>NC_133449.1:121663401-126663401 GCF_048565385.1 Saimiri boliviensis
TAGCTCTATAGTCAAAAGCTATTAGTTCTTGGGTAAGTTGCTTTTGTTAGGTTCAATGTCTTCTTCTAAAAAGTGAGGATTTTACTGTCTTATTTCACTAGGTTCTTATAAAAATTTAATGAGATAGCATGTTTTGAATGCTCAGAAAAATCGTGAAGCAATGAAATAATTTGTTCTTGAACTTTATTGGTGAAACTATTTTGGAACTGCAAATAAAGTCCAATGTGTTTTTTATATGTTCTAATATTGAAACATTATGGTTTTGGGGAAATGTTATTAAATCCTAATTTTGTCTATTAGGTATTCTACTCTTTGTGGCTTTTAATTTAGGGCATCTCATATATTTCATAGTTTGTAACTACATTTATTTATAAACACATTATCTCATTAAATTGGATAACATAATTGTCCACTGTTACTGAGCTCACCAATCACACCAAGGGCAGAAAACTAACAGATATCAAGACCTGCCTTGGACTCTGATTCTTCTTTACAGACTCCAACTCTGAGCCAGTAGATCTTTGTAGAATGACGCTTAATCTCCATGTTTACCTCCATTTGACACAAAAGATAAAACTATTTTTTTAAGTTCCATGAAGGAGATGCAAGGTGACATTTTCTCATTTCTGAAATACATACTAATAATATATTTGCACACAACATCCCCATGCTTTGCTCAGCTCCATTCTCATTCCATAGATCACTGTATGTGAGTATTTTGGTAGTGAAGATCACAATTTCAATATTAAGTGCCAACCATTTTGCTTTGACTCATGCTGTTTCCTTGGAGCTAATCAGAAAATTGTCAAAGGACCTTCCAGGAACTGCACAAAATATGAACCTACCTCATGAATTTGTGTGTCATCTTTATGCAGGAGCCATGTTAATTTTCTCTGTATTATTCCAGTATTAGTATATGAGCTGCTGAAGCAAGCATAAAACCCTACTTTATACATGAATATTCATCAATCATGGATGAGGCTTAGCGCTGATAAACCCAATAAACCTACTTGAGATTCAGAGAATTCTGTTGAATGGCTTCCTATGAGGTAGAATATGAAAATATTTTTAAAACTTAAGATAGAAATGCAAGTAACTTGGGAGATTTTCATTATTGTGGAAAACAGATTACTTCCGGATAACACTACAAGTTAGAAAAAAGAAAAGAAAAAAACCCACAAATTGGCACCCAAGGTGTGGGGAAGGATAATATAGAACCTTCCACTCCCTAAGAAAATGTGCTGAACAGGATATAAAGGAGCCTCAGGGTACAATGGAGTAAGAAAACACTGATCTCTTTCTGCAACATAATTTGATCCTCTTTGACAGTTTAGAGCAATCTCAACTAATATTTGATAGAGAAAAGACGAACAAGGCCTCAGAGGATAACTTACCATGAAGTCCTGGGCTATGCCTAGGCTAAGATAGGGGCTCCACATAAGGTTTTGAATGTGGAAGAAGTATGGTCAATTTTCTCACCATGTGTGTGGCTAAAGCTAGAATGCCCAGCTGTCAGAGCAGGATGATTTGGGAACAACGGCTGAGCATACGTATTTGTTAACTAAAAAAAGTTGTAACTATAAAGTCTATGTATGAATCACCATGAAAACTGAGTACTCTGAAGCAGTAAGTAAATCCTGATGGAAAAGTCAAGCATTAACAGACTGCAGAACCACTTTCAGTGGCAATAATGCAGGAAAAGAATCAATGGAAAGAACAGAACGGTTACAATGTTGTTTTCTTCCCTTCCTTCTCACTGGTAAAGGATTGTCTTTTTTATCTTCTTCTTGTACTTAGGAAAGCCCTTAGGTTCTTGAAAAATTCAAGGAGGAGGGTATAAGAGACAGCCCTCAGAAGATAGTACAAGATTTTCTACTAAGGCAACATTTCAAGACCCAAATGACTAACTATTTTTATCCTGTGCATGTGGCTATACTTGGAGTAAATGGAGCAATGATTGGATCTCTACGACAAAGATCTCAAGAGTCCTGAGATGAAGAATTCTGCACCCACTGATACTTCTAACCAGTCTAGTAGCGTTTTGCCTGATTTCTGGCTGATAAAGTGGACTGCCACCGCAAGATGACCTGAATTCAACTATAAAACCTCACCTGATATATAAGATACAATAGCTATAATTATTTTAAGCTGCAATTTAGTGTAAGCTAGCCTTCTAATGTAAAAACTTGCCTAGTAAAAGGACTAGAAATGACATAATTTTCTGCAGTCCATCCAGACAGATCTTGAGAAAACACATCAGCATTTTGCTGAAGAAGAAGGCTGACTATACTTGCTGATGTGCAATGTACAGCAAGAATGAGGGCTGTTCGAAAATACCAGAGAGATAACTTTTTTCTTAGGAACTTTAAGAAAGGTATTTAAAAAGCTAATTTGATATTCTTTGCCAATTTAATATCTTGCCTGTTCATGTAGAATTAAACATTTCCATGTACTAACAAACATGAACATCTTGGGTGCCTAAGTGTTCATCTTCATAAATTACCACCAATGCTAAAAAAAGGGGGTGGGGGACAAAAAGGAAGCCTCTTGTCCCAGTAGGGTATTATATTATAGAAGTTGCTAACTTAAAGTTCTTTGATGAGCAAGAAACTATGCTGAGGTCACTTATCTAATGCAAGCAAAGATTTAAAGACGGATATATTGTAATTCAAAACCAGCTAGGGGTCAGATAAGTAAGAGCTGTCTGCAGGCAGGAAATGATAATAATGGTAATAATAGTAATCACAGTAGTTTCAGTTGATGATGCCTAAACACATGTGCTAGGCACTGAATTAAATGCTACAAATACATACATATATATATAATCTTTCTTCCACACAATCACCCTTGAAGGACATATTATTATCCTCCCTTTCATATAGAAAAACGTATTTGGTGATAAGTAATGTTCCCAGCTCACATACCTAACAAGAGAGAAAGCTGGCAGTTAAATCCAGTCTTGTGTGAATCTAAAGCCTAGCTCTTTTCTCTTTATTACCCACCTATGGCTTGTCTTCCTTAGAAGAAAAGGCTATTCATTTAAAGCTGTATTTTCTCCCTCTTCCCATAGCAATTACAAATAAAATCATCAGGGCCAGGAACAGTGAGTGGCTCAAGCCTGTAATCCCAGCACTTTGGGAGGCCATGGAAGGCAGATCACGAGGTCAGGAGATCAAGACCATCCTATTTAACATGGTGAAACCCCGTCTCTACTAAAAATACAAAAAATTAGCTGGGCATGGTGGCGTATGCCTGTAGTCCCACCTATTTGGGAGGCTGAGGCAGGAGAATCATTTAAACTCAGGAGGCAGAGGTTGTAGTGGGCCAAATCGTGCCACTGCACTCCAGCCTGGGCGACAGAGCAAGACTCTGCCTATAATACAATAATAATAATAATAACATCAAAATACACTAGAAATGAAATAGAAGAAAACTAATGAACCCAAAGTACCTGGTAACAGCAATTAACAGCCATGTAGGAATAACTTAACATCACTATTTTTCAAAGGAAGCAACTTTAAAAGTCATCTAGAAGAAATAATGATTTTCAACTCCTATTTATGTCTAATACAGCATGTTTAAAGGAAGAGCATATAAGAAACAGAGGTTAAAAAAAACTACTATGAAAGGGTTAAGAAGTTCAATATTTATTAAGTCTTAAAGTATACTAAAAGTTAAAATCCACATTTCATAAAACTAATAAAACCAATATAAAACCCCTTTGGTTAGATCATATGACCAAAAACATCACATTACAAATAACAAACACCGGTCAATATAATAAGAAAAGATGAATCCTCCTATATACTGTTCTCTATGTTGCCCACCCTAAATAGTTTTTCTACTTAACCAATGATTTGTGTTGATATTTTTTACTATATCACAATAATTATAAGTTAATATTATTAATCTAATATTTCTAACTAGAGAGACTATTATCACTATAGAATATCAGCCAGCTTTTTAAAAAAACTAATCACTGTACCTTTCAAACTTAACTGCAGTTAAATTTTCTTCTTGCTTTATTAAAAATTCTACCATTTCCTGTTTTTCTTCATGTACAGCTAGTAAAAATGGTGTGAGTTCATCCTGTAAAACAGCAAGAACAACTTGTAACTCACAAAATTACATACTTCTCATCTGAATTGGAAACCTTGCATGTATGTAAGATCCTACAGACTTAAACATGTAACACAGAAATTAGCTAATAAGTCCTCCCTTCCTTTTTATTCTTCTGCGCTTTCCCGTTTGCTGTTCCTTCCCATGGAAGAACCTCTTCCACCTCATCACAGGAAGGCTGGTCATCTCCAAAACTCACTTCAATACCAGTTCTAATCATCTTTGCTTCTGTCACAGCACTTAGCAGAGTATATTGCAATGATTTTACTATTTTTTCATGTAAACCAAGAGCTTCTTGAGAGCAGGGGCTTTATCTTCGATATCTATGTTCCCAAATCTTAAGAAATATTAGTAAATGCTTCAAGCGTTTTCATTAATGATCTCAATTAATGCCTCTAGAGCAGTGTTTCTTACACTGCATTCCAAAGAATGTTTATGTTACCAGATGTTAAAGACTGTACTCCAACAGAAGGATTCCACGATCATGGATGTTTGAGAAATGGTACAGAACTGTGCATTATATGTCCAGTAGTCAAGAAATCTCTTACACTTTGCCTAATCCCTTTTTGACAACACTGTTTTGTGGCAAATATTGGCATTTGAGAAATCAGAATTTCAGGGCTGTAGCTGTGAGAGCTTTCCAATAAGGTGGAGGTTTCCTCCAGGTTATATGCAAACTCACTTGCTTCTCTTCTGTCAGTGGCGTCAGAATCCCAAATGCCAATGTCAGGCACTCCTGCTGCAAATGAGTCACTAAGAAAATGGTCTGTGAATTAAATCAGCTTCAAATGAACTTCCACTGCTTATTAGTAAATGCTCCATGAGTTTTCTCCTTTTTAAAGAGAATAGATTTTTATTTTAGCCATTAGAAACATCTATATAAAATGTTATTCTCAATTACCATTCCTAGGACCCTGCTTATTTTTTAATTTTTTTTTTTTCTGAGATGGAGTCTGGCTCTGTCGCCCAGGTTGCAGTGAAATGGCACGATCTCAGTTCACCGCAACCTCTGCCTCCAAGGTTCAAGCAATTCTCCTGCCTCTGCCTCCCAAGTAGCTGGGATTACAGGTGCCTGCCACCACACCCAGCTAATTTTTATATTTTTAGTAAAGACGGGGTTTCAACATGTTGGCCAGTTTGATCTCAAACTCCTGACTTTAGGTGATCTGCCTACCTTGCCATCCCAAAGTGCTGGGATTACAGGCATGAGCCACTGCATCCAGCATTTTTTTTTTTTAATTTTTATTTTTTGAGATAGAGTCTCGCTCTGTCACCCAGGCTGGAATGCAATGATAGGATCTTGGCCCACTATAATCTCCGCCTCCCGGGGTTCAAGTAATTCTGTCTCACCTTCCCAAGTAGCTGGCACTACTGGCATGTACCACCACGCCTGACTAATTTTGTATTTTTAGTAGAGAGGGGGTTTCACCATGCTGGTCAGGCTGGTCTAGAACTCCTGACTTCAGGTGATCCACCCACCTCGGCCTCCCAAAGTCCTGGGATTATAGCGTGAGTCACCACACCCAGCCTCATATCTACTTTTAAAATTCAGTTTTGGCTGGGGTGGTGGCTTATGCCTGGAATCCCAGCACTTTTTTAATATATTTTATTTTAGGAAAAAATATGAATCAGAAATAAAAATACAATGGCTTATCATTAAAAGTTCTCCTACTGCTCTATCTATCCCTATCATGATGGAAGTCACTAAATCACTTGCATTTCTAAGGAATGATGCTGAAGAGAAAGATATAATGTTGTCTGCAATATGCATAACACATCCAGCTAGAAAGACTTACAGGCATGCAAATGAGAAGGTGCTTATTTACGGCAAATATAAAGAATAAGAGTTATCTTACATTAAATATAAAGAATATGTACCATAAATAAAAAGAATATAGAATTTATCAGCTTTTTAAAAACTTATAAATTTTAGAATTCAACCCCAATGCCAAGGGATTTATATAAAATACAGATTCTATATTATAAACAAATAGAAACTGTCTTGAAAGCCTTGACATCTTTATCAAAATATACCGTAAGATAAGAGTTGTCAAATGCTTACAAGGGCAAAGGGGGTGGCCTAAGGGAGGTGCCTAGATGGGCACCACAGCAAACTGGAGAACACAGGCCTCATAGAAAGGGGCAACCTCTGCACAACAGACCAAACAGTGATATGAGCTCACGGGACACCAGATCTGATGCTTAAGAGAAGCCTAAAATCCAGATTTGTGTATTAGTCTCCTAAATTTTACATGTTGACACAATTTATGAAGGCCAGTGAAACATACCTATGGGCCACATTTAGACCTTAGCCCTTGCAATTTTTAACTTGCCATGGATATGTTACCACATGGTTGTGTATAAAGCAAGTATTTGCATGGAAACTATTTTTTTTCTTTGGTTTTGGATGTTTCACCAAAAAAACCGTCCCCGATATGTAACAAAATTTGCTTCTAAGACTCACAGTACCCACTTCAATAATTTTTCTACCATTTACTCATTTAAAATCTATTAGTAAGTAGTTTTCTGAGATTGTCAAGCAAATATTTAGTTCACAGGAATGATGAAGCTAAATTATTAAAAGAATTTCTATCTGTGCTCTTAGTAACTTCATGGTTTTCAGGGTTTAAAACTCTCATCCTGATTATGCCTAAACTCTATGAACAGACACAATGATATAGCCCATAATACAGCTTCAATGAAAAAAAGGTTTAGAATTTGCTACAATTCTAATTGAGGAAACTCCACTAATAACAAAGATTCATTGACCTAATCACATGAATGTTAACAAAGAGATGTGAAGTCCTGAAGGGGTGAGCCTCCACTTAGTGAAATACTTCCCAGGCTGAGTGCAGTAGCTCATATCTGTAATCCCAGCACTTTTGGAAGCTAACGTAGGACTCTTTGAGCCCAGAGTTTGAGACCAGCCTGGGCAACATAGTGAAACCCTGTATTTACAAAAAAATTAAAAATTGGCTTGGCATGATGGTACATGTCTGTAGTCTCAGTTACTCAGGAGGTTAAGGTAGGAGGATCACTTGAGCTCCAGGAGGCTGAGGCTGCACTGAGCTGTGATTGTGCCCTGCAGTCCAGCCTAGGTGACAGAGCAAGATCCTGTCTCAAAAAAATTTAAAAAAAGAAAGACTACCCAGAGCAAATTTATAAAGACTCTCTGAATGGCAGTGAATAATTAATGGTGGGAAGAAAAATGTGCTATCTATTGCCAATAATATTTCTTTTAGCTTCCCAACCACAAAGGTAAAGAAAAATGGGCTAATATTACTGAAAAGGAGAGATCTAAATGAAGTAGTACCTATCAAACGCCTACTTTTCTAGAGATTTCTTAACGCTAGAAGAGTTTTGGGAGATGGTAATTTATATATTACACTTATCTATTTAGTGATTCTTAACCAGGTATGTATCAGAATTTGGAGGAACTTGCTGTTATTTAGTCAGAGACGGGGTTTTACTATGTTGACCAGGTTAGATTTAAACTCCTGGTCTCAAGCAATACCTCTAACTCAGCCTCCTGAATGGCTGGGACCGCAGCCATGTCTCACCGTGCCTGGCTCCAAGGAAGTATTTTTAAACATACATGTCTAGACTTTATTAGATTTACTATATCAAAATCATCAGAGGAGAGGTTAGCTTTGTAGATTTTTTTAAAATTTCCCTAAGTTACAGTTATGCACAATTCTAGCTGAGAACTGGTCCAATCAACAATTACTTTCATCATGTCTCACCACATGACAAATTACCTTTTTCTTTGAGGATTTGGCCGAAAAGAGGAAAGAGTAAGAGAGACTTATTTACTGAAAACTCCACGTAATTTGTTTGGGTAGAAGAAGAATAAGGACTAGTAAACTCAAAATCCAACTTGACTTTGCTATATATAAACTCCTTATCTCCCACCTTACCCTCAAGGCAGTCTAGATTTGAGAACAGAGTTTAGACATTTATCTAAGTGGCTCTTTCTGCCAGAATAGGGTAAGTCTGTTAATTACTTGCTTAAGGGTTTCCCACTTCATCACCAACTATTCACAGCCAATCTGGTTTCCTCACAGTCCTCCTAAAATTGATCTCTTGACAAGTGTACAACTCATTAACTGTCTCCCAAACTGAAAACTATAATCCCCAAAACTGAAAAGAATCTTGTCTAGACACATAAACTGGAAACAAAGAAGCAAACAAAAGCAAAAAACAACAAAAAATCTTCTTGGTCTTTTCCCTCAATTACCTAATTTCCAAATTGGCCTGCATATTTCTGATTGCTTTCCTTTCCCTTTCCATTTTTCCCTCTTAAGCTCCACCACTGAGAGTCAAATCACTTTCATATATATTACTCTATGTAGGAACTTGTCACCAGCATCAAGATTTCTGTTGATTTAAAATGTTTTAGTTTTCTTGGCACTTTTAATTCCAGAGCAAATTCTACTTTCCAGGATCATGTTATACTAATTAGAAAAAAAAAAAACTGGGAAAAAAAAATTAAAAAGCATTACCTTTTACAAATTCAGTGTTTTCAA
The DNA here is from genome assembly GCF_048565385.1 of Saimiri boliviensis. Classification (NCBI taxonomy): domain Eukaryota; kingdom Metazoa; phylum Chordata; class Mammalia; order Primates; family Cebidae; genus Saimiri; species Saimiri boliviensis. Next base: position 121,672,047 of record NC_133449.1, read on the forward strand.
AATTGTTTACCATACCTAAAAAAGATGTACCCTCTAATGCTTCTTTAAAAGTATCAATATTTAAAGTTTTATAATTATTTCCAAATATTTTTATTTAGGTTATGCTGGAGCTTCCAAACACGAAAAACTGACCCATACATCAGTCAATGCAACAAATGCATTTCAAATATTTTGAAAATAAAGTTGGTTGATCTATACCTTGTTTGCTAATCCACTATTGGCATGATGCAAAAGCAGTTTTTTTGTCATTGGGATATCCTCATTGTAGACAGCATAATGTAGGGCAGTATTGCCATAGACATCTGGAAGATCTGGGTCAGCGCCGAGTTTTAGCAAAGTAGTCGCACATTCCTCTTTCTGGCATTGTACCGCCTGTCAGTATTAGACCAAACAACAGACTGTAAATTCTAGGAGTTCAAAATAAGCACTCCACAACTTTCACCAATGAGTTATGCTTAAACGAGATGAATTGTATTTTATTCTATGTATTTGTACCAAATCCATCTCATGCTGAAATCATTGGCTACTATGTACCTTTACCAGAGGTGTCCTGTTTTTGTCATCAAAGACATTAAGTTGACATCCACTGTTCACCAGAAGAGCTACCACTGTTGGATGACCATTGGCACAGGCCAAATGCAGAGCAGTCCTATGAAACGGAGATAACATTTTTAGGAAACTATCTGAAAACATAAAATCATCTGAACACATAAAATCATCTGTGTAATTATAAACATTGAGTAGCATGTGATTTCTCTACCTTCCAAACAAATATTTAATTTTTTGTGAGGCAATGATACTTTTTACTCCCTATTATTGCTCACTACATAAAGAGCGGCCTATTTCAATAGAAATACTTTGGCCTTTGGATTCAGTTCAACTTGGACAGGAATCCTACTTTAAACTCTGTCATTACCTACCTATTACTTCGTCTTTCTTGCCTCCATTTCCTAATTAATAAAATGGGGGTTAAAAATATTGATGTCTCACAGGACACTATTTTGATGCTTCCATGAGACTCTATGCAAAGTATTGAGAACAGTTCCTAGCACAAATAACACCTCAATATTTGTTAGATATTATAATTACTACTAATGCTACTACTTAACAAAGACAAGATTTTAGTTAAGTAAAATGATACAATTATATCTACTTTGAGGTATGTTTAAACATTAGAGGTAACATTGTATTTTGATAATTCTAAGTGGCTCATTTGCTCATATTTTCCCATCTCTAACATTAGAATCCCACTTATAATTCTTGACTTATTACAACTAAAATTGGCCACATTTAAATAATTCTCTTATTGAGATACAAAATGATGGGGTATCACACAATCCATGATGCCTTGCAATAAGTAGAATTGATGTATACAACCACATCCAGGGGAGTTCTAGTCATATAAATTGCATTTAAATAAATTTTAGTTCTCAAAAGTACCATAGAACAAGAGGACTGAAAATGAAGATGACAACAAATGTTTAAAACAAACTCATTCTTACTTTGATTTTCAAAAAAACACTTTAAGCCAAAAGAAACTCAGAATTCAAATGAAAGAGTATAGCTTATTTTCTATTTAGATTTATAGAATGAATGTAAATTAGGCACTTCCAATGATTAATATTCACATTTAAAACTGTTATAAATTTTCAAAAGTGCAGTTAAAAATTATATTTTGCAGCCAGTCATGGTGGCTCATGCGTATAATCCCAGCACTTTGGGAGGCCGAGGTGGGAGGATCACCTGAGGTCAGGAGTTTTGAGACCAGCCTGGCCAACATGGCAAAGTCCCATCTCTACTAAAAATAGAAAATTTAGCCAGGTATGGTGGCACACACGCCTGTAATCCCAACTACTCTGGAAGCTGAGGCAAGAGAATCACTTGAAATCAGGAGGCAGAGGTTGCAGTGAGCCAAGATCACACCGTTGCACTCCAGTGTGGTGGACAGAGACTCTATCTCAAAAAGAAAAGTTTTATTTTTCTATTTTCTACCTTCAGAAGTGCTTTTGTTTGAAAGGAGGGAGGAAAAGCTTCAATTGAGACTAAGTTCTAATACTCCGATATTAAATCTTCCAGCTTGCTCAAACTGGGCAGGTAAATATGAAGTTTTAAGGGCAAAAGGGTCCTGAAAGATAGTAATATATGTGTGCTACATAACAGGTATTCAGCTTATATTTGACGAACAAATCAACTGAAAGAATAGAGGCTGTGCATGGTGCCTCATGTCTGTAATTCCAGCTCTTTGGGAGGCCAAGGTGGGAGGATTGCTTGGGTGCAGGAGTTTGAGACTAGCCTGGACAACATGGTGAAACCCTGTCTCTACAAAAAGTACAAAAATTAACCAGGTATGGTGGTGCACACCGGCAGTCCCAGCTCCTCAGGAGGCTGAAGAGAGGATCACTTGAGCACAGAAGGTCGAGGCTGCAATAAGCCATAATTGTGCCACTGCACTCCAGCCTGGGTAAGAGGCTGCCTCAGAAAAACATTTTTTATAAAAACAAAAAATGGAAAAATACAGTTAGGGAGTTCAACATTTTAAAAGAAAACTCCCAGAAAATAAAGCAATACTTTTACAATAGTAATAATCACTTATATTAGCTATTTTTATTTTCATAAAAACATAACTGAACTAAAATTTTCATCTTTTTTGCATATATGTAGTAAATCTATATATAATTAAAACATACGTATATAATAAAATGTATTCATAATAAAACTTTTAAGCACAGACAAAAGGATTCCCCCTTCTCCAGAAGAGGCTAAAAGTTCACTAAAGAGACCAAACCACAAAAATAACAGAAAGTGAGAAACTATTTTTATCTGAGCAAATCTCATATATTCTCATTTCCCAAAGATTATTTCATTAATAACAAGCTTTTACTATAACTTTTATACATGCTCATTGCAGAAATCACAGATAGGAAAAAAAAGTTACTTATAGTACAAATGGCCAGAAATAAATGTAATCACATTTAGTACATATTTTCAGCTAAAATAGGAGTATAGTATGTGTGTATGTACAATCAAAACAATTTTTTTGGTATAGTAAAGTACATCTTCGCATGTCAAAATAAGTCTGTATCTAGTCACACCTTCAACAGTTACTATTCCATCCTATGGATGCACTGAAATTTAGTTCTAAAATCCACCATATGTGTTCTTCTTAATACACTGAGGTTTTAAGCAGTACTGAGAAAAACAAATTGGCTGTATCTTTAGTTACAGATATTTCAGCATAATGGAATTGATGAGTAAAGGGCATATATGTTTTTTAAATGTGGTGCTTACCACATTTATTACCACCAAATTCTCTTTTTGAAAAGTCATTAGCAACTTAAACGTTAAGCAGTTATGTAAGTACTACTGTCTTCATTCTCACAAACTTTGTGGATGGGAAACAGTATTTAATTTCTCTTTTAACATGAATTCCTTCTCTTATAAGAAACATTAAGTATTTTTTTCTTATGTATGTAGGTCACTTATAGATCTGCAAAAAAGTACTTTGCCCAAATTTATAATTATTTTCTTGTTGATTTGAATTCTGTAATATGAAGATACATATTTCATCTGATGTGAAATATGTATTATATGTATATGTTGTAAATATTTTGTAAGTAGGTTGTCTTTTTTTCTTAAATAGAGTGTTTTAAGTTTTATTTTGCTAAATCAACCTTTAGAATGCTTGCTTGTGAAGTTCTTAGGAAGGTTTTGTCAACATAAAAAGGTATTTGTAGAAATACGCATGTGTGTCTTCTTTTGGTACTTTCCCTATTTTGCATATTTAAAATGTTTGATCTATTTTTCATCAGGAATTTATTTCTGTGACATAAAACTCTAGTTAAGTTTTATCCAAACAGCAGACATGTAATTTACGAATAATTCACCTTTTCCTACTAATCTGAAATGTCACCATTATCAAGCTCCAAATGCTTATATGTATTTGGGCAATTCTTTTTTTCTTTCTGAGACAGAGTTTCGCTCTTGTCCAAGCTGGAGTGCAATGGTACAACCTTAGCTAACCGCAACCTCCACCTCCAGGTTCAAGAGATTTTGTCTCAGCCTTCTGAGTAGCTGGGTTTAAAGGCATGCACCACCATGCCCAGCTAATTTTTGTATTATTAGTAGAAATGGGGTTTTCTCTATGTTGGTCAGGGTCTCAAACTCCCAACCTCAAGTGATCCACCTGCCTCGGCCTCCCAAAATGCTAAAATTACAGGTGTAAGCTGGGATTATGCACACTATTTGGGCAATTGTAGATCTTCTATTCTGTTTCATTCATTTATCCGTCTTTTCAGCTATTCATAATTTGTGGAAACTAATAGCACATTTTGTATACAGAAAGGCAAGTCATTCTCACCTCACTACAAAAAAAAATTTTTTTAATGTCATCACAATAGTAAAAGACGGACAAGTTTAATTTTAAAATGTTAAAACTTTGATATTTTTATTTGGTTTATCTAAAGTTGATAAACAAAGAGCTCACATCTTGAGAAAAATGAATCTTCCTACTCAAGAACAGGAACCATTTCCCACTTCAAAGTTTCCTTCTAAGGTTCCTCAGTGAAGAACGTATTTACATAGGTGTACATTGATATAAAAATAAATATTAGATATAATCTGAAGAATTTTTAGCCCAGAAGTTGAAATATCATGGGAATTATTGCTCTCCTTATGAACCTATCCATAGCTTATATAATATTATGTTGGCCAGGCACAGTGGCTCACGTCTGTAATCCTAGCACTCTGGAAGGCTGAGGCGAGTGGATCACCTGAGGTTAGGAGTTCGTGACAAGCCTGGCCAACATGGTGAAACTCCATCTCTATTAAAAATACAAAAATTAGCCAGGCATGGTAGCACGCACCTGTAATCCCAGCTACTCAGGAGGCTGAGGCGGGAAAATCGCTTGAACCCTGGAGGCAGAGGTGGCAGTAAACCCAGATTGCATCACTGCACTCTAGCCTGGGTAACAAGAGCAAAATTCCATGTCAAAAAATGTATACATGGGACTCTCCAAGATGGCCAAATAGACACAACTCAGATGCACAGCACCCAGTGAGAGAGATGCGGAAATCCTGAGATCTCCTAGCTCCAACTGAGGTACCAGGGGCATTTCAACGGTTCTGGTCCTACAGTGAGCAAAGCCCGGGCAAGGCAGAGTGAGGCAGGAAGAAGTGCTGCTTCACCCAGGAAGTGCATCTGACTGGCAAGTCAGAGGCTCCCCCTCTGTCACTCCGGTCCAGATATAGCACTTCCCCCAAAGCCTCAGCAATACACAGAACAGGGGATCTTTGCCAGTCAAGCACCGGGAATTACAAGCATGGAGTTCAACAATAATCCAGGACAGTGTCCCAGATTGGTGCCCAGACCTAAACCGACACATAAGCCCAAAAGCCAGCCAGCCAGGAGAGCCTGTGAACTGAGCTATCACCCCCTCCCTCCACCTGGAGACACAGGGAGCTGTAAGTGGGAGGACAGACAGAGCAGTGCAGTGGGCCCCTACCCCGCGACTGGAGAGAGAAGAAGCTGAAAAGGAGGAGAAGGCTGGGTGCAACTGGGCAGGTCCCCACCCTCCCCCACAAACTCCAGAGGGCTGAAGCTCTGACTCTAGCCGGTTGCACAACCCATGCCACAGTCTGAGCTGAACCCTGAATGATCCAGACCAGTGGAGGAAGGACACAACCCACCATTAGAGGGGTGGGACTGGGCTACATGTTTTAACAAAGAACACAGGAAGCCTGCCTAGCAATGGGACAGCATTCTTGACCAACCAGAAGCGCATACAGGTCAGCAGAAGAGGCAGGCCTAATATCCCAGTATAAACAAAAAAGACACAGGAAGCTTCCCTAGTAACCTGAAGGAGTCCCCAGAAACCCAGTAGCGCCTTGACAGGCAGATAAGAAACTTCATCAAGCAGCTCCCTGACAACACAGCCAGGTAAATCCACAAAGATGGGGAAAAACCAGTGCAAAAAAGATGAAATCATCAAAGACCAGAACACCTCTTCTCCTTCAAGGGATCATAACTCCTCAATACAGGAACACAACATAACTGAGAAAGAGTGAGATGAATTGACAGAAACAGGCTTCAGAAGGTGGATAATATACTTTTCTGAGCTAAAGGAACACATTCTAACTCAATGCAAAGAAACCAAAAACCTTGAAAAAAGGTTAGATGAAATGCTAACTAGAATAACCAGCTTGGAGAAGAACATAAATGACTTGATGGAGTTGAAAAACACAGCACAAGAAGTACGTGAAGCAAACACAAGTTTTAATAGCTGAATCAATCAAGCAGAAGAAAGGATATCAGAGATTGAAGATCAACTCAATGAAATAAAAGGAGAAGGCAAGACAACAGAAAAAAGAGTGAAAAGAAATGAACAGAGCTTCCAAGAAATATGGGATTATGTGAAAAGACCTAATCTACACTTGATTGGTGTACCTGAATATGATGGGGAGAATGAGTCCAAGCTGGAAAACACCCCCCAGAATATTATCCAGGAGAACTTCCCAAGCCTAGCAAGGCAGTCCAACATTAAAATTCAAGAAATACAGAGAACTTCACAAAGATATTCCTCAAGAAGAGCAACTCCAAGGCACATAATCGTCAGATTCACCAGGGTTGAAATGAAGGAAAAAATGCTAAGGGCAGCCAGAGAGAAAGGTTGGGTTACCCACAAAGGGAAGCCAATCAGACTCACAGCCAGAAGAGACTGGGGGCCAATATTCAACATCCTTAAAGAAAAGAACTTTCAACCAAGAATTTCTTATCCAGCCAAACTAAGCTTCATAAATGAAGGAGAAATAAAATCCTTTATGGATAAGCAATTACTGAGAGATTTTGACACCAGCCAGACCTGCCCTATAAGAGCTCCTGAAAGAAACACTAAGCATGGAAAGGAGCAAGTACCAGCCACTGCAAAAGCAAACCAGTCGGCAAAGACCAAAAATGCAGTGAAGAGAATGAGTCAACTAACAGAAAAGAAAACCAGCAGGAATTTGAAATGGCAGGATCAAATTCACATATAACAATAGTAACATTGAATGTAAACCGCCTAAACGCCCCAATCAAAAAACACAGACTGGCAAACTGGACAAAAATTGAAGACCCATCGATGTGCTGTATTCAGGAAACCCATCTCACATACAAAGACACACATAGACTAAAAATAAAGAGATGGAAAAAGATTTACCAAGCAAATGGAGAGCAAAAAAAAGCAGGAGTTGCAATCTTAATCTCTGATAAAATGGACTTCAAACCAACGAAGGTCAAAAGAGACAAGGAAGGACACTACATAATGGTAAAAGGATCAATCCAACAAGAAAAGCTAACTATCCTAAATATATATGCACCCAACACAGGAGCACCCAGATACATAAAGGAAGTTCTTATCTTGTTTTAGGTCTAAAACAAGATTTAGACTCCCACACAATAATAGTTGGAGACTTTAACACTACTCCATTGTCAATATTAGATCAATGAGACAGAAAATTAACAAGGACATCCAAGACTTGAATGCAGAGCTGGACCAAGTAGACCTAATAGACATATACAGAATGTTCCACCCCAAATCCACAGAATACACATTTTTCTCAGCACATTGCACTTCCTCTAAAATTGACCACATCATTGGAAGCAAATCACTCCTCAGCAAATGGAGAAGAATGGAAATCATAACAACAGTCTGTCAGACCACAGCACAATCAGACTAGAACTCGGGATTAAGAAACACACTCAAACCCACACCAACACTTGGAAACTGAACAACTTGCTTCTGAATGTCAAGTGGATAAACAATAAAATGAAGGCAGAAATAAATATGTTCTTCAAAATCAATCAGAATGAAGACACAACTTACCAGTTGTGGGACACCTTTAAAGCAATGTCAAGAGGAAAATTTATAGCAATAAATGCCCAAATGAGAAACAAGGAAAGATCTAAAACTGATACCCTATCATCAAAATTGAAAGAGCTAGAGGAGAGGAAGATCAAAAAACTCAAAAGCTAGCAGAAGACAAGAAATAACTAAGATCGAATTGAAGGAGATAGAGACACAAAAAACCCTTCAAAAAAATCAATAAATCCAGGAGGTTGTTTTTTGAAAAGATCAACAAAATAGACAGACCACTAGCCAGATTAATAAAAAAGAAAAGAGAGAAGACTCAAATAGATGCAATAAAAAAAGGTAAAGGGGACATCACCACTGATCCAACAGAAATACAAACTACCATCAGAGATTACTACAAACAACTTTATGCACATAAACCAGTACACCAGGAAGAAATGGTTAAATTCCTGGACACTTGTACTCTACCAAGACTAAACCAGGAGGAAGTTGAAACCCTGAACAGACCAATAACAAGGGCTGAAGTAGAGGCAGCAATCAATAGCCTGCCAACCAAAAATGTCCAGGTCCAGACAGGTTGACAGCCGAATTCTACCAGATGTACAAAGAGGAGCTGTAAAACTGTAAATCCCTTCTAAAACTATATCAAACAATACAAAAGGAGGGAATCCTCCCTAACTCATTTTATGAGACCAACACTGATACCAAAACTAGGCAGACACTCAACTAAAAAAGAAAACTTCAGGAAAATATCCATGATGAAAATCAACGCAAAAATCATCAATAAAATACTGGCAAACCGATTGTAACAGCACATCAAAAAGCTTATCCATCACGATCAAGTAGGCTTCATCCTGGGGATGCAAGGCTGGTTCAACATACGCAAATCCATAAATGTAATCCATCACATAAACGGAACAAAAGACAAAAACCACATGATTATCTCAATAGATGCAGAGAAGGCCTTTGACAAAATTCAACAGCACTAAAAACTCTCAATAAACTAGATATCAAGGGAATGTATCATAAAATTATAAAAAGCCATTTATGATAAGCCTACAGCCAATATCATACTGAATGGGCAAAAGCTGGAAGAATTCCCTTTAAAATCAGGCACTAGACAAGGATGCCCTCTCTCACCTCTCCTATTCAATATAGAACTGGAAGTTCTAGCCAGAGCAATCAGGCAAGAAAAACAAATAAAGTGTATTCAAATAGGAAAGGAGGAAGTCAAACTGTCTATTTGCAGACGACATGATTTTATAGCTAGACGACCCCATCGTCTTAGCCCAAAATCTTCTTAAACTGATAAAGCAACTTCAGTAAAGTCTCAGGATACAAAATCAATGGGCAGAAATCACAGCATTCCTATATACCAATATCAGACAAACAGAGAGCCAAATCAAGAGTGAACTCCCATTCACAATTGCTACAAAGAGAATAAAATACCTAGAAATACAACTAACAAAGGATGTAAAGGACCTCTTCAAGGAGAACTACAAACCACTGCTCAATGAAGAGAGGACAGAAACAGACGGAAAAACATTCCATGCTCATGGTTAGGAAGAATTAATATCATAAAAATGGCCATACTGCCCAAAGTAATCTATAGATTAATGCTATCCCCAGCAAGCTACCTATGACCCTCTTCACAGAACTCGAAAAAACACTTTAAACTTCATATGGAACCAAAAGAGAGCCCACATAGCCAAGTCAAATCTAAGCAAAAAGAACAAAGCTGGAGGCATCATGCTACCTGACTTCACACTATAGTACAAGGCTACAGTAATCAAAACAGCATGGTACTGGTACTAAAACAGAGACATAGACCAATGGAGCAGAACGGAGGCCTTGGAGGCAACACTACACATCTACAACCATATGATCTTTGACAAACATGACAAAAACAAGCAATGGGGAAAGGACTCCATGTTTAATAAATGGTGTTGGGAAAACTGGCTAGTCATGTGCAGAAAGCAGAAATTGCACCCCTTCTTGACACCTTACACTAAAATTAACACCGGATGGATTAAAGACTTAAACATAAGACCTAACACAATAAAAGCCCTAGAAGAAAACCTAGGCAAAACCATTCAGGACATAGGCATAGGCAAGGACTTAACGACTAAAACACCAAAAGCCTTGGCAACAAAAGCCAAAATAGATACATGGGATCCAATTAAACTCCAGAGCTTCTGCACAGCAAAAGAAGCAATCATTAGAGTGAATCAGCAACCAACAGAATGGGAAAAAATTTTTCAATATCTGACAAAGGACTTATATCCATAATCTCCAAAGAACTGAAACAGATTTACAAGAAAAAAACAAACCCATTCAAAAGTAGGCAAAAGATATGAATAGACATTTTTCAAAAGAAGACATATATGAGGCCAAGAAACATATGAAAAACGCTCATCATCACTGGTCATTAGAGAAATGCAAATCAAAACCACATTAAGATACCATCCCATGCCAGTTAGAATGGCAATCATTAAAAATCTGGAGACAACAGATGCTGGAGAGGATGAGGAGAAATAGGAACATTTTACACTGTTGGTGGGAGTGTAAATTAGTTCAACCATTGTGGAAGACCGTGTGGCTATTCCTCAAGGAGGTAGAAATAGAAATTCCATTTGACCCAGCAATCCCACTACTGGGTATATACCCAAAGAACGATAAATCGTTCTACTATAAAGACACATGCACATGTATGTTCATTGCTGCCCTGTGTACAGTAGCAAAGACCTGGAACCAACCCAAATGCCCATCAATGATAGACTGGACAAAGACAATGTGGTACATATGCACCATGGAATACTACCCAGCCATAAAAAACAATGAGTTTGTGTCCTTTGTAGGGACTTGGATGAATCTGGAAGCCATCATTCTCAGCAAACTGACAAAAGAACAGAAAACCAAACACCACATGTTCTGCCTCATAGGTGGGTGTTGAACAATGAGAACACCTAGACCCAGGGAGAAAAGCATCACACACTGGGGGCAGTTGGGGGGGTTAGGGGAGGGACAGGGGAAGGTGGGGAGGGTAGGGAGGGTGGGGAGGGATAACATGGGGAGAAATACTCGATGTAGTATACACCTCAAGTAAAATAAATAAATATATATAATATATGTTTTGAAATGTGTCCATTCAAGATAAAGTGCTATATAGACTTAATTTACCTCTCCAGGGTTTCCCTGTGCCAGGTGCTGTGGAGCCTGCCGAGGCAGAAAAGCAAGGGCCCCGGGGACAGGAGGGCTCGCTCCCCCACGCCGCACCCCCTCCCCCCGGAAGGAGGCGCTTCTCCCACACCCCGCCTCAACCCAGCGCCTGCCCCCAGTCCAGCTCCTGTCACCTCTTCATCTTGTCTCTCTCATCCAAGTCAACGTTCCCGGGCGTAAGGACGAGCTGCACCCTGAAGACGTCACCCCTGCTAACCGCTCTGTGGAGCTTGCCGAGATGTCTCCCTCGGATGTCGTACCCACGCTGGGCGAAGGGGCTGTCATCGGGCTCGGCGACATCACCCCTGCTGCTCCTCCACCAGCGGGTGAAGAAGCCACCAGGCCCCTGGCCCTTCTGATCCGGGGAGCCAGAGATCCTTTTCATGGCGGAGGTTATTAGAGACACCACAGCACCATTCCACCCATCACAGTCTCAGGGGCCCAATAAGACCCAGCCACTTCGGTCAGCCACCACCTCCAACCAGGAAACTCCGCTGTATCCAAAGTCTGAGCCAGTAACCAGCGAAGCCAAGCAGCCAAGGCGCGCCAGGTAAAGCCGGTAAGCCCAGCAGCGCATGCGCACCTCTGACCGCTCCGTCACTGCGCGTGCGCACAACTGACGGGGGCGGGGCCAATGGTTCTCAGCGTGTGTGTGCCAGGCCCACGTGTCAGAAACATCGATGACAGCTTGTCACCAGCTCTGCGTTCCCGTCCCACGTCAGAGGGAGTTGGCAGAGTTTTCAGGACATTCCCTGAGAGAGGAAGGCATCCTGAAGTTCCAGCTATTCTAGCGCCACTCGTGTGAAGACTGCGTTCCCACGTGGGAACACAGGGCTGAGGCTAGAGCAGCTAGAGAACCTTGGGATGCTGAAAGCCTCGCCCGGAGAAACACCCACGAGGACACTCTCTGGCTGGCGGAGCTCCGTGCAAATCGCGGCTGCAGCTCCGGCGCGAGCAAGGGCTGCTGAGCTCAGACCCCAGGACCTCAGAGTGGGCAGCTCGCCACCCGCTGCGCAGCCAGCCGGCCCTCCCAGCAGGGCTTCCGGCGCCCGCGCCCCTGGCCTGTGCTCAGAGCGGGGCCGGCCGGCCCCAGCGTCCCGCCATCTGCATAGGGCCCAGCTGCCGGTTCCACCCCTACTCAGCCACCGCCGCTGCAGCCAGGCCTGGCCGCATCAGCGGAGACTGACCCCGGGTCCGTGCTGCTGGAGGAAAGACGGTCGGAGGAGACAGGGGTTGCATTCATCTCAGTCATATTAGAGGCTTTTCTCAGCCGTCTGGGGATCCTGCGCCATCTGCTCTATTTAAAAGGGCAAGCCACTAATACACTGATTGGAGGCTCAATCACCTGATGCTTGGCAACTGTGAGCTTTACAGGTGGGCAATCACGGGGCATTCCCTTAAAGAACATCCAGTATTTGGACAGTATCTTTGGGGAAACCGACCACGAAGGGAGACTAAAAAAGTTTTCTATAACCCTCTGCCCACAGAGTACAGCCCTGGCAGTCGGCATCCTGAAAGCTGGGCATGAGAAGAAAACTAGGGGCCGGGCACGGTGGCTCACGCCTGTACTCCCAGCACTGCGGGAGACCAAGGTGGGTGGATCGCCTGAGCTCAGGAGTTTGAGACCAGCCTGGCTAACACTGCAAAAACCCCATCTCTACAAAAATTAGCCGGATGTGGTGGAGGGCACCTGCGGTCCCTGCTACTCAGGAGGCAACCCGGGAGGAGGACGGTCGCACCACTGCACTCCAGCCTAGGCGACAGAGCGAGACCCTGTCTCAAAGAGAGAGAGAGAGAGAGAGAGAGAGAGAGAGAGAGAGAGAGAGAAACTGAAAAAAGAAAGAAAAGGGAGAGAGAGAAGAAAACTAGAAGCCACTCTTGTGGCCCACTATCCATGGTGTCTGCCAAGCCAGAGAGTTTTTTTTTTTTTTTTTCTTTTTCTTCTTTTTTCTTTTCTTTTTTTTTTTTTTTTTTGGCGGATTTTGCGTCTTTGTTGCCCAGGCTTGAGTGCAATGGTGCTATCTCAGCTCACTGCAACCTCCGCCTCCCGGATTCAACGGATTCTTCTGCCTCAGCCTCCTGAATAGCTGGGATTATAGGCGTCTGTCACACACCCGGCTAATTTTTTGCATTTTTAGTAGAGACGGGGTTTCATCATCTTGGCCAGACTGGTCTCGAACTCCTGACCTTGGGTGATCCACCCAACTTGGCTTCCCAAAGTGTTGGAATTACACAGGTCTGAGCCACCACACCCAACTGATTTTCTGCTTTTTCAAATCTCACCTGTACCACTACTTCCAGAAGTTCCTGAAAGTGCCAATTCCTGTGCCATTTAGGGGTTCTTCAGTGTAAAGTAGGCATTTCCCAGCAGACAGAGAAAACTGAGTCCTAAGCCAGTAGTAGGGAAAACCAGTTCATTTCCCACTTGTCCATGTGCTTTTCAACTTCCAAATTTCACATTTTTATTTTCTTTCTCTTGCTTTTTTCTAGTTTTTTTTTTTTAACATATTCTTTTAATCTTCTTACATTTTGTTTACTCTCAAAGCTTCACTGACAGGCCAGGTGATGCATACACTGGATCAGCTATCTCTACCTAGAACCTAGGCTGACTTTCAACCCCCAAAGAAATCCCAGTCCTAAATTAACAAGGAGAAACACAGAAAACCCTACTCCCCTTTTAGTCTCCTGACACCAACCAAATGTCCTCCATATGGAACCATGAAAGAGGAAAGTTCCCACGATCTCGCAATTGGGGCTGTAGTGAATTATAATAGTCATTGTCTGGGACTGCCCAGGACCTCTCCTTTTGGTGGATAAGCATCTGATGCAGACCTAACCAATCATTGCATCTCATTACCTGGGGCAGAGGGATCGGCCCCTTCAACCAGCCCCTATCAGAGTCCCCTGGTATAAATATGCAGTGGTTGGGAAAAACAACTGCAGTAGAAAAGAGCTTTTAGGATGGAAAGTTGGCTGGCACCAGCGAGGGGCCCAGGCAGGAGATGCCAGTGGGGCCAGAAGGACGTTGCTGAGCCCCTGCAGGCCTGACCACCAGCACATGATGGCAATAGGGGAGCACAAAGTGTGCCTTCTTGGGGACACCGGTGTTGGGAAATCAAGCATTTTGTGTCGATTTGCTCAGGATCACTTTTATCACAATATCAGCCCTACCATTGAGGCTTTTCTTTTTTTTTTGTTTTGAGACAGAGTCTCATTCTGTCACCAGGCTGGAGTGCAATGGCACGATCTCAGCTCACTGCAACCTCCGGCTCCCTGGTTCAAGTGATTCTCCTGCCTCAGCCTCCCAAGTAGCTGGGACTGCAGCTGTGAGCCACCACATCCAGCTAATTTTCGTATTTTTTTAGTAGAGACAGGGTTTCGCTGTGTTGGCCAGGATGGTCTCAATCTCTTGACCTCGTGATCAGCCCGCCTCTGCCTCCCAAAGTGCTGGGATTACAGGCGTGAACCACTGCGCCTGGCCTGAGGCATCTTTCATGACCAAAACGACACCTAGTGGAAATTACCTTCAGAAGTTCCTCATGTGGGACACTGCTGGCCAGGAACAGTTTCATTCATTGGCTCATGTGCTATGGAGGATCGGCAGCAGCTGATAACAAGATTCATTTCATACCTTGAAGAAGTGGGATGAAGAACTGAAAGAACATGGTCCAGAAAACATCCTAATTGTTCTTGTGGAAACAAGTGCCATCTCTCAGATATTAGGGAGGTTCCCCGGAAGGTTGCTGAGGAATATGCTGAATCCACAGGTGCCATCACTGGTTGAGGCAAGGGCAAAAAATGCTATTAATATTGAAGAGCTCTTTCAAGGTATCAGCCACCAGATCCCAGCCTTGAACCCCCATGAAAATGGAAACAATGGAGTGAGGAGACTTGGGGAGCAAATCATGCAAGCCAGCCTCAGATGTTGTTGACCCAAGGGCAGCTGTCCCTGGTATTTGAAGAAGCCAGAGCCTATGCCCTGAGAGCTGCAGAAGGACCCCATGCTCAGTGGCCTGGCACCTCACTTTGAGAAAAGTGAGTGAGCTGGCTTTGCATCCTGGAAAACCTGCAGAGTGGGGCAGGGAATGTCCCTAGAAAGGATTTTAGAAAACTCTGGGAAAACCCACTCCAACACCACAAAACGGCCATTAGTATGTGAAATGCACACGGGAGAGAGAATACTTATTAGGTAATAAGCGTAGTTGCATTTTTGCTAAAAACTTTTTTAAATTCTTGGATTTGTATAAAAGCTAACTGCCTTGTTATGTGTATGGGATTCTACAGTGGTGTTACACTCAGATTTCCTGTGCTATTTATCCAAATTTGAGCAACTTCTTCAGTATCATTGCCTTTGTTACCTGACCAGCCTTCACTGAGAGGCAGATTTAATTCAGGAGGTTATTTTTTACCTAGCTTTGGAAGTAAGACTTTCTGTATTACTTTTCTGAAGGAAGTCAGAGAAGTGTCAATGGCTCATCACTCAGACTGTGACTTGAGCTATTATAGAAGCTGGGAAATGTGTATTAGAAATTGTTGTCTATACTTCTTTTAATTGCTGAAAGTTTTTCTAAGTCATGGTCATATGTAAACAAAAACAACAAATCAGACTAAATTATTGCTAAACTATTGTGATTTTGGAATTGGAAGGCCTAGTTCCTCAAAAAGCTAAATGGAATTACTGTGTGATAATTACCATAACAGCTGTATTCACAATAACCGAAAAGGGAAAATAATCCAAATGTCCATCAACAGACGAATGAATAAACAAAGTGGTCCATGCGTACAATGCAATATTCAAATATAAAAAGCAATGAAGCACTGCTGCATGCTGCAACATGAACGAACTTTGAAAATACTATGCTAAGAGCAACAAGACACAAAAGACTATGTAGTATTATATATAATATATGAATATATATTATAAAATATATAATATATGAATATATATTATAAAATATATAATATATGAATATATATTATAAAATATATAATATATAAATAAATTATTATATATTAATAAAATATATAATATATATTCTATTATATTATATTATATATTATATATGTTATTATATATATTATTGCACTTTAGGTTCTGGAGTACATGTGAAGAACATGCAGGATTGCTGCATAGGTACATACATGGCAATGTGGCTTGCTGCCTCCATCACCATCACCTATATCTGGCATTACTCCCCATGTTTTCCCTCCCCAACTCCATACCCCCGCAGTTCCTCCCCTACTCCCCCCCGAAGAACCCCAGTGTGTGATGTTCCCTTCCCTGTATCCATGTGTTCTCATTGTTCAACACCTGCCTATGAGTGAGAACATGCAGCGTTTGATTTTCTGTTCTTGTGTCAGTTTGCTGAGAATGATGGTTTCCAAGTTCATCCATGTCCCTGCAAAGGACATATTGTACATAATATATAATTAATTTAACAATGGTGCAAAAGTAATCACATTCTACAAATTATTATAATATGGTCTATTGATGGGAGAGGTGTTTCAAATGAAAAAACTTGGAATTTCTCATAAGGTGGTGACATATACCATAGAAAATCTATGTAAAATATTTTATTAATATATGTAACTATAGATACTTCTGCTTTTCAGAAAAATATATATTTTAAACACTTAATGCAGACAAGTAAAATCACTAAGAAGTTACAAGAATTCACAGAATGCCTAATACAGTTGAAAGGAAATTTTAAAACTTCCCAGAACTGGAAGTATATAAAGGTAATGATCCAGAGAAATAATCAACCAAAGAGGCCAGTGCTCTACTCAGATGCATCTGATCACGGGCTGCCAGATCCATGTGGCTTGTTCTCTTCTGACAAGGCAAATGGGATAAACAAAGAGAAACTGCCTGCAGGCATCAGAGTGTGGTGTCTCCCATACGTGAGCATTAAATTATCAATTATGTTGCGCACAAGGAGATGAGCTACTGAGGTAACTTCATCAGAAGAAATTATATGGCACATCAGTCTCAGATATTGAAGTTATATTTAAATGTTTAAGTCAATAGAATAGAAAAACAAGAAACCAAAATAATGCGGAAAGGAAGTATGAGCTTGTCAAGCTGTTTTAGGAAAAACAGCAACGGAAAAGTCGAGTATTGAAAATGTTGTAAAACAATTGAATGTACAACATACATATTGCATATCAAAATAGACTGAGCCAGAAAGAGAACTAGTCAAATGAAATGCTGATCACAATTAATGTAGGCTTATAATTTATAGAAGGCAAATTAGTAGAAAAATATGTTTATATATGAAGAATAGATTGAGAAGAAATATAAAGCATTTAATTGTTTTACCAGACCATCTAAATAAGAAGGCAATATTCAAAGAATCAGTGACTCATACATTTTAGAAATTGAAAACAAGACATTAATCCTTTAAATATTTAGGGTGTAATGTATGATAAAAAAAAGGTAAATTAAGAAAACTTAGAAGAAATAATAGTTTTTGTTATCTTGAACACTGCTTAATAAACATGAGAGTGCAGTTATCTTTTTGATATGCTTATTTTATTTCCTTTTGACATATATCCAGTAGTGAGATTGCCGGATCATATGATAGTTCTATTTATAATTTCTTGAAAAACCTCTACGCTGTTCTCCTTATACAAATGGGAAACGATTGTACTAATTTACATTCCCACCAGCAGTGTAATCCAAAAGATGGAATCGGAAATCACACTTCAGTCAGCCTGAGTGTGACTCCTGTGTGGATGGCACTATCTGCCTCGTGCTCTGTTGAAGGGCTAAATGTGAAGATACATCATCTGTGAACCATGTGGATGGATAACGAACGAC
Organism: Saimiri boliviensis; assembly: GCF_048565385.1. Lineage (NCBI taxonomy): Eukaryota > Metazoa > Chordata > Mammalia > Primates > Cebidae > Saimiri > Saimiri boliviensis. Next base: position 121,689,933 of record NC_133449.1, read on the forward strand.
CACCTGAGTCTGGTCTCTTTGCTCTTTGAGGATTGCACTCATTTTGGGGGACAAAGAATTCTTCAGAATTCCCTCTGGAGGGAGGGAGGGAAAGAGGGAAGGAAGAATGAAGGGAGGGAGGGATGAACAGAGTTTATTAAATAAAGAAGAGGAGAAAATGCACACAAGCAAAAAAGAAGAAAAATACCATTCAGTGTTACTCATACTTTCCAGGTTTTTCTCCTGCCTCTCTGCAAGCTTTTAATATTCTGCCTACCCCTTTAATATTGGTGTTCTGGCCTGGACCTTCTTCTCTTGTCTGGCTGAATTATTTGTGCCTAGTCAATGTCAATCTCTCACGTGACTTCAGTTACTGTAGTTATGCTCAAGCCTCTCAACTCTTTTTTACGTTTGCTTTGCCTGCTGGAACAGCTTCACCAAGGCGTCTCAAAGGTTCCTCAGATTTAATTGTCTAAAACTGAATTCAGGCCTCCCACCTTCCATACCTCCCTTCAAACAAACAACACCAAAACCTTCTGGCAGATCCATCCGACTTTTCCTTTCACCTCTCATATTCAGTCAAGTCTTGTTAATTGCACCTTATAAATGTCTCTTAAATATGTCTGTCTTCACTCCCACTGTCATTGTCGTGTCTTGCCAGTCTTACCCTTCTGCAATGTATTTTCCCCAGTGTAGCCGAACGATTCCTCCAGAACAGGTCATGTAAATTGTCTAATTGTCACACTGCTTAAACGTTTTTACCCTTTATCCAGAGTTAGCCGAACTGTAAGGTTAAGGGCACAGTCTTTCACACAGCCAAGTCTGCCCAAGACTTCTCATGCTACCGTAAGGAGTTAGGACCAATGACAAAGTTCAAACGAAGAGTCCACCCAAGACCATCCGCACTTCTGACACCAGCTGCAAGTTTGGGGGTTTCCAAAAACTATGTTCACGTTCAGTAATTTACTAGAAAAGTTCATGGAACTCACTGAAAGCTATTAAACTTAGGGCTATGTTTCATGACAAGAACACATTTCTAATTAGAACCAGCCAAAAGAAGAACTACCTCCTTCTAGGGTGTAGTCCAGGAGGGTTGCAGATCTAAAGCTTCCCCTGTTCTCAGGGGCGTGTCGCCCTCTCAGCATAAATGTAGGGTTGTATGGCACCACACACAGAGTACTGCCCACCCAAGAAGTTCCCCAACAAAACACAAACTTTGTGCGTCTGAAGTTTGTGTTTTGTTGTGTTTTTAAAAGAGACGCATCCCAGTAGACTGCCTAGGCCGGATTCAAACTCCTGGGCTCAAGCTCCTCTCGCCTCAGCAGAGTTTCTATTGAGATTTTTAAAACTGAGTTTTATTGTATTGATTGTATGCACGGTTTAACTCAGTTTCCGGTCTACCTTCTTCAGGGTCAGGCTGATACCATGTGGTCCAAGGGGCCCACCATGAATAGTAAAACCACTCCTATTGCTCCTGGAAGCTGTGCCTGGAAGAGCGCTGCACTGCAGGCGGGGACCTGGTCTCCGTGGAGCGACCCAAGCCACCAATGCCACCGAGACGGGCTGCTGCAGGCAGTGGAGGCCCGGGAAGTTGAGGCCTGGGGCGCCACTCGCGGTGCGGAGTTCCAGAAAGAAGCGCATGCGCAACACCGAGCCCCCAGTGAGGAAGGCGCTCTCCACCCAACTGGAGCCCCAGCTGACCTGGCCAGCAGGTGGTGACAGAGGCAAATCGGGGACCCCGGTGCCGCTGGAGGCTGTGGCAGCTGACCAGGCCTTGGGCTTACCCGCGGCGCTATCTGCAGGTGGCCCAATGCAGCGCAGGGGCTCAGCAGGACCTGCAGCCGGGCTCTGGGATGTCCCTGGCCAGGCTCAAGGGCAAGGGTTGGGGATGGAGAGCTTTGGTGGTGGCCAGCAGGGTAGCTGGCCTCCTCTGAGACCTGAAGCCAGGGCTCCTCAGGACTCCTCACTCCTGCCAGGGACCTCCACAACTTTGAAATGGCCCCTTTTCTCTGGTACCGGAGATGGGGATTTGCCCCAGAAATGGGATTTGCCCCAGGCCTCTGGCACCTAATTCATGCTCTAACCACTACCCCATACTGCTTTCAGGTAAATAACTGTACAGGTGGTACACAGTCGGCCAAGGTTGGAAAATGCTGCATTAGAAGGACTGAATCTACCCTAGAAAAATCATTCTGGACAGTGAATAGATCCATCTACAAGGATATTCTCCACCATCTTGCCTATAAAGGTAAGAAGCTGGGAACCTCCCTAATGCCCAGTAACAGAAAATTACTTAAGAAAACTGACAGAACATCTGAACCTAGAAAACTCAACCTGACCCATCTTCTCTCAATCCCACTATCCAATCTGGGCGCACATTTTTCAGCTTGGCCTTCAAATACTTCCAAAATACATCCCATTTTTTCCGCATGCACCCATTACCACCTGGGTCCAAATCGCCACCGTCTCTCACCTGGGTGATGCCAGGAGCTCCTTGGCCATTCTGCATGCCTCCAACTACAGCCTTTCTTCAATCCAGCAGCCAGAAAATCTGCTTTTTTTTTTTTTTCTTTAAGTCAAATTAAATCACTCTTCTGCTGAAACTTCTCTGTTGATGATTCCCATCCTAAAGTAAAAACCAAGGTCCTTACAATGACTATTTGGCCCCTGGCACCCTCTCTGCCTGACTCCTTACACTCTCCAGTTACTCACTCTGCTCCAGCCACACTTGCCTCCTAGCTGTTCCTCAAATATGCCAAGCCTGCTGCTGTACTCAGGCCTTTGCCTTTGCTGTGCCTGGAATGCTCTTTAGAAATCTACACGGCTCCCTCCTTCCTCCCCTTCAGGTATTTGCTTCCATGTGACTTTCTCAGCAAGGGCTTCCCTAACCTGTGTACAGTTGCAACACCCCCAATCCCTTTTCCTGATTTATTTTGTGTTTTTCCCCATGTCACTTATCCGCACACTACACGCTAAGTATTCTATTTATTTATTGTCTTTGTTGTCAGTCTGTCACCCAGGAGAACATGAGCTCCAAGGGAACAGGGACTTTTTTCTTATTCCTTGCCTTCTCCCAAGGCCTAGAACAGGACCTGGCATGCAATAAATCTTTATTAAGTCAATATGCTAAAAATAATGCTGTGATTCTAATAACCAAGGAAAATCAATGAACCACTCCAGTCCACAAGAACTACAGCCTCACAGACATGATGTTGGGGGAAAGAAGCTGAATAGAAAAGCATACATACTGAATGGTATCATTTCTATACAGTTCAAAAGCAGGCAAAACTGCATTACAGTGGTAGGAGCCAAGAGAGGGGCTATTACTGGGGAGAAAGTTGGAGGTAGTGACCAGGGAAGGGGTGAAGGTGACTTCCGCGGTGCTATTTTTTTTTTTCACTATTTTTGCTCTGAATAGTGGTTGCATTGATAAAAATACATTGTGAAACTGACCAAGTTAAACACATGGTATTTGCATTTTCCTTTATGCTTGTCATATTTCAATAGATATTTATTTTTTAAAGATCCTATAAGGTGTTTATTAAATAGAAAGATGCCTAGAATATAAGGTGAAATTTGAAAAGTAGATTTTTAAAAACAAGGATGCCAAGATAATTCAAAGGGAAAAAATGGTCTTTTTAACAAATGGTACAGAGAAAGCTAGATATCCACATGCAAAAGAACTGAATTTGGACTCCTACCTCATGCCTTTTACAAAAATTAATCCAAAATGGATCAAAGTCCCAAATGCAAAATTAAAAATGTAAAATTCTTAGAAGAAAACAAAGGTGAAAATCTTTGTGACCTTGGATAAAGCAATGATTCCTCAGATTTGACACCTAAAACACAAATGACCAAAGGAAAAAAACAGATAAATTGGACTTCGTTGAAATTCCAAGCTTTTGTGCTTTGAAAGACACTATCAAGAAAGTGAAAAGACAACCAACAGAATGGGAAAAAATAGTTTCGACTCATATCCAGAATATATAAAGGACTCCTGAAACTCAATAATAAAAAGACTAACACAACTGTTTAAATGAGCAAAGGATTTGAAAACGTTCAGAGAACATATATAAGTAGCCAACAAACACATGAAAAGATGCTCAACTTCATTAATTGTTAGGGAAATGTGAATCAAATCCACCGTGAGATACAACTTTACACTCACAAAGATGCCGAGCGTCCAAAGGACAGAAAACAATCATTGGAAAGAATGTGGAGAAATTGGAAGCCTCTTACATTGATGCTCAGAGTGTAAAATGCTGAAGCCACTGTGGAGAATAGTTTCTTGGTTCTTCATAAAGTTAAACATAGAGTTATCATATGATCCAGCAATTCTACTCCTAGGTATAGTCAACAGAATTGAAGCATATATGCACACAAAAACTTGTACACAAATATTCGTAGCAGCATTATTCATAAGTGGAAAAAGTGGCAGCAACCTAAGCACCCCTCAGCTGATGAATAGATACAGAAAATATGATATATCTTTACAATGGAATATTATTCAGCTGTGAAATAAACAAAGTACTGATAAATGCTGCAACACAGATGAACCTTGAAAACCTTATGCTAAGTGAAAGAAGCCAGCCGCAAAATGACATATATTACGCAAGTTCATTTATTTGCGATGTCCACAATAGGCAAACTCATAAGGAAAGAAAGGAGATTTGTGGTTGCGAGGAGCTGAGGAAGGAGGAATGAGGAGTGACCGACCGCTAGTGGGTGTACGATTTGTTTTTGGTTTGTTTGTTTTATTGGCATGATGAAAATATTCTGGAATTAGATCATGGTGATGGTTACACAACCTTGTGAATGGACTAAAAACCAGTGAATTATACACCTTAAAAGGGTGAATCTTATGGTATGTGAATTATACTCAATGCAAAACGGTTGGGCTGCCAAGTGCTTTGTGTAGAAAGAATATAAGGCTAAATTTAAAAGGTAGATTTTTTTTTTAACAAGGATGCCAAGATTATTCAAGGGGGGGAAATGATCTTTTAAACACATGGTGCTGGGAAAACTAGATACCCACATGCAAAAGAAAGGAATTTGGACTCCTACCTCACACTTTATACAGAAAATTCTGTAGTAGCTATGTATGAATACGTATGCATTGAAACATCTAAAAGACAAGTTAGGATCAGATTATAAGTGGACTTTTAAAACTCCTCTGTGCTGATCTGTATTTCCTAATAAGCATAATTTACTTGTCCAATGGTTTTTAAAAACTTTCTAATGAGTTAAGGGACATCAATTAAAAACTCCCTGCATGTAGGGCCCTCTGCCAAGATGGGCAATTGGGATGCCCTGGGGACATTTCTGTCCTTGAGTGCTCTGACCTGGGTACCAGCCAGTAAGTGCTCAGAAGGGGCACAGGGAAAAAGCCTCCAGCTCCCCGGGGCCTCAGAAGAGAGAAACCCTTGGGTTGTGTCATTTAGAATTCTCCCAGGTGGGAAAGCTGCCTGTGGTGGAGCACTGCCCCCAGGAGCGAGGGATGACGGGAGCTCAGCCCAGGACCAGCTGTTGCTGACAGTGGTGGTTACCCTGCCTCATACTGGGCTACGGTCTCCACGCTGGTGGTCTTCTGCTCAGCCCAGCCGCTCACCATAATCCAAACCCTTCCGCAAGCTGGCCCAAATGGATGAAGACAGGAAGGTCTTTGCCTCCCCCAGTCTCTGCATCCCCAGCTCCACCAGTGTCCACCAGCCCTTAGCTGCTCACTCTGCGCCCCAGGCAGAGGCAACAGGTGGCAACAGCAGGGACTCTGACCCCAATGAACCTGGATTTGAATCCCAGCCCTGCTGCTTAGCGGCTGAATGCTCTTGGCCAATCATCTCACTTCTCTTGACCACAGTCTCCCTCGTAGTTAAGTGGGGATGACAATCCGCTTAGATCTTGTCATGAGGGACACATACACTAGGACTTGGTAAACAGTAAAGACTCTACAGTGTGAAGATGTTATTGAACACTTACCATATGCCATGCCCTGTATTCTCACAACACCTCTACGGAGTAGATTCTATTCCTCATCCCCATCTTTGAGATGAAGAAACAGAGGTTTCAAGAGGTTTATACATTTCCTAAGGAGTGGTGGGACTGTGAGTCAAGTCCATGTCCTTCTCCATCCGCTGTTGGGACCTTCCATGCCCACCTCCCGCAACGAAGCTCTCCACACCCCGCAGTCCCCACGGGTCTCCCAGTCCTCTCAGCTGCGAAGAGCAGCCTGCGTGTCCTCCTGGTGGCCATCAGCCAAGATGGTCCTCCACTGTCATCCCCGGTTCCATGTGTCTGTCCTGTGTTTCATCAGACCATGAGTCTCTGAGGGTTCAGGGAACCATTTTCTGTTGCTGGACCTCAGCCTCTGGTTGTGGGACCTCAGCCTCTGGCCCAGTGCTTGGCCCAAGTCTATTTGCAGAGTGACTTTTTTTTGAGACACAGTCTCACTCTGTCACCCAGGCTGGAGTGCAGTGGCGAGATCTTGGCTCACTGCAACCTCTGCCTGCTGGGCTCAAGCAATTCTCCTGTCTCAGCCTCCCAAGTAGCTGGGACTACAGTCATATGCCATCATGCCCAGCTGATTTTTCCATTTTTAGTAGGGACGGGGTTTCACCGTGTTGGCCAGGCTGGTCTCAAACCCCTGACCTCAGGTGATCTGCCTGCCTCAGCCTTCTAAAGTGCTGGGATTACAGGTGTGAGCCACTGAGCCCAGCCTGTGGGTGACTTATTGACAGAGGGACAATGCTTGAGAGAAGGACACATCAGAGCAGACAGCTCTCCATGGAGCAGTCACCTCTCCATGGAGCAGTCACCAACCTGGCAACCCAATGTGCCTGCATCTCTTGGGCAGCCTCTGAGATTGCCCCATTCCTACCTCAAGACCAGACCTAGAATTTTGTCACTTCCCTACCTCAGGTCCAGGCTCATCAGTACACTGGACGGGAAGATCAGACACCTGAAATACACAATCCAGCTCCCCTGCCCAAGCCTCCTCCTGAGACCCCTTGCTGTGCCTCCTCTCTCTCCTTCCCTCTGCCATATTGCTTCTAGGATCACACCTCTATTCTCAAATCTTGCCATTCTAGCCCCAAGCTTACAAACTCCACTTGAGCAAAAATAAAATGTTCCATTGGCTGAGTGCATTGTCTTTGAAAATCAGCTTCTCACTCCTTCATTATTAATTAACTCATAGCAGACAATATGATTCTTCTTTTCCAACATGCGGACATAAGTGCCAGCTTTATCTACATGGACACAGGTGCCAGCTTGGAACAGCAGAGCCAGGGCTGGATTTCAGCATCACTGCTGCCTGTTGCCCAGGCTGGAATGCAGTGGTGCAATCTTGGCTCACTGTAACCTCTCCCTCCCAGGTTCAAGCAATTCTTTTATCTCAGCCTCCTGAGTAGGTGGGACTACAGGCATGCGCCACCATGCCCGGCTAATTTTTTGTATTTTTGGTAGACCTGGGGTTTTACCATGTTGGCCAGGATGGTCTCAATCTCCTGACCTCATGATCTGCCACCATGTCTGGCCCACTGCTGCCATTTTCTAGGTCATCTGTGTAAGGCACAAACCTTAAAATGATATTCAATGGCCCTGATGGCCCTTAACCCCATCCAAACTGCTCATCAACACCTTTGCCCAAACAGATGTCGCAAGAACAGGATGTGTGTGGTCTCCTGATAAGAAAAGTTGGATTTTCTCCAAATCTTAACCATGAATCTTTACACAATCAGCAGCTTTGACAGTCCTGAGGTTTGTGAAGACCAGGAAGTCCAGTAATAGTAATTGAAACTCCCGGGGCCCGCAGTGTAGAAGTAAATGGGCCTGTGCCCAGCCCCACCCTGTTATGTCTCAATACAACCACAGCAGTGCCCCATAGTGCATTCCGTCTGCAGCCCCAGTTTTTAAACCCTACAATATTAAGAACCTTTGAAACTTAATAAAAGGTTATACGGGCACATCCTGCTGCAGAAAAACAAGATTGACATGACCAAATTTTGTGTCACCTGTGAAAAACATTACCTGGCCTGTTACGGTTTGCTATTCCAGCACTGGGAGGCACACCTGGGATTAATACATTCTTGCTGAATTTCTCAAAGAAGGTGTATCAGTGCTGCAGTTCCAAGCATATCAGGCATCCAGAGCGGTAGTGGGGGTAGCTTCTAGTACTCAACTGTTTGCTCAATGTAGAATGCTAAAAGGACATCATTTAACTTCATGTTGCAATTAGGAAAGCCGAAAATCAGACAGGGGCGGTGGCCTGCCCAGAATCCCACAGTGAGTCAGGGCTGAGCTGCAGCCGCAGCCCAGGTGTCTACTTCTCTGCATTCACCCCGTCATTCATTTATTCACACAATTACTTACTGAGCACCCACTCTGCGGCAGGCACTGTGCTCGGTGCTGGGGGCACCGATGATGATACAGACAAAGTCCCTGCCATCGTGGCATTTGAGGTAGGAAATGCACAAGTATACAAATAAGCGAAACAACGACAGATCCCGACAGGGGTCAGGAAAAGCCCGCAGGGAAGAGCGACCATGGAGCTGCTGCCTAACGATGAGAAAGCCAGAGATGGAAAAACCAAGTGGCGGGTGTTTCCAGCTGAAGGAAGTGCAAAGACAAAGGCTCATCTGAGCAACAGAATGCAGTCTGGGTCGGCTGGCCTGTGGCAAATGACACTGGGAGCAGACCGAGTAACAAGAAGGGAGACAAGCGGCAGGTCACGGAAGCCTCAGTAGAGAGCTCCGACTCACTCTGAATGCGGTGGGAGGCCACTGAAGGGTGTGTCCAAGCGAGAGGGAGACCTGCTCTGATTCTGAATTCCAGGAAAGGCATCAGACTCTTGAGACACCACCAGCACTTCCCGTTTCTCACTCCTGGTGCCTCTTGGTGACCCTCCTCACCATCTGGCTTCAGCACTGCAATGGAGGATGCCCATTCCTGTGTCCTCCACATGACAATGGGACCTTGCCTGCCTGTGATAAATTGACTGTGTGCCTTCCAAATTCATATAGTTCATATACTGAAATCCTAACACACAATGTGATCATGAGGTGGGGTCTTTAGGAGGTCATGAGGCCATGAAGGTAGAGACCCCTGAGTGCCATATGAGGACACAACAAGAAGACGTCTATCTGCAAACCAGGAATCAAGCCCTCCACTGACACTGAATCTGCTAACACCTTGATCTTGGCCTTCCCAGCCTCCAAAACCGTGAGAAAGAGATGTTTGTTGTTTAAGCCGCCCATTGTGCAGTGTGAGAATGCCCTCTGCCTCCACCACAGAGAATTCTGGCTGCAGAGAAAAAGCAACATCCAACAGGTGACCATGTGTGGCATCTTCTGGTCACTCTGGTTCAGCTGGACCCTACCTATGCAGACCAGAGCCCTCTCTGTCAGGGGGTTTCCAAGAAACTTCTCCTTTCCCCAAAAGAGGAAGTAGCAGCAACCACACATGTTCCCCCTGTGGTTATCTTCTGCAGAGTGAGAGGCCCACAGGGCTGCCGAGAAGGGCTTAGAGTCCACCCCAGTGCCTCGCAGATTCCAGGCCTGGGCAGAGAATAGGCGAGAAAACTGAAAAGTTACAGGACACAACCCGGGGAGGAGAGGGCACAGAGCATTCCAGCCTCATTCTACGCAGGGAGCCACACCACCAGGTCCTCTGCTGGGCAGGAGATGGAGGTGACTGAGCTACGGCCCCTGCCTTCACAGAGCACGCCGGCTAGCAGGCCAGAGGCACACCATCCATGGCGCTCCTCATGAGCTCTGCCCAGAGACAGACCTTTGCAAATGTGGAGATCCTTAATGACAGTGACGGCACTGCAGAGAGGTGGGATTGCAGGGCCATGTCAATAAGCAAGGCCAATAGGTAAACAGGGACCTTACAGAGTCCCCAGTGAAAAAGACAAGCAATAAAGGTCCGAGAATGATAACTGCCCGCACTTGCACAGCACAGAACAGCATTGTTCTAAGTGCTTGGCTCTTCGGAACTCCTCTTAAGCCTCACAAGCCTATGAGGTTGCAGCAGTAAATACAGGAGAAACCTTCATGCCTGCCAAGGATGACACTGGCTCAGGGCAGAAGGCTTTGGTACCAGGAGGACTTTATTAAATTTTGTGTTGCAATTGGGAGAGTCGAAGTTCAACCGTATCAAAGGACTGATAGGGTTGTTTAAAGTTGGCAACTTCTATTCATCACAAAACTCCATTAAGAGAGTACAAAATGCAAATTGCAGGATGGAAAAGGACACTGAGAAGCACATAAACCCAAAGGAATACGTGAAGAACACCTACAAACCATTAAAATAATCCAATCCATAATGAGCAATGGCTTTGAAAGGACACTTCACTGGAGAAGGCAGAAGGACGGCAAAATAAGCCCATGAAAAGATGCTAAACATCGTTAGTCCTTAGGGAAATGCAACTTAAAACCACGATGAGAGACCACTGCACATTAATGCAGTGACACACTAAAAAACACTGACCAGGCCAGGCATGGTGGCTCACACTGGTAATCTCAGCACTTTGGAAGCCCAAGACAAGAGGATCGCTTGAGGCCAGGGATTCAAGACCAACCTGGGCAATATAGTGGCCATCATGGTCAATCTCTACGAAAAAAAATATTTTATTAGCCAACCATGGTGACATACCTGTAGTCTTAGCTACTCAGGAGGCTGAGGTAGGAGGATCATTTGAGCCCAGGAGTTCCGGGTTGCAGTGAGCTACTATGGCACTGCTGCACTCCAGCCTGGGTGACCGAGCAAGACCCCATCTCTAAAATAATAATAATAATGACCATATCAAGTGCAGGTGAGAAGGCGGAGTACCTGGAACTCTCATATGCTGCTGGCAGGAATATAAAATGGTGCAGCCACTCTGGAAAATATTTGTCATAATCTGGCACAGTTGAAGCTATCCGTACTCTAAGACCCAGCAATTTCACCTCGGATAAGTACATGGAATTGGACAAATCTCTAAGAATATCATCAGTGGCACTGATCGTGATGGCCATCCTAGGAACAAGCCAAGTGTGCATCAAAAGACAAAAAAAAAAAAAAAAAAAAAAAGATAAATAGTGATGTATTTAAATAATGCAGCAACAGAAAACCAAACACCGCATGTTCTCACTCATAAGGACAAGTTGAACAATGAGAACACATGGACACAGGGAGGGGAACATCATACACTGGGGCCTGTCGGGGGCGGGGGACAAGGGGAGGGTCAACATTAAGACAAATACCTAATGCATGCAGGGCTTAATACCTAGATGACGGGTTAATAGGCGCAGCAGACACTATGGCACATATATACCTACATAACAAGCCTGCACATGTGTCCCAGAACTTAAAGTAAAATAAATAGTAATAATAATAATGTAGCAACACAACAATGGAAATGAGAAAACCAGCTACACAGAAATGGATCAGTGAATCTTACACACGTAAATGTTGCATGAAAGAAGCAAGGCACTGGAGAATACACACAGTGTACATGGCTCAATTTATATAAAATTCACAAACAAGGAAAATGAAACTCAATTGTTCGGGGATCTCATAGGCAGTTAATTTCTAAGGAAAAACAAAGAAGTAACCCCCATCTGAATCAGGACTCTGACTACCTCTAATGGAGAAGAAGGGAATCATGGCTCTGAAGAAACTCAGTTAACTTCTGGGCCAGCCAGTGACGTTCTATCTTCTGTCTGATTTCAGTATCTTGCCCTCAAAGCCACAAAGATGGGTGGCCGTGAATCACACCAGTACCGAGGAGTTTCGCTTCCCTGGTACTTTCTGCTGGTGGTGATGGATACAGCTTTGCTCAGAGAAAAGGCACCAGATGGAACTGTAATTCCACCCCACTGCTCTTCTATGTTCGTCACTGGCTCTGTGTCCCACCAGCTCTGTGATCCAAGCCTCGGTTTTCCCACCTGTTCATGGGGCATGCCGGCCCCCAACCTGCCTAGCCCATAGAGTGGAATCATGAATGTTAAAGGGCTCTGGGAGCTAATGCCTGAATGCCAGAGATCAACGGGGACTCGAAGGACAGCCAGACTGCTGCAAGGCTGCAGGGAGAGCGAGGCTCACCTAGACCACACAAGGCTGGCCCCGAAACACCTTGTCCTTCTCTACGCTGCCCGGAAGGAGAAGTAGGTACAGCTGACAGGCTGCCAATTGAATTCAGTATACCATGTTTCACCAGCCAATGGGCTGGGGCGATCCGGAGCAGGTCACAGCCTGCTCACAGCCGGTTTCCTGTTTTCAAACGGGGAACTTAGCAAAGTGGCAGCCCCTCGGCTGGTCACCGGAGCTTGGAACCGAGAGCTTGAAGGAGCCATGTGACACTCCTCCTGGACCCCTGGACACACACAGCCCCAGAGACTGGAGGTCAGTATTTGATCCCAAGCTCAGCTGTCCTCTGTCCACTGTGGGCTGAGTACCCCCTCCTGGGACCCTGCCTGGCACCTATTGGGGGCAGGGTGGGACGGGGAAAGGTTGGTGACAGCCGCTGTGTCTGGAGCTCTCCTTAGCACACGGAGGCAGAGGAGGGGGCAGCTCCTGGACCCTCAATCACCTCCATTCCTTTTGAAATGCTAGGCACTTATACAACCCATCTTGGGCCTGGAGAATAAGTCACCACACCTGTGTTTCTCAAAAAACAGTGTCAGGGAACCCCTGTGTCAGCATAGCCTTAGGGTACTCGTGGAAAATACAGAATCCAGGCCTGTTCAAAGGCACTTTCCTATGTTAGGAGCCAGGAAACCTGCTTTTAAATAAGCCCCTGGTATCCCACCCCCACCTCCACACCCACCCGCCAGGGATTGTCACACACACTCGGGCTGGGAGCCCTGGCTTTGGCAAGACTTCTCAGCTGAGCATCTAGGTGTCGGAGGTTACCCATCCTTTCCCCAACAGAGGCAGCCACACATCCAGTGTCCCAGGATCTCCTGTCTCCTGGAGTGAGCCAGGTGCTTTATTTTACCCCTCTGGAGGCTCATTCCCCATGAAAAGTCCTCCGCAGACCCTCAGAAAGATAGCATGACCTCTGTGTGCCCAGCAAAAGGACTGGAATTGGCAGGCAGCTCTTGGAGAGCAGGTGGTCAGGACACCTGGGGATAGGAGGAGGAGAATGACTGTCTATGCACACAGGGCTGGAGGGTAGTGGGGGCTGGGAAGCTGCTCTGTCCCCTGGGCCAACTACAGGTCCCTAGGCCAACAGCACCAACACTTGCAGTATTTTGTTATAAAGTCGAGAAAGCTTTGTTACAGAGGGTGAGGAGAGGAGAGGAAAGGTCCATGGAACTGTCTATGTGGCTGTCCCCAGAGAGCTTTTAGAGCGACAGGATTGCTTTCCCATTTCACAGATGAGGAAACTGAGGCCTGGAGAGGGATGGGAAGCTGCCCGAGACCCAATGAATACACCAATGCTCAACTCTTTCCTTCCACCTCCTCTTTAAATGTGTGACTCCCATTGAAACCCGTAAGAGACAATATGACAACATAAGGGAGCTGACTGTGGCTGCTGAATTTGATTTTTATTCTCTCTTTTTTTTTTTCTTTTTGAGACAGAGTCTCGCCCTGTTGCCCAGGCTGGAGCACAGTGGTGCGATCTCAGCTCACTGCAACCTCTGCTTCCCGGGTTCAAGCAATTTTTCCACCTCAGCCTCCCGAGAAGATGAGACTACAGGCGCATGCCAGCAGGCCCTAAATTAGTAATTTTAGTCGAGAAGGGGTTTCACCATATTGGTCGGGCTGGTCTTGAACTCCTGACTTCAGGTGATCCACCCACCTCGGCCTCCCAAAGTGCTGGGATTACAGACGTGAGCCACTGCACCCGGCCTGATTTTTATTCTAAGGCCTGGTTTCATGATCAGCTTTCTCAGTCTTTACTGGAGTTGTTGTATTTATAGTGATGCATTTCAATAATGCAGCAACAGAAAACCAAACACCGCATGTTCTCACTCATAAGTACAAGTTGATCAAGGAGAACACATGGACACAGGGAGGGGAACATCATACACCGGGGCCTGTCAGAGGGCGGGGGGCAAGGGGAGGGAGAACATTAGGACAAATACCTAATGCATGCCGAGGCATCATTTCTGGTGTCTTACAAGGTATCTGGTCCAACACTGCCCCGCTTCTGACCTGGAGCCAGCTGCCTGGTCGTGAAAGCAGATCTGCAAAGGTTGGGGCCCCTGTGACCAAGGCCACTCGCCATCACCCATTTTATAGCAGTGCTGAGCATAGGAGTGCCCAAGGAAAACCCTGGGCCCCCAAGAATCTCAGCTACCAAAAATCACGTAGGCCACCAGCTATCTCACTTAGGTATCTATCAGAATACAGGAAACCTCCCCTCCAGTCATCTATCATCTTATCAACAGGACGGAGCTTGTAGCCACACTTTTCACGTGGGGAAACTAAGGCCTAGAGCTATTAAAGAACTTGCCTAAGGTCACACGGTTGTTCAGGATGGAAGGCCATGTCTCCTGACTCCCTGACAGGGACAAGAGAAGCGAGAGGTGTCCGTGACAGCATGCTCAAGAATGTGCAGCCCTGGGCCAGCCAGGCCCCCGTGCCTGCCTCAGTTTGCCCATCTGTAAAAGGTGAGGTTGGATCAAGGGTCCCTGAGGGCCACCCACTGGACAGCTATGCAGAACCACAGAGTTCCTTTCACCTGACACAGCAAGCACTTCCCTGTGACGTGCAGGCTCCAGGCCCCAGCTGACCTCCCCTTTCCCAGGCCAGGGGCTCTCACCCATGGAGCAAGGGACGGGCACTAGCTGTGCTCAGGGACATGCATGACGCCCCCCCCCGGCCCCCATCTGTGCTCAGGGGTGCCAGGGTGCCAGGGAGGCATTGGCTCTATCTTTCTCTAGGCTGTAGTCAGCCCAGGGGCCAGACCAAGGGCCCAGAATCCCACAGACTGGAGTTCAAGTCCCAGCTCTACCTCTGTGTTCCACTGGCAGCTTCCTCAGGTCCTGGTAAGAGAAAAGTGAGGTCACTTGCACCTCCCTCGTCTTGAATTTCTGTGCCAAACTGGCATACCAGATACTCGCTCCAGCTGAGCTAATGCTTTAATTGTCCCGTTTTTGAAGTTGTCTCAAACATTTGTAATTCTATTCCAGTCCACCTTAACTTAGTCATTTATTTCACAAGTATTTCTGGAAGCATCTAGGATTTGCTGGACACTAAGAGCAGGGCTACTACACAGTGCCTGGGACGGACAGGGCCCTGAGCTGAGGCTTCAGAGTCTGCCTGTTGGAATCCTCTCCCCAGCCTTGTGAATGTGGATTCTCTTATTATCCGCAATTTATAGGAAACAGAAACACAGAGAAATGGAGCAACTTGTCAGCCAACAGGTCATCTCATCCACTTATCAGGGTCACAGACAGAGTTATTATGTAAACCAGATGCCAGCTGCCTATTCTCCCTCCCTGAGTAAGGTGGAGAGAATTCTGAAGTCAGCCCAGCCTGGGGCTGTAGCCTGTCCACCACTCACCAGCTCTTCATTTTTGGCAACTCTGAGTCTCGGTTCCCTTATAAAAAGGAGAAGAAAATAGTCCTGACTGCAGCCAGTGGTCAGGCCAGCGCCAGCGTGTGTGCTGAGTGTCAGGCACACACTGGGATGTCACTGAGCACTGGGGACAGACGCACCTTTGCTTGTTGCCCACACTCACCAGCTGCGTGACTTTGGGCTAGACCTCAGTTTCCTCATCTCTTATTTGGTGGTAATGATAGATTTTTGTGAGCATTAAACTAGATGAAGGGCTGTGAATAACCTAGGTGAGTCTGAAGTTGGTATAACAAGCTATCAGCTAATTTTGCTGATAGATGGATAATTGATTGATCTATAGAAGATTCATACCAGCATATCTGCCTGCTCTGCACTGAATACTGAGATTTCTTTTCTTCTTCTTCTTTTTTTTTTTTTTTTTTTTTTTGAGATGGTCTCGTTCTGTCACCCAGACTAGAGTGCAGTGGCGTCATCATAGCTCACTGCAGCCTCAGTCTCTTGGGCTTAAGGGATCCTCCTGCCTCAGCCTCCTAAGTAGTTGGGACCACAGGTGTGCACCACCACCCCTGGATAATTTTTTTAAAATTTTTTCTAGAGACAGGGTCTCACTACATGGCACAGGTGGGTCTGAAATTCCCAGGCTCAAGTGATCCTCCTGACTCTGCCTCCCAAAGTTCTGGGATTATAGGCATGAGCCACCATGCCCAGCCTGAACACTGAGACATCATTCACATGTGTGACATAAAACTGAGTATCTGAACAAGCCAGCATCTTTCACTCAAGTAATCGCTAAAGCCAATGCTTTTGCTTGAAATCATCTCATTTAAAACTCTGAGCAGTACATAAGGACCACCTCAATAACACATGGATCATCACAGTAGGCGAAGGGTCTTCTCTGCCTTCCTGCCCAGCAAAGGGGCAGACCCAGGTTTGGGATCTGGCAGCTGGGTGAGCCAGGAAGGTTCAGCCGTGGTGCCATTGTCATTCCCTCCGCCTGCCAGCAGGGGGCATGACACAGCTCCTAGGCAGTCCAGGAGCCAAGGGGAACCCCAGTTGGAGGGGGTACTCACTGTTCTCTTGTTTCTCTGGCAGACTTGGAGCATGGCAAGTCCAGAGCACCCTGGGAGCCCTGGCTGGACGGGACCCATAACCCAGTGCACTGCAAGGACCAAGCAGGAAGCACCAGCCACTGGCCCTGACTTCCCGCACCCAGGACCTGATGGGCACTTAGGTGGGCTTGAGGCTTGAGACTCGATCCGGGGGAGATGTCGGAAGACATTCAAAGTACAAATGTGGGTCGCTTTGGCGGATGCAGCAAGAGGCCTGGGCAGCTCTTGTAACTTGGGTTATCCCAAAGCAGGCACTGAGACACAGATCTGTGCAAGCTACTTATCCGGGAGATGGTCCCAGGAGTCACAGCAGGAGCGTGGGCAATGGAGGAAGGGCAGGGCAGGAGGCCAGCGCAGGGCATCAGCGAACAAATGGGCACGGTCGGTGGCTGGGGCTCAACTCCAGCAGGGGTCTTCTGGGAGACCCTGGAACATATCTCTAGGTTGTCCTATCTTAGGGGTGAGGGAGCTAGGCTGTTATCTACCAATCCCGTCCTGCATCAGAGAAGGGACGCTCCTGGGTCTGCTGCTATAGCCCTCGAAAGCCTTCAGGGAAGCCAGTAGCATGTTCCGGAAAAGTGAGTGCCAAGAGGGCATGGCCCAGCCATGGGCATGGACAGCATCTGCTGTAGCGCCATCTCCTGGAACTTTTCTTACAATCCTTCCAGATTCCCCTGTTGAATACCTGCTCTGTTCCCAGCCCTATGCAGGGCACTGCTGAAGCAGGAACAAAACAAATCAAACACCGCACTGGCCCTGAGGTTTGGCAGAGAAACGGATCAGTGAAACATAGTTAGATGTGCCACAAAAAAGGCTATAGGAGCAAGGTGGGAGGCTCTTACTCTAATGCCAAGGGGCATTTGCAGTGATGTGGGGGTTGAGTCTTGAAGGGTAGACTGGAAAAGAGCTGGGACCCATGCCCTTTGCAATAAAATGCACAATTATTTACACTTCTCAAGAAGCTCAGAGAGGCGCAGGGCTCGAGTGGAGTTTAAGAAACACTGTGTTCATTTTCCAGGCATGGAAATAGAGTTGGATGCAAAGCAGAGGAGTGTGTGTCTGAGAAGAGCCTGGCACATGGGCAGTTAGATGGGAACGTTGGGAAGAGCCAGCCCGCTGAGGCTGGAACACAACACCCTCATCACTCCCCCGACCCCCTCCCCCATCCACCAATGTGTGCTCAAGAAGTCCTGGTGACAATCATTAAGTCAGGGCTGCAGGGAGCTCAGAAACACGCAAGCCACGGTCTCTGCTTGTCGGGAGCAGGTATTTCACCAAGGCCAATCCGCAGACGATGTGAAGTGCCTGCACAGCATTTCACAGCTGAGAAACCACTTGGGGATGATAGGCTATTTGACATTCTCAGTTGTAGGGTGGATTCAGCCAGGCTGGACACAGAGGTCTGCCTGATGCCCTGGTTGGGCCTATAAATGGTGGGGTGGGAGTGAAAGATATTCAGCACTCTTTAGGAGTTCTGCTATCGCATCTCAGATCCACCCAGCCATCTCCCCAAGCCCTTGCCTCGAAAGTGCACTGACCGGGTGCAGATCCTTAAGGGTGCTGTCATTCCAGACACACACAGCGGCCTGAGCTCCAACTCCAGCATGACCACGCGGGAGCTTCAGCAGTACTGGCAGACTGAGAAATGCCGCCGGAAGCACGTCAAACTGCTCTTCGAGATCGCTTCGGCTCGCATCGAGGAGAGAAAAGTCTCCAAGTTTGTGGTAAGCAGAGATCGGGAAATGGCGGCGCCTCTTTCACTCTGCTTCCTTCCTGCCCCTGAACAAATCTTGTGGGGCCTCAGCTTTCCCAACTATGAAATGGGTCGACACACTCTAACTCACAGTGTTCTTCCGGAGAAAACGGCCAAAGAGCAAGATTTCAGGCTCAGTACCTGCTAGCCTCTGTGAGGATTCCAACCATATGACTCATGCTTCTTGGTTCTAAGAAGGAAATAGTCCAGTTTAATCCCATCTTATCAGGTGTGGGTCACCTGTATCCTTTCTTCACCAATTTTGCCATATCCCTGTATCCATTATAATTATTATTACTTATTTTTTCTTTCAATTGGATCACGTTTTTAAAACACAAGATACATTTATTTCGAAGAGAAATACCTTAAATGGAAAACCAACGTCACATGGCATAAAGAAAAGTAACAAGAAAAATCATACTAGAAAGGTCAGTCAATACAAGGAAAGCTATCTGCTGTTATTCAATTCTAGCTGGGTACTGTGGCTTCGGGAAGGCCCCGAGCCTGGGGGCCGCTCTCCCTGTTAGACTGGAATTTTAGCTTGTGTTAAGGAGATGTTCAAGACGTCCTAAGAGCCGCACTTCATCCTTCTCCTTCACTTACCTGGGACCAGGATAATAACAAAGCTAGAGCTGAATGCCAACGGCATGCTGGGCACAACTCCATGTGGTTTCAGTGCATTATGTCATTTAATCCTCACTGAGCGAGGTAGGCACTAGGCCTGTCCTCGTTTTATGAATGAGAAAACTGAGGCTCGGAGAGGTTAAATTACCAGTCTAAAACCACACAGCTAGACCAGGGTGGGGCTATAATTATAACCCATGCAATCTAGCTCTGGAGTCAGATGCATGGGTTATAATTGCCCTTAATATATAATTGCCCTTAATCAGGATTCTCTTGAAAGAGAATTGAAAAGGAATGATTTTCTTACTATATAACGCCATCACTGGTGAACCTAAATGATGTTATATTGTACCTAAAACTAACTCCCAAGTGTGAAACATTTGGAAAACACAGCATCCTAGCTCAGAAAATGCAGGCCCAGTTTTAGCAAGTAAAGCCAAGAGGGACTCCAGCAGCCTGCAGGCCAGGTCCCCGTGCCCTTTCTCCTCCCGGATGACCCCACCTTGCTGTGCTGTTGTTCCAGGGTTGACTCAGCTGATGCCAATAGCAATTAAAAACAGAATTGGGCCAGGTGCAGTGGCTCAGGCCTGTAATTCCTGCACTTTGGGAGGCCCAGGAAGGAGGCTCGCTTGAGCCCAGGAGTTCAAGAGCAGTCTAGTCAACACAGCCAGACTCCATATCTTTATAAAAATCAAAAAATATCAGCCGGACAGTGAGTGTGCCTGTAGTCCCAGCTACTCGGGAGGCTGAGGTGGGCGGATCACCTGAACCCAGAAGTTCAAGATTGCAGTGAGCTATGATCGCATCACTGTTCTCCAGCCTGGGTGACAGTGCAAGCCTCTGTCTCTAAATATAAATATATAAATAAACAAACAGAATTGCATATAAGGATCGCCCGTTTTTAGGGCATGCTTTACACCGGCCTGGTTAATTTTATTCTCGGGGCGCTCCGTCCACCGCAGCCCCCGCTGGGAGGTGGCCACAGCTCTCTCTGCGTTGCGCCCTAGGTGTACCAGATCATCGTCATCCAGACCGGGAGCTTTGACAACAACAAAGCCGTCCTGGAACGGCGCTATTCCGACTTCGCGAAGCTCCAGAAAGCGCTGCTGAAGACGTTCAGAGAGGAGATCGAAGATGTGGAGTTCCCCAGGAAGCACTTGACCGGGAACTTCGCGGAGGAGATCATCTGCGAGCGCCGGCGCGCGCTGCAGGACTACCTGGGCCTGCTCTACGCCATCCGCTGCGTGCGCCGCTCCCGGGAGTTCCTGGACTTCCTCACTCGGCAGGAGCTGTGCGAGGCCTTCGGCTGCCTGCGCGCCGGCCAGTACCCGCGCGCCCTGGAGCTGCTGCTGCGCGTGCTGCCGCTGCAGGAGAAGCTCACCGCCCACTGCCCCGCGGCCGCCGTCCCGGCCTTGTGCGCCGTGCTGCTATGCCACCGCGACCTCGACCGCCCCGCCGAGGCCTTCGCGGCCGGAGAGAGGGCCCTGCAGCTCCTGCAGGCCCGGGAGGGCCACCGCTACTACGCGCCTCTGCTGGACGCCATGATCCGCCTGGCCTATGCGCTGGGCAAGGACTTCGTGTCTCTGCAGGAGAGGCTGGAGGAGAGCCAGCTCCGGAGGCCCGCGCCCCGCGGCATCACCCTGAAGGAGCTCACTGTGCGGGAATACCTCCACTGAGCCGGCCTGGGACCCCACAGGGACGCTGGAGATTTGGGGTCACCATGGCTCACGGCGGGCTGTTTGGGGTTCTTCTTTCTTTCTTTCTTTCTTTTCTTTTTCCTATTCTCTTTTGGTATTTGAGATAGTCTTGCTCTGTCACCCAGGCTGGAGTGCAGTGGCTCACCTATGGCTCACTACAGCCTCAAACTCCTGGGCACAAGCAATCCTCCCACCTCAACCTCCCAAGTAGCTGGGATTACAGGTGCACACCAACACGCCAGGCTAATGTTTTAATTGTTTTTTGTAGAGACAGGGTCTCTCTGTTGGCCAGGCTGGTCTCAAACTTCTGACCTTCAATGATCTTCCTGCTCAAGCCTCCCAAAACACTGGTATTACAGATGTGAGCCACCACCCCTGGCCTGGGGTTCATTTCTAATGGGAAAAGCCATTAGGGGCTCTAACTCACTAGGTGACTTTAGACAAGCCCCTCCTCTGGTCCTCAATTTCCCCATCTGTATGGAACAGAGGTGCTCCTGGGGTCCTTGGAAGCCTCTGCTTGTGTCCCACGTCCCCTTGATGCCAGGGTCACTTCATCTCCGAAACAGAAACCCAGCTGACAAAACCCTGCAGTGTCCACCTCACCAGTATCTTCATGGGAAGCTAGAGGAGACGTTTACCTCACACATTCTAGACAAAGCTTAGTCCATTTCCTTGAAGACAGTTTTCTCTGGCTGTTCCAAGGCTTTTCTCTCTGTTCCTTCCACCTCAGAATTGCTTTAAAATATTCCCATCCATTATCCTAATACTGTCCTAATATTCTAGCCTTTCTCCTTTACTATGTAGACCTGACGCAACAAAACAAAAGCTCACCTATTGCCCTCAAGAACAGCCTCTACACACAAACACGCACACACACACACACACGGACACACGCATGCACATGCACACGCACACACGGACACACGCGCCCACACGCGCATGCACACACATGCGCACACACGCACACGCACAGGGTGGGAGTTGTATGCCATCCTTTGAAGGGTGGTAGGATCCTGAGCCAGAAAGCAATAATGGCATAAGATTTTATGATACAAGGCACTTTTGGCAAGGGAAGTTGCCAACAGTTTTTTCTGGCTGGGATGGCATAGCACATTGTCTAGGTGTAGATTTTCACTCATAAGGCAGCTGTTCCATGAATGGCTTCCCTGGGTTATGTAGACACAGCCCTGGGGAGGAGGTGATACAACATACTTAATGGGATTTCTGGGTAGAAAAGAGACTGAATCCTCAACACTGCCCCTTTTGAGGGTCTGTGATCCTGGAACCTCTCTAGTGGGTTGGGATGTCCTTGACTGAGGTCCGCTGTCTGGAAAGGACACCACAGGCCCAGAATGAAGGGGCTTCTGGATCAATGACCCAGATTCAACAGGGGGCTTGGAGCTGGTGGTACAGACAGGTTTTGGCTCAATGTGTGTTTGAGGCTGGAAGCCGCTGAAGACCTAAACGGCCTGGATGAGTTTATTAGGGTGAATTTAAAAGGCTGTAACTTGGGAACCTTAATGTGAGCCACCACTTAAGGGGAGGGACTTGGCCCAGCAAGTGATCACTCTAGAGGGGGACAAGCATGCACCAGACGGCACCAGAACCTGTTCAACAGCGACACCTTGTGGTAACAATTCTAGGCACCCCAGCAGGCTAGATGGGAGGTTAGAAACAGGTATCTTTGGACAGATACCCCTCAAGTCTCCCAATCTACTCCAGGGAAAAGACACTTGAACTGGGAGATATTGGACTTCTTGAAAAGCTGGACCTATGGAAAATTAAAGTATTAGATGGAAAAATTAAAGAACTGTTAGTCTATTTGTGATGATGAAACAGATTTTATTGATTTTGCCAGTTATTTCTTCAAATCTAAAATGCTATCAACTCTAAAATGCACCAAATATTTACTAAATAGAAAAAAGGCCCAACATGGACAGTTTAATGGCATATTCCAGAGGAAATTGGAAACCAAAGAGTCAGGCCCTGATGTAAGGGCTAACACCGAATAAACCTGTTGTACAGGAGGGGACATTAAGGAAATTCACAGCAATCAAACTTGGCACTGGGCAGAAGACCAGGAACTTCCTCTGAGAATTTGAACTGCAGGCTGGTGCTTACTCATGTTTGGGGGCTGAATACACACAGCATGGTCCAAAATTCCTCAAGCAGAGGAATCACGTTAAAGTGGTCTCAGGTGGAGGTATTCTAAGTGCCTCAAGACCTAGAGATCTTCAGGTCTTTCCTGGGCTGAAGGATGTCAGCATCAAGCCAGGCCAATAAGGAGTGTAGGGTGCCACTGAGTTCAGAGATGCTGAAATGTGAAAAAAAAAAACAAAAGTGCATTTCAAAATCAGAGATAGATAAGATGTGTGCAGGACGTGTGTGTGTGTGTGTGTGTGTGTGTGCGTGCACGTGTGTGTGTGTGCACAGAGAAAGAAAATACGTGTATGGGAGTAAAGGAGCCTACAGAATCACGCAGAGGGCTCCCCATCAGTACCTCTGAAGAGGGGCTGGCTTCCCACATGGACTTATTCAGCTTTCCCAAAAGGGACTGGCCACAACAGGGCGGCGTCAGGACCATCTCCTTGCCTCTTCCCGATGACTCTCAGTGCTGCCCTTCCTCGTGCTTCTCGCAGCCTTGACCTGAGGGTCCATGGGAGTTTCTTCTGGCCATGAACATTGTGTCTTCACCCACTACAAGTTGTCTGATGGCCTGGGATGGCCCACCACAGCCAGCTCCTCCTGGCATCTCTCATATGCTGCAGCAGTTAGGGCCCACACATTCCTTGGGTTCCTGGAATAAGTCCTTGAATCCCTCCGGCCCCCTCTTCCAGTAAGCTTTCCTCAGGGCTCACTGCAGCCCCACCAGGGTTCTCCACCTCCCTGTTTGCCTGGGCCTTCTCCCATGCCATCTGTATTAGTCTTTGTTTCCAGCGGACTTTAGAGTGGTGGCAGCTGGGACTGAACCTTCTTCTCCTGACTCCTCAAAAGCTGGGTCCACAGGAGAAGTGAGGTACCTGCCCTCCATATCCATGATGAGGCCTTGTTAGGAACACAGGATTTCAGGCCCCACCCTGGACCTGCTGAATCCGAGTCTGCACTTTAACAAGAGCATCCCCCACTGCCGCAGGTAACTCGTACCTGCACGCCTCGAAGGTCGCAAAGCCCAGTGTTGAACTGACTTTAAAGGCACCTCGATGAAAATCATCCATGGAACTGGCCTGTCTGCAGTCCTGGATTCATCCCCATCCTCATCGTCTCTCCACCCAGACCCCCTGCCATATAGGGGCCCCATCCCAAGGGACTGCAGATGGGAGCACCAGGCCAGCCTCACAACCATACCTGCAATCCCACTCTGGGCGTTCTGCCTGGAGCTTGAAGGAGTTTATTCCAACGAAGCCCTGCTCCAGCAGCCACTCCCCCCACTGGCAGTGATAGAGTCCTGGGGTCTCCTCTTAGGGCTGGGATGCCGGCAGTTCCCTGCCAAGCCCATGGTTGAAAACAAGCTCTGCAAGCAGCTCCCTGTGCAGTGATAGTCAGAGCTTCCCAGGCCTACTGCGTGGCCAGGCACTGCCGGGCCATCAGTCCAGCTCTGCTCAGGACGTGTTCCTATCCCATTGTACAGTTGAGGAAAATGGGATCATTTGTAAAACTGTAACCTGCGGGGGTTAAGTGACTTGTCCAGGGTTGCAATGCCGCCCTTAAACATATACCCTAGGCCAGGCACAGGGCTCACACCTGTAATCCTAGCACTCTGGGAGGCCGAGGCGGATGGATCACGAGGTCAGGAGTTCAAGACCAGCCTGGCCAACATGGTGAAGCTCCCTCTCTACTAAAAATGCACAAATTAGCTGGGCATGGTGGTGTGTGCCTGTAATCCCAGCTACTCGGGAGGCTGAAGCAGGAGAACTACTTGAACCAGGACCTGAGAGGCCGAGGTTGCAGTGAGCCAAGATGGCGCCACTGCACTCCAGCCTGGGCTACATAACAGGAGCAGGAAATGAAGCTCAGGCTTTAATTTGACCCAAGCACTACCTTCCTTGCTGAGCCCCACGTGAAAGGATGTGGAGGAGAGGAGAAGGAATAGGTCCCTGGTGTCCTCACCAAAATGGGTCCTTGACATGGTTTGGGTGTATGGTTGTCGCCTCCAATGCCATGCTGAATGTGACCCCCAGTGTTGGAGGTGTGGCCTGGTGGGAGGCGTGTGGGTCATGGGGGCAGATCCTTCGCGGATAGCTTGGTGCCTTCCCCGTGGTGATGAGAGTGTTCTCGCTCTTTTCGTTTACCCGAGAGCTGGTTGTTCAGAAGAGCCTGACATTGCTCTTGCTCCTTTGCCATGTGAGGCACGAGCTCCTCCTCCCCTTCCACCGTGAGCAGAAGCTTCCTGAGGCTCTACCGGAAGCAATGCCAGTGCCATGCTTCTTGTACAACCTGCACAACTGTGAGCCAAAGAACTCTTTTTCTTTTCTAAGTGACCTAGCCTCCGGTATTCCTTTAAAGCAATGCAGAATGGGCTGCCACGGCCCTTAAAGGTCATTTCACTCATCTCTGTTTACAGATGGGGAAATCAAGGCCTGGAGAGGTGACTCACCCAGGGCCACATGGTGAGACAGGGACAGCACCAGGACCAGACCCGAGACGTCCACGTCAAAGTGACATGCTTTCAGAGGCAGCACACACAGAACAACCCCGCATTCAAATTCCAGGAAGCCCTTGGGGGTCACCCAGCTGGGGCTGGGGGTGCAGGGTCAGTACTGAGGCCTGGGCAGGGCCACTGGCCTCCCTGAGCTTCCTGGCTCCAGGCTGGGAGGCACAGTTCAGGGTGGACTGTGGCCCCTTGGTCTAGCATGCCCTTAGCTCTGCTCTCTAGTGGCTGTCCCCATAGCTGGAACTCTCTTTTGAAGCAACCAATCCCGTTCCACCTGCCAGTAGAGGTGGGCTGGCTCCCAGCACGTCCCCAGCAGGCCTCTCTTGGGCTCAAAAGCCAAGCTGTGCCCAGCCACGCCTCCAGATGCTCCCTGGCCCACAGGCAGCACCTGCATTCAGCTGCTTTTCCAGAACTTCCTGTGTGGCCCACACCCCTTCCTTCTGCAGCCCAACAATGCCGCAGCCTGGTCTATTAACCACATGCCATTTTCCTTTCAGCATTCTCCTTTGACTTATGCACATTTACTTGAAAAAGAAACTTCCTATTACTACCCTAAATGGAAACTCACAATCACTTGCTATCATTAGAAAGTAGCTATAAAAATAAACACAATAAAAGCGATCACTGTTATTACACCTAACAGGCTTTTACCTGAGGCAGATCCTGAGCCTGAGGCTGCTGATAGACTTTTGTTAAAAGAGAGAGTGAGAGAGAAATAGGTGTAGAGACCTGCAATCACCAAGCTGAGACTGCTCTTTGATTTACTCAGAAGGACTGGAAAACGTTGCCCCGAGAAAGGAGATGTGTTTCTCACCACGCTGCGCTCATCACCCCGTGTTGCCTGCAGACCATCTAGGGTTTTGCTCGAGCGCCCTGGAGACTTTGCTCCCTGGTTTCCTGGTCCCTAAGTCATGTGTTCAGCCCTGTGCGCTCTCCAGCTCCTAAGTCGCCGGCCTGGTTTCAGCTTTGATTGCCCACTCTTAGCTTTCGAACCAAAGGCTCCGGCTCCTGGTGCTACACCCTGATATCAAGACCCTCAAATGAAACGAGTGTTCTGGGCTGGTCAAAGCTTGAACCCGCAGCATGTCCCTGAATGGGTGCCCCCACCCATCTAGCTGTTGCTCCGATGATAAGAGCAAGAAATGACCTCCCTTCCAAAGGTCCCTGCACCAAGCCCCTTCCCAGGGTCAGGCCCCTCATTAGCTCCAGGCTGGGAGGCACCGTTCAGGGCGGACTGTGGACCCTCAGCCTAGCATGCCCTTAGCTCTGCTCTCTAGCGGCTACCCGCATAGCTAGAACTCTGTTTTGGAGCAGCAAAACCCGTTCCACTTGCTGATAGGGGTAAGTTGGCTCCCAACACTTTCCCTGCTCCCAGCTGGTCTCTGCCTCATGGAAGCAAAGTGTCAGGAGGCCACTCTCAGAGCAAATGGAAGCTGGGACAGAATGGTGTCCTCAGCAAGGTGGTCAGGGAAGGCTTCTCAGAGGAGGCGCTGTTCAAAGAATTGCAGTACATACGAAGGAGCTGGCCCAGGGAGCACGGAGAGGGGAGAATTTTAGGCAGAGGGGTAGCAGGGGCACAGCCCTGAGGCAGGAAACGTTCCCTCCCGCCCTTGGGATCCTCAGTTCAGGTTTGCACCCAGAAAGGGGGCAGATCCAGGACACACCTGGCCTGATGTGTCACCCTGGCTGTGCTGGCTGAGAGCATAGGCTCCAGGCACTAACACAGAGAAGCCTTGCAAGGTAGGTCCAAGTACCCGCCCCCCACCTCCAGTTACCGCTCAGTGCAAAGGAAGTGAGCTGGGAGCTTGTGTGGAGGGGTGTGCAGACCCTTTTGGTTACAAGCACAAAAACCCAGGTTAACCTGATGAGGAAAGAATGTATTACCTCTAAAGCCCAGGAGCAGGCTAGCTTTACACCAAGCAGGAGCCAAGGACCCAGACTTTGTCACCTCATGTCTCACTCCCTCTCTCACTTTCACTTTCTCTGTCTTGTCTTGGTTCTGCTTTCCTCCGCTGTGCCTTCGCCCTTAGAGACAGCTCTTTCCTGGCAGTGACAAGATGGCTGCAGCAGCTCCCGACACCTCAGAGGACTCCCCCATTCACGGTCCTTGTGAGCTCGCCCGTAGGATGTACAGGAAACACTCACATGTCCTTTCCTAAGGAACCCGATCGTGGGTGTGGGGAGCCCCTACGCCCTCAGAGTGCAGCAGCCTTTGTCAGCTGGCCCATCAGGATGGACTTGGGCAGAAATCATGTCTTGGCATATGGTTTTGTAATCTGCTTTTTAAATTGTCACTATATATTATGAGCATTTCCCGATATATATAATATTCTTCCACACGACCTTTAATGGTTTCACTGTATTCTGATGCATATTCTATAGTTATCTCAACCACCCCACAATGTTGCAAAATTTCCTTATTTTGGGCAACACTGCTGCAAACACTTTGACCCATATATCCTTTTCGTGTGTACTCTTACGGTGACTTCTAAAGGTAGCATTTCTGAATCACAGAAACTTTTTTTACTTTTAAATATTTTTTAGTTGACAAAAATTGTATGTGTTTATGAATCATAAACACTTAATGATTTTGCTATTACTTCATTTCTCTCTCTTCAGACAGGCTGTATTCACCCCCCCCCCTTCCCCCTCCACTGGCTAACTGTGAGACATGCCCTTGAACTCCGCATAACACTGGTTGTCAGCATTTTAAACCTTTTCTCAAGATGGAGTCTCGTCCTGTCACCCAGGCTGGAGAGCAAAGGCGCTATCTTGGCTCACTGCAACTTCCACCTCCCAGGTTCAAGTGATTCTCCTGCCTCTCGAATAGCTGGGACTACAGGCTTGCAGCATCACGCCCGGCTAATGTTTGTATTTTTAATGGACACGGGGGTTTCACCATGTTGGTCAGGCTGGTCGCGAACTCCTGACTCTGTGATATACCCACCTCAGCCACCCAGAGTGCGGGGATTACAGGCATGAGCCACCACTCCCGGCCTTTAAACTATTTTTAATGGTTTAATCTTTTCCCCTTTCCACGGAGAGACCGAGGATCCAATCCCGCAATTTAAAAAGCAGCCAGCAGATGGCACTGCCGCGTCGGCGGCTCCGAACGCATCGCCGCGGGGCAGGCGGAAACCGAGCCTTTCTCCAGGCTTCTGAAAGCCCCTAGACGGGGTTTGAAATCATGCTGCAAAGAGCGAGCTTTGCTGCCTCTATAACCTCTCCCCCGTAAGGGTTGGTGGGGAGTGCCCGGGCGACCTCCACTTGGGGTTCAGGACCTCATTCCCTTTCTAACCCTCCATCCTCTTCCCAAAGTCCAGAGGCCCCAAAAGGCGGAGGACGCCGCCGTCCACCTCCTGCAAGCAGAATCCGCAGGGTTTCACAAGAGAGGGCGCTGCAAATTACCAGCATCGGCGCCCCCAGGAGCAGGAGTAAGGCCCCAGCTACGTTGCTTTCCAGGGGGAGGGGTTGGATGCCCTGCGCCTCCCAGATCCCGTCCCCTACCTTTTCAGGACCCAGATGGCGTGGGGGGGCTTCCCATCCATCTGCCTACTGAATTGGGGGAGTGGGAGAAGACTCCCAGGGGACCCACTATTGACCTTTTAATTCATCAGTAGATACACAAGGCTAAGCCGCACACTTTTATGCAGTTTTCTCAGGGTGTTATATTTCACAATACAAATATCTTAATAGGCTGGGTGCGGCAACTCACACCCCTAATCCTGGCACTTTGGACGGCTGAGGTGGGAGGCTCACTTGAGGCCAGGAGTTTGAGACTAGCCTGGCCAACACAGTGAGACCCCATCTCTAAAAAAGGAAACTAAAATTTAGAAATGTTAAAATTGGCCGAGCACAGTGGTTCACACCTGCAATCCCAGCACTTTGGGAGACCAAGGTGGACGGATCACCTGAAGTCAGGAGCTTAAGACTAGCCAGGCCAACATGGTAAAACCCTGTGTCCACTAAAAATGCAAAAGTTAGCTGGGTGTGGTGGCAGGAGCCTGTAATCCCAGCTACTTGAGAGGCTGAGGCAGGAGAATTTCCTGAACTCAGGAGGCAGCGGTTGCAGTGAGCCGAAAAGAGCCACTGTACTCCAGCCTGGGTGACAGAGTGAGACTGTCTCAAAAAAAAAAAAAAAAAAAAAAAAAAAAAAAAAAAAAAAAAAAAGTTTAAAAATATAAATATTTTAATAAAAGAATAAATGGGTGCAGGAAATATAAATTCAATATTTACTAGGTACCAAGTATGATGGCAGTCAGAGCTGAATTGAAGCCTGAGGCTGGCATGGTGTTCTGACTCCAAAGCCCCAGATTCCCTAACCTATAGGAAAGAATCAGGAATAAAACCAGCTAGTGGGGCCATGAGATCCTCACAGGCACCTCCGTAACATACTGGCGTGTGGTGAATTGCAGGGATGGCCTGGGTCTTCATCCCTTCTTGTCTCCATGCTGTCTGCCACACACGTTTGCAGTTCTTCTCACTAAAGAGGTAGGATTCATTTCCCCACCCCTTGAGTCCAGGCTGTCCTGGACCCTGGCTTTGGCCCATGTCATGTGGCAGAAGGGACAGTGTGGCAGCTCCAAGCCTCAGCCTCAAGAGACTTCATGCATCTCACTTACCCGCTGGAGCTTCTGCTGTCGTTTTGAGAAGAACATGCCCAGGGTATCTAGCTGGAGACACAGGATGAGGTGACACGTGGATCTGAGCCAAGGGCAGCTGAGATCCACTGACAGCCAGCCCACCCCTAGACATGTGAGCAAACTCAGCCAAGATCAGTCAGCTCTCAGCCACGTGTTTTGTGAACTCAAATTAGATGTTATTGCATTTTCAGCTGCTGAATTTGGGGGCTGTTTGTTATGTAGGAATAGCTAGCTGATACACTGTCTATAGACAGTAGTGAGGTCTGGGAATGTGTTGGCACAGGGTTCCTGAAAGGACCTGTCTGGGATAGGAAGTGATCAGCACCAGTGCAGCCAATGCTCCTGCCTTCCCTGGATTCACTTTGAGGCTCCAGGCAGCCTCCATGTAAACATAACGACCAATTACCCATGCCCTGTACATAGAGGGCACTTATGCCAGACCCTGGCTCAGCACCTTACAAACCTGACCCACTTAACCCTTACAGCAGCCCTATGCAGTAGGCCCTATTACCACCCCCATTTTACAGGTGAAAGGGCTGAAAACAAGAGCTTAGCCCATAGTCACACAGCTTGTAAGAGGCAGAGCTGGGATCTGACTTCAGAATCTGTACTTTAGCCGCTGTGCCACCCTGCCTGCCCATCCCAGCCTGCTCCCCTTGAAGCCTCTTCCCCAGCCTTGGGATGCCAAGCCTCTGGGCTCTCAAAAGAGGGTCACCCTGTCTTCCTGCTTGCTTTCTCCTCTCACCCAGGCCCCCCAGCCCCAGGGTCCCAGCATAAAGATCATGCTCAGCAGCATCACGCCCCAGAAGTTGCAGGCTCCTGTGGGTAAACAAGAGGCCACTCTCCAGCAAGCAGTCAGTAGAAAGAAGCTTGGTAACAACCTCTACACTGGATGAAGACTGTTGGAACAGCATTTGAGGTTCTGATGGAGAATCTTGGAATAGATAGGTTGGAAGGGATCAGAGAGCTGCTCCAGTGCAAGGTACAGACTTTTTTAAGCCACAGAGTCTTTTCTTCCCATGGAATTTGATACAGAACCTCAACACATAAGAACACCAAGGTAAGTTTTTCTAGCTGGGAAGCCAGGGAGCTCTGCCTTAGGCCTATTGAGGGTACCCCTAGGCTTCGATGGAGCACCATTTGGGAGCCACTAGAGTGGCTTTGCTGTGATGTATAAAATTTTTCTTGTTGGTGCTGCAAAGAAAAATTAGTACTGGGAAAAAAGATATCTCAGCAAAGCAATTCTTTTTACTTCCTGCAGAAAGGGTACCCCCATTAGCAACCTTGCCAACGGAGAAAGGAAAGCAGACATATTTATTTCTTACACATTCAGCGT
Organism: Saimiri boliviensis; assembly: GCF_048565385.1. Taxonomy (NCBI): domain Eukaryota; kingdom Metazoa; phylum Chordata; class Mammalia; order Primates; family Cebidae; genus Saimiri; species Saimiri boliviensis. The sequence continues at coordinate 121,721,233 of NC_133449.1, forward strand.
TGTCCTTACTGCTGTGTCTGATCTCCACTGGCTGGCGCCAGACCTCACAATCTAAACTAAAACCCGGTTGGCTAATAATTTGAAACTTTTCTAAACAGGTAAAAGTAATGGAAAGCAAAAAAAGGAAGTCCAAATAAGGAAGGGGCATAGGCTGTGGGCTGGAACATGCCTGTGAGCACGTCCAGCACAGATACCTTGGTTGAAGTACAAGGACATAGAATGTACTACGTGCCTGTAAGCATGGCTAACAGCTACATAGGATAGGGTGTCTAGCAAAAACACAAGAAGGCTTTTGAAAAAAGCGTTTACAACAAACTAGTATTTCTAATACTTACGAATTTTTCTTAAACAAGAAAGGAAACTTTGAAGAGGAACTTTTCTACTTCCCACATGCTGATGGAAAAAGCCTCCGAGCCATGGAAGGAAGGAGTAGAAGAGCTAAGACTTGAACTCAGATCTCCTGCCTCCCGCCTCTAGGCTTGCTTTTCCTATTCCAAGTGTTTAAACACAAAAACATGCATCCCAAAAGACAGATGGGACCTGATTCCTTTTTTAAACATGAAGTTTTCAAAATGATGCCTATTCAGGCCAGGTACCATGGCTCATCCTGTAATTTCTAGTACTTTGGGAAGCTGAGGAGGGAGGATCCCTGTAGGTCACGAGTTCGAGACCAGCCTGGGCAACAGAGTGAGATCCCATCTCTACAAAAAAATTTAAAAATTAGCTGGGCATGGTGATATGTGCCTGTAGTCCAAGCTGCTTGGGAGGCTGAAGTGGGAGGATCACTTGAGCCCAGGAGTTCGAGGCTACAGTGAGCTATGATTGTGATTGCGTCACTGCACTCCAGCCTGGGTGATAAAGCAAAAATAAATAAATAAATAAAAGTGCACTTCTCATCTAGTCATTGGAGTCTTTGGGATGAAATTATCCAGTCATGATATTTCATGACCCCGCTTCCATACAGCATCACCATGTTTAGCAGGGGTCCACTGAGACCCTTGGCTCTTTTCCTCGGGGGTCATCTATCATGACTGCTCTCCCTGCACCTCATGGCACAGCCCTTGTGTGGCAGGCTCTCTGCAGAGCAGCTGCCACCAGGGCAACTTTTCCCCGGTGTCTTCGTAGCCTCTTTACTCCAGGGTTATGGGCAGGCTGCAGGGGTCGGTCTGCAGATGTGATGAGATGGTCCAGGGCATTCCCCACGTGGCGAGGAGCCAGAGGTGCCTGGGAGGGAGCACTGGACTGGGGGTAATGCATTAGATGTCTCTGAGTTTTTCCTGCCTAGCTCTTTCTGGAAATAGCAGCTGGTTATTCTTCTTCAGGAAGACAGCCTTCCCTGATTTCATTCTGTGGAGTTTGGGTGGACTTTAGCAATGGCTGCCCTTGGACTAATCCCTCCACTTACTGGGCTTCCATTTCTCTACGTGCAGATTGTAAGTTTCTGGGGGCTGTGGTAACAACCACACACTGAGAGGCATAAGCAAGTTCAAACCAGGAGTCTGAAATCTAGGTGCTGGTGGGACCGTGCTCCCGCTGATGTTTTAGGGAAGAATCTGTTCCATGTCTCTCACCTGGCCTCTGGCAGCTTCCAGCAAACCTTGGCATTCCTTGGTCTGTGGCTGTTTCACTCCCGTCTCTGCCTCTGTGTGCTGCGCCCGAATTTCCTGTTACTTTTATTTGTTTAGAGGCAAGCATCTGGCTATGTTGCCAAGGCTGGTCTTGAACTCTTGGCTCAAGCAATCCCCCAGAGTAGCTGGGATTACAGGCATGAGCCACAGTGCCCAGCAAATTCCACGTCTAGCAAATTTGTCCCTTCTTTTTTTTTTTTTTTTGAGATGGAGTTTCGCTCTTGTTACCCGGGCTGGAGTGCAATGGCGCGATCTCAGCTCACCGCAACCTCCGCTTCCTGGGTTCAGGCAATTCTCCTGCCTCAGCCTCCCGAATGGCTGGGATTACAGGCACGGGCCACCATGCCCAGCTAATTTTTTGCACTTTTAGTAGAGAGGGGGTTTCACCATGTTGACCAGGATGGTCTCAATCTCTTGACCTCGTGATCTGCCCTCCTTGGCCTCCCAAAGTGCTGAGATTACAGGCGTGCGCCACTGCGCCTGGCCTGTCCCTTCTTATCAAGACACCAGTCGCTGGATTAGCACTCACTCCAAGCCAGTACGATCTCATTTGAACTTGGTTACAACCTCAAAGTCCCTATTTCCAAATAAGGTCACACTACATGTACCAAGGTTTAGGGCTTGAACATATATTTACAGGGAACACAGTTCAACCCACACGGAAGTGAAAGGGTTGTTCCAGGAGTGTGCCTACCTGACACCCCAGGATTTTGTGAAATAAGTGATGTTTCAGGGATTGAACCAACTGAGAGTTGATCCAGCCTTATCTGCAGTGGCCAAGTTCTCACCCTTTCCCAGAAGGCCCCACAGCACGCTATCCAGGCCACTCTTAAAAGGAAAGATCCCTTTCTACTGCCTTTCCCTATTCGAGGGCGGGATGGGTCTGTTTCACTCCTTACCCTTGGCCCCAGGGACCCACACCCAGGGGTAGTGGAGCAGACATCAGGCTTTGAACCCACCTGCCAGTGTTTTCAGTCTTACCTTCCGATACGGCCCGACTCACCTGTCCCCACCTCCCCAGTTCCCACTTCCCCAGTCCCCACCCACCCAAGCACCACTGCCCCCAACCCTAACATCTCCCTCACCGTTTCCTTCCTGCCTTGCCTCCTCCAATCCACTCTCCGCACAGCTGTCAGAGAGCCCTTTCAAAACCATAAATGGATCATCTCACTCCCTGGCTCAAAGCTTTCAGGGGATTCCCCTCATTCTTAGCATAAAGCCCAAGCTTCTCCCCTTAGCCTCCACACCTGGCCTCATCTGGCCCAGATAACCTCTCCCACCTGTGTGTCCCCTCTTTTTTGTTTTGTTTTGTTTTGTTTTTTTGAGACAGGGTTCCGTTCTGTCACCCAGGCTGGAGTGCAGTGATGACATCACAGCTCACTGCAGCCTCAACCTCCCTGGATCAAGTAATCCTCGCACATCAGCCTCCCAAGGAGCTGGGACCACAGGTGTGCACCAGCATGCCTGGCTAATTTGTTAATTTTAAAAAAATGTTTTTCATGGAGACAAGGTCTTGCCACGTTGTCTAGGTTGGTCTTGAACTCCTGGCCTTAAGCAATCCTCTGGCCTCCACCTCCCAAAGCGCTGGGATTATGGGTGTGAGCCACCGCACCCAGCCTGTGTTTGCCCTCTTGATCCTCAGAAACACTGACCACTTCTGCGGGGTGGCTGCTCCTGTTCCTCCACATGTTGGCTGCACTCAGGAGGCCTTCCCTGACACTTCTCAATCTTTTTTTTCTTTTGAAAGAGGGTCTCACTCTGTTGCCCAGGCTGGAGTGCAGTGGCGTGATCTCAGATCACTGCAACCCCTACCTCCCAGGTTCAAGTGATTCTTCCGCCTCAGCCTCCCAAGTAGCTGGGATTACAGGTGTGCACCACCACGCCTGGCTAACTTTTGTATCTTTAGTAGAGACGGTATTTTGCCATGTTGGCCAGGCTGGTCTCAGATTCCTGACCTCAAGTAATCCACCAGCCTCGGCCTCCCAAAGGGCTGGGATGACAGGTGCGTGCCACTGTGCCTGGCCATATCGTCATTTTTAACAAGAGGGAGCTGGCCCCCTCCTGCTGCTTGGGGCAGGACATAGTGTCCAGCTAGAATTGATGGCCACGTCGTTTTTCGCCGTATATATTTTTGTGGCGATTTTTCTTATTACTGGATGATATCATTTATTTCGTTTATGGTGGTGACAGAAATGTTCCATATTAAATGGAATGCAGGACCAGGTGATGATGGATATAGCAGAAAATGTGAAGGAGGCCCTGAGGGAAAGAACATAGATTCCCCAGATCCAGAATGAATGCTGAGGCTCAGAGAGGGAAGGAGCGGGTCTGGAGTGACACAGCACCAGGGGCGACACCAGTGCTCAGGCTCCCAGCCCAACGCTCCTTCCCCTTGCCCATTCAGCTGTACCAGGCTCCGATGCTCAATGAATGGAATTCTGAGCTGCTGCTTCCCTCCCAGAAACCCCTCTGTTCATGTCCCTTGGGGACCCCCTCCACCTCGGAGTCCCTTGGCCCATTTTAAAACCCAGGCTGCAGGTTTTTCAACAATCGTTTATAACAACACTGAGACAAGTAAGTCTGGTGCCTAGAAATCATGTTTCTGCTTTGAAACCTGCCACGGACTGCCTGTCCCACCTTCTGCTTAGCAAATCTTCACAGGCCGTGCTTTAAATACTCTTCCTCCTTTTGCTGTGATCAAAGGAATTACTTGTCCCCCTGATAGGTGACAAAAGATGTCAGAGAAACAAATGAGAGAATATGGTCGCAGCCCTCTTCCTTTCGCCTGGAGGAAGAAGCACTGCAAGGCTTCTTGGGCTGCATGGCTTTTAGCGCTGAGCGGGGTGGGATGCAGAGATAAGGGTGGAGGCTGCAGGCAAGGGCAGAGGAGGGGGACCTCAAGCAGGCTGATAATTTGGCGCCAGTACTTGACCTCACTTAGGCGGACTGCTCAGCCTGCATTTCCCCTTCTCCCTGGCAGAGCTTCCTAATGTTGCTTTAGAGTACCCACCCTTCAGGAGGCATTGACTCCATCCCCAGCGCTGGGGCTGTGTGTGTGACTCAGACCTGGCCACAGTGATGGACTTCAAGCTGGGCATGTGATCTAATCCGAACCAAACAGGAGCAATCTTGGCCTCTCTGAGATCGACTGCTCAGAGAGAGAGAAGACGCTCCTTCCTGCTGGGCTTGGGGTAGGGCTGTGAGCCTGGAGCTGCGGGGAGTTTGGGAAATGAAGCCAAAAGATGGGTGGGAAGTGGACAGATGCGGAGTCCTGTCCTGATGACCTGATGATCTCAAACTCCTAGATCAAGCTACACCTGACTATTATGTGAACAGTCTTTTTTTTTTTTTTTTTTTGGAGACAAGGTCTCAATCTGCCACACAGGCTAGCGTGCAGTGGCACCGTCTCAGCTCACTACAACCTCCGCCTCCAAGGCTCAAATGATCCTTCTACTTCAGTCCCCAAGTAGCTGGGACTACAGGCATGTGCCACCCCATGTGGCTAAGTTTTTTGCATTTTTTGTAGAGACGGCGTTTCACCTTGTTGCCCAGGCTGGTCTCAAACTCCTGAGTTCAGGCAATCTGTTCATCTCGGCCTCCCGAACTGCTGATTACAGGTATGAGCCACCACACCCAGCCTGAACTGTCTTTTTTGATTAACCTGTTATTTCATTTGTGACAAAAGATAGTCATTTCTGATGATCTTTTATCACTTGAACATGTATCTTCAGGCACCTCTCTCTCTGCAACAAGCCCTTAGGTCTTGGCAAATTCAGTTTTTTCTACCTCTAGCCACATTCTAGGCACAATTTCAGTTCCTCCTAAGCTCACCACAGGCTCACACTGGAAGAGTCTCTATTAGAGGCCACAAGTCCAGACTGGGACACTGAGACCCTGTGCTGGTCCATTTTGTGTTACTATAAAGGAATACCCGAGGCTGGGTAATTCATAAAGAAAAAAGGTATATTTGGCTCAGCGTTCTGCAGGCTGTTCAGGAAGCACAGTCCTGGTCTCTGCTTCTAGTGAGGGCCTCAGGAAGCTTCCACTCATGGTGGAAGGTGAAGGGGAGCGGGCATCCCATGGTGAGAGACAGCGAGAGAGATGCCAGGCCCTTCTAACCAACCAGCTCTCCCGTGAGCCTACAGGGAACCCATTCATTACTATGGAAAGGCACTAAGCCATTTATCAGCCATCTGCCTCCAAGACTCAAACGCCTCCCACCAGGTCCCACTGTCAACCCTGGGGATCATATTTCAGCACGAGATTTGGACGGGACACATGTCCAAACGTTTTCAGGCCCATTCAAATGGGATACCACAGAAAGAATTCCTGTCATGGGTTCCACCTTTGCAGTGATCTCAGCCTGGGTGTCTTCTTGCCCAGCAGACAGCCTGAAGAAACATTCAAAAGCCCTTGTAACCCTGTGAAACCTGCAACCCATGTCCCTCTCCTTGAACCTGACGGTCCCACTGTATAGGTTCAGGAACTGAGCCCACGGGGACAAGGAACTCCTGACATGCCTTCTCTCACCTCCTTATCCTGACACACTCAGCGCTCCCTCCTTCACCTTTCAGCCAGGAGAGAGGAGACAGAGCCCTGACAACACTGATTATGCTCCCGGATTCAGCCATGCCTGAAGGCCCTAGAGCTGGCTCTTGGATCTTTCCAAAGTCAGTCAATCCTCTGTTAGGCATAAACCATGTTGAATTTGGATTCTGATACTTGCAACCAAAGAGTCCTGATTATGTAGCTGCCTTCAAGTCTCTGAGAGGTTGTGTGTCTGGGACAAAGACAGCAGTCCTGGGAGTCAGGAGGGCACGCCACAGGGAGCGCAGGCATGCCCTGGACCCCCCAATTATCCCAGTGGGTTATAGGCCCTGGGAGCAGTAGGGGGAGGCTGGCAGCATGGGGAGGCAGTGAGAACCAGAATGAGTAGGGTGCGGCACCAATGCCAGGGCAAGGTGCCTCTGGGAGAGGGGCTGATTTTCCAAGAACTGGGGACACAGAAGACTCAGACCAATGGTTCTCCAGGTATGCTTCCTCGCAGCAGCGGCATCAGCATCACCTGGGAATTTGCTGGAGATGTATATCCTCAGGCCCTGCCTCAGACCCACTGATTCAGCAGCTCTGGGTGTGGGGCCAGCAAGGTGGGTTTTAACAAGGCTCCGAGTGACTCTAATGCTGAGTGCTGCGTGAGCACTGCTGCCTCAGACACTAAATGAATTAAATATGCTCAGAGAAGAAAACAAATTATTTAGTATTGAGAACAGATGTGGCTGGGGGCCCAGAGCATACTGTTCATAAGTATCTCAGGGACTCTTCACAGGCACAGAGGGTGGGACAGGGACCCCCATTCCTCTCTCTACAGGCCTATACCAGGCAAGGTGGCAAATCAAGGAATGGCCACCACCTCCAAGTCCCTCCAGGCTGATTCTCCTGGGCCTCCTCGTGAGGACTCTGCTCCACCGAGGCGAACCAGTACAACAGCCCACCTTGCCCAGTACACAGAGAGGAGGGGACAGTCCAGTAGATGTGAGTGCCAGGAAGGGGTTGACCAGATGACCCTGAGCCTGTCAAACTAGGATCACACCAGCCAGATCCCTGACTCCAGCCCTCCCTCCCTCTCTAACTCCAGTTCAGAAACTCCACCTTGTAGTCAGAATGGGGTGGGTTCTGGAGCAGGAATGTAAGGCTGCGTATAGATAATAACCTGAACTCTCAGGGGCTTCACACATCACAGGTTACTTTCTCGTGCTCACAAAGTCCAAAGCAATGCAGGAGATTTTCCAGGATAATTTCTTTTTTCTTTTCTTTTCTTTTCTTATCTTTTCAGATAGGGTCTCACTCTGTTACCAGCCTGAGTGCTGTGGTGCAATCACATCTCATTGCAGCCTCGACCTCCTGGACTCAAGTGATCCTCCCACCTCAGCCTCCCAAATAGCTGGGACTGATGCCCAGCTGATTCTGTAACCAAGACGCTTTTCTTCCATGCAACACCTCAGCAAACCAAGCTGCTCCTCTCTGTCCCATGTCAACATGGGGCTTTAGGGGCAGAGAGAACTAAAGAGACACGAACCGGCTCTTAACTCCTTTCACCCAGGCACTTCCACTCCCAGCCAAAGGCCAGAATGAGGCTCATGATCCTGTGTAGGCAGGAGGGAGCTGGGGCATGTGGGGAGTGTGTGTAGAGCCAGTGATCAGTAAAAATCTCTGTCATCTGCCTGCTGGACGCCGCCAGCTCTAGTCCACTCTGCCACCTCCCATGGGATTACTACCTCCCAAAACACCTGCCGAGGACTGACCTGACTTAGACCCGACACTGTGCTCAGCACTGGATCTCCCATAATGACCAGGACAGACATGGTCCCATCCCATTCCATAAGGGGCTCACATCAGAGAAGGGAGGGGATTGAACGACGCTCCTCAAAGTTTCCCAGGCCCCATTTCTGTGTCCGTTTTGTTTGGGCATCACCATCCTTCCTGACTCACAGACTAAACTTGTTAGCTCTCAACCCGGGAATGAGCCTCAGTTTTCTCTTCTGAACAATGGGGATAATAAGAGACTTAACAGAGGTCATCTGATGATCATGAGAAAGCAAGTCTCTGATTGGTGCAGCCTCACAGCCAATAGGCATTGGGACAAGGATTCAAACTCCATCATCTGATTTCATTGCTCGAGTCTCTTCTGTGGCCCTTCCCCTTCCTCCTTAGCTGGGTGGGCTCTGCAGAGTTTGCCTCAAACATTGAAACTTTTGCTAAGAAGGAGGGGATCTGAGAGCCCAACTTCCCAGCCACAGCCAAGGTGAGTGGGGCCTGGCCTTGAACCGACTTGGTCCCCTGAAGCCCGCCTGGAAGACATCCCTGGAACTGGTCCTGCCTCACTCACAGGGTCACAGCAGCTGTCCTGCACCCCAGGACCCAGACAAGGCCAACTCCAAGCCCCTCACTCCCACCACCCTTTCTCCACATATAGATGTGGCCGAAAACGTTACTACGGGACTGGTAAGGCCACCGCGGCCACCATTAGAAACCTGATCCCGAGTCACTGATTAAAACCAGGAGGGGGTTTTAATCAGCCGGGGCCATGTGCTATTTAACGGAAGATGAAAGCACAAGTGATAAGCATCATCTCAGAAAGGATATCATTAAAGGAAGAGCAGAACAGCGAGAGGCAGCTTTTATCATTACAGCAGCCCCTCGCAAAGCTCTCATGAGGGGCTTGGGGAACATCTGGGCTCGGTCTATTATGCCGCCCTTACGATGTCATTGTGTTTGACAACGGCTCCGGAGCCCACGCCACGCTAAACTTCTAAATATACAATTAATGTCTATTAATTATAGTTTTCAAATCAGCAAAATGAAGCTTCATTAACTTAATCGCCTCTTCTATTTTATCAGGAAATTGTACTCTCTGTGTTCAGAATCCCTGCATCTGAAACGCCTTTGACGGGCAGCCTGTGATGCTTGGCTGACTGTTTAAGGGAAGGCCTGCCTGTCCTCCCCTCGCCTAGGCACCCCCCCTACTCCACCCTCGGCCGTGAGATGGGAAGCCACTGAGGGCCTCTAAAGGGTTTGTGAGCAGGCATGTGTTCCCGGAGATGGTGATGGAAGTGAGGTGGCGGCCACTGCCATCACGGTACCTGGTCAAGCTGGAGCCCAGCTCATGTGGAAGTGGATCTGAACCAGTATGTGTTGGGGACATGAGGTGGGCAGGAAACTGGCCACTGCCTCCTGCATCCCTTTGGACCCTAGGCAGCCTTCCTTCTCACTGCCGGCAGCCTTGGGGATCACCTCCCTGCTCACGACAGCCGGTGGCTTATGGTATGATTAACCCCATTGCAAACATGGGCAAACTGAGACTCACAGAGGGGAAATGGTTTCTTCAGGACTGCAGAGCAAATTGTCAGCCAAGCTAAGCCTTCAATTCAGCTCAAGATAGGGCCTGGCCCTGAGTTTGCATATATAATGGAGAGCACTGCTCAGTGGACTTTTGTCCTCTCCTCTCCCCTGAGCATGCAGGGTGCTCCCCTACCCCATGGCTTTGGGGCTTGGTCATGTGACTTGCTTTGGCCAATGGGATGGGAGTGAATGCCATGAGCTCAACCGTGTAACTTGCTTTCACCAGTGGGAGGGGAGTGAATGCCATGAGCTTGGCCGTGTGACTGGCTTTGGCCAGTGGGATGGGAGCGGATACGACGAACCTGGCCATCTGACTGAGTTTGTTCAATAGGATGGGACTTGATAGGATGAGCCTGGCCATGTGACTTGTTTTGACCAATGGGATGGGAGCATATGTAATGGACTTGGCCAGGTGACTTCCTTTGGCCAATGGAACAGGAGTTGGGTATGATGTCCATCATAGCCCCTTCTTCTTGGGTAATCAGGAGATGTGCAGAGAAGAGAGGTGGGAAGGGAGAGAGAGCGAACGAGAGAGTCTTTGGACCTAACTAGGTCAAAAGCCTTACATAACTTACACAACTTCCCAGCTTTACCGTCCTCCTGGGTAAAATGGACGTGATAGAAAGCCTGCTTCCTAAGGTTGCTGTGAGGATGAAATGGGCAGTGCTTTGCCTGGAGGGCTGGAGGTGGCTGCCTGGAGGGATTCTGGCATCATGGCTTCTCAGAGGGCCCAGAGCAAGGAAGTGGCTAAACCCCAACCCCAGCTCCATGGATCGGCAAGCCGTGGACTGTTCAAACCCTATTACAGCCTTCTGTAAATGCAGATCGTCTCTATGGTTCTCTCCCCCAGCTCCAACTTTGTTTTCACTTCACCCCATCTCATGTATGCCTTAAAGAAGTTTACAGCTAAGTGGAGACAGCAGACATGCAGCTGCGATATTGGGCCTATGCCGGGGGCCCAGGAGGGGCAGGCTTGGGGGTCTGGGAGGGCTTCCTGGAGGAGTGGGGTCTTGAAGGAGGAAGGGAGCAGATGTATTAGAGACCCACAGCCACCTGTCATGTCAGCTGCAGCTGCTGGGGACAATCTAGCAAGCACAGACTCAGAATTGTACCTGGCCGTCCTGCCCCAGGACCTTCTCCAATCCCACAGGATGTGAAGGGGCATCAACATCCCCAGAGGCACCCCCAAGACACAGGCTGGGGCCGGTGGACACGTGCTCCAGCCTTTCACCCTGCAGCCGGACACCCCATCTTTCCTCATTCTAGAGGGCCACGGTCTCTAATGGTGACCTCAGCAAGGCACCCTCATGTCACCTGCCATCTTGCTCCCCTGCCCCCTCACTCCCCTCCTGAGCTTTGCCCTGCCAGAACCCTGGCCCCAAGTCCTTGTCTTGGGCCATGCCTTGGGGAACCCAGGCTCAGATCAGGAACAGCTGGGTGAGAGGTGAGGAGAAGCATTGCAGGGAGAAGGAGCAGCAGATTCTGGGCTGGAAGGGAAAGGAGAGTCCTCCATTGTTTAAGGATTGTCGGGAAGCACAGGGCAGTGAGGCAGAGCGGAAAGGGATGAAGTCATGTAGGAGACAGGAGACAGGGAGCTCGTGCCTCCTGAGGGCCTGGCCTGCTGGGCTGGGAGCTGAGTGCCTGTCCTGAGGGCAGTGAGATGGGTTGCAGTAGGAAGTGGCATGGTGAGATTGGCGTTTTTTGTTTTTATTTTATTTTTTTTTTTAACAGAGTCTTGCCCTGTCTCCCAGCCTGGAGTGCAGTGGAGTGATCTCTGTTCACTGCAAACTCCACCTCCCGGTTCAGGCGATTCTCCTGTCTCAGCCTCCCAAGTAGCTGGGACTATAGGGATATGCAAACACGCCTGGCCATTTTGTCTGTTTTAGTAGAGATGGGGTTTCCTCATGTTCCCCAGGCTGGTCTCGAACTCCTGACCTCAAGTGATCCTCCCACCTTGGCCTCCTAAAGTGCTAGGATTACAGGCATGAGCCACTGTACCTGGCTCAGATTGGAGTTTTTAAAAGTGTTTTTTGTGTGCAGTGTGGGGACTGATGGGAGACAGCATGGCCAGCGGAGGAACTGTCCCCAGGCTGGGAGAGAACGGACGGGACTCTCTGCTAGGGTATGGAGGGGATGGGTAGAGGGGAAAGGTCTCAGTAACTGGAGTGACGAGGGAAAGAGGAGTCAGGGGTGGCACCCAAGCTTCCGGTCTGGGCTACTTGGTGGATTGTCTGTCCATCTGCTGAGCTAGGAGCAAGTTTCGGGAAAAGAGAGTGAGTTTGTTTGGAAGCAGGTACTTGGGACTCCTTGGCAGCAACCTAGAGACAGCCATGGTGTGGACGAGGTCCAGGAAGTGAGCCCATGGAGAAGGCCAGCCAGCCAGCACTGAGATCTGAGCAAAGCCGCTGTTTTTAATTTTTTTATTTTGAAATAATTATAGATTCTCAGGAAGTGGCAAACAAAGCCCAGTCAGGTCCCATGTACCAGTTTCCTTGCCACCATCTTTAAAGGAGGATTAGACAAATCTGACTGCTAAAAGTGGCCCCGGGGGTTCTGGAGAAAATCCAACAGTTTTGATCTCAAGAAAGCGATATCACTTGGATTTCAGGTTTGGCTGCAAGTGAAAGTGATTGAAGCAAGTGAGAAGTTGATTGCTTCCTCATATAATAGGCTAAATGTAGGTGTCCAAGCCTGGAATTGAGGTCCTGGTAAGTTCTCAGGAACACAGGCTTCTTTCAGCCACTCCACCATCTCTAGGGTGGTGTCCTCGTGGTCCAAAATGGTGGCTGGAATTCCAGCCATCACATCTGCTTTCCAGGCAGCAAAACGGAAGAAGGGACACAGAAGAACAGAGATGACAATCAGTATAAACAACCTCTCTTTTAAAAAACTGTTCCCAGGAGCTGCTACATGACACTATTGACTAGAGTTTAGTCACAAAATTTATTTGCAAAAGAGTCTGAGAACTTTAGTCTTTATTCCTGGACTCAAAATCAGAGGCTCTATTACAAGGAAGAAAGAGTGTATCCAGGGCAGCAACTAGCTTCCTGTGCACAGAATCCAAGGGCCCAGGGTGTTCTGAAAGGGAGGACGTGTCAGTACCACTAAAACAGTCAGGAAGTCGAGAAAAGTAGCAACGAAATGCCTAGCGGATTTAGGGACAAGAAAGTCCAGTGGCAACTTTTTAAGGATAATGGCAATTGTCCATCTGACCCCAGAGCCCTTGATTCTGAGTGCCCAATGTTCTCCAGGGTCACCTTTTGTCCAGTGGATGGGGCAGGAAGACAGAGGTGCTGGAGATAAGGGTGTTGGACCCAGAGTGCAAATCCAGGCCACCAGCGATGCTACAGCAGCAGGAAGTGAGAATGAGGGAATCAAAGGGACTCCAGGAAGAACCAAGCAGGACTGACGGTGAGAAGGACGGGAATGAGGACAGAAGACGGCCGAGTGTGTGGCTCCCGTGGTGCGGCATTCCTGGGTTCACAGTGGGCCCAGGAGTGAGTGGCTACAGAAGACAGAAAAGGGAGGCCTTTGTGATGGTGGGGGCCATAATATGGAGAGATTGGAGTTCGGGCACCTGTGGAAATCACCCAGGATGCTGGCAGAGTATTAGATAGAGGCAGGCGCTGAGCCTCTGTGGAGTCTTCCCAGTTACCTCAACACCACGCCCAACTCTGCTGCCAAAAGAGCCTGTTTAATGTTCTTGTGGTTGACACCTGCCTCAAACCCTGAATGGTTCCCCATGGATTCACAGAAAAATGTCCAAACCCCTCTCCTTTTCCTCTGGGCCCTTCTACGATCACCTGGCATGGGTTAGGATGCTTTTAACTCTAAGCAACAGAAACCCCAAGTAACAGACACTGCCTGTGCCTGGCTTGGATCCCCCGTAGGAATCATTTGTGTTTGCTGGTCCAGTTTCCAACGCCAGTACCTGCAATATTCCACTGAAGCCTATGCCTGTGCCCTGAAATAGCCCTTGACCGATGACCGGCAAGGATGGCTGGATAAATACCTCGGCTCCCTTCCTGTGCGGGTGGGATAACTCCGAGGTGTGTTCCACGTGGGCTTCTGGAGCTCCTCAGAAGGATTAAGCTCCAGGTGCCCACATTTACTTCCCTTCCCTTCCCCCCTCACTTCCCTACTCTCCTCCCAGGCTTTCCCAGGACCACCTCAAAATCAACAACTCGCTCCTGAGTCTTCATCTCAGGATCTCCTCCTGAGAAAAACCACAGATCTAAAGTGCAGACACTGGGTGGCCGCCAGGTAGTGTATGAATGCTTGTACAACAACCCTGAGGACCCGGGGCTCTCTTTGTCTGTGCTCTGTGGTCCTCAGGCTGTAGCAGGATGGCTGCCACCTTACCAAGCTCCTCCCCAGACTTCCCTTCAGATCTCATTGGCCAGAATAGGATCACACGATCTTTCCTGAACCAATCGCTGACAAAGGTGAGGGCTTTGCCATGTCTGGCTTAGATGAATCATCTGTGGGCAGAAAGGATGATGGGGTCGACGACAGGGACCACAACACCATCCCGTCACCCATTCTAGTATGACTCTGCCACTGTAGATATGTAACGTAGTGAAAAGAAACAGCTGGTCGATGCTCCATGCCAACCAGCTCTGCGTTCTCACTATTTCACGTTCATTCATTCCTTCATTCAAGCATGCATTGAATGTTTACTGTGTGCCTGCTGGTTCCTGGGGTTGGGGGTGTGGGTGAGAAGAAAAGCACAGAGGGCTGAATGTGGTGGCGTCTGGGTGGCAGAGGCATGTCCCTGGGGATATACTGATCCAGCTGTTTTGCCATCTGAAATGTCCCACCCCAGAATCATACCTGTCCCCTAGAGCCCCTCTCCTCCAGGAGGCCTTTCCTGATTTCCCCAAACCAGGGGGTTCCATCCTGCCTCGGAGCCCCCTTGGGTGTTCCAGGGTGTTCTTCTGGGCTGACACTGCCTTGGCTGGCTCTGAAGTGTCCTTGCATGCCCATTACGAGTGACAGTGTTCTTCTTGTCTTCCCCATTAAGGCTCCTAGAGGGAGGGTGATGTGCCCCAGGGCCAGAGTCATAGCCAGGCAGCTCAACCCTGCAGGGCTGACCCGCAGCCGGGGCCGACCCAGCGGGCCCCAGTCCCTGCCTCCCAGCACCTGCCACGAGGCTGCCTCCGCCCCTCCCCGTGTCTCTCCCATCAATTTCTTATTTCATAAAAATCAATTTCTGTCCCGTTTTTGCCGTGTACATAAAAGACTGTGGCATCAATTAGCCTTCGTTCTCTCTCTCCCCCGCTCTCTTTTTCTTCCTCGTCTTTTTTGGAAACCTCTTTGTAGGGAAAATCTCATATTTCAGCAATTTGCATTATCCACACACTCAGCTTTGAAGTTCTAAGTTATGGTAAGAAAAGGACCCACTTATCTGCCCATAAAAAATGTTCAAAGCTTATAAATTCCCTGAAACAGATGTACATTATCATTGGATTTGCCTTTCTTTTTGCTAGAGCATGCCTAATAGAGTTTCGGCCGCCCCCTGGCCCCCTTCCCCCGCCCCCGTTAGCATCTTGTCTCCACAGAAGCCCGCTCCCCACTGGGCCAGACCGACTTCAAAGGTCCCAGGCTGTCTGTTAGAAGCAAAGCACAAAGTGGGAACATAGGGACCTTTTAAATCCCCCACGTTTAAGTCAATATCGTGCCTCCCTCCTTTCCCCTCTCCTGGCGGAGGGACATAAGTCAGCCCTTCCCTTTCTGCCTTCTTGAGCGCCAATTCAGCAACTACCAGAGACAGGAAATCGGGCCTCTTTTTCTCCCGGTCTCTCTCTGCCCTCTCTTTCTTGCCAACTTTTCTTTTTGTTCTTTCCGTCGCGTAAGAAGATGTTCAGCCGCACGGAAGGCAGGGCTGATCCCACGGGTGCGCAAGCAGGCGCATCCTTATCGCTTTCACGGGTAAGAACACCGTAAACAACGTGCATCCACAGGTCACCGTGGGATCCTACCATGACAGCCCCTCTGCGGGCTGCTGTTTCCAATCCCTTCTCCCTGTGGGTGACGGCCAGTGTGTCACGTCCTCTCTCCCCCAACTGACCTTCTAGCTTCCTGATGTGTCTCTTGCAGTGATGAGTGGACTCTCCACCATTCAGGCCCCCAGATCCTGCCCATCCCGGGCCTCCCTGTTGCTGGCTGCACCTGGCCATACTGGCCCGCACCAGTTCATCAAGCAGCCCATCCTCTGTCCACCCTCGAGGCCTTTGCACCAGCTGCTACCTCTAACTTTCAACCTGGCTAATTCTTTCTCACCCTTGAGGCCACCACCTAAATGTGGTTTCCTGGAGAATTCCTCTCCATGTCCTCTCTGTTGTTCCCTCCCATGTCTCCCCAGAAGTCATCGCAGTGGATAACAACGTCATTCCTGGGTGAAAGCTGTCCCCTCCATTACACTAAAGCTCCACAGAGGTGGGTGGAGACGATGTCCGTTTCATCGAGTGTGGAGCATTGTTCCTGACACATAGTACTTGATCACTAAATCTTTGAAAGTATGGATGAACAGAGCTGGGAATGAATGTGGCAAAGGACAGCCAGGCCTGAACAGGTCCTTTCTGGGCAGCAAATGCCAAGTGTGGGTCTCTCTTTGCTCTATCCACATCTTGCCCGGAAGTTCAGTTTTGGCAGCTCCTTGCCACTGGGGGGTGGTCACACCACAGAGACTGACCTGCAGTCTAAGTAAACTGCTTAGCAAGACGGAGTAAGATACTCCAATGCCAAATTCTTTCTCCCCAGTGAAGAAAGGAGGGAGGGAGGAGGGAAGAGAGGGAAAGGGAAAAGTTCACAAGCGCCACACTGGAAATATTCTGGCCAGGAATTTCTGGGCCAAATCACAATCAGATGCTGCCTTTTGAGGACAGAGTCAGAGGAAATGGAATCAGGTGACAATGGCTAAGATGGCCAGGGGCCCATCTGGAGGGGATCTGGCCAGGGAACTTGAACCACTCAGAGTCACCCTGGGCTCCTGTACCTAGATGTGCTGAGCACCCACAGGCTGAGTCCAGTGACACCATCCAAATGTCCCCAGAAGATTCCAGGTTTCAGTCTGTCTGCATCCTGTCACCCTTCTCTGGTGGCAGCATCAACATTCCAAGTCTCAGCATCGGGGCCCCGCAAGAGGGGTGCCCCTTTCCCATCTGTCTTTATGAATCTGATCAACAAAGACACTTGGAGTGTCAACAGCAGGCCATGGGCTAGGTCCAGCTGGGGGCAGGTAGGGAGGCCAGGAGTGTTGTCCTTCGGTCACTCAACAGACACTGAACAAGCACTTGTCTTTGCTGGGCCTTTGGGATTACACGACAATCTGGTGAACAAATGCTTGGGTGGAAACCAAATAATCAGAGGCAAAGATAAGGACATACGGTGGACCTGCACCCTCCGTGCATTTGCGAAATCACCTACTCACTAACATTTGTCTGTAACCTGAAATTAATACTCAGGGTGCATTCACTTCATTTGTGACATGCACAGAACAGCAAAAAGTGTGAGTGGCCCGACCACGTTCTCAGCTGAGGTTGAACAAGGTGACACTCTGCCTTCGTGGTTCAGTCCTCATCCTACAGCAAACAACCTTCTCATGGTCTGCTTAGCATCATGCTTTGTGAGGGTTTGTGCTTTGTGTTGGTGATCCGGCTGCTTAAAATGCTCCCCAGGCCCAGCGTTGAAGTGCTGTCTTGTGCTCTTAAGCCCACAGAAGGCTCTGCTATGCCTTACAGAGAAAACACGTGTGCTAGATAAGCTTTGTTCAGTCATGAGTTATAGAGCTGTTGGCTGAGTTCAGTGTTAGTGAATCAAGAATATATAGTAAATCAGTCATCTTTAAGCAGAAACGCAAATGAAACAAGGCTTTGCACTGATTGGTAATGAAAAAGTTATGACCAGAAGCTTGCAGGAACCTAGCCCTCTATTTCCCCTAGGAACAATAGTTCAGTATGTGCTAACTCAGTGTTGGAGGCAACTTTATAAGATGTAACTACTGTGATGAGTAAGAGTCAACCACAGTTACAGACGTGATTATTGCTATGAATGAAGGAGACCACAGGGCACCCTGAGAGCTTGGGGTACCATCTTGCTGAAGCTAGGGTCTCAGCCACACCAGCAGCCCCACCTCCCAGAGCTTTCCATGTCTCATATGTCCCTGGACTTGACTGGAGTGACGGCAGACAAGGGAGTAGGACTGGTCTTTGTCAACCTGTATCAATGCCAGCAGGCTCCTGGAAAGGGAGGGTCACATGGCTTGCGGCTTCTCCACAGGGACAGGTGTCAGGCTTGTGTTTAACCCTACCATGCATTAGCCACAAGTTAAGTAGGTTGCTTAATTGAACTATAATTCTGTTTCCTCATTGGTTTCCTCTCAATGAGGATTTGAGGACATTAGCAAATGTAGGCTGGGCGTGCAGTAGGCACCCTGTAAGAGGCAGATATGGCAATGTGGACTCCTCAGTGATCCTGCAGCTCAGGAGCTGGGCAAGGACAGTCTGAGATGCAGGCCAGCCGTCTGCTCCAGA
Organism: Saimiri boliviensis; assembly: GCF_048565385.1. NCBI lineage: Eukaryota > Metazoa > Chordata > Mammalia > Primates > Cebidae > Saimiri > Saimiri boliviensis. The sequence goes on from NC_133449.1 coordinate 121,739,294, forward strand.
GGCCCCCCTTTCCCCAAGGAAGGCGCTGCTGTGCATGGCTTTCAGGCCGCCCGTCCTCACCACTGCCCCTACTGTTTGTAGGACTCAGAGCTGCCACCCCCATAGTCTAGCTTCAAGCCAAGGGCAGTTTCATGACACAAATGTGATGTTGAGGGCCAGAGACAGCAGGGGCATGTCCAAGTTCACATCACAAGTCATGTCTAGAAGGAACGGAGTGACCCCCTCAAACTTGAGAGGGGAAAGTAATATCCTTAAGTGTTTTTTAAGTGTGTAGCAGAGGTGGCATGCCACAGCTGCTGCCTCACAGGGGGCTCTGCAGCGGGGGTAGGGAGCAAGCACCCTTCATCTGTCAGGACTGCACTTCCTGTTTTACTTACAAGGGCCTATTACATGTCAGGCTCTGTGCTGAACACTGTATGCCCACTGGATCATTTACTCATAACAGCTCAGTGAGGTAGTTACCCTGCTTAGCCCCATGTGAGAGAAAGGAAACAAGCCACAGAGAGGGTGAGTCACTTGTCTCAGGTCACACAGCTGGGAAGTAGTAGAACCAGGACTCAGCTCAGGTCCAAAGTCTCAACCATGGGCTAGTCTGTCCATCCTAGCTGAGCCCCCAAGCTGCATTTTGTGGTCCAGCTACTGGATCCTGCAACCTTCTCAAACTATCCACGAAGCCAAGTGCACAGAATCTAGGACATCAGGTCCAGGCAATTTGGGGACACATCTTCCTGGACCTGCCGATGGGCAAGGACCAGACTCTGGCATAAACAGTGAGACGCAGTGAGACTGCCAGAGAGGCAGGAGTTACAGACAGAGCCTGGCCTGAGTCTCCTGCTGAGACTGCCCATGTGCACACCCAGGGAGTCCCCGTCCCGTGCCCGATCAGCAGTCTTTCTGCTTCCCCCTCCAAGAGACCTGAGGGCTTTCATCCAGGGATCCTGATATGAATAAACCTCTTCCCCATTTCTTGCTTTGCTTAAATCTCCTAAGTCCCTGGAGCTGAAGCCAAGCAGGCCTCATTAGATCCACTTTATAGAAAAGTAAACTGAGTCTCGAAGAGGGGAAGTCACTGAGCCAGGTACAACCCAGCCAGTCTTCTGAGTTGGGGCTTTCTACCTGTCTTGGCTGTTTAAGGAGTGCTGGGCAGGGGCCCACACAATCTGGGACCCTTTGCCAGGGGTTTCCAGCCCATTATGTCCCACCTAAATGAGGAGTGGGGCCATGTCTCCAGGACTGCCCAAAAGACTTCCCCATGGATGCCCTCCCACGCCTGGAACTGCTCCCTCAGCCATTCTCCTGCGTAATGCTCTGCCCTGAACAGGCTTTTAAGTGACATCACTGACCTTCAAAAGTTAGGTGCTTGAGGTTACGCAGGGGTCATGAGCTGAATCATGTCAAAGCCGGGCCTGAAAATCAGGCTGAGAGGGGATCTGGGTGGGGGAAGAAAGGCATGTGTACCACTGGAAGGAACAGACTGATTACAGCCACGTGGGAACGGGGGCCTGGGGTAAACACGCTTTCTCATTTTTATGAGAAAAGTGAAAAATCCAGGTTTTTAGCTGAAATCCTAAGATTTTGGAAATTAATTCAAAAATTTTGAAACCCTGGACAGGTCAAACAGGACACATCAATGGGCCACGCTAGGTATGGTCCCGGTGAGCCGAGGATTGACTTCTGGAAGCTTAGAGTGAGCAGGGGACAGGAAGGTAGGGCAGGGTTCCAGATCCTACAGCTTCTTGGGAAGTGTGGCTCTGAGCAAGTTGGCCTTAGGCCCGCTCGAACCCCTCTGCCAGGCACCAAGAGACACAGCTCAGGGCGCCTGCTGACACCACCACCAATGGCCTCTGTGGAGTTACGGACCAGTGATGGGGGTTCCAGAAACCCCCTCTCCAGACATCACAGATGCCAGCCTCCCCCAAGTGCTTTGCAGACAGCTGAGGCCATGACTGGAAAAAGGGCCTGCGAGTCGGTCTGGGCTCAGCTTTGGAAAGAAGTGTCCATTTGGACTCCACACCTCTACCTGGGGTCTTAGGTCTCCCATCTCTAAAATGGGAAGAGAAATTCTAGCCCTACTGCAATGTGTGGTTGACCAAACTTTCACTGGTTTCCAAGGGGGAGAAAAAGACAACACAATGAGGTGGGGGATTTTTGTTTGTTTTCTTCTTTAACTAATGCTAAATTATGTCTTTCCTTCTTTTGGTTTCTTTAAACAGTAAGGGACTCCAATTTTCTAATGTTTTTTCTTTTTTTATATCCTTATTTAGCAAACTTAAAAGTTGATGATGCTGTGTTGCTTTCCCAGACTTTTTTTTTTTTTTTTTTTTTGAGACGGAGTTTCGCTCTTGTTACCCAGGCTGGAGTGCAATGGCACGATCTCGGCTCACCGCAACCTCCGCCCCCTGGGTTCAGGCAATTCTCCTGCCTCAGCCTCCTGAGTAGCTGGGATTACAGGCACCCGCCGCCATGCCCAGCTAATTTTTGTATTTTTGGTAGAGACGGGGTTTCACCATGTTGACCAGGATGATCTCGATCTCTTGACCTCTGATCCACCCAACTCAGCCTCCCAAAGTGCTAGGATTACAGGCGTGAGCCACCGTGCCTGGCCCGCTTTCCCAGACTTTTATTTGAAATGTGACTGCTTTGTAAAACTCCAGAATCAAGAACTCACAGGCAGGAGGATATCAAAAATTAATAGGAAAGGATGAGAAATCTTCACTCCCCTCCTTCCTGCCTCCCTGGATCGCTCATTCACTCTCTTCCATTCATTAACCACCCACTATGTGCCACGACCTAAGGATGCAGCTAGCTAAGAAGTCCCTGCCTGCAGCGGCTTTACAGACCAGGAGGAAGGCAACCCACAGAGCCAGGATCCTGATGACCATGGCTGACTGCCCCTCTGCCTGGGCACCAGCTAAGGTGGTTCCAAAAAGCAAGGCCTTGTTGAGAAAGAAAAAAGTAGCAAAGATCAGCTTGGATGAACTCACCCAGAATTTTGCCATCAGAAATATCTAGAAAATAGTTATTTTAAAAGTGCAGAGGGATGCCAGGGCTTGGGGTGGGGGTGAGGAGTGGTGCTTTCGGTGCTCAGGGCCCCCGAAGGTCTTGGTCCTCCTGCTCAGAAGCCCAGGGGGTCCTGGGCTGCCTCCTCCAGTGCCGGTCCTTGGACCCTGGCAGTTCCTCTGAGACTGTTGTATTTTAGTCCTTCTAAGCTTCGAATGCTCCTTTCTCCCTACCTCTCTCCCTGATGTGGAGGCTGGGGAGGGGCTCTCTGAAGGGTCTGACCAGATGTGATGCCAAAATGAACCCCACTAGGGGCAGGGCAGGGGCCCCATAAGCTTGGGACCAAGCCCGGGTTTGCAGTACAGCAAAATGAGATAGCTGATATTCGCAACAAGCCGTATTCCCCAAAGCTGGCCTTGACCAGGGCCCCCCAGGCAAAGCAGGACGATGGGAAGAGAAGTTTTCAAGAAAGCCAGTCATGTCTCCCTCATTTCAGACCCTAGTCCGGAGCCAGGGGAGGGAAGCGAGTGTGTGCTCCACGCACCAGGGGCCACTGTGGACTCGCTGTAGTTGGAGGACCCTGGGGTCTCACTAAATGTGGTTGTCTTTTGCCACCTGTAATTTTACAATAAGGGAGGAGAGGTGGGTTATCCAGGGACAGACAGCAGCTGGAAAAAGGTGACAGGGCAGCTAGAAAAAGAGCTCAGCTCCCAAACAAGGGGCTCTTACTAAATTCTCCAGCCTCATCCTCTGCTGTGGCATGGCCACTTGCTCCAACATCCACGAAGGTTTTGGGGGCCCCTGGTGGGGCAGGGAGCAGGTGGAGCTCTCTCTGTCTCTCCTACCACCTTAATGCACATCCTCCTTGGGGCAGGGCCACTGGGATTCCGCCGGGCGTGCACCAAGGCACAGGCAATGGGACTTGCAGGCTGTGGTCTGTGGGCCCCACCACAGCACCATTTCCTTGGAGGTGGGGAGCTTGTGAAAAGCACTGATACTTGCACCTCACCCCTGACCCACCTTAGCTCATCTCTGGGGGTGGGCCTGATAGCTGCATTTCACATGCTCCCTGGGGGATTCTTATGGTCACTGAAGCTAGTATTGCCCTCAAATGGGGCCCTCTGAGGTCATCTAGGAAAAATACAAGGCTCTAGGGACTTAGCTGGGCTGCCTATGAAGTCACCTGGGGGCTTGAAACATCTTGATGCCTGGGCCACACCCTAGACCTGTCGCTCAGCATCATCAGAGGTGGAACGCCCACACCAGTATTCTGTGAAATCTCTCCAGGTGATCCAAAGCGCTCGGGGGATGAGAATTACTGGTGTGAGCATCCCCTCTGCCTCCACGACCCACCGCCAGCAGGCTGGCAATGCCAAAGTCATATCTAGAGAGCCTCATGTCTAGGTAGGGATCTGTGCCAGGCTCATGGGCTAAATGTACCAGGATTCTTCTAGTCTGTGGGAGACACTGGAGGGAAGAGGAATCCCATCGGCTGGTCAATTGGAGATGGGAGTCTCCGCCAGGCTCTGCCATTTCCTCCCCCGGGTCACCATCTGCTACTGGCAAACGGGTCTCACTCATTCTCCTTCTCATGCTGGAGGCAGATGCTAGGTACAGAAAGCCTTTTGCAGGGAAATACACAAATCGGGAAAGTCATTTGGGGGTGCGGGCCCCTGAGGAGAGACGTGGGGTACAAAGGACTGCTGGTTTGGGAGACGATGAGACTGAACACCAGATCAGAGCCCCACATAAAGATGATGAATGTAGAAGTGATCGAACTTTTAATGACGGGAAGGGTGTCCCGAGCACAGCTTTTAGAAGTTAGTAAAGCATGTGGTTGAAACATCTGTCTTCGCTCTGTAAAACGCAGCCCTGCACACATCTGGCGAAGGGGTGCATGTCGGGGGCTGGGTGCAGCTGGTCTGGGGAGGCCAAGGCAGGGGCCAGGAAGTCGGGTGCTGGTGTGTGACTGGATGAGGGGCAAGGCTGCCTTGGGGCCTTTCAGGTGTGCAGTGACCAGGTGTCTGCTATGTGGCAGGTAGCACCATCTTTAACAAGGAGGCGGGGGTGCTGGGTGAAGGGTGTGCACAGCCTGCTGGCACTGAGCACCTCTCAGGGGCCCCCTTTCATTCCTGAGAGCACTGACAGGACTCACAGAAGCCAGGTTATTACTGCTGGCATCTGACAGGCACACCAAGGTGCAGTCAGCCTTCTCCTCCTCCCGCCACACTATGGGCTGCCTTCCCTCTAGCCCAGTAATGATTTGAGATCTGAACACTGAGAAAACAGGGCTGGGTCAGTGAAAGAAACTGCTCCTAGCTGTTTCTTTTGCCAAAAAGTGTAATTAGCATGGCTGGATGCTAAGTGCAAGAGTCCCCCAGGCTCCCGGCCCCCGGGCACTCCTAGGAGATGACAGCAGGCCGATACCTGGGATCTTCACCTGGCTGTCTGCCTGAAACACACCCAGTCCTCGGCACACAGTGACAGATGAGCAGAAATCGGCATCCTCTTGCCTCGCGTCTCCTCATGCTCAGAGCTCAGGGGCCTGGGGCCCTCTGGAATGGCCTTCAGATTTGCAGACAGGACCAAACTTCTCACCCACACCAGCCTGCAGGAAAATGTGCTCAAAGCCTCACCAGCAAGCACGGTTTCCCCTTCTAGTTTTTCCTGCTTCCTTCCTTCTAACCTTTCTTCCTCTCTTTCTTCTTCCTTCCATTCTTCATTATTTACTAAAACCTATTTATTTATTTATTTATTTATTTATGACAGAGTCTCACTCTGTCACCCAGGCTGGAGTGCAGTGGTGTAATCTTGGCTCATTGCAACTTCAGCCTCCCAGGTTCAAAGGGTTCTCATGCCTCGGCCTCCCAAGTAGCTGGGATTATAGGTGCACGCCACCATATCCAGCTATTTTTTTTTTTATTTATTTTTAGTAGAGACGGGGGTTTCACCGTATTGCCCAGGCTGGTATCGAACTCCTGACCTCAGGTGATCCACCCACCTTGGCCTCCCAGAGTGCTGGGATTACAGGCATGAGGCACCACACCCAGCCAGTTTAACCTCTTTTAGAGGTCGTGTACAATCGCATCAAAATTGAAATCACACTTGCTCTTGAACTCCACAGTTCCACATGGACACTTTCTGTCTCCTGTACTCTTGCCCCTCGGCACCAGGACAGCCATGTGCAAGAACTCTCAGCACTGTCTGCCAGAGCCTGGGATGACAGATGAACCTTATGACCACCAAGAGGGGACGGGGCAAGCTGGTGACAGCACCTGTAGCCACAGAAGGCTGAGCAGCTGCTAGAAGGGGGCAGAGCTCTATGACCTACGGAGGGAGATCTCCAAATATATTCAGTTACTGAAAAAACGGCATAAGTATGAACACTATGCTCCTTGTGTGAAAATAAAAGGGTGGGGTGGGAAGAGGATTAAGCAGTAACTGCAGGGGTTTTTTTTTTCCTCCCCCTTAAAAATAGATCTGAAATAAATATTGCAAAATGTCAGCATTTGTAAATTCTGGGAGGTGAGTTCACAGTTACTGTTACACAATTATGCTTCAAACTTTGTGTTTAAAATATTTTAAAAATTAACAAAATGCATATGGGAGATATATAAATGTATTTATTCTGGTAAAGAACAGCTAACACTTTCATAGTTCTCACACAGGCCAGGCATTGTCATGAGCCCCGCCTTTATAGAGGAGAAACTGAGGCACAGTATTTCACTTGAAGCACAGAGCTACAAAGAGGGAGACAGCATTTGAACCCAGCAAGCTGGCACCAAAGGCTGTGCTCACAACCCCCACACTACACTGAGGGTCTAGATCACACCCAGAAAGCTGGCATCAGGGGTGCTGGTGGGCTTGGGATGGAGGGAATTTTACTTTTGACTGTACACCTGTGTACTATTTGAACCTTTTACATGTGCACATTCCTTTTTTTTTAAATAATGTTTTTAAAGTTGGGCAAGTCCCAGTTACCAAGAAGTAACAGAATCCTGACAGGTGTGAAGCTTAGGGAGGCAGAGGAACTGTTCTAAAACCAGTAGTCCCAACTCCCAGCTGGCCTCCAGGGTTGCAGCAATTCAGAGCCTGGAACGCCACTACTTCCTGTCTACTCTGCACCCCTTCCCTCCTGTCTTCCGGTACAGACCCCACCCTCTTGTGGCAGGTTGGCCATGTGACCCCAGCGGTCACACGATTGGATCAGCTATGGGTACCAGATCTAAGCCCAGCCAATCAGAATCCTGCCCTGGACTTTATGCTAATGGAAGCTCCTTTTCCTTACCATTAGGGGACCCAGAATGCCAGCAGCCAGGGGTCCCTGACCAAGCATGTAATTGGGCACAAGTATCAGTCCAGGGGACAAGAGGGAGGTACAAGAACTGGTTTCAGCTGCATTCACATCCTGGGCCCTGTCATCTCAAAGCCAGCTCCCTCGCTGCCTTCCAACTTGGTTTCCTTCACTTTGGACTGAGCTGAGTTCTCACTGAACAGAAACCCACAACCCAGAACAGGGGAAGCGCATGGCCATGATTAAGCCCTGCACCAATGGCAAGTGGGAGGCCAGAATCCAGCTCTGCCCTCTGTGCGGTCTCAAGGGAGTTACAAACTTGTAAGCCTCAGACATGCTCCCTGAGCTGCCACCAAGCTGCGTCATGGGGCTGTCCTAAGGATTAATGTATTAATCCAATCCCACGTCAGTCATTAATAAAATTAATAATATGGTGACAACTAAGCCCACTGCCTTTGGAAGTAACTCCTTACTAACTACATTAAACCCAAACTCGAAGCCCTGGAAAAGAGGATCCCAGCTGCGAGACAAAACAGCAGACGGAAAGGTAGCTGGAGTCGCTTCTCCCTTTTGTGTCCCTCTAGATTCACTCTCCGCTCTTCTCTCTGACCTGGGAACATGCCCATGTGAGCTATATCAATAAGCTCCCTTGGCCCGGGGGCTTCTAGCAGCCTCAGCCAACGGATTGAGAGGGGGCAGGACCGCGGCTCAGAATGTTAATTTCCCTGGAGGGTCCCCATGGCTGGCTACATCCTTTGAGCAAAGGTCACAGCTCTCAGGTGCCCCTCTCACTCCTCCAGCATTCCTGTCTGCTAACGATAACTCCTTTCCCACTCAGGCCCAGGGGTGGGAGTAGCGCCCCACACTGCTAGCTCCGGGGTTCTGCATGGAAGGCTTAGCCACACTTTGTAAATACTGCTTTTATTAAAAACTCTCCTCAAATTATCCAATTTGAGTGTGTGATCTGCTTTTCTCTGAGACCCTGGCTAGCTGACTGGTTCTTTCTCAGGTTTCTCCAGGCTCTGGCCAGACAGAATCCTTCTCTGCAGAGGACGCTGCTCCAGGGTCCCAACTCTGGCCACAGTCCCCCTTTCCCTCCAAGCTTCTGTACCCCAGCAGTTCTCTCCAAAATCCGTCAGTCCCCAAAACCAGAGAATGGACCTCTGATGAATGCATCTGAGAGCCCTCCAGCCCCAAAAGGAGACAAGCAGGGTCACATCTGGGTTCCAGAAGTGTCCAGAGAAGCAAACCACTGATTTCTACACACCAGAAAAGATACCTGAGAGTGTATATTTATATAAAGATACATAGAAATGGACAGATGGCGTCTATCTATAGATACAGAAAGCTCTGTTAGAGAACGTGTAGGTACATATATATCTGCCACATCCTCCACCACCACCAAGAGCACACAATTGCCCGGATCTTGGAAAACCACACACTTGTTTAAGTGGTTGATTTCCTCCCTAGCAGTTTCCAAAATGAGAAGGATGGTCTCAGGGATGGTCCTTAAATATGTGCATGTGTATCGCCCTAAAGAAGAGAGGAGGAGGAGGAGGAGGAGGAGGAGGAGGAGGAGGAGGAGGAGGAGGAGGAGGAGGCGGCGGAGGAGGCGGCGGAGGAGGCGGCAGCGGAGGAGGAGGAGAAGTGGATTTTCATGCTGTGCATGGCAGAAGAGATGGGACTGCTTTGGGGGCAAGGGCTTGATCCCACTGGAAAAGCGTGAAAGACAACTCCAGAAAAGACAGCTAAGGTTTCTAGGTTGGGACATAAAAACACAACAGCAAGAAGTTCGCGCTCTGCAGTCCACTGAAATCCCTTGTAGCACATTACAATCAGTTAAGGGCAAAATAAAATCAGGATAATACTAAGAGGTAGCAGCTGTTTATCTTCTCGGAGATTTCGAGGGTCTCTGGAAGCCGGGCCAGGGAAGGGTACTCTCCTGGAAGAGGCTGGATGGGACAGAGTTGGGGCTGAGGGCTCCCTGGCTCTGGGAAGGGTATAGGCTGATCCGAACAGACGACGCTGCAGCTCCTGAGCCTTGAGGGAGCCTCTGCCCATTACAGGCCACTCCAAACCAGAGTCATTTCCTGGGCTAGTTATGCAGTCCCCACAACATATAAATAAAAGTTTAGTTCTGTGTTTCCATAGATCTTCTACATGAAGGCTAGCTAAATATTAGTGGAGTAACAATAATTATTAATAACAATAATCGTCATAATAACAATAATTAATAGAATAATAATGCCTTGGGGTGTTGGGGGCAGGGTCCTTCATATGGCGGGGTGGGGCCCTGGGGAGGGGCTCTATGTCTGGTAGAAGTGGTGGTAATGGTGGTGGTGTTCGTGGTGGTGGTGGTGCTCGTGTCTCTGGACGGGCTGCCCGGCCTGGCTCTCGTACACCACCACGGCAGGCAGCTCCCGCAGGTGCTCCCGCCCCAGGACGGGGCCGCCCGGGGCCAGCGGTGCCTGCAGGCCCCGGCAGCCCTGCTGGCTTTCCTTGGCTCGGTGCTTGTGCTTCTTGTGCCCGAGGGGGGCCAGGGAGGGGAGGAGGGCTGGGCTGGTGGCCAGGTGGGCGGAGGGGGACACCGCAGGGACGGCGGGTCCCAGAGGGGGTTTGTTTCTTGCCCCTCTGGCCACGTGGCCCACACTCACGCTCTTGCCCTGGGCCCTGGGGGACCTCACAAAGTGCTTGCTCCCGTCCTGGGTGCCCCGGAGCCGTTGCTGGAGCTCCGAGACCTTGGCGATTGGGGTGTCAAGGAAGTGGAAGGAGCCTGGGTCTGCGCCTTGGGGCTTTCGGTGTGGGACGTGGATGGCTTCCGGCTCATGGGAGCGAGATCGAGTGGGGTTGGAGGTGCGGGGGGGCAGTTCTGACTTCTGGGCCACAGAAGGGGAGCCTAGGAACCAATTCAACAGACATTTAATGAGCACCTACTGTGTGCTGGGGTCTCGTGCTGTACCCTGGACATCACCCCCACCCCCAGTTCTCCGAGACTAAAAAATATAAATATTCTTGATCAGAGCTACTCCCCAATATCCTGACTGTCCCTCACTGCCTTGCAGGAAAACTCTCTGAAATGGAACTTTCCCATCTGCTAAGTGAGAAGAACCAGTTCTGTGGTAGGTCTTCAAAAACACTCTTCGAGAGAGAGCCGAGGAAGAGAGATGGCAGCAGAGACCCTGAAAACTGTCTATGGTCACTGGGGCAAGAAAGAACTCTTAAGCATATTGCTAAAAACATACAGAAGTAACTGACAGAGGAATTAAACCTATAGAAGAAAGGGAGAAGGGAGTTGTGGGAATGAAATTGAGCAAGGAGTCAACACATGTCAAGGCTGATAAAGACACAGCCACGTTGTACTTAGGGAAACCGAGGATCTTGCTGGAAGAAACAGCCAGGAGGGGTCAAAGTAGCTGCCTGGGGAACAGGACTTGGGTGGGCAGGGATGGGGCACAGAACTGTTGTTTGTCATTGGGTGCTAAGCCCTTAGATACTATTTGATTTTGCTCAGTTTTGTGCATGTTAATTTTGAAACCGTTTTTAAGGTAACTTTCTCTAAGAAGAGCCTTTGACCTGTCCCGTAATGCTGTCTTCCCCAAGCCTGGGGTAGCAGTGAACACCACCCTCGTCGCCCGTGCAGCCACGCCCTGCCCTCATCGATCATCGCAGGGTGCTTGAGTCCCTTACCAGGCCCAAACTGGGAGGTGTAGTTTTCTATCCCAGCGAGATCTAAGTAGTGGTTTCTCCTCTCGATGTTCTCATCCACGCAATGGTGGTAGCAGCCAGACTGCTCCAGGCGGCTGTCACCCTGGAACCTATGGCAGGGAAGGCAAGTGAGTGGAGTGACACTGAACACCAGGTGGTGGCAGCTGCATAGGCTACTGGGAAGCCCCCAGAACAAACTCTGGACCCTTCGTTCATTTCCTTCTTGGCCTTGGGAGAGGGTGGGGAGGAACAGTTCTCCCTGTCAACTGTGCCTCCATTTCCTTTCCTGCCAATGGAGAGACACACCACAGCCCATGGCCTGACTTCCTTGCAGTTTCTAGGAGGAGTGGACAGGGGTTGGCTTTGAACAAGTTCAAAACAAATGTGAGAGGTTATTGGCAAACTTCTAAGAATCCCCCAGTGCCAGGCTTCAAGCCGTATGTGCCTGCTACAGGTAGGTGGCCTAAACCCCAGCCTGGTTCCCCAGGGGGTGCAGGCAGCAGAATTCCCTCATACTGTTGGAGTTGGACCTGGCAGACCCCATGACCTGTCCTACAGCCCAGGATGGGTCTTACAAGTGTAAGAGTGTGTGTGTGTGTGTGTGTGTGTGTGTGTGTGTGTGACTAACACAGTGTGTATGGAGAGGTGGGGAGAGATGCTGTCAGAGGCTCTCTTTTTTTCCCTGCAGGGCTTGGGGCTCCCCAGCCCTCTCCTCCAAGGACCTCTGCGAGCTGCTCCCATCCTGGTTCCTTCTCACACATCGCAGCACTACCTTCCCCCAGGATCTCCAGCCAGCCTGGGTCCCTCTGATTCTCAGCCCTGTCCCCACATTGGGCTGTGACCCTGCTTGAGCTATGTTTCTACTTTCCCCTAAGCGAGTACTAATCCCGCTCCAGTCATTCCCTTGCTGTTTGCACGCTAGAGGTTAACACAGCTTCATGCCTGCCGAGTTACTGCTGTTTACTCAATGCCTTTCTTTAAACGATCTCTTTCCTTTCCTCCCTTCCTCCCTTGCAGTTGAAGAAATAACAGGTGAAAGGTAACTGCAGCCTAATAATTCCTTATCCGCAATTCTGAAATCCAAAAAGCCTGAAAACTAAGATTTTTCATAACCCATGTGGAAGCCAAGCCCACCCTAAAGGGATGGGAAAGTGTTTAAGGTCTTTATCTCAGTGTGAATATCCAATCATCTCCCAGCAGAAACAGCAAGGCGTCAGAGCCTGATGCGCCGCTGGGAGCCCTGCCAAAGCCCAGCAAATGCTGGACTCCAATCTTGTCTGTCCAAGGTGTGTTGCATAAAACGATGTAGTTATTTGTTAAGGTTTTTGTTTGATTTATGACTCTGTGCATCAAAAGTGTTGGCTCCCTGAAGAGAACACAGACCAGAGCCAAACTTCCTGCTCTGAGTCCTCCAGATCCAGGTACACAGCCGGAGGGCTCAGGCTGTGTACATCCAGATCCAGGTACCCAGCCGGAGGGCTCAGGCTGTGTACATCCAGATCCAGGTACACAGCTGGTGCTCAACATATGCTCCTGTGCATCATGCCGACGTACCTGAGTGGGGCTCGCTGCTTCTTCTCCCAGCTCCGCAGCTCCTCAGCGGGCTTGGTCTCTGCTCGGGGCCTCGTGCTCTGCAGGTCTGAGTCCGGTCGAGAAGCACAAGAGACCCCAGGTGAGCTGCCTGTTCCCACCCTGCCCGGGGGCTGCCTGGTGTTCAGCTGCTTTGCAAGGCCACTGTGAGAGGGTTCCCCGAGCTGGGGCTAAATCAAGGGCTCTAATAGCTATCTGCCCTGGGCATGTCCCCATCTAGCCTCACCTCCTCCCCAGACTCCCCTTCCAGCCTCACCTCCTCCCCCTCCAGCCTTACCTCCTCCTGGCTGGCCTCAAGGCTTGCAGATGCCATGCTGCCCACAACACCAGCCTTTGCTCCAGCTGCATTGCTCTGCCTGTGCAAGGCCTTTCACCCGGAATCCCTTCCCTCCTCTTTCCACACTTCCTCCTACCACTTCAAGGACCCTTTTGAACCCCACCTGTCCACAAAGCAGCTGCCCCAGAAAACCCACAGGGAGGGATCTGACCCTTCCAGGCAGGGGCTGGTCCTTCCTGAGAGACGGGAGGACCTTGTTGCCCAGGCTCAGCCCTGCAGCCCCTCACCGGCCTGATTGACAAGGACGCTCCTCTTGCTCTGGCTGCCATCGGGGGCCACAGTGAGCTTTACCCGCAGCATCTTGCTTGATGTTGGGGAGTGGTTGACGGAGGAGTCCACCACCTCATAGATGGTGTGCAGCAAGCTGGTGATGTCCTGAATGGGAGGGAAGCGAAAACCCACGCGGGGTTGCAGTCACAGGGCCTTGAAAATAGAAACCAGAGGGCCTGGTGGACGCTGCAGGCCTGAATCCCTCTGGCTGCCACATAGCAGAGCCTAAGGCAAAAACCTGTATGTCTGAGGTTCATTTGGGAGGAGATCCTAGGAAGCAGGAGGGAGGGAGCAGGGAGAGAGAAGAGGAAAAACCCACAAGAGAAAAGAAAAAGAGCAGGTTACAGCCAAGGGCAACCGGGGCTCAGTCGCACTGGGGCCCTTGAGGGAGAGTGTAGAGCCCACCTTGGAACAGCCTCATTCAGATAGAGGGGGGTTAGGAATGGACTCTCGTTCCTCACTGCCTGAGAGCTCCCCAAGGATGCACATTCCCTGTACTTTGGATTTTTGTTTGAGATGCGGTCTCACTCTGTCCCCCAGGGGGGAATGCAGAGGTGTGATCATGGCTCACTGCAGCCTCGAACTCCCGGTCTCAAGCAATTCTCCTGCTTCAGGCTCCCTAAGTGCTGGTATTACAGACATGAGCCATGGGCCACTGTGCCCCACCCTGCCTTGTGCTTCTGGGCTCCCCTGCAAGGGCCAAGCCAGCTCCCTGTACCTGAGAAGGGTCTTACAGTGGGTGCCATCTACCACGGCAGCAGGTGAACTTCGAGGTAGGCCCAGGGAAAACTGGGTGGGGACAACAACAGCATCTGCTTCGGGTTTGAAATGAAAAATGGAAAGGGAGGCGTGTCCCTGCTATGGGCTGAATTGTGGCTCCCCATTCAACTGCAAGTCCATAGGTTGAAGCCCTGACCTCCACTGTGACTGTATTTGGAAGAAGGAGATAATTAAGGTTAAACGAGGTCATGAAGGCGGGATCATGATAGGATCAGGGCCCTCAGAAGAAGAGGAGAGGCTAGGGATACGGCTCACACCTGAATTCCCAACACTTTGAGAGGCCAAGGTGGGAGGATCACTTCAGCCCAGAAGTTCAAGACCAGGCTGGACAACATAACATTCTCTACAAAAAAATTTAAAAAAAAATAGTCATGTGTGGTGGTGCACACCTGTAGTCCCAGCCACTTGGGAGGCTGAGGTGGGAGAATCACTTCAGCTTAGGAGTTTGAGGCTGCAGTGAGCCATGAGAGTACCACTGCACTCCAGCCTGGGCAACAGTGCAAGATCCCATCTCTTGTAAAAAAAAAAAAAAAAAAAAAAAATAGGAAGAGACACCAGAAGAGGTCTCTCTCTCTACCACATGAGGACACGGTGAGAAGGTGGCCCTCGCCAGGAACTGAAGCAGGTGGCACCTTGGAGGACTTCCAGCCTTCAGAACCGTGAGGAACAACTTTCTGCTCCCTAAGCCACCCAGTCTGTGGTATTTTGTTATGGCAACTTGAGCTGGCTGAGACCGTCCTAAAAGATAAACTCATCTGTGAGAACTTGACTATATCTTATCTCCTCTCTGAGCCTCAAGTACCCCTCAACCAGAACAGGGGTGTCTACACAGTGTTCTCTGGGTGTCCCACAGCCCTTCTGATTGGGGCTGGAGGGCACAGATTCCCCTCACTAGGCCCTTTCTGTCTGGGTACCTGCTGAGGCCACTTGTCTGGTAGGGGTGAGGCGGGTAATGTCCTGCTTTAAATGGCATTGGAAACCTCTGGAGAAGACATTGTTTCTCTATCGATCAGGCCCATCCGTGGTCAGTTACCTGCCCCGTCATCCTCCACCTCCTGCCTATAAGTCTTGCAGGCTGAAGTGGCTGTGGCAACCCAGCGCAGCCCCAGCCAGGCAGAGGTGTGGGTGGTTGGCCCAGCATGGTAGACAGAGGTGCTGGTCCTGTCCTGGGAGGCGCAGCCACACAGCTCAGCTGACCTGCCCTTTGACCATGCAGTTGGGAGGGGGGAGTCACACAGAAAAGTCAGAAATCCAGGATTTTCTGTTACATCTTCAGAATCACTGATATTGGCAACTGATGTTTAACAAAGCCCTTTGGGGGACCAGAGCAGAGCATCTGGAGCCAGACTGGAATTGTGGGGGCCACCAGTTTGAGACCCAGGCTCCAGGCGCTCCCATCTGGCTTGCTCAGCGATCCCACCTCTTCCTTCGAGGACCACAGAGGGCTCTCCTTCCTCCTTTCCTTCCCTCCGGCTTCTCCATAAGGCCCTGTTTGCTCACTCTCTCTATCTTGGGCAGCCCATGAAGGAGGCTTCATCATAAAGATGAGCCGGCTGAGGGTCACTCACTTCATCCCCCAGACTTCTGATACCTTAGAGGACCTGGGGCCCTGGTGTGCGATCAGGGTTGGGGGTCTCAGCAGACTCAGGATCTCAGAGCCTGTGTGCTTTGGCAGTTCTAGGTTGAAAATCAAACCCACTGACTATACAGGGCCAGACACCCAGAAATCAGTGTGCTCAGTATTTCCTGCATGAATGGATGCCTGAAGGAGAAGCAGGTACTTCTTTGCGAGTGGAAAGCTGGCCCACACCCCAGCTCCGGGCTGCAGATGCCGTGAGGTGGGAGCCCATCTGCCCTGGCACTCAGAAGCCATGGAAAGGAACCGTATTTACAGCCAGATTTGAGGAATGGCGTCAGGGCTAAAAATGGACCAGGGAAACACCAGGCCGGCCCTCCCTCCACTCAAAACCACCTCCTGGCTCCTCGGCAGGAGGAAGACATGACCCAATGAATGCTTTCCCCCGGGCCAGGCCTCCCTCTCATTCCCAAGGCAGTGAAGGAGGGTGCGGGTTGAAGCTGTCAGCAATCATCTTGCTCCTGCCAAAGGGAGAGTCCGCCTCACAAGAAGGGAAATAGAGCTGAGGAAATAGAGGGAATATAGCCATGATGAATACCTACGCCTGAAGCCACTAAGCCTCTGGGTCAAGCCATGCCTGAAGTCAGACCCCAAACCAAATTTCAGTTACAGGAACTAATCTATTCCTTTTTTTTTTTTTTTTTTTTGATATAGCAGTTGTAGCATGTATTCTGTCACTTATATGTCAAAGAGTCCTGAGTACTAAAAGTCAAAAATTCCTCCTCCAGCCTGTTGGAACAGCCCCTAAACCACAGCCTTGTCAACCAGAACTCCCAGCTGGCAGCATAAAGGTGAATTTCTCCTGCACTATCACAGAGAAGAAAACGCTCCACCAGGACCCGGGTGAGGAGAGCAGGCCACAAAGCCTCAATCCTTTCTGGAAACGGGAGGCATGCTGGACAAGCAGCAGGAGGAGCCCAGGCCTGTCAACCTGGGCCGCCGCGCAGACGCACGCAACCTCAGACCTGTAACAGGTCCCACGCCTGCAGATGGGGGCCTCTCGGGGAGGGAGAGGTCGTCAGCGAGGGACAGGGAGGAAAAGGCACGAGGAAGCAGAAGGAAGGGTACCAACCCTCCAGCAGTGCCCTCAGGACCCGAAATCCAATCCAGGTTGCCGGCCAGGAGACGAGCCCTGCCGGATCCCCAGTCACAGCTGTGTCTCTCCTGCCGATCAGCCACCACAGCTGTCTCCTTCGGTTCCTTAAACACCCTGAGCCCCTGGCCTCTGTCTGCCCAGGAGCCGCCAAGGCTGTGCATGCCGTGTGGCTCAGCTCCCTTGCCGTCTCCTCCAGGAGGCCTCCCCGGACCCTCCAGCCAGTCTCTGTCACAACACCCTGTTTATTTTTTTCACTGAACACATCGCCGCTCAGTTATCGTACAGCTGTTTGGATCTGCCTTTTGTCAGAATGTCAGAGCTCCAGGGCGAGGAACGCGTCTGTGTAGTTCCCCGCTGTGTCCTCGCGCCTAGTACCTAGGACCCTGTAGATGCACACACTCGTGCTCAATGTGCAAAGACACAGGCAGGAAGGAGACGGCCGCGGGAGGAGGGGCCTGAAGAGAGAGCGGCCTGCGGAGGGACGAGGAAGAAGAGGTTTGGGGTGAGGCCGTGACCAGAGCTGTGACCGCAGAGCTGCTGGCGGGCCCTTAGCACTGGTGGTGCTCATTTCTGTAGCCTAAAGTGAGGTGCGGTGTGGCCTCTGTGTGCACCCACCGCCAAGCTCCTGGGCAGCATGGCTGAGTCAGGGAGGTGGCCTGCGGTGGTCCCAGCCCCGCCCCGCCCCACCCGAGCTCTGGGACTGTGGAGAGAAAGAAGCAGGACAGGACTCAGTTGAGGCCTGGGGCCTTTCTCCTGGGAAACCCTGGGGCTCTGTACCTGCCCCCGCTCCTTCTCCAGGAGGAGCACTGCCTAAGCGGAGGGCTGGGGAGCTGCCCTCCCTCCCTGTCCCCTCTTCCCACTTGCCAGCAGCTCTGGGATACCCCTCCCGATCTCACGGGTGCTCCCAGCAACTCCCCGGCGGTTACAGGCTTCCCTGAGGGGCAGGACCGATGCAGGGGTGAGAAGAGGCAGTGTCGGGGAGCTGTGCCCAGGCCCCGTGCCCACGGGCATGATACACGGCAAGAGGCCAGGCAGGTGCACTCACCTCTCGGGTGACCTTGCCATTGTTGTCAAAGTCGTACAGGGTGAAGGTCCACTCCTGCCGGCTGTCCTCCTCCACAGACACGTCACACTGGAGCTCCTGGATGCAGAGAGATGGACGGGGCTGGTCCCCTATCTGTGGCAATGCTGACTGGGTGGTGGAAGCATGAGCCCAGAGGCCAGGCCAAGGGGCGGCCACTTGCCCTCTGCTCTCCCCAGACCTGGAGTGGACAGGGAGTACCTTGGCCAAGACAGAACTGGCCCACAAAGGCAGCCAGGGGCTGGGCAGGGGTAATTTGGCCTGGGGAGGGATGCCTGCAGGGGTGCCTGGCAGTCTGTGTGTCTTCAAAGACAAAGGAAACACAGGGCAGTCTGAGAAGAGGCTCTGTGACCTCGGAAAAGCTGAATTTGGACCAAGGGCAAGAAACAACTAGAAGGCAAAGGAGAGGCAACTTGGGAGCCCCAGCAGGACCCCGGGGTAGACGAGCACGAGCGTGAGGGGCTCGGACGTCGGTCAGGCCCGGCCCCAGCCCCTGCAAGGCTCTCCACAGCTGTGTGATCCTGGCCATGTCGCTGCCCTCCACTGTGCCTCAGTTTCTCCTGGTATAAATTATGGACACAGACGGCCTCTCTCCCATAAGGTTGCTGGGAAGATGACATGTCCCCCAACACGCCCTCAGCCCGGCTGTTTCCCTGCAGCTGTGGTGGGGACAGTGCCCGACCTCCCGCCTCAGGTGCGCTTTTCTGTCTCAGGGCCATTGAGACTGGAGGGAATTGGCCCCAAAGTCACACAGTTACTAAGCGTACAGCCAGGATTT
This sequence comes from Saimiri boliviensis, assembly GCF_048565385.1. Classification (NCBI taxonomy): domain Eukaryota; kingdom Metazoa; phylum Chordata; class Mammalia; order Primates; family Cebidae; genus Saimiri; species Saimiri boliviensis. Next base: position 121,757,861 of record NC_133449.1, read on the forward strand.
GGACCCAGGCCTGCCGACTTTAGAGCTATGCCCTGGTCGTCTCCGGAAGGCAGAGGGAAGGAGGGAGGGAGCGAGCGAGGAGGGCAGAGCAGCAGGGAGCTCCATGCCGCAGGCCTGGGCCTGGCTCTCAGCACCAGGGACTGTGCTGGATGCGCGGGAGCATGCTACACTGTCAGGAACAGACAGACTGTGAGCTCTGGGAGGCGCATCCCTGGTGTTGACCACCTAGGGAAACTGAGGCCCTGCGAGCATCAGGGGCCTGCCTGTCCTCCATCAGGAGCAGGAGCCTCCTGCTCCTCCGTCCCACCTGAGAGCCCCCACAGGCACCCCAGAACAGCCTCAAGAGTTGAAAGGGAAGGTTTCACCAAGGCAACTGAGGCCCAGAGAGGTGAGAGTAGCAGCAGGGCCAGAATCTTGCCCCCCTCAACCATTCTCATGCCCCCTCCCAGGCTGCCAGGCACACCCCACGTGGAGGGGCTGGGGCCGGGCTGAGGGGGTGCGAAGCGGTAAGCTCCCGGGGTCTGCCCCATGCCGGGAAGGCCCCAGATGTGGCAGGAGGAACATCCCACAGAGGATGCTGTTCATGCAGGGGAGGGGCCTCCCTGTCTGAAAGAACCCCAGCTTCCCTCCTCCCAAAGCACCAAGCTGAGAAAGCCCGTCTCATCTCCCCAGGACCCAGCACCAAAAGGAAACTTACTTCAAACTTCAGCTGCTTCTTGGAGCCCGGGCAGGGTTGGCTCACTCGCTCCATCTTCTTCTCATCTCCGCTGCCCAGCCCGTCAGTCTTCTCAGGAGGCAGGGCCACTGTTGGGGAGGCAAGGGAGGGAACGTGAGGAGCTGGGTCCAGATGCAGGGCCACCTTGCTCGCTGCACCTTCGTCCTCCGGGTCTGGCCTGGATATTCTCACCAGCGGGGCCAGGCCCGCTTCTGCCCTGCCCATTTGCTGGGGTCAACATCACACTACTCTGGCGCCTGGTAGTGCCTGGGGCGACCCCCACTACAGGGTGAGACGCCCTCCATCCCAGCCTTCGACTTCTACTCTGCGGAGGCACACAGCCACCCAGAGGAGTGTCGGGCTGGAGGGCAGATGGCCGAGAGTGGAGGAGTGCTTCTGGAGCCCCGCGAGGGAGCTGGAACTTCACGGTCTGCAGTCCCACTGCCTTCTGTGCTGACATTTTGGCCTCTCCAAAGGTGCCACCCACCTGGGCACAGGATACACACCTTGGTGGATGGCCAGGAGGAGTGCCAGTAACAGAGTTCAACTGGGTTGGCAAAGGTGTGCACACATGCACTGGTACACATACACATGTATACACACACATGCACACACATGTACACTCATGCATCATACCTGCTCGCACACATATGCACACTCACACATGCACACACCCTCACATACACACAAAAGGCATCTTCAGGGAGCACACTCATCCTGAACCTTGCATTTGGCCTCTGGTCACCCCAGGTCCTTCGCTCTCTGCCAAAGGTCACAGTCCTGTGTGTGGCCTTCAAGGAGCTATGGGAGGGTGACTGTGAAATCCCAGGACCTACCGACACTATTTTCCTGAGGACACCAGCTCAGGGTAGCACCATCGTCCTTGACCTAGAACCCAGACTACAAAGTGCCATCACTTCTCGGAATGGCCCATAAGCCTTTTCTGCCTGTTTCATCTCGTCTGATAGAGGGGCCGGGATTTGCCGGGGACATCCTTTCCAGGCCACGCTCACAGCTTCTCTCATCCAATTCCCTTTGTTGCCTGGGGTAGTAAATGTGTTGTCCTGTTTTGAAGGTGAAGAAACAGGCTGGCTCCTACTCCAAGAAGGGACCCTGCCCCCTCCACCCTGTGAGGAGCTGAGACTCCCCGGTCAGAGAGGAAGGCAAGACAGGAATTTCTCGGGAAGTCAGCAGCTTGGAGAAATGAAGCCAGGCAACTAGCTTCATTTGTGTCCCTCCAATCCCACACTCCCACCATACTCACCCACCCCAGCTTTGCAAGTAAGGGCCCAAGGGCAGTCCCTGGGCCAGGCAGAGCGGGGACGCCCCCAGTGGGCCCGGGCCCCAGTTCTACTGCCCTGCTCCTGTCCTGTGAGATGGGAGCTCTCTCGTCTGCAGTCAGCTAAAGCACTTCCCCTGGTGCTCTTGTGCCTTGGTGCCACTGTATGTAGATGAGGCAGCAGTGACTAAGCACTTGCTGTTTACCAACTCTGGCCTCATGCAGCCCTGTGAGGCAGTTAGCTCCATTTTCCAGATGGGAAAACTGAGGCTCGGAGAAGATAAGTGCCTCACTAGTAAACGTCAGAGCTGGGATTTGAACCCAGGTAGCCTGAATCATGCTCACAGTCAGTCCACTAGACTGCCTCTCCATGCCTGAATTCGGGAGACTTGGTGTCTCTCTCGGCTTGCCTCTCTCTGTCTACGGAGGCCAGCCAGCCAGGGCAGTGGTCATCTCCACCTGGGTTCTGTTCTCCGGCACTGTGTGACCTTCTCTAGATGTCTCAATTTTCCCCAACTGTAAAATGAGGAAGCTACCAACCCCTCCCCCAGAGGATTCTTGTGTGGATGCAACAAGCTCTGATCAGAAAGGGCGAAGACCCCAGCACACTAGGCCCGGCCGGAGTAGTGACAGTCAGGGAACCATCAGCCCCACCGCACTGATTCCTGGGAACAGGACAGTTAGCAGCTAAGTTTTGTCAAAACTGAGGCTTCAGGAATGCAATAGACACAAAAGCATATCAAATACATATGGCCTGCACAGGCAGCTTTGGACAAGGCCCTTGACTCCTCTGGACCTCAGGCCCCTCATCTGTAAAATGGGAGTATGATGGCCTCGCCTTCACAGGGCTGTCGGGAGAGGACAATGAGGAGAGTGCTTACTGAGCACAGTGGCCGACACACAGTAAGTGCTCGAGAGATGCTGGCTTTGCCAAGGATGTCGACGGGCTGTGGTCCCAGCTCACAGCCCAGATCCCAACCATCCCCCTTGACCCCAGACTGTCCCAGTGGAAAAAACCACAGTAATATCACCGCCTGCATCATCCTCTACCCACCCCTCCCAGGCAGGGGGAAAGAAGAAAAAGAAAAAGAAGAAAGAAAAACAAAGCCCAGCTCCATCTTCAAAGCTGCTGTGTCTCTCTGCAGAGGACCTGGCTGGAGATGCGAGCTGGCCAGGTTTATCGAAACCAAACTTCAAGTTCAAAGGCAAGTTATCAGAAAACCACCTTCAGGTTCAATGTTGCCTTTCATGTTCCACTTGATAAAATCCAAAGAAAAGGAACCTCTGTCCCTGCTCTCTCCTTCTCTGGAGCACTCTTCCCCTACCATGCATGGACAGCCTGTCTGCCCTCAGGCCCTCGCCTCTTCCTTCCTTTCTCCCCACCTGAGGGGCTGGAAAACATCTCCCTCAACCCCTCATACGTCATCACCAAAGACCAGTGTGGCCCGGATTGTCCTCTCTCTACCAATGGCTCCCTCATCCCATCCCAGCTCAGAAAGACACCTGGACATCCACAGGTCAGCCAGCGGTCAGTGAACCTGCCAGGGGCCCCTCCCAGCATAGGGCCAGTGATCCGTGCTGCCCCGGGGCTGTAGGAGGTCAGGAACGAGGACAGTCAGCCCTCTATCCCCACCAGAGGAGGTCGTTCACGCTCTTACTGTCCCCTGCCCAGTAGGTAGAACAGGTGGCAGAGAACCAGCCACGAAGACTCCAATGCCAGGGGCAAGAGCTAGGCCTCCTCCACATATGAACTCTCTGAAACCAAACGAAGTCAAGCTACCATGGCCCCCAGCGAGCCCTGTGCAGAAGAAACCACCCTCCAGCCATCAAGGAGTACAGGCTCACTGGAGGCGGGAGACGGGGCCAGGGACTGGTGCTCGCTGCAGGCCGCCCAGGCCACGCCAAGGGGGATTGCAGTGATGCTATTTCTGTTGAGACCAGCTTTGGAACCACAATCTGAGTCTATTCTCTGTCTCTGATTCCTGTTTAGCTCAGTCATTCTTCCCCCTGGGAAATGATCTTTTGGGGGCCTAATTTCAGGAGGTGCTGATCACTCTTCAGTTGAAAGTCTGAGGAACTGCAGGAGAGACTGCTCATTCAGAAGAAAAAAGGAAAGCAGGGAACCAGGTGGGAAAAAAGGACTTTCACTTGCCTAAGGAGCACTTTTGGGTGACTGAAAGCAGGAGGTGGCAAACTACACTCAGTGAACCAAACCTGGCCCCCTGCCTGTTTTTGTAAATAAAGTTTTATTGAGATTCGGCCATGCCCATTCGCATTGTCCATGGCTTCTTTCAGCGTATGACAGCAGAGTTGAACTATCACAACAGAGCCCACAAAACCTAAAATACATACTGTCTGGCCTTTCACGAAAAAGTCTGTGGATCGATCGCTGCTTTAGGTGTGTGCCACCCTCCACCTCCACCAGGATATGTGCTTGATGAGCAGGGCACAGGCAATTCCACCTATTACTTGCCTACTTGGCTGGAAACCCTTGTGCAGTACACAACCTGCCCAACCATACAGTGGCCATGGAAGAAAGAAAATATCAGCTCTGCTTTCTTAAAGCCTATTGTCAGCCCATGTGAATCTGGGGGGTGGTAGTGGTTTGTGGAGCTCCTTCTCTTTGGAATCTGCTCCCTGTTCCTCCTCACACCACAGCCACGAGGAGTCAAGGAGTCGGCTTGCTGTGTTTACCAAATGACGGTTCTCTCCCTATTACCTCCCAGCCTGGCAGCTCTCCACCCCCAGCAACTGCCAGATTAAATGCATTACTTGACCATCTTCACCCGGCTCCCTTTGATGTTCCCTTCTCAAGCTTCAAAATACCTTTTGGAGGGAGATCAGACAGCATTAAACAGAATTACTAATTAATTAAGCAAAGTTAAATTTTAAACACTGTTTGTTGTGTTAGCCAAAAGCCTGAACAGAACAGACTTTTTTCCTCCGCTGAGATCAAAGACAGTCTCTTCCCTCTCCCCTCCCCCAGTTTTTAAAAAAAGGGAGGGGTGGGGAGGAAGAGAGAGAGAAAGAAGAGAGTGAGGAAATACCTGAATGATGACAACTTTGATCATGGGTCCAGGTGCCCCTCCCCACCTCCCCGTGGGCCCAGTGGGAGGCTCCTTGGGGACCGCCTGCTGTGAGAGCCACAGTCACTCGGGACTGTTTACCCTGGCAAATGGCAGTGACCCAGAGAGCAGGATGGCACGGCCCGCCCAGCCCAAGCTGCTGACAGCTGGCACCACCCAAACAGCATGAGAAGAAGGCCTGTGAAATAAAACAGACCCGCCCTCCTCACAGTCCTGCCCAACCACCGGGTGAGCTTCTCAGGGCTCTTCCCCTTGGTCTGGAGTCACTTGGGGTAACAAGGGACCAGCTCCGAGAAGCAGGCTGTGCACTGTACAACCACGGGGGTGCCACCCACACGACCCACACCCTAGATATGCGTATTGCTTGTGATATCCTTTGGACAGAGGGCAGAAATGTGTCTTCAGGAGGGGCAACTTTTTTTCAAATTTGCCCCAATGCATCCAGAGCTGGCAAGGTGCTGTCTCCCGCTGTCCAGTCTAGCACTTTATTCTGTACAGTCCTATCTGGGACCTTCTGATTGCTTCACAGGAGCCTCCATCTCTGCACAGCCAGAAAGCAAGTTTCATGAGCCCTGGGGCCCTCTAGGCTTCTGCTCCCAGGGTGCCCGATGCCTAGCACTTCCCATACGTGCACAGAGCAGGGATTCTGCCAGGCCCGCTGAATCGCAGCACATTCTATGGGTGGGCACCGGAAGCTTGCCTATATAATGAATATGCCATACCTTCTGCCTTGATGGAGACTGGGAAGTGCCATGGGGAAGTGGGGAGTTGACATTTAGGTGAAAATCCAAAGCCGGGACTATACTAGCAAATGCCAGCTTCTCTTAACACAATCCAGAAAGGCCTGGTGCATATGAAACTTGGAAAGAAGAGACAAATCTGAAACACGATTACAACTAAATCAGCTCCTAAACACCAGAAATTACTAACACTTCAAATGTGTGGCAGACCCCTCTCTTAGCCTAGTTACCTGGCAAGTTCTCAGTGAATACAGTGTAAGATTTAACACAAGCCAGAGCTTCCTTGCTGGAGTCTGGAGGCTCGCCCTGACATATCCACGGTCCTTTCTCTCAATTGTCCACGTACAGATTATCTGCTGCAAATATTTTAGTCTCAGCGTTGCTTGCCAAGATGTTTCAGTCCGCAACCTTCTAACAGCAGCTGTTCAAGGGAATGCAGATGAATTTTAATATTAGCCTCTGCCAAATATAATTAGGTGGGTAAATCTGCTGCCAGTAAAAAGAGAAAGATATCATATGTGCATTCCAGGCCAAATGGTTTCTTGCAATATCTGTATCAGGCTCTCCTTAGGGAATGAGGGTCCTAGCGATGCCACATCTGTTTGTAAACACAGCCATACACTTTGGCGGAATGCACGGAGAGGCTGGTGAAGTTAGTAGGACCACACACTATTCCATGACGTCCTCTTAACACTGCAGGTTGTGCTACTGCTGGCATTGTACAAAAGAGGAAACTAAGCTTAAAAAGCAAAACTGATGACTCCATTCCCCTACTTAAACCCCTCCAGTGGTCCCGTTTCCCCTAAGGGGGGTCCAAAGGCTTTCACAACCTGGCTGCCGCCGCCTCTCAGCCCCATCTCGCTGTGGAACTGCTGTCCCTTTTTTGAGCCTGCCGTGCTCTCATGCTGTTATCCCTGCCAAGAACACTCTTTCCAGCTCTGCAATTCCCGCTCATCCTGCAGCTCTTCAGTTGAAGCCTCCCTTCCTCTGAGCAGCAAGCTCTCACACCCTCAGGGCTAGCTGAGGCTTCCCTGCTCAGCCAGCCTTATTATACCATTATTATATCACTCATTTAATCATCTGAATCTTCCATCAGTCCCATATATGTACCCTGAGATATATAGATATAGTTACAGATATAGAGAGATTAGATATAGATATAAAATGCAGCGTCTATCACACTAAAGGTGCTACATCATCAGCGACATCATCAAAATGAAACAATGGTCAAGCAGCAGAATCAGGACTGGAACCCAGAAGTTGTGGAACAAAGAGAACTCCATCCCGGTTTCCCAACTCTTCAACTGCTGGCCTCTCCACTCTGTTCAGACCACAGTAGCTGACACCTGTTCCTGCCTGTTCAGCGACCCTCCTCCCTCTTTGGATAACAGCATCTGGCTTTCCTCTGCAGAGCCCCTCACCCCACTCTCAGCCTATGCAGTTTATGGAGACTGATCCCACCCCAGGGTCGCATTGCACTCCGTATCTCCACCTGACCCAGCCTGTTTCATCCTGAAGGCCGTCTGGCAGGTCCTAGGTCAGTATGAATGGAGAGTTCATGGAGAAGCTTCTGGGCCAAATGGAGCTAAGCTTCTGGGCCCTCTCACCTGCACAGGTCCTTTCCAAGTCAGAATGGGTCCTTGCAAGGTGTTCATGTGGTCATATGTGTTTATATTTGGAACATTTTCTAAATCAGCCATTTTATCCTCAATCCGTTAAGATTGTCGTCTCTATCCATTCTGACGTCCTGTGGCTGTGTCAGGCAATAGTGGGGGAAATACAGGCATTTCTGGACCTGAGCTAAGAAGAGACTGAGTTGGTGAGATATTTATTTTGGTTTAGCCCCTGAAAGCTTCAGGTCCCACAAACCTAGATCTACCCTGGTCACGTGACCAGTACACTGAGAGCCTGACATGGGCAAGAACCACTGTGACTTGGGAACTTCCTTCCACCTAAGAGGGCTGAGCTCACGTGCATGTGTGTGTGTATGCGTGTGAGTGTGTGTGTGCGTGTGCATGGGTGTGTGTGTGCCTATGTGTGTGTGTGTGTGTGTGTGTGTGTGTGTGTGTGTGCATGCATGCAAGTGTCCATGACATGGTTTCAGCTCCAGAATCCAACCAGGCCTTTTTAGGCAAGATCTACCCTAGGATTTTTTCAATTTCATGAGCCTCAGAAGTTTTGATGAAACTCAAAAGTTTAAGTGAGTTTCCAAAAGAACTGAAAGAATCCATCTCTCTGGGCCCCTGCTGTTTAGGAAAAGCCACCAGCACCCAGCACCATGGCAATAATTCACTCACCCAGAGCAGCATCCTCTAGGGCGGTTTCCAGCTTTTTCACCAGTGGGTGTCTGCCCCTTCCTGAGACCAGAAATGCCCCTAGGCCCTTCTTCTCTACCATCCTGCCCCCCAGCTGCATTTTACAGCCACTAGATTTTGCTTATGGACCAGTTGTAACTGAGGGAAAACAAAAAGAAGAAAACGGCAGTGGGGGAGGAAATCCTTCCCAACAAATAACATTCTGGCCTTTTTTTCTCATCAGAGCATAAGGCTGGTGGCCACTCGCTCTGAGATCTGAGCAGGATTGAGACAAAACATCTGTTCAGGGGGGGAGGGGGAAGGCCCGGGAGAGAGAGAGGCAGGGGGAAAGGGGGGAAAAAGCCTTCTGCGGGCTAAAAATATCACGTCCCTTCCACTCTCCCCACCGTCCCCACCCAAGTTAAAACATGTGATGAAATTCAGCTTTTACAATCTAACCCCGAGCTACTTGAAACTATGAAAGCCTCTCCGGTATCTGACACAAGTCAGAATTTCCACTGTTCCAGCTGAGCTTTTATGAGGAGCAGACTTGAGAGAGACTGCCGAGGTAACAAAGTGCGCTTGTTCTCCGTCCCCGCCGCAGCTCAGCTTCTGGGGGGACTGCAGGGGAGTGGAGAGTCCGGGCCGCTGACACCCCAAGACAGGACGGGCTCTGAACTGAGGGAGAGGAGCCAGCAGGACATGGGCACCTGCCCCTCCATGTGGGGGTGCCTGCTGCTCTCCCGTGAACACCCCTCCCTCCAACCTTCCTGGGAAGCCACTGCGTATCAAGGAGCCCTGCCTGGGCAACGTCCTGGCTACTTCTGATGACTCGCTCTCTCCATTTCTCACCCAACTGCTCTCTGAACCCCATGCTCCAATCACCAGGTATCCCACGGCCTCCTCGGCACCTCTCCTTGGGTGTTAAATGGGCATCCTGAACCCAACAGGTCCAGGGAGGCTTGATGATCACCCACCAAAACCTCCAGCGCAGAAGTGCCACCGCCAAATCCTTAGCTCCTGAAGCCAAAGGTCTAAGATGCATCCCTGACCCCGTCGTTCCCTCCACCCACTTCCCGCCAGTCCCAGCCCCGCCCCATGGACCTCTCCCAGCCCCAAGGTCCCAGGCTGGGCCAGTGCCGTGTCCTCTCACCTGACCCCTGCAATCGCCTCCTGGTTTCACTGTCCCCTTCCTCCCTGCCCATGGGCCGTCCCTTCCAGAAGCCAGAATTCACTTCCTAAAACAGAAGTCATAATCCAGCAGTCCCCCACCCAACCCTCTCCAACCCAGGTGCGTGGCCCCATGCTTGCCCACTGCCCCGCTCTCATTCCCGATGCCACATCGGCCTCCTTTCTGTTCTTCCCCAAACACCAAGTTCCCTCCACCCTGGGGTTCCGCTCACGCCTCCTAGCTGCTCTCCCCCTACATTCTCCCATGGCTGGCTCCTTCCTGGCATCTGCATCCCAGATGAAACATTGTCTTCTCAGAAAAGCCTCCTCATTCTAACTCTCCTTGGGCTATTACCTCTTAGCAGAGCACCATTACCAGAAACTTCCGTGTTTCTTCGAGGATTTCTGTATTCATCCCTGCCTCCCTCCTGTGAATGTCGTGACAGCTAGGCTTGCCTACTTGCCTGTGAGCCCAGAACCCAGCAGGGTCCCTAGCTGTAGCAAATGCCCAGCAGATACTGAATGATGAGGGGTGAGGGGCCAGATTCTTTTCTCAGCCTGCTGTGTGACCTTGAACAGGTCACTTCCTCTCTCTGGGCTTCAGTTTTCCAACCACAGATGAAAGGGACTACAGGCCTCCCAAGTCTCTTTGCCCAACATCTCACCCCTGGGAGCCTGGACGGACTGGCTCAGGCCCCAACACAGGTACACAGGACCTGCCTGAGGGGCCAGAGGGAGACGTCACCTGCGTTCAGTGACTGAAGGCTGTTGACGTTCCTTCTTCAGTGAGTGTTTATTTATTGAGCACATACAGCATGCCAGACCCTACTCCAGGCACCGGGAGTATGGAGAGCCTTTAGAGATTCTAATAGGATTAAAGAAGCTTTGCCAAGAGGCCTTCTTTGATCTGGGCTAGGTAAATGATTATAAACACAGGCTGGCCCCTCTTCAAGAAAACTGAACCCAGGAAACAAGCATCACAGCAGCTCAAGTGTGTTGGCACTTACTCTGTGCCAGGGCCATCCTCGGGGCCTACATCCATCACCTCGCTGTCTTCACGATAACCCTGATGAAGAAGTGCTACGAGGAACCGAGTGAGAAACGGAAGCACAGAGAAGTGACTCGCCCAAGGTCACACAGTGAGTGTGGGGAAGCCAGGCTGGAACAGGGTCTGAGTTGCAAATTCACAGAAAGTCAGAATGAAGGGGACAGATGAGGAAGGCAAAGTTGGGGGCCACTGCAGAGCTGAATGGTTCCTGAGCTCCCAGAGGGCTGCTCAGCCCCCCGAGGTCTCGGTCCTAACACTGATGCCCTGCTAGGCAGAACCAGCAACTCCAGGCACATTTCCCTTGGGCTGGGGAAGCAGGGACCACCCCATGGGCTGCCACGTCCACACGCCAGGCCAGTGGGGAGGAGGCGGCAGGGCCAAAGCCAGGCCTGCCTTGGAAGCCGGGAGGGCCGGGTCTGGTCCTGAGGAGGAGGGGCTGCCTGACTTCCGTGGCTTTGGGCATCTCCTTTGTGGGCAGGGCCAGCAGGCCGGACTGTGCCCTGCAGAGCGGGCTTCCTAGAGAAGACGCCGGGAAGCAGAGAGATAGGAACTAGGCACTTGAGAATGAGGAAGGACAGCGGGCAAAGGCCCAGAGGTGAGACACAGAGACAGCCAAGAAGCTGGCAGAGCAGTGTTCACCAGGTGAGAGGCAGAGGGGACCTGGAGAGAGGGAGAGGGGAGGGGGCGAAGCAGTGGCTGCAGCACCCTCGGACACAGTGACTCCTGGAGGCCATGCAGGGGAACGTGGCCTGGCACCCACTCCAAGCCGCAGGCTGCCACTACCTGGCACCATGCCCATCTGCGCTGGAGGTGAGCCTGGGGTCGCTCCTCCCCAGTCCTCAGACCCCAGCTGGGTCAGCTGAGGAGGGGTCCCTCTCCCCTTCTCCCCACGAAAGCCTCACCTCACCAGCGCTGCCACGCCCAGCCAGCTCTCAGAGCTTGGGACTTTTGATGTTTACTTTGTTCTTTCCCCAGTTCAAAAGGAGCTCTGCAGCCCTGGCCCTCGCACCAAGCCCAGCCTTAATCTCCCATCCCTCCCGCTCCCAGCTGGCCAGTTAAGGCGGTTAAGACTCTGGATTAGGGCCGGCTTTACATAACAACGCGGGAGCTAAAGCCATCCTCTCCAGGGATGGCTAAAAGACTTCTTTTTATCTTCACGCCTCAGATGGCCTTTTTTCTCTCTTAAACAGCTCTCCAGCCCGCCAAGAGGCAATGAACTTGGCCAACAGGAAGACAAAGAAGAGATTCAGGACTCGGCTTGTTCTCCCTTTGCCAGTAGCACAGAGGAATCCCCCAGCCCCAGGTCCGGAGCAGGCAGCTGGTTTTCCATGGCCAGAACTCAGCACCTGCTCTCACCAGACCTAGCCATGTGGCGGCCTGCCATCCACGCCGTATCCCCCACCCTGGGGTGGGCAGCCTTGGACCACAGGAGCAAGGGTGCCAGAGGCGCACAGACAGTCACTGGTCCCAGGGTCCCTCACGGGGTCTTAGGGGGCCACATGGACAGGTCCAGGTGCCCACTCAGCTCAAACCAGAGCAGCTTCGTTTCTGCTGCTTTGTTTATGGTTTTCACCTTTAAATACTGACATTAGTTTTTAATTTCACAAGGAATACATGATTGTGATTTTTTAAAAAATATATAATTTTAGAATTATTCATAGTAGAGACAGGGTCTCACTATGCTGCCCAGGCTGGTCTCAAACTGGTGAGCTCAAGCGATCCTCCAGCCCCCGCCTGCCAAAGTGCTGAGATTACGGGCATGAGCCACCATGACCAACTATGTTCTTCTTATAAAAGTTAAACCATGAAATACAGATAGCACAGACTTCAGTCCCCTCCCGTGTTTGGAAAGAGCTATGGTTATCATCTATCCGGGCCTCTAACCACACAGTCAGATGCATATATGGTGCCCTAAGAAACTCCTGAGGATTGTCTGGTACCTTTTTTCACATAAAAGGTATCAGACTGTATGCACATACAAAGCTTTCTGTTCATCGGACTCCTCCCCCTTGATCTGGGGCCTGCTCGTATTTGAGCAAAGTTTGCTAGATACCTGGCTCTCCAACCCGCCTCCAACTTACAGGCAACGGAGTATCTTCAAACAGTGCTTCTCCGAGTGCAGTGTGCATGCAAGTCACCTGGGGAGCTTATTAAAATGCAGATCGGATTCAGCAGGTCTGGCTGGAGCTGAGATTCTATATTTCTAACAACTCTCAGGCCACATGTGGCCGTGGTCCTCAGGTCTGGCCCAGGCTCCCCTTGAGAACTTCCCAAAACTGTCTGCTCTCCTCTTGAGGCCCTTAGGACCCCCGCAGGCCTGGATCCCCCTCTGCAGATCCTTGTACCCTGGCCCCAGCTCTCCAGCCAGCTGTCTATCCTAGTCTCAGCAGAGAAATCCTTCCCTACTCTTGTAAGGCAGCCCCCCACTTGGTGATTTCTTTCCCTGTTTCTGAATTTCAAATGGAAAGCTCTCCCATTCAGCAAACACGCTGCTTCGCGCTGTCATTTGTTCCTGGCACCAACTCTGGGAGCCAAGCAGGGAAAAGGCCTGGCTTCATTCCCCTGCTATAGATGTGGACACTGAGGCTCAGAAAGGTGGGGTGGCCTGCCCAAAATCAAAGCAGCACACCGGCAGCCAGCGAACCCTCTACTTGAGCATCCTGAATCTCTTTACAACACGGCGCTTCACCGTGAAGAAAGAAAGGAGTGGCCAGGCGCGGTGGCTCACGCCTGTAACCCCAGCACTTTGGGAGGCCAAGGTGGGAGGGTCACTTGAGGCCAGGAGTTCAAGACCAGTCTGGGCAACACAGTGAGACCCTGTCTTTACAGAAAAATTTAAAAATTAGTTTGGCATGGTGGCGTGCAAATGTAGTCCTAGCTACTTGAGAGGCTGAGGTGGGAGGATCACTTGAGCCCAGGAGGTCAAGGCTGCAATGCGCTATGATTACCTACTGTACCCCAGCCTGGGTGATAGAGAAAGACCCCATCTCAAGAAAGGAAGGAGTGAAGACGACACAGGAGAGAGGTGAGGCTGGCTGTGTGTGTGTGTGTGTGTGTGTGTGTGTGCGCGCGCACATGCACTGAGGGAGTGACAGCATGGAGGGAAGGAACAGGTACCCTGCATAAGGCTTTCTCCATGCCCAGCACTGCCTGATCACACGTCACACGCCACGCTGAGCAGCTATTCTCATTATCCCCAGAGGTGCAGCAGACTTTCAACAACCTGTCCAAGGTCCCCCAGCTAATCCGGTACTGGGCCATGACGTGGACATAAGTGACTGAGTCCCCACCTGGGCTTGGACCTATGAAGTGCCACACCTGTCTCTTTCACCTCTCCTCCATCCCACCCTCCAGCCCGCCCCCACCCAGAGTCACAAAGTCCCTGTTGAGCGCGCTGTCTGCAGATTTTCTGGAGTACGCAGGGCACACAGCCAGCTGGACACCCGCTTCCCTCGTTCACTGCTGCTGGGAAGAGCAACGGACTCCAAGTACCTTCCAGCCGGAAGTCGTCCTCCTCCTCCTCACTGAGCGTGTCTCTCAACACGTCGCCCACGAGCTCCTAGAAGACAAAGCACAGGCACTGAGTAGGAGTTGGGGGGAGTCCAGGGCTGGGACGTTAAAAGTGTCACTATGAGGACCCTGGGCTGATGCTTCTGATGGGAAATCAGGTCAACTGAAGCAGATTCCATCACACCTGAAAAGTTAAGCACCAAGGTGAGTCCCTCCTGCCCTTAACCTAAACCCACATGCGTCAGCACAACATTCAGGTCCCCACAAACTATGGCTTCCCCTGGTCTTCCGTCACACCTCCCATATTTCACCAACCCGCATGCCTTCTGGAAACCAGTATGATCTTCGCACACACCCTGCCTGTTTCCACCAGTGAGTTAAAGATATCTGGGACCCCATCTCAACCAACCTGACCAGGTGGTGTCAAGTTAGCAAGGAGAGTGTTACAGGTCCACAGGCTGGGAAATTTCTAGGATGTCAACAAAGGTCCCATCTGTCTGACCCACCCCAGCAGGCTAACTCCAAATATGGAAGAAGCTAGACCATAACTTGTCAAACCGTCTTCTGTATTTATCGGTATTCTGCCAGACGCGTTCTCTGATCAAAGAAGATTCTTTTAAACAAAGTTAAACAAGATCCTTTACTGCAGGACTTATCAGGGCTTTTACTTGCACTTCTAAACACCATGAATCTCCAAGTGCTAGCATATTTTGCATTCTCCAGACTTACTTAGGCCATGGAGCCTTGTTTTTCAGAAGCATCACATGAGATTCACGTCCCAAGAAACCCACTTTGGGAAACACTCCTGTTACGGCAGGACTGACAAGGGTTTGGGGAGACAATGATGCTATGGCAGTGCTTCTCAAACCACAAAATGACAAGCAATAAAAAAGCCCAAACTCAGCAGCTGTCACCAACTTCTCTTTGTGAAAATAAAAGAGAGGGGAAAAAAAAAAAAAAAAAAACTCTCTTCTTGAGGGGAAAAAAAATTCTACACCTCAGATGATGCTTAAAAGAAAAACCAGTCCTCATCTTGATGAACAAAAGGAAAACAAGGCTTTGTATTGCTGATCTCATCAACTGGACACAGCTGGAGGTAAGCCTCTTGCTTTTGTTGTTTTTTGTTTGTTTGTTTAAAAGACAAACAGCTAACATTTTGTGGCTGTTCTCTTTCTTCTTTCAGATCTTTCTAGGGCATTACACACTCTTTCTTAAAGGCTGTTAAAATGTGGCCATTCAGACTCCGGTGTCCCATTTACTTCAAAACCAAGCGACTTTATTCCTCGAGTCAGGAAGGCTTCCCTCTCCTCCTCCGCCAATTATTATAATCATTGAACATTTCCTGGGCTTGTAAACTGGCTGTTTGTGTTAACAGAGCCTGAGTTGACAGGGAGCTGGGAGACGATGACAGGAAAGGGATGCACACAGGTGGCATCATTAGATGGCTGGGACGCCCCAGCAGCCAATTAAAGCACATCTTTCATGCCGGAGAAAGACGGGTGCCGCCACCCCCTGAAAGGCTGGCAGGCAGCGCTTCCTCGAGGGAACAGGCGACAGTCTTCAAGAGAATCCGCACACCTCTTCACACTGAGGTCTTCTGTGGGGGCCGGGGTGGGGGGGTCCGCGCATGCCACCCTGACCGCACCACAGCCAGGTGACAGCATCAGTGAGACGTCTGCATACTCGTGTCTTTTTATTGGCACACTTGGAAGAGTTTAAAAAGACTCCAGACATCGCCACCAACTAGGCAGCCATGTGGGACCCTATAACGATGCCCACGTGTGCTCAAGGCACCGCAGTCATCACCAATGACAGCTTCAGCACTCCTTGCTCAGACGACCAAGCTCTCTGGCACACTCAGAAAGCAGAGTTCTAGCAAGTTCTGGGGTAGGCCTCTCATCATTCAACAGTACCCTGCACTGGAGAACACTGGAAAGATCCTCGGAGCCATGGTCCACAGACGCACTGTGCTGTCCCCATGCTCAACTTGGTAAAAGTTCAACTCCCCGGTCGGGCACCTGTAATCCCAGCACTTTGAGAGGCTGAGGCAGGTGGATCATGAGGTCAGGTGCTCCAGACCAGACTGGCCAACATAGTGAAACCCCAACTCTACTAAAATTACAAAAACTTAGCCAGGTGCGGCGGCAGGTGCCTATAATTCCAGCTACTTGGGAGGCTGAGGCAGGGAAATCGCTTGAACCTGGGAGGTGGAGGTTGCAGTGAGCCAAGATCACACCACTCACTCCAGCCCGGGCAACAGTGCAAGACTCCATCTCAAAAAAAAAAAAAAAAAAAAAAAATTCATTTCCCCCGCTGAGCCACACGGCCCAGGGTCTGTAGTGTTCAGCCGCATGCTCCTTGAGCTTTGAGTCTCTAGTCCAAAAGCCATGTGGGATGCTGAGCCAAACACAGGATCACATCCTGGCTGTACCACTTGCCTCACCTTTTGACTTCAGTCTACTTATCTGTAAAATGGGCACAGTCCTCAACCCCAATAATAAACAGCTGACACTAACTGTGCATTCTCCATGTATCAGGCCCTATGCTAGGCACTTTATGTATACAGTCATTCCTCAGTACCTGCAGGCAACTGCTTCCAAAACTCCCCGAGGCTACCCAAATCTGTGGATGCTCAAGGTCCCTATCTAAATGATGTAGTATTTGCATAGAACCTACAAATATCCTACATATACCTTAAATCACCTCTAGATTACTTACAGTACCTAATAGAGTGTAACTGCTATGGAAATGGTTGTTACACTGTATTGCTTAGGGAATAAGGACGAGAAAGTCTGTATGTGTTCATTACAGATTCTTTTTTGTTTCCAAATATTTTCTATCTATGGTTGGCTGAATCCACAGATATGGAGCCCATGGCTATGGAAGGCCGACTGTGTATGCGTGTATTTCTTACCCCCCTGAATCATCACAACAGCCCTGTTCTTTCCATCTCTCAAGAAATAGATGCTCATTAAAATGATTTACAAATTGTAAAGTGAGAGGTATAATTGTTACCATGACTTTCCACAAAGAAAGTGTCCTCAACCCTGAAGGACCGTATGAGACAGGAAACCATGCTGATGGCAGTAACCTGTCATCTACCAAGCACTCACAGTGTACAAGGTACTGACCAATGGGATCCTCACAGGAGGCTCTGGAGAACAGCCTCCCCACAGCCCTGCGTCTAAGTGCCAGGAGGCTCCAAGAGGCCGTGACCCACTCTGTATCACCTGCCAGCAATGGGCGTAGCGGAGACCCACGCCAGCTCCTTCGGGTGCCTCTGCCTGGGCTCCCACCATGCAATCAGGGCTCCTCTAGGCATGGGAGCAGCGGTGGCCGGGAGTCCTGGGACCTACCAGGGACCAGGGATCACAACTAAAGTAGGGCAAGGAAAACAGCCCAGCTGGTAGCTTCAGTGGGTGAGTGGTCAACGGCTCTTGTCTGTCTAGCAGGACTCAAAGCTCCCCTGCTCCTCCCCATAGCTGGGAACTTGGCCCTGCCTCAAGCTGAGCCCTGGCTGACAGCCCCACAAGTCAGGGCCAGGGCCAGGCCCTCAGCACCATCCTGTGGGAAGGTAGGTATTGCCGGGAGACACGCTCAGACCTTTGACAGCCCCCCTGGGAGCCCCCGTGCAGAGGGCATGGAACTGGAGGGGCTCAGACCTTGGTTCGAATCCCAACTCTGCCTTGCACACACTATGTCACCTGGGGAAAGGAACTTTATCTCTAGTGTACCTCAGTCTCCCCATTCGTAGACAGGGCGACAGCACTCAGGATATCTGAAGGGGATCATGAGGAGTGAGGAAGTCATTGCATGCGAAGTGCTTAGCAGAGCAGCTGATGGTGTGAGTGAGGTCCGTCAGGTCAGCAGCTACTGTTTATTACTCCTGCTGTTGTTATCATATGGCGACCAGAACACTGCTGGGACAAGCCAAGTGACTTGCCAGACCCCAGGTGCCCTCACAGACACCTGGAAACATGCCCCATCCTGCCCAGCACACTGCTTTCGGGGTGCTGCATTTCACCCTCCTGGCAATCCTTTCAGGTATTCCAGAGGACTGCCATGATTACCCCACTTTACAGATGAGACAACTGAGGCACAGAGAGGTTAAGTGACTTGTCAAAGGTCACACAGCTAGTAAGTGCCAAACCCCACACCCTTCACCACTGCACCTGGGAAACCCACACGTGGGGCTCAGCGACAGCGGCCAGGCTGCTCCGCTTCTTTGGTCTATTTAGCTGTCACTCTGCCCGTGGTCCTGGACCCCTCCTCTCTGGCCTCCAGGACAGTAGGCCTCTGCCTCTGCTGCAAATGCTGATCAAAGGCCTTCCTGGGTCTCCAGAGCCCCTGCTCCACCTGACCCCAGGCCGGGCTGCTCCTGCCCAGTGGCCTGGCTTGGTGGCCTCTCAGGCTACATCCCTCAGATGTGCCACCTTCCTAAGTCCCAGTGGTGCCCCATCGGCTGGCCCTGGGAGCCCCTCCTCTGCCCTACACTGGGCCCCAGAAGAGAGGCCAGCTCCTCTGGGCACAGGGTGTACGGCCAGCACCATCCCAGAGCCCAGATTCAGGCACGATACCTTATAAGGCCTCCGGGGATGGGAAAACCACATCAAAGCAGCCTTGTGGAGCGAGCTGGAGTTTGGTTGGGGTTTTTCCTCTGTCTTTGAGACTTCCTACTCCCGAACGTAAGATCTTCCCCCACCGCCTGCTCCAGCAGTGCTTTGTCAATCTTTCTGTTCTCTAAGAGCTAACAGATGTTGGTGCCACGGGTTTCAAAGCAAACTCCCGGTGCCCACAGAACACGGCACAACTCACAGATTCCAAGAATGCACAGGGCTGGGACATGCCAGGGAAAGAGGAGGGGGGCAGGGCCCAGGCCACCCTGTAACCCTTATATCCAAGCAGCCTACCCTGGAGCTGCCCCAGGAAATTCCTGGCAAGTTCTCTCATCCCAGCACACTGAGGCGGCAGCCCGGCCAGACCTTCTGGAGGCCTCGCTGAGAGCAAGCTCTTGCCTTCCTCTAGTCCCGTCTTCAGAGGCAGGACAGGGATGCTCCACTCCCCAGCGTCCAGATTACCCTGACAGTCGGGGCTCCCAGGCTCTGGGCCCAGCCGCACCCTGGGCAGCCGAGTGGCAGCAGACACATTACTTAACTTCCCTGGCCTCCATTTTCCCCTTCTGTGAAATGGGGATTTTGATGTCAAAGAGCAGTCAAAGAGGAAACATAAACAACATGCCTAGGATGGTGTCTGAGGTGAAGCTCGAAGCACTAACTTCAGTTTCTCTCCTCTTCCCAACGCAGGCTCGGGAACATTCTCACCTTTCATCCTCACATTTTATCCCAATGCCTGGTGGGCCAGTGCCTCAATGTCCACCCTGGGACGACGCTCACAGGTGGGTCCAGGAGGCACTTTCAAATCCAGTGATGTTTAGGACAATGCGCTTCCTGTTAACCTGCAGTCAAGAACACCCTGGATACTCCCGAAGTCAAGTGCGCTGCACCTCCACAGAGGAACGCCACTCGAGAGGGAGTCCAAAAGAACAAGACAGAGCTGCAGATCCCACAGGCAGAGGGCCAGACCCCAGGACGGGCAAAGGAGCCACTGCAGGAGACATGCAGACCGTGCTGCTACCTGTCCACAAAGGAGAAGACCAAACCGTGTGCCGTGAGATCGTCCCTGGGTCGGTGAGCATGCCGAAGATGACAGCTACGGTGACCTCCAGGGAGGGAGGGCAGACAGAGGCAGAGGGTGTGGGGGTCATAAACCGCGGCCTTATCAGAAGCGTTCTCATGTTTAACAAGTGAGTATATTACTTGGGTAATTAAAACCCAATTTAGTAAAACCACAGATAATAACCCACTTTACGAGAGCAAACGAAAGCTGGGGGATGAACAGGTCCAAGGTTTCCTGGAGAGAAAGTGACGGAGTGAGGAAGACCCCTCCAGGCCTCAGTCCCTGGTCTCTAGAATAGAGCTGGCCAAGGTGATGCTCACAGTTCCCAGGAGCACAGACCTTCTGGGGTTCCAGCCCACAGCCCCTCAATAGGCAGACCTCTTCTCTAGGGCTACCCCCAGGAAACAAGAGGAACACTGGGGCTGTCCAGTTCCTGGGCCTCAAGTTCTGTGTCTCTCACATGTACCCCTCCCCTGCTGACCTGTTATTTCTGCCCACACGGCTTCCCCCTCCCAGATCCCTAGGCCCTCCAGGACTTTCCTGGGCCTCCGGAGCCCACTCTGCCTACAAGCTCGGCAGGCTGAAAGTGCCAGGAAATTACCTAGCCCGTCTCAACACCACACAACACGCAGGCCAGTGATGCAAAGATAATCTTCATCAAAGGGCGGGGAGATGGAAAGAGGGCATGGCAGGCAGCCAGGCAGCCGTCAGGGCAGGATCCTGGGGGCCTGGCCCCAGAGACAGGAGAGGCTGGGGGCATCCTCCTCCCCTGGAGAGGAAAATAGACTCACCCCTCCTTGCTGGGGTCATCAGAACCCAGGCCTCAACATGCTGCTTCCAAAGAGGAAAGGCTTCTCTTTCCAAAGGAGGCAAAATACAGGGCAGAGCCCTCAGCCACTCCCCTGAAGACCCCCGAGCCCACCACAGCCACAGGTCACCCAGTGGTGGCTCCTAGCTCTGCCTACCTAGCCCTGTCCCCTGGCCACAGCCAGGCCAATTGGAACCCTCCGCTGGGACCCCTCTCTCGGGAGCTGACGGAAAAGAGTTCTTTGGTGCCCAGGCTGCATCTCATCTCATCGGCAGCTTCTCAGAGATGGCTGGCTTGAGAAGGCAGCTCACACAGACATGGAGGCCAGTGCCCGGACCAGCCTCAGGCCCAGCCTTCTCCAGAAGGAGGCTGCCTGCGGTCAGGACTCTGGGTCTGTTTTGCCTCCGAATAGCGCCTGGTACCATGCAGGTACTCGGTAAAGCGTCTGTTTGGTGAACTCTGGGGCAGGCCCACCCTCACCCACCCTTCCCACCAATGCGACCGTCACAGAAGCCACTAAACGGCCCTTGCTGCAACCACCAATTCAGGTCGGGTTTTCGTTACTTCCAACTAAAAGCTCTGACTCCCTTAGTCCCCAGGAGCAATCCAGTCTCCTCAAAGCTGAGATCAGGATTCCCAGGCGAGCTTGGGAGCCAGTGGAACAGGCCCCTGCAGGAGCCTCGCCCGCCGACTCCACTCAGAGCTGTGGGGGCTGAGGCGGGGGCTGAGGCGGGCGCCCAGGGCTGCACACACAGACCAGGCCTTTTGTGTTTGGCCTGCAAGGACCAGGCCTTCAAGATGCCAAAGACGTCGAGCAGCAATTTAAATTCCTCAAATTTCTCCCTGACTATTTTTATCTGCCTAAGATGCAATCGGTGTGCTCCAGCTTTCAGCTCCCCACGTCCTGGGGACTCCAGCCTGAGCCTGCTTCCTGGGCTGGAGGGTTTGCACAGGGAAGGTGGACAGCCAGCACGGAGTGGGACAGCAGGGCAGGCAAGAGGACTTCAGACCTGGGGGCCTGACTCTGAAACCATCACACTCCCTTCCCTGGCGCTCGGGCCTGAGACCCAAGAGGGTGCACATAATCCCTAGAGATGGGTTTGCCCAATACTGAACCTCAGCCAGCTGGTCACCAAAGGGCCAGCAAAGGCCACTTCCTGGGCTGTCACCCCAGCAAGCCACAGGCATCCACATGCCGCTGCCACGCATTCCTCCAGAGCCAGGTCCCACTTGGGCTATTATGAGAACTTAAATACTTCTCTAAATTGGCACGGTCTCTCTTTTTAACCCAGACTTTCCAGAAAGCAATGAGATCAATAAAACCACAGGTGTTCGGGAGCGTGGTTTGGTTTGGTTTTGAGATGGGGGTCTCAATCTGTCCTCCAGACTGGCAGTAGCATGATCACAGCTTGCTGCAGCCTCCAACTCCTGGGCTCAACAGACTCTCCTGAGTAGCTGGGACTCCCGGCGCCATGCCACCACGCCCAGCTAATTTTTTAAAACTTTTTGCAGAGGCAGAGTCTCACTACGTTGCTGAGGTTAGGTGTGCTTTTTTGTTTTTAAGGACAATTCATATTGAACAAAGGCAGAATAATTAAAAGACAAGATGTCTACCCCTTACCACCTGAAGTTCCAACCCCTCCGCAGGACATCAACCACTGAACCACGCTTTTGGAGCCACATGATTTAAAGAGCCCACCCCCTGGCCCCCACAATGGTCAGGCTGGCTCCAACAAGTAGGAAGAGGGTAAGGGGGCGGGGGAGACACCAGGCAAGGTGAGCACCAGGGGAGGCCATCAACCTTCCCACCCAACCACCCTGCTCGAAGACTCATGGCTTCAGAATGTCATTTCTGAGCATGGAGAAAAAATGACTCATGGGAAAAAAAAACAAATCCCAAAGACCAAAACCAACAATAGAAAAGAGTGAATCTCGACATCACCCAGAATGCTCCCTGATCTCAAACTGCTGGCATTTCAGAACCCTTAAGAGATGACCCAATGTAGGGCCGATTGTCCAGAGCCAGGCAGGGCATGGGGCGGGGAGACTTTGCTGTTCGTCTGACCACAGTTTTCCGACTAGACAGTGCTCAAAGGCATTTATTTCTACGGTGGAAACTGGGATCTGATGGGCATGTCGGGGCCTAGGGATAACTGAGGTCGGGAACACAAAGGACTCAGTGATGATGATAACCAGCCTTAGTCAGTGCGTGACGTCTGCCAAGTGTTCCATGAAGCACATTAGGGGCATCACCGACTATGCTCTCACAGCAGCCCTAGAAGCTGGGCTCTACAATGACCCCCACTTTGGCGGTGAGAAAACTGAGGCTTAGAGAGGCTAAGTGACTCACTCAAGTTGTCAGTCAGGTCTGGGTTTGAGCCCTGGTTCTTCTGCTTTATACTGTGTGGCTTTGTACAAATGTTTCTACCTGACCGTGCCTCAGTTTCCCAAGCCGAAAGTGGAAATAGCCCCCACCTGGCAGGGCAGTTGTGAGAGGAAAGGAGAGTGTGTGGACAGTGCTTGGTGCGTGGCCTGGCACAAATAGCATGTCCGAAGTCACAGCTGTCACCTCTTTCTCCCTCCCGGCCCTGGTCTTTCATTCTCTCCCATCACATCCTCTCCTCTGTACTGGTTTTTGTCAGGGATGCCACAGCAGATCAAAACCCAGGCCAGCACTGCCCCATCAGTCCAGAAGGCCTCAGGCGGCCCCACCTCTAGCCGGCTGCAGAGAGCAGAGCGCACTCAGCGCTTGTCAGAGTCTCTGCCGTCCCACCCACTGCTGACTACACACAGACACACACACACACACACGCACACACACACAGCCTTCCCACCCACGACTGACCTCTCTAAGACACTGCACACCACACCACTGCACACACCACTGACCCCACCATACCACTAACTCCACCACACCACTGCACACACCACTGACCACACCATACCACTAACTCCACCACACCACTGCACACACCACTGACCACACCATACCACTAACCCCACCACACCACTGCACACACCACTGACCCCACCACACCACTGCACACACCACTGATCCCACCATACCACTGACCCCACCACACCACTGCACACCACACCACTGACCCCACCACACCACTGACTCCACCACACCACTGACCTCACTGCACCACTGACCCCACCACAACACTGACCCCATCATACCACTGACCCCCCCCACACCACTGCACACCACACCACTGCACACCACACCACTGACCCCACCATACCACTGACTCCACCATACCACTGCACACACCACTGACCCAACCATACCACTGACTCCACCACACCACTGCACACCACACCGCGGACCCCACCATACCACTGACCCCACCACACCACTGCACACCACACCACTGACCCCACCATACCACTGACCCCACCACACCACCAACCCCACCATACCACCGACCCCACCACACCACTGCACACCACACCACTGACACCATCACACCACTGATCCCACCATACCACTGACTCCACCACACCATTGCACATCATACCACTGACAACACCACACTACTGACCCCCCCATACCACTGACCCCACTACACCACTGAACCCACCACACCACTGACCCCACCATACCACTGACCCCACCACACCACTGCACACCACACCACTGACCCACCATACCACTGACCCCACCACACCACTGCACACCACACCACCGACCACACCACATTACTGACCCCACCACACCACTGACCCCACCACACCACTGACCCCATCACACCACTGACCTCACCACACCACTGACCCCACCACACCACTGACCCCCACCACACCACTGACTCCACCACACCACTGACCCCACCACACTACTAACCTCACCACACCACTGCACACCACACTACTGACCTCACACCACTGCACGCCACACTACTGACCTCACCACACCACTGCACACCACACCACTGCACATCACACCACTACACACCACACCACTGCACACCACACCACTGCATACCATACCACTAACCCCACCACACCACTGCATACCACACCACTGCACACCATACCACTAACCCCACCACACCACTGCACACCACACCACTGCACATCATACCACTAACCCCACCACACCACTGCACACCATACCACTAACCACACCACACCACTGCACACCACACCACTGCACACCACACCACGGCACACCACACAACTGCACACCATACCACTAACTCCACCATACCACACCACTGCGCACACCACTGCACACCATACCACTAACCCCACTACACCACTGCACACCACACCACTGCACACCACACCACTGCACACCATACCACTAACCCCACCACACACTGCACACACCACTGCACACCACACCACTGCACATCATACCACTAACCACACCACACCACTGCACACCACACCACTAGCCCCACGACACCACTGCACACCACACCACACCACGGCACACCACACAACTGCACACCATACCACTAGCCCCACGACACCACACCACTGCACACAACACCACTGCAAATCATACCACTAACCCCACCACACCACTGCACAAACCACTGCACACCACACCACTAACCCCACCACACCACTGCACACCACACCCCTGCACACCACACTACTGACCTCATCACACCACTGCACACACCACTGCACACCACACCACTGCACACCATACCACTGCACACCACACTACTGACCTCACCACACCACTGCACACACTACTCACCTCACCACACCACTGCACACCACACCACTGCACACCATACCACTGCACACCATACCACTAACACCACCACACCACTGCACACCACACCACTATACACCACACCACTGCACACCATACCACTAACCCCACCACACCACTGCACACACCACTGCACACCATACCACTAACCCCCCCACACCACTGCACACCACACTACTGCATACCACACCACTGCACACCACACCACTGCACACCATACCACTAACCCCACCACACCACTGCACACCACACCACTACATACTACATCACTGCACACACCACTGCACACTGCACCACTGACCCCATCATGTCACTGCACACCACACCACTGCACACCACACCACTAACCCCATCACACCACTACATACCACACCACTGCACACCACACCACATCACTGCATACACCACTGCACACCATACCACTAACCCTACCACACCACTGCACACCACACCATACCACTGCACACCACACCACAGCACACCACACTACTGCACAACACACTACTGACCTCACCACACCACTGCACACACCACTGCACACTGCATGACCGACTCCATCATGTCACTGCACATCACACCACAGACCCTACCACACCACTGCATACCACACCACTGATCCTGCCACACCGTTGCCTGCCACACCACTGGCCCCACCATGCCACCACCTGCCACACTGCTGACCAGCCTCGCGGCTGGCCCACCACACCACACAGCCAAGTGCTGACAAGAGGAGAGGCCCCAGGGGCTGTGGTGTGCCTCTGATCACTGAGCAGCTGGGGCAGTGTCTGCCAGCAGTTCCTGGACCTAGAACAGGTCCTGGTCGGCTGCCAGGGTCCAGCGCGTGTGACCTGCTGACAGGGCGGCCCTGAGCCAGGTTTCTTATGACAGGCAGCACTGTCATCTGGCACCAAGGAAGGGTGCCCCACAGCCATAGGCCACCTCACTGCATGGAAAGAATGTGTACTCCTGCCCAGAGCAGGGGGCCAGGGACCCAAGAAGCCTGGAATTTTTTGCTTAGCCTCAGGAATAAAGGGCTTGAGCTTCTTACTTTTCTGAACTTAAGTAAACAAAATAGATGAGGTAAGAGCCTCTTGATTCCTATACCCCAAGGCCTGTTTCTGGACAGGACAAGAGTGCCCATCACAGCACACACACACACACACACACACACACACAAAGCCTCTTGATTCCTATACCCCAAGGCCTGTTTCTGGACAGGACAAGAGTGCCCATCACAGCACACACACACACACACACACACACACACACACACACACACAAAGAGTCCACCCATGCAGCCCTGCAGTGCCCTGGAGAAACCATCCTGCAGAAGTCATCCTCCTATTCACTCTGATCCCATCCGCGCTGGGCCTCCCATTCTCATCTCCCACCCCCTTCTGTCCCCTCGCCCCCAAAATAGCTCTAAGATACTTGTCACCAACCCTCTCACAGGCCGGGCCGCCTGCTCGGAGTGTCCCAGTGCTGGGCCGTCCTGTCCCCTTCACCTGGAGCGCCCTCCTCCCTCTATTCCCGGTGAAGACTTTGCCTTCCCGCTGCCCCACCAAGCCACTGTGGATATCGACTTCCCCCCAGCCCCAATCACCAGATGAGGACAGAATCAAGAGGGTCACACTGGTGGCTTCCAGGGGACTCAGTTCATTCTGACACTCGGCAATCCACATGCTGCCAGGCTGTGGCCACATCTAAGAAACGAGGGCGGGGCCTCACCCGCCTGCCACCCAGCAGTGCACAATGATCCCACCAGTGGATGGGGGCGAGCCGAGAAGGTGAGAGGAGCCGTTTGGGAGTGAGGGCCCAGAGTCCACAGTGCTGCCAGATAGGAAGCTGATGAGGAACAGCCGAGTCCCCTCCTGCCGTGTTGATCAACAAAAAGGTGTGTTTTCCAGAACGTTTCTGGAAGGCCACATTCCACTTCAGACGTGGGAACGGGGGCGCTGTCTCCTTCAGCTGTCTGGCTTTCTGGGTGATTTGTATTTTATATTGTCTCTTGTTTTCTTCCTCTCTCTTTTTAAACCAAGAACATTCAATCCTTGTATACTTTTAAAAAATAACTGTTTCAAAGCAGTTTTTACATTAAAACAAATGATGTGGCTCTACCTCCTGCGTGATGTCACCAAGGTGTTCACCAGGCACCTCAAACTTCATGTGTCCAAACCCGACACCTGGTGGCCCCCAAACCTGTCTTCCCCAGTGCCTTCCCTGCGCACAAACAGGCAGCTCCCTGCTTCCTTCGCTCTGGCCAGACACCATGGAGGCATCTACACATCCTGTTGGCTCTCCCTCAAAGCATGCCCTGAAGCCAGTCACTGCCACCTCCTTCACTTCTGCCACGCATTCCGGGCCACAGTCCTCTTGAATAATGACAATCGTTTTCCATTCTCTGCCCTCGCCGCCACTCCCGCCCCTACCCAATTCCCCAAAGTCCCACCAAAGCCCATTAGAGCCCCATCCAGCCTGTCTGCCCCATCACCTCCCTCGCCCCTGTCTCCCCATTCACTCGCTCGCCCTCGGCCACACAGGCATGCCTGCTGTTCCTTCAACAGGCTCAGCTCATTCCCCACTCAGGCCTTTGCACATGCCGTTCCCTCTACCCAGAAGGCTCTTCCTCTGGAGAGCCCCTTCCTCCTGCCCCTCCAGGTTTGGGCTCACCGTCACCTTGTCACCTGGGTGAGGTCTTCCCAAAGCTCTTTATTTAAAACTGCAGCCCCTTCTCCCACACTCCTTTCTTCATTTATCCCTGGGGCATTCCCACCAAATGACACCGGAGGCACTCGACCAGCATGTGTTGAACCACCAAACGCAGCTCTGTATTTACTGACTCAGAAAAACATTGTCCTGCATTTTCTTGAAAGAAAAAAAGCAGTTGCCAAAGAGCAGAGAGAATGTAACTACATTCCCTAACGTCATCTGCACGCGTTTCCATGCGCTGTAGTAGGAGGCACATGTCTGCAGAGAAGGGCACCGAAATGCTCCCGGAAGTGATGCCCAGTGCTGGATTCTGGGTAACCCAGTGGTCTTCCATGAACACACGTGATTACTTGTAAAATCAGCAAAGTGTTTCAAACGAAAAAAATGCCAGAACATACAAAAATGGGCATCCAAGTTGGTTCTAGAAAGACTTACACACAGAAGTCTGCCAGAAGGGTCTTGGCCCCAGCAGTGGCAAGACCTGCAGCCTTCTGGTGAAATGGGTGTCCTCCCAATTCCCGCTGAAAGGGAAGATGGAGACTCCGGATTTAGGGGCACCCAGATCCCGCTGCTCCCTCCCACAGCCACACGATGCACACAGGCCACAAAGAGGCCACAGCCAGACACCTGCCGACTTCTCACTGAACCTGCATAGGAAGCCAGGGCTGTGTAATGCAGACAGCGCTCTGATTCCAGAAATGGCACGAGACCAGCTGAGATGCACAGCGGGCTGCCATTGGGGGCCCAGCGGAGCAGGGTGGCACTCTCTCCTGCCCATGCCAACCAGCACACACCAAATTTTGCTATTGCCATTCTCAGGCAAAAAGTACGGGGATCTAGAAGGCCACTGCCTGCCCCTGCAGGTCTGGTCAGCAACCCACATCAGGGGCCCGTGTCACCACAGGGTGGTCACCTGGGAAGTCAGTGAGGTCTGGGAGAGGCCATGTGGTCAGTGTGGTCTGAGATGACTCTTGCGCCCGGAGGTTATAGGGTCTTCATGGCAGTGAGTCCACCCATCACACCTGTACCTCACCCAACAACCCCAGGAGGTCACGTGTGACCTATTGCTGTTTTTATAGATGGTGAGACTGAGTCACGGGAGGTGAGAAAGTGGTAAGGCTGGGAGAAGAAACAGAGCACTCCTGAAAGGAAGGCCAGAGTTCTCAGGATGCCCCGCTGCGTGTTCCTGGATCTGGAAGAGAGGCCTCTGCTGTCTGAGGCCCACAATTCCACCAGGACCACCAGCGTCAGGCCAGGCCAGAGCCTTTGTTCAAAGGTTCTGACCTTCGAGAAAGACTCAGCCCGTCTGAGAATGTCTCCCTAGAAAAATGCCGTGCAAGGAAAATTGCACACTGAACTTGAGGGGTTTCACCAACCTTCTCACTACAAGTCCATTTGTGAATTTTAGTTTAAGAACCTCCGAGAGCCCAGATGTAGAAACTGAGGGCTCAAAAACGGACAGGGCTTGCCCAGGTCACAAAGTTGAAGAGGAGCAGAGCCAGGATCCAAATCCAGAGGACCCACAGCAGGCAGCAAAGAACGAGTGATGAGTCCCCTTAGGGAGCAGAGGCATGGGACCAGAGCCCCCACACACCCCAACTGCGGGGGGCCGGAGCACCCAGCTCAACAAGCCCACCCTTGGATGGTTTCTCCACAAGCACTGTCTCAGGCAACTGAACATTTTAAAGGAAAACACGGTGGGTCCAAGCGTGGGGGTCCAGGACGTTTGGGGAATGCTGTGTGGACTTTTCAAGCCTTTCCAGATCACCTGCAGTAGGACGCCCACGAGGTGCTTGCAGACCAGGGGGGTCTCTTCACTCCTCCAGACCCTTTGATTGCGGCCCGCCTCCCCAGGGCACCATGCGCACTTCCAGGTCCCCCCAGGTCTGTGTGCCCCTCCCTTCCGGGTGTGCTCCCTCCAGCAGCTCACACCTGGGGGCCCTCTTCAGAGGCCTGCCCTAGGGCTGCGTCTGCAGGTTCAGAGAACTGCCGTGTCCCCACCCCAGGTGGCCCTGAGCCTGGTGCAGGAGAATGAAAGCCCATACCTCCTGTCAGGACAAACTCAGAAGCATAATTTATACCCCAGAGCCCCCCCACTCCCCGGAGCATCAGGCTGAAGCCAAGACTTTGCCTGAAATGGCACCTGTGTCGGCCTCTTCCCCTTGTCTGTCCTGCTTCCTCCATTGCCTCACTGGCCTGCCCTGCCCCGGGAGTGTCCTGAGTGAATCATTTGCACATGACCCTCACCTCAGGCTCTGCTTCTGCAGTCGCTGACCTCCCAGGGCTCTCCCCTGAACTACTTGGGTAGTTGGTGGAATCCTGACCCATTTGGTGAATTCACAGGGAGTAGGCAGGCCGATAAATTGAAGGCTGGTTGGTGTCCGACAAAGCAGGTGGAACATCGGTCCAGCCCAGAAAGGCAATGGTCACACTGTGGCCAATCTAGCTATGTGAAGGGCCAGGGACCCTGATGCCAGGGCTCAGGCCTGAGAGGCAGAAAAACAGAAATGGAGATCAACACCCCCCGCCCCACCCCATCCCAGTCCCACTTCAGGAAACCCCCTCTCCATCTTTTAGAGCCTAATTCAAGTGCAAGACACTTGTTCTAAGCATCCTGTGCTCCAGGAACCTCTATCATTCAATAGCCAGCACATTTTAGGCTGCCTTCACAGACTGTAAGTTGAGGAGGAAGCTGAGGCTGTGGGAAGCTCTTTGTCCCTCACCTGGCTCCTGCAGTGGGCATCTACCATTCAGAAGCCCCTGGCCCCCAGCCTCCCTTCCTCCGTCTTCCGGGAACACTTTGACTTTCCTCAGCGGCTTTCTAGACCTCACAAATAAAACCACAGGACACTCAGTTAAGTTTGAATATCAGACAACAAATCATTGTCTAGCATAAGTATGTCTCATACAGTATTTAGGATAGACTTAAAACACACACACAAAATTAAGTACTATTTATCTGAAATTGAAATTTAACTGCGTGCCCTACATTTTATATGGAAACCCTGCCCCTCCACTCTTCTCACCCACATGATGTGGGCAGGCTGATTTCTCCCCATAACCACCAGGATGTAACCCAGGCCTGCCCGATGAGAGCTCCATACCACGCCAGCCATGGGGACTGCTCAGGGCAGGGCACACGACCCAAACCAGGCCAAGGAGAGGCGACCCCAGGGCACCTTCTCTCTCTGCTGACATTGGTGAGATGCCAACTGAGAACCTGACCCTGCTGAGAGCACTTTACCACCTCACAGAGAAATTCCAGCTATGAAAAAAGCTAATACCGAGGCAAACAGCCACGAGGGGATGCAAGGATGCAAGAGAAAAGGGGTCCTAACAACATCATTTGAGCCCCTGGATCAAACGGTGCCTGAGGCTAGTACTTCCCTTACATTCTTCAATGACGTGAACTATGAAATCTTCCCTTTTGGCTTAAGCCAGTGTGAGCTTATTCTCCTCGTGGGCCAGCGAATGGGTACTGCTCACTCGCTCCTCCTCACCCTTACCACCCTATGCACGAGGCTGGGCACAGTCTATGCTCAGAGGACATGGTTTTACCTTCACAGTGGAGGGTGGTGTGGGGTGATGGGAAAACCTGAGCTCTCCAGGCAGACAGGCACGGTTCGCAGCCCCACTCGGTCCCATCCTCATTCCAAGCTCCTGCACAACTAACTCTCCGTGAGCCTTGGTTTCTCTATTTGTTAGATAAAGATACTTCTACCTGGGCTGCCCATATAATGCTAGTGCCCTAACCGGGCACTTTAGAGAGAGAAAGGGAGTGCTGTTCATACCCAGGTCGGGAGAGACTGGAACTGCCCTGGGTAAAGGGACCGGGGATGCTGTCCCTACAACCCCCCCTGCCCATCTCCACCCACCCCTACACTAGCCCTCTCCCACAGCCCACGCCTTCCATTCTGCCCCTACCCCTTCCCCATCACTGCCATCTGTGCAGGATGATCCCGTACTCGCTGCTTCCCGCTGCCTCCTAGTTCATTCTCCCGGTCTCGGAGAAGCCACCTCTGGAGCCTCGGGCTCCGTGCAGGCCCTACTCTGTGTGCTCCTTGCAGCCCGACTGCTTGTGGCTCACAGGCTTTCCAGCCAGCTAAACTCGTTGAGGACAGGGTCTGTACATTTCTCCCTCATTACTGAAGGCCCTTACAGAGCTGGCACAGTGCCTGGAAAACGACACATAAAATAGCAGACAAAAAAGGATACCGCTAACCCTCTCTTCCTCCTCTCTGTGGGCTCTGTATTTTCTCTGTGCGTTGATAAAATCATCCTGGCTGCGATGCCAAGCAGGGACAAGTGAAACTGAATCATGGAGTGGGGAGGGCATGGGGCAGGGCTAGGACCCACCCCTAGTGGGCCCAGGACATACTGGTGATGTTCTTAGAGCCAGTGACTCCAGGATGGTGGCCTCAGAAGGCCCCGCCCAGCCCAGCAGCCCCCAGACGGCGGCAGCGGCAATGCGCTGGCCTTGGGACAGCTTTCATTGATCCGAGGCCAGCGTGGACTGGACCTGAGCCGGCTGCCTATTCCAGCATCCAGCCCTGGCCCCTGCTCAAAACACAGGCCCGGCGTCTCTCTGCAGCCTCCGCCAGCTCTGTCCTCAGCATCAGCCAAGTCACTGCCCAGAATGCAGATGGGGCAGGTGCAGTGGGCCTCTCCGATCTGAGACCAAGGCCATCACATCCCACACACAGCCCAGGTTGTTCCACGCACAAGCAGACAGCATCCCCTTGGTTTGCTGGGCCCCCACCCACACAGCTCTCCTGCCTATCCCCCGGCAGCCTCCCCACCTGATTTCTTGATTTGGCCAGGCCTAAAGCCTGAGGTCAAGGACCTGGAGAACACCCCAGCCCAGCTGTCGCACGCTTGTTTTATTTTCACAGAACCCCTCCCCTGCTCTGCAGCCTTCACTGGCTTCCTGCTTCAACCAACACAAAACCCTCTGAAGTCTTTCCGTAGCTTCTCATCCAGCTCACTGAGAAACAAATGGTTATGGTGGGGAAAAATGCTAGCCCAGGAGCTGGGTGTTCTGCCTCAGTTTCCCCATTTGTACAGAAAGAGGAAGCATGGCAAGAGGGTATCTCCAAAGGCTTTACTGCTACAATAGACTGTGACTCCGCAGGCTCAGGAGCAGGCCAATTCAGCCAGGTCCCAGGCTCCGTCCCTCCTCTGCTGACTTCTGGCCACCCAGAAGGGCCACTGTCCACTTGCAAAGCCCATGATCAGTTCTCAGGACTGTCTGTCTCAAGAGGCAACAGTATTTTGGGAAGAAAAAAGAAAAGTACGGATATGAGGCTTCCCTCAACTCTGCATCAGCGCAGCCCCAACCTTCCCAGCCCCAGACACCCTCCCCAGGGGAGCCGCAGTGGCTACAGATGGAGAGAGAAGCACAGCTCACAGGCCGAGGAACAAACGGCAAATATCTACCTGCGTGGAACACCAGGAAGGGCCCCTAACAGTCAGCATCTCGAAAAATAAGAATTATCAGGTTAATTTAAAAAGATGCTTCATCCTGGCCAGGTATGGTGGCTCACGTCTGTAATCCCAGCAGTTTGAGAGGCTGAGGCAGGCAGATCACTTGAGGCAGGAGTTCAAGACCAGCCTGGCCAACAAGGGAAACCCCATCTCTACTAAAAAAAAAAAAAAAAAAAAAAAATACCTAAGCATGGTAGCGGGTGCCTGTGGTCCCAGCTACTCGGGAAGCTGAGGCAAGAGAATCACTTGAACTTGGGAGGCGGAAGTTGCAGTGAGCCAAGATCATGCCACTGCACTCCAGCCTGGGCAACAGAATAAGACTCCATCTTAAAAAAAAAAAAAAAAAAAGAAAGAAAAAGAAAGAGGCTTCATTCTAATGGCCATGAGCTCATAATGGCAGTAAAGGAGCAAATGGCATTGCAGATGATGGGGGCCCAGATCGTGCACCACATGGCCTGGGGCATGGGTCCTGACTCTGTCACCTACTGGATGTGCGATGCTGGGCAAACTAATAAACTTCTCTGTACCTCAGTTTCCTCCTCTGTATGATAGGTCAATAATAATATCTGCCTTGTAAAGTTGCAGGGAGCATTAAATTAGGTCACATTTGTAAAGCACTTGGAACAGTGCCCAGTTCCTTAGAAGCACCATACAAATGCTTGTTAAATAAAGAAAAATGAAGGTGAATATAAAGTACATAAAACATACTTGTAAAAGGATGAGCACCTCAGGATAAAGAAGGGTGACTGTGAACATCTTTAGCATTCGTTGGTTTTAACATGTAGGAGGGTATGAACATATGTATGAACATATGTGGGGACTTTTTTCTTCCTCCATCAGGCACAGGCCAGACTTACGTGAGGAACTGATGTGTCCTAATATTATCTGAACAAACACAAAAGTATCAGTATGGGAAGATGAGGTTGAGCCCAAAAGTTCTGGAAAAGGTTGGGCCTCCTCCAAGGAAGACGGATTGGCAGGAGAGGTCACCTATGACATCAAGGTCAAAAGAGCGTTCAGGGCCGGGCACAGTGGCTCATGCCTGTAATTCCAGCACTTTGGGAGGTCGAGGCAGGAGGATCACTTGAGCCCAGATCACTTGATCTCAGGACCAGCCTGCGAAACACAGCAAGACCCATCTCTACAAAAAATTTACAAATTAGTCTGGCATGGTAACATGCACCTGTAGTCCCAGCGCCTCAG
The DNA here is from genome assembly GCF_048565385.1 of Saimiri boliviensis. Classification (NCBI taxonomy): domain Eukaryota; kingdom Metazoa; phylum Chordata; class Mammalia; order Primates; family Cebidae; genus Saimiri; species Saimiri boliviensis. The sequence goes on from NC_133449.1 coordinate 121,792,321, forward strand.
GAGGCTGAGGCAGGAGGATTGCTTGAGCTCAGGAGTGGGAGGCTGCAGTCAGCTGAGATGGTGCCACTGCACTCCCTGGGCAACAGAGCAAGACTCCGCCTCAAAAAGAAAAGAAAAGCAAAAAAGAAAGCATCCAGCTAAGGCCTGCGATGTGATCCATCTGCCCACTGCCTTTATAGGGGAGCGTGAACTACCCAGACTTGAGCCACCACCTCGGGGCGGCTCCACTAATTATACAGGTCGGAGCTAGCAAGGCGCAACCCTGTCTTAATGGTGCCCCCGACCAGGCTGACGAGAGTGGGCTGCAGGTGCCGGCTGCCCAGAGCGTCCACCGTGCGGCACCTCGGGGCATGCTGGGCAAAACCAAACAAAACCCATGAGGAAGGCGTGGGCTTGAAAAGCTCTTTTTCACCACCCAGTGAAGTTTAACGCTTAAAAAGGAAGTCAAGAAAGCCGACTGGTGCTTGCATCTGAGGGACTGGCACAAGGAAACTCATTTCCATATTCCCTCTACTTTTGTGTCTGAAACGTTCTATAATAGTCTTAAAAAGGGGAACTTAGTCTAAAGAACATGGGCTTGAGTGTAAACCATCTGGGGAGAAGCAGCCAGGCCCAAGGCTCACCAAGAGTCAGCCGGGCCACAAGGAGGATCTGAGCACTGGGCTCAGAGAAGGCATTAGGTCTCCTTTAGACACAGTGAGGTCACAGCAAAATAGGGGACCAAATGGTGTGCCGCACTGACCACGTGCCAGACGCTCTCCCAAGTGTCCCGTGTTTACAGACTCAATCATCACAACAACTATGAGGCAGACGTTGCTTCCCCATTCTACAAATGAGGAAACTGAAAAGGGCAGTAGTTAAGAAACTTGAGGCCAGGCATGGTGGCTCACGCCTGTAATCCCAGCACTTTGGAAGGCTGAGGCAGGCGGATTCCTTGAGGCTAGGAGTTCGAGACCAGCCTAGCTAACATGGTGAAACTCCGTCTCTACCAAAAAACTCGAATTTTGGTAGAGAGTGGTAACTTTTGTTTTCTGGCTTCTAACCAGGCGTGGTGGCAGGCGCTGGTAATCCCAGCTACTCGAGAAGCTGAGGTGGGAGAAATCTCTTGCACCAGGAGGTGGAGGTTGCAGTGAGCCGAGATTACGCCACTGCACTCCAGCCTGGGCAACAGTGAGACTCTGTCTCAAAAAAAAAAAAAAAAAAAAGAAGATAAAAATTTGACCAAGTAGCTAACAAGTGGCAGCCCTGGGATTTGAACCCAGCCTAGCTGGCTGCACGAGGCTGTGCTCTAACCACCCTGCTGAACTGCTGCTTCATTTCAGTCAACAGCAGATCTTAGCCCAGTAGGGTCAGGTGCAGAAACAACAGTAAAACAATGGATGAAAGCTATAGCATTAACAGCATAGCTTTGGCATGGGCTTATTTACGAGGGCAGTGGCAAGCTGACAGCTACTGCTACCTGCTGTTAGGGTATGTGATCTGTCATTCTAAACTTGTAGCCTCAGTCCCAGTTATTTCAGTTAACCTGAAATCTGCATTTAAACCTTTAAGAAATACTGGTTCCTCTCTTAGATCGTAACAGAGTACTAAAGGGTGTATGTTTTCCTTTCTGAGTATGAATGTCATCTGGACATGAAGGAATCCCATCAGTACCAGGGTGCCAGCCCATTCCTGCTTCATTTGCTGCGAACCCAAATCAGCCACACCCACTCTGAGGACATCTGTGCCAGGGCAGTGGTCCCCAACCTTTTGGGCACCAGGGATCAGTTTCATGGAAGACAATTTTTCCATGGATGCGGGTGGGGAGAGGGCGGTAGGCAGATGTTTTTAGGATGAAACTCTTCCACCTCAGATCATCAGGCATTCGGTAGATTTCCGTAAGAAGCACACAACCTGACTCCTTGCAAGCACAGTTCACAACAGGGTTGGCACTCCTGCGAGAATCTAACACCACTGCTGATCTGATAGGAGGTGCTGCCCAGTTCCTAACAGACCACAGACCAGTACCCACCCTCAACCGGGGGTTTGGGGACCCCTGCTCTAGGGAACTCTTTGGGATTCCATTTACTGATTCAACTCTGGGATTAGGCCAAAGGGAATTCCAGAGATAAACATCTCTCCTTAGTGACCCACATCTTTTTTCAAATCCATCAAGATCTATGCAAACTGCAGAGCAATTTTTCCGTCAGACATAGAAGCCAGAAAACAAAAGTTACCTGGAAAGCCTAGATGATACTTTTCCCCTCCAAGTAATACAATGTCGGGCTATGTTAATAGAAGTATTATATCTATATTATGGGAGGTGATAATTCTACTACTTTCTACTAGGTTAGATGTCACCTGGAAACAAAGTTTCATATATAAAGAAGACAGAGCTACACCAGGCTTGCTATTCAAAGTGTGGACTGGGGGTTAGCAGTCTTGACACAGTTTAGGAAGTGTTCAGAAATGCAGAGTCTTAGGCCCGGTCTACCCTACAAAATCAGAATCTGCATTTTTGCATCATCCCACACAATTCATATACACATTCAAGTTTGAGAGGCCCTGATATAGGGATGACCAGAAAGATGACTACATGATTACAGCTAATACTCAAATACCCAGCGTGCACCAAGCCCTGTTTTTAAACCTGTGAGTACTTCACAGGCACACTGCTTTGGAGTTGTGAGGCTGATGGCATAATGATGGGACCTCAAGGAACAGTGAGAACCCAAGATGACCTGAGAGACAGGATGGAAGAAGCCAGCTTCCTGCCTTCACACAGGGCAAGAATGGCTCCCTCACCAGAGGCAGAAGGCCAACTCTCCATGCTTCTTGAAGGCAGAGTGGGACTAAGGGCAAAGAGGGCCCAAATTCTCTATCATTCCAGAGCTACATTTGTCTGACAAAGGAAGAGGCCAGTAAAGGGAGTGAGCTTCCTGTCACAAGAGGTATCCAAGCAGAGGCTAGGAGGCCTTCTATACAGGATGCACAGAGGAGGATTCCCATTTCTCAAAGGAGTCAGTCTTGATAGGTTGAACTTACCTCTCTAACGGCAAGGCCAGAAAGGCGTTGTCTACATCTACTGGAAACCGGAAAGTGGGTGTGCTCCCCCTCCCCAACAGAAGCTGCCTGTGGGTTGCTATGGCCCCCAACATCCTAGAAACCTCTGTGGCCTCAAAAGTCAGGACAGAAGATGGGGCTATTATTAACCCTCCAGCCCCAGCACCTCTCTCAACCTGGATCCCAGACACATGGCTCACAGTGGTCCTCAGGTAACAGAGCTGAGCCCTGGCTGGGATGGGAGGAGAGGCAGGAGACAGCCATCCATCCCTGCCCAAACAAGGCGACGCCTCTGTGACTCAGTGATCCACGCTTTCTCAAAAGGGAAACTCTTTGAAGAAGTCCCCCATCCACTCACCAGGGGGTCGCTCCCTTGACTAACCAGACCCCACTTGCTGGTACCTTCAAGTGACTGCAAGTTTTGCTCTGTTCGCAGAAGAACAAGGTGAAAATGAAAAACCTGGATGGGAACTTGCCCTCTAAAATAGCAAAGATCGGAGATATGGACCTGGTGTAGAGGCAGCAGAGCTGAGGGTCAGAGCCTGACCACCGGGGTCAAACTATAGGCCCCACCCTGGGTGGAGGGGGAATCTAAGACCTCCCTGAGCCTTGGATCGTCTGGAACATGAAGATGATAATAACCCCTGCCTCGTGAAACCTTAGAGCAGTGCCTAGCACGCTGTAAGCCCCGCACCTGATAAACACTAACAGTGGACAGGAACAGAACCCTCAGGAAGAAGGAGCTTTACTGAGTATGTTCATTAAACAGGGCACAGACTCGATGAAACTGCACACATAAAGCGATCGGCACGACTGTGACACCCAGGGTTCACCCATTCAATGCTAGCTGTTACCACGGTCCTTCCCACTGCTCTCAGTTATTCCTATTACCGAATTCCCACTGGAGAGAAGACCACAGTGTCATAGCCCACAGTGCCCAGCCCAGGAGGAGGAGATACAGAAAGAAGGAATGCAAGACTCTGAGGGCTGGGGCGGAGCGGGTGGGGTGGGGAGGACTCAGGCGCAGGGAAGGCCCTGCCTGGGTAAATGCTTGGCGGCTGGATCTTGGAGGCAGCAAGTCCTCTGGAGAGCCAGCTCCACGGCCTCAGAAGTCAGGCCAGCTTTTAGTTCCCGGCATCCGGGCCCATGTCCCCCATCAGGCCTGCTGCCCAGGGCGCTCAGATTCTTCCAAAGCCCAGGACTCACGTCCAAAGCAGCCTCTCAGACTCAGGCCCCAAATTCCTTGGCCAGCAGGGTTCACGTCTCCACGAGGCTGACAGAGTCCAGCTGCTGGCGCATGCTCCTCTGCTCCCACCAAGGCCTGGCCAGCCCCTGAGCCCGGGAATCAGGAACTGCCAGGATCCCCAGCCCCTGCCCCAGCCACGTAATTAGTGCAAGCACCCGTGAGGCCCTGTAGCTACCCGCCTTGGTCCCCCTGTGCCGAAACAGCGGCAGGAAATGGTCAAAATCGGAATCTAATGACAGCCTTCCCCGTCCACCTCCTTTGTGACCGTCTCCAAGGACTGGAAGGAAATCCCATGAAAGGACAAATGTAAAAGAAAAATTAGCAAAAAAGAATCCTCTCTGTTCTCCAAAGCAGTGTACCCCAAATCTGGCAGTGCCCGGACTCCTGAAGCCAGCAACAGAAATGCCATGCCTGGGCTCGTCAGCAGGTGCCTTCAATCAGGGCTCTGTGCAGCCAGGCCCACATCCCGGACCTCGGTCTGGGCACCTGGGCATCGTTACCATCTACAGACGACAGCCCAGTGCCCTCGGATACATAGGTGCTATAGAATAAGTGTGGGGACGTCACAAGGCTGCTGCCCACACTCAGAGAGAGAGGGCTCAGCAGGGGACATCCTCAATGGAAGAGACCCTTGTTTATCCACGGAGGTCAACGGAAGGAAACCAAACAGCCCCAGTCGCTCCCAATTCTCCATGTGCCCATGACCCTGGATTGCTTATCAGCTGGGATTTTAATCATCGCTAACATTTACCAAGGGATACTTTGCTAGACACCGTGCCCTTTTTAAACCCGTGCAATGTCCCTTCTATTATCATACCCATTTTATAGATGAGAAAACTGAGGTACAGGTTAAATACTGTCCCAAAGTTATACCTTTGGAAAGTGGCAAAGGTAGGACCCTGCCTAACTCCAGGACCTGTGGGCTGAGAAAAGATCCTTCAACCAAACTGGGGTAGACTCATTGCATTCATGCCCTGATTTGTTCATGCCTCCCTGATTCCATACCCTTTTGGGGGATCCCTCCCACAATGAGACTGGGCTTAGCCACGTACGTGGCTTGTTCTAGTGGATGGGACGGTAACGGATGTGATACAGAAACTTGATAAGGCACTGGGGAGTCCACTTCTCTCAGACCCTGACCCTGCAATGAGAAATGCCTGGCTTTGCCTGCTGGAGGGAGGAGAGGCCGCTTGTCCCAGCCAATTCTGATTGAAACCAGGAAGCTGTGGCCAACTGTCTTGAAGCATGAACAAGGCCAGCCCAGATCAACCCCAGCCCAAATCCATACAGCTCCCACCTACCCGCAGATGTGAGAGGAATAACTAGATCTCAGGGTGGTTTGCAACATGGCAACAGCCAACTGATATGCCAACTGCATTGCCTGTTCTCTTTGAACACAGAAAAAGAACTGCCTGAGAATTAGCAGAGTGAATGAGAAACACATTTAAATCAAAGGGTTTGCTTTAAATGAGAGACTGTCAAAGAGTTACTGTGTTTAGGTCAGGATTCGAATTCTAGAATTCTTGACAATACCCATGAAGGGATCAAGCCACATCTGGAGTCATGACTCTGTTCGCTCCATCACACCTGTGTGGTATACCTTAGATGGAACCCTTTATCCATCTGTCCCTTTCATATGCTGAAACGGCAATGCTCTACCACGGGCCAGGGGACACGGCATCTTTCTTCCATGCCAGCCTGACATGAAGCCACACTTCTGTGTCATCTATCCATTGTTGTATTAAAAAACTGCACCTAAACTTAGTGACTTAAACCCACCCTTTTCCTCTCTCTCCTGATGTTTTGGGCAAACTGGCCTCAGCTGGACAGTAGTGCTGGTGGCTCCTGAGTCTCGTGTGGTCGCAGCGGGAGGAAGGCTGGGGCTGCTGTCATCGGGAGTGTGTCTGGTCTGGAATACTCCAAATGGCTCACTCCATGTCTGACACCTTGGCAGGGGTGGCTAGAAGGATGGGCTCAGCTGGGACCCTGAGTGGGACGTTGGGAGAACTGAGCCTCTCTCCTGCCCTGCTCTGTGTCAGGGTCTCACTCTCTCCTAGGACTTCTCCAAGTGGTTTCTCCAGCAAAGTAGCTGGACTTCTTATAGGGCAGCCTGGGGCTCTTGAAAGCACAAAAGCAAAGGCTGCCAGGCTTTCTTAGGCGTCCCTCACACTGCCTTCTATTGGTTAAAGCAGTTACAGGGGCCACCACCTAGATTCAAAATGGGGAGTAAACTCTCTCTCAGTGGGAGGGCAACAAGTTGCAGCCACTTTAAGCCACCTGACCTCTCACCTCCTACACCCAGCCCCCTCCACCTAACACCCAAGTCAGTGGCAGCACACATCCTGAAGCGGAGCAATCATGCATTTTTTCCCCCGAGATGGAGCCTTGCTCTGTTTCCCGGGCTGGAGTGCAGTGGCGTGATCTCAGGTCACTGCAACCTCCACCTCCCGGTTCAAGCAATTCTCCTGCCTCAGCCTCCCAAGTAACTGGGATTGTAGGTGCCCACCACCATGCCGGCTAATTTTGTATTTTTAGTAGAGACGGGGTTTCCCCATGTTGGCCAGGCTGGTCTTGAACTCCTGACCTCATGATCTGCCCACCTTGGCCTCCCAAAGTGCTGGGATTACAGGTGAGAGCCACTGCCACACCCGAACACAATAATTCATTTTTACCAATGCACACTGGGCAGCAGGCCTGGGAGTCTGCAGCATACGCATTGAGTAAAAAAATGGTGTCTTCCCAGCAGAACCACAGACAATTTGTGGATGAACATCAAGACAAAGAAGGCAGCTTTGGAACCCCAGAATCCCTGCTGTGTCACCAGAGCACCCCAAGGTTCCATTCCAGAAGGAATGTGCAGGATGACCACCAAATGGGAATGTTCCTCTCCCTGCACATACACGGGGACGTCTGGAAGGTATGAGGTAACCACACTCTCTGCAAAGACCTCAGTCTGAAAATGGGCACCTGCAAGAGCTAGACTCCCCTGGGAGGGTCCACTTTAGGATATGTGGGAGGGAGCCGCTCTCTGCCAGGGCAGATGTGAATCCCATTTTGGCTGGGGCTGCAGGCACAGGCCTGAGGGGCTGCTGTAGGGAGGACAGCCCTGAGAGAGCCCTTAATCATTTAACTAAAACCACGTTCAAGGCATAATTAGCAGACAGCTCCAGATTCATGATCTGAGGCCCATTGGCTCTGTTGGACTAATTAGGTGACACATCCTTGGGTGGGCAATGCACTCTGGCCTTCTCAGAAACATCGCAGAGAGCTCAGCAGATCAAGGCTGGCATCTGGTTCATGAGCTGCCTTACGATGGCTGGGCAAAGAGACAAACGCATTACTGGGCGAGAAACACACACAGCTTCCAGAGATCAACAAGGCATTCCCCGCCCCACACCCCACCACCCCGTCCCCAAACAACCAATAATCCTTGCAACATTCAGATCCTGGACACAAAATCCTTTACTCTCAGAAATCAGCAACATGCTCTCTGCCTTCTGAACCACCCTACCCTTTCCAAATCAAGGCTAACAGCAATAAAAGGCATGCACGCCTACACACACAATTCTGCCCTCTCCAGATTCTACTCCTCTGTAAGCTCACAGCCACTGAGGGCTGCTGCAAGACAAAACATCATCATCCTGGATCAGAAAAATAAATCACCAGCTCTGTGGAAGCCCCAAAAGTACCCAGAGCCTCAAACCCATCGCAGATAGCAAACACCTGCTGTTTAGCCAGTTCTCTCCATCCAAGGTGCCTCTGTGTCAATGGCAGGGGTCCCACACAGCAACAGGAGCTGGTAAAGCCTTAGCAAAGGCAAAGTCTGAATCTTTGGGAGGTCTTCAATGCCTCTGACATAATAGCAGATACAGGCAGGAATGCAATAACCATGCTGACTGAATGCAAGAGAAAGCACCAGAGAATAAGAACACTCAAATCCTGCAGCACTGTTTGCCAAAGGGCTTGCTGGCCAGAGAAGCTTGGGAAACTGGTCCCTAAACTGAAGGAATCCTGAATAATACTAAAATCCCATATACCAGATTCACAATGAACATTAGGACAATAAAGGCTCTGAGAAGTCCTGCAGTTAAGGGACTTATTTAATGGGTCATTGTAGCAATTGTTCACAAACTTAGTTTTGCAAAGAATCTTTTTTCCCCCAGAATCTCCAGGGGGATAATATATTTAGGAAATATTGTCCCTGGGAAGCAATACATCAGTATAGGGCAGATATCGCAAGTCACAATCCCATAAGAGCTAAGTTATTTAAATAAGTGGAATGGGTCAGGTATAATATTTGTATAAGAAACATATAGAAACATTCTTCGTCTCCATGAAGAAATATGCTCTAATTTTCTGGAAAACAAAAAACCATTTTGGTTCATCTTTTATCTTCTATCTTTGACAGCAATTTTTTCCTATGAGAGAAATAGAAATATTTATTTAAAGGAAATATAGTTCAATAAGAAAAACAGTGTGCAAAGGCAATGATAAAAAAAAAAAAAAACAGAGAGAAAAATGAGAAACAGGATTGGTGAGCACTGCAGGGCTCTGGGGGACACGGGCCCTGTCCAAGAGCACGGCCGCATTCAGCTCCACTTGAACGCTGCCAGCGATATTAGCTTTTCCAATTTTTACAAAGAAGTCAGAAATCTGGAGTTCTAAGTGAAATTCCTCATTTTTAAATGTTGGCTCAAATTGTTTCAAAATTGAAAGGGTCAAACAAAACATTCCTGGGAGCTAGCTTCAGCTCACCAGGTTGCAATCTCTGCCAAAAAAGACGGAGTAATGTTCATTCAACTGGTGCTGCCACCAGTTTCCCAAACATCTCTGGCCGGGGAACCCTTTGGCAAGGGTCTGAGTGCTCTTTTTCTCTCTCTTACTTGCTTGCATTCACTGAGCATGTGTACTGCATTCCCTGCGAGTACCTATTATTCCAGTTGCTTCAAGGACCTACTAAAGATGCGGACTTTGCCTTTGCTAAGGCACCACTCTAAGCACTGGGCCCTTGCCTCTCCTTGGGCAGGCCCTGGCATGTGTGGGAAGGGGTGAGCACACAGTGGGAGGCCAGAATGGCCAGTCCATCAAGGGGATCCATCATGGTGTCGTAACAACACTCTCTCAGGTCCTTTTCAGAAATAGAATTCATTCTCAAAATAAAAACAGAAAGCCCACCTGGAGAGGCCAACAAAAGAAGACAGTCTATGGGACTGGGACAGTGCATGTGTAGCGGGTTGGGGTGCATATTTAGTGGGCTAGAGTGTGTGTGCAGCGAGTAGCACATGGGAGCAAGACAACGTGTATGTAGCAGGTAGCCCATGGGACTGAGAGAGTGCATGTGTAGCAGGTTAGAGTGCATGTGTAGTGGGTACCCATGGGACCAAGAGAGTGTGTGTGTGTAGCAGGTAGCTCGTGGGACTGAGACAGTGTATGTATGTAGCAGGAACACATGCGCAATGATGGCCTCATTAGAGCCTCATAACAGCCCATGTGATACGTGGCTCAGGCTTTATTTAAATGTTTCTTTCCGTATTTTTAAAGATGAGGCCCATGGATGTCAAGTGACTTCTCCAGGTATTCACAGTGACATTTGTATTCCCAGAGACAAAAGCAGTCCCTGATGAGATGAGGCAGTGACCGAGACACAGCCAGTGGTCCTGCAGCCCGGCCAGCCAGCTCCCAAGCTGCCCAGGAGAACCACAGGCTGCAGAAGGCCTCCTGATCACCTGCAGAATCATGGGAGATGGGATGCTGTTCCCACACATTTCTCAGAAGCTGACTGACAGACACAGCAACATGAGAAATGTACAGTGTGGATATCTGATTGGAACCTGGGTGTGAGTCTCTCAGCAGAGCACTAGTAGATCCCCAGGGGCAACATCACTCCACACAGTAAAAAGAGGCAGAAGCTTCTGGAACATGGAGCTGGACATGGCCAGCTGAGGAAGCAGACGCCGGCAGAAAAGGAGGCTCAGGTACCAAGGGCATCTGCAAAAGGAACAATGACTCAAGCTGGTACTATGGCAGAAATGGCTACCTGCCCCCAAAGATTCCTGCTCCCTCTTCCACAGTGTAGAGTTGTCACTGGAAGGTGGCTGCCCAGATGGGACTACATTTCCCAGCACCTCTTTCATCAGGGTGGGGCCATGTGATTAGTTCTCACCAATAGAACATGAGCAGAAGTGGTAAAGAATGATTCACAGACAGGGATCTTAAGCAGTGGGAAGAGTTTTTCCACTCTGATTCCCCGTTCACCAGGTAGAAGCAGAGAACTCAGAGGCTCTCGCAGATAAGCCACAACATGGAAGGAGCCTGGACCACTAAGTCACTGTAAAGGCAGGAGTCATTTTTCAACCAGGATACCTATTTTGGACTAGTCCAGGAGTGATAAATACAATTCTAAACTGCAATATCAGGGTGTCTTCACCACAACAACCAGGGTTACCCCACCTAAAACACAAGTGGAAAGAAAGAAGAATACGTGGGTCAAGAAAACAAGTCCTCACCAGGATGAGAAGCTCAAGGCAAAAGCAAGACAGGAAAAATGTATCCGCTAAATCAGATCAGTCACCACCTCCTACATACAGCCCACCTGAATGCCTCTAGATCAGGCGTCCCCAAACTTTTTACACAGGGGGCCAGTTCACTGTCCCTCAGACCGTTGGAGGGCCGCCACATACTGTGCTCCTCTCACTGACCACCAATGAAAGAGGTGCCCCTTCCTGAAGTGCGGCGGGGACGGGATAAATGGCCTCAGGGGGCCGCATGCGGCCCGCGGGCCATAGTTTGGGGATGCCTGCTCTAGATAAAGGTCAACTTTAAGACGCCTGGATGCTTAGCTATGCTTACCTTGATGAAGAATGGCTTACAAAGACAAACACTGCGTGAGCTCCTCTATTTGTGAAATCTAAAATGGGCAGACTCGAAGAAGCAGAATAGAATGGTGGTTGCCAGAGGCTAGGGAAAGGAGGGCATGGAAAGGGGTGATGGCCGAGGGGTCCAAAGTTTCTGTTATGCAAGATAAATAGGTTCTGGAGATCGACTGCACAGTACAGTGCCTGTGGCGAACAGTACTCCAGTGTCTATGTAAAATGTTCTAAGAGGGCGGATCTTATGTTAAGTGTTCTTTCTCTCTCTCTTTCACACAAATAATAATGATAAAAAAGAGGGCAGGAGGAAACTTGGGCAGATGATAGCTATGTCTGTGGCCTTGATGCTAGTGATGGTTTCGTGAGTGTACAAACCCATCAAGTTGCACACAGTAAATAAATGTAGCTTTGTACGAGTCAGTCATACCTCAAGAAAGTGATTTTTTTTTTAAAGAATGACTTATGAAAACTCATTTTGGGAAAAAAAGAAGGTTATTTACCAAATATACTCCACCCACCCACCCAACAGCCCTGCACTGGGAAGGTATGCCTACTATCTCCGTCAACAGGTGAGGGCCGCAAGGTCAGGAGGGGTAGTGACTTGGCCAAGGGCATGAAACTGGTGGAGGCAGAGCTTGGCTTTAACCTAGAACCCTAATCCTTCCACCAACACAACCTGCTCTGAATGGTGCAAAGTATTTGCACCACTGCCCACAAATCACTTTCTGCCTTGTATGGGCCAGCCAGGTATGGTGGCCTTTTCAACACAATGGGTACCTCCTGAAGGCAGAGACTCAGGCCATTCGTCCGTTCAGCCTCACAGGGCCCAGCGGGGGCCTCTCATCACTGACTGCAGGAAATCACATGCTACTTGACCTCACGTCCTCACCTGTTGATGGCAATGGTAGAAATACCTTCCCAGTGGGTCACTGGCTGGGTGGACAGAGTATACTTGGTAAATAAATTTTTTCCCAAAATGAGTTTTTATGAGTCATTCTCTTTTTTCAAAAAAAAGCACTTTATTGAGTATGATTGACTTGTAAAAAGCTATACTTATTTAATACATACCACTCAATGAGTTTGGGGATAAGGGTACACCCATGAAACCATCATTACTGTAAAGGCCACAGACATACCCACAATATCCCCAAGTTTCCCGCGGCAGCTCTCAGGCCAGATTCTGGTGCATCTTCAGGATACTCGGAAGGCTTACACCCCAAATCCTGTCCTCTAACTCAGCACTCTCCACCAAGGATAATCAGAAACATACCAAAAGGCACTGCTTCCAATTCTGAACAATCACCATTTGATCACAGCAATCTGGCTATGGATGGATAATCTCATGAGTCATTCATTATCAATACTAAACTAAGAGTTAACATCACTGGGGGTTGCATCTTCTTTGCTACCTGGAGGAGGAGAGGAGAGGGAGTGACGGAATGTTTTCATGTCATTGGACAGTGGGGTAAGGATAGCTGCTACTCCCAGCTCTGCTCTGAGGCTTGCTTAAGCAACACACACATCTGCCCACCACCAAGCCTCCGTTTGTCCAGGGCCTGGGTGGCACCCTCAGGAGAATGAGGGCAAATTAGCATATGGTCTCAACTTTGAACAAAAGGAAGGAATAAACCCAGAAGCTAGCAATCAGTCCTGGGAACTCAGAATCCTCTAGAATATTTTTGAGCCCAGGTAGGAGGCTTGGTGGGCTCTGCAGCCCAGATGCTCCCCTCTAGAAGGGTTTCTCTACTTTGGCACTGTTTACATTTGGGGCCAAGATCATTCTTTGCCTTAGGAGGGTGTCCTGTGCACTGCAGGATGGTTGGCAGTATCCCTGACCTCCACCCACCAGAGGCCAGCAGCACCCCCCACCCAGCCATGACACTGAGGGGTGGACCCAGACATCACCGTATGTCCCATGCTCCCATGAAGGACCCCTGCTCTAAAGGATGCAACAATTGATGTCCCCGCCAGAATTCAGGCCTGGGGTTTTCCATCCTCCATCTTCTCCTATCTGGATGCTCACATGATGTGTCTCAATTTTTAAAGTTTGGCAACTAATTCCATTTTTTTATGCTGCAAGAGCTAAAAAACACGTGTACAGGTCACTGGCCAGAGCCCCCACCAAGCCCTCTGCTATGTCCAGATGGAAAATGAAAAACCATGAAAACCCACTTCTCACTGTTCGAGCTCCTGAGCTCCTTAAAAAGCAAGTCCGATCCCACGGCCCTGGGAAGGAGCCCTATAAAGGGAGGCCCATATTATTTCGGCGGGGATCTTGCCACAAGATCACCTGTCAAAGGGGTTTTTTAAATCCCTTCTCCAGGAACACAGGCTGACAACCCCACTTGCTCTTTCTCCCGCAAAATACAATTACCCTCCTGCTGATGTTCTGAAAGCCAGGCCCTAAGCCGGCTCTGGTCTATGGAGCAAACACTTGTGAACCACCCGCCTATAAAACCAGCCAGCCTCTGGGCACTGGTGAATCTTTCAGTGCCAACATTCCCCCAGAAGACTGGCCTCCCTATCTCTCAGCCCCTAGTTAAAGAACTTGATCTGAGCAAGTTTCCTTTCCTTCCAGCGAAAATCTGGGTTACTAGGGGGAGGGCAGTGGAGAATCTAATAAATCTTAGAATATACTTCTTGGCTAAAGGAAAAAAAAAAAAAAACACCTACTTACTGGTGTCATGAAACAACTTTCCAGCTCTCTCAGAAGAGAGCCGGGTTCAGAAGTTACTATTGTATTCAAGCTGTATTAAATCAAGCTGTGAGAAGCACCAGGGTTATGCTTTTAAAGAATGCCCTGAGCCAATTCTGATGTTTAAAGGGAAAAGGAAAAAGTTTCCAAGGCTTCCATAAATTCCGAGGAGAGGAAGTTTCAAACTTGGGTGTTCACAGACCGTGGCCCCCACATGGAAACAGCTTGGTTTCATGTATTTGGTTTTACTGTTTAAACTTTAGGGTCTTTTAACTTTTTATTTTTACAGGGCTCAGAAGAAAAGGGAGAGGGAGCCATTTGCTCAGCAAGTGCCAAAGAAAACCCAAGCGCCTCCCTCAGAGGGCCTCTGCTTGAGACGACGGCGAGGCAAGTATGCGGGGCGGGGACCCCGGCTCCTTGCCTGCCCCGGGCACCGCTCCTCCGGCCGCTGGAGGCCCGGCCTGCGAGGCCGGCTGCTAATGAACTCTGACAAGATCAACCCAAGGCAAGACCCGCTGCACCGTCACTCGGCCGCGCCTGGGCCTCGGCCACCAGCAGCAGTAGGAGCAAAATGGAGAATTTCCAAAAACAAGATGAGGCCCAGCCAAGTCCCAAGGAGTCCTAAATTTAGTCCCTGGGGGAAGACGGCTGCGTCCACTCAGCCGGGACACCAGTGAGGCTCAGCATCCCTTGGAAATGCCAACCAAACTAAACAGGCCCTCCCAGGACACCTCAGTCCCCAGTTCTGACTCACGCCCACATTTCCAATCCCCAGGCCCCCACTGTCCAAGGCCTGTGTACCTCAGGGGCTGGGCAAGGCAAGGAAGGTATACCCATTCGACAGGAGAGAAAATTGAGCCCCAAAAGAGGTAGCGGTGAGGTAGAACGAGCACAGGCAGTTCTGCGTTTGGATCCAGTATCAAGTTCTATCACCCAATACCCACGTGACCAGGAAGAAGGCATTCTGCCACTTGGAGCCTCAGTTTTACCATCAGTAAAATGGGAGTGAGACTGTCTATTTCAAAAAGTAGTGAAAACACACAAAATTTTAGAATTGCTACGTCTATATCGACACACATTTATTACAGACACATACATATATATCATATACATGTGTGCTAAAAAGAGACTCCCAGGCCCCACCCCAGACATATATAGTCGACAGCTGTTGTTTATGCCGGCTCAGCACCCTAACCCCCATGCCCTGCCCCTCTCTCTCAGCCCCTGTGGCTGAGGCCAGCCCAACCCGTTTCCATAAGAGTTCTCAAACACCTAACGGAATCGGAATCACCAGGAGCCGAACCCCGGTTATTCAGTTTCCTGCATGCTATTCTGATACACAAGAGACAGTTTTAGGAACAGCTGCCAGATAAACTCAGAAGATCCAAGTGGCTAAGCTCAGAGAGGGTGTGACCTGCTCCCAGGCCCAGGAAGCTGCACATCTGCAAAGGGCCTCAGATTCTTAAGGGCTGTCAGGGTGGGACCCTCTCCCAGCTCTGAGCCAAGACGCAGAGTGCTGAAGGGGAGGTCCTGAGGAGCAGAGACCAGCAGAATTCTGTGATCTGACCCCAGAAAGCACTTGCTGGCTCTTCCCCCTGCAGCACCCAGCTTTACACTGCAGGAGGGTCAGGGGATGAACAGAGCCCAGAAGCTCCAAAGGTCCTTGCTTTAACCTGATGCAGGGAGGAAGGGCCGGGAATGTCTACTTGCCCACAGGGCAACTTGAGCATCAGGAGTTCCCCACAGCAACTCTCCAGCTGGTGTCAATAGCCACCTGGGGGCCGGACAGGGCAAATTACAAAGACCTTTCCGCGGCAGGGAAAAGACTTCCAGAAAGGACTTTCTTCTTAGAGGGAATGATCATCAGTCACAAGCAGAGCAGCCTTACCGAGTGCCTCCAGGCCACACAGGTTCACCGGATTCACACACCAACTACGAGTCTCACTTCACAGACGGGGAGGCTGAAGCCTCAGAAACATCAGGAAAGTTGCCTAAGGTGGCACGACTTCCGACGTTATGACTCCCTGGGCTCCAGAGACTGACTTTGGTCAGCGCCCTTCTAACCTCCACGTCTCCTGGGCTCCGTCTCTGTCTGGCTCAGGGACAAGCTCAAGCCCGGACGCCGCGCTGCACCTAAGCTGGGTAAGAAGACAAACTCCAGGGGTGCTGAGCACTCATTTTTAGAGAGGGGTAAACTGCTGCAGAGAGGATTTCTCCGATTCCCAGAGTCCCACAGCAGACCCCTGAACCCCTCTCCACCAATCTGCCACCTCCCTGGAGTTAGAGCACAAAGGACAGGGCAGAGCAAACAACTCCACCACCCCCAGCCATCGAGCCAGTCCCATGTAATACGCGGGGTTCATTCCCCAAAACAATCCACGATGGAAGCAACTACCCCCACCGTCTACTTTAGACAGGATGGCTGAAGCCCAGAGATTGAGAGAACTTGTCCAAAGCACACAGCAAAGCAATTCCATTTTCCAAGGATTATCAGGTGCCTAGATGTGTCAGGCTCTGTGCAAGGCCACGGAGCCCCAGGGGTTAATGATAATACCCTGCCCCTGCCACCACAGGTTAATGACAGTACCCACACCCCTTGCTGTTCCTGTGGAAGGTGAGCAGGAACTCAACTGCCACGCGAATAAGTCACAAATGACCAACAATGGTGAGCACGCCAAGGAGGCAGAAGGAACAGCATGTTAGGAGAAGGAGCCACAGTGAAAGCTGCTTGGAGGCACATGTGAGAGCTCTGTCCTGGACCGTGAGCGGGGCAGAACCCGGGAGAATACTGGGAAGCATCTCCAGCTGCAGGAACAGCACGAGCAAAGGCCTCAGGGTGGGCACAGGATGGGTGTGTTCCAGAAGGGAGCAGGGCAGCTGGGAAGGAGTGAGGGGAAGGGAAGCCAGGGGCGAGAAGCAGGAAAGGGGCAGGTTGTGCTCAGCCTTGTGGACTATGGGAAGGGATTTAGATGTTCCCACAAAGGCTGTGGGAAGCCACAGTAGAGATTCAAGTAGGACAGACAGTGGATCTCACTGGGTTCTGCAAAGTCAGCCCGGCTAAAGCAGGGAAGAGAAATTCAGAGGCCTTTGGGGTCCTCCAGGAGCAACAGGATGATGGCTTAGAAGAGGATGGGGACCCTGGTGAGCAGCGAGCAAATCTAAGATTCACAGAGTCACAGATTGACAACAGGTGTCCATCTGGCAGCCCTGCAGGGAAGGGAGGGGAGGAGGCAGGAATGACCCCTCAGGTGGCCACCCTGAGCAACAGATGAACAGGGAGCCCTTCACTGGGCCTGGGAGGCTGGGCACGCGGATGAGTCTCAAGGGTAGGTGAGGAAGGCTGCTTCCGACAGGCTGTTTGGTTGTGTGAGCCGCAGTGAGTGGAGGACACCCAAGTCTTCATAGCACTTAAAATTCCCAAAGTCCCCAGCAGCCCCTTAAGCCTCCATGTGCACAAACCCAGGTTCCACCAGGCCATGTGGCCAGCCGCTCATCCTCATCCTGGCTGCACTGCTGACCTGCCCCCTCCCGATCACGTCTCCCCATGGGAAGCCAACCATGGCCTCTGTGTCTCTCAAACAGTGATCCCCAAAGACAGAATTTGGGTTATTGATGGGCTGCCACCTGCAGTCCCTAGGCTACAGCCCATGCCACTGACAACAGGCCTTGAAAGGGACCTTTAACCCAATTGTCTGTGTCAAGCAAGCCATGGGCAGCCCCTCCTTCCCCTCCACTTGCCTCCCAGCTCTTTTCTAAGGCAGCCCCAGGCAGAAGATGTCCAGCACAGCCTGGCCCTGACAGCGGGACAGTCACACACCCAAGAGGGTCTGCCATGAGCCTAAGGAAGGCCACCACTGGCCAGCCCTCAGTGCGGAAGCCTCCCTGTGCCTAGCGCAGGGCTGCTATGGCTGGGGCTGGGGGCTGCACCACTCCCATACCCGCAGCCACATTCCACCTCAGCACGGAGTGCTGCACAGATGATACAGCATTCCCAGCAATACATTTCCTAGATGGAAAAACCGAGGCTAATAGACACGGTCACTCCACAGATACTGGGAGTGGAAGTCCTACCCGGTCCTGCCTCCCAAGGCCGGCCGTGCTTGTCTTGTCACACAACACATGAATAATAACTGCCCTGTGTATCACCTGCTTTCTGTGGCTAGGTACGGAGCTAAGTGTTTCACAGGCATTCTCATCTGATCTACACAACAGCTCCATGAGCTAAGAAACATTTTTCCTCCCATTTTACAGATGAAGAAACAAAGGCACAGAGAGGTTAAGGCATTTGCCCAAAGGTCACACAGCTAGTAGGTGGCGTGCCAACATCTGAATCGGGACTGGCTGTCTCTGTGGCCAGAGTCATGTTTCTCAGTTCTCATTATCTTCTCTCTCCATGCAGAGCCTATGTCGACCATAAAATTTTAATACCACAGGTATTCTGTTTATATACTGGATATAGATCTGTGTTTTATGCTTAAAAAAACTAAGCTTCCTTCCCGCCGCCCCCGCCCCTCCCCGCCCAGGAGCCAATTTCTGCCTCCGTGGGGTCAACATCATCCTCATGGAGAGTGGCCTTGAGTCAAGACCAGTGTGGTGCAACAGGAACAGAAGACGAGCCACACATGCAATGTTAAATCTTCTCATAGCCACATTAAAAAACAGAGAAACAGATCACATTAATTTTAACAATGTTATTTAAGCCAATATATCCAAAATATCAACATTTCAAAATTCTATCGTTATATGTGATTTCTTAAATTTATTAATTAAAAAGTTGACATTCTTTTCCTTTTCTACATTAAGATTTTGAACTCCCCTGGGTACTCGCAATCCAGACCCACCCTACTTCAAACGCTCAGTGGCTGCGCCAGGGTAGAGGCTGCCGTGGTAGGCAGTGTCCGCCGAGCTCCACCCACTCTGCTAAAGCAACCTTCCGCGTTTTCCCGAAAACTCCTGAAAATCCATCTCTGCGGGACTTCCTCCATCCAAGGAACCTGACCAGTCCTAACCAGAGGGTTCTACTTCACAAGTTCTCAGGACCTCCTAAAGACAAGACACCACGCTAACAAGCTCACAAGGTACAACCAGGAGTAAGAACTGGCCTCTGCCCTCAAGCAGCCTACGATCTAAGCGGGAGGAGAGGAGTGAAATACTCACCAACTCCACTGCACACCAGGCTCCGAGGCTTCTCACCCATTCTCTCTTAATCCTCATACTCATCCTGGGAGATGGGTTCTGTTATTACTATCCCCTTTTATTGGTAAGGAAACTGAGGCTTGACACACCATGAATCTTGCCCAGGGTCCACCTGCTTGACTTGGCCAACCCAGGGCAGAACAAAGGAGATGTCAGCAAAGCCATGTGGAAGCTTTTAAGAACAAGGAGGGTGGCTTCAGGGAGGGCTTCAGGGAGGGTGTAAGTGAACTTGGAGGCAACATGAAAGGGAAGAAGGAAGCAGAGAGCCGAGGCTAAAGCGGGGCGTACGGATTTGCAGGAATACAGAAGCAGTAAGTGCCTTTCTGAGGGACAGAACCGCATAAGCAGAGCCTTCGAAGCAGCAAAAGAGGCTGGGATTCTGGGCACTAAAATGCTGTGGCATGAAGCTGGTGCACAGGGCACGGTATGAAGAGAGTCCAAGGGCAATCACCCAGTCATGGGAAAGCATCCACTGCCCAACCCACAGGCCATAATGCCAGCGGAATCTGACTTCCCAAAATATTTATCAAAAGGCTCTGGGCACCAGACTCCATTCTGTAAACCTGGATGCTGTTCCAAAGCTGAGAGGATAGATCTCCCAGAGAACCAGATAAACTCTCCTTCACATTCTAAATAATGAAAGGGAGGCAGGGAAGAGGAGCTAAAATCAGCCTTCTCCAATCACCCAACTTAAAGGGATTATGGTCAGAAGCAAAAGGGAGCAAGGGGACCGTCTCCTTATCAGGCACATGGCTGCTCCAGACTCAGGCAAAACTTCTTAGCACGCATCCTTCTTCCATGCCAGGGGAGAGAAGCACACAGTCCCAATCCACAAAGGTCAGACCCATCCTCCCGGGGCACAATTTCAAGCCAATCTGTTTCCCTCTAATTTCCGGGAGAGAACGGTCCCTCCCGTGTACAGAGGTGCGGACTGGAGCTCAAAGAATGAGGCCCATAAATCTCCGACTTGCTAAGGCGGCCCAGATTTCAAACCTCCCAGCACGCCAGCCCACTGCACTCAAAGGCACAAGCACAGGAAGCTGTGGGATGAGGAGATTCAGGAATGTGGAGGAAGGAAGAACCATCTCTTTTGCTCCCAATGATCACCACTGACATTATGGACTGAATCAGCCAGGAAGCACTTGGCATAGATGCTCTCACTTAATCCTCCTGAAAGACCACGAGGCAGGTCCTGCTGTTATCCCCATTTTACAATGAGAAAAGACAGAATCACACAGCCAAGAAATGGCAGCACCAGCTCTAACCTGGACTTCCTGTGTCTCCAGCTGGGGCCCTCCCATAGGCTGGCCTACCACCCTCAGTTTCCTCCCCTCTCTGATATGTAGTCCCGGGTTCAAGCCACTGCTAACCACCTCCCTCCCCTGTTCCTAAGGGCACACCCTTAGGCTTCCGTGTGCCTGCAAAATAAGCCCAAAATCCCAGGGAGAGTTAAGAGAAGGTGGGCAGGTGCTCAGGGCATCCCCAGGCCTCCACCAGCCAACTCATGTCACCCACTCCCAACTCCAAAAATGCAGCCCAGCCTCTCAAGGGGCCCATCTAAGAAGCGGGCTTTCTGGCATCATATTTTCCTCCCACAGAACGTGAGAATAAAGGGTTCTTTGCTTGTCTCCTGAAATAACTGGCTCTCGCCGTAAAGCAATCTTCTGCCCAGTAAAAATATTTCTGTAAAACTTGGTAACTCTATCTGCGGTTCCTTTTCTGAAA
Source organism: Saimiri boliviensis (assembly GCF_048565385.1). Classification (NCBI taxonomy): domain Eukaryota; kingdom Metazoa; phylum Chordata; class Mammalia; order Primates; family Cebidae; genus Saimiri; species Saimiri boliviensis. Next base: position 121,813,094 of record NC_133449.1, read on the forward strand.
GTCAAAAATCTTGGGGAGTGAAATATGGCAGAGGCCGGCTCTATGACAAGCTCATGAAGTCATGTCTACCCGAGACAGTCCCTCCTTAACGCTGTGATTAATTTGCTGTTAACCACAGGGACTTTGTGTCTTAATACACTCAAAGCAAAGCACCAGTTCACATTTCCACCAGAACAATACCCACTGCCCCAGACTTGGTGTCCAGCCAGGCAGGTAGCGGAGCCAGGGCCTGGATCAGGGGCCGGAAAGGACTCGGTTGAGATTGGGGACTCTGCCAAAGGGCCATAATGCACAAGGGAGCTGTCACCTGTGGCCTGTCCTTGGCCAAGGAAGAAGTACAGCTTATAAAATAAGTAAGGGGTATCCCGAGATCAGGGTGTAAAAGGCACTTACGGCTAAACCAGACTAACTCCAAGATGCCTACAGAAGCTCCTGAAATGTCCCTAGGGCTTGGTTTTCCCATCTGTAAACGGGGAAGAATCATCTCAGGGGAACTTTTGAGCAAATGAATGTGATGTCCCCTCTCAACATCTTCATCTGACAAATGGCAATCACGTCCCTTCCAGGTTCTATTTTCAGCCCCAAAGAAATGGAGACGGGTTTACTGGGAATCTTCCAAAACACAACAGCAGATCCAGAGGCGTTAAAGGGCTGCCGAGTGTGCCTGCTGGACGCTCACTGCATGCTGAGACTTCACTGGCCGTATGCATTATTTCATTTAATCTTGGAAACAACTCCAAGCGGTGGGTATTCTGTTCCTCTTTCTACAGGTAAGAAAACTAAGGCCCAGCATTAACACCATTCAGTACAAACCCAAGTCCGAAGCCTGGATCCTAAGCTCTGCACACCCCTCAAATTGGGAGAAGATCACATAGGGAGAAAGGAGTTAAGTAATGTAATGAAGTCTTAAAAAAGAAAAGCCATACAAACTAAATTGTGAGTTCCTAACCTGGAGGCTATGGGTGCCCTAAAATGGAAGTAACAGATGCAGAGCATTTATCTAAGGAGAGTGATACATGAGATTCAGTGGATTCCCAAAAGGGTCTTGCTACTCACTCCTTGAGGGTAAAAATCATCAATGTATGATCACCATGGAGAGGTTAGAAGCTTGAAAGAAAGCCTGTAACCTCGGTGGGCTGCATGAAGGAGGTGGCAAACCACCCAGGCTATTCCATGATCCAGTGGCAATGGGTGAATCAATGGTCAGCCACCTGGCTGCCCGGTCCTTACCCAGTCTTGCCAGTTGCTGATCAGAGCCTTGTTCAGTGATTCTGATTCCAGGGACCAGGCCGTCCACATCTGTTGGCTCCACCCACACAATGTGCCTTCTGCGGCCTTCTCTCAAGTCAGTTTCTCATTAGGGAGGTTCCAAGGGCTGCAGGGAAGGGGGTGATCCCAGCCTGCACTCCAGGATGGGCATATATGACCCTGGACTGTCAAGAGGCACAGGGATGGGTTCTGGGATGTGACCCAAGTCAAAACAATGGGAGCTCCACCTGGGCTTTTGCTGGAACTTTCTTGTCTAACAGCTGAAACTGGAAGCCTGGACTGCTGGGAGCCAAATTGCCATTACCTGGGGATGGTCTGCCTAAGAATGAAGCCAATCTAAAAGAAAGCAGAGATGAAGACACAGATTGCTGTCCTGGGACATAGTGTGAGCTCAAGGATCCAGCTGTAACTGAAGTCCGCTCCCTGGTTACACAAGCCAAGAATTTGACTGTAGAAAACAGTTGACATGGGCTTGAAACACACAGGGTCCCAAGCGATCCACAGAGAAAGCTTGCACCTACTTAGCTGCAAGCTCCCCCTGAAGCTGCTTCCCTCCTGGATTTTGTAGACACCAGCCACGGGGAAAACTCCAGCTTTGCCAGAAAAATAGCAGAGCCACACCTGGAGATGGTATCAGGATGTGCAGTGTGTGTCGGGGACACAGGGGCAGGGATGGAAGCAGAAATGCACGCTGTTGCTCTACAGCCGACCACAGGCAGAAGCGCACAAACGATCTAAATGCCCAGCAGTAAGGAATCGATGCGATAAATGATGGTCCAGCCTTATTACAGAAGGCTCGACAGCCATGAAGAACAATACGGTCATACATACTGATATGGAATGATTTCCAAGATAAGTTTAAAAGTTACATATTAAGAAAGCAAGGTGCAGAGCCAGGTGTATGACATGAATCTTAAGTTTAAAGAAAAGATTTAAGGTCTGTATCACTTTTTGCGGAACTTCTCGTTGTTGAGAGACATGGTCTCCCTCTGCCGCTCAGGCTGAAGTACAGTGGTGCGATCAGGGCTCGCTGCAGCCTCAAACTCCTGGGCTCAAGCCATCCTCCTGCCTCAGGCTCCCAAGAAGCTGGGACTACAGCCACACATCACCATGCCTGGCTAGTTTTGTTTTGTTTTTAAATAGATGAGGTCTCGCTATGCTGCCCAGGCTGGTCTCAAACTCCTGGGCTCAAGCCATCCTCCCACTCTGGCCTCCCAAAGTGCTGTGATTACAAGCATGGGCCACTACACCTGGATTCTACAGCACTTTTTTATGGTTCTCCACCTTAAATGAATTTTTCAATTAACCTACAAATAACAACGCTTCTTGGTCTTAGTGGCTAAGATAGCTTCTGCTTTCTGTGCAGGGATAAGCATGTGCAAACAGAGCATGGCTAGAAGCATCTTGAGGACCTCACTACGGCAGATGCTTCTGAAGGGGGAAGCTGGGAAGTGGAGATGGGAGGAGGCTTCCTGTGTACTGCATACCTTTAGTACTATTTTGGACTTTTTTTTTTTTTTTTTTTTTTTACCACGCATATGACTTAATTTACAGAAAGGAAAAAGGTAAGGACCGTTTCTGAAAAGCAGAGGCTCTCTTCAAAGGCATAGAACAGCCTGGCTCCATAAAAGAGGTGGGAACTTGGAAGGAGTGGACCAGGCTCCCTGCCCTCTCTGCAGCTCTATACCCTCTGAGCCTGATCAATCTGGAAAATGTTCCTAAGGATCTGTCATGTGCCAACCAGTGCGAAGGGCCCGAGGATACATGGGTGAACCACAAAGAACCTGCCCTGTGGACTTGGCAGTCTGGCCATCTGGCCTCAGTTTCCCCATATTAATAATTTTGATCCTGGCCACATTTCTATGAATATTAAATGCCTGACAAACCCCTGAGAGGAAGGCTTTGTAAGCCATAAAGCCCTGGGTAAATCCTGGCTGGAAAAAAGCCACCCCCTCAGTGCTGCTGCCTCCAGCCCAGCAGGGAGTTTGCCTTCCAATACCCCAGACCAGAGCCAAGAAGATGAGTCCTCACTCATGAACCCAGTAGCAGCTGCCGAGCAGAACCTCCAGGGTTAAGAAGGCTCAAAGGACTCTGATTTGTGACATCAGGAGAAGGTGCTCCAATCCAACCATCCAGAAGGAAGCCCATGATCATTCCCAACCATGTCCACAGCTACAGCCAGCTGGGGCTGCCCCCACCAAGCCTGAACATAGCCCATGTTATAAGGAGCGGATTCTGGACAGGCCCCAAAGAGGGTTAACCAGGCTTCCTGTGGTGGGGAGGTTTCTGTCCACCACCACCTGCTGTGAGTCACTCCTATGCACTCCTCTGACACCTCCCTGCCCACTGAGGATGGAGTTTAGCCTGATACACAGGGTCTTCTCCGTGCCTCCAGGGCTGTGCCATCCAGTGCGGTAGCCACCAGCCTCGTGGGGCTATTTAAGTTTACATTTAAATTCATTCAAATAAAATATATATCTTAAAAGACAGTCACTGAGTTGCAGTGGTCACATTCTAAGCCACAGTTTCCCAAAGGGGTCAGTGCTGACACAGAACATTTCCATCATCAGAAAGTTCTCCTGATCACCACAGAGGTCCTTTCCACAGCTCCTTCTTCCTTCCCAGTCTACGGTGTGCGGGGAGGGCACCTGGCAGCCCTTTAAAGAAAAGGCAGGTGTCAATGACTGCCAGGGAAGCTCTAAATCCACTTGCAATTTTAAGTAGCCACAGTTACGGGGACATGGGAAGAGGAGAGAGGAGAGAGAACCGTGGACCGAGAGCTTGTCATGAGTGAGGACCTGCACTGGCTTCTCTGTAGGGCCACTCATAGGTCTCACTACTCTACAAATGGGGAGGGCCCCCTCCCCATCCCTCTCCAACTCCTGCGCCCTCCTGTCACCTTTCTTTCGGGGTCCAGTCAGCCCAGCCCTCGTCCAGTACAGAAGAGTTCTAACTCAGGCTTGGGGAACCCGAGGACTCTGCATTTTGAACAGCACCCAAGAGGTTCAAATGTAGGTGGTCCCTGGCCACACCGAGTCCGCCCCAACCCCACATCCCCTCCAGCTGTCGTCTTCTCTGTCCGCTCCTTCTGGTAAAGCTTCTCCACGCAGTTGCCTACACACGCGGTTTCCTCATCTGTCATTCACTTTTTAAATACATCGGCTTTTTGAAAAACACAAAAAGTAGCACATGCTCATTTTTTTAAGCCAAACAACCTAAAAATGTACAACATGAAAAGTGAAATTCTCCACTCCTCAGGGAAATAGTCCTTGACAGTGTAGTCTTCCAGATCTTTCTCTATGCACCTGCAGATACAGAGCGACACAGGCTGGAATAGGCTTTTGCACACTGTAAGAAACAGGACCACAGCGCAGGAATGTTTTGCACTTGCTCTGCCCATTCAGCAGCATTTCAGGGTCTCTTTCCTGTCGGCAAGAGAGGCCCTTACTTGCTGAGCTTTGACCAGTTGCGGAGAGCTCAGTGAGAAGGCCACACCACTGTTATCTTGTCCCCTAGCAAGGATGTTGGAGTTGTCACAAACTTCTCATTCTTCCAAATGCAGCCATCAATGTTCCTGTAAGTATGTGCTTCCGTCCTTTCGTGAGCCACCCAAGTCTCACCTCTTGTCACTTCATCAAGACAGTTCCTGCCAAACCCAACCATGACCACCAGGATCCTAACCCAAGGGACATGTCTCAGTCCTTTTCTGTAACTCCACTCTCTCTGCAGGAGACCACCTACTCTCTAGTAGATCGTGTGGATGGCCCCCAGTGAATCCCACTTCCTAGTATTTATGCCCCATGTAGTTCCTTCCCCTAAATCTGGGATGGACCTCTGACTTGCTTTAATGAAGAGAATGTGTTGTTGCTAATTTCAGGCCTAAACCTTTAAAAGGCCTGGCAGTTTTCACTTCTGTTCTCTTGGAGAAGGCAGCCACCATGTAAATCTGATTACCCTGAGACTGCCATACTGTGAGGAAGCCCAAGCTACCCATGAGGTGAGGCCAACTAGAAGAGAACTGAAGCCCCAGACACGTCACCCATTGGAGCTGCTGCAATCAGAACCTTGCTGTTAGAGCCACCCTAACTGTGCCACATGGAGCCATAGCCCTCCCAGGCTCTGCTCAAAGTGCATACTCTTAAGCAAGTCATAAAGTGATCAAGTCACTAAGTTTTGGACCTTTTTTTTTTTTTTATTTTTTTAACAGCAGTAGAAATGAAGCCTTCTCCTTTCCTTTAATGCATTTTTGACAACAGATACCTCACAGCTAAACTACAGGTACTCCCAGGCTCGGGGTTCCCAGCACAGCACTCTGTCCATCTCCCGATGACTCAGCCATGTCTTTCTTTCTCCTGGGATAAGCTGTTGCTATTGGCTTCTCAGGGGAGAAGCCATGGGACCCCCATGGGACTGCTCATCCTCTTCACTCCCTAAGCAAAGGGAGTGAGCCAACAGCAAGCACCCGCAGCAGCCCTGGGAGCACTGACCCAGGCCCAAACGTCAACAAACCAAACAGCTCGGGAAGCACAGAGGTCAGGAAACTTGCCCTAGGTCACACTGCTAGTGAGAAGTAGAGCAAGGGCCCAAAGCCAGGCGTTCAGGCTCAGGGCCTGCACCAGCGACCCACACCAGTGCTTTTCTAACTCTCTGATGATGATCTATAATAAGAATTATATGTCACAATGTGCTCTGTGTGTATGTGTACATATATACATGGGTCTGGGTACAGGGGTCTGTGTGTGTATACATATTTTTTTAACTAAAAAAATTACACTGAACAATATTTACTCAATGTATATGATGTTTTCTCATATTTTTGCTCTTTTCTATTTCATTTTTTAAAATGCTGCTTACTAAATTGACATCATGAACCATGAATGGGGCCGTGACATACAGTTGAACAAAATAAAAATAAAAAACTCGCCTCAACTGATTTCAGATGGCTCTAAAATCACACTGATCTGAATTTCTTGGAGCCAGATTCCACTTCCGAGTCAAGTGGCCATGGACAAGGTGGTTGACTTCTTTAAAGCCTCAATTTTCCCTATGGGTAAAATGGGCATCATAATAACAGCTGCCTCATAACGGTGCTCTGAGAATCCAGCACTGTGAACCGTGCTTGGCCCGGAGCCTGGCACACAGCAGGCATGCAGCAAGCGGCAGCTATGCTGTTACCACCTCCTCCTCGGGCTGCTGCTCCCGGGCTCAGCACAGGGCTATGCACACAGTGGGCAGCTCATGGGCACACTGAGCCTGCAGCCACTGAGAAAGCAGCCATGTGCCCTGGACCAGCCGAGGCAGCGGGGGCCTTTGGACTTTCCAGGGCAGGGAGCAAGAAGAGAGAGTCCCCAGTGCCCGCTGAAAAGGCAACTTTGTTCCTGGTTTATAGTAGTTCTCTTCAATCATCTTTTTGCCTTTGAAGGGGGAAAGAAGGGTAAAACAACAAAGTCAGGGTCAAAAACTGTCCTGGAACAAGGCTCCCTCTGGAAACCAGGCACGGAATGGGCATGGCACCAAAACCCAGCACCCCCAAGCCCACTCAGTGGAGCCACCGCAAGCCAAGACCTCTGAGTGAGGGGCCCACCAGCCCACGCAGCCTTCTGAAGTTAGAAAAACATCCTCGGGCCTGAGCCCATTGGGGAAGCTGTGGCCTGAGGGTACACAGCCCTATCCTGCTAACAGGGTCCTTTTATGCTCCGCCTCTCCCCTCCCCAGGGCCCCAGCTCTATGCTCAAAGCCAGAAGGCTTGGGCAGCCCAGCAGGGCAGCCAGTCCGCTCCAGGGTGACACTGTTTCTTGCGACTGAGAGGTTCTCCTCCCTAGGTCTTCTACCCTGATCAGAAAGCCGGAGTCACAGACACCAGTAACATTTCACGGAAGGCTTGCAGCAAGGAGACAAGGCCTCATGATGGGCTGCAACACGCAGTAGTGCCACCCAGCCCAGCAGGCACTGCCCACTCCCCACTGCTGTACCACACAGTTCTGCCCTAACATCTCAGAGACCGGAATGTGGTTCCAAGTCAGACGCCAAGAAGGGGCTGAAGACTTTCTCTGTGCAGCGACCCTGCGCGTCTCCTGGCCTGCACACGTCCCGTGCCCTCTGCCTGGAATACTTTTAATAAACCTTTCATCACCTAGCTATTTCCTGTTTATTCTCTCGGTCTTAACAACTCGTGTATCACTCCCGAATCTGAAGTAGAATTCCCCCTTATTCTCCTTCCCCATCCTCTGCCTTCACGGCACTTAGCACACTGGTAGCGCACTTAGCACACATCCAGGTGACCACTGGCCAACGATACTGGCGAGCTGCAAGAGAAGGGGTGACATCTTCTGGATTCTTTAACTTGCTGAAATGAACCAATTTCCACCCTTAAAACAATTCCATGAGGCAGAAACCATTACTCTACCCAGTCCACAGATGTGAAAACTGAGAATCAGAGATGAGCCATCACTTGGCCCAAGGCCACCTAGCTGGGGAGGGGTCCAGCTGGGACTCCGACCCAGGAAGTCTGACTCTGCAAGTTCTAAGCACACTTCTGGCACCTTCTATGGGCCAGAAGTCCCATAGAAGGACTGGTCTTCAACATAAAGTCTCCCAGGCCACATCTTTATTTACTCTTCCTGTGCCTCCCACACTGTGCTCCCACCAGACTGAAATGTACTGTGCACAGCTTCCCAGCCCCGAGGCTTTGCTTGGCCTGCACTCTCTGCCTTGGATGCAGCCTGCGTGCAGCTCTCCCTGGCTGGGCTAGTGACTCTAACTTGCTGGACCTGACTCCTCAAGGATGCAATAGCGGAATAATACCTAAGGCAGTTGTGTGGTTCTGTAAGAGAATGCATGGGAAGTATGAGGCACGCTGTTTAGTGCGTCTGATATTCATTCACGTGTCCTATTATCGCTAACATACTACTTCGCTACCACCAGCACCACCAGAGTCTTAAAGGTCTAAATCAGCAAACACAAACCAGGGTACTGTAAGAGGCCAGATCCAGCCTTCTGGGTCACCCAAAGAAAGCGTTGTCTAAAAATGTCAATTGGTTAAGAATTTTTTAAATTGGAAAAGGTTCACATAAAAATCCAGACAGATGGATTTTCTTAATGATCAGCCCACGCGGCAACACCAGGACCATATTCCCACATGGCAGTGGTTGGCCGGGGCTGAGTGGCACTACTGCCCCCTTGAGGCGGGGTTGTGTGTGGTGCGGGGGTGCCGGTCCCCACCCCTCTCAGATGTCTCCCACTGAGTCTGGAGCATTCATTAATACGACCTCTCTGGCCCCTGTAAGTCCTTAAGTTTCTGACCCTTGATCTCCGTCTTACCATTCTTCAAAGCCCTACTCACATGCCCACCTCCTCCAAAAAGTCCTCCCAACCTCGACAGCCCTGTGCTTCCCTTACGGATTTATAACTTTAACGGTTAACTTGCACTGAGCACTTACAAATATTCATGCAAAGATCCCAAGTAAAATATTAGCCTATCAATGAATGCAGTCACATTTAAGAGTCATCTATCATGACAAAGAATTTCAGAGGGTCGAGGTTGCACTGGGAAATCCAGCAATGTAAATTAAGCATACAAATCACACACCACATTAGCAAAGAATGATCAGTTCCATCTGCATCCCAGCAGCATGTGACAAAACTCATTATTTCTGATTTTACAAAGTTTAGAAAGCCAGGAGTTGAAGGAAGCGTTCTTAAACAAAAAATATCATACTTGGTAATTAAACAAAGTATGAGAGATTCTAACCAATGCAATAAGAGAAGAAAAATAGACGCAAGGCAATGGGGAGGGTTTAGTTCCACTCTCAGGGAGGGGAGAACTATGGCCTAGGCCTCACAGTTTCCACAACACCCTATGCACAGCACATGGGATGGAGAAAGCAGTCAAATATTTGTGGAATGAATAACACCCCTGATGAGTTCTGATCCCTGTTACGTGTTCTCAAAACATCCAGTACTTTTTGGAGGCACATATCACAGTTTAAATTGCACAACTTGTTTATGAAAATATTTCTCTTTTCCTACGAGATGGTAAGCTCCATGAAAAAAGGCCTTCACTCTAGGTACAGAGCACAGGTGTCTCTAGCCTAAAGCAGGCACTCAATGCCTGTTGCCAGAGACCCAGGGGCCAACTCAAGGGTGCGGGGTGGGAGGACGGTGAGGATCTAAACCTACTGAGTACTGTGCTTATTACTGGGGGATCAAATCACCTGCACACCAAACCCCCCGACACCTATATAACAAACTTGTATGTGTACCCCAAACCTAAAATAAAAGTTAAAAATATATATATGGCTGGGCACAGTGGCTCATACCTACAATCCCAGCACTTTGGGAGACCAAGACTGAAGGACCATTTGAGGCCAGGAGTTCAAGACCAGCCTGGGCAACATAGAGTCCCTGTCTCTAAATTTAAAAAAAAAAAAAAAAAACAACTACTGCAGATGCATGAACGAAGGCACTTCATAGATAGCTGCTAAATTATCATGACTTTATTCTACAACCCAGCTGGAAACTCTGAAGCCCAAAGAAGGGTGAGGGGCAGGGGGCCTTTGGCTGAGGCCGCACCAGTGTGAAGCCCTCTCTGTACCCTGGTATCCTCTGAAAGGCATCAGACACACACAAGGCCACACACACACACACCACAGCCCATGTGATCCAAAAAGTAAGGAAAGCCAAGCCCAGACCCAAGCCTCAGATCCCTCTAAACAAACACACCCAGGACCCACCCCGGTGGCCAAGCTGCCACCGCTCTGAGGCTGGGGATGCCTTCAGTGCAGAAACCTGAGGCTTTCCTCCCGGAGCCCCACGACTGATGCCCACACAGCTACACAGCTCCCTTCTGCCTTCCCAGGAAGCTATCAAAGGATTACTTATGTCTCTGGAAGTGCTTGTTTAGAGAAGGTTCTCCACCCCACCTGGGTTTGGCAGGAGCGCAGCATCACCAGGCTGCCCTTCGGGGGTGCTCAGGCTCGCCTGCAGCCCCTGGAGGAGCTCAGCCATCCTTCACGAGGAGAGTCGAAGCCGTGAAGCAGCGGGAAGCTCCCCAGGATAAACGGGGCAGGGTGACATCAAAGTCCTACTTCCAGATTAAACAACTGAGGCCTTCAGCTCTCGCTGGCTTGCCTTCCAGAATATTCTGGGCTCCTGCCTCAGTTCTCCCTCCGATGGAATGGCAGATATTTTGTTTGTGAGAGACTGAATTTTTTCCTTCCTCAGGGAGAGGAGGAGCGGGTGGGGAAGGGAGGTGGGGAGGGAGAGGAAGAGAAAGAATGTCTGTGAGAGACAAGGGTGGCAAAAAGAACACGTGTGAGTGGGCAAGAGAGAGGGAAGGCAGGGAGGCCGCCGGAAGTGCCTAGTTTGGAATCCAACCAGTGATGTGAAAAGTCTAAAAGCGTCTAAATCTAAGCATGTTGTGATTCACAGCCACAGAGTGAGGCTGCAGGACCCCTGAGCTAAGAGGATTCCAGGGCACCTGGCTCGCCAGTGCCAGAGGGGGCCCACGTGAGGGACCCTTTCTGCAGGCACAGAGGCGCTGCAGCTCTGAGGCACCATGAGCTCTCTCTGGGGTTCCATGAGCTCTCTCTGGGGTTCGCTGGTCACTCCCTCTTGTTCCCTGGTCTCTGAAGTGCCCCCTTCTTGAGCAGCAATCCCACCCCACAGGTCCCCCGTAACCCTGACAGCTGCACTTCCAGCCCTATGGCAGACCTCCTCCCCCAGCACGGCAGCAGGGCCACCAACCCAAACAGCCCGAGTTGTGCCCCCAAGTACCTGTCCATGACACCAGGGCAGCACACTGACGGCCCGCTCCACTCCACCTGACACACCTGTCCAGAGGGACAGACAAGTAACTCAGAGGTATCAAGAGCCACCAACATGCGAGGCTTTCCGCAGACAGTGCCAGGAACGACTTCCAGTTCCCGCAGGCTCCAGAGCCACTTGGAGGCCACATTCCCTTCTTGATTACCCAGCTTGCAACCCCCCCACCCCATCTTCCAAGGGCAGGGCGAGCCTGGGTCAGCTCTTCCCCCTGCTCGGACTCTTTCTTCCTACCTTTCCTCAGCCGCAGTGGCCCGTTCTGCCTGCGCCTTCCCAGAGCACCTCTGCGTGGTCCAAGGAGCGGGCCTGGGCACTCACTGCTGCTTTGCCCCTACATCAGACTGGAAGTCACAGAGGCCAGGAATCACGTACGCCTCTCTTATTCTCCACTGTATCCCCAGAGGCTGGTCCAGTTAGGGACTTATTAATGCATAATTAATAACAAGGCCAAGTATAGTGGCTCACATCTGTAATCCTAGCACTTTGGGAGGCTGATGTGGGAGAATGATTTGAGGCCAGGAGGTCAACCCAACCTGGGCAACGAAGCAAAACCCCATCTCTACAAAAAAATAAAAATAAATCAGCCGGACACAACAGGGTCCTAGCAGTCCTAGTTACTTGGGAGGCTGAGACATGGAGATCACTGTGAGGCTGCAGTGAGCTATGATGACCCCACTGCATCCCAGCCTGGGTGGCAGAGTGAAACTCTGTCTCTTATAAATAATAATAATAATAAACAAAGAATTACTGATAATAATTTGTATTAATTCATTGAGCTGAGTGCCTGAAAGAAAAGGCCTGGTTCAACCCTTCCGCTCCACACAGTAGGACCTGGGAAAAGATGGAATTTGGAAGCAGGAAATAAAGAGAAGAAGCTGACCAGGGAGGAAGAGCTGGGGAAAATGTAGGCAGGGAGGGTGACCTCATCTATCTTCATTTCTTTCTTCATTTTTTGCTGCTGACAGTTCAGCCTTGATGTTTCATGACCTCACGGGGACAGTTTGGTCCTGGAGCATATCTGAGCTTTGTTGTACAAACAGCAACTGTCTGTCCAGCCAGCCAGCCAGCCAGCCAGCACCCCACCTTCCAACATCCCCACTGGGTAGCAGAGGAAACGTCCCCTGAATTCCAGGACCTTGCAGAACCCTCAGCAGGTGCCTCCTGGATTTGATTTCCCCGCGATTTCCTACAGAAACATGAATGTAGAGGGTGCTCCTGGGTGCTAGGGAATGGAAGGCACACAGTCTGGCTGAGGGGCATCTGACCTCCATCGCCAGGAAGAAAGCTTTCAAAGTGAGGACAAGACTTCCTCAAAGCCTCTACCAGAGACCACATCACAAAGTCGCATTAAAGCGCTAAGAAGATGACACCCATGCCTGCCACCCATCCATCCTGAGGGACCCATGGAAAACCAGAAGCCCTCCACCCCCAGCACTCTGCCCAGCCCAAGCTCTCCCAGCCTCTGCTTTCCATCCCCAGGAGGAAAGAGAGTGCCCAGGCTGGGCCCAGGCAGCTGGCCCTGGTGCCCGTGAGCAGAGGGGACCCTCCCTGGAGAACTCGAAAATGCCGGTGAGCAAGGCCCAAACACCTCCACCCTGAGTCTTTCTCCAGCCTTAAAGCAAATCATCTTTTAATCCTGAAACACCAAATATTTAATTTATGCTCTACCTCAAATGTCAAGCCCACCTCCCAGCACATAGCTTTGAAACCACGTAAAGAAGCCTAACACTTTCCATATGGAAAAGACATGGGACCTTTTAATTGTGCCAACTGGTATCATTCAAGGGTAATTCCCCTGGAATCCGGCACTCAGGCAGCAGCTGGGCCAGCCTCCAATCTCATCACTCAACCTCACACGTGCTCATGGGCTCCAGCGGAGCCTGCACCCTCCTCATCTCCTCCAAACATCAAAATGCACTAAAATAAATGCCCAAATACAAAATGCACAAATATCAAAATGCACTTGACTGGTGCCTCCAGTCAAATTACCAAACCACCTGCAGCCGCCTTTGATCCAGAGGCGGGCTTGCCCGCAGCACCGCTCTCAGCCCGTTTCTTCAGGCAGCTCTGCTATAAAAGAAAGAAAGGGCCAGCCCAGGGCGTGGGGAGGAGACTGTTTGAAATCTGGTTGTATGCACTCACAATCGGCCTATACAGAGGCACACAGGCCTTCACCAAGTGCTTGCTACCTGACACCTGAGTCCACTGCACTATTCAGTCAATCTATTAAGCTTTTTCACTCGTCCATTCTATTTTCCATACCCAGTGTTTCCAATTGGTTTTCTTCTGTAACTGCCTGTTGCTGCTTCCCATTTCCAGCATCCTCCATTATCTCTCTGAGATTACTATGCTTATTCTGCTTTCTAATTCTGTTCAGCACAGTGTTCTTTGGCGTATGTGCTGCTCAGTTTATGGCTCCTCTTCCACAGCACTCATGCGCCTCCCATTTCTCATTCCTTTTCTCCTATGAGCCCATATTCCCTTGGACTTGCTCATGTCCCCAAGGAAAGGGCAAACGCCCAGCCCTTAGCCTGTGTCCCTCCAAGTGAGCCTGTCATGAGAGCGGGAGAGGCAGAGAGCCTCTGGTTCCCTGATCCTGGCACTGTAGCTCCCTGTTTGTGGGCCCCCATCTCCATCCCTACAAATGTCTTCAGTGAATTCTCCGGTAGGTTCCCTTCCTTCCCAGATTCAAGTTATAATCCCATCATAACCCGCCAGGGATGAAAATATCATTACACCCATTTTGTAGATGAGCTAATTAAGGTATACAAAAGTAAAATGGTTTGCACAGGTGACAAATAACTAGGACAGCGCCTCATTTATTTCTGTAATTTGGAGGGCAGGCTTAGTTTAATGCCAGCATGGCCACCCTCTCACATCTCAGGACCCTGCATGCAATTTGGACCCATCTGGGACATTTCCCAAGTTCCTCAGACCCCATCAGGAAGGAGGAGGACAAACGTGGGTCACTCTTGCTTCTGCCTGCCCCACAACTGGCTCATCTCAAAGCACTCCCTCTCCGGGAGTTTTGAATGCAGCACCCTCCAGGTGGACGCCCTAGCACAGGGTTTCTCTACGCATGACTTCTCCGAGAAAGTGCACCAGAAAGGGAGAAAAACACAGTCCACACCAGCAGGCTGTCAACACTACAAGGTTATGGGAAGGATTAAGATAATGTGTGCAAAGTGCTTGACACATATACGCACTTAATAAATACTAGTTATCGCTGCAGTAACAATACTACTAGTTGGATGAGCCACTGTGTCTCCAGTCAGTTACGTGACAGGTAAAGGACTGGAGGCAGAGACTAGGCCCAAAATGGACGTGGGGCTGGTGGCAGGACCTCTGCCAGCCCTTGGAAACCAGCAGACTTTGAAGCCCACACCCTCCTACATCCTGATGATATCGTGGAAGAACCTACCAGCCCCCTTTGGCACCAGAGGGAATAGGGGAAATGAACTGAGGGCTGCCCATTGCTGTCCCGTTCAATATCTCAGTGCTTCCCAAACGTTGGGCACTCCGTTCCCACATTCACAATTTTGATGACTTGTACTTAATATTTTTCTCTGAATTGACTTCACATTAGACTCTCTTTTAACTTAGCTCCATCCGAAGCAATAATATCTGCAAAACCATGGGTTTGATGTCCTAGTCATCTTTTTCTGGTTAAAAAAAATAGGTAGCTATTAAGATTTAAAATATTCCTCCAGGTACCACCTGAAATCGCCTGGAGGCTGCCCGCAGTGCTGTTCCACACCCTGGGCTCCCCCTGAAGGTCTGACTCAATATCCCTACCTCTGCAGACACACTGGCTAGGCCATCTGGGCCCAAGGCTGGTGAAAACCCAGGCGTCAGCCATCCTGGTCCCCAGCAGCAAGAACAACTCCCAGGGAGACAGAGGCCAGCCCCCTGCTTAACATCTTTGATGGCTGAGGCCCACCCTCCAACCACCTGACACATGCCACGCCAAGGGCTCTAAGCCTCACATCTTCAAAAGTACTTTGAACAAACATTAATGACCCCTCAGCGTTTCTCTGAGAGAGGGAGTGAGGGAGGGAGGGGGACAGGCACCATCCCATGCTGTCCTCAGCTGGGGAAAGAAACCGGGCAACAGAATTCCGTGACTTCACCAAAGCCACACTTAAGCTGGGGCCCCCTCCCCACCCTCCCTCACTTCCCCCAATGGCAACTTTTACTGGCCTGCATTCCTCTCGCTGGGAACACTACTATTTAATTAAAAACGACAGACTTTTGTTTTCCTCTCCCTCTTTCCTCCTCCCTCCCATCCTCCCAGACTGGATGCCAAGGAGACCCACCAAAAACATGCGGGTAACATTTGTTATGGCTTTGAAGATAAAAGTCAATTGAAGTAAGCCCTCGCTGTATTTCAAGTTTTCCCTCTAGCATGGAGCAAGCTGCCTGGCAGTTTAGAAAAAGAAGAAAAAAAAAAAAAAAAAAAAAAGGAGGGACTACAAATAAATGTCATTCTGCAGGAATACTTTGTAAAAATAAACAGGCTGAAAAAACCCAAAACTTGATTAATGGAAATCCACTCAGTTGGCCTCTGTCTGGAGCTGCAAATGCATTTGTTCATGTGGCTAAATTAGATCATTTTCATTGGCTTTTAAATAAATAAGTAGACCAAAAACTAGAAAGAGGGAGGAAGAAGGAGGGTTGTGGTTCTGTTTTTAAAGCGCCCCAACTGCAGTGTCCCCCACCCACCAAGATTTGACCTTTATTAGGGGATAGCAGCTCCAAGTCCAACCCAGCGAACAGAAGACAGAGATGCCCCCAGCTAAGCAGTGGTGGTGGAGGACAGAGGAGCTTCTCCTAGGCCTAGAGGTTACTTGATCCACACAGAGAAACTGACTTTACCCACAGGCCCACCTCCCGACACCAGCACTGCAAGCTAGCTGCCAAGTCCCACCACCCAAATACACACACATCTGAAGTCTCCACTGGCCTCTCCCCAGCCCATGGACAAGACCAAAGAACTAACCAGACCTGAGACTCAGTCTATTCCCCCTCTAAGTTAAAAAAAAAAAAAAATTAAATGTCACATCAAAAAGTTGATTCATCCTTTGATCCTGGGCTTGCGAGAGTTCCACGCAGACCGCCTGAAAGCCCTGTGCAGAGTTCCGGAGCTCACAGGACATCTGTGAACGCCAAGTCCCAGGCCAGGAGCTGGAGCTGGACTCATTCCCATCACACTTAGTGCTCCTCCAGGAACTCCAGCCTCGGGGACCCATGGGGTGAAGGCTGAGGGCTGTGCCCAGGCTACAGTAGAACGAGACCCTCTCTGTCATGGGCCAAGTAAGGGGTCTACCACGCCTCAGTCCCCCTCGATCTGCCACCCACAGGGCCGCCTGCTCTACTGGGGTTCCTGGACAGGTGGCACTGATGAATGCCACAATCAGAACATATTCAGATACTGGGGCCAGCACAGCTCTGCCCTCCACCCAGATACCCCTAATGCCCCTGCTCTCCCTAGCTCCTACTCCAGCTCCACCTTTGAATGCTGGTGGCAGAAACAAGGTAGAAGTCAGAGCAGGCCCCCAGATCCCTCCAGCACAGACGGGCTTCCTCATCAACTGGATCTTCACCACCTCCCCACCTAGGACCTTTCCCCCAGGCAGCCCGCTGCCTCCAGCTGGGCACTTCAAGGTTCTCCAAGGCATGAGGGCAGAGGGTTGTGTTGGCAGGGCAGGGGGCAGTTGAGAAGAGATGTTTAGACCCAGAAGCTGTGCAGGAAAGTGCTCAAAGTTGGGATGCATGGGTTTAGAGACCCATCTCTGAGCTGAAAGGAGGCGAGGAGGTGGGGCAGGGTGGGGAGCATACCCGGGTGCCTCGGCCTATGGTGCCTGCCAACCGCAGCTGCCGGGGTCCAGAGACGCCGCCCGGGCAGCGCTGCCTCCCGATCCACTCCTCGATGCCCTTCCGAGCCCAGGCGGCGCTCACGGCGAAGCTGTCACCTGGGGTGGGGACGACATGAAACCCCTGAGTCTGGCTCTGGGAGCCAAAAGTTACCCCCGCGGAGGGAAGACGGAGGCGCGGTGGAAGGCGAAGGGCCAAGGCACGGGGGAGGCAGTTCACGGGCTGGGGCAGGAGCCAAGAGAGGGACGCGGGTAAGTAAAGGGGGGGTTCAGCGAAGCTTAGGAGCGAGGAGCCAGAAGGGGGTGAGAGGGGTGAGCAGCAGTGGTTTGGATCCCCAAACCACCCCGGGAGGATGGGTTTGGGGATCAGAACAGGAAGCGCTGGCAGCCAGGACTGCGGAGAGGGCTGGGGGTCAGGAGAGGGGCCGCAGTAGGTGCAGGAGCCAGGATCTCTGGAGAAGACGCCGGGAGGCAGGAAGAGGAGGCAGGGTCTTGCGGGAAGGCGCTCGGGGGGTCAGAAGAGAGGGCGCCGTGAGCACCGAGGGCAGGGGCACAGGAGGGGGAGGGGCTGAGGGTCAGCGGTGGGAGCGCAGGACCGCGGGGAGCGGGTAGGAGGGACAGAGGAGGGGGCGCGAAGGCTGCTCCGGGAGCGGGCTTGCGGGGCAGGTGGCCGGAGACGGGGCTTGGGGGTGTCCCTGGTCATAAGACCTAGTGGGCTGGGCCGTTCGGCCGCGGCCGCGGTGCCCCCCGCGTCCATCCCCGAGGTCTGCGTCCCGCGCGCCCCTACCTTCCGGGCTCTCCCTGCGCTTGCACACGGCGGCTGCAGGCACATCGCGCGGCGGCGGCGGCGGCGGGAGCCGGAAAGAAAGGAAGGGAGAGAGTTAGTGACCGCGGCTGCGAGGGCGGCGGGGCCCGGGGCGAGCGCGTGGGCGGTGGCACTGACCCGGCTTGGAGTGAAGTTTCCCCATGCTGGGGCTGCGGCGGCCGGGGGCGTCCCTAAGCCATGCGCCCAGCCCGCCGGCCTGGCGCCTCGCCTGGCTCTCCTTCTCCCCGAGCAGCCCCCGAGCCGAGCGGAGCCCGAGGCGGCGCCGGGACGCGCTCCTGCCGCCGTCGCCGCGGCCCGACTGACGCCCGGGAGCTCGGAGCCCCCAGCCCGCCGCCGCGGCCCGCGCCTCCCCGCGCGCCCATTGGCCGGTGCGGTGCATCAAAGGCGAGGCGGGTTGGGGCGGGGGCGGGGAAAGGGGCGGGGAAGGGGGCGGGGAGGGGCGGGGAAGGGGCGGGGCGAGGGCGGGAGGGGCCGGACACAGGCAGCGCTCCCCGCCGAGGTCTGGGGCCCCGGGACGGGGTCCCGAGGGCCGCGGCTGGGGACCCCGCGGGGTGGATCCGTCCAGGAGTCTTACTGGGACAGAACACCCCGGCCCTCGCTGACTGTACTGTCACTTCCCTCCTCTCCAGGTTCCCTCTAAAAGGGCAGGGCGGGACTCAGCGACTCCAATTCACAGGTGGGGAAACTGAGGTCGGGAACGGAGACTTGAGCTGCTCCGGTGCAAGCGTCGGCAGCGCTACCTTTTCCCAGCCTTCCCAGGACCACGACTTTCTGCCTTCTGCGGAAAGTGTTCATTACCCGCCCTGTGCCCCGCCCCCCACCCGGCACTTGTCTAGTTTCTTATTTGGGAGTCCAGGAGGAACCCCCAGCGCACCCCAGGCCAGTGTGGGCCCAGCCCTCTCCTGGCGGCGACAAGTGTCCAAAGAGCCCCGTTGTCAGCCAGTCTCTCGGCTCTCCTCGTCTGGGGGCCCGTGGGTGCCCGCCCGGGTCGGGGCGCGCTGCCAAACTGCGCGGCCCGGAAGGGGGTAACCGCTGGGTCTTTGATCTTTCTTGGTTTCCGCTCCCCGCTGCAGTTCGCCAGACCCAAGGGTTTGTTTGTTTTGTCTGAGGAGGTCTCTGCGGGGAGGTCGCGCGGGGGGTCGGGGGGGCGGTCGACATCAAGGGGTTCTACCCTACCTTTGCGGCTCTCAGAACGCCTGCCCCTTCTGGGGACACTGTGGGTCCAGGTTACGATCGTCCCGGTAGCTAGCAGCTCAGGCGTGGGAAAAGAAAACCCGGAGCTCAGAGTGAGGAGACCCCAGCCCCAACTTTTGGAGTGAATTCCCCGAGCAAGGCTCAGTTTTGTGATCTGTAAAATGGAGGCTCCGTTCTGCCCTTTTCGCCCACTCTCTAGAGCAGTACCACCCAACTAAAATATAATTTGGGCCACATTTATAATTTTAAATTTTCTAGGCGCTGCATCTTTTTAAAGTAAAAAACAAAAATAGATGAAATATTGATAATATATTTTGCTTAACTCGATACAGTCAGCCCTCTTTATTCGCAGGTCCCACATCTGCAGCGTCAACCATCTGTGGACTGAAAATAAGCAAAAAAAAAATAATACAGCAAAAATAAAGAATAAAAAACGTTTTAATACAGTATAGCAAGTATTTACATAACATTTACATTGTATTAGGAATTACAAGGAATCTAGAGATGATTTAAAGTATACAGAAGGATGTGTGTAGGTTATATGCAAATACTACTGGACATTTTATATAAGAGACTTGACATCTGGGGATTTTGGTATCCTCTGGGATCCTGGAACCAGTCACCAAAGATACCAAGGGAGCACCGTATATCCAAAATAGTGTAATTTCAAGATAGAATGAGATATTTTACATTCTTTGTTTTGCACTAAGTCTTAAATTAGTCAGTGTGTATTTTACACTTAAATCACATCTCAAAGACTAGCCATATTGCAAGTGATCATTTGCACTTGGCTAGTGGCAACTGCATTAGGCAGCATTGCTCTGGAAGATCTACATGTCTCAAAAGGACATAAGAACTCGCAGCCCCCCAGAGTCATAAATCTCTTCATCCAAGTTCTTACTTTCATCTTCCAAGCTCTCTTTCTTATGCACTCTTTTTGGTAGAAATGAAGGCTAATGTTATAAGCAAGTACATTATAATGCTGTTGGCTCACTTCATTTGAGGAGTGCTGAAACCACAAAAATATACTACTGTTGTCATTTTTATGTTACAGTTCTTCATTTGGTACTTCTGACGCACCAGTCCTCATCCCCCATCATGTATTGTCATCCTCGCTAGCACTCTCTGAATCAGACTCATACTTGTTCTAGAAAGGAGGGAACATATTAAACTCAGAGAGGTGAATTCACTTGCCCAAGATCACACAGCTCATCCCTGACCCGATTAGGAAATGAAGTCTAATCTGTTGATTTCATTGTCCATGCTTGTTTTCACTACATGAGGTTGTCCCAACACAGTCCAAACTAATGTTTCACCACTGGAAAGAGAGTCTCCCATCTGGAAACAAATATGAAGGGCCAGCTATGCAACAAGCATTGTTTTAGGCATTTAAGATATGTAAGTGAGCAAAATAGACAACTGCCCCTCTCATGGAACTCCCACTCACCTAGGGGGAAGATAGGAAAGAAACCACACACATAATGAATGGGTAAACAGTGTGGTAAGTTACACCAGGGTAACAGGCCATTTTTCTTTCTTTCCATCCCATGGGGAGCTGGAAGCAAGCAGTTTTGCCCTCTGGGGGACAATTGGCAATGCCTGGAGGCATCTGGTGGGTAGAGGCAAGGGTTGCTACTGCACATCCCACAATGCATGAGATAGCCCACCACCACCACAAAGAATGATCCAGCATCAAATGTGGGTAATGTTGAAGTAAGATCCCCCCCGAGCTGTAGGAACATGAAAAAGTGGGGCAGAACTGCGGGGTCAGGAGTAGGAGGGAGGCAAGGGTTGAGCCTCTGAGTCAGAGTGGGAATCCTCCTTCAGCCCCCTCAAAAGGCAATGGAATTCATGTGGGGTTCCTGTTCACCTTTCTCCCCGCTCCCCACCCGTACCAGGGTGTCTCTAAATCAAAGCAAAACGTGGAGCATCCTTTCTCACAGTGCTTAGAAAGTTGGTTACTTTCTTAAACTGGTCCTGGCTTTCTTCTTTCATGAGAAAAAAGTATCCCCTCTTCCCCCTGGGAATTTCTTTTTACAGTTCAAAAAGAGATAAAAGCAAGAACTAAAACTGCAGTTAGCAGTTTGAGTCTTGTGGGGAGTAAATCCCAAATGTCCAGCCCAGACACAAAGGCCCCCTCCACCTTCACCCTGGCGCCTCCCAGCCCAGCAGGCGCCTAGGATTTCACTGCTGTTGGAATCATGACACCCCTACCTGGGTCTGGGGTGAGAACCAAGAGATGGGCCTTGTGGCAAAATGTTAGCCTCTCCAGGGCTCTGAGAAGCAGGTCCCCAGGGGCCAGCAGCATGCTGTCCACCTGGGGTGGCCATTTGGCCTTCGAGGGCTTCCCACCCCACAAGTCACTGTCTTTTTATGTGTTTTAATAATTTATCTGGCCCATTTCTTGGGCTGTATACTTACAGTGACACATCTTTTTCTTTGAAGATTTCCCATCCTTTGGGGGAGGAGAATGGGAAAGGAAGGCAAGGAAGAGATAAGAGAGAGAGATTATAACAGAAACGGGTTTCATGGGGCTTGAGATTTAACAAGGCTGGTTTAGGTGAAATCTGTCAGACATAGAGCTGGAAGATTTAAAAAAAAAAAAAAAAAAAAAAAAAAAAACTACATCACCCGTGTTGGCTGCCCCAATCAATGCCTGTCCCCCAAGTTAAGCCATCTGATCTGGCCCCCTTCAAATGCCACTTCCTAAAGGAAGCCCTCCTTGACCTTCCAATCTGGAGGACTCTTCTCTGCTCTGATTAGCCAAGGCTTCCCTGACCCCCTCCCATCTCCACTTATTTTTTATGGATGAGACTAAGTTTCACTCCTGGAGCCAGGAATCCTTGAGGCCAGGGTTCCTGCCTGACTTACATCTCTGAATGCAATGCCAAACACAGCATTGCCTATAGCAGGTGCCATCACACCTGCTGTGGAAGGAGACAAACTCGGTCTGCCCAGCCTCGGCCAGGAGCGTGCTGTGGTCACTAAGGAGGGAGTACTGCCAAGAATGAGATCTGGGATAGAAGAAGGAGAAAGTCAGTCCCCAAGTCTCCACTGGTTCCTCCTGGATCCCTGGAGTAGCTTTATTTTCTAGTTCCCCGGTGAGTTTTGGCATTGCTAAGGGGCCTGGAAGCCTGGCGTGGGTGAGGAGGGGAAAGTTAGACTACTCTACATGAGAAAATATCAGGCATTCTGGAGGGAAGGGAAGAGAAAGGTCTCAAAAGAAACAAAGAGCACAAGAATAGAGCGATAGTGAGGGCCTAAGACGGCACAGCCAGCAAGGTGGGGAGTGGCCAATTTGCTTTCGGGACAGTGAGCTCTAGCAGGTTATTGGCTGAGCTCTTTCCTTGCTTTGCTACTCCAAGCCCTCAGCAAAATCCTAGCCACTTCCCAGGTTCGTGGCACAGGACAAAATGAAGGAATCAGAAAGATGACCCCCCCACAGGTAATTAACGGGGCCATGGGCAATCTTCAGAGTGGAGACGTCCTGCAGGAAAAAAGATGGGAGCCAGAGGCAGGCAGGAGGCATCATGCCTTAGAGATGACATGGAGGAGGTTGGGCTTCCCCAGGAACAAGGGCTGGTGTCTCCAAGCCACTCCGTTTGGGTACCAAAGGCAAGAGGGAAAAGCACGTGCAAAGACCCTGAAGTGGGGACCGCCATGGATGTTTTGGAAACAGCAAAGACGTCCCTGGATTTGGAGCAGAGAGAACATGCTTTGGAAGTAAAGGGGAGAAAGTGAGGTTGGAGGTGACCAGGCCAAAAGGCAGCTGCTTGCCTACAGTCTGGATATTGCTTGAATTGAACTGGATTTTTGTGCCACCAGCTCCTTCCAGGTTCTAGGTGTTTTAGCAAGTTTAGAACACAGGCTTCCCAGGTGAGCCTGGAGGAGAGAGAAAGCCAGCCCAACCTCACCATCTCCTTGGCAGGGACCCTGCTCTTCTCCCAGTCCTGCCTCTCTGCTCTTCTTCACACTGGGCAGAGAAGCTATATTACTTTGTTCTCATGCTGTTGTAACAACATACCCATGACTGAGCAATTGATAAAGGAAAGAGATTTAATTGACTCATAGTTCTGAATGGCTGAGGAGGCCTCAGGAAACTTACAATCATGGCAGAAGGTCTATGTCCGTCTTCACATGGCAGCAGGAGAGAGAGGTGTCAGGCGAAGTGGGGAAAGCCCCTTATAAAACCATCAAACCTTGTGAGAACTCACTATCACAGAAACAGCATGGGGGTAACTGCCCTTATGATTCAATCACCTCCACATGGTCCTGCCCTTGACACAGATCATTACAACTCAAGGTGAGATTTGAGTGGGGACACAGAGCCAACCCACATCAGAAGCCTTCCTTTGACAGTAGCAGTCTTTGACTATTTCCAGACTTTGTTTACAAAAGAGAAAAGAAGCCCTTACCTTTTTAAGCCTTTGTTTTTCAGTTACATGCAGCCAACCTCGACCTGACCACCACTCTCCATCTGTAAAACAGAAGGAAGTGTTGGGAAGATTCGCATTTCCTATAATGGGTTGCCCCAACCACTGGTTTGTGAGATGCTATTATCATGTGAAAGAAAGGACTCCATGAGAAACTCTGGGCAGCCTTGGCTTAGCCAAAGGAGTCAAGTTCTTTTCTGCAGGACTTGTCAGAGCTTTCATTGAGTAGCCAAGCTTTGTGATTCTCTAAGAGGAGGGCATCATCATAAGCAGAGTTTCTTAAACTCACCAGACCAGGAAACCGTTTCTAGAAAACAAGTTCGTGGAACATGCTTTGGAAAATGCTGGACCAGATGATGTGCAAGGTTTCTTCCCATCTGAGATTCCAACTACTGACTCCAGGAGCCTAGAGTGATAGGAAGGAAAGTTCGGTGAGGCGAGAGCCAGCATGAAAATGTTCAGTGAAGGAGACCATCAGCAAGTGTTGATGGTGTGCATTTAATGCGTTTTGGACAGATTTGTCCACTTACAGCCCTCTGTAAGCATTCAGCAATTGAACTCTTACTAGGCACGTGCCTCCCAGTTGGTACACAGTTCTTCTTAAGGCCACAGCTCAAGGAGAGCAGGAAAAGTGGTCACTATAGCAAAGGTCAGAGTTGATTTTCCTGTATCGCCTGCCTTCCCTTTCAGCTTAGCTTTCTTCTCCTCTTTTTCTTCCATGGCACGGAACACAGCTTCAAGGTGGCCCCTGCCATCATGTTGGTAACACCTGACTCCTTCACTCCTTAGCCACAGCTGATTCGATGCTTGGCGCATTGGCCCAACTCATCGGCATCTCTTTGCAGAATCTGAATAGAGAGGTCCAGGGCCTGCAGTTCACTTCCTGTTGTACTCCAGGGGCTGGAGCAGCTTCTTGGGGTCACTGCAGGGTAAGAAATAAGCAGAAAGAAGCAGGAGTAAGAACTATTAGAGGAAAGCAGAGATAATAAACCCCACGGAGAGAGAGACACAGACAGATAGCTGGGTACCTGACATTGACTGTATGTTCTGACCTTGGGTCCGTCCCTTTAAGACTCTTAATCCCCCTTTCTTGAGCTAGGGTCAAATAGCCTAGAGAAGTTAATGGAATTTAACTTCTCCCTGGAATTTAATGTGCAGATGAATTTACCGGGATCTTGTTGAAATGCAGTGTGAATGGAGCTTGAGAGTCTTTTCTCACCAGCTCCCAGGTGAGGCTGATGGTACTGGGGTATAGACCACACACACTGTGAGACTCTAGAAAGTTAAGCCTTCTCAGAAGCAACCAAGGTTACGTAGCTTGCCCCTGCCTCAAGGAAGCAGCATGCTGGGGAGGAGACAGAGAGGCGAAGCCAGAGAGGAAGAAACCAAGAAAATAAAGGTGTTTCTCTTTTATTAATCATGTCACTCAATGAAGACTTGTTGGGGGCCTAAGTTACACCAGGCTCTTGTGTCCACAAAACAGACAAAAATGCCTGTCCTCATGAAGGACATTCTCATGGGGGAAGACAATAAATACATAGGCAGTGAAATATGTGGTGTGGCTATGAGAGAAAAAAAAAATCAAGTGAGAAAGACAAAGAAAAAAATACCAGGCGGCCAGGTGCGGTGGCTCATGCCTGTAATCCCAGCACTTTGGGAGGCTGAGGTGGGTGAATCACAAGGTTGGGAGTTTGAGACCAGCCTGAGCAACCTGGTAAAACCCCACTTCTACTAAAACTACAAAAAGTTAGCCAGGCATGGTGGCACATGCCTGTAATCCTAGTTACTTGGGAGGCTGAGGCAGGAGAATAGCTTGAACTCAGGAGGTGGAGGTTACAGTGAGCCGAGATCGTGCCACTGCACTCCAGCCTGGGCAACAGAGTGAGACTCAATCTCTAAATAAATAAATAAATAAATAAATAAATAAATAAATAAAAATAAACCAGGACGGGAGCTAATGATTTTAGATAGAGGGGTCAGAGAGGATGACCTCTGTGCAAAGACTTGAAAATGAGGAAGAAGCAGAGGGAACACCACGTGCAAAGGGCCTGAAGTGGGGACATGCCAGGAATGTTTTGGAAACAGCAAAGAGGCCCCCAGCTCTGGAGAAAAGAGAGTGTGATTTGGGAGTAGTGGGGCGAAGATGAGGTTGGAGGTACAGGGCCAGATCATGAGACCCTTGTAGGTCTCAGCAAAAACTTCAGCTTTCCTGGAGGGAGACAGGAGTTATTAGAAGAGAGTCACAGCTGAGTGTGGTGGCTCATGCCTGTAATCCCAGCACTTTGAGAAGCCAGGATGGAATGATCCCTTGAGGCCAGAAGACTGAGACCAGACTGGGTAACATGACAAAACCCTATCTCTACAAAAAATAATATTAAAAATTAGCCAAGTAAGGTGATGCATGTCTGTAGTCCCAACTACTGAGGAGGCTGAGGTGGGAGGATCACTTGAGTCCAGGAGACAGAGGTTGCAGTGAACTGAGACCGCGCCACTGCATTCCAGCCTGGGCAACAGAGTGAGACCCTGTCTCAAAAAAAAAAAAAAAAAAAAAAAAAAAAAAAAAAAAAGAGCAAGAGAGTAGTAACCAGAGCAAGTGGACTGCTGGACTGGGAGTAAGTGTGGGTTCCAGGGCTATGGTGGGGTGCCAGGCCTGAGATGATGGAGACTTAGACCAGGTGATGACAGTGGAGGAGGTGGAAGAAGGTAGACGCTGAATGTATTTTGAAATTAAATGCAACAACATCAGCAAACTTAATTGAATGTGGAGTGGGAAAGAAACAGAGAAACTAAGGAAGCCGCCAAGATTTGGGGACTGAGCAACTCCAAGGATGGAGCTGCCGTGAGCTGCAATGAGGAAGCCTGTGGGTGGAGCTGGTCTGCCAGGCAGGGAAGAAGGGCAGCTCCATTTTGCACGTTCTTTTGAGAGGCCCGTTGAGTGTCCTAACCGTAGATCAAGTGGGCTCTTGGATCTATGAGCCTAGAGTTCAGAAGCAAGCTGCAGGCTGCAGATGCCTGCCCAGGCGCTGTAAGCATGCAGATGGCATTGAAAGCCCAACACTCGATGCAATGCCCTGGGGAATTAGTGTGGACGGAGAAGAGAAGAGGGCCAAGGAGAGAGCCCCAGGGTCCTGCAGAGATGAGAGTTCAGCAAGTGTCCCAGGCTGCAGACACCCATAAATTCCATCTGCCTCCTGCGCGTCGCAACACCACGGCCACCTCTTGGCTTCCATGCCCCTCCTAAAGAACCCCCTCTTCCATACTTGCTTGCCACCCCCTCTCTCTGCATCCCAAGGCAGGCAGGGTTCCTGGCTCCACATCTGAACTCTCAAAGCACTTCTTTGTTTAAACCAGCCCTAGAGATAAATGAGACAATGTGTGTGAAACACTTAGGGCATCCAGCCGAGGGAAGCTCAGCAGATGCTAGCTCTCTCTGATGCCTGGTTAGAGCAGCGTCACCCTCTCTCCCTCCGCCGGGGGCCTGACCCCAAGTTAATCCTCTGTGTGCCTGCCTCCCATCACATTGTAGCTGGCACACAGTAGGGGCTTTTGAAATGCTTTGCTGTAGGCCTGAAGGGCTGAACACACAGGCCCATCTGGCCAGAGGTGACACTGACCCCATGGCGCCCCTGGCCTTCCCCAGGACCCCTCCCACATCATTTCATTTCTTCTGACTCTGCTCAAGACAGGGTCACTGCCACCTTTTCATTCCAAGAAGCCCTTGCCAGTATCACATCCACCCCCAGCGAGGGCAGGAAGGCAGACAGAGGCTACTGCTGGTGGAGGGGGTGGGCATCCACTGTCACCCCCTTGCTCTGAAACCGCAAGGGACAGGGGTGTTTTCTCCAAAGAACCAAAAATTCTCCATTTGCATCTTGCAACAGCGAGCCGGGGTACATCCTCCACCTGGTGCCTCTTTTAACATCATTTCTGTGGACTTCTCTGGGTGACAAGTATCTTTGTGCTGAGCACCCCCTCCAGCCCCTCCCGCTCTCCCTGGATTCTAACTCTCTTGCAGGCTTCCGCCTGCACAAAGGGACCATTGAGAGGCAGGCTGCAGGATGCCGCCTTTGATCTGAGGTTCTAATAACGTGTGTATGTTTGCGTCCCAAAACAGGGCAGCAGCCTCGCTGGCTCCTGGAGGCAGGGGGAGGAGGAGAAAGTGGGTAGATCGTTACACCAGAGGCTTGGCCGTGAGCACTGATTAGCACATTGGGAGGGCACCCCCACAGACTCTTTCTGGTGAGATACACCCGTTTCACAGGCAAAGACCCTGGCATGGTCATGATCTGCCAAACCAAGACCTGTGAGGTCAGTGGGATGGCCCCGATGCTCCACAGAGCCAGGGGTCGCAGGTTCACCAGGGAAAGGGCAGGAGTCATAAGGGAGGGGGACTTGGACCAGGTACATCTGGTGGCAAACTGAGCAGCATATTCCCAGCACAAAGGAACAGTGGCTGCTGCACACCAGCTGCCAGCCGCAGGCCCAGGGCTGCTAGATCTTTTGATTTTTCAAGAATAGCTAGAAATCCAGGTTTCTAGGTGAAATCTCCAAATTGTAAAATGTTGGCAACTAATTTTAAAAACATGAAGTCATGGTGCAGGCCACATGAAACACGCGTCTCTGCAGGAATCCAGCCTGTGCCTGCCATTCTGCCCTCGGCCTGGGTGGACTCGTCCAGGAGAAAATGTGCCCTGGAGGCAGGGAAAGTATCAAGAAGAGAAATCACTCAGACCAGCCTCTTTCCAAGAGGGGGAAACAGGGGTAGCGATGCCAGCTGGCCCAGTGTTCCCCAAATCCCCTCGCTGCCTCCAGCATGATTTCTCTGGTCCCTTAGCAAATGGATGCCTAGTCCCTCGCAAGGGCAAGGACAGCTCTGGGCACGGGGGATGCAGGAATTAGTTAGATGGGGCCTCTGCCTGCCCTCAAGTGCAGAAAGGGAGACAGAAGTATAAGAAACTGAACCCTACTGAGGGCCCATTAGTACCAGGCCCTGGGTAAAGGGCAGTATGCTGTGTGCTCTCTCCTGCCATCCTGACAGTCCCCAGGGGAGAAGAGACAATCATACCATCTTCACTTCACCGAAGAAGAAATGGAATCAAGGAGAATAGAAAAAGCTCCTCCATTCATTGCCTTGGGTCTCTCCGGGTGGGCGGCGGGGGGGAATCCTGAGGGAAGGAGGTCCTGGTCACAACACCTTATCTGGGGTTGGCAGGCCAGGCCCTAAGAGAATGGAGCAGGCCTCAAAAAGAAAAGAGGAAGGGAAGGAAGGGCTGATAACAGGGCCTGGGAGCTCTTTCCTCCTGTGCTCCCTGCTCCTCCCCTAACCTCTTAACCTTCTTCTTTATAAAAGGATATCATGGGGTTCTCTTGAACTACAGGCAGCCCAAATGGCTTGGGGGGAGGAGTGAACCTTTGAAAAGCTCCTTAACCTCATTAAAAACCTGGAAAATGGAAACTAAGCAGCAAGAAGATATCTTGAAAAGGTCTGATTGATTGATGATTGATTGATTGATTGATACA
The DNA here is from genome assembly GCF_048565385.1 of Saimiri boliviensis. Taxonomy (NCBI): domain Eukaryota; kingdom Metazoa; phylum Chordata; class Mammalia; order Primates; family Cebidae; genus Saimiri; species Saimiri boliviensis. The sequence continues at coordinate 121,842,031 of NC_133449.1, forward strand.
GGGCCTCACTCTGTCACCCAGGCTGGAGTGCAGTGGCATGATCATAGCTCACTGCAACCTCAATCTCCCAGGCTCAAGCAACCCTCCTGCCTCAGCCTCCGGAGTAACTGGACTATAGGCACGCACCACCATGCTCAGCTAATATTTTTTAAGTTTGTAGAGATGGGGTCTTGCTATGTTGCTAGGCTGGTCTCGAACTCCTGGGCTCAAACAATCCTCTCATCTTGGCCCCCTAAAGCACTCGGCTTATAGGCATGAGCCACCACATCCAGCCCAAAAGGGTTTTAAATGGTGGAAAGCTGTACTTACCATCAAAACCAGTACTCCATTCAATTCAGTGCTTGAAAGCACGTGTAACATTCTAGATATTTCATTTTTTTTTCTTTTTTTTGGGGGGATGGAGTCTGGCTCTGTTGCCCAAGCTGGAGTGCAGTAGTACGATCTTGGCTCACAGTAACCTCTGCCTCCCACGTTCAAGCGATTTTCTTGTCTCAGCCTTTCAAGTAGCTGGGGTTACAGGCACCAGCCCCCATGCCTGGCTAATTTTTGTATTTTAGTAGAGATGGAGTTTCACCACATTGATCATATTGGTCTCAAACTCCTGACCTCAGGTGATCCACCCACTCAGCCTCCAAAAGTGCTGGGATTACAGGCATGAGCCACTGCACCCGGCCCATTCTTGATATTTCTAGCTTCAGATGAAAATAATTTAGATTTCAAACCTTTTTCATTGCCAGTAAAAATGCCAGGTTTTCTGTTCTTAAAAAATCCTGAGATGTGCTAGAATAATGAAAACTAGTGCTGGTACGTCCAGGCTCCCCCTCATCTGGCACCCCCGGCCTCCCTGAGCTCCACCATCTGGCCAGTTCCTCAAGGACCCACGCAGCCTCCTGAGCCTGAGTACTCTCTGTGTGGTTCCCCTCTCTGTTCTCCCAGCTCCTGATTCCTGCCCGCCCATCAGTCTGTGCATAGATGCTACTTCTTCCTCCACAAGCCCTCGGGACGTCTCACCTTCACCCTTGGTGACTTAGCAGGAGCAGCAAGTTCCTTATTCCCCAAACACTCTACGCAGTCTCCAGAAAAAATTCTGGAACCAGCTGTTAAAATAATAATAGGAAAGGCTGCTTAGAAAAGAAGGGGCTGGATCTGGGGTCTGCAGGAGGAGCAGGAGTGGGGACCACTCCCATTTTTATGCAGCCACGCCATGAAAATCAGTCCCCAGTCAACCTCTAGCCAGAGGGCCAACTCCATGTGACCTGTGGAACACATGTGGTGACAGACTGCACGTCTCTGTGTGGCCCTCCAAGGTGACCCCCTGAGGGGCTGTCAGGCTGCCATGCACCAGGTGCTGGACAGGCACCAAGCGGGGTACTCTGGGCAGTGTTGAAAGAAAATCGACCTCCAGGAGATTAGGTGCAGTTGGGCAGTGCCACCAGGCATGCAAATAACCACAGGTCAAGTTAAACCATGAGATAATATATGGAAGTGCTTGGCACAGAACCTGGCAAACAGGAGGCATATGATAAAAGTAGCTACTATTATTACTATTATTATTATTATTACAAAAGCATCAAAAAGTAACGCTATCTTCAGGACTTTTTGATTGTAAGGTACACTGACAAAACCCAAATGAAATTAGTCCAAGCAGAAAGGAAACATGGGCTCATGTAGCCCAGGTGTCAGGAGAAGAGATCAAGGGCAGCTTCAGTCTTAGAATCTAACAACCTTGTGTTGAGAGTGAAAAGGTAATTCTTCTCCAGCTCAGGTGAGACAAGTCCTGGGGAAGGAATCTGATTGGTGGAACTTGGGTCACGTGCCTATTACTGGACCAATCACTGTGGGAGTTTGACTAGTCCAACCTGAGTCTTTCGCCCAATCCTGTGGCCAGATGGAGTTGACTGGTGACTATACTCCAACCACAGTCTGGACGGGAAGGAGCAAGTCGCCCAAAGAAAAAAGGGAAGTGGTACATTATCTTACTTAAGGAAGGCAGAACATCCTCATAACACAGAACTCAGGGTCTGTCTAACGCATAGAACTCAGGGTCTGCTGAAGAGGTCTTAGTCTCACATTATGGATGGAGATAGTGAGTCCCATTTTATGAAATAGCTTGCCCATGGTCATGTGATTTATAAGTGGTAGCCCTGGGACGCAGTAGGACTGTCTACTTCTGTAAGTTTCCTTACCTCTACCCTACAAGTCTGGCATTCAGAAGGAAGAGAGTGACCACGGGCAGGCATTAATGTTTCCCACCACTGAGTCAGCTGCCTGCCTGAGCCAGTCCTGCCATGTCCAGAACTAAGCCTGGTCTTTGGAGATGGCTTTAAATGGATGGACTTGGCCTCTTGGTCAAAGCACAGAAGTGAGAAAATGAACAATCCGAGGAGCAAGTTAACAACCATCCTTTGCCTGGAAACACAGGTGACCTTGAGACCAGAAGCCCCAGATCTGAAGGAAAACCAGCATAGCCAGGGCGCTGGAGGAAAAAAAAAAATACTTTGGTGAAAAAAGAAAGACTAACACATATAACACATTGCCTCCGGATTGCCCTTTAAGGCTTGGCCTTGGTGATGTTTGGGTTCTCTCCTGTTGAGCGGAACCATAGGACATCCTTCACCAGATGACCCTGGGCCAAAGATGACAGGAAATCATGAAGTGGTGCTGCCATCCAGACTCCCACCTAGATCAGCTGACACCAGTGGTGGGAGACCTGTGCTGCCCTGGTGGGAAATAGTTCAGTCTCTGATAACATCTGCAAGAGCTTAATGCTTCAGGGTAATCAGAGGCCCGTCTCTGTCCATCTCTCTGACCTGTGCATACCACATCCCACTGTAGCTTCTGCAGCTCTTATCTCCCAGGAGCATCCCATAGTTTTCTTTTCTACCTCATCTGCTATCAAAACTTACCTGTCCTGAACCCATTTCCATTCGTGCTCTATGAGAAGCCTGGCTCATCTGACTAGCGTGCAATGCTAGCAGGGTTGTGAGTGTCCTGGGCAAGGGTGCCAATCATCTTTCCCTTCCAGAGAACGCAGGTAATGCCTACCAGAGTCTGCCCCATGTCAGAACCTTATGGCTGGCTCCAGGGGTTGAAGTGATCATCCTGACAAATTCTCAGGGCCAAACCTTGACATTCCCAGTTCTTCCTTCCATGACCAATGAGGTGCCATGTCTTGTCCACTCTCCCTAAACCTCTCTTGAGTGTGCATCCCCTCCCTCAGCACTGCCACTGTCCTGGTGGGACAGATTAAAGGTGGCCACACATTATCCATCACTCTCCCCATGAAGCCCTTGCCTCTGGGCTGGCCCGGGAGCCACTGAACTAGCAGAATGTGGTAGAGCAAGGCCGTGCTTATGCTGGCACTAGTCTTTAAGGGGACAAGCAGCTCTTGTTTTCTTCCTCTTGTAATGCTCACTTCTGGAACCTTCCTTCTCAGAACCCAACTTCTGGGCTGGAAGTTCAAGCCACATGGAGAGGTCATGTATGTGTGTCGGTAGAGAGCCTCAGTTGGGCTTCCAGCAGACAGCTGGCAACAGCTGCTAGCCATGGGTGTGCACCATCCAGGACGTCTGGCCCAAATGGGTCCCCAGTGACTGGAGGCCCATGGAGCAGAACTACCCTACTGAGCCCAGTCAACCCTCAAAGTCGCAAAAGCTCACAAAGCAGGTATTGTTTTGAACCACTGAGTCTTGTGCTGGTTTCGTACACAGCAATAGGTGCCCAGAACACCAGGTTCAGGCCCTCATCATCCCTTCTAGGTCAGTTTCAGGTTTGCTAACTAACTAACTGACCTGCCAACCTCCACAGCCACCTATTTCCCAAGGTTATTTTCCAAGCCCAGAACTGCTCAGGTAATTCTTCTGCTCAAAAGCCTTCAATGGCTTCTCATTGTCCATAGCGGTATATAGTACTTACCCCATGAGACTGCACATCAGAATCACCAGGGCAGCTTCTTCAAAATGCAGATATTCCAGCTGGGAGCAGTGGCTCATGCCTATAATTCAAATACTTTGAAAGGCCAACACAGGAGGGTCACTTTGAGACCAGAAGTTCAAGCTAGCTTGGGCAACATTGTGAGACCACAGCTATACAAAAAAAATAAATAAAAATTAGCTGGGCATGGTGGCACATGCCTGTAGTCTCATGTATTCAGGATGCTGAGGCGGGAGGGATCACTTGGGCCCAGGAGTTTGAGGCTGCCGTGAGCTATGATTACACTACTGCACTCCAGCCTGGTGACAGAGCAAGACCATTCCACTCAGAGGGTTGGAATCAGGATATCAGGTTGTGAAAAACACCCCTGGTGTGATAGATTAGATTATTAGTCCACAATTCTTCCTTGTCTCCCTGTATCATGATTCACTGTGAGCAGAGAGACTACCCCATCACTGATGTTGGACTTGACTGTGTGATGTGCTCTGCTCAGCTGAATGTGGGTAGAAATGATTCTATGCCAGTTCCAAGTCAAGGTCTGAAGAAGCATTGCACATTTCCACTCCTCTCTCTTGCACTCCAGCTCTTCACCGTGAGTTTGCTCCAGATGGACACTACCCTTTCAACCTGAGTCCCCAAATGAGAAACATACAGAACAGACTTGAACCCAACCTGTAGCCTGGCCCAAGTTCGGCCAACACTAAAATCAAGTTCCTCAGAGTCACCCCAGATGATTTGCAGAACTATAGTGAGAAAAATAAATTTTTGTTGATGTATGCCCTGGTTAGGGTGGGAGGTCACTTGTTACGCAGCATTATTGAGGTAATAGCTAACCAAAGTATCAGATGATCCTAAAGCACATTCCTGATTGAGAACCACTAGACCAAAAGCTAAAGTCACAAACTATTCATCTGGCAGTAGAGATCTTCCTTGGTCTTGTTCCCATCTGGCCTCATCTCCCAGCTTCCTTTTCTGAACCAATCAAGGTTCTTGGTGTTAAAACAGAATCCAACCTTCATGAACCCTAACAGAAAAGGAACTCCAAGATGCGTGTAAAGTCAAACTGAGAAAAAAAATGAATGGAAAGAAGGGAAAGTCAGGCAGGGGCGGCCAGGGCCAGAAGAGGCCACAGGCATTGTCAAGGCAAAGAAAGAGACCACCACTAGTTACATTTACACCAGGTGCTGGATCCTCAGGATGCTGTTTGCAATAAGGGTATCTCCAGCTCTCCCTGCTCCTTTGGAGAGGGAAGCATCCCATTGGCCAGCCACATCTTAGCCATCGATGAGAAAGAGGACATGTGTTAGATACCTAAAGAGAACAGGGGTCCCACAATAGGCAGCCAAGATCCCCGCAAACATCCCCAGTAAGCTTCATATTCCCTACAAATAGGAACCGAGGTGATACGTGTACAGCTCTTGAAATTTTTCTGGCATGTAGTAAATGCCATGTGAATGTTTTTAAAATAAATATTAAAATATATAACTTTTAGACCATTGGCTAAATAAGGCCTTTGATTGCTCTTTTCAAGGCCAACTCAGAAGCCACCTCTTCTCTGAGACCTTTCCTGATCAGGTGGAAAGTGATGTTTCTTTTCTCAATGCCCCCAACACACTTGATCCGCCTATCCTTCTTGATGCAGAGCAGTAACTAGAGTCATCTGTGGTCTTGTGAGGTATGAGGTGTTCTCCTGTGCCAAAGTCAATGCCTGAGGTCTTACAGGTAATCAGAAAGTAGGAGAATACCTGAGCAGATGGGCCTCTTGCCAACTATGAAATCCCAGCCTGCCTCTAAACCCTCAAAATGTAGGCAGTGGGAACAACCACTCATTTCTTTCCACTGCTGTGAGTTTGGGCCAGTGTGTGCAGCCTGACCCAGCCCAGGGCCTGCTGGCAAAATGCCATGGCACAATCCCAGATTGCTCAGCCCAGGATTTTAAACAAATGCTCTCAGCTTTTGAGTTTAGCATTCTACCTTTCCATGTTTGCTGAGCCTACTATTTGCAAATTGGCAGCTCCAAGGAAAGAGTCCTTGAGTCAGAGTGAGTGAGCTCTGACCCAGATGGGACAGGCTTCTGAATCTCACCTTCATGCTTTCTGTAACCCTGGCCCTTTTGTTAAAACTCCCTTCAAGTCTACTGTGTAATTGAGTGCCACTGAGGACAGGTAACATACTTCATCTTTACCTCCTCTGCTCCTTATCCTGATCCCCAGTGTACTTTGACTCCCAACAGCCAACACCTGCATCTCATTGTCAGAATGCCTTCTACAGCTTGCCAGACACCCCACCCAATGATTGACAACATGGGGGTATCAATACCCCAGCTTCCTTGCTCCCTGCTCATGTAACTCTGAGTTGTGACTCATATGTCTCCAAAACTTACATGCGGAATTAAGCCAAAATTATTCTCTGTAGGACTTTGCTTGATATCAGATCCTTGCTTGATCTGCTTCCCTTCCTGCCCCACTTTCTCACTCCCTACACATTTCCTTCTCTAGGAGTCAGCTTCTGGGAATCCAGCCTAAGAGAGTAGAAAGGGAGGAAAATTAAAATGATAAAAATGGTCACCACTCCTTGTAATGCTCACTCTACTTTAAAATCCTTGCATGCATTAGCTATCTTAAGGATCCCAACTATGCTACAAGGAATTCTTATCCCCATCTTAAAGATGAAGATTTCAAGTCTCAGAGAAGTTGAGTAACTTGACCAAGTTATGTAGTTAGTAAGTATTGAGCCAAAATGTTCTATTACGTGTATTGCCTCCCATTAGAAAGATACCATCAATAAGAGCTACACATATTTCTATAAGTTAAAACTTAAGAAAAAATACAAATCTATTAGGCAAATGTGAATAATGATAGTATGTATTTATGGGGGAAATTAAAGGCATAATGATGATTGTTTTTATCTGTCATAGCTCTCCATGTTCACTCCATTTTCTTCTGGTATCAGATGGTGTAGGCAGGCAATCAGAATTTCTTTGCCCACACTTGGCCCCTGCACATATACTCAGGGTTGGAAGGTGGCAGACTCTTCTGCTGCTGATATTCTTTGAGATACAAGTTCCAGACCTGGTTCTTCAGCCCTTTCTTCAGTCCTTTTATTATTCCAATAAAAGCCCAAAAGTCTCAGTTTAGTCAGAGACCATTGCTGCTGCTTGTCAGCAAGACATCTCAAGTGATGTAGAAATTGGTATCAGGAGTGGGGTGTTAAAGTGACCCACCCTAAAAATATGGAATTGGAGACTACATGAGCCAATAAATCCTCCTTAATTTTGTAAGCAGATTTCAGTGGGATTTTTGCACCTACATTCAAAAGACTCTTGAGTGGTGTATAAATAAAAAGGGATGGAAACCCCTTTTCTGAATAACCTTTCTTACACTACATCACTGTGCCTGTTCTTCTTTTCAACTGTGTGTTACATGTTCTCTTCATTCCTTTCCTGTGTAATGCATATTCATGCTTTTCAAGGTAATAAAGGATAAGGAATCAGGTGGTCAGCTCAGGGAGGGAGCCATCTGATACATCCGAAGGGAATGGGCCTTGTGCGTCATCACAGAGATGTTGCATGCTATGGCAAGAGAGCTATGGGCCTGGGGAATGTCTTCTGTCTCTGGGCTCTGCCTCTCCTTTTATAGAATAAAGGGGGATCTCGAAAGTGTCTTCTAGAGCTACCATGTTCAGATGTTTGGAGAAAATACAAAGACACATGGCCAACATCCCTTGCACAGACTGAGAGGAGGTAGCAGCACCAGGGTGCTGACTATAGACGGGCCTCTCTGGGAACTCACCTGAGCATCTCTTTGAAGCTGTGAGCTCGTAGGTGCCACAGTTTTCTGTTGCCACATTTTTCTCTTCTGATTCTACCCCACTCACACTGTGGCAGAAACTGTTATCCATCCCCCAGTATCCATTCTCCCTTTATTCTTTGTAGTCATAGAATTACCACATGGTTAGAAACTACACTACTTTCCAGCATCCGAGGCAGTTATGTGTGGCTATATATGAATGGCATGTGAGCAGAAGCAATGTGTGCTAGCCCTTCCCATCTTCTCCCAACCTTCTTGCAGATTGAAACTTAGATGCAGCACAGAGATCCAACTTCCACCATGGAAGAGGGAAGGGCACAAGATGGAAGTCACTTGAATTCCTGATCTGCTTCATGGAGTGAAACTGCCTTCCATTCCCAGATCCCCTCCTAGCTTGGAATTTTCCATGACAGCAATAACATTCCATCTTGTTGAACTTGCTGCATTTTGGGGACTGTTCTTACAGCAGCTTACTCTGTGCCCAAACCAATACCTTCTACCCCATCTCACACTCGATTCTCAGACACCTTGGCAGCCAGGGCCAAGGAGCTAATCTCCACCAAGAAGAGAGGGAAGTCAAGACCAATCTGGGAAATGTGACAAAACTTCATCTCTACAAAAATATAATACAAAAATAAACTGGGCATTGTGATGTGTGTCTGTAGTGCCAGCTATTCAGGAGGCTGAGGTGGGAGGATTGCTTGAGCCTGGGTGGCAGAGATTGTAGTGAGATAAAATGGCACCAGTGCACTCCAGCCTGAGCAATAGTGTCAGACGTTGTCCCAGAAAGAAGAAAAAAAAAAAAAAGGAAGGAAGGAAAAGGAAGCGAGTGGGAAATAGGAGTAGGGGAAAGGCAGCCTTTACTGGACAGCCACTCTGTTCTAGGCATTTATCTCCATTATCTTGAAAGCTTGAATTTTATCATTGATGACACATATGGCCCATTATTTTACTTGAAGTGACAGGCACACTTTATTCATTTTCAAGAAAATGTCTACCAATCCTGGAGTCTGAATAACCATCATTCTTCTATTAGTCTTTTTTCAAGTAAAAATGATGTTCAGCTAGGTCAACTAACAACTCAATTGCAAAGTACTTTTCCTTCAGACAACTATTATACTTCGGTATGCAGGAGAAAAGTTTCATGCACACCTTCACTTGGTTGTGCAGAATATTAAAATGTCTTGTACTCCAGGGTCGAAAAATGAAGAAGTTAATAAATTTTCCTGCTTCAAGGATATTCCTAAGTGACATTGTCTCTTTTTCTCTTTTTTGTTTTACTGCAAGAGTATCCCAGCCTGATGTGTGCTACCGGACTAGCAGGATGCTGGCTGCTGCCCTTGCACCGCCAGTACAAGTATCAACATGGTAAAAAGGGCAAATAACATCTTAATACTATTATGAAAAGAGTTTTGACTTTCTAAACCCCCTGAAAGTGTCTTGGGAACCTCCAGGCATTCTCAGACCACACTTTGATAAGCACTGCCTTTCTTTCACTAGCCTGCCTTTATTCACAAGCATACAAATGTGCACATGAACACACACATACACACACACACACACACACACACAGAATTTCTATCATTTGATTTTCAAAAAGGTATTTGAATATCAAAAAAAGGAAGGACGTCATCTCAGAAGAAAGGATAACCCATTAGACTGGATGCATTTAGTTTCATGAACAACTCACAGCATTGTCCTTATTGTTCTGGTTTTGCCAAGGCCAGGGGGCAGATGTTGGCATGGAAGACTGGTGTTTGGAAACCGCCTCCATCCTGACCCAACCCTTCTTGTGCAGATGAGAGAAATTATGCCCTGAAGGGCCAAGCACTCACAGGGGTACACAGCTGAAAATGGTTCCGCTGAACTGGACCCGAGGTTCGCCTCCAGACAGAGCACCAGCTGTCAGCAGGGCTCTGGGCAAGAATTAAAACCCACACCCACTCCACCCAAGAAAGCTGAGAGTAGAACAGCCTGCTGGAAGTCCCCGGTGAGATCTGGATGGATGTAGGTTAAATCTGAAGTGGATGGAGACCTCAGTGCCCTAATGAGACTCCGAAAGAATGGGTTTTATCTATTAACTAGCTGACACTGCCCCTTTCCCCACCCATTCCAGATTCCATTGCCTGGGGTCATTTAGTAGGAGCCACACATGCTCACACACAGACATGTACACATTGCACATACACCTGCCATATAACCACAAGTCCCCCTCCCATCCCCACTCCTCCTGATCACTCTACTCACATCCTCTCCACCCAACATGCCCCCAGCCCTCTCTCACCGCCCCACCATTTCCACCACCCCTGAGGACCCACACAAAGACTAGGGCCTGAGGACGAGGGAAGTCTCTGCAGGCAAGTCTCTGCCTGCCTTTGGAACTCAGTTTCCCAGCTGTAATCCTGCAAGAAAGATCAGAGAGGATGCACTGTCTCTAAAGTCCCTGTCAGTTCCAACACCTTATGGGTCTACAATGAAAGAAGAGTGTTTTGAAACTCACCCTGGCAACCTGGGCAGGATGGGGAGAGAGGGATCTTGAGGAGGCAGGAGATGAGAGGGTGTCAGTTGTGAGGTGCAGACAGCTGGAATCACCTGTGACCAAAGCCCTGGAATTGGATGTGAAGGTCAGGGGGAAAATTTCTAAATGCTGAGTCTGAGGGATGGGATGAAAGTGAGCATAACATCTAAGGACATGGGGGTTGCAGTCTGGGGAGTGCTAAGGGCTCATCAGCAAGGACAGTGAACATGAATCAAGGTCTAATTTACCGTAGAAAATCCCCACAGGTCTTCACAGAGCAGCCTACCATTGTTCTGCATGCACATTGCCACACTGCCAACATAGAGACCAATCTCCATCTCTTCTTGGAGTTGGTTTCTGTGAGAGGCTGGGGTGGCAAATTTTGTGTGTCAACTTGACTGGCCATGGGGTGCTTAGACATTTGACTAAACATTATTCTGGGTATGTTTGTGAGGGTGTTTCTGGAGGGGATTAAGACTTCAATCAGAAGACTGAGTCAAGCAGGTCACCTTCTCCAGTGTGGATGGGCCTCATCCAATCCATTGAAGACCTGAATAGAGAAAAAGGCTAAGTAAGAAGGAATTCCTCCTGCCTGACTGCTTGAGTTGGCACATGTGTCTTCTCCGGTCTCAGACTTGGACTGAAGCATCCGTTTTTCCTGCGTCTCCAGCCTGCTGGGTTGAGACTGAAACTTACACCAAACTCTCCTGGTTCTCAGGTCTTCGGACTTGGACTGGAACTACAACTTCAGCTCTCCTGGGTCTCTAACCTGCCAACTGTGGATACAGGGACTTAGTCTCTGTAATTGCATGAGGCAATTCTTTACAATAATAAATCCCTTTCTATGCTATTGGAGAACCCTTACTAATACAGAGGCCATGTGACATAACTCATGAGAACCATACTCAGGCAGGAGCCATTCTCACAGGAGAACGGGGACTAAGGTTCCTCTCTGTCCTCACACTCCCTCTGGAGCACATACTTGTCTCTGCCCATGCCATTTAAATTGTTACCTCTCTAAACCCATGTCATTAAACATTTGGAACTTGAAAAATAATAAGTAAATGATTCTCTCCTCCTCCTCCTCCACCTCTCTCCATCATTTCCGTCTCTGTCTCATCTCTGTGTCAGTGGAATGAGACAGACTGAGAAGCAGCTGCTGAGATGGAGTTAGGAGCGCAGTTCCTTGGGGGGAATGCCTGAGAAAGATACAAGAGGGAGGATGCGGGATCAGGCAAGGGGAGCCTCAGATTGCAATCCAAAGTTGGCAAAGACTTGGCCAACTTCAAAGGAAGCTCCAAATCAGCAAGTGCCCATCTGCGGAGCCACACATTGGCAAGAATATCACCTTCGACCCTGGCATCTGTGTTGTTCTCAGTCATTGGCTGGGAGCTCCTGAGAAGGCCGTGGCCTTAGCTCGAAAGTTGAGGCAGACCCTGAAGATGCTGACATTGAAGGCTGCCTGCCAGCTGCAGTTCTTGCTGCTGAATGGCAACATTTTTCCTAAAGGGAGATTTAAGGGGTGCGCCTTCATGGCTGCCATATTGTGTGTGCACGTGTGTGTGTGTGTGTGTGTGTGTGTGTGTGTGTGTGTGTGAGAATGTCTTTTTCACTTTCTTTTCTTTTTTCTTTTTTGCTTTGGTCAGGCACGTATAGTTGAGTTCAATGCGTATAACATGGCTCATCTATAATACTTCTAATATCAGTGCTCATAGGGGGCATTCACTGTGAGCTTACGGAGTGTCAGACTGCTAAGTTTTTTATCTACATTGTCACATTGATTCACGACCTCGACCCTGCAAAAGTCAGTGCTCCCCACTATCCCCCTTTTACAGGTAGGAAAACTGAGGCCCACAAAGGCCACATGAATTGCCCAATTTTTACAATATGTTGGGGCTGAAACCAGGATTTCAACCCAGGTCTATCTGATCTGGAGCCTGAGCACTGAAAACAACACTGAGAAAAGAGATCTCTCATTCCCCGTGCAGTGCCTGTTATACCCCGGGACGGGAGGTGGCTCTAGCACTGGGTTGTTCTCGATCATTAGCTAGTACACCTGGGATAAAGGCGGCCCTACACCTCGTTGTTGGTCATTGACTAGGAGCTCCTGAGAGCACACACCATGATGTGTGCTTGCAGCATTGACTGCCTTGCAGCATTACCATGAAGATAGGTGGAGAGATAGGTGGAGCTCCACAGAACTAGAGAGACCTGGCAGATGGATGCCAGCTGACAATTTCCAGACAAAGGAGGCTCAACCACCTCAGAAAGCTGGAAAGGGCAAGGGCTCCTGCCTTGGGTCCTACTCAGATGTGAATGTGGCCGTGTGTGGTGCTTCAGTGCAGAGGTATGACTTCGAGAAACTAATTCAAAAGCAAGATGGATTTTAAACATCTGTGACCAGAAAAACACATGTGTGTCTCTAAAGGTACCTCCAGGGAGACCTCCTGATTTGATTGCCCTTGCCCAGAAAAGAACTGGCTCGACATCCCAGGCTTGGTGACCTCCTGTTTGAAGAGCTAAATCAGAGTCGTAAATTCAGAACCGCCCTTCCTTGGATGGTATCTCTCTTTTAGCCACTAGGAGGATGGAAGATGGTTGCCTCCTTGGGACTGTCTCTGTTGCCTTTTTTTCTTTTTTGACAGGTTCTGGCTGTATTGCCCTGGCTAGAGTGCAGTGGCATGATTATAGCTCACTGCAGCTTCAAATTCCTGGGCTCAAGTGGTCCTCCTGCCTCGGCCTCCTGAACAGCTCAGATCACAGATGAGTGTCACCATGCCCAGCTGATTTTTAATTTTTTTATAGACTTTTGCCATGTTGCTCAGGCTGATCTCAAACTCTTGGGCTCAAGTGATGCTCCCTCCTTGACCTCCCAGTGCTGGGATCACAGGCATGAGCCACCATATCTGGTATCTTATTGTCTTTAAAATGTTGCTTCTCATGCCACTGATTGGATAAGAATGAGGCTAATGTACCAACCATATCTACTCACTGGTAATTTAGGAGCAATGGATGTTAGGTCATACCAAATTATCTGAAGCTAATAATTAGAAACAAAAAAAATTAAAAGTAAAAGAATTCCATGTCAAGAAAGGACTGCTCTCAATTCTACATATGGTAGATACATCCAGACAGTGTGAGCTCAGGCAGTTTCCCTGAAAAAATGACCCTCTCACAGGGAGAGAGAGAGTGGGGACAGCTCCTGCTGTCTCTAGAATAGAGAAGACCCATCTACAGCTCCTGGGGAGAGGGATGCTGGATGATTAGGCTACCAAGAAGCGAGAAGACCTCACACCCCAGTGAGTCCTGGAGTGGTTTCTCTTCTGTCCATCAGCAGGACAATGATAAGTGGGCTTATTATTTGTCCACTTGGAAGGGACAAATATGGTCTGGGACAGAATAAATGTTGTCTCCCCAGGCTTTCTCCAGTGAATGGAATCACCAACTTAAAAGGAGGAAAAACCTATCAGACTGAGTAGCCAGAAATGAAGTATGACTATTATAATGACGACAAGGTAGCTTAGGGTTAACATCACGGGCTTGTGGGAGCCCAAATGCTTGAGCTCAAATATTCACAGCTCTGCTTACTCAGTGTCCTGGGTCAGCTTCCTTCCAGGCCACTCTGCCTCTGCTTCCTCATCTGTAACACGGAGATCATAATGATCGGCACCACCTCATCAGGATGTGTAAGGGGTTAGTATACACAAGCACTACGCATTTCAGCATTAAATACATACTCAGCATCACAGCCTGATGTGGTGACACGAGAGCTTCAGGGGTTCCAGGAGGCTCCATATTCCCAGCTCAGTCATCTTGTTTGGGGGATATCATTCAGTCCCTTGGAGCCTCCGTTTCCTCATTTGACTGCCTTGCAGCATTACCATGAAGACAGGTGGAGTGATGAAAGGAATCATTCCCTAGGCTATAGAAGGTATGTCTGCCGCTTGTGCAGTTCACAATCTGAGCGACCGTATGTGTCAGTCCTGATGATGAACATAAAATAGTTGCAATGTTGGAGATGCCACCTCTGTGCCACCTCCTTGTCTGTAAGTTTGCATATCAAACCATTGACTTTAACTCAAAGTCTTTCCTGCAAACTTCCTCCACACTCAGTAGAGGGGATGAAAAGCTGATGAAGAATTGCACCATCCTCAACCCACAAGGGTTCCTGCCCTCAAAAAGAAGAGTTTCCAGCAGGAAGGAGGCCAAGCCCTGCTGTAATGCGGGACTAAACTCCATGCGGTAGGCTCTCATCTCACAGCAGGATGAGAACAAAAGCCAGGAACAGCAGGAACATCTTCCCCAAAAGGAGAGTCACTGGGGACCACCTCGATTTAAATGTGTCAAGTGAAGGAGGCTGGAAGTGACTGTGTCTGCAAAGGTGAGGAGGCTCATGCTTCAGAAAAGAGGGTCTGGCCAGGCACGGTGGCTCATGCCTGTATCCCAACACCTGCAGAGGCAAAATGAGTAGATTGCTTGAGCCCAGGAGTGCAAGACAAGCCTAGATGAAATAGCAGGACCCCATCACTACAAAAAATTTAAAATTCAGTTGGGCATGGTGCCACATGCCTAGTCCCAGCTACTGGAGAGGCTGAGGTGGGAGGATCACTTGAGACCGGGAGGTTAAAGTTACAGTGAGCCATGATCGCATCACTACATGTAAGCCTGGGTGACAGAGAGAGACCTCATTTCAGAAAAAGGAAAGGAGGGAGGGAGGGAAAGAGAGAGAGAGAGAGAGCAACAGAGGGAAGGAAAGAAGGAAAAGAGAAAGAAAGAAAAGAAAAAAATAGAAAGAGAAAGAGAGAGAGAGAGGGGGAGGGAGGAAGAGAGAAAGAGAGGAAGAAAGAGAAGAAAGAAGAAAAAGAAAGAAAAAGGAAGAAGGAAGGAAAGAAGGAAGGAAGGAAGGAAGGAAGAAAAAGAAGGCCATGCTGTCTCTCCTGGCTGCCTTCCTGTGTGCGCCCAAGAATGCCCACTCAACCCCAGAGCAGGGGTGAGGATGAAGGCTGGGAGAGGCTCTGGGGACTAACCCCTAGTCCCCTCTCCGGTACCAGTCAGTTAATCCACTTCAAATGGAGCAACTCAGAGAGAATCCCGAGTGACACCATTTTTCTATTACCCTTCATTACGGCCACTTAGATCTTTTATTTTATTACAAACATTCTTTAGCTCAGACACGGGCTGATCTCCTAATTGGAGCTGCTGCCTCCACCCCCACCCAGATCAAAGCCTCCCTGTTTGTTTGCGGAGGATGGAGGATGAACCGTCTTGCTGGCCTTTGAACATGAAGGCCCCTTTGTCTTCCAGCTGAAGTCATCCCTGGCACCAGGCAGGGAGGAGGCTTCCGGGGGGGGGACGGTGGGGGTCAGGAATTCTGGTCAGAGGCTTGGACCAGAGCTGGAGTGGGGGACAGCTTTCAAAGCAAGACCCCAAACTCTCCTGCCTGCCTTTGAAGAGCTGTCTCAAATGGTGGCACCAGGGAATGCCTTATGTGCCCCCATGATGATTTTTAATTTAAATACTCATTTTAATATTCAAACACTTTAAAAGATTGGAAAAAATATCAGATACTTGAATATTTCTTAAATAAATAGAATATTTTCTAATTTCTTTTCAAATATCAGAATGCAGCCAGGCATGAGGTCTCACACCTGTAATCCCAGCACTTTGGGAGGCTGAGGCAGGTGGATCACTTGAGGTCAAGAGTTTGAGACCAACCTGGCCAACATGCTAAAATCCCATCTCTGATTTTAAAAAATTACAAAATTATCTGGGGGTGGTGGTACATGCCTGTAATCCCAGCTATTCGGGAGGCTGAGGCAGGAGAACTACTTGAACCTGGGAGATGGAAGTTGCAGTGAGCCGAGATCATGCCACTGCACTCCAACCTTGGCAAGAGAGCAAAACTCTGGCTTAAAAAAAAAAAAAAGAAAGAAAATCAGAATGTCTGGCAATAAGAAAATCAGAATGTCTGGCAATACTTAACCTCTATGAGAGAAATAGCCAACCAGTTTTCGGAAGGCTTTTCCTAGTCCTTGGGGCATTTGAGTTTTCAGTCCTCTGTGGGCATTTTTTTTCTTTCTTAACTGTTGCCATAAACTATTGTTTCCCTTGAAGTGTCTTCTTTTATATCCCTGGTCCCACCAGAACTTCACCCCTGCCACTGGAGATGATTGGGGGTGGGAAAAGACTGTGCCCTTTTTACCGATGGAAAAATTGAGGCCCTGTGGCATTCAAATAGCTGCCGAGGGGTCGCACAGAGGTTAATAACAGACTCAAGATGCAAGAAGAACAAGACGAAAGGAATGAACACTTCCTCATCCACTCTTATTCTGAAATTATGGTCACTATAGCTATTGTGGGAAAGAAAAGCCCAGCAGAGCTGCCGTTCCATAACCTAGAGATGCTTGATGCTAACCCTAGTCTATCACGAATGGGAAGCTGAGTGGACATGATCTACTCTACACAGCAATCCTAGGCAGCAGTTTATATTTGCTAGATTTGAGAATTGAGCAAACTAAGGTTTTGTGGGGTCAAGGACTTGCCCAGGGTTACACAGTGGGGCCAAGGTTGAGACCCAGGTCTGCCTGACTGAAAACCTCAGCAACTGGTTCCATTCTGGGTCCATCGTGAGCTGGGTGACCTTAGACAAATGATGTCCCAGAGCCTCAGGTTGCCCTTCTCAGCAAGGAGGTGCCTACACACTTTCTACTTAGGCCTTGACCTGCCTCTCCCTCCCCTACAGCCTTAGTTTTTAGTTCCCCATTCCACACTCCCTGGAAACAGCCGATGAGACCAGTGGGGGACACTGTACCCAAGCTAGGCCAATCAGATCCTTCCTCCTTGAAAGTTTGGATTAGGTTCTTGTCCTGTAAAGCTGTGCTGTGGCTATCCAAACTGGACCACAGGCAAGTGAGGTATGTCTGAAAGGAAAGAAAGATGCAGCTGAGATGCAGAGAGAAACGGAATCCAAGGCCAGATGAGCCCAACTCTCTACGTCCAGACCCTCCCAAAGCCCATTTCACCTCTAGCCCTTGTCACTTGACGTCACCCTGTATCTTGCCTGTGATGCATTCTCTTCTGTGCAGGGTGAATTGAGAGATTATGCTGTTGCAGCTGTATAAACCCCCACATAAGCAGAGTAAGAGTTGGCTCTGTGCTTTTAAAAAAGTTATTTAAACTCAGTGTCTCCTATTTCTAAAGTGGGAATAAGTTCCTACCTCACAGGGCTTTCAGGCAATTCAACTAAATAATGTAATTGGAGATCCTTGCACTCAGTATCCGACACAGTACATCCTCCACACCTGGCTAATGCTTTTAACACTGTTGTTGTTATTTACAAACTTTGATGACAGGGAGAGCTAGCAGTAATTTTAACCAACTCTTGATTATTTCCACTTCGCAGATAATCCACAAACCAGTTTTATCATTCACTGACTTCTTGCCATCATCAGTTTCTCCCTGCTCAAGAAAGACAGAATTATTTTATTGTTGGCTAAACTGCAGTTGTCAAGATAGAGATGCTTAAGACTAAAATCATGTATAGCAGACATAAATTTTACTCCATCATCTTAGGTGTATGTTTTTTTAAAAGTCACTGTTGTATTTTCCTAAATCAAACTAAGGTTAGAGAGTGATGTCAGCATGATGGGAGACTAGGATTTTAGCACACATTCTCTTCCAGAAACATCAATATAAACAACCATCCATTCCCAAAAATATCTTCACAAAAGCTAAGAAATCCAGGTGAAACATACATTCAACCGCCTATATGGAGCACAAAACTAAGAAAAAACACTTTGAGGAACATAGAAAGGACAGCTTCACCCCCTCCCCAAATCGGGGCATCACAGCACAGACCTGACTTCACTATGGACCCCAATACCAGGTCTGCCCCAGTGAACCACGACACCAGGTCAGCCCCTGCGACCCCAGGCCAGACGCACGGCCCCAGGCTCCAAGCATGCCCTAGCACCAGGCTCCAGGCCCACCCCAGGGCCAGGCTGTCCCTTACAGACCCAGCCTCCAAGTCTGCCATCACACCAGGCCCTCTCATGGGCACAGGCTCCAGGCCAGCCCCTGTAGCTTCAGGATCGAGGCCTGCCCCAGCATCAAGCTGGCCCTATAAGCCCAGGCACCAGGAAAGCCCTTGTGGACCCACCTCCAGGCCTGCCCCTAAGGACTCATCCCTACAGACCCAGGATCCAAGCCCACCCCTATGAATCCAAGTACTACAGTCCATCCAGTGGACCTTGGTGCCAAGCCAGCCCCTGCAGATTCAGGACCTGGCCCATCCCGGCCCCCAGCTGGTGCCAGTGGATTCCAGCTCAAGGTCTGCCCCAGTGCCAGATTGGCTCCTGTGGACCTTGGCATCAGACCTGCCCCATAGACCCAGGCATCAGCCCCACCTGCCAGCCCAAGGACCAGGGACCAGGGACCAGGCCAGCCTGGTCCTAAAACTCTAGCAGCAAACCTACCCATGGACATTACCAGTTAGGCTTCCCAGAGTGTCTGGATGGCTGATTGGTGAAGGACTTTTCCTGTCAAATCCAGTCCATAAAGACTAGAAGAGGTGTCTACTTCTTCATATCTGCAGATATCAATGCAAGGCTACAAGGAACACAAATAATTAGGAAAATATTTTCTATTTAAAGGAAACCAATAAAGCACCAGTAACTGACCCTAAAGAAATGGATATCTATGAACTGCCTGGCAAATAATTCGAAATAATTCTCTTAAAAAAGCACAGTGAGGCCAGGCGCAGTGGCTAATGCCTGTAATCCCAGCACTTTGGGAGGCCAAGGCAGGTGGATTACCTGAGGTCGGGAGTTCAAGATCAGCCTGAACAATATGCAGAAACCCCATCTCTACTAAAAATACAAAATTAGCCAGGCATGGTGGTGCATGCCTGTAATCGCAGCTACTGAAGAAGCTGAGGCAGAAGAATTGCTTGAGTTTGGGAGGCAGAGGTTGCAGTGAGCTGAGATCGTGCCATTGCACTCCAGCCTGGGCAACAAAAGCGAAACTCTGTCTCAAAAAAAAAAAAAAAAAAAAAAAAGTGAGCTACAAAAGAACTTAGATAGACCACTAAATGATGTAAGGAAAATAATATGTAAACAAAATTAGAAGCTCAACAAAGGGATATAAACCATAATAAAGAACCAAACAGAAATTATGGAACTGAAGAACACATGACTGAACTGAAAGATTTCATAGAAAGCTTAAACAGCCAATTAACTACACAAAAGAAAAAAAAATTATGCAAGCTCATTGAAATTACCCAGTCAGAGGAATAGAAAGAAAAGAGAATGGAAAACAATAAAGAAAGTGTACAAGGACTAATGGGAGATCAAGCAAACTAATATTCACATTATAGGCCCCCACAAAAAGCAGAGAAAGAGAAAGGAACAGAAAGCTTATTCAAATACATACTTACAGAAAAATTCCCAAATCTGAAGAGAGAAATGAACATTCAGACTCATGAAGCTCAAAGAACTACAAATAGATTAAATATTAAGAGATCTTCACTAAGACATGTGAAATTCAAATTCTTAAAAGTCAAAGATCAAAGAGAAAGAGAATTTCAAGAGAAAAGTGACTCATCACATACAAAGGAACATTGATAAGATGATGATTAGATTTCTCAACAGAAACCTTACAGCCATGAGAGAATTTGATAATATATTCAAAGTACCAAAAGAAAAAAAAAATGCAACCAAAAATACTATACCCAGCAAAGCTGTTCTCCAAAAATAAGCAGAGGAAAAGACTCCTAGACAAGCAAAAGCTATGGGCATTCATCAACTAGACCTGGCTTACAGGAAGTGCTAATGGGAGTTCTTCAAGTTGAAGTTAAAGGACACTAATTACCAACAAGGAAGTATGTGGAAAATATAAAACTCACCATATAGTTAAGAATATAATCAAATTTAGAATACTCTAATTATTTAATAGTAATGTGTAAAATACTTTTAATTCTAGTATAAAAGTTAAATGACAAAGTATTAAAAATAACTATCACTATAATAATTTGTTAATGCATTCACAATATATAAAAGATTTAAATTATAACATCAATAAAACAAAATGTGGAGGGAGGAGAAGTTAAAGTATAGACTTTTGGAATGTGATAGAAGTTAAATTGTTAACAGCTTAAATTAGGATGTTATAACATAAGACATTTTATGTAAGTTTCATGATGACTGAAAAGAAAAACCCATAAAAAGAAAGAGAAATGAATCAAGCACACCACTATAAATATCCCTAAATCACAAAAGAAGACAGAAAGAGAAAAAGAAACCACAAAACAGTCAGAAAATAATTAACAAAATGGCAATAATAAGTCTTTACCTATAGATAATTACTTTAAATGTTAATGGATTAAGTTGTCCAATCAAAAATCAGAATGGTTGAATGGATTTTAAATATTAGCCAGCTATATACTGCCTACAAGAGACTCACTTTAAGTGAGTTGACTATAGCTGAAAGTGAAAGGATGAAAAAATATATTCACACAAATGGTAACCAAAAGAGAGTAGGGGTGGCTACTCTTATTTTACACAAAGTGGACTTTCAGTCAAAAACTGTCATGAGAGACAAAGAAGGTCATTATATAATAATAACAAGGTCAATGCATCCAAAGTATATAACAATTATGACTATGTATGCACTCAACATTAGAACAGCTAAATATATAAAGCAAATATTAACATAACTAAAGGGAGAAATAGACAGCAATACAATGATAGTAGGGGTCTTCAGTACCCCACTTCCAACAATGGTTAGATTATCTGACAGAAAATCAGTAAGGAAAAGCAGGATTGAACAATACTATAGACCCAGTGGACCAAACAAATATATACAGAATATTCTATTCAACAGTCACAAAGCATACATTTTTTTTTCTAGTGCACACAGACCATTCTCCAAGATAGATCTTATGTTGGATCAGGAAACAAGTCTTAACAAACCTAAGAAAATCAAAAATATGTCCAATATATTCTCTAACCACAATGCTATGAAACTAGAAATCAATAATGGGAGGAAAATTGAAAAATTCACAAGTATGTGGAAATTAAACAACACACTTTTGAACAACTAATGAATAAAAAGAGAAATCAAAATGGAAATATGTGTCTTGAGGCCAAGCATGTGGCTCATACCTGTAATCCCACCACTTTGGGAAGCTGAGGCAAAATGCTCACTTGAGTCCAGGAGTTTGAGACCAGCCTGGGCTACATAGTGAGACCCTATCTCTACAAAAAATAAAAAAAATTAATTGGGTGTGGTGATGTGTGCCTGTCATCCTAGCCACTGAGGTGGGAGGCTCCCTTGAGCCAGGAGTTTGAGGCTCCAGGGAGCTGAGATTGTACCACTGCACTCCAGCCTGGGTGACAGAGCAAGACTCAAAAAAAAAAAAAAAAAAAAAAAAAAAAAAAAAAAAAAAAAAAAAAAACTTTAGGTAAATATAAAAACATTACATTACAAAACTTAAGAGATACAAAAAAAAATTAGCAGAAAAGGAAATAATAAAAATCAGAGCAAGAAAATTAATTAAATAGCTAAATAAACAGTAGAAAAGACTGATGAAACAAATGCTTAGTTTCTTGGAAAAAAAGCAAAACTGATAAATCTTTAGCTAGAATTTAAAAAGAGAGAAATTAAAATAAATAAAATTTCAAATGAAAAAGGAGACATTATGATTGTTACTACAGATATACAAAGGATTATAAGAGACTACTGTAAACAATTATACACTAATAAATTAGGCAACCTGGAAGAAATGGATAAATTCCTAGAAACATACAAACTTCCAAGAATGAATTATGAAGAAATAGAAAGTCTGAATAGATCAATAATGACTAAAGACATTGAATCACTAATCAAAAAATTTCCAACCAAAAACCAAAAAGTCTAGGACCTGATGGGTTTACCGGTGAATTTCACTAAATATTTTTTTTAAGATTTAATGCTACTCCTTCTGAAACTCTTCCAAAATACTGAAGAAGAAAAAACACTTCCAGACTAATTTTGTAAGGCCAGAATCACCCTGACACCAAAGCCAAATAAGGTCAAGACAGAAAAAAATAATAGGCCAACAACCTTAATGAATAGAAAAATCCTCAACAAAATGCTAGCAAACAGAATTCAACAGCACATGACTTATACACAAAGAGCGCAGAATTATATGCCATAATCAAGTGAGATGTATCCCTGGGATGTAAGAATGGTTTAACATATACAAATCCATAAATGTGATACACCATTCATTAACAAAATGAATGGTAAAAATCACACAATCATCTCAATAGATGGCATAAAAAACAATGGACAAAACTTAGCATCCTTTTATGATTAAAAATGCTCAACAAATATGTACACAAGGAATGTGCCTCAACATAATAAAGGCCATGTATGACAAGTCCACAAGTAACATAGTACTCAATGGTGAAAAGTTGAAAGCTTTTCCTTGAAGATCAGAAACAAGACAAGGATGCCCACTATTAATACCTCTATTTAATATAGTACTGGAAGTTCTATCCAGAACAATTAGGCAATAAAAAGAAATAAAAGTCATCCAAATCAGAAAGGAAGAAGGAAAATGTCACTATTTGCAGATGACAACATCTTTTATTTTGGAGACAAGGTCTGACTCTGTCACCCAGATCAGAGTTCCATGGCACGATCTGCCTCCCAGGCTCAAGCCATCCTCCCACCTCAGCCTCTCAAGTAGCTGAGACTACAGAGGCACGTCACCATGCCTGGCTACTTTTTTTTGTAGAGACAGGGTTTTACCATGTTGCACAGGCTGGTCTCAAACTTCCGAGCTCAAGTAATCTGCCAGCCTCAGCTTCCCAAAGTGCTGGGATTACAGATGTGAGCCATCGCACCCAGCTGACAACATCTTAAATATAGAAGACTCCACCATGAAACTGTTAGAAATTATAAAAGAATTCAGTGTAGTTGCAGGATACAAAATCAGCATACAAAAATCAGTGGACTCCTGATGTTGCTCACTTGTAGTCCCAGCTACTTGAGAGGCTGAGGCAATGGGATGACTTGAGCCCAGGAGTTTCAGGCCAGCCTGGGCAACACAGCAAGAACCTATCTCTTAATTTTTTTTTTAATTAGTGGTATTTCTCTACACTAACAACAAAATAACAGTACAATAAAAATAAGAATACAATCCCATTTACAACAGCATAAAAAAAAATCAGGAATGAATTTAACTAAGGACGTGGAAGATCCATACACTGAGAACTGTAACACACTGATGAAAGAAATTGAAGAAGACACAAATAAATGGAAAGCTATCTCATATTCCTGGATTTGAAGAATTAATATTGTTAAAAATCCATACTGTCTGTATTAGTCTTTTTTGTACATGATACCAGAGACTTGGTTATTTATAAAGAAAAGAAATTAATTTCTCACAGCTTTGGAGTCTAGAAAATCCAAGATGAGGGACTGTCATCTTGTGAAGGCCTTCTTTCTGTGTCATCCATGGCATTAAGGTCAAAGAGAGGGTGAAAGAGAACAAAAGACGTAGTTCACAGCCTCAAATCCTTTTACAGTAGGTATTAATTCATTCAGGAGGGTGGAGACCTCATGACCTAAATACCTCCCATTAGGCCCCATTTCCCAAAACTGTCACACTAGGATTAAGTTTCCAACACATGCTTCTGGGGGAACACATTCAAACCATAGCTCTACTCAAATTAAACTACAGATTCAATGCAATTCCTATCAGAATTCCCAATGGCATTTTTTACAGTAATGGATAAAGCAATTCTAAAATTCAGAAAAAAACACAATAGATCCTAAACAGACAAAGCAATCTTGAGCAAGAAGAACAAAGCTGGAAGCATCACACTACCTGTTTTCAAAATATAGGACAAAGCTATAGTAATTAAACAGCCTGATACTGGCATGAAAACGGACATGTAGACCGGTGGAGTAGAACAGAGAGCCCCAAAATAGGTCCGCACATTTACAGTCAATTGATCTTTGACTGAGGTGCCAAGAACACAAGTGGGAGAAGGACAATCTCTTCAATAAATGATTCTGGGAAAATTAGATATCCAAAGGCAGAACAATAAAATTGGACCTTTATCTCACATCATATACAGAAATCAACTCAAGATGGGTAAAGACTTAAACACAAAACCGGAAACAATAAAACTAGAAGAAAACACAGTGAAAAAGCTTCTTGACGTTGATCTAGGCAGTGATTTTTTGGATATGGTCTCAAAAGCACAGACAACAAAAGCAAAAACAGATAAATGGAATTACATTAAATTACAAAGCTTCTGAACAACAAAGGAAACAACCTATGGAATGGGAGTTAAGGGACAATCTATGGGATGGGAGAAAATATTTACAAACAATACATCTGATAATGGATTAATTTCAAAAATATGTAAGGAACTCAAGCAACTCAACAGCAAGAAAACAGCACAATTTTTAAAAGGACAAATGACCTAAGTAGACATTTTTCAAAAGAAGACATACAAGTGGCCAACAGGTATATGAAAAAATACTCAACATCGCTAATGAGGGAAATGTAAATCAAAACCACAATGAGATCACCTCGCACCTGTTAGAATTTCCATAATCAAAAAGACAAAAGATACATATTGGCAAGAATGCAGAGAAAAGTGAACCCTTGTACACTGTTGGTGGGAATGTTGGTACAGCCATTATGGAAAACACTATGGATGTCCCTCAAAATGTTAAATCTAGAACAACCATAAGATCTGCCAATCCACTTATGGATAGATATCTGAAGGATGGGAAATCAGTATCTCAAAGAGACTCTGGGGTTCACTGCAGCAATATTCACATAGCCAAGATGTGGAACCAGCCAAGAGTACCTCAATGGTTGAATGAATAAAGAAAATTGTCTGTGTGTGTGTGTGTGTGTGTGTGTGTGTGTTGCACACATACAATGGGATGCTATCCGGTCTTAGAATAAAAGGAAATCTAGTCACTTGTGACAACATGGGTGAACCTGGAAGACATAATGCTAAGTGAAATAAGCCAGGCACAGAAAGACAAATACTGCATGATCTCACTTATATGTGGAATCTTAAAAAGCTGAACTCACAGAAGATTGAATAGAATAGTGGTTGTTAGTGCTAGGGCTGAGGGAGATGGTCAAAGGGATCAAAGTTTCAGCTACGCAAATGAATAAGTTGTGGAAATCTAAGATAAAGTATGGTGACTATAGTTAAGATCATACTGTATACTTGAAATTTACTAAGAGAGTAGATCTTAAATGTTCCCACCACACACATACCCGCCCCTACACACACACACTACTAGGTAAGGTGACGGTCATGTTAATTAGCTTGATGTTGGTAATTATTTCATAATGTATATGTATTTCAAAAATATCACATTGTACACAAGTATATACAATTTTAACTTGCCAAATATACCTCAATAAAGCTGGGAAAATATTTTAAATAAATAAATAGTAAATAATAAGACTAAGGAAATATGACTCCAAGCACTTTTCCAGCAGCCTGACTGGTCACTGTCGATGGGCCCCCAACCCACAGCAGAGCTGAACAACACCACAGGGTCCCTCAGAGGCTCCAGCTCTGATGCCTCCAGCCACACCTGAGCATAGGATCCTTGCCAAGGCCTAGAACCTCAGTCCAGCCACTCTAGATGTGGCCATTTCCTTTGGAGGGACTACCCTCTCTTCCCAGGTACTGGCCTACTACATTAAGGATTATAGAATTCACACTCTCAGGGACTTTAATTTTCTTCTCATCACCTTCTCTCCTTAAGTGAATCTCCTCCACTCAGAGTCTCTCTCCTTCTCCCTCTCCCTGCCAGGGTAATCTAATACAGTCATCCTCAAAATATGGTATTGGACCAACAGCTCCTGCACCACCTGGAAATTTGTTTAAAATGCACCTTTTTGACCCCCTCTTAAGACCCACTGAACCAGATACTCTGGGAGAAGAGCTCAGTTATTTGTGTTTTTAGCAAACCTTCCTAGGGATTCTGATGCATGCTTAAACTTGAGAACCAGTAAAATCCTTGCAGTGAAATTATATTTTTAAAACCAAAAGCCAAGAGGGGTGCTTATCTTGAGACAACTTCAGGTTCTGGTCTCTGCAACATAGCATCTTCCTACCTGGTGAGCCAACAACAAACCCCAGAGCCCCGGGTTAGGGAGGGACAAAGAGGACCAGCATGTTTGGCAGTGTGCATTGCACACTGCACAACTCTAGGGGGTGCTACCCACATAAACCATCATGCAAATGACACAGTATGGTGGACAGATGGGAACATCAAGGAACAAAGGGACAGAAAGAGGGATCTTGTGGTTATTTGAATAAGTGGGCTTTGGAGGATTTGCTCCCCAGTAAGTGGCAATTGGGAAGCTGGGAAGAAAAGCAGTGCAAAACCTGAACTCAGCCCCAGGGGGCGCTCTACATGCAGCCAACACGCATCACAGGTCAAACTAAGAACGCGTTGTTCAGGGGGTCTAAATCGCAAATGCCCACAGGAGCCAGGCTGGCATGTAAAAAGACTAGAGAACGTAGCCCCGCAAAGGTGCAAGCACTACCAGCCATTGCCACTGTGGCCACGTGGGATGCTGAGCTCAACCTTGTCACATCTTCCATTTTAAAAGCAAATGAAACCAGAAATCCACGTCTAATCAAATCTCCAGGAATCCCTTTAAATATTTTAAACAGACTCTGATTCTTTTTTATCACTCCATTTCTTCTGCCTGTGACAGATTCTTATTTTTAAAAAACACTTTGTAATGTATCCAGAATATATAAATTGCTCTCAAAACCCAAATAAAAACAAAATAAGCAAAAGAGTTGGACTTGACAGCCCATGAATAGATGTTCAACATTAATCAGTAGGAAAATGCAAATTAAAACCACAATAAGTTAATGCTGCACATTTATTAGGATCGATACATTAAAAACAAACAAACAAACAAACAAAAAACACACAAAAAAACCCTCACAATACCAAGTGCTGGTGAATGAATATGCTGAGCAATTGGAACTCTCTTGCCCTGCTGGAGGGAATACAAACTAGTACCACTTAATTGGAATCCATCTGGCAGTTTCTTATAAAGTTAAATATACTCTTATGTGACCTAGCAATTTCACTCCTAGGTAATTTACTCGAGAGAAATAAAAATGTATGTTCACACAAAAATCTGTCTATGAATGTTTATAATGGCTTTATCTGTGAACACCATTCCAAATGTCCCTTTCCCTAGGGAATGGATAAATTGTGGTATGTCCATGACAGAATACTAATCAGCAAGAAAAAGGAATAAACCAGGAGACATGCAATAAAATTGCCTAATCTCAAATGCATTCTGCTAGGTCAAGGCACTCTGACTCAAAAGGCTCCATAGTGTAGGATTCCATTTCTAGAACATTCTAGAAGAGCCAAAACTATAGGGACAGAAAACACATTGGTGGCTAGCAGGGATTGCCCAAAAGGGACAGGGAGGGGGGGTACATTTTGGGGAGTGATGGAAATGATCTAATATATTGATTATGGTGAGGATCTGTCAAAATTCATATGACTGTACACCGGAAAGGTAGCATTTCACAGTATGTACATTATACAAAAATTTATACCTTAAATAAAAAATTAAAAGTAAAATAAAAATCACTCTGTGAGCCAAACAACACAGCACTACAAGTAGAATCCAGCTGGTGGCCTGGTTGGCACTGGACGTCATGAAGGACAGAGGGAAGGACAGGAAGAACCCGCTCCTGCCCCAGCCCTCGAGGAGCTGAGCAGCAGAGAGGCAAGAGTTTCAACCGTGCTCCTCCGTCACAGACTTTCTCTCTGTTTTCTTAGGGTTACACATAGTATGTCACTTGGGCAAACAGAGACTTCCTCACCTAAAAATGTTTTGGAAAATAAAAGTGTCCTGGGAACAAAGACGGACTTCAGTCTAAAGACCCAGGTATGAGCCCACCTCTGCCTCTATCCACCGTGTGACCCTGGGTGAGCCTTCCTGGTAGCTCACAGGTGAGGGCAGCCCCAGAGCTCTCAGAGATCCCATCTTGAAGGTGGGACATGAAGAGTTTATGTTTCCTCTGACCTTGCAGACCTGACAGGGAGGCAGGAAACACCCAAAGGGTAACCTCCAGACCCAGGCTCTGTAGGGAAACTGAGGGCTGCCCAGTTTGAGGGCAGAGCTGCTATAACAACAGCAGTAAAACCCCTCAGCGATGGCACCTTCACCCTGCTGGGCTCCTGGCCTCCCCATGCTTAGAATGCTGGAGTTTGTAGCAAGGAATCCCCAGCCTCTTGGTGCCTTTCTTCCTCGGACCCTTAGAGGTGGTGGCAGGCAAATGCCTGCTCAGCCCCCATGCCAGAAGACACCCAGGCCCTGCCTCTGAGACCACCAATCAAGGTGAAAGACAGGAGAGGGCCCTAGCCCCAGGCCCGGAGGATTCAGGCTAGATAAATGCAAAACGTCCAAAGGAAAGAGATTCTCAAAACTTGGACCTCAGTTTCTGCATTTGTGCAATGGGAATAAAGACAGTGAATGGCATAATGGCTCATGCCTGTAATCCCAGGCTAGGAGTTCAAGGAGAGAGGATCGCTTTAGGCCAGGAGGTCAAGACCAGCCTGGGCGACATAGCGAGACTCCATCTCTCCAAAAAAAAAAATTTTGAATTAGCTGTGCATAGTGGTGTGCACCTGTAATCCCAGCTACTCAGGAGACTGAGGCAGGAGCATCCCTTGAGCCCAGGAGATCAAGGCTGCAAGAAACTATGATAGTGCCTTTGCACTCCAGCCGGGGCAGCAGAGTGAAATCCGACTCTGAAACAAAACAAAGCGAAGTAAAAACATAAACATCACAGTGCTTTTGTGAGGCTGAAATGACTACCCTGTGCTGGGCACCTGGTTGGGGTGCAGAGATGGCAGTTTACTTGGTGAGTCTCCTCCCACATTCAAAAGCCATTGTCACTCAGTGAGAAGTCATCTGGATCCCTGAGAAGCTGCTTCTCTCCTTAGCAGGTCGGCAGTGCCCAGACCTGGAAGAAAGGCCTTTTCTCCAGCTGTGTCCTCTGAAAGGGAAACTGTGATGACTGGAAGTGAGAATGCGGAGCCAGGCTAGTCCTCCGCTGGGAAGACAAAGCACCAAGGTCAGGGAGAGAGCCAGGACCCAAGGAGCCGAATGGAGGGGCAGGGAGGAGAACAGAGGTGGCTGTGGGAGCCTTGGAGGCCAAGCCAGGAACACGGAGCCTGGCGAGGCAGAGCGTGCAGGACTCTGGTTGGGGAATCAGCTGTGAACAGTGTGCTGGTAGCACAAGCCCACGTTAGGCCTGGCTCCCACGCCAGCCCCTTGCAGGACTGTGTTTAATCTCCATTTCTCAGATACAGAAGCTGAAGCCCCGTGGTTCACATGTTCCCCTAACAAGTGGACCTGGGGCTCAAACCTGGTTCTCCACAGTCACCCACACCAAGGTCCCATTAACTCATCAAGCTCTGCCATTAACTCATTAACAAAGCTTAATTTAAGGAAAGTCCTTGCTCCTGCCTGGGCCTCAGTTTCCCACCTTGCTGATGACCAGAAGACTTTCCAGGTCCCAAAGCCCCCAATCGCAGAACTGCAGCGTGTCCCAGCCCCAGCTTCTCTTCCACTTTGGGACTGGCTGCTCCTACGAGGAACCACGAGCCATACTTTAGCTGTGACCCCAGGCCACTTTGCCCTGGATAAACAGTGGCCAGACCCCACTCCTGGGAGTTACCCCAGATGAAGCATTCAGCTTTTAGAAGAGTGGCCCCTATTCTTCTTCATCCTGTCCTCAGCTACCCCAGGCCACTTGCTGCTCCCTGCACCTGCAGACAATGCCCTAGGCCCAGGCTGGACCCCTGCTCCCGGCTCAACCTTCCCCTACACTCAAAACACGTGCGCTCTAACTCCCCCCAGCCCTGCGGCGTTAGGCATCTGCTGCCCTTCTGGGATCTGTGACCTCCAGGACAGCGGCAGGCAGGTCTTCAGCCCCAGGGTTCCAGGGCCCCTGAATGCCTTCTGGACTCCCCAGGGTCTGCCCAGGTTGCTTGGGAAACCATTTCAGGTCATTTGAGACAATGAGGAGGTTTAGCTCTGTTTTGAGCTGAACAACATGAAGAAACAGACCCCCGTCTGTCAAAGTCCATCCAGCTGCGTTCTGGAGGCCTGGGAGTCGGCCGGCACCTCTCAAGGGGTTTGCTCTTCTGTGTGCTTTTTTACTTGACTTCACAAATATTTATCAAGAAAGCTGTTGCTACACTGGCACCGGTGTCCTGGGAGGCTGGGGGCATGGGCAGACCACTGCGGGGGAGAGGGAATTGAGAGAAGAGCTGGACTTGGTCCCTGTCCCCACGGACTTTGCTTTCTCAGAGCAAAGGTGTTTGACGCTTGCTCTATGAACACCCTTCCACAGGGCAGCCAGCTGTGCCCTTCATTTCTGAATGGTTCTAAGAATGGAAAGGAAAGATCCAAAATGCTATCAGTCATGTTCTTATGGGAGAAAGACATTCTGGTCCTTTTCTTCCTTTTCCAATTTCGTGGCCGGAGTCATTACTACTTTTGAAATTGGAGAGTAAAGATCTATCAGCCTATATATTTTTTAAATATGGGGATGATATATTGGAGGTGGTTATAAAAATTATTCTGCTCATTGTAACTAATTAGACAATAGCCAAGAAATGAATGAAAGTGAAAAACCACCCATAATCACCGATTGGGCAGGAAATATCTTGTCCTTTTTCTGACCCACAGCCATGTGAGGCTGAAGGAGGCTTTGGGAGCCAGGGCGGCTGAGTTTGGATGTAAACTTCCACCTGCATTGGAGGTACTGGGTCCACCTGCAGGCTCTGACCTAGGCCAGGAGCTCCTGGGCCAGGAGCCTGGGCTCCCTGGAAGCACATTCTGGGAAGTTTGGGAGCGTCCATCAAGAGACGAGTTTAGCAAATGCCGGTCCTTGCACATTTCAGTGTGCTAGGGGCAGATGCGCCCAGAATACTGACCACCACGAAACAGTAGAAGTCAAATTTGGTGAATCTGTAGGACATTGCCAATTTTTAAAATGGGTTTTAGGCCAAGAAAGGATATCCACAAAGGAAATTGGCAACTATTCATTATCACTGGGATTTCAGAAAAGAACGGACATCTGAACACCAAAAATAGGAAAAACTGGCTGCAAATAAAAATCTTTATAGAAAACTCAGTAAGCGGCCATTGCTTGCTGTGGGGAATTCAAGTTCTCAATGAAGGGCTGCACTCTCCTCTCCTTGGGCCTTGGTCTTCTCATTTGCCTAGCATTCTCCTTGCGTAAAGATTCTGACTCCTGGCTGGGCACCTGTAATCCCAGCAATTTGGGAGGCCGAGGCAGGAGGATCACTTGAAGTCAGGAGTTCAAGACCAGCCTGACCAACATGGTGAAACCCTGTCTCTACTAAAAATACACACACACACACACACACACACACACACACACACACACACAATTAACCAGGCATGGTGTCACACACCTGTAATTCTCAGTTACTCAGGAGGCTGAGGCAGGAGAATCACTTGAACCCTGGAGGCGAAGGTTGCAGTGAACTGAGGTCGAGCCCCTACACTCCAGCCTGGGCCACAGAGGAAGACTCTGTTTCAAATAAAACAAAACAAAATACAACCAAAAAAAAAGATTCTGACTCCCCCTTTACCCCCCCACCGCCATCATTCCTCATTTTTTTCTCTTGGCTCACTGCAACCTCCAGCTCCTGGGTTCAAGCAATTCTCCTGCCTCAGTTTCCTGAGTATCTGGAAAGACAGGCCCATACCACCAGACGCAGCTAATTTTTTGTATTTTAGTGGAAATGCGGTTTCATCGTGTTGCCCAGGCTGGTCTCCAACTCCTGAGCTCAGGCAATCCTCCCGCCTCAGCCTTCCAAAGTGCTGGGATTACAGGCATGAGCCACTGCACCAGGCTGGTCACCTTCCAACATCCACACCCAGCAGGTTGTTTGAAGTGCCAACACCTAGATAGACAAACAAGTGACAACTTGTGGAAGGTGGCCAGGTGATGAGGCTGAGGGGCATGGGGAGAAGGGACAGAGTCAACGCCGCCAAGACAGGCATGTCTAGAAAGGCAGGTGCAAGGGAGACAGAGAGAAGGTGATCCAGGGAAAGGTGCCCCTGGGGGAAGAGGGTCTCCCTGGTGTTCTGGAAAGGGCATGAGATCATTGAAGGGGTGCTGAGGGCACGGCCAGAGGTGGAGGGATTTCTGGAGGGTCTTTCTGAGCATAAACACTGTATTCTGTCAGCTGGTGGGGTGAGTTCACAGGAGGGAGCCCCAAATGGAGGGATAGAGGAAGGGAGGAGAGCCCTGTAGCCTGGCCTTGTCCTCCCTGGCACCTGCCCCTCCCTGGCCCGGTAGGATGTGCTCTGAAGGCCCCCAGTAGAGACCTGTCCTCCCAGGGCTGGGGACTCATTCAGAGCATAGATGGAGGCCAAGAAGGCTCTGGCACCTGCTGTTTCCCTCTGGCACCCTCCCTTCCCTCGGCAACCTCAGGCCTCTCCCCGGGGTCTCAGGGGAGATAAATCAGCCACCCAAACTGAGGGGGAGCAGTGGGGACTGGAAGGCAGGGCTCAGGAGGGGTTGAGCCATCTCATTCCATCACCCCTCACTCGACAGAGGGGAAACCCGAGGCCAGGGAGGGAACCATTCCACATCAACAAATTCATGGCTGTGCTGAAACAATAGTTCTATCCAAATAATAATAAGCGATTGTGAATTCCAGTTTTCCATCTCTCACTTCAGGATTTAAATTGGAGGACTGGATATTGGAGCTGATGGATTTTCAGATTCTGTGGCCTCACATGGGAAAGCGTCTGGGGACAGGAACATTCTACATGCCTCAAGGGTCACCCCACCAGGGCACCTTTGTACAGGCATGAAGCCTGCTTAGGTGCACACCGTCTGGGTGTCTCCAGATGTGGACATTTTTAAGCAGTTAGATTTTCTATTCTTTCCAGCCCCTCAACCCCACCCCCACCCCTCCCAGCAAATGGATAACAGGAAACAGCCAAAGCTTCTTAACTTTTCTTTAATCTTCCCCTCTCTGGCAAACTGAAAAATCAAACGATAATTGTCTGGGTGATCTCATTATTGTCAACAAAATCCAAGCCTTGAAGTCCGAATGCACTGAAACGCTGACACAGTAAACACGAAAGGAAACTGCACTTGCATGTTGTTCGATAAATAAATAAGGCTGGCGGGAGCTCGGCGCAGGCCTGGCACACTGAGGGGCTTGGCAGTCGGAAATGCTGGGACTGCGAGATGACCACGGGGACCCGGGAAACATGGCATCTGGGAAAGACTAGGACCAGGAGGTCAAGGTCCCATTCTTCCTGTTTGTATCAGTCGGGCCGGCAGGAAACAGATGGACAGATGGCACCTTCCCAAGGGTAACTGAGGAGAGTTTCATGACTGGGGTGTTTACAGGGGGTGGGGAACCAGAAGGGGAGGTGGGGCATCTGAGGAACTAGCACCATGGGAACCCTTTATGACCACCAGACCTGAAAGACAAGGGGACCAAACAGTGATCAGAGCCCAGAGAAGGTGACAGGTGAGAGGGCAACCTGATAAGAGCCGTGGCTTTTCAGGGGAGGAATACTGCACCCACCAAACTGTGGCCTGGCAGGGAAGGGAATGGAGAATGGACGGCTCCACTGCTCTCTCTTGCCTCCTACCCATCTCCCAGTGGTGCCTCCCATTGGCCAAACCCAAGCAAAAGGTGGAGGACAAGGAAGATGGAAGTCAACGGGCAGCTTCCATGAGCCCTGCATGCAGGCAGCACTGGCCCGGTGCTGCAGAGGTCATTCTCCTCCAGGTCAGCAGGTGTGTCTCTGCAAGCCTGGAGCAGCAGGGAGGGAGTAGGGGTAGTGATACCTCCACTGCCCTTTGATCTTCAAAAGTGTCCTATTTTCTGGAAGGTGCTGGTTAAGGGACTGAGCTGCCTGGGGCATGGAGCAGGGTCTGGAGGGGCAGAGAGAACAGCCAGCATCCCAAGCCTGGTGGGACGCCCCCTGCAGCATGCCCAGCTTGTGCACACCCAGGGATGTAAAGCTCACCCCCACTTCCACCTGCAAGCAGACTATCCAAGTGTGAATAGTCCACATCTCAGTTCCTGGCAAAACCAAGTTCTGGGACTGAGGAACGGGTCACATCCGCACTAAGGAGCAGCCCTATTTGAATGTCAGGAGGGTGAGACTGGGAGCTACTGGGCAAAGCTGCTGCAGTGCTTGGCAGGGGTAGGGAAATAAACACAAAACAAAACGTATCTCCCATTTGTTCACTTTCTCGTGATCTTGATTTTTCTGCCATCTTATGAAAATCCTAATCAATGCCATGAAACTATATTACCTATCACCTTTATGGAAAATGGAACACTTTTAGAGACTGGAGTGTAGTGGGAGTGTCACTACCCCTACTCCCTTCCTGCTGCTCCAGGTTTACAAAGACAGACCAGACTGGCCTGGAGGAGAGGGACAGCGACTCCCCGCACACAGGGCTCATGGCAGCTGCTTGCTGACTTTGTGCCCTTAGACCTCCCTTTGTCTGTCAGTCCCAGAGGCAGCAGTGGAGGGGACTGGTATGGGGGGAAATGGGACATCAGGAGACCCAGGTCTCATCTGCTTCTGCCACTTCCTGACCACCTAGCCCTGGACAAACCTGCCCTGCTCTGGGTCTCAACTTCCCAACTTATAAGGAAAAGGGACTTTGCTCCTGACCTTGGCCAGCCTAAGATCCCAACATGGAAGAAGAAATCCTTCTCTCTACCTGCAGAATCCTTTCCTTCTTCCTCAACTCTCTTCTCTCCAAAAGGTGTAAATGAGGCCAGGCACAGTGGCTCATGCCTATAATCCCAGCACTTTGAGGGGCTAAGGTGGGAGGATCATTTAAGCAAGGGAGTTTGAAACCATCCCGGGTAACATAGCGAGACCTCCCCTCTGCAAAAGAGTGTTTTAAAATTAGCCAGGCATGGTGGCATGCACCGGTAGTCCCAGTTATTAGGGAGGCTGAAGTGGGAGGATCGCTCGAGCCTGGGAGGTTGGTGTTGCAATGACCCATGCAAGATTGCACCACTGCACTCCAGCCTGCACAACAGAGCAAGACTCAGTCTCAAAAACAAAAACAAAACAAAAAAACAAAAAAATGGTGCAAATAATTGCTTCCACTCTGAAAAGTTAAATCCTGCTTTTTATCTGTGAGTACCCTGGAGTTTTGTGGGGCCGCTTGAATATTGTCACATTTGATGCTTTGCAAACAACTCCCTCTGCTTTGCCTGTTCAGCTACAGCATGGGCAGAAAGGACGAGAGAGAACCCAGGCATCCCTGACCCACTCCTCAAGCCAAAGACTGTGACTGTTTCCATCCCTCGGCCCCGCCCTTCCACCCTCCCTCCCTGGGTTGTCGCTGGATGACTTTGGCAGCGTAGTTTCCCCCTCTGAGCCTGTTTTCTCATGGGTTAAATTGGGGTGCTAATAACAACCACCTCAGTGACAGACACATGAAGCACTCAGCATGAATGTCTGGCACACAGTAAGCATTCAAGGGACAGGAGAGGTTGTCATTGTATTGTTTTTTCTATCCACAAGGAGCCCTGGAGGCAGCCACCTCATGTTCCACCCGCCTTGAAGGCTTGGGGCAGTTGGATATCCTCTGAAAAGCCAGCCAGTTCTGACACTTGTCTGTCAAGTCACTGAGTAGGACTCCATCACTGTATTCCCTATCTTCCTTTCCCTAGGGTTCCAGAAGGAAAAAATGCTGCCCAGGGAACTGTGGAAATGAGGCTGAAAAAGCTTTCTCTATGATGCAGGGGACAGCGTGCTTCTAAGGAATTAAGGAAAATATGTTGATCTTTTCATCTATACATGCTTGTCACCTTAAATAGGTTCTAAAGTCTTTGAGGGTGGAAAATAAAGGCAGGAAACTAATGTTTATTGAACACTGTGGTTGATGTTACGACGCTCCACAACATCTGGCTCAGCTTTCCTTCCTGGACATACAGAAAACTGTATATCCCAGTGCCCTTGCTGTGAGGTGGAATCAAGTGGCTAGTCTTGGCCAGTTAACTGAGAGCAGAAATGATCTGGCCAATTCTTTAGTTAATTCCTTCCTCCACCACAGTGAACATGGAGGCTTTGAGTTGAAGTGATGGAGCTGGAATGTGATCTTCTGGATCATATATCACGTGTGGAAGAAGTCTGCCCTGGAGGGTGGTCTTGGACCTACAGCAACCTTCATGAGAATGAAAAATAAACTTCTGTAGTGATAAGCCACTGAGCTTGCAGGGATGCTTGTTACTGCAGCACAGCCTTGCTTGGACTGACTGGTACAAGCACTACCATATGCAAGTATATTAGGTTTTGTTTTTGTTTTTGTTTTTGTTTTAAGACAGAGTCTTACTCTGTCACCAGGCTAGAATGCAGTGGTGTGATCTCAGTTCATTGAAACTTCCACTTCCCGGGTTCAAACAATTCTTCTGCCTCAGCCTCCCAAGTAGCTGGGACTACAGGTGCATGCCACCATGCCCAGCTAATTTTTTGTATTTTTAGTAGAACCAGGGTTTCACCATGTTAGCCAGGATGGTCTGCATCTCTTGACATCTTGGTCTGCCCGCCTCAGGCCCCAAAGTGCTGGGATTATAGGCATGAACCACTGTGAGCCAGCCACAAATATTTTTATACATATTATTATTTATTTTGATCTTCGCATTTCTAAAAGCAGGTATTATTACTCCCTCAAGAAGAGGTAGACCCAGAGGTAGGGCCAGGTTTCTTTGCCTCCTAAGCCCTGGATCTTAGCAATTGGGTAGGTTCCACCCCTCAAAAAGGGGAAATTTGGGAGGCAGGCATGTAAATGGTTAACTCAATGCAGAAAGGCCCCTGGTCACTGTGGGGTCTTTGTTGAGGAAATCGTAATCCTTCAAGTGTGGCCTTCCAGAGTCTGGGAAAAAAATGTTCCCAGCTAAAAGTAGCTACACCAAAGGGTCCCAGCCAAAGTCCAACTCTAGGTTGGCAGAATTCTTGGATGGCTTGGAATTCCTGCTGGCCAGGGTTCCACTGGCATGGAAGTGTTTACACTCACGTCAAATTAGTTCTCCCACGCCTTCCAGAGCTTAAGCCCATATTTGGGATGGAAAAGGGAAAATAAGTCCCAGTGGGAGATTCCAAAGCATCAGAAAAATTCCTCAGGGGCTGATGCCTCTCCATGCGGCTCTGAGCTCTGAGCAGTGTCGCTCATACCTGGACACTGTGCCCAGCAGGGCAGCCAAGCCAGGAGGACATGACCTCCCTCACACACTAATTCAGAAGGAAGGCATTTCTGCAGTGACCCGTGGGAGACCCAGAGCAGATCCACAGTCAGACGAAGCACAAGAAACGAGGAAGAAGAACAGATCTAACTTGCGTTTCTTGTCTGTTGAAAGTAGGCTTTTCTTCTTCCCTTCTGGAAGATGCTATGTGATTGGATTGCCTTCAGCTGTGAGAAGCAGAAAATCCAAGTAAAAGCGTCTTTGCAGAAAGGAACGCTCCCAGAAGACCGTGTAGTGCGTACCCTTTCTGTAAAGCTCAAAGGCAGGCAAAACAAAGCATACGTTGTCTGGATGTATATTTATGTGTGATAAAACCATACGAACGCATACAAGGGAATGAGAAACACAGAATTCAGGATGGTGCTTATCTGAGGGGCAAAGGTAGGGAGGTGGTCACGGGGCCAGTTTGACAGGCGCACATATGGAGGAGTAACCACTATTGGCAATATTCTAGTTCTTGAGTTGAGTGATGGACTCATGGGTGTTTGTTGTTTTAATAAATATACCAGTGGCACGTCATGAATAAGGCTCATGATTAATCCAATTCTGTCTACCTAAGATCTATTTTTAAAGAGGAACTCAATAACAACCAATATTTGTACACTATTTCCTGTGTGCCAGGCAGTGTTATAAGCCCTTCAAATATATAAACATGTTTGCACCTCCTAGCAGCCTTATGAGATGAGTCTTACTTTATGTCCACTTGCCAGATGAAGTAACCAAGGCAAAAGAGGTTAAGCATCTTGCCCAAGGTCACACCGCAGGCCATCGGGCTTCCGAGACCTCCTTCACAGCTGCTGCACAATGGAAAAGTTAGTCATATCATATAACCGCAAGCCCGGAGGCAGAGCTGCTGTGGGGTGGGTTTGTTCTGTGGTTCAGGCCACATCATCAAAGATTCTGTCCTCACCATGTCCACCAGGTCCTCCCACTCCTAGTCATACTGCACTTGAGTGTTTGCAGACAATCCCACATAGTTCAGCAAAATGAGGCATTTCCTCTTGGGTGCCGTTTCATCGGTGAGGAATTCCTTTCCCAGATCTTAGCTTGGAGACCTCCCCTCGGGGCCACTGACCACGCTGAATCTTACATCCAGACCCAAACCAATAATTGACCACCATAATGGGCTTCGAGCATTCACAGTTCACCCCACCCAGACTGCAGGGACGAGCAGGAGTAGTCAAGAATGTTTGCCTCTAATTAGGGTTCCCCTGCATGGACCACGAGAAGAAAAGATGGGTGACTCCATTGGACCGGGGGCTCCCTAAACAGAAACCATGTCGAAGTCATCCTGCCCTCCCTGCCCCCCATGCCCAGACAAGGCCCATCAAATAGCAGACACCCATTCCACTGGACAGGCCAGTCCTGGGGTTTGCCATGTTCACAGTCTCCTGTCCCTGGAGCTCAGGTGGCTGATATCTGTCCAGAGGTGATATCAGCTGGTTGGTCAGAGTCAATGGTTCAGAGTCAATCACCTGATCTAAGAGAAGTTATGTCACAAGCTAGCCAAGATCCTGTGATATACCTTGACGCAAAAATCTCCTTCCCAACCAGGATGGGTGGTTTAGGGGTGTATTAACCCAGATTCCATGTAGTAGTTGACTTTGCATTGCTAGAAAGGAATATCTAAGGCTGAGTAACGTATTAAGAAAATATCCTAGGCAAGGTGGCTCACATCTGTAATTCCAGCACTTTGGAAGACTGAAGCAGGGGAATCACTTGAGGTCAGGAGTTCAAGACCAGCCTGGAAAACGTGATGAAACCCCGTCTCTACTTAAAAAAAAAAAATACGAAAAAGAAAATAGATTTATTTGGCTCACACTTCTGTCGGCTGTACAAGTATGGCATCAGCATCTGTTTCTGGTGAGAGCCTCAGGAAGCTTATAATCATGGCAAACGGCTAAGGGGAAGCAGGCGTGTCACATGGTAAAAGAGAGAGAGGAAGAGGTTCCAGGCACTTTTTAAACAACCAGCTCTCACGGGAACTGATAGAGCGAGAGCTCACTCATTACCACCAGGACAGCACTAAGCTATTCATGACGGATCCACCCCCATGACCCACAAACCTCCCTGCTCCACCTCCAACATTAGAGGTCACATTTCTGATTTTGGTTGGTTGGTGGGTTGGCTGGCTGGCTTTTTGAGACAGAATCTCGCTCTGTCACCCAGGCTGGAGTGCAATGGTGAGATCTTGGCTCACTGCAAACTCCACCTCCAGGGCTCAAGCGATTCTCCTGCCTCAGCCTCCCAAGTAGCTGGGATTACAGGCATGTGCCACCATGCCTGGCTAAAATTTTGTATTTTTAGTAGAGATGGGGTTTCTCCCACGTTAGCCAGGCTGGTCTCAAACTCCTGACCTCAGGTGATCTGCCCTTTTGGCCTTGCTGGCATTACAGGTGTGAGCCACCATGCCAGGCCGGAGGTAACATTTCAACATGAGATTTGAAAGGGACAAACATCTGAACCCTATCACCCTAGAAAGCAGAGCCTGGGTCAAAGGCTCACCTGCTAATGCCTTCCTAGTAGACACAATCCCAGGGAAGCAAGAATGAGGGGAAAGGATGTGGGGCAGAGAAGGAAGCACAGGGGGGTCTCCTTCAGAACTGAAGGACTGACGGGCCCTCAGCTCCTGGAAATGCAGCTGGCAGACGGCCCCAGCCGCCAGCCCCCTTTGGAATTGCTTTCATGAAGCAAGTAACTTGGTCCCAAGTCACACCTCCTTCCTGGGGTAGCTGCATCTAATTACTGGGAAGCATAAGGTCATAAAGGCTCAACCTGTCGTCCCTACCCAGGACAGCTACAAAGGGCTGTCCCAGCTTCAGGACTCCTCATTGAGACTATGGCACAACTCACTCTCCCTCTGCCTGGGTTGCCTTTGTCCTGCCCTTCCGCAGGGCAGTAAACCTCCTATACCCTTAGTCCTCTTCTGGACCAGGAGACATGAGGGGAAAGATTGCGAGGAGAAGGAGCAGAAGCTGAGAGGCCATGACGGGGAGAGAGGGCCGTAAGGAGCTGGGAGAGAGCGGCCAGAAGTTGGGAGAAAGCCGAAGTGAGGGAGAGACAAACCCTGAGGCACACACGCTGAGGGGACAGCGAAACAGCCCCGGGGGACAGCAGCCTGGCATTCTGAGTGACGTCATCCAAAACACCACCAGGACTGTTACCGGAAAGGGGTCCAGATCCAGACCCCAAGAGAGGGTTCTTGGATCTCACACAAGAAAGAATTCAGGGCGAGTCCATAGAGGAAAGTGAAAACAAGTTTATTAAGAAAGTAAAGGAGGCCGGGCGCGGTGGCTCACACCTGTAACCCCAGCACTTTGGGAGGCCGAGGCGGGTGGATCACGAGGTCAAGAGATCGAGACCATCCTGGTCAACATGGTGAAACCCCGTCTCTACCAAAAACACAAAAAGTTAGCTGGGCATGGTGGCACGTGCCTGTAATCCCAGCTACTCAGGAGGCTGAGGCAGGAGAATTGCCTGAACCCAGGAGGCGGAGGTTGCAGTGAGCCGAGATCACGCCATTGCACTCCAGCCTGGGTAACAAGAGCGAAACTCCATCTCAAAAAAAAAAAAACAGAAAAGAAAAAAGAAAAGAAAAGAAAGTAAAGGAATAAAGAATGGCTACTCCATAGACAGAGCAGCCCGCTAGTTGCCCATTTTTATAGTTATGTCTTGAGTATATGTTAAAGAAGGCGTGGATTATTCATGCCTCCCCTTTTCAGACCACATAGGCTCACTTCTTGATGTTGCCATGGCATCTGTAAACCGTCATGGCACCAGTGGGAGTGTAGCAGTGAGGACGACCAGAGGTCACTCGTCGCCATCTTGGTTTTGGTGGGTTTTGGCCGGCTCCTTTACCTCAACCTGTTTTATCAGTAAGGTCTCTATGATCTGTATCTTGTGCTGACCTCCAGTCTCATCCTGTGACTGAGAATGCCTTAACCTCCTGGGAATGCAGCCCAGTAGGGCTCAGCCTCATTTTGCCCAGCCCCTATTCAAGATGGAGTTGTGCTGGTGTAAACACCTCCGACAGGGTGGCTAAAAAGTAGAGAGGAGAGTTTTATTGGTGATATTGGCTTGCAAGCTGGGAAGGGAGAGTCTCCATCGTGGATGGAAGGTGCTCTCTCTCTCAAGAGGAAAAGGATGGGTTGGGTTTTCTGCCTCCCAGGGCTGGTGTCATACATATTCAGCAGATTTGGGGGGAAAATTATACATATTTATGAGGGGAGCCAAGCTTGTCTATTACAGATAAACATGTAGGTGACATACGTTCCAGGTACACTTTGGGGAAGGGTTTTAGCATTAAAATAGGGTGGAATTGGCTCTTTACATCAAAGGGGAAGCTACAGACACATGGACAGTTTGTGCACAGCCTCTGTAGGCTGTGGAAACTGGCCTATGGTCTTTTACAGTAGTTTGTCAGACGAGATTGGACATGATTAGGGTGGGATGGCCATAGACTATAATCGCTTATCAGAAGAGAATGTTTGGAAGGCTGATCCTCTGCAAATCAGAGCTGACAGCAACTCTTGCTGGGGCGTTTTGCTGTTGGAATTTAGAAATTTGCCAGGCAGAAGGGCCCTGAACCCTCCACCTCTAGGTAACTTTGTTTCCTTAACTTAGGGTCCATGGGAGTTGACAAAAGGGTGTCTATTTTGGCCAGTCAGGTTACCATGACCATCCCTATTCTCAGAGTCTCAGATGATTTGCTGAGGTCCCTTGAGGGGCTCCATCGCTTGTGTTGAAAACAGCTTCATGCTAGGAACGGGGGTCTGCCCAGGCTCCATCCCTGGCTTCTGGATTCCAGTGGGATTCGGGCCCTGGATTTGGGCAGGACAGTTGGGGGAAGACTCTTGCTCTGGAGAGTGTGCTGTGAAGACGCTCAGTCAAAACGAAAATGTTCCCACTCCCTGTATTTTGGCAACACAAGAGGAGGCCCTGGAGTAATGAGGGCCAGGTAGGACTATTGGAAGCTCATGGATGAAGCCAACACAGTGCCAGACAGAAAAAAGAGACCATGCAGAGGAAGAGAAATCAGACCGCCACATCACTTCAGCCTTAGGCCTTTCCATCTGTATTCCCTCTTCCATCAAAGTTACCCTTCTTGTGAACCTATGGATTATATCAAAAAGAAGAAAATAACTAAAAGAAAAAATAATTTTAAAAATCACCCTTCTAGCAGCCATCAAAGAGATTAAAATCATGTCCTCTGCAACAACAGGAGTGGAACTGGTGGCCATGAAACTGACTCAGAAACAAAATTAAAAAGCACGTTATCACTTATTAGTGGGGCAAAGCAACAGGTACACCAGGCTGGCCCGGCTCATGCCTGTAATCCCAGCACTTTGGGAGGCAAAGGCAGGCAGATCACCTGAGGTCAAGAGTTCAAGACTACCCTGGCCAACATGGTGAAACCCTGTCTCTTCTAAAAATCAAATATTAGTTGGGCGTGGTGGTGCACACCTATAGTCCTAGCTGCTCAGAAGGCTGAGGCAGGAGAATGGCTTGAACCCAGGAGGTGGAGGTTGCAGTGAGAGCACGCCACTGTACTCCAGCCTGGGTGACACAGTGAGACTCCGTCTCAAAAAAGTAAATAAATAAAATAAATAAATAAAAAACTACAAAGGCACCGGTGACATCTCCCCACGTCTTCTGCTTGTGTGTGCCACAGCTCTCCCGAGCTCACTCTCTCTGTGCTTCTGGCTCCCCACCTGCTTGGTTAAAGCAGCTCTCTTGTCATTCTTCCCCTGCTGTCCCCTGAGTGGCAGACCTGTTCCTCCCTCTCTAGGACCTGTGAGTATAATAAACCCCTTAATTTCACCTGCCTCTATCCTCTCTGGGTATAGTTTTCATGGCCATGTTGGAGTGATCCTTAAAGATCCCGCAAGGGGGACTTAGTCCCCAATTTACAGCACAATGGCCATTACCAGGTTCTGGTGGGAGTGGAACTGGGAAATCGTTATGTAATGGGCACAGAGTTTTGGTCGGGTGAGGAAGATGAAAAAGTTCTGGTGATAGATGGTGGTGATGGTTGCCCAACAATGGGAATATATTGATGCCACAGGACTGCACACCAATAAATGGTTAAAATGGTAAATTTCATGATATGTGTAGTTTACCACAATTAAAAAACTAACACTGGACTATGTGATGAGTCAAGTGTAACTGTTTGTTGGAATCCATGAGACCACTGGGACCTTCATCCAATGTATAGATGAGGCTTTGGGAAGGAAGAGGCTTGTTCTGGTTACACAGCGATGATGGCAGACGGAGGGGGAGAACTTGGATCTCCTAACACTCAGGTCTTCAGCACTGGCCTTTCGACTCAAGCGCTCCATCCTCTGTGGCCTGCTATCCCAGCAGGACCACTGACCACAGCCCCTGAAGGAGCGCAGGCCTAGAGGATGCACAGCTGTGGTGGGGAAGGGCCGCAAAGACAGAGCCTGAGCTGCGCCAGAAGATTCCTTAAAGTGAAAAACCTTAGGAAGTCCCACTCTGTAATCCTGGCCATTAATCCTTCCTAGTAATTTGGTGAACCTTCACTGAAGAGTTTCATAGATATCATGCCCTTCTCAGTAAACCTATTCTGAGTTTCAGTTTATCCACCCAGACAAAATCTCCAAGATTGCCTACTTTCAAGACCTATTTCCAAGCACCCCTTTGACATCTAGACAAGATGGCAAAAGCCTGGCACATGAACCACCATGGCCCCACCAGTGCCCTCGGCAGACATTGCCAATCAAGAGTCTATTTCCCAGTGAGCAAGATAAAGACCTTAGAATCACGAACAGCACAGCCTCCAGCTGTCCAGTCATTCAGTACTGGCACTCGAGATGAGATTTCTTTGCCAACTGTCATCTACACTAATCTAACACAGCCTGGGATCATAGAGAAATCTCTCTTGGCCTCAATTTTTTCACCTAGAATATGAAATGATTTTTATGTTCCTGCCAGCTCTGTGATCCAGTGAATTCCTAATAGAAACAGACAATTCCACATTGTGGATAATGGAAGGAAATTCTGTTGGTTTCGAGAGAAATTCTATGCAGTTTTTAATATAATTTTTGGCAGCAAATCTG
Source organism: Saimiri boliviensis (assembly GCF_048565385.1). Lineage (NCBI taxonomy): Eukaryota > Metazoa > Chordata > Mammalia > Primates > Cebidae > Saimiri > Saimiri boliviensis. The sequence continues at coordinate 121,886,733 of NC_133449.1, forward strand.
CCCTTCCTATTTGATGTGCATTAGGGTGGGTCAGAGCACAGTGGGCTTCAAGGAAACTGGAAGTCTGGCTGAGGACATCGGGTTCCCCATCTCCTACAAAGCCAGACGTGGTGCTCCAATGGTGTTCCTGGTCTCCAAGGTCACCAGTGCCCTCTGAAAGCCATTTCCTGCTTTCAGGAAGGTCCTGAGCCAAGATAATTCTAACCTTTCTCTTTGAGGTGGAACATGACTGTCCCACCCACCATCTCCCAGCAGGAGAGAGCCAGCCAGGACTGACATTTCTGCCCCTCACACTGCCGCTGCTTGTCCTGTCCCAAGTCCTGGGAGGGCAGATGTGTTCCTCTCACAGGGCCTAGGCAGCCTTTCTCATCTGCCTGCCAGTGAGCCGGATGCTCTCCCCACCCAGCCAGGAGAAGGGGATGCCTCAGAGGGAGGGGAGAAGACAGGGCTGCCTGCTTGCCACCAGGCACTGTGAAAGAGAGAACTTTAAATCTTGGCCTCCACCAGGGAACTGCCTTAATTAGGGTGGCGCCGAGCATGATGCTGTAATTAACTGTGTGTCTGTGTTTCCATCCCAAACGCCCATTTCCAGAGCTTTGTGATCCAGTCTTCTAAAGAGAAGCTCCAGCCAGAAACTTGGCACGAGCAGCCCCACATGGGAGGGATGGCCAGATTTTCCTCATCCTTCCCTATTACTATCCCACCCTGGGTGAGTCTTTGGAGGTGGAAGACATGGATATCTCTAAAAAGGGTGTTTATGTGTGCTCAGAGCTACTGGCTCTGCCTGGTCCCCAAAGCCAGGGAACCCCAAAACATGGCATCAGTATGGACAGTCCCAAGCATTTCTGGGCAAGGAGCACACCTGTTAATTTCACTTGACTAACCTATTTTCCATTATTCTAGTAACTTTGATCTTTGGGAAACCAGCTTCAACCATCTGTAGCTCTTGGGCAGGACCCATGATCCGGGCTGGCCAATCAATATGTTCATCCCCTGGCCACAGTGAATGGTCCAGTGCGGGTCTGGGCCAATGTGACTCTGTTGCAGAACTTTGGGATGGAACTGTTACGGAATGGCATTTGCTTTTCTTGGGAATTGCTAAGCTGAAAGGATGTCAGTCTGGAGATGTGGGGGCCATGTATGCCACCTCTCAATGAGACCAAATTGAAGAAAGCACAGAAAGAGAAAAGATGGAGGATGCCAGAGACACACCTAATGGCATCCTTTAAGCAGTTGATTCCAGCTATATCTGAAGCAAAAGGCTCCCATAGAGCATTTTTGTTGGAGGCAATAAATTCCCCATTTTTATTTATGTCAATTTATTTTACATGGTTTTGTTTGTTTGTTTTAGAGAGAGGATCTCACTTTGTTGCCCATGGTAGAGTACCATGGTGCCATCATAGCTCACTGCAGCCTCAACCTCCTGGGCTCAAACCATCCTTCTGCCTCGACCACCCAAATAGCTAGAACTACAGGTGCATGCCACCATGCCCAGCTAAATTTTTATTTCTTCTTTTTTATTTCTTTCTTCTTCTTCTTTTTTTTTTTAATAGAGATGAATTCTTGCTATAATGCCCAGGCTGGTCTTGAACTCCTGGCTTCAAATGATCCACCTGCCTCAATCTCCCAAAGTGCTGAGATTACAGGTGTGAGCCCCTGTACCCGATTGTTTATGTCAGTTCAAACTGAGTGTCTGTCACTTGCAACTTTGATATGGTTTTGCTGTGCCCCCACCCAAATCTCATCTTGAATTTCCATATGCTGTGGGAAGGATCCGGTGGGAGGTGATTGAATTGTGGAGGCAAGTCTTTTCCATGCTTTTCTCTTGATAGTGAAGAAGTCTCACAGGGCTGATGGTTTTAAAAAGAGGAGTTACCCTGCACAAACTCTTTTTTGGCCTGCTGCCTTCCACGTAAAATGTGACTTTCTCCTCCTTGCCTTCCAGCATGATTGCGAGACCTTCCCAGCCATGTGGACCTGTAAGTCCAATTAAGCCTCTTTCTTTTGTAAATTGCCCAGTCTCGGGTATGTCTTTATCAGCAGCGTGAAAATGGACTAATACAAACTTGAAGAGCTTCGACTAAAACTTAAGTCACTACATGGACTCCGGTCCTGAAACTAAATCCATCCCCAGACTTTTCAAGTCATTTGTACCAATTAATTACACTTTTTAAAATTTATGTAAGGTTGAGTTGAGTGTCTGACTCTTAGAACCAAAAAGTCCCAATGATGCATATTTTCTCCTTACTATAAGAGTAATGCATACTCATTGGTGACAAGTAAAAAAATAATGATAAACACACAAAAGAAAATAAAAATGACTCCTAATCTCATCACCTAGGAATAATTTTAGATATCACAGAGGAAATGTTTCTCTAGGCTTGTTTCTATGCATGTACATGTACATGGCTATTTAGATGAGATCATACTCTAATGCCAGTGGGTGTCTTTTATTCTTTATTGAAATAGAGCATCTGTACAGAAAAGGGCATGCCTCACAAGGATGCAGCTTAAGGAATCACAAAGTGGACACACCCATGTTACCAGCTTTTAGCTCAAGAAATGGAACACTACTAGCACCTCACAAGGTGGTGACTTGGGGCCCTCCCAATTATTACTTCCCCCTAAAAGTGACCACCATCCTGACTTCAAGTAGCATAGATTAATATGGCCTGTTTTTCAACCTTATGTTGAGTCACATAGAATGCGCTTCAGTTTTAGGCTTCTTTCAGCATTTTGTCTGCAAATAGCATTTTGTAACCTGCTTTTCTAACTTCTCCATAGTCTGAATGTGTCCTAGGATAAATTCCCACTAAAAGTAGTAGCTGACATTTCCCAAATTCTTTCTTCCAAGCACTGTGTTTTTTATGTGTCTTTCACAGATTAGCTCGTTTGAGCCTCTCAATAATCCAATGAAATAGGGATTCTTATTGTCCCCATTTTACCGAAGTGAGATTGCTGGGTGAAAGGACAAGTACATTTTGCATCTTGATTCACATTTTCTAGCTGCCTTCCAAATGACTGTACCAATTAATTTTCCCCCCAACAGTGCAAAGGGTCAGTTTCCCTTCCCCACTTGCCAGTGCTGGATACTATCAATTATTTTAATTGCCAGTCATAGCCAAACTGATATGTAAGAAATTATAGCTCATTACAGATATTTGTTTTACTTTAATTTTTTAATGAGAGTCTTAGTCCATTCAGGCTTCTATAACAACATACCACACACTGGGTGACTGACAAACAACAGAACTTTTTTTTGATGGTTCTGGGGGCTGAGAAGTCCAAGATCAAGGCACCAGCAGATTTGGCATCCTGTGAGGGGTTATTTCCTGAATCACAAAAGGTACCTTCTTGCTGTGTCCTCACAAGGTAGACAGGGCAAGGCAGCTGACTGGGGCCCTTTGTCTAAGAGCATTAATCCTAAGCATGAGGGTAGAGCCTCCTAAGGTCTCATCTTCTATCACCACATTGGTGATTAGATTTTAACAAATGAATTTTGGAGGGGCATAAACATTCAGACCATAACTGTAAGACAACATCTTGTTTCATATTTATTTACTATTTATATTTCTTCTCTAAATTGCCTGTTCATGTCTTTTGCCTATTTTTCTTTCTACTGAGGGCATTTGATTTATTTTTTGCATATTAAAGGCTTTCATCTTTCCTATATACGGCAGACATTTTCTGGTTTTGTTTTTCTCTACCCTAAAGCTGATTTTTGTGACATAAAGGAGTTTATGAGGTTTCAAGGTTTTGGGGGTTTCTTGCACTTTTTTGATGTGATAATCACCATTTTCATTATGATTCTCTGTCTGTAAAATGGAGAAGCGATGGATTACATCTGGGATGTTTTAAATGTGATCCACATGTCTGGGTTAGGGGTCAGTCTTAGGGGGTCCTGAGTCTCCCAAGGGGCACCATAGGAAGGTGGGTCATGAAAAGGAGTCTGAGCTGTCTGGATTCCTGATCCCACTCATTGGTTGGGGTACCTGTCCTTTGAGCCATGAATCCCATCTGCTTTGCCTGCCAAACAACCAGGCTGATCTCTCCACCAGCCCTAAGGATGTAGGGGTGGGAACCCCACCTCTCTCACAGCCTGTGGGGCTCCCTTAGGCTTTCTCCATCACTCCTACCCTCCAAATTCCAATCTGACCTGGCCAAGTGATGGGTCATTGCATCCTCTCCTCCATGTCCTATTTTAGGTCCTGCTTCACAGAGGAGCCCCAGCAGCTTCTCCTGAATGCTCCTATCTCCACCAGCATCACTCACACAAAGCTCTTTGTGAACATCAGCCTTGATCAGTTGTAGGGAGATGGAGGTAGTTATGTCACAGCAGCATGCAGAAAACCCCAAATTATGCCTGCCTATACTTAAAATCCCTCCATCTGCCATTGTTCTCCCAACCTCCAGTCTTCCATCTGGTCTTGGTCCTCTCTCACATGTTGGACATCTCTCTCCTCCTCCCTTTTCTGGGCTCTTTCCCCTAGGACTGTACCTGGAAACTTTATGTTCACCACTTTATTAGGCAAAGTATATTTAGTCTCCTTCCATTGTTTGCTTTGGAACCTACTTATGCATATGTGAAAGCCATTGAACTAGATTCCTGGTTTTCAAAGTGTGATCTGGGGATCCCAAGAATCTGCAAGTCCCTTTCAGGGGTTCCACAGTCAAATTTACATTCATAATAACACTGTAGTAAATTGAGCCAAAAGATATGCTAATGTCTTAATCCCCAGGAATTGTAAATGTGATTTTTTTTTTTTTTTTGCAAAAACATCCTTGTAGATGCAATTAAATTAAGGATCTTGAGATAAAGAGATCAATCTGGATTATCTGGGTGGGCCCTAAACCCAATGATAGTGTCCTCGTAAGACGGAACACAGAGGGGAAGTCAATGTGAAGACTGAGATGGAGATTGAAGTGACGTAGCCATGAGCCAAGGAATGCAGGCAGGTACCAGAAACTGAGAACAGAACTCTCCTAGGGTCTCTGGAGAAGGCACGGTCTAGTTGAGACCTTGCTTCTGGCTCCCAAAAACATAAGAGAATAAATTTCTCTTGTTGGAAGTCACCAACTTTGTGGTAATTTGTTATGGCAGCCCGCCGAAAACTACTACAAATACTGAGACATTTGCCATTTTCATCTCATTCTCTCCTCGGTGTACAGTGGAGTTTTTCAGAGGCTACATGACATGTGGTATTAGAACAAATTGAATGCAGAAGCAGGTATCAGAATCCAGCTGTTTTCTATTAAGCCAGACATTAGGAGATTTGCTAAAATGAAAAACAATGCCACTCTTCAAACAAAACTTTTTTGTTTTGGAAAATCCAGGGTTTTTTCATTTTTAAAAAAATGTTATTTATGTTAATATAAGATGGGCTTTTGAAAAATTATTAAATGTATGCATTTTTAACTTTTCTTTATTTAATTTTTAATATAGTAAATATTGATAAGCCTAAGCCCACATGAGCAAAAGTTCTTTGGGGTACTTAAAAAACATAACAGCATAAAGTGGTTATAAGAGCTGAAGACTTGAGAACTGCTGAACTAGATCATGTGTCTCATGTCCCACCCTGACTCTCTTGTTTTACCCTGCAACATATGCCAAGATAGGCTGCATTTGACAGCAATTGACAGAAAACCCAACTCAAAGTGGCTTAAACAAGAGAAACATATTATCTCAAAAAACAAGCCCAAGCTGGGCCTTCTGGGTTTGGTTAATTCATTGGGTCAAGTGTGCCGTCATGTTCAACCACTGTGTTTCTGCTTCCTTCTACTCTGACACCCTTTGAGAGCTCATCCTCCTCATATTTACAGGATGGCTGCAGCCATGCCAGGCATCACATCCTCACACAATAGCCAAAGCTGGAAAAAGAAAGCATCCATTCTTGAGCTTCATTTTAGAAGTGAAGAAGACCCTCTCTTCTGCTTTCTCTTCTCATTGCCTAGAATTGTATCACAGGACCATTTCTGCTCAAGAGAATAGCTTGTTCTGGTCTAAACTGACCTCCATGACAGGGAGAAGAATAGTCCCCTCTGAAGATGTGCCCATCAGAATGGGGTTTTACGAGTCAGGAAAGGGGGTCAGGCTGTGGGGAGGTGATCACAGTGCCTGTCATTGCCACTGGGGACTTCAAGTCTGTAGAATCAGCAGCCATATCCCAAGGCACCCTGGCTGTCCACCCATCAGCAATTTAGCCACAGCCCAGCGTGAGTCTGGTGGAACCTCTGTCTCTACTCCTCAGAGCTACCTCGGCTCCATGAGTTCCAGTCCCATGGCCCTTAGCACCTGTCATGGCCAATCCTCCACTCTCTCAGTGCAGGGGCCAGGCCCCGCCACTGGTCCTGCCCACTTCTGCCTGGTACAATGTTACATCAGATGCTCTGTGTACCTTACCTGTCCCCAGTTTGGCTTGGAGGCCACCCCTATCCACTTGAAAGCTTTCAGTCCTCTCAGGAAACGCCCAAGTTGTATTGCAAAATGTCCCGTGGTGCTCACAGCAACCTTCAAGCTCCACATAGTCCCTCTCTCTCAAAATAAAATAAAATAAAATAAAATAAAGTCCTCTGCCAGGCCCAGTGGCTCATGCCTGTAATCCTAGCACTTCAGGAGGCCAAGGCAGGAAAATCACTTGAGCTCAGAAGTTTGAGACCAGCCTGGGCAACATGGCAAAAACCCGTCTCTACAAATATATATATAATAATAATAATAATAATAATAATAATAATACAGGAATTAGCGAGTCATGGTGGCATACACCTGTAGTCCCAGCTACTTGGGGGACGGAGATGAGAGGGTCGCTTGAACCCAGGAAGTGGAGACAGCAGTAAGCCATCATCGTTCCACTGCACTCCAGCCTGGGCAACAAAGGGAGACCCCTTCTCAAAAAAGAAAAAAAAAAACAAACAAAACCTAAAGTTTTCACCAGGCTCCCTATCTCCCTCTCTTTCTCTCCCCACCCCTCAACACACACACATGCACACACTACCAGCTGAGGTAACCCAGGTTCTGGAATCTTTGCTTTGCCATTATTTGCTGTGCAATCTTGGACATTTAACTTACCCACTCTGAGCCCATGTTTCTTTATTTCTGAGAAGAGGGTAATGATATCTCTGTTCTAGAATTGTTGAGGATTAAATGAGACCATGCATGTAAAGTCACTCACTGTCAAGACTCAGAAGTTGTCAGTTGTCACAATATTGTTGCATCTCAACATCTGTATAGGGTTGCGAATCTTGTATAGAGTACCTGAACCTCTACTGTATCACCTGATATTCACAGCACCCTAGGAAGTCAGCTGGGCAAGGCCATTGAGATCCAGAGAGCCGAGTGATTCAGCCAAGTTCACACAGGTGGCTCAGAGCCAATTCTAGTACTCAGATCTCAGACTCCAAGCTTAGGGTCTCTCCATGGGGTACCTGCCTCCCTGAACCTCTGTGTGACCTGAATAGCTCAGCTCTCAAAGGCCTGGAAAATTTTGTAGGAATCAGGTCTGGGACCACTGGATATTACATGGCCAGGTAGCAAGGGTGACAGCAGATACCCAGGAAAGTTGATGAGGGAAGCCTCTCACAGTTCAAGCCCATGATGGAGAGCAGCTTCTTAAAGGACCCAAGTAAGGAGAGACCCTCCAGGAGTGCAAATCCAGCACATAAAAATATAAGAGATAGGTCAGGAGTGGTGGCTCACATCTGTAATCCCAGCACTTGGGGAGGCTAAGGCAGGTGGATCACCTAAGGTCAGGAGTTTGAGACCAGCCTGGCCAACATCGTGAAACCCCATCTCTACTAAAAAATACCAAAATGAGCTGGGTGTGGTGGCAGGTGCCTGTCATCTCAGCTACTTAGATGGCTGAGGCTGGAGAATCACTTGAACCAAGGAGGCAGAGGCTGCAATGAGCCAAGATTGTGCCACTGCACTCCAGCCTGGTGACAGAGAGAGATTCCATCTGAAAGAGAGAGAAAAAGAGGGAAAGAAAGAAAAGAAGGAAAGAAGAAAAGAAAGAAGAAAAGAAAGAAAGAAAGAGAGAGAGAGAAAGAGAGAGAGAGGGAGGGGGGAGGGGAGGGAGGGAGAAAGGAAAGGAAGGGAGGGAGAAAGAAAGAGAAAAGGAAGGAAGGAAGGAGAGGGGGAGGAAGGAAGGTGGAGAGAAAGAAAGAGGGAGAGAAAGAAAGGGAGAAAGAAGAGAAAGAAAGAAAAAAAGGAAAGAAAGAAAGAAAAAAGAAAAAACAGAAAGAGAGACAGAAAGAAAAGAGACACATTTGACTACGCAAACATGTTCATCTTCTGAAAGACAAACAACAAACATACCATAAGCAAAGGTGATAGACAAACGATACATTTGGGGAAAAATATTTGTGATGCAGTGGACAAAGGGCTACCATCTATAATATACAAAGAGCTCTTACAATTTGAAAAGAAAAGGGCAAGCAACCCAAAAGAAATTATGGCAAAGGACATGAATAGGCAATTCACCAAAGAATGAAGCCAAATGACCACGGACAAATGAAAAGATGCTCACACTCATTAGTGGTCAGAGAAATGCAAATGAAACTGACAATGAGATATCACAGAGGAAACTTGAAAAGAACAATAACACAATGGCTGGCAGAGATTTAGGAAAAAACTACCCTCATGCGTTGTTGCTGAAAATGCAAATTATTACAGACTTTTTGAGAAGGAATCTGGCAACTTCAATTAAAGTTTAAGGAGATACATGAAAAATTTTGCTTTTAAAATACACATTTTACATTTAAAATATTCCCTTTGACACAACAGTTCTAACCCTGGAAATATGATAGAAATGAAACTACCATATCCGAGGACAAGCGAAGAAAGATGTTTATTGAATCAATTTTCATAATGACAAGAAAAACAACCTTGAAACAAAGTGTGGCAGAGACGGGCCACACAGAGAACACCTTATTTCCCAGCCTCCCTGGCAGTTTGACTGAGACCATGTGATTGGTTCTGGCTAGGGACTGGGAGAAGAAGTGATGAGTGGTCATGAAACCCATAGCACCATGCCCCTTCTTTCTCTTCCCCTTCTGTGGCAACTGCTGAGACCCCGTGATGGAGATGGAAGGAGCTCAATCCCCGAGGTGAAAGCTCTGAGGAGATCACCCAAGGGCTGCCCAACTACACCGCATTGCAACAGAAGCAAGAAATCAACAACTTTGTTTTTTAAGATGCTGCAATTTCAGTTTCCTGGTGGCCACAGCATAGCCTTGGTTCATGTTAATTAATGTGCAGGCTAAATATCCCTCAGTAGGAATCAACTAAATGAATGATGGCACAGCACACTCAAGAATATTACACAGACAGCACAAAGAATGAATTAGACCAGGACCACGGGGTTGCCAAATGTAGGAGGGGAAAAGCGCAATACAGAAGATCGTATATTATGTTTCATCTGCGCAATCTAAACAATGATCAGAAAGACTCTCTGGGCATGGGGGTTCCCGCCTGAGATACCAGCACTTTGAGAGGCTGAGGTGGAAGGATGGCTTGAGTCTAGGAGGTCGAGACCAGCCTGGCCAACATAGTGAGACCCTGTCTCTAAAAAATTTAAAAATTAGCATGGCACAGTGGCATGCACCTGTAGTCCCAGTTACTCGGAAGGCTGAAGCAGGAAGATCACCAGAGCCCAGGAGTTCAAGGCTGCAGTGAGCTACAATGGATGCACTGCACTCTAGCCTGGGCAACAGAGCAAGACCCTCTCTCTAAAAGAAGAAAAAAACACCATGGAAGTATGTATATATGTGTATATATGATTACATAAGAAAGGATAAGAACATGGGAAGAGGCTGATGGCAGTGGCTGCTGCCATCACACCAGCTGCACGGCTGGGGTTGCATACTCCATGGAGCTGGTGGGAGCCCTGCCCTTTCTGAGTTGGAAAGGGAGCTCCCTGGGTGCCACTGCAGCCACCCAAACTGCAGCTGCAGACCCAGGCCTCCTGGGTGGGGCTCCAGCTGCTCAAACTGCAGCTGTGGATCCAAGCCTCCCTGTGCTCTTGTAGGAGGGCCAGGAACAGGCAGGATCTGCCTTCCCAGGTGCAGCTGCAGCTGCCCTCCCAGGTGCAGGAGCTGGGTGTCTCTGCAGCCTGTACCCTTGGGAGCCTGGGAAGGGTACCCCACTATCCCTGCTGGCTTGGGGGCATCTCTTCTGCAGCCTGACCTCTTTCCCCTCCTGGTGCCAGCTCCTATCTCATAGGGGGTTTGGGGCCAAGCCCCTGGGCCTTGAATGGCAGTGGGAGGCAGAGTCCTGGGTGGAAGGGGGTGAGTCCTCAGTAAGGCCCCACCTTCAGGCCAGGAAGGGCCTGAAAACTGGGCACTGGACTGATGATTCCCCAGACCAGAGTGGGGACTCATGGTGCCTCTTCCCACAACCCATGGCTGCCCATGGACTAGTTGGTGTGCACTTCTTCCCCTCTGAGGTCTATAAAAGCCCTGGGCTCACTCAGAGCAAGGCAGAGGATGGCCAGAGGACTAAGAGGGCAGAGAGAGGACAGGACTGGACGACCAGCTGCAGAGGAGCACCCTCTCTGCTGAGAGCATCAGAGACCTGCAGAGACGTCCAAATTACTTGCCTGCAAAGAGGAGCCACCCTCTCCAGGGCCTCTTCCCTGCTAAAAGCTGAATGCTCGATTGGACCACCTGCCTACAGAGAGGAGCTGCCCACTCCTCTGAGCTGTTCTAACACTAAATAAAACTCCTCCTCTTCACCCTTCACTTGTCTGCGTACCTCATTCTTCCTGGATGTGGTTTCCAGCCAGAAAAATCGGCACCCCAGAGATCTCGTAATAATGCTGAAAGGTAGAAAAGGGCCTAGCAATAAAGTAAAAAAAAAGTACATCCACAAAACTAGTTTACACGAGCACATGTTTGCATTTATGACTGTACAGATGTAAACATGAAAATGTTTTCATGGGCCGGGCACGGTGGCTCAAGCCTGTAATCCCAGCACTTTGGGAGGCCGAGGCGGGTGGATCACAAGGTCGAGAGATCGAGACCAACCTGGTCAACATGGTGAAACCCCCGTCTCTACTAAAAATACAAAAAAAAATTAGCTGGGCATGGTGGCGCGTGCCTGTAATCCCAGCTACTCAGGAGGCTGAGGCAGGAGAATTGCCTGAACCCAGGAGGCGGAGGTTGCGGTGAGCCGAGATCGCGCCATTGCACTCCAGCCTGGGTAACAAGAGCGAAACTCCGTCTCAAAAAAAAAAAAAAAAAAAAAAAAAAAAAAGAAAGAAAGAAAGAAAAGAAAAGAAAAGAAAATGTTTTCATATCAAAGGACGAAACCTATCTTCTTTGGTGTGGGGAAAAACGGCATTCACATCCCTGACGGATGCGGGGGAGAAGGGACTGCACGAAGGGACGCAGGAGACCCTGGCCTTGCCTCAAATCCAGTAATGCCTTTCTGTATGGCTGTGTCTGCCTGGGGCCAGAGGCTGGGGCCTGTCTCCCCATCTTCTGGGAGAATGGGGGAGCCTTCGGTCAGCAGCGTTGCAGAGGTTGGGCCAGCGTGTTGAGGAGGGTCTGCCAGGAGAGAAGTCTCCAAGGTCAACGTTCACAAACTGGGAGCCCAGTGACAAATCTGGTGCACAGTCAGATTTTGTTTGGCTTGCACGGCGATGTCTAGAAAATTCAAATTGGTTGCCAACATATTCAGATTGGCAGATTTTGTGCACCCATATACACCAAACTTAATATCTCTAGTTTATAGTGAAAAAAAAAATCATGTGATCCAACCACACTGTGCCCACATTCTGGAATGGCAACGATTGAACGGCAGATGGGACATGTGTTCTTCAGTTTGCCACAGTCTCCACCACTCCCTACCCCTCCCCCAGCTCACTGCACCCTCTTTATATTAGCCAGGCAGTCCCGAAGTCACATTCATGTGTGCAGCCCCAGGTCCCCATCAGCCCCTTACCCACCCACTTCTGGCTGGACAAAGTGAAAATCAAGCTCCACGGGCTTCGGCACCAGGCAGGCAGGCCCGGATTCTGGCTCCTCCCTGTGTCTGCAATGCGTTGGCACTGCATCAACGCAGCGAAGCTGGAACCATGTTGTCCCAGAATCTCCGTATGGTTCTAAGTTCGTGTTAGCTGAAACAGACATTTGGTAAGAGCTGAAAGTCAGAAGTGAAGCAGCAGCCATATATATATATATAATTTTTTTAATGCTCAAAGTCAGCATGGGGTCCCAGGCCCTGGGGCAGCTCACACATTGCTATCCCTGACCCCCTGGGTTGCCTGATTGGCGGGGACAGCACCGGGTTTCTCCGCCTTTTCCCAGGTCTCCCTCAGCATCTCCCAGTCTCCGCCAGTATGTGTGAGCTCCATGGGGAAGTGAGCCAGCTTTCCCTCCAGCTCACCCAGGGCATCAAGGCTGGTTTAGAAAGTGAAGACAGGCATACGTGCTTCCCATTCACCCTACTCTTGTCGACTTGCAGCCTTCCTTCCCCAGGGGACTGAGTTACCGTGACACCAGGCTCTACACAATGTAGCGGCAACCACCTGCACAATTATATAAGGTCTAACCTCCACAATAAACCTGTTTTGCTGTATCAGTGGTAGAGGCTATGCTTCTCCAATCAATCCTCAACCGACACCTTCTGTATGTGATCTCAGGGAAGTTACTTAACCTCTGAGCCTAAATCCCCTCGTCTTAAAATGCCCATGACGGTGCCTGCCTCAGATGGTTATAGTGAGGATAGGATGCACATGTGAAGTGCTCGGCCAGAGTGCCTGGCACCTAGCACATGCTCAACAAATGCCATCTGTTGTAAAATGGCAACATTTTTAAGTGGGAGATAAGCATTTATCTATGTAAAACTAGGGGGAAGAAATGTAGCTGAGGCTGGGCAGGGTGGTGCATGTCTGTAATCCCAGAACTTTGGTAGGCTGAAGCAGGTGGATCACCTGAGGTAAGAAGTTTAAGATCAGCCTGCCCAACATGATTAAACCCTATCTTTACTAAAAATACAAAAAATTAGCTGGGCATGATGGCGGGCATCTGTAATCCCTACTACTTGGGAGACTGAAGCAGAATAATTGCTTGAACCCGGGAGGTGGAAGTTGCAGTGAGCCGAGATCATACTACTGCACTCCAGCCTGGGCAATAGAGTGAGACTCTGTCTAAAAAAGAAAAGAAAGAAAGAAAAAGTAGCTGAATATCCCTAATTTGATCCTTTGTCACCTAAATTAAAATACCTCTTTCTCACTCTGCAGGAGTTTAACACCCCACCTCATGTATATATAAATGTGCGTCTGAGTGTGTGCATGTGCAAAAGGAAAAATCTGAACAGTTCTTTCATTTAGATTTAGTACAACCAACCTCTCTTAGACTGGTTTCTAGAATCCAGGCAATTAAATGGAGATGTGCACTCAGAAGGACAATCAGGGAGACTCTCAGGACCCACACCTGAGGGTGAGGGGGTCAAGGCTGAGCAGAGGAAGAAGTTGGGCAGAGAAGTCATTAGAGCAGAGGCCTCTGCTAACCCCACAGGGAACTTTGGATTCCCATAGGCCCTTTGGAGTTGTCCCAGATTGAAACAGCATGCAGATCTTTGTACTGCACCTCAACCACTCCTTGAATGTGGACAGCCCCTAGAGAGGAGGTATAGCCATGGGCAGACAGCCCTCGAAGACAGGGGCACTCCTCCGAGCCAGCAGCTACCGGCACTTCACGCCAAGGGTCTCTGCCCTCAAGGGCCACAGCGGCATGGGAGGCAGACATGGCTCTGACCATCTGTATTAGTATTTTTCTCATGCTGCTAATAAAGACATGCTGGGGACTTGGTAATTTAAAAAAGAAAGAGGTTTAATGGACTCAGTTCCACATGACTGGAGACACCTCACAATCATGGCAGAAGACGAAAGAAGAGAAAAGGATGTTTTAGATGGCAGCAGGCCAAAGAGCAGGTACAGGGGAACTCTCACTTATAAAACCAGCAGATATCATGAGATTTGTTCGTTATCACGAGAACAGCATGGGAAAAACCCGCCCCCGTGATTCAACTACCTCCCACTGGGTCCCTCCCATGACAATGGAGATTATTACAATTCAAGGTGAGATTTGAGTGGGGACACAGAACCAAACCATGTCACTCTCTGAGCTGGGCACACCGCCACCACACAGAGGATTGAGCACAGCAACCTGCCCCCTTCAATGGGAGTGCACGAGGGCCTGAGATTTGTCTTATCTGCTGTTGAATCATCTGTGCTTGGCATGGGGTCCTGCTTAGAGCAGGTGCTCAAAAGGCATTTCATTTTTTGAGTGAATGAAAGAGAATCATTGGATTCAGACTTGAGCCATATTTGAAGGCCCGCTTCTCTGTTCAAGAAATGTAGAGATGAAAGACACATCTGGTGCAGCCAGCATTTTCTCTGCAGATGTGACACTCCAATTGGTCATTCTGGCTCCTCCCTTTTGCCCACATTTCCCCCGAGTTGAGAACATGCTCCTTCTCTCCCTCCTTCCTGCAGAAGGTCTTCCCTGCCTATACCGTTCCATGTACACGTGTGTGCCTGCCCCTACACTCTCTGTTCCCCAAAGAGCAATTGTGAGCCTTGGCGATCAGGACAGAGAGACGGGAAGGAAAGGCTCAGAGTTTCCGCCTTCCTCCTTACCTCCATTTCTGCTGGCATCCACCCCTTCGATGACACCGCAAGCCCAGGGTGGCCTTCCTCTCCCTACCTCCCATTAGATTAATCCACCCAGCCACAGTAAGCTCACTCCCCCGGGATTCAGGATCCTCCTGGATGCAATTTGGCCAATGACGGAAAGCAGGTTGGGCTTTTGAAAGTTTTCTCTTTGATAAAATGAGATGTAGTGAAAGTGGCAGCCCTCAGCTATGGGCCAAATAGTGTCACATTTTGGAAGGGACCTGGGAGCTGTGACTGCTACCTTGTGGGGGTGAAAAGTAGCTGGGGCGAGCAGGCTCATGAACAGGTGGTAGGATTCTGAGTCCTGACGAAGTACAGCTGCTGAGTTCATCAACAGCACTGCGGAGATGATGCCCTCGATGGCTTGCACCTTTCTGAGCAGCTTTCTGCCACTCTGCATGCTTTGCTTCCAATGGTCTGCACCTGTGACTTCCTTCAGAACCCTGCCTTTGGGCTACTGGAGCGATTTGCTTGCAAAGGCAGAGAGCTATCAGCCATGTGTGGGGAGGAGCTCACTCTGTTCTGCTGGACATGGTTGAGGAAGCCTGTGTCCCTTCTCGTCATAGGCAGCCACCTCTGATGTTCAGGGTGGATGAGATGATAAAGCTCTTCACCATCTAAGCCAACTGGAGGTGGGGTTTCTGTGATGTGCAGTCAGAAGCAGGTCCAAGTGATCCATGCTCTTGTGAGTATGGCTGCTCCATACACATCCACACACACGCACTTGTGCATATGCACACTCAGAAGTGTACACACAAATGCAAAGCCAATTTCCCAAAACACAATAGCTTTCACACACAACAGCTGAAAACCAGCAAAGAAAAATGGCACAGTCAGTTTGGAAAACAGCATGGCAGTTTCTCAAAAAAATTCAACATAGAATTTCCATACGATCAGCAATTCTCCCTTTTGGTATGTCCAAAAGATTTGAATGCAGAAATTCAAACAGATAAATGTGCACCTCTTTGGGGAAAAAAACAAAAACAAAAAACTGTGTTTTTCCTCTGTTCTCACACCAACACAACAACAATCATCAACATGGAAGATTTCTGGGGCCCCAAAATATGTGAGGATTTCACCCCAGCAGCAAGCAAGCAACCAATGTCCCTTGCGGCAGACACTAGCTGGGTGTCCTCCAATTGCATCAGATCCCACAGGTTGATGGCTCAGTCCCCAAGACTGCCCTCTGCTTCAGACATCAGTCACAAGTTTAGGCCTCTGGAACTTCTAACTGACTGGCTTCAGGTTGGGGTTCCTATGACCCCCCCACTTGGGGTTCCATTAATTTGCTAGAGCAGCTCACAGAACTCAGGGAAATACTTTAACATTCACCAGCTTATTATAGGATATTTTAAGGATACACATAATCAGCCAGATGAAGAGATACACAGGGCGAGATCTGGAAGGATCCTGAGAGCAGGAGCTTCTGTCCCCATGGAGTTGGGGTGTGCCACCCTCCTGACGTGGATGATCTCATGTTCACCTTCCCGTCAACCTCCACATGATCAGCTTTCAGGATGCCAAACTCTGTCCTTCAGGTTTTTACAGAGCCGCGATTGATTACACCATTGGCCACTGGTGAGCAACTTGACCCTCAGCCCCACTCCCTTCCCCAGAGATTGGTGGGCAAGGCTGAAAGTATCAACCCTCTAATCTTGCCTTGGTCTTTCTGGTGACCAACCCCAATCCTGAAGCTACCAGTCAAACACTGACATACAAAAAGATACCAGTTTGGAGATTCCAAGGATTTTAGGAGCTGTATACCAGGAAATGGGAGCAAGACCAAATATATATTGCACAATATCACAACAACTTTTCATGCCAACATTATTCATAATAGTCAAAAGGTGGAAACACCTCAAATGTCCCTTGATGGATGAATGGACAGTGGTATATACACATAATAGAATTATTCAGCCTTGAAAAGGAATGAAATTCTCACACTCATGCTACAATATGGATGAACCTTGAGGACGTTACGCAAGGTGAAATAAGCCAGTCAGAAAAGGGCAAATATTACATATATTATTTCATTTACATGTGATACATAAACTAAGTACATTCATAGAGACATAAAGTACATAGCATGGTGGTTTCGAGAGGCTGAGGGGAGGTGAGAATTGGGATTTATTGTTGAATGGGTATACAGCTTCAATTGGGGAAGATGCAAAAGTTCTGTAGATGGAATGTGGTGATGGTGGCATAGCAACTTGAATGTACTAAATGCCACAGAACTATATACCAAAACTTGTTAAAATAGTAAATTTTATGTTATTTGTGTTTTATCACCATTTTAAAAAACACATACACACACACAATTTGAAAACATAAAAGAAAAAAATCTCCTTTGCCAAAAATAAAAATTAAAAATCCACAAGGTACCTTGGAATAAACCCAACCAGAAAGTCACAGGACCCTGGAGAAAATCCTAAAACTTTACTGAGATGTAAAAGTTGCTGTAAATAAGTGGAGGTATACCATGTCCATGGAGAAAAAGTATCACCATAAAGCAGGCAAATCTTTCCAAACTAATCTATAATATGATAAAATTCCAATCAAGACCCCAACAGAATTTTTCATTGAATTCAATAAGCTGATTTAAAAAATTCTATCATACAAGGACTATCATACAAAAAATACAAGTTTTTCAACTTTTGATTGAAGTATAACATACACACAGAAAGTGCACAATCATAAATATGCAGCTTAATAAATTGTAACAAAAAGAACATGCCCAGGTAACACATGCCCAGAACAAGAAATAGAATATTACTCTGGAAGCACCCCTTGTAACTTCTCTGCAGTCACTCCCCTGTTTAAGGATAAACACTCCCCTAGCTGCTATCTTAATTCACTAGTTTCACCTATTTTTAAACTTTCTAAATGTGGAATCATCCCATGTGTACTCTTTTGCATCTGGCTTCTTTAATCCAACATCATGATTGTGCAATCCATGCATATTGTTGTCTGAGTTGCCAATCATTTATCATTTCTGGGTAATACCTCCGTATACAACTATCTCCCTATATATTTATCCATTCTACTGCTCACAGGTATTTGGGTAGTTTCCAGCTTGAAGTTACAAAGAGCATTCTGGTAGTTGCCTTTTGGTCTCCATTTGTGTCTTTTTATTTGTGCACCAAAAGACACAAATGTAGAATTTGTGCACAAATTTTGTTGGGCATATCCCTAAAACTACAACATTTTTTTAAAAGAACTGAAGATGTTTGTGTAGGGGGTACAAATGGGTCAGTCTTGCCCTACTGGGGATCAAGATAAATTATAAAGCTATAGTAGTTAAAAGGAACACATATTGATACATCCCCAAATACACACACACACACTCACACACACACACACACACAAAAGCACACACACACATGCATACAGTACTCGGGCACATACACATGCATCCATACGTAGGCGTGTACTCCCACCCTCCCACACTCTACCAGTCAGCACAGACAACTCTCAGGCTGGACTTCCCAGACCAGATAACTGAGTGTCTCGGTCCCTTTCAAGTGGTATCAGAGCACAGGCCTGCAAGTATCCAGGAGACGGCTGATGGAGAAAGGGAAGAAGAGAGAGAGGCCCCCTCCCCCACCCGCCCACTGGCTTTAAAGGGAGAACAAAGTGAGCGGGATCAGAGTGTGCAAGGTGATGGCAGCAACGCTGAAGCCATTTATCACTGCCAGATGTGTGAAGGGTCAGGCTGCAGGGCACGCTGGGAGTGCCAGCAGGGGCGCCTGGACCCCAGACACGGCGAGAAATAACCTATCCAGTCAGCGAGGGACCGCAAAAGGACTGCCAGGACCCTGCTCTTAACAAAATGACAATGAGCTTTCTTTTCTGTATGGGCCAGAAGGGGCTGGGGCCAGGGTGGAGGCAGCGACAGCTTAATAAAGGGCCGTCAGTGTCAGTCAAAGCTCTAAAAATACCCTCCCGCTGCCAGCAGGCTCACTCTCGCACCCGCCCGTGGGCTTTCTGCCGCCTGAATGGCCCCTCGGTGACGCACAGGGACAAATGTGTGCCCAGAGAGGCCTGGTGTCAGGCAGCACACATGGTCCAGCTTGTGGCACCTGCCCTCTCCCCAAATCTCACCCCTCCAGGTCCCTCTAACAGGCACACCCAGGGCCAAGAAGGCGGTCAGGAAGTTCCCAGGGTGGTGCATGCTGGGGGCACACTCCATGCTGTCCTGCTCCATCCATGCACGGGAGAGCAAGAGAGCAGCCGCCTCTCCTTACGGGTGGCTTCCTACCCCCAAAGCCAGCCAGGCTTCATAGGGGATCCCAAGTTTGAGGGAGGAGACTCATTACTGGCTATGGAGGCTCCCACTCAGATGGAGGAGGCACCATGGCCTTCAGGTAAGCCTCTGATCCAGGCTCTAGAACCATCTCTGCTTCTGCAAAAGGACAAGTGTGGAGACAGAGGTTCAAACCCTGCCCTTAGGGAGATCGCAGCCTGCTGGAGCAAGTGCAGCCACAGCCCTGGCAGCCCTTCTGATCTGATGGAGAAGGCTCAGCTCTTGCCTTGGGGAGTTCCCAGTCTGATGGAGGAGGCACACCTTCCCAAAGACAGGTTGCCATACACGGACAATTCGGGGATGTCAGCCAAAGTGTCCTGACAGCCCTGTGCTCCTCAAACTTCAACGTTGCATCCGAATCACCCGGGATCTTTACAAATGCAGATTCTCCTTCTGAAGGCCTGGGGTGGGGCCTGGGATTCTGCATTTCTGCTTCATGGACACATTGGTTAGTGCAGTAACGAGATCCTGGGTGATGGTGGTGCTGCATGTGCCTGAGTAGCAGGATGAGACGTGGGGAGGGTGCAGACCTGGGAAGGGCGCAGACCGGAGTTCTCTTAGCTGTTCTGCTGATGTAAATAGCCCTGAGCTGGGGCCCTAGGGAGGGTTTCCTGGAGGAAGTGGAGCAGAATCAGATGGGCAGATGGAGGACTCGGGAGCTGACCTGCCCTGGGTTCAAATTGTGGCTCTGCCATTTATTAGCTCTGTGGGCAAGTTTCTTGACCTCTCTGAAGTGAGGACAGCAGCGGGTGCTCCCACCTCGCAGGGTGGTGTGAGCAGATTCCTCACGTCCAGCACTGCAGGGACTCAAGACATGCCAGCCACTGTGTTTATAATAAACTAACGGCTGTGCCCTCGGATTGGAAAGACCAAAGACACCAGAGGGAGATGCCAGCGTCAAGAGAGACAGCGCCACAAGGAAGCAGAGAGGCCCTGGGAGTCAGGCGGCCCTGAGGCCTCCTGCGAGTCCCTGGCCTTTGTGAGCCGGGGTCCTCACCTACAGTATGGGGATCACAGCACCACCTGCCTCTGTAGCTGTGTGAGAGGTCAGATCGCACAGAGCCTGGCACCCGGTAGGCGCTCCATAAAGCGCTGCACGGGATGGGGGTGGGGTTAGCGTGGAGGGCCCCCCGCTGGCCCGGGGCCGGCTGCCTGGGAGGAAGCCAGCGCGCCCTCCCCGCCCCACCCCCACCCGGGCCGCCTTTGAGCCCCGCGCTGCGCTTTGAAGTCCCAGATGGGCCTGCAGGAAAGAGGATCCCGCGCCCAGCCCCCAGCCCGCACCTGGATCAACACGCGCCGCCAGCTCCGCCGCCAGCCTGGGTCCGACGGCCTGGCGGCAGGGACGGCCAGGCGGCCGGAGCCGCCCGGCAGCGGCTCACTTCAAAGCGCCAGCGGCCGCCAGCGAGAGGGGGGCCTAATGAGGCCCGGCTGCCGCCGCCTAGGCGCAGAGCCCCGCCCGCCCGGGCTCCCGCCCCCGCCATCTGCTCCGCGTTAGAGCGCTAGCCGCTGGGGGCGGGGGCGGCGGTGGGGGAACGGCCAGTCACCTCCATCCGAGTTGTAAGGCCACAGGCGTCATCTCCCCCAGCTAATTCCACGCCATCACCGCTTCAACAATGCACGGGTTAGTCGGGGTGCGTCACTGCTTCATGGATGCGCTGGTTAGTGCGTGTGTCACTGCTTCCCGGCTGCACGAGTCAGTGCAGTGCATTACTGCTTCACCGATGCACTGGTTAGTGTGATGTATCACTACTTCCTGGATGCACTGGTTAGCGTGATGCATCACTGCTTCATAGATGCACTCGTTGGTGCCGTGTGTCACTGCTTCATCCACTCACCGGTTAGTACGGTGCATCACTGCTTCATTAATTCATCGGTTAGTGCAGCAAATCTTTATTGAGTGCCTGCTATATGCTAGGCAAGGGAAATCCAGTTTGTTCCTTCATAGAACAAACATTTGTCGAACTCCTGTTTTGTACTAACAGATCCTGGGGAGTACAATTCAGTCATTCCTTCCTTCATTCAATAAGCCTTGATGGAGTCTCGCTGTGTCACCCAGGTTGGAGTGCAGTGATGCAATCATAGCTCACTATAACCTTCGACTCCGGGGCTCAGGTGATTCTCCCACCTCAGCCCCCTTCATAGCTGGGTCTACAGCTATGAAGTTTACACCACACCTGTAAAGATGGGGTTTTGCCGTGTTGCCCAGCCTGGTCTCACACTCCTGACTTCTATCAAACCTCCTGCCTCAGCCTCCCAAAGTGCTGAGTTTACAGGCATGAGCCGCTGCTCCAGGCCAATAAACCATTAAAAAATAAAATCCTAATTTTAAATAAGTGATTTTTGAGTGTTGAGTGTATGCAGTTACTGCCCCAAGTTCATCTTCCTCCCTCCGAACCCCCAGCCACACTCAACCCATTAACCAGCTCCCCCTTGCCCACTCCAAGCTCCAGTACTTGTTCTTCCTGCCTGGAATGGCCTCCTCTGCCCTGGACAAACTTTCTACTCACACTTCAAGAGCCCTGGTTGAAAACTTGCTCCTTTGTGAAGCCTTCTCTACCTCTCCCAGTCCCCATCCCACACCCATGGGTGCTTCTCTCCCACTAAAGGACACAGCCTTAAATGAGAGGGATTTATTCCCTTTTGGGATCTGTGTGCCCCCCACAAACTGGCAGCCCCAATCTGGAACCCACCAGTTGGCAGCTGTGTGGCTCTTATAACCTTTCTGTGGCTCTATTTTCTCATCTAGAAGTTTAAAAGGCTTTGCAGGGTTGTGGAAAATAAGGTGAGTCAGACACAAAGCCAGGCCATGGCAAGCACCTGGGGGAAAGCAGCCATGATTGCCTGATTGTTTCCACAGTCCTCTGGCTCCAGGAATCAAAGCTGAGTTCATGCTGTCTCCTCCAGGAAGCCCTCCTGACCTGAAACTAGATTTCCTCTCCCTCTGCAGAGACCCTGCCAGTCTGAGTCAGCCCACTGTCTGCTGGCATTCAGCTGCTCCTGCATGCTGGGGGCTTGCTAAGCCTGTGTCCTGGGCCTTCCACTCCAAAGGGCAGGGAGCTGGCCCTGTGTCTCTCTCTTTTCTCCCCAGCAGGGCCTGGCACACTGAACACCCTGGATCCAGCAGCCGAAGGTCCCTCTCAGGCCCTTGCTCTGCCCAGTGGGGAGCTGGGGCTAGGGAGGCTGCTTAGGTACTAGGCTATGACCCCCAGAGGTGCAAGGAGGTGCCTGGAGGCAGGAGATTCACACACAGGCAGGATGGTGGGAGTGTAAGCCACCTGCCATGCCAACC
Organism: Saimiri boliviensis; assembly: GCF_048565385.1. Classification (NCBI taxonomy): domain Eukaryota; kingdom Metazoa; phylum Chordata; class Mammalia; order Primates; family Cebidae; genus Saimiri; species Saimiri boliviensis. Next base: position 121,909,000 of record NC_133449.1, read on the forward strand.
TACTGGCTGTTGCATGCCAGAGAGCTAAGCATCACCAGGCTTCAGATTTGAGAGCCACTGAGGACTTCTTGGAAACCCCAGGAGCTCTAAAGATGTAACCTCGGGGAATGAAGCTGGAACATCTGTCTTGCTGGGTCAGCCAGGTTGGAGGGCAGTGAAGTGATTATAGCTCACTGCAACCTCCAACTCCTGAGCTCAGGTGATCCTCCTACCTCAGCCTCCTGGGGCAGCCTGGATCAAAGTGAATCAGAAAGGGGCCCGATTCCTTGAGATATTGGCAGACAGGCAGGAAGAGCGCTGGACCCCTAGGTCATGACCCTTCTTGTGCCCTCAGGTCCTCTCTCCCTTCCTCTCTGCCCTCTGCTTCTGGCCAGCTCACAGCCTCTGTCCCTCCTGTGGCTTCCATGTCTCTCTTGGCTTGTGGGCACCAGTGGGGACCTGAAAGTGGAAAGGAGCCAGAAAGATGAGGTGCTTGGAAAAGTCCCGAGCATAAGGCCTGCAGATAGCAAATGAGTTGTGGGTGTTGGGTGGAGGGGAGAGATTTGCGTTTAAGCCATACATAGACTTGTGAAAAAAAGACCTGGGTTCAAGTCCTGCCTTAGTCCCTTACTAGCTGGGAAACATGGAGGGGTCTCCTGAGCAGACCTGTGAGGGAAGCCGGGAAGGCAGGCAAGGCAGCAGGTCCTCCTGGCATCCCTCGAGGCAGACCACGTGACTTCCCACCAGCTTCTCCAAACACACACTGCATTCTCACTCCCAGGGGAAACCCATGCTTGGTCCCCATGCAAGAGGGAGCTGGATTTCGTGTCGAGCCTTCTCTGCCTTGTGGGCTTTCTATGGCTGCAACTCTTTGGTTGGGAACCCCAGGAAGAAACACTGGGGTGAGGATTCAAGGGCATGTGATGTGCTCTGGGAGCACGCCCTGGGGAGACAGGCAAGACAGTGGGAGGAACAGGCTGGGGATGCATCAGTGTGAGCTCAGGCAAAGTCCTGCAAGAGGCAGCTCCAACCTGATCCTGCAGGGACCCTGCCGGGAGGGGCCAGTTACACCTCAAGTTATTCCAACCTGAGGCAAGCGAGCAGGCTTTTATACTCCTGCACCAGTGCAGAAGGTGAGCCCCACTGTGGTGTGGACAAAGAGGTTGCAATATCCTGGGGAGTCCTCCAAAGACAAGCTGTCTATGCTGGCCCTTGACAGTGCACAGAAGTGGGGTGTGGGTGCTCAGAAATGGTAAAAGGAGTCCCAAGGAATCTGGGCTGAGGACAGAGGCCCTCCGCGGCAGCCCATCCAAGATTTCCTTTGGCTGTGCCCCTTGAAACACCTTCTGGGAAAAGGGCCCCCCTGGGGGCAATCGCAGGTGTGGCGGCCACCAACAGGTTCACAGATGCTTGGGGTAGGTCCGTATGTCCCGCTGGACCTGGGGCCTCCTGTCAGGGTACTGGTGCCCCCAGCAGGTGCCTTGGCACATGTGGCCTGCAAGGATGGTTCACAAAACCATGATTTGACCAAGTGACTACCCAACTGAAAGAGGCTCCCTCTCTCTCTCTCTTTCTTTTTATTTTTTAAGATGGAGTCTTGTTCTGTCACCCAGGCTTGAATGCAGTGGCCTGATCTCGGCTCACTACAACCTCCACCTCCCGGGTTCAAGCAATTCTCCTGCCTCAGCCTCCTGGGTAGTTGGGATTACAAGTGCCCACCACTACGCCCAGCTAATTTTTTGTATTTTTAGTAGAGATGGGGTTTCACCATGTTGGCCAGGCTGGTCTCAAACTCCTGACCTTGTGACTCACCCAAAGTGCTGGGATTACAGGCATGAGCCACCGCGCCCAATCTAAGGCTCCCTCTCAAAGTCAGGTATCAAAAAAAACCTGGTCCCATTATGTACCAACTGTGTGTGTCTGGGATCAATATTTCACCTCTGAGTCTCAGCCTCTGCCAAAATAGAATGGGGACAGTTATGACCATCACTGAGTACTTACAGTGAGCCAGACACCGTGCTGAGCTGGTGTGAGACTGCTGGGCTTCCCAGAACGCCGCATCTCACTTTTCACAGGCAGTGGGGCCTGCCAAACACCTATCTTGAATTCCACTCATGTCCCCAATGAAAAAAACTACATCAACAATCCTCATGCTAATTAACAAACCCTGGTTTGCTTTTGTTAACTGTGTTTTAGAGTGTGGATTCCTGATATGAACCCTTCATTTACTACTTTACCACCCCTGGCAGGGACACCATGTACAGATGCACAGGTCGTACACTGCACAACTCCAGGATGTACCACAACAAAAACCACAGTATAAATGGTACTCCTTGGAACTTTTTAGTGCATGACTTGTTCAGTGTGCTCCCTGCAGCCCTGAACCCAACAATTTGGCTTCCTGATTTTGGTAGTTCAGATGCTAACACTCATCTCTAGAATGTCATCTTGTGTACACATATTCATCACATGGTTAATAGTGAGACATTTTTAAGGCCATCACAAGGGCAATAAAGCAAGATGTTAGCCCCGTACCTGGCACACAGCAAACCTGGTAAACAGTACCTGTGATTTTTATTCTGCTTCCAGCATTTTTATACCCACACCCCAGGATCAGAATGGACTTTGGCTTTAAGAATCCCAGATCCAGCTTTGCAGACCCTTCTAGGACACCCCAATGGGCTAGGAATCTTCACCCCACCCCTGTCTCCCATCCTCCAGGCCTCTGCTCCCGTTAAGAGTCGCCTCACCCCCACCGAAGCCAGTCCCCTCCCCCGGGGAGAGAAAGGGTTGAATCACCGCGTCCCTTCTCTCAGGGTTCAAAGCTACCGCCCGTCCCCACGTGGCCAGCTTGATTTGTTTCTTATCTTTAATTTTTGTTTAATCGGGCAGATCCCCTCCAGTTACTTTTTCCACAGCATCTTACAGCATCTTTGGAGTGGGCAACAAAAGCATTCTTTTTGGAGCCAGCGGGGGGCCAGGGCAGAGCCACTTCAAAGGGAATGCAAAGCGGCAGCATGTCCCTGTCATTGTCCTCCCGTGTGCCTGCCCCCCATTGTCCTGAGGCCGCCCTGAATAGGCAGGCACAAAGGCCACACGTTCAAAGTGGGCACCACACGCTCCTTCAGAAGGCCAGCCTCTGCCTCTGCTCTGGTCCCTTCATCCTCACGGGCGCAGCTTTCCAGCCAGGGAGGGGAGCTGGCCTTGAAGTGGTTTTTCCCCCTCTCTCTTCTGTTGTTTCTCTCTCTCTCATTCTCTCTCTCTCCCTGAGCCAAAACTTATGATTACATGTTGAAGCAGCATCTGATGGGCAACCTTTCCCTCTCACTTTCTCTGCAGAATAAGCCAGCTTCGCCCCAGGCTGCAGGCCTGCCGGGGCTCCTAGCCCCTTTGAGAGGACCGCAGTGATCCAACCCTTTCTCTCCCCAGGGGAGGGGACTGGCTTAGGTGGGGGCAGGGCCACTCTTAATGGGAACAGAGGCCTGGGGGATGGAAGCCAGGGGTGGGGTGAGGATTCCTAGCTGACTGGGGTATCCCAGAAGGGTCTGCAAAGCTGGGGCTGGGTGAGTCATTTTTAGCTACTCGGGTAACAGGGAGGGGTGAATTCCTGCCCTGGCACCAGGGGATCTGATACCTACTGGGCTAAGTGAGAATTATAGATAGATTATGCAACCTGGATTTTATAGAAGAGGAAACTGAGACCCACAGATGCAGAGCAGCTCACCCTGTGGCTCACAGAGAGGCTGGGGCACAGCTAGGGTTGAATCTAGATAACCTGACACCCAGTCCAGTGCTCTTTTATTTCCTGCTGCTCAGGGAAAACCCCTGAGTCAGGGGAGACCTGAAGGCTTCAGCTGCTCATAGGACACCAGGTCACCATAGGGAAAATATACCAGGCCAGTGAGCTGGCTTATGCCTGTAATCCCAGCACTTTGGGAGGCTGAAGCGGGTAGATCGTTCGAGCTTAGGAGTTCAAGACCAGACTGGGCAACATGACAAAACCCTGTCCCTACTAAAAATAAAAAATTTAACCAGGCATGGGGGAGCACACCTGTAATCCCAGCTACTCGGGAGGCTCAGCTGGGAGGATCACATGAGCCTGGGAGGTTGAGGCTGCAGTGAGCTGAGATTGCATGACTGCACTCCAGCCTGGGTGACAGAGTGAGACTCTGTCCCAAAAAGAGAATATATCAAACTACAGAGAGGGTCAACAAGATCGGATTTTTTTTTTCTTTTTTTTTTTTTTTTTTTTTTTTTTGAGACAGAGTCTTGCTCTGTAGCCCAGGCTGGAGTACAGTGGCACAATTTCAACCTCCACATCCCAAGTGCAAGTGATTCTCATGCCTCAGCCTCCCAAGTGACTGGAATTAGAGACTTGAGCTGCCACGCCTGGCTAATTTTTGTATTTTTAGTAGAGATGGGATTTTGCCATGTTGGCCGGGCCAGTTTCAAACCCCTGACCTCAAGCGATCTGCCCGCCTCATCCTCCCAAAATGCTGGGATTATAGGCATGAGCCACTGTGCCTGGCCAAGACTGTTCCTTTGAACCAACTCTAAGCACCCTGACCTCCTCAAAGCAGACTACCAGGCACACTCTACAGAGAGAAAACGGAGGTGCAGGCGGCAACTCCAAGCCTAATGGAGTGCATCTCAGTACCAGGTCTCCTGAGGTGTGAGGTGTTCACATGGCAGAGGAGATGGCAAATGCACCAAGGAAAAACATGCCCCAGTCTCCAGGAATGTAACAGCCACAGGAGTCAAATAGCCATCATTTCAGGACAAGCCTGGCACATGACACAGTGTTGAACTTGACCCAAAAATCCTGGAGGAGAGATACTATTATTATCCCCCTTTGAGGGAGGAAAGCGAGGCTTACAGAGGTTAAGTAAATTCCGCAGAGTCCCACAGCTAGTTAGTGACTTGAATCCCACTCTGCCTGATTCAGTGGGACACTAAACGGCACCTGTCCTTTAGCCCTGGGTTGTCCTCATAGGCACATTATGTACAGTGCCCAGGATGGGGCCCTTGGGAATAGAAATGGGAGGGGAAATGATCACCTCCTCCAATCAGGTTGGTGAGTCTGAATTGACAGATTGAGCAGCATCCCTGGCCCTGAGGTCAGAAGGTCCAGAGGAAGGGAGCAGGTGGGCAGACCCTACCCTGAGAAGGCAGGAGATGCACGTGTACAAGCAGCCTGGTCTGATGTCAGCGGTGGGCTCCCTACAGTCAGCCCAAATGTGAGTTCAGATTCCAGCTCTGCTGCCTGAGCCACGTGACCCTGGGCAGCCATCCGCAGAATGGGCAGTGGCCTCTGCCCGGTAGGAAAAGAGCCTCGGGTAGCACCCTGCACACAGGGAAAGCTCAAGAAATGATACAGCTGCCATTCATTGAAAACAGTCAAGAAAACAGGACAGGGGAGGCAGAGATTTGTCTGAACCCTGAGTATCAGCCCTTGGGGCCTGGAGAGCGATTGGCAGAGCTGCAGGCAGAGGGCAGGACTTGGAGACCAGGAGCGAGAAGTGGGAGGGGGCAGGGATGAGCAGCAGGAGCTAGGAGCACACCTGACCTGGGGCTGGCTTCCAGGACAGTTCTGGAAAGATCCCAGCAAGACCAAGAGCGGCAGAGTCCCACAGACCGGAGATGGGATGGGCTTGCGAGGACTAGGCTGGGTGGCCAGGGCCACTGGGCCCAGCCTCAGTAGGCCCCGACGCCAGGCCCAGCTCAGCCAACTGGCTTGCTGTGTGACTACGGGCCAAGGGAAGCCACTCTCCGAAGCTCAGCTTCCTTCATCCATGAAATGAATGGGGTGCTCCATTTTTAGGGAGAATTGCTCCTCTTCCCGTAAAGGCCTGGGGAGAAGGGTATGCCAAGGGAAGGCTCCCACCTCAACTGCAACAAGTGAACTGGCACAAAACTGGCCAGTTCCCCCTGAACTGGCACAGATTTGGCCTGACTTAAGAGGGCACTGGAGCCCGCGTGTGCTGCCTTTAAAAGAGCAAGCTTGAAAGCTGCCCCAAAGTTTGACGGAACGCAGATGTCCTAAGCACCCATGCAGTGCCAAGTGCTGATGAAGATGCATGTCAGCCAATGCCTACCCTCAAGGAGCTTCCAGCTGCTGGGGAGATAGACAGAGAGGAACTTCCAGGGAAACGGCGTGATGGGTTTACCTGGGACTGGGCGGAGCCTGGGCTGGAGACGCAGGCTTTGAGCTCTTGAGGCTGATCTCTCCCTTTCTTTCATACACACAAAGTCCGAAGCAATAGACATCCGCAGCTGCAGAACCCACTTACATCCACTGGCCGATGGCTGGGACTCACAGAATGAGCTGCTTCCGGGGCAGAAAGGGAAGAGTCTATACTTGGCCCAAAGCAAGGGCTTCCGGGTCATCTCTCCAGAACTCTGGCTAAGTCCCACAGGCCAAAAAGCCAATGAAAATATGACTAACAGCTAAAAGTGGCCACTGTGTGCCAGGCATGGTACTAGACACATTTTGTCTATTCACCATTTAACACTGTGAGACAAAGGGAAGTGGCCGAGGCTGCAGCCAGACCCAGGCAGCCCCTGCTCACAGGCCGGGCTCCTGAACACTGCAGGTTATGGCACGTGCAGCAGGCCAGCTTCCTGAAGGAGGCAGGACACCACTAATTAATTTCCTTAGAGGTGCCCAGAAAGAAATCCGGACTCAGAATGAGCCTCCCCTGTCTTCGCCCCACAGCCTCCTGGGTCAATTCCATCTCTATGCTAAAGCACGCAAATTCGGCTTAATCTCATTCCCGCAAACAAATCAGCCTAATGAAATCTTTTTTTGTAAATGAATTTGTGGAGGAAACAGCTGAGTGTAAACAGTGTTGTAGCTGTCGCCTGTTTAGACACCATTGACTTTCAAATCAGCCTGCTTCTCCATCCCGCATGGCAGAAATAGAGTCAAAATGCAAATGTAGCATAAACGACTCTATAATAAATGCTCATTCAACATTTATTCTTTCTCAAATCATCTCTTAAAGCCCTTTCATGCTAATGTCTAGGAGATGTGACATTAGAAAAATTGCTTTGACATGCTAAGGGGCTCCAAGATTAACAAAAAAAGAAAGGACAAGATAAAGCTTTCGGAAGACCTATTTCAGAGGAATTATTCCCGCCTTTGAAAGTGTTCAAGGTTGCTGCACATCTCAGCTTGTTGGCATACATGTAAATGAAGTGCTACAAAAGTCCTCAGCTAAATTCCACTCAAATAAAAGCTCCCAGCCACCAGCACAGTGACAGGGAGGGTGGCCAGTCTTCAGTTTGAATGCTGAAGGTGGGTGGGATTCTTGTCCTAAAAGCAGAAAAGAGCCGGCTCCAGCCCATACCAGCAGATAAAAATATTAGGGTCGAGCATGGTTGATGTGGTCTGCATCTGGCTGGCTCGTTGAAAAAGGGACACCTGAATCTTTTATCAAATAAATTATCCAGCCTATCCCCGAGCTGCTGGCCCAACCACCGTCCTTGCCTCTTCGGTGTTATGTAAGTGGCTAACCTCTCTAAGTCTCTCTTTAAAATGGAGATAACAAGAGGACCCACTTAGGGAAGACTCAGTGACAAAACGCATGTAGAGTGCTCAGTGCAATGACCGACACTTAGTAAGTGCTCAAGAAGTTGTTTGTGGTTAATGTCACGATTATGCCTTGACATTTTCTAGCACAGATTGAGGCAGGAGAAAGAGGAAGTCAGGTGGCAGATGAGCAGAGGTGTCACCGATTCAGTAACCAATATCCAGACAGGCACAGTGACCATTCATTCTGTCACTGGAAAGGGGTCCCGATCCAGGACCCCAGAGAGGGTTCTTAGACCTTGGGCAAGAAAGAATTCAGGACGAGTCCATAAGTAAAGTGAATGCAGTTTATTAAGAAAGCAAAGGAATAAAAGAATGGCTACTCCATAGGCGGAGCCGCGGGTTGGGCTGCTCACTGATTATGTTTGCAGTTATTCCTTGAGTATATGCTGTGTGGGCACTGAGAATCAGAGCTGGGTAAGACACAAGCCATGTTCTGGGAGTGAGAACACCAACCGCATCCAGCCCGGGTTACGGACAGTTAGTGCTTCAGAGACTCTGAGCTCCCGGAGCCTTCTGGAAGCCAGAGCTAGAGAAAGGAAGAGGAACCAGGGCGGATAGGTGAAGGCTATCAGAAGGATGGAGAGGATGAGGTTAGGATTTCAGAAAGGGAAAGGGATGCCTGAGGTTGGAACACCCAGGAGCCCGTGCTGAAGACGGTTTGTGGGGTGAGAGGGGAAGCCGGCACGTGGGTGGATACCTGGTGGTAAAGCGCCTGGAAGGTGAGGGCTGAGGACTGTGTGAGCCGTGGAGAGCTTCCAGGAAGGAGCGGAGCAAATGCTGGCAGCACCCTCCCGGCTATCTGGGCTTTCTCCCTCCAACGTCCACATCTCTCTGCCTGAGAGATTTTCTGATGGCCAGAACCCCAAGCTGCTGGAAAATTAACACTCCTTGGGAGCAGCCCTCAACCTGGTATCTAAGGCAACTAGCTCCCTCCTGCTTGGGGAGGTAGGGGAACTCAGAAGTATGTCTTCCACACTGCTTCCCAGAGTCCCCAGCAAGACTGCGTTCCAGCCGCCGCATGGGCTGGACAACGTGCCAGGTATTGCCTGCCTTCCCTTCCCCCGTCCCACCAACCTGTGCCTTTGCTGGTGTTTCCCGGGACCATCTTCCAGAGATACCACCAGAAACCAAATTTACACAGTGGCAACATGATTCTGCCATAATCACAGTCGAATTGGCTGGCAGGTATCCGTCCACCAAGTGGCAACTTAGCAAACTCATCCCTCGTCGCAGTAGTGCGATGTGGCTGCAGATTCTGATGAGGAGGTGAGCCAGTCTCTGTGAGAGGAGACCTGGAGACCTTCCCAGCTTCCCTGCCTCCCTCTCCTCGAGCCACTCCTCCCGCCCACAGAGGCTCCATGGGCTGGGGGATGGGGAGCATGAGGAAGTGTACCTTCAGGGGAACACCCCCCCATATATGTATGTATATAGACATATATACGTGTATATATATAGCGACAGTCAAAAACACATCAGAACTGTCAAAAGCACATGGAATCAGCTAGTAAACTGTGAAACCCAAGCCACAGTTCTATGTTTTATGGTGTGAAAAGTACATGAAAATCAAATTGAAAAAATAAACAGAAGGCCCTATGCCAGGGAGAAGTTGGCTGGCTTTGCTGGTGCCCCAGGGCAGGGCAGTATGGTGGAGCATTCTCACCTCAGGCCTGTGCAGTGGCTCTTGAAGATGGAGCCCCCAGCCCATAATTGTTTTAGTTCTGCTACCTCTATTGCCTTAGGCTGGGCTCCCCAGAACCACACCCCAAGACAAGGATTTGAAACCCGGGAGTTTATCTGGGGGGTGGTTCTGGCCAGGACTGGCAGGAAATGTGAGACGCGGGAAAGGAAGGGAGCCGATCAGGGTGCCAGGACGAGCAGGTCCCCGCTGTGAGCAGCTGGAGCTGAGGCCCACTGGGGACTGTAAGAGAGGTGCCCCACCAAGGAGCAGGGACACTATCAGGCATTGGTTGAGGTCTGATCCCAGGGATGTCAGCTCTTTCATACTTTTGCTATGTAAGTCCCAGCAGCCAGAGAAAGCCTCCAGAAAGAGCCCCAGAGGTTCCAGCGGGGGGCAAAGGGTCAGCCTTCAGAGCTGAGCACCGGCCGCACCTGTTACACTCAAGTGGAGAGGGACAGGGCTCCTGTGCTCCCTGCAGTTCAGCCAGCTCAGTAACTGCAGCCAGTGTCCCCTAAAGTAGAGACCAAAGGAAATTTTCTGTGTAGGAGGCAGTTTTGTCATGCTCCCCAAGATCCTCACAAGGTGGAAGGAGGAATCTTTTCCCTTCTGCTCAGCGCCAAGACCCATGCCCAGCCCTGTCCACCTGTGGATGCTGAAATGGGCCCCATTCTCAGGCTGTCTTCTGGTTCATTGAAAAGAGAGAAGCTATAGTACACCCTAAGCCAGGTGTCCCCAGACTTTTTACACAGGGGGCCAGTTCACTGTCCCTCAGTCCGTTGGAGGGCCGCCACATACTGTGCTCCTCTCACTGACCACCAATGAAAGAGGTGCCCCTTCCTGAAGTGCGGCAGGGGGCCGGATAAATGGCCTCAGGGGGCCGCATGCAGCCCGCGGTGAACTGAAAATTCACTGGAAGAACCCAAGTGGGAGGGAGCCTGGGGTGGAGGCCAGGTCTTCAGCGGAGGGCAGGAATGGGCCCACCGGAGCTCTGCTACAGTGTGTTTGGGGCGTGCTTTGCCCTGATCACGGGTGGGTTGACCATCTCCTCATGCTTGGCTGCAGGCTGATACCCAGCCAGGCGGCAGCCTTGGCATGCCCACAGGTGCTCATCCTGCTTTGGCAGTCCTGCACACTGCCACTCCCGGGAACCACCTCTTCCCACCTTTGGCCCGCTTGCTTTGCAATGGAGTTATTTGCCATCTTTTTCATGTTTGGTAGGTTAGTCGGGTAGTATGGATAGGAACGCTTTTCAGATATATGCATGGAAGTAACATTTCCCAGTTCTGTCCATAACATCTTCTGTGATGTGGGAGGTCACTCGTCCTGACATAAAGTCTTAACAGTTTCTCAGCTATATCGTGGGGGCTCCTGTATGAACTTACAGGCTCCTAATTGTGACCTCCATCGCAAAATAGAGGCTCACGCATGCTGCTGGAAACCACAAATAAGGCCATGTGGGGCATTCTGGGGCCGGGTGCAGTGGCTCATACCTGTAATTCCAGCACTTTGGGAGGCCAGGGTGGTGAATCACCTGAGGTCAGGAGTTCAGGACCAGCCTGACCAACATGGTGAAACCTCATCTCTACTAAAAATCGAAAAAATAGCTGGGCATAGTGGGGGTGCCTGCAATCCCAGCTACTCAGGAGGCTGAGGCAGGAGAATCGCTTGAACCCAGGAAGCAGAGGTTACAGTGAGCTGAGATGGCGCCATTGCACCCAGCCTGGGTGAAAGAGCAAGACTCTATCTCAAATAATAAAAAAATAAAAATAAAAAAAGAAGCAATTATCAGTGAGGCCTTGACAATGAAAATGCCAGAAGACCCTGGCGGGGCGTCCTCTAAACCCAAGATGTCTGAGCCAAACCCATAAGCTGACAAGGCCTTTGCCAGGAGGAGAGTGGGAAGCCCGGGTATGGGGAAGCCCGTGGATGACCGATGTCTGCTGAACCCCGCAGGCCACGCCTGGGCTCTGCTTCATGGGGGCCAGTGGAACTAGAACCCTGCCTCGAGAAGCCTTAGTCTAACTGGGAGAAAGGAGATGGACATGTGGCAGGCTAACATCTTAAGTGGTAAGACCTTGGCCTCTGTATCTGACTCACCTGCTGTGTTACCCTGGACTGGTTCTTTGACTTCTCTGAGCCTCAGCCTTTTCATTTGTTCAATAGGATAATAAAATTTACCTCCTTGTGTTGTTCTAGGAGTGAAAGGAGGTCCTACCGGTAGCACAATGCCTAGGCACATGGTAAGCGGTAAGTGCTGTAAAAACTGCTCATATTGCTATGTGAAATCTGAAGCGTAGCGTGAAGCTGCCTATAGAAGAAAAGCTAAGTTCTGCTGCATGAGGCCTGAGGAAGGGCTTGCATTAGGGGTGTGTAGGGATGAGACAAAGAATCCTGCAATGTTCCAGGTAGAAGTAATGTGAGGGATCAGAACTGGATCAAGATGTGCAGGTCCCTCAGGAGGCTCACGGAGTGTAAATATCTATACACCTCTGACTTCCAGAAGCCAAACCCTGTGCTGCTGCCCTCAGCCTCTCCTCCTCTGCTGCTTCCCCAGCCAATTCAGCTCTCGCCCCAAACTCGCATCCTGCATTCAGCCAAACAAAAGGCTAAAATTAAGAGCACCATCCAACTTAGAAGGCAACTTGGGGACCATCCTTTGTCGCTCATGAATGCTCCTTGGGGTCTTATCCCCACCTTCAACTGATTTATCAGAGTTCCTTCCAGAACCACAGAAGTGTTCTTCCAGGACACCCCCTGATGGTGAGGCCCAGCAAATACAACTATTTCCCGTCTTGCTTCATTTCCAGCGACCCTACTACCCCTCCCATCACTTACACAAGCCCTCTTAAGGATCATCTAGGCCAGGCATAATGGCTCATGCCTGTAATCCCACCACTTTGGGAAGCTGAGATGGGAGGTTTGCTTGAGCCCAGAAGTTCAAAACCAGCCTGGGCAATATAGTAAAACCCCATCTCTATGGGGTTTTAATAAAAAATAATTAGCCGGGCATGGTGGCACACACCTGTGGTCCTAGCTACTCAGGAGGCTGAGGTGGGAGGACCACTTGAGCCCTGGAAGTTGAGGCTGCAGTGAGCTACAATGTCACCCCTGTGCTCCAGTCTGGAAGACACAGCAAGACTCTGTCTCAAAGAAACAACAAAGAAACAAACAAACCAAAATAATCACCTAGTCTCCATTTTATAGTAGAAGAAACAAAGGCCCAGAGAGGGCCAGTGAGAAGCCTAAGGCCACACCGCAGGTGAAAGACAGGGACAGACCTCCCGACTTTCCTCCCAGTACTCCTACCAAAGAACCCGCTCAGTCCCCTATGTCTGGCTCCTATAGTCAACACACCCTACCTTGGAGCTTTCACCCTCCAGGGCCCTTGAGCTAGCTGTTGGGACCCCTGATGAGGGAGACCAAGGGTGGGTACCAACTTCTGAGACTGGGACCCACATGGCCAACCCCAGGCACTCCCACCCATCCCACCGCCAACTCCACTAATACATATTTTATGGGGCCGTCCTCCCTTCCTTGCAAACAGTGTCATTAATCTGCTCCCTGGCTGTGCAGAATAACATCCCTCAAGAACAGACCGCTTTCTGAATATTTTATCATTCCTCATTTCTTCTCCCCAAACTAATATATATTTACACGGTCTACCTCCTGCAGGAGAACTATATTGTTTTCTCCTGGTGCCTCAGAACTTAGACACAGAATTGCGTACAAGTAAAAAAAAAATAGATGCCTTGCTATTGATGTTGAAAGCAAGAACCAATCATCTATCAAGCTGTGAAGGAAGCCAAGAGGAAGATTTACATATGGTAAAAGAAGAATAAAGCAGACCCCCACCCCACAGAGGCCTGGAATGAGAGGAGGCAGACATCTCTTCTCTTCTCTTTCTCTAGAGTTGCCGCGCCACCATCCTTCCTGCAACTGGCAGACATCAGCGGTGGGGAGAGCAAGGAGCTATTTTGTTAGCAAGGTCAAAAACTTTCTGCTTGGAGATCCACGCGGAAAAGACCAAAGTTCTTGCAAAGTTTGACAGCGCCGTCTGCATCATCCTGGACTATTTATTACAATGAGGACTCCAACATGCGTGTAGCCCTGTCGTTTCCTCCTGCATTATTCCATTTTGACATCCCCGCAAAGCAGGCTTGTTGGATTGGAAGGCAGAGATGGTGACCCTCATTTTACGAACAATGCTAAACAGACTCAGAGGGGGTAATGTAACTGGTATGCAGAAGTAGCAAAGGGGTTTCGTTGTGTTTTAAGCTATTTAACAGTTGGTTCAAAAATCCCATTTAGAGAGAAAAATTTGCAGGTGGGGCATGAATCCCAGCACTTCGGAAGGCAGCAGCAGGCAGATCACTTGAAGCCCAGGATTTGAGACTAGCCTGAGCAACATAGTGAAATTCTATCTCTACAAAACATTTTAAAGGATTTTTTTTTTTTTTTTTTTTTTTTTTTTTTTTTTTTTTTTTTTTTGAGATGGAGTCTCACTATTTGTTGCCCAGGCTGGAGTGCAACAGCACGATCTCGGCTCACTGTAACCTCCGGCTCCCAGGTTCCAGCAATTCTCCTGCCTCCGCTTCCCAAGTAGCTGAGATTACAGGTGTCTGCCACCAAACCCGGCTAATTTTTGTATTTTTAGTAGAGATGGGGTTTTACCATGTTGGCCAGTCTGGTCTTGAGCTCCAAACTTCAGGTGATCCAGCTCCTCGGCCTCACAAAGTGCTAGGATTACAGGCGTGAGCCACCGCACCCAGTCTACAGAACATTTTAAAATTAGCTGGTCGTGGTGTGCTATGCGCCTGTAGTCCAAGCTACACTGGAGGCTAAAGCAGGAGGATTGCTTGAGTTTAGGAGTTCGAGGCTGCAGTGAGCTATGATGGCACCACTGCACTTCAGCCTGGGACAGAGAGTGAGACGCTGTCTCTAAAAAAAAATAAAGACAGTATTTGTTCAGAAAAATGACTTGGTGGAGCCCTGAAGGCATGTCTGAAGGTAATGATATCCTCCCGCTCTGCATAAGGCTTTAGCAGGAAGGTGAGGCGAGCTGGAGTACCTAGTGAAGCTGACATGGCAGGAGCCCACATAGAAAGGTATTGAGTGAAAAGCCTCTATGGGCAAGGGCTCGGGGGCTCTTCCAGAGAAGGTGACTACTACTGATTTTAACTTGTCCACTTCTGGAGCGTAACCTTCCTCTCCTTGAAATTGCGAACCATCACCAGGGTCCACCATGCAACAGAATCACTTGTGCAAGGGGCGTTTGACGGAGGCATGCGGAAAGAGTGTTGGTCCACTTTGGAGCCAGTAAAGAGTAGAGACAAGGAACGATCAGCCAGGCACAGTGGCTCATGCCTGTAATCCCAGCACTTTGGGAGGCTGAGGTGGGTGGATCACTTAAAGTCAGGAGTTTGAGACCAGTCTGACCAACATGGAGAAACCCTATCTACTAAAAGTACAAAATTAGCTGGGCATGGTGGCACACGCCTATAATCCCAGCTACTAGAGGGCTGAGGCAGGAGAATCGCTTGAACCCGAGAGGCAGAGGTTGTGGTGAGCTGAGATCGCACCATTGCACTCCAGACTGGGCAACAAGAGCAAAACTCCATCTCAAAAAAAGAAAGAAACAGTTGAGGAGAGATGAGGGCTGGAGGGGAGCAGGCAGGCAGAGCTAAAAGTGACTGTGAAGGCATGAACACAGACACTGGAAGAAAATCTCAGGTGGGCTTGGTTACCAGTCACCTGAACCCTAAGATGTGAACACATCTATTTTATATACCTCTTAAAAATGGGGTGACCTCGAGGCCAGGATCACACCTGTAATCCCAGCCCTTTGAGAGGATGAGGCAGGCAGATCATGAGGCCAGGAGTTCGAGACCAGCTTGACCAACATGGTGAAACGCTGTCTCTACTAAAAATACAAAAATTAGCCAGGTGTGGTGGCCGCTGCCTGTAGTCACAGCTACTCAGTAGGCTGAGGCAGAAGAATCTCTTGAACACAGGAGGTGGAGGTTGCAGTGAGCCGAGATTGCACCATTGCACTCTGGCCTGGGTGACAGAGTGAGACTCTGTCTCAAAAAAAAAGAATGGGGTGACCTCTACTGACATGTGGGTTATAGGGAGACGAATAAAGCTACCTCAGCTCAAAGGAACTCAAAGTTGAAAAACGGAGCGGCAGGCACCAGGCCGGGGGCCTCATCCTGGCGAAGCGAATTGGCCAAGGACGGATAGCTGGTAGGAGGTAGAGTGAGGAAAGAAGCAGCCTCCAGACTCCGAAGTAATGCTCCTGCCCTCACCCCGTCTCTGCCGCCCCCCAGCAGAAGGCAAGCAGGCCATGCTGCTTCAGCCGCTCTCTTCTCCCCTGGTTCCAGCTTTTGCCCTTGAAAGCCTCTTGCATCTAAAGCACGAATTCCACGTTAAATAGGTCACCTGCCTTCCAGCCTCAGCTCTCCAACCTGTCAGGCTCGGGCCTGAACCATGAGACCGTTTCACTTCGAAGTGGCCCAGGGCTCTTCTGACCTGCTGAGCTCTCCCCTGTGGCCCATGTCAGTCTGCAGCTTGAATGCCAGCCAGAGCTGTTTGCAAGAGCACACGGCAATGTCTCCCTGACACCACCAACCACGTGGATCTCGATCCATTTTCCTGGGATCTCGCTCCCATCATTGGCATAAGAAACACGGCAGGGTCCTCCCAATTTGTCTCTGGGTCTGTGGGGACAGATGGCAGCCACAGTCCCACTGCAGAACGGGTGAGTGGGAAATGCTGTATGGTGTCAGCTGTCCTCGTGACTATAGAGAACAAAAGTCGTCACAAATGTCCTTTATTAAGGGTTTATTCAGTACCAGGATGTAGGTGTCCCCATTTGCTTCTCATTGTGAGAATTAAATTAGTGATGACAGGTACCTTCATTATCACCATTTTGCTAAAGAAGAAACAGAGGTTCAGAGAGGCTACTGGTTGCCCAAGGTCACACAGCTGGTGAAAGCTGGGATTGACACCCCCATTGTCTGACTGCGGAATCTCTCAGCTCTTCTGTCATAAACATGCCCTGGAGTCTTTCTCCACAAGAACACCCTAAGTATGGTTTGGGCTCAAGTGGCCTGAAGTCTTGTCCCCTACTAGAATGGAAATGCCTTAGGGACAGGGTCTATCACCTCCTCAGGGTGAATATCACTAATATCACTCAGTGGGGCTCCAGGCGGAGGGATCTGTTTGTGCCTGGAACAAAAGGAGGGGCAAGGAGGGGCGCTTCACCACAGTTGGGCAGACTCACAGGCTGGGCTGGCTCCCTGGATTTCCCAAGCTTGAGGAGTACATAAAGAGGCTGGTACAAGAAAGAAGAGGGGAAAAAAGAAGAGCAGGAGAAGGAGGAGCCAGCTGATCGGTGGGGAGTGCCTGCCCCAGATGGCCTGTGCGTACCAGCACTGAGCGGGGGCTTCCTTCACACACCGTCTGAATTATTCAGGCAGGGAGGCCACAGGGGGCCGGGAGGTCTATGATAGTTGGGGTTTCATGGCCACTTAGGTGGACCAAAAAAGAAAAGAATTTCGTTCCGCCTGCTTATCTCCTAACCTTATAAACTCAGGATTAGCAGATCAAAGGTGGATTTGGCACAGCTGAGGGACACAGTGGCTTCAGAGAACAGTTTGGGCTCCATCCTTCATAATCAAATGAGCTTAGGTCATTGATAAGTAAACGCCGTTTTCAGTCCTTCTAATTGGGCGTGCAGATCACGCCTGAGCCCAGGCAGCCCAGCCGTCCTGGCAGAGTTAATGAGCCAGGGAGGGGCCTGGGTGTGGATTCCAACAGTGGCCACAAGAAGGAGTGCCAGGGAGTATCCTGGATGGGGCAGGAGCTCCAGGAGTTAAGAGCAGTGGCTCTGGAGTCAGAAGTGATGGATTCAAGCTCCCAGCACTGTCAACAGCAAGCTAGGAAATCTGGCGGGGGCAAGGGAGTGCCCTACAACCTACTGGTACCTCCATCTTCTCAGCCGTAAGATGAGGCCATGGTCGTGTTAATAACCACCCTTTACTGAGAACTCCATGTTCCACGTGCGCTGCTGTCAGAGGGACGCATCACTCAACCCAGAGCCCATTCTCCTAAGGACGGGTGGAGACCTGCCCTGGAGGGCATCTACAGCTTGGAAGAGACAGCAGAGTCCAGAGCAGGAGGCAGGGCGACAGCTGCTTCTCCCCTCCCTGCTGAGTGACCATGCAGATGACACTGTGTCTTTGCCTCTTCACCTGTAAGCGAGTTATCCTGGGTGCCAGGGCCGACTGCAGGAAAAGCCGCGAGTGATGCCATTAACCAGTGATTGATTGCTGTTATCACCCTTAGTGTTGATCCTCCTTAGTGATGTGAATTTCCTGTCCAGTCACCTGCCCGTTTGATATCGGGTCTTATCCCCTTCCACTCTGCATCCAGGGGAGACATCCCCTGGACTTCTCGGCCACCTGGTTTCTGGGTTGGTTTGGCCCATGGACAACACTGTGGAGAGCGAGGGGAGGGAAAAGCTAAAGAGTTTCTCCCCTCACTGTGTTTCCTGTGGTGTCTCCAACACTGCTGTGTCAGTTCTGTGGTCCAGCTCCCAGCAGAGAGCACCCCGCCAACCTTCAAATTCAGCCTTCTGCTGCACAGCCCCAGCTCTCAACTCTCTCAGCTCCACCTCCTGTCTCTCCCTCTGGCCCCTGGTGGTGGCAGTTTACTGCAGTTGTTAACCTCTGGGCTGTCTTACCTTTCTCTGCTTGGGCTGCTCAGCCCTGATGTCTTTGTATAATCAGTTTCCTCCACTGAATTAATTCTCCCTAATTGAAAGACTCAGCCAGGCGAGGTGGTTCACACCTGTAATCCCAGCATTTTAAGAGGCCGAGGCGGGTGAATCACTTGAGGTCCGGAGTTTCACCAGCCTAGCCAGCATGGTGAAATCCTGTCTCTACTGAAAATACAAAAATTACCCAGGCATGGTGGCAGGCGCCTGTAATCCCAGCGACGAGGGAGGCTGAGACAAGAGAATCGCTTGAACCTGGGAGGCAGTTGCAGTGAGCCGTGATCACGCCACCGCACTCCAGCCTGGGTGACAGAGCGAGACTCTGGAAAGAAAGAAAAAGAGAGAAAGAGAGAAAGAAAAGAAGAGAGAGAGAAAGAAAGAGAGATAAAGAGAGAGAGAAAGAGAGAAAGACCCAGAGAGCTTTCTGACTGCGGAGGCCGTCCGTCACCTGTGTAGCATTCACCATTCATCCACTCAGTAACAACTCAACAAGGCTCTCAGCTAGACCCTCTGCAACTGAGACATTTCAAATGCGGGGAGACAGGCGCTTGCCTTAGGGTCATGAGCTGACCAGGCTCAGAATGTGTGGTGAGCATGGGCCAAGCAGGAGAGAGGGTTCCCATGGCCAGCGTCGGGGAGGGAGGCCTGTCTACGCCCCAAGCCCATTCTCGTCCTCAGTGGCCTGGGAGCCAAGCTGGAGTGACCGCTCCTGTTGGCACGTGGGAGATGAGGCAGCCGGGGGTCCTGTGCAGAAGCAGAAGGAGCCTGGATTCTGGGTCAGCCCTGGGACACCAAGTGACCTTCTCTCTGGGTCTCTGTGGCCTCCATCTAGTTTCTCCAACTGAAAAAAATGTGATCTGCACAGGTCCTCGTGCCTATGTTTTAAAGTTTCTGATGATTCATTAAAAGAAGAGAACACAGCAGAGAGAAGACACCCCCAAGCTGTGAGTTTGGGCTCTTAACCTAAAGATGTTACCAGATCGAAGGCCTCAAAGTGCACTGTGTTTCTTGAATCGGGCAGAGTTGGGTCTGAGTCTAACTCTGCCGTAACTTGCTGTGTGGCACCAAGCAAGTCACTCTGTCTCTCTGAGCCTCAGTTTCCCCTTAGGAAAAATGAGGTCCACAGCAGTACCTATCCCAAAAGCACAGGTGCAGGTGGAAAGTGATGATGTGTGAAAACACCAGGGACACAGTAGGTGCTCAGCAAATGCTAGCCATATTGCAGCAGAAACTTGGTAGCAAGCAAGGCAGGAAGTCCGAGAACAGGGTGGAAAGCTGACAGCGAAAGATGTTAATGACCGAGGACTCCCTGACAATCTCTCCTGAAGCAGACACTCCACACTCTGGGGCTGCTGCCCAGGAGGGAAGCCGGGAGTGCCAAAAGCCAGCCACCCCCAGTAGCCAGATTACGTGTTGCAGCCGCAGAGGAATTTCGAAAGGCTGACAAAGGTGGCATCCTCTCACGCAGTCCCAGAAACCTGCCTGTCCCCCTCCCAAGGGTTCAGCCTTACCCGGAGCCAACACCTGTGACAGCGAGGGAGCGAGTCCTCACTGCGGGTGGGAGGGCATGCAGGTGAACAGCTGGTTTCGTCGGCTGCACAACAGACGGCCTGAGGACACGAGACTCCCCAACCCTCGGCCGAGGCCTGGTTCTGTGGGCAGCGCCCCCAGTGCTGGGCACAGACCTTGCTAACGCTGTCTGTGGCCCCCCAGCAAGGACGGGGGTCCTTGGTGAAAAGGGTGGACAGGTGGGTGACCAGCCTGCTTCTCTCAAGCCCCCAGCCCCCTCACATGCTCCAGCTAAAAATAATACCATCCTGGGAGACCTGCCGCTGCTGGCACAGCCGGACCATGCATAAAACATGTGCCGGTCAGGTTTCTTCCTCTGAATGGCTTCATTCAGAGCGTGCAGGGGTGAAAGGTTTACAGGAGGGATCGCTCAGCTTCCTGGAGGGACTGGAGCAGCCTGGGACTCTGCATGGGCCCCAGCCTCCCCGCTCTGTGCCTGGCACCTTGGCCCAATGGCAGCCCACACAGAGAGCTCCCAGGATGGGGCTGGCTGAGGGTAGCTCCCTCTCCCAATGTCCCTTAAGGCTATATCCTGGACCCCCTTAATGGAGAAAGAGGGGCTGCTCTGGCAAGAGTCAGGCAGCTCTAGGTTTGAATCGGGCTTCTCCCACATGTCCCCAGGTGTTTGTGTACACCCCACTTTCTGAAATGCACTCAGAGAGGGTGAGTTGTACAAAGACACACAGGCAATAAGAAGTAGAGCCATCAGGCTCAAACCGAGCTCTGTCTCACTCAGAGTCATTGAATGCTCTGCCTTTTGGTCATGACCTGAGGACAGAGTGGCTCAAGGAATGGGTCACGGAGGAAAGGAAGGTCCAAGGGAGACTTATCTGAGGTGAGTGATTCCTGAGAGGGTTGGAGTCAGGGCCTTCCCACAAAACAGTTTCCTCCCTCTTTTCTTTCTCTTTCTCTTCCTCTCTCCATGTTTCATTCATTCATTTTTTTTCTTTCTTTACTAACTCAATAAATATTTCCTTATACATATTTTCTTAGTCATAAAAACATATGCTCACCATTAAAAAAGTTTCAGAAATGCAGGATTAAAAGAATAAAAATGTCCTAAAATCCCCCATTCCCATTATCTAGCATTGTATCACAAACCACCCCAAATTTGCTGGGAGAGAACAACATTTAATCATGCTCACAGATTCTGGGCATCAGAAATTTGAACAGAACACGTAAGGGGTAGCTTCTCTCTGCTGTTGTGATGTCTGAAGCCTCAGCTAGAAAGACTCAAATAGCTGGAGACTAGAATCTTCTAGAAGCTTCTTCATTCATATGTATGGCTCATGAACTGGGCTGAATCTGCTGAAGTTGTTGCTCTAAGTGGCTATATATGGCCTCTCCATGTGGCTTAGGCTTCCTTACAGTATGGCGGCCTCAGGGTAGTTGCACTTCTTACCTTAAGGCTCCGGCTCCAAGAATGGAGGTTGAGCAAGTGTGGGGAAATTCCGTGGCCTTTTATGTCTAGTTGTGGAAGCTACATTGTGTCATTCCTGCCACAGCTATTGGTCAAAGCAGTCACATGCCTGTCCATGTGTCCAGATTCAAGGGCTGAGGTCATGGGAAGAAGGTCAAAGGGTTTGAGGCCGTGTTTTCTGTTTTGTTGTTTTGTTTTTCAGAGACTGTCTCTCTGTCACCCAGGGTGGAGTGCAGTGCTGCAATCACAGCTCACTGCAGCTTCAAATTTCTGTGCTCAAGTGATCCTCCTGCCTTAGCCTCCTGGGAATGGGGCATTACAGGTATGCACCACCACACCTGGCTAATTTTTTTTTTAATTTGTGAAGACAGGGTCTTGCTATGTTGGCTAAGCTGGTCTTCAACTCCTGGCCTCAAGTGATCCTCCTACCTCAGCTTCCCCAAGTGCTGAGATTACAGGCATGCGTCACAATGCCTGTCCGTATATGTACATTTTTAGCTGATTCTTTTTCACTGCACATTATAGGATAACCAAGTTCACCTTTCTTTAAATATTGTCCTACCACAACTCTTTAAGCTGACTCTTTCACATTCCATTGTATGGATCCTGAGAACTGCAAAAGATCCTCATTGGATTCTGGTGCTGTTTCCCATCTAGCCTGTTGTAAAATCAACAACCAAGATATTTTGAGCATTATGATGAGCACGTTATAGGTGTAGTCTTCTCAACAGCCCTGTGATCATTATTCCCATTCTCTGGTTATTTTTAATGGTGATATCTAATATCTGTTCATCTGCTGATGAACACTTAGATTGATTCCATTATCATTGCAGGCTATTGTGAACAGTGCTGTGGTGAAAACGTGAGGGTAGACATCTCTTTGACATGCTGGTATCAAACCTTTTGGGTAAATACCCAGAAGTGGGATTGCTGGATTCTATAGTAATTCCATTTTTAGCTCTTTGAGGACCCTCCATGCAGTCTTCCATGATGTCTGTACTAATTTACATTCCCACCAACAGTACACAAGGGCTGCCCTTCTCCACTTCTTCACCAGCACTTGTCTTCTTAATAATCACCATGCTAACAGGTGTGGTTGTATCTCATTGTGCTTTACTTTGCATTTCCCTAATGCTTAGTGACATTGAGCCTTTTTTCGTATATCTGTTGGCCATTTGTACATCTTCTCTCGAGAGACATTCATGGATAAAGAAAATGTGGTATATATACACAATAAAATACTATTTGGCCTTAAAAACGAAAGAAATGTTGTCATTTGCAACAACATGGATGGAATTGGACAGTGTTAAGTGAAGTAAAATAAGCCAGACACTGAGACAGATACCACATGGTCTCACATATTTGTGGATTCTATAACAATCAAAAGACTCAAAAAAGCAAAGAGTAGAATGGGCTTTAGTAGAGGCTGGGGGAGAGAATGGTCAAAGGTACAAAGCATCAGTCAGAAGAAATACGTTTTGTTCTTTGTTTCTTACTTTGAGATATATTGCACAGAGTAGTGAATATACTAAATAATAACATATTATGCATTTGAAAATTGCTAAGATTTTCAAATGTTCTCACAGCAAAAAATAAGTATTTGCAGTGAGAAACATGTTAATTAGGTTAAATTATTCCACACTGTATTCACAAATCATAGCACTTTGTACTCCATAAGTAAATAAAACTGTAATTTGTCCACTTACAATTTTAAAATAAAAAATTTAAAAATACCTAATATTTATTAAGCACCTACTATGTGCCTAGCATTTTCCCAAATGTCTTATATGGAATAACTCATTGAAATCCTCATGATAAATTACAAGTCAAGTGGCCCCCCTCCCCTTAATGCAGATAAGGAAACAAGTACAGAAAGGTTGAGAATTTGCCCTGAGGCCCCACAGATAATTGTAACTGGCAGAATCTGGACCCAAACCTAGGTCTATCTGACACCAAAACCAGCTCTGTAATACTGCACTAAACCACAGAAGACATCAGGACTGGCCTCAGCCCTGGAGGTGTCATGGGATGCTTGTGGTGTCACACTTTTCTGTCCACAAACCTCTATGGCTGGTGGTGCCATTGCCCAGTCTCGCTCAGGTCTGCTAGGCTTGTTCTGCCCACTCAGCCTGGCAGGTTGCACTTAGCTCACACTACCATCCTGGATCCCACACCTGCCAAGGGAGAGCCAGGCACAGAGTGTTGAGGGGTATGTGAGTGAGTGAGTGTGGGGTCCAGCCACTGTTCACAGCCAGGCATGCCAGCTGCAGCAGCATGGACAGCTCCAGTCACGGGCACAGGTGGCCACTCCCTGCAAGGCTGTGGCTGGACCAGGCATATGGCAAGCAGCTTCTACTGCTGGTATGGGGGAACATGGTGGTGCCCAGAAGCTTGGAGATGCCAGGGACTCCTGAGCCCCAAAGTGGGTGTCACAGCCCTGGCTCAGGGAGCCCCTAGGTCTGGGCACCCCAAAGAACTGTAACTCTTCTTACCTTCTCTCTTCTCTCCTTCTCATCACCATGATGCAGCAAACATGGGATATGTTTCAATCCTGTTTGGGTTACAGCTCTTTCAGCCCCACAATTTGGTGGGTTCCAAGTTCTTGTCCCACATCCAAGAAGAATGAGATATGTAGACAAGTGAAGAGTAAGCAAGGTGAAGAGGTGCTTTATTGAGCTGCAGTACAACTCTCAGGAGACCCACAGTGAGTAGCTCCTCTCTGCAGGTAGGTCCTCCCGACTTCTGCTCAGCCCTCAGCTAGAAGGAGAGTCTCAGTGGGTAGCTCCTCTCCACAGGTAGGTCATCCTGATGTCTGAGTCTGGCTGAGTCCAGGGCTTTTATGAGCTTCAGGAGGGAGGAAGTGCATG
Source organism: Saimiri boliviensis (assembly GCF_048565385.1). NCBI lineage: Eukaryota > Metazoa > Chordata > Mammalia > Primates > Cebidae > Saimiri > Saimiri boliviensis. The sequence continues at coordinate 121,932,883 of NC_133449.1, forward strand.
CTAATTGATCCATGGGTAGACACGGATGGGCCTGGGAAAAGCACTTTAAGTTCCCACTCCCATCCACAGAACTGGCAGCCTGGGCCCCCAGGCTTCAGGCCATACCCAGCTTGAAGGTGAGGCTTCACCAGGGACCTGTCCCTTTCTCCCTAGGAGCCTATCTGCCTCCTGCCACTATTCCTGGTGCCCAGGCTGTTCCTGCCAAGGGGCACCCTGCAGGCCAGTGACAAGTTGACCTCAGCACCCCTTCAGCCTCCCTCCCATGCTTGTCGACACCCAAAGTCTGGAGCAGGCCAAGGTGGCAGGGGGCTGACATCCTGAGTGTCAGCATACCCAACTGGGTTGCAACAGCACCCAGGCTTGGCCTCAACTTTCCTCTGAGATCAGAGTGGGTGCTGGGAATGGAGAGAGGCCAGAAAGCAGCAGACATTTCTTTTTTTTTTTTTTTTTTTTTTTTTTTTGAGGCGGAGTTTCGCTCTCGTTACCCAGGCTGCAGGCTGGAGTGCAATGGCGCGATCTCGGCTCACCGCAACCTCCGCCTCCTGGGTTCAGGCAATTCTCCTGCCTCAGCCTCCTGAGTAGCTGGGATTACAGGCACACGCCACCATGCCCAGCTGATTTTTTGTATTTTTAGTAGAGACGGGGTTTCACCATGTCGACCAGGATGGTCTCGAACTCTCGACCTCGTGATCCACCCGCCTCGGCCTCCCAAAGTGCTGGGATTACAGGCTTGAGCCACCGCGCCCGGCGCAGCAGCAGACATTTCTGAGCCTGCAGCAGGAGGGAGGCTTCTCAGGTTCCTGAGAGTGTAGAGATGACCAGGTCTGTGGCTGCAGCTGGGCAGCTGCAGCTGTGCCCAGGAGGACAGGGCTCCCACCCTGCCCACTCAGAAGGTAGAGCTTCTGCATGTTCCTGTGGAGCGTGCAGCCCCAGCCACATCTCTCCCACTGCAGCTATCATCTTTGCAAGAGCCACTCCAGATAGGCCACTGCTGCCATCAGAGGGGCCTGCCCTGAGTGAGGAAGAGAGAGGGTCAAAGCCCCAAGCTCCCCCCAGCACCAGGGGAGGGAAGGCAGCAGGACCACCCACCAGAGGCTTTACTTTACCCTCCTGAGCATCTGGAAAGAGGCTGGGAAGCATGGGAAACAAGGGAAGGGCTGTGGCTAGCTCAGCTGTCTTGGCCTTTGGAAGCTTTTTAAGGGCAGATAATCAGTTGCGGGTTCACCTGGCTGGGAACTGAATGTGACTTGGGCAGGCCCTGCTGGTTTTCCCTCCACTCCACCGGAACCCAGGGACAGTGACATTCATTTCCGAACCCCCTCCCCCACCCCTTGCCAGCCCAGCCACATCTAACATAGCAGTAAGCCCTGCTACCTTTCAAACTCACCCACCATCACCGCATCTGGGTCCAAGCCAGCATCTTCCCTTGCCGGCTTCTGGGCTTCCCCTCCTGGCCACCTATGCTCTATTTTCCACGTAGCAGCCAGAGTGATCTTTATTAAAACACCAATCAAATCAAGTCGCCACTTGGCTAAAACATTTTTATGCTTCCTACTGCTCTTAGGTGAAAGGCAAAACTGATGAACTTGGCCTACGAAGTGCAAGACTCAGCCCCTACCCACCTACCTCTCCAGCATCACCTCCAAGTTCCCTGTCCCTCTGCTGTCAGCCACGCTAACCTTATTTCAAGTCCTTGGAGTCATTAGTCTTCCTCTTGTCACTAGACCTTTGCCCATGCTGTTTTCTCTACCTAGAAAGCTTGTCCCTTTATTTACCCTCATTGTTTTTTAATTTAATAGACTTTGTTTTTTACAGCAGTTTTCAGTTCACAGCTACCTTGAGTGGAAGGCATAGAAATTTCCCTCCCAAGCCTCCCCAATTTTCAACATCCCCCACAAGAGTTGTACATTTACTGCAACTGATGAACCTACATGAGCGCATCATCATCACTCAAAGTCCATACTTTAAGGTTCACTCGGTGTTGTGCATTCTATGGCCTTGAACACATTTATAATGACATGTATCCACAATTACAGGATCATAGAAAGTAGTTTTACTGTCCTAAAAATCCTATGTGCTTCACGTATTCATCCCTTCCTCCTAACCCCTGCCAAACCCTGCTTTTCTGATTTCCATAGTTTTGCCTTTTTTCAGAACGTCATATCATTAGAATCACACATTTGTGACCTTTTCAGATTGTAAATTGTATTTAGAAATATGCATTTAAGTCTCCTCCATGTCTTTTTATTACTTGATAGATCATTTTTTAACACTGAATAATACTCCATTGTCTGAATGCACCACAGTTTATCCATTCACCCACTGAAGGACATAGGAAGGTTTTCATCTTCTAATCACCACATTTTGACAAGTAAGCTGCTATAACTTCCATGTGCAGGTTTTGGTGCAGACGTAAATATTCAGCGCCTTTGGATAAACACCAACGAGTGCAATTTTTTGATTGTATGGTAAGACTATGTTTAGTTTTTGAAAAAAAAAAAAAATACTGCTATACTGTCTCTCCAAGTGGCTGTGCCATTGTGTGTTCCCGCTAGCAATGAGTGAGAGTTCCTGTTGCTCCACCTTCTCATCAGCATTTGGTGCTGTCAGTGTTCTGGATTTTGGCCATTCTAACAGGCATCTGATGGTACCTCACTGTTGTTTGAATTTGCATTTCCTGGATGACGTATGATGTGGAGCACCTCTTCATATGCTGGTTTCCATCTGTATATCTCCCTTAGTAAGGAGTCCGTTAAAGTCTTTGGCCCACTTTTTAATTGGCTTCTTTTCTTATAATTGATTTTTTAAAGACTTCTTTGCCTATTTTGGATAACAGTTCTTCATCAGATGCATCTTTTGCAAATATTTTCTCCCAGACCACGGCTTGTCTTCTCATTATTTTGACATTGCCTTTCCCAAAGCAGAAGCATTTCATTTTAATGAAGCTCAGCTTATCAATTATTTCTTTCATGGATTGCATTTCTGGTACTGTATCTAAAGAGTCACTGCTAAACCCAAGGTCATCTAGATTTTCTTCTGCTATCTCCTAGGAGTTTCATCGTTTTGTATTTTACTTTTAGGTCTGTGATCCATTTTGAGTTAATTTTTGTGAGGGGTGTAAATTCTGGGTCTAGATTCATTTTTTAGCATGTGGATGTCCAGTTGTTCCAGAACCATTTGTTGAAAAGAGTTTCTTTGCTCCATTGTATTGCCATTGTTTCTGAAGAACATCCTCATTTTTGAAGTCTCAAGCACCCCCAAAGTCCTCCAGAGTGACTTTCCCCAACTTCCTTACCCAGCAAAAACCTCCCATCATAGACTCCTTGGGACTCTCTCCCAGCACTGGACCCCATTCTAATGTCACGTTTGTTGATAGGACTTCTTAGCTGCCCATCACCCACACTGGACTATAAACACCATGAGGGCAGGGACCACATCTGTTCTGCTCACTGTTGTGCACACCTGGCAGGGCACCTAGGAGGTGCTTCATAGATATTTGTTGTATGAATGCCTGACTTTCAGATAACAGCTAGCAGCAGCAGAGCCTCAAGGGTGAGCCAGACTTGGTTATTTTTCTTCTCTGAACTCACTCACTTCTCTAATCTTCCCAAGTGAAGAAGGTATTCTGATTGCCATCTCCAGTGAGGCCCACTGAGGATGAGTCACCTGCTCAAAATTCACAGGCCACCGAGGAGAGGGACAGCCACAGAAGCTTGCAGCTTGACATCAGAGCCAATGCCCCTCGGCTCAGCAGTTGTCCAAACTGAACCCACCCCTCCAGGAAGCTGATCTCAGCTCAGAATTCCAAACTGGTGTATGGAAACCCCAGGGCCATGGTCTCCAGCAGCAACAAAAGTCAGGTAACTGGTAGCTTTGATAACGTGACTGTGGGGCCAGGGCAGCCAACCCCACCGTGAGGACAACAGGCCACACGTGCCACTCACCCTTCTTGTTTGCTTTGTATCTGGTTCCCCCAAGCAGCGCCTGCCAGGGGTAGCCAGGACCACGCTTTTTCTATCTAACGGTTAAAATTCTTAGAAGTATTATTCTCTGCTTTGCTTGGCAGCCCCACAGAACATACCTCTGATGCGTCAGGTAACTGGATAGGGTCTTGGTCACAGCAATCTGCTGAACGCAGGGTTTTGCATGCAAAAACACATTACGGCACTCGGGGGTGGCACTCGGGAACAGCGCCAGCTTCATCAGGCATTCTGTATACTAGAGGAGTGGGAGCAGGGCTGGGGGGCCTGGAAGAGAGAGGGTTGTGTGGGTGACTTAGGAGCCCCTAAATTGCCCAGCCTGGTGGACCACAGGACTCCCTCCAACATTAAGACTCAGCCTGATTAGCTGGGCATGGTGACACAAGCCTGTGGTCCCAGCTACTGGGGGGGGGCTGAGGTGGAAGGATTGCTGGAGCCCAGGATGTCAAGGCTGCAGTGAGCTGTGATCGTGCTACTGCACTCCAGCCTGGGTGGCAGAGTGAGACCCTGTTCTCAAAAGAAAAAAAAAGACTCAGCCTAGGCCAGAGGGTGAGATCACAAGCAGTCATGTCAGTTGGGCATGGGTTAGGTTTAGCCTTACTACGTTGGCTCTGTGCCCTTTGAAAGATAATTCAAAAAAATTGAGCCTCAATTTTTTTGTTTGTATGTTTGTTTTTGCTTTTAGAGACAAGGTCTTGCTCTGTCACCAAGGCTTGAGTGCAGTGACAAAAATGGTGATTCACTGCAACTTCAAATTCCTGGGCTCAAGCCATTCTCCAGCCTCAGCCTCCCAAATAGCTGGTACTACAGATGCATGCCACCATGCTAATTTTTTTTCTGTAAAGATGGGGGTCTCACTATGTTGCTCAGGCTGGTATCTTGAACATCTGGGTTTGAGAGGCTCCTGACTCAGCCTCCCAAAGTGCTGAGATTATAGGCATGAGCCACCGCACCCAGCCTAGCCTTTAATTTCCTCAAGTGCAAAATGACTTACCTCCTAGGGCTCCTGCAAAATGCACACAGGGTGGGGATTTGACTGTGTGGTCGCTGCCGTATTCTGCAGGCTGGGAACAGTGTCTGACACGTAGTAGGAACTCAGTAACTACTTGTTAGGTAAACTTGCTCACAGCTGTATCTCCGGTATTTAGAACAGTGCATGGCACACAGTAGGTGCTAAAACAAATGTGCTGAATTGGCTTACTTGTTCACAGCTGTACCAGGCACCAAGCCAGGCACATGACATTGCACTAACTCAAAAAGTAATTTTTAAATGAGTGAATAGAAAGTGTTTAGTATACGACTCAGGATATAGTGCCTAATTTAGGTTAGCTAGTGATCTCTGTTCATTCAACAGATAGTCATTGAGGGCCTATATGTGGTGTTTTCTTTCCTACTTCCTTCAATTTTCGAGAGATAGAGTCTCTTGCTGTGTTGTCCAGGCTGGTCGTGAACTCCTAGGCTCAAGTGATCTGTCCACCTCGGCCTCCCAAAGTCTTGAGATTACAGGCGTGAGCCCTGGTGCCCGGCCTCGTATTATTTCCTGACACCGGTAATCCAACTCGCCAGCAACAACTGGATTTCTAACAACTCAATTTAATTCTGATACTAACGGCCCAGAATTGGTGTCAGACTCCGTAGGTTTAGCACTCAGTCCCACAGCACCGCCTCCCACTTCAGATGCTAGGCACAAATGGGGTCCCCGGGTGACCCACACTTCTGCCCAGGAAACTACAAACTCAAGGATTCCCATGACTGCCTTCTTAAGTTCAGCAATTTTCTAGATTGACTCACAGAACTCAGGAAAGCCTTTTACTTACTATTACTGGTTCATTATAAAGGATAAAACCCAGCAACAGCCTGATGGAAGATGCACCTAAGGCAAAGTTCTAGAACGGGATGGCCCAGGATCTCCATGCCCTCCTGAGGTGTGCCAGCCTTCCAGCACATCAGTGTGGTCAACAACCCGAAGTGCTGTAAATGTCTTTGTCTGAGAGTTTATTCATAATCCAATGTCCAGCCCCTTTCCCCGCCTGAGGTCAGGGGTGTGGCTGAAAGTCCCGACCTTCTAATCCTGTGTTTCGTCTTTCTGTTAACCAGCCCCATCCTGAGGTTATCGAGGGGCTCCACCCTGAGTCACCTCACTAGCATAAACTCTGGCATGGTTGAAAGGGGCTCACCATTGTAACAAAAGATACTCCCATCACTGAAGAAATTCCAAAGGTTTTAGGGGCTCAGTGCCAGGAACCAGTGACAAGGGCCATATATACATCATCATCATAATAAATATCTGGCTCTGTCACCCAGGCTGGAGTGCAGTGGTGTAATCATAATTCGCTGCAGCCTTGACTTTCCAGATTCAAGTGATCCTCCTGCCTCAGCCTCCCTAGTAGCTGGGACTACAGGCATGTGCCACCATTCCTGGTTAATTTTGTGACGTTTTGTAGAGATGAGGTCTCGATACGTTGCCCAGGCTGGTCTCGCATTTTTGAGCTCAAATGATTCTTCCACCTTGGCCTTCCAGTGTTGGAATTACAGGTGTGAGCCACCATGTCTGGCCTAAATGTTTTTCTTTTTATACCACACATTCTCTGCAGACCTTTGCAGCAAAGATGCTCCAGGATTCCAGATCAACAGGGGAGTGCCCAGCAGTTGGTAGCCCCCAAGCAATGCATGCAGCCCGGGGTGAGCTCTCCAGCTGCTCATCAGCTCTTAGCTTAGCAGGACCTGACCCCGGCTGAGTCTCCAGGCTCTGGAAATTGCTACATTGCTCAAACTCACAAGAGACAGAACACGTTTACATCCAGGAACACACTCAAGCATTAACCTTGGGCTAACAGAGGGTGTAACCATAATAAGTCCATCGCCCAATGCGCACAGCAAGTCAATACACCAAGACACTGGGATGCAGCAGAGAAAGATTTTGTTGGTTTGATTTTTTTTTTATGATGAGAATGAAATGCACTCTATTTTTTAGAATAGTTTTAGATTTACAGAAAGATTGAGCATATAGTACAAAGAGTTTCCATATAACCCCTACACACAGTTTCCCTTATTATTGATATCTTACATTAGTATGGAATAATTTTTACAGTTAATGAACCAGCAGCCATACGTTGTTATTATTAATTAAAGTCTGATGCTTATTTACGTTTTTTTTTAGCTTGGACTTGATGCCCTTTTCCTGGACATTGGGATACCACATCATATTTGGTGGTCCTGTCTTCCTAGGCTCTTCTTCTCCGTGACAGTAGAGAAAGTTTAATTGTAGGGCTACCAAATGAGGAGATAGGAGGAAACCACAAATCCATCACCCTGATAGTTTAGGTTGTCAGAGGCCTTAGAACCAGAGCAACTCCATTTTGAATCGGAGCTTGGTAAAATAAGGCTGAAACCTACTGGGCTACATTCCCAGAGAGTTAATGCATTCTGAGTCACAGGATGAGATAGGAGGTTGGCACGAGATACAGGTCCCAAGGACCTAAGAAGGATCCTGCTCCATCTCGTACCCAGCACCAGTGCACATTTGCCCATTCCTGCCCTCTCAGCAGGCACTGCCTTCAATCACCACCCTCTTTCCTGTGACGCTCTGGACCATCACAGTCAATCAGTTACACACAGCACTTGAATGAGATCACTGCCTTCTGTCGGGAGATTCTAAAGTCCTGGCATGAAAGGAAAACTGCATCAAATCAAAGATTATCCTTGAAAATCTCCTAAATCTCAAACAAAGTCTAGGATAGCTCAGGCTCATAATGAGTCCAGCCAGGAGGTTTTCCTCCTGTCTTGCTATAGATCACCGTGTTGTTGGTTAAGTCCCAAGTGATGGACTTGACTACTGTTGAGAGGCTGGGGTGTATGAAAATGCCTGTCTTTGAAAACTAGAATCCATCAGAGAAGTGGGAGAGGCACAGGGGAAGGAGGCACTGAGCATGCCTGAAGGCACAGCAAAAGCAGAACCCCGTTTTCTCCCATTCACTCCCGGGTAGCTGCGCACTGGTCAGATAAAACTACCTGTCCAGACAAACTGTTAGTTTCCTCCTCTCCTACAACCTGTAAGCACACAGTTGAGAGAGTGTGGAGTTTGCATTAATTCAATGCCTATACGATGTGAGTCCACTTAATTTGCCATTCCCGTAATGGACATTTGTCCCGGCAAAGCTGAAAAGGAGGATGATTGGACTGATATCCTATGAGCACCTGCTAAGCACTTTTGCATACTCTATTTTCTTTAAGCCCTCGCTAACCTTGGGAAGTAAAGATCTTCTAACACTGGGATAGATGTTTATCCATTTTTGAGGCGGACATTCCCAAATCGGATGTCCTTCTAGTAATTCTTCACCTTATGAGATGTGTTGAGAAGCTGACCCCACCTCCAATGAAGGAAGCTGAAAGTACCAGGTGCTTATACTCCCAGGCTCCCAGGCAGCTCAGGGGAGAGGGTGTGGCTTGAACTCTCTCGGGCAACCAGGTGTACCTCCCCAGACATAAAGATGCAGAGAATCAAAGACTCTATTTGGTATGTGGGTAGGGGGAAGCAGTGACCATAGCAGCAGGGGCATTGAATGGACAGAGACAGCCCCAGGGAGCAGAGCAATGAGTCCCACAAACCAATAAGGAAGAGATGAAAAACTCATCAGGAAAAAGGGCAATGGAAATGAGCAAGCAAGTCTCAGAAGAGGGAAGCAGATGGCTAATAGATGTGTGAAAAGGTGCCCAATGACATGGGTAAACAAAGAAAGGGAAACTTAAGCAATAAGACGCTATTTCACACCTATCGAGTTGACAACAATCCTAAACCTGAACGGTGTAAAAGGGCATCGCTTCTAGTTTTATAGATAAAATGTCAATGCCTCATAAAGGTGACAGTGCACATGCCTTACATCCAGCAATTCCTCTTCCAGGTACATCAAACCCAAAGTAGAAAGCTCACACCCTTCTGTGTAGAACGAATGTATTGATCATCTCAGGCCCTGAGGCAACAATGGGGGGAAAAAGATGCCTGAAGCAGCATGAACTCCCTGCCAGCTGCCCACACAAACAGCTCATGCCAGGGCTCCACACTCTTTCCTGTTTATCCCTGTGTGGTATACACAAATCCTCATATTCTGTTTGCACTGTGTGATGTGCAAAGCAGGGAATCATTGCTCAAGCATTTGCACAAGGAGAGAGATGTGCAGAGATGTTCATTACAGTGTTGCCATAGCAGGAGGAAAACTGGAAAAACCTTACTTCCCTATAGTGGATACCGTTATGAGCTGCCCAGATCCCCCTTCAGCACTGAGGTACTCATTTTCCCATCTTTCAGGGCTGTCAGCTGCTAATGGTTCATCCCTGAGTTCCACTCTGAGAACGGCCGTCACTCAAAAAGAGTTGCCTTGTCCAAGGTGATACACTGTATTAATCTGCTAATAAAGACATACCAGAGACTGGGTAATTTATAAAGAGAAAGAGGTTAACGGACTCAGAGTTTCAAGTGGCTGGGGAGGCCTCACAATCATGGCAGAAGGTGAAAGGCACGTCTTACATGGCAGTGGGCAAGAGAGAGAGTGAGAGCCAAGGGAAAGGGGTTTCTCCTTATCAAACCATCAGATCTCATGAGACTTACTCACTACCCTGAGAACAGTACAGGGGAAATTGGCCCCATGATTCAATTATCTCCCACTGGGTCCTTCCTACAACACGTGGGAATTATGGGAGCTACAATTCAAGATGAGATTTGGGTGGGGACACAGCCAAACCATATCACACACCTTCCCTGGGGAAGTCACATCCAATGACAGGTCAGTGCAAGCATATAAAGACCGAGATCCTTGGTCCCCAACACAGTTTAGGAGGGTTCTCCTGCCCCTGCACTCCTCACAGGATCAGCTGAGGCCTCTAAGGGGACTGCATTGCTGCTCAGTTTCTCCCTTCCAGCCCTGCTGCCCACAGGCTCTGACAGGTATTGGTCCCCCAGTAAACCACCTGCATGTAAAGCTGTCTCAAGGATGGATTCTCTGGAAACCCATCTGTAACAGAGGTGGTCCAGGGGCAGTCACTCTAAAGTGGGATTTTAGAGCTGGATCGCCCCACTGGCCAGTTGACAATGAGGACCCCATTACTGGTGGTAGCTAGAATACAGAAAGCACCTTGCATACAAAAGTGCATTTGCTCAAATGTTCACCAGGGGTGAACTGGGATAGGAGAAGGGTGGGAAGGAATGCACTGGCTGATACAGTAGCTCAGGTATTTGAGACATACTATGGATAGCCATTGTTGAGGGCTATCAGCGGTGTAGAGGAAGACAAAAAGGGCCAGGCATGGTGGCTCACGATTATAATCCCAGAACTTTGGGAGGCCAAGGTAGGAGAATCACTTGAGGTCAGAAGTTCAACACCAGCCTGGGGAACATAGAGAAACCCTGTCTCTACAAAAATAAAAAATAAAGACAAAGGCTGGAGTTCATTAATCATCAATGTAAGGTTGAAATACAAGACTCTCATCTTCTGCAGCAAGAAGGCATAAAAACCTCAGAATCAAGCCCAAGACGTAATTATAAAAATAGCGCTGCTCCAAAAAAAGTGGAATGTACAACCCCAGCCAATCCGCCTATGCCACAGTTAGCACCCTGAGTTGGGACGGAGGGAAGGAGTAGGACACTGACGCTCGGGAATCTTGAAATCCTTGATCCTCCTGAACCCTCTGGCACTACAGAAATGACTCCTCTCCTCCCTTTTAAAGGCCAGTGCTCCTCTTTTCTCCAAAGTGGTGCAGAGGCCTCTACCTTGTAAAACGGCACGGAACCCTTCAGGAATTACCCCTCCCTGTCCTCCTGGCCACCAGCCCAATAGCTGGGGTCAGGTCACAACCTGGCCATGGGGCTGGGCCTGCTACGTGGTGGAGAATATCCCCTGGGGGAACTATGGGGTCTCATCAACCTATAGTGGCAGGAGCCAGAGAATATACATGGAATTAGATCCCTAGGTGTCTGAGTTAAGGGGGTTAGACGGGAAGCAGACTATAAAGCTGGATGAGGGAGAGTGTGTTGATTTGGGAGCACTGTTCCGTGGTCACATTTAACACCCGTGGTCAGACTTAATGCCCAGGACTTGGGAGATGGTACTAACATGCCAGTAGAATGGATCTTGAGCTTAGGACTTTCTTTCTTTGAGAGATGGTTGTGAAGATGCTGTAAGATAACTCATGTGGCGTGGCCGGCTTGGTGCCTGGCACATCCATGGCCCTCCATGGATGTCAGCCACGAAATCACCAATTGGGACTCTCCCAGAGCTTCCTGCCAGATGTCTTTTCCAAGAAAAGGTTTCTGTGTCTTGGGAATTAGCAAGGAAAGGAGCCTTTCCTAGGCCATCCCCAAATTCCTCACTCCTCAAACGGGAGGGGATAAAAGAGTTCCTTAATTGTTACCACAAAGACATTTCCAGGGAGAAAGAAATAGAACTGCTAAATTAAAGGCAGATTTGCCCTGAGTGGGGCAGGGGCAACTGGCCTGGAGTCAGAGCCCAGCTGCTGAGCCATTTTCCAGGAGGGAGGCCAGGGTGGAGGGAGAATGTGCACCGTGCCCAAACTTCCCTAAGTGTCCTGGTGTTTGTTATCTGATGGGCACCTTACCAGTGGTGGGTGGTGCCAGTACTGCATGACTGTATCTCCAGATGCAGCTCCTCATGGCTGGTTCATTGTGATGGGGCCCCAGGGAACAAGATAGGCTTTAGGAGACTCTACACCAATAGACAGGCAGAGTTCTGCCACAGAAAGATACAACCGCACCCAGACAGAGCCCAGGCCTTCAGGGGCATTAGGTAGAGATGGGGGCATAGATACACCAAGGTGGCTGCCTCTCAGAAGCAGGTCTCCAAACCTCTTCCCATCTCAGGCCACCTCTGTCCCTGGGCCTGATGAAGGTGGGTCTGAGCCAGATGGTCCGACTTGGAGGAAGATAAGGCCCTCAGAGAGCAAAAGCATATTTCAGACCAAACTATAGTTCCAAAGAGTGGGAATGCCAGTTCAGAATTTTACCCTGATCCCTAATGAAATCATTGATTCAGGCAAGAATTATCAATTGGTGTGTTAAGACCACATCTTAGTTTGTTGTCGCTGCTGTAACAACATATCTAAGACTGGGTAATTTACAAACAACAGAATTTATTGCTCATGGTTTTGAAGTCTGGAAAGTCCAAGATAAAGGTACCAGCAGAGTTGGTGCTCAGTGAGAACCCATTCTTTACAGACGGCAACTTCTTGCTGAGTCCTCATGGCAAAACGGTCTAAAGGGACTCACAGGCTCCCTCAGGGCTCTGGTCTAAGGGCACCCACCTGATTTATGAGGGTGGAATCTCGTGATCTAATCACCTCCCAAAGGCCCCACCTCTTAATACAGTTGCATTGGGGACTAGGTCTCGATGTATGAATCTGGAGAAGAAACATTCATCCCATAGCAGACCATTAGGCAAAGGGTCATTGCATAAGTGGACATTCAAATGGTCTCAAAGGGAGACTCCACAGACTTCCTTCTGGCCCAGGAGGAAGAAACAGAACTGGAGGAGCCAGGCGGTCCCCACTTTGATTCAGGAGTCAGTCTCGCACAACCAGCCACGGGTCAACTGCATGCTACGGTCTCCCCGAGTGATGCCGTTTGGAGCTCTCGGTATCTCCCATGATTTGCTTCAGCCAAAAAAAATGTTTACCTGAGTCCATCAAACTTCAGATTTGACTTCCAGTTCAGAAGGTGTAGAGGGAATAAAGGAACAAGCTAAATGAGAGCAAAAGGAAACAATCACTTCAAACCAGGCAGTCAGATACTCTGCAGGACAGCAGACCCACACTCTCTAACCAACCACAGTAAGGACACTGTGCCAGATGGAAAGCAACTAGAAGGGCCCAGTGTCCAGAGACACACGCTACCCACTTCACGCATGGCTGGCTTCGCAAGACTGACTCCTGGGTCAGTGTGTCGCCCTTTGTGGATCCTGCCTTGAACAGACCAGCTAAAACACATCGTTGGGGCAACTGAGACAATTTCTTTCCTTTTTAAATTTCTTATTTATTTTTAGAGACAGGGTCAACTCTCTGTTGACCTTCTCTGTAGTTTGGTATATTTTCTTTTTTCTTTTTGAGACAGGGTCTCCCTCTGTCTCCCAGGCTGGAGTGCAGTGGTGCAGTCATGCCTCACTGCAGCCTCGACCTTCCAGGCTCAAGTGAGCCTCCTACCTCAGCCTCCCAAGTAGCTGAGACTACAGGTGAGAACACTACACTGGTTAATTTTCTTTGTAAAGGTGGAGTCTCACTATTTTGACCAGGCTGGTCTTCAACTCCTGGGCTCAAGCGATCCTCCAGCCTTGTCTTCTCAAAGAGCTGGGATTACAAGCATGAGCCGCCTTGTCTGGCGAGAAAACTTAAATATGGGCCAGGTGTAAGATGATATTTAGAAGTAAGTGTTTGTTTTGTTAAGTGGAATCATGTTATTTTGGCTTAATAGGAAATGCTCTTTTTGTTTTTTGAAAGATAGGGTCTCGCTCTGTCACCCAGGCTGGAGTGCACTGGCATGATCGTAGCTCACTGCAGCCTCCCACCTCAGCCTCCTGAGTAGCTGGGACTGCAGGTGCATGCCACCGTGCCTGGCTAATTTTTTATTTTTATTTTTTGTGGAGACAGGGCTCTTGCTGTGTTGCCCAGGCTGGTCTTGAATTCACGGCTTCAAGTGATCCTCCCACTCAGCTTTCCAAAGTGCTGGAATTACAGGCGTGAACCACGGCACCTGGTGAGAAATGCTCCTTTTAGAGGTACCTACTTGAGTGATAACTCCAGAATGTTCCTAGCTGCTTGTGACAGACAGAATTCTAAGGTGGCCCCCAAGACTGTCATCCCTGGAGTACACACCCTGAATGTGAATAGGGTGGGATGTCATTCCTGTGACTAGGTTAATCAGATGACAAAGGTGAAGAAAGCATGCAGATGTAATTAAGGCCCCTAATCAGTTGACTTTAATCAAAAGGCAGATTACCTTGTACGTTCGTCCCTTTGTGTTACTGTAAAGGAACACCTGAGACTGGGTAATTTATAAGGAAAAGAGGTTTATCTGGGCTCATGGTTCTACAGGGCATACAAGCATAGCACCAACATCTGCTCAGCCTTCGATGAAGGCCTCAGGAAGCTTCCAACCATGGTGCAAGGCAAGGGGGAGCAGGACAGAGGGGAGGCGCCATGGTCTTTTGGACAAGGAGCTCTCGCAGGAACTACCAGAGCAAGAACTCACTCATTACCATGGGGAGCCATTCATAAGGGATCCACCCCCATGACCCAAACACCTCTCACTACACCCACCTCCAACATTGGAGGTCACGTTTCAACATAAGATTTGGAAGGGAAAATGGGCAGAAAAAATAGAATAAGACATAGTATTTGATAGCCCAACAGGGTGACTAAGGTCAATAATAATTACTTGTATATTTAAAAATAACTGAAGGAGTATAATCAGATTGTTTGCAGCACAGAGGACAAATGCTTGAGGGGATGCATACTCCATCTTCCATGATGGGATGATTATGCATTGCATATTGTATCAAAACATCTCACGTACCCCGTAAATATATACACTTACTATATATATACCCACAAAAAAAATTTTAAGAAGATCTGGAGGGGATGCTCATCTAAACGATATTGCCCTGGGTGGGCCTGACTTACCTAATCAGGTGCACCCTTTAAAAGAGGTTCTAGAGATCCGAGATGGAAGAAGTCAGAGAATTCCGATGCCACGGCAGATGCACTCCTGTTGGCCTTGAAGAAGAAAACTGGCATGTTGTGGAGAGGGCCACATGGCAGGCGAGGTGACCTCCAGGAGCTCAAGGCCTTGGTCCAGCCACCACAAGGAACTGAATTCCACCATCAATGCTCTGAACTTAGCAGAGGACCCCAAGCCTCAGATGAGACCGCAGCCCTGGCTGACATTTTGATTTAAGCCTTAAGGCTGGTGAGACCCCTAGCAGAAGAACCAGCCCACCCATGCCTGGATGCCTAACCCAGAGAAACAGAGAGGAAATACACCTGTGGTGTTTTAAGCCTTTATAGTTACGGTAACTTGTAATACAGCCATTAAAAACTGATACACTGCTTTATTCATAACAGCCAAAAACTGAGTATCCAAGTATTCATCAACCAGAGAATGGATAAACAAATTGTGATCTACTCATAGGGTGAAATACTACTCATCAGAGAAAAGGAATGAATTACTGATACATGTAACAGCTTGGATGAATCCCCAAAACATTAGATTGAGCAAAAGAAACCAGACACAAAAAGTTTGCAAGTCTATGACTGCATTCTATGGTTCCATTTACATGATATTTAAGAACGGGCAAAAATTCATCTATAGCAATAGAAATTGGAACTGATTATTGCTGCTTGTTTGAGAGAGAGGGGAGGAGTCACTGGGAAGAACCATAAAGAACTTTGTAGGGGCCAGGTGCAGTGCCTGACATGTGTAATCCTCACACTTTGGGAGGCCAAGGCGAGAGGATTGCTTGAGGCCAAGAGTTCGAGACCAGCCTGACCAACATAACAAGACTCCATCTCTACAAAACAATAATTAGATTGGTGCAGTGGGGCCTGTATTTCCAGCTACTTGGGAAGCTGAGGCAGGAGGATCACTTGAGCTCAGGACTTCAAGTCTGCAGTGAGCTATAATCACATCATTACACTCCAGCCTGGGCAATAGACGGAGGTCCTGTCTCAAAAAGAAATAAATAAATACAAAGAAAAAGAACTTTCTGAGGGCAATGAAAATGTTTTATGTCTTCAATGGGATGTGTGTTACACGAATTTTACTCATTTGTGAAAATGAGTAAACTGTATACTTAGTAAACTGTATACTTAAGATCTATGCATTTCAATGTATATAAATAATTCCTCCATTTAAAAATAATAATTCCACCCCAGGTGGTTAGAAGTTGGCAGACAGTTCTTCCAGAGTCTGGGGCAAGAGAACAATGGATGGAGGGGATGATCTTCAGTGCACTCACACTCACATGTGGTTTCATGCACATGTGCATGCGCGCGTGCACACACACACACACACACACACACACACACACACACACTGACACACACACGCTGCCATTCCTGGCCGAGTGCAGTTCCCCTTTGACCTTTGCATCGTTTTATGTCGAGAAAGCAGCTGCCTCCCGGCTCCCAGGTCACTGCTCTGTGTGTCTGCCTGTCAAGATAAGAAGGCAGAGGCAGATGCTGCTAATTACCCGGCCTTTCAAGTGGTCCTCCGGCCTCACATCTGGCTCCATCTCCAACCTCCAGCTTGAGCCAATAAAAGCCAAATAAAATCACGAAGGGCTAATTTGGTGGTCAGGGCTCTGACAGACTGCACAGGAGGAGGTGTGGGGCAGGATGAGGACATGGGTGGGAGCCTGGGGCAGGAGGGAGGGCCCACTGGCCAGCCATGGGTTTCCAGGCCAGCAGGGCAGAAAAGATGAGAACGCCACCCTCTCCTTACAGCTAACTGCTTCCGCTCTAGTCAAGCTCAGAGCAGGTCCTGGGCAAATCTTTGCAGCTTGGATTTATTTTGCTGAACTCTCAGGGAGGTACCCCTTCCGTGTTATCCAGCAGCCAGACCAGAGCCATCTTGGGAATTTTATGGCAGATCTGCAGGTGCAGAAACTCCACCAGCCTGGCAGCATGGGGAGACTCCATGTCTACCAAATAAAAATTTAAAAATTAGCCAGGCATGGCGGTACTTACCTGTATTTCTAGCTACTTGTGAGGCTGAGGCAAGAGGATCACTTGAGCCCAGGAGGTCAAAGCTGCAGTGAGTTGTGATTGCACCAGTGCACTCTATCCTGGGTGACAGAGGGAGACCCTGGCTCAAAAAAAAAAAAAAAAAAAAAAAAAAGAAAAGAAAAGAAACTCCGAACACAAGCCCCAGAGTTCCAGGGGTTCAGTGTCTCATGGGAACCAGTTTGTGCTCCAGCAGTTTTGCAGAGAACAGGAACCCATCCCAAACATTGCTGGGGCAGGGAGAAGTGCACCAGGAGCGACCTGGGGCAGAGGGCACTCACCAGGCATTGCAGGGACTTTCTGGAAAAGCCCTCACCCAACTGTCCTGCCACATTGTCTAAAGTGTCACCATTGAAGAGAGGCATTCCTTTGAGTTGTAAAGGTTTGTCTCTGTTATTAAAATGGGATTCCTGGGGGATGTTACACCTTAAGTCTCACATCCTGGGAAGCAACATCTTCAAGTGTCACATTTCAGGTGATGATATGCCTTAATCTAATGTAAGAGGCAGTTGGAGAAAGATCAGTGAGATCTCTGAGTAATTGGCCTCAGTTTCTCCATCGATAAAATGAGACCATTGAGCTGGATGGATAACCTCTCAGATTAAAGCAAAAGGTAACTCACACTTGTAATCCCAGCACTTTGGGAGGCCACAGAAGGAGGATCTCTTGAACTTAAAAGTTGGAGGCTGCAGTGAGCGATGACTGTGCTCCTGCTCCAGCCTCTGGGCAAACAGAGCAAGACCTTGTCGAAACAAAAGAAAAAGCAAGTGAGAGAGAGAGGAGAAGAAAGGAAGAGAGAGAGAAAGAAAGAAAGAAAAAGAAAGAAGGGAAGAAAGAGAAAGAAAGGAAGAAAGGAGAAAAGAAAAGAGAAAGAAGGAAAGAAAGAAAGAGAAAAGAAAGAAAAGAGAAAGAAGGAAAGACAGGGAGGGAGGGAGGGAGAGAGGGGAGAGAGAGGAAGAGAAAGAGAGAAAGGGAGAAAGGAAGGAGGAGAGTCTGCCCTCCTTACTCATATCTCTGCCCTTTGATCAGAGATTACAAACCGGCAGTCTCGCAAGCCAGATTGGGCCGACAGACATCTTTGGTTTGGCCTGCAAAGTGTTTTAAGGAATTTGGGCCAACATTTAAAAATGAAGCGATTTCGTATTTTTTAAATGTGAAGTGTCTTGCTTCTTTTGGAAGATGGGAAGCTCTGAAAGCGGAGCCCACATTCCCACCCGGTGACGGTTATCCGCTGGTAAGGCCAGCTGCCCTGTTTTGATAGGGTATGCAATCTTCAGTTCACCCCAGTCCCCACCACTCCTTACTGTTTCCACCCAGCTCACTCTGCCCGCTTACTTTATTTGCCTGACCTTGGAGGCAACTGAGTTAGCCACCCTGGTCCTGGATGGTCCTGGCAGGCAGAGGACAGCACAGCAGACAGCAACCTCGATCTCAGCGCCCCCCACTGTTCAGCTCCCTCATTAGAAGGCAGGATCCAGCCGGGAAAAGTGTGATGCAGAAAACGCTTTGAAGGCGATGCCATGGGATTATTTTGCTAAACATGAAAATCCAAAGGCTGCAGAGCCACTGATGTGTTTTTGCAAATTCCAGCAAATTAAAAAAATGTGTGTGCAGAATTCAGTTGGGGATTATAGGCTGGCTTTCATGAAAGAATAAATTGTCAGCCAAGACAAAGCAGCAGACTAACTTTTGTGAACCATGTTTCTCTCCGGGATGCGGCTCCCACGAGCCAGCTCCTCGTGTCTGTGACAAGACGTGCCGCTCCAACCTGGCCAGTTGAGCTGCCGCGGCCAAAGGTGTGCCTGTAGTAGAGCTTTAAATGGCTCAGCAGCAAATGTCAAAACTGTTTGATCTGCTTTTAGAAAAGCACCTTTCAAGGTGCTGGAAAATACTTGACACTTTGCAAAGAGATTAGAAACTTTTCAGCTGACTTGGAAAAAGGGACCTGGCAGGTTTGATTCCAGGGAAGCTGGAGCGTGACCCTAGAGGTGCCCAAGACCAGCATGTCTGAAGCCAGTGGCTTCACTTTAAAATTGAAGAGCCAGTTCCCAGCATGGCCTCGGCCGCCAGCCCCTGACCTTGGCATTTGGGACGGTCCCAAAGCAGTTTTGCTTTCTGCACTCTTGGGGAGAGGAGATGGTGACAGACAGGGCTGAGATTGAAAGGAATGACTGGAAACATGTGTCCATTCATCCAGCTGCTAACAGCCTCTCCCTCCCTCCCAGCCCACCAGCTAGTCTGGAGGCCACAGATGGACACACGGGACTCGGGCAAAGCCTGAGCTGGGTGGACCAGAAGGATGAAATTGGATCGGTCAACACAAGGTGACTTGAGACCAGGCTGACAGGGGCGGTGCACCATGACCACTGCACAGCCCTTCCCTTATCAGGTCTCTCGCCTGTGCTTCCCTGCCACACCCTCTGTCCTTGCTGGTCTAGGCAACTCCTGCTTGCATTATTGCAGCTGCTTTCTGACTGCTCTTCCTCTTCCTCTTCCTCTTCTCCTCTCCCTAATCCGCCCTCTGCAGGGCCAGCAGCTTGATCATCCTAAAACATTCTGCTGCTCTTATGCCTTCTTGTCTTCTACTAGACAAAAATTCTGCCATTCGAAAACAACAGACACTGGCGAGGCTGTGGAGAAACAGGAACGCTCTTACACTGTTGGTGGGAGTGTAAATTAGTTCAACCACCGTGGAAGACAGTGTGGTGATTCCTCAAGGATCTAGAATCAGAAATACCATTTGACCCAGCAATCCCATTACTGGGTATATACCCAAAGGATTATAAATCATTCTACTATAAAGACACACGCACACATATGTTTATTGCGGCACTATTTATTTATAATAGCAAAGACTTGGAACCAACCCAAATGCTCATCAATGATAGATTGGATAAGGAAAATGTGGCACATATACACCATGGAATACTACGCAGCCATAAAAAAGGATGAGTTCATGTCCTTTGCAGGGACATGGATGAAGCTGGAAACCATCATTCTCAGCAAACTAACACAGGAACAGAAAACCAAACACTGCGTGTTCTCCTTCATAAGTGAGTGTTGAACAATGAGAACACATGGACACAGGGAGGGGAACATCACACATGGGGTCTGTTGTGGGAGAGTAGGGGGAAGGGGAGGGAGAGCATAGGACAAATACCTAATGCATGCAGGGCTTAAAACCTAGCAGACGGGTTGATAGGTGCAGCAAACCACCACAGCACATGTACACCCATGTAACAAACCTGCACGTGCAGCACATGCATCCCAGAACTTAAAGTAAAAAAAACCAAACAAAACAAAACAAAACAAAACAAAAACCCTGCCATTCAAACATCCAGTCTTTTCCTAGTAACAGTGACTTTTATTGTGGCTTACTATGTAGATTTCAATTGTGTGATATGTGTTTGACATAGTTTAACTGACTTAACCTTTCTTACTGGCCTCATTTCACAGCTGAGAAAATTGAGGCTTAAAAACCTAATTGACTTACTTAAGGTTACAGAGCTAGTAAGAAAGAACCAAGCTACAGTTGGGTCTCCCTGACCTAATACCCATGCACAGAACCACCAGACCATGCACAGCCTCCCACTTCTCATAAGCCATTGCCAGAAAAGCCTCTCTTCGAAACATGGCAAAGATTGGTGCGATCTCTGATAAACCAGAGCAGGGTGCACCACACACCACCAGCAGTCCATGCTGTCAATGAATGAATTTGCGCTGTTATTTAAAAATGCTTCTAAAATGTAGACTAAGGCCAGGTATGATGGCTCATGTCTGTAATCCTAGCACTTAGGGAGGCCGAAGAAGGAGGATCACTTGAGTCCAGGAGTTCAAGGCCAGCCCTGACAACATAGTGAGATCCCTGTCTCAATAAAATAAATCGATAATTTAAATAAAATGTAGACTAATAGTGAGCTTTCAGGCACAGGAACCTTGGGACAAGAAAGAATTACTCTGAGAAAAATGATCCTTCTGGCATCACATCAGGACCCCTAGAGGCATCAGGTCAGCTCGTTGCAGGAAGCTGTGCATTCTGTCAACAGCCAGTAGAAAGAATCTAGGATGGTGGATTAAGGATGTGGATTTCATCTCTATTTCTAAAACTAAGTGAGTTATATGACATTGGGAAAGTTTCTGTGGCTCAGTTTCCTTAGCTATAAAACAAGGATGATTGCACTATTTTACCAGTAAGAATAGGCTATATTATGTTGCAGTAACAAACAAGCCCAACATCTCTGTGGTCTGCCGCTACAAAGGTTTATTTCTTATACATATTGCATGTACAACTGTCAGCAAAACGCTGTGCTCTGCTTTAGTAATAATCTTTAAGGGACCCAAGGCGATACAGGCTCCCCAGCCCCAGTCCCAACCCATCACCTGTAACTAGGATCTCAAGATAATATTTAAGAGTTCTCTGTAGCAGACAAAGGAGGGTTGGGAAGTAATGCACCAGCAATGAAATGCTTCAGCCCAATAATGACACAAAAGTCACTTCTGCCTACATTGCCTTGGCCAGAACTTGCCACAGAACGCTGTCTGATTCAAAGGAGTAAAGGAATCATAATTCCATCTACTTGGAAGATAAGAAGTAAATTTGAATGAACGTTAGTCATGTCCACCACATTCAGGTTGCTATCAGCATCAAATGAGCTTCTGAGGAAAAGTTACTGGAGAATCAGCTTAAGCCATGATTCAGATCCCAGATACATACAAATTCGGAATCTGATCCCGGGAAGTTTTGTGTGACCTTGGGAAAATTACTAAACCCCTCAATTTTCATTTTCTCATCTGTGAAATGGGGATATTAATATCCATCTCGTAGAACTACTGTGAAAATAAGATAAGCTAATGCATGAAGCACTCTGAGCACAACACTTAGTAAGTCTTTGACAATGGTTGGTGGTATCAATAAAATAAGATTTGCCACAAGTTGATAATTTTTCACACTGGTTGATGAGTTTATGGATGTTCATTAAAGTGCCCTCCTTACTTTTGCATATGCTTAAATTTTTCCCTAACAAAAGGTGTTTTTAAATTATTTTTTAAACCCAGGAGAGGTAGAATGATACCACAGAAACAGAAGAGTAAGGAACTCTAAGAATTGGTTCCTCCATATAAGCAACCATTAAGCTGGCAAAAATTGATGGAATCAATTCTTTTGGAACTCTGAAATCTAATCAAAAGCTTATTGCCACTGTGGGCATGCTTAATGAAGAAACGAGTTGTTAGATTCAGTGAGAAAGCATGGAGCACTTTTGCTTACCCACCTGTCATCCCCCAGTGCCCAGATCAGCATGGGCCATGTGGATGGCAGCCTGCATTCCTAGTGTGGTTCGCTGCAGGCTGGAAGGCAGTACAGACCTGCTCTTTAATTATTGTGATAGCGCAGCTTAATCTGCATGGCAGCTTCCTGAGAAACCAGCATAGAGGCTGACTTTCATTTCATCCCCCTCAAGCTAGAGTGGCTTTCTGTGAGGTATCTGTGGAAAGCATTTAAAAACATATACTACCTAGAACCACCAGAGACAAGGGACAGATAAGGCAAGCGGCAGATACTTAAAAGTTTGGAAAGGAGGACACTAAGGAGAAAGATTCTTGGGGCAATATGGAGTTTGAAGGGCTACCAAGTACACCAGGAAACCTGGAGTTAAGGCACATGACTAGGGCTAGACACACGATCAAAAAAGACCCGATAGGACCCTTGGATTCCACCTTTGGCTGATCTTTGAGAACCACACAAGCAGGAGGTAGAGGCTAAGACAAAGTTCTATATAGCCCGGTTTAGTATTGAAGAAGTGCCCCAGCTTAGAGCCAATCTGCAAAAATTTGCGGGGGAAGGGGGAATATTTTATACTCTTAGGCTCCAGGTATTTAAGGAAATTTCTTTTCTTTCTTTATTTTATTATATTTATTTATTTATTTGAGACAGGGTTTCACTATGTTCCTCAGGCTGGAGGGCAGTGACACGATCTTGCCTCAATGCAAACTCCGCCTCCTAGGTTCAAGCTAGTCTCCTGCCTTAGCCTCCTGAGTAGCTGGGATTACAGGCACACACTAAGATACCCAGCTAATTTTTGTATTTTTAGTAGAGATGGGGTTTCATCATGTTGGCCAGGTTTGTCTCCAACTCCTGGCCTCAAGTGCTCTGCCCACCTCAACCTCCCAAAGTGTTGGGATTACAGGTGTCAGCCACCATGCCTGGCCAGGTATTTAAGGAAATTTCCAACAGTTAACTGGATAATCACTGATATAAAAGAACAGAGACTTTAGTGGTCACATGAAACAAGTAATAGTCTTTGCTAAAAATAGGAAAAGTTGTTAAACAAATAGATGGCTATAGCCATCCACAATCAACAACAGCAAATCCTGGGAGGAGTATGCCCAATGAACTAAAGGAAACTGAAAGGACAATGTATGAACAGATAGAGAATATCAGTAAAGAGACAAAACTTACGAAAATGAACCAAATAGAAATTCTGAACCTGAGAAGTACAATAGCCGAAATTAAAAATGTACTAGAGAGATTTAACAGTGGATCTGAGCAGGCAGATGAAAGCATCAGCAAACTTAAAGACAAGATTATTGAAGTTACCCAACTTGCTATGGTCTATTTATATGTTGAAAACCGTAAAAACCTCCAATGCGACTGTGTTTGGAGATAGGACCTTTAGAAGGTAATTAAGGTAAAGTGAGATTGGGGTGGAACCCTCACCTGATAGGATTGGTGACCTTATAAGAAGAGAAAGCTCCTCTCTCTCTCTCTCTCTCTCTCTCTCTCTCTCTCTCCGCGCACACACACACACACACACACACACACACAAGTCATGTCAGCACACAATGAGAAGGCAGCCACCTACTAAGCAAGAGAAGAGGCCGCTGAATAAAACTCATTTTTGCTGGCACCTTGATCTTAGATTTCTCAGGCTTGAGAGCTGTAAGAAATAGAAGTCTATTGTTTCACCCACACTATGGTATTTTATTTTATTGTAGCAGCCTGAGAAAATTAATACCCATTCTGAAGAGTGGAAAGAAAAATACAGAAAGAAAGAAAGAAGAATGAACAGAGACAGAGGGAGCTGTGGAACACCATCAAGAATACCCCTGTACAAACCATAGTAATCTAGGAAGGAAAATAGAGAGAAAAGGTGGCAAAAAAGATATTCGAAGAAATAATGGCCACATTTTTCTCAAATTTAATGAAATGCATCCATATGCATATCCAACAAGCTCAGTAAATCCCAGGTAGGTTAAACTCAAAATATCCACATCAAGTCACATTATAATCAAACTCCTGAAACACAAAGGCAAAGAGATTTTGAAAACAGCAAGGGAGAAGCAATTTGGGTCACATGTAAGGAAGAGATCTTCAATAAGATTAACAGCTAATTTCTCATTTTCTCATCAGACATTATGGAGGCCAGAAGGCAGTGGGATGACATTTAACATGCTGAAAGAAACTGTCAATCAAGAGTTTCATATCCAGCAAAATTATCTTTCAGCCTGGCCAACATGGTAAAACCCCATCTCCACTAAAAAATACAAAAATTAGCTGGCTATGGTTGTGCCTTCCTGTAATCTGGAGGCTGAGGCATAAGAAGTATTTGAACCCAGGAGGTGGAGGTTGCAGTGAGCTGAGATGATGCCACTGCACTCCAGCCTGGGCAACAGAGTGAGACTCTGTCTCAAAAAGAGAAAGAAAAGAAAAATTAAGACATTTCCATATAAACAAAACCTGAGGGAGTTCATCACCAGTAGATCTTCCCTACAAGAACTACCAAAATAAGTCCTTCAGTCTGAAACAAAAGGACACTAGGTGTAATTCAAAGCCACAGGAAGAAATAAAGAACACTGATAAAGGCAACTACATAGGTAAATATAAAGCCAATATTATTGTTCTTTGGATTTGTAACTCCTCTTTTTTTCCTATGTGATATAAAAGGCAAATACATAAAACAAAAATTATAATTCTATATTAATGAACACAGATGTGTAAAAATGTAATCTGTGACAATTCCAAAATAAGGAAAGAAGAATAGAGATGTATAGGAGTAGAATGTGTATATACCTTTAAACATTAGTATTTTTGCAAACTAGGTTGTTATAAGTTTAAGATGTTAACTGTAATCTCCCAAAGTAGCTATTAAGAAAATAAAATTAAAATACACAGAAAAAGAAAGAAAGGAATCAAAATGGTACACTAAAAAAAGAAGAAGAAAATCAACTAAATTACCAAAAAGTAGTCAGGGAGAAATAGAGGAACAAAAAATATATAATGCATTCAGAAAAAAAAAAAAAGCAAAATGGTAGAAGTAAATTCCCTTTTATCAGAGATCACATTAAATATAAATTACTCTCCTATTAAAACATAAAGTTTGGGAGACTGAATAAAAGAAAAACATGATCCATCTAAATGCTGTTGACATAAGACTCACTTTAGATATAACAATACAAAGAGATTGAAATTAGAAGGATAAAGAAAGATATTCTATGCTAGTAACCAAAAGAGAGCCAGGTGGCTATATTATTGTCAGACCAAACAACCTTTTAGTGAAAAAGCTTAACAAGAGACATTAAAGGCAAATATATATTTATAAAATGTTTAATTCAGCAAGAAGATGTAACAATTGTAAACCTATATAAACCTAACAGAGACCTAAGATATGTAAAGCAAAACTTGACAGAACTGAAGAGACAATATCTCTAGGAAGCATGGGAAAGCAAAAAAATTTTAAAAATAAAAAAGAATTGAAGAGAGAAATAGTACTACAATAATTAGAACCTTCAATACCTCACATTCAATAATAAAGAACAGTAAGATAGAACATCAGTAAGGAAGCAGAAGATATAAATAGCACTGTAAACCAATCAGACCCAACCAGACATATACAGAACATTGTATCCAAAAGCATAAAAATACACATTCTTCTAGGTGCACACGGAACATTCTCTGTGATGGACCATATGTTAGGCTACAAAACAGTCCTATGAAAAATTTTTAATTGAATTTATACAAAGTATATTTTTCAATTACAATGGAATAAAATTAGAACTTAATAGTGAAAGGAATACAGGAAAATTCACAAATGTGTGAAAATTAAATAACAAATCTTAAACAACCAATGGGGCAAAGAATAAACCACAAAGAAAATTAGAAAATGTTTTTTCAAAAATGAAAATTATAACAAACCTACCAAATGTGTGGAATACAGTGAAAAGCAGTGCTAAGATGGAAACTTATAGCTGTAAACACAGCATTTTTAAAAAAGAAAGACCTCAAATCAATAAACCAATTATATACCGCAAGAAACTACAATGAGAAGGAAAAACTTTATCTAAGCTAACAGAAGGAAGAAAATAATAAAGATTAGACTGAAGATAGAACACACACACACACACACACACACACACACACACACCCCAGAAAGAATAGAAAAACAATAGAGAAATATTAACTAAACAAACATTAGTTCTTTAGTTTTGGGGAAGATTTTCTTTTCTTTCACTCTTAACACTACTTGATGATGTTTCTTTGAAAAATAACTACCAATTTTATCGAAATAAAAGGGGTTCTAAGAAAATACTGTGAACAACTGTATGCCAGAAAATTGGATAATCTAGATGAAATAGACAAATCCTAGAAGCACATAAACTACCAAAACTGACACAAGAAAAATTAGAAAACCTGGATAGACCTACAAGTAAGGAGATTGAATTAGTAATCAAAACCTTCCAACAAAGAAAAGCTCAGGACCAGATGGCTTTACTAGTGCATTCTACCAAATATTCAAAGAAGAATTAATACCAGTCTGTCTCAAGTTCTTCCAATATATTGAAGAGGAGGGAACATCTTCTAAATTATGAGGCCATTATTAACCAAAATTGGGCAAAGAGAGTACAAGAAAAGACAACTACAGACAAATATTTCTTATTAATATAGGTGCAAAACTCTCAACAAAATACTAGAAAACCAAATTCAGCAGCATATTAAAAGGATTATACATCAAAATTAAGTGGGATTTACCTCTGGAATGCAAGGATGGCTCAACATAAGAAAATCTATCAATGTAATACATAACATTAGTAGAATGAAGGAAAATTATCATCATCTCAATTGATGCAGAAAAAATGTTTGCAAAATCCAACACCCTTTCATAATAAATAAGCTAATAAATAACTCAATAAGCTAAGAATATATTAGAACTTCCTCAACATGATAAAGGCTATATTTGAAAAACCTACAGCTAATATTATATTCAATGATGAAAGACTGAAAGCTTTTCCCCTTAGAATAGGAAAAGACAAGAATGCCTGCTTTTATCACTTCTGTTCAACATAGTAATAGAAGTTCTATCCAGAGCAATTAGACAAGGAAGAGAATTAAAAGGCATCCAAATTGGAAAGGAAGAAATAAAATTAATTTACTCACAGATGATATAATCTTTTATGTAGAAAACCCTAAAGAAGAACACACACACACGCACACATGCATACACACACACACACGCACACACACACACACACAGAGTTAAGCTAATAAACAAATTCAGTAAAGTTGTAGAATATAAAATCAACACACAAGAAATCAATTGTGTTTCTTATAAACCAGCAATGAACAACTCAATAAGGAAACTAATTTAAAACTTCCATTGACAACAGCATCTAAAATAATAGAACAGTTATTTATACACTGAAAACTGCAAAATATTGCTGAAAGAATAAAGATGACCTAAGTAAATGGAAATATATACTATGTTCATGGATTGGAAAACTTAATATTGTTAAGTCGAGAGTACTACCCAAAGTAATTTATAGATTCAATGGTGTTAAATCTATCAAAATCCCAATGGTGACTTTTTTTTTTCAGAAACAGGAAAAAAAAAAGCCTATACTAAATTTATATGAATTTTAGGGGATCCCAAGTAGTCAAAATGATCTTGAAAAAGAACAAAGATGGAGGATTTACTCTTTCTGATTGTATAACTTGCTGTAGCTACAGTAATCAAAGCACAAGGTCGAGAGATCGAGACCATCCTGGTCAACATGGTGAAACCCCGTCTCTACTAAAAATACAAAAAATTAGCTGGGCATGGTGGCACGTGCCTGTGATCCCAGCTACTCAGGAGGCTGAGGCAGGAGAATTGCTTGAACCCAGGAGGCGGAGGTTGCCGTGAGCTGAGATCACGCCATTGCACTCCAGCCTGGGTAATAAGAGAGAAACTCCGTCTCAATAAATAAATAAATAAATAAATAAGATAGACATATAAATCAATGGACTAAAGAGCCCAGAAATAAACCCATATATGGTTAATTGATTTATGACTGAGTGGCAAGACCATTCAATGGAGAAAGGACAATGTTTTCCACAGATGGTACTGGAAAAAGTGGATATCCACAGGCAAAAGAATGAAGTTAGACCCTTACCTTGTACCATAAACAAAATGGATCAAAGAATTAAATGTAAAAGCTGAGCTGGGAGTGGTGGCACATGCCTATAGTCCCAACCACTTGAGGAGCTGCAGTAGAAAGATTGCTTGAGCCCAAGAGTTCAAGGACAGCCTGAGCAACATAGCAAGACCTCATCTCTAAATAAATAAATAAAAACTTAAATCATAAAACTGTTAATAGAAAATACAGAAGAAAAATCTTTGGGACATTGTCTTTGGCAATGATTTATTAAATATGGCACTAACAGCACAGGCAACAAAAGAAAAAATAAAATGGACTCCATCAAAATTAAAACTTGAATGCATCAAAAGACTAAGTGATTGCATCTGTGTTTTAGGTAAGAAAATAAAAATTTAAAACTATAACAAAGTGAAAAAGACAACTCACAAAATGAAAGAAAATATTTGTGAATTGTATATCTGGTAAATGATTAAAGTCCAGAATATATTAAATCTCTTACAACTCCAACAATAAAACAACCCTAATGAAACATAGGCAAAGTACTTGATGTTTCTCCAAGAAAGATACAGAAATGACCAATACGCACAAAAAAAGGAGGCTGAACATTGCTAGTCATTAGGGAAACACAAATCAAAACCATAATGAGATACTGCTGCATGCCCACTAGGAGAGCTATTATTTACAAAGAGACAAGAGAGGGAGAAGGAGGGGTGAGGAGAGAGAGAGAGAGATGCAGTGGTCCTCATCTGTAATCCCAGCTACTAGGGAGGCTGAGGTGGGAGGATCACTTGAGCCCAAGAGTTCGATAATACAATGAGCTATGATTGCACCACTGCACTCCAACTTGGGCAACAGAGGGAGACACCATTTCTTTGAAAAAAAAATAATGAAAGAGAAGGGAAGAGAAGAGAAGAGGAGAGGAGAGGAGAGGAGAGAGGATGTGAGGGGAGAGGAGGAGGGGAGGGGAGGGAAGGGTAGAGGAGGGGAGGGGAGAGCAAGTGTTGGGGAAGAGGTGAAGAAATTCACCTTGTGTGTTGCTGGTGGAAATATAAAATGATGGAGCTGCTGTGGGAAACAACTTGGCAGCTCCTCAAAAATTAAACATAGAACTATTGTATGATCCAGCAATTTGACTTCTAGGTATACATCCAAAAGAACTAAAATCGGGGACACATTCCCTAGCAAGCTGACTCAGAAGAAAAGAATATTTTAAACAAATTAATCAATTAAATAAGAAATCAGAGACTCAAACAGATTCTTATGCATCAATGTTCATAGCAGCCTTATTCTCAGTAGCCAGAAGATGGAAATAACCCAAAAGTCTATCATCAGGTGAATGGATAAACGTAATGTGATATATACATACAATGGAATGTTATTTATTCTTAAAAAGGAATGAAATTCTGATACATACCATAATATGAATGAACCTTGGAAAATTGTGCTAAGTGAAATAAGCCAGACAAAAACAAGTAGGACATATTGTATGATTTCACTTATATGAGGTACCTAGAGTAGCTAAATTCATGGAGACAAAAGGTAGACTAGAGGTTATCAGGAACTAGGGGGTACTGGAAGCGGGATGAGGGGAGGAATGGAGAGTTATTGCTTAATAGGTTTGTAGTTTATGTCTGGGAGATGAAAAAGTTCAGGAGATAGATGGTTAATCAATGGTGGTTATACAACATTGTTGAACATACTTAAGGCCACTGAAATGTAAAATTAAAAATAGTTGTAACAGTAAATTTTATGTTGCCTGTATTTTACCACAATCAAAATAAACAAAGTCAATCAAACAAAAATGAATTAAAACATTTCCAGATATTAAAAAAGTGGAGAGAATTTGTCACTACTAGACTTGCCCTACAAGAAATGCTAAAAGGAGTCTTTCTGGCTGAAATGACACTAGACAGTAACTTGAATTCACATGAAGAAATTGGTAATTCTAGTAAAACTAACTACATAGATAAACATAAAAGCCAGTGTAATTGTATTTTTGGTTTCTAACTCCACTTTTTGTTTTCTAAATTATTTCAAAGACAAATACATAAAAAACAATTTAAAAATCTATGTTAATAGGCACACAGCGTATAAAGATGTAATTTGTCACCTCAAAAGGGGATGGATTGAGGTATATAGAAACAGAGTTTTTGTATGCTATTGAAACCAAGTAGGAATTAGTTCAAACTAGGTTTTTATATATTTAGGATGTTAATTGTAATCCCCATGGTAAACACAGGGGTCAATATTCATGACCTTGTATTTGCCAACAGAGTCTTAGAAAAGACACCAAAAGTAAAGAAAACCACAGCAAAAATACACAAATTGAAGTTTGCCAACTTTTAAAACTTTTGTGCACCAAAAGACACTATCAAGAGAGTGCTCCAGGTGTGGTGGCTCACGCCTGTAATCTCAAGTACTTTGGGAGGCTGAGGTGGAAGGACTACTTGAGCCCAAGAATTCAAGACCAGCTGGGCAACATAGTGAGACCCCCATCTCTACAAAAAACAAAAAATTAGCTGGGTGTGGTGGCACATGCCTATAGGCCCAACTACTCAGGAGGCTGAGGCAGGAGGATCGCTTGAGCCCAGGAGGTCGAGACTGCAGTGAGTCATGATCATGCCATTGTACTCTAGCCTGGGTGACAGAGCAAGACCTTGTCTCAAAAAAATAAAAATAAAAAAGAGTGAGAGAGTAAAAAGCCAACACACGAAACTGAAGAAAATACTTGCAAATCACATATTGGATAAGGGAGTAATATCCAGAATATATAAAGAATGCCTAAAACTCAACACACAAGAAAACAACCAACCTCATTCAAAAATGGACGAAGAACTTGAATAGATATTTCTTTAAAAAAAGGTATGCAAATGAGGACAGGCACGGTGGCTCATGCTTATAATCCCAGCACTTCGGGAGGCTGCGGTGGGCAGATCACAGGGTCAGGAGTTTGAGACCAGCCTGGCCAATAAGGTGAAACCCCACCTCTACTAAAAAATACAAAAATTCGCCAAGCATGGTGGTGCGTGCCTGTAGTCCCAGCTACTCAGGAGGCTGAGATAGGATAATCACTTGAACCTGGGAAGCAGAGGTTGCAGTGGTGCCACTGCACTCCAGCCTGGCAACGGATTGAGATTCTGTCTCAAAAAAAAAAAAAAAAAAAAAAAAGAAGATATGCAAATGGGCAATAAATAATTACAAGAAAGGATGTTCAACATCATTAATTTTTAGGGAAGTGCAAGTCAAAATCACAATGAAATACCACTTCACACCCACTAGGATGGCTACATTCAAAAAAATAGAAAATAACAAGCACTGGTGAAGTTGCAGAGAATTTGAAACCCTCAAATTTTGCTGGTGGGAATGTAAAATGGTTTGGTTACTGTGGAAAACAGTTTGGCAGCTCTTCAGAAAGTTAAACATAGAATTACCATATGATAACTATTACGTTCTTAGATACATACCCAAAATTGAAATCAAGGACTCAGAAAGGTACTTATATACGCACATTCATAGCAGCGTTATTCACAGTAGTCAAGGGTGGAAAGAACCCAAATGTCCATTAACAAGAGAATGGATAAGCAAACTGTGGTATATACAAGTAATGTTGTTCAGCCACAAAAAGGAATGAAGAATCCATACATGCTGCAACACAGGTGAACCTTGAAAACGTTATGTTGAGACAGAAGCCAAACACAAAAAAGATCACATATTCTATTATTCCATTTATAGGAAATAGACAGGATAGGTAATTCCACAGAAATGGAAAGTAGAAAGATGGTTTTTCAGGGGCTAGACTGAGAGGGAAATAGGGAGTCATTGTTTAATGAATACAGAGTTTTTGTTTGGGCAGATGCAAAGGTTTTATAGATGTATGGTAGTGATGGTTACCTAATATTGTAAATGTTCGAAATGCTACTGAATTGTTTGCTTTAAAATGGTTAACTTATATTATGTGAATTTCACCTAAAACCCAAAACTTTGAAGAGAGATTTTGTCATCTCAGTTTTCTGATGAGACATCCAATGTACAGCAAGTAATTTGTTCAGGGTCACACATGCCTTTCTTAGTGGCCAAGGTCAAGAATCACAGCTTCCGAATCTAAGGGAAAGCCAAGATTGGCATCACCTCAGGGGAGGTGACAGTAAAATCAGGAGGCTAGGGGAGAGGTGAGACAGAATGTATAGACTTCACCTGGATTTTATAGGCCTGGTGGCCTTGTTGGTTAGTTTGTTTAAAAAAAAAAAAAGAAAGAAAGAAAGAAAGAAAAGATTTTCCAAGGTCACACTCACCTTTACACATGTATTTTTTGTGCAAGTGCCAAAGCATTGAATGGATTCTGTAAACCCAACCATAAACCCCGGCAATGGCTCCCATAGGAGCCGCCGGCCACCAGCATGGAGAGTCTCATGAGCTGTGGCAAAGCCGTGGCCCACCACACCCAGACTCCACCGCCCTAAACTCCCTCAGATTACTGTAGCTATGGGGGCCATAAAGTCAGCATTTTATAGCATAGCCTGTTTTTTTTTCCCCAAATCAGTCACTGGCCCTATATATTTACTATGTATGATCAGACTATTTAGAAATTTAAAGGTTTTCATATGTATTGGAATACTTATATTTTTAAGGTTTTGAAGACATGCTTGAAATATACTGAAAATAGAATAGAATCATAAAAGAACTTTCATAAACTTTCATCTAGATTTAACATATTTGCTTACTTCAAATTTTTTTGCTGAACCATTTGAAAGTAAATTGTAGACAACCTAGCAGTAATACTTAGCATGCATTGCCAAAATATAAGGATATTTTCCGCAATATCACTATCACATCTAACAAAATCAACACAAATTCCCAAATACCATCTAATCATAAGTCCATGTTCATATGCTCATTTGCTCCAAAAATGTCTTTTCTGGATATCTGCTTAAACTAGGGCCCAATCAAAGGCCACATCTTGCGTTTAGTTGTGTCTCTTAGATCTTTTACTCTAGAACAGTCCCCTTAATCTTGTCATATTTTTTCCTCCATGACATTGACTTTTAATCTTAAGGACTGTTGCACATTCTATGTTTGTCTATCTCATTGTTTCCTTGTGGTATCATTTAATTTGTCCCTCTGTCTTCCGTGTTTTTTATAAACCAGAATTAGGACTAAATGGATGGTGAGAAAAACATCCAACATTCTTGGCAAGAAAACTTCAAAGGTGAGGCTATGTGCTTCACGATGGCATCCCATCAGGCGGCCTGGAACAATAGTTTCTACTATTAATTGATGCCACACTTGATTTGGTTTCTGGAGAAGGTGGCAACCGTTAGCTCTTGCCAATATACGTTGACGTATTTCCCTTTGCAAGTAGACCGTAGGGATGGTTCCCTGACATTGTGCAAAAATCCAGTTCCTTATCAACTTTTCACCTAATGCTTTCAACATCCATTGATGATCCTGACCCCAGCCAATTAGTTCAGTGATAGTTGCAAACTGGTCATTTTCTGATTGGTTTCTTCCTTTATTAGCTGGCATTGCTCTTTAAAGACGAACTTTCCCTCTTCAACTGGGGCTATTTGGCCACACTGAAATGCACTTCCTTGAGCAAAAGCAGGATGAATGTTCAAAGATATTCACTTTACAGAAAATCCAGAACCAGAAGTTGGACACCAGCAGTGGGTGGGTGAGTGGGCAGACCCGACATTGTTGAGGGACAGGGGATGTGTGTGACATTGGGTCCACCCAAGACCAGCCAGCATTCTTCAACTGTTCCATAAATATCTAAAGCTTCAGGTGAATTGGCAGATGGAGTAACAGTCAAAGCAGCAAACTGGTCAGAATTAGTCACTGGTTTTTCCTTCCTTTTTGTTTAATACCTCGTAAACCAATTTTTTTCACCATTGAATAGTTGGCGACAGTTTATTTTATTTTAGCCAATTTTCAGGATTTGGGGATACTTTTGGTTTCTGTGAACTCTGTTTTTATACAACTTGCTTTTTAAAAATGCATTTGGCCTGGGCAAGATGGTAAGAGTCCGCCTCTAAAAAAAAAAAAAAAAAAAAAATTTGATTGGTCAGGCATGGTAATGCGTGCCTGTGGTCCCAGGTATGAGGGAGGGGGAGGCAAGAGAATCGCTTGAACCCGGAAGGTCAAGCTGCAGTGAGCCACGTTCACATCATTGCACAGCATGGGTGACAGAATGAGACACTGTCTCAAAAATATGCACTTAACAAGTGCATATTTTAATTTGCACTTAACAAGTACAATTTTTAATTTCAAAATAATTTTCAGGCAATCTTAGCTGCCCCAAAGGCTTCGCGATGTTCTCATGAATTTTAGACTTTGTCTCTGGTGCTACGTGAAATGCCCCAAAGTGCATATGGCCAAAATGAACATGTTCATTGATACCTTTGGTTGTACCCAATGGTAATTTTTAAAAAAAAAATCTGCACTTGATCTTAGCCAAAAGGCCGAGAAGCAATTTTTTTTAATTTCTGAAACTTATTCCAAGGATAAACAAAATTGCAATCTGCCAAGTCTACTACCTACCATCTAAGTTGTTTCTGGGTTTCTAAATTATAAATTCATTTAAACCCAATACTTCTTACTTTATATATTTAGCTATGCTTCTCACATTTTTATTACATATTTGCTTTGTATTTAAGGAGTTTTCATAAAGAAAAACAAAACTTCCAACAGTGACAAAAGCAGAGCCAATTTATTTTATTGGCTATTCCTGAAAACAACATTAAGATTTTAAATGTTATCCTAAGATTGGAATGTGGAGTAAAGAGGTGAGAAATAGTTGCTTAAATCACATCTCAAGTTCAGCATTCCATTTGCCGGAGGCTCTCACCCTCTGTAGCTCTCATCCTGCGGATGTCTCTCAACGTTGGACAGTACCATGACTTCACTTGGACAAATCATTGCTGGAAAACCACTGATCCCTTCATTTGGCTATTTGTTTCAGGCAGCAAAGCCACTATCATGAAAAAATAACTCAAGATTCCAACTTATTAAGCATACCTTGCTGTGCCTGGAGTGGGCCTGTGATGACCTTCCCAGTCCAATCAGTACCAGCTAATTGACACACGGTTGTGGCTTTTTACAAGAAGAAGGCCAGAATCTGGATTCGGGCATATTCCACCTATTTAACAGGCTGAGGGGGTTGTGGTAGATGCCAAATCCTAAGCTGAGGGAGTGTGATCTTTCTGTTTCTCCCTCCTCTCTTTCCAGAATCCAAATGCCTTTCCTATTTTAAAGGAACATACCTTATTGAATCTCAGAAGAGTCTTGGCTTCATCCCCCTTCAGAAGATGCCAACCTTCTGCTAGGCTACTTCAAACTCTTCTGATCCATTCCCCGTATGCTGAAGTTTACCATTGCCAGATTCTATTTTATGAAACCAGAGCCCAGACCAAACTAGGATGGCTAAAATCTAAATCCTCCTAAAAGACAGAAACGTCTGATATTGTGAGCCAGACTTGGCTACCGGCAGGTGAGTCTGAAGGTGAGAGAGAGGAGTGATGGTTCTTGCTCTGCTGGCTCTCCTAGTCAAGCCCCTCCACGTCAGTTACCATGGCGACAAGAGATGCCACCCAGCCCCCCACCCCCGACTGCCCCTCACCCCTCCACCCGTGGTGGGATCCCTCTGACACAGTTGGGCCCATTCCTTTACCCATTCCCTATGAAACAATGGCAGCTACTTGCATTATGGCAGCTCAAGGAATGTCAGTGGAGGGTGGCCCAGGCCAGCACCAGATAGCAGTCAGGAGGCAACGACACACTGAGAACAGCTACCTGCACAGAACCATGAGAGTAGGGCTTTCCTGAAGAGTCCCAGGAGGAAGAACTGGTGGACCAGAGGCTGAGGCATTTGAAGACTGAGCTATAAGTCAGTTTCCATCAGAGCTAAAGCGAGTGGCTCTGAAGCCAGACTTCCTTGGGGTTTCCTATTGGCACTTGAACAAGTTACTTCTGTCCTCTGTGTCTCGGTTTCCTTGTCTGTAAAATGGCATGAGAATAAGTGCACCTTCCGCAAGGTGTTGTTGTAAGGATTAAATCAGTTAATTCTTAGATAGAACTTGCACCGTGCACATAGCAAGTACTCAATGAGTGTTGTCATAGCGATTGACTAATGCACTGTTTTAGTGTCTATTGCTCCATGGAGGAAAAGAGGAGAGGGTAGAGCTGTCCAATCAGGGAAAGCTCACTAGACATGTCAGGGTGACCTCATTTGAGCCCATGGGCTGGTGAAGCCTAAGGACATGCAGAATCCCTAAAAACCCAACGGCTGGTTGTAAGCACTAATGCAATATTGGACCCAGAGCAAATGGAACTCTCAGGCACTGGGATGGGAACGTCACTTGCTTGGTGGTATTTAACTAGCATTAAACATTTGCTCCTCAGGAATCTAACTATTCTGCTCCTAGGTATATCTAATAGAAATACATGCATGTGGTCACCAAAAGACACGCAGAAGAGTGTTCATAGCACATTATGTATAATGTGCAAAAGCTGGAAACTACCCAGGTGCCCAGCAAGAGTAGAATGATAAATGGCAGCTGGGTGTAATAGCTCATAACTGTAATCCTGGCACTTTGGGAGGTCATAGAGGACAGATTGCTTGAGGTCAGGAGTTCGACATCATCCTTGCCAACAGAGTGAAACCCCATCTCTACTAAAAATATGAAAAAAAAAATTAGCTGCATGTGGTGGTGCAGGCCTGTAACCCTAGCTACTTGGGCAGCTGAGGTATGCGACCCCCTTGAACCTGGGAGGCAGAGGTTGCAGTAAGCCGAGATCGCGCCACTGCAGTCCAACCTGGGGAACAGTGCAAGACTCTCTTAAAAAAAAAAAAAAAAGAATGATAAATGGTGTTGTGTCATGAAATACTTCTTCGGCAGTGAGAATAAGCAAACAAAATCTACACCCAATCATCAACATGAGTGAATGTCACAAGGTGTTGAGCAAAAGAAACCCAACACAAAAGAGTACGTGCTGATGATTCCAGTTATATAAAATTCAAGTTCACAAACAGGCAAAATTAATTTGTGCTGTTAGAAGCCAGGAGAGTGGATGCCCTTGGGAGGGTGGGGATATCTGGGAGGGGATATGAAAGGAGTTTCTGGAGTGCAGATGAAGTTCTAATTTTTTTTCTGTGAACTTGCATACAGAAGTAAAGAAGTCCTATTCGTGATTTGGGTGCTGATTTCATGTAGATGTTTACTCTGCAAAAAGTCATCATACTCTTTCTTGGTGGCCTTGGACAAATTATGCACCTGTAGTCCCAGCTAGTTGGGAGACTGAAGCATGAGAAATATTTGAACCCAGGAGGTGGAGGTTGCAGTGAGCTGAGATTGCAGCACTGCACTCCAATGTGGGCAATAGAGCAAGACTCTGTCTCAAAAATAATACTACTACTACTAAAATAAATAACAAAGTTTTATTTGAACATAGCCACACATATTCATTTACATAAGGTCTATGGCTGCCTTAGGGCAATAACAGCAGAGTTGAAACGTTGTAGCAGAAACTGTATAGCCCATGGCACCGAAAATACTTACCATCTCACTCCTTACAGAAGGTTTGCCAATCCCTAAGCCAGTGATGCCATTCCTGGGAGCAGAAATTCTCTCACTGGTCTGCAAGGGATGCCCACTGATGCACTGTCAATTAGATGTCATCTCTGGAGAATCAATAAGTAAAATGCAGGCAACACATCCTACAGAATGCAGTTAAAAGCAAGGAATTAGACATATATACAACAACATGGGTGGTTCTCAAAAACACTGGGCTGGCCGGGAGGTATGGCTCATGCCTGTGATCCCAATACTTCGGGAGGCCAAGAGGGGAGGATAGCTTGAGGCCAGGAGTTTGAAAGCAGCCTGGGCAACATAGTGAACTCTGTCTCTACAAAAAAAACAAAAATGATGTGGGAGTAATGGTAAGTGCCTACAGTCCCAGCTATTTGGGAGGCTGATACGGGGAGAATTGCTTGAGCCAGGGAGTCCAAGCTGCAGTGAGCTGTGATTGCACCACTGGTCTCCAGCCTGGGCAACAGAGCAAGTCTCTATCTCAAAATAAAAAGTTAAAAAATTGAAAATTAAAAATTAAAATAAAAACACTGAGCTGAGTAAGAGAAAAAAGGGAGAAATAGAATAATAAACATAGCTATTTTTTTTCTGAGTATTTACCTTTTGCCAGGTAATGTTCTGGAGGCTTTTTTCTTTTTTAATTGCATTTTAGGTTTTGGTGGATGCTTTTTAAGTATTAACTCACTTAATCCTTTGGCCAACTCTTTGAAGTGGGAACAATTACCATCCTACATGACAGGTGGAGAAACTGAGGCACCAAGTCTACATAACTGCCAACAAGTGGCAGAGCTGGAGTTTTGAACTGGGTCAGTGGGGCCCAGAACCTGTGCTCTTGATTCTTTTGGTGTACACAACACAATACCTTTCTGTAAAGTAAAAACACACTCATTGAAAAGGTTTGGTGCAGTAGTTCACGCCTATAACCCAGCACTTTGGGAGGCAGAGGCCTCCCAAATTTAACAGCTATCTGCACACTAAAAGCACTCTTGAGGATTGCTTGAGACCAGGAGCTCAAGACCAACTTGGACAACATAGTAAGAGTCCATCTCTACAAAAATAAAAAAATGTATTTTTGAGACAGAGTGTCACTCTGTCGCCAGGCGCCAGGCTGGAGTGCAGTGGCGCGATCTCAGCTCACTGCAACCTCCACCTCCCAGGTTCAAGCAGTTCTCCTGCCTCAGCCTCCCAGGTAAGTGGGACTACAGGCACACACCACCACACCCAGCTAAGTGGTTTTTTTTGTATTTTTAGTAGAGATGGGGTTTCCCCATGTTGGCCAGGATGGTCTGGATCTCTTGACCTCGTGATCTACCCGCCTCAGCCTCCCAAAGTGCTGGGATTATAGGTTTGAGCCACCGTGCCCAGCCCCCCCAAATATTTTTAATTAGCCAGCCATGGTGCCATGCACCCGTTGTCCCAGCTACTTGGGAGGCTGAAGTAGGAGCATCACTTGAGCCCAGGAGTTCAAGGTTACGGTGAGCTATGATCACATCACTGCACTCCAGCCTGGGCCACAGAGTGAGACTCGGCCTGAAAAAAGAACAAAAAAAGTTACGTGCATTTTGCCACAGTGAAGAAAAGAAACACACACCCACATATAAAGCAGCACTATGTATTTAAGAACATTTACCAAACACATTGGACAGCTGCCTCCGTGCTAGGAGAGTGAAGGGGAAATGGGGGGTGCGTGTAAATCACAGGCGAATGATAGGGACCCACTCTGAACTAAGCAGAGTGATAAACTTCATTCCACTTAAGATTCATCATTTTCTCCGCTTTAAAAATGTTCGAGAGAATTCCAGCTTGTCCAGGCCAGCACGGGAGGCTGTGGCCAGCGCAGCCGGCTCCCTCATCTCATCGCCGGGCCTCCTCACACTCTCCTGCAGCCCAGCGGCTCTGTGGGCTGTCCAGCAGCCGCTGGTGGTGTGCGGACTGGGGCTGGCACGGCAGCGGGCATGCCAGGGCACCGCAGGCTGGCTGCCTTATCACACCGGACAGAACAATCAGCGTGGGGCCTGACACGGGCCCTCCCCGTGGCCGCAGCGGGGCAGCCGGCTTTTCTTCCTGACCATCTTTGAGCTTGAGATCAGACACAGGGAAAGATTAAAACAAATATGAATTTAATCAAGGGATTCTGCTATCCTGGGGTGGAAACAGGAGCCTGCTGACATAAAGAGAGGCTGGAGCGCTGGGGAGCCAGAGTGGAATCAAAGTGGCTTGCTTACCACTAACCGCTCAGATGATCCATATCATAACAACAAAAAAGAAAAACAATTATTTATTCTTTTTGATGTTGCAGCTCAGCAGCAACTTGCTTTTTGAAGAGAGCAAGGTCAAAACCAAGTTATTGTTTTTGCCTGAAACTTTGACAGGGACTCTGAGTTCTTCCGTGTGACCTACTTAGATGAGAGATGTGGGAAAGTTGGAGATGTTCATTTCTTCTGGGCCACAGATTAGGGCTTCCTTTCTTCTCCATCCTCCCTCCCTCCTCCTTGCCATGTCTCTCTCCCCTGTCTTCCCATTACGGACCTCAATATGATGTCGTGGGACCACAAATGCATCTAAGCCACAGCTTCACCTCATCTCATCTGGGAGAGCTAGATAGCAGCCCAGGTCTCCTGATCCGCTCCTCCCTAGAAAGGGAGCAGCCTCCCTTTTACTCCCTAATTCACCCACCAGGCATTTACTATGCAATTGCATTTCAGGTACAGTGCTGAATGCCAGGGGTACAACTGCGAACAAATCAGCCTGGCTCTAGGAGAGCTTGTTTTTCACAGGAGAGACATGGGTTTAAACAACAGATCATAATTCAGGGGCATCCGAGTCACCACAGGGAAAGCACAAGGTTACAAGCAGGCTTTTGTAACCCAGACAGGGGATTCAAAAGCATCTGCTCCATGGAGATGCTGTCCTGGGAAGTAGGGGAGGGAAGAGTATTGGGACAGAGAGAACAGCATGCACGGAGGCCTAGAGGTGACAGAGTGTAGGTTCTAGGGACTGAAAGCAGCTGGGCTCTGCAGGCGTGGGGAGGGTGTTAAGGAGGACAGATCTCGTGCAGGCTGGAGGTTTGGCAGGGAGCAGTTCCTGCAGGGCCTTGCTAGGCCACCACAAGGAGTTTGGATTTCCTATGGACAGCAGTGGGGAGCCACAGCCGAGGTTTTTCAGCAGCAAGCTACATGGTCAAGGCCACTTCAGAACGTTCACTTGGGGGCTGCAGGAGGGACTGGAGAGAGGCAAGACTGGAGGTGAGCGATGAGGCTGGCAGAGGCCAGAGAGGTGCTGGGGAGGTGGACACGGTGGAGAGCTCCGAGAAAGATGCTCACCGAGATGAAACAAGAGCTGCGTGGCTGAGGGCAAGCAGAGTCGAAGCCCATGCCTACCTTCATTGCCTGAGACCAGCCACGCAGGAGAGGAGGCAGGTTGCCTATGGAAGGGGTGGGGAGGGATGACAAGTTGTATTGAGCTTGAGGACTCAAGCGAAGACATCTGGTTAAATGCGCAGGTCGGGGGGCTCAGGAGAGAGGAGGCGGGATGTGTGGACCTGGGAGGACACGGCACCTGCAGACCCAGCCATCCTTGTCTCCCCGGCAGCTTCCAGCCCCGCTTCCTTATATTTAAACGTTCACGTCCTTTGATTCGTCCACCAGATGTTGGAACCCTGATGAGTCCCTCATGCTGTGCCAAGCCCTGGGGGAAAACAACAAGCACCACCAGATGTGGCTTCAACCCGGTCAGATTAATCTCACTCAGAAGCCAAGGAGGCCTGACACTCCATGTCCCAGGTTGGGTTCCCCAGAAGCAGGCCCTAACACAAGCATGTGAGTGCAAGCAGCGGGTTTGGGAAGTGGTCCTAGGAGGTGCCAGCAGAGGAGTGGGGAAGGAGATGGAAGGGGAAGGGAGGTAACACAGGCCAGGGGAAGGGGTAGTTTACCGCTGTTCACTAAACGGGTTAAATCCCAACGGGCCTCTGGGTCATGCCTGAGAGGTAACCCACCTGAGGGGTGATCAAGATGAAGCATGGGCCCACCCTTCCCTGAGGGCATCCAAAAGGGTGCCCTGCTCTCAGTACTATGGGCCTGTCCTATGTGCGGTTGGTCACCCTCTTGTTCCCGAGAGTGACCTCAGGTGGCTGCAGTTCTCTGCAGTAAGAAGCCAGAGGCAGGACCTGGGAGTAGCAAAGTCACCTGGGCAGGACACCCTGAGTTTGCTCTGTGCAGCACACCACCAAAGTGAGTGGGTTTTCCACAGAGGAATCTAGATTTCAGCTATTTTTTTCTTTTTTTTAAAAAAAAGAGCATTTGCTCCAGACTCTGTAGAAATTTATTTCTGTAAAGCCCAGCTCCAAGAAGAAAACATCAGAGGACCTGAGAAAAAGCAAGAAATAAAATAAATATAATATGACTCTCATTCCTACCCTACAAAGGCTAGACAGAAGACCAGGGAATTGACAAATCTGAAAATATTCCAGAGAAACGCCTCTACATCTAGAAAGTAAGTTAAGACAGCTCCTCTGAGCGTGGAGGGGGACAGCACCCTCATGGGCTGGGTGACTGCACCTCACACTCCCATTGACCTCCCCTCTTACCTTCATCCCTCCCACACTCCGGCCACAGCCACATCAGAGTCCCCCCACCCTTCCTAGCACCCTCAGGGGACATCTGTGGCTTACACCCCGCTAGCCTCCAGCCTTCCCTACCTTTGGCAGTGCCCTGATCTTCCTTAAGGAAGGTGGTAAGTTGCAGCACTCCCAATTTTTCTCTCCTCTCCCCATCTATTCCCTCCACCATCTGACCTTACAGTTCATCTTACAAAAGCAGCAAAGTTTGGCTGGGCGCAGCGGCTCACGCCTATAACCCCAGCCATTTGGGAAGCCAGGGCAAGGCAGATCATTTGAGGTCAGGAGTTCAAGACCAGTCTGGCCAACATGGCGAAATCCTGTTTCTACTAAAAAGAAAAAATATATTAGCTGGGCATAGTGGTGGGCCCCTGTAATCCCAATTACTGGGGAAGCTGAGGCAGGAGAACCACTTGAACCTAGGAGGCAGAGGTTACAGTGAGCCGAGATCGAACCACTGCACTGTAGCCTGGCAGAGAGAGTGAGACTCCAGCTAAAAAAAGAAGAAGAAGAAAGAAGAAGAAGAAGAAGGAAGAAGAAGAAGAAGAAGAAGAAGAAGAAGAAGAAGAAGAAGAAGAAGAAGGAGGAGAAGGAGAAGGAGAAGGAGAAGGAGAAGGAGAAGGAGAAGGAGAAGGAGAAGGAGAAGGAGAAGGAGAAGGAGAAGGAGAAGGAGAAGGAGAAGGAGAAGAAGAAGAAGAAGAAGAAGAAGAAGAAGAAGAAGAAGAAGAAGAAGAAGAAGAAGAAGAAGCAGCAGCAGCAAAGTTTATGTCCCAGGCTCAGTCTGGTAACTTGCTCTGGTCAGTGGAACGAGGCAGAAGTAACAGTGTGCTCAGTCTATCCCTAGGCCTTGGGAGGACATCACTGTTCCTCCTTACTGTCTGATGACTCTACTGTCACCATAAGGTGAACATTCCAGGTTGATCAGCTGGTCCCAGAAGGAGAAGGAGAGAGAAGAGCAGAGCTGTCCCCACTAACGACCCCCAGACAAGCCCAGCCTGGAGCAGAGCCTCCAGCCAACCTGCAGATGTGTGAGCAATAAGCACTTCCTGTCTTGTGTGCCACCAGGGTCCGTGGTTGTTTGCTACAGTAAAGGGAACCGTCTATACCCACTCTCACTCCACACAGTTCAGGTGGAGCTGACCCCATCTCGCAGCTCCAGAGGGGACACAAGCCAGTCAGTATACTCCACACCCTGGCCTCCGTTGCTATGTCACGAATGGGCATGAGATCCAAGCCAGACCCATGAGACGCAACTCTGGGACATTTACTGGAACTTCCGGGAAAAAAATACTCACTTTCCACTGTGGTAGCATAGGTGGTGGGATGTTAACCCATGGCTGTGGGCTGCCTTCTTCCCATGGCAGGGGAAGAGACTTCTGGAGAATGGAGCCGTAGTGTGTTGGTAAACAAGCTCTCCTCCCACTCCCCGACCCACCGACCCCAGCCAAAAAAAAAAAAAAAAAAAAAAAAAACCCTTATTTATGGCATTTGCCAATTTCCATGATACAAATACTCCAACCATGGCCAGTTTCACGCTGCCAGTGATGAACAACTGGTGCT
This sequence comes from Saimiri boliviensis, assembly GCF_048565385.1. Classification (NCBI taxonomy): domain Eukaryota; kingdom Metazoa; phylum Chordata; class Mammalia; order Primates; family Cebidae; genus Saimiri; species Saimiri boliviensis. The sequence goes on from NC_133449.1 coordinate 121,976,811, forward strand.
CAAAATTCTGAGTGTTTTACAATTGGTTCCAGCACACCCTTGAAAGGAGCCTGTGCCACAGAAAACAGAGCCAAATGATGGAGGGATAGGCAGCATGCTGGTGATATTATTTAAGCCCCTATATCTAGCTATGCCTGCGATCCATTAATATCTCTCTACTTTGCTCTTATGTGAGTCAACCACTTCCTTTTGTTTCTTCTAAAGCCAGTTTGATTTGGGTTTCTGTTATGTACCACTGAAAAAAGACAGATGAATACACACAACTCCATGTTTCTCCATTGTCTCTGTGCCTTGAGGAGTCAGAATAAATTACTAAAAAATAATAATAGTGTCAAAACAATCATTTAAAAAAAAATTTTTAATTGAGATGGGGTCTCACTAAAAGGTCTGGTCTCGAACTTCCCGCCGTAAGTGATATCCCAAAGTGCTGAGATTACAGGCATGAGCCACCATGCCTGGTCCAAAGCAATCATTTATGCAACATCAAATGTATGTAAGGCACTTAATAGGAAAGTTACTCCAGCAATCTTCATATCAACCTTACAAGAGAAAGATCACTGGGTCAACTTTTTAGGTGAGCAAACTAAGGCAGAGAGGCTGAAGGACTTGTTTTCAGGTCATGCGCTTGAACCAATATGAGAACCCAGATCTAACTGACACCAGAGTCCATGACTCACCCACCACCCGTGGGGCGGCTCTTCCCTTAGCCACTAGCCAGTCCTCCTGCCTGAATGCACTCTGAATCATCGTCACCTGGCAATCTCTGATTCATCTTTCAAGCAGCTAAGTAATTTGCCCAAGAGCACCGAGACAGAGCATAGCAGAGCCAGAGTGTAAACTCTGCTCCTCGGCCTGCTCAATCCTCAACTCACTTTGCCAGTCAACTATGAGGAACAAAGTTTCTAGTTCATGTAACTTCCCAGGGAACTCTGCGTAGAGCAGAAAGAAAAACATTGCTGAACACTGCTACAATGCTGGTTGATGAGTAGTCGGGGTGATGGTTAACACTAAGTGTCAACTTGATCAGATTGAAGGATACTGGGTGTGTCTGTGGAGATGTTGCCAAAGGAGATTAGCATTTCAGTCCGTGGATTGGGAGAGGCAGACCCACCCTCAATCTGGGTGGGCACCATCTAATCAGCTGCCAGTGTGGCCAGAATAAAATCAAGCAGACCGATGTGGAAAGACTAGACTGGCTAAGTCTTCTGGCCTCCATCTTTCTCCCATGCTGGCCGCTTCCTGTTTTCAAATATCACACTCCAAGTTCTTCAGATTTTGGACTCTTGGACCAACGCGTGGTTTTCCAGGGGCTCTCCGGCCTTTGGCCACAGACTGAAGGCTGCACTGTCAGCTTCCCTACTTTTGAGGTTTTGGAATCGGACTGGCTTCCTTGCTCCTCAGCTTGCAGATGGCCTATTGCAGGACTTCACCTTGTGATTATGTGAGTCAATATTCCTTAATAAACTCCCTTTCATATATACATCTATCCTATTAGTTCTGTCCCTCTAGGAACCCTGACTAATACAGTCAGTAAACCATGGGCCTCAGAGCCAGCATTTGGTCCTGCTCTATGCCTAGGATCCACTGAGTGAAGCCAACTCTGGCCCAAGATGGTTTCTGCTAGTCGGCCAAGTCCCCAACAGAATGTATTGGAATGTGCTTATTCCTCCTGACGGTGGAGAAGTGGCCAGTCACCTTTGGTTCATGCCAATATTTCGGATTCAGATTCTGTACTTCCCCACAAAAATGGCTTCTTCTCCCATAAGCCCAGTCCATGCAAGTTGTATCACCGACCTCTCACGTACCCATAAGCCCAGTCCATGCAGGCTGTATCACCGACCTCTCACGTACTCAGGCCCTGCCCCCTGCTTCCTCTTTTGCTCCTCCCTTTCCTCTGAGAGCACGCAGGCACACACAGAGCTAGGCAGTTGCTCGTTGCTGCCACCGCATACTCTCAGGACTCCTGTGTGCAGGTTGTAGAAAACTCAATTTCATGGTCCCAGGTCCCTGAAATGACCAGGATGTGTCTGATTCAGGGGCTCCAATTGTGGCCTCAGGACTTGGTCTCACTTCTCCATCTCTCTCACTCTGTTTTTGCCCATGTGACTTCATTCTGCCATGTTGGGCCCTGGAAGGTCCAGATTCACTTCCTGCCAGCCACAAGTCCTCTGGAAAATTGAATTTCCTTTTCCTAACTCATCTGACAGAAATACTAGACCTGAATCTCATTGGCCCACACTGAAACACATGGCCATCCTTAAACCAACCACTGTGGTCAAGGGATGGATGCTCAGGGGAGCTTAGGCTAGGCTCACAGGCCCTACCCTACGTCCAGATGTGGGGTCAGTTCCACTCAGACCACATGGATTGAGTTGGGGAGAAGGATGGTTTCCCCAAGGGAAATAGGGAGGCTCTTACCAGAAGAAGAGAGTAGGTGATTAACGTAAACCAATGAATTTCCATGATATCTGCCTCCATCCCAGCCACGATCCATGTCCCAAGTCTAGACTGTCATTGTTTCCCCACTTGGTCCTGTAACCAACCAACTCTCTGATTTTCACCTCCCCATCTTTTTTTTTTCCTTTGGAGACAAGATTCCACTCTGTCACCCAGGCTGGAGTACAGTGGCACGATCATGGCTCACTGTAGCCTTGGAGTCCTGGGCTCAAGCAATTCTCCCACCTCAGCCTCCTGAGTATCTGGGACTATAGGCACGTGTCATCACACCAACTAGACTTTTTAATTTTTCTTTTGTAGAGATGAGGTCTAGCTATGTTGCTCAAGTTGTTTACAAACTCCTGACCTCAAGCGATATTCCTGCCTCGGCCTTTGACAGTGCTGGGACTACAGGCATGAGCCACTGTGCCCAGGCTCACCTCCCATTTTAACAATCTACTACACAGCTCTGAATCCTTCAACTTCCACTAAAAAAAAAAAAAAAAAAAAAAAAAAAAAAAAAAAAATTTTAAAAAGCGCTTGAATTGCTCCCTATTGTCTAGCCCTTAAAATCCATGATCCAAGACTTGAAACTCAAAACCTCCATGCTCTGATCCAGCATGATTCTCCAGCCTCATCACCTTCCGCTTTCCATCACTCACTTGCCTGAAAACTCAGCCAAGCAAGACTAGCTGCTGTTCTTTCAATACACCTTACATTTCCTTTCCTCTAAGCCCTTCACTCATGCTGTGCCCTTTGCCTGGAAGGCTCTCCAACTTCCACCTCCACTTCTCCAAGTCCCTGAAATCAAGCCCAGCTGGATGGCTGCCACCCCAAGGAAGGCTCATTTCTGCTGAATCCACACCAACTCCAATCCTCCAACGCAGCTGCTCCTGCCCTTCACCACATGGTTCTCAGCCCTCTTCTCATGGTGCAGTTCATCTATGAAAGAAACTGTAAGGGTGATGTGAACACAACAGCAGGCACTCTTGGTAACCAAATCACCTTCCGTATTGATCAGGACTCTTCTGATTGCAAAAAACCAAAGTCGGATCTCTATAAATGCAAAGGTAATTGACTCAGTACAAGAGGGGTAGGTATGGCTGGACTTAAGCTATTCTCATTCTCTCTCTCTCTCTCTCTCTCTCTCTCTCTCTCTCTCTCTCTCTCTCTCTCTCCATGTTTTATTTCTGCATTTTTGGACATGATGGCCTCATTTCCTTCTACTGTTGATAGCTTCCTTCATGGAGCTGGAGAAGGTGGCTTTTAGTGACTCCAGCTTACAACACCCTTAGACCTTAGGATCTCAGAAGATGGAAAGCTGTCTTCCCTAACTCTGGGACAGCAAAATTCTGGGGAGAACTCTGGCTGCCTTGTGTCATATGATTGTCCCTGAGCCAATCACTGTGACCCGAGGAATATAGTTCTCCGACTGGCCAGGCCTGTGGCACACATGATTGACAGGCTCAGCCCCACCCTCAGAACTACACGGATTCAGTGCCCAGGAAAGAGGGGTCTGTTGCCAGAAGACAAGAAAGAAAGGGGAAGGGAAGGGGAAGGGAAGGGAAGGGGAAGGAAAGAGGAACGGGAAGGGGAAGAGGAAGGGAGAGAAGGAGAGACATAAGAAAGAAAGATGAAAGGAAGGAAAGCAAAGAAGGAAAGAAAGAAAGAAAATGAAAGAAAGAAAAAAGAAAGAGATTTACCCCAGTACCCTCCCAACACCCACACATGAGCTCTGATCCATACAGTGGATTATCAACTTAGCGGTTGCTGACAACGATGGCTGAAAAGGCACGTATTGAAGTAACAGCAGTTATTCTTCTTGTTATTACTCACGTCTGTTGAGCAACAGTTTTCCAGGCACCATTCTAAGTACTTTACATGTATTAACTCATGTATTCCTCATGACAACTCCCCAAGGTAAATACATTATTAGTCCTGTTTTACAGATGAGAAAGTGAGGTACAAACAGAGTAAGACACTTGCCCCGAGTCTCCTGGCTACAAAGTTGAGAAGCCGGGATTCAAACCCTAGGTGTCCGGTCCCACAGCCAGTGCCCTCCCCAATGCCCAATACCATCTACAAGGAGAGCTGGGCAGTGTCCAGTGTAAACTGGACATGCAGAGGAGTGGAGGAAGCCAGTTCCCCACTTGGTTACAGCCCCTCATCTGCCCAAACTCTCCTTTGTGAAAGCAGCCCAGAGACCTGGCAGGCAGCTTCTGCCAGGCTCTGCCCTCCACCCCGAGGAAGGAGAAGCGATATAACAGCCCAGCCCTCGCCACCTCGTCACCCCTTCCCTCCAGCGAGCCACCCTGGGGGTCTCCACCTGGCACCTCCCCCAAAGCTCCTGGCTCAGTCACAGGTGCAGCATTGGGATGGGCCATCAGAGCATGGGGGCCACAGAGGCTCCAGTGCCAGGAATAGAAACCAGAGCCCCAGGCCAGGGGACAGACAAACAGAGAGAGAACATGAGAGACACAGAGAGAGAGATCAAAGGTAGAAAGGAGTGAAGACACACAGATGGGGCCCCTCCTCTCGTGCCCTCCCACAGAACTTGCCGTCAGCACATGCAACTCTCTCTCCTCTCTGGGGCTAAGGGCTAGGAGACAAGGGGGGGACACTTTTAGAACTGGCAAATAAATGTTGGGCGGCAACTTGGGCATACATGCCTTCAGTTTCCTCAAGTCTCCTAAGCAGGGCAAGAGGCTCCAGTGGCAGAGTGAGGGAGGACAAATGCCTATGGGGCAGGGTATGCGGGTCAGGGTTAGGCCCATATTATTATCATTATGATTACTATGGGGAGGGGAGGGGAGGGGAGGGAAAGGCCCATGATGCCTTTCACTTGACCTCACCCCATGAAATGGTCCTAATGCTCAGAAAGTCCCTAAATCTCCCTGATTTCTTGGCCAAAGCTCCAAATGCCAAACCCTGCAGTCACTGGGCCCTGCAAAGTAGAAGTGCGAGGTCCGAGGGACAGCACAGGGAGCATGCCTGACCCTGTCCATCTCTCCCGGCAGGAGCTCAATGCTCTTCTGATCCCCATCACATGGGACCCACTTCTCTCAGAATTTCTGTTTGCTCCAGTGGGACATGGGCTTGAGATCTGACTGTGTGCCTAACCAGCCCTGTGACCAGTCCTCCCTTCCTGAGACCTCATCTGCCATCTATAGAGCGAGGGGCCCTTCCAGGGCTGGCATTCTGTGGCTGATAAGGTTTGGCTGTGTCCCCACCCAAATCTTACCTTGAATTGTAGCTCCCACAATTCACACATGTTGTGGGAGGAACCCCATGGGAGATAACGGAATCAAAGGGGCTGTTTCCCCCATTCTGTTTTCATGGTAGTGAATAATCCTCTCGAGATCTGATGGTTTTATAAGGGGTTTCCCCTTTTGCTTGGCTCTCACTCTCTCTTGCCTGGTGCCATGGAAGATGTGTTTTTCACCTTCCGCCATGATTGTGAGGTCTCCCCAGCCAGGTGGAACTGTGAGTCCATTAAGCCTCTTTTTCTTTAAAAAAATGACCCAGCCTTGGATATATCTTTATCAGCAGCATGAAAATGGACTAATGCAGTGGGTCTGTGGCTCTGTAGGCCCTCACCTTCAGAACCAGAGGTGCCTTTCCACGGGTGCTACTCAGGGACCTCCAGGCTATCCACGCTGCCCCTCCCCTGGAAGTCCCCGAATGCTGTCCAGCTTCCCCACCTCCTGCCTGCCTGCCTATCAAACCTTAGCTGCCCCATGCCCGCAAAGTCTTGCCAAATCACTGACCAACCATCCATGGAATCTAAGACACTGGAGGTGAGATAGGAGGTAAGAATAGTCTGGCGCACCACGAGATCTCAGCAGCGCTGGCAGGGCCTGCCGTTTGGCCGACCGTGTGGATTTAAGACAGCATGTGCCACAGAAGAGAACAGGTGGGACCCCCCTCAACTCCTCATAGACAGAACTGACCCCTAGAAGACAGCATGGGCTGAAATTATGGGTCAGAACACCCCCACCTTCCCCAGGGCCCAAGAGACAGATCTTGAGACCTTAAAGGAGGGTGAGAGGGAGGCAGGATGACCGAGGGGTACATCTGCCTCCTTCTCACGATGGCAGGGCCTTCGCAGCCACGAGGGCGCTGTGGCCCCCATGCAACGAGCAGGACATCGCGTCCCCACCGCCTGCGCCAAATGTCAGCCTCGGCGCACGGTGCCCCACCCCATTCCTGAAAACCAAAGGCACCCCTTCCAGAGAAGAAAAAGAGGGAGCCTCATCATTAATAGCGCTGGCGGCAAGGTAAAGCCGCCCGCCCGCCCCCGCGCACCCTCGCCCGTAATTATGCCAGCACGCCTTTCATCCCCACGCGCACACGCAGAAAGTTTATTGTTGTATTTCGGCCTTTTTTCAGTCTCCTCTGCCTTTCATGCAAGGGGAAGGGTGCTGAGGGGTCAAAGCACCTCCCCCACCTCCTCTCCCTGCTGCAGTCCTTTTAGAAAAACACCCAAAGCCATAATTTGTCTTAGAATTTCTTTTGAAACAGCTACAAGAAAGACTAACGACTGCTCTTTTCCCTCTGTTTCTGATTCCAGCCATCCCTTTATCTGGCTTTCATTAGAGCCTCGGCCGCGCCTCTTTTGTGGGAGAGACTTGAGGGAGCCGAGGCAGTTTCCCAGCCGCTGTGATGTTGCTAAAGATTAAAAAGGAGCTTTGAAGCCGCACCAGTTCTCTCTGCGCCCCCTCGGTACAGGACCTCAGAAAGACCCAAGCCATCTGGCAAACCTGACATAAAGACAAAATAAAGTGATTGAAACAGTCTCTTCAAAGCCACAATGGCAGATTTGTTGATTTGGGCGTTATCTTTCATGCGAGGCCCTCAGAAGTCACCAGAACACCTAGGTAATCTCAGGCGGGCCTGACTGGAGTGGATGGAGCTTTCCAGGCCGAGGCTCAGACGGGGCCCGGCCTCACCTGGCGGGGGCCCAGGGATGGACAGCGGGGCCGCGCCCGGAAGCTCCGCAGTTGCATGCAAAGCCCGGGCCTCAGCGGCGGTTTCCAGCCAGGCCTCCTCCCTCCAGCCCCCTCCTGGGTCCCAGCTCCAGAGGAGCCCTGAACCCAGACAGACAGACAGAGCCAGGACAGGAAGCTGGTGCGAGGCTGCCCTGAGCAAGAGGGGATGGCGGGAGATGAAACGCTGCTGTCCTGATTGCAACCGACAGCCCGTTAGTAACACCCTGGCAGCTTCGGAATCGGAACCTGCTTCTCACAGACCCCAGCTGGGCAAGGCCTGGGCAGATGGCCGTTTGCCAGGGCTCAGGGATGGGTCTGCCTCAACCAACTGAGTCTTGGCCAGCAAAGATCTTGGAGGCGCCGACCCCCGGGCAGCTGTGGCCCAGTTCTGCGCTAACAGGTCGGAGTTAACATAACCCGGAACCTGGCCCTCTCTAGGCCTCAGCTTGCCTCCCTGCAAAAGGGACAGGACTAACCCTATGGGCGGAGTTTCTCTCATCCTGTTGGAAAGAAGGGCCTGGAGCCCAAAGTCTTGGATCCTGAATGCACCCCGGTCCTGGACCGGAAGCCTGGAGAAGAGGCGTCAAAGCCAGCGCTGCAGGTGAACAGACCCTCCCACACTGAGTTCTGTCCAGGGCTTTGGGGCATACCACCCCACACAACCACTGCAGATACAACCGCAAGCAAAGCATTCCCCTCTCGGGGACTCAGTCCCAGTGGTCAAACTCAAAGGTTGGAGGGGGCCGGAGATACTGGTGTGCTGGGGAGAACTGGGGCTCTATGAATACCCCCTAGGGACGGAGCTGGGGTCAAAAGAAGCTGAGTGGCTGGGCGCAGTGGCTCATGCCTGTAATTCCAGCACTTTGGGAGACCGATGCAGGAGAATCCCTTGAGCCCAGGAGTTTGAGACCAGCCTGGGCAACACAGCCTGGAAAACACAACCTGGGCAACATAGCAAGACCCCATCTCTTTTTTATTTATTTATTTATTTATTTTGAAACAAGGTCTTGCTCTGTCACCCAGGCTAAAGTGCAGTGGTGCGATCAAAATTTAGTGTTGACCTCTTGGGCCCAAGCAATCCTCCCATCTCAGCCTCCCAAGTAGCTAGGACTACAGGTGTATGCCACCATACCCAGACGAATTTTAATTTTTTGTAAAGATGAAGTCTCACTATGTGGCCCCTGGGCTCGAGTGGCCCTCCTGCCTCGGTCTTCCAAAGTGTTGGGACTAGAGGCGTGAGCCCCACCCCGGTCTTTAAGCTCCCCACTTCACTGCAAACAGCTGCTCTGCTTTTATCTGTTACACACACTGGGCTTCAGAATAAGATCTCCAGGCTTTGTTTTTAAGTATCTGCTGATTAAAACACGCATACAATTTAAAAGCCACAGGTCTTGAGGGCCTCTGCTGGTTCCTTCTGACCTCCTTGAACCTGTGATACTAATCAGACCCTGATGAGCTCAATAAGAGCTGGACTTCATTCTACCCAGTTTCAGCAAAATAATGAATTCACAGAGTCTGCCCATCAATCAAAAGCCAAGAATCTATGGAAAACCTGTTCTGCCCACCCACCCCAGAAAAAGGTAACATCTGCCTGTCCTCAAACACCAGGCCCAGAAAAGATTTCTAAAGGCCGTTCACAGCCTCAGGAGATATAGTAAGTCTCCAGCTGCTTTTTAAGCCAGGGAGAGTGGGCATCTCGTCACAGTCCTTGGAGACAACTTCCTCAACCCCATCTTTCTCTGGCTAGCTAAAGACGAGTGTTCCAGCTCCTCCTTCCCTCCCCTATTTTCTTCAGAGGACTCAGAGGGGAAACTTCTCATCACAGCTGATCCCTAAGCACCTTTCCTTCCTTCCAGAAGCACAGCTGGCTCTGCCATCAGGATAGGAGGCCCACAACAGAGATTTCCTGGCATCTTGGCAGCGATGTGCCTGCATGAGATGAGGCTTTCATCTTTTGTCCTCCCAAAGAGGGAAAGGAAGTCCAGCTCCACAGAGAGGCAGTGCCACAGAGCACATGTGGGAGGGGCAGCCTCCCACCAACTCGTGCAGGGAACCTTCAGGTAGACAATTTGCCTTTCCTTTTCTAACCATGCCTCCACTCTTAGTCTGGTGAACTCCTACTCATCCTTCAAAACCTTTCTCCAATGTTACTTTTTCTGTGAAGCCTTTCTGAGCTCCCTTCTCACAGGCCAGTCCCAGCTCATGTACCACTTCATCCACATCTGTCTTGGGTAGCTCTGAAATGAAATGATAATAATGTTTCCAGGAAGAGCACACATTGAAAGTCAACAGACCTCAGTGCAAATGTCAGTTCCCTTATTCAACAGCTATGAGATCTTGGACAGGTCACTTTGCCTCTCTAAGCCCCAATTTCCTGATCTGTAAAGTTGAAAAAATAAAACTTATTCTCTAGGCTGTTTTTTTGTTGGTGGTGGTGGTGTTATTTTTTTAAAACGAGGTCTTGCTCTTATCTCCAAGGCGGGAGTGCAATGGTGCCATTTCAGCTCATTGCAACCTCCTCTAGGCTGCTTCAGAAGATTCCATGATACATGTGGAAGAGCCTAAAATTATGTCCAGCACATATAGGCACCCAAGAGAAGTGGGCTTCATTTCTTCCTTAGAAGAGTTGAGCTTCTCAAGAACAGGAACCAGGTCTTCATTCATTCATTCATCCATTCATCATTGAACTCTTGTCAAGAACCAAGCCCTAAGCCAGAAGTTGGGTTATACAGCAGGTCATAAAGCAAACTCTGCCCGGGGTCCATAAACCTCACAACTAGTCTTCCTTACTGTATATCTCTAGCATGTGCTGTGGCTCACACTGGTCCCACTCTTCCCAGGTGGTTTGGATAAGGGCAGGTCTTCTGATTCCAGGCTAAAAGTTCCCTGCCCCTAGGATGGTCAGCAGGACTCTTTTCTGCTCTTGACGTCCTCTGAGCCTTGTCTGAGCACTCTGGGAGGAGAGAGATGAAGAGGAGCCATCATCTCTACTCTCGGGGAGCCCTTGATCAGATGGAGGAGCCCCCCTCAACCTAATCCCTGGACAGTTTTCAGCCTGATAAAAGAGACAGACTCATCAATCTCAACCTTGAAAACTCCCAATTTGATGACAGAGTTGCATTTTCCTGATTTGGAGAAGTCCCATTTGGAGAGCAAAGAGCAGAGTTCCATTTTCCCTAATACTGCAAACTGTTAGTCTGATGGAAGACACACATGCCTCCTGATCCTGGCCCAGTTTATCACTGGTGGGGGTGAGATTTTTCCCTTCACAGGAGGGCACCTCCTCTGATGGGAGAGGCAGTCTGTGCCCATAGATAGCTTGAGAGTCAGATAAAACAACATGTATGGGGGAAAAAGAGATTCATGTAGGGTCCCTTTGAAAAGCTGGCTGTGCAAAGTCTCTATTTGTCTGTACTCAGAAGGGATATTCCTGGCTCTGCAGATGCACCATTTGAACCTGCAGGGCTGGACACAAATGACAGAGGCATCCGCCTCACGAGCATCCAGCCAAGCTCCTCACAAGAGAACCCATGCCAGAGCTGGCCAGAGGCCCCGTCACTGGCATCTCGTGCCAACCTTGCCAGGGGAGGCTTTCTCACGATCAGGGACATCTGGGCTGGCCCAGCTCCCAGAGGCCACCGACATGAAAGGCGAGGGGCTCTGCGGAAACACCATCTGCACATCATAAAGCTGCTTGGTGGCTCCCAGGGGCTGCCTCCAGCTGCGGCTGGGTTGCCTGGGAAAACAGAGGAAGGTACCAAGCGGCCAGGAGGGGGAGGCCAGGGGGAGAATAAGGATGGCCAAAAGGGGAGAGCTGGGCTGGCATGCTGCCACCTGGCACCCTATGCACTGGGGAAGTTAACATCACCTGGTTCGTCTCCCTGTAGCTGCCTGGGAACCCAGTGGGTTGTGCCTATCCCTGGAGGTGACTTGATGGGTAGAATATGGGGCTGTTTATGCCCTCAGTGGCCATGCCTCAGTTTCCATATCTGTACATTGGGAGTAATAATAATCTCATCCATATGGTGGGTTTACTGTGTGAATTAAAAGTAATACAAGTATTGAGCTTAAGAGCTGTGCACATAACATCTGCAATGTGCATCCCACACCTGGTTTAAAGTAAGTCTTCAGTCACCACTGTCATCATCCTGCCTCCCAGATGCAGTCCTGCAGCTCTGGGAGCAGCCATCTGTGATGGAAGGAGCTGTCCAAGATATTTCACTGGCTGTCCTACCCAGGGCCCCACCTTCAACACCAAGTCCAAAGCTGATTGGACAAAGGATACGGGTTGGCCCAAGAAAACTCATCTATTGGCAGTTGAGCAGAGCCTATCAGATTCTCTGTGGAGAGCTTGAGCTGGAGCTGGGTTTTGCCTACCTTGGGCCATGTTGAAGCAGAGGAAGGAGGCAGAGAGGAAGAGAAAGAACAGAGATGTGAGAACAGCAGAGATAGGGGAGATACAAGGTTCCTGAAAGGTGGAAAGAGATGACAGAGGGGAGAAGGCCTCTGGTCCCTTCTTTTGGGTTCCCAGTTGAGTTCCCAGTAGTCAAGGCTGTACCAATAATCATGAACCTATGATGTGTGCCAAGAAGTCCAAGCACAAATACGCACATACCACTCACACCCCCACATCCCATCATACCAACATACACCCCTTTTTACTTTTTCTTTACAAGTCCCTACCCACACACAAACCACTTCCTAAATGGTGAATCCCAGAAGACCAATTTTGTTGAGTGGGGCTCAGAAGCTGAGAGAAACCTCTGGATAGTTCTGGAAAATACCATTTTTGGAGAAAGTGGAGAGAAGAGAAGAGATGGCTGGCTGTAGGAGAGAAAACACAGGTGCACAGAGAGAGCTCACAGAGAAGTCTGTGAAGTATCTGAATTGTGATGCCTCATCACTGTAGCAGAACGTCATCAAATCATATCACCTGCCATCTCCCGGTTCTGCTCTTCCCCATGTTGGCGCCATCCTTTGCCCCTCCAGCTGGCAACAGCTGCTGGCCTCTACAGTGGCACCATCCCTCAACCACAGACAATAACAGGGGCTCCAGTGTTGGACTCCCTCAGAAGCAGACCTTTAGTCAAGGATTTTAGGACAAATGGTTTCCTTGGGAAGTGATCACAGGAAGTATTGGTGTGGGAATGGGGAAGAGAGCCAGCACCGGGAAGGAAGCCAATACAAGGTGTGTTACCAGGTGGTTATCTCTGTGAGCACCCAGAGCCTAAGCCCACTGGGGAACTGTGAGGGCCAGGGTAGAACACGCATCTCACAGAGAAATGGGGTATTTATCCACCAGCTCCCATCAGCCATTGGTTGAGGGCTGCCACCAAACTTGGACTAGAATGCCTCAAATTTTGCACCCTAAGCATCTCACTTGCCTCCCCTAGCTACCCTGGCAACTCCTTGGTGGCATTAGCCCCCTGACTTCCAGCCCCTATGGCACACAGGGACAGAGTGTGCTCTAGCCATCTGGGAGAGTACTCAAGCAGAAACCCAAAGACAGGCAATTGGAAGTTCAGCCCCTGTGCATGGAAATGGCAAATGCCAAGAGGCTATGCATGGGGCCCAGTCAGGGGCTGCTATATTGTGCAAAAATATCGTATTATCTCAAAGGTTCTGATTGGGTCATATGCTCATCTCTGGACCAATCACTGAGGCCAGAGGGATGTGACATGCTAATTGAGTCAGCCTTAGAGTGATGGAGGGGGCCGGGAGTACAAGGGGGCAGTGGGTGTGTTCTCTGGGTACCGCATAGAAATGAACAAGTCCGGACCATAGCAACTCTCAGAAATAAGATGAGCAGACACCAGTTGGGTGGCCAGAAAAACAAGGCACACAAAGGACCACACCTCGGCCCCAAGTTGCCATTAATCGAAAGGTGAGAGGGTTGGATTTGGCTTGTCCAAAGCCCTTTCAGCAAAAGCCTTTAGCTAGTCACATTAAGCTTTGGTTTAAAGCATTAATTGAAACTGGCCTGTGCCAGACACTGTGTCAGGCTCTGAGGGAACACAGATAAAAGCTCCCATTTCTGTTCTCTGGAAACAGAGGCAAGGGTGGCAGTGGAGGGGGAAAAGACAGTGACTGCTGTTTCAATGATGATTTCAGCAGATCTGTTCATGAGATTCCACTGATCACGACACGTACAATTATTTCATGAGCCACCAAGGAAAAAGAAAAGTTGCCAATTAAATTATGTCACACCTTGGGTAATAAGATTTATTCCAATTTTAGAGACATGAAATGTTAAAAAGATGAGCTTTAGAACTGTTATGATCATATTTTATAGTTTATAAAGGATGCTTTTATAGACACTATCCCATTAGATACTCACTACAAACCTGCCAGGGATAATATCACTGCTATTTTCCATTCCAAGAAACTGCATTCAGAGAGGTCAAGTGAGTTTCGCAAGGTGACCAAGCTACTAAATGGTCAAAGTGGGACTCAACCCCAGGTCTGCCTGGTTGCAGAACCAGGAGACCACCAGGTCTCCCTAGTACTTTGGTGACTCCTGGCCCATTTTTGTTTGCCTACCAGTTCAAAACAAGGAACCCAACCAGCTCCACCTCCTTCTGCTCCCACACACTCATATGCCCAGGCTTGAGATTTCTGTTCCCAGGAGCTTTCTTCCCTTCCAGGCAAAACAATCTTCCTTGGTGACCACAGGCAAATAGTATGGTCACCCCCTCATTCCCAACTCCCCTCAAGCCACCACCACGGTGAGCACTACTCAAACCTGGGTCCTTACCAAGGATTCTATTTTGAAGGACTTAAGCCCTTGCCCCTCAGAATGCCTTAAGTTAGACCTGTTTGATAATCGTTTATATGATAGTTTCCTCATGTATATGTTCCCTCATGAACACAGGGGTTCACACTTTGTTTAATGCTCTGAGTTGCTACCTTGAAATTCTTAATAATTTTGAACAAAGGACCCTACGTTTTCATTTTGCACCTGGCCCTACAAATTACGAAGCTGGCCTTGGTGAGAATGGGCCCGCCACACTTAAAAGTATCTGAGCAAGAAGTTGGCCTTGTTGCCCCATTCCTGGGTCTCCTGAGGTCAGGAACTGTGTCCTGGTCACCTCTGTATTCTCTGGGAACAGACGTGCTCAGTTCCCTAAATAGAGGGACTCCTCAGTAGGTACTGAATGAATTTTGTGTGTGTGTGTGTGTGTGTGTGTGTGTGCCCATGCACACACAAGTCAGTCTATATTCTTTCAGTTGCAAGGGACAAAAATCCAATTCAAAGTACACAAAACTCAAAGGGGGAATTTATTCACCCCGTGAATTGAAAAGTGTAAGAGGCTGATGAACTTCAGGCTCAGCTGGATCCAGGGACTCAAGCAGTGTCACCAGGCTACTAGCTCTAAGCTCTGCTCTTTCCACCATTAGCATTATTCTCAGGCAGTGTCTCCTCTCACACTCCAAAAGCACCAGGCTGACATACCACTAACTCAGCAAGCTTTTTACGGAAAGGTCCCACCAAAGCCAAGCCTCAGTCCCATGCCCGCCTCTGTACCAATCACTAAGCCAGGAGCAATGATATTCTCACTGGCCAGATTCCAGTCACAGGCCCACCTCTGAACCAATCACTGGCCCTGGCAGCTGTGACACTCTCACTGGCAGGTCTGGGTCACATGCTCACCCCTGAACCAATCATCACTGGCCCTGGCAGCTGTGCTACTCTCATTGGCAGGCTTGGATCACATGCTCATCCCTGAACCAATCATCACTGGCCCTGGCAGCTGTGCTACTCTCATTGGCAGGCTTGGGTCATGTGGAGAGAGGAGGCTCTCAAAATGGAAGTCAGGATGCTGTGGTTAGAGGAAGTGGTTATTCGGTGCTAGATGGACAGAAATAACCAGTAATATCAAGGCTTCTCTCTGCCTATCTCCCAAGTTTGTCCCTTGGGTCTGAGAAGCCTGAGAACCTTGCTGACCCAGAAGAGCAGCCTTGGAAACGCAGCAAAAATGGAAGGCCTGGGAAATACCAAGGGTCCAGGCAACCAAAAGGCCCACACTGGATGGGTCAGCAGGACCAGGGCAGATCAGACAGGTGCCAGAGGCAGGCGGGCACTCTGCATAGTTACCACCAGAGGGTAGCTGACCCGGAGGCAGGGTAAACAGGTGAGGTCAAGTAGCCACAAGGGACCTCTGTTCCTTGCCTGAGGCATGGCAGATAATAACACTGACTGCTCACCCTTATTGTGTCTGGCCCTGTCCTAAGCATTTTTATGCATCAACTCAATGAATTATCACCAGTGAGATTAGTACATTTATAACCCTCATTTTACAGATGAGGGAACCAAGGATTTGAAGTAACGAGGCCAAGATCATACAGCACAAAGTGGGCAAGTCACGTATCTATTTCAGCAAACCCTGAGCTTCCTGAGGTTAGGAGCTGTGTCTTGTTCTTATATGAAGTCCCCATGGACCCTAATAATCACTATGTGCGTAATGGATATCTGGTGAAGTAAAAGATCAGGAGGCTGTACTGTGTTCTCCATGCTCCCCATCCTCCCCATCCCAGGAGGAAATCACCAGGCTCAGCTTAGGCAATACCCCTTCCAGATGTGCTGACCTTGGAAGACCTTAGGCAATACCACTTCCAGGTGTGCTGACCTTGGAAGATGATTCTTAGACTTTGCCTTTGCTCTGTTGTAATGGACTCTCAGGCACTACAGTACACACATCAGTAGAAAAGAGAGTTTGAGATTTTGCAAAGGCTTGACAACTCCAAAGTCTCATTGTGTGGGTCACCTGTTTTTGTTTGAGGCAGAGTCTTGCTTTGTTGCTCAGGCTGGAGTGCAGTGGCATGATCTCAGCTTGCTGCTACCTCCGCCTCTGGGGTTCAAGTAATTCTCGTGCCTCAGCCTTCCAAGAAGCTGGGATTACAGGCTAATTTTTGTATTTTTAAGACAAACAGGGTGTCCCCATGTTGTCCAGGCTGGTTTCCAACTTCTGCCCTCCAGCAATCCACCCACCTAGACCTCCCAAAGTGTTGGGATTACAAGTGTGAGCCACCGTGCATGGCCTGTAGGTCACTATTCATGCCTCTCCCAGGAGTAGCTGGCTGTGCAGTTGAGGGGAAGAGGAAGAACACATTTAACGTGAATTCATTTATCAACCTCCGCTGGGGTCCCACCATGGGCCAAATACCACACTGAGTGCTTTGAGGGGGACGGAGGGAGGCATGACAAAACTTCCTCCTCCAACCCCCTCCTGGGAGGAGAAACAAGTCACTGCCAGAAGGAAGAACACAGAAGGAAGTCCTGCCTTCCACAAGAGAGGACTTCTAATCATTTGGGCAACAAAAATGTATTAGGTACATGCCACGGGCCCGTGAACAAAACAGAATAGACTCAGCTCTTGCCCTCAGGAAGTTCTCAGTCTAATGGGAAGGCAGACAATTGACAAATAAATATGGAATTGTAAATGTGATGTGTTTCACTAGAAACAGGAAAAGCACAGAGTGCTATAAAATAAACTAAACGGGGGCCGGGCATGGTGGCTCACACCTGTAATCACAGCATTCTGGGAGGCCAAGGCAGGTGGATCACCTGAGGTCAGGAGTTCGAGACCAGCCTGGCCAACATGGGGGAAACCCCATGTCTACTAAAAATACAAAAAGTTAGCTGGGCTGGTGGCAGGCACCTGTAATCCCAGGTACTGGGGAGACTGAGGCAGGAGAATCGCTTGAACCCAGAAGAGGGAGATTGCAGTGAGCTGAGACCTCTCCACTGCACTCCAGCATGGGAGACAAGAGTAAACTCCATCTCAAAAAGTAAAAAAAGAATAAATTAAGAGAAAAACTAAAAAGGGACGTGTTGGAGCAGGTCAGGGTTGCCCTTCTGAGGTGGTGAGAGATGGAAAGAGGCCAGCCATGTGAAGCATGTGGGAACAGCATTCCAGAATGAGGGAACAGCTCGTGTGACAGCCCTGCATGGCAGGAGAGCACGGCATGTTCAAAGGACTAAGATTAGGCAAGTCATGTCTGGAGGTTAGTGAGTAGAAGTAGGTAGTGGCAGAAATCGGGGTCAGAGAGAAGAGCAGTTCAGGTCACACTGAGCCTTGTAGGCTGAGGAGAAAAGCGTGGGCTTGATCCAAGTGAAGTGGGAGACCCCCAGAGGGTTATGAACAGGATGATGATGTGGCCTAATCCAATCTATAAACTATCTTTTTGTTTTTATTTTTATTTTTGTAACATGCACCACCACCCACAGAAAAATCCATGTGTTTTGTTTTGAACAGAGATGAGGTCTCACTATGTTGCCCAGGCTGGTCTCACACTCCTGGTCCTCATCCTCCTACCTCAGCCTCCCAAATTGCTGGGATTACAGGCATGAGCCACTGCCCCGGCCCCAAAATCCATGTATTTCAAAGTCACTCTGGCTGCGGTGGGGAAAGTGGATTTATAGTGGAGCAGAGTGGACGCGGGGAAACATGGCAGCTCTTGCTGAGTCAATAGCTAGGGTGCACAGATGAGGCCTATTCCTTCCTCATAGGGGCCGCTGGGGAGGCTTTCGGAAGCACATTTTACCCCAGGTGAAAGAGATACAGGCAGGCAGGATGGAGAAGGCTGCATTCGCCACTCCTAGCGTTTTTCTCCTAAATAAAGAGGAAAAATAGTTTTTCCTTTTTCTGCCTCAGAAACTAGAAAGAGATGCCCATTCATCAGTGCCTTCTGAAATGCCTGTGTGTAGAGTTAAAAAACAGGAACACAGACCATCAGCAGTTTACAGCACAGACAATTCAGTGATGTCGTAAAATCTGGCATAAATAGATCTGGCTGAGCCTCACAACTTTTCTGCCGGGGCTGACAATGTCAGCAACACCAAGTCGGATCCCCTACGGGCTCCAGAACACAAGATCACCATAGAGAGAGGAGGAGAAAACGCCCCCCACCACCACTTGCATTTCCCCCAGCAATGGACAGGTTTGCCTCTCTGAGGAGCAGGCCAAGCATCAGCCAAGCCAACCAGAATTGGATTAGTAGGAGAGACCCTTTCTGCCAGCTCTTTATCAGTGACCAGTCTCATGGGGGACAAGTGCGAATGTTTTGTGAAGCGTGTTGTGTGTGTTAGCAGCAGGGTGCCTCGGGGCTCCCCTCAGCACGGAGTAATAGGGCTCCGAGTGACAGGTAACAGTGCTCAGCATTCACTTCCTCCTCTCATTGCACCCTCACAACCTGCTCAGGCTCAAGACAGGTAGAGAAACTGAGTTTAGAAACGGGTGTTTTGTTTTTGTTTTTTAATGCTTGGTTACTTTGGGTACAGCTTCCATTCGGCAATCTTCTGGTCACAGTACCCCAATTTTTCTTAGGGATCCCAGCTTAGCCCATGTGGTTTAGGTAGCATCCGTCTCCCACCTGAGCTCCTGGGGTAGAAGACCCATGGTCTGTCCAGGTTTCACTTGTCCCTGAATTCTGCCACCACCGTGACCACCCCCTACCCACATTCCACCCGTTCATGATCATAGGCTTCAGGTGGATACGTAATCTAAATTAGTCCAATCACATAACCCTAACTTTGGCGGGCCACTGGGGAAAGGCACATTTCCTTTTTTTCTGGACTGGGATCTATGAGGATGTCATCTGGGAGCTTCTAGAGGCCAATGAAGCCTGTCTGAGAATGGAACCAGTGCAGAAGGAAGTAGAACAGAGAGAAAAAGCCTGAATCTTGTGACATCATTTGAGCACCTGGGTATAGCCATACCTGAAGCATAACCTCATTAGGGGTGGGTTTCTGACTGTCCCCACATGGAGGCCACGCAATGGCAAGGATGAGAACCAGGCACTGTGAGCTCCAGTTCAGTGCTCTTCCGGATGACTTTACCCAGCCACACAACAAACTCAACTAATCTGTACATGGCTTTATGGTCTGCTAAAAGATGGGTATTTCAAAAATAAAAACATCTGATCATTACAATGTTTTGTCTAACAGAATCACAGAGCTGTGGAAGGGCCCCCGGAGGTCCTATCACTGAGTGGTTTTCAAAGACTTTTAGCAACTTCTTGTTTCAAATGAAGTTTGAAGCAAAACACCTATTTGTGAGAAATAAACACAGTAGCTTGTTAGTGCAAATGTGTTTTATCTTTTAGGTTAGAAGTTCTTAACATTTGGCTGGCGGTGGCTCATGCCTGTAATCCCAGCACTTCAGGAGGCCAAGGCAGGGGGATTGCCTGAGGTCAGGAGTTCGAGACCAACCTGGCCAACATAGCAAAATCCTGTCTCTACTAAAAATACAAAAATTAGCTAGGTATGGTGGCACATGCCTGTAACCCCAGCTACTTGGGAGGCTGAGGCAGGAGAATCACTTGAACCTAGGAGGCAGAGATTGCTGTGAGCTGAGATCATGCCACTGCACTCCAGCCTGGGAGACAGAGTGAGACTCCATCTCAAAAAAAAAAAAAAAAAAAAGTTCTTAACATTTACTTTTTATAATTAATGAAGACCCAGATTTCATTGTGTTATTTATTTCCAATGTATAGAATTTTATTGTATAATATATTTTCATGTGTGGGAGATTTTTAATCACTTTTTAAAAATTCTTTATAATTGATACATTATACATATTTATGAGGTATAGAGTGACATTGATACATATATACAATGTGTAATGATCTAATCACAGTAATTAGTATATCCATCACCTCACACATTATTTCCTTGTGTTGGAAACATTCAAAATCCTCTTTTCTAGCTATTTGAAATGTATAATAAAGTATTATTTTATAGTCACCCTACAGTGCTAAAGAACACTAAAATGTATTCCTCCTATCTAACTAAATATCCACCAACAGATGAATGTATAAAGCAAGTCCACAGTGGAATACTACTCAGCCTTAAAAAAGAAGGAAACTCTGCTGTTTGCAGCAACATGGATGACATGGAGGACACAATGTTAAGTGAAGTAGGCCAGGCACAGAAAGAGAAATTCTGCCGGACTAGAGGCTAAATTCTTTGCCCTCGTTCATATGTGGAAGCCAAATGGATTGACTGACCTCATGGAAGTAGAGGGCAGGCTAAGCAGGAAACAGAGGAGTAATGAGAGGCCGGGAAGAACAGCGGGGGCAGGTAGAAAGAGATTGGTTAACACACATCTATGCCAAGAGGAAGAGAGAGGCGCTGAGCGACATCCTGGCCGCCATGAGGAAACTGGCTGCCAGGGAGGACTGAGCTCCCTGCCCTCTGCCCAAAATAAAAGCTTCACAGAAATAAAAAAAATAAATAAATAAATAAAACACCACAGTTAATGAATATGAAATGATGGCTAGCTAGAAGGAATAAGTTCTAGCATTCTATCACTGTTATTTTTTAATAGTTAAAAATACTTTTTAAATAATTGGGATAAACACTAGGTGCAGTGATGCATGCCTGTAGTCCCAGCTACTTGGGAGGTTGAGGCAGGAAGATCGCTTGAGCCCAGGACTTCAAGGCTGCCCTGCTCTGTGATCGCCCCTGCGAATAGCCACTGTACTCCAGCCTAGGTAACACAGTAAGACCCCATTTCTAAAATAAATGAATAAATAAAGTAAACAAAGAAGTCCCTCAGATCTTTTTCATCTTTCTGTGGGATTGTGAGTTAAAAAAGAAAGAAAGAAAGAAAGAAAGAAAGAAAGAAAGAAAGAAAGAAAGAAAGAAAGAAAGAAAGAAAGAAAAGAAAGAAAGAAAAAGGACTTTTAGTTTGTCTGGCTTTGTCAAAGGTCTTCTTTTGATGTCTAGTTGTTCTAACTTCAGAAATATTCCCTTTTTCTCGTACAAGAAAAGTAAGTCGAAGTATAAGCTAATGTTCCAGAATAGTACTTCTCAGATTTTACTACATATATGTGAATCACCCAGGGATCTTGCTTAAATTGTGAATTCCAATTCTACAATCCTGAGGTGAGACCTGAGACTCTGGATCCCTACCAAGCTCCCAGGCCCTGCCAACGCAGCTGTCCCCAGACCATGCTTTGAGTAGCCAGGCTCAATAAAGGGGTATCATGAATATATCCCCTGAGACAGGGAGAAGAGAATCACTACCAAACTCTAAGTTAAAAAAAAAAACAAAAAAAAAAAAACTGGAAAATATCTGGAATGACATATACCAAAATGCTACAGAGAGTGCTGAGATGATGAACAATTTGAAATATCTTCCTTACACTTATCTGTAGTTTCAAATTTGTCTATAATGAACATGAATTACTTAGGCAATAAATAGATTTAAAACTAAATAACTGAAATTTAAAAACCTAAAGTATACATCAATTTTTTAAAACGAAGTCTTTATCAGACGCTGAAAGAGAATCGGAAGCATTTCCCTAGAACTAACCGCTTGAAAGGAGCCAGTTGAGTCCTCTTTCTCTTTGTCTTTTTACCTTTTTGTTTGTTTGTTTTTGAGGCAGGGTCTCACTGTGTTGCCCAGGCTGGAGTGCAATGGTACAATCATAGCCCACTGCAGCCTTGATCTGTTGGGCTCAAGTGATCCTCTTGAGTCAGCTTCCTGAGTAGCTGGTACCACAGGCATGCGCCACTACACCAGGCTAATTTTTAATTTTTTGTAGAAATGAGGTCCTGCTATGTTGCCCAGGCCGGTCTCCAGCAATCCTCCCACCTTAGCCTCCCAAAGTGCTGGGATCACAGGCGTGAGTCAGTGCATCTGACTGAGCCTTCTTTCTGCAGCGTGGTTTAGATGGAGATAGGGGAGAACCATGTCCAGGTTTCACAGCCAGTTTTTGACAGAGCCAGGACTATGAAATTAGAGATCTGGGTGACAGAGCACAAGCCCACAGCCACAGTCTGATAAGAGTTTATCAAACACACAGCGACTTTCTATGAAGGGAATTTGATCCTGGGCCCTGTCAGCAGGGCAGTGCTCCAAGGAATCACGATGGACGGGGAGCCTGGGCCTGCAGGATCATTTCTGAGCTGCTGATGGCCTGTCCCCAGCCTGGGGCTCCTGGAAAATCCCCAGCTTTCTCCAAGGAGACCATTTCATCTGGTTTATCCCATTTTACAGGGGAAGTCCACGCCCCACAGCCTGGCATTCAAGGCCTCAGTGTTCCCCTCTGCATCTCTGTCTCATCGCACCTCCCACTCTCAGGCATCGCCTTGGTGGTCTTGCATGCACAAGTCTACTTGTCTAATCCGCCCTTCCCTGGCCCTTCCAGGGCTTAGAGGTCCCCTGCAGCCTGGCCCCGCTTTCCTTCCTCTGCACACCCTCAGCCTGCTGCCGCCCTCACCTGGCTCTCCTGGGTATCCCGCTCTCCTGCTCCTCCTCCTGCCTCCCTCCACTCCTCAGACTCCTCTGCTGCTTCCTCATCCTTTATTCATCTGTTAGATATTTATTGAAGATCTTCAAGGCTCCATCTTCTCCGATCACTCTACTGTCTCCTCCTGGATGCTTTCATTCACTCCTGAGGTTCCAAAGACATCTCTCTGCCCAAAATCTATTTTCAGATCTTACCTCCCTGCCAAGCTCCAGACACATGCATTCCCCTTCCTACTTGGCTTCTCCTCTTGGGTTTTTCATGGGCATCCCTAACTCCTCCTAAGTTCTTCCTCCTAAATAACTCAAATTATCCCACTGCACCATCCCCACATCCCCCATGCTAGGCCAAGCCACCCCCATCTCCCCTTTGAAGACCACATCGCTCGCTTCTAAGCTGGTCTCTCTGCCTGGTCTCCTAAACCCACTCCAATTCTTCCTCCATTCAGAAGCCAAAGTGCTCTTCTTTAATTGCCAATCTGGCCATGTGCCCAATTCCACTGCCTTCACGGGCATCCCAAATAAAATCAAGCATCTCTGCCATACCTTGAAAGGCTCTGCTCAGCCCAGCCTTTCTTCCAGACATGGTCCACATTACTTCTCTTGCTCCAAACCTGGTCTTCTCCCTGACTGCACCCAACTTTCCTTTGCCATTGTGCATTCTGACCTGTCTGGCAGTTTAGTGGGTGCAGCTGATGCCTCCTTGGCTCACCTCTCATGAAGGGGTATCCCACTGGAGGGGCATCACCAGCAGCTGGGAGTGTTGTCCGTTCAGAGAAGACAGCCACACACCTCCCTCAGAGAACTGCCTTGGGACAGACTAGAGTCACCTCTGCAACAGATGACAATCAGGCAGATCTCACTGCCTGAGATGGGCTACAAAAGGCCGGCCATCTCCCCGTGAGGTGGGACTGTTCCGTGGACAGTTGATATTCCCCATCGCCCCTCACCCTGCCACCACTGCAGGATGGGGCGAAAGCCGAGACCACCTCCTTCTCTGCTTCTCCCCGCCACCCCATCCTGCTTCTCTCCCTGCTGCCGGTCCTTCCCGATTGCCACCCCAACAGATCCCCGCCTCAGGTTCCACTTGTAGGGCACCCAACCCAGATGTATCCTCCAGGTCACGCCTGGCTGAGCCCCCAGAGCACTGTCCAGTCAGCACTCTGCTGTTTTCCTGCCTAGCAGTGAGCATGGGCGTGATTGATACTTGTCTGTATTACCTGTCTAACACACATCCCACTGTACACTCCGTAAGGGCAGAGCCATGTCTATTTTATTCCCACCGTGTTCCTAGCACCCCCTAGCACATAGTAGGTACACAAAACTACAAACTGATAGAAAGAAGGAAGGTCCTGGTGTGGCCTCTTTCTTATTTGATCGAGGGCTCTGAGTCTAAATGGCTTTGGGGGGTTGGCGGCCATGAGTGCCATGGCTTGGGCTCGCTGCCCTCCAGCAAGCAGCTCTGAGACTGTGTGGGCAGAGGCAGTGTGGCATGCCCGCGTGGATGGCGGCCGTCCACCATCTCTCTCTTCTCCTCACTCAGAGGCAGCAGCTGGAGCTGCTCCGCCAGTGACCGTGAGCAACCCTGGAAGCTGCACTGTCAACAGCCTGTCACAGCGAATCCACCCAGGCCACTGCCTCCCCACAGAGCTGCCTGCTGAACCAGCCTCAGCCTCTCGGGGCCTCTCCCAGCAGCGCACACAGGCTGGCACCAGGAAGGCCCAGGCCTGCTTTTGCTGCCAAATGGGGCACCTGTTGCAGCTGCTGGGGGCCTGCACTCAGGGAATGCCACCTCCTACCCCACCGGTAGAGAGGACAGGAATCCCCGTGGAGTATCCAGTAGAACCGACGCTTTCCCTCCCGCCATCTGCCCCTTTACACTTGAGAAGGCCTGCCCTGTGCCAGGAGTGTCTCACTCCCTGCTTTTGTTAACCCTCATGCCAAGCACCCAGGCTGCCCAGAGCTGGCTCTGCCCATTCCTCAGAGGAGAAAACTGAGGTTCAGACAAAGGCAGGCAGGAGAAGTCAGTAGCCCAGGAACTCTCTGTCTCGGGAGTTCCCCATCCTGCCTGAGTGCAGCATAGGGGGGCTTTGCGGAGCACGGCCAAGCTGAGGCTCAGAGGCCCCCGACGTTCAAAGCTTTGAGTCTGTCCGGGTCATCGGTCAGCAGCCCGCAGCGCTTCCTCATTTGTTGGCTCTAGGGGATCACTGTAAAGGGTTCCTAGTGGGTGTCCCAAAACCAAGACCACTGAGTTTCACCCAGCCCTCACCCCACCCGACCAACAGAGGTCACAGTCTACCTCGGGGTCTGGTGGCCAGGACATCGGCAGTGTCCCAGAGCGCCCTCTCCGCCGGGGCACCAAAGTCTGCAGGCACCCTGGGCAACAGCTCCTCGAAGAGAGGCCGGGCTGGAGAGGGACCACCTCCAAGCTGAGCTGGGCAGAGATTTCCTGGGCACGCCACACCCCCCAGTGGCCGGCCTTTCTCAGTGCCTTCTCCTCCACAGACTCTCCTGGAGGCCTCGAGTCACCTTGTGTCTCCACCAGCAAGGGGAGGAAGGAGGAAGAGAATTACGACAACACAGTAATCACGATGCATTCATTTGTCCCACAAATACTTCTCCAGGGCCTGTGCTGAGCTCAGCTCTGTGCTAAGTGCAGCGGACACAGCCATGAGCGAGGAGGACCTAGTCCCTAACCTTGGGGACCTGGAGGCCAGTGGACAGATGGCGGACACGCACACAGATAGGGAACAGATATTCAACATGATGTTGGATACTGTAGGTGCAATGGAGAGAAACCAGGCATTGCACAGGCCGAGGGAAGAGGGGAAGGGCTGCTGGTCCAGAAGCTTCTCTGAGGCGGTCACAGGGGAGACCAAGGCAATATTAGGGCAGGAGCCACTCCAGAAGCTCAGAGTAGGGTGTTCTGGGCATAAGGAAGAGCAGTAGGGGCCGGGGCAGGGGGCAGGGGGGCAGGAGGGAGAAGGGGGCAGGGGGATGGGGCTGGAGAGAGAATGAGGCCCTGAAAGCCAAGGTGCAGATTTGGCTTTGACTCCGAGTGAGAGTTTTGAGAAGGAGAGTGACATATGTCTTTAAAGATCACAAATATTTAAGTTAGTATTAGCAGCTGATATTTATTGAGCACTTACTATCTACCAGGGCATTACTCTCGGTGCTCTGACCCCATTATCTTCTTTCATCCTTACAACCACCCTGTTTCAGCAGCACACCCGATGACCTCACCCTGGTTCCACAGTTCAGGAGGGGACAGCCCTTTCAGGACATGCCAAGGTTGCAGAGCCGGTAAGCGTGACCCCAGGACTCAAGTCAGCTCTGTCTCACTCCAGAGCTGTTGGGCTTCCCAATTGCTATCTGATCTTGACACCCTGGCAGTAGAGACCCTGGGAGGGCCCTGGAACATGGAGGCAGGTGGTCAATCCCAGCTGTGTGGCTTTGGGTAGTCCCTGCCCTTACAGAACCCCAGATATACCCTCTGTAAAATGGGCAAATATATCCTTTTTCCAGAGTGGCAGGGAGGACACTGAGCTCAGGATCCAGGCAGGCGGCGGATGCGGAATAGGTGCCAACAGGGTTCTATCAGTCATTCTGCCCTAGGGTTTGGGGGCTGGCTTCTAGGGGTCTAGGGATATACACACGAGGCTTGGGCCACCCTGGAAAAAGAAGGCAACCATTCTGCCTCCTCGATGAAGGAAACCAGGCTGCAAGGGCACTGACGGAGGCTGGCAGAGCAGATGTAGGATGCCAGGTAGGACTGACCAAAGTACAGAGCCCATCTGGTCCTCTCCCCAAGATCATCCTCTTCCTCTTCTGCCAGCAAATACACACCAGCAGAGTGGCTCCATCTCCTCCAGCAGCGCAGCCTGTTGCTGTCAAGAAACCTCCCCTTCACCGCCCAGCTCAGGATCATCCCCCTAACCAGGTCTCCCAAAACCTGAAGTTCCATCATTAAAGAGCTATTCCACTGAGTTAAGCAGTTGTGCTTTATTGGGCAAGTCCTCCTTGTACATTTAGTTCCACAGGACTCACAAAAATCCATAGACAGAGAATAACAATTATTTCTATCCTTTCCTTTTTTTCTTTTTTACTTTTTTAAAAATTGAATAGAGACGGGGTTTCTCCACGTTGCCCAGGCTGGTCTCAAACTCCGGCACTCCAGCAATCTTCTCACCTGGACATCCCACAGTGCTGGGATTACAGGGGTGAGCCACCACGCCTGGCCTATTTCCATTCCTTAAATTATCTTCTGATCTTTTTCAATGCACAAATATGCATCTCGAAGTACATACATCTTCTCTGGAATTTGTTTTAATTTAACATGATTCCAAACATGCAGGAAGCGTCATTGGAGAGGACCTAGCCCTCTTTTCTAAGAAAATGTGGCATAGTGGTTAGAAGGTACGGCTTGGAAGTAGGCAGACATGGATTGAAATTCCAGGTGGGCAAGGTGCGTGACCTTGCATAAGCCACCCGACTTCTCCAGGCCTCAGTTTCCTCACCTGTGGAATAGGGATAACAGCACTCCTCCCACCAGAATACGGAGACAAAGGGATGATGTGTGCAACACCTTAACCAAATGCCCTGCAAAGGCGACTGCCCAATTAACAGTAGCTATTGCTATGGTCAGTTTAGTCCTTCTTATTGAGATATGCACATGCTTAGAAAGTTTCCCTGCTTGAAATGATATTTGTATAAACGATGTATTGCTGTGAAACAAATTACTCCAACACATA
The DNA here is from genome assembly GCF_048565385.1 of Saimiri boliviensis. Taxonomy (NCBI): domain Eukaryota; kingdom Metazoa; phylum Chordata; class Mammalia; order Primates; family Cebidae; genus Saimiri; species Saimiri boliviensis. Next base: position 122,004,240 of record NC_133449.1, read on the forward strand.
GTGGCTTAAGTAAACACATATAAATTACCTCCCAGTTTCTGTGGGGAGAAGTCCAGCATGGCTTAACTAGGTCCTCTGCTTCTGGGTCTCTCACAGGGCTGTGATCAGGATGTCAGCTAGGGCTGAGGTCTCATCTGAACGCTCCACTGAGCAAGGATCCACTTGGAAGTTCAGATGGCTGCTGGCAGGATTCAATCCTTCAAGGCCTGTTGGACTGGAAGCCTCAGTTGTAGCTAGATGTTGACTAGGGGCCAGCCTCAGCTCTTCGCCACATGTGCTTCTCCAGCATGAGAGCTTGCTTCATCAAAACATACAAGCCAAGAAGTCAAGAGAGACAGTCAGCAAGCAAGACCGAAGGCTTATGTATCCTCATCACAGGAGTGATGTCCATCACCTTTGCCATATTCTATTCCTCTGAAGCCAGTCTCCAGGCCACTCCACATTCACTGGGAGGATGTGAAGGCCAGCAGGCAGAAATCTCTGGGGAAGCCTGCCTGACCCAGGACCGTGCAGCTCAATTAGCATTTTCTGCTGCCTTTGATGTGCCAAGCATGGCATTAGTGCTGGGAATTTTAAAGTAGATGAGTTTGGGCTTCCACCTTCCAGGAACGTTTTCTCAGAGGTGTTTTCTGCTTCGTACTCTCACTCACTTTCCATTGCCGTGACCACTTTGTGACCTATGTAGAATCACTCTTGAGAGAAAAAGGAAATGACTCACCTGATAGTGTGAATGAGTTCGCCAGACCTTTTTCCTCTGAGGGGCATTTGGAGAGTAGCAGTCATTGTGCCAGCTGCTGTAAGTACCAAGGAGGTACCCAGGGTGATGAGCTCAACCCACAGGTTGAGCCTGGAGCAAGGCAATACCACAACAGAGGCCAGACCCACAGTGGGAGTTGGGATAGTGGTTCTTCTCAAAGCAAAATAAGTTATAGACATGGGCAAAAAGCTGAAACCAAGCTTTGCCCTGTGCTTAGGGGACCTTGGTGGCTTGATTTCAGAGAAGCAGAGGGTCTCTTCCCCAACACAACCCTTCTTCCCACACCCCGATCTCTACCTCATGGACACCAGAGAGGCTTGCTACAGGGAAATCACAGACACACACTTTTAGCTTTCATGAAAAAGCAGCTCTCTTCATTAAAAGAACCTCATCTTCCCTGGCTAACCATAGAAGTCTGGCAGGGGCTGCCAATCACAGATTCCACTTCTCTTGGCCACAGGGGTGGGAGGGTAGATTTGGTGTCCAGGTTCAATCAATCTCCCATCCCCTCTGTCCCATAAAACATGTGACACAAGCCAATGCAATCAGAGTCCTTCCCTGGGATTCTTTTCCAGGTGAAGCTCACAGGAAGAGATCTTTTTCCCAGTTGGTCAGGACACTATAAAGCAGAGGCCTTGGAAGCAGATGGTGGTCATATTTATAGCCACATAGGAAAGAAGGGGGAAGATGGAGACCGATATACAGAGAGGCAAGAGAGAGAGCCAGCGGCACGCCAGCGGACAGTATTACATCCTCGATTCCTGTCTTCCTTCAGGCAAGCTTTATTCTTGCCCTTTCCAGACATGTGAACCAACAAATTCCTTTTTGTTTACTTGAAATAATTCAAATTGGGTGTCTATCACCTGCCAACAATAGGGTCCTAAATGATAAGTCTCTCATTTCACCACTGAAGTTCAAGATACAGCTACAAATCTTCCTGGGAGAGGTGATTCATGGGTCCAAATTCTTACTAAAGTATCAATGACTGAGATAGACTCTTTGTTGAGAGGAGGCTGTAATTATGAGCTTATCCGAAAACAGACAAAGCACCATACAGCTAGAAGCAAGGACAGCGAAGACATCTGGAAACCTTCACCGATCATCTGCTAAGATTTATTTAAGATTAGAATCTTCAGTCACCAATGTGCTGGGTTCGGCACCCAGCATGGGGTTCAGTCAATATTGTAAAAGAGAAGAAACAGAAGCAAGGGAAAGCGGGAAGAAAGGCAGAGTAGGGGAAGGAGGACGATTTTAAAAAGAGAAAAGAAAAAAGAGGGAAGGAGATACGGAGAGGAAAAGGAAGGGAGATGACGGAGGAAGAAAAGAGAGAAGGAAGGCTTGAAAAGGAAAGAAAGAGAGCGAGGGAGGAGAAAGAAGGAAGGAAGGGGAAGGGAGGCAGAGACACACAGACAGACTGAAGCGAGAGGGAGGAACGAAGAAACACGAGATTCTGAGCGCCGGCCCGCCCGGGCTCCGCCCCCAGCCCCGACTCCGCCCCCGTCCCTCGGGCTGCAGCGCCACCTCCGGTCGCCAGGGGCCGCCACCCGCAGCCTCCGGCACCCGGCGCGCGCGGCGGGCCCTCTTTCCCGCCTCTGCGCCCGCCGCCTGTCGCTCCGCCGCCGCTCTCGGGCTCTGGCAGGGTCTCGCGCGCCGTCTTCTCGAGAGGGGCCTCGCGCCGCTTGGCGCGCGCCGCCTCCCTGCCTCGCGGCGCGGGGTCTCGCGGGCCCCGCTCCCGCCCTCCGCTCGCCTGGCCCGGACCGGAAGCGGCGCCGCACGGCCTGGGCCTGGCGCGGGGGGCGGGCACCGGGGCCCGGTCGGACATGGGCAAGAAGCATAAGAAGCACAAGTCGGACAAACACCTCTACGAGGGTGAGGAGTGGGCCGGGGTGCGGGCGGCGGCTCTGCGGGGCTCTGCGGGGCTTCCACTCTTTCCCGGTGGCTCAGGGGCGGCCCTTTCCTCCCACGTCAGGCCCAGGCCCGCGAAGGGGGCGCGTCCCGCCAGTGGCCGCGCTGGCCCCCGTGCGCCGGCGGCATTCGAACCCAGGTCCCCCTGATGCGGTGGGTCTCCGGTGGGGAGCTGTGAGGCGGCCCGGGAAGCCTGGTAGTGTTCGGGGCGGGCGGCGCCTCCCGCCGGGACCGGGGTCGGTCATTCAACAGGTGCTTCTCGGGGCGCCCAGAGCCGCCTCGGCCTTGCAGTGCCTTCTCGCTCGGCAGCCTTGGCACTCCCTGGAGAGCCGGTACTTTAATCCACGCGCCTTCCTCTCTTTTCTTTTCTTTTTTTAAGAGTATGTAGAGAAGCCTTTGAAGCTGGTCCTCAAAGTAGGAGGAAACGAAGTCACCGAACTCTCCACGGGAAGCTCGGGGCACGACTCCAGCCTCTTCGAAGACAAAAACGATCATGACAAACACAAGGACAGAAAGCGGAAAAAGAGAAAGAAAGGAGAGAAGCAGGTTCCAGGGGAAGAAAAGGGGAGAAAACGAAGAAGAGTTAAGGTACACAGGTGCTTGCATTGCTTCAGCTGTGCGGACGGCATCGCCTCCTCCAGCTGCCAGCCTCACTCTTGTTTTCTTTGTATCTGGGGAAACTGAAACGCTGGTAAGATCTGGTTCCCTTGAGGAGGAGCAAACAGAAGAGAAACATGAATCATCTATGAGTTTAAGCATATCGTTTTTGAAATACTCTTAAGGCAATTGTACTCGCCCATCAGAGGAGGAAGCAGCTAGGTCCAGACTTTCAGGAGCTGCTTCAGAGAATGCTTTCTCCATCTAGGCAGGGTAAAAAGTCATGCTCAAGAAAGCTTCAGTGTTTGAGGTTTGTCAAAAATAGTCCTTTCAGAAGTGAATGGGATCTACTGGGGTTTAAATTGTGTTCTGAAAGAAATATTATAATGCCAAATCTGTAACGAACAACTAAATCTTTTAAAACAGTGTTGTAGTCCATTGAAGAGAAAATTTGGTCAGAAACCTGTAATGGAGATTGATATTCTTGATCACATACATTTAATAGAAAAGAGTGAGTAGCTGAAGTCTTGGTTTGAAAGCTGGGCAAAATAATAATTAATGGCTGGGCACGGTAGCTCATGCTTGTAATCCCAACACTTTGGGATGCCCAGGTGGGAGGATTGCTTGAGGCTAGAAGTTTGAGTCCAGCCTTAGCAACATAGCCAGGACGTGTCTCTACAAAATAAACTACAAAAATTTCCAGAGCCAGATGATGTGCACCTGTGTCCCAGGTATGCAGGAGGCTAAGGTGGGAGGATCACTTGAGCTCAGGAGTTCGAGGTGACAGTGAGATACCATCACACTACTGCACTCCAGCTTGGGCAATAAAGCTAGACTCTGTCTCTAACAATAACAACATTGTTATTACTGTTGCTAACTTTGCAAATTTAACCTGCCACTGAACGTAAGAAATCAGTTACTGTATTGTGAAGGTAGATTTTCTATAGATTAGTTATATAATTTTTCTTATGTTTATATATATACAACAGGAGTTTTCTATTCCATGTGATTAAACACATTGGTAAGTCACCAAGTCTTTGAGATCTTATTTTGGGGATTTCTTAAGTCTATTCCTTCCCTTTTGTCCCAGTTTTTATTAGCTTTGGCTAGGCTGTAACAACATATAGGACTAATGTTTTCTTTTTTAAATTACAAGACCCATATATGCATTTGATTTTTTAAAAGTAGTTCATGTGGTACAGAAGTACACAAAATGAAAAAAGTTTTCCTCACTCCAGTCCTATTATAGACTCCTCTTCAGAGGTAACCAGTTGTTTTTTTTAATTAGTTTTTCTTAGTAGTAAAGTAATTCATGAAGATGGTTTTTAAAAGTCAAGAGTACTACACAGTTTTTTGACACAAAAATAAGCAGCTGCTCCACTCTGGAGTTGTACTTCCTACACGTTTTAGGTATTTTTCCTTTCCTACTTATCTCCATTTCTAAATATCGGTTTATATTGCTACTTACTGATTTAGCAGTTTATATCTTCTATTGACATCATGTTATGGAAGATGAGAATTCAGTTTCCCTTGCTCACGGTATAGGTACATCACAATTATTGGTTAAATCAATATTAAAGTGATTATAGGCAAATACAGTATGCAAGTATAGATCTGATCTTGACCAGTTAGTTCATTGCTTTCATTTGTTTGATTATTGCTTAATACTTCTTCCCAAACTCTAGGATTTATGAAACTCATTTGAGTTCTTTACTTCCCTTTTTTTTTCCCCCTGGAGACATTTGTCCTACAGCTCTCTTGTCTCCTGGAGGCTGGATTAGTTGCTCTCGAGGCCTCATGGGATTCCCTTCACCTGCTTCCTGGATCCCATGCCTTCCTCTTTCTTGATTCATTCCCTTGTTCTGGTGGATTCTTAACTCTAGAAACTTCCTAAGAAATCATAAACAGGAGGTAGATTTTATAAGTTCAAACGTTTGAAAATCTGTATTCCAACCTCATACAGGTTGATGGTTTGACTTGATGTGGGATTTTTAGATTGAAAATTATTTTCTTTCAGACTTTTGAAGGCATTGCTTTGTTGTTTTCTGCCTTCCAAATTTGCTGTTGAGAATTCTGTTGCCATTCTGACTCTTAGTCCTTTGCGTATGACTAGTATTTGCTAACTTCAACTTTTTAGGGTCTTCCCCCTTATCTTCGGTGTTCTAATATTTCACAGTGAATACGTGTGCCTTTAGTTCAGAGCTGTTTGCTTGAAGTATTCCTGCGTTCGTTTCCTTTCTCCATTTTTTCTTTTCTTGTATTCTGGAACTCCTGCCCTTTATATATTAGACTCCTGAACTGATCCTTCTAATTTTATGTTTTTCCTCCTGCTTTATTTGGGGGTGGGCGGGGGAGTTGTATGTGTATGTTCTTTCTTCAAAGACCATCCCTAAAATTTATGACTTTTCTGGATTTATTTCCCATCTCGTACCTTGAATTTCCAAGAATTTTTTTTCTTGTTCTCTAATTGTCCTTTTTAAAATAGCACCCTGTTCTTGGTGTTAAACGCAGTATATTCATTTCTATCTCTGAGGATATTAACTGAAATTTGTTCATTTTTTTCTTCTAAGTTTTCTTTTGCTTCCTGCCCTCTTTCTCCTCCAAGTTCTTCAATTTATTTGTCTGTCTCTGTTTTCTGTTGAAAGCATCCTTTAGTTGTCTGTTGAGCTTTTGAAGTCTGTACAAAGCTGATTAAATGCTTTGTACCTAGACAGAGTTTGTCAGTTGATGGAGTTTATTGTAGAATGACTAAGAGGGACTTGGTCATTTTTGGTGGCATGACTCTTAAAATGTTAGTTTTTCTTTCCTAAATGTTCAGTCTTACATTTTCCCATGTTATGTAAAAAATAGCAGCTCATACAAATGCTCTTGCCATCTGATCTAGTCATACACAAGAGGATAGTTAAGTAAAACTAAGATGCAATTGTTAGAATTGTGTGTGGGCTGTTAAACTGATTAAATGATTTATAATAATTACTGAAGTATTTCTAAAATCACATTAGAGGAAATATATATATGTATATACACACACACACATATATATATATACACACATATATATGTATATATGTATATAATATATATATATACACACGCCCGTTATGATTGTAACACTGAAAAATTTGCACATACATTTTACATTAGAGGAAATCACATTAGAGGAAATATATATATTATATATATGTATATATATATATATATATATATATACACACACCCGTTATGATTGTAACACTGAAAAATTTGCACATACATTTTACAAATAACTGCTGCTTATCAGGCACATAGTACATGCTAGGTTCTGAACCGAGCGCTTGCTGTATGTCATCCTGCTTTACCCCCTACTGTAATCTTGTGAGACTGGTGTTATCATCTCTCTATTTTGTTGGATTGTGGTATAGTACACATAGCTTTTTATTGAAATAGCTCAGGTGAGTGGTCTCAATTTCTTTATTGAAACTCACTTTCTGTTCTGAAGAACATAGTCCTAACCCAAATGTCTTAACAGCTTTGTAGGTCAACTTCAGGTTTAGTTGCTGAAAGAAGATAGGCCAGTCACATTGCTTAGGGGTGTTGTCAGAATAAAATGAGAAAGGTAGTCATTAAAAAATTTTTTTTACTCAAAAGCATTAACACATATAGGATGTTATTATTTATACAGCTAAAATTAAGTAAGACTATAATGAAAATTGCAGTAAATTCCAGTAAATGCCTATTTTATTAAAGCACTATCTATACTAAGTCCAACAGGGGAGGCACACTCATAAAAACTAACATTTGCGTGTTTAATGTCTGCCAGGCACTATTCTAAATTATTTGTGTATTTTTACGGTTTTAATCCTTATAAATAATTCTGTGAGGTAGTTGCTGTTAGTATCTCGTTGTACTGCTGACTTGACTGAGCCAGAGTATGAGGTAGCTTTTACCTAGAGAGGAGCAGTGACTGTAATTGTATTAAGCAAAATGAGAATTCTGGCAAAACACAGTTCATTGACTTGTGCCATCTGTCACACCTGGGCTCTCCAGGCGGCTGTGGTTTATCTGGCTTGGCAGAAAACCCTCCTCCTTTCTCAGTGTTGGTCCGTGTGTGTCCCTCCTGAGGTAGTCGTCTCAACCCCAGAAGCCCTTTCCAAGGAAGGAGGAACTCTGAAAAGGGGCCTATGAGTAGCATTGCTTCTTTGATAGCAGGGCTATTCATTTGTTTATTTATTCAACAAATATTTACCTGACATCTGTTATCTGGCCAGACTCTGCTAGGCGCCAATGATTAAGACAGACAGACAGACAGATAGATATAATAAAATAAAATCCTGCAGGAGCCGAAAGTTGGACTCAGGAATGACACAAAAGTATAAATAAACCTCACGGCCTGGTAAATCCTAAGAGAGGTTTGAATAAAGCGTTCCAGGAGTCCAGGAAAGGTGCCGTGGGAAGCGAGGGGAGAGCATCACAGAGGTAAAGGCTAACCTGTGTAGCAAATACAGCTGCAAGGTAATGAAACATTTTTTTATTGGATTCTAAAATCAGCTGTTAAAAGGGAACTCTAAATTGTTTTGCATATTGGAAGCATCATTTGAATATATGTATTTGTATATATCCTCCAAAAGTAGCCAACCTGAAGGACAGTACTTATTACCAAGGACTTCAGCTATTAATTTACATGCTTTTGTGCTCCTATTTCATGCTCTCTCCTATGATTAATTACTTCTGCAAATACTTAGAAGGTATTATGTGTTAGGCATTGTTGAGCTTGTAGGTACAGAGCTGAATAAGACAAGGACCCCCGTCCATAGGGAGCTCCAGTAGAATAAGCAAATGTCATTTGTTGAGTGAATAATATAGTTCAGTGAGTGTTAAATCCTAATAATCTGAGCAAAGATTTGCTTTAAAAGCATTAACTCACAAAGTAATAAAATAACTTGCCGGCAAGTCATGGGCAAATGAGAATCGAGTCAGAAATAAGTAAAATGTGTGTAATAGTTAGGGAAGTAGACCCTGTTCCTTTCTCCTGCCTCAGATCTTCATGCAGAGGATATTTCCTCTGCCTGGAATGCTGTTTCTACACACCCACTTCAACCCCCAAACTGGCTGGATTCTTTCTCCTTCAGATCTCAGCTCAGATGTTACTTCCTCATGGAAACCTTCCCACACTTTTCGAGTCTAAATTATCTTCACCCAAAAGTTACTCTGTCCTTGAAATCTGTTTTGTTTGTTTGTTTGCTGTTTTTAAGACTAGTCAAGTGAAGCAGTTGGAGTGAGGAAGGAACAAAGAAATCTGTAGCTTGTTGTGATCAATTAGTTGCAAACATGATTGTTTTTTAAATGAGTTGTTTAATGCATATCTCTGCTGTTCCATTGTGAGCTCCATCCAAGCAGGGCTGTATATATTTTCTCTTTGACTATATATCCACATGGTAAAGCCTCATTTATTTATTGAATGAATGCGTATCCATCATGTGCTAAGTATTGTGCCAAAACTTCATATCAGCTATCACATTTAATCCTTAAAATAGTCCTATGAGGTATGTATTGCTGTGTCTATTTTAAATATTAGAAAATTAGACTCAAAAAAATTGTATAGTCTATCCATGATGCCATAGCCAATTATATAGTTTATCCATGATTGTCATAGCTTTGCCACCTGCTAGTGACAAGGTCAGAATTTGAACCCACTTTATAAACTGTAATGTAAACTCTTCTTCTTTAACTACCTAAAGTTAAATGACACTAATATTTTTGCATAGTTTTCTATATGTGATTAACAGAATTTACTATCTATTAACCAAAACTATGTTAACTTATGGTTTTATATAACTGTGTTCCTTTAGTAAGTTACATTCACAACAGGATTTTAAACATACTCTCAATTACGAAAATGTGAAGGTTGGAATCAGAATTTTAGATGGAGAGAGACCTGTAGAGATCAAAGCCTTACATTGTACAGATGGGAAGCTGAGACTAAAACAGTGCAGTAACTTGGTCAAAGTCAATATGCTGATGAACTAGAAGCTAGATCTCCTGATTCTCCATCTGGAAGTAACATGCCACAATATCACTATTCAGTTTAGGGTAGTTTCCAAGTATATGTTTTTATATTCTTTTTTTCTGTTGGACTCCCTAGCCCCGAAGGCTTTTTGCTTCACTGAATAATTAAGTGGTTACTGTAGACCAGGATAAGTAGGTAAAGATACTAGGTAAGAGTAGTACAGAAACATTATATCCTCCTTTGGTACTTTTTCTACTTTGCTGGTTCATGATTAACCGTCTCATCGACTCTGTAAGATAAATAATAACAGTTAAATCTCCATCTTGCATGTGGGAAAGAGGTCTCATGAAAGTAAATGAATTGCCTAAGGTCAGAGTGGTTTTTTACTTTATTTATTTATCTTTTTGAGACAGGGTCAGGCTCTGTTGCCCAGGCTAGAGTGCAGTGGTGCAATCTTGACTTACTGCAAACTCCACCTCCTGGGCTCAAGCCATCTTCCCACCTCAGCCTCTCAAGTAGCTGGGACTACAGGTGCACACCAACACTCCTGGTTAATTTTTGTATTTTTTGTAGAGACAGGGTTTCACCATGTTGCCTAGGCTGGCCTTGAACTCCTAAGCTCAAGTGATCCACCAGCCTTGGCCTCCCAAAGTTATGGGATGACAGGAGTGAGCCACCGCGTCCAGCCAACAATGTTTTAGGGATGAAGCTGAACTCCTAGAGCATACATTAGCAATCTGGCCAACAGTTTTTGTAAATAAAGTTTTATTGAAACACAACCCAAATTTATTTACATATTATCTGTTGTTGTTTTCATACTACAACGTACTATAAAACAAAAGCAGAGTTAGGTAGTTGTGACAGACCTTATGGTCTAAATATTTACAGTTTGGCCATTTTTGGTTTTTGTTTTGAGTTGTTTTTGACACAGAGTCCGTTTTGTCACCCAGGCTGGAGTGCAGTGTCACAATCTCAGCCCACTGCAACCTCTACCTCACAGGTTCAAGCGATTCTCCTGCCTCAGCCTCCCACATAGCTGGGATTATAGGCCCACACCACCAGCCACAGCTGATTTTGTATTTTTAGTAGAAAGGGAGTTTCACCATGTTGTCCAGGCTGGTCTCGAATTCTGGCCTCAAGTGATACACCTGCCTCAACCTCCCATGGTGCTGGGATTACAGGCATGAGCCACTGTGCTTGGCCCAGTGTGGTCGTTTAGCAAAAAGTTTGCTGGCCCCAGCTCTAGACTCTTGGCACTGGGACTAGACTAGTTTTTTTCTTCCTGGGAGAATGCATACTGCCTCTCAAGCTGTCCTTTCTTCACAGGTCACGTTTCATAGGAAGCAATCTGTGTCTCTGGGGCTCATATTCCATAGAACAGATGTTCTAAACTTGCCAGTCTACCAAAGATCCATACCAGGTTTTCTGGACAAAGGATTTAAAATTTTTCAAAGTTAAGAATTACTGCAACAGAATATGTTGTGAGGTGGTAAAAAATACATTAAACAACTAACAGTGGTAACTGGGATCAAGTCCATGAGTAGAGTTTATAACACCATTCTCTGGAGCTTTTAAAACAATAATATATTCTGTATTAGGTGCTTTGGATTCCGAAAACAGAGTGCAAAGCTCTAGATCAGTCATTCTCAAAGTGTGGTCCCTGTACCAGTAACACCCACATGGCGTGGAAACTTGTTAGAAAGTACAGATTCTCAGACTCTACCCCATACTTGCAGGATCAGTAATTTGGGAGATAAGGCCCAGCCATCTGTGTTTTTAATGAGACCTTCAGGTGATTCTAATGCACGCAAAAGCTTGAGAACCACAAGAGGACCTCAGAATTTTTGTTTCTTGCAAAATCCTAAATAATGTCTGGGGACCATGCTTTGAGAACCACTGCTCTAGATACTAGAATAAGAAAATTGGGCATAGGCCAAGAAAATAGCTTCTGAGTCTGCAAGATCCTCTTGAGAATCTTGATTTTAATGAGCTTGAAATGGGCATTGTTGGACAATTTTACTTCAAAATATAAATTTTTAAAATGCAGAATACACAGCATAATAAAACTACCATCTGATACCAACCATCCAGCTTTAGCAGATCTCAACATTTAGCCGTGTGTGTGTGTGTGTGTGTGTGTGTGCTTGTGCTTGTGCTTGTGTGTGTGTGTGTTTTCCCAAAGGAGAGAGCAGACAGATTAAATTCCCCTTGTACTTTTTCAGAGTCCCATTTCTCTCTTTCCTTCTAATACAGAGAATCATTACTCTCAATTTGGTGCATGTCACATGCATGTTTTTATAATTACAAGTTCTGCATAAAGCTTACACATTTTCATACTTACCTTGTAACAGATAATTATTCTGCAACTTTTTTTCCTACATGGTTTCTGAATGTTATCCATGTTGATACAATTTTAGCTCATTTATTTTACCTATTATGTAAATATTACATAATTTACTAACCCATTTGCCTTTTAATAGGCATTGGATTATTCCTATTTTTTACTATTTGAAACAATGCTACAATAATCTTATATAAGTCTCCATGTATACTGTAGGACAGGAAATTTCTCTGGTATATGCACAGAGAGTAGGAGCTGAGAACTGGATAAAGTCTTTGCTAGCTTTGCTGCATATTGCTAATTGCTCTGCTAAGGATTGTTCCTATTCACCCAATTGCAAGGTATGAGAATCCCATTTCTCTACATTTTTATCAAAACTTGACATTTTCAATTTTGCCAAAGAGAGGTGAAATACCTTCTTATTTTTAAATCTAATTGCCCAAGTTCTAGGAAGCTTCACCTAGTTCTCATGTTCTCAACATTTTATGTTTCTTATTCTGTGAGTTACCCGTAATATCACTTGCCTGTTTCCCTTTTGGATTTTTTTGCCTTTTTGCATGATTTATTGATGTTCTTCATGGAATCTTAATGTTTTATAAGTTGTGTTTCAAATACTTTATCTCAGTCTGTTACTAGATTTTTAACTTGGTTCATGGATTTTGTTGAGGTACCAAAATTTGTCAACTTAATACCAAATTTATCAAGTTTTTCCTTTAAGATTTATTCTTTTTGTATCTTATTTAAGAAAGTCGTTTTCTACTCCTGGGTCTTAAAGATACTTTACTTTTATCTGAAGTTCTGAAGCTTTGCTTTGTACATTTAAGTCTTTATCTGGAATTGACTTTTGTGTATGGCATGAAGTAAAGCTCTAATTCAGTTTTCTCTTTTCAGGTAACCAGTTGTCTCGGTACCACCCTTTTGTCATTTACTTATAATGTCACCTCTGTGACATACTAAGATTAATCTGTTTACATGGATCTGTTTCTGGGCTCTGATCTCTTCTGTTAGTTTTTGTGTCTGTCCCTTTGTCAGTCCCACATTGTCTTATTACCACTTTATGCAAATAATATCTGGTAAGACGTATCATCTTATTCTGACCTTTTTCAAAGCTATTCGGTTCTTAATCATTCACTCTTCATGGTAAATTAATACAATTGACTTGTAAAATTCCATGTAAAGTTGTGATTGACAATACTCTCTCAAGTTATCAATAACTTGAAAGAATGTTGACTCTCTGAATTCATGAACATGGTATATATCCTTTATTCAGGTCTTCTATTGTGACCTTCAGTAAGGTTTCACAGTTTTTCCCAAAAGATTTTGGGTATCTTTTATTAGATTTATTCCTGCATACATTGTGTTGCTTTTTTGGATAGTATTATTTTTCTAACTGGTTATTTCTGGCATAGAGATGTACTTTTTTTTCCTTTGTGAATACATGCTCTCCTTTTCCAGTAGATGGCAGTAAAATACATTGAGTTCATTATTAAGAATATTTTGTTTGCAGTAATGTCTTTTTACCCCTTAAAATTAAAATGATTTGTGTATTTAAAGATACTGGTTCTGAAATATTTCTAAATTAGCTCCATTTGTTCCATTTAGGAGGATAAAAAGAAGCGAGATCGAGACCGTGTGGAGAATGACGCAGAAAAAGACCTCCAGTGTCATGCCCCTGTGAGATTAGACTTGCCCCCTGAGAAGCCTCTCACAAGCTCTTTAGCCAAACAAGAAGGTTAGAATAACTGTGAATTAACTATCCTGAATGAGGAGGCTGAAATTGTTTTAGCTTCTAAGTTGGAGCTTTGTGATTTAATTTTTAAGTTTTTTTTTCTCTCGTACTGCATAGGAGCTGTAAATTAGCTTCAATTTTTGAATTGATACTCTCAAACTTCAGTATATTTTTAAGATAAATGGAATTTCTGTATGAGATCTTTAATAATGGTTGTAGAAAAATGATCTAGAATTAGTACTGTCTAGAATACTCTTTTAAAACACCGTTTTCCCTTTTTCTTTGCTTTAGAAGTAGAACAGACACCCCTTCAAGAAGCTTTGAATCAACTGATGAGACAATTACAGAGGTAAGTGTTTTTCCAGTATTTTTATAACATAGAAATTAAAATGGCAAATGTGTAGGATCCAAACCACATTTCTGCCTAACTCCAACCATACTTGATTTTAAAGTGAATGATAAATATTTTGCCTGGCAGTAGAAGTACTCCAAGAGGCTAACTTTTAGATATTCTAGATTTGGTATGTTTCCCTGGCAACTTGAAGGGCATTACATAATACTTTTAATGACAAATTTCTCTGTCTCTAATTTCTGATGTTAAAACTTTAGGAATAAACAATACAGGTATTTCCACTTTGCTAATAGATAGATATACTTTCTTTGCATTTGTACAATGCTTATCATGCCATGAATGTTAAGCAATTATTAAATATGTGAGAAAAAATAAAATACCCTAAAATAGGAATCATGGCTTTCTTTTAAAAGCATAAATTTGTTCGAAAAGTTCGGTGCCTAAGCCAATGTTGAGTTCTTAAAAGTGAAAAGAATAACTCAGTCTTTATTAAAATATTTATTTTGATAACTCTCTTAGAGTTTAAATTTTCGGCTCAAAGATACTTACATTATTTCCAAAGGGTTTATGGTTGTAGATCATACATTCTTAACAGTGGACTTTCTTTCATTGTATTGAACTTAAGTCAACTCAGAACACATTGTAAGTAATTTTTCTCTAGTGTAATCTGTATTCAATGCCTGTTCAGGTTTTTAGTTAAGATCAGAAGTTAGCTGAGTACAGTAGCTCACACCTGTAATCCCAGCACTTTGGCAGGCTGAGGCGGGAGGATCACTTAAGGCCAGGACCAGCCTGGGCAACATAGTGAGACCCAATCTCTACAAAAAAGATAAAAATTATCCTGGTGTGGTTGTACACACCTGTAGTTCCAGCTACTCCAGAGACTGAGGTGGGAGGATCACTTGAGCCCAAGAGGTTGAGGCTGCAGTGATAGCTGTGATAGTGCCATTGCACTCCAGCCTAGGCAACATAATTAGATCTTTTCTCCAAAAAAAAAAAAAAAAACTGGCGAGGCATGGTGGCTCACACCTGTAATCCCAGCACTTTGGGAGCCCAAGGCAGGTGGATCACGAGGTCAACAGATTGAGACCATCCTGGCCAACATGGTAAAACCCCGTCTCTATTAAAAATACAAAAAATTAGCTGGGCATAGTGGAGCACCTATAGTCCCAGCTGCTCAGGAGGCTGAGGCAAGAGAATCATTTGACCCCCGGAGGCAGGGGCTGCAGTGAGCCAGGATCGTGCCACTGCACTGCAGTCTGGTGACAGAGTGAGACTCCATCTCAAAAAAAAATAAACAAAAAAAAACCAGACTAGTCTCTCTTCATTTTTGGTGTTTGCATTTAAGTAACTCATTTATTACTTGTCCAAAAAGTTAATAAGTATTGGGTATTCCATCACAATTTACAATGTGTGACTATGAAGTGTCATGGCTGCCTTATAGTTTTTCTTGCAACATAAGGTCAGAATGTAGGTTAATGATGTCATCTTAAAAGAAATCACCTAATTCTCAAAAGAAGACATTCAAATGACCAACAGGTATTTGAAAAAATGCTCAACATCACTAATAATTAGAGAAATGCAAGTCAAAATCGCCATGAGATATCACCTCATCCCGATTACAATGGCTCTTATCAAAAGACAAAGAAAAAATCCTGGCAAGAATGTGATAGAGAAAGGGAAATTGTATATACTGTTGGTGGGAATGTAAATTATTATTACCATTATGGACAACAGTGTGGAGGTTACTCAAAAAAATTAAAAATGGAACTACCATATGATCCAGCAGTTCAACTACTGACTGTATATCCAAAGGAAATGAAATCAGTATGTCCAGGAGATGTCTGTACTCTCGTGTTAATTGCAGCGCTATTCACAGTAGCCAAGATGGGGAATCAATCTAAATGCCCATCACTGGATGAATGCATTTTTTAAAATGTGGTATATATACCCAATGGAATATTGTTCCACCATTAAAAAGAATGAAGTGCTACGATTTGTAGCAACATGGATGAACCTAGAGGACATCATGTTAAATGACATAAGCCAAACACAGAAGAACAAATACTGCGCAATCCTTTTGTAGTTCATAAGTGTAGTGACTGGGTTTTCATGTTCCTCTGTGAGGTATACCTCCTTCAAACCTTGTTACAACATCAGCACATGACCCATCTGATGGGAAGACAAAAGAAATGGGGTGAGGGGACAAATAGCACATCATCTCAGTCATATTGGATCTTAAAAAGTTGATTTCATAGAAGTAGAGAATAGAACAGTGGTTACCAGAAGCAGGGGGGAGAGGTAGAGGTTGGTCAGCAGGTACAGAATTACAGTTAGATAGGAGGAATAAGCTCTGGTGTTCTGTTGCACAGTAAGGTGACAGTAGTCCACAACCATTATATACTTGAGAATAGCTAAAAGAAAGGATTTTGAATATTCTTATCTCAAAGAAATAACAAGTGTTTGAGGTGATGAATATGCTAATTACTCTGATTCGATAATTACACAGTGATATCAAAGTATCCTTTTATATATGTACATCAGTATATATGTGTTGAAACATCACAGTGTACTCTCTATGTGCAATTATTATATGTCAATTAGAAATAAAACATTAATGATAAAAAACACTTCAGAAAGTATTTCTTAGTCTAAACACATTAGCATTGTTCAAAATGTTTTGGGAATTAGAACCCAGAGCCATGCTGTTTTGATTAGTTTTAGTGATTGGATGATTCCTCATCCTTACCAGGAGCTAAGCCTGATTCTAAAAAAAAAAACACTAGTTGATCGAGTCTGATAATAGTATTTTGGTTTAGAACTATATGGGGCTCTGTATTAAAATGACTGACCTAGGAGTTAGATAATTTCCTCCAAAGGGTAGCTGCAGGAGGCAACCCAGAGATGAATGCTGCTGTTACAGTAACTCCTGTGGACAGCACACATTTTGATGTATAGGTCCTGACTAGGTATTTATAAATGAGGATACCATCATTTTGATGGCTTTTGTGATGATTTGATAGAAAATATGTCAAGTGCCTACCATTGGGACTAGCAACATGGCAAATACATTTAAAAATTTTGTCATCAATTTTTTTTTCCTTTTTTTTTTTTTTTTTCTTTTTTTTGAGACAGAGTCTTACTCTGTCACCAGGCTGGAGTGCAGTGGGGCAATCTCAGCTCACTGTAACCTCCACCTCCTGAATTCAAGCGATTCTCCTGCCTTAGCCTCCCGAGTAGGTGGGACTACAGGCACATGCCACCACACCAAGCTAATTTTTGTATTTTTAATAAAGACAAGGTTTCACCATGTTGGCCAGGATAGTCTTGATCTCTTGACCTCATGATCTGCCCACTTGGCCTCCCAAAGTGCTGGGATTACAAGTGTGAGCCACCATGCCCAGCCAAACCATTTTTTAAACCTTTTTTTTTTTTCTTGCTGTTGTTATATGGAGTAAAAAAGCTTTTAGTATATCAGATTTCCAGAGGGGGGAAATATCAGCATAATGATTTAATCATATAAAGCACTGATTCTCAACCCTGACAATACTGGAAATTTTATGCCAAGTAGTCAAATCCCAGTGTGGCACTCAACCGTGGACATATCAATGCCTGGACCTTCTTCCTCGAGATTCTGATACAACGAGTCTAGGGTGAGTCTTCCTTCCACTTCTTGCCCAAATCGAAATTTTTTTTAACGCTCCTGTGTGATTCTAATGTACAGCCAGAGTTGAGAATCTGTGATGAAAAGCACTGGTTTTCAAATTTGGGTTTTTGATTTTGGGGTTTTTTTGGATCCAGTCCTGTCTTGGCACGTACTGGGGGTATTAACAGGACCTTTTTAATGTCAGTTGTTTTTTTTTTAGCATCCCCCACATATACATGATAGAGGTTATATCCAATGATGGAGAAAATAGACATACATGGACTAGAAATGCAAGCCTATTAGAAATTAATATGGAGAATTGTAGCCGTTTGTTCATAATTATTATTTCGGCCCTTTCCCTTTTGGTTGATTAAAAATATGCAGTACTAATCTCCCAAAGGTTAAAACATTGGTCAGTTAGTTGAGGTTGTTTTGCTTCATTTTTTCCTGTGTAAGAGGGGCTATTAATGAGGCTGAATATTTTGAAAGAAAGAATCTCCATTCTAAGGGTACATACAATAGTATATAAAACGTTCTTGTTATTAAATAGTTAATAGTCTTTAAAATCATTCCTTCAGTAAGTTATAAATATGTTAACTTACTACAGATTCTTTCTGCATCTGAAGGGTTTCCACTGACTTCTGCTCCTAGACCAATAGATTTGTTTCTAATAGAATAAAATACAACATTGTGTTTTGCATGTCTTCACAGAAAAGATCCAAGTGCTTTCTTTTCATTTCCTGTGACTGATTTTATTGCTCCTGGCTACTCCATGATCATTAAGCACCCAATGGATTTTAGTACCATGAAAGAAAAGATCAAGAACAATGACTACCAGTCCATAGAAGAACTAAAGGTAATTCTTCAACCCTATATACACAAAATCTTGGTAGAAATCTGTGTGTCTGATACTGAGAATCCTTCTCATTGACCTTTTATTTTGCACAGAATCGAGTTTATTTTAATATCCAATACATTTGTGTTTTTCTGCTTCTGAAAACTTTTTATGAGCTTTGTGATGGAAAACCAGATGAAATAAGCCATCTGCTGTCTTTCATTCATTACTGTGTTTGTCTTTAGTGAAATTTTGAGTTTGATATGTGTTCCACTGTATATTTTTCCCAACCTTAGAGTGAAATTTTTAGCTTTAGATGAATACAAGTAAAATTAATATTTTAATAAAAGCTGAGGGTTTTTTTCCTATTTCTAGACATATAAGGTATACATATTAGCCCATTCTTACACCACTGTAAAGAACTGCCTGAGACTGGGTAATTTATGAAGAAAAGAGTTGATTTATGAAGAAAAGAGTTCTAGTTGACTCACAGTTTCACAGGCTGTACAGGAGGCATGGCTGGGGAGGCCCTAGGAAACTTAGAGTCAGAGCGGAACATGAAGGGGAAGCAAGCACAGCTTCACATGGTGACAGAAGAGAGTGAAGGGGGAAGTGCTACGTACTTTCAAACAACCAGATATTGTGAGAACTCTATCATGAGAACAGCAAGGGGGAAATCTGCCTCCATGACCAAATCCCTTCCCACCAGGTCCCTCCCCTAACATTGGGGATTATAATTCAGTATGAGATTTGGATGGGGACACAGAGCCAAACCATATCAAATACACTCTAAAGAAGAAATTGACTTGTCCAGAAATTAAAGAGAAGTTTAATTACATTTTCTAATTTGATGAAAGTTAAATGCTCTCTGAGTTCATTTTGGCTATATTCGTCGAGCATATTTTCTTCAGCTTTAAGAAGAGAATAAAAAATTTACAAGGGCCTGAAATCCCCAAAGGTAATGTATATACCTAATATTATGGATGAGGTATTTCCCATTTTGGTGTATGCTGATTTCAGGGGAAGGAACCATGTATATTAAAATTTACTATGTATTCAACTGCCACAAACTTAATTGGTTTAAATAATACCTGTTTTACCTCTTAGCTCACCTGACTTAATGGTTAGACCCTTCTTGGTTACCCTGATTAGTTATTTTCCTAGAAATAAAATAAGATCGTATCTTTACTTAGTCCCATTTTTCATCCACGTATTGATAAGCTGAGACTTATGAAGAATACCATTGTTTATTGCTCTTTATTATTGAGTTTATAGGTAATATTCCACTTATTCCAAAGAACCTGAATTACATTCTCTCTTATTTAGAGAAATGAGAACTTTTCCCAACTTTTTTTCTGGTGAAAATTAGGCTAAAGCTGTTTATTTCAGCATATTTCTGACCTTACCATTGCTTAATGGAAAAGAATTTTAGTTTTTTGGGGTTTTTTTCTTTCTGTGAACAATTTTCCCCTGTCTTTCTCTTATGGTAAGAAGAGTAGAAGTGTGTTCCCGGAGTATTTTCAAGCAGGTTAGGGTTTATCATGATTGAAAGGAACTGGTATCTTAGCTCTTTAGAATTCCTAGATTGTCACTTTTTTTCTAGGGAAAGCTCAAGCCTGAAATAATGTTTATTAGTTTATTCAGTTCATTTGGCGGTTGAAGTGTGTGTGTGTGTGTGTGTGTAAAGTGTGCAGGAAGATTCAGCTTTTTGAATGACCAACTGCCATCACACACAGTCCAGTAAAGCCCAGCACGTTATGTTAAGATTTAAGGAATCTACAAATTGCCTTAATAAATCAGTCCTGTGTTCATTAGAACAATCCAGTTTTCTTGCCAGTTCATAAGCCCGTTACTATGTGGCCAATTTTAGGCCAAATGGTCACTTAGTTTGAGTATATAATCTAGTGTCTCCTTTCACTTGCATCCCATCCCCTCAAATATTTATTTATTTATTCCTATTTATTTATTTATTTTGAGACAAAGTCTCACTCTGTTTCTCAGGCTGGAGTGCAGTGGCATGATCTCAGGTCAGGTCACTGCAACCTCTGTCCACAGGGTTCAAGCAATTCTTGTGCCTCAGCGTCCTGAGTTGCTGGGACTACAGGCATGTGCCACCCCCCCCCCAATTTTTTGTATGTTTAGTAGAGACAGGGTTTCACCATGTTGCCCAGGCTGATCTCAAACTCTTAGTCTCAAACAATCCACCTGCCTAAGCCTCCTAAAGTGCTAGAATTATAAGGATGAGCCACTATGCCCGGCCTACTAAATCTTAATGGAATGAAAGAATATCTTTTCTGAATATCTGTAGCAAAGATATAATAAATACAAAAATATAATATATAAATATATATATAATAAATATAAATATATACTTTATTTTTACTGTACTTTTGCTATATTTAAATATACAAATACTTAGCATTGTGTTATAGCTGTCTACAAGTCTTTAGGGTCCTTTGGGTAGCCATGATGAGCCTTTAGAGGGACCAAGAACCTGCTAAAATTACACGAAGACTTCTGTGTTCAGCTGTGTGTATGTGTACGTGAGGAGTGGTCTCACAGCTTTCATCAGAATCTTAGTGATCCAAGACCTGGCAAAGTCCCAACTGTTTAGATTCATAGCCCAAACTGAAGATCCACATATACTTCTTCCACTTCAATACCAAATTTATTGCAACCCTTCGATAAGTCTTACATACTTTACATAGAACTCAATCTACTTTGTTCCATTTAAGTGTTCTAAGCTGTCATCACTATTAGTGGAATTTGTATGTTTTTGTTTTTTAGAGGAATTTAATAATTCCTATATTATATAATTCCTGTATTAATTTAATAATTCCTATAACAATTTAGACGCTGATTCTCTTCTTGGGTTTTTCTTTTAACTTAGTAAGGCCTTGGTATAATGAATTGCACATTTATAGATGTAAAAATTACTTAACCATGAAAGCATGCAGTGGGGTCAAGTTCTCCAGCACATGCACAGGCTTTGATATTTAAGCCAAAAAGACCATTTTGGTAATTCGGCTACTCCAGTTACATGCTTTAACTCCTTGAGGCTGTATGGTTTATTTCACATTGGCATGGTTTTGCAACATTCTGCAAATTATGTTTAGTTTATGATAGTATCCAAACACATAAAAGTAGTGTAAATGTTTTAACATTTTTTGCTCAGTTAATGTGAATTTGGCAGGAAATACTGCGATAATTTAGGACTGCTCCATTTTCGGTCAAGATCTGAAATAAAATGTTTAATTCCTAAATGGAAACTTAAGATCTTTGTTTTAAAGCTAAGAGTAATATTTTTAATTATATGAACTACTCAGCTAAGATTATTACATATCAAATAGAAGTATTTTCTTGAAATTTTTTTATGTGCAGTAAGATTATACTGAAGAAACCCATTTAAAGCTTTCATTCTGGGATCTACTACAGTTTATATACAGGTACTATAAAATATATAAGAATTTGGGAAATAATATTGTGGCACATTTAAATAAATTTAGCAGTATTTGTTTTGTTGGTGAGTCATTAAATTTTAATGAGTTGTTGTTAGTATTGTTTAGTAAATAGTGAAAGAAAGGGATGTTGTGGCTTTTTTTAAATTTTTAGAGGACCTATATGGTTTCAACCCCGGAGGTGTGGGGTAGTTTGTTTTGCTTTAATGCATTTTCTCCCTTAATATTCTTTTTGCAGGATAACTTCAAACTAATGTGTACTAATGCCATGATTTACAACAAACCAGAGACCATTTATTATAAAGCTGCAAAGAAGCTGTTGCACTCAGGGATGAAAATTCTTAGCCAGGTAAAGGAAACTCTTTGTCATAAATAGTAATTGTTACACAATCTGTGCCCCTGTTTGTTGGCCATAGAAATACAGATAAAATACAGTATTGATTTTATTTTATTAGCAGATTATATTAAAGTAGAAAATACTAAATGAAAAAAATATAATAAAGAGAAGAAAATTAAGACAGGAAAATTCTAACTTGGAGTCAATAAAAATACTGGCATTCACTTGTAATTATCTCTTTAGAGGCTCTTGAAACAGCGGCCTGAATTCCAGGATAAGACTGGCTGAATTATGAGAACTTCGAAGAAGAAAGCTCTCTTTACATTTGTAGGGGTGGAATCTAATGTTCTGGTCAGTCCTCTGCTTCTGGGTGAAGCACAGAATTTCTAGTAGAAAGAAAATATAGTCATGCACCATGTAATGACGTTTCCATCAAGAACAGACTGCATACACAATGGTGGCTCCGTACGATTGTAATACTGTATTTTTACTGTACTTTTGCTATATTTAAATACACAAATACTTAGCATTGTGTTACAACTGTCTACAATATTCAGTATGGTAACATGCTGTACAGGTTCCTAGTCTAGGAACAATAGGCTATACCATTTAGCCAAGGTGTCTAGTAGGCTATACCATCTAGGTTTGTGTAAGTACACTCTGTGATGGTCACACAACAAAATCGCTTAACAGTACATTTCTCAGAACATAACCCTTCATTAAGCTACATGTGACTATACGAAAAAATTCAGAACCGTCTCAAAGCCACTTCTCCACAAGAGCAGACTCTTCCTTAAAGAATAAGAATTAATGCATAGTAAGGCATTCGAGGTCAAAGAAGTATATGCAAAGGTACAGACACATCATCATCAAATTGCAGGAAACAGGTTAATACTGTACACAGTGGGAAAAAATTATGAATGTTGTCCCAGGATGACAGTTGATAAAAGGCTTTGAAGGGTAAAGTGAGATGATCACTATGCATCTGCTGGAGAAAAGAACTCGTAAGTTCTGTCTTTTGAGGTTTTTCTCACCACTCTGAGTAGGAGAAACCTACTAGTAAAAGACTGGGAAACGAATCAAAGGTGATCCTGGCACCATACCATGGCAGGCAGGCAGAAGACTGGGTTTTCATTTTAGCTCTCTTCCACTAACTTGTGGACCGTGGGCAAGACGATAACTACCCTGGAAATCAGTGTTCTCATCCCTAAAGAAGGATTTAGTCTGTGACCTCCAAGATGATTTCCAGGGTTACTGTTCTGATTCTAGATAAGAGGTAGTGTGGAGAGGGGACTGAAAAAGAACAGCAAAATAGGACAGGAATTTTGCAAAGAAGAAATGGTGGGTTTAAGACACTGGTAGAAGGAGAAAGAAATCAGAGTTGAGAGCTTGAGCTCACATTCAGGGGAGTTAAAGGATGCTAAAAATGCATCTGCATATGGTTTTCCAATGTTTATGGTGATCATTTTTCTCTATTACAGTTTTACATTTAAAGAAATGCCTTGGTGTGCAGATGTCTGAGTGTCTGTGCTTGGTTGAGAGATTCTTGGATTCACCAAACTAGGGAAAGAAAAACGTGTTTGAATTGTTGATTATTCTTGTGCTCCTAATATTTAGACATCAGTTCCCACTCTTTACAAAAGACTTGGGAAACTAATGGAAGCCAGTTACCCATCTTTGACAACATTTGCAGAGAGGAAAGAGGAATATGAAATATTTACCCATTCGTTCCAGAAAGACTCTCAGAATCTAGAACCACGCCATATTCCAGGTTTAAAGATCTGGAAATGCTTATTACCATATTTGAAATAAAAATGCATTTAACAAATGCAGTCTTAGTCACTCCAAAATGTAGACATTGAATTGGGTGGGGGAGCCTATTTTTTAATGACCTTTGATTTACCACTTCCTTAAGTAAGGTAGTTAATAAAACAAGCACAAGATTCCAGTTATCTCTTGAATTTTACTGGGTTGTGGAATGATTGAAAGCACAGAAAATAAAATTTTTGTCTCCACTTTTCCTTCCCTCCCTCCTCTTTGTTGTGTTCCTTTTTTTCAGATCTTTTGCTGTTGAGGACCCCCACCCATCCTGTGTTATTAGCTTCCTGTTGTCTGTTCTCTCCACCCTACATGGGAGGGGTCGTCACAACAGTGATTTTTAAACATTTAAATTTAGACCTTTTGAGTTAACTCTTCCGATAATTTGTGCTCCCAAGAGAGCCGAGCACACAATGTGTCTTTTCAAAGATAACTGTTTTTGAATGTTCATTGAAAAGATTCTAGAGTAGTCATTCATCATTTTTCCAGTTACATTCAAATAGCAACTATTAGTAGACATGTTATTTTTATAAAGAATGAACAGATGAGGCGGAGAGAGGTGGGTCACGCCTATAATCCTAGCACTTCAGGAGGCCAACGTGGGCAGATCACCTGAAGTCAAGAGTTCGAGACCAGCCTTACCAACATGGAGAAACCCCATCTCTACTAAAAATACAAAATTAGTCTAGTGTGGTGGCGCATGCCTGTAATCCCAGCTACTCAGGAGGCTGAGGCAGGAGAATGGCTTGAACCCGGGAGGCGGAGGTTGCAGCGAGGTGAGATCACGCCATTGCACTCCTGCCTGGGCAACAAGAGCAAAACTCTGTCTCAAAAAAAACAGATGAAGAATAACTTTTTATTTCCTGAATAAATACTTGAATAGAATGCTACATTGTAGTACAAACAAAGTAATACAAACAATACTATTTGTAGCATAGTGACTTTGAAATCGGACCAATCAAAGTTCGAGTCCTAGTTTTACCTTTGGAAGCTTTGTGACCTTAGGCCCTGTAACCTTTGTCAGCCTTTTTCCTGTCCTGTAAAGTGGAGATAATAATAGTACTTAACCTCATGGAGTTGTGTCTGGTACATAGGTAAGCACTCAGTAAGTGTTAGCTATGTTATTGGCAAAGAATCAGCCCTGTTAGCCATTTAATATTGTAAAATTGAAGATCAATAATATGCTGGTTTGGAGGCATTTTAATTATCAAAAAAGAAAAACGTTACTTTCTTTTTTTTTTTTTTTTTTTTTGAGACGGAGTTTCGCTCTTGTTACCCAGGCTGGAGTGCAATGGCGCGATCTCGGCTCACCGCAACCTCCGCCTCCTGGGTTCAAGCAATTCTCCTGCCTCAGCCTCCTGAGTAGCTGGGATTACAGGCACGCGCCACCATGCCCAGCTACTTTTTTGTGTTTTTAGTAGAGACAGGGTTTCACCATGTTGACCAGGATGGTCTCGATCTCTCGACCTCGTGATCCACCCGCCTCGGCCTCCCAAAGCGCTGGGATTACAGGCTTGAGCCATCGCGCCCGGCCCTGAAAAACGTTACTTTCAAAGGAAAATTAAACTCCATTCTTTCCTGGGACTTGTTGCTAGGTTTAGAAACTTCTCTAATTAATTTTGTGCATGTCATATTTTTTAAAATCGCAAAGTGTTCTTAAGTTTTGCTTTAGAAAATTCTAGAGTGGAAATAAAATTATCACTGAGAACTTACAGAAATAATTCACTATTTTTTTTTTTTTTTTGAGACGGAGTTTCGCTCTTGTTACCCTGGCTGGAGTGCAATGGCGCGATCTCGGCTCACTGCAACCTCCGCCTCCTGGGTTCAGGCAATTCTCCTGCCTCAGCCTCCTGAGTAGCTGGGATTACAGGCACGCGCCACCATGCCCAGCTAATTTTTTTGTATTTTTAGTAGAGAAGGGGTTTCACCTTGTTGACCAAGATGGTCTCGATCTCTTGACCTCGTGATCCACCCGCCTCGGCCTCCCAAAGTGCTGGGATTACAGGCTTGAGCCACCGTGCCCGGCCCACTGATATTTTTAATGTAGCAAAATAAAACATGTTTTTAAAAATCAAATGGATGTGGATTTTTTTTGTGTGTGTGAGACAGTCTCACTCTGTTGCCCAGGTTGGATTGCAGTGACAGGCTCTCACTGCATCCTCCACCTCCTGGGTGCAAATAATTCTAATGGATTTTCTTATTTTTTTTTAATAAATTTTATTTTTTATTACTTGTGTTTCAATTTTACAATATGTTAATTTATTGAAAATGTTAAATAATAGAACATGATACATAAGTGTGGCAAAAATTATGTAGATCATAGGAAAATGAGAAGTTTGAGAAACAGTAACTCCACTGTTACTTCCTGGCTAACAGATATTTGGAACTTCTAAATAAAGAAGGTTAGTTTTTGTTTTTGTTTTTTTCTTTTTTATTGCATTTTAGGTTTTGAGGTACATTTGAAGAACATGCAAGATAGTTGCATAGGTACACACATGGCAGTGTGATTTGCTGCCTTCCTCCCCTTCACCTACATCTGGCATTTCTCCCCATGCTATCTCTTCCCAATTCCCCACTCCCCACTGTCCCTCCCCTACTTCCGCTGAACAGACTTCCAGTGTGTAGTGCTCCCCTCCCTGTGTCCATGTGTTCTCATTGTTCAACACCCGCCTATGAGTGAGAACATGCGGTGTTTGATTTTCTGCTTTTGTGTCAGTTTGCTGAGAATGATGGTTTCTAGGTTCATCCATGTCCCTACAAAGGACATGAACTCATCGTTTTTCATGGCTGCATAGTATTCCATGGTGTATGTGTGCCACATTTTCTCTGTCCAGTCTATCATCAATGGGCATTTGGGTTGGTTCCAGGTCTTTGCTATTGTAAACATTGCTGCAATGAACATTCATGTGCATGTGTCCTTATAGTAGAACGATTTATAATCCATTGGATACATACCCAGTAATGGGATTGCTGCGTCAAATGGAATTTCTGTTTTTAGGTCCTTAAGGAGTTGCCACACTGTCTTCCACAATGGTTGAACTAATTTACACTCCCACCAACAGTGTAAAAGTGTTATTATTTCTCCACATCCTCTCCAGCATCTGTTGTCTCTAGATTTTTTAATGATCGCCATTCGAACTGGCATGAGGTGGTATCTCAATGTAGTTTTGATTTGCACTTCTCTAATGACCAGTGATGATGAGCATTTTTTCATATGTTTGTTGGCCTCATGTACATCTTCTTTTGTAAAGTGTCTGTTTATATCCTTCACCCACTTTTGAATGGGCTTGTTTGTTTTTTTCTTGTAAATCTGTTTTAGTTCTTTGTAAATTCTGAATATCAGCCCTTTGTCAGATGGGTAGATTGCAAAAATTTTTTCCCATTCTGCTGGTCGCCGATTTACCCTGATGACTGTTTCTTTTGCTGTGCAGAAGCTGTGGAGTTTGATTAGGTCCCATTTGTCTATTTTGGCTTTTGTTGCCAATGCTTTTGGTGTTTTGGTCATGAAGTCCTTGCCTACACCTATGTCCTGAATGGTTTTGCCTAGATTTTCTTCTAGGGTTTTTATGTGTTAGGTCTTACTGTTTAAGTCTTTAATCCATCTGGAGTTAATTTTAGTGTAAGGTGTCAGGAAGGAATCCAGTTTCTGCTTTCTGCACATGGCTAGCCAGTTTTCCCGACACCATTTATTAAACAGGGAATCCTTTCCCCATTGCTTGTTTTTGTCAGGTTTGTCAAAGATCAGATGGTTGTAGATATGCTGTGTTGCCTCCGAGGCCTCTGTTCTGTTCCATTGGTCAATATCTCTGTTTTGGTACCAGTACCATGCTGTTTTGATTACTGTAGCCTTATAGTATAGTTTGAAGTCTGGTGGTGTGATGCCTCCTGCTTTGTTCTTTTTGCTTAGAATTGATTTGGCTGTGCGGGCTCTCTTTTGGTTCCATATGAAGTTTAAGGTGTTTTTTCCCAGTTCTGTAAAGAAGGTCGTTGGTAGCTTGATGGGGATAGTGTTGAATCTGTAAATTACTTTGGGCAGTTTGGCCATTTTCATGATGCTGATTTTTCCTATCTGTTTGTGTCCTCTCATTTCATTGAGCAGTGGCTTGTAGTTCTCCTTGAAGAGGTCCTTTACGTTCCTCGTTAGTTGTATTCCTGGGTATTTTATTCTCTTTGTAGCAATTGTGAATGGCAGTTCGTTCTTGATTTGGCTCTCTTTAAGTCTGTTATTGGTGTATAGGAATGCTTGTGATTTTTGCACATTGATTTTGTATCCTGAGACTTTGCTGAAGTTGCTTATCAGTTTCAGGAGATTTTGGGCTGAGACAGTGGGGTCTTCTAGATATACAATCATGTTGTCTGCAAATAGAGACAGTTTTAATTCCTCTTTTCCTATTTGAATACCCTTTATTTCCTTTTCTTGCCTGATTGCTCTGGCTAGAACTTCCAATACTATATTGAATAGGAGTGGTGAGAGAGGGCATCCTTGTCTAGTGCCAGATTTCAAAGGAAATGCTTCCAGTTTTTGCCCATTCAGTATGATATTGGCTGCTGGTTTGTCATAAATAGCTTTTATTATTTTGAGATGTGTTCCATCAATACCTAGTTTATTGAGGGTTTTTAGCATAAAGGGCTGTTGAATTTTGTCAAAGGCCTTCTCTGCATCAATTGAGATAATCATGTGGTTTTTGTCTTTGGTTCTGTTTATGTGGTGAATTATGTTTATGGACTTGGCGTATGTTGAACCAGCCTTGCATCCCTAGGATGAAGCCTGCTTGATCATGGTGGATAAGCTTTTTGATGTGCTGTTGCAATCGGCTTGCCAGTTATTTTATTGAAGATTTTTGCATCTATGTTCATCATGGATATTGGCCTGAAGTTTTCTTTTCTTGTTGAGTCTCTGCCGGG
Organism: Saimiri boliviensis; assembly: GCF_048565385.1. Taxonomy (NCBI): domain Eukaryota; kingdom Metazoa; phylum Chordata; class Mammalia; order Primates; family Cebidae; genus Saimiri; species Saimiri boliviensis. The sequence goes on from NC_133449.1 coordinate 122,032,906, forward strand.
TTTTGGTATCAGGATGATGTTGGTCTCATAAAATGATTAGGGAAGGGTTCCCTCTTTTTGGATTATTTGCAATAGTTTCAGAAGGAATGGTACTAGCTCCTCTTTGTATGACTGGTAGAATTTGGTTGTGAACCCATCTGGACCTGGGCTTTTTTTGGATGGTAGGCTCTTAATTGCTGCCTCAACTTCAGACCTTGTTATTGGTCTATTCAGGATTTTGACTTCTTCCCGGGTTTAGCCTTGGGAGGAGGCAAGTGTCCAGGAATTCATCCATTTCTTCAAGTTTTACTAGTTTATGTGCATAGAGTTGTTTGTAATAATCTCTGATGATTGTTGGAATTTCTGTGGAATCTGTGGTGATATCCCCTTTATCGTTTTTTATTGCATCTATTTGGTTATTCACTCTTTTCTTTTTTATTAATCTGGCTAGTGGTCTATTTTGTTGATCTTTTTGAAAAACCAGCTCCTGGATTTATTGATGTTTTTGAAGGTTTTTTTTGTGTCTCTATCTCCTTCAGTTCTGCTCTGATCTTAGTTATTTCTTGTCTTCTGCTAGGTTTTGAGTTTTTTTGATCTTGCTCCTCTAGCTCTTTCAATTTTGATGATAGGGTGTCAATTTTTGATCTCTCCTTGTTTCTCATGTGGGCACTTATTGCTATATATTTTCCTCTAGAGACTGCTTTAAATGTGTCCCAGAGATTCTGGTATGTTGTGTCTTCGTTCTCGTTGGTTTTGAAGAACATCTTTATTTCTGCCTTCATTTCATTGTTTATCCAGTCAACATTCAAGAGCCAGTTGTTCAGTTTCCATGAAGCTGTGCGGTTCTGAGTTAGTTTCTGCATTCTGAGTTCTAAGTTGATTGCACTGTGGTCTGAGAGACTGTTTGTTATGATTTCCATTCTTTTGCATTTGCTGAGGAGTGATTTATTGCCAATTATGTGGTCAATTTTAGAGTAGGTGTGATGTGGTGCTGAGAAGAATGCATATTCTGTGCATTTGGGGTGGAGAATTCTGTAAATATTAGGTTTGCTTGTTCCAGGTCTGAGTTCAAGTCCTGGATATCCTTGTTAATTTTCCGTCTTGTTGATCTGTCTAATATTGACAATGGGGTGTTAAAGTCTCCCACTATTATTGTGTGAGAGTCTAAGTCTCTGTAAGTCATTAAGAACTTGCCTTACGTATCTGGGTGCTCCTGTATTGGGTGTGTATATATTTAGGATCGTTAGCTCTTCTTGTTGCATTGATCCTTTTACCATTATGTAATGCCCTTCTTTGTCTCTTTTGATCTTTGTTGCTTTAAAGTGTATTTTATCAGAGACGAGAATTGCAACTCCTGCTTTTTTTTGCTCTCCATTTGCTTGGTAAATCTTCCTCCATCCCTTTATTTTGAGCCTTTTTGTATCCTTGCATGTGAGATGGGTTTCCTGGATACAGCACACCAAAGGCTTTTGGCTTTTTATCCAATTTGCCAGTCTGTGTCTTTTGATTGGGGCATTTAGTCCATTTACATTTAGGGTTAATATTGTTAGGTGTGAATTTGATGCTGCCATTTTGATGCTAGCTGACTGTTTTGCCCGTTAGTTAATGCAGATTCTTGGTTGTGTTGATGCTCTTTACCATTTGGTATGTTTTTCAAGTGGCTGGTACTGGTGGTTCCTTTGTATGTGTAGAGCCTCTTTCAGGAGCTCTTGTAGAACAGGCCTGGTGGTGATGAAATCTTTGCTTGTTCTCAAAGGATTTTATTTTTCCTTCTCTTATGAAGCTTAGTTTGGCTGGATAGGAGATTCTGGGTTGAAAGTTCTTTTCTTTAAGGATGTTGAATATTGGCCCCCACTCTCTTCTGGCTTGTAGGGTTTCTGCTGAGAGATCTGCTGTGAGTCTGATGGGCTTCCCTTTGTGGGTAACCCGACCTTTCTCTCTGGCTGCACTTAGCATTTTCTCCTTCATTTCAACCCTGGTGAATCTGATTATGTGCCTCAGGGTTGCTCTTCTTGAGGAATATCTCTGTGGTGTTCTCTGTATTTCCTGGACTTGAATGTTGGCCTCCCTTGCTAGGTTGGGGAAGTTTTACTGCAGAATATCCTGAAGAGTATTTTCCAGCTTGGTTTCATTCTCTTCGTCAGATTCAGGTACACCTATCAAACGTAGATTAGGTCTTTTCACATAGTCCCACATTTCTTGGAGACTTTGTTCATTCCCTTTTACCCTTTTTTCTCTATTCTTGCCTTCTTGTTTTATTTCATTGAGTTGATCTTCGACCTCTGATATCCTTTCTTCTGCTTGGTCAATTCGGCTGTTGAAACTTGTGCATGCTTCGCAAAGTTCTCATGTTGTGTTTTTCAGCTCCATCAATTCACTTATATTCCTCACTATGTTGTCCATTCTCATTAGCATTTCATCAAATCTTTTTTCAAGGTTCTTAGTTTCTTTGCATTGGGTTAGAACATGTTCTTTTAGCTCACTGTAGTTTCTTATTACCCACCTTCTGAAATCTGATTCTGTCATTTCATCACACTCATTCTGCATCCAGCCTTGTTCCCTTGCTGGTGAGAAGTTGTGATCCCTTGTAGGACAGGTGTTCTGGTTTCGGATGTTTTCATGCTTTTTGCGCTGGTTTCTTCCCATCTTTGTGGATTTATCCACCTGTTGTCTTTGTAGTTGCTGACTTTCAGATTGGGTCTCTGGGTGAACTTCTAGTTTGTGGATGATGAAGTTATTTCTGTTTCTTAGTTTTCCTTCTAACAGTCTGGCCCCTCTGCTGTAGGACTGCTGAGGGATCACCTGCAGCAGCTGCAGAACAGTAAGGGTTGCTACCAGTCTCTTCTTCTGCTATCTTTGTCCCTGAAGGATACCCCCCAAATGTCAGTCTGTTCTCTCCTTTATGAAGTGACTCTTTGGACGTACGGGGATCAGGGAGCTGCTTGAGGAGACAGTCTGTCCTTTATTGGGGCTCAAGTCCTGAGCTGTGAGCTCCATTGTTCATTCAGAGTTGCTGGGCAGGTACGTTTAGGTCTGCTGCAGCAGAACTCATGAACTCCTTTCCCCTGTCCCGCACACCCCCCAGGTGCTCTGTCCCAGGGAGTTAGGGCTTTATCAGTTTCCATTGTGCTGCTGCCTTTTTTTTTTTTTTTTTTTCAGGGCTGCCCTGCCCAGCAAGGAGGCAGCCTAGTCACTGTCTGCCTGCAGAGGCTTTGCTGAGCTGCTGTGGGCTCCACCCAGCTGCCCTGTGATCTTTCCTGCAGTCCTGTTTATGTGGGTGTAGTTAGAACTGCCTTGGCAATGGCGGCCTGCCTCTGTAATGGCAGACTGACTCTATAATGGTGGGTTGCCTCGGTAATGGCGGGCTGCCTCAGCGATGGCGGACTCCCTCCATAGTGGTGGAGTGTCTTGGTAATGGCGAATGCCCCTCCCCCACAGAGCGGGACCGTCTTGGGTTCAGCTCTGCTTGCTGTGAAACTCTCAACCCAGAGCATTTTCAATTGCTGTTTTTTTGTGTGTCCGGGTGGCGGGGAGGGGGGGTGGTTCCAGCCGAGCCTGGTCACCTGACTCCCTGACTCAGAGTCCAGTTTTTTTTGTTTTTTTTTAAGTTGAACAACAGTTGACTCTCTCCCAGGTGTTCCAGTCACCTGTTGAAAAGGTGCTGGGATCTGTGTGATTTCCCTTGCGGCGACTCACTGCACCAGCTGAAACAGTGACACTGAGATTCCTGGTGGTTTATTTGCCCAGGAATCTCCTAGCCTGGCTCCCTGTTTCATTTCCTTTTTAAGTCAGATAAATGGGCGATCTGCCTTTCCGGGTCTCCAATCGCCAGCTAAAAGGGCACCGGGACCAGTGTATTTCATACGGAGAACCATCGTGCCAGGACGCCGGCAAAGCAGCCGCACCGGCCAAACACAGCCACGCTGGTGACCCGTGGGGCTCCGACGCCTAGGAATCTCCTAGTCTGTGGGCAATAAAAATGTGTCTGGGGCATCCACTCACCCTCTTCGCTTTCACTGGGAGCTGCATCCAGAGCTATTCCTAGTTGGCCATCTTCAGTCCTCTCCCTGGATTTTCTTTTTAAGTGATACTATTGATTTTTGTCAAAGTTTCAGAGAAACTTTCAAACACTAATATAACTTGGTATGTAAATTGGTATACTTTTCTGGAAGGCAGTAATTATCAAAAGCCTTAAATATACTCTTTGACTTAGAGTTTCCTAAGAATTTATCCTAAAGTGATAGTGGTTTGTAGATTTATTTATAATGATGTTTATGGTACTTTTATTTATAATAGTGGAAACATGGAAATCTAAATGTTCAATCATAGGGCACTAATTAAATCATAATATGGACATGGGATTAAATACAGTTATTAAAATATTTTAAGTATTATGGAGAGGAAATGATTACAATTTATTAACTGAAAAAATACTTTTTACTAAATAGTATAATTCCAGTTTGCTAAGTAAGGCTTGTAATAGTTGGAAAAGTACTGGAATGATAAGCTTGTTAACACTGTTCTTTTCTGATGATACATTAAGAAGATTTTTATTTTCTCCTTACCCATATTTTTATTTGTCCACAATAAAATATATTACTTTAATGGTTTTAAGATTACTTTAAAAGTCCAGTAAAAAACAGCAGAATCTGTGTTCTTGAAGATCTCACCACCTGCACTACTAATAAAGCATCGTAGAGCATGGTGTGGTGTCTTATCAGTGACAGCAAACCTAGTCTTAGTTGCTGGTGTAGTGACCTTAGGTGAGTCATTCATTGTTTCTGGGTTGTGGTGGTCTTGTTTGAATTACCTCTGGTTCTTTTTAGTTCTTTTTTTTTTTTTTTAGCATATTATTTTTTACTGTACTTTAGGTTCTGGGTTACGTATGCAGAACATGCAGGATTGTTGCATAGGTACAGACATGGCAATGTGGTTTGCTGCCTCCATCCCCCTGTCACCTGTATCTGTCATTTCTCCCCATGTTATCCCTCCCTAACCTCCCTACCCCCTACTGTCCCCCCCAGTCTCCCACAAGAGACCCCAGTGTGTGTGATGCTCCCCTCCCTGTGTCCATGTGTTCTCATTGTTCAACACTCGTCTATGAGTGAGAACATGCAGTGTTTGATTTTTCTGTTCTTGTGTCAGTTTGCTGAGAATGACAAGTTTCCAGATTCATCTATGTCCCTACAAAGGACACGAACTCATCGTTTTTCATGGCTGCGTAGTATTCCATGGTGTATATGTGCCACATTTTCCTTGTCCAGTCTATCATCGATGGGCATTTGGGTTGGTTCCAGGTCTTTGCTATCGTAAACAGTGCTGCAATGAACATATGTGTGCATGTGTCTTTATAATAGAACGATTTATAATCCTTTGGATATATAACCAGTAATGGGATTGCTAGGTCAAGTGGAATTTCTATTTCTAGGTCCTTAAGGAATTGCCACACTGTCTTCCACAATGGTTGAACTAATTTACACTCCCACCAACAGTGTAAAAGTGTGGCTATTTCTCCACATCCTCTCCAGCATCTGTTGTTCGGATTTTTTAATGATCGCCATTCTAACTGACATGAGATGGTGTCTCAATGTAGTTTTGATTTGCATTTCTTTAATGACCACTGATGAGCATTTTTTCATGTTTGTTGGCCTCATATATGTCTTCTTTTGAAAAGTCTGTTCATGTCCTTCTCCCACTTTTGAATGGGTTTGTTTGTTTTTTTCTTGAAAATCTGTTTTAGTTCTTTGTAGATTCTGGATATTAGCCCTTTGTCAGATGAGTAGATTGCAAAAATGTTTTCCCATTCTGTTGGTTGCCGGTTCACTCTAAGAATTGTTTCTTTTGCTGTGCAGAAGCTCTGGAGCTTAATTAGATCCCGTTTGTCTATTTTGGCTTTTGTTGCTGATGCTTTTGGTGTTTTAGTCATGAAGTCCTTGCCTATGCCTATGTCCTAAATGGTTTTGCCTAGGTTTTCTTCTCGGGTTTTTATGGTTTTATGTCTTATATTTAAGTCTTTAATCCATCTGGAATTAATTTTAGTGCAAGGTGTCCGGAAGGGGTCCAGTTTCTGTTTCCTGCACATGGCTAGCCAGTTATCCCAACACCATTTATTAAACAGGGAATCCTTTCCCCATTACTTGTTTTTGTCAGGTTTGTCAAAGATCAGATGGTTGTAGATGCGTGGCATTGCCTCCAAGGCCTCTGCTAGTTCTTATTCTCTGTTACTCCACAGAAGTCTTCCGTGCTGATGCTGTGCAGTCCGAAGGAGATCGCACCCCATATTTTATCCAGTGATAACTCTCAGAGTCACAGGCAAAGTAGTCAGTAGAAACAAATATGCCTTCTTAAAATTTACACAGAAGCCTCAAGCTCTTACTACAATGAAAATTTCACAGCACATCATTGCAGTGGAAAATTAAGCCCATGTTTCACAAAATAAAAACAAGACTTCTTTGGTTAGAGAAACCATTTTGCACTCAGGAAGGAACTGTGCTACCAGCCGGTCTTCTCCTCAAGGCTTGTTGTTTTCACATAGAGCTAAATGCCTGGGCTACCATAATACAGAGGTACTTCACATATTAACATGCCCTAAGCTTTGATACACCTAACAATTCTTAAGTGTTAAAAGATAAGCCAGTCTGTTAAATACAAATTTTAACACACCATTAAACTAAATTTTACTTTTTCAGTTCAGTACTTCAAAGAATACTTAGTCTTAATTTGTACTTTCTTTTCTGTTAAATTTCTGATAGTGCAATAAAGTTGTCAAAGTTTCTTTGAAGTTGGAAATTAAATTTTAAGAATTGAAGGTGTAGGCCTTATCATGGTTTCTAAATACAATACTCTCTTGGTATGAATATGTTTAATTGTTTTTCTTCCCTGGTTAATGATAGGATAAGTGCAAACTCCTGTGGGAAAAGAATGCATTAACTTTAAAAGTTAATGACAAACGTAAAATAATAATATTTTCAAATACATTTAGGAAAGAATTCAGAGCCTGAAGCAGAGCATAGATTTCATGGCTGACTTGCAGAAGACTCGAAAGCAGAAAGACAGGACAGACACCTCGCAAAGTGGAGAAGACGGAGGCTGCTGGCCAAGAGAGAGAGAGGACTCTGGAGATGCCGAAGCACAAGCCTTCAAGAGTCCCAGCAAAGAAAATAAAAAGTAAAGGATCTTTGGGATGTTAAGGTCAAACTGTCTTCTTCAAGCCTAGTAAGGGGGAAAAATACTGATTTGGGGCCTAACTTGAGAAGACCAAGTGCCAGTGTGTCCGTGGTGGTGGTTTTTGGCATTAAAGTCCATTTCAATGGTGTTATACCCCTCTTCTCTTACAAAGCACAAGCTGTGTATGGGATTGTCCAAACACAGTTCAGAAAGCAGTTATAATATGTATTCTTATTGAAATAGTTTTAAAACTATAAAGAATATTTTGGGACTCATATGATCCGTGTTTATTTAAATAGAACGGTTTGTTTTTTAAAAATGCGTAGTCATTACCTCCTTCCATAAAGGAGCAAGGAGTTCAGTGGGAGCACCATCACTGCTGCATCTTAAACAGATGGGCTGTCACTGTATCATGCCCATGTTTTCCACCCAATGTCACCTGGTGGGAGTAACGCTGAACCACCGGTCCACCCAGGCAGCCACCTGTGCAGCTGACAGCAGCTGCATCTGCCCACTCACACCACTGGGAGCCAACCATGACCGCCCAGCACCTCACTGCCAACTTTGAGGGGGTTGTAGTTAGCAGTTTGGGATTTTTGCAAAGAAAGTAAACTAGTGACAGGTTTCTTTGTTCTAAGACTTACACACTTTACTGTTAGTTTTGAATTTAAATTTTAAAAATCAAACTTTAAAAGAACAATGGTATATTCTTTTCCCTTCAAAATAATGTTTGAGGTAGAACTAATTTTTTTGAAAGTTCCCAGAAAAAATTTTAACACAAGTAACACTGGACAGAAAAGGGGAGCTAACGTGTCAGGTGTGCCTTACTGTTTCTGTTTGTATTAGAGACCCTTAACAGGTCATCAAGGACACAAGTTTTAATGAGTGACTGTAGTACAGATGTCTCCCCTTTAGTTGTTTTTATATTTAGAATTCATTTTAATGTTTTCATCTTATCTTTTTTTTTTTTTACTTAGTATTAATGTGTGTTTTCAGGAAAGACAAAGATATGCTTGAAGATAAATTTAAAAGCAATAATTTAGAGAGAGAACAGGAGCAGCTTGATCGCATCGTGAGGGAATCTGGAGGAAAGCTGACCAGGCGGCTTGTGAACAGTCAGGTGACTGAGCTTTTCCTTTCTTTTCTCTACCTACTTAGTTGGGGCATCTGAAACTTTTAGTTTTTAAATTGCTTGCATATTTTTAATCCATAACTGCCATCGAGTTCTTCATCAGTATAATACAAATGCAGAAAAAAAAAGAATGAACAGACAGTTTCTTACAATGGGTTTATCAGGGTGTTAAATGCATTTTTAACTCATGATATTTTCAACTTACAATGGGTTTATTGGATGTAAACCCATTATTTTCTCCCTTTCTGTAGGAGGTCTCTTTACTCTGTTGATAGTTTCTTTGGCTGTTCAGAAGCTTTTTAGTATAATTAAGTCCCAGTTGTGTGAATTTTTGTTTTTGTCACATTTGCTTTTCAGAATTTAGAAAATTTTTTGCCAAGACCCATGTCCAGAAGAGTATTTCCAAGGTTTTCTTCTAGGATTTTTTAAATTTGAAGTCATACATTTAAGTGTTTAATCCATCTAGAATCAATGTTTGTATATTGTGAGAGGTAGGAGTTCAGTTTCATTTTTCTGCACGTGGTTAGCCAGTTTTCTCAGCACCGTTTATTGGTCTTTCTACATGGTTTATTTTTGTCGACTTTGTCAAAGATCAGTTGATTTTATTCTGTGGCTTTATTTCTGGGTTCTCTGTTCTGTTCCATTGATCTGTGGGTTGTTATTGTTTATTTGCACTTGTATCATACTGTTTTGGTTATTGTAGTTTTGTGGGGGTTTTGTTTGGTTTAATTTTGAGACAGGGTTTCACTCTGTCGCCCAGGCTAGAATGTGCAGTGGCACAATCTTGGCTCACTACAACCTCCGCCTCAGAAGCTAAAGCAATCCTCCGGCCTCAGCCTCCCAAGTGGGTGGGACTGCAGGTGCGTGACACCGTGTCCAGCTAATTTTGGTATTTTTTGGAGAGATGAGGTTTCACCATGTTGCCTAGGCTGGTCTCACACTCCTGATCTCAAGCGATCCACTGAGCGTGACCTCCCAAAGTGCTAGGATTACAGGCATGAGCCACCACGCCTAGCCTGTAGTATAGTTTGAAATTGGATAATGTGAGCCTCTGACTGTTCTTTTTGCTTAGAATTGCTTTGGCACTTCAGGCTTCGTTTTGGTTCCATATGAATTTTAGAATAGTTTTTTCTGAATCTGAAGAATGATATTGGGAATTTGTTAGGAATAGCATTGAATCTGTAGATTACTTTAGACAGTATGAACATTTTAACAATATTGCTTCTTCCATGAGCATGGAATGTTTTTCCATTTGTGTCATCTATGATTTCTTTCAGCAGTGTTTTTTAGTTCTTCTTGTAGAGGTATTTCACCTCCCTAGATATATTCCTGGGTATTTTATTTTGTGTGTGGCTGTTGTGAATAGGATTGCATTCTTGAATTGATGCTTAGCTTGAATGTTATTGGTATATAGACATGCTGCTGATTTTTATACATTGATTTTGTATCTTTACCAAAAATACATTTTTCTTTATATACTCTATATAGAATTGTTTCTCTTATATCTAGTAATTTTAATTACATGTATTAGCTATTTTAACTCTTAGTGACCCTAATTTCAAGTAAAAAACCCTAAGATTACTTAATAAAACGTGACTTTAAGATCTAAAATTACTGAAGAGAATTTTGAAACTAGTTTTATTTGTCAAGGATTACTAAAGTTGTGTGAACTAAAAGACATATGAACCAAAATTCTTTTTTCTTTTCTTTTCTTTTCTTTTCTTTTTTTTTTTTTTTTTTTGGTCAACTGATTAGAGCTCTTTGATATATTTTAGTAGTGATATATCACATACACATGAGACATGTATAGTCATGCAAACACACAAAGCAGATCTAGATTCATAAGATTCTTCATTTGCCAGTTTTCACTTTCTCTTCCCCTCTTAGACTATTAACCATTTCCAAAGTCATAACAAAGTAGATGAAACAAGGTAGAAAATGTACACCTCAAAGGTGTAGAGCCTAAACCTAAACCCAATTAACTGAAAAGAGGATTGCCAGAAGGAGGTTGCAGTGAGCCCAGATTGCGCCAAAAAGTGTCTTCTTTTCAGCTTAGCTTGCTTCCTTATTAGATTTCTGGTTTCAAGGGGGAGCCCTTTAAGGAACAAGGCCAAGAAAGCATGCAGCTTTTAGGGCCTAATACTTACTGGAAGACAGGTTTTAGATCACCCCAAATCACTGAATCCTGGGTCCCCAGAAAGCTAAAGAGATCAGGTAATACAGTACAGAAGAGAGCAGAGTTCTAGATCTGAGCGGAATCTGTCTGCTTACAACTCTTGGTATTCTCTGAGGAAAAGGAGATTATTCCCAAAAAGAGGAGTCTTTGATGCCTTTTCTGTTTACCTCAAGGGATCGCAGACTGTCAGAAATTCCTTTAGGTTTCTAATATGGCATTGAGGGTGCCAAGAGGAAGGAGGGACAGGCAAACAGAACTCAGTTGACTGAGGCATTTTTTCAGAGCCATTACAGCGGCCTTAAAACAACAGACATACACGTGTAGCCCAAATAGCAGTTTTAACTGAGCTGATTTTTGAATATAGAGCTCTTTAAAATATATATATATGTTTTTTCCTAATTGTAATTCCTACTCAAGCTGTTTTGCTTCTGCTGCTAGCTGGTTTCATGTTGCCAAACAAGCAGCCCACAGAATTGGCCATCTTGCTGCAATGGCTACCAGCCGCCCTTCCTGACCACAGTGCGATGGATGGCTTTCAGCCAACAATCGCTCCAAATACACTGGCGTTTTCAGGGCATTTCTGTATTCATGCACAGGCGTCTAAAATGTGAGCCACACCACTCCACATGGAAGTGGCTGCCACCTGGGATTTCCCCCACAGATGCTTCCTTCCCTTTGCCCATTTCTTGGTCCCTCAGTCCCTGGCTAGCTCCCCCCAGGTTCCATCTTGGGTAGGTCTGTCCACACCTGCTCCAGAGTTCAAGGAAGCTGAGAGGCAGAAGAAAGAGACTGACAAACCTAGTTTCTAGAAAGAAACACTTAACAGGGACTTAGGAACAGAAGTCCTGTCTGTGTCTTTGGTGGGTAAGATGGTGAGTCCCCACCCATATTGATTTTAAAGCCAAGTAGGTTTATACATGCCTTTGGGCAAGCCACTGCCCTTACCTGGTCTGCAGTAGCCTCCTTTTCTGATAGACGAGGGAGAACTAGGTGGCCTTAAGGACACAGAGCTCTTTAGAATTCTGAGATTTTCCTCACTTCCATTTCTCTAGCCCATCAGCACCTACACACATGGAGGTAGGTGTGAAAGTTAGTATTTGAGTTTAATGATTAGCCACCTGTAATATTCGTTTGGTTAAAATAACGCTTTATGGTTTGCTCCATATATGAATGTGGTACAGGCTGAGCATCCCTAATCCGAAATTTCAAAATCTGAAATTCTCCAAAATCTGAAAAATTTTGAGCTCCGACACGATGACGTTAAGTGGAAACTTCCACACCTGACTTCATGTGACAACATGATGACGTTAAGTGGAAACTTCCACACCTGACTTCATGTGACAGGTGCACAAAATCATTTAAAATGTTGTATAAAATTACTTTCCAACTGTTTCTGTAAAGTGTATATGAAACATAAATGAATTTTATATTCCATCCCTAAGATATTATATATATGTAAATATTTCAAAATCTGGGAAAATCTGCAATCCTCAACACTCTAGTATCAAGCATTTTGGTTAAAGGATGCTCAGTCTGTTTGTATGAAACAGTTCATTCCATCTGAATACTTGGGTCATTGCAGTGTGAATTTGAAAGAAGAAAACCAGATGGAACGACGACGTTGGGGCTTCTCCATCCTGTGGATCCCATTGTAGGAGGTAGGATCAGAGGAAGACTGCGTGAACTTGATACTGTTTGGCAGAGAACAGTAACCTGGGTTAACATTTTAAAGCAACAAGCTTGAATACTGATCAGTGTCACTGTGTCATTATGCACAAAGAATCTAGCTAGACATCATGTATTTCATGGTAACGGCTAGCCTAACATTCACGTCATCCTGAAGCAGGTACAGTATATCAAGTTTTCCTTAAAATTCAAAGTGCCTGAAATATTTTAAACCCACCATTAACAAAGCCATAACTTTTAGATAATAATTCCTAGCCATGGTCTTAAGAGACTTCAGTATATACACTCAGTTTAGAGGTATCTCATACCCGCAGATTATGACCTTGTAAATTTAACTGACTGCTTTATTTCAGTGAATAAATGAATGTATATGCCACATAGTGCCTTAATGATACTGGAAGGTATATGCTTAGTGATATTGCGTCTTTCACTGTGGTCAGTAGAACATTTGTAAAGATTGGGAATCTATTTTGGAACCTCAGTCATCTTTTTGTTTTCTCAAATGATGTTTTAATGGAGATAATATAGGTTATATTTTGAAATTCGATATAAGAATTAGAACTTTTTGTCACTGGTCTGAGGGGGGAATCATGTATTGTGATAAGCAAATGTGAGAATGTTAACTTCTTCAACAAATATTTATATTCATATTGTCATAATGAGAGAAGTAATTAGGAATATGAAAATGAATAATGACAGAATTTCTACCCTTAAAGAAATGATCTCTGATATTTACTGTTTGCTGTGAACAAGGTGCCGTCTTAGGAGCTGGCTGTATAGTAGAGAACAAAAGAGAGAGAGAGGAGTCCCTTTCCCTTAAGTCTGTGGGGTTGGGGGAGGAAGGCTCACGTAGAGAGAAGTCTGTCCATAATCAGTACTATGCAGGTATGTGTCGATCATGAATAAATACTAAAAAGGAAAATAACAGCTGTGATTGTAACAGCAGATACCTACCTAGTGTTTGGAGGTCAGGGAAGGCTTCCTTAAGGAGGTGTTGTTTAGGTTGAGTAAGGGATGAGGGAACAGAGAGCACAGCAGGTGAGAAAACCTTGAAGCAGAGAAGAGCATTTGAAAATGGAAAGAAGGGGGCCAGGTGCGGTGGCTCACGCCTGTAATCCCAGCACTTTGGGAGGCCAAGGCGGGTGGATCACAAGGTCAAAAGATCGAGACCATCCTGGTCAACATGGTGAAACCCCGTCTTTACTAATAAAGTACAAAAAATTAGCTGGGCATGGTGGCACGTGCCTGTAATCCTAGCTACTCGGGAGGCTGAGGCAGGAGAATTGCCTGAACCCAGGAGGCGGAGGTTGTGGTGAGCCGAGATCACGCCATTGCACTCCAACCTGGGTAGCAAGAGCGAAACTCCGTCTCAAAAAAAAAAAAAAAGAAAAGAAAATGGAAAGACGGGGACTGTTAAAGTTCTGTAAACAAGGAGAACTGTAATAGGAGAAAAGGAGATAGTGCTGTTTTCAAAACAAAACTCAGTTTTTACTTTGATGCAAACTTTTTGTAGTAGAATTTTATGTGATCATATGTCAAAGAATGCCACAGGATGGAGAACATTGCTCTTTCTCCTGTAGCTGTGGGGAACATTTGGTGCTAGGAGATGCAGCTGACTGATGTAGGTGACACCTTAAGATCTGCTTGTGAAGCCGAGTGTGTGGTCTCTGTCTGTAGTCTGGTTTCCTGGGTTTCCAGTTTCTGGGACATAATCAAATATGACCAAAGCTGACTTGGCTCCCCACATGCACAGCTCCCTCTGCAGGCCACTGTCCTGGTTGAAGATAGAAGACAGCCCCCTCGTTCATCTTCTCAGCTTCAATGTCCAGTACCCGTACCCATTAGGAAACCAAATTCCAGACTGTTCACTGAGAAGAAGAGGAAATCTGATTTAGATGTTCATTTGCTTAGCAGTGTCTTCACCACACTGGTCACTGGTAGCGGTAGCCTCCATTGCAGGTGGATCTTTTGACACAAACTCAGACTCTTCTTCAGGAAAGCAGATGTCTCTCTGTTAGATATTGTGGGAGACCACATCTCCTGACAGCATCCTCTGTGGTCCCCTTAGGTGCCCACCCATGATTTCTCTATATTACATATTCCCTATTTCGTCACAGGGATTCGTTCCTGGCTAACACCTGTTCTTGTTGCACTAAAAGTATTCCTTTCATAGACACTCATTTATCCTTCATGTGTTAGGAGCCCTTTTGTCTTTAATGCAGGTGTTTTCCCTCTTTTGCTAACCTTTGTACTGGTTAACTTTCATCTTAACATTAAAAGCTGCCACTTTTAAAAGTTTTCATGGCTTTTGTTTTTAATAAAAATCTAATTTTTTAAGTGAAGTGTACATGGTTATAAAGAATTCCAGGAAGCAGGAGAGTGTAATGAACAGGTCTCAGTTTTGGTCCTGGCTATATTTCTGCCTGTCTGAGCTTTGATTTTCTTATCTTAAAAGTGGATGTAGTAAGGGCTTCCCAGCCTCCTTCAGGGTCATGCAGATGATATGCAGTGGTGTGTGCAGAGTCACACGGCAGAGGGCCCCATGGGTCATGGCCACATAAGCCTCCTTCACTGTGCTCAGTTTTATGTTTTAGAGCCAGGCTACTGCCCTGTGAGACTGGGAATGACAACTGGAAGACTTCAGTCTGGAGTGAATACTTTGCAGGGGTTCAAAGAGGATAAAAGAAACAAAGTCACTCCAGGTGAGGCTTCTGCATAGGAGTCATTTTTTTCTCTTCTCTGTTTTGGGGTATTAGGGAAAGGAAACACAGTTATGCTTTATTCACTAGGTGGGCACCAATATCTTGGTGGTATTTTTGCAACATTAGCTATTTCATTAACTTCAGGAGAGACTGGAAAATTGGGTATTAGTATTCAAAATGAGTTTTGTTCTTTCTCGTTCCTCTCCCTCTCCCTTGTGGGGAAGAATTCACTTGAGTGTAACTGTGTAAGTACCTGTTTGGGAGAAAGTATCTTAGATTTGTGAACCAGTCAATGAAGTAGTAAAGTTAGGAGGGAATAAATAATCTTTTAGTAAAAACAAGAAAATAGATTGACATACAAGTTAAAGAATAGTGTTACAGTATTTGATTTTTTCAACAGTGTTATATTTGAATTATGGGCCCTACAGTTCTTATGCACCGCATTATGACTCCACATTTGCAAATATCAGCAAGGATGATTCTGATTTAATCTATTCAACCTATGGGGAAGACTCTGATCTTCCAAGTGATTTCAGGTGAGTTTCCAGTTAATATTCTGATTACATTTGTTTAAAAATATTAATGTACATTCTTCGTTTGTGGATAGACTGACAAAGTTGGCTAAGTGGTTAAAAATGGGTTCACTATTTTTTTTTAGCTGACAATAATGGATTCATAGTTCCTGTTATCCTTTAGTGGAGAGAGAGAGAGCATTTCTCCCTTGATACTGGCATCTGCAGTATTTTAATTTTTTTTTTTTTTTTTTTTTTTTTTTTTTTTTTTTTTTTTTTGGATGGAGTCTTACTGTGTCACCCAGGCTGGAGCGCAGTGGGGCAATCTCAGCTCACTGCAACTTCCGGCTCCCAGATTCAAGTGATTCTCCTGCCTCAGCCTCCCAAGTAGCTGGGACTACAGGCATGTGCCACCGCGAACAGCTATTTTATTTTATTTTATTTTATTTATTTATTTATTTATTTATTTTGTATTTTTAGTAGAGATGGGGTTTCACCATGTTGGTCAGGCTGGTCTTGAACTCCTGACCTCTTGATCCACCTGCCTCAGCCTCCCAAAGTGCTGGGATTACAGGCACGCACCACCGTGCCTGGCCCCATATTTTAATTCTTAGTAAAATATATTTTTAAAGATAATGTGTACCTCAGCTGATACAGGTTTAGGAACTTGTTACTTTAAAATGTTCACGCACCATCTGCTCTGTTATAACATGTGTGTCAGTGAGTTAGGTCCGAACTTAATCAATTTGGGAACCCACAGTGCATTTTCCCCAAAATAGGAGGCAGGACAGGATGGCTCAATTCCATAGGCAACCCACATATAAGCCTTTTTGACCAGTCACGTGCCATGTAGACTATTGCAATTACACTCAGCCATCCTTTATTGCATGTTTCTGTGGGAATGTCATCTCTGTGTTCCTGTTTAGTATGCTGAGCAGATTGGATCTCATCAACATAATGAGATTCATCCTGACTTAGCAGGATTTTGGCTCAGGATGGGACACTGAGCTTGGGTTATGGCAGATAGGGTACTGGATATTATTCCTTCTTAGCAGTAGTACCTTGTTAATCTTCATTATGTATACGAAATTTACCCTGTAGGTTCACCAGTCTCCTGCTTTTCTTGCAAAGGGGAAATCTGTACATTAGTACGTGTAGTTTGGTTGTTTTTTTATAAGGTAGGGGTCCTTAAGTCAGTTGACTGTAGTTTCAGATCAAGCCATTTAATCTTTTAGACCTCATCAGTTTGAATGACGTCTTTCTGGATTATGCATCTATGCATTCCACAAACAGGGGTTGTACAGGGAAACAATGCTGGCAAAGGCCCACGTCCTCCTGTCAAATGATGGGAGAAAGGAGGAGAGAGTAGTGCTGGGGCTGGGAGAGGGGTACGTTCTTAAATCGGTCAGGAATGTCTGTTACGAAAGGGAAAGTTGAGCAAAAACTGAAGGAGATGAGGAAGCAAGCAGTGCTGCCACCTGAAAGAGCAGTGCAGGAGCTGTGCATAGGGCCTGAGTGGGAGGCTTCCCATCACTCTTGAGGAACAGCAGGAAGAAGCAGAAGAGTGCAGGCACATGGGTAGGGAGGGCTTCGGTGAGAGTGGGTCTTTGTAAGGCCTTGGAATTTCATTCCCAGTGAGATGGACACTACTGGTGGATTGTGAGAAGAGTGACCCAGTCTAGCTTATCATGTTTAAAGGATCACCCTAGCTAATCTTGGAGAATAGACTGTAGAAATGCAAGGGCAGACATTGGGAGATGAAAAATGGACTGGGGGAGTAGCAGGTGAGGTGCTGAGAGGGTTCAGTCATCAGCCAGTAGGATTTCTTTACTGATCAAAGTGGGGTATGAGAGAGAGAAGTTGAGGCTGACTCCAGGGTTTGTAGACTGAACCTAGAAGGCCGCAGTTGCTATTTACTGAGAAGGGGGAGACTTTGGAACAACACTTAAGGGGGAAGATGTAGCATTCCAGTTTTTGATTTTTTTTTTTTTTTTGAGATGGAGTCTTACTCTGTCTCTAGGCTGGAATGCAGTGGCACGATCTCAGCTCACTGCAACCTCTGCCTCCTAGGTTCAAGGGATTCTCCTGCCTCTGCCTCCCAAGTAGCTGGGACTACAGGTGAACGCCACCATGCCCAGTTAATTTTTTTGTATTTTTAGTAGAGACGGGGTTCCATCATGTTGGACAAGATGGTCTCAGTCTCCCAAGCTTGTCATCTGCCCGCCTCGGACTCCCAAAGTTCTGGGATTACAGGCATGAGCTACTGCGCCCAGACGGATATTTTAAGCTTAAGATATCTGTTAGACTTCGATGCGGAGCTCCAAAGGGTGTGGTCCAAACTGGAGGTGTAAATTTTGAGGATTTTGGATCCTATGTGAAAATCCTGAGGTGAAGGCGATCACTGTAGGCAAGAAGTGAAGGGGCAGGGAGCAGAAGATCCAGGGACTGTGCCTGTGCCTCTGTCACTGAGGTCTCAGTTTTCTTGGGAGCATTTCATTTTCACTTTGTTCTTGATATTAATTCTCTCATGATGATGTTATTGCTAATTAATATATAGATACCATGTTATGTCTAGGCAGAAATTTGACATCATGATATATAACCGAGAGCATCTAATGGAAACAATTGGCTCTGATAGGAGGCTAAAGCCAGTGAAGGTGATTTATGTGAGACTTTCCTAACTCTCTCTTGCAGCATCCATGAGTTTTTGGCCACATCCCAAGATTATCCATATGTCATGGCAGATAGTTTACTGGATGTTTTAACAAAAGGAGGGCATTCCAGGACTCTACAGGAGTTGGAGATGGTAAGAACACTGCTAACGAAACAGGGTAATTTATTATCGACTCTCAAGCATTAGTCATTCAGTGTAACGAAACCGTGGGATTAACCAGTATGACAGCTGAATTCCGTAGCCCTGAAAGACAGCCCAGCCCAGGTGGAGGAGGTCATGGGTGGACAATGAACGGAAAGGAGTAACTTAGCTACCAGGATCTGTGAGCGCCTGAGCATCAACCTTACCTCCTGATCTTGGGAATGTACTACTCAGAAATGGGGTTTACAACTCAGAAGTCAGTGAGTGTTGTGTCCCCTAATAAAAAAGGAAAGTTTTGCACTGGCCTGAAACTAAGTTGGCTAAAATGATAGGGAATGGCCTTTCCTTATGCAGTAATAACACATCAGGAGGAACCTCAAGTTAAAAAGTAAAAAGCTTCCTCATTGCTCTTTAACACTTGTAAGCTCTCTCTAGTTCAGTTGGAGATAGCTCATAATCTGCAATCATTCAGTTTTGGCTCAAGGATTAGAACCAGAAAATGTTCCTACTGAGTTGATCTCTCTGGGTCCTTTGGGCCATTTAAAAATAAAAAATAAAAAAGAGTTGATCTCTAGAATGTTCCTGTCACCATAGTTAGAGGAACCCTGTGTCTCTTGGAGGTCTGACTCTTAATGGTGACTGCGACTGTAGTGCTAGCAACTGCTCACAACTGCACGTATGGTTGCTGGGTAAGCTATCAGCAGAGCCAAGGTCAGTGCCTCGGTCAGGCTCAACGATGACTGCTGTAAAATAGTCACACTTGGACCACTTTTGTCACACTACCTAAAACTTGAAACATCTTTAAAAACTTTTTTTAACCATATCTTCTCATCAGTTAATCTGAATGAATTAATAGTCCGACTAAATTGAATATTTTTCATTTGGATGAATATGGCAATATGTTTTCAAAATGTTAAGTGTCTCTGTCCTTCAGTGTAACAGTTCCTTTTCTCATAATTTATACTAGAAAAAATGAAAAGTTACATACATATATTGTTTATAATTTTTAGAAATTGGGAATTTGTTAAATAACTCACAACACAACCTTTTAAAGAAAGATGGCATCATTGATTGATGTCCATGATAACATTTGTCTCTTGTTCCTGTGTACATTATCTCTAAAGAACAAGATTGGGAAACTTTCACATTCTCTGTAGCATTTGATTATTTTACAGTAATCCTCTGCTTCTGAGAATGTTGCTCTGTTCATGCACAGTAATCCTTAGAACTCCTTCTTGTTGGGGATAATTCTGATGAAAACAGACACCATTTTACATATTTCTAAGCTATTTATCAAATACCTTCTTAAACATGTATATAGCTTTTGATCAAGCATAGAAATATCTTAACATTACCAATAATAAGTACCCCAGCTCACAGAATACTCTCAAAATGCTAATAATTTTATTTAGTCATTTTGGCCTGGAAAATTATATTCCAGTAGTCCATATTTTTATTCATTTTCTCTTGCCAAGAAACTCCTGACACTTTTCTCTTTTCCTTAATATTTGCCTTCATGTGTTTTCCTAAAAAGCTGTTTTCTTTATCCTTGTAGTCATCGCCTGAAGATGAAGGCCATACTAGGACACTTGACACAGCAAAAGAAATGGAGGTGATTGTATTTTACGCTTTATGAGAAATATTTAAATGGAGAACAAGGGGAATAAGAGAAATCTTGAGAATGGGAAGAGCCGTTGGGTAAGAAGTAAAAAGATGAGTGAGTGGAGTTTTGAGGGCTCAGCTGAAACGGCAGCATAAATGCACACCAATGCCAAGTTGTACAGTCACACAGTTTCTGTCCTCCACAAGTTTTGAGCCCATATGTAGGTAGAGAAATCAGATGTTCAGATAGGTGGAGTTGGAGAGCCATACCACAGTACTGTATAAATGGAACCATTCGCTTTTGGTTGCTTAACATCTGGGTTGATCTATTGGCGCCCGCCACCACGCCGAGCTAGTTTTTTTTGTGTTTTTTTTTTGAGACGGAGTTTCGCTCTTGTCACCCAGGCTGGAGTGCAATGGCGTGATCTCGGCTCACCGCAACCTCCGCCTCCTGGGTTCAGGCAATTCTCCTGCCTCAGCCTCCTGAGTAGCTGGGATTACAGGCACGTGCCACCATGCCCAGCTAATTTTTTGTATTTTTAGTAGAGACGGGGTTTCACTATGTTCACCAGGATGATCTCGATCTCTTGACCTCGTGATCCACCCACCTCGGCCTCCCAAAGTGCTGGGATTACAGGCGTGAGCCACCGCGCCTGGCTTTTTTTGTGTTTTTAGTAGAGACAGGGTTTCACCATCTTGACCAGGCTGGTTTCAAACTCTGACCTCAGCTGATCCGCCCACCTAAGCCTCCCAAAGTGCTGGGATTACAGGAGTGAGCCACTGCGCCTGGCCAACGCCATCTTTTTTAAGATGTTATTTCTCTCATGCAATACTGACAGCCTAGTTTGGAGGCCTGGAGAAGACCCATGAAGTATATCAATAGGAATGCAAGTATATGGACTGGATGGGCTGAAATAGTCTTTGAGTCTGGAAAACGCAAGGCATTGTCATCATCAAAAGCTCTTCACAGTTTAGGTAGCAGTAAGGCTCTTACTACTTCATCTTTAGAATAGTTGCCATACTAAACAAATGATATAAATTGTATAAGATACATTATTACATTACACAGAAGTACGGATTTATTGAATACTTGTTTGTGCCAAGATGTAGGAATAGCATTTTAAAAGGGTATTCTTGAAATTCATTTTCTTTAAGCATCAAAATTAGGACTCTAAAGTAAATAGGTAGAATAACTTTGCCTGTAAACACACACCATCTTAGTAATTTCTAGTTAGCACTGTCATGGCTTAGCAAGCTCCAATATTTGCCTGTTTTTCCTTTTGAAGCAGATTACAGAAATAGAGCCAGCCGGGTGTTTGGACTCCAGTACTCAAGACAGGCTCATAGCACTGAAAGCAGTAACAAACTTTGGCATTCCAATTGAAGTTTTTGACTCTGAAGGTGAGTGTCTCCAGAGGGTTTTATTGAAACACTGCATGATGTAGGCAGTTAAAACTTAATGTCTCATTAAGTACAGATTAACATAGCCATTCACCACAGGAAGATCTTGGCTATCTAAGTTAAATTAATGGATATGTTGTGTTGATTTCATTTGAAGGGGATTACTCTTTTGAAGGGAGAAGGCTAACCAATAATTAGCAAAGCCGTAGAGCCTAGGAGTCAGGTTACTACACATGATCAAACACAAGTGTGTCTGCTTTCTTCAGTGTGTTCTTTTTCTTACCACACAGAAGCTGAAGTATTCCAGAAGAAACTTGATGAGACCACCAGATTGCTCAGGGAGCTCCAGGAAGCCCAGAATGAACGTTTGAGCACCAGACCCCCTCCCAACATGATCTGTCTCTTGGGTCCGTCATACAGAGAAATGCATCTTGGTATGTTTTACCTCCTGTAAGAGGAGAGTCGAGATGCTTCAAAGAAAAAGCTTCTGAGTACAGTGGCAATAGCACTATAGAGTAATGCTGATGTCAATCCCAGGGACAGTTTTTTTTTTACATTTTATGCATTTACTATTCTTCGGGATGCCCCAAAATTATCTAAAGGAATCATGTTTCAGTATCTGGAACTATCTTTCTCTTTTTAGCTGAACAAGTGACCAATAATCTTAAAGAACTTGCACAGCAAGTAACTCCAGGTGATATCGTAAGCACGTATGGTGTTCGGAAAGCAATGGGGATTTCCATTCCTTCACCCATCGTGGAAAACAACTTAGTGGATTTGACAGAAGGTGCGTGCCCTGTTTCTCTGGGAGAGTGGAAAGCTGTTGTGACTGTAGTCTTCCCTCAGTGTCTGTCCAGGATTGGTTCCAGGCCCCCAGATTTGGTATCTGCCCCACAAGGATACCAAAATCTGTGGGTGCTCAAGATCGTAACAAAATGTATTTTCATATACCCTATGCATAACCTCCTGTATACTTTAAATCATCTCTAGATTACTTATATACTTAATGTAGTTAATATACTGTGTTTTTTGTATCTTTTTTCATTGTAGTCTTTTTCACTAAGTATTTTTTGATAGACAGTTGGTTGAATCTGCAGATGTGGAACACATGGATAAGAAGAGCCAACTGTAAAAGGAACATTAGTCTTCTCTTTTCAAATAACACTTGAAAGATTTTGTCTGTTTTTCATGTATAAAATTACTCTTAGTTTTCTTTCCATCTTGTCTAAAGAATTAGTAAAGATTTCATGTGTGCAGGAAAAGCCACAGTGATAGCCTGATAATACACCTAGTCTTCAGCCTTGGATGTGGTAAAGAGGGGCTCTCATTATACTTCTGGATGGCAGCTTGACCTTCATGTCTCCTTTATAATTAAAAGGTAAAAAAA
Organism: Saimiri boliviensis; assembly: GCF_048565385.1. NCBI lineage: Eukaryota > Metazoa > Chordata > Mammalia > Primates > Cebidae > Saimiri > Saimiri boliviensis. The sequence continues at coordinate 122,055,465 of NC_133449.1, forward strand.
AAAAAAAAAATGCTGAATTAAGTAGTGTCTTTTTCTTTCAGATATTGAAGAACCTAAAAAGACGGATGTTGCTGAGTGTGGACCTGGTGGAAGTTGAGGCTGCCTGGTATTTGATTATATATTATGTACATACTTTTTCATTCTTAATTTAGAAATACTTTTCAGAAGATATTAAATATTTGTAAATTGTGTTTTTAATTAAACTTTGGAACAGTGAATTTTAATGTTCCAGAGGTTGAACTTGTATTAGGTAATAAAGTTGGACCTGGGACTCATCTTGGTGATATATACAAAAAACCCTTGTAGGGAAGGAATGTACTTGGGGCTGTTGCCATACCTGGGCAGCATTCTTTAAAAATAGGGCCTGCCCATGCTGCTTCTTCACAGACAGGACCATCACTAAGAAACGTTCTTAAAACAGCCCCATCCAGTGAGATTTTCCATTATACAAACATGTTTAAAATAATTTTAGAATTTACTAGTGTGGTTTTGCCCTTGTGTGGGTAATTAGGCATCTCCCACCGCCCCCCTCCCTCACCCCCCCAAAAGCACACTGCGAGTTTTATAGTACTGTCACACAGCTGGTGTTCTTTTTTTGATTTGTTTTTTCCATTTTTTAAAGAGTTACTTAGTACTATAGCAAAATAATAACCCAAATCTAAATATTCCTTGAATACATCAGGGAATTACCAGATTACCAGAAGGTTACATTTGTATTTACTGTTTATCTGAAATAACAAAGGTTTGTAACCAAGCAGTTGAACTCTTTAGGAGACCACAGAACATACCAGCAAGCTGAGATAATGGTGATTTTTCTGAATCTGGTTCAGTATAGAACCTATTATTTAAAATAAGCAAGGGAAAAAAATCAGGATGGAGATAGCCTTGTTCAGTGAACAAATTAAGGCCCTTATACAGTTCTTCTATAAATCACCCAGGTAGGAAGCCATTTGATTTCCATTTTCCTGACTTTGAAAATTAATATTTAGGAAGAACAAGCAAGGTAAAGGAAAATTCCCTCAAAAGACTTAAAATCTTATGCTAAAAGAGTCAAATTTTCAAGTCATTTTAGAGTCTACTTTTAATTTGTAGTGAGTTCCTGAGGGCCAAGAAAATATTTAAATTTAAAATACCTTAGGACACTCGAGTTAACCAAATTGCTAATTTAATGTATAAAAACAGCTAAACACTGGTACTTTATAAAAATGAAACAGCATTTTGAAACAAATGTTACAGATCTATATAAATATTCAATATACAGAATAAACCCTAGTTATTTGCATGCACACCTCAAATCATATTTCTTTACATCGACCTATTATATACACGGAGTATACAGTGGTTAATGATCTTCTCTTCTGTTAGGAAACTTTCTCAAGCCAGAAAACTTCAGGTATTATTTTCACCAGTTAACTCAGGAGAAATTGTAAGGAAGTCCTTGACCCATAGAGAGAAGGTCACTGTTAGAACAGATACTTATTTCTGTCATAAAACAAAATGACACCAGTAAATAAATTACTTGGTAATTTTAAAACAGGTTAATAAAAATAAAATACTTGCAGGTGATTTTTATGGTCAGTTATACTCTATAACCTGAACGCTGAAAACTAAAAACTTACAAACTATTATTATTTGAGCATAGCACAGTGCTTTAATTGGAAATAAAAATGCATGAATGGTAATCAGTTACTTGTTAAACTCTCAACTGGGGTTTCTGTTACTGAAGAAAAAAGCAACTTAAATATTGCAAGAGTACATATATGCTGACCTCAGAGAGGCCCAGTGTACTGATGTGTTTCCATGTTATATTAGCAACAGAAACCTTCCTGACTTCCCAGGAGATCCCCACCAGGCAGCCCTGGTCACTGCTAGATCTTGAGAGCACAGATTTCAGTACAGTGTTCAGATGAAACCAGCCCTTCATGTGAAAAGCTGGTGTGTAAAAAAGGCAGCTTAAGCGAGGCTTACTGCCCTTGCCAGCACTATTGCCATGGAATTCCTTTATACAGCAAGTTCTTGTATTCATACTGATTCCAGTTACATGCAACACAGAGCTACAACTAGTCCTCGCAGCACCTTTGTGCAAATTAGAATATGCCTGCCTTTCCTCGGGCTGATAAAGCCACACATGACACAGCACAGGCTGACAGGTTCGATTTTCATCCCCTCCACTGTCCCCCCCCAACTTGGCTGTACTCTAATTTGCAAGCAGGGGGCAACTCATCCCAGGACCCCAACAAGTCTGGTCAGGCTACCCAGTCTGCAACCCTGTATAATCTTGTAAAGGCTCCTGTTTGCAAGACTTTCTGTATAAATTCAGGGAGTTCATGGTAACTTACAGCTAAGAATCCCTGCTATGTAAGGAAATTGAGTGCATTGGAAATCCTAGAGATGCTCTGGTGATGAGACCACTGGTTAAGACTTCTGGTTATGAAGTCCGTTCAGAAAAAGGCACAGGCAGTTTGGTTATTTCTCACCCTGAAACACTTAGGTTTACTTTTAGTTCCTTGGGGAGTTTGAAGCCCAGTAAGACACATCCCAAAAACCTGGCTTTTTGCATTTGCCTTGACTCATGTAGTTTCAGAACAAGACAGCTCAGCATTTGTGAGGGGGCTGGCTTCCCAGATCCAGGAGCCTATGTATGTACCCATGCTGAGTAGATCCTTCTAGTTTTGAAGCTCTCCAGAGTTAGCTCTGAAGACTAAAGGAAAGGAAAGACTCACCTACAGGTTGTCCAAGTTATTTCTAAACAGACTCCATTCCTTTCCAGTGAAGGACAGCAGGGGAGAAAGCAAAGATGACTGAGTAGTTGAAGAGATGAAAGGCCGCACCTTACTTTCTAGGCATCTTTCTCCAGAATGCTTGCCTCACAAGCTGCCTCATTCAAAGCCAAGGCTCCACTGCTCCCTCCCTTCTTGCTGTGACCACGTTCCTCAGGATTCAACCCCTACAGCCAGCTGACCCTGTAAGCTGATGCTAGACAGTAGTCCTGCTTCATGTCAGTGGTTAAAAATGGCAGAGAAGGCCGGGCCCGGTGGCTCAAGCCTGTAATCCCAGCACTTTGGGAGGCCGAGGCGGGTGGATCACGAGGTCAAGAGATCAAGACCATCCTGGTCAGCAAGGTGAAACCTCGTCTCTACTAAAAATACAAAAAGTTAGCTGGGCATGGTGGTGCGTGCCTGTAATCCCAGCTACTCAGGAGGCTGAGACAGGAGAATTGCCTGAACCCAGGAGGCGGAGGTTGCGGTGAACCGAGATCGCGCCATTGCACTCCAGCCTGGGTAACAAGAGCGAAACTCCGCCTCAAAAAAAAAAAAAAAAAATGCAGAGAATACAGTGGAGGGAAGAGATTTTGTCTAGTGTCTAAAAAGTCATTCAGAGGATAAAACTCCCATTAATGTATCCATTTTAAACAAACATGCCAGACAAGGCAAAAAGTAACAGTGTTAATTACGGTGTTTTTCTCTCTACTGTTTGAAACCCTTTACAGATGTAAAACACCCCTTTTCAGCTTCCTTTACCAGAATGCCTCTGTGAGAAACACTCTCATTGCCCGGCCCACCAGGGAGAGGGAGTCTCCAGTCCATGCTAGACAGCTCAGTTTACTCCTTGGTGTCTAGAAAAACAGACCACCTCACTTGTGTGTGCTCACAGGCCACCGAGGTGGGCGTCTGTTTTCATCCTGTGCTAAAGTCGCCTCTGTAGTACTTCAGGGAACAAAGATCTCAGCCCTGAACCAGTGAACATTCTTCTGGAAGAGGGGACTTGGGCTGAAGAGCTAGCCTGGCAGCTGTTAGACCAGGCACAGTTTCTGGTCGCCACTGTGCATTATGGTTCAGTGGCTGCTTCGAGCCAGAATCTGGTGCACGTGTCTGAGAAATCCTCCCAGCACAGGTCCAAAGAAGCCAACATGCACAGCCATCTGCCAGGAGGTGACCACACCCTCTGAGTGCCATTGGGATTGGCATGGGGCGGAGTCTTCTGGCTTGCTTCAGGGAAGGAGATTGGCTTCCCAGACTGCTCGGAATCCAGCAGGAGCCCTCAGTTCAGCCCCAGCCCCTGAAACTTGGCAGTGTCCGTACAGACAAAGTAAGTCCTCAGCTCGCCTTTGCCTTTGACGTTGATCAGGCCACGGCATTCACATGAGTACCCGAGGCCCTGGAGGATGGTGCAGGTCTCCTCAGTAACCTGAAAAGGAAGAGAGACCTGTCTTCAGAGGTGGGAAGAACACCTGTCGTGGTAGGGACAGATGGACTGGCTGGGCACGCAGTCTGCTTCCCCTGAAGAATGTGATAGCTAGACCATGGCTGCTGGGTGGGACAGGAGCTCTTAAGCCCAAGTCCCCTCACCTCTGGAGAAGATCTTTTCCCCTCAGTCGCCAGCTTCCCCAATGGGTCTTTACCTGGATTTTCCCAAGTTCTCCAGTGCTCTCCATCCGGCTGGCCACGTTGACCGTGTTTCCCCAGATGTCATACTGAGGTTTTCGGGCCCCAATCACTCCAGCAATCACAGGCCCATGGTTTATGCCTGAAGATGATGTTTACAGTTGGCCAAGCATTCAGGCAAAGCCTCAGGCTTCTGCCCTCAGGGAAGGCCAGAGAATTCATAGGACAGCACAGGATGCGGGACAAAACTAGAGTGAATGCTAGGTTGCTTCCCAGAGTCACCATGATGCAGTCGGGCTTTGAGTGTGAGGAGGGCACTCCCTGGCCAGCTCTTTTTCAGACTCAGAAGCGGAAAGTCTGGGTTTGATGTTAGCACTTGTATCTGCTAATCTCCCTTTTAACAAAGGTCTGGCTTTGAGTGCTAGTTAGGGTTAGTGACTTTGCTTCTTTCTCTGTATTTTGCCCATTCACAAACAGTAACACGTAACTACAGAAAACGGGAGAAGCAAAACAGGTGGATCGCTTGATAACCAAGGTTCTGCGTTTTCTGTAGTTACACATTACTAAAACTCAGCGGTAACTGTATGCTTATGCAAAACGTCAGAATAATTGACCAATTACTGAGCTTGTCAGATGGGAGGGATTTCTAAAACCTTTCGTAATAGATGGTGAGGTACAGCTGTGCCTCACAGACTGGGTGGGCTGATCTGGAGGCAGGGGCTGCCTACACCCGCCCCCGCCCGGGCTCACCAACTCGGAGGCGGAAGGAGTTGAAGGAGTGCCTGTTGATGCCGTCCAGCTTGCTCATCAAGGCGATGCTGAACTCCACCATGACGCCAATGTGGGCGTGCTGCCGCTCCAGCTCCTGCGGGATGGGGTGTGAGTCAAGTCCTTGAATCTCCAGAGCCCCCAACCTAGTGGGCACTGGCATGCCTCTCGTTTAGGATTCCCCACCACTAAAATCCTGGCTGAGCCCTGCAAGCACCTGCGCCTCTCCCTCAAGATGGGACAAGGACACACCCCTTTAAGGTGACAGGTCACCTTTAAGTGAGAACAATCGGCTGAATTTCCCCTCTCGGGCTTGAGTACCTGGTTCTCGTGCCCCGAGGTGATGCTGAGCCCTGCAGCTGCCATGTATGTGCTGCCGATGGTCTTGATCTTCTCCACGCCACTGAACTTGGGCTTCAGCAGGAGCTGCCAGTGAGAAGGAAGCAGTGAAGCAGGCACGCCACTCCACAGCCGCAGCCAGGCTGCCCCCACTCCTCAGGAAGGGTGTGGGGCTCCCTCCACCCGCCGCCTGCCTCTCGCCTCTCGCCCACTTCTCACACTACCCTGCCTGCTGAGCGCATGACTAAGCACAGTGAGGGGCGTGGCCCCTGGTGGCTCCTGCTCTTCCTGTCGTCTCTGTCCCCTCTCTCTCCCTCTTCCCTTCCATCCAGGTCTGCACAGAGCAGACACACCATCATCTACACAGAAATGTGGATTCTTTGTCTCCAGCAAGAAGGCAACCCAAACTGATTTCCTCTGAATCGGCTTAGTTGATAGCATGGGCTTAGCTGGAAATGAAGCTCTTGTAAAGGGCCTGAGTCTAATCTTAGCAAGCTGCCCGTCACAGAGAAGGTGCCAATGAAATATTTGCTGCATAAAACAGAATGAAAAAGAAATGTGTGCCCTTTATATACTGTGTAATGTATTTTCAGAATGTATTACAGGGAAGCAGTGGTTTTTTTTTTTTGAGACAGAGTTGCACTTTGTTGCCCAGGCTGGAGTGCAGTGGTATGATCGAGGCCACACATTGCCTGGGCATCTCCATGAAGCCAAGACCTGAGGAAGCCAAGCTCTGCGTATACTCCAGCTCCGCACCTCAACCCTATGGACTGTGCCTGAACCTTCCGCCTCTTTGGCCCGCCCCAGCCCCTTTCCAGCACAACCTCCACCTCCCAGGTTCAAGCAGTTCTCCTGTCCCAGCCTCCCAATTAGCTGGGATTAAAGGCACGTACCACCAAGTCTGACTACTTTTTTGTATTTTCAGTAGAGATGGGGTTTCACCATGTTGGGCAGGCTGGTCTCAACTCCTGACCTCAAGTGATCCACCCAGCTGACCTCCCAAAGTACTGGGATTACAGGTGTGACCCACTGTGCCCGGCTCTGTGTCGCATTTTTTAATGAGTTTAAGATGGCAGGTACTGCTGCCTTGCCCTCCTCACCACGGGTGGGGCTGCCACATAGGGCTGGCAAAGTCGTACCTCATCAAAGTCGGCAATGATCTCGTTGAGCAGGCGGAGGCACTCCAGCCCTTCTTTGTTGACGTCGCACTCCGTGTAGAATACTTTGAAGTCCGGCACAGAGGCAAACATGACACAGACACAGTCATATGACTGATGGTACCAGTCCTGGATGGGAAGAAACCGGCCCTTACGCCACTTTACCTCTTGAGGGGGAGGGGAAGAGTGGCAAGGCCTCAGGAGCAGATGACACTGAACTGCCCAGCCTGCTTTTTGGGGATGAACCTGCATGAGGTTCATCCAGCTGTTGTTACAGAGCAATTCAGAATCAGTGGCCAAGGGAGGGTCAGGCTCTGGTTGGTTTTTTGCTCACAGAAGCACCTTGGGTGTTTCCGTGTACACACAGGGTGAGAACCTCTGCAGTAGTGGACGGTGACGGTTGGGAGTTCTGCGTTCTCACTGGGCCTCAGTCTCCTATATAGAAAACTTGCTACCCAAAACTGGTGGAAGTATAGACATTTTCATCAATACAGAATGTCCAGATCACAAACCCCTGAACACATTTCATCCTCACCACAATCCTTTGGGGAACTGCTGTCGGCCCATTTTACAGAGGTGAAGACCAAGGCCCGGGAAAGCAAGGTACCTTGTCCACAACCACACTCAAGCCCAGATTCCTGACCCCAGGCCTGTGCTCTCAGAGCTGATGCCACACATCACCTGGGCATCGTGATGAGGCCAAGACCTGAGGATGCCACGCTCAGCGTGCACTCCAGCTCCACACCTAAACCCTGCAGACTGCGCCTGGACCTTCCGCTGCTTTGCCCCTTCCCAGCACACCTCATTTAACTTGTCACCGATGAAGTGGGCGGCCACATGGGCCGGCAGGACGTTCTCCAGAAGAAGGCGATTCACGTTCTCCATGGTCTCAAACTCCTCGTGCTCCTTCTTGAACTTCTTCTTCCATAGGCAGTCCAGGCGGCAGTAATAGTCAATCTGCAAATGGTAGGTACATAAGTAGCCCATCTGTAGGCAAGCGGGGCCAGGCTGGCATGCATCTCCTGCTAGTTCTGTCTGTTCCTGGCATCCTTGGAACCTCTGGCCAGGGAACCAGCACTTTCCTGGCAGGACTCTGGTCTCTGCTGCTCCACATAAGCCCACCCCACCCCATCTCCAGATGGAGGTGAGGACAAGTGGGCAGAGCTGGGGCAGGGGTGGTGGGGTAGCCTTCATACCTGTCTGGAGAGTGTGAGCAGGGTGATGTAGAACAGGACCAGGTAGAAATTGATCATGGTCTTCAGGTCCCTCCAGGAACAGCTAGGGGTGCCGCTGAACGTGAAGGGAGGCCCAAGTCACTCCCAGCACTCACTGCCCCAACCCGCCAACAGTCATGCTCTCCAGGTGCCACGTGCACCCAGGGTGAAAGGGGAAAATTGATTCTAATGGGGTGGGTAGAAAACAGGACAACTTGAGGTTATAAAGGGAGGAGGGGTAAGGTGGGCCAGGAGGTGGGGGAGCCCTCACAGGGGTGACCTCTGACATCTCACTGCTGGATGACCGGAATCAGCCATAATGAGGGCCTGGAGGGAGCCCAGAGCTCCTGGTGAGCCAGGGCCAGTGGCAGGTGGGGTGGGGTGGACGGGTGGCATAAGAATTCTGCAGGTGTAGGGCAGACCCACAGGGGCAGATTCTGTTCTGGGTTCCCAGGCTTCCAACTTTTTTGTTTGGGGGGTGGGGGGCAGGTCCTCTCCTTAATCCACTTGGGACCCAGAGCCCCTAAAACCACACACCCCAGGCTTGCCTGAGCCTCAGGTGTCACCACCAGTCCAGGAAGAGACGGAAGCAACTGCTTCTTTCAGAACTTGAGACCCTGGATGTGGCCCTGAGAGGCACAGAGCTAGATAGAGCTGTAGCCCCCTCCTTCCCCACCACTAGACTGGCCTGGAAACAGGATGACCCTGTGGCCTCTGTCAGACCAGGGACTTCCTAAAGAACCTGTCAGTGAGTCGAATTCCTCAGCCCTGAGCGCTGGAGACCTGGGACCTGGGCAAGCCTTGGTCCCTACTGTGAGATGAAAGCCTTGATGTGAGCAGACACCAGATGAACAGGCCACCATGGGGATGGGGACAGGGGCGGGGCCCCACCTGGCGGTGCTGTTGGGCTCGGTGAGGTTGCCCAAGCCTTGGCTGGAGCAGTCCCAATGCCAGCACGGGGAGAGGTTGAAGAGCACCAGGTAGGCCACCAGGGCCACTGTCAGCAGCACGACCTTTGGCTCCAGGCTCATCCGCAGGAAGACGGAGCAGGCGATGAAGCCCAGGATGCAGCTGCAAGTGTAGTACTGGGTGGGGGTGGAGGGGTCACTCAGGACAGTGCCATCCCACCACCTACGCCTCAGGCCTAGCACATACCCCCGAGCCCCACCCCCCCAGTGCCTCAGCATCGCACTCTCGCCTTGCTGCCTCCCTTCTCAACAAAACACAAGATCTAAGAGTTTCCAGTGTTGAGTTGTTTTCACCGTAGTTCTATATGAAGTGAGCTCATTTAAAGGGGAAAAAAACACAATATGCAGGTGCTGTGGATATGACAGACCATGATCAATGTCAAGGCTAGAACATGCCAGCATCCAAGCTGCCTCCCTGAGTTTTTGTGAGCTTGCCCTTTCAAAGCCCCTCTGCCCTGCTCAAGATGGTGCTGTGGCTCCCCAGCCCCCAGAGTAAAGACCACACTCTTCACCCTGGCATTCCTCAACCCCCCCCACCCCCGTCAATCAAGCCCGCCCCTGGCTCCATCTCCCAGTTCTCCCCTACTCCCTCCCCAGGGCAACCCACCTCAAACCCCAACACACACCTCAGCTTTTTCCCACACCATCCCCTGTCCCGTCTCAGAACCTTTCTAACCTTTAGGGCCCAGCTCACTGCACCACCACCCCCTGAAGCTGCAGAGGCCTGCCCGCAACGCCTAGACCAAGCCCGCCCAGGCCTGGATGGCTCCACACTCCCAACTCGGCCCATGGGTCCCTCCTTTCCCAGCTCTGTAGGAGAGGCCAGGCTCAGCCTCCACGTGCTCTGCTCTCAGAGAGTCAGCACCCATACTTTTGAGGGTCCCAACTACAACCCTGGCAGCAGCAGCCCCACTCCAAGTGAGGCCACGAAGCCAGGCCTGGCGCACTCACCGGGAGGGGCTCGCACAGGGCCCTTGCCTTGCTGCTCATGGCCAGCAGGCCTGTCTCGTTGCTGAAAGGCAGCTCTGGGACTGGGAAAGGCATCAGGGGCTGCAGAGGAGACAGGTCCCCATCAGAGCTGGTCCAGGGACAGCTGCCCAGGCCGAGCAAAGTGGCCCCCAGGCAATCGTGTGTATTGCAGCAGCCTGAGGTTTCACGATGGGGTCAGCTCTGAGCACAGCAGCCATCAGGTTCAGAATGCAGAGAGGCTGAGAGATGAGGGCACAGTCACCCCCAGAGCGGCAGCAGCCAGGGGATGGGACCAGCATTTTCAACCTCCTCCCCAGGTGACCCTAGGGAAGTGGTCACAGGAACACATTCCAAAATCCCAGGGTCCGGGGCGCAGAGGTGAGGAAGAGGCCATGGCAGGGTCTGGAAGGGAGGTGGACAAGTGTCCCACAGGCTGCTTTCTGCAGCACTGAGTCTCTGAGCACCAGCAGAGGAGCAGGGCTCATCTCGAGAGGGGAAACTGAGTCTCAGGAGAGGCAGGGTCACCTCATGGCCATGAGGAATGAATATGGTGTCAGGATGTGGTGGCTCAAGGCATCGCATCTTCCTGAGGCTGGCCACACGAGCTTTCTGGGCCCCAAAAGTCCTCTTGAAAACCCAAAGGTGAGGAGCCCTGAGGCTGACAGCCCCCTGTCCCCCCACCCCACCTGAGTCTGCAAAAGGGAACCCCACAGGGCCACCTGAGCTTGGGGGAGAGGTAAACCCAAGGCAGCTTTTAAGGCCACATTGTAGGTGTCCTGAATCTAGAGGTGCCCCTCTACCTAGGAGGCCTGCCTCCCCATCCCAGGACCCACCAGGTTGATGATGGCCACGGTGAGCAGGCTGCCGATGGTCAGGACGGCCAGGGTCAACCTCAGCAGGGGCTGCATCTCCACCCTCTCGGAGACAGTGCGGAGCATCCCCCGGGCTGGGCAGCACCTCTGTGGAGTAATGGGGTCAAGTCACCCTGGACAACAGCCTGGACAAGGAGGGCTGGCCACTGGCAGCCTGGGGAGGGGTACCCTCAGGAGAAGCCTCCAGGGCACTCAGGAAATTGTCCCCGAAGCAAGAGTAAGGGGCACCTAGCCTTGACCTAAGCCCAGCCAAGCTTACAGGGAGGGCTCTTGGGCAGGTGTCCCGACGCAGGGAGGGAGGGGCCACGGGGTCAGGGCTCCCCACTTACCGAGAACTCGGTGGCAAAGCAGAGGCCCAGCACCAGCCCCAGCACACAGGCCACCAGTCCGAAGGACACACCCAGCGCCACCGTCCTAGAGAGGAGGGAAGAACCTAGGTTCTGCCTAGGGCCCTCTGCTCAGGAACCCCGCCCCTGCCAATCCTCCGGCTGACAGCCCCCTGTCCCCGCCCCACCTGCTATTCTCCCCGCAGCAAAGAGGGGGGAAACCTGTGGAAACTGTGGCCCTGCTGCCACATGGGCAACACACAGGGCCTAGCCAGATCATGAAGACTGAGGTCAAGACCATGTCACTCTTTTTGGTCCAAGTATATAAAAAATGAGCAATATTTCTGCAGCCTTTAGACTCAGAAAAACTGTAAAATCGTGTTCCCTTTTTTATTACTATTTTTTTAGACAGGGTCTCACTCTGTCGCCCAGGCTGGAGTGCAGTGGCAAGGTCTCGGCTCACTGCAACCTCCACCTCCTGGGTTCCAGTGATTCTCCAGCCTCAGCCTCCTAAGTAGTGGGATTACACGCGTGCACTATCATGCCTGACTAATTTTTTAGTAGAGATGGGATTTCACCATGTTGGCCAGGCAGGTCTCAAACCCCTGACCTCAAGTGATTTGCCCCTCAGTCTCCCAAAGTGCTGGGATTACAGGCGTGGGCCACCGCACCCCACCTCCCTATTATGTCTTTGTTAAGCATATCCAAAACCACAATCCCGGTCTATGCTTCGGCCTAACTGCTCTTCTAGAAACCAAGTAGCTGACCTCAGATCCCTTCTCTCTGACTTCACCCTCATCCCTATACCCCACCCAGCAGGGACCTAGAGCCAAAAGCATGAATCTCAGTGACTTCTGGATAAATCATTAGCCCTCTGCATCTGCATGTCCCTGCATATAAGAAAGGATACTGCCTAAAGTTTTCAGTCTGTTCTCCTAGCACTCCAAACACCTAAGGCAAGGGCTGACAAAGCAAAATGCCTGCGGGCCACACATAAGACAGGTGACTGAGATGAGAGACATTAGGGAGTAGGGAGGCCTGTGGCAGAAAACACACATTCTATTAAAAAGAAGTGTTGGTAACTCAAGGTGTGCAGCCACAACCCCTGGTCCAGTTTCTCGGACTCCAGCAGCCGACCCCTTCCAGCCCAAATCACGTAGCTTCTTGCAGGTGCTCTGGTGGGTCTTGCCACAGTCACCTTCCAGCCTGGATCCCAGCAGGCCGGACCCCCACACCCCCAATCCAACTGACCTGGGCATGAGCAGGACGTGGACAAGTAGAATGCAGATGAAGATCAGGCTGGCACAGGCGAAGTGGTGGCGGGCCCCGGGGATGGGTGCCAGGCGGTACTGGGGGCAACAGGGTCTGTGAGGGGTGGCCGCCTGCAGGGCCACTTGCCCACCCCGCTCCAGTGAACCAGGCTTCAAAAAACACCTCCTCAGGTCAGGTGCGGTGGCTCACACCTGTAATCCCAGCACTTTGGGAGGCCAAGGCAGGTGGATCACTAGGTCAAGAGATCGAGACTGTCCTGGTCAACAAAGTGAAACCCCATCTCTACTAAAAATACAAAAATTAGCTGGGCATGGTGGCACGTGCCTGTAATCCCAGCTACTCAGGAGGCTGAGGCAGGAGAATTGCCTGAACCCAGGAGGCGGAGGTTGCGGTGAGCCGAGATCGCGCCATTGCACTCCAGCCTGGGTAACAAGAGCGAAACTCCGTCTCAAAAAAAAAAACAAAAACAAAACAAAAAAAAAAACCACCACCTCACTGGGACAGTGGCTCACACTTGTAATCCCAGCACTTTGGGAGGCTGAGGCAGGAGGATCACTTGAGCCCAGAAGTTTGAGACCAGCCTGGGCAAAACAGTGAGACCCCATCTCTAGTTTAAAAATTAATTAATTAACTAATTAATTAAAACTCTCCCACCATCCTGGAGTTCCAGGCGATATTACACTTGGTAAGTTTTGTTTGTTTCCAATCGCAGCTCTTCCTATTTGAAGATAATGTCTTCCCCTCCCCTATGCCACCCGAGTCACTCTTTCCAAGGTCCCTGCAGAGCTCACGGCCCCAAGTACATGGACAGGAGCCAAGTCTGAGCTCCAGGGCTGTCTTCACCCCAAATCAAGGAGCTGGCAGGCGGGGAGACTCCCATGCCACAGCCCCCACCACCCAGATGCCATCACGGGATCACAGACCCAGGAGGGTTCCTGCTGCAGGGAAGGAAAGCACGCTTGGCTCCCTGGCCACACAGCCTGCAGCATCACTCAGGCGGCAAGGCCCGCCGGGCACGTTTCCTGGTGACCTCACCGGGGAAGCCCCCAACTCAGGGAGCCCCAAAAGAGGGAATCCCCCCAATCCTGGACTCTGGGCGCCATTTCCTCGGGCTGAGGGAGAGGAGACCCCCCACCCCCTGGAGCAATGAGGGCCAGGTCCGTCCTCTCTGACGGGCCACACCTGCAGCTGGGACAGGCTCTGGAGCCTCTGAGAGCCAGTTTCCTGTCTGTGAAGTGGTAGAGCAGCACCCCGGGTCGGCAGTGTGAGGGTTAAATCATATAATGTGGGTGACGGGGACGCTGCCAGAACCCAGAAGGCACTCAGTAAAGAAATGGTCATTTTCAGTACAAAAGGCCCGTAGCAGCAAGACAGGACACTGACAACCGAGTTTTGGGATCTCGTCTCATTGCAAGGCCAGTGCCGCCAGCCTGAGGCATCCATGTCAGGATCCGCTAAGGCTCTGGCACTGGACGGAGCAAAAGTGTTGCAGACCTATGGGGGCAAATCTCTGGTGGGGCATTCGGGTCATGGAATGAGGCCAGCAAGAAACCGAGCCAGGCTGGCGCTGTGCTGGTCCCAACCCTGCCCAGGAGCAGCTGTGGATTCTCCATGCCCCTCCCCAAGCCAGTCTTGGGAGTGCAGGCTGCCCTGTGACCTGCGTCCCCCCACCCCACCCCAGGCCTAGAGACCCTGCCCCTCTAGGGGGAAGGCGGCTGGGGGCCCTCACCTCTCGCTCAAAGCCCTTCTCCAGGAAGATGGACCCGAAGGTGTAGAAGTCGTCAGACTTGGAGCAGCAGGGCCTGTGGGTGGGGCCCTCGGCAGTGAGATGGGGTTGGGAGGGGGTCCAGTCCCTCAGGAGGCAGCAGCAGACAGGGGGAAGGAACAGGCCTGGGCCATTGGGCATGGGGCACGAGGTGGGCCTGCCCATATGGGGGACCCCTGTCGAAGGGGGAGAGCTGAGGGGTGGGCAGAGGTCTCAGGCCTCACCTGGTGGAGCTGAGCCCCTCGATGGCTGACAGCATCTCATCATATGAGTCGTCCTCCAACCGCCCCCTGGGGGACATGCTCCTGGAATCAGATACCCCCAGCTGCATCAGCGCAGAGACCACCTCCGACTCTCCCAGAGGAGGGTGTGGACGTGGACACCAGTGGAGTTCCAGAACTTCATGTGGGATGATGAAGGAATGGGTGGGACCCACTGAGGCCCAGAGAGTGCAAGTGAGGACCCAGCATCGCCTAGCATGGCCCAGTTGGCCAGCAGCCCAGCCAGAGGCAGAGGGCAGACCCAAGCCCCAGTCCAAGGCATCTTTGGCTACACCCCCAGGGTTGGCATGGGGACCAGAACATGCACCGGCATCTCCTTCCCTCCCACTGACCCCACCAGAGCAGCACACAACAGGTGTTCCATCATGGCCATGTGGAAGAGCCAGGGACCAGGAAGCTCTGGTTTCTAGAAATGCTTTGACCCAAGCCCTGGCCAACTTCACAGAGGTCCTGGGCTGGGCCTTGCAGAGCTGCCCACTGAACAGAGTCTGGTCAGGGAAGCCTGCCTGGAGGAGGTGGCTGCAGCAGGACTTGGCCAAGAGGGCAGGGCACGCACCTGTCAGGGGTCCGGCGGTGGCGATGGGGAATGCTCTGAAAGGGAAGGTAGGAGAAGATACAGTCATTCCCCAGAATGCCGGCCTCTACAGCCCACGGCTGGGCCGGGTGCAGCCCCTCCGACACTTGATACGCAGGACAAGGTGTTGGGGTCATCCAAGCCACAGACATCCTGACTACAGCTGAGCATGGTCCAGGCACCAAGGAGGACAAGGACGTTCCTGGCCGCCCTGGTGTATTCTCCAAATGCCTTTGTTTCCCCTCCAGCCCCAGGAAGTGAGGCAGAGGCTGTGGCCATTTTACAGATGGGGACAGTGAGGCCAACAGGGTGAGAGATCTTCAGCACCCACTCTCCTGCCCCCAGCTTGGGGCCCCAATCCCTGGCTCTCTGGGTTCCTACCTTGGGCCTCTGCCCATTAGGGATGGGGGTCTCGCCACTGCTCACACTCTCACGATGGTTGAGGTGCGCAAAGGGCCGAGCTGCCCCCCAGGACTCGAGGTAGCGGGTCATGCGCACTGATGCCCGCATCTTCAGGGCCGCGTCCCCCTTGGACCTGAGGGGGTGTTGCCTCGGCGGGGGCGGCTGCTGGCTCTGTGGGCAGACACAGACATGGGCCTGTGCCACCCCTCTCCAGGAAGGGGCCGCCACCCCCAACTGACTCTCCCTGAAGTGTGACACCACCCTCAGCACTGGCTGATCCCGTGAAAAAATAAACATCAAAGAAGTTGCTCAACCTGCAGTGCCCTTGGAGAATGGGCTGCCTTTGGGGACTGGACGGCCAAAGCCCAGTGCACTCTGAGGCCAGGCCATACGGGATCCCAGCTTAGTGCTCTGGCCCTGCCCCAGGCTGAGAAGAGGCTGGCGGGTATCCACCACCATACCCAGCCCCACCCCCTGCTCTGCCTCCCCAGGGAGAGATGCAGGGCTCAGGTCCCAAGGCCCCATGGCCCTTGAGGGACGAGAGAGTCTCTGGGGCCTGAGCACCCATCAGCCCCTCCCCAGGAGGCACCTGGGAAAGCCACAGGCATCCTACCCCGCCCTCCCACATGTGACCGGCACGCGCGCGCTCCTTCCTGTGGGAAGCAACCAGGAGGAAGAGGAGTGCTGACCGCCTCGAGAAGTGGCCAAGCCAGAGTAAGCCAACCCCCAGGGCAGTGATCCAGGGAGTTCCACTTCTGTGGCTCCCAACCACAGATGGCGCAGGGCCATGACTTGCCATGTGCTTGTGAGACCCAGCCTCACGCCAGACCTCAGTGGCTCAGCCAGGCTGTGAATGCATGGCCAGCCCTGCCTCCCCTACTCAGGCCACAGACTTGAGACCCGCCCTCCCCTGCAAGAGCACACGCCTGAGGCCTTCCCCAGTTGGAGTGGCCAGGCAAAACTGGGAAAGGGGCAGGGAAGAGAAAGTTCTGCAAGGCTGTCAGACATGAGCTAAAGCTGGCTCCAGGTCTGCCGGGTCTCTCCTCAGCCCCCGAAACATTCCCCTGTCTCCTGGGGCCCCGCAAACACCCCGTGGATGAGCCTCCACAGCTACAAACACTTGCTAAGCCACAGCACCACTTTCCTGGAAATCTCGCCACCTTTTGGGACAGAAATACTGTATTTTTAAGCCCTGAGCCACATCTATCTCCGTAGTCACGGGAGCCGCATGGAGTCCGGCCCTGGTGAGTGTCCCAGAGTAGGAAGAGCGTGCTCGCCCTGCAGTGAGCAACCTGGTGGGCATGGGTGCATTTCTACATCCCCTCCTCCACCGTGGCAACTCTGCCTATGCAGCACCCAGCCATTCAAGTTCAAGGTCACTGGCACTTCTCTTATAGCAGGGAAACCAGACACCCCAGCTCCCTGAGAAACAAATAAAAAGCAGAAACAAGTAAAAAATCAGATTCCTGAGTTCTGAGCAAACATCTGCCTGCTCAGAATGGGCATGGCATCAGTATGAGCCCCACGGGGCACCTGCAGCCACCATCCAGTCCACGGGAGCCCACCCTGCCCCAGCCAGGCCACGCAGCAACAGCGCGAGACAGAGCCCATGGAAGCCAGTGCAGAAAATCCACCTCCACATCAAAAACAAGAGCTACAGATGAGCGCCCTGCACACAGGAGGACGTCCCCAAGGTAGGAGAAATGCAGGGTGCACAACCATGGGCTTGTCACCACCACCTTAGCAAGAAGGGCGGGGTGGGGGTAGGGTGGGGTGGGGAAAGGGTGGAGCTGCCAGATAAATACAACTGCCCAGTGAATAGTGCGTGGACACTCATGCAAGAAGCAGGATTCACGCTTATCTGAAATTCAAGTCTGCCCACATGGCCTGCAGCTTTCCCCGCTCAGCCTGGCAGCCTGCGGAGGTGGCTTTCAGAGCCTCCTGGGTGACGGGCTCTGCTTCATTCATGCAAAGGCTGTCTGAGCATCGGCTTCAAGCTGGGCACCCATCGCAGCACAGGGTCAGGGTTGTGGCCTGAAGAGAGGAGCCCACTGCATGGCGCTCAGGCCGACAACAGGCAAGGAAAACGGAAAAACAAACAAGGCCATTAGGGATGGAGGGAGGAGCGTTCTGGGTGCAGGACCTGCAGGCAGCCACCAGCCTGGCAGTGGAGGGGCCAGAGGGGACCGGGTGGGGTGATGGGACAGGAGAGCAGGGGAAGGGCCTGGAGGGGGGGGCCAGGGCCGGCATGCAGGTGAGGTTCAGGGCCCTGTTCTAGGTGGCTGCTGGAGCAGGACACTGCAGCCACCATCCAGTCCACGGGAGCCTGCCCTGCCCCAGCCAGGCCACGTAGCAACAGTGCGAGACAGAGCCCACGGAAGCCAGTGCAGAAAATCCACCTCCACATCAAAAACAGGAGCCACACATCAAAAACACAGGTACCGGGAAGGGTTTTCCCAGATGTTGGCTCAGTATGGATGGCACGGCACCAGAGGCCTTGGGGGCAGAGTGAGGCCAGCAGATGCATAGGGAGCCTCACAGGCCAGCCCTTGGCCCCCCACCCCACCGGGGTTCTAGCACTCGGGCCAGCCCCAAGGCACAGCCAGGACCAGAGTGAGAAGCCACTCGCCGCCGGCTGGGCCGACATTCTCGAGCAACCCACAAGGATGATTCACAGAGCAGTGGCCAGACATGCCGGCCTCCCTCGCGCAGGCCAGGGGTGGGCAGCGGACGGGCCGGAGCGGGCCCCACCTGGACAGAGGCAGTGGAAACGCCTCCCCCAGCGTGGGGTCCTGGAGCCACCAGGGAGACTGTGGTCAGAGCCCAGGACACACAGCAGCTCCTACCCAGTGGTCCCCAGGCCACTCCTGGCTTTCCTGAGTCTCATCCAAAGTAAGTTTCAAAAGTGTGTCTCTTGGAAATGTGGGAGATTAATAACCACCTCATGGAAAATAAACCAAAAGTGACAGTAACTCATAGAATGCGGTGACGTGCCAGGTGCCACGGGGGCCTCACTCAGATCAGCTCCTGCTGGTGGGGCAGGCCTTGCTTTCCATCACATAGGAAAGAACGGAGGCCTGAGGAGAGGCTACTCAGCACCTAGAAGGTGCCCAGGAACAGGGAGCTCTCTCCTGCTGGGGCAGGGCCCTTCCCCATCCCTCCCTCCACAGGGTCTCCCCCAAGGTGTGGGCTGTGCTCCCCAGGGCCCCTCCAGTCCCTCAGGGTCCCCCCAGCTGCGGCCTCCGAGCCCTCGTTACCCGGGGGTCAATGACCAGGTAGGTGCGGATGTTCATCTCCTTGAGGTAGGGGTCCCGCTGCTGCCCGTGCCCATCCTCCACCTCGTACGCCTTGTCCAGGTGCTTCAGCGTCGCCTCCGTGATGTGCACCCGGCTGCAGAAGACCCAAGTCAGGCAGAGCCGTGGGGCCCAGAGAAGGCTGGCACCCACCCAGGGGTGCACAGCAGCCAGGTCCGGGCCCCAGGCTGGCTTTTCTGCATTCAGCCCTCCCCCCACACCTGACCCCATCCAGACCCCTCAGTTCACAGCCAGCCCGGGGCCTCTGGCCCTGCTGCTGCCCAGTCCAGCCCAGCCTCACCCAGGAACTCCGGCTGCCTCCATCCGGTTGGCCAGGGACACATCATGGGACCACACGTCATACTGCCACTTGCGCAGCCCGATGACCCCACACAGCACATTCCCAGAGTGTATGCCCACACGCATGTTGATGTCCACGCCCGTGGCCTCCCGTACCTGCCTGGAGCAGAGTGGCTCAGTCACCCCGCCCTGCCTAAGCCCTGGGACAGGCTGAAGATCTGAGGTGTGGGGTGGATACAGGACGGGATGTGGGAACAGGGCAGGCTCAGCCCACAGAAAGAATATTCTCAGCCTGATGGGGCTTCTCTTCAGAAGGGGCTGAGCACCCTGTCCTCAGGAGCATACAAGTGGGTGTGGTCACACCTGAGCTCAAGGGCTAGGCAACAAGGAGGAATTCCAGCTGGTCACTATAGCTCATGGTGATGGGCCTGAAACACATGCAGCAGCACTGGCTGGGTTTTAAAAGTTTACTGGGGGCCAGGCACGGTGGCTCACACCTGTAATCCCAGAACTTTGGGAGGCCGAGGTGGATGGATCACTTGAGGTCAGAAGTTCGAGACCAGCCTGGCCAATATGGTGAAACCCTGTCTCTACTACAAATACAAAATTAGCCAGGCATGGTGGCACATGCCTGTAATCCCAGCTACTCAGGAGGCTGAGACAGGCGAATCAATTGAACCCAGTGGGTGGAGGTTGCAGTGAACCAAGATGCACCATTGCACTCCAGCCTAGGCAAGAGAGCAAGACTCTGTCTCAAATAAATAAAGAAATAAATAAATAAATTTTACCTGGGTGCCTTTTATGCCCCCCAATCCCTGGGAAGCAGGGCCCTGGGAGTCATTGGCACCATTGAGTATGGGAGCAGAGCCGCATGGGAGAGTTTCCCTGGGGCACAGGAGACCCCCAAGACAGGAACAGAGCCTGAGTCCCCATGACATGACAAGCAGCACCACGTGTCCACCAGCAAGGCTGGGCACTGACCAAGTCTTCTGGGATCAGAGCCAGAGGCGCACGGGGGCCTGTGCAACCTCTGCCTGTTACAGGGCAGGGGCCGGCCTGAGGTTACACAGGCAGAGGAGCAGGGCCAGGCCCCTCCAGCTCTGCCCAGGCTTCCTCCTAGCAATACCAGCCACCTGCAGCAGGACTTCAGGAGGAAGGACAGGCTGGAGCAGGGACTTACACCGGGGACAAGCAGCCCCGCCAGGCCCTGCTCTGCCCCACAGTGGTCTCCCTGGCTGGGCCTGCCTGGCCCTGTCCCCGTACAGCCCTCTCAGCAAGCTCTTCCCACAGACCCCAGCTGCTCAGAGCCACAGGGGACCTCAAGGGGAGCTGGGTGCTATCAGGAAGGAGCCTCCAGAGCTGAGGGTCTCCCTTTACCCTCAGGACCAGGCCCGACTCCAGGATCTTCACAGGGGTAGCAGGAAGTAGATGGAGCCTTGCAGTCGGCCCCTGGGTCCGAAAGGTCCCCCAGCTGCCTGCCCTGAAGCCTCCTGCTGTTGCTAAGACCCCATCCCTGAGAGGAGCGGAGCCCACTGCCCTGACTTCAGGTCACCCAGCTCTGAGCTCCAGAGAAGCTTTCTGGGACTCAGAGTCACAGGCAGCCCCCAGAGGGAGGGAAGCAAACAGATGAGGTCTGAATCCTCCAGCAGGCTGGGTGGTCCAGGCAAGCTGCTTTCAACCCCTGAGCCTCAGTTTCCCTATCTGTGAAATGGGAATGACCCATCCCCTATGGGTCTGCCACAGGGCAGGACCCAGCGCCTGGGCCCACCCGGGACCTACTTGATGGCCTCGCACATGTCCAGCCCCATCTTCACGCAGTTCCGGGCATGGGTGGGCAGCGACACGGGCAGACCCGACACACAGTAGTAGCAGTCCCCGAGAATCTTGATCCGCATGCACTCGTTGGCCTGCAGGGTGAGGGAGGGGCCTGGTCACTGGAAGGTCTGGGTCTGGGACCTCTCACAACAGCCACCTCCCCTACCCTCCAGGGTGCACCTGGCTCTCTCCTGGCTGGGGGCTGCCTCCCAGGGTCCAGCCACCAGGAGCCACTTCTGGGCCTGGCAAAAGGCTTAGTGGCATCGGGGACTCCCCGGGAGGAGCCCCCAAGCAGGCACCAGGGGTGAACACAAATGCTCTTAAGGGCCTTGGGGAGGGCTCTGCCTTGGTTTTGTTTGCCCAGGTAATGTTTGAGTGCCTACTGAGTACCCGGCCCTGGGCCAAGCAAGGAGACAGAGCAGTGAACAAAACAGATGCAAATCCCCGCAGCCACAGAGCTCACACACAGGCAGGAGGGATGGGCGCTAAACTAGAAAAACAAAAACAAAACAGTGTGCCCAGTGGTGATGGGTGCTAAGAAGAAAACCAAGGCACAGGAGGGAGGCGACGTGCCCAGGAGGCCGGTGAAGACCTCTCAGAGGAGGAATCAGAATCACTAGAGCTAAGACCCCGAGGAACAGAGAGAGCCAGCCGCACCAGTCTCTGCAGGAAGAGTGCTCGGGCACCCACAGGACCCCTGGGGCCAAACAGCAGGGAAGAGGCTTCGAGGCAGCCGAGGAGCAGAAGACAAGGACTGAGGTCGCAGGTGCACACACCAAGGGGTCAGGTTGTGTCAAGGTCACCCAAACAGTGGCTGTGCTGCCAGGGCTTCGTAGGGAGGAAAGATATCGATGCAGAGGGAAGATAAGGATGGGGAGGGAGGAGACGGAGAGGGGCGAGACCAGAGACTCATAGGAAAAGGCCCAGGGATGGAAGGGGACCCCCGTGGGCCCTCAGAGGTTCATCTGAGGCAGTGCTGCGCCACCAAATCCTCCTTAAGCCCTCAGCAGGGGTGGCCACACACACTGAGGCCCCATGGGTGGGGCTTTAGGGGAGCTGAAGAAGGAGTGACGTACGGGACATCGGCCTCTGATCCCCCATCCCCACCCTTTACCCTGCTCTGCTGACCCCCATGGACTGGACACCCCAGCAGGTGGCCTTGTGCTCTGGCGTCTGGTAGGGAGGGAGCTGAGAGGGCTCCGTCCTACAGGGTCATGAGGGCTAGCCCTGCTCCCGAAACACTGTCTGTCTCCAGGGCTCCAGCCCATCCTGTCCTTGTCTCCCCTCCATGCCCATCAGCCATCATGGACCCAGGCCCCAGACACAGCACCAGCCCTGCCTCCAGGTCCCCTGCACCCGCCCAGTCTGGGAACTGTCCCTGGCCTGCGCCCTCCTCCAATTACTCAGTTTGAGAGTGTGCCAGATGTTTCCTGCCGGGCCCCATCTGGCACATGCTGAGTGGGTGACTGCAGGGACATGAGGACAGGCTTTACTAGAAAGCAGGCAACCTTGGCAGACCTGGATGCCAGGCGCTGACTCAGGACTCCTGATCTCCTCTCAAACCAGGCACGGGACGGCCCGTGGACCCAGCCCGGCTCTCAGAGATGTAGGGGAGCCATGTTCCCCAGACTGCAAGCTGGCTGATGGTCCCCTGAGTCTCTGACACGTGGAGTTGGGGAGCTGGGTCCTCCACTGAGGTGCAACATGTGTGCCTCTGAGACAGGAGGCCTTGGCTCTTGGAAAGAACTTACACTTCTGGAATCTGATTGTTGATAGGAGAAAAGGCTGCGATCAGCCCTGCCTGACTCTGCCCAGAGATTAGACGCTCGGACCGGGAAGCCTGCACCTGCTGTGGCCTCCCTTTCCCCATCTGTGCAACAGGGCCATGCCTCCCAGGCCTTCTGGGGAGGGAAAACTGTGTCCAAGAGACCAGGGACCCTCTGTGAGGGCTTTATGGTAAGGAAAGGGCCAGCTGTGGCCCGAGCCCAGGCCCCCTCCCTCACATGAGACCTAGCCTCTGGGTCTCCCAGCTGCTGGTTCAGAAGCTATGTAGATCCTGAAGGAAGGTTCCAGGCTAGACAGGCCCTCTGAGTCACTCAGTCCACAATGCCCAGGGTGGGACAGTTTTCCAGAGCATCCCTGGCCAGTGGGATCCTATAGCAGCTTGGTTACCCCTGTGACAGGGAGCTCCCCTCCAGTCCCTCCTAGGATTGAGCAGCTCTGATCATGAAAAATTCTTCCCAGCGTGAAGCCATAACTTGCCTCCCATCAAGTTCTAGAACATTGATTTTCTGCACACAGAGTCATCGGTGCGGGGTGCGGGGGCTCCTAATACTTCTGATGAGGCCAGGCGTGATGGTGCATGCCTGTGATCCTAGCACTTTCGGAGGCTGAGGTGGGTGGATCACTTGATCCTAGGAATTCAAGACCAGCCTGGCCAACATAGTAAAATCCTATCCCCACAAAACACAAAAAAATTAGCCAGGGGTTGTGGTGCACACCTGTAGTCTCAGCTACTTGGGAGGCTGAGATGGGAGGATGACCTGAGCCCAGGGAATTCGAGGCTGCAGTGACCTGTGATTCTGCCACTGCACTTCACTCTAGGTGACAGAGCAAGACTCTGTCTCAAAAACAAAACAAAACAAAACTCTGATGGGTGTGGACATGGGTGCTGGTGTTGCATTTAAGCTTTCCATGTAATTCACAGGTACAGCCAGGATAGGGAGCTGCCGCCTTAAATCTTACACTTCAGTCTCTGTTTAATGGCTACCACTTCCAGGAAGTCTGCCCTGACCATCTGAGGCTGGGCTAGGTGCTCCCCAGGGTCCCCGGCCCCTGCGCTTCTCTTAGAGCATATACCATGTAGGCCAAGGCTCCACCCAGGCTCAGGGCCTGGCACTTAGCCTCTCTCAGGACCATTTGGCCCTTCAGTGGAGACATTCCTTGCCTGACTCCCATTCCTGCCTGGCACCTCCCGAGCTCCTTGGCATCCCAGTCCTCACCTCAGCCCTCACATCCTTGCACATCTGACCTTGTGCCCTTGCCCCCTCACATCCTGTTCCCTGCACACAGCCACGTTCATCCCGTGGATACACAGGGCTTTCTCTCCACTCCAGGCTTTAATCTATGCTGTTCCCCCTGCCAAAAACACTGTTCCCTTTCCTCCTCAGAGATTTTTTTCAAGTGTCTCAAACTTTAAGGTGGACCAGGAGCAGTGGCTCACACTGGAATCCCAGCACTTGGGAGGCCAAGGGGGAAGGATCACTTGAGGTCAGGAGTTTGAAACAAGCCTGGCCAACATGGCGAAACTCCATCACTACAAAAAATACAAAACGCTGGCCAGGGATGGTGGCACGTGCCTGTAATTGCAGCTACGCAGGAGGCTGAGGCAGGAGACTCGCTCGAGCCTGGGAGGTCAAGGCTGCAGGGAGCAGTGATGGCACCCGTGCACTCCAGCCTTGGTGACAGAGCAAGACTGTCTCACAAAAACAAACAAAAATAAAAGTTTAATGTACACATGATTCACCTCAGAGCTTGTCAAAAGCTGCTTCTGGGTGAGGCTGGGCATTCCACAGTCCCCCTGAGCTACCAGGTGAACAGAAGCTTCTGGACTCACCAGGGAGGATGGAGCCATCTCCTCCTTCTGAGGCCACATCTGAGCTCTGGAGCCTCAGTATATTGCCCAGTGTGCGCTGGCAGTCTCCCCACTAGCCTCACACTCTGGGGGCACAGGATCCTGGCTGCTGTGGTCACCACTCACCCCCACCTTTACCATGGGGTGCTCATATGTGTTTGCCGGCTGGATGGGAAAATTCAGCCATGGCCTCCCCAACTCAATCCCAGCAGGGCACTGGACACTGGACACCCCTGGGGATGCAACGGGCAGGGTAGGGGCCTGGCTTTGCCCAGCACAGGCCAGCGGGCTCACCTTGGCGATCTGGTCGAACTTGCCAAAGAGCTCGTTCAGCACCACCACCAGTTCCTTCGGGGAGCAGTCGCTGGCCAGCCGCGTGAAGCCCACGATGTCCGCATAGAGGATGCTGGGGAAGGGGCGGGGTGGGAGGGAGTGTCAGAGCCAGGCCCCTGAATGGGGCAGCAGGAGCCTGCCAGACCTGAGCCCAATCACCCCTGCCCTTCCTCAGCCTCCGTAGGAATGGGAGAGTTGCACCCGGCCACAAAGATTAACGTTCCGGGGGCTTCACATTAAAGTAAAAGGGAGCAAAGCCCAGAACTTGCAGGAGCCCTCGGGCCTGCTCCAGCCCCATCCCTGCAGACAATCACGGAGCGTTCCTCTTGCCCATCCAATGTTCGCCATAGCACAGACTTCAGAACTCCCTGAAGCGAGGTGGCTCTGTGCTCCCTCAACACAACCTCCACACCCAGTGCTTCACAGGCATCCAGTGCTCACACAGCCCTCGCAGAACTGCCATTCTACAGACGTGCAAACTGAAGCTCTGGGACACCGAGACTTGCTGAGAAGCCAGGAGCTGGAATCTGCACCAGATGTCCCTGCTCCAAAGTCCTGAGCTCATGGACCATGCACAGTCCAGAGAAAAGGCAGTGGGCCAGCCTCGGATATAATGCTGGTGCTACAGGCAGAGGACACAGGGGGTCTCCCAGGACCCACGTCTACGCTTGACAAACTCAGGTCAGTGCATTCAGGTAAAACTCTGTGGTTCCCTGTGAATCGGGTGTCAGAACTGGGGCACTCTTGGGCACCAAGGCAGGGGGCTTTACCTCCTTCTGGGGATCCTGGGCCCCCTTGAGAACCATCTGAAGGGACTCCTTCCTTCAAAAAGCCATGTTTACTCACACAGTTTGGCACTTTCGGGGGCTGCTACATCTTCCCCAACGCCAATGAGTCCTAAGGGCCCTGATCTGATCCTACCCCTTCGGAAACAGGTGGGGATTCTGAGGCCCAGGAAGGGCCCTGGATTGACCTGGGACCATGGGGCCCTCCCCCAATTCCTACGTGGGCCAGGGTCTGAGCCTCCAGATGGGGCGGTGGGCTCAGCCCCCAGGAGATACCATCCGCACGGCTCGCCGCCCACCTGACGTTCTGGTGCCGCTTGACGTAGAGGCTGTGGAAGTTGTTGTCGGGCACACAGCGGCGGTCACCATGCTCCTTGAGCCGCTCGATGATGGCCAGCTTCATGCCCATGGAGATGTGGGCCGGGAGCACCGACAGCAGCAGGTTCTCCTGGGGGCAGGCAGGCAGGCAGACCAGAGGGTGGACCGGTGGGGGACAGGCAGGGTGACATCAGGGTCCAGACCTGGCCTACCTGGTCCCTGTCCTCCCTGCCCACCTGCCTGCTCTGCCCACAATGCCCCCATCTCTGCTCCTGCCCTCTGCCAACCCAGCTGGGCATCCACTTCCCATGTCCCCAGCAGCCCCCAGGACTCAGGCTGTGTGAGAAAAGGTCCTTTCAGCTGGGGAGGCTAAGCGATGGGTGGGCAGCCTGGAGCCATTAGGGCCTTCTCTGCCACCACCTGGGGACGGCCTGCCCAGGACTGAAACCACACAGAGGAAGGCAGAGTCAAGAGTTACAGGCTCTGGTTACCCGGCTAGAGCCCAAGACTGACCGAGGTGAGAACTGCATGGGTGTCTGGCATGCACCTCTCGCACATGGCGCCACGAGCGTCTCATGTCCAAGAGAAAAAGGAAGAGGACAGGGGTGCGCAGGGTGAGGAGTGGGGGCCGCGTCCCACCTGCTGGCGCTTCTCAATGCGCAGCTTCCGGCGGATCTGGATGCACTTCACAGTGTAGGTGAAGAGGTCCCGGGACGCGTCCTGCATCTGGTTCTTGTGGAAGGCACCAGTCAGGTTCCCGCACAGGAAGATGACCGCGTTGGCCAGCAGCTGCAGGTGGGCCGGGGTGAGGTCAGATGTGGCCTGGCCCATGCCCTCCCAGGACACCAGACCCCTAGGTGGGCTCGTGATGGCACTGTTCCCTTCCGATTTCCTGACCCCCAACCCACTGAGGATGGCAGTCTTCCTGGGGCAGACAGGGAAACCGAGGCCCAGACAGGTATTAGTCTCCTAGTGAGTCACTAGGACCACAAGACCAGGATGCCCAGGGAAGCAGAAGAGACCACCTCACAGAGCCCAGGGCCAGAGGGGCATGCATGCTAAGGGTAGTCCCAGAGGGCACAGCTCCCAGCTGGCTGTGCAGAAGTTCAGCCTCTGCCCAGAAAGGACCCCAGGCATGGTCAGGAGGAAAACATATCTAAACCCCCAAAAATTATGAACAAAAGGTTTACTCATTCAAGACAAAAGGCTATGTCCTGGGAAACCCCCAGCTCTGTCAGGACAGGGACTGAGAGAAACCTCGGGAATGGGACTCACCCCACGACAGTGCCCCTGAACCAGAGGGGAGGGCCTGAGGTCAGGACCCTGAGGGCTGAGCCACACGGGAGCCCTAGGCCAGCAAAACAAGGCTGGAGGCCAGGGCCACCCCTGGGGGCCCAGCTTCGGAGCAGACTTGGAGAGGGCCCGGCCTGGAAGCGGGCTGTCTGCAAACACGGCTCTGGGACCTATGGGTCCAGCTCACTCAGAGGGGACCCCCATCTGCCCTTAGACCCAGACCACAACCCCCTCCCCAGAGGCCTTGGCCCATCCTTCACCTGTAGCCCCACCCGGACGCTGGGTGTCGTGAAGCCTCCCATCAGAGCGCAGAGCACCAGGAGGTGGGAGGCGGTGGAGAGGATCCCCACGGCCACAGCCCCCCGCATGCTGAAGGGCAGCAGCGTGTACACCACGAAGACGATGAACAGGAAGAAGGGCACCTGTGGACACAGCCTCGTGAGCCCAGTGCCCTGACGTGCCGCCCCAGCCCTGCAGCCCCCGGAAGCCTGCCCCACACCAGCACACCCAGTGGTTGTCCTTAGGGCAGCCCCTCGCCCCGCCATGTGGGCAGACATACGAGGGAACAAGAAAAGCCAGAATGTGTTTCTGGGGTGGGCCCAGCCACACGGTTCATGGTTTCCTGTGCAGATCCACTGCCTGTGGCCACCCCAGGCGGGTGGCTCCATGGTCCACATGATCCAGGGAGCCCCCACCTGGTGCCCTTCCCACGTGGCTCTCTCTGGGCAGGAATGGTGATTACCAGGAGGCTAGGGCTCCCTCTCACCAGCTGCCTCCAGCAGGGCGGCCCCACCTGCCCTCCCGCCACCCCCACCCACCGGCCCTGCGTCTATCCTTCTGGGAGTGATACGCAACCCTCTTCAGTCCCCATGATTTCCTTGGGCCTCATCCCAGCCTGCCTCAGCCACAGGAGCTGTCACAGGACCCAGGCCCACCGGTCAGAGCGTGCCACTGCTTGGTGACAGTGACTGTCCAGGACTGGACCGGTGACCCCGGCCAGGCCAGTGCAGCTCAAGCCTGCAGGTCGAGCTGGTTGAGAAAGGGCCCCGCAAGTGCTGCAGCCCGACATCCAAGGGAATGTTCCCTCTTCTCAGCCCAGTCAGTGCAGACAACTCACAGGGACAAATCCAGTCCAGGCCCATCCTAGACACACAGCCAAGCACGTGGGGCAGGAAGGGCCCATGGCAGTGTACCAACCGCGAGGGTGGGAGCTGCTGAGGATGCAGCTGTCAGGGAGTCCAGAGTCCCCCCCGTTACCTGCTCCCATGAACAGGCCGCCTTCGTCCACGCGTCGAACACCAGCACGTAGCCCAGGGCCATCAGGCAGGCCCAGGCGAGCAGCGCCAAGGCCCTGAGCCAGCGACGTAGGAGACACTCGACGTACACCAGCACGGAGAGGGCCAAAAACACTGCCAGCACCAGGAACGCCGTGCCCAGAATGGCCTGGTGTCTGGAGGGGTCCTGGGCAGAACATACAGACAGAAACACCTCAGCTTTCCCCTGGGCAGCAACACCTCCTCCAGAAAGTCTGCCGGGCTGGCTGCCTCACTTACAGCTTCGTCCACAGGGAGGGTGTGGCTGCGCCCTCCCACACGCGGTTCCTGCTCACCTTCAGTCCTTTCTTTGTCACCTCTGCCAAGGCTGCCTCAACCACCCACTTCCTGTCTCCTCGGGAGTCCGAGCATCGCCCACAGCCCCACCCGCGATGCCATCACTTTCCATCCGCCTCTGCCTCCTCTCTGGGTTCCTACGGTGCTCTGTGGGCAGCCACAGGTGACACCATGAGCACAGGGCGGGACAGTCTCAGAAAATCATCCAAAGGGGACACGGGCCTGGCCCTCAGCGAGTAAGCAGAGGCTGCTGAAGGATTCCAGGAAAAGGCATCCCATGGGGAAAAGCTGGGGCAGCGGCACGGAGTAGGACGGGATGGGCACGGTGTCCGGGAAGTCCGTGGGGGCAGAGGCCTGACTGTCAGGCTGGCACACGGTAGCAAGTATCCTATGGTTGGTAGCCATGTGGGTCCAGGCAGCACTGGCAGAGCAGCCACTGTCCTGGCCACTTAACACACATAAACACCCTGCAGTTTCTGAGTATTTTTCCAGATCTCTGCTAATCGAATTTACATCAATTATAAAGAAAATGGGCGGGCCATGGTGGCTCATGCCTATAAGCCCAGCACTTTGAGAGGCTGAGGCAGGTGGATCACCTGAGATCAGGAATTTGAGACCATCCTGGCCAACATGGAGAAACCTCATTGTTACTAAAAATACATAAATTAGCCGGGCGTGGTGGCAGGTGCTACTCTGGAAGCTGAAGCAGGAGAATCACTTGAACCCAGGAGGAGGAGGCTGCAGTGAGCCAAGATCACTCCATGGCTCTCCTGTCTGGGCAACAAGAGTGAAACTCCTTCAAAAAAAAAATGCAGTTCCTCAGTCTATCCCCCACTTTTTAAATGCTCAATAGCCGAACACGATTAGTGGCTGTACCAAGGCGGGCCAGAGACGACAAGAGTGGTGTCAGCCTGGAGAGCTGTGTGAGAATGATTCTGAGGAGGCCCAGCACAGTGGCGGATGCCTGTAATCCCAGCGCTTTGGGAGGCTGAGGCAAGCAGATCACCTGAGGTTGGGAGTTCAAAACCAGCCTAACTGACATGGTGAAACCCCATCTCTACAAAAAATACAAAAAATTAGCCTACTGTGGTGGTGCATGCCAATGATCCCAGCTACTCGGGAGGCTGAGTCAGGAGAACTGCTTGAACCCAGAGGTGGAGGTTGCAGTGAGCCGAGATTGCACCATTGCACTCCAGCCTGGGCAACAAGAGCAAAACCCTGAGGCCGGGTGCAGTGGCTCGTGCCTGTAATCTCAATGCTTTGGGAGGCCAAGGCAGGAGGATCACTTGAGGCCAGGAGTTCAAGACCAGCCTGGGCAGCATAGTGAGGCCATGTCTCTACAAAAAATATAAAATAAAAAGAGGATTCTGAGAATGTAGCCAGGCTCAGTATGGAGTGTAGGGATTGATTAATGATGTCTGCATGGGTATGGGAAGTGAGGGTAGTGATACCCAGGCCATCCCTGACCCCAGGTCTTCAGTAGAATCAAATTTCATCATGGAGGAAAATTAGAATAATTTATTCAGACAATTTAATGTAATATTTAAAACCACTTCAGACGTCAAAATTGAATTAAACTTAAGAGAGGCTGGGCATGGTTGTGCATGCTTGTAATCCCAGCTACTCAGGAAGATGAGCCAGGAGGATTACTTGCACCAGAAGTTCAAAACCAACCTCAGCAACATAGCAAGACCCAGTCTCAAAAAAAAAAAAAAAATTAATTAGAAACCTGTCTTCTACCAGTCTAAATATGCTGTAAAAGACATAGCATTGGCGAGGCGCGGTGGCTCACGCCTGTAATCCCAGCACTTTGAGAAGCCAAGGCAAGTGGATTATCTGAGGTCAGGAGTTTGAGACCAGCTGGGCCAACATGGTGAAACCCCGTCTCTACTAAAATACGAAATTAGCCAGGCATGGTGGCACATGCCTGTAATCCCAGCTACTCAGGAGGCTGAGACAGGAGAATTGCTTGAGCCCAGGAGATGGAGGTTGCAATGAGCCAAGATCGTGCCACTGCACTCCAGCCTGGGAGACAGACTGTCTCAAAAAAAAAAAAAAAAAAAAAAAAAAAAAGACATAGCATTTTACAGAAGAGGAAACTGAGGCTAGGAGAAGATAACAGCTTGCCCAAGGTCAGGGCTGAGACATGAAGCCCAGGGGCTGCGTTTACTCACCCCATGGCTGAAGGCGATGATAATGAGGGCCAGGCAGGCGATGATGGCCACCAGCAGGAGCGTGAGCAGCAGCGGCCCGTGCTGGCTGGTGAGCCGGTACTTCTCGTAGAGTGCATCTTGGTCAGGGCCCTCCTCACCCTCATTGAGGAAGTATCGGCCCTTAGCCGGCATTCTCCACTGCCAGCAAACGTGTCCACCGGCTGTTAAGGAGGCCCCAGGGCCTGGAGGGCATCTGTCTGCCAACAGCCTCCCCTGTGGGCCTAGGCCCCTGGCCTCTCCAAGGCCGGCAAGCGGGCCTGCTGCTCCATAGCCAATGAGAGGTCTGCACAGCTCCGGTGCCAGGCCTTGCTCACTGTGTCGCTGGCATCCCTCTGTGCATCCAGACTGGGCTGACTCCACACGCGGTTACTCTGCGGAGACCAGAGCTTGACCTGACGGGGAGAGTCAGGGGAGGGCTGGCATCAGGGAGAGCGGGGCCCAGGCCTCACAGCTCCGCATCTGATTTATCCATCTTTACCCTACCCTAACTTTTATGCCCTGTTGTCATAAAGCTAGTTCCCTGTGTCTTCTAGAACTGCACTGTCCAAGAGAGTAGCCACTAGCCACATGTGGCTGTTCTTTTTTTCAAGGTAGGGTCTCACTCTGTTGCCCAGGCTGGAGTGCAGTGGCACGATCATAGCTCACTGCAGCCTCAAACTCCTAGCCTCAAGTGATTCTTCCAACTCAGCCCCTTGAGTAGCTGGGAATACAGGTGCGCACCACCACACCCCAAGCTAATTTTTAAATTTTGTTTTGTAGTGGTAGAGTCTCCCCCTGCTGCCCAGGCTGGTTTTGAACTCCTGGGCTCAAGCAATCCTCCTGCCTCAGCCTCCTAAAGTGCTGGGATCACAGGCAAGAGCCACCATACCCGGCCACTATTTTAAAGTAAATTCAAACTAATTTTAAATAAAATCAGAAACTCAGTCCCTTGGTCACACTAGCCACATTTCAAATACCAGGTGCGGTGGCTCATGCCTCTAATCCCAGCACTTTGGGAGTCTGAGAAAGGCAGATTACCTGAGATCAGGAGTTCAAGACCAGCGTGACCAACATGGTGAAATCCTGTCTCCACTAAAAATACAAAAATTAGCTGGACATGGTGGCATGTGCCTGTAATCCCAGCTACTCAGGAGACTGAGGCAGGAGTATGGCTCAAACTTGGGAGGCAGAGGTTGCAGTGAGCTAAGATTGTGCCATTGCACTCAGCCTGGGCAACAGAGCAAGACTCTGTCTCAAAAAGGAAAAAGAAAAGAAATACTCAACAGCCACATGTGACTGGTGGCTGCTGTACTGGCCAGCACAGATACACAGAGCATGTGTGTTATCACAGAAACTTCTACAGACCAGCTCTGCTTGGCACATTTCACTTTTTGCTTTCACACAAAGGTCTCTCCGATCCATCTCAATTCACTCTGGTTATGGTGTGAGGTAGGGATCAAGGTTCATTTCTTTTTTCCACATGGATATTGAACTATCCCAGCAGTGTTCAGTAAACTGGCCATCCCTTCCTCACTGAATTTCAGTGGAACCACCTCTGTCATAAATCAGGTGACCACACAGTTGAGATCTGTTTCCAGGCTCTGCTCTGTCCCCATGGTCCTGGTACAGACACCACATTCACTTCATTTTCTAGTGAGTCTCACATCTCCAGGCCCAGAGGGTTCTAAGCTGTGATCCTGGGGGCTCTGAGATTTGGGGACATGCCTCAGGGCCCCAATGGGAAGGGAAGGCAGAGGGGCACAGGCTCAGGCCTCCATGCCCGTTTTCAGCCAGAGCAGCCCACTGCATCTGTTACAGAAGCTCCACATAAAACTGCATTTTTTTCTTTTCTTTTCTTTTCTTTTTTTAATGGGGTTTCACTCTGTCACCCAGACTGGAGTGAAGTGGTGCAATCATGGCCTGTTGCAGCCTCAGCCTCCCCGGGCTCAGGCAACCCTCCCACCTCAGCCTCCTGTGTAACTTTGCAGCAATAACAGGAGGCTGAGGTAGGAGGATTGCCTGAGCCCAGGGAGGCCGAGGCTGCAGTGGGCCATGTATTTTTTTGTAGAGATGGGGTTTCACCATGTTGCCCAGGCTGGTCTTAAACTCCTAGGCTCAAGCATTCTACCCTCCTTGGCCTCCCAAAGTGTTAAGATTACAGGCATGAGCCACTGTATCTGGCAAAGATCTTGTTTTCTTAAAAGATGCCCCTGATGCAAATTTCAGATATCTGCAAGCCTTGCTTCACAGAAAAGGAAGCTGAGTCTCAGAGAGGGACATAGAGGCCCCTTTGTGACAAAACTGTGAGCCGACCCCAGGCTTGCCATGCTCAGCCCATGTGGGCTCCTTCTTTCCCCAGCACCATTCATTCATTAGCACATTCATCTATTCCAAAAAGTCTTGTGAGTCACACCAACGCCTGCCAGCCCCTACACCTCCTGTGTGCTAGGCTGGGCTCTCTCTCCCCAGGGATCCCCATCAGTCTCCAAAGGAAGGAAAATTACCAAAAATGTGCAATCCCTCACACAGCAATGAAGACTTGGGGACAGCTGCCATATTCCCAGCAGGAACCTGTGTGAAGGGGGTGACCTTGGACCAAGAGTTCAAGCCCCCAGTGTCCTCCAGGCCTGCCTCGGATTCAAATCAGGACATGGCCAGAGGCAGAGGGCAGAGGGCAGGGAGGCTATGAGACACAGGATGGCTCAGGGCAGTCACAGGGCACAAATGGCCAGCCACCAGTGGAAGCTTCAAAGGACAGCTGGTCCAGCACAGGGAAGGTGGCCAGGCAAGCCCCCAGCCCCTAAAGGCAAAAAAGCAGAATATCTAAGGTCCTCAAGTCTAAGGGAAGCCCCCACAACCAGCGCACGCTACTGTTAGATCCCTGGGGCCACCTCGACTCCAGAAGCCACCTCAGGCTCTATTTCCCCTGGAAGTTCCTATTCCATCACCACACACCAGGAGCGAAATGGAAAAACCACATATTTGGGGGAGGAGAATGGGGCCATTTGTTGCGGGGCCGTGGCTCCTTTGGTGCCTGGGCTCCTTCGGTGCCTGGGCAGGTGCCTACAGGCCTTGGCACCTGTTCAACCCTTCGGGGGTCTGGCCCAGAGCTGTCAAAGTGTTCAAACTACAAATCTGATTTCCACATGAAATAATGATTTTTTTTTTAATGTTGGCAGCTGATTTCAAATTTTTCAGTGATTGTAACTCACTAGTTTACAACCTCTAAATCTAAACGAATCAGTCTATATTCCACAAAAGGCACGTGTTGTGTGCTAACCATATGCATCCAAACCTGTGCTTCGGGGTTTGCCCAACAACATAAGATCCCTGCCTGAGACGCATCAAATTCAGCCTCCCCTCACCCCAAAATAGCCCTTTGCAGTAATAACAGCAGCAGCTCCTGTCACCCCGGCACCTGCACACACATTCATTCTCATCTTCACAACCAGTAACGGTCAAGGTGGCACCACCGTTTCACAGATGCAGAACTGAGCCCAGAGTGGCAGAGTGATTGCCTAAGATCACACAGCTGGAGCTGGTGGGTGGATGGGCTAGGATTCAAATCCGGGTCTGCCAGCTCCCAAACCAGGGCTCCACAGCCCAGGCTCCCCACCTGACATCCTGGGAGACTGAGCCAGATACCACAGCAAACAAACAGCAACCTCACCTGCCCCCGGCCTGAGGCCAAACACCAGTGCACCAGGACGGCCAGGCTGAGACGCTCCAAACACCAGAGGGCTGAGGCCGCTCTCCACAGCTGCTCCATCCCCCGGGCAAAGCCCCCAGACCAGAGCTGAGGCGGCCAGACACATGCATGCAAGTGCAGGTGTGAGAGTGTGTGGATACGCCCACTCCAGGCACACAAAGCCAGGCTGGGCCACCACAAGGAGAGGGAGGAACCAGCTGAGAGGATCCCAAGGGCCCATGAGAGCCCAGGCCTGGCAGACATGCCTCTCAAGGATCTCATTAGGCCACTTCCCGGGCAATGGCAGGCAGGGGCAGGTAGACAGTGGACACCACAGGCACATGGACTGCGGCCTATCCAGGGACCTTGGCCCGCTCCTGGAACAAGCTGGGTAGCGTCAGGCCTGGGGGGAATGACCTCACTGATCACATCTCCAGACAGGCCCCAGGAATCCACCACCAGTGGCACGTCCCCAGGCCAGCTCCTCCCTAGGAGCCACCGCCCCAAAGCCAGACCCAGAGGCACCCCCTGCCTGGGGAGTTTTCAAGGCCCCTCATCCAATCACCAGTTCTTCCACCAGCCCTTGACTCAGTTGGCAAGGGGGAGGGCCTCCCCACAAGGCCCTGGATGAAGGGACCCTTCTGCCTTGTCTGAGATGCATCCAATCTGCTTCCGTCATGTCTGAGATGCATCTAATCCGCTCCTGCCATGTCTGAGATGCATCCAATCCAGGGCCCCCTGGATTGAATGACTCTGCCCTTGGCTCGAACACCTGCTTGCTAACAAATGACCCTGCTGTTAGCTTGCACACCTCCGTGACGGGCAGCTCACCACCTGTCAGGGCAGTCTCCTCCATCACTGGGTACTTTTTCTGGCCCTGAGTCCTCCGTTAACTCAAGCCAAGCCCTGCCTCTCTGTTACTCCCTAACCCACACCCCACGGGTCCTGTCTGAACTCCAAAGCCACCAAGAGCAGAGCTATGCCCTTTGGCAGGTCAAGTCCCCACTTGCTGAGGAGCCTGCAGTCCCGGGGTCCCTCACTTGTTCTTACCTCACGACCACCCCAGTGGTAGAGCAGGGTGAGCAGCCCCATTTTAAAGAGGAGGGGACTCCACCGTGGGGGAGGGGTGCAGATGCGGGGAGAGTGTTTCATGCTTCTGCTGCGCAATGTCCCCTCTCCTGATCCTCAGTACCCTGGCTCAGGGGCCACATGACCCCGGTGTGGCCAATCAGCAAAGTCCCTCCCAAGCTCCAGTGCCACAGGCCTGGGCAGTGAGGGCTCTTTTCGGACTTCTGCTGACCCAGGGAAGGAGGCATTCTCTTTTGTCGGTGGCCTGGCACTGCCAGCAGACACCTAAGCCACCACAAGGAGAGAGTGGGCCTGAAAATGATACCAACATGGAGACTTGGCACGAGACACAGGCCTGGCAACACCCACTAGAGCCACTGGAGCCAGCTGTGCCTGAAGCTTATGCAACCTGCAGACATTTAACCACACAAGACGAGCAATGCCCCTTTTAGCTTCAGCCAGTTTCAGCTTCTGTCACTAGCAACCAAGAGTCCCAAAGTCCACGTGGGTGTTCTGGGCCCAGGTTGTTGTGTCTGGGAAGCAGCCACGGCCCCTCAACGGGTTCCGAGTCAAGTGGGAGGTTCCCAGTCAGCACAGAGGTGACATGCGCCCCTGCAGACACAGCCAGTCCTCCAGAAAGGAGCTGGGCCCAGGAGGGGACAGCCCCGCTCATCCCTCCATCACACGTTCCAGGCTCCAGCCAGGCTGTGTGATAGTAAGGAAGCCAGGTACCCAGGGCTGCAGAAAGCTAGGGGACACATCTCTCCAGGGGCATCCAGAGACTCTCCCCTTTGGGGAGGTGGGGAGCCCAGAGGCATACAACGTGTGGGCAAACCACAGCGGAATCAACCTCACTCCCCACAGGCAATCTCGGTGGGCTCCAGGATCCCTAGGGCAGCCTCAGGTCCTGGGACACAGCAGTAAACAGAACCTAGGTGCTCCTGCTGCAGGCAGCACCGTGAGCTCTTTCAGTCTGCACACCTGCCTTGTGGCTGTGACTACTGCCCCCATTCCACAGATGTGGGAACTGAGGCACAGAGAGGTTCCATCACCTGCCCATGGTCATGAAGCTAACAAAAGCGAGAGGTGGAGCCGGGTGCAGTCGCTCACACCTGCACCCCCAGCACTTTGGGAGGCCAAGGTGGGAAGATTGCTTGAGCTAAGGAGTTTGAGACCAGCCTGGGCAACACAATGAGACCCCGTCTCTACAAAAGTTGTTTTGTTTTGTTTTTAATTAGCCAGGCTTGGTGGCATGCACCTGTAGTCCAAGCTACTTGAGAGGGTGAGGCCAGAGAATTGCTTGAATCCAGGAAGTCAAGGCTACACTGAGCTATGATCATGCCACTGCACTCCAGCCTGGGTGACAGAGCAGGACCCTGTCTGGGAAAAAAAAAAAAAAAAAAAAAAAAAAAAAAAAAAAAAACATTAAAAAAGCTGCCTGGGGTCCCTATCACCGTCATGGGGCTGGTATCCAGAAATCACATAATATCCCAAAATACCAACCTCTTCCCCACAAACAAGGCCCAGGACAGAGCTATGACCAAGAGGTGGGGAGCGCAGGGGACCCCATCGAGTTATTTCCCTCTGCCTTGCAGGAGCAAGGTCGGGCCAGTAATCTCCAGGAGGGCCGCCTCCTCCAGGAAGCCCTCTGAGCAACCCCACACATACCCTCTTATCCCTTCCCCGCAACGGAGGCAGGACTGTGGTCTCCTCACCAAATACTGGCCGGCTGGGTCCAGGTTCTCCAGCAAGAAGAGCTGCTGGACTCGGGAGGCTAGGACTCGATACTGTAACTGTTCCCGGGAGCTCAGGAAATCCTTCCCCAGTCCAGCTGATCGGGCAGTGTCCCCAGCACAACCACAGCCTTGTGGGGAGTATGTTCTAGAAACCCCCAGCTTTCACAGACGCAGACAGGACACACTTCCTCACCCGGCCAGTGCTGGCAGAAACCACAGCCTGGCTTCCTCCAGCCAAGCCTCCGCAGGCTCGGGGCTGCCTTGGGGCCCTGGTGGCCTCAAAAAAGGGAAGTGGGGGCCTTGGAGAGGGAGGGGCATGGAGGCCTGCAGGGAAGAGGCCCCACTCAGGCCCCTGGGTCCACACCCTGCCCGGGACACAATGCAGCTGCAGACAAAATCCTGCACGCTCCATCTTGGTCCCCAGGCCTGCTGGCTCTCAGCTCCCCCGGTGGGCTGGGTCTCAGGCAGATTATTCATTTGCCAAGGGAGTCTCATGTTAATGCCATCTCCCTTGGGAGACCCTGAGCTCCATGAAGCTCCCTCCAGCAGCTGCTCTGCCCAGCGCGGGCCTGACCCAAAGGGGACCCCAGGCTTCCCAGGAAACCTCCTGGGACCCAGGGATTCAGTGTTGCTGGTATTCAAGGTCCCACCCCCAAGCCCAGCCCTCCCCAGAACCTCCCTATCCCCAGAGCCTTGTGGCCCCCCTGCCCTGCTCTCCCAGGCACCTCCCTGAAGAGGCCTTCCCAGTGTGTGTCCGTCATCCCAGCCCCTGCTTCGCCAAACCGTCGTGGTGGGATCTGCGTGTGTGTCCTGCAGCTGGTCCTGGCAAACGCGTGTGACATGAATGGCCAAGTAGGTTAGCCAGCCAGAATCCTGTGCCGGGCCCAGGGTGGGGAAGCAGGCAGAGGGATGTGGGTGAGGGAGGAGGGCGCCACGGCCCAAGGATGAGGGCAGATGAAGGAAGTGCCTCCCTGAAGACTGGAAGGCCCCTGCCTCGCCTGCCTTACCCGCCATGGCACACCTCTCCCAGCTAAGCTCAGCCTCTGGGAGGAGGCCTGCACCCGATCCCAGCTCTGCCACCAATGGCCTGTGAGTGGCAGTCGCCTGCACACTCTGGCCTCAGTTTCCTCATCAGTAAACTGGGGTGCTGATAACCAAGTTGTCTGC
Source organism: Saimiri boliviensis (assembly GCF_048565385.1). Lineage (NCBI taxonomy): Eukaryota > Metazoa > Chordata > Mammalia > Primates > Cebidae > Saimiri > Saimiri boliviensis. The sequence continues at coordinate 122,093,989 of NC_133449.1, forward strand.
ACAGGTGTTGATGTCCAACAGGCCCAGCTTGCAGGACAAATGGGCGAATGGTCAAGAAGGCAGGCACTGTGCCCAGGGCTGAGGAAGCCCTGCAGGGTCACAGCCCAACCACGGGGTCGAGGGAGAGGCAGGGCAGGGCGGGCAGGCCCCCAACCGCATCTCCTGATGACAGCCTGCAAAGCTGCCCAGCAGGGGCAAAGGCTGAAGTTCCCCAGTGGCACGAGCCTCCAGCCAGCCCTGCACCCCCTCCACAGCCCCTGAGCACCCCCAGGCTGACTGGCTTCCATCCCCAGGGCACACGCTGCTGATCAGTCTTAGGGACCAGAAACCTGCATTCCAGTCCCAGCTTAGACACCAACCTGCTCTGTGTCCCTGAACAAGTCTCTTGCTGACCTGCACCTCAGTTTCCTTCCCTTCCTGCAAAGGAGGGGCTGTGTCAGACCTCTGAGGTCTGGTCTGTGTCAGACCCCTGGGTGGGGTGGGCTGGGGTTGGAGGCTGAATCAGTAGATGAAAAGGATAAGGGACTGGAGAAAAATTGAAGGAAAAGGCTGATGCTCTCACCTGTCCCCAGAGGGCCACTTCTAGGGATGGGTAGAAAGTTGTTCTTTGATTCTTTGGAACACAGTTAAGTTAGTGTTAATGGGAAATTTGTAGCACTAAATGCCCACATGAAAAACTGAGAAAGATCTGAAATTAACAACCTAACTTCACAACTGAAAGAACTAGAGAAGCAAGAACAAATCAACCCCAAGCCTATCAGAAGATGAGAAATGACAGAAATCAGAGCTGAACTGAAGAAAATCAAGACACACACAAAAATTCAAAAGATCAATGAATCCAGTTGTTTTCTGAAAAACGAAATTAGCCGGGCGTGGTGGCTCAAGCCTGTAATCCCAGCACTTTGGGAGGCTGAGGTGGGTGGATCACGAGGTCAAGAGATCGAGACCATCCTGGTCAACATGGTGAAACCCCGTCTCTACTAAAAATACAAAACATTAGCTGGGCATGGTGGCGCGTGCCTGTAATCCCAGCTACTCAGGAGGCTGAGGCAGGAGAATTGCCTGAACCCAGGAGGCGGAGGTTGCGGTGAGCCGAGATCGTGCCATTGCACTCCAGCCTGGGTAACAAGAGCGAAACTCCGTCTCAAAAAAAAAAAAGAAAGAAAGAAAAATGAAATTAATAAAACAGGCCACTAGCTAAACTAATAAAGAAGAAAAGAGAAGATCCAAATAAATATGAGAAATGACTAAAGGAATATTGCTAATGAGACCACAGAAATAAAAACAACCATCAGAAACACGAACACCTCTACACACGAAAACTAGAAAACCTAGAAGAGATGGGTAAATTCCTGGACACATAATTGTCCCATGACTGAGCCAGAAAGAAACTGATTCCCTGAACAGACCAATAATGAGCTCTAAACTGAATCAGTAATAAATAACCTATCAACTAATACGAGTCCAGGATCTGATGGTTTCATAGCCGAATTCTACCAGATGTACAGAGAAGAGCTGGTACCATTCCTCCTGAAACTATTCAAAACAACCGGGGAGGTGGACTCCTCCATAACTCATTCTGAGGCCAGCATCACCTTGATGCCAAAAACTGCCAGAGATACACACACAAAAAGAAAAAATCGTGTTTTTTGTTCTTGAAATCCTCCCCTTCCCTTCATTCCTTTGGCTAAGCGTTACTCTGATCAATCTCTCCTTTAAAATGCACCTCCAAGGCTCCAGCTGCCAGGGTGCTGAATCCAGGTTCACTATGTCTCATGCCCATTCTAATGCTATTTAGAGGCTCCCCAGGGGTAGCGGGGGAGGGGGTTCGTTCATGCATTCCTTCAGCAGATGTTATTTCTGTGCACTAGTGCCTTCTGTGCGCCAGGCCATGTACCAAGAGGAAATTCTGCTCAGGGAATGAGCTCCCAGAAGGTAGAATCCTTAGCACTGCCCTCACGAGGGTATCTGCTAGGGCTCTGCACACAGTGGGTGTTCAGGCAACAGTGTTTATCAATTGACTAACCAATCAACCAGGCTCCCCTGTTGGAGGAATAGCCCTACTTTTTCCTCATTCTTGCCTGAAATTCCATTAGTGATTCATTTCTTTAAGCACTGCCCTCACTAGCCTCCCCTTCAGAAGGGAAACACTTTCACACCCACGTTTAACAGATTTCTGATCTCTTTTCCCGTGATAAGGAAGAACAGAAAGGGGAAGTCCCGCTGGCCATGGGGGACCTCACGTGGTGCTCGCCCTGCCCAGGACAGCAGGACAAGAGGCTGCTGGCTGACTCTGCACATTGCTGAGGTCCCCACCCTGACAGGGGGTCCAGCAGTGACAGCAAGGCATGAATGGGGCTGGGAGGTACAAGAAGAGCTGCATAGGCCTGGTGCGGTGGCTCACACCTGTAATCCCAGTACTTTGGGATGCCAAGGCAGGTGAATCGTTTGAGGCCAGGAGTTCGAGACCATCCTGGCCAACATGGTGAAACCCCATGTCTACTAAAAATACAAAAATTAGCCAGACATGATATGGTATGTGCCTGTAGTCCCAGCTACTCAGGAAGCTGAGGCATGAGAATCACTTGAACCCAGGAGGCAGAGGTTGCAGTGAGATGGGCTCATGCGACTACACTCCAGCCTGGGCAACAGAGTAAGGCTTTGCCTCAAACAAAAAAAAATGGCCAGGCGTGGTGGCTCAAGCCTGTAATCCCAGCACTTTGGGAGGCAGAGGTAGGCGGATTACGTGGTCAAGAGATGGAGATCATCCTGGCCAACATGGTGAAATCCTGTCTCTACTAAAAATACACAAATTAGCTGGGCATGGTGGCATGCACCTGTAGTCCCAGCTACTTGGGAGGCTGAGGCAGGAGAATTGCTTGAACCCAGGAGGCAGAGGTTGCAGTGAGCTGAGATTGTGCCACTGCACTCCAGCCTGGCACCTGGCGACAGAGTAAGACTCTGTCTCAAAAAAAAAAAAAAAAAAAAAAGAGAGAGAGAGAGAGATCTATTTCATAGGCCCTTGGACAGATGCAACCCAGAGTAACTGCTCTCCTGGAGGGGCAGGAAGGATGTGCATTTACGTCTTAACTCCTAGGCTGCTAGTATTCTGTTTAGAAAGGCAGCATAGCCCAAAAGACGGCAAGCAAGCTGGATTCACAACGTATATCAGGATGATTTCCAAAGAGAGCAAGAAACTATGGGAGAATTATCATATGATGCTGTAGTGAATATGGCCTTTTTATCCTGATACAAAACCCAAAAGCCATAAAAAAAAAAAGACTGATAAATTCAGTTACATGAAAAAACAAAATATGCAAGGTAAAAACTATCAAAAGCGCAATCAAAAGACACACGACAGATTAGGGAAACATTTGTGACTCATAACACAAGGAGGTAATCGCCTTCATACGTAAAGAGCTCCCAGAAATAAAAAAGAAAAAGACCAATAACCCAATAGAAAAATGGGAGCAGACCAGGAAGAGCAAGTTTACAGAAAAGTCAATCCAAATGACTCTTAAACATTTGAAAGGCCAGGTGTGGTGGCTCACACCTGTAATCCCAGCACTTTGGAAGCCTGAGTCAGGCAGATCACATGAAGCCAGTAGTTTGAGACCAGCCTGGGCAACATGGCAAAACCCCATCTCTCCTAAAAAATACAAAAACTAGCCAGGTGTGAAGGTGCACGCTTGTAATCCCAGCTACGTGGGAGGCTCGGGCATGAGAATCACTTGAACCTGGAAGGCAGAGGTTGCAGTGAGCTGAGATCACACATGTACACCAGCCTGGGTGACAGAGTGAGACTCTGCCTCAAAAAAAAAAAAAAAAAAAAAAAACCCACAGCATTTGGAAGGAAGCTGACCACACTCATAATGAAAGAAACACAAATTAAAACTACCATGGTAGCCAGGCACAATGGGATGCACCGATAGTCCCAGCTGCTTGGGAGGCTGAGGCAGGCAGATCACATGAGCCCAGGAGTTTGAGCCCAGCTTGGGTAACATAGCAAAACCCCCATCTTGAAAACAAAAACAAAACTACCATACAAAACCATTTTTACCTATCTGATTGGCAAAGGTCAAAGTATTTTATAAGTTTGTGTTGGAAACAGGCAGTCACATTCCCTCCTGCAAGAATGTTTAAGTCAGTACAGCCCCCAGTGAAGGCAGTTTAATAACATCTAACAAAGTCACTAAAGGACATATTTGCTTTTTGACTTACCAAATCCATTTTGAGTAATTCATCATACAAACACTGTCACAAGTGTGAAATGACATAAGTATAAGATTAGTAATCGAACATTATTTGTAATAACAAAAGATTGAAAAGAACATACCTATCAGTCAGGAACTGATGAAATAAATTATGATACAACCTTACAATGGAATACTACGCAGCTGTCAAAAAGCCTGATGCTACTTGAAATGTCACAGGGTATCCTGTGAAAAAATCCACATGGCAGCGTCTGGAACAGATAAGGACTGAACCAGGACACAGAAAAACCAAAACTGTTGATTTCACAGAGTGGATAAATTTCACTTCTCATTTTCAGTTTCCATTTCTATTGTCAGCGTGTTGCTTATGAGACAAAAAAAAAAAAAAAAAAAAAAAAAGTCTGATAGAAAAAATGAATCCCGGTTCATCACATCTAAATCGCATGACCTAGCCAGGTACAGTGGCCCATGCCTGTGATGTTACCTACTCAGGAGGCTGAGGCAGGAGGATTGCTTGAGGCCAAGAGTTCAACATCAGCCAGGACAACATAGTGAGATGCTGTCTCTAAAAAAATTTAGAAACTGAGCCAGGCACAGTAGTACGTACCTGCAGAGCCAGTAACTTGGGAGGCTGAGGCAGAAGGACGTCTTGAGCTCAGGTCAAGTCTGCAGCAGGTGATGATTGTTCCACTGCACTCCAGCCTGAGAAACAGAGCAAGACTCCATGTCATTCATTCATTCATAAATAAATTTAATTTCTTAAATATTAAAAGAAATGATACATGACCTGATTTAGCTTCCCTGTGCCTCAGTTTCCTCATTTGAACAAAAGGAGAATAACAGTCACACCCCACAGAGTTTTGAAAGGATTCATTTGGGGGTGATGTGAGCAGTGTGCTGAGCCACCCCAGCACAAAACGCCCCAGTCTAGATAGCATGCCATGTCTAGATGTCAGAAAGGGCCATGGGGTGCAGAAGTGAGAGGGCCTAGCACCTGTCCCTTCCCCTCCCCCCAATCCTGCCATAAGCCAGCAGCACTGGGGTGAGGACACCCAGTCCCCACTCTGGCCTGTGAGTGCCCAGCCTCTGGGAGGCGAAGAGAGTATTGGTCAGCCACTCAGGCGGCTTTCCAGGGCCATGAGCAGCAATGTGGGCTGAGCCCTCCACGCAGGGTCTAGTTGGGCCTCAAGGGAGCTGCCATACCACCCAACCCAGGGGTGAGGGAGGTGCGGTGTTGATCTGAGCTGGAGGGAGCTCACAGGTGACATCCCAGGCAGTGTCGAGTCCTCAGCCCAAGCCTTCCAGGCCCACTGGCAGGAGAGAGCACAGTACCCAGGCCTCAAGATGAGCTTCGCAACCTCTAAGCCCAGTTTGGAGACAAACCTGGCCAGCTATCTCCTCTGAGAACCTGCAGAGAACCACAAAGAGGCTGGGATGAGGCCGGTCCCCCTGACTCCCCAGGTGACGGGTAGGGGAGCTCTATTTCTAACCAGGGCAACTGACTCTGCGACCTTAACCTCCAAGCACAAAGCCCACCGGCTGGGAAGCAGTGGAGCTAGGATTTGAATCCAGGCCTGCCACCCTTCAAGGCCCAGAGCAGATTCACTCTATCTGCATTTCCTAAGGTGCATTCTGCCCAAAAGCAGGGCCACGAAAAGCTACACACACACAGCCATACACATCCACAGGCATTTCTGGTCACAGGTGGTGCTGAGCTCACCTTCTCCTCTTCCTCATTTAAAGATCCCACACACACATTAGCAAATTAAAGGCTCTGACAAGTCCTGCAGGAAAGAAGTCTGGAATCAAACGCAGCTGAACATTTCCCCATCCTTTATGTTAATAAGACTCTTTTTGTATTGAATCCCTAATGAACCTCCTTTGGGAAATGCTGACTCTGTAGTCTCCAAGACCCACCTAGGAACTCCTCCCCCAAGAAGCCTCCCTGGGCAGCTGTGCTCTGTAGAGCCCATTGGCCTTCCCTTACTTGATTACAGCCTGTAAAGCTCCTTACGGCTGGGGGCCCCCACTCACCCACCTCCACCTGACCCCAGGTTGGGCTAGCTGGGTATACGGGGGTTGCAGGTGCCGGGAGGGCCAGCCCATGCACCTGCCTGTGGGCCAGGACGCCCACCCTGAGCTTGGCCTCCCAGGTGGAGGTGAGAGGAGAGGCCTAAGTGAAAGACCCGGGCTCTCGGGTGCTCATGGTCTCAACAGCGCCCTCCCCAGGCAGTTTTCAGCTGAGAAGCATCTTGCCCAGGGGGAAAGCAAGCGGGAAAAGAGCTCCAAGTACCAACCCAGCAAACGGCTCCTGTCGAATTTCCTGCCTCTCCCGTGCAATGCAGAGGAGTGACTGACCCACCTGCCTCAGTTTCCCCATCTGCCACAGGTAGGGCAGTGCAGGGAATAGAGCCGTGGCCTGACTATCAGGTGATGTCAGGTACAGTTCCAGGTCTCCCTGTCACCAGCTGTGTGACTCAGGCCGTTCTTCACCCTCTCTGGGCCTGACTCCTCCAGGGCAGAAAAGGCCTCCAGGATCTCTGCAGTCCCTTCCCACTCAGACCAGCAGAGAAGCCAATCACAGAGAGGTCAGTCAGTGGGAGAGGCCTCTCCCACCCAGAGCTCAGCAGCCCACCCACAGCGTGCAGTGAGGCATCACTGCCTAGCCTGGCCTCCTGTCCCAGTGGCAAGCCTGAAGCCACCACCTGGCCCAGAGGCCCCCAGTTTGGCCTCCATGACACCAGCTCACAAAGTGCCCAGCCCCAAGCCAAGGCACTGAGACCCTCACTTCCCTGAGACTTCCTGAGAACCCGATCCAGGCCAAGGGGGCAGGAGAGACGCAGTCTGGGTAACAATACCCAGACTGCCTTGTGAAGCCGCGCCAAAAGCCCGGAAGAGCCCTTCTGCAGGGGAAGCAGCCCCACCCGGCCTCCCAACCAACCACAGCCCTGGCTTCCGGACCTGCACCCACACGGGGGCTCGTGAGTCCCTCGCCACAGCGGTCCCTGGAGCCCAAGCCCCCATTCCTGGTCACCCACTCCTTCCTTCCACAAACCCTGCCCTTATGGAGCTCTTGGGCAAGGGAGGTCACTGTGATGGAATCTCAGGCCGCAAGAGCCCCATGGTCCCCAAAACCAGGCCTCCCACACCTACCCAGAACCCCAAAAACACCAAGCCTGGTCTCTGCTCACCCCTTGGCCAAAAAATGCCTCCAGAGTTTCTTCCCAGGCCTGCTCCGTGGCTGCGTGATTTGGCTAATTTTGGTTCCCCAAACAAGCCCCACCCTTTCATCGCCAGCTCCAGCAGCCTAAAAACACGCCCACCTCCTCACCTCCAAACGCCTTCTGCCTGCCAAACTCCTGCCTGCCCTTCAGGTTCAGCCTGAGCTGCCACCTCCTCCAGGAAGGCTGCCTGGTCCCCTCCCAGGCTGGCCTCGTACCTTAGCTTCCCCAGGGCCTGCACCTCCCACAGAAGCACAGGCCACCCTGACATGTCGCTACCTGGCTGCACGCCTGGCCATGCACTACCCAGCTCCCAGGATCTAACCCTGCCTGGTACACAGGGACATCAAACCCCATGCTCCACAGACTGGGTACAGCCGGCACTGAACTGGCAGCTAAGGACTGGGCCCCAACTCTGGAGTCCCCAGTCCCATCTGCATAAGCTTTGCCTCTCAGGACTCAGTTTCTCACCTGAGCAATGGGGATGAAACCCTTCTCCCCACTCCACAGCCTAGTCTAGAAGTAAAATGACCTTACAGCTATAAAACCTCATAAAGCCCCAGAACCACTGCACATGGAAAGGGGTCCATCCTACCACAGGAAACAGGGCGCATGTTGGCACCCCCAGACCTCCATCTGCCAAGTGCCCCTGGGCTCCCGCCTACAGCAGGTGCAGGGCGAGACACTGCTGCTGCGACAGATAGGCACAGGTCCCCTGTGGAGCTCATGCCGGGAGGAGGGCAGATTGTCATAAATGAGCCAAGCGAGGAAAAGGAACGGCAGGGCCGGGCAGTGGGGCGGGCGGGAAAGCACAGCGGAGGGTGCGCGAGCTCTGAGATCCAATAGCAGGGTGTGAATCGCAGCTCCACCTTGGAGGAGCTGTGTGACCTTGGGCATGTTCCTGAACCTCTCTGGGCCTCAGTTTCCTAACCCACAGAATCAACTGATAACAATACCCGGTTCTCAGGGGCTTCACGTAGACATGGGCACACAGCAAGTGCCGTCAGCCAGGGCCATCCCAGCTGGCTCCAGACACCAGGGTGAGCAGCCTGAAAAATCATGACATAAACAGGCACTGGGACACACTTCAGTACCAGGGTCTCAGCCTCACTCCTGCCTGCCCCCAAAGGGCAGCTCTGCTCTCATACCCCTGCCCAGCAGCTGAGCCTGACAAAGGGACACAGAAGCACTGGTCCCTGCCCCCAGGGGACAGAGCAGTGTCTCCAGGGAGTCTGGTTGTATCAGAAGAGGCCGCTTCCCATTAGCACAGATCCCCCTTAAAATAGCGCCTTCAGACAACTTCGCAGGGCTCCTCCTCCCAGCCAGATAGGGTTCAGGAGACAGGCCTGGGGGCCCAGGAGCCAGACGCACACGCACAGAAAGGAGGTCTCATCCCAGCCTATACCAGCGCCCTGGACCCCTGCTCCAGTGAGGAGATTCACAGGAGGAGGGAGACCCAGACCCCTGAGAACAGCAGCGGGGCCAAGACAAGCCCACAAGGCTGGTCCCCACTCCACACCCCGCCTGCTAGTGAGGCCAAGGGATGCGCTTATGAATGGGGCATGGCCTGCACCTTCAACACAGCTCCCACCAGGAAGACACACCAGCCCTGGCTGTGGAGCTCCCTGGGACTCAGTTTTCCCATCTGTGCAGAGCAGCTGCACCCCAGGATCCTGGGCGTCTCTCTGCCCGGCCAGTCGGTGACTCCAGGAAGCCACGACCTCAGGGAGCTGTGCCTGAGGCAGTGAGACTGAGCCGTTTCAGAGGCTAGCACCAGGCAAGCTGGCTACTTACAGGGGCAGGAAGGGCACTCTGGAGGGCAGGAGGGGGCTGGGGCCTGGAAGACAAAGCACCCCGATCAGAGTGTCCTGGGTCCAGCAGCCTCCAGGGCTCTGGGCCCTAGAAGGTGGGTGGTGGCAACGCCCACTGAAGGTACCTTCTGCCTTCCGGGGCCACGAGCTCCTCCCCAGGGGACAGGCCTGTGTCTGAGGGTCATGGCCACTCCTTCTGCCCCGTTACCTCCAGCAGGTCCCAATGCCCTGGGAAGAGGCAAGAATGGGTGGACCCTGGGGCCAGAAAACACAGCTGGAAACTGGGGCACCTGCACCAAAGACCTCCCTTGGCTCCCCTTTCCCTCAGGCCCAGTCGTGGGGTCATTCCATCCAGTGGTCCACGGCAGGGGGGAGATGGGCATAAAGAGGGGATGGAGAGAGGAGGGTACCCCGGCATCCCTAGGGTCCCAGCCACAGCAAAAGGGGGGCTCAAAGCAAGGCCAAGGGGGTGGGGGAGGCAGCCGAGTGAACGGCTCAGGAGCGGAGCCAGCTGGGCCCCCTCTTCTGCCCATGCTGGAGGACCCCTGAAGGAGGGCCTCACCTGGGGCACACTGCCAAGCAGGGGGTGAGGGGAACACTCTAGACAGCAGGAACTGTGGGAGCCAAAGGCGGGAAAGGGGCAGAAGAGAGCCAAGCCCTGTGGGAGGGTGAAAACATCAGAGGGCCTGGCCCAGAGTGGATGATGGGGACAAGCGGCAGGAGTGGGGACGGAGGTTGGGCCAGGCCCAGGAGGGCCTCACAAGCCAGGAGAAACTGACCAGGTGGCTGTGCTGGAGAACAGGGAGGACCTTCTTCCAGGCACAAGGTCAGCCATCCACCCCATCCTAACACAGAGTCTGCTCAAGTTCGTCTCAGCAGCACTGGGCTGTGCTGTGCTCAGAAAATGCCTGTGAAATCGGCCCATCAAAGAGGACAGGCCGGGCGTGGTGGCTCATGCTTGTAGCCCCAGCACTTTGGGAGGTCAAGGTGGGAGGGTCTCTCGAGCGCAGAAGGGGTTGCAGTGAGCTATATCATGCCACTGCACCCCAGCCTGGGCAACAGAGCCAGACCCTGTCAAAATTAAAAATGGGACAGCAGGTGGCAGCAGGAAAACACAGTCCTAAGTGTTCCAAGGAAAAAGGCCACCCAAGAGGAACGGAGCTCGGTCCCTGGCTCACCGCCCCACCCCCCTCCACCCCAACACTGCTCCCTTCTAGAAAGGCTTCCAGGCTTCTGGGGAGAGCAGGGAACAGACGGTACTTCAGCCAAGCAGGTCTGCGCTCAGGGCTGGGCAATGCCCTAGCCATGATGTGGCCAGTTGTGAGATCTGTGGGCAGCACCAGGTCAGGCCAGATGCCTATGGTGAGCCAGGGACACCGTGCCACTGTTCCTGGTGGGGAGGGGGCCATTGGACAAATGGGCTGGCAGGGTCCCCTGCACACACAGCTGGAGGGGCTCCAGCCACTTCATGGCAACTTCTCAGCCTGGGCACACTAGTCTCAGGTGCCTGGAGAGCGTTTTCACCCAGCTAGCCCTCCCATTAACCTACCTGGGCACGGCATCAGCCCCATTGTACAGATAAGGAAACTGAGGAACAGAGAGAAAGTGATTAGCCCAAAGGATGCAGGTGACAGGAGGCAGGGTGGGGGGGCCGCTCAACTCAGCCCTGCCCACCCGTACCTCCCAGCCTCCCCCAGGGAGGTCCAGTCTCCCACCCAAGGCAGGACACGGCAGAGGAGGGCCTCACAACACTGACAGTGAGAAACACGTCCACTTAAGTAGCGGCTCCGCTGCGCCAGGCGCAGAATGTGCATCAACTCGTTTGATCTTTACAACCATCTGATGCAGGGGGTACCATTACCAACCCCATTTCACGGATGCAAGAAACAGGCTCATCTCACACACTGATTGGGAGGAGGCAGAGTGGAGCTGAAACTGGTTCTGCCTGGAGGCGAGGGCTGGACCCGATGGCCTCCGGAAGACCCCTGCTTCTCTGGCTGGTGTTCAGATGTGGTCTCATTCTCCAGTCCCAGCTAACTTCCAGCTCTTGGCTACATGTGTCTTTTTTTTTTTTTTTTTTTTTTTTTTTTAATTTTATTTATTTATTTTTGAGACAGGGTCTTGCGCCGTCACCCAGAGTGGAGTACAGTGGCATGAGCTCAGCTCAATGTGGCCTCCGCCTCCTGGGCTCAAGCAATCTTCCTACCTCAGCCTCCTGAGTAGCTGGGGCCACAGGCATACACCACCATGCTGGCTAATATTCATATTTTTTTGTGGAGTTGGCGTTGTGCCATGTTGCCCAGGCTGGTCAAACTCTTGAGCTCAAGAGCTCCACCTGCTTCAGCCTCCCGAAGAGCTGGGATTACAGGTGTGAGCCGTGGTGCCTAACCACACATGCCATTTTTTTTTTTTTTTTTTTTTTTTTTTTGAGACTGAGCTTAGCTCTGTTGCCAGGCTGGAGTGCAGTGTCGAGAGCTCGGCTCACTGCAGCCTCTGCCCCCTGGGTTCAAGGGATTCTCCTGCCTCAGACTCCCAAGTAACTGGGACTACAGATGCATACCACCACGCCTGGCTAATTTTTTGTATTTTTAGTAGAGTCAGGGTTTCACAGTGTTAGCCAGGATGGTCTCCATCTCCTGACCTGATGATCTGTCCATCTCGGTCTTCTTTTTAAAAGAATACCTCCCTCCCACCCTATGAAAGGTTAGAACGGGCTGCTTGGATACAGGCACCCAGTGTGACCCACTCTGCATGCTCCCTCAAAGGCCTGGAACTTTCTCCAGCGGAGCTAAGCGCTGCCCTCTCCCTGGGCAGTGGGAGACAGAATGCTGTCATCACCTCAGTGTGAACAAGTCCACATCCTCTTCCTCCAGGATGGCAGGAGGAAGGTGAGGGGCGGTGCTAAGGGACAGGCCACCCGGCCACCTCTGTGACCCTTGCAATGACAGGGAATGGACAAACCACCCACCTCCTAGCTGAGGCATGACCCAATCACATGTCCAAGAAAGCAGGCAAGACAGCCCACCCCAGATCCAGCCATGCATAAGGCCTCACTTCACCTCTTCCCTCCCACTGTGGGCCCCTCAAAGGCCAGGCACAGGGCAGGGTGGCGGACACCGTCAGAAGAGCCCAATTCCTCATCCTCCCAGTAAGGGCCAGCCTCCATGAATCCCTCAGCACCAACCAGAGCCCCTGTTCTCAGCTTTGCCCCGTTCGATCTCGCCCAAGACGCAGCGTTCTGTTCCTGAGTCCAGGCTCAGATGTGGCAGCAGACCACACTGCGGTGGGTGGATGCCTGGGGACCGATCTGCTGGGTGATCCAGGATAGACAGCACCCTCTGGGGCTCTGTCTCCTCTGTAAACTGGAGGCGAATGACACCTACCGCATGGGGCAGCGGGGAACGCGGGGAATGGGTCAAATCAGTAGCTCTAAACTGTAGAGGAGGGTGGATGTCCCCAGTGCAACATCGAGTCAGACCTTTGTCTCCTTTTTAAACATGATTTATTTATTTTGAGACAGGGTCTCATTCTGTCACCCAGGCTAGAGTGCAGTGGCATAGTCATGGCTCACTACAGCCTCCAAGTCCTGGGCTCAAAGGATCCTCCTGCCTCAGCCTCCCAAGTAGCTGGGACTACAGGCTACTATTTTTTGTAGAAACCCTGTCTCTACAAAAAAAAAAATGCAAGAATTAGCCACCACACCGGCTAATTTTTGTATTTTTTGTAGAGACAGGGTTTCGCCACGTTGCCCAGGCTGGCCTCGAACTCCTGGGCTCAAGTGATCGGCCCACCTTGGCCTCCCAAAGTGCTGGGATCTTTTCTCCTTTTGAGAATCTCCTGTGGCCTGTCCACAGGCTGCACTCCGGCCCAGAGCCCTCCCTGCATCAACCTCCACGCCTTCAAGCAAACCTCCCAGACCTACTCCTGGCAAAGAAGTTCTGCAATATCAGCCTCACCCTCATGCCCCGGAAAACAGCTGCTAGTAAACAGCTGCTTCTTTCATGAAAACAGCACTAGAAGGCTGGGCATGCTTGTAATCCCAGCACTTTGGGTGGCTGAAGCAGGGAATGTCATCGCCTGAACTCATGAGTTCAAGGTTGCAGGAAGCTACAACCACACCACTGCACTCCAGCCTGGGTGACAGAGTGAGACACTGTCTAAAAAAAAAAAAAAAAAAAGGCTAGGAATGGTGGCCCACTGTAATCCCAGCACTTTAGAAGGCCAAGGTGGGTGGATCATTTGAGGTCAGGAGTTCAAGACCAGGCTGGCAACATGAGGAAACCCCGTCTCTACTAAAAATACAAAAATTAGCCAGATGTAGTGGTGCAGTACCTGTAGTCCCAGCTACTCAGGAAGCTGAGGCAGGAGGATGGCTTCAACTTAGGAGGCAGAGGTTACAGTGACCCAAGATGGCACCACTGCACTCCGGCCTGGGCAACAGAGAGAGACTCCATCTCAAAAAAGTAAAATAAACCAAAAATGAAAATAAGAAAGAAAATACCACCAGAAACAACACCTCCACAAAGTTCACACCTTCCCTTGTGAGGGCCACAGAATCGGGAACAATCTGTGAGCTTCCCCTCCCCCACACCCTGCACCAGGAGCAGCAGGTAAACCTCGGAACCCAGGGCCGCTGGAGTGGGGAAGCAGACACTGGGTGGGAGGTGGAGACCGTGCAGCAAAGGCCTTCCTGAGCAGGTCCCAGCCGCCTGCACTTCCTGCAGGGCTGGCACCTGGCACTTCCTCTCAAATCAGCTGGCTTGTCACTTTTGTGTCTTCTTCAGCCTCTTCCTAGACAATAAACAGTCATGACATCACAATGTCAATGTCCTATTTACAGATTTTTTTTTTCCTAAGACAAATACTTAGATTTTAAACGTGTCCTTCCACATAGAGGCTAGAACACCCTGCAATTCCCTGGGGAGCCTGGTCCTCATGCCGAGACACACTGGTGCTTGGGTCCACCCTTCACAGCCTTCACCTGCACATCGGTGACAGCCCACGGTCACACAGCCCTGGCCCCCATCACAGGCAGCCCAGCCTGGCCCCCACCTCCAGGCCCCTGTCTTCCCCCTTCCCTTCTCCCCTCCAGCAATGGCTGGCCAGGGAGGAAGCCCCCAGTCCCAGACGTCCCTGCCCCCACCCTGATGTGAGAGAGCAGGCAGCTGCCTCACCCTGTGTCTGTGTACACAGGTTTAGATGAATGCATAGAAAGCTCCAGAAAGACCCACTCCAGACGACCCACTCAACCCCTGGGGGATGGGAGAGGCGCTGCGGGGAAAGGGAGACCAGTCCGCTTTCCGGAGGCATCTTGGTTCCCTGAGGCTCGGGCGTGCGCCCCTTTCAGAGGTTTTGTTTATTTGTTGTTTTATAATTTCATAAAACGTGTCAAATTGCCCTTCCTTCGCCAAGGTTTCCTTTCATTGAGAAAAGTCATGTGTGCTTGTAAATGTAAAATGACACCCTCCAGAAGGACTGTGGACATCTGAGAGTCTGTGGTTCCTAGAATTCCAGATGGAATGGGCCAGATGCACAACATCGCGGTCACAACCACACTTTCTTGTCAGGCTGGGAAAAGCCAGTGACAAGTCGTCTCTGGTCCCCTGTTGAGGGGCCGCCTCTCCCAGCATCTGCCCAGGAGGCTTCCGGAGCCACCTCCTCCCCCGAGCCCAGACCCTGCCCAGTGCACTCCCAGGCCAAGCTGCCGGGTGAGCGGCTTCCCACCCACCGTCCAACCGGGTCCCCAGGGCCTCAAGCCGCTAGGACTGGTGACACTCCATCCCCACACCCGATTTTTACCTGGCTCTCCTCCTGGGCCCCAGCGGCTGGCCAGGGTCTGCCCTTCCTCAGACGCGTCCAGGCTCACTCATCCGAAGGTTCCTTCCACGCTACCTAATGAGAGTGAGTCACATCTGGGACCCACCACTTCCTGCTCCGGCTGGCTGCGGCAGCAAGGCTAAGGCACAGCCCCGCGGGAGCTTCTGGGGTGTGCAGGCTCCCTCCCCCAGCCACAGCGCCGCTCTCCTCAGCCTGGAAGCTGCCAGGCCAGGCTCTGGGCTCCAATGACTTCATGGAAATTTGAAGCTTGAAGCTGGAACAATTTTGAAAAAAATAATAAAACAAGCACCAAAAACCTCCATTAGAAGTCCCGAGACAACTGTTGGAAGTCGAAATCAAATGCATCCGTAATGGACAATTAGCAATTAGCCGCCTGGCCTGATGCTCCAGCAGGCTCTGACGCTCACAGAGAGGCCCCCACCCCTTCCCGGGACTCAGTTTCCTTATCTATGTAGTAAGATGGCCCGCCCACCTCTGAGAGGGGCCCAGGAAGTGACCCGAGAGTTCAAAGATCTTCCAGTCCAGCCCCCTGCCTCTCCATCTCACCTGCAAGGCCAAGGCCCATCTTTGGGGCTCCTATTCCAAAATCAGAGTCCCTGGAGAACCCCAGCATCCCTGGGCACCATGAGGCCAGGCATCAAACCCCAGCACTTTCTGCTGTGCCCAGCCTCAGTTTCCACACTGGGATCATGGGGCAGTCAATGGTGAGGGAACAGACCAGGAAGGGCTGGGAGGAGGGAATGGAGACTCCTAAAACAGAGGGGGAGGCCTCCAGCCTGCTGGGCACAGCAACACCTGGTCCTCAAGGAGTCCTTCTGAGCATGTGACTAGAGTCCTGGGATTATGAGCTCCTCAAAGCAAGGGTGCACCTCCTCCACCTTCCACATCTGGGTTCAGACACCCCTCTTCTGGTCTTCTAGCCCCTGCACCTTCCTCCATCACAGCAACTCTGTGCTGTGACCACCCCGGTTGCTGATCTGTCGTCCCTAAGGTATGTCCTTGAGGAGGGCAGAGATGGGAGGGCAACAGTCAACAGCTGGGTCCCCAGTGTGATCCAGCCCCAGCCTGTCACAGAGTAGACACCCCATGCATATTGATCAGATGGAACTGAACATTTTAGGTGCTGTTTCTCCTCCAGGCCCCATGCAGGGGACTAGTAGGTGACCTACGGTTTCCTGTCTGGTAGAGACAGGCATAGGACTCACACAGGGCTCCAGGCTGCTCCAGAGGCCACAGGAGGGAGTGGGAGACCTGGGGGCAGCCTCCCCATCAGCGCCGCCCTCCTATCAGCAAATGTCTCCCAGCCCTGGGTGTCCCAAAGCAGCGAATGAATAGACATTATCATCAAAAGAGTGGGAAAGGGAAGCCACTAGCTAGGAGAAATTCACATCCTATATGACTGACAAAAGAGTCTTGAGTCTTTCGAAGCATGGGACAGGGAAGGCTGGTTTCTGCTTGGTAGAGGCGCTGGGGCACACAGCACTGCCCCAATGCTTTCCTGTCCCACTCAGCAACCCCCACCTTCCTCCCTAGCATATATAAAGATCTCCCAGGCCAGGCACGGTGACTTAAGCCTGTAATCCCAGCACTTTGGGAAGCCGAGGCAGGCGGATCATCTGAGGTCAGGAGTTTGAGACCAGCCTGGCCAACATGAAGATACCCGATTTCTACTAAAAATACAAAAATTAGCCAGGTGGGGTGGCATTGCGCCTGTAATCCCAGCTACTTAGGAGACTGAGGCAGGAGAATCGCTTGAACCTGGGAGGCGGAGAATGCAGTGAGCCGAGATCACACCACTGCACTCCAGCCTGGGCAACAGAGTGAGACTCTGTCTCGGGGGGGGGGGGGGGAAGACCTCCCATAAATCCAGAAGAAAAAGACAAATGGCCCAATTAAAAGAGGAACAAGAGACTTACACAGGTACTTTGACAAAGAGGATGCCAAAATGACCAATAAGCACATGAAAAAGGCACTCAACACCATTAGCCATCAGCAAATTAAAACTGCATAGAGATTCCACTGTCCCACTAGAATGGCTAAAATTAAAAAAGAAAATACCAAGTGTTGACAAGGAGGAGGAGCAGCTCTTCACTCTCATGTACTGCTGATAGGAATGTAAAATGGAGCCACCACAATGAAAGCTGCCTGGCAGTGTGGACAAAAGCAAGCCATATGCTTCCCCAGTGACTCAGCGGTTCACGCTCAGGTATTTACCCAAAAGAAATGAGTACATGTATCCATGTATGACTTCTGTCCAAGTGTTCAGAGAAGCTTTCCTCTTAACAGTCAAACTGCAAACCTAAACATCCTGCAGTGAGGACATGGATAAACAAATTTTCATAAATTCACACAACAGAAGATGACTCAGCAGTAAAAAGGAAGAGATCACTGCTAACACACAACATGAATGAATATCCCAGACGGCAAGGAGCGTGAGAGACACATTCAGCACATTTCCATTTATGTGAAACTTCAGAAATGATCAAACTAATCTAAAGCAACAGATGGCAAGACAGTGGTTGCCTCTAGGGAGTTCCCTGTTTGGAGAGGGGTACACAGGGACCTTCCAGGGGCTGAGAAGCTTCTAAATCTCCTTCTGGGTGCCGGTTACATAGGCGAGTGCCTAAGCACACCCATTGCCCTGTACATTGAAGATTTGTGCACTTGCCTGTATGTAAATTACCTGTCCATTTTTAAATGGGTATTGAGTGATAGCTGTTTGCTTATGCAGGAGGACATAGGGCTGGGTACTCAGTAGATTCAGGAAACAGAACAGATCTGACCTGGCCCAGTGGGTGAGAGGCTGAAGAGACACATCCCCAGACCCTGAGGAAAGCACGGTGTGGAGATGGAGCAGCTGGGGGGAGATCGCAGCGGGCAGAGGAGGGTGGGGGGGGGAGATCCCAGCGGGCAGAGGAGGGTGGGGCGGAGATAGCAGCGGGCAGAGGAGGGTGGGGGGAGATCACAGCGGGCCGAGGGGAAGGGGCATAGGAGGCAGGGCAAGTCCAGGGGAACAGCAGGTGGGGAGCAACCCACTCCCACCAACATTTCTGCAAGACGATCTCAGCTTGAGAAAAGGGGTGGCTTGGAGAGGGCAAATGTGGACGCCTGGACACAGGAGGGGTTCCCCACTGCCCGGCGGGAGCTAACAGCAGGCCCTGGGCTTTCCAGCACCGGCCATAGAGCAGCAAGTGTGTGAAGACAAACTGGCCATACAGCAGGGGCTGTGTGATAACGAAGCCTGCGGTTTAATCGTGAGGGATGCACAGTAAACCCTGCTGCTTGCTCACCCAAGGTTCCTGTCCCACTGAGTGGCACCTCCTGCCCCTCGGGCCACCCTCCCAGCTCTCTCCTCAGAAGGTGTGGTGGTGAGTTTCTTCCCTGCTGCAGCCTCAGCTCTGCTGGTGTGGACCAGCTTCTCCCCACAGCCCCCGCCACCCGCCACCATTTTGCACCCCACCCCCCACGCTGTCCAAGAGGTCCCCGCACGCAGGATCTGAGCACACAGGCATCACCCAGGACTTGGCACACACAGCCTCAACGCACTCCCTGCCAGCCCCACTGAGGAAGGCCCTGCTATCGTCCCTCTGCAGAAGAAGGCGCCAAGGCTGAGAGACACCACATCGCTGTTCCAAGCACACACAGCTATGAAAAGGCAGAGCCAGGATTCAAGCTCAGGTCTAACTGACATCACAACTCATGCTCTCAACCCTCCCTGGGAACAAGGACAAGCTTCCATGGGGACAGGCTGCTCCTAACCCCATTACAAGGTAATAAGCATGGTGGGTGCCCTCAGCCAAGGTCTCCAGCCCTGGCACACAGTGCTCCCAAACCCGCTGAACAAACTCCCTCTTTCCTTCAGCTCCCCCAAACAAGGGCAACCTTGAGCTTTCGAAGCATGGGACAGGGAAGGCTGGTTTCTGCTTGGTAGAGGTGCTGGGGCACACCGCACGGCCCCAATCCTTTCCTATCCCACTCAGCAACCCCCACCTTCTTCCCTGGTGCTGGGGACACAAAGTGATTTGGACATAGTTCTCTTTCATTCAAGTTCCTGGCTGGGAGGAGGTAAGAGATGCCCACCAAAGGCATGGCATAAAGCTCTGGGGAGAAGCCAGCGAGGCGTGGTGGCTCA
The DNA here is from genome assembly GCF_048565385.1 of Saimiri boliviensis. NCBI lineage: Eukaryota > Metazoa > Chordata > Mammalia > Primates > Cebidae > Saimiri > Saimiri boliviensis. The sequence continues at coordinate 122,113,205 of NC_133449.1, forward strand.
TGCCTGTAATCCTAACACTTTGGGAGGCTGAGGCAGGTGGATCACTTGAGGCCAGAAGTTGGAGACCACCCTGGCCAACGTGACGAAACCCCGTCTCTACTAAAAATACAAAAATTAGCTGGGTGTGGTGGTAGGCGCCTGTAATCCCAGCTACTCAGGAGGCTGAGGTGGGAGGATAGCTTGAGCCTGGGAGGCGAAGGTTGCAGTGAGCTGAGATCACACCACTGCACTCCAGCCTGGGCGACAAAGTAAGACCCTGTCCCCCTACCCAAAAAATTTAAAAATTTTTTAAAAGATCTGGGGAAAAGCACCCAGCAGCATCCAGGCATATGTGGCCCAGAGTTAAGGGGAGAAAGATCTCCTCCCCCAGAGAAGGATGGGGGCCTCGCTGGAGGAGGAGCCCAAGATGAGGCAGAAGAGGGACTCAGCCAGTAGGAGGGACTCAAACTGCAGCCAAAACGACGCAGACAGGGCTGTCAGTCAGCCAAGGGACAAATAGCGCTGAGTGCTGAGCAAACAGCTTGGCCCTGCTGCACAAATCCAGATGTCGAGCCCTTCCCGGGGAGAGAAAACCCCAGCACCCAGTGGGCTTGGAACTCTGAGCATGTCTCTGTAGGGGTTGGGGGATGAGAAGAAAAACCACTGTCCATGGCACCATCACCTCTTCCTTCCCCTAAGGTCCGGGGTTCACGGCACCCAGAGGAGCCCTGGGAGGGCCTGAGCAATCGGGCTGGCCACTGGTCCCCAACCTCGTCCCTTGTCCTGGCAGGATGAAGAGAAGCCTTCAGGAAGGGCCTGGGGTTATTCCTCTCTGAGAGCTCCAGAGTCAGGGCTCCAGGGAGAGGCTCTGGCAGAGTTAGGGGACCCTGGGGCTCAGGGGGCCCCTCTGTAAAGTTAGGAGATGTGGCCCCCTCTCCTGGGAGCCCATGAGGTGCTGTGAGAAATGGCGACAAGGCACATGCTGGGTACTCGGTACAAGCTGGCAGGGAGGAGGCCAGCCAGGCGTTCTGCCCACTCCAAACCCTAGATCCCGGCTCAGCGACATGCCTGCCCACCTTCAAAACCCTTCCATGGCCTGCCTGTGGCTCCAGAGGCAAGACTTGCCTCCTTCTCCTCCTCCTCCCCGAGGACCGCCACCTGGCCCAACTCTCTTTTCCATCCTTATCTCCTTCCACCTGATACGCAGCTGCCTGACTCTTCCATGCCTTTGCTCAGGCCTTAGTGCCCCTGGAATGCTCAAAATGCTGCCCATCCTGCCAGGTACAGGAGCCACCTCTTCCAGGAAGCCTTCCCCAATGCCCCGTCATCACCTCCTCTAGGTCACAATGCCACAGGCCTCCCTGAGGCTTCTCCATACAGGATGTCAGGTCCACTCTGGTAACAGTTCCCCATTCCTAGGGGAACCAGCCTGCAGGAGTGGCCTCACAACCAGTGTATATGGAGGAATGGGGGTGAGACCCAAGCGGTCCCGTGAAATTCACTTCCGGGACTTCTGCTGGGACGGTGGGAAAGTGTTCTCATTCACTTGGCAGTAGGTGCGAGTTTCGAGCGACTGGGACCGTCTTTGCCATGGTGGGAGTCAGCCTCCAGCGACCCTTGCCCCCCGCACGCATGTCTAGGCATGGTCCCCTCCCACAGCACCATTAAACGTAGCACCCCGTGGCTATTGCCCCTCCCCTGTAGAATCTAAATCACTGCAGCTTCGGCCCAGTTCCAATGCCAGAACAAGGAAAGATGAACAACCCAACATCACGTGAGTCCACTCAAGGGCAGGGGGCTGGCTCCCATGACCCCCGGGGCCCCGATCTCTTCCAGGCCTGGGAGACAGGGCTTTGGAGAAGGAAAGGGGCAACTGGGGTCATGGCGTGTTGAGTAACAGCAGAGAATCTTAAAAGAACAGATGTGAAAGCAACCGCCCTGCCAACCAAAAGGCCTTATTTCCTTTGAAAAGCTTGGCAGCTGGGCCGCACCAGAGTCCGCCCGTCCTTCCCTGCACCCGGCCCAGTGTGACCCACGTCCCTCCCACCAGATCCTCGAAGGGGGCTACAGACATATCACAAAGTGAAAACAGCGGCTCCCAGAACCCCATGTGAAGTGTGACCCCTTTCTTTTTTAGCAGTACCCCAGGGATGCCTGTAGTTTTTTTGCACACAAGAAAATCAGGAAGAAAATGTACCAAATCTTAGGAGTTATCACTGGGTGATAGAACTTGGCACAGTTTTACTTTAATATTTATCTTTTTGTTTAGATCTGCTTTTCAGTTTTTCTCTGATGAAAATACACCACCCACATAATTAAAAGAAGAGGGAGGCCGGGCACAGTGGCTCACATCTGTAATTCCAGCACTCTGGGAGGCTGAGGCGGGCAGATCACGAGGTCAAGAGATAGAGACCAGCCTGGCCAACATGGTGAAACCCCGTCTCTACTAAAAATACAAAAATTAGCTGCGTGTGGTGGTATGCACCTGTAATCCCAGCTACTCAGGAGGCTGAGGCAAAAGAAAGGCTTGAACCCAGGAGGCAGAGATTGCAGTGAGCCACTGTATTCCAGCCTGGCAACAGAGCAAGACTCTGTCTCAAAAAAAAAAAAAAAAAAAAAAGAGGAAAGCCAGCTACAATCAAGAAAAAGCAAGAATCAGGAAAAACAATGCCCTAAGACTGGTAGGTTTCCACCCAACACCAAACTAGGCACCACTCTGTAACAGGGTGAAACAGAAGGTTTTTACCATAATTTAAAATACTACCTGAAGGGCTTGGCATGGTGGTTCATGCTTAAAATCCCAACACTTTGGGAGAATAAGACAGGAGAAGCAGGAGGATCACTTGAGCCCAGGTGTTCAAGACCAGCCGGTTCAACACAGCGAAACCTCGTCTGTACAAAAAATAAATTAGCCAGAGCTGGTGATGGGCACCTGTGGTCCCAGCTACTCAGGACGCTGAGGTGGGAGGCTCGCTTGAACCAGGAGGTCAAGGCTGCACTAAGCTATGACTGAGCCACCGAACTCTAGCCTGGGCGACAGAGAGGGACCATGTCTCCAAAAAACACAAAAATACAACCTTAAAGTCATAGAATATCAGTGACTGCCAGTATTAAAAAGGCAATTCACCAGACCATGTGTGCCTCCCGGAAACTGCCAAGAGCATCTCCAATGTGCTGTTGTGTGAAAAACATCAAAACTGAATTAGATCAAGCCTCTGGATACAACTAGGAATTTATAGGATTGACGGGACAAGGAGCACACTACACATTACAGGAAGCTCTCCTACAGGTAAAGGGACCCAGCTTCAACAGAAACACTGCATGGAAGACAGAGAGAACAAATGAGTGCTGGTCCTACAGATGAAAGACTGAAGAAATGTAGCACCAGTCTCATTTGGATCCCGATTATTACTATTTTTTAAAGAGACAGGGTCTCTCTCTGTCACCCAGGCTGGACTGCAGTGGTGCAATCATAGCTCACCACAGCCTCAACTCCTGACCTCAAGTAATCCTTCCACCTCAGCCTCTCAAGTAGCTTGGAAGTTACATCACAAGTGCATGCCACCATACCTGGCTCTGGATCCTGGTTTTAAAAAGCTAATGTTAATATATAGCCTGGCATGGTGGCTCACATCCCTAATCCCAGCGCATTGGGAGGCTAAGGCAGGTCTATCACTTGAGTCCAGAAGTTCAAGACCAGCCTGGGCAACATGGTAAAATCCCATCTCTACAAAAAAATTAGCCTGGTATGTGATGGCATACCTACGGTCCCAGCTATTGGGGAGGCTGAGGTGGGAGGATCACCTGAGCCCAGGAGGCAGAGGTTGCAGTGGTCCAGGATCAAGTCACTACACTCTAGCCTGGGTGACAGAGACCCTGTCTCAAAAGAAAAGAGAGAGAGAGAAACATATATATATATATATTTGACATTTACAAAACCACTGGAAGTTTAGACACTAAATGGATAGTTACGATCTTAAAGAATAATTGCTAATATTTAAGTGTGGTAAAATGTGTGTTTGTTTTTCAAATTTTACTGTAAATTGATCAGTTATAATTGTATATATTTATAGGATACAAAGTAATGTTACATATATACAATGTAGAATGATGAAGGTAATTAATGTATCACCTCAAGTATGTAGCACTGTTTGTGGTGACAACACTTAAAATTACCCTCTCAGTAATTTTGAAATATACATTAATTATAGTCACCATGCTGTGCAATGTCTCAAAAAACTTATTCCTCCTAACTGAAACTTTGTATCCTTTGACCTCACCCTATCAACATCCCTCTCCGCACCGCATCCCCCGCACCTGCACACTGCCTCTGCTGACCACCCTTTTGCATGCTGCTTCTGAGTTCAATTGGGTTTTGTTGGTGGTGGTCTCTTGGGTTTGTTTTGTGGTGTAGAGGTGGGTGCTATGTTGCCCATACTTGCTTTGAACACCTGGCCTCAAGCAATTCTCCCACCTCAGCCTCCCAAATCCCTGAGATGACAGGCGTGAACCACTTCACGCAGCCTAGATTTCTTAGATTCCACATGTAAGTGAGATACAGTATTTGTCCTTCTGTGCCTGGCTTATTTCACTTAGCATAATGTCCTTTAGGTTCATCCATGTTGTTCCTTCTTTTTTAAGGCTAAATAATATCCCTTTATCCAATCACGGACACTCGTTTCCAGATGTTGGCTGTTAGGGATAATGCTGCAATGACTATGGGAGTGCAGATATCTCTTTGACATACCGATTTCAAATCCTCTGGATATGTACCCACAGGCAGGATTGCTGGGTCATATGGTAATACTACTTTTTTGTTTTTTGAGGAAAATTCCTACTATTTTCCATAATGGCTGTGCTAATTTGCAGTCCTACCAACAGTGTTCAAGGGTTCCTTTCTCCACATTATCCACAATACTTGTCTTTTTCTTTTCTTTTTTTTTTTTTTTTTTTTTTTTTTTGAGACAGGGTCTTGCCCAGGCTGGAGTGCAGTGATGTGATCATAGCTTACTGCAGCCTCTGAATTCTGGGCTCAAGTGATCCTTCCACCTCAGCCTCCTGACTAGCTGCAACTACAGGTGCATGCCACCACACCTGGCTTGTTTTTTTATTTTTTGCAGAGATGGGTTCTCCCTATGTTGCCCAGGCTGGTCTCAAACTCCCAGGCTCAAGCAGTCCTCCTGCCCTAGCCTCCCAAAGTGCTAGAATTACAGGCGTGAGCCACAGCGCCTGGCTCCTCTCGTCTTTTTTATAAAAGCCATTTTAACAGATCTGAGGTGACACATTGTGATTTTAATACGCATTTCTCTAATGATTAGTGATGCTGAACATTTTCTTCATCGTTCATTTGTATGGGTTCTTTTGAAAAACGTCTATTCAGGTCCTTTGCCCATTTTTTAATTGGGTTTGTTGTTGTTACTATTATTGAGCTCCTTATCTATTTTGGATATTAACTTCTTTTCAGATGTTTGGCTTGCAAATGTTTTCTCCCAGTCTCTAGGCTGTCTCTTCCGCTGTTTTCTTTGCTGTGCAGAAGCTTTTAAGTTTGGCATCATCCCATTTGTTTGTCTTTGCCTTTGTGGCATGAGCTTTCAAGGTCAATTAAAAAAAAAAAAAATCATTGCCCAGACCAGTATCACATAGTTTTTTCCCTATATTTTCTTCTAGTAGTTTTATAGTTTCAGGTCTTATGTTTAAGTCTTCAGTCCATTCTGAGTTGCTTTCTGCCTATAAGGATCTAATTTCACCCCCCTGCATGTGAATATCCAGTCTCTCCAACAGCATTTATTGAATAGGCTATCCTTTTCCAACGGTGTGTCCTTGGGACCTTAGTTTAAAAAAAATAAATGGACAAGACAGGCACAGTGGCTCATGCCAGTAATCCCACACTTTGGAAGGCCGAGGCGGGCAGAACCCTTGAGCTCAGGAGTTCGAGACCAGCCTTGGCAGCATGTTGAAACCCCATCTCTACAAAAAAAAAAATAATAATAACAAAAATTAGCCAAGAGTTGTGGTGTGTACCTGTGGTCCCAGGGACTCAGGAGGCTCAGGTAGGGGGATGATGGCTTGAGCACAGGAGACGGAGTTTGCAGTAAGCCAAGATCAAGATCACACCACTGCACTCCAGGCTGGGTGACAGAGTGAGGCACTATCTGAACAACAAACAAACAAACAAATCAATGGGCCGCAAATGTATGCATAAATTCATTTCTGAGCTCTCTATCCTGTGCCATTGGTTGATATGTCTCTCTTTTTTTTAAAGAAACAAGGTCTTATGGGCCAAGCATAGTAGCACATGCCAGTAACCCTGCACTTTGGATGGCCCTATCTCTATAAAAAAGAAATTAGAAATATATATATATATATGTATGTATATATATATATATACATATATATATATATATACACACATATATATATATTTTTTTAACTGTCTCACCCTGTCACCTAGGCTGGTGTACACACCAGTGGCACAATCATAGCTCACTGCAGCCTCAAGCTCCTGGGCTCACGCAATCCTCCCACCTCAGCCTCCCAAGTAGCTGGCCAACATTCCAAGTCACTGGAATGTTGGCAGAGACTGCATTGAATCTGCAGAAAGCTTTGGATAGTATGAACATTTGCACAATGTTAATTCTTCAGTCCGTGAACATGGATATCTTTCCATCGGTGTCCTTTCCATCTACAGGTTCCTGCCACCCTACTTGGCAAATGTTTAAATTTTTTTTGTAGAGACAAGGTCTTGCTATGTTTCCCAGGCTAGTTTCAAACTTCTGGCCTCAAGCAATCCTCCCACCTTGGCCTCCCAAAATGCTAGGATTACAGGCGTGAGCCACCATGCCCAGGCCCAATATGTCTATTTTTTATGCCAGTACAATACTATTTTAATTACCATAGCTCTGTAATATATTTTGAAATTAAGTAGTATGATACCTTTCGCTTTGATCTTCTTGCTCAATGTCGCTTTAGCTATGGGATCTTTTGTGGTTTCACCTGAACTTTAGAATTGTTTTTTCTTTTGTTTTGGGTGGGAAGAGGGGAGACACAGCTTTTAGTGTAAATCAAAGACACGTTCCCTGTTTTTTCTTTTTCTGTTGAGAAGTCACTGGAATGTTGACAGAGACTGCACTGAATCTGCAGAAAGCTTTGGGTAGTATGGACATTACATGATATTAATTCTTCCAATCCATGAACATGGTTATCTTTCCATCTATTTGTTTCTTCTTCCATTTCTTGGGTCAATGTTTTATAGATTTCAGTGTACAACTGTTTCAATTCCTTAGTTGAATTTATTCCTAAGTGTTTTTTGGTGTGGCTATTGTGAATGGGATTATCTTCTTGATTTCTTTTTCGCATAGTTAGCTAACATACAGAAACACGACTGATTTTTGTGTGTTGACTTTATGACTTCACTGTGTGAGTTTATTGGTTATAACAGTTCTTTGGTGATTGTGTGTTTTCTGAGCATCCTTATCTTTTAGTAACATAGACTATCATTCTCACAGACAAAGTCACAGGTGCCTTGAGGGGCCGTGTGTGGGAGAAGAGGCAGCTCAGGGAGGCTGCAGGATGGAGCCTGCGGAAGCAGAGGCGGGGTGTGTGGCATGCTGGTGTGCTGCGCTGCCTGCTGCTGTGTCCGCTGGATCGTTCATAATGAAATGTCAAAACCTTGTCACTGAAAGCGCTCTGGCATCTGTCATCGCCTCTGTGTCTCACACAGTGAAGGGGTGGTTTTTAGCTCCTTCTTACTGTTGAGGGTCATGTGGTCTTGAAAGGGAAGGTGAATCCCCCGAGGTCTCAGGGTCAGAAACACAGACCCAGCCTCAACCCTGCTCCTGACTCAAGAGAGACAGACAGACACACAGAGAGAGGCAGAGACAGACAGACAGACACACAGAGAAAGGCAGATAGAAACAGACAAGGACAAAGTCAGATACACACAGGCCCTTCCTGCAGCCCCCTCCTGCAGCAAGCATAGGAGCCTCCAGGCTCCCTGGGGGGCCCCACCAGCATGGAGCAGCAGACGCCACCGCCTCCACCCCTACCTCAACCTACCTCACCACAGGAGCTTAAAGGCTTACAGTGCTAGCCTGGGCGGCGGCATCATAACAGACTCCTGGCAAAGCCCTGTCCCGAGAGCCCCTCCCTGTCTCATCCTCTGACCACAGAGGAGCGGGAGGTGTAAGGCACTCAGAGCCTGAGACTGCCACACTCCCAGACACAGCCCCTCCATAAACCTGGGTCCAGCCTGAGGGCGCCACAAAGGTAAGAAATGGACATGTTTTAGGCCGGGCACAGTGGTTCACACCTGTAATTCCAGCATTTTGGAAGACGAAGGCAGGGGTGACCGCTTGAGGCTGGGAGTTCGAGACCAGCCTGGGCAACATAGTGAAACCACGTCTCTACTAAAAACATGTGCCAGGTGCGGTGGCACACATCTGTAATCCCAGCTACTTGGGAGGCTGAGGCAGAAGAATTGCTTGAACCTGGGAGGCAGAGGCGCAGTGAGCCGAGACTGAGCCACAGCACTCCAGCCTGGATGACAGAACAAGACTCGGTCTCAAAAAAAAAAAAAAAAGAAATGGGGCCCATTTTAATTTACCCTAAAGAGTCTCATTGCATTCGAGGACTTAGGTACAGGCTGTTTAGTGCAGCTCTCTAACTGCAAAAATGCTGGAAACTATGGAATGTCTGCAACAGGGGACACAGAAAATCACCCAGGCTCCTCCTGTGTCAAAGGCTGGGCCACTCATGTCTGTAATACTCCAACCCCAACTCCACACCCAAAGCCTGGGTTAGGGTTAGGGTTAGGGTTAGGGTTAGGGGACAATAAGGAAAGTCATAATGCTCAACTTTTTTTCTTTCTTTTTTTTTTTTTTTTTTTTGAGATGGAGTCTGGCTCTTGTCACCCAGGCTGGAGTGCAACCGCGAGATCTCCTGAAAATTCCGCCTCCTAGGTTCAAGCGATTCTCCTGCCTCAGCCTCCCAAGTAGCTGGGATTACAGGCATTGAGCCACCATGCCCAGCTAATTTTTTTGTCTTATTAGTAGAGACGGGGTTTCACCATGTTGGCCAGGCTAGTCTCAAACTCCTGACCTCAGGTGATCCACCCACCATGGCCTCCCAAAGTGCTAGCATTATAGGCATGAGCCACCACACCTGGCCTTTTTCTTGTAATATGTTTTTAAAAAGAAGAAGAAGTCTGGAAGAATACACACCAATACGTTAATGGGTTACTGTGAGTACAGATTATATTAATAAGTTTTTTCCACACCTTATTACTTATGTTTTCTGATTTTTCACTACCTAAATGTCAATTGTTTCTGTAATTTTAAAAATGAAAGACATTCAAAAATAAGAAATGAGGTTTTTTCCTCCTCCCGGGAATGGAGCCCAGAGCCTTAGTCCAGGAGGCAGAAACCCTGGCTTCTAGTCCTGGCATTGCTATTGCTTGGTCAGGGGACCTCTGAGGGTCACATCACCTTTCTGAGCCTCAGTTTCCCCTTCTGTTAATACCAAACTCACCAAGGTGAGCTCCTCCTGCCATCCTCACTGAGCCTGCCCCCTCCTCTGGGAGATGAGAATCTTAAGGCACAGCTACCCAGGCACATAAACAATGCCTGCCCAGCAGCTGCCCTCACCCCACACCCTGGGGCACGCCTCTTGCCAGCCTTTGCTCAACCCATTCCTGCTGCTCCCAAAGCCAGGCTGGCAGAGGACCAGTGGCATCAGAAGCCAAGCACTGGGATGCCAGAGGGATGGACAGAGGCCTGGGACTGGGACAGGACAGCAGGCTGGAGCCCTGAAGATTTAGCTCCTCTTCCTCCTCGCCTGAAGCCCCCAGCCGCTGCCCACACACACCAGGTGTACAAATACTGGCTGAGGCGGGGCAATGCTGTGCCCTCTGCATGGGGAAGCAGGTCGGGGAGGGGGAGAACCCAAGCTTTGTGGCCTGGCACCCTTCGATCACTTCCCAGGACACTGAAGTCAGAGCCCTCGGAGACCAGGTGGGAACAATGACAGGCAAGTCTGGCAGGTTAGCTGGGGACTGGGGCGCACTGGAGGCCCGAGCCCTGGGTGAGGCACTGCCGGTAGCTGCCACGCAGCAACATGGCCAGGAGTGCAGGCCTTCGAAGTTGGCAAAGGAAACTAGAAATCTGGGTTTTATGTAAAAATCTTGTGGTTTTCCAATGTTGACGATTAATTCAAAATAAACTTTAAGCACTTCTGCAGCCCTCCTCCCAGGGCCCTGGACTCTGTCTGTGGTGTGGTCCTGAGCAAGCCACTTCACCTCTCTGGGCTTCAACTGTGTGATCTGAAAAGTGGAGACACAAGGCCTACCCCTCAGGATCACAGCAACAGGCGGGGGAACACGCGGTGCCCCTGCTAAAGATAACAGAAAGTGACAGCGGCAGTAACAGCCAGTGTTGGCCGCGTGCCAGGGACTGTGCTAAGTGCCATGAAGTAATATCATTTCATCATACCATAGTCTCATAAGACAGGCATTTTTTTCTTTTTTTCTTTTCTTTTCTTTTCTTTTTTTTTTTTCAAATCAGGGTCTCGCTGTATCAGCCAAACTATAGCACAGTGTAACAATCATAGCTTATTGCTGCCTCCAGTTCCTGGGTGTAAGTGATCCTCCTGCCTCGGCCTCTGGAGTAGCTGGGACCGCAGGCATGTGCCACCATGCCTGGCAATTTTTTTTTTCTTTTTTGGGGAAGAAACAGAATCTTGCTATGTTGCTCAAGCTAGTCTCAAACTCTTGGCCTAAAGGATTCCTCCCACTTTGGCCTCCCTAAGTGCTGGAATTACAGGTGTAAGCCACCTCACCTGGCAAGACAGGCATTTTTTAAAATTGTATTTTGAAATACTTTCTAAAAACTTCCAGAAAAGTGATAAGAAAAGTACAAATAATTCTATCGTTTTTATCTAGATTTGCTTATTTGTACCATTGTGCCTCATTCTATTATCTAGCCATTTGTTTCTCTTTAATATTTGATAGTGGGTTAATTACAGTGTACCCCTTTAGCCTTGCAAATTCCATAAGAACAAGGGCTTATATAAAGAGTTATCAGATCATTTAATGCTAATACAATACTTTCATGTACAGCCCCTACCAATTTTATCAACCATCCCAGTCATGTGCTTTCCACCTTTTTTCCCATCCTATGCTCACATACTGTATTTTTTAAATTTTTATTTTGTTTTTAAATTTTTTATTTTTAAAAATAGAGACAAGGTTTCACCATGTTGTCCAGGCTGGTCTCGAACTCCTGACCTCAAATGATCTACCTGCCTCAACCTCCCAAAGTGCTAGGATTAAAGGTGTGAGCCACTGCACCCGGCCACATACTGCATTTCAGGTTTTTTTAAATTTTCTTTTTTTTGCGATGGAGTCTCACTTTGCCCCCCAGGCTAGAGTGTAGCAGCATGATCTCGGCTCACCGCAACCTCCATTTCCTGGGTTCAAGCAATTCTCCTGCCTCAGCCTCCCAAGTAGCTGGGATTATAGGCATCCGCCACCACACTCGGCTAATTTTTTTGTATTTTTAGTAGAGACAGGGTTTCACCATGTTGGCCAGGCTGGTCACCAACTCCTGAGCTCAAGTGATCTGCCCTCCTGGGGTTCCCCAGGTGCTGGAATTACAGGCGTTTTGTTATCACGTCTCTTCAGTTGCCTTTAACCTGGAGGTTAAATCCTTGGCCTTTGAGATAAGCACTCTGATTGTCTCCATTTTATAACAGAAACTGAAGGTGCAGAGGGGTTGAAGCACTTGCCCAAAGTCACACAGCTACCGCACTGCAGCTTGAGCTGGGACTCAAGCCCAGCAGACGCTCTCTAGAGCTGGTGCTCTTATCCTCCAGGCCCAGCAGCTTCCAAAGAAAGCCCTTTGTTGTTCACTGAACAGGGGCTCCCACTGCAAACAGCTGCTCAAGGCGCCTCACTCAGCAGGTGATCATTAAATGAAGGAGCACCCTCCTGCGCACACATGGGCTGGGCCTCTGGCTGCCAGCTCCCCATGCCTGGCAATGGCGCTGGCTGGATGCCCACCACCCCTACCCAGCAGGGCCCCATGCAGCCATTTCCAGAGTAAGAATGTGCTCACCTGCAGAGGAGCCTCCCCAGCTCCTGGCAAACTGGGCGAGAACCAAGGCCTTGGAGGGCTGGGGCCAGCAGAGCCTGCCATGTTCTCCTTTACAGCCCGTCCAGGCCCAAATGCCCAGGTCCAAAAGGCAGAGCCTGAAGTCATAAGAGCCCGTAGGCCACATCCCTAACCCACAGACCAGGGCTCAGGAGAACCCTTGAGGTCAACTGTCTAAGAGGGGCCTGAGTACTTTGGTTTTTTGTTTTGTTTTGTTTTGTTTTTGAAACAGAGTCTTGTTCTGTCACCCAGAGCAAGCTGGAGTGCAGTGGCCCGATCTCGGCTCACTGCAACCTCTGCCACCCGAGTTCAAGCAATTCTACAGGCACATATCACCACACCCGGCTAATTTTTGTATTTTTAGTAGAGACAGAGTTTCACCGCATTGGCCTAGCTGGTCTTAAACTCTTGGCTTCCAGCAATACGCCAGCCTCAGCCCCCTAAAGAGCTGAGATTATAAGCGTGAGCTGCTGCGCCAGGCTGGAGCCTGAGTACTGCTAAGACACACGATAGGACCACGCTGGAAGGGTTACAGGAAGAAGGCTCAGCAAGGGCAGGGCCTGGGAGGTGGGAATGGCACAGGCTCTCCTGCAGAGAGCAGAAAGCACTCAAAGGGGCCACACACAGGTCTGCAGTATCTGAGAAGAGGAGGCAGAACCCCTCAGAGAGCTTTCCGACCACCGGAAGCCACAGATCCCTGCAGACGTACAGCAGAAGAGGTAACATGCCAGCGACCAACAGGGCATCTTCGGCCTGAGTCTCAGGCCGTTCTGTTAGGCTGTGAGGCCAATGTGTACTGAAATATCTTAAAATCCTGGAACCTCACCATGTGATATCCTGTCAAATTCAGAAACTCGCATCAGCCTCCAGACCTCATCTGCAAACCCAATTCTAAGTTTCAGAAGCCACAGAACTGCTCATGAAAATCTAGCAGAGCAAACACAAAGGGAATAAAGGTTTGCTTTTCTTCCGCATTGCCGACAATTTTGAAAACACAGAAAGCATGACTAAATAAGAAAATGATCTGTCCACAAACTCCCTCAAAGATACCCTGAATTTTCTTTTTTTTTTTTTGAGATGGAGTTTCACTCTTGTTACCCAGGCTGGAGTGCAATGGTACAATCTCGGCTCACTGCAACCTACACCTCCTGGGTTCAAGCAATTCTCCTGCCTCAGCCTCCTGAGTAGCTGGGACTATAGGAGTGTGCCACCATGCCCTGCTAATTTTTGTATTTTTCGTAGAGACGGGGTTTCACCATGTTGACAGATGGTCTCGATCTCTTGACCTTGTGATCCACCCGCCTCGGCCTGCCAAAGTGCTGGGATTATAGGCGTGAGCCACCACGCCCGGCCGATACCCTGAATTTTTGTACAGTGTATCTGTACAAAGTAATGGCCCCTCCCTGCCCTTCGATGCACAAAAGCACAGCCTGGCCCACCTGCAGCGGGAGTGTCTGGGTTCAAAGTGCAACCACTGGACCTCCCCTACTGGCCATGGCAGGGCCCACGCCTAACTCACCTCTCTGCCTCCTGCCCTGACACAGGCCACCCTGGCTGGATTCAGCCTGGGGGTGGGGAGGAAGGGACATAGCAATGTTCTTTAGTGCCCACCATGAAAGGGGATCCAAGAGGTGGGGGTCAGAAGCAAAGCCCCAGGGCACCTCTGGGTACGGGGTAGGAATGGGAACAGGGTGAGGTGGGCAGGGCATAGGCAGGGAATGTGTGCTGCCCGTGGTGGGCACTCACCAGGCCCACTTGACTTCACATTTGGGGCTGGGGCTCAGGCTCACTGATGTGGACCCCAGCGGGCTCCACCAAGACCATGTCAGAATAGCCCAGCTCCTTGCTCCAAGACCTGTGAGGACCTCAGCTTTCTCACCTGCAAATGGAACTGATCGTTTGGGTCCTGCCTAACTTATGGTTAAAGTTACAAAGGACACACAGGGGCTTTGTAAGGGCCTTAGACATTGGAGGGCTCCCTGGGAGGGCCCAGCAGGCCTCACCTCTCCCTGTCCTCCTCTGTAAAAAGCCCAAAAGTACCCACTCTCATAAACCCAAGGGCACTCAGGGCCTGTGTGGCTGCTAAGGCAAGAGGACCCAGTGCCTGGGGATCCCAAACACTGAGCAGCAGGAGAGGCGGCTTTAGAAGATCTGGTCCTGCGCGGCCAGGCTCCCAGAAACAGAAGGCTGCTTCACATGGAAAAGAAACAGAGTAATAAAATCAGGAGTCAAAAAAAAAAAAAAAAAAAAAACAGAAAGAAAGGCTAGGCACGGTGGCTCACACCTGTAATCTCAGTACTTCGGGAGGCTGAGGCAGGAGGATCGCTTGAACCCAGGAGTTTGAGACTAGCCTGGGCAACCATGTGTCTACAAAAAAAAAAAATCAATAAATTAGCCAGGCATGGTGGTACACACCTATAATTCCAACTTGGGAGGCTGAGGTGGGAGGCTCACTTGAGCCTGGGAGGTGGAGGCTGCAGTGAGCCATGATTGTGCCATTGCATTCTAGACTGCAGGACAGAGCAAGACCCTGTTTCAAGGAAGAAAAAAAAAAAAAATGCTGCCTCCGCATATGAACCCAACTCACCATGTAGTGGGGAAGGGGGTTCTCACCTCTGCTCCCCAGGCCCAGTCAGCCACTCCTGTGGGGTCCCCCCAAGAGACCTGGAGTCTGACCCCTCCCCACAGCCTAGCACCAGCTCCACAGCCAACAAACTCTTCTACAAGGGGACCTGCCCACATCTGAAGGTATCCAATGAACCCTAAAAATCCCTCCTCTCAGGGACCAAAGCCCCTGTCTAGGTCCCCACAGTCGTAGCCTCACCCAGAGTCCGCTACAGTCCTGTTGGTCATGCATGCAGGCATTCATTCATTCATTCATTAATTCATCCATTCTCTGGTGTATCACTCCAGACCAGCCTGAAGAGGCTTCAGCCGACCACACAGGGTATCTATCCTCTTCCTCATTTTAAGGGCTCTACTTCTATTCACTGGGCCGCGCGATCATTTCCAGCGTCAGCTCTGGGATTCAGAAAGGAGTTCCTGGCCTTTGAGGGAGGGACCTGAGACATAAACCAGGAGAGAGAACAACTCCAATCCACGGAGAGGCTCCAGCGTCTCGCCCCCAACCCTTCCCCAACCGGGTCGGCTCCTATGGTCACTTGCTGTTGTGCCAGGCGTCTTCCCCGGTTGGGATCCGAAGGAGAGGCCGTGCCTGTGGCTCACTCTCCCATGGACCCTGGCCCCCTCTGGCCCCCGAGGAGTCCTGCTCGCTGCTGGCTCTGGTGGAAGCGCTGCAGACCCACAGCCCGGTCCTGCGCCCGCAGAGGCTGCTACCCTGGGCAGTGTTTGCTTCCAACAGGCCCCGCAGCCGGGAGCCAGCCCCTCTCTGCCGCCCTAAGCCAGCCGGGCTCCACGACAGGGGTCTGGGGCCAGGCAGCCTCCCTCGGGTCTAGTCTTGTCATTGGAAAGCCCGCTCCTGCTGGCTGGGGCAGCGTCTGGGAAGCGTCTCCCGGCTGTGCTTAGGGGAGGAGGTCGCAGCCCGAGGGAGGGGTCTTGGAGCATTCCCGACCCATCCGGGCAGAAGCCGCCGCTGCCGCCGCGGAGCGGAGGGGCCGGGAGCCCGCGAGGCCGGGGAAGGGCGGGCCAGGAGAGGGGTCACCCGGCCGCCTGGGTGGGGTCCGCGCGGCGCGGGGCGGCGGCCACCGGCTCCCCCGACCCCGGACGCATCCCCGGCCCTCCAGCCTGCCGCACTCCCCTGAGCCCCGGGCTCACCTGCCGCGCGCTCCCGCTCCGCCGCCGCCAGAGTGGCCGCCCCAGTGGCCGCGGGCCGGCCCGGCACTCAGCGCGGGCGGGGAAGGAGGAGCGGCCGCAGGCGCCCCCCGCTGGCCGCGTGTCCCAGGCCCCGGGCGCAGGGGCGGGATCGGGGCGGGGGACTGGGGGGCGCCTGGGAGACCGCGTCCCCGCTGCAGGCGCGGCTGCCCCCGCCCCAGCTACCCCAGAACCGTGGGAAAGGCGCTGCCGCGGGTGGGAGCGAGCAAGCTGGGGGCGCGGCAGGAAGGAAGGGCGTCCCAGCAGGACCTTCTCCAGGTACCGCGCGCACGTGCAGGGGAGACCCAGGCCGGCCCCACTCCCAGAAGGAAATACTTTCTAGCAAACTCTTTCACGTTTCTGCCCCAGACCTCCCCCTCCACCCCCAGGATCGCCTGTTTCTGCAAGGATCCACAGACCGGCGGACCAGTGCCCTCCTGCCAAGCCGGGGGAGCTTTGGTCCGCCTTGCGTCTCACTCAGGCCTTAATCTCCTACGTCAGGGCTCAGAGGCTGGAGATGGCCGCGACCACCCCTGAAGGTGTCCTTAGAAAGTAGGTGTTGTAACCTCGTCTTGATCCCTGCAACCCAGGGTGGGGCCTCAGTGTTGGCAGAAAAAAAAAAAAAAAAAAAAAAATGTCTGCTCTGTTTCCAAGAAACTCAGGCTGGGTGAGCAAGAAAGCCTCCTGTGAGTCACCCTGGGAGGAGCAGAGGAGACCGTCCGCGGAAGCAATCAAGTCCAGGAGGCTATTTCTCACGGGCAGACTTCCATGAGTCCCGCCCTTTCCCCTTGTGCAAAGCTTCCTGGTCCCCAGAACTTGGGGGTTCACACTTCATTGAGAAGGGTTACAGAAGCACCTGTATGCCCACTTCTCAGATTCGACCCCAAAGGCCCTAGCAGGTCTTCATAGAAAGCGCCAGAGACAGGAGAATCGGTTAAACCCGGGAGGTGGAGGTTGCAATGAGCCGAGATCAACAGGAGAATCGTTTAAACCCGGGAGGCGGAGGTTGCAATGAGCCTAGATCAACAGGAGAATCATTTAAACCCGGGAGGCAGAGGTTGCAATGAGCCAAGATCGCGCTATTGCACTCCAGCCTGGGCAACAAGAGTGAAACTCCCTCTCAAAAAAAAAAAAAAAAGAAGAAAAGGAAGAGAGAGAGAAAAAGAGAAAGGAAGAAAAAAGGGCCAGAGTCTGTACTTTAACAGCTCTATGACAAGCAGGTAGGAGAAACGCAGGTCTACTGGGAACTTATGGTGGGATCCGGGAGCCTGGTACCCCTGCTCACCCTAGATGGGAGAGATCCTGGTGTGGCAGGGCGTTGCGCCCCGCAGTAAGCCTGGAACACAGCCCGAAGCCACCCACGCTGAAGCCATGCTGAGAAATCAGATGGCCAAGGCTGGAAGGTGAGGCTCTGATTTTCACTCCGGATGGCGACGGGGTGAGGTCCCACCTGAAACTTACATCCCAGCAGCAGTCAGCCCTCGCGGCTTCCCACGCTGATCAGGCCACTTCTCTGGGCTCGCGCAGCCCCTGGGCATCGAGCATGATGGCACTTGGCTTTCTGGGCCGGTGTTGCTCCACTACTCATCAGCCTCCCTGTGGAGGGCCCTGGCCCGGTCTCTGCAGCATCCCGCGGGCTCACCGGGGAAGATCTGAGCAGCTGGGGCCTCCCTGCGCAGGTAATGGGAATCACCGCAGCAGTGAAGAGTGGGAATGGGATCGTCAGCAGAGCCAGCTTCCTAGCACCGCCCTCCCATGAAAGCCCCACCCCTTCAGCAGAACCTTGAAAATGAAGAAACCCACCTGTTTCCCCAAGGCCTCCAGAACAGCCAGTGACTCAGTCCTGGGACCGGGTGTCCTCTGCCAAGGTCAGCCCTGGAAAGAGAGAGGGGAGTGGAGCCCGCTATGGGAAGGTCCTGCTGGGACCCACCGTCAATGCTCTCCAAGCTGGGAGCCCTCGGCCCTTTCTGGCGTGTTGAACAGTGCTATGACTTCCCAGCCCGTCATCTGTGAGTCATCTTCACGCAAATCTCCTGACAGCAGACAGGAAAACAGAGCTGGAGAAAGTGAATATACACCATGCCTGCGTCACTCCTCCCATCAGGACCATCAGGACATCTCCAACGTCCCCATCAGTACAGTGGACCTGTCAGCGGGAACACCCGATTCAATACTCAGTCCTCAATAGGCAACTCTCAAAGAGTAGCCAGCAACAGAGTTACCCAGAGGTCTGGTGAAGGTACACATGGCTGGGATCCACTCAGTTGTGGATTCAGCAGACTGGGGTGGGTACTGAGACTTAACTTCTGTTTCAGTCCCAGGTTACGCTGATGCTGCAGGTCCTTGGCAGACCAGGTGGAGAGGCTCTGAGGCACTGGAGTCCAAATGAGGCTCGAGTCCCATTCTCAGAGATTCTGGTCCTTGGGTGAGGTCTGGGAATATGCATTACTTTTTAAACCCAGGTGAGTTTAATTTGTGAAAAGGATGGCACTTCAAATCAGAAAGGAAAAGGAATGGCTCCTTAAAAAAAAAAAAAAAAAAGAACCACAGCTGGGCTGGGCATCGTGGCTCATGCCTATAATCCCAGCACTTTGGGAGGCTGAGGCAGGTGGATCACCTGAGGTCAGGCGTTTGAGACCAGCCTGGCCAACATGGTAAAACCCCATGTCTACCAAAAATATAAAAATTATCTGGGTATGGTGGTGGGCACCTGTAATCACAGCTACTCAGGAGGCTGAAGCAGGATAATTGCTTGAATCTGGGAGGCAGAGGTTGCAGTAAGCTGAGATTGCACCACTGCACTTCAGCCTGGGTGACCGAGAGAAACTCCATCTCAAGAAGAAAGAAAGAACGAAAACACAGCTGGACAAGCAGGTGGCATGTGTCTGTGGTCCCAGCTACTCGGGAGGCTGAGGCAGGAGGATTGCTTGAGCCCAGGAGGTGGAGGCTGCAGTGAGTTGTGATTGCACCACTGCACTCTAGCCTGGGCAACATAGAGAGACATGGGCACACACAACCACATCTGACTGGTGTGTGGAATAGTGCTATGACTTCCCAGCCTGTCATCTGTGGGTCATCTTCACACAAATCTATGAGCAAGTCTCCTGACAGCAGACAGGAAAACAGAGCTTGAGAAAGTGAATATACACCATGCATCACTCCTCCCGTGAGGACCATCGGGACATCTCCATCATCCCCATCGTCCTCATTTCTACTGTGGACCTGTGAGCGGGATCACCCCATTAGATACCCAGTCCTCGATAGGCAGTTCTCAAAGGGTAGCCAGCAACAGTCACCCAGAGATCCAGTGAAGGCACACGTGGCTGGGCTCTGCTTAGTTTTGGATTCAGAGTCTCACTATGTTACCCAGGCTGATCTTGAACTCCCAAGCACAAGTGATCCTCTTTCTTCAGCCTCCAAAGTGCTGGGATTAGAGCATGAGCCACTGCACCAAGCTCAAACCAGCGTTGGCATGAGTTTGTAGTCGTACCTATTGGGAGGCCAAGGCAGGAGGATCCCTTGAGCCCAGGAGTTTGAGGCCAGCCTGGGAAACATAACAAGACCCTCTCTTTTTTAAAAAACAAAAAGACCGATAGAGGAGAGATCTTTGTGTTTGAAAACAAAATTCATTAAGAGAAAACTTGTTAGTAATTTTGGAGTGGAGAAGCATGCATGGGAAATTGAATGCACATGGAAAGGCTGCTATTGAAAGTTGCATGTCTGCCAGGCGCGGTGACTCACGCCTGTAATCCCAGCACTTTGGGAGGCTGAGGCAGGTGGATCACAAGGTCAAGAGATCAAGACCATCCTGGCCAACATGGTGAAACCCTGTCTCTACTTAAAAAAGGAAAACAAAAAATTAGCTGGGTGTGGTGGTGCATGCCTGTAGTCCCAGCTACTTGGGAGGCTGAGGCAGGAGCATTGCTTGAACCCAGGAGGCGGAGGTTGCAGTGAGCCGAGCTCACGCCACTGCACTCTAGCCTGGCCCCCGACGACAGAACGAGACTGTCTCAATAAGAAAGAAAAGAAAAGAAAAGAAAGTTGCATGTCTCTGTCCAGATGAGGAAGTCTCCAGATGTCCATATCTAATGTGTTTGTGATTTTAATTATTTAGTTTTTGAGACAGAGTCTTCCTCTGTCTCCCAGGGTGGAATGCAGTGATTCAATCTTGGCTCACTACAACCTCTACCTCCTGGATTCAAGTGATTCTCCTGCCTCAGCCTCCCAAGTAGCTAAGACTACAGGTGCCCACCACCATGCCCAGCTAACATTTGTATTTTTAGTAGAGACAGGGTTTCACCATGTTGGCCAGGCTGGTCTCGAACTCCTGACCTCAAACGATCCACTCACTTCGGCCTCCCAAAGTGCTGGGATTACAGGCTTGAGTCACCACACCTGGCCGTGTTTGTGATTTTAATTATCCACTGTGTTGATAAGCTCCAGAATGCCCTGGGAGTCCCTCCTAACTCATGAATGCCCAGTACCCACTGCTCTAGGGCACTCTGCGTGTGTTGTCTGAGTCGGTTTGTGTGGTGCGAAACAGTTTGGGGCTTTCACTTGTGCAGTGAGAAGACTTAAAAACTTAAAATCAACCACTTAAAATTCTTAGCTTTCTTAGAAGCTAAGAATCACTATTTCAGCCACCTCAATCCTGCTCTTCACCAGGCAATGAGAAAGACAGCCATTCCAGTAGGAGAATATAAAAGTTTCCAGAGTGGTGTCTGTCTTCAGTCCTTTTACAGCCTCTTGATACGTCCCTACACAGAGCAGGACGTTAGCCTCCTCAGCTAGATGGTCCTTGCTGCCTGTCCCAGAGGAAGAAGGAGCTCCCTCCTTTTCCACGCTTCCTCCAGCAGTGCTTGCCACGGGACAGATGCTCGGTGAGTGCTGTGCACAGGCAATACTGCTCACATTTATTTATTTATTTATTTTTGGAGACAGAGTCTGTCACCCAGGCTGGAGTGCGGTGGTGCAATCTCAGCTTACTGCAACTTCTGCCCTCTGGGGTTCAAGCGATTCTCCTGCCTAAGACTCCAGAGTAACTGGGATTACAGGCACTTGCCACCAAGCCTGGCTGATTTTTGTAGTTTTAGTAGAAATGGGGTTTCAGTATGTTGGCCACGCTGGTCTCCAACTCCTGACCTCAGGTGATTCACCCCCCTCAGCCTTCCAAAGTGCTGGGATTACAGGTGTGAGGCATGGCGCCCAGTCATAATTTTTAATTAGAAAGGAGAAGGCCAGGTATGGTGGCTCACACCTGTAATCCCAATACTTTGGGAGACTGAAGTGGGCAGATCACTCGAGGCCAGGAGTTCAAGACCAGCCTGACCAACATGGGGAAATCCTGCCTCTACTAAAAAAAAAATACAAAAATTAGTCAGGTATGGTGGCACATGCCTGTAATCCTAGCTACTGAAAAGCCTGAGGCAGGAGAATCACTTGAACCTGGGAAGCGGAGGTTGCAATGAGCCAAGATCACATTACTGAACTCCAGCCTGGGCGACAGAGTGAAACTCTGTGTCAAAAGGGAAAGGAAAGGAAAGAAAGGGAAAGGGAAGGAAAGAAGGGAAGGGGGAGTGGCAGGGGAGGGGCAGGGAGGGGAGGGGAGGGGCAGGGAGGGGAGGGGAGAGGAGGGGCAGGGGAGGGGCAGGGGAGGGGAGGGGAGGGGAGGTGGAGGGGAGGGGCAGGGAAGGAGAGGGGCAGGGGAGGGGAAAAGGAAAGGAAAGGAAGAGAAAGAAAAGAGACAGAGAAAGAGAGTGAAAGAAAGAAAGAAAAAGAAAATTTAAGCAGCAGCTAAGAGTGCCTGTCCCTCCCCTACCCCAGCAGAAATCTGTAAGCCTTTTCTCCAGAAAAAGGTAAAACAGACAGTCTCCGAATTGGGGAATGCCAAGCCCAGCTGTGGACAGGGCTACAGGAATGAAAACAGGAAAACTTTAAAGGCAAATTCACATGGAAGGCTGGGACACCTGCCTCCCCCCACCTCACACTAGCCCTCTTCCCCACTCAGCTCCAAGGATGTTTGTGGCCCAGAACCTCACCCCCAGGCTGGAGGAATTCTTTGGGGAACCCCACAGCCTGCTAATTCCTACAGAAGCACACCGCTGACTTAGCTACATTGATTGACAGAGCTTCCCCCGAGCTCTTAAATATGTGCAGGTAATCAGGAATCACCAGAAATCCATAGACAGCCTCAATCCCACAGAGTCCAAAACAACATAAGAGAAAACAGCTAACAGAGATTGTGCAGGCAGACAACAACTTAACAAAATGATACCACTCATACCCTCAGAGATTCCAAACATATATTGTAACTAGGAAACAAAATCGGATACTGTTTTTTAACAAGGCACATCTGGGGTCAAGAAGAGGACTTGGAAAGTAAACACATGATCATAGAAATTTAAACAACAGAAAGTTTGGAAGTGGAACAAAAAGTCAGAGATGGAAAATAGAGAAGAAAAGATAAAATGAAAGGAATCAGTCCAGGAGATGCAATACCTGAGTAATTACAGAGTTCCTGAGAAAACAGAAAGGAGGGGAAAAAATAATTCCAGAAGCTTTCCCAGTACTGAAGGATATGCAGTACCACATCAGATGCAGCATCACATCAAGTTCCCAGTGCAAGAGATGAAAACAGACTCGCCTAACTTTGGTAATAGTGACCTTTCAGAACACAAAGAGGAGATCCTAAAAGTTTCAAGAAAGAAAGGTTACAACTAGCTTTAGAATTCTCACAACGACCCTGAGAGTGATGAAGCAATGTTTGCAAATTGCAGAGGAAAATTGTTTTCAACCCAGGATTCTATACCCAGCCAAACTATCTATTGAGTGTAAATGAAGAATAAAAACATTTTTGGATGTCTACTGCCTCTGCACACTTTTCCAGAAAGCTACTGGGGGATGAGCACCAATGAAAGGAGACAGTTTATCAAGAAAGAGGGAAACACAAGACACACAGGAGAGGAGCGGCTCCACAAGATGCCTGGAGGAAATTGTCATTTAGGATGAAGTCTGTGAAGTTTGGGCACAGCTGGCCAGAAACTCCAGGACAGGTGCCTCTGAGAAGATGACAGTGATAAAATACCTTATGCACCAAGCATTTAGAGGGCTTAGAACATTGGCATAGTTTAGGGTGAATTAGTAAACAACATGGAAAACAAAAACTCCAGGAAAAACAAAAAGAACTTGTGCGGAAAAAGAAATATACCGCTTGGGCCAGGCACTGTGGCTTGCACCTGTGATCCCAACACTTTGGGAGGCCTAATTAGGTGGATCACTTGAGGCCAGGAGTTTAAGACTTGGCCAACATAGTGAAACGCTGTCTCTACCAAAAATACAAAAATTAGCTGGGTGTGGTGGTACCTGCCTGTAATCTCAGCTACTCAGGAGGCTGAGGCAGGAGAATTGCTTGAGCCTAGGAGGTGGGAGCTGCAGGGAGCTGAGATCACGCTACAGCATTCTAGCCAGGGTGACAGAGCAAGACTCCATCTCAAAAAAAAGAAAAGAAATCAGGCAATGAGGCAGGGAGGATAGCTTGGGCTCAGGAGGTCAAGGTTGCAGTGAGTCGTGATTGTGTCACTGCACTCTAGCCTGGGCAACAAAGCAAGACCCTGCCTCAAAAAAAAATTTAAAAAGATAAAGAAAAATAAACACAGCTTAGTTGATAAGAATAGCCCTTACACAGCCCCAATAATGTAAATGCTGAATATTCAGCTAAATAAAATTTAATTTTAATCTACTGGGAGGCTAGGGTACAGCAGTAGTTCAGGGGTGGTGGGAAGTCAACACAATTTCAATAACTAAAAATCAAGAATCAAGAAGTGACAATAGAGGTCTATTATTTAGAGACATGGAGGTAAACACAGCACCTCAGAAAACCAGCAAAAGTTGGAAATGGCTTCCTAGAAGAGGGGAAAAGCAGAAGGAGGGACAGAGGACAAAATGCTTGTAGTCCCAGCTGCTTGGGAGACTGAGGCGGGAACATGGCTTGGGCACAGAAGTTCCAGACTGTAGTGGGTTATCATAGCACCTTCGAATAGCCACTGCCCTGCAGCCTGGGCAATACAGCCAGACTCAATTCTTAAAAAAAAAAAAAAAAAAAAAAAAAAAGAAATAAAACACTATTTGGCTTTAAACTATGACAAAACCGGTGCCCTAGTCCTATCCACCTGCTTTCACCTATCTTGGCAGGGCCCAGCCCACCTCCCCAGCGCCTCTGCAGCCCCGCCCTGTGGGCGCAGGGCTGCTCAAGCACCTGTCTCAACAGGCGTCCCTGTGCCGCCTGCTAACTTCACATCTCCCCATGGAGACGTCTTAGCCACTGATGCCTGACACGTGAAAGCATGATTTTCTTAAATAGGATTCTTAGAAACAAAAATGTGTGGCGTAACCCACCTTGTGACTATTTTGAAGGGTGCTGTGTAAAGCCACATTCCTGGAGCTGCTTGCTGAGTGATTTAAGTACCAAAGTGGCTTACAATCTAAATTGAGCGATAACTCTTTTGAAAATTGATACACCATTTAAATAAGCCACTTGATGCTTTTAATAACTCTCTCCTTTCCTTTCATTTTAATGTTGGCATTAAACATTAAGGCATTTTTACCTCTCGTCTCAGCTGCGCTTTGGATGGTTCCTCTTCAACAAAAGTTTACTCTGTTTTCAAATAGTAGTTACTTGCTTTAACACACACATACACAATTATGTATTATTTACAATAAAAGAGAAAAGGTCCTCTGCAACACACGCACACACATTTACACTACTTCTCAAATGAATTATTAGATTATTAGTTTGGGTTTAACATGGTTTCTTTAGACAAGCAAAAAATATAAAACATTTTTCTTGAAAGGTTGAAAGGTGAAATGTTTCCAACTTCAAAGTCAAAGATTGCATTCCTAAGCTAAACTGGTAAACATAGAATATCTCATAATGCACTTACTGAGTGAGCTGAGTGTGGTGGCACATGCCTGTGGTCCCAGCTACTTAGGAGGCCAAGACAGGAGGATCACTAAAACCCAGAAGTTCGAGGCCAGCCTGGGCTACACATTGAGAACCCCCCCAGTCCCCAAAAAAGACTTTTCCAGGCCAGGCGCAGTGGCTCACGCCTATAATCCTAGCACTTTGGGAGGCCGAGACGGGTGGATCACGAGGTCAAGAGATCGAGACCATTCTGGTCAACATGGTGAAACCCCGTCTCTACTGAAAATACAAAAATTAGCTGGGCATGGTGGTGCACGCCTGTAGTCCCAGCTACTCCGGAGGCTGAGGCAGGAGAATTGCTTGAACCCAGAAGGTGGAGGTTTCGGTGAGCTGAGATGGCACCATTGCACTCCAGCCTGGGTAACAAGAACAAAACTCCGTCTCAAAAAAAAAAAAAAAAAAAAAAAAAGACTTTTCCAAAGAATAGAAATTACAGCAGAAATTCTTTTTATTTTATTTTATTTTATTGAGACAGAGTCTTTGTTGCGCAGTGCCACAATCTCGGCTTACTGCAACCTCCGCCTCCTGGGTTCAAGTGATTCTCCTGCCTCAGTTTCCCAAGTAGCTGGGATTACAGGCATGTGCCACCACACCCAGCTAGTTCTTGTATTTTTAGTAGAGACAGGGTTTCACCACGTTGGCCAGGCTGGCCTCGAACTCTTGACCTCAAGTGATCCACGTGCCTCTGCCTCTCAAAGTGCTGGGATTACGGTGTGAGCCACCATACCCAGCCATTGACAGCAGAAATTCTACAGTCACAACATGAGAGCCTAAGAAAGTGATTTCAAGGAAAACACCTCCTTAAAAAAAAAAATCATTGCACCTCTCTGGCTTAGAGAGTTCAGTCCCACAGCTACATATCCTCCTCTCTTTTCCCAAGTATTTCCCAGCAGATTTTCCCAACAAAATCTGAGGCAGTACTCTGCCTTCTCTGCCTCCCAAAACTGGATTCTTTTTCTCTTCTGAGTTTCCTCCCTCTACTCATCATAAAATTAATTCTACCCTAAGACTAACTTATTTATTTTAGAGACAGGGTCTCACTCTGTCACCCAGGCTACAGTGCAGTGGCACCATCATAGCTCACTGCAGCCTCAAACTTCTGAGCTTAAGCCCTCCTCCAGCCTGTCTTCTGAGTATCTGGGACTACATGCATACGCCACCACGCCTAAGACAGATAATTTATCTTCAGTGGGAGTTTTAATTGTTGCTGCTGTAATTATTGGAGGGTCCTAAAATTAAAAGATTTTTAAGGGGTAGGTGGTAGAGAATGACCAGTGTAACTGTTTCATCAGTTTGCCAAGGGTGACATTCTAAAAAGTAGAAATAAAATATAGAAAAAAATAGCAAAGCACTGTTTCAGATGACCATGTTCTATTTATAACATTTAAGCCGGGTGCAGTGGCTCACGCCTGTAATCCCAGAATTTTGGGAGGATGAGGCAGGTGGATCACCTGAAGTCAGGAGTTCGAGACCAACCTGAACAATATGGTGAAACCATGTCTTAAAACAAAAAAACATTTAAACCTAGCAAAAATATCAAATGAAACACTTTAAAAAGGAAGTAATGAAAATACAACTTAAAAGAACGTAAAACCTGCCAGGTGTGGTGACTCATGCCTGTAATCCCAGCAGTTTGGGAGGCTAAGATGGGCAGATCACTTGAGGCCTAAAGTTCAAGACCAGCCTTGGCAACATAGTGACACCATGCCCCCCCATCTCTTAATTTTTTTTCCTGTCTCAGAGTTGCTGTTGCCCAGGTTGGAGTGCAGTTGCATAATCTCAGCTCACTGCAACCTCTGACTCCCGGGTTTAAGCGATTTCCCTGCCTCAGCCTCCAGAGTAGCTGGGACTACAAGGGCATGCCACCACGCCTGGCTTATTTTTGTATTTTTTAGTAGAGTTGGGGTTTCACCATGTTGCCTAGGCTGGTCTCTAACTCATGGCCTCAAGCGGTCCTCCCACCTCGGCCTCCCAAAGTGCTGGGATTACAGGGGTGAGCCACCATGCCTGCCCCCACCAAAATTTTTTTTAATGTAAAACTGTGGGAAAGTTTTTTTCCTTAGTAAAATGGGTTCAGAAAAAAAGTGTCATCAAATAGCAGCACTTTGTAAAATCCCTACTGAAGGTAAGTTGATGCAGTAAGCCTGAGCAACAGAGCAAGAACCTCTCTCTAAAAACAAAACGGAAGCTGAAAAATACTGGACATTTCTATTAGCTTGTTAGCCTTGTTATGTGTGATGCATTAATATATCAAAGCAACTTGCAAGCAAAAGTCAGCATAATAAAAATGAATGAAATACATCTCTATATCTACTGACCTGGAAACACCTCTTTTTGTGATAGGGGAATTGCAGAAAATTACAATACAATCCCATTTGTGTTAAAGAATAAAAGACCCCCTGAAATTATACTTGTTAATGTGTGTAAGTGCACAGAAAGAA
The DNA here is from genome assembly GCF_048565385.1 of Saimiri boliviensis. Lineage (NCBI taxonomy): Eukaryota > Metazoa > Chordata > Mammalia > Primates > Cebidae > Saimiri > Saimiri boliviensis. Next base: position 122,140,558 of record NC_133449.1, read on the forward strand.
AATCTAGAATATGTCCCATAATATGAAGATGGATGGGTTTGGGGAGATAAGTGGGATTAGGGACTGAAGTGCAGCTAGATCATTTTACTTAAGTGTTTACATTTCTTCACAGTAGAACATACATTCATGTTACTTGTGAAATAATTCACTGTCTCGGTAGATGAACAAAATTGTCCTGGATATTCAGTTCATTCTCTACTATCATATTTGAGAAACTTTTGGGATAACATTTAGATGGATTTTGCTTTTTTAAGAGAACACTTCCAGCAGAAGTTTAAGAAGCAGAAATCAGCCAGGTGTGGTGGATCTCACCTTTAGTCCCAGCACTTTGGGAGGCCAAGGTGGGTGGATCACTTAAGCCCAGGGGGTCGAGGCTAGTAAACTGGAATGGCAACACTGCACTCCAGTCCAGGTGACAGAGTGAGACCCTGTCTCAAGAAAAGAAGGTGAAGGGGTGGGGAAGACATCAGGCTGGAGTGGGCAGTCTGGTTTCACCTGCCGGTTCTCTACATACTGCTGAGCACCTTCACTCTAAGCCAGTTTGGGACTATCTTACAGGAAACTATCCAGGATTTTTTTTTTTTTTTTTTTTGCCACCACTCAGCTGGGACCCAGGCAGACAGACCAGTCCAACCAAATTCTCCTGAGGGAGAATTCTGAGACATGCCTTAGGCTGCACTGCTGTGGTTACTAACCCTGCGTCTCTGGAGAACCAGTTTCATTACTCTGTTGCAATGATCTGTTACTTGTTGCTCTGCCCAGTCTATGGTAATGTATTTCATTTTCTTAGTATAGCAAGCATAACCTCCTGCATTAAAGTGGAGGGTGAAACTGGGCTGGTATTTGTGAATAACCAAATTCGATGTCAGTTTCCATGATCTTCCATGGCTGTTGGGGGGCCAAACGAGTATCATTGTCTAGGACAGAGCAGGATGAAAACAGCCTCCCCAAGCATCTCCCACTATTAAAAAGGATGAGAACCAGCTTAGAGATTGAGAACCAGCCACAAAAATGCCCTATGTGCACAAGAAAACCTGCCTAAACAGAGCAATCTTTTTTTTTTTTTTTTTTTAAGAAAAAGTAGTCATTCAGGTTTTATATAAAGGCTCATACCAGAGGTTTTGAAGATAAATGAAAGCACAAAGCCTTTATTGAATTGCAGACTGTGAATAATAAACCCAGTGGTAAGCACTAGGGGCAGATGTGCATAGAAATGCAATTTATAAAATTTCCAAGGCAAACAATTGACATCTTTGAAGAAACTGTCATTAGCTTAAAAAATCTTCTGGGTGTGCAATTCATGGTTTTCATAACTTGGTTGCCCAGTGATATGGCCTCAGGAAATGTTGAGATTTCATAAATCATTTGTATGAAACATCTTTTTCTGGTAAATTCCTTAGTGCCTCTGCAGTGGTAACTAGACAAGATTGGGAAGTTTCAAGATGATTCAAACCTCCAGCACCTCACAGGAATCCACATTTCTTAACACAGAAGACAATGCTAATCAAGGAAGGAAATAAAAAGTTATTAAAAACAGATACTGGCTTCACCAAGGTTTCTAAATACACATATCTATGTATATTCCACTAAAAACGTTTAACCCAATAGTCCTTCACACTTTATATCCAGAAACTACACTAGCTGTCCTCACTTTTCACTGGTAACAATGTGCACTAAGGCAGTGCTGCTTTTTAGTTGCAGAGTGGAGACTCTTGACACTTGTAACAAGCAAGCTTGTGATTTATTTTAGGATTGCAGGACTTACAGAAGACTTTTTAAAAGTGAGTGCTGCAAGTTTCAATATGTAAAAATCACAGAGGATCTTAAAATTAAGAGATTAAAGTTTAGGGACAAAATGACATGATAAATTGCAACTAAACATAAAAGGTAATAATGAAATGGTCTCAGGGAACAGCTATGAATAGCACAGAACCCAAATTGAAAGGTGAAGAAAAATATTAACTCCATGTGGCTGGTAACCCATTTTTCACTGTCCTTGAAAGGCATGGGCTGAGTAACCTCTAAGAGGCAAGTTCTGAGCATCACCAAGTCACTGGCTTTGGGGAATGCTTCTCCAAGTCCTCCTTTCCCTCCCCTACCCAATTCCACCCCACCTCACCAGTCAGGTTTTTGTTTGTTTGTTAAAGACTCGGAGGTCTCAAACTCCTCGCCTCAAGCAATCGTCCAACCTCAGCCTCTCAAAGTGCTGGTATCACAGGCGGGAGCCAACATGCCCAGAGTGAGCAACTTGTTTACTTCATACTTTCTTACTGGTACTATATGCTTTTGTTTCTAGGCATCTTTAAGATAAATAACATTCCCTCAAAATACGTCCAGACTGTCCTTAGGAGAGACCTTCCCTGCTAGCAGGCCACATAGTAGCTCAGTGGTGAAACCACAGACAGAAGTTAAAATGTGAAACTAGAGATGGCATGCAAATACTAATAAAAATGTTCACTGAAATACACAAGTGAATACCTGATTTCCACATTATTAGCTGTTCTTATTGACATAGCTAAAATCTCTCTTAGTAAATCCAGGAAATATGACAAGTTTATAGTAACCCAAGGGCATGCACTACATCCAGCTCTGGTCCCATCTCCTTCTCTTTCAGGCTAAGAGGCTACAGACAAGGTTAAACTCTATAAAGTACACACTTAAGTAGAAAATGTGGAAAGCCAACAAACGACAACAAAAAACCCCTGAGAGAGTATAATAAACATTAGCAGTTTATTAACTAAAAACTGTCCTCAAATATTCAATTCTAGATATCAAATAGATCAGCAGACTTTATAAGCAATTTTTCTGGTAAACAATTTTGCCAATATTCAATGTCTATATATATTTAACTCATTATCTTGGACCAAAAAAAAAAAAAAAAAAAAAAGTTGCTAACCACCAGTGTCAAGTCAAGACAGCCCAGAACAAGATGACCGAGAAAAAAGTTCCTAATTAGGTCAAGTTTTCAAATCATGTAAATAACTTCCACAGGAAAATCTGGCTTGTTTCTTAGCGATGTTAAATATCAAGGAGCATATTAAAATTTGTTCGTTAACATTTATTCCACCCACAAATGTTTTGACAAGATGGCAGGTAGCTATAGTCTTGAGGGTCAGAGGCCAAGGCAAGAGAGATGAGAGAACTCTTTCAAGGAATTTCATATCAAGTCTTTGTTCCCACTTTAATGCTGGAATGTTAACAGCATTCTCTAAATATTTGACTAGATAAACTATAACCCTGATAAAAATTACTATCAACAGTAAATACTAAATATAACTTTTATATTCGATTAGGTTTGTTGGAGGCATTTGTAGAATATTTTGCTCACAAAATACTTTGAGAATGCACCTTTCCAATAATTGAAAAGGTTTAATGAGCTAGGAGAGCAAGAATAGATGGGTAAGAATAAATTCTTCTGTTCATTAATTTTAACATTTCAATATTTATCACAGCAAAATTGGGAATGTCTTGATAGTTTACCATTTAATTTTTGAAAAGACTGTGAAGCAACCAATTGCCTAGAAACATTCTTGGTTAGTGAAACACTGAGAAATCAACATGTTAGAATTCAAGGAACTGATCAAACTATATCAATATTAAAGTAAAACTGAGATGTAGTGATGACCAGTAAAAACGTCAGCAACATTTACTACTAATATGTAATAATGGTGATTTCTAAAGATTTCTACAAAACAACCTTGATAACCACACCGCCCAGTCACTGGAGAGGCCTTTGCAATGAACATGTCACAGCAAGAGAATCCTGTACTTCACGGTGGTCATTTCTCTTTTCCGATCCTCTAGTGTTTCCAGAAACTCCTAACACTAGTCCATAGGTTCAGCCAAACACAACTCCCACTTACCATTTCACTGGGGAGAGAATGAGCGAAAATACATGGAGATATAAGGCTCCAGAGGAAAAAGACAATTAAAAATGCTCACCCTATTGACCATGTCTTGCTCTGTGAAGACTTCAGGAAGATCTGGAGCCAAACCAAATAACCTAATTATTAATGAGGCTCAAAATCCAAATAAAGGTAAAGTACACTCAAAACAGGACAAAAATTTGACAGAATCAACTGTTGAAGACTGGAGGGCAATTACATGTAAAAAGCATAGGTCCTACACATCCAAGCTAGATTTGAAAACCCAGTGCGACACCTCAAAACCAAACAAAGAGGTTCAAAACCAGGCACCTTCACGGCCACCTTAAAGCTGGAGGGAGAAAATGCATTTACTTTTATCATCTAAAAACATAACCAGTAAGGTTTTGTGCTGAGACCTCGTAAACCCATCAGCACCTCTAAAAAACAGTATTTAGATATTAATATTTCTGATGGCCAGGTACACATACATGACTGCCAGAGAAATGTCACCAGAGCGGGGCAGAATTTGTAAAATCCCATTCTCCAAGTATTAGCAAAGGAAGGTTATAATTCATGGATATGAATGGACTATAATACTTAAATGACACATTTCTGATATATTCACAAAATCTTTATAGAAAGTATTAAAACTCAAAAACGAAATAAGATAGGAGTCAATACAGAGATGAAATGTACAAAACAAATGAGCAGGCAAACTAAAAGTTCTTGAAAGTATTTTACTTCAGATTGAAAAATGAACAGCTTCCACACTGTTCACTGCAAGATACACAGTATTCACGAATACAATGCTGGTCATTTGAGGAAATGTATACACACCTCAATTTCTCCTTCATGCTTTTTTTCTTTTAGAAAGATACTGTTTACCAAAAAGAAACTTCAGCAGTACAGGAAAAACTATTTTCCCAATAAATTTACGAAAACCTAAGATTCCCAATGGAATCAAGATTATCTTCCCGCTACCACCACCTTAATATAATCACATGCTTATTGGAACACTAATATTCGCACCCTAAGAGTACATTTACTTTCAACAATGAGGGTGATTCTTTAAAAACAAACAAAAAACAAAACAAAACAAAACAACCCTTCAGTGTGGTAAATGTAACATAGATTTCTGCAAGTATTAAGTGTCTGAAAGAGGCAGCTAATACTGGATTTAATATTATTTTATAAATAATTGTTCCCTTAGCAGTAAACATAAGTCTACACATTCACAATTGTCCTAGAAAATAAATACTGTGATTATGCACAATGTTATGACAAACTATTTCAAAAACAAAAGCTCAACATCTTGATAAAAATTCTGATCAGAATAAAATGTGACTCTAAAATTTAAAACATTGTCAAAATAACATCACATTTAAAATCTTCCACAGTTTACACGAGTACTATGAGTTTCCAGTTTTGGAACACATTTTTCCATTGTGAATTAAAATATGAACATATTGAAAATTGTTAATTTCAGTGATGACATCGGTTTTGGTCTTACTTTAGCATTATTTTCTTTATAAAAAGTTACACTAAGTGTCCATTAATGGTCTGATTGGTCTTCAGTATTTCATAAATGTATATAAAAGAAATTCCTAAAAGCCAATAGTACTTTAAATGTATATATATAAAAGAATCTCATCTCAGAAACGACTGTATTTAACAGAGCCATACACACTGATGCTAAACATAAGAGCTTTCACCCTGAAAGAAAGCATTTTCAGAAATGTCACTTACATTCTATTATATTAAATATTCCCAACTGAGTTTCAAACTCAACAGGTAATGAATAACAGAATTATACATCTCATTGCACTCAAAGCTGACTACAACCAAAATTTACAGTGTGATTGAAACAAGCCAATGTTTAAAAAAGTTTTAATTAACGATAACAATTCCACGAAAGAAGAGGATAAAGAATGGGATGACAAGAAGTATTTGGTCTTAATAAGGCAATACAAAATAGATCCATTATCAAAGACCATTTAATTTTTAAAGATCAACAATACCAAAAGCATAAAGTGGAATATAAGAAAATAGTTTTTTATAAGTATGATTTAATTAAAGCTGTTTACAGTTATTCTCCCACAGTAGTTAAGCATGAATTTTAAAAAGAATAAGAGATGAGAAACAGGCACACGCAGCACACAGGGTTAGAGAAGCCAGCATGCAAAGTCTGTGGAACTCGAAGTTTCACTGCAACAGGAATGAGACCAGACGTGGGTGGCCTTTTTTTTCCTATTAGGAGGAAAGTGGAGAGGAAAAAAAAAGACTGCAAAGGAAGCAAACACAAAGTCATGTAATTGCCCATTGGCCAAGACGACAGCACTATAGAAAACAGTTGCAAGTTAATTTTTAGAGATGACCAGAGATTTTTTCAGTGTTTACACAAAAGTACATAGTACATTTTTTTTTTTTTTTTTTTTTTTTTTTTTACAAAATAAAATAAACATCATTTGCCACCATAAACCTTTTCTTTAGGGAGGAAAAATTTCTGCAGCAGGACACAAGGGTTCTATTAAGTCATTTCAATGCTGAGAAAAACAAATTAAGTAATAGAACTAATCACTTCCCTATATATGGATGTTAAGATGACAATTTAGATTATTTTTCAAACTAATCCTGAGAAAAAATCTGTTTACAATTTAAACAGTAATGTTATGTAAAAAGTATTATTAACAAATCCACTATTACAAATATCAATTTCCTATATGGTCTTCTATATATACACACAATAAAATGGTAAATATATGCAAAAATATTAAAAAAAAAAAAACCATGCACAGATCACTTTCCCCTTTGGAATCTGGACTTCCTATCAGATACCTTTGTTTGCCTTTCCCACCCCATCCTCTGATATTGTTTTTTGTTTCTATCACCCTACCAACACTGAATACTATTTCCTATAACTCTGCATAAAGCCAATGAGAAATATATTTATTTTACATTCAAGCTTTAAATCTTAAAATGACCCTGTTGTAGCATATGACTTATCAGATAAGCAGCCTTTTTTTCCCCCTTTTTTGCTTGCTTTTTGTTTTTGTAGTTGTCAGTCTTCATGATCCATTCTGTGGCGAGCTGGGAAAAAACGCAGTTGCTAAATCAATGTCTGAACAGTGTGAGGCTCCTGAATGTCTCCCAGGAGTCCCTGCGCAACTGTCCTGAGCATGAGATCATTGCACAGAGAAGACAGTCCACCGCACAGCGCCGACTATCTACAGAGGTCTGAGAGGGGCGCGTCCCTCTTGTGTTTCCTCTTTTTGCCATGGTAATACTGATTATTGGATTTGCCTTGATGTTGTTTGTTTGTCATCAAGGAACCATGGCTTGTTTGAGTTGTACCTTGGAAGCCTTTGCTGGAAGAACGAAAGAGCCTTGCTGATCCATGCTGCAGAAAAACAAATGGCCAAAAAGACCCATCAGTATTGGAGAAGAGCAGAGTGTTCTCAAATACCTGGACTTGGGGCAGCTTTCAAAACTAGGAATACGCTGGCTAGAGAGTTACCTTACTGCGCACTGACTTTCCTAGCAGGCAGAAAAAGCTGTTAAATGGGTTAACTCTTTTTAGCTCTACAACCCTTACATTATTTTAATGGAAATACTGAAAAGCATGGACCACTTGCTTGCCTCCTTAACAGAGTTTGTGGGATGTAAAAGTTTTCTTAAGAAACCTACCAACCCAAACATCACATCATAAGTGACACAGCAGGAAGAGGATCTTGGAAACCACAGGCACACTGGTAGGTTGGGGTCCACACAGTTGGCCACTCCCTTCCATCTATTCATAGTCTGTGGTTTTCTTGTGACCCCAGTCCCTTCTGTCAGCCCTGTCACTTGAACTGGTATTTCATGACGAGTCTTTGTCTTGCATACATGGCTAAGGCCGCATACGTAAAGTGAACTCAGTAAGTCAAATCAGACACAAGGTGATGGCCAAGAGGCCTCTTCTCAAGGTTCCCAGCTATAGTGAGCGAGCTGGCCTCAGGCCAGAGCCCCATATCAATGGCTTCCTCCCCTCACTCTGACTCATTACTCAGACAATTACAGGCAAACAAAAAACTTAAACTAGAGTATCTCTGTGGTCTGAAGTCCACGCTAATGTTATTCAACTGACCATACCTGACAGCCAGCTGATCATTTCAACACAGGCAACAAGGTATTGAACATTAAAATATTAGAAAAGGATACATTATTCTCAGATATGGATACTGCCAAGAGGCCTCACAAAACCTCGGTGCCAGCTTACTTCATGTACAACTGTAACATTTTTTTATGTGGTAGTTTGGCTGGAATAACTTGTAAGGACCAGTCAATAGTTTCCCAAAGAGGTTTATGTTACAATGGTGTCTCACAAAGATCCTTAGGACATCCTGTTCCTAGAAGCACTGTCATGAGTTGGAACCTCTTAGAATAAAATAAATTCATTCTTCAACCTAGCATTTTCTTCAATCTCATGATGTATATTCCTCACATGTAGTAAACTCTAAATACTTTCTATCAAACACTAACAATTAAAAACCCGCATTCCACACACCTGAGATTTGTTGGTGCTGTTGGATGTGTTAGTGGTTTGGATGCTTTGCATTTTCCCAACTGCCTGAGAGGACTCCAAGGACACATCTTGCGAGCCTACTCGGTTCCCAGTGGATGGACGGCAGAGCAGCTGTTTCGGGGTTTTGCATGGTGTTGCATCGGAATCCTAACACAAGTCATATGAGTTATAATGTAATGTATTAGTAGTTTAGATACTCAATAATCAGAAAGAAAAAAAAAATCTGGCTAAGTAATCTTACATTAAACATTTGGGAGTTAAAAGAAGCACACTGAAGAATTTACAAAATTAATTGTTTAAATCTTCCTCTAAACATTTAAAGTGACGGATATTATCAGAGAGCTTCTGTTCACTGTTAAATCCACTGTCCACAGTTGACCTTGAAGGAACTCACAGAGGTCTAAGGTTTATTTGTTTTTTTGTTTACAGAAAATGAAAGACTATGGTAAAGAGTGAGGAACCTAGGTTCTAGTCCCTGGCTTCGGCGAGACACAACGTGATGGGCTGAAGGGCTCAATCTCTGAGCGTCTGCAATAACGAATCAGCCAAACACACTGTGTGGGTGGGTGCAGACTTCCCAGCGACAGTGGGCTGAGCCCCACCTATTTTTGGGCTGCCTGGGCCATGACAATGCTACCTCCAGCCCTGGCCCTGGCACTGTAACTAGCACCTCAGAGTTACATTCTCTCAGTTCCCAACACTACACACCTCTCTGTGTCTGTGACATCTAGCTTGGTATTCTGTCCTCCAGAGCATACTGCTCTAGGACCCAAAAAGGCACATAGGGAAATTTTACACAGGAGGATTTATGATTCCATATTGACACACGGTCATCATCAAAACATACAATATTTAGATTACTTTTCATGTCCTACACTTAATAAAGTTAAACTCAAACAGGTAAGCCTGCTTTAGATCTCAAATCAGTAAACCACAATTATCTTTGATTTTAAAAGGTAACTTACATTATTAATTGATATAAATTCTATCAGGATGGGGGAAGAAAAAAAATTCTACCAGAATAGAAAGAGAAAGGAGATTAGAGGTTAACAGAGGATAAGGGAGGGAAGAATTAGAAGAAACTACTACTAAATACAGGGTTTCTTCTTGGGGTGATGGAAATGTTCTAGAATTACTGGAGATGGCTGTACAACATTGTGAATATGTCCTAAAAGCAACTTAACTGCACATTTTTAATGCTGAATTTTATGTTAATTATATCTTTAAAAAATTCAGCCAGGAAGCTGAAAACAATTCTGAGTGAAACAATTTTTTAGACAAGTATATTCTATGTGGTTCCATTTGTATGAAATTCTGAAACATGCAAAACTAATCTATGGTGTTAAAAAATCGTAACAGCTGGGCACGTGGCTCATGCCTGCAATCCCAGCACTTTGGAAGACCGAGGCAGGTGGATCATGAGGTCAGGAGTTTGAGCCCAACCTGGCCAACTTGGAGAAACCCTGTCTCTACTACAAATACAAAAAATTGGCCAGGCATGGTGCACATGCCTGTAATCCCAGCCACTCAGGAAGCTGAGGCAGGTGAATCGCTTGATCCTGGGAGGCAGAGGCTGCAGTGGGCCGAGATCATGCCACTGCACTCTGGCCTAGGCAACAGAGTGAGACTCCATCTCAAAAAAAAAAAAAAAAATCCTAACAGTGGTTCCCTCTGAGGGTGGGGTTAGGGATTGATTAAAGAGTCATGAGGTTGTTCTTTGGGTTGATGGTAATATTTGTATCTTATTAGGATTTTGGGTCATGCATGTGTATGTATTTGATAAAATTTAGTGAATATATGGGCAAGTAACTTAAACCAAAAAGTAATAACATAGTGAAATTTTCAGAAAAATGTTTAGTAAATGTACAATTAAGATTTCCTTATGTGTCAATTTCATATCAAAAAGAAAAAACAGGCTGGCTGCAATGGCTCATGCCTGTAAACCCAGTACTTTGGGAGGCTGAGGTGGGTGAATCACTTGAGTTCAGGAGTTTGAGATCAGCCTGACCAACAAGGTGAAACCCTGTCTCTACTAAAAATACAAAAAAATTAGCCAAGCATGGTAGCAGGCGCCTGTAATTCAAGCTACTCAGGAGGCTGAGGAGGGAGAACCATTTGAACTCTGGAAGCAGATATGGCAGTAAGCTGAGATCATGCCACTGCACTCCAGCCTGGGCAACCAAGCGAGACCCCCGCCCCCAGATCTCAAAAAAAAAAAAATAAAAGGAAAAACAATTAATATTGGAGCCTGGCTACAAGGATGTACAAGCTACAGTATGCTAGGGGAACTGATGTCTGTAATCTACTTTGGAATGGATCAAAGAATAAGATGAATTAATGAACAGAGTGATGGACAGATGGTTAGGTATAAGATAAGCAAGTAAAAGGTTAATGGCAGAATCTAGTGGTGAGTACATGAATGCTCACTAAAATCTGTTCACTTTTGCTGTATGCTTGACATTTTTCACAAAAAAAATGTTGAGAAAAAGTACAAGCATGAAAGTTATTAAAATATCCCAGTAACATGCCCACAAAGGAACTGGCCTTAGCCTTCTAGACAGAGTTAACCCCAGCAAGAGAGCGTGCGTGCGTATGAGTATAGAAGAGCTGAGCCTTTCATACTTACTACATCACTAGAGCTGGACTGTGTGGCAGAAGAGGACGACACTGGACCTGATGAAGAGTTTGAAGAGTGTTTACTAAGAGATTCCGAGGTTTTACTTCTACATTTTCCAAGGGCTTCATTTTCTTCAGATAGATTATTATTACATTTATCTAACTGCTGAGTATCTACTATCAAGGTAACACCATTTCCTGAAAGAGTGGCAAAAGATTGGAAAACGTTTCTTCCCATTAAACACACACAACACAGAAAAGCCTCTAATACTCGGTCAATCAATCAAGGAAAATATCTTACCATTGCACGAAGGCTCAGGTCTATTCTTCAAGCCCCACTGCTTTGATATCCAATCTCTATATGTGGCAACTTCATCTGTTACTCTAATTATCCTACCTAGTATGCTGCATGTGTTTAAAAAGAAAGGGAGAGGGAGGGAGTAACATTAATTTGAAGATAAGAAGCCACAACCAATTTTGACACAATGGGCTGGTTATAGATGGAACTTTTACCTTTCTGTTTCATTGTTGGGATAGTACTTTGCTATTGGTGACACAGCATGACTCAAAACAACGTAGGCATAATCAAAGGCCTGCTTCACTTGCATGGCCCCATATGAACTCCTTCCAACATCATTACCTTTAAAAGAAATATACATAACATAGTAAGCTCGACTGTTGCTTAATATGTACCAAATGTTGACGACTCTCTTCCAGGAGAACAAGGGCCATAGCGATCCCACCAGAGTTGTGCCTGGAATCTGAGCTCTGGGCTGTACCCAAAATTCCACAGTCTCTGAATATGTGCATCATGGAGTCGGTACTTCATTATGGTGCATCAATTGCTGAAATGTATTCTGGCCCATCAAGAACTATCCCATTCCATACATAAACAGTTATGCAAACAAAAGAAATAGCACCCTGTTCACTCCTAAGAGTGAAATCAAGCTACATTAAAAATATCTCTATATTTTTTGGGTTTATATTAGCTATATATATATTTCCCACTCTAAATTATGAGCCCCTAAAAAGCAAGAATCATCTTTCTGAGAAGTCTTCGTGTCCTTTGGCCAAAGGTTTTGAACAGAGAAGGCTCCCATGGAATGTTTCCTCAATGAATAAACACACAGAACTATTAATGCTGATAAGGCAGCTCAATAAGCCAGAAAAGGGTTCCTAGGCAACTACTGTATCCTTCATTCCCTTTCCTTACTCATTTTCGAAGTTTACACATTAAAGCAAATGACTAAAAGCACTTCCACTAAAGTCCAACAATGCAGAATCTAAATATTTTATGATTATATCAGAAAAAAAGATTGCTCAGAAAAATCAGGACACAAGCAAGCAAACAGAACTTCACAAAAGCATGGAAGGAATTTACTTTCTGCTCACTTTCAAGCCCACATGAAGCTGGAAAAAGTACAAAAAGACATGCAAAATCAAAGAGGAAAGAAATAATTCAAAAAGAAAATACATTGTCTCCTTGCACCCTTCCGTTCATGAATTCAGAGATATATTACTATGCTTGCTGCCTCTAAGAACTTCAGAATCAACTCATTAAAGCCTCATTAATTGCTGATAATTGACTGTAATCAAGGCAATTAGAACCCAAGAAAAAGGAGAAGTAGCCACCAAACATGAACCCATCCAAATAAGTGAATAGCCTATTCTACTATACTTTTAGGGTTAATCAGATTCTAGCTCCAACCTATCTAGAAGGCTCCAAGGTGTTTTTCTATTGTCTGTGTCTATTTATTTTGGTGTGTTTGCTCATGAAATATTTTGATGAAAAAAGAATAACAATTAGAAGTTGTTCCTTCATTTTTCATCTAAAGAGAGTTTAAAGTATAATAAGGTGACTGATAGTGCCCTCTCTTTGAATGCCCACAAATTTACCTAATTTCAATACCTGGTTGTAAAGGATCTTCGATATAAAGCATTGATGGCCTGTAGCCATCTAGCATATTTTTCTGTACTTCATCTTTGGCCACATATGAACCACCATCCTTTATCCGGATGCCAGTCTTTAAATAATTGAAGTGTCGTCCATATAATTCAAAAAATTCTATTAAGAGAACACCATAGTTTGTATTGGGGATGCAAGCATCTTCCCTGGGATGTAACTAAAAGCAGAAAAGAAGAAATTATATTGGATTTTTGCTAAATTATCAAGGAGGGGGGAATAAATGATATTCTAACTTCTACAAGCAATAGTATTATAATTTTGGTTTAGCATAATAATCGATAATGGGATAACAGGCTATACTGCTGCTACACACAACACTAAAGCCCCATGATATGGGATTGGAGGGAGACTGTAAGGCTGAATTTTACGGCTGCACCAGGCTGCCAGCAAGGCTGGCTTGGCCCAACACATCAGCAAAGTCCTTCTGACTCATGAGTAGACTCAGGCAGTTGGCAACCCTGCGCCAAATAAACACACCCACTTAAAATACTAAGACTCTAATTCACATACCCAAATAGCAGGTCTCAATTTCAACTAACCTTACAAGATTAGCTGCTTAGAAGACATTCTTATTGTTGACATTTATACTATTTATGCTTACGGAAACCAGGCCATACATTTTGCATGTTAAAATTTGCAAAGAAAAGTCTCAAAAATACTAGAATGTATGGGTTTAAAACCAAAAATAGTCTTTTATAGGAATTTAAAAATACTTATTGGCTAAATGATAAAAATATACCCAGTTTAAAGGGAAAAGCCGTAAGTAATCAAGGAAAGCAATTACAAGTTGATTTAGATTTTTTCCAAAATATTTCCCCAGCTAATTGATCACCTTTGCTTTTAGTGTGTACTACCATGGTATACCCATGAGACTTACCTGAAGGAAACTGACTGCCATTAAAAAGAGACTATAAGAACCAATTCCACCTGTAAATACTTCATTAAGGTCCCTCTGCAATAGGAATTGTTTCAATACTAAAACCAAGTATGGCAATACAGGATATTTCTGAAAAAGAAAATTGTATTTTCAATGAATTCCTGTATCAGCTATCAGCAACAGATCTAAGCATTAAGGAGGGCATTAATCGGTCCTTACGTTATAAAATTTGGTAGAGATACACAACATACTTAATTTCTTATTTAAGAGTACACTAGTACAAAAAAGTAAGCTATAGATAATGAACGGTTCTCCTCTTATATCTAAAATGTAAGACATATCTACATAAATAATGACATCTAAGCACTTGCTACAGGGCCAGGCACAGTGGCTCATGCCTGGAATCCTAACGTTTTGGGAGGCCAAGGCAGGTAGATCACCTGAGGTCAGGAGTTTGAGACCAGCCTGGCCAACGTGATGAAACCCTGTCTCTACTAAAAATACAAAAAGTAGCTGTGAGTGGTGGCAGGTGCCTGTAATGCCAGCTACTTGGAAGGCTGAGGCAGGACAATCACTTGAACCTGGGAGGCAGAGGTCACAGTGAGGCGAGATGATGCCACTGAACTCCAACCTGGGTGACAGAACAAGACTCCATCTCAAAAGGAAAAAAAAAAAAAGGATTTGCTATAGGACAAAAACACTAACAGCATGTATCTGATGATGCTCATTTGTGACTATGGTCCTCTACTATTCATTTGTAAACATATAATAGAAAGAGTTCAAGGACAAAATCACCAACATCTTTTTTTTTTTTTTTTTTTTTTTTTGAGATGGAGTCTGGCTTGTTACCCAGGCTGGAATGCAGTGGCATGATCTTGGCTCATTGCAGCCTCCGCCTCCCGGGTTCAAGTGATTCTCCTGCCTCAGCCTCCTGAGCAGCTGGAACTACAGGCGTGTACCACCGCACCCAGCTAATTTTTGTATTTTTAGTAGAGATGGGGTTTTACCATATTGGTCAGGCTGGTCTTGAACTCTTAACCTTGCGATCCGCCCACCTCAGCCCAAATCCCAAAGTGCTGGGATTACAGGCATGAGCCACCGCGCCTGGCCTCCAACATCTTAAAGCACTAAATCAGTGAGATTTTTAAGAATTACTTTTCTTGGTGGTGCACCACTGTAGACTAGGGACCTTTTTGCCACAGCCCTGGAGCGAACAAGAATCCTGCCTACTGACTTGTACACAGCTGATGACCACACACAGACCACCCCTCCCTTCCACGCTTCACAGAGAATGAGGCAGGGCTACCCGAGAGAACACCTGAGCTGGCATGTGTGTACAGAATGAGTCTACCTCATTCGTTCACTCCTCTTTGCAAGCAACGCCCTAGTCTGGGGCCACTGAGGGAAACAAGGCAGGCACAACATCTTCAAAGAAGTCTTAAAAGCTATTATTACTAGGAGTGGTAAAATCACTACTGATTTTCATAAGCTTATACTTTTGCAAATTGTATCAAACTATGCAAGCACAGAAAAGAACAAAAATATGGAGAAATAAGTGTTTTTAAACATTGTGGACTTGGTGCGGTGGCTTACAACTGTAATCCTAGCACTTTGAGAGGCCGAGGCAGGCAGATCACTTGAAGTCAGGAGTTTGAGACCAGCCTGGCCAACATGGCGAAACCCCATCTCTACTAAAAATACAAAATTAAGCTGGGTATGGTGGCACACGTATGTAGTGCCAGCTATTCAGGAGGCTGAGGCACAAGAATTGTTTGAACTTGGGAGGCAGAGTGTACAATGAGCCAAGATCACACCACTGCCCTCCAGCCTGGGTGACAGAACAAGACTCTGTCTAAAGACAAACAAAAAACTACATTGTGGTTGAAGTTGGTCTAGATACAGTAGCTTTTCTTTCTTTCTTTTTTTTTTTTTTTTGAGACGGAGTTTCGCTCTTGTTACCCAGGCTGGAGTGCAATGGCGCGATCTTGGCTCACCACAACCTCCACCTCCTGGGTTCAGGCAATTCCCCTGCCTCAGCCTCCTGAGTAGCTGGGATTACAGGCACGCGCCACCATGCCCAGCTAATGTCTTGTATTTTTAGTAGAGACGGGGTTTCACCATGTTGACCAGGATGGTCTCGATCTCTTGACCTCATGATCCACCTGCCTCGGTCTCCCAAAGTGCTGGGATTACAGGCTTGAGCCACCGCGTCCGGCCGATACAGTTCCTTTTCAAAGAACATTTAGGGGTCAGGTGTGGTGGCTCATGCCTGTAATCCCAACAGTATGGGATGCCAAGGAAGGAGGACTGCTTGAGCACAGGAGTTTAAGAACAGCCTTGGCGGCTGGGCGCAGTGGCTCACGCCTGTAATCTCAGCACTTTGGGAGGCTGAGGCGGGTGGATCACGAGGTCAAGAGATCGAGACCATCCTGGTCAACATGGTGAAACCCCGCCTCTACTAAAAATACAAAAAATTAGCTGGGCATGGTGGTGCGTGCCTGTAATCCCAGCTACTCAGGAGGCTGAGGCAGGAGAATTGCCTGAACCCAGGAGGTGGAGGGTGTGGTGAGCCGAGATCGCGCCATTGCACTCCAGCCTGGGTAACGAGCGAAAGCAAGACCTCATCTCTACTTAAAAAAAAAAGTTAGCTGAGTGTGGTGGGCACGCCTTTGATTCCAGCGGCTCAGGAGCCTATGGCAGGAAGATCACTTGAGCACACAAGAGGCTGAGGCTGCAGTGAGCCAGGATCACTGCATCCAGGCTGGGTAACAGAGTGAGACTCTGCCTCAGAAAGTGAAACAAAGAAGGAAGGGGAAGGGAGAAAAGAAAAGGAAAAGAAAAGAAACAAACGAAGGAAGGAAGAGAAAAAGAGAGTAAAGGAAAAGGGAGAGACAGAGGAAGAGAGAGAGGGATAGACAGAGGGAGAAGAAAAGGGGAGAGGGAGAGAGAGAGAATGAGTATATGTAAGAAAAAATAATTAGGGAAACATTCAACAGCATTTTATCTGGATATACCATTTTACCCAAAAATTTTGATTCTGGGAATCTTCTTACAAACATTTTCCTTTTGTAAAGCAAGATGCGTGTATGGAAGTATATATGTCAATCCCTTTTTCTAACAGCAAAACAGGAACAACTGAAGAACTGCTAAATCAGGCAGTCACAGCCTTACAAAGGACTACTGCCTGTGTAACCAACAAGAATAAAGCAAACCTGTATGTGCTAACAGGGACGAAATCTCCAAAACATTAAGTTCTTACGAAGGTGTAAGACAATGTGTATGTAGAATGTGCTACTCCTTTTGCTTAAATAGTGAAGAACATAAAGCAACATAAAAAATAACTGACAATTAGAAATTCTATAAAAATGAGCTAAGTATCTATGGTGTAAGGGTAACTCACTTTACACTGTCCTTTTATAGCAGTGAATATTATAATGCATATGAATTTCCATTTTTTTTTTTTTCAAATTAAAAAAATTTTTTTTAATTTACTTTTTTTTTTTTTCTGAGACTAAGTCTTCCTTTATCACCCAGGCTGGAGTGCTGTGGCATGATCTTGGCTCACTGCAACCTCTGCTGGACGGGTTCAAACAATTCTCCTGCCTCAGCCTCCCGAATAGCTGGGATTACAGGAGCCTACCACCGTGCCCAGCTAATTTTTGTATTTTTAGTAGAGATGGGGTTTCACCATCTTGGCCAGGCTTGTCTTGAAATTCTGACCTCGTGATCCACCCGCCTCTGCCTCCCAAACTGTGGGATTACAGGTGTGAGCCACCGCACCCAGCCATGAATTTCAATTTTTAAAAGTTGTTTTTCCCAGAAAAAGAAAATACTAGACATACATACATACACACACACACACACACACACACACACACACACTCACTCTCTCTCTCTCTCTCTCTCACTCTTCCAATAGAGTAGGATTATGGATAATACTTCTTTTGCTTTTCTGCTTTTCTGTCTTCTGTACATTTATGCCAGATAATAATGTCTGCAACATCAAGTATTTAACACATTTTCTTTAAAAACAAAGAAAAAATAGAAATTTTAGAGCTGCTAGAGAAAAAAATTGCGAATATTCTAACAGAAGCCAAAGGAGTTAATGGTTTACGTTAGAGGGGAGAAGGCTGACAATTATCTAATTATGTAAAATGTTCCACAGATCTTGGAAGGAAACAAAACAAAAATAAACTTAAATCATTTCAAAATAGAAGTAAGGAGGCCTGTAGGAACACCTTGAAGGTAATTTAGGAATTAAAATATAGAAAAGGCTCTTAAAATTCTTAACCTATTTCCTGTTTAGAAAAAAAAAAGGGGCAGCTCACTGCCAGCACAGTATTCTTGGTGCTAAAGGGAAATGGGTTAAAGGAAAGGTTCTTAAGGTTCTTAATCTGAATTTGTGGAGATTAAAAAAAGATGGAATCAACTGTGTAGCAGGATTTCATCTCTTCTGCTCTCCAAGGAGGAATCTACAGCAGACAATTTCTTCAAAAGCTTTCTCAACTTTTAATTCTTACTTGAGGTCACATTGTAAGTTAATCACTGACTGTTATAAGCAGGTTCAAAGCAAAACCATTGCACACAAAAGTAAGGTGCAGGCTGAGCATGGTGCCTCATGCCTGTAATCCCAGTGCTATGGAAAGCAGAGGCAGGAGGATTGCTTGAGGCTAGGAGTTAGAGACCAGCCTGGCCAACATAATGAAACCCCAACACTACAAAAAAACACACACAAAAAAAACAGCCAGGTTTGGTGGTTCACACCTGTAGTCCCAGGTACCTGAGACACTAAGGTGAGATGATCACTTCAACCCAGGAATCTGAGGCTGCAGTGGGCCATGATCCAGCCACTGCACTCCATCCTAGGTAACCGAGAGTGAGACCCTAGCTCTATTAAAAAAAAAAAAAGAGAGAGAGAGAAAGAGCGAGCGAGAGAGATGTATTTGTCAGCAACATGGATATAAAAATATCAGAACACCAAGACAGAATCTTAAAATTACATTTCTAATAGTTTTATTGTATAAATACTATAAATTCTCTGACCTTGGTAAAATCTTTGATGAGGTCAGCTGCTCTCACACCATTCTGTACATTAAAGCTGATATCGACTTTCACTTCAGTAAAGGAATCTGTTAATTTAATAATAGGTACCTATAAAGAGAAGAAAGGTAAAATGTCAATGCTTTAACCAGATGAAATGATAAAAAGAGGGGATGGAAGCTTACTAGATATGAGGTCTCATGAGAGCATAAGAATACTGAGTATTCTAAATACGGCGCACCCCAGTAAACCCGGTCTGCTACAAATAACCATATGCTGCGTATTTAGCATTGGGCCCTATACAATACATTTTGTAATTTCTATCAATTGAGAGTTTCATTTGGTGTCCAAACAATTTATTATTTTTGTTGTTTATATTTAAGGTATACATGTTTTGATATACTTGATACACATTCTGAAGTGATTACTACAGTCAAGTAAATTAATATGCCTGTCATCTCATATATTAGCTGACGTATAGTTAAAATGATAATTTAAAACCTTCCTCAATACTTTGGAGAACACTTTCTGAGTGTAAGATGAAGAACTTATGAATGCCAGGTTCTGTGAATGTTTTGTATCATCAAACTGTTTCTAATAAGAAAATTGCTGGATTCTTCAGGGATACACAACAACCCATGTGCATTACTGGTCAGTTTTGCAAATAGCCCAAAAATCAACCTGACAAGATATAAAAATTATTCTTAAAAACTGATAGGATTATTTACACAACATATTAGGGGTTCTTTTTTTTTTTTTTAAAGGCTCCAACTTGGGCAACAAAGGGAGACCCGACCCTAACTCTACAATAATTTTTTTTTTTTTTTTTTTGGCCGGGCGCGATGGCTCACGCCTGTAATCCCAGCACTTTGGGAGGCCGAGGTGGGTGGATCACGAGGTCAAGAGATCGAGACCATCCTGGTCAACATGGTGAAACCCCGTCTCTACTAAAAATACAAAAAATTAGCTGGGCATGGTGGCGCGTGCCTGTAATCCCAGCTACTCAGGAGGCTGAGGCAGGAGAATTGCCTGAACCCAGGAGGCGGAGGTTGCGGTGAGCCGAGATCGTGTCATTGCACTCCAGCCTGGGTCACAAGAGCGAAACTCCATCTCAAAAAAAATAATAATAATAATAATTTTTTTAAAAAAATAAGCAGGGCATGGTAGGGTGTGCCTACAGCTACACATGAGGCTGAGGTGGGAGGATCACTTGAGTCCAGGAGTTCAAGACCAGCCAGGACAACACAGTGATACCATGTGTCTCTAAAAAAAAAAAGAAAAACTGAATAAAACAAACATCTATAAAAATCTGAGTATTTTGTATGATAAAATTGGGTATTTTGCTACTGTTAAAAGAAATGCAGGCTGGGTGTGGTGGCTCATGCCTGTTAATCTCAACACTTTGGGAGGCAGAGGCAGGTGGATCGCTTGAACCCAAAGAGTTTGGGACCAGTCTGGGCAACACGATGAAACCCTGTCTCCATAAAAAATACAAAAATAATTAGCTGGGAATGGCGGGTTCTGTCTGTAGTCCAGTTCCTCGAGAGGCTGAGGTAGAAGGATTACGTGAGCCCAGGAGGTACAGGTTGCAGTGAGCCGAGATTGTGTGGTTGCACATCAGCCTGGACAACCAGAAAACTTTTTATGTGCAAACACCATGACGCTAACAAAATGAAAGAATAATTCACTTGCAATCTAACTGTGCTCACCAAACTTTAATTTTAATTCAAGTTTCATAGATAAATAACTAAGGATTTTAATACAAAAGGCTGCAGAACTTACAGTCGCTTTGTCTAAAACTTTCACTGAATCCTCATCTGCGACTTTGTGTTTCCGGAGAGCTTCTTCCAGAGTCCAGAGGGGTAGGTTCTCCCACTTCCCAAACACCACTAGGTCAATGTCACTGAACACAGAATACATACACAAGAGGGTCTGAAGAAGCTGGAAACTTGTTTTAACTGACATTCATGCATATAGACTTCATTAGTACAATTAAAATCTATTTCCCATCCTGTCCAATGAAGACTAAATGTGTTGGTAATAATGATTTTGTGGAGACGGGAAAGCAATTAATGTCTTTTTTCATAAAGGATTCTGGTACTAAACATAATGACTTTCCTATCTGCATGAGCTTCATTGTGACTCAGAAATATTATGAAGTGATTTAAGCTGGATGCAGAGCAGGTATCCAGCAGGCTACCATTTGTGTTAACACACACATATGTCCTTTTATATGCACAGATATCTCTGAAAGGATATGTAAGAAAAAGCAGGGGGCAGAGGTGGGATTGAGACTTTTCACTATATTGATTTTTGTGCCTTTTCCAAATGTGAACTATGTGAATGTACTAACTATTCATAAAATTTAAGTAAATTTTTAAAGAAAAAGTGATTTTTCATGTTTTATTGAAGCTGAGAACCTAAACAAGAAATATGAACTTGAAGTTGAGTATTTTATGACTTTTGCAGGCCAAGCACATCTGTGGGAAGAATGGAAATTGCCAGGGTCTATCCACTTTAGCACACCTTAAATTGGGGTAAAGTATACCAAATCAAGCTCAAATCAAAAAGCATAATGCTGACTTTATTCTGGAGAGATCAAAATTTAAAATAATAGTAACCTTGATGGAATATCCAAACAATTTCAATTGTTAGAGAGCAAGTATTCACCTTTCAGAGAAACATTACCATTTCCCAAAAAACAGCCTACAACGCTGTGTGTCAAGCGGTCTCATCTGAGAAGACTGAAACTGAACAAGAATCCTGCAAAGACCAAGACCTTTCTCAGAGAAGAGATCTGTACCCTGCATTTCTGGATCAGGATGCTGGAACCGTAACTAGTAGAATGAGTTCTTAATATGAAAGCAAGAGTACGTGCGAGAATGAGTGAGCGAGAGAGCAGGACCTGACACTGTAGAGGATATATAATCAAGACACTTTATCATGATACTACATTAACATCTGTGTGGGTGGGTTAAGTTATGGGACTGAGCAATACTCTGCCAGGTAGTCAATTTCTAAAATTAGTAACTAATTGATTCCACTGCAACATGATCCCTTTTCCATCTCTGTGTACCATCTACATCTTGGTAAGATGTTGTGAAGTGATATTCTACTTTAAGGTAAATCAAATTAAATGCTAGTAAATCCATTTTTGTTTTGTAAATTGGTTTTGTTCCTTACACATTTGACAATCAAAATGAATACACTCTAGGAAAAGGTACAGTCCTTTGAAAGTTTCATGAGTGTACTAACCTAGTAGGTAAATATAGGCCAGTTTTAAAACTTCCAAATATCTGGACCTGAAACATAAAAAGAAGTTATTATATTGAGTTATCAGATAAAAAGTCACCAAGACATGGAGAAATGTCAGTTTTTGCTATCCTCTACTGGTACGTTTTGGTATGACAAGAGCATTTTTTTTTTTTCTAACCCCATGCTTCATGAAGTGCGGATTCTGTTTCACAAGCAGACATTCTGAATATAATTTAAACGTATGTGGTTCAAATATGAAATACGTAGACCAAAATGCAGTTGTCCCTTAGTATCATCAGGAGATTGGTTCCAGTCCCACCATGCCCAAATCTGAAAAGGCTCAAGTCCCTGCTATAAAATGGCATAGTATCTGCATATAACCTATCCAAGTCCTCCCATATACATCACCTCTAGATTACTTATAATACCTAGTACAATGTAAATGCTATGTAAACAGTTGTTATACTGTATTTTAAAAACAATTTGTATTGCTTTTCTTGTTGCATTGTTATTTTTATAGGTCTTTTTTCCCCCTGTGAGTATTTTCAATCCACTGTTGGTTGAATATGGAGATGCAGAACCTGTGGATACAGAAAGTCAACCACAGGAAACTTTCAGAAGTAGTTCAGATCACTAATTTTCTCTCATTATCCAGAAATGAAATCAAAAATCCTTATTTCTTGTTCTCTAAGTAGGAGTCTTCCAATACTAAATTACTAAATTGGGGTCAGACTACTTCAACTATAGGGCAAGTGTGGGCCCTTAGGTCAATTCCACAGAGAACATCAGGCACCATCATTATAACATCATGCTGTGGCATAAAACTGGGATGCATTCCACCTCAACCCATGGAGAAGAGTAGAACTCAGGCAGGACTATGTATGCAGGTAATCATAATAAAAGGATAGGCCAGATGCTGTGGTTCACGCCTGTAATCCCAGCACTTTGGGAGGCCAAGGCAGGTGGATACCTGAGGTCAGGAGTTCAAGACCAGCCTGGCCGACATGGTGAAACCCCGCCTCTACTAAAAATACAAAAATTAGCCAGATGTGGTAACTGGTGCCTATAATCCCAGCTACTTAGAAGGCTGAGACATGAGAATCGCTTGAACCCAGGTGGCAGAAGCTGCATTGAGCCGAGATTGTGCCACTGCACTCCAGCTTGGGTGACAGAGTGAGACTCCATTTCGGAGGAAAGAAAAAAAAGGATAAACAGTGAAACCAGTTCAACCTTTAAGGTGAGATGAACCTGGGAGCCTAAACACAAGCTCATGTTCCTCATCTGTAGGTAGATGTATCATGGCTGGCTAGCAATAGATAGATACATAGATTCAGAGAGAGAGAGAGAGAGCGCGAGCTAGACAGACAGACAGACAGATAGCTTCCACCTAAGAAAGATAAAGGTTAAGTTAGATCAGGGCTTCTCAACATTGCCATTTGGGGGCAGATAATTCTTTGTTTTAAGGGCCTGTACTGTTCACAGAATGGCTGGCAGCATCCATGGCCTCTACCCACTAGGTGCTAGCAGTGCGTACCCAGTCAGGACAATAAAAAATGTCTCGGCTCTTGCCAAATGCCCCTGAAAGCAAAATAACCACCAGCTGAAAACAACTGATTTGAATGACATAAGAGAAAGAATGCAATGTTATGGTCACTGCTCATAAAATATTAGTATCCTCACCTTTTCCCTTTACCTAAAGTGTCATATACTTACTGTCATATAAATACAAGTGTCATATACGTACAAGTTTTGCATACAGTGAAACTTACTTGTTTTGCCAACTGGACAAAAACCTTCCCTGGCTTTCCTACCACCTCCCAGGAGAGTGAATAAAGACAAGCTATAGAACACAAAGTAATGGACTCTATTAATATTACTTTGTGTAATTCTTTGCATACACAAAATTGTAGAAGAGGCCCTCAAAGGTCCCTAAAAAGTGAAGGATTAACTTGGAACCAGTAACAGGCCAAGTGCGGTGACTCACGCCTGTAATCCTAACATTTTGGGAGGCCAAAGCGGGCAGAATGCTTGAGCCCAGGAGTTTGAGACCAGACTGGCGATACAGGGAGACCCAGAGTCTACAAAAAATACAAAAATTAGCTAGGTGTGGTGGCATGCACCTGTTGTCCCAGCTTTTCAGGATGCTAAGGTGGATCACTTGAGCCCAGGAAATCAGGGCTGAAGTGAGCCGTGACCGCACTACTGCACTCCAGCTTCAGCAACAGAGTGAGACCCCCATCTCAAAAACAAACAAACAAAAAAAAACCAGAAGACTTACTACTAGTAACAAAAACTATAAATAAGCCAAGAAGAAATCCTCAGCAAACATTTTGTTTACTGACTGGAAGCTGTCTAAAAGACAATTAGCTGGTCTGAGAGAGATGAAAAAATGGCAATTTCAGGAGAGAAATAAGAAAAGAGTTATGCCTGCATTAGCCAAAGGAAATGAACTTGTAGCAACAAAAGTTCTTACTTGACATTTTCATTCAGCCATAAACAATTATATAATGTTTACCCTGGCAGGCTGGAACTAAGCAGTAATGAGGTTTTGATATAGCATATCCAGTAACAGACTACTACAACAATGAGGTCTGATTCGTCTTTCTTCTCTTTATACTAATAATTCGTAAAGATAGCTTGCCTTTAGTAGTTAGTTGCTACTGGCACTACAAAAAAAAAAGAAGTTGTTAGTTATCCAATCCAATGAAAATAATTAGGAAGCTTCAAACTTTAAAGACTGCAGAAAATTGTTTGCTTTAAAATTTAATTAGACCACAACTCTACAGAGCACTTCTACTTGCATGTGAGGACTGGCATGAGATACCAGCAGACAGGCTTCCCTCCCATGGACAAGGACCACCCTAAGCACCAGCTACCCAGGAAGGGACTCACGTCAGCGCTAGGCCAGAGCTCCTTAATTACACTCTCGATCCTGTTCACCACCTCCATCCGCATCTTCTCCTCCTCAGGTCTTGGAGACATGTATTCATAAAAATCACTGATTTCTTCATGCAGACTGAAGAAAAAAACAGAAAAGTTAATATGAACAGGGGTACTCTAATGAGAAATCACTATCTTAATCTTATATAACTAAGTCTTATAATTCAGCTGATGACTACCTTAATTTTAATGTTATAACTCAAGATAAGCTAAAATGGGAAGGTACAGAATTCAATAAAAAAAAAAGCCAAAGTAATTAAATTTAAGAAATTTCCTGTGCAAAACACTTGCTGGGGTACTAGTGATTAAAAACAGAAAAAAAGCCTACAGTCTAGCCTCTGCCTTTCCACTTCTAAGCTAGTAGACACAAGAAGATACTGAACCCAGGTGACACAGGCAAGCTTCCTGGCAGTGGGGACTGACCCTCTTACCTCTCGGGAATCCATTCCTCACAGTAGCAAACAGTACACCTTTCACAATGGTTTGCTCAGTGAATTGAATTAAGTGTCAAATGAACAAATCAGCCAGTGAACAACAGCAAAGTCTTGAAAAGAATGGCTAGCAGACAAAGGCTCCATGAAGGAGGTGAAGACTTCCAGAGCCTGCGAGGTACAGGGCAACCAGCCAGCTACATGGGCTGTGGCAGGCAGAGTGGGAGAAGCATCTGAAGAGGAAGGCAGGCCCCAGTAAAGGGCAGGCTTTAAATGACTGGCTAAGAGGTTCAAGCTTTCCCCCAGTGGCAACAGAGCTATTTAAATGGTTCTGGGAGGGACTAGAGAGAGACTGACTTTAAAAATGCAGCATTTTAAGAAGATTAAACTGACAACTGTACAAACAATGGACCAGTGAAGAGACCAGACTGGATGCAGGGAAAAGTCATGAATCACTGAGTATATAGAAGGATTGGATGACCTAGAGGATGGTGGCAGGAAAGAGGGGGGCTCCAGAAACAAAACACACACATGTACCCACAGCCCGTGGCCAGGCACAGCGCCTGACTAACATGGCGGTAGGGGGCTAAGGATGCCTTGGAGGGCTGAAGCCTGAGGGACTGGGAGAAAGCTACTGGTCTGGATGAAAGGACAAACTCATTGGGCTGAGCAATGACTTGAACGTGGTCAGGACGGGGAACAGAGAGAAAGCAGTATTCCTTTCTAAGTTGGTGAGTCTGTGAAGAGCTATGGCTGGGAAGGGAAAGTGAAGTGGTCAGCTCATCTTCCCTGGAGCACTGACCACCCATAAGCCTGAGCCACAGAGGTTAAGCACAGGGTCTCTCCCAACTGGGACAGACCAGGAGGCTTGGAGCAACAGGTGCAAAGAGTCTCAGGGTAAGGAGGGACAGGGGGTTTAGCCTGGGGCATAGCAGTGGGAAGGAAGGGCAGACACAACTTCCCAGAGCCTTGAAGAAGGGGCATGCCTGCAACTGCATGGCACCTTCAGGGCCCAGAGCAGGAAGCTGGAAAAACTGGCAGATCAAACATCATTTTAGAGCAGGGGAAAAAAAAGGTTCTACAGCCCAATCCCCAAAGGCTCTAACTTTTGCTACAAGAAACCCTGGAAACTGAAAATTAGACTGATTAAGAAACCAATAGTTCCTCCCTCTCCTGGTTTTTTATTTTTAGCCTAAGAGTCAAAAAACTTGAGTTCTAGACTCAGCTTCTACCTGAGGGCAGCTGTATTCCCTATGACAGGTGACTGGCACTCTCAGGCTTCAGTGTGTCAGGTACAGCACACTAGCTGGTGAGCAGGAGCCTTGTTTCAGGCCTTTAGTTTCAAAACCTGGGCCTTTCGTAGAGGATGATTTACATCAGTGTTCAGCCTGCTTACTATGCAACATATCCTAAAAAGTGAATCTTAAACTCCAGAAAGGTCTGTAGGTTCATCCAGAAGATATCCCAGTGGGGCCATTCTCCTTGCTATATCCCTGGGTACCTTGGGACCTTAAACTTCTGTTCTGAAGTTTTGTTTTGTTCTGAGTTTCCCAGGTTTGATTTTGTTCTCTAAGGTTATCTATCCCCTTCTGCTTCTTAAAGACAACAGCTGAATGGGAATAGCTGTTAGGACGCTTAGGGCTTGTTGTGCTCTTCTGCACAGGTCGGCTGGCAAAGATGAGGGCCATGAATAAACAACAGAACAAATGGACTGCTTCTTATCTCACTGCATAGTCTACTGTGAGTGATCACAGTTTATTTGTAGTTCTAAAACAGATCATAGAAAAACTGTATTTTAACCAACAGGGGGAAAAAACCTAAATGTGACTGCATCTACTCTCAAGGCCCCCTTGCACATTTTCTAATTCAAATAAAGGCAGAAAATATTTAGCACAACTGCCAGTCAATCTGAAGTCATAAGAAACTGATTAAGAATTCATTCTCTCTGGCAGAAGACTTTTCTCTGGCGGGGGTGGGGGGAGGAGAATTCATTCTCTGGCCGGCACAGTGGCTCACGCCTGTAATCCCAGCATTTTGGGAGGCTGAGGCAGGCAGATCACCTGAGGCCAGGAGTTCGAGACCAGCCTGGCCAACATGGTGAAACCCCATCTCTACTAAAATACAAAAATTAGCTGGGCATGGTGGAGCATGCCTGTAATTCCCAGCTCCTCGGGAGGCTGAAGCACAAAAATCACTTGAACCTGGGAGGTGGAGGCTTCAGTGAGCTGAGATCATGCCACTGTACTCCAGCTTGGGCAATGGAGTCAGACACCATCTCAAAAAAAAAGAGGATGCATTCTCTAAACATTACCAAGTGCCTACGTTCAAGGCACTAGGAAGAAACTGACTCATCAAACATGATCCTTGCCCTGGGTTACTTGCATCTAACAATGAAAAGGAACACTTACTTAAAATAGTTTTGTAGTGTGCACAATGCATACATTCTGTACTATTCCACTGTAGACAGCTTCCAGATGAATGATTCAGAGCTTTCCAATGATCACAGCTGCCCAGGATGGACTGGGTTGCCTTGTAGGCTAAGGTCACTACCAGCATTCAGAAACTAGATGACCATGAGGCAAACAAAGGTCCAATAAAAGGGATTTCTGAACTTGGTAAAAATTAGAGAAGATTCTAAAATTCACTTTCAGTGCTGTGATTCTAGGACTTTAACTAGCACAATAATTTGGGGGGGAAATTGTTACAGACTTAGAAGACAAGCTCTGACAACTACTCTCAACAATCAATAGCCCATGGCACCACCTTCCTACTTAAGGAAAAATGGTTCCACAGGTTACTGTATTTTGACTGATGTATATTTGCCACACTAGAAGGGGGGAAAGAGGAATAGAGAAAAAGAGGAAGGCTATTATTAAACCAAAACAACCCATGCAAAGTCGGAAGAGGAAACCCAATCTCAGTTTCTCATCCACACCAGGCACAAGCATCACTATCTCACCTATATGTAACTAGCTATGTGTGAAATACTCGGAGATCAACCAGATAAAATATCTTGGAACACTGAGAAAATAAACCTCAAGTACAGATTTTAAAATAATTCTGAGGGTCTCTATCCCCAGGACTGAGTAATTTTACTGCCACAGTGCCTTGCATATCCAGGTACTTAAAATACCCTGACAGACTGGAAATCCATTTGTTGAGTGTGCACTGGAAGTCTGGCTCTCATTTGAGTGCCACAGTGGATACCTGAGGAATTTTGTAGGCTTGCTTTCACATGCTAATATAATTTTATGCCTCTGAAAGCATCCAAGTACACAGAGAAAACTTTAGTTTCTCCGGTGTTTGGATCAAAATTTAATATGATTTATAAATAGGTACTGCTGAACAACACATGCCCAGTGTTACAGTTTCTCCTATGAAATTATAAAACGCATTACACTGAAGAATGACAAAATTACAGAATATAACTCTTCTGTGATCTGAACTCATATGTACCAAAAACTACAGTGTCCTCTGAAGAATATCAGTGTTTTTACGTTAAAAGGAAAAGTGGCCCAGCCACAGTGGCTCACCCTGTAACCCTAGCACTTTGGGAGGCTGAAGTGGATGGATTGCTTGAGTCCAGGAGTTCTAGACCAGCCTGGATGACATGGTGAAACCCCATCTCTACAAAAATACAAAAAATAAGCTGGCTGCAGTGGCTCACGCCTATAATCCCAGCACTTTGGGAGGCTGAGGCAGGCAGACCACGACCAGGTCAGGAGTTTGAGACCAGCCTGACCAACATGGTGAAACCCCATCTCTACTACGAATACAAAAATTAGCCAAGCATGGTGTTGCGCACCTGTAATACCAGTTACTCGGGAGGCTAAGGCAGGAGAATCACTTGAACCCAGGAGGTGGAAGTTGCAGTGAGCCGAGATCATGCCACTGAACTCCAGACTGGGCAACAGAGCAAGACTGACTCACAGCCAGCCCCTCTGCTCAGCACCGTCCCATGTGGCTCATCCACGCTTCTGTTCAGGGGTGACACTGCTTCCCAAGAGATACCTGCCCAGATATAGCGTGTCTGAACCCACCTCCACATCAAGGTCCAGTGTTCCCAGTTCTGTAACTTTAATTCTGTCACTTTTATTACCAACTTCATCCTTACATGAAGGAACTGACAAAGTTCTATTCAGTAATTGTCAATAACAGGACATCCTTCCACCAAAAAAACTGTCAACAACAGGATGTCCCCTCATCAAAAAAAAAAAAAAAAAAAAAAAATCTTAAGGTCCGTGATATCCAATTTTGAAACACATATATTGAAAAGGCACTCATACACATGTGGGTAAGTATAAATTACTACAATCTCTCCAGAGGTTGTTCTACTAATAAATGATACCATTTACACAAATACTTTTTAAAATTTCCCTTCTTTCCATCCTCCAGAAATATTTTCATGAGGGAACAAGGATATCTATATAATGATGCTCACCACAGGATTATTTAGAATATTAAAAAATTTAAAAACATTATCAATGTCCATCAACAGGATCTAATTAAATAATCATAGAAGCACCCACTGACTGACTTTCTCTTTATAGCCAATAACATTTTTAAAAGAATGAAGTAAAGCTATATAAGCTGATAAAGATGTCAGATATGTTAAGTTTGAAAGAAAATGCACAAAAAATGTTTTCAGCAGAACCCCTTTTGTATGCATTAGAAAGACATGTGCAGGGGCAGGGATGGTGGCTCACGCCTATAATCCCAGCACTTTGGGAGGCTGAGATGGGTGGATCACTTGTGGTCAGGAGTTTGAGACCAGCCTGGCCAATATGGTGAAACCCGTCTCTACTAAAAATACAAAAATTAGCTGGGCGTGGTGGTGGGTGCCTGTAATCCCAGCTACTCAGGAGGTTGAGGCATGAAAATCACTTGAACCCAGGAGGCAGAGGTTGCAGCAAGCCGAGATCACGCCACTGCACTCTAGCCTGAGCAATAGAGCAAGACTCAATCTCGAAAAAAAAAAAAAGGACATGTAAAAACACACACAGAGGGGAGACACAAAATACGTTCCTATTTGCATTGCAAGTTTTCTGGAAGGAGAACTGTTAAAGAGATTACCTTAGGGACAGGGACTTTTGCCCAGTGGAGGGTACAGGCAGGAGAGTTAGGAAGACTTATTTTTATTTTGTACCTTCCTTCCTGTACTACTATAATTTTTTTAAAAAACATCAGCATGTATTTGTCCACTTTTCTAACACCAATTGTTGTCTTCTTGATGAGATTATAGGCCAGATTTGTTGTCACCTTTGTATTTTCCCACGTGAAAAATACAGTTCTGAGTTACGTGTTCCACTCGCTAATTGGCCCTCTGCCCAACTCACACAGAACAGAGTCTATATACGATGGATACTATTAACAGTGATTACATCTGAAGAAGGACTAGGGGGGTTATTTTAAGAAAAATGCATATATGTTAATTAACAAATGTATATTTTAAAACAATAACTTCATCACAAAAAAATTCATTACAGAAAACTAACACAAAGCAGAAACACTTAAATTACTCTAGTAATCTAACCTTACAGACTACTCTAGTAATCTAACCTTACAGACACACTTAGAAAGAAGGTGACCTGGGTTGGCTGTGGAAGGAGCTCAGTGGCTAGCCTTCGGGCAATATTGACACCGGGGAACACAAAAGACCCCCAAACCTAGGAATGCAGTGACAGCATACACCAGTACATTTGGCAAAGTTTCTGCATGCCTAGCGCAGTGTGTGCTGAGTTTCTGCTAGTATCTGGCCCACCCTGAGATTTATATACTCAAACATGTTGCAAGGCAAATTTCTGGAAGAATACACAAAAACTGCTAAGCAGGACTTTCCTCTAGGGTGGAACAGAGGTCTGAATTTGCATGATTTTGTACTGTTTGATTTTTTTCAAACCTGCCTAGGCACCAAGAGAAGTGAGTGACTCAAGGCCCTGGGGTAATGGCAGTGCAATGATTGACATCTTCAGAAGACTGCAGATGGATCTTTACCAAGAAACTCATGCACACATCTAGCCTCCTGTACTTGCAGGTCCCAGCTAGACATCTCTACCAAGATGTCACCTCAGACTAAACAAGTCCAAAATACTATTGCTTGTCTTCTCTTAAACCTATCCCTACTCCTTGTGTTTTCCTCCCTGAGTTACTGTTTCCTTGAATGGAAACTTTGGTCTTCGTTGGTTCACCTTTCTCCATCTACAGAGCCAAGAGGTTTCCAAATCCTTCTAACCAAAACCAAAACCCAAAACACTGCCAAATCAGACCCTGTCCCTCCACCTTCCCTGACAGTGCTTTGAGTTCAAGTCCTTTTTTCTCATAGAATACTGTGGCAGCCTCCAAACTGGTCTCCCTGCCATAAGCCTCTCCCTAGGATATCGCTGCATGATTACCGAGGTCCCCTTCATTAGCCTACCTGTGTCACTTCCACACTCCTTATGGTAACATGGCCTACCTTTCCAGTCTCACTTCTGAAAGCTTCTGAGCCCTCTTCTATGACAGTCCCACAGAACTGGACTGGGGCATGCCTTGCCTCTTCAAGAATCACCCTCTCACTCAGGTTTGGGGAGCTCAATATCAGCTTCTCTGTAAAATTCCCAGAGGCAGAATGACTTCAGAGCCTCCTGAGAGCTCCTAGAGGATGGCAGGCCAGGCCTACCTGTGGCAGAGCAGTCAGGCTTACAGGCCTCCCCACTCAGACTCAACTCTGCCTGCTTTGGCTCTGTGTGCCCAGACGCAGGACTCAGCACAGAGAAGCGCCTCCTTAGGGAGGGACCTTCTGTTCACAGGATGACATCTACCGACACCAATGTCCACATAGTCTCAAAAGGGACATGATGTTCCTTAAAATGAGCTCTGAACCAAGATCCAAGAAAATGGATGCTCACACAGTGTGGCTGAGAACTGACAAAACCAGAAAGGAGGACAATTTGACCCAAGAACTATAGATGTCCACTATCCCTAAAGAAGGCAATTCCACCTCTCAGAATATAGCCAAAGGAAGTAAGTCTGCATGGGCACAGAGATAAGATGATAAAATACTCACAATCAACATGTAATTTTCTTTAAAAAGCCAAGGTTTACAAGTGGAATGCCTAATGTTTTACATTTTAAAGTCGGTACAATATGCCTACCTTCTACAGTACCAATAACAATACGAGGTCACTTGAAAAAAAGCCATGCCTAATTAGGAAGCTCTCCAGTTCCAAAGCAGAAAGTCAAAAAGCCTCCTGTCTCCTGTATTTGTGGACAAGAAAATTCATTACCCTAAATAATCTGTACTATCTCCCAAGATTTAAAAAAACAAGGGAGAGAGAAAATACAGATGATATACAGATTTTTCTTTTTTTTTTTTTAAAGATGGGGTTTCCCCATGATGGCCAGCCTTGTCTTGAACTCCTGACCTCAGGTGATCCACCCACCTCGGCCTCCCAAACTGCTAGGATTACAGGCGTGAGCCACCACGGCCAGCAATATACAGATTTAAATACAGAAATACAGATTTAAAAGGAAAAAGAAAGAGCCCATATATCTTACTTTTATGAACGCTGCAGGTATTTTCAACAGTGAATCATGGCTAAGGAATGCCATATTTGCTATGGTAACCCTTCCTCGGTTAGGACATGAGAGTGAAAGTGCAGGGAATGGATATTCATCTATGTGTCCTAAATTACAGTTTTCATTTTTAAATTCTTTTAAGAGGTACTCGTGCCTGCTTTCCTAGAAATTAGAGCATTCCTTTTAAATACCATCGCCAGTTGCACTCAATTTCTGCAGTATAATTTTTTTAGGCCAATGTTTCAGAAGGATGGTTTTTCAGTTGATTTTCTCTTGGTCCCTTCCCACTTTGCTGCTATGAACAGAGATAATAAAAACCACCCGATTCTCCCCAGGCCTCTATCTTTTGCCACCCGACCTTACCACTACTTTCAATTGATTATAAGGAGAGAACAAGAAAAGAAATCATTACCCAAGAGTTGCTTTATCTAATTCAGGTCAAAAATTCTTTCCCCTTCCAATAAAATTTCTGAACTACCCAAACTACTCTTGAGTAGATCTAACCAAATTTGGGTAAAGTCAAGAAGCCTAAAGAGAATGGTTGATGAAGTATTCTCTAAGATCAAATATGTTGAAACTAAGGCTTGATTAATAAATGTATTCCCCAAATGGGAAACCTTGAAATATCTGAGTGAAGAAAAAAACAAAACACAAATAAACAAGGCAATCTTTCCAAATGCCAATAAGAAGTTTGTTATATTCTTAAATATAATAATGAAATATGGATGTATTTAACCCACATAATCCCAATACCAAAACTTCATTCATGGATTTATTTGTTGTTTCCTTTTAGTGGAAGGGCTGCTGGTGTTTAAGAACAGATGCTGCTCTGTAAAAGCACAACCATTTGTAGCATCTTTCCCTATGTTATGGTACAGGTAAAAGCGGCACAGAATCAGCAAAGGGGCACCTTACATTCAAGGACCCCTACCTATGAAAATCCCAGTATCCATGGCTGGGCACAGTGGCTCGCGCCTATAATCCTAGCACTTTGAGAGGCCAAGGTGGGTGGATCACCTGAGGTCAGGAGTTCAAGACCAGCCTGGCCATCATGGTGAAACCCCATCTTTAAAAAAAAAAAAAAAGAAAGAAAATCCTAGTATCCAAAACATACTAACAGTGATTACTTGCTCAATAAATAATTTATATTAAATAGGGCATGCTCCCAACGCATATTTAAAATGTTTTAACTATTAGTAGTCACTACTTGGATAATGAAATTGGAAACAAGACTGATTTGGAGAAAAGATATCAGCACTTTTTTTTGGTACCAAATTTCTTTTTTTTTTTTTTTTTTTTTTTGAGACGGAGTTTCGCTCTTCTTACCCAGGCTGGAGTGCAATGGCGCGATCTCGGCTCACCGCAAACTCCGCCTCCTGGGCTCAGGCAATTCTCCTGCCTCAGCCTCCTGAGTAGCTGGGATTACAGGCACGCGCCACCATGCCCAGCTAGTTTTTTGTATTTTTAATAGAGACGGGATTTCACCATGTTGACCAGGATGGTCTCGATCTCTCGACCTCGTGATCCACCCACCTCGGCCTCCCAAAGTGCTGGGATTACAGGTTTGAACCACCGCGCCCGGCCCCAAATTTCTTTATTTAAATGAAAGGTACAAAGAACTTAAGTGGATGTTTTGGTACAACTTACACAAAAGGTAAGGGAAACCCCAACATGCATGCACTGCCTTGGTGACCAGGGAAGTCAACCCGTGGCTATGGGGAAATTAGCCTAAGGCTTAGCTTTCATTATCACTGTCTCCCAGGGTGTGCTTGTCAAAGAGATATTGTGCCAAACCAGATTGGGGAGCTCCCATCTTGCGCAAGTTGGTCACGTGGTCACCCAATTCTTTGATGGATTTCACCTGCTCATTCAGGTAATGTGTTTCAATGAAGTCCCACAAATGGGAGTCATTTTTGTCAGTGGCAGTTTGTGCAGTTCCAGTAGTGACTGATTCACATTTTCTTCCAAATGTAATGCACACTCCATCGCATTCAGCCCGCTCTTCCAGTCATCGTGGTCTGGTTTTCCTGATATCCTGAAGGAAGATGCGGCCACCTCGTTGGTTCTGCAGCTTCATCAGTTTCTGGGCATGTTCCCTCTCCTCATGAGATTGGTGAAGAAAGTACTTGGCAAAGTTCTTCAAACCCACATCACCGCGGTCAAAGTAGTAAGATATGGACAGGTAAACACAGGAGGCATAGAGCTACAGGTTGATCTGGCGGTTAATGGCGGACTCTGAATCCTGGTGGTAGTTCTGGCGCACCTGCGAAGGTGATGCGGTCGTCATGGCGGCCGCTAAGAAGAGGTAGCGGCAGTGGCTGTGCTGCGCTGGAGAGAAGGCGGGGGCCTTGGGGCGGTCCGAGGATGCGGTGTGGAGGTGAAGGAGGGCTGGCTGCGCGCGGCGGGGGACGAGCGCCAGGTTCCCTCCAAGCACCGGGTTCCGTCCAAGCACTGTTGAAGCAGGAAACCGCGGCGAAGAACGTCTCAGAACTTGCTTTTTCTACACTGTTGAAATATTTTGGCTAAGTGCTGGTATTTATTTTTTTCTTTATATTAGAGACTGTGTCTCACTATGTTGTCCAGGCTAGTCCCAAACTCCTGAGCTCAAGCAATCTGAGCACCTTAGCCTCCCAAAGTGCTGGGATTACAGGCATGCATCACTGCATCAAGCCTTTTTTTTTTCTTTTAATAGACAGAGTCTTCTTCTGTCACCCAGGCTGGAGTACAGTGGCTCACTCTACCCTCTGCCTCCAGGGTTCATTCGATTCTCATGCCTCAGCCTCCTCAACAGCTGGAAAACAAGTGCATGCTGCCACATCCTGCTAATTTTTGTATTTTTGGTAGAGATGGGCTTTCTCCATGTTCACCAGGCTGGTCTTGAACTCCTGACTGCAAGAGATCTACCTGCCTTGGCCTCCCAAAGTGCTGGGATTACAGGTGTGAGCCACTTCAGACAGCCAGTGCTGGTTGTCTTTTTGTTTGTTGTTTTGTTTTGTTTTTCAGACAGAGTCTGGCTGGAGTGCAGTGGTACATCTTGGCTCACTGCAACCTCCATCTCCCAGGTTCAAGAGATTCTCTCATGCCTCAGCCTCCTGAGTAGCTGGGATTACTGACATGCGCCCCCACACCAACCTAATTTTTGTATATTTAATACAGATGGAGTTTTGCCATGTTGACAAAGCTGGTCTCTAACTCCTGATCTTAGATGATCCACTTGCCTCAGCCTCCCAAAGTGCTGGGACTAAACATGAGCCACCATGCCCAGCCCAGTGCTGGCATTTTTAAAAGCAAAAACAAACTGATTCACAAAGACTCCATTACACATATAAATTACACATATAAACAAAAACATAATATGTACAAACCTAGACTAACTTTTACGAGGTCCTATATTTTTTTCAAAATTAACAAATAAAAAAAACCTCTGGGCTAGAAGAAGTAGCTCAGGCCTATAATCAGCATGTTGGGGGGCTGAGGGCTGGAAAATTGATTGCCTGAGGCCACGAGTTCAAGACAAACCTGGGTAAAAGGGCGAGACCCTGCCTCTACAAAAAAAATTTTTAGCCGGGTGCGGTGGCTCGAGCCTGTAATCCCAGCACTTTGGGAGGCCGAGGTGGGTGGATCACGAGGTCGAGAGATCGAGACCATCCTGGTTAACATGGTGAAACCCCGTCTCTACTAAAAATACAAAAAAATTAGCTGGGCATGGTGGCGCGTGCCTGTAATCCCAGCTACTCAGGAGGCTGAGGCAGGAGAATTGCCTGAACCCAGGAGGCGGAGGTTGCGGTGAGCCGAGATCGCGCCATTGCACTCCAGCCTGGGTAAGAAGAGCGAAACTCCGTCTCAAAAAAAAAAAAAAAAAAAAAAAAAAAAAATTTTAATTAGCAGGGTGTGGTGGTGTGTGCCTATAGTCCCAGCTACTCAGAAGGCTGAGGCAAGAGGATTGCTTGAGCCTGGGAGAAGCTGAGGCTGCAGTGAGCCATGTTCATGCCACTGTACTCCAGCCTGAGCAACAGAGTGAGACCCTGTCTCAAAAAATAAAAAATAAAAAAACCCACAAAAATAAAGCAAAAGGCAAGTATTCAAAACAAAGAACTCATAGTACTCAACAATAAGAAAATAAACAACCCATTTTTTAAAATGGGCTGAAGACCTAAACAAAGACCTCACTAAAGAAGATACACAGATGACAAGTAAACATATTAAAAAGATGCTCAATGTCATGTATCACTAAAGAACTGGAAATTAAAACAAGTGGGACAGCATTATATACCTAATAGAATGACCAAAATCTAGAACACTGACAACACCAAATGCTGGTAAGGATGCACAACAACAGAGGCTCATTCATGGCTGGCAGGAATGCAAAATGGCGTGGCCACTTTGAAAGACATTTTCTTTTTTCTTCTACTTATTTTGTACTTAGTTTTGCTTCCTCACCCTCTGACTCATCTTTTTTTCTTTTGTTTTTAAGTCAGGGTCCTGCTTTGTCACCCAGGCTGCAGTGCAGTGGTATGATCACAGTTCACTGCCACCTCCAGGTCCTGGGCTCAAGTGAGCCTCCCACCTCAGTCTCCCAAGCAGTTAGGACTACAGGCACATATGACTACACCCAACTAATTTTTAAATTTTTTGTAGAGATGAGGTCTTGCTATGTTGCCCAGGCTAATCTTGAACTCCTGGCTTCAGGGGATCCTCTTGTCTCAGCCCCACATTGTGCTAGGGTTACAGGCATGAGCCCCCACACCCAGCTGGCAGTTTCTTAGAAAACTAAACATACTCTTACCGTACAATTCAGCAATTGTTCATACACAAACCTACACCGAATGTTTATAGCAGCTTTATTCATAATTGTCAAACTGGGCACAGTGTATACCTATAATCCCAGTTACCCAGGAGGCTGAGGAGAGGGGTTCACTTGAGCCCAGGTGTTCATGAGCCCAGTAAGGAAAATACAATGACACCCTGTCTCAAAACATTTTTAAAAACTATCAAAACCTGGAAGCAACCAAATGACCTTCAGTAGGTTAATGGATCAACTGTGGTACATCCATACAATGGAATGTTATTCAGGACTAAAAAGAAATGAGCTATCAATCCAGGAAAAGATTTGGAGGAATTTTAAATGCATACTACTAGATAAAAGAAGTCAATCTGAAAAGGCTACATGCTGTATGATTCCAAGGGCATGACATTCTGGGAAAGGGAAAACTATGGAGGCAGAAAATAGATCAGTGTTTGCCACGGGCTGAGGGAAGGGATAAATTAATAGGTGAAGCGCAAGATTTTTAGAGCACAAATTGTGTCCAGCACCCTTTATTGAATGTTCCATCCCTTTCTCAGTGACTGAGTACATGCTGTTCCAGTCTGCCCAAAGGACTGTCCCCTTACAGCCTCCCTCACCCCCCACAGTAATTCTATCACCCCACACTTTTCTTGGGAAACTATTCCTATCCCTACTATTCCATGTGATTCTGGTGAGGCTGCACTGCAAAGCCAGCTGGCAGTTCAGGGCAGGAAGAGCCATGGGTAGCCCCCAATTAGTGTAGCATCCCCATGGTCATGGGCCAAGGATGGGCACATGGCCACAGCAGCCCAAGCGGTATCTTCCTTAGGACTTTACACACTGACTCTAAGGAAGGTCACTTCCCTCTTTGATCTCAAAGTATAAAAATAGAATCCTGGAAGTATCAAAAACCATACCTCCTTTTCTCTGGCTGCATAAAGGAAGCTATTCGCAACAGCAGAAAATGGAGCCAACCCCCAAAAATATCAAAGTCAGGGAGAGATAGGCACTGAGCTTTCTCTGGAGTCACTAAAGCAAATACCACCTTTGGTTAAGAAATTATGAGTTTATTTACTTGCACCTGAAAGACTCCTGATTCATACACAAAGCCTTTGATTATATACACTCTCATCACAGTTGGGTCAGGTCTTAAGTGTTCTTTTCACATCTATGGCTATTTCTGTCTATTTGAGGGCTCAGATTACCCTTTAAAATTCACGTATAAATCTATAAGTAGTTGAAAGTACAAAACCAATCGTCTTCCAAACTCATCTTTAGTTTTCAAAATGTTGTTGGATGTTCTTGCCTGTGATGTTTTCAGCTTTGTTGAATCTGTGGTCTCTGTCTCAACCACAACTGAGAAAGCGTTTCTCTGCATTGCCTTATGGATTACTTGTGTTTTTCTCTGCATTGCCTTGTATATTATTTGAGGATAATAAAAATCTATAGATACACCTATTGTATACTCATAATATTTTGAAGAAATCTATAGAATTATAGGGTTTGTTTGTTTTTTTATAGAGATGAGGTTTCACTGTAACCTCAAGTGATCCATCCGCCTTGGCCTCCCAAAGTGCTGGGATTACAAATGTGAGCCACCACACCCAGCCTAGAATTATAGTTTTTAGAAGCACAATGGTAACAACTGTTTCCTCAACATCCTCCACAATCTCATCCCAGTTCATGTCAAAGGGCCAATTATGAAAGTCATTCTTGCTTGACAACTTGTTGTATGGGGAGGAAAATAAGACTTATTTATTATTGATTTTTTTTTTTTTTTTTTTGAGACACAGTTTCACTCTGTAACCCAGGCTAAAGTGTGATCTCAGCTCACTGTGGCCTCCACCTCCTGGGTTCAAGCAATTCTGCCTCAGCCTCCTGAGTAGCTGGGATTACAGACACAGGTCCAGCTAATTTTTGTATTTTTAGTAGAGACAGTGTTTCACCATGTTGGCCAGACTGGTCTTGAACTCCTGACCCCAGTGATCTGCCCACCATGGCCCCCCAAAGTGCTGGGATTACAGGCATGAGCGACCATGCCTCGACTATTAATAATATTTTTAAAAGCTTGATGTTAGCTGCTACATGTTTAGTTATATATTTAAATTTGGGCTGGGCATGGTGCTTCATGCCTATAATCCCAACACTTTGGGAGGCTGAAGCAGGAGGATCGCTTGAGCCCAGGAGTTGAAGACCAGCCTGGGCAATATATCAAGACAGCATCTCTACAAAAAAATTAAAAAATAAATAATATTAAATATATTTTAAAAGTAGCCATTAGGATGACTGTTCTATCAAAAAATAAAATACTAAGTGTTAGCAAGGATGTGAAGAAATTAGAGCCCTTGTACATTGCTGGTGGTAATGTACAACGGTATAGCTGTGTGAAAAACAGTATGACAGTTCTTCAAAAAAGCCACACATGGAATTACCATACGATCCAGCAATTCCACATCTGGGTATATATTCAAAGAATAGATAGCAGAGATGCAAATAGATACTTGTACAGCTATAGCAACATGATTCAAGATAGCCAATAGGTAGAAGCAACCCAAATGTCCAATGATGGATAGATGGAGAAACAAATTGTGATATATACATATAATGGAATATTACTCAATCTTAAAAAGGAAAGAAATTCTACATACGCTACAAAATAGATGAACCTTGAGGACATTAAGCTAATGAAATAAGCTGGTCACAAAAGGATAAATACTGGTTGATTTCACTTATGTGAGGTACCTAGAGTACTAAAATTTCCGTCAGAAAGATAGAAATGTAGAATGGTGGCTGCCAGGGGCTGCAGGAAGGGGAGAATTAAGAGTTCGTGTTTAATGTTTCAATTGGAGATGAAAATTTTCTGGAGACAGATGGTGGTGATAATTGCAAAATAATGTGAATGTATTTAATGCCACTGATCTGCACACTAAAAATGGTTAAGATAGTAAATTGCATGCTATGTGTATTTTACTATAGTGTTTTAAAATGTAGCTACCCCAAAGAATTGTCATTAATGAAATGTGATATGTCCATGAAATGGACATAAAAAAGAACAAAGTATTGAAACGCTGCAACATGGATGAACCTTGAAAATATTATGCTTAGTAAAAAGAAGCCAGACACAAAAGGCATGATTCCATTTATATGCAATATGCAGAAGAGGCAAATCTATACAGACATAAAGAAGATTATTGGGCCACAAGGACTAAATGTTCAACAGGTATAGGGTATCCACTTGGGGCTAAAATGTTCTGAAACTATACAGTTACAGTGGCTGCACAACACTGGGACTGTACTTACTTAATGTCACTGAATTGTACCAATTAAAATGGTCACAGGTAAATGTTAGGTTTTATGTTTTAAGCATATTCAAATATGCACTGTTCTTTAAAAAAAAAAATCCAACAGCTCATGTAGATATCATGTAGCTAATCAGCAGAGATATACCACTGAAGAACTAAGTATTATACTATGGTATAATATCAATCCTAACAATGTTATTTCATATAAATGCCCTAGTTTGTGAAAACAAATACCAAAAATACTATTTTCTTTCTTTTTTGGAAACAGAATCTCACTCTGTTGCTTAGGCTGAAGTATGGTGGCACAATCTAAGCTCACTGCAATCTCTCCTTCCCGAGTTTAAGCGATTCTCCTGCAGTCTCCTGAGTAGCTAGGATTACAAGCATGCACTGCCACACTTGGCTAATTTTGCATTTTTAGTAGAGACAGGGTTTCACCATGTTGGCCAGGATGGTCTCGAACTCCTGACCTTAAGTGATCTACCCACCTCGGCCTCCCCAAAGTGCTGGGATTACAAGCATGAGCTACCACACTTGTCCAAAAATACTATTTTCTTAATAAATATAATTGGTTTTTTATACAAATGGAGAAAACTATTATATTATTATAGAAATACTGAATTACACTGTGGAATGATTGGGGCACTACTTCATGTTATGCACCAAAGATGAATAACGGGTGTTATATACGGAGGAGTTTACACTAACAAGAAATGCGCCACATGCTGAGACATTTCAGAGAGAATAAAGGGGATATCCTCATGGTGACAGCCCAGGGCCTCAGTTCATGTTTTAGTCATTAGCCCCCAAACCTGTCTGGAAAGTTGGGAGGTTCTTTACTCAAAAAAAAAAAAAAAAATTAGGGAAGTTATCTTCCAGTAGAAACCAAGTGCCAAAAGCATTTATAATCAAAGGAACATGAAGGTTCTTTCCTTACAGCTTTATCTTGCCATAACGCACTTGTAATATTTTAAAATCAAACTGGCACAGTCTCACACTTTAAATAGGGACAACTCAGCTGAGAATTTAACAGTAAGAAGACAAGGTACTCTGGGGTCACATAAATCACATAAAACAAACTAATGTGGTAAAAGCCAACCTGACAGAATTTTGACAGCAACATTATTTTTAAATACAAACATATCACTAAGATTAAGAATATAAGCTTTTATTTTGTTTGTATTCAATGAAAACAGCTTTCTTATAGGCAATAAGAAAAGAAGTTACAATGGAATTAAGAAAAAGATATGGATCACCAGCTAAATTAAGAAACCCTAAGATTCCTAGATCTACCATGTAGGGAAACAGAGGCAACATAATAGACAACAGTGAGATGCACTACAAATGGTTACTATGGGAAAAGGGAGGGAGGGGAGCAGAACAAGCTCTGCCTGCCAAACTAGAAATGTCAGCACGTATCTTGTTTTGTTTTTTAAAAACCAAGGGTCTCAGGGTCTTGCTATGTTGCCCAGGCTGGAGCACAGTCACAGTCACAGCTCACTATAGTTCTCGAACTCCTGTGGTCAAGTAATATTCCTGCCTCAGCCTCCCTAGTAGCTGGGAATACAGGTGCCGACCACAGTACCCAAGTTGTTTAAAATTGGGTGAAAAAATTAAATGTACAAGCAGGATAGGGAACAAAGCAATGTTTCGTAACATCTTTAACTGGGTCTGCTAACACTTCTCCAGGTCTATACATTCTCTATGAGAATTTTTAAATGGTGTGTTTTCATTTCAAGTTTACACTAAAACATTAGCATACACTGTTCTGGATCATTGAGAAGCTTCCCTGGAAACACAGAGCTGCCCAGGGATTTCGCAGTCAACATATGCTGTTGTATTTGCCATCAGGCTAAGGACAAACAATAGGATTTTAACTGGTTTGTACTAACAATCAAGAACAGAGTAAGACCTGATCCCTGCGTAATATACACAGCAAGCGAAGGGCAGAGAATACCCCTCCTGGGTTCTGCAGTTGTCAGG
This sequence comes from Saimiri boliviensis, assembly GCF_048565385.1. Lineage (NCBI taxonomy): Eukaryota > Metazoa > Chordata > Mammalia > Primates > Cebidae > Saimiri > Saimiri boliviensis. The sequence continues at coordinate 122,183,738 of NC_133449.1, forward strand.
GACAAGTGATGAGAGAACTAAGTTACCTCATGGCAAGGTAATAAAAGCCATTCCCAAAGCCTCCCAATCTACCACAGCCACAATACCATATTCACAATGAGAGGAGCAACTGGAATAAAGATTATCTGTTCCATAAAAGTAATTTTAATTTTATTGATTTTTGTCATTTTATCTGTCTTTAATTTGTAAGCTTATTTTCTTTTTCTAATCTGTAAGCAGGCCAGGTGTAGTGGCTCACACCTGTCTTCCCAACACTTTAGGCCAAGGTGAGAACTGCCTGAGCCCAGGAGTTCAAGACCAGTGATTAAGGTACTGTCCCAATTAAAAAAAAAAAAGAAAAGAAAGAAAGACAAAAGGAAAGAAAAAAATGCATACAAGTTTAGAATTTTTATGTGTCAGATGCATTTTTTCTTCTTTTTTAATATAGAAATGGGGTCCTGCTACTATATTGCCCAGGCTGGTCTCAAACTCCTTGGATCAAGGAATCCTTCCACCTTGACCTCCCAAAGTGCTGCAATTACAAGCATGAGCCACCGTGCCCAGCCTTATGACCGTACCTGGCCTTAACATTGTGATGTTACATTCTTAAGTAACATTATAATGAAAATAACTTCAGCTAGCATACCAAGACCATTCAGTTGAGAAAAGATAGTCTTTTCAACAAATATTGATGGGAAAACTGGATATCTATATGCAAAAGACTCAAGTTTGACTTTTTTTTTTTTTTTTTTTGGAGATGGGAGTCTTGCTCCATTGCCCAGGCTGGAGTGGGAGTGCAGTGGTACAATCTTGGCTCACTGCAACCTCTGCCTCCTGGAGTCAAGTGATTCTCCTGCCTCAGTCTCCTGAGTAGCTGGAACTACAGGCATGCACCACCATGCCTGGCTAATTTTTGTTTCAATAGAGACAGGGTTTTGCCATGTTGGCCAGGCTGGTCTCAAACTCCTGATCTCAGGTGATCCACCACCTCAGCCTCCCAAAGTGGTGAGATTACAGGCATGAGCCACTACACCCTGGGCCTCAAGTTTGACTCTTAAACTGTATATAAAAATTAACTCAAAATAGATCAAAGACCTAAACTTAGGGGCTAAAACTATAAAACTGTGGAAAGGAAACAGAGCGAAAGCTATCTGACATTGTATTTGGAAATGGTCTCTCAAATCTGACACTAAATGTACAGGTAACAAAAGAAAAAATATTCTTCAAAATTGAAAGCTTTTGTGCATCAAAGGACACTATCAAGAGAGTAAAGGTCAGGTGCAGTGGCTTAAACCTATCATCTCAACACTTGGAGAGGCTGAGGTAGGAGGATTGCTTGAAGCCACGAGTTTAAGATGAGTCTGGGCAACAAGGTGAGACACTGTCCCTTCAAAAAATGAAAAATAAATAACAATTTAAAAATTGACAGGGCACAGTGGCCCACACCTATAATCCTAGCAGTTCTGGAGGCAAAGGTAGACGATCACTTGAGGTCAGGCAAGATGGCATGACTGCTCTCCAGCCTGGGCAAAAAAGTGAGACAACTCAAAAAAAAAAAAAAAATGTGCAAAGGATGTGATAAAGAGAGACTGGAGCCCTTGAACTTTGCCTGTGGGAAGGTAAAATGATTTAGCTGTGATTGAAAAGTCTGGCCATCCCTCAAAGAGTTAAACATAGAATTCTCATATGATCTAGCAATTCCACTCCTAGGTATAGAACCAAAGGAACTGAAATCAGATTCAAACGAGTACATGGTCACCAATGTTCATACCAGCATTATTCTCAATAATTAAAGGTGGAAGCAATCCAAATGTCCATTGAGGTTGAATGAAAAAACACAATGTGGTATATACAAACAATGCAATATTAATTATCTCTAAAAGAATTAAAGTGATACAAGAGACCACATGGATGAATCTTGGAATCGGCCTGCTAGATGAAGAAAGAAAGAAACACAATTAAAGCATTGCAAAAGAAAAAAAGTCCGAAACAAAACAACAAATATGTAGGATTCCACTTAGATGGAATAGACAAATTGATAGAGACAGATAGATAGTAGGATGGTGGTTGCCAGCATCTGGTTGCAGGGATGGAGTGAGAAACTATTGTTTAATCAGTACAGAGTTTCTGTTTAGGATGATGAAAAGTTCTGGCAATGGTCAATGGTGATGGTTGTACAACACTGTGAATGTACTTAATGCCGCTGAATTGTATACTTAAAAATGGCTAAAATGGTAAATTTTATCTTATGTATACTTTATAGTTAATACTGGACATCTGCAAAAATGTTTTATGCAGAACTTAATTTGAGAAACAGAACTACAGAATTAAGTTACACCATTTATGTAATGTTTAAAAACACAGACAACCATGTACCAATCGATGTAAGCATAGGTGAGAGCACGAAAGTGCAGATGGAAAGGGCTCACATTTGCCTCTGAGGACTGGTTACCTCTGGGGAAGTGGGGGTGGAGGGAGAGTGAGACGACATATGTCAAGGGTCTTCAGGAAATCTGAGTAGTTGCATTCCCTAAGGTAAGAGAGAGGGAGGCAGGGAAGGAAGGAGGTAAAAAGGAATTCAAATGTGTTAAATCCTAGTGGTAGGTAACCAAAGGTTCAATATGTTACTCTGTATCCTCTTCACGTTTAAATAATTATAAAAAACAAACTCTGAAATCACTAAAAATGAAAGGTTTATACAATGAAGGAGCATGCAAATTCAAACTTCCCTCAGCCATCTTACACAGTGAATGAACAGACAATCCACTGACATGAAACAATGTTCCAGAACTTAGCATAAAGACCGGCTTGAACTTTCCTTCCCTCCTCTCTTTTCACAGGTCTAAGATGTCATGATCAGACAACTGGAGTTGCCTATCACCAGTCACTAGCCAGACTTCTCTCTCACTTCAAGACCATAATTGGTCCTACACTTTTTACTTGCCTCCAAAACTGCAAGTTAAGTAAGCATGAATTCACCTTAGAAGTAAGCTAAAAAGCTGTGGCATTTCTCTCAATATACAAGTATATTCCTACTAGACTAGTAATACAGAGTAAGATTGGTTCATGATTTACTTTCTGCAAGTAACTGAAAATTGTCATTAGTAAGATGCAGAAATTCCCACAAAAGCCAGGAACTTGGTAACAAACTACAACTTGGAGCTTGCTTCTTCGCTAGTCATACCAAGACTATATAGAGTATCAGGGTGGAAATAACCGTAGCACGTCTCTCTCTCTCTCTCTTTTGCCTGCGCAATTACGTCTTTTGTTTTTCTTTTTAGGCAAAGCACTATTTCCATGATAGTACAGGGAATGTGAGAACACAACAAGCTCAAATAACACTCAGAACCAAAAGCGGGGATATTCCTAGATAATGACCCAAGAGAACTGAAAATGTATGCTCACACAAAAATTCCAGCATGATACTCAGGAGCCTGAGCCTGGGTTCCTCATTTGAACCCAGGAAGCTCAAAGAGGCTGCAGTGAGCCAAGATTGCACCACTGCACTCCAGCTTGGGTAACAGAGTGAGACTGCCCTCTGCCTTCCCACCCAAAAACAAAAAAACAAAAAAACAAAAAGCCACCTCAAGCATGAACATTTATGGCAGCATTATTCATAATAGTAAATGGAAAACAACCTGAATATCCATCAACTGATGAATAATAAGCAAAACATGGTATAACCATACAATGGAATATTACCCAGCCAAATAAAGGATAAAGTAATGATACATGCTACAACACAGATGGACCTGGAAGACATTATTCTAAGTGAAAAAAGGCAGACATCAAAAGCCATTAATTTTGGCCTTCCAAAATTAATGTATTGTACTATTTATTGTATTGTACATTCCATTAATGAAATATCCCAACAGTCAAATCCATGAAGACAAAAAGTACACTGATGGTTGCCTGGTGCTGGGAGATTTGGGGAGAAATGAGGAGGAACTGCTAATGAATACAAAGTTCCTTTCTGGATTGATGAAAATGCTCTACAGCCTTTTCTGGTGATGGCTGCACAATTCTATGTATACACTGAAACCTAAAAGATAAAATTCACCCACTTTAAATGGGTGAATTATATCTCAATGTTGTTAAAAAAGCGGGGGGGGGGGGGGCAGGACAAACTGCCATTACAGCCATTAAATAGATTATTGTGCCTAAGCTTTTACCTTGTACATGCTACCACAAAGCAAAAAAAGAGGACAGGGAGACTCTAAGTCAATAAAAAGAAGACTTACATGTTACAAAAATGGATGACCTACACAAACTCAAAACACAACTTCATATTTTAGTTAACAGGCAAATTGTTCACCTTTATGAATACTGAAAACATCTGCAGACCACATTATATCAGGATCCACAAGGGATCTAGGAAACCCAGGGTCACTGCTCAAAGAATTTAAAGAGTTTTTAATGTATTAGGTTGGCGCAAAACAAATTGCAGTTTTGCACTGCTGGAATTTGCTGTTTGATACTGGAATACATTCTTAAATGTGGTTATCTTTCACATCATTTTAATGTGCAATTCTCGCTTTGTAATTTTTTTCTAGTGACTTATTACTTGCTGTTTGTTTATTTTAGACTATGGAAATGATCTTATTCAAGTTCAAAATGGGTCATAAAGCAGTGGAGACAACTCACAACATCAACAATGCATTCGACCCAGGAACTGCTCATGAACCTACAATGCAGTGGTAGTTCAAGAAGTTTTGCAAAGGAGACAAGAGCCTTGAAGATGAGAAGCATAGTGGCTGGCCACTGGAAGTTGACCAACTGAGAGCAATCACTGATTACAACTACACGAGTTCTGCTGCTGAAGAACTCAGCATTGACAATTCTACGCTCATTTGGCATTTGAAGCAAATTGGAAAGGTTAAAAAAAGCCCAGTAAGTAGGAGCCTCATAAGCTGAGCAAAAATCAAAAAAAGTCATTCTTAAGTGTCTTCTCATTCTATGCGACAACAATGAACCACTGCTCAGTTGGATTGTGACACGTGACAAAAAGTAGATTTTATACGACAACTGGCGACAACTAGCTCAGTGGCTTAACTGAGAAGAGGCTCCAAAGCACTTCCCAAAGCCGAACTTGCAACAAAAAAAGGTCACGGACACTGGTTGGTGGTCTGCTGCTGGTCTGATCCACTACAGCTTTCTGAATCCCGGCAAAACCATGACAACTGAGAAGTATACTCAGCATATCAATGAGATGCACTGAAAACTGCAACACCTGCAGCCGGCCTTGGTCAACAGAAAGGGTCCAATTCTTCTCCATGACAACACCCAGCCACATGTCACATAAACAACGCTTCAAAAGTTGAATTAAAATGGGCTACAAAATTTTGCCTCATCCACCATATTCATCAGACCTCTTATCAACCAACTACCACTTCTTCAAGCATCTTGACAAATTTTTGTAGGGAAAACACTTCCACAACCAGGATGCAAGAGATGTGTTCCACAAGAGTTTCTCGAATCCAGAAGCACAGATTTTTATGCTACAGGAGGCAACAAACTTATTTCTTGTTGGCAAAAATGTGTTGATTGGAATGGTTCCTATTTTGATTAATAAAGTCGTGTTTGAGCCTAGTTACAATGATTTAAAACTCACAGTCCAAAACCATAATTACTTTGGCATCAAGCCAAGAAGATCTCATCCTGGAGTCCCAATCTCTTCTCCATAGTTCACTAGAGAGTCGACAAATCTGCATTTGCCCAATTCAGTTCCCTTGCAGGCTTTGCTGCTTTCACAGGATCATCTTCAAGAATCCACACAAGGTCAAAATATCCTTTTCACCATGAATTTCCTTACCAATGAGCACATGTTACATGTCCTTAAATTTACCCTAACACGGAGTTCTGTCTCACTTTACGGAAAGTTACATAGATCTACACATTTTTTGTTTGTTTTTTTGAGATGGAGTTTCACTCCTTTTGCCCAGGCTGGAGTGCAATGGCACCATCTCAGCTCACTGCAACCTCTACTTCTCAGGTTCAAGTGATTCTCCTGCCTCAGCCTCCTGAGTAGCTGGGATTACAGGCACCTGCCACCATGCTCGGCTAATTTTGTATTTTTAGTAGAGACGAAGTTTCACCACGTTGGCCAGGCTGGTCTCAAACTCCCCACTTCAGGTATATGCCTGCCTCGGCCTCCCAAACTTCTGGGATTAAAGGCATGAGCTACTGCACCTGGCCAAATCGGTACAATTCTTTTGCAGATGCTTCTCCACTGGAAGACACAAATGCCCATTTCTGGAACTGCTGAATCCCTCAACTTATCGAGTTCCTGTATATGTGATCTTCTGGCCAAAGACAGACAATTTTCTAATTCAATGGTGCTAAGTACACTATTGCTTCACTTTCAGATAAGAAAGTGATTAATAAAACAGGAACTCAAAGTACTGTAAAAATAAAAATACCAAAAAAAAGAGGTTTTTAAGTGACTAAGTGTAACAAGAAATACAGAAAGATTCAAATCATGACAACACAACCAACATAGTCAAACATCTCAAAACATACACACATACTGCAACGAACACACCAGGCAAAAATCCCACAACCGCTACAGAAAAAGAAAAATAATACAAGAGAGCTGGGTATGGTGCTGTACACCTATAATAATACCAGCCACTCCCAAGGCTGAAGCAGAAGGGTTGCTTGAGCCCAGCAGTTTGAGACCAGCCTAGGTAACTTAACAAGACCCCATCTCAAAAAAAAAAAAAAAAAAAAAAAAAAGTAAAATGATAAGTTACTGTACTTGGGAGACTTTAAGTGTTAACGGTTTTCCTCATTTACTGTTAAACCTCACAATCTTTCTGGCAACATACAAGAATCTCAGCAATCTTATTTTGAGGAACACAGATGGAAATACTAGCTGAAAAATAAATAACACTTTGTATAAGTATGCTTCTAGCACTTTATTTACAACAGAAAATAAGAAGCAATGTAGATGTCCAAGAGTAAGAGAATGCCTAAGTAAACCTTGGCATGTTCATACAGGAAAATGTATTTTCTTAAAAAAAAAAAAGCTATATATGTCAACTATATAAATACATGGAAAAGACCATGTAAAATGTAAACCAGGAGACAGATTAAGACCTTTCATGTTGACAAAAATTATTTTTCACAACAGATCTTTTATAATGACATAATACTGTGAGCTTACGGGGACTAATAGTTGATACTTTATAATGAAGGAGTGTTTTGAAATTCTAGGCATTTGAGGTTAACAAACTCAAGCTGAACAAATGTAGGAGAAAAATTATTAAATATACAATCTACAGTTTCTAACACTGACATAAAATACCAAAGAAAATGCAGAAGACATCAAATTAAGTTTTCTCTTGATGATTTTTTTTTCTTTTTTTTTTTTTTTTTTTTGAGACAAGGTTTCACTCTGTCACCCAGGCTAGAGTGCAGTATCATGGTCTGAGCTCACTGTAACCTCTGCCTCCCAGCCTCAAGCGATTCTCCCCGCCTCAGCCTCCCTAGTAGCTGGGATCACATGCACATACCACCACATCCAGCTAATTTTTTGTAATTTTGGTAGAGACAGGATTTCACCATGTTCCCCAGGCTGGTCTTGAACTTCTGAGCTCAAGCGATCTGCTTACCTTGGCCTCCTAAAGTGCTGAGATTAGAGGTGGGAGCCACCAACCATGCCTGGCCTCTCTTGATGATTCTTGATGTTTTGACACAATTATTCTGGTCACTATCACCTGGTAGTTGTCTTTACATCACTAACCTAATCCAGCATTTTAAATAAAACATTTCCAAGTCAGCACACAGCACACAAGCACTGGGCATAATTCTCCTGAGTACCCACCTCATCTCCATCACCTCTGCAGCACAGTTTGGCTGGAGGACAATTTAACAGGATCAATAAAACATTTAAAATGTTCACTCTCTGTCCCAGAAGCCACAGTACATGTGCATAAGGAGGCATGTGCAAGAACAATCACTGCAGCCCTGCAAATGAAAACACTGAAAACAACCTCTGTGCATCATCAGTAGGAATGTGGTTTTTAAGAAGTATAGTACAGGGTGGGCATGGTGGCTCACGCCTGTAATCCCAGCACTCTGGAAGGTTGAGGCAGGTTGGTTGCTTGAGTTCAGGAGTTCAAGACCAGCCTGGACAACATGGTGAAACCCTGTCTCTATTTAAAAAAAAAAAAAAAAGCTGGGCATGGTGTTATGTCCCTATAATCCCAGCTACTCCAAGAGGCTGAGCCAGAGGTTGCAGTGAGCCGAGATCACATCACTGCACCTCAGCCTAGGCAAACCCTAGCTCAGGAAAAAAAGCAAAAAAAAAAAAAAAAAAAAAAAAAGCTCAAATCAGTGAGTGCAGAAGGCTTGAATCAGACTGATAAAGGACATTCAGGGCATACTGTTTTCTCATTTAAATCCACAAGCACACACTCTCTGTGCCTCTCCCACAATATATTCTGTCTTGCTTAAATACAAATCCAGTCAAAACTAAGAAAAACCCAACACTTTTGCACAAGACCAATTTTTTAAATCTTATACATAAACTCACATGATTTAATAAATATTTTTACTGTTAATCCAAAAAGAATTGTGTTACACACAATGCCTAAGCCAAACTTCACTTCATTACAATAATGTCTGCTGCCCACATAACTATTTTGAGTTGTTTAATTCACTTGTTCTGGTTCTAATCAACACAGAAAAATTAGTGAGAGAACAAAATATTCTATTTTGAGTGTAACCTTTAAGGTCTTCCAAGCAGCTCATCTCATTCACTCTCGGACTACTCATCTCCTTTAGAGCAATGGGGTCCTTTAAACCCCACTAATCCTTCCTGAAGGATTTTGATAATCGGCCAGGTTTGGAAACCTATACTTTAATAGATCCTTTTTTTTTTTTTTTTTTTTTTTGAGATGGAGTCTTGCTCTGTCACCCAGGCTGGAGTGCAGTGCCGTGATCTCGCCTCACTGCAACCTCTGTCTCCCGAGTTAAAGCCATTCTAATGCCTCAAACTTCCCAAGTAGCTGGGACCACCAGCTCATGCCACCATACCTGGCTAATTTTTTGTATTTTTAGTAGAGACAGGGTTTTGCCATGTTGGTCAGGGTAGCCTTGAACTCCTAGCTTCAAGTGATCTGCCTGCCTCGGCCTCCCAAAGTGCTGGGATTACAGGTGTGAACCATTTTTTTCTTTCCTATTGCTTTGAGCAAAATACAGCAATTTTTGCTCAAGTTTTTAAAAACATGTGGCCTATTATTTTGTAAAAAACATGTGAAAACTATCACTCCCCTACAAAATTATTTAATCAGAGTACCTGATGAGTGGGTTCTAGTCACTAATTTTTTTTTAACTTCCCCAGACTGAGAACCGAACTTAGAAGCAACTGCTTCAGGAGTTACCACTATCAAGCCCACTGAGCCCATCATCATTATCTGCGTGGTCCACATGAAACCCAATGGTATGGTAGAACACAAGGTGAAGCACCAAGCCCTGGTTTTGTTTCAACAGACTTGGGCTGATAGGACCAGATTCTAATGGCACACTAGGACACATTCCAGACTAGGGCTAAGAAGCCATAGCTTTAGGTAAAGATAAAGTCACTACACTAAGAGTAAAACTTGGTAATGTCATTTAACTTCTCTGAGGCTCAAGTTATTAATTTTTTTTAAAAAGGATTGAAGTAACTGACCTCTGATGATGCTTTGATCTCAAACACCTTGGTGATTTTTAACCATGGTGTTACAAATCAGTCAAATGAATAAGCAGAGTGGTCCTTACATGAATGCATGAATATCTTCTGCAAATATCAGATTAATCTCATATATGCAATTTTGAGCTTATTTACATAAAAATCCTACTCCTCATCACACCATAAGAATTCTTAAGTGAACATACAAATGAAAATTAAACTGGTCCCAAAGGCACCAAAGTAAATATAAACATTTGGAATAAAGCAAATTTTTAAAGTAACTCTTTATAACCTTTTCACTGTCAACACCATCCTGATGTTTTTTGTAATTTTTTTCCATCTATAAAAATTGCTGTATTTTGCTCAAAGCAATAGGAAAAAAAAATTGCTGTAAAATAGATGTAACATAAAACATACCATTTTAATCATTTTTAAGTGTACAGTTCAGTGTTATTAACTGAACCCTCAACCCTGCAACCCTCACCACCATCTACCTCCATGACTTTTCCACCTTTTCCAAATAAAACACTCTGTACCCATTAAACATGAATTCCTCATTCCCTCCTCCCCCAGCCCCTGGCAAGCACTGTTCTAATTACTGAATTACAATTTCTATGACTCTTATACTCCAGACACCTCATATAAGTGCAATCATGCAATATATGTCCTTTTGTGTCTGGCTTTTTTCATTTAGCATAATGATCTGAAGGTTCATCCATGTTACAGCAGTGCCAGAATTTTCTTATTTTTTAAGGCTGAATAATAGTAGTCCATTTTATTCATACACCACATATTGTTTATCTATTCATTGACTGATGAACACTTGGGTTGCATCATTCTGATTTTTTCTTTTAACCATCAGTAGTTATTCTGAAGTCACATATACAAAAGATGAACGAGCTTTATGTCAATTTTTTTTTTCTTTTCAAGAGAGAACAAGGTTTCACTCTGTTGCCCAGGCTGGAGTGCAGTGGTGTGATCATGGCTCACTGCAGCCTCAACCTCCAGGGCTCAAGCAATCCTCCCACTTCAGCTATACACAGGTATATGCCACCACACCCAACTAATTATTTAAAAATTGGTTGTGCAGATGAGATCTCTATATGTTTCTCAAGCTGGTTTCAAACTCCTGGCCTCAAGTGATCCTCCCACTCTGGCCTCCCAAAGTGTTGGAAGTATAGTATGAGCCACTGCACCTGGCCAGCTTTTCTTTAAAAAAAAAAAAAAGTAGACCACCTTCTGGGCCACAAAGAACATCTTAACAAATTGAAAAGAATAGAAAGCATACAAAGTAGCTCTCAGACCACATGTAATTAAACTAGAAGACAGTAGCAAAAAGGTAGCTGGAAAATCCCAAAATACATACTTGGAGATTAAACAACACACTTCTAAGTAACAGATGAGTCAAAGAAGTCTCGAGAGCTATTTGTAACTGAATGAAAATGAAAATATGACATCAAAATTTGTGTGATATAGAGAAAGCAGTGCTTAGAGGAAATTGTACAGCATTAACTGTAAACACTAGAAAAAATCTAAAAATCAATAATCTCAGTTTTTACTTAGAAAATCTTCTAGGAAGGAAACTAAAAAAATTTAAATCCAAAATGAGCAGAAGAAAACTAATCGGAGCAGAAATCAATTAAATTGAAAACAAAATTAACAGAGAAAAATCAGTGTCAAAAGCTGGTTCTCAGAAAAGATCAACAAAATTGATAAGCTTCTAGCCAATTAACAAAGAAAAAAAAGGCAAAGACACAAATTACTAACATAAAAAATGAGAAAGGGCCATCTTTACTGATCCTATGGACACTGAAAGGATAACAAAGAAATATTATGAAACACTAATCCCACAAATTTGATAACCTAGATGAAATGGAATAATTTCTTGAGAGACACAATGTACTAAAACTTACGAAGAAGGAAAGACAATGTAAATGCACTTTTATCTATTAAGGAAAATGAATCAATAATCAATAATCTTCTAAAGCAAAAGGCACCAGGCCCAGGTGGGTTTGATAGTGAATTCTGCCCAACTGTTAAATTAGATATTATTTCAGGCCAGGCATAGTGACTCATGCCTCTAATCCCACTACATTGGGAGGTGGAGGGAGGCAGATCACCTGAGATCAGGAGTTCAAGACCAGCCTGGCCAACATGGTGAAACCCCATCTCTACTAAAAAATACAAAAATTAGCCAGGCACAATGGTGCATGCCTGTAATTCCAGCTACTCAAGAGACTGAGGTAGGAGAATCACTTGAACCTGGGAAGCAGAGGCTGCAGTGAGCCAAGATTGTGCCACTACACTCCAGCCTGCGTGACAGAGCAAGACTCCACCTCAAAAAAAAAAAAATTAGATATTATCTCAATTCTCTACAATCTCTTTCAGAAACAGAAGCAGAGGAAATATTCCCTAATCTATTCTATGAGGCCACCATTACCCTAAACCAGACAGAGAAAAAAACAAAGAAAACTACAGAGTAATAAGTCTCATGAACACAGATATACAATGCTAAACAAAATACTAGCAAACTGAATCTAACAACGTACTTAAAGCATTAAAGGGATATATGGGAGAGGAGACAGTGGGGAGAAAAAAAGGCATATATGGTTGACGCTTGAATAACACAGGTTGGATCTGTATGGGTCCATTTATGTGTGGATTTTTTTTCAACCAAACTTGGGTTAAAAATACCCTTGTAGGCTGGGTGTGGTAGCTTATGCCTGTAATCCCAGCACTTTGGGAGGTCAAGGCAGGTAGATCATTTGAGCTCAGGAGTTTGAGACCAGCCTGAGAAAAAGAAAGACTCAATCTGTAAACAAATTTAAAAACTTAGCTGGGTGTCGTCATGGGCACCCATAATCTACTTGGGAGGCTGAGGTGGGAGGATAGCTTGAATCTGGGAGGCAGAGGTTGAGACCCTGTCTCAAAAAAAAAAAATAATAATAATAATTATATTGTCTGGGCTGGGTGGCTCATGTCTATAATCCTGACACTTTGGGAGGTCAGGGTAGGAGGGGCATTTAAGACCAGGAGCTCAAGACCAGCCTGGGCAACATGGTAAAACTTTGTCTCTAAAATAAATTTAAATTTAGCTGGGCAGAGTGGTGCTTGCCTGTAGTCCCAGCTACTCTGGAGACTGAAGCAAGAAGATCATTTGAGCCCAGGAGATTAAGGCTGCAATGGAGCCTTAATGGTGTCACTGCACTCCAGCCTGGGCAACAGAACAAGACCCTGTCTCAAAAAAAATAAAAAGAAAGAAAGAAAGGTAAAGAGAAAGAGAGAATTCAGATACAGATCTTACATCTTTCACATAAAAATTAACTTAAAATGGATCACAGACCTAATGTAAACCACAAAACTGTAACATTCCTATAATATAACATAAGGGGAACTCTAGATGACTGTAAGTTTACCGAAGACTTTTCATACACAATACCAAGAGCACAATCTATTAAAGAATTGGTAAACTGGATGCACTAACATTTAAAATGTGTGCTCTGCGAAAGACATTATTTAAGAGAATGAAAAGACATGTCATGGGCTTGGAAAAAATATTTGCTAAACACATATTGATAAAAGACTAGTATCCAAAATATACAAAGAAGCCAGACACTAAAAAAGAAATATTACATATTCTTTACTCATATGTGGGAGCTAAAAAAAGTTGATCTCATGGAGCTAGAGAGTAGAATGATACATATCAGAGGCTAAGAAAAGAGTAGGGGAGATAGGGAACTGATGAAGAGAGGCTGGTTAATGGGTAAAAAAAATAACGTCAGGTAGAAAGAGTAAGTTCTAATGTTTGATACCACAATGAGGTGACTTCAAGTTAATAATTTATTGTGTATTTCAAAACAGAAGATTTGAAATGTTCCAACATAAAGAAATGAGAAATGTTTGAAGTGATACTCTAACTACCTTGATTTGATCCACATTGTATTTATGTATCAAAATATCACATGCATCCCATAAATATGCACAATTATTAAGCATCAATTTTAAAAGAATCACCAAAAAAATACACATATACAAAGGACTCTTAAAACTTAACAATAAGCCAGGCACAGTGGCTCATGCCTGTAATCTCATTACTTTGGGAGGCAAAGGTGGGAGATAAGGCCTGGAGTTCAAGACTAGCCTCGCCAACATGGTAAAACTCTGTCCCTACTATAAATACAAAAATTAACCAGGTGTACTGGCACATGCTTGTAATCCCAATTATTCAGGAGGCTAAGGCATGAGAATTGCTTGAACTCAGGAGGCAGAGGTTGCAGTGAGCTGAGATCATGACACTGCACTCCAGACTGGTCGACAGAGCAAGACGCTTTCTCAAAAAAACAAACAAACGAAAAGAACCCAGAAACAATAAGAAAACAATCTGAGGCTGGGTGTGGTCACTCACACCTGTAATCCCAGCACTTTGGGAGGCCAAGGCGGGCGGATCGTGAGGTCAGGCGTTTGAGACCAACCTGACCAACATGATGAAACCTGTCTCTACTAAAAATACAAAAATTAGCTGGGAGTGGGGGTGCATGCCTGTAATCCCAGCTACTCAGGAGGCTGAGGCAGGAGAATCACTTGAACCCAGGAGGTGGAGGTTGCAGTGAGCAGAGATTGCACGATTGCACTCCATCCTGGGTGACAGAACAAGACTCTGTCTCCAAAAAAAAAAAAAAAAGAAAGAAAGAAAGAAAGAAGCGGGGCGGGGTGGGAAGGGAGGGGAGAGGAGAAAGAAAGAAAAGAAAACAATCTGATTTAAAAATGGGCAAAAGATCAGAACAGGAACTTCTCCAAATAGCATACACACATATCAAATAAGCAGATGAAAAGATGCTCAACATCATATATCACTAGAGAACTGCAAATTAAAATAAGGTATCACTACACATCTATTAGAATGGTGAAAAGCCAAAACACTGACACTACCAAATGCTAACAAGGATTTGGAGCAACAGGAACTCCATTCATTGCTGGTGGGAATGCAAAATGATACAGTCACCCTGAAAAATACTTTGGCAGTTTCTTACAAAATTAAACACACTCTTATCATATGATCCAGCAATCGTGCTCCTTGGTATTTATCCAAATGAGCTAAAAACATGACCACACAAAAACCCACACACAGATGTTTAGAGCAACTTCATGCATAACTGCCAAAACTTAAGAGCAACTAAAATGTCCTTCAGAAGGTGAATAAAGAAACTAATATGCCTATACAAAGAATACTATTCAGTACAGAGAAAAGAGCTGGCCAGGCGTGATGCTCACGCCTGTAATCCCAGCACTCTGGGAGGCCAAGGTAGGTGGATCACCTGAGGTCAGGAGTTTGAGACCAGCCTGACCAATATGGTGAAACCCCGTTTCTACTAAAAATAAAAAAATTAGCCAGGTGTGAAGGCATACACCTGTAGTCCAAGTTACTTGGGAGGCTGAGACAGGAGAATCACTTGAACCTGGGAGGCAGAGGTTGCAGTGAACCAATTGCACCACTGCACTCTAGCCTGGGTGAGGGCGAGACTCTGTCTCAAAAAGAAAGAAAAGAGCTATCAAGCCAGGAAGGAACATGGAAAGAAGCCAATCTGTATGATTCCAACTACATGACAGTCTGTAAAAGGTAAAATGATGGAAACAGTAAAAGGATCAGTGGTTGCCAGGGGTTTGAGTACAGAGAGGGGAGGGATGAAAAGGTGAAACAAAGCAGATTTTTAGGGCAGTGAAACTACTCAGTGATACTGTAAGAGCAGACACATTACAGAGCCCAGTGTGTGATGCTCCCCTCCAGACACAGGGAGGGGAGCATCACACACTGAGGTCTGTCGGGAGGGGGAGGGGCACAGGGGAGGGACAGCGGCGGGGTGGGGAGTTGGGGAGAGATAGCATGGGGAGAAATGCCAGATATAGGTGACAGGGAGGAAGGCAGCAAATCACACTGCCATGTGTGTACCTATGCAACAATCTTGCATGTTCTTCACATGTTCCCCCAAACCTAAAATGCAATTAAAAAAATAAAAAATAAACTACAGAGCTTAGTTAACAATAATGTATCAATATTTGGCTCTTCAGTTGTAACAAATGTACCACACTATTCCAAGACATTAGTAATAGGGAGAAATGCAAGGGAGATAGAGACTATGTATTCCTGCTCAATTTTTCCATAAACCTAAAACTGCTAAAAAATAAAATAATAAATTCTATTAAAAGATATAGTCAATCCTCCATATACTCAGGGGATTGGTTTCAGGAATCCCCTTGTTTACCAAAATCTGTGCATACTCCAGTTTCCCAGTCAGCACTCAATGCAGGCAGGTTTCACATCCTGTGAAAACAACTGTTTGGTTTTCTTTTCCTCCTTGGAGACAGAGTCCCACTGTCACCCACTCTGGAGTGCAATGGTACAATCATAGCTCACAGCAATCTCTGCCTCCCAATTCTCCTGCCTCAAGCTTCCCAAGCAGCTGGGCGTGGTGGCAGGCGCCTGTAATCCCAGCAACTTGGGAGGCTGAGCCCGAACAATCACTTGAACCCAGAAGGTGGAGGTAGCAGTGGGTGGAGATCGCACCACTGAACTCCAGCCTGGGTGACAGTGCAAGACTCCGTCTTAAAAAAAAAAAAAGTATTAGCACAAGTTGAAGAAACATATAATTCAAATTTTACTTCAAGGGAAAGCAAGCATTTTACTCCTGGTTACTGAATTTAGGCTGTGAGAACTTTGTCTACCGAACAGAAGTTCACAGGTCATAGGTCTGTCCTGGTTTCCTTCAGCTTCCACGAGTTGAAAGCAAAGGCCAGGTATAGCTTCGGGCAAAGGTCTTCCTTGACAGCCCTGGCCACTGACCAAAACCCAAGTATAGTTCCCCACAGGGAAGATTAACTTCCCTTCATGCACGCATGCATGAACATGGCACCAATATTCCAGGCCCACTTCAGCTTCCTGTGGCCTGTCTTGTTTCTCTTCACTTAGAGTGACAGCTCATTAACAGAGCCAGTTAGAAACTATCTCCTTTTGCACCCTTAGTCTGCTTTCCCTATTAGAAGTGAATCTTCAAGACAACCACGTAACTTGAAGAAAGGTTTCTCCTTTCAGAAGCATTCCAGCTAACAGAAAAAAAAATCAAGAGAATGAGAATATCATAAACTTACAATCCAAATAATATAGGGAGTAATCATTAATAACTACTAATATCACAAAAGACATTAAGATATGTGTCTTCTGAGAGATGTATACACCATCATTTATGATACATTCTTGCAAAAAAAAATAAAAATAAAAACTTACAAAATCTAAACAAGTCTCTAGACCTAATTACAAGCTTACAGAAAATACAGGGGGAAAGGGGAACATAATAAACTGACACCAGAGGAATATAACCAGCAAAATTCAGTAAGAAAGTCCATAGGAAACAACACCTGGTTTCTTAAACAAATAAATATGGGGGAAAACAGATGGCAGAGACAGCTATAAATAAAGATTTAAAATGTATTTTCAACAAGAGCAATCAAAAAAATCTTGTTTGGATGTTGATTCAAACAAACTTTTAAAAATGATTATGGGACACTTGAGGAAATATGAACACTGGATATTTGATACAACAAATGAATCATTTATTGCTCATTTCTTTTAGGTATTAATAATGGTGTTATGATTATGCCTTCCTTTAAGTCCTTATCTAAAGAAACACAAACAAATATTTATATAAAATTATGTGATACTGGCCAGGCGAGGTGGCTCATGCCTGTAATCCCAGCACTTTGGGAGGCCAAGGCAGGCACACTACCAGAGGCCAGGAGTTCAAGACCAGCCTGGCCAACATGTTGAAACCCTGTCTCTATGAAAAATACAAAAATTAGCCACATGTGGTGGTGCATGCCTATAATTCCAGCTATTCAAGAGACTGAGGCAGGAGAATCGCTTAAACCTGGGAAACAGGGTTTTGGGTTTTTTTTTGAGTTTTTTTTTTTTTTTTTTTTTTGGTAACATAACAAAATATAGCAAATTTCTCATACAAGACAAGCAAGCAAAGAAAAAAATAGACAAATTAGACTTAATTGAAACAAAACTTTGTGCTTTAAAAGACACTATCAAGAAAACGAAAAAATTAAAGCCTATAATCAGTTGAATTATTTAAGAAAAAAAACTCAAAAAAAAAAAAAAGTAAGTGAAAAAACCTACAGCATGAGATAAATATCTAAAAAATCATCCATCTGGTAAGGGTCTAGCATTTAGAACAAGCTCATCTAAACCACCACTGCCATGAGGGAGGCCCAGGATGGCTTTGAATGTGGCCCAACACAAATTTATAAACTTTCTTAAAACATTGTTAGTTTTTTTGGTAATTCCTTTTTTAGCTCATTGGCTGTCATTACTGTTAGTGTATTTTACGTGTGGGCCAAGACAATTCTTCTTCTTCCAATGTGGCCCAGGGAAGCCAAAAGATTGGACACCCCTGATCTAGAATATAAAGAACTCCTTTAGCTGGGCGTGGTAGCGATGTACCTTCAGTTCAGAAAGCTGAGTCTGGAGGATCGTTTGAGCCCAGGAGGCCAAAATGGTAGTGAACTATGATCAGACTACTGCACCCCAACCTGGATGAAAAAGTGAGACCTCATCTTTAAAATAATTTAAAATAGGCCAGGCACAGTGGCTCATGTCTCTAATTTCAGCACTTTGGGAAGCTTGAGGTGGGCAGATTACTTCAGCTCAGGAGTTTGAGACCAGCCTGGGCAACATGGTGAGATTCCGTGTATACTAAAATACAAAAAAAAAATAGCCAGGCATCGTGGCATGGGTCTGTGGTCCCAGCCATGGGATGCTGAGGTGGGAGGATCACTTGAGCCTGGGGTAGGGGCAGAGGTTGCAGTGAGTTAAGATAGCACCACTACCCTCCAGCCTGGGTGACAGAGCAAGATCTTGTCTCAAAAAAATACAATAAAATAAAGAACTCCTATAGCTCAACAATAAAAAAAAAACAACCAATTTTTAAATAATCAAAATATTTGAATAGCTATTTCTCCAAAGAAGATATGTATATGACCAACAAGCTCATGTAAAGATATTCAACATTGTTAGTCACTACTAACAATCAAAATGACAAATAAAACACTTACTTCTTAAGAGATTCGCCGGGCGCGGGTGGCTCAAGCCTGTAATCCCAGCACTTTGGGAGGCCGAGGCGGGCGGATCACGAGGTCAAGAGACCATCCTGGTCAACATGGTGAAACCCCATCTCTACTAAAAAATACAAAAAATTAGCTGGGCATGGCGGCGTGTACCTGTAATCCCAGCTACTCAGGAGACTGAGGCAGAATTGCCTGAACCCAGGAGGCAGAGGTTGCAGTGAGCCGAGATCACGCCATTGCACTCCAGCCTGGGTAACAAGAGCGAAACTCCGTCTCGGAAAAAAAAAAAAAAAAGAGAGATTCTACTCAAAACAAACAAACAAAAAAACACTTATTTCATACCCACTAGGTTGACTATATAAATTTTTTTAAAAAGTGCAGGCTGGGCATAGTGGCTCATGCCTGTAATCCCAGCACTTTGGGAGGCAGAGGCAGAGGTAGGTGGATCACTGGAGTTCACAAGTTCAAGACCAGCCTGGCCAACGTGACAAAACCCTGTCTCTACAAAAAATACAGAATTAGCCAGGCGTGGTGACATACACCTGTAATCCCAGCTACTCAGGAGGCTGAGAGGCACAAGAATCACTTGAACTGGGGAGGTGGAAATTGTAGTGAGCCAAGATTGTGCTACTGCATTCCAGCATGGGCAACAGAGTGAGATTTTGTCTCTAAACAAATAAACAAACAAACAAAAAGTCCTGACAAGTATGTGGAGAAATTGGAAATTTCATTCACTTCTGGTAGAATATAAAATGTCACAGCCACTTTAAAAAGTAATTTGGAATTTAAAAAGTAACCAGGAATTCCTCACCTAAGTATATACCCAAGGGAAATGAAAACATGTTCACATAAAAACCTGTACATGGGCCAGGCGCAGACATTCACACCTGTAATTTCAGCACTTTGGGAAGCCGACATGGGTGGATCATGGAGGTCAAGAGATCAAGACCATTTTAGCCAACATAGTGAAACTCCATCTCTACTAAAAATACAAAAAAATTAGCTGGGCATGGTGATGCACACCTGTAGTCCCAGCTACTCAAGAGGCTGAGGCAGGAGAATCGATTGAACCCCAGAGGCAGAGGTTGCAGTGAGCTGAGATTGCGTCACTGCATTCCAGCCTGGCGACAGAGAGACTCCGCCTCAAAAAAAGAAACATCAAAAAAACACTTGTACCTGAATGTCTACAGCAGTATTCATAATAGCCAAAAATATTAAAGCAACCCAAATGTCCTTCTACATGTGAATGGATAAACAAAATGTGATATATATACACGTGTATATATATACATATATGTATATACACATATATGTGTATATATATATGTATATATGCAATAAATATACACAATACTGGGCCACAAAAAGGAATGAAGTACCGATACATGCTACAACGCAGATAACCTTTGGAAACACTGTACTAAGCTTGAGGAGTCAAGCACAAAAGGTCACAAATTGTTATGATTCCACTTATAAGAAAGGTCCAGAATAAACAAATCCACAGAGACAGAGTCTCTATGTGGCTGCCAGAGTTAGGGGACATGAGGGACTGGGGAGTGATAATGGGTTCAGAGTTCTAGGATGATGAAAATGTTCTGGAATTAGACAGTTGTGATAGTTGTACAACCTTCTAATATACGAAAACCACTGAACTGCATACTTTCAAAGGGTTAAATTTATGGTATGTGAATTATTATCTCAAAAATAAATAGAAAAATCAAGGATAACCTTTTCTGCCTTCTAATTTTAATTTCATTACATACATATTTTGCTGACATAAAAGAAATAATGCTTTCTGAGGCAAAGGCTCAGCTTAATGCCTGTCTTAAAAAAACAAAAGAATGGAAACAAAATGGTCAAAAAGAAATAGTTAAAGATAAATTAAGGTACATTAAATCAATGGAACGTAACCAAAAAAAGAAAAAATAAATTAAAAAAAAATTTTTTCAGACGGGTTCTTGCTCTGTCACCCAGGCTAGAGTGCAGTGGCACAAACTTAGCTCACTGCAACCTCTGCCTCTTGGTCTCAAGCGATCCTCCCAGTTAAGCCTTCCAAGTAGCTGGGACTACTAGGGCACACCACCACCATGACACCTGGTTACTTTTTTTTTTTTTTTTTGGTAGAGGCTGGGTTCACCACATCACCCAAGCTGCTCTTGAACTCCTGGACTCAAGCAATCCACCTGCGTCAGCCTCCCAAAGTGCCAGGACTACAGGCAGTAAATCCCAGGTAAGCCACCTTGCCCAGCCCACTAAGAACTTTTTATGTCAAAAAAGTATATCCACAATATTCTGTTGCTCTTCTCCCAAAGAAGAAAAAAAAAAAAAAAAAATTAGACTGAAAACCAGTTCTAAGTTCTGGCCTCCAGACTGTAAGAAAATACATTTATTTTATTTAAACAACAACAAAGAGGATGGGCTCATGTCTGTAATCCAAATACTCTGGGATGCTGAGATGGGAAGACTGCTTGAGACCAGGAGTTCAAAACCAGCCAAAATAGTGAGACCCCATTTCTATAAAATAAAATAAATAAAACCCAACTCTTTAAAAACAGGAAAATTATGCCCACAGTAAGAGTCCATATTGATAAATACATATATATATATATATATATATACACATATATATAAACATTAAAATTCAAAAAATATTTACATAAAACTGTTAACAGAAATTATATCCTAGTAGTGGTATATTACAAGGGATATTTTTCTTCCTTTAGTTTAGGTGTATTTAGGGACAGTGGTATAAACACCCCAAACAAACAAGAAAATAAAGGGTGAATAATTTCAAAGAACAAAGACACTAAAATTTCAAACTTTATCACTAGCACTTTATTAACTCCAAGTTCCTGGAAATAAGCCAAAAGTCAACTAATTATAGAATTAAAATATAATCCTATGTATTCTTATTCTTGCTTTGGCAGAAATGTACAATACCTGACGGTGCTAAGAGTTAGGTTACTTTGACAAAATCAAAACAGTGGCTACAAAGGGCCAGTAAGGGAAAATTAAGGGACCAAGTCCCAGTTCTCAGGTCACAAAGCTGTTTAGATGAAACAATTTATTTCAGGATAGATTTGAAGATCAAGTATCTATTCTATAGAGTCTAAAAGTATTATTCAGGTATAAAAATACTGTAAGAAAACTTTACCACCAACACCAACAAACCACTAACCACAGGTTTATTCCCTAAAATATAGCCAAGCCAACAGAATATAAAATATCCTCCTATGAAAAGATGGAACTCTCAATTTTGAAATAAACTCCGCAGTTTTCCTTTTTTATGTTTTTAGAAAATGTGACTAAAGATCTACTTCATGCTAATAACTAGTTTCTAAGAAAAGCAACATGTAAAGGAAACACTAAAAATTATTTCAAAGACAAAAAAAGTTAAAATGATACTGCTAAGAGTAAAACCAAGGAAAAACTTGAAAATCAACGCTTTTCAAGTAATAATTTTAGAGATTTCTCATTGAGAAAGTTCAGTATCACCAAGATGCTTTAAAATATAAAAAGTTAAAATTAGATAAGGCTCTTTTTATTGGTTAATATGTTTAGGCACAATGGGTTATCACTACACATATTAGAATCACTCAAATAAAAAAGTGTTAACACTAAATGCTAGCAAAGGATGCAGAGAAACTGGATAACTCATACATCGTTGGTAGGAATATGAGGATGTAGTCATTCTAGAAAATAAATAGTTTAGCAGCTTCTCTAAAAACCAAAAATGTGGCCGGGCGTGGTGGCTCATGTCTGTAATCCAAGCACGTTGGAGGCCAAGGCAGGCAGATCACCTGAGGTCGGGAGTTCAAGACCAGCCTGACCAACATGGCAAAACCCCGTCCTTTTTTAAAAAAAAAAAAAAAAAAAAAAAAGGCACTTACCATATGATCCAAACATTTGGGCATTTATTCCCCCAAAATGAAAACTTTATATTCACATAAAAACATTTATATACTTGAATGTTTATAACAGCTTTATTTGTAACAGCCAAAAAACTGGAAACCACCCTTCTGGTATGTCCTTCAACAAGTAAATGGTTAAACAAATTGTGTGGCTCAGCCATACTATGGACTACTACTCAATAGTAAAAAGAAATGAACTACTAATGCATGCAACAATTTGGATGACTCTCAAAGGAATTATGGTAAAAGAAAAAAGCCAAAGTTACATTCTGTATGATTCCATTTATATAACATTCTCAAAATGGCAAAATTACAGAGATGCAGAACAGATTAGTGGTTGCCGGAAGGGTGCATGCAGCTATAAAGCAGTAACATAGGGAGCCTTGAGGTGATGGAGTAGTTCTGTATATAGAACTATAGACTGTTAAAGTGGCTAGACCGATCTACACATGATAAAATTGCATATAATTATACATACCCACAAATACATGTGGAAATGGTGAAATCTAAAAAAGTCTTATGGATTGTAACAATGACAATTTCCTGGTTCTTGACATTAAATTATACTTATATGAGATATTACCATTAGATTAAACTTGGTGAAGGGAACATTGGCTCTCTGTACTATTTTTCACAACTTCCTATGAATCTGTAATTACATCAAATAGAAAGCAAAAAAAAAAAAAAATAGCAGGGTTATGTATGAGGAGGTTAATATAATAACAAATGGAAAACGTTTAGCATAGTATTTGAAACATGGTAATAAAGACTTCCATTTTATTGAAACTTTTATTACATTAGATAATTTGGAAACACAGGTTTCTGCACTAAATATATAAAACTATTTCAGCAAAAAAAAAAAAAAAAAAAAAGCATGTCTTGAGCTAGAATTCCTCAATTTTTCTTTCTTTCTTTCTTTTTTTTTCTGAGACAGAGTCTCCGTCAACAGGCTGGAGTGCAGTGGTGCAATCTCAGCCTCCAGGGTTCAAGTGATTCCCTTGCCTCAATCTCCCGAGTAGGGGGGACTATAGGGGAGCACCACCACACCCAGTTAATTTTTTGTATTTTAGTAGAGATGGGGTTTCACCATGTTGGCCAGGATGGTCTTGATCGCCTGACCTCGTGATCCACCCACCTCAGCCTCCCAACGTCCTGGGATTACTGGTGTGAGCCACCGCGCCCGGCCAAATTCCTCAATTTAATTACCAAATATTATGAGAAATCTCTTGTGCACCTGGTAAGATTGTTTTCAGACAAAGTTGTCCAAGTGAATACGGAACCATCACACAACATAAATAGCTCAACATTCAGCTTTTTTCCCAAAAATTTTTAACTCAAATGTCTTTTACATCATCAAGTAACTTATCAGATGGAAATAAATGTATCATCTGCTGTGTGGTTCCAAATTAAGGAACAGTCTAGCTCAAACCCATCAACTTGAATATATATAATCTCTTACAAAAAAATAATTACATGTAATCTTAAGAATAGCGAAACAAACTTGAAGCCTTTTTGGCATTCCACAGGAGCTGAGTCCCTAACAAGTATTCTGGGGTGGAAAGAACATTCTACTGGCCATCCTCTGAATTTCTCATCAGAGTCTAGGCTGTACAGTCAGCTCTGGAGGAAACACAAAATACCAGGTGCTGGTAGCTGGTCTCGAATTAAAAAAAAAAAATCACCTTTGGCCTACAGTTCCTTCAAGATTACTCTATACCTATGTGTGTGTAAGTGATTAATACAGTCTCTAGTATCGTGGGTGTGAGCCTGAAATAGTTTCCACCACTAAATGTTCCTTTTAACAGAGTCAACAGAAGAGAGAATAGAAAGCTGTGTGAAATCATACAAAAGCTTGATTTTCTACTTTCCACAGAAAAAGTGACTTTAATTTTCTCAGCTTCAGCAGGTGTAAGAGTATCTAACCATTGCTACGATGTCTATGCCCTTCCTGTGATATTCACAACACAGGTTATTTGAGAACCAACAAGTAAGGACCATCTAACCAGTTCAGTACTGTATTACCAAGGGAGCCCTTAAATTCTGTTCCCATGGACCCTTCTATGCTTCTACACTATAATTTGTTGGCAGGAATTTCACAGAAGTTGAGATGTAAGGCCATCTGGCACACCAGGATCAGAATTTTTCTAATACACACCCCCGTCCCTGACTTAGAATTTTCCAGTATCCCTTTCCCATCCTATCTTTCCTGTAATGTACTAAGCCTTTTGTGTGACCACTGGGTAGACAGACTCCAAAAAGTCACTCTTTCTTTTTGCTTTTCAACAGTTAAAACTTCATGAGTATTTGAAAAAAAGAATCCACAAAGATGAAAGGGGGGAAAAAAAAGTCTAAACACTGAAATGCCAATGGTTAATGGTGACTGTTCACTGATGTCAGATTTTGGATAAAAGATGGAAATTGTGGAATGAAAGTTAAGTTAGTGGCCAGGCACGGTGGCTCATGTCTGTAATCCCAGCACTTTGGAAGGCTGAGACAGGCAGATCACTTGAAGTCAGGAGTCTGAGACCGTCCTGGCCAACATGGTAAAACCCCATCTCTACTAAAAATACAAAAATTAGTCTGTGTGGTGGTGGATACCTATAATCCCAGCTACTCAGGAGGCTGAGGCAGGAGAATCACTTGAACCCAGAGGGGTCGAAGTTGCAATGAGCCAAGATCACACCACTGCACTCCAGCATAGGCATCAGAGCAAGACTCTGCTGCAATCAATCAATCAATCAAAATAAAGGAAGTTAAGTTCATTGAACACAGTATACTAAATTTTGGAACATTCTTAAATATGAATTATACTGTTAGTGTACACTCTACACTACAAAAAACCTAATGTCTTTTTAAAAGCACATTTCAGTACCCAAATCAGTAAAATTCAATAACCTGAAGGTTCCAGTTCACTAAGAATAACTGTGGGCTATATTTGCAAATGGGTAGAACTTAAACATAGCACAAATCACTTGGAACAAGGCCTCTAAATTCTTTCAAATTCAATCTACTTGTATCTGTCTGATTACTTTGGAGCCCAGCAGTAACACCAATCCCATTGATGACATTGTGTAGAAATAAGCAGAGACAGGCCCGGCACAGTGGCTCACGCCTGTAATACCAGCACTTTGAGAGGCCGAGGCGGGCAGATCTGCTGAGGGCAGGAGTTCAAGACCAGCCTGACCAACATGAAGAAACCCCATCTCTACTAAAAATACAAAATCAGCCAGGCATGGTGGTGCATGTCTATAATCCCAACTACTCAGGAGCTGAGGCAGGAGAATCACTTGAACCTGAGAGGCAGAGGTTGTGGTAAGCTGAGACGCACTCCAGCCTGGGCAACAAGAGCAAAACTCCATCTCAAAACAAAAAAGAAAAAAAAAAGAGGCTGGGTGTGGTGGCTCACACCTATAATCCCAGCATTTTGGGAGGCTGAGGTGGGCGGATTGCCTGAGGTCAGGAGTTCGAAACCAGCCTGACCAACATGGAGAAAACCCGTCTCTACTAAAAATACAAAATTAGCCGGGCATGGTGGTGCATGCCTGTAATCCCAGCTACTCAGGAGGCTGAGGCAGGAGAATCACTTAAAACTGGGAGGCAGAGGTTGCAGTGAGCCATGATCACGCCATTGCACTCCAGCCTGGAAAACAGGAGTGAAACTCCGTCTCAAAAAAAAAAAGAAAGAAAGAAAAGAAAAGAAAAACAAGCAGAGATAAGCCATAATGCAGTGCTGAAGAAAGGCATGAACATCTTGGGCTTACTGTGAGATGGCGAACAATGGGCACCAGAGGATGGCACATACAGGAGGATGCTGCCCCACAGCAGTGAGCAGCACTACATCTCAGCCCTCCAAATCTCAGCTCCCCACTAGCATATTCACCTATATACATCTCCCTACTATCTTATTCCCCAAACCAACAGTACTTCTAGTCCTTATTTCCAAAAAAACAAACAAAATCAAAACAAAACAAACCCTCCAGTATTTCCCCAGTCACTCAGGTTCAAAGCTACAATGTGATTATTAAATCCATTTAAGGAATGAGTCCTCTCCATCCTTACCCTGCAATGCCTCTCACGTTCATTCTCTCTTCACATCCCCATTCCCACCAACCTAGTTAAAAAAACTATACTTTAAACCCAAGTTTCCCAACAAGGTCTTGATGTCCCCACAGCCAAATCTGTACTCCAAAACATTGTTTTGAACAAGTCATCCAAGCCTTAAAAAAGCATCTACAGATCTGGCAGTGCAGCCAACAGAAACCTATCCTCATGAGCTTGGACAAACACCAAGCACCTTCAACAAGAAGTTTCTGGACCCAGGGCTCAAGACCAAGTTCTGCAAGTTCCCTGTGTTTGCTACTTCTTGCCATCCCCTCTTTCTCCACAGTGATCAACAATTAAACGTTTCAAGAGAAAAGACTGTATGGTCTGTTTTCATGGACAAGCAGGAGCAGGTGGACAGCATCCTACACCATCGCTAGTCCTGGAGGGGAGCAAAGCCCAAGAAAGAGAATGAGTGGAAGCAACTTAACACATAAAAGACCAGGCCAGGCGCAGTGGCTCACGTCTGTAATCCTGGCACTCTGGGAAGCCGAGGCAGGCGGATCACTTGAGATCAGGAGTTCAAAACCGCCTGGTCAACAAGGTGAGACCCCATCTCTACGAAAAATTCAAATATTAGCTGGGCATGATGGCAGGCACCTGTAACCCCAGTTATTCAGGAGGCTAAGACAGGAGAATTGTTTGAACCCAGGAGGCAGAAGTTGTAGTGAGCCAAGATTGTGCTACCGTACTCCAGCCTGGGTGAGAGAACAAGACTCTGTCTCAAAAAAAAAAATAATAATAAATAATACACAAATACATAAAAATAAAAGGCCAGGCATGGTGACTCACACCTGTAATCCTGACATTTTGCAAGACCAGCATAGGAAGATCACTTGGGCCTAGGAGTTGTAGGCCTGAATGGGCAACATGGGAAGACCCTATCTTTACAAAAAATACAAAAATGAGCCAGGTGCAGTGGCACTTGCCTATAGTACCAGCTTCTAAAGAGGTTGAGGTGGGAAGATCACTTGAGCCCTGGAGGTCAAGGTGCTGTGACCCATGGCCATGCCGCTGCACTCCAGCCTGAGTGATGAAAAATACCCTGTTTCAAAAAAATTTTTTTAGTAAATGTAGGGCAGCACAGTGGCTCACACCTATAATCCCAACACTTTGGGATGCTGAGGCATGTGGATGGCAGAGGTTGCGGTGAGCTGAGATCACACCACTGCGCTCCAGCCTGGGCAACAGAGCGAGACCCTGTCTCAATAAAATTAAATTAAAATTTAAAAATAATAAAAAATAAAATAAATAATTTTTAAAGGCAAACAAAATCTCTGGGTCTACGGGTACACGAAGAAGTCTGAGATGGTAAGCCCAAGAGAGTTTTGTTTTGAAGAAGACTTTAGGATAAAGTCTAATATCTTACTCTACGTATTAAAGAAATGTCCATGTCATATGTTAAGAGGGAACACATAATAAAAAGAAAGTTAAACATAAGTGGGCTATATTAAGAGCATGAAGTGAGTACCTTTGGGAATTCAGAGGAGAAACCAAAAACATCAAGGACTTAGGCAATGCAAGAGGTCAGCATTCTGAATAAGTCAACCAGTTTGGTTGAAGCAGAAAAGACAAAAGACAGCTGCGAGAGACTCTATAGCTGTCCAATAGTTTTAATCCATTTTTCACATGCTTTCTGGTCTCCTCTCCCTATCTGCACAGTCAGTTCAGAGGCCAAGGACCACCACAATGCATTAACCTATTAGCTGACTATCAGTCACATCTTAAGAATTCAGAAAACAGGTTCGGGCGCTGTGGCTCACGCCTGTAATCCTAGCACTTTGGGAGACCAAGCTGGGTGGATCACCTGAGGTCAGGAGTTCAAGAGCAGCCTGGCCATCATGGTGAAACCCCATCTTTTAAAATAAATAAATAAAATTTAAAAAAAAAGAATTCAGAAAACAATGGTCGTAGTTTTAGTATATTTAATCTTAAAACAGCATAACATCAAGGTGTACTCTGAATTCAGACTTCCTTTAAATACCCCTATTAAAAACAGAAAAACTTCCTACTAAAGTTAAGAAATAAAGATACTGGCCAAGAATGGTGGCTCATTCCTGTAATCCCAGCACTCTGTGAGGCCAAGGTGGGAGGACTGCTTGAGGCCAGTTGAAGACCAGCCTGGGCGACAATACGGAGCCTCCATCACTACAAAAAGTAAAAATAAAAAAATTAGGTAGGCATGGTGACATGTGCCTGTAGTCCCAGCTACTTCAGGAAGCTGAGGCAGGAGGATCACTTGAGCCCAAGAGTTAGAGGATACAGTGAGCTATGATCATGTCACTGCTTTCCAGCCTAGGCCGCAGAGTGAGACCCTGTCTCAAAAAAAAAAGAAAAGAAAAAGAAGGAATCATAATTAATGAGGCCAGGTGCCGTGGCTCATGCCTGTAATCCCAGAACTTTGGGAGGCCAAGGCAGGCAGATCGCTTGAGGTCAGAAGTTCAAGACCAGCCTGATCAACATGGAGAAACCCAGTCTCTACTAAAAATATAAAATTAGCTGGGCGTGGTGGTGCACACCTGTAATCCCAGCTACTCAGGAGGCTAAGGCAGGAAAATCACTTGAAATGGGGAGGCAGAGGCTGCAGTGGGCCGAGATGGTGCCAATGCACTCCAGTCTGGGCAACAAGAACAAAACTCTGTCTCCAAAAAAAAAAAAAAGAAAAAAAGAAAGAAATCAGGATACATGAATCAAAGCAAGAATTTCTAAGCACCCAGACACTCTTAACACTCTTGGGAACTGTTTAATGTATTTTTTGAAACTAGGAGGTCTCAGAATTGAAAATTTTTTTTTTTTTTAATTAACTACTGACATCCTCTAAAGGAGGAAGCAAAAGAATGGAAAATCTGGTGAAGTGATAAGCAGTTTTTAAAGAGGTTTACAATCAGTTTTTAAACAATAATCCCTCTGGGAAATGAAAATTCCTCTCCTAATCCCTTTGAGGGCAATATATTTGAATCAGGAAGAACATCTTGCTTCTATCTAAGTACAAATATGAACCTTTTAGAGTATCTTCTGCATTAAATACCAAGCAGAGGAGAGGATAATTTCTAATTTATCAAAAAATAAGCATCTTGGACTTACTATCTTTTCTAGACACATGCAAAGAGGTAAAATGCAATTAAGGAACTTCAAGGTTTTAGTTGACAGCGATTTCTTAACTGGAACTTACTCCTGTGAAATGAAACTACCAGAACCCCTTAACATCAATTTGCTTGTCACTAAACCACAGGTTTACGCTTAGACTTGGAAATGCTAACAGGATGGAACCACAAGCCTTTAATAAAACAAAACGTGATGACCATGGAGAGCGCCCTTGAAGCTTAGTAGCAGAGGACTCAACCCTAAAAGGATTCCCTTTCTGGAATGTGAGGGCAGGTTTGACATGTACCACAGCACCAGTCCTAAAACGCTTGACTGCATTTTCCACAAAAGGTGGGAGTTGTAATAGTAGCATAGAGCAGACACCAGCCCACTGGAAGCAGATGGAACCCACCAACTCATTTTTCCCAGACCTTCAAAAAGGTACACAGAACTCACTCTCTCAGCCAAAGCAGGGCAGATCTGAATGAATAAATCCAGGAAAAGGTTCACATGGGATTACTAATTGGTAATTTCATTTGCATCCCAAAGCCCTCAATGTAAAAGAGAACCTGAAAAACGAAAAGCAATTTGAAAGCCAGTTCTCCCTACTCAAGCTAAACACACACACACACACACACCCCACTCCCCCAAAGCTTTGCAAAACAAGTAAGACTCAGTAACCTATTCCAGCACAGGGACTCTTCTGAAGGGAGATCTAGCTGGAAACATTCCCTGTTTGTGTACATAATTCACTAGGGGTCAGGTAAGATTCCATTTTGTAAGAGCTGAACTTTAAACAGAAAGTCACCAGTGGTGCAACATTCACTCATTAGCATAAATCTTTACCCCCAGAATGAAAAGCATTGGCTGCTGTGCCAGGATGACAACTTTACAGTGAGAAGCTGGAGCCGCGGACCATGAACTCCTGGAAAGTTCTATCAGAGCCTCAGAAGAAGAGCTCACCATCTTTACCAGCCTAAACTTAGCGGTCACCCATCTCAAGCCACCCTCTCGACAGACGGGACATCTGTAACATAGGAATTTAAAAAATAAATAAACATAAAAAGATGGGCCAAAGGGTCAAGAGCAGGCGATGCCTTACAGGGATGACACGATTGCTGTCTGGGACTGGGGGAGGGGGAGGAGCATTCTGGATGTTTCTATTCTTGGCAAGGAAAGCATCTCTGGGTCCTGCACCATCCAAAAACACTCGCACACCAATGTTCTCAGGGAATGAATGATATGCTCGTACTAAGCGGCCTCATCTTGAGTTGTGATGATGCGGACAAAGGTGTGGAGGGCTGGAGGGGTCGGCTGGAAGGGTAGGTGTGTTTCACTAAGGGGGATGGGAGGAGAGTGAATGGATAAAGGAGGGGCCTGGGGAAGGTGTGGACGATTAGAGGGAGGGGAGGAAGGTGTGGACGACTAGGGGAGGCAGGAGGGTGGAGGGTGTGGACAGCTAAGGAGGCTTGGGGAAAGGGGTGAACGGCTGGCGGCGGGGGATGGCCAGCAGCCCACCTTGCAGCAGCGGCGAGAGCAGGCGCTGTGGGGTGGCCGCTCCCAGACCCCCGCACCTCCCCTCTGTGGGCGTGTGCCCGGCTGCGCGTCCGTCCGCACCGCCAGGCCGCCGGGCCGCAGGGCCAGCACTCACCCCACGACTCCCTGGTTGTAGTTTCTCCGTTTCCACGGGGTCCCGCTGTACACGACCCCGCCGCCGTCAGCTCGGCCGCCCCCCGCGGCCCGCCCGCCACTGGGCTGCAGCAGGCTGTAGTTGAGTCCGTACGTGCTGGCCTTGTTGTCGCGCTTCCTCTTGTTGCTGCTGCCCGAGGCCGGGTCAGCAGGATCGGCAGCGGGGACGGCGACCGAGGAGTGCGGGGACGAGGCCGCCGAGGGGGACGAGGCCGCCGAGGAGCCCGCTCGGCGGGCCCAGGCCCCAGGCTGGTGGTGGTTGTTGTTGTTGTTGGTCGTCTCTAGGGGCAGGAAGTCCCGCTGCTCCGCGGGCAGCGCGTGGCCGCCCAGCAGGCGCTCCCCGGAGCGGTACATGCCGGCCGGGGCCGGGGCCGGGGCGGGGGCCGCGCCGCCGGGGCTGCCGGTGCTGCTGCCGCTCCCGCCGGTGGCCGTGCTGCTGCTGCTGCTGCTGCTGCCGCCGCCGCTCGCGCCGCCGCTGCTGTGACAGTGGTGGTTGAAGTAGAGGTTCCTCAGCCCCTGGGTCGTCTCCCAGATCTGCATCCACAGACTGTTGGACGGTCCGAGCTGCTCTGGCTGGAACCAGGCGATCCTCGGATCCATCAAACGGCGGCGGCCGCTGCCCCCGCCCCTCCCGGCCGCCCGCAGGGCCGCCGCCGCCGCCGCCGCCTCAGGCGCACGCCCGGCCTCGGCTGCTGCTGCTGCTGCCGCTGCCGCTGCCGCTGCTACTGCTCGGGGCCCGCCGCGGGCTGCGCGATCGCGCAGGGAGCCGGGCCGGCGCCGGCGGCGTCGCTCCCGCCCTCGGGGGCTCCGCGGGCCCTCCCCCCCTCCCTCCGCCCCTCCGCCGAGCCCCTGTCACTGGGGTCCCCGTGCAAATGGCGGCGGCGGCGGCGGCTTCACAGAAGGGAGAGCAGCGGCGGCGGCGGCGGCGGCGGCAGCGGCGGCGGCGGCAGCGGCTGCGGGACGCGCCTGCTCCGTAGCGTCCTCGCTCCTCCGGCCCCGGGGCGGGGCCTCTGCCGGCTCCGCCCCGCTCGCTCCGCCCCGCCCCCGCCCCGCCCTCCCGCGCTCGTCCCGCCCCCGCCGCGCCGCGCAGCAGCCCCGGAGGCCGCGCGGTGCGTCACAGAGGCCGCGGCGCGGCGCGGCGCGACGGGGGTACAACCGCCCGACCCAACCGTCCCTGCGCCGGCCGCGGAGGCGGCCCACGTACCTGGGCGTCTGGGAGCCTCTGACGTGCGCGCGGCTCCTCCGTCTCGGCTTCCCCAGCGCTGAGACTGCGCGAGACCGCACGGAGGTTGCCGCCCGCCCCGCAGTGAGCAGGTCGTGGGAGGTGCCGCCCCGCTCCTCGCCCCTCCCCTCCCTGCGGCCGCCCCACCCCGGCCCTCCCAGCCCTTCCGGACGTCTCGGCCTCTGCCTGCTTTCTAAAACACTTTCTTTTTAAAAAACAACCTAAAACACTTTTTATGGTGGGGTGGGGACACGCCCCCCGCCCGAGCGTGTTCCCCAGGATCCTGACGCGGGCTGCGCGAGACCCTGCGTCCCGCCCTGCTGCACCCCGGGCCGGGGTGGGGGAGCCGCAGGCTTCCGCGGGGGACCCCTCACCCCGGCCTGAAGGCACAGAAACCTTACCCCCATGCATAGCCCTGGGGGAGGCCACTAAGACTGAGAGTGTGAGCCACGGGCTGAAAGCCACAGCCACACACTCAACCCACTTTACACGAGCACACGCAAACACGTGTAGATGCACAGAGAAGCAGACACTCCTGCGCGGTGTGGCAAAGACGGTCTTCTGCCCTAACGTGCACCAACAATCTTAGCTTTCATGAGGTCAGCATTAAATTTTAAGAGAACCCCAAACCTTTCAATCCTAAAATGAAGATTATATTGTTAGCATCAGCAGACACTGTCCACTAGGTGGTTATTTGCGTATCTTTCCACTCTCTAGTTAAAAAGACAGGAAAAGGGGAATGTTAAGCATTTTATATCAAGAGACAAAAAGAGTAAGTGAACAGCTTCTTTGCCCTTTAAGGTTGGTCCAAAGTCCAGAACAAGTCCCTGATGCCTGATATTGGCCTTCTGTTTTGGGAGCTCAATATCCTGGAAAGTTTTTATGCCAAATAATGAAAAACTATTTACCAAAGAACTAAGTATCGCTCTACCTTTCTCCTTTTGAGACTAAATCTTGGTCTGTCATATGAAGTTCAGGGACTCGATCACAGCTCATTGCAGGCTCCGTGACTCGGGTTCAAGCGATCCTCTTGCCTCAGCCTCTGAGTAGCTTGGACCACAGGCGCGCGTCAATACGGCATAGAGAAGAAGTCTCTGCGTTGCGCAGGCTGGTCTGGAACTCCTGGATTTAAGCGATTCTCCCACTTCAGACTCCAAAACTGCTGGGATTGCAAGGGGTTGGCCACCACGCCTGTCCTTACCTTTTGTTGTTGTTGTTGTTAAAAGAATACATAGTATGACCATAAATATGGAAAACACACGAAGACCCTTCAGCTGCAAACAGCAGCTTCCTTGGTAGTATGTGAAGCCTGTTTCTTGTATTCGTTACTCTAAGGGACCTTGGAGGTAGGCCTTTCAGATGTATGTTCCTGTCTCTGACCTTGCACTACCCCAGTGTAGGCTCCAGAGAGGTATTGACGGTGCCTTTGGAAAGCTCCAGGACACTGTGGCCAGGGTTCACATTGGCCAAGTTATCATGTCCATTGGCACTAAGCTGCAGAACAAGGAGCATGTGATTGAGGACCCTGCACAGGGCCAAGTTCAAGTTCCTTGGCCTTCAGAAGATCCACATCTCAAAGAAGTGGGGCTTCACCAAGTTCAATGCCAATGAATTTAAAGACATGGTGGCTGAGAAGCGGCCCATCCCAGATGGCCGTGGGGTTAAGTACATCACCATTGTGGCCCTCTTCGAAAGTGGTGTGCCCTGTACTTTGAGGGTTTCTACTGTGCTGCCCTCTCTTAATACTCACTAATAAACCCTACTTCCTATCCACCAAAACAAACAAAAAAAATTCTTTACAATTTTGTTTCATTCTGTTTGATTTTTGCTGTTGCTTTACTATAAATCAGTATTAAAAGTTTTCTCTGGCCGGGTACAGTTGCTCACGCCTGTAATCCCAGCACTTCAGGAGGCCAAGGCAGGCAGATCACCTGAGGTCGGGTGTTCAAGACCAGCCTGTCCAACACGGAGAAACCCCATCTCTACTAAAACTACAAAATTAGTGGGGCATGGTGGCCCATGCCTGTAATCCCAGCTACTTGGGAGGCTGAGGCAGAAGAATTGCCTGAACCCAGGAGGCAGAGGTTGCATGAGCTGAGATCATGCCATTGCACTCCAGCCTGGGCAACTGGAGTGAAATTGTCTCAAAAAAAAAAAAAAAAGAAAGAAAAGGAAAAGAAAGAAAAAGAAGAATGTTTTCTCTGAATAAAATTTGCTATATACAAATTATTACATAGCTAGGAAAGTAAGTAGCAGTATTTTTTATGTTATTCACACTGACAAAAATAAAACATTGTATAGAAATAGATTTTGTCTGATAACTTCATACTTGTTTTAAAAATTCAATCTCAGTCAGGCACAGCGGCTCATGCCTATAATCCCAGCACTTTGACATGCCAAGGCAGGCAGATCACCTGAGGTCAGGAGTTCGAGACCAGCCTGATCAACATGGAGAAACCCTGTCTCTACTGAAAATACAAAATTAGCTGGGCATGGTGGTGGATGCCTGTAATCCCAGCTATTCGGGGCTGAGGCAGGAGAATCACTTGAATCTAGGACGCAGAAGTTGCAGTGAGCCAAGATAGCGCCATTGCACTCCAGACTGGGTGACAGAGCTAGACTCCATCTCAAAAAAAGTAAACAAATAGATGAAAATTAAAAACTAGGTGTGCTTGGAGGAGGGGTGCCTGCGGTCCCAACTACCCAGGAGGCTGAGGTGGGAGTATGGCTTTAGCCCAGGAGGTTAAGGCTACAAGCCATGTTTGTGCCACTGCGCTCAGCCTGAGCGAGATCCTGTCTCAAAAATAAAAATGACTGGGTGTAGTGGCTTACCCCTGTAATCCCGATACTTTGGAAGGCTGAGGAAGGAAGATTGGTTGAGCCCAGAAGTTCAAGACCAGCCTGGGCAAGATTCTGTCTCAAAAGAGAAGAAAACAAAATAAAAGTAATAATTTTAAATCTATTTCCTTAAATTCTGCTTGAAAAAAATTCAGGAGAGGCATAGTGGATTACACCTTTAATTCCAGCACTTTGGGAGGTTTACGGGGGGAGGGTGGCTTGAGGTTAGGAGTTTGAGACCAGTCCAGGCAATATAGCAAGACCCTGTCTCTAAAATTAACAACAACAACAAAACAGAATTTAATAAGAAATTTTTTAAAAATTCAATCTCAAGACACAAGATTGGGGAAACATTCTTCTTTTTAATTCAAACAAGAAAAATGGAGAGCTCAAAAAACTAAACATTATTGGCCAGGAGCGACGGCTGATGCCTGTAATCCCAGCACTTTGGGAGGCCAAGGCAGATGGATCATTTGAGGTCAGGAGTTCGAAACTAGCCTGGCCAAAGTAGTGAAACTCCATCTCGACCAACAATGCAAAAATTAGCCAGGTGTGGTGGCACACACTTGTAATCTCAGCTACTTGAGAGGCTGAGGCAGGAGAATCTCTTGAATCCAGGAGGCAGAGGTTGCAGTGAGTCAACATTGCACCACTGCACTCCAACCTGAGTGACAGCAAGATCCCATCTCAAAAAAATAAAATATTTATTCAGACATTCTGGAACACATTAAACACCATTGATATCTAAGATTTTTCAAGGTACTCAAAATTAGTAATAGCATATGCAAGAAATTCCACTTGTTTATCTGAGTGCTGATTTCCTCAGGCAAAGTACTACTGAAGTACTGGCAAAATGATAAAATGAGTTAATATACATAAAAATAGTTTGTAGGCTGGGTACAGTGGCTCAAGCCTGTACTTCCAGCACTTCTGGAG
Organism: Saimiri boliviensis; assembly: GCF_048565385.1. Lineage (NCBI taxonomy): Eukaryota > Metazoa > Chordata > Mammalia > Primates > Cebidae > Saimiri > Saimiri boliviensis. Next base: position 122,220,294 of record NC_133449.1, read on the forward strand.
GTCAAAGTGGGCAGATTGCTTGAGCTCAGGAGTTTGAGACCAGCCTGGGCAACATGGCAAGACCTCATCTCTATAGAAAAAAAATATATAAAAATAACTTTATGGCGAGGTGCAGTGGTTCACACCTAAAATCCCAGCACTTTGGGAGGCTGAAGTGAGCAGATCACTTGAGGTCAGAAGTTCAAGATCAGGCCGGGCGCGGTGGCTCAAGCCTGTAATCCCAGCACTTTGGGAGGCCGAGGCGGGTGGATCACGAGGTCAAGAGATCGAGATCATCCTGGTCAACATGGTGAAACCCCATCTCTACTAAAAATACAAAAAATTAGCTGGGCATGGTGGCACGTGCCTGTAATCCCAGCTACTCAGGAGGCTGAGGCAGGAGAATTGCCTGAACCCAGGAGGCCGAGGTGGTTGCGGTGAGCCGAGGTCGCGCCATTGCACTCCAGCCTGGGTAACAAGAGCGAAACTCTGTCTCAAAAAAAAAAAAAAAGAAGAAGAAGAAGAAGGAGTTCAAGATCAGCCTGACCAACATGGTAAAACCCCATCTCTACCAAAAGTACAAAAAGCTAACCAGGCATGGCGGCATGTGTCTGTAATCCCAGCTACTTTGGAGGCTGAGGCAGGAGAATCACCTGAACCCGGGAGGCAGAAGTTGCAGTCAGCTGAGATCGTGCCACTGCACTCCAGCCTGGGCAACAGAGGGAGACCATCTCAAAAAAAGACAAGGTATTACTGTGCTTATTCACCTGGAAAGAACGCATGTTGGATAGCTCTGTAACTTATTGTTGTTTCCAGGCCTTCAGCAAATCTTGGTTGAATGTCTATCACCCATGCAGAATTGAGCTAATTGCTTTAGAGAAGATAAATAAGCAACCAGGGCCTTTGGCTGCCTTCCATGAATTTCCTGTCTGGTTGAAGAAGCAAAAAGAAGTAAATATTTAAGCTCAAATTGCAATTCATTCAATTAATCTAATAAATATGGTCTTGAGCAACTATTAGTTGCCAGATTCTGGGGATACAGCAACCAACAATGCTGATGAGGTCTCTGCCCTGGTAGACCTAGTTTACCAGTGAACAAGGAAAGCCTATAAAGTCAGACAGTGGTAAATGTGACGAAGAAAAAGAAGGCAGGCTAAAGGACAGTGACGATATACTATTTTTAGATGGGCTAATCAGGGAAGGCTGCTCTGAGGAAGCGATATTTGAGCCGAGCTGTAAGTGAAGGAGTAGGCTGTGACCATCTAAGGAATGGTCCTTTATACAGAGGGGACGGCAAACACCAAGGCCCTGGGTCAGGAACGTACTCTGTGCACAACATGATGAGGCACTGTGATTGAGTGTCAGATGTGTGCCGTGGTATAGAATCATAAAGCATGTCTTCTGGAAGGGACCTTAAAAATCATTCAGCTTGGGCTGAGCACGGTGGCTCACTCCTGTAATCCCAGCACTTTGGGAGGTCTAGGTGGACAGATTGCTTGAGCCCAGAAGTTTGATACCTCCCTGGGCACTATGTTGTGTCTCCTAAAAATACAAAAAATTAGCCGGACATGGTAGCTTGTGCCTGCAGTCCCAGCTACTCGGGAGGCTGAGGTTGGAGGATCACTTGAGCCTGGGAGGTGGAGGTTGCAATGAACCAAGATCACGACACTGCACTCAAGCCTGATTGACAGAGTGAGACCCATTTAAAAAAAAAAAAAATCACTCGGCTCCCTGGACATGCTGGCACAAACCTGTCATAGCTACAGGGGAGGCCAAGGTGGGAGGATCCCTTGAGCCTAAGAGCTAGAGACCAGCCTGTGCACCCCATCAATTTTAAGAAAAAAAAAAATTGTAAAGAAAAAAGAATTATGCAGCCCAAAGTAAAACAGTTGGGTATTTTGCATACACAAAAATGTACAGTTAACCCTTGAACTACTCAGGGTTGGGGCAATGACCCCAGCAGCACAGTTGAAAATCGGCGTATTACTCCAAGAATATTATGGAAAAGAAAGAAAGAAAGAGAGAAATTTGGCATATAACTTTTTCGTTGTCTTGTTTTGTTTTGTATTTCTTTCTTTTTAATTTTTTTTTCTTTTTTAAAAAATATTTTTAGTTTTTTAACTTTTTTTTAAGGCACAGTCTTTTTTATTTTCTTTTTTTGATTTTTTTTTTTTTTTTTTTTTGGAGACAGAGTCTCACTCCGTCACCAGGCGCCAGGCTAGAGTGCAGTGGCACCATCTCGGCTCACTGCAACCTCCACCTCCCAGTTCAAGCAATTCTTCTGCCTCAGCCTCCCCAGTAGCTGGGACTACAGGTGCGTGCCACCACACCCAGCTAATTTTTTTGTATTTTTAGTAGAGACGGGGTTTCGCCTTGTTGGTCAGGCTGGTCTTGAACTCCCAACCTCAGGTGATCTGCCTGCCTTGGCCTCCAAAGCGCTTGGATTACAGGTGTGAGCCACCACGGCACAGTCTTACTCTGTCACCCATGCCGGAATGCAGTGGCATGATAACGGCTTACTGCAGTCTCAACCTCCCAAGCTCAAGTAATCTTCCTGCCTCTGCCTCCTGAGTAGCTGGGACTACAGACGTGTGCCACCAAGCCCGCCTAGCTTTTTCTGTTTTTTTTTTTTTTTTTTTTTTTTTTTTTTTTTTTTTTTTTTTGTAGAGATGGGGTCTCGCTATATTGCCTAAGTTGGTCTTGAATGTCTGGGTTCAAGCAGTCTTCCAACACTTCTGCCTCCCGGAATGTTAGGATCACAGGTGTGAGCGACCACACCTGGCCGGCATATAACTTTTGATTCCCCAAAATTTTAACTACAAGACAAGTGTGGTGGCTCAAGCCTGTAATCCCAGCACTGTGGGAGACCAAGGTGGGAGGATTGCTTGAGACCAGGAATTCAAGGCTTCAGTGAGCTATGATCATACCTTTGCATTTCAGCCTAGACAACAGAGATCCTGTCTCTAAAGAAAAAAAAAAAAAATCCAGGCTATGCACAGTGGCTCACACCTGGAATCAACACTTGTGAGGCTGAGGAGGGAGGATTACTTGAGCCCAGGAGTTTGAGACCAGCCTGGGCGACATGGTGAGACTGTCTTTAACAAAAAAACAAAAGCAACTACTAACTACTAATACTCTACTGCTAACCAGAAGCTATATGGATAACATAGTCAGTTAACACATATTTTGTATGTTATATAAATTATACACTGTATTCTTTTTATTTATTCGGGTTTTTTTGTTTGTTTGTTTGTTTTTTGAGATGGAGTTTCGCTCTTGTTGCCCAGGCTGGAGTGCAATGGTGCAATCTCACTGCAACCTCTGCCTGCCAGGTTCAATGCATCCTCCTGCCTCAGCTTCCCCAGTAGCTGGGACTACAGGCAACCACCACCACACCAGGCTAATTTTTGTATTTTTAGTAGAGACGAGATTTCACCATGTTGGCCAGGATGGTCTCAAACTCCTGACCTTGTGATCCATCTGCCTTGGCCTCCCAAAGTGCTGGGATTACAAGCATGAGCCACCATATCTGGCCAAATTTTAACTTGCTTTAACAGGTTTGTGCATACTTTATGGTAGTAAATCCTAAAATAGACTAGTGTCTGCACATATCTTGTGCATTCATACCTAATTTTTCTTAATTTTTTTTTTTTTTTTTGAGACAGTCTCATTCTGTCGCCCAGGCTGGACTGCAATGGTGCAATCTTGGCTCACAGCAGCCTCCGCCTCCTGGGTTCAAGTGATTCTCATGCCTCAGCCTCCCAAGTAGCTGGGATTACAGGAGTGTGCCACCACAGCTGGCTAATTTTTGTATTTTTGGTAGAGACGGGGTTTCACTATGTTGGCCAGGCTGGTCTCAAACCCCTGACCTCAGGTGATCTGCCCACCTCAGCCTCCCAAAGTGCTGTGATTACAGGCATGAGCCACCATGCCCAGCCAACTTTTCTTAATTTTTTCTTTTCTTTTTTTTCTGCCATTTCTAGGCTATGCAGTTCATCTGCAAGTTTTTTCAAGTTGTCCCAAATCTCCAAAAATTGTTATCATACATTTATTGAAAATATCCACATATAAGTGAACTCACACAGTTCAAGGAACAACTGTATTCACTTTCCCCAACAAATCTGCAATGTTTTATTCCAAATAATCTACTACTGCATTTAAAAGAATAGACTACACCAATTTCAATAATCAATTTTACTCAACCTTTTCATTTTGCTATTTAGAACAAAATAACAGACATTTATTGGATTCTTGAAAATCATCTACATTGATAAGCCAAAAAACACACCTATTACAAGCCCAGACATGTTCCTCCATAACTTAGCATCCTGTTCATTTTCAATATTTTTCTTCCTAAACAAGAAAGATGTTGAATTGATGGTCTTAACTGGCAAGATTTGCTGAAACACCAAAGTTCTACAGAGTATACATTTAGTAGAAAAATAAGAAGAACGAAAACTACCCAAGAATCATGCAAATTTAAATGTGTTTTCATTTAGTTATTTATTATTTTTAGAAATGAGGTTTCACTTTGTCACAGGCTGGAGTGCAGTAGTGCAGCCTTGGCCCCCTGCATCTTGGAACTCCTAAGCTCAAGTGATCCTCCTGCCTCAGCCTCACAGGTAGCTGGGGTTACAGGCATGTTCCACCATGCCAGGCTAATTTTTTCATTTCTTTTGTAGAGATGGGGGTCTTCCTATGTTGCCCAGGCTGGTCTCGGACTTCTGGCCTCAAGCGATCCTCCACCTGGGCCAGTGTTACTATTCCAGTCCAACCTCCTACTTCCCTGGTAAATCCACAGGATTTCCCAGGCTGGTCTTGAATTGCTGGTCTCAAATGATCCTCCCATCTTGACCTCCCAAAGTACTGGGATTACAGGTTTGAGCCACCATACCCAGCCTTGATTTATCAACTTGAATAAAACAGAAGGGGAATTGCACATACAAACTACTACCTGCTATTATTAATAATTGTCATTAAGGCAGGATATGGTGGCTCATGCCTGTAATCCTGGCACTTTGGGAAGCTGAGGAGAATAGGATAGCTTCAGCCAGGAGTTCAAGATCAGTCTAGCCAACATCATGAGACCCCATCTCTACAAAAAATAAATAGGCTGGGCATGGTGGCTCAGGCCTATAATCCCAGCACTTTGGGAGGCTGAGGCTGAAGTCAGCAGTTTAAGACCAGCCTGATTGGTGAAATCCTGTGTCTACTAAAAATACAGAATTAGACAGGCATGGTGGCACATGCCTGTAATCCCAGCTACTCAGGAGGCTGAGGCAGGAGAATTGCTTGAACCTGGGAGGCGAAGGTTGCAGTGAGCCGCGATCGTGCCATTGCACTCCAGCCTGGGCAACAAGAGGGAAATTCTGTCTCAAAAAATAATAATAATAAATCATAATAAAAATTAGTTGGGTGTGGTGGTGTGCACCAGTAGTCTCAGCTGCTTTGATGACTGAGGCAGGAGGATTTCTTCAACCCAGGCGTGCAAGGTCACTCCTGAGTTGAGCTATAATCCTGCCACTGCACTCTAGCCTGGGCGACAGAACAACACCTTGTCTCAAAAAAACAAACTGTCATTACAACTAAATTTTAGATAATACGTGATTAAAATACTCTGTTCTGGAGGTAGTAAGAACCATAAATAATAGTTCATTAATATTAGTATCTTCATCATTTACATGATGAAGCATTTGCTCCAGGTACTAATAATCTTAGGCACCATTTACAAACCTTCCCCTTTTTGCACAAAATATACATTATTGTTTCATGTTCTTTTTATCCTTCATAAATACCAACAGGATTCCAAACAGGGAACTTTTTTTTTGGTGAGACTTAAAAATAATTAGCAGTGTTGAAGCTTGTATCTTGTTCAGGAGAATCCAAATTGATTGATTGATTGATTGAGACAGGGTCTTACTCTGTCACTCAGGCTGAAGTGCACTGGTCCAATCATGGCTCACCGCAGCCTCCACCAACCTCCTGGGCTCAGATGATCCTTGCACCTCAGCCTCCTGAGTAGCTAGGACTACAGGTCCTAGCACCAGAACCCAGCTAATTATATATATATGATACAAGGTTTCGCCACATTACCCAGGCTGGTCTTGAATTCCTGGACTCACACAGTCCTCCTGCCCCAGCCTCCCAAAGTGCTGGGATTAGAGGCATAAGACACCTTGCCCAGCCAAAATTTCTTTTATTTCTACTGTTCTAGAAATGAAATTGCTCAGTTTACAAGCCACTTTGGGGATTTTGGTGTGTGTATATATGTGTAATGGTTAATTTTATGTGTCAACTTTACTGGGACACAGGGTGCCCAGATTGAACACTATTTCTGAGTTTATCTGTGACTGTTAGTAAAGCGGATTGGTTTGGAGCTTGTATGTGAGCCCTGAAAAAGACTCCTATCATGTATAGCCCCAGGGCTGAGACTGCTGAAAATCAAATGCAGAACCTCATTCTGTGACTCGCTGAATTACATCTAGACTCACAGGGCATCTACTATTAAAGTGAGCGCATTGCTTGGTAAACAACGGTATCCTGGAAGTAGAAATAGGGTTGTGTGGGAAGACCCTGATAAGAGACATTGAGCTCTTAAAGTCTGACGAGTCTTCCATGCCAGTGGAAGAGGCCTCCCTACTCCAGTGGTATTGGTCTCCCCATCACTCCCCAACCCTCATCTCAGGGAATTAACTTTGCACTGCCTTAGGAAACTAAAGGCCTCCACTGAGGCAGTTGCCAGGCAAGACTATGCTGATTCTCTTCCTGGCCCACCCCAACATCCCCCTTTGCTTCTAGACCTGTAACTAAACCCAAGTATCAGCAGGCCCCTAAGGTGAAGCACAAAGTGTGACCCAAGAGGAGGAAGGCAAGTGCTCCAAAAGAACAACAGCGGTCCCCCCAATCCATGGCTTTGCTTTCCATGGTTTCAGTTACCCGCAGTCAACCATGGTTCAAAAGTATTAAATGGAAAATTCCAGAAGTAAGCAACTCACACTTTTTTTTTTCTGTCTTTTTGTTTTGCTTTTGAGAGACAGGGTCACACTCTGTCACCCAGGCTTGAGTACAGTGGTGTGATCATAGCTCACTGCATCCTTGAACTCCTGGGCTCAATCCATCCTCTTGTCTCAGCCTCCCAAGGTGGCTGGGACTGCAGGTGTGCACCACCAAGCCTGGCCAATTTTTTTGCTTGCTTTTGTCTTTGTAGAGATGGGTCTCACTACGTTGTCCATGCTGGTCTTGAACTCTTAGACTCAATGGAACCCCCACCTTGGCTTTCCAAAGCACTAGAATTTTTTTCTCTCTCTCTCTCTTTTTTTTTTAAGATGCGGTTTCACCATGATGGCCAGGCTGGTCTTGAACTCCTGACCTCAGGTGATCCACCCATCTCGGCCTCCCAAAGTGCTAGGATTACAGGCATGAGACACCATGCCCAGCCAAAGCACTAGAATTATAGGCATGAGTCACTATGCCAAACCAACTTATAACTTCAATTGCATGCCGTTCTGAGTAGTATGATAAAATCTCATGTCATTGCTAAATGGACCTAGGTTGTTTAAAAGAAATAAAGAATAGAAATGAAATAATACAAGAAATTTTAAAAAAAATCTTACGGCCGGGCGCGGTGGCTCAAGCCTGTAATCCCAGCACTTTGGGAGGCCGAGGCGGGTGGATCACGAGGTCGAGAGATTGAGACCATCCTGGTCAACATGGTGAAACCCCGTCTCTACTAAAAATACATAAAAATTAGCTGGGCATGGTGGCGCGTGCCTGTAATCCCAGCTACTCAGGAGGCTGAGGCAGGAGAATTGCCTGAACCCAGGAGGCGGAGGTTGCGGTGAGCTGAGATCGTACCATTGCACTCCAGCCTGGGTAACAAGAGTGAAACTCCGTCTCAAAAAAAAAAAAAAAAAAAAAAAAAAAAAATCTTACACCATCCCATCCAGGATACAAATCATCCCTCTGTCCAGCATACCTGCACTGCGTATGCTACCCACTCATTTTCACTTTGTAGCTGTCTCAGTTATCAGACTGATTGTCATGGTATCGCAGTGCTTGTGTGCAAGTGCCTCTTGTTTCACTCCTAAATAGTAGCCCCAAAGTGTAAGAGTCGTGATGCTGGCAATTCAGATGTGCCAAAGAGAAGCTGTCAAGTACTTCTAAGTGAGGAGGTGAAAGTGCAAAACCTAATAAGGAAAGAAAAAAACTCAGATGTTGAGGTTGCTGAGATCTATAGTAAGAACAAATCTCTCATCTGTGAAACTGTGAAGAAGAAAAAAGAAATTCATGCTAGTTTTTACTGTCACACCTCAAATTGAAAGTTAGACTAGGGTGTGAGGGCTCACGCCTATAATCCCAGCACTTTGGGAGGCCGAGGCCGACAGATGACAAGGTCAGGAGTTCAAGACCAGCCTGGCCAACGTGATGAAACCCTGTCTCACATACAAAAATTAGCTGGACGTGGTGGTGTGCACCTGTAATCCCAGCTACTTGGGAGGCTAAAGCAGGAGAATCACTTGAACCTAGGAGGCAGAGGTTGCAGTGAGCCAAGATCATGCCATTGCACTCCAGCCTGGGCAATAGAGTGAGATTCCGTCTCAAAAAAAAAAAAAAAAAAGTTATAGTGAATGACAACTTTCATTACAGTATATTCTTATAATTGTTCTGTTTTATTAATTATTGTTAATCTCTTCCCATACTTATTTTTTGTTTGTTTGTTTTTGAGACAGTGTCACTCTGTCACCCAGGCTGGAGTGCAATGGCACGATCTCAGCTCATTGCAACCTCCGCCTCCCAGATTCAAGCGATTCCCCTGCCTGAGCCTCCTGAATACCTGGGACTACAGGTCTGGCTAATTTTTGCATGTATATATGTATGTATGTATGTATGTATTGAAACAGGGTTTTGTCATGTTGGACAGGCTGGTCTCAAACTCCTGACCTCAGGTGATCTGCCCGCCTTGGCCTCCCAAAGTGCTGGGATTACAGGCACAAGCCACTGTGTCTGGCCTAATTTTTTTTTTTTTTTTTTTTTTTTTTTTGTAGAGTTGAGGTCTTACTGTGGTGCCCAGGTTGGTCTCAAAGTCCTGGGCTCAAGGGATTCTCTCTTCTCAGCCTCCCAACGTGCTGAGATTACAGGCCTGAGCCACCATACCTGGCCTACAGCCTAACTTCCTAAACTGAAACGTTAAAGGCAGAATCTCTGCTCAGTGGGCCCATATCAATTAATTTAGCCTGACCCAACCTCACGTTCTTTCCACCATCATCCCATACCCTTAGTATCCATTCTCACACTTGCTTTCCCATTTCTGTGCATATAAATCAGAAAACTCAACTAGAGAAGTCCCCTCTTAGCCTAAGAGAATATGTTCCAAGACTTCCAATGGAAGACGGAAACTGTGGACGGTACTGAACCCTACATATACTATGCTTTTTCCTGCACACATACCCATGGGAAAGTGTAATTTATCAATTAGGTGCCTGGTGGCTCATGCCTATAATCCCAGCACTTTGGGTGGCCAAGCGGCACAGATCACTTGAGGTCACGAGTTCGAGATCAGTCTGGCCAATATGGTGAAACCCTGTCTCTACTGAAAATACAATAATTAGCCGGGCATGGTGATGTGCACCTGTAGTCCCAGCTACTCAGGAGACTGAGGCGGGAGAATCCCTTGAACCTGGGAGGCAGGGGTTGCAGTAAGCCAAGATCACACCACTGCACTCCAGCCTGGGTGACACAGCAAGACTCAATCTCAAGAAAAAAAAAAAAAAAGCCAGGCATGATGGTGTGTTCCTGTAGTCCAAGCTACTCAGGAGGCTGAGGCAGAAGGACCATTTGCAGCCAGGAGGTCGAGGCTGCAATGAGCCATGATTGTGTCACTGTACTCTGGCCTGGATGAAATAGTGAGATCCTGTGAAAAAAGGAAAAGAAAATGCTCTAACACTTTGGTTGGTTGGCTCAAACATGGAAAACATGGACCAAAACCTGGCCCATGATGAGCAAATTGGAAATGCCGTACCTGCCTTGGTTTAATATAAAGAAAGGAATTCAGAAGCATAGGGAGATTGGTATGCCAGAGTGAATTTGTCATTTAAGGCCCATTCACCCACACTGGGAAAGCTTAAAAGACACACCTTTCACCAATACTGTAAAACATAACACTGTGAGGGGAGCACATCCTTGGAGAGCTCTGTGATTATGCTACTCTGTGAGCTTACACTGGAAACTGTGCTCACAGAATCGGGAAGCCTAAGTGCAGTGGGAGTCATTGGATCCCACCCCTGCCCAGAATGGCAGGGGCCAAGTTTTGGCACTCAACCAACAGAGGCAAGGGGGCGTGGTTGCCATGATGAACAGGTTACATCAGAATGGTCTGACTCATGTAGACCTTTGGGCACTGGCAAGTTTATCAGGGTGTTCCTAGAAGTGAAATATGTTCTTACTTGATCTGTACGTGCAGAAAATTTCTAGGTCAGATGAACAAAAGTTTAACCTGAATCATAAAAATCAAGTCATAACCCCTCAACAAATTGCTGGACTTCAGCCACTTTACTGACCCATTTGAATGAAGGGGAGACCTGGTCCTATTGAAGAACCCCAATACTTCTAAAAATGTATTTTTTTTTTTTTGAGACAGAGTCTCACTCTGTCACCCAGGCTGGAGTGCAATGGCATGATCTCAGCTCACTGCAACCTCTGCCTCCCAGATTCAAATGATTCTCCTGCCTTAGCCTCCTGAGTAGCTGGAATTACAGGTGCGTGTCACCACGTCAGGCTAATTTTTGAATTTTTTTTTTTTTTTTTTTTTTTTTTTTTTTTTTTTTCAGTAGAGACAGGGGTTTCACCATGTTGGCCAGGCTCATCTTGAACTCCTGATCTTGTGATCCACCTGCATCAGCCTCCCAAAGTGCTGGGATTATAGGCATGAGCCACTGTGCCCGGCTTTTTTTTTCTTTTTTAAGACACAGGGTCTAAAGTGGCATGTTCAGAAAGGAAAAGAGAGAGAGAGAGAGAGAGAGAGAGAGAGAAAGAGACAGGGTCTCACTCTGTTGCCCAGGCTGGAGTGCAGTGGCATGATCATGGCTCACTGCGGTCCCAAACTCCTGAGCTCAAGTGATTCTCCCATCTTAGCCTGACAACTAGCTGGGACTACAGGCACAAACCACTGTGCCTGGCTAAAAAAAAAAAAATTATGCTATTAATCTTTTTCCCAGTCTTCCCCAAAGGGACCTATAGTCAGGGATCTATAACTATGGTAGTTGTGCATTGGGAAGAAGGAAATAATCAGAACTTTCAGGGACTACTGAACACCAGCTCTGAACTGATACCAATTCTGGGGTACCTAAAATGTCACTGTGGCCTGCCAGTGAGAGTAGGAGCTTATGGAAGTTAGGTGATTAATGGAGTTTTAGCTCAAGTCTGTCTCACATTGGGCCCAGTGGATCCCAACCCATTCTTCAGTTATTTCTCCAGTTCCAGAAGGTGTAATTGAAATAGACATACAAAGAAGCTGGCAGAATCCCCACGTTATTTCCCTGACCTGTGGAGTGAGGGCTATTATGAGAGGAAAGACCAAGTGGAAGCCACCAGAGCTGCCTTGAACTAGGAAAATAGTAAATCAAAAGCAGTAACACATTCCCAGAGGGATTGCAGAGATCAGTGTCACCATCAAGGGCATGAAGGATGCAGGGGTGATGATTCCCATCACATCCCCATTTAATTTGCCTATTCAGCCTGTGCAGAAGACAGATGGATCTTGGAGGATGACGGTGGATTATCGCAAGCTTAACCAGGTGGTGACTCCAACTGCAGCTGCTATATCAGATGTGGTTTCATTGCTTAAGCAAATTAACACATCCCCTGGTTCCTGGTTTGCAGCTATTGAACTGGCAAACGCCTTTCACCCCCATTCCTGTCCATGAGACTCACCAGAGCAATTTGTTTTCAGCGGGCAGGGACAGCAATACACCTTCAGGTCCTACTTTGGGGGTATATGTCAACTCTCTAGCCCTATGTCAAAATTTACTCAGAAAGACAAACATCGCATGTTCTCACTCATTCGTGGGATCTAAAAATAAAAACAACTGAACTATAGACAAAGAGAGTACAGCGTGGTTATCAGAAGCTTGGAGAAGGGTAGTCGGGGAGGTGGGAGGTGAGGATGGTTAATGGGTACATAAGCAGTTGTTAGAAAGAATGAATAAGATCCACTATTTGATAACACAACAGGGTAACGATGTCAATAATAACATAATTGTGCATTTCAAAGTAACTGAAAATATAATTGGATTGTTTATAATACAAAGGATAAATGCTTGAGGAGATGAAACCCCATTCTCCATTTAATTATTATGTATTGTATGCCTGTATCAAAGCATTTCATGTACCTCATACATACACTTACTATGTAAAAAAAATTATTAAAAATAAAATGAAGTTAAATTCCCAAGGAATTGCCTTTCCCTTCCACAAGATATCACACTGATCCATTACATTGATGCCGCCATGCTGATTGGACCCAGGGAGCAGGGAGTTTCAACTACTCTACACTCACTGGTAAGATGCTTTCATGTCAGACGGTGAAAAATAAGTCCAGCAAAAATTCAAGAGCTTTCCACCTCGGTGAAACTTCTAGAGATCCAGTGCTGTGGGCATGTTGAGATATCCCTTCTAAGGTGAGGGAGAAGTTGTTGCATCTGGCCTCTCCTACAGGCAGAATACAGGCACAATGCCCTGTGGGTGTCTCTGGATTCTGGAGGCAATGTATTCTTCATGTAGGTGTGATATTTGAATCTACTTACTGGGTGACCCAAAAAGCTGCAGGTTTTGAGTGGGACTCAGACCTGGACAAGGCTCTGCAACGGGTCCAGGCTGCTGTGCAAGCTGCTGCGCCCCTTGGGCCATATGATCCGGCAGAGCCAATGGTGCTTGAAGGGTCAGTGGCAGACAGGGATGCCGTTTGGAGTCTTTAGCAGGTTCCTGTAGGTGAATTGTGGCACAGGCCCTTAGAAATTTGCAGCAGAGCCTTGCCATCCTCCACAGATTACTCTCCTTTTGAGACACAGCTCTTAGCCTGCTACTGAGCCTTAGTCAAGACTGAATGCTGGCCACAAAGTTAGAATATGACTTGAGCTGCCCATCACAAACTGAGTGCTATCTGACCTCTGATGCCATAAAGTTGGATGTGCACAGGAGCACTCCACCATCAAACGGAAGTGGTATATGCATGATTGGTTTCAAACAGGCCCTGAAGGCACAAGTAAGTTACTGAAGGAGTGGCCCAAATACCCATGGTCCCCATCCCTGCTACACTGCTTTCTCGCTCCCATTCTGTACCAGGTCCCTACAATTAGCTGACAGAGGAAGAGAAGACAGGCCTGGTTTACAGGTGGTTCCACACAATATGTGGGTGCCATTTGAAAGTGGACAGCGTCTACAGACATACCACCCTGAATGTGCCCAATCTCGTCTGAAAGTGGACAGCACTACAGCTTCTCTCTGAGACATCCCTTAAGGACAGCAGTGAAGGGAAATCTTCCCAGCAGGCAAAACTTCAGTCAGCGTGCTTTGCTTGAGAGAAGAAATGGTCAGACATGCAATTATATACCAATTCAGTGGGCTGTGGCCAGTGGGTTGGCTGGATGTTCAGGAACTTGGAAGGAATATGATTGGAAAACTGGTAACAAGGAAATTTGGAGATATATGTGAATAAACCTTGCAGAATGAGCAAAAATCATAAAATATTTGTCTCTTATGTGAGTGCTCACCAAAGGGTGACCTTAGCAGAGGAGGACTTTAATAATCAAGTGGACAGGATGACCTGTTTTGTGGAAACCCATTAGCCTCTTTCTCCAGCCACCCCTGTCATCAGTCTATGGGCTCATGAACAGAGTGGCCATGGTGGCAGGGATGGAGGTTAATCACCGGCTTGGTAATATGGACTTCCACTCATCAAAGCTGACCTGGCTATGGCCACCGGTGAGTGCCCAATCTGTCAGCAGCAGAGATCAAGACTGAGTTCCTAATAATCCCTGGGGATAATCAGCCAGCTACCCAGTGGCAGGCTGATTACGCTGGACTGCTTCTGTCATGGAAGGGACAGTGTTTTGTCCTTACTGTAATAGATTTTTTTAATCTTAATTTTAATTTTAATTTTTTATTTTCCAGTCTTGCTATGTTGCCCAGACTGGAGTGCAGTGGCTATTTGCAGGCAGGATGATGGCACACTACAGCCTTGAACTCCTGTTCTCAAGAATTCCTCCCACCTTGCCTCAGTCTCCCAAGTATCTGGAACTACAGGTGTGCACCACTGTGTGGGCTAGTAATAGACTCTGACTCTGCATATGAATTTGCCTTCCCTGCACACAATGCTTCTACCCAAACTACCATCCGTGGACTTACAGAATGCCTTATCCATTGTAATGGTATTGGTATTCCATACAGCATTGCTTCTCATCAATGAACTCACGTCACAGCAAAAGGAGTGCAGCAATGGGTTCAAACTCATGGAATTCACTGGTCTTTTCCCACCATTCTGAAGTAGTTGGTTTGATAAAACAGTAGAAGAGTCTTTTGAAGACTTAGTTACAGTACCAGTTAGGTGGCAATATCTTGCAGGGTTAAGGGGAGGTTCTCCAAAAGGCTGTATATGCTCTGAATCAGTGTCCAATATACAGCGCTGTGTCTTTTATTTATTTATTTATTTTGGAAACGGAGTTTTGCTCTTGTCGCTCAGGCTGGAGTGCAATGGCGTGATCTCAGCTCACTGCAACCTCTGCCTCCCAGGTTCAATCGATTCTCATGCCTCAACCTCCCAAGTAGCTGGGGTTACAGGCACCTGCCACCACACCTGGCTAATTTTTGTAATTTTTAGTAGAGACAGAGTTTTGCCATGTTGGCCAGGCTAGTCTTGAACTCCTGACCTGAGGATATCCGCCAGCCTTGGCCTCCAAAAGTGCTGGGATTACAGGCGTGATCACTGCACCTGGCCATGGTACTGTTTCTCTTACAGCAGGAATTCACAGTCAGGAATCAAAGGTGGAAATGGGAGTGGCACCATTTATCTTTTTTTTTTTTTTTCTTTTTAGACAGAGTTTTGCTCTGTTGCCCAGGCTGGAATGCAGTGGCATGGCCATAGCTCCCTGCAGCCTCAAACTCTTGCTCAAGCAATCCTCCCACCCCAGCCTCTCAAGCAGCTAAGACTACAAGTGCCTGCCACCATGCCCAGCTAGTTTAACAAAAAAAACAATTTTTATTTATTTATTTATTTATTTATTTTGTAGAAATAGTGTCTCCCTATGTTGCTTAGGCTGGTCTTGAACTCCTGGCCTCAAGCAATCCTCCTGCCTTGGCCTCCCAAAGCGCTGGGATTGTAGGCATAAGCCACTGTGCCTAGCGGAACCACTGTTACGCCTAGTGACCCACTAGCAAAATTTTTGATTACTGCTATCACAACTTTATGCTCTGCTGGTCTAGAGCTCTTAGTTCCAGAGGAAGGAATCCTCCCATCTGGACACAACAATAATTGCATTGAACTGGAAGTTAAGGCTACCACCTGGCCACTTCGGGCTCCTTAACATCCTGAATTAACAAGACAAGAAGAGAGTACTCTAGTGGCCAGGTAAATTGATTCTGACTACCGAGGGAAACTTGGACGACTGCTCCACAATGGAGGTAAGAAAGTATGTCTGCAATTCATGAGATCCTACAGAGCGTCTCTCAGTATGCCCATGCCCTCAGATTAAGGGGAATGGAAAAATATACAACAATCCAATCCAGATAGGACTATACATGGCCCAGACCCTTCAGGAATGAAGGTTTGGATCGCAACACCAAATAAAGAACCTGAGGTGCTTGCTGAAGGCAAAAGGAATACAGATTGGGGTAGTGGAAAAAGGTAGTTATAAATAAATACACTGCCATGATCACATGACTGGTTACAGAAATGAGGACTGCAATTGTTATATTTCCTCCTTATTTTATTATGAACATGTTTGTGTAGCAAGTATCTTTGTTTCCTTTCCTCTCATTTTATCATGTAACAAGATATATTGACTTTATATCATAGGACTTAAGTATCGTTAATTTTATATCTAGCTGGGTGTGGTAGTTCATGTCTACAATCCCAGCACTTTGGGAGGCTGAGGTGGGAGGACCACTTGAGCCCAGTAATTCAAGACCAGCCTGGGCAACATAGGGAGACCCTGTCTCTAGAAGTGGTGGCACTTGCCTGTAGTCTTAGCTACTTGGGAGGCTGTAGAGAGAGGATCTCTTGAGCCCAGGAGGTGGAGGTTGTGATGAGCTTTGATCGTGCCACTGCACCCCGGCCTGGGCAACAGAGTGAGACCTTATCTCAAAAAACAACAGCTGAGGATGGTGGCATCCATAATCCCAGAACTTTGGGAGGCCAAGGCAGGTGAATTGCTGAAGCCCAGGAGTTTGAGACCAGCCCAAGCAATGTGACAAAGCCTCATCTCTACTAAAAACAAAAAACAGTAGCCAGGTATAGTAGCACGTGCCTGCAGTCCCAGCTACTTGGGAGGCTGAGGTGGAAGAATCGCTTGAGCCTGAGAGGATGAGGCTGCAGTGAGCTGTGATTGTGCCAGTCCACTCCAGCCTGGGCAACAGAGCCTCACCTTGTCTCTATTTTTTTTGTGGGGGGATAGGGTCTTGCTACACCTCACAGGTGTCATCCCACTACCGATCAGCACGGGAGTTTTGATCTGTTACGTTTCCGACCTGGACCAGTTCACCCCTCCTTAGGCAACCTGGTGGTGCCCGGCTCCTGGGAGGTCACCATATGGATGCCGAACATAGTGCAGACACCCAATCGGCATAGCGCACTACAGCCCAGAACTCCTCCGCTCAAGCAATCCTCCCACCTCAGCCTCCCAAGTAGCTGGGACTACAGGTATGCACCACTGCGCCTGGCTGACCTTGTCTCTATATTAAACAAACAGGCCAGGCATGGTGGCTCACGCCTGTAATCCCAACACTTTGGGAGGCCTAGGTGGGCAGATCATCTGAGATTGGGAGTCGGAGACCAGCCTGACCAACATGGAGAAACCCTGTCTCTACTAAAAATACAAAATTAGCTGGGTGTGGTGGCGGGTGCCTATAATCCCAGCTACTTGGGAGGCTGAGGCAGGAAAATCGCTTGAACCTGGGAGGTGGAGGTTGTGGTAAGCAGAGATCGTGCCATTGCACTCCAGCCTGGACAATAAAAGCAAAACTCTGTCTCAAAAATAAAGAAAGAAAGAAAAGAAAACAAACCAGCAATAACAACAATCAACAAAACTTTTACGTCTATTCCACAAAAGTGTTACATATGCAAAGCAGCCCTCAAATGCCAAAGGAGCAGAGAAACCAAGGAATGAGGCAGACGAATCCAGTTTGTTAATGAAGGGTGATTTCTGAGGAAACTTACATATGGAAGTTTAGTCTTGAGCATCAGCCAAGACAGGTAGATCGCAGCACAATTCCTCCCCAGAATCAAGGCTCACCTATGAAACGGAAAAGGGCTATATGCTCTATAGAGACAATTCAAGGCAACTGCTACAGTTTGCATTTTTGTCCACTTCAAATCCATATTGCAATATGAGTACCAATGTTGGAGGTGGGAGGTGATTGGATCATGGGGGCAGATCTCTCATGAATGGTTTAGCACCATCCCCTTGGCGATAAGTGGGTTCTCACCTGACTGCATGTGAGATTTTGTTGTTAAAAGTGTATGGCATTCACCCCTTCCCCGTCTCTCTTGCTCCCACTTTCTTCACGTAACACTGCTCCCCCTTCACCTTCCACCATGACTGTCAGCTTCCTGAGGCTCTCACCAGAAGCAGATTCTAGAGCCATGCTTGTACAGCCTGCAACTTGCAGGTGGGAGAATTGTGATCTCGACTCACTGCAAGCTCTGCCTCCCAGGTTCAAGCGATTCTCCTGCCTCAGCCTCCCAAGTGGCTGGGATTACAGGCCCTGCCGCCACATCTGGCTATTTTGTTTTCTTTTTGTATGTTAGTAGACACGAGGTTTCACCATGTTGGCCATGCTGGTTTGGAACTTTTGACCTCAGGTGATCTGCCCGCCTTGGCCTCCCAAAGTGCTCGGATTATAGGTGTGAGCCGCCACGCCCAGCCCAAACCTCTTTTCTTTATGAATTACCTAGCCTCGGGTATTTTTTACAGCAATGCAGGAATGGCCTAACATAGCAGCCCTCAAATTAAGGCAAGAATGCTATGTACGTCATAGCCTGTGATTTGTGTGGTAACATCAAGGTTGCCTTGACCTAAAGGCTTTATTTATAGTGTGTACATGTTCTTACACCAAGGATGGTAAAGTAGGAATCAGAAGGCATTCATGAAACTGGGGTTAGTGAGAAGTCAGCAGGGCCGATCAGTATTCAAGATGGAGGTCACTTTTGTCTCTGCAACATCATAGTATTTAAGTTACAGAAGAATATCAAAAAGAAGAGTAAACACCACTCATTTCCATCCTCTTCTGGGAAAGAGTTTGTGCTTTCAGTAGCACACAGGACAGATGTTTCATATTAGGCAGAATGATGACCTAGCTATTGTCTTTATTCGGCGATTAAGTATGGTTTCAGGAGATGAGGATGAGTGTCAAGTTGACAAGGGGTAGACTTGTGATGGTTATTTTTATATGTTGACTTGATTGGGACACGGGGTGCCCAGGTAAAACATTATTTCTGGGTGTGTCTGTGAGAGTGATTTCGAATCAGACTGGCATTTCTATCAATGGCTGAGGAAGGCAGATGGCCCTCCCCAGTGTCACGGTCCTCATCCAGTCTCATCATCCAAGCCATTGAGGGCCTGAATAGACTCAATCTTGGCCAGGCACAGTGGCTCCCTCCTGCCCTTTGGGAGGCTGAGGTGGGAGGATTGCTTGAGGCCAGGAGTACAAGACCAGTCTGGGCAACACAGTATGGTCTTGTCTTTATAAAAAGTTTTTAAAAAATTAGCTGGGCATGTTGGTGCATGCCTTTAGTCCCAGTTACTTGGAAGGCTGAGGCAGGGGGATCACTTGAGCCCAAGAATTCGAGGTTACAGTGAGCAATACAAAAAATATTTCCATCTTTTTTGTTTTTTTTTGAGTCTTGCTGTATAACCCAGGCTGTAGTATGTGCTCACTGCAACCTCCACCTCTAGGGTTTAAGCAATTCTCTGTCTCAGCCTCTCCAGTAGCTGAGATTATAGGCGCCTACCAACATTACTGACTAATTTTCGCATTTTTAGTAGAGATGGGCTTTTAGCATGTTGGCAAGGCTGGTCTTGAACTCCTGACCTCAAGTGATTCACCCACCTCGGCCCCCCAAAGTGCTGGGATTACAGGCATGAGCCTCTACTCCTGGCCGATAAGACTTCCATCTTGCTAGCAGATGTGCTCTCTCCTCCTGGCCTGGCCCGAAGCAAGCTACTGCTTGTCAACTGCACAGGAGGCAGCTTCCAGGGACTGAGGACCTTTGGCCAACAGCTGGTAAAAATTCAATGTTCTCCATCCTATTCCTACAAGAAAATGAAGTCGTCCACCAACCACTGGAGTGGGCTCAGAAGCAGGTTCTTCTCTAGTTGAGTCTCCAGATGAGAACATGGCACTACTGATAGCGTGATTGCAGCCTGGGAAGAACCTCAAGCAGATAACTCAGGAAAACAGTGCATGGACTCTAGACCCACAAAAACTGAGAGACAGTAAATGTGTGTTTCCTTAAACTGCTACATTTGCAACAATTTGTTACACAGCAATAGAAAACTAATATGGATTGGTTTGTTCATTGCTCTATCCTGGGTACATAGGACAGGATTCAAGCATACCTTAAGTACTAAATAAATATTTGTTGAATGAGTATATTGTTACAGAAAAGCAAAATAGCAAACAAAGTGGGCAAATGTTTAATATGTTACCAGTCATAAGAGTGCCCTATCTGCATACACATCTAGACTATCTCTAGAAGGGTATACAAGGAAGTAACAGAAGACTGGGGAGGGAAACTGGAGAATAAGAAATCCAGGAAGAAGTGAGGCTTTCACTTTATACCTTTCTGAACTGTTTGAATTTTTTTTTTTTTTTTTTTAAGACAGGGTCTCTCTCTGTCACCCAGGCTGGATCTGCAATGGTGTGATCATAGCTCACAGCAGCCTCCAACTCCTGGACTCAGGCAATCCTACCACCTTGGCCCCCTGAGTAGCTGGGACTACAGGCATGCAGCACCACATCCAGCTAATTTTTAAAAATTTTTTTTGTAGGGACAAGGTCTTGCTCTGTTGCCCAGGCTGGTCTCAAACTCCCAAGCAAGGAGGGAAAAATAAGGGAAAAGCTTGGCCCCCTTGTTTTGCATTTTACTTCAGAAAAGGCCCTTGTGGCTTGGATTTACACATGTCTGGAAAAAGAATTTGTAAAACAAAGGAAATGTTTTAAAAGAGGAAAATAATAATTTACCTTTCTACTGCTTTTGTTGTTGTTTGTTTGTTCTGGTTTATTTATTTATTTATTATTTATTTATTTATTTATTTATTTTTGAGACGGAGTTTCGCTCTTGTTACCCAGGCTGGAGTGCAATGGCGCGATCTTGGCTCACCACAACCTCCGCCTCCTGGGTTCAGGCAATTGTCCTGCCTCAGCCTCCTGAGTAGCTGGGATTACAGGCACGCACCACCATGCCCAGCTATTTTTTTTGTATTTTTAGTAGAGACGGGGTTTCACCATGTTGACCAAGATGGTCTCAATCTCTTGACCTTGTGATCCACCCGCCTCGGCCTCCCAAAGTGCTGGGATTACAGGCTTGAGCCACCGCGCCCGGCTATTTATTTATTTTTTTTAGACAGAGTCTCACTCTGTCGCTCAGGCTGGAGTATAGTAGCATACCCTCAAGTCACTGCAACCTCCATCTCCTGGGTTCAAGCTATCCTCCTGCAATCAGCCTCCTAAATAGCTGGGACTACAGGGGCATACCACCATGCCTGGCTAATTTTTTGTATTTTTAGTGGAGATGAGGTTTCAACATGTTGTCCAGGCTGGTCTTGAGCTCCTGACCTCAAAAGATCTGCCTGCCTCGGCCTCTGAAAGAGCTGGGATTACAGGTGTGAGCCACCGCACCTGGCCCTTTTCTGCTAGTCAAAACATAATGTGCTATTGACTCTGAAATTCTTTGTTTTTTGGGTAGGCCAAGGCAGGAGGGATTCCCCAGGCACTGGGATTATAGGTGTGAGCCATTGCATGTAGCCCGAACTTCATTTGTACTTTGTAAATGTATCACTTTAACATATACCCCTAAAAACCAAATAGCCCCCATGCCTTCCAATTTCAAAGGTTTCCAAGTAAAATCCCTTCTTCAGCACTTACTCCTTTGCTTGGCGCCCTGCCTTCCCTATCCAGGAAACACCCTAGTCTGTTGCACCTGCCGGGTAATCCCCCTCCAGGATGTTTTGCAGGGAGCGCAGTCAACAAAAGAATAGCTGCAGAATTAAATGTGTTTGGAACCACATGCACATTGTGCTTTGATTCTTTGATTATTTCACAAAGGAGCAGAAAGGCAAATTTTGTTTCCAGGCATGTGCAAAGTCAAACCACAGGACCATCTCCAAGGTAAAATGCAAAACGAACGGGTAAGGCTTTCCCCCTTATTGTTATTGTGTAATGTCTGTCTGTTCTGGTTTTTTAAATGCCAGCGTAACAGACATTTAATCTGAGGAAAACTTTGAATAATAATATAGAGTTACCCTGGAGTTTTGGGATGGTCTAAGAGTAAGCTTTGAAAAGTGTGGCCAAAATGATTATAATCAGGGCAAGGGGAGCAATTTCTGTCTTTATTTCGCTGACATGAAAAAAAACTCCAGCTGAAACTCTGCAGGCTGACAAATGGACAGAATCCATTACAGAGCAAGAAAAACTGAATCAGAGAGGACAGCCTAGAGCTCTTGGAGGCCACACACCTTGCGCCAGAAATCGAAGCTGCCAAGCTTATCACTTACAAACTTTGTTATATCATGTTAGTGGAACGATCTTGAATGTATAGCCCTAATCTGTCTCGAAACTAGCCAGTACAGCTGGGTATGATGGCTCACACCTGTAACCCCAGCACTTTAGTAGGCCGAGGCAGGTGGATCACTTGAGGTCAGGAGGTCGAGAGCAGCCTACCTAACATGGTGAAACCCTATCTATACTAAAAATACAAAAGTTAGCCAGGTGTGGAGGTGGGCACCTATAATCCCAGCTACTTGGGAGGATGAGGCAGGAGAATTGCTTGAGCCCAGGAGGCGGAGGTTGCAGTGAGCCGAGATTGGGCCACTGCACTCCAGCCTGGGTGACAGAGCAAGACTCCATCTCAAAAAAAAAAAAAAAAGGCAAAAAATAAACACTAGCCAATATAACCAACTTAAAATATAATGAAAATCATTTATTTTAGGCTTATAGAGAATATTTGAGACACAGTGAGTGGACTGTTCTTGTGATCAAATCTTATTTACCTTCAGTAACTAGCAAAAGACTGTGACCACAGCAATACAAGATTAACCTTGTTCAAGGCCGGGCGCGGTGGCTCAAGCCTGTAATCCCAGCACTTTGGGAGGCCGAGGCGGGTGAATCACGAGGTCAAGAGATCGAGACCATCCTGGTCAACATGGTGAAACCCCGTCTCTACTAAAAATACAAAAAATTAGCTGGGCGTGGTGGCGCGTGCCTGTAATCCCAGCTACTCAGGAGGCTGAGGCAGGAGAATTGCCTGAACCCAGGAGGCGGAGGTTGCGGTGAGCCGAGATCGCGCCATTGCACTCCAGCAGCCTGGGCAACAAGAGCGAAACTCCGTCTCAAAAAAAAAAAAAAAAACAAACAAACCTTGTTCAAAGTTCTAAAATTGGACCTGAAAAACACAACCATAATTAATGTTGAATGATTAATCAACATCTATGAATTGATGTCTAAAAAACCTTGAGTTATAAGACATTATCTCTGTCTAGCTTTTTAAATCATAGTTTTGAGTGTGTGTGCATATGTGTCTATAAAACATTACAATTTTGCCAGGCACAGCGATGAGTCCCTATAGTTCCTGCCACTCAAGAGGCTGAGGCGAGAGGATTGCTTGAGTCCAGGAGTTCAAGAACAGCCTGAGCAACATAGTGAAACACCATCTCAAAAAACAAGCAAACAAAGCAGCTATAAAACACTGCAACTTCTCACAGGTGACCCTGTGGCTACATCTACATGACATTCAATCTGTTCAAGCCAGATACGTTGTCAATGTGGCTACAAGTTCATGACTTTGGATTCTATGAAGATCAAAAGCCATGCTCGGGCCAGGTATGGTGGCTCACACCTGGTAATCTCAGAGTTTTGGGAGCCGAAGCTGGAAGGATCACACTTGAGGCCAGGAGTTACAGGCTGCAGTAAACTATGATTGCACCACTGCATTCTAGTCTGGGTGACACACATAAATAAATAAGGCAGTGCACAGCCTCTTGGCCATAGTAACACCCTTTTCAAGAAATATCTGGGTACTTGACTAAAAATAGCTGCTTTTGCCATTCTTTCATTCATTCATTCTACCAGTATGCAACACTTGGGTGCAAGGAGGCATAAGTGAGGGTCGTTACTCACAGTCCAGTGGTCCATGGGTTTGTGGGTATGTCTTCCAGCCAATGTGTCATTGTAGCCAAATCTTTTCTCAATTGGTTGGAGTGTGAACTCCTGGAAAACAGACACAAAAGATGCATAACTCAAGTGGGGAAACTGGTGTTCCTGGAGCAGAGCGTCCTGGTGCCATATCCTCAAATTCCCAAGTGATGAAGAAAGAAGAATGATCAGGAAGAATCTATCTCAACACATTTATTTATTTATTTCTCTCTCTTTTTTTTTTTTGACAGGGTTTCTCTGTGTCACCCCCAGATTGAAGTGCAGTGGTGCGATTTTGGTTCACTGCAGCCTCTGCCTCCTGGGCTCAACCAATTCTCCCTCCTCAGGCTTCTGGGTAGCTGGGACTACAGGTGCACGCCACCATACCTGGCTAATTTTTTTGTTTTGTTTTTGTTTGTTTGTTTGTTTTACCATGTTGCCCAGGCGGGTCTTGAACTCCTGGACTCAGGTAGTCCACTTACCTTGGCCTCCCAAAGTGGTGGAGTTACAGATGTGAGTCACCCCACCCAGCCCCCATCTCAACACATTTCAAAGAACAACAATCACACATTCCTCCCATCACTACTTTTTTTGTTGGGGAGGTGCTGGGGGAGAGACACGATCTTCTCTGTCACCCAGGATGGAGTGCAGTGGCATGATCTTGGCTCATTGCAGCCTTGACCTACCAGGCTCAAGTGATTATCTCACCTCAGCCTCCAAGTAGCTGAGATTACAGGCACACACCACCATGCCTGGCTAATTTTCTTGATTTTGTTGTAGAGATGAGGTCTTACTATGTTTTCCAGGCTGATCTCAAACTCCTGATCTCAAGCAATCCTCCCACCTCACCTTTCCAAAGTGCTGGGATTACAGGCATGAGCTACAGCACCCACCCGCTTCACTATTTCCTTCCTTCCTTCCTTCCTCCTTCCCTCCCTCCCTCCCTCCCTCCCTCCCTTCCTTCCTTTCCTCCCTCCTTCCCTTCTTCCTTCCTTCCTTCATTTCTTTTTTGAGACTGAGATGGAGTCTCACTCTATCACCCAGGCTGGAGTGCAATGGTGCGATCTCAACTCACTGCAACCTCCAGCTCCCGGGCTCAAGCAAGTATCCTGCCTCGGCCTTTCAAAGTGCCTGGGATTACAGGTGTGAGCCACCATGCCCGGCTTTCCTTCTAGCTATTTGAAGCTATAGGATATAATATTTTTTTGTTGTTTTTGTTGTTGTTGTTGTTTTTTAGACGGGGTTTCACCATGTTGGTCAGGCTGGTCTTGAACTCCCGACCTCAGGTGATCCACCTGCCTTGGCCTCCAAAGTGCTTGGATTACAGGCATGAGCCACCACGCCCGGCCTATTATTGTTAACTGTAGTCATCCTATACAGGTATAGAACACTAGAACTTATTCCTCTTATCTAGCTGAAATTTTGTATCCTTGACAAATCTCTCCCTATCCCTCCATTCTCCCTACCCTCCCTAGTCCCTAATATCCTTTGTTTTACTTCTTACTTTTATGAGATCAACTTTTTTTCAGCTTCCACCTATGAATATGAACATTCAGGCCAGGCGCAATGGCTCACGCCTGTAATCCCAGCACTTTGGGAGGCCAAGGCAGGTGGATCATTTGAGGTCAGAGGTTTGATACCAGCCTGACCAACATGGTGAAATCCCGAGTATCGCTTTAATTTGAGAGGTGAAGGTTGCAGTGAGCCAAGATTGTGCCACTGCAGCCCAGTCTGGGTGATAAAGTGAAACTCTTTCAAAAAAAAAGAATATGAACATGCAGTGTTTAACTTTCTGTTTCTGGCTTATGTCACTTAAAATAATGTCCTCCAGTTCCATCCCTGCTGGCACAAATGACAACATGGCTGAATAGTATTCCATTGTCTAAATACACTGCATTTTCTTTATCCAGTCATCTGAAAACAGATGACTGGATCAAGTTGATACCATATTTTGATTGATTCTGTATCCTGGCTATTGAGACTAGTGCTGCAATAAACAAGGGGGTGAGATGTCTTTTTTTTTTTTGAGACAGAGTCTCACTCTGTTGCCCAGGCTGGAGTGCAGTGGCATGATCTCAACTCACTGCAATCTCTGTCACCTGGGTTCAAGCGATTCTCCGGCCTCAGCCTCCCAAGTAGTTGGGATTACAGGTACCCGCCACCAAACCCAGCTATTTTTTGTATTTTTAGTAAAGACAGGTTTCACCATCTTGGCCAGATTGGTCTTGAACTCCTGACCTCGTGATCCACCCACCTCGGCCTCCCAAAGTGCTGGGATTACAGACGTGAGCCACAGCACCCACCTTTTTTTGTTGCTGTTATTGAGATGGAGTTTCACTCTTGTCCAGGCTGGAGTGCAATCGTGTGATCTCAGCTCACTGCAACCTCTGCCTCCCAGGTTCAAGTGATTCTCCTGCCTCAGCCTCCCAAGTAGCTGAGATTACAGGTGCATGCCACTACACCTGGCTAATTTTTGTATTTTTCGTACAGATGGGGTTTCACCATGTTGGCCAGGATGGTCTCGAACTTCTGACCTCAGGTGATTTGCCAGCCTCTCTCCCAAAGTGCTGGGATTGCAGGATTACAGGTGTGAGCCACCACGCCTGGCTGAGATGTCTTTTTGGTATACTGACTTCTTTTCCTTTAAATAAATATCCAGCAGTGGGGTGGCTGGATCATATGGTAGTTGCATTTTTAGTTGTTTCAGGAACCTCCGTAGTGGCAGTACTGGTTTACATTCCTACTAACACTGCATGAGTTCGCTTTTCTCCATGTCCTCACCAGCATTTATCATTTTTTTGTCTTTCTGATAATAGCCATCCTAGCTTGGCTGAGATGATACCTCATTATGATTTCATTTTGCATTTCCCTGAAGATTAATGATTTTTAACATTTCCCCCCTATATTTGTTGGCCACTTGTATGTCTTTGTGTCTTCTTTTGAAATCATTTGTCTTTTTTTTTTTTTTTTTTTTGAGATGGAGTTTCACTCGTTACCAGGGCTGGAGTATAATGGCACAATCTCAGCTCACTGCAACCTCCGCCTCCCAGGGTCAAGCAATTCTTCTGCCTCAGCCTCCCAAGTAGCTGGGATTACAGGTCTCCACCACCACAACTGGCTACTTTTTGTATTTTTTAGTAGAGACAGAGTTTCACCATGTTGGACAGGCTGGTCTCGAATCCTGACCTCAGGTGATCTGCCTGCCTCAGCCTCTCAAAGTCCTGGGATTAAAGGTGTGAGCCACCATGCTGGCCCTCATTTGTCTACTTTTAAATCAGATTTTTTGTTTTGCTTTAGAGATGTTTGGGTTTCTTGTATATTCTAGATATTCATCTCCTACTGGATGAGTAGTTTGCAAATATTTTCGCCCAATATTCACTCTGATGATTGATTGTTTCCTTTGCTGTTTAGAGGCTTTTTAGTTTGATATAATTCCATTTATTTATTTTTGCTGCCTAGGCTTTTTTTTTTTTTTTTTTTTTTTAGATGGAGTCTTGCTCTTGTTGCCTAGGCTGGAGTGCAATGTTGTGATCTCGGCTCCCACAACCTCTGCCTCCCAGGTTCAAGCAATTCTCCTGCCTCAGCCTCCCAAGTTGCTGGCACTACAGGCACGTGCCACCATGCCCAGCTAATTTTTGTATTTTTGAGTAGAGACTGGGTTTCACCATGTTGGCCAGGATGGTCTTGATATCTTGACCTTGTGATCCGCCAGCCTTGGCCTCCCAAAGTGGCCTCTCCCAAAGTGCTAGGATTACAGGCGTGAGCCACCGCACGTGGCTTAAATATTTTTTTCTAATAGATTTATAGGTTCCGGTCCTACATTTAGGTCTTTGATCCATTTTGAGTTAATTTTTGTATAGGGTGAGAGGTGAGGGTCTAGTTTCATTCTTTTGCGTATGGATCTCCAGTTTTCCCAGCACCATTAATTGAAGAGGCTGTTCTTACCCAGTGAGTGTTCTTGGCACCTTTGCCAAAAATCAGTTGGCTATAGATACGTGGATTAATTTCTGGGTTCTCTATTCTGTTCCATTGGTCTATGTGTCTATTTTTACGTCAGTACCATGCTGTTTTGTTTACTACAGTTTTGTTATATACATATACATATATATATATATGTGTATATATATATATGTAGACATATAGATATATATTTTTTAGGCAGAGTCTAAATTTTTCTTTCTTTAGACAGAGTCTAGATTTTTTTTTTTTTTAAGACAGAGTCTTGCTCTGTTGCTGTCTCGAGGCTGGAGTGCAGTGACATGATTTCAGCTCATTGCAACCTCCACTTCCTGGGTTCAAGGAATTCTTGTGCCTCAGCCTCCTGAATAGCTGGGCCTGCAGGCCCGTGCCATCATGCTTGGCTTTTTTTTTTTTTTTTTTTTTTTTTTTTGAGATGAAGTCTCACTCTGTTACCCAGGCTGGAGTAACGCTCCATTACCCAGCTCACCGCAACCTCCACCTCCCGGGTTCAAGCAATTCTCCTGCCTCAGCCTCCCTAGAAGCTGGGATTACAGGTGTGCACCCCACACCTGGCTAATTTTTGTATTTTTAGTAGAGATGGGGTTTCAACATGTTGGCCAGGCTGGTCTTGAACTCCTGACCCTGGGTGATCCACCCGCCTCAGTCTCCCAAAATGCTGGGATTAGAGGCGTAAGCCACCATGCCTGGCCAGAAGAATTGTCTTCTATCCTAACGCAAGAAAGCTAATATAATCGCCCTACACATTGACAAGCACTACTCCACAGGTGTGACTAAGGAATAGAACTCTTACACGCCCAGAATGTAAATTTTTGAACCTGAGTGTCTTAGACACACAGACAGACATTTCCCCCACCTCAAAGAACAACTTAAATATAACTGAAGAGCTGAGCCTTGTGGCTTATGTCTGTAATTTCAGTGCTTTGGGAGGCCAAGGTGGGCAGATCATTTGACGCTAGGAGTTCAAGCCCAGCTTGGCCAACATGTTGAAACCCTGTCTAGACTAAAAATACAAAACTTAGTCAGGAATGGTTGCACATGCCTGTAGTCCCAGCTACTCAGGAGGCTGAGGCAGGAGAATCGCTTGAACCCGGGAGTGGGAGGTTGCAGTGAGCCAAGACTGTGCCACTGCACTCTAGCCTGGGTGACAGAGCAAGACTCTTGTCTCCAATAATAATAACAATAATAAATAAATAAAAAATTCAAGGTATTTAAAAATGTGCCAGGTATAGCTGTGGGCACCCGTAGTCCCAGCTACTCAGAGGCTGATGCAGGAGGTTCTCTTGAGCCTGGGAGTTTGAGGCTGCAGTGAGCTATGATTGCACCACTGCACTCCAGCCTGGGTGAGAGGGAGACTTCAACTGTAAAGCAGAACAAAACACACACTGTCTCTCTCTATGTCTATACATAATTCAAATATGCCTTGTGTTGCCTTGAGTTCTCCCAAGGTTTCAAGTGCAACCAGTTGTGTGGGTGATCCCAGGAAACACCAGTGGGCAGAGGGGAAGTCCAGTAGGGAAGGGACGGCAGCAACAGTGGGTGTGTTTTCCAGCAGGGTGACCCTGGGAGCCTCTAAAACTTAATCTGCTGGGGAACTCTGGGAGCCAATGCAGAAAGTGCATCTGACCCTCCTGCCCAAGGGGCAGGAGTGTGGGGCCTTTATGCACCTCCTCCTGTCAGTCATCCGTGGAGGGATGGGGGCAGGTGAGTCCATTCCCTGCACTTCTGAACTGTTATCTTTCGGCAAAGGAGGACCTGGGGGTTCAAGGAAGTCCTCAGGCAAGGAAAGGCAGCGGGTGGCAGCTGGAAGTCAGGCTGGTGTCACCAGAGTGTCAAGATGAGGTCAGGTAGGCGGGACTGCAACTGCATGGGCCACATTCTCTTCCTCATGTTTCTATGTAGGCTTTAGTGCCTCTTTTCTCCTGTGTCCTCTGGAATTCATTGGGCTGTGTCATCCCAGATACCACAGAGACTTCTCAGGCTTCTCATTCTTGTCAGCAAGCCTTGGGAGACAGGCAGGGACAGGGACTTCCTCACCTTCCAGCACCTGCAGGGAATCAGCATGGTGAGCGCTGAGTCACGTGCAGTCTCCAGATACCCAGTGCCCTGTTCTTTCTAAAGCTCTATTTAAAGCAAGGAGAAAATCCAGAGTGCAAGAGGGATACTCAAGTTGCTGGTTCTTATTTTTCTTTCCAGATACAAAGAAAAGAAATCTGGGCTGGGTGTGGTGGCTCACGCCTGTAATCCCAGCACTTTGGGAGGCTGAGCTGGGCGGATCACCTGAGATCAGGAGTTAGAGACCAGCCTGTTCAACATGGTGAAACCCTGTCTCTATTAAAAATACAAAAATTAGCCAGGTGTGGTGGTGGGCGCCTGTAATCTCAGCTACCTGGGAGGCTGAGGCATGAGAATCACTTGAACCCGGGAAGCAGAGGTTGCAGTGAGCCAAGATTGCACCGTTGCACACCAGGCTGGGCAACAAAAGCGAAATTCAATCTCAAAACAAAACTACATTTCTTCTTATTTTACTTGAATAACTAATTATATTAAATAAACTCATGATATGGGCTCCCACAAATGAGAGTAGAACCTTGTTTTTCATGGTTTCACTCTTTTTTTTTTTTTTTTTTTTTTTTTTTGAGATGGAGCTCACTATGTTGCCCAGGCTGGTTTCCAGCTCCTGAACTCAAGGAACTCATCTGCCTCAGCCTCCCAAAGTGCTGGGATTACAGGAGTGAGCTACTGGCCTGGCCTTGGTTTTACTCTTACTAAACGGAAGTAATTGATGATAGTAGATTGTTTATTCAAAAAGAATTTGTTCTTTTCATGGACAAGCGTACATGGCTAGAAATGTAAAAAATTTAGAATAACTACGTTCTCATAATTAGGACTCCTATATAAGAGTAGGAGGGATAAAAATACATTTAAGCAAACTCTCCAAACTACTTGTTTATAGTTTCTCATTCTGCATAGAAAAAAATTACTCAAGTTAATTCTGTTCACTAAAAGAGGAAAATGCTCAATTAACTGGACCAAAATAGTCCCAATTAAAGATACATATTTCTGGCCGGGCATGGTGGCTCACGCTCGTAATCTCAGCACTTTGAGAGGCCAAGGTGGGCAGATCACCTGAGGTCAGGAGTTCAAGACCAACCAGGCCAACATGGTGAAACCCTGTCCTATAAAAAGAAAGAAAGAAAGAAAGAAAAAATAAAGATACATTTCTCTGATGAGCAAAAATTGGGACTCTTCCACAATATGAAGACAGAATTTATTTTTGTTCTTAGATAAACTAATATGTACTTTTAACTCACAGAAGGGACAAGATAAAAAGAGCATTAGGCCAAGTGCGGTGGCTCATGCCTGTAATCCTAGCACTTTGGGAGGCTGAGGCAGGCGGATCACTTGAGGTCGAGAGTTTGAGACCCACCTGGCAACATGGTAAAACCCCATCTCTACTAAAAGTATGAAAATTAGTTGGGCACGGTGGTGCATGCCTGTAATCTCAGCTGCTCTGGAGGCTGAGGCAGGAGAATTGCTTGAATCCCAGAGGTGGCGGATGCAGTAAGCCGAGATCATGGCACAGCACTGTAGCCTCGGCAACAGAGTGAGACTCCATCTCAATAAAATAAAATAAAATAAAAATAAATAAAAAAGGACTGAAACTAAGACCTTGTTAGACACAGTGGCTCATGCCTGTACTCTCAGCACTTTGGGAGGTGGAGGTGGGTGAATCACTTGAGCCCCAGAGTTTGAGACCAGCCTGGGCAACATAGGAAGACCCTGTCTCTACAAAAACAAACAAACAAACAAACAAACAAAAAAAACAGGGCATGGTGGCATGTGCCTGTGGTCCCAGCTACTTGGGAGGTTGATGTGGGCGGACTGCCTGAGCCCAGGAGGTTGAGGCAGCAGTGATCCACGTTCACACCACTGCACTCCAGCCTGGGCCACAGAACAAGATCGTGTCTGAAAGACAAACAAACAAACAAAAGCTAAGATTTTGAAACTCTTGATTGTGTGTGTGTGTTGTGTGTGTGTGTAAACCAACGGAAGCAGTAAACAGCTTTTGAGGTTTCAGAGAAAAGAACCCAAAAACTTCCTTAAGGAGATTTCATAGGAAAATGCTTTCTGACCTCACACTACAGATGCGTTCTACCCACCTTGGGCCTTGTTTCCCATCTCAGTAGACCACTATTCAGTCAGTTCCCTAAGTGGGAAACTCAAGCGTCATCTTAGCATTTTCTTTTCTTCCATCCTTCAAATCCTCTGCATCACCAGTTCATCCATTTATGCAGGAGGAGGACATTAGCAATTGTGACTCCTTCCTTCAGCTGCAGCTGTCTGTGTTTTCTCCTTCAGACCTTTATCTGAAGACTGCTCTGTCTTCACCGGCTCTGTTTCCTCCCCTTTCACACTCCCCCAACTCCCTCCAATCTGACTTCTGACCTGGTCACCATGGAAATAGCTCCTGCTAAGATCCCTAGTGACGTCCATGCCTCGAAACCAACCGACGTCCCTCATCCCTTCTCGCATCTCTCAACCACATCCAGCTCTTAGCCCCTTCTTTCTTCTGAAGGTGCACCCTTACTTCTTTTTTTATTATTTTTCTTGAGACAGGGTCTCACTCTGTCACCCAGACTGGAGTTCAGTGGTGCAATCTCAGCTCACTGCAAACTCTGCCTCCTGTGTTCAAGCAATTTTCATGCCTCAGCCTCCCAAAGAGCTGGAACTGCAAATATGCACCACCATGCCAGGCTAATTTTTTGTATTTTTGGTAGATACAGGATTTTGTCATGTTGGCCAGATGGTCTTGAACTCCTAGCCTCAGGTGATCCACCTGCCTCGGTCTCCCACAGTGCTGGGATTACAGGCGTGAGCCACCGTGCCCGGCCACTCCTTTGCTTCCTTACTTCTTGACTGAACTCTTCTGGTGTTTTGTTTTGTTTTGTTTTGTTTTTAATGTATAAAATGAGGCTGGGAACGGTGGCTCACACCTGTAATCCCAGCACCTCGGGAGGCAGAGGGAGGCGGATCACTGGAGGTCAGGAGTTAGAGACCAGTCTGGCTAACATGGGGAAACCCCATCTCTACTCAAAATACATAACTTAGCTAGGCATGGTGGTGCATGCCTGCAGTCCCAGCTACTCAAGAGGCGGAGGCAGAATAGCTTGAATCTGAGAGGTGGAAGTTGCAGTAAGCCAAGATAGTGCCAGTGGCACTCCAGCCTGGGTGACAGAGTGAGACTGTATCAAAAAATTAAAAAATAGAAAAAAAAAAGGCCAGGTGCGGTGGCTCAAGCCTGCAATCCCAGCACTTTGGGAGGCCGAGGCGGGTGGATCACAAGGTCGAGAGATCGAGACCAACCTGGTCAACATGGTGAAACCCCGTCTCTACTAAAAAAAAATACAAAAAATTAGCTGGGCATGGTGGCGTGTGCCTATAATCCCAGCTACTCAGGAGGCTGAGGCAGGAGAATTGCCTGAACCCAGGAGGTGGAGGTTGCGGTGAGCCGAGATCGCGCCATTGCACTCCAGCCTGGGTAACAAGAGCAAAACTCCATCTCAAAAAAAAAAAAAAAAAAAAGAAAAAAGAAAAAAAATAAATAAAAAATGTATAAAATGTAAGCCAGGCACAGTAACTCATGCCTATAATCCCAGAACTTTGGGAGGCTGAGTTGGGAGGAGCACTTAAAGCCAAGAGTTCAAAAAACCAGCCTGGGCAATATGGCAAGACCCTATCTCTACAAAAATTTAAAAAATTAGGTACTATGATGCACATCTGTGGTCTTGGTCCCAGCTACTTGGGAGACTGAGGTGGAACAATCACCTTAGCCCAGAAGGTGGAGGCTGCAGTGGGCTGTGATGGCAGCACTGCACTACAGACTGGGCAACAGAGTGAGACCCTGTATTAAAAAAAAAAATAATAATAATAATAAAGGCTGGCGCAGTGGCTAAGGCCTGTAATTCTAGCACTTTGGGAGGTTGAGGCAGGTGGATCACTTGACGTTAGGAGTTCAAGATGCCTGGCCAACGTGGTGAAACCTGGTCTCTACTAAAAATATAAAAATTAGCCAGGTATGGTGGTACGTGCCTGTAATCCCAGCTACTCAGGATGCTGAGGCAGGAGATTCACTTGAACCTGGGAGGTGGAGGTTGCAGTGAGCCAAGATCATGCAACTGCACTCTAGGATAGGAGACAAGAAAAACTCCGTCTCAAAAAAAAAAAAAAAAAAAAAAAAAGAAAAAGAAAAGTATAAAATGTAGAGGCTATTGGTGTGAGCCACTTTAAGTGATCCGCCCACCTCAACCTCCCAAAATGCTAGGATTACAGGCATGAGCCACCCTGCTCGGCCCCCAGTGTGTATTTTTAATGGGCTGTTTTGGGTGATTTTCAAGTAAGCATATTTTAAAGCAGATTTTTTTTTCCTATGGTCATATGGGGAAAAATTAGTCTTGCTTTGTTGCCCAGGCTGGTCTCGAACTCCTGGTTTCAAGTGGTCCTCCAACCTCGGCCTCCCAAAGTGCTAGGGCTACTGGTGTGAGCTACTGCGCTCAGCCTTCTGGTTTCTTCTATATCTCAGGGGTCTCCTTCTGTGTTTCTTTTCAGGTCTATCCTCCAACCAGGCTAGCACATACTAGATTTCTTCACAACTTTGTCTCAATCTTCCTTATTTTCTCTTTCTAGCTCTTACTAGACCAGCAGTTCTCAAAGTGTGTGCCACAGATCCTTTTCGGGGGACTCATGAGGTCAATACTATTTTCACAGTACCAAATGTGACTTGCCTTTTTTGCTGTGGTGGCACATTGGGGCTGTGGACACTAAAGCAATGGGGTGGAACTGCTGGTGTCCAGTATGAATCAGGGCATGGGCACCAAACTGTATTATCACTGCATTCTCCCCACTCATGCACTTACAGGAAAAAAAGCCAGCTGTAAAAACAAATATTAATTGTATTAAACTTTGACTTGAGTATGTCTTTTTCCATATAGATATTAGTTATTCTAGCACCATTTATTGAAAAGACTATTGTGTTTCTCCATTGAGTTAACTTGCATCTTAGTGGAAAATCAATTGCCCATATAATTATGAGTCTATTTCTGGACTCAGTTTTGTTCCATTGATCTGTCTTTACTTATGCTAAAACCATACTGATTCGACTGCTATAGCTTTATACACAGTAAGTTTAAAATCAGGTCGCATGACGCATATGCACAGCCAAACACCCAGGTCAGCTCCCTTTTTAAAAAATTTTTTTGAGACAGCTTGCTCTTGCTGCCCAGGCTGGAGTGCAGGGATCTGGGCTCACTGTAACCTCTGCCTCCCAGGTTCTAGCGATTGTCCTGCCTCAGCCTCCTGAGTAGCTGAGACTATAGGTACGTGCCACTATGCCTAATTTTTGTAGTTTTAGTAGAGACAGGGTTTCGCCATGTTGGCCAGGCTGGTCTTGAACTCCTGGGCTCAAGTGATCTGCCCATCTTGGCCTTCTAAAGTGCTGGGATTACAGGTGTGAGTCACTGTGCCTGGCCCCCCACTTTAAAAAGAAAAAAGAAAAAGAAAGATTTGACTCTGTTGCCCAGGATGGAATCATGATTATTATAGCCTCAAACTCCACTCCTTAGGCTCAAGCCATCCCCCTGCCTCAGCTTCCCAAGTAGCTGAGACTACAGGTGTGCGCCACCACACCTGGCTAATTTTTTTTTCTTTAGCAGAGACGAAGTTTCACTATGTTGCCCAGGCTGGTGGTCTCAACTGAGCTCAAGTGATCCACCCGTCTTGGCCTTCCAAAGTGCTGGGATTACAGGTATGAACCACCGTGACTAAACAGTGTTTCTCTTTTTTTTTTTTTTTTTTTGAGATACAGTCTCACTCTGTTGCCCAGGCTGAAGTGCAGTGGCACAATCTTGGCTTACTGCAACCTACATCTCCTGGGTTCAAGCGATTCTCATGCCTCAGCCTCCTGAGTAGCTGAGATAACAGGCATGAGTCACCACATCCGGCTTTTTTTTTTTTTTTTTTTTTTTGAGATGGAGTCTTGCTCTGTTGCTCATGTTGGAGTGCAGTGGCAGAATCTCAGCTCACTGCAACCTCTGCCTCCCAGTTTCAAGCAATTCCTCTGCCTCAGCCTTCTGAGTAGTTGGGGTTACAGGGGCACACTACCACACCCAGCTAGTTTTTGTATTTTTGTAGAGATGGTGTTTCACTATGTTGGCCAGGCTGGTCTCAAATTCCTCCCTTTAAGTGATCCGCCCACCTCGACGTCACAAAACGCTAGGATTACAGGCATGAGCCACGCTGCTCGGCCCCCAGTGTGTATTTTTGGGTGATTTTCAAATAAGTATGTTTTAAAGCAGACTTTTTTTCCTATAGTCATATAGGGAAAAATTAGTCTCCATTATCCTGTGCCATGAATAATATTTGCATGCTCTATTGAGCTCTTTGTGAGTAGTTGAAACTGTCTGGTGTATTTACGAGTTGTTTTCCCTTCTTCTGTGTTGTTAGAGCGGTAAAGCTGAATGGTAGAAATCCAGACCCAGTTATCCATGCCTCAGAATCTAAGAAATTTTTAGGATGGCACATCTCCAGTGTAATCTCATCTTCTGTTTTTCAGGATGATTCTGCATTCAACAACCGCTTTAAGAGCTTGATAGTAAAACAGCAAATCACACACAAAACAACCAGAAAACCACTAGCATTTATTTACTCAACTAATATTTATCAAGAGTCGACTATATACTAGGTCCTGTGCTAAATATCCTGCATATTGTTTATAGGTTAGAAATTTGTGGGTAAGAAGCAGCAGAATGAGCAGCTTTCTTCTCCTTGAAAATAATTATATTTTATATAATTGATGCAGAGATAATTCCTTTTTGGAAGACTTACCTCCAGGGAGACATGCTTGGGCCAATCATTTAGCTTAAATAATCACTAAACATACACCTATACCTTAAAATTCATGAGCAAGGACCATAATAAAGTGAGGTGTTGTATATGGTACAGCATTTCTATTTTCCCACCATATACAGAATCTGGGTCATTTTACTTGGTGCCATGGGCTAGGAACTCCTAGGGCTGGGAAACAATCTTGGTTTCCCAACAATCTATATCATGTAGGTAAAAACTGTAAAACACACCACGGTGCAGACGAACTCTAACACTACTAGCTCATTTTATGCTGCTATGGAAGTAGTGAATAAAAATTAAGTCCTATATTGGGTATCTGGCCTTTTATCAAGGCAACCGAGATCAACTATACAGAAATTTTCCTATTTCCCTTCTCATCAGGCAATCGGATA
Source organism: Saimiri boliviensis (assembly GCF_048565385.1). Lineage (NCBI taxonomy): Eukaryota > Metazoa > Chordata > Mammalia > Primates > Cebidae > Saimiri > Saimiri boliviensis. The sequence goes on from NC_133449.1 coordinate 122,257,166, forward strand.
GACAATGGAGCCAGTCCAGAGGCCCAGCAAAGACAATTATGCACAGGGAAACTCCCTCCTTGGGCCCCAGCTGTCACTCTAGTACTCTGAAGAAATTGCGAGGTAATGCTGGAAAGTCGTGCTGTTTTAATGTCTCATATATATTCCAAGCAACATGTATTAGCAAACAAACATCTAGGAATAGGGTTATTTGGTATCTTTAAAAAATATTTTGTAAGACACTGTAACTAGGTCAAAACAGTTGCAGGTGGGCAAAAAGAAAAAAAAAGATTTTTTAAGATACAAAACTTTCTGTTCAAAAATTGTTTATTTAAAAATATCTTCTTCCAATTCTGATTCCATATCAAATTACATCAATGGGTGATGTTACAGCAGTAACTCATCAAATTCATGAGTAGGGAGGATGGCAATGACCCCATTAGCTCATTAGTATATTCTAATAAGTAGTGAAATACAAATTCAACTCATTCACTTCTTCACAAAAAGCAAACATAATTTGTATACTTCATATAAAAAAGCTAGTTTATAAAGTCTGTCTTCCTATTTCAGTTTAAGGTTAAGCTAATATAAAATACCTTAAAAAAAACATCCAAACAAAGCTTTGGATTTTCTTTTTCTCCAAAATTCAAGGAAAACATGATTGAAGTTTCTTTACTGCTTGCAAATTAATTAAGAGCTACCTGAGATTCCTTTGTGCTTCCACTCTTCTACCCTTTGAGTTTCCAATGATTAAAATTATGTGGGAGACACAATTTAGAGAGCGCTAGAAATGCCACACAGATCTCAACGCTTAAAAAAGAGTTTCTGGCCAGGCGTGGTGGCTCACACCTATAATCCCAGCACTTTGGAAGGGAAGGTGGGCGGATCACTTGAGGTCAAGAATTCGAGACCAGCCTGGCCAACATAGTGAAACCCTGTCTCTATTAAAGCCAGGTGTGGTGGTGGGTGCCTATAACAACCAGCTACTCAGGAGGCTGAAGCAGGGGAATCACTTGAACCCGGAATGGCAGAAGTTGCAGTGAGCCAAGATTATTGTGCCACTGTGGTCCAGCCTGGGTGGCAGAGTGACACTGTATTTCAAGTTAAAAAAAAAAAAAAAAGTTTTTGACAGGTTTTTTGTTCTTGTTTTTTTTTTTGGAGACAGGGTCTCCCTATGTCACCCAAGCTGGGCTAGGGCAGCACGATCTCGGCTCACTGCAACCTCCACCTCCCAGGTTAAAGCAATTCTCCTCTCTCAGCCTCCCAAATAGCTGGTATTACAGGGATGTGCCACCATGCCTGGCTAATTTTCGTATTTTTAGTAGAGACAGGGTTTCACCATGTTGGCCCGGCTGCTCTAGAACTCCTGACCTCAAGTGATCCACCCACCTCGGCTTCTCAAAGTGCTGGGATTACAGGCATAAGCCACCACGCCTGGCCAGGTTTGGAAGTTTTTACAGAATGTGAGCATTCAAGAATGACTTTCAGAAATGTATACACTCAAAGAAAACCTTTTAGTATCTGAGCATTGAATACTTTGAGGAAGAAGTAGTTTCTTTTTTGGATTAAGAAGTCAGTCTTTTCTCAACAGTTTCTTGATAAGCAATAAACCTTCTCAAATTCATCTTCACATTGTCAAGAACACACAGCTGATCTGTGCTATAATTCCCTTTCCCTTCTTTACGTATCTGCAACAACAACAACAACAACAACAACAAAACACAGACAAAAAAACATTATGTATGACTTGGTAGATAGTATTACTAATTCATTTAAATAAAGTATTTAATTTAGGATGTATTTTATCATTTGCTGAACCAGACAGCTTCAAGAATTTGGAAAAAACGTTTTTACTTCCAAGGTAAATGGAACTTGGTAAGTAAAGAGTGAACTGAGAACGTGCACACTAAAAATGACAGCTACAAAGGTGACTGAATGGTAGACGTTAAGAGTTAAATAAACTATAGAAAGGAGTTATGTAGGCTGGGCGTGGTGGCTCACACCTGTAATTCCAGCACTTTGGGAAGCCAAGGTGGGTAGATCACCAGGTCAGGAGTTTAAGATCAGCCTGACCAACAGAGTAAAACCCTGCCTCTACTAAAAATACAAAAATTAGCTGGTCATGGTGGCATGTATGCCTGTAGTCCCAGCTACTCAGGAGGCTAAGGCAGCAGAATTGCTTGAACCTGGAAGGTGGAGGTTGTGGTGAGCCAAGATTGCGCCGTTACACTACAGGCTGGATGATAGAGTGAGATTCTGTCTTTAAAAAAAAAAAAAAAGCCTTTTCGATCTGCCATCTCCGCCTCAGGTGGGGCCGCCACCAAAATGGAGATTTTCGTGAAAACCCTTTCAGGGAAGACCATCACCCTCAAGGTTGAACCCTCGGATACGACAGAAAATGTAAAGGCCAAGATCCAGGATAAGGAAGGAATTCCTCCTGATCTTTGCTGGCAAGCAACTGGAAGCCGGATGTACTTTGTCTGACTACAACATTCAGAAGGAGTCTACTCTTCATCTTATGTTGAGACTTCCTGGTGGTGCTAAGAAAAGGAAGAAGTCTTACACCACTCCCCAGAAGAATAAGCACCAGAGAAAGAAGGTTAAGTTGGCTGTCCTGAAATATTATGAGGTGGATGAGAATGGCAAAATCAGTCGCCTTCGTCGAGAGTGCCCTTCTGATGGATGTGGTGCTGGAGTGTTTACAGCAAGCCACTTTGACAGACATTAATTATTGTGGCAAATGTTGTCTGACTTACTGCTTCAACAAATCAGAAGACAAGTAACAGAGTTAATAAAAGACATGAACTAAAAAAAAAAAAAAAAAACGGAGTTATGTAAACTATGAACTGGGAAAATAATCCCTAACCTCTAAAGGTCTGGTGCTCAGATTGATTTTTCTATTTAGTATGTATTGCTATGGTAATAATATTTAATTGTTTTCCTTCTCTCAAAGGTATAAAGCCCTAATGAAATTCCTTTGTTAGGCTGGGTGCAGTGACTGATGCCTGTAATCCCAGCAGTTTGGGAGGCTGAGGAGGGTGGATTGCTTGAGTTCAGGAGTTCGAGACCAGCCTGGGCAACACAGCGAGACCCCATATCAAAAGAAAAAAAAATTCCTTAGTCTGTAGTGTTGTGGTTTTTTTGTTTGTTCTTGGAACATGGTATCACTCTGTCACCCAGGCCAGAGTCTCATGGTGTGGTCAGGGCTCACTGCAGCCCACCTCCCAGACTCAAGTGACCCTCCCACCTCAGCTACCATAGTAGCTAGGACTACAAGTGTGTACTACTATGCTGGGGTAATTTTAAAAAATTTTTAGTAGAGGCAGGATGTCACTATGTAGCCCAGGCTGGTCTTTATCTCCTGGACTCAAGCGATCCTATAGCCCTGGCCTTCCATAGTGCTGGGAATACTGGTGAGTCACCACGCCCAGCACTGTTTTTGTTTGTTTGTTTGTTTTTTTGTTTTTCATAGAGATGGGTTGTGCTTTGCCACCTAGGCTGGAGTGCAGTGGTTCAATTAAAGCTCACTGCAGCCTCCAACTCCTGGGCTCAAGCAATCCTCCTGCTAAGCTTCCTCAGTAGCTAGGATGACAGGCATGAGCCACCACTTAATGGTTAACTCCAAAAAAAATTTTTTTTTTTTGAGACAGAGTCTTGCTCTGTCGCCAGGCACCAGGCTGGAGTGCAGTGGTGCAATCTCGACTCATTACAACCTCTGCCTCCAGGGTTCAAGCAATTCTCCTGCCTCAGCCTCCCGAGTAGCTGGGACTACAGGCACACACCACCATACCCAGCTAATTTTTGTACTTTTAGTAGAAACAGGGTTTCACAATGTTGGCCAGGATGGTCTCAATCTTTTGACCTCGTGATCCGCCTGCCTCAGCCTCCCAAAGTGTTGGGATTACAGGCGTGAGCCACCGCGCCCGGCCTAAAAACTTTTTTGTAGAGACAAGTTCTGGCTGTGTTTCCCAGGCTGGTCTTGAAATCCTGGACTCAAGTGATCCTCCTGCATGGGGCTCCCAAAGTGCTGGGATTACAGGCATGAGTCACTGCGCCTGTCCTGTGGTTTTTACATCAATTTTATGGAATGTGAATTGGATCTCACCTCTAATCTAGAGCAGTGGCTCTCAGGTTTTAGTGTGCAAAAGCATCATCTGGAAGGCTTGGTAAAAAACAGACTGGTGGGCCCATACAGGGTCTGTGACTCAGTAGGTCTGGAGTTGGAGCCGAGGATCTGCATTTTGAACAAGTTAACAGGCAGAGCTGATGATGCTGATACAAGGAGGGCACTTTTGAGAAACACTGCTCAAGAGAAGTTCTTGATTGTTCATAAATGTATTTTGTATACACTGAACAGCCTTTAATACAAATTGTGGCTTCCTTTTGCAAAAAAAAAGTTTCATATAATTAACTACAGGATAGCCTCTGCCTAGTAAGAAATCTCATTAGACCTTTATACCTTTGATTAAAAAAAAAACAAATGTTATTACAACAGCAATACATACTGAGTAGGAAAATCAATCAGATCACACACCTTTCAGAGGTCAGGGGTCATTTTCCCAGTTCACAGTTTACCTAACCCCTTTCTAAGTACTTGCTTCTGCAGAGGTTGAGGACTCTAATTATTAATATATCTGCTTTCCTTGCAGCTGCAGGGAAATAGGAAATATTTTCTCCCTATCTTGCAAGCTCTTTATCCAGAAATTTAAAGGACTGTAACTTTTAAAATGTGGCTCAAACCTGTAATCCCAGCACTTCTGCCTGGCCTACACCTGTAATCCCAGCACTTCAGGAGGCTGAGGTGGGCAGATCACCTGAGGTCAGGTGTTTGAGACCAGCCTAGCCAACATGGTGAAATCCCGTCTCTACTAAAAATACAAAATTAGGCAGCTGTGGTGGCACACACCTGTAATCTCTGCTACTCAGGAGGCTGAGGCAGAAGAATCATTTGAACCTGGGAGACAGAGGTTGCAGTGAGCCAAGATCGCACCACTGCACTTCAGCCTGGGCAATAGAGCAAGACTCTGTCTCAAAAAAAACACAACAAACCCAAACCAAACCAAAACCAAACAAAAAAAACCAACAATGTGGTATCTTGTATGTACTGGTATGAAAACATCTCCACAAATAAAGTATAGTACTGTGACTTTATTATACTACTTTTTGGATTACACACACACACACACACACACACACACACACACACACACACTTGAGACAGAGTCTTGCTCTGTTGCCCAGGCTGAGGGAAATAGTGTAGTGTGATCACAGCTCACTGAAGCCTGGGATCAAGCGATCCACCTGCTTCGGCCTCCCCAGTAGCTAGGACTACAAGCGTGCACCATCAAACTCAACTAATACTTTTATTTTTTGTAGTGATAGGGCCTTGCTGTGCTGCCCAGGCGAGCCTCAAGTTCCCCGGTTCAAGTGATCCTCCTGCCTCAGCGTCCACCTCCTGAGTAGCTGGGACAAGAGTTATATGCCACCATGCCCAGCTGTGATTAAATTTTTAAATGTAACATGCCAAAACATAAAAATACTCAAAACAAACCAATATTAACAGTCTTAAACCAATACTGACTTTAGATGGAAGAATTACATAAAGCATGTGCATGACTTGTGTTACTATTTTTCTTTTCTTCTGAAAAATAAAACTTTTTAAAAAATTTTTTTATTTTTTATTTATCTTTATTTTTAAAATAAAACAGAGACAGGGTTTCACCATGTTGGCCAGGATGGTCTCGATCTCTAGACCTCGTGATCCGCCTGCCTCAGCCTCCCAAAGTGATGGGATTACAGGCGTGAGCCACCACACCTGGCCAAGAAAACTTTTTTATGCATTAAAAATTTTTCAGAAACTTTGAATTTCTAAATATACAATCACATTCACCTAAAATAAACTTATTATGTAGTTCTCTCCATGAAAACTGAATCCTATTTTAGGAGTTTGTTCAATAAAAGTAACATTGGAAAATAAAAAAAGTGAGCAAATTTCTCATCAAAACCTCTATTCCTTCAACAAATATTTAGAGGCAAATGTTCGATCAAAAATCTAAAGATAAATATTGGTATTTCACAAAATTACCAAGTTTAATTGGGACTGAGATAAGGGGAGAATGGTAAACTAGTACACAGACACATAATCAAAGTCTGTTTTCAAAATTCCTGGTTGTGCTGCTACCCCTACACCAAAAGAGCTTTTTTTTTTTTTTTTTTTTTTTTTTTTTTTTCTTAAACCACTGCAGTTAAGACTTTCATATGGAACAAAAGAGCTTTTAAAATTATTTTTTGACTCAGAGTTGGCTTCTGATAAACAATAAACAAAATGACTAAAGAAGGTAGGAGCTACATTCTCCAATACGGAATAGCCTGGAGTTTGCTCTTTTCTTCCACCAAAGGGAACTATCTAAAACAATGAAATTAACATATTATGTATTACATGATATAGAATAAACGTAGGCAGGGCATGGTGGCTCATGCCTGTAATCCCAGCACTTTGGAAGGCCGAGGCAGGAGGATCACCTGAGGTTGGGAGTTTGAAATTAGCCTGGATGACATGGCAAAACCCGATCTCTACTAAAAATACAAAAATTAGTTCGGTGATGTGGTGGATGCCTGTAATATCAGCTACTTGGGAGGCTGAGGCACAAGAATCGCTTGAACCCAGAAAGTAGAGGTTGCAGTGAGCCGAGATCCTGCCACCGCACTCCAGCCTGGGCGACACAGCGAGATCCTGTCTCAGATAAATAAATAAATGTAAAATGTGCATGAAAGTGCTTTGCAAAATACAGAGTATAATACTGATACATATGAAGCACTGTTAAAATTACTGAACTGTTAAAGAACTTGTCAGATATCATTTTGGCTTCAGTTTAAGTGATTCAATAGTCACATTGCTGAGCTATGACTCAGTCAACAAGCATTTTACAAAGTGCTGGGGATGCAGTGCTCCATGCGGGGATTTGTCATGCACATGCTTCTGAGTTGCATGGCAGTAACTACACATACCCTGTCCCCACAGAATGTTCAGACTTATGCATTCATAAGTCAAATGGCTACAAACCTTCATTTTAAAGACCGGCTGGAATTCTTTCAGAGCGGATAATAATTTAATTTGAATTGAGGCTCTTTCGGCTTCTTTACCATCTGCAAAAACATCAAAGAGGGCATCCAAAGCTTCTCCTGCTACCACAAGGGAAGGATCTTTGGTGGTAACCTCAAGCAGGAAGCACCCAACGTTCTGGAAACAAGGAAACACATTTACTATGACTAACACCAGTCTCCAAAAAGAGCACCAACTTTGAATGTGGCAATAACTCATGCTTACTATTTTATATACAAATGCCAAGGAAAATTTAAAACTTTAAGAGATTAGACTTAAATACTTATAAACATATAAAGTATAATATAAGCAAGATAAATTAAACATGTTATAGTTTATATTCCTAAATAAAGTCAATTAAGTTCCATAAAAGATGAATGATTTTGGAAATCACTAAACTCCCCACTATCTCTCTCAAAAAATCTTGCTCCGTGATGTCAAAATGCATAGAAATCTTAACTGTAACAACAACAACAACAACAACAACAACAACAACAACAAACAACAATCTTCTTTTAAAAGCATAAGAATAAAACACTTAGGGGCCAGTTGCAGTGGCTTACACCTGTAAGTCCAGCACTTTGGGAGGCCAAGGTGGGGAGGATTGCTTGAGCCCAGGAGTTTGAGACCAGCCTCAGCAATGTAGTAATAAGACCTCATCTCTTAAAAAAAAAAAACATAAAATAGGACTGATCTGAATCTAATCTAGTCTGTAGACCTAACTGTCATTTTGCAGGAAATACAAGGATAAAAGAACAAGTTTAACACCACAAGGAAGCAATCAGACAAATCTGGAACGTTGGACACTATACAGGACAACTGATCTAGAAGCTGAGAATAACCAGGTGGTGCTGGGCAAGAACTGTTCAAGAGTAAGAGAGATAGAAGACCCCACAGCAAGCACAACATGTGGGCTCCTGCAGTTTAAACAAGCTATCTGTAAACAGATACTTTTGAGGCAACTGTAAAATTGTGAATATGGACCAGGAATTACACATATTAAGAAATAACTGTTGCCAGGCGCAGTGGCTCAGGCCTGTAATCCCAGTACTTTGGGAGGCTGAAGTGGGCAGATGGCTTGAGCCCTGAGTTCAAGTCCAGCCTGGGCAACATGGCAAAACTCTGTCTCTAAAAATAGAAGGAAAAAAAAAACATAAAAAAACACGTTTCTTCTACTAAAAATAGAAGAAAAAAAACTAGCCAGGTGTGGTAGTTCATACCTGGAGTCCCAGCTACTCAGAGACTGAGGTGGGAGGATCACCTGAGCCCAGGGAGGTTGAGGCTGCAGTAAGCTGTGATCATACCACTGCACTCCAACCTGGGCAACAGAGAGAGACCCTGTCTCAAAAAGAGAAAAGAAAGAAAGAAAAAAATGATTGTTAATTGTGTAAGGCATGACCATGGCAGTTAATTAGGAAACTGTCTCTATTTTGAACCAATATGCCTCTATTTTGAACCAATATGAATTTTGAACCAATAGGGCAAAATATCACAATGTCTTCAATTTACTTTAACATACCCAGTAAAGAAACTATATGAAATACACATGACAGAATATTAGTGACTGTTAAATCAGCTTGGGTACACAAAACTCATTGTACTTTCTACTTTTCTTCATGCTTGGAAATAAAACTAAATAAAAACCATTTTTAAATATTGTATCTAAATAAATAAATAAATAAATAAATGTTCTATCTGAGAAAAACATCCTGTTCCACTAAAGCGGAGCTTGGAAACTGTAGTCCCAAGGGAGGCTGTGATTACATGTACACCTGCTCATTCATATATGTGAACACATCCATGCCACACAGCCACACTCTCATTTACCTGTATATATAGCAAAACTCCTGCAATGATACAGAAGAAACAGCTAACAGTGGCTGCCTCTTCAGAAGCAAACCAGGGAACTGGAATTTTAGGAGTGGAGGTGAATCTTTTCATTATATATACTTTTATACTTTTAAAAATGTTTTGTGCCCAGGCTTGGTGGCTCACATCTGTAATCCCAGCACTTTGGGAGCCTGAGGCAGGTGGATCACTTGAGGTCAGGAGTTCAAGACCAGCCTGGCCAACATGGCGAAACCCCATCTCTATTAAAAACACAAAAATTAGCCAGATGTGGTAGTAGGTACCTGTAATCCCAGCCACTCAGGAGGCTGAGGCAGAAGAATTGCTTGAACACAGAGATGGAGGTTACAGTGAGCTGAGACTGCACTATTGCAGTCCAGCCTGGGTGAAAGAGTGAGACTCCGTCTCGGGGAGGGGGGGACAGGAAAAAGCTTTGCAAATATCATTTTTCCAAAATAGATTCTTTTTTTTTTTTTGAGATGGAGTTTTGCTCTCGTTACCCAGGCTGGAGTGCAATGGCGCGATCTTGGCTCACCGCAACCTCCGCCTCCTGGGTTCAGGCAATTCTCCTGCCTCAGCCTCCTGAGTGGTTGGGATTACAGGCACGCACCACCATGCCCAGCTAATTTTTTGTATTTTTAGTAGAGACGGGGTTTCACCATGTTGACCAGGATGGTCTCGATCTCTTGACCTTGTGATCCACCCGTCTCGGCCTCCCAAAGTGCTGGGATTACAGGCTTGAGCCACCGCGCCTGGCCCAAAATAGATTCTTAAAAAACATCAGTCATCACTGCAAAGTTCTTAGCAAGTTAAGAGGTACTTTATAGTAATGAATTTATTATCCATTAGTCAGTCATCAGCACTTCAACAATTATTAGCACACCAAAGGGTAATTTTACTATGACTATCCTTGTGATTACTAGTGACACTGTACTCCTAACAGTGCAGTTTGTGAGTAACTGTGCAAATATGCTGAGTGAATTCCTAGTATACTGACACTACCAGGGTTGCTGCTTAATATTTATGGAGTGATATTAGCATTAACTGTGTGGTATTTTTCAGAATGCATGTTTCCTGGTGTGCAAGGAAAATGGTGTGGATTGTTTCTTCATCAGCAGGAGAATGTGACATGCATACATTGTATGCGACAGCAAAGGCAGAGGGCATCTTTAAAAATTCTGAATTTGCCCTTTCACAAAAGACAGGTTTATTTTTTTTGAAAAGTACCTCTGGAGTAAGGTTAAATTGTAAAATGTGGCTCAAACTTTCAAGTACTTACTTAATTAATACACATAGTTAGATCAAGCCAAAGGGTATTTCCTAACAATACAATAGAACAAAGCAACTTGATATGATTTCTTCTCTTTATGTCCACAGAAGTTTTAAAAAAACCTACCCCAACAGTTCTTCTTCTCTCATTTCTAATTATTTAACATGTTAGGTCAGAAGCAAATTGTTTTACCTTAAGAGTTTCAAGTGTACCATCTTCTTTGGCAAGGACGCTACCAGTGATTCCTAAAATGCTAACGACATTCACTCTAACCGCGACATTACTACTATGAATGCCTCCTTTGCATAACGTCATCAGCTGATCAGGAGTCATGCACTGTTGAAAAGAGAAGGGGAGAGTATTTACAACGTTAATCTCAATCAGTTCTATCAGCATGAAAAACAGGACTGACAGGAATCTCTTCTACAGGCTGCAGGATTTTAAGAGTGACAAAAACTCCTTGCAGGTAAGTTAGCATTAATGTGTATTCCAGTTCTCTCAGACAGAGCTGGTAATTCTGAACTAAGGTAAGCTCTGCTCATGTTGCCATCCTTACCTAACATAAAGGGGCTCCAGGTCCCATTCATTTCATTTGAAGAAGACTTTCATTCTAGATTTACAGACTAAAGACATTTCCAATTCTTTTTTAATATTAATAGTAAAAAAAGGCTTTGAAAGTATAAATAGGATTATGTAGCTTTTTTTTTTTTTTTTTTTTTTTTTTTTTTGAGACGGAGTTTCGCTCTTGTTACCCAGGCTGGAGTGCAATGGCGCGATCTTGGCTCACCGCAACCTCCGCCTCCCGGGCTCAGGCAATTCTCCTGCCTCAGCCTCCTGAGTAGCTGGGATTACAGGCACGCGCCACCATGCCCGGCTAATTTTTTGTATTTTTAGTAGAGACGGGGTTTCACTATGTTGACCAGGATGGTCTCGATCTCTTGACCTCGTGATCCACCTGCCTCGGCCTCCCAAAGTGCTGGGATTACAGGCTTGAGCCACCGCGCCCGGCCCAGGATTATGTAGCTTTAAAAAAATTGGCTGAGTCTATACACGGTAAGAACTTACCTTGAGATGCTTGCATCATCATAAATTATTAAAGATTGTAAAAACCATTATATTATACAGTGCTTCTACCATGTAGTGGATAATTTTCAGTTTAAGGCTGGGCATGGTGGCTCATGCCTATAATCTCAGCCACTCAGGAGGCTGAGGCACAAGAAATGCTTGAAGCCGGAAGGCAGAGGTTGCAGCGAGCTGAGATTATGCCACTGCATTCCAGCCTGGGCAACAGAGTAAGACTCTATCTCCTATAAGTAGTAGCAGCACAGTGTGGTGATGAAAGGCTTGGAATCTGGAACCAGACACCCTGGGCTCAAATCCTAGTTTCACTACTTACCACTCACATGCACCCCTATACTGGACTAATTTATTTTTATTTTTCTGTAGACATGAAGTCTCACAAAGTTGCCCAGTCTGGTCTTAAACTCTTAGGCTCAAGCAATCCTCCGGCGTCGGGCTCCCAAAGTGTTGAGATTATCAGCATGAGCCACTGTACCTGGCCCTGAGCATAGCTTTGAGTAATTTTCCTTAACCACCACACTGATCCCATAAGCTGCTGCTTACATACCAGGGGAAAGCAACAAAATTACTTTGCATTCCTATAGGCCCTAGAGTATAAGGTTTTCTGGTCCATCCAACAGCCACATGGCAGGATATGCATCCCATTACCATTTCCGTTTCTTAGAAACTGAGGGTCAAATTATGCTTTTCAAAAAAATTCTTAGTTTTGGAAAGCTAAGGTGAGAGGCTTGCTTGAGGCCAGGAGTTCAAGACCAGATTGAGCAACATAGTGAGACCTCATCTCTATTAAAAAATTAAAAAATAAATAAAAGTATAAAAAAAGTTTAAAGGCATTACAAAAAAAATCATATAAAGAAAAAAGAAGCAGAGTGGCGCAGCGGAAGCATGCTGGGCCTATAACCCAGAGGTCGATGGATTGAAACCCTCCTCTGCTACCAAAAAAAATAGAAAAAGAAAAAAGTAATAGGGGTGTTGTTAGCAGTAACAAGAGCATTGTTATTTTGATACTATTAAGTACATTCTGTAGGATAAAGCAAATAATTTTAATGTCACTACAAATTTTAATGTTACTACAGCAAATAATTTTAACGTCACTGTACAGCAAATAATTTTAATGTCATTTAATGTCACTACAAATTTTAATGTCACTGCTACAAAGTACATTCTGTAGGAGAAAGCAAATGATAAAATTTTTGAAAAATCTTTTTCTTCTTTAATTTTAATTTTTTAAATTTTCTATTATTATTTTTTAAGCCAGTCCAACTTAGCAGTGGGGGAGGTGTATACCAACTTTAGTGACACTAATGTTAGTAAGTTCTGATAACCCACTACCATCAGACCAGCTGCAAATAAGAATTTTTATGTCACTAACGTATCTTTTTGGGTACAAATGTGTCTTTTATTGGGAGCACAAAATGATACAAATATAAAATAAAAAATTAAGTAAAAACATTGTACCATTTTTTATTTAAACCGGAAATTATCAGGAAGAACTTACTATTTTTTATCTCCTAAAAAATGCTTATTTCCTAGTTATTTCCACTAAAAAGACCTAGAAGCAATGACAACCTGGTAGGAATAAGCACTCCAAACTTCACTTTCCCCACTAAAGAAATCAGAGCTTCTTGGAAAAGTAACTGATTCCAGGGTTGTTTTTTTGGAGGGGGATGGAGTTTCACTCTTGTTGCCCAGGCTGGAGTCCAATGGTGTGATCTCAGCTCACTGTAACCTCTGCCTCTGGCTTCAAGCGATTTTCCTGCTTGAGCCGCTGGGACTACAGGTGCATGCCACCATGCCTGGCTAATTTTTTTTATCTGCAGTAGAGACAGGGTTCCTCCATGTTAGTCAGGCTGGTCTTGAACTCCTGACCTCAAGTGATCCACCCACCTCGGCCTCCCAAAGTTTTGGGTTTATAGGTGTAAGCCTCTGTGCCCAGCCAGATTCTATGTTTTAAGCAAGAAAATTACAAGTTGAACCTGGGACATCTTATGCCTGGAAGCAAAAGTGATCAAAAACGTAAAACCCTTGTCAAAGAGACACAGAAGCCGATTTAAAGGGACTCCTACAAAGATAGGATGATTTTGGCAGCAAAAAGTATGACTGTCATGGAATGAAATAAAAATTATAAAAAACCCTGAGTTCATAATGATACTAAAAGAAAAAAAAATCACTGGTCACTTTTGGAGATTGCTAGGGTATCTGTTCTGAAAAAAAAAAAAAAAAAAAAAAAAAAAAAAAAAAAAAAAAAGTCGGAGGGGACGGGGGAGAATTACACACTTAGCTCTTTTCTGTAAGATCTTCAAAGTTACCAAAATCACTGATGAGACTTTCTTATTTACAGAAAAATCACAGCTAATAAATACAAAAAAAAAAAAAAAAAAAAGACAAAATTAGGATATCTCTATTCTGCAAGCCACTAATGACATAATGGAGCCAGGCAACCACAATCACTGTTGTAAAAACCATTAAGTGAACCCACTAATTAATCTCAGCATCACTATTTTATGATATTACGTGATTTGTGATATAAATGTAGGAAAGACATACAGCACTATGAATTATTCTGGCGAAAGAATCTGGATCTGTCTAGATTACTTATGATAAATTAAAAAAACAATAATAATCTGGACCTGGATCTAATTAAGGCTCTAGACCTAGCTCCCGGCTCACAGAAAACACGGGAGACAGCGGCATGCTCAACGATGCCATCATGAAGAGTCAGCCAAATCTGCCAGTGAGGAAAACACTATGGAACAAAATGACTTTCTTCAACAGGAAGAAAAGAGGGGTAGTGAGGGAAATGTTATAGATCAAGAGATTTAAGAATGTGTGAATACACTAAAACCACTAAACTGTACACTTTATCTATTTATTTATTTTTGAGACAGAGTCTTGCTCTGTTGTCCAGGCTGGAGTGCAGTGGTGTTATCTCAGCTCACTGTAAGCTCCACCTCCAGGTTCAAACAATTCTCCCTAACTCAGCCTCCCAACTAGCTGGAATCACAGGTGCCCGCCACCACGCCCAGCTAACTTTTGTATTTTTAGTAGAGATAGGGTTTCACCATGTTGTCCAGGGTGGTCTCAAAGTCCTGACCTCAGGTGATCCACCCACCTCTGCCTCCCAAAGTGCTGGGATTACAGGTGTGAGCCACTGAGCCAAGCCATGTTAAAAGATACTAAGGCAATCTGGGGAAACTGAACTCAGACTGCAACTGGGAAAACTGAACTCAGAGTGCAAAAGGATAAGAAATACTTGTTAATTTGGAGGCTTGAGGTGATGATATTGGGGTTAAGATCTCTAAATTTTCTGTCAGACATGCATAGTGAACTATGTAATAAAATACTGATGGGTCAAATATGATTTGCTTTACAATACTCCAGGAAACAAAAATAAGAACTCAGTGAGATGAATTAAACCATGTCACAGGAATGACAAGATGCTAATAACCTGCTGAGGATGGGCAATCGTGCATGCAGCCTCATAAAATTGTCTCTGCTTTGGGTATGGTAGCACATGCCTGTAATCCCAGCTACTTTGAAGACTGATGTGGGAGGATCTCTTGAACCCAGGAGACTAGCTTGGGGAGTGCAGTAAGACCCCAACTCAGAAAATAAAACAATAGAATTATCTCTGGTTTTAGGAATGTTTGAAAATGTCCTTAGTAAAAAGTAACAAAAGTGGTGAGGCACCTATGGGAGACGAAGTGCACATGGATCACTGTGGAGGGTCAGGAAGGCATGTTTGCAAAGTCTGTAATGAAATGTTAAAAAAAAAAAAAAAAAAGCTGGGCATGGTGGCTCACGCCTGTAATCCCAGCACCTTGGGAGGCCAAGATGGGTGGATCATTTGAGGTCAAGCATTCAAGACCATCCTGGCCAACATGTCAAAACCCCATCTCTACTGAAAATACAAAAATTAGCTAGGTGTGGTGGTGCATGCCTGTAATCTCACCTACTTGGGTGGCTTTGGCAGGAGAATCACTTGAACCCAGGAGGCGGAGGCTGCAGTGAGGTGAGATTGTGCCAGTGCACTCCAGCCTGGGTGACATAGTAAGACTGTCTCCAAAAAAAAAAAAAAAGTTAAACAAAAAGACCAATGATATTTATTTACAACATATTATTTACAACATATCTATCAATTAAGTTGTATTGATTAAAAAGCACTTGTTTTGCTAGCTAGTAAGCCTATATATTAAAAAATTAAAAAAAATTAAAACACCTGTGTGTGTTGCTGATGGTGGGAAGCAGAAAGATATTACTTTTTATTTTAATCATTTTTGTTTTCTTTTTTACAAAGGGTATTTGTGTTATACAGAAATATGTATTTTAATAGCTAAGTAATGAATTTTGGCTCTATAATACAGCATCTTTACAAGTTTCATACAAAATTTTTTAAAAATCTTACCTGGGAAATGTTCTTGGAGGCCATTGTTTGCAAAAGGGCCCTCAAAGCACCACTTATGGCTTCTAGAAAGTCAGCACGTTTAGCAAAATCTAAACCACAAAAATGAAACATAAAATTTGCATTTCTCCAAGATAGGCTATTTTGTAGAAGAAAATGAAACAAAGCATGCTAAATGTTAACAAATGCTATCAGTTAAAAAAAATCCTCGATATTTAAGATAAAATGTTTAGTTAACAGCCCCCTGTATACTCTATAACAGGCGTCTGCAAACTACGGGCCCGTGGGCCTGCATGCGGCCCCCTGAGGCCATTTATCCGCCCCCCGCCACACTTCAGGAAGGGGCACCTCTTTCATTGGTGGTCAGTGAGAGGAGCACAGTATGTGGCGGCCCTCCAACGGTCTGAGGGACAGTGAACTGGCCCCCTGTGTAAAAAGTTTGGGGACGCCTGCTCTATACCTAAGTCTGAAAGATAATCAAGGTTGAAATAATCACAGCAAGGAGTGTTCTACAGACAGTCTTTGACATCCAGACACTGGGTTTTAATTTGACTCACACTTTAGCACATAATAAACCTAAGCTAGCTTTTGCAGACTGAATGCTGCCATTCACAGATCTCCATAACAGTGCTGGGGAGACCCCTGGTGGAGTCAGAATGCTTCCTTGCCAACCCAAGCCCACTGCCTAGCCATGAACTGTTGCTTGTGCAGAGTCAGGACATGAAGGCACCACGGTTTTCACCGACCCAACTTCCCCCTCCCACACCTACTCCTATTCTCACTCTTTTCTTATTGTCCCTTCCTCCCACCCAGGACAAACAGAACAGCAGCAGTAAGCCATTATACTGGCACAGGCATGCTCAAAGGACAGTGAAGGTCACCCAGGAGAGTTACCTCCTTAACCCCTTTGATGGGAAAGAAGACAGATTTGCTTGGTGTGGTATTTTCTAAAAATGGCCACAGCAGTATTTTAAGTCCTGCGTGATCTTCCAGAACGTTGCCACTTCCCATAACAATGTGAAATCTATTTCTCTCCTTCAATCAGGGTGGGACTTTGTGATTTCCTCAACCAACAGAACATGAAGTGACGGTCTAAGTCACAAAAGGCAGTATGACTTCCAGCCCTGACTCACTGGTGCATGCTCTTTTTTCTCTCTAGACTTTTGCCCTGGGCACCCAGCCATCCTATTATGTGGAAGCCTGCGTCACATGAAGAGGTTACCGTGGGTGTTCTTTCTGATGACCCCTGCACCAACTGCCAGACATGTGAGTGAACAAGACTTTGGATGATTCCGGCCCACACTGCGAGTTTTCCAGCTGAGGCCCTAGACTAGTGTTTCTCAGCCTCTGCACTACTGACATTTTAGACCAGATAATTCTTCATGTCCCCAGGTAGGAGGTGGGGGCAGTTAAGTGCCCACGGTTAAGAACTGCTGGGCTAGACATCGTGGAGTGGGAAAAAACCATTTCCACTGTGCCCTGTTGAAATTCTTGACCTAAGGAAACTTTGAGAGATAATAAGCTGATATCACATAAAACATTTATTTATACTAGAATGCAAGCTTCATGAACAGAGTGACCTGGCCTATCTTGTTCACACCTGCATCCCTAGGGTCTAGAACAATGTAAGACATAAAGTAAGTGTTCAATAAAATCAAGAATACAAATAAAAGAACGAATGACCTGGAAGAGGTTCCTTAACCTCTCAGCTAAGGTTCCGTGTCTCAGCTTCCTCATGTGGGCAATGAAGTAGTAAAGCCTGTCTCATAAAACGTGGTATCTAACAGGCACTCAAAAGTTAGTATGAAGCTGCGGGGTTTTTTTTTCATAGGGTCTTGCTCTGTTACCCAGGCTGCAGTGCAGTGGCATGATCTTGGCTCACTGCAGCCCGTACCTCCCAGGCTCAAGCAATCCTCCTGCATCAGCCACCTGAGTAGCTGGGACCATAGGCACATGTCACGATGTCCGGCTAATTTTTCTTGTATTTGTAGAGAGAGGGTCTCATCATATGTCCAGGCTGGTCTCAAACTCTTGAGCTCAAGCAATCCGCCTGCTTCAGCCTCCCAAAGTGCTAGGATTACAGGTGTGCACCACCTGTCCAGGCAATTTGTTGCTATTAAACTTAAAAAAGTTACCATATTGACTTTAAAAAAGTTACCATATTGACTCTAAAATGTTTATTTGATTAAAGCTCTAAGTAGAGCCCTATAAATTTATGAATTGCACACAAAAGAGGTGATTCAAAATGTCTTCACTCTCAACAACTGTGAACAGTATTTAAGAATTTGTAGGATGTCAGCCAGGTGAAGTGGCTCATGCCTGCAATCCCAGCACACTGGGAGGCTGAAGAGGGCAGATCACGAGGTCGGGAGATCGAGACTATCCTGGCCAACATGGTGAAACCCTGTCTCTACTAAAAATACAAAAATTAGCTGGGCGTGGTGGCATGCACCTGTAGTCCCAGCCACCCCGGAGGATGAGGCACGAGAATTACCTGAACCTGGGAGGCAGAGGTTGCAGTCAGCTGACATCATGCCACTGCACTCCAGCTTGGAGACAGAGAAAGACTTCGTCTCAAAAAAACAAAAAACAAAAGCAACAAAGAATTTATAGAATGTCTAAATGTAGGCAAATATAACCCACAAGTAATTTTTATACTTAGGTGAATTTTTCAGACTTTTTTTTTTTTTTTTTTTTTTTTTTGAGACAGTCTTGCTCGGTCTCCCAGGCTGAAGTATAGTGGCATGATGTTGGCTCACTGTAACCTCTGCCTCCTGGGTTCAAACGATTTTCCTGCCTCAGCCTCCCACGTAGCTGGGATTACAGGCATGAACCTCCACGCCTGGCTAATTTTCATATTTTTAGTAGAGATAGGGTTTCACTATATTGGCCAGGCTAGTCTTGAACTCCTGACCTCAAATGATCTGACCACCTTGGCCTCCCAAAGTGCTGGGATTACAGGTGTGCACCACCATGCCCCAGCCTGAATTATCTTTCTTTTTAAATTGATTTTGAGATGGAGTCTTGCTCTGCTGCCCAGGCTGAAATGCAGTGGTGCGATCTTGGATCACTGCAACCTCCATCACCCAAGTTCGGGCAGTTCTCCTGTCTCAGCCTTCCTAGTATCTGGGCCTGAATTTTCAACATTCTGATACGGAATGGAAAAATATCCCAGAATGGGATACTACCATTTTAATTACAACTAAAGAAGAACATTCTGATTCTTAAAATCTGGGAAAACAGAATCCTAAATGATTTTAGAACTCATGTAATGGAGCCGAATGACAAACTGACCCAATATGAAACACAACATTGCTAAAAAATGCATTGACTTTTGAAAACCAATAGCTTTTAATGAAGGAGACAAAGATGTTAGTGTTTTGAAAACAAGGAACAGATTGTACTAAACCACCCTCCCTTTATCTCTGGTATCAGCCACAAACATAAATGTTGGTATGTACAGAGTATCACAAATGTTATAAATACTGTATTCAGAACCACAGTTAGCATTAAAATTAAAACAAGTTAGACAGAGCTGTAGAATCTTCATACCTTTTTCAATCATAACACAAAACAGTAGAAATATTTAGTTCCATCCTCCCCATTAAATTCTTTTTTTTTTTTTTTTTTTAAATTCACACAGAGTCTCACTCTGTTACCCAGGCTGGAGTACAGTAGTGTGATCATAGCTCATTGCAGCTTTGACCTCCTGGGCTCAAGCAATCCTTCCATTTTAGCTTCCCTGGGACCACGGGCACAAGCAAGCTACCGCTCCTGAGTAATTAAAAACTTTTTTTGGTGGAGACAGGATATTGCTATGTTGCCCAGGCTGGTCTTAGACTCCTCGGCTCACATGATCCTCCCTATTCAGCTCCCAAAGTGCTGGGACTTCAGGTATAAGCCAGCCCGCACTAAATTCTCTTGTAGTAGTTCCCACCATCCATATAGAACCCACAGGATTACATTTAATAAATCCCAAATGCTTACAAGGACTGTAGAATATCATCTCCAAATATAAGCAATTATCCTTTATCAACTTCATTCTGGTAAAAAAATATATTGTTAATCCAAAATAAATAACAATGACACTACTTTTGAGTCATTTTGACTCTCCATTTCTCCGAATGCCATGGCAGGTGATATAAAGGCCATAGATGGGATATGAGGATGGGCCCCAAGAAAGCTGGACAGTCCAGAGGCATTGTAACCATCCAAATCCATCACAGGCAAGGTCAATTCAGACTATCAATCCCTGGAAGTCAATGAGCCCACATTGTTAAGTGGACACATTTGCAAAATTACTGTTATGACAGTAATATGCAGCTGGTACTTTCCACAAAAATAACATCATGGCCCTCAGGATACACAAAAGCATTCTTAACCTAACAGCATGTCAGATTTCTGAACCTTTAAAAAAAAACGTCAGGCGTGGTAGCTCAAGCCTGTAATCCCAGCACTTTGGGAGGCCAAAGCGGGCAGATCACCTGAGGTTGAGAGTTCGAGAGCAGCCTGACCATGGACAAACCCCATCTCTACTAAAAATACAAAATTAGCATGCGTTGTGGTGCATGCCTGTAATCCCAGCTACTCAGGAGGCTGAGGCAGAAGAATTGTTTGAACCCGGGAGGCAGAGGTTGTGCTGAGCCGAGATCATGCCATTGCACTCCAGCCTGGGCAAGAAGAGCGAAACTCCTTCTCAACAACAACAAAAACAACAAAAAAGATGATGTCAAGAACAGACATGAAATGGCAATTTATTTAAAATCAAAGTGCTGGGGCTGGGCACAGTGGCTCATGCCTGTAATTCCAGCACTTCGGGAGGCCGAGGTGGGCAGATCACGGGGTCAAGAGATCGAGATCTTCCTGGCCAACATGGTGAAACCCCATCTCTACCAAAAATACAAAAAAATTAGCTAGGCATGGTGACTCACACCTGTAGTCCCAGCTACTCGGGAGGCTGAGGCAAGAGAACTGCTTGAACCCAAGAGGCAGAGGTTGCAGTGAGCCAAGACTGCACCACCACACTCCAGCCTGGTGACTGAGCAAGACTCGGTTTCAAAAAAAAAAAAAAATCAAAGTGCTTACTTATATTTTCCCACAATTCAGAAACTTTCCAGAACTCAGCTTGGGACAGTGGGAGGCCCACTCCCACCCCACAGGACATCTTGCTGGGCTGATGGGAGCCATAGTAAACTATGAATATCTGTTAGAATAACATGTATTAGACTTTGTACAGCTAGGTTGTTTTTTGTTTTTGTTGTTTTTCCTCCAAGTGAAACCTGCAGCTGGGTCATTTAAAAAAATATTTAACTCTGGTATTTCTATAGCTCTTTGTGTACATATGAAATTGATCCGTATCAGAGACCTGTAACTTAGAGAATCAGCTCCTACCATGCAAAGGTGTTTGAAGAAAGATACATGTTAGATGATGGCAAGGTGTACAAATGTGTGGATGGTATTCTACCATTTGCCTTACATACACACACACACATGCATACATGTACAGGCTCTCTTATATTTGGAGAATCTCTCTGGAAGGATACACAAGTAACTGGTGTAACAGTGACTTGACTCTGAGAGAGGAACTGGGTGTGGGAGAAAGGAGGGAAGCTTTCCAGTTTCTGTTCTCTAATAACTTTTAAATTCTGTACTACATATATATATTATTCAAATTTAAATGCTTACAACTAGGAGGAAAAGCATAGAGAATTACTGAAAAATTATTGCTATTATTGAGACAGAATTTTGTTCTTTTGTTGTTTAGTAGAGACGGGGTTTCACCATGTTGGTCAGGCTGGTCTTGAATTCCTGACCTCGTGATCTGCCCAGCTCAGCCTCCCAAAGTGCTGCGATTACAGGCGTGAGCCACTGCGCCCGGCTCAGAGTTTTGTTCTTGTTGCCCAGGCTGGAGTGCGGTGGCGTGATCTCAGCTCACTGCAATCTCCGCCTCCTGGGTTCAAGTGATTCTCCTGCCTCAGCCTCCTGAGTAGCTGGGATTACTGGTATCTGCCACCACATCCAGCTAATTTCTGTATTTTTAGTAGAGACAGGGTTTCACCATGTTGGCCAGGATGGTCTCAAACTCCTGATCTCAGGTCATCCACCTACCTCGGCCTCCCAAAGTGCTGCGACTACAGGTGTGAGCCACTGTGCCAGGCTGAGAATTACCCAACTATCTTAATGAGGCCTTTATGACATTTATAATTCAGCCTTGACTGGCCTGACATAACTGGATGCTAACAATTTTAATAAAAAAGAAAATGATAAGCTCAAGAACTGCTTACATACTTTGTTTTGACTCTGTACCCCCTGGCAACTATAAATACATGATTCTTCGTGTCTGGGAAAGGTTTCTGCAGGTTGGATGACAAACAATATACATTTACAAAATCCAAGTTCCTGACCCTTCAAAATTCTGTTCCATCTGAGTAGTCTTTCACAATAAGGCCTAAATATTTACCTGGTTGAGGAAAAAGCAGCTAATAAGGCCTAAATATTTACCTGGTTGAGAAAAAAGCAGCTGTGACAGATGCTGTGCAAGTGTCTGAAGGGCTGCAGCTCCTCCCAGATGCTCCACATCCAGGAGGGACACAAGACTCTGGAGACACAGGAGGGCTCTGCACTGGATAGTGTTCATTCTGGAAAGGCAGTAAAACAATCCCATCTGTTTCTCCAGAAAGGTGCCCATCAGAATCCAGTATTAACTTTTAGCCTAAGCTTCAAGTTCTGACTGGAATTATCTGTAAATACAAGGGGATCTATGGCAGTTAGCAAAGGATCACAAAGTGAACTGTTTTTTGGGTTTTCTAAAGTTTATTATTATATTTAGACAATTATATAATATTATTAGAAAAATAAAATAAATACAAACTTTATTATATTTTTCTAATAGTATTATAATGTTATTATTTTTGCCCAGGCTGGAATGCAGTGGGTGTGATCACAGCTCACTGTCTCAACCTCCTGAGCACAAGTGATCCTCCTTCCTCAGCCTCCTAATGAGCAGGATTACATGTGCATGCAACCACATCTGGCTAAGTTTTTTATTTTTTGTAGAGATGGGGTCTTGCTATGCTGCCTAGGCTGGTCTTGAACTCTTGGCCTCAAACAATCCTCCTGCCTGGGCCTTCCAAAGTGCTAGAATTGTAAGGTGAACTGTTAATCTGCCAAATCAAACTGTTCGAGTATTCACGGCCTCCGGTACACAACTAATTAATGAGTCATGAGGAATGTCTTTTAGAAAATTTCTATGTAAGGTAGCATCCTTAAAATTATTATTTTTTTCAGATGGGGCCTCATTCTGTTTTCCAGGCTGGAGTACAGTGTCACTACCATAGCTCACTACAGCCTTACACTGCTGAGCTCAAGCGATTCTCACTTCAGCCTCCTAATTAGCTAGAACTACAGCTGAGTGCCACAATGTCAGGCTAGTTTTTGTATTTTTTTTTTCTTTGTAGAGATGGGGTCTTGCTACGTTGCCCAGGCTGGCTTCAAACTCCTGGCTTCAAGTGATCCTCCCATCTTGGCCTACCAGAGTCCAGGGATTATAGGTATGAGCCACCACACCCAGCCTAAAATTATTTTTCATTGTGAAAAGTGGCATATACACAGTTAAGTATACAACATAGAGAGTTTAACAAATAGTCTATAAAGCCAACACCCATGAACCTGGAAAAGAAATAAACACTGCCGGACCCTGAAAGCCCTGTATCTCTTCCTCATAACATCCCACCTCCCTGACACCTAGAGGTAACCATTATACAGACTTTTATGGTAAACGTCTCCTTGCCTATTTTTTTAAAAAATAGGTTTATCACCTAGGTATGCATCCCCGAACCAAATAGTTCAATGTTGCCTGTTTCTCAGCTGAATCACAGTGTACATATTCTTTTATGTCTTGCTTTGTTAGTTCAACAATGTTAAGTTTCATCCAAGTTATGAGTAGTTCTAATTCAGATCCCTTTTACTGCTGCATGTATTGAAGTGCATGATTTTGTCAAGATTTATTTACCATTCTAATTCTGATGGAGAACTTTGCTTGCAGGTTGGGGCAACTGTGACTCACATTGCTATAAACACTCTCATATACATGTACAGGTATTGATGGACTTACGATCTATGCAACTTACGACCATTCGACTTTACCACCACAATCGCTAGCCACAACTGCTCCGCGTCTGGCAGCGCAAACGTTGCCCAGCTGGGCGTACGACAGTGCAGACCAGCTTCTGGCAGCACTACCATCTCCGCATGCACCATTTCAACTGTACATATAGCCTACTCAACTTATGACCAAATCGTGTTACGACCATTCTGCGAGCCCGACCATGGTCGTAAGTCGACCACTGCCTGTATCCTAGGGCACGTGGGCACCTATTTTTCTAATGTACTTACCTAGGAACAAAACTTCTGGGTCCTTGGGGGAGTCAGCACCTTCCATTTAATGACCTATCATTTCGTAAGATAAAATAATGACAAATGATTTTGAAAAGAGTAAAGTTCTTACTTTCTAATCAAAGGTTTCCAAGTAGAGTTCCTAGAACATAGGTCAACTGCAGTGCTGTTTGGAAAGGCTGTTTTCTCAAAAATCTAGATTTAAAAAAGGCAATAAAGCAAAGGTTAAAGAGTAGTGATTTAACGCATGATTCTCTTATATATCTCCAATATACTACTCCTAAGAGAAATACTGAGGCCCCATATAGAACGACCTTTTCGCCTATTTCCCGTACTGTTAGGTCAGCTTTGTCTCAGATCTTGCCACCACCTACAACCTGGAAGTGTGAGCTTACTTCTTTTGTACACAGAATGAATAGCTTGCTTAAGCCTTTTCCATGCTCCATGGCAAACCTAGAATGAAAACAGATTACCTTCTTTGGGATGTGGTAGTGGGTGAGAGCCGTGTGAACCTCATGGGAGAGGCAGAGGGGAGAGAACAGCTGTCCCCCGCATTCATTGAAGGAATTCTCCATAAATGCATCGCTTTCATCACTGCTAGAAAGCTCTTCCCATTCGTCATCGGAGGGATCTGGGAAGAGGGCAAACCACGCAGAACCAGAATAGTTAAGAAAATCTCCGTGGGAGTTTCCCTCTTGGCCCAAGGAGAAAATGTCTAAATGTAAATTGTTAACAAACCTTCATTGCAGCACATGTTGACGATAATTTCCAGAGCAGTCTGTTGGGCTGTCAGCAATGCTATAGTCTCTCTCAGTTCCTTGTCAGTGGCCTGAAAAAAAAAAAAAAAAAAAAGCAACTGACCAACTCTCGGTTGGGAAAACGTTTTAGGGGAATTTCCTTAGTGAAAGCCTACTAGATTTTTGCACTTGGAATAGAGCACACAGGGAATGGGGTAGGTGAAAGAAAAGTCATGAAGTGCCAGAAGTACAAACAAGCATTATAATTCCTCTTGGTATAGTGGAGCATGTTCCTGTTTACTGGGTTCCCATCTATCTGCATGGCTATTCTCCAAGCATCCCTTGGTTAGCTAAAGAGAACAGAAAAATATTCAGGAATTCTGAATGGAATTCACCCTGAAACTTAATCTACTGTGTGAAGAAGTAGCTGGGCCCACTAAGATTTAAACAAGAGTTCATTCCAGACACCAGGCACTTACAATGAACCTGCTTTTAGATGCTTAGCTTAGATGTCTGCTTGGAATGGCTGCATTAACAAACACTACTAGCAAAGCCCTTACGTGACCTGCAGAACTTGCTATGGAGCAGACAGGCTTGCTTTCTGGCTTTCTTTAAAGACTACAATAAAGCATTTCTCTAAGACTGAAGAAAAAAGGAAGCTTGTTTTTCCTCTGAAAATCCATAATGTCAACTTAAACTTAAAATCATCAACTAACATTTCTTAAAATGGGTAATATAAATTTATATGACCTCAATTCTCAAATTGTCTATGAAAAGTGAAATAACCATACTGGTATTTCAAAACAGTACATGAGCTAAAAATAATGTATATTTTACTGTTCGAAGATTTCCAAATTTCAGTTTTCAACTGTCATTTTTTCCCCCTTAGAGACAGAGTCTCATTCTGTTGCCCAGGCTGGAATGCAGTTGCACATTCACAGCTCAGTGCAGCCTCTATTTCCTGGGCTCAAGCAATCCTCTTGCCGAAGCCTCTGAGAAACTAGGGCTATAGGCATGACACCATGCTCAGCTAATTTTTTTTTTTTGTAGAGACAAGGTCTTACTGTGTTGCCCAGGCTGGTCTCAAACTCCTGGCTTCAACTAATCCTTCCATGTTCACCTCCCATAAGTGCTGGAATTACAGGTGTGATTCTGGCCTCAACTGTCTTTTTAATGGCTGCACAATATTCTATTAAATGAATTCACTATAATTTACTAAGTATTCCACGAGTGTGGAATCTTTCACATTTCCTGCACATGTTATTTCCTCAGATTTACTAGGTCAAAGGTTTAAAACACATTTATAGATCCTAGGACATACTCCTATTTTCCTTTCTAGCATGTTCATACCCATTTACAATCCTACCAACAGAATTTTCATTTTGAGACAGGGTCTCACTCTGTCTCCCAGACTGGAGTGCAGGGGCGCCATCATAGCTCAACTGCAGCCTCAACCTCCTAGGCTCAAGGGATCCTCACAACTCAGCCTCCTGAATAAATGGGACTACAGCTGCACACCACCATGCCCAGCTAACTTTTTAAAGCCAGTCTAATTTACTGGCTTTAAAAAGTTAAATTTAATGGCCAGGCATGGTGGTTCACGCCTGTAATCCTGGCACTTTGGGAAGCCAAGGCAGGCAGATCACCTGAGGCCAAGAGTTCGAGAGTAGCCTGGCCAACACAGCAAAACCCTGTATCTACTAAAAATACAGAAAAAAAAAAAAAAAAATTAGCCAGGTGTGGTGGCACATGCCTGTAATTCCAGCTACTTGGGAGGCTAAGGCAGGATAACCACTTGAACCTGGGAGGCAGAGGTTTCAGTAAGCCGAGACTGTACCACTGCACTCCAGCCTGGGCAACAGTGAGACTGTCTAGGAAAAAAAAAAAAAAAAAAAAAAAAATTATCTGCTAATTTTTGTGGGTTAATTTAATTTTTTGTAGAGATGGAGGTCTTAGTATGTTGCCCAGGCTGACCTTGAAATCCTGACCTCAAGTAATTCTCCCATCTCAGTCTTCCGAAGTGTTGAGATTTTAGGCATGACCACCATGCTCATCCCTCGTGAGTTTTCCGTGCAACAAATTAACTTTGAAACATATTCTTGAAAAAAAAAAATAAAAAAATAAAAAGCAAATTGCTAATTTAATAGATGTAGTTCAGGAATCCCTAAATTTGAATTCCACTTATTGGTAGCAAGAATATATATAAAAATCATTTCCATTTGCTTTGGGTGTGTGCTAATTCAACTAAACATATATTTATCAGAGGAGACTCAAAGCTAAACAAGATATCTTGCGGCTGGGCTCTCATCCACTTAAAATATATGAAGATCTGGCTTATTCTTTTCAATTTATTTATTATTTTTTTGGAGACAGAGTCTTGCTCTATCACCCAGGCTGGAGTGCAGTGGCGTGATCTCAGTTCACTGTGATCTCCATCTCCTGGGTTCAAGCAATTCTCGTGCCTCAGTCTCCCAAGTAGCTGGGACTATAGGCATGCGCTACCATACCTGGCTAACTTTTTGTATTTTTAGTAGAGACAGGGCTTCACCGTATCAGCCAGGCAGGTCTTTAACTCCTAGCCTCAATGATCCACCCAGCCTGGCCTCCCCAAGTGCTGAGATTACAGACGTAAGCCACAGCATGGGGATGAAGATCTGGCTTAAAAGGAGCTCTGAAACTAAGCTCCACCTCTTTATGTAACTCTCTTCCTCAGAGCTTTTCTCTGCTTCTTACTGCTATCAAGCTGACTTAAAGAACCAATTTAAATGAAATGTTATGACATCTGAGATTTGCTTCAAAATAATCAGTAGAGAAAAGACAGTGTGAGGGGAACTAGATGAAGTCAAACAGACCAGGATTTGAAAATTGGTAACTGTGGACGCTGGACAGGGGATACTCTACTTTTTCATGTGCCCCCCCAAAAAAATCCAACTTGGGTTGAACTGCTCTTCCTTCATTTGTGATTATACCTTTTTAATTTAAATGATGTAGTTTTGATTCTAAAAGAGTGCTACAGAAGACACTGAGTAGTATGGAAGACCACAGCTGAAAATAATTGGTGTTCAGGTCACCCTACTGGCACTTAAACACCGGCTGGCTCACTGGCTAGCCTGTTGATCATTCAGTCTAGTCAGTTATGTTAAGACCACTTTATTTGCCACTTTTCCTCCTCCACCCTTGCTTACCCCCAACCATCCACCACTACGATCTTAAGGAAGACTTTATTTCTACTTTTAGTTTTATTTTTTTTGAGACAGATTCTCACTTAGTTGGCCAGGCTAGAGTGCAGTGGTGTGATCTTGACTCACTACAACCTCCAACTCCTGCGCTTAAGCAATTCTTGTGTCTCAGCCTTCCAAATTGAGTAGCTGGGACTACAGGCTTGTGCCACCACATCTAGCTCATTTTTGTATTTTTGGTAGAGATGGGGTTTTGTCATGTTGGTCAGGCTGGTCTTGAACTCCTGGACTCAAGGAATTTGCCCACCTCAGCCTCCCAAAGTGCTGGGATTACAGGCATAAGCCACCACACCTGGCCAAAAGACTTAAAAAAGCAAGTTTTTACTATAAGAAAACACTGCAGTTTCATAAGCACCAAAATAAAAGTAAAACAAAAATAAATCTCTATATAACAGTTAAGTATCAATAGTTTTTTATCAACAGTGGCACTTCTATCTAAACCTTGTTAGACTTGGGTCTCACCCCTAACCTTACTCCCTATAGAAACCCCTTGGAAGCAAGAATGGAGGTAGGGACAATCACACAAGAATGCCCTTCTCCCATTCCCAGCCAGAGATTTCAGATCCTTCAAACACAGTATACCTTTATCAGTTAGGATCAACAGAAACCTGAGTAGGATGGTGCCCACAGCTGAAAATGACCCCACAAGCCCTGATTTATCATATCCCCTCTTCCCACATACAGGTATGCAACAGGTTGGGTACTATGGTGTACGCCTATAATCCCAGCCCTTTGGGAGGCTGAGGTGGGAGGATCACTTGAGACCAGGCAGCATAGTGAGATCCTGTCTCAAAATAAACCAATAATAATAAAATAAAAAGATCTAGGCCGGGCGTGGTGGCTCATGCCTATAATCCCAGCCTGACCAACATGGAAAAATCCCATCTCTACTAAGAATAAAAAATTAGCTGGGCATGGTGGCAAGCGCCTATAATTGCAGATACTTGGGAGGCTTAGGAAGGAGAATCACTTGAACCCGGGAGGCAGAGGTTGAGGTGAGCTGAAATCATGCCATTGCACCACTGCACTCCAGCATGGACAACAAGAGTAAAACTGTCTTTAAAAAAAACTGTGAGCAACTCAAGGACAGGGTGGCACCCACAGGTTGCTTATGTGGGGGCGGGGGGAAAGTGGTTCTATCCACATTTTCATTTCTTTGAAACACCATCAGTTTATGCTTCCCAACATCATGAACACAGGTAAGCATGAGAGGACATAATTGCCTCCTCTGAACTCAGCCTTCGTCATCCTTCAGCAGCCTCCTGACTGGTCCTCCTGCTGCCAGGCCCCTGTGCTCTCCCTCCCTCCAGCTGCCTGAGTGATCTCTCCAAACACTAACTTGCTTTTTCTTACCGCCTTTATGACAGCTCAGGAGTTCTGTCCAAAAGCTCTCTTTGGCAGTCTCTTCCTTGCCTGTCCCATCGGGGCTGAGTTACAAGGGCCTACTCTACAGATACCACTTTCTTAGAAATCTGTGCACAGCCATAGCACTGTTCTTAGCATAGGCCTTAAAGCCTTGGTTTTGTGTGTCTGTCTTCCCAACACAGAGGAAGTTCCTGAAGGCTGAAAATTATGTCTTAATTATCTTTCTATCACCAGTGTCTAGCACAGTGCCTGGCATACATTAGGAACGCAGTAAATGTGCACCTGAATGAAGAAAGCCTCACTCACTGTGTTCCCTGTCTTCCTATTTGCTCTCCCCCTTAATAAAATGCTCTCCCAAAGTATGACTCTCTCTCTGCAGACTGTGTCAGCTGCAACGCTTCCTGCACCCAAGACTGCTCTCCTTTACTGCAGTATCACACCACCATCACCCATTCCAAGAAAACTACAAACCATCATTCATCTCACCGTCGTCACACAACCTCTTCTGATCAGTAGTGCAGAAATGAAGGTTTGGTCTGCCACCTTGATAAGGCTAAATACTAAAATAAGAGGCAAGAATGCAAAGGACAATTCAGGCAAAGAACAAATTCCTTTAGTGCGCAGACAGTCTGGCAGACAGTATGTAACAGAAGCGGGGAGATGCGAGAGTTACAAAGATGATCATCCAAAGTGTTCCAAAAGGACAGGTCTACCCCATCTCTGAAATCTATATAGAAAACCATCATTATAGACAAGAGATATTGCCTCCTTTAGGAGTACACTTTTAATGACATAAAGAGAGTCAACAGGAAAATACGACTCATTTTTACTGAAATTCACTTTATAGTAAATTTTTTTCTGCGAAGCCAAGGCTAACTGGTGGAAAAAAACCGGCTGTATTAATCCGTATTTGAGAACATCAATCTGACTTACCGGAAGTAAATCTGAAACGAAAGTTTTCCTTCTGACTTTTCTTTTACGAGAAATGCCTTCCATTTCATCATCTTCAATCAAATCATAACCATTAGTGTTCTCTAATATTTCCTCAGCCTCTGCCGCAGTTTTTAGCCTTTGCATTTCAGCCTCTTTCATTTGAATAACCGTTTCACCAGCATCCATTTCCAAAACTTCAGATAAGATCTTTAGTAAGGCATTTATGATTTCTGCTTGACTCTTGCATGGAATAATGTCCTTTAGATTCCAAATTGTGCCTGGGAAAAAGTGAGCATAAAAATAAGAATTGCCTGTGAAATATTTTATTAAGTTTTCACAAGACTGAAGCTTTTAGGCCAGTGTAATTTCAAAGAAATCTCAGTCCCACTGCCTTTGTTCATTTTTTATTAAATATCAATGAATACCGCACTGAGCCAGTGTCCTTAGTTATACCCCTGGCACAATCATCTCTCCCTTCCTTGGCAAACAATGCCTTCCTCTGATACACTCCGTATCAGCAGACTCAGATTATAAGAGCTTGGGAGTTTGACACCAGCCTGGGAAACATGGTGAGATGCCATCTCTACAAAAAAAAAACAAAACAAAAACAAAACCAAAAAAAACAACAAATTGCTGAGCAGAGAAAAAAATTACATATATAAAAAAAAATTACGTGTGGCTGGGCACAGTGGCTCATGCCTATAATCCCAGCACTTTGGTAGGCTGAGACAGGCTGATCACTTGAGGTCAGGAGTTCGAAAGTAGCCTGGTGAACATTGTGAAACCCCATCTATACTAAAAATTACAAAAATTAGCTGGGTGTGGTGGTGGGATGCCAGCTATTCAGGAGACTGAGGCAGGAGAATTGCTTGAACCCAGGAGTCAGAGACTGCAGTAAGCTGAGCTCGCACCACTGCGTTCCAACCTGGGAAACAGTGAGTCTATCTAAAAAAAAAAAAAAAAAAAAAATTAACTGGGCCTGGTGGTACATATCTCTAGTCCCAGCTACTTGGGAGGCTGAGGTGGGAGGATCACTTGAGCCCAGGAGGTGGAGGCTGCAGTAAGCCCAGATCACTCCACAGCACTCCAGCTTGGGTGACAGAGGAGGACTCTGTCTCAAAAAAACCAAAACGATCAAGTCAGTAAATTTTATGTGTATTTTACCACGACTAAAATAAAAAAAATACAGGCCAGGCATGGTGGCTCATACCGGTAATCCCAGCATTTTAGGAAGTCAAGGCGGGCAAATCAAATCACCTGAGGTCAGGAGCTTAAGACCAGCCTGGCCAACACGGTAAAACTCTGTTTCTACCAAAAATACAGAAATTAGCTGGGCATGGTGGCACGCACCTGTAATCCCAGCTACTCCAGAGGCTAGGCACTGGGAAGTGGAGACTGGAGACTGCAGTGAGCTGAGATCATGTCACTGTACTCCAGCCTGGGTGAGAGAGCCAGACTCCATCTCAAAACAATAAAAAAAAGAACAAAGAAAAAACTCAACAATCTCTCAACATAAATTATCTTTGCTAGGCCAAAGGGTAAGAGGAAAATAGATACAGAAACTAAATAAAGTTCATACTAAACAGACCTTCAGATTACTTCTTACTTCTGTATTCAGGGATTCTGGAGAGAAAAAAGTTGCTGGTAAAAAACAAAACAAAACAAAACAAAACAAAAAAAAAAAACTTACAGAAAACCAAGTGGGCAATTTCTGAAATCACTGGTTCATAAATAGGTAGGGATCCTGACAACAGCATGTCTTTAACAGGTTAACAGTAGTTTGTTAAATTCAAAACAAATCTAGGCCGGGCGTGGTGGCTCACCCCTGTAATCCCAGCACTTTGGGATGCTGAGGCGGGTGGATCACCTGAGGTTGGCAATTTGAGACCAGCCTGACCAGCATAGAGAAACCCCATCTCTACTAAAAACACAAAAATTGGCCAGGCATAGTGGCACATGCCTCTAATCCCAGCTATTCAGGAGGCTGAGGGAGAATTGCTTGAACCCAGGAGGTTGTGGTGAGCCGAGATGGCACCATTGCACTCCAGCCTGGGTGACAAGAGAGAAACTTCGTCTCAAAAAAAAAAAAAAAAAAAAAAAAATATATATATATATATATATATATATATATATATATATATATTCTACAAGGCTTTACAACTATAGACAATTGCTTGAAGTAAGGGTCTCTTCTTAAACATTAAAACTGTCAGAACAGATACAAGCACAGAAGGCCTGAGCTACTGAAATGAATGACTACACTTGTGTCCCCCCTCTACCCATACTGAAAGCTACTAAAACAATATACTATGTCATAAGGCTAAATATTACCTGCCACCAATGTTTTCAATAGAAGGGATTCCATGGAACTGACAGGAGAAAGCAGTACTGATTCCAGCACATGCAATGCTGTAGCACTGAAAGACTTCAGCAGCTCTGGGTTATCCTCAGTCACTGTCTGCAAACAGTATGCTATAAGGCAAAAAACAAATATTGAGAAACAAATGAATTCTGCTTAGGGTAATTTACACCAGCATAATTCATCAATAAAATCTGCATTGTTACCACTTCATTAGACACATGCAGCTTTTGCAGAATATGTATGCTTTAACTCAGGATGACATATGCAAATGAGGCTTCCCAAACTATCAGTGCTGGAAAAGATCATGTTTCTTTTCTTTTTAAATTTCTAATCCTGTACAGATCTATACTTTTTTTTATTTGAGACACTCTTGCTCTGTCACCCAGGCTGGAGTGCAGTGGTGCGTCTAAGTGGTCTCAAGTGAACTGTCTGCTTCGGCTTCTCAAAGTGCTGGGATTACAGGCGTGAGCAACCACGCCCAGCCAGATCTACACTTCTGATAAAATACAATTTAAAAGGCTCTTAAATGTCACGACAATGTCGTTACTATAAATATTTCTACGAAAGTTTGTCCTCAGATGAGGCATGGTGGCTCATGCCTGTAATCCAGCACTTTGGGAGGCCGAGGTGGGAGGATTACTTGAGGTCAAGAGTTCCAGATGAGCCTGGCCAACTGGCAAAACCTCATTTCTACTAAAAATACAAAAATTAGCTAGGCATGGTGATGCATGCCTGTAATTCTAGCTATTTTGGAGGCGAGAGGATAGCTTGAACCCAGGAGGAAGAGGTTGCAGTGAGTTGAGATTGTGCCACTGCACTCCAGCCTGGGCAACAGAGCTGAGACTCTGTCTCAAAAAAAAGTTTACCCTCAATTTATGTACTTAGTAGCAAACGGCCATGGACCATGCTCTTATAGTAGTTCTGTTGTCGACAACAGGTCCTAGGTTTTGGGATGCTCTGGCTTCCTTTAAATTTATCATGACCTTCAAAGTTAGGGTTATTTCTGGCAGAGCAATAGTTCTTTAAGAAAAAAAGTAGTTTTATATAAAAGTATGAGCAAATTAAGAGATGTGTAAAATACCAAATCATGCCCATCCAAATTACTCAAAATGTATGCTACTGCTGTGATAGACAATACATTTATATGGAAATCCACATATATGCATTTCTGTACATATATCCAAATGCAGGATCTTTGTCATTAAGAGACTAATTAAATTTACTTTAGCAAACAGCCATGACTGCTACTATACAGGTTCAAAAAAAAGTTATATGGATACCTGGGATGGAATCTTGAGTTCATTTTTCTGTATGTAAGCCTTGCTTGACTTTAGAAGCAGAAGTAATGTTTTAAAAATCACTAATCTAGCTACATGCAGAAGGAAAACACTATTATACAATGCAAAACTACTTTATTCTGATCCATTTCAAAAAAGCTCATTGGGGGAAGAAAAACTAAAAACAGAAATAAGTCCAGACTAAAGGCACAAAAATGGAAATGGCTTTTCTTTTTAAAGATATGAACTAACTTTCTTGAAATTCTCTTATCAAACAAAAACTGTCCTCTGAGATTATGTCATCTATCAATTTCCTAAAAACAGCTTAATTGTTTTTAAAATCCCCATTGACTCACAACTCCCAGCCCTGCCAAGACTCCATTTGAAGAAATGATTTTTAAAATTTTCTCAGTAATATTTTATTCCACTATTGTCCCCCCATTTCTCTTCTCTTAAAAATATCCATTAGACCCAAGAGAAACAGCAGTCAGGAAAATACACTACTTCTTTGCCAGGAGAAACGCAATTCCATAAAGGGACAGCTAGATGCCTGCTGTAATGATGGGTAGAAGAGCAATGCTCTTCCTCAATTGTTTCTCCACTCCCACCCAGAATTCTGCTGAGCTGCCCATGCTTAGGTTTCTGCCTCCTGCCACTGAGCTGAGGGTTGCCAGTGGCTCTCCAGCCCAATAAAGAGAAGGCGAGGCAGCCAAGGCCACTGAAGTTGCTGGACTTTGCCTTCCCTGTCTCATGGAAGGTATGCAGGCCTAAGTGGAATTTCTATCACTTCTTTTCCTCTCTCTCAACAAACTCAGGCCGTCAGTTTTCTGCTGGAAGTATGAGACAGTCGCATTAATACATTTGAGTAAGTTTAGATTCCAGTTAACTGGCTTAAAGCCCTGGTAGTTGTGGGTTACTGTTTCTTAGCAAATGGAGTAGAAAATTTCAAGAATTAATAAAGGCTGCTAAGAATGGGAACAGGCTAGAAACCACATAACCTCGCATAATAACCTTTCTCCCTTTCAGAGCCAAAAGCAGAAAAATTGAATGAGTAGATAAATAATATTAATTACAGATTTAAGAAGACCCAGAAAAAACAGGTGTTCAGCTACACATTCACATACAATGAGAAAAAAAATTGCTCCTATAGAACAAACATGCTAAAGGTACACGAAAATTTTTGAATAAGGCTACACATACTTAATAAGTCATCATCTTTTCTTCACTTACCTACTGAAATAGCCAGGTCAACATTGGTGGGAAACTTACTTAAATACTTTAATACAATCTCCAAACACCCTTCTTTGTTGAATATAGACACTGCTCTACTACTGCATTCACTAAATTGAAGGGGGGAAAAAAAGTTTTACTATTCACATTTTAACAGTAGGAAATCAGCCATAGCAATCCATAAAAAAAAACAAATTAGACCTTATAAACCAAGGAGTTGGTATCAAACACCCACCATTTTTATCAATAAAGGAACTAATACCCATTCATAGTCACTGTACATGAGAACTGGCTATCTATATTTCATTTCTATCACAGTGGAACCTTTTAATCAATCTCTTTGCCATGATGAGTTTCCTTATAGAAGGTTAGAGCTGGAAGAGATCTTGTAAATCATTTAATTCAACTCCCCATTTTATAAATGCGAAGACCCAGGCCCTAAGCGGTGAAGTGGCCCATAAAAGAGCACACACTTTGTTAGTGGTAGAGCCAGGCTCAGTTCCTAGTTTCCCTGGGTCCCGCCTATTGTTTTTTCTTTCTTCTATACCACAATGATAACAAGTCAAAGAAGGATAAAAGGCCTCTATATTCATCACACAAAAACACAAATTTATTTTTTAACCTACTATATTTTAAAACATCAACAAAAACACAAATTTAAAGGAAAATAAAATTTCATTTTACTCAAGCCTTTTAGAGTGCAATTATAATTGCATTAAGCAGGACTTACAGTCTGCAACAGCGAAGTTATAAGTAACTATTTTCTAAATTGTACCTTTTAATAAAAGACTCAGACAGCTATCAGTGTTATGAATAAGCATACATACTAAATAATAAGGCTAATTATAATAATTGTATCCATGTTTCTAGAGGTAATATCCATGTTGTATGTTCCCTCCATACATACAACATACACCCATGACATGTTAACAGCTAACAGAGCTAAATTAATAAAGTAAATCTGTTATGTAATGAAAAATATTTCATATCTTCTACCTACCTACCTAGTTATGGCAGCATGAAGGAGCCCACAGTATAGTCAGGAAGACAAAGCATACATATGTCAAGATAATTTGAAATGTAAATTATGAAACAAAAATGTTAAAAGCTATAGTAACTAAACGATACCGACAGGGCTCATGGACATTCAGAAAAGAGAAATCACCTTGGAGATAGATTTAGACTCTTTTCAAACAATTTTTTTAAAAATTTCCAAATGCAACAATTTCTATAACTTAAAGTTATGTGGTATACAGAAAAACAGCACCCATCAGTTTCTGCTTGAATGCTATTTCCTCAGATCTGATCTCTCCAATTCTTCTGGTGGAATGCATTCATTAAAATGAAATCACAGGGCCGGGCGCAGTGGCTCACGCCTGTAATCCCAGCACTCTGAGAGGCCGAGGCGGGTGGATTACGAGGTCAAGAGATCAAGACCATCCTGGCCAAACATGGTGAAACCCCGTCTCTACTAAAAAAATACAAAAATTAGCTAGGCATGGTAGCGTGCGCCTGTAGTCCCAGCTACTTGGGAGGCTGAGGCGGAATTGCTTGAACCCGGGAGGTGGGAGGTTGTAGTTAGCCGAGATCGTGCCACTACACTCCAGCCTGGCGCCTGGCAACAGAGCTAGACTCTGTCTCACAAAAAAAAGAAAAAAAAAAAGAAAAAAGATTAAATCAAAGGCAAGGTCAGATTGCTACGTAAGCATTTCAGGATCCAACTTAATCTTGTATTCTAAGAAACATCTGTGCTTTTAGGTCAGCCACTGTAAGTACTGCTGACTGAAGATAAGGAACTGGGACAGAATCTTGCTAGAAATGTGGGACATAAAATGGGGCAGAAAAAAGTAGATCCAGGTTGTGCTTTTAGCCATTTCCATTCCTAGCAGCGAGTCCACTCCACCTTCACCACTGCTAGAGCAGTCACAGAATGGAGAGCAGCCTTCTTCCTCCTGGGGCCAAAAAGCTCTTCTTAGGCATCTATGTCCCACTCAGACAGTAACTGCCAGGGAAGAGGAAGAAAAGCACCAGCAGAGGTCTGTCATCCCTATCTCAGTCCAGAGGCCAAACCGAAGATGCATCTGCACCTGGGCCTGACCAGCTTAAAGACAAATGCTACTCAGGGTGTGCAGGAAGTCAGGGGAAAGGAGGAGCCACAGGTGCTAATGGTCATGATGCCGCCTCTTTTTGTCAGGTGCAATGACTGGAGAGGAAATCCGTGAAACAAAAGACATAGTGATGCAATGAGGAAAGGGATTGGGAAGGAGGGTTGATTTTAGGTCACCTGATCCTACCTTTTACCAAATCTTTATTTTTGAGATGGAGTCTTGCTCTGCTGCTCAGGCTGGAATGCAGTGGCACGATCTTGTCTCACTGCAACCTCCACCTCCCAGGTTCAAGCGATGCTCTTGCCTCAGCCTCCCAAGTAGCTGGGATTACAGGCACGCACCACTACACCTGGCTAATTATCTTATATTTTGGTAGAGATGGGGTTTCATCACGTTTGCAAGGCTGGTCTTGAACTCCTGACCTCAAGTGATCCACCTGCCTCGGCCTCCCAAAGTGCTGGGATTACAGGCGTAAACCACCACATCCAGCCCCTACCAAGTCTTAACATCTGGATTAATAGGCCTACCAAAGGGAACAGAGATTCCTATGCAGTGTAATAGAACAGAAGCCTGGGTACCGCTACAGCAGGAGGCTGTGTTTGGAAGGCATCTTACCATATATTCCATAGCACATTCACAGCCTCATTGGCTATATTCTCAATAGAATTTCTGTTCTGATCTTTTTTCTCCTGTGGAGACATCTCATTTGAATCCAGTCCAGCACTACACTGTAACCAAATATCATGATTAGCATACTGGTTCCAAAGAAGAATTAAACAAAAAAGGTAATGATGGTGATTAAATACAAAGGCTAGACATCAGAAATTACTGTGGTTAACAAGCCAATTGAATCCTCACAAGCAATGGTACAACATCAATGCAAAGTGTTTTACCTAATAAATGTGGTAACAGACAGTAAAGAGGGCAATGAAAGATGAAATAAGAGCTTCTACACAGCACCTTCTGTTTCGTTTTTGTTTTTTTATTACATCGTGCCTTCTAAAGTACTATTCTAAGCATTTTACATGTATCGAGTCATTTAATCCTCACAATGTATCTATGAGGTAGGTGAACTATTATTAACCCCAATCTCCAGCTGCAAATGGGAAAGTGAGGTACAGGGAGGCTGCTGAAGGTATAGCTTAGCATGTGGTGAAGCTGGGATTTGACCCCAGCATTTGGCTCCAAAGCTAGTGCACTTAAGCCCCTCCACTACAGCCCAGGAGACCTCTAAAGCAGGGCTTCTCAATCCAGGTACTACTGCAATTCTCCACCAGAAAATTCTTTGCTGGGGAAGGAAGGGCTGTCAAGTGCATTTGGGGATGTTTAGCAGCATCCCTGGCCTCTACCCACTGAATGCCAATAGCCACCTTTACCCCACAAGCTCTGTAACAACCAACAATGTCTCCAGACATTGCCAGTTGTGCCCTGGGAAGCAAGATCATACCCAGTTTGAGAATGACTGCTCTAAAACGATCGATGACTCTCACCAAAACTGGATATCCTTTATGTAGCCTTAAGGGAAAATTACCCATTAACACGGAATAGTGGCTTAGAGGCACTCCAGACAGAGAGCTCCTTAACCTCTTAACTATGTCATGCAATAAGACTGGAATGAGATCAAACATGAGCACTTACTGTAATCTTCGCAACAAGTTCCTAATGTCTGTGCCTCGGCTTCGTCATCTGTAAAATGGGAATAATACCTGCCTCATAGGATACTGTGAGGATTAAATTATATAATATCCAAAATGTGAAAACAATACCCAGCACATAAATAACTAATAACTAAATACTATTTATTTTTATTGTAACAAGTTTAACAACTAAAGGAGTGAGTCTGTACAGTTTTAGGAAGGTCTTTTCTAACTATCATAAAAATAAAGGTACAAAATAGAGATTAGTATCAATAATGAGAGTAGATCCGGTGTTTCCAGGAAAAGGAATGAAATTTCCATACAATGTTTAGGTAGAAGACACAGTCACTAACATCAAAGTACTAAAAAAAGTCTAAGTCTGCATCCCAAAAGCTACCATCAAGATACTCTAAAAACTGCATACCTCTTTTAGCAGCGCGACCAGGGGGGTCATGATATCCTTAGTCACCATGTCATCACAAACTTCAAAACCTCCACAAGCACTGAGATTTCTACAAAAGAAGTTTAAAACATGTTTTACTTTCACATCACATGTCACAAAACACTTCTACCCTCTCAAATTATATCTATTTTTAGCCATATTTAAGTTTTCCCAGAGGAAATAGCTTATTGTTTCTGTCATATGCTGCAGAACCAATCCAGAGATTTCCACCTGTTCTGATCCTTGTTCTACAAGATGTAAACTGATGACTCTGGCCGGGCGCGGTGGCTCAAGCCTGTAATCCCAGCACTTTGGGAGGCCAAGGCGGGTGGATCACGAGGTCAAGAGATCGAGACCATCCTGGTCAACATGGTGAAACCCCGTCTCTACTAAAAATACAAAAAATTAGCTGGGCATGGTGGCGTGTGCCTGTAATCCCAGCTACTGAGGAGGCTGAGGCAGGAGAATTGCCTGAACCCAGGAGGCGGAGGTTGCGGTGAGCCGAGATCGCGCCATTGCACTCCAGCCTGGGCAACAAGAGCGAAACTCCGTCTCAAAAAAAAAACAAAAAAAAACTGATGACTCTGTCATATAACAACTTAGTTCTGAGGTCTGAGACTATACGTATACAGGTGCATAGCTACAAGAAGGCGAGAGGGGAGACTTTTCCCACATGAATAAATCGTGTACGAAGGGATCTTTTATTGAAATTAAGACTACAAGGGCAGGGCTAGATGCTGTGGCTCACACCTGTAATCCCAGCACTTTGGGAGGCTGAGGTGGTGGATCACTCCAGCTCTGGAGTTCAAGACCCGCCTGGGCAACACAGAAAGACCCTTTTTCTACAAAAAAAAAAAAAAAAAAAAAAAAAAAGCAAGCAAGCAAGCAAACTGCAAGGGCAGCAAGGTGGGGCTACGGAGAATGACACCTCCTGAAGCAGCCCCAGCTGAATTTTAATTGGAAAGACATGAGCCTTCCAAGTGCACAGCACTGTGCTAGGTCCTAAGGATATGGATAGTCAGAGGATATGGATAGTCACAATCCTCCAGGATCCCCTAGCCTGTGTATGCTGTGAGAGAAAGGGAAGGGCTTTCCACATGCTGTTTCCTTCCTAGGGGAAGTAGGGCATCTGTCTCCCCATTCATCCCTCAGAGCTGACCTCAAGCATCACTCACTCAAGAGTCTTCTTCCCTGAACCCGTTTGTACCCTCTTGCAGCACCCTTTGTCATTACCATTCGTTGTAATTATACACTTACGTAATTGTTTGCTTAATGCCTGTCTCCCTCAATAGACTTTCAGATTTCTTAAACAGAGACACTACCTTGCTCATTATCCCATGCCCACAGCCTAGCTCAGTGTCTGGCACACAGTAGGCACTTAACACAAATTTGCTAAATCAGTGAATGAAACATAAATCACAAGTAGAGACAGAGCTGTAAGAACAACAAGTATTAACTTCTACTCTTGCCCCCTCTGCAGTCCATTCTCTGCAGAGCCACCAAAAGATGAGTTGTAACATGTCACTTTCCGGCTTAGAGTAAGTCCTCAGCCCTACACCATCCTACAGCTTATCCCTCTCTCCAGCCTCACCTCCTGTAATTCTCAGCAACCTACCCTCTCTGCTCTTTAGCCATGCCAAGCCGCCTGCTGCTTCACTTCTTTGCTGCGGCTGTTCCCTTTCTGGGTAATGCTCTTCCCCCTACTTTCCCACGTCTCCTGGCTCTCTCACCCTGCAGATCTCGGTTCGCAAGTCATCTAAAAAGCATCTTTTTTTTTCTTTCCTTCTTTCTTTTTTTAAGAGACAGGGTCTTGCTCTGTCACCCAGGCTAGAGAGCAGTGGTGTGATTACGGCTTTTACTGCAGCCTCAAACTCCTGGGCTCAAGCGGTTCTCCCACCTTAGCCTCCTGAGTAGCTGGAGTTACAGACATCCACCACCACGCCTAATTGTTTAAAATTTTTCTAGAGACGGAGTGTTGCTATGTTGCCCAGGCTGGCCTTGGACTCCTGGCCTCCAGTGATCCTCCTTCCGTGACCTCCCAAAGCAATGGGATTACAGGTGTGAGCTACCACGTCAGGCCCAAGAGCACTCAATTCAACCTTCCTACCCCCAACTCATCATCGTCTCGTTTTCCCACAGCAATTCTCACTGTTTATGTTTTACTTTTTTACTAGCTTCCTGTCTATCTCCCCCAACAACATGACTAGTGCCAAGACGGGGATCTTGGCTGTCTCGCTCAACAGTCTTGGCTGCATAAAATCCCCTGCATCTAGAACGATTTCTGACACACGAACTGAAAAGTTCATCCAAGCAAGGGACACTACGGAGGGCTTTGGAACCAGTAAAACGTGCGCCGAGCGTGAGGGCAGAACGCCTGAGCAGGTGGACGCTGCAGGTGAAGCAGCCAGGTAGACAGATGAGACGCGTGTGGTCCGGGGATACTGGGGTTCTCCGGAGCCTGGAGAGTGGGTTCAAATCTCTGCAAACAGGAGATCCCGCCAGAGCCTGGCACAGAGAAAACGCTGGGTGACCGCTGCGACTGCCTGGAGCCCAGGCACCGCCCCAGACCCTTTCCCGGCTCACCTCAGCGCGCCGGCTGCCGTTTCTCTGACGGCCAGGCTGGGGTCCAGCAGCAGCGGCCCGAGGCGGCGCACGGCGTCTCGGCGCGCAAGGCCCGGGAGGGCGGGCCGCTGCTGCACCAGCCGGGCCAGTCCCGCGCAGGCGCACTCCCGGACCTCGGCGCTCGGGTGTTGGAGCTGCGGACAAGAGCAAGAACCATCAGAAGGCAAGCAGAGCGCAGTGCGCACGCGCGCGGGACAGCCTCACCTCGACCCCCGGCGCCGCGAAGCCCTCGCCTCACCTTTTCCAGCAGTTCGGCCGCCGGCCCGTCGTCATCCTCACCTCCGGTCCCATTCGCCGCCGCAGCAGCATCGGCCTTACAGTCGCCCGTAGGGGAGAACTGAGGTCGCTTGAAGCGCTTCGTTCGGCTCTTGCCCATGGCGACGTGCGCTGTGCGGACCACCGAGAGAGGAGGGCAATAGCAGACGACTGAGGCTGCTGCGCTGGTGACAAGGTCCGTTGCCGAAGGACTTGCCAGCCGCTGCTCAGCTGGGCCGGCTGACGGCTGGAGCACACATGGGGAAGCAGTGCGCAGGCGCGCGGCGCGTCGGCAGCGGAGGAGGGGGCAGCTGGCGCGCGCAGCGCGCAAGCGTGGAAGAGGACGCAGGCGGGGCCAGCTTTGGCAAAGGGGCGGAGTCCTGTGGATGTACCAGGGAAGTAGGAGGCTGGACTGGAATAGCAGCGCTAACCCAGGCGAGAGGATCACTTGAGGCCAGAAGTTCGAGACCATTCTTGGCAACATAGGAAAACACTCCAGCCCCCCCGCCCCACCCTCCCCCAAAAATTAAAAATTAGCTGGGCATAGTGACTTATGTGTGTAGTCCCAGCTACTTGGGAGGTTGAAGCGGGGGGGATCACTTGAGCCCAGGAGTTTGAGCCTGCAGTGAGCCTTGATCCTGCCACTGCACACCATCCAGGGTGACAGAGTGAGACCCTGTCTCAATCAATCAATCAATAAGTAACACTATAAATAAATGTGATTAAGGATAACCTTTCAGTGAGGATGTATGTTTGAAAAGTAAAATTTTTTTTTTTTAATAAAAGGATACCTAACTTGCAAGGTTATTGTAAGGTTACACATAAAGTTCTATGAAGTGCCAGACACCAACCCTGACATAGAGTAGGTACACAAAAAGTATTAACCATGATTTTGTCTACCCAGCACCTCCTATAGCTCCTGTCATAGACAGAGACCAGTTAATGTTTTGAAACGAATGTATGTCTATATTTGATAAAACAGAAAATCGCTTAAGAAGTTAATCTCCCTGCCTTAGGTTCCTTATCAGTGAACTGGAGACATCAATAGTATATACCTCATGGAGTTGTTATGAAGACTAAATATGTTAATATGTTTAAGGTGCTAAGAACAAAGACCGGCAGATAATAAACACTATCTAAATGTTTGAAAACTTTTGTTTAACAAAGAGATTCTTTTGCAAATATTTGTTGAGTACTAGGTACAGTGTTGGGCATTGGAATAAAACAATAATCAAGGCAGTTTGGTTTCTGTCCTCTCCTCCTGTCCTTATGGAGTTTACTGTCCAGGGAGAGATGTGTTGAATATATAATTATATTAATAACTTTGGTTATAATTGTAAATACTAAGCAGAGGAAAAAGTGCAGAAGAATCTTAGATAGTCTTTATAATTAGACATGTAATGAGTGAATACTCAGTATATCCATAGCTTTGGGTCAACTTTCTGTTTTTCTTTTTTCTTTTTTTTTTTTTTTAAAGATGGAGTTTCACCATGTTGGTCAGCCTGGTCTTGAACTCAGCCATCGCCTGGTCTTGAACTCTTTTTTTTTTTTTTTTTTTTTTTTTTTAGACGGAGTTTCGCTCTTGTTACCCAGGCTGGAGTGCAATGGCGCGATCTCGGCTCACCGCAACCTCCACCTCCTGGGTTCAGGCAATTCTCCTGCCTCAGCCTCCTGAGTAGCTGGGATTACAGGCACGTGCCACCATGCCCAGCTAATTTTTTGTATTTTTAATAGAGACGGGGTTTCACTATGTTGACCGGGTTGGTCTCGATCTCTTGACCTCGTGATCCACCCGCCTCGGCCTCCCAAAGTGCTGGGATTACAGGCTTGAGCCACCGCCCGGCTTGAACTCTTGAACTGTTGCGACCTCAGGTGATCCACCCGCCTTGGCCTCCAAAGTGCTTGGATTACAGGCGTGAGCCACCACACCCGGCCTTGTTTTTCTTTTTTTTTTTTTGAAACAGAGTCTTGCTCTGTTGTCCAGGCTGGAGTGCAATGGTGCAATCTTGGCTTACTGCAACTTCTGCCTTGGAGTCACTAAATATATGTTGGCGAGTTTTACTTACTGTATGTCTTATCAGGC
The DNA here is from genome assembly GCF_048565385.1 of Saimiri boliviensis. NCBI lineage: Eukaryota > Metazoa > Chordata > Mammalia > Primates > Cebidae > Saimiri > Saimiri boliviensis. Next base: position 122,301,531 of record NC_133449.1, read on the forward strand.
CATTGATCTGCTTGCCACCTACCTAGTCCAGGCTACCGTTTTATTTGTTTTGCTTTGTTTTGTCTTGTTTTTTGAGATGGAGTCTCACTCTTACCGCCCAGGCTGGTATGCAATGGCACCATCTCAGCTCACTGAAACCTCTGCCTGTTGGGTTCAAGCTATTTTCCTGCTTCAGACTCCCGAGTAGCTGGGATTACAGGCGCCTGCCACCATGCCCAGGTAATTTTTGTATTTTTAGTAGAGACAGGGTTCCACCATGTTGGCTGGCTGGTCTCGAACTCTTGACCTCAGGTAATCCACTGTCTTGGCCTCCCAAAGTGTTGGGATTACAGGTGTGTTTTACCACACCCACCCCAGGCTACTGTCTTTTATCTTGAGCATGTGGCTTTCTGGTCTCTTCATTTCCACCCTGCTCATACCCCATCCATAAAGCAGCTACAGTGATCTCAAAATATTCCTCCACCTTTCTCTTTATATTGTATTCACTTCCTTGCTTAAAACTTTTCAGTGACTGCCAGGCGTGGAGGCCAAGGCAGATGGATCACTGAGGTCATGAGTTGAGACCAGCCTGGCCAACATGGCAAAATCCCATCTCTACTAAAAATACAAAAATTAGCTGGGTGGTAATCCCATCTACTTGGGTGGCTGAGGCAGGAGAATCACTTGAACCCAGGAGGCTGAGGTTGCAATGAGCTGAGATGCCACTGCACTCCAGCCTGGGTGACAGAGTAAGACTGTGTCTCAACAAAACAAAAACAAAAACTTTTCAGTGGCTTCCCTTTCTCTTAGGATAAAGATCAAAATCTTAGCATGGCTGCAGGGTTTCACCCCAGCCTCCAGCCTCACCTTTTCATTCTGCTCTTTTAGCCAACATCTATGGGGTCTCAGGGCTTTGCACAAACCCCCAGCCCCGACCCTATGAATTAGTAAACACAGTCTTCATAGGCAGGGACAGGGACTTCGTAGTCAAGGACAGGTCTCCCCTGAGATAGCATGTACCTGTTTCTTTGCTTCAAAGCACAGATCAAAATTACAGTTGTAATTTTCAGTTTCTTTGTGAAGTTATTCAATTGCCTTTCTCCCCAACTGAACACTAACACCTGTAAAGACAAGACAGTACCCATTTTCACACATCACTTTGTCCCCAGCACTAGCCTAGAGCCTGGCACAAGATAGACATGCAATTTCTTGAATGAATGGAGAGACCACATAGTCAGGAAAGAGCAGGGCATGCAATCTAGATGGAATAAGATGATGAGAATTAAGACGAGGTAGAAACAGATTCCTCCTGTTTCTCTCACTGTGGATATGAGCAAGAAAAAAGTGGTTCAAAACCTAGGCCAGGCGTGGTGGCTCATGCTTGTAATCCCATCACTTTGGGAGGCCAAGGCGGGCAAATCACCTCAGGTTAGGGGTCCAGACTAGCCTGGCCAACATGGTGAAACCCTGTCTCTACTAAAAAGACAAACATTAACCAGTCATAGTGGTACATTCCTGTAGTCCTAGCTACTTGGGAGGCTGAGGCAGGAGAATTGCTTGAACCCAGGAGGTGGAGATCGCAGGGAGCCGAGATCGTGCCACCACACTCCAGCCTGGGCTACAGAATGAGACTCTGTCTCAAACAAATAAACAGACAAACAAAAAACACCTTAGCAAGATGAGCACAGAGGAATTTTAGGGCAGTGAAAATACTCTGTATGATGTAATAATGGTGGATACATGTCATTATACATTTTTCCAAATGCACAGAATGTGTAACACCAAGAGTGAACCCTAACATAAACTATGGCATGTCAACATAGGTTCATCAGTTGTAACAAATGCATCACTATGGTGGAAGATGTCATGGGAGAGGCTGTGCATATGCGGGGCTTGGAGTATGTGGGAAATCTCTGTACTTCCCTCTCAATTTTGCCATGAAATTGAAACTGCTTTAAAAAATGAAGCCAGGCTCAGTGGCTCAAGCCTGTAATCCCAGCAGTTTGGGAGGCCATGGTGGTTGGATTGCTTGAGCTCGGGATTTTGAAACCAGCATGGGCAGCATAGTGAGACCCCATCTCTACAAAAAATTTAAAAATTAGCAGGGTGTGGTGATGCATGCCTGTAGTCCCAGTTGGGAGGCTGAGGTGGGAGGATCGCTTGAGTGTGGGAGGTGGAGGCTGCAGTGAGGTGAGATCACGCCACTGCACTCCAGCCTGGGTGACAGGGTGATACCTTGTCTCAAAAAAATAAAGTCTTTAAAAAATAAATGTAAATATAAATGCCATAGTTAGAGCAGAACTTTGTGGTCTGTTATCATTAGTTACTCTTTCCAGTGATAAATTACCATTGCTGCTAAAATGAATGATTAGCTTTATTTAATGAGCTTAAGAGCCCTTCTGGGATCCTCCCTCACTCGACTGTCAGTCTTGGAAGGAGCCCAGTGATCTTTAACCAGTCTAATCTTCCTTCACCAGTCATTTTTTAAAATCCAGTGAAGCAATGATTATCTAACCATCCCTTTTTCCAGCAAATTATCTTTGTCAAGAGAGAATTTTTGAATTAGACTGCTTAGAGGCCTCTTCCCTTGAGACAAGTTGGAAATAAGCTTGTCATCAATTATTGGTCTGACAAATTTTTTTTTTTTTAATTAGGCATTAGGCTGGGTGCAGTGGCTCACCTGTATTCCCAGAACTTTGGGAGGCCAAGATGGGAGGATCACCTGACTGCAGGAGTTCCAGACCAGCCTGGACAACATCAAGAGACCCTATCTCTACAAAACATTTAGAAATTAGCCAAGCACACACACACACACACACACACACACACACACACACACACACACATATATATATAATAAAGATCACTACTATAAAAAAGAAAAGAAATGGGCCGGGCGCAGTGGCTCATGCCTGTAATCCCAGCACTTTGGGAGGCCGAGGCGGATGGATCACGAGGTCAAGAGATTGAGATCATCCTGGTCAACACGGTGAAACCCCGTCTCTACTAAAAATACAAAAAATTAGCTGGGCATGGTGGCGCATGCCTGTAATCCCAGCTACTCGGGAGGCTGAGGCAGAATTGCCTGAACCCAGGAGGTGGAGGTTGCAGTGAGCCAAGATCGCGCCTTAGCACTCCAGCCCAGGTAACAAGAGCGAAACTCCATCTCAAAAGAAAAGAAAAGAAAAGAAAAGAAAAAATTAGCCAAGCACAGTGGTGTTTGCCTGTATTCCCAGTTACTCAGGAGACTAAGGTGGGAAGATCGCTTGGGCCCAGGAGTTCAAGACTGCAGTGAGCTATGATTGCACCACTACACTCCAGCCCGGGCCATAAAGTGAGACCCTGTCTGAAAAAAAAAAATGAGCTGTTCCGCCAGACTCCTGTTTTTCCCCCTTCTAATTTTTGTGATGTAATCTTCCTACAGCACACTCAAATCAATATTTTCTAGAACATTTAGACAGTCACATGCTCTCTTATACAGTCGAGTTCAGGCTTTTACGTAACCTATATGATGTGGCCACAGCACTCTGCCATGTGCCTCCGACATCACATCTCCAGCCCTGGGAGCCTCCTCAGTCTTCCCGGAAACTCCGTGGGCCTTTGCTTTCCTTAGGCCTAGAGGGCTGTAGAGCTGGGCAAACTTCCACAGCACATACTGGCGTTAATCATCACCATTCTCCTGGTACACAGTCTCGGATGCACTTACAGTTCCTGTGAGCTTTAAGGACTCATTGCGGGAAGAATGAGAAATATAAACCCAAAAGGTGGCCCACTCCTGGAGCCTGGCCTACTGTCCTCTCTCTCCCACTGCCCCAGCAGATGCTGCATCCTTGGGCCAGTCATGTACTTTATGTGCCCTGTACCTCTCAGAGTTGTTCATGAAACCAGGTGTGGTGGTACACACCTGTAGTCCCAGCTACTCAGCAGGCTGAGGCAGAAGGATCACTTGAGCCCAGAAGTTGGAGGCTGCAGTGAGCTATGATCATGCCACTGCACTTCAGCCTGGGTGATAGAGTGAGAACCTGTCCGTTAAAAAAAAAAAAAAAAAAAATACAAAGAACAAAATTAAAAAAAAAAAAGAAAAATCGAAAAATAAATTGTCCATGAGTTGTCATGAAATGTATATATGTGAGGCCAGGCACAGAGGCTCATACCTCTAATTCCAGGACTTTGGGAAGCAGAGGTGGCAGATCTCTTGAGCCTGGGAGTTCAAGACCAGCCTGGACATTGCGGCAAAACCCTGTCTTTACAAAGAATACAAAAAATTAGACAGCATTGTGGCACACGCCTGCGGTCCCAGCTACTCCAGAGACTGAAATAGGAGGATCACTTGAGCCCAGGAGTTTAAGGCTGCAGAGAGCTGTGATTACACCACTGCACTCCAGCCTGGGTGATGGAGTGAGACCCTATTTCAAAAACAAAAATAAAAAGTATGCATGTGAACTGGCAACACTCGCCTCTGCATTAACAGTGCCTCACACTTAGCTGAATTAATGTCCCTGGTGTGTCCACTCCCTCCTCATGGTTACTGTCCTCTGTCTCTGCTGGCCCCACATAGAGTGACTCAGTAGTCACCAACAAGGAATGTCGCTGCAAGAATGTAAAGTCATCTGCAAGATGATGAGACACCGGGTCTCTAGTTCCAGTTCTGCCACTAACAGGCTGTATGAATAAGGGAAGTTTTCTTTATTTACATAGACTTGGTAAGGGTTTTTGAAATGTTAGAGAGCTGGGAACCATTTTGATGATTTCAAGAAAGAAAGAAAATTATTTCTGGAAGGAAAATTGCCTGCTGAGTGCCTCCTGAGCAGGTGTCAGAGCCTGGGATAGGCACTGTTGCTGGTGATCCCCTACTTGGCCCTCAGAACTTGCGGAGTTAGGTGTGACAATTGTATAACTGGTGATAGCCAACCCAAGGAAGTCACTGCAAAGGGACCTGCTACCCACTGAATTTCACACCATTCATTCACTTAGCAGATGCTTTTTATGATGATGATGATTTGAGATGGAGTTTTGCTCTTGTTGCACAGGCTGGAATGCAATAGCATGATCTTGGCTCACCGCAACCTCCACTTCCTGGGTTCAAGTGATTCTCCTGCCTCAGCCTCCTGAGTAGCTGGGATTACAGGCATGTGCCACACACCCGGCTAATTTTGTATTTTTTAGTAGAGACAGGGTTTTTCCACGTTGGTCAGGCTGGTCTCAAATTCCTGACCTCAGGTGATCTGCCTGCCTCAGCCTCCCGAAGTGCTGGGATTACAGGCATGAGCCACCATGCCCGGCCACATTATTTATTATTGAGTGCTTGCCAGGTATCAGTCTCTGCACCAGGAGCTAGGGATAATGAGAGAACTGAGGGATAATGAGAGAACTAAGTCCCAGTCCCTGATGTCATGGTGTTTACAGTATATCTAGCCTTGCAGCTCTATGCTGCCTTTAACCAAGGTCCTATAGAAGTGTATATTAAGAAAAATTATTGCTCACTCACTGCCACCAACCTGCGCACCACGTCGTTCTGCTGCTCAGCTGCCCACTTCTCCATGATAGTGATGGAAGAAGAGATCACTGCGCTCATCATTGACAATGGCTCTGGCAGGTGCAAAGCTGGCTTTGCTGGGGACGATGCCCTCCGAGCCATGTTCCCTTCCATCGTTGGGCGCCCCAGGCACCAGGTCATGATGGTGAGCATGGATGGGCCAGAATGACTCCTACGTGGGTGATGAGGCCCAGAGCAAGGGTAGCATCCTGACCCTGAAGTGTTCCATCGAGCAGGGCATGATCATCGACTGTGATAACATGGAGAAGATCTGGCACCACACCTTCTACAATGAGCTGTGTGTGGCTCCGAGGAGCATCAGGTGCTGCTGACTGAAGCCCCCCGAACCCCAAGACCAGCAGAGAAAAGATGACTTGTATCATGTTTGAGACCTTCAACACCCCGGCCATGTGTGTGGCCATCCACACCGCGCTGTCCCTCTAGTCTTCTGAGCGTACCAGTGGTGTTGTCACGGACTCTGGAGACAGGGTCGCCCACACTGTGCCCATCTTCCCTGACCAACTACCTCATGAAGATCTTCACCGAGTGTGGCTACAGCTTCACCCCCACAGCTGAGTGGGAGATTGTGGGTGACATCAAGGAGAAGCTGTGCTATATTACCCTGGACTTTGCGCAGGAGGTGGCCACCACCGCATCCTCTTTGTCCCCAGAGAAGAGCTATGAGCCACCCGACAGCAGGTCATCACCATCAGCAACAAGTGGGGCGGGTGTCCAGAGGCAATGTTCCAGCCTTCCTCCCTGGGCATCAAACTGTGCAGCACCCACAAAACCACCTTCAGCTCTATAGTGAAGTGTGATGTGAATTTACAAATACATACCTGTAGGCCAAGACGGTGCTGTCCTGCGGCACCAGTGTGTACCCAGATATCACGGACAGGATGTAGATCACTGCCCCGGTGCCCAGCATCATGAAGATCAGGATCATCACACCCCCTGAGCACAAGTACACGGTGTGGATTGGTGGCTCCATCCTGGCCTCATTGTCCACCTTCCAGCAGATGCGGATTAGCAGGCAGGAGTACAAGGAGTCGAGCCCCTCCACTGTCCACTGCAAATGCTTCTAAATGGACTGCGAGTAGATGTCTAGCATTTGCTGCATGGGTTAATTCAGAAGAATAAATTTCCCCCTGGCAAATGCATGTACCCCATGCCAGCCTCATGAAACTTGAATAAACCTTCAAAAAGAAATTCATCCTTGAAGCTTGTATCTGATATCAGCACTGGACTGTAGAACTTATTGATGATTTTGACCTTATATGCAAGTTAACTCTTCCCCTGGTACTTGTTTAATACCCTGTATATATCTTTGATTTCAACCCCTAGTACATGTGCTTGGTTACTTCATGGCTGAGGTAAGAAGGTACTTGTGGAAGACAAGTCCATGGCTTAGTGGGTCTGCGTGGCCAGCAGTCTCTGATCTATGCAGAGAGTTAACGTGTCAGGGCTGAGTGTGCTGGGATTTCTCTAGAGGCTGCAAGGGCTCCTGAACCAGTCTGTGCTGCTGATCTGTCGGGGTTGGCAAGTCGAAGCCCTGGGACCCAGGTTCCTTTCTTAGCTGATGTTTTCCTGCCAGAGCACTATGGCTGTTACTAGCCTTGAGTTGGAGGCGGTTTGCATTTACACCAGTAAATGTATTCATCCTTTTAATTTATGTAAGGTTTTTTGTATGCAACTCTCAATTCCTTCAGAGATGACAACAAAGTTTGGTTTCCTACTGTTATGTGAGAACATTAGGCCCCAACAACACATCAGTAAGTAAGGAAAAGTGAAAGAGCTGCTGAAAAAAAAAAAAAAAAGAAAGAGAAAAAGAAAGAAAAGTTATCTAAAACTTGGAAATAAGGAAAAAGGATAGCTGGACATTCTTTTCCTTTTTTTTTTTTTTTGAGATGGAGTTTCACTCTTGTTACCCAGGCTGGAGTGCAATGGCGCGATCTCGGCTCACTGCAACCTCTGCCTCCTGGGTTCAGATAATTCTCCTGCCTCAGCTTCCTGAGTAGCTGGGATTACAGGCACGCACCACCATGCTCAGCTAATTTTTTGTATTTTTAGTAGAGATGGGGTTTCACCATGTTGACCAGGATGGTCTCGATCTCTTGACCTCGTGATCCACCCGCCTCCACCTCCCAAAGTGCTGGGATTACAGGCTTGAGCCACCGCGCCCGGCCCCCCGCCCCCACCTTTTTTTTTTTAGACGGAGTCTCATCCTGCTGCCCAGACTGGAGTGCAGTGGTGTGATCTTGGCTTACTGCCATCTCCATCTCCTGGGCTCTAGCTATCCTCCCACATCAGCCTCCTAAGTAGCTAGGACTATAGGTACCCACCACCATGCCTGGCTAATTTTTGTATCTTTTTTCCTAGAGATGGGGTTTCATGTGTTGCCTTGGCTGGTCTCTTACCTCCTGATTTCAAGTGAGCTGCATGCCTCAGCCTCCCAAAGTGCTGAGATTACAGGCATGAGCAACTGCGCCCAGCCTGCATATGTTTTCAATATCATATTGTCTAACAGACCCATGAATTGATTATTTCTCTAAGGCAGTATCGTGAGGCAGAATTTTTCAAAGAAAGGAAAATATTCTCTGCCTCCCTTGACCAGTAGGGTAACTCCTAGCCCAACGTGGCTATTTTGCTGTTGTTGTATTATTTTTCTATTTTCATTTTCTTGTAAAAATGGGGTTTCTCACTCGGTTGCCCAAGCTGGTCTTAAACTTTTGCCCTCATGAAATCCTCCTGACCTGACCTCTGAAAGTGCTGGGATTATAGGTGTGAGCCACTGCGCTTGGCCCACAATTGGCGATTGATCTCTTGAAATAAGGTTACTGCGAGGAACTAATCTTCAATTTTAGTTAATTAAAAACTTTTTTTTTGTTGTTACCTGCTCAATTTTCCAACAAGCCAGATGTCCATAGAACTGAAGCTTGAGAAATGTACGTTTATTCTGTGGGATGCCCTTACTGCCTTTTGACCAACTCCTCTTCCTTGCTCCTCCTGTTATCCTCCCCTGATGTGTAAACACCTAACTTTAGTCAGGGAGGAGGAATGGATTTGAGGTTTATTTCCTGTCTCTCCCACTGATGTCACCTGAAGAAAGCCTTCTTCCCTGCAATACTTGTTGTCTCAGTGATTGGCTTTCTGCACGTCAAGCAACAGGATCTAGGCTGAACCCCTGGTGTTCATTAACATTATGACATTAAAAAGTAAATAAATAAAAATAAAATAAAAAATAAAAATAAATAGCTACACATAACTAGAGATGATGGATTTGTAAAGTGCAACTCTAAAGCAGTACTCTGACCTGGGAACAATTTTGCCTCCCTCTGGGACATTTGAAAATGTCTGGAGACATTTTGGTTGTCACAACTGTGGGGGTGCTACTAGCATCTAATAGGTAGAGGTGGGCACTACTGACAGTGTGGGCTGGATAATTCTTTGTTGTGGAGGCTGCTCCATGCATTGTATGATGTTTAACAGCACCCCTGGCCTCTACCCACCAGATGCCACTAACACTCCCCAGCAGTGACCACCAAACATGTCTTTGGCCATTGCCACATGTCCTCTGGAAAGCAAAGTTACCTTTGGTTGAGAATCATTGCTCTAGAGAAATATATGCTTTTGTGGCTGGGCGCGGTGGCTCAAGCCTGTAATTCCAGCACTTTGGGAGGCCGAGGCGGGTGGATCATGAGGTCGAGAGATCGAGACCATCCTGGTCAACATGGTGAAACTCCGTCTCTACTAAAAATACAAAAAACTAGCTGGGCGTGGTGGGGCGTGCCTGTAATCCCAGCTACCTAGGAGGCTGAGGCAGGAGAATTGCCTGAGCCCAGGAGGCGGAGGTTGCGGTGAGCCAACACTGCGCCATTGCACTCCAGCCTGGGTAACAAGAGCGAAACTCAGTCTCAAAAAAAAAAAAAAAAAAAGAAAAAAAAAAAAAGAGAAATATATGCTTTTGTTTGACTATTTACTTAGGGGCCTAGACTCTGTGAAATTATATGTGAATTTGTATATTAATAAATTGTAAATGACTTTGATTTTGTCCAGCTGAGATGCAAATTATTTCTGTCCAGCAGAAAAAGATAACCCCATGGATAGAATTCCGTTACCTGTAGAATATTAACCAGTTTCATATCTAACCTAGAAATCCCATCTAAATTTTTCCTCACTGACTATATAAATTTCTGTTTCTCTATTGAACCAGTTTTACCATCCTCCTGGTTCCTTCATTAAAGAATACATACATGCTCACCCTTTGTGTATATGAAGGTCAAAGTTTTAACTTGAAAACCATCCTTTGATACTGTTTATTCATAGGGAAAGAAAGGTGGTCACTAGGCACTATGAAGTCAAAAGGCAGGTTACAAAGCAGCATAAATAGCATTATCACACTTTGGAAAAATGCCCAACACAGAGAAAAACTCATGAACCTTTCACATTTGTAAAAATGGAACAGAAAAAACAAAGAAAGTGTATATACCAAAAAGTCTCCTGTGTTTGCCTCTAGACAGAATTAAGGGAGATATATATAATATATATATATATATATATATATATATATATATATATATAATACAATTTATGTATTACATAATATGCATTATATATATGTATTTTTTCTCTGATGCAGTTTTATTCTTGTTGCCTAGGCTGAAGTGCAATGGCATGATCTCAGCTCATTGCAACCTCCACCTTCTGGGTTCAAGCAATTCTCCTGCCTCAGCCTCCTGAGTAGCTGTGATTACAGGAGCCCACCACCACGCCCAGCTGATTTTTTTGTGTTTTCAGTAGAGATGGGTTTTCACCACGTTGGCCAGGCTTGTCTTGAACTCCTGACCTCAGGTGATCCACCCACCTTGATCTCCCAAAGTGCTGGGATTACAGGCATGAGCCACAGTATCCGGGATATTTTTTAAAAAAGTCTTATTATTGCCCTGTTTGTATTTTCTGGGTTTTCTAAAATGAGCAGGTAGCATTTGCATAGTTTTTAACCAGGAAATCTTTTTTAAAAGAAATACAATGTAAATCTTGTCTCCTCCACACAATCCCCAACCTTTTCTATTTCCCACATGTCCACCTATGATCCACCAGTGGCTTTGGCTCTCAGAAGACTCATTTGGTATCTGGACACTAGGTTAGTTGCACTACAAGCGTTTCATGTAGTACAAAGATCTTGCATTTGTAGAACTTTTTCTTTTTTTAAGACACAGGGTAGCCGGGCCCAGTGGCTCATACCTGTAATCCCAGCACTTTGGGAGGCTGAGGCGGATGGATCATGAGGTCAGGAGATCAAGAAGATCCTGGCTAACACAGTGAAACCCCATCTCTACTTAAACAAACAAAAAAAAATTAGCCAGGTGTGGTGGCACGCGCCTGTAGTCCCAGCTATTTGGGAGGCTGAGGCAGGAGAATCACTTGAACCCAGGACGCGGAGGTTGGAGTGAGCCGAGATCGAGCCGTTGCAGTCCAGCCTAGGTGACACAGTGAGACTCCGTGTCAAAAAAAAAAAAAAAAAAGAAACACAGGCTATCACTCTTTCATCCAGGCTGGAGTACAGTGCTGTGATTATAGCTTATTGCAGCCTTGATCTCCTGAGATCAAGTAATCCCCTTGCTATATAGGCCCACACCACCATGCTAGGGCAATTTTTTTTTTTTTTTTTTTTTTTTTTTTTTTTTTGAGACGGAGTTTCACTCTTGTACCCAGGCTGGAGTGCAATGGTGCAATTGCACGTGCCACCATGCCCAGCTAATTTTCTGTATTTTTAGTAGAGACGGGGTTTCATCATGTTGACCAGGATGGTCTCGATCTCTTGACCTCGTGATCCACCCGCCTCGGCCTCCCAAAGTGCTGGGATTACAGGCTTGAGCCACCGCGCCCGGCCGGGCAATTTTTTTTTTTGAGACAGGGTCTCATTCTGTTGACTAGGTTGGACTGCAGTGGTGCAAACATGGCTCACTGCAGCCTCAACTTCCTAAGTTCAAGTGATCCTCCTGCTTCAGCCTCCCATGTAGCTAGGACCACACACAGGTGTGCACCATCATGCTTGGCTAAGGTTTTGATTTTTTTTGTAGAGACAAGGCATCACTTTATTGCCCAGGCTGGTCTTGAACTCCAGGCCTGAAGCAATCCAAATCGATACATAATAATTGTACATATTTATGGGGTAGTTGTGATACTTTGATACATAAAATACATACAATGTAATAATCAAATCGGGGTAATTAGCATATCCATCACCTCAAACATTCACAATTTCTTTGTGTTGGGAACATTTAAAATCTTCTCTTCTAGATTTTCTTTATATTTGTTTTGTTTTAAATTTTCTTTTTTATATTGACAAGCAATAATTATGTATATTCATTGGGTGCACAGTGACGTTTCAATATATATAATGTGTAGTGCTCAGATCATGATAATTAGCATGTTCATCTCAAATATTATTTCATTGTGTTGGGAACGTTCAATATTCTCCTTCTAGCTATTGAAATATACATTGTTGTTAATTACAGTTACCCTACTGTGATACTGGACACTAGAACTTATTCTGACTGTGTGTTTGCACTCATTAACCAAGCGCTCTCTACCATTTCCTTCCAGCCCCTGATAACCATCATTCTACTCTCTATTTCCATGAGAGCAACTTTTTTAGCTTCCATATGTGAATGAGAACATGTGATATTGTCTTTCTGTGCCTGGCTTATCTCACTTAAAATAATGACCTCCAATTCCATCCATGTTGCTGTGATAGGATTTTTATCTCTTTTGTGGCTGAATAGTATTCCCTTGTGTATATATATCACATTTTCTTTATCCACTCATTGATTGACGAATACTTTGGTTGATTCTATAACTTGGCTATTGTGAATAGTGCTGCAATAAATATGGCGGGGGGGGGAGCAGGTATATCTTTGATATACTGATTTCCTTTCCTTTGGATAAATACCCAGTGGTGGAATTGCTGGATTGTAGAGTAGTTCTATTTTCAGTTTTCTGAGGAAACTTCATGCTGTTTTCTATAATGGCTGTACTAATTTTCATTTCCACTAACAGTGTGTAAGAGTTCCATTTTCACGCCGGGCGCAGTGGCTCAAGTGTGTAATCCCAGCACTTTGGGAGGCCGAGGCGGGTGGATCACGAGGTCAGGAGATCGAGACCATCCTGGTCAATATGGTGAAACCCTGTCTCTACTAAAGATACAAAAAAAATTAGCTGGGCATGGTGGCGCGTGCCTGTAATCCCAGCTACTCAGGAGGCTGAGGCAGGAGAATTGCCTGGACCCAGGAGGTGGAGGTTGCAGTGAGCTGAGATCGCACCATTGCACTCCAGCCTGAGTAACAGGAGCGAAACTCAAAAAAAAAAAAAAAAAAAAAAAGAAAGAAAAAAGAGTTCCATTTTCTCCACATTCTTGCCAGCATTTGTTATTTTTTAAATCTTTTTGATAATAGCCATTCTACCTGGAGTGACATGACAGCTCATTGTGGTTTTGATTTACATTTCCCTGATGATTAGCCATGTTAAGCATTTTTTCATATACCTGTTGGCTATCTGTGTGTCTTCTTTTGAGGTGTGCCTATTTATGTGTTCTTTGCCTGCTTACTTTTTTTTTTTTTTGGAGACAGAGTCTCACTCTGGTGCCCAGGCTGGAGTGCAGTGGCACGACCTCGCTGCAACCTCTGTCTCCCAGGTTCAAGTGACTGATTCTCCTGCCTCAGCCTCCAGAGTAGCTGGGACTACAGGCGCACACCACCATGCCCAGCTAATTTTGTTGTAGTTTTCATAGAGATGGGGTTTCACTAAAAAAGTGGGCCTTTGCCCACTTTTTAGTGGGATTATTTGTTTTTATGCTGTTGAGTTGCTTGAGTTTCGGTTTATTCGGGATATTAGTCCCTTGTTGGACGAATGATTTGCAAATCATTTCTCACATGCTACAGGTTGTCTCTTCACTCTGTTGACTGTTTCCTTTTCTTCTTAGTTTAATATAGTCTCTTTTGTTTGTTTTTGTTTTTGTTGCCTGTGCTTTTGAAGTCTTAGGCATAAAATCTTTGCCTAGATCAATGTCTTGAAGCATTTTCCCTATGCTTTCCTCTAGTAGTTTTATAGTTTCAGGTCTTACATTTAAGCCTTTAATTCATTTTTAGTTGATTGTTGTGCATATGGATATCCAGATTTCCCAGCACCATTTTTTGAGAGTATCCTTTCATCAATGTATGTTCTTGTCTCCTTTGTCAAAAATCAGTTGGGCCAGGTGCAGTGGTTCATGCCTCTAATCCCAGCACTTTGGGAGGCTGAGGCGGGCGGATCACTTGAGAGGTTGGGAGTTTGAGAGCAGCCTGACCAACATGGAGAAACCCCATCTCTACTAAAAATACAAAATTAGTTGGGCGTAGTGGAGCATGCCTGTAATCCCAGCTACTCAGGGAGGCTGAAGGAGGAGAATCGCTTAAACCTAGCAGGTGGAGGCTGCGGTGAGCCAAGATCAAGCCATTGTACTCCAGCTTGGGCAACAGGAGTGAAACTCTGTCTCAAAAAAAAAAAAAAAAAAAAAAATATGGTCCAAGGTATTATGAAAAAAAATCAGTTGGCCACTTGTGGCAGATTTCACGCAGAAAAAAAGTCAGTTGGCTATATATATGTGGATTTATTTCTGAATTCTCTATTCTGTTCAATTAGTATATGTGTCTATTTTTATACCAATATCATGCTGTTTTGGTTATTATGGCCTCATAGAATCTTTCGAAGTCAGGTAGATGCCTCCACATTTTGTTCTTTGTGTATTGCTTTGGCTGTTTGCATTCTCATCTGGCTTTAACTACGTCAAGGCAAGCCTTGATTCCTCTAAAGGGTACTCTATTTTTGTACTTGTTTTATTTATTTTAACTGATCAATGGGCTAATATCCCTTCAGTTTTTAAATAAGTAACTATTAACATTAGAGATTATGTATTTTTGTTTTTGCATTGTCTTCCATGCTACATCAAAATCAGGATTTATCAAATTTTCAAGTAACAATGGAGGTAAGACATTTTATTTTTATTTTTATTTATTTATTTATTTTGTTTGTTTTTTGTTTTGAGATGGAGTTTCACTCTTGTTGCCTAGGCTGGAGTGCAATGGTGTGATCTCAGCTCACAGCAACCTCCACCTCAGGTTCAAGTAATTCTCTGGCTAATTTTTATATTTTTGGTAGAGTTGGGGTGTTTCCATGTTGCCCAGGCTGGTCTCAAACTCCTGGGCTCAAGTGATCCTCCCACTTCAGCCTCTTAAAGTGCTGGGATTATAGGCATGAACCACCACATCCATCCTGGAAATAAGGAATTCTAAAAATTATAAAAGTAACGAGGCCGGGCGCGGTGGCTCACACCTGTAATCCCAGCACTTTTGGAGGCCGAGGCGGGTGGATCACGAGGTCAGGAGATCGAGACCATCCTGATCAACATGGTGAAACCCTGTCTCTACTAAAAAATACAAAAAACTAGCTGGGCATGGTGGCGCGTGCCTGTAATCCCAGCTACTCGGGAGGCTGAGGCAGGAGAATTGCCTGAACCCAGGAGGTGGAGGTTGTGGTGAGCCGAGATTTCGCCATTGCACTCCAGCCTGGGTAACAAGGGTGAAACTTCATCTCAAAAAAATAAATAAATAAATAAATAAAGTAACTAATGGAATAACTGGGCATGGTGAAACTTCATCTCTACTAAAAATACAAAAAAAAAAAAAAAAATTAGATGGGTGTGATGGTGAGTGCCTGTAATTCTAGCTACTCAGGAGGCTGAGGTAGGAGAATTGCTTGATCCCGGGAGGCAGAGGTTGCAGTGATTCAAAATCATGCCACTGCACTCCAGAGTGAGACTCTGTCTCAAAAACAAAAAGTAACAGATGGCTTGTTTTATGTATCTCAAATAAATAAGTAGAAAGATTACAATTGATTATTTAGGGAATCTGTATCAAATGTGATAAAACATGCAAAGTTAGGTCAACTCTAAAGAATCATGTCTGTTGATGCCACATTATACTTGCAGAAGGAATAGATAACCTCTCTATAAAACATTCAGACTTACAAGTTCATTTCACTTATTTAACCAATGGCAAAAGGGACAAAACATAAACCAACTGCTGATATAGATTTTCTTTTCTTTCTTCCTTCCTTTTTTTTTTTTTTTTTTTGAGATGGAATTTCACTCTTGTTGCCCAGGCTGGAGTGCGGTGAGATCTCAGCTCACCGCAACCTCTACCTCCCAGGTTCAGGTGATTCTCCTGCCTCAGCCTCCCAAGTAGCTGGGATTACAGGCATGCGCCACAACGCCCAGCTAATTTTGTATTTTTAGTAAAGATGGGGTTTCTCCATGTTGGTCAAGCTGGTCTCAAACTCCCGACCTCAGGTGATCCACCCACCTCGACCTCCCGAAGTACTGGGATTACAGGCGTGAGCCACCATGCCAGGCTGATACAACCTTTCAATTATTTATCTCAAGTATTTACTTTTTTTTCAAATAGAGAACTAATATTTAAAAAGAGTTTTGGCCATGCAGTGGCTCACGCCTGCAATCCCAGCACTCTGGGAGGCCAAGGTGGAAGGGTCATTCGAAGCCAAGAGTTTGAGACCAGCCTGGGTAATATGGCAAGACCCTGTCTCTATGCAAAAAAAAAGAAAAAAGAAAAAAGAAAAAAAGAAAAAAAAAAGGACAGTGTGGTAGTGCGCACTTGTAGTCCTAGGTACTCAGGAGGCTAAAGCAGGAGGATCACTTGAACCCAGGATTTCTTTTTTTTCTCTCTCTCTCTCTTATTGTTATTATACTTAAGTTCTGGGGTACATGTGCAGAGCGTGCAGGTTTGTTTCATAGGTATACACGTGTCATGGTGGTTTGCTGCATCCATGACCCCATCATCTACGTTAGGTATTTCTCCTAATGCTATCCCTCCCCTATCCCCCACCCCTTCCTATCCCTCCCCTAGCACCCCAACCCCCAACAGGCCCCGGTGTGTGATGTTCCCCTCCCTGTGTCCATGTGTTGAACCCAGGATTTTAAGGCTGCAGAGAGCTATGATTGTGCCACTGCACTTCAACCTGGGCAACAGAGATTCCATCTCTAAAAAAGTAAAATAAACATAAAAATACAAAAGTAATTTTTTTTTTTTTTTGAGAAAGCCAATAGTGAGTGAGCATTGCTTGAGCCAGATCAGTTTTGTGTTGCAGAATATCTACATCTTTACCCTTGAAATCTATTGCCTGCTTTGTTGGCTGTTTAGCCAACATGAACACTGTCAAAAAAGCAAAACAAACAACAACAAAAACACCCAGGCTGCAACAACAACAAGCCACATATACTTGGTAGAATTTTTGTTTTTTTTGAGGCAGAGTCTCGCTCTGTCGCCCAGGCTGGGGGTGCAGTGGTACAATCTCAGCTCACTGCAACCTTTGTCTCCTGGGCTCAAGAGATTGTCCAGCCTCAAACTGTCCAGTAGCTGGAACTACAGGTGCATGCCGCCGTACCTGGCTAATGACATCCATGTTTAACGTTACCTGACCAATCTCTAGGGAATATGGAATCAAAGTCATGGAAAGGCACAGAGTCCGTATTTTGTTTGGGGATAAAGGGGGTAATCTTTGTTTCATCTACAATCCAGTCCTAACTGGACTGAAGATAAAGGGATAATCTTTGTTCCAACATAAGATAATGTTGGAACATTGAGTTTCATCTAAAAGCTAGTACTAACTATACCAAAATAAAGTCTCAAGCAACTCCTCAGTGGTTCTTCCCCTTTAAGAATTACATAGTATACAGTGATTAGACACAGAAGAAAATAAAAACAATTGAAAATACATGAAGAAATAGAAACATGAAATTTTCATTAGAGATGGGGTTTCACCATGTTGCCCAGGCTGATCTTGAACTCCCGACCTCAAGTGATCCGCCCATTTTGGCCTCTCAAAGTGCTGGGATTACAGGCCCAGCCAATTACTTTGTTTAAACTAAGTCATAGGTAGGTGCACTCCACTGAACTCCAGCCTGGATGACAGAACAAGACACTGTCTCAAAACCCCAGCCCCCAAAAAACTAATTCATACTAACTTACCAAGAAAATAATAAACAAACCAGTATTTTAAACAATGATCACTAACTGTCATTTATTTTGCTAGTGTTTCTCTCTCAACAATATGCAAAAATGCCACTACAGGACTATCCACCTGTCTCCATTTCTTGGAGTCTTGGGATCGGAAAAAGGCTGGTCCATTAATCTTCACTGCAGATGTTTCTGCAAATGGCAAGTGCCTGTGGCTGCCAGTGACATTGGGTAATCGAGATTAGTCTGGCAGGCTCTGGATCCAGGACCTGAATTCTTTGCACACCAGGGAAACCCTGGCTCACTTGCCCTTGTATTCTTCCAATTTGCGCTTTCTCTGCAAGGGCTTCCATTGGACAGTGAAGAAAATCTGCTAACATTCGAGTGAGTTGCTCCCTCTCATCTATACTTCTGCTGCCATTCTGCCGATTTAATCTGCTGGCAACATCCACGTATCCATCATTTTAGAAAGCCTTTCTCCAGGTTCTTTATCTGTGTGTTTCTCTAGTAGGGATACTTCTTGGAGTACAGCAGGCAAACGAGTGATCCTCTGGTGAACTGCTGCATCACTCAAGGCTGCATTTTCTAGATTTTGTAATGTTTTAACAAGATTTAGAGTCTGTGTTGGTGGCTCACCGCTCACTTGCAGATATCAGAGAGGAACAGTTTTTATTTTCATTCATCTTTATCTGTTTATAAATTTACTTGCTAGGCTTCTAATCGCCTCACAGAGCTTGTTTAAGTTGCTCTAATACATTATTTCATTGTTTCTTGTTTGTTTGCTTGTTTGAGTTTTTTTTGAGATGGTCCTGTTCTGTTGCCCAGGCTGGAGTGCAGTGGCATGATCCTGGCTCAATGAAGCCTCAACCTCCTGGGGCCAAACGATCCTCCTACCTCAGCCTCCCAAGTAGCTGGGACTACAGGAGCATACCACCATACCCCAGCTGAATTTTTTTTTTTTTTTTTTGAGACAGAGTCTAGCTATGTTGCCTAGGCTGGTCTCAAACTTCTGAGCTCAAGTGATGATCTTACCGCTTTAGCCTCCCAAAATGCTGAGATTGCAGGCATGAACCTCGCCTCTGCATACATCATTTGCATAAACAGACCTTTCTTTCCAAATAGACAACGCTCTTCCTAAGTGCTTCTTACAACTCTCATCAGTTTTACTTAAAACATGCTTAAAAGCTTCCGTGCAAATTTTTTGCAAGCTCCAGCCCCCTCCTCTTGCTTTGTATTTAGCAGAGACAAGGTTTCACCATATTGCTCAGCGTGATCTCACTGGCAAGGTGAGAAAAGTAAGCCTCGTTTGGCTTTGCTCTCTGCAGTTCCAGCTACCACGCGGTGACTACGGGCCCTGGGTGCTTGCTGTGGTGAAATAGTGCCACAGGGGCCAGGTCTGCATGCTTTGCTGTGAGTTGCACAACGCCTACAGCTCCTTTTCCAGTGCTGCCTCAGAGAAGGGACATCCGTCCCACCCCACACTCACGCTGTCCCACTAGGGTAACGGGAGGAGAGTTTCCCTCCCTCCCCACTCCCCCCTCCCTTCTCCCTCGCTTCCTCCTTTCCTCTCTTCCTCTCTTCCTCCCTTCCCTTCTTCCCTTCTTCCCTTCCTTCTTGTAGTTTCACTCTTGTCGCCCAGGCTGGAGTGCAGTGGCAATCTCGTCTCACTGCAACCTCCGCCTCCCAGATTCGAGCGATTCTCTTGCCTCAGCCTCTCAAGTAGGGGACTACAGGCATGCACCACTACGCCCGGCTAATTTTTGCATTTTTAATAGAGACACGGTTTCACCATATTGGCCAGGCTGGTCTCCAACTTTTGACCTCAGGCGATCCACCCGCGGCCTCCCAGAGTGCTGGGGTTACTGGCATGAGCCACCGCGCCTACCAGAGGAGTTTCGTTGCTCTCTGAAGCCTCGCCCCCTTGCCGCACCCTCGTACGCCCTACCACCACTCTGCTTGGTAGGATTTAATCTTAATACTCATTACCCTAAATCTCATCTAACTCATTCAGACTTTGGAAAGTGACATACCTTAAATGGCTGTGATCACAACAGGCATTAACTTCTTTTGCTCCAGTGTGCTAAGAAAACATTTGAAGGATATCCTTTTTCTGTTTGTTTGTTTTGTTTTGTTTTGTTTTGTTTTGTTTTTTGAGATGGAGTTTCGCTCTTGTTACCCAGGCTGGAGTGCAATGGCGCGATCTCGGCTCACCGCAACCTCCGCCTCCTGGGTTCAGGCAATTCTCCTGTTTTGTTTTTGAGACAAGGTCTCATTGCCGCCCAGGCTGGAGAGCAGTGGCACCCTCATACTCATGGCAGCCTCAAACTCCTGCGCCCAAGCAATCCTCCCATCTTAGCCTCTTGAGTAGCTGGGACTACAGGTGCACACCACCATGCCTAGCTAATGTTTTTAAAATTCTTTTGTAGAGATGAGGTCTCTCTGTGTTGCCCAGGGTGGTCTTGAACTCCTGGCCTCCCGCCTCAGCTTCCCAAAGGGCTAAGATTACAGGCATGAGCCACTGCAACTGGCCAAGGACATTCCGTTTACCTAAAAGTCAACAAAACGGCTGGGCATGGTGGCTTGCACCTGCAATTCTAGCACTTTAGGAGACTGAAGTAGGTGGATTCTTAAGCTTAGGAGTTCAAGACCAGCCTGGGCAACATAGTGAGATCCTGTCTCTATTGAAACAAAATTAAAAAAAATTAAATATGAAAGAGGTCAACAAAACCAGTTGTTTAATATCTTTGTCAGTGCAGAATTGTCAGTCTTTCTTGTTTGAGCCATTTTAGTGGGTTTACGGCTACCAGAGCCTTAAACACTGATGGTAGGAACATGATTCACTGCAGTTGCTTGACAAAATAGTTTGGCGATTTTTTTTTAAGTAAATCTTCTTTTTTTCTGAGACTGAATCTCACTCTGTAGCCCAACCTGAAGAGTAGTGGCGTGATCTTGGCTCACCGCAACCTCTGGCTCCGGGGCTCAAGTGATTCTCTTGCCTCAGCCTCCAGAGTAGCTGGGATTAGAGGCACCCGCCACCATGCCCAGCTAATTTTTGTATTTTTAGTAGAGATGGGGTTTCACCATGTTGGCCAGGCTGGTCTGGAACTCCTAGCTTAAGGTGAGCTCCTGCCTTGGTATCCCAAAGTGCTGAGATTACAGGCATGAGCCACCACGCCCAGCCAGTTTGGCTATTTTTAATAAAGCTGCATACATAGGCAGCTCATGACCAGCAATTCCACTCCAAGGTATTCCCAAGGAAAGTGAATGAATCTATTCAGACTTGTACATGATTATTCATAGAACCTTTATGAATCATAGTCCCAACTTGAAAACAACCCAAATGCCCATCAACTCGTAAATGGATAAACAAAGGAACAAATTGCCAACATGTGTGTTAACATAGACAAGATCTCAAAAGCATGTTGACCAAAAAAAAAAAAAAAAAAAAAAAAAAAAAAAAAAAAAATCAAAAGCATGTTGAACAAAAGCAGCCGGGGGCAGGATTATTGCACTGCATGATTACACTACAGTGTCATTTGCGTGAAACTCTCGAAAAGACAAATCTACAGTGATAGAAGCAGGACAGTAGTTTCCTGGAGCCAGGAACTGGGGATGGGACCTGGCAAAGGAAACTTTTGAGAGGATAACAATATTCTGCTTCTTACTCTTGGTTACACAGGTGCCACATTTACTAAAATTCACACTGTACAGCTTAAATGGATGTATTTTATTATATGTAAATTAAACCTAATAAAGTTGATTTTTTTCTTTTTGTTTTCACTATCTCCAGTAATGGCTATAAGCAATAAAGTTGAATTTTTAAAGCCCACAGAACCTGTCTCTGTTTTGATCAGTTCCCCAGATTCATTTTTTGTTTTTGTTTTTTATTTTTTGTTTGATTTTTTCTTTTTTTGAGTTTCACTCTCATCACCCAGGCTTGAGTGCAAAGGCGTGATCACAGCTCACCGTAACCTCTGCCTCCCAGGTTCAAGCAATTCTCTTGCCTCAGACTCTAAGTAGCTGAGATTGCAGGTACCCGCCACCATGCCCTGCTAATTTTCGTTATTTTCAGCAGAGACAGCGTTTTACCATGTTGGCCAGGCTGGTCTCAAACTCCTGACCTCAGGTGATCTGCCCACCTTACCCTTCCAAAGTGCTGGGATTATAGGCATAAGCCACTGTGCCTGGCCCCCAGATTCATTGTTAACTTTAATGGGCTGCACTCCCTGTTTGGAGAGTGAGCTTCCTGCTATCACTATTTATTTATTTTTATTTTTTGAGAGGTTTCACTCTGTTGTCCACAGCTTACCGCACCTTCCTGGAGTCAAGCAATCCTCCTGCCTCAGCCTCCTCAGTAGCTGGGACTATAGACATGCACCACCACACTTGGCTAATTTTTTGTATTTTTTATAGAGATGGGGTCTCACCATGTTGCCCAAGCTGGTCTGGAACTCCTGGGCTCAAGCAGTTCTCCTGCCTTGGCCTCCCAAAATGCTGGGATAACAGGTGTGAGCCACTGTGCCTGGCCATTCGCTATTTATTGATCCCTCAATATGTGTCAAATGTTGCTCTAAGAGCTTTGCATATATTAAGCTACTAAATCTACCAGCAATGCCACGCAATGTCAATAGCTCCATGTTAGAGATGGGAGAGGCAAAGGGAGGGCAAGCTCCTTGCCTAAGAGCACAGCACATGATTTTTTTTTTTTTTTTTTTTGAGACGGAGTTTCGCTCTTGTTACCCAGGCTGGAGTGCAATGGCGCGATCTTGGCTCACTGCAACCTCCGCCTCCTGGGTTCAGGCAATTCTCATGCCTCAGCCTCCTGAGTAGCTGGGATTACAGGCACGTGCCAACATGCCCAGCTAATATTTTTGTATTTTTAGTAGATACGGGGTTTCACCATGTTGACCAGGATGGTCTTGATCTCTTGACCTCGTGATCCACCCGCCTCGGCCTCCCAAAGTGCTGGGATTACAGGCTTGAGCCACCGCGCCCGGCCACAGCACATGATTTTTAAGTGACAAACAGAATTTAACCTGCACGGTCAGGCGCCAGAGATTGGTATGTGATAACTGCAATACACTGTCTCCTACTGAATTTGCTGATAGATACCTAAGAGCTAGTAAACTGAGGAAATCAAAGTTTTAATTAATAGATAACACCAGGTAAAAGGAGGAACACTTATTGTGACTAAAAATGACGCAGGGGAAGCGTTCCCAAATTGGGCAATATACTTTCTGTACCTGTTTCCCCATGTGTAAAATAAACTACTCCGTCTAGCAAACTCATACTTAGCCACCTCACTGAAAAAAAAAGTATTTCATGTGCATACACAACTTAAAAAGTTAAGGGCCAGGTGTGTTGCCTCATGCCTCTAATCCCAGGATGTGAGGGGTAGAGGTGGAAGGATTGTTTGAGTCCAGGAATTTAAGACCAGCCTGGGCACTACAGCCAGACTTGGGAAAGAAAGAAAGGAAGAGAGAAAGGGAGAAAGAGAGAGAAAGAGAAAGAAAGAGAGATGATAATTGTAGAAAGCAGAATTTAAAAGTCAACTTCTAGCAAGGATATTTCTCTTTTAATTTATGTAATGAACTTACAATAGACTTAGTTATTTTAGTTTCTCTACTGTTATTTAAATTACAAATCTGAGGCCGAAGTGGGATGATCCCTTGAGCTCAGGAGTTCAAGACCAGCCTGGGCAACATAGCGCGACTCTGTCTCTACAAAAAATTTTAAAGTTAGCCAGGAATGGTGAGAGCCTGTAATTCCAGCACCTTGGGAGGCTGAAGTGGGAGGATTGCTTGAGCCCAGGAGTTGGAGGCTGCAGTGAGCCATGATTGTGCCACTGCACACCAGCCTGGGTGACAGAGCAAGACCTCAACTTAAAAAAAAAAAAAGAAAGAAAATTTATGTTTTGATGTATTTATGTATTTATGTACAAACTCAATTTCAACACCAAAGTCAAGGTTCATCCATTCATTCAACCAACAGCAATTGAGCATCTTCCATAGATGCCAGGCACTCTTGGGTACTCCAGATACATATATACCAAGGATTCAGAATGGCGACTCAAAAGTTTGTGATTTAACAAAGAAGCTGGAAAGTTATCTTTTACATACATTATTTCATTTCATTCTTCTAGCTATTCTGCAAGATAACTATCTAACAGGCCTAAATGCAATTAAGGTTTAGAGAGAATAAGTCACTTGCCCCAGTGGCTAATAGAGGAAGTGGGACTGTAATCCACGTTGATCTGCCAAGCCTGGGGCTTGTGGACCTGAGCTCTCTCCCCTGCCAGACAGCATGAGGCTTGATTGGAAGCACCCTCATCTGTCAAGATCAGCTCTCCACCGTGTACTCCTGGAACACGATTCCTGTGTACTACGCTAGCAATCAGGCAAGCAAGAGAAGCTGACTTTGATTAAACCGAAAACCAATTATTTAAAGGATACTGGGGACTTCAGGATTTTGGAGAGGTCTAGAGAGACTGGTTCAAAGCTAAAGTACCGGAAGAAAACCAAGCCCATCTTACAGAACTGGTTGCATGAAGAAACTGATGCCACCACTCCTGAGCGCCGCCGAGTGCCTTGCCACGGAAACACAGCTTTAGCACCTCCCTACATGCCTGGGTCCCAAATGCAGAGGAGCCCAAAGTTTTCTGGGTCGTCCTGAGATAGGATGGACTGACATAGCCAGCATGCCTCAAACTCAGCACAGGTGCTCAGAGGGAGGTGGGCAGGGCTACCACTCTGTGATTCTCTCTGCAGGATGTTCAATATATTTGCATGCCTCTTCTCCAATTAAATAAGAGGAACTGGACAGACAGAAACTCCCACTAACACCCTCCATCCCCCAAAGAATGTGAACAAATGTTGAGTGAAATGACAGAAAAGCAGGTAGTTTAACAGGTTTCTCTACTGCAGGGCCACTCGGGGCATTCATTCATTCATTCATTCATTCATGGCAGGGTCGTCCAGGCTGTAATGCAGTGGCACAATCATAGCTCACTGTAACCTCGACCTCCGGAGCTCAAGTGATTGGCCTATCCTGGCTTCCCAAGCAGCTGGGACTACAGGCAAGAGCCACCGTGCCCAGCCAAAATGGAGCTTTTAAGATGATTTCCTAATTTTAGAGCATGAGTAATCTCCAAGAGGAAGATGTGATAGTTCCCAAACACTGGTGATCATGGAACTTTTATTTCTGTAACAGGCTAAATACAATGGAAAAAGTGGTGCTGGTGGTAGGCTTTATGCTCAATTGCTTTTTCTCCTGTCCTCTACAAAGTCCCATTCATTTGACATTTTAAAACTATATATTTTTTAATATTAAAAAAAATTCCCCACTTGCCAAGGCTGACCTATCGTTTCCCCTCTTAAGAGGTTTATGGGTAAGCACAGGCATAGATTAAAAAAAAAAAAAAAAAGGCCGGGCGCGGTGGCTCAAGCCTGTAATCCCAGCACTTTGGGAGGCCGAGGCAGGTGGATCACGAGGTCAAGAGATCGAGACCATCCTGGTCAACATGGTGAAACCCCGTCTCTACTAATGGTGCAAAAAATTAGCTGAGCATGGTGGCGCGTGCCTGTAATCCCAGCTACTCCGGAGGCTGAGGCAGAAGAATTGCCTGAACCCAGGAGGTGGAGGTTGCGGTGAGCCGAGATCGAGCCATTGCACTCCAGCCTGGGTAACAAGAGCGAAACTCCGTCTCAAAAAAAAAAAAAAAAAAAAAAGCCAGGTGCGGTGGCTCACACCTGTAATCCTAGCACTTTGGGAGGCCGAAGCGGGCGGATTGCCTGAGTTTAGGAGTTTGAGACCAGCCTGGGCAACAAGGTGAAATCCCGTCTCTCCTAACATAAAAGGCACCTGAATCACCTACTAGGGGAACAGCTGCATTCCTCTTTTGCTTTCTTCTAGAGGCCATTTAAAAAATTAAATAAAATAAAAAATAATGTTAATAATAAAAAAAAGAAACCCTGTCTCTACTAAAACACACAAAAAATTAGCCAGGCATGATGGCATGTCCCTATAGTGCCACCAGCTACTTGGGAGGCTGAGGCAGGAGAATTGCTTGAACCTGGGAGGCGGAGGTTGTCATGAGCCAAGATTGCACCATTGCACTCCAGCCTGGACAGCAGAGTGAGACTCCATCTCCAAAAAAAAAGAAAAGTTGTGTTTCTCTGATTCTACTCCCTGAACTCTAGTTTTGGGACCCATATATCTCACCTGGGCTATAGCAGCCGCTCCCAACTAGCCTCCCAGGTCCTGCCCCTCAGTCATCACAAATGCAAATCCAGTCACTTCCTTAACTGAAAACACTTTGATGGCAATGAAAACATTGCCCTGGTGAAAGGCCATGCTCTGGTTCCTACTTCCTTCCTGTTTTCTCTCTTGCCACAGTCCCCCTCCAAAACTTCTCCCCCTACTGGCAACACACACCAGATGTTTGCTAATCACCTACTTTGGAAAAGCTGGTCTGGCTGAGTCCTCTGCCCATGGGCTCCTGTAGCATCCTACACTTTTACTTTATTTTTCATAGCACTTAAACCACATAACTGCTTGACCTCTTGACCACTCGTCTGTACTCCCCACCAGAGAGCAAGTTCTGAGGTTCTGAGAGGGCAGAAATTCATTTTTTTTTTTCAACAGGGTTTCACCATATTGGTCAGGCTGGTCTTGAACTTCTGACCTCAGGTGATCCATCTGCCTCAGCCTCCCAAAGTGCTGGGATTACAGGCATGAGCCAACCGGAAATTCTTCATTTTGCTTTTTTTTTTTTTTTTTTTTTTTTTTGAGACAGTCTTGTTCTGACACGCTGGCTGGAGTGCAGTCACACAAGTCATAGCTCACTGCAGTCTTGACCTCCTAGGCTCAAGCAATCCTTCCACCATAGCATCCTGAGTAGCTGGGACTGTGGGCACGTGCCATGCCCAGCTAATTTTCTCACACATGAATACCCAGCAAAAACACTTGTCACATAAAAGATGGTCTATAAAGTGATGAACACACTTTAAAATAGGGTAACAAATATTCTTTTTCTCAGACTGGCATAGCAGGTATCAGTGGCACACTAAAAACATCAGATTTTAACATGTGTTCCATGATGAAGCAGACAAGAGGTGCTTCCTATCTTTGGTGGGAAAAAGGGGGAAAAAAAAAGAAATTATACTTACCTTTGGTAAAATCATAGACGAAAGTTAGAGTCTGAAGAATGAGACTCAAATTTCTACGGTTTCAACAGGAAGGGAGGGAGAGACACCTCTGTTGCTGAGGGCAGGACATTTGTCAGTTAGGATTGTTAAATCTTTATAAAACGCCAATCAAGGATAGTTCTAAAGGACAAAAGAGCGTCTCCAAAAAGCAGCACTATCAGATGGTCACAGCTTTAATGTTTTCAGTGAGGGTGCTCAGGAAAACACCTAACGCCACTTTCTGAAGGAGAGGTCAAATATCCTCTTTGCCTTTAGTCCAGTTTTCAGGAGTGTGCTTGTTCAAAAGATTAGGTGAAATTTCCTCACGGTTATCTCAACTAAGATGTTGACTTTGTGCACAGTTGTAACAATTACTTTTTGTGTTTTTTTCCCCCCTTAAGGATTTGGTTTAACAAACTTACTGAGCACTGACTCTGCAGCTAGGCACTATTTAAGTGCTTTACATGAATGAACACTTGGACTTGAAATAAGCCTGGAAGATTAGCATTATGCCTGTATACTAAACATCACCTTGCTGTACCACAGAAATTGGTACTATGCTTATTTAATAAATGAGGAAACTAAGTTGCATAATTAACGTAAAGTTACAAAACTACCAAGTAGCAGGTCTGAGATTCAAATCCAGGCAGTTTGGCCTAACAGTCTACATTCTTAACCATAATACTATAAGGGCTCTTGGATTAATAAATTCACCTCACACACATACATAAAGATCCACTTAATTTGAGTGAAGATTTGAGCTTTGGTGCTGGCTCTGTCTTTTTAATAAGTTGTGGGGATTTCATGTAAAGACACTTTCCAAATGGGAGGCCATCTACTCCTTCTGTAAAATTAGATGATTGGTTTCAGTCAGTGACCTCCTAACAGTGTGCGAGACGGGATGAGAAAGTAGAGGTGGTGGTTAGACACTAATATTACAAGGATCTTAGGGCCATTCCAAACAGACTCTTTAGGAAAATGAGTTGTTATGCTAAAAGTCAAGGTATGAAAACTCTCTGGACAGTAACAGCTTGTTTTCTCATGAAGCCCATGAACTCCAACTAATGTGGCAGCTGGAATTCCCCTCCAAGTGCATGCATAGACACCCGTGGGTTTTCCTAGGGAAGGAGTAAAGTCTTTTCTGAAACACTCAAAAAAAAATCATGACTCCAAAAAAGATGAAGGGCCTATCAAATACTTTCTCAGCTTTATGCTCTTGGAGGAAACTGGCAATCCAACTTTGTAAAGAGCAATATGATAAAACCTGTATTTTCTGATTAAGAGCCAAGTGTCATGAGACTATGATGAATAAGACATTAAAAGTAATGATAACTGGCCGGGCGCTGTGGCTCACGCCTGTAATCCCAGCTCTTAGGGAGGCAGAGGTGGGAGGACAGCTTGAGCCCAGGAGGTCGAGACATGCCTGGGCAATATAACGAGACCACGTTCTTTAAAAATAAAATAAAATAAAATAAAAATGTAATGATAACCTAATGAACTGGGCACCTACAAGTGCTACTTAAAATTTGCTGTCTTGGACACAGAGCTAAAGCAAAATACCTCATCTGCAACTAGTTTATATCTGATACAGACAATATGCTTTAAAATTTTTTTCAGAGTTATGAACTTACAATAAACCAAAGAAAAAGCCCAATCACTAGTTATATATAAAGTATTTATTTTTATGCACATATTTACCTACAAAATTTACAGAAAATAAAACAAAGCAGAATATATAGAATATCCTCTTAAGACTTCTTAGGAACAGAGGTTTTATTGCTGCAGTTCAAAGAATAAAATTTTATACATGTGAAAGCTAAGACGAACACATTTAAGTTAAATGGCAGCCTTGTTAAAAAGTTTTTTTATCTTGTTATTGAATTTTCAGCTTTATGTTAAATGAAATTTAAAAGATTGCTCATGAAATAATTTAAACTTTTTCAAAATCTAACAAACAAGTAAAAGGCACCTCCAGTACTTTAAAATATTTACAGCAATCCCAATAGTTTAATTTTAAGGGCTATTATAGTACACGTGGCTATTATGCATACATAGTATGTCAGTAACACTCTCTAACCAGTGAGAATTGTACACTCCAGTTTGTGGCACTGCTCTCAAGTTATTCTGGTGATGGCATAGGATGATCAATGACACCAGTGCGACAGTGTGACAGTGTGACAGCCTGTCTACCGCAGTGTAAAATCCAGTTATCTAAAACAATGACTATCAAATTCCCAGACAATACATAATTTATAAGTAGACTTGTAAATTCACAAGCCTTTAGGGCGTTTTAAAAATTATTAAAGAGGCCGGGCGTAGTGGCTCATGCCTGTGATCCCAACACTTTGGGAGGCTGAGGTGGGTGGAGCATGAGATCAGATTGAGAACATCCTGGTCAATCTAGTGAAACCCCATCACTACTAAAAATACAAAAAACTTAGCTGGGTACAGTGGCATGCACCTGTAGTCCCAGCTACTCGGGAGGCTGAGGCAGGAGAATCGCTTGAACCCAGGAGGTGGAGGTTGCAGTGAGCCAAGGTTGCACCACTGCACTGCACTCCAACCTGGCAAAAGAGCGAGACTTGTCTCAAAAAAAAAAAAAAAAAAAAAAAAAAAAATTAAGAAATATAAAGGGTATTTAGCATTACATGAAAACAATGAACTAAAAATATAACCACAATAGTTGCTGGTTTAACAAAAGGTGTTTCTCAAAACATCTATAATTTCTTACAACATAATGGAGAGTCTTCCTCAGTCTAAGCTGAATCCAATGTTTTTCCTGCAATATGATATAAGAATGAAAGGCACACATAATAGCCAGTTTTAAAGGGCTGTGGGGATGGCAAGCAGATGTTCCTGAAATACTGGTGCAGGAGAACAAAGTCCACACAACATTTTCCTCTTTGTTTAACATTGGCATTGATTTGCTATTTACAGTAGTTTGCAAAAATACATTATAAAAACTGAATGAGGTTCTGTTTCTAAGTTTAACTTAGTAACATACATACATACTTCATCTGCAAATATCTTTGCAGGATCTGAAGTACTAAAGTGACACTAATACTGAAACACAGGTAATCAAAGGTACCAAAGCACTGATAACGTGAGTCACCATCATCAAGACAATCTGGGTAAATATTGCACACTTCTTGTCAGTTGCTGCTATGACCTTTACATATCCAACCGCAAAAGGAATCCTTTATGGCTTTTTGCTGTATCACTTATTTGAAGAAAGGCTGTTTTAAGTCTCAAAAATGAGTGAAGATTGTCATTGAACATGAGGCCTAGGTTTCAAAATTAATTTTCCTGTCTGAAAAATGGAAAGACAAAATTTTTTCAATACGTAGTTCTAATAAAAATACCACTGCTTATTTATAAACCTTAAAAGGTATGTGCAAAGAATCAGAACCCTTCTTTATAGTCAAGATTAAACAATTAGTAGTTATGTTTTCAAAGCTTCCTTTGTGTGGAGCTTCCTTCCGAGTTCTTTCTTTTAAAATACATATATACATACATTTTTTTTTTCTCCTCTATTTTTTGTAGAGATGGGGACTTGCTATGTTGCCCAGGTTTGTCTCAAACTCCTGGACTCAAGCAATCCTCCTGCCTTGGCCTCCCAAAGTGGTGGGATTACAGGCATGAACCACCATGCCTGGCCTCTTTATTCTAATTTCTGTAATGAATAGGTATTACTTTTTTTTTTTTTTTTTTTTTTTGAGACAGAGTCTTGCTCATCACCAGGCACCAGGCTGGAGTGCAGTGGTGCAATCTTGGCTCACTGCAACCTCCGCCTCCTGGGTTCAAGAGATTCTCTTGCCTCAGCCTTCCGAGTAGCTGGGACTACAGGCGCACGCCACCACGCCCAGCTAATTTTTATATTTTTAGTAAAGACGGGGTTTCACCACGTTGGTTAGGATGGTCTCGATCTCTTGACCTCGTGGTCCACCCGCCTTGGCCTCCCAAAGTGCTGGGATTACAGGCGTGAGCCACCGCACCCGGCTGTATTACTTTTTTAATGACTTTTTAAATTGAAGGTTAGTACACTTTTATAAATAAAATAAGCAAATCAAAATAGAAGCTACTTATCAAAATTGTAACACACCCTTATTATACACTGGTACGTAATAGTTTTTAATTTACTTAAAGATAGAGTCTCACTGTCATCCAGGCTAGACTGCAGTGGTATGATCACAGCTCACTGCAGCCTCAAACTCTTGGGTTCAAGCAATTCTCCTGCCTCAGCCTCCCAAGCAGCTGGGACTACAGGTGTGCACCACCAGCCTGGCGAATTTTTACATTTTTTGTGGAGATGGGTTCTTGCTAATGTTGTCCAGGCTAGTCTCAAACTCCTGGACTCAAGCAATCCTCCTACCTCAGCTTCCCAAATTGCTGGGATCAGAGTCATGAGCTCCCATGCCCAGTACCTGCTGTGTCCAGTTCCCCATGATCTATTTTTTTTTTTTTTTGAGACGGAGTTTTGCTCTTGTTGCCCAGGCTGGAGTGCAATGGCGCGATCTCAGCTCACCGCAACCTCTGCCTCCTGGGTTCAGGCAATTCTCCTGCCTCAGCCTCCTGAGTAGCTGGGATTACAGGCACACGCCACCATACCCAGCTAATTTTTAGTATTTTTAGTAGAGACGGGGTTTCACCATGTTGACCAGGTTGGTCTCGATTTCTTGACCTTGCGATCCACCCGCCTCGGCCTCCCCCCCATGATCTAGTTTTAAAAATACAATAGGTTCACATGTCCATAGTCCACAAATTAATCTACGACTCTATTTACAAATAACAGTATAGCGTATCACTTGATAAATAATGGTAGTTTATAAAACCAATATCCAATGAGCCATTTTTGGTCAATAATAAACCACCACTGAACTCTACTGAATCTAAGATGCTTCAGTTATAAGATGTATCCTCATTTTATGCCATTAAGAAAGGTTAAATTGTTACATCTGCCAATTTGTTAGATCTCATTAATTATAAGATGGATCTCAATGGTAAAAGTATCTCAGAATCAATGCCATAAAGTATATTCCCACTATTAATTCCACAGAGACAATTTATTGTTAATAAAATATCTACCTTTCTAAAGCCAAAAATTTCAGTTTTCATGCAGGTCTATAATTTTCTAACCAAAAAAATACTTACATCATCACAAGACATATTGTATTCTGCTAACACCGTTCGACATCGAGCAGCTATACTGTATACATGTGGTCAAAGGAAGATTTCTCATTTCAAGAGTAAGCTTTTTCTTTTGAGATGGAATCTTGCTCTGTTGCCCAGGCTGGAGTACAGTGGTGTGATCTCAGCTCATTGCAACCTCCACCTCCCAGGTTCAAGCGATTCTCCTGCGTCAGCCTCCCAAGTAGCTGGGACTACAGGCACAGACCACCATACCTGATTAATTATTTGTATTTTAGCTTTGCTCAGTGGCAGTATCGTAGCCAATGAGGTTTCTCCGAGGCGCAATTATTGCTAATTGAAAACTTTTCCCGATACCCCGCTATGACGACTTGAAATACAGTCGGCATTGGCAATTTTTGACAGTCTCTACGGAGACTGAATTAAAAAAAAAAATTATTTGTATTTTAGTAGAGATGGGGTTTCACCATGTTACCCAGATTGGTCTCAAACTCCTGAGCTCAGGAAATCCGCCCACCTTGGCCTCCCAAAGTGCTGGGATTATAGGCGTGAGCCACCATGCCCAGCAAGAGTAAGCTTTTAACCATTACCTAGATCAAGAAAGCACTTTAGAGAATGAAACTTAATCCTTGGTAAAGGATACATTGATGGTGCAACTACTCTCTTGTGTATTCCAGCAAAGAACAAGCCTATTAGAGTGATACAGCTAATGGTGAAAAATGGATGATTCCATAATGATGTGAAGAAGGACACCTGTAAAAGAAGAGTTGAAAATATAAAAATGTTAAAAATCTTAGGATGGCTGATTCCTACCTCCCCTCTTGTACATAAATATATATAATGTTTTTTATCATCTACTATGAAGATTTGAAGACTTCTAATAATCTTAGTTCTCTGTATTGCTGGGTTGTAAAAATAAAAATATATAGGCTTCCTATCTTCTATAAAACAATATAGCAGTATTCCCTCCACTTATTTCAAATACTTGAACCATTAAAAATCCATTCCTGTAATCAAAAAACAACCCTATCAGAACTATTTACTGAATTCTGCACTCATGAGTGAAGATGAGGCCTCTGGTCTCAGTGAAAACACAAATCAAACATGAGTTAGTTATAGTCCCTGTTTTTATTTTTTTGAGACAGAGTTTCACTTTCACTCTTGTCACCCAGGCTGGAGTGCAATGATGTGTTCTAGTCTTACTACAGCCTCTGCCTCTGGGGTTCAAGTGATTTTCCTGCCTCAGACTCCTGAGTAGCTGGGATTACAGTCACCTGCCACCACGCTTGGCTAATTTTTGTATTTTTAGCAGAGATGAGGTTTCACCATGTTGGCCAGGCTAGTCTTGAACTCCTGACCTCAGGTGATCCACCCACCTCAGCCTCCCAAAGTGCTGGGATTACAGGTGTGAGCCACTGTGCCCAGTCTACTTTCCCTGTTAAAAAGCTTCCTTAAGAGTTGAATGCCATTCATAACCTGGTCCCACTCTAATTTTCATCTCCTGTCATATTTCCACATATACACTGCCTTGTTCAACTCTCTCCCTCCACCTGGCTAACTCTTACACGTCCTCCTAACACTCAACTCCAGCATCACCCTTCCTCCCTGCAGAGGCAAAAACAAATTTGGCCTTGAAGCTACTGAGATCTAAATGACCACAGGACATTCAAGCAGGGAAAAATTATTAGTAGCTATCCATAAAGAACTAGAATGAAAGAGAAAGAGCTGATTTCAGATCTGGACCTATCAAATGATAGGTCAACACACAAGTATAAGAACATGTAGAGGGATAAGGGTCCAGGATCCATGAGTGGAACAAGAGTAGGCACCAAGTGGAAATGTTGACTGGAGAAACAGGAAAGACAAGCATTTAGAGCCCCTGTAGAAAGAAATCAAGTGGATTAGTAACTAGATAGGAGCAAGAGAATCAAGGTAAGCACATCCTCACTCCACTCGCACACCAGATGTTTCAAGACAGAAGCACCCAGTAGATGACCCAGCATGGTATGGTACTGGTTACAGAAGTTTGTCAGATGAAGAAATGAGAGGCTGAAAACACTAGGAAAGAAGCTCCCAGAAAGATGATGACCCAAGGAAAAGTTAATATTCCTGAAGAATGTCTTCTTGAAACCTGAGGCCGGCCAGCTCTGTTGTGTGTGACCTGCACAAGGTTAGCATATACAGTGCTTTGTGTCTTAATTTTAATTAGGTCAGTCTGTTTCAGCCTTCTGCCCTCCATGGCAGTACTTCAGTGCAGCAAAACAGCACTTGTCTCCAGACCAGGCATTCGGGTACTTCCGGTCTGCCATATTCTTTCTTTCTCTAAGTTCTTCCAGCTAGCCACTGGCTTCTGAGTTTGCAATTCTTGTTACAGATACAATTGCTGGTTAAAAGTCCTGTCAGGTTTGGGGTTATTAAATACTGAAATATAAAGAGCCAACCCTTAGGTGAATAGTTATATTCTCACCTAATTTAGAAAATTATATTAGCTGCATAGTTTTGGGCCTATGTCAAATTATATTTAATTCTGTGTTTTATTAAGATCTCAAATAGCTGAAATCAGCTTATATTTTTCCCAATTAGAAGTCAGACTCATTTCCCAAGATGGATCTTTTTCAATCTTCTTGCCAGCCTCCTTCCACTCTTCCCCTAAAGATGACTACCGAGTGTAGCCTTAAGATCAGATTTTTATAAATGAACACACAAGAGAGTTTCCTGTCTGCCACAAAAATCTTCTATTAACATAAAATTCCATCACCAATCTCCCCTTGCTTCCTATCCTTTTATATATCTCCATCTCGGCAGATAGTTAGGGAGACTATATGCGAAATAAACCCTCTGGCTGTTGGAACTGCCATGGAGACTGATGACAGAAGCCTTCTATTAGGTTTTTCTTCTGTATAACCTAAAAGGTACAAATAGAGCTACTGAAAGTAGTCTACTTAATTGCAGCTTAAAGCAGAGAGGGGATTTTTAAGATCTGTGAAAATCACATCATTATCCCCTAAATAAAACTGCACTGAGGGAAAGAAACTTCACTGAAAAACAAGACTACTCTAATTTAAAAAACCTGGAGTTTGAAATTAAGGCACAAATTAGTAGAAAGAGGTAGAAATTTGAGAAACACGCTATCAGTTTTCATCAAAGGATGCTTCAAGGAATATATGAAGTTGGTTATTGCATTTGGTATAGGGATATTCTTGCACAGTGCCCGGTGGGAGATCGCTCAGTGTTTTCTATATTAAACTTCAGGCAAGACATTCTTTTCAGAGATAAATGCTAGGAAAGAAAAGCTTTGCTAACTCAAGGATCTTCACAGACAATGAAAATCACAGATTTAACTGTGCCTTCACTGATTAGGTAACTCAGAGAGTAGTTTGTAATTCACTTGTGGCTACTATGCTGGGCTATATGGCCTATATAGCAGTGAGCTGGTCTCCTTTCTGGTTTTGACTTCATGGTCCAACTTGTTTTTATCTAGTCCTGACTTTACTGCACTTGTATTTTGCTATTTTATCATATGTGTTTCCTGTAAAGTCATCTCCCGTGCTTTACAGGATGAAAAATGGTATAACTCACAGAAGAAAATATCATTTTATAATTTTTTTTCTCTCCCTCTTTTTTCCTGAGACAGAGCCTCGCTCTGTCACACAGGCTGGAGAGTAGAGGCACAATCATAGCTCACTGCAGCCTTGATCTCTTGGGCTCAGGTGATCCCACCTCAGCCTCCTAAGCAGCTGGGACTACAGCATGCGCCACTACACCCGGCTGATTTTTAAATTTTTTGTAGAGATGGGGTCTTGTGATATTACATTGCCCAGGCTGGTCTTAAACTCCTGCCTTGGCTTCCCAAAGTGTGGGGATTTTAAGAGTGAGCTACCATGCCTGGCCTATTTTAGAACTTTTAAAATTTGCACTGACACTAAATGAACAAAGCAGAATGAAGAGAATACTCACACTGAAGTAAAAGTGAGAGATGCAAATATATGTAGAAATGATAAATTCAGAACTGAATGACAAATAATGAAATGTCTGAGAAAAAATAGCATTTCTTAGACCTTTTTCCTTGTAAAGATACTTAATTCACAACAACTAGCCAAAATCTTCCTTAAGGAAATTAATAGAAGACATATTTTTAATAGGACAATATCACTAATAGTAGTAATAGGTAGTGTTTGAATACTTTATCATTAACAAAGCACTGCAATATCCATTATCTCACTTAATTATGCTAATGATTTTAAAACAAAACTTCTACCTTTTGTGTCTCAGGATCTATTAACCAGTTCCAGGCACCAGTAGCCGTACAGACAGATACCACTATAAGAAGCACTGATGAAAGATAAACATGAAATTAGTAAGCAAATACACGCTTAATATGTGATAATATCACCACCAGTTCCTACTAAATGACAACCGAAGAACTGAGCACTTTATTAAATGGAAAATGCACTAACTAGATTCAGAAATTGGGAGGCTTGCCATTCGACTTCAAGGAATTCTCTTAAACACTGTGAACCTTAGTAATCAAGGATACTCGTTCTCTCATTATTTGGTCAGAACTTATGAAGACCAATGAAATTAAAAGCAATTCGATGGTGACACTTCAGTAGAAGAGTCTATGCTATGTAACTGTTCACTGTGCTTAGCGAAGACTTTGCAGATCTTATAAACTCAAATTAAAAAAAAAAAAAACAAACAAACTCATTTTCTAATGTAAACAAATCATCAAAGACTCCTTTCTGGATGTACTGAGAGGCCTGACTAAAGGATTTTGCTTTGCAGATGACTGCCCATGGTTAAATTAAAGTCAGTGCAGGAAGTGTGGAGCACATTAGTTAGTATCAGATTTTCTTTAAGGGACTTAGTAGGGTAGAAATTACTGCCAGTAAAACTTAGAAAAGGTCTTTCTCTCCACTGAGCTAGAATGATTTTAGAAATTCTAAATAAATTATAAGTAAAACTTGAGAACAGTATTAGTAAAAAATAATAAAGGGGCATCAAGACCCAGTTAATATTCTGGAGATGATGACAGTTGCCTTTCAGGTAGGATGCACACATTTTTCAAATGTGGAAACAAGTTTCCAAGAGCAACAGAAATATAGCAAATATAGAAATATAGTAAAACCTTAATTATCTAGAATTCCTTGATGTACTTTTAGAAGATGTAAACTAAAGGGGGAAAAAAATCTCATTTTAGGTATTTAATAATGGGATAAAAATATCGAAACCATGTTCTGAACCCAGAACAGACTGGACTCAATTTCTTAACAATTCTCTAGTTCCAGAAATACATGCTCTATATTATGCATGTATGTTTTAAAAAAATAAGCAATTTTAAAATCAATTCACTAGAAAGGACTTCATACACATGCTTTATTTGACTGGTACATTAACCTAGTAAGTGCTAAGACCATGAGTCAGAGAAAAAGTAAAGTCTATTTATTATATTACATTTTATAAGATAGGGCGGTATCATATACATTTTAACAGATTTTCAAGTAACAGTGAAACACAGATTTTGGGGATAATTCCTAAGTAAACCAGAGAACCTAAGAAAATCATTATCTGTGAATTCTGAACAACAAGAATTCTCATAGCATACAATTAAAACTTTGCAAATAAATAAAAATTACACAAAAAATCTTGTGAGACCCTTAGCTTCAATAGTGCTTTTTTGGTCCAGCAAACTGATTTACACATTTACACTTTGAAATAAAGTCAATCCTTAACGTGTGCTACTATACTTCCTTCTTGATAGGAATTAAATTTCAATAATGACCATCCAATAAATTAAAACTATTTGGCCAGGCACGGTAGCTCATGCCTGTAATTCTAGCACGTCAGGAAGCTGAGATGGGAGGATCACCTGAGGTGAGGAGTTTGAGACCGTCTGGCCAAAATGGAGAAACCCCATCTCTACAAAAAAATACACAAAAATGAACCAGCTGCGTGTGGTGGCGGGTGCCTGTAATCCCCAGCTCTTTGGGAGGATGAGGCAGGAGAATTACTTGAACCTGGGAGGCTGAGGTTGCAGTGAGCTGTTCAATAACAAAAACAAACGAACAAAAACCTATTTCAAACACCTACTAGCAAAGCATTTTGTTTGATGATCTCATGGCTTGTATATTTGCCCACATTTCCTATATATTTCCATGGGCCAGTAATCCCTGTTCAAATTACATTTTGTAGCACTCATAATACTTGTGAATAGACAGTAACAACGTGAACTTCTGTTTTAGGTTAGGCTTCAAAGTAACACGATTATACTGTTAAAAATCAACTAAGGGTAATTTTGTAACTTTTTCAAAGATACATTAAATAACCCGACTTGACTTTCTTTCTTTCTTTTTTTTTTTTTTAAACACAGGGTCTCCCTCTGTTCCCCAAGCTGGAGTGCAGTGAACATTGTTCATAAAGCCTCGACCTCCTGGGCTCAAGTGATCCTCTCAAGTTGCTGGGACCATGGGGTGTGCCACCATGCCTGGCTACATTTTTTTTTTTAATTTTTTTTTTTTAAGTAGCGATGGGGTCTCCATCTTACGGAGACGAGTCACTGCGTCCTGCCAATATGACTCTTCTTACTAAAACTTTATTCCAATAGTTTGCAGGCAAATTACAAAACTGCTAAACGGGCTACAGAAATTTTTATTAGGTATGTCTGCATCAACGTCGTAATAGTTAATTTAAAATTTTAAATATATATTTTTTACCATTTATTTATTTATTGAGACGGAATTTTTCTCGTCACCCAGGATGGAGTGCAATGGTGTGATCTCAGCTCACTACAATCTCTGTCTCCCAGGTTCAAGTGACTCTTCCGCCTCAGCCTCTCGAGTAGCTGGGATCACAGACGCACAACACCGTGCGTGGCTAACTTTCTGTTAGACGGGGTTTCACCGCGTTGGCCAGCCTAGTCTCGAACCCCTGACCTCAGGTGATCCGCCTGCCTGGGCTTCCCAAAGTGCTGGGATTACAGGCGTGAGCTATTAAGCCTGGCCAAAATATGTTTTTTAATGGAAAAATATAAACAACCACATGAAATAGACTGTTCTTTTGAGAAAGCCAGTTATAATTTCCTTTTCTTTAAAATTTCTTCATAAGGCATCGTTTACAATGTTAAATTTATGCAAATATTGTACACAAAAGCAAATCATTCCCACATAAGGTTAAAAGTATTGTTAGTTTTCCCTTAAGATAGCATTCAGGAACTTACTTCTCCAACGTCCAGTAGCAGGTTGCAAACAATGAATATATTCAGTAAGTCTCCTCTCAAAAGCCTTGAGATCTAGGTAGAAAGACGTCAATTTTCTAATTAGACACTCTTAATCGTCTGACAAAATGTCAGAGTGTCTAACATTAAGACGACGTGTGAGATACTCTTAACTGTTTCACGTCTTACACAACTTCCATGTATCACTGCACTGCTCATTTACTCTGACAGCTTTTTAAGCACCTGACAAAAACATTAAGCTTCTTTAATTCCACTCCCTCATATAGGAAAACTTGTTGATTCACTTTTAGAAGCTTCATAAAATGGTATGGGGAGAAATCAGCAGCAGCCTGAGCCAGAGCCAAAAGGGAACATTTTGAGAGTTGCAAATAAAATTAAAATGAGGTCGAGTTTTAGCTCTCTGGGAACCAAGAACTTCCTATTAGAACCACGTAGTGCCTAACATCAAAGTCTTCGAGGTCTACTTGACTGCAATTACCTGCCTCGGATTTTCAGCTCTTATATTTAATTAATGGCTACGCCGTCTGGCGTTACTACACTTCTTGACACTGATAGCGGGTGGGTGTGGAAAGACATTCCCCGTGCCCCCTCTGAAGGGCGTACAGGTGAGCTTCGTGGCACCCAGGCAGCGCCTGGTTCTAGAAGACGGGCGTCTAAGCTGCTCGCTCTGAATGAGTGGTGTGCTTTCAACTTTAAAACACCGAGCAGCACTTCCCAACCTCGGCAGTTACCGGAAACCACCGCAGGAATCAGGGATACGACTCGCTGGGTTGCGAGAATGAAATGAAATGAATTAGCAGGCTGCAATGCACCAAGTGTAAGTCTCTGCCAACGAATAGAAAATAAAAATAGAAGCTGGCGAGGAGCTCGACCCTCTAGGCTTGAGAGGACGGAAGGAGCTGAGGCGCCGCCCCTCGCGTCTGGCCAGGTACGGCCGCTCCGCGCCCCCCAGCTCCGGGCCCCGAGCTCCATCCTCCGCGTCCTCCTCCCGGGGCGGGGGTCTTCGGGACGCCGGCCCCTCCGGAGCGCCGCCAGCTTCCGAGAGGAGACGTGGGACGGGCCCAGGCGGCCCACCCTACCTTCCGCCTGCTCCAGCGAGTTCATGTCGGGCGGCAGCTAGGGTCACCGCTGCTGCCCTGTCCGCATCGCAGCTTCCGCGGCCCCCGCCCGGTCTGCAGAACCAACTCCCACCTCTAACCGCTCCCCGCTTCCCCTCCCCGTCGCACCGCCCCTTGCCTAGACCCGCTACGCTCATTGGACACCTCTGTCAGACCTCCAACTAAGATGGCTTTCTATTGGCTTTCTTCTGCACCGGCCTCTGAGCCCAGCGTTGGACGGTCAGCCGGAGGGACCAAGAACTGCCGGTGGCAGAGCTGGCGTAACGCTGGCGCCGCCTCCTGCCCCGGGGAGGAACTGCAGCCCTGCGGAGCCAGTTCATTCATTTACTCACCGTTCCCCGCTTGGTTCTTAAATTCCTCAAATATTGATTGAGCGCCCACTACCTTCCAGGTATTATTCTCGTCGCTAGCGAAGGATACAGAAATCAGAGCTGGTTCTGTTCTCAAGGACCTCAAGGAGAAATAAAACCTGTACAGAACTAACCAGAACCTCAAATAACCAGTTTCCTTAATTATAGTATCCTAGATAACCAACCCTTTAAGTAAACACTTCTCTCTTGGTTACTTTCTTCTCACATAACCCAACTTTCATAATTCATAAATGAGGCAAAGTATAAGCTCAAATACCTATAACTTAAAAAGA
Organism: Saimiri boliviensis; assembly: GCF_048565385.1. Taxonomy (NCBI): domain Eukaryota; kingdom Metazoa; phylum Chordata; class Mammalia; order Primates; family Cebidae; genus Saimiri; species Saimiri boliviensis. Next base: position 122,342,445 of record NC_133449.1, read on the forward strand.
GCTCTGTAAGGAATTGACTACATTTATATTTGATTACAAGGCCTTCTTGTTCATTTATTCGTGGCATTCATTCATTCAAACACATTTTATTGCTTAACATTCTAGACACTGTATTGATACAGGTATGCGCCAGATAGACAGGATTCCTGCCCACAAAGAGGAAGGGTTACAGCAGGCAATAAACATGCAAATAAGTAATTGATTTCAAATAAGAATAGTTCTGTTAAAACAGAGATCCCGGCCAGGCGCGGTGGCTCACGCCTGTAATCCCAGCACTTTGGGAGGCTGAGACGGGTGGATCACTTAAGATCAGGGGTTCAAGACCAGCCTGGCAGCGATGGCGAAATCCAGTCTCTACTAAAAATACAAAAATTAGTCCGGTGCGGTGGCACATGCCTGTAGTCCCAGCTACTTAAGAGGCTGAGGCAGGAGAATCACTTGAACCTGGGAAGAGGAAGTTGCAGTGAGCCGAGATTTCGCCAGTGCACTCCAGCCTGGGAGAAAAGAGCAAGATTTCGTCTTAAAAAAAAAAAAAAAAAAAAAAAAAGAAAAGAAAGAAAGAAGGAAATAAAGCCTGGCTGGGTGTGGTGGCTCACATCTGTAATTCCAGCATTCTGGGAGGCTGAGGCGGGTGGATCACTTGAGGTCAGGAGTTTGAGACCAGCCTGGGCAACATGGCAAAACCCTGTCTCTACTAAAAATACAAAATAATTATCCAGGCATGCGTGGTGGTGCATGCCTGTAATCCCACCTATTTGGGAGGCTGAGGCACAAAAGTCACTTGAACCCAGAAGACAAAGGTTGCAGTGAGTCACTGCACACCAGCCTGTGTGACGAAGTGAGGCTGTCTCAAAAAATCAGAAACAAAAAAACCCCAGAGATCCTAAGATTAATGGACTAGATTTTTTGTGGCAGTAACATACATATCACCTGTTGCCCCAAAAACCTACTGAAATCTATTTTAAAAAGAATTAACCCTTTTAAAGTATACAATTCAGGCTGGGCTCGGTGGCTCACACCTGTAATCCCAGTACTGTGGGAGGCCAAAGGTGGATCACCTGAGGCCAGGGGTTTGAGACCAACCTGACCAACATGGCGAAACTCTGTCTCCACTAAAAATACAAAAATTAGCTGGGCATGGTGGCATGTGCCTGTAAGCCCAGCTTCTCAGGAAACTGAGGCAGGAGAATCACTTGAACCTAGAAGGTGGAAGTTGCAGTGAGCCAAGATGGTGCCACTGCACTCCAGCCTGGGTGATCAAGATCGTGCCACTGCACTCCAGCCTGGGTGATACAGCAAGACATTGTCTCAAAAAAAAAAAAAGTATACAATTCATTGTTTTAATTATATTTACAAAATTTTACAATTATCGTCCCATCTAATTCCGCAACATTTTCATCACCCCCGAAAGTATCCTGCACCTATTGTTAGTTACTCCTGATTTTCTCTTTCCCTGGCAACCATGATTCTACTTTCTGCCTCTGTGGGTTTACATATTCTGAATGTTTCAGGGAAACATACAATATATCTTTTTTTTTTTTTTTTTTTTTTTTTTTTTTTTTTTAAGACAAGATCTCACTCTGTCACCCAGGTTGGAGTGCAGTGGTGCAATCTCGGCTCACTGCAGCCTTGACCTCCCAGGCCCAAGCAATTATCCCATCTCAGCCTCCTCAATAGCTGGGATTACAGGTGCACACCACCATGCCAAGCTAATTTTTGTATTTTTTGTGGAGATGGAGTTCCACCAGGCTACAAATGTGTTATCTTTTGGATTTAGCTGCTTTCACTTAACGTAATGTTTTCAAGGTTTATTCATTTTGTAACATTTCAGTATTTAACTCCTTTTCATTGTTGAGTCATAGTCCATAGTGTATTTACATTATCTTTTGTTTATCCATTCATTATTTGATGGACATTTGAGTTGTTTCCACTCTTCGGCTATTATGAATAATCCTACTATGTACATTCATGCACACGGTTTTGCTTGAATGTATGTTTTCAATTCTCTGGGATATATGCCTAATGGAAGAATTGCTGGTTCATATAGTAACTATACGTTTAGCTCATGCTCACCTTTTTCAGGAACTGCCAAACTGTTTTCCAAAGTGGCTGCACCATTTTAAATTCCTGCTAGCAATATATGAGGCATCCTTATGAAATCCTGTGGTTTTGTCCTTTTTTCTATTGCTGTGACATATTACACAAACTCATTTCCTGATGCTAAACTAACTGCGTTCCTTGGATAAATCACGCTTCATTACGGTGTGTAACACTTTTGATATGTTACTGAATTTGATTTGCTAATGTTTTTTGAGGATTTTTTTTTGTCTATGTTGATAAGAGATAATCATTTTTTTTCTCTTTTCTTTTTTGAGACAGGGTCTCACACTGTCACCCAGGCTGGAGTGCAATGGTGTGATCTTGGCTTACTGCAATCTTCACCTCCTGGGTTCAAGCAATTCTCATGTGTCAGCCTTCAGAGTAGCTGGGACTGCAGGTGCACACCACCACACCTGGCTAATTTTTATATTTTTGGGTAGAGACAGGATTTTGGCATGTTGGCTAGGCTGGTCTCAAACTCCTGACCTCAAGTGATCTGCCCACCTTGGCCTCCCAAAGTGCTGGGGTTACAGGCATGAGCTGAGATATTCATATATTTTTATTTTTGTTTTTGTTTTTTTTTTTTTGAGATGGAGTTTCACTCGTGTTGCTCAGGCTGGAGTGCAATGCTGCAATCCTGGCTCACTGCAACCTCTGCCTCCTGGGTTCAAGCGGTCATCCTGCCTCAGCCTCCCAAGTAGCTGGGATTACAGGCATGCACCACCACACCTGGCTAATTTTTTGTATTTTTAGTAGAGATGGGGTTTTACCATGTTGGTCAGGCTGGTCTCGAACTCCTGACCTCGTGATCTGCCCATCTCAGCCTCCCAAAGTGTTGGAATTACAGGTGTGAGCCACTGAACCCAGCCAATATTCATGTATGTTTAAAGTGATGGTGGTGAATATCAACCTGCCACAGTATTTCTATTCAATTGAATACATTTAAAAGAATGATGCAATGGACTAGGCGTGGTGGCTCATGCCTGTAATCCCAGCACTTTGGGAAGCTGAGGTGGGCAGATCACCTGAGTTCTGGAGTTGGAGACCAGCCTGGCCAACATGGCGAAACTCTGTCTCTAGTAACAATACAAAAATTAGCTAGGCATAGTGGCATATGCCTGTAGTCCCACTACTCAAGGAGGCTGAGGCAGGAGAATCGTTTGAATTGGGGAGGCAGAGGTTGCAGTGAGCTGAGATTGTACTACAGCACTCCAGCCTGGGCAACAGAGTAAGACTCTGCCTAAATAAAATAAAATAAGAAAAGAATGATGCAAGGGCTTTCTTTCCAAATGTCAGTATCTGCAATTTGCCAGAAATTACATTTTTACAAATATTCAAACCCACGATGAAAATTTGTGATGTCACTTTAAAAACACGTGACATGGCATATAGCTTGTCAAAATTATTTTACAAGGTACAGCAAGAGGAACTCTCCAAAGATCACTGTCACTGTTATAGTCATTTTAGGGAGACCCCAGAGGGTTCTGAGCAGGAGAGCCATGTAATCTTTCAATGTTTTACAAAGCACTGTTGTGTGTGGATACAGAGTGGAAGCTGGAGGCCAGCTAGAGGCCATTGTAGTCATCAAGCCTAAATGATGGTGTCGGCCAGGTAGTAGTGAAGGTGATGGGAAGTGATTCTTTGTTGTTGTTTTTGAGACAAGGTCTTCCTGTCACCAAAGCTAGAGTGCAGTGGTGTGATTATAGCTTACTGCAACTTCAACCTCCCAGGCTCAAGTGAGCCTCCTACCTCAGCCTTCCTAGTAGCTGGGGCCACGCCCAACTATTATTTTTTTCAGAGACAGAATCTCACTATGTTGTCCAGGCTTAAATGTTTAATATATGTTGAGGGTAGAGCTAATAGGGTTTGCTATCTGATCTGATGTACCATGTGAAAAGAGAGAGAAAGAATGTAACTCCAGCTACAGGATTCGGAGCCCATCAACTCATCTACTCGTCTATAAACTCAGCTCTAAAATGAATTTGATAGCACCCCTTGACTCATAGAGCTGTTGTTGTGTTGTGAGGTTCAAAGAAGATTTGATGCTCCTAAACTTTAAAAGGCAGTGTGGCAACCCCCTAGTAAAAGATAACCAACTTTTGCTATTTTATAGGCTATCCCTCTCAGCAGCTGATCTTCACCTTATTGCTGTTTTAAGGGTCATTAGTGTTTTGTCTTCTTTTGTTTTTACACTAAACTCTACCTTCATAGACGGCAGCAGGGAATCTTCAGATCTTTGCAACCTCAGCTCATACTCTAGTGCCTGGAACACATCTTCCTTAAATACGTGTTACTACGTTCTTGCCAAATCCCATTGATATGAAGTTCTAAAATCTGTTCCTTTTCATCTCCTCAACTATCTCATGGTCCAAATTCCTTAACCTGTGAGACCCTATTTTCCTTTCCACCTCCCCTATGTCCCCCAGTCCCTCTATCCATAAATGTGGGTGCCAATGACAGGCTAATAACATGCACCCTTTCAAAAGCATGTTCAACATTTCTTTTAACACAGTTGAGAAGGAAGGGTAGAGGCAACCCCCCAGGTAGCCCTTACTGTTCCCTCTGTTGTCCCAAGCTCTTGCTAGAAACTTGCACAACCCCGTTAGGCAAACAAAAGCCCTGTAGTCAGCAGAACTGTCCCTTTTGAAGGCAGGCGAGCAAAGCTTCCACTTACAATGCTTTGCAACGTCCTATTCATCAGGCTGTCTTCACTCCTCACCTCCCCAGGATCTAGCCCAGGAGAGCCTGTCATATAACAGATGTTCAATAGCCATCCTCTAAGCACTGCTGCGTGCCAAAGGGAAATGTGATGAATTAGACTTGGAGATGGAGAAATGGAACATTGAGCAAGAAGTCAAAAGGGGTGGTTTGACTTAGGGTTTAAATTCAGGCTAGGACAATCATGGTGAGATCCGGGCAAACTGATTTTTACTTTCTCTGTTGTGAAATGGGCCTTGAGGACTTTCAAACTTTCAAACTTTTTTTTAACTGAACTCTCAGGCACATGCTTTGTACTGTGGTGAGAACACCGTGAGTATGCACACACACCCACACGCGACTGAAACAACGGGTCATGAAACCACGCACCCTACACCCTCACTTCGCATTAAGTTTCTTTTTAGTATTTAATTTTAAAAATTATTTTTATTTAGGGTCTCACTCTGTCACCCAGGCTGAAGTGCAGTGGTGTGATCTCTGCTCATTGAAACCTCTTCCTCCTGGGCTCAAGTGATTCTCCCACCACAGCCTCCCCAGTAGCTGGGACTACAGACACACACTACCATGCCCAGGTAACCTTTTAAAATACATTTTGTAAAGACAGGGTTTTGCCATGTTGCCCTCACTGGTCTCAAGCTCCTGAGCTCAAGAAATTTGCCCATCCTGGCCTCCCAAAGTGTTAGGATTACAGGCATGAGCCACAGGGCTTGGTCTGAGTTAATTTTTAAAAAAAAGTCATCATGTCCCTAACAAATATATACAGCTACCATGTACCCACAAAAAATTTTAAAAATAATAATAATAGTCATGACTCAGTACATAGATTTTACAAACCTCTCATAGATTTCGATCCACTGTTTAAAAAATGTCACATGGGAGGGAAACAGGAGGTAATGCATGGAAAGAGTATGGGCCCAAGGAAGGCAGCCTGAATGGAAAACTGAAAAATGCTATAGTAGAGGAACCTGCAAAATGACGTGGTGGGGGCGCCAATGAATTCTGCTGGCAAACGGGAAGGAGGCAGGTTGAGGATGAGTTAAATACACAAAGTACCAATAGGGAAAAGATTCCAGTGCTGCTTAGAACCTTCTGAGCCCTCATCTTCGCACAGCTGGATTCTTCTCATCCATCTTTTAGTTCTCAGCTCAAATGCCTCTGCTTTATGAAGCCCTCCCAGAGCATGAGCTCCTGCTAACCTTCCTTTTTCTCACTGTATCCTATTACTGTTACTTCTTCCGTAGAACTGTCAACTAAAGAATCATGAGGTTCATAAATTTGGGGAGGAGAGCTTTATTTCTGTTTGTTTATTTTTGAGATGGGGGTCTTGCTCTGTTGCCCCAGCTGGAGTGCAGGGATGCAATTATAACTCACTGCAGCCTTGAACTCCTGGGGTCAAGCAATCTTCCTGCCTCAGCCTCCTGAGTAGCTAGGACCACAGCCACATGCCACCATGGCCAGCTAATTTTTATTTTTATTTATTTATTTATTTTTTTGGTAAAGACAGAATCTCACTATGTTGCCTACGTTGGTCTGGAACTCCTGGGCTCAAGTGGATTACAGGCATGAGCCACTGTGCCCAACCTGGAGAGGTTTATTTCTTAGAAAGGTTTGGAGCCTGCAGACTGGCCATCCTGATGGGCTGGGAAGCATAGTCTCTGGCAGAGACAAAAAGCAGGTACTTTGAAGGAGATAAGGGTGAAACAGGAATTTATGCCAAACGGATTGGCCAACTATACATACTTAACATGTTATAGGAGAAACTATGAATATTCAGGAAAGAGGGGTGCACCCATGCATAATAAACAATCATGTATGTTACATGGGTCACAGGTTCACTTTGGGGTAGAGACTTAACATTGAAATGCATTGCAGTTAGACCCTTTATGTCAAAAGGTGAAGCAGAGAACATAAAGGCACTCAGTGTGCAGCCTCTGTAAACTGGCTAGGACCAGTCTATGGTGGGTGGTCTCTCATCAGAAGAAAGTTACTGAAATCAGTCTCTTGTCTAATGAAAGCAGGAGTTATGGCTTGTGGAACAAAGGGATTAGCGAGTCAGTGACTGGTAGTTGGTAAGCTGCAATTGTTTCAATATTGCTTGTTTAGCTGCTAGAGAAAAAAAAAGAGCATTGTGGCAGTTAGAACATAGTTTATTCTTTAAGTATCTGGGTGAGTGACTTACCCCTTGCCTGGCAGGGCCTTAGGTACCAATAAGTTATTTAGTGGTGATTTCTGAGATTTTGGTCATGACCCGAGCAGTGTACGCCGTACCCAATGTGGTAGTCTTTTGTCCCTCACCACCCCCACCCCTCCCCCCAAGTCCCTGAAGTCCATTGTATCATTCCTATGTCTTTGCATCCTCATAGCTTAGCTCTAAAAGGGTTAATTTTATGGCATGTAAATTATATCTTAATTTTAAAATATAGCATTAACTTCTGTGCTTCAAAGGATACCACTGAGAAAGTGAAAAGACAACACATAGGGTTTAAGAAAATATTTGCAAATCATATATCTGGTAGGGGACTTGTATCCAGAATTAATTTTTTAAAAGAAAAAAACCTCTTATATCTCAACAATGAAAATATAAATAACCAGGTGGCTCATGTCTGTAATCCCAGCACTTTGGGAGGCTGAAGCAGGCAGATCACTTGAAGTCAGGGGTTCCAGACCAGCCTGGCCAACATGGGGAAACCCTGTCTCTACTAAAAATACAAAAATTAACCAGGTGTGGTGATGCGTGCCTGTAGTCCCAGCTACTCAGAAGGCTGAGGGAGTAGAATGGCTTGAACCTGGGAGGCAGAGGTTGCAGTGACCTGAGATTGAGCCACTGCACTCCAGCTTGGGTAACAAAGTGAGACTCCATCTCAGAAAAAAACCCAAAAAACAAAAAACAAAAATATGGGCCGGGCGTGGTGGCTCACACCTGTAATCCCAGCACTTTGGGAGGCCGAGGCGGGTGGATCACAAGGGCAAGAGATTGAGACCATCCTGGTCAACATGGTGAAACCCCGTCTCTACTAAAAATACAAAAAATTAGCTGGGCATGGTGGCGCATGCCTGTAATCCCAGCTACTCAGGAGGCTGAGGCAGGAGAATTGCCTGAACCCAGGAGGCGGAGGTTGCGGTGAGCTGAGATCACGCCATTGCACTCCAGCCTGGGTAACAAAAGCGAAACTCCGTCTTAAAAAAAAGAAAAAAAAAATAAGTAACCCAATTAAAAAATGGACAAAGGGCTGGACGTGGTGGCTCATGCCTATAATCCCAGTACTTTGGGAGGCTCAGGCTGGTAGATCACTTGAGGTCAGGAGTTTAAGACCAGCCCAGCCAACATGGTGAAACCTTGTCTCTACTAAAGATACAAAAATTAGCTGGGCATGGTGGCATGTGCTTGTAATCCCAGCTACTCAGGACGCTGAGGTGGGTGGATCACTGGTGTCCAGGAGGTTGCAGTTGCAGTGAGCTGCAATTATGCCACTGCACTCCAGCCTGGGCAATGAAGTGAGAACCTGCAATCAATCAATCAAGCAATCAATCAATAAAATAAACAATAAACAATGGACAAAGGAGCTGAATAAATACTACTGCAGAAAAGATATACGAATGGACAACAAGCATAGGAAAAGATGTTCATCATTAGCCACAAGGGAAATGCAAGCAAAAACCATACCACGGTGAAATACTACTTCATATCTATTAGGATGATTATAATAGTAATCATAATAATAATAATAAATCATAGCAACAATTGTTGTAGAGGATATATATAAATTGGAATCTTTATTATTCATGGGAATGTAAAATGGTATGGCCACATTGGCAAGCAGTTAGGCAGTTTCAAAGTCAGCAAGATGGCTCACGCCTGTAATCCTAACACTTTGGGAGGCTGAAGTGGGAGGATCTCCTGAGCCTTGGAGTTTGAGGACAGTCTGGGCAACAAAGGGAGATTCCATCTCAATAAAAATAAAAAATTAGCAGGGCATGGTAGTGCAGGCCTGTAGTCCCAGCTACTTGGGAGGCTGAGGTGAGAGGATGGCTTGAGCCCAGGAGATGGAGGCTGCAGTGAGATGTGATCATACCACTGCATTCTAACCTGGGCAACAGAGCAAAACTCTGTCTGAAAAAAACAAATAACACAGAGGTTGCAGTGAGCCTAGATGACACCACTGTACTCCAGTCCGGGTGGCAGAGCAAGACTGAAACAAACACACAACAAATGAACCCCCAGAAATCACCAGAGGAGGCCAGGCACAGTGGCTCATGCCTGAAAGCTCAGCACTTTGGGAAGCCAATGTGGGCAGATCATGAGGTCAAGGGATCAAGACCATCCTGGCTAACATGGTGAAACCCTCTTTCTACTAAAAATACAAAAAGTGGCTGGGTGTGGTGGCCTGTGCCTATAGTCCCGGCTACTTGGAAGGCCGATGTAGGATAATTGCTTGAACCCAGGAAGCAGAGGTTACAGTGAGCCAAGATCACGCCACTGCACACTCTAGCCTGGTGACAGAGCAAGACTGTCCAAAAAAAAAAAAAAAAAAAAAAAAATCACCCTATGATCCAACAATTCAACTCTCGTCTACCTAAGAAAGATGAAAACATATGTCCATTCAAAGGCTTGTATGTGAATGTTCATAGCAGCATTATTTATGATAGTAAAAAAATTGAAGAAAATATCTACCAACTGAAGGTAATAATATATCTGTACAATGGAATATTATTCAGCAATAAAAAAGAAGGAAGTTCTGCCACATGCTATAACATAGATAGGCCCTGAGGCCACTGTGCTAAGTGAAATCAGTCAGTCACAAAAAGACCAATGATCTGAGTCCACTTATATGAGGTATTCAGAGTAGTGAAACTCATATAGACAGAAAATTGAATGGTGGCTTCCAGGGGCTGAGGGTGGAAAGAGTGGAGAATTAGTGTTTAATAGGTATGGAGTTTCAGTTTTGCAAGATACATTTCGTTTCATGCATGGATGGTGGTGATGATTGCACAGCAGGATGAAGGTATTCATATTAAACTGAACTGAATGGTACATTTAAAAATGGCTAAGATGGTAAATTTATGTGTATTTTACTACAGTTAAAAAAAATTAAAATCACATAGTGACCTATCATCAAAAAAATGTTTGTCTTTCTTTCTCTCTGGATAGATTCTCCTGCAGTATTGTGGAAACTTCCTATTTTGCTAAAGGTTTCTTACTTGGTCATTGGATTCTTTTACACCCTTGGTTTCTGGAAAATGTATAAAAAGGCTTTACTGAAATTTATCGAATTGGAACAAATGTTACCTATTCTTTCTTCACTTAGAGACAACTTGTTTAACCCAATAGACTCAGAAACAATTGGGGAAATAGTTATATTGATACTATAAGATACATCTTTGCTAATGTTTTTTGAAAAACAGAAAAGCTTTTTATCTTATCACATACCTTAAATATATTTTCATCAAAACCTCGAAGGAGTCAATTTAGTTCATTTGATTTGGAGAAACTATTCACCTTTTTCTCTATCTTTCTTTCTTTTCTTTCTTTCCTTCCTTCCTTCTTTCTTTTCTTTCTTTCTTTCCTTTTTTTTGATATCGAGTCTCACTTTGTCACACAGCCTGGAGTGCAGTGGCACGATCTCAGCTCATTGCAACCTCCACCTCCTGGGTTCTAGTGATCTTCCTGCCTCAGCCTCCCAAGTAACTGGGATTACAGGCATGCACCATCATGCCCAGCTAATTGTTTTTTGTGTTTACTGAAGATGGGGTCTCACCACATTGGCCAGGCTGTTCTTGAACCTCTGATCTCAGGTGATCCACCTGCCTTGGCCTCCCAAAGTGCTAGGGTTACACCTGGCTAATTTTTGTGTTTTTTGTAGAGACAAAGTCTCATTTTGTTGCCTAGGCTGGTCTCAAACTTCTGACTCTGGGGCTCAAGCAATCTGCCCACCTTGTCCTGCCAAAGTGCTGAGATTACAGGCATGAGCCTTAGCCTCCCAGAGTGCTGGGATTATAGACTGTGCCTGGCCTGGGCAGTCATTATTGATCTTCCCTCCTTCTCACTCCTTACATGCAATCCATCAGCAAGTCCATCTTCTCTCCAAACACAGTGAAAGCTCTTCTACTCCACTCCTCATCACTGTTGCTGTTATTTTTCTTTTTCATTTTGAGACAGGGTCTTGATCTCTCACCCAGGCTGGAGTGCAGTGGTGTGATCATAACTCAATGAAGCCTTGACTTCCCTAGCTCAAGTGATCCTCCCTCCTCAGCCTCCCGAGTAGCTGGGACTACAGGCATGCACCACCATGCCTTGCTAATTTTTAAACATTTTTATAGAGATGGGGGTCCCACTATGTTGCCCAGGCTGTTCTCAAACTCCTGGACTCAAGTGATTCTTCCACCTCAGCCTTACAAAGTGCTGGGATTACAAGCATGAGCCACTACCTCTGGCCTGCTGCTGTTCTTTTTCTTTTTGTTTTTAAACACTTTTTTTTTTAGGTTCAGGAATGCATGTGAAAGTTTGTTACATAGGTGAGCTCATGTCTCATGTCATGTGGGTTTGTTGTACAGATTAGTTCAGCACCCTGTGTATTAATTTGTTCTCACTTCTATAAAGACATAACTGAGACTGGGTAATTTATAAAGAAAAGAGGTTTAATTGGCTCACAGTTCTGCATGGCTGGGGAGGCCTCAGGAAACTTACAATCCTGGTGGAAGATGAAAGGGAAGAAAGGCATGTCTTACATGGTGGCAGGAGAGACAGTGAGCAGGAAAGGAAGTTCCACACATTAAAACCATGAGCTCTCATGAGAACTCACTCCCTATCATGAGAACAGCAAGGGAGAAATCTGCCCCCATGATCCAATCATCTCCCACCAGGCCCCTACTCCAACATGTGGGGATTACAATTTGAGATGAGATTTGGCTGAGGACACAGAGCCAAACCATATCATTCCACCCCTGGCTCCTCCAAAATCTCATTCTCTTTTCACATTTCAAAACACATGATGCCAGCCGGGCGCGGTGGCTCAAGCCTGTAATCCCAGCACTTTGGGAGGCTGAGGCGGGTGGATCACGAGGTCAAGAGATCGAGACCATCCTGGTCAACATGGTGAAACCCCGTCTCTACTAAAAATACAAAAAGAATTAGCTGGGCATGGTGGCGTGTGCCTGTAATCCCAGCTACTCAGGAGGCTGAGGCAGGAGAATTGCCTGAGCCCAGGAGGCGGAGGTTGTGGTGAGCCGAGATCGCGCCATTGCACTCCAGCCTGGGTAACAAGAGCGAAACTCCGTCTCAAAAAAACAAAACAAAACAAAACAAAACAAAAAAAAAAAACAAAAAAAACACATGATGCGCTTCCAACAGTCTCACAAAGTCTTATCTCATTCCAGCATTAACTCAAAAGTCCCAGTCCAAAGTCTCATCTGAGAAAAGTTAAGCCCCTTCTGCCTATGAGTCTGTAAAATAAAAAACAAGTTAGTTACTTCCAAGATACAATAGGGGTAGAGGCATTGGATAAATGTTCCTGTTCCAAAGGGAGAAATTGGCCAAAACAAAGAGGTGATATGCCTCATGCAAGTCTGAGACCCAGCAGGGCAATCATTAAATCTTAAAGCTAAGAAATAATTGCCTTTGATCCCATGTCTCATATCCAGGGTATGGGTATGCAGTGGGTAAGCTCCCTAGGCCTTGGGCAGCTCTGTCCCTGTGGCTCTGCAGGGTACAGCCCTCATGACTGCTTGCATTGGCTGGCATTGAGTGCCTGCAGCTTTTCCAGGTGCACAGTGCAAGCTATCAGTGGGTCTACCAATCTGTGATCCAGAAGACTGCGGCCCTCTTCTCATAGCTCCACTAGGCAATGCCCCAGTGGGGACTCTGTATGGGGGATCCAACTTTACACTTTCACTCTGCATTGGCCTAGTGGAGGTTCTCCATGAGGGTTCCGCCCCTGCAGCAAACTTCTGCCTGGACATCCTGGTGTTTTCATACATCCTGTGAAATCCAGCGGAGACTTTTAAAGCTCAACTCTTGTCTTCTTTGCATCCTCAGGTCCAACACCATGTGGAAGCCACCAAGGCGTGGGATTTGCACCCTCTGAAGCAACAGCCAGAGCTATAGTTTGGCCCCTTTTAGCCAAGGCTGGAGCTGGAGCAGCTGGAATGCAGGGTGCCATGTCCCAAGGCTGCGCAGAGCGGGTGGGATACTGGGCCTGGCCTACCACGAAACGTTTTTCTTTCCTAGGCCTCCAGCCCTCAGATGGGAGGGGCCGCCATGAAGATCTCTGAAATGTCCTAGAGACATTTTCTCCATTGCTTAGCTATTAATGTTCAGCTTCTCTTTACTTATGCAAATTTCTGCAGCTAGTGGCTTGAATTTCTCTCCAGCAAATGGGTTTTTCTTTTCTACCATGTGGTCAGGCTGCAAATTTCCCAAACTTTTATGCTCTGTTTACCTTTTAAACGTAAGTTCCAATTTCAGACCATCTCTCTCTTCAAACATATAAGCATATACTTTCTGAAATAACCAGGTCACATCTTGAACACTTGGCTGCTTAGAAACTTCTTCCTCCAGCTACCCAAAATCATCTCTGAAGTTCAAAATTCCACAGATATCTAGGGCAGGGGCAAAATGCTGCCAGTCTCTTTCCTAAAGCATAGCAAGAATGACCTTTACTCCAGTTCCCAATAAGTTCCTCTTCTCTGTCTGAGACTACCTCAGCCTGGACTTCATTGTCCATATCGTTATCAGCATCTTGGTCAAAACCATTTAACAAATCGTTTGCAAGTTCCAAACTTTCCAACATCTTCCTCTTCTTCTGAGCACTCCAAACTGTTTTAACCTCTGTTTATTACTCAGTTCCAAAGTCACTTCCACATTTTCAGATATTTTTATAGCAGTACCCCACTCTTGGTACCAATTTTCTATATTAGTCCGTTCTTACGCTGCTATAAAGACATATCTGAGGCTTGGTAGTTTAAAAAGAAAAGACATTTAATTGACTCAGAGTTCTGCATGGTTGCGGAGGCCTCAGGACACTTAAAATCTTTTTTTTTTTCTGAGACAGGATCTTGCTCTGTCACCCAGGCTGGAGTGAAATGACATAATGTTGACTCACTGCAGCCCTGACCTCCTGGATTCAAGCGATTCTTGTGTTTCAGAGTCCAGAGTAGCTGGGATTACAGGTGTATGCCACCATACTTGTTTTTTTTTTTTTTTTCTTTTTGAGACACAGTCTCGCTCTGTCACCCAGGCTGGAGTGCCATGGCAAGATCTTGGCTCCCTATAACTTCTGCCTCCCAGGTTCAAGTGATTCTCGTGCCTCAGCCTACCAAGTAGCTGGGACTACAGGCATGCACCACCATGACTGGCTAATTCTTTTGGGGTTTTTTTGAGATGGAGTCTCACTCTATCACCCAGGCTGGAGTGCAGTGGTGTTATCTGGGCTCACTGCAACCTCTGCTGCCTGGTTTCAAGCAATTCTCCTGCCTCAGCCTCCTGAGTCGCTGGGATTACAGGTGCCTGCCACTGTGTCTGGCTAATTTTTGTATTTTTAGTAGAGAGAGGGTTTCACCATCTTGGCCAGTCTGGTCTTGAACTTCTGACTTTGTGATCCACCTGCTTAGGCCTCCCAAAGTGCTGGGATTGCAGGCAGGAGTCACCACACCCAGCCTAATTTTTTGCATTTTAGTAGAGATGGGGTTTCATCATCTAGCTAATTTTTGTATTTTTATTAGAGATGGGCTTTCACCATGTTGGCCAGGCTGGTCTCAAGCTCCTGACCACAAGTGATCCACCTACCTGGGTCTCTGTGATTACAGGCATGAGCCCACGCCCAGGCAGGAAACTTACAATCATAATGGAGGGTGAAAAGGGAAGCAAGGCAGGAGAGAGAGAGAGCAAGGCGGGAAGTGCCACACTTTAAAACCACCAGCTCTCGTGAGAACTCACTCCCTCTCACGAGAACAGCAAGGGAAAAATTCACCCCCATAATCCACTCTTCTCCCACGAGGCTGCTACTCTGACATGTGGAGATTACAATTCAAGATGAGATTTGGGTAGGGACACAGAGACAAATTATATAGCCCAAGAATAAAGCCCAGTACCCAAGAATTATCTTTTCTGTTCATCTCCCTCCTCTCATTCTCCACCCTCAAGTAGACCTGAGTGTCTTGCTATCTTCTTTGTGTTTAATTTTATTAAAATAGTGTCACATTGTGAGTATTCCTTTGAAATTGCTTTATTTGTTTACCGTTACTAATTCTAAGATCCATCTGTGTTGATGTATGAGTTCTCATCATTTAGCTTGCACTTGTAAGTGAGAACATTGTGGTATTTGGTTTTCTCTTCCTACATTCGTTTGCTGAGGATAAAAGCCTCCAACTCCATCCATGTTTCCACAAAAGACATAATCTGGTTCCTTTTTATGGCTGTTATTTTTCAACTGGACAGTTGTGACGGTTCCCACTCCTCACTTCCACTCTGGAACCCCTGCACCCTCAGTAATTCTACATATGCAACCCAAGAGGGCATGCTTCCCTTTTATCCCTTTTAAAATGATAAAATATTTAATATGTACAAAGGTATGTAAGTGCATACATGTAGGCATGTGGAGGTGGTGAGACACAGCCATGAAACAACATCTGTGAGCCCCCCTTGCACCCTAGGACAGGGAACAGTAGCAAATCCTTTCATGTCTCGTTTACCCTTTTCAATAGCTTGGGAACTGATTCTTTCAAAAACTTAATTGCTAATAGTATAGTGTTGACCAAAAGCCTTACTAATAACATATCAATTAACACATATTTTGTATGTTATATGTATTATATACTGCATTGTTTTTTTGATACAGGCTCTTGCTCCATCACCTGGGCTGGAGTGCAGTAGTATGATCACGGCTTACTGTAGCCTCAACCTCCCAGGCTTAAGCAATCCTCCCACTTCAGCCCCCTGAGTAACTGAGACTACAGGCACACACCACAATGCCCTGCTAATTCTTTATTCTCCAGAGAGGGGGTCTCATTGTGTTTCCCAGGCTGGTCTGGAACTCCGGGGCTCAAGTGATTCTCCCGCCTTGGCTTGACAAAGTGCTGGGATTATATATGGTATTCTTACAATACGGTGAGCTAGAGAAAGGAGAATGTTATTAAGAAAATCCTAAGGAGGAGAAACTGTTTCCTATTCATTAGGTGGAAGTGGATCATCATAAAGGTCTTCATCCTTGTCTGCACGTTGAGTAGGCTGAGGAGGAGAAGGAGGAGGAGGGTTGGTCTTTCTGTCTCAGGGGTGGCAGAGGCAGGAGAAAATTCATGTACAAGTGGACTGGTGTAGTTCAAACCCATGTGGTTCAAGGGTCAACTGTATCTATATTGTCATCGTTAATTTTAGGTGTTAACTCAGTTGGATTAAGGATCACCTAATTAGCTGGTAAAGCCTCACTCCTGAGTGTCTGTGAAGGTGTTTTCAGAGATTCTAGTGTGTGAGTCAGTGGACTGAGTGGTTGGTCAATGCGGGTGTGCATGATCTAATTGGCTAGGGGCTGGAATAGAACAGAAAGAGGAGAAAAAAGCATTTTCTCTCTATCCTGGAGCTGAAACACTCTCCTCCTTTTGTCCTTGGACACGAGCACTCCAGGCTTTCTGACCCTGGGACTCCAGACTTATACTGGCATCCCTCCCAACCCCTTCCCCCCTCTGCTCCCACCTTCCTTTCAGGCCTTTAGCCTTAAACTGGGAATTACACCATTGGTTTCCCTGGTTCTGAGGCTTTCAGACTTCGGTTGGGCCATGCTACCCAGCATTCCACGGTCTTCAGCTTATAGACAGCCTGTTATGGGACTTCTCAGCCTCTGTAATTCTTGTGTGAACCAGTCCATATATATATCCTCCTGGTTTAGTCTCTCTGGAGAATCCTAACACACATATGTATAAAAATCTATCTATCTATATATGTGTGTGTGTGTGTGTGTGTGTGTGTGTGTGTGTATAAAGAGACAGACACACATGTGGAGATTTTTTTTTTTTTTTTGAGATGGCATTTCACTCTTGTTACCCAGGCTGGAGTGCAATGGCACGATCTCGGCTCACCGCAACCTCCGCCTCCTGGGCTCAGGCAATTCTCCTGCCTCAGCCTCCTGAGTAGCTGGGATCACAGGCACGCGCCACCATGCCCAGCTAATTTTTTGTATCTTTAGTAGAGATGGGGTTTCACCATGTTGACCAGGATGGTCTCGATCTCTTGACCTCGTGATCCACCCGCCTCGGCCTCCCAAAGTGCTGGGATTACAGGCTTGAGCCACCGCGCCCGGCCGGAGATTTATTTTAAGGAATAGTGCATATGATTATTGAGGCTGGCAAGTTGAAAATCCACAGGGTAGTTGTCAGGCTGGAGACCCAGGGAAGAGCCGATGGAGGTTGCAGTTCAACTCCAAAGGCCTTCTGCTGGAAAGTTCCCTCTAGCTTGGGGGAGGTCAGTTTATCATTGGATTGAAGCCTTCACCTGATTGGATGAAGCCTGCCCACATGGCGGAGGGCAGAAGGCACTACTCAGAGTCCCTTGATTTAAATGCCAATCTCATCTCAAATCACCTTCACAGCAATGTGCAGAATAATGTTTGACCAAATAGCTGGATAACTTGGCCCAGTTACATGGACAGAAAATTAACCATTACATTCACGAACATATACCTTTGTGCAAATGTATGAACTTTTATACGAACTCGATTTCTAGCAATGCAATTGTTGTTTCAAGGGATATGAACAAGTGTCAAATGTGTGGAAAGATATTGCTGTGCTATGCTCCTAAGATGCCACAAACTAAGAGGTGCAAACTCCCTCTAATGTATATGAGTGTGAGTTTGGGCATATGTGAACTTAGCTACTTTGAGTGCATGTTCCTCAAAATCTCTGCTTTTTTTCTGCATCAAGACCATTGTACAAACTCCTTTGCAGCCTGGAATTCCTTTCTTTTCCACAATATCCTTTGCTTACTCTTCTACACAAATTTATCTACTTATGCCCTCACCTAATTAGGTCAAACGCTCCTGTTTATTTTTTGAAAGGATCAAGCATAATTTTGTTTACTGAAAAAACTGTTCCGGCTTTGCTGAGGTATAATTGACAAATACAATTTGTAAGGGCTGGGTGAAGTGGCTCATACCTGTAATCCTGGTCCTTTGGAAGGCCTAGGTGGGAGGATCACTTGAGGCAAGGAACTCAAGGCCAGCCTGGGCAACATAGCGAGACCCTATCTCTATGAAAAAAATTTAAAATTAGCCAGGCTGATTTAAAATAGTCCTGGCTATTCAGGATGCTGAAGAGGGAGGATTGTTTGAGGCCAGGAACTCAGGGTTACAGTGAGCTATGATTGCACCTCTGCAATTCAGCCTGGGCAACAGAGTGAAACCCTGTGTCTTAAAAAAAAAAAAAAAAAAAAAAGGTCCAGGTGCAGTGGCTTAAGCCTGTAATCCCAGCACCTTGGGAGACTGAGGCTGGTGGATCATGAGGTCAGGAGTTCAAGACCAGCCTGGCCAACATTGTGAAACCCTGTGTCTACTAAAAATGCAAAAATTAGCCGTGTGTGGTGGCAGGTGCCTGTAGTCCCAGTTACTTGGGAGGCTGAGGCAGAAGAATCAGTAGAACTTAGGAGTGGGAGGTTGCAGTGAGCCGAGATTGTGCCAGCCTGGGTGACACACACAGACTCTGTCTCAAAAAAAAAAAAAAAAAAAAGGGCATACATTTAAGGTGTAGGACACAATGTTTTGATACACACACACACACAGTAGAATAATTACAACCATCAAGCTAATTAACATATCCATCATCACATAGTGACTTTTTTTTTTCTGGTTAGAACACTTAAGATTTACTTTCAGCAAATCTCCATTTTATTTTATTTTATTTTTTCTTTTTAGATGGAGTCTCACTTTGTCGTCTAGGCTGGAGTACCGTGGTGCAATCTCAGCTCACTGCAACCTCTGCCTCCCAGGTTCAAGCGATTCTCCTCCCAAGGAGCTGGGATTACAGGCACCCACCACCACGCCTGGCTAATTTGTTTTTTGTATTTGCGGTAGAGTTGGAGTTTTACCATGTTGGCCAGGCTGCTCTCGAACTTTCAACTTCAGGTAATCTGCCCGCCTCAGCCTCCCAAACTGCTGGGATTACAGGTGTGAGCCACCGCACCCAGCCTATGTTGCTCAGGCTTCTGTAAATATTTAGAACACGCTGTGTAGTGGGCACTGGGTGAGCAAGAAAGGACACATTTTGAAGCACATGCTTAGCCAATTTTTAGTGCTCCATAATTACTTATGAATAAATGAAATTGGATTCCCAGCTCACACAGGTGTCCCTAAAGCACATACTGTAAAGATGCCAAGCAGGTATAATGAGCAGGGAATTCTTGGTGTGTCTGTTTCTGAAAAGATACTAGAGAACTAAAGAGGACAGAGTAGAAAGTAGAACTGTCATTCTATCTAACATGGTGAGGTATTCCAAGACGGAAAGGAAATGCTATCCAGTCCTTTACCACGTCTCTCCATTTACACACAGCCTCTGATAGGGTTTCTAGCACTTTGTGCAGGTTTCAGGTGGTCAACCAGGGCCTAGGAAGCCTCCAATGCACTCCTGTTTATCATCTGCATTCCTTAGATAACTTCTCCCAATTACTAGGGTCAGCATTTTCTTTCTTCTATTCTTTTCCACTTACATGTATAAGATAATAAGGGCAAAATACAATAAATTTTTAAAGTTGTTGACCCATTTAAACACATTAAGCAGAAAAAGCTGTCAAGGTTGCTGAGAACACAGATCAGCTTTGAAGTTTCCCATGGGACCGCCTAAAGTGTCGGTCCAATGGTGGTTGAGGGGCCCTGGTGTACAGCAAAGTGTGGGTCTTCCAGATGTGGCAGTCACCAAACATCAAGGAGAGGTTCCAGTGCTGGTTCCTGAAACTAGAGAATTACCTCATCACTCGAGACCTAATTGTTTGTTTGTTTTTTGAGACAGTCTCATTCTGTCACCCAGGCTGGAGTACAGTGGCGCGATCTTGGCAGGCAATTCTCCTGCCTCAGCCTCCTGAGTAGCTGGGACTACAGGTGCATGCCATCACGCCTGGCTAATTTTTGTATTTTTAGTAGAGATGGGGTTTCACGATGTTGTTCAGGCTGGTCTTGAACTCCTGACCTCAGGCATTCGAGATTTTAGGTGTCAGCCACCGCACCGGGCCCCTAATTGTCTTTATGTACAGCATGCAAAGGACTGGGCTCTCTGAAATCCAGAGATCTAAACTGTTTGCTTGGCAGACTCATCTGGGTAGCAGTTAGTCATGGAACTGGAGTACCTATGCTCTGGCAAGCACATTCCAGTTGCTGGAAAATGGCAGTGAACCGGCAGGCAGAAATTCCTGTCTTCTAGGGGCTTACCTCCTGCTAGGGATTAGAGAAAACACACAAATAAGTGACGCTCACACCTGTAATTTGAGCCCTTTGGGAGGTCAAGGTGTGATGATACCTTAAGGCCAGGGGTTTGATACCAGTCTGGCCAACACAGTGAGACCCTGTCCCTACAAAAAGTTAAAACTTAGCCAGAGGTGGTGGTGTGCACCTATAGTCCCAGCTACTGAGGAGGCTGAGGAAGGAGGATTGCTTGAGACCAGGAGTTCAAGGCTGCAGTGAGCTAAGAAAGATGCCACTGTACTCCAGCCTGGGCAACAGAGTAAGACTCATTGCTAATAAGTAAATAAATGAATAATAAAATAAAGTAAACCAAATAGAAATGCATGGTATGTGACCAGCATACCTCAAAGCTGTCCAGGTCATCAGAAACAAGGAACACCTGAGAAGCTGCCACAACCAAGAGGAGCCTCAGGAGACATGAGGACATTAGGTAAAAATCAGGGAAACCTGAATGAAGTTGGACTTCTGTTGATAGTAGTAATGATGATGACATGTATGTATGATAATAGTAATGATGACATGTATGGGTGATAGTAGTGATGATGTGTGTGTGTGTGTGTGTGTGTGTGTGTGATGATAGTAATGACGTGTGTGTGTGATGACAGTAATGATGACGTGTGTGTGTGATGATAGTAATGATGTGTGTGTGTGATGACAGTAATGATGTGCATGTGTGTGATGATAGTAATGACGTGTGTGTGTGCGATGATAGTAATGATGATGATGTGTGTGTGTGATGACAGTAATGATGATGTGCGTGTGTGTGATGATAGTAATGATGACGTGTGCGTGTGATGATAGTAATGATGATGACGTGTGTGTGTGATGACAGTAATGATGTGCGTGTGTGTGATGATAGTAATGATGACGTGTGTGTGTGATGATAGTAATGATGATGCGTGTGTGTGGTGAGAGTAATGATGATGATGTGTGTGTGTGATAATAGTAATGATGATGACGTGTGTGTGATGATGATGATGATGTGTGTGTGTGATGATAATAATGATGATGACATGTGTCTGTGATGATGATGTGTGTGTGTGATAATAATGATGATGTGAGTGTGTGTGATGATAGTAATGATGACATGTATGTGTGTGATGATAGTAATGATGATGATGTGTGTGTATGATGATAGTAATGACGTGCGTGTGTGTGATGATAGTAATGATGACATGTGACAGTCATGATGATGACATATATATATGTGGTTGTGTATCAGATGTTGATGAGTGTCTTGGAGAAAAGTGAAGCTAGGGTAGAGAGACAGGGAGTGCAGTTGGGGTTGGGGGAAGGTGAGGAGGGCCCTACTGGGATGATGGCATTTGGACAGAGCCCTGGGTGGAAGGGAGGGAGCATGCCATGTGGTTATCTTGGGGACAGCAAGGGGCAAGGCCCTTCAAGAGGAAACAACTATAAGCCCATTAGAGAGGAAGGTCAAGGTGAGGCCCAGGGGTGGGGAGTGGAGCACGGGGGCCCAAGATCATGGGCAACCTTCTAGGTCTTAGTGAGGACTTTGGCATTGACTCTCGGCCAGATGTCGGCCAGATGGGTCTGGCCTTATTTGCAGCATGGAGTCCGTATCACATGGCCCTCCTTCAATGGGCTTTTGAGTCACCCTAGAGGTAATTGCCAGACTGTAGAGCAGGAGTCCACCACCTGTGGCCCTGTAGCCCTTGGGCCAAATCCTACTCGTTTGTTTTTCTGCAAATCTGTGCACAGGTGAGCCACTTCCCTCTTACCTGCTCAGTCAGGTTTCTTCATACATTTGTGTTGCCATTGGTAATTGTTTGTCACATCGTATATTCCATCCTGTGATCTTCCTGACTTCCTAAATGATTTTTTTAAAGGTGCATACTTTGAGATTCGGTCTTGATGCTGTAAAGGTCAATGGGTTTTGGCAAATGCATAGTGTCATGTACCCTCCATTACTGTGTCGTACAGAATGGTTTCACTACCCTGGAAAAACCCTGTGCATCACTATTCATCTCCCTTTGCCTTTAAACTCCTGACAACCACAGACCTTTTCATCACCTCTGTGGTTTTGCTTTTGCAGAATGTCATCTAATTGGAATCATATAGTATGTGGCCTTTTTAGACTGGTTTCTTTCACTCGGCGATATGCATTTAAGATTCATTTGCATCTTTTGTGTCTTCATAGCTCATTTATTTTTATTGCATAACCATATTCCATTGAATGGATGTACCACACTTTGTCTATCCTATTGCCTCTGAAGAGCATCCTGATTACTTCCAGTTTTGGGTGATTATGAATAAAGCTGCTACAATCATCTGTGTGCAGGCTTTTGTGCACATACAAGTTTTCAGATCAGTTGAGGAAACACCTAGAGGTGTGACTGGCATGGTAAGACTGTGTGTAACTGTGTATGAACCTCTGATTTTTGGAATATTATGGTAAGGCTGTGACTAGCTGTGTATGGACCTGTGATTTTTTTTTTTGAACAGAGTCTCAGTCTGTTGCCCATCCTGGAGTACAGCGGTGTGATCTTGGCTTGCTTCAACCTCCATCTCCTGAGTTCAACCGATTCTCGTGCCTCAGACTCCCCAGTAGCTGGGACTACAGGTGCCTGCCACCACACCCAGATAATTTTTGTGTTTTTTAGTAGAGATGGGGTTTCACTACATTGGCCAGGCTGGTCTCAAAATCGTGACCTCAGGTAATCCACCTACCTTGGCCTCCCAAAGTGCTGGGATTACAGGCATGAGCCACCACACCCGGCCAGACTTCTGCTTTTTAGAGAATGATGGTAAGGCTGTGTCTAACTGTCCATGCACCTCTGTTTTTTTAGAGTATTAAAATGGAAGGAACTTATGACATTTTCTGGTCTGTGTCCCTTTTACAACGCCATGTTACTCTTTTTCTATTTCTGGAGTCTTGATTGAAATTTCTCCAGAGGAGTGTTAAAATTCAAATTGTTTTCAGTGAAATTTAAAATTATGATGGAACTTCTAAGAGTAGATTCTTAAAAATCTTTTTAATTTTAAAATTTATCCCCAGTGGGTTCTATCCTGAGAATTTAATAGATCGGCTGACTTAGAAGTTGAGGTAATTGAGATACAACAGTAAAAAGTTAAAAATAATCATTACTAGCATTCCTGGAGGCTTTGGGAGTGACAGGTACATTTAATTTGAAATTGTAAGGAAGGTGTTTCGGTGGACTTTATTTCCGGAGATATTTAAGTTTCTCTCCATGTAAGGACATTAGAATCTAAATTATTTCTGACCAGTGCAAAAACTTGAAACATGTCAGAAATCTATTGTTATAAAAGAAGGAACAAAATGGAACAGGAAAGAGGCCTGGATGTTTTATTCAGCTTTATTTTTTATCATTTCAATTATGAAATTATAGTTTTATAATTATTGATTTATAATATTGACATGTTATAACATGTTATGCATACTTAAAGTGTACAAATTAGAGTTTTGGCTTATGCACATCAGACTCTGTACAATCAAGATAATGAACACATTTGTCACCTTCTGAAGAGTCCTCTAGCCTCTCTCTAACCCATCCCCCTGTCCCTGTCCCTAGGCAGCAACTTATCTGCCACTTTTAATCACTATAGATTAGTTAGCATTATCTAGAATTGTATGTACATTTATATATTATATATAATTTTACATAAATTATATACATGGAATCATACAGAAAATACTCTTGGTCGGGGGGATTTTTTTTTGCTTTTTG
Organism: Saimiri boliviensis; assembly: GCF_048565385.1. Classification (NCBI taxonomy): domain Eukaryota; kingdom Metazoa; phylum Chordata; class Mammalia; order Primates; family Cebidae; genus Saimiri; species Saimiri boliviensis. The sequence continues at coordinate 122,366,404 of NC_133449.1, forward strand.
GTGTAATTACTGTGAGATTCATGCATATGTTGGGTTGGATCAGTCCTTTATTTATTGCTGAGTAGTGTTCATACTATTCGCTGTGGACTGAATTGTAACCACCACCCCAAAATTCATATACTGAAGCCCTAGCCCTCAAAGTGACTGTATGTGTCCATAGGGCTTTTAGGAGGTAATTAAGGTTGACTGAGATCATAAGGGTGGGTCATAATTCGTTAGGATGGGTGGCCTCAGCAGAAGAGGAAGAGAGAGATCTCTTTTTCTGCCACATGAGGATGGCTGTGATGGCACCCTGACCTTGGACTTCCAGCCTCCTGAACTGGGACAGAGGAGGCTGTTGTTTAAGCCACTCAGTCTATGGTGTTTGTTGTGACAGCCTGAGCCAACTAAAACATGGATGCACCACAATTTGTTTTTCATCTGCCTGTTGATAGCCATTCTATTTATTTACTTATTTATTTTTGAGACAGAGTCTCACTCTGTGTTGCAGGCTGGAGTGCAGTGGCACAATCTCTGCTCATTGCAACCTTCGCTTCCTAGATTCAAGCAATTCTCCTGTCTCAGCCTCCTGAGTAGCTTGGATTACAGGTGCCCACCACCATGCCTGGCTAATTTTTATACTTTTTGTAGAGATGGAGTTTCGCCATGTTGTCCAGGATGGTCTTGAACTTCTGACCTCAGATGATCCACCCACCTCAGCCTCTCGAAGTGCTGGGATGACAGGTATGAGCCACCGCACCCAACCTGATGGACATTTTAGTTGTTTCCAGTTTGACTATTACGAACAATTCTCATGTGAGTGCTGCTCTGAGCAGCTGTGTACAGGTCTTTGTGGGAACATGTGCTTTCATTTTTATTGGGTAAATACCTTGGAGTGGACTGGCTGGGTTATATGGTAGATGCAAGTTTAACTCTTCAATAAACTGCCCAACTGTTTCCTAAGTTGTCTGCACCATTTTATATTCACATGAGCAACGTGTGAACATTCCACCTCCCCCACTTCAGTCTTGGGCCCTGAATTTTGAATTGCTCTTCCTTAGATGGTCCACCCAGAGGGCTCGGTGCTGGCTGTGACACCGCCAGGAGAGGCAGGACAGGCAGCTGCTTCCTTCTGGAGCTTTCCTTCATACTCTTCATGTTGTCTCTTGAGAATTTTTTAGTTTTCTTTTTCTTTTTTTCCCTTCCCTGCAGTCCAAAGTCACATGAGAATTGTTTTATGCCTCTGTTAATGTGCTTTCTATAAAAATTTAGAATGACAATATATGTATCCTCTCTGACTTGTCTTCCTTACCTTGCTTTTCCTGATTATTTACTTGCAGACATCCTGGGGAGGGTTTCTGGGCTGTAATGCATCAAAGGAAATCTAGATTTTAAAGTCAGACTGACCTGGATTTGAATTGAGGCGTCACGGCTTAGCTGTGTGGCAAGTCATGTGAGCTGAGCTTTAGTTTTGTCATTTGTTTCAAAACTTTTCTTTGTTTTAGAGGATGGGGTCTGCTGTGTTGCCCAGGTTGCAGTGCAGTGACTGTTCATAGGAGCAATCACAGCACACTGCAGCCTCCAACTCCTGGCCTCAGGTGATCCTCCTGCCTCAGCCTCCTGAGTAGCTGGGACCACAGTCACACCACCACCAACCACTCCTGGCCCCTCCTCTGTTTTTAAAAAGTATTTGCGGAGAGGTTGATATTACCAGCTTGCATGGTTTTTATAAAGCTTAAATATAATGTATTGAAAACATCTTTATTCATTGAATATCTGGGATAATGTATTCATTTTCCAGGGTTATACTTGTAATTATAAATTGCATTTTCTGTTTAACAATGGTTGACCTACGACCCACTAAGTGAGCAGCAGAGGGACTGATGTTTTCATGGGTGCTACCGATAGAGGGAGGCCACAGAGAATATGGTGAAATGCAGTGGCTTTGCCAGGGCTTAGGGTGGCCTTGCAATATTTAACAATGTTTCAGGCTGAGTGTGGTGGCTCACACCTGCAATCCCAGCACTTTGGGAGGCCAAGGTGGGTGGATCGCAAGGTCAGTAGTTCGAGACCATCTTGTCCAACATGGTGAAAGCCAGTCTCTACTAAAAGTACAAAAATTAGCTGGGCATGGTGCTGATTGCCTGTAATCAGCTACTCAGGAGGCTGAGGCGGGAGAATCGTTTGAACCTGGGAGACGGAGGTTGTAGTGAGCCAAGATAGCACCATTGCACTCCAGCCTGGGTGACAGGGCAAGATTGTCTCAAAAAACAAACAAACAAATAAACAAACAATGTCTCAGGCTTTCTTTGGCCATTTTCACTGTAGTGGCGATGTATTTCGTGTGCATATTTATGTACTTCCACAAGGGCAATTCCTGCCTGAATGTAATTCCTCAATGTGGCCTGTTTGGGAATCCCCAGCCTCCTTAAGGGACTGCTTAGTCTGCTTTTAGGGAGAACAGGAACATATCCTGGCTCCAAGAGGTAGTTTCCCAGGCTTCTGGGATCCTAGCCGGTATGTGTTGCCTGCCTTTTGCAGCACTTGAGCCCACGGGTGGCCAGGATGCTGCCTCTTGGACTGCGGAATCCTTTGTCCAGCTGGCCAAGGTGTGTTGAGAGTGCATGGGGCCTTCCTTCCCATAGAGAAGTGGGGGCTTATTCTTTGATGGCTGGGCCAGACTGCTCATTGATGTCGCTGGAGTTTGGAAGGTTGTTGCGAATGGACAGTCGGGTGATTGACGTTAGCATGGTCAGGTAGGCTGGCGCTGGAACTGCGAGGGAAGTGGAAGGGGTGGGTGTTGATAGGCAGGGGATTTGCTGTGCCAGGTGGAGGTGTCTTGAGGCCATCTCTGCTCTGCCCGACCGCTGGGTTTCAAATCCCCTGCAGCGTTCCTCCTCAGAGCCGGCTGGCTTTCTTGGCATCATTTGGTTTAGTTGCTAGGAAGCAGAATAAGGCAAATGCAACTTCCTTTTGACTTGCTCACATTGAACCATCTGCTTATTCCTTCTTGTGGCCTTCAAACTTGGCGAGGAGTGTTGAGAATAGGGTCGAGTAGAGCATCTGTGCTCATCCTTCCTGGAAACGGAATGCTTTCTAATAACTCTTTAACCCTCTCAGTCCAAATTCATTGCAGTTCGTCTCGCGCAGCTCCTGGTCTCTTTCAGCTAATGGTTTGGAGCAAGCATTTTCTTCTTCAGTTTTGCTCCTTATTTTCGTCTTAGATTTAGAGCGATGTTAACCATGAAGCTCTTAAATGAGGAGGATGGTGGCTACATATGTCAAGATATATCTGGTGTGTAAATATTGATGAAAGTGGTCTTACTTGAGGTTGGGTAACACTTGGAATGGATGACGCACACAGAACGTGTTGGAATTTTCTATCGTAAACTCCATCACGAAGTCAGTGTCAGACACATTAAAGGTGGCAGATGATCCAGAAAAATGTATGGTGTTGTTGAGGGAGGGAGCATCTGTCAAAGAGACGTTCTAAACAAAAGCAGTGATACTTGTTTTTTATAATTGCCAGCTACTGCCGGCGTTTACCTGTTCACTTTTGGGTTGAGTTTCGTTCGGTTGGGCAGATCAGATGCATTGTGCAGAAGCCATTTTCTGCTGGCGAGCTTCCTGCCTCTCCCTGTGCCAGCGCTGTGCCTTCAGTTGTCAACTCTGCAAAAGTAGTCGAACAAACAAACCAGGCAGAAATAGAAATAGGCATTACAAAATAGAGTTAGAGCTTCTGAAAAAAAGTCTTGAGAAAAGCCATTGTTTGAGATATTAAAATCCAGTTTAACTGAGGATTGAATCACCCCTGATTGTACCAGAACGGTGGAAACTAATGTAGGAACTATGGGAAATAATTTCTTCTGAAGTGTAATTTTGTCTTTGTTGGGTTGTTTTTTTTTTTTTGTTTTTGCAATAAGCTATCTAAACCTTTCCTGCCAACTTCTCATTCACCTCAAGAGGGCTACTTAAGGGAGGGTGAAGACAGGCTAAGGTAAAATTTTATTGTTGTGGTGCAATTTGCTAAAACTTTAGTAATAATTCAAATGCTTTCTTACTGTGCAGACTTAGATGTTTGTTAAAATTGATGTCATTTATATTTGCTTTTGGGAAGTCTCTCAGGTCAAGTTGACCAGATTAAGCCATTCTGCTTTAACTTTTAGCTTTCTGTAGTCATTTAGACTCTAGTGGCTAAAACACACCTACAGAATGAAGGGATTCAGCCCCCAGGCCTTTTTGTTCTTCCACTGTCTTGGAGTGGGTCACCTGCTTCATGGGTTATCCATAGCAGACCCTCGAATCCCCTCCTCCACACACTCACACCTCACCCTCTTCATTTTGATACCCTCTAACCGTGGGTAGATGCTCAAAAATGCAAACGCATTCTATTGTGATATAAATCAAAACTCCAGAGCCAAATATAAATATAAGTCACTTAAAACTGAACTGGATTATCTTTTAGCCCAGGAATGGATAGATATGGAAGAGCATGTAACGACAAAAAGTGGGTTAACCACAGCAGACCCTTGAACAAAAAGGGTCTTAACAAAAATGAAAAAGGGAAGATCAAAAGCTAGGAGTTTGAGACCAGCCTGGGCAACATAGTAAGACCCCGTCTCTACAAAAAATAAAAAGATAAAATAAAAATCCCTTTTCAGAACTCTCTGAATTTCCCACCCCCCCCTTTTTTTTTTTAACTGAAACGGCTGGTCCTGGCAAACTGTCCTGAACTTGTTTCTTTCATTTAATTGTGTTTTATAAAAAAGTCTTCATCCTCATTGTTTGTAACCACTACATAGCATTCTTGAGTATGTAAATCACCTTTTTTTAAAATTTTAAATTAAGACAGAGTCTTGCTCTGTTGCCCAGTCTGGAGTGCAGTGGTGCAATCTTGGCTCACTGCAACCTCCACCTCCTGGATTCAAGCTATTCTCCTGCCTCAGACTCTCGAGTAGCTGGGATTACAGGCATGCACCACCACACCACTACTTTTTGTATTTTAGTAGAGACAGGGTTTCACCAGGCTGGTCTCTTAACTCCTGACCTCAAGTAATCTGCCTGCCTCAGCCTCCCAAAGTGCTGGGATTACAGGTGTGAGCCACTGTGCCCAGCCTCGAGTATGTGTCACTTTTGAAAGTGACTTTATTTCATTTACCCTAGCTTTTATATTCAGCAGTGAAGTTCCTCTAAGTAACTAAATGGGTAAAACAACATGTAAGTTCAAGATTCTTGCCTTGAATCCTTCTCTGTAGTTTTGGTAAAAGCAGTTTTCCTTGAACTGTATTTGAATTGATTTTTACATATATGAACCTTGACAGGCCTCTCTCTCGCCTGCATTAAAGATGAGATTCGTGTCAGATTAGATTAATAATTCAGAATTGAAAAATGCTTTTCTCAAGTGTGGAAGCACTTGGAAGTGTAGAATTCAGGAATGCCTGTTCGTGGAGGTTAGTTTTTCTCAGTATCATTTTACAGATAAACCTGGAATACCTGTACTGTTGGGTGGTTTTCCGAAGGAGATTTTCTTTCTTTTATTTATTTATTTATTTATTTTTGAGACGGAGTTTCGCTCTTGTTACCCAGGCTGGAGTGCAATGGCGTGATCTTGGCTCACCGCAACCTCCGCCTCCCGGGTTCAGGCAATTCTCCTGCCTCAGCCTCCTGAGTAGCTGGGATTACAGGCATGCGCCACCATGCCCAGCTAATTTTTTGTATTTTTAGTAAAGACGGGGTTTCACCATGTTGACCAGGATGGTCTCGATCTCTTGACCTCGTGATCCACCCGCCTCGACCTCCCAAAGTGCTGGGATTACAGGCGTGAGCCACCGTGCCTGGCCCTGAAGGAGATTTTCTTAGCCTTGGCCTGAAAGAAACCTACAGGCAGAGATGGATCACAGTGGCCAGCACTGACCAGGGGCCTGCACTGCATCAGGCACCATTCTGAGGATATTGCCTGTATTCGTTCATTCAATCTCATAACAGCACTAAGAGGTAGGTTCTATTAATAATCCCCATGTTACAGGTGAGAAAACTAAGTCATGACAATGTTAAGTAACACATTCAAGGCTACCCAGCTTGTAAGCAACAGAGCTGAGATTCAGACCCAGATAGTTACATTGTCAATATTAGGCTGCCTTCCCTTGATGACCAGGTATTGTCTCCCAAGCTCTGCCCAGTCACCTCTAATTAGTTGGTGGTGGTGGTGTTTACCTACTACTTCATTAAAAGAAAGTGTCCATGGCCAGGTATGTTGGCTCATGCCTGTAATCCTACCACTTTGGAAGACTAAAGTGAGTGGATCATTTGAGGCCAGGAGTTTGAGACCTGCCTGGGCAACATAGTGACCCCATCTCTACAAAAAATAAAAAGATTAGCTGGGTATGGTGGCATGCATCCATACTCCCAGCTTCTCAGGAGGCTAAGGTGGGAAGATCCGCTTGAGCCCAGGAGTTCTGGGCTATAGCAAGCCAGGATCACGCTACTGATCATGCCCATGCTGTGGGCAACAGAGCGAGAACCTGTGTCTAAAAACAACGACAAAAGAAAGTGTAGAGAGTGTGAGGGAAAGCCAGCAAGAACAAAAGGCAACCAGAGTGCGGAAAAGCAGGTGGCTTACAGAACGGCCTCTAGAATCAATGACCGGTGTTCATCAGAGACAAGCAGACAAAGATGCAGCCTGCTCTGGGGAGGGAAGTGCTGCGTGTAGCTCAGGATTCTCAGGGCAATAAGGGGAGGCATGGACTCAGGCAAGAGCAACCCGAATAAACATCGGAAAGGGGAGAAGCGCAGGGACCAAAGCTCGCAGGCGGCTTGCTGAGTAGTCGTGGTTTGCAGAGTGCACTTCGGGGCCGCCTTGCCGTACAGCCTGAGGCCTCTGGTGAGAAAACAGCTAATTGCTGCCCGCTGCAGGGTTCAGTCCCTGTCAGGACATTCCTTGTGGACAAAAACATTGGTGTCTGGATCCTGGGGAGCCACAGTAAAAAACTCTGATTTAGGGTACAGTGTGCATCTACTTCTCCCTTTCTTCTGTTAAATCACAGCAAAAGGGACTATTTAGGTGGCTGATAGATGACCCAGCATCTGCGCACTGTTTTGCATGCTGTTAGCAAGGGAAAATAGCTTGCGCACAGGCGCTGTGGAGCGTTTAGAAGTAAAGGGAGCAGATCTTGTTCATTCATTCTTTACCCATATCCATATCCAATGAAGACCTTCCGAGAGGAGGACCCCCTCTTTTAAAGATGAACACTTCTGTTAGAATTATCTCAGACCCTTTGGACTAAACACCTTAAAGTGTGAATATTTAGTTCCAGCTATCTTTCTATCTCATCTGTGACAAGGATCAGTGGCTCTGTAGTGCATTTTCATCCCCGTGGGCAAAAGGAAACAAATGGAAAGGGCAGAAAATCCTAGAAATTTATAAGATGCTAAAATGAGAGTGGACTGTGGAGTGACACTGACCTGCAAATAGACACAGCCTTTAGTGACTATAGATTGCACTGACAGACCTGGTATTTGCTTTTTGGCTTTTGGGGGTATATTTAGAGGAGAAAATACATCCACACAATATTTTTTAAAAAATTCATGCATCCGACAGCACTGGAGGATTATGGGGAAATGTGGGCTGATTCTTTAGAAGGGAACGAAAGCAACCAGGGGCCATGCTGGTGCTCTCCCTTCAGTAAGAATCCTGTCGGCCAGGTGCGGTGGCTCACGCCTGTAATCCCAGCACTTTGGGAGGCTAAGGTGGGTGGATCACCTGAGGTCAGGAGTTTGAAACCAGCCTGACCAATATGGTGAAGCCCGCCTCTACTAAAAATACAAAAATTAGCTGGGTGTGATGGTGAGTGCCTGTAATCCCAGCTACTTTTAAAGATGAATGCTTCTGATAAAATTATCTTAGACCCTTTGGACTAAACACCGTGCAGCCTGATGTCTCTGGTGAGAAGACGGCTAATTGCTGTTAGTGTTCTGACTCTAAACCCCACCAGCAAACATGGCACTGTCCCCATGAACCTTTAAAATGGCTATGCTGTCTGGGCACAGTAGCTCACACCTGTAATCCCAGCACTTTGGGAGGCTGAGTCCAGCAGATGACCTGAGGCTGAGGCAGGAGAATTGCTGGAACCTGAGAAGCAGAGGTTGCAGTGAGCTGAGATTGCATTATTGCACTCCAGCCTGGGTGACAGAGCAAGACTTTGTCTCAAAACAAACAAACAAAAAACAAAAAACAAAAATGAAAACAAAGAAACAAAAATAATCCTGTAGCAGTTCTAGTGAGTTTCTTGTCTGTTCTTGGTAGCAATGTTGTCTTTCATTTACCCTTTTGGAAGGAGACCCTGAAAACCTTCAGCCTTTGCTTTTTGGCTGCACAAAAACACCAACACATCGATGTTTTCCAGATGATGCCAACGTCAGGGACACTCGGAAAGAGAAGCTTTTCCAGCCTTTTCATCAAGCGATTTAGAAAGAGCGGAAGTGAGAGAGGCCTTTGGATTGTGTTATTGTTTGTATCCACAAACAACCAAAGTCGTAGTATTCCTTTGTAGCCTGTCAAATGAGGTTGTGTACAAACCGAATAATTCAGTGTCCAGTGTTGAGCACACAAGTCACCGAGAGCTGAGCCTCCCGCAATGCTCTGTCAGAACACTGCTTTAGGAATTTCGAGAGTGATGCTCTTGGTGTCACTGGTGGTAGCGTCACTGGTGGTGCTGGAGTGACCTGAGGGTGGAGATGTTTCTGAAGATTACTTTTTCTTACGCATCTTCTCCGTATTGCTTAAGGGTGGTTTTTTTTTTTAATGAACATCTATCAATTTTTCGATTTCGAAAAAAAAAAAACCGAAGCCATTTTGGGGGATGGAGAGTGGGTACCATGTGCCGTACGTTATTCTGGGCTCTTGGGGATACTTCGGTGAACACAACAGGCAAAATCACTGCCCCTGGGCACTGACAGCCACTGAGCTTTCGAAGAAGAGTTCCTCTGGTTTCTGTAATGCATCTCCAACTCCTCTCTGCCTCGTCTGTGTGGTTTTGTCTTTGGTCTAGGATGCCCGTTTCCTTCTCTTCACCTGCTGAACTCATGTGGGCCACTTCAATGCAGTGGCAGCCTGGTCCTCTGGGAGTCCTGCCCCGCTGCCTCTGCCCTCTAGGTTGTGTTCAGCTCGTCGCCTGGGCCCAGGTAGTGTCCCGGTCTCAGGCAACATTGGCCGGCACTTGCTCTGCTGTGTGAGACATATTGGTTTGCTGCTGTCCCCTATCTTGAGGACAGACAGACTTAATATGTGTTGATAACTGTGTCTCTGGGTGATGTCAGGTTTCATCGTGTTTGGCAAACAGCCCGGCGTGTAGAAAAACGGCTGGGTAGAGGGGTGCACACGAACTCTGGGCTAGCTGCTCACCAAGGGACGCTGACCCAGGTGTGATGAGCATGGACAGTCCCAGCACAGGAGACCAGGCACACACGAGACACAGCTCTGCACTGGGCTTTCTCCCTTTTTAAATATGAAAATCTGCAATCTTAAATTAAGATGATTCAGAACGTTTATCGTGACATCCCCTTTGCAGAAATTGACTTTATTTGTAGATAGCATCTTTTCTCTAAGAGTTTTTGAAAGAAGAAATACAGCTCCATCTCATTTGGAGGGTATTTGGGTTGGACCTTGGGAGACGGTGTACTAGAAGAAATGAGGTCAGTCACAGCATGCGGGTGGAGAGGACAATTCCTTTTACATTCGAAAATGATGGAATTTCTTTTTAATAATTGAAAGACAACCAGACATGCCCAGGATTAATTTGATCATATAGTAATTTAAACCAATTTTGAACCCAGAGGCAGTAAAGACCCAGCATGCACAGTAGCTTTGTTTCCTGCAAAGCTGCAATACTTTGCTACAAAACTGTACATCACCCAGGGTCACTGCATTAATCTTTGACCAGAATCGCTTTCTCATGACTTGTGGCAACCATCACATCTGACTTGTAGCATCTTATACTTAAAATTAAAAAAAATTTTTTTTGAGACAGAATCTCGCTCTGTCACCCAGGCTGGAGTGCAGTGGTGCAATCTTGGTTCACTGCAACCTCCACCTCTTGGGTTCAAGCGATTCTCCTGCCTTAGCTTCCCAAGAAGCTGGGATTACAGGTGCACATCACCATGCTTGGCTTATTATTAGTATTATTATTTCTAGTAGAGATGGGGTTTCACCATGTTGGCCAGGCTGGTCTCGAACTCCTGACCTCATGATCCACCTGCCTCAGCCTCCCAAACTGCTGGGAATACAGACATGAGCTACTGCTCCTGGTCCTTCTTTCATTAGTTTTTATTTTTTAAATTTAGAGATGGAGGTCTTGCTGTGTTGCCAGGCTGGTCTCGAACTGAAGGCCTCCTGCAGTCCTCCCACCTTGGCCTCCCAAAGTGCCGAGATTACAGGTGTGAGCCACCATGCCTGACTATGTGATTCTTTTAGAATTGTGACTGACTCCAGCTGCCACTGGACTTACACAGCCCTGATACTCTTGCCACCTTCGCATCTACAGAGCCGGGCCAACTGGTGTTAATTTGAGGGCAGCCTTTTGTGATGGCGAGGAGTGGAGGTTGTGTCTCTTCTCCGCCCGCATCTCGAATAACATTTAGAAAGGACTCTTTGGATGTCACCCAACCTGGTGATGTGGGTTCTAGCAGTTAGCCATGGATTAGGAGACTGGGTAGAAGCAGCTTTGGAACTCTTTGGCCACCATACAGACTGCAGCCACCAGGGAACCCTTGAAACAGGGCGCACTGCTGACTCTGCAAGGTGTGTGGGGATAAATTCGTGGTCTAATTCATCCCTTTATACTCAAATACAGTAATTAATTTTCAAATCATGCCATCTAAATGTGACTTATTTTTGTGATCATTTTGAATCATGGTCTGTCACTCCACAGATATGAACCATGTCTTATTTTTCTTGTTTGTCTCTTGGATTTATTTTCTGGAATTATCCATCCTTTTCTAAATTACCAGAAAAGCATTTTTCCTATCATCATATTAATTTGTATTTCACAAAACATACATTTAATGTGCACCTGTTATATGTAAAGCTCTGTGCTTGCACAGGTAGAAACATAATTAATAATTCCTATTCGTCGGACATGCAGTCTAATAAGAATAAATGTGTACATAAATAACAAATAGAAGTCCTGATGTACCCAAGAAGAGGGTACAATTGAGGAAGAGTGGATTACCATTGTATGGGGGTTCAAGGAAATAAATCAAGGGGGTTTTAGGGAGTAACATCCTCTGAATTGAGCCTTTGAGGGACGGGCTGGGACGGGTCCAGCTAACAGACAGGCAGAGAGGTCACAGCTGGAAGAAAAGGGTGGAGAGAGTGCATTGTCCAATGATCACAAGAAATTACATTTGGGAAGAGAATAGGATGTTTGAAGCCCAGTAGATTACAAAGCGTGTGAAGATAGATTGAAGCTATGTCTTGCCAGGACTGTGAGTGCCAGGGTAAGGCATTTAGGATACCAAGCAGTTTACTGTGGCATTTTCGAAAGCAGTACTTTTAACAAGATTATTCAGAGGCTGAAGTGTAGGATGGATTGGAGCGGGAAAAGAAATTGTGGTAGAGGCCTTTGCAAGTTTCTAAGCAAACATTGGGCAAGAATGGAAGCATGAACCCGTGGAGAGGTCTAGGGCAGATTCCCTGGGACTAGGGGACTGGGGCTGAGGAGATGAGAGAGGAGATGACTTTGGGTATTGATCCAGCATTAGTTACAGGATGGGCGATGTTGACTAAAGTGGCTCCCATGTCATTCTTTAACTTTTACATGTGTATATGTGTATGAATGAATGCATGAGGTAGGGTCTCACTGTAGCTCACTGCAGCCTTGAACTCCTGGCCCAAAGTGATCTTCCTGCCTCAGCCTCCTGACTCTTAGGACTGTAGGCATTTGTGCCACCACACCTGGCTAATTTTTAAAATTTTTTCTGCAGAGGGAAGGTTTCACTATGTTGCCCAGGCTGTTCTCAAACTCCTGGCCTCAAGCGATCCTCCCATCTCAGCCTCCCAAAGTGTTGAGATTACAGCATGGGCTCCTTCTTTTACTTTTTAGCAAGGAATCTTCTTGGTGGTAATCACCACAAGTATAGGTCTGTTCCTGGAATTAACTGTGGATGAGCCTTCTCTTATTTTTCTGAGTATAAGTTTCTCATCTGTTCTTTAAAACAATCTTTAAGTTTCTTTTGTGATCTTTCAATTGAAATGACTTCATCAAATAGCACTTGAATGTTTCCATTTTAAAAAAGGACAGTTTTAAAATGTTTTTATTTTGGAAAGAATATTCAGGTGCTTACCCAGTGTATCATGCCAAATGAAAATATATCCCCTGCTTTCCCTGTGCAATCATTGACATAGTCAACCACGTGAAGACACCACCTCTCCAAAAGAGTAAGTTTCCCATTTGTCAGAGTTGCCTCCAGTTCTCTTAACTGATTCCATCAGACAGACTGCATAGCCTTAAACATTTCAGTGTGTCTAATAGTGAAAACAAGTTGTAGGACTTGGGGGGGTGTGTGTGTGTATGTGTGTGTGTGTTTGAGACAGGGTCTTGCTGTGTCACCCAGGCTGGAGTACAGTGGTGTGATCATAGCTCAATACAGTTTCAACCACCAGGCTCAAGTGATCCTCCTGCCTCAGTCTCCAGAGTAGCTGGGACCACAGGCACATGCTACCATGATCGGCTAATTTTTTTTTTTCTTATTATTTCTAGAGATGGGGATCTTATTATGTTGCTCAGGCTGGTCTTGAACTCCTGGGCTCAAGTGATCTTCCTGCCTTGGCCTCCCATAGTGCTGGGATTATAGGTGTGAGCCACCGTGCTGAATCCATGCATGATTTAAAAAAATGTATAGCATCTTATACTTCACTTACCTAAATACAGTAAAACATAGGATCTTACCCTTTACTTAAATGTGTGGATCAAAGTATCTATAACAACTGCTTGGTGACATAGATTCTTTTCTTTTCTTGACTGAAAGTAACTTGAGTTTTAAGGGAATTTGCAGCAGTCATAGGTTATTGTTTGTGGAATCATGGAATCATGGTGGGAACAACCCACCTTTCCTCTGATTGGGTCTTACTTGTGCCCTCCAGAGAGTGAAAGGTGATGGTTCCCCATTTTACATTCTTGTTGAACAGTCTTAACATAAAATGTTTTTCTTACACCATGATTATGCTCCATGAGTCTATCACACCACCTAAAATATATCCTACTTTAAAAATGTCATGTTTTTAAGTAGGAGTATCAGTATACTTTGAAGGTTCACATTGGTCAATAAAAAACTAAATCTAATGGCAGAAAAAAGATCACAAAGTACTCTCTTGTGTATTACTAATAATTGAAGCTTACATCATCTTCATTGCTTCTTACTTAAGAATCCAAAATAGGCCAGGCGTAGTAGCTCACACCTGTAATCTCAGCACCTTGGGAGGCTGAAGCAGGCAGATCACAAGGTCAGGAGTTTGAGACCAGCCTGACCAACATGGTGAAACCCCGTATCTCCTAAAAATATAAAAAATTACCTGGGCATGGTGGCGCACACCTGTATTCCTGGAGCATCACTTGAACTCAGGAGGCTGGAGAATCACTTGAACCCAGGAGGCTGAGGTTGCAGTGAGCCAAGATCATGCCACTGTACTCCAGCCTGGGCGACAAGAGCTACTGTGTCTCAAAAAAAAAAAAAAAAAAAAAAAAAAGTCCAAAATATCTCAGCTAGTATATTATGTAATTGATTCAGTTATATGTTTTGTTTTGTTTTGTTTTGTTTTGTATTTTTGGGACAGAGTCTTGCTCTGTCACCCAGGCTGAAGTATAGTGGTGCAACATCGGCTCACTGCAAGCTCCACCTCTCGGGTTCAAGGGATTCTCCTGCCTCAGCCTCCCAAGCAGCTGGGATTGCAGGCACATACCACCACCCCTGGCTAATTTTTGTATTTTTACTAGAGCTGAGGTTTCACCATGTTGGCTGGGCTGGTCTCAAACTCCTGACATCATGTTATCTGCCCGCCTCAGCCTCCTACAGTGCTGGGGTTACAGACTTACACAGAAATTTTGACCAAATCCCACCCCCAGCTTTTCTACCCTTAGTGCTACTCTGTATTCCCTTAGACTTCCTTCCTCATCAGCTTTGCCTTGTCTAGAAGATCTCATCTATTTCATTACTGTCAGGCTCACGAGAATGCACAAAAATGACCACTCTTTTCCTCCCTCGAATATACAGACTTAGGCAGAAGCACACATTCTACATCACCGTCCATCCCCTCCTTCCTGGCCGCACCGGCTGCTTCCATCTTCTCTCAGCCCTATCTCCTGCCCTGGACAGTGGATGGATAGCGGGAATGGTATTCCTACCGGCTGCAGACGCTGAAATTGCTGTTCCTCTCCTTTTCAAGCTGCCTTGCAGAGAACCTCCTTTACAGCTCACCTGCAGTCCCATTCCAACAAGCATGGGTTTTCCATTCCTTTCTTCTTTGCAGAAGCTCCCGGAACTGTTCTATTCAACGCAGACATGTTGAGTGCCTCCCATATGCCAGGCACGGTGAATGATGTCAGGCCAGTCCTGCTTCCTTTCTCTGCAGGTGAGCAGCCATCAGGCAGCCTTCTCCAACAGGTCCTGGATCATCCGTCCCAGTTCATGTCTTCTTAGCAGCGTTGGATTTTTACTGCTAGATTGGGCGACCCTTCCCTTGAGTATAGAGAGCACCAGTAGCTAGATTTATATCATGCCTGTAGCTTCCAGAGCCTTCCGAGAAAGGCATGCAGGGTTAGTGATCTAAATCCAGCCATAATATTGGGTCTGAAGAGTGAAAAGTGAAGGACGTTTGCCCCCCATTGACCTCTCTATTCCCACCTTTCTATTCACTGTACTTCTGCGTCTCCATCTGGCCCGCTCTTGCTCCATGCTGTCCTCAAGAGTGTGAAATTATGTTTTTTCTAAGTTAATAAATGGCTAATTTATAAATCCAACACACATTTATGTCATATTTAAGTTCTGAAAATGTAAAAGAACACAAACTTTCACTTCGTAGAGATCCCAGTCTCCTGGGGTGAGGAGCAGTTTAATTTGAGCTGGTTGTGAAAAGGACTAATTATGTCTAGTTACTTAAGTGTTTACATTCATGCAAGATCATTTAGGAAATTATCACTAAAGTAAGTAGGTTGAGTAATTTGTTGACTACTAAAAAACTTTTTAAAAAACTAGCTCTACTTCAGAAAAGCATGTAATTTACTTTTAATATATTGCAAATGCAGAAAATACTTTCTTTTTTGTGTCCAGAATAGTATTGTTAGGGACACATTTCATTTGTCATCCATTAATTGAATTATTGAACTCAAACCACAAATAAAAAGAACACTGTTTTCTCCAGAAAGCTACATCTATTTTAGTAAATCACTTTCAGCTGGGTTCTCATTCGCAATGCTTCGTGGCCAACAGTTCTTTTCGTACTTTGCATATGACCATTATTCAGAAGCCTGTGCCAATATTAATACTTAAAACAGTCAAACAATGAAATTTCAGAGCCTGAAGGCAAATACCTATTCCTGTTTTTTCCTGAATGTAACCTTAATAAACACAGTTTAAGATTTAGCCAATGCTGTAATCTCCACTGTACTTCTGTATGCCTTTTGGGTCCTAAATTTCTTCAGAACTTGATGATCTATGGCAAGCCAGGGTAGGGCCTCCTATCCAAGATTAAACTTTTATGAAGTCTTATTCTTAGCAGATAAACCTGGGAGAGATTACAAGACATCTGTGTGTTGACTACAATCATTAAGTTATGGGAAAGCCACTCTTGGTGGCTTGAGTTTATTTTATACATAGTATTTAGAGCCTGGAGCACTCCTGACTTGACCTGGAAAGGTCTTTCTATGGCTTAGGATCACATAGAGCCGAGCTGATGACAGCAGAACCGCAGCAAGGATGTGGGTTACCACGCGCGCTGCAGTGAGGGTGCTTGAAGTCCAGCACTAGCACGTCGGTCTATTTTATTAATGCATTACCTGTACGAAATTAGAAGAGAAATGAGCAGTACAAGGTTCACAATGAAAAACAGCAGTCAAGCCAGTGTGATGGCTCAGTCCTGTAATCCCAGCACTTTGGGAAGCTGAGGCAGTGGAACACTTGAGGTCAGGAGTTCGAGACCAGCCCGACCAACATGGTGAAACCCTGTCTCTACCCAAAATACAAAATTAGCTGGGCGTGGTGGCACGTGCCTGTAATACCAGCTACTTGGGAGGCTGAGACAGGAGAATTGCTTGAACAAGGGAGGCGGAGGTTGCATTGAGCTGAGATTGCGCCATTGCGCTCCACCCTGGGCGACAAGAGCAAAACTCCATCTCAAAATAAAAAAAAAAAAAGGAAAAGAAAAAGGGAAAAACAGGGGTCTTTTGCCTCACTCTCTAGTCCCCGCTCCACTCTGTAAAGGCTGCCATTCCCAGCACCTGGCGCTTTCTTCTGTGAATCACACACATCTCAGTTGCACACCCTGATGCTGGAACCAAATAAAACACCTTCCCCTTTCGAGTTGTATTTTTTTAGTCTTTGAGTAGCCAGTAGCGTTCATCCTTTTTTTAGGCCAGGTTTGTTTAGACATAAGAATTCCCATTGACACACAGCCCCTTCACCCCCACCCTGTCAGCCTAGCCTGGAGGTGTCCATTTGTGAAATGAGGGTTTGTGTGGAAGTGGGGAGCCATGCCCCCACATGCTACAGTTTTGAAACAGAATGAAATGTTTGATTTTGAAACCCAACAGAGTCCCTGCTGCTGCGGGTCCCGGTCACACTCATCCATAGACAGTCACAGCTCCACCAAAAAGCAGAGACAGTTTTAAAAACTTGTGGTTAGATTAACTGTGTTTTCTGATGGGTTTTTGTAAACGTGTTTTTAAAAATCAGGGCACCCGTGTGATAAAACAGTCTCTTTCGTCCCTGATGCATCGTCCTATGCCCCTCGAGGATGCTCCGGGGCTGGTGGCTGAACCACTTAGGAGGTATCTCGCTAAGCGGGAGCGGCAGGAATGCGCTGCCATTTCTCAGAGGGCTGGAGAATGGGCAGATGACTCCCTGGGACAGGAGTGCCACCGCAGCCACCCCGGCCTCTGTGCACTTGGTACCTTCTCTTCCTGTTAAATTCAGGGACACGTCTGTACAGGGATGAGTTGAGCCTGATCATTGATTGCCTGAAGACCAGGAAAGGACAACTGGGCGGTAGTGGGCACTGTCCCCTTTCCCTCCCATTTCAGACCCCAGAAGGTCCTTTTCCTGCACATCCATGTGTGAAGGAAAACCAAAAAAATTTTCCTTTATGAGAGAATATGCCTCTGTAATGTGTGTATCATACAGAGGCATTGGATTTGAGTGTGTTTCAGATAGAAATAGACTGTTTCAGTGTTTCACCTTTACAGACTAAAATGCTTCTTCTGAAGCTAAAGTTTCTTTTGAACCAGATTTTAAATATATAAATAGAATGACCTCTATAGATAGAATGGGTGTGTAAGAAATGGTTCCAGTTCCCAGTTCCCTATCAGTTTATTTTCCTGATTCTAGATTTCAGTTTTTTGTTTTGTTTTGTTTTGTTTTGTTTTTGATAGTTTGTTGTTGTTGTTTCAAGATGGTGTTTTGCTTTGTCACCCTGGCTGGAGTGCAGTGGCACGATATCAGCTTGCTGCAACCTCCGCCTCCTGGTTCAAGCAGTTCTCCTGCCTCAGCCTCCTGAGTAGCTGGGATTATAGGCACACACCACTATAACCAACTAATCTTTGTATTTTTAGTAGAGATAGAGTTTTGGCATGTTGGCCAGGCTGGTCTCAAACTCCTGACTTCAAGTGATCCACCTGCGTTGGCCTCCCAAAGTGCTAGGATTACAGGTATGAACCACTGCGCCTGGCCTAGATTTCAGTTTTTAATTGAGACATTTGTAACGTTACTTTTAAGTACATGGTAAATGTGAAGAAGTGACTCATAATCTTGAAGGTTTTATTTTTTGAGATGGGGTCTTGGTATGCTGCCCAGGCTGGTCTTGAACTCCTGGGCTCAAGGGATCCTCCTGCTTCAGCCTCCAGAATAGCTGGGACTACAGGCACGAGCCACCTCTCCTCCATAATCTTAAAGACTTTAAAGAGCATTCCAGTTACAAGCCAAACTCCTTGAAGTAGTGACTTTTTAGTTTGCTTGCTTTGAGTTAAGTGGGTGAGAAGAAAATAATAATCCTTGTCCCTTTTAGGAAAAGCTGTGTTATAGGAGCATGTTAAAGCTGTAAAGAAATCATTAATCTTACAAAACACAGAATGTGATTGATTCTGGTACAATTTTATTGTACCTACTTTCTCAGGGCAGGTGGAACCCATGAATTGAAAACACAGCAGTCTTGTTTCTTTTTGATTATAGAAACCTCTAAGTCAGTAAATGTGAAGATCTTTCTTGAGCAGGCGGAGTTGTTCTTTGTGTGGCTTGCTGGCCTGGACTGCAAAGTTCTGCTAACCATTTGTTTTCTTTTTCCAGACTCGGAGATGCTGAATCCTTTAGCCAGCAGTGAGCATTCCTCATTTCAAGGCAGAAATCCCTCCATTGTGGGCAGGCCACCTCCACTTCTTCCAACTCCTGGGTCCCCTCCCCCAGTTCCTGTCAAGTCCCGTTTGTGAGGTGATAGGCCTGGGGGACATCTCCTTCCCCTGCCAGCTGAGCGCTTCCCTGTAGGAACACAGCAGATGAGTAGCTCTTCCGCTTCTCGGAGAGCTCTCCAGAGAGAGCAGGTAATTTAGGGGATGGCAGTGTGTGTTGTCACATTTTTTTTTTTTTTTTTTTTTTTTTTTGAGATGGGCTCTTACTCTGTCACCCAGGCCAGAGTGCTGTGGCATGATATCAGCTCACTGTAGCCTCCGCCTCCCAGGTTCAAGCGATTCTCCTGCCTCAGCCCCCTGAGTAGCTGGGGCTACAGGGAGGCACCACCACGGCTGGTTAATTTTTGTGTTTTTAATAGAGACAGGGTTTCGCCATTTTGGCAAGGCCGGTCTCAAACTCCTGAGCTCAAGATCTGCCTGCTTCGGCCTCCCAAAGTGCTGGGCTTACAGGCATGAGCCACCACGTCCGGCTGAGAGCATGTTTTTAATCTACCATGTTAAAAAACAAGTTGCTAGTGAGGTTTTTGTGGAAAGGTGGCTTTCACCTGGACGCTAAATAAAATTTAGATCTGGGAATGTCTTTGTAAATAAGAGTCAAATACTGCTTTGACCTTTAAGGGGAGCAGGGATTTTTTGAGCTAAAAATCTTCCTTATGAGCACAACATTTCGACCTTGACTGCTGTTGGGATTCAAATAGAGGGACTATGCCCGCTTGCCTTGGAAGCTGTATATGTGCACGCCTTCGACTGTCAAGGTCAGCCTGTGTTGAGGATCCTCAGCCTTGCAGGTGAACGTTTCTGTGCCCCACCCCCTTTTGACCTGTTGCCTTTGGAGATGACTGAGAATCGGGCTCTGCCTCCCTTCTCCCTCCCCACTATCCCCTCCTATTTGGACTTCCTTGCTCTCGTGCCTTTGTTCTTTTCCTTCGTTCCACTGGGCCCCCCTCACTCCCTGGGCCTCAGGAATCAGCCTCCCAACTCCCGATGGGCTCAAGCCTCCCGAAGACTGGGCGTGTCTCCTGCTTCAGGCCCCTTCTTGGCTTGCCCACAGGCCCACTGTGAGCACCTGGACTTTTCCTGTGAGGAGTGAGTGGAGAATGGGGTGAAGGGCTCAGGAAGAAATCCTTCTGTCCCCATTTGCCTCCCATCCTTGCCATTAGTTTAGGAACAAAGCTCTTTCTGATCTTTACAAAGGGCCTGGTTCAGGGCCTTTATGGTAAGGGCTTTGAGGAAATGTCCTGCGTAGCAGGGTGAGGGCTATGCCGGACAGCCTGCCTGTCCCAGATGGACACAGCTGGGTGCTGGACGTTGTGCCAAACTGGGGTTCTGAATGGGTGGAGGGAGGCCAGCTTCCGAGGAGCAGAGGACTTCAGCCATTACGGCGTGTCTGGGAACTCCACGGCTTTGAATGTTTAAGAATGTGTGTTCCAGGCTGGGCACAGTAGCTCATGCCTATAATCCCAGCACTTTGGGAGACAGAAGCAAGTGAATCATCCGAGGTCAGGAGCTTGAGACCAGCCTGGTCAACATGGTAAAAACCCGTCTCTATTGAAAATACAAAAAATTAGCCAGGCGTGATGGTGAGCACCTGTAATCCCAGGTACTCATGAGGCTGAGGCAGGAAAATTGCTTGAACCCAGGAGGCAGAGGTTGCAGAGAGCCGAGATTATACCACTGCACTCCAGCCTGGGCAACAAGAGTGAAACTCTGTCTCAAAAAGAAAAAAAAAAAGGGGGATATGTATTCCAGGTGTCAAAAAAAATTCAAGACAGAATGTTGAGAACAAAACCCTCTTGTACAAAGGAGAATGGAGGGCCAGGACATCAGGACAGGTTCAGACTACACCAAGGGTTTGCAAACTTCTTTTTGTCGTTGTTAAAGAGATAGAATCTTGTTCTGTTGCCTTGGCCAGAGCTCAGCCATGCAGTCGTAGACCACTGCAGCGTCAATTTGCTGGGCTCAAGCGATCCTCCCACCTCAGCTTCCTAAGGGTAGCCGGGACTATAGGCATGTGCCACCAAGCATGGCCACCATACATGGCTAATTTTAATTTTTTTTTGTAGAGATGGGGGTATCACCCTGTTGCTCAGGCTGGTGTCAAGTGATCCACCCACCTCAGCCTCCCAAAGTGCTGAGATTACAGGCACGAGCCTCTGTGCCTGGCCACAGACTTCTTTTTATCAAGGGCCGGAGAGTAAATATTTTCTGCTCTGTGGGCCAAGAACCAAAATCAAGGATATTATGTGTATACTTACATAACTGTTTAGAATGTAACCGTTTAAAAATAGGAAAACTGGCTGGGCGTGGTGGCTCACACCTGTCATCTCAGCACTGTGGGAGGTATAGGTGGGCAAATCACTTGAGGTCAGGAGTTTGAGACCAGCCTGGCCAACATACCAAAACTCTGTCTCTACTGAAAATTCAGAAATTAGCTGGGTGTGCTGGTGGGTGCCTGTAATCCCAGCTACCCAGGACGCTGATGCAGGAGAATGACTTGAACCCAGGGGGCAGAGGTTGCAGTGAACCAAGATCGCGCCACTGCACTCCAGCCTGGGTGACAGAGCAAGATTCTTTGTCTCAAAAAACAAAAACAAAACAAAACAAAAAAATCGGAAAACCATTCTTAACTTGAAAGCCTCACCAGGCAGCGGGGCTGATCTGGTCCCAGATTCTGGTTTGCTGATCCCTAATGGCTTCCTCTGGGTCTAGAGAAGATTTGGTAGGGCTTGCAGGGCTAAGATTGAGCCTGGCAGTAGTGGCAGGTTCCTCCCTGCTTAGCTCCTCTCTAAAGATGAAAAGATCCCTTTGGGGAGAGCAGCCACAACCAGATTTATCATGTATACCCCTGTCTATATTTCGGGTTTTGTTCTCTGCAGGACTGATCAACCCAAAGATCTGTTTCCCCCTCCCCTGCTTGTGACAGGCCTCTCCAAGAGGCATGCCCTTTTGGGGTATCCCAAGGGAGCCCCTAGCCTGCCCCAAGCCTGCCAAGTGCCAAGTACTTGAGAAGCCAGGCCTCTTAGTACTGCCACTGGGTAAGCAGCCAGGTGAGCTATGAGTGGCATTCCAGGCTACTGCTGTCTGGTAGAACTTTCTGTGACAGTGGAAACATTCTAGAGTTGTGCCATCCAATACAGCAGCCCTTAGCTACACGTGACTCTTGAGCACTTAAAATGTGGAGAGTGGCCGGGCACGGTGGCTCACGCCTGTAATCCCAGCACTTTGGGAGACTGAGGCAGGTGGATCATGAGGTCAGGAGATCAAGAGCATCCTGACCAACATGGTGGAACCCCATCTCTACTAAAATTACAGAAATCAGCTGAGAGTGGTGGCTCATTCCTGTAATCCCAGCTACTCGGGAGGCTGAGGCAGGAGAATCACTTGAATCAGGGAGGCAGAGGTTGCAATGAGCCGAGATTGTGCCACTGCACTCCAGCCTGGTGACAGAGCAAGACTTCACCTCAAAAAAAAAAAAAAAAAATGTGGAGAATACAACTGAAGAACTGAATTTTTAATTTAGTTAATTGAAATGACCATAGTCACATGCGGTCAGTGGCTACCATACTGGACAGCACAGTTCTAGGCTGCTGGAGGTCTCAAGAAACTGTAGCAATGGGTAGGAATGGTGTGATGTTTTTAATTAAGAAATTCATTGCTTAGTTTTTTTTCCTCCTCCTTTCTATTTCAGAGTTACATATGCACTTAAAAAAGGAAATATATCTCTTTCACAAATGGGTATGATTGTCAATTGCTATAAAGTAAGAAGGTAACTGTAAGAAAAAGCATAAAACAGTGTTACTAATTCCTGCCCAATAAGCTTAAGGGTTGCTCTTCTCTGGTTAAAAATGGGAATCACTAAGGGTCAAGGAGGGTTCGTGTCAGACCAACTGCTAGAAACCCTCTCCTTGACTTGTTCAGAAGGATTGCAAGAGTTTGGCAAATAGAGCATTTTCTAATAAGGCTGAGTGTCTGGCTTACGGGCCTGTGAGTCCCTAAGTCAGGCATCCCCAAACTTTTTACACAGGGGGCCAGTTCACTGTCCCTCAGACCGTTGGAGGGTCGCCACATACTGTGCTCCTCTCACTGACCACCAGTGAAAGAGGTGCCCCTTCCTGAAGTGTGGCGGGGGGCCGGATAAATGGCCTCAGGGGGCCGCATGCGGCCCGCCGGCCGTAGTTTGGGGACGCCTGCCCTAAGTCCTTTGAAGGTGTGAATGCCCCATATCTGCTGACTCAGGAAAGCACACAGTTCCTCCCTTGCCTGGGAGGAGGACAGGGGTCTGATCTGCCATGTTTAAGGTACTGACCGATAGCCAGCCCTAGGCTGGAGCCTGCCTGGGAATCCAGGTTTTTTCTCTATCTTCCTTTCCAGTGCAGAGCTGGCCAGCTCTCACCTCCTCAGGCGCTGCCTTTTCTCCTGTGCAGCAACGAAGATGAGGCCCAGAAGCCTCCAAGCTGCCCCTAGGGCACAAGAGCAGACCTTCAGCTGGTCTCCCAGGGGAGTGGGTAAGAGTTGAGACCACACCTGGCTTGGGGTGGAAGGTGGCCAGGCCGGCATTGTGCTGACTTCTAGTGAACGATTTCTAGATACTCAGGCATACTAAGCCTAGGTAAAGGTCTGCCCAGAGTTCCTCTTAGTTCACTCCAGTTCTGTTCTGAGATTTGAGGCTGAAGCCCTCCAGCTGTTAGGAAAGTAAACCTTTGTTCCCTCTTTGTTCTTAAGACACGTGACATTATTCACGATTTTTTTTTTTTTTTTTTTTTTTTTTTTTTTTAGACAGAGTCTCATTCTGTGGCCCAGGCTGGACTGCAATGGCTCAGCTTACTGCAACCACCTCCACCTCCCGGGCTCAAGCAATTCTCCTGCCTCAGCCTCCTGAGTAGCTGGGATTATAGGTGTCTGCCACCATGCCTGGGTAATTTTTTGTATTTTTAGTAGAGACGGAGTTTTACCATGGTGGCTAGGCTGGTCTCGAACTCCCGACCTCAGGTGATCTGCCCACCCTGACTTCCCAAAGTACTGGGATTACAGGAGTGAGCCACCATGCCAAGCCTGTTCAAGATTCTTAATGCCATTATGAAGTCTCAGTCCTCTATTGTTTAGTCAGACATGGCTTCTTTGAGATATATATTGCTGTGAATTGTGGTACATAGATGTACATGTAAACGGTGACATGACATGGGACAAATGTAGGCCAGGGACCCCCACCCTCCTGGGGACCCAGATCATCTAGTTCTGAAGAGCATCTTCTGCAGCCTAAGGCAGTATATCACCCTTTGGGAAATTTGGAGAGCTTTCCTTACCCCAGGTTTCTGAGGACCTCCCTGGTTTCCGAGGACCCCCTCAGCCCCAAATTTTAGGACTAGTAATTGGAGGAAACGTGTTTGAAAAACAAAAATGGAAAGAAGACAGTCCTGCACACGGTATACCAGTAGGAGTTACACGCATGCAGCTTTCACTGCGTGCCTGGCAGTGAGGTAGTTGTGCGTGGCCCCCATCACAAGCCTGCGAGCTAGGTATTGCAGTCTTTTAGAGCAGTCACCTAAGGCACAGAGGGTGTTAACCTGCCCAATGTCACTCAGTAGTGCCTGATGGGGCTGAGACTGCACACTGGCCCTGTGACCCCATGGCCTGGGCTCTCCACCACCACACAGTCCCAGTGGCACATATCGAGTTGATGTTGCTTTCAAAGAAAATCTTATAGTTTTGCTTGGATTTCAACCACATCGACAGCCCACCCCCTTTTTCTTTCTTTCTTCCTTT
Source organism: Saimiri boliviensis (assembly GCF_048565385.1). NCBI lineage: Eukaryota > Metazoa > Chordata > Mammalia > Primates > Cebidae > Saimiri > Saimiri boliviensis. Next base: position 122,390,811 of record NC_133449.1, read on the forward strand.
CTTTTCCCTTCTCTTCCCTCCCCTTCCCTCCCCTCCCCTCCCCTCCCCTCCCCTTCCCTTCCCTCCCCTCCCCTTCCCTCCCCTCCCCTCCCCTCCCCTCCACTACCTCTCCTCTCCTTCCCTCCCCTCTCCTTCCCTCCCCTCCCCTTCCCTCCCCTCCCCTCCCCTCCCCTCCCCTCCCTTCCCTTCCCTTCCCTACCTTTCCTTTCCCCTTCCTTTTCCCTTTCTCTCTCTTTCTTTTTTCCTTTCTCTTTCCCTCTTTCTCTCTCTTTTTTTGATTCTTTCTTTTTTTAGACAAGGTCTCATTCTGTCACCCAGGTTGGAGTGCTGTGGCTTGATTTTGATCTCAGTTCATTGCCACCTCCACCTCCTGGGCTCAAGTGATCCTCCCACCTCCATCACCCGAATAGCTGGAACTACAGGTGAGCGCCACCACACCTGGCTAATTTTTGTAGAGATGGGGTTTCACCGTGTTGCCCAGGCTCGTCTCCAACCTCTAGGCTCAAGTGATCTGCCTGTCTCAGCCTCCCAAAGTGCTGGGATTACAGGCATGAGTCACCATGCCTGGCCAGCACAGCCCTCCTTTGATAAAAGGCCAAAAGTGTTTTCATGTCACTTGCCTCTTCGATTCCTCACAGTGCAACAGCTGTAGAAATTCACAGGGAAGTGGTGACATTGTTAGTGTAGGTCTGGGTGAAGCCACAGAAGCCTAATGGAAGAGGCAGCCTTGGAGGAAGTCAAGTATTTGGGTCCCTGGAGGGGAGAAGGCACCATGATCTCCTACTTAGAGAGGGACCTGCAGGTGACAAGGGTTTAGGACTCATTGAAGGTGGATGGGGGTAGGGTAGATATCCTATATTCTTTGGCTGTCACTAGGATTAAATGAGATTTTTTTTTTTGAGACAGATTGTCATTCTGTCATTCAGGATGTAGTGCAGTGGCACAATCTTGTCTCACTGTAACCTCTGCCTTCCCAGGTTCAAGCAGCTCTCCTGTTTCACTCAACCTCCCGAGTAGCTGGGACTATAGACGCTCACCACCACCCCTGGCTAATTTTTGTATTTTTAGGAGTGACATAGTTTCATCATGTTGGCCAGGCTGGTCTTGAGCTCCTGACCTCAAGTGATCCACCTGCCTCGGCCTCTCAAAGTGTTGGGATTACAGTCATGACCACCGCACCTGGCCTAAGTGAGACCATATGAATGAAAATCTTTTCGACTCTCCAAGAATTGCACAGATATCTGTCTGTTGGTGCTTGGCTAAGCCAATTCTGTCTGTAAGGGCTGGTTGGTGTGGTTGGGGGGACTGGCACGGGCTGGTGGCTGGACATGAGCCGACGCTGCTGTTTCTGCTTCTTTGCAGTTGTTTTGCAGTTGGAGCCACATGAGTGGGCAGCTCAGCCCACTCTTTGCTGAACTACAGGAAGCTTCACCAAGCCTGGAGAACAAGGTGGTTTCTGCCCAGATGGTGGTGTCACCCTCCTTGAAGTCCCCTGCCTGGCCTGCGGCACTGGTGCCTAGGCTGTGGGTACAAATGTGGCTTCCTTCTGTCTGATACATGGTCCCATGAACACTTTTTCATGTTTGGGGTCTGTGCCAACTAGATATTTGTGGAAAGTCATTTTGTAGACGTTAGGCCTCCAAGTTATTCAATTATGTGTATATTAAAATACAAAAAAAAATATCTAACTCTTACATGCTGCTTGCCCTTGTTTAAAACCATTTTATTTTAGAATAATTTTAGATTTACAGAAAATGTGCAGAGATAATACAGGGAGTTTCCTTCATCCAGCTTCCCCTGAATGCTGACATCTTATGTAACCATGGTACATTTGTCAAAACTAGGAAATTAGTATTAGTACAGCAATATTAACTCCACTATACATTTTATTTGTATTTTACCATTTTTTCCACAAATGTTTCTGTTTCAGGATTCTATTCTGGGTACCACATAGATTTAGACTCCTTTTTTATTTTATTATGTTTCCAGTGTTTTTTTTTTTTTAACTTTTTTTTGGGGGGGGCGGGGAAAGAGTCTCACTTTTACCCAGGCTGGAGTGCAGCGGTATGATCTCGGCTCACTGCAGCCTCAACCTCCTGGGTTCAAGTGATCCTCCCACCTCAGCACCCCCAAGTAGCTGGGACTACAGGCACATGCCACTATGCCCACCTAATTTTTGGTACATTTTTGTGGAGATGGGGTTTCACCATGTTGCCCAGGCGGTTCTCAAACTCCTGAGCTCAAGCAATCTGCTTGCCTTGGCCTCCTAAAGTGATAGGATTACAGGCATGAGCCACTGCGCCTGTTTTTTCTTATTAAACTTTCTTTGTAAATTAGAGACAAGGTCGTGTTTATGTTGCTGAAGCTGGTCTTGAATTCCTGGGCTTAAGCCATCTTCCTTTCTCAGCCTTTCTAGTAGCTGGGACTAAAGGCATACACCACCAAATCCGGCTTGAAACATTTTAAATATGAAGAAATTTTAATAAACAGTTCAGTGAACACCTGTATATTTTGTATCTAGATTCAAAAGTTAACATTATATATTTTTTAAAATGTATACATCTATCTGTGTAAATTTAACTTTTTCCTCCAGGTAAGTTGCAGAGCTTGTGACATCTCACTTTTAAATACCTTAGCATGCAACTCCTAAGAATAGGGACATTCTCCTACGTAATTTAAATACTATTGGCATACCTTAAAATTAATGACAATTTTATACTCTCTAATATCTAGTTCTAATATTTGAATTTCCCCAGTTGTCCCAAGAATACTTTTGTGGCTTCTTTTTAAAACTAGCATTTAATAAAGGTTTGTGCATTACATTTGTTTTTTATATGTCTTCAGGTTTTTTAAATCTAAAACAGGCTTCTTACCTCTGTTTTTGTTTTCTCATGATACTGACTTTGAATCCATGCCGTTTCCTCATTTCATCGATGCTCCTGCATCTGTTATGTGTCTGATGGCTTCCTCCTGGTGTCACTTAACTGTTCCTTTGTTGCCTGTATTTTCTGTATCCCAGAAGTTCAAACTAGAGGCTTGATTAGCCGGGCTGTACATTTTTGGCAAAGGGTTTTCACAGATAGTGCTGCCTGTTTATAAGGCTTCACATTAAAACATACATGACTGTTATCCCGCTGGAAGGGCTCCTATGCTTAGTCACTTGGGTAAGGTGGTAACTGCCTGGTGCAGGTAGGTTTTTTCCTGGCATTAAACAAATACCCTGTTCCCTACCAAGTATTCCCCACCCTGTTTTTTTTTTGAAACAAGGTCTCTATGTTTTTCATTTATCAGTTGGTGAACAGGTGGGTTATTTAAAAAAAAAAAAGAAAAAGAAAGAAAGAAAGAAGAAAAGAAACAAGGTCTTAGTCTGTCACCCAGGCTGGAGTACAGTGGCATGGTTTCAACTCACTGCAATCTTTGCTTCCTGGGCTCCGGTGATCCTCCTGCCTTAGCCTCCCGAGTGGCTGAGACTACAGGTATATGCCAACATGCCTAACTACGTTTTGTATTTTTTGTACAGACAGGGTTTCACCATGTTGCCCACGCTGGTCTCGAACCCCTGGACTCAAGCTTTCTGCCCTCCTCAGCCTCTCAAAGTGGTGGGATTACAGGAGTGAGCCGCCGCTCCTAGCCCCTCACCAGCTTTTACCTAATTGTGTCCATTAACTTTTACCTGACTCAGTCGTTACCTTGGACCTGCTGTCCACCTGTTTGTTTGTTTCACTCTGTCACCCAGGCTGGAGCACAGTGATGTGATCTTGGCTCACTGCAACCTCTACCTCCTGGTTCAGGTGATTCTTGTACCTCAGCCTCCAGAGTAGCTGGGACCACAGGTGTTCACTACCAGCCTGGCTGATTACTGCCCTCCCTTTTAATTGAGGTGTGCTTTTATTTATTTATTATTTTTTTTTAAGGGAGTCTTACCCTTGTTGCCCAGGCTGGAGTGCAGTGGCATGATCTCGGCTCACTGCAACCTCTGCCTCCTGGGTTCAAACAATTCTTCTGCCTCAGCCTCCTGAATAACTGGGATTACAGGTGCCCACCACCATGCCCAGCTAATTTTTGTCTTTTTAGTAGAGACGTGGTTTCACCATACTGGCCAGGCTAGTCTCAAACTCCTGACCTCAGGTGATCTGCCCACCTTGGCCTCCCAAAGTACTGGGATTATAAGCATGAGTCACCGCACCCAGCCAGAAGTATGCTATTCAGTTTAGCAAGGTTTGAAAATTCCACCCATATAACTGGCACTCAAAACAAGATTAGATGTTTTCATCACTTCACAATGTCCTATTGTGTCCCTTTCCAGGCACGCACCATCCCCTTCACACCTTTTCTGACTTCCATCACCTTGGTTTTGTCTGCTCTTATATCTTATGTAAGTGGAATCACACAATATACATTTCATTGGGACTAGCCTCTTTTGTTTAATAGAATGCTTTCGGGGTTCACCCGTTTTCCCCATGAGCCTGTAGACTGCTCCTTTTTGTTGTTGAGCCGGAGGTTATTGCGTGGTTGTGCCAACATGTTTATCCTTTCTCCTGATGGGGAACTTTGGGGTTGTTTACACTTTTTGACTATTATAATTATGAACATTGTTGTACATGTTCTTTTGTGGATACACATTGTCATTTTGCTTGGTAAATACCGAGGAGCAGACTTGTTGGGTTGTAGGATAGATGGCTGCTTAGTGTAATGAGAGTCACTCAGCCAGCTCCACCATTTTCACTGCCACCAGTAACGTCTGTGGCTTCCTATCCTCACCCATTTCTGTGTTGTCAGTGTTTGATTTTAGCCTCCGAGTGGGGATGAGACATTTGTCATGGTTGTCATTTGCATTCCTCTGATGATTAATGATGCTGAGCATCTTTCTCATTTTCATTGTTGTTCTGTTTAGGGAATGGCTTGGGGAGGACTGACAGACGACTTTGTCGTGCGTTAGTTTCCTAGGGCTGCCTAGCCGAGTGCTATGGATTGGGTGGCTTGAAACAACAGAAATGTATCGCCTCACAGTTCTGGAGGCTGGGCAGTCCCGGGTCAAGGCGGGGGCCAGGCCGTGCTCCATCTGGAACCCACGGCAGAGAATCCGTCTGCGGCTTTTCCAGCTTCAGGTGTTGCTAGCCGTCCCGGTGTTCCCAGGCTTGCAGAGGCACCGCTCCCGTCTCTGCCTCCGCATCACACGGCTGTCCTCGCATGACCTCATGGCATCCTTCTTCCGTGCATGCGTCCTTGTCCACATTTCCCTCTGCTTTTAAGAACGTTCATGGTTGGATTAGAGGCCCCGTCCTACTCCACTATGTCCTCATCTTTATTAGCTACATCTGCAGTGACTCTGTTTCCAAATAAGGTCACATTTTGAGGTGATAGGGATTAGGACTTCAACATATCTTTTTGGGGGACACAATTCAACCCACAGAAGTCAGTAATAAGGAAATAGATTTATCTTCTAATTTGGGGATTATGAAGGATTGGTAAGAATATATTATAGAGGCCAGGCGTGGTGGCTCACATCTGTATTCCACAGATGTTTAGAGACAGGAGAATCATTTGAGGCCAGCCTTGGCAACATGGTAAGACTCCATTTCTATAAGAAATGAAAAATAAAACCAACCCTAATCGAGCATCAGCAGCACATGCCTATAGTTCTAGCTACTTGGGAGGCTGAGGCAGGAGAATTGCTTGAGCCCAGGAATTTGAACCTATAGGAAGCTATGATTATGCCACTGAACTCCAGCCTAGGTGACAGAGCAAGATCCTGTCTCTACAAATATATATATATATATATTTAGGCTGGGCACAGTGGCTCATACCTGTAATCCCAGCAATTTGGGAGGCTGAGACGGGTGGCCTGACCAACACCGTGAAACCCTGTCTCTACTAAAAATACAAAAAAATTAGTTGGGCATGGTGGCACAAGCCTGTAGTCCTATCTACTTGGGAGGCCGAGGCAGGAGAATCGCTTGAACCCAGGAGGCGGAGTTACAGTGAGCTGAAATCGCACCTCTGCAGACTCCAGCATGGGTGACAGAACAAGACTCCATCTCAAAAAATAAATAAACAAATAAATAAAAATAATAAAATAAAAATAAGCCAGGCATGGTGACTCATGCCTGTACTCCTAGCACTCTGGGAGGCTGAGGTGGGCAGATTACGACTTCAGGAATTTGAGACCAGCCTGGCCAACATAGTGAACCCTGTCTCTACTAAAAATACAAAAATTAGCCAGGCATGGCTGTATGCGCCAGTAGTCCCAGCTACTTGGGAGGCTGAGGCAGGAGAATCACTTGAACCCAGGAGGCAGAGGTTGCGGTGAGTCGAGATCATGTCACTGCACTCCAGCCTGGGTGACAAAATGAGACTCCATCTCAAAAAATTATATATAATAAAATAAAGTGTAAAATAAAAATCAGAAAATATATATTAATATGTAATATATATGTATTATAGAATTTCAGAGATAAGGATGAGGAGCTAGGGATGGATGCCTTTCTACAACTTTCAAAAGAAACGTTCTTTCCTTTGGCTCAAGGCATCTCCTGAGATTACATGAACTGAGGTCTTTCCTTCACGCGTAGCACTTCAGCTTGCTCCGCTGATGTTTCATTTTGTGTCCTGTCATCCTACAAAATGGGCAACGTGGCAGGATGGAGTCCCTAGTCAGGGGTCACAAACCAGGTGATAGAGGGACAGGATGGTGAGAAACTAATCCTAGTGAGGTCCTGTCTTCAGCTGCTGCTGTTTGCTGGGTGTTAGTCACTGAGCTCTGTCTTACAGAAACTTCCTCAGGGATTCTGGACCCTCCCTTGCACATAAATATTCAAAAACTTCTAGGGGCTTTTGGAGTTAGATAAATCAGTAACGTCTGCAGGAGGAAAGACTTTATTTTCTTTCTTTCTTTCTTTCTTTCTTTCTTTCTTTCTTTCTTTCTTTCTTTCTTTCTTTTCTTTCTTTCTTTCTTCTTTCTTTTCCTTTCTTTCTCTCTCTCTTTCTTTTTTCTTTCTTTTTTTGAGACGGAGTCCCGCTGTGTTGCCCAGGCAGACTGGAGTGCAGTGGTGCAATCTCGATTCACTGTAACCTCCGCATCCCAGGTTCAAGCAATTCTCCTGCCTCAGCCTCCCAAGTAGCTGGGATTACAGGCAGACACCACCATGCCTGACTAATTTTTGTCTTTTTAGTAGAGACGGGGTTTCACTAGCCAGGCTGGTCTCAAACTCCTGACCTCAGGTAATCCAACCACCTTGGCTTCCAAAGTGCTGGGATTACAGGTGTGAGTCACTGCACCAGGCCAAAAGACTTAATTTTTTTACAGTCATTTAAATAATTTAGTAGAACAAGATTAGTACAGTAACTTGTGTTAAGGATTTGAAGTTTGTATATTTTTAAAAGCACAGATTTCTGTGATGTTGGCTTATTTCCTCGTGTTTTGGAAATTGCTGTTTTTAAAAATGAGCGATACATACACATGATATGAAATTCCAAAGAAACAAAAGGTAAATAGCAAAAAGTAACTCTTCCACTTCTGTTTCATAGCTTAACAGTTTGTGTCTCCTTCTAGAGATATTTATCCATAGGCAGGTGCACGTAAACTCATAAATAAATGGTAGCATATTATAAATGCTATTCTACCCCTTTATTTTTTCCATTATATTTTGGAAATGATTGTATATTAGATATACTATTGCCTTTTTTAATGATTGCAAATTATTCCCTAGTATTAGATGTGTCATAATTTACCTCATTTGGTCTTTAAAAATATTTTTTTAATTCATTAATTTCTTTATGTGTCTTTTTGCTTTGCATTACTTGATTTACCAAGCAAGTCAAGTAGGTCTTTACTGATAGACATTTTAGGTCATTTCTAATCTTGCTGTTTAAGCACGAGGGAGTTTTATTTTGATGTAAGATGGTTTTGTTTTTCAGTTATAGAACAAGAAAGTTAAGAGCGAATTTCATCATTCCTGTTACCCGATAAGAAATAACACAATTGGGTTTCCGCTATTAGGTGGGAATAAAACGAAAACTCATGGTGTGAATTTTACAAATGAATGTATTTTGTAACTTGGCTAAACACTTACATTTGCCTTCAAGCTGTACATTGGAAGACGAGGCTGACATTTGGAAAGTAAGTCCAATGAGATGCTGTCTAGCCTAGAAAATCTGGTGTGTCATTATAGACACTGAGTTGGATAAAAAAGAATTTACTGGATTTCTCTAGTCTACTACTTACATTTTCATTTTCTGCTTTAGCGGATTTGTTTCAAATCTCTTTGAGAACAAAGTGGGCTTGAGCTGCTGTGTAAGCCTTGACAAGAACCTGGCCGGAGTCTCTGTCCAGATCATTCATGGTCCTTTAATATGCAGATGTTTTCATTTCCTATTGCTGTGTAGCAGGTGACCACAAGCTTAGCAGCCTAAAGCAACCCAAATTTATTATTTCAAGGTGTCCATGGTTCAGGAGTCTGAGTACAGATTAGCTGAGTCCTCAGTCTCACCAGACTGAAAATCAGTATATCAGCAGGACCTGTGATACTCCCTGGTTGTTGACAGAATAATTTCCTATAGCCAGATGACTGAGGCCCCCATTTTCCTGCTAGCTCTCAGCAGGAGACCCCACTCAACTCCTACAGGCCACCCTCAGGTCCTTTCCGTGTGGCCCTGTTCTCTCCCTGTGGCTGTTTGCTTTCTCCCAGGCCAGGAGGAGAGTCTGTGATGCTTCACCTTTTTTTTTTTTTTTTTTTTTAGATGGAGTTTTACTCTTATTACCCAGGCTGGAGTGCAATGGCGCGATCTCAGCTCACCACAACCTCCACTTCCTGGGTTCAAGCAATTCTCCTGCCTCAGTCTCCCGAGTAGCTGGAACTACAGGGGTGCGCCACCATACCCAGCTAATTTTTGTATCTTTAATAGAGATGGGGTTTCACCATGTTGACCAGGATGGTCTGGATCTCTTGACCTCGTGATCCACCTGCCTCAGCCTCCCAAAGTGCTGGGATTATAGGCGTGAGCCACCGCGCCCAGCCGATGCTTCACCTTTTAAAGAGCTTGCCTGATTATGTCACACCCACCCATGCAGGACTTTATATATGTAATTTTATTTTATTTTATTTTTTGAGACAGTCTTGCTATGTTGCTCAGGCTGGAGTGCAGTAGCATGACCTTGGCTCACTGTAACCTTGAGCTCTCAGGCTCAAGCAATCCTCCCACCTCAGCCTCCTGAGTAGCTGGGACCACAGATGTGTGCTATCGCAGTCACCTAATTTTTGTATCTTTTTTTGTAGAGACAGGGCTTCTCCATGTCGCCCAGGCTGGTCTTGAACTCCTGGGCTCAAGCTACCTGCCTGCCTCAACTTCCCAAAGTGCTGGGATTACAGGCATAAGCCACTGCACCTGGCCCTATTTTTAAAAATTATACATATTTATGATGCACAACATGATGTTTTAAAATATGTATACATTGTGGAAGAGCTAAATTGAGCTAATTAACATGTGTTATCTCACATTTTTTTTTTTTTTTTGGTGAGAACAGTTAAAATCTACTCTCTTAACGATTTTCGAGAGTATAATACATTATTAACTATATTCACTGTGCTATGCAGCATGTCTCTTAAATTTATTGCTCCTAACTGAAATTTTGTGTCCTTGATCAACATCCACCCCTCATTCAAGCCCCTGGTAAGTAATACATACATACATATATATATATATATATATATATATATATATATATATATATATTTTTTTTTTTTTTTTTTTTTTTTTTGAGATGGAGTTTTGCTCTTGTTGCCCAGGCTGGAGTGCAGTGACATGATCTTGGCTCACTGAAACTTCTGCCTCCCGGGTTCTAGCAATTCTCCTGCCTCAGCCTCATGAGTAGCTGGGATTACAGGCACGTGCCATCACACATCTTATATTTTTAGAAGAGATGGGTTTCACCATGTTGGTCAGGTTGGTCTTGAACTCCTGACCTCAGGTGATACATCTGCCTCAGCATCCCAAAGTACTGGGATTACAGGTGTGAGCTGCTGCATCAAGCCCTGGTAAGTGATATTCTATTCTCTGCTTCTATGGTAAGATTCTCCTACTGTTCTACTCTTTACTTCTATGAGATCAACTTTCTTAGATTCCGCATATGAGTGAGAAGATGTAGCATTTATCTTTCTATGTCTGGCTGATTTCACTAGACATAATGTCCTCCAGACTCATCCATGTTGCTGTGAATGACAGGATTTCATTCTTTTTGATGGCTGAATAGTATTCCATTGTGTACATATACCACACAGGTATCCCTTTGATATAATGATTTCTTTTCCTTTGGATAAATGCCCAGCAGTAGTATTGCTGGACCTTACGGTAGTTCTCTTTTTAGTTTTTTGAGACACCGCCATACTATTTTGAGCGATGACTGTACTAATTTACATGCCCACCAGCAGCGTATGAGTTCCCTTTCCTTTACATCCCACCAGCATTTGTTACTTTTCGTCTTTTTGATACTAGCCATTTTAACTGGAGTGAGATGATATCTCATTGTGGTTTTGATTTGTATTTCACTGGTGATTAGTGATACCGAACATTCTTTTCATATGCCTGTTGGCCATTTGTATGTCTTCTTTTGATAAGTGATATGTGTTCAGATCCTTTTCCCATTTTTAAAGTAGAAATGAGATCTCACTATATTGCCCAGGCAGGTCTTGAATTCCTGGCCTCAAGTGATCCTCCCACCTCAGCCTCTCAAGGTGCTGGGATTACACACATGAGCCACTGTGCCCAGCCCCCTTTGCCCATTTTTAAATTGAATTAGGTTATTTGTTTCCTTGGTGTTGAGCTGTTTGAGTTCCTCGTGTCTTTGAATACTAACCCCTTATCAGATGTGTGGTTTGCAGGTATTTTCTCCCATTCTGTGGGTTGCATCTTAGCTTGGTTGATTGGTTCTTTTGCTGTAAAGAAGCTTTTTAGTTTAATGTAATCTCGTTTGTCACTTCACTTCTGTTGCATGTGCTTTGGGGTCATATGAAAAAACATCATTGACCAAGTATTGTAGAGCTTTTCCCTTAGGTTTTCTTCTAGTAGTTTTATAATGTCAATTTTTAATTTTTATTGTATTTACTTACTTATTGAGATGGAGTTTCGCTTTTGTTACCCAGGTTGGAGTTCAATGGCTTGATCTCAGCTCACTGAAACCTCCACATCTCGGTTCAAGTGATTCTCCTGCCTCAGCCTCCCAAGTAGCTGGGATTACAGGTATGTGCCACCACGCCTTGCTAATTTTATATTTTCAGTAGAGACAGGGTTTCGTCTTATTGGTCAGACTGATCTTGAACTCCTGACCTCAGGTGATCCACTTGCCCCAGCCTCCCAAAGTTCTGGGATTACAAGTGTGAGTCACTGCGCTCCACCTATTTTATGTTATTTTTTAGATAGAGTTTCACTCTGTTGTTGACCAGGCTGAAGTGCAGTGATGCAATCATGGCTCACTGCAGCCCGGACCTCTGGGGTTCAAGTGATCCTCCTACCTCAGCCTCCCTAGTAGCTAGGACCACAGGCATGCACCACCATGCCCAGCTAATTTTCATATTTTTTGTAGAGACGGGGTTTCGCCATGTTGCACAGGCTGGTCTCAAACTCTAGGGTTCAAGTGATGCACCCTCTTTAGCCTCCCAAAGCGCTGGGATAATAGCTGTGACCCACTGTGCCTGACCTTCGCATGCTTTTTCTAGTCCCAGAGGTCTGTGGTTGCCCCAGATGCCCTTAGAGCTCCCTTCCATGATAGCCCTAACTCCGGTGCCCTTGGGAGCTGGGGGATTTGCTGCTGTGTGTGATTAGCTAACATTGCCTGACTTGTCTGCTCGAGACTGTCAGATCTGAGAATAATTTTGGTGGGCAACTGTTTTACAGTTTTCTTTTTTTCTTTTTAAATCAGAACTGTCCATTAAGATTCCAAAGGAGCATTGCTGGCATGTGATTTTGCAGTTCTTGTTAAGATTTTTCTCACTTAGATCTAGCCTTGGAGTGTTTTGTGAAAATACGCTGAAAGAGTCACTTGTGGACGATGCTGGACACATTGAGACTTTTCGCAGATTATTTTCCCAGTGGAAGCTACTCTGGGTTCAGTTGGGATTTCACTTAACCATTTTCATGTGACTGTGACTATACTTATTCCACAGTATTTTTAAAGTCTTTTAATTTTTATTACCCAAAATAGCTTCACTTTTTCAATTTAACTTTCTCTCTGTGCTTGTGTCTTCAATCCTTTGTTTCGTTTTTTTGAGACAGAGTCTTGCTCTGTTGCCCAGGCTGGAGTGCAGTGGCTCAGTATCTCGGCTCACTGCAAACTCTGCCTTCTGGGTTCAAGGCTGGAACCACAGGTGCCTGCCACTACACCTGGCAAATTTTTGTATTTTTAGTAGAGACAGGGTTTTGCTGTGTTGGCCAGGCTGGTCTCGAACTCCTGACCTCAAGTGAGCCACCCGCTTCGGCCTCCCAAAGTGCTGGGATTACAGGCATAAACCACCTCGTCCGGTCCGTGCCTTCAACACTTTTTCAAAGATTTTCTACTCCCCGATAAGGAAAGCATGCCGGCTGTTGTCATGAACACATCTGGTACCCATGGACCTTGCTGGGGGGTTTCGCTTTGGAAGAACTCGTAATAACTTTGAGTCTCCCAGCAGTAACCTCTCAACATCTGCCTGGGCACACGCCATGTGTAGTATCAGGTGCCTTCCCAGCCTTGTTGGTGTAGGGATGGATGATTCCGTTACCAGAGGCTCGGGCCAGCCTTATTTTGCTAGCGGCTGCATTGTGGGAAAGCCTACAACGGTGCGTCAAACACAGGCCCGTTCCAGGTGCCTCTAGATAGACAGCGCCCCCGGAAGAGCTCCACAGTGTTTTTCAGCCAATCCACAGAATCCCGCCAGCCTTGCTCCTCCAGTGCCGAAGGGAACCACCCCTGGGACCTCTGTGGTCCGCTCACTGTATGATGCTTATGTTCCCTGGAGCCGCTGGGCAAATGAGTTGGCTTGAACTTGAACCCTTTCCTCTCTCCTGTGCTTGTTTGTGTAGATAAACTTTCCAAAGATGTTTGAAAAGTAAATGTTTGAATTGCGCATCCTTATTTGATCAATGTTTTTTCCCTGTCAGTGCGTCGGACTGGAGCGTCTGCACTGTGGCAGGAGGGACAGGGAAGGAACGCGCCTCTGAGGGCACCTAAGGGCTCTTTCCATCCTGACCGTTTCCCTCCAGCAGAAGCTGTCTTTTTAGGTAGAAATCAATTTAATGTGGGTTTTTTTTTTCCCTAGTAGAAACTTGCATAGCTTTTCCTGAGAGTCACAATGACAAGGACACCATAACCCTCAGGGATTCTAAGATCTTACACTTGAGTAGGGTCATAGTGACAGCCGCTTTATAAAAATAACATCTTTGCCATTGGAGGAGTAATACGGACTCAAGGCAGACAACTTGGGAGATTCAGAAATATCACAGTGAAAAGTTACAGCCGCAACACCCCAGGGTGGCTGCAGGTGCTTCTCTCTTCTGTTTCCTTCCATGCTTTTCCTCCGCATAGACATGGCTTTATTTTTCAACAGTAGCTTACTGTCTCTTTCACTCATCAACAGAGCATAAACATCTCACCGTGTCAATATTTATTCTTTTACCATATGTAGATACACATTTAATCAATCCCTTGTTGAACATCTTGTTCGGTTCCAGCATTTTGTTGCTGTAGTTTTCTTGTGATAAGCATCTTTACTGATCCATCTTTGCTGACATCTGTTTAATAATTTCCTGAGGATAAATTCTGAGAAATTAGAGTTTTTGAATCAAAGAGAATGTACAGTTTTCCTGAAAACCAAAATAAGAACAGACTTACTTAATCAGTGCCACCCATGTAGAAAATTAAAACGGAATCTGCAGTCCTGCAATCTGGAAGCAATGTTAACAGCCGGGTGAGCCGCCTTTCCATTTCTCGTGGACGGGGTTGTGGGGTGCATGTTGAGAAGCAGTGGTTAAGAACACAGAACTGAGCTACATGCTCGGACTCTGGCCTCGCTCCACCACTCACCAGTTATGTGACCTTGGCGAGTCACCTTAATGTCCTGGGCTTCAGTTTCCTCCTCTGCAAAATAGGGACAATAAAAGTGCCTACCTCATAAAATTATAATAAAAATGAAATGGATTATCGTATATAAAGAGCTCAGAAGAGGCCCTGGCACATAGCGAGTACCATGTAAGTGCTTACTATTACTTTATATCCACTTTTTTACTTAACTCACTCTTCACATATCAGGGAATATTGATCCAATTATTCTATAGGATCCTATAATAACAGTGTACCTTAATTTTTTTCTATTTTTTGAGATGGAGTCTGCTCTGTCTCCAGGCTGAAGTGCCGGGGTGTGATCTCAGCTCACTGCAATCTCTGCCTCCCAGGTTCAGGTGATTCCCCTGTCTCAGCCTCCTGATTAGCTGGGACTACAGGTGTGCACCATCACACCTGGCTAATTTTTTATATTTTAGGAGAGATGGGGTTTCATTATGTTAGCCAGGACAGTCTCGATCTCCTGACCTCGTGATCCACCCACCTCGGCCTCCCAAAGTGCTGGGATTATAGGCATGTGCCACCATATCCGGCTGATTTTGTATTTTTAGTAGAAACAGGGTTTCTCCATGTTGGTCAGGCTGGTCTCAAACTCCTGACCTCAAGTAATCTGCCCACCTCAGCCTCCCGAAGTGCTGCGATTACAGGCGTGAGCCACTGCGCTTGGCCTGCCTTAATTTTTTAAAGCAGTCTTGAGCCTCTTGCTAGTATCTCCCTGTGATACGTTGTTAGGGCTGGGATGGATGGGCCCCCTTTTAATGGCCTTTAGATAGACATTTCTAAATCTCATCTTTAGAAGGAGGACTTACTGTGCCTGTTTGAAAGTGAACCCACTGCTTTCCTATGACTGTGTCTAAGAGTGTGTGCTTTAATGGGTGGCTTCGTCCTATCACCTGGGGAGAAATGAAATTGTGAAAACAGTTGGGGGCCTAGCCTTTATGGTTAAACTCGAGTGACTGAGACTCCTACAGCTGTGAGGAGCTGCCATTTGGCCCAGAGGCCAAAATGCACGTCAGCAACCAGGAATTCCAGAAGCGCCTCTTCCCATTACCATCTCCACCTTTCCTTTGTAAGACAGCAAACACAGAGACTTTCAGGAAGGAAAATTATCTAACAGCTGACAGCTAGTCAGGACCCACGGCAAAGAAGGAATTGTTTAGTTTATTGTTTTTGTCTTAATTTGTCCCATCCTTCAGAATGATTTAACTGGAAAAATAATTCGCAAAAGACTTACTAACAGTTGAAAAAATTCAGAATGAATAGTAAATCCCCTCTCTTCCCCAAGACCCCGGCCTCCCAGAGGTGACCACTGTTACGGGTTTGGTGAGTTCTAGAAATTCTACTGCTCTACAAATATACAGGTGTGTCCTTATTGGCTTTGCAGGAATAAGAGCGTACTGCAAAGTTGTTCGATCTTTTGCTTTTTTCATAAGACAGAGTAAAATGGCGTTTTTCTTAACCTGTCTGCAGAATGCTTGGAGTTAACATCCGCCGGTGGCGAATGAGCCTGTGACAAAATGATTGAACAGACTGCCTCTCGTCACGTGTAGGGACAATTATTTTCTGTCTAGCTGCCAAACTTCTCTAAAAGGTCTTTTTAAAAGGACCTCTGTAAAAGGTCCTACAAAAGTTAAATAAAACCACTTCTGCCCATCACCTAATGCAAACCGACCCCCTGCAGAACTGGGTGGAATGTGGCATTTCAAGGCCGAGTTTGGCGGCTTGACTGTGCAGCTGTGGGTTCCTGAAGGGACACAGCCTTCCTTCTTGGGCTGCAGCTTCATTTTTAAAATCAGGAATTCAGGATCTAAGGGGAGCCTCACAAGGCCGAGGTCTCTGTCTCATCCTGCATTGTGTCATCCACTCCGGGAACAGTATCCGGGAATGCAGAGGGCCACCATGAATTTCGAGCTCCCTCCTAGTCCCGCATCCCACCCATCCTTCTCCGTTTCTTCCTTTCTGCCCTACACAGAGTGCTTCAGCAAGAAGACCCGGGCTCTGCCAGGACAGTGGTCCCTCACTGCATGGAGGTCATGGTCACCAACAGGACCAGGAAGAGGGACCGGTCACTGGCTAGCAGGGCCCACATGCTGGAAGAGGGACTTCTAGAACTGGGCCCTGTCCTTTCACAGCTGCAAACCAGCTGGTTTCTGTGTCCACCTCCATTGTTAAATGGCCCATTTCTTTGCCAGAAGAGGTGCCTATGCTGGTCATTTTCACTCTGCAACTGACAGACTTCAGTACCGAAGTCTCTTGTGAGAGCATGATAGCTGCTAGTTACATGTATAAACGTGTAGGTGCTTGCGAACATTATTTCATTTAATCCTCACAATGACACCCTGGGGTGGGTACATCTTATGATCTCAGGTGAGGACACTTGGACAAGGCCACTCAGCTAATGAGGAGCAGAACCGAGCTTTGAGCCCAGGTCTGTGTGATGGCAAACCCCAACATTTAATCCCCATGCCCTGAGCAGGGGAACTTTGAAGGGGAGGGTTTACTTCTCACTTTGGCTTTGTCGATAAGCCACACTGTGTGACCTGAGCAAACCCCTCTCCTCTGGACCTCAGTTTTCCCATATGAAAAGTTAGAAAGGATTTGTTTCACTTCTAAGACTTCCAGAGCTTCGCACGTTCCAGTTCTGGGATATTTGAGCTGCCTTGATGTCAGGATAAATGTGGCATAGTCAAAGGCTGAGGCAGGCGAATGTCTGGGGGCCGGAAGTTTGAGAACAGCTTGGGCTGATACAGTGAGACCTTACCCCTTAAAAAAAAAAATTAGCTGAGCGTGGTGGCGTGCAGCTGTAGTCCCAGCTACTTGGGAGGCTCAGATGAGAGGATTGCCTGAGCCCGGAAGTTGGAGGCTGCAGTATGCAGTGACCTCACCACTGCACTCCAGCCTGCATGGAGACCTTGTCTCAAAAAAAAAAAAAAAAAAAAAGACGATGGTGGGGGACAGCCACCACTGGGACCTGGGAGCTGCTCCATCTCTCCCATCCAGGCCGCATGTGTCTGCTCCTACTTGCACCACCTAGGAATGGTAGCCAGGCAGTGCAGCAGACAGAGTAGCGCAGACTTTGCTGGGCTTGTAGCTTGTCCTCTGAGGGAGAGAGGCAGTTACACAGACCCACAGGCACCCGCTGACGGGCACAGAGCTGTGAGAACCCCTCTGCAGGCACCCCCCATCCAAATTTTCCTTTCAGAATGGACAGACAAGCCGGCAGACCCACCCCTGCCCTGATTCACGTGTGCTGTTCTGATGTTTCTGAACCGCATTTCCGCCTGGCGTCCTCTCCTTACTGAGTACTATTGCTTTCAGAATTTCCCTAGAAATAAATATTCTGACACATTGAGAATTTGTTTAAGGCTCTTGGTTCTTGGGAGAAAAGGATTCTGGATCCCTCCAAAAAGTCAACCAAAAATAGTAGGGAAGGAGAAAGACTCATTTTGGGGACTGCAGTTTGTGATTGTCAAAAAAGCGATTTGGTAAGTGGATTCTGGGGGCTATTGCTTCCTGGCCCCACCCAGCCGACTCATCTGCCTTTCAGGTCTCCCTTATTTTACCCTTGATGCAGCCACGGCTTCAGGGTTCCCTTGGAAGCAGACTCAGGCTGCCTGGGCCCTCCTCGCCCGGCCCCATGTGCCTGCTCTATACTGCACTACCTACCATGCTGGGCAGTTGGAAGTCACGTTTTTTTGCCTACCCCTCTGGGTAACTGCATTCCAGTGGCTGTTTCTGAACATGCAGAGGGCACTCTGGGAGCATCGGGCCGTGATGCTTGGCAGCGGCTTCTCTCCCTGCTCTGTAGGGGAGGATCGATGGTCAGAGGCTTTCTGGAAAACAAACGCTCTATCAGTACATCGTCGGAGGTTTACAAACATTGTGCTGCTATCCAGGATTTCTTCTTTGGGGTCCACCTCTTAAGGAAATGAAGGATTTGAACTGTGGACAGAAATGCTTCTGGCAGATTTGTCATAAGACTTGAGGGTCAGAAACTGAACGCAAACAGAGGCAGACACGGGAATATATTAGCTAATGTGACCACAAAACATCAAGGTGTATCTGGCCATAGGCACATCTAGACCCAGGGGCTCATGTGCTGCTGTTTGCTCTCCTGGAGGCAGGATGCCTGCCATTGGCTCGGGGCCTTCTTCTTAACTGAAGGAACCCTGTAGACAGGAGGAGACATTCTTCACAAGGGCTCCACACTTGTCCTAGAACAAAAGCACTGACCCCGATTGGGCCACTTGCTCAACCTGACCCATTGCTGTGTCCAGAGGGATGGAATAAATCAATTGGTCAGGCCCCAGCCATGCCCTCTCCTGGAGCCGAGGGGGCAAGCCATCCCCACGTGGGCCACACTGTGAGGCAGGGATCCTGGAGGATACTTGGAATGCTCCTTCCAAAAGAAGGGAGAGACCCTGTGGGGTGGCTCGCTCCTATAAACCGAGTACTTTTGGAGGCTGAAGCAGGAGGATGGTTTGGAGTCAGGTGTTTGAGACCAGCCTGGGCAACATAGTGAGACCCAGTCTCTACAAAAAATTTGGAAAATGAGCCAGGCAGGGTGACACATCTGTAGTCCCAGCTACTCAGGAGGCTGAGGCAGGAAGGTCGCTTGAGCCCATGAGGTCAAGGTTGCAGTGAGCTATGACTGCATCACTGAAATCCACCCTGAGTGACAGAGTGAGAACATGGCTTTTTAAGGAAAAAAAAGTGGGGTGGGGGGGATGCTAGACAGGCAAAGGCTGCTGAGGCCCATTATTTCCACAAAGTATCATGGAAAAAAGTGAGATATGCAACACACAAGCAGCTCTGGAAGAATGGCTTCAATTGCAGCTTATTCCTAAGGTGGAATATTATGCAGCCATTAAAACATACGTTAGAAGGCTGGGCGCGGTGGCTCACGCCTATAGTCCCAGCACTTTGGGAGGCCGAGGCGGGTGGATCACGAGGTCATGAGATCGAGACCATCCTGGTCAACATGGTGAAATCCCGTCTCTACTAAAAATACAAAAACTAGCTGGGCATGGTGGCGCATGCCTGTAATCCCAGCTACTCGGAAGGCTGAGGCAGGAGAATTGCCTGAACCCAGGAGGCGGAGGTTGCAGTGAGCCGAGATCGCGCCATTGCACTCCAGCCTGGGTAACAAGAGTGAAACTCCGTCTCAAAACAAAACAAAACAAAACAAAACAAAACAACAACAACAACAAAAAAAACATACGTTAGAATTAAACTTCTGGAAAAAAACCTCATGATCGGATTTATGCTAGAATGTGTTGACAACATAGGTTACAAAGTACACGTGCAGTATAGGTTCAACTGTGTAAAGTGTCTTTATGCTTTGACAAATGCTGAAAGAAAATAGGCAAAAATGTTCATAGTAATTGTGGCCACAGGCATGTATTTTATTCTGTAATCTTGTTTCTTTTCTTTAACATGTTAAAGTACCCATTATATGAATGCCTAAGAAACAAACATTAATTTAAAGAATCCAACCTGCAGAACGATTTTCACTTGAGCAGCATGAGGCTGGGCTGCAGCCACGTGAGAACCGAGCTGGGGAGGGGTGAAGACAGGTGGGGGTGAGGAGGGGGAGGGAAGAAAGGCAGCTCCACCAAATCTTCACACGTCAACCTTAAAGAAAGCTGCAAGCAGGTCTTGGCCCAGCTGGAAGCAAATTGTAGGAGGGGTGGCTGGGCATGGGTTCCCTTAGTTTCCCAGTGCTTAACTCACAAGCCCTCATCCTTGGGTTTCTTTGTTCCTTCAGTCAGGCACTCCTTCACGCAGTAGGTGAGTGTCCCTGTGTGCCAGAGAATGTGGAAGGAAACAAGGCATGTCCATGTCCTCTGGAAGTTCACAGTGCCGCCTGAGGACACACACGCACATGATGGCTATTGTTGTCTGTGTGTTGTGGGTCTGGCTGGTGTCAGTCATTGGCAGAGGAGGGTTTCAGAGGAAGCAGGACACCATGTGGATGCAGCAGCAGTGAATTCTGAGACAGGGAAGGTGGGACGTCCCCCTCGTGAGCTTGGCACAAGAGGGACCAGTGAGCAATTGGCCTGGACTCTGTCTCCCAGGCCCCGAGCAAGGCACTGTGGTCACCAGGTTCTGGACAGAAACTGACATCTGGTGGGTGGTCAGATAGTGTGTAGTGGGGGTGGGGGGCCCAAAGGAAGAGGTGAAGTGGGCACAGGGGCAGAGAGGAGAACAGGGGGTCCTGCAGGCAAGGCAGAGAGCAGCACAGCAGGTAGAAGGGAGGTGGCCTCATGCCCAGGGACCCAGCTTTCCTAACACAGCAAACAGTCAGGCCCGAGCTCTATGACCTGTGGCAAGCTACCGTGCCTCTCCTAGAAACGGAGAATGTATCCTACTCTGCTTGGGGAGTCTGCTGGGGACCAGGGCTAATGAACTGAGGCACCTGGGCTGGAGTCAGGTAGACAGGAGGATCACAGGTCCCAGGAGGACAAGAGAGAAACCTGTGACCCACTCAGCTGGCACCTGGACCTCAGTCATACCAGAAGGTAGATCAGTGTGGCAGATTTTATTTTCTAAAGAGAGCCATGACTGTCTTCTGTCCATGATGTTCTTGGTAATGTGATCTTGCCACTCTGTGTGGCTTCTGAGCATATGTCATATGCTTCCACCAGCTCCCCCCTCCTCCTCCAGGGATGCTCACATTTGGAACATAGCCACCATACTTTGAGGAAGCCCAGGCAAGATGAGGAAGTCATGTGTAAGTTTGTCCATGGGGAGGTTGTGTGTAGACATGTGCATGGAGGAATCGTGTAATTGTGCATGGGGAGTCATGTGTAGACATGTGCGTGGGGAGTTGTGTGTCAATATGTGTGTGGGGAGTCATGTGTAATCATGTGCATGGGGAGGTCACGTGCAGATATGTGGGTTGTCAGCCCCTGCTGAAGTCCCAGGGGACCTAAGGCATCAAAAGTGAGTGAGTGAGGGAGACTTGCAGATGACTCCAGCCTCAGTTGTCACCTGGGTGCAACCACCTTTAAGACCCTGAGTGAGAACTGAGCTGAGCCCAGTTAAGCTCCAGAACCATGACAGATTAACAAACTGACTCCTTCTTTGATGGAGTTTCCCTCTTGTTATCCACGCTGGAGTGCAATGG
Organism: Saimiri boliviensis; assembly: GCF_048565385.1. Taxonomy (NCBI): domain Eukaryota; kingdom Metazoa; phylum Chordata; class Mammalia; order Primates; family Cebidae; genus Saimiri; species Saimiri boliviensis. The sequence goes on from NC_133449.1 coordinate 122,412,029, forward strand.
TGCGAATTTGGCTCACTGCAAGCTTTGTCTCCCTAGTTCAAGTGATTCTCCTGTCTCAGCTTCCCAAGTAGCTGGGATTACAGGCATGCACCATCATGCCCGGCTAATTTTGTATTTTTAGTAGAGACGGAGTTTCTCCATGTTGGGCAGGCTGGTCTCGAGCTCTCGACCTCAGGTGATCCACCTGCCTTAGCCTCCCAAAGAGCTGGGATTACAGGCGTGAGCCACCAAGCCCAGACGACTGTTGTTGTTTTAAGGCACTAAATTTTGGGTGGTTTGTTGTGCTGCAGTAGATAATCAGAACAATTAGTTTTTCTTTTTGCAATACACTTGTGTTTTTTTTTTGTTTTTTCTTTGAGACGGAGTTTCGCTCTTGTTATCCAGGCTGGAGTGCAATCTCGGCTGATCTCGAGACGCGCGATCTCGGCTCACTGCAACCTCTGCCTCCTGGGTTCAGGCAATTCTCCTGCCTCAGCCTCCTGAGTAGCTGGGATTACAGGCACGTGCCACCATGCCCACCTAATTTTTTGTATTTTTAGTGAAGACAGGGTTTCACCATGTTGACCAGGATAGTCTCGATCTCTCAACCTCGTGATCCACCCACCTCGGCCTCCCAAAGTGCTGGGATTACAGGCTTGAGCCACCGCACCCGGCCCACTTGTTTTTTTTTTTAACAGCAGTTTTAGCTGCAATGGAAAACTGAGCAGAAGGTACAGAGATTTCCATATATTCCCAGTTTATACACAGGCACAGCCCCCCTCATTATCAACATCCTCCATCAGAAGGGTGCATTTGTTACCGTTGATGAACCTGCATCGACACATCATTATCACCCAAAGTCCGTAGTTTACATTAGGGTTCACTGTTGGTGTTGTGCATTCTGTGGGTTTGGACAAATATGTGATGACATCTATGCACTATTCTGGTATCATACAGAGTAGTTTCACTGTCTCGAAAATTCTCTGTGCTCTATTTATCCTTCCCTTCCACCAACCCCTGGAAACCACTGATCCCTTTACTGCCTCCATAATTTTGCCTTTTCCCAAATGTCATATAGTTGGAATCATACAGTATGTATATGTCCTTTAGGCTTGGCTTCTTTCACTTAGTAATATGAATATAAGATTCCCTCACATCTTTTCATGGCTTGATAATAACAATAATTATTTTTTGAGACCCAGTCTCACTGCAGGCTGGAGGGGAGTGGCGCGATCACAGCTCACTGCATCCTTGACATCCTGGGCTTGGTGATCCTCCCACTTCAGCCTCCCGAGTAGTGGGACCAGAGGTGTGCACCACCACACTTGATTAGTTTATTTTTATATTTTGTAGAAATGGGGTCTCCCTATGTTGCCCAGACGGTTACCAAACTCCTGGCCTCAAATGATCCTCCTGCCTCAGTCTCCCAAAGTGCTGGGATTACAGGTGTGAGCCACTCTACCTGGCTTTATTTCTTTTTAGTACTGAATCATATTCCATTTTCTGGATGTATAACAGTTGATTTATCCATTTACCTAGAGAACAACATCTTGATTGCTTCCTAGTTTTGGCAATTATGAATAAAGCTGCCAGAAGCATCCATGTGCAGGTTTTTGTGTGGACACAAATTTTCAGTTAATTTGGGATAGATACCAAGGAGTGTTATTGCTGGATCGTAAGGTTAGAGTATGTTTCATTCTACAAGAAATCGCCAGACTGCCTTCCAAAGTGGCTACGCCATTTCTGCATTCCTACCAGCCATGAATGAGAGTCTCTGCTGTGGCACATCCTCACCAGCATTTGGTGGTGTCAGTGTTCTGGATTTCGGCCATTCTAATATGTGCGCAGTGGTATCTCATTGTTTTAATTTGCATTTCCCTAATGACAGTGATATTGCACATCTTTTCATATGTTTATTTGCCATTTGTATATCTTCTTCAGTGAGGTGTCTGTTTTGGCAAAAGAAGATCTTTTGCCCATTTTTTAATCAGGTTGTTTGTTTTCTTATTATTGAGTTTTTAGAGTTGTTTGTCTATTTTGGATAACAGTCCTTTATCACATATGTGTTTTGCAAATATTTTCTCCCAGTCTGTGGCTTGTCCTGCCATTATCTTGACAGTGTCTTTCAGGGAGCCAAAGTTTTTAATTTTAATGAAATCCAGCTTATCAATTATTTTCTCTGTGGATTATGCCTTTGATGTTGCATTTTAAAAGTCATTGCCAAACCCAAGGTCACTTAAATTTTCTCCTAGCTTATCTTCTAGGATTTGTATAGTTCTTCATTTTATGTTTAGATTTCTGATCTGCTTTGAGTTAATTCCTGCGAAGGGTGTAAGGTCTGTGTCTGGATTCACCTTTTTGCATGTGAATGTCCAGTTGTTTCATTGAAAAGACCATCTTTACTCCCTTTAATTGCCTTTGCTCCTTTGTCAAAGATCAATTGACTATATTGATGTGGGTCTATTTCTGGGCTCTCTATTCTGTTCCATTAATCAAATTGTCTATTCTTTCATTAATACCAGTCTTCATTGCTGTAACTACCGTAAGTCTTGAAGTCACGTAGCAAAGGTCCTCTGACTTTCTTTGGTATTAAGTTAGTTATTCTGGGCCTTTTACCTTTTCATATAAACTTTAGAATTAGTTTATCGATATCCATAAAATAACTTGCTGGAGTTTTGATTGGGATTGTGTTGAATCTATAGAATTTGGAAAGAATTTGGGATAAGGCTTCTTATCCATAAACAAATAATATCTTTCTATTAGTTAGTTCTTCTTTTATTTCTTTCATCAGAGTTTTTTAGTTTCCCTCATATAAATATTTTTGCATATTTTGTTAGATTTATGCCTAATTACTTCATTCTTTTGGGTGCTAATGTAAATGGTATTGTGTTTTTAATTTCAAATTCAATTTGTTCATTGCTGGTGTTTAGGAAAGTGACTGACTTTTGTACAATAACCTTATATCCTGCAACTTTGCTGTAATTGCTTAATTCCAAGAGAATTTTTTTCCCCATTCTTTTGGATTTTCTGCAGTCAGAACAGTTTTTTTTAAAAAAACTTATACCCTACTTCTTTGCTACTAAGATCTCATCTACCTAATGACAAATTTTGTTGGGGAATGGGTAGGAACTGAGAGGGCAAAAAGAACTAACATGCCGTGAAAGTTGCACAGTAAGTGTAAAACAGATCCTAATTTAAGGTACTTTAAAATATCACGTGAGAAAATATGCATCTTAGATCATTCTTTTCCCTAGAAGCACCGTGCACCCTGAGCTCCTTCTTAGAGTATAAGATGCAGCAGTGTTGCGACCACGTGGCTCCAGGTTGCCAGGGGCGGGATGCTGGGAGCTAAGACCCAGGCTGTCCAGGGAGTTACGGGTGTCTGGACAGCCCCAGATCTGCATGGGGCCAAAAGCCTGGTGTTCTGGGATTGGAGGTAAGGTGATGCAGCTCTTGCCCACCCTGGGGCCTTTTCCAAGCAGCCAGTGTCGGGGGCCTAAGTCCACAGGCTGCCAAATCGGTGCGTGTACATTTTTTTTTTCTGTGTTTGGCATAAAATAGCAACTTCTAGGCACGGAAGAGCCAAACAAAAGAACAAACAATAACCCAAGGATAACAAAACACTTTTTGTAGTAGACGTGTGGTTTCCTTCTGTAGTGATCTTCTGCTTACAGCCCCTTTACAGCCTCTTGGAAAATCTCAACTTCAGGGGCTGACTTTTGAAGCCCTGGGCTACAGAGACCATCATGTGGCTTGGGCCTGACCAATCAGCATATCTGTTGGCTTGGCCTTGGTGATTGGTTCAGGAAAGGTCCCGTGACTCCAGCTGGTCCAATGAGAGCCCTCCTCGGGACTTCCGCCTGGACTTCCTGGGAACCCCGCCCGTGTGCCCTTTCTGGGGGGGATTGCCAACCCCTTAAGACATCATCCTCGACCTGGGTTTGGGTGGGGAACAGCCTAGGGGAGGGGATGGTGAGCCTGACTGAGAGTGAAGCCACCACAGAGGACAGCAGGCAAGGAGGAGGGTCCTGATATGATTGTTTGAGGCTCTGGGTCCTGTATTTTCAGATACATGAACCAGCAACCCCCCTTCCATACCGAATCCTGTTTGACTGGGTGTTTGTCACTTGACTGACATCCTCTAAGAATTGTGCAGTGGGCCGTGTGCAGCCAGCCACCTTCTTCTGGAAAGACAGACTCTCAACTCTCTCAGAAAACAGGATGTGCCTGTGCCTCTCTCTCCTTCCTAGAACCTGAGGATGTCCCTCCTGACTCCCCACACCTAGGGCTAACCCGGACGTCCTCCGAACCCCATGCCCGTGCAGCCCTGCCTAGCGATCGTGCTCAGCAGCACCCACCTGGTACGCAGCTGCTTGGGCATCCATCTGTCTTCGTCTTCTCCTCTGGAAAATGAGTCCTGGGGAGCTGGAGCCCATTTGCTCTCCCCTACAGGCCTGGGCACCCTGCCTGGCACTTGCCTGGTGCTCCGTGGACTGACTGGCAAAAGGAAAGCAGACCAAGTCACCTGGAAAGCAGGCATAAGATGAGGAAATATCACTGGTCTTGGAATCCAAAAGTAATGGGCAGCATCGTGGGACTGCAGCTGTCTGGCTTTTTGCTTGGGCAAATCCTGGCTTTCTTTGTCTCCAGCTGCCTCGTCCATGGCAGAGAGGTCATGGGCCTAACCCTCGCTGTGTCACAGAGGAAGCATGCTCAGGGCCAGCGTGTGGGCTCTCACACAGTCTTATTCCCTGGGAAAAAAGCACGCCCAGAGCTGCCTGCTTTACATCAGCAATCCCCTTCAAACTTCCCTGCCACTGGATCAGGAAGGCTCCACTTTACAGATGAGGAAACTAGACACAGTGTGGTTGAGTCGGTTGCTCAGTGCCACACAACTGGTCATCGAGAAAGGTTGCCCTTGAGCCCAGATCTGTTAACCCCAGAGCCCTGGGTCATAGCTTTGTGTGTGTGTGTGTGTGTGTGTGTGTGTGTGTGTGTGTGAAATTTTGATCATGATAGACCAGGAATGGGTCCTAGCTTTTAGGCTCCAGTCTCTCTGAGGCTGGAAAGACTTCCCTGAGCAGTGGCCAAGCGAAGGGGTGCCTTAGGGGAACATTTTTGTTGTGGTCGTAGAGACAGGGTTTCCCTGTGCTGCCCAGGCTGGTCTCAAGCTTCTGGGCAAGTGACCTCCCACCTTGGCCTCCTAAAGTGCTGGGATTACAGGTGTGAGCCACCACACCTGGCTGGCTTAGGAAAACTTAAACCCACCTCACATCTCCCCCATCCTCTAGAACCCCTGAGTTAAATTTACAGTCCAGATAAAGATGGTATGCCTGTTCTTCAGCTTCGAGACCAGCCCAAGCCCCTGCTCCTAAGGCAGACTGCCAATCTCCTAGCCTGCCCAGCCTGCCCCTACTGGGTGACCTGATGAGACAAGGAGTGGGGCTGGGATCCTCTGAGCCAGACCACACCTGAAGCTTCTGGAGAGCCAACACAGGGAGATCCTGTCCTGAGCACCAGGCCTTTCGGAGGCAAAGCCCCTTGGTCTACACATCTCAGCTGGTGCATGGTCCTGGGTGGGATGCAAGGCCAGGCTGTTTCCAGTTTTGAGACTTCTGTAGGGTAAAAAGTGAAGAAGCCTCAACACGGATTTCCACCGTGGTCATGCATGTACATAAACAGCATTCACAGATTAGTGCTTAACACACAAACGGTGTGATTTCAGTACGCCAGGGGACTTAGCGTATTTTTAAAAAATGATCGCTAGGTCACTGAAGGCAGCCTGACCTGGCAATGGGCCCCAAGGTTCAAGGTGGAGAATGTCCTTGGTTTCCATCCTGTTCCTGTGACTTGTACATGACAGTATTTAGGGAAGGTGAAAGGCATACCTTTGTGGTGCTTGTCCTGGTAAAGTGGGCAACTAGTTGCCACAGTCAGGGTTGGGGAGGAGCCCGGGGAGCTGGCGGAGCCTTGCACCTTCACCCCATCACCTGTGCTGGTGTTCCTGCCATCGGAGGCTTCCTGAGAATTTCCAGCCACCAGAAGGGGGCAGACGGTGACTTCTGAAGCTGGGACACAATGGGTCTGTGAGGAGGCAGGCAGGAGCGGGTGGTGGCCGGGCTGCAACCACCACCTCCACCACCTCGGGACAAGCTGGGCCCCCATTGGCTGTGCTTGGCTCTCAGGTGTGGTCTGGTTCAGAGGATCTCAGCCCCATTGCTTGTCTAGTCAGGTCACAGAGCTGGGGGCTGCTCTTGAAGCTGAAGAACAGGCACATTGTCTTTACCTAGGTAGCAAATTTAAATGGGGGCTTCGAGAGGGGCGATGGAGATTTGAGATGGGTTTAAGTTTTCTGAAGCCAGCTTGGTACAGTGGCTCACACCTGTAATCCCAGCACTTTGGGAGGCTGAGGTGGGAGGATCGCTTGAGCCCAGGAGTTTGAGACCAGCCTGGGCAACACAGGGAGACCCTGTCTCTACAACCACAACAGAAACATTCCCCTAAGCGACGCTTTGGCTTGGCCACTGCTCAGGGAAGTCCTTCTAGCCTCAGAAACCCCCAGAGCCGCCAAATCGTCCTGCGTGGAAAACAGACACAGATGCAAGTGTCTAAAATGCCTCTGTGCATCCTGATTCCAGGTGGGCGGTGCTGGGAGATGGGGACCTCTCACTTAGAAACTGCCTCCCCTCCCAAACCTGGGCACACGGCCCACTGCTCCACACCACCACCACCAGTGCTGGCGATCACAGGACGCCTAGGGCCTGTGGTGTGTCTGGAGCTTCCTCCTGGACAGGCCTTTCAGCAGTCTGTCCTGCTGGGCCTGGTTCCTGCCGAAATTGAGTCCTTTGTGGATTCCCTAAGCCACAAAGCAATCCCAGCCCTGGGATAGCTCAAAGAGAATTTTTAAATGACACAAGCTGGACATGCAGCCACAAGGAGGTGTCTGCCAGGATTAAGGCGAGCTCCAGCTTGGGCCTTTGAAGGGTACTTGATTTCCCTGGGTGTCTGCCCAGATTAAGGTGAGCCCCACCTTGGGCCTTTGAAGGGCACTCGATTTCCCAGGGTAAAGACAGATTTCCACAACAGTTAAGAAAAGCCTCCCCAGCCCACACTTGTGCACTGGGACAGGACTCACTGTACCCCAGAGCTGCCGGGGACATTCCAGGACAGCAGATATTTTTCACATCTCACTGTACACTGCTGCCCAGGCAGCGGTGCCAGCACTGGAGTCCCCGGAACTGTGTCTGCCCTGAGTGTATTGACTCCATGCTGTCCCTTCTCAGCGCAAGACCCACTGTGTGCCCAGCCCCTAGCCCCGCCTGGTTACATGCGGGGCTCCTGCAGCCTCAGAGCAAAGTCCAAGCCTTTACTGTGTCTCTGACACACTGCCAGCCACCTGGACATCCAGTCTCTGGAGCCCTGGGCTTGCCCTGGGATCATCCCACATTGCCATGCCCTGTCTGGATACTCTCACCCTCACTCTATGCAACTAACGCCTCTTCTTCCTTTGAGGGTCAGCTAAAATGTGGCTTCTTCCAAGAGAACTTCCCTGCCCACCAGGACCCTCAGTCCTGTCGTTCTGCTCGGTGCTGTCACAGATCTCATCATCGCTTATTTACATCAGTATAGTCACAAGCCCAGCTCAGTGCCCGGCACATAGTAGGTGCTCAACCAATATGTGTTATGTGAACACAGGAGCCCATATGTGCCCTTATATGTGTCTGCTTCCTCCAGGAGAGGCATACTTTGAAGGGGGTTTTGATACTAAATCCAAAGGTATCCAAGAGGGACATCTGAGCCAACCTTAGGCCCCCACCTGCCCACGACTCTTCCCTCTTCGTTCCCCTGAAATGCACTTTCTTCATTCACTGCAGATCTAGAACCTCCTGCAGGAACTGAGCTGAGCTGGCTGGCTGCAAGCTCCTAGGCAGGGAGCAGGCACGGCCGGTCTGTAGGCCGCCCGAGAAACGGGCTTTGCTCCTCAGGCCTCATCTGCCCACCCTCCTTAGCTCGCTCTCTGAAGCCCACCTTCTTGAAAATGCAGGAGCCCTAGCCCCACCATTCCGCTAAGCTCCCACCTCCAGCCTCTTGCTGGAAGCCCGCTGGCCAGAAGGAAAAGTGTCCCTTCCCCTAGATAAGGCCCAGTCCCTCCGTGAGGCCTTTGGACTTGGCAGGCAGCATTTGGTGCATCAGTCATCATTCAGACTGGCTCTATGAGCCACACACAGTACTCAGACCTGGGGGACCCAAGAGGAGTAAATCTGATTCCTGCTTCCCGCCCCAAGCCTATCCCAGGAACTCTCATCCTTTCTGTTCAATTTTAGTGACTCACGAGAAGGGATTAAAGGATCCTAAGCCAGCAAGAACGACATGTCACTGGCAGAAGAGGATGACAGAGCCTCCTAGAAGCCCACCCTTATGCTGTCTGCTTGAGGGGGGGGTCCTTTGGAAGCTGGATAGAGGACAGGCATCCCAGGAGTGGCTGCCAGAGTTAAGGGGGAGTGGGTTGTAGAAGGCAAGCGGCACCCTGGCAGACGGGAGGCCCCGTCCCAGCTCCCATCAGCTGTGTCCCTAAACTGTTAAATCAAGGTGGAAAGTTATGTGGCCACAGCGGCCAGGTGGCAGCATAAATGAGTCTCACATGTCCAGTACAGAAAGCAAGACCCTAACCTGAAGGATTGACTACTCCAGCCTCTGGTGCCTGGCAGAAATATGAGTTGCCAGATTTGATGACTGTTTGAAAAAAAAACAAAAACTTCCCACTTTATTATTTTGTTTAGAAGCAGAGTCTCACTCTGCCACCAAAGCTGAAGTACAGTGGTGCAGTCATAGCCCCCTGCAGCCTTGAACTTTCGGGCTCAAGGGATCTTCCGGCCTCAGCCTCCCAAATACTGGGACCACAGGTGTGAGCCAGCACGCCTGGCTATTTGTTTAAATTTTATTGTTGGGGGATGGAGTCTCGCGCTGTCACCCAGGCTGGAGTGCAATGGCACAATCTCAGCTCACTGCATCCTCTGCCTTGCGGGTTCCGGTGATTCTTCTCCTCGGCCTCCCAAGAAGTTGAGATTATAGGCATGCACCACCATGCCTGGCTAATTTTTGTATGTTTAGTAAAAACGGGTTTTACCACGTTGGCCAGGCTGGTTTTGAACTCCTTACCTCAGGTGATCTACCTGCCTCAACCTCCCAAAGTGCTGGGATTACAGGTCTGAGCCACTATTCCCGGACTATTTTTATTTTTTGTAGAGAGGAGGTCTTGCTATGTTGCCCCAGTCTGGTCTTAAACTGCTGAGCTCAAGTGATCCTTCTGCCTCGACTTCCCAAAGTGCTGGGATTGCAGACCTGAGCCACTGCACCTGCCCTAAATTTCCCATTTTAAAGATTGGCTCAATTTTAAAACAGAAAAACAACCAGAGCAAGACGGGTGAGGTTTCTGCAAGCCGTACTTGATAGGGAAGTCTCTCAGTTAGGTTCTCAGAGGGGCCACCTGTAAAATGAGGGCACTGTTGGGGGATGAGAGCCATCAACAGCCCGTCCTAATGGATCAGCTCTGCCCATAGGCCACAGGATCCCATGACCACAGCTGATTGGACCAGGAGTGGGCACCTGGCCCAAGGGCAGCCAATCCCAGGCTAGCCATAGTTTATACTGTGACTTGGGGCAAATAGTTTATTCTGTGACTTGGGCCACCGCCGCCTTCACTCTTACTCTAGGTCCTTCCCTGCCTAGCCCCTTAAATCGTTCAGAGCTGAGCTCAGATGGTACTTCCATACCAAGGCCATCTCTGGTCACCTCCGTTTAAAGTGCCCCCTGCTGCAGGGCAGATAGTTGTTTCTTTTGCATCTTGTTCTGTGACGTATCTACAGTACCCAGAATGGCATCTAACATATCATAGACCCTCACCAAATATTTGTGGAACCAACTAGTAAATTCTCACAAGTCCTCCCTTGTTGCTCCACAGCCCTTCCCATGTCTTGTGCTAGCTCCGGCGAGACTTTCTGGCAACCAGAAGAAGTAGATTAGGCCTGGTGTGGTGGTTCCCCCGACACCCACCCCACCACCGGTAATCCCAGCACTTTGCGAGGCGGAGGTGGGAGGATCGCTTGAGGCCAGGAGTTGGAGACCAGCTTGGCCAACATCACAAGACACCACCTCTACCAAAAAAAAAAAAAAAAAATTGTTTTAATTAGCTGGTTGTGGCAGGGCGCAGTGGCTCAGGCCTGGAATCCTAGGACTTTGGGAGGCCGAGGTGGACAGATCACTCGAAGTCAGGAGTTTGAGACCAGCCTGGCCAGCACGGTGAAACCCTGTCTCTACTAAAAATACAAGAATTAGCTGGGTGTGGTGGCGCGCGCCTGCAATCCCAGCTACTTGGGAGGCTGAGGCAGATAGAATCGCTTGAACCCAGGAGGCAGAGGTTGCAGTGAGCTGATGTCAGGCCACTGTACTCCAGCCTGGGCAATACAGCAAGACTCCATCTCAAAAAAAAAAAAAATAAAAATAAAAATTAGCTGGTTGTGGTGGTATGTACCTGTAGTCCCAGCTACTCAGGAGGCCACGGGAGGAGGATCACTTGAATTCGGAGGCTGCAGTGAGCTATGATGATGCCACTGCACTCCAGCCTGGGTGACAGAGACCCCATCTCTAAAACAAATAACAAAGCTAAATTTAAAAAATAAAATAAAATAAATAAAACAAGAAGTAGATGAACACAATTCCTCACTGGCTGTTATGCAGAGTAAATAAGAAGGTTACGCAACAGGGCCAAGCGCAGACCCCGGCTCCTAGTAACTCCTCAGCACACGTGTGGATGTCTTTGCACTGTTTTTCAGTTGTAGTGAAGATGTCAACATGTGGACATTTCTGTGGCCTCCACGGGCAGATGGGAGCCCCATCAGTGATCTGAAAAAGCACCTGGTCAGTCCCAGCCCCACACATTCACTGGGCTCCTCACTCTCATAGCCTTTCTGGAATCCTGAATCTGGGTCCGTTCCAGGCCTGCTCAAAGAGCACCCAGACACGGGTGGTGAGCATCACGCTGGAATCTATGGCTGATAAAGTGATCACTGAGCAGCCTGTACGTGTTGTGTGTCAGCCAAAGGAAAATCAACTTTAAACATCAGATAAAATATGACAGGCGTTTTAAGAATGTATTTTCCAAGCAATGCCCTGCGATGGGGACAGCTGGCGGGCAGGTTGAGGCTGCGCTGCTGAGCCGAGCGGTGAGGCTGCTGCAGAGACACTTTAGTGGGTCCACTGTCTCTGGCTCAGCATTGCAGCCTCATGGATGCCTGGAGGGGGGCCTTCAGGCCGTGTTGCTGGCAACTTGGGAAACCAGCAGTGGGGTGTCACACCTGAGGGTAACTGCCACGCTGATGCTGGAATCCCTTCCTGATGGAGAACTAGGAGGCTGCTGGTCCGGCTTGGCTGAAATCTTCCTGGGGACCCTGGGTCTGTCACTCTGCTTCTCTGGGACTCAGCCTTCTTTTCTTTAAAATGGGGATAACCATACTGATTGTACGAGGCCATTCTTACATCACTAGAAAGCAATGCCTGGGGCTGGGTAATTCATAAAGAAAAGTGGTGTCTTTGGCTCACGCTTCTGCAGATTGTACAGGAAGCATGGCACTGGCATCTGCTTGGCTTCTGGGGAGCCCTCGGGCAGCTTCTACTCATGACGGAAGGTGAAGCGGGAGCAGGCCGTCACATGGCAGAGTGGGGTCAAAGAGGGTGGCAAGGTGCCATACACGTTTGAACAACCAGACCTTGTGAAAACTCATGATCACAAGGACAGCACCAAGCCGTGAGGGATTCACACCTGTGACCCAAACACCGCCCACCAGGCCCCACCTCCATCACTAGGGATTACATTTCAACATGAGAACTAGGTGGCACAAATATCCAAACCCCATCATGCACCCACAGCAAGGATTAAACAACATTGGTGGGGGGTTAGAGCACTTGGGATTTTTTTAGAGGCAGGGTCTCACTCTCTTGTCCAGGTTGAAGTGCAGTGATGCAATCATAGCTCACTGCAGCCTCAGACTCCTGGGCATAAGCAATCCTCCTGGCTGAGCCTCCTCAGTAGCTGGGACTACAAGTGGGTTCCGCCATGTGTGGTGACTTTTAAATTTCTTTTGTAGAGTTAGGGTCTGGCTATGTTACCCAGGCTGGTCTCAAACTCCAGGCCTCGAGTGATCCTCTGGCCTTGGCCTCCTAAAGTGCCGGGATTACAGAACTGAGCCACCCTGCTCAAACTTAAAACACTTTGAAAATGAGTTTATTATTTTAAACTGGCAAAAATCTCAAATGAAAAAAATTTCAAGCCATGCAAAAGGCTCTAAGATACAGAGTAAGTTTCCCTGCTGACCCTGGACACTGGCTTCTCCCTCCCGCCCCCTAGAGTGTGTCCTTCTCACACACACACACACCCATACACATTGTCCTGGGCTTGGCTTTTTCACGAGAGCCTGTACATGCCTCAGAGCTTTCCATGTCAGTTTAGAGAGTGTGGCCTCATCCTTTTCAGTGGCTGCCGTGGATTCTGTTAGCAGTTCCTGTGGCTGTCCCGTGCTCTGTTAGCAGTTGCCTACTTATGGGCATTTGAGTGCTGAAATTTAAGCTGCAGTGGATAGCCTGGTTCGTGTGTGCAAGAGCTTTGGAGAGTGGGAAGCACCCTGGAACTTAAAAGATTTTGCTGGCTGGGCGCGGTGGCTCAGCCTGTAATCCCAGCACTTTGGGAGGCCGAGGCGGGTGGATCAGGAGGTCAAGAGATCGAGACCATCCCGGTCAACATGGTGAAACCCCGTCTCTACTAAAAATACAAAAAATCAGCTGGGCATGGTGGCGTGTGCCTGTAATCCCAGCTACTCAGGAGGCTGAGGCAGGAGAATTGCCTGAACCCAGCAGGCGGAGGTTGCAGTGAGCCGAGATCGCGCCACTGCACTCCATCCTGGGTAAGAAGAGCGAAACTCCATCTCAAAAAAAAAAAAAAAAAAAAAAAAAAAGATTTTGCTGGCGACCTAAAAAAAGGGTGGGAAAGACTGGGACTCGTGGTCAGTAGGTTCAGGATTTGGCTTTGCTGACTACGAATCTTCCTCCTCAGCCCAAACCTGATTTCGTACCTGTCTGTGGTTTGAGCTGAACCACGTACAAAGATGAGTTTTAAAGGCATCCAGCCCTTCCTTACCCTGGAGGATCATCTACAAGGACTCTGCCATGACACTGAATAAAGAGGCTTGACTTTTGAACTCCCAAGGGTCTACACGAGGGAGAGCAGGTGGGGGCTGCTGGACGCTAAAGAACCTCCCATGCCCTGAGATTCTTGTGCATTTGGAAGCTCTTGATGTCATAGATACCCGAGGAGGCCGCCCAGTTTGCAAGCCTGTTCCAGGGGCAGACGTTGCCCACCAAGCTACAGACCTGTCCCTGCCAGCCGAGGCCAGGCAGTTTCTGGTTCCTCCCTGGCCCTGCCTCTTCTGCAGATGATTGACAGTGAGGTGCTCATCTGCTCAAAGGAGAGCTGCTTCACTGGTGGGGGTGTGGCCTCACCCATGGCCCCTGTTGGATAAACTGTAACAGGACTCCATGAAACCCTCACCATACTGGATCGCCACCCCCGTACTGCCCCTGCAGCCCACTAGGCACTGAGAGAAAGCTGGGAAAAGGTTCTAGTACTGTTCCTAGTCCCCATGAAGAACTAGTAGAGGCCTCCTTCAAGGGATAAGACTCATAGCTGTTGGACTTACAGGCTGTGCTGCTTTCACGTCTATTTTCTCATTTCACGCAGAGAAGTAGGTAGAGCAGGTGTTCTTTCCATTTGACAGATGGGAGAATTGAGTCTCCAAGACAGTGTGGGGGACATGCTGTTGGTTGCCTGTCCCACGGCCATTCCCCATCTTCATCCCCATTTTGCTTGGCTTTCTTTTTCCCAAGGACCTGTTCTTCTTCCCAGGGAGAGTTGGCCACTCCACAGCCCAGGAGTGATTTTTGACTGATCAAGCCCTGTTGACCTCTTTTTCTTGCCAAGGATGGCTAAACAGGGCATGAGGTCCAGCACTGGCTGAGAAGTCAGCCGGGTGCTGGTGGGGAGGTTTCTCTTAGTCTGATAAAAGCACCCAAGTTAAGAATACTCCCTTTCATTTCTTGTCTCTGATCATCAGTGGCTACATGTGATTTCTGGAACTGCTGTAGCCATCTTGGAGTCAGGCGAAGAGTCAGTCCAAGGTGCAAGTTACTGTGCTAAGGATCTGTACCTGTTTTCTATGGACATGATAATACTGCGTAACAAGCAACCTCAAAACTCAAAGGCATTCAGCAAGAAGCGTTTATTGCCCATGTGACTGGAGCCAGCTGATCTATGAGGTTGGTGCAAAAGTGATTGTAGTTTTTGCCATTACTTTTGCACCAACCAAATAGATTGCCTCAGATGTGCCCTTTGTGTCTCTCATCCTCTAGCAGGTTTTCAGGGAAATGGCCGAGGTGCAAAGGACAAGCCCCGACATGTATCATGTCCATTTCAAGCCTTCGCCTGCATCCGTGTGCTAGATTGCATGGGTCAAAGTCAGTCCCATGACTGAGCCCCATGTCAAGGGACTGAGGCTGATGGGTACCCAGGGATGTGGTTACTGCATGAATTTGGGGGTAGGGATGAAAAATGGGGACCACTGTTCTTACCTACCACAGATGGCAGGACAGAAAGATCAAAGGAATCTGCTTCCCAAGAATGTGGTTGAGTTGCTGAATTAATCAAACCTGGAGCTGCCCTACCTTAACACTATTGATTATTCAAGAATAAAGCTGGGTGCAATGACTCATGCTTGTAATCCCAGCATTTTGGGAGGCCAATGCAGGAGGATTGCTTGAGGATTCAGGAGTCTGAGACCAGCCTGGGCAACAAGCAAGCCCTGTCTCTATAAAAAATAAAAATCAAACAATTAGCCAGATATGGTGGTGTATGTCTGTAGTCCCAGCTACTCACGGGGCTGAGGCAGGAGGATGGCTTGAGCCTAGGAGGCTGCAGTGAGCCGTGACCGCACCACTGCACTCCAGCCTGGATGACAGAGTGAGACTCTGTCTCTACAAAAAAAAAAAAAAAAAAAAAAAAAGAAAGACAAAATATGTTTCTTTGGGCACCAAAGATATCAAAAGAAGAAAAAAAGAGTTCTCATTTTTTTTAGCCATTTAGTGGTTAGTCTTCTGTGATTCAGCTCCCGAATCACTCACAAGCCCAAGGTCCCCTGGCTGGAAATTGGTGGAGCTGAGGCTGGATCTGAGCCTCTTGCAGTGCGTTGGTGTCCTGGGCCTTCATTATGTTTCAGAGAATGTGGCCGGACCTCCTGCTCTGCAACCCCAGACCACAGGAAGCTTCATCAGGCACAGGGCCTGGCCTGCTCAGGGATGCTGACAGAGACTCCTGCTCTGTGCTATGGTCTCACACTTCTGAAGGGTGAGCTGGGTGTGGTCTCAGGGAAAGCCTCAGGCCCTGAGGAGATGGGCCGGTTTCCTCTGGGGAAATGGATGGTCCATTGGGGAAAGGCGCCCATGCAGTGGCTTTTATCTTGGGCTTTGAGGGTCACTGCATATGAAGGAGCCTCCCAGACCAGTCTCTCCACTCTTATAGAATAGTTCCATCCAGAGCCATCTGGTCCTTCCCCTGACTCCACACAGGCACATACCCAAACCATGCCAGGCTGATCAGTCAAGGTCATGGCTGCATTCCCAGCAAAGACAGCAGCTCCCCTGGGCCTTCTGTAAACAGAGGACCCAGAAGGATCCCAGAAGGTCCACAAACCATCTTTAGTCTCCTCTTCAGCTCTTTCATGAAATGTGCTTGCCAAGGGGTATCTGCTGGATGGAATTCTCCCCATCTTTCCCCAGGATCTGAATGGTGGGAGTGGAACTGAGCAGTTGCCCCTTGGAAAAGGGTGTGTAGGCTAGGAACAGGTCAGCTGCACATAATAGAAAACTCAGAATAATAGTGCCTTTAAAAAGGTAAAGTGTGGCTCATGCCTGTAATCCCAGCACTTTGGGAGGCGGAGGTGGGAGGATCACGAGGTCAGGAGTTTGAGAACAGCCTGACTAACATGGTCAAACCCTGTTTCTACTAAAAATACAAAAATTAACCAGGTGTGGTGGTGCATGCCTGTAATCCCAGCTACTCAGGAGGCTGAGGCAGGAGAATCACTTGAACCAGAGAGGCAGAGGTTGCAGTGAGCTGAGATCATGCAATTGCACTCCAGCCTGGGCGACAGAGCAAGGCTCCATCTCAAGAAAAAAAAAAAAAAAAAAAAAGGTAAGGCTTATCTCTCGCCTCTGAAACAAGCCCAGATGTAAGCAGTTGAGGGTGGTAAGAGAGCTCTACCATCAGTGACCCAGGCTTCTCCTCTTCTGCCCCACCAAACACAGCACTAGTGCCCATCCTCAAGATCACTGTATGGCCCAAGATGGCTGCCAGAGCTCCAGCTGTCATGACCAGGATCACAGGAAAGTCATAGATACGGGAAAAGCAGAAGAGCAAAAAGAAGCTCCTCCCAGCTCTGGCAGTTCCCTTTCAACATCCTTCACAGAAGTCCTGCTCAACAGTTATACTCACTTCTCGTTGGCCAGGACTATCTTTGGCTGCAAGGGAAGTAGAGAAATATACATGCCGAACATCAGTGTTTGATAACCTCAAAGAGGAAAGGAAAGCCTGGGTGGTGGCGAAGTCCAAGAGCAGCCTCTGCTACAAGGAGTTTAACCTACCTCTTAGGCCACCACATATCTGCTGGTCACCTAGCGTGTGCCAGGCACAGGGCTGTGCTGTGCCACACAGAGATAATCAAGACACGGTCCCTACTCTCAAGGAGCCAACAATGAAGGGTGGAAGGTGGACCACAGATAAAGCGGCTCTCATAGTGATGAGTTTGTTTGGGAGACAGAGTGTTTATTCGGTTTTGGTTTTTGTTTAAATGGCCGTCTTTGAAACCTGGGAGAATTCACACACTGGAATTTTGGAGTCTCTTCTAACATTTGCAGCTCTGGCAGTGCAAGGCCTGCATTCTTTCCTCGTGGCAGCATTTGGCTGGAGAAGTGGCTGCACTTTCTAGGAAGGCCCCTTTCCTGTTGACCACAGTCCCCACCCAGCTCTGTTGCCTCACACCACTGAGGATTCCTATGTGGCCATGGTGGGGATGGTGGTGGGTGGCTGGACAGTGAGCTGACACTGTGAAAACCACCTTGCCAATGAGAACTCACTGGAATTTGTGCCTCTCAGGGAGGAAAATGGCTCTGGAAATAAAAAAGCAAAACAAACCCACATGCCTTCCCGAAGTGCCATGCTCTTCTCCAACAGAGAGAGAGAGGGAAGATGTGAAAAATATCCTTTTTCATCCTCTCCTTTCTCTGAGAAGGCATCTCCGGCACATAGAGACAGGGAGGGCTGGCAGAGGGCAGGCGTTTCTCTCTTCCTAACAGGCGACCCCTGTGTCAGGCCAAAGGCGGCCCTAACTCGCTGAAGTGGGAGCAGCTGTCGGGAGCGCCTCCGAATCCAGCAGGGACCCTGGCTCCCAACTCAGCTCACCTTGGAGCAGAAGTCCCTCATTAGTGGTCGGTGCCTTCTTCACAGGCTGCCCCCTGCAAATCTTTCTCCCAGGCCCAGGGCCGGCGGATCTTGCTGGAACCACCCTGTGTTTCGCTTCAGCACGTCCGCCTGGCAGCCCCAGAACCCGTGCAAGCTATGGGGAGCTGCGGCCCATTCTGGGTGGCCTCCCTCCTGCCCAGCCCAAGGGCGTCTTGCAGCTATAAATTGAGTAAATTGAAGATGTTACTGAGGGTTGGAGATAAAAGAGAGAGCTGGGTGTCTCCATGAATAAAACATGGGAGGAAGGCCATTTCTTGGAAAAATAGAGAGAATAAATTGCGGTGGATCAATTTTATCTAATTTCTTGGCTGAGCTTCTGACATGCAAATGAATGTGCTCATAATTTATGAGTGAGCTATGGAGATTACCAGAGGGAAGGGATGCCTGGAGTTCTGGTGGGGGAGGGGGGAGGGGGGTGCAGGCTGAGGATTTAGCAAAAGTCCACTAGGCTTTTTCTCCTTAAAACCTAAAGATTGGCCAGGCGCGGTGGCTCAAGCCTGTAATCCCAGCACTTTGGGAGGCCGAGGCGGGTGGATCACGAGGTCGAGAGATCGAGACCGTCCTGGTCAACATAGTGAAACCCCGTCTCTACTAAAAATACTTAAAAAAAACTGGCTGGGCATGGTGGCGCGTGCCTGTAATCCCACCCATTCAGGAGGCTGAGGCAGGAGAATTGCCTGAACCCAGGAGGCGGAGGTTGTGGTGAGCCGAGATCGCGCCATTGCACTCCAGCCTGGGTAACAAGAGGGAAACTCTGTCTCAAAAAAAAAAAAAAAAAAAAAAAAAAAAAACCTAAAGATTTAGAAATCCTCCCAGGGAAGGTAACAGCTGGGCAGAGTAAATGCTAGATTCCTGGGCCTGCCTTTGGGGCCAGTTCCTCTGATCACCTATGGTCTGTCCTCGCCCCACCAAGGGCCAGCCTTGATCACAGCAGATGTGGTGTTAGGCCACCAGGCCTCTGCTCAGTGGGTCCCCATCCTTGACCTTTGGTTTCCAGCCTGAGACTTGCCTGATAGGTCTCATCTGAACTCACGCTTCCTTCTGAGCGCCAAAACCCTCCGGAGGAAAGGGGCACCTGTCTCTTTTCCTTAGAGATGGCACATCGCCCCAATCCTGCCTCTACCATGTTTTCTTTTGCCCGAGCAATGGCTGTAAAAAGTCTAAATTGGTTGCCAACATTGAAAAAAATGGTAGATTTCTCATGCACTTTAGGATGTCTGGCTTCTACTGAAAGATCAGGACATCTGGTTACACCATCTCTTGTTGTCGCTGACAGCAATGGTCTGGAGTCAAGGTAGCCCCTGGCCCTTCCAGGCAGAGCCTGTGGGCTCCAGTTTGCTTCAGACCTTACCCCTCCCTATTGCCTCTCTGGCCCTGAAGTCAAATGGCAGTTGCTATTGATTACTGGGTTTGCACAGTTGTTTTTTCTATAGAGAAGTTAGTGGGAAAGTGAAATATCTCCTTTTCTCATAACTCTAACAACGTGAGAGAGTTAGAGGGACAGAGAGAGAGCAAGTTTCAAGAGGGAGAAGGCACAGTTTGTGGGTTTTTTGGTGAAAGTGATGGATGACATTATGGTAGGTATGGCGGAATTTCACTGTGTTGTCCAGGCTGGCTTTGAACTCCTGGCCTCAAGCAATCCTCCTGCCTCGACTTCCACAGTAGCTGGGAACGCAGGCAGGAACCACCATGCCGAGCTCATCCCTTCTTTTAATAATTATTGAGCACCTACTATATGTGGACTATGAGGGTATAGTGGCAAAAGATTAGGTCTCTGGCCTCAGGGAGCTTAGTTCCCAGGGGCGAAAGAGAGAGAAAGCAGATAAACAAGGATGATTCCAGAAGGATGTGAGTGCCGTGAAGACCGAGTCTTCACCAAGGAGGCTACTTGGAAGAGGTGACCAAGCCCCTGATGATGAGAAGGAAGCAGAACTGTGAAGATCAGGGGAGAAGGAGCAGTGCAGAGGCCCAGGGGCAGGGTTGCTGAGCTTCTGACAGAGCCCTGCAGGGACTGAGCTCAGAGCCCTGGCTTCTTGGCGGTGGTGGGGAAGGAGCGCCCTGAGCTGCATGGTCACTGCCTTCCCTGCAAGGTCCTGCACAGGCTTGAGTTTGCAGCTTCGTATTGTCATGCCAATTCTCTGTTCCTGATACATGAAGACCCAGGGCTGGAGGAGCTTGAAGAAGAGTGCAAGTCGTCCAGGCCAGTCTCTGGGGGCTGCTCAAATTCTCCCAGCGGGGTGTAACTCTTAGTGAGAGCTTGTTTATGAGCAGAACGTGCCTTCCCAAAATTCCCATGTTGAAGACTGACCCCCAGTGTGATGGTATTTGGAGGTGAGCTCTTTGGATGGTGATTAGGGTTAGATGAGATCATGGAGTGGGACCTTCATGATGGGATTAGTGCCTTTGTGGGAAAATAAGGAGACACCAGCTTCCTCCCTCCGCTGTGAGATGACACAGTGAGAAGGTGGCCGTCTGCCAACAAGAAAGAGAGCCCTCACCAGAACCTGACCATGCACCCTGATCTCAGACTTCCCAGCCTCCAGAACTGTGAAAAATCAGTATCTTCTAAGCAGCCTCCCAGTCTCTAGTGGTTTCTTATGGCAGTCTTAGCTGATGAAGATGGAACCCATGACATAGACTCCACTCCCACTCTACAGATCAGGACACTGAGGCACAAGGGGTTTGGCAAGTTGTGCAACACATATGGTCAACTGGAAAGAAACCAGCTTTGAACCCATGTCTAGCTGGATCCAAAGCCCAACCTCACTAGTGCCCTTTAGCCCTCTCTGAGTGCCCCTTTCTTGGTCTGCTAGGATGACAAGTTTTACAGTCAAAATAACTTATCACTCCCGATCTAAAACCTTAGATGAACCAGGTGCAGTGACTTACACCTATAAGCCCAGCACTTTGAGAGGAAGAGGCAGGAGGACTGATTGAGGCCAGGAGTTTGAGACCAGCCTGGGTAACATAGCGAGACACTGTCTCTACAAAAATTTTCAGAATTAGCCAGGCGTAGTGGCATGCACCTGTAGTCTCAGCTACTCCAGAGGTTGAGGTAGAAGGATTCCTTGAGCCCAAGAGTTCAAGGCTATGAGAACTTCCTGGAATTTGTGAGTGAGCTATGATCACGCCACTGAACTCCAGCTTGGATGATGGCATGAGACCAAGTCTCAAAAAAAAAAAAAAATCTTGGACAGGTTGCATGCCAGACACCACATGATCTGACCTTCTCTCCTTTTCCTCGTAATGCTCCTTTCTGTCCCTCAACCTCCTCCAAGAAGCAGGGGCTCTGAGCTCAGTCCCCTGCAGAGCTTTGCCAGAAGCTCAGCAACCCTGCGTCTGGGCCTCTGCACTGCTCTTTCCCCCCCCCAGATCATCATAGTTCTGCTTCCTTCACGTCACCAAGGGCTTGGTCACCTCTTCCAAGTGACCTCCTTGGTCTCATGTGACCCAGTCTTCATGGCATTCACGTTCCTCTGGAATCATCTTGTTTATTTACTTGTTTTTGCGTGTATTCTCTCTCACCCCTGGGAACTAAGCTCCCTGAAGTCAGAGACCTAATCTTTTGCCACTATACCCTCATAGTTTGCATATAGTAGGTGCTCAATTATTATTAAAACAACGGAGGCCTGGTGTGGTGGCTCAGACCTGTAATCCCAGCACTTCGGGAGGCCAAGGCTGGTGGATCACCTGAAGTCGAGAGTTCGAGACCAGCCTGACCAACATGAAGAAATCCCATCTCTACTAGAAATGCAAAATTAGCCAGGCATGGTGGCAGGCACCTATAATCCCAGCTACTTGGGAGGCTGAGGCAGGAGAATTGCTTGAACCCAGGAGGCAAATGTTGCAGTGAGCTGAGATTGCACCATTATACTCCAGCCTGGGCAACAAGAGTGAAACTCTGTCACAAAAACACAAAAATAAAAATAAAAGAAGGGATGAGTCGGGCATGGTGGCTCCCGCCTATGTTCCCAGCTACTCTGGGAGATGAGGCAGGAGGATTGCTTGAGGCTAAGAATTCAAGATCAGCCTGGGCAATGTAAGGAGATCCCATTTCTCTAAAAGAAAAATTTTAATGAGCCAGGCATGGTGGCACATGCCTGTAGTCCTAGCTACTTGGGAGGCTGAGGTAAGGATCACCTGTGCCCAGGAGTTTGAGATCAGTCTGGAAAACAGAGCAAGAAAAATAAAATAAAAAAAACAAAGAAAAATGGTGTATCCAGGTATCTGACCCATAGGAGTTCACAGAGGAGGGATGATGAGGAGGTTCTATGACAGTGAGGCGAGGCAGAAGGAAGGGGTACTGGCCCAGCTGCCCTCTGGAGCCTCAGGTCAGAGGAAGCCTCACTGCTCACGCCGAAGGGAATCCATATGTGCAATGATTTGCAAGGCTGCCAGTGCAGGGAGGAGAGGCTGCTGGCAAGGGGGTGTCATTGGCTGGGTGGGCTCAGGGTAAGCCCTGAGGTGTGTCTGTTTCATCACTTCCAGAGCATCTCCATAGCAGCAGTGAGAAGCAAGACATCCTGGAATGTTGCAGCAGGGAGTGAAACTGATGTTCAGACGGGGGACACCTGGCTCAGGTCACAGCAAGTCCATGTGGACACAGAGGAGTCTTCTAGGGGTTAAAGCCTGCACCTTGGGGCCTATGACAGTCCAGAGAAATACAGGCACTGTCATTTTGGAGTTTCTAGATAGCAAATAGACAAATGTCTAAACAGGGTTTCAGAAATTGGGGTATATTTTAAATGTTTGCCTTGAACAAACTAACATTTATATATATATATATATATATATATATATATATATATATATATATATATATATATATATATATATAGAGAGAGAGAG
Source organism: Saimiri boliviensis (assembly GCF_048565385.1). Taxonomy (NCBI): domain Eukaryota; kingdom Metazoa; phylum Chordata; class Mammalia; order Primates; family Cebidae; genus Saimiri; species Saimiri boliviensis. Next base: position 122,434,476 of record NC_133449.1, read on the forward strand.
AGAGAGAGAGAGAGAGAGAGAGAGAGAAAGACGGAGTTTCACTCGTTACCCAGGCTGGAGTGCAATGGCATGATCTCGGCTCACCGCAACCTCCGCCTCGTGGGTTCAAGCAATTTTCCTGCCTCAGCCTCCCGAGAAGCGGGGATTACAGGCACGCGCCACCATGCCCAGCTAATTTTTGTATTTTTAGTAGAGACGGGGTTTCACCATGTTGATCAGGATGGTCTCGATCTCTTGACCTCGTGATCCACCTGTCTCGGCCTCCCAAAGTTCTGGGATTATAGGCGTGAGCCACCGCGCCCGGCTACATTTTAATATATTAAAAAATTATTGCCGGGCATGGTGGCTTACCATGTAATCCCAACACTTTGGAAGGCAGAGGTGGGTGGATCATCTGAGGTCAGGAGTTTGAGACCAGCCTCATTCCCCCAAGTAGCTAGGACTATAGGCATCTGCCACCATGCCTGGCTCATTTAAAAAATGTTTTACAGAGATGAGATCTCATTACAACCTGGTGAAACCCTGTCTCTATTAAAAATTCAAAAAATTAGCTCAGTGTGTTGGCAGGTGCCTGTAATCCCAGTTACTCAGGAGGCTGAGGCGGGAGAATCACTTGGACCTGAGAGGCGGAGGTTGCAGTGAGCTGAGACCGTGCAATTGCACTCCAGCCTAGGTGACAGAGCGAGACTCCATCTCAAAAAAAAAAAAGAAGAAGAAGAAGAAAAAGAAAAAATTTGTCATGCAATGCAATCACGCTCTTCAGAAGATAATCATAGTTTTTAGGAAGAGTCATCAATTTATATGTCCTGCAGGGGTGATCTGGTAGCAAATGGATGTTGTTGTAGAATAAACTTGTCTTTTTCATTTATTCATGCAGTGGGTCTCTGTGATCACATGAGGCATCCCAGTGGGAAACCCTTCAAAGCCTGAAGTTGTGGCAAAGGCCATATGGTTTCCCTGAAACAGGCCAGGGTCAGACAGTCCAGGGTGTGGGTCCCACCTGGGGAGCATTTATGAACCTCAGCTTTCTGATCTAAAAATGGGCACACTTTGTTTTCGGCAGAGCTGATTTCAGGATGAGTGGGTGCGAAATGCTTTGCACTTACTAAATATTGGCTGCTCAGGTCACCTGCAGAGCTGGGGTTCAACCCCAAAGCTCCTGCTCTTTGTATACCACTCCTCTGCCCCCATAAGCTCCTCTCTTGGAAAAGTTTCAGAACTCTTCGCTAAGCGACCTATCCCTTGAAAGCAGAAATGGGATTTTTTTCCTCCCAAATCCATTCCTTGGGGGAAGTCTTCAAAGAGAATTCTTGTAATTTCCCATTATAAAATTTTATGTGCAATTACAAACAATGAACTGTGAGCATTAATTGGGCAGACTGGGAGATTTTCTGTTTTTAAATCACAGACTCTTTTAAATCCTTCCAGACCACAGGAAACTGACCTGAGAAAATGAGTTGCTCTGGAAGCCCAGGCAGCCAGCCGGTCACCCCTGCAGTTCTTGCTGCATCTTGGATTCTCTAGGAAAGGTGGCAACTGTGCACAGAAGAGCAATGGGACAACAGGCTTCCCAGTTCTCTCAGCACACACGTGTGTCTGTCTGTTTAAATAACAGCTTTCTACCAAGTCATTCAGCCTGCTCAGCACATAGTAGGTGTGCATCCATCTATTTGTTCAACCATCCACCTACCTAACCATCCATCCATTCATCCATCCACCCATCTAACCACCCATCCATCTCTGTCCATCCAAACATACATCCATCTGTCTCTCCACTCATCCAACAATCCATCCATCCATTTATCCATCCATCCATGCTCTACCCATTCATTCATCCATCAACCATCTACCCATCCATCCACCTATCTATCATCCATCCATCCATCCATGCATCCAAACATCCATCCATGCATCCAACTATCCATCCATCCATCCATTCATCCATCCATCCATCCATCCATCATCTAACTATCCATCCATCCACACATCCATCCACCCACCTATTTATCTATCATCCATCCATCCATGCATCCAAACATCCATCCATGCATCCAACTATCCATCCATCCATCATCTAGCTATCCATCCATCCACACATCTATCCATCCATTCATCCATTCATCAACCACTTATCCCTCCATCTAACCACACACCCATCTCACCATCAATTCCTCCATGCATCCAAACATCCAACCATCTGTCCATCCATTCATTCACCCATCTAGCCATTCATCCATTCATTCATCTACCCATCCAACCGTCCACCCATCCAATCATCTATCCACCCATCTATCCATCAACCACCCACCCTTTCCCCATCTATCTATCCATTAGCCATCCATCCACCTATCTAAACATCCACCCATCTAGCCATCTATCCATCCATCCATCCATCCATTCATCCATCCATCCATGCATCTATCCATCCATCTATCCAAGCAATATTTGTTGAGTACCTACTATGTGCCGAGCACTGGGCATACAGAAATGAACAAAACAAACAAAAATTCCTCCCCTTCTAGAGCCAATATTTAAACAATAGAGACAAAGACAGTAAACACAATAAATAAGAACATTATGCATTATATTAGAAGCATTAAGTGCTTTGGAGAGAAACTAATTGGGATGGAGAAGGATAAGTAGCGGGGAGCTGCAAGTTAAACAGTGTGGTCCAAGTAGCCCTCCCTCAGAATACAACATTTGAGCCAAAATTTGAAGGAGGCCAGGAAGGAAGCCAGGAGGAACCTGGGGTGGGAGTGTTCCAGGCAGAGGGAAAGAGCAAATGCAAAGCCTCTGGGGGAGGCAGAGAGGGAGAGGGCAGCATGGGAGGCTGGTTCACCCTTGTCAGGACTTTGACTTTTACTCTGAGAAAAATGGGGAGACTTTGCAGTTTCCAAACAGAGAAGTGATATGCACTGATACACTGGTTTTTTTTGTTTTGTTTTATTTTGTTTTTTTTTTTGGAGACAGGGTCTTGCCCTGTCACCCAGGCTGGAGTGCAGTGGCATAATCTCAGATCACTGCAGCCTCGACCTCCTGGACTCAAGTGATCCTCCTGCCTCAGCCTCCTGAGCAGCTAAGACCACAGGCAAACACACCATGCCAGCTAATTTTTGTTATTTTTTGTAGAGACAGGGTATTGCCATGTTGACCAGGCTGGTCTCAAACTCCTGAATTCAAGGGATCAGCCGGCCTTAGCCTCCCAAAGTGCTGGGATTACAGGCATGAGCCACTATGCCCGGCTGGTCCACTTTTTAAAATAACTTCTCTGGCTGCTGTGTTGAGACTAGAACTACTCTGTACGTTATCAAACCCACTGGCCACAAGTGGCTGTTGAGTGCTTAAAATGTGGCTCATCTGTATTCAGCTGCACCATATAGATATAGATATAGATACAGATATAGATATATAGATATAAATATGTACAGTCTGGGTGTTGAAGACTTACTATGAAAAAAAGGGAAACTAGCCATGTAAAAACATTGATTTTATGTTAACATGATAATTTTGTGGATATATTTGGTTAAAAATACATTATTAAAATTAATTTTATCCATTTCTGTTTACTTTTTGTGGTATGGCTACTAGAAGATTCTGTACATGGCTCATATTGTTTCTAGTGGACGGCACTGCTCTGGACAGGCCAGGCCACGGGCAGAAGCTGAAGACAGGAGGCCGCGGTCAGGCAGCTGGAGAGGATGGCAGCTGAGCCGGGCGCCAGGCATGGTTGAATTCTAGGAGTATAGGAGTGTTGGAAGCCATTTGTGATGGGCGTGGGCTGTTCACAGATGTGCATGGATTGAGTACTCGGAGCAGGTGCTGTCTGTTGAACTGGGGTGGAGGTGTGTGGACTGAGAGATGAGGGGCAGAGTCAGAGGCATCTGACACCCTCTGCCTATGACCCAGGGAGGCTGGAGGGAAGCTGGGTGTCTGTAAGGTGCAGTGTAAGCCGAGGTCTCAGATGACAGGTGATTGAGTGAATTCAGGGCCTTTACTTCCTCATCTGTAAGACGGAGTCCATGAGACCCAAGCTCTTTGAGTGAAAACTAAATGATCGGGGATATGGAAGGCCCGGCATAGGCGAGGTGTGTCATTGATGGGGCTATTGCCATTATTCCAGGTGCAGGGACCATGGGCAGGAGGACCAGGGACTGGGGAGCGTCTGTCCCCCTTCTGTTATGCTTCTTCAAGAAGTCCCACAGCTGGGTACAGTGGCTCATGCCTGTGATCCCAGCACTTGGGAAGCCAAAGCAGGAGGATCACTTGAGGCCAGGAGTTCTAGACCAGCCTGGGCAAGATGGCAAAATCTCATGTCTACAAAAAATTTTTATATTAGCCAGGTGCAGTGACACAAGCCTGTAGTCCCAGGTAGTTGGAAGCCTGAGGCAAGAGGATTGCTTGAGCCTGGGAATTTGAGGCTGCAGTGAGCCATGATCATGCCATTGAGCTCCAGTCTGGGCAAGAGAGCCAGACTCCATCTCTAAAAAACAACAAACAAAAAGAAGGTCCACAAGACTACTGTACTTACTGTATTATCAGTGCTCCAATAAGTTGACTGGCCTGCCGAAGAGGAAGGAGCCCCCCATTCTCTTCCCAGGGCACTGCCAAGGTTGCAGACGGAGGCCTTGCGGCTGTGGAGGAAGCAGGATGAAGGCATGGTCCCTGTACCCTGCAGCCTCCTCACCAGTTTGGAGGCAGAGGGGACATGAGCTAGGGGATGAAGGGACACCTCGAGGTGGGATGCTGGGGGAGCCCTGTGCTCTAACAGGAGGAGGGCGCTCCTGCAGGCAGTGCAGAAGCTGGGAGTGAAACCTGTCTGGGATGCACGGCTCTGCCCTTCTGGTCTTCGCTGGCAGGGTGGGGCAGATGGAGTTTCTGCCTTCTTTCACCACCAGCGCCCTTCGCACCCAGTCTAATGTGGCGCCTTGCACACAGTAGGTCCTGAATAAATATCCATTGCATTGAATGAGCAAGGCACTATTGGGATGCACTAGGGTAATGTCTGTTTAATGTACAGCAAAAAGAGCGCAGGAAGGAAGTACTGATCCCGCCTCCTATTGACTGAGTCATGTGTAACCCACATCTGCTCACCCAGGGCTGCTTCTCTCTGGGTTCCTTCCTTCCACTCTTGCTCCCTCAACCCCTTCACACAAACAGCCAGTGGGAGGGAAATATATATGATATATATGATACATCCATATATATATATATATATATATATATATATATATATATATATATGAAATCGAGTCTTGCTGTATCTCCCAGGCTGGAGTACAGTGGTGTGATCATGGCTCACTGCAGCTTTCTTTGACTTCCTGGGCTCAAGCAATCCTCCTGCCTCAACCTCCCTCCCAAGTAGCTGGGACGAGAGGTGCACATTACTGCACCTGTCTCACTGATTTTTTTTTTTTTTTTTTTTTGGTAGAGATGCAGTCTTGCTATGTTGCCCAGGCTGATCACAAATTTCTGGCTTCAAGTGATCCTCCCACCTCAGCACCTCAGCCTCACAAAGCTCTGGGTTTACAGGGGTGAGCCACTGTGCCTGGCCAACAGTGGGAGATTTTGAAGATGTATGTCAGATTATGTGCATCCCTGGTTAAAAGCATCTACAGACTTCCCTTTCAACCAGAATACAATGCTATCAGGCCCTGCATGCTCTGGCCCTTTAAATGCTCGTATTCTCGTCGTTTACTTGATGGACATCTGCCGCTTCCTTCCAGTGTTACCTGGGTCATGTCTCATTACTCCCGTCTGTAGGATTTCTTCTCAGAGAAGACTTCCTAGAGCCCCAGCATCTGAGAAACTCTCAATTACTTCCTATTTTAATATTGGTTGGCTATAGATCACCATCTACAACATTCTTCTCTATGAACTTGGTTACCTACGTCCTGCTTATCCCTCGCCAGAGTGTAAGCTTTCTGAAGCTTCATCCATCCGGGTCCACTTCTCACTCCAGCCCAGGACCTGGAACACAGTAGGCACTCAATAAATGCACATCAAGTAAATGAAGGCGCTTATTTACACTGATCTCAAGCACTCTGTATGTATCATTTTATTTAGTCCTCGTAAGGCTCCTCTGTCATCACCCTTCTTGAGACAAGTGACCTGCCGTTGTGAGGACTGAAACTGAGTATGTCTGACCCTAAAGCTTGAGCTGTTGAGCACCGTGTGATGCTGTCTTTCTGACCTGGGGTCTGACCCTGTGATCTGGGTCACATCCATTCCCTCTTGGAGCCCCAGCCTGTCCCTCTGATGCAGAGGGTGCTGGCTGAGCGCTTTGGAATCTGCAGCTCAAATGATCAAGGGTATGGTTCTCAACAGGGGTATGAGTGTCTTCTTGGGAGGGTTATGTCTCGGATATTCCCATGGGGACACTTACATCCTGAACTACTGTACTTGTTTTATTATAAATACATATGCATATGTTATACTTTCTTTATCTTCTTGATTCAGGTTAGGGCTTGTCTATGAGTTTCACGTTAGGTTAGAAGAAGGGGTATAACACAATCATGTTATGAAAGGAGGTGTCCTGTCATCTATGGTAATGGAAGCTGGAGGAGGGGCCACCTGGGGGTGGGGGCACACACTAGGAGCAGCAGGAGGGGCCTGCTGGGAGATGAACGGGTCTTACATCTACAGTGGGGAGGTGGTCCACAGGTGTGCATGTACATAAAAAGTCCATGAGCTGCTCACCAAAGATGGGTCCCTGGACTATTTGTAATACCAGTTTTTAAACATTAAATAAGATAATATTAATCTGTGTGAAATATGTAAACAAAAAAGTGGGTCTTGGGACAGGAACCACTGGGCCAAAGGTCTCTGTCTGCAGCCTGAGGGTCCTCCCTGGCCCCTCATCTAGTGAGGTTCTCTTCAGCTCCAGTATCGACTCCACCCTGACCCCATCCCTCGAAGATTCTCGGCGGAGCCCCCTGAACCCCACCCCATGCTCCCTTCCTAGCCTTTCTCACGTGGTGACCTGGTGACTTGCCAGTGGCCCCCTTGGCATTGAGTCCCAGCTGGCAGATGTGGCTCCGGCTTCAGTGCCTGGGACACAAGCTCATTGTAGTGGTGTTTGTTGAATGAATAAGTGCCCACTGTGTGGGAGAGGAAAAGGAGGGCGGTGGTGGCTCTTCCCTTCCCCAGGCTCCATGGTGTCTGCTCTAACTGGGGAGAATACGTACATTTAGGCTCTGCAAGTCCAGAGGAGGGAGAGGAGGAAGGCCTGCCACACTCTGCCGGGTCAAGCTGGCCTTGGAGGATGTGCCAGTGGCGACATTAGAAGCAGCCACCACTGGGCTCAAGGCTCACTAGTCGTCCCATGTAATCCCACCCTTGAAGTGGGTACCTGGATGCCACCCACGTTAGAGGTGACCTGCTGTCTCCGAGAGCTCCGGCCCCTTCCAGAGGCCAAAGGAGCAGCGTGGGAGCCAGATTCCAGGGTTCCAGCTCCCTATCCTTACATTCCCTGCTCAGTCCTGCTCAAGTAAAAAGACAAGGAAGGAGGGAAGGCAGCACTGTCCAGTTTCCTGACACGTCCTTACCTCCAAACATTGGGTCCTCCAGTGTCTGGTGTTTAAATCAGACTTCCTTATCACCCAAGATACAGATATGGTCTGATCTTTGGATACCACATTAATGGAACATACCTAGATGAAAGCAGGAGGGATGGCAGTCAGACCTAACAAAGCACTTCCTGACCGTAGATAATAAAATACTGTCTTGGGAGGGTTGGATACGGTGAGATCTGGGGTCTCTTGGGCCCAGGGTCTAATCCTCCTTAGGATCCTGGCTCTTGAGACCCTCCTTGGAAAGAGTGAGGCCAGCCAGGCACGGGGCCTTGGGGGACCCATGTTTCTGTACTCATTGGAGAAGCAGGGGCCCAGAGGGCACCTGGGGGAGAGCGCTGGCAAACTTTTCCAAGCAACTTGCCAGTGGCCTGAGGCTTCATTTGACAACGTAGCCTACTGCCTCCCTGCGCTCAGCCCCCGTGGGTGCAGGGCCCTGGGGATGAGCCTCTGGGTGATTGGAGCTGGACAACTCCCAAGCGAACTTCCCCTCCCTCTGAGTTCCTTCCTAGGAGGGCCCTGACCCCAGAGTCTCACTTTCCAGTCCCTTCCCTAGGGGACCTGTTCCCTCTTGGGCTGGGGCTCAGCTCAGGTTGCTGAGCAGAGGCCACCAAAGACCCAAGGGACCAGGAGGAGCTGGAGAGAGCCCCAAGGATCCGGTGCTCCCAGGGCCTGTTGCCAGGGCCCCCACTTGGAGACTGGAGCTGCATCCCAGAGGTTCTAGAGGGTGGAGACTCCCTGGGGGCCACGAGAGGCCTTGGTGAAAAAACGCAATATTCAAGTGGTTAACGATGGCACAAGGATCTGCAAGCAGCAGCTCACAGGGGCCTCCTAGCCACACGTTCACTTGTTAGGATTCCCAGCAGAAGGAGGGAGACCACGCTCCCCGGGGACGCAAATGCTGAGAGGCAGCTCCTGTTGTCTATTTCATTCACCTTCTCTTGCTGGCTGCCCCAGTGGAACTTACTCATTCATTCATTCAGCATATATCTACCGGGCTACAGCACTGAGCAAGATAGACAGAGGCCCTGATATCACGGAGCTAACAGCAGTGAGCAGAGAAATCAGAAACAAACACAATGGCTTCCAATTGTGATAGGGACGTGTTGGCAGGAATTAGAATGGCAGGACAGAAAGCGAGGGGCAGGAGAATATTAAACCAAGCCATCAGAAATGGCCTCTGTGAGGAGGGGACATTTCCTCTGAGGCTTGATGGATGCACTGAGGTACTATAAAGGCAAAGGCCCCAAGGCAGATTCCAGGAACGGAGAGACGGCCCGAATGCCAGGCGTGGCAGTCAGGGGCATCTCAAAGGTATGATCAGCAGGGGCCCATCATGCTGGGCTGGGCTGGGCTGTCAGTGGGTACGTGTTAGATTTTACTCTGATAGTTAGGGAAGCCACTGGAAACCATAGCCAGGATTGATGTGATCAGCTCCGCATTTGGAGGGCACTGTCCTGGAGGCCATGAATGGAGCAGGTTGGAGCGGCCGGTAAGGTCGTGCAGAGGACAGATCAGAGGGACTCCTTGAGAGCCCTGAGCCCTCTGTAGGTGGGTGAGACACAGTGCTGGCTTCCATCTCACTCTTCGGGTAACAAAATGGTGGTCTATGGAGGCATTTGCAACTTGCAACTAGGGTTTACCCTGCTTTTTCTTTTTTCCTTTTTTTTTTTTTTTTTTTTTTTTGAGACAGAGCCTTGCTCTGTTGCCCAGGCTGGAGTTCAGTGGCACAAACACAGCTCACTGTAACATCAAATTCCTGGGCTCAAGCAATCCTTCTGCCTCAGCCTCTTGGGTAGCTGGGACTACAGGTGCTGCCACCATGTCATTAGTTTTTACGTTTTTATAGAGACGGGGTCTTGCTATATTGCCCAGGCTAGTCTTGAATTCCTAGCCTTAAGTGATCCTTTCGGCTCAGCTTCCCAAAGTGCTGGGATGACAGGCATAAGCCACTGTGCCTGAACTTACCCTGCATTTTAATTAACCATCTGTGGTTGCTGTACGGTTAGAAGAGGATTTCAGGCCATTATTTTAAAATGTATAGATGGGGCTGGTCATGGTGGCTTACACCTATAATCCCAGCAGTGCGGGAGTCTGAGGTGGGAGAATCGCTTTAGTACAGGAGTTCAAGGTTACAGTGAGCTATGATCAAACCACAGCATTTCAGCCTGACTGACAGAGTGAGACCCTGTCTCTACAAATACATGCACGCGTGCACACACACACACACACACACACACACACGAGGTTCTGCTTTCTGAAATGTGGAGCAAGAAGGCACCTGAGTTCAACTCTGGCCTGGGGAGACCAGGCCAGACCAGGCAGCTGGCCAGGGGCACCATGACCAGCCCACCCCCTGGGCGATCTCTGCTTCCTGGGATGAAGCAATCCTCGTGGCTCATGCCTGTAAGCCAAGCACTTTGAGAGTCCGAAGCGGACGAATCACCTGAGGTCAGGAGTTTCAGACCAGCCTGACCAACATGGAGAAACCCCATCTCTACTAAAAATACAAAAATTAGACGAGTGTGGTGGCACATGCCTGTAATCCCAGCTACTCGGGAGGCTGAGGCAGGAGAATCACTTGAACCCAGGAAGCGGAGGTTTCAGTGAGCCAAGATTGTGCCATTGAACTCCAGCCTGGGCAACAAGAGCAAAACTCTGTCTGAATAAATAAATAAATAAAAATAAAACTAAGTAAGAAGCCCGTCTCCTCAGGGGACTATGAGACTGAATGAGAATGCCCGTAAGGCTCATGCTTCAGGCTGGGGCACGGGGCACGTGCTCTTCCCTTTACTTGACGGATATTTACTGCGGGCCACACAGTGCCAGGTTCTGGGATTGCACAGGGAGCACAAGCGACCTGTAGCTTATCCCCATCGAGCTGGAACTCGTGAGTGATCATTGAGTCAGCGATGCCAAGTGTGACGGAGCCACAGAAGGGCAAGGTGCAGTGGGGAGGCAGGGGCACCCCAAAGCAGGCACCGACTGCCCCTCAGGGAGGTGCCATGTGAGACGCCCCCACCCCGGTGTCTCCATTATATATAGCAGTAATATAGCCAGTTTCTTTTTTTTTCTTTTTCAGAGAGGGTCTAGTTCTGTGGCCCAGGCTGGAATGAGTGGCATGATCATGGCTCACTGCAACCTTGACCTCCAGTGCTCAAGCGATCCTCCTGCCTTGGCCTCCCGAGCAGGGGTGTGCCACCACACTGGCTAATTTATTGTTATTATTTATTGATGTTAATTTTTCTTTTTTAGAGATGGGGTCTCACTATGTTGACCAGGCTAGTCTCAAATTCCTGGGACATGGCCAGTTTCTACGGGTGAGGACTGGATGACATTTCCGTTTGTGTTCAGGTATGACGTCATAGGGAAAATATTCACTAGAAACACTAGAGTGGTACCCAGTGCAGGGAGGTGGTTGCAGTGTGGGAGAAATGAGGGCCCCGAGGTCAACCGAGACAGGAGGAGCTGTGCTTCTATTTCACTTAGCCCTGGAGGAGCTGTGGGCAGAGCAGCCTGCCTGTTGAGATGAGACCAGTCTGGCCACCATGGTGAAACCCTGTCTCTACTAAAAATACAAAAATTAGCTGGGCATGGTGGCAGGTGCTTGTAATCCCAGCTACTCAGGAGGCTGAGATAGGAGAATCTCTTGAACTTAGAAGGCGGAGGTTGCAGTGAGCCGAGACTGTGCCACTGTACTCCAGCCTGGGCAACAGAGCGAGACTCCATCTCAAAAGAAAAAAAAAGTTGACCCTTTTTCTCTCTTTCCTCCTCCACCTTACATCCTGAGAGGCAGTCCCATACATGAAATGAGTTTGAATGGAATTCCGCTATTGTCACCAACACTGTGGGCCTCTACGGTAGCTCCACAGCAATCCCCATGGCAGGGGTGCCCATCTGGTGGCTTTTACTGCCAGCCACTGACCTCCTCTGGCCCCTGTGCAGGAGGTACGTCAGGGAGTTGGGGAGTGGGCGCTCCCCAGAGATGCTCCCAGCAGCTGCACTATCCCTCAGGGGGAGCAGCTCAAGCACCCTGCTATGACTCCCAGGACTCCTCAGCCCCCACAGTGGTCACCAGGGCAATGGCATGCTCTGCCCCCACTTCCCTGCCCAGCCTGGACTATCTTCCCTCACTTCCTTTCCTTGGTAAATTCAGGGGTCCACTCCCAGACCTTCGCCGACATCTTGCCCAGCAGCTGGTCCCTTTTCCTCTAAGCTCCCCTGACAGTTTCTCAGACATCCGTTGTCATAGATGTACACAGGGGCACAATTACATACTTGGCATTTTAATTAAAATCAATGTTTTTAAATTTCTTATTAGGTTTTTAAAGGCAGGGTCTTGCTCTGTTACCCAGGCTGGAGGGCAGTGGCGTGATCACAGTTCACTGGAGCCTTGAACTCCTGGGCTCAAGTGATACTCCCACCTCAGCCTCCTGAGTAGCTGGGACTACAGGCACATGCAACCATGCTGGCTGTTTCTTTTTTAAGTTTTTATAGAGACAGGGGTCTCACTATGTTACCCAGGCTGGTCTTGAACTCCTCGACTCAAGTGAACCTCCTGCCTCAGCCTCCCAAAGTGTTGGGACTACAGGTGTGAGCCACTACATCTGGCCTAAATCAATGTTTTAATTGACTCACATTTTTTATTGTGACAAAACACATATAATGGAAAATTTACCATTTTAACCATGTTTAGGTGTACAATTCAGTGACACTAAAATTATGGCACCAAAATTATGAAATCATCACCACCACACATCTGCAGAACTTTCCATTACCCCAGACAGAAACTCTGTCCCCATTAAACACTGACTCCCATCCTCCCCTCCCCCAGCCCTGGTACCCTCTGTTCCACCTTGTCTCTATGTTTCTGTTCTAGAGACCTCTGATCAGTGGAATCACACAGTTTGTCTTTCTATGTTTGGCCTATTTCACTTAGCAGAATGTTTTCAAGGTTCTTTCACGTTGTAGCATGTATCAGAATTCATTTTTTCATGACTAACTGATTTTCCACCATAGGTATAGTCTACATTTTGTTTATCTATCTATCTGTTGATGAATATTCAGATCGGTTAACATTTTTTTTTTTTTTTTTGAGTCAGAGTCTCACTCTGTTGCCCAGGCTGGAGGGCAGTGGTGTGACCTCAGCTCACTGCAACCTCCACCTCCCAGGTTCTAGTGGTTCTCCTGCTTCAGCCTCTCGAGTAGCTGGGATTACAGGTGCGTGCCACCACACCAGGCTAATTTTTATATTTTTAGTAGAGACAAGGTTTTGCCATGTTGGCCAGGCTGCTCTTGAACTCCTGACTTCAAGTGATCCACCCACCTCAGTCTCCCTAAGTGCTGGGATTACAGGTGTGAGCCACCGCATCCAGCTAAGTTGGCTCACTTGTTAAACTCAGCTATTCCCTAAGCAATAATATCCATGAAACCAAGAATCGGACAGTAAACTCGGTTTTCAATACTCATTAAAATAAATATATAACTAGCAAAGTAAAAAAGAAAAAAGTGTGTCTGCAACCACTGGGGTGACCCTGCCTGCCACCAGGGCTTCACATGCCACTCTGGGCAGCATAGAGGTCCCAGACTGTGTATATGTACAGGACAAAGCCAAGTGTCACTCACAGCTGAAGCTCCAGACCTAACCAATGTCTAGTGCCTTATCATTGCCGGAATTACTTGCTGAATGGTTTAGGTCCAGGGGCTCAGAGTCTTCTCTGGCCAGGAGAAGCTAGGGCTGAAGTCCTTTAACATGCAGCACAATCCGAGAACTAATGGCCCCACCAACTTGTGCCAGGATTGGGGGTTGTGCCCAGGGCCCTTGGATCTGGGCTGTAATACTGATACCTGTGCCTCACACAGGTTCCTTCACCCAGGCCACTTCAGTACACACCAGCCTGATTTCCAACTGCCAATTCGATGTCCCTTCACCTGTGGGTGCTCTCTGGGCTCTGGAGACCATTTTGCCACTGTAGGGGAGCCAGAGATCAGCCCCCACTCCACTTTTAGCTCATAGTGAGCTCTGCAGCTGGAGCTAGAAATCACATTGACACCTGACTTCTGTCCTGAGTCCCTCTGGCTAAGAGTCTCCTCATTACATCTTTTTCTCTCTTTCCTTTCTTTCTTTTTTTTTTTCGTTTTAAGACAGAGTCTCGCTCTGTCACCCAAGCTGGAGTGCAGTGTTGCAACCTCAGCTCAGTTTCCTGAGTTGCTGAGATTACAGATGTGCGCCATCACGTCCGGCTAATTTTTGTATTTTTGGTAGAAACCGGATTTCACCATGTTGGCCAGGCTGGTCTCAAAACTCCTGACCTCAAGTGATCCACCCGTCTCAGTCTCCCAAAGCGCTGGGATTGCAGGCATGAGCCACCACACCTGGCCAATATATATATATATATATATATATATATATATATATTTTAAGAGACGGGGTCTTGCTCTGTTGTCCAGGCTGGAGTGCAGTAGCATGATCATAGCTCATTGCAGCCTAAAACTCCCTAGCTCAAGCAATTCTCCTGCTTCAGCCTCCCAAGCGGTTAGGACCATGGTGCCCAGCCCATTTTTCCTTTTTTTTTTTTTTTTTTTTTTTTTTTTAATTGCAATTTCAGAATGGAGTCGGGTAAGGACCTGAAACTGTCTCCCTTTCCAGTGGTCTGTCATCCAGAGAGGGTAACCCCAACTGGATAGATCTTCTCAAAGAAAGGGAAACATAGTAATTAACATATGAAATTCTTACTTCCAATATTATTAAATTTGTTACACTTACACAGTGCAGAGCATATTGAAAAGGCAAATTAAAATGTTATGTGTTAATAAGTTTGGATTAAATTGGGCTTTGAGAACTCAGGGAAGCAATGTTAGTCCCACATGGATGCTATGTAGGGTTTTTTAGGTACCATTCCCTTCCCTTGAAGTTGCTACCACTGAAATGACTCAAGACACGGGATCTTAAGAGAAAACCGCAGCCTGAAAGCACAGATTTGTGAGTGTGTTTAAGTGTCTGTTTAAAAGTGGGTTCCTCCACATTTCTGTCCCCTGACAGATGTGTGGAGAGAGGAGGAGGAAATTAAGAAAGCTCTTGATAAAACAGGGAAAAGCCTACTCTTGGCAGAGCAACCCAAAAAAACTGGAGCCACCTACATGAACACCCCTTCCTCCCACAGGCACTTGGTGACTGGCCTCCCAAGCTTGGAGAACATGAGGGAACAATCTTGGTTTGGGTTGTGTTTTTCCAGATCCATGGAAGTGCGGAATGAGGACACTTAGCCAGTGTGACTCAGGACAGAAGCCAGAAAATGTGAGCTGCTCTCTCACTGCAATGTCTGTCCTGAGGTCCTGACCACATCCTGTGGTTTCCTCACGCCAAGGCTGGTGGCATTTTAAAACTCTCCTTTGCAAATGCCACGTTCTTCCCCAATCTCCTCTTATCTCACACTCCCTCCAGTGGTGGTCCTCCAGTGACCCCTTCTTCCACCCTCTGCTGTTTTTACAACGTAAACCTTCTGTTTGTGGAAGGGTGACATTTTCCACTCCCCATGTTTCTCTTTGCACCTCCTCCTCTACCGATCCCTCTAGGTCTCTTTCCTCCATCTAGATCTTCCCCCCACACCTGTTTGTTTGTTTGTTTTGTTTTGAGATGGAATTCTGTTCTGTCATCCAGGCTGGAGTGCAATGGCACAATCATAGCCCACGGCAGCCTGCTACAACTCCTGGCTTAAGCGACCCTCCTGCTTCAGCCTCCCAAAGTGGTGGGATTACAGGTGTGAGCCACTGTACCTGGCCCTCCAAACCGTTATGCCCTGTGTACACAGGTCATCTCTACACGGGACCCCTAAGCTCAACGTCCTCCAGTGGAGACTACCCTCTTCCCCCATGACAGTGCCCTACCTTGTGCCTCATCTACAGAAAGGGGCTCTCACCACCAGTCTCCTCTGAGCTGTTTAAATCTTGATAAAGCTCCTCTTCATCTTGCTCACTCTCCACTTGCGTGCGTACCTCATTCTTCCTGGACGCGGGACAAGAACTCAGGCAAAGGTGCCACCAGCCACAGAGGTTTCCAGCCAGCAAAGCAATACCCCAAGGATCCTGTAACAATATACTATGCATATATCTATGTACTGTACTACATATGTATTTTTAGATATATTACATATAAAATATATAAATTATATTATATATAAAAATACTACTTATACATAATAATATGCAGTATAATATATGGTACATATTATAATTTGATTCAATTGCTGATTTGTCTCCCAGCACTGGCTTTACTTCATCCAGTCACTCTCTCTAGCAGCCTCTGGAGGGGTAAGATCCCTCAGTGACCCCCACTGTTCTTGGCTTGAACCCCAGACCCTGCCGAGTGACTGGCCAGGGCCTCTGGGCCCTGTGCTTCCTCATCCCCAGGTGCAGCTCTGGCTCCTCCCCACGGGCACCACAAGGTCCGGCTACACTGGTCTCTGCACTAGGAGGTAGAATTGGGTAGTAGCTATGCCTGGGCATTGAAGCCAGGCTGCCTGGGTTTCATTCTCAGCTCTTCTACTTGTCAACTCTGACTTTGCAGAAGTTCTCCACTTTCCTTAGGCAGTTGTGGGGACTCACTGAACTAGTAAATGAAGAGAATTTAGAATGCTACCTGGCACATTTAAGTGCTCACTATCTATGTAAGGCGTTACCATCATCATCATTATTACTCTCTGAACACACTGTAGAGATCTCAGACATGGTCTCCCATCAAGAGCCAGAGCTCATGGCTCCCATCTTTGAATCTGGGTGGCCTGATGACTGCTTCAACCAACAGAAGGCAGCAGAAGTGCTGTTTTGTAGCTTCCAAGGCTGGGTTATAAAAGGCAGCTTTTATCTTTTCCGTTGGAATACTCAGTATTAGAGCCCTGAGCTTTGGTCTGACTACCCTGAGACCACCATGATGTGAGGAAGCCCAAGCCACATCGACAAGCCAGGTGTAGACACACCCTGACTGGCAGTCTTAGTCTCTGAGTCACTCTGGTCCAGAGTCAGACATGTGAGTAAATGAGACTTCAGATGATTTCAGCCCCCAGTTTTGAGTTGTGTCAGCCTCAAGTTTTCCAGCTGACGCCCCAGACATTGAGGACTACAGACAAGCTCTCTCCTCTTGGCCCCATCAAAATTTCTGACCTATAGAGTCTGTGAACTTAATAACATTGTTGTTTTAAGCTGCTAAATTTTGGAGTCATTTGTTACGGAGCAAGCGATAACTGATATGCACACGATGCTCTTCTTCTTCTCTGGCAAACTCCTACACATTCTGCAAGACCCTGAAAAAATGTCACCTCCTCTGTGAAGCCTTCCCCAGTTCCTCTCTGCCCTGGAAGCTTCTTATGTGCATGCCTTCAGTGGCCTTTTCTTTCCTGTGTGGATCTGTTTTGGGTTCATCTCTCCCCTCAGACCAGACACCCCACATGGTAGGAACTTAGATCTACCTTTATGTTCCCCCATCTGGTCAGGGCTGCACAGAGTGGAAACCATGCTGCTTATCCCCGACAACAACGACGGGGCTGGCTAGTGCTTTCCGAGCACTTACTACCTACCAGTGTTGTCCTGGAGTTTTTCATGAATTAACTCATTTAATCTATACCACCACCCTATGAGGAAGACATGTCATCAGTTCATCCGTTTCCTTTTTGTTTGTTTGTTTGAGATGGAGTCTCACTCTAGTGCCCAGGCGATATCGTGCAATGGTGCGATCTCGGCTCACTGTGACCTCCACCTCCTGGGATGAAGCAATCCTCCTGCCTCGGGTAGCTGGGACCACAGACGCATGCCATCATGCCAGGCTAATTTTTGTATTTTTAGTAGAGATGGAGTTTTACCATATTGACCAGGCTGGTCTCAAACTCCTGACCTCAGCTGATCCGCCTGCCTTGGCCTCCCAAAGTACTAGGATTACAGAGGCTCTGTGCCTCTTTCAAGAAGTTTTGCGTATATTGGATTTCCCTCATTATGTAACCCATTTATTCCTTCCTTTATCCTCAGCTACTCTTTCTCCTTCTCTCCATTTATGCCCAAGCTTTTCCCTCTGTGGAAGGGACATTAGTTTTGGCCACTGCGCTCATCTGGATTGCAGACAGCAGAGCTAGTCCAGTAAGTGCCTCCCCGAGTCCACTCTCATTCAGATAAAGATTACCCGGTGCGCAGCTAGTGGGCTATTTTTAGCACCAGTCAATATACCTGCTTTCACTGTGAACTCCGATTTTGCCAGAGGGTGTGAAGGCACAACATGACCCCTCAGGCCCTTAGGAATTCCAGCCTGGCACCTGGCGACAGAGTGAGACTCTGTCTCAAAAAAAAAAAAAAAAAAAAAAGTTACAAGTTATTGCCTAGGAATCATCCCAGCTTCCAGTACTTGGATTTGCTGCCCTGGTCCTGACTACTGCATCAGGTAAGAAAAAGGGAAAAAAGGCTGGGCATGGTGGTTCACATCTGTAATCCCAGCACTTTGGGAGGCTGAGGTGGGCAGATCATGAGGTCAGGAGTTTGAGACCAGCCTGGCCAACTTGTTGAAACCCTGTCTCTACTAAAAAAACAAAAAATTAGCTGGGCCTATGTAGTGGTGGGTGCCTGTAATCCCAGCTACTCAGGAGTCTGAGGCAAGAGAATCATTTGAGCCCAGGAGGCAGAGGTTGTAGTGAGCCAAGATCATGCCACTGCACTCCAGCCCTGGCGACAGAGGGAGACTCCTCGAAAGAAAGAAAAAAAAGAAGAAAGAAGAAAGAAAGAAAGAAAGAAAGAAAGAAAGGAAGAAAGAAAAGAAAGAAAGAGAAAAAGCGGGGAAAAAGTTGATGGGATATGAGGAAGACAGAGAAAAAGGACAGACATTATACCAGTGCCCTCCTCCTCTGGCAAGAATTGCATCATCACACCAGAGTGGTGATATGATTAGATATGAGCAGGAACCTATGCATGCAAAGGTCCCTCTGGCTGTTTTGTGGCGAATCCACAGGAGAGGAACAAGACAATGGGCCACCTAGGAGGCAAATTGCAGTCTGTGTGAGAGTAATGCTGGTGGGCCCTCGGGTGGTGGCTGCAAGCTGGAGGGGACAAGGACAACTGTGGGAGAAGGAGCGGGAGCTGACAGCCAGTAGTGGGAAGCCCCTTCCCAGTAGGATGAGCTCAGACGTGGCTTTGTTTGTGGCTTCAGGATTTGCATCCTGGAAGGTTTTAAGACTGGCGCTGTGGCTGGTGGGGTCCTGGGGCTGGGGTGGGCACATGTTCCAGGGCCAGCCAAATGCAGCCATGTGTGAGGCCCAGAAAAAATGAATCCTGAAGAGTCCTGAATCCTTGAGTGTGCTTACGGAATCTTTTCATTATCATTGTTTCTTTCCAGGCAGAATTTCTGAGGAGGTTTAAGAAAGCTTTCCTGAACTGGGCGTGGTGGCTCAAGCCTGTAATCCCAGCAACCTGGAGGCTGTGACAGGAGATTCTTTGAGGCCAGAAGTTTGGGAACAGTCTGGGAAACATAGCCGGACTCCATCTTTAAAAATTTTTTTTTAAAAATTATCTGGGTGTAGTGACATATACGTATAATCTCAGCTACTTGGGAGGCTGAGGTGAGAAGATCACTTGAGCCCAGGAGTTTGAGGCTACAGCGATCCATAAGAGCACCACTGCACTCCAGCCTGGGCCAGAGTGAGACCCAGACTCTTAAAAAAAAAAAAAAAAAAAAAAAAAAAAAAAAAAAAGCCTTCCTGAGGAGCAGGAGCTGGAGGCAGCTTCCCAAACCGGTGAAGCATGTTCTCAGTCCATCTGGGCAGGAGGAAGGATGATTGGCGAGCTGTCCAGATGGTATTTGGGGCCCAGGTGCCCTCTCTGGCTCTAGACACAAGGCGCTCATCCAGACAGGGCCTGGGAGACTGTCCCCAAAGTGCTGGGACACCAAGCTGCAGTGATGTCCTGAGTGTGTGGAAGCTGGAAAAGGGGACTCTGCCCTGCAGTCCCCATCCTCATGGAGGCAGCCCTGACCTGGTTCCAGAGCCCAAGCCCGCCTTGGCTCTCCTCCCACTGGCCAGGGCTCGGGGCTCTGACTGCCAGGCCTGCAGGGGAGGGGGCGTCTGAGCAGCTACTGTCTCTCCAGCCTGTTCTGTCTCCAGCCCTGCCATGGTAAAGGCAGCCTCCTCTCCCACTGTTAGAGGCTCAACCGTTTCACCCTAAATTTCACGTGCTGAAGCCCTGAACCCCAGCACCTCAGAATGTATTTGGCAACAGGGCTTTAAAGAGGTCATGAAGATAAAAAGAAGTCCTTAGGTTTGGCCTTCTTTTTATAAGGCTGGTATGTCTACCAGCCTTATAAAAAGAGATGAGGATATATAGATGGGGAATGGTGGCTCACACCTGTAATCCCAGCACTTTGGGAGGCCAAGGTGGGCAGATCACCTGAGGTCAGGAGTTCAAGACCAGCCTGGCCAACATGACAAAACCCCATCTCTACCAAAAAGTACAAAAATTAGCCGGGAGTGCTGCCCCACTGACTCCTGCTCTGCTTCCCAGACACACAGCAGCCACCTCTGCCTACAGTTCCAGCTACTCGGGATGCTGAAGTGGGAGAATCGCTTGAACCCGGGAGGTGGAGGTTACAGTGAGCCAAGATCATGCTACTGCACTCTAGCCTGGGCGACAGAGCAAGACACTGTCTCAAAAAAAAAAAAAAAAAAAAAAAAGAGTTGAGGACATAGACTCGTACTCAGGGAAGACCACACAAAGACCTGGAGAGAGGACAGCCTCTGTAAGTCAAGAAGAGAGCTCCCGGAAGAAACCACCCTGCTGACAGGATCTTGACCATGGACTGCCAGCCTCCAGAATTGTGAGAAAGTAAATTTCTCATGCTGAAGCTGTGCAATCTGCAATGCTTTGTTATGGCAGCCCTAGAAACAAATGCAGCCACCCTCACAGCAACAACGGCGGCCAACACACACTGCAGGCTTATCAGGTGCCAGATGCAGCGACAAGCCTGATCCACGTGTCACTCACTGTTGTTCATGATTCTCACTAACCCTAGGGATCAGGGACCTTGTGACCAGCCTGCCTCTGCCACCTGCCAGCTGTGTGGCCTGGTGAGATTACTTTGCCTCTCTGGGCCTTAGTTCCTTCATCTGTCCTCTGATGTACCCACACCCCAGGGTGGATTTAAGGAATGATTTAAACATAAAGAGGGTTTAGAGAAGTTCCTGGAACATGGCTGGTGCTCACTAAGTGTTGGCTTTTATTCTTCTCATTTCACTGATGTGGAAATGGACGATTTGAGAAGTTAAGTAATTTGCTCAAGATCACACAGCCAGCAAGCAGTGGGGCCAGGTTCAGGCCCCAACAAGGCTGACTGCAGATGAACTCAACTGCACTGCCCCCCTGCCTCCCGCTCGGCTTCCCAGGCACACAGCGGCCACCTCTGCGACTTAGCGGGCCATACTCCTGGACTGCAGCTGGCCACGCCGCAGCCAACATCTGTTTGGGGTCTGCCTCCCCTGCCACCTTGAGCCTCTCGTTGGGACTGGAGCAGCCCCAGCTCTGAACACAGGGCTCTGGATGTTTGTTTGGGAACCACGTTCAAGTTGCTTTCAGCCCAAGGTTAGCGCCAGGCCCTGTCCTCTCGGTTCTTCTCTGCCTCTAAGGCTCCCTGCATCCCTAAGCATGGGGTAGGTAGGGGATGTGAGGTTCAGAGAGGTGAGTCACTTGCCCAAGGATACATGGGGCAGAATCGGGAGGAGACCCCTGCCCTTCTGACAGCCTCAGGTCCTGATGTCTTGGCTCCCCAGGCCAGGCAGCTCCAGGAGGGAAATGGGACTTGCCTGGGGCTATGGGAGGGGCCATGACCCTGTGCCAAGTGTTTGCTGGGCACAGGCCTGTGCTGGCCTCCCCAAATGCTGTGGCGCCACCACACCTGTTGCAGTGACAGCCACATATATCCGAAAACTGCTCCATGAGTCCAGAGTCCCGCATGACAAGGAGGGTTGTGAGGGACATCTTGGGAGATCTGTGGCCCTCTCTGGAAAGAGCTGTGCCCAGCCAGGGGTGTGGCTTATGCCTGTAATCCCACCACTTTGGGAAGTCGCGGCAGGAGGATCAGCTCAGGAGTTCGAGACTAGCACGGGCAGTATAGCAAGGCCCTGTCTACAAAAAAAATGGAAAAAAAATAACCAGATGTGGTGGCTTGTGCCTGTAGTCCCAGCTACTTGGGAGGCTGAGGTGGGAGGATTATCTGAGCCCAGGAGATGGAGACTGCAGGGAGCTATGATGGCATCACTGCACTCTAGCCTGGGCCACAGAGCAAGACCCTGTCTCAACAACGGCTTGTGTCCAGAAACGAGTGTCCTTGCTCCGACTCTTCTCCACCTGGTGAGCGGTGTCCAGCCCACACTTCCTGCATCCTCTGTGAGCCATAAGCAGAAGGCAGGGTGGTTGATGGTGGAGGTGAGAAAATCCCGCAGACCTCGTCTGCCTGGCGGGCCCGCTGTCAGCCGCTCTAACTGCTGAGGCCGGAGAGGTGGGTACATGGTTCCTTAGACCACAGACTAAAACAGTGAAACAGGCCAGGGGGCTCCTCGTGTACTTCTCACCTCCTCACTCACACTGGCCTTGGGCATCTGAGCTGCTGTTTTTGTGTGTTTGTTTTAAAGAGCCAGGGACCAAGAAAGGGGTAAGCACCTCCCAGTCTGACCTGGGAAACTAGATGTTCTGGCTCCCAGCTGACTGCCCGCAGGCCTTTGTCATCAGGCCTGCCCTGGGGTGGGAGGTCTCTGGGCATCTGCACCCATCTGGCCACCCTGTCCCAGCACTATCGTCTCTCATCTAGCAGCTGGGACAGCCTCTCACTGGTCTTACCCTGTCTCTGCAGCCTATGGGAGCTCTCTACCCTCAGCTGGTGCTTACCCTCTAAAATCCTTTTAAGTGGTTTTGCACTGTTCCTATTAATAGGGTGAATTGAATCAAAACTTCTTAACTGGCCCTGTGGTCTGCCCGAACTGACCCCCTTCCTGTCCACTTAGGTCATGCTGTTTCTCCTCAAATGTGCTACTCTCTATGGGCTCTGCAGGTTTTGGTGGTCCTCTTAGCTTGAGATACTTTCCTATCTCCCTGCCCATTCCCCCTCCCAGCCCGTGGCTGTATACCAACAGATCTTGGTCCCGGTTTTCACTGGGTCCACTTGGAGACTTATTCTCCCCTGATGTCCGGGGCAGGCAATACCAATCAATCACAGACGGCATGTGAAATGAAACCCATCTGCCACCCGTGCACAAGTTCAGATCCCAAGGTCCCTCTCAGCTCTCCCTTCTGCTTTCTAAGACTGTTCCAGCCTCAGTTTGCCCTTCTGCAGAATGGGGAGAAGGAGATCCTGCCTCCTCTGTCAATCCAAGGAGCTGAGAGTATGAATCAGGGTGGCTGTTTTCATCTGGGTATCTGCTTCCTTGGTGCCTGCCCTGCCTCTAGCCCCAGAACGTCCCCTTCTATCCATGGATTTCCACTCTGACCCCGATAACTCACAGTATCTAGCATAATGCACCCACTGGCAGGTATTAGGATGTTTAAAGTGTCCATGTAGATGCGGGCTCACGTGCTGCAGCTTGGCTCTGAGTGAAATTTACTGATTTTTACCTGCTAGTAACATCCTACTGCAAGTGTCTGAAGCAGGGAACGGTATGTGGCAGGGGAGGCCATGGGGCTTGCTGGGTGTGGGGCTTTCCTAGGTGACATACAGAGGCACCACTCCCGCTTGTGTTGGGAGGGGGGTGTTCTATGCAGGCGGGTTCACCTCAGAATGATTCAATGGCAGTTGGCAGTTGCATGGGGTCAAAAATGAGTACAGGATCCTGAGCTGGAGAAGACCTGGGTATTTCCGAGTTCCAGTTCTGTCCCTTGCCTCTGACCTCGGAGTATCTGGACACACCTTGCCCCTCTCCGCCCTGAGTGTCCCTGTCTACACAATGAAAGGGAACATAAGTCAGTAATCAGGGTCTTCTGGTTCTCCAACTGCTGCAGGAAAAGTCAGAACTCCGGATTTTGGTGTGAAATTTACTGATTTGCACCTGCTAGTAATGAATTCACAATTTAATGAGATATTGTGAGGATTTAAGGAAACGTGCCAGTGAGCCTGGCTGGGCCCCGGGACCACTGCTCACTAACTTTGGACCAGAACATTTCTGCCCGACATTCAGTACTGTGGTTCTCATCAGGGCTACACATTGGAATTACCTGGGGATTAGGGGGAAAAAAAGCTAACTCTCCACTTCCCCCTAGAATGCTGATTCAACGGCCGGGGGTGGAGCATCTGGAACATGGGGCACAGCTGAAGGGCTGAATCCTGGCTGCTTCACAGGCTGGCCGGGTGGCTGGGGTAGGTTCCGTCACACCACTGAGCCTCGTCTTCGCCATCTGAGCAGTGGGGCTGTGGGTATACAGGCAGCATTCTCTTCGGTAAAGGGCTTGGCACATGAAAAAGGTTCCCAGTGGGTAACTCCGTGCGCTCTCCCTTCCCCGTCCTCTTTCCGCGCCGCCACAATGGTGTGCCTGAATGTCCTGGCTGATGCTCTCAAGAGCATCAACAATGCTGAAAAGAGAGGCAAGCGCTTATTAGGCCGTGCTCCAAAGCCACCGTCTGGTTTCTGACTGTGACAATGAGCATGGTTACATTGGTGAATTTGAAATCATGGATGACACAGAGCTGGGAAAAGTGTCGTGAACCTCACAGGCAGGCTAAACAAGTGTGGAGTGATCAGCCCCAGATTCGATGTGCAACTCAAAGATCTAGAAAAATGGCAGAAGAATCTGCTTGTATTCCACCAGTTTGGTGTCATTGTATTGACAATCTCAGCCAGCATCACCGACCATGAAGAAGACAGACAAAAACACACAGGAGGGAAAATGCTGGGATGCTTTTTCTAGGGATGTAATACATGTATTTACAAATAAAATGCCTTATGGGCAAACAATAAAAATAAAAATAAGTAACAAAAGGTTCCCAGTGAATTGAGGGTGGAAAAGCAGTTGGAAGCTGCTTGACTTAGAAGCTTGAACCTGGCTTTGGAAAACAAACTCCCTGGTCGCCTCGGCCTCCCATAGTGTTTCCCTGGGAAATCCCCAGGAAGCCAGAGAGAGTAGGTATAATTGGCCCATTTGACCGATGGTGCTCCCTCAGGGAGATTCTATCTGGGAGGAGCACAGTTCGTTTTGGAACCCAGAACCCCCAAGATTAGGGTAGGGGATGCCTTCAGGGGGTGGGCCAGCCATTGAGAGAAGGGCTAGATTTATAGTCAGGGTGTGTGGGGAGTGATGTGGTGACCTAAAGAGCCCAGGCTCCAGCTACAAAGACTGGGACTCAGGTTAAAAAACAAACAGGCCAGGCACGAGGCTCACACCTGTAATCCCAACACTTTGGGAGGCCGAGGCGGGCGGATCACGTGGTCGGGAGTTCGAGACCAGCCGGGCCAACATGGCAAAACTCCGTCTCTACTAAAAATACAAAAAAATTTGCCCGGTCTGGTGTCGGGCTCCTGTAACCCCAGCTACTCAGGAGGCTGAGGGAGGAGAATCGCTTGAAGCTGGGAGGTGAAGGTTGCAGTGAACCCAGATCGTGCCATTGAACTCCAGACTGGGTGACAAAGCAGGACTCCGTTTGATAAACAAAAAAACCAAAAACAAAACAGGCCAGGTGAGGAGGCTCACGCCTGTAATCTCAATACTTCGGGAGGCCGAGGTGGGAGTATTACTTGAGTTCAGGAATTCAAGACCAGCCTGGGTAACACAGGGAGACCCTGCCTCTACCAAAGAAAAAAACAATAGAAAAGAAAAAAGGCGGGAGTGGTGGTGTGCGCCTGCAATCCTGGCTACTCAGGAGGCTGAGGTGGGAGGATGGCTAGAGGCCGGGAGGTCCGGGCCGCAGTCAGCTGTGTTTGCGCCACGGCACTCCGGCCTGGGCGACAGAGTGAAGACCCTGTCTCCAAGAAGGAAAAAAAAAGTTGTACACAAGTTTGCTGGCCGTTGAGGACCCGGGGCCCCCGGTTTGCGAGCCCCTATGAGCCTGCGCAGTGTGCGGGGCGCTGGGCTCTCGCCGGAGAGGAACCCCAGGGCCTGCGGGGCCCATACCCAGACCTGGCGGCAGGGGGCGCCCGAGCCCCCGCGCTGACCGCTGCTCCTCCCGGCCCCCGCAGGCGCCTCCCGGGGCGGGTCTCCAGCTGCTTGCCCTGGGAAACACCCTGGCCAGCCGTTCCCGCCCCTCGCCCGCCACGCCGCACCCCTCCGCGGCCCCCGCCCAGCTCCCTCCTGCGCCCCAACCCTGCGCTGGCCCGTCGACCCTCGGATCTCCTCTTGCCTCGCGCCGCCGCGTCCTCCCCGACTCGGCCAGCTGGGCGGCTTCTCAGTTGGGTGCCGGGGCCTCGGAGCCCCCGGCCTCGGGCCCGCGCCCTGTTCTCCCCCTCCTCTCCTCTCCTTCCTCCCACCCCCGCTGCGACGGCTTCCTTCTCCTCCCACCCCCCGTGGCTCTGGAATTCCTGGTGGATCCTGCTCCCCGAGCCCGGCCTGCACCCGAGCGTGCAACCAGTCCGGCCGAGCGTGCGCCCGGGGGGTGCAGGACGGGGCGCGGTCGTACACGCAGATGAACACGCGGTTCGCGGGCAGCCGCGGCTGCGTGGACTTAGCTGGGTGTTTCAGCGTGCACACGTGCCTGTTTCTGCATCCAACTCTGCTTAGACACCGGTGTATAATTTTTTGTGCACACACACTTGGTGACTCTTGGGGAAACTTTTCTGAAAATCCTGGGCTGGCAGTTTAAATATAAAAAGGCTTTGTTTAATGCCAGAAGCATTTCCCCCATGTTCTGGGAGTCAAGAAGTATTCACCTGCTCCCCCCTTCGCTCTTAAAGACCCGGAGGCTTTGCTTGCTTTTGGGGAGGCGGCGGTGGGAATAGAGGGAGGTGGTCCAAAGAAGCCGATCATTTAGGGTCGACCTCCCCCTGCCTCTACCACAACCCTACCCACAAAAGCCTTTCTCAGGCCCTAGAATCCTATCCAGTCCTTGTCTCTTTCCTGGGCTGCTTAGCTTTGAATCTTTTTCGTCAAATACCTGGAAGTGTTACAATGATGCCAACATCATTCTGGCTTTGGAATTCAAGTTGCAACTTAGCCAGCATGTAGAAGACTGTGGGGTGTTTGGAGGGCCCTGTAGGGGAAGGTGCACAAGGCAAGGAAATTGCGAGCAGGGGGCAGAGTGGCCCAGGGAAGGGTCCCTTCCTTGAGCTGACCACAGTGAAATGGGTCATATATCTCATAAGACTGTGTTTATTTCCTTTATTGTACATTAGTGCCTCTTCGTGTCTGGCACATAGTAGGTATTAAACAAGGACAGCTGTTTATGATTTTGTTGGGTTTTTGGAGACGAAGATACAGAATAGTGTATAAAAGCATACGCTTTGGATCTGGACCCAAATCCTGGCCCCCACAATTTTCTAATAACATAAATGTCAATTTCTGTGTGCCTCTTTCCTTCTCTGTAAAGTGGAGCCAGTAATGATTGCACACCTCCCAGGGTTCATATAAGGATTGAATGAGTCAATTTACATAAGCACTGGAACAGTACCTGGCACATGTAAGTGCTGTGTAAGTTTCAGTTTTTATTATCCCTCTAGAACAGAGGTTGGTACCACCTGTTTTTATACAGCCCTCCCTTGAGCTAAGAGTGTTTTACACATTTTTTAATGGTTAGGGAAAAGAAAAAGACCTCATATTTCAGGACGCATGAACATTATACAGAATTCAAATTTCAGCGTCCATAAATAAAGTTTTATTGGAACACATCCACACCCATTCATGGGTGTTTCTACACTACAAAGGCAGTTTAGTCATTTCAACAGGGACCTTATGGCCTGAAAAGCCAAAAATGTTTACTATCTGGCCTTTAGAGAAAAAGTTTGCCGAGCCCTGCTGGCCAAGGTCAGCAGCCAGAGTGCAGAGATTTTTGCCTGTTGGATCATTAGTGTATCCCTAGCGTGTGGAACTGTGCCTGGAACATAATAGATGCCCAATAAGTATTTGTTGCATGGATGAGTTTGGCCCCAAGCAGTGGTGAGGCAGAGGCTCCAGTGTTCCTGAGCTTGGCATGGGGGCCTGTAGTGATTCAAGCAGATGCTCATTTGGAGATCTGAAGAAGGAATTTGCCCACCCCCCGACCCCCAGTCTCCTGAAGCAGGGACCAAAAATCAGACTGGCCACTGGGAAGCTGCTTCTGCTTCGTTTGGCCTTGCTTTAGGCAAGGCACTTACATGGTTCAAACTAGCTCCCTTTCTATCCAGCCAAACCACACCCTAGGAAGGAGCAACTTGGGGTTATCACTGGAGCGGGGGAGGGGGTGGGGGGTTGGGGGGATTTGGGGGGGGTGGGGGGGTTGGGGGGGTGGGGGGTTGGGGGGGGTGTCTCCATTCCTTTCCTCCCCGTCTGGCAGACTCACAGCAGGCAGTGAAGTGGCTGCAAGGCCTGGGGCCCGGGGCAGTGGCTCAAGCCTGCAATCCCAGTACTTTGGCAGGCCTAGACGGGCAGATCACTTGAGATCGGAAGTTCGAGACCAGCCTGGCCAACATGGCAAAACTCTGTCTCTACTAAAAATACAAAAATTATCTGGGCATGATGGCGTACATCTGCAATCCCAGCTACTTAAGAGGCTGAGGCAAGAGACTCACTTGAACCCGGGAGATGGAGGGTGCAGTGAGTTGAGTGAGATGGCGCCACTGCTCTCTAGCCTGGGCGACAGAATGAGACTAAAAAAATAAAAAAGAGAGAGAGAGAGAGAGAGGATGGCTTCCCTGACCTTCTGGGGGGAGGGCGCACCATGGCGAAGGGGTTGTTGGGTTTGGATCTTCCTCTCCTTGGGGAAAGAAGAGAGAGGAGGCAGAGGAGCCCTAGGATCACTGGGGGCACTTGCCATGATGAGATTCGCTCAGCTTTGCCAAGGAGCTCTTCAAAGGTCCTAGCAAAGGGTGACTATGGACTGGGCGAAATAACACATAACCCTCAGTATGAGAACATGCTCAGATCCTCCAACAGCCTGCCCTGGTGACCAGGCGTGCTGGAGCATCCCAGGGCTGCCAGAGGCTCCTGTCTTCATTCAGTGCTTCCTGAAATCCTGTGTGTAAGGCACTGGGCTTGGTGTTGGTGCTGGTGCAGGGAGAATAAGATACAGCCCCTGCCGGGTGAAGCTCACAGCCTTCTGGAACATAAGTAACTCTGATATGTTGAGGTGACTGCATAGTCAGAGGGATCTCCCAGATTGACCATCCCCTAAAAACAGCTAAGGATACAACCATGTGTTTTGCAGAAGAGGAAACCCAAATAGCCAAAAGCACATGAAAGGAAACTCAATACGACTCTTGGTCCAGAAAAATGCAAATTGGAGCCACATAAAATGCTACTAGTATGCCATGAGATCAGCAAAAAGAAAGAAGGGTGATAGTTCTGGGGCAATCCGGGGGAGAAGGTACTGTCATATATAGTTGGTGTGAATATGAATTGTTATGGCTTTGAGGGGAAAAGAAACCTGGCAATGTATGTTAATTCAGGTTGAATATCCCTTATCTGAAATGCTTGGGACCAAGAGTGTTTTAAATTTCTTTTTCTTTCCCCCCCTGGGTTTTGAGATATCTGCATTATATTTACCAGTTAAGCATCTCTAACTCAAAAATCTGAAATCTGAAATGCCTCAATGAGCATTTTCTTTGAGCATCATGTCAGCACTCAAAAAGTTTTGGATTTTGAAGCATTTTGGACTTTGAATTTTCAGATTAGGGATATTCAACTTGTATGTACACAACCATACAAACCAAAAAACATAGCCTTTGTCCAGCAACCACATTTCTGAGATTCCATCCTGGGATTTAAGGGTAAATATACAAGGATACTTATTAAATATACAAGGTGTCCTGCCACCATGCAGGACAGCCGGGCTGAATGATGGTGATATGTTTTGAGTATCTGGATCCTCTCAACCCTGAATCTGGAACCACAAAGTTTTTGTTTAAGCCAAATTTTAAAAAAAATCATTTGTGACAGAAAAAATCATAAATTGTTATTGTTGGTATCCTTCTTGTTGCTATCAGCTCACTGCGTTAACTCTGTGGCTTTGCTGAAAGCTCAAGTGAGTCCAGGGACCTGGCCAGGAGAGGATTCTGCATTTCTGGCTCCAGATTCCCAAACCTTGAGGCTAGCTGGACAGATGTATTTATACAAGAATGACCCCCCAAAAAGTGTGTGCGTGCGGGGAGTGTCCAAAGAAAGAGATGTAGGGTCCAGGCCCTTACACTTGAGAGGCACCATCTACCACCTGACCCAGGTGGACGTCCCTCGGTTGTGGGCGGCCCCTTCCACATGTCTAGGAACACAAACCTGCCTGACATGTTGCCTGTCTGTCATTTCTGAGGGTGTCTGTGAACACCCCCCTCTCAACTTCCAGATACTCTGCTGGGCATCTCTGCTCACCATCTCTGTAGGGGCCAACAAAGCCCCGAAGCCCCATGGAGCAGGCAGGGCAGCTGACCCCCAGGGCCCCACAGCCTTCTTCCCTGGAGGCCGGGCACAACCTGCCTCCTTCCCTCTCCCCAGGGGTTTTGTCTTCCAGGGCCCCTCCCTCCACAGGTGCCCCCTTCCTTTTTGCATCCACTCTCCCAAGGGAAGCAAGGGGGAAATAGGGAAGCCGGGATGGAGCAGAGAAAGAAAGGGCAGAGTCTTTGGCCCCAGGCAAGTCATTTTCCAGCCTCAGGTTGCACCCCTATAAATCAGGACCCTTGCTATGTCCGCTGTCTGTTTATAGGACCTTTCTCCTGAAGGTCATATGTTCAAGATCTAATATTTCAGTCAAGGCCCCTTTAGCTTCCATGAATACCTAACACTGGAGGCTTCCCAGCCTTGCTGGTTACCCATGCGGCCCCCTGATCCCTATAGCAGCGTTCTTTTAAAAAAATGTATTTATTATACTTTAAGTTCTGGGGTACATGTGCAGATTGTGCAGGCTTATTACATAGCTATACATGTACCACGGTGGTGGTTTGCTGTATCCATCACCTTGTCATCTACACAACGTATTTCTCCTAATGCTATCCTCCCCAAT
Source organism: Saimiri boliviensis (assembly GCF_048565385.1). Classification (NCBI taxonomy): domain Eukaryota; kingdom Metazoa; phylum Chordata; class Mammalia; order Primates; family Cebidae; genus Saimiri; species Saimiri boliviensis. The sequence continues at coordinate 122,465,163 of NC_133449.1, forward strand.
CCTCCCACCTCCTGCTATTCCTCCCCAGCCCCTCACCCTCCCAGGCCCCAGTGTGTGATGTTCCCCTCCCTGTGTCCATGTGTTCTCATTGTTCAACACCCACTTATGAGTGAGAACATGTGGTGTTTGGTTTTCTGTTCTTGTGTCAGTTTGCTGAGAATGATGGTTTCTAGTTTCCTCTGTGTCCCTGCAAAGGACATGAACTCATCGTTTTTTATGGCTTCATAGTATTCCATGGTGTATATATGCCACATTTTCTTCATCCAGTCTATCATCGATGGGCATTTGGGTTGGTTCTAGGTCTTTGCTATTGTGAACAGTGCCCCAATGAACATACATGTGCATGTATCTTTATAGCAGAACAATTTATAGTTTTTTGGGTATATACCCAGTAATGGGATTGCTGGGTCAAATGGAATTTCTATTTCTAGGTCCTTGAGGAATCGCCACACTGTCTTCCACAATGGTTGAACTAATTTACACTCCCACCAACAGTGTAAATGTGTTCTTATTTCTCCACATCCTCTCCAGCATCTGTTGTCTCTTGATTTTTTAATGATCGCCATTCTAACTGACATGAGATGGTATCTCATGTGGTTTTGATTTGCATTTCTTTAATGACCAGCGATGATGAGCATTTTTTCATTTTTGTTGGCTGCATAAATGTCTTCTTTTGAAAAGTGTCTGTTCATGTCCTTTGCCCACTTTTTCTTTCTTACAGCAGCACTTTTATTTTTCCTTACACAATGATGTATTGTTGGAGCCTAATGTTCCCACATAACAGTAGAAAACCAAAATTTGTTGCCATCTCTTTAAAGAATCAAGAATTGCATACAAAAAACCTTACATAAATTATAAGGTTGAATACATTTACTGGTGTAAATGCAAACCGCCTCCAACTCAAGGCAAGTAACAGCCATGGTGCTCTGGCAGGAAAACATCAGCTAAGAAAGGAAACTGGGTCCCAGGGCTTGGACTTGCCAACCCCGACAGATCAGCAGGACAGAAACACTGGTTCAGGAGCCCTTGCAGCCTCTAGAGGAATCCCAGCCCTGACACGTGAACTCCCTGCACAGATCAGAGACTGCTGGCCACGCAGACCCACCAAGCCATGGATTTGTCTTCCACAAGTACCTTCTTACCTCAGCCACGAAGTGACCTAGCACATGTACTAGGGGTTGAAATCAAAGGTATGTACGAAGGGGAACAGTTAACTTGAATAGAAGGTCCAAATCAACAACAACTTCTGCAACCCAGTGCTGATATCAGACACAAGCTTCAAGGATGAATTTCTTTTCGAAGGCTTCTTCCAGTTTCATGAAGCTGGCATGGGGTGTCTGCATTTGCCAGGGGCAAATTTATACTTTGGAATTAACGCATGCAGCAAATGCTAGGCATCTGCTCGCAGCCCATTTAGAAGCATTTGTGGTGGCTGATGGAGGGGCCCGACCTGCTGTACTCCTGCCTGCTAATCCACATCTGCTAGAAGGCCAACAGTGAGGCCAGGATGGAGCCACAGATCCACACCGTGTACTTGTGCTTAGGGGTGTGATGATCTTGATCTTCATGGTGCTGGGTGCCAGGGCAGCGATCTTCTGCATCCTGTTGGTGATCCTCAGGTACACTGTTGTGCCGCCAGTACATGTAGGTGTACAGGTCTTGGCGGATGGCCACGTCACACTTCATGATGGAGTTGAAGGTGGTCTCATGTATGCCCCAAGATTCCATGCCCAGGAAGGAAGGCTGGAACAGCACCTCTGGACACCGGAACTGCTCATTGCTGATGGTGATGACCTGGTCATTGGGCAGCTCGTAGCTCTTCTCCAGGGAGGAGGAGGACTTGGCGGTGGCCATCTCCTGCTCAAAGTCCAGGGCCACGTAGCACAGCTTCTCCCTCAGTTGAACACGATCTCCCACTCAGCCGTGGTGGTGAAGCTGTAGCCGCGCTTGGTGAGGATCTTCATGAGGTAGATGGTCAAGTCCCGGCCAGCCAGGCCTGGATGCAGGATGGCATGAGGGAGGGCATAGCCCTCGCAGATGGGCACTGTGTGGGTGACCCCATCTCCAGAGTCCATGACAATGCCAGTGGTGCACCCAGAGGTGTAGAGGGACTGCACGGCCTGGATGGTCATGTACACGGCCGGGTTGTTGAAGGTCACAAACATGATCTGGGTCATCTTCTCTCTGCTGGCCTTGGGGTTCCGTGGGCCTCGGTCACCAGCATGGGAGCTCCTCCAGTGCCACACGCAGCTTGTTGTAGAAGGTGTGGTGCCAGATCTTCTCCATGTTGTCCCAGTTGGTGACAATGCCATGCTTGATAGGGTATTTCAGGATCAGGATGCCGCTCTTGCTCTGGGCCTCGTCACCCACGTAGGAGTCCTTCTGGCCCATGCCAACATCAGGCCCTGGTGCTGGCAGCATTTGACGATGGAGGGAATCATGGCTCGAGGGGTGTCGTCCCCAGCAAAGCCAGCTTTGCACATTCCAGAGCCATTTTCAATGACGAATATAGCGATTTCTTCTTCCATTGGACCGGTGGAGGAGGGGGGCAGCAGAGCGGTGGGAGAACACGGTGCCTGGGCTGGCAGCGGCGACTGAGAGCTTCACCCACTTTTTGGTGGGGTTGTTTGCTTTTTCTTGTACACCTTTTTAAGCTCTCTGTAGATTCTGGATATTAGCCCTTTGTCAGATGGGTAGATTGCAAAAATTATTTCCCATTCCATGGGTTGCTGGTTCACTCTATTGATAGTTTCTTTTGCTGTGCAGAAGCTCTGGAGTTTAATTAGGTCCCATTTGTCTATTTTGGCTTTTGTTGCCAGGCTTTTTCTGTTTTAGACATGAAGTCCTTGTCCATGCCTATGTCCTGAATGGTATTGCCTAGGTTTTCTTCTAGAGTTTTTATGGTGTTAGGCCTCATGTTTAAATCTTTAATCTATCTAGAGTAATTTTTGTATAAGGTGTAAGGAAGGGGTCCAGTTTCAGCTTTCTGCATATAGCTAGCCAGTTTTCCCAACACCTTTTATTAAATAGGGAATCCTTTCCCCATGGCTTTTTGTCTGCTTTGTCAAAGATCAGATGGCTGTAGTTGTGTGACATTCTTTCTGAGGCCTCTGTTCTGTTCCATTGGTCTATATCTCTGTTTTGGTACCAGTACCATGCTCTTTTGAGTATAGTAGCCTTGTAATATTATTTGAAGTCAGGTAGCATGATGCCTCCAGCTTTGTTTTTATTGCTTAGGATTGTCTTGGCTACATGGGCTTTTTTTTTTTTTTTTTTTTTTTTTGGTTCCATACAAAGTTTAAGGTGTCCTTCTGGGAAGAAAGTCATTGGTAGCTTGATGGGGATAGCACTGAGTCTATAAATTGCTTTGGGCAGTATGGCCATTTTCACTATATTGATTCTTCCTAACCATGAGCTTTTCTATCTGTTTGTGTCCTCTCTTATTTCCTTGAGCAGTGGTTTGTAGTTCTCCTTGAAGAGGCCCTTCACATCCCTTGTTAGTTGTATTCCTAGGTATTTTATTCACTCTGTAGCAATTGTGAATGGGAGTTCACTCATGATTTGGCTCTCTGTCTATTACTGGTGTATAGGAATGTTTGCGATTTTTTGCACATTGATTTTGTATCCTGATACTTTGCTGAAGTTGCTTATCAGCTTAAGGAGATTTGTGGCTGAGATGATGCGGTTTTCTAAATATACAATCATGTCTTCTGTAGCAGCGTTCTTAAATGGGTTTAGGTCTAGTTGGAGGGGTACAGGGAACCTAGGAGATTTGACTTGAAGCTACATTTGAGTAAGATTGAGAAAATATCAGCTGTCCATATCAAATAACCCACTCCACCCCACCACCCCACACCCCAACAAATGTAACATTTTAGCATCTATTAGGTGCACTTGAGTATCAACTATTATTATTTTCTGCATGTTCAACATCTTTTCTAATTAAACATGAACAGGAAAGAATTTAGGGGTTGATGAAGATTCTGAGGAAGGAGATCCCGTGTCAACTTGACACCCGATACAATTGTCTGTGGTTCCCAGATGCCATCTTTATCTTTCTGTTTATATGTCTATCTAAACATCCATCTATCTAAAATCAATACATCAACTATGCTTCAGGCAAGTTGCAGAAACCGAAATTAACTGGCTAGGCAGATGAACATCTCTAACTTTGGAGGAAGATTTGCCTTGATTTCAATCCTGGCTCTATCCCTTCAGGGCTGTGTGACCTTGGACCAGTGATTTGGCTTCTCTGAGACTCAGTTTTCTCACGAAAAATGGAGATAATGACTGCATCATGGGCTTGAACTTAAACGGTGTAGGAAGACCAGTCTGCAGGATATCAGGCTGGACCTTGGAAGTGGGGCGCTGGGAGAAAAGTGTGGAAAGGAGGGGGATGTCCTTCCCCCAGCCCAGGGGATCTGGATCCTCTTCCTCCCACCTCCTCCTTCAGACCGAGACAAGGTTTTTGTGAGGTCCATGGGGTTCGCAGGGCAGAAGATCAGGAGAGTATGTTTTCGGGCTTGTTGGCTTTTTGAGGGAGGGTTGGCGCCCTACGGGAGGTAGCGACCCTGCGGGCCACTGCGGGAGCCTGGGCCGCGCTCCCCGTGCAAGGGGCGTGGCGAGAGCATCGGAGCCAAGCGCAGCGTGGGGCACCTGGCTGCAGTTCCGTCCGCGGACCCGAATCCCCAGCTCGCAGGCCGCAGGCCACGGCCGCGGCCGCTCCATTTTTAGCGCTGAGAGGTGGTGTGAAGTTGAAGAGCCGCTTGGGGTGGCAAGGGCGCCGGAACAAGGGCAACTTCTTCTTCACGCACCACCCCTGCCTCCCCGGCACAATGGCAGGCAGCGAGAATGAGCCAGACTCACTAGGCTGGGGAGGTCGCAAACCGTGGGCCTGAGGTCCAGTCCCACTTACAAACCTGATTACAGCCTGGAAGGGGCGCTGCAGGGTGGCTTCCCCCTGTCTTTGCAGGGAACACACTCCCTTTGACTCCACACAGATCCCAGCCTGCTTGCCTCCTCCTGCCTGGTCAGTTTGGATCTAGAGACAGCTGGAGACAGCTGAGTTTGTGGTCCCTGCTAATCTCCTACCAGGAGAATGGAAGATTCTACCTGTTGGGCTCTGGCTAACAAGCCAGCGTGTCAGCGACTCAGGAGGCTGAGGCAAGAGAATCACTTGAACCTGGGAGGCGAAGGTTGCAGCAAGCCGAGATCGCACCATTGCACTCCAGCCTGGGTGACAGAGTAAGACACTGTCTCAAAAATAAATAAATAAATAAATAAATAAATATGTAAATAAAACTAGTCCCCCCCACCTCCACCCCGAAGTTTCATCAGGCCAGAGACTTTTCTGCCTTGCCCAGATGGTGCCCAGTGCCTGTCACATCAGGAGGCCCCTGGAGGTTGCAAACAGAGGTTAGGTGAAGAAAGTATTTACACAGTTTAGGTGAGGAAAGCATTTATGATAGTAAGAGGTCACTTTTTTCAGCACTATTCTAAGTGCTTTATCTATTGGCTCCTTCAATCCTCTCAGAAGCCCTCCCAGGTAGGTACCAGCATACACCAGTTTTCACAGATGAGGAAACCGAGGCACAGGGAAATGAAATTACTTGCTGGGAGGCAGAGGAGCTGAGTTCAAAGCAGCCTGTCTGCATTCATATAACCCGATGTCGGACTCACCCAAGACTAAAAGCCATGACACCTTGACACCTGCCTCCCCACCAACATCCAGCAACTTCAGGATGTTGACTTCCCTCACCTGCCCTCCCTCCTTCAAAATTTCTTTGTTATCTGGTTTTGGAATTGAGAGTATTGGCTTTAAGGCCAGCTCTGCCATTGTTGGCAATGTGACCTCGGGCAAGTCTGTTCCTTGCTAGACATCAGTTTCTCCATCTTTCTAGTCCAAGACGAGATCATCGCATAAGGCCCTTCCAGGTCTAAAGCCCAGAATCCTGCTGTTTGGTAAGCGGGACCTCATTGTTCATTTTCTGCCCTTGACAAACAGGCCCTCCAGAAGTCCTTGGCTTGGCCAAATGGCGGCTTTGCTCCCAGGGCCAGGAGAGGGTTTGGAGTGCAGGCAGAAACTTCCTGAATCTCCCCCTCACTCCTGCTGTGGCCTTGGCTCTGGGTGGGGGCTCCAGGGCCTCTCCCAGTGGGTGCCGGAGGCCAGAGCTGCCTTTGTCTGCTGCAGGAGGCCAGCCAGGCGGCTGGGCTGCAACCGGCCCCTGCCCAGGCCTGGGAGTTGGTTTTTTTTTTTTTTCCTTGTGTGTTGCAGCTGGGACCGTTTATAATAGGAAAAAAAGAGAATGACCAGGCCAGCCGGCTGGAAAATAAAGAGACTTAAAAAGAAAAGGGCTAGGCCTGTTCTTCTCCTGCAGAGGCTTTGGTTAAGCAGAAAGTTTTAGTTCCTTTCTGAAAGGCATTTGGGCTTTTGAAGTCCCCTGCGGGAGCTCCCTCTGGCCCCTGGGAAGCCAGGCCCTGGCATGTCCCAAAGCGCATGGCCAGGATGGGGCCCGGCTGCTCAGAGGAGGCAGCGGCGGTCCTGGGAATTGCTGCGCTGGGCTGTGTCCACTGAGGTCTGAGGCCTGCCCCATCTGCTCCCATCCCAGTGGGGCCCAAGCCCCATAACCTCCTGTTGGTGGCCTTTTCCCTGAATTTCCTCTGCTCCCTGAAGCTTTGAACTCTGGCCTGGTGCCGGATGGGCCAGAGGATAGGAATAAGCCCAGATGTGCTTTTTCATTCAAACAGAGAACCAGGGGATTTCACAAATGGGGAGACTGAGGCATTGAGAGAGTTTGCCCGAGGCCACCCAGGGAACAAACTTTTTTTTGTTTAAAGACAAGGTCTGGCTTTGTCACCCAGCAATCAGAACTTGCTGTAGCCTTGAACTTCTGGTTCATGCCATCCTCCCACCCAGGTTCTGAGTAGCTGGAACCACAGGAACACACCACAACACCCGGCTAATTTAATTTTAATTAATTAATTTATTTTTGAGACAGAGTCTCACTCTGTCACCCAGGCTGGAGTACAATGATGCTATCTAGACTCGCTGCAACCTCTGCCTCCTGGCTTCAAGTGATTCTCCTGCCTCAGCCTCCCAAGTAGCTGGGATTATAGGTACCTGCCACCATGCCCAGCTAATTTTTGTATTTTTAGTAGAGACAGGGTTTTACCATGTTGGTCATACTGGTCTTGAACTCCTGACCTCAGGTGATCCACCTGCCTTGGCCTCCCAAAGTGCTGGGATTATATGCACCCGGCCGTTTTTATTTTTGTAGATACTGGGCTATGTTGCCCAGGCTGGTCTCAAACTCCCGGGATCAAGCAATCAGCCTCACAAAGTGCTGAGATTATGGGCATCAGCCACTACACCTGGCCAGAAACCTAAACTGATTGAGTGGCTGTTGTGTGTGCTCTGCCTAATCCCAACAATTTGGGAGGCCAAGGCATATGGATCACCTGAGGTCAGGAGTTTGAGACCAGTCAGGCCAATATGGTGAAACTCCATCTCTACTAAGAATACAAAAATTAGCCGGGTGTAGTGGCAGGTACCTGTAATCCTAGCTACTCGGGAGGGTGAGACATGAGAATAGCTTGAACCCAGGAGGCAGAGGTTGCAGTGAGCAGAGATCACGCCATAGCACTGTGGCCTGGGCAAAAGAGCAAGACTGTGCAAAAAAAAAAAAAAAAAAAAAAAAAAAAAAAAAAATCACGCCTGTAATCCCAGCACTTTGGGAGGCCGAGGCAGGTGGATCACAAGGTCAGGAGTTTAAGACCAGCCTGGCCAAGATGGTGAAACCCTGTCTCTACTAAAAATACAAACATTAGCTGGGGGTGGTGGTGGGCTTCTGTAATCCCAGATACCTGGGATGCTGAGGCAGAGAATTGCTTGAACCCCGGAAGTGGAGGTTGCCGTGAGCTGAGATCGTGCCACTGCACTCCAGCCTGGGTGACAGAGTGAGACTTTGTCTCACAAACAAAACAAACAAAGAAAACCAAACCAAAAAAACCAATAGCTAACGTGGATTAAACTCACAACATGAAGGCCCTAGGGAAGGAATCTGGGGAACTGGGAAACAAATAGAAACAGCTACTTACCTGCTCTCTTCTCTAGCCTTAGTTCAGGGCCCTGAGAATGAGCTTACTTCCTTGTCAGCCCATGCCTCAGCAGAGTCTCAGCCATACCCATTACCGAAAAGAAACCACAATGAAAACTTATACTGAACATCGATCAAGCAGCTACTATGTGCAAAGTGCTGCTGGTTAGATGTCTTACAGCATGAGCTGATTCCATGCCCCTTTCATATCATGAAGGCAAGTCACTATGTTGACATTGTTTTATGGATTACAACCACCCTGTGCCACTATCCTCTCATTTTATAGGTAAGGTTGTCTTGTCCAAGTTAAGGCTGGGATTCTAATTCAGACCTGTCCAGCTCTTTCCCCTGTGTGTCTAGAACCCACTGCTGACCTCTGGTCAGCGTCCTACCAGCTTCCCCAGTCACCAGCACTCACTGGGGAGGCAGTGGGTACACTGGTGTGAAGGGGGTACACAGCAAAATCTAGGGCTCTGTCCTGAAAGAGTGTTTGACCTAGTTGGGTGGGCAACACTTTCTTTTCTTTTCTTTTTGAGACATAGTCTTGCTCTATCACCCAGGCTAGAGTGCAGTGGCACAATCTCAGCTCACTGCCACCTCCACCTCCTGGGTTCAAGCGATTCTCCTGCCTCAGCCTCCTGAATGGCTTGGATTACAGGTGTGCACCATCACACCCAGCTAATTTTTGTATTTTCAGTAGGGTTGGAGTTTCGCCATGTTGGCCAGGCTGGTCTCGAACTCCTGACCTCAAGTGATCTGCCCACCTTGGACTCCCAAAGAGCTGAGATTACAGGCGCAAAAATCAACGCCTGGCTCAAAGCCTTCTAATCAGCCTCTGCTGTCTGGCAGAAAACCATGTAACAATGGCTGATTGCCCAGGGACGTATTTGGGCACTTCCTCTATATGCCACATGGATTGATGTTCTTTCTCCTGGAGCCGCCCCTAAGTTCTGAGCATTTGCAGGGCACTAGAGATGCAATGAGGTGCAGTGTAGACGAAACCCTGATCATCCTCTTTCTCTCCCTCCTGCCTGGAGGCATTGGGTGCCTCAGGGCGTTATATTTGCCATGCACAGGACCACACATGCTAATGTTCTTCTGAAATCTCCATGGTGTTTCTCCTAGGCCTGGGCATCTAGTAGTTTCTTTCCATGATGGTGAGCAAGGAGTATTCACACAAGGAAAGAAAGAAATACCAGATTTTATTTTCTTCCAAAATGATCTAAGCCAGTTTCATCCTTTTTTAGCAGATAATAATGATCAGAGGTGGATGAAGCTTTTCTACTCCCGCATAACCTCTCTACCAAGTGACGTTGAAGGCCAAATTCTGCCACGCACACTGACAGTTATAAAACAGATGTTGACTGAGCACGGTGGCTCACACCTATAATCCCAGCATTTTGGGAGGCTGAGGTGGGCGGATATCTTGAGGCCAGGAGTTTGAGACCAGCCTGGCCAACATGGCAAAACCTTGTCTCTACAAAAACCACAAAAATTCGCTGGGTGTGTTGGTGTTTACCTGTGGTCCTAGCTACTCGGGAGGCTGAGGTAGGAGGATCGCTTGTGCCAGGGAGGTCAAGACTACAGTGATCACACCACTGTGACAGCCTGGACAACTGAGTGTGAACCTGTCTCAAAAAAAAAAAAAAAAAAAGAATAAAAATTAAAAAACCCAGATGTCCAGTAGCAAAGTAGGACCATTTTAAGGACAAAACAAGGGCCATGCCTGTAATCCCAGCACTTTGGGAGCCCGAAGATGTAGATCATCTGAGGCTGGGAGTTCGAGACCAGCCTGACCAACATGGAGAAGCCCCATCTCTACTAAAAATACAAAATTAGCTGCATGTGGCAGTGCATTCCTGCACTTCCAGCTAATCGGGAGGCTGAGGCAGGAGAATCGCTTGAACCCAGGAGGTGGAGGTTGTGGTGAGCCAAGATGGTGCCATTGCCCTCCAGCCTGGGCAACAAGAGCAAAACTCCGTCTCAAAAAAAAAAAAAAAAAAAAAAAAAAAAGGACAAAACAGATTCTGCAACCACTTTTGTGTGAGCTCCATGAAGTTTCATCTCTCTATCTGTCCAGACTCTGACTAGTCCCAGCATGAAAGGCACACTCCAGATATGCTCATCACATATCCAGTCAGGAATTTGTGTCCCCTACTGGGCACCATGCAGCAAAAATCCTACTCAGTGGCAGGACTCAGGGCCCCTTAAGGATCAAGGTATGTGTGCAGAGGGTTCACCCTAAAGATACATCTTATCCCAGCCTCTCTGGCTTTATAGTCCCTGTTCATGCAGGAGGGTGTGTGTTTCTAGATCACATTTGCTAAACTGTACATGAGAGCTTTTAATTTCACCAAGGAGAGCCCAGTGCTAAACCTATCACATTTTGGATGTCCAGTTTGCTAATTAGACTGGTTGGTGCTTGGTTGAGCTACTGATGGTGGAAGGACTTGTGACCAGTCCCGAAGTGTGTGAGTCATGAAATTTGCATGCACAGAACATTTTGCCTGACCACTTCTAGGTAAAACTGAAAGAATTTGGCATCCTATCACATTCAAAAAACTGAATTTTGAAATATTTTCTTAAAAATTCCAGGTGCAGTGGCTCACACCTGTAATCCCGCACTTTGCGGGGCTGAGGCAGGTGTCACTTGAGGTCAGGAGTTTGAGACCAGTCTGGCCAACATGGTGAAACCCCGTATCTACTAAAAATACAAAAATGAGCAGGGTATGGTGGTGGGAGCCTGTAATCCCAGCTACTCAGGAGGCTGAGGCAGGAGAATCGCTTGAGCCTGGCGGGTGGAGGTTGCAGTGAGCTGAGATAGTGCTACTGCACTCCAGCCTGGGCAACAAGAGCAAGACTCTGTCCAAAAAAAAAAAAAAAAAAAAAGTCTTGAAATTTACAAAAATCATACTGAAAAAAATTGTAAAGCAAATCACAAATATTGTAAAAGAAGCATTTTAAGAGAACAAAGCAGCAAGTGACTCTGAGTCAAGTGATCCCAGGCTCGAGCGTGCTGCACACCTGGGCAGCTACAGGTGGTCTGGGTAAGATGCTCTCAGGGCGGGAGCCAGCGCCTGGAGTTTCAAGCTTTCTGAGGGTATGAGTCCACGGGGAGCCTCCCGCCAAGTTGGTTTCCTTGCTGCCTTGTGGGTGTTCCCTGCAAAGACTGCTGACGCTTGAAGAATTAAATAATTATAATAATGATGATAAAATAGAAATGGCTTTCCCAGCTGAACAGAAACCAGAGACGACAAGGAGGTTCCCACACCCGCCTTATTGTTTTTGGCACCATGCTACTGCAGCCCCAGAGAGCCCCAGAGAGGCAGATGTCTGGGCCCACTGCTGGACTCTTTGAGTTGTGGTCATGGGGAGGGGGGACAGTGGGGACCTCTGGGGAATTTTAGGCGCATCTGCAGGGATTTCCCTCCTCAAAACACCAGACTGAGAACTAAAAGCAGAGAAAAGGACTCTCTTTTCGAACTTGTCTTCCGCTCTTCTGAACCCTCAGAAGCTTCAAGACCAAGTCTTGTGAGAAGAACCCTGCAAATGAGAATGAAGAGGTGAGGAAGACCTGGACTGGTGGCGGCTGCTGGTTCATGATCGTGCTGCCAGGCCATCTCCTGGAAGTCTCGACCAGAGAGCATGGCCGTTGCTTCCTTAGAGCTCCAAGGACAGAGGTGTTCAGGGGAAACTTGGATTCCACAAATAGATGCATCATTAAAATAAAGCACAAATGCACAAAACCTTTTCAATAGACCTAAAGCAGCTAGAAAGCTTCTAGAAAGCAAGGGCAAGTCTGAATCAAGGAAACACAGGGAGAAGGAGGAACTTATTGGTGCAAGGAGGGGATCTGCATTTGTGTGACCGGCATCTCTATGAACATGGGTGACCCTGGAGGTGGTGAAGGTGAGAGAAGAAAGGTAAGAGGGGGACAGCGAAGGCTGGATGATTGCTTTCTTGTGGCCAGACAAGCAGCACTGATGGATGGGAAACCCTCAGACCACCCTATGGGATCCGTGGTATCTGTATTCTCATTTTGCAGATGGAAAAATGGAAGCATAGACTCCCTTGCTCTGGTTCCTCAGCTAGGTAGTGAGGGAGGCTAGATTGGAAAACGGATGGAATAGGCCCCTAAGCCTGGCCCTGGTAGCCTTTGCCTAAGCTGTGACAACTCCTGCTTGGAATTCCCCAGCTCCTTTGTGCCCCATACCCTTTACACACACTGTTCACAGCTGGGAACTCTATTCTCCATCCCCCACCTTGGCTCCTTTCTCCTCCTGTCAGGGTCTTAGCCAGACCACCAGTGAGACTGTTTTGTGGCTTCTTTGTAAGACATTTTAATTTCTTCTCAGGATTAATCAAAACTATAACTAAATAACTATTATGGCTATTTATTTATTTGAGACAGAGTCTCACTCTCTTGCCCAGGCTGGAGTGCAGTGGTGTGATCTCAGTTCACTGCAACCTCTGCCTCCTGGCCTCAAGCAATTCTTGTGCCTCAGCCTCCCAAGTAGCTGGGATTATAGGCACCCATCATCATGCTTGGCTAATTTTTGTATTGTTAGTAGAGACGGGATTTTTTCATGTTGGCTGATCTGGTTTGAAACTCCTGGCCTCAAGTGGTCCACCTGCCTCAGCCTCCCAAAGTGCTGAGATTACAAATGTGTGCCATCACAACTGGCCTTGTGTGGCCATTTATTGAGCAAGCCCCAACAGGGAGGAACTGTGATCCTTTTCATTCATTGTTTTACCCTCAGTATTGGTACACAGTAGGTGCACAATCATAAATAAATGTTGAATATACACAGTAACAAGCAGTGAACTTCCTGTCTAGGGAAAGACTGGAGGGATAAATCTTCCCTCCCCAAAATGACTGTTCCTCATAACTGATGCAAGTGTACCCCCTCCCCCACCAAGTAGGGACTGGGAGTTTCAAGTAATAAATCGGTAAACAAAAACCACTCATTGCCAATTGTATATATTCAAGTGACTGTTGTCATTTTAAGTAAGTAATGTGTGTGCATGGAAGGGGAAAAGGTGGGCATTTATTTCTTTCTCCTTTCTTTCTTTTTTCTTTTTCTTTCTTCTTTTCTCTCTCTCTCTCTCTCTCTTCTTTCTCTTTTTTTTCGTTTTGAGATGGAGTCTTGCTTTGTCACCCAGGCTCGAGTACAGTGACATGATCTCAGCTCATTGCAAGCTTAGTCTCTCAGGTTCAAGCGATTGTTGTCCCTCAGCCTCCCGAGTAGCTGGGACTACAGGCACATGCCACCATGCCCAGCTAATTTTTTTTTTTTTTTTTTTTTTTTTTTTTTTTTTTTTAGTAAAGACAGGGTTTCACCATGTTGCCCTGTCTCAAACCCATGACCTCAGGTGATCCACCTGCCTCAGCCTCCCGAAGTGCTGGGATTACAAGCATAAGCCAGGGCCTCTCCAGAAGGTGATCTGCCCATCTCAGCCTCTCAAAGTGCTGGGATTACAGGTGTGAGCCATGGTGCCCGACCAAAGGTGGACATTATTTGGTCACTTATTGCACAGCATCTCTTTGAGCAGCTCCGGGAGCTCTGCAGGGATTGTAGGTCAGAGGCCACAAAGGGAACCCTGACTTGTTTTCTTCATTGTCCTATCCCGGTTTTGTAGCCCACCAGAACTTCAGGCATTCACCAGACTGCTCAAAATAACGCTTCCCTCTTGAAAATTCAAGGAAGAAGCCTCAGCTGCTGCACATCTAAGAAAAACATCCTTAAGGAGCATCCAGAAATGGTTGGAGAAGGCACCATCTTAGGCAAGAAGTTTCCCCTTTTCCAGTCAAGTTATGACTTTGAAGGAAGATGCACCTTTGTGTGGGCAAAGTCTTACTTGTTCTCAAACACGTCAATTTGGGATTTCTCTTGCATTTATGATGGTGGCTCCTACTCCTTACAGCTTACGGTGGGTTTCCACAGCCATTTCTCTGAGCTGGGCAGAAGCAGCCGTTCACTTTCCAAAGAAGAAGGAGAGGCCAGCGGGGGCCCTTCTCAGAGAAGAGGGGCCCAGACCCCCTATTCCCTGCCAGAAGTAGGCAGGTGGGGGGTATAAAACATCACCTGAAAATGACCCCTTTCTGGTCCAAGGTCACCCGTGGTTGGCAAGGCCCGGGTGTCACCCGTTCCCCCTGAGGCCCTTGCAGTCCGAGCTCAGCGGTGGGGGTGGGGGTTGCAAATAAGGAAGACACTATTGGCTTTTTGTTCCTTTGAGGTTTTCCTTAAAACAACATTTTTCTGGAAGGAGTTAAAAATGAAACAAGCTTTAGAGGAAGCCGGCTGGGCCGAGGCGGACACGAGGTCGGGCTCCCTCCGCACCCTGACTGCCGCTGAGCTGGGAGACGCCGAACTTGGCGGGGGAGGAGGGAGCGTCGGGACGCGGACGTGCATGCAGACAACTCGTGGGAGGGGGCCCGGAAAACTTTGTGCGCGGCTCCAGGATCGAGTCCTTGCGGATTAGGTCAGGATGGGCTACTGCGGGCCCCCCATGCTGTTGCCCCCCACCTCCGTCCTCAGCCTTCAGCAGACCGCTAGGAGTGGAAAAGGGCAGCCCCGTGGGACCCCAACTACCCCTCCCCGCCGATGGCCTCCTCTCTAGTCCAGCACACCCATTTCCCACCGCGCTCCTTTGCTCCGCCCCCGCACTCTCCAGGCTCCCGGCTGGGCAGGATCCGCAGTCTCCAGCCCCCCAGAGAGCCTGGGCGGGCGAGCTGGGGGCCATTCCCCGCCCCCTCCCCCTAGGAGAGGCAGCCCGCGGCGGGGGCACCCCGGAGCCGAGGCCAATCGCCCCCCTCCCCCAGCGTGTGCCATCTGCCGCCTGTCAGCCTCTCTCCGCGGGCCTCGATCCCAGGCGCCGGCGGGGGTGGGGGGAGCGGCTGATTCTGTCCCTCCTTCCTGGCTCCTTCCCAGGCGCCTCGCGGCCCCTGCCCTCGCCTCGGCCCTTGGCACCCCTGGTTCAGCCTAACCTCGTCCGTCCCTGGGCAGCGAGGGGCGGCTCCCATTCCCTCCTGGGAGGCCGAGATGTTGGACACTCTCGGACGCACGAGCTGGGGAGGGCAGTGGCTTGGGGATGGCAGCGCTAACCCGGGGAGGGGCGGCCCTCAGGGCTTGGGTCTAGTTAGATCTAGTTAGGTCTCCGTCCTGGCCCCGGCCCCTCCGGGGAGCCTCGCTCGCCGGCTCCCGCTGTCAGGGTGTCCACCTCGGCGTCGCGTTTCGCCCGTCACCCGACTCTACCTCTGAGACAGCCTAGGACGCTCGCGCCTGCCCTCCCCCTCCCCCACCCCCCGCCTTAGGCCTCTCCGCATCCTCCAGCTCGCGCTCCCCAGCCACGGGGGTGCGGGGGTGGCATCTACCTCGGCAATCAGCCCAGCACGGGGTTGGCGAGCAGGGCCCGGCGGGACCGCGGAGAGAGCTGAGCGGGGCCGGGCCCGGCTGGCGGGCAGGCTGGGGAGCGGCGGGGCGCGGGCACCCTGCGTGGGGCGGGCGCCGCGGCCCGGCCCGCCCCGGCGCTGATCTCGGCGGGCAGCGGGTTTTTCCGTGAAAGGTTGCCCCGGGTAACTCGTCTCCGAGGGGACGCAGCCTTCCCCTCTCCAAGTGGTAACTTATCGATCCGCGAGATTGATAACCCCCAGCGCCTCGCCGCGCACCCGCTCTGCTCTCCCGGCTCCAGGGCGCGCCGGCCCGAGGTGGCGCCACTCGCCCGGGAGGGGGGCGAGGTCGGGGCCGCTCCCCACCCGAGACCTGGCCGCCTGCAGCTAGTGGGGGAGGGAGAGGCCCCAGACGAACGGTTTAGTGGAGCCGCCTGGGGAAGGCTTTTCCCAAGTCTGAGCCCTTCCCGGGCCTACTCCAAGACCGGAGTATCGGCCGGTTAGGGAGCTGCGGGATCGCGGGGCGCCCCCTGGTGGCGGGGCAATACCTCGCAGAAAGTAGGAGCTGGTTTATTTCTTCTGTCAACTGCGCGGGGAGGGGGTGCTCCTGCAGGGTCTCGGGGTAAGGTGTTCTTTTTACAGTCTCACAGAGGAAGTGCGCACCAGGGGCGAGAATTCTACAAATGCGGGTGTAGGGAGCGCACGGGGTTAGCCCAGTGTGAAATAATTTGTTGGGTGTGGGGCACGGGTGGTCTTTGAACACCGACCTGTGGGCAAAAGCCAACTTAGCAGAGCCAGGTCCTGGGATAGTTCAGGTGTGTGGGGCATACATCGAAAGGTGGCAATGCTAGGGCAGCCCACCTCGGTTTGCTCCCCCGTTGTCTCACTTTTTGCAGTTTATGAGGCTCATGCGTCTTGGCGAGCTTGACAGTCGCGTGGGCTCTGAGTCTGTTCCCTCCTCCCGCCCGGGTGCCGCCAGCGCCCGAGCCCCGGCCCCGCGTGTCGGTGCGGTGCCCGCGCCCGCGCCGTGCCTGCCGCCGCCGCCGCCGCCGCGGTCCGGGTTTTGCGGGCGGCCGGAGCTGTATTTCCAGCGCTGTCCATCGCTCGGTGCTGTTGGCCCTCTCTCCGTCTGATCCGAGCCGGAGCAGTGCGGGGCGCCCCACGGGATCAGAGCGCTCCCCCGCCGGGACTCCGCTCCTCACATCCTCCTGCTGGGACCCGGCTACATTTCCAGCCAAGCCTGGCTTTATTATGTGTCTCTGCAGTGCAGCCCCAGCAGCCGGATCGGGAGGAGGAGAGCCAGCGACCACAAAGAAGACAGGAGCGCGAGGGAGGCTGGCGGGCGGGCCGGCGCCGGCTGGAGCGCGGAGGAGCCGGGGCGCAGCCGCCGCCGCCGCTGCCCGGGAGGACGGGAGGCCGGCCGCCGCCGCCGCCTGCTCGTCCTCCTGCTCCGCCACCGCGGCCGCCGCCTCCCCCTTCTCCGAGCCCCTGGCCCATGGAGGCAGCTAGCGGGGCCGGCGACTTGGCACCGGCCTGGGGATCGGCTGCGCGCCTCGCGCTGAGCACCGCAGCCCGAGGGCAGGCAGCGGCGGCCCGGCGCACGGGCTGAGCGATGCCCGGGGCACGGGCGCGCCTACTGGCCGCCGCCTGAGCGCCCCCGCGCGCCCCTTCCTCCTCCGGGGGGCCGGCGCCGCACCGAGCCGAGAGCCAGAGAAGGGGGCGTGAGCCAGGGGCCCCGAGCCGCGGCTTCCGAGCCACTGCGGCCGTTTCGAGCCTCCACTCCCAAGTAGCCTGAGTTGAGGGACCCCCGCCCCCCATCCATCATAATCTTCAAACCAGGCGCTTGGGCATTTTTGAGCCATTAATATTTATTATTATTTTTATTATTTTTGTGCGGCAGGGGATAATTTGAAGGCTTTTTTTTTTTTCGGGGGGTACTGAGCTTCCGCGCTCCCGACCGCCTCCCGGTCTCCTCCCCCCTTGAGATCCCCTCGACTTCAGCCCCGTTCCCCCTCCTCAGATGGGCTCATTGTGAGCTCCGCACCGGGCTGCGTGGCCGGACGCCTGCAAACTTTGCACAAAAATCCGGCAAGGGGCGGAGGAGGAGGAGAAGGAGGAGGAGGGTGAGGGTGGCGGTAGGGTGGGGGAGGGAAGGAGGGGGCCGCAGGGGCCGGGGGCCGGCGGGGGGTTGGGAGGAGGAGGGGGGCGGCTTTTTTTTTTTTTTTTTTTTTTTTTTTTTTTTGCATAACTCGGCTCGGCCGAGTGGCCTCCGGACTCCCCGCGCCGCTGGGACCGCCGCTTGGACTGGGAGCCCCCAGCTGCCGCATTGCAACAGGCAGGGCCCCGGCGCGCCCCCCGAGCCTCCCCCCGCCCTCGAGCGGCCTCGGCCGGCCGGGGCCGGCCCCCCAAGGGAGGCCGCCGCGGACCTGCGGTCCGCTCCCCACAGCCGCCGACCCGGCTGCAAAAAAAAAAGTTTCCAAGAGACAGGGAGAGGAGAAGGGGGAGAAGGGCTGCCCAGGGCGGCGGGGGGCGGCGGGGGGAGCCGGCTGCGGAGGGCGACGGAGCGCTCGGAGCCCCGGACATGTCCAGGCGGAAGCAGGCGAAGCCGCGTTCGGTGAAAGGTGAGCGAGCGAGGCCCGGCGGAGGCGCGAGCGAGAGAGGAGGGAGGGAGCTAGGGAGGAGGGACCGGCGAGCGGGCGGGCGGGCGGCCGGGGACCCGCGCGAGCGAGCCGAGAGGAGGAGGCGGCGGAGGAGGCGGAGGCGGAGGCGGAGGCGGAGGAGGAGGAGGGGGAGGAGGAAGCCGGGCGCGGGAGGCAGCGGCGGCGGCGGCGGAGGGGGTACGCCGCGGCACCCTCCCCGCCCGGACCCGGCGCCGTCGCCCGCGGTGGACCCGGGCTTGGGGGAGCCGCCAAGGGGCCCTCGCTGCTCCCTTCGTGCGGACCCCGGGCCCGCGTGGCCAATCAAGGGGTGCGGGCCCGACTTGGCGGGGATTGCGAATCTCGGCGGCGGCGGGCGGGCGGCAGGAGGAAGGAAGAGGCGGCGAGGACGGGCGCCCGGCAGGCCGGCAGCTCCGAGGCCGCCCTCGTTGGCCCCGGGCCTTGCTGGCTCTCTTCGACCCCTGCCTGGTCGCTCGAGGACGCGGAGAGCGGCGGGTGCTGCCTGCGCGCGCCCCAGGCGTCGCGCCCTCGCCCGGACCGCCAGTCGCCCCCTCCCGCCCCCTGCCCAGGCCGCGCTCCGGGCCCGGGCCCCTGCACTTCCTGCCTCCTCCACCGAGGCCCACCGGGCAGGGAGCCTTCGCCAGGAGTTCATTGTCTGCGCCGCGCCGGCGGGACGCTGGTCCCCAGGGGAACGCAGCGGCCGCGGTGCGCGCCTCTCGGCGGAGGGCGCCCCGGATCTGACCCCGGGCACCGGCACCCTCAACGTCCAGACCGGCTTCCTGTGCCGGGTCCCCGGGGTGCGCGCGTTTGTGGGAGCTGCAGATGTGTAGATACACACACCCACCCCTTCGTCCCCGCGTTTTGCTTTCTCTTTCCACCGAGGACCCCCGTCTCGAGGGGATCCCTGGAGAGTAGAGGCTCCGGGGAAAGGCCGCGCGCTGGCCGCCGAGCCCCTCCCCTGGCCTCCTCTCCCCACTGCTGGCCTTTCCAGGCCTTGCCTGCTGCTTTGTCCCGATTCCTGCCCCTCGGTTGGATGCCCGGGCGCCCTGCCGCGATGGGAGACGATCGAGGAGTGGGAGTGGGACGATTAGAGCGGCTAAGTCTACGGAGCCAAAAGCCCCCAGGCCCTTGTCTTCTCCCAGCTCCCCTGATGACCTCTGGCCTGAGCCCAGTTCTGCTCTGAAAAGTTCATTTCCTGAAGGCCTGCGCGGGAAGGCGCTGGGGCCCCGCTCCCTTCCTGCCAGCCTTGCGCCTGGCTGGAATGGCTGGAACTGAATCTGACAAGGAAAATCTTGAGACACCCGTCAGCGCTGCCCTCCTGAAGTCCCTGTAGGGACTGCCCCATGCCCAGCAGAGACCCTCCCAACCGAGTCCAGACGGAGCACCCTGCCCGCTCCCACTCCCGCTTTTCCTTGAGAGAAGTTGGTTTTGTTTCCCTCACCCTGGCTGGTCTAATCCCGGACGACCTGGCCTGCTCCACAGACCTGGAGGTTCAGAGGGTGTTCTGATTGGGAGACAGGGAAACCAAAAGAGAGACTCCCAGAAGAGGACAGGAAAGAAGGGTGGATGTTTCTCTTTCGCTGATAGAAGGGCTGTGCGGCTTGAAATAATACTGGATTTCTTTTCTCTTTCCCTGGCTCACTGCTCACTCCTTCAAGAGCCACTTAAGAGGCGACCCAGAAGAAAATGTGGAATTGGAATTTCTGGTTGGAAAAACAGTTTTATTTAACTCAGGCAGTTGATTTTGAGTTAAACCTTAGAAGCCGATTTTTCCATCAAGATGCAAAGCTTGCTTACCTAGACCTCCAATCCATTTCTCCAAACCTCCTAATGTTAGAAGGCGAGACCCAGAAAGCAAAGGGAGAGCAGTTTGCAGTGAACAGATGGGTGGGTGTTTCAGAGTTGCTTGAACCGAGTTCTAAAACCACTCTGTGGATCTCTGAGAAAGACTCAAGAATTGGTCTTCAGCCTTTCATGAAATGAGCCTTGAAATGATTTTTAGTGAATGCCTCTCTTAAATGTATATGTGTGTATGTGTAGCAGACAGTTCAAGCAGGTTGATGGCGGAAAGACAGCAAGGTGGATAGGAGACCAGTGGAGGCATTTCGAGACTCGGTGTTGTAAATAGCCACACAGAGCCTTTCTGTCCGAGGAGTTGGAGACCCCCTGACTCTCCTCATGGCTTTCTGCATTTTCCAAAAGCAGGTACAACCCTTGTCTCTCACCATTTTACCTTTTATTCTGTTTACTGGGGTGAAGAGGGTGGAGATGTGGCCACTTATCTAGGGAGGAATTAAGAGAGAAGATAATTTGGTTGGATAGGAGTTCCAGAAGGCGAGGGATTTATTGCTGTTCAAGCACCGCCCCCCCTTTCTCTCAAGCAATATTCAAAAGTGTGTGCATGAGTGTGGACAGCTCCATACCAAGTGTTTGAAACGACAAGGTCTTCACCTTTAAAGATGCTTGAAGGTACTTCTTAAGGAAGAGCGGCGTCTTTTACATTTTATTTCATTTTATTTTGCCTCCACTGCTGTGTGTCAGGGCTAATGTAGAGGCATAGTGGACTTCCCCAGCCCCGAGCATTCTGCTGTGAAAGTCGCTTGACTGTAATTTGTAATTGATCTCGGAAATGTGAAAGCCCATAGCAGGAAGGAAAGACAGAAGTATAACAATTTCGAATGGATGATTAGAAAGTGTGAAAGCACAGGCATTGCAGCTTTGAAAAGAAAAGAGGCCTCTGGGGGCTGGGTGGTCTCACTTCCCACTCACGGACACAACTTCCCTTCTGGAGTGGGGTCACTTGTCCCCTCGGTGTGTTTGTCCTTCTTTGGAAAACCCAGCTCACAGGGAGGACACCTGGTAAATAGAGAAGGGGGTTGGGGCATCAGGGCAGCGGAGAGACTAGCCTCGTTGGTTTTCAAAAGCCATGTAATTTATTAAAAAAAACAAAACAAAACAAACAAAAACCTAAACCCATAAAGCCTGGAGTGTTACAAAGTCACATTTTTCTGACCGATTTTCCCTCCCTACAGCCTTCTCCCCTTTTTTGTTTCCTGGTGGTGAGGTGTGGTGCGGTGTGGTGGTTGCAGCGATCTGTTCCCTTTGATAATTTTGGCCTCATTCTCCCGGGCTGTTCTCATCATGCTCACTGATGTTATTTCGGCTGATGATATCAGGTGGTTTGGTAACGATTACCTCTGCAGTTCTCTCTGTCACTCAACATTAAGGAGGCCTTGTCCCCTTTCACCCCATGGCTTTCTTAGACCCATGCAATAGCCTCTTCATTTATAGGGAAAACTCGTACATGTTTTCCCTTGCCTTAGCTTAAAACTTTTGAATAATTTTAATACTGTCAATTTTCTCTGTCTGGCAACTACCTGTTAATTACAGTTCTTAATATTAATTAGCGCTCAGGCTATGTCCATGCGCCCCCCCCAACCCCAACATCCCAAAATTCCCTCAGTGACTCCTCTGCACTCCCCTCCCCTTCTTTGTCTTCTTCTGCCAGCGTGTAGCTCCTCAAAGTCCATCTTATAAATTTGGTGGTCTAGGGACTTGGGAACATTGCGAGTGTTTCCATGGAAATAATTGAGATGTAATAAATAGAGGCGTTCTGAGGTTACAGGTTTCTTGATTCAGCTGAGACCACATACAAGTGTAAATTGTCGAGATTTGTTTGGCTAAATGTGCCTGATCTTGCAGGAAGGGCAAAACAAATCCTTTATAGGGTCTTTAGCTTTCTATGTGGAGTGGGGTAGCTAACATTTAATCCTAATGTTTAATCCCCCCTCCTCAATTAAGTTATCAATTCCCAGCTTTGGAAGGACCTGTTTCATTCTTTATGTCTAGTAATTGCTGTTTAGATTCTTACACCTGTTTCCTTGCAAAAACTTAATAAGCAATAAAATAAGATAACTATGTGCCTCTGGCAGGAGAATCCTGCTAAACGGTTAACCATAAGGTGCCTAGCGTGCATTCATAATGAAAGGTGCAAAATGCCGGTGACTTTACAGTCATAAAGTAATTCAGAAGAAGCAGCCAGCCCTGGCAGTGTTGTGGCATGCTACAGTGTGTTAACAGAAGAGGAGGAGGGGGGACCAGGAAGGCAGGAAACTGGAGCACTTGAGTACAGTGTTCCTAGCTGGAGACGAAAGGCTGGGAATCTGGTTCAGCCTAATAGAAAGTTGCAATAATTGCTGTATCGGTAGCCAACTCTTAAGCTAGTGGCTGTGGAATTCTTCCCCTGATGTAGGATTTAATAGTCTGGCAATTAGATGCATTGATTTCTCTTAACTGTTCATTTGGATGTGTAAACGAAAGGAACTTACCACTGAGGCTGATGATGCAGACGTGCTGCCTGGCTCTTTGAAAAAGGCTGATTTAGGTGGTGGTGGTGAGAGT
The DNA here is from genome assembly GCF_048565385.1 of Saimiri boliviensis. NCBI lineage: Eukaryota > Metazoa > Chordata > Mammalia > Primates > Cebidae > Saimiri > Saimiri boliviensis. The sequence goes on from NC_133449.1 coordinate 122,487,707, forward strand.
ATGTGCTTCTTCAAGGCAGTGGTGGGACCAGTTCCATGTTCTTTTAAAATTTCTGTCCATTCCGTAGTGAAGTGAATGGCACCTGTTGTTCAGATTCTGTTTAAAAGTCAACAACGGTATCCTGTTATAGCTGAAAAGTAAAAACATCCATTTCTGCCGCAGATGCTGAGCGTCTCTGTCTTTGAGTGACTGGGCTGGGTTGCATATTTGTGGCAAGTGGTCTGTAGGGTAACAAAGGGGCAAGTCACAGAATACCTTGGGCTCTGAGTTCCCGAGAGCCCTCCTGCAGAGAGAGTTCTTGCTCCCACTCCTCCTCAACAATGGCCTGATACTTGTGACCACCTGGACCAGTGGCTCTGTCAAGCCTGGACTGGATGTGGGAACATGGCGTCTTGGAAGGTTGAAAGGCTGTAAGATGTCAGTGGCTTGGAAAGTGTCTAGGAAATGACCTCTTTCAAACGTGAGGCTCTCTAACTTCCTGCTTCTGGACTTGCAGTTTTCTGTAAGTGTCAACAACTTCTGACATGCAGGCATCTGAAACTCTTGAAAGTAAGCAGGCTGAGGGTGGCTAGATTTCCTGATGGCCCCATTGTTTTTCCATGGTGGTGGGTGGGTTTAGTTCACTCTTTGTTTGGCATAGGTTAGGATGGACTTGCCTTTCCCGGACACTGGCTGAAGCAAAGCCCAGCCTTCTCCACGGTGCACTGGTGTTTGCAGAGAGTATTGTCTTCATGTCTTGAAAACATTTGTAGAAGGTATCAGGGTTTCTTCATATCTGTGAATCTAGGGTGACTACAGTAGAATACCTTGAAAACCGTTAGTGGGGTCCCCATTATTTGGGTAGCCAGGAAAACTCTGATACACTGGAGAATTTGACAATTTCTGCAAATTCCCGTCAGCTTGCAAGAGCGTCTTGTGCATAGACACGTTAGTGGGTGATCAGAGAAGTTTCCCACCCCAAATGGATGAATTAAGCCTGGATTGGTTGCATCCCGCTTGAAGTTTTTGGGGCTGCCTGTCAGCTCCCTCAGCCTACTGTGGGAGAGGCAGGGTGAAGTGACTGGAGAATTGCTAATGGAAACTTTTGACTCACAGCATACCTGCCAGGATTGGCGGCAGCCAACGATTGGGGTTGTGCACTCAGTAAATAAAAATACTTTACCTCTTTCAAGGAGCGCCAATTAGCTGATTGCTCCATGTGGCTGTCTTTAAGGAGAATGCTGTTTTACCTATCTTCTTGTACAAAGGTTTGATTTTTAATGTCTTGTGAAAAGGATTCTCTTTGTCTTGATTGATGTCAGGAATAAAAGCATGATGGTAATATCCCTTTGAAAGCTATTGTATTGTCAGCCCTGGCTGACAGCGGGACGGCCTCCCAGCGTTATAGATTGGTGCTGTGAAAACACTGACATTTTCTTTGTTACGTTGCTGTTGTTCTACTTGCAAAGTCAATTACACAATGTCGGAGCTCAGTTACCGAGTTGACTTTGGAAGTAGCAATGTCTTTCATTCTCTTTTTAAAGATATAATTTCCCTTTGTTGTTGTGGTTGTTGTTTTGTTTTCTTTTTGTCTTTTTTAACCTGCCTCCCTCTGTTTACCTCCCCTCCCTCTTGCCTTACTCCCCTCAAGAGTCTGAACATCTTAGCTAGGCAAACACACTCTGGTTTCAATTGTGACAAGTCAAATTCAAAGGCGGCCACATCATTATCTCTGAATTCGTCAACTCATTCACATTTCAGTGGCTTCTTATTGATATAGTGACTAAAGCAGCCAAGATACATAAAAACCCATCAAATGAGATTACAGTGTTGATAATCTCTTATCAAGTGGGTTGTTCTCTGGATTTGGGGTCATTGAGGTTGGCAAACTCAGAGTTTTCTTTCTTTCTCGTGTTTCTGGAGATTACAACCCGGGCTGAACCAGTTTCTGGGTCGGTGGGACCCTGGCACACAGTTTTTTCTTACAAAATATTTATAGGCATTCGTATATCAGAGGCTGGAGCCATTGAGTTCTGGATTTGGGATCCTGAATGACATCATGTAGAAGGGTAGAAGGGGTCTCTTAAAAAAACTGTGTCATCTGTCCTTCTCCCATTGCAGATGGCAAACTCCAATCATAAGGCGATCTTATCAGGCGATCCCAGTGTGCCCTGTAAGGACTCAAGAGTGATTTGCATTCCCATCTAAGTGTGCAAAATCTTGCTACTGAACAGGAGGAGAAAACCTTGAAAATATTCAACGCTGAAAATGGTTAAGGCAGATATTTTTTAGATGCCTGCCCCCCCCCCATCTTCTGTCCTTCCCCGTCTTCCCCAGAGAGAGGAAGCCCTAATTCCTTAGTTCTCTAAACCTGGTCATCTGAGAGGCAGTGACCTTGGAGCTGCGGGTTGTTGGAGCATCCTTCTGCCCGACACACCACGGTGTGAGGAGCTGCCCTGCTGCCACTGCCTCCAGATGACAGGGATCCATCAGGAAACTCTGTCCGAGACACTAATTGTGGGCCCCCAAAGTTATTATTATGAACCACCAGACAAGAGCCTGTGTTCACCAGCAATTTGTCAGGACTAATTTTGTTTTTCTCCAATAATTGAAAATTAATGTCTTGAAGTGAAAGCAGATGTTCATGTCATCTTCTGAATTGGGATATAAAATGGGGCTCTGTGGATGTGCTAATTTAACAGCAATTTTCTTCTCCCGGATAACGGGGATGCTGGGGCTGACATCACCTTCGGAGCAGGGACTAGGGGCTGGGAGAGAGAGAGGCTTGGGCAGTGCTCGTGCTTCTTGAGGGTTCATTTTGGAGCGAGGACACATACGGCAAAATATTTGCTTGGGCTAGGAACCTTGGAGAACTCATTTTTTTGAATATTCATTTGCAGAAGAAGTATTTATTGAGGTAATTCAAGGCATTATGCTGGGGAGCCTTGGTCTGGGGAGAGGGCGGCTTCATACAGATGAGTGGATCCCCAGCTGTCATACCTGTCACCATCACCTACAATAAAGCTGGTTAAATTGCATATTCCTGGGACCAGGTCCTGCAGATGCTCACCTGGTTGCTCTGAGGAGGGGCTTAGAACTCTTCATCCTTCAATTCCTGCTTTTAAACATTTTGATAAAATATACATAACTTAGAATTTACCATCTTAACCATTTTTTTTTCCTTTTCTGCAGACAGGATCTTGCTCTGTCCCCCAGGCTGGAGTGCAGTGACGGGATCATAGTTCACTGCAGCCTTGAACTCCTGGGCTCAAGCAGTCCTCCCCCCTCAGCCTCCCAAACAGCTAGGACTACAGGCATGCACCACCTCACCTGGCTAATTTCTTAATTTTATCATTTGTAGAGATGGGGTCTTGCTATGTTGCCCAGGCTGGTCTCGAAGGTCTGGCATCAGGGAATCCTCCTGCCTTGGCCTCCCAAAGTGCTGGGATTATAGGCATGAGCCACCATGCATGGCCCATTTTAACCATGTTTCAGTGGCATTAAGTACATACACATGGTTGTCTGGCTGTCACCACCATGAACTTTTCATTGATAGTTGGTACCCAAGTGATGGTACGTTACGGATCTGTAGCTCCCCCCTCCAGGCTGTCATCCAGGCCAGCCTCCAACTTCCAGGGTAGGCATGAGAAACAGGCTTAGAAGATGAGGCCATTTTCTCAAAAGGCGTGTGTGTGGGGGGTTTGCCTTGCCCTAGTGTGAGAAGTGAGATTGGATTGCCTAAGGCTAGGGCGGGGTACAAGACCAGGGTTCTATCAGGGCTGGTGGGGCTGGGGGCATGGGCAGCTGGGGCACTAAGGACTTGTTGAGTGATCCGATGACCATTATTAGGATTAGAATGTTTGTGAACATTTATTCTATCTCCTAGCCGGGACAGCATTCTTTTTTTTTTTTTTTTTTGAGACGGACCAACCTCTGCCTCTGGAGCTCAAGCAATTCTCCTGCCTCAGCCTGCCGAGTAGCTGGGATTACAGGCATGCGCCACCATGCCTGGCTAATTTTTGTATTTTTAGTAGAAACAGGGTTTCTTCACGTTGGCCAGGCTGGTCTCAAACTCCCAGCCTCAGGTGATCCTCCCGCCTCAGCCTCCCAAAGTGCTGGGATTATAGGAATGAGTCACCGCTCAGCCTTTTTGGGGACAGCATTCTTTTGAGACTGTGCCTGGCAGGTTGGGAACTTGCCCAGTGGCCCTGACAGATCCCTTGTGGCCCCCACACCTACCTGTCAGGACTCAGGTCCCACCGCCCATCCAGCCCTGCACACATAGGCCTGTTTGTCTGTGACAAGGAGAGAGAGAGGAACGGATGTTTGGTCCACTCGATCGCCTTGCTTTCTAGACCATCTTGGGCCCACGCTCTAGGCTTTGCAGGCTCTTCACTGCCCGCCTCCTTGGAGGTGCTTGGAAACTTTCTCCCCCTGTTTTCTCTGTAATTGAAATTTGCCCTTTCGTTACCTGGGCATGAATTATTTTTTGCAGTATTGTCATTCCCTATCCTGCTGTGAGGTTTATCTCTTCTGTTGATCCCAATTAAATAAAACATACTGTTCACCTAACTCCTGTTGGACTGAATTTTACCTGCCTGAAGGCAGAGTGATGGCCATCTGGGCTTGGTTAGGGAGCCGGGCATGGCCAGAGAGGGCAGCTGGGTGGTATGGCCACGACATTCAGGCTGGGAGACTAGGCAGGGGGACCCCCTTGGCCTGGAGGCTGCAGAATCTTGGAGCCACCAGCAACATACATTATATATCTGGTTCCTAAACAAGAGATATGGCTTTGTCCCTCACCCCCTAGGGCTGCAGTTTTCAACCTGGAGAGAGGAGAGACAATCATCCATTCCCGAGGGTCCCCAGGGAGAAGGGGAGGGAGGTGAAGCAGGTGCCCAGACGTGGAGAGGTGGAAAGAGGAGGCAGGCTTCTGTCTCTGGGGTGGAGGCCACAGAGAGTGTTGGAGTGTCTGGGGAGCAACAAGCAGTGCACGAGTTCTCAGTGCCCAGGAGAGCCCCTGCAGATGCCCTGTGCCCCTTAGGGAGACACTGGCCAGCCAGGGGGCCAGACACACATGTTGGGAAAATTCACTACTTTTGCCTTTGAACCTCTGAATCCTGAAAAACACAGGTTGAAAAGGAACCTTGGCGGTCACTTCATTTACACCTGTTTGGGTGTGTTTCTGGCATCCTTAGTGTTATCTAGCCTGGAGGTACACACTTTCACTTGCAGGGAGCTCACTACCTCTGTGGCACATCTGTGCCTTTTTAGCTTGAATTTCACACGTGAAGCCGCAGTCTCCGCCCTGTGTTGGTCCTGGTTCCACCTCCTGGGGCCACAGTGAGTAGCTCAAATCCCCAGTCCCTCCAGCAGCTCCTGTCCTGCCTTCCTCAGGGGAAGGGACTCATGCATGGGATGCCGGCAGCCTGCTAGGCTTCCAGGGCCCTGTGCTCATTCAGAAATGGCGTTGGCTGGGTATGGTGGTGGCTCATGCCTGTAATCTCAGCACTTTGAGAAACTGAGGCAGGTGAATCACTTGAGCTCAGGAGTTCAAGACCAGCTTGGGTAACAGGTGAAATCCCCTCTCTACAGAAAATGAAAAAAAATTAGGAGGGTGTGGTGGCAGGTGCCTGTAGTTCTGGCTGCTCAGGAGGCTAAGGTGGGAGAATCACCTGAACCTGGAAGGTTGAGGCTGCGGTAAGCTGTGATCGTGCCACTGTACTCCAGCCTGGGTGACAGAGTGAGACCCTTTCTCAAAAAACAAAACAAAACAAAACAAAACACAAACCAAAAACCGAAAAAAACACAGAAAGTCCCAAAAAAACCTGGCCTCAATCTTCTAGGTCATTATGTCTAAAAGTTTTCTTTTTTCTTTTCTTTTCTTTCCTTTTTTTTTTTTTTTTTGAGACGGAGTTTAGCTCTTGTTGCCCAGGCTGGAGTGCAGTGGCACCATCTTGGTTTACTGCAACCTCTACCTATTGGGTTCAAGTGATGCTCCTGCCTCAGCCTCATGAGTAGTTGGGATTACAGGCATGTGCCACCATGCCTGGCTAATTTTTTATTTTTAGTAGAGACGGGGTTCTACCATGTTGGCCAGGATGGTCTCCATCTCCCCACCTCAGGTGATCTGCCTGCCTTGGCCTCCCAAAGTACTGGGATTACAAGCTTGAGCCACCGTGCCAGGCCAAGATTTCTTGAATGAATGAGTGAATGTGTGAATTGTTGAGGGAATAACTATGAATGAGTGAACAAAGGAACAAATGAGTGAGTGGCTAGTGAGTAAATGACTCAACGATGAGTAAATGCATTCGTAAGTGACAGAGTGGATGGCTGAGTGGGTAAACTGAGAGGGAGCACAGGCCTTTGCAGGACCTGGTTCACCGTGGGCGTCAGTCTTTGTGGGCCCCTCCCGCTGCCCCAGCCTCTTTTCCTGATGAGGAGGTGGGAGCGGCTTGTGCCCGGCCTCTTTCATAGTCAGGGTACACTGTACCATGAGACTGCAGCTGCTGTTCATTGAGGGCTTTGCGCCATGCATTGTGTTAGACTTGTAAAACTTTGCTTTTAAAATCAGAAAAGCAATGAGAAATTTTTGTACTCCTTTAATTTTAATTCTTTTTAAAGTTTGGATCTTGCTCTGCCGCAGTGGAGTGCATTGATGTTATCATAGCTCACTGCCAACTCAAACTCCTGGTCTCAAGCTGTCCTTCTTCCTTAGACTCCTGAGTGAACTAGACTATAGGCGCGTGCCCAACTCATTTTTTTTTTTTTTGAGAGGCAGAGTTCTCCATATGTTGCTCAGCCTGGTCTCAAACGATTCTCCCACCTCAGCCTCTCAGAATGTTGAGATTACAGGCATCAGCCTCCATGCCTGGCCTTAATTTTAAATAAAACAGAGTGTTTAACTCAATACGCTCGCCATCCTGCCCCTGCCCCTCATCCTGCCACATCATTGCTGCTGCTCAGACTAGACACATTTGACCAGCTTGGTCCTGGCCAGGGATCAGCCACCATTAAGTGGCTTTGGGAACCTCTTCATCTTTCAGGGCGGATCTGCCCCAGGAACAACACTAGGAGTGAGGGGTGGGGCCAGCTAAGTGGTTGGGAGGGGGAAAATGGGATGTGTTGGCAGGAAATCTGCCAATCACTCAGAATAGGAAAGAAAGACCCCATTCTCCCTGAAGGTCTGAGTCAAGATTCCTTCATTTCTCTCCTTGGGGAGGGGAAACATACTCTGTGATCTTGGGCAAGACAGTTCTTTCTGTGGGCCTCAGTTTCCCTGTCCTTGAAATAGGATAGAACTAGTAGGGTTAGCTACATGAGTTAAGTTTCCAATCTTGGTTAGTTGCACATCAATATCATCCTAGGCACTTAAAAAAATAACGTTACCTGAGCCCCACCACAGATGAAATAATCCAGACTCTCTGAGGATGGGGGGCTCCTGGTCAGCTTTTGTAGAAAAGCTTCCTGGTAAATTGGAATGCACTGCCGGGGGTTAGGAACCTAGTCTGGGAGGTAGCGCCTAGAGGGGCTAGATCTGCCCCTTGTTAACCGCCATAAGGAGGTCTACAGAATCGTTGCACCAGACTTTATTTATAGTCTTCCATTGGTGAACATTTAGTTCTTTCCATTTTTTTGCTGTTTTAAACGAAGATGCAGTGAACATCCTCATTTAGAAATTTTTGTGTTCTTGTTTGAGTGTTTCTTTGGCTGGATTCCTAGAAGTGAAATTGTTGGGTCAAAGGGTATTTACTTGAAAAATTTCATAGATATTTCCAAATTGCCTTCCACAAAGTCTGTACCAATTTACCCTTCAATAATAGGGCATGAATGCATATTTCTCCCAATCCTTGGCCATGTAGATGATGATGTTTTATTTCTTTTCTTTCTTTTTTTTTTTTTTTTCCTTTTTCCTTTTTGGTACTCTGGCAGGCAAAAAATGGCATTTTTAAAATTTACACTTCCCTAATTATTAGTGGTGTTGACTTCCCCCCCCCCCCCCCCCACCAGAGATGAGGCCTTGCTGTGTTGCCTAGGCTGGTCTCAAACTCCTGGGCTCAAGCGATCCTTCCACCTTGGCCTCCTAAAGCATTGGGATACAGGTGTGAGCCACCATACGAGGCCTCTTAGGTTTATGGACCATCTTTCTTTTGTTCTCCCTTGTTTTTTGAGACAGAGTCTCACTCTGTTGCCCAGGCTGGAGTGTGGTGCCATGATCTCAGCTCACTGTGATCTCTGCCTCCCAAGTTCAAGTGATTCTCCTTTCTCAGCCTCCCAAGTAGCTGGGATTACAGGTCCTTGCCACCATGCCTGGCTAATTTTGTTTTGTTTTGAGTTGGAGTTTTCACTCTTGTCACCCAGGCTGGAGTGCAATGGACATGATCTTGGTTCACTGCAACCTCTACCTCTCGGGTTCAGGAGATTCTCTTGTCTCAGCCTCTGAAGTAGCTGGGATTACAGACACTCACCACCATGCCTGTCTAATTTTTGTATTTTGGTAGAGATGGGGTTCCACCATATTGGCCAGGCTGGTCTTGAACTGCTGGACCTCAGGTGATCCACCCGCCTCAGCCTCCCTAAGTGCTGGGATTACAGGCATGAGCCACTGTGCCAGGTCAACCACCGCGTCTGGCCCCAGCTAATTTTCATATTTTTAGTAGAGATAGGATTTCACCATGTTGGCCAGGCTGGTCTTGAACTCCTGACCTCAGGTGATCCTTCCGCCTGGGCCTCCCAAAGTGTTGGGATTACAGGTGTGAGCCACTGTGCTGGCCATTTTTCTTTCTTCTTCTGAAGGGGCACTGTACTACAGAGCTTGGGGATATGGGCATTTCTTTCTCTTGGTGAGTCTTTCGGTTGTCTGCCCTCCTTCCCTCCCTTTCATATCTACCCTTCTAGGTAAATCCTGAGCATCTGACCCAGGTGAGGCTCAGCCTGGGCTCCAAGGAAGGTGCAGAGAGAACCCGGGAGAGGCCACGTCCTCAGGAAGCCTGGAGACCAGAGAGGGCAGTGGACCCTAACCACTGGACCAGACAAGGCAGCCTAGGACAGAAGTGTGGGCCGAGGGCTGTGGGAGGGGTGAGAGAGTTGGGGGGATTCCTTTTGGTAGAGGAATTAGGCAAAGCCTGGAAGAGGCGGTAGCATTTTTTATGTGGTCCCTGAGGAATGGAATCACAACACCAAGAGCAGCTAACCTCTAATGGGCAGCCCTTGTATTTAGTCACTGGGCTGTGCACGTTACAAGCAGGATCTCGTGGAATCTTGACGCTCACTTTTGACTGCAGAGGTGGGGACCTTAGGCTTTCTTTTTCACCAGCAGTCATGGACCTTGGAGAATCCTCAGCTGAGGCCCCTTTTCATATGGATGATTAAACTTGCCCAGAGAGGGCATACAGTGACCTTGTGGTGGAATTGTGCCTGAGGGCAGGGGAAGCGGGAGCTGGAGGCTCTTGCTGCTGCCACTGGCCTGCCTTGGGAACCACCTAGGACCCCCAAGTTTCTTGGAGGGGAGATTCTGAGCAGATGTATTTGGGCTCCCATGCCTCTTTCCCCACATCCTGGCCATGTTATTGACAAGGCTTGGTTTCTTTTTCTTTGGTTTCTTTTTCTTTGAAATGGGGCTCTACTCCCAGGAGAGAGGTGAGGAGGAAATCTCAGGTGACGAAGAGCTTATTGGTCAGGCTTTAGCCTGTCACCTGCTGAGGCAACCCTGCCCTTTTTAGAGACACCAGGTTTGAAGGGGGTTTTTACATCTCTCCTTGAGTCCATCCTCCCCACCCCACCAGAAGACGGCTGTCCTTCTGAAGCGGCTCCCTGGCCAGGCTCAGGGAAGGGGCTGTGTGGGAGGGCCTATGCCCCAGAATAGGTGTGCATGTGTGGTGTGAGTCTGTGTGTGCACGTATGTGTGCATGCATGACCGTGCATGTTTCTGAGTCCGTGTGGGTACCTGTTGGGTACATGTGTGTGAGTCTTTGTGTACTAGTGTGTGCATGTGCATGGATGCTTGAGTGTGTGGCCATGTATATGTGTGCATGAGTGTGTGTGTGTTTGTGTGCCTGTGTGAGTGGTCATATGTGCCAGCCTCAAGGACGAAGAGACTCTTCAGATTGGCTGCTTGGTTCAGACTCTCAGTACAGGGACTTAGAACGTGCTCGTGGGTGGTAGACTTTGCTCATGAATTTACCTTATGTCCATTCATTCAGATATTTTTCTAGCACTGTGTTAGACTTGACCCTGTAAAAAGAAAGAAGCAAGTTCTAAGATTCAACTGACCATGTATAAAGTTGTGGTTGTGAGGGTGGGAGATTAGTTTATATTGGTGTTTCCCAAAATGTATTCCAGAATTTTGTTGATGTTCCACTCCCCAAAAAGAGAGGTTTGCCACATGCATTTGGCAAACACTGGATTAAACAGTTAAAAAAAAATTAAAATCTCTGGGGCTTCTTGGAGCCTTTAAAATGCCAGCATGGGACTCTCAGAGATGTTAATAATTTGTGATTTCCAAACTTATTTGATCACTTATCATGGAATCCTCTTATCTGGGACACAGTTTAGGTTTCAAGGTGTTTGGGGACTGCTATCATTACCTGCTGCCCATTTGTTCATTCATTCCTTTCATGTTTACTGAGCACCTACTATGTGCCAGGCAATGTTCAAGGTGCTGCGGCCACCATGGTGGACAGGTTTATTCTAATGGAGTGAGGAGCCATCCGCAAGTACATTTCTGTTAAGCAAAGCAGGTTCTGGGGCAGGCAGGGAGTGGTGGGGGAGGCTGTGCAGAGAAGGCCATCCTGGAGGTGACACTGGAGTCCTGACAGTGAAGGGGGCTGCTCCATGAAGGGAGATGGGGGCCTGGAGGTCTTTGTGGTTGATGCTTTGGGAGACTGGGAGGTTGTGGCAGGTGAGGGTCCTCTGAGCCTCTGGCTCCTCATCCTGGGAATTGGGGCGGCGGGGGGGGGGGGGGCGCGGATTGCGCTGCTGGGAAGGTGCAAGCTGCAGCGCTTACTGGCGCGGCCTTGTTCTCTCCCGAGGCTTCCCTGGGGTGGTAAGTCAGTTCCTTGGGGCTGTTTCTGGGCAGAAGCCTCTTCTGGGTCCCAGTCTTGCCCTGGGGACCTCAGTGTCATGCCAGCCTCCTCCACCGCAGACTTGCAGGCCTCTGCATGCACAAATGACCTGGAGGGCTCAGGGGGTGGACCTCCCTGGGTCTACCTGCTGTGAGCGCCCCTGGCAGAGTGCCTGTGCCTGGAACTGGACCACGTTCTCACCCCTATCTGACAGATGGGCACATGCGGCCAGGAGGCTCCCACAGCCCATTCCCTCAGACGCCGGCCCCTCTCCAAGGCATCCAGCCCTTCTCTAAGCCAGGGCTGTGGCCCCAGGCTTGTGGGGTGGAGGGAAGTGTCTGGGTGTGGGGGGCCGAGATTTCCAGGACGGGAGGTGGGAACTGGGCCCTCCAGGGTCCTCCTGGAGTCCGACTGCGGAGTTGCCCTGTGGGATCCGTGTTCTGGGAGAAACGGTGGGGGAAGGGAAGGGGTCAAGGGTCGGAGGGAAGGAAGAAATCGAGGATGGGGTGGCATTTGGGGAGGAGGCAGGGAAGGGGATGGCTGGGAAGGGGCGGGGAAAAGCAGAGGAGGGGGCCTCGGGGCTCTCTCTTCTCGCCCAGCGACCCAGGGGGATCCCGGCCGGTGCTTGGGAACGCGGCCCCTCCCGGGCCCTTGTCTGCCCGGCCCGCGGGACCCCTTTGAGGCGGCGGTCCTGGGAACGCGCTGGGCCGCCCCCCGCGCGGGAGGGCTCCATGGCTGCGGCGTAGTCACTCAGGGCCAGGTTCGGGCACAAAGCGGCCGCGGCGGGGGGCCGGCTGGGAAGGCGCAGGCTGCGCAGCTCGCTCGCGCGGCCCGGGTGGGGCCTGGCTTGTTCGGCGCCGCGGGCCGCCCCCCGGCCGCCCGCCCCTCGGAGTCTGGCGCCCTCAGAACTCCGGGCCCAGGCCTGGCGCTGGGGTCGGCGGCGTCGAGCCCACAGCTGGTGCAGCCGGTGTGTGGGCTGCGGCCCACTGGCCAGATGTGCGCCTCGGGAGCCCTGGGGCCTCTGCTTTGGGCTGGGGTTGGGGGAAGGCGGGTGACAGCCGCAGGGCCATCCCCTGGTACATCCTCATACACGTAATTCTGCTGAGCGCACTTGCCAGGCACTAAGGACTGTTCTGAACACTTAACGCTCTTGATTCATTCAAGCTTCACAGCACCCCTGTGAAATAGGTACGTGATGTGTATCCCTATTTTACAGAGGAGGAAACCAAGGCACAGGGAGGTAAAATAAATGGCTCAGTAGCCCACAGGTAGGGCAAGATTTGAACGGAGGCACTCTGGCCCCAGACTCGTGCTCAGTCCCTGCAAGGAACCCAGGTCTGCACAGTGGACTGGAGGCCTGGCCCTGAGGGTGCAGCTTTCATTGCATCTGCACGTATCCAATACATTGCAGGTGAAGACTGACACATAGATCTGAGTCATGATTCTGGATTTGCCACTTAAAATTCCTTCTCTGGATGGATCCTTTTTGACTTCATTCATTCACTGGATGGATAGTTCTAAGTTTGAGCTGGGCCGAATGCTAGTGCTGGGTCCCTGCCTTCAGGGAGCTTACGGCTTAGTAATGAAACAGACAATAAAGCTTGAGCAGCTCCCCCGATTGTAGTTGTTCATTGAGGGACTGCTCTGGCTTATCTGACTTCAACAAGGTCCTCCCGGGGGGCATTTCAGAGGAGGTGACATGCCAGCTGGTGTAGGGAAATGAGAGGGAACTGTGGAGGACGGTGGCTAGTCTCCTCTGGCTCTGAACTCCTTCACTAGGGCTGCCTCTGCCTGCCTTAGACCCACCCTATGTGGGGAAGGAGGGAGAATAAGAGGCCATAGTCTATGTCCAAGAGAACACGATGGGATAAAATCTGGGGGAGTTTGGAGTGTGACTGTCTGGAGGGGCAAGGGCAAATGCTGGCAGGCTCTCCTGGAAGGGCTGGAGCAGGGATGAAGGAAGAGGCAGTGTAGGGTGCTGCGAGAGATGGCTGGGCTGGGGTGGCATCATGGGGGGCCTGTTGATGCGTGCACACAGCATGGCGCATGGTTCTTTCTGGGGAGTCCCCAGGGAAAGCCATCAGGGCCTTGTGCTTAAGTGACCCCGGCGGTGTGCACAGCCTCTGTGCACTGTGCAGTGCTCTCACAAGCACTTCCAGGTGCCCAAGGAGTAGGCTGGGGACCGGGGAGGGGTTGTTCCTCTTCATTTGGCAGTTGCGGAAGGGAGGTTCAGAGACAGCCACAGCCTTGCCCTGGCTCGCACAGCCATGTGTAGCAGGGTCTGTGTCCGGCTGGCAGGCAGGCTGCTGCTTTGCAAGGTCTCCATATCCCACGGACAGGGGCCTGAACCTCAGACCTTGGCTCGCCAGGGCCCCCTCAGCACATTACTGGGGTGGGAGGTGGAGGGGGATGCTGATGCTCCATCACTGTCACCCACGTCCCTCAGCCTGGCTTTGCACACGGAGCTGCCCCATCCCCCAGACATCAAACCAGGCCAGTAAGAAAACAGCTGCTCCCAAGTGTCCCGGTGTCCAAAGTCCACTTTGAATTGGGAATCTGAATGGGCTTTATTCTAAATTTCCTGTATCTGTTGGCTTAAAATACCCATTGCTCAGTCTCTCTGAGGGGAATGTAGAGGCCTGTCCTGGGTTCCCAGGGTCTGAGCTCATTTTCCTACTGGGAAGTGCTGGACGAGGTTGGGCCTGGCTCCAGACTCTCTGTGTATCCAGTCCTGCCTTCTTACTAGTTCTGCTCTTGTCTGTGGGGAGAGGTTCGGCCGGGGTGAAGGGGGATCAGGAGTGGGAAGGGTGCTTATGGAGAATATTTACTGCGATTATTGCGTATACAGGGCTCTCCAAGTGCTTCCGGGACATGTTCTCATGAATCCTCTCCACAGCTCTGTCAGGTTGGTACCATGACGTTTGCCGCCCTGTGGGTGAGGCAGCTTTGATGCCTGAGGTCCAAGGTCACATGTCACAGTGAGGCTGCCCCGTGCCTGATGCCTGCCTGAGTAACTGCCAGGGTCACTGTCTACACACCTAGTGAGCCAGCGCCATGCCGGAATCTTCTCCCAGGAGCTCCTGGAGGCAGACTGTAAACTCTGAGGCTGATAACACCTGGAGCCCCCTGAGGACCCAGCTGGTGACCAGGTCCCTCTCCGCCCATCCCACCTCCCTCCCCTACAGAGCCTGCTCCTGAGGGTCACTTGGGAGAGAAGCAGCTTGGACAGGTTGGAGGTGGAGGATGTCCCGAGTCAAGTCCTGGGACATTTGGGACAGGTGGTGGGGCAAGGCTGTACCTGCTTCCTGATTTTTTGGGAACTGCATACCCAGTAAGGTCCAAGGCTGGGCATGGCTGGGCACAGCTGGGCCAGCCCCTCTGTTCTGCTAGGTGAGAGGTGGGAGGTGTTTGCTGGATTTAGAGTATTTAGGCTGAGGGGGGGTGGTCCTCGTTTCTGCTGGGCCCCACAAGGCCCCAGGAGTCCAGCTAGCTCAGCTAGGAATACCAGCTGTGGGTGTCGGGGTAGGTGGCCTTGCTGCAGGAGTCAAAACAGGACCCTGTCCTCTGGGCCTCTCTCTGTTTCCACCCAAACTGCTCTTGGGCCCAGGACCTGGCCTGGAAGCCCGCCTCTTCTTGCCATTAGCATTTTCTCCCGGGGCTTGAGTTGGAACCCGTGGGTGTGTGCCCCTACTGGGCCCTGTTTTCCTGGCTGCCCCTCAACTGGCACCAACGCCTGGGAGCAGCAGCTCCTCTTCCCCTCCCTGCTGAAACCTCACTCCCGGGCAACAGACCCTCTGCATCCTCTGTCCCCCACCACCTCCTGTGCAGGCTTCCTGGAACCTAGGGACCCTGGAGGTTTCTGGACCATATCGAGTTGCTTGGGTGGTTGCTTCCTTTTTTTTGGGCCACGCCGGGTGGGGGAGCTGGGAGAGAAGCTGATGATTGGGTCAGGCCCAGCCAGGGGTGGAGGCTGCCCACTGGCCCTCGCCTCCCGGGATCAGACTGTGGGCCCCCAGCCCCTATCTCTGAGGGGCTCGGGGCCTGGCTTCCCCTCCTGGCTAGGGGGCATTACTGTTTGGCATTTTCTGCCTCCCTCTCTTTTATTTTGCAACAGGCCCCCCAGGAATGCCTCTGGGGGGACATGGGGCCCACGCTCACCCTTCTTCCCAGTGATGGGGCCTGACTTGGCCTGGCACCACCACAGTCCTGCTGAGCTTGGGCCCAGGATGGGGTTGGCTGTATTCTTCTCTCCACCCTCCTCAGACCCCACCTCCCGGCTGGACAGCTGGGCCCTCGGCCAGGGCTGAGCTAGGGGGCCAGCACTGATCGAAAGTGCTCCTCACAGACCCCTTGGCTGGGGGCCCATGGGGTGTGGGGACTCTGGAAGAGGCTGAGGGGCTTGGGAGGAGGGGGCCCCCCAAGGCCAGAGGGTGAGAGAGAGCAAAGGACCCACCTTCTGAGGCAAGAGCCAAGGCTTAGTCCCTCTGGTGTTAATCCAGAGGTGATTCTGAGACCCTCCCCACCCCCGACCAAGGCTTCAGCAGCCCCTCTGCTGCTCAGCCCTGGCCCCCCAAGGCACACTGCACACATGGTTTTGCTTTTCCAGGCATCCTCCCCTGGTCCCCTCCCCCTGGGTGCCTTCTCAAGCTCCTTGGCCCCTCCCCCAGCCCTCCTGGGCCCCCTCCTTCCTCCTTGACCCACTTTAGTCCCCTGTTGCTGGGGGAGGGGAGCACGCAGCCGGCGGCTCTGATCCTGGCGCTCTCCCCCAGCATCCCCTGGGGCGGGCTCTGGATGGAGCCTGCAGGCTGAGCCGGCCCGGCCCCAGGGACTGGCACACTGCGTACTCCGAGTGGCAGCCTCCCTGCCCCCTTCGTGGACAGACAGTTCTGGACAGCTGCCCCTGCCCCGGCCCCTGGGAGGCCCTGCCAGGACCAGGCTCCGGTTTCCCCCAGCCCCAGGGAGCAGTGGCTCACAGAGGTCCCTCCTACCACCTCCTCCTTGGCGAGCAGGCTTCCCAGAGGGGACACAGTGCAGGGCCCAGCCCTGGCCTCCACCCATTCTTCCCCTAAATCACTGCTGCAGAGGCTGGAGCCGGGGTCAAATCCTTTGTCTGCTGTTGGTCTGTGTGACTTGGGGAACTCCACCAACCCTCTCTGGGCCTCATCTGTGCATTGAGGAACTTGGAGCACATAGCTAACCTCCATCAAACACGCGTGTGTTCCCAGGACTGCTGACTGTTTACGTTTAGGGTCTCTTTTTATTGTCAGGGCGCTGTGGACAGGCTGTCTCAATCCGTATTTTCAAGATGAGGCAACTGAGGCACCGAGAGGGGAAGTCACTTGTTGGAGGTCACATCGGCTGTGCGTTGTGGACCTGCAGGGGCTTGGGCACAGGAAAATCTGATGAGATGATTTTTCTTCACTCTAACATCCTCCAATCGATCCTGACGCTGGGGCTGTTAACTCTTCAGGGACAACCACCCAGCCCACTGAGGACTTGGGATCCTCGCTCGGTCCTGCTCAGGTGTTGGTTGGGTTGCCAAGCCTGCCCCCTGCCCTGTGACAGGCTGTGGGAAGCCAAGGCTGCTGCCGGCCCGGGCTGGGAACTCACTCCATCCTGAGTTCCAGTCCTGTGGTCCAAGTACAAGAGGCAGGATCCAGGAGCCGCCTGGAGTTTCCGCCTGCCCTCCCTGCCTGCCCTCCCTGCCTGCCCTCCCTGCCTGCCCTCCCTGCCTGCCCAGCCCTGCACATGCTCCCCTCCTCCCTTCCCACGAACTCCCTGAAAAACAAGTGTAACATATACAGCGGGAAGGTCCTGGGGGGATGTTGAAATTTGGGAAACAGTGCTTCCCTAATCTCTGCATTTTCTGTCTTTTCCTTCTTGAGCCTTGACATCTGTTCGTCCTCTGGGAACCTTTTCATTTCACCATCATTGTCTTGCTGAATAAAGGAGGGGATGGGAGGTGGGAGGGGGCTCTGAGAGCGAAGTCAGGACATCTTTTCTTATTTGCCTAATTTCCTCACTCAAATGTGTCTTGTGATTAAACATTTTCTTAGCGAGCTTGGTCAGGGCCAGGACGAGTTTCTTTTCATAAACATTGGCAAGTGAATTTAACAGCCCTGTTTGTATTAGCTGGAGGTTTCATTTGCATAGTGATTGTTCTTAGGAAACAAAATAATCGCTTGCAGTTTATGAAACTGTATAAATACCGGGGTCTGGAGCCGGGCGCATGCGCAGGCCTTTCCTGTCGCACGTAAATCCATCCTGTTTGGGGAGGAAATTCAGGCTCCAGGAAGAGCCAAGTGCGGAGGGTTTTCTCTGCGGAGCGGTGTTCCCCTGGCTGGAGTACTGGGCTGTGGGTGTCGCCTTCTGGGCGGAGCTTGTGAAAGCGGTAAACCTCCCCCCAGCTTTTGCGTGGACCCCAGTTCCAATCAGGGTCCCACGAGGGGCCAGGCGTGGCAGGGCTGGGCGAGGAGGACAGTTGCTCACCTGAGCGTCCCTCCTATAAGTTGCCCTTCTAACCTTTTAGAGGAAGGCCGCAAACTGGAGGCCGGAGGCTGAGTGTTGCCCACAGATTTGTTTTGATTGGCTTGTGCTGTGTTTAAAAGAAAGAAATCAACACTGAGAGATCGAGAGATCTGGAGATGTCACAGAAAAAAAACAGAGTTCTTGCTTCTGTCTCCTAAGCAGTGGGTAAATCTGGGACTTGGAGGCCCCCTTTCGGGCTTGGCTGCAATCCTGGGGCTGGGAGTGGTGGCTGCTTCTGTAGGTGGGCATGCCCCTCCTGTCCCTCACAGTCCAGACCTTGTCTGACTTCACTCATTGACGTCCCTACCTGGCCCCGGGGAATTTAGGGTCCTGCTTTCAGTGGGTCCTCCCTGTTCACCATGTGCCCTGTAGGCTTGAGGTCAGCAATTCACCAGCTGCCCGGGGTGCCCTGTTCTGACCTGTCATAACTGCTGCTGCATCTCTTGGCTGTACCCTTCCCCCTCTTGCCCCACTCAGGCCCTGCCTATTTGAGGAGCTTTTCTTGGACCTTCTGGCTTTGCCCCAGTGACGGTGAGTTCAAGCCCTCCTGATGTCCGTATTGGCTGGGGGGTGGAGATATGGACGGGGAGTTGCTTTGGGAGGTCACACCCTTATTCCCAGGAGTTTGTCTTTGCTCAGAACATTCCTGGCCTTTTCCTTAGCAGATCTCTCTGGAGCCTGCTGCCCCAGAAGACAGGCGTTTCATGAGCTCAGAGTCTGTTTTTCAGACTCAGTCAGCATCGCTGCCCAGCTCAGTCAGCTGGCTTGGCCCGATTTTGGAATCTACTGGTGTTAAGTGGGCCCAGAATAATACCTGTCCATTAAGGGAATGGTTTGACAAAGCATCAGGGCTGGAGTTGGATTTCTAGCTGAGGAATGATTCCTGACCCACACCCCAGATGAGCCAGCGTTGGCGGCCAGGGCCCTTAGATATTTGGTGCCTTTATGGAGCCACCACTTTAAAGGAGGAAAAGTCAGAAGCAACAAAGCAAGCAGGTGAAACTGATCAATACTGACACCTTCTTTTTTTTTTTTTTTTTTTTTTTTGAGATGAGTCTCGCTTTGTCACCCAGGCTGGAGTGTGGTGGCACGATCTTGACTCATTGCAACCTCCGCCTCCTGGGTTCCAGTGATTCTCCTGCCTTAGCCTCCCGAGTAGCTGGGACTACAGGTGCACAGATGCACACCACCACGCCCGGCTAATTTTTTTGTATTTTTTTAGTACAGAGAAGATTGCCCTATGTTGATCATGCTAGTCTGGAACTCCTGACCTCAGGTGATCCACCCACCTTTGGCTTCCCAAGGGCTGGGATTACAGGCATGAGCTGCTGTGCTCCGCCTTTACTGGCAACTTCTTCACTGTACAGGGCTCTGCCCCGTCGTCTGGGTGTCCCAGCTGTCCCCTGGGAGAACAGCTCCTGTTGATCCCAGTGTGCCTCCAGGCATTCATCATGGACGGCCTTCCCAGGGAAGTCACTGGGAGCTCCGTGCCCCCGTATGGTGGTCTCATGCTGTCCCCACAGCAGCTCCAGCTGGTAGTTATATTAGCTCTGCTTTATAGGTAAGGAAACTGAAACTTTTCGGCCCAAGGTCACACAACGGCCTGAGGTCACAAACCTGGTAAATAATTGCAGATACTGGGATTTGATCTGCCCTCTTACCCCTCACCCTACACGTTTTGTTTCTCCAATTATAAAATAGAGAAAACGAACCCATCTCTTCAGGTTATTGAAGGCAAAGATAAAATAAGGAAAGAGAAATTTACAAAGATAAAATGAGCAAAGAAAGATTTCACTGTGGAACATGGACTCAGGCGCTTTGAGTTTTCTTTAACTCTTTATTTCTGGGTGGTATCATTAAGCATAATGCTTTTTCTCCTTTTCTCCCCCGTCCCAGTTTTCATGAGCTGTACTTTGACCATGTCATTGCCATGGCTCTGGCCAGGTGCTCCCCCTCAGACCCTGAGGTTGTGAAACTCCCCTGGGGAGAGGCTTGCATCTCTGATAGTTCGGTCTCCTCCTGGCAGGGAGCAGTATAGAGAAACCTACAGGGTCTTCTGAAAGAGGAAGAGCAAGCAGTTGCGCCAGGAATTCCATTTTCCTGCAACTGGCTGGCTGACTTAGGATTGTATGACCCGGGGTGCTTTGCGCTGCAAGCTATGTAATGCAAGGTCAGAGGAGCTCAAGCATAAGGGCCTGTGAGATCTCCTAGGATGAGTAGTGTGGAGGGAGTGTGGCTGCAGAGGACCTAGCTGAGCAGCAGAGGTCCAGCTGCCTTCTGTCTTTATGCTCTGTCCTGCTCAACACATTGGCCAGTGCCCTCAGATTTGTCTCGCCGTGATGCAGAAATGGCTGCTGTGGTGCTGGACATCTCCCCTCCCCCCATGACACATCAGTGTCCAAAGACCAGAAGAGCGAAACTCCCTGACACAGGCCCGTCTTTAGGAGAACCCTGACACAGGCCCGTCTTTAGGAGAAGGATACCTTTTCTAAATGGCCCCCTTGTTCCCTCCCTTGCATCTCACTGTGTTGACAGCGGCATCCCTTGAACATCCTGCACCAATCCCAGGCTGACGTGTAGAGCTCCCTTTATTGTTAGTGGCTTTGGGGATGTTCGAGCAAAATTTGAGTTGGGCCCGCAAGAAAGAAGGAGGGGGAAAAGGCTGCTGGGGAGCATCCAGCGCTGTCTGGGGGAGCCTGTGTGAGCTGCTGTCTCTTCCCATGCAAGGTTCCGGAACGTCTCCCTCGCGTCATGGCAGATCTCCTTCACACCCTCGTCAGTCCCCCGGCCTCACCTCATGTCCTAGGACTGTGCCATTCCTTCCTCTGCATGGCTTTCCCTGTGACTGAGACTCTTCCTCTGGTGCTAGCCTGCCTGGCTCCTTCTGGACTCAGGTTCAGTGTCACCTCTTCTGCACGGCCTTTCCTGACCCCTTTCTCCCAAAGTGGGCCCACTGCTGTCACTGTCACTCTCTTGCTCTTTTTAATGTCATGTTAGTTGTTCTCAGTAAGCATTTATTGATGTATTCGCTTGTTTACAGTTCTTTCCTCAGTGGCCTCTCAGCTGTCCCTGGACAGGGGATGACTTGTCCATTCCTGTGTCCCTAGAATTCAGGAGAAAGGGTCAGTGGGATGGAGAAGAGATTCACAGTGCCTGGACTGTAGTGGGCATTTAGGAGCTATTTACCGAGTGAAGGAGCCGCTGGTCCCCCATCTTTCCTGAATTCCTGTCTCTTTGTCTGTTTCTGTCCTTGTCTCCACTGGGGCCCCACATTTCTTCTTGTTCTTTGTTCTTTGAGGAAGAGGAGAGACAAAACGTCTCCATGAGCCCGTGGACCTGACCTCTTGACGGTGCTGGGATGGCTGGCAGGGCTTCTTCAAGGGTCACTTCTGTGGAAAAAATCCACATCTGGAGGTTGGCACGCAGTGGCGAGCCTATGCGAAGGGGTGGGCTGAGGAAGGGGGCCTGGGAACAGCTCGGCTTTTCTGGCTGGTGGGTGCCTGCTGAAGCCAGTGGGCAACACCGATGCTGGCCTGCACATCGGGATCTGACTCTTGTTTGCACAGGTTTGGTCACTTTGCTCCAGGACAGTTTTTATTTTTAAACTTTTATTTAGAGACAGGGTGTCACTTTGTCACTCAGGCTGGAATACAGTAGTGTGATCATAGCTCACTGCCACCTCCAACTCCTGGGCTCAAGCAAGGAGGGTTCATTTACACTGCTGGGGACTCCCTCTGCCCATGAGATATTGGGATCCCCCCATTTCAGTGGTATCCAGTCCAGCCCACTCCCGGGAAAGCGGTTCTGTTGTGAGGATTGCCAGTCCCAAATTGTAAGGCTGTGCACAACACAGAGGTGGAAAGATTTGGCTGTGCTTCCTTCAGGTTTAACAAGCAATCTGAGTAACCTGAAGGCGTGCCCTGCCTGGAATGGTCAGCTTGACCATTCCCAGCGCTCAGATGACGTGAGTCTGGGGACACACACATGCTGTGGGGGCTGCTGCATTGTTGGTGTGGGACTGGGGACAGGGAGGAAATGGCTTGCCCAGGCTGGATTGGGCAATGTTGGAGGGAGAATGAGGGCCCAACAGGAGCAGGGATCAGACCAGGAGGTGAGGGGAACCAGGCTAGAAAGAGTCTTGAAGGCCACAGGCCAGCCTGTCATAAAGCCTCCCTAATTTGAGTCCTCAGGCCGCCAAAAATACTGCTCACTCTCCCTGGGGGTAGAGAACGGGCCTCCCTGGGTCTCTAGAACTCTCCTCTATAGCTGGTTGTGGGACAAATTATGGTCTTTCTGCGTCTGTGCGGGCGGGACTGCAGTGTTTGTACATGGATCCACGCAGGACTCGCCTGGAGCACAGCGCCCGCCCTGGGGCTCTTTTGGGAATTTGTTGGCTGCAGTGTGAGTCTAATGAACAAAGCATTCGGTGGTGGGTCTATGGGTTCCCCAACAGGGCTCAGTCTCCCCAAGTCCTGCAAAGTGGAGCTGTTTTAGCTGGCAGAGGCTTTTCTAGACCCCTGCTGTTGCTTTTCGGGATCTTGCTTATGTTATGTTGCTTTTTCTTTTTCAGTGGGAAGTGTCGGTGTGAGTAATTATATATATTTTCACAAACTCGAAGTATGCTTCATTTAAACTTCTATAAACATGTGTCTGTGTAATTCTAATTAACTGCTTGCATAAAGCCATCACAAGTTAGATGGGGAAATGCTCATTTGCCAGACTGTTGCCTAAAAGCCAAGGAAAATATTATGTTCTTCCAACAAACGGACTATTCATGTAGACTGTTACCAAGATAAACAGGAGATATTTGAGGACAAGTGAGATTCTAAGCAGTGATGGCTGAGCCTCCTGTAAGTGGTATTATTCAGGGTTGGCAGAGTGGGTGGCTTGATTGAGTGATAAATGCTCTTCAAGAAAAATGCCCGAACTTGGAATGCGGGGTCGGGACCCTGGAGGTGGGCCATCTCGTGGTGCTCTTTGGGCAGGAGGCCACTCTGAATTCGTGAAAAGTCTGAATCGGAGAAGAGTCAACGAAATGGCCTGCACTTGTATTTCCAAGAAGTTCTTTTAGAAGTTCATACTAGGGTCACTAAGAAAGCGCATAAAAAGAGATTCTTGGGGCTGCTTTAATAAATGGATAAGAATGATTTCAAGTTAATCATTCAGAGTGGGCATGTGCTCACGCCTGTAATCTCAGAGTTAGGGGATTTTTCTACCCCCAGAAAAGGAATGGAATAACTCTTTCTCTACCCCCACTAAAAAGAAAGGTAACATAACATAAGTTTTCCAGAGGCTGAGGCAGTAGGATTGTTTGAAGCCAGAAGTTTGAGACCAGCCCAGGCAACATAGACCCTATCTCTACAAAAAATAAAAATGCAAAAATTAGCCTAGCATGGTGGCACATGCCTGTAGTCCCGGCTGCTTGAGAGGCTGAGGCAAGAGAATTGCCTGAGCCCAGGAGTTCAAGGCTGCAGTGAGCTATGACTAATCCACTGCACTTCAGCCTGGGAGACAGAGTGAGACCTTGATTCTTCAAAAAAAAAAAAAAAAAGCTAGCCTTTTTTGGCCAGATAGTGGAAGAAAAGAAAAAAGAAAAAAAATAGCGCTTCATTCATTTATTCATCCATCCAATAAAGTATTTTTCTTTTGTTTTTCTTTTTGATACGGAGTCTCACTCTGTCGCTCAGGCTGGAGTGCAATGGCATGCTCTTGATTCACTGCAACCTCCACCTCCCAGTTTCAACCAGTTCTGCCTCAGCCTCCCAAGTAGCTGGGATTACAGGTGTGCGCCACCACGCCTGACTAATTTTTGTATTTTTAAGTAGAGATGGGGTTTCACCATGTTGGTCAGGCTGGTCTTGAACCCCTCACCTCGTGATCCACCTGCCTCAGCCTCCCAAAGTGCTAGGATTATAGGCGTGAGCCGCCACGCCTGCCTCCAATCAAGTACTGAGTGTCTGTCATGCCCTAGACTAGGTAGGTTCTTGCTGCCGCAGTGAGAAACATCCCAACCCCTGCCCTCCTGGAGCTTATTTCTGCTTATTGTTGGTAACCAGATGAGGAAGTGGAATGTATACAGTTTGTTGGAGAGGAGGGCTCAGGAAGACAAGGAAGGATGAAGGGTGGGGTCTGGTGTGTTTGAGGAGGGGTGAGGCGGGGGCCCGCTCTGTGTCTGGAGACTGACTTGAGCAGGTGATTGGGAAAGTGGGTGATGAGGTCAGACGGCTGACCTGGGCTGGGAGATGTGAATGTGTTTTATTATACGCAGAAGATATTTCTGAGCTGCGTGGCAGTTACATTTTTAAATATCCTTTCCTTCACAGAAAGGAAAAGTCCTTAAAATGTTGCAGTACTTGCTCAATTGCAACAGATAAGAATACTACACAAAACTATAGAGAAGAAAATCAAACCCTCCCGAATGTCCTCTGAAGAGGACCACTGTTACAACTGGGGACCCTCTTTTCAGGCATCCTCATTTCATCATTTCCCTTTGCTTTCTTTCCTAGTGGCCTTTTCAAAGGTTAGAGAGAAATGCTTAGTCAAACCCCTACTTGAGTATCGCAGGTGACTAGTTTTGGGATCGAAGATTAAGGAGGTTTTGTTGCGCCTTTAAAGAACTTGAAATTGGAGTCCAGGTAGTTTTGGTAAGTCAGCAGCAGCTGGAAAGAACTGTGGAAAAGTGAGTCAGTTTCAGGCTGATGGTTTTGTTTAGAGAACATTCCCTGTAATGGTGAATGTGGATTGATTCCTTCCTGAGTCCAGGCACTGGACCTAGGCAGTCCCTGTTCAGTTCTTTCAATTCTCACAGCAACTCTATGAGGCTGGTGCAGTTATTATTATTGTCATAGGCAAGAAACGGGGTCAGGGACGGTAGTGGTCTTCCCCAGATCACACAGATAATTAGGGACTGGGACCTCAACGTCAGAGTCCGGATTCTGGGCAGGAGTTAGGGTTGAAGATGCCATGAAGCCACCCAGCCTGACTTGTTCTTTATTGGGTATCCCCTGCTGCTGTGTGCCCCCGGCCGTATTGAGAGCTTTGCCTCTCTCATTTGCTCTTTAGAAAGGCATCTGGGAAGGTTCTCTTCGGGTCCTTTGGGCTGGATTGACCAGAGAGGGATGTAATAACACACATCAAGGCCCGTCCCTGGCCTATAACAGCCCTTTCTTTTGCATTTTTGAGACAGGGTCTTGCTCTTTCATCCAAGCTGGGGTGCAGTGGTACAATCTTGGCTCACTGAAGCCACGACCTCCCGGGCTGAAGCAGTTCTGTTGCCTCAGCCTCCTGAGGAGCTGGGACTACAGGTGCATGGTACCACGCCTGGCTAATTTTTTTACTTTTTGTGGAGATGGAGGTTTCACTATGTTGTCCGGGCTGGTCTTGAACTCCTGGGCTCAAGAGATCCACCTGTCTTGGCTTCCGAAAGTACTGGGATTATAGGCGTGAACCACCACACCTGGCCAGTCCTTTTCAGTAAATGGGAGATTTTATTATTAATAAATTCTTCTGAAACCTTGTTGGGCCCTAGGAGAGGGACCCCTGAAAACGCCTGTGTCTTATAGGGCTGGATGGATTAGGTCTGGATGTTATGGTCTGTTTCTGACCCCTTCATTCATTCACTCCCTCACTCATTCATATTGAGGTGTGATTTTCCAGCAAGGAGAGTCCCCTGGTCTCAAGTTTCCGGAGGCACCCTCTACAATCTAGATTCCAATTAGCTTAATTGCTTCATATTAGACTTCTTAGAAAAGATTTTTTTTTTTTTCTTGCTGATGGCTGCGTTTCCAGGAATGTCTCCTGCACTGCCTTCCTTCCTGCCTCTTCCAAGCTTCTTTCTTTCAACTTTATTTCTCCGGAACTGGCCTGCACCTTGGTCCTGTTAGACCTGGTGCCGTTGTGTCAACTGACATCTGAGCAGCCAAAGTGACACCAGGAAAAAAAGTGTATGTTACGTATATGTATGGAGAGAAAGAGAGAGCGGGAGCTTACATATCCCATGTGTGTACAATTACATGGGTTATTTTTAAATAGAAAATTTCTTTTTAGAGTGTGTGTTTTATCGAAAGAACTGGACACAAAATCTACCCCGAGTTCTGACCCTATCTCTCTTCCTTTTGCCATCAACACCAGATTTTTTAAAACATAATTTTCAACAACCAAAGGAAACAGTTACATCCTGATTGACACACAGGATGTCGGAGCAGCATTCTTGCTGTTAAGTGATCAGGATTTCAGCCAAGGGAATATAATGAAATCCACATAAAAATTTATTTACCTAATGAAAATCCTGGAGTAATGCGTAAGTGCTTCTCCGATAATAAAATGCAAATCTAAAACTATAACCAGGAGGACAATAATCTTCATTAAACGTATTGTCTAGAGGAAGCCCATGACATCTACTTAACAGTGATTTGATTTGTTTAGTAATTTCCACGTAATATTTAAACTTTATTTCAAGTCTCAAAAACCCACCCACGAGTTTCTTTCGCATCAGAGAGGAGGGCAGCTGCTGGTGAGTGGGGGTTCTCAGCGCCTCTGCTTACGGGGCACCCTGGAATCTCGTCCTTTCGTAGGCAGCAGGGCGTTTGGCGGGGAGGTGGGGTCCAGGAAGGGAAAGCAAGGGGTCAGGTTTCCTTCTGGGAGGGAGACCAGAAAAGCTCCCATTCTGCAGGAAAACGGCATCTGAGGCCTAGAAAGGCTTGGAGGTGGGAAATACTCGCCCAAGTTTATCTTGGAGCTCCGGTGCTGCCTAGGTGTCCTGGCTCCCCGCTCAGTGCTCCTGCCTTCCTGAAATCTGGCCAGAGCTGAGGATTTGAGTGTCACTCTCCTGTCACTTGGGTCCTGTGTAGCATCTCTGTGGCTGCTTGTCTGGCCCAAGACCACTGAGCAACAGCACACCTCCCCCACCCCCGCCTTGGGATTGGCGTGATTGGAAGTTGGAAACAGGTTGGAAGTGCTTTCGAAGCAGGCTGACCTGGGTGCAAAACCTGGCTCTGTCCCTTGTCAGCTGAGGAACTGTGGACATGTGCCTCACTCTCTGTGGAGCTCAAGGTCCCTATCTGTGACAGGGGCACTCTCATCTCTGCCTTTGGGACTGCTGGGAGGACTCTGAGGAAGTGTGTATGTTGTCTGACTGGGGGTGCACTGCCTGGCTGTGGGCTTAGGAGTCTCTTGGGTAGCTTAGAAGCATAGTAGGGAATAATTTATGTTGAACTTCCTCACCCCACTGCCGCAGTTTTGACACTTATATTCTAAGCCCTAGATGAGAAAAATTACCCTTTTGGATTTTTTTTTTTTTTTTTTTCTTTTTGAGACAGGGTATCACTGTCACTGAGGCTGGAGTGCGGTAGCATTATATGGCTCACTGTAACCTCCACTTTCGCAGCCTCCTGAGCAGCTGGGACTACAGGTGTGTGCCAATTTTTGTTTTTTTTTACTTTTGTAGAGAGAAAGTCTCATTATATTGCCCAGGCTGGTCTTGGACTCCTGAGCTCAAGTGATTGTCCCACCTCTGTCCCCCAAAGTGCTGGGATTACAGTTGTCAGTCACTGCCTGGCCCCTTTTGGATTTTTTAACAAAATCCCAGACACACGGCAGATGAAGCCTGTTGGTGTGTGTACATGTGCGTGTGTGTGTGTGTGTGTATGTGTGTTTTCCCATGATATCATGAAGATATCATGATAACTTCACAGACGACTCAACCTTCCTCTCACTATCTCTTCCTCCTCTGGCTGCTCCTTTTTTCCCCCCAACAAGTTATAACTTTTTTCTTTCCCCTTCAGAATGTCGCAGAGCAGTTTGAAAAAGTATTAAAGCAAATTGCCCGTAATCTCAAGCAAGAATCTCCTTCCCAGGGCAGCACAGGACTCTGGTTGGGAACACAGGCCTGTTCAGACACCAGCTCTGAGCTCACCAGCACGCCGTGCGCTCTTGGACAACTTCCTTATCCTCACTGAGCCTCAGTTTCCTCGCCTGCGAGGCAGTGTTAACACGCGTTTTTTCTGCACAGCTGTGAAGATTAAACAAGATAATGTGTGTAAAGTGCTTAGCAGAGTGTCTGGCTCTTAGTCGGTGCTTGATAAATGGGAGCTGCTTTGTTGTTGCAAGAGAAAAGGTTGCTCTGAACAGAGGCCCCGTGAAATGGAGAAGTGAGGCTGCCATCCAGGTAGTGATGCCAGCGGCCGGCTGGCCAGCCAGTCATAATGCCTTGAGTTTCCATCCAAGGGCTGGCTTAGGTTACTCCTGGCCCATTAGCAGTGCTGGTGAGAGCTTGGAGCTTCTTAAGTTCAAGGTCGATCACAGGCTTTGTCCCCCACACGGGCCTCTCTGCTTTGCCCAGAGTCATAGTCACCAGGGTGGTCTGGGGAGAAAGTGGGGATGCCTCAGGGCCTCCTATCCTGACCTCTGGGCCACACCCCAGGGCAGGACCTTGCTCAAGGCAGAGGATCAGGCATCCAGAGGCTTTGAAAATCCACTTGTGTATCTGGAAAAGCAGTTAAATCCTGGCTGCGAAGCTGATTACCTGGACAAGTCATTTAAGCAGTCCAAGCCTCAGTTTGCTCATCTGTCAAATGGATATACAAGTAGCATTTCACCAGGAGATTGCGCATGCTTACTAGCCTGCAATAAGCAATTCTGTATTTATTCCCCCAGGAAAACTTCCTGGAGAAGGATGGATTTTACCCTGTAAAAGAAGAAAAACATGGATGCGTAAGAAGAGGGGTGAGCAGGGGAGGCCTTGGGCTGAGGGGTGGGACAGGGGAAGTAGGCAGACAGAAGGAGCTTGAACTAGAGCTTAGTTCTCTCTGACAATGTGGGTCTCATCCCCTCTGACTCAGCTAGGGGCCTTGCTGTGGGCGGAGGACAAAGGAGCAGCATCACCTTGACCACACCTAACTTGTATTTAAAAATTTCTGCAGGGGCTGGATGTGGTGGCTCACACCTAGAATCCTAGCACTTTGGGAGGGTAAGGTGGGTGGACTACCTGAGGTTAGGAGTTCAAGACTAGCCTGGCTAACATGATGAAACCCCGCCTCTACTAAAAGTACAAAATCAGCCAGGTGTGGTGGCGGGCGCCTGTAATTCCAGCTACTTGGGAGGCTCAGGCAAGAGAATCGAATCACTTTAACCCGGGAGGCGGAGGTTGCAGTGAACTGAGATCGCGCCACTGCACTCCAACCTGGGAGACAGAGTGAGACTGTCTCAAAAAAGAAAAAAAAATTCCTGCAGGGGTGACTTAGACAAACAGGTTATCTCTTCAGCCCCAAACACTCCCACAGTCTCCTGTATTAGGAGATCTTGCCCACACGCTGTTGGAATTCACCAGCCAACCAGGGACTGCTGGAGTGTTTTCTTCTTACTGTCTTCGACTTTCCCAGCTCTTCCTCTAGTAGGGCAGGAGATGAGGAAGTGATTGAACCATCTCTGGGGGAGAGAGGAAAACCCAGCCGGAGGCATTGAACGCATCCCCCAGAGGCCCTTTCATGGGTGTGCACAGCAGACCTCACCAGCTTTCAGCACAGCCTCAAGCCCCCGAGGCTGCAGAGGGAGTGGGCTGTTCGGGGGGCGGTGGTAATAAATACCCTGAGGCCTGGGGAGCCCCCTGTGGCCTCCTTCCCTGGGCCCACAAAAGGGCCTGAGTGACAGCCAGGCTCGGCCTTCGCACACCCCCGGGAGCCAGGGGGAGGGAAAAAGAGAGCGGCAGGGGCAGAGGAGGGGACTGCCAGCCAGGGACAAAGGCAGAGACAGAGAGAAACAAAGGAGGAGAGAAATCCTGTCTTGTTAAAACCTGTGGTTTAAAGAAAAATGTGCTTTGCCACCTCTGAAGATCTTAGAGTGAGCCTCCTGGTTCGTCGGGTCACAGAGCAGGACTTTTCACTTCACACACTGCGCCGGACGCCCAGGTGTGGCCCCCTGGTCCTGAGAGCTTTTCTGGGCCTGCAGCTTCCTCCACTTAAGCTTGCATGGAATCAGTTGGAAATGGGAAGAATCAGAGGCAATCATCTGCTGCCGGGTTTGGGAGCAAACATTTTTCTTTCTGGATTTAAATAATTGCATTGCATCCCTAGCTCTGGTTCTCTTCTAAAGCCAGCCACAGATGACATTTGGCAGGTTAACCCTGGTCTGGCTCCCCCACCCGCCCCCGGCCCACCGCCCTGTGGGGTTTCCTCAGAATATTTTCCTCTGTGTCTGGGTAGCTGGCTTTTAAACCGGTTCAGTTTTTCTTTTCTTTTTTTTCTTGTTCACGTCTCAAATTTTATTAAATTTAAATTTTATTCCATTTCAGGCTATAAAATCTCCAAAAGTGGCTTTGAAAGTGAACAGGTTTTGGCATGCTGGAAACAGGTTACCTCCAATGCAAATAAAAGAGTCTAGCTTCCGAGGCGAACAAGGCTCCAAGGGTTGGGAAAATGCATGGAGCAGTTAGAGACTGTGGCATAGAAATGGTCAGAGACCAATTTAAAAGCACATATATATTAAATGAAACATTTTGTGGACATATGGAACCAATAGCTTTTGCCAAAAGCCCAATTGTGGGGATCAAGTCTTAAGAGCTAAACTTCAGTCTACTACCCAAGGTGATTTTTAACAGACAAATGAAAGCTCCTTTTTTGCTTTCTAGTCTAAGGGGAATCTTAATACATTTTTAAATTATTTGGCATTTTGAATTAATTTTCTTAGAATGAAACGAGATTCTTAAATTGGGATCTTGTAGGGAAAAGACAGCCAGGTAATTAGTGAACTGATCTTCTCTGACACACGAATGCAAGGGGGAGGGGGAGAGTTGAACTCCAACCAAGGTGCACACAAAATCTATTTTAGAGCAAAAATTTCAAAGTAAGCAACACCATCTGTTCTTTAATTATTTCTCCTGATTAAAGAAAAGTAGCTAAATTTATTTGGGTTACTTAGTTGGAGAGAAATGTCTTGAATACACTCAGAACTAGAGCTATTGAAGTCAGATTGTTAGCTCTTGTTTCTTAGGTATCCAAGAACTCAAAATAGCGAAGGCATTTTAGAATTGACTTTCTTTTCCAACAGAGCTTCCCCTCTGTTAAGCAGGACATGGTTATCCAAGGCCTAGCGGACATTTCTCTGCTGCTTGTATTTCGGGGCAGGGACTATGGGATTGAACAGAGGGTTCATGCTCTAGCAGAACAATCAAGGAAGATAGAGGTTCTGTCCTCAAGAGGAGTTAGGCCACGGGCAGTCTCTGCCCCTTTCAGAGTTCTCACCATTTATCTCACTGTCCATCCAACCATTCATCCGTCCGTCCATCCATCCATCCGTCCATCCGTCCATCCGTCCATCCATCTATCCATCTGTCCATCCGTCCATCCATCCATCCATCCGTCTGTCCATCCATCTGTCCATCCATCCATCCATCCATCCATCCATCCATCCATCCATCTGTCCATCCATCTGTCCATCCATCCGTCCATCCATCCATCCATCCATCCGTCTGTCCATCCATCCGTCTGTCCATCCATCCGTCCATCCATCCATCCATCCATCCGTCCATCCACCCACCCACCTATTCAACAAATAAGCCTTTAATAATACTCCTAACCTACAAACATCAGGGCTTAGCCAGCTCATCTAAACATACTTGGAACACTTACATTAGCCTACAGTTGGGCAAACTCATCTAACACAAAACCTATTTTATAATAAAGGGAAGAATATCTCATGTAATGTATTGAGTACTGTACTGAAGTATAGTTTCTACTGAATGTGTATTGCTTTCATACCATTGTGAAGTCGAACCATTGTACGTCAACCGTTTTAAGTTAGGGACCATCTGTCATCAGATACTCATGGATGACACAGACACGGTGGCTCATGCCTGTAATCCAGCATTTTGGGCTGCCAAGGCGGGTGCATCCCTGAGGTCAGGAGTTTGAGACCAGCGTGGCCAACATGGTGAAACCCTGTTTCTACTAAAAATACAGAAATTAGCCGGGTGTGGTGGCGGGTGCTTGTAATCCCAGCTACCTGGGAGGCTGAGGCAGGGAGGATCGCTTCAACCTGGGAGGCAGAGGTTATGGTGAGCTGAGATCATGACATTGCATTTCAGCCTGGGCAACAGAGAGAGACTGTCTCAAAAAAAGAGAAAAAAAAGATACTTGTGGATGAGCTTTTGATTACTAACGGTAATGGGTGCTCTGCAGTCTAGACCAGTGCTGTCCGAAAGACCTTTTGGCAGTGATGGAAATGTTCTATATCCATACTGTCCAGTATGGTAGCCACTAGCCACACGTGGCTGTTGAGCATATGAAGCCTGGTTAGTGGGATTGAGGAACTGCTGTTTTTAATTTGATTTAATTAAAACAAATTTTAAAAAATATTCATTTTTAACATGTTATTTATTATTATTATTATTATTAGAGATAGGGTCTTGCTTTGTTGCCCAGGCTGGAATACAGTGGCATGGTCACAGCTCATTGTAGTTTTGAACTCCTGGGCTCAGGTGATACTCTCATCTCAGCCTCTGGAGTAGCTGGGACTATAGGTGTTCACCATCACACTCAGCTAGTTTATTTTAGTTTTTTAGAGATGGGATCTCACTATGTTGCCCAGGTATGTCTTGAACTCTTAACCTCAAGGGATCCTCCCACATCAGCTTCCAGAGTAGCTTGGATTACAGGTGAAAGCCACTGCACCCACCTCTTTTTAAATTTATTTTTAGACATGGTGTCTGTCTGTGTTGCCCAGGCTGGAGTGCAGGGTGTGCACTACACGCTTGAACTCCTGGGCTCAAGCGATCCTCCTGCCTCAGCTTCCCGAGTAGCTGGGACTACAGGTATGTACCACCACTCCCGGTTTGATTTACGTTTGGTTAATTTTTATTTAAATAGTCACATGAGGCTAGTATCTACTGTATCGGAGAGCATGGGGTCAGCCTCAGCATCACCTGGGAACTTGGTAGCAGGTGTAGATCCCCAGGCCCGCCCAGGTTCTGCTGAGTCAGAATCTCTGTGGGAGCCCATCGGCTTCTGAGTTTCAGCAATCTCTCCAGGTGATTTGTGTTTGGCCTTGCTCTAGGAAAAGTAGGCTGTGGGTGTGATGCTATCATGCCATTTATTCTGGGGGGTGGGGCATCAGGGAGCAGGGGAATTAGATTTCAACTGCACGGAAGCCTTAGGAGAAAGAGGACTGATAGAGCTGGGACTGAGACATGAGTATTGAGGTGACCGTGGCAGGCTTTGGTGGTGGTGGAACATAGCTTACCATGCCCAGCAGTGGGGAGGGCTTGGCACAGTTGATGAACTCGAAGCAGGTCAGTGTGTTGGAGTAAAGAGATGAAGCGTTTGTGTACTGGCAGGTAGGAGGCCTGGTCCTGCAGTTGTGTGATCCTGAAGTGGTGTCTTTACCTCTCTGGGCCTCATGTTCTCTTCACTGATAAAATGGAGATAACCACACTTGGCCACGCACTTGCCTAGTAGCGTCAAATGGACTCAAACTGCGTGGATGAAGCATGCACGTGCACAACACAAACGCTGGGATAAGTGGGTGCCGTGGCGGTCTTGTTTCTTACCGAGTCTTTGTTCTCCAACTGCACTGTCCCCACTTCTCCTACTTCAGGGTCTCAGCTCTGCTTGAGGGCCTCCTGCCTAGCATCACTCTCCCCCAGCCCTCCTCAGTCAGGCTAAGGCTGTCTCAGGCGGTCTCTGTGGCTCTGTGACCCGCACCCTGGCCTGATGAGACCTGCGTTCCTGTTGCTGCTCTGCATTTCCTTCCTGGAAAGTCCTCCCCAGGCCTCTGCGTCTCTTTTACTGGCGTCCTTTCCAGAATCTCAGGGGCCCTTTCCATACCCTCATCTGGAATCCCAGGATGGGCCCAGAGAGTGGATGTCTGCCAGTGTGTTTTCAAATCAGATGTAACCAAATGCCTTTTGGGGAAAGGCTTCATAGTAATTTTAGCAGCATCTTTTCTGTTGTCTAGACCTAAGATCAGCATTTTAGGAAAAAGCGTCAAGGTAAACTTTCCCCTGCCTCCCCCTGCTCTCCCCTCTCCACTGCTAGGACTCCGGTCATGGCCCTCTCCGAAGCATGTCAGGTGGCCGGAGCCTCAGGCATGCCCCAGCTATTTGGCAGCCAAAAGTTTTGTCCGTGGAAGACGCCAGACTTATTTTGAGATGGCAAATGTGGTGATGCTTCTCTGCTGGAAAGACACCAAGTGTCTGATCTCAGCCTTGGGGTGGTATTTTGGGGGGATATTAGCAGCTTCTTATCTAAAATAGACGCATGCTTTTCTTCACCCCCTCAGAATCCTTTGCAGTCAACTGTGTCCTCAGTACTCGGGATGATACCTTGAGCATACTGATTGCCCAGTATAGGTTAGTTACTGTTATTGTTACTATTATTATGTTGTTTTTCCAGGCCTGAAGCATTGCTTAGGCCTCTCCTCTAGACTAAGTCATTTACAATAAATGCAATGGAATCTTCCTTTTTTTTTTTTTTTCTTTTTTTTTTTTTGAGATGAAGTCTTGCTCTGTCACCCAGACTGGAATGCAGTGGCGTAATCTCTGCTCACTGCAGCCTCCAGCTCCCAGATTCAAGTGATTTTCCTGCCTCAGCCTCCCGAGTAGCTGGGACTACAGGCATCCGCCACCATGCCTGGCTCATTTTTGTATTTTTGGTAGAGATTGCCAAAAATACCATGCTGGCCAGGGTGGCCTGAAACTCCTACGTCTGGTGATCCACCTGCCTTGGCCTCCCAAACTGCTGGGGTTATAGGTTTGAGCCACTGCGCCTGGCTGAATCTTCCTTTTTTTGAGACAGGGTTTGGCTTTGTTACCCAGGCTGGAGTGCAGTAGCATGATTATAGTTCACTGCAGCCTCAACCTCCCAGGCTCAAGCAATCCTCCTACCTCAGCCTCCTCAGTAGCTGGGGCTACAGGTTTATGTTACCATGCCTGGCTATTTTTAAATTTTTAGTAGAGATGTGGCCTCATTTAGTTGCCTAGGCTGGTCTTGAACTCCTGGCCTCAGGCAGTCCTCCTGCCTTAGTCTTCCAAAGTGTTGAGACTACAGGCATGAACCACTGTATCCTGCCTGAATCTTCTTTTTAACGTAGATACCCAAGGAGAGCACTGTTTGACTCAAAGGAGTAAGTAGCTAATGGGTGAAATTTTAGCCACCTGGGCAAGACATTGCTTTATAGGGGAAAATGCTTCCCAAGCACCTCTCATGTCATTTGAGCTCAATGTCAAAACAAACAAACAAAAATACTCAGGACCTACATTGAAACCCTGCGGGAGGGTTGCAGTCTGGAACCCGAGGAGCGCATCCAGTGTCAGGATCATTTTATTTTCTTGGCTGCTTAGGATTAAAGTGTGTTTTCGGCTGGGTGCGGTGGCACACGTCTGTAATCTCAGCACTTGAGGAAGCCAAGGTGGGTGGATTGCTGGAGCCTAGGAGTTCAAGACCAGCCTGGCCAACATGGTGAAATCCCGCCTCAGCTCACAGTGAACATTGTGAGCTGCGATCGCACCACTGCATTCTAGCTTGGGCAACAGAGTGAGACTTTGTCTCAAAAAAAAAAAAAAAAAGGTTTTGTTTGGAATTAGAATATATCACTTGTAATTCAGGAAAGTAGCACAAAAATCCAGATTTCCCGTTGTTCTTCAGAGCAATCAGGAGATCTGGTTCTGTACAGGGAGGATGGGCTGGCGCTCTCTGCTCACACCCAGGCCTGCGTGCTCTGTGTCTGGTACCTACGACTCCCTCTTGAATGCATCAAGCCATCCTCACCTCTTAGTGTTACCTGACTGACCTTGGAGGTCTCCAGGTTGCCAGTACTTAAGGGTTAAATGAGCTGGGCAGTGCTACCTTGCCAGAGTCTGCCTGGAGCTCCTGGACCAGCCCTGCCTCCTGCTTGCTGTGTGACTTTGCCCTCGTCACACCACCTCCCTGTGCCTCAGTTTCCCCATCTGTCCAGTGGGGTGCTAGACTGGGTTGGCAGTTTCCCAGCAGGTGCTGGGTCCCCTGCTTCCCTCTTGAATTAGGCCTGCACCTTAGATTTCTCATGGAAAGTTAGGGAACTCCCAGAGAACTTCCTGTCCTGACCCCGTATCAACATCTTTGTGCAGCTGCTGCCTACGGGTTGCTTTTTTTTCGGTTGGTTTTGGTGGAGTGGCTGGGGATGTCAGGGCAGGAAAGGGATGATCAGAGTGTTAGTAATAAGAATAGCCAGATTTACTCAGCAGCCTATTCTCTCACTAAGGTAGGCCCTCTTTTACCCATTTTACTGATAAGAAACTGAAGTTCTGAGAGATTGAGTAACTTGCCGAAGGTCACCCAGCTCATGAGTGGCCGAGCCCTGCTGTGAGCCTGGTTGGTTTCATCCCAGACCCTAACCAGCAGGCTGCTCGCCCCGAGGTGGCTTGGGAGGTGGCATTGTAGGACACGTGTGGGAAAGAGGAGGTCAGGAGAGATGTCCCGCTGTGGAGGCGAGCTGGCCAGTGCTCCGGGGTTGCTTCAAGAGACCCGACTGCCTCCTGTCGCCTCTGTCCCTCTGGCCATCCACACTCCCAGGGTGGGGGCTGCTGCCTCCTCCCAGCTCCCTGCTCACATGCCAGACTCACCCCCATCGGAGCCCTGTTTTGGGCCGTGCTCCTGGATTTGAGAGGGGTAGAGAAATGGGGTGCTAGGCCTGTCAAGTCGTAAACTCATGGGTTAAAAATTTTTTTTTGACAATAGTGGCTTGCAAAACTTTTCTACATCAAATCGTATAGCCAAGCCAATTGATTGGGTTGTTCAGGAGGACCTTAGAGGACTGGAGTAATTTTGTAGTTCTCGGGACCAAGTGTGTTTCCTGTCTGTGCCTCAGTTGCCCACCTGAGAAGGCACAGCCCACTCTTGTCCCACTTCCCCTCCAGTCCTGCCCCATTGTTGGAAAGGGTAGGTGCGATATATCCTGGGCACAGGACATGCCTCCCCCGCCCCCCCACCTCAGCCCACGGGAAGGCAGATGAATCATGTCTGCTTCACAGGTGATGCCTGAAAAGGTTCAGTGTTACAGGCCCTGTCTGGTGACAGCTGGGTCCCCTAGCTGCTGAGGGCTGGGCTTGCGACCTTGACCCAGGGCCTTCTGTCTCCGAAGCTCCGGCTCCTCAGGGCCTGGCTCTTGGACCCTTGAAGCCCACAGCCTTCGACCTCACACCTTCCCTCGAACTGTCACTCCCTGAGTCCTCTGGGCTCTCCAGGAGGAAGATGTGGGAGTTCGGCAATCCTACTAATGTCTTTGAGGAAGGAGCTGTTCGTTTTCTTTCTCCAGCTTCTTCTGTAGGAGCTCACCTCAGGCTTCCCGATTCTCCAGGGCATTTATAGGATTGTGTGTGTGTGTGCGGGGGGGTGTGGACCCCTGCCCAGAGAGCTCTTGGCCTTTCCTGGGTGGCATCTGAGTCAGCTGCAGTGGCAGGACCGTCCCCATGGTCTCAGCTGCTGTTTCAGCCACTGTGCTGGTTTCCTGTCCAGCAGGGTTTGGTGGTACAGGTGACAGAGCCAACTCTGGACAACTTAAGCCAAAAGGGACTTTAACGAGAGGCCAAGGGGGAGTCAGCAGTATGAATGCACTGGGAGACGGAGGCCTTGGGGCAGCTCTGGAGATGCGGGGGCCAGACGGAATGGATGTTCTCTTTTGGGAACTGCCTTGGGGCAGGAGGGCCACCACCTCCCGTGTCTTCTGTGTGGCTCTGCTCGAGGATTGATCCCTGGGCAGATCGGAGCATGAGCCTGGGCCGTGGCCCTGGGAAGGGCAGGGCATTTTGACTGACAGTCCCTTGAGGTTAGGGTTAGAGGAGGTTCCTCAGGGCACAGTTGAGGCTGGGGCAGTGGATACCTGGAGGACGGAAGTACCTGCTTGGCTACTGCTGCTGTCCTGTTGGCCTGTCTTGCCACCTCAGAAGGCTCCAGCTGCCTGGAGTCGGGGTGCAGGGTGGGCTGGGGATGAAGTACACTGTCACCTGTTAGACCTGCTCTGGGCTGTGGGGATGGAGTCACCAAGACAGGACCTTTATGGCACCAGGTGGGTGGGGATTTGAGGGAAGCCCAGTCTAATATTGTTCACACACACAGGGACATGGGAGTTCAGAGAGAGCAGCAAGAATGTCCCCAGAGCCCCACCACCTAGTAGGGCTAGAACTGGGTGAGGGGACCAAGGTGGGAAGGCAAAATGCACCCCAAGGCAAGCGCAGGTGCCCCTGGTGGTGTGGCAGGGGATTTAAGCAGAACACATACACACTTTTAAACACACGAATTGCTAATGAATGCATGAAGGGCAAAATTAGAACCTCCCCACCCCCCCACCCTGCCCTGGCCACCCACTGTCCTCCCTGGAGGCTGCTGCTGGGCCTAGTTTCTTGTGTCTGGTTCCAGGGCAATTTTTATATGTTCAGACACATGAAAATGTGTGTATTCCTCTCCCCTCCCCCAGACACGCGGAAGTACACCATACAGCCCCTCACCCTTTCGCACTTTCCAAACTGTGCGAGAAATGATTCCAAATCAGCTACTCACTACTGCTTCAGGACTTCATTTTTTCATTTTTTTAGGTGTTCTGAGATGAGGTCTCACTCCATTGCCCACGCTGGAGTGCAGTGGCACAATCATAGCTCACTGCAACCTAGAACTCCCAGGCTCAGGAGATCCTCCCACCTCAGCCTCCTGAATTGCTGGGCCTACAGCACCTGCCACCACACCTGGCTTATTTTTGTATTTTTCATAGAGGTGGAGTCTCATCATGTTGCCTGGGCTGATCTTGAACTCCTGGGCTCCAGTGGTCCACCCACCTTGGCCTCCCAAAGTGTTGGGATTACAGGCATGAGCCACCACACCCAGTCCCCTTTATCCCAG
The DNA here is from genome assembly GCF_048565385.1 of Saimiri boliviensis. NCBI lineage: Eukaryota > Metazoa > Chordata > Mammalia > Primates > Cebidae > Saimiri > Saimiri boliviensis. The sequence continues at coordinate 122,526,135 of NC_133449.1, forward strand.
TCTTTATCAGTGGTATTGGCTATGCCCTCTCTCTCCCTTCTCATAGCCAGTCAGGTGGCAGGTGTCTGTGGCTTCTAGAAAACAACTAGCTGGATGGGGAACGTGGATGTGGGGGAGCCAGGACCCTCTGGCCCCATGCCTTGTTGTGAGGTTTTAGATTGCACAGGCTTGGATGTAAATTCTAGCTCTGCCACTTGCTGGCTGTGTGACTGTGAGTGAGTGTCGTAACCTCTCTGAACGTAGATTTTCTCACTTGTGCAATGAGGATGTTTGATGACTCCTTGCAGGATCCCAAGGAAGTGACACGAGTGCTGTGTGTGTGGAGCAGCCCGCCTAGGCGACGGTGCTCAGTGGAGTTTCGATTATGGTGGCACCAGAGGTCTGCCCCCTGTCACAGGCTTGAGGGCAGGAGGAAGGGGAGAGGAGAGCGGGACAGAGCCTGCTTCTCTGCCCCTGTGGCATCCATCCCAGATGAGCAAATGGCTCTCAGCGGGGCATGGGGAACGGAATCTCTTGCTGGCTGGCTGTGGCCGGCCAGCCTCGGGCAGCTGCCCTGTTCCCAGATCTGGGGTTCCAGGCTGGGTGGCTGAGGCGGTCAGGCGGGGCCTGGGCAGCTGACAGGGCCTCCAGGGGCGGGGGTGGGGTAGGAGGCCAGCTGCAGCCCTGGAGCAGCAGAGAGCCAACTCAGACTTTAACCCATTCCAGTCCTGCGGGGATGGCTGCACTCCGGGCCCTGAAATGGCTCCCTTTGCTTTCAGTAGCCTCATTTGCCCTGTGAGAGCCTTGTCGGACCAGGGAGTTTGCAGCCTGTGGTGTAAGGACTGTATGTGGCCTGCGAGAAGTTTGGCCAGCCTGTCTACAAGTTGGAATTCTTATAAACATTCAGATCTCTGGTCTCCTGGGAGAAACCGGAAGATGGAACCCTGCTAAGCACACTCTGGGTGGCAGTGTAGGCTGGGCTGGGGGTAGAGTGGTGCCATTGTCATCCCCACCCCTGGTAATTATTCCTGGTACTTACCTATTTCCCCTGCGATCATCTGAGATCCCATCAAGGCCAACTCTAACTCCTCTCCTGGCTGAGCCTCGGCTTGCTTGGGGGTCTCTCTATCTCTGCTTGGTCCCCTCCCATGCCGGGAGCCTCACTACCTCCCAAGCAGACTTCCCCTCATTGCCTCTGCTGATCGTGTCCCATCTGTTTCTTCTTGAAATCTTTCTGTAGTGCCTTCCACTGGCTGGTCCCGGTTTGACCCCTTGAGGCCACACAGCCAGTGCAGTCTGTCTTCCCTGTGACAGCCCTTCAGATGCTTGAAGACAGCTCTGAGGGCCCCCTGAGTCTACCCCTCTGGACTGAACAGCGTCAGTTCCTTCACTTACGCTCCCAAGATGTGGTTTCAAGACCCCCCATTACCCTGATGCCCCTCCTTGGCCACGTCCTCGTGGGCCCGTGAACTTTTTGTGGCTGGACTCTCAGCGCTGCCCTGCACACCCCAAGGGCCTCGAGACCACTCAGACATGCCCCAGGTCCCTCTTGTGTTGAGGAAGAGAAAGTGTAAATGCACAGAAAGTATCCGTGGGGCCCACTGCCCTCAGATACCCACGGCAGTTCCGAGAGGGGCATTAGAGGTGCTTTTATTTTTCTCTGAGTGCTTACCTGTATTTATTTGTTTTTCCTACAATCTGGAAGATTAAAAAAAGTAACAAAGCAAAGGGCTTGTGATGAATTCACTTTAACCAACTCATAGCCGTTGCCTGCAGAGATAAGGCCCTGAGCTGGGGATGAGGGGCAAGGAGGAGGAACAGGATGGGGCCCTCCCTCGGGGAGCTCACAGCATACGGGACCCTGATGCGCCCAGGGGTCTCAGCTGAGCCAGGCCCTCAGAGAGGATCATGGGGACCAGAGGAGGAAGAATCTGTTTACCCAGGGATCTGGGAAGGCCTCTTGGTTGGGTGGGGGCCTCCCACATGGAGCGGGGTCTTTTGGGTAATGAGAGCAGCAGTGGCGGAGGTGCTGAGACAGGAGCGAGTTTGCCTGGAAGGGAGCGGGTGGGAGCATGGCTTGGAGCATCAGAGGTAGGAAGGGTGTATGTGGGGTGGGGGACAGAGGGGCTGGCAGAGACTCCTCTCTGGCCATCCTCCTTGTGGGGAGGAGTCTGTGAGCCTGGGGACGCTCACGTTCTTTCTTCTCTAGATGATCTCCAGATGTCAGGACTCCCTCAGCCTCCCCGACCCCAGATCACCCTGGACCTCTGGGGGCCTCTCCCTGTGTGTCTCTTCCCAAGGATGGACCAAGCCTTCCATGTGCATATCCCCAGGCGGAGGAGTGGGGAAGGGGAGCTGTCAGCAGGAGTGGGGCATGGGCAGAGCTTTGACACATGGGTGCCCCTATCCTCCAGGGAAGCAGCTGGGGGTGGGAGGAGAAGACGGGTGAGCTCAGGCTCGGGGCCTGGGTCCTGACTGCTGGGTGAGCTCTCATGCTCACGTGGTTCAGAAGGCTTCCCCCGGTGTCCTGCTGAGAGCTCCTGGTTGGAGCCACCAGCGCCAGACCCCTGGTAGCTTTGTCTCCAGTCTCAGGATCAGGCTTTAGATGCCTCAGGGCTTGGAGGCACTTTGGAGGCCGTCAGAAGGGGGAGCAGAAATGCCTTTTCCAGCTGTGCTAGCCCACCCAGGGTCCCCACCTCTCCCTTCTGGGTGCCAGCATGTGGTCTGCTAGGGGAGGAGGAGGCAGCCACATCTGTGCTCGCAGGTGCAGAGCGAAGCCTCTGGGGCTCTTCTCTTGGATGCTCCTTTTCCCCAAAATCCCGCTCTCGCCTTCTTAGGGGTTTTGGGGCCAGCAGGACCTGGGTGTGTATTTTGGTTCCACTGCACACAGGCTGCACCGGCGTGTGCGTAGTGGAATACCAGGCTTCTCTGAGGCTTCTCTACCTGGGTGGGGAGATTGAACCTGCTGCTGCCTGCTGGGGCATGGCACTGTGAGCGACACACAGGGCATGGGACCGATGCAACCTGCGCCACTTTGCACTAGGCAGCTTTTCCAAGGGCCCCCAGGGCCCGCCCCTGCCAGCCGTGGACCAGATGTGCGTCTTTGGAAGGTGTGGGGGAGCTTCTCTGTGTGGGTGTCCTTGCATGATGTGTGGGCTGCTGTGTTTTGATTGAAAGGAGCCAAACTGATTTTCCTGGCCCATCTCTCCACCATCCACAGCAGAAAGTTAAATAAACACAGCCAAGTATTATCACAGGACGCGCGGAAAATGAACTTGGTCCCCACGGGCGGCCACATCTGGCAAGTGTGGGGCCGTGCAGGGCTGTGGGATGAGACAGATGTGGTTAGGCAGGAAGGACTCAGTGGGCCCCCTGGCTCAGGGACGTGCCTCCTGCCAGGGGTTCTGGCCCTCAGTGGCATCTCTTCCCATGCTGAACCTTTTCTGAGGCTGTGCCTTCTGGCTTGACTTCCCTTGAGCCTTGCTGCGGCCTGGCAGGTCTCCTGGCCCTCCCCGGTGGGCGAAGGGGATGCATAGCTCGAGTACCTTGGCCCTGGGGCAGGCGGTCAGGCGCACTTGGGAAGCAGTCGCACTGTCATGCTTTCCACCCCTCTCTACTCCTCCATTAACGGCCCTGGGGGAGTGGACGAGCCACTGGCTGAGGGAGCGCTTCACTGCTTGCCAGAGTATGTAGCTGGCATGTCCCCCACTCCTCCCACTGTCCCCTGCCCAGCATTGCCCATGCGACAGTCAGCCCTTGCTGAACTCCAGTGGGCTGGGTGGATTCCCGGAGATCCATTTAGGACAACTGATATGCTCTTTTTGTTGGGAGGAAGTGAAGATGGGTGGGCCCTCCTTTCCATTCATTTCTTTATCAGAGGGGCCCAGCACTTCCTATGCCCACTGTCCCCAAAATGGGACATTGCACTGGAGGTTTGTGGGATTCAGGTGGTTGATAGGTGAATGCTTCTCTTTTCTTCATATATATATTTACTCCTTTGTCTATTAGGAACATGCTACTTTCTGTGTTTATTTTAATGTCTATTAGAAAAATGGGGGAGGGGCGGGGGGTGGGGAGGTGGGAAGAGGTAGCATGGGGAGAAATGACAGATACAGGTGAGGGGAAGGAAGGCAGCAAACCACACTGCCATGTGTGTACCTATGCAACAATCTTGCATGTTCTTCACATGTACCCCCAAACCTAAAATGCAATTAAAAAAAATAATAAAATAAAAAAAAATTAAAAAAAAAAAAAGAAAAATTGAGTAGGGCATAATGGCTCACGCCTATAATCCCAGTGCTTCCAGAAGCCAAGGCAGGAGGATTGCTTGAGGCCAGGAGTTTAGGAACAGCCTGGGCAACGTGGTTAAACCCTGTCTCTATAAAAAAAATAAACGTTAGCTCGGTGTGGTGGTGCACACCTGTAGTCCCAGCTACTCAGGAGGCTGAGGCGGGAGGATGGCCTGAGCTCAGGAGGTCGAGCCTGCGCTTAGCTATGATGGAGCCACTGCACTCTGGCCTTGGTGACAGAGCAAGATTTTGTCCCTATGAAAGAAAAAGCAGAAAGAAAAACTGTTACTAGTACACCAAATGTGTGATTTTATGAGTAACGCTGCTTAGGGTGAAGCTGGAAGAAAAGGAATGTGAGACAAAGCAGGGAGTTGATGGGAAGGAAAATGTCCTGTGACTCTGAGTGCTGGAGATGTGTGGTCCTGGCAGGAGTGGTCTGGGAAGGTACCTGGCAGCCCCGGGGCAGGGATGGTGGAGGGGCCGAATCGCTGCTCAGGAGGCTGTGCCTGTACCGTGCCACGGCCCCCGGGATGGTCGGCATGCTTAGTGAAGGTTCGGGGGTTGTCTTGGGATGGCAGGCAGGTTTGGGTTCGGGAAGGCCTGCCTTGGTGGCACCAGCTGCCAGGTGGAGCTGCCCGGGGACCCCTGAAGGCTTTCTCCATGTGTGAGCTCCCCATGGTGGCTGGGCAGTGGGACCAAGCCGGGCGCACATCTGTGCCAGTGAAATGTCCCTCTCCCAAATCAGACATTAAAAATATAACTCCTTAAGCTGTGAAGTATGGTGCTTGTCCCTACCCTGGGATGTCTGTGTGGGGTGAAAAAGTGTTTGGAACCGGGCATTATAGTTCATTCCTACGGAAGGCTTGGGCTTTTAATATGACAAAGGGGAAGGAAATCAAGATGTGTGTGGAGTTGGTACTACTGTAGTGTGTGTTTAAAATGGCTCAAATGGTACATTTTTATACTGTGCAGTTTTTTTTTTTTTTTTTTTTTTTTTTTTTTTTTTTTGAGATGGAGTCTTGCTCTGTCACTCAGGCTGGAGTGCAGTGGTGCAATCTCTGCTCACTGCAACCTCCGCCTCCCTGGTTCAAGTGATTATCCTGCCCCAGCCTCCTGAGTAGCTGGGATTACAGACGTGCGCCACCACGCCCAGCTAATTTTTGTATTTTTAGTAGAGAAAGGGTTTCACCATGTTGGCCACGCTGGTCTTGAACTCCTGATCTTATGGTCTGCCTGCCTTGGCCTCCCAAAGTGCTGGGATTATAGGTATGAGCCACCGTGCCTGGTCTGCTGTGCATTTTTTTTTTTTTTTAACCACAAAACAAGTATGAGGGAGAAGAGCAATGTGTATAAAGAGAGGTGGATGGCTGATCTGTGTGTTAAGAACCAGATGGAAACATACAGACACACACACACACACACACACACACATACACACCATACAAAAATCAGTTTTCAATAACAGACTCAGTTTCCTCTGCTTGTGTTTAAAATAAACCACATGTACAACAAGAAACTGACATTTATTTGTAGTATGTTAGCACAGAGGACAAGCTGTTAAGGGCCTGTAAAAAAAATACTAGTTTCTACTTATAGTGCTTTTCTTCAAACAAAAGTGGCAAGAAGGAAGGAGAGTGGGGTGCCGATCTTACCTCTTCTTCCTTTCCACCTGAAACAGCAAACAGATCTGGGCAGACGTGGGTCCTCTCTACCTTGAGGGAGGGCTGGGCTCTCAGGCTGATGTACCCCTTTCATCTGGCAGTTGTGTGGGCTGTTGTGTGGCCCCTCCCTGGGGGGCTGGGGTGCCCTCCGCTGTACCACCTTCCATCAGGGTTGGCCAGCTGGTGGGCGAGAGCTCAGTGTTGCCCCTGAAACAGGATGCAGGAGCCAGACCCTGTCGTAAATCCGTGTTTATATGCTGTGTGTTTCTAGTTAACAAGACCATGCAGAGATGACTATATGAAATGAAATACACGTATGAACGAGGAGATTAACCTCAGGGAGAGATGGGATTAAACAGGAGGGCAGCCCGGGAGGCCAGGGGGCCCTCCCTGTTAAGGCCCAGGCAGGCGGTTCCCCAGAAAGGGAATTTTCAGCACATACTGCAGCCCTGGGTGGATTGGCTGGGGACACGGAAACAATCATCCTATTTTGCTTTGCTTGCTGGACACCAGGCACTAAACTGAGATCTTTACTTGTGTTATTTCACTTTGTCTTTAAAATAAATAGGAAATTTTAAAATCCCATTTAATAGATGTGGAAATAAAGACTCAAAGAGTCCATTGCCCAGGGTTGCACGGCAAGCAGAGGTGGAGTTTATGATCCATGTGGGCTACACACCCAGTACTGACCTGTGCAGACTGATCTCTGCAGGGTTCAGAAAAGAGCAGTCATTTCAGCCCCTACCTGCCTGGTGAGCTTCACCTTATTTTGGGAAGGTACAGGCAATCTGGGAAGCTCAGCCAGTCAATTACTGTTTGTTTTGAAGGGGCTGAGGGAGGAAGGATGGTGTGGTGAACTTCGGGGCGCTGAACTTTGCAGCCTCATAGACCCGGCTTCAAATCCGGGTTCTATCTTTCTCTGCTTCTGTAATTTAGTTCACTTTGAAAAATTAATTTAGGCCCTCGTTTTTCCATCTGTAAGATGAATACCTACCTTAGTAGGGCCATTGGGAGGATCTGCGTGAACGTTGTAACGTGTGAAGAGGTGGCTTAGTGTTTTCTCCCTACAGATATGCGATGGTTGTCACTGGCATCTTTGATGGGCACCATCTGCTGCGAGGTAAACTGGAAGGTGGGAGGAAGAGAAGATGGAGAGGCTCTCCCTAAAGGAGCTGAGAGTATGGTTGGGGACACCATATAATGCTGTGGGATCTGGGGAGGCTGAGGCGGGTGGATCACCTGAGGTCAGGAATTCAAGACCAGCCTGGCCAGCATGGTGAAACCCCATCTCTACTAAAAATATAAAAATTAGCTGGGCACAGTGGTAGGCACCTGTAGTACGCACCTGTAGTACCAGCTACTTGGGAGGCGGAGGCAGGAGAATTGCTTGAACCTGGGAGGTGGAGGTTGCAGTGAGCAAAGATCGCACCACTACACTCCAGCCTGGGCGACAGAGTAAAACTCTGTCTCAAACAACAACAACAACAATAAAAAACTGTGGGATCAGAGTTCCATTTGCCAGGCGTTGGGGTATTGGGCCCTGAACCATGTGCTTTATACACACCATCCTGTTTGATCTTCAGAGCTATCTGGCGGGGTTGACGTGCACAGGCAGGTTACCTGATTGGCCCAAGTCACACAGCAAAATGTGGCAGATTGGGATTTGATCCTAAGGCATCTTGCTTCAGTTGCACCCCGCTGCAGATGAGCCCGAACTTCAGTCCATGGGTGGAGAAGGCTCTTTGGAGAGGTGATCTTGAGCTCTGAGTGGTATTTCTGACCCAGAGAGTAGGTGGCCTTGTAGCCAATGGTCAGGCTGACTCTGGAGACTTGGATGAGAAGCTGGAAGCCCTGGGTCTGTGTCCAGGTCTCCTCATAGGCTGAATCCCAGGTGATGCTAGGCTGGGTGGGGTGAGCCTACCTAGATTTCCCCTAGAATTGATTACTTAGTTAAATTCAATTTGGTTAGATTTTTTTCTAAACTTTATCTTTGAGCAGGAAAACTTGCTTACATTAAAAAAAGAGACCCATGGACTTTTAAGATTTTGTACACAATTATCATTCTTCCTGAAAATGAGATTTGCATGTTAGTGTAAAAAAATCAAAATTTAAACTCTGATTGAAGTAGAAACTCATCTTAAAGCTGGGCACAGTGGCTCACGTCTGTAATCCTAGTACTTCATGAGGCCGAGGTGGGCAGATCACCTGAGGTCATGAGTTTGAGATTAGCCTGGCCAACATGGTGAAACCCCATCTCTACAAAAAATATAAAATTAGCCCAGGCGTGGTGGCGGCCACCTGTCATCTCAGCTGCTCGGGAGGGTGAGGCAGGAGAGTTGCTTAAACTAGGGAGGTGGAGGTTGCAGTGAGTCAAGATCTTGCCACTGCATTCCAGCCTGGGCAACAGACAGAGACTCCATCTCAAAACAAAAACAAAAACGAACAAACACTCATCCTAGCCCTGGGCTGGTCCCCCATCCCTGAGGCTGCTCTGGGGCTATGGCTGTGGAGACAGAGGCCTCACCTTGAGTTCTGGGCCGTGGGCTGTGGGTGGCGGGTATCCAGCCTGTCCGGTGCCTGCTTTTCCCCTTTCCTAGCTCCCTGCCCCTCTTATGTCTACACTCCAGGTCCTCACCATTTCTACTTGGTTTTGTCTTGTTCTGAGTTTGGGATGGATTTAGCATCCTCCAGCAAACCATAGTTCGTTCATTCATTTATACATTTGTTCACTCACTCAGCTCCTATGTGCCAGCCCTTGAGGGGCACAGTGATGGGTAACCCTTGTCATTGTGGATTCACTGTCTCGCGGTTGAAGGTCAAAACCAAACGTCCCTTTCTCATCCCTCTCATGCTACATAGCGCAGAGTTCCAGGCAGCCTAGAGGTGCGCAGTGCTTGCTAAAGGCGGAAATGGCCAAATGCCTCCTTGTATTATATCCCCAAAGCCTAAAAATTCCATCTTCAGAAACAATCAAGCTTCAGAACTAATCCTAAGGAAAATTATTGAACAGGTTTGTGGCCATATGCATGTTGCAACGTGGATTATCCTACAGTAGGAGACAGCTGGAAATAGGCTGGCTATCCAGCAACAGGGTGTTGCTTATTTAGAGCCTGCTGTGATGGGACTCAGACCATCATTGATAATAGTGTTGGTCTCTGTCATTTTTTGAGACAGGGTCTCGCTGTGTCACTCAGGCTAGAGTGCAGTGGTACCATCATAGCTCACTGCAGGCTTGACTCATTGGGCTCAAGTGATCCTCCTGCCTCAGCCTCCTGAGTAGCTATGACGACACATGCGTGCCACCATGCCCAGCTCAATTTTTAAATTTTTCTGTAGAGATGGAATCTCACTATGTTTCCTAGGCTGGTCTCGAACTCCTGGCTTCAAGTGATTCTCCCATCTTGGCTTCCTAAAGCCTTGGAATTGCAAGTGTGAGCCACTGGGCTGGACCTTGGTCTCTGTTTTTGATGTGAAAGGATATTCAGTGGGTACTGCTGAGTTGGAAAAGCAGAATACAGCACACTACCTGTTTTTAAAGTTGTAACAATGTATTTATATACAGGAAAGTTGTGCTTTGAGTTTCTTAACTCAGGTGTATTCCCTAGTGTTCTATGTTGTACATGGGTTACTTATGTCAGGACCTTTTACAGAAAGAAAAAGGTGTTTATTCTAGAAAACAATAAGCATAAATGGCCACTTGGAGTGAATTTGATGTTTCTGATGTATTTGGAACACGGGTGCAAAGCCTGGGCAGGAGAACCGGGGTCCCTGCAGTGTCCTAGGCTGACTCCAGCTCCCCTCTCTGCCGCTGAAGCCCCTTCTGTCCCTCCTCCTCCTCCTGTGACACTGTGCCTTTGTCCCACAGTGTGCCGACTGTGCACATTTCTGCTGCTCAGCAGTGTCCTGGTTGGTAGCTTGGTGCTGGCTGCGGTGGTGGCATTTACACTGCAGAAAGCGGCAAACCCTACAAACCGGAGCCTCTTGTTCTCCTGGAGAGCCCCCTGTTAAATACTGACCAGCACACCATTGTCTCTCATGGTTTCACCCCAAGGATCTTGAGTGCTGGGGAGACCTATGAGATGAACTCTCCTCTTCTTAGGTTCCTCTGGGGCTGGTACAGGGAGGGACTTAAGGAGTCTTCTGTATTTGGATCATGGGAGAGGGCAGAGTGAGAGAGAGTGAGAGTCCGGTCCTGTGTTGACTGAGCCTACTCAATCTGGAACCAGAGCTGCTGCCTGACGGAGACAGAAGTAAAACAAAGGGGTTAAGGATTCTATTCCTGGACGGGCGAGGTGGCTCACTCCTGTAATTCCAGCACTTTGGGAGGCCGAGGTGGGAGGATCGCTTGAGGCCAGGAGTTCAAGACCAGCCTGGCCATACAGTGAGACCCATCTAAAAAAAAATTAACAATTAACTGACTGGGTATAAGGGCATTTTCCCCTAGTCTCAGCTACTTGTGGGGCTGAGGTGGGAGGATCGCTTGAGCCCAGAAGTTTGAGGCTGCAGTGAGCTCTGATCACACCACTGCACTCCAGCCTGGGTAACAGAACAAGGCTGTGCCTCTTAAAAAAAAATGCATTCCTGGCTACACCCCATCCTAGCTCTGTGATTTTTGACAAATCGCTCAGCCTTAGTTTTCTCATCTGTAAAAATGGAGTTAATGAATGTAGTTATCTCATAGGTTCTCAAATGCAAGCATGCATCAAAATCCTTTGTTGGGAAATCCTTTGTCGGTCTTGCAAAAACACAGAACAGATTCCTGAGTCCCAGTCTCAGATATTCTGATTTCGGAGGTCTGGGATGGGGCCTCAGATTCTGTATTTCCAATATGCCCCCAGGTAATGCTGCTCTGGCTGGTCTGAAAGCGATATTCTGAGAAGCACTTGGCACAGCTGAAGTGCACACATGTGGCGCGTGTGGGGACTCGGCTGCATTTGGCAGCTTATTCAGAGGTGGGCAGCATTGTCGAGGAGGAGGCCAGGGACTGGGAGCTAGAACACTGCGTTCCAGGTCTGCTTTTGCCGCCTTGTCTGGGCCCCCTCGCTGAGCTATTTCTCTTATGTGGGACTCTGTTCTTCTGTGAAATGGGTCAGTAAAGTCCTCACTTTCAGGCAGGAGCTGAAGAAGCATCTCTAAAAGCCTCTAGCGCCAGACAGTTGGGGTGCAGGGTGGTGGGGAAGGATGTGAGGGACCTGGGCCAGGTTGGTGTCTGTCTCCTCACCCACGTGGGACCGGCACAGAGGGGCAGGCTGTGGCAGGGCACGCTCTCGCCAGCCCCCGGGGCTGCCAGCATACCCAGGCTTGGCTTCTCTTCTGACAGAGCTGTGAGGGACTCTTCCAATAGAAGAAAATAGACGTTGTTTTAATTCACTCGGGTTCCTGCCTTTGCGATGTTGTCTTCACTTCTCAGTTCCCGATTCTGTTTCCCACTAACCTTGCCACATCAGGTGGCTTTGCGATATTCAATTTCCTTTTCTTTTCCTGCCCCATAGCTGGGCTGACCACGGTGGAATGAGGGCTGAGTGGCTGGGTGTTCACGGCTCCCCTTCTTCCTTCTTTTCCCTCTTTTGCCTTTGAGCTGAAGCTGTGCTTAGAAACATCCGCCCTGGCCTGGGAGTCTGTGGCTGGTGCTGGACAAATGCTGTGGCTTTCCGGGGCTTCATTTCCTCACCAGAAAAGTAAGGATTTTAAGGGGTCCCTCTGAAGGGGCCTGGGAGGATGAAAGGGGAGTAGGTGGGATGCCCAGCACCGTGCCAGGTACCACTTGGGCTCAGTGAAGGTTGGCCTTTCCTGTTCGCTTTGGGCACATCCTCAAGCATGTGTGCAGGTGTGTATGTGTGTGTGTGTGTGTGTGTGTGTGTGTGTGTGTTGGCCAGATGCTTGCAGGGAAAGTCTATGGATCAGAACAGAGAAGCCCAATTTGAAGCTGCATCTATGCTGAATGAGAGAAAGAACCCTGACCAATGGGCAGTATCTATGGCGGGTGCAGGATAGGAGAACTGGCACAGGTGTTCCACCTGTGTGCGGTTCCGGGTCTAGTGAAAAAACCCTTTTCCTAGTACTCAGAGAAAAATCCCAAGGAGGGAGGATGATGTGCAGCCAGGAATTTGAGACCAGCCTGGGCAGCATAGCGAGACCCCCATCTATGCAGAAAAATACCTTTTTTTTTTTTTTGAGACAGAGTCTTGTTCTGTCACCCAGGCTGGAGTGTAGTGGCACGACCTCTGCTCACTGCAACCTCTGCCTCCCAGGGCCAAGTGCATCTCATGTCTCAGCCTTTCGAGTAGCTGGGATTACAAGTGTGCATCAACATGCCCAGCTAATTTTTATACTTTTTGTGGAGATGACCTTTCGCCATGTTGTCCAGACTGGTATTGAACTCTTGGGCTCAAGTGATCTGCTTCCCAAAGTGCTGGGATTACAGGTGTGAGCCACTATGTTGGCCAGAAAAATATAACAATTAGCCGGGTGTAATGATGCATGCTTGTGGTCCTAGCTACGCAGGAGGCTGAGGCAGGAGGATCCTTGAGCCAAGAGTTTGAGGCTGCAGTGAGTCAAGATGTCACCATTGCACTCCAGCCTGATGACACAGTGAGACATTGTCTTAAAAAATAAAATAAAGAAAACTTCAAGTGTTTCATATTCATTGTCCTGTTTTACATACCACCATCATCATCATGTTTTTATTAGGAAAAGATGAGAATAGGATTCAAATTTCTGCAGAATTGCCCAAGATACAGATTCTGCTGGGGTTAGTGTCTGCTCCTTCTGCAAAGATCTCCTAGACTTTCTCTTTTGGGGTGATGGGGAACAGGAGGGTGAGAGGGAGATGAGCTCCCACAGAAGCTGAGCCCCTTGGCTGTCACCTCCAGGCAGTTCCACATTTAGGGACACCATCCCTGCACTGTAGTGGGGACAGGAAGGCAGTGATGCTAAGGCATCCGTGGCTCTAGCCAGGCATTCCTGTGGGTGGGGAGGGATGGGCTGAATCTCAGTGGGAAACTTGATCTCACTGCTCAAAACCCAGCTCTCCTGTCTTTGCAGGCAGAGCAAAACCTCAGCAGCCAGCCAGGAACCTAGTGGGAGAAGGGGAGCTTGAATTATCCCAGTAACATGAGCTCACATTGATTGCATGCTTCCCTGAAGCTAAGTGCTTTGGGGTATCATCTCATTTCATCCTTTCCATCCTCCTGCGAGGTTGGTACTCTGGTTATCCCCGTTTTACAGAGACTGAAGATCAGGGTGCATTCAAGTCTCTTGCCTGAGATCTGATGGCCTGTAAGTGATGTACTAGGTGGGGACAGCAGCCTATTCCAGGGTCCACTCCCCACACCTCTACATTTTATAGTGTCTCTCCAGGCTCCTTCCTCCACCTCACTGCTGTGGCCAGAGGAGCTCTGTTGCGTGACTTCTGCAAGGGTCACTTTTCCTGTAAGGACAGACGAACTTCCTTTTTGGAATTCTTGGATTATTCCCTGGCGTCTTTCTGTTCTCTCTACTTTACATATAGTAAGGCAAGGAGAGGAAGGGGCACAGTGGCCAAGCAAGCGTTAGGCTTCTGGCCCCTCTGTCCACGATTCTCCAGGGAACAGTCTACGAGGAGTCTCCCCTCAGTAGCATGGCAGCTTCCAGAGGTGATGGTTCTAAAGTCAGTGTTTAAGGAGAAAGTCAAGCTTTGCCAAAATAGCCTGTTACGAAAGTGCCGACGTGGAGACCCACTGACCTTCTCTCAGTGAGTCTTAGCAACGATTTTTGTTCCCGCATTGGAATATTTTGCTTTAAATTTTTAAAAAGAAATTGTATGTATTTATTTTTTAAAAGTACTAGATTGGGTAGAAGATTTCTGGTTAGGAGTCACGTTGTTTAAAAACAGGTTTCTTTTCTGTTTTGTTTTTGAGACAGTCTTGCTCTGTTGCCCAGGTTGGAGTGCAGTGGCGTGATCTCAGCTTACTGCACCTCTGTCTCCCAGGTTCAAGCAATTCTTGTGCCTCAGCCTCCGGAGTAGCTGGGATTATAGATGTCCATCATCACACCTGGCTAATATTTGTATTTCTAGTAGAGATGGAGTTTCACTATGTTGGCCAGGTTGGTTCTCAAACTCCTGAGCTCAAGCCAGGACTTGACCTCTGCTTCCACGAATATGGGGATTATAGGTGTGAGCCATTGCACCAGGCCTTCTTTCTTCTTTTAAGAGACAGGCTCTTGCTCTGTCACCCAGGCTGCAGTGCAGTGATGTGATCATAGCTCACTGCAGCCTCGAACTCCTGGGCTCAAATGATCCTCCCACCTCAGCCTCTCAAGTAGCTGGGGCTACAGGACCATACCATCATTTCTGGTTACTTTTTGAGTTTTTTATGGAGATGGGATCTTGCTTTTTGCTGAGGCTAGTCTGGAACTCCTGGGGTCAAGCAATCCTCCTGCCTCGGCCTCCCAAAGTGCTGGTGTTATAGGTGTGAGTGAGTGAGTGTGCCTGGCCTGAAAAATAGGTTTCTTTAACTACTAGACCCAGCCTCCTTTTGGAGGTGCCCACATGTTGGGGTGTGGGGTGTGGACAGAGAGACCCATAAGACAGAGCCAGAGGGTCCGGGCCCTTTCATCCTCACCGCAGGGCATAATGGCAGGTGGTCTTAGTTGTGCCATTTAAACGGCTTGTTCTCTTTTCAACAATCAGTCAGGGTGAATCACAGGAGTTAAACAGAGGTGATTGTGATGTGACTCTGTCATATGTGGCTTCTCTGAGGGTCTGAGCTTAGTGCCCAGCGGCCTGTCAGTGGGGGTGTTGGGTGGTTTCAGGTTTCAGCTTTAGCTGCTAGGAGCATTCGATTTCCCATGCACTCACCCCACCCCACCCACTGCCCGGATACATCCCCACCTGAAAGGAGCCTGGAAGATGCGGGCTACCTGGTTGGGTTTATCTGCACTTGCCCCTGGTTGTTTGACCCAGGAGCATGATGCCAGAGATGATCGTGGGCTGTAGAAAAATGATTGGCCATGCTTTTGTGCAAAGGAATGGGCACCCCTTTCTCTGGGTATTCACAGCCCTGCACCAGGACACAGCGCTTGTAGACAGTGTGGGTCACATTTCAGCTGTTTCTTGCCACCTTTGCTTGGCCTTTTGTGCAGTGCTTGGCCTATAGTGCTCTACCTGCTGGACCCACCTGTCTGGTCCATGCGTTTCCATTCCTGGAGGTTGCTCAGTAGTAAGTCAGGAGCAGTGACGCTCTGTTTCATGCTTGACCATGAGACTCAGGGCTCTGGGTGCCTCCTTTACCTGCTGTGCCCTTGGCCTGCATTGTGTGAGAGGGTTTCCCTATGGGTGAGCTAAGGAGAGCCAGTCATGTGCTCTTTTCCCAGCCACCACCTCTGCTGGGACAGGGATGTCTCTGGAGAGGCATGGGATGCTGTAAGGGTGGGATCATTCCAGAGGCCAGCAAAGCATAGGGAAGTTTCCCAAGGCCTTGGGGAAAGCAGCTGAGAAAACTCCGCAAATGAGAGCCATTGGACTGTGGGTGCTTAAAGCTATTTTGGGGGCAGGGGTGGTTCTAGATCTTCTGATGAAATCTATGGATCCTTTCCCAAGAACAGTGTCCTTCTGTGCCTGTGCGGAGCAGCTCACACCCAGAGCCTTCCTCCAGCCTTGAAGCCAGGCTAAGCCAAGGGCCCTAGTGTGGATCTTGGAGTTCAGAAGGGAGTGTTCTAGGTGCTGCCCTGGCCCTCTTGGAGGGCCGCCTCGGACTCTCGGAGCAGGTCTAGCCTCCGTTTGTCTCTCATTCACCTCCTGCCATTGTCTGCCTCAGAATGTGTCTCCTGAGCTTTCCTGCCTTTGACCTGCACCTTCTCTGACAACACATCTTGCCTGACTTTGACAGCCTCTTGACCAGAGCCCCAGCCCTGTCTGGGCTCCGCTGCTGTGTTCTGGGCTGTGTTTCCAGACCCCATGCCTGGCTCTCACCTTCCCTTCTTCCCAGAGCTGGAGAGTTGCAGCTACCTATGCCCCTGCTGGAGTTGGGGCAACAGCATTTGGGGGGACTCTATACTCCCATGCATCAACCAGCCACCCACAACTTGTGACCTCAGATCGGAGAGTCGATGTGGAGTTCTCATCTGCCAGAAGCCCTGGCAGGGTCCCAGAATCCTTCTTAATGCACCCCAGGAACCATGTTAATAGTAGAGCAGGTCCTTGACCTGCTGCCACCAAGCAGGTGCCCTCTAAGGGCCCTCTGGCCTCTTTGGGATCTTAACAGGATGTGTTCGGGTGCTCCTTTGAAGTACTTCCTGCAGTAGCCCTTGTCCAGGGGCTGTTGGATGTCACCCACCAGGCTCCATAGCTTGGGGGGATTATCCCAGGACAACTGGGAGTCTTGAGATGGAGCCTGTTCCTACATCCCCGTGCAGCCCCTTCCAACCCTGTGGTGGCTAGGCCTCTGAGGCCCTGTTGGGTGAAGACCCTTAGCAGCAGCTCCTGGCGGGTGGCGGGTGGCCAGTGGCGGGGGTTGGGAGGGGTGCTGTGAAGCAGGGCCCTGGGCCCTCCCAGGGCCACCTGATTGTTGTGGTCACACTCAGCCCTGGGAAGGATCCCACCTCTGAGGCAGCGATGACGATTGCCATTGCTTGCCAGGAAGCACTCCCTGCTCCATCCACTCTGTAACTAGATTCTGTGGCCGGTGTTCTGTTCAGCGCCTGTCTGACCCCAGGCAGGAGTGGTTTTTATGCTCAAGGTTGGGGCTAGTGTGAGCACCACGAGAAAGCTGGATTGGCACATGTAACCTCCTGCTCCCAGAGTGAGTGTGACTCGAGTGTGATGGGGTGGGGACAGTGGTGGTGTGGAGGGGACAGGTGTGTCTGTGGCTGCCTGGCCCACTGCCTGGTTCTGAACAAAACCCAGCCCTGCTGCAGGCCCTCTTGGATGTCACCCCACATCCTGTGTGTTTATTGATTAAAAATTTTGGGCCGGGTGCAGTGGCGTATGCCTGTAATCCTAGGACTTTGGGAGGCTGAGGCGGGTGGATCACCTGAGGTCAGGAGTTCAAGACCAGTCTGGACAACATGGTGAAACCCCGTCTCTACTACAAATACAAAACTTAGCCAGGTGTGGTGGTGGGTACCTGTAATCCCCGCTACTAGGGAGGCCAAGGCAGGAGAATTGCTTGAACCTGGGAGGCAGAGGTGGCAGTGAGCTGAGATCATGCCATTGCACTCCAGCCTGGGTGACAAGAGTGAAGCTTGTCTCAAAAACAAAACAAAACAAAACAGGTTGAGCACCTGCTGCTATGTTTGCACTGAGCTAGGCACTGGGATGCAGTAATGAACAAGACAGGCATAGTCCATGCCCTCATGAGGGAGGCAGATCAAAGCCTAGGAAACCAGCAGGTGGAGCGAATAATGAGTGGTGTTGGGTTATGAGGGGCTAAGCCTGGAGTTGCCCTGCAGGGTCAGGTCTCAGAATCACAAGCAGGAGATCGTAGATCAGGGGGCAGGAGCGGGCAGCTGCAGCCTGGCCATGTGACCTGGGGCCACTCCAGAGCCTATTTGCATCCCACACATGAGCGCGTGCACACCTGCACATGTGTTTAAACAGAGGGTACCCGAAGTCCACTGCCTGGCCCCAGCATGGAGCTTGTGTGTGGGGCTGTACGGCTGAAACAACTGGGGGAGTCCTTTGAGGCAAAGAGCGCAGAATGCCTGTGGCCATTCCCAGGGTGACAGACAGGAGAGGAAATGGATGGAAGAGAGTTCGAAGTTGAAAGAGAAAGTGGGCCAGGTGTGGTGGCTCACATCTGTAATCCCAGCACTTCAGAAGACCAAGGCAGGAGGGTTGCTTGAGGTCAGAAGTTCAAGACTAGCATGGGCAACGTGGTGAAACCCTGTCTTTACCAAAAATACAAAAATCTGCTGGGCATGGTGGCATGTGCTTGTGGCCCCTGCTGCTCGGGAGGCTGAGGCAGGAGGATCACCTGAGCAGTGAGCTGTGATAAGAGAGAAAGACCCTGTCAGAGAGAGAGAGAGAGAGAGAGAGAGAGAGAGAGAGAGAGAGAGAGGTCTTAAGCAGATAACAGATCTTTCCTTTGCAAAGGTTACAAAACACGTAGGGCCACAGAACCCCACGCTCGGTCCCCTCCCAGCACCCAGACAGAGGGGCTTGTGTTTGCAAAGGGCTGTGGAGCTGAGGTTTCCTTAGCATTGTGGGGAATCGGGCTCTGTCATGTGCCCTCTCCCTTTGCATTGATACCCACCCTGCGTGCCCTCTCTGTGTGCACACACTTGCGCCCGTGCCTCCTCTCTGTGTGCACGCACTTGTCCCCGTGCCTCCTCTCTGTGCGCACACACTTGCCCCCGTGCCTCCTCTCTGTGTGCGCGCACTTGCGCCCATGTTTCCTCTCTGTGTGCGCACACTTGCGCCCGTGTTTCCTCTCTGTGTGCGTGCACTTGCCCCCGTGTTTCCTCTCTGTGTGCACGCACTTGCCCCCGTATTTCCTGTGTGCACACACTTGCGCCCGTGCCTCCTCTCTGTGTGCACACACTTGCCCCCGTGCCTCCTCTCTGTGTGCACGCACTTGCCCCCGTGCCTCCTCTCTGTGTGCGCGCACTTGCCCCCGTGCCTCCTCTCTGTGTGCGCGCACTTGCCCCCGTGTTTCCTCTCTGTGTGCACGCACTTGCCCTTGTGTTTCCTCTCTGTGTGCACGCACTTGCCCCCGTGCCTCCTCTCTGTGTGCACGCACTTGTCCCCGTGCCTCCTCTCTGTGTGCACGCACTTGCCCCCGTGTTTCCTCTCTGTGTGCACATTTGCTTCACGTGCTTTTCCTATGCCTGTATACTCTATGCGCCCTCCAGTATGGACACACCCTGGCCATCCACCCGCTGCACAAATGCCCATCATCCACAGGAGTGGACGTTTCTGTGTTCCCCTTGAAGTGGGGTAGGGTGGGGATGTGTGTCTCTTGGCTTCAGTGGGCCAAGTGTTGTGTACATTAAAAAGCTAGATATGGAGCTGGGGATGTCTGGAGAAGGTGCTGCTGGCCGGCTGAGTAGCCCCTTTGGTGTGTTGTCCACATTGGCTCCTGTGCTGATTAGGTTTCCTCTTAGCTGCGAGTCTTCAGTGTGCATTGTGGCTCTATAGCAGAGCTCCTTTTTAGGGATGTTGGGGGCTCACTTCTCCGGCCCCTGGAGAGTGCCTGCTGCCGGTGTGGGCTCGGGCCATCCCTGCGCCTGGCTCCAGCTGCGCACAGTCCCTCCTTCCTCTGTGCCTGCTGCCCCTGATGGTGAGGCCATTGCTGGAGACCCAGTGTGGACAGAAGAGTGCAGCTCTGGGGAGAAAAACCTCGCTCTGATAGCCGGGTAGCACAGGGCCTTACGGGGATAGTGAGGGGTTGGGTGTTGACACTTTCTCATCAAGAATGTGTAAAAACCAGGCGTGGTGGTGCATGCCTGCAATCTCGGTACTTTGGGAGGCTGAGGTGTGGGGATCACTTGAGCCCAGGAGTTTGAGACCAGCTTGAGCAATATAGCAAGACTCTCTCTATAAAAAAAATATAAAAATACAAAAATTAGCCAGATGTGGTGGCACACACTTGTAGTCTCAGCTACTCAGGAGGCTTGGGTGGATCACTTGAGCCTAGGCAGTCAAGATTGCAGTGAGCGATGATCTCACCACTGCACTCCAGCCTGGACAACAGAACATGAGCCTGTCTGAATAAACAGTCTTGTAGCCCATCTTCTGTTTTTGTTTTTCTGTTTGTTGAATCCTCTGACCCATATTCACCTTTGAAGATATGCTTCTACCTTCAAAACACGGAATATGGTCTAGAGGATAGCATGTGTGTGGGGTGGCCTGCTGCTGTAGGAAAACATATTAGTGCCCAAGTCGTCAGCTAAGGTAACCCAGGGATCCCCCGCCATGCAGGGACGTGGTTCCAGGGACTGCAGTGTGTCACGTGGCTGCTTGCAGTGAGGGGCCAGGAACCCTGTAGTGAGGTCTGCCATCTGGACCTCCCTAGCCAGTGAGCACCGAGCCACTTACCTCCTCTCTCCACCCCTGCAGGCCTGTCTGGACTTCTGGGACCCAGCACAGAGCCGTGACATCTCCCGGGGCTCCAAAATGGTGGATAGTTCCCTGTTCTCTTTCCCATTATGGCCAAGGCTAGATCTTCCTAAGGGGATGAATTGACATCTTTGAGACATCGTCAAGTTCAGTGGCTTGGGCGGTCACACTTCTTAACTGCCTTGAGTGGGTGCAGGTGTGTGGACTATTTGTCTTGATACCTGTGTGCACAGAGGTCAGAGGAGAACTGGGGTCATGCATTAATGATGTCCTGATACCTGCAGATGACTAAATCAATAAAAGAAAAAGAAAATAATAAAAAAGAAAAAGAAACTCTGTATCCTTAGCTATCACCCCTTCCCTCCTACCCCTTCCATCCCCAGGTAATCACCGATCCACTCTTTTTTTCTTTCTTTTTTTTAAGACAGAGTCTTGCTCTGTTGCGCCCAGGCTGGAGAGCAGTGGCGCGGTCTAAGCTCAGTGCAATCTCCACTTCTTGGATTTAGGTGATTCTCTTACCTTAGACTCCTAAGTAGCTGAGACTACGGGCACATGCCACCATGTCTGGCTAATTTTTGTATTTTTAGTAGAGATGGGGTTTCACCAGGTTGGCCAAGCTGGTCTCAAACTCCTGACCTCAGGTGATCTGCCTGCCTTGGCCTCCCAAAGTGCAGAGATTACAGGTGTGAGCCACCGCACCCAGCCCTGGACGTGTCTTTTTAATACATACAAAAGGGATTCTGCTGAATATATTTCTTTGGGCTTTTTCTTTAAAATTTTACATATCTGACATGTTTATCAGCTCACGTAGCTTTACGTCATTCTTAGGGTTTAGGGACCCACAGAGACGTTGTTGAGGGTGTCTAACAAAATGGCAACATGGTAACCTTTCATCCTGGCAGCAGTCTCTTAATAGAAGCACCATGTATTTCTATGTGTGTGTGTAACTAAAAGATGAAATGTAAGTGAAACTGATTTTTGGTGTGGCATTAAACGCCGTTAACAACAGCTCCTTCCATGCCTGGCCCGCTTCTGATGGCTTTAGGCATTAGCCACCCATGTTTTGGAGGCTGTCTGGTTGGAATCATTTTAGTGAATAACATCAGTTTTGTCTGACATGAGGTCTAATTGATATTTACAAAGCTGCACATTTGAAAACCTGCCTCAGCTGTAACTAGCTAAGTTAAGACAATAACTTGTGTCTCAGCTCAGATCGTCTGTGCATTTCATTGTCTTGATCCTGCCTGTCCACTCTCGGGATGTGGACTTGGAAAAGAGAGCACACTTCGGTAGCATTGCTTGGCCAATTGCTCGCAGATGTTCTGTCTCTCAGGGTTCAGAGGAACCCATTCTGTGAGGCTCTGGAGTAGGAGGAAGACCATGGGTGGATAGCTGGTCAGGGGGGTAGATTGAGCACCATGTAGAGCAGGACTGTCTGAGCTGTGGCAGTGACCTCCCACCTGGGTGGTTGGGCCACTGTTCCAGCAGATGACAGTCCTGACATTATGGGGGCAGTTACCCTGTGCGGGCACAGTGTCCAACACTGCAGAGGCTTATCCCATTTAATCCTACCAGCAGCCCTATGGCTTAGGTACCACTATTTTCTCTATTTTTGAGGTGGGAAAATGGAAACCCAGAGGTTAGATCATTTGCTCAAGGTCATATACAGCTAGTTAAGAGGCAGAGCTGAGATTTAAAGCCAGGCTCTGCCTGGTGCTAGAACTCACGTTCTGACCACAGGCCAGCCTGCTTGCTCCACTCACAAGGTGGCTGCCTGCATATTGCACTTGCCTTCCATGTGGTGGATTGGGGTCACTGCCCTCCAGTCTGAGTTGCTAGGGTTCTGCCTTGCATCCTTTGTACCCCAGTAACAGTGGTTTCCAAAGCAACCTTGGAGACAGACAACCTTGGGATTGAGCCCAAACTCGTTGTGGCTCTCACTACCTGTGAGACGTCAGGCACCCCTCTGAGCATCTACTGAGGAAGACTAAACCCAGTGATGGCTGCAATGCGCCAGCACAGTGCCTGGCTCAGTGTGCACCCACGTAGTGCCCATGAGAACATTGATGGTGCAGAGAGAACTGGGTGGTTCTCGGTGGCTTCAGCCTGCACATGTGCAGAGCTAGAAAAGCCATTAAATCTGAAAAATACTGTGTATGCACATTTTTGGCTTAAACAAAGTTCCATTTACAAAGTCCATAACCCAACTTTAATATTATTACATGCCCCAGACTGGGATTAATTCCAGGACAAGAGCGTTATTATGATGTGTAGTGTTTCTCCCATATTCTCCTAGTGCGTGGCCTCCACCAACCTGGGCTCATGTGATGGGGTGTGGGATGGTGGGGACACTCTATCCCTGCCCAGCATGATTCTGTGGGGTCCCAGCTGGAGTGGGGGGACGCTAGTTGTTACCAACTTCTGATGTCATCAGGCCATGAGTTGCAGCGCGCAAACGTGTTGTCATTGGGAGAGTTGACCTTAGTGTGTCCTGAGGTCTGTCTGTGGGTCAGGTTTCAGCAGGGTCACAAGGACTCACCAGTTTGCTCAACTCTGAGAGCAACCTTATTGGTTTCTTGAGACAGTGCTGAGGTTGATTAGTGATGTCTGACAAGGGCACAGGCATAGGGAAACCATGACTGACCCAGCACTTAACTTGCTATTCCTGTTTTATTCTGATCGTTTTACTTCTCTGTGAAACCAATAAAGGCCTCTTTGTAGCTTTATCCCCTCTTCCCTGGTCATGGGTATTATAACAAGGACTCCCAAAAGTGTTCCTTCTTCCTTGCCCTGTGCCCCACCTGATCTATTTGTACAGTCTTCAAACTCACAGGCCCATCTCTGTTCTCTCTTTCAGTTGAAGAGGGGGAGGCCTCAGACTTCTCGCTGGCCTGGGATTCCTCCGTGACAGCAGCAGGTAAATGCCTGGGGGCTGGCGGGAGAGTTGCAGGGGGTCCTGGGGGCTGGCCCAGGAACTCAGAAAGCCACCCAGCTGGTTTTGGAAGTGATATTCTTTGTGTCACATTCCTGCCTCCAGTCCAGACTACCCCGTGCAACACGATTTTTATATCAGTTCCATATGGTCAATAAAATCTATTACATACGGAGACTAATATTCCCTTATTCTCCCGAGGGCCACGTTTCCTTCTTGTGGGCAGGGTTCAGATGGGCGGTGATTTTCCCACTGCACAAGCCTTGAAGCTCCCCGCTATGGGTGTCACTGCACATTCATTCCAATCTAATTGCATAAAAGCCACTTTAATAGGACTTTAAAACTCCAGTCTACATCAGAATTTCTCTTTCCCTCCCTGGAAAGGTCTGCTCTGCACGCTCAGGGCTGGCAGAGCTGAGCTCATGCCTCCAGGGAGAGGTTAACGGGGAGCTCAGACTCGTGGGGTGTCGAGGGTGATGTGACAGCCAGGACACGGGATCCCCACAAAAAGCTCTTCTGTGTACCTTGGTTTCCCAGCTGTGAAAAGAGGTGGATGAGTGAAGATTTTCTACTGTGAAGTTTTATAGCTTGGAGCCTTCTCATGAGACCTGAGATTAGAACTGGCTTTGGGGGTCTTTGGAAGCTCCTGAGTGGGGCTGGGCTCTTCTGTTGGCTCTGCATACAGCCTGGCCTCTCTTGGCAGTGGTGCCTCCGGCTCCTTGTCTGGCAGGTGCTGGGATCCCCTTCCTTATCCTCCTCCTCTGCCTTGGGCCAGGCCTGCCCTGGGATCCTGACAGCTTTCTCCAGATTCATGGGGGAACCGGAGCTGCTTCAATCTTGTAGAATCTTAAGGCCTGAGGAGGCCTATGAGGGAACCATTCAGTCCAAGCGTCTTCTCTTTCAGTTGTAGAAACTGAGGCAGGAAGAGAGATTTGCTCTGGGTCAGTATTTCAAAAATGTGGTTAGGCATCAGGTATATGAACATTTAATGTTTTCCTTGTTACATGTCTAATGTGTGATATTATAGACATTTGTGACTTACGAAGATGCTACATTCGTTTAAGTGAAAAACACTGAGTTGACAAAAAAGAGTTAATAGTACAGAATACGGAGATTCAGCGGGAAGCGTGAAGGTGGCTCAAAATACTGAAATTTGGGAAAGCAGACAAAACCCTTGAACCCAAGCCTGTGGCCACTGGTTCAGTGTCCTTTCCAGCAGGAGCTGATGCTGCCTGGAGAGTCCACAGGGTCCTGTTTGACCCAGGCTTGGGCACTGTTGTGGCTGCAGTTGCCCTGGCCCTTGGTGGCAGGGGCGTCCTCCATAGAGAGGAGCCTTGTCTGCAGCCAGTGTGGTGAGTGGTGCTCAGATTCCAGAGAGGAGTGTCCGGGACTAGGACAGGCCTTGGGGTCAGCACTGGGTCGGGGGGGGCGGGGGTGAGGGGCTGTGTGTCTCCTTCTGTGTGGCGGGGTGCGCTCCCCATGGTTGGGGGAAACAGCCAGACCTTAAGGCCCCGTGTCTCAGAGAGGCAGTCTTGAGAGATGAGGGGTGCAGGGGCTCAGGCTTGCTACCCGCTCTAGAGAGGATCCCACTGTACCCCAAACCCCTGAACTGGGAAAGCACTCAGCCCAGTGTTTTCTACAAAAGATCCTCCCTCCCAGCTGCTTTCCTGGTGGGGCCGGAGGTGATGTGGACAGATGGGAACAGCAGTAGCGTGCAAGGAGGGTGCTGGCAGTGGCTGCTGTAGATGGAGAGCCCTGGGAAGGGGGGTGTCAGGCACCCCAGTTGCATCCCCAAGGCAGTGAGGTGTCTCCCAGCTTGCCGAAGGCAAGGGCAGTGTTGATGGTAGGGCCCTGGGATCTGCAGTTCTGTGATTCCATAGTTGGGCGGCCAGTCTTAGGGCCTCTCTGGGGTGCCTGGAAGTAGTGGGAGCTGTGGGATTTGCTAGTTTCCCCCCAAGAGCTGAGCATACGTGGTGCATGCAGGAGGATGCACACTCCTCATGACTCCCCGGCCACGGCTCACCACGGCGCCAGTCAGTTTTGGATTCTGTGCTCCGTGATGGCGAGAGGGAGGGCAGCGTGTCCCCAGCAGTGGATAATCCACAGCCAGACCAGGAATTGTTCTGTTTTCTTTGGCCCATTTTTGCTGGTGTGTGTGTGTGTGTGTGTGTATGTGTGTGTGTGTGTGTGTTTTATAGTTCATGCATGTGATAAATTTTCCTTCCCAGTTCTATTGGACTTGGGCTATTAAACTCAGCTTGTATTCCCTGAGCGTGGGGCGTGTGAGTTGGCTCCAAGCCTGGGTGGCAGGCGGAATTCAGTGTGGGAGGCAGCCCTGGACGTGGGCGATGTCACATTTATTGAGCACTTACTTAGTGCATGCCAGGCACTGAGTGAACACTCTACCTGCAGCATCTTGCTGAGCCATCATGACAGCTCTGTGAGGTGGGTGCCACTTCTAGCAGCAGCCCTATAATTTCTCCGTGGGCTTGGTTTAGGGACGGCCATCTGGTGGATGACAGGGCCAAAGGCCTGGTGAAAGCTGCTTTTGTCTAATACTTTTCATTAAACTGAGAAAATGTCACTTGGCCACATCAGAGAATGGCAGCAGGTGCCAAGGAAGATTATGGGGGAGTAGAACCTCCCAGGCCACCCTTGGCACTGCTATTGAGAATCCCCATCCTCATTTGACAGATGAGGGAAGGAGCTTGGAGCCGTACAGTAGTGAATCCACGGTCCGCAGTCGGCGAGCTGTGGATCAGGGACCCCACCCTAAGTCCTGCGGAAGCCAGAGCCTGTGGCTTAACCTCTGTACCACCTGGCATCGGGAAGTGGAGCTCTGAGCAGGACTGAAGGCGGGGCATTATGGGGACTTCTTGAAGGTCCCTGGTGGGACAGGCCTGGTGGCTGCAGGGCATAGGTGCGTTTTGCTCACAGGACCCCCCACTAGCCCTGGGCTTGAGGGCGTTTTCCCAGGAGGAAGGGAGAGCTGTAAGGCATGGAGCAGCCCCTCTTCTAGGGGTCTCAGTTGTCCCAGCGTGCAAGCTTTTCATGCACCCCCCTCTCCCGTGCTTTGCCCAGCCCTGGGCATTTGATGGAGAACTGCAATCAAGAAGCAGAATGTGCAGTTTGCTTCTGCACTCACCCCTGGGCTCCCCTGGCCACCCTGCCAGTGGGGACGCTGTGGCCCTCCTTCCCCAGGAACAACCAGGTCTGCTCCTTCCATGCCCTCGAGCAGAGGCCCTGACAGTGATGGAGAGCCTGGCCTTGCCTGGCAGGGAAAGGAGCAAAATGATCAGCTCATGGCAATATCCTGCAGCCCAGGGGCGGGGGCGTGGGGAGCAGAGTGTGCAGGTCCACTTGGACCGCTCGCTGGTGAATGGGGCTGCTGAGGATGGGGCCCAGAAGAAGGAGCACTTCATTTGGAGTCAAGATGTGGGGGTGCCTTGGAGGTGTGCAGCTGGAGTTGTTAACCTGTTTTGAGCCACAGGTGCCTGTGGGCATCCAGTCGAAGTGTGTGGATTCTCTTTCAGAACATACTGAGTTTCATGTGTGATTTCAGGGGAGTTTGTGGGTTATTCTTCTCCTGCCAAACCCAGCTTCTTCTGCCTTGCCAGGCCAGAGGTGTGAACTCCTTAGAAATGCGAAAGTCCTTTCCAAATGTGTCCCTTGCCAGGGTTACAAACTCAAAGCCCACCTGAGGCAGGCTGGTGACCCAGATGGGCTGATATGTGAGGGGCTGTGGTGGACGGTGACACAGACCCTGCAAAGAGGATGGCTGGCTTCAGCTCCTGCCCGCCGGGCCGTGAATTGCCAGAATTCTGGCTGGCTTCAGAATTGCCACATCTTGAGAGGTTTTAAAAGAAAACTCAGAATGCTGGATTTTCATAAGAAATCTTCAGATTCTTAAAAAAAAAAACCAAACCCAACTTATATCGTTTTTAAAACAGCTTTATTGAGATATAATTCACATATCATACAATTCATCCATTACAAGTCAGTGAAGTTTGGTATATGTAGAGATTTGTGTGACCATTATTACTACAGTCAACTTAGAACATTTTCATGACCTTAAAAAGAAACTCCTAGCACTTTGGGAGGCTGAGGCAAGAGGATTACTTGAGCCCAGGAGTTCGAGACTAGCCTGGGTAACATAGTGAGACCCTGTTTCTACAAAGAATAAAAACAAAATAACTGGGCATGGTGGTATACACCTGTAGTCCCATCTTCTTGGGAGGCTGAGGCAAGAGGATCACTTGAGCTCAAGAGTTTGAGGTTACGGTAATTTATGACCGTGACACTGTATTCCAGCCTGGGTGACAGAGTGATAGCCTGTCTCTAAAATAACTAACTAAATAAAAGAAAACAATAATAATAAAAAAGAAACACTGTATCTTTAGCTGTTACCCCTACTCTTCTACCCCTCCCAGTCCCAGGCAACCACTGATCCTCTTTCTTTCTTTTCTTTCTTTCTTTTTCTTTCTTTCTTTGTTTCTTTTTCTTTCTTTCTTTCTTTCTTTCTTTCTTTCTTTCTTTCTTTCTTTCTTTCTTTCTTTCTTTTTTTCTTTTTTTTGATATGGAGTCTCACTCTGTCGCTCAGGCTGGCGTGCAAGGGTGCAATCTCAATTCACTGCAACCTCTACCTCCTGGGTTCAAGGGATTCTTCTGCCTCAGCCTTCTGAGTAGCTGGGATTGCAGGCAGGTGCCACCACACCTACTTTTTGTATTTTTAGCAGAGACTAAAATACCAGGGTTTTACCATGGTGGCCAGGCTGGTCTTGAACTCTTGATCTCAAGTGATCCACCTGCCTTAGCCTCCCAAAGTGCTGGGATTACAGGCGTGAGCCACTGCGCCCAGCTGATCCACTTTCTGTCTTTGTAGACTTGCCTTTTCTGGACATCCTGTCAGTGGATTCATATAATACGTAATCTCCATTGACTAGCTTTCACTTAGTCTAATATTTTCAAGGTTCATCCATGTTATTATAGGAAGTGTCTGTCCTTCATCCCTTTTGAGGGCTATCTAATATTCTGTTGTGTGGAAAGACCACATTTTGTTTGAGTATTGTTGATTGACATTTCGGTTGTTTTCATCTTCTGGCTGTTGTGAATACTGGTGCTGTGAATATCCATGTACAAGTTTTGTTTTGTTTTTTGAGGTGGAGTTTAGCTATATTGCCCAGGTTGGATTTGAACTCCTACCTCAAGGGATCCTCCTCCCTCAGCCTCCCATTGTAGCTGGGACAACAGGCGTGTGCCACCGCGCCTGGCAGTGTACAAGTTTTTGTTTGAACGCGTGTTTTTAGTTATTTTGGGCATATTTGTAGGTGTGGTATTGCTGGGCCAGAGGAGAATTTTATGTTTAACCTTTGGAGGAGCCGCCAAGTCTTCCCAGACATTTGACATTCCCACTGCCCATGAGGATTCCACTTTTCCCAGGTCCTTGCCAACACTTGTTATTTTTCTTTTTGTAAATTTTAACCTTCCTAGTAGGTGTGAGGGCATCAACTCGTTTTAAAAACACATTATTCAGGTCAAAGAATCTCCTTGTACTAGCGGGTTTGGGCCTGACCACCAAATAGAAGGAGGTTGCTAAGAGCGGCCTTGCTAAGGTGCTGTTGATTAGGGTAGAGGTTCCAGGCCTCCACTGCCCTTGGTCTACCTCCTACCAGTGTCTCCAACGCCCTCTCTCCTGCCCATCTCCTGGCACTAACTCTAACCCCAACCCCCACCCCAACCCCCGTCTCTCCCGCCCATCCCAGCCTGGTACTAACTTTAACCCTAACCCTAGCCCTAACCCTAACCCCCCATGCCCCCACCCATTCCAGCCTGGTACTAACCCTAACCCTAACCCTCACTCCCCTCTTTCCTGCCCATCCCAGCCTGGCATGGAGAGGCATCTTCCCTTCAGCATTTCCTCCCTCTTCCCACAGCCCTTTAGAATGAGATCTCTACGTGGCGGACACCAGAAACATGGTGCATGATCCTGAGGTCTATGATGCGGGGTTTCAGGGAACCAACATGACCATGTGGAAGTGTACCTCCTCTTTCCTCGTCACTGAGTTTGATCTGGAAGCTGAATCTGCTCATCTATTTTTTTTTTTTAAATTTTAATGCTTTTGATACAAGGCCTCGCTATGTTGCCCAGGTTGGTGTTGAACTCCTGGGCCCAAACAATCCTCATTTCTCAGCCTCCCAAGCAGCTGGGATTCCAGGCATGTGCCACCATGCTTAGCTTGAAGGTGGTTATTTTTGTGTAATTGTCCAAGCAGAGTCTCATTGGA
Organism: Saimiri boliviensis; assembly: GCF_048565385.1. NCBI lineage: Eukaryota > Metazoa > Chordata > Mammalia > Primates > Cebidae > Saimiri > Saimiri boliviensis. Next base: position 122,555,318 of record NC_133449.1, read on the forward strand.
ATCTCCCCCGTCTCTAGGCTGGGTTCTGGGACCGGTTGGACGGAGTCTGCTCCATGGCTTCCTTCCAGCAAGGCAGGTCTGGAAAGCGCAGCGGGAAGAGGCAGTGGGAGGAGGATCTGGGGTGGGCCAGAGATAGGACACAGTTAGTCTGTTGACACATGCTTCTTGTGAATATCTGAGCAGGTTAGCTACTACGTTTATTTCTGGCATGGTGACAGAAACACTTGTGATTTGAGAGGAGCACTCAGTATCATCAGTTGACTGTGATGGCCCCACAGCCTGAGACTTTATTGGTGTCGTACTGTGAGTGGTGTTTTAGGCCTTCTTGCCATGGGACAGGTCTTCCTGTCCTGGTTAATGGGAACCATCACTCCCATTTACGAGGTCTCCTTTTCAGTGCTTTTGACATACCTATGAGAAAACCGAGAAACAGAGATGCTAGTGACTTGCTTCTCAGTCACTCAGCCAAACAGCAGCAGAGCAGGGATTTGAACACAGACAGCTCATGCATGAGTTTAGCGCCTCACCTGTAGATGGTAGACCTGCCGGTGAGAATGTGGGTCTCATGCTTTGTTTTACAGGAGACTCACTGCAGTCAGTTCTCTGCCCAGGTCACTCCTGGGTCAGTTAGAAGAGTCTGACTGAAGCCAGCCTTGGGGATTTGCTGCCCAGTAGGAGAGGAGGTGCATGTTTTGAAGAACTTGCACACATCTTCCATGTTCAAAGCTAGGCCTGGAAAACGCTGTGGGCCGGGCTCTCTGCAGGGACTCACACCACCTCCATCCCCTGTCCCCAGTCCTCCTTCCACATGTGGGTGTTGGGCCTGAGGGCAGTTTTCAGGGGAAGGTGGGAATGGGACTGCAGGCTCTGGGACCTGCTCAGATGGGAGGTAGAGCCGGCATTGGGGTAGCTGGTGTCCTGGGAGCCCTTTGGGAAGAATGCATTGAAGCCCCTCGTTTTTCTTTTAGCCTGGTGGGGTGAGGAGAATGGTGAGGGTCCCTACTCCTGATCAAGGTCACAGCTTCATCCCCTGAAGTACTTTGCCCCCAGGTTTTGGCTGGGAAAATGGACGGAAATGTCCAGAAGCCCCGGCCTTTCACCATGGGGAGGCGAGGCTGCTCTGTGCAATCCCACCTGCACTTCCAAAGCACGTGGAGCTGCCTCCCACCCTGCTTGTGCTTTGCTAGAGTGCATACTTACTGTTTCAACGACTTCAGAGAAACTCCACCCACAGCCCTGAGCTTCTGCACACTTGCTGTTTGCATTTCTTCCAGTCCCCTTTCGAGCTCTGTTCGTCTATAAGCTTCTAGATGAAGTCCAGGCTGTACTCGCAGTGGGTTCCCTTGTAGCCCCTGTGGGACCTGAGCGTCCTGTGATCCTGGGACCCATGCACCTCCCACCTTCGTGGCTGTGCTGGAACCATCGAGTGGATGGGCATGAGTGTTCTCCGCCTCTCCCCTGTTGGTTGTTGGGGCCGCTTTAGGTGTTGGCTATTGTAAATAATGCCCTGATGAACATCGTTGTGTGGGTAGTCTTTTTTTTTCCTCCTTTGGAGATTTTCTTAGGGGCTCCCAGGACCTTCTAACTTTTTCTTTCAATCCCTAAATCAAGACTGGAGAGACGGTTCCCCTCTTCTGTGTCCATTGTCCCCCACTGGGTTGCACTTTGAACTCTTCCCCAAGTGACCGTCCTGCATTGGGGTTGTCTGTGGGATGTCCCACCCCCCACCTCATGATTCCTGCCTGGAGCCGTGTGGCTGTGGCCCATGGTGCAAGCTGCCTGGGCACTCTTTGGCTTTGGACTGGTGTGCTGGTGCCATCCACCTTTTGTGCTTGAGCCCCCAACCCAATCGTCTTCTTGATGAGGACCAAGGGACGTTTTAAAGGAGCAGAAAAGTCTCACTAAATAGATGTAGAATTTCCCAGCATTTTAAAGACTTATGAAATGCATTTTTATATGGGGCCAGCTGGGGAGTTTCTCATTAGCTCGGCTGGGGAGCCTGTGGGGAGTTGAGCTAAGTGGAACCAGGCGGGCTGGGTAGGAAGACGCGGTGGCCTGGAGCTCACTGGGGGAGCGTGGCAGGCATGCGCTGGGGGGTCGGCTTCACAGACCCCTGGCCAGGTAGCCCGGGCTGTGCCTTTGTTAGAGCTGCTCCCCCTCCAGCACCGGGGGCCTCAGAAACCATCAGGTGGTGACTTGAGCTGAAAGGTGGCCCCTCTGTTACCATGGTGAGCAGTCCACAGGGTAGGGGCATTCTGTGCCATGTGTGCACATGGGTGCACGCACTTGTGCGTGTGCTTGTGTGTGAGTGTGCCCAGGTCGCTGCAGCCCTGACTCGGACCCCTGGGGTGGGGGGCTCCAGCGCCTCTGCGCTCCGCCTGCTTGTTGGTGCTGCATCCTGGGCTCCCTGGGGCTGCCTTGGACAGTTCTCTGAGGAGGATGTGGCATTTCCTGCAGCTCTGCACCAGCCTTGGGGCCCCCAGTGGGCTACACTCTTAATTGGCTTCCTTGTTGATGTGCCTGCTATGCCCATATGTGTGCAAAGTCCGTGCATACATGTGCATTTGTTCGCTCAGGACTCAAGTGTGCTTGTGCCCAGGGCATGTGGAAGAAAACACGTGTGCAGTGGGTCTTCTGACTCCTGCTCTCCTCCCCCTCTACCGTGGCCGATGACTTCACTTCCATGGAGCTGGGCTTGTCTTGCTGATTTCCACCCTCTTGAGATTGACTTGGGGCTTCCCTGATGGCAGGGATGCTGCCATTTGTCTTGTGTTCTCGGCCTGGCATTGGAACTTTGCAGCACAATTGCTCAGTTGATTTGGGACTGTCTGCCCCAGCAAGCCCATGGTCCCGCCTCTCCTCTCCTGGTGCTGTTGGGTATTTTGGGGGGCATCAGTAATGAGAGTTGTAAAGACAAAGGGGGCCAGTCCTACTTTCTCCAAAGTTGGCATGCTCCCCGAGGATGGAAAGGCATCTCTGTGGTGTTGGCCCTTCCCCAGGTCCCCAGGGACCCTGCTGGTGGACACTGGAAATCAGTGGTTATTTGGCGACTTGAAGCCTGTCTGTGAACAGTAAGGCGTGTCTGTGGGTTGGGGTGTATGCGGAGTGGGGGGCTGATGGCTTTGCTCCTCATGCATTTGAGGGAGTCATTGCCCATCCTATTCCCTCCAGTGTGACCCAGGCTTGTGCGTCCTGGGGTGGATTGCACCACTGCTGCTCAAACTTGAACACGTGTACAAATTTGGTGATCTTGTCAAGACACTGATTCGGACTCAGCAGGTCTGGGTGGGGCCCGAGATTCTGCATTTCTAACAGGCTCTGGGGTGATGTCGATGCTGCTGGTCTGCAGACTGGGTGTGCCCCCTGGGCATTTTTTGAAACTCAGCCTAAATGGCATCTCCTCCATGAAGTTTCCCATGATAGCCCTGCCATAATTTTGTGCCCTCCGCCACCCCCCCACTCCCCGAGCCTAAGAGCTCCCGGTCTGGCCCTCAGTGCTCTCACTGCCTTCTGCTTGCTTCTAATATTCTTTCTCTTCTTATCCCCTGCTCCCTGCCTCTCTGCTCACTCCTAGGGGGCCATGACCAAGTCTGATTCCCTGTGTCCCCACAGCCCAGCTCTGGCTTGGCAATTGGCAGGTGCTGCGCGGCCCGTGTCTGCTAAGCTGCAGAACCTCACCTCTGCTTCTTCATCTGTATTTTTCCCAGGAAGTTCAGGGCCTGAGTTTTGTTCACTTTGTTAAGAACAAAATCTGGGGTAGAGGTCTAGATACGTATTAGCTGTTCAAACCAGAGTAAGTTAGTAAGCCTCCCTGTCCTTTCATTTCCTCATTGCAAATGGGGATAATAGTAGTCCTACTTCATAAGGCCATTGCGAGAATGGCACAAGGGAATCCGCATGTCGTGCTCAGCCCCTAAGGTGCCACTTGGCACCCTGCATCTTTACCTCTGCTATCGATGCCATGTGGAGGAAGTGCCCTTTGGAGCTTGGCTCTGAGCTTGGGTCTGCATGAGTGGCAGAGAAGGGTGAGATGGGCCCTTCCCTCTCGTCACATCGTCACCCCTCCTGCCTTTCTCCCCACCTCTTGACTGGCAGTGTCTGGGCATGGCCGCAGTGCCTGGGGCAATCTGCTTCGCCTTCCTGCAGATTTGGGGTGGAACTGAGTCTGTAGGGAACCGTTCTTGTTCACCCTGGTACCCTGGTTAGTGAGACATGGCTTGTTTCCCAAGTTGGGAAGGCGGTGGGGGCGGGGGTTGGCGGGAGGTGGGCAGGGTCTGCTCTGAAAGGCAAAGACCTGAGGCTGTCATGAGATTGGGTTTCTTCCCCTGGTGAGGCTGGACACGTGGACTGTGTAGCCCTGGGCCAGCACCCAGTAGGAAATGGCCAAGGTCAGCCTGACCGCACCGCCTGGCCGGTCTTGGCTTCCTGGGTGGACACTCTGCCGGGCCCAGCTCCTGAGCTAGGTATGGTAAATGGTGCCCTGCTGTAGACAGTGGGCAGCTCACAGGGGTTTAGCTGCTGTCCTGTCAGCTGATATTTCCTTAAGATCCTTGAGTGTGCATGTAGGTGTGCACGCGCGCGCGCGCACACACACACACACAGATTAGGCTGAACCTGGCTATCTAATGCCTGTCTGGTTCAAAAAATTATTATTTTGCCTTCACTGATAATTTTTTCCCCTTTGTCATGGCTGATTACTTTAACTGATGGCTGCTGGCCATGTGGTAATAGTTAACACATCAGACCCAGGCTTAATCTGGCGAATATGACACATTTTACTTATGCTCTTCTACTTATCAAGGCTAAATGCCTTGCAAACCTGGCTAGCTTGTGGAGGCAGGGACAGTGCTTGTTTTGCTTACTGTTGTATCCTTAGCAATTAGCGCTGTCTCAGCAATAACAATTAAAAAATAATAAACAGCTAGTGAGCATCCACTCCGTGCCAGGCAGGGGGCTGTGGCATGCATTATCTCATTTAAGCCTTGTTAACCACAGTATTAGCATTCCCACCTCACAGATGAGCAACTGAGGCCCACAGAGGTAAGGAGACTGGTCCACTCTGCACAGCTAGTTGGGGTTCTGTCTGAGTCTAGGGCATGCTTTCTGTCGTTGCTGATTTACAGTGCCTGGGACTCAGTGGACACCTACTGAATCTTTGTGGAATGAGGGGCACTAGAATGTGCTGTGAGCCCTACTGTCATTGGAGCGACACACCACTAGTGAGAAGCCACCCGGGTCAGTGTGAGAATGAGTGATTGCTGATGGGCACAAAACAGTGAGTTCCCTTCAGTGGTGACATGTAAAGTCACAGTCATTGCGTGTGCATGGAAGTCCACACACAACACACCCACATGACATGCACACAAACACAAGCACACATGCACACATATTCATACATATAAATGCTCATAGGCTCACTCAGTGCAAATATACTCCACACGATGCACACGGATACTCACACACATGTGGGTACAGATTTGCATACAATGTGCATATATCCTCATGCACATGTATACACACTCACACATGTGCATGCACATTGGCATATGCATACTCTACACAATACACACATTCACACATAGGGGCTTTCACTTATGTGTTTCTCCATACTATACACATATGTACCCACAGTCAAGTGCATGTGTAAACATAATGCACACCCACACAGATTCCTGCAGACACAGGTGTGCACACAGATGCACACCTATACATTCATACAGGAGTGTGTTCATACTGCCAACATACACATAGTGTGCATATGCACACACTTACAAATGCTTGCACCTGCAGACACACACACACACACACACACACACACACACACACACACACACCATTCACTCATCCCTACCCGGGCATGCAAATGAGCAGAAAAAGCCTATTTCTGGGCTGTCTCCCTCGAAGGATCAGAACAGTGCCCAGGCGGGTGTCCAGGATGTCCAGATTGTCTCCTTGCTCTCTGTTTTCTTTCTTCCATTTCTTTGTCAAACCCTCAGGGCTCTGGACATTCTTTCTATCCAAAGATTTGCACCCCTGCTGTTGGACCCAGTACTGGGCTGACCCGGGTATGGCCCTAGACCGCAGCCTTGGTCCGTCTGTCTGTTCACCTGCCTGGCCTGCTGTGGCCCGCATGGGCTGCCCCCTCCAACCCCCAACTTCCATGTGACTTCATTTTCCACCCGGCACCTGCTGCTTTAAGAGTCCAGGGGCCTGGCGGGCCTGTCCCCAGGGTTGAGGCAGGGGAGGCTGGACAGCTGCAGGTTGGGGGAAGCTTTGTGAGCTCCTCGCGGCCACTTGGAGCTCGGGTAACCCTGGGGAAACTGAAACAAAGGCCGACAATGGCCTCCTTCCCTCCCCAGGTGGCTTCGGAGCAAGGCCTGCCTGGGCGGCCTCTGGGGGCCCCTGTTATTTCCTGTGCTGGCCGTGGGGCTCCTGGCCAGCCTGAAACGGGGCAGGAAGCTAAGCAGGGCATCGCCTCCCCGCCCGCTGGGCTGGCCCTCGCAGGCCAGAGTAGTCACTCCTGGGAGTGGGGGGTCGGCTCTGAGTTCCTGCTCCGTGACTGCCGCTCCAGCCCCACTTGGCTGGTCTGCCCTGCTCAGGTCTAGCCAGGCCTCCCAGGAGGGAACCTCAGCCTTCCGCCCCCGCTGCTCTCTCCCAGCTGCCGACTCCACGTGCTCCCACCATCTTCGCTGAGTCCATCCATGCTGCCACCGAGCTCCTGCATCTCCTCTCCTTAAATGGCCCAAGCCTCTTGGCCAGAGCCCTTGCCCCGTAGAGCCGAGGACAGGGCAAGGCAAGGAGCATTTTATGGCTTATTAATGAATTCTTTTGGGATTATGCTAGGGGTAAATGTAGGTTTGGTATCAGCGTTAGGGTTACACCGAAGGTTAAGGTTAACGTTAGGTTTACCAAACCTTGCAGACCCAAAAGACACGAGAGTTGAAGGCATGGGTTTGCAGGCAGGCAGGCCTTTGCTTCAATCCTGATGCATCACAGTAGCAGGCATCCGTGCCATAGGGCACAGTTGGTGCCTTCAGCACTCACATTCTAGAGTGAGGAGGCAGCACGGGCAGGTGAACACACACAGTGCCACTTAAGAGTGAATTCACTGCGAGAATGGGCTGGACTTAGTGACTGCACCTTCCTGGGGCTCAGTTTCCTGATCTGTAGAATGGGGATAACAAAGCCCCTACCTTGTGGCACTGTTACAAGGACAGGTGAGAGGGTAGATGGCATGTGTCCGGCATGATGCCTGGCACACAGCATACCTCCAATATACACTAACTAACTGTGATGATCATTAATGAAAGGCCGTGGAGGTGGCCTGTGCGTCACCGGGCAGCTCAAATAATAAATGAAGAGACTAATTATGTCAAAACCTAAGGGAAGGGTCAGGATGCCTTTGAGCCTCCTGGCAGCCAAGGCCCAAAGAGAAATAGAGTCAAAGCTGCTTCCGTCTGATGTAAGAGCTTGGGACAGACCCATGTTTTCCCCCTGGCCCGGAATGCTGAGGAATTTATTTTGTGGTTCCTCATTAATCAGTGGACAAACAGCAGGCACCATCTCAGTAACAATTTGGCACACAATGCAGAAACATCTTTCTTAGAGTTCTTTCTTCAATTGACCCTGGAAAAATGCTCCGTGCCTCAGGGCACCGCACAGCCCTGGAGTTCCACGCAGTGCAGACTGGAGGGAGCTGGGCAGAGGCGGTGCTGCCTTCACTGGGCTGCGTCTGGGGGCTGGCTGGGCAGCTGCTTGGGTAACTTTCCTAAGTGCCTGGTTAAGTGCAATTAAATGGGTTTCTTTAAGGAGGATCTCCAAGGGCCCTCGACATGCCTGTGGATGCTTTGAGTCGTAGGGAAGGTTCTGCAAACTTTTGGGCTCAGAAACTCTCCTTTCTTTGGGGACCATCTATCTCTATCCCTGGAGTCTTGGAACACGGCTGGGGAAGCTTTGTTCATGTGCTTCTGCTTTGAGCTGAACAGTGCAGGATGCACCTCACTCATGGCGTCCCCTCCTCCCCCAGCCCAGACTGCCATTTGACTGTGGTTTATGCTGACAGGGCTGGGGGGCTTCATCTGGCAGTGCCCACCCATTGCTTACTTCTTACTGGATGATGGCATTTCCTCATCTTACCTGAATCAAATCCAGCTTCCAAGAGGGGTGCAGTTAGGGAAACTGAGGCTCAGCATGCTTAGAGGGCTCAGGGCTGTGGCTCCTAATTCAGGGTCTTTCCACTGCCCCATGTTCCATAGACACACACACCCAAATACACATGCACGCTCACACACACACACCCACCTAAATGCACGCACGGTCACCCACTCTTTGCTCCGCGTGTGTACGGATGTTGTTCTGTGTTTGAGATCTAAAGTCTGGCTGGAGGCCTCTGCTCCCTCTCCTGCCCTCCTCCCCCTCCTGGTGGACAGGAATGGGAGCCCGCCCCCATTAGGCCTGCCAGTGGCCACCTACCCTGTGTCTGGCGGGCACCCTGTGGAGTTTCCATGGTGAGCTGTCCTCCGGGGGCCATGGGTGGGACTTTCCATCTGGGTGGAAACCTGACCCGCTGGCCCATGGCTGGAAGGGGAGGAAATGCCTTCTCCAAACGTGGAGAGAGGCAGCAAAGAGAGGTGGCCGGCCTGGGATTCCAGCCACAGTCCCTGACTCCTGCAAAGCCACAGAGCCTGAGGACCCCAGGGGGCCTGGGGCAGAGCTGTGTAGGATTCACACGTCAGGGATGGCCACAACTCAGACAGGGCCACAGCTGCACAGTGTGGCTTCACTTTGGGAGTGCCCCTGTGGTTGTGCCTGTGAGCTTGTGCATATCTGTGCTGGTGTTCCCCGCATGCTCCTGCAGAGACTTGGGGCCAGTCAGTTGGTAAATAGCCAGGCCAGGATTCGAACTCAGCTCACTGTCCTTAAGGCCCATGTGCTTGTTACTGTGCCTCCTTGCCTCCCTCAAGCAGGCATTTCCATAGGCATTGCCTCACTGAACCCTTGCAGGCACACTCTGACCATTGGTATTACCATTCTTGTTTTTATATGTGGAAATTGAGGCTCAGAGAGGCTAGGCATTGTGCCCAGTGTCACACAGCAAGTTTGTGGCAGAGCTGCACTATAGCACAGATTCCACTTGCCTTTTACTTTGCTGATAGCAGCATATGCAAACATATAGGTCATTGTCATTTAACTTCTTCTAACTTAGCCACATATGCCCCAAAATGAAGACAATAACAATGTAAAGAGATTTGGCAATTTCAGTTAGTAGGAGCTGGCTTACTCAGGGAACCCTCGATGTGGTTAGGTGCTATGTCCCCACCCAAATCTCTTGAATTGTAATCCTCCGAATCCCCAGGTGTCGGGTGGAACAGGTGGATTAATATAATCATGGGAGTCACCCAGGCTGGAGTGCAGTGGCACCATCTTGGATCTCTGCAACCTCTGCTTCCCGGGTTCAAGCGACTTTCCTGTCTTAGCCTCCCAAGTAGCTGGGATTACAGGTGCCTGGCACCATGCCCAACTAATTTTTGTATTTTTATTAGAGACGGGATTTCCTCATGTTGGCAGGCTGGTCTTGAACTCCTGACCTCAGGTGATCCACCACCTGGGCCTCCCAAAGTGCTGGGATTACAGGCGTGAGACACCACGCCTGGCCTATCTATTGGTTTTATAAGGGGCTTCCCCTTTGCTCAGCACTCACTCCACCTTGCCGCCCTGTGAAGAAGGTGCCTGCTTCTCCTTTGCCTTCTGCCATGATTGTAAGTTTCCTGAGGCCTCCCCAGTGATGTGGAACTGTTAGTTGATTAAACCTCTTTCCTTTATAAACTACCCAGTCTCAAATGTTTCTTCATAGCAGTGTGAGAATGGAATAATACAAGCTGTGATGTGGGTGAGAATCTTCTGTTCCCTTGGGCGTTGGTCTCCGTGGCCCCTGATGGGGCAAGTGGATGTGACTCTGGGATTTTAAGATGTATTTTCATCCCACATGCTTGATGCATGGACCAAGCCGTTCTTCATGGATGTATCTCAAGCCACAGCAGTTGTATCTTAGGGGAGGGGAAAGAGTTTGGGGAATAACTTTGACTCTAAGACACATTTGCCTCAAAGACTAACTTTAGAACCTGGCTCTTCCTTGTCCCCTGAAGCTGGGACCCCCCACAGGACAACAGGGGTGAGGCTGTGTCTGACCCACAGTTTCACAGAGGATGCTTGGACCTGTGTGCCAGGGCAGGTGTGTTGGCCAGTTTTGTGTCTGGGCTAAGGGCTGCCCAGACAGCTGGTGAAGCATGATTTCAGGGTGTGTCTGTGCAGGTGTTTCTGGAAGACATGAGCATTGTAATGGCTGGACTGAACAAAGCAGACGGCCCTCACCAGTGCAGGCCACTGTCATCCAGTCCACTGATGGTCGGGATAGAATGAAAAGGCAAAAGAAGGGCGAATTGGCCCTCTCTGTTTGAGCCGAGCCGTCCATCTTCTCCTGCCCTTAGACGTCAGCACTGCTGTTTCTCAGGCCTTCAGCCAGGGGCTTCTCTCCCCTGCTTTTCAGGCCTTGGGGCTTAGACTTGAGCCACAGCATCAGGTTTCCTGGGCTTCTGCTTGCAGACGACAGTGGATGGGACGTCTCAGCCTCTGTAACTGTGTGATCCAGGCCCTCATAACACATCTCTTTCAGTATATCCATAGGTGGATCCTCTTGGTTCTAGTTCTTGGGAGAACCCTGGCTAACACAGCAAGGGTATGTAGGAGCTGAATTTTCTCTGTATGAGTCCATTTTCATACTGCTATAAAGAAATACCCAAGACTGTGTAATTTAAAGAGGTTTAATGGCCTCACAGTTCCACATAGCTGGGGAGGCCTCACAATCATGGTGAAAAGCCAAGGAAGAGCAAAGGCACGTCTTCCATGGTGGCAGGCAAGAAAGCATGAGAGTCAGGCAGAGGGGGACACCCCTTATAAAATCATCAGATCTCATGAGACTTACTCATTACCACAAGAACAGTATGGAGGAAATGGCCTCCATGAGTCTATTTTCTCCCACAGGGTCCCTCCCGCAACACATGGGAATTATGGGAACTACAATTCAAGATGAGGCTGTGCTCGGTGTCTCACGCCTATAATCCCAGCACTTTGGGAGGCTGAGGTGGGAGGATCACTTGAGGTCAGGAGTTCAAGACCAACCTGGCTACCTTGTCTCTGCTAAAAATACAAAAATTAGCCAGGTGTGGTGGTACATGAATGACTGTAATCCCAGCTATTCTCAGGAGGCTGAGGCAGGAGAATCGCTCAAACCCAGGAGGTGGAGGTTGCAGTGAGTCATTGCACTCCAGCCTGGGCAACAGAACAAGAGAACGAGATTCCTTCTCAAAAAAAAAAAAAAAAAATTCAAGATGACATTTTAGTGGGGACACAGGACACAGCCAAATGCTGTCAGTCTCCATTGGGGGTGCTATTAGTCCTACTCCTGAACAACACCTCTCAGCCCAGTTCCTGGGGCTTGACCCAGAGGTGCCTTGGGCCTTGGCAGAGGGGAAGATTGGCCTTTCCGCTCCTCCATCCCCTGGCCTCATGGCTCCTCCGGCTGTCCAGCAGCCCTGCAAGCTCTGGTGCGAGGGAGGGAAGGCAGAGGGCCTGGAAGCCTTGGCCTCCAGCTGCTTTGGAGAGGCCTGTTGACCTTATCGTGGCACGATGGCCTCGAGGGCTCAGGTCAAGGTCTGGACTGGTAGCTTGGTTGGCCAGATGATGGGGGAGCTTGGAGCATGGTAAACAGCAGGAGCACTAGATGAGGAGTTGGGAGCCCCAGACGTGGGCCAGTGCTGTGTCTGGCTGGATTCAGAGGCCGCCAGCAACCTGGGGAAGTCTTCGTACCCTGGGCCGGGTGGAAGCAATAGGGGCTTCACTGGGGCAGTTGGCTGGGAGAGCCATGTTGGTGGGCGATAGCACAGGGCCCGGAGACTGTCTCTTGTAGGCCCCCACTTTGTCCTCCCTCTGCATCCCAGCCCCTGGGCCTCGCGCAGGCCCTCCCAGAGTGCCCTCTCTCCCGTTTCCCACCTACTCCAAAGCGGGTCTTCCGAGGCCCAGCCACCATCCCTGCCCTCCGCAAAGCCTTTGCACATGTCTCCTGGCGGGCCTGTCCTTTCCATGAACTCCCATCCTGCCCTTCAGGGCCTGTGACCACCACATGCTGGCTTGTCCCTTTTCCTGAGCCGTCCATAGGCTTCATCTCCCTCCCATCGTGGACCAGGTTCTCTTCCACCCCCTACCCTCTGCTGACCCTGGTAATATAGCACCAGGCTCACACTATGTTTTTACTCATGGATGGACAGTTTCTCAGGACTTCTAGCACTAGGAAGTTCTACTTACTGTCTGACCACCTTCTCCATTGCTGTTGGCAAGACCTCTCCTTGAAGGGCTGTGATGGCTGTGAGCTTGCACCACTGGCAAGATCCACGAGGGCCTACTCATTCCTTCCTCTCTTCATTCATTTGTTCATTCATTCATTCTTGTCTTCATTCTTTCACTCACAGATGTTATTGAGCAACTACCGTGTGCTGGCGGACATCCAGGAACAGAACCGACAAAGTCTCTGCTGTGCTCAGAGCTCACAGTCTGGTGGGGAGATGGTGCTAGAAAAGTAAAAAATGAATCAATGAATAAAAATGCGCCACGTGTTTTCACTAGGGGTGGCCAGCAGGGTGGCCAGGTAGAGTGGTGGGAGGTGAGGATGAGAGGCCGTCTGCAAGGAGTGGTCAGGGAGGCCTCTGTGCCGAGGAGGGGGCATCAGAGGCATGCATAGCAGCGGGAGCAGTGTCCCAGGTGTCCCCCGCTGTGGGACAGAAGGGGCGTCACTGTGCCTGGAGGAGAGCAAGTGCCAGGCAGAGGAGGGAGAGGAGGGCTTGGAGGTAAGGGAGGGAGATGGGGTGTGAAATGAGGTCGGGGGAAGGGTGAGGGCAGGGAGATGAGAGGGGAGAGGGGAAAGACAAGCAGAGGGGAAGGAGGTGAGGCCGGCCAGTTGTCTAGAGAAGCAGGCAGAAATGTCTCATTTCAGGTCTGGAGCCACAGTGGGTGCCTTGGCTTTTTTTCTGAGTTGATGCGGAGCCAGGGAGGGCTTAGCGCAGGGCAGCAGCATGATCAGGTTTTATCTGGAAGGGATTCCTCTAGCTGTGTGTCGGGGCTGACCAAGGACTCATCCAGGTGTGAACTGTTGGGGCCGGGAGCAAGGTCAGGAGGTGAGCAGAGGTCAGACTCCGAGTTTCTTCTTTTTCTTTTCCTCTTGCCCCTTTCCCCTTTTTCCCCTTTCCCCCTCCTCCCCTTCCCTCCCTTTCCTCTTTCCTTTTTCCCTCCCTCCCTCCCTCCATCCCTCCCCCCCCCTTTCTTTCTTTCTTCTTCTTCTTCTTCTTCTTCTTTTTTTTTTTTTTTTTTTTACAGAATTTCATTCTGTTGCCCAGGTTGGAGTGCATTGGCACAATCTCAGCTCACTGCAACCTCGGCCTCCTGGGTTCAAGTGATTCTTCTGCCTCAGCCTCCTGAGTAGCTGGGATTACAGGTGCCCACCACCACATCTGGCTCATAATTGTATTTTTAGTAGAGACAGGGTTTCACCATGTTGGCCAGGCTGGTCTCAAACTCCTGACCTCAGGTGATCTGCCTGCCTCAGCCTCCCAAAGTGCTGGGATTACAGGCATGAGCCCAAGTTTCCTTTTGGAGGCAGGTTGAACAGGGTTTGTCTCTGGACTGGATGTTGGGCATGAGAAAAGGAGAGGAGCTGAGGAAGCCGCAAGGTTTTTGGCCTGGGCAGCTGGTGGCTGGGGCTGTGCTCACTGAGGTGCGGGGCTCTGGGAGAAGGGGTCTGGATGTAGGGCAGCTCGGGGTGGATGCTGTGGCTCAGGAGTGTGGCTTGTCCATGATAAGCTTGAGACTCCGGTAAGATACTGAGAGGGCACTTGAACCTGTGGTCTAGCAATCGTGGGAGGAGGGGACTGGGATGTGTTTTGGGTACCATCAGTGTGTGGCTGGGACAGAGGCGCCCACTGGGGGATAAGCATAGACTGAGAACAGAGGAGCCAAGGTTTGGGCCCACGTTGACATTGCAGGTTGAGATGTCGGCCTTGAAGGATGGATGAGGAGGAGAGACTGAGGGAGGTAGGAGAAAACCGGGAGCAGGCGGGTTCTGACCCCATGAAGAAAACCTTTCAGGAAGGACAGAGTCATGGGGCAGGTCCAGTGCTTTCCAAAGCAGGGGATGGCGTGGGAGTGAGTGTGCTGTGACCTTGATGGCACCGGCTCTCTGTTTAGATGTGGCCGGGTTGCAGGCGATGTGTGGAAGGGAAGCCCAGCCTAGCGGCTCTCACGCTTGGCGGGAGCCCGATCTGCTAAAACAGCCTTTGCTTGAAACCATTCTGGGCTGAGAAGAGATGGGGTTCAGGGGTTAATGAAATGAACTCTTGTCTGCAGACTGGCCCATCCGGGGGTGTCTGCGCCGTGCCCCTGTTCCTGGCTCCCGCACAGGGACATACCCATGGCTGGAGCAGAGGTGGTGTCTGGGATCCGCAGACTGTCCGCGGCGGAGTCCAGCTGTGCGCGAGCCCTCAGCGCTGAAATTGCCAGCCTCGTGCAGCCCAGAGCCAGCCTGCGGAAGTGGGCCAGCCGCACCTCCGTACAGGATTAGAGGGATGTGTAATGGATTAAAGATCAAAAATGTTAATTAAGAAATGGTCTTTTCTAATAAGATGCCTTCAAGGGCACAGGCCTGAAAAGGAGGGGATTTCTCATTTTGGCAACACGGTTTCTGTTGTAATGAAATTGGTTCACAGACAGTGGGGAGGACCCGACGTAAGCCTCGTTTTAAAGACCTCTCCATCCAAATTAATTAGCAATAAAATAGGAAGGGCCGCACGTCAGGCTGGCAGGCAGACAGTGCGTGTTGGCCTGGCTGGAAGGATGCGTGGACTTCAGAGGACTCCTTCTGTGTCCTGGTGCCTGCTGGGATGTTGTCCTCGATGCTGTGTTCAAGGGCATGTTCCTGGGGGGCCTGGTGGGGTCTGACTCTCCCTGGGATTAAAGGATGAGGTCTGGCTGGAGGCCTTCCTCAGTGGGAACTTGCTGTGTGACTTCTGACTGTGCATGCCCCTCTCTGATCATTCCACTAGTTCCCTTTTTTAATCAGTTGTGGATGACAGTGAATGATGTCTAATTAGATGTCAGTGACAATGGACAGCACTCCCTGGGCTGTTGGATCAAATAGGTTCCTGGATCTCAGTGCTGTGAAATCTCAGAATGGTTCATATGAATCAGTGTGATGATGGCTAAGGGGTAGTTTGGTCTTTTTGTACCTGATGCAGCCTCAAGGCTGGGAAGAAAGCTGTAGGTGCCTTGGCCCATGTTGAGTTCTGCCTTCCCTGACCTTCCCTGGTCTCCAGACTAGGAAGTCCCCCATGTTGTTTGAACGTCTCAGAAGACCATCATAGTCTAATGGTTAAGAGTTGGGTTCTAGGGCCAGGCATGGTGGCCTGTAATCCCTGGACTTTGGGAGGCTGATGCAGGAGGATGGCTTGAGGCCAGCTGTTTGCGACCAACCTGGGCAGCACAGTGAGACCTCATCTCTACAAAAATATCAAAAAAATTATCTGGGTGTGAGTGGCACACACCTGTGGTCCCAGATACTCAAGAGGCTGAGTTGGGAGCCCAGGAGTTCAAGACTGTATTGAGTGAGTTGTGTTCACACCACTGCACCACAGCTTGGGTGACAGTGAGACCCTGCTCTAAAAAAAAAAAAAAATGAATTGGGTTCTGGGGTTCTGGAGTCTGCCAGGTCCTAAGTTTGCATCCCAGAACCTCCTACTTGGGACTTTAACCATAGTACTTGACTTGTGAGCCTCAGTTTCCTCATCTGTGAAGTAGAACCAGAGGTCCCAGTTCATAGCACTGCTGGCAAGTGAGAAAGGAGATACTGCTGTGATGAGCCTGGCCTCTGAGGAGCCGAGCTCGGTCTGCCCTGCTGGGGCTGTTGCTTTTATTGCCGAGATGCGGGGAATCTGCCTGTTGGGTTCAGACGGGGCCTCCGTTGGAGGCTAGCAGCCTCCCCGCAGTTCAGGCTTAGGCTCAGGCCTGAGTTTCCTGGGCCTTCCAGGGTCTGAAAGTTTGTTTTATAAGAAGCCGAAGGACTGGGAGTCCCCCAGAGCCTCGGGTTGTTCTGAAGGTCACAGGCTTGTTGAAAGCAGTGGGGAGGATGTCTTAAGAAGGGTCTCTCACTGCTGTGGCTCCGGGTCTCCCTCAAGGTGATGGAAGCATGCATGTTTTCTTGCCTACCACAAACCTTGCTTTCCTGGGAGCGATGTTGGGAGCGCGTGTGAGAAGGGAGACGAGCCTTTCTGTCACTTCTTGGGCAGGAGATTCCTCACCCTCTGTGCCTGGCTCCTCCTTCAGGCTTGCTAGGGCTGCAAACTTTGCTTAAAAAATACGAAACGACCTTGTCTTATTGAATGATATTTCCCTTGAATTGCATTTGGTCTTATGTTAAGATCCTGACTTCTGCTTTAAATTTTCTTACATCTGCCTGCTGTACATTTTCTCAGAATTCTGCTAAATTTCCTCCGCTAAAATTTGTGGTAAAATACACGGGTTAAAATGTACTGTCTTAACCATTTTAAGTGCACAGTTCAGCAGAATCAGGTACATTCACGTTCTTGTGCAGCTGCCACCACCATCCATCTCCAGCGTTCTTTTCATTTCCTCAGGTGAAACTCCATGCCCGTTAAATGCCAACTCCCCATTCCCCGCCCCCTAGGCCCTGACAGCCACTATTCTACTGTCTGCATGAATTTGACCACGGCAGGTAGGACCTCACGTGAGTGGCGTCCTACAACATTTGTCTTTTTGTGCCTGGCTTGTTTCCCTTTGCATAATGTCCTCAAGGTTCATCCAATTTGTAGCATATATCAGAGTTTCCTCCTTTTTCTTTGACTTAATTTTTTATTTTCTGAGGCAGGGTCTCATTCTGTTGTCCAGACTGGAGTGCAGTGGTGTGATCATGGCTCTTTGCAGCCTCGACTTCCTGGCTCAAGCGATTCTCCTGCCTCAGCTTCCCAAGTAGCTGGGACTCCAGGTACATGCTACCATGTCCAGCCCATTAATTTTTTTTTTTTTTTTTTTTTGTGGGTGGAGATGAGGCCTCACTCTGTTGCTCAGGCTGATCTCAAACTCTTGGGCTCAAGCAGTCCTCCTGCCTTGGCCTCCCAAAGTGCTGGGATTACAGTCCCGAGCCACTGTACCCAGGAAAATTTGTTTTTATTATAGTGAAATATATGTCACAGGAAATTTATCATTTTGACCATTTGCATGTCCAGTTCAGTGGCATTAAGTACATTCACCTTTCCATGCAGCCACCACCACCATCCAGCTCCAGAACGTTTTCATCTTCCTAGAATGAAACGATGCTCCCATTATATACAAGCTCCTCATGGCCCTTTTCCCAGGCCTTGGCAAACACCGTTCTACTCAGTTTTTTCTTTCACTTAATAAAAGAGAGGGCTCATTGCTGGCTCATGGGGTTGCTCCTCTATGTGGCGGCCTCTTTGCATACATTGGATTGAGGTGATGGTAGAGAAAGGGAACCAAGAATGGGGTTGTAGGAAGAAAAGGGGTGGAGGCACTCAGCTGGGCGCGGTGGCTCAAGCCTGTAATGCTAGCACTTTGAGAGACCGAGGTGGGCAGATCACTTGAGGTCGGGAGTTTGAGACCAGCCTGGGCAATGTGGTGAAACCCTGTCTCTAGTAAAAATAAAATTAAAAAAATAAATTAGTTGGGTATGGTAGTGCATGCCTGTAGTCCCAGCTACTGGAGGAAGCTGAGGCAGGAGAATCGCTTGAACCCGGGAGATGGAGGTTGCAGTGAGCTGAGATCACGCCATTGCACTCCAGCCTGGGGGACAGAACAAAACTCCATCTCAAAAAAAAAAAAAAAAAAAAAGGAAAAAAAGAAAAAGAAAGAGAGGTGCAAGGGGGAGTTTCATGCTGGGCATGCTCTCCACAGACCTCAGCAGCCCTGCTGGATTCAGCTCGTTCTTTTCCACCAAGAAGTTGGTCTTTGGAGCTATCTCCATGCTGTAGATCTGCCGGCAGGCTTTGTAGCATTCCGCCTGTTCCCAGTGATGCTGAATGTCCTCAGTGAGCCCATTCAGTCCATGATTCTGTGTTGGGTCTTGCACGCACCTTCCACGGTCCTTTTCTGTAACATCACAGTTCTGGCAATGAACTTTGATGTTTTGCCGTGACCTTGGATTTAAGCCTCTGCTCTGTAGGACCTCGTGAGCTCAGTCCCAGCCTGCCTTCCTTTTTAAGGCTGAATCGTAGTCCACTGTGTTTACCCTTTCCTCGGTTGGTGGACACTGGGTTGCTTTTTTTTTTTTTCAGGAATGGTCATGCTGCTTTCCATGGAAAACACTGCCACGTTTTTCTGCTGGTGGAGTGAGTGGGACCCTGTGCAGCGTGTTCTTCTCTTGCACTGGCCCAGATGGAGAGGCTGCATGTTTGGGAGTGGCTCTCAGGTTCCCCGTGGCAGTGCATGGGAGCGAGGGGTCGTCTGTGGAGTTGGGAGCTCTTGCCATCTTCCCCACACACATCTCCCTTTGGCCTGAGAAGAGCACATCGACCTCCTTCCTCTTGCAGTTTGGCTGTGGGAGTGGGTGACTCAGACACAGCCCCTTTCCTGTCTCCTCCTGTCCCTGGGGCCAGCATGCTGCCTCAGCTGTGAGACTTTCTGGACAAGGGGCCGTAGGAGGAGAGAGGGAGCTCTGAGTTGAGTGGTGTCTGGTTGCCAGACGTGGTGATGGAAATGTTTTAAACCTTAAACGAGTTGCCTGGAAAATGCCGGGAAGGAAGGAACTGGCCGATCTGATCTGTGGTCTTCTGTTTGTTTGTGGTGACATGGATGGGACAACAGAATTGGGTGGAAACTGACCCTTTGGAAAACAAAAATTATGAACACAGCCATAAGGATGAACGACCAGCTGCTGCCCCCAAGTGCGGGTGACTCGTGTAGACATCATGTTGAGCAAAGGAAGCAGATTTGGCAGAGAAGGGGGTGCAGGCGTCCGTTCCTGTGACGCTGGGGAACAGCAGAGTGGATGTCTGGGATAGAGATGATTAAGTGACTGCCTTCGGAGGGGCGTGTGGGAACCTACTGGGGTGTAGGGAATGTCTCATATCTTGATTTGTGTGCTCATTTATGTAAAACCTTACTGTCCAGCAAGGCAAAACCCCACCTCTAGCAAAAATAGAAAAGTCAGCCAGGTGTGGTGGCATGTATCTGTAGTCCCATCTACTCAGGAGGCTGAACTGGGAGGATTATCTGAGCCTGGGAGGTAGAGAGGCTGCTGTGAGCCATGACTGAACCACTGCACTGCAGCCTGGGCAACAAAG
Organism: Saimiri boliviensis; assembly: GCF_048565385.1. Lineage (NCBI taxonomy): Eukaryota > Metazoa > Chordata > Mammalia > Primates > Cebidae > Saimiri > Saimiri boliviensis. Next base: position 122,574,733 of record NC_133449.1, read on the forward strand.
TGAGACCCTGTCTCAAAAAAAAAACAAAAACGAAAACAGAATACAAAGAATAGTAACAAAAAATACCCTGTGTCACCTAGTTTGCTTAAGATTTTTGAGTGTAACCTGAATAAGAAAGGGATGCTGGACATAGTGGCTCGTGCCTGTAATCCCAGTGCTTTGGGAGGCTGAGGAAGGAGGCTCGCTTGAGGTCAGGAGTTTGAGACTAGCCTGGGTGACATAGCAAGACCCCATCTCTACTAAAAATCCAACCATTAGTCAGACATGGTGGCACATGGCTGTAATCCCAGCTACTCAGGAGGCTGAAGTGGGAGGACCGCTTGAGCCTAGGAGTCTGAGGCTGCATTGAGCTATGATCACAAAAGGGATGTGAAAAGAAGCTGATGAGATTAAACATTTTCATTTCAGTGATGTGGAGGTTGTGGGCTTTTTACTTGGCTCATTTCCCACCCAGTTATTGGAATAAGATCCTCTAAGACCAAGCGTTGGGCTGGTTGCCTGGGCCCAGCCAGCCTTCAGATAGGGTGTTGAAGATAAGAGTCCAGGGGCCCCACAGAGGCTGTTCCCGAGGGTGGAAGGTACTGGGAGAGTCTGGAGGGTCCTTACACATCCTGAGTGACAGCTGCCAGTCTTCCAGTCCTCCCCTCTGCACTTGGAGAGTAAGGCTCGGGCCTTCTTATGCTGGGGAAATTGTACTAGAATGAGGTGCGGAATGCCCATCTTTTCTTCTTCCTGGCCTGATCTCATCAAATTGCTTGACCCTGTGAGCATTAGTCCTCCTGTCCAGACACAGACATGGTCATCCTGCCTCACCAGCCTCACAGGGGGTTGGGAAGCTCACTCGGGGTCTTTGTGCCCTGCGAAGGGCTGGCCACAGACTTCTGAGTGGGGCAGTCTGTCTGGGCACCATGGGCTCCTGTAGCCAGAGACGGAAAGAAGACGTGGGGAAAGGTGGATACTGCCTGAGCGTAGGCCATCCGCAGAGGCCGGCTTCCTTCTGGGGTGCCTGGGGCCTGGGGCTTGTACCATGCCTAATATAACCTGGTGTGAGGATTGTGATTCACAGGCCTCTCCCAGTAGGGCTGGCAATTCTGAACATAATGCTCCTCTAGGTGTCTGAGCACGGAGGCTCAGCCTGCTCGGCCGCAATGCCTTTGCTGAGCAGCTTTTAAATATGCATTTGGGCTGAGTGCAGTGGCTCATACCCGTAATCCCAGCACTTTCGGAGGCCGAGGTGGGAGGATCACTTGAGGCCAGGAGTTTGAGACCATCCTGAGCAACATAGTAAGGCATCTTCTATACATTTTTGTTTTGTTTTGTTTTGTTTTGTTTTGAGACAGAGTTTCGCTCTTGTTACCCAGGCTGGAGTGCAATGGCGTGATCTCGGCTCACCGCAACCTCCGCCTCCTGGGCTCAGGCAGTTCTCCTGCCTCAGCCTTCTGAGTAGCTGGGATTACAGGCACGCGCCACCATGCCCAGCTAATTTTTTTTTTTTTTTTTTTGTATTTTCAGTAGAGATGGGGTTTCACCATGTTGACCAGGATGGTCTCGATCTCTTGACCTCGTGATCCACCCGCCTTGGCCTCCCAAAGTGCTCGGATTACAGGCTTGAGCCACCGCGCCTGGCCTACATTTTTTTTTTTTTTTTAAATTAACCGGCCATGCTCCTGTAGTCCTAGCTACTTTGGAGGCTGAGGTGGGAGGATCACTTGAGTCCAGGAGTTGGAGGCTGCTGCAGTGAGCTGTGATCGTGCCACTGTACTCCAGCCTGGGCAATTGAATGATACCCTCTCTCTGTCTCTCTCTCTTTTTAAAGGATTCATTTATTTATGTATTCCCTCTTAAGCTTTATTTGAACACAGTTACTGTGCTTTGGGTGCGTGTGCGGAGGTGAACAGTATTCAGAATTAGCTGGTTAGTGGGAGAAGAGGAGGGAGGAAATGGGGGAGAGAGCTGCCGTTTTCTCAGCATCCACGCTGTGCCTGTCTGGGTGCAGGAGGGTCCCCATACACATTGCTGCATTTACTCTTCACAGCAGCCCTGGGAGGTGGTTTTTATGGCTCCTGTTTTGCAGGTGAAGAAACCAGTTCCATTGGGCTGAGTCTTTGCTGCTCAGAGTGTGGTCCTGGGACCAGCATCCCCTCCTCACCGGGAGCTTCTAGGAATGCACAATCTTGGGTTTCTTCCCAAACCTCGCTGCATTTGAGCAGGCTTGTTGGGGGTCTGATCCGGGTGTAGGGTGAAGGTCCTGCTGAGATGCGAGAGCAGCCTGGCACAGGCCAGGTTTGCTTGCCCCTGTCACGTGGCCTCCTCAGTTGTAGCAATGGCAATCAGAATGCAGCTGTTGGCAGGGATGGTGCCCAGTAATGTGCAGGACCCTTCATGGTTTCTTACAGCTAACCCCCAGCAGCCTGTGAGGAAGGCACTGTCATCATCTCCCTTTACTGCTGGGGAGACCCAGGTTGCAGAGTGGGCAAGTGACCTGGGCCGAACCTCTCTCAGGTCATGCGTTTGGAAGGCAAAGGGCTTTCTCAGAGTGTGTGTGTACGTGTGCATGTGTGTGCGTGTGCACGTGTATGTGTGCATGTGTGTGTGTGCGCGTGGGTGTGCATGTGTGTGCGCATGTGTGTGTGTGCATATGTGTGTGTGCGCGTGGGTGTGCATGTGTGTGCGCATGTGTGTGCATATGTGTGTGTGTGCACGTGTGTGTGTGTGTGCATGTGGGTGCATTGGAGGGAGGTGGTGGTGATGGCACAGCAGGGGGAATTTGGGGGATGACTCTTGGATGGTCTAGGGCAGGCGTCACCAAACTATGGCCCGTGGGCCGCATGCAGCCCCCTGAGGCCATTTATCAGGCCCCCCGCCACACTTCAGGAAGGGGTACCTCTTTCATTGATGGTCAGTGAGAGGAGCACAGTATGTGGCGGCCCTCCAACGGTCTGAGGGACAGTGAACTGGCCCCCTGTGTAAAAAGTTTGGGGACGTCTGGTCTAGGGAGAAGTCAGTGGGGTGAAGGGGACCCCAGCCACTGCCTGTGGGGTGCTGTCTTGAGTCTCAGGGGGAGATAGTCTGGCTTTTCCTTCAGGAGTCAGGTCCACGCCCCCTCCTGTGGGAAGCTCTCCCTCATTCTCTGCTCAGTTTGAGTTCAATCTGTGCTCCCATCTTGTGCCGCTTGCCCTCGTCACATTGTCTGCTGTGTGTTTCTCCATTCCTGGATAAATGGTGAGGTCCCTGGCGGCAAGACCTTGTCTTGGTCATCTTCATATCCTCTGTCCCCAGCACAGCTGGCTTTTCCTCACTCATTCATTTATAAAAATATACGGGAAGCCTGTTGTGTGCTGAGTGCTGACTCAGGTGCTGATGGGTCCGTGGTAATAAGACTGATAGGATTCCTGATCCCCTAGAGTATATGCTAGAGAGGAAAGCTCTTGTGGAAGGGCGACAAACTTATTCATTAGTTCATCTATCCATTCATTCATTAAACCATCCATCTACCAACCCCACCCACCCATCCATCCACCCACCCATTCACCCACCCATCCTCCCATCCATCCACCCACCCCATCCACCCATTCATCCACCCATCTATCCATCCGTCCACCCACTACCCATCCATCCACTCATCAACCCATCTGCCCACCTGTCCACCCACCCACCCATCCACCCACCCATCTACCCATTCATCCACCCATCTACGCATCTGTCCATTCATCAACCCATCCATCCATCCATCCATCCATCCACCCACCCACCCATCCACCCATCCATCCACCCATCTACTCATCCATCCATTCATCAACCCATCCACCCCAGCCCTCCACCCACCCACCCTTCCACCCATCTATCCACCCACCCACCCATCCATCTACCCACCCATCCACCCATACATCCACCCACTCACCCATCCACCCATTCATCCACTCATCTACCCATCCATCTACCTACTACCCATCCATCCATTCATCAGCCCATCCACCCACCCATCCACCCATCCATCCATCCACCCACCCATCCACCCATTTATCCACCCACCTACACATCTATCTACCCAACCCATCTATCTACCCATCTACCCATCCATCCATTCATCAATCCATCCACCCACCCACCCACCCATCCACCCATACATCCACCCATACATTCACCCATCTATCCATCTGTCTATTCATCAACCCATCTACCTACACATCCACCCATTCATCCACCCATCTACCCATCTATCTACCCATCCATCCATTCGTCAATCCATCCACCCACCCATCCACCCATCTACCCATCTGTCCATTCATCAATCCGTCCACCCACTCATTCATCCCTCCATCCATCCATTCACTGGGCAAACGCTAGACACTGGGGTTACAGTGTAAGCAAGTCCAAAGTGATCCTGGCCCTCGGATCTATAGCCCAGGGGAACACCCACAACTTGAAATCTCTCTGAAGAGAACCAGGGCCAAAGGGCAGGTGCAGCAGGGACCTTGGCCTCATCTGGGCAGACAGGGCCATCTCTCTGAAGGAAGTTTTGGAATTACACAGAAAAGGACTTTATGCTTGGAATGTTAGGAACCCAACACATTCCAAACTCACAATACTTCCAGAGCTTGGGGATCTAAACCGGCACAGTGGTTAAAAGCAGGAAGGGTCAGTGTGTCTGGATTTGCAGGAGTGCAACTCCATGCTTTACAACAGCCATTGCCCTGCAAAGCGCACCCCTGGCTGAGAACTCTCATGAGTACCTGCTGCTCCTGAGCCTGCTGTGGTCCTGCCAGGGTTGTCCGTTAGGGCCTGCAGCGCCTGGTCTGTGAGCTGACCCTGGGCTGGCTTGATGTCACCCTCCACCCATTTGCTGGCTCTTGGGTTGCACTGCCTCTAGGCAAGGGAGTAGCAAGCTTTCCTTTCCTTTTTTTTTTTTTTTTTTTTAAATGGTTTTACTGCAAAATGAAACACAGATCTAGTGAAACCCACAAAGTAGAACTTAGTGAATATTTGTAAGGCGAACGCCATTGAAACCACTTCCCAGGTCTAGAAATAGTACTTTGTAAGCTACTTCCGAAGCCCAATCCTTGTTCCCCATCCTCCTTTCTTCTTCCAGAAAGAACTGCTAGCTTGACTTTTATGGTGATCACTCCCTTGCTTTTGCTTTAAAGTTCTGTCACTCACGTGTGTACCCCATGCCATTCTTTAAGGAATATGGGAGGCAGAGGTGGGTAGATCACTTGAGGCCAGGAGTTCCAGACCAGCCTGGCTAGCATGGTGAAACCCTGTCTTTACGAAAAATAAAAAAATTAGCCGGACCTGGTTGCGGGCACCTGTAATCCCAGCGACTCTGGAGGCTGAGGCAGGAGAATTGATTCCCAGGGGGCGGAGGTTGCAGTGAGCCGAGATTGTGCCACTGCACTTCAGCCTGGGTGGCAGAAAAAACGAAATCCTTTATAACAATTCCTGATCTGGAAGCTTCTGGTGTTTAGGCTCCTGGGTAAACCATTTTCCACCTTTGGCAGGTGAAGGCAAGGCAGGAAGTGCCTACCACTTAGCAGGTGTCCACTCGGAGTTTGATGAGAGGCTGGAGAAGCCAGGGATGTTTTACAGTCGTCTGGGGAGGAGGTGCCGTAATTCTGAACCAGGGTGATCACAGCCAGACTGGACCAACGGTGTGGAGGGGAGGAGCTGAGGGCGGCTCTGCGGGAGGGATTAACTTTCGGGGAGAGGAGAGGAGAGGAGGAGTCGTGAGTCATTGTTTCTTTCCCCTTCAGCACACTGGGGGAAATTAATCTCGCACCTGCCATGGCAGGGAAACCTGAGTTTGCTGCTGGGGCTGTCCAGGGCACGTGGGGTGTTTGTCTTCGAGGCCATTCTTCATCAGAATTGGTGACAGGGGCATATTTCCTGCAGAGCCGGGCTCCTCACCTCGCCCAAGGGGGATCTGGAGGCAGGTGGTCACGTGTCTGGCTTGGTTTGAGTGTCTACAATAGCTTGTGGAGATGTGATGATTTTAGAAGTTGCCAGCAGGTGAGTTCTATGGGAAAGGGCCATGGTAATTTTCAAATGCTGGGGAAACGGCATTCAGCTTCGGCATTGGCGTGGCAGTCCTCACTATGCAGGTGCTCCTAGTGTCCTGGAAACTTACTTCAAGCAGGTGGTTCATCAAGCCTTGCTGTTGGTAGGAGTGGGGGACGGGGGCTGGTCTCCTTATTCACCTAATCTTCTTTGCTCGGGAACATGAGAGTGGTTATATGAACTCATTCCTGAAGGCTCCCTTTGCTAGAAGTTCAGACTACAGGAGATGTCAGTGTAGCCAGTTTTAAGCTGAGTTGGGGAGAGCATCCTGAACCTGTGGAATCTCTGATAGTACATGGAAACACAGGGAAAATGAGAATGGAAATTCTTGGCCTCATTTATAAAGAAGCATTGACTAAATGTCTATTTTTTGTCTTTGGTGTGGAGGACACAGAAGTGTTGGATTCGATCCCAACAAGGCACAGTGTGATGGAAAAGAAATAACTGTCATTGTGCATTGTGACGAGTAATTTATAAGAAAAACAAAACACTTGAGCGCAAGGCCGGTTGTCTGTTGCATGCTGGTGACATGGAAAGGGACTTCTCACCATAGTTAGGTGGGATTTCTGTCTTTTGGCAGGACTTTGACTTTTAAAAGTGCCACACACTCTAGAAGAAAACAAAGAATTATGCAGCCACGTGGGCAGGGGCTCTGAGGCTTGCTCTTGTCTGCTCCCCTGCATGCTGGCTTCCCCACCCCCATCTCACAACAGACTTGTCCTCAGGGCTGCTCACAAGTGTCCGAACTCATCATGGGTATTTCCCCCTGTTCCTCAGCCCACCCGTGACCCCTGCTTTCTTGCCTGTGTGCCCTGGGAAGTAATGATGGTTGCCCCCTCCTCCCTTTCATGCAGGTGTGCCAGCTGGCGCTGGTGGCCTTTAGGAGGCAAGAGCTGGGCCAGATGAGGTAGTCTCTTAGGTCCCTTCCAACTTGAAGCTTCCCTGGGTCCAAGCTTAAGGGATGGCAGGGACCTTTTGAGCCATGCATTTGGTGGGAAGATGCCCCTGAAAGGTGCCACGGAGTCATTGATGGCAACCCGGGTGCTCCTTGTCTTGGCCAGTGTTGGAACTCAGGGCAGGGGCCTGATTCTGTATCACTGTGGCAGGGACTGGCCTTCCAAAAGGCTGCTTTCCAAGCGCTTGATGATCATGTTGTTTTCACAAAAGACGCATATTTTGTCATTGCCTAATATTTCTGAAATTGGGAAGCATTTTACTGTCTGTGTGTTTAGTGAAGTGACAGTCCCTCCAAAGAGAGAGCTGTCATTAAGATGGTGGTGGGCCACGCACTCACAGCCTCTCAGCCCCCAGGGGTGATAGGCGGCCTGCGCTGATGCAGGCTGCTCCCAGGATTTGCATACCAAGCCCCACACCTATGTGTCATAGCCACAGAATGGCCTCTTAGGCCTCTTTCTATACTTAAAGGAGGCGATCAACAGTGGATAGCAAGTCCGTTCTGAAAACCCTTGACTTTGAAACCTTCCAGTCATCTCTGTGGGCTCTCACCTAATTTTGTTTAAACACTGCATTTACCTCCCCTCCCTCACTCAACAAACCTTCAGTGGCTCCCTATTTCTTGTACTGAAACCTTAAACTCGGCCTGGCTTTCAATCCTTCCCCTGCATCATTTTCTACCTCAATCAGCCATTCACCCAGTTCCTTTCCAGAGGGAAGATTTCATAATCTCCTCAGAGGCAGGGCTGTTTGTGACTACACTTTTTTTTAAATTTGAGACGGAGTCTTGCTCTGTCGCCAGGTGCCAGGCTGGAGTGCAGTGGCACATCTCGGCTCACTGAAGCCTCCGCCTCCTGGGTTCAAGCAATTCTTCTGCCTTAGCCTCTCAAATAGCTGGGACTACAGGTGCGTGCCACCATGCCCAGCTAATTTTTGTATTTTTAGTAGAGACGAGGTTTCACCATGTTGGCCAGGATGGTTTTGATCTCTTGACCTCGTGATCCGCCCTCCTCGGCCTCTCAAAGTGCTAGGATTACGGGCGTGAGCCATGGCGTCCGGCCGACTCCACTTTTGATCCACAATGTCCCTGGCACAGGGTCTTCCTGGTGGCAGGCATTCCAGCAACACTTGTTGGCGGATGCGTTGATATGGCTGCAGCTCAGACCTGAAATCCTTTGGGCATTTTATTACCGTCAGCATCTGGGTAGTATAACTCGAGAATTAACAGAGTTGCAGGAGAAAACTCTACTCTAAGAATGGCTAATTATTATTATTTTTTAACCAACTACAATTTACAGAGGGTTCGTAGAGGCACAAAAGAGCACACCCTGTAAACGAGGGTTAATGAGAAAGCTTCCCGATCGCTCGTGCCTCATCAGCAACAGAACAGCGTGTAAATAAATCTAATTTCCCTCCAACTCAACTCGTCACAGGCTTAATTACCGCAGCCACAATGTGTGCATGTGTGTGTTTTTTTCATTAGCGAAAGAGGGTCATTATTAGCCATGTCTGGTAAGAATTATGATGAAGAGCCTGGCTCACCCTCGATAGGTGTCCTCAGAGAGCAGAGAGGAACTTTCCTTGTGAACTCAAGAGTTCCCAATTAAGGTGGCTTGGAGGAAGCAGGAAGCGGCAAGCAGATTAGAAAACGATTACCGAAACGGGGAAAGCGGGCGAGGAGGTGGGAGACTTGGGCGGGGGGGCTCGGTTAATGAGCCAAGGAGGAAGGTTTTCTTCTTGGGGCTGCGCCTTCTTTCCCCCCAACATTGTCACTTGCCTGCCCAGAAATCCTGGGGGCTCTGAAACCCCTCCTGAGGTCCTCTCTTGCATTCTGGCTCCAGAGAGCTGAAAATGAGACTTGTTGGGGGACAGGGCTTGACTGCTTCCAGCCACTTCTTTTCCCTGGCTTTGCACACCTCCCTCCCCTCCTGCCGAGGGGGGACGCCAGGGAGATTGTGGCGCTGACATGGAGGAAGATGGCTGCACCAGCGGACTGTTGCAGTGAGTGTATTGTTCTAGAAATAAATAGCTGAAAACCCCCAGCCAGAAATTAGTTAACACAAAGGAAGTCGAACCCTACAGGCCAAGTTCCAATTGTCTGCAGGAAGTGCCCTGCCCAGGGGGCCCTTTGAGGGAGGATTTAAGTCCATTCTGCCTGGCACTCTGTACACAATGTCGGCAAAAAAAGTTTTTTCTTTCCTTCCGACCCCAGAACCCCAAGCCCCCCATAATGATTGCGTTCCTCATTAAGCAGTGTAGGAGGCCACACTTTGAGGTGCTAATACATCCCTAGTGATTGAGAAATGCAGGCGGCTTCTCTGGCTTGGTGCTGCTGTGCTGCGGCTGCTCACACTGTCCATCCCTGTCTGTTCTGCGGCTGCAGCCCAAGCTCGCTCCCATCCCTCGCACCGGGTGTAGGGCAGACCTGACAGCCTTCACAGCGGAAGAGGACCTGGAAGCCTCTTCTGGTGCCGAGGGTTCCCAGCACGTGTTCTTCTAGGCCCTGCTTGGATGCCTCCAGGGATGGGAGTGTCATCGCGTTCCAAAGCAGCTTGATCCCCAGCGGCAGCCCTGATGATCACATTTACTGAGCACTTACTGAGTGCCAATAATTACTTAATTGAACAAACATTATTGAGAATCTCTTCTGGGCCAGGCACTGTGCTTGGCATTGGGGATTAATCAATGACCCTGGATGGAGATTTCCTGCCCTCTTGGAGCTTACACGGAATTGCATGCAGGACACAACTGATAAATGCGATGATGAGTGCTATGTAAACCAAAAGTGGGCAGAGAGAGCACGGGTTAGATGGGGGCAGCGCCACTGCTTTGCTCAACAAGGAGGAGTTACTAAAGCCAACTTCTCGCCTGTCTTTATAAAACCCCGCCTGACCTGGCCTTGGGCTGGCCTACCTGCCTCCCTCTCTCCCTCCCTCCCTCTCCCTCCCTCCCTCCCTCCCTTCCTCTCTTTTTTCCCTCCTTCCTCCCTCCCTCTCTTTCTCTCTGTTTCTCTCTCTCTCTTTCTTTCTTCTTTTAGACCGAGTCTTGCTCTTGCCACTCAGGCTGGAGGGACAAGAGTGGCTCACCGCAACCTCCGCCTCCCAGGTTCAATCGATTCTCCAGCCTCAGCCTCCTGAGTAGCTGGGATGACAGGTGTGTGCCATCACACCTGGCTAATTTTTTTTACTTTTAGGAGAGACAGGGTTTCGCCATGTTGGCCAGGCTGGTCTTGAACTGCTGACATCGGGTGATCCACCTGCCTTGGCCTCCCAAACTACTGAGATTACAGGCATGAGCCACTGTTCCTGGTCAAATGCCTGGGTTCTTTGTGCCATTCAAGTGTTTGCTCAAATATCCTTTCCCCAGAGAGGCCTTTTTTGACAGGCAGAGCTGAAATTGGCTTTTTGCTTTTCAATAGTTCCTATATCCTATCACGTTTTTGTTTGTCTTTTTGAGAGAGGCTGTTACTCTGCTGCCAAGGCTGGAGTGCAGTGGTGCAGTCACAGCTCACTGCAGCCTCCAACTCCTGGGATCAAGCAGTCCTCCCGCTTTATTTAGTCTTTCAAGTAGCTGGGACCACAGGTGCGCATCACCACACCTGGCTAATTTTTTTTCTTTCTTTTTTTTTTTTTTTTTGTAGACAGGGTCTTGCTATGTTGCCCAGGCTGGTCTTGAACTCCTGGGCTCAAGCAATCCTCTCACCTCAGCTTCCCAAAGTGGTAGGATTACAGGTGTGAGCCACTTCGCCCAACCTTCTGTCACCTTTATTTCAATACTTGCCTTGCGTTTATCACCCTCTGAGATTTTCTGATTGTTATTCTGTTCTGAGACAGAGTCTTGTTCCGCTGCCCAGAATGGAGTGCAGTGGCATGATCTTGGCTCACTGCAACCTCTGCCTCCTGGGTTCAAGTGATTTCCTGCCTCACTCTCCCAAGTAGCTGGGACTACAGGCGCATGTCACCACGCCAGGCTAATTTTTGTATTTTTAGTAGAGACGGGGTTTCACCATGTTGGCCAGACTAATCTTGAATTTCTGCCCTTAAGTGATCCACCTGCCTCAGCCTCCCAAAGTGCTGGGATTACAGGTGAGCCACTGTGTCTGGCCGATTTTCTGATGATTATATTCCTTGCTGCTTAGTGGATTTTGTCCGTGTGGTTGATGGCTGTGTCCCCTGCCCCGGCCATTGCCTGGCACACAGCAGCCCCAAGGTCCTGAATCGTTGAGTGGGTGAGGACATGTGAGGCTCATACCAGTCTCTCTGTTACCTTGAATGAGGTCCACAACAGCCTCCTACACTCTCATTCTCCCATTTTACAGATGAAGAAACGCAGGTTGAGAGAGAGTAAATAACCTAGTGTCCCACGGGGACGCCTCTCCAGCTGGTGGAAGGGCAAGCCCACGCCCTGTTTTCCCGATGAACAGTGCAAGTATTTTCTCCTCTTGGTCAGCTCGTGGGATCTGTTCTGTGCTCCGTGGCCTCCTGGAGCAAGTCCGCTCGCTCTGTGGGCCACCGTCCTGTGGTCTCCAGGCAGTCTTCCTGGCCTCCATGGGCTCCCCTTTGAAAAGGACGGAAGGCTTGGAGAGATATCCAGGACTAGAGTTCTGTGGTGATGATGCTATGGTCAGAAAGGGAGACCAGTCTGGCTCCCCCAGATCCCTGCTGTGTGAAGTGGCTGGTGCTGGTGCTGTGGATGCTCAGGTTGGTTATGCAAGGGTTCCTGTGGCTGGGGCTCCATCAGGAAGGGCTGCTGAAGGCCCCCCAGGCCCAAGCCACATGGGGTGGGGGAGCCACTGGTGTGTACCCCTCACACAACTCTGGTGTGGAGTTCTTGCCTGGGGGCCATGAAAGCCAGGTGAGGCACCAGGCCATCTGTTTGAAATACCTTCTTGGGCCACGTCATGGGCACAGTGGCCTGAATTGATTCCTGGCTTAGTGAATACCAGGTAGGAGAAAATGTGGCCACGCAATTCTGCTTTCTTCTGCAGGAGCTGGGTTTCGAGGTGAGCATCTTACTATGGTGCGGGAGAGCCTGGGGTGGGCACTAGGGGTCCTGAGATGCGCTGCTTCCTGCATTTGCTCCCTCCTTGCTGTGGGGTCTTGGCCATGACCTCGTCCTCTCTGGTCTGCATGGGCTTCTTCACTGTCTTGCCTGGGTGGCACTTTGAGTTCTGAACCACTGAGCCTTAGCCTTGGAAGAAGAAAAACAGACTGTGGCTCCAGTGCACCTCTGGGGCAGACAGCCCCAAGCCCCACTCTCTGTCATGGTTGCTGAGCTGGCAGGGCTGACCCCATCATTATTTTGGGACGCAGAGGCCAGGCTTGGGTGGTGCTGCTGCTTTCTCTCCCAGCACTCAAGCCCAGCATGGGTTTGAAGATCATTTACTCTTTAATGAATCAGAAGACCCGTTCTGGCTGAGGGATTCAAACCCAGGTCTGACCTTGCAGCTGGTGCCCGGGCCAGGGCACTTTGCATGGAACTGGGTTCATCTTGCTAACTCAGAACTCTCATGTTAGAGATGTTTCCCAAGAAGATGTGACCAGTTTAGGCTGGGTGTGGTGGCTCATGCAGACTTCCACCTCTGCCTCCCAAAGTGCTAGGATTATAAGGTGGGAGGATTGCTGGTGGCCAGGAGTTGGAGACCAGCTTGGGCAACATAGTAACACTTCATGTCTACAACAATTTTTTTAAAAAACTAGCCAAGTGTGGTGATTCTGGGCAGGCTGAGGTGGGAGGATCACTGGAGCCCAGGAGTTGGAGGCTGCAATGAGCTGTGATAGCACCACTGCACTCCAGCCTGGGTAGCAGAGTGAGACCCTGTCTCATACAACCACAGCAAAAATAAAAGATTTGATCAAGTTGAATTATTTTAAGATACGGAGTTTCCCAAACAGTCTTGTGTGTGACTTGAGCACCCGCAGTCTGTCTTCAGTCTGCAGTTCCCATGTGTGCCTTGAATGGAGTTGTGTGCACTCACTCTGGGCCACTTGAGGGGCTCTCTCTCCCAGCGCCTTCTGGTTTCAGGATTTGATGGCATGTCCCGGGCCCTCCTCTGGACTTTTGTCGCCATCGGGCCTCGGTCTCTCTACTCTGTGCTGTAGACACACTGGCCTCTGCTCAGTTCCTGGAGTGCCCGATGCTGCATGCCTCAGGTCCCTTTGTGCTCGCTGCTCCCCATCACTGTGGCCATCGCCGTCTGGTCCCCTGCAGCTTGGCTCACCCTGTCTCCCCGGGAGGTTCTCCCTCCCTCACCACCCCAGCTGGAGCTGGCCTCTTCTAGCCCCTGTCACGTCACCTTTTTTATTTCCTTGGATACTCTGATCACTCACAGAAATGATTTTGTTTCTGTATTTCTGCATCTTCTGTCTTTTTCCCCACTAGAGGGTAAACTCCCTGAGAGGATCCGTCTGCCTCATTCCCAGCTTTGTCCTAGGACAGTGCCTGGCATGTTGCAGGGTCTCTGTGAGTGTATTCTGAGCACACAGATGGCCTTGAATACTCCTGCGCCTCTCTTCTGGAGAGGAGTGTCCGGCTGGCCCTGGGGGCCTTGGCCCTCCTCCTGTGTCTGGCTGACACATCTTCTGTGACTCAGCACTGGCAGTTGGCAGAGAGAGAGGAAGGTACCTCCCAGAGGAGTCCGATTCCCAGAAACATCCAGCCCACTTCCCCCACCTGGGCTCCCCCAGGACACCCGAATGCAAGGACTTCTTGGAAACCCCCAACTTGGCCCCTGGAGAGCTTGGGGCTCCACATTTAAATGTTAGTGACAAAACCCAGGAAGCCACCAAATTTTGTGCCGAGGAGGGGGTATTGGTGGAGGAGAAAGAGGAGAGGAAGCCGCCTATTGAGAATTCCCAGAGTAGGAATTTCCTAAACTTCCCTCAGATTACTGGGTGCAAGGAAGTGGCCCCCATGTGATTCACCCTCAGCAGGAGCATGATAGGTGAGCTTGCACTAGCCTGCACACATGTGAGTGACAGCCAGAGACGGGCTGTTCCACAAGGTCATGGGCTGATGGCTGCTTTCCCTTCAAGGTCAGCCTGGACTCTCCGCCACATGGCCCTTTCCATCTGCACGAATGGACTGGGATGTCACGGGAGTGGATGGTAGCAATGCAGAGGCAGGTGGCCCCCTGAATTGCACCTCCAGAGACACATGCGTGTGCGGGAGGGAGAATCTCCTTAATGCAAAGACTCCCAGGGTGAACCCATTTGCAAAGCAAGGAAACCCTTTCTAAGATAGAAACCGCTCCCCCACCCCTCCCCAGTTCAGTACTGGGGCCGGTTCACATTTCACTAGGAGTTGTGGACTCTGTGATTTCCCTTTAGACGAAGCTTTGACGGCAGACTCTGAAAACGATCCCTGGAAGAGATGACCATGGCCCAGGGTCGAGTGGAACAAAGTATAGAAAGGTTACCCATCAGCGTGCGGTGCAGGATCGCATTCGCACATGGTGATCACTGCGCATGTCCGTAAACACGAGAGAGGATGCACTGAACCGCGCGCATCAAAGTGGTCACAGCCCCAAGCTCTGGTGCTGAGGTTTCAGGTGATTTTCACTATTTTTCTTTATACTTCTCTGTATGGCTTGTATCTTTGACATCAGTCGCAGTTATCATTGTAATCAGAAATAACAGTAAAGTTTCATTTTTTCTGGGAAAGAAAGATAGAAACACAGAAGCAGTTCTGGGGAGAAAGCGGGTTGAGACCACAGGCTGGCTGAATGCGCGCCCTGCATCCCTGTGGAGGTCAGGACCTGCAGTGCTTGTTGCAAGTGTGGGCAGGGCTACCGGCATGGGCGTTTCTGGGGGGCGAGGGGCCTGTGTCATTCCTGGCTTAGCACAGGGCTCCCATGGGACCTCACTTCTGGGGCTCCTGTCTCTGGTGAGGCGTGGTGCTGCCATATGCCCCGTGGGGTGGTGCCTCTGCTTGAGAGGAGGTTGTTACTGTCCCATGCTGTTTCACCACCTTCCTCAGCTCTTTATTGATTGCCATGGAGATGGGATGGTAGCCCCTGTACTCCATGAAAACCACATTGTCAGTGTGGAAAAGCTGCAGCCTGTGGTCACCTCTTTCTGCACAAGAGGTTTGTACACAGAGCAGCTCAGAGCCTGGTATCCTAGGAAGCACCTCCATGCTCAGAAGGAGCACTGGTCTCTTAGAGGTTGGAACCCCTGTTCTACCATCCTCTAGCAGTGACCTTCCCCCCCTCCGGGCCTCAGTTTCCGCAGCTGTAGTAGTACCTCTGTCCTAGGGCAGGGGCGTCACAGGTGGGTACCCATCAAGATACTTTCCCGTCCTCCCGTCCCTACATGGAAAAGGGGCTTTGCTGGAGAGATATCCGGAAACTGTTCTGAACTCTGAACTTGGCCATGTCTTGCATGTGGTAAGTGATCCGGTGATGTCACACGGTGCGATCTTAGCAACCAGCTCCTTTGGTCGGCCAGCCGGAAGATGCTCTCCGACGGAGAGGGTTGGAGTAATTTTTTTCCATTCGATGTGTGCTCCTGGAAGGGGGCCATGATGCGTTTTAGGCAGTACCTGGCTCTTCCTTGAATTAGGCGGTTTTCCATTCTCATCTCCCCAAAGGTGGTTTTCCAGGCTCAGCCATGACTCACAATCTCAGCCTACCCACAGGAGGGTCAGAAAATTGGTGAGAAGTGATTTTCTTTTGAAACTCAGAGGTAGACAATCTGCATTTACTTAAAAATGACTAAGTTGGTGTTGTCCAGCTAGGGGGCTTGCCCAAGAAAGTCTGCTTTAAGGAATGATGATCATGACTTTAATCATCTCAGTCTACATCCATTCATCCATTCAACAAGGAGTTATCGTGCACCTACTGTGTGCCAGGCGCTGTTCTAAGTGCTGAGGATTCCACAGTGAGCAGATAGAAGTTCCTGCCCTGATAGAACAACATACTTAGGTCCTATTTGTTTATTTGTTTATAGAGACAAGATCTCGTTTATTGCGCAGTCTGGCCTTGAATTCCTGGGTGATCCTCCTGCCTCAGCCTCCCAAGTAGCTGGGACTACAAGTGAAAGCCTCTGTGCACCTCGGTATCATTTTCTTCAGTCCCATCCCCCAACCAGGGCTAGGTTCCTCCACACTGGAGGGAGGAAGGAGCCCAGGGCTGGGTACTAACCCTGATTCTGCCACTAACTTGTCTTGTGCCCTAGGGACAATCTCTTGGGTCACAGATTCTGAGAAAGCACTGGATTGGATTGGCTCCTTTCTTCAGTGCTGTCTTCATCTAAAAATTTATCATCTGAAAAATTTTAGTGACTTAGTAATGGTGTTTTTGTTTTTTTTTTAATGAAATATATCAGATGAGCAAAAGAGAATAATGACCGGCCAGGATGTACCTTTAGCTTAAGGAATCGTTCACCCAGCTGGGTGCCAAAGTGCCCTCCTCTTCCTGCCTCCCTAGGGCTTGGCATTTCCCTGTATATTTTGCTTCTGGAAATATATATAAATGGTATTTAAATACTATTGGTATATATGTTTTAAAACAATGTGGATGCCATAGGTTACCATATGTATAGTTTATCTTTAGTGACTTGCTTTTTTCCCCTCTCTCAACATTATGTTTGGAAGATTAATCTGTGTTGATACATGTAGCTGTTTCATTAATTTTAATTGCTGTGTTGTCCACTCTGTAAATGTACCACAATCTTATCTATTGATCTGCTGTTCATGGAGATGTAGATGCTAATTTTTTTTGACTATTGAAAATCATTCTGCAGTGGCTATTCTCGCGGCAGAATTTCACAAACAGGAGTTTTCTAGGATATAAGCCTCTGCAGTGACTGAGTCAAAGGGCATGGCTGAAACTGCTGTCCCCTATCTCTATCTGACAGCTCTGCTCTCCCCACTTTAAGGACCTTCTTTCCCAGTGATTCTAGCACGTCTCTGGATTGTGTCTTAGTGGCCCCACTTGGGTCATGGGCTGAGCTTGGAGGTTGTGGGAAAGGTCAGGAGGCTGCGGCCAGGGGTGCCACAACTGCTGGGCACTGCTGGGCACTGTGGGGTGCTGCTCGGGATAGACAGGCCCCAGCTATGAGGAGGAAGTAGTTCTTTTGCTTCTTGCCCTGAGATGTCTTAGAAAGCACCCAGTTTTGGCTGGGTGCGGTGATTCATGCCTGTAATCACAGCACTTTGGGAGGCTGAAGCTGTGCAGTTCATCTGAGGTCAGGAATTCGAGACCCACCTGGTCAGCGTGGCAAAACCCCATCTCTACTAAAAATGCAAAAATTAGCTGGGTGTGGTGGTGGGTGCCTGTAGTCCCAGCTACTCGGAGGCTGAGGTAGGAGAATCTCATGAACCCAGGAGGCAGAGTTTGCAGTGAGCCGAGACCCTGCCACTGCACTCCAGCCAGGTGACAGAGCAAGATTCCATCTCAAAAAAAAAAAAAAAAAAAAAAAAAAAAAAGAAAGTACGCTGTCTTTTTGGAAATAACAGTGGTGAGCAGATAAAAGAAGCCTGGGTTTGTGCTTCACTCTGATTGATAAGGACAATCCCAGGCCATGACCTTTAGCTTGTCCTCTTTTGAGGTGGGGAAACTGAGGCTTGATGAGTCTAAGCAGATCCCCTGAGACGTCTGAGCCCAGGAATATGCTCTGCTCTTTATCCCACACTTTCTTCCTACACCCACTGGCCCGGTGGTTCCTTTAACAGTGCCTGAAATCAATCCTGTCCTTTTACAGGTGGGAAGACTGAACCTGAATAGCAGGGGCCAATATTGCATTCCACTTAGAGAATGCCCTCCACACACAGTTGACGTAGGATGTTGTTACAGATGGGGAAACTGAGGCTCAGGGAGAGGAATTGACTGGCCTGAGGTCATGCCAAGAGTTAGGGACAATGCTCAGATGAAATTCACACCTCCTCAGATCCCCCCAACCTGTCCTCATTTTACGGTATTTCTCTGCCCTGAGGAAGCTGGTGTTGTGTCGCAGATCCCAGTTGGACCTTCTATGGGCCGAGGAGATAGTTCACTGGATCCCAGTCCTCTTAGCTCCATCCCCGTGGGCTCCCCATAGAGAGTCCTTTCCTGCCTTTGATGCAAATTCTTGCACTTTCCCGATAATATTCTGGGCTCTTCTTAACGCAAGGGGGTCAGCGGCAAGGCATCTCGGCAATTTATAATTCTTGAAAATTCTGTTTGGTGACACGAGTTAGCATTTAATAGACACCCTGCCACCTCCTCTCTCCCTATTGTGACAAGCTCATGGCAGAATCCTTTTGAGACTAAGGGTAATTGCACCACGCTGCGAACGGGAAGACCACGTCGCGCTCGAGTGCGCCTCAAAAACGTCTTCACAATAGACAGTCAGGTACGAGTTTGCTGGGCTTCAAGGTAATGATTTAAACTTAATTTGACCCTTGATGAGGGAGCCCATGTTTCTGATCGGATGCAGTCTTTCAGTTTGGGCTTGCCTGCCATGCCTTCAATAGTAGCACAAATAATTCCTTCATAACAAGTGCCTTTCAGAGGATGTCTGCTGCTGACAGCTAATATAGAATTATTGCCCCTGAATGCATTTCTGTAATTACTTCCCAGAGATCTGTCTTTGTGTTAGAAGACATTTCGCACTTTAGTAACATAAGTGTTTTGGGAGAGCACGAGCAATAATTATGAACAGTCTTTCCGTGAAAATAAACCTAAAAAAATTATAAAAGCTAATGCTAAAATTGGTTAGAGCCAGGGAGGAATTTCATTTGAATTTGATTCATGTATATTTATTCTGAGTTTAATAACCTTTCCTGCATGGAAACTTTTTTTTTTTTTTTAAACAAAAGCAATAATGATACAAAGAGCTCACTTTCTAATTTTTGAGCCAGACCGAAACGGAAAACTGATTAAAAGTGACAAGTTACTCGAGAATGAAGAAAGAAGCCCGATCGTGGAGCCCTGATAGGAGACATTTGCGGTAATGGAAAATGAAATGATTCACAGTGTGATCAATAAAAAATTAGCAGCATTTAATAAAAGGTTTCTGCTTCATGTTGACTAAAGAACATCACCAGCAGTTTGAAATCCGAGTTAAGTGACGGTTTGAGGAGGAGCCTGGGGGTGGCGAGTGGGGTGTGGGGTGTGCGTGTGCATATAGATCGCATCGATATTGGCCATCAGGCGGAGGCAGCCAGGCCCCTGGGGTGGGTCTGGAAGTTTCCTTGGCGTGGCCCACTTGACCTTTAGCCTGTGGCTAATCCCCCCATGTCTCTGCGTCTCTTTGCCTAGGAATGTGAATTCAGGGGTCCTAGGCCATCAAGCAGGTCTTGCTGTCATTGGCTGGGGAGTCTGAGTGTAGTCCCCTATCAAAACCCTGACCCCAAGCTGGGGACACCCCGCCTGGCCACCTGTGTGCTGAGCATGGGGACACCCACCTGGCCGCGTGTGTGCTGAGTGTGGGGACACCCTGCCTGGCCGCCTGTGTGCCGAGGCATTTTGGACCTCCGTGGCGGATGTGTCATGCTGCCCAAGCCATTGGCTTTGTTCTGTGGCCTGCTTCTAGAATCTGGGTTTCTGGAGACATCGAGGAATGTCTTACAGCCCACTTGTGGGGCTCCAAACACCCTCCTGGGGACTGACGGGAAGTCAGCAGAAGGACGGCAGACCTGAGCAAGTGGATGAGGTTAAGTGGTGAAGGGACCCCCAGGGTCTCCTGGAGGAGCCCGCTGCTCACATGGGTCCTGGGAGGCGGGCTGAGGCTGCTGCCCTCCTCCGGGAAGTGGGTGCCTAGATGGGGGTTTGCTGGGAGCGGCTCCTTGGAATCTTCGTGTGCTCCTCCCTGGGTGGGACAGCTCGGGAAAGCTACTTCATGAGGCCTGCTCCCTTTTCTCCAGGCGCCACTTCCGTATTCCCTGGAACGTGGCTGTGCGCCAGGCTCTCTCCATGGCTGGCAACTGGTTAATTTTTAAAGGCTTTTTGCGGAGCCTGTGCACTGTGGCTGGAGGGAGACGGGGCTCCCCTGGCCCTCCAGGCCCATCCAGAGGCTTGTTGGTGGGAGGGTCATTGGTGGGAAGAGAGCTGCTGGCTTTTGGGTTACAGTAGAGGCTCTGGAGCCGCTCTGGGGAGTCCCTGAGCCTCCTGTGTCCGGATGCAGCAGGCAGGACCAGAGGCCTGCTTCGGGCTTCATTCCTGATGTCTCATCCCTTCCAGGAAATACAGACCTGTGGCTAGATCTTTAAATGTCAGAGTGGGAAGGGCCCTTCCAGATTGCTTCTTCAACATCCTATTAATCACCTGCTGTGTACCAGGCCCTACTCGGTGCAGTGCGTGAACAGAACTGATGCGGACCTGTCTGCCTGGAGCTTGTGTGCCCAGGAACTTTGCATATCCTGCAAATAAAATCATGAGACTGCTATGATAAGTGGGGAGGGAGAGGTGCCCAGCTTGCTCCCAGAGCTCCCAGAGGAGCCTGATCCTGTGGGGGTGCAGATTCACTGAGCTGAGGCCTGGACGGCCAGGAGGAGTTGAGGAGTTGGCTGGGTGAACTTTTGCACACTTTCTACTTTGACAGTGAGGCTGTTTCTGCAAAGCGCTGTTGTGGGATCCTGGCGTGGAAGGCAGGCAGGCATGCAGCAGCAGGGCTCCCTGGGTGTGGAAGTGTTGCCTTGGAGTTCTGCCCTCAGGCCTGCCCCTGGCACAGTGTTGAACTGCTAAAGTGCATGGTTTTAAAAATTGCTTCTCTGTGGTTCATGCCTTAATTTTCAGATGGGGCAGCGGATGCCCAGAGAGGGCTCGCCTTGCCTGGAATGCACAGTGATTATGCGTGGTCCCTGGGCTCTGGGCTTTCCGTCCACACCGCCTCTGTTTATCCTTGCCTCTGAGCCAAACTCCATTAGCCTGGCTACTGGTTCAGTTTTTAGGGGTACAGATCCCTTCTCTCCCTGCTTTTTTCCCCCTAACTGGGATCCTCTTTCTGCAGCCACAAGGGGGGTGATCTGCACCCCAGCATCTTCGCCTTGACTTCTCTCCAGGACTGAGAGCAATTAGGAGTGTCAGGCACTGACATTGGCCACAAATTAGCTGGATTTATCGAGCTCCCCACGCTGCCCAACCATCCTCCCTCCTCTGTTCACCGCCGGCCCTGCTCCCCCATCTCCCCCTTCCCAGAGACAAAACATGACAGCAAGGCGAGGGCAGAATGGTCACTGCCTCAGGAGGTCACGAGGAGGTAACTGTGCACAATTTTCATGGTTCCAGGGTGGCTTTGTCCAACTGCTCTTCATTACTACACACGGCGAGATCAGTTTTATTAAGATTGTAAGGCTTGGAAGAGTGATACTGTTAACTACTTGCTGGAAAAATAGATTTGTTTTTTCTTGCAAGGGGTGTCTGTGGTTTATTTTTCTCCCCCCTCCTTCCCTCCCAGCTTTTCCCCTCCCTCTCATCTGCCTTCTTTCCTTTCCACCCGTTCCTGACCCACTGTAGTTGAGAGCTGAGTGCAAGTGTCTGTGAGGTGGGGAAGCTGCCATCTTTCTTTACCTTCCTGGATTGTGTTTAGCATCTGAGCCCTGCAGGGAGGTTAGAGTCATTCTTTCCTGCATTTGTGGAACACCCGTAAAAAACAAGGTGCTTGTGACCAAATGTCAGCCTCTCCTGTCATGGAGCTGTGCATGGTTCTTTCATGTGTTTGCATCTAGAACAGGGGTTGGCACATAGTAGGTGCTCGGTAAATGTTTGTTGACTGATTGAAGATGTGGAGGATATGTGTCTGATGTGGTTCCAGCATTTAGGGAGCTCACTTGCTGACGAGGGCCTAGGGAGCAGATACCTGGAGTGAGGTCACCTGGAAGGTGGCCCCATAGGGAGCTCTTACAACATGAGCACCATCCTCATTTTCTGGGTGAGGAAACTGAGTCTCAGAAGTACAAGTAACCAAGGTCTTGCACAAAAGTGGACTTGAACTCAGGTCTTAAATCTCTAAGGAAGAGACACTGTCATCACTGCTCAGGTGAGGAATGATGAGGAATAAGCAGATGACCCTGTGCTCTAGGGACTCTGGCGCACTCTTGCTGGGCACAGTCCATGGCAGAGAGCCTCAGTGGGAAGCCCCAGGCTGCACTAGCCCTCCAAGGAGTATCGTTTAGCCCATACTGTTTTCTTTTTTTTTGAGACGGAGTCTCGGACTGTCACCTGGGCTGTAGAGCAATGGCGCAGTCTTGCCTCATTGCAACCTCCGCCTCCCGGGTTCATGCAATTTTCCTGCCTCAGCCTCCTGAGTAGCTGGGATTACAGGCGCACACCACCACACTGGCTAATTTTTTGTATTTTTAGTAGAGACGGGGTTTCACTATGTTGGCCAGATTAGTCTCGAACTCCTGACCTCATGATCTACCCTCCTCGGCTCCCAAAGTACTGGGATTACAGGTGGGAACCACCGTGCCTGGCCCCATACTGTGTTTCTTAAAACTTAAAGTCAACTGCCTATTAGAAATCCAGAAATTTTATATAGAATGGTAGATTTCCTTCTTTCTTCCTCCTGCCCTCCCTCGCTCCCTCTCTCTCTTTCTCTTTCTCTCTCTCTCTCTTTCTTTCTCTCTCTTTTCTTTTCTTTTCCCTTCCTTCCTTCCTTCCTTCCTTCCTTCCTTCCTTCCTTCCTTCCTTCCTTCCATCCTTCCCTCCCTCCCTCCCTCCTTCCCTCCGTCCGTCCTTCCTTCCTTCCTTCCTTCCTTCCTTCCTTGACAGCGTCTTACTCTGTCACCCAGGCTGGAGTGCAGTGGCATGATCTTGGTCACTGCAACCTGTGCCTCCTGGGTTCAAATGATTCTCCTGCCTCAGTCTCCTGAGTAGCTGGGCTTACAGGCATGAGCCACCATGCCCAGCTAATTTTTAAATTTTTTTTATTTTTAGTAGAGATGGGGTTTTATTCTGTTGGCCATGCTGGTCTTGAACTTGTGACCTCAAATGATTCACCCACCTCGGCCTCCCAAAGTGCTGGGATTACAGGCATGAGCCATGGATTTCCTTCTTAAAAAAGAAAGCAGCAGGTGTGTTTGCACTGCTGACGATCTAGAGGAGTTGAGCCCTTTCCCTGCATGGGCTTCTGTGCGTTCCCTCCACACCCCATTCGCCTGTACACTCATTTGCGTAATTTGTGTGGTGGTGGTGGGGTAACTGGAGTTGAGAGCTTCTCTCCACTGGTTATCTGAGTGACTGAGGGGACAGTCTAAGCCATCGGAGCCTCAGTTTTGCCCTCTATAAAATAGGCTTGGTGATAACATCTCCCTTAGGGCGGCCAGGGGTCACGAGACAAAGGATACGAATGAATTGGAAGGTCTGAAACTGAAGGAGGTGATTGCCATCACACTGCTAATCCTTTAGGTTCTAGATTTCCTGACAACTGAAGATATGTTCTCTGGAAGGTTCTAGTCATTTCCGTGGACCTTTGCAGAGGGTTGTCCTGTATCCAGTCCCTCATGGCTAGCCAGGACGGAGCAGCGCAGCAAGGCTTGTGCAATGTAGCCAAGGTCAGGTTCAGTGTCTCCGATGGGCCTTGGCTTGAAATTCTGTCCGCAGAGCCATGGGCACTGATGGGGACACCGGGGCTCCCCAGACAGCCTTCCAGAAGTTGCTTCCTTATTTAAGAAGCTGAACTTGGGCAGCAAATTATGTGTTAAAATATTTGCCTAGAGCTCTGCTGCCAAGGGGACCCTTTAGGCTGAGTGTTAAATGTTACCCTGCTGCCTGCACTGCAAATATTTTAAACCTGAAGATAAATAATGGCTGCCTCGCGGAATTTGGGGCCAGCAATGGATGCACAAGCTGAGTGCGGAATTGGGATGTGTGGGCTCCTTGCCCAGCCGTGGCCACACCCTTCCCGGGGCCCGCTTGAGAGAGTGTTCATGGAGAAGAGCACTTTTCTCTGTGGGCCCAAGCCAACACTGAGTAGCGACTAAGCCAGAGCTTTGACCTGGCACCCAGGTTCAGAAAAGGCATCTTGCTCTCGGGAACATGTTTTCAGGAAACATGAAGGTGTAGGATGTATTTTTTTTTTTTTTTTTACAAAAAATAAATGTCGGCTGGGTGCAGTGACTCACATCTGTAATCCCAGCACTTTGGGAGGCTGAGGTGGGATTACTTGAGGCTGGGAGTTTGAGGCTAGCCTAGACAACATAGCAAAACCCCATCTCTACAAAAATTTTAAAAATTACCTGGGTCTCGTGGTGCACCTGTAGTCCTAACTGCTTGAGACACTGAGGTGGGAGGATTGCTTGAGCCCAGGAGTTCAAGGCTGTGGTGAGCCGAGATCGCATCACTGCACTCCAGCCTGGATGACAGACCAAGACCCTGTCTCGAAAAAAACCCACAAAAACCAAAAAACCCATGTTGCTCCAGGGTAAGGCCTTGGCAATGGTAGGTGTCTTCCTGAACTGTTTTTCCCTCAGCTACCTACAGGGGGCGGGCACAGGAACAGTGGGCTTGTGAATTGCAAGCGGAGCACACCCCTTCACAGAGGAGGTGGCTCGAACCTTTACTCGAGGTTGCACGATTTAGGTAGAGGAGGATTCACATCTGGACCCAGGACTTTCCTCTCCTGGTTGAGGGGATTTTCTTTTTCTTTTGGTCTGTATGGACATTTTCGTGCCTTGCAAGAGGGCCTGTGGCCTGACATTTCTCATCCTCCTGCATCCTCAGGAGCGTGCCAGACTCCTCCGGGTTTGACGCCTCCAACCCTTGTCTGCATGCGATGCTGCACGTGTTGCTTTGAATCATAATGCAGCAGCAAGACAGTGCTCACCAGTTCCATTGTCTCGCTGTCCTGTGAGCCAAGCATCATCAGGCTTTGTATGCATCACCTTATTAAAATAATGTGACTTAATTAAACCAGTCCCAGAGAGGGCAAGTGACTTGTTCATGGTCCCCCAGCTGCTAAATGGTGGAATGTGGATTTGAACCCAGAGAGGCTGGCCTCAGAGCCTGTAATTCTTTTCTGTTTTTTTCACTGTCATCCCCGACAGTCCCTAGAATGTGCATCCAGCCATCTGCTGCTTGTGTGTGTCATTACTTAATGACTGTCTTTATTTTGACAACTTGGTGCCATCAGCCCCACTGCACTCCTCTACCCCAGTGTCCCGATGGCTCCTGTACAGTTGGGTTCTCTGGTAACCTCTGGATGTGCCTAGAACGTGCCGGCTGGTGGTTTGGCTTTCTATGGGGGTGGATGGTGTGGTCTCCCATTCAAATCTGATTGGGAGAAGAATTAAGAGGTGGAGAAGCCATCCCAGGCTTGCTGACCCCACTGACCCCACTGACCCCACTCCCTACCCACTCTCACCTGGCACTGTTCCTGGCTCTCTCCTTTCTCAGCTCCACTGATCTCCCTCTCCCCTGCACCCTTCCTCCTCCCACCCGTCCCTGCTCTGCTCTGGCCTCCCCTATCCCCTTGAAACCCCACAAGGCTCCTGTAACCTCGCATGTGTAGCTGAGCTGCTTGCCAGTCCATAGTGGCCATGCATTCAGGTGAGCCCCACCTCCACCCTGTGAGGTCAGAGAGGATGGGTTTCATGATATTCAGGCTCCTTATGCGCCTATGAAGAATCGGAGGCTCAGGCAGAGGACGTGCCTTGGCCAAGGTCACTCATGGTTGGGGACTGAGGGGTACTCGAGCTAAGACTGGAACCTGGGTCCCTGACCAGCCCCAGCCCAGGATGCTGGCCCTTACTGCTTAGTGTATCCTCTCGGGCATTCATTTATTCATCTATTCAGTCATTCACCCACCCCGTATTTATTAAGCATCTTTTCTGTGCCAGCTTGTGTGTAGGCTTTGAGGCTGCCAAGATAAATAGGGTCGGGAGCACTCTATGTTGTAGCAAATGTGCATCTGTTTTTTCCTGGCACACAGTAGGCACTTAATAAGTATTTGTGGAATGAATGAAGGAAAGAATGGGCGAGTGTGTGTGTAGTTGTTGACCCGGGTCTGTCTCATGCCTCTCAAGCTCTGCCCTGGGTCTCTCTTTCTCGAGTGCATGGGGGCAGCTCCTGGCCTCCTGCCTTCATGTTGTATACTCGGCCACGGGGCTCCAGAGGTGGGACCCCTCATGGTCCCTGGGAGGGTCTCAGGGTGCCCAGGGCTTTGTGCTGGCTAGATGACTCCCAGGACACCAGGGTGAGGAAGAGGCATCCTTCCTGGAGAGTTTTTTTTTTTTTTTTTTTTTTTTTTTGATTCGCATGCTGGCCAGGGGCAGAGAGGGAAGGGACACTCGTTGGCTGATCCTCTCCTAGCTGCCCCTTGGGAAAGTGAGGCCCTGGTGGCCCTGGCTCATGACCTCACGAAGCCCTGCTGAGAAGGTAGGAAATGTCCTCTTCTCAGACCTGGCAGCCTGTGGGTGTTCTGGTCCCCTGGGGCCTCTCCGCGTTCCCCTTTTCCTGGCAGTGGACCCAGCCAGCTGTCCCCTGCCCCGTGATTTTGCAGGCATTCCCTTTCTGCCTTTCCACGTAGTGGTTAAGAGTCAAGATCAGCCGGGTGCAGTGGCTCACGCCTGTAATCGGGAGGCCAAGGAGGGCAGATCACCAGAGGTCAGGAGTTTGAGACCAATCCAGCCAATATGGCAAAACCCTGTCTCTACTAAAAATACAAAAATTAGCTGGTGGGACATGCCTGTAATCCCAGCTGTGCGGAAGCTGAGGCAGGAGAATCACTGGAACCCGGGAGGTGAAGGTTGCAGCGAGCTGAGATCGCGCTGCTGTACTCCAGCCTGGGTGACAGAGTGAGACTGTTTAAAAAAAAAAAAAGAGTCAGAATCTAGAGCCAGAAGATCTGGGTACAAATCCCACTCTGCCCTTCCTGGCACGTGCTTTGCATGGGCTCCTGAGCCTTGGCTTTTTTCCTCATTGACAAAGTGGGCGAGTTCATTGCACCTACCTTTAGAGTAGGGGTATCCATTGTACCTACCGCATACGGTCTCTGTGCCCATCAAAATGTGGCGACATGAATGTAAAATGGTACCAGGAGATGGTTACGAAGTGCTCAGCTTCCCCTTGGGTGTAGAGGAGGCTGTGCCACCTCCCTCGGTCCCTGGCAAGGCCTCTGCTGCTCCTTCCTTCCAGGGGGCATGAGGCCAGCTCTCTTGCTGCACAGGATTTCTGCAGGGTCCGCTGTCAGCTGTCAATGTCATCATCTTGAATGCAAGCCCTTTCTTAAGGGCAGTAGCTATGGGAAAATTCACTACTTTTACTTTATTTTTTGAGACTCTTGCTCTGTTATCCAGGCTGGAGTGCAGTGGTGCAAACATGGCTCACTGCAGCCTCTAACTCTTGGCTGAATCGATCCTCCTGTCTCAGCCTCCCAAGTAGCTAGGACCACAGGCGTGTACCACCGTGCCTGGCTAATTTAAAAAATTTTTGTAAAGATAGGGCCTCATTGTGTTGCCTGGGCTGGTCTCAAACTCAAGAGAGCCTCCTGCCTCAGCCTTCTAAACTGCTGGGATTACAGCACTTACGCGAGCCGCTGAGACTGGCCTGAAAATTCACTACTTTCTAATGAAACATGATCAAGATGAAAGGTTTTGTTATTGCCTCTCTTTGCTCACAGAAAGTCCCACAAGTCCGTATCTTGGGTTCAGGGAAGCTGAGTTTGGGTGGGTGTGGTATAGTGGGATTTTCTGGTGTGGGTTTACCCTCTTCCTCCTGGCTGCAGAAAGAAGCTGGCAGGACAGGGCAACCCCATCGTATGTGAAGTTAAGCCATTTGAGATTGCCAGTATTTAACTTTTTTGACCTAAAAGGATGGCTCCTTTATATGGTTCAATATAATACTTATCATCAGACAAGAAACTGCACTGTGGCCCCTTTCCCTCCTTCTGCCTCCACCTCTGTGGGTTTCAGAGACCTGCTTTTTTTGAAACCAATCAATTCATTCACTCATCCATTCATTCAACATTTAATAAGCCCCTACTATGTGTCCATCTGTGTGCCAGGGGTGGGAGAGGTGGCACTGAGCTAAAATAGACACAGCTCCTGCCCTCATGGAGCTTAGCATCTGGTACAGAGGCAGAAGGTCGGCTATCCATTGTTGTGTAACAAACCATCCCAAAATGTAATGGCCTGAAACAACAATTTATTACTACTTCTCACAGTACTATGACCTAACTGGGTTCAGCTGGCAGTCTCACTGGGTGTTTCTTGTACGGTTGCAGCTGCTTGGGATTTGGGGCTGCTGTCATGCAAAGGCTCCTTGGGATGGGATGTCCAAGATGGCACGCTTCCGTGGCTGAAGTTGGTGCTGGAAACCGGGAGCTGTTGACTGGAGCCCCATGCACTCTCTCTCCACGTGGCTCGGGCTTTATATAGTACGGCAGCTGGGCTCCAACGGGAAGTGTCCCAGGAGATGCGGTGGGGACGCTGCAAGCCTCCTTCTGACCTAGCCTCAGAAGTCTGGAACAGTACTTCGGTTGCATTCTATTGGTCAAGGAGCCGCTGAGGCTGGCCAGCCCCGAGGTGGACTGTGGAGGAGACTTTAGTCCCTCCTTATGGTGGGGGAGTCAGGGTTTCCCTGCAGAAGGGCAAGTGGGGTGAGAGATATTGCTGTGGCCGTCTGTGGAAATACACCCTGCCACAGTGAGATAGAATAGACAGATTAGCCCACAAAAGCATGAGTGCGCATGATGCTGAGTGCTCTGACTGCAAAGGGAAGCGAGCCCTGGGGAAAGAGTAATGGGGCCCCGAGTTCCATGGGTGCCCAGGCTTGCGGGGATCCTAGGGAGCTGCGTGAAGATTTAATGGAAATCTTCCTGCCAAAGATTGGGAGTGGGAAGTCCTGGACCAAGGAGACTTGGCAGTTTCTGGGGTTGAGAGATGATCTGCAAGGCCGTGGAGATGGGTGATAAGCGAGAGAGGTCAGCAGCGCCATTGCTGAACCGAAGGGGCCATGACCGGGACCCTGCATGGGACTTTGAAGGGTTTACAAACACCCCAACACCTGGCTCTGGTGTTCATCGTGTCTTGCTGTGAGGAAACCATGTAGTACAGTGGTTAAGAGTCACATGCAGTGGGCTGGAAACCTGGCCCCGCCACTTCCCTGTGGCGTCACTTCCCAGAGCTCCGCTTTCCTCACCTGTAAAATGGGGATATGATGGCACTTGATGAAGCGTTGAGTGCTTAATTCATGGGCAAAAGGATCCAGGTGCGCACATCAGGAAACAGCTGTCCATCGTGGAAAGCATGGGCTCTGGGAGGTAGGGAATCTTGTCAGCTGGACGGACAGGTTGCTGTTCACAGCACCAAGTTGGTTTGTGTCCCGTGCACATGGCCCTGAGGGAGAGGCACCTGATTTGAAGTCCGTTTGACTGGGGCCTTCCCTGAGCGTGCTGTCTACACGCTGCTGCAGGCGGCCCCCAGGAGGACAGGGCAGGAGCATTAAGGGAAAGGAGCTGTTTTCGGAAAGCCCTGCCTAGCCCCGGAGGCCTCTGAAGAAAAGCGTTGAGCTGTTGGCCTTCCCCTTGGCCTGCTGAAGTTGTGTCATTGGGCTCCAGGGTGAGGAACCAGTGGGTCAATATTACAGTTCTAGCCCAGGTCGTAGAAATGAGCCAGCACTTGTGATGGGACTCACCTGGCAGGGCAGGTGTTGGGCCTCTGGGCTCTGCCTTCTCTGAGTTTGCCCAGGTGATGTCCAGGGACCTGTTGAGGGAAGGGTCTGGAGCAGGACGGGGCAGCACGCAGGACAGGTAGGGCTGAGTTGGAGAAGTAGGGAAAGTCCAATCATTCTATCCCCAGGACTTACTGAGCAACTGATCAGGTGGGCCTGGAAAAGAGGAACCTCAGAGTCTCCAGGTAGGACTGATGTCCTTGGAACTCCGTGTTCTCAGAACTCCCGCCTCCTGGGCCTTGGAGAAGTTCGGGCTGTAACAGGCCCTGGAACTTCTGGAAAGGTGTGCTGCTTAATGAACACGTGAACGTGCAGATTCAATCCTGGCATGGCTTTGGGTGGCCTTGCAGAGGCTCAGCTTTCTTACCTGCAAGTGGAAAAATAACATCATTTATTCTTTTGTCTTAAGGTGAGGTTCAGAAACTCCTGGGCATGAAAGTGCCTTGCAAGAGACAAACCCTGCCTGGGGTGGAGGCCTTCCTGTTCTCCAGTGTCTGATTCTGCTGAATCAGCAGAGGGGCCCTTGGGGCATCAGGGAAGTCCTGCTCCCCAAAACTTCTTCAGGCCCCTGAGTCTTCCCTCTCTGGCATCACCTTCCTGAGGGTCAGGCTGGCTGACCTCTTGACCCCCTGGGAGCCGGAGGATAAGTTCCAAGCCTTTGCATGGCCTGAGCTCGCCTCTGTGTCCATCCCTTTCTGCACAGCCACCCTCCCTTCCCATTAGTAGCCGGCCGTAGAGGAGGTGACAGTTGCTTAAAACAGATTTATACTCTTGGATGACTTTATGGGTTTTTGCCTTATAAAAACCTGAGAGTTGACATTCTGATTTATCTACTCCCGAGTCAACAGGATGTACCAGATTTAAAGAGATCAAATGCACTGTGATGTTTGTGGGTCCAGTTGTGGATTAGATGAGCTATTATAGAAAGTGCTGCCAAGTAAATATGGCAAAAAAATAACGAGGGGATAATTTAAATATGTCTATTAAATTGTGTGTTAAGTAAAGTAGCACAAATGTGGTGCTGATTGTAACTTATTATCTGGAGAGTTGGTGTAGTAGATAAAGCCAGAATTATGGCTCTTTTATTTTCCCCTTCTACAGACATTTTTTTTTATTAAGGAAAGACTGTAAACGAGGAATTTCAGAGACGGGTGCTTGACTGTGTAACCATGGTTGTGTGATGACTTATAATATCGAAGGCTCCAAATGATATTTCTCATTGCTTTGCTTTCTATTTCTCGCCCTAGCCACAGCGGCGGATCAGATTCCCTGAGATAAATATGCTGCCTGGCTTTTAATGGGATTTCTGTATTGCCGGGAGTTGGCGCATTCTGATAATAAAAGAACCTAAAAACTGTACATCCCTTAATTGGTAAGAAGAGAGATGTTTTGATGGGCCACAAATGGAAACATTGATTTTTACTGCCTCTGTGCAGTTCCAGGCGGCGTGTCGTGCAACGTTCCCCGCCTTGGAAGGAAGCAGCTGGCTCTCCGATGAGCTGATTTGTGTTCCCAGGTTCTTGATGTCGGGTGCTTGGAAGGGCATGTTCTGTGCAGACAGGAGAAATAGAGCCCTTATAACATTATCTGTTTGCAAATTGAAATATTCATAGGACTGTGGTTTCCACCTTGAATCGAATGCATTCTTTGCTTTGTGTCTCTCTTTCTTGCTTCGGCGCCTAGCCCTCGGGGGTTTATAGGTTGTGCACTGAGCCTTTTCCTGTAACTGTGATGTTGCATGTACACACATGTACGCACAAGTGCACATGCACACACTTTTGCATATGCATATATGTTTTCAAAAACACCTTTATGCATAATAGGATCCCTTTCTTTGATTTAAATCAGCACTGCTAGTTTCTGGATGGGTAGATCCGTTTTCTAGTACGGGCTATGGGAAGAAACAACACACACTTTTATTTTCCAATCCAAGTGTCTCTACATTTTTTTTTTTTTTTTGAGACAGAGTTTCACTTTGTCACCCAGGCTGGAGTGCAGTGGCATGATCCTGGCTCACTGCAACCTCTGCCTCCTGGTTTAAGCAGTTCTCCTGTCTCAGCCTGCTGAGTAGCTGGGATTGCAGGCGTCTGCCACCAAGCTCCGCTAATGTTTGTGTTTTTTTTAGTAGAGATGGGGTTTCATCATGTTGGCCAGGCCCGTCTTGAACTCCTGACCTCAGGTGATCTGCCCCCCCTCAGCCTCCCAAAGTGCTGGGATGCTCCCAAAGTGCTCACAGGTGTGAGCCACTGTACCCGGCCAGATCTCTGCAATTTAACAGGCAAATTTTATCCATTGATGTTT
Organism: Saimiri boliviensis; assembly: GCF_048565385.1. NCBI lineage: Eukaryota > Metazoa > Chordata > Mammalia > Primates > Cebidae > Saimiri > Saimiri boliviensis. Next base: position 122,606,633 of record NC_133449.1, read on the forward strand.
ATTAGGATTACTGATATATTCTGTGTATTATATTTACCATGCTGCTTTTGCACTTAGATTTACAAGTTCTTGCTGTGTCTTATTAATCTGTAAGATTGGGGCTGTGCTCCATTTCCCACGGTTGTACAGGGAAGTGAACGAGACCAGGAGTCACGACGTTGAGCTGAGCCTCTATAGGGTGCCGGGACTGTTGCTTCTTCTGGCTGGATGCCAGGTACCTTACCTGTGAGATGGGAATAACAAAGCTGTTCCTCTCTGCAGGGGGTGGACCACATGATCCCTTGAGCTTTGAGTTTGGGATATGCAAGGCTGTGAAATGGGGCTGTGCATATATAATGGTGGCTTTGAAGAAGCACCGAACACAGCACAAATGCAAGGCATCATCACGGTCACAGATTTGCTTTTCCTTGTGGATTAGCCACTCTCTGCACAGTGCTAAGCATAGTGGCTATTTTAGTTTAAAGAAATCAGCCAGATCATTCCAACACTGATTCTCGCTCTCTAGGCCAGTACTAGATCACAGGTGAGGGGTTAAACACACTGTTTATTTTATTATATATTTTTTCGAGATAGAGTCCAGGCCCAGGCTGGAGTGCAGTGGCATGATCATAGTTCTCTGTAACCTCGAACTCCTGGTCTCTAGCAATCCTCCTGAGTAGCTAGAACTACAGGCACATACCACCATGCCAGGCTAATTAAAAATTTTTTTTTTTTTTGTAGACATAGAGTCTTGCTATATTGCCCAGGCTGATCTTGAATGCTAGGTCTTAAGCAGTCTTCCCATCTTGGTCTCTCAGAGTGCTAGGATTGTAGGTGTGAGCTCCCATGCCCAGCCAGGATGCATTTTAAGCTTGAGATTCGACCATCCATGGTTCTTCAAATGTTTGCTTCCTTGATTTCATAGTTGAACATATTTGCAAAGCACTGAGCCAATGTCCCTGCCCTGGAAGGCCTGTTGTGTGGAAGGTGAACTTGGCTAAGAGATCTCCTGGCTTTAAATTGCAAGGCTGTGGGGAAAGCTAAAAGTTTAGTTGTGTTAGGAACAGCTAATGGAGACTCTAAAAAGGTGTGTAACAGAATTGGGTTTTTAGGAGACAAAATACTGAGGTTTTTCACCTCTCTGATGGGTCACGACCCCTAGCATCCATGCACAGAGGGGAGATGACAGGAAACCCCCTAGAAGATTTGCACCAAGAATTAAAGAATCTAGTTGAGAATTACGGCGCCACATGCTACAAAAAACCCCATCTATTAATATACTGAGAGGTGTCAAGGATAATGGACCCCGGGAGGTAGAGTAATTAAATGTATCTTAATAAATGCCGGGCGATTCTTTTAAAACCCTTTCCCAAGACCCCATCAGCTGACATGGACTGTATTCTTCCTGTTGGCAGGAGGCCTAGAAGGAGAGCCAGAGTGCGATCGGAAAACCAGCCGTGCGCTGGAAGACAGGAACAGCGTGACAAGTCAAGAGGAGAGAAATGAGGATGATGAAGACATGGAGGATGAATCAATTTACACCTGCGATCACTGTCAGCAGGACTTCGAGTCTCTGGCAGACCTGACGGACCACCGGGCCCACCGCTGTCCTGGAGGTAATGCAAAACAGCCCCGGGACTCTGACAGGTGGTTACACGGGTAATTGGACATAGCAACAGCTTGAAGCCTCAAGTGAGATTAAAGAATTAATAATGTAATTTTGCAGTTAATGTCATTTTATTGTGGTGTCTTGGGTACCCTGTATCCGCCTTTTAAATACAATTAAAAATAAAAGCAACAGCTTTCCGGCAGGCAGGAATTAGATGGTGATACTCTGTCCTGGCACCCCCTCCCCACAAACTGTGCTCTAGTACTCAGGCCATGAGCAGGTGGATCTGCACCCTGAATTTCTGGAAGGCCTTTGGGAAACCCAGCAATTAAGAGGTTGTTAGTGCAAAGTTAAGCAGCTTAAGTGTGGAAAGCTGCGTAAAGGAGTAAGCTCTGAGGCAGGGCTTGTGATAGGATGAGGAGAATTTCAAAGGCCAAGGACAGCCTGTGAGAAAGGGAGCAGGTTCCACCTGTGTGCTTCACCTCATGATTCTCTGGAGTAGGAGGAGAAGGGTAGCTGGGAGCTGCTTCTGCTAGATTTGACTGGAGCTCTGTTCTCCATTGTCAGTGTCTTGGAGAGGGTGTGTGAGACCAGTTTTATGGGAGCTACTGAAGACTTCAGGAGTTGCATGTGTCTATGTTTGTTTGTCTGGGGTGATTGGGGTGGGGGTAGGAACCAGAGGGCCTGTGTGTTCCCTGGGATGTGGCAGCCATGCTGCAGGGATTGAGACATTTCTGGGCTCTGAGATCTGCAGAGGGAGTTCATAGCATCTGTGTTCCTCACACAGCCTTCCTGAGCTACCTTCCTCCATCATGGTTGTTGATGAAACTCCTTGGATGCTGGTTTACGGGAGAGGGCCTGAAACCTCAGGCCAGCATTCTAAAGGGAACCCATCACCTGTTTAGGGGAACATTTACTGGTAGGGATTAGATTGGCACCCAGATTTCTCACTTTTTCTACTCCTCATTTCATCTTGGAATTTTGAAACTAAGTGTTTGGGGAACTGCTATGATTTGCCCTCTAGTGACACCTGTGCCTGCACAGCTCTGGCTAGACCAAGTCCCCATCTCAACCTCTGGAGGGAACATATATTTAAAAAAAATAATAGTAGTAATAATAATAATAGACCTAAGAGGAATCTTATAGTTTTGGACATTTTGGAATCCAGTAATCCAAACCCCAGTAATTTGGAATTTGTGATATTTCAACCAGAGGCAGAGGTAATGGTTAATTTTCAGTTCTAAATCAGAATTGGAAGGGACCTATGGGGTTAGCTTTTTAAGTCTCCTCACTTCCCCAAGAAAGAGAGGGAAAGGTGATTGCTTGGCCGAGGTCACACAGCTGTTTGGTGGCCAACCTAGGACCTCTTCTGGACCCTGGGCTATTGACCCTCATCCTACTTGAGGAATAATACTATAGATGTTGGTATATTTTTTGATTTAGCCAAGAATTGGCATGGAATCTTAACTATAAGAGAATGAAATATTGCCACTTACTTTAAAAACAATCAACTAATTGAGCTAATGACAAGTTATCCTCTTTGTTTTCTAAATGCAAGAGAACAGGTCATTCTGTGTAGTTGTTAGAGTGGGGCCACAGGCCCTTTGCTAAGCTGCGCTTTCTTAAGTCCCTGCAGCCCTTAGAGGCTGCCCCTTCCTCTGGTCCTTCAAATCAAGGAGATTCTCCTTTCAGTCTCACTTTTTTTTTTTTTTTTTTTTTTTTTTTTTTTTTTTTTTGAGATGGCGTCTTGCTCTGTGGCCCAGGCTGGAGTGCAGTGGTGCAACCTCAGCTTACTGCAACCTCCGCCTCCCGAGTTCAATTGATTCTCCCGCCTCAACCTCCCTAGTGGGTGGGATTACAGGTACCCGCCATCATGCCGAGCTAATTGTTGTATTTTTGTAGAGACAGGGTTTCGCCATGTTGGCCAGGCTGATTTTGAACTCCTAACCTCAGGTGATCTGCCTACCTCGACCTGCCAAAGTGCTGGGATTACAGGTGTGAGCCACACCCAGCCTCGGTCTCACTTTTAAGAATGGTGGCATTTCTAGGTGGAGAAAGGAAACTGGGAAACTGGGTTGTATGTGGGGGTCTGAGCCGGAAATAAGAACTGGGAGCTAATTGTGCTTTGGTCCTGAGAAGGATCCTTCTTCCGGTGGCAGACCTTTCTCTCAGCCTCTGACTCTGGCTGAAATCCATGGCAGCCCTGTTTGCAGGATCCACAGCTTGTCCTTATTGATGCTGGTTGTATCTGCCAACACTCCTGCCCTAACAGGACCCTCCTAACGACCTCCATGGGGATGCAAGAGCTAGGAATACCCCCAAACCCTGGAGCTTCGGAAGGGAGGCAGAAATTCCTTGAAAGAGTTAGGAAATAACCTTGCCTAAGAGCATCCCCGAGAAACTCATTACCTCCCGGTAAAGGCGTGACCCAGCCTGGGATAGTTTCCTAGACGTGTGAGGAGTTATTTTCCCCCAGTTCTAGGGTTCTTAGGATTACCCAAGGATGGGATAAGCCACCAGGAGTTGCGTGTGTATTATTCAAAACAGTTCCTACCTGGAATGCTTTCACACCCTTCCGTTGTGCAGTGATTTTCGAACTGTGTTCCCAGAGGTATCTCAGGACTATGGTGTGGTGTGTTTGGGGGATAGGAGGTGAGTACTGGTACCTGTCAGATGAGGGGACTCTGATGTCCAGTCCAGTCAGAATGATTCACCTTAAAACTCTGTTTTATACCTGGGGCTTTAGCAGAAGATGCTGTTTGAAAATTGGCCTCTGGTTTAAAGGTTTGGAACTGATATGAACGTGCAATTGCAGGCTTCCCCTGGCCGTGGGTCTGCTGGACGCTCACCACTGGTCACGCGATAGAAGTCACCAACCCCACGATGCGCTAGGCGCTGTGCCAGGGATGCTATGGGTGGACGTTGCTGCCCTTGTGGAGTGGACGCTCTGGAGGAGAGATGGGCACTTGACAGCCCAACAGACACTGTGTTCGAGAGGGCCGTGCTGGGCGCAGGCTGGGCAGGCCACGGTGCCCTGCAGATGTTTGTGGGGGAACCAGAGGGTCTGCCAGCTGGGCCTGGGGCAGAGGGTCCGCTCCTAGGAATCGTCACCTGGGGCGTGAACAACCCTCCCCCTCACAGGGGTTGTTGCTGCTGGCATGTGGAGCAGCACGTGCTTTCCCAATGGGTGTGTCCTGGCAGGGTCAGCCCTTGCCAGCTATTGGCCTTCTGGGGAGAACGCTGTGTGGTGGGGTGGCAGGGTGTGTTTTGTGGGTGGTGACCGTGAATGTGGCTCTTGCTGAAAGCTGCTTCTGCAGAGTCAGCACTTGACTCTCTTTCTGTGGCAGTTGGGGTGGTGGTGAGGGGGAGATTGGGGGCAGCATTTTGCTCCTTCAGAATCTGGGAGAGTAGCTGTGGTGGGGTTTGGGGTTTTCTGAGGTGCGGGAGTGCTCATCCCTCAGGGGTGGGAGGGGAGCCTCATGCCAGAATGGCCACGGTGGAAGCCACCCCCACCCGCAACCTGGGGCACAGCTCCTGAACTAAGGAGCCCTCATTTCCAGTTGGGAGCTTGAGAAGGCACCTCGTCTGCTGTTCCTCAGCAGGAGTGGCATACGGGGCCCATGAGCTGTTGAAGCTTGGGCTTTAAGATCTCAGATAGCTCCATCAAGTCCTGTTCTTCTCTCCATCTCTCTCTCATTTGTGTCTGAGGAGGAACCAACCTTAAACCGATAAGGTATCAAACATTGTATTTTTATGGCAGACTGAAAAGAGCAGAAATCCAGTCCTCTCCATTCATTCTCCCGCCCTGACGTCTGTTTGATCTTTCTTTGTTCCTCTTCAGCCCCTGGCCATGGAATGCCACACGTTTGCATGCTTGGGGTTGTGAGCACACACGTTTTCATGGTCTGCGTTTGTCCCATGACATGTTATGAGCGGGTTCCCATGTTGTTATCTGGTCTTCGCCATTTTTCTTTCTTTTTTTTGGTGGGGAGCAGATCTCTGTCTTTTAAATAGCAGTGCTCAAGGGCGGAAAGCTTGAGTTGCAGGTAGTGCATTCATACCCTATGAAAATATTAAATTTAGACTAAGATGTCTGTAGATGAGGCTTTTTGCAATGGTGTAGATAAAGGCTGACTTGGTAAGTGTGACGGGCTTGTCTGTTCCTAGTGGAGACATTGTTTGTGGCCACCAAATCAGGAGATGGCAAAGGATTTGGTGGCTATCTGAACTGCCGAGGACGGGAAGTCCCCGTCAGCTCAGGTCTCACTGATTCAGATCGCACTGGAACAAATAACATGACAACATGTAAGTGTTGGCTAAGCAAATTTGGTCCTCGAAGCTGTAGCAGGGAGTGTTATCGTCATCTTCTAGGAGCCAGGAGGACTTGCACTGCTCTAGGAAGTTTCTCTGGGAACTGCCTGGGGTACTGTAGCAGAAGGTGCGAGAGGTTCGGTTCTCCCATGGGCTGATCGTGTTTTTTATGCGCTCACTGAAGCCAGTCACCTGTGTGCCTGTAGTCCGGATTTATCGCTTCCTGGTACAAATACTCCCTTTTAAAGACACTGCGATCTAGGCTGACTGCGGCTTTGGCCTGAATTAAGAGGCTGGCTGCTGGAGGCCGTGTGGGAGCTCCCAGTGCACTGTCATGTTTGAGACCTGACTTTCCTAGTGCCGTTCATTCGAGTGGCCACCGTGGCTGTCAGCAGCGGTGTGTGCTGTGCCAGTCCTGGAACGTGCCAGCCCAGGTCCCCAGGGCTGGAGCACTTGACAGCTTTTGGGGTCCTTGACCTCTTAGCTAAAGGGACTGCTGGCCTGATTTGGCTTTTTGTTGTAGGCAGTAAGACCGTAGGCTCCAGGCACTTGCCTTGGAATAGAAATCGCCTTTAGGACTAGTTTGGAGCTCAGCATGGGTGTCTTGCCTTCTGCTCCATTCCCCGATCTCTGACTTGGGCCAAGCTCCTGGCGGGCCATAGAGAGGTGGGTCTGAAGCAGGTGGGGTGCGTGCTGTCCTCCCGGGGCTGGCGGTCTTGTGCGGGGGTACAAATGTGTGAGCAGGTGTTAAGTCCTCTGCACAGCAGCGAGGGCTGTAGTCCTGACATTCTTTCTATTTTCAGTGCCTACTGCCCACCAGGCACTATGGGATTCTGCCTGGAACACATACCCTGCAGCCCTCCCTGCTGGCCCTCTGCAGCCCCCATGCCCACAGAGTCCAGGGTGCTCATCCGTTTCTGTAATTGTCTTTCACCCACCTCCTTCCCTACTATTAAGCCTCATGAGAACACCAGCCATGCCTGTTTTGTTCCCTGTTATGTTCTAGCCCAGCACTGGAATAGAATCCAACATGCTTGTTGAATGAATGAGTCATCTGGCCTAGTCTTTATAACAATCACCTTTGGTGGCCAAGACACTGTCTTTATTTTTTAATTAATTAGTTTTTTTAAGAGACAAGAGTCTTGTTCTGTTGCCCAGGCTGGAGTGCAGTGGTGCCATTTGTGGCTCACCGCAGCCTTGACTTCCTGTGCTCAAGCAATCCTCCCGCCTCAGCCTCCTGAGCTAGGACTACAGGCATGCCCCACCACACCTGGCTCATTTTAAATTTTTTTGTACAGACGAGGTCTTGCTATGTTGCCTGGGTTGGTCGTGACCTGCTGGCCTCAGGCAGTCCTTCTGCGTGTGCCTCCCAAAGCTAGGCACTACTTTCCAGCATTTGTTCTCATTTTGCGATTGGGTGACTGAGGCTCAGGGAGCTGGCGGATCTTTCTCAAGGTTACAGATCTTGTCGGTAAAGGGAAGCTCCGAGGTTGGAACAGCTTGCCTGTGCTTGAGAACACAGATTGGGGACTGTGAGCAATTTCAAACTAAACTCCAGATGGCTTTTTTGAATGCTCAACTTCCAGAAAAACGAGAGGGGGACTTTGTTCAAATAGCAACAGCAAAAATGTGTTCCCGGGGGGTTAATTTTGCGGCCCCCCTTTCCGCTGTCCCTTCCTGAGGACTGGGACCAAAGAGTATTTCCCTGGCCCCTGTGAAAGGTAGGCCCTCCTTTTCTGGCAAAGGTGAAATGCTGCTATGTAACAAGCGGGGTGGAAAGTTAATTACACCCTGGTTTGTTCAGCTGTGGCCAGAGCGACCTGTGGGCCCCAATTACAGGGCTGGGGCTGTGTGGAGCTGGCACCTTTGCCAGCCGTGCTGCTGTCTGCTGGCTGGCCAGCGCTTGCCTTTGTGTGCCGGCTCAGGCCCCTTTCTCGTTCCAACAGCGTGAGGGGCTCCTTGCCTTACTGACTTGTGGCGCCCCTTGAGCTGGCTCTGTTTGGGCTGTGCAGCGTGGGGCTGGGGCCAGGGCCAGGCACTGTGCTGCCTGATACACAGTGCAGGGTGTGAGCTCCTTCTGCCCACAGGGAGCAGCGTGGGGTCCTGGTGTCAGCTGACTTCACACGGTGTAAAAGGCCTGGGGGAAGCAGTGGCTCACTCCTGTAATCCCAGCACTTTGGGAGGCTGAGGCAGGCATATCATCACCTGAGGTGGGGAGTTGGACACCAGCCTGACCAACATGGAGAAACCCTCTCTCTACAAACAATACAAAATTAGCGGGGCTTGGTGGCACATGCCTGTAATCCTAGCTACTTGGGAGGTTGAGGCAGGAGAATCGGTTGAACGTGGGAAGCAAAGGTTGTGGTGCCACTTGGGCAACAAAAGCGAAACTCCATCTCAAAAAAGGCCTGGAGGCTTGAGCACAATTGATATTCCTGACCGTTAAGAGTTTTCTTGCGTGGAGACAGCTTCTAGTTAGAAAACACAGAGCAAGGAATGGTCCTGCTTATGTCAGCCACAAAACGTATAAAAACCAGGGAGCAAAACCAGTAAGAAACATTCAAACCAGATAGAGAGGATGGACAAACAAAATCAGTTACAGGGGCTGGGTAACACAAAAGAGATCTTATTCTTGTGGAAAGATTTAGTATCATAAATATGTCAGTTTCCTCTAAATGAACCTATTGGCTTAATGTTAGCCAATGAAAGCAATGGTAGGATTGTTTAGAAATGGATGCGCTGAATCTAAAGTTCACACGAAAAAGTGGGCGTGCAGGCATCGGAAAGAATCTTCTGGAAAATCAACGGTGAGTGGGGACAGGAACCAGCTCAGATTGCTCTGGAGCAGAAAGGATTCAAAGTGGTGTGAAACAGAAATGGACCCAAATACAACTGGAAATCTAGCATATGAGAAGGATCTCTCAGCAGCTGGGATTAGGTGAAGACGTGGCCATCCTGCAGAAAGGGAGCTGGATAGCCACGTCCTTCACTCCTGACACCAGACTCAATCCCAAGTGGATCCGGAATCTAAGCATAAAAATAAAACTTAAAAATACTAAGAGAAAACAGAGAGCTTTTAAATACTTTAATTCAATAGTATCAGAGTGAGAAAGGCCTTTCTAAATATAACCCCAATGTCAGAAGCTGTAAAACGAAAAGTCAAAACATTCAACTACATAAGAATAAAAAAATTCTGCATTATGAAAACCACAATAAATCAAGCCAGGGTCACATATCGCAGGCAACAGATATTTTCCTTAATGTGTAAGGAGCTCCTACAAATGTTAAGAAAATAGCCAATAAATCAACACAAAAAAACATGGCAAAGGCTGGGTGGAGGCACAGCCAAGCCTGCTTGAGATGCCTGGCCCTTCCCAAGGTCTGAGCTGTCTCTGATTGGCTGGTGCCACACTGGTGGTTAGATATTTTGAATATCTCCCATGTGTAAACTACAGAAATGGACAAAAATGGAACCAGAGAAAGAAATACTAGTGGGATCCTAAACATTTAAAAAATATTTAGAACCTGGTTTATAGTAAGAGAACTGCAAATTTAAACCATAAGGAAATACCATTTTAAAAATACCAGAATGGCAAAGATCAAAAAGTTTGCCAACACCATCTCACTGGTGGGGATGTGTTCCCTGATGTCCAGGCTTGGGGTCTTATTCTCTTCCCTCTCTGCAGGATTGCCTTGGCCTGTGGCTAGAACACATAGTAAGTGCTCAAGAAATGTTCGATTTTGTGGCTAAGGAGGCTACAGCCCTCCTGCAAGGCAAAGCGATGTTGGGTACAATAGGGAAAGTGGAAGTACCGTGGATAAAGTGCCTTAGGATATGAGATAGAAAAAAACAGAGGTTCTGGACATAGTAGGTCCTCAATTAATGTATTATCAGAAGGGCAAGTTTAAAGATGGAAGAGATGGTTCATTCATTCAACAAGTGTTTCTTTAGTGTGTACTGTTAGCAGGAACCCTCTGGGCTCTAGAGATGCAGAGGCTGTTATAAAAGGTAGCTCAGTGGAGAAGGTGTTCGCTTCCCAAAAGGATGCTTCGACTTGTTGATGAAGTATCGTGGTGCCTCCTTCTCTAGTGTCTTTAAGAGGGGCTTTGATGAACTGAGAGGTTACTCCCCATAGCTCTCAGAAGCTGCTGACCTGCTAGCAGGCTTCCGCTTGGGAGGGAAGTGGCTGGGCAGGGTGGACCCCCACCAGTCTGGGTCTCCTTGGCTGGTGGCACATGTGGAAACCTTCTCTAAGTTGCCTGCCCCCTGCCCTCTGGCGGTTCCTGATGGGGAACCATCAGGAGGCAGCTGGGGAACCAGCAGGCTGCATAGAGGGTGATTCTGAGCCTGGCTCAGACGGCTATGTCCTGGGTTCTTTCCTGGTGGTGCTGTGGTGGTGGTAGGGTCTTGTTTCTCAGTTGCTGATCTTTTTATTCACCGCCTGTGAAGTCCGCAGGTTGCAGAACATCCCTCCCTCAACCCGATTACATAGAGCGAATGCTGCTCTCACATTGTTGGACCTATAAGTCTCTCTAAAATTGGATGACAAATCTAACAATATAGACGTCGGGGTAGAGGTGGGAAGAGTCTGGATCTCTTTTGTTTTCGGTGGGAAAAAGGCATAGAGTATGTGTCTATGTGTCTACCGTCTATGTGTCTTTCTGGAGGTTTTGAGGACTCTCCAAAGTGGAGGAGGTTTGTTTCTTTCCTACCCAGCCTGCTTGATCACCTTCACGATTTTCTGAATATTGAGCTTCCTGGGTTCTTTGGTTTCCAAGGTGGGCCAGAGTGGGATCCGGTGCGTCTGGCATCAAGGATGTTGCTGCCGCACGCTGCCCCGGGGATGAGCACGGCGGTGGATTCTGGAGACGGTTCTGGGGGAGGGAGGGGCTGCGCTGTTTCCCCCCCAGGTGCAGCCCCAGTTTCTGCTACCTTCCTGGCAGCCGCTAAAGGTTCCGTTGTCTTCCTGGGCCCAGCATGGACGTGAAGCTGGCCTTCAGGCTGGTTGAACATGTGTTCCTGGTGTGGTCTGGGTCCAGCCTGCTGTCATCCATTTCATCTTGGAAGTTTCCAGAGGGCGTCTGTCAGCAGGCAGTGACACAGACCTGCTGTGTGTCCGTGGCCATGCATGCATATGTGTAGGTGTTCATTTGTTCCCGTCAAGGGAAATGTATAGCCTAGCTGGAAGATGAAGTTGCTGTGATCCTTTTGGCTGCCACCACATAGTAGGTCCTCAGTTAATGTGCTGTCTGCACAGAGGTTTGACTCAAATTGACAAGCAGAAAATAGAGGATTCACTGGCTCCGGGTGTAAGGCTGGTTTTGAGCCTGGTCCTCCAGGGCTTCCAGAGACACTGCCCCAGGTCTGTCTCCATGAATCCCATCACCATGTATACATCAGCAGAGGTGACCTCAGCACCTCCAGGCTCCACCTTAACTCAGCGGTGACGATGGAACGAGCAGCCTCTTACCATTGCCAGGGTAGAAGTCCTGAGGTTGACTTTGTAGAACGGCCAGGACCAAGACTCACCCCTGGCAACATTGGCTATCAATTGATAACCAATACTTTTGCTTTTATAGCGTCTAGTCAGGTAATCTTAGAGTTCTGGGGAGGCAGAGTCCTTGGTGTCCTTATTCTCAAAACCTTTTTTGGATTGAATGGGATTGAAGGACTGGCAGAACCAGTCTCTCAAACACAATCAGGGCACTGCTTGGACCAGTCTCCTTAGGGAGGTAGGACTTGTCCCAGGTCACACAGGAAGGTGGTGGCTTAGTCAACACCCTCTGAGGTTATCTGCGAACTGCTGGTGGAGCAGGGAAACACAGCTCCCAGGATGGACAGGGGACTAGTGCGGCCTGCTGGGCACCCGTGTTCTCTGGAGGGAGATGCCCGTGTGTGTGCAACTCCTGCCTGGCTCATGGGTACTTCTGGGGATACCACATCCAGCTCACCATCTTTGAGGTCTCCAGACCCACAGACCTCACACTGTTTACACTAGACCTTTTCTTTCTTTGCTTCCTGTAGAAGAGTGACTTTGACCCTTGAATTCTAACAAACTTCACAGAATTTCTGCCCTGCCTTTGGGTGTTCCACAAGCCCTGGCCCCCCTGAACCTCTGCCCCTTGACCCTCTGGGGGCAGTGCTCTGGGAGGTGGAGGGTGGGGTAGTGGTGTATCAAGCTCTCGAGGCATCCAGCAGCAGCTTGGCCCCCAGAACATTATGTACAGGCCTCAGGCCAGGTTGGAGAGAGATTGGGCAGCCAACAGGTGAGTCGGGCCTTGGGCATGAGTGGCTCAGGTGCCCAGATGGTGTTGAGAGACGACTCTGAAATCAGCCAGCTATGTTGAACCTCTCCCGCACATTCCTGAGAAACCCAATATATCAGTTCATTTTCACACTGCTGTGAAGAACTATCTGAGAGTGGGTAATTAATGAAGAACAGAGGGTCCATTGACTCGCATTTCCTCAGGCTGTACAGGCAGCATGGCTGGAGGCCTTGGGAAACTTACAGTCATGGTGGAAGGTGAAAGGGTAGCAAGGACGTCATAGCATGGTGAATCAGGAGAGGGGGTGACGGAGAGGGGCTACACACTTTTAAACAACCACAGCTTGTGAGAACTCACTCACTATCATGAGCACAGCAAGGGGGAAATCTGCCCCCAGGATCTAATCACCAGTCACCGGGCCCCGTCACCAACATTGGGAATTACAATTCCACATGAGATTTGGGTGGGGACACAGCCAGACTATATCACCCAAGGGTTACCAAAAAACCACATCATCTACCATCAGCTAGAGGGAGAAAGAGGGATGCAGCTACCTATTCTTTTTTTTCTTTTTATCTTGGCTCACTGCAACCTCCACCTTCTGAGTTCAACCAAATCTCTGCCTCAGCCTCCTGAGTCGCTGAGATTATAGGTGCCCGCCACCACACCTGGCTAATTTTTTTTTTTTTTTTTTGTATTTTTAGTAGAGATGACATTTCACCATCTTGGCCAGGTTGGTCTTGAACTCCTGACCTCGTGATCCACCCACCTCGGCCTCTCGGAGTACTGGGATTACAGGTGCAAGCTACTGTGCCTGGCCTATGCAACTACGTGTTCTAAAATTGCACTAATAAGATCTTTTCTTTATTCTGCAGACATTTCGATAGTACGTTTCCCCCCCCAATGTATTAGTGTGTAGCTTGAAAACCTCCGTGTCACCGAGCCAGCTTGGGGCCTGTCACGTGGAGCCCTCCTTCCCCGTCAGGTCTGCTTTTTCATTAGGCCAGCACTTCCTGCCCTCCTTATCCTCTGTCTCACCCCTGGGCGGGAAAAGCAAAGGCCAGAGCTCCCTAGAGAGGCCCCGCTGCCTTTCTCCTGGAGGTGCTTGTGCTAATTCTGGATTCTGTTGGGCATAAAGATCTGAAAATTGTGTTCCCTGAGTAATCAATCTCCGTTACTACCAATTTGAGGTTTGCAAAAGCTTTGAGAAATGCCTGTGGGTGAGGATAGGAATAGCCTCCAGCTGGGATCCTGACCTGATTTTGGGGTAAAAGAGGCAAATAGAGGGGAGTTGTTCTAGAAGAGTCCTTTATGATAACTGGCTATGGTCTGAATGTTTGTTTTTCCCCAGAGTTCATTTGTTGAACTGTAATCTCCAGTGTGATGATGTTAAGCGGCAGGCCTGTAGGAGGTGATTAGGTCATGAAGGCTCTGGAAGAATGGGATGAGTGCTCTTTATAAAAGGGGACCCAGAGGGCTGCCCGGCTCCTTCCACCACGTGAGGACACAGCAAGAACGTGTTGTCTACGAGAAGTGCGCCCTTACCAGACACACGATCTGCCAGCACCTTGATCTTGGACTTCCTGGCCTCTAGAACTATGAGCAATACATGTGGTTTGGAAGCCATCCGGTTTATGATACTGTTGTTCTGAGCAGGCTGAGACAGAACTGAAAAGTATTGTTGCTCTCATCCTCCGTTCCTTACTCCACAATTCCAGGCACTCAAAAGGACAAGCTCACTTACGGATGAAGGAGAAGTGTGTTCTTTAAAACCACAGCATTCTCTGGCATGTGTGCATTTATTCACAGATGATTTTTTTTTTTAGACAGAGTCGACTCTGTTGCCCAGCCTGGAGTAGGAGTACAGTGGTGTGATCTCAGCTCACTGCAGTTTCCATCTCCTGGGCTCAAGCAAGTCTCCTGCCTCCGCCTCCCGAGTAACTGGGATTACAGGCACATACCACCACACCTGGCTAGTTTTCATATTTTCAGTAGAGAAAGGGTTTCACCATGTTGGCCACGCTGGTCTTAAACTTCTGACCTCAGGTGACCCTCCCGCCTTGGCCTCCCAAAGTGCTGAGATTACAGGCATGAGCCACCATGCCTGGCCACAGATGGATTTTTTTTTTAAAGCATCTACTATGTGCTAGGAACTCTTCCAGGCCCTGGGTGAGCCAAACAGACAACAGTGTTACACCGGGCCCTCGATAACGTTGGCCAAGGGATTCTTGAATGGACTCCCGTGAGCTGGTTGGTCCCCTCTCTCTGGGGTGGTTCAGTACTGGCCAGCGCCTGCATGAGCCGCGCAGAAATGAAGAACAGGAGCCGATTCACTGCCAAAGGGTTATTTATCATGCTCTGATGCTGTGTCAGCAGAAGCAGAAAGGGTGTTTGTTCTGTGTGTTGCTGGAGGGAGTGGTTCAGGGAGGACAGAGACAGAGAGGCCTCAGGGTCACGCTTGCAAGTGGGATGGTTGGGATTCCATGCCGGCCAGTGTCGGAAAACCAAATCCTAACCAGCTGAAATCAAACAGTGCGGTGTATTGGCTCCTGTAAATAGAAACTCTAGGTGGAGGACTAGCTTCAGGCACAGCTGAACCCAGGTCCAGCGAAGGCCGCAGGACCCAGTCTTCCTGCATCTCCTGGCTCTGAGGAATACCATGATGGCTTTTGGCTTGGGCCAAGTCGAGTGCTCTCAATAGCAGACCTAGAAGGTTCCCCAGAGGAAATCAGGGTGCTGCTAGCAGGAGAAGTGCGGATGGATGCTGACGGCAGAAGCAGCCCAAAGAGAGAAGGAGCTGAGGCCATTTAACCTAGAGAGCAGGTGACCCGACCTCCTGAACTGAGGGGTAGGCAAGAGCTTGGCTGGAAGTCCAGCCAGCCCTGCCAGTTCCATGGGTGCCTGTTCCTATGACGGTGACGGTGCGACTTGAGTGGCTGACCCTTTCATTATTGCCTCTGGGTAAGATGCCTCTGTGTGCCGGAAGAGTGGGGGCGCAGGGATGAGAGCCGTCCACCCTTTTTTCCATTAACGTTGATACTCCAAGGGCCAGACCAGGACCAATTCCAGAAGTCCCCAGGGACACCTGCCCTGGCCCGCATGTAAGGAGCGACGTTTTGGTCGCTCTTGCAAAAGCAAGAGTCTTTGCAGGCCTGAAGATGAACACTTCAGAGGGCGGCAGTGGGATGTGGGGTTGGGGCTAAGAGAAGGGCACGGTGGATTTATCAGGTTCCTTCAAACCTTGAGATCCTGTGATTGACATCCCTAAAATGACACCCTAACACAGAAAAATAAAGAACATCCCCGAACAAAATGAGAAACCAACCGAATTTATCTCCTGCTGACTGGGGCTTGCAGTTCAAGGAGTGCTCCCAGCAGGGGATCAGCCCATAATGCCGATTCTACACTCCTCTGCTCACAGAGTCCCGACACCCCAGCCCATCGGCCTGATGGCTCAGAGGGGAGAGCAGGAAGAACTGCATCTGGTGTCCTGGTGTCACAGCAAAAGCTGGGGAGCAGGGAGAGGCGGGGGTTCGGAACGGGGAAAGAGCAAGGAAATTTAACTCTGGCACTGTTCTAAAATAAAGCGCTACTATTGGTTGAGTGTTTTGGCAGTGCTTTTAAACACTCTGTGTGCCAGCTCAGAGAAAAAATGTACAGGGGATTATAAAATGCTTCATTTTGTGTTAAACAGTTTTATTTTGGAGTTGACTGGCTAGGATTTGGCTGCCTTTAGAAATGGCGTCCCGGCTCCGGGGGTGCATCTGGGAAGACTGAGGCAGGCGAGGTGGCTCTGCAGGTGGGGGAATGGCGGCCGACTTGGGGGAGCACACCTGCACCCCTGCCCCCGCCCTTGGATTTGGAGAGTCTTGGCCTCTCAAGGTCTTGGCTGAGCGGGTCGGTGCTGCTGCGTGATGGGGGTGATGAGGTCAGCTCTGCTGGAGCAGGTCTGACTCCTCTGAGGGTTGGCGGGGGGCACTGTGGGGGAGGTGAAAGGAACATGGCTGAGGGGCAGGTAGCCGGGAGGCTGGGGAGGAGCAGTGGCTGGCATCTGCCTGTGGGCATCCAGCCTGCACCCAGCCCTTTCCCCTCGACTGTCCTGCTCTGTCCTCAGGACAGCTTGCCTCTGACTGCCCTCTGCCCACTGCCCTGGGGATGGATCCGCACTCCTGTCTGGCCCTGCACCTCTTGTGACCTCTCCTCCTCCTGCTTGATGATCATGGCTCACTGTAGCATCGACCTCCTGGGCTCAAGCGATCCTCCCACCTCAGCCTCCCGAGTAGCTGGGACTATAGGTGTGTGCCACCATGCTCCACTGTGCCCAGCTACCTTTTTGATTCTTGGTCTTGAACTCCTGGCCTCAAGAATTCCTCCTGCCTCAGCTGCTCAAAGTACTGGGATTACAGGTGTGAGCCACCTTGTCTCTGGCTTTTGTTGGGAGATAAGGTCTCACTCTGTCACTCAGGCTGGAGGACACTGGCAGGATTGTTTCTCACTGCAGCTTTGAACTCCTTGGTTCAAAGCATCTTCCCACCTCAGCCTCCCCAGTAGCTATGGGTGCACACCGCCATGGGTGCACATCACCATGCCCAGCTAATTATTTTATTCTATTTTTGAAGAGATGAAGTCTTGCTAAGTTACCCAGGCTAGTCTCAGACTCCTGGCCTCAAGTAATCCTCCTGCCTCAGCCTCCTAAAGCACTGGGATACCTGTGTGAGCTGCCGTGCCCGGCCCAGTTTCTTCTTTTGAGCCTTCAACAGGCCGTGGTCATTCCACTGCAGGGCCTTTGCACCACCCGCCCTCTGCGGGTATTCTTCCACGTTTTCATGTGGACAGCTCCGTTGCTTCCTTCTGTGTCTCCAAGGTCACCTCCTCAGTGTGGCCCTCCTTGTTGACTCCCTCCCCCATCTCCCGCAGCAGCTGCTGCCTTCAGCACCAAACATATCACACCATTTGTTTCCTTCATGGCAATGATTGCTTGAAATTCTCTTTTGAGTTGTTTTTGGATTATTGTCTCTGCCACTCGAAGGTGACCCTCTTAGGTTTGGTGTCCTGTGCTGTCTCCCTCATGCCTGTTCCTGTCTCTGTCCTTGTGGCAGGCCTGGCACATAGTAAGTGCTCAGGAAATACTTACTCGCTGATTTGTTGGAAGTGCCTGGATAGTGCTAAGTTGTTCCCGCCCGGGCTGGAGTGCAGTGGTGTGATCTCGGCTCACTGCAACGTCCACCTCTCGGGCTCAAGGGATTCTCCTGCCCCAGCCTCCCGAGTACCTGAGATTATAGACGCCCACCACCACACCCGGCTACTTTTTTGTATTTTTAGTAGAGACAGGGTTTTGCCATGTTGGCCAGGCTGGTTTCGAACGCTGACCTCAGGTAATCCGCCTTCCTTGGCCTCCCAAAGTGCTGGGATTATAGGTGCCAGCCACCGCGCCTGGCCCCATCAGTTTTTACTTTAGTTCCTAGTATGTACCAGGCCCTGGCTGAATGTTGAGATACATACAGTGTTGACCTGAGAAGACCCAGTCCTGCCATGGTTGGGGAGACAGTTAATGAAGAGGCAAGCAGGGGGTGCTTCGTCATGGTATCATACCGTCATGTGCGAGGTGATGAATAGACACAGTTGGCTCCTGCCCTTCAGAGCCCACGGTCTCCTGGGAGAATGAGCTGTTCTGCAGAATGCAGGAAGATGTCCCGGCTCTGGGGTGGGATTTGAGAAGCACTGATGGTAAGCAAGAGACCCAGAGCTGGGGTTCAGAAGCGACTGGGCCTGTGGGTTCACTCTCTCCTTGCTTTACCACACCGCTGGGCTGACTTGTCTGCCCTGTGGGAGGCTTGACAGAGTTGCAGAGAGAAGGGGACCGGTCACGGACTCCACAGAGCCAGGTCACAGGGCAGGGAAGGGGCCCCGGCAATGGGGGAGTAAGTTACTGGGAAGATTTGCTCTCCGACCACATTCTCTGGGACTGCATGTCTGATGACTGACTTTCTGTCTCTCTGGTCTCACGGAAGGCATCTTTCGCACCGCTTCCTCGAATGCCTTTCTATCACAGTCTCAGCAAACACCTTGCAGACATATTTGCTTAAAAATTGTTTAAAGGATACCCCCTTAGTCAAGGTCCCAGCAGAAAACAGATGGCGTGCTCAAACAGGGAAATGGAGGCGCATTTAATAGAGGACCCATTTGCAGAGGCGGGCAGGGGGAGAAGGGGAGCTGCTGGGGAGTAGGGCATCATCCTGAGAGCCTGCCAGGGCTCAGGGAGGGGCGTTCAGGCCACCTGGAGAGAGTGGCTTGAGGGAGGCTGCCGCAGGAGAGCAGAGGCTGGGAGAGTAAATACCCTGATTCTGTCTTCTCCCCCACTGCAGTCTCTGCAGGAACACAGAGCAGGAATGAATCAACGTGGGGGCAGATCTGGAGGGGACAGTGGCAAAAACCCTTTGTACCCACCCCACTCCCCGGCTCTCTTAGATCCTGCAGCAGAGCAGATGCTCGGAAGTCACATTTTGGAGATCAGCCCCTGTTTATAGCCGTTTCCTGTGTGATTTGTGTGGAGGGAGTGGGCGTGTCTCCTGGACCCTGAGTCTATGTCAGGTGGCTGTGGGCTTTTAGCTCTTGGTGGTCCTTTTTCCTGGGACAAGCCAGTTGTCAGCACTTTGGTCTTGCTCTGTAAGGCCACAAATGACGATGCAGAGGAGAAAATTTGTCACACTGGAGGCCCAGCGCCTGGCAGGTGGAGCTGTTGAAATGGAGGCCTGAGCTGCCAAAACTTTGTTATTTGCATAAATGGCGACGTGAATGGGTTATCATTCTGATCAAATCTATTTTCTGTTTAACTCTTGGAGAAATTGGCAATGGAAGGCATTCTGTGGCTGTCGCTGTGCAATGGTGTCATTCTGTTTGTGGCTTCATAGGGACAATGGCAGCAGAGAAGTCAAGGAAAAGCAGGAAGGTCAAGGATGCATCCGAGGAGCCTCTTTGTTCATTATGTATTTCCATCACACGTGGTTTCCGTTCTCGGATCGCGCCACTCCCGGGACCTCCAGAGGATCAGACAAGGGAACCGGTGCTCTGAGCACCAAGGCTATTTTTATTTGTGTGCAGGGCAAGGTGATGCGGCGGCTGCAGGCCGACGTTCAGCCGTCCCCGACACACAGAATTGGATATTAAGGTGGAATTAGAAGCTTGAGTCCGAGGCGGTCCCTTGCGAGGGATACATTCAGGATGGCATGACTTTCCAAATGCTTTTGCAGAGAGCAGCGAGGGGAGATGGAGGAGCCGTTTTGGCGGCCAACCCTCAGCCCCCGAGTAGCCCTCTATGAGTGGATTATGAATTGTTTGTTTCCCCAAATCAAATTCTTTTCCTGTTGTTTCTTTTTTTTTTTTCCTCCAATGGCACATTCCCCACTGGACATTCCTAAGAGCTTTTCTTCTCCTCTTCACAAAGCTTTGTGGCACCCCATCTGCTCAGGCACGCAAGCCCTACCCTGAGTTAGCACTGTGACATCCATTCCTTCTGTGACCAAGGCAGGCTCCTATGTTATCAGCATCACCTCACCTCCAAGTGAGGAGCAGACAAGGCCTCCCCTCATTATTTTAAAACAATTTAACATGATCAAATATCACAGTAATACATAAATGTTTCCTTCCTTCCCTCCCCTTCCCTCTTCTTTTGCTTTTTCTTACTCTTTTCTTTTCTTCTTCTTCAGTTGAGACAGGGTATCACTCTGTTGCCGTGGTTGGAGTACAGTGGTGTGAACATAGCTCACTGCAGCCTCCTGGGCTCAAGCGATTCTCCTGCTTCAGCCTCCCAAGTGTCTGGGACTGCAGGTGTGTGCCCCCACTCCTGGCTCGTTTTTAAATTATTTATTTATTTTTTTAGAGGCGAGGTGTTACCATGTTGCCCAGGCTGCTCTTGAACGCCTGGGTTCAAGCCATCCTCCAGCCTCAGCCTCCCAAAGTGTTGGGATTACAGGCCTGAGCTCCTGCATCCGGCCATAAATGTATCCTATTTGTGAACATTTCAAAGGTCACAGATAAGGCTTCATGCTGTCCCCACTCCCCCCAGCTCAACTACTGTTATTACCATTTGGCTTTCTTGATTCAAGACCTTCTCCTACAGTTTTATATAATACCGTATTTCATAGATTCTAAGACATACTTTAACATTTCTGAAATCGAGATGCATCTTTCAACTAGTGGCTTGTCATGGTTTAATTGACAGTGTTTTTGTTTTTCTTTTTCAGTGTTCTATAAACTAATGGTGCATTTTACCATCCAGAGTCTTATGTTCAGTGAAATATAGTGTTATGTGTAGCCATAGAAACGATGTCATATTGATTTTTGATTAAAAAATGAATGATACCATATTGGATTTATCATTCTGCAACTTGCTTTTTTTCTGTTTAGTACTAGGCCTGAGAGGGCTTCTCATGTGGGTGGATACATCTCCCTACTCCACGTTAACTGCTTTGAGGCGTTGTGTAGCGTGGATGCCCCTGCTTTATGCAGGCGGGCCCCAGCGGTGGGCATATAGGGTGCCTCGGCTGTTTGCTGTAGTAAACATTCTTATACACGTCTCCCTGCAGGAATGCTTTTTTCCGTGGTTGATAAGGAGAAGGGGCATCGCTGTGCCCAGCCTCTATGGCCTTCTGTTTCCTTCATTCTAACTGTTCTGTTCCATTGCATCCCATTCCATCTGCCCGCCCTACTCATCCCATCCCTCCCCTCTCATTCCATCCTATGCTGTCCCATCGCACCCTGCTCCACAGTCGTCACCCTACTACCGACTTGGTTTTACATACTGTGCTGATTTTGGGGATTGAGGGCCCCATAGAGGGGAGTCAGTACCTGCCTACCCAGCAGCTTCTCGTGCAGCTGGGAGAGAAACTCTGAAATCAGACTTGGATCAGAGCCCCGTGTCCCCAAGTGAAGCCAGCAGATGGGGCACAGGGGTTGTATGGTGCTGAGGGAGACACCGAAGCCTCATTTTACATTCATCGTTGGTCCTCTCAGGCTGCCAAGCCCCTTGGGAATAAAAGAAAGCGCGCCACAGCACTGCCACGTGTTGTCACTTCTTCACTGGTATAGGGCATGAGGGAGAATCTTCCCCAGGTGGGTTCCTTAGGGCTAGACACCTGTTTGGCTTGTTGTCGAGGTCCCCTCTCTTGTTTTTCCACCATTAAAAACCACCTGTCATTGTCATTCTGGTGGCACCTGGCTGCTCTGCACAGAGGTGCTGTGCCATCTCACCAGGATGGAGAGGGTGGAGAGGGTGGAGGGAGTGGAGAGGATGGAAAGGGTGAAGGGGGTGGAGGGGGTGGAGGGGGTGGAGGGGGTGGAGAGGGTGGAGGGGGTGGAGAGGATGGAGGGGGTGGAGGGGGTGGAGGGGGTGGAGAGGATGGAGGGGGTGGAGGAGGTCGAGGGGGTGGAGGGTGTGGAGAGGATGGAGAGGATGAGGGGGTGGAGAGGATGAGGGGGTGGAGAGGATGAGGGGGTGGATTCTCCCTCACCACTTCTGCTGCCTGGTGACCTTTGAGCAGAAAGTGCCAGAGTCTGTCCTGGAGTGGCTTCAGGCAGTGCTTCTCAGGCCCTTAGGTCCTTATGATCACCTGGAGTCTTGTGAAAATGCAGTTCCATTTGGACAGACCTGGGGTGCTGGAGAGTCTACATTTCTTACAAACTCCCAGGGGATGCAGATGCTACTGAACTGAAGTCGCAGGACTCTAGGAAGGATAATCGGTCAACTATGGAGGCAGGGAGGACCTGGGCAGTGTGGAAGAAGAGTTTTGGTTGAGAGCTGAGTTTTTCTAGGGTCCAAAGCTGGACGTGATGAGCAGGCCATCTCTTCAGACTATAGATGATGATGATGATGATGATGATGATTTGCACTTTTGGCTGGCTGTTCTTCAGCAACTGTGTGCAAGTCAAGGGCGAGTTTGTTGGTTTGTTTTCAGCTGATGGATGTGTGCTGGAGTTTCCACTGCGGTGTGGCGTGGAGCGGGGGAACAATTCTGAGGATTGTTCCTTCCTTGCTTGGCAAGACATCCAGCATCCTTGGCATTGCCCACTAGATGCCAGTAGCAACCTCCCTGATTACTGTGGCTGCCTCAGTCTGCTCTGGCTGCTATAACAAAATACCTGAGACTAATGTGTGATTTACACGCAACAGAAATGTATCGCTCACAGTCCTGGAGGCTGGGAAGTCTAAGATCAACATGCCAGGAGATTCTGTATCTGGTGAGGGCCCACTCCTCATAGATGAAGCCTTCTCTGTGCCCTCTGGTGCCAGAGGAAGAAGAGACTCACAAGTTCCCTTGGGGCTCTTTTATAAGGAAACCCATCCCACTCATGGGGATGGAACCCTCATGACCTAATCACCCAAAGGCCTTACCTCTTACTACCACCACCTTGGTCAGGTTTCAGCATACACATTTTGGAGGAACATCAACATTCAAATGAGAGCAGTGGCACTTGAATATTACTCCTGAAGAGCGGTGCTGCCCCTGGCTGAGAGCTGCGGAACTAGATGTACCCCCTGTTGAGGGCAGGGACCACAGTGTAGTGTCTGTATCCTGAGTGGCTGGCATCATGCCTGGCGTGGTATAGGAACTTGATAAATGTGTCTTGCATCAAAAAAAAAAAAAAAAAAAAAAAAAAAGGCAGCCTCTCGGACACTAAGAGGATGTCATTGTGAAGAACCCAGGCTTCAGGAAAGAGTCAGATTTGTGTGCCTCTGCTACACCCAGCAGGGTTGGCACCCGCTGAGGATGGCAGCGTCCTGACCTGGAGGGATGGTTGGGGGAGGCAAGGGGCAGGACGTGATGGTGCCTTCTGAAGTCAGCGCTGTTTCCGTGGCTTTCCCCTAGGGCTCTGAAGCTCCGTTTTCTTATAAAAAGGGTGAGGAATGTTTGAGTTTTCCATGCATCTGTCTGTTTTGGGCGGAGCTGCTGGAGCATAAGGCCTGTCTTTTTCATTCTTATGTCCTCGGGGCCTAGCACATAGTAGGTGTCTTGTGAATGTTTGCTGAAAGAACTATTTAAATTCCTTAGGGAAACTGGCTCTTTCTAGGAGCTCAGCAGTGGATCCTTCTGTTTCATTGAAGATCGAGTTTGTAATGTGAATCCTTACCCCTACATTTATTCATGCAGTTATTAGTTCATTCATTCATTCAACAAATATTAACTGAGCACCTGCTAGGTCCCAGGCCCTGTACTGAAGCAGGAGGGGGCAGGCCTTGTCCTTACCCTGGAGCTGAGGGTGTGCTGGGGTGAACAGACATTAGTCCAAGAGTCAGACAAGCAGTGGGAAAATGACAGCCTAATAAGTGCTTCTAGGGGAAAGTATGTCCATGGCCTGTGAAAGGCTGTGAGGTAGCCCATGTCGGGTCTGCATGGTGCATGGGCAATGGAGGATGGCAGGGAGGGTCCCTGAGTGGGTGGAGTTGGAGCTAAGATCTGCAAGGAAGAGCTGGGCATGGTAGCTCACGTCTGTAATTCCAGCACTTTGGGAGGCTGAGACAGGCGGATCACTTGAGGTCAAGAGTTCGAGACCAGCCTTGCCAACATGGCGAAACCCCATCTCTACTAAAAATACAAGAATTAGCTGGGTGTGGTGGTGCGTGCTTGTAATCCCAGTTACTCAGGAGGCTGAGGCGGGAGAATTGCTTGAACCTGGCAGGCAGAGGTTGTGGTGAGTTGAGATTGTACCATTGTACTGCTTGGGAGACAGAGCCAGCCTCTATATATTTTAAAAAAAAATGCAAATCTGTAAGGAAGTGCTTAGGGCACTAATATTTTTTCTAAGCATTAGAGGACGCATAAGTAAATTTTTTCAAGGCTTCTTTATAGTTATTTTATAATTTAGTATTTTTTATTTTGGATTATGAGTAAGGTAAGTGCTTTTTTTTTTTTTTGAGACAGAGTCTCACTCTGTTGCCCAGGTTGGAGTGCAGTGGTATGATCTTGGCTCACTGCAACCTCCCTGTCTCCCAAATTCAAGCAGTTCTCCTGCTTCAGCCTTCCAAATAGCTGGGATTACAGACGTGCACCACCACGCCCAGCTAATTTTGTTATGCTTTTAGTAGAGATGGGGTTTCACCATGTTGGCCAGGCTGGTTTTGAACTCCTGACCTCAGGCGATCCACCCACCTTGGCCTCCCAAAGTGCTGGGATTACATGCGTGAGCCACCGCGCCTGGCAAATGCTCTTTTGTGTATATAGGGTCTCCCCACGTCTTGGCCCTGGGTCTGAGATATGTAAGAGGTAAGTCGGTGGAGGCTAGTGAGGAGAGTGCTGCAGACAGTGGGGAGAGCACGTGCAAAGGCCCTGGGGAACCAGAGGCAACACAGGGAGTAGGGAGATTGGCAGGGACAGGGGTAGGTACCCAGGGAGTGGTGAGGTAAGGGCATGGCATGGGTCTGGGGCCAGATCACACAAGGCCTTGCATGCCATGGAAAGGGGTGGGGATTTTATTCTAAGCCCAGTGGGAAGCCATTGGAAAAGGTGAGCCGAAGGGTGACATGATCTCATGTGTGTTTTTAACAGATCCCTCGGCTGCTGTGGAGAGCATGGGCGGGTGTGTGGGTTGTTCTGGGGGTTTGTTTATAGATTTCTCCTTCCTGGCAGGCAGTTATGGGTCCTGGGACCACCCGCCATGTGAGGCCAAAGGTGCCCTTGTGTCATTGGTGCCCAGGGCTATTACCTCACTCTGGTCTGGGTTTCTGGACTTCCTCTTCTCTTTCTGGGTCAGGCAAACCTGGCCTTTTGAAGCCAGATGGAGGCAGAAGACCTTCGGGTGATGTTTAGATTTTTAAGTCGCTGTGAATCTCACTGAAGTGACCTATTTTTCTTCCATGTTGCTCTTGTATTTTTTATGAATGGATGATAAAAAATGTGGCAGGGTCATTTGTTTTAATTTCCTTCCGACACCTGGATTTTGCGTTTGGTGGCAACCATCCCACCCGTGGCTGGAAGTCTGCCTCCAGGCAGTGGTGTGGCCCTGGGCCCAGCTCACACCTGGCTCTGTTGTGGATGGTGGGGCAGCATGCCCTGGCCCCCACAAGGCAGCGAACCCCCTTTAGAGCACTGGACTGGAGGGTCAGCGCTGGTGCCCAGGGATGGGACTGGTTCCAGTGTGTCTGCCTGATCAGCCAGGCAGCTGTGGCCGTGGCTGGTTAGGGTGAGAACTTGAAGCCTCTATCTTTCTGGGACTACAGTCCTGCCCATGTTATGGAGGGTCCAATTGTTAGATGGAAACTAGTTCTTCAGGGCAAACTGGCCTCACCTTTGATGGGGAGTGGTGAGGGGTCAGTTCTGAGAGATGACAGTCTCCAGTGCCCACGGGACCAAAATTCACCTTTTTTCCTAGGGTGGCCATTTGTGGTCATGTCTGTCCCTGTTTTCTAGGCTGTCTCGAGACTCCCCACCTCGCCCTTGCCCTTGAAGTATGTGGTGCCCTCGCCCATGCTGTTCTCTCTGCGGGGGACACCACCCTGCAGCATGCTTCCCTGTAAAGCCACTCTGTCCTTCTGGTCTTCCCAGCAGCCTTCCCTGACCTCTACACAGATGGTCGTCCATGCGCCTTCTCTGGGGCTCTCACTTGGACACTCCCTTGTTTCTCAAAATATATTTTTCTTGTTTTATGCTTGCTGTATAAACTTACCGTGGGGCTGGGCGCAGTGGCTCATGCCTGTCATCCCAGCACTTTGAGAGGTCAAGGTGGGTGGGCCACCTGAGGTCAGGAGTTTGAGACCAGCCCAGCCAACATGGCAAAACCCCATCTCTACTAAAAAGACAAAAATTAGCTGGGCATGGTGGCAGGCACTTGTAATCCCAGCTACTTGGGAGGCTGAGGCAGGAGAATTGCTTGAGCCTGGGAGGTGGAGGTTGTAGTGAGCCTAGATTGTGCCACTGCATTACAGCCTGGGCTATGAGAGTAAAACTACATCTCAAAATAATAATAATAAAATAAACTCACTGTGGAAAGTCTATTAAGTAAGGAGAAGTGAAAAGAGGAAAATGCAGTTATAACGTGGAGATCCAGAGAGTCGTTTTGGCATTCATCTGTCCGCAATCTGTTTTGCTTTGTTTACCTGGAGGTTGTAAACAGCAGATCACATTGTTTAATATTGTTTGAAGGCCTCCTTTTAATCAGCTTTATAGTGTTCCATTATGAGGCTGTGCTTGGGTGTGTATTACAGTCCCCTATAGCTAGACAGAGGGCATGCCGTGTCCCAGTGATCGCCACGCTGTGACCATGGGCAGGCTTTCGAAGGGCTGAGGCCTTGACTTTGTTGAATAAATGAATTCTCCTGCATTCTTGTCTGTCTCCCGATGTACCAGATAAGCTTGTATTGAAAGCCTTCTTCTCCCATCCCAAGTGCCTTCCCACCTTTTTCCCAGAAAGGAGACCTGACATCCTATTCTGCTGTCATTTAACCTTTAAAAGTGCAGGCCAATTGCTCAGGTGGCCAAGAGGCTGAAAGGGCTGGCGGGTGTGGGTGCACAGGGTGGCCTCTTGGAGGTGGCAGTGTTGGCACCAGCTCATAAGTGGCTTCCAGGCCAGAAGGGAGCCCAGCTAGGTGGGCTGCCGATGAGCAGGAGGGACTCCAGTTGGAAGTGGAGGTCCCTCGAAGCTGGGAACTTTTCATGCGTGGTTCTAAGCTCTAGCAGCCATATTTGAAGGCCCACAGTGCAGCTGAGGCAGCGTTGTGGTCTTTGGACGTCTGATGTGTGCGTGCTCTGCACGGTGGTTACCTGGGAGTGGAATTCTGTCCTGTGTGTGTGATGAGACACAAACCTTCGTATTCCCTCTAGACCTATTGGAAGCTGGGAACAAAGCCTGCCTTTCTTCAGGCATGCATGAAGGGATGCTTGTTCACTGCCTCTTCCTCTGCATCAGGCTCCGTGCTGGTTCCTGCTCTCACTGAGCTCAGAGTCTTGAGGGTGAGGGTACAGCCATCCCAGTTTGCTCATGACTGACTGACTAAGGGGCTTCCTGGTATGTAGCATTTTCAGTTCTAAAATTGGGCAAGTCCTAGACAAATTGAGACAAGTCGGGTCGCTGGGTTACTGCCGTCTAAGGAGAAAGTGGAGAGAGCCCTGCGGGCAGGACTGAGGGACCCAGGGAACGGAGGACGTCTCTGGGTTTCCAGTTACAGGCATGGCGAGCGTAGTGGGAATTCTCGAGGAGTGTCTGGAGTGGAGTTGAGATCCCTAGAAGGGGTTCTCGCGAAGATCCTTCCCTTCTCCTTTTCAGTTCTTCATGCTTTTGCTCCTGTGTTCCTGCTCTGGCCATGGTGTAGCCAAGGTGTTTCAGAGGGGCCAAGACTGTGTGTCCTCTGGAAAGTGGATTCCTGGGACCCGGGCCCAGTCACCCCTTTCTGCGTCCAGGCCCTCTTTGAAGAACAGGGTTCCTCAAAGTCCGCTCTGAAGGGGAAACCTGCCCTTCCTCCCTGGCACTGGATAGAGTCTACTGGGGTAGACTTCAGTGGCTTCATTCATGGCCTGGGTGCATCACTCATCGACTTCTTCACTCACCTCTTCACTCAACTCAGGGCTCCTGTTCATCTCTTACGTGCAAAGCACTGGGCTGGGCATAAGCTGGTGATGCATTGGGCTCAGGGCAGGGCATAGAAGAGCCGGGAGATAAACCACCTCTGCCAGCCTAGTGAGTTGGGGTGACCTAGGAGCCAGCCAGCTCCAGAAGCCTCAGCAGCATCTCACCCCAGGCAGCCAGTAGGAAGGAATCCATTAAGTCATCAGAGCCGGATCCACCCCTGCTGGGTCAGCCCCAGGCTGACCCCAGGGGGCCTGCCCTGCTGGGCGCCTCTCGGGAGCCTTTGTCCCTAGAAGTCTGTCAGGGACCTTGGGAGAGTAGAATCTTGCACCCTTCTCTAGGAAGAGCCATTTGTCTATTGAAATGCAATTTTCTCCTGAAAGGAGGAAAAAGACAAGAAAGGCCACCAGGGTGAGGATGGGATCTGGGTCCCAGCTCCAGAGTAAATTTCCAGCATTCAGGTAAAGTCTTCGAAAAATGTATGGCTGGGTGGATGGGCGCCCTGCCCCAGGAAGCACCCCCCCCCAACCCCGCACCATCCCTGATTCTAAATGCCATGTGCCTAAAAATTAAATTGAAGTCAGAAATGATTTTAACTCCTTCATGTGCTTAAAAAAAATTCAGTGAAGGAAAGCCCGAAGCTGACGTCATGGATGGAGTACAGTTCAAAGAGAATAAATTTTTTCAAAAAAATAAATTTCTAGAGGAGATTTCTTTGTGTGTTCCAGAGGCCACGATGTGGTTAAGCAGGTCGCCTCCCTTGTCCTGGTGCACCTGTGGGGAGGTCCTAGCAGCAACTGCAGAGCCCAGAAGGGAGGAGGGCCCAGCGCTGGAATGCGGGTGTGTGCATGCTTGCGCGAGAGTGTTGGTGCATGTGTTCGTATCAACACATGCACACATTTATCAAATTACATCTGCTTTTACCTTTAAAATTTTATGAACATGAGCATATGGTGCATTATCCTGCCATGGAGTGTGTGTGTGTGTGTGTGTGTGTGTGTGTGTGTGTGTGTGTGTGTGCATGCGTGCTTGTGTGTGTGCACAGGCAGGTCTGCTTGGCACTCACTCCTCCAGCACACATGGGTCTGTGGAAACTCCTTTGCAGATGAGAGCCTGGAAGCGTGTGGGGCTGTGGGTGAGCCGGCCTCCCCAGGGCCCCAGCCTGGCCCTTGGCCCACCAGGCCATGAATACATTTCCATCCATCTCTGGCCCCCATCACCTAGGCAGCTAATTCCTTGGAGCCTCTCAGCCTTATTAAAGTCACAGATCACTTTCTTGAGCTTAACGCTGTCAAGACCAAGCGTGCCCCTTGTTCCGACCCCCTCCCGCCATCCAGCCTCTCCTCAAGGGCTGCGGGTGGAGATGAGGGTCCCGCCAGCCCCCCACCCCTGCCCTTTCCCCTCCTCGATTTGATCTGCACGACGCCTTGCAGTGATCAGTGAGGTCACCTCAAGATTCCTTCAGTAAAGCCCTTGGCAGGGATACAAGGGCCGTCACAGCTGTGCTGCACAAACCAGCTTCCAAAGGCGAGGATGGGGCTGGCCCACTCGAAGTGGCTCCTCGGCGGAGGGGTGCAAGGCTCGCTGCTGATTTGGAGAACACTTCTCCCGTCCCCGGCTGCTTTGGCCTCCCCTGTTATGAAATATGGATGGTACCGGTTCCAGCGTTCGGAGACTCGCTGGCAGTGTGAGCGTCTCCAAAGGCCCGCCTTGTGCATGCACCTAAACACTTCACTGAGCAATCTGTCAACATGTCAGCAACACATGTTTTGTAAAAAGCTTCCAGTGGGAGTAATGACTCCCACCAGGACTTCCAAAATGCTTTGAATTCAGCAGATTTCTATTGCGGGCATCCCCTGGGGTGCCTTTTACAATGCCTACATTTCAGAAATTTGAGCCACAGACCCCTGGGGGTTTCCTTTCATAATGCCTCAAAATGTAGGGTTATATTGTTGGAAGTCCCCATGGGGTCTTTATTAATACCTGAATTCTGAGGAACTGGAAATTACACAGGGCACTGCAGGGGCCCAGATCCACACCAGGAAGAAGAGAAAAACTCTGTGGGGAGATTTTTTTTCTTCATGCAAGAGTGAAAGAGAAGAATTTGCTAAAGGACAAAATTGAGTGTGTTTGAGCTTCCTTCATTTAATCTGCCTTCTAGAACGCTACAGTAAATTCTGCAACGGGGAAGGGGGGAAATGACTTTTCTATTTTTAAATCTCACTTTGATATTTTAGGGGCCAGAGTATGCTCTCTTTACACACCCGGTGTCGAGGGGGTATTGTTTAAAAATAAATTATTTTTCTTTTTGGTAATTGAAAACACCTCTGCCGTGTACCCCTCTCCCGGGTCTCCCCTCTTCCTTAGAGCTGTTAAGCTCCTGTAGCGAGCTGCCGTCTCATTATCATTAACCATTTGGGGTCGGTTTGAGATATTGGCCCACTTGCTCCCCTCCCCTCCCCTCTACTCCTCTGCCCTCCCCTCTGCGCATTAAAGATGAGAAAATCAACCTTGGAGATGGTCCAATCTCCTGTGTGAACCGGTTTCAAACCCTCGCTGCCGGTTGGGGCCGTCAGAATAGGAAGTATCAAGGCTGCCTGCTACTTTTTTTGTAAGCATTTTGCTGCTGAAGTCTTGAAAAGACAGAGGGGTGCCTTCCTGTCCCCCACCCTACACACACACACGTGCGCATGCAGGCACACGCACACACACTGGTTTCCACGGGTGACTCATCTCAGCCTCCACCACCTGCATACTCACCTTCGGTTCTGTTTTTTTTAAAAGTTATAAGACTAAAACATATTAAGCCTTAGGGTTAATTTAAGCTGCCTTTTTTCCTTCTAAATCTGGCACTTACTAGCTTGCTGAAAAGAGACCTCTCTATTTCTATTACAATCTCATTGACTGGGACAAGAAAATAACATTGAGAGAGCTAACTTACAGCAGCCAAGGCCAAGAAATTCTAAGTTGCTGATAAGACCCTCCTCCCTCCTCCCTCCTCCCCCTCCCCCCTCCCCCTCCCCCTCCCCCTCCCTTTTCCCTCCTCCCTCCTCCCTCCTCCCTCCTCCCTCCTCCCTCCTGCCTCCTTCCTCCTGCCTCCTCCCTCCTCCCTCCTCTCTCCTGCCTCCTCCCTCCTCCCTCCTCCCTCCTGCCTCCCTCCTCCCTCCTGCCTCCTCCCTCCTCCCTCCTGCCTCCTTCCTCCTGCCTCCTCCCTCCTTTCTGCCAGAGTGACTGGATCACACAGGGGATTCTGGAACTCACATTTCCCCCCTTGGTGAGACTCCCAGACGGTGTTCAACCATCTGTGGTCCCGTGGGCCCAGCAGAGGGGGCCTGAGGAGGGGGGGTTTGCCCATCAGGAGCTGGTTGGGTCAGATGCTCACAGAGATCCTCTGCACCCACCCCGAGCAGGCTGATTAATTAAGCAATTGCATCATTGATTCAAGGTTTGTGATTTGGTGCCAGGGCGCTGGCGGCTGCGTTCCTGAGCATTGCTTCCCCTCCCTGGGCTGTGAGTTGCAGGATCCCTTTCCTTTCTCCAGCCCGATTTTCCTCTCGGGTGCCAACCCTGGATGTTCTGCCAGGAAAGGAAAGGCCCCCTTGCATTCCAGCTGCCCCCCACCCCAGTCAGGAAGCACTGTGCCTCCTGGGGTGTCGTGATGGGTGGGGCTGTGGGCCCTGAGCAGACCTCAGGAGGGGCCTTTTCTGCTCCCAGCAGGCCCTGTGGGCTTCAGCAGGGGCTCGGAGGCAGAGAGGGCAGGGAGCCCTGTGGCGCTGATTTGACATTTTTAGCTGAAGACCTTTGTTCAGACCAATTTCCAAGTAGCTTGGGGTTGGAGTGCGTTCTGCTTTTTTTTTTTTTTTCTTTTTTTGAAAGCCTGGGCATCTTTTTCCTTTTTCTTTCAAAGCGATGAAATAGAATCTGACCCTGGGAATCCCATTCTTGCCATCTCTTTCCCCAAGCCACCCTCTTCTGCTTGACCAAGGAGGCCTAGATTTCCCGGCAGCCTCTGGGGCTCAGATGGTCTTTGGCTTTGAAACCCTGCCTCCAGCCCAGCTCCTCGCTCCTGTCTTCTGAGGGCTGCAGACTCCCCTGGGAGGCTGATATCCTGGCCTGGGGCCCTGGCTCTGGAGCTGCTGTGGGGTGGGGTCCACTGTTTTCCTGTCCTCCTCCCTCTTGGAGACTTTGGCCCTCACTTGGCCTCAGGGTCAGTGGGTGGAAAAGCCATAAGATAAAAATTTAGCCCACTTCCCAAGAACACAGACTTTTCCAAAGGAGGCCCAAACCAGGCAGCCAGGGCCCCTTCAGTTTTCATCCAGTGGGGGTGGCATGGTAAGAGCACTCAACAATAAGTCAAAACCGAAAACACCAAAACAACTAAAAGCCGGACAATAGAAATTTCCTTTTCCTTGTGCGCCTCAAAGTAAACAATGAAGATACCACCTTTGGGAAAAAGGGTGCGACAAACTTAGATTCATTCGAAAACCCATACTATTTGCCAAATCAGATGGCAAACCTCCTTCCAGCATGAAAATCCATGCCGTTCCAGGGAAGAGCGTGGGGTGGGGGGCGGCATGGGGGGAGCCCTGGAGCCCCCAAACAGATGTCCAGGGCGGCGACGCCAGAAAGCCTCCACAGAGCAGTGATTGATTTTATTTTTTAGATGATGTTTTGGCCACATTTATTTATTTATTTCCAAAGGGCTATTTTTGGCGTCTGCCTGGGCTCCTTTGTAGCAAAGCCCCCTTTTCTAGAATTTCCTTTCCTTTATTAGAGTTACAGCTCAGCTTTGTGCGGCCCCCGGGGGAGCCGGCCAGCCGCTGGCAATTTCTCTCAGACACCCAATTACCCCCTGACGTCAGTGCCGCCTCGCCCAGCTCCCCTGGGTGCTTCCATTTTTCCCTTTGTAACACTAATAGCTGACTAGCTAAGTGCCTGTCGGCTCCTTGGCAGAGGAGTTGATTGTGTTTTCGGCTGGATACTAAATCCAAAAACTATGTAAAAATGTCAATAGGTGAGTGCACATTGATTTTGGTTAGTCACAGTGATATTTGAGCCCCTTTGGGGACTCTGTCTGGGGAAGTATTTTACAAGAAAGATAATATAACAGAAAATTACTGGAGCTCCGCGGGTCTCTGGTGGGTTTCTTAGGGGCCTGCTAAATTGCTGTAGAATCAACAAATGCTTTATTAATCTAAATTTGTGGTTTTGTTCTTTCTTCTCTTCAGAAGGTTGGAGTTTTAATGACGCAGGCGGCTCCGGCAGCCAGGCTGGGCGGCGCGGCCCGCACCTTGGCTGACGGGCTGGGGTACCCTGGCTGGTAATGAACTCTCAGAGGGTCCGGGAGCAGGGCGGCTGTGTTCCCAGCCGGCTTCCTGGGGAATGTGGAGCAGGCGCCGGGCCCACCGCTTGCCAGGCCGAGGTCTGTGTGAGCAGATAAAAGTGAGGGGCCGAGGGCCTGGAACAGCTGTGGCGGGCCAGGCTGACTGGGAGAGGCTGATAAGAGCCCAGAAGGAGCCCAGGCGGGCGGCGTGGCAGCGCCAGAAATCTGACGGGGTATCACTACTGGCAAAGAAAGTTAAACACTGCCGGATCCGGGGGATGGTTGGCGGACCTGCGGAGAAAGATAATGGTAATTGATGGAATCAAAGTCACAGCACAGCCTTGTGTTTTCTTGGCAATTAATTCCCCCACCCCTCTCCAGTTTCTAACCCCCTGGCATTCTTAGAGCCCAGGATGCCCCGTGAGCAGGCTGCACACTCAGATAATCAGCACATGCCCTCCTTGCTTTGGGGGGGCGGGAGCAGAGGAGATGGCAGCCAAGAAAAGACACAATTAGAGACCTGGTTTAAAAAAAATGTTACAAACAAACAAGTCAGAAAGAGAAGACCCCACTGAAAAGTTAAGGACGTGTCACTCCGGGAGCTCATCTGATCTTGTTCTGGAAGGGAAGGAGGAAAATCGATGTCTTTGTAAGAGTGCCGCGTTCTGCGTCTCCTGGCTGGGCAGGACAGTGTGGAGTGAGGCCGGTCCCTGCACACACATGTGTGCCCTCCCAGATGCTGCTGCGGGGAGAGGCTGTGTAATGGGACAGCGGTTCACGCCACAGACAGATGTGCCCACCTCTTCCTGTGCGTCCTTCTGTCCCCTCTGCCTTTTGTCCCTTGAAAGGCATTGCTCCCTGACAATGGGCTAACCAGGCTGATTCGAGTCGCTGCGGGCTCATGCCGCCTGCCCGCACCGTAGGTGAGGCTTTCAGCCGGCCTTTTGTTGAGTCACCGACAACGTGCACACGCTGGGACACACCTGCTTGCAGAAACACGCGTGAACGCAGAACTCCGGCACTGCCGCCCATCCCACTGCACGGCCCCCGGGTGCTGCTTCCTGGGCCAGTACCGTCATGCCCCAGGGAGTCCCTGTGTTGGCTCCGGGATCTTAAGCAAATAAAACACTCTAAAAAATTTCCCCAGAGCCTTTTGAAATTAAAATCAGTACGCTGTAAAACTGCGTGTCAGTCTGGTATGTGAGACGCAGCCCTCCAAATAACTGAAATTGTATGAAGGAAGTGATTAGGCGGCCTTCTAGGTTCTACCTGGTGCTCGGTCTGGACTCTGGGAGCCTACTCGGGAGGTAATTAGCGTTTTGGAGTGAGCCCTCCTATTGGAAGGAGATGTGATAAGCCAGAGGGACTTTTAAAAAACATCATGAGCTTGTCCCTTGCTCAGGATTCCTGGCTGTCTCTCTGGGAGCTGCTCTGCTTCAAGCCCATCTCTGGTTAAGTGACATCTGTTCTGTACCCAGAAACCAGGAGACAGACAGATCCGGTGGGGCAGGGACTTAGAGGCTTCTGACTTAATTTGACCACTTGTCCTGTCTACTCCATCCCACCTTGGTGAGAGGCTGAAATGAGCCTTGCTTGGAAGCAAGGTCCTGAGTCCTGGGGAATTCTGGAAGGTCGAGGGAAGGTGTGGGCCAGCCCCTCACCAGCCAGCCTCCTCCCCCACGATGGACTGCATTCCTGCGTCAGCCCTCCGGCGGTTCCCTGTGAGCTTTGTCTCCTTGACAGGGTGGGAGGAAGGAGGGTTTGGAAAGGAGGCCCCCCTGGTGACTTCTGAGCCATCAAAGCCAGCCCCCCTCCTGAAAGGGCTCTGCAGGCTGGCAGCTGTTTTGGGGCCTGGAGAGGAGACAGGGGGCTGGTCCTTTGTCCCTTGGAGGAGCCTCCCGGAGGCCCAGGCCTGCATGGCGGGCAGCCACATTAACCTTCCACCCTGGGTGGGGGGGCTTGCTTGAGGTCAGGCACTTAATGAGGCCAGGTCCCTGGCTGTCCCCTGCCAGGATTCTGGCAACAAAGGCCCAGTCAGGCTGCACAATGAGGGGGAGGTGGCTGGGTGGGGGTGGGTAGGTGCCGTCACAGCCTCTGTGGCCCAGGGTTTCCTTCCAGCCCACCTCATGCTGGGCACTTCAAAGGGGATGGGGAGAGGCCAGCCAGGCCAGGCAGGCCTGGGCCTCCTTCTCCCAAAACCACTGGAGGTAGAAAAACACCTTGAGAGCGGGGCTGATGGAGTCAGATTTTTGGAATCTGGCGCCATGGGGGGCCCCTGGTATGAGATCCTTCAATGGCAGCCTGGTTTCACTTTCTTTGTTTGGAACTAGAGTTCAGTGTGGCCCAATGACTTAAATCGGAGCCTTCTAGCCTTTAATATCAATAATAATAATAATAATATCTCATGTATGAGGATGCACGTCACTGAATTCTGAGCATGCTCCCTCCGCCCCCCCCCATACCATCGCAATGACTTTTCTACCTGCTTAGTGAGGCTGAGGAGCAGGCATGAGGACCTCTGTCATTCAAGGGAGAGGACAGGAAGGAAAAGAACAGTTCCAGGGCTCCGTGCCTGGCTCTTCCCCCTTCATCCCCCACTTTGTGCGTTTCCAGAGTAACAGTGAGAGTTGGGCATGGGTTCCCATTTTTCAGATGAGTCCCCACTGGGGTCAAAGAAGTTGATTATACCTGCCTGAGATCACACGGCTGACTCCAGCACTTGCAGACTTTGTGACTCTTGTGAATTTCCTGAAGGTCTCTGTGCCTCAGTTTCCTCATCTATAAAATGAGGATAATAATAGTATCAACCTCAGGGGTGTAGGGAGGATGCATTGGAATAATGTGTGCAAAAGTCTGGAGTGTGCCTGGCACAGAGCAAGCACTCAATAGTAGCTGCTGTCTTTCTTGTACGAAATTGTCTAGTCTGGATTCCAGTCCACACTCTCCAGGCTCCAGAGCCAGTGCTCTTTCTGCTTTATGAACAAATAAAATAAAAACCTGTAAGGGGCCCAGCACGGTGGCTCAGGCCTGTAATCCCAACACTTTGGGAGGCCAAAGTGGGTGGATCACCTGAGGTCAGGAGGTGGAGACCAGCCTGGCCGACATGGCAAAACTCTGTCTCTACTAAAAATACAAAAATTAACCGGGTGTGGTGTCGCAAACCTGTAATTCCAGCTACTCAGGAGGCTGAGGCACAAGAATCACTTGAACCTGGGAGGCAGGGGCTGCAGTGAGCTGAGATTGAGCCACTATACTCTAGCCTGGGCGACAGAGTGAGACTATGTCTCAAAAACAAAAACAAAAACAAAAACCTGTAAGGTTGCTGAGGGATCCTTCACCTGAGCTGCTCGGTGTAGAACTGGGGAACAGAAGCCTAGGGTGGGAAGGGACTGGCTGTGGGTCTCGGGGTGAGTGGGGTATGGTGTGTGAGCCAGAGGCTGCCTCTGAGGATCACACTCTCACGTCTTCACTAGGTGGACAAGTGTTTGTAAGGCTTGATCATATTTTGCCTGGTTTCCCTTACTTGCAGAGACACATTTCTTCACATGAAACCAGACCCTGTTTTGCGTGTTGGAAATGCTGACAAGTATTTCCCAAGACTCTCCCTACCCTTCCTCAAGATGGTATTAGGAATAATACTCCACCCTTACTGTGGCCGGGGGAGGGGGGTGGTTCCTGTTCTGGCCAGGGGCCACCAGAGACTTTCCTGGATAGAGGAGGGCAGGGCCTCTGTTCCTTTCCCTTGGACCCAGTGGAGTTCTACATGTGGTGTGTCTGCTGCAGGAGAGGAAGGCGTAGGGCATTTGACCCTTAGAAGTCTGGGGGTATAAAGAATGGAAAAGAAAAGGTATCCCTTGAAGGTAGCTCAGCACGGGGCTGGGGGGTGTGATTCCTGATCCCTGCTTTCAGACGAACAGAGGTAGGATGTTTTTAGCATGTGGTCAAAAAAGTATTCAGGGCTAAAGGCACAAAATAATGTGTGTAGTTAGTTTTACAAATCCAATTCTACTGCAAGTGCCCCTAGCAACTGGGGGAGTTAATGGGACTTCCTCTATATCATTTGGCACGGTGAAGACTCATGCTTTGCTCTGTGCACCCAGTCCGCCACACATCTGATCATTTTTAGAGAGGGCTCTGTGTGCCCGGCACTGTGCTGGACCCTTGATGATAGCAAGCTGAATAAGAACAGGTTTTGATCTCCAGGAATTCAGTCCCCACCTCTCTCCCATCTGCTCCCCCTTCCTACTTCCCTCCTTTCCCTTCATCAAATATCTATTAAGCATCCGTATTCCCTATGCCAATAATAGGGCCTCCATAAACATGAGCAGGGCATGGGGAGACCCTTGGACACATACTGAGGGAGGAGTGTTGCACCTGCAGAGTTTCCATGAGATCTGGCTCTAGCCTTGGCGTTGACACTGACTGTGAACCTGACCAAGTTACTGACCTGTTCTGAGCTTTCGTTATAAAAGGAGGATGTTGAACTGAGCAGTGATGGCATCGGGCAGGCATCTTTTAGTTGTAGGGAATGGAGACGCCTCTCAAACTGGCATAAGGATAAACCTTCAGGACTGGCCGGATCCTTAGGAGTTCATCTCTCTAGTATTCTTGTCTCTGCTTTCATTTTTGTTGGCTTCATTCTCTACCAGGCTCTTAATCCCCCTTCCCTCAGTGGCTCCAAGCTCATAGCCTCCTTGCTGAGGTAGAGCATCTCTTTCCTGTAGTGTAATGAGGTCTCAGAATTCACTCTGATTGGCCCAGGTTGGTCATGTATTCATCCTTAAGCCAATCACTGTGGCTGGAGGGTGCGGTGCTATATGGCCAGGCTTGAAGTACCTGAACCACATAGCAGTGGGGAGTGTCTGCTCAAGGACACGGGGCTGGTTTACAGAATGCAGGGATAGATGCTGGCCAGGCTGAAAAGCATGGAGCATTTCACCACAGTCATTGATAAGCATCCTTTGAACCTTATTCACGCATAAGATAGGACCAGGAGCCTGACTGTGAGTTCTAATGCCATCTATGCGTCCTTCTTACTGTGTGACATTTAGCAAATTACTTAACTTTCTGGGCCTCAGTTTCCTCATCTGTAAAATGGAGCTAACAATAGCATATACCTCATATTCGCAGGTCCTTCCCATCCCCTGCTCATTTCTATGAACCCCTATTATTAGCATAGGGAATAAAGAAGCTTAGTCGATATTTGATGGATGGAAAGGAAGGAAGTAGGAAAGGGAAGCGTGGGGAGAAGTAAACGTGTTAATCCAAAAGTGCTCAGAACAATGCTTGGCATGTAATAAGCACTTAAATAAATGTTAGCTATCATTATTTTCATTTATTCACACATTTATTCATGAATGCTATGGCTCAGCCAAGCAGGTGAATACATTGTACTCTTTGCTGTTGTGGAACTCACAGAGGCATTCTACAATTGCTCTTCACTTGTTTATTCAAGAAACATTTATTAAGCTCCTACTACGTGCCTGGCACAGTGCTAGGCTAAGCTCAGGACACACGGGTGAAGGAAAGAGCCCCTGTCTTCATGGAGATTTCTGAGGTATCTTTGCTCAATCTTCACTTCTCATCTAATCACTAGGGACAGTATTGTCTTCTGCAGAGAGACTGCATAGAGAGAGTAGATGTGGGCATATGTCAGAAACTGAAAGTGGCCCTTTATCTGGCGTGCAGCGAGTGGGTGGGCATTGGCCTGTCCGTCATGGGCATCCACCCAGGATGGTAGCTTTTCCCCACCCTGCTCCTTGTCCTTTCTCTGGGCTTTCCCGTGTGTGGCTGGTCCCCTGGCTTCTGCACTTTTAGCAGCAGGGGTGAGGGGACTGCAGGCTTCTCAGTCTCTGCCCTGCATGGTGAGGGGAGGCACTGGGGGTCAGGCATGGGGTAAAATACTGGTTTTTGGGTCCAACATTGATCGGGCCTCATTCCCCTGTCCTACCTCAGCTTGGAGACTGAGCCCCCACAGGGGGCTTCCATGCAGGGTCTTGGGCCTGGCCTCAGTCTGGATTTTCTGGTTTGTTTCCTGGGGCAGACCCTTTTGCTCTGTGCATCTGGCAGAGAGGAGTGGGGAGGGAGAAAGCTTCATCGTTTTCCCCCTGCTAGCTCATGGGAAGAGGTCCTCACATGTGAAGTGCTGTGCAGGAGAAATGGGGCAGGTTGGGTGTGGTGGCTCACGCCTGTCATCCCAGCACTTTGGGAGGCTGAGGTGGGAGGATTGCTTGAACCTAGGAGTTGGAGAACAGCCTGAGCAACACAGTGAGACAGCTGTCTCCACAAAACAAATTCAAAAATAAGCTGGGCATGGTGGCCTTCATCTGTAGACCCAGCTACTCTGGTGGTGAGGTGGGAGGATCTCTTGAGCCTGAGGTGGAGGTTGCAGTGAGCCGTGATTGCACCACTGCACTCCAGCCTGGGCCGCAGAGCGAGAGACCCTGTCTCAAAAAAGAAAAGAAAAGAAGAAAGGGGAGGGGAGGGGAGGGCAGGGGAGAAGGGGAAGGGGCAGGGGCAGTGCGGGGTTAGGGCCACAGCTGCCCAGTGCCTCAGCAGCGGGAGGAGGCCAGGTGCCCAGCCCCAGGCTCATAGTCACTGCATGATGGCACTTCCCTTGTGCAGCCGCTCTGCTGATCCTTTCAGTGTATCCCATCTTCTATACCCTCAACATCTGTGTTACATGTGAACGTTGAGGATCCTCTATTTTAACCTGTGAGGAAACGGAGGCTCAGAGATGTTCAGTAACTTGCTCACAGTCACCCAGCCGGGATGTGGCAGAGCGTGGAGGCAAACCCACGCCTGTCTGATCACACAGCCGAAGTTCTTGGCCACTAAGTTGTACCGTCCCACAGAGTGAATGTTTGCACAGAACCCAGCATCTCCCCAGCTGGGAGGGCACAGAAGGTGGTCGATTTTCTAGCTACAAGTTGGCAACTTGGAGGACCAGAACTTGCCAAGAGGGCTCTGGCTCTGACAGATGAAATGTGTTGGAACCCACTCTCTATGTCTATCTGACTCCTCTCTGTAGGGCCCTCTGTCCCAGCCCGCTGATTCTTCCCCACTGAGGAGCGGCCCCTCAGCCCCCTCCGATGGCTGCTTCTGAGAAGGACATGATCAATGTCTCTGGTCAGATGCCTGGGCCTCAGGCTGGAGCCGTGGGCTGCTGAGGGAGATCATCCCTCCTGTCCCTACACGCTCCCCAGGGCCTGCGGCTGGTGAGACAGGTTGCTTTAGTCTGCTGGTGGACCTCCTGGCCATCTCTGGAGCTGTAGCCTCCTTTTGCCTGCTGCGCCCCACCCGGGCCTGCCATCTCCTTGTTCCCAGGTCTCTATCCCCCTCCCATCCTCCAGACTCCTGCTGGGAGCACTTGGGAAGTGCCGGGAGCACTTGGGGGTGCCTCTCTGTGCACCCCTACAGAGAGTAGTAAGGCTTCCGGGAGGTACCACCTGCTGGGCACGGATAACCCACTTGTTTTACCCAGTGGTACCCTCTTGATACCTCCTCCAGAACCTCTCTGGTCAGTACTTTTTCTGCAAAGGGATTTATGAATAGGAGTGGAAGCTCCGAAGAATCCCTGGGAGATGATGTCACAAAAGAAAAGCAAAACAGATAATTTGAATTATTATTATTATTTTAGAGATAGAGTTTTGCTCTGTTGCCCAGGCTGAAGTGCAGTGACATGACCCTAACTCATTGCAGCCTCAAATTCTGAGCATGTGTGATCCTCCTGCCTCAGCCTCCCAAGTAGCCAGACTCCAGGTGCGCACTACCATACCCGGCTGTCATTTTATTTTC
Source organism: Saimiri boliviensis (assembly GCF_048565385.1). Lineage (NCBI taxonomy): Eukaryota > Metazoa > Chordata > Mammalia > Primates > Cebidae > Saimiri > Saimiri boliviensis. The sequence continues at coordinate 122,647,474 of NC_133449.1, forward strand.
TAGAGTTGGGGTCCCACCATATTGCCCAGGCTGGTCTCAAACTCCTGGCCTCAACTGATCCTCCTGCCTCGGCCTCCCAGTGATTTGGATCTTGATAGTTCTGTGTTCACATTCTTTCTCTGCCCACAGTGTTTAGCAGTTAACATATTTGTGAGCCTCAGTTTATCCCTCTGTTAAATGGGCCACTGAAGCCTCCCTTGCATGGCGATGAGGGTTCAGGGCAGTCATGGGCACGAAGGGCCGGCACACCACCTCATACACTGGGCTGCAGTTAGTAGATGGTGGTTCTGTGCCCTTTTGTGTAGAACAGGACACGCCTGGGGGCACAGGGGGTGGAGTAGGGTATGGAGAGGAAGCCTTTCCTGGGGATGGGAAAGCAGTGAAGGTGGGGCAGAGTGAAGCAGTCCAGACTGTTGTCCTCAGTGGATCGGAGAGCGTGTCCCCAGCTATGGAGCTGTTTGGTGGCAGAGCTGGGTCACTGCCCTTGGAGCCTTTCAGACCTATGGGGTCCAGAGACGTGGCCATTCTGAGGGAAAACTTCCCTGGTCTTTCTGTCGGGGGAAGAACAGCTGCCCTTCCCAGATACACCTCTAGCCTGGATGCCTCCTCGGGTGCCACCCCCCCTGTCCCTGGCCTTGGTAAAGTGGTATACCATGCATGTGGGGCCCCTGGGGTGCCATGCAGGATGGCTTGTGGCCTCTGGCTGGCGCTCTGGAGTGTAGGGTGGGGGCGTTGTCCTTCTTCCCTCACAGACACTGTGCCACCCCTCGGCCTCCTGGAGGTCACGAAGGTGTGGGGTGGCTCTTAATATTTCTGAAAATACTCCAGGAAAGCAGCATATCTTTGCAAATATTTGCCTAAATCATTTTTTTCTTTTTGAGGCAGGGTCTGTCTCTGTTGTTGTGGCTGGAGTGCAGTAGTGCCATCATAGCTCGCTGCAGGCTTGACCCCTCAAGCGATCCTCCCGACTCAGCCTTCCAGGCAGCTGGGACCACAGGCATGCACCACCACGCCTGCATAATTCTCCTCGACCACCATTTTTCTTTTTTTGGAGGAGGGGTAGAGATGGGATCTTGCCATGTTGTCCAGGCTGGTCTGGAACTCCTGGGCTCAAGCCATCCTTCTGTATTGACCTCCCAAAGTGCTGGGATTACAGGCATGAGTCACTGTGCCCAGCCCCCAATTCTTTATTTTACCACACTATCCTAAGTGTGGTATAGACACATACCCTGAGTAAACGCATGAATCAACACATCGATAGGAACACATCCTTCTCATTCCTACATCCAAGCCTCCAAACCCTCACCTGTACGCCTGTGCTCCGGGCCAAGATCTCCTGAGGTGCCCGGTGTGCTGGCCCGGAGCCAGGGTAGTGCAGGTGGCCCCCAGCCTGGCCCTAGGCCCTTGTTGGTATCTTGAGGACAGCCACTGACCCAGGAGTTTCCGTGGAGTGGACACTAGGGTGGTCATTCCCAAGGAGATGGGACACCAACCATAGGGCATCTCTGAAAGAAGCAAATCCTACAGCTCGAAATCTGCTTTCTGCTCCCCACCCACCGTACTGCCTGCTGGCACTGGGAATTTGTAAGTTTTTCTTTTTTAATGAGTCTCTCATTTATCACGTGAATAACACAGTCACCCTCCATTGTTTGTGGATATGTTTTGAGAGCGTGAGTGCTGTAAAGGCGTTAATTATTTAAGTCACTAGACATTTTAAATGTACCGCTCTTTTGGTCACCTTGGCCTGGCATTTCTTCCTTGATAAAATATACATGGAGTCTCCCAACGTGGGAAGACCCGAGCCTCATGCAACCTCTCGGGGAGCCACCCAGGCGGCTAGCAAGGCCTCTTCCTGATGCTTCCCGGGCATGGGGATCTCACGGGCCTCCCGGCGCAAACCTCCACCGACTTCCCTCTTCGGAGCAAGAGGGCGGGCTCCTATGTCTTTTCTGTTGAAATGATTTCTCTTGCTCCTCCCCTTGATACAAAAGACCCAAGTCTGGGTCCAGAGTAAGTTATTTGTAATGCATTTTTAGAGTCCATATTGCAATATTACCCATGACTGTCTGCTGTGTAGAAAAAGGAGGAGTTTGCGTTTGAAGTTTAATCCAGCTTCTACTTAAGCTCAGTCCCTGGGCAATCCTTTTTTCTGCCGCTGAGCTCAAACAGCCGGGCCTCAGGTTTGATCTGCTGCCCCACGGAGCCCTGCCCAATGTGAATTTGAAGAGTTTTTTTTTTTTTTTCCCCCTCTCAACCAGGGAGACTTGCAAAAAAAAAAAAAAAAAAAAAAAAAAGTCACTGTGGTCTGCAGCGTCTGCTCCCACTGTAGGTCCCTGGGTCCCTCCCGGAGGCCCTCTGGCTGTTTTTTGGGAGGGTGGCTGGATTGGGACCGACCAGAGCCTTCTGAGGTGCAGCCGTGTCCCTTCCTCGGGGTCTCCACGGAGCCCCTCCGAGCTCTCTCTGCCGGAAGACGGCAAGCACTGGGGAGTCTGGGAGTCCTGTCTCGCATGTGGGGGGCAGAGAAAAAGGAGGGAAAAAAGGGAGGGAAATGAAAGGCGCGAGTTTGTCGGGAACTGGTGCTGGCTGTGGAAACAGGAGCCGCAGCAGGATGGAACCTGGTGGCCTTCAAAACTTTTCTTCTCCCCTCTCTCCACATGATTCGGAGGATGCAGGCAGTAATTAAAGGCCCCCCTGGTTCCTCATTTTCTGTGCCCACGTCTTTGATCTGGCTCATGTTGGGCGGCTATTTTCATTGTTCCTGCCTTTCTTTCATTCTTTTTTGATGGCAGAAATGATGATCTTTGATTCCAGAGTCGGAGGTGGGCAGGAGAGTGTTACAGGTCTTACATAATGCATCTTTCACATCTTATTTTTAAACGCGGGCATAATCAGGGCCGGGCAGAGGCTGGGCTCGGTTTGCACCTGTGTGTGGGGAGAGGCGGTTGCCCGCCCTGCGGTGCTAGCCTGGGGTAGGTGGGGACAGCCAGTCCCGTGCAACTGAATGAAAATTACTAGAGGAAGCTTTCCCCCCTTCCACCCCTTCCTAAATATAACCTGGAGGGAGTTCTTCCTAATTGTTCCCTTATGGTGAAAAATGTGCTGAGAGAAGACAGGACAAGGAAGGCCCTGCCTGCCCAGCCGGGCACCTCTTGGTGGTGGCCTGGGAGGCCTCCACACTGTTTATTAGTGGATGTTAATAAATTAAGAGGGGCAAACCACGTGGGTGGCATATGAACAGTAACTCAGGTAGCTGAGATGAAATGGGGGTGCTCTGCCGGATGGGGGAAAGGTGGCAGATTCGGAGAGGGTGTTGCCATCTGGTTCGTCTGCACACCCTTCCTGGGACTTCCCTCCAGGCAGGAGACCCTGGGGCAGACGGAGATGAGAAGGTGAGGCCTCCTCCATGTTTAGGAACTTGTGATCAGGCTGGGATGGGGCTTCGAGGCTGGTGCAGAGATTGCAGTTTCTGATGATGATGGGGGCTCTGCCAGGAGGCGAGCCAGCGTGGGTACAGGCTGCCAGGGCAGGTGAGTCGAGATCATCCTTGCTCCTCTGTCTGTTCCTGTCCATGGCTGCCTTGCAGGAGGCTGGGCCTGGTGTTGCCCAAGCTTCCGGATTTCTAAGAGAAGCCAGCCACTTAGGTCCTTATGGGAAATCTCTTAGAGATGAAAAGGAAGCGGTCTGCCTTGGTCAGGGGACGGTGGTGGTAGGGCTGGGCGGTAGGAAGCCTGGGTGTGGTGGGAGGGGGGTGACTGGAGCGTCCGGGCCACCTGAGTGTGGTGGTCCTGGCAGGACAGCCTGGGAGAGCACCGACAGGGGACCCGTCTCCTCTGTGTGGGGCATACTCAGAAGGCCTGTGTGCTCCAAGGTGGCTGCAGGGCTGCCTCCTGTCAGTGAGCTCCACAGGACCAGAAGGTTTTCACACATGATACCTGAGGCTTCATGCCACCTGCACTGCATGCCTGGTGTTCATGAGGGCACGGTCCCCTCCTGCCCCAGCATGGAATACAGAGCCCCTGTGAGACCTGCCTTGCACCTTGGGTAGTGCTGAGGAAGGCTCCCAGGCTGGCCTTCTTGCCTGCCTACCCAGACTCAAACAGCAGGGCTTTCAGGCACTGAACTCCTGATTGCATATTCATTGAGCACCTACTTTGTGCCAGGCTGTGTGCTGAGTGCTGAGTGCTGGGCACACAATGGTGAGCTAGACAGGCCTGGACTCTCCCCTGTGGAGCTTTCAGCCCATGGAGGAGAAGGAGAGCTACACAAACCACCCCAGAAATAGCTACGTTTATCTTCTAGGCGTGGAAGTGTCCGGAAGGAAGCGCGTGGGGCGTGAGAGAGAAGCAAAGGCTCCTTTGAAGAATGGACGCTGGAAACGGGGGCGGAACAATGAGTAGAAATTATGGGGCTAGCCACCCAGAGGGAGGGTTTGAAGACCGCAAGGCAGGAGGGTGCTGGCGTGTTGGGGGATGGGTGGTAGGCAGCATGGGGGTGCTCGGTGAGCCAGCAGAGCGTATGGATGGGTGGGACCAGGTGGGGCATTTGTTCTATCCTGGGAGCAGTGCGAGCTGTAGGGTCTTGGCATCCTCAGACTTGCCCTTTGCACAGTTCCTGCCAATGCCCTGTTGAGGAGGGATGTGGGCAGATGGGGCATGGAGAGGATGGTGGTGCAAGCAATGGCGACCAATAACAGAGGGTGTGTGCGAGAGCCGTCTTAGCTACGTTGACAAGGTATGAAAATTGATTAAATATCGGAGAAACCCAGGAGGACCCCTGAGTTCCTGGCTTGGTCATTGAGGTGAACAGAGGGATCTTTCCTGAAATGTGTAGGGATAGAGAAGGAACAGGATTGGAGGTGGAGAATTCTTTCCTCTTTTCTGACTGCACTGGGCCAGGGCAGGGGCCTGGGGATGAAGCTGGTAGGGGCAGTGGGGTGTCAGTCCTGGGAGCTAGAGCCTGTCTGCTGCTCAGCCCCTCAAGACTCCACGCTGCATGTGGGTAGGAACCTCCATGGCTCTTTCCCTAGCTGAGCCCACCTAGTCCATGCCTGGCACACAGTAGGTGCCCAATTAATGTCTATTGAGGAGACCCGCTCTAGGAGACTTCAGAGCAGTTAAAACATGCTGGGATGGGGGTGCTGCTTGATGATTCTGCCCTGGGCTGCCTCCTCTTCCAGCTTCAGGTGCTGAGTTTTGGTGGCTGCTGCCTTCCAGAGGGAGGCCCTGAGCTTGAGCTCTAGCTGTTGTGCCTGGCTGGGCTGCGGATGCCTGCTTGCTGCGGCCCCAGATGGAGGGAGCCTGTCCGGTGTTCCTGACTCCCTTGTAAATCCTCCTGGCTGGCCTGGCCGGGCCTCCGAGGCTGGGGGCAGCCATCAGCCTGTGCTGATGGTTCGTGTGCCCCTGCCCTTCTGGGCTGTAGATTCCACCCGCTGTCTAGACTGCATGCAGATCTGCTCTGCCTGGTGTGTGCAGAGCTAGCCTTTGCACACCCCATCTGGCTGCGTGTCAGGGCCCCCTCGTTTATGTCCACCAACTTTGGCAGCTTCTTCTTGCAGCTGGGCTGGGGTGGAAGTGGGGTGCTGCTTAGCCTGCTGGGAGGGGCTCAGGGCTCAGTTGAGGGGAGGTCTTGTAGGAAGATGTGGGCTCTACCCACTACCTGAATTGGACAGCCGCTGTTGGGTCTGGGCAGCTCTCCTAGATTTGCTTCTTGGGGTGACGGAGACTTACGTCCTGGGGCCACTCACATCCTGACCAGAACCTTGAGGGGCGCAGCTGCTCTTTTCTTTATCTTCGCCCCAAATCAGGCTTTCAACAGGGGTGTGAGTGGGTCTGGGCAGGCCATGGGAAAGTTTCCTCATTGTGAAACGGGAACACCAGGCACCCACCAAAGACCCATTTCCCCACCACCCAACATTTAATTCACGGCATGGATATCCTCAAGATGGTTGTAAATGTCCCTTTAATTTTCCCCAGGGCAATTTCAGAATAAAAATGTCCCGGATATATCTGGCCGTGTTGTGATAGTTTTACAACCTGAGAATTCAGTAGATGAATCTCAGACAACACAGTTAGTTGAATTTTGAGAAGAAAATTCCTCATTACCCAAACACCCTATTTTCCTGATGATATTTTTTTTTCTGTTGGTCTTTGTCTGGATGCATGTGAGTTTGCAGGATTATAACCAGACGGTGTCTAATACATTCTGCTTTTTTTACCCATGAAGTTCATGGTCTGACCTGTCTCAGTGGTCTGTGGTCCTTGTAGCTGCTCTTTTTTATTTTACTTTATTTTTTGAGACAGGCTCTTGCTCTGCTGCCCAGGCTGGAGTGCAGTGGCACAGTCACAGCTCACTGCAGCTTTAACCTCTCAGGTTCAGGCGATCCTCCTGCTTCAGCCTCCCAAGAAGCTGGGACTACAGGTGTGCGCCACTAAGCCTTGCTAATTTTTAAATTTTTAGTACAGATGGGAGTTTGCCATGTTGCCCAGACTGGTTTCTAACTCCTGGGCCTCAGCTTCCCAAATTGCTGGGATTACAGGCTCAAACCACCATGCCTGGCTAATTTTCAAATTTTTTGTGGAGACAGAGTCTCACAGTGTTGGCCAGGCTGGCTTGCCGCTACTCTTAATGCCCGCTTGAGGAGCTGGTTCGAGGTGTGGATCAAGTGCTCAGCGTCATGCCTGGCTTACTAGAATTACATAGGGGGTCTCTCTTCTTCCGGTTCCTTTTTGGACAGTGGCCCCTAACGGAACCATTCTCAATGCAGCTTGTGGCAGAGAGGAAAGCGCTTCTTTAATCTGGAGTCAGGAGAACTGAGTTCTAGCACTGGGTTGCCACTAAGTGGCTCTGAGTGAACTTGGTCCCTTGTCTTCTGGGTGTCAGTTTCTCTGTCTAGAGATGAGGGTTGTTCGCCGCCGCCGCCCACATCCTAAAATTTGCGGTTCCAAAGAAGGAATACACTTATATTAAGTATAAGGATACATTTTCAGCATTTAGGTAATATATTTGTATTGAGTTATTTGTAGCTGTTACTTCAGTAGTGGTTTTACACTTCCGGGGTGTAATTTCTGGTCAGTGTCTGTCTCCTGTGTGAGGCCGTGGGCTCCTTGAGGGCTGCCTTGGCCTCGATCACTGCCGAATGCCCCACTGATGGCACATGGGATTGCTGAGTATTTGTTGAGTGAATGGTCAGACGGTAAAGTTGGAAGCAGGCGCCAGCAGCCCTCTGCCACCTGTTCACAACATTGTAATTGGAGAAAAATATAGGGAGGTGGCCACGGTGGGTCCCCACTGCTCTCGGCACTGCAGCTCTGCAGCCTAGAGAAGCTTCCCTCCTCTTTATCGGCACAAGCGGAAAAGCGACTGGGGACTCCCTCAGCCCTGAGGCTCCCTTGCGTGACATGGGTGCCCGGTGGGGTAGGGGCCCTGGGCTGGTTGTGGTAGGGGTATCTCCTAGATGTCCACTCCGTTGAAGTCCTGACACCCACTCAGAGCCACCAGTACACAGCACAGACTTAAGAATTGCCATCATGACGAAATAACTGCGGTTTGTCAAGTCCTTTCAACATGCAGCGTCTTGTCTCATCATCGCAGTGGCCCTGGGAGGTGGATATTGTGACCATCGTTTCCATTTTGCAGATGAAGAAACTGAGGCTCAGAGAGGCTAGGGAATTTCTCTGAGGCCACACAGGGAGCAGCAGAGACAGTGTTTGAACCTGGGCAGTACGCATGACTGACCCCTGCTGCTTCCTTCGGCTCTGCACCCCCACCAACCTCTTCCCTCGTCCCATCTCTCAGGCCCTCCTGTCGTACTCGGGGCGACATCCCATCTGTCAGAGGTTCTGTTCAGGCCAGATACAAGGCCCCTCCTGGGATCCCAGACCAGGACAGAGGGATGTGAAGGGAATTCTCAGGCTGTGTCCATGCTCCAGACCCTGGCATTGCAAGTGTGGACCAGGAGGGTCTGGCAGCCCTTGCCTGTCCCCGTGGGCTGGCTCTTCTGTGCCAGCTCTCCTTTCCTAAGCAGGAGGGGTGGGATGTGCTAGGCCAGCCTGGCGCTCACAGCAAGGTCCAGCATCATTGTCTGCTTGTCTGTTCCCTGGCACTTTCCTTCTTGAGGTCCAGGGAGAGGGGTAGAGGAATGGGGGAAAATGGGGTTGAGAGAAAAAGGGGCAGGAGTAGGAAGGCTGAATACAGGAGCCGGCAGGGAGGCAGGACAGACCGTCTAGGAAAGCGGAGAGGGAACGGGCCAAGAGCTAGCAAAGACATAGGAGGGGTGACAGCTGGCTCCCAAAGGGGAAGGGGAGGAGGAGCAGGAGACAGGGGGCCAGTTAGAGGACAGAAATGGAGGGAATGGAGGAGGGCTGAGAGGAGGCAGAGAGCAAAAGGAGAGAAAGGTGGAGATGGGGGCTGTGAGGGATGGGAGCTTGTTAGATACAGAAAGAATTCTGATGCTTGAAAATCATAATGTTGGGCGTGGTGGTGCATGCCTGTAGTCCCAGCTACTTGAGAGGCTGAGGTGGGAGGATCAGTTGGGCCCGGCAGGTGGAGGCTGCAGTGAACCGTGATTGTGCCACCGCACTCCAGCTTGAGTAACAGAGCAAGTCCCTGTCTTAAAAAGAAAAGGAAAAGGAAAACCATAATATGCAAAGGCCAGGAAGCCAGCATTCAGAGCCCTGTACCCTCCAGGAACCCATGGGCCAGCACCTGGGGGAGTGGCTGAGGCTGTGGGAGTGGGCACGCCCATGGGTCGCCCTCACTAGCAGGCGAGGCCTGGGAGCCATCCCTTTGAAGTCCCTGACATTGCGGTGAAACGATATGGCCTGAGGTCTCATTAGCCTCTACTTTGCTGCACACACCCTGTCATTTAATCTCCCAGTCCAGCCTTCCAGCACTAAAGTTTGTGCATCTGCCCCATTTGCTTTATAAAGCCTGTCACCGACATGAACTTGACGGGACATGTGAGTTTTTCTCCTCTCTCTGCACTCCCAAAAAGCACTCCGTTTCCAAAGCTCTGCTGTTGATGGGGAAGAAGGCTGCCAAAAGACAACCCATGTTTCATTTTGATATTTAGACATGGGAGCTGTGTAGTCTGGTTGCTGGTGGATTTTATTTGCCCCAGACTAGAGCAGCTGCAGCCATGCCTCAGGATAAAAGACACCTTGGTATTCGGCTGGTTTTCCCCAAATCCACCTTTCACTTCTTGCCTCCTTTCCTGTTGAGGTTTGTACTGAGTCTGCCACGTAGTGCTTTCTGCTTTGTTCACCTGAAGTGGGAACCCCTGACCTCGAGTTTGGGCGAGGCTGTTGGTCTCCTAGCTGGAGGGGTTGCTGCCCCAACTCTAAGATGTGCAGAGCCGAGGGGCCCTGTTTGGACACCGATATTTCTTAGAAAATCTGCTCTTGGCTGGGCGTGGTGGCTCACACCTGTGATTGCAGCACTTTGGGAGGCTAAGGTGGTGTCACAGAATCCTTGGGGTGTTGCTTTACCTGCTGGAAACCTCTGTGGCCAGCAGCACCTTTTGCCTGAGTATGTTGCTCATGTCTGCTAGGCTCGTTCTGCCTTCTTGGCCTGGCATGTTGTGCTCAGCTCATGCTGCTAGCCTGGATCCCCCACCTGCCAAAGGTGATCAGGTGCGGAGCAGCGGTGAGGTGAGTGAGCATGGGGTCCGGCCACTGCACATAGCCAGGCCTGCTGGCTGCCGTGGTGCACCGGGCAGCTCCATGTGCTGGCGCAGGTGCCGGCTCGATGTGAGGCTGTGAATGCACCAGGTGTACTGTAAGTGGCTTCCACTGTGGTTACTGGGGAATGCAGTGGCATCCAGAAGCTTGGAGATGCCAGGAACCACAGAGCCCCAAGGAAGGTGTCACAACCCTGGCTTAGGGAGCCCCTAGGTCTGGGCTCACCAAAAGGCTGCATCTTTTCTGTCCTTCTCGTTGCCTGCAACATGGTGAGTGGGAGGGAGTGTTTTTCAGTCCTGTTTGTGTTACAGCTCTTTCTGTCTTGCCGTTCGGTATGTCCCAAGTTCTTGTCCCGTGTCCAGGAAGAATGAGACATGCAGACAACTGGAAGGTGAGTAAGGTAGAGAGGAGCTTCATTGAGTGACAGAAGAGCTCTCAGGAGACCTGAAGTGGGCAGCTACTTTCCACAGGCAGGTCGCCCCACAAGTGCCCAGCTATCAGTGGAGAGGAAACTGCAGTGGATAGCTCATTGCCTCAGGCACATTGTCCCCATCAGTGTCCAGCTCTCAGCTGAGAGGAGACCCACTGTGGGTAGCTCCTTCCTGCAGTTGGTAGTTCCAACATCTCTGTGAGTCTGGCTGCGTCCAGAGTGTTTAATGGGCTTCAGAATGGAGGAAGTGTGTACTGATTGATCTGTGGGTGGTCATGGGCAGGCCCAGAAACAGCACTATAAGTTCTCACTCTAGGCTGGGACTCCACCTGGAACTGACAGCCCAGACCCCAGGCTTCAGGCCATTTCTGGCTAGAAGGTGGCGCTTCACTGGGGATCTGCCCCTTTCCGCTCAGGAGCCTGTCTGCCTCCTGCCACCATCAATCATGTCAAGCACTCAGACTGTTTGTGCCAAGGGGCACCTGCAGGCTCACGCGGACTCACCCTCAGCCCTGTCTCAGCGTCCCTCTCATGCTTGTCTGCACCCAGAGTCAGAGGGGGCTGAGGTGGCAGGGGACTGGCATTTGCACACGCCTGGCTGGGTCACAGCAGTGTCTGGGCTTGGCCTCAACTTTGCTCCAAAATGGGAGAGGGTACTGGGAGTGGGGAGAAGTCAGGCAGTGGGAGCAGGCACTTCGAAGCCTGTAGGGACAGGTCAGGAGAGTTTCCAGGCCCCCGAGAGCTAGGTGGCTGCAGCTGTGCTGGGAAGAGTGGGACTCCCACCCTGCCAACTTGGAAGGGGGCAGGGATCTCACCTGTTCCCAGCTCCCACCAGCTCCATGGAGTGTGCAGCCCTGGCCGTGCCTCCCCTACTGCAGCTGGCGTTTTTGCAGCAGTCGCTCTGGACTGGCTGCTGCTGCCATTAGTGGGAGGATTTCTTGAGCCCAGGGCTTCAAGACCAACCTGGGCAACATAGTGACACACTGTGTTTACAGAACAAAAACAAATTATTCAGGCATGGTGGCATGCACCTGTAGTTCCAGCTACTTAAGAGGCTGAGATGGGAGGATCACTTGAGCCTGGGAGTGTGTCTGTGAGTCGCTGTGGGCTCCTGACCTGTGTACCACCTGGGAGACTGAGGCCCAGAGAGCCTGATGGGCTCAGGGCAGTGAGGACTGGTGTTGGGAGCCAGTACTCCAAGGTGTCTCTGAACTTTTGTATGGAGTGAAAATTGATTCCTGTATCTCATGTCAGATCCTCTTCATTCTTTTATTCATTCACTTATTTATTAAATAATGGAGATCGGTTTTCCCAAACTGTGTGCTGCGGATCCCCAGGACACCACAGCTAACCCACAGGGCCTCTGTGAGATCTTTGAAAATTTCAAGTAAAACACAGCCATACTCAACATCTCTCAGACATCCTGTAAAATACAAGCTGGAGGTTGTTCCCAGTTCAGGGGTGAGGAGAGGGAGGAAAGACTCCGATCAGGTGCCTGGCACAGGGAGAAGGGCATGGGAGGCCAGGGTCTCACACATGGTAGATGGCAGTCAACACGGCACCCTGTGTAAATTTTCTTATTCGATTCCAGCTCCCTGACATCTTGCCCAGACACGTGTTTACTGGTTTCCTGTTGCTTCCCCTACTGGACTGTCAACTCCATGAGGGCAGGGACTTCGTGATACTCTCTGCTGTTTTGTCATCACCCAAAACTGTGCCTGATACAGAGCTTGGAGGCCCCCACTTTCCTGGTTCATAGCACCTTAGTATCAGCTACTTTTTTTATGGTGCTCCTCAAGCAAAACAAAACAAAGACCTTACAGCTGTCTAAACAACTTAAGTATTTATATCCTAGCAACATAGTAGCTTTTAAAAAACTAAAACACATACATTCAAATAAAATGTAATATTTTATTTCATTTTTGTTGAGATGGAGTCTGGCTCTGTCACCCAGGCTGGAGTGCAGTGGTGCAATCTCGGCTCACTGCAACCTCCACCTCCCAAGCTCAAGCGATTCTCCTGCCTCAGCCTGCTGAGTAGCTGGGATTACAGGCACCCAGCACCACGCCCAGCTAATTTTTGTCTTTTTAGTAGAGACGGGGTTTCACCATGTTGGCTAGGCTGGCTTTGAAGTCCTGACCTCAAATGATCCATTCACTTTAGCCTTCCAAAGTGCTAGGATTACAGGCATGAACCACTGTGCCTGGCCAGAAAATGTCACATTTTAATTTCATTCTTGACATAATTACTAATGAAATGTATGAAATTCAGATTCTTATTCAGCGGGTCCAGGTGGACCTGAAATTCTACATTCTAATCGTTCTCTCTCTCTCTATCTTTTTTTTTTTTTTTTTTTTTGAGACAGGGTCTTGCTCTGTTGCCTAGGCTAGGGTGCAGTGGTATGATCATGGCTCACTGCAGCCTTGACCTCCTGGGCTCGAGCGTTCCTCCTGCCTCAGTCCCAGGCCCAAGTCGCTGGAGAAGACTTCCTGGAAAAAGGGGCACTGCAGGGTGTGTGCATACCTGTGTGAGTGTGTGCACATAGGTGCGTGTGTGCGTACATGCGGTACGCCTCTGCACAGTGTTGTGTGTGGAGCACTCACGGTCGTGTTCAGAACACACACACGTGCTCGTGCATATGTCTTGCGTGTGCACATAGGCTCATGTGTAGGTGCATGCATATGCTTTTACATTTGTGTACAGGTGTGTATACAGGTAGGGTCTTATGAGCAAAGCCTTGGTGCCAGTAACATCAGCTTTGGAACCTGCGTGCCGGCCTGCATCCATCCCCGGCTGGAGCGGAGGAGCTGCTGTTTGGTAGAGCTCATTTTCTAGCTTGGCTCTATGTGCGTGTGAGCACTTGGGTGTGTTTTAATTAACTAGAACATTTGCCTGGAAATGAGCAGCAGCAGCAGCAGCAGCAGCAGCCGGCACACAGGCAGCTGGAGGGAGGCGGGGCGGTGCAGCGTGGTGGTGGAGGCTGTGGCAGCCCAGCGTCTGAGTTTTAACGTGCCCAATTCTGGTAGAGGGCACCTCCGAGGAAGGAGTGGGGTAGGTCACTCCTGATACTGATTATCACTCCAGCAGGGAAGGGATTCTGGGAGTGGCTGAGTGCCGCAGTTCCCAAACCTCCTAGTTACAGATGGCCAGGTTAATGGTTCCATCACCTGGGTGGCTACGTATCATGCCTGCATGATCTGGGGTAGGCTTGAGACCCGAGAGGCATGCCGGACTGACCAGCTGTGGATGTCACCAAGTACAGAGCTTATACCTGGCATATAGTGGGTCCTCTGTACGGGACTGAGTCAACAGCTAGAGGAAGCTGAGGCTCAGAGAGGTTTAGTGATGTCTCCAGTGTCATACAGCATGTTAGTCGACCAGCTGGAAATGTTGACTTTATTTCCAGTGTTATCTTCCCAACCCTGGTCATGTTGCATGAAGAAACAGCATCATCTCAGAGCGGATGAATTCCACACATCACAGGCGCATGCCTCACGCTCTGCCCTGGGTGGCTGTTCAGTTGCCTGCCTGTCATCCTGTCTACCTGGGTGGAGGGAAGGATGGACTTCCCAGGACATCTTGGTGTGCCAGAGTTTGCTCCCACCAAGGGCGAGAGGAGAGGAAGTGGGGGTGGTCATGAGTGGAGGGGAAGAGCTGGAACCCAGTCCCTTTCTAAGACAAACTGGCCACTGGAGCTCACAGGTGGAAGTCACTGAAGATCTCACTCAGACCGCATAGTCTCCTGATGCCCTCTACCTTGGCTTCCCGTCTGTTGCAAGGTCTCAGAGCACCTCCGTGGCTGCAGCCCTGCTCCACCCCTCTGTGCAGCACTGCGTGGTGCCTCTCGGGCTTTGGCCTGTGCCTTCGCTTTGTCCCACCTTGAAGACTCCTGCCTGATTGTTTTCCCTGAAATACAGCTTTGTTCACATCTCTGTTCCATCTGGTGATGCAGGGTGTGGACTCTGGGCCACACGGCCTGGAGTCAGATGTGAGCTCTGGCCCTGACTGGTTTTGTGTTTCCAGCAGAGCGACATCATCTCTCAGAGCCACGCCGTCCTCCCTTGGAAAGTGGGATGATGCCCTGTGTACACATTGGCTGAAGCACATGTATGCACGTGGCCAGGGTCACCAACTGGCTGCTCCCTGGCCGAGAACACGCTATGTGCTCGGCACGCATGCGCCACAGATCCCTTAGGTACTCGGCGATGCTTGCTTTAGGAGAGGTTACTGGAACATCAGCTGTTGAACTGGACAGTAACATTCTGTTTGCATCCCACACTCATTCCTATCCTAGGTCCTGTGCACGTATTTCTCTTTTTGCTCAGCACACAGCTAAATTCATAGGTTAAAAGTACCCACGCTAGAACTCCTGTGATATCTACATCTACCCATTTTCCATCTGTCTATCTTTCACTCGGAATAATTTCCGCTCTCAGAGTGAGAGCTACCTTTGCTTGCCTTTGCCCTGGCCATTTTCTCTACCTGCTCCATGGCCTTTTATATTTTTCCTATAAATTAAGACCCAGCACCAGGCCTTCATGCCCCAGGGTGTCCCTGATCATCCTGCCATAGCTGAGCTCTCTAGGCTTCATAGGGACCCTTTTAAGGTCCCACCATGGACTGCCTTCCCTTCTGCGCTTTTCTCAGCCTCCTCCAGAGCTCCTGCTCCTGAAGGCAGGGTCCTGGGTTTCTTCCTGTGGGGCACGTGGAGTGCCTGATGCTTGGTGAATCCTCATCAGGGTAGATGGCCAGATGGGGGTTTGTAGCCCCCCTCTGGGAAGAAGGGTTTGTGTGCATTTGCAAGGGTGTGCACATGCATACCTGTGTGTTTGCACACCTGTGCATAAGCATGTGCATGTGTTCACACACGTGTGCCCATGTGTTTGTGCACGCACATGTGTGTTTGTCCCATCAGCCTGATGCTAATTGGGTTTTTGAGGAAAGACGCCTGCTTTAATTTTTAATTGGAAATCAGGGCAGTGTGGGAGCAGGCAGCTGCAGCTGGAGGTTTTCCTCAACGCTGGAGTTCTCCTTAACAAGCACCCGCAGTCCAGGCTGGCCTCCGTTAGTGCTGGACATCACCACTTGTGCTGGTGGGAGTGTCTTAATGCCTATGAAATCATCATGTAATTACCTGGTAATGGAGCGCCAGGATTTTGCCTATGCAACTGTCTTTCCCAGTGAGTGAAAAAATTGCCAATCAAGAGAAGCTGGAGATGACCGGGGAGTGGTGGGGCGCCAATGTCATTTTGATGGGATGGGGTTGCCACCCCTCTCAAAGGCATTGGGAGTCCTGTTGGAAGCCTCAGCCTCTGTCACATGGGATCTACCTGCAGCCTGTTTCTCCTGGCCTGGGGCTGTGTTTAGCATATTTGTTGTGGGTAAAATGATCTGTGCAGACTGTGTCAGGTGGGGAGTAATTACCAGGGTACCAGGGCGGGGCGGTGAGCCTTACCTGCTGGTGGGAGCCCGCCTCGGGCTTCTGGGCTCCGGCAAGGCCCTGGACAGGTGTGGGGATACCACCCAGGGTCTGTGTAGCTCCCAGGCGGGCACCTCCTGGTGGAGGCTGGCCCATAGATCACACACCATGGTGGGGCAGGCTGTGGACACTCTGGGGACATTCGAAGATGCTCCACTCTTTTTTCGGAGGCATTTATTTATTTATTTATTTAGAGATGGAGCTTCGCTCTGTCACTCAGAGTGGAGTGTAACGGTGCGATCTCAGCTCACTGGAACCTCTGTCGCCTGGGTGTTCAAGTGATTCTCCTGCCTCAGCCTCCGGAGTAGCTGGGATTACATGTGCGCATCCCCATGCCTGTCTAATTTTTGTATTTTTAGTAGAGATGGGGTTTTGCCGTGTTGGCCAGGCTGGTCATGAACTCCTGACCTCAGGTGATCCATCCGCCTCGGCCTCCCAAAGTGCTGGGATTACAGATGTGAGCTGCCACACCCTGCCTTAGGAGGCTCTTAAACTGCAGCTCCGTACTTTGGTCAACTATGGGACACCTGGCACTCGCCAGGCCAGATGGCCATGGTTTCCACCCTGCGGCACCACAGACTATGGGGAAATTATTTCTTAACTTCTTTGTGCCTCACTTCTGGGAAGCAGGAGTAGCAATAGTACCTACCCCGCAGGGTCACCAGGAAGATGAAAGAGGCAGTGCAGGTCCAGAACCCGCTATTCACAATTCTGAATTCCAGAAAGCCAGAAACCTGAATTTTTTATTTTCTGTAATTTATTTGGCAGCCAAATTGGACCTGAGCTGGTGTGAAGCTATTTGTGGTCTTTATTTCATTCACATTGGTGAATACCTGTATGTTTTGCTGCAAAAATATCAGTGTGACTGCTTCTGGGCGTTCCCGAATGCATGGCAAGTGCTCCATCTCACCTTTCTAGAATCTGAAAAGTCTAAATTCGGGAGCACATCTGATGATTTGGGTTTGGGGTAGGTAGTTGTGGACAGGCAAGTAATGGATGTGGGCTGGGCACGGTGGCTCATGCCTGTAAACCTAGGATTTGGGGAAGCT
The DNA here is from genome assembly GCF_048565385.1 of Saimiri boliviensis. Classification (NCBI taxonomy): domain Eukaryota; kingdom Metazoa; phylum Chordata; class Mammalia; order Primates; family Cebidae; genus Saimiri; species Saimiri boliviensis. The sequence continues at coordinate 122,664,109 of NC_133449.1, forward strand.
GAGGCGGGCGGACTGCCTGAGCTCAGGAGTTTGAGACCAGCCTGGGCAACATGTAGAAACCCTGTCTCTACTAAAAATACAAAAATTAGCCGAACGTGGTGGTGGATGCCTATAATCTCAGGTACTCAGGAGGCTGAGGCATGAGAATCTGTTGAACCCAGGAGGTAGAGGTTGCTAATGAGCCGAGACTGCACCAGTGCTCTCCAGCCTGGGCGACAGAGCGAGAATCCGTCGAAAAAAAAATAGTGTGGGGCACCTCTTCCGGAATAAGTGCTCAGCAGATATTAGGTGGAGCTGTCAGCTGACCTGTCACACAGAGCAGCATTGCTGGGATTTCTTCCTTTTCCTTTCTTCCTCCGGTCTTGGCCATGCAGCGCCAGGTGGAGTGGTGGTGGAAGGGCTTGCTTGCTTGTTAAGTCACCCTCACCTGGCCTGTGTATGCAGGCATGCTCACCTGTGCCTTCCTCTTGGCCGGAGGTGGGACACCCTGTAGCGGGTGGATGTTTGCCCAGGACCTCACGGGAGCATCAAGGCAGGGCTTGGTCCTGGGGTGGGCTGCAGGCCCCGGGGCCCATGGTTTGTCTCTGTTTTGGATGTGGCTGCGGCTAGGCCTTGAGCTCCCTGCAAGGACAAGATCAGAAGGGACCCCCTTCACACCTCCTCCCTTACCCTCACCTCCTCTCCCAGGGGGCAGTCATCCTTGTGTTGGAGGGCACTGCCAGGTGCATGCTGACACCATTTCTTCTGTGCCCCCTGGGTGGCCAGGCACAGCTAATGAGGGAAGCTGGGCCTTCCTAGTCCCGGGAATCGTGTTGGTGCTGAAATACCTGAAGGGGCTGTGGCATGTGGAACTGCAGCTGCCTGCAAAGGAAGACAATTAGAAGGGCTGAGGGTGGACCTCCCTTCTTTTTTGTATTGACTTTTACTCCCCAGTAAGACATCTCTGAGAGGCTTGTCCCCTGGCGTTGCTGGCCTGACTCCCTAAGGGAAGTAGCCTCTGCTGTAGGCTGCAGGCACAACTCCATTCCTATCACACCAGCTTTTAAAAGAGCCCGCATGCTCAAAAAGCATGCTTTAAACATCTCGCCTCAAGCCGGCGTTGTCAGCTAGCTGTACTTTATCTCCGCATTTGGGCTGTAAAACCCAGCAATTAAGAAAATCCCTGCTACAGATTAATTGTAGCCTACGTTGGCTGAGAATGAGGCAGCGTGCTGTTTTGCTTGGGTTTCACAGCTTATAGGGTGGGAGGAGCTGCAGCATGTGGGGAAACTGAGGCACCGGCAGAGGAGGCCCCTCGATGCAGATGGCACAGGGGGCAAAAGTGGGCAGGACTAGAATGCAGCCCCAACTCCTCCTCTGCTCATTCCTCGGCACCGGGGGTGGCTGCCTGCATCTAGCTGAGCCTGCCTGCTGGCAGAGTTGGGCAGATGGGGCAGCCACTGGTGACCTGTGAAGTGGGCAAACCCTTCCCTCCCATCCTTACAGGGCCACAGCCTCGAGGAGGTCTGAGGTCTTGGGACCAACCTGCTGAGGTCTTGGGACCAACGTGTGGTATAGTCTGCTTTCTTTGCAAGGAGCCGTATTTTTTTTCTGGCTGCCATCTGTGGGCGTCTGCACTGATCTCTTGCAGAGACAGGTTGTCTAAGGGTTGGTGGCTGGGAGAAGTCAACCAGTGGGTGACACCTACTATGTGCTGGGTAACGTACCAGCTGGCTGCATCCCAGAGAACCATGCTGACACCATTTCTTCTGTGCCCCCTGGGTAGCCAAGCACAGCTAATGAGGGAAGCTGGGCCTTCCTAGTCCCGGGAATCCTGTTGGCGCTGAAATACCTGAATGGGGCTGCTTTCCCCTTCCGACGTCACCAAACACAACTGCCGAGCCACAGTGGCTCCCACCTGCACTCTGGGGCCCTGGGGGGAGGGTCCAGCCCTGGCGTGAGCCTGCCTGGTTTTGTCTTGCTGGCCTTTCCTCTTCTCCTGGTGGTGGGGCCGCTGCCCTGATGCAGGGGAATGGACAGATGGCGCTTGGCCTTTCTGGTTATCCTCAAAAATGCTGCCTGTGGCAATGGCACGTGACAATTTACAAAGCATCGCCACAGCCGTCCTTCCCCTCTTACTCTCACCACAGCTCTGTGAAGTAAGCAGAGCCAAGGAGGGGAAACTGAGGCTGGAGGCTTGTGTAAGGCCATATGGCCCTGGAGTAGGGAAGCAGGAGCCATGGCCAGGGCTCAAGTGACCAGCCCAGCTGGGCTCTGTGTGTGGTGACCTGGACGGTGAGGGGTGACATAGATGGTGAGGGGTCTATGTTACTGGGGAGGGGGAGATACCACCAGCTGTTTTTCTCTTGTGGTTCTCTTCTGAGTCCTGATGATAAGAGAAGTTTGGGGCTTTTCAAGGGGTCTCTAGGTCCAACTCCTGCCTGCTGGGCCCAGATCCCATAAGGATAGGACTTGCACCCCACTTGGCCTGGCCGCGTCCTCTGGGCTGCCCTGTCGGCTGCCTGCTGGGCTTGGCTCAAGAATAGCTGAGGAGTCTATGGCAGGGGACAGTCCTGCTGCATCTGAAAGAGGGGTGCCCCATATCCCACTCACTGGGGATGGGGGCCTGGGCCTCTAGGGGACACCGTGTAGGAGATGAAATGGATTTTTTTTAAAGACAGATTTTCTCGTTGCCCAGGCTGGAGTGCAATGGCGCGATCTCAGCTCACCACAACCTCCGCCCCCTGGGTTCAAGCGATTCTCCTGCCCCAGCCTCCCGAGTAGCTGGAACTACAGGCACGCGTCACCACGCCTGGCTAATTTTGTATTTTTAGTAGAGACAGGATTTCTCCATGTTGGTCAGGCTGGTCTTGAACTCCCGACCTCAGGTGATTTGCCTACCTCAGCCTCCCAAAGTGCTGGTGTGAGCCACAGGTGTGAACCACTGTGGCTGGCCGAGATGTATTTAAGACCATGCCGCACCCCTCTCTCCTGACTCCCTGTGCTTACTAAGGGTTACTACTGGGGAAGGGGGACTAGACACTGAGCTAGAAACTTCCCTTCAGTCCTCAAGTAAGGAAGGAGACATGCATTGTCACCATCTTCATTTTATAGTTGATGGTTGCAGCTCAGAGAGGGGAGGTCACTTGCCCCAGGTCACACAGCATGCAGATGACAGAGCCAAGATTCAGACACAAGCTCATACACTTCACCTCCCTGCCCACCCCTCCCTCTTCCTGGGGGCCTGGTGCTTGTTGGGGATGGGGCTGGGAGTAGACTGTGGGTCTGCAGCATGAGTGGGTTAGTGGGAGCTATTTCCCCAAGTCCTGCTCCCTGTACAGAGGCTGCATCAGGTGGCTCTGACCCTCCTGCCACTTGCCCTGTATCTTGGCCGAACTCCAGGGGTACCAGGAGTCAGCTTGGGCCCTGCCAATCAAATGAAAAACAGGATCCCTCAGCAGGACCAGGACAGCTGTCACCAGCCCAGTGGGACCTTCTGGATGGAACCCATGTCCAGGTTTTTTTTTTGGAGCACTCCCTGGGGTCTTAACAATGCTGCTCACCTAATAGATCCCAGGAGGACCTGCCTGGGCAAGGGCTGGGCAAGCGGGGTAGGAGTCCCATCCCGGGAGGACTCAAGGTTTGCAGAGTCAGCCTTGGAGTTGCAGGAGCTTGAGCCTCCCATCCCTGCCGTTTCTGAGCCTCAGTTTCCAAGTCTGTCAAATGTTTTCCCATTTTACAGCCAGGGTTCTGTGTACAGGTTCTTTCCCAACTCCTGCTCAGTACGGGAGGGGTGCGGGAGGTAGGGGCTTGAGTACTTGGTGAACTCCTGCGTGGAAAGGGCCATATGTCTGTGTCTAGGTTGGGTGGTCTGAGGCTCTTGTAGTTCCCAGAGCCAGCAGCCAACTTCAGAATCTCCTACTTGCTGGAGTCCTCCTAAGGAAAGTTTGCAGTTGGGAGAACAGGTTGCCTCGAGAAGGAAGGTGGATCGGGGCTGGGCATTGGCGTGCAGCTTGCAGCCACACAGGCCTGTTTGTGCTGCCTCTGCCTGCCCGGGCTCCTCACCTCCCTTGAACCTCTGCTCCTCTTCTTCATCATGATTATTGATTTTGAGATAGGGTCTCACTCTGTCACCCAGGCTGGAGTGCAGTGGCTCGGTCATAGCTCACTGCGCCTCGAATTCCTGGGCTCAGTGATCCTCCCTCTTTAGCCTCCCAAGTAACTGGGGCTACAGGTATGCACCACCATGCCTGGCTAAATTATTTTTTAATTTTTTTGTATGGATAGGGTCTTGTTATGCTGCCCAAGCTGGTCTTGAACTCCTGGGCTCAGGCGATCCTCCTGCCTCAGCCTCTCAAAGTGCTGGGATTACAGGCATGAGCCACTGCGTGCAGCCTCGGTTTCCTTGTCTGCAACATGGAGTTAACAATTGCTTTTACCCCAGGGTGTTGCTGTAAATACCAATAGAGCAGGTCTTCAGAAGATACGTTCTGACTCCAGGTCAGAAGTTTTCTGAAGGCTTCCCTCCATCTCAGTTGGTTCCTCTTTTTACCCTGTTTCTTTTTATTTTTTGAGACAGAATCTCACGCCATTGCCCAGGCTGGAGTGCCGTGGTGTGGTCTCGGCTCACCGCAACCTCTGCCTCCCGGGTTCAAGCAATTCTCCTGCCTCAGCCTCCCGAGTAGCTGGGACTACAGGTGCTTGCCACCATGCCCAGCTAATTTTTTTGTATTTTTGGTGGAGAGGAGATTTCACCGTGTTAGCCAGGATGGTCTTGAACTCTCTACCTTGTGATCCGCCCACCTCAGCCTCCCAAAGTACTGGGATTACAGGTGTGAGCCACTGCACCTGGCTTTCTTTTATCCAGTTTTAAAATTCTCCCCTTCCTCACTTTAGGATGAGGGTTGCGTAAGAAATTGAAAGTCGTCAAATGGCCAGCTCTTGTCTGGTTGCGCCCCGACCCACTGTCTGATGGTCTTCTCTTGGGCTCCATGCCACACTTTTCAGTTGCCAGAGTGGCAAACACTGACCCAGTTTGTTCTGGGCTAGGCATGTTACTGGCATCTCTGATGAAATCAGCACAACTGCCCCTTGAGATAGGGACTACTATTGTTTCTCGTTTTTTTTGGATGAGGAGGGGGAGGCTCAGAGTTAGTAAGTGGTGGAGTTGGAATTTCAGCTAGATCTGACTGACTGCAGGCTTATTTCCCTGTGGGCTGAGCACCTAAGGCGGCTCTGGGCCTAAAGGCAGAGCTGCAGGCTGGCCGGTTTAGAGGCCATGGGAAGGGAAGTTGAGGTCAGCGTTGGTGATGGAGGTGGTGATGGCGTGGCCTCCTTCCTCCCCACTGGGCCATGGGCTTGTGCTTCCCCCTGGCATCGTGCTCTCCCACCCTGCCCTTTTTTCTGTGGCCCCAGCCCTCCTCCCTGGCCGTTTGCCCTAATAATTTAGCCCAGGTGGCAAGTTGCATAGAGAAGCTACCCCAGGGAAATGAGTCCTTACTACCAGCCTGGGCCTCAGGTGTGCACACTGCGTCCCTCCCTGGGGGTCTGGTGAGATGGGGCTCCCCCACCTCCAGCTGTTAGGCAGGAGCTGGAGGAGCTGGTGTATTGTGTGCACATGTACTTGTGTGTGGTGTATGTAACTCGGGGTGGTTAATTGTGCATGCACGTGTGTAACTGTGTATATATAACCATGCATATGTAATGTGTTATACGTGATGTGTGTATAGAACTGTGTGTCTGTGTAACTTTATGCATGTAGAATGGGCAACCGTGAAGGTATGTAACTGTTCACATATAACTATGTGTATGTAGCTGGTGTAATACGTGATCGTGTGTGTAGAACTGTGTGTGTTTGTAACTGTGTGTGACTGTAACTGGCATATGTAGGTGACTGTGTGTTGTAGGTGTGTTTACGCCTCTGTTGAAGACAGGTGAGGAATGGGAAGGTATTAAAGGTGTGAGGCTGGAGAGAGTGGCCCCAGGAATGTATGGTAGGGGCTAGAGTTACCTCCTCTGCTGTTTAAAACACTCTTTGTAGAACAGAGTTACGCACATGTTTAGATAATTAGAACAAAAGCCAAAAGAACAATTCCGTTCAAAGGGACGAAGCTGGGAGGTGGGGGCCAGCCAGGATCTGGGGGGCCGCGTTCTGTCTCCCCAGCTCTCCCCGGCCTTTGCTGCATTTTGATCGCACTATTTAGAAAATCCCTTTGTTGTAGGATAAACTGACATTGGCCTGCGTGTTTCTGCTGTGAAGTTTGCTGTGTTCTGGGGCCCACTCGGGACAGCCAGGCCATTAGGAGCTGATTAAATGAGCTAATTTTAATTTGTTCAGTGGTTACAGATGCAGAGACCTTTCCATGCCCTTTTCTTGAGGCTCTATTTATTTATTAATTTTCTTTTTTTTCTGAAAAGAAAAAGACCTTCAGGTCTCCCTTCTGCCTTCCCATCCCCCCTTAAAAATAAACATATGAAGACATTTTTAACTAGAACTTCAGCTGGGAAAGAGACGACTGGATGGCGGCTCTGTGGGATTGGTCTCCAGAGGTGCTGATGGGGGGGCTCCCCAAGTCTGCGAGGGGGGTCGGGGCGGCGCTGCCACCGCTGGGCCACCCACTGTGGCTGAGAGCAAGGAGCAGAGGAGACCCCGTGCAGCCTGCCTCGGTCTCACTTCCAGGCCTTTGCTCGCGCTGGTCCTGCTGCTTGGAGCTAGTTTCTGCCCCCTGCTTCCATCAGTTGGCGAATTCTTCTTCATCCTGCTGATCTCCACGGAGAGCCTGCTTTTTCCAGGAGGGCCCTGGCACCCTCACTGCGTTACTGTTCTACCCCCAGGCCCCACACACTTCTCCTAGAAAACACAGAGGTTCAAATATTGTCCTTCTTCCTAGACTGTGAACTCCTCAGGCCAAGAGCTGCTAGTGTGGTTCATCCTCCTACCCTCACCACCTGAGTGCCCGCTGGGCTATAGACACATCAGAGACATCCTGTGTATAACCAAATGGGTGAATGAAAGGATGTGTGGGTGACATCTGTATTTACTGAACGCCGCTACCCACCAACCTCTTGATTGCTGAACCCTGGGGTCCCACAAAGTCGGAAGTACCAACCTCTGTGGGCCTCAGTGTAGCACTGAGGGTTGAATTTCCAAATATGGCGGGAGTGGGGACTTCAGGCCTGCCCTGCCTGGCCGGTCCCCAGCCCCAGGCCCAGCTCTGCTGAGAACCTGACCAAGGCTGAGCGGAGGGAAGCCAAGGGAAGAAAATTGCAGTTAGTTGGCTTTTTACAGCACTTACAGGCAAGCAGGCCTTGAGAGGACAGTGTGCCCGCAATGAGGGACGTTCAGAGCACAAGGGAGCAGGGATCGTGGGGCTGCAGCTGGGGGCCACCCCTGACCTCCCTCGAGCCGCCTGGCCCCTCCTTGCTCATTCATTTTGACACCACCTTTTGCTCTGGTTGGGGCACCTTTTAGTGAGCAGCGGGGTTTTCCCTGGAGCTGTGCCCTGGCTGTGGCCCGGCCAGTTTCCGAGGCCTGGTTTTCATTTGCTAAGAGCTGCTTCCCGCAGACAGCTCCCCACCCACCCCACCCAGGGGCCTCCCAGGGCCTCTCCCCCCACCCTGTCCTGGCAGACAGGGCCGGTGTCCGAGAGAGAACCTTTGCTCCCTCTCTGTGGTCCTCCCTTTAACCCCAGCCTCAGCACCAGGCCCTCCTCCATCTCTGTAGAATCTGAGCTGGCAGGGGGACCAGAACTCCCCAGTCGACCCCCGGGGCCTGGAATCTTCAACTGGGTCAACATCTGGCCGCGTGGCCTGAGCCCTGGGCCTCCTCTGTCCTCTCCCTTCCCATCTGTGCCTTTTCCCAGCCCCTTTTCTTCCCCAAGGCCCTTCCTCTCCTGCTAGCTGGGTCCTCCGCCAAGCACCGCCGCGGGAGCAGCACACCCTCGGCCCATCCTTCTCTGCCGGCCCAGGCAGGCGGGTGGGGATGCATCCCGTGGCTGAGATCACCAGTGGGCCAGAGGGAAGCGCCTCTCCAGCCCTTGCCTGTTCTGCCGCTGGGTGCTGGGAACTCAGGCTCAGGTTTTGGCCCTCTGGGACGCCCTGGTAAGCAGGGGGAGAGGTAAGCGGAGGCACGGGACAGTGGTGAGGGGTGGCCAGGCTGGAGGGGGGAAGAATGAATAAAACAGGCTGGTGTCTGCACCGGAATGCTGAGTCCCCTTAGAGGCTCCCCGTGTGTTGGGGAGCAGAATGTTTGCTTAGAGTGGAATGAAATCCAGAAGGAAGGAAACGTTTTTTCAGGAATGAGAGAGGAAAAGTGGGCGGCCAGCTGCCAGCAGGCGGTGGTGGCCAGGGTGTCAGACCGGGGTTGGGCCTGCAGCATGGGAGTGGGGAGGGCCCTGGGGCCCACCGTGACTCCTAGGTCTGGAGCCCCTCCCTTGTGTCTCTCTTGTCTTTCCATCCGTGCCCTGCCTGTAGACCTCCTGTCCCTTCTGTCTCCTGTGGAGAGGGCTGGCTTGCATCTGTGATGGTTTTTGCACCCAAGTGCTTGCTTGCCCGTCTCCTGCCCTCTCCCGTGCCCTCTCAGAGCTTCTCGTCTGTCCCACTTCCTGCACCGCTGGCCGGGAGGGAGGCCACCAGAGTGCAGCTGCCGGGCCTGACTTTGCCACCTACAAAGCCATCCCATCCTGGGCACTGGTCCCCTCTCCAGTCACAGGGGTGGCATGCCAGGGGGACGTTTAGACCAGCCTTGGAACTGCTGAATGCCAGACTGTGATTCCTGATGGATTCTATAGGAACTCGAGGGGGCTGGGGAGCCTCCGTGGTGATTGGGTGTTTCTCGTGGCCAGCCACTTGTCCTCCTGGGGAAGAGGCTGGTGAGTTTCTTTCTGTTTATGTGGTAACCAGGCTACCGAGATGGCAAACTTAGGTTCTGCAATTACACAGCATTTCAGAAGCAAATTGATAGGATAACGTGTTATTATTGGCTACTGGGTTAATAGCTATTTTGGCAAGAGTACCAATCCTGCGTGGTGTTGCTGGCGCGGGGTGTGAGAATGGCGCGATGGGGTGGAGAGGAATGGTGGGTGCGCAATTGCACAGAGCCGCAGACTCGGGAGGACTCCGGGGGCCTCCTCTGCCAGCTCCTGCTTGGAGAATGCTCAGTTCTGATTAGCTGGTGCTGAAACCAAGACCAGAGAGGTTGAGAGACCAGTGTCAGATCACACAGTGAGTTGATGCTGGGGTTGGATTTTGGATCCCTGTGGGGTTTTGGATGACAGCTTGGCCTGTGATCTTAGAAGGCAGGGCACATGTCTTCACGCTAAGCCCCATGTGGACATCTCAGAAAACGTGCCCAAGTTTGCATGCTCTGGCTTCAGGGTGCTCCCACCTGCTAGATCCCTGCCTGGGACTCTCTCTCCAGATCCTGCCTTGGTCTGCTGCCTTGCTTGCTTCTGGTGTCTGCTCAAGTGTTGCCTTGTCACCTGTCTGGAGTGGCACCCCACTCTCCACCCCTTTCCTGCCCTGCATTTCTTTATAGCAACACGTGACTCCCTACAGACTGATTTATTCCTTTTTCAGCAGGGAGATTTAGTCTCCTCTCTTTGCATTGTAAGCTCACTGAGGGCGAGGACTTTATTTCTTCCTACCCTATCCCCAGAGCCTCAAACAGGGCTGGCAGAGTAGGTACTTACTCATATTTATGGAAGGAATGAAAGAATGTAAATTGCAATGTCATTTTAAAAAATGGCTGCCATATAGCAGGTGACTCACTGTCCTCCCTCTTGGAGGATGGTTGGTCGGGGGGTCCTGTTATTCCTGTCCCTGAGAGGAGGTCAGCAGGCCCTTCTTGGGGGCTCATCAGGAGATCATTTCTTCTTGCAGGCTAAGAGAGTTCAGAAGGGAGTGGATTCCCCTTCACTGGAAGGGACCAAACCTCTTTGTAGAAGAGATTTAAGGACTGGGTCGGGGTGGACCGGAGCCCTTCTAGGTGACTGGCTTTCTTAATGACATGACATGGGCAGGAATGGCATCAGGAGGTGGCAAATTGGGGATGCTGCGGGAAGGGTAACCTGGGAGTGGGGGTGGGGTTCACCGAGGGCGGGGGTCTTACAGAGAACCAGGGCTCTGCCCAGCGGTCTCCGCGTTTGATACCACTGGTCTGGAAACCACACACAGTGCTCTGTTCATTAAGCAAGTGCCATGCGCCATGTGCCAGGCGCTGGGCCAGCGTGCTTAACCTCCGGCATCTGATCTCATCCTCTGCACAACTCGAGGAGGCAGAAAGGATTCTGGCTGTTTTTTCTCTTGGTGAAGATTAGAGAGGTCCATTAACGTATCCTGGTTTACCACTGGTCAGTGGTGGAGTTGGGATTTGAACTGAGGCTCCCTGGCTCCAGAGCCTTCCTCTATGTGATCCAGATGCCCCTTAAATGCAGCCTCGGTGGGGCAGGGCTTTGCTGGGTGTGCTCGCTGCCCTGTGATTGCAGCAGAGCCTGGCACGGAGGAGGCACTCCATAAATATTTCAACAGTGCAGTGGCTGGCCGATTGAGTGAATGGATGCGAGGAGATTCCCAAGATGAGCCGGAAGTGCTCACTTTGTACTGTTGGTCCACTGGGCAGGGAGAGGGAAGTCCAGGCTGGGAAGGAGGTGACACCGACTTGTGCTCGGCTGGCCTGACTTCCTCTGAAAAAATTACCAGGGGGCTGCTTGGCTGTGCGTTCCTTGTGGAGGGGTGCACTTGTTCACGGGTCCTGGTTAGGAAGTTAGGAAGTTTCTGGTGAGTTTTGGGGGTCCTCCAGGTGGGGAAGACACACATGCCTGACGTACATACATGCATACTCACATACCGTTATTCTCCAGTGTGGTGTGTGAAGAAAGGCATCCACTTGAGGGGTTTTCCCAGAAAAATATGGAGACCCGCCCCACCCCAAATCCCCCTGCTAAGTCTGTATCTTTTTTTTTTTTTTTTAAATGAAACTTCACTCTGTTTCTCTGGCTGGAATGCAGTGGCGTGATCTTGGCTCTCTGCAACCTCTGCCTCCCAGGTTTAAGCAATTCTCCTGCCTCAGCCCCTCCTGAATAGTTGGAATTACAGGCATCCACCACCATGCCTCGCTAATTTTTGTATTTTTAGTAGAGATAGGGTTTCATCATGTTGGCCAGGCTGGTCTCGAACTTTTAACCTCAGGTGATCAATCCTCCTCAGCCTCCCAAAGTGCTGGGATTACAGGTGTGAGTCACCATGCCCAGTTTGAGTCTGTATCTTTAAGAGCGTGGCATCTCAGCTTATTAGCTTATTAAATCCATCCATTTGTTCAGCTCTGGTCTGAATATATAAGACCAGCCCCCTCTCCCTGCCCCCCAGCTCCGTGTCTCCTTCGTTTTAATGCCATTTTTCCACGATTCGGGCTGAGGTTGCGTAGCTGAGCTGTTCCTTCTGCCACCTTCCATGCACCATGATCCTCATACCCTTGCTCCTTCCCTGGCTCTAAGAGGCTCTTTCAAATAAAATCATAACAAATTCAGGCCCCACTGAAGACTGGACTAATTGCATTCTGCTATAATGCGAGGGGACCTCAGAGACCTTGGTGACGCTGGACAGGTTCTGCTGGGGGCAGCTCCTCTGGACCCAGGCAGTCAGGAGAGTGCTCGGTCAGGCTCATTCACTCCCTGGCTTCCACTGGAGGCTCTGTCCCCAGCTCCTAGGCCCCACCTTATAGGGGCCTCTTGAGTGGCTCCTTGCTGCTGCTTTGTGATTAGGTCATTCATTCATTCCTTTTCTCATTTCTCATTCTGTATTCATTCATACCATAGTTTTCCAGTGCCTCCATTAGACGAAGCCCTGGACTTAGCTATTTCATCCGTCCATCCATCCATCCCTTCATTTACTCGTTTACTCATGCCACAGTTATCAAGAGTTTTCCATAGGCCAGAACCTGAAAGATACCCTTTCATCCATCCGTCCATTCATTCAGTCATCAAGCAGATAGTTATTGCCAGTCACCTTGTGGGGAATCCCGGGGACTCAGGAATCCTCGGCTTTTCAGAATTGTCTTCAGGCAGTTCTAAGCCGAGAGTACCTGCAAGGAAACCTTAATCACATTCTTGGATGAGGATGAAAAAGTATAAGGGAAGCGCTGGAGACGAGTAGTGCAGGTGGAGGAGGAGGAAGGAAGCTGCAGCTCCCTCTTGGCCCTGCACCCCACCCTGACGAGCAGCCTGACTGAAGCGTGCATTCACTGACTCATCCAGCAAATATTAAGGACCTACTGTGTGCTGGGAGCTGGAGACCAGCTGGGGACCGTGGAGCTACCTGTGGCAGACTGTACACCCAGCACCACCCTCAGTGGTGCCCTTGGTGTGTGCTGGGCTGGGGGTGGCATCTCCCCTTCACAGACCCCCCTAGGTAAGGGGGGGTACCAGTGCCTGCAGCGGTGGGCATGTGAAGCCCTCCGTGGGCTATGTGCAGGATCCAGGGTGACCAACTGCTCTTTATCAGCGTCTCTCTCCCCTGCATTACATCTGTCTAGCTTGCCTCCTCTTGAGGATATGTGTGTCAGGGGTGTGGTTCCCATAAACCCCATGTCTCAGCATTTCATGTGGCTGATGAGTCAGGCGGTCAGTTCCACCTAGGCGACAGAGTGGGACTCTATTTCAAATTTAAAAAAAACCCAAGTCGGGCGCGGTGGCTCACACCTATAATCGCAGCACTTTGGGAGGCCAAGGCAGGTGGATCACCTGAGGTCAGAAATTTGAAAGCAGCCTGGCCAACATGGTGAAACCCTGTCTTTACTGAAAATACAAAAATTAGCTGGGCGAAGTGCTGCACGCCTGTAGTCCCAGCTACTCAGGAGGCTGAGACAACAGAATCGCTTGAACCTAGGAGGTGGAGGTTGCAGTGAGCTGAGATCGTGCCAGCCTGGACAACAGGGAGAGACTCTGTCTCAACAAAACAAAATGAAAAAACAAACAAACAAACAAAAACACACCGCACCCCGAACAAGTAAATCATCAAAGACTAATACGAGTAAGTAAGTAAATAACTGATCTTAAGAAAGCCTGGCACATGGGAAGTGTCCGGTGAGTGTGGTGGATATAGAGGTCTGCTCGTGAGCGTGGGCATACAATGAGGCACACAGATGAGGGTCTGGTTCCAGTGGGAGGAGGTGGTGGCCACTCAGGCTGAGAAAGCAGGGGCAGGCAGGTGGGGGCAGCGGTGGGGGTTCCTAGGAAAGGGTCAGTGATGCTGGGAAAGGGTGGGGGGTCCCCATGTTCCAGCCTTGATGCCTGGGACTTCAGCGGCCTTGCCCCACACTCGGGAATCCGGTTAGGGGAACACCCTGGCATAACCACCTCTATGGACCTGACATGCTGGCCAGCAAACTGGAGCTCCTCCTCCTCCCTGTGGTCTGGGGCCGGGTGGCTGCCTCTCCGAGGCTGCTGCCGTATCCCAGAGCCTTCCCCAGGCCTGATGAGTCGCTTTCATCTCCTGCTTGCCACGGGCAGGGCTGGGGCAACCTTCTGTCCTGAGGCTCCACAGCCCAGCCACAAAGTCCACGATGACTATCATTCTAGGGGTGGAAACATGAAAATCAGGGGAAAATTGGAATTTCCTCTGCCATGTGATAGATTTGGATGAGTTTAGGGGTGAGCGGGCCTGCAGAGGGCCACGTGGCTGGCCAAGCACATCCTCGAAAACTTCCAACTTTTCTCTTCTTGGCCCTCCTTAGGCCCTGGGCTCCCCTCGGGTCCCAGCCCACCTCTTCTCTGCTGCCTGCCTCAGTTCAGGCACAGTGCTGGGGACGCAGCAGCTATGAAGATGCACCCCTGCCCCTGCACTGCCGGTCGAGAAGGGGAGAAGGGCAGACCAAGAGCTGCAGTCACTGCAGTATAGGCCGGGGCAGTGGGGCCGGGAAGGCAGCGGGGCCGGGGCAGTGGAGCGTGGGCAGTGGGGCCGGGGCAGCAGGGCCAGGGCCACATTTAGGGCTGCCCAGCCAGTTTCCAGTGGTTCATGCATGTTTAACCCAATTACGTCTTTATTTTAATGAGTGTTACAAAAACATCATACTCATGATTTCATCAATATCATGATTTAGGATTACACCCGGGCACCTAGCATTGTCCACTGTCAGTCCTGAGGCCATTGAAGGGACCAGGTTGGGTAATAGTATAGCCCACAGACCCTGACAGTGTTCTCTCAGTGACTTGGGCATGGCAATTCCTGGCAGGTGCAGAGACGGGGCTGTGGCGGGGGCTGTGCAAGCTGAAGGATGTGGCTTCCGAGTCTGGTGCCACCATCTCTGGCAGCTGCACCTTAGGCAGTGTTGCAGGGAGGCCCCCTGAACACAGAGCCTGAGGTAAGGGCTTAGTGCTGCGTGTGTGGCAAGGAGGCGCTCCCAGGAAGCAGGATGGAGGAGACAGGGACAGGGAAAGGCCGACTTTGGGGTGCAGTGTTGGGGCTGCTGCTGTAGACCATTGGGCTTGAATTGGCTGAAACCTTCATACCTGTGCAGGATGCTCCAGGAATGGTCTTCAGAGGAGCCAACTGGCTCCAGGCCCTTTTGGGTGAAGGTTGCCCCGGGGGGCATCACCTCTCCTGCCTTTGGGGTCAAGCTTGAGAGGCAGACACCTGGAGGCGGGGCCTCAGGCCCTTTTACTCAGACTGTCACTGCAGCTACTAAACTCCCAGGGTGCCACTGGTCGCAGTTCACACACCAGGTCCCTGAGTCCCTCCATCTCTCAGCATTCCCTTCCATAAAGTGGGACCAAGCTCATGACCGTCTCCTGGAGGGCACCTGGCACATGACCAGAGACAGGGAGTGTTTTTGAGGAGTTTCTCCATCCTCCAGATGATTGGCGCGGGACCCTGGGGCTGGGACCTGGATGGGATTTGGCTGAGAAGCAGGGGATCTGGGATTTGAGGTCAGGCAGTGTGTGTGCCTTGTCTGTGGAAGTCTCCAGCCAATTCAGACATCCTCCCAGGCTGGGCTCCACCAGAGAAAGTTTGTGCACCTGAGTGAGTGTCACACTCTCTTTCCCTGGGACATGATGGTTCACAAACTTGCGTCCTGTGCTGACTAAGAGCACAGCCTCTAAGGTCAAGGGACCCATGTTCAAAACCCAGCTCGGCCATTTCCACTGTAAGGCCCTGAGCATGCCAATCAACCTTTATAAGCCTCAGTTTTCTCATCTATAAAATGGGACTGGAAATAAGAATGCATCAGATTGTTGTGAATATTAAAATTAGACAACTCTTTGAACATCTGTCTTGGAGAAAAAAAATAAAATGAGACAACATGTGACATGGATCAAACACCCAAGAATTATGTGACACTTAATAAATGTCATTGATTAGACCTATATGTACATGTGCAATATACAATATAGAATACAAAATATAATCTATTAATCGTTCTTCAGTGCCATCAGTTGGTCTAATCTCAGAGTTCTACCTTGGAGGCATCATGGGGTTTTCTCTGATACTGGCTTTTGGGAAAATTATAAGATGGACTTGGTCATCCATTTGCTCGCCTGCCCATTATTATTTTTTTTTTTGGAGACAGAGTCTTGCTCTGTTGCCCAGGCTAGAGTGAGTGCAGTGGTGCAATCTCAGCTCACCACAACCTCTGCCTCCCGGGTTCGATTCTTCTGCCTCAGCCTCCCGAGTAGCTGGGATTACAGCTGCGCACCACCATGCCCAGCTAATTTTTGTATTTTTAGTAGAGATGGGGTTTCACCACGTTGGCTAGGCTGGTCTCGAACTCCTGACCTCAGTAGTTTCACCCGCTTTGACCTCCCAGAGTGCTGGGATTACAGCGCAACTGGCCTCAGCTTGCCCGTTCTTTATTTTCATTTAGTGCTGCTTCTGTCTGCATGTCCAGTAAGAAAGTCGCATAAACCAGCTGCATTTTGTAGATGAGGCGAGGAGATTCCAGGGGCAAAGTGTCTCTCCTAAGGCCATGCAGATGGCCTGCTGGGGTCTGGAAGCAGTTCTGGAACCAAGGTGCTGGCCCGGTGCTGGCCCAGTACAGGCCTGTCCTAGGGTGAGGGCCCCGGGCTGGTCCTGTGGGTTATGCTGGATTCGGCCTGGGGCCAGCGAGGCCTGGAGGGGAGGGAGAGGGGCTGCTCCTGTGCGGATGAGCTTTTGTTCTCCCCAGGCCTCCCTTGGGAAGCGCCGAGCTGCAGAGCCCTCCTGAACCTGGCTCAGGCCCTGACCAGATGCTCTGCTCTTCACCCTCTCCCGGCACCTGCTGTGAGATCAGAGAACTGGGCAGTGGTCTCTGGGGATTGAGGCCAGGGGCAAGGCCTGTGGTAGAGGGCTGCTGAGGTGGGGCGTGGTGTGGCAGGGTTCTTAGGACAGGTGATCCCCAGCTGCAGCTCCCTGGCTTGTCTGCTCCCAAAAGAAGCCAAGGCTGGGCTCACCATGACACCCTGACATCACTTCCCCTCATTCCCTCAGGCCCTGAGGACCTCGCTTCCTGGGGTGCAGGCATGGGGCTGTCGTGGGTGAGGGTGGGCTGCACCTTGGTGAGGAAAGATGATGCCATGACCAGCAGCCCAGCCTGCAGGGCCTTGGAATACCCCCAGATATGGGCATTATAGGGGGGAGAGTGAGTGGGAGTTTGGTTATTCACACTCACCTCATCAGGTTTGACTTGGTCTGCTTTCAGGAGGATTTGCATTGTAGGTGGGGTGGAGGCCTGGAAGTCAGAAGAGCTTTGACTCAGGTCCCTAGGTAGCTGGGTGGGGGTGGGAGGAGGGAGGGAGGTGGGACAGATGCTTGGAGAGTTGGAGATTTGCCCTGGACCTAATGAACAAAAAACTCCCACTGGGGTTAGCTCCTGCACCCACTTAGCGTTCGCGGCTTCAGTTGTATGTGCTCTGCCGGGTAAAGGCTGTGTGGGTGTGTGGAAGAGAAGTAATCCCGCAGTGTGGGTTCCGGGTGAAGTGGCTGGGAGACGGATGCTGCTCTGGGGCCTTCCATCTTCCACGCCCCCTCCTGTGGGAGCAGACGCTTGTTCAGCACGTTGATGTCCATGGTGTGTATTTGGGAACACCGTGGCTCTTTCACACAGAGCACATGGCCATTTATTCCAGATTTGGAGGAAAAGCCGGCTGGGTTGGACTCACTGAAGGATGGTGTACCCATCTCCCTCAGCACCCCATCAGGAGTCCTTGGCGGGAAGTGGATAATTCTGCTGTCCAGCATAACTTGAGTGTTCGGTCCCCATGTGGAAGGGGACTCCACGCTGATTGTGCGGGGGTTTTCTCCTGCAGGGACACCTGATCTCGGCTGTTGAGAGCCCTGAGTCACTGGGGTCAGTGATTACTGTTTTCCTTGAAGTGGGTTCTGCTTCAGTCGTAGACCTGAAGTTATGGGAAGTCTAGAAAGAGCCCTGGGCTGGGGAGGCTAGATCCCACTTACTCGTGAGCTAGGTTTTCAGATAGTGTTGGTGGTCGCTGGGGCCTGTGGAATTGAGTTCTTGGCTCCTTTCCTTGGTCTTCAAGCTCTTGATGATGGGCTCTCACTGCTCCTTCTGAGCTGCTTCTCCTACCGATACCCAAGCTTCAGCCATGGCTCCTGCCATTCCTTCTCCCGGGAGCCTTCTCCTTCCTTCTGTCTCTCCCCGGGGGTCCCAGGCTTTGGTCATTTGCATATCTCCGCTGTGATTCTTGCAACATTTGAGTATCACTGATGCTGTGATTCACCGAGTATTTTTCTTTGCTGGTTCTTTTTGTGGTTAAATCAATTCATTTACTTCATTCTGCAAATGGAAAACCAGTATCATTTACTGTAAGATGACAGTGATCTTAAATGTAAATAAAACAAAACTGAAGAAACTTCCATGCTCATGCTACTCCAGCCAGGAGCTGCTGTGTTCTGGAAATGCTAAGTATGGGGTCTGCCCTCTCTTTTGCTGAAATGCTGGGGAGCAGGTAGAGACAGCCCTGAACAGAGCTTTTCTCACTGACCTAATCTAAAGGCTGACAGTAGAATGGAAGCGGAACTAACTTTCTCATTTGTGTGTCAGGGTTATTTCAGACCATCTTGGCTGCTCCCTAAAATGATCATGGGTCCTACCAATGGGAAGTAGCCCACGTTTGGAAGAACACAGGTCAGCGGAGCTTCTACTCCTTCAAAGCCTGATTTGAGTGCCCGTGTCTCCCTCATCTGTGGCACCTCATCTGTGCTTTTCCGTTCCCAGCCCTCCCGGGCTTGGAGCTTCTGGCACCCAGTGGCCTTGGCTAAGGGAAAGCTCCCTACAGCCCTGCAGGGACACCATGAGCTGTTTTCTGTGCCCCTGCCTGGGGCCTGTGCCCTGCACCCCTGGGGACATACTGGACTGCTGTCTTCTGCAGGCCCAGATCCACACCAGGAGAAAAGGAAATAAGAACATACTCTTAGCCATGCAGGAGACCACCCGTCCTACCACCACCTGTGAGATGTTTGGGAGGTGGGCAGAGCTGGGCCGCAAGTAACGGGTTGGGTTTGGGTGCTCAGTGGCTGCAGTGGCCTGAATGAAGCCTGAGGGGCTGGAGCAGGTGAGGCACACTCAGTGAACCTCTTTGATGACAGGGGGTGGTCTTGATGGCTTCTGGAGAACGATGGAGTCATTCCAGGCTCCTTCTACTTAATTGCTGTGGAAGTCAGGCCCTCACCCTCTCTGTGTCTCGGATGTCTGATCTGTAAAATGGGGGTAATGGCGGTGGTGGCCACCGCATAGGATGGAGGTGAGGGTTTAACGAAATGGAGCTTACTAAGAGTTTGGCACCGTGGCCACAGAAAGGGCTCTGCAGAGGCTACCAGTCTGAAGTTCAAAAAGTGGCCCACTATGACCATGCTCCAGACCCAGGAGACACAGGTGCCCCAGGTGCAGGAGACACAGGGACACCCCAACTACTCAAATATGAACAGGCAGTGCCTTGAAGTCAGGGAGGATGACAGGCAGTCAGGGAAGGCTTCCTGGAGGCAGTGTCTTGAAGGATGGGCATGTGTTAGCCAGGACAGAGCAGGTTTGGCATAAGCCTCCAAAACTGTTGCCCATCTCCCTCCTTGTAAAGGAGAAAGAGCACCTGCTTCCCTCCAAGGCATCAATCATATGGGGATGCAGCTCTGGACCCCACCTGCTCCTTTCCCTAGAGGTGGCAAAGGGGATGCCTGCACACTTCTCAGAGACTCCTGAGCACGTCCAGACCTTAGCTCTAACTTCTGCAGCTAAAGTGTGTGGATGGGAAAAATGCTATCCAAACAAGCCTAATCCCAATCAAAGGATTATTTTCTTATAGAAAAGCTTCACCTATACTTAATAGTTTTAAATTGTTCCGGGTACCAATTAGACTTTTAATTTTGCTGTTCCCTCCGGCGGCTGGAGGATGTGTGTGGTTTGCGTTTAATCAGAGTTGAATTCTTTTTTTTTTTTTTTTTTTTTTTTTGGTGGTTCTGTGGGAGGGAAGGAGATGAGGAGCCGGTTCAGGGTTTCCTTCTGGTCCTCCCAGGACTCGTGTAGGGGTAGAGGCTCTGGGCAGCTCTGAGTTCGGGGTTCTCTGTCAGGGCAGCAGGGTATGTCTCCAGAGTGGGGAGCTCAAGTCCCCTCCCACCCTCCTGAGGTTTCGCCGCCGCAGCCCTGCCTGAAGAATCCAACGCCGCGTTAAATATATGGATTATCCAAAAATTTCTGCAGCGATAGGGTGAGTTATTATTGATTCACAGAGCACGACAAAACATCACTGCATGAATTAGCAAACAGCTGTTTCTAATTTGAGTTTAGAACGGTACACAGAGGAACTTGTTTCTCTGTTCACTCCTTTCATTTATAATGAATTTTAATCACCGCTACAGGTGAGAAAAATGTAGAAACAAGCTTGTATCTTGTGGAAGAAACAAAGGAGAGACAGATGCTAACAGATTTCCAGTCTGTGATAAAAGGGATGTTTTGGTACACTTTACATGTAATTAGAGCGCAGCTGTTTCCAGTCCCAGGTCCACGAACACGGCCGAATGTGGGCTCTGCCGATCTCCAAAGGGAGTCAAGAAAAACAGTGATTCAACCCTGAAAGCATTTTGCTTTCTCTCGAGTGGAGCCGAGTGCCCTTTGCGCAGGCCCTTGGCGGTGCTGCTTCGCGAAGCTCACGGAGATGACTTCACAAGGCACCAACTCCTTGTGCAGAGGCAGGCAGGCGATGTCAGGGTGCGCGGGAGGCCCACGCCAGGAGGCTGGCAGGAGAACCTTCCCGAGCCCCTGAGCTCCGAGCGCCCTTGGGGAGTCCCTCGCAGGGGCAGACTTGGGGGGCTCTTCCTTGCTGGCAGGACTTGATCACTACGTTTCCTCTTTAGCAAGTTTGATCACAGCCAGCTCTCGGGTGAGTTGACGAGCACTGGCTTTTTTTCCCCCTTTCCTAGTCTGTTTAATTTCTGCAATAAAACTCGAGCTCAATTGCATTTTCAATATCAGTGCTAAGTAAATTTGTCTAAGGGATGGAGCTGCCTGGCAGGCTGTGTGTTCTGCGAGGTCAGAGGCTTCAAGGGGAAAGGTGGACGTGTCCTTGCCCTGCGTGTCCAACAGCCGTGTGGGGGCAGGGGTGGGTGGGGGTGTGCTGGGAGTCTGAGGCTCATCCCCCACCCCCTCCATCATGAGCCAGGGGACCCACGTCCAAGCCATGGATGGCTGCTGGTGCCTTAGATTCTTTGTCTGTATAACGAGAGCGTTGGGCTCCAGCTGTATGATGAGGGGTCTTGAAGCTCCTTTGGGGGCTGATGCCCTGGGATTGTGAACGGCAGGGGCCCTCGGGGAATTTTGGCAGGTCGAGTTTGCTTTGCTTGAAAACCGTCTTGTGCACGGGTAACTGTAGGTTTAGTTTAGACCCTGCTGGTTATTGATCAGGGCTCAGGGAGATGACACTGTGTCTTGTGTCCACTCAAACCATCCCAGCCGTTACCAGCCTCTCCTTGTCCTGTGACCACCTTGTGGTGAGCTGGGACTCAGTAGCCAGTGACTGTTGTCGGCATTGTAGAACATTTGTCATGTGTAACGCCTTACAGATATGTTCACTGATTTCATCTCTAAAACAACTCTGTAGTTGGGTCTACATATATAGTCATCCCCATTTTACAGATGTGAAAACTGAGACAAGTTTCTTCATCTGTAAAACCGAACAAGGGTCATTCACTTGGCTACGGTCACACACATAGTGGGGGAGTTGGGACTCTAAGCCCTGCTGCTGGCTCTGAGCCACCAGGCAAACACAGATGTCTTCAGGGCCCAGGACACCCCATAATGGTGAGGGAAGTCCTGGGGGTCTGGGCATGCAGGGAGGTAGGGGCCCTGCTCCAAGGAGCCCCAGCTGAGCTTCATCTTCCACACGCCAGATGCAGAGTCTGTGCTGCCTGCCTTCTTCCAGAAAAGCCAGGGGTGGGCCAGGCATGGTGGCTTATGGCTGTAATCCCAGCACTTTGGGAGGCTGAGGCAGATGGATCACTTGATGCCAGGAGTTTGAGACCAGCCTGGGCAACATAGAGAGAACCCGTCTCTACAAATAAATAAATAAATAATTAGCCAGGCATGGTGGCATGCACCTGTGGTCCCAGCTACTTGGGAGGCTGAGGCAGGAGGATCACTTGAGCCCAGGAGGTTGAGTCTGTAGTAAGCCATGATTGCGTCACTGCACTCCAGCCTGAGTGACAGAAGGAGACCCTGTCTGTTAAAAAAAAAAAAAAAAAAAAAAAAGGCCAGAAGTGACTGAATTAAAGAACAAAAAAATGCTGGGAGTTCCTGATTTGTAAATCCTGGCATTTTTACAAAATCACTAATAAAGTGGGTGGCCCCCAGCCTATCCAGTGGGAGGACAATCATGGTGACCTGTGACCCACTGCCCAGGTCATCATTCCTCCCAGTCCAACTGGCTGAGAGTCCTGGCCGGGAGTTCCAGCCCGACTCTTCCAGTCGCCATCTGCTTTGTGATGTCAGGATGTGACCTAACCTCTCTGTTCGTCCTCATGCCAGGGGCGACCACGCAACTTACTGTGTAAGCTCAGCTGCTTATAAGGGTACAAGGGAGACACTGGATGGGGTGCTGGGTTCCATCCTAGGATGCCTGGGTGTGTGGCACCCCATTTGTAATATGGGGGTAATGACAATAACAAAACAACCACGATCACCACCACTGCACAGAGTTGCTCCAGGTGTCAAATGAATAATGGGTGTGAGGTGCTGTGCAAAATGTTAAATGCCCTATAGATGATGGGATTTACGATGAATGATAATAGTGTCTGTCAGTTACATTAGAAATCCCTTTATTTTCTTTAGCCAGCGTTCATCTAATGGTTAGCAGTTTGTAAACATTAATCACTTTGTAAGGTACTTACTCTTAGTTTCCCCATCCTGTGGATGAGGACATGGTCGCTCAGAGAGGGAAAGTAACTTGCCCAGGGTCACACAGCTAACGATGGCTGAGCAAGCCAGTGCATGCTTTCTAAAATAACCTTCCAGAGCCCCTGAAATTCATAGCTCTGCTGTCCCACAGGGCTGATGTCTCTCTGCAATTGATTTTCTTCAAGCTTAGGCTGATGTTTTGACTCCCTGGAAGTTTTGTTAAGGGCCTTGGTAGCAGCTGTTTGCTGTCACATGGCATTTCAGCACCCCCAGAGCTGCCTGGAGAAGGGCAGCCTGGCCAGTCTCTTGTCTTTGAGCTTTCCAGTGGCCTCTGAGTCTTTTTCCCTCGCAAACCGAAAGAATGATCCCCACTTTTTCTTGCTGCTTTCCTTGGGGATGATAGATCCCATCTGTAAGAAACTCTCAGCTCCCTGGAGGAAGAATGAGTGAATAGGAGCTGTTATTATTTTTGCTAATAGCATAATTCTCGCTCAAGATTTTAGGCGGAACCATGTCAGCTTCTGGTCACCTTTGTGTGGCTCCTAGGCCTACCTCTGAGGAAGGAACCTCTGACAGCCTCATCCCTTTCGTTTCCCAGGGTGGACTTTTGATTTCCCGGGGGTCAAACTAAATCCTTTACACTTCTCTGTTCCTTTAGGAAAATCAAATATCTAGGTGAAGTACTGATACTACCGTTAAAGGGATCCCCCCGCCCCCATGCTGTCTCTCCTGCGCGCTCTCTCTCTCTTTCTTTCTGTACTTCAAAGCAGTCAAGGGTTGCTTTAGAGTTTAATGTTGAAACAGTAATTAATTGACACAGAGATTGGGCAGATAAGAGCATAGAATCCTAAGAATGCTGGGTACCTCTGCCCCCTTTGGAAAACTGGGTATTTAGAGTAAGCTCCATAAATATGTGCTGAATTTAAAAACCACCCAAACCAGGAGAGAGCAGAGAGCTAGGATACCTACCACCTGAGGCTCATTCTGTACCCAGGGCAGACACAGACATCATTAATTGATAACAGACTTTAAGAGGTACAAAGCCTCTCAGAGACTTACTCGTTGGATTCTCTGTATCAAGAGTTGGGGAAATTAAAGCACAAAGAGGAGATATACTTGCCCATGGTTACACAGTGCTGGAATCTGAACCCAGTCCAGTAGTGATCTCATCCACTGTGGCTCACAGTTCCACCCCCTGGGTTTGAGGTTCTGCTCTCTTAGTCATCCCTTTTTCCCCATGAAAGGCATCATGTACTTGCATCTGAGTGGTTTTGTTAACCTGTTTCCTGCTTGTGAAATTTTGGGTGTCCAACAGACTTCTTTAATCTTGTACCCTCTCTGTCCTTTTTGGTTCAAGCTGGCAGTGTTTCTGCCAGTATAAACTTTTCAAGAACCTTATGAGTCTCCTGTGTATGTCATGGGTATTTCCTCCACCATTCAAGATGCTTCTTCACAGACAGTTCCTGGATAATCCCTTCTCTACTTTTCGTCTTTTGCTGAGATAGCTCCAGAGCAATGCCCCCACATTTCCCAGATGCTAATTTGATCTAGGAGATCTGCGAGTCACATCCTTAATCTCTGAGTCCTTGGGGGACATTGAGCCAGTGAGAATGGCCCGCCCAGCCTGAGAGCTGTGGCCTGTCTCCTGCTGAGCCTTCGTAAAATGGGATCCAAGACCCCACTCTGGCCTGGGGATTTACCGTGAGGGGAGCTTGGGACCTTTCAGAGATGCCCACCTCACAGTTTTCTGAGCAGCTCCGAGAAGGGGCTTCAGAGGCTGCCCAGTCCCCCATGTTATTGAGGAAGTGGCTCAAAAATGGAAGGTGACATTCGTAGGGCTCCCAACAGCACAGCCACCTCTGAGGACTGAGGCTCCAAACTTTCAGATTCATGTACTCTCTGCTGCAGCAGACATCCATCTGGTGCAGGGAGACAGAATGGGTATAGATTTGAAGTTTCTCAAGAAGTGAGCAGGAATATGCCTGGATGCCCCTTGAGCTGAATTTGCATCCTTTCGTGTCTGGAAGGCCATCTGCTTAGGCTCTGGCTGCCTCTGGGAACCACAATCTGCAGTGTGCCCTGAAGCACGCCAGATCTTGCAGCTCTTGTTACCCCTGGCTCTAGGAAACACTGACTGGCTCTCCTGTGTTACCTGGGCTGCTTTGTGTCCACTTTGGGCAACCCTCACCATCAGCTGGGGTCAGAGCTGACCTCTCTGGCTGGAGATCCCTCTCCAGACTCCAACATGGTTCCACAGTATATTAGTTCATTCTTACGCTGCTATGAAGAAATGCCTGAGACTGGGTAATTTATAAGGGAAAGAGGTTTAATGGACTCACAGTTGTTCATGACTGGGAAGGCTTCAGGAAACTTACGATTATGGTGGAAGGGGAAACAAACACATCCTTCTTCACATGGTGGCAGGAAGGAGAAAAATGAGAGCTGAGCAAAGGGGGAAGCCCCTTATACAACCATCAGATTTCATGAGAACTTACTATCACTAGAAGAGCCTGGGGAAACCACCCCTGTGATTCAGTTACCTCCTGCCAGGTCCCTCCCACCACATGTGGGGATTACAGGAACTGCACTTCAAGATGGGTGAGGACACAGCCAAACCATATCATACGGTGTCTATCAAGTCCTCTTGTCTCTGTGTGACCAACAGGATTTTGGGAACACCAAAGCCTCATCTCTCAAAGAGAATGGACAGCTCCTTTTTTGGAAGAGGAAACCTGAAAAACATCTAGCATTAGGAGTCAGGAGACTGCTTTTCAGTTTGCTTAATGCCCTTTGACTATTCAGTTTCCACGTCTCTGCTCATGGCAGACATTACCATTTGATTGTAGCACCCATGTCTTTGGACCTCAGATAAGGCCTCAGAATCCTTTTGAACACTATTCCAGGCAACCACTACCAATTAGCTAGGCTTGTAAGTTTTCTTCTCTTCTCTGGACTTAACTTTTCCATCTGTCTCATGTGGGATTGGGTAGTTGGTTCCTGAGTCTGGAGTCCCACTCCTCTGAGCGTGGGGAAGGGCCACAGTGATTCCCATTCCTGGAGCTCTGGATGTGGGCAGCAGAGAGGCTCTGCTTGGTGTATTACAAAGCTTTGTTCTGTCAGGAACTGGTCTCCTTGGCAATTGTCATTTTTCTAAAGAAACAGGTGAGTGGCAAGGAGTCTTTTTGGGGGCTTTGTGAAGCACTGTAAGGCCTTTTTGTGCTTATGATGAAGACAGTCTTGATGGCTGGAATACTGTACAACATGATCTTTATATTCATCTGGCAGGGGCTTTGGAGAGCATGAATTCCAGCTTCCTGTGAGCCAGCAGAGGCAGCGGAGGCCCGGCCTACCGACGGACTCTCTGCCTGTGCCCCAACATGACTGCCGTAGGCACCTTTCTTGCTCCACTCGGCCTCTCCTTTGCATGATCTGGAATATCCATGGGGGAGGACCAGGGTGGGGTGCACCCAAGCGACCCTGCAGCATTCAGCACAGTCCTGGGCACAAGAGGCCCTGCAACCTGGGATGGAAACCTCATTCCTGTGGCTGTCTGAGCTCTTGCCCCTCTGTAGGCTCATGGTCTTTTTTTTATTTTTTAAGAGTCAAAGTCTTACTCTGTCACCCAGGCTAGAGTGGCATGATCAGAGCTCACTGCAGCCTCAAACTCATAGGCTCAGGTGATCCTCCTGCCTTGGCCTCCCAAGTAGCTAGGTAGCTGGAGCTGCATGTACACAGCCCATGCCTGTGTAATTTTTTAAAAAAAATCTGTTTTTAAGAGCCAGTGTCTTGCTGTATTGCCCAGGCTGGTCTTGGACTCTTGACCTCAAACGATTCTCCCACCTCAGCCACCCAATGCGCAGGGATTATAGGCATGAGTCTCTGTGCCTGGCTGGATGGTCATTTTTATTCATGCAGATGGAATTGCCCAGCTCAGGAGTGTCATAGTAACCTGGAACTTCCTGGGCTCTGCTGTATTCCCCTGCGACTCAATGCAGAGAGCGCTCCTGGTGTTCCTTTTAGGGCCTCTTGCATAGCTTAGATGACAGGAGTTCAACTCCTCCTCCATCTGTGTCCCCCTTTTGGCCCACTCCTGTGAGTCTGGGCCAGTCACTCTCCTTTCTTGGCCGGAGCACCTTCTCCAGCAGCCCTGACCTTGATTCTCTGTGACAGAGGAGCCGTGAGCTGTGGCTCCCAGCCATTGTGGCCGGCGGCTTGTGCTGCTATGCCTAAATGAGCTATATACGAGGTGGTTCTACACGCCGTAGCATTGGCCTGATGAATTCATGTTCGGCTCCATGCTGGTCACCAAGTATGAGCACATGAGCTTGGGAATCACCTGGCTGTTTCTGCTGCTGCTGTGTTCTGAAGCCCAGTTAATGTTCTTTTTTCTACTTAATTGAATTTTTATCAAAAATTCTCTCCTCTTTTATGCTTGTTTTCTTTCTCTTCCTGCAGCAGACAGCAAAAGCCTCATATAACCCATTTCCTACTTGGCCTTCTTGCAGGATTAGTCATTTTTAAATGACTTTAATCTCCATTTTGCAAGTGATTTTTTAAACTCATTTTTGTTATAGTTCTTTGATTGCAGTTATTCTGGGTGGTGGGGAAAGGTGGGTCTGGCATTAGTCACTGTACCTCCCACTTGCTTTTCTCATTCTTCTCCTACCAAAGCGAGGGGTGTGGAGGGAGCAGGGGTGGTGGGTAGTGAAGCCTGACTGAACAGGACTAAGGGGGTTCACATCCTGACCCTGCTGCCTGCTGGCTGTGTGGCACTGGGCAAGTCACTCAGCCTCCTGTGCCCTGGTTTTCTCATCTGTAAATGGAAATTATTAACAGTACCTAACTCAGTAGCCTATTGAGAGGACTGAGTGAGTGAATACATAAACTCTTATAAGAATTCCTGGCACATAGCAAAATCGATGCAAGTATTTATTTGAAAATAAAAGGGTAGTGGTTGAGCAGGACTATCCTTGAACCCCCCTTCTCCCTAACTTCTGGAATGTTCATGTTGGAGGAGACTTTGGGATTGCCTTGGCCACAGTTGCAGATGTGTGTGGTGTCCAGCATCCCGCATGAGCAAAGTGTCATTGCTGTAAGAGAAGAGAACCTCGCGCCGGGCGCGATGGCTCACGCCTGTAATCCCAGCACTTTGGGAGGCTGAGGTGGGCAGATCACTTGAGGTCAGGAGTTCAAGACCAGCCTGGCCAACATGGTGAAACCCCATCTCTACTAAAAATACAGAAATTAGCTGGGCGTCGTGGTGCACACCTGTAATCCCAGCTACGCGGGAGGCTGAGGCAGGAGAATTGCTTTAAACCCAGGAGGCAGAGGTTGCAGTGAGCTGAGATCATGCCATTGCACTCCAGCCTGGACCACAGTCTCCCCCGCCCCCAACACACACACACACAAAATGGAAAAGAAAACCGCTTCCCTGCTAACGCCCCTGTAGGTACATTCCCGAGCTTTGGCCCCAGCCTTTCTTTCTAGCCTGGTTCTAGGGCACCGAGCTAAGTGCCCCCAAAGCAAAATGCATTTGGAGGGGGTGGGATGGCAGCAGGAGAGGTTGAATGTTCTTTGAATAAAAGACTTTAAACAGGGCAATCTGAGTTTGGGACTTTATATGTCAACATGCCCATTTTCCCTGATTGGGCCTTTTCAGTTAAAGGAGCCTTATTTTCATTTCAATTCAGATGATTATAATCTCAGCAGTGGCTCAGTTTGTTGCTCCCAGAATAATATGCTTTGCTTTAGTTTCAAAACTTGTTTGCAGAAAAATAAAGCCAAGCAACCAGCCTGCAAAGAACCTTGGGTACTCTGGCGCTGGGCAGGTTAAGAGTCTCCTTTTCAAAGCCCAGTGGGTGAATGAGTGATGTGGGGTCTGGGGACCAGGTTCTTATGCTTAGGAGATGCAGTTTGGCCAGACACTGCTGGGGCATGTGGATTGGTACTGGGGGTAGTTCCTCACCTCCCTGAACCCCGCTTCCTCATCTCAGAAATGGGAATGTTATTGCAGACAGCCAGATATGGTTGTTGTGAGGATGAAAAGAAATTAATTGCGGTAATAGACATACTTAGCCCAGTGCTGGCACGGGGGACATTCTCAATAAATGGAGCTGTTAATATTGTTAGCACTTGCGGTACTAATTAGTACTAATTCTGATTATTGGCAAAATAGTGCTTTTGTTTAACAACTTCATTGAAGTATAATTTGCATACTATAACATTCACTTGTTTGAAGTGAGCGACTCAGCCAGTCTCTGGTTAGTTTACAGAGCTATGCAGTCTTCACCGACACTCTAGTTTTAGGACCATTTCCATCATGTCAGAAGGATCTCTGTCCCTGTTTGCAGCCAGTGCCTGCTCCCACCTCCAGCCTCAGACAGCCGCTAACCTGGCTTCTGTCTCAGATGCACCTTATTCTGGACATTTCATGTCAGTGGCATGATAGTGCTTTCTCCCATTACTTTTCCTCATCCACTCCTCCCAGTGATTCCTTTTTTTTTTTTGAGACAGAGTCTCACTCTGTCACCCAGGCTGGAGTGCAGTGCCGTGACCTTGGCTCACTGCAACCTCTGCCTCCTGAGTTCAAGCGATCCTCCTGCCTCAGCCTTCTGGATTCCATTTTTTCAGATGCATAAAGTGAGTGGTGAAGGGGAATGCTCAGGGCATGGATGAATTCATGGAGGAGCTGGGAGGGCTCTGTCCTCTGCAGGGATCTGTCCTCTGGTTCTCAGGTGGTGCAAAAGGTTTAGGAGCAAATGAAAACTGGCAGAAATACCTGGGTAGGCTTGTCCCAGGGAAAAGAGTGATAGTGCTTTCTCCTGCCCAGTTGTTGAGGATTCTCCACACATCGGTTGCTGGGTGGGCTCCAGTGAGCTCCTGTATCTCTCTGCGCCCTGATGAGCACCCCCAGAAATGCAAATCATGGGCCAGCCCAAGCTCTCCTCATGACCGAGGCTCCAAGGAGATCAAGGCCTGAGGACCTGGAGGCTTTACATGTGCGCCCCCTCCCCTTCTTACCCATGCAGGGGTGGTCTTATTTGATGGTTTGCCCCACAGAAGCTGGTCCAGGGCCGTGCTACGGTCAAGGAGCCCGAATGTGGACAGTCCTGGCATCAGTCTCTGGCACTGTCATTTCCCAGAGCGAGTTCCTGAGGCCGTGCCTCAGTTTCCTTGTTTGTCCAGTGGGAGTGGCCGGAGTGGCCCTGGCTCCTGCCTCATTGGCAGTTGGGAGAAAGCACTTAGCAGAGTGCTGGGCACACAGGAAGGACTCTGGCAGCTTAAGTGAGTCTGAGCGAAGACATCAAAATAAGAAGAAGTCGGTCCAGCCTGGCCAGGAGCGAGGGCCGAGCAGGTCCCCTGGTCCTAGCCGTCTCCTCCCTGGGGTCCCTTTTGTCTGCACTCCTCAGAGCCCAGCTGGCAAGAGCTGGGAGTTGGCAGGCAGGGGTTGGGGAACCTCCCACTCCATCTCATCTGGGGAGCTGGCCGCGGCTGCTTCATCCTTCCCGTCTGCCGAGCCCATCATGTGAGGCCCCCCGGGGGGAGAAGGCGCCAATGGGAGGGTGTTCCAGGAGGCCCCTCGAGCTAGGCTGGGCAGCTGGGCTTCAGAGGTGGGGTGGATGCTGGGAGTCTTGGAGCTGGGAGCTTTGGAGAGCTGCATGCATCCGGGCTGACCTGTGCCAGTGGTGCCAGCTGGGGTCAGGTGGATCTTCACATGGTCAGCGAGGGTTGGGGGAGACGCAGGAGGTGGGGATGGGGCCTAGGACCAGGTTCATCCTCAACTGTGAGGGACCCCTCAAGACACCCCAATCAGCCCTTCTAGTCTCTTTAAGTCTTGGGGTTGGCCTGGGATAGCAGAGGCAGCTTGTGTGGAGAGCCTTGTAGGGAAACCACAGGTCTGTGATGTGTGTGGGTGTGTGTGTGTGTGTGTCTGCAGGTAAATGTGTATACATAAGCGTGTGCATGTATATTTGTTTGTGAGTGATAGTGTGTGTGGGAGTGATGGTGCAAATGGTTGTGTGTGTGACGGGTGTTATTGTGTGTGTGTAGGTAGGCGTGTGTGTATGTGCATGTGTGTGCCAGTGTTCACCCATGCTGGGAACATGGTGCGCCTGTTCCATCCCTTCCTGAAGGTCTGGGCTGCCTCTGGGCCAAGGTTACGTCTGGGTTACGTCTGTGAGGCTCTTCTGAAGACTCAGCCGGGATGGCTGGCGGCTGGAGAGGCGGGGGCAGTGGTTTATTTCCTCGGGGTTACAAGAGCAAGGTCAGCACAGCCGAATCTGAGCTTTTGTTTGTCTCTCCCCTGCCCACAGCAGCCTGCGGTCTGTTTCATTCATTATTAAGTTTTAAATCCAGCCGAAGAGAAACTTGAGCCTTGGAACTCACTCCCTGACCGGGCTGGCTCTGCTCGACCCCCGCCGGGGAATGTCTCTGGCTTTATTCACTGTGTCCTGTGTGCCTTTGTTTTCTCAGAAACGGCCGACCCTTAGGTTTGTTTAGTTTTCCTCTGAGGCTGGACGGGCCAGCGAACGTGGGGGTTGCGAGGGCTGTCTCCAGGGAGGGTGGGGTGCGCCGGACTCCGTGCAAGGATTGCCTCTTCCTCGCCTTTGCAATGGAGTTAAGGGCCCGCCTGGCTCTAAGCTCTGTGGCCATCCACCTCCTCATTCTTCCTCCAATCACTGTCACCATTTCCTGGTCCTGGGTGGGGTTGGGGTGAATCCCTGAGTGCAGAGAAAACAAAGAAAACCAGGATCTCAGAATGACCTGGGCCGGGAAACCCACAGATGCATCTTCAGTGCCCTGGACTCACTTCCTGCCTGAACACTGGCGTCTGCTGTGTCGTGCCCTGTGATTTCACACCTCCTATGTCTCGTCTGTTACCTGAAGCAGCAGCTTCCAGTTCTGTCAGGTCGCCCGTCCTCAGAGAATGGTGCATGCTATGGCCAATCCAATGAGGGCATTGTTGTTGTTGCAGAATTTTGCCTGTGCTCGTAAGGACCAGTGGGATTTCGTTTTCTCCAGGATTAGGGATTGGAGGGGAGTTGACTCCCAGGTGTGGATCAAGTGACGGGACTTGTCCTCCTTTTGGCCTATGATGGTCTGTGAGTTCGTTTCCAGTGACTTTGTCTAGGCTGCCCCTCCTTTCCCTATCAGGAAAGTGGCCATGAGCCTCCACTCTGATGGGGGCTACCATGTCCTGCCAGGCCCAGGCAGGTGTTGTTGAGGGAAGAGGCATTTCCCCTTCATTATCAGCCGCCCCTCTGGCGTGTCCTCTGCAGACAGGAAGGCCCTGGTGTCCACTTGCTTCCGGCCCCTGCCCCTCCCCGCAGCCCCCTGCAGCCGTTGGCCAGCTGCACAGCCTCAGCCCGCGCGCTGTCAAGAAGCTGGCTCTGTCCTTGTTTCTCGGCAGCCCTGGGAATTGCCTCTAATCTCCTCTCTGCCTTCCCCTGCAGATGGTGATGACGACCCACAACTCTCCTGGGTGGCCTCGTCTCCCTCCAGCAAGGATGTTGCGTCACCCACGCAGATGATCGGAGATGGTTGTGACCTCGGCCTTGGCGAGGAGGAAGGGGGCACAGGCCTGCCGTACCCTTGCCAGTTCTGCGACAAGTCCTTCATCCGCCTGAGCTACTTGAAGAGGCACGAGCAGATCCACAGCGACAAGCTGCCGTTCAAGTGCACCTACTGCAGCCGCCTCTTCAAACACAAGAGGAGCCGCGACCGGCACATCAAGCTGCACACGGGCGACAAGAAGTACCACTGCCACGAGTGCGAGGCAGCCTTCTCCCGCAGCGACCACCTCAAGATCCACCTGAAGACCCACAGCTCCAGCAAGCCCTTCAAGTGCACCGTGTGCAAGCGCGGCTTCTCCTCCACCAGCTCACTGCAGAGCCACATGCAGGCCCATAAGAAGAACAAGGAGCATCTGGCCAAGTCGGAGAAGGAAGCCAAGAAGGACGACTTCATGTGCGACTACTGCGAGGACACCTTCAGCCAGACGGAGGAGCTGGAGAAGCATGTGCTCACCCGCCACCCGCAGCTCTCCGAGAAGGCGGACCTGCAGTGCATCCACTGCCCCGAGGTCTTCGTCGACGAGAACACGCTGCTCGCCCATATCCACCAAGCCCACGCCAACCAGAAACACAAGTGCCCCATGTGCCCTGAGCAGTTTTCCTCGGTGGAAGGTGTCTACTGCCACCTAGACAGCCACCGGCAGCCTGACTCCAGCAACCACAGCGTCAGTCCTGACCCCGTGCTGGGCAGCGTGGCCTCCATGAGCAGCGCCACGCCCGACTCCAGCGCCTCTGTGGAGCGCGGCTCCACCCCAGACTCCACCTTGAAGCCGCTGCGGGGGCAGAAGAAGATGCGGGATGACGGGCAGGGCTGGACCAAGGTGGTCTATAGCTGCCCCTATTGTTCCAAGCGGGACTTTAACAGCCTGGCCGTGCTGGAGATCCACCTGAAGACCATCCATGCGGACAAGCCCCAGCAGAGCCACACGTGTCAGATCTGCCTAGACTCCATGCCCACCCTCTACAACCTCAATGAGCATGTGCGCAAGCTGCACAAGAACCACGCCTACCCCGTGATGCAGTTTGGCAACATCTCCACTTTCCACTGCAACTACTGCCCCGAGATGTTCGCTGACATCAACAGCCTGCAGGAGCACATCCGCGTCTCCCACTGCGGCCCCAACGCCAACCCCTCCGACGGCAATAATGCCTTCTTCTGCAACCAGTGCTCCATGGGCTTCCTCACCGAGTCCTCCCTCACCGAGCACATCCAGCAGGCCCACTGCAACGTGGGCAGTGCCAAACTAGAGTCTCCCGTGGTGCAGCCCACACAGTCCTTCATGGAGGTCTATTCCTGCCCCTACTGCACCAACTCCCCCATCTTCGGCTCCATTCTGAAGCTCACCAAGCACATCAAGGAGAACCACAAGAACATTCCACTGGCCCACAGCAAGAAGTCCAAGGCCGAGCAGAGCCCAGTCTCATCTGACGTGGAGGTATCGTCCCCAAAGCGGCAGCGGCTCTCGGCGAGCACCAACTCCATCTCCAATGGCGAGTATCCTTGCAATCAGTGCGACCTCAAGTTCTCCAACTTTGAGAGCTTCCAGACTCACCTGAAGCTGCACCTGGAGCTGCTCCTGCGGAAGCAGGCGTGTCCCCAGTGCAAAGAGGACTTTGACTCCCAGGAGTCCCTCTTGCAGCACCTGACGGTGCATTACATGACCACGTCGACCCACTATGTGTGCGAGAGCTGCGACAAGCAGTTCTCCTCGGTGGATGACCTGCAGAAGCACCTGCTGGACATGCACACCTTCGTGCTGTACCACTGCACCCTGTGTCAGGAGGTCTTCGACTCCAAGGTGTCCATCCAGGTGCACTTGGCGGTGAAGCACAGCAACGAGAAGAAGATGTACCGCTGCACGGCCTGCAACTGGGACTTCCGCAAGGAGGCCGACCTGCAGGTGCACGTCAAACACAGCCACCTGGGCAACCCGGCCAAGGCTCACAAGTGCATCTTCTGCGGGGAGACCTTCAGCACTGAGGTGGAGCTGCAGTGCCACATCACCACGCACAGCAAGAAGTATAACTGCAAGTTCTGCAGCAAAGCCTTCCATGCCATCATCCTGCTGGAGAAGCACCTGCGGGAGAAGCACTGTGTGTTCGATGCTGCGACCGAGAACGGCACGGCCAACGGGGTGCCCCCTGTGGCCACTAAGAAGGCTGAGCCGGCTGACCTGCAGGGCATGCTGCTTAAGAACCCCGAGGCGCCCAACAGCCATGAGGCCAGTGAGGATGATGTGGACGCGTCAGAGCCCATGTACGGCTGCGACATCTGTGGGGCGGCCTACACCATGGAGGTGCTGCTGCAGAACCACCGGCTGAGGGACCACAACATCCGGCCAGGCGAGGATGACGGCTCACGCAAGAAGGCTGAGTTTATCAAGGGCAGCCACAAGTGCAACGTTTGCTCACGGACTTTCTTCTCGGAGAATGGGCTACGGGAGCACCTGCAGACGCACCGGGGCCCTGCCAAGCACTACATGTGTCCCATCTGTGGCGAGCGCTTCCCTTCGCTGCTGACGCTCACCGAGCACAAGGTGACCCACAGCAAGAGCCTGGACACGGGCACCTGTCGCATCTGCAAGATGCCCCTGCAGAGCGAAGAGGAGTTTATCGAGCACTGTCAGATGCACCCCGACCTGCGCAACTCCCTCACGGGCTTCCGCTGCGTGGTCTGCATGCAGACAGTCACCTCCACACTCGAGCTCAAGATCCATGGCACCTTCCACATGCAGAAGCTGGCAGGCAGCTCGGCGGCGTCCTCCCCCAACGGTCAGGGCCTGCAGAAGCTCTACAAGTGTGCCCTGTGCCTCAAGGAGTTCCGCAGCAAGCAGGACCTGGTGAAGCTCGACGTCAACGGGCTGCCCTATGGCCTCTGCGCCGGCTGCATGGCCCGCAGCGCTAACGGACAGGTGGGAGGCCTGGCCCCGCCCGAGCCCGCCGACCGGCCCTGTGCCAGCCTCCGCTGTCCTGAGTGCAGCGTCAAGTTCGAGAGTGCTGAAGATCTGGAGAGCCACATGCAGGTGGACCACCGCGACCTCACGCCGGAGACCAGTGGGCCCCGGAAAGGGACCCAGACGTCGCCAGTGCCCCGGGTAAGTGCGGCCCACCTCATCCTGCCCCTGCTTCCCTCCTTGCGGTTCCTCTGATCCCCACAGGAGCCACGTACCCTGAGTGCTGTGTTTCTGAGAAGTGGCGCTGTCTTGTGGTGGTGACGCACGTGCTGTGCCATAGACTCCTTGAGTTTGAACCTCGGCAGTACCATTCCTTTCCAGCTGTGTGATGGGCTCCTGTTATTTATCTCTCTGGGCCTCATTTGTCAAGTGCTCATCTGTAAATGGGAATAATAATTGTCCCAACCTCAAAGAATTGCTGTGAGAGGCCGATGACATCATACAGGTAATGCACCTGGCACATACAGTGTTTCATGCTCAGTGAGGGCGCATGGGTGGCGTCTGGTGTCTTTGTTGTTGAGTTAGGATAGACAGACTCGTTTGCTTATTGGGTCTCCATAGGCAAGTTCCTGATTTCTCTGGGCCTTAGACTCAGGATTCTTTTGATAGTTCATAGAGATGACACACACACAAGGGGCCAAGCCTGGCACCTTCGACATGGTCTCATGAAGGGCCTTCCACGTGGTCCCGACTGCCATTATCATTAGTTATCGATTGATTCCTTTATCACGTTTTCCCTGAGCACCCATTATGATTATGTTCCTGGGAGCCAAGGAGAACCAGAAATGGACCTTGACTTGGGGACTTGTGGACCAGAGGGAGCCACAGGCCCATGACAAGTGGCTTTCAAAGAGCTGGGGTGAAGTATAGGCTATGGGAGGGCCCACACAGACCTTGGGTACAGGGGCTGAGGGTACCCAATGGTAGGCCTGGAGCCTGCGTGGCCCTTGGGTATCAGACAGCACAGACCCTGGACTCCCACTGAGTCTGTGCTGTCTGTTTCCAGACTGAAGAGGTGCCGGGCAGATCTTGGCAGTACCTTTTCCTTGAGGATTGCTGTTGGTGCTATTGGCAGGGAGGCAGGATTTGGAGAAGGGCCACCTGCCACAGGCGCCTGCTGGGACACAGGGGTGTTTGCTGAGGGTGTTTGTCCTGGGACTCTGTGATTTTGAGGGGGTGAGGAAGGCAGAGGGAGAGAGAAGGGGGCCAGAGAGAGTAAAGGGAAGACCCCGCAGTGGAAGGGGCCTCAGCGCCTGCTGACCCAGCCTCCTGGTGTTATACACACAGGCCCACGGGAGTCCAGAGGGGCAGGGGTACCTGTCCATGGACATCCGCCTGAAGAGAGGAGCACTTGAATTAAAATAGAGAGGCCGGGTGCTGTGGCTTAGTCAAGGAAAGAAAAGGAAAAGAGAGAGAGAGAGAGAGAGAGAGAGAGAGAGAGAGAGAGAGAGAGAGAGAGAGAGGGCTGAGCATGGGCATTAGTTTCTGGTGCCCTGCTCTGTCCCACTCAGTCTTTCTAGCAGGGCATAGGTGGTCTCAGGGAGTGTTTGGGTCCTGGAGTCAGGTGGCCTGGGTTAAAATCTCTTTCTCCTAGGACCCAGCAGTAATTTGACCTCTCTGGGCCTCTGTGCTCCACTATGAAGCCAGAGGTAGTAGCAGTGGTAATGAATAGTGATAGTAATGGAATAGTAATAGCATCTCTCCTGGGCCGACATCTCTGCATCCAGGAAGAAACTGGGGGCCTCTCTGGTTTTTTAACCATCATCTGCTCTGATTGGTCACTGCCTGTTCCCCATTAGTTGTGAATTGTTGTGACTATTTACCATGCTGACCTCAGCGTTTTGCTCTGAGGATTAAATGTGTAAAGTTAGTGCCGAGCGCATGGTGAAGGTCACCTGTTATTTTTCCCTTTTACAGTAGCAATCCACACTCTGAGGAGTAAGGACTTGCCATGCACTTTCTATTTAATCCTTACAGTATTTCATGTTGTAAGTGAGGAAACTGAGGCATAGCACAGTGAGTTCACTTGCCTCAAGCCCCAGCTGTTGAGAGCTGAGAGGGACTTGCACCCAGGTAGGCAGCATTGGCACCACTGCCCCTGGTCTTAAGCAACAGTGCACCCAGCAGCTCTGGACCGCATCATGGCTGCAAGAAGGGAGAGGCCAGCTGGGGTGGGGTCCCGGGTGATTATGGCTGCGCTTAGGCTGTGGGGTAGCGTGGCTGGCCTGGGTCACTGTGCCTGCTTCTCCTGGGTGCCCCTCAGCCCGGATCCCTCCTTCCTTTCTGGCACTGCCCACCATGGTGCTGGGTTTCCTGAGGCTGCTTCTAGAGCCTCCAGAGCCTTGGGCTGTGTGAGCCTCCCTGGAGTGCTCTGCGTCCGGCATTGAGCACCACTTTGTGAAAGCCCCTACTATGTGAGAAGTGCTCTGCTAGCCTCTTTTAGGGCATTTCTATGGCATCAACCCAGGAACCTTGCTGTGGCCTCTGTTTTGGCAAAGAGAGGCTCCAGCTCAGAAAGGTGATGCCATATACCAAGGAGGCACAGCTGTGTGTGGCTGTGCAGAGACCAAAACTCAAGGGGAGTGTGTTTCCTAGGGACCCCCAGCCCTTCCTCTCCCTGCCTTTTGGCCTTGTGTGACTGGGGATGAGCTGAAAAATCCCGGCTTTGCCTGTCTAGAGGCCCAGGCAGATGGGCCATCGCAGAGAGGAGCTAGACAAAGCCCAGGTACCTCCCCAGCCACGGCAGCATTCTCTGGGGCCTTGCCCCCTGCCTGGGCACACCTGGGGGCAGAGGCCCAGCTGTCTGTTAGCCCACCCCTTCCCTCCCTGAGGACCCACTCATGTAAGAACAGACTCTGGGGGTTTCACAGGGGCTTGGGGGCTGGCAGGCTGGGACCCTCGGGAGTGTATCCATAGCAACCGGCTCTCAGAGGACTGGGTTCCTGTGGGGCCAAGGCTGCTGTCGGCTAGAGTGTGAAGCATTGAAGTTCCACCTCCCCCTCTGTTTATTGGTAATGACAATATCACCTCAAGTCGGGACCAGCGCGGGCAGACCCTGGCTGTCCATCCACCCTGCAGATCCCCACCATGCCTTTCTCTGCTGGGTGGGGCAGGCTGGGTGTTCTCGCATCCATTTTACAGCCAAGCAAACAGACATCCAGGGCCTGTCCAGATCCTACTAGCTTTCTGTCACCTAGACCAGGACTTTGAGGAGGTCTGGGACACGGAGCTGAGAATGGCAGGGCAGACAGTGGACATCGAATTCCAGTTCCCCTGCTCACCAGCAAGAGGCTCTGACCAAGTGCTGCAGCCTCTGGAAACCCCACCTTCCCCATCCCTAGAGTGGAGCTCACAGAGGGTTTATGAGTATTTGCTATAAATGTCGCCCGCACATGGCAGGTTCTCAGTGAACGTTGTCTGTGGTCACGATCATGGAAATTTAGCAGCTCTGGCTGGCTCTTCCTTCTCTCCTTTGTGTCTTCAAGGGCCCGGCCATTTCTTCTCTGCTCTCCCTCTCCCGTCTCCGCCATTTCCAAGTGTGTTTTCTTCCTGCCCAGGCCCCCCTCTGTGGTTGCTCAGGGCTGTGCTGGGGGAGGTAGTGCTGGCCACAGGCCCTGGAACTCAGCTCTGGTTCTCCTGGGCTGGGCCCCAGGGAAGGGGCTTATGGCAGGGGAGATGCTTACAGTGCCAAGTTCTGTCTTTCTGTAATTATGTCTCCTCGTTGGGGCTGAAGCTCCAAGAGGAGGGGGTCTCCAGGGGGGTTGAGAGCGGGGACAGACCAGGAGTAGATATGTTGGGGTGAGGACTGGGGTCCAGCCATGCTTGGAGGGTTTGGGGGGCTGGTGAGCCTGTGTGTGTGTGTGTGCCTGTGTGTGTACACATGTGTGCACTTATGAGTCTACATGTGCATACACGAGGGTGCGCGGTACATGTGGAGATGAGTCTTTGTATACCCTTGTGTTGGATGTGCATCTGTGGGCATATTTGGGAGAATCAGTGTGTGTATTAGGGTTGCAGTGAGTGAGCTGAAGGCAGGGTCTCTGGATGAGTGTGGACATGCCCATTTGAGTGGCCTGGTTCACCCAGGTAGATGGCCCTGCTTCTCTGGGGGTTGCATATATGTATCTGTGTTACAGATTGCTTTGTGTGGGGGTTGTGGGTGTGTCTGTGAAGGTCTTGCATGTTGCTGGTGAGTTGGGGTGAGGATGAGCATGTGGATGCACACAGGTGTCCTTGCACGTCTGTGACTTGTGTGTGTATGTTAGGGGTCAGCCCTTACCCCGGCCCCTCCCTTGGGAACCCTCTGAAGCTCAGTGCCCCACCAGGAGGAGCTCAGTTATTGGGCAGTGCTCTTCCTATCACCAAGGAGTGGCAGAGTGGCATTTGGGGACAGCCTGTCTTCCTGCCCAAGCCCCTGTGAGCTCCATGCACACTGAGCTCCCTTTATTCACCTGCCCCTGGGAAGGGCACCCAAGTCCCTGTGATCACGGGCTGTTCCCTGCGTGCCTCTGGACCAGCCATGGCTGCAGCCTTCAGAGACTTCCACCTTAGACTTCCCTCTACCCTGCCCCCATCCTTGGTGGGGGGACATGGTCTTCTGCCCCCAGTCATGGCTGTGGCCTGATACCATCCCTTTCCTCCCACCCACCCATTTACAGGCCTGGGTGGTCCTCACCCAGCAGCCCTCCTGTGGGTTTCCTTGTGATGAAGCTTTCCGGGGTGTGCTTCATTCATTCATTTACTCATTCATTCACTAACTCATTCATTCATTCATGCACCAAGGGCTCTTGCACTTGGCCAGGCAGAGTGGGTAGGACACATGTGAGACAAAAGGGATGGTTTTGATGGTGGAGATACCTGAGGTGGTTTCTCTCCATGACCATGGCCCTGGAGTTGACCTGAGGTGGGTACTCTGGGCGGCGTCCCCTGAGAAGACCCCAGGCCCTGCAGTCTCCTTGGGCCTGGACATCTCCCTTTGCCTGTGGTGAGGCTGGACTCCCCAGCCCTGTCTTCCCTCCACCCTGCACCCAACTCACCTAGCTCCTCCGAGAGCCTTCCCGTGCAGAGTACCTGTGTCTGGGCCCCAGGCTGTGGTCTGCACTCAGGGTATAGTGAACCCCTGAGGTCTTCTGAAACATTGTGGGGAAAGGCCCCTGGTTTTGTCAGATAGGGTCTGAGGCATCCAGCACCAGCTTTTCCATTTATTTCTTCATTCATTCATTTGTTCAATAAGCATTTTCTTAGCAAAATAATGATCACAATAAAAGTTAAGTAATTATTATACACTGACCCTAGGTCAGGCCTGTGCTAGGTTGGTGTAGGTCCGAGACACTGAAGTCGTCTATGGTTCTCTTTGTCACTTCTGCCTGAGTAGAATGCTCTGCATATGTTATTCTGCAGCTGGTTTATGTGTTCAGCAAAGGCTCGTTAAGCATTTCACGTTCCTGTGCTGCTTCAAAGGTGGACAAAACATGTTCCTGGCCCTGTGGGTGCTCGTGGTGCAAGAGGGGAGCAGATAAACCAATCTGCAATGAAACAACAATGTGTTATTCACCCAGGGTCCTTTAGCATAAGCTCAGGGTGTGGAGGGGGTCCCGGACCCATTCTGAGTGAAAAGAGAAGGCTTCTCAGAAGAGGTGACATTTGAACTGAGTGAAGAATGGAGGGGGTGTTGCAGGTAGAGGAACCAACACAGGCAAAGGCCTGCAGTTACTGAGGGAACTGTGAGTGTGGGTGGAAAGAGGGAAATAGGAACAGAGAACAGGTGGGATAAAATAGAAATTAATTCAAAAGATGGTGGGATTTAAAATCAACCATGTCGAGAATTACACTAAATATAAATGGAGTTAAAATTTCAATCTAAAGGTAGAGATTGTCAGATTAGATGCAAAGAAAAAAAGCAAGACTTAATTGGATGCAATCTACAGGGCCTGGACTTTAAATATAAAGACACAGATAGGTTAAAAGTAAAAGAAAAATGTGCACCATGCAAGAACTCATTATAACATTTCAGAATGATAAACAGGGAGGTGGGAGCTGAGACGGTTGAGTTCCCTGGTGGTTCATCTGGCTGCATAGTTGCGGGCTGGGCCTGGCTCCTTGGCCAAGAAATCTGAAGTCCTGCTCCTTTTTCCGGAAGTAAGAGAAGGTCTCTCATCCCAGGAACCAAAGTGGTCTTCAAAAACCTTGGATATTTTGATGCCCAATACTACCCCTCTTTCTTCAAAAAACCCCATAGCCACAGTCCTTCCCTCAAACAGTCAACACCATCTCTGTCCCTGGGGTGTTTCAGAACTATTTGGAATAGTTGTGAGAGTGAGTTTCACTCTTTGGAATGACATTTCAAGAAGCTTTGAAGCTTATCATCTCAGTTTTTCTGCCCTCAGCTCCCACAGGCAGCTGGTAATAGCCCCTGTGTATGGAAACCAGCTGTAGGAACCCTTGGGGCCATGTATGCTTAGGGCAGATGAAGAGTTCCTTAGCCACCCTTGAACACTAGAGTTGGCAAGAACAGTGTCCCCTGCTCAGCCACATGGTTATTAGGGTGGGTAAATGGATGAGAAAGTTATTGGATGGGTAGGAAGATAGATGGATTAATGGATGGATAGATGTGTATGTAGATAGACAAATGGGTAGACAGATAATAGGTAGGTGGATGGATGGATAGACGGATGGCTGGGTAGATGGATGGGTGGGTGGATGGGTGGATGTGTGGATGTGTATGTAGATGAGTGAGTAGATGGGTGAGTGTGTATGTAGATGGATGGTAGACAGAGGATGGAAGGATGGATGAGTACATGGAGGATGGATGGGTGGGTATGTATGTAGATGGATGGATGGGTAGATGGAGGATGGATGGATGGGTCTATGGGTAGGTATGTATGTAGATAGGTGGATGGGTAGATGGAGGTTGGATAGGTGGGTATGTATATAAATGATTGGATAGATGGAGGATGGATGGGTGGTTGGAGTTTATGGATGGATGGGTAGATGGAGAATGGATGGATGCGTGGAATAGATGGATTGATGGGTAGATGGAGGATGGATGGATGGGTCTATGGGTAGGTATGTTTGTAGATGGATGGATGGGTAGATGGAATATGGATGGATGGGTGGAATAGATGGATTGATGGGTAGATGGAGGTTGGATAGATGGGTCTATGGGTAGGTATGTATGTAGATGGATGGATGGGTAGATGGAGGTTGGATGGGTGGGTATGTTTATAGTTGATTGAATAGATGGAGGATGTATGGATGGGTGGAGTAGATGGATGGATGGGTCTTTGGGTAGGTATGTATGTAGATGGGAGGGTGGATGGCTGGGTGGATGGATGGGGCATGGGTAGTTGGATTTGCCCTTCTAAGCAAGGAGGCCTCCCTTTTCTCCCTTAAAGATTCACCTTGAGATGGGCAGATTTCCCAAATCTAGCAGAGGAGCAACTCCCTTGGAATGTAACCTCATTCCCCTTCCCCAGTCTGGTAGAGC
The DNA here is from genome assembly GCF_048565385.1 of Saimiri boliviensis. Lineage (NCBI taxonomy): Eukaryota > Metazoa > Chordata > Mammalia > Primates > Cebidae > Saimiri > Saimiri boliviensis. The sequence continues at coordinate 122,706,469 of NC_133449.1, forward strand.
TGGATTTAGAGGGAGGTGGGAAGAGAATGGCCTGGGGAAGCAGGAGGGAACTGGAGCCATTCTGGAAAGTCTTGAGCCCGGCCCCCTAGGAGCTTTTGCTTTCTGCTTTTTCCTACTTCCTGCCTCTCTAAATCTTTCCTTTTTGGTTCCAAACAGAAAAAGACATACCAGTGCATCAAGTGCCAGATGACCTTCGAGAACGAGAGAGAAATCCAAATCCACGTTGCCAACCACATGATTGGTAAGAGAGCATTTCCTCCCAGCCATGCTGGAGCTACTCTTTGGGGTTTGAAATTTGCGGTTCCCATCATCATTTTACCGGCTTTTAGGCCAAAGGACAGAGTCACTGCTGCTGTTTCTGAGACAGTGCAAATGGGAGTACAAACGCCAGAATGGGAGCCCTTTCTCCACCGAGCCATCCTGTCGCAGCTCCGCTCACATTGCAATCAAACTTTTGACAGTCTCTTCCATTTCCCAGCATAAATTTCCCTCCATTTCTGAAACAAAGTGCTTTCCAGTTGTCAAGCACTCAGGAGCAATTATGCTTCAATTTTGTGTGTCATGACATTGAATAGATTTAACTGCTCACATTTCCCCACTCAACATGGTGAATTCCTCAGGCACGTTGTCAAAACAGAACACTTACAAAGTTATTTCGGTACTTTTCCCATTCCTCTTCAAGTGGTTTTGGACTTTGGAAAATTCAGCCTTTCTAGAAGGGCAGCTTGCAAAGTCCTATAGAGTTCACACACTTGGCACAAGAGACCTGGGAAGCTGTGAGGTCTCCTTTACCTTGGATGAGTGGATGTGGTCTCCTTGGCACCTAAGGGTGCCCTTGTAGTGGGAGAGGGCACAGCTGGATATTCTGATGGGCATGGAGGGAAGGGGCTGGCCTGGGGTGGGCTGGGGCCTGGAAGAGCTTCAGAAGCTGGGTATCCTGGGTCTTTGTTGAACATGTGATCACTTTCTCCAAGACTCTAGTCTGAGCAGTAAAGTTGCAGCCACAGTTTGAACTTCATCTTTATTTCACGTCTGTTTTTCTTCTTCTAGCATCTTTTCATTGTTGTCTTAACAGCCATCAGAGTACTGGTTTACAAAACCCTTTACCGTGTACATTTAGAAAACCTCTCATAAGTGAGCAGCTTCATGAATTTTCATGAACTAAACACACTTGTATAACCCACACACAGACCAAGGAACAAACTATTTCCAGAATCTCAAAAGCTTCCCTCTTGGCCACCTTCAGGCCCCCCTCTACCACCAACAGGTCATCATAATGCTGATGTCTAGTAATATAGGTTGGTTTTGCCTGATTGGTACTTTATGGAAATGGAGTCACAGTTTCTACTCATTTACACCTGGCATCTTTCACTTTTCACATTATTGCCTCTAGTTGGAGACCATATCTCTCACTGATGTATAGTAATCTGTCACAGGAACACGCCAGCCACCAGTTATCTGATTCTTGATGAGCCCATTCAGATACAGTGTTGGCACGTTCATGAACGTGTCTTCTTTTGTTTTGTTTTGGGTTTTTTTGAGACAGAGTCTCACCCTGTCACCCAGGCTGGAATGTAGTGGCACAATCTCTGCTTACTGCAACCTCTGCCTCCTAGGTTCAAGTGATTCTCCTGCCTCAGCCTCCCAGGCAGTGGGGACTTAGAGTCGTGTGCCATCATGCCTGGCAAATTCTTTTGTATTTTTATTAGAGACAGGGTTTCACTATGTTAGCCAGGCTGGTCTCAAACTCCTGACCTCAAGTGATCTGCCCATCGTGGCCTCCCAAAGTGCTTACAGGCATGAGCACCACACCCGGCCCCATGTACATGTCTCCTGATGAACATATGTATGTGATTTTACTGTGATTATAGGAATATACAGATAATATATTTTGTGTTTATGTATAATATACTGTTATATACTATATTATTTATATATGTCAATATGTATATAAAATAGGAATATAGGATTTGCATGGACTTGCTGAGTCATAGGTTAAATGATGTTCACCTTTAGTAAATGCTGACAAATACATTTGTGAAGCGGATGTATGAACTTACGCCCCGACTAGTGGTATATGAGAGTTTCAGTTTGCTCCAAATTTGTACAGTCGTCAAGGTTTTGTTTAAGGTTTGCATTGCAAAGGCCATTCTTTAGTGAAGGTGCTCTCAGGGCAGGTTTGGGTCCCCTGGTCCCTACATAGCCACAGAGATGGCCATGCTCAGTGAGGGTGGGGGCCCAGCATCCCAGTCCTCCCGACCCCCAACCTGTCTGACAACCTCTGCCTCCTGTGCCTTGGAGCCAGGCTAATGCAGCCAGTGACCCCCAATCGTGTGTGTGGTGGGGCTCACTTGGCAGAGAGTGGGGAGGGGGGCCTGGGGAAGACCAGGTGGGGTCCCTGGGAGCTTGCCCTGACAGGGAGATTGGTGGCTTTTTAATTTCTCTGTCTGAGAGCCCCCTGCTGAAGGATAAGAGGGAGCGCTCCCCTGTCCGTCACTGGCTGCTGAGAATCCTTTCACGGAGTGTCAGGGAGGTGAAGATGAAGACATCTAAAAATGTTTGCTTTTGTAGCAGGTGTTAATACGCATTCCTGTTTGTAAGCATGAAGGGCGCAAGCCTGGCTAATTGGACCGCAGTGATTTCTGAGGCATTTCGGGCCCCTCCCTTCTCTCTTCTACCTTTCCTTTTGTGCGGAGCCTGGAAGCTCTATGTCCTCAGGTGGAGGGCGAGGGGGTTGTTCTTAACTAGAGTCCCGGGAAAAGCAAAAGGAGGGTTTGAGGGGCGTTTGGGCCTGTGTGTGAGCTGCAGGCCAGGCTTCCGCGGGAAGGCACCCTGGCTGGGGGCTGGACGGGTCCCCTTATCCACGCCTGCCCTGCGGCACTGTCAACTGATTTGGAGCCCAGGAACTCAGAAGTTGGAGGCCTGGGAAGCAGACAGGAGTGGTTGTCTGGTCCCCAAGAGTGGAGATTTCAGTCCACTGAGGCATGGACCCCTGGGTGAGCCAGACCTCTGGCGGCTGGGCGGTCCCTCTCCCTGTAACCTGCGCTCCCCACCTGCCTGCCCTCCCCGAGCCTCATCAGCCTAATCTACCAGAGGACTTGACGGAGCACCTATGGCATGTTCAGAGCTGTGGCGGTCTCTGTGGGTGATGGGGGTACAGGGGGCATGATCTCTGCCTGAGAGATCATCTCGTAGAAGACACTGCACATATCATGCAGCAACGAGGTCACATTGGATGAGGATGCTAACAGCTGCTATTGACTCAGCCTTTCTACGTGCCAGGCACTTTACATAGGCACTTGTTCCCCATCTGACAGATAAGGAACCTGGGGCTTAGAGAGATTTCGTGACTTACCCAAGTCCTTCCAGCCTGAGTAATGGAGGCTGGAAGGACGGAACCACAACTAGGGCCCCTCTGTTGTGTTTGGGGCCCCTACCGGGGCCTGTGGTGGCAGAGACCTCAGGGTTCCCTTCCAGGGGAAGGCTGACGGGTGTGCAGGTAAGTACAGTGCAGTGGTGTGGGTGCTCCCAGAGCAGGGCACCCTGGGCATTGAAGGATGAAGAGGGGGGATGTTGCCTTCCGAGGGAGGGCTGAGTATCAGGAGGAGGCTCTGGAACAATGTGTCGCTGCTGGGCTGTAAGGTGGTGACCCACCTGCCTATAGGAGGACTGGGGGTGAGCAGAGCAGGCGAGTCTGGCGGACCGTATGTGCCTGGCTCCGCTGGGATGGAGGCATCGTGGGTAATGAGAGTGGGGAGGGGGCTGCAGTGGGCCACAGATCACCTCCGATACTAGGTGGAGGGGTTAGGGTTTGGCCTTCCACCCTGTAGGCCAGGGTCCAACTTTGGGGGTCCCTTGGCTATGATTTATTAGGCTTCTCTTGAAAAACCATAAGAGGTGGCAGCCAGGGCGTCACATTCCCAAAAACATCATTTCCATCATCATCATCAGCATTCCCACCTGGCGTGACTTAGCAGCAGCACTGTCTCCTACGCAAGGCATGCATGCGCAGCCATCATGGTCTTGCTGTAATAGGGGGCTGCATGGCTCATTTAAGTCCCCAGCCTGGTCCCTGTGGTTACCTGAGTGTATAACCTTGGATCTTAGTGCTAGGGAGACATTGCAGGTTTTAGATCAGGGTGTAGCCTGGACCGAGCCTTAGGAAGATGAATGTGGCTGCAGTGTTGAGAGGGAACCAGCTGGGAAGAGAACAAAGACCCACCTGATATGTCCTGGGCTGAGGGAATGGGGCAGCAGGAGAAGGAGTTGATGGAACTTACATGTGGCTTGTGCTGTGAGTCTGGCCGGCCCTGGTGGCTTGGGAAAGCTGCTGCGGGGATGGCGAGAGGCAGGCACAGCAGGCCTGCTTTGGGGCTGGCTCTGCACTCCCAGTAAATCTGTTGGGGCCCAGTGTCCCTGTGGATGGCTTCTCCTGCTAAACGGTCTGAGCCCAGAGTGGCCGTCCTGCCGCTGATGGGTAGAAGTGGCCCTGTTCAGCTCCGCAGACTTCTCATAAACTCAGGGCACTTGGGGGTCTGAGGCAGGCCTCCCCGGGGACCCAGACTGCGGGAGAGTTCCCCTGGGGGTCGGTAAACCGGCCTTTTTATAGCGGGGGGCCTCTGCATGGCTCTGCAGGCCAGAGACGCTGGAGTTATGATGACTCAGGGACATGTCTCCTTGGAAACATTTTCCTAGCACCCCACTCCCGGCTGCTGCTGAGGGGCAGTGATTTGGATCTGATAGAAAGGCAAGGGTCTTTGGAAACCTTTCAACAGCAGGGTCTCCTTTGAAATTTCCGCTCCCCACGGAGAATGAGGCCCCCTTCTCTGGGCCTCCCCTGGCTTTTGAAATGGCTTGGACACTGCCTCCCCGAGAAGGCGCATGAAGAACTTGGAGCAGCCCAGAGCTCTGTGCTATGGCCTCCACCCAGACCTGGCTCCACCCAGCCACCTCTTCCCCACCTCCCCCTCACCCCCTCCCAGGACTCTGGGAGGATGGCCCCCAGGACTGCTGCCCAAGGAAATGGCTCTGCAGGAGGCCCTCGCCTTGGGCTGGGTCGGGGGACTGCTGAGGGAGGGAGAAGGAGGCTTGTGGGGGGCCTGGCCCAGAGGCAGCTGGCCTCCCACGGCTGGGAAGGGAGGAGCATCGGCTTGCCCACATGTGTTGAACATAGATGTACAATGTGCGTACACGGCCCTCCTGGGGCATGCGGGACCTCACCCTGGGGTGCTGGGCCTGAGGCTGGAGACCCCCAGGAAGCCGGTTTGCTGGAGAGGCCTTACTTTTAGTTCCTTTCAGATGGGGATGGCTGGATAAGGGGTCTGAGAACTTGTCCTTGAGATAACAAACTTGCTGTGACCCAGGTTGGCCCCAAGGGAGTGACTCAGCCTCTGGGCCCCTGGACATCCTCACGCAGGGCCTCACAGGCCCCTTGGGGGAGCCCCGGGGAGGGTCAAGTCTGGGAAGGGATGGTCCTCGGGGAATCTTGTCAGGAACACTTGCCCTTGCTGTCCTTGGAAAGTGGCTGTGGACTCTCTGGCGGGCAGCCAGGCCAGAGCCAGGCCTGTCCCGGTGGGGCATTAGTCATGCTGGAGGCCTGCTTTGCATGCTCACGCTGGCCCTTTCCCCTGGGTGCCTTCAAGGGCTGGGCTCTGCTGTCAGGGGCAGATAAATGGGGGAGGAAGGGGGTATTTGGAAGATCAGCCCCTCCTGCCTCCTGCCCAGGCCCTTAAAGTGCCCCCACTGCCAGCTTCTGTCCTTGCGCGCCCTCCGGTTCCCAGCCCTTGCCCCTCACTGTGGCAGGACCGGCCCTGGTCCACCTGGAGGGAGTTTGTGTGTGTGTGCGTGTGTGTGTGTAAGAGAGAGAGAGAGAAGGAGAGTGGGAGACAGACAGACAGAGGGTTTTTCTACCATCCAAGTCTTTATGAAGCACATTCCTGGAGATACTTTCAAACCGCCTCACAGATTCAGGGCCCAGCAGTTCAAGCTGCCATTTGGACCCTGGCCCCATGCTGAAGGTCCGGCCTGTAGCATTCTGGAGGGGAAGGAATCACTGATCCAAGGAGGATGGTCTTTAGTAGAAGTCAGAGTCTCGCTCCAGCTCCAGGGAGATACAAAAAACCCTCAAATAGAACCACAGAGGAAAAACTCATGAACAGGAAAAGAAAAAGGGGTTCCTGTCTCCTTTCTACCAGGATCACGTGTTGCCGAGCCGGGCTGTGTCAGGCTCTATGGTGCTTTTGATTCAGGTAACACCAGACCCAAAACATCTGTCTAACCTTAATATGTGATAAAACTGTCTCCCTCTCCCCCCGGAGATCATATTTCAGGTTCTGGAACTGTTCTGTCAGAGTAACAAGCCTGTACAGTAAGCCTATAATCCAATTCTTTTTTATTCTTCTTTTTTTCTTGCCAAACCCCCAAACTAGGGCATAGTCACTTCCCCCTCAACAGTCCTCCTGGGTGACAGAACCAGCCCAAAGCACTCGGTTTCCCTGACTTTGAATCCCATTGGTTCATTTGAGGAAGCTGTTTAGGTCTATGGAGAATCCATCAGTTATGAATTTTAAAATAGTGGAAATTTTCTTGTTTTCATGAATTCCTTTTGTATGTGTATTTTTTTTTCTTTTGGAGGAAAGGCCTCTGTTGTTGAGGTTTTTTTCTAATCGTAACCTCATACCTTCATGTTTAGTAAACACGATTAAAATCCTTGGTGGGCTCTTCAAGGGGCCGCTAACCCAGCTCTGGAGATGGTAACCTACAAGTTCAATGTAACGTCACAAGTCTAAGATACGGGCGCTCAGAGAACAGGCATGTTGCCCAATCTGGGTATTCCAGGAACGCTTTCTGAAAGAGGTTGCACCTAATCAGGGTCTCAGAGTATGAGAAGTAAGGTGGGAGGCGAATTTCAGGCAAAGAAACAAATACAATCCATTACAGAGAAAAGAGGTCCATGTAGTATGTAGGGACACTGTCCACAATTCAGTACCGCAGCAGAACCGACTGTGAGGCAGGAGGGGGTGAGGTAAAGTAGGCGAGATAAGGCAAGGATTTTGGATAGGAGGGTATGGGCTGGAGAAACATTTAAGAGACAAAAAAAAAAAAAACAAAAAAAAAAACACAGCAGGATTTGGCTATTAAGTGGACATGGGAGGGGAAGAAGTTAGGAAGACTCAGAGGTCTCAGGTGACCAGGTTTTGGTTGATAGGTGGCAGATAGTACCATGCCAGAGGAAGAGCTCTTAGGGACTGGCAAAGAAGACAGTGATGCTAGCAGTGGTTTATGTATCAGTCCATTCTCACACTGCTGGAAAGATATACCTGAGACTGGGTGATTTATAAAGGGAAGGTTTAATCGACTCACAGTTCTTCAGGGCTGCGGAGGCCTCAGGAAACTTACAATTATGGTGGAAGGGGAAGCAGGCACGTCTTACATGGTGGCAGGAGAGAGAGAGGAAAAAGCGAAGGGGAAGAGCACCTTGTGAAACCATCAGATCTTTTGAGAACTCACTCTTGAGAACAGCGTGGGAGAAACCACCTCCATGATTCAATCACCTTTCTTCCTCGACATGTGGGGATTACAGATCTCTCCCTCCACAGATCAATCCCTTGAATTGGGATTACAATTCGAGATGAAATTTGGGTGGGGACACAGAACTAAACTGTATCAATCAATACCATCTACTTAAGCTCACTAAGCACCAGGCCCTTCTTTCAATATCTGCAGGTGTTACCATATTTAACCCTCACAACACCCTGGGAGACATGCTGTCATTACTCTCCTTTTATCCATGGGGAGTGTCATGTCCAATGTCAGTAAGTTGCAGGGTAAGGATGTGAACTCAGGCAGTGTGACTCAGAGCCTGCACCCTTAACCCCTGCACCTGAAGGCTCATCACGCTTGGTGGGCTTGAGTGTTTGTGATAGTATGGGCTCACACAAGATGCCCATGGAGATCTGAGTGTTGGTGTCTGGCCAGCAGGTCCCTGTCTGGGTAAGGGCATCTGGGGGCATCATCATAGATGGTGAGAACATTTGGGAGGAGCCCGGAGAGTGAGGATCATGGGGTCACTGGTGCTGAAGGAGCAGTGTTTCCAGGAATATCAGTTGGGCGCTGTGTGAAAAGTGCCCTGGGAGGGAGGCTGAAGAGGGTCTGTGGGGCTCAGCAACAAGTGTCCATTGTGTCCTGGGTATGAGCAGGGTCAGTGGTGTCCCACGGAAGGGGTCAGGAGGAGTTGGGAGGCCAGCAGGGTCGATGGATTTTCTGGGTTCCAGGCTGGGAGGGGAGAGAGAGAAGCGGGAAGGGGAGGGCTCCAAAGGTCACAGAAAGTTTTTAAGAGGAAGAGACCAAAGTGTGTTTCTAGGTTAGGGAGAGAGCCAGCAGGGAGCGGAAGAGGAAGGATAGAAGTGAGGGAGGTGCTGATGGAGCCGGTCCTCGAGGGGCCCGCACTGGAGCCCTGGCACCATCTTGCTTGAGCTGGCTCATAAACATGTCCTTCTCTCTGTCAGGTCACATGGGCTTGGTGGCCTGGATTGTCGAACTGACTCTGCTGAGCATCCTTTGATATCATTTGGCTGCTTGGCAGAAGCTGATACATGAACAGTTTCCCTCATTCCTGCTTCTGGGTGAGCCTTCCTAGAATAACAGCAAACAACAAGGGTCCCGTGGCCAGTGGCCCCAGAGCTTGTCCCCAGAGCTTGATCCCCTCTGTCTTGAGCACCCAGTGGGCTTCTGAGCCTTCAACCTGGCCTTGGATCCTTGGGGCCCAGTGGGGAGAAAGTGGAAGGCCTTCTCTTCTGCCTCTGAAAGAGCCGGGGTGCCCCTCAATGGCTATTCAGTCCTGGAAGTGTCCTGCGTGGTGTGATTGCCAGCTCACCTATTTGGGGAAACTGAGGTGGGGAGAAGGGAAGTGATCCCCAGAGACACATGGCAAGCTGTGAACCTGGGTTGGAGTGAGAATCTGACATCACTGATAGGAGCATTTTCTAAACAGAGAGTCTGAGAGAAGTTACTGGTTCAAGTTTATCCTATAGATTTTAAGCATCAACAGTTTGCTCAGCCTGCTGCATGTGTGAATATTAATGGGCAATAGAGTGTGCAGGCATGTGTGCACACTCGCTGAATGTGGAGCCCAACAGGAAACCCAGCAGTTAAAAGCACAGCCTCTGCAGTCAGAGGGCTCCGGCTCCAGCTGCGTCCGTTCATGGCTGTTACGCCATCTTCCTATACTTCAGCTCTTCATCTATAGAATATCTTCATCTTAACAAAGTAGTTTAGGCACAACCCTTTTGGTGGCAAGTCAGAAATCCAACTCACACTGACTAAAGCATAAAAAATCTACTACTGGTTAGGCATTAAAAAATTTGCTATTGGTTCATGAAACAGAAAAGTCTAGAGATATATTAGAGATACGTATATTAGCAGGTTTCAGGCATGGCTGGTTCCAGGTCCTCCAGCAAAGTCATCATCAGTTTCTCCCTCTCTCACCTCTCAGCTCAGCTTCCCTCTTTGTTGCCTTTGTTCTCAAATGGGCTCCCCGGTGCTAGGTAGCAGCCAGTAGCAGAGAGGGCCATGTGCTTCCTCATCTGCAGTGAAGGTCTAGGAATGAGGCTCGCTGGCCTCAGGAGTGTCCTGAAGCTGTCCATGAGCCAAGTGTTATGACCAGGGAGGTGGAGCTCGTTGTTGGTCAGGCTGGTGACCCTTGCCCTTCCTGGGGGTCTACCCCACAACAGTGGGAGTAGGAAGGGTGTTCCTGAAAAATAAAAAAGAGGGCTTTTATTTCCTTAAGAAGGGGCAGCACAAGCCCTGCAGCTTTTTGGGAGGCCAAGGCAGGCGGATCACAAGGTCAGCAGATCGAGACCATCCTGGCCAACACGGTGAAACTCCGTCTCTACTAAAATACAAAAATTAGCCAGGCATGGTGGCGTGTGCCTGTAGTCCCAGCTACTTGGGAGGCTGTGGCAGGGGAATCACTTGAACCTGGTAGGCAGAGGTTGCAGTAAGCTGAGATCACGCCATTGCACTCCAGCCTGGGTGACAGAGTGAGACTCTGTCTCAAAAACAGAAACAAAAACAAAACAAAACAGCGCAGCTCACCATACCTACCAGTTGGCACTGTTTAGAGGATAAAATGAGTTAAAATGTATGAAAAGGTCCCAGCACACTGCCTGGCACATGTAACTTCTGAATAAATGGTATATATCAATATCGTATTAGTGTTAATGATGATGATAATGGAGTCCCAGTGTAGAGAGGAAAAACTGAGCCCCTCTGTGGCCACGCTAAGCCTACATCCCAGATGTCAGCACTCAGCGTCTCCGAGGACACTCCTGAGGGCTTCCTGGAGGAAGAAGAACGGCCCTCTCTCTCTGCCTTGTGAAGACTCCAAGGGCCTGGGCCTGGAGGACAGAGCCAGAAGGAGTAGCTCCAGTCAAACTGATTTTTCATTTTCTCCTTCATTCATTCAGTTTTCTTTTTTTAAATTTTTAATTTGTATGGGCACATAGTAGGTACATATATTTATGGAGTACATGAGATCTTTTGATACAAGCATGCAATATATAATAGTCACATCAGGGTAATTGGGGACCCATCACCTGAAGCATTTATTCTTTCTTTGTGCTATAAACAGTCCAATTATACTCTTTTAGTTATTTTAAAATGTACAATAAATGATTGTTGACTGTAGTCACCCTGTTGTGCTACCAAGTGCTAGATCTTATTGATTCTGTCAAATGATATTTTTGTACCCACTAACCATCCCCACTTGCCCCCTCCCACCAACCTTCCCAGCGTCTGCTGACTGTTACTCTACTCTCTAACTCCATGAGTTCAATTGTTTTCCAATTTAGCTCCCACAAGTGAGTGAGAACATGGGAAATTTCTCGTTCTGTGTCTGGCTTATTCCACTTAACGTAATGTCCTCCAGTTCCAAGTTATTATTCTTTCTTGAGCACCCACTATGTGCTAGGCACTAAGCATGAGTGTTGCAGCAAGCAGAACAGTCTTTGCCGTGCTGTCCTGGTGCGTAGAGTCTAGTGGGACTCTACGTGTCTCCTGGTGTTCACCAAGAGAACCGTAAGAGCTCCTGATTGTGTCCGATAGTGATGGGTACCATGCAGAAGAGAAGGGTGGGTCCTGGGTGTGTGTGGGAGCAAGGTGAAAACAGGAGGCGTGCAGCAGCCTCCATGTGAGGTGACTTGCAGGCTGGGAGCATAATCTCATTAGAGAGCATTTTTTGTTTTGGTCAAGTGCATGGCTGCCCACCAACCTGGACACGTGAACCCACTGCTCAGCATATCCTTTTCCTGTAGCAGGTGGTGGGGCGGGGAGACCATTTGGGTGGAGCAAGATTGTGGCAACAGAGGCTCAGGGGTCGGCCTGGGGTTAATTGGGTGATGTTCCTGGTGCCTAGAGGAGCCCCTTTGTCAGGCTGCCAGGCACCCATTACTGAGACTCAAGCATCCACTCTTTTGACCTCTAGATTCTGCCTGATTGCCCCACACAGCGTCATTTCACTAGCAGCTCAGGGACTTCAGGCCTCCCAGCTTGTGCCTGCCTCCTGGCCCCACCTGGCACTGCCCAGCCTGCGTGCCTTCCTGGTCCTCTGGCATCCCTTTGCTCATTCTCTTTTACTTCTCCCTGTTTCTACCCTGCCTTTTTCAGCCCACTGTCCCCGGGAACTCCAGACCCCTCCTGTCCCATCCTTCCCCTCTAGGTGTCCAGATTTAGCCTCTAAAAATACAGGCTAATTAAGTTTGAATTTCAAATAAACAGCCAATACATTTTTAGTCAAAATGTGTCTCCATTCATTTGCATGGGACATACTCTACTAAGACATTATTTCTTACCTGAAATTTACAATTGTCTGCAGTCCTGCATTTTACCTGGCAACCCTGCACCCTCCCCACTGTCCCCGTGCCTCAAGCCAGTCAGCTTGAGAAGAACGGTGGTGCTCATTCTCCCATTCCTTACGCCCAGCCTTTAATTGTTTTTTGTTTGTGTGTTTTGTGACAGAGTTTTGCTCTGTTGCCCAGGCTGGAGTGCAGTGGCATGATCTCTGCTCACTGCAGCCTCAGCCTCCCATGTTCAAGTGATTCTCCTGCCTCCGCCTCCCAAGTGACTGGGATTACAGGCATGCACCACCACACCCGGCTAATTTTTTGTATTATTCGTAGAGATGGGGTTTCATCATGTTGGCCAGGCTGGTCTTGAACTTTTGACCTCAGGTGATCCACCCATCTGGGCTTCCCAAAGTGCTGGGATTACCTGTGTGAGCCACCACACCCAGCCCATTCCCCCCGTTTTAAAAGCCCTTCATGGCCTTTTATTTGTTCTTTAAGCATTTTTAGCTTAAAGAAAATAAAGTTTTTATTTTGAGATAATTGCATATTCACATAGAAGTTCTCTGTACACTTTATCCAGTTTCTCCCAATGGTAACATCTTGCAAAACTAAAGTGCAGTATCACAACCAGGATATTGACATGGATACAGTCAAGCTACGAACATTTCCACTGCCACAAGAATCCCTCCTGTTGCCCATTTATAGCCATAGACACTTCCCTCCTGCCAGCCCTTCCATAACCCTTGGAAGCCACTACTCTTTTCTCTGTTTCTATAATTTTGTCATTTTCAAGACTGTTATATAAATGGAATTACATATAAGTTTCGTTATTTTGGGGGTAAATTCCCAGGAGTGCAATTGCCAGGTCTGTAGTACTTGCATGTCTGACTTTTTAAGAAATTGCCAAACTGTTTTCCAGAGTGGCTGTGCCATTTTACATTCCCACCAGCAATGTAGGAAAGATCAAATTTGTCTACATCCTCAGCAGCTTCTGTTCTGTCACTATTTTTTTTTTTTTTAAATTTTAGCCAATCTGATAGTTGCATCGTGATATCTCAGTGTGGTTTTAATTTGCATTTCCCTAATGGCTAATGATGTTAAACATCTTTTCATGGGCTTATTTGCCAGCCATTTTTCATCTTTGATGAAATGTTCCTTCATATATTTTGCCCATTGTCTAATTGGATCATTTGCTTTTTACAGTTTAGTTTTGAGAGTTCTTTATGTATTCTGAGTACTAGTCCTTTATTAGATAGACACATGGTTAGCAAATACTTTTCCCAGTCTGGAGCTTGTATTTTATCTTAAGAGGAGTTTTTGCAGAGTAAAAGTTTTTAATTTTGTTTAATTCGATTTGTCAGATTTTCCTCTACTGATTACACCTTTGGTGCAAAGATTTTCTCCTATCTTTTTTCCTGAAAGTTTTGTAGTTTTATATTTCACATCTTAGGCCATGATCCATTTTGAGTTAATTTTTGTGTACGGTATAAGAGTTAGGTGAGTTTTTTTGTTTTTGTTCTTATTGTTGCCTGTGAACGTCCAGTTGATTCTGTATCATTTGATGAAAAGTCTGTCATTCTTCTACTGAGTTGCTTTGTTTGTTTACTTTAGAGACAATATCTCACTCTGTCACCCAGGCTGGAAGGCAGTAGCATGATCTTAGCTCGCTGCGGCCTCGAACTCTTGTACTCAAGCAATCCTCCTGCCTCAGCACCAACTCCCCCTCGAACAAAGTAGCTAGGACTATGGGCGTAGGCCACCACATCCAGCTAATTTTTATTTTTTGTGTGTGGAGGCAGGATCTTATTATATATGCCCAGCTGGTCTTTAACTCCTGGCTTCAAGCAGTGTTCTTGCCTCAGCTTTCCAAAGCACTGGGATTATAGACATGAACCACGTTGTCCAGCATCTCTATTGAATTGTTGCATCTTTGTCAGATACCAGCTGGGCATATTTTTGTGGGTCTGTTTCTGGGTTCCACTGATATATGTGCCTATTTCTCTGCCAGATACAGTATAGTCTTGATCACAATAGCTGTAGGATAAGTCTTGGAATTGAATAAACTGATTCCTTCTTTATTGATTGTCTTTTGAAAAATTGTTGCTGTTTAGCTCTTTTTGCCTTTCCATATATATCTTAGAATAATCTTGTCTATAACTACAAAAATTCTTGCTGTAATTTTGACTGGAATCATGTTAAATGTGTATATAGATTTGGGGAGAAATGATGTCTTTACTGTGTTGAGTCTTCTAATCCATTAACATGGTATGTCCCTCCATTTATTTAGATCTGCGATTTCTTTCTTTTTTTCTTTTTTCTTTTTCTTTTTTTTTAAGTTTTCAACATCCTAATTTGATACAGGTTTTGGTAGATTTATCTATTTACTTTAATTTTTTCAGCAATTATAAATGGTATTGCCTTTTTAATTTCAGCATTCATGTGTTTATTGCTAGTATATAGAAATATAGTTGGTTTTTGAATGTTCATTTTTATATTGCTTGACTTCGCTCAACTTTGTAGGAATTTTTCTGTAGATTCTATGGGATTTTTAGCATAGATAATTATGCCTTCTGTAAACAGGGACAGTTTTACTTATTTCTTAACTATCCGTATGCCTTTTATTTCCTTTTCTTGCATATTGCCCTGGCTAGACCTACTGGCACTATGCTGAGTAAGAGTAGTGAGAGTGGATATATTTGCCTTATTTCTGATCTTAAGGGGGACAACATTCAATCTTCTACTATTAGGCAAAACAACAGCTGTACGTTTTTTTGTAGATTCTCTTTATCAAGTTGAGGACCTTCCCATCTAAGGGTTTTTATCATGAATGGATGTTGGATTTTGTCAAATGTCTGAAGTTTTTGTCTTTGTTTTATTGTTTTTTACTGTACCTGTTGTGAGACCATACAGTTTTTCCTAAGTCTGTTAATATGGTGGATTATATTGATTAGTTTTCAAATATTGAGTAAGACTTGCATCCTTGATATGTATCTCACTTGGTCATGGTGTATAATTCTTTTCATATATTGCTAAATTCTACTTGCTAATACTTCGTCAAGGATTTTTGTATCTCTCTGTATGAGGGATATTGGTCCGAAGTTTTATTCTTGTCCTCTCTTTGCCTGGGTTTTGGTATAGGGCAATATTAACTTCCTGGAGTAAACCAGGAAGTGCCCTTTCCTCTTCTGTTTTCTGAGAAGAGTTATGTAGAATTGGTATTGATTCTTCCTTAAACATTTGTTAGATTTTTATCCAGTAAAACACCTGGTTCTGTAGATTTCTTTTCAGGGAGTTTTAAATTATGAATTTTATTTCCTCAATAGAATAGGACTATTGAAAATATTTATTTCTTATTATGTGTATTTTGGTAGTTTGTATTTTTTGAGAAATTAGATCATTTTATCTAATTTGTCAAATTTATGTACATAGAGTTTTTCATAGTATCATTCCCTTATTGTCCTTTTGATGTCTATAGTATCCGTAGTGATATCTTCAGTTTCATGATATTGGTAATTTGTGTCTTCTCCTTTTTTCTTTGTTACCTTTCTTAAAAGAGTTGTCAATTTTATCAATCTTTTAAAAACCATCTGTTTGTTTAATTGGTTTTCAATTTTTTTTCTGTTTTCTGTTTCAAGGTTTCTGATCTTATTTTCTTCTTTCTGCTTGTTCTATTTTATCTTGATTTTCTTTTTCTAGGTCTTTGAGATGGAAGCTTAATTATTGATTTTAGTGCTATAAATTTCCCTCTTAGCATTTATTTAGCTGTATCCCACAAATTTTGACATGTTATAGTTTAATTTTTTGTTCAGTACAATGTATTCAAAAATCCCATGAGCTTGCTCTTTGACCCATGATTACTTAGAGGTACATCATGTAGTTTCTATCTTTTGGAGGCTTTTGTACTCTTCTGTTACTAATTTTGAATTTGATTCCATTGTGATAGGGAAAAACACCGTATGATTTCAGTTATTTTAGATATGCCAACACTTGTTCTATGACCCATGGTATGGTTTGTCTTGGCATTTGTTCTCTGGGCACTTGAAAAAAATGTGTATTCTGCTATGGTTGGGTGGAGTATTCTACAAATGTCTATTAGATTCTGTTGGTCAATGATTTTGAGTTCTTCTGTATCTTTTCTGATTTTCTTCCTAGTTGTCCTGTCGAGATAAAGGTTCTGAAGTTTCCTACTATAATTGTGAATATGTCTGTTTCTCCTTTCAGCTATATTAGCTTTTGCTTCACATATTTTGTGGCTTCGTTGTTTGGTGCATACGTATTTAAGATCTTCTTGGTAGACTGACTTCTTTATCATTGTTTAATATTCTTTTCTCTCTTGTTAATTTTTTTGTTCTGAAGCCCTCGTTGTATAATATTGATATAGCCTTTTTGCTTTCTTTTGATTTATATTTGCAAGATACATCCTTTTGCATTCTTTTACTTTCAACCTGCCAATATTATTATATTTTAAGTGAGTTTTTGTAGACAGCATATAGGTAAGTAATTTTCCTCCCAGCCTGCCAATCTCTTTTAATTAGTTCATTTAGGATAATTTTATTTATTTTTATTAATGATATGTGAGAGTTTCAGTCTGCCATTTTATATTTTATTTTCTGTAGTTTTTGTTTTTCATTTCTGTTTTTTTTTTCCTTTCTGTGACTTACTGGAATGTTTTTAAGAAATTCATTAATTTGTAGCGTTTTTATTTCTTGACACAGCTTTTGTAATGGTTACTGTAGGTATTATATACACATAACTTATCAAAGACTACTGGTGTCATAACCTTACCAGTTCAAGTGAAATGTAGAAAATTTACCTCCTGTAGATCCCTTTACTCTTCCTTATTTATAATTGTCTTAACTATTTACTCTGTATACATTTAGTACTACATCAGACAGTATAAACATTTTACATTGGCCATCAAACATAATTTAGCAAACTCAAGAAGAGAAGAGGAATTAAATGTCTACAGTATAATTTCCTTACCATGTTCTTTCTTAGTGCCTAATGTTCCAAGGTTTATTCTTCTATCATTTCGTCTCCATTTAGAAAACTTCCTTTAGCCATTCTTTCTAGGGTAATTCTGCTGGTGACACATTCTCTTAGTTTTCTTTCATCTGAGAATATCTCAGTTTGCACTTGATTCTTGAAGGACATTTTCACTGGATGCAGAAGAATTCTGGGTTGACAATTCTGTTTTCTTCAGCAGTTGAAAACTGCTCTGCCACATCCTTCTTGCCTCCATGGTTTCTAATGAGAAATCTGCTGTCATTCGAATTATTTTTCCACTATATATAAAGTGTCATTTTTTTCTCTAGCTGCTTTCAAGATGTTTTCCTGTCCTGGAGTTTTCAGAAGTTTGAATATGATGTGTCTTGGTGTGGATTTCCTTGTGTTTAATCCTTTTTAGTTTCACTCAGTTTCTTGAATACATCTGTATCTCTTGGAAAGTTTGGGAATTTTTCAGCCATTATTCTTTTGAGTACATTTTTAATCCTGCCCTTTTTAAAAAATCTTCTTCTAGGACTTGAATCACACAGATGTTATAGTTCCGCTGGCCCCAAAAACTCTGTTCATTTTTTTTTTTTTAGTCTATTTGCTCTTTCATCAAATTGGGTAATTTTTATTATCCTGTCTTTTATTTCACCAATTCCTTTTTCTCTCCTCTCTTCTGCTATTAAACCCATTCATTGAGTTTTAAGATTTTCTCCTTTATTTCTAAAATTTCCATTTAGTGCCTCCTTTTATCTCCTATTTCTTTGCCAAAGCTATTTAGGTCTTTACTAGACTTCCTTTTTTTCCATTTGTTTCAAGGATGATTATAATTGTTTATTGAAATAATTTTATGGTGGCTCCTTTAAACTCCTCATTCGGTAATACAACATTTCTGTCATTTTGATTCTGGCATATATTGATTAACGTTTTGTCATTACATTTGAGATCTTCCTGTTTCTTGGTAGGATAGATGATTTTTGATTGAAATCTTTATGTATTACATAATGCCATTCTGGATCTTATTTAAACCCTCTGTTTTAGCTGACTTCCTTTGACACCACTCCAGAGCCGGAGGGGTGCAGATACCATCTTGCTATTGCCAGGTATGGGTAGAATTCCAGGCCCACTTCCTCCCTAGGTCTCCACTCATACCTTTCTGAGTAGTAGTGGTAGGAATGCCTCATTTCTGCTATCTGCATGGTCTCCACTATACCAGGAGGATGGGTTGGGGTACTTGCTACTGTTGGGTAGAGAGTCTAGGCTCCCCATGTGGTCTCTACTGACACTATGGGGAGAAGCCTTGTTACTGCCCAGCAAGTATGACTGGCTTGGCTACCTGCTAGGGTTTCTCTGACACCACCTTAGCAGGGATGGGAAGAGCAGGTGGTGAGTGTCGCATTATAACCTTGCCAGCATGGGAGTCTCAGATCTCCATTCAGCTTTTGCTGGAGTGGGTGGTGGTGGGGGAGTCCTAGTTTTCTTCTGTGGGGTCTGCCTGGAGCAGAGCTGTCATTGTCTAAAAGTGTTCTGTTTTGCCTGGCAAAACTCTTTCCTGGTCCTTTGGTTAGAGAGAGTGGGCTTTGGTTGAGGCTTAAAACAAAGTCCTAGTTGGTGTTTCTGGGTTGCCAGTTTTGTCATCTCCTAGTCGGGGATATATGAAGCAAAAAGAGAACCCAGGGTCCTCACCACCATGTCACTCCTTGGTTCCTGAGGTTCCTGGCTGATCTGTCTTCTTCTCTCTGCCTTCCTGAATCTTCTTCTGTTTCTTCCATATATAATGTTCAGGGTTTTAGTTGTACTTAGCCAGAGAAATAGGGAATGGTACATCTACGGGAATGATCTGGAAATGGCATAGGCAACCGAGAACCTCTGTAAACATTGTTTTATTCCACAGCAACTTCTGTGCTAGTTTGCAGGGCTGAGGGTGGGGAAATTGGAGCCAAGACTTCGAGGGCTTGAGCTCAGGCCCCTCCTCCTTCCCTCCCCCTCCTCTTCTGACTCACCTGTCTGTAGTAGTTGTAAATCAAGCCTAGCAGTAAATGTTGATACTAACAATCCCCTGTTTCTGTGCCAGCATTGCTTTTTATTTTCTTCCCTGCAATGGTACTTCTCACTCTGGTTTTGTTTTGTTTATTTTGAGATGGAGTCTCACTCTGTAGCCCAGGCTGGAGTTCAGTGGCGTGATTTCGGCTCATTGCAACCTCCACTTTGTGAGTCCTGGTTCAAGCAATTCTGCCTCAGCCTCCTTAGTAGCTGGGATCACAGGAACACTCCACCATACCCAGCTAATTTTTGTATTTTTAGTAGAGATGGGGTTTCACCATGTTGGCCAGGCTGGTCTCGAACTCCTGACCTCATGATCTGCCCACCTTGACCTCCCAAAGTGCTGGGATCATAGGCGTGAGCCACCACGCCTGGCCTCATCCTGGTTTTATCTTCCTAGAAGCTGATGAGGTAGACAAGCTGGGGTGGGGTCCTACCTGACGTATCGGGTACACTGATAGAGTGGACCAGGAGCTGGGCAAAGGTGGGGCATTATTGGTGCTTAGGGGTTGAGGGGAAAATCACAGATCCAGCGTTGGAATCACGGTTGGTAGAATGATATCCAGTCATTCATGCCAAGGGCTAAAAGCTGTCATGGGATTTGGGTAGGGCAGCCTGAAATTCCACTGGCCATATGGTGGTCTTGTCCTTCAAAGGAGGACAGCTCTTGCACAAATACCACTTCTTCAGACTGGGCATCCCAAGCCCCCTCCCCTCATTCCCACAGGCGGAGCCTCAGGACGCTGTAGTAGAGTCGTAGCATTTGGATGGGTAATGGAAAGGGGTGGCTGTTTCTGGAATTTCAAGGCAAATAAAAACATGCCAGATTGTTTTTGAAGCATCAAATGCAAATTGTCAACATGAACATATTTCTGGACTTAACAGTTGAATGTGTGAATTAATTATGGGCCTATTAAGATGTGGAATGATCCTTACTTTCATGTGACTAAAACAGCCCTGCTACCCAGCCCTTTCACTTTGGGAAGAAGATTCCTCGGGCTGCTCTTTTAAAGTTGCAGGGGCTGGTAGAAATCAAGAAGCTCTGTGACACAAACCTGGCCTCTTCTGTTTTGCCCCCAGCATCTGGGTTAGGATTGGATTCCCATCAAAGACCAACATATGCAGTAAAGAACCCATAGCTTTGAGAAAAGGTAGTCATTTCTCCTGATAACACAGATCCTTAAAAGATGCTGAAGCTGAGGTCCTCAGTCCATGCTGGGCTTCGTTAATCTTCTTATGAACTCCGAATTCTGTGGCCTGTTCACCCTATGCAGGGCTGCACTGAGCCACAAAAGGCACCTTTCGCTATGCAACGGCCCCCCAAAAAAAATGCTTTCCTGAGTGGGGTTTTCACGAAGGATTTATCATAAGGGCTGCTTCCTTAAAGGAAAAACAATAACTCAGTAGTCACCTGTGTGAATGAAGGGCCTTGACTGTCTCAGCTGTCAAGATCTGTTTTACCAAAAAAAAAAAAAAAAAAAAAAAAAAAAATCCAAAACATTTAATATTTTACCGTAAAACATTTTAGGGCCTCTATCTGCAGCATCAGGATCAGAATCTGGGTTCAGATGTTTGGCTGATTCTTTTGCTTCTGGAGCAGCTCATTTCTTTCTCTTGGTGACCTCCCCCTGCAGACCCCCATCCTGTAGGCTCTGCTCTGGTTCCAGTGGCCTTCACATGGCTTGCACAGTCCCTGCTACTCTGTAGGAGACTCGGGAGACCTGTTTCTAGGGTGGCAGGAGCACTGCTCAGTCAGATAGGGGAACAAGTAAGTGAAAAGGTGGTTAGAATGTGCCTTGCCACACTCTCACCCGTCCTAGGGCCCCTGTGACCACTGTGTTCCAAGGCACCTGTGTCAGGACGCCCGAGCTGGTGCGCACCAGTACCATGTACTGTATGTTGAAACATTCATATGCTTCTTAACCACCTAGCAAAGAGTTTCTGCCCTGAGACCGCTGTCCGCAGGTTCTCCCTCTGGGACCTGGGCTCCCTGGGCATCCCTGCACTTGAAGTGT
Organism: Saimiri boliviensis; assembly: GCF_048565385.1. Classification (NCBI taxonomy): domain Eukaryota; kingdom Metazoa; phylum Chordata; class Mammalia; order Primates; family Cebidae; genus Saimiri; species Saimiri boliviensis. The sequence goes on from NC_133449.1 coordinate 122,727,362, forward strand.
TAACTTGCAGTCCATCAGGGTTACCACACCTTCCTGGGTAATTCAGGTTGGTGGGACCCGGATGCACCAGCTATTGAAACATTCTGCATATCAATCTTGCTTGTTACTCTGTTTTCTACTCTTTCCCCTCCACCCCTCAGCAAGTGTTATTGAATTCTAACCATAGGCTTGGCACGGCACCATTTCTCACCCTTGAGCTGGCTTCTCTAGGTCTAGCTCGTGTCTTCCCAGTCAGAGACACCAATGTCAGGCCCCTTCTGTGCCTGTGCTATCGGTGGGCACTACAGGTGTTTCTTCTTACTGCACAGGAGAGAGTCTAAGAGATGACTTTATTTTGTTCTAATTCTAACCCCAAAGGATGGGACTTTCCCATGGGAAGTTGACTCCTACATGTTTTTCTGCAGCTTTCACTCTGTTTACAGTTTGATGACAGTTGCTTGCTTCTTGTGACATCCTCCGAGCTGCTATGACCACGGCGCCAGCTGCAGGTGCATGCGGCTGTGACGGTGGCCCTTCCCTCTTTCTGCTCAGCTCCTGTTGCATTCTCAGCATGATGACACCGGGCTCCGTGTTTGGCCAGTGTTTTTCTCATTCATCCCGTCACCAGGTAGAGGTTGGGGAAACACCTTTCCTGGGAATCCACTTGTTGTTTTCAGTTTGGAAAGTTTTGTCGTCAGCACATCCGCCCCTTGTTTCACAGCCTGATGGTCTCTGCTAATCAGCAAGCTGAGACTGAAACTTGTCAGTCAACCGCTCCCTGCCCATGACCACGAGGGCCTTGGGAATGATTCCATTTTTCAGAGTGGCAATGCCTTAATAAGTGAGGCACATGTGTGACGCCACCTTGCCCAGCTCACAGTCTTCCAGGGCTGATGCAAGGCAAGGAGGAGTTCATTTACTTAAAAATAGGATTTTAATTCTCCTGAGGGTGGGTCTGCTGTCTCTCAGAAGTGGGCCTGAGGGTCTGTTCTGGGGAAGGGAAGGAAGTGGGATGGGCTTGGTTCACCTTTAGGAGGCTGAGCTGGAGTTCCCTCTTTGTTAGGAGCAAAGTCTAGAAGGGGCTTGATGCTCTGTTGAAGCCAAGAAAAGCTGGAAGCTTCAGGAGTAACTGATCCATTTTACTTATCAGGAAGCTGAGGCTCTGAGAAGGACAGACACTTTCCTGAGGTCACACAGTTGGCCAGAGGCTGGGATGGATACACACCAGGCATCCTTATGCCCAACTTCCATCTCACTCAGTGAGTATTTAATGAATGAGAGAAGAGATGGAACTTGGGTGTGAGGAGGCCTGAAATCCGGGTAGCCAACAAGCATCCTCCACCTCCGGGAGTCGTATCATCAGGGAAGTCTGGTCTATTCCACATCTGCTGGTAGCGAGACCTAGAGCTTGGTGGGAACCTGGGAGCTGGGACTTTGAGAGTCCAGCTCAGTGGCCCAGTGGCCCAGACTCAGCCAGGACTATTCCTGGAACCCTCAATACCCTTGGCAAGAGGAGAAGAGTGTGCTGTTGTGGGCATGGAAGCCAATAAATTAAGCCAGGCAGCATGCAAGGCAAAAGTTGAAAGCGATAATACATTTCCCCCTTTCTTCTGGGGTGTGATTTATTTTTCTTTCATCTGTTCCTTTGCATTCTGATTCTGCCCTCCCAGGAACTGGTGATGTGGACAGGCTGGGGTCTGGAGGAGACAGAGTGTCTGGCTTTCATCACACCAGGAGGGACAGTCGTCGTGGGAGCCCAGGCTTCTTGGGGTTTGGCAGTCAGACCCAGGGGCAGAGCAATGCAACACTCTGAGCCCTGAGGATGGGAGAGGGCTCTCTGGTTGCAGGACCAGATGGCTAGACTGGAAGTTGGGACCGGACAGAGGGAGCAGGGATTGCACTGACCATGATCATGCATTCCTCAAAAAAGCTGAGCTCTTGCACAAACCCAGGATGCCCCTTTTATGGATACAGAAATAGAGTGAGGTTTAGGAACCCTGCTGAGGTGATGCAACTATTTAATATTGATGGAGACTAGAAACGAGGCCACTAGATCACTGGTTCTCAAACTGCAGTGTGACAGCGGTGTGTTCCAGGCAGGTGCCCGTGGGCCACCTGGATGGGGCTGTGGGGTTGGACAGCGCCCTGCTCTGTTCTGTTCTGCAGAGGTTTCACTGGAAAGCTCTGTCCTGGACCACTGTATTTCCACCCCTCATGCCACTACCAGGGCTAAGGGAGGTGTGGGCCTGAGTGTATTCTCCAGCCTGCTTTCTGTTGCTCATCCACTGCCACAGTTGGAAGTTGTTTTTGCAGCTCAGACACCGGTATGGTATGAGAACACCCAAGGGCCTTTCGCCTCAAATGGGTTCCTGCTATTGGAAGCTCCTCATGCATCAGGGCTTGGCTTTGGAGATTTCTGGCATCCTTATGCCCTTGCCTGCTCCCAGGGCTCCCCAAGGCCTGCCCCCGTGCTCCTGGCAGGCCACAAGGGGACTGCTTGGAGGATGAGGAATGAGGAAGGTGATTTTCTTACTTTTGGTGTAAATTATTCAGGCATGGCTCTGGTACTCTCAGACATGGAGGAAAGATCGGTCACTGTATAATTTGTGGGGCATGATGCAAAATGAAAATGTGGGCTATATGTCAGAAAATTATTAAAAATTTCTAGACGGTGACAGTAGGGTATAAAACCATATGCCGGGGCCGGGCGCGGTGGCTCAAGCCTGTAATCCCAGCACTTTGGGAGGCCGAGGCGGGTGGATCACGAGGTCAAGAGATCGAGACCATCCTGGTGAACATGGTGAAACCCCGTCTTTACTAAAAATACAAAAAATTAGCTGGGCATGGTGGCACGTGCCTGTAATCTCAGCTACTCAGGAGGCTGAGGCAGGAGAATTGCCTGAACTCAGGGGGCGGAGGTTGCCGTGAGCCGAGATCACGCCATTGCACTCCAGCCTGGGTAACAAGAGCGAGACTCCGTCTCAAAAAAAAAAAAAAAAAAAAAAAAAACCGTATGCCGGGCTCTCTAAATTCAGGCACCTGTGTGACTACATGCATTACACGTCCTCGAAACCAGTGCTGTGTGGAGGCAAGATTCTTTGAGTGACAGGAATCCCACAGGACACAGGACTGCAGGGTATGGTTGTGCAGGTTTTCTACTGCACAACTCTAGGGGACACCATTTACATTGTGGTCTACATGGCGGCCCTGCCAGAGATCACTGCCGCCGGCCCCTGATAGTGACAATGATCTAGAATTTTGGGACAGAGAGGACGCTTGGTGATGGGCTGGTGCCCTCCCATCAGACCCTTTTCTCGCACCAGTGTTTCGGAAACTCCTCCCCCCCACCCTCCCTTTCTCCTTGGCATTTCAGGGACACGTTTCTCTGCGAAACCCAGGTGCCGGGGCTCCACGCGGGCGCTGCTGGGGAAGCTTCCGCTCCTCAGTGCTGATCGCCCGCCGGCAGCTCCGCTGTTAACCTTTGGGGTTTGCTCACAAAATAGAAACTCTCTTTGTAGGTCAGTTTGTCAGTAATTTTGGCAGCCGCGGGGCCACCGAGGGAATGAGGCTTGGTTCCCACTTGTCTCTTGTGCTCGGTTTGGAGACTTTTGCGGAGCCCTTCCCTGGGAGGAACACTCACCCCTGCCGGAAACAAGAGCCGGTTTTCTCTGACCTGGTTTTGAATCTGCAGGAGCAATTCCTGCACGCTGGAAACGCACAGCTGCGGAGAAGGAATTTGGTCCATACCCAGCCTGCGTCCTGGACCTGCGGCCAGGACCCAGGTACTTGTTTTCCTGGGCAGGAGGCACTTGGATGGTGCTGCTGGGTTTTATACTTCTGCTCCGACGTTAGGTGACCCGGAGCAATCTGCTGAAACTGATCCCCACCCGAAACTCGCTGGGCGTGCGCTGGTCTGCAGACACCTTGATGACCTGCCAGCTGACCCACGTGGTTCTGCACAGCTCCTCCTGAGCTTCACCCACACCCTCAGCCCGGGCTGCCAAGGCTGTGGATACCTTCTGTTGTGAAAACCTCCCAGTGCAGAAAAGATGAGGAGAGCCTTCTCACACCCTGCCTTCCAGGGGCTGGCAGCAAGACTGAGGGCATGGGCAGTTATTAGGCCATGAGCAGCCTGGGGAGGACTGGTTGTCAGAACAGCCATCAGGGAGTGCTGAAGAAGTCAGGAGGCCTCCCTGGCAGAGGCAGTGATGAACTGGAATCTAGCCCCTCTCTGTTATTTCAGGGCTTCCAGCTAGTCAGATTCAGAACAGAGCATCTCTGGTCCAGGGCAGGAAGCTGGGGAGCCTAGGCTGGGATAGCATTATGGCTCAGACATGTAATGATACTCAAACAATAATTGAGCACCAACTGTATGCAAGACCCAGTGCTGGGACCAGAGTTAAGTCAGAGCTGGAACAAGTCTTCATGGGCAAAGCTGAGGTTTATAGGAAAGACTCCAGATCAGCTAGAGAGACGAGGGTTGTGTGTCAAGGAGGAAGAAGAGAAGGGCTCAGGGTCTTGAGGAACAAGCCCCTGCCTGAGGCTGCCCATCTGTTTCCTCCATCCTGGCTCTTGCTTCCTCTAGGAAGACAGACTGGGAGGATGCTCTCCAGCTGCTGCTGTGTTCCTGAGCACCGTCTGCAGGTCCCAAGGCTGGGGGAGGGGTAGATGGGGCGCGGACCACAGCCCGGCTGAGCCCAGAGAGAAGCCTACCGCTCTCCCTGGCTCACTTGCTGCGCTGCGCAGACCCCTGTGTCATTGCTGTTGCGTGTTTACAGAGAACGCTGCCTTGTATGTGAATGAGCTGCAGCCTGGACTCCAGCCTGTCCTCACCATGTGCCTTGTGACCTTGAGCAAGTCACTCCCTTCTGGGATCCACACTCCAGCCATACCAGGGCTGAACTGGAGTAAGAAGCATTTTACAGTGTTAACCAGGCTTCCTTCCTGTGGGAAGTTTCAGAGTTTTAACACGATAATGACAACAGTAATATTGATCCCAAACGAGTGATAGCACTTACATGCCAGGCCCTATTCTAAGCACTTAATCCTCACATCAGCTCCCGATTTGGAGCCTCTACCTAGAGGGAGCCGGGTTCCCTAGGAGACCCTTTGAGTCTGTCGTCAGCACGTGGGCCCTTCCGAACCCTTGAATGCCTTGTCCAATCTCAGACAAGAATTTTGTCCCAACCTCCAAATTCCCACCACTCAGGACTCCGTGAAGTTGCAGAGATTCATAGTCTCCATTTTTTCTTTTTTCTCCTTCTTTATAAACATCATACCAGAGAAATTCTCTGATGATGCATCCACCCGCGAACCCCCTCACCAAGGCAGCTGAGTATTAAGGGGAAATTTGTGAAATGAAGTTTGGAGGCTGCTGGCCGGGCCGGAGCCCCTCCTGAGTGGCGGTGATTTATTTCGGCAATGTGGTAGTCATTAGTATCTTTGGTGTCGGAGCTGGAGCACTCACTCCGGCCTGGGCCTGTGGCCGAGGGAGCCTTCGGGGCCATTATGAGCTAATGGCGCAGTGTGGGCAGAGGAGGGCTGCAGTCAATCTTGCTGCTGGCGGGTAATAAAGTCGGCCGGCTCCTTCCTGCTCCCCACGAGAGAGGGGAGGCCGTGGCGCATGGTTCCCTGCTGGGCCTTGTCTCTCCCGCTGTGGGTGCCCCTCCTGTCACTTTTTGTCTTGGAAGACTGAGATCCAGAAGTTGCCCAGAATTTTGTCCATCTGACTCCTAGTTTAGAAGTCTGAAGTGGGCATGGGGGCTCTTGGTTCTGCTGCCTTGGCTTTGGGGTGGCTTCCTGCAGTGCTGCACAAATTCATCGCATCCTGTGGGGAGAGCCGCCCAAGTAGGGGTCCTTGCTGCCTCCATAACTTGGGAGGATCTGTTTCTCTTGCCCCCTTTTATTTTATTTTTAAAAATTTTATTTATTTATTTTTTAGAGACAAGAGTCTTGCTCTGTTGCCAGGCTGGAGGGCAGTGGTGTGATCTCGGCTCACTGCAACCTCCGCCTCCTGGGTTCAAGCCATTCTTGTGCCTCAGCCTCCCGAGTAGCTGGGATTACAGGTGCACGCCACCGTGCTCCGCTAATTTTTGTGTTTTTAGTAGAGACGGGGTTTTGCCATGTTGTCCAGACTGGCCTCAAACTCTTGACCTCAAGTGCCTCGGCCTCCCAAAGTGCTGGGATTACAGGAGTGAACCATCACGCCCAGCCTCTTGCCCCTTTTAGTTGAGGGTTAACTTACATACAGTGAAGAAAAAATAAATACATAAATTTTATGGTATCATGTGATACAATTGTACACGTGCGTACACCTGTGTCACCAGCACCCATATCAACAAATTGAACACTTCGTCTCCAACAGCAGTTTTCCCCCAGGCTTTTTCTAGTCCATAGCCCTGTATCCCTACCAAAGGCAGTCACAGTTCTGACCTCTGCCACCACGGATAAGTGTTGCCTGTTTGAGTGTCATTTAGGGTGAATCGCCCCCATGCATCCTGTGGTCCTGTGGCTGGCTTCCTCAGCTCTACATTTAGTTGGTGAGATCCATCCGTATTGTTTGTGTATCAGGAGTGTGTTCCTTTTTGTTGCTGTGTGTTTGTTGTACTTTGTGAATATGGGAAAATGTGTGCATTTTCCTGTTGCTGGGTGTTTGGGTTGTCCCTGGTTTGGGGCTGTTATTTACATTGCGGCAAGGCCATCTGTGTTCCATGTTGTCTATGGGTCCTAGCTCTGGGGTCTTGGGATCTGGCTCTGCCACTCACTTGCCGTGTGACCTTGTCCAGGTTCCTTAACATCTCTGAGTCTTGGTTTACACATTTGTGAAATGAGGGTATTAAGGAATCTATGGTCAGGTGCTCAGCACAGTCCAAGGATTGGAGCATTTTATATCAATGGGCTTCACCTGGGCGCAGATCATGTCCTGACTGCAGTGGGGTGAGCATGCAGGGTAGATTTCCCTTGAGTTTTAAAGGCTACCAAGTAACCCAGCCTTTTTCTTTGGAACATGGAAGTTTGCCATAGCACAAGCCTAGACAGGCCTGTGTCTTTTCCCTCCCTTCTTTCTTGTTTTTTTTTTCTTTACTTCCAACCTGTAAGTGATTTCAGAGGCAGACAAGCATGTTGCATGCATGTCTGTGTGTGTGCACACACGTGCACAGTTAGGGATTTCTGCTCAGTCCGGGGTGCCTCGTGTGAAGTGTGGCCTCCAACTCACAGTTCAGAAACTGGAGCTTTCTAAGAAGCCATGCAACCTTTCATTCCAACCAGCAGTCACCCCAGTTTCAGGTGTTAAAGATAGTAAGTTGAGCATCCAGTTTTTAACCAACCAAAATGACATTTTTATATGTTTCAGCCTAATACTTTCAGACCCTTGAGAAGTAACCATTTCCAGTACTGCGGTAGTTATAAACCACTTGCATCCAGTCCTAACATCACCCCGACCACTTCAGTTTGTTCCTGAATATTTACAAAAGTGTGTGGGAGTGAAGCAGTGAGTTTCTTCAGCATACAACCCTCACCTTGGACTGTCAGGTGTCTCTGCACAGCCAGGATTGCAGGGCCTGGCCTGGATCTTTTGGGGTGATGGGCCCCCTTCATGGGTTTCCTATACAGTGGAATGCCTGACCCAGCTCTGTCCCCAGTGCGCATGCTCGCCAGCCAGCTGAGGTCTGTCAGCAGCGTGGGGCAGCCACAGATCTCCAGGCTGTGTCCCCTTTCTCCTCTACACAGGCTTTCACTCTGGCCTGACACCTGTTTCCCTTTCCTGCTTCTGCCCCCTGGAATGATGTTTCAAGCACCAGCTCTGGAATGACAGAAATTATAATGATGGTAAAAGGAATAAGAGCCACTGTTTATGGAGTATGCTATGGCCAGGCACCTTATGTGCATTATTGCAGTTTTCCCCAAAGTTTTATAAAGTAGGAGTTACTGTTCCCATGTGACAGATGAGGAGACGGAGGAAGGAGAGGTTCAGTAACATGCCTAATCTCTCACAGCTAGAAAGTTGCACAGGCTGGAGGTATATTCAGGCTACCTAACTCTAAATGTGTCCTTCTCACCACTCCTGTCTGTGTTCTGGCTGTTTTCTTCAAATACACACATTTGAGGAGAAGCTGAGGAACAGTTTCCAGGAAGCAGATACCGCACGGAAGGAGGTTGTGTGTGATTGACAAGCTCTCCCAGTGAGGACCTGTTCTGCATTCTGGGCAGGGTAGAGTAAGGAAGGGTAGGAGTCACCCAGGAGGCTGCCGTAGGAAGAGCTGAGCTATGTTTGGGTTGAGGAGAGTATGGGGGAAGGTAGCTGCGATTACCAAATATTCCAGCCCTTTTTGATGAGGAGCAAGCAAGGCCAGGGCTGGAGATCTGTCCTCTTCATGATGGTATTTGTAAAGTCTGTGTTAAGTGCAGAGAACCAGTAGTCATACAATCTCTGAATATTGTGCCTTCTTAGAACTGTAGACTTGGTAATTGTTGGAATCACAGAATCCCAGACTCTGAGAACTGCAGAGCTCTAGAATCATAACGTCGGGACCTCCCATTTGCAGGTACCTAAGAGAACTGCACTGATGTGAGTGAACACCAGGCAGGCTTACACATGGCAGACGGGAGCATCCTCTACAGCAGGATGTCCAAGGGAAAGAGGATTCGAGCCACAAGTGCAATCTCAAATTTCCTACTAGCCACATTTTTTTTTAAAGTAAAAAGAAACTGGTGAAATAAAAGAGTATATTTTGTTTAACTCAATATATCCAAAATATTCTGAAGGTACCATATAATCAATTTAAAAATTATGAATGAGACTTTTTTGACATTCTTTTATCCATACTAAGCCTTGACAATATGGTGTCTATTTTGGACCGACGGCGCGTCTCAGCATAAACCCGCCCCATTTCAATCACTCAGTAGTTACATGCGCCTAGTGGCAACTGGAGTGGACAGGACAGGAGACCCTCCTCCCACAGGCTCCTCCTGGGAGGTGCATTGTGAGGCCCGGACTGTGGGCTGATCTTCTCCTGATCAGAGGGGCAGGCTCTTGGGAAATGCTGGCAGTGGCCTTACTTTCTTTGTGGTTTGGAAACAGACACGTCCAACCTGGAGTGCTCCAGCTATCTTGCCAGCTGCTCCTGTTCGTCACGGCTGCTCCAGGCTGACCTTCAGAAAGATCTCTCGATGCCCAGAGAGAGCTCTTAGGTGGTTGGATGGAGCCCGAAGCCTGAGCAGGCCCAACAGGGCAGAGAGGAGCCACGTGGCCAAAGCCCCAGCCGTCCTTCTTGCTTCTGCCCCTTGCTGGAACAGAATGGCTGGGCTGTGCTTCCTGGCATGTGGCCCTGCCATATTCCATCTCTGCCTGCCAATCCCTAGGGGGTGAAGAGGTGGGGGTGGGGAAGCATACAGCCTTGTGCATGGCGTCCCCCTCCTCCGCCCAGCATCCAAGGCCACCTTCCCGGGCTGATGCTGTGAAAGCGATTCTCTGTCTCTCTCCTGCAGCCACAGGGAGATAAAAGCCAGGGCTGTGGGGATGGTAGAGAGGGAGCCAAATTATATTTATAATATTAAAGTGAGTGCATTTGTGGCTTGCTGTTCTCCAGGGTTTTTCATAAGTAGAAAAACACAAATTAGCATTTTCCATTTCCATATATTGACTAGAAAAATCGCCTGCTCTCAATTAAGACCTATAGCTTTTGGGATGTATGCAACAATTTTATAAAATATTTACAGCGAGATTTGCATTTTACATGGTGTTACAGTTTTTCTTGTGTTTAGGAGAAAGGGCTGAGGCCTTCGAGAGGAAATACATTCTCTGGAATCAAGGGGGAAGGAAGCTGCGGGCTGTTGTTTTTCTTGCCTTCTCTGTCTACTTCAGCCGTCCAGGGCTGACGTTGTCTCTGGTAATTACCTAAGGCTGATCCACCCATGAGCTATTTGTTAGTCGGTTTTCAAAGCCCGTGCTCCGTTGACAAATCTATTACTTTCCCTTTAAAACTTGCCGGAATGGAGCTGTTTGCGGCTTTGTGCGAGATGGAGAAGAACATTTTTTTTCCCAATGTAAAAGCATGCCGTAAAGAACATAGCTATTTCCTGGATAATTTGCAGTTGTATATTTTATGTTAATTCCACCGAAAATACTGCACCCCTGCCAGGTTTAGTAGCAGCTCACTGTGATATGAATAATTTCTAGTGAATCACTTTTTTTTCTTCATTTAAGATTTGGCACCTTTTTAAGATTTTAATAATAGCAACAAGGAGGAAGATTTAGAACAAGTGAAACATTAGTGCCAAAGAAATTCACGTTGAGCGCTAATGTAAAATAGCAAGAATAATTACATGGAAAGCAGTCTCCACAGATGTTTTTCCTTGTAATGTAATAACTATTTACTAAACTGTTTATTTTAGGCCTTTGGTTTATAATAAAATATTTATACATTCTCTGCTGTAATAAAAAAATATTGACAAAATACTATAGAGGTTTAAAAAGACAATTGATATTTTTATTTTCCAGGAAGAGAGTATGGTTTAAAAGTTTGGCGCTATTTTGGTGGACGTTTCAAGATTAGTGAATCTAGGTTTGGTTTTTGAGATGATTTCTTAGTTTACTGTTTCAGAACTAACTACATCCCAAAATTTTGTTAGCCTATCATTGGATGCAGATACCGGTGGGCACTTTATTTTTTAAAATAGAATTCTTACCTGTGAGTCCGGCCAGTCAGTGCTGCGTATGAGTTGTAGATCTCTCCCTATTAATCAGTCAGTCTAAGCTGGTCTGTGGCTGGGAGGGCAGGAAGATGCTAGTGAGTGCTCTTGGGAATTTAAATTCAGGCAGGATCGGGGGCTGTTTGGAGGCAGTTTAGCCCTGGGGTTTCTGGAAAGATTTGACCTCGATTTTCAGCCTCTGTCTGTAGCCACTGAAGGGTGTCCAGGGACAATGTCCCAGTGTGGGTTTGCCACATGTGAGCTCCATCTGGAGCTGGGAGTGGCAGGGAAACCCTAACTTCTTGAGCCCCTCTTTTGTACAGTCCTCACTGGGGAAGAAAAAGAACAGGAGAGGACACGGGAGAGACCCCTATCCCCACCCCTGCAGCACTCCCTACCCTCCTGCCTTCAGCTGTGATGGAGATGGTGCTGTCGGGGTCACCCGGGTATTCGGGGTGAAATGGCCACGGTGGTGGGGTGGAGAGGAATTTAAGGACCGAAACAAGAAAAGGATGCCAAGGAGTTCTGAAAGAGCCTGGCTGGGCCTTGCTTGCCTGCTGGGAGCGGCGGACCAAAGTCCGGTTTTGTAATAATCAGGCTCCTTCTGCCCTCTTGCTCTCCTGAGACATCTGCGTTGACAGCCCTGTCTGTGCCTGTGTAGTTCCTGAGGGTATGTCTCTGAGCCGGAGAGGTGGCCTCTGTGTATTCATGTTGTTCTTGCTGCGGTTGGAGTCTCTGTGTGCTGTAATTTGTGTTATATTTGCGCCTGTCCATTTGCATGCCTGTGAGTTTGTTTCCAGTCTTCTGTTGATGTGTTTAGACGTCTTTGTGCCCGTGGGTGTTTTTTGGGTTAATGCATTGCATTGGATGTTTCTTTCTGTGTTTTGTGTTTGTCTTTGTGTGTGTTTGTGGCCTTATCTGTTTAATGCCCTGTCTTTGGATCTGTGGGTTTATTTCTCCGTTTTTGTGCGTGTCTGGGAGTGTATGTCTCTCTGTTCCTGTTTGTGTGTTGTGTGTGTGTTGAGTGTGACAGTGAACCCCTCTTCTGTGTGCCTGTGTTTTACTGTTTGTGTCAATATGCGATTGTGTGTGTGTGTGTGTGTGTGTGTGTCTGCGTGTGTGTGTCTGTGTGTGAGAGAGAGAGGTGAGCATTCCAGCTCTGTGGAGAAACCAGCTCCTTGTTTGGAAGAGTCCGGGGGCTTCCCAGCTGGGAGGCAGCTGGCTGTGTGACTGCAAGGGTGTGGTCATCTCTTTCCACCAAACTTTCTGATGGAAGGAAAGGAGAGAGGAGGCAGGGAAGAGCTTCCAGAGGGGCCAGAAGGCATAGAGCATGGGAGGGAAGTGTGGAATTTTTAATGAAGAGAGAGACAACTGAACTAGGGTCTAATGCCCTGTGCAATCTGAGGGGGAACATTTACTGCTCTGGGTTTTTAATCCAGGCATGCTCACTCCCCTGCCCCCATTTACCCCCCATCTGAAGGGCAGGCAGCTGGCGTGGGGTGAGGGGAGGGGATGGTTCTCAAGGGCTCACTTTGCACTGCTAGTGATTTGTTTTTGAGTTCTGTTCTGGCTTGTCCATCCCCAGTAATCTAGGACAACATTTCCTCCTGTTCTCTTGCAGGGGACAGGAAGCTGCCTCTGGGGGCCCTGCAGCTGCCTCTGGGGGCCAGGAGGAGCCGCTTACAGATAGAGATTGCTGCTGCCTTCTGAGCCCCTGGCTGAGTTCTTGGTCTCCTCTTCAGTAGTGGTTTGGTTTTTTTCCCTTGTGGTTTCCTAAGTAAGCTCTACTCACTTTGCAAAGGAAGTGGGTTTCTTCCAGGTCCCACACTGGCATTGGTGGTCTTGGGGGCTTCTCAGAGATCTAAGGCCATTCTTCCTTCTCTGTGAACAGGCTTGGGGCTTGAGTGTTTCATGTATACAGATGAAGAAACCAAGGCACAGAGAGCCTATGGCTTGACTGCAGACACAGAGTCAGAGGAGAGTTTGGAAGCTGACCTGTGGGAGGTACTACAATCCCACCAGAAAGAGATCTCTGCAAACCCTGTCCACCAGATTTCAGGGAGAGTGCTGGTGGGAAAGGCAGGGGTGGGATCTTCAAGGGGACAAGAGTGGGGTCTGTGAATGGCAGAGAATGTTTTTGAGACAAGGCCTTAGTCTGTCATCCAGGCTGGAGTGCAGTGGCATGATCATAGCTCACTGCAGCCTTGATCTCCCAGGCTCAAGCGATCCTCCCACCTCAGCCTCCTGAGTAGCTGGGACCATGCAAATGTGCCACCACACCGGGCTAATTAAAAAAAAATTTTTTTTGTAGAGACAAGCTCTTGCTATGTTGCCCAGGCTGGTCTTGAACTCTTGGCTTCTTGTGATCCTCCCAAAGCACTGAGATTACAGGCATGAGGCCACCATGCAGAGCCCAGAGGTTTGGTTCTGTGGGGTAGAGATGCATTTGGGGTCAGAGCTGGATTGTTGTGGATAGCAGCCACCACCAGGGGTCCCCCTTCACCTCACTCCCCCATACAAACTCTTCCAAATCCATCTTGATCAGGTATTTAAAGGATTTTGGTTTGGGTAGGGTGAAATGATGACTCCACCTGGATGACTGACCCTTCTCCAGAGCCACAGCCGCACGAACACTCTCTGCCCCACACCTTGCTCACCAATCTTCTCCCGTTTATGGAAAGCCATGAGAAGTTGAGCCTGTGAACCTGGGAATTGCAGAGTGAAGACTTACCTGTTAGAAATGGATCTAAAATAAGCAAGGAGCATGTGGGAAGGGGAGGGAGGAGAAAGCCCTGCATGTCTGTGGGTTCTGGCAGAGGTGGGGGTGTCACACACCTTTGCTGAGTGGGTTTGAGTATTCTGCCTGCTTTGTCTTTTGTGTGACCATTCTCTGGTCGCATGTGGCTGACTCCTGGCTGGTGTGGGTGACCGGGATAGGCTTTACAATGAGGCACCGGCACACAGAGTTGTCTTGTTCACATTTTGGTTCATGGCTTGTGCTCCAGGCCAGGGAAAAAGAATTCACTCTTGCGAGTGACTTCTGCAAAAGAATTCTGTCACTGTGTTTCTAGGGGAGCTGGCATTAAGAAGGCTCCGGGTTGAATAGGTCCCAAACTGCATTTTAGTGCTTTATTTGTTGAGTAGATGATAATGTGGTGGTTGTTATTAATTTTGCTAATTGGCCATGTTCCTTATAATTTCAGCTGAACTGCCCCTCTTGTTTTTAAAAAAGCTGTCTTTTAAAAAAAACACAAGTAATACATTTTCCTTACAAGAAAAAAAAATGCTGATAAACAGAAAAAAGAGATAGAAATCACCCTTAATCTCACCTCCCAGGGAAAACTGCTGTTAACAATTTGGTGTTTACCTTTCCCAACTCTGTGTGTTCACACATGCATAATACAGTTCTAAAAAGCATTTTATTGTAGTTTGATGTTTATATAGAAAAGTATACATATCAATAAATAGAAATGAAAAGTAATTGCAAATACCACAATTACCTTTGCATCACCTAATGTAATAACTCTTTATTGATACATTACATACAGAGAAGCTCACTCGTCATAAACAGCAAACACTTGCTGAAATTTCCCAGACCAAATCCAGGTAAGCACTAGATCGTGACACAGCGTGACCCACAGCCCAGAAGTTCACTTGCACTTTCCTGTCCCAGCCCCAGAGGACCACAACCTTGACTTCTAACAGCAAAGACGGTGGTGCCTGTTTTGTTTTGTTTTTGTTTTTGTTTTTGTTTTTCCTGTGTAGACATGGAATCACTGCTTACCCTTTAGCATACTCATGTTTGGTTTCCAGCAGAGTTTTAATGCCCATACTGTATTTGCACACTTGTATTTGGTTTGCAATGCAGTTTTAGTGCCCATGCTGTTTTTACACAGTTGTGTTTAGTTTCCAGTGGAGTTATAATGCACAGACTTTTGCATACTTTGTATTTGGTTTCCAGTGCAGTTATAATGCCTATACTATTTTTGCACACTTGTGTTTAGTTTGCAGTGGACTTAAAATGCCCATACTATTTTAGGGGAGCCTAAAGCAAACTTGGTTTGGTTTCCAGTGGAGTTATAATGGCCATACTGTTTTTGTACATGTATGTTTGGTTTCTAGTGCAAGTATAATACCTATACTATTTTTGCACACTTATGTTTGGTTTGCATTAGACTTACAATGTCCATACTATTTTTGCACACCTGGCTTGGTTTCCAGTGGAGTTATAATGCCTATACTATTTTTGCACACTTGTGTTTCATTTGCAGTGGACTTACAATGCCTGTACTATTTTTTAGCACATTTGGCTTGGTTTGCAGTGGAGTTATAATGCCCGTACTATTTTTGCATACCTGGCTTGGTTTTCAGTGCAGTTATAATGCCCATACTGTTTTTGCACACTCGTGTTTGGTTCCTCGTGGAGTTATAATGCCCATACTATTTTAGCACACTTGTATTTAGTTTGCAGTGGAGTTATAATGCTCATACTATTCTTGGTTTCCAGTGGAGTTATAAGCTCATACTATTTTAGCACACCTGGCTTGGTTGGCAGTGGAGTTATAATGCCCATACTATTTTTGGACAGCTGGCTTGGTTTTCAGTGGAGTTTTAGTGCCCATACTATTTTTGCACACCTGGCTTGGTTTCCAGTGGAGTTATAATGCCCGTACTATTTTAGCACACTTGTGTTTAGTTTGCATTGCAGTTATAATGCCCATACTATTTTAGCACACTCGCGTTTAGTTTGCGGTGGAGTTATAATACCCGTACTATTTTGTCACCATTTCCCCCCAACAGTAGACAGTGGCAGTTTTCTGTGTCAGCACACATGTCTCTGTACCATCATTTTTAGTGGCTGCCTGGTGTTCCATGATAAGAAGTGCCACAGTTTAAATTTCCCGTTGGAGCTTTTAGTAGTTTCACTATTATAAACAACTCTTTATTGAACAGCCATGCTAGCTAAATGGGTGACTTTCGCCTCCTCCTCTGGGGACAGAGTGGCCAGAATGGTGGTGGGGGAGAGGCCCTCACCGGGCCGGCTGGAGCCCAGGTTGTGGTGTGAGGATGCTGGCATCGCTTCAGTTTGCCAGCTGGACCTCATCAAGTACGGGTGTTAATTACTGGGAGGCCCCTGGTTCTGTGAGCAGGCGGGGGACGCTGGGGCTAACTCGCGAAACAGGGTCACCTTGAAACAGACGCTTCCAGGGGAAGCGAAATCGAGGAGAAGACCAAGGGGAAGCGCAGGGCTGGGGCGACGGCCTCCCACCAGCCTCTGCTAAGTCACCCTGGTGCCCGGGAGCCCCTGGATGGGATGTGCATAGGCTCCCCCTGGCCTCGGGTGAGAATGAGTGTGTGTCTTTATCCCTGCTTTTAATTGGGGTGAGTCGGGAGCAAGAATGCCCATATCTGTGGCTTTCCCCTTTCCAGAAGACCTTTGCCCCCCAAAGCAGCAGTGATGCCTGCATGTCTTGAAAACGTGGCCGGTGTGAATGCTGTGGCTTGGGTGTGAGCCGGGGCTGGGGAGGGGGAACTACCCAGCAGTGCCAAACGGGAGCCCAGCTGTGCAGCATGTCCGGGTCAGGAGGTGCTGCCTGCGGCCCCAGCCAGGTACGCTCAGGACTGCAGGCGCGGCAGGGCCAGGTTGGAGGAGAATTAGGTTATTGCGTTTCCTCTGTAATTCTTCATCAGGGCTGCTGCCTAGATCTGCTGCGGGAAAATCAATGTGTTCTGACTCCATAATTTCCCAGGTTGCCTTACTCCAAGTACCTTGTGCACGGGAAAGGTGACATCTCTGGTCACATCTGTATGGACCAAGTGTATATATATATATATATATATATATATATATATATATTCTCTTTCCCACTTTCCCTTCACCCCAACCCCATCTCCACCTCCCCGTACAAGACTCGTTGGAATTTCACAACCTTTGCGTGCTTTTGTGAAAACACTCATTTGTGTTTGCGCCAGGCCGCTAATGGCGGACGCCAAGGTCTGCGGAGCCTACCTCTGTTCAGCTCTCGTTATGGCGAGGAATGTGCCGTTAATAATGCATCTATGGAACTCAGCTGTGTGGGAGCCAAGTAATTATCCCACTGTAGCGTTCCCGGCTTCAGTGTCATCACAACTGGGGCTTCATTAAAAGTCCTAACAGAGACGGTGTTGTGTGCTGCAGCCTGTATATATATTTTTTCATTTAAATTATCAGCCTTGCTATGGCTCAGAGGTAATTTGACTTTTTGAAACCGCTGAGCCCCTGTGAATTCCCCTCCCCTTCTCCCTCTCGCTGCTCCACCAGCTGATCAGCCCCAGAAGAACAAAAGGTTTATCTGAAGCTATGAAGCATATATTCACCAGCTTCTGGCGTCTAGATAAAAAAAAAAATCAAAGTACTCCATTGAACATGTTAATACTGAGCAAAATGCACACAGCTAGACACTAAACCTTTACAGGGATTTGGGCATTTGAAAAGTGATACCCAGATCAGGTCCTGAGCTACGTTTCTTAGCCCAGAGTAGAGCGAGTAGCAGACGAGGAAGAAATCATGTTTATAAACTAATACTAGAGACAGCAGATGGATGGCTCAAGAGTTCCCACCTTTTGTCTTATCTCTTTGTCTGATTTTGGTTGAGTGGGCAGTGGGAAAGCTTGAACAAGGGCACATCCTAGGGAGCTGGGTTTTCCCCTTTTCGATGGACTTTGACCTGCTGAGACTGGAATGTGGAGTGGGAAGAGAGGTTCCAGTGACTCTTGGGGGAAATGCTAAGAATGGGGATGGTGGCTGTTGTCTTTGTTTCTCCTGATTCTCTGTGGCCCCTTCAGCTGTTGACAGAGGAGAGCTGCCGGGAAGGACCTCAGAGAGGGACTTCGTCCAAGCACATGGCTGCTGTGCGCAGTACCTTCTTGGGGCCTCCTTGAAGTTCTGCATTTCACAGCTCCTTCCAGTTATGCTGGAGAGCAGCTGCCTGATAAAACTGGCAGGAGTGATCAAGTTGCATGCGTGAATCATTTCGTGAGATAGCAGATAGGTGCTTGTTTGGCCATGTCTGCCACTGGTGGCGTGGTGGTAGCAGGCAGTACGTTCCCTGTACATTCCTGTCTAATATTCTTGCTTGGCTTTGGATTAAGGAAAATATTGAAAAAGAAGCTTTCAACATATTTGGGAGGCAGACATAGCTACAATGAAACATGTCATGTTTTAAAGAGTTTAGGATTAAATGCTAGAGCCCAAGTTTTTGACGGGGAAGAGAATGTGGAGGATGGAATAGTCAGAAAAGCTTTAGAAGGATGTAGCCTATTTGGGTACTGATGAGACCAGCTTGGGTGGAATTTAACCTGCTCATGAAGCCACGAAGGTGCAGCATAAATGGCAACAGCTCATACTCAGATGGAGTGAAAGGGAGAAGAATCCAGTTTTCACTTTTTGTGGGTCTCACGGGAGGGCTCTGTCCTTTGGGGCTGGGGGTTAGCCTCAGTGTATGTAAAGTCGGGAGCCAGCTGCCACCCCTCTGGGCAAACACCTCCAGTGTGCCCTGGGAGGAAGATGTTCATCCCATGCACGGAGTACAAACACAAGATCCCCATGGTCTTCCAGTTTCTGGCCCTTTGGGTTCAGGAGTTGACCCCCAATACAACTTACTGAGGCAGCTTCCTGGGGCAGGCAGGATTCACAGGGTCTCAGACTCTCCACCCCAGGCTTGGAATATTTTTCCTCTCATGCCATCTAGTCTGTTTCTGCCAGTTTCATGCCAGGCTTTTTGCTGATTGCTGAGGCCCCTGAGCTAAGGCAAACACAGCTCCTATCCTAGAGGAATGTCCAGTCTGATGGGGGAGGTAGATGCATAGATGTGCAAATTACTAAATAGTATGAATGGGTTAGGAATTGTTTGTCTGTCCTGGTTATGTGTGCCTGGGAATAGATGAGTAAAGATAGAGAGTGGTCAGTGAAAGTTTGAAAGAGGAGGGGCATTTGAGTTGGGCTTCTGAATTGATAAATAGGAGTTCACCAGAAGAAACAGTGAAAGTATAGCAAAAATTAAAGGCATTGCAGAGAATATGATGCTCTTTGAAGTTCTTTTTGCTAGAGTCACTGGTGACTCCTGATTAGAGAAGCTGATGACTTTTGTAGTCTTTCCAGGCCATGAGACCCTGCTGCCCACTCCTTGGATACTCTTGTCCTCATGCATGTCTGAAAACCCCAAATCAGTGGTGTCCAGCCCTGGCTTCCTTCTCTCTCCTGTTCCACCCCCACAGCTAGCCGCTTGAAACCGTCTCACTGTCTCTCACACCAGTGTCAAAGCCCCTCGTCTCAGTGCTTCTGACTTAGCAGCAGCTCCTAGATCAGCTCCTTCCGCCTGTCCCCACCACCCCTACCCACACGGTCCTTGGACGCCCGATGCTTATAACCCCATTCTTCCCACCTGCCAAGCCCAGCTCTGATCCAGGCCTGTGGCACCTCAGGTTATTTTGCCAAAGAGGCTGCATTGTGGATGCCTCGAACATTTGCCAAATGCAGGGTCAGTGGCACTTCATTCTTTTTGCTTTTGTCCAAAGCACAGGGACCATTTCCAAGGCCTGTCTGTCATGGTCAGGGGCTCGGGAGGTCTGCAGAGGGAGAGGATTCAGACCTAAAGGAATGCATGGGAAACTGAATATTGACCCTCAAGATGTTACACATCCTGGGACTTGGCCTCCCAAGCTGAAAGCCTCCACCCATTTTTGGGAAAATCTGGCTTTTCCTGTTTTTGGGACAGCGAGTCTATGCTTGTGTGAGCTGTTGTGGAATCATTTTGGCTGTTTATTCTCCACAAGGGCCAGTTGTCCCTCATCAAACCCAACGAGACATTGTGCCTGGTGAAGTTAGACCCACCAGGAATGAGGTCGCCCCTCCTCCCTGGCAGCTGTGGCTGGGGTTTCAGAAAATAAAGTGCCTTGGTGCGATCCTCACCATTAAGGATTCCGAGGCGAACAAGAAAAATCAGCCAGGCTCATGCTGGCATCCAGGGACTGGCTCGGAGGTCCCAAGTCCCGGTTCTCCCTGGTTCGGAGCTGGAAAGAAAGAGGCGGAAGAAGTGTTTGAATACTGTGCTGTGAAGGGAACAGTCCTGCAGCGAGGCAGTTGTGATATTAGAGCAGACCTCCTAAGAGATCCCCTGGCTCTGAGCTGTGATCCACACGCCACATTCGCAGACAGCTGGTCGCCCAGCGTGGGCTGCGCCTGCCGCTCGGAGCTGGCACACTGGCGGGGACCAGGTAATGCTCTAATTTCCCTCGTGCAGATGCGGCCAGGAATATCTTAATTTATTGGTGTGCTGGCATGCAAGAGGGAATGCTGCCGGTGCAGCCTTGCATAACTATTAGCAAAAAATGGAGCTGATAGGGGCTTGACTCTTCCTAAAGTGGCTTTGAAATAATCATTGCCTTTTGTTGTGTTTGGAAGGGCTTGAACAATTCTTAATTATTTAATTATAGATATGCAAGTAATACACTGGGAATGGCCCAGCCATTCCAGGGATACTGAGCAGAGGAAAATGTTTAGTTACAGGAGGGAAAAAAAAAAAGGTGGTAATTAAATTGAAGTGTCGTTTGTATCACGCCACGCTACTCTGTCAGCGATGCGGGCGGGAAGAGGTCTGCTGGGCCTCACCTCGGAAATTCTTATGTAATAATAAGAACATCAACAGCATCGCCACCGTCTTCCAGGTGAGGCTGGGAGAGTTAGCAGTGCTCTTACATTGCCACTTGGTTGTGTTGTGCCAGGTTAGGGTTCTGGGAGGCAGATGCGATTGTTCCCATTTTGCAGATGAGAAAATGGAGCCCAATGTGTCATTTCACTCAGGGTTTGAAATCACAGTTGTATTTTTTCAGACACCACAGCAGCCTGCCTTTCTGCCCTGTCGGGTGACAGGGCTGAGCCTCCCCTGAATCTCAACTCCTTTTCTGTCTCCTAATAGCCTAGGCCAGCCTTGAGAACTTTGGTGACTGTTTGCCCGAATTGTGTGTCTGGCTCCATGGCTCGCCTCTCATGACCCACACCTTGTAATTATCCCTTATAAGCATTCATTGTATTCATATCATTAATTTTGTTTGGGCTGTTACATTTGATAGATACATTAAGCATTATATAGTTCTCTTTATACATGAAACTGAACTGCCTTTGAACAGTCAGCCGGCTAATTGCTGGTAATTTGTGTTGCTAACGAGAGGCAGAATAGTGGTATAACATTAGACTCAACAGTCAGTTAACAAATTTGCCGATTCAGATTGCAAAGCCTGCTCTCTGTGGCACAGGCAGGATGCATCTGATACATGAACAGATTTTTCAAAACACATGCAACTAAAAAATACCTCCCCAACTCTCATCCCCCCATCGAGGCCTGTGCAGGGGCTGTGGGTGCTGGGGTGGGTAGGGCTGACCCCCTATTGGCAGCTGTGGGACTGGGGGGAGCCTTGGGAGTGGGAGGGAAGGTGTGGGCTGCTCCTCAGGGGCCTGAGAGGCTGAGCCGGTGCCTGCGTCCTGAGCACTTTCTCACCCACGTCAGATCGGTGTTCAGGGGGCAGCCACAGCTTTCTTAAAATTTTCTTTCTGCAAGTCTTCCATTCAGGTCTTGCAACCCTGAAGGGGTCTTGGGGGAAGAGATTGGATGAGGTCACCTTCAAGTCCCTGTTGCCATAGCCTTAAGGTAATTCAGAAAGGGTGGTGGCGGGAGAAGCAGGGCCGTGGGTCCCTGGAAGTCCACGAACACTTCTGACCCTTCTGCCTTGACTTGAGAAAGCCATGGCAGTGCTGACAGAAGCCTGGTGCTAATGAAATGAGTGCCGGGGAGGGGCTGTGGGTCTGACACAGACAAGACAGCCAAGGCTCCTTCCTTCTGGAATAACAGAGACAAGAAGATACTATTCTGGGCTGAATTCTGTTCCCTGCAAATTCTACATATTGAAGCCCTAACCCCTGGTACTTGAGAATGTGACCGTATTTGGAGACAGCGTTGTTAAAAAGGTAACTTAATCAAAATGAGGTGCTCAGTTGGGCTCTAATCCAATCTGATTGGTGTCCTCGTAAGAAGAGGAAAATTAGAGCCATCCGGATGCATGCGCTCAGAGGACAGATCATGGGAGGACACAGCGAGCGGGGGTCTACATGCAGGCCAAGTAGGGAGGCCCCAGAAGAAGCCAACCCTGTTGACCCTGCCACCTTGATCTTGGACTTCTAGCTTCCAAAACTGTAAGAAGATAAATTTCTGTGGCTTAGGTCACGCCGTCATCACGTGGTTCTTCATTATGACAGCCCCAGCGGAGGAATGAATACAGGTAATCCCCGTAGCTCTAGGAGGCTTGGTCTGGGAGGCTGTGGTATGGGCTGTTGAAAAAGTTCCAGAAAAACAAAGTTCAGCAGGCCCCTTAAAGCTGGAAAAATGCAGTTTTTGGACAAAGTACAGAATGCCCTACGCTTAGGCAGTAGATAGCAGCCACTGCAAGCTCATTCCACGATAGAGGCCCAGCTCCTAAAAGGGATGGGACAGACCTTCTTTCATATACCCAGTTAGCTACTAAGGGACGCGGGGGACTCCACAAGGTCTCTTACACCCTTACTGCCATCTTTCGCTGCCGTTTCCATGGGAAGTGTGGGAGAGGTTTGCATTCCTGCGTCTTCCCTCTCTAAGCACATGGGTGTTGGTGCCTACAAACCAGTATTTATGAAAAGAACTTTTTAAGCTTGGAAGACAATGTGTGTGGCTATCAAAGCTTATTCTAGCATCTTCTAGGCCTGGTATCTGCTCAGTGAACAAACTGGGTCTGGGACTGAGCACCCCAGGCTCCAACTTCCTCTGCCCCTAGCTGCAGTCCATAATTTAAAAGATTTTTGTTTTCTTATAACTTAGCAAAGTAGCAGGAAACATTTGGATTCCCATCTTCTGGACAGATTGTTGTATTTGCAAGGTGTGGTACTTGGTTATGGGACTACTAGCCTAAACCTGATCAATATAGTGACTGTTCATTGGCACTGTGTCACACTTGCTAGGCAATTGCCATTACTGGATATAGATTTGGTACAGTATCCACCGTTTCTCCCTGGGTAATGGTCTTTGAGCTTGATGATAATGTAAGTGTGTGTATGTATATGTACATATATGTGTGTATGAATATACATGAAATATGCATACAGTCATGAGTACTTTTGTAGATGGTTAATGCATTTGTAAAGAAAATTATGTCATTAGAATAAAATTGATAGGTTTAATATTTTGTGCGTACATATTTGTTTTCAAATAATTTAGAATTCATAGACATTTCTTATAGAATGGGAATGGTGCTTCCATCGTGATGTTTTCCCCCACTTATGGTGTGATTAGCATCATCACAAGATGCTTTTCTAATGTCACGTGGCAGCTTTATCTGGAAAACCCAAATGTCAGTGTCCTGCCAGCATCCCTGGTCATGCTGGATAGGAACACACAGGAAATGAAAAAACCCACCATCAGAAGTTGGCCAAAATGTCTCAAACATGTGACCATTTGTTGCCATTAGTCCAGGAAGGCTCCTAGGGTTCTGCCCCCTTGCTATTGCCCCAAATTGTGGTCCCCAGGTGGCCTCTGAGGTCTCACTGTGGTTCTTCTTGGCTGGCCTTTCCTTCTGTTTACCAGCCAGGCAGGAACAGAAAGAGGAAGGCAGAGCCCAAATATGAGTAGGTTGCTAAGAGAATTGCATCTTCAGAGGGGTTCCATACATACAATAAATTAACAGTTGTGATGTCAGCAAGACACTCACAAATGGATAGGGAGCATGGGTCATTTAGAAAGTTGGGTGATAAAACTGATCTTTGGTGATAGTGATCTATCCTATGAGTTAACTGTAGAAATTCAAAATGGCACTAGTAAGTCTTTGTTATCAACATGGGTAGATGTTATTATTTTGTTTATCAAAAAGTAATGCATATTTGTGGAAAAAGAGATTTTGATAACATAGAAGAGTATAAATTCTCCCTTCTGTAAGCCCTCTTGACTCTTCCCTCTGTTTCCACTCCCTGGAAGCCACCTACCACTCTTACTGATGTTTATGTGCGTCCAAGAATTTTCTATGCCCATACACATGTATTATTCAGATGGGATCAATCACATTTGTTATTCTGCATCTTGCTTCCTTCACTTTTAGGATTGCACGTGGACATCTTTCTATTTCAGCCCATTTGGTTCTGCTCCATTAAAAAATAGAGTATGCATCATGTTTTATTTTATGGCTTTACCGTAACTTATTTAATCACACCTTTCTGGATGAAGTAAAAGCATTTGCAAAATGCAGTGGTGGCACGGATACACTCGGATGCTGGGGAAGGCTTCAGAGAAGAGGTGATATTGAATAACGGGTTTTGAAGAGTGGCTTGGAGTTTGTAAGTCTGGTTAATGACCAATGTGGAAGGAAGCCCTGCGGTATGAGAAGAGGAGTAGGAGGCTCAGTGGATTCAGGAAGGGACTAGAGTAGGAGCTCACGCACCTTTCTGCCTGGCAGGGCCTTCCCCCGGGAGCAAGTTTTGCCGTTGGAGAACAGGGCAGTTTGCTGCATCCCCAGCTTCTGTTTAGGCGTCAGGTGGGCTCAGGGGACGATGTGAGTGTGGTGAGTTGCATAGGGGTACAGAGTACGTGCAACTAACCAGATATTTGAGCCAAGTTTCCCAGCGTGTCAACTGAAATAAAGAGCGCGCGAGAGAAGGAACAAACCTACTCAGCTTGCTGATAACCCTGGTTATTGCCTGGGAAATGTTGCAGGGAACTGATGCCTGCTGACATGTCAGCTCCTGACAGAAACTCAGGTTGGCAGGCCCCGTTTTTTAAGCCGAGTGCCTGTCTGCCAGATCGCATTTGGATTGAGTGGCTGGCATTCCTCGAGCCTTGCTTAATAGGATTGAAAGAAAAGAAATGTTACTTTTCATCACCCAAGACAACAAAGAGAAACGGGGAAACGAAAATATTATTTCGTTTGAACAAATTACAGGGAGACTCTCTGGGGCGCTTTCAGGGAGTTAGATGAGGAAAAGCACTTAAATATCATTCCATCAAACTAAATTTTTAACTATAATTTTTTACAGATAAAATGTGTTGGGAGGATTCAAAGAAGATTAGAGCTCACCTAAGAAACAGTATTCAAATTTTACCAGCTAATGGAGGCCCAGCAAAAACTGTTAATGCCTATAACTTTCCTCCAAGGGATGGAGATTTCAGTATTCTTATAAAAACACATTGAGCTGATTTCATTTCAGTGTCTCTGCAGACTTCATTCGTGTAATTTCAGTAAGTGTTATAAATGTTATTTTAAGTATTATAATGATAATCCCTACTGACAATGGGGCTGGGAATCTCAGCTTCCATTACTAAGGTAATGTTTACCTCGGATAGTACATAATTGTTTGCTTTTTTTCACAGTAAACTCTCTGCTCCCAACTGCTTAATCAGCCATGGAAAAGAGAGGAGACTTTAGAAATGTTTAATGTTCTTCTGATTACATTAGAGTAATGGGTAAGCCCACTTCAGTGGGGCTGCAGGAACAGAACGCCTCTTTTCCCTACCTTGTTTATTTTTGGGGGAGGGGCGGTGCGTATGTGTTTGTTTTTGTCCACGGTTCTTAAAGAGGAGTGCGGTGGGCTGCGGCAATCTCGTGAATCATTTATTGTTATAAATATCACGGCTGGGGCATATATCTACCCAGCTCGTGAATTCTCAAGGCCCTTTTTCTGTGCGTGTGGTGGGCCTGCCCGGGCCTCGGGCTGTCCTCCTGGCGGGTCCTGTGAACTCTGGTATTCTGGTCACAGTCCACGTTTCTGTGCTCTCACGATCCACAGAGCGCCCTGTAGGCTCTCTGAATGTGTTCTCCGCTGCCTGCTTGGTGGAAGCAAGATTTTATTAGGCTTTATGAAAGTGAAACTTTTCTACCCTTGAATGCAGAATCTCTGGGGCGTTTTCAGAGCATTGTATAACATTTGCTTCTCTGGCTTCTTAAATATCTGAATCCAAATGTGATCAGGAATTAAAAAGGAGCAGGGAAGGTTGATATGCGTCACAGGTTGGAAGAATATTTGTTTCTACGGGTCTAGAGTGTTCAGAGCTCTCCTTTCTCCATCCCTTGACAATGGGGAAGTTCTGCTTTGAGCTTACTGGAAGCCATGTGTTCTTTAATTCATTCAACAAACGTCTGAGAGACTGCTCTGCTTCAGGCACTTTGCTGGGGATCTGGGGGAATGAACACATGAATTTTCCACACCTCCCTGTAGTTTACTGTGTTGATAAGAAAGCCAGGGATAAACAGGCAAACAAGTAAACATGTAATTACCAACGAAGAGATGTGTTACTGGGGCAGGGATAGGGACAAAGGAGGATGTTGGTTAAGCCGAGGTTTGAAGGATGAGAAGGAGCCAGCTGGGTGTGGGGCTGGAGTGTGGAGAGTGACCGGGACAGTGGTTCCCACGACGTGAGAGAGGCCAGCAGAGGCCAGGAGATACTGGGCCTTGCAGGACGTGGCCAAAAAAGGGGATCGTATTCTCCGCAATAGGAAATTATTGCAAGGCTATAAGCTGTGAGTGACATTTTCCTATTTTCAGTTTGTTTAAAGATTGCTATGGTCTCTGGGCGGAGATGGGAACATCCAAGAGCAAGGGTGGAAGCTCAGGGTCCCGTGGGTGGCACTGCTATGCTGTGCTGGCTGGAGATGATAGTCTGTGGTGGTGGCAGTGGGTGGGGAGGCCGAGTCAAGCTATAATTTGAAAAGTAGGTGGACAAACTCAGGTGTGTTGGTGTGGATGAGTTTCTTCAGCTGGCCCTCTGCCAGCTCTACCTGTGCCCTCCCCTGGTGGGACGTCATCTCCCAGGACTGACCACCTGGAGTGTCTATCTTCTTTCCCCAAAGACTGTTTGGAACCCTTTATGATGGTCCCTGAGAAAGGAGGGAGCAGGGCTGGCTGGATTCCCTGCTTCCCCAGCCCCCTATGAATTATGTTACTCCTTCTCAAGCCTCAGTTTCCCCAGCTTTTCTCGAGAAGTGGATGAAAGCACACTCAGCGTGCCTGGACCCTCCCTTCTCCCTCCCGACAAGCCCACCGACAGCCCTTCCTCCAGCCACCACTCCCTAGCTCCCCAAGGTCTGCAATATAATTTAGCTCGAGCCTTTAGTTAAAGACCAGGGCCAGGAGGTAGCTGATTTTCCCAGTCCTCGGGGTGGACACTTGGTAGGCTTCTGTGCTGGGACTGAGGAGCCGAGGGAAAGGAAGTGGAGTGACTGGTAATTACAGGATCCCAAGGGCCCCAGTCTGGTCCAGTTGGCCCAAAAGGGGTCCTGCCCTGTGGGGGTCTGGTCAGTGGTCATGTGTGCACCTGACTTTCTGGAGGGTCGGCAGCTACCACCAGGGGCCGGGGCGGGGCCGCCATGGGTGGGGGCTGGGGGGCAGGGATTAATTGCTTGGACAGAATATTCCCAGTGCCCAGCTTCGAGTTGAATTAACTTCCGAGGAAATATCTAATATCCCTCCCCTTTCCTTTGGAGAAGCAGCAACTAGTTGAATCCATCCATCTGTGTTTCTCTCACCCTCTGCATCCTGGGGAACCACAGAGGAATCTGAAAAAGAAGTTGCCAAAATCAAGGTGGAGCATGCGCTTCCCAGGTGTGCTTGGGAGCAGAGGAAGAGGGGAAAATAATGTTTTTGTTTCCTTGAAACACACACACACCCTCACTTCCAACCAAAACCATATGAATATTTTAACACTAGCGCGTTTTGTTCAAGCCAGGCGCAGTACATTCCTGGCAAGGCCAGAGAATGACCTGAAAACCTGAATATTTCAGGGAACAAAAGGTCCTTGGGTCTACCTCCGTCCAGGGTTATTTGAAGACTGGTTCGGGGGGTTTCGGGGCATGGAAGGAAGCGGGCAGGATTTCTGCTGGTCCCCCTCCCTTCCAGGCTGCGTGCTGTGGGAGCCCATGCCCTGCTCCATGGCACCAGGCAGCCGTGTGGAGCCATGAGGCCTGAGGCCCCAGCCCCCAGCCGTGCACCAGGCAGAAAGAAGGAGGCGGGAGAGAGGAGGAGAGGGCGAGAGGCGAGGGGGCTGGGAAATAGAGAAACAAACTCTATTTTCTGCTCATCTGTGGCAGGAGGCTCCCGCGGCCCACAAGCTCTCGGAGTGAAGCAATTTCAGACAGGGATGAGTGTCTGTTTTTCCCTGGAGCGGAGGCTAAAAAACCCCGAAAGCCCTCGGTTTCTCTTCCCTTAATATCCTGTTTTAGAAAGTGCAGTTGTGAGAAGGTGAAGGAAATGAAGAAGACCCTTAGCAAATGGAAACAGTCTTTCCCCTTCTGGAGCCAGTGGGCAGGGAGGCCTTCCTCCAGCTGCTATGGATGGGATGGACAGAGGCCGCCTCCGGGATTGGGAGAGGGAGCTTGTTGCTGAAGGGGGTCCCCGGCAGGTGGCCGTTTGCAGACAGGGCTTCAGATTCCTGTCCTGTCTTCGGGGATGTTTACTGACACTGGTGCCATTTGAGTGGCTTCACAGGCTCTGGACAATGGCACACCCAGCTCCCTGCCAGAGAAATGAGGATCTTGGAATACCACGGCTCTAGGCTCTGCTGGTCCTGCCTTTCTTACAAATGCAGGTGCTAGACATTCCTCCCCCCCGACCCCTGCCACGACCCTCTCTCACATGCCCACGGTGTGTGCCTACCATGTGTCTGGGTCGAGCAGATACTGGCCTTTACTGCAGTGTGAGTGCAGAGGTTCAGAGGCAGCCTGGTCCAGGGCGGTTGGGAGCTGGGTCTCTATCACTGGCAAATAGGAATTAGAGAGGCTGTTATGTCCTGGAGAGGCCTCTTGCACCTGCATGGTGGAAGGAGGATGGAAGCTGCTTCTACAGTGGAGGTCTCCCTCCGTGCCATCAGTGGGGTGCAGGGAAATCCTTCTCTCTATGAGTGAGGAGGGCCGGCACTACCTGTGGCTGCCAGCATTTCCTGTGGGCTTAAGTCACCCCCCAGCCTCGCCCTCCCCCTCCGCTTACCAGCCGCAAGTTCAGCGGCTGCTGGACTGCCTGCCTTACCTTTCCAGTCCTGCTGCCATGTGTCCCTTCTCTCTTGACCCTGCTCGGAGAGATGTCCCAGCCCTCCATTTCTCTGTAGAGATGCTGGCTCCTGGCTGGCCGCTGGGCCTCACTGGACGGGGGGCCCTGGCATCTGCCTGGGCGTGAACCTCAGTTCTGCATCCTGTTCTCTGGGCAACTAGGCCAGTCATGTAACCTCATGCCTGCTTTCTCCCCAATGAAACAGTCATGATAACAGCACCCTCCCCTTATGTGCTAGTGAGAATTATGTAAGCTACGTATCCAAAGTGCATAGATCGGTGTTGACATGGGATAGCAATGAGTGAGTAGATAGGTGTTTGATATTATGATGTCTGTGGGAGTTGATTTCTTTTCCTACAACTCTTTACCATTCCTGGAAACGTAGCTCGCAACACCCCTCCTGCAGGGAGCTCCCCGGCTGGCCTGACCCCAGGTCTTCCATTGTCTGCCCTGGGTGGTTGCACACCTAACCTTACTGCCTCCTTGCCTGCCCAGGCTGTCTTTAATGCTGTCACATGCATTCGGCACATCTCAGTTGGTTCCAGATTCCTTTCAGAACAGGGACTTGCCTGTCTTCTTATTGGTGCTCCTGTTCCTGGCCCCCAAATTCTAGACTTAGTAAATACTTAGTAATCACTTGCTTCATTGAATAGTATTAAACTACATTTTTTTAAAGGTAACTTTTTAAAAATTACTAAATTTTAGTAATTTTAGTAATCACTAAATTACTAAATTTTAGTAATCACTAAAATTTAGTGATACTTAGTAATACTTAGTAATCACTTGCTTCATTGAATAGTATTAAACTACATTTTTTAAAAGGTAGCTTCAAAGACTATATCTAATAAAGAAGGAATATATGTGCATGCATTCCTTATCATATGGTATCTGCTCTGGGCGAACCCTGGGAATCACGCCCAGTGCCAATGAAAAAAATTCAGCTCAGAGAAGAAGGCTGTTTGCTCAAGGTCACAGCACTTGGAAAGGCACAGGTAGGACTTGAATTCAGGGCTCTGAACTCTGCTAGGGCAGACTGTGCGGGCAGCAGAGAGTTGGGCTCTGGGGGTTTTCCAGTAGGACTGATTTTCTGATGAGTAGGGGCCAATTTGCCAAGGGTTGACCTTGGGCCAGGGGCTGTTGCGACCTGAGTATGCAAGTCTGTGAAAGAACGCCTGCTTCCAGGTGGCATTCAGGGGTGGCATGGTGACCTCCTCCGTTTTTATTGGTAGGCAGTGTAGTTGCATTGGGGCTAACACTCAACAGACTTGACTCTTAAGGTTCAGGGCACCTGACAGTGCCCAGGCCAGCTGCTGCTCTTGCCTGCAGTCCTGCCCCTGGCACCATGAGCTCCCTTGGACAGCAGCTGGCCAGGCCCTCCAGCCAGCCTCCTGGGCTCGGGGACCACAGCCACGGTTGCTGTTCCAGTGTTCCCAGTGTCTGTCTTGGTATACAGTAGGTGGCCAACCCAGGCAGCAGGGAATATGATGAGGGCCAAAGGGATTTGTCTGATTCTGGCAATTTCCTCCAGAGTACAAAGGAAACTTCTGGTTCCAGGTCTGGGTATGGAGTTTGAGAAACGGGCTGAACAGGGTAGGGTGAGAACACTGGCCTTTGAAATAGCCCCGCCCCTCTGTCTCACCCAGAAAGCAGGGGCACTACTTGGGGTGATCAGGAGAGGGCCAGGGGAGAACCAGGCCCCTACCCTGAGACAGAGTTTGGCTTTTGCTTCTCCCAGCAGTCTTCTCAAAGTGTGGGCCAGTGACACACACCATCCACAGGGTTTCAGAGTGTGCAAGAAACACAGAAGGTCAGGCCTCACCTGGTCCTGCCAAACCGGAATCTGCATTTTAGAAAAGAGCTCCAGGTGATCTGCATGCTCAGTCAAGTTTGAGAAGGGCTGGCCTGGAAGTCAGGGTACCCAGGGCAAAGGCTGAGGGAGATAGGACAGTGCCCTCCCGCCTGGCATCTGTCAAAGCCCTGCCCACTGCTAGCCATACAGCTTAGGGATGTGGCCTCTCCTGGTTTCATTTCCTCCTAGACAAGCTGGCCTGTCTCCCTGTGCTGCTGAACGAGGACTGGGGCAGCCACTCGTAACACGTGCCGGGGCACTTAGCACACAGCCCAGGCATCGTGAGTGCTGGCTGGGTGTGATGTCAGAGGCCTTAAGAACCTAGAGAGTAAAGGGAGGGAACACTGCTGATCTGAGAAGCTAGTTTTGCATTGGGCTTGCTTAGTGGAGCTTAACTTAGGAGCTAAACACCCGCCAGGACTCCCCGTGGAATTCTTACATGAAATGGCAGGGAGATGGGGAGCCAGAGTTAATGTTGGTGGTAGCAATTTTTTTTAAAATCTAAAAAAGATGTGTTGAAAGCAAGTGAAACCCCTAGTGATCGCAAATGAATCGCCTAAGCTCTCTTAGCATGTCTGCTTTCCTGAGTGACGCCTGGGTTCGCGTGAATGAGCCGCTGTCTTCTCATTACGAAGGTGCAGACTCCTGCAATGACTCCTGGTTCCGGCTGGCAGTCTGGTATGGGCCTGAGCCCTGGGTCAGCCTGTGGAAGCCGTATCCACGTGGGGTGGCAGGAGGGGCTCCGTGGGCAGGGCCAGGCATCTGGGCCTCCCAGCAGCTTAAATGTCTCCGATTAGCAAGTCGGGCGGGAAGAGGTGCTAAAAAGAATCCTTCCCGCCTCCTCCACTGGCATGTTTTGAAGGGAGTTCGGTTATGAGACTATTAAAATGTTATTTTGATAATTAAGCCCACAGCTGTTCCGAGGGCGGCAGGGGCAGGCAGAGCGCAGGCGGCAGAAGGCACGGTGCTCTCCCAGGCTCTGGGAGAGAGGGAAGGCAGGAGGGAGCAGGGCATGGTGAGGTCGGAGGCAGGACCCAGAGTGCAGCTGGCTGTAGGCGGAAAGTGCCCCTGTCATTGGGTCCAAGGATGCCTTTGAATGACTGGAGGAGACAGTGGCTCCAGCAGGCTTCCTGTTTTGCATATGGCAAGCTTCCCCCTACATGGCGCTACCTACTAGGTTTTACCACAGACTCTCAGAGCAGGGGTCCCTAGATCAGTGTTTCTCCAACGGTCCACGGACCACCAGCAGCAGCAGCAGCATCATCTGAGAGCTTGCTAGAAATGCAAATTCCCAGCCCCATGCAGGCCTGCTGAATCGGAGACTGTGGATGAGGACTGGCAGTCAGTGTTTGCTTTTTTAGAGACAGGGTCTTGCTGTCACTGGAGTGCAGTGGTGCTATCATGGCTCACTGCAGCCTCAAACTCCCAGTGATCCTTGCATCCCAGCTTCCCGAGTAGCTTTGACCACATATATGTACCACCATGCATGGCTAATTTTTAAAATTTTGTATAGAGACAAGTCCAACTATGTGGCCCAAGCTGGTCTCGAACTCCTGACCTCAAGCAATCCTGTTACTTCAGCCTCCCAAAGAGCTGGGATTACACGTGTGAACCATTGCACCCAGCTTGTAATCTTTGTGTTAAAATATTCTCTGGCCAATTCTAATTCACTAAAGTGTGAGAACCACTTTCCTTAAAGATCACCTGGCAAATGGGGCTCAGCATGCAATGATTCCTTAGAGACTGGTATGGCTTGCTGTGAGGTATGGGTGAGGGCGTGGGGGTGATCAGTAGGCTCACCACATGTAAGCATCCCTGATCTAGTCCTGTTCCTTCATTGAACTGGATAGCAAAGAGCAGCCCAGAGAGGGGAAGGAGGTTGTCTAAGGTCACTCAGCACATCAAAACAAAACTGGAATTAGTAATCAGCTGGGTCTCTTGATTCCAGATTTTTCTGTTGGACTGTCTTTTAGAATGCAGAGGATGGATGCAATGATTTGAATGTGTTCCTCAAATTTCATGTCTCCAGACTTAATTCCAGAATCCATATGTTGAGTCATTTGGAGGTGGGGCGTGGGAGGTAATTAGGATTAAAGTCATCAGGGTAGGCCCATATGGTGGAACTGGTGGCTTTATCGGGAAAGGCCTGAGTGGACATGCACACACTTGCTCTCTTGCCATGTGATGCCCTGTACCATGTTATCACATAGCAAGGAGGCCCTCTCCAGATGTCGTCTTTGTGCTCTTGGACTTTGCAGCCTCCAGAATCATGAGCGAAATAAACTTATTTTCTTGATAAATTACTTAGCTGTTCCATTCTGTTATAGCAACAGAAAATGGAGTAAGACAATAGAGCTGAGCCAGAAGAGGTTTCAACTGGAAGTGATTGGGTAAGCTAAGGAGATGTCCCACAGCTTACAAACCCAGAATATATTCACTGGCCTGGAGTCTCCCAACATCCTCTAGACATGTTCTGCTGGGAGTTATTGCAGGACATACATCAGTCCACCCATGTGTCCACGCATCCACTGGTCCATCCATGTATCCATTTACTCCTCTGCTCACTTCTACCTTCCATCAGTCCATTCATCCATCCATCAGCCATTGTCCATGTGTTCATCCATCCATCCAAATATTTAAGTCGCCATTCACTTACCCGTCTGCTTATTCACTCCCATCCATTCATCCATCCACCTGTCTACTAGTTAGCCAAACCTTCCCACTCTCCCTTATGAATAACCTACATGTACGGGCCACTACATATCACTCTTAACCAGTAGAAACCTAAGTTAACCCAGGTGACATGACTGGGTCACATGAGTTCTGTAAGAGACTGTTGAGCAAGGATTATGACAACAGTTGAGTCTGCCTAGGACCTGCTCTTCTATTCCTCCCGTTGCCAGCATCCATCTCCAGTGTGCACTGTGGGAGGCCTCATGTTCCATCCTTTGTATCACCACCACCTCCCTCCACACCTTCTTCATGGTTCCTTGAGCCATGGTAATAGGTGTCAGCTGGTCTCCCTGCCAAGCAGCCTCTTCCAACTCATGCTGTCACTCAAAATCCGGAAGTACCACACTTGATCATGCCACTTCTCAAAGACTCCAGTGGGCTTCTTAGTACCTGTAGAAAGAAGCCCACTGTTTTGCTCAGCCACGTGTTGTTCTCTGTGCTTGGCCTAGTCTAGATATCAGCATTATGTGGCCTTTGGTTCCCAATTTGTGCTGAAGTCAGAGTGAGTGATTTGCTGTTTGCAGACTTCTTTTGTCATGTGCTTTGCTTGCTTCTGTGCATGCTGTCTCCTGTGGAAAACACCTTCACCCCATGCGTCTCACTCCTCCCAGTTAAAGTCCTTCCCACTCTCCGTGGTCCTGCTCCAGTGCCCCCGCTCCCTTTACTCATGAGGTCTGCTTTTGTGTCCCACAGGGATGGGACATTCCCTCTGAAGAGGGAATTGTCACGCGTTTGGCTCCTGTTTGCAAATCTCATGCTCACAGTGGATTTCGGGCAGCTGCAGGTCTGTGTCATCTCCACTCCAGGTCACTGCCCAGTACCTGACACTTAGTAGGTGCTGCTTCTGAAGCTGGCAAGTTCAGGGCTTAGTTACATGTGTCTAAGACGAGTGTTGTAAGGGAAAGACCTAGAAAGGGTACTGGGGTCTGACTGTTGGGTTAAAAGGCTTTGATTGTTTTCCCCTCAGTACACCTGGTGCCTGGCACATAGTAGGTGCTCAATCAGTATTTTTTGAGTGAAAGAATGAATGGAAATATTTACCTTCTCTTTAATGTTTGTAATTTCAAAATAAATGGGGAGCAAAGAAAGCAGGACAAATACTAAAAATTCAGTACCCAACTTCCCCGGGCAGTGTTGGTCACCTAGGGGGGCAGCTGCCTGTTCCCTTGTCCCTGTTTTGGAGTGACCTGTGGGTTCGAGTGGGGAGGGGCTGTGCATTTCATTTCTGAACTTCAAGTCAGAAACTGTATCCTCTCTGCTCTTCTGGTCTGTTCTGCATCCCCACCGCTCATCTGTTCTCTATGGTAGACTGGAAATGGCCTTCTGAATGTGTCTCCCTGTTTGGAGTCTTCAGTCGCTCCCCATTGTCCTTAGGTAGAGACCCTCAATGTATCCCACAAGGCTCTGTAGAGTGGTCAGACACCCCCTTCCTGCCCTCCCCTCTATCTGTCACTTGCCCTTCGCTCTGCATTCCAGCCACAGGCCTTTGTGTGTGCTGTTCCCCTGCTAGGACTTGCTCTCCATGTGTCAGACCTGCCGAGACATAGGTCTGATGCCCTCGGAGAGCTGCCCCTTTCTCTACCCTCCTGGGTGTCCTTCTCTCAGGCTGCAGTTAGGTGGTGGCTCGCATGTGCAGTTGGTGAATATCCTCCTCCCTGGCTGGACTGGGAGCTCCTGGTGGGCAGGCACCACCAAGACCTGAGGCTTTATGCAAGTAAGCATTTGATGCTTATTTGTTGAATGCATGAATAAATGGAAAAAAAAAAAAAGAAATACAACGTAGGAGCTTAGCAGATGTTTATTGAATAAATGGACCCCACAGTATAGATGCCTAGCAAATTCTTGTTGGATAAACCAAGAAACCCAAGCAAATTGAGAGGGCTCAGCATCTTGTTGGAAAGCTCTGGCCAATGACTCTTGCAGTTGGGCCTTCTCCAGACCAGGGATACTATCTGTCTGTCCATGCAGCCCTCCTGCTCTTGCCCTGTTAGCTCAGGAGGCCCTACATGGCTCTGCCTTTGACCCTCCTGACTGTTCTACCCCAGCAAGCAAGCAGGAGCTGGGGGAGGGTGGCCATGGGGCCCTAGAGACCTCTTCTGACACACTTGTGCAGGGGGTGGCCTTCTGGTGAGTGATGGGATGGAGCCTGCCCTGGCGTCTGGCCCCTGATATCACGACTCTCTTTGAACTTCTGTAATCCTTTCAACTCCAGAGCTGTCTGGTCCAGCCCTGATCTGGAAACATCTTCCAGAACATCTGTTTTCCTGCTCCATCAATACACTCCCCAAAGAGGGCCAACTTGCCAAATATTATATATAACATCAAACATGCTATCTGAATTCAATTAAGTGATTTGGTTGGGGAAGAGGTTGTGGTAATTAAGCATACTGTTTTGGAGCGAATTATAGCAAACTGTTTCATTCTCCATTAGCAGGCACCTCTCTTGACTATGAGCTAAAAATAAGGGAGAGGAAGAAAAAGAATTAAGTTTAAGTTCCCACCCCCACCCCCAACTCACCATATAAATGAAGACAGCTTGATTTATTGGAACCATTATGGGTTTTAGTTTTTAGCTCTGTGGTGCTCTGTGACCATGGTGAAGTCACTTAACCTCTCTGAACCTCAGCCTTCTCATCTGTAAAATAGGGATGGTAACACCCATCTCATAGGGTTGCTGTGAGAGTTAAATGACATCATGAAAGAAGGAGCCTCCCTGGTACAATTCCATGCACAAAGCATGCCTTCGTTAAAGGGTCATGAGGGCATGGAGGTGCATTGAGGCTGGATGATTTATGCTCCATCAGATCCAGATTAGAAGTCCTTTTTCTAACAAATGCATCTCAAGAGTGTGCTAGTGTGTTTGTGAGGTTCTGAGAGCAGGGATGAGGACTCTCCTGTTTCATTTTGTTTAATACCCATAGTCCATAGCTCAGAGCAGTCAGGCTCCACAGGTGAGGAGGGGCAGAACACAGACTTCAGATGGTTTCAGGTCCTGCTTCAGCAGTTCCTTTAGCAGCTCTGAATTGCTTGGGCAAGTTGCTTACCCCCTGCCACATCAATTTCCTCCTCTCTAAAATGGGATATCACTAATGATTACTGACCTCCTAGGTTACTGTGAGGATTAAATGAATTTAATAAATGGACAGCACTTAAACAGTGCCTGACACATAGTAAGCTCCCCATACATGTCAGTTTTGTTATTCATTTATTTAAAGAATGGCCCATGTAAGCTGCCAGTTTTTTTTCCATGGCACTCCACTACTTAGGCTAGGGATGCACCACACAACCATCCCCACACTGACAGCAGTGCCCATTTATCAAGTGCCTACCATGTGTCAGTAGAAGGCCCAGAGGAGGCGCTTAACATCCGTTTTCCATGGATGTTGCAACAAGCCTGCTGTTACTTTCATCTTTCAGGGGAGGAAACTGAGGCTCTTAAAGTAATCTAGCAGAGGCTACATAGGCAGCCAGGACATTGCAGGGCTAGGGTTTGTACCCAAGCCTATGGGACCCCAACATGACTCTCTTTTCACTCTGTCATGCTGCCATTCAGGAAAACACACCTCCCAACCCTGACCCTAACGGGGTGCCTGCTCCATGCAGACTTTCACATCTGCAGTCTCAGTGGAGACTGCCCACAAGTCTTGGAGGATTTGTATGTTGACCTCCATTCTGACCCTTAGCCACTCCCTTCTCCAGAAGTCCATGAAAAGCTCATTCTGGGTTGAGTGAGGTGGTAAGACAGGTTCATCATTCCCGGAAGAGGGGACACTGGTTCGAAGGATTTTTGTCATCCAGGAGGGAAAAGACGACGGCCTGAGGAAGGATGCTGGTAGCAGAGTTGGAAAAGAGTGGGCAGATTGTGGAGAAAACAGGACTGGTCACCAGTGGGCATGTGCAGTAGGTGCTAGTGTTCTTTAGAGGCGGAGGTGTTCCCTGAAGGGACGCTGTTCTGGGAAACCTTATTAGAAGGGGCTGGTGGGGTCTAATCTGACTCCTGAAGGAGGGATGGGGTCATTTCAGACAGTAGAGACATGAAGAGTAAAGGTTTGGAGGTGGGACGGCCCCGGGACCAGCTGTGGCGAGAAGAGGAGGACGTGAGAAGGTCCCTGCATTCAAGGAGCTCCCTGTGTGCTCTGGACCAAGAGGCCTGCAGCCAACAGTGGCCCAAGAAGAGTGATGTCCCACACCAGCTATTCCGCAGATTTGAGTGGGCTGGGAATTTTAGTGCCAAGGGGAGGCTGCCAAGAATAGGAATGGATGTGGGAGATATTGGGGAGCCCTCATTGGACCACAGGCCTATGCAGAGAGCATTTGTCATTCATTTATTCATTTGTTCAGACCATCAATGCACTAATACTGTGGGGCAGGAGACCAGGCAGAGGCGAGAAGGGAGACAGACAGAGGAACGAAAAAGGAACAAAAACCCTCCCCGGGAGGCACTGAAGGTTTAGGAGGCACACGGCTGTCAGACGTTTTTTAAATTGCAAGAGCTGGAACCCTGCCCCCAGCTGGTCTAGGGAACAAGGGGAAGGGCTCACTGCTGCTGAAACTAGGGCTTCTCAAGGCCCAGCAGGCCCAGCCCTACCCTCTCTCTCCCCAGCTCTCAGTCCTCCTTTTCTCTATTAGTCTCCCTCTGCCAAAACCCTTGCAGTATGGTAGGGAAAGTGGCCACCAGCACCTCCAGGCCCACATTATACCAGCGTAGCAACCCTATGAGGTAATACCAGAAAATTCTTACAATTGGCTCTGATTGGCCAGGCCTGGTCACATGTTCATTTTTGACCTAATCACTTTATCCAGAGGCATGAAATACACTCATTGGCCAGGCTTGAGTCACATGCTCATCCTGGACCCAATCACTTTATCCAGAGACATGGAACACACTGATTGGCCAGTTCTGAATCACATGCTCACCTATGATTCAGGGGTGCCAATGTTCTCTGATGGAGGTTCCCCAAAAGACACTTGGGTCATTGTTCCCAGAAGGAGGGAGAACGGATGCTGGCAGGAATAAAAACAAGGTCCACTTCTGGGGCAGTACAGGCCAGCTCTCCCCTGCAGAAGTGAGTGGAATGAGTGCTTAGAGCTGGGTCCACCCTGTCAAGTGGGATATTAGGAGCTGACCATCACAGAAGGCTGGGTCCATGGAAAGAGGGGGCTTCTGGGCCAAGGAATGGGGACAGCTGGTGGAGTCCACATGGGCAGAGGGGGCCCTAGCCTCTCTTGGCATCTCATGCACCTCATTTCCTTGCATCTGCACTGGATGGCTATTCTTTGCATCCTCCCTGCTGGGGCTGGGCTCTTTTCAATGCCTTGCCTTTTCCCTGGTGAGTGCATTTCAGGGTGGTAATGGGAGCTTTTGTTAAGGCTGCTTGTGGTCCCATTCCTGGTTGGCCAGCATGAACAGCAAGCGAGATGGCAGGGCTGACTCTGACTAGGAGACCTTTTTCTTTTGAACCCTTCTGGGGTCTGTTTAGCCTGATTCTGTCTGGGCAGTGCATAGTGTTTTCTGGACAGAAACCCAAAGCTCACCCCTGTTTCCACATTGTGGAGCTGTGCGTCAGCATCATGGGAGCATCTCAGTGGCAGCTTTATACCTCCCTTTTGTCCCGAGAGGGAGACTGTTTGGCTTGGGAAATGAAAGGATCAGCTAATGCCATCCTGGGTCACATCAAAGCCAGCTAAAGCTGGGTGGGCTGGCTCCTCATGGCTTCACAGGTGTGCAGGTCCAGGCTGGCAGAGGCCCTAGCCCTAGCCCTGCTTGCTGCTTGCCTTGTGATCTTTGGCAAGTCTCTGTTCCTTTCTGTGCCTTGATTTCCTTATTTGTCCACACTGGAAGATGAATACTTTCTGAAGGGTAAAACTTGAAATTCAAGAGTGATGTCATCAATATGGGCCCATTCCTTTCTGTCCCTGGAGACTTCTGAGCACCCCGTGAGAGTCCCAGTGAGAGGGCTCCTGTCTTACCCCTCTTCTGTGCCACTGCTGTAGCTGGCAGCTTCAGAGCACATGGCTCTCATTTTAGGAGTAACGCCTCCCCCTACTCAGAGAATGAACTGTGAGTTTTGTGCACAGGCTGCCCCCTCTCAAGGTTGCTGCCTCCCCCACTCCCCAAAGTTCCTCGACACCCTCTTCCCTTCCCCTTCCCTGACTTCTGGGGCGAAGCTCAGCGCTGCCACCACCTCCCCCCAGTGCTGGCCGCCAAGCCATTACCCTCCCTTCTCACTGGCTGCACATCAGCACAGTAATCATTTTCAGATTTACAAGCATTAAATATTTTAATTTAATGCCTTGGCTCTCTTGTAATTCATGCACTTAATTATATGATAATTACTCAAATGAAAGAGATACAGCTGCTGCCATATCAATTCTGAGGGAAGACTGGATTTTTGAGTTGGACTCATTTTGGTGGTCTTCCCCTTCACCCAGCTCCACATCCCTCCCTGCAGGCCCCCTGCAGCCCTTCTTTTCTTTGGTCCATGGAATCTGTCGTAGCCCTTCCTCCCCCATCAAGTGCTGGGACTGGGCTGCAGGGGAGGTGAGAGTCTAGGCAATCTGCACCCATCTGCTCCAGGAACAGGGTGTGGGTTCTGACCCAGTTGGGTGACCCAGACTCTTATGGGTGCTGCTCTGCAGGCAGAGAAATCTAATGACCAATGAGCCAGGTTGGGAGGAGCCATGGCCCTACTTTGAGTGGTAGAAGAGGAAGGACCCTCTCCCCACCAGGCAGTGGAGGTAGCTGTGAGTGCTGTTTGGGGGCCTCTGTGGCAGATGGAGAAGCCAGGAAGCCTGTCTCCTACTCTGGTGATGGAACCATGGTGATAAAGAGTCAACTTCTCTTCTGAGTATCTCTACTGAAAGTGGGGCTAGACCAGGCCTTCTACCACTGACCACCAGGGGGTTTGCAAAGACAGATGAAGGAAAGATGGAAGGAAGGAAGGAAGGAAGGGAAGGAGGGAGGAAGGAAGGATAGATGGATGGATGGTGCTTTCTGATGGGAGCACCCACTGTGTTTTTATCACCCCTTCCCTCCTCTTCCCTCCCCTCCACTCCCCTCCCTTTCTCCCTTCTCCTTTCCGTTCTCTCCTTCCATCCTTACCTTTTCCATTTTATTTTCCTACTTTTCTTCCTTTTGCTCTTTCCCTATTGACATCTAAAATTATGTTTGATGCCTGAAGGATACTGGCTGTTGTGTAAGAACTGTAACTATTAATTTTTGGCAAGCATTTCAACTCCTGCCCTCCCCTGTTCACGGAGCCCCATTGGGTCTGATGTTGCTGAGTGGATCAACTAGAGACCCTTTGAGTTGATGGCAACAGCAGATTTGAGAATCTGGTGGTGTTGCCTTGAGCCAGGTCCTCTTTGGTTCTGAGGGCGGGCAGCACTTGGGAGGGCTTCTGCAAAGCTGAGCCTGCTTCCTTGGGGGAGAAGAGCCCCTTTCTCTTAGTGAGAATCAAAGAGAAGTGTCAGAGGACATCGGGGTGTCAGAGGGGCCCATAGTGCTCTAGCGCTCAGGCCTGAGCTTTTGAAGAAGGATTTCGGCTTTCCTTGGAATGAGAAGTTGAGTAAGGAGGGCGAAATTTCCGAGCCAATCATGTGTCCAGGCTTTTCGAAAGTTTCCTGGTTGTTCGGTTGGGGAACCTCCTGGTCTGAGGGAAGACTTGGCCACTGTTGGGCCCACACGTTTTGTAGGTGTGGGAGAGCTGGACAGTGCATTTCTGCTGAAGTGCATGTTTGCACTGAAAAGGGTTACAAATGGTTTGCCCGTATGCAGACAATTTTCAGCTAGCTTACGGCAGCTGCGGCGCCGTGCTGATAGATTAAAAGCAGCAACCAGCCCCAGAATGAAGTGTATTAGAACTCCTGCTGGGTCGAGCTGGGGAGAGGCCCACACAGCTGTCATCTAGGCCAAGTTTCCAACCGAAACCTCAAGAACAGGATGGAACTCTGAGAAAAGTTAGCTTTCTAAATGAGGTGGCCGGCTGTTAATCAGGAGAGTGGGGAGAGGGATCCAGGGAATGTTGGGGATTTGGAGGATGAGGATGAGGAGGAGATTGGTGGAGGTGTGCCAGCCAGACCAGGAACTTTGTACAGAACTGTGACTTCCGGGGCCAGGGAACAAAGAGGCTGTTGCTGGTAGGAACCCTGGGCTGGGCACAGCACCCCCTCCTTCTGCCTGTCTTGGGAGGCATCTATCTTGGGAGCTGGGTGAATAAGAAGGACATCTGGGTGTCTCTACACTACTTCTAAAGACACCAAGAGCTAAGTGCCACCACAGCATACCCCATCCCACCTGCTGAAACGGTAGGGCGACTCTTGGGTCTGCGGAGCTGCACAGATCTACATTTGTCCCCGGGAAAGTTTACTGTAGAGCCACCTGCTGCCAGCTGGCCTTCGCTTTCTCACGGCGACAACATGGGGGTCATTTTGATTTGATACGTTTAAGGGATGTCTTGTCCTCTTGTGTTGTGAAAGACTCTTGTCAGGGATCAGGTCCTGGCGCCTGAGTGTAACTCAAGGCTGGAGAAGGGGGTCCTTCCCATTGTCACAGATGCCACTTGAGAGCATATCTAGCATACCCCCGTCCTTAGAAGAACCAGAATGCTTAGAGATCTAGATATATTCTTCTTTTTTTGATATATGCTTATTTTTGCATAAGCAAAATGTTTCCTGTTGGAAGGGTCAGATGAGTCTTTGCTGAAAAAAAAAAAAAAGAAAGAAAGAAATTCAACTTAACTACATTATGATTATAAACAGTACAGCATAAGGCCATAGTTCAGTGGCAGTGGTGTTTGCAGTACCTCTATAGCAAATCTACCCATTTAACAATTTGCTGTGTCCCCCCTCAGGCAGGCCACCGGGCAGTCCCATCAGCTGCAGATGTGGCAGCTGTGTAACCATCAGGTGCACTGGATCATCCAGGAAACACAAACCTAGGCACAGAGACTGCTGGCATCACACATCAGCTGGGGCAGCCTTACGTTGGGAAGAGCTGCTGTGCATGACCTCGGCCCATCAGATGGTGGGAAATAAGCTCTGCCCATTGGTGGCGTGTTTGGAGGCTCTTGAGCAGACATGGAATGGTGGTTTCTTTCCTGATGAGCAGTCAGGTTGCAGATGTTTTCTTGGATTTCTGAGCTGGCTGTGCTAGTGGGGTGGGGGTGTTTCAGTGGCAGGCCATGGGGAGGGGTCTTGCGGGTGAGGGAGGGGTGCAGGTGGATGCCATTGGCCTGGTTGAAGGGTGTGGTTGGGATGGTGCAGACAGGTCTAGAGGCCAAAGACGTGGGGAGGCAGGCTGCCTTGGTTTGAGTCTGGGCTCTGTCACTTGCTGGCTGCATGACTTTGGGCAGGCTGCCCCACTTTCCTTAACTATCAAATCAGGATAATGACAGCATCTCTCTGAGAGAGTTGTTGTGGAGATTAAATAAGCTATCATGTGTCTTAGACCTTGTATGTTGTTTTATGAATTACCCAGCTCCCAGTTCTGCAGGCTGTATAGAAGTATGGCACCAGCATCTGGGGAGGGCCTCAGGCTGCTTCCACTCATAGCGTAAGAGGGAAGAGAGCCAGCATGTGCGAGGTCACTTGGCAAGAGAGGGAGCAAGAGGGAGGGGAGAGGTGCCAGGCTCTTTTTAACAACCAGTTCTGCAGGAACTAACAGAGCACGAATTCACTCACGCTTCTGCCCCTGTGACCCAAACACCCCCCACGAGACCCCAGCTCCCAACACCACCACACTGGGGATTAGATCTGAGTGGCCAATCATCCAATACAGCAACATGTGAAATGCTTACAGCTATGCTGGCCGTTTAACTACCCAATGAATGTTGGCTACTTGGTCAATCTTCCACAATTTTGATTAGTTTGACAAGAAT
Organism: Saimiri boliviensis; assembly: GCF_048565385.1. Taxonomy (NCBI): domain Eukaryota; kingdom Metazoa; phylum Chordata; class Mammalia; order Primates; family Cebidae; genus Saimiri; species Saimiri boliviensis. The sequence continues at coordinate 122,770,581 of NC_133449.1, forward strand.
CCTCAAATCATCGGGTCTGATTCTAGAATCCATTCATAAATCTCTTGCACAAATGCCCAGCTTTCCTTGAATGCCTCCCACGATGGGGAACTCACTCTAGGCTGCTGTCACAATCAATCTTAGCCAACTTCTTGTGGATCTAGTTTCCAGACTATACTTTTTCGGTGGCTCTCACCTGGTACAAACACCTTCCTGATTTCTTCAGTATAGAATCCCAAGAACACTCAACATCTGCGACCCATCGAGTGCGTGCCAGGCCAGGCCCTGTACCAAGCACTTTACCTGCATGATCTCATCCATGCTTCTGTGTCCTAAGAGACAGATGTTATTTTGCATCCATTTTTACAGATGAGGATAAAGGATCCAGGAGTGAATTTGTTTTAGGCTCACACAGATCCAGTTTGTCTGGCTGAGACTGAGAACTGTCTGATGTCATGATTCATGTTCCTAACCATTATCCTTTACAGGCAAGCTCAGAACCAGCCAATTCTTCGCTGTTTTTCTCGGCTTCCCTCTTCTCAATTGCAGTCAGCCCGCTCGTCCATAATGGTTTCTTCCCATTGATGTTTTACTTGCATGATTTGGGGAGACTGTATAGGGATGTTACCTTCTGAGAGATATTGTATATCCAGCCTCTCACAGCACCATTAAACTACTAGAGTAAATTCTGTCTGCAGGAGACAGAAACCACTCACCACTGTTGTCTAGTCTCTTAAATTAATAAAAGTAATAATCTGATAAACTGGTTATTGTAATTTATCCCCGCAAAGCAGAGCATGTGCCTGAATTGTCAATCGGCCCTCAAAGCGGTAGAACATAGCCAGCAATTACCAGAGGCTCAGTGAGCAGGGCGACTGCAATCCCGGGGTCTTCAAATTAGGAGAAATAATGAATGCATCCAGAACACATCCATTTTTCAGCAAGTGCTGCATGGATTATAAAATTTACTATCAATAAAATTATTCATTTGTGCCCTATGCCGCACTTAATGCACCTGAAGTGAGAAATTAGAAGTGTGTTTAATTCTGGTGCTGGAAGAAAATACAAGTGAAGCAGATTTGCAGTAATGGGAGAAAGTTAAAAAAAAAAGGGGGGGGGGAATCAATTTAGTGATTGCTTTCATATTTTCGAAGAGCAGACTGGTTTTTCTTTCTTTTTTATGATAAGAGCATACACATTCACTTAGATCCATGGTTCCTGTATTGCTTTCAAAGAATCTTTAAATTTAGAGAGGTTATGAATTAAGCAGAACATACTACGGTGAAAAGTACATGCTTGTCCTCTGTGTTCTCTATATCTGGTGTATAGATATGTGTGTATATATCTTATGTGTCCATAGATGTACACAGACACACACACAGTGAAGTTGATGTAGTTGGTAAATATTTAATAACTTGCTGTCTGATAAAAGACAGAATTTTGATTTTGTAGCCTTTGCCAATTTCTGTGGTGTAAATACTCCCACTGTGGGCCAATTTCAGTCTACCAATATCGCTCGCTGAATCTGGAGTTGGGAAGAGAAACACACAGTTGGCTCTCAGGAGTCAGTGTGAACTGGCTCTAGCACAGCCCTGCTTTATCTGTGCACACGTACGTGCATCTAGACAGGCATGTATCATCTCTATGGTTTAAGAAAGAAAGAAAGGAGACATAAATGCTATCCATCAGTTTGAGCCCTGAGTATCATCTGTGTGTTTTCCCAAGTGCCAGCCTCCTTTAGTGAATTTGCATGTACATTTTATTCAAGTAAAGAGCAGCCTCCTGCCCCGGAAACACAGTGACTTTATTTTCATTAAGTTCCATGTGCAAAAGGAAAAAAGAAAAGAAGAAAAGAAGAGGTGAAGAAGGAGGGGGCGAATCCAGGCTTGGCTTCGCTTGCATTAGCAACACTGGCTTGTCTTCAGCGCACTCAGCGGACTCGCCTCGGTTTTTATCCAGCCATTGTTCTTTTTACACCGAGTTTGCACACTGTGGCGCGTCTGGGGAATTTCAGCAGTTGGAATATACATGAAAAGAGTTCCGTTCCACTTTCATAAGGTCCCTGGACGGCTTGGACGAGGCCTCAAGGCCCCATGGTAGAGCCGGCACCACATTCATATTCCTTCCCACACCACACACGATAGCACGGAGCCCAGACCAATCGAAAACTTGACAGTAAGCCTTTTGATTTTGCGGGGAAACCTTCATCACGCTGCGAGAGGGAAGGGAATATAGCCCAAACTGGACTTCATACTGTGGCAAGCTTGAAATCCCAGCCCAACCGCAGAGCCGGCTGATTGGAATAGTTGGAAACTGTGTCCAGGAATTCGGCTGCAAGAACTTGGCTCACAGCAACTTCGGCCTTTTTGAAAGAAAAATTGTCAACTGGGACAGCCACTTGGGGCCTGGGTTTAATCTGTTTAGACAGTAAAGATTCACGGAAATGATTGGCCAACTTTCCCTAAAATGCTCAGCGCTCCTGCCTACTTGGGGACTCCGGGGGTGGGGAGGAGCAGGCTCGCTGGCTCCGGGTGACAGCTGTCGTCACTGCCGCGATGATGGCAGTTGTCACCGGCTTCGACGCTATTGCTATTTTGTTAATCACCAACCTGCTGCTTCTGAGATAGCAGAGTCAGAGGTGCAAACAAAGCCATACAGAGCATATGCTCTCCTCGGTACCCTGCTCTCAGGCTGCTGTGACAGGGTGGCAGTTTTCTGGGCACACCTTTTGCCCTGGCAAAGTCACCGTGACATTTGGACGGCCAAAGACCAAAGAGAGGGTGACACTGAAATCACAGATGTGTACTTGGTAAATCTACAAGCAGTGGTACTATCTGTACCTCTTTTGGGGGGATGTCTGCGGGCTTCCTTAACTGGGATCGTGCCTTCATTTCCCTCATCTTTGTTTGAAAATGTTAGTGAATCCGGGACCCTGCTATGAAATACCTGTGAAATTCAAGCGTCTGGCCGCCACTGGCCAGCAACGTCCTGATGATTCTTATATAGACAGTAGACCTTGGTTACAAGCACGAAAGATGGAGCTTGGCGAAGGTCCACAGAGCCAGGAGTCAGAAGCAGACCGTCCGCAGGAAAACATATTGTCATCAACTCTTCTTCGTTGACAAGGATATTAAGCCCTGGTCTTTTCAGTGGATATTAAGCCCTGGTCTTTTCAGTGGGGGAAGACTTGTGCTCTTGGGACAGAGATAAGTCAGTGATGTTGAGATAGGATTGAGTCCAGCCACTCGTTCTGCAGCAGGAGAGAGCTGGAGTAATTTCATCAAGAAGGGATGGAGACTGGTGAGGATGTTCCCTGGGGCCTCCTAGAAAGATTAGGGGGAGTCTCTCACCGTCTGACCCCATGCTGATGCTTCAGCCCACCATACGTCATTAGTAGGGAAGGCTTTGCTTTTCTGTTTTTCTGTTTTTATTTCCTCTGCTCTCTCCTGTTCTCTGACTCCCCTTGGTACTGAGCGGAAAAGAACAAGGCAGGAATTGGCAATATCCCAAGACTTTGCCCCTTTTGCATGGCTAAGCCACATAAGTCAGTTGACTTCTCTGGGCCTCGGTTTCTCTATCTGTGAGATGGAAAGTACTCCCCACCCCAGACACATAACTGCCTTTCAGAGTGGCATTTAGGGGCCCAGGGGATGGCAAGAAGGTGGAAGGGGCTGACTGGAGCCAGCCTGGGCTAGGGATGTCCAAGGTTGGGGGGAGCCCCTGTGGCCCCTAAGGAGCTCAGCACTTGCCCCCACCTTAGACACCACTGCCTCTGAGACCCCCCCCGCTTTCTGAGTAGTCCTGATGTCATTGCTGGGCCCCTCCAGGTGGGATTCCCCCCCTCAAATCCCGCTCACTTCCAGGTACTCCTTGGTGCTTCCCAATGCCAAGACTATTCAGAAAAGGGCAGAAACCTAGTAATTTCTCAGCTGGAGAGTGTTGTAAAAATAAATGTCTTCTGGAGGTTGAAAGGTTGTCAAATACACACTGAGCCTAATTGGGTCCTCAAAATGTGCAATTCCTGCCAGTTTCTTGGAAGATGTGGATGTGGGATGTATGTGCATGTACAAGAGTGTGCATGTGTGTGCATGTACACGTGTGTGCATGTGTGTGGATCCCTGAGCAGAACTGGGCTGATGTGTGGCTCTGCCTATCTCTGCAGGTGCCTGGGTCTGTGGATGGGTCCACTACTGAGCAACAGGCATGATGTCCCCTGCGCATTGGGGAGGGCCCCTGCAGCCGCTTCTTGGCCTCCTCCTCTTATCTTGAATCATCTTCAAGTTGAGAAGTGACCCAGGGCTGGGGCTAGGATCTTTGCCAGGCTTCCACAGGGCAATTCACCTTCTTCATGCCATGGAACTTTCCTTGCCCCCAACAAGTAAACATCTTAATACTAGCTAATGCTCCTCGAGTGCTTGTGTGCCAAGTAGAGTTTAAGTGCTGTGCCTGCTTTATTTAACTCATTTAAGTCACCCCTTAGCCCTGTGCAGAGATTGTGAATATCAGATGCAGTGCGCCTGTGAACTCTGCCCACCATTGCAGGGGTCTGGAGCCCTGCGTGCTCTATCTACAGGTTCCAGTTATGAACACCTGCCCTGGAGAGTTGACCACCAGGTTCAGAATTGATCGCAAAAGCAGTCCTTGCCTCCATTTTAGGGCAAGCAAAACTGGCTTCAGAAACCCCCCCGCTGCAGGATGCCGCTGTCTGTCGGCTCTCTCTGTGGCGGGACGCATGTCTCTTCCCCTCTGTGGGCTGTTTCTCTGTTTGAGGCTCAGCCCCTCTGGAGCAAGCCCTCTCTGGCTTTGGAGGCCCCAGGTGCCGAGGCCCAGATTCCTTCTCCAGATCTGGCTGCCAGCACTGAATTTATCACTTCCCTGTAGGGCTGGAACCAAGGGGGCTCAGGATGGAGCCTTTTCCTCCTGGCCTTTCCCTGGGATTCCTGCTTGCTTATCTTGTGGGTGGGAGGAGGCCTTCTGCCATCTGTGGGGCCTTCGTGGGAGATGTGTTTCTGCATCTTTGTGAACTCAGTGCTGTGCCTTCAGAAGGACAGGTTCCCACCCAAACTGCCCCATCACCCGACAACTCCTCCAGCCCCAGCCCAGAGGCTGCTTCTGCTGCCATTTCATTCTCTCACCTGTGCCAACCTCAGGGCTCTGCAGCCATGCCACCCAAGCACCTGTGACCCCACCACCAGGCCCTGGGGTCAGAGGTCAGAGCATTGCCCCAGGGCCACATGCCCCTAGGTTCCCCTCCTGTGGCTCGTCTAGTCCCAGTGGCCCCAAGAGTTTCTCCTCATTCTGCCCAGCCTGCAGCCCTCTCCACTGTCGCTGGCTTGTTTGTTCAGCCAAGACAGCCAACCCGGGGAGGAGGAGCTGGCGGGGGCTGTGGTGTCTGCCCCCCCCCCCAATTCCTCCTGCCAGGCGCTCATTTGTATGCAGAAGGGATTAGGCGGAATTTACCGTGGCCTCACCCTGGGGAGCTGCTCGCGCCCTAGGAATACTCTCCGATGGCAGCGTGCAGTTGGTAAGATTAGAACAGCCCCTCTACCGCCCCGCACGCCCTGGTCACTCTCCAGGCCGCCAACATCGAAATCATTTTCATTTATAACCTTTTTGATCATCCAGCCTCAAAGAGGGCCCGCCTTGTGTGACAGCAGGCACCAAAATGGCCCAATTATTTGGAAGAGGAGGGAGCAGCTGAAAACAGTCAGATGTGAGAGGCAGGGCACTTGATCTGGGCTCAGAGCTTTTTTCCTGCCTTCTCCCACCAATATTTTTACAGCTGTTGACATATATTGAGTTACATGTGCCTGGGCTGGATCCCCGCGGTACTGTTTCAAAGATCTGTTCACCATAAAGTGTGCTGTTCTCAAGTAAATGACTGACTTCAAGAAAGCACAGTAGTTTAAATGTTACTATAAATACAGGAGCTAAGACATTTTAATTATAATTTTTGAGTTATACAGTGTTCTATAAGTACACCAGGCATTTACAAAAGAATTTGTGCTGAGCTTCAAGACACTGTGCTCTCTTGTGGATAAAGAAATAACTGCAGGTGGCTGATTCTGCAGCCCAGCGACTGGACTCTTGTTTACTTGTGGCCAAGAGGGGCTGGGGGAGGCTGTGGAGTCTGTGGAGGTCTCAGTTTGGGATGTGGGAATCAATTCCACACATATTTATTGAGCTCCTCTATGTGCAAAGTACTGAGCTAGGGGCTGTGGGGGCCTCCGAGTTTATAGGGCAGAAATCTCCACTCTCACGTGAATAATCCCACGAGAGGACAGCTAGCAAATCAATGCAAGAGATGCTGGACTAGAAGAGTCTGTATGGGAGCTCCAAGAAGGGGCATCTGACTCTGCCTAGGGCGAGAGGGAGGACTTTGGAGAGGAGGGGGCACTTCTGCTCTGACTTGAAGGGTGGTAAGAGCCACAGGGAATGTTTGGAAATGAACGCAACCCAAGTCAGTCTTCAGCACGAGAGCAGGTATTCCTGGCAAGCTGCGTGAACTGCCTCTGTCCGTAAGTGGCTTGCCTTTCCCCGATGCCCTTTAAATCCTCTACTGTCCAAACTTGGAAAGCTCTGAAGGTGAGAAAAGACCAGTGATCTGGTGGGCTTGAAAACTCAGCCCTTTGATGGGTTGAGTGGAGGTAATTCCTAGGTACAGTGGGAAGGAAGGTGATCAGTCTGTTGTTCTCATGTTACTGTAGTTTTGATGGGAGCAGCCTTGTGTATCATCTTGTGTGTGTTCCACTGCTGAGGCATTGGGTTAAGGAAAGGAGGCAGACTGACACATGACTGTTATCTACCTGACATCCACCCATCCATCTGTCCATCCATCCAGCCTCATCCTATCAGTCCATCCATCCACCCATCCGCCTATCTGTCTCTCCATCTCCCAACCTCTTTATTACATCCACCCATCCATCCGTGCACCATCCCTCCATCCATTTACTCATTCACCCATGCACTTATCCATCCATCCACCCACTCATTCATTCTTCCATCTACCAGTCACCTATCCATGGTTACATTCACCCGCCAGATGTCCATCTATCTTTGTAATCCATGAGACATTATAGTATAGGGATTAGAAGCAAGGATTCTGCAGTCAAATTTCTTGAATTAATGTCTTACCTTCAACACTTACTAGCATTCTATCCTAGGAAAGCTACTTACCCCTTTTATCTACAAAATGGGAAAAAATACCAGAGGGCAATAGAAGCTAGTTGTCAAAACTAAATAAAAGGGTACATGCTAAGTGCTTAGCACAGTGCCTGGCATAGTAAGGGCTCAGTCGATGTTGCCTCTGTTTACTGAGTGATGCCTGTAGGCTGGATACCACCCTATGCAGCCTGAACTGAATTATTGGTGCTCCAGGTAGAGACTGGAGAGCTTCCTTTCCAGCATCTGCCTGTGGCAAGGGCTAGGATTTTGGAGTGGGAGGGACCTACTGATATGGGCATTAAGGACCATTAAGAAATGACCAATATATTTTGTTTTTATTGTTGTTTTAGGGAAAAAAAATTCTAGTTTCTGGTGTAGGCGTATTTAATATACGTCCATGAGATCTCTTAATTTTTTTTGACATCTAATTATTAAATGAACCCATGAAATAGAGAAGAAAATGATACTCCTTGGTGAACTGTCTACATCCCAATTTCCATTTTGACCAAGCTCTCAATTTTAAAGTGCAGTTTTAAAGCACAGACTCAATGCCACTTACATCCAGAGTCACCTATTCTTTGACTGTTCTCACAGATTTCTTCAAGCTATATGTGTTGAGCACCAGCTGTGTACCAGGCACTGTGCCACGTGCTTCTGTCCTGAAGTTCTCATGTAACACTTATATCTTCAGAGGGAAAGAGACCAAAATCTTGACGGTGGGTTTCTAAGAGGGGTAGAATTGAGGGCGATCTTTTATCTGTTTTTGTATTTGCAAATTTCCTACAATAATCATAGAATGGTTTCCTATCATCAGAAAAGGCAACTGAAAATGATTCAGGGAGATCAGAGAGCTCACAGTCAAGCAGAAGAACAGCCATTTGTAATAGCCAAAGTGATACCGTAGGAGCGTATTCATGTAATGAGTCCCTGAAAACAAATGGAGAGCACTGAGTTGGCGTTTTCTGAACAACTGGCCCTAGAGATCCCTTGGGTGCCCACTACCCACTGTCCAGTAGGTTCTTGGCACTAAGAGCACCCTGTTGAAATGGTTTAGACTGGACAAAGCAGGGAGAGGGTGTTCGGCCAGATCATTTGGAAGGTCGCCGGGATTTGGGGACCTGGGTCAAGGTGTGGTGACCAAGGCTGTGAAGATGGTGTGAATCTTGCCCCTGAGCTATGGTAAATGGGTAGAGGTAGGATGCTTATTCTCAGTGCAGGTGCTCCCTGGCCTGCTGTGCCCGGCGTTACTACCTGAGGATCTGGGATTGGGGAAGGGAGGACGTCCTTAGGCACGCTTCAAACTTCTCATCCATTTGCAGAGAAGTTGGAGTTGGAGCTATGGTCTCAGGTTTGGGGTCTGTAAAGTTGGGAGCCAGATAAGCTGGACTCTGGGGTTCTCCAGCATGGATATGCATTCTGTTCTAAGTCTGCCTAGTGCCAGTGTCAGGAGAGAAAAGATATCATTGTTTTTGGGGGAACCATGAAGCCCAGCAAAGGAATGGACACCGGAGGGGCAGTTGGGGGTCCCCCCTGCCTCAAAGTGGGACTGTGTTGGGGTAGAGGTATTGCTCTTCTGTTGCTAATTTGGCACATGTGTTTGGTTCAGTCATACCACTTTTGGGGGGCTTCAGTTCCCTGTCTAATGGAGAATTTTTCACTTCATCTTCTGAGCAACACTAATGAAAAAGTTATGTGAGTATCTTATAAACAGGGGAGCTCTACACCAGGGAAAGATGGTATTTCATGAGAAGATTTAAAATTCTCATCTAATCTACTAAGAGTGTGTGTTATTAAGAAATGCATATAAAATTGATCGTGCCACTGCACTCCAGCCTGGGCAACAGAGTGAGACCCTGTATCTCAAAAAAAATTAAAATAGGCCAGGCTCGGTGACTCATGCCTATAATGCCAGCACTTTGGGAGGCTGTGAGAGAATTGCTTAAGCCTCAGCATTTGAGACCAGCCTGGGCAACCTAGCAAGACCTCGTCTTTACAAAAAAGTAATAAATTAGCCTGGTGGGGTGGTGTATGACTGTAGTCCCAGTTACTTGGGAGGCTGAGGCAGGAGAATCTCTTGAGCCTAGGAGTTCAAAGCTATAGTGAGCTATGATTGCATTATTGCATTCCAGCCTGTGTGGCAGAGCAAGACCCTGTCTCAAAAAAATAAAATATAGGTTGAGATCTAGACCTTTTTGACCAACATGGGGAAACCCTGTCTCTAGTAAAGATACAAAAATTAGCTGGGTGTGGTGGCACAAGCCTGTAGTCCCAGCTACTCAAGAGGCTGAGGCAGGAGAATTGCTTGAACCTGGGAGGTGGAGGTTGCAGTGAGCCGAGATCATGCCACTGCACTGTATCCTGGAGACAGAGCAAGATTCTATCTCAAAAAATAAAATAAAACTTATAAAAGTAAAATAGAATAAATATAAAATATTATATATTTAAATAAATAAAATATAAGAAAAAATACATAATGATAATGTTTGTATTTTTCATCATGACCATAATACTGAAACTGTTGTAATTATTAGAACTTGGTATTGTGTCAGCTACTGCCCAGGTAGCACCTGTAACCCTTCTAACATCCCTGTGTAAGGTAAGCCTCATTACTGTCATTTTCCAGTGGCTTCGTACAGAGTTGAACCCCGCTCCTTCTGTTTTCAGTCTGTGCCCTGCTGAATCGTAACACCTCCAAAAGCATGTCTGATTTTTTTAAATTAATATTTGATCTTTATAGCATCCCAGGAGAAAGCAGGGGCCACTTTTTAAATACCCATTTTACAGCTCGGAATAGCCCTACTGGTGCATCTGCCCTGGGCTTCTTGTTTGTTCTTGCTTGCACCATAAATGCTGGCTTCTGGGGTGGAGCATGTCCAGGAGCAGTTGGGTCTCTCCTGCATCCCCATCCCCTCCTGGAGGTGTGGGGCTCTTGGGCAGCACCACTGGCTCCTCCGCTTGCCTCGTGGGATCATGGCCCTGCCGCCAAGCGACAGCCTGCGAGCTGCCTTCCCTCACTCAGTCGGGACCCTGTGTGCAACTGGTTTTTGCCTTTGCTTCCTGCCCTTCCTGAATGACACGCTTTCACGTGTCCCTTTGGTTTAGCTAGAAACCAAAAGTGTGTCTTCTCAAATGCAGACTGACATGCTTCTTTTATAAATTCTTGGGCATTACTATTGATTTTTGGCTGAGGATTTTGAAATCCTATCTCTAGGACTCATGAGATTTCCCTCTGCAGTAATAATGCATTGTCATTCTTAATATCTCCAGTCTCTGACACAATATTCATATCAAGCTGGAGGAGTGGCGTCAGCACAGCCTTGGGGACAGTCGCTGGGTAGGGCGGGGCTGGCTGCAGGGGCAGTGCCAGCCCCTCACCCCCCTCCACCCTGTCTTCTGACCACGAAAACTGCTGCTGGCCCACCCCCATTTGTAGGGGCCGAAGATTGCATCAGAGAGGCATTGAGTATAAGATGAGTTGACTTCTACCCTCCTCATTGCACAATTTTCACTGAAACTCAGAGAGGGGCAGGAGCGTGCCCAAGGTCACACAGTGAGTCAGTGGTAGGGGGAACTGGTACCCTGGTCTCCTAGTTCAAGGGTTATCAACTCCATGTCTGCAGTGGGCCAGGCATAAACATAAGTTGGTGAAACAGCTGGATATGGGACAGTGGGGGTTAGGCAGGCCCCGAAGAGAGCCCATGCCCCTTCCACGGCTGCCCAGGGAATTGCATCTTGGAGAGTCCAGATGGTCTCAGTTTTCAAGACAAGCCAAAAGCCCAGATTTTAATATAAAATTTCTGGTGTTTTAAATATTGAGAACAAATTACAAAGGTATGTGCACGCACACATACACACACACGTGGCCCTAAAACATAACCACAGATTTGAGTTGAAGATGGTACAGGCCTTGCACAGTGTCCCAGCCAGAGTGGGAGGCCACTCCCTTGGTCCAGGTGTTCAAACACCTTGACTTCCATCCGTATCAGATGCCTTCCTGGCCATTCCACTTGTCCCAGCTGCAGACTTGATGGGCCTGCCCTCCGTGTCCCTCCCAGCTCCCAGCTCCGACTGTCCCACTGCTGTCCCTTATCCATAAATGATGTCCCCATACCAGCCCCCACCCACTCTGGCTCAGCTGTGCTCCTTAGGGTCTCCTCACCCTTCCTGGGAGGAAAGGAGGCCTTTTCTAAGCAATCCTCTCTGGATCCCAGCTTCCACGTACACTGCGTGTTTTGTGGCAGGTGCAGGTCTGACCCCACCTCCCGCCTGGCCTGTCCTTTGCCCCCATGCTGCCAAGGAGACAGAGCTACTAGTTTGGCCTCTGGGACCTCCTAGGAATGTCACTGAATAGGTTCTCACTGAGGGATTGTTTTTCCAGTCCTTGGAATTGATTCTGCTTAGACCATAAAGATAAAAAGACCGTATCCTGGGTACTTAGAGTGTGTCTCTCGAAGAAGCTGATGTGTGTGTATGTTGGGAGGGGGATGGAGATGCTGATAGGAACCAATGCTTTGCACCTTGCAAAAATGACAGATAGAGGCTTTTGAAACTTTTTGGCAGAAAAGCAGAGCATTGGATGTTGGACCCAGGGTTGTTGAAAATCTGTGAAAATTAAAATAATCAAGAAGTGTTGTTTTCGGAGTTGCAAAAACATTTTGTCAACACAATAGGAAGTTGTGAGCAGGAAGGAAGGTGATGGGAACACACATCCCTGCCAGTGTCGCAGCCTGAGGGCCTTCCTTGGGGGGCCTACCTGGAAGTGGGACAGCGATGGCACTTCTGTTTTGGACATGATGACAAGGGAGAGTGGGGAGAACTGGTGCTGGTTCTGCCTGTGGCCCTGTGACAATGAATGGTTTCCTCCATCTCTCCATCAGTCCGGCAGCTTCGTGCAGACCCAGCCGCCAAGGCCCCCTCTAGGTGCCTGTGGAGGGAGGCCCACCCTGATGGAGGTCACTCCCAGGCAGGCGGTGCCTCCCCTTCTCTGTGTGTGACCACATGGGCTCTGCCCAGCAGGCTGTGGGCAGTTGGCAAGCAGCCCTCAGAGCTAGACCTGTTGGGTTGGCCACATCCCCAGAATCATTGCTGGCATGACTTGGGAACTCCTTTGGGGAGCTCTGACTTCCTCTGTCTGTCCCTTCCTGCCCCATTGCTGTCCCTTATCCACAAATGATGTTCCCACGCCATGGCCAGGGACCCGATTGTCCCCCACTGTGATCAGAAGTGGGCACTGAGTATGCCCAGGAAAGGCTTAGGGATGGCGTTGATTACAGGTTTTGTAGAAAGAGAGCTGGAGGCCTGCGCTTTGGTTCTGGCTGGGCCACAGACTTGTGTGGCCTTGGCTAAGCAGGCTTCTCTTTCTGAGCCTACGTGTTCCTTCTGTAGAATGAGGGAATTGAAGTAGCCCGTGTTTTCCACATTGCAGGCTGCAACCCACTGGCAAATCATGAAATCCACATAGGCAGCCACAGACAACAAAATGAAAGAGGAAACCATAGGGTGGAGCAGAGCCAGGAATGGGCGAGAGGGGACTGGAAAAAGGAGAATGCCAGAGGCCATCACACTGAGTACGCTCACGCGTGGGTCCATGAAACTTTTCTGGTTTCCATGTGTATTAACGTGCCGCTAGGTCATCATGTATATGCTTCTTGCTGTAGGTTGGAGTTTAAACAATTTGAGGCTGGGCTTAATGGCTCATGCCTATAATCCCAGCACTTTGGAAGGCCAAGATAAGAGGATTGCTTAAGGCCAGGAGTTTGAGATTATCTTGGGCAACATAGCAAGATGCGTCTCTATTGAAAAAAATTAGCGAGGCGTGGTGGCATGTGCCTGTGATTCCAGCTACTTGGGAGGCTGAGGTGGGAGAGTCGCTTGAGTCTGGGAGGTTGTGACTACATCGAGCAGTGATTGTGCCTTTGTACTCCTGCCTGGGAAAGACAGTGAGAAGACCTGTCTCTTAAAAAAAAAAAAAAAAAAAGGGAAAAAACAAAACATGTATTTGAAAAACATAGAGTAGATTACATAAACATTTTCTAAGCCTTATGGTTCAGAAATGTAGTTCACTAGCTGGGTTGATCTTGAGCAGGTTCCATAGTCTCTCTGTGACTTAGTTTCCTTATCTGTAAGATGGGAGTGACAGTAGTGCCCAGCACAAAAGGACGTTACAAGGACTGGATGTGTGAATTTATGTGAAGTGTTCTTCACACTGGCACACAATCGTGCTCCACCTTAGCCACTGTTGCTGAAGCTGTACACACCCTTCTACCTAGGGAAGGAGGGCGGTCCCAGACTTGTCACCTTCTGGACCAGCCAACCACCGGAGAGGAGGAGAGGAAATGGGTCTGCTGTGCCTCAGTTCACTGGGCCCAGGGACAGTCCCAGGAAGCTGCAGCTGTTGTGGGGAGGTTCACAGGGGAGTCTGTGCCCCTGAGCAGAATCATGCACTTTCCTGGTGAGAGCTCTTCTCTGCCCTCTGGAACCTTTGTCTGCTCTGGGGGCTGTAGGCAGGGTGGGGCATGGCCTGAGTTGCAGCCCCTGTTTCCACCCTCGGTCTTGGGTGGCCCCAAGACCATCTCTCCTGCCCACCATTCACTGGGCAGAGCCGAGAGCCCCACGGCTCTAGGGATCCAAAGCCCAGTGGAAGTCCCTGCATGCAGATCTGTGATCTGCCACCATCTAAGCGTTTCCATTTCATTCGATAGTTTGAGTCCTTGAACCCTGTGGCTCCATTTTGAACCATCTTAAGTGGGCACACATCTATGACAATAACTACTTTTTTCACCACTCTTCCCACTTAAGAAAAAAACAATGCAAGATAGGCCTGTGAAGAAGTGATAGAATGAAAAGGGAAAAGAAATAAATGAAAATGTTGTAGAGGAAGCTGCTTGGTCAGACCAGGGCTGCGGTAACTAGGAACTCGAAGGTGCAAGATGAGTCTCTAGAGAGGTGGGGAAAGGAAGGATGACACTGGGCCACCTTTCTGGCCAGGGGCAGGAGTGTGGATGCCAGAGGAGTGGAGAACAGACCCTGCGCTCTTGGGAAACTTTTCCTGGTTCAGGCACGGCTTGCCTGGCTGCAGGGAGCAAGGTCATTGGTTCGATGTCAGGGAAGGCTTTGTGCTTCCCCGAAGGTGGCTGTCTCCTTCTCTCTGCTCCGCCTTCCCTGTCTCTCTCCGCTTCTCTTTCTCCTGAGGTGCAGATGGCCACATTTGCAGGTTAACTGGAACAGCTGGAGATGCATTATTAGTTTCCTGCTGCTCCTTCATATTTGCTTGGATTTTTTTTTTAACGGCAACATAATTTACAACTAGTACACTGGTGTCAGAGCTGGCATGTTCTAAATCCGCATCAGATTTATGTAATGCCATTGCTTATCAGTGAATGAAGTCATAATTATTGCTTTGTACCATTAAATAGCATAAATATATAAACTGTTATACAAATTGCAGCAAACGTTTCCTCTGGGGAGCTCTAGACCAAATTTTAATGTCGTGCATTTGTCTGGGATGGCAGTTTCTATGGTATATAATAATGTTGATAAATTTTACTGTAGCAAGTGACATTTTAAAGCATTAATTTTGGTGCTAAAAAAAAATTCTGAAGAATACTCAGACCGAAATGGGAGGTGCTTCTGGGTGAGGTCGGGTGAGGTGGGGGTTTTTGCTTAAGAGGACAGCGGGTGACGTGTGACACTCCCAGCCCTCCTCCATATGAGATCACCCCTCCTGTCTCAACTCCCCAAGGAGAGCGGCAGATACATTTTCCATGGCAATGATGATAATTAATTTCAAAAAATTCAAATCGATTCATTTCTGCCTTAAATTTGAGGTGTGCAAGGGAAAGTGGAAGGAGGCCGTGGAAAACGCACAATTGGTGGGGATGGTCCTCATTGTAACCTCCTTCCCAATTATGTAAATTCTGTGTGGGGTGAAAAAAAATCCCCATCCTAATTAGAGATGCAACACCTGGCCTCAGACGACGTTTCAGATGCCAGGCGTGTGGTTGCATAGCCTCATAAAGCCATTATCATCAAGAGCGACTTTTGCGGGAAGCCCCAGGACAACACCCGGCATTTACCTGCTGTGCTCTTTGGAGAGCGGTGTGGCCGTGGGGGAGTGCTGGAAGGGGCGTGCCACCCTCTGCCTTCAGGAGAGGGTGTGGGGGTTGGAGGCTCCCTGTCAGGGCTCACTCGCCACTGTGGAGCTGACCCAGGGAGATGGAGAGCATGATGTCAGCTGCTCACGCCTGCGATTCCTGGACCTTGGTGAATGGGAACATCCTCTGAGAGCCTTTGTTACCATCTTAAGTTTCCAGGTTTCATCTCCTTTCTTACGTCCCTGACTCCTCCCTTGAGATTCTTAGAGAGCTCTGCCGAACCTCATGGCTCTACGACACTAATGTGGTAGTCCTTAGTGTCGTCTTTTGGTATGTGGAAATATTACATGTCCTGGCCCCTTTGTGTTGGGTGAAGCCTTGTGGCTAATTCTGGCCAGAGAGCCATGAGTGGAGCATTTAACCACCAAGGTGGGACCTTGCAGTGATCTCTCTTTCCCTGGGGCACTCTCAGTATCTGAGTGTTTTTTCATGAGTAGAATCCCCTGCAATGGACATGAAGGGCAAGTGAACATAAACCTGTTGCGGCCCTTGAGATTTGAGGGGTTGTTTGTTACTACAGCATAGCTTTTCCTATCCTGACTAATACATGGGTGTTTGTTGGTTTCTCTAAAGTTTATGACTTTTTGCAGGGTGCTGGGACTGTGGGAAAGCTGGCTGATTTTTTTTTTTTTTTTTTTTCCTGGAAGGACTATCAAGTAGATAAAACTTTTGCCACTCTAGACAGTGAGAACAGTGAGGCTCAGAGGAGTTAGGTGACTTTTCTAAGATCACACAGCTCCCAGACACCAGGCATCCTCGTCCTCCAGTTAACAAATGTTATGCTCTTTCTTCTCTCTTGCTTTGCCTTTGAAGAATGAATTCTCTTTGGCTGGGGTCACAGACTCAATGACCTTTGAGTCAAGCAGATCTGGGTGGGGCTGAGGAGTATAGGCCGATAGGGACTGGTAAGGAGTGCAGGGAATATTGGAAAAGCATTCAGGTTCAGCCTTGGCGTTTAATTCTGTGCCCCCTGATGACATCTCGAGCTTCCACGGATAGCTTCAGCTGCTGTGTGCGCTCACTATGAGTGCCTCCTTCTGATGTTTTGCCCTCGAGTTTAAATCTTGAACTTTGTAATGGAAGTCTCACATGCTCATCCCTTTATAGCCGCCAACTATCTGGTACAGTCCTCTACAGTTAGGATGGGGACTGGCCATTAACATCCTAGTCCTCTATCCCCGAGTGACCTCGTGAGTTATCGAATCCTACCTCCTCCTTTCACAAATGAGGTCTCTGAGCTCAGAAAAGGGACCAACTTACCCAAGGACACCCCACCGAGTAGTTTCTTAATGAAAGCGTTAGTACTGTTTGGAAGTGAAGGAAGTCACAGTTTAAATGGATGGAGGGGGTGTTGGAATGGAATCAAGAACAGCCAGTAGGGAAGGAAAACGTGTTCTCCTTAAAAGATGTTAACTTTTATTTGTTTGTGTAGTCAGAAGACATTTATTGGGCAAGATGCTGGGCAATGTGCTTGATCGTTAAAAAAATCTTAGTGAAAAGACATCTTGCATTTGTGGGTGTAAAAATCTGAAACTTCTTGCAGACAGGGTTTAGTTCTTATTCTGCTTATGTTCCTAACACCTGGCTCTATGCTTTGCACATAACAGAAATTAAGTGTTGGATTTAATTTCCTCTATCCTTATGCTACCAATGGCGATTATTAATAAAGGTAAGGAAGTTGACACAGCCCTGGGGTTAAGAACACAGCTTTGTGGTTGAAGGGCCTGGGCGCCATCACTTACTGTGAAGTGAGGACAAGATCGTGACCTCGTTGTAGAGATTTTATGAGCCCATCCCAGATGTAGTGTTTCGCTGAATGCCTGGCAGGTAGTTAGCATTTGAATGCCTCCAAGATAGTCCAGGAGAGCTAATCATTATTAACTTATCGAGCCCAGTCATAGCCAGTGTCTATTCAGCTTTGCTTGGGAGGCGGAACTGTAGCTCAGCCCAGGCAAATCCATTCTGTCTACTCCCCATTTGCCGTGGATAATAATTTTGCACCCCAAACTGCAAAATCACCATTTAAAGCAGTGTGGGAGAATTGTTTCAGCGGGAGCTACTGCTGCAGCCTGGGGTTGCTTTTCTGTCTGAGGCTCAGTGCTGAATGGTTGGAGTGGGTGCCCACCCTGGCTGGCAGGGCTGGGCATGACACCTGTGTAGCTCACAGGCTCTGGGCAGGGTTGATGGGATGGCATGATCATTTGGGAGCCAGAGCCCAGATTGCAGACACTGACACGTGCTGGGGCTGCCCCTGTCAAGCCTGCCTGGCCCCTCCTCTTCATGACACTCCCCACTGACCTGTCCAACAGCAGTGGGCAGGGGAAGGAGCACTGGGCAAGGAGTCAGCCCCCTGGGATTCACTTCCTCTGTCACCATCTTTTGCAGCTTGGCACCTAGAAGCTTAATATTCCAACCTGCAGAATGGGACAAAGAATGCCACCTCCATCCAGCTTACTCCCATGGCTGAGAAACAGCCCTGGGGCTAAAGTGTTCTGTAGAGGCCAAGGGGAAGGGCCGTTGTTGGTGGAGGTTAAGAGCTGTTTATCAGTCCTGGGTCAAGCACATCAGACAATTACTTTACCTCATCCAGTGTCACCTTCTCTATGTGTGGAGTGGGAATAGTCACAGCACCAGCCCCGTAGTGCCTCTGTGATGAGCAAGTGACTAACTATAAAGCTGGCTTCACTTCCGCTCTGATCCTCTGGTCACACTGTGAGGTCAGGGGTCCTGTCATCCCATTCTGCTGAATATCACCAGCACCCAGTGCTGCACCCTGCGCTTGGGCGCTCAGTATCTGCAGAGTGGAAGAAGGATGCGACCCCCTGGAGTTATGACTTCGATGTCTGACTCCTGCAGACTGTGAGCGCAGCAAGGGCAGAGGTCCTGGCTTCCAGGTCACTGCTGCACGTCGGCACCCGGCTCAGTGAGCAAACCGTCCCAAGCCTTCAGCCCCTGCAACGCCCTTCCTGCCTCTACAGCTCAGCCTGTTGATCCAAGGCGACCTCTTCCAGGAAGTTATTCATTCACTCATCCATTCAGTAGGTACCTATGCACCAGACATGTGCTAAGGCGATCCTCCCCCTCTCAAGGAGGAAGTTTCTTCCCTCTTGGTGTTACTTTGACCCCCATCTCAAATATTAATATTCACCCCTCTTAAGGAGCCGGCCCCTTCCTGCCTGGTGTAATGCTTGTGTGTATACCTGGCTGATCTTCCCTAATTAGACGTGAGGGTTTTTTTAAAAACTTTGTTGAAGTATAGCATATGTTCTGAAAAATGCACACCTCTTAAGTGCACAGCTTGATGAGTTTGCAGAAACAGAGCACATCCAGATCGAGAAGCAGAACCTGACTGCCTCTGGTGACTTCCTGTACTCCTTCCTGACATTGTCTCCCTCAAAGGCAAGCACTGGTCTCACCTCTGGACCATGCAGTCATTTTGTTGCTAAAGGTGATTTAAAGGCAGATGTGTCTAACTCATCCACTCTCCTCCGGACTGCCTAGCACAATACCTGCCTGGTATTTGTTGAATAAACAGATAGGAGGATGGATGGCTGGATGGGTAGATGGAGAGATGGATGCATGCATGGATGGACCCAATGCCATGGGGATTAGACTAATGACGGTATTAATATAATAGCTGACAGTTGTTGCATTCTATCAGCCCGTTCTACTCAGTGCTTTATAAGGCTCCTCTGCTGGTCCTCACATTACCCTGTAGGGTAGATCTCCCTCTGTTTTTACAGATCAGCAGACTGAGATTCAGAGAGGTCAGCCACTTTCCCAAGGTCAGCCAGCCCGTGAGTGGCAGACACTGTGACTGGGGTCATATGACTCCGGCTTGCGTCTGGAGCCGGCGCTCTGTGCCTGACTTCCTGCTGGTTTACAGCCCTGGGCAGTCCTTCCTCAGCTGGGCCAGCTGGACATAGGCTCAGCAGGCGACAGGGCTGAGCTGTCCTTGGCGGGCGAGCTGATGGTTCCACATTGCCCCCGCCCACCCGCCAGGCGCCCCATTCCTCTCAGGCTGCACTGAGCCTTCTGTGTGCCTCTCCAAAGGACAGGGCATATTTCTTCCCAACCCTCTTAAGACCCAGCCCGCACTGGAGGGCTTCATCATTATGCAAATTAGCTGGATTGGATCCGCTCCCGCAGAGGACTCCGGGGGCAGCAGAAGGACGGAGCTGCCTCTGGAGCGCTGAATTGAGCCTCAGACTAGGCCAGTCGATGGGTGGGGGCAGGGGTGGGGGTTGGGCACGGAGATGGGGCTGACACCAATGATTTGCCACCCCTGGGGAGGCCGCCAGGAGTGGGGGCCTGGGGACCGACACTGGAGAAGACCCGGTGCTCCGGCTTACCCAGACCAGGCTCCCAGCATTGTTGCCGAAGATGGGACTGAAGAAAGACATTCTTTTTGGATTTTCTCTTTGTGTGTTGAGCCCTTTTATGATTCATCAGTAAGTAAATATCAGCTGAGGGGGTGATTTGTTTCTAACAAGCTTATAAAATACTGGCGTCATTTGTGGGCTTATTGGAGTGCTGATTATAAACACTCCCCATGCCCACTCCTCTATGTCAAATTAGCATTCAAAATACAAATATTGGATCTTTGGATCACTTTCTGCTGCCTCCTTGGAAGCTGGTAGGCTGCAAAAGGGTGACAGACCCCAGCCTCAGGTGAGGAATGTTTCTACTGCACTGGGAGACTTGAGGGGTTGCAGGGAGGACCTCTGGCTGCGCCCTTGGAAGGGTGGGGGCCACGGGGTGCTCTGAGCTCAGCTGCTCCTCTCGCCCTTCTCATTGCCAAGTTTCTGCTGACCCGGCTCCTCCCCGCCCCCAGAATCTGTCATCTTCAATCTCATGGAGGACGTAGATCTGGGCAGGCGGCATCTGGCCGGGTGAGCCTGTGGAGCTGCCTCCTCCCCAGAGTGGGCTGAGGCCCAGCCTGCACCCAGCCAGATGCAGTGGTGAGTGTCTGGGCTGGCTCTGGGGGTGGTCATGTGGCAGCCTCTTCATGGGGGTGTCCCAGGCCTCCCTGGCATCTGTCCCTGACTCCTAACCTTGCCTCCCAGCTCCCCATACTTCCTGGCCTCTGGCCTTCTGGCCCTGCGTCTCAGCAGGTACGTCCCCTCACCTCCAGGGCACCGGCCTGGAGGAAGTCTTTCCAGCTCACATGGGGCAGAACGCCGTGGGAGGTACCAGAGTGGATGGTGACTCACATCTTTTCAAGGCCATCCATAGGGACCAGCCCAGCAGGTGCATTCACTCTAAGCTCTACAAATGCACAGGGTCACTCAACCCTATGCATCAAGCACAGTTATAGCTCCATTTTACTGATGAGGCAATCGGGGTACTCTGCGGTAGAGCCCAGGCTTGAAAATTGGCCTATCCATCCCACTCGACAGGTGATGGAACTATGTCAAGGCCAGAGGGAGCAATCTGCCCCTGTGAAGGCAGAGACCCAGCAGGGACCAGAAGGGAGATCTGCCCAGGCCTCAGCCCAGCAGGAGCTGTTGAGTGAAAAGTCAGTGCCATTGGGAATCTCTGGTCTGAAGAGCCGCAAGGCAGGGGCTCAGTGGGGCCGTGGAGCTCTCTGGCCCAGACGCTTCCAGTTACAGATGGAGAGACTCAGGCCTAGTCATTACTAACATTGTCTCCATCACTAGTCAGTGGATTAAAAATTTTAAAAAGCTTTTATTATATTTATTACTGTATTAGTTCTTTCTCATGCTGCTGTGGAGAACTGCCTGAGACTGGATACTTTATAAGGAAAGAGGTATAATTGACTTGCAGTTCCACAGGGCTGGGGAGACTTCAGGGAACTTACAGTCGTGATAGAAGGGGAAGCACACATGTTCTTCTGCACATGGCAGCAGGAAGGAGAAGAATGAGAGCCAAGCATAGGGGGAAGCTCCTAATAAAACCATCAGATGTCATGAGAACTCACTACCACAAGAACAGCTTGGGGGATAAGGGGGGACCACCCTATGATTCAATGATCTCTACCTGGTCCCTCCCTTGACAGGTGGGTATTATTAAAATTCAAGGTGAGATTTAGGATTTAGGTGGGGACACAGAGCCAAACCATATCAATTACAAAGGCTATACAGCTATACAAGTTCATTGCAGGAAAACTAGAAAATCCAGCCAAGAAAAACTAAGAAAAACATATCCTGCCATCCAGAGATGACCCTCTCCTAATACCTTGATGTGTGTCCTTCCAGCAGGTTTCTCAGCGAACACATACAAGCACACACAAATATCGTAATTCCCCACTTTCCCCCACCTTCTTTTCTTTCTTAACCAAAATGGCATTGCATTTAGTAGCTGGTTTTGTGTATTGTGTGTGAAGCGGGAGATTTGGTCTGAGTGATTGTTAGTCCGTCCTTTTAGAGATGATGTTTGTCTGTGGTCCACAGAGACCAGAGAACCTCTGATTTGTCTCTAGAGAGCCCCCTGCCATTGAGCAAGCATTAATTGAGTGCCACTGTGTGCCAGGTTGTTAGGTGCTGGGGAATGTGTGGGCAGCATGAGAGAGATGGTGGCCCATCCTTCCTCCCTGCCTGTGCTAGGGGAGGGAAGCACAGGTTCTGAGTGCAGAGAGCAAGGGTCCCTGGTGGGGCAGACATGAGGGGCAAATGGGCAGGGAGCATCCCTGTGGAGTTGAGTGCTTCAGCCAGCTTCTGAGGACATCTTACTCTTGGCAGGAGGGGCTCAGCCATGGAAAGTTGGGGGGTTGTTCTCTGTTGTAAGCTGGACAGAAGGCCAATGGGACCCCCATTTTCATGCTGGAGCTGGGTTCCATCAGCAAAGAGACAACCCCTCCATGGTGTCCGGGATTCCTGCTTTTCGCAGTTCTGGACAAGGAGAAGGGAGCCATCCATATGGAGGCCGGGATAGGGCCCGTGCAGGTCCCCACCTGAGGGCATGGAGGCATGGACTGGAGACACAGTCTGTTTTAGAAGTGGGGTTCAACACGCTTCACTAAACCCTGGCTTCTGGAATTTACTTTATTTTTTTTTGGAAACAGAATCTCACTCTGTTGCCAGGCTGGAGTATAGTGGCATGATCTGAGCTCACTGCAACCTCTGCCTCCTGGGTTCAAGCGATTTTCCTGGCTCAGCCTCCCAAGTAGCTGGGAC
Source organism: Saimiri boliviensis (assembly GCF_048565385.1). Lineage (NCBI taxonomy): Eukaryota > Metazoa > Chordata > Mammalia > Primates > Cebidae > Saimiri > Saimiri boliviensis. Next base: position 122,793,013 of record NC_133449.1, read on the forward strand.
TACAGGCGCACACCACCACACCCAGCTAATTTTTTTTTGTATATTTAGTGGAGATGGGGTTTCAGCATGTTGGCCAGGATGGTCTCAATCTCCTGACCTTATGATCTGCCTGCCTCAGCCTTTCAGTCTCCCAAAGTCCTGGGATTACAGGTGTGAGCCACTGTGGCAGCTGGCTTCTAAAATTCTAAATTGTCATTAAGGTCCAGCCCTCGTGCATTCAGGGTGTGATTAAAGCATGAGGTAAAGGCAGAGTAATCAGCTTTGGATTTGCTTTTTCTCCCAAAATCTGAAAGTACCATTGTGGGCCAGACGCGTTGGCTCATGCCTGGAATCCAAGCACATGGGGAGGCCAAAGTGAAAGAATTGCTTGAGGCCAGGAGTTTGGGACCAGCCCAGGTAACACAGTAAGACCCCATCTCTACCAAAAAAGAAAAAAGGTATCGTCCCTCTAGACCAGGCGTCCCCAAACTTTTTACGCAGGGGGCCAGTTCACTGTCCCTCAGACTGTTGGAGGGCCGCCACATCCTGTGCTCCTCTCACTGACCACCAATGAAAGAGGTGCCCCTTCCTGAAGTGCGGCGGGGGGCCGGATAAATGGCCTCAGGGGGCCACATGTGGCCCGCGGGCCGTAGTTTGGGGACGCCTGCTCTAGACTAAGCCTTTCAGTGGCCTGTGCCTGGTGGTCCCAGCTGCTCAGGGGGCTGAGGTGTGAGAATCTCCTGAGCCTGAGAGATGGAGATGGCAGTGACCCATGATTGCTCCGCTGCACTCTAGCTTGTCTTAAAAACAGAATGAAACAAAACAGCGTTGTGGATGGGATTCAGGGCTACAGTCTTTGCTTGTGACTGGAGGTTCTGGTTGGAAATTTTTTAGAATGCAGGACCTTGAAATGGGTTCTAGAGCAGTGAGCTATGAGCTAGATTCCCTAGCTGAGGCCAGCATTCCAGAGGCTATACACGTGTGTGTCTGTCTCTTAGCCATGTCCAGTGGGAAGGGAGGTATCTTCACTACCCTTCAGTGGCACCAGGACACTGGTCCCTCACACTGGCCCTCTGCCCTTCTGCTTGCCCTCTTAGAGCAGCTCCTCCGTCCTGGGCCGTGGGTCAGTGAGGCTGTCCTGTGGCATGACAGACAGCTCTGGCCCAGGCGGGACCGAGCTGCTGGCCTCCAACTCTCGCCAGCTCAGACATCTGTGGCGTTTCCCCTTGAGCTCTGCTTCTCCACTCTGGGGCCCTAAAGGGCTTAGTTTTGGGTTTTTTAGGATTTCTAGGTGACTGTGTTGTCATTCAAACACAGTGACATTCTTGGCCTGGCCTCCCAGACTCTTCACTCCTGAGCAAACTCGGTGTGACGGTGTCTCACTGGTCTCTGTTACACTCACACCCACCACCTTGCACAGTGCTTGCCTCGGGGTCAATTATAACCGTGACAGTGATATTAATAATTCACGCTCTTAAGCCTGTTCATCTCCCAGCAGTTATGCTGTAGGCCAGGCGTCCCCAAACTACGGCCCGCGGGCTGTATGCGGCCCCCTGAGGCCATTTATTCCCCCATCCCCCCTGCCGCACTTCAGGAAGGGGCACCTCTTTCATTGGTGGTCAGTGAGAGGAGCACAGTACGTGGCGGCCCTCCAACGGTCTGAGGGACAGTGAACTGGCCCCCTGTGTAAAAAGTTTGGGGACACCTGCTGTAGGCACTATGATCATTCTCTTTTTATGTGGTGGGGAACATTGGCCTGGGGAGGTGGGCTTCCATGATCCCACTGCTAGTGGGTGGCGGTGGGGGATTTGAACCTGTGCGATCCGACTCAGAGGCTGCACTTGTGTTCATGTGCTGGGCCACCAGAAAGCAATAGCTGAACGCAGCTGACAAGTAAATGAGGGGGCGTGTCCAGCCCTGAGAATGGCATGGTGGCTGAGGTGGTATGGGGTTCCGGGGAAGATGCAGCCCCACCACATCACTGCCCACAGAGCAAGCCTTGCTCCTGGGCATGAAGAGTGGCATCTGTGGACCCAGAGCCACGTGTGTGGGCGCCTGCATTTGGGATAGCGTTGAGACCTGGACCTGAAGGCTTCGGAGCTGATGCCCAGAGCTGTAGGGAGTGGAGGTGAGGCAGGACTCTATCCATCAGTGAGGGACCAGTGTCCTGCTGCCACTGAAGGGTGTGGTCTATAGGAATGACACATCCCTCCTCACTGGACGTGATCAAGAGATGGACACACATGTGCAAGGCAAACTGTTAGCATTTACTGAGCACCTCGTGTTTGTCTGGCTCCGTAAGAAATACCGAAACAGTGAAAGAATTGCTTTTTCATTCTCAGATAATGTGTTAGCCAGGATTGTTTTGGTTGGAAGTGACAGGAAGTCAAGTGAGCTTAAGCAAAGAGAAGAAATGTTTTGAAAGATACCTTTTTATTTCACATAGCTATGAATAGCTTGGGTGCAACTAAAACTCCTTTTTGGAAAATTGTGGCTTGGAGGTGAGAGGCAAGGCTTGGAGAGCTGCTTGAATAAGAGTAAGGAGTCCATAACCTAACCCTAACCGTAACCCTCAAAACATGAGTGAGGCCCTGTGAGTGCAGCCTTTGGGGCAGGAGGAAGCTGGGTGCAGCCAAAAGTAGGGGTGTTAGGTAGGCAGGGCCAGGGCTGTCTGGCAGAAGAGTGCAGCTTTGTACTGGGAAAAGGGGAGCCACTGCAAGTTCTTGAACAAGAGAGGGAGATGATGGCTGTGGAGCCTGGGGAGGATTTTCCAGGCGGTGTGTCTGAACGTGGGAGGAGGGACTGGAGGAGTCACGGTGAGGTGGCGCCGGGGTGGAGAGCAAAGGGTGAGTTGCCAGGTGTCTGTTGCATGTGCGTTTTGATGAAGGTGTCTATGAAGATGTCTTTTCCAAGTAGGAAAAAGGCAAGATGCCAGCCAGAGCCGTACGGCGGGTTGTTTTCCTGCCACGGTGTATGGGCCTGGCACTGCTCACATCTCATCACAGCTAATGGCAGCTGTTCCGCTCACTGCGCTGGGCTGGAGAGTTGGAGGCTGCATGGAGGTGGCCTCCACCCCTGCTCCCCTGTCACTCAGCAGTGAGCTCGTTCTTCACCTGCCCAGCCCCCTCTGCCTGTCCTTGCCTCTCGGGGTGGGGGCTGTCAGGAGCTGTCACTAAGCTCTGCCTCTGTGGGTTGGGAGTGGCTGCTGGATGGGATCAGCCCAGACCTTAGGCTGCAGGCATCTGCTTGGGTGGAGGCACAACCAGAAGCAGACAAGAAGGCTGGCTGGGCTCTGGGAGCTGGCAATGGGATCTAAGCTGCCCAGAGGTGGCAGACCCCCCATCTGGTCTCTGTGTGCTGGGCCCAAACCATCTGAGAAAATGGTCTGGGAGGGCTCAGCTCTGGGAGCTGAAGACAACAATCTAATGTGAGCTTAGGGCATCCCACAGGCCTCGTTTGGTCTCAGTCCTGGGTCTATTGGAGGAAGAGGGAAAGGCCGAGCACTGGGCTGGGCCTCAAGCAGGTAGTATTTTGTTGGGGGAGTGGCTGAAGGAAGGGGAGAGGACAGTAAACTAGGGAGGAACACGTGACCTCAGAAAAGACCTTTAGAGGCCCCGTGCACTGTGACCGTAAGCCTTGCTGTCTTGTGTCACTTTTCAGCCGAACTGAAGAAAGACCCGCTTCCCCAGAGTAGACCCAATACTGGTATTAGCCTCAGAATCATGTGACTACTTGGAGTATCATTGATTTGAATGTATTCATTTATTCCATGTTGCGTTTGAATTTCCAATTTAGCTTCAATTTTCATTTTACTTGGGTCACAGCAAAAACCCGGCTCTCTGAGACATAGCCTGCAGAAGCAGAGCTGAGAAACCGCACGGACCAGTTAGTTCAGCATCAGAAATCCGAGCATTTATTTCCTTGATGAGCCATGGGACTCAGCCAGCTTCAAAGACAACTCGGTGGTGGTGTGGCCCGTGGGCTTCCTGACTGGCTAGGAGCCCAGGTGTTATCGATCCACCATACAACCTATTGGTTCAAAGTTTTGACATTTGGGTTACATCCTTCAGAGAAACTTCGTGGCTCTGCAGTGTTTCCATGTTCATCATTTTCTTACCCACCTTGGGCAAAGTGCCCACATAATTATCGGAGTGTAGGTTCACATTGAGCGTTGGAGGAATTCACATCTAAGTGGTTTCCCAGGCAGGGCAATTGTTAGCAAGTGCTAACAGCAAAAGGGCTGAGGCATTTTTCACAGTATTTGAAACTCACATTCCAGAGCTCAATACATATTTGTTAATCACTTGCTATGCGCCCAACACTGTTGTAGGTTCTGGGATTACAGTACTGAATAAGACAGGGAGAGCCCCTGCCCTCATCTCACCTGTATTCTAACACAGTGATTTCCAAATGAACTTTCTGCAACAATGGACATATTCTGTACTACCCAGAGTGGCAGCCACTAGCCACATTAGCTACTGCAACTGAGGAGCTGAATGTTTAAATATATTCAGCTTAAATTTAAATGGCCACAGGCTGGACACAGTGGCTCATACCTGTAATCTCAGCACTTTGGGTTTGGGGGCCAGGAGTATGAGACCAGTCTGGGCAAGATAGCAGGATCCTATCTGTGCTAAAAAAAAAAAAAAAAAAAAAAAAAAAAAAAAAAAAAAAAACTAGCCAGGTGTGGGACTGCACTCTTGTGGTCTCAGCTGCTCAGGAGGCTAAGGTGGGAAGGTCTCTTGAACCCAGGAATCAGGCTGCGGTGAGCCGTGATCGCACCGTGGCACTCCAGGTTGGGCAACAGAGTGAGACCCTGTCTCAAAAAAAAAAAAAAAAAAAACCCAGAAACTAAAGGGCCACAGGTGGCCAGTAACTACTAGATTGACAGTGTGGATCTAGCAGACACATACTTTCAAAACCTTTTCAATAGAAGTCAGTCATTATTTTCTAGTCTCATTGTTTATTTTTTCAGCTGGAGGGTGGAGACAGCTCGGTGTCCAGTTAACTGGGTCAAGGTGACTTCAAGAAAGAGGTGAACTCCAGTTGCCAAGCTGAACTCTGGGTTGTTTTGCTTTGAGTATTAGTAAATGCAGGGGAAGTTCTGTTTGTATTTACCTGGATGGGGAACTTTTGAAAAATGTTGCTTTCTTGCATTCTCTCTGTGTGTGTGTGCGTGTGTGTGTGTTGTATTTGTGTGTGCATGTGGGTAACTGTCAGGCTTTTTGACACATTGCTGTTGCTCATTTTAAAAAATGATCATCTTGGTGGGAACAAAAAATGATGTTGGTTTTAGAGAAAACTCTTGTAGTAGAAGCAGGGGTAATTCATGTGTCCCTGGCAGGGTCGGTGACAATAAGGGTTCTGCAACCTGCCTATCATGTTAATTGTGTATTATTAGAGGCCATTAATCTGAGGATTATTAACATGATGGATTTTTAGGCAATCGCCTTGTGGAAAACTTTAATCTGAAGATCAGTGATCTACATCAGTAGGTGTTTGATGTGTTAAGAAAGAATAAGCTACTCGTTTTTACCTAGTGGATCCCCAGGGGATATCGCGGAATCTTCATTTTCCGAGGCGATGGATCTTCAGTTCTTTGCAGGTAAAAGGGGATATTTGTGGAGGGCTATGGAATGCCTTCTGGACATGTGCTGGCAGAGAAGTTCCGAGTTGTGTAGAACTCCAAGAGTTCTCTCTCCTGGGTTCTCAGTGAAGGCCCGCTTGTTCTCTTGCGTGTGGTTTATTTGACCATGCAGACATTTATTCTCTTTCTGTTAAGTAGCTGAGATAGTTACCTCCTGTCTCCTGGTGTTGTATCTGGGACCTGTCTTTTCTTTCACTAAAGACCACCAGTCATGATTGCCGATCCCTCAGAGAGTGGGAGGTGGGTGTGTCCACAGCATCATAGGAAGTTAGCAAGCAGGGCCCTCTGAATGGTGATGTTCTGTTTAATCATTTGGGGTCGCTTGCAACTCAGGGTTGGCTCTCTGGCCATGTGGGATCAGCTTTCAGAGCTGGAAGGAGCCTCCACTGGTAATCCTGTCCAGGCTGGGCCCTTCTGTCTGCAGTTTTTGGGCACCAAGGTCTTTCAGGTTAAGGAGATTTCTGCATGGGTCCAGCTATGGGGAAGGACTGGCCAAGGTCCGAGGGGTTGGGGAATGTATGTAGCTGATGACACTCTTGCCTCAGTTAGGCCCTGCTCTGATCTTCATGAAAATGGGAGTTTCAAGAGAGAGAAGCAAGTAGAACTATAAAGAAATAGGAAACTTGGGTCCAGGAGCATCAGACGAGAGGCAAAGTCAACTCATGTGGCCCGAAGCAGGAAGCTGCAGTGAGCCCCAAGGGAACAAAAGGGCTTGAAATCTGGACATGAGTTTTGCCATCACAAATATGGGAGTGGTGCGGAGGTAGAGGAGGCTGGAGATGAAGAAAGCTGACAGAGGCATTTTGAAGACGGAAATAGCATAGCATGTGCAATGAGAGGGTGTGCAATGTCCCAGGTGCTGAGGGTCTTTAAACATTTACTCGGGGTGGGGCCATGTGCATGGCTGGCCATATGCCCTGAAAGAGGAGCAGGGTTCCATTGCTTTGATGGCCCCCACACCAGGATTGTATGTGTCATGTCACCTGGCCTGGGCACATACAAGCCTGGTGGAGTTTCAGGTAGAATCATGTCAGAAGTAGCAATAGCAAGCTGGGCACGGTGGCTCATACCGGTAATCCCAGCACTTCGGGAAGCCAAGGTGGGCAGATCACAGGTCAGGAGTTCAAGACCAGCCGGACCAACATGGGGAAACCTTGTCTCTACTAAAAATACAAAATTAGCCATGTGTGGTGGTGCATGCCTATAGTCCCAGCTATTCAAGAGGCTGAGGCAGGAGAATAGCTTGAACCCGGGAGGCAGAGGTTGCAGTGAGCTGAGATCATGCCCTGGCACTCCAGCTTGGGCGACAAGAGTGAAACTCACCCCCCTGCCCCCCCAAAAAAAAGAAGTAACAATAGCAGTGACAGTAGTACTTGTGGTGGTAGTATTATGATCTGTATTCTTTAAATTTTTTTTAATTTTTAAAATTTTGTGGTTTTGTTAAGAGACAGAGTCTCCCTCTGTCACGCAGGCTGGGGTGCAGTTGTTCAATCATAGTTCAATGTAACCTCAAAGTCCTGGGCTGAAGATGTCTTCCTGCCTCAGTCTACCACCTACCACCATGCCTGGCCAATTTTTTTTTACTTTTCTGTAGAGATGGGGTCTCACTGTGTTGTCCAGGCTGGTCTCGAATGCCTGGGCTCAAGTAATCTTCCTACTTCAGCCTCCCAAAGTCCTGCAATTACAGGCGTGATTGGTATCACTGTGCTGGGGATCATGATTCGTATTCTTTACTTGGCTCTCATTTACTCACGTAACAGCCCTGTGAGGTGGACAACTTTCTCCCCATTTCACAGTCAGAGGCACAGAGGGAAGCGCATGGCCCAGTGTCACCCTGGGTGTCTGCAGCACAGCTGGGATCATCCTCCACCTGGCCTGGTTCTCAGCCGTGTTTTTCCCCACTCCCCGAAGGATCTCGTCTTGATGAAACAAGGGCAAGTGGGGGGCTGTCCGCTGAGCTGTCCTGTTTGCTGTGATGGGAAATCTCTCAGGGAGTTTACCCAGAATCATTCTCAAGCTTAACTGACCCCTAGCTAAGATCCATCTGACGTGGCTCTTGGGAGCAGTCGGTCAATGGAACCATCTGGAGTCTTCTGATTTGAGTTTCGAAAGAGAGAGTGAGCAAAGTACTTGTAACTTAGGAGAGCAGTGTCCTGGAGACAGGCTTTGGCCAGATGGCCTGTCTTGCCATGGAAACCCTGGAGTGAACGCTGGGGTGGTCGAGCCAGCCAGCCCTTCCCGGAGTGTGGGACCAGGAGGGAAGGTCTCTGTCCTTCTCCTTTCTCAGCCTTCCTTTCCTGAACCCCATTGCAACCCCCAGGTGTGGAAAGTGATGCACTTCCACCTGGCCTCCCTGTCCAGCCTCTGGCAGAGGGAAGACTTGTCAGATGCTGGAATCAAGGAAGGCAACCTAGTGATCAAGCCAGGCTGAAACCACATGCCTGCATAGCAGGCGAGAGGGCAGATCGCAGAGGCTGCCCCTTGGTGGGCCTGGACCTGATGCTGGAAGGCAAGAGAGTCCAGTCTGCTGTGGTCAGCAGCAATGAAGGGCGGGGCTGCGGGCCAGGGGTAACCCTTCCCACCCACACCCACATGCCCATGTGTGGAGTTGACATTCTGCCCAGATGGGGAATTCGGTCTCCCTCTTTCTCCTGCTCTTGGGTAGCGTTGGCTTGCACATGCAATGTCGGTTTATTGCGGCATCGGCAGCATTGTCGAAGGGGGACGTTGGTGGGTATCTGGGTAAATAAGTATAAATAGTTTTCTTTCTGATATGTGACCGGATTATTTTCCAGTTGATTTCAAGCCCTGGCCCCAAGTGGCCCACAGATCAAAAAAAGATAAGGGTCAGTTACAAGGTTGAGCTCATTCTCCGTTGCCATGGCAACTGACCTCAGGCAACCCTCGGAGGACTACACCCAGCTCCCCAGGTGATGTTTTTACTGTCCACGCCATCAATCCCAAGCCTTTCAAAACTCAGACTGCCTAATTGTCAGGGCTCTGTTTTGAAGAGGCTCTGGGTCCCCCGTGGGGCCCGGTTCAGGCTGCTAGAGTTCATTTAGAAGCCTTTGTGAAACACTGGGGACCCTACGATGGGTCCCTCCTGGGCAGAACGGCCTGGGAAGGTGCCCCCAGAGGGAGGAGGAAGGGCACAGCCCATCCTCCAGCATTAATTAGGAAAATGTGAGCCCAAAATGGGGGCAGTGTGGTGGGCTGTGCCTTCAAGCCATGGCTGAGCAGTCTTGAGTGATGAGGACACTGGGGGGTGCAGAGCCTGGTGATGGGGGTTGGGGACAGCGGTGATGAGGGGATGGCTTTGGGGAAGTGTTAGCCACCCACCTTCAGAGTTTCCAGCAGCCTCTTCAAAGGCACTCGCATCATTTTCATCCCTGTAGTAATCACGGGAAATTATCTTTCATTGTTAGTTGATGATTTTTCAGTCTTTTGCAAAATGTGGACAAAAAGTGACGAGAAAACTTCCCGCCTTTTAAGAGATCCTTCCACGTACTACACTGGTCAAAGCAGTGGGACAGCTCTCAAACCCCGCTTCGGGACAGCAGGATTCCATTAAGATCAGTGTCCCTAAGCCCCTTTTATAGAGCTCACTGATTCTCAAGCCTTAATGGATGCCCCAAACATGGCAACACCTTTAAAATGCCGCAGCTCTGGGACAGGCCTGAGACTCTGCATTTCTCTCAAGCTCCTAGGTGCTGCCAGGACTGCTTGGCAGGGAAGTGAGTCCCCCTGGACTGCCAGGGCCGGGGGCGATGAGGCTCCCATGGCCATCCCGTCACCACTCATCCGCTCCCAGCTCTTGCCTAGCCTTTGACGGGGGATGCACCTCAGACCCTGATTTCTCCTATGATCCTGCCTGATCGTCACTCTCCCTTTCCCCTCAGCCTGACCTGGTTCACCACCTCATGGCATTTAATGACAGATCAATAGATAAACAACCTGATCTGGCTGCCCAAAAATTATCATCTGCCCTCCTCTATCTGCCCAGGGGTCTTTGTTTCTTACAGGAAACAAAGGACAGAGTCTCCCACCAGCCCAGGTTCCTAGCTCCTGTTCTGAGCTATTTGTAGTTACCTACTGGGATGGTGGCAGAGGGGTCCCCTCCTGGGGTCACCCTCACCTCACCCTCTTGCCTCCACATTTGCCGGGATGAGTGCCGGGGCCTCTGCTCCCATGCTGCTTTTCTCCAGGGACCCTGTGCCTTGCCCATTTGCAGTGTGTGTGTCTGAGCCCCAGGACCTCAGGACTGGACTGATACGAGGCTGAGCCCTTGCTGCTGTGAAGTGCCAGTCTGGGGTGTTTATTTCTCGGGCTGGCAGCTCGGTCAGGCAGCCTGTGCATTCCTTGCCTTGCTTTCACCTGCAGACACACTCGTGGAGAGAGGAGGCGCAGCCTGGACTGTCCCCTGCTGTCACATGGAGGGCTGCCTCCCCTTCCTCAGAGAAAGCCCTAGGCCCGCTGCTGGCAAGGGGACACCCAGGCTCAAACATGAAGATGCAGAGGGCGGCTCTGTCTTCCTTCTCACCAGGATTTTTTGGGCAATCAGGGAGCAGGGGTGGCTTTCTGGGTCCCAGGTTTTAAGTCTTGTGGCCATTTCTTGAATTTTCTAAAGCCAGAGAGGGCCGCTGCGGGTGGGGAACAGCAAGGCTGCTGTCCCGCCCTGCCCCGCCACCTCCCTGGTAGGGGCCCTGCCTCTCTAAGCATCCCTTCCTCTTCTGTCAGCTGAGGGAGCCCCTCCACGCCTGCGGTCTTAGGGGCAGGCTGTTGTTCTGTGGGGTTCCAGAAAGTGTTACTGGAGTTGAGGTTTTATAAGCCATGAATCCTGTGAGATTAGGGGTGACCACGAGGCATAGTGATGGCATTTACCAGCATCCACATCCCACTCCAAGCTCTGTGCTAAGTGCTTTATATAAATTGCCCATTTCCTGCTCATCAGACAGGAAATTTGGGTGCCAGATCCTGTTCTAGGCACTGGTGACATAGCAACGGGCAGAGCAGCCCTCATGGAGCTTATGTTACTCTGGCTGTGTGCCCGAGGGAGGGAGGGAGGGAGGGAGGGAGGGAGGGAGGAAGGGAGAGAATGAGAATGAATTAGACAATGAACTCTGTAATATACCAGGTGGTAGTAAGTGCTATCCAGGAATTAGAGGTGGGCCAGGTGCTGGAAAGGATGTGGGTATGTGCTGTGTTAGCTGGGCGTCTTGAGTAAGTCCTTTCTGAGGAGGTGTCCTTTGGACAGACCCCGGAGTGAAGTGAGAGAAGGCATGTGAGATGGTCTGGGCATCTCAGCAAGGGCAGATGTCCTGTGGCCGAAGAAGCCTGCTTGGCTGCCATACAAAAGCCCTGTAATGATGCTGCCTATTTTCTAGTGACAGAAGCAGAAGCTCAGAGAGGCTAAGTAACTTACTCAAGTCTACACAGCGGGTGAGTGGTGGAATGAGGGCTCAAACCCAACCCGGCTCTAGCTTTTGTGTCCTTCCTTGCCACGTCCTGGATGTAGGTGGCTAGTCATGTCCCTTGTCAACACCTGGCAGCAGTCATTGGTCCTCTCCCAGACAGGTGTGTGCATTAATGATGCCACTCTGGGGTCGGCTTTCCTGAGGGGGGTTCCTGCTAAGAGAGGGGGTAGGCAGGGACCATCCGTTGTGGCTGGAGCAGGTCACGCATAGTGCACAAGAGGCTGAGAACAATGCCCCGTCCACACCCCGCTGCAGCCCGCCGCTTCTCCCTCCCAGGCAGCAAATTATGGCCTCCGAATGTGTGCCCAGGCCTGCCTTTGACATCAGTGGGGCCCACCTGAGCTTCACCTTCAGGATTCTGATAATCAGCTCTCTCTCCTCCCGGCTTCCCCCAAGACCCATATGGAAATAAGTATGTGTCTGCCAGGGATCAAATGCTTTTGGAGACAAAAGTCGGTACCAGGGACATTACAGGGAGCTATCATCTCGGCACGATGCTCTTCCACAAAGCCCTCTGCTCCTCTTTTGGGCTGACACAGTTTCAGCCTGAAAGGTTCCAGCAGGCTGACTTGGTTTTAAGCAAAAGCACATCCTATTATTTTTTTGAGAAATGAAGTGTAAAATTAACACTTATTATTCCTGAGCAGAGGAGGGAAAAAGGAGAGACGGGGACTTTGGGATTTTCGTGCTTGCCAGGTTGTTTGTTTGGCAGTTTGGGTTTTTATTTATTTTTATTTTTTAAAATTATAATAAATCAATAGATTTCCTCGTACCAGCCTCGACTGATGGGGAACGGGAGGCAAGATCTGAATTTCAGCAGGTGAAATCTGCATTTCACTTTATAAATGAGCGGGGCTGCATAATTCACTTGAGTTGTGTGGGTCTCTCTTATGGATGCCTGTCATGTGCTATATAAAAAAAAAAGGCACTGAAAAGGAAGGGGAACGATCGTGCGTCTTAACTCACAAAATCCTCCAGTCCCCACGCCTGGGCAGAGGGGCCTGCGGGCTCCCAGACAGCTTTGTCATTCTTCTCCAAGGTGTCGGCCAAGCACCAAGCCATCTTATATAATTCGGGAAAGTGATTCTCAGAGGGTGCCGCTATCTGTGGACCCTGCATCTTGGGATGGAACAAGAGGTTGTCAGCACCTGCGGGGTGAGAGTGATGGTGCTAGCCAATTCTATCAATATCCACGGGCTGGCTCGCATTGGGTCACCGGCTCGCAAAGGAGTGTTTGTCACGCTAACTAGGGCAGCCCCTCCCCGCCCTCTCCACCTCCCCGGCCCTCCCCCTGTTTTCCTGGATGGTTTCATAGGCAGAGGTACACGTAATGGACACCCAAGGGAGTACCTCGAACCCCTCCAGTGGGGAGAAGGCTTGTCTTCAGAAAGATTTGCAAATCAAAAGGTCTTGCCTTGAGTGGGAGAGAGTCGCAGCTCTGCGGGAACCCCTCAGGCTTTATTCCACCCCCTCCCTTCACTTTTACTTTTTGCTTGTTTTATTTCTCCTCCCCTCTTTCCCCAGGTTTGACTCTTAAAACACTGTGGGGAGAGAGAGAAAAGGGTCCCGAGACACACAGTGGTCTGCTGGGCTCTTGATCTAATTAGCCCGGAACCTCACTTTGACACTGGTTTGGGGCTGTGATCTGCGGAAATGGTGGTTGTTTGGGCCCTGGACGGCTTGCAGCTCTGGGACTGCCTGACTGTGCACATATTTATGAATGTGGGCGCTGGGTGTAGCTGCAGCTATGAATCAGGGGGGACCGGCTGATGAATTGCTCGGCACTCGGAGAACGGAAAGTGACTGTCAGACATGATTTCTCTGATTTATAAGTTGCAGGAGGCTTCTTTGTCCTCTCGGTGTTTGTGTATCAGATGGGCACGTCGCCATTCACAGCCAAGTGGTTAAAGGGCCCCGCTCGGCGGAGAGCAGTAAATCCTCTTTGCCATCTCAGCCCCCAGGGCCCCTAGCTGGGCCGGAAAGAGAGCCCACCCAGCCTGGGGGCGTATTTCCTCTGTGAGTATTTCCGAGCCCCTCCAGCACGGGAGCCCAGGAGCCCAGGAGGGGCCTGATGCTTTGGGGCCACAGGAGGAGAAGACATCGTCCATGCCCATCACCTAATTGACAGGGTCAGAAAGACCGACATGGTTTCATGAATCAAGGATTATTGTGCCCAGTGCGGGGGGTAGTCATGTGTGTGCGCATGCACATGAATTGGAATAGTCAGGGCAAGGTGCCTGGAGGTGGTGTACGATGAGGGGATACATGCATACAGGGGTGGTTTTGTATCCACTTCTGCACCACCCCAACCTGCTGTGTTACTTGAGCAAATGGTCTAATCCCCTGAACCCATTTCTTTTTCCCAGAAATGCAGTTTTCCAAACAAGCTGGGTTATTTCTGAGATTCAAATATGTTACAAACTATTATTACAGAAAACTCTGCACAGTTGTCAACTTCACATACCCCCTCCCTCCTTAATGTCCAAGGGGCATCCTCATTCTAATAAGGTCACATGTAAGGGTGGTGTCTCTTTCATTACTTGAACCTACACCCCGTGCCAGACACTGGGCAATGTTGTTTGTGCAGGGAGCAGGGGATGCATTGGGGGTGTCTTGCAAGGCAGCCCTCAAACACTGGAGGCCATCTCTAATTATGATGAAAGTCTCCCCAAGGGAGGCGGAGGACGTGTGTGGGGCCTGCGGGGCGAGTGTGCTGAGCCCGCCCTGTGTCCCACAACTTGTCAATGAATTCCTTTTCCGCTAGTATAAATGGAAGAGCTGTTTCAGTCTCTGTCGGGTGCATGTGGCCTAGTTGCCAGGGCTCCAGGGGCATGACAAACACCCGGTAGATTCCAGCCAGTGGGCTATGTGGGGCAGACCCACCTGTGCGCGCACGTGCGTGCGTTCGCTTCTGTGGAGGGATACCTGCAGGTGTGGAGGATGGCTGGGCCAGGGGGAATGCCTGCTGTCTCTGCCAGCCCCTGCCAGGGCCTGGGGACCCAGGGACTCACCAGGAGCCCCAGCCCATCTGTGTTCGTGACTTGCCACCGGCAGAACCCCTCCACTACCTAATTCTTGCCTTTAAGGGCAAATCAGAGCACCTGGCACCTTCAGTGAGGCTGGTTCCCTGGGGGAACCCAAAGGGGAACCCGTGTCCTTGGCTGTCCCAGATAATACTCTCACCAACACTGACATGCCTGGCAGTAAACACTTATTGAACACTTGCTGTGTGCCAGGGTCTGTTTGAGACTTCTGTGTGTGTATTAGCTCATTTAATTCTCATAGCAACTATCAGAGGAGAGCAGTTATAGAGTGTTTCAGACAGAGAAAACCAAAGTCCAGAGAGGTTGTATGACTTGCCTAAGATCACCCAGTAAGTGGCAGGGCTGGATTCCAGCCCCAGGGTGATGTGAGGCTGAAACCAGGGGATTCCCCGCCCCCCCGCCCCACTGACCCCTGGGCCCGTCTGTCCTCCTGCAGCCTGGGAGGCAGGGAGGATAGGCTGTCCTCATCTTACTGCACGTGAGCTGGCACCCACGGCATGCTATGTGGGGCCAGGGAGCTAGAATTTGAACCTGAACCCGGTGCTGCTTGATTCTGGATGAGGGCACCAGAGCTCTGAGCCTCCTCGACTCTGTCCCCTGACACCTTTGGGTGAAGGCTTGGGGTCTCAGCAGCTCCCACATGGGGAGATGGAGGAGCTGTGTTCTGGTCTGAAGCAGGATGGCGAATTTGCCCATTGTCTATCATCCACTGTATAGATCATTTGTTTAAAAGAAAAGCAAATAAAAAGAGCGTTTGGTGCAGTATCTTCCATGCTGCCTGTCACTCTAGAAGTACAATCCTAAAGTCCTCTAGAGGCTGACAAGGCCCTTCTTGTGCATTCCTGTGGCCTCTGACCTCACTCCTGGACCTCTGAGCTCAGGCACTCTGTTCTTATGCTGGGCTTTAAGCCTGCTCGGCACAGCAGGGACCCACCTCAGGGCCCTGCCCCCGCCTCTCTCCTGGAGTGCTCCAGCCACAGACTGACATCACCTGATGCTGCATTGTGTGCTGATGATTTTATTTATCATCTGTCTATTCCACCACCAGAACCGGGAGAAAGACACCATTTGTTTAGTTGCCTAAAAAAATCCTTAGAGCAAAGTTCCTGGCACATAGTACGTGCTCAATAAATATTTGATTGGAATTTTAAAAATCCTGGTTGGACTCGTTTCTCCATCTGGTACCCTATCCTGGGTGCCTCTGCACAGTGACACAGTCTTGGGACTCAAGCTGTTGACCGTGGCCCACATACCTGGCTGCTTGACCATTAGGAGAAATCACAGCAAATGGCACCTCCAAGGGCCAGATACTTGGAGCTGACCCTCTGGGGTCTGGAAATTTCTAGGGGCAAGGCCATACAGAGCCAGGATGAGTCTTGGTGTCTGCGGTCCCCTCACCAGCCCCGGTGCTGGGGATTGGAGTGGGGGTTGGCCCTGGGGTGTACGGGGGGGCCTCGTGGGTGCCTGTCTGGGGACATGGCATGCTGGTCACTGACTGGTCATGGGTTTTCCTTGCAGAGGAAGGCATCAACCATGAGTGTAAGCTGTGCAACCAGATGTTCGACTCCCCAGCCAAGCTCCTCTGTCACCTCATCGAGCACAGCTTTGAGGGCATGGGCGGCACCTTCAAATGCCCCGTGTGCTTCACAGGTAAGGTACTCAGCATGTGCCCCTCATGGGAGAGAGATGGGATACAAGAGCCCTGCCTTGTCATTGGAGGATCCCAGAGTGTGTTTCTTTCTCTTTCCTTGGCGGGCCTGGTGTAGCCCAGGACTCCATGGGGGATCCCCTGAGGGATTAACAGGCCGCTTGCCCCACGTCCTTCGATGCAGAGCTGACACACGCCCTCTTTCAATGCTCTCTGGCCTCTCCTCACCCGCAGGCTGGGTGGCACTCTCTCCTCGCCCTCTGGGCAGAGGCCGGAAGTGCTTTGTCCAAGCCAGCCTCAGCCTCTGCAGCAGTTTGCCCTTTCCAGGCTCTGTGTTTGTCTCCTGAGCCTTGAGCTCTATTCAGCATTATGTGGGGCTCCCAGCTGGGGAGCCTCAGCTTCACACATTCCTGTTTCCCCCTCTCCCCTGGCCTACCTAGCTTCCATCCGTGTTCCAGGATGCAGGGGTCAAGGGCAGCTCTGCCGGCCAAGTCCCCAGCCCGCAGACTGGCTGCCGGCCCAGGCGAATGGCTGTCCCAGCCCGAGGCAAGTCTCAGGGGCTCTGCTGGCCCCCTCCTGCTGCCCAGATGGCAGCCGGTGTGCGTGGGAGAGCCTGGCCTTCCCTGCCTCCCCCGACATCTGCTGTCTGCCACAGCAGGAAGCCCACCCTGGGGAGGATGCCTGGCGGGAGGGTATCTCTGAAGTGCTCACCTCCCAGACACACAGCTGCTCTGGGCCGCCTCCTGTGTGCGCCCAGGGCCAGGGCCACCTTGGGACTCCTGCCACCGGGAAGCTGGGACTAGACCTGCTCCATGCCAGGCCCAGGGGGTCCAGTGTGGGGCAGATCCCCCAAACACACACACCCCTGGGGCTCCCCAGAGTCCCTGAGCACCCTGATGCCTTCTTCCCCCTCATCTCAGGAGCCCCCACCATCTGTCACTGTCACACTCTGAGGCTGGCACTGAGGGTCCCAGCTGCCTGTCTGCCGACCCTGGATATGCGGGCCTCTGTGTGGGGGCCCGAGGATGCTGACAACAATAAAAATAGGAATTGGTGTTGGTTGAGCAACTTCCTGTACACGATCCTGTGCCGAGCTTGTTGAATTCGAGTCTAGGCTCTGCCACTTGCTAGTGGTGGGACCTTGGACAAGCCATTTAACATTCCTGGCACCTCAGTTTTCTCTTGTTTAAAATGGGGATCATAGCACCTGCCTTACAGGCCTGGAAGGAGTTCAGGAGCTCACCCCTGGAGGTGTCTGGCTGTTGACGATGGGGACGAGGACAGCATTCATTTGTCTGTGGCAGGCCATCTTTTAAGCACTTTATCAGTATTAACCCATTTGATCTTCCCAGCCACCTAGCCAGGGACATACTCTAATCTTCATTTTTTGAAGGATGAGATGAAGCCCAGAGAGGTTAAGTGAGTTACCCAAGGTTGCACAGCCGCTAAGTGCTGGAGCTGTGCTCATCTAACTCGAGCCTTCTCTAGTAGTCACTAAGAATGCTCCCAATAGCCCACCGTTTGGCCGAGTGCCCACACTACAGTGATCCCTGCCTTGGAGTGTTGTGGGGGCAGCTGCCACAGGAGGCTGGGCTGGTGTCTCCAGCTTGACCCCTGATGGCTGTGTCTGTGTCTAGTCTTTGTCCAGGCCAACAAGTTGCAGCAGCACATCTTTGCCGTGCACGGGCAGGAGGACAAGATCTACGACTGCTCGCAGTGCCCGCAGAAGTTCTTCTTCCAGACCGAGCTGCAGGTGGGTGCCCACGTCCGCTGCACGCCGCCTGATGCTCCTCGGCTGCCCTGTCAGCACTGAGGGTCTCAGGGTTGAGGAAGCTGGTAGGTTCTTGTACTGATGTGTCTGCAACCAGAGGCTGACCTCCTGACTGGCAGGCATGGAGTGCCAGTCCCCTGGCCTCTGCCAGCCCAACGTTCTCAAAAGAACCAACTGCCACCAGCTGAGCCTGGAGCAGGTGTCAGAAGCTTACATTTGGGGTGTTTCGTGGCACATCCTGTCTGCTCTTGGGGATTCCATTTCCCTACTTGTATTGTAGAATGATATTTGACTGAGCTGGGGTTCTGTGGCTAGGAGCCCATGATGTCTTTGTGGCTGGGTCCTGGGGCTGTGTGGAGATAGGAGTTAGGTCTGGGGCCTTGGAGCCTCCAGCCCTGCTCAGAAATGCCAGAAAAGTAAGAGTAGTGGGTGCTTGATTGCTCCAACTTGGAGGCAGTCACCAGCGGCCCTGAGACTGATGTGGCCCTCAGGCACAGGACAGGGGCCTCAGCCAGCTTTGTTGCATCCTCAGCCCCAGCCTGTGGTAGCTGCGAGGACCCTTGGGAAAGGAAGCTGCTGTGGCGGTCTTCCCCGGCATTTGCAGCCACCTCCCTTGGAATCCCATGGGGCCCCTTCTCACCTGTTACTGGTTTTTCCAAGGAACAAGATCTGTGCCCAGGTGAAACTGCTTTCTCTCCCACTGGTTTTTGCAGAAAATTCTTACAATGCTGAAGAGATCACATGCCCACCAGAAATGCTACTCACATACACAGAAAAATCTCACGTTCACTGGACCTGGACCGTAGCATCCCACACACAAAGGGAACGTGCATGCACGTAGCTCCCATCACATATGCGTACGGCCAGAGATGTCATTTACAAAGAGTAACTAACACTGCACCACACTGAGGACTACCACACACATGCAGCTCAACACTGCACCCCAAAAGAAGGACCACACTCATGTCCGCAGATAGGTCACACACATGCAGACGGCCATGCCGAAATGCCACGTAGCAAGGAATGGATCTCTCGGGAAGGATGCGGGTAGGTTAGGCTGCAATAAGAAACATCCTCTAGGTCTCTGTGTCCTCAACAGAAGGTTTATTTGTTGCCCATGTGATATATCCAAGCAAGTGATATATCACAGGGAAGGGACTCTGTTCATGATATTCACTCAGTGACCCGGGCCCACGGAGGGGCCGTGTTCATTCATGTTTCCATAGTCACTGAGGAAGGGAGAATAGGACGGTGGTGACTTCTGCACCAGCTCTTCAAGCTTCCCCTCGGAAATGATGCATGCCACTTTCACTCACATTGTATTGATTAGAGCAAGTCCCCTGGGCATGCCCAACCTCAAAGGGGGTGAGGCAGGGAGTGCCACTTTCTGCCTGGAAGGAGAGGGGAGCCCTAAGGACTCACGCACACCAGTTTGTTCCTCCAGGGTGGAACCCCCACCCAGCAGCGCCCTCCCTCATCCCCATGTCAGTATTGCACCTGCACGAGGCAATCTCTCACCCACCCAGGTTACAAGACGGGGGCCGCTCACCCCATGCAGCATCACTTGAATGGCCACAGTGTTGCCTGTCACTCTGAAGTTAGAGGGGCACAGCTGTGGCCTGTTGTAGGGGCCCCCTTCTTACTGTGCTGCAGCCCACCCACGCTGCCAGGCCTGGGCCTGCCTGTCTGGTGGTGGTGGTTGCCTGGAGGACATGCAAACAGGCCCATGGAGGGTGTGGGGGCCAGGGGGAGTCACCATTCAATGTCCAAGTCCTGTTCTCATAGGCTGGCGCCATGCCAGGGCTGGGCAGGCTGAGCTCAGGAGAGCCTGTTTCTTAGGGTGTTCATGAATGTGTGTATTGTGCATGAGGCCTTTATCCCATTGTCACAACGTGGGACAGAGTTATGAAACCGATTAGACAGTCCCGGGCCAGAGAGGGGGTTCCAATTCCAAAAGGCCACCGTTGAGCACGTGACCCTGACCATACCACTGCTGCCTCCCCATTGATCTGCAAATTGAGCTGATGTCTGTGTGCTTAGGACATGTGAGAGGACAGCTAGGCATTGGTGCCATCCAGGAAACCTCCCTGCCCATGTGCTGGCTGCGTGCCCTTTCCCAAGTGCAGTCCCTGCCGCCTCCTTATCCTACCTGCCTTACCTGCATGGCCCAGCTACCAAAATAGGCCCGGGTCCCCTGACAGAGGAAGCTTTTTATAGCCCAACAGGACAGGCGCCTTTTAAACCCATTAGTGCATATAAACTACGATTTACTTACACTTTGGACTTGCTCAGCTCCTGTGGGGCTCCCCTGCATTGTCCCAAATGCCAAAAGGTCTCTTCTCTGTTGGCCTTAAGATTATTCCCGGAGAATGTTTCCTGTCCTGACTGTTTTGAGCTTTGTCGGTGTCACTGGGCAGGGGCTTGTGAGCTTAGAGGTGGAGGGAAGCTGCTGTTTTCAAACCAGATCTTGCTTCCATCCCACCTATCTTGAGCTGTGGGCCACACTAGATCCCAGAGTGGTTCATGCAAGGTGGTGGTTTCCTGGGTCATCCTGTTAACCTTTGCGTCAGATCATCAAATACTGAGAGACTGCTAAATTACAGCCTTAACGAGTCACTATTTTCTGCAATTAATGATTTTAATTATAGACCATTTAAATGTGGAAGTGTTGTTGCAACACCAAATCTATGCAAATAATGGCTTTCGTTAAGTAACTTGAATAGCAATTTTCTGGTTTTTGAGAGGAGGGTTTTTCAGGCATTAAAGTGCTCACCATCCCTACATGGAGGCTGGGGCTGGAAGGCCCTGGTTGGGTGTCACAGACAGCTGTTTCTTGGGATGAGCTGGGGGTGTGGGTGGGCAGTGAGAGGTGAGGCCAGCTAGAGTTCTGCCTTTGCTGGTTTCTTGTGGCCATGTGTAATTTGAGGTCATGTACGGAACCTGGTATTTGCAGGCACAAGGGACTGTGGGCTGAGAGGTCTTGAGAAGATTCGAGGCTTAGGACTGAGCTCACTGCAGGAACAGAAAGTGCTGCTACAGGTTGGAGGTAGGATTGAACCACGGCAGGCTTGGTCTCTGTCAACATCGACATATCTCTCTCAGAAAGTAATGCTTTTTTAGGATGCATTAACAGGAGCACAGTTGCCAGTATGAGGGAGGTGTGAGTCCTCTTTGATTCCGAGTTCAGATGGGTTTTGCCCAAAAGACAGATTAATTCAAAGGAGTTTGGACAAACTGTTGCCCATTCACAATAGAAGGATTAGGAACACGAGAGGGAACTAGCTTTGCTGTCCAATTGTTTGAAGCACATATGTGGGGGACCCGTGATGTGCCAGGCCCTGTTTCTAGCATCTGAGAAGACTGGTGGAAGATGAAGAAAACCCACGGTGCCTGCATTCTAGGAGATTGACGGGCACTTTCCTATAAGAGCCAATGACATGAAAAAAATAATAAAACCAGATAATAGGCTAGAGCATGCTGGGGGTTGGAGCTGGACACTCCTTGGTGAGTGTGGTCAAGGCGGGCCTCCCTGAGGGGGTGGCGTGCAAGCTGAGGCCTGATGGTACAAGGCAAGATTGTATGGAAGAGAGCGGTGAGTGCAAAGGCCCTGTGGCCGCTGGAGCTACAATGACAGAAGGCAGAGTGCAGCAGAAGGACAGGGAGTTGGGGCAAAGGCAGTGGAGCCCAGATCACGGCAAGGTTTGCCGGACAGTGAAGGACTTTGGATTTTATCTCCATCGTGATGAGAAACCAAGCAGGGGACAGATATTATCTGATTTACATCCTGAATCAAAAGGTAAGAGGTTTGCTTTTGAGAGACATGGTTAAGAGAATGAAAAGTCACCAGATTGGGAGGAAGTATTTGCAAATCACATATCAAATAAAGCACTTGTATCCAGAATATATAAAGAACTCTCAAAACTCCATAATGAGAGGGGACACAGAACAACTGAAAATGAGCAAAGTTCTTTTGGCAGATGTCTCACCAAAGAAAAATGACCATCATTAGTCACTAGGGAAGGACAAGTGAAAACCACAGCCTGATGCCACCCACAAAAATGAAAAACTTACAGTGCTGAGAGTTGGTAAGGGTGGGATCCGCAGTCGCAAACATTGCTGGTGGCAGTGCAAGATGGTACGGCCACATGACAAAATAGTTTGTCAGTTTCAGCCGGACTCAGTGGCTCACATTTGTAATCTCAGCACTTTTGGAGGCCAGGGCAGGCGGATCATGAGGTCAGGAGTTCGAGACCAACCTGTCCAATATATGAAACCCCGTTTCTACTAAAAAATACAAAAATTAGCAGGGCGTGGTGGCACACACCTGTAGTCCCAGCTACTCGGGAGGCTAAGGCAGGAGAATTGCTTGAACCAGGGAGGCGGAGGTTGCAGTGAGCTGAGATTGTGCCACTGCACTGCAGCCCGGGCAACAGAGTGAGACTCCATCTCAAAAAAAAAATAGTTTGTCAGTTTCTTATCAAGTTAAATCTTCATTTACCGTAAGACCTAGCAATCCCAGTCTTACTGTTTACCCGAAAAAAAGGAATAGCAATTTTCTGGTTTTTCAGAGGAGAGTTTCTCAGGCACTGGAGTGTTTTTTGCACCATAACTCACGCTACATGAATGATGATAGCAGCATTATTTGTCATGGCCCAAACCGGAGGCCCCTAGTTGTCCCTTACTGGAGAATGGGTAGCAGATGGAGTCATGTGGTACATTTGTGCAGGTCACATGGTACATCCTCAGCAGAAAGAGGCAACTGCAGATACATGCAACAATGTGAATGAATCTTTTTTTTTTTTTTTTTTAAGAGATTGAGCCTGGCTCTGTCACCCAGGCTGGAGTGCAGGAGTGTGATCATGGCTCACTGCAGCCTCGACCCCATGGGCTCATGTCATCTTTATACCACAGCTTCCTGAGTAGCTGGGCCTGTAGGTGCACACCACCACACCGAGCTAATTTTTTAATTTTAACTTTTATTTTTAGAGATGGGGTCTCGCTATATTGCCCAGGCTGGTCTCAAACTCCTGGGCTCCAGCAGTCCTCCTGCCTTGGCTTCCCAGAGTGTTGAGATTATAGGCGTGAGCCACTGTCCCTGGCTCCATGGATGCATCTCAAATGCCACATGACAAAACCCAGACTCAGAAAGTTCCATGCTATATGGTTTTATTCACATGACATTCTGGAAAAAGGCAGAAAATATAACAAAGTAGAAAACAGACCAGTAGTTGTCAGTGGCTGCAGGTGGGAGTAGGGGGAGAAATAGGGGAGACTTTTTTTTTTTTTTTTTGCAATGGAACATCTGAGTTTCATGTACCTGTTGAGAAAGCCACTGATTTAGAATACTGCAATAATAAGGCTACCTATTGCTTTAAAGGAGTGTGCAGAGCTGGAGATCGATGTGTACACAGTTATTTGAAAGATTTTCTAAGTCTGCTTGTCTTCTGTGTACAGAAGTGAATTTTCGGAATAACAAATTTGGAAACTGTGGTTCCCTTTGTCATTTTTATGATATCGTTTCTGGAAAGATTGTTTGTCACTGGACACATTCAGAACCAATGACAGATGTTGATATACAGTACACTTACCTTGGAGGTCATGTATGTTTGTCTGCACATGGAAGAAATGGTTGAAAATAATGGGAGACCTATGCAGAAGTTATAAGTGCGTGTGGTCAGCACAGGGTATGTAGATTCCGAGGATACAAGTATCTTAGTGACGTAACTGTAACAAGATGTAACACAAGTTGTAGAGAGAATGGGGTTTGCAATGAACTTTTCCACTGTCCATGTGATCCTGGTTATGCGCCTTCAGATTGTGAGCCAAAAATATTACCACCGGGAGGAACTATTGATCGTGCGTTTTGGCTTATGGTAGAAAAAAGTGTACACTTGTTTCCAAAACGATGCACTGCTCCTAAAAACAATGGTCTTTCAATCAGTTTCTACATTTTTTACCTGTGCTCATCTTAATTGCTATTGTTAGTCTTAAATGGAATGAAATAAAGAGATTTTTGGAGCAAAGCGGGAGCAGTAAGCAGCAGATCCATCTCAGAAGACAGCAGTAGCAGCAACAGCCAGTCACGGAGTTAAAGTCACCCAGTGATCAAATCAAAGCCATAGGATGGAAGAAGGATATTACCAAGAAACTCCCCATTAACTGGCCTGATCTGGAAATGAAAAAAAAAAATTTCTCTCATTTTGTTATGGCTTAAAGCTTTCAATTTCACAAAACAAAATATGACTGAAAGCATGAAAAAAAAAAAAGAAAGAAATAGGAGAGACTCATGTTTGTCCATAGACCTGTACCCCTACCCACATACACACCCACCCGCGCTGACCCAGACAGTGGGGGATCCAATCTGACCTCGAGGGGCTTCCAGGAGTCTGTCCTGGTCTATTTAACCAGGAGAAGACTTGGGTGGATTGCCGAAGAAATGCAGAGACAGTTGAATTCGAGCATTTTAAGAATTTTGGGTGGAGGGGTTCTCATTGCTTCAGGTGGCCCCAAGACTTGGCAGTGGGCACCAACTCAGAACGTGGCTCAGGCATCACTCTCTGGAGTTGACTCAAGCAAGAAGGGGAATTAAGCTGTGGATGGATTTTGGATGCCAGGAGTAGGAAGCAATGTTGGGATTTTGGCGGCCCTGTTCCCAGAGCCAAGTGTCACTTAAATAAGGCAGCAACACTCTGTCTTCTCTGGGATTGCCTGGTCCCTGCCTCCTGCCTCTTTTTGGCTTTTATTGCCCTCTCTCCGTATCCTGACTTTCTGGGCTCCTCTGTACAAGAGGGAAGGTGGTCAAGGTCACCACAATTTCTGTTAGTTCTGCTGAGACAGACACCCTAGGTAGCTAACAGAGGGGATTTGGTGTGAGGACTGGTGACACAGGTAGGTAGAAGGAACACCCAGGAAACCCCAGAGATAGTGACAGCAGGTAGCAGCCAGCCCTCAAGCAGCAGGTGCTAGATCTCTGGAGGGGGAATCTGGTAGGGGAGCCCCAGGGCAGCTGTCCACCCTGCTCCAGTGAGCTGTGGGCAGAGGTAGGGCCATGCGGTACAAACTAGCAAGTTCAGGGCGCTGTTCAGGGAAGGGGTGCATGAGCTGGCTGGACACTGCGTGTTTGTAGTATGTGGGAAAACTGTCTCGAAATGGAAAGTCGTGAGGCCGTGTCGGTAGAAGTGTGCAGACAATGCACGTGTCTGAAATGCTGCCGAGAGTAAAGCAGGGAACAGCCGGCTCTCTGTGAGGGCAGCTCCGTGTTTAAAACCTTGCCCTGTCGTGCACGAGCCGTAAGCCTCAGTTTCCTTGTCTGTAAGGCAGGGGTGCGAGGAGTTGCTATGTCAAAGTTCAGTTGCAAAAGGCCCTTGGCACAGCGGCTGGCTCACAGAGCGCACAGCAAATGCTGCCTGTGATTGTTACTGACACTGACTTCTGGGCAGTCTGAGGATCAGATGGCTTTGGGGGTCTCCCTTTGGAGTTTGCTGTGCTTTCATTATTTCCGCCCAGAGTTTGAACAGAGAGACTCCAGGTCCTTCCTTGTGTGATATCCCACCAAGCCTCAGGGTTGTGGGCATAGGAGACCCCACATTGGGGCATGGGGAGGAACCAGGCGCCCAGAGCAGTGAGATGGGGCATAAAGGGCACAGAATGGAAGCCAGAGAGCCGGGGTTTCGGGTCCCCCTTCCTCTACTTCTCTGAGCGCCATTGGCCCAGGCTCTTTTCTTAGGACCCTGTATTTCTGGGCCATGCCCAGGCGCCATGGAGGGTGGCATGTAGATTTGACTGGGGTGCCAGACAGCCCACAAATGTCAGAGCTGTTGGCCTTGCATTCCCAGCCTCAGGCCTCAGCAGATGAAGGCCTGGGGCCCTGTTGGCCCCATGCCAGGGGTTAGCCAACCTGAGGGGAGGGGCAGCCTCTGCCCACCAGCACAGCTGTCTCTGCATCCCCATGACTACCTCTGTGCCCACAGATACTGGGCATAGATGGCACCTCCTTCTCTTCATCCTAAGAGCCTTGCTGCTTCCTTCATCCTCACTGCAGGGATTTCATGCATGAGGGTCATATGCGGCTTCCCAGCCATGCAGGGCTGGGCTTAGACAGTGGACAAGCTCCCCTGAAGTTGTACAAGAGACAATTCTGACGGCCTCCACCCGGGCCCTAGGTTTGTACTGTGGGCCAGGCTCTGTTCTAAGCACTTTCCGTGGATTATGTCAGCACGGCCCTATGAACTAGGTACTCTTATCCCCATTTACAGATACAGAAACTGAGGTTCTGAGAAGTTAAACGATTTGCCCAGGATCACTTGCAAATGGCAGATCTACATATAAAGCTGAATTGTCTTTGCCACCAAGGCAAACAGAAATCCTCCAAAGTTTAAATAAATTGCCATTTATATGAGCTAATAGATTTAAATGAGGCCTGCAGTGCTGAACTATAAAAAGCTTTCGTTGTCAGGGGACCCAGAAACTATTTTAGTAGTTGGGCCAAGCAGGTAGCACAAGCAGCAGTAACAGGGGATGCAAAAAAGATTGCTCCTGGGTGAGCCCAGGTGGGAATGCCGTGGGGCCTGTGAACACGGGGCCAGGGCTGTGCATGGCCGTGTTCGCCATGCTGCAGCTCGAGGCCAGGACCCTGCAAACCCTGTTCCTTGCAAATGAGCCTCAGGATGGGTTTGGCTTAGGCTGGGCTTGGAGAGAGGAAGGATTTGTTCTCATCATGGAGACAGGGGCTTCCTAAGACCTCAGGCTCCTGGTGCTGCCACTTTTCTCTCCTTTATGACTTGCTTGTTTCTGTCACGGGGGAATAAGACCTTCCTTGAACTAGAGAAAAGTCTTTTTAGATGTGGAGCTTCTGGGATCTCGGAGCTGAAGGGTGCACTGGAGTTCACAGCCTGTGGATGCATTCATGCACACAAGCACATGTCCTTGGTGAAGGCGGGTTTTAGGGTGTTGGACTCGCTCCACGCCCTGGAATCTTGACTCCCTCATTGACAAAGCCAGGGGCTGCAGGAAGCGATTCCATGAGCTGGGCCCACGGTGGCAAAGCGGCCAGCCCAGCGTTGAGCGGGCGCATTTAAAGGATTAGCTCACGCTGTTTGCTTGTGTGTGCCTAATCATGCTGCTTCCAGCTAAATGATTACAATTGATTAAAAGCAGAGCTAGGTATTCTAACAAGCATCCTGGAGCCCTTCTGATGGAGCGAGCTGGACTCTGCCAGGCTGGTTCCTGGTACCCAGCCAGGGGGAGGGCCCTCTGAGCCAGGGGCGGGGTCTCAGCTCCCTTGGGACCTCTCCTTCCTAGCTCTTGAGAACATTTGGTTCGGCCCTTGCCCTGATTCCATTATCCACTGAGTACAAACTTACTGAGTACCAACTTCCAGCGCCACCTCAGGGGCCTAAGACAGAGCTGGGAACAGGGAGATGGGGTTTCTGTTCTCATGGATCTGATATGCTTTGGGAGACACTGATGATAAGTCAATAAATATATGAACTAGGGGATTTCAGAGTGTGGGATTCTGAAGACAATAAAACACTGTACTGCGATGGAGAGTGGGGTGTGTGTGTGCATGTGTGCGTGTGTGTGTGTATGTGTGTGTTGGGTGGTCAGGCAGGGTGGCATTTCAGCTGAGTCCTGAAGGCTGCAGAGCCAGTGTGAGGAAAGCTGGGGAATCCTCCAGGACAGGGAAGAATCAGTGCCAAGTATTCGAGGCCCAAGCAGATTTGGGGTGTTCGTGGAACAGAATAAAAGGGCAGAGGGACTGGAGGGACAAGCAGGACAGATGGCCACTGCCTTCTTGCATCATTCTCTTGAGCTGGCCTCGTGTCGCCTACCCAATGAGACCGAGATGAGGCTTCCCAGATGTACGTACACCAGCCCACCTACCTGCAGGAAGGACCCTTTATTTCTCTTAATGCGTCAGCCCAGCTCCACTGGCTCCTCTGAGAAGCCTCTCTGATTCTCCTTCCTTTGGTTTCTCAGCCCTTGGTTTAACCACCCTTCAGATCCCTTTGTCAATGTGGGTTGTAAGTCACTATGTCTACACCAGACTCTCCACTCTGATGTGAGTTTTTGGAGGTGAAGATACCTTTTGTCTGCCTGCCATCCATCCATCCATGCATCCATCCATCCATCCATGTATCCATCCATGCATCCATCCATCCATCCATCCATCCATCCATCCATCCATCCATGCATCCATCGATGCATCCATCCATCCCCATATGTGTTAACATATTTTTTGAGCTCCTAGAAAGTCGGAAAGAGAAAACAAGCAGGAAAGGAGGAAGACGAGGAGGGGGATGCCCGCAGATTGTGGGAGCCCACTTTTAAAGTCACTGGTCCTTATAAGATGGGTAACCAAAGAGCCAGTTTCCTTGCCTCTTTGTGCTGCTGCTGTCAGATCCAGCCAGATAATTATAACTAATAATAATTAAAAATCAAAAGTGCTCTAGGCACATACTTAGCATTTGACTCTGGCTGCGCTTTCTGTGAGTAGCAGCATCTTCCTCCTTCCTGCTTTAGAGATGGCCCAGTCCTTGTCACCCTGACTGCTGCCAGCGGGCCTGGCTGGGCTTGGCGCAGGGTTGCCGGCTGACCCCGAGCAGTGGTTCTGAGGATTAAGAACCTGTTGCTTGTGCTGGAGTTAGCGACTTGTGAGGCCAGGAGCCTGGGGAGGGCTGAGAGTTTGAGTAGCTGCTGACCCTCAGAGGTTTCTTTCCCCATTATTTTCTTCTTTATTTTTTTGAGACACAGTCGCGCTCTGTTGCCCAGGCTGGAGTGTGCAGTGGCACAATCTCTGCTTATTGCAAACTCTGCCTCCCAAGTTCAAGCAATGCTTCTGCTGCAGCCTCCTGAGTAGCTGGGATTACAAGTGCCCACTACCACGCCCAGCTAATTTTGTATTTTTAGTAGAGAAGGGGGTTTCACCACGTTGGCGAGGGTGGTCTCGAACTCGTGACCTCAAGTGATCCACCTGCCTTGACCGCTCAAAGTGCTGGGATTACAGTGTGAGCCACTGTGCCCAGCCGCCCATAATTGGCTATTGCAGATGTTGTACTTCTCTCGGCTCGGTTTCCACATCTGCTAAATGAGGTAAGACCTGCTGCCTCTGGCTGTTGTGAAGATGGAGTTCATGTGTGTAAAGTACTTTAGAGCACTTAGGATATAAGGATGGCTGAGGGTCATTGTGGCACTTTTCCAGTAGGATCACTTTGTGCTTCCTGCCTTCCCCACTAGGGCAGGAAACCAGAGCCTGGCACAGCCTAAATTCTATTGAATGTGGCCTCATGTTGTGGCGATGCCATGCACATGCTCTGGAACTCACAGTCTGGCCTCAGATGCCAGGCCTGCCACCAGGCAGCTCCATGACCGTAAGAAAGTCACTGGTCTTCTCTTGCTTTCAGGAGACCAGGGGTAAGGAAGGTCCCTTCTTTTTTTTTTTTTTTTTTTTTTTTTTTTTTTGAGACAGAGTTTCACTCTTGTTACCCAGGCTGGAGTGCAATGGCGCAATCTCGGCTCACCACCGCAACCTCCGCCTCCTGGGTTCAGGCAATTCTCCTGCCTCAGCCTCCTGAGTAGTTGGGATTATAGGCACGCGCCACCATGCCCAGCTAATTTTTGTATTTTTGGTAGAGACGGGGTTTGGTTTCACCATGTTGAGCAGGATGGTCTCGATCTCTTGACCTCGTGATCCACCCGTCTCGGCCTCCCAAAGTGCTGGGATTACAGGCGTGAGCCACCGCGTCCGGCCAGGAAGTTCCCTTCTTTGTTGGGTACTGGGGATGCTGAAGGCAGTGATGCCTGAAAAGCCCCGGTACTGGGTCTGGGTTAGAGTGAAAGTTTGGTGAGCCCGAGCCCGTGTTGTCATTGCCTTGCCTGTGGTCTGGAGGTAGTGGGCTTTCTGTTCATGTCTTCATTGACTCATTCAATCAATTATGTATGGATGTGCTCAGTCTGGCCCACAAGTGTGTACTGAGCACCTGATCCATGCCAGCTGTGTGCAGGTGCTGGGGATACACAGGCACAGACTAAGCCCGTCACATGTTGCAGGGAGGGGAAAGCAAACTAATAAGGACAAACAATATTTCTTATGTGTTTGTGGAATATAATATCATATGATGTAATACGGCGTGGTGTAGTATGGTGTAGTATAGTGCTGCATCATACCGTATCATTCATACCATATACTAAATACGACGTAAGTGCTGCACGCAACAGAACCCTATGGCTGGGCCCCTGCAAGACACTAATGCGCACCTTGGAACCTGAGCTTTGCCCTTACTCCCTGTAAGTTACTGTGTTATGGGCACAGTTGGTCTGTGTCTCTGAGCCTTGGTTTATTTACTGTCGAGTGGGGCAGGGGTGTTCCCAACGTAATAAAGTGTGGCATCATCATCGTCATCATCACTGTTGTCGCTGACATGATGATTACTGCTGCTGCCACTTGGGGCAGCTGCGCCTCCCAAGGGGCCATGTGTGGCAGTTTGGGGTCTGCCTTGGGAGAAGGCCAGGGTGGACACTGGCAACACTCCTTGACCTTACAAGGCCCAGGGCACAGGCCTGAGCCCCTCACCCCAAAGTAGTAAAACTGAGGCAGCATTTCCTGAGTGCTTCCTGGGAACCTGACTGTAAGCCCTTCATATGGGCAGCCTCTTCAGACCTCACATATGAGGTCTTTGTCATTGATGGGTAAACTGAGTCTCCCCATGTGGACACAGCTGCCAGCAGGGAGGAGTGTGTGGCCAGTCAGTCCGACATGAGTGCCTGTGTTCGCAGCCCCCGGGCTGAGGCAGTGGGGTCGGAGATGACTCTCAAAGCCCTCAGAAGCCAAGGGTAGGTCTCCGGGTGCAGGGGTCTCCAGGCCGAGGGGTCTCTGAGCAGGCCTCGCCTCCCAGCGAGACAGGCATTCTGGAAGGTGACATGGAGGCCGCATGCAGCTCTGGGGGCAGGATGCTGTCACCAGTCTGGGCAGCCCTGGATGAGAAATGGCTTCTCCCTGGTCACCACAGAGGTGCAGTGAGTAGCGGGCACTGGAGGGGTGCTGTTGAGGCAGAAGCCTGTGCCAATCTGTGCTTGGATACCCTCCTGAGCCCTGAGGGTCAGCCCGCCTGAGCGATGAAGTATGTGGAGGCCCAGGTGGGGACTGGGGGGCCTCCCCCCAAGGCCCAGCTCCGGGCAGAGATGGCACTTGGAATCAGCCTCAGGCTGCCCGTCTGCCCATTGGAGCCTGTCAGTCATGCCCTAGGGCAGGGGGCCAACCAACTTTAGAGGGCATCATGCCATCTCGACAGATGGGCACGGGGGAGCTGCCAGGAGCCTCAGGCCAGCGGCCGTTGTGTGTGCGGGAGCCTGGCCCCTCCCCGGCGCTGTCTCAGCCGGGACCACATGCCTTCAGTTTCTTAGTAACACTGAGGACGCGGCGAGCAGCGGCGCCTCACTGGCTCTGTGTTCACAGAGGTTTGCACCCTGCAAAGCCCTGCCCCGTATTGACTCAGACAAAGAGGCAGCCCCTCAGATGGGAAGACATGGGGCCCGGAGGCTGGAGGGGGTGACTCAGACATAGACACAGACACTCCTGTCAGAACACCGAGGCTCACAGCTCTGCCTTCCTGGCAGCTCTGCCCACATGGGGAGCCTCAGTTTACCCAGTTAAGACAAGGAGACACATTTGTGTGAGGTTGTAAGAAGCCCCTCATGAGAAGGGCTCGTTGTGAGCCTCCCAGCAGCACTCTGGAAACACTGTCTCAGTTGTACTGCTTTGCGGTGAAGGACTCAGGCCTGTGCCCTGGGCTTTCTAAAAACAAGGAGCGGCGTCAATGTCCACCCCCCAGAAATGGGGTTTGGAGGCCTCAGAGTTGCTTCATCAGTGTGACCTTGGGCATGTGACCTCCCTCAGGGGGGCTCACTGTCATCACCTGGTCAGCGGTCACAGCGCCCCTCTTGGAGGGTTACTGTGGGGATGCAGCATTGGGCTGTGGACCATCCAGCACAGGACCTGGTCCCCTAAGAGGGCACATGGAGGGGGCAGCATCCGGGGTGGAATTGGCAGAGTTGATGTGGATTTCACTGTCCCTCTTTCACAGATGGGAGAAATGGGCTCGGAGGGCTTAAGCCACTCACTTGATGTTGTGTCCGATAGCTGGTAAGTGGCAGAGCTGAGCCTGCAACCTTGGTAGTGAGAGGCAGGGAGAAGGTGAAGGACGATGGTGGCACCACCACCAACCAGGTGGCCTTTTGCCCTAATTTTCCCATTCTGAGGACACACCTCTGAAGCCAGTGCTGCTGTTATCCCCATTTCACAGATGGGGAGACTGGGGCAAAGTTGGGCGGAGATGAGATTTAAATCCAGGCAGCCTGAGCATGCAGCCGTGTCCTAACACCAGGAGCAGGATGTTTTGTGTTGCTCATTTGTGTCAGAACTTTCTTGATACAGCAGGATGCTGGGATCTGACTGGGGATGTCTTAGCCCCCATCAGCGAGAGACTAGGGTGCTCTGGGTAGAAGTCTGGATTGTACTCTTTGGTCAAGCAGGAACAATTACTAATGACATTTACAAAGAAATTAATGATGAGAAATGCAAGCTGGCATTTCAGGAGCACCCGCCAGCAGCCGTGCGCCAATACTCACAGGAGAGATGAGGGGCTGGGGGCCAGGCATGGGGAGGAGGAGATGGCAGAAAATTAATTTCGCTGTGTCAATAGTGAACATGGTTCCACTTGTTCCGCTTCTGAAGTTTAGACAGACTCAAACATGGACGGGCTGGGGCTTGTCTGGGGCTGCATGGAGATTCACTGTGTGGCTGCAATGTGGGCAAGGGAAAGTGACAGTTTCAGTTTGGTGTCTCCTTTCGGTGTCCCAGAGGACAGGAGGGGTGGGAAGGTCAGGGGACAGTGAGAGCAAGGAGGTAGTAGACCTAGGACTGGGCCATTTGGGCAAAAACCTACATGCCACCTCCTACCAGCTGGGTGACTTAGCGAGCTGCTTTGCTTTTCTGAGCCTCAGTTTCTTCATCAGTCAAACGGGAATGACTGGGAGAAGTAAAGATAATATATAAAGAGCAGAGAGCCCAGCTTCTGACACATTGTAGGAGCTCAGTATATGGGAGCTGTTAGCGTATTTCATGGTTATATTTTAAGATACGCAACTTTCCTCCTTAGCATCTCTCTTATGTTAATTTGGAATACCTCATTTGTGTGCTGTAGTTTAATTGGTCATGTATTTTGTTTGTTGTGATACATAAAATACTGGAGCATCTTATGCTCTTTGAGGTTCTAGGGTAAATAAAATACGGCTTTGGTGGGAAGCGCAGTGGAGGGTGAGGAGCAAGAAGCTGAAATTGTCTAGGTCAGGAAGGGGATTCCAGTAGGATAAGGAACCATTTGCAATGGTGTGATCATAGCTCACTGCAGCCTTGAACTCCTGGGTTCAAGCAGTCCTTCCACCTCAGCCTCCCAGGTGGCTGGGACTATAGGTGCGCACCACTACACCCAGCTAACTTTTTTATTTTTTGTAAAGACAGAGTTCACTATGCTGCCTAGGCTGGTCTAGAACTCCTGGCCTCAAGCAATTTTACTGCCTTGACCTCCCAAAGTGCTGGGATTACAGGCATGAGCCACACCGCGCCTAGCTGGTTGTCTGTATTTTAAAATAGAGAATTCCCATCATCATAATGACTTATATTTATCTAGTGCTTTTTGAGTGTCCAGTGTTGTTCTCAGCACTTTTAGGCATTAAAATATTCGATCCCCACAATGTCTCTAATATGAATACAAGCAAAACAAGGCACAGAGAGGTCAAGTGACCCCCAAGGCCTCGGACCTGGTCAGTGCTGGACCCAGACCACCAGCCCCGAATTCTGTCATCTTCACCCCCACACTAAATGGCTGGGTTTCTTGATTTTTCTATAAATCAGGCCCAGCAGCCCCTGGCCCACATTTCCATGTGACTCCCTTTGGATACAGCGATTTGCTTCTTGTTTCAACACAGCCCACACCTGGCCTACCTTACCTGGCTTGTCGCCAGCCTGCACTGTTTTGTAAGCCCTGTCAAAACACTTCAGCGTTTGCAGTTATTGTCTCATTGGTGCCTCTGCAGCCTTCCAGGGACCACTGGAAGTGCTCTTGACTCTCACTATTTTCCAGACTGGAATACAGGCTTGGACCTGGGCGTCCAAGTGGGATACTGGGAGAAGTGGGGCTTGTGGCGGGAGTGGGGAGTGTGTTCTACTCTTTGGGTTTGAGTGTTTGAGAGGGGCAGGCAAGTGGGGCTCCCTGCTTTCTGCGCAGTGACCAGTTCCCCAGCTGAGGCCACATCTGGAGGCACAGTCTAGACAGCTGCAGCCCTTACCTATGGCGTCAGCTTTGTTTCCTCGTCTTTGCCTCAGAAGCTGCCACATCAAAAATGTGGTATTGGCTGGGCATGGTGGCTCACACCTGCAATCCTGGTGCTTTGGGAGGCTGAGGCAGGAGAATTGCTTGAGGTCAAGTGTGGGAGACCAGCATGGGCAACATAATGAGACTTCTTCTCTACCAAAATAGTTGTGAGATCATCCACGTTTTTAGTTGACAGAGATGACAAAGCCCTGTGGTTAGTATTAGTTATGACACTGTTAAGTGTCTATATAGCATTTTATGTGTTGTAAAACCTTTTACGTATGTTATCTAACTTGAAGCTTCTAACAAGGCAATGAGGTGAATATTATTAGTTTTAATTTTCAGGTGAGTGAAGGAGTACTTAGAGAGGCAAAGTGACTTGCCTAAGGTCAGAAAGACAGTAATTAGCCAAGGCAAGATTTGAACTCTAAAGCCCATTGTCTTCTCATCAACCTTTTTACCATCCTACCTACCTACTTATTTATTCATACACTCCTCTTCCTCCCACCATTCATTCATCCATTCATCCATCTACCCATCCATCCATTCATCAATCTGTCTACCCACCATCCACTCACCAATCCACCCATCCATCCATCCACTCATCCATCCTCCAGCCACCCATCCACTCATCTATCAATCTGTCTATCAGTCTATCACCTACCCATTCATCCACCTACCCATCTATCCACACATCCATCCACTCACCAATCTGTCCACCCATCCTTCCACCTATCCATCCACCCATCCATACATCTGTCCATCACCCACCCACCATTTCATCCATCCATCCATCCATTCATCTATTCATCCATCTACCCATCAATCTGTCTGTCCACCCATCCACCCACTCACCAATTCATTCATCCACTCTCCATCATCTACCCACTCAGTCCTCCATCCACTCATCCATCCGTCCTTCATCCATCTACCCATCCATCCATCCGTCTGTCCATCATCCATCTACCCATCCATCCCCTCACACCCACCTACCCACCCATCCATCATTTATCCACCACCCTTCTATCATCTGTTGTTCATCTCCCTATCCATCCAGCTACACATTCCTTCACCATCATCACCCTCCAGCATTGAGTGTGAGGTACATGTCAGGAACCACACGCTTTTAGGGTGCCTTCTTCACATACTTTTAATTTCATACCTCACTGTTACCCATCCCTCTCCTTGCTTTAAAACTGTGCATATACCTACACATGCATAGACACACATGCACACACACATGAAAGCACACATGCCTCTCTGGTGAGATGAGGGGGATGGGGCAGACTGAGGATATGGATAATTCTTGATTTGTGTCATGAAAACCAGTGAGACTTCTGCCTAGTGACAGAAGGGAGGCCACAGGGCGGACCCACTTGATCATGGTGGGGCAGGTGTCTGGGGAGTGACAACGTGCTTACTGTTTGGTTGGAGGCTGGATATGTATGAAATGGCACACAAGGCATTTTGGGCCAAGCCACGGCATTCTTCAGCTTTATCAGTGGGACCAGCTTCTGAAGAGTGGGCAGCCCATGGAGCCCCGCCTTTCTGGGTGGTGGGATCACCCTTTGCCCTTTGCTTGGTGCAAGGTTGGATCCCCTCTCTGGACCGGCAAGGGTGTATACCTGCGTGTTTCCCAAGAACCATCACAGTCATAAAATATATTCGGTCTCAGCTGCAGTTTTGATCACCGGTGCGTGCACACAATTCATCACAGCAAATTAGGTCCATCGTACAAGCTTCTGCCCCACAGCCTGGGGGGTCTGTCAGCAAGGGGGTTGGGCCGTGTGGGGGCTGGGGACCATTCTTGGGGAGTGATGGGCCATGTTTCCTGAGGAGGCACCCTCAGAATATCCACCAGAACAGTTCTGAGTCTGTAGGACTTAATTTTCTAGAAATGTTGAGGATGCAGGAAAGTTTTCCTTTTAACCAAAATTTGGAAGAAAGTGGAAATGGTTATGATCAAAGTTTCCTTATATCATTTGCAAATCCTGAAAGCACTGGGTTAGTTTGGGGACCTGAACATATGTGTTCTGTATAATTAGTGACCGTGTGACCTAGATTTTCCAGTACAGTCCTGATTTCAAGTACTCCATCCTAGCTCTTGGCTGTTTGTCCTGATTTTTGGTTTGCGGAATATGACGACTCTATGTGGAGCTCGGTTTTCCCATCATATTTTCATGAATAAATATTTAAAGTGGTAAAGACTTGCAGCGTCAGAAAATATTTTCTCCCACTTACTTTTTTCCAACCTGGCAAAATATGTCATGTGTAGGTGTGCCCATGCTCAGCTTCCTGCCTCTCACCTGCCCTGCCAGAGCAAACACAGACACTTCCTTCCTGCAGCGTCTGTAAACCATCAGGACCCCACAGGCTGGCCTGGCCTATGACTGCAGGTGCGGCCTTTCTGTAGGGGAAAGAGCCCTCAGTTCCAGAGTCTCTTGAGGTCTTCTGTTCTTCTACTGGCTGGCACTGGGAGCCACACTGCAGACAGTAGCGGACGGCCCAGCCCGGGCAGCACTGAGAAAGCCCCTCTGCTGTCGCTCAGCTAGTGGCATGTTGTCCCGGGATGCTGCGGCTCCCTGCAACCCAGCTGAGACTATCTTGGGCTGCTGTGATCTGTGCTCCTTCCAGCCAGAATGACCCTGAGTATCTTACCTGTTGGTGCAGCAACCCACTCTCCTATCTTTTAAGATCCTGCCCACTTTTTTGTTTGTTTGTTTGTTTTAAGACAGAGTCTTGCTCTGTCGCCTAGGCTGGAGTGCAGTGGCATGATCTCAGCTCATTGCACCCTCCGCCTCTGGGATTCAAGCAATTCTCCTGCCTCAACCTCCTGAGTAGCTGGGATTATAGACACACACCACCACACTCAGCTAATTTTTGTATTTTTAGTAGAGATGAGGTTTTGCCATGTTGTCTAGGCTGGTCTTAAACTTCTGGCCTCAAGTGATCTGCCTGCCTTGGCCTCCCAAAGTGCTGGGATTACAGGTGTGAGCCACTGTACCTGGACTTTTATTCATTATAAAAATTTACACAGCATAAAATTTACCATCTTAACCATTTTTTAAGTGGCTGGTTCAGTGGCATTCAGTACATTGACACTGTTGTGCAGTCATCACCACCATCTACCTCTAGAACTTTTTCATATTCCCCATCTGAAACTCTGTTCCTATTAAACATTAACTTCCCATTTCCCCTTTTCCCAGCCCTTGGCAGCCACAGTTTCTATCTCTATGACTTGACTGTTCTAGGCACCTTGTACAAGAGGAATCATGTAATAATTCATTCCACCTGGCATAATGTCCTCAAAGGATCTCTCCCAGCTTTAAGAAAAAGTTATTACCTGCTCTGGGCATGGCCAGGGCAAGGGCTGTGGGGAAGGGGGGTGGGGGAGGCAACTGCATTTCTTCTTCGTCTCCCTTGACCCTACATGCTACAGTGGCATGCAGGCTGTCATTTCCGAAATATTTGTGGAGTTTTTACCAAGTGCAGGCTCTGAGCTAATGGGGTAAAATGGCGAGCTGAGAGGAGGTTCCTGTCTTGTCACGTGGATAGCGTCTTGAGGGGCGGTTGACCATGGTGGGACCACACCAGATCATTGCAAGTTACAGGACTTGTGGCGTTGAAACCTCTGCAAGGTGCAGGGCAGTGCTGTGTGGAAGTTGCTGGTCATTGGGCAGGAAGGCTGCTCCAGAAGGCTGGCTCCGATGTGGAGAGGCCTGGGCAAACTGGGCTATGGAGGAGACTCTGAATAGCGGGAGTGCTGCCGGGAGTGGGAGGGGGACAGGGCTGGCAGAAGGTGGTGACTGAGGCTGTGGGCCAGCGAGCACCAGACCATGGCGGGCCATCTGGGCTGTGGTCAGGGTCTGGATGTGTTCTGGTGTGGGTGGGACCCGCCGGGGGCGGTTAAAAAGCAGAAACCCTTCTACAGCCCTGCCTCCTCCAGGAGACAACCCGGATTGTGCTTCATGTTGTTTTCTCAGCTTTTCTTTGCCAGGAAGGGGTCCTTCGAGGGGCCCTTGCATCCTAGGCAGGTGGAGCTACTGGAGGGACCCAGCAGGGGGTGAACGTGGGCATATCAGCTATATAGGGTGGGGAGACAGAACGCCAAAGTAACAGTGACCAGCCTCTCACCACTTAGCACTACATGGTCAGTGTCAGGACTGGTATGTGTGTGTGTGTGTGTGTGTGTGTGTGTGTGTGTGTGTGTGTGATTTGAGGGTATCCCTGAGTCCATGATTGTGTACCTGCATGGGGTTGTGGGGTATCCATGTGTGTGTGTGTGTGTGTGTATGCATGGGATTGTGGGGTACTTTGTGTGTGTGTGTGCATGGGATTGTGGGGTACTTGTGTGTGTGCACATGGAATTGTGGGGTACTCATGTGTGTGCATGGGATTGTGGGGTATCTGTGTGTATGGGGGTGGGCACATGAGGGACCGGCTGTGTGTGTGTGTGTGTGTGTGTGTGAGATTAGGGTATTCGTGTGTGTGCGTGCATATGGAGTGATGTGTGCACAGTATTAGGAACCCTGCCTTGGCAGGCTGCTTTCATAAGCACCCCAAAGGGCTGTCCCTCTACCATGCCTGGCCTCACCTTTCCCCATGGGACACTGTGGATGGCGGAAGGGAGGGCTCTCAGGTCCTCTGAAGTAAGGAAGGTGTGGGGGATCCTTATGGTCCAGACTATCGAATGCAGTCACGTGGCACACTCTGGTGCCGGTCCCTCCAGATGGCCCATGGGCAACCCCCGAGACAGCTGTGCTCAGCCTCCTGGGCGGCTCTAGGGAAGTGGGAGGGTCTGGTCTCCCTGCACACTCCTTGGTCTCCCAGGTTTGCCAGCGCCTGGCACACCCAGAAACACTTGGGCCGGCTGGGCAGGAAATACCCATGAGGCAGCAGAACCCAGGACCTGCAGGTGGTTCTGCTTTCGCAGAACTTCATCTTCTACCCTTACCCTCTTCGGCGGAACTTAACCACACTGAGTCCCACATCCCAGCTCCTCGGGTGAGGATTCAAGTCAAGTCAGGCCATCTGCTGCCTAATGGTACCACTTCCCACCTCCCTGCAGGGTGTGTGGGGCTTCTAGAGACCCTCACCAACCCCAGAGGTCTCAAGCTGGTAGCCCGAGGGCCACATTCAACCTGCAGATTTGTTTTCATGGTCCTGCATAGTGCTTTAAACATCAAGAAAGTTTGTGGATTTTACTTCCGTTTTCCCCCAACTTTTATTTTAGATTCTGGAATACATGTGCAGGTTTATGACATGGGCCTATTGCGTCACCCTGAGGTTTGGGGTATGACTGACTCCATTACACAGGTCGTGAGCATAATACCTATAGTCACTTTTCAATCCTCGTCCCTCCCTCCCAGCTCTTTTATTTCCTGGTGCCTGTTGTTCCCAACTTTACGTCTGTGTGCATCACACGGTACTTAATTCCCACTTAGGAGTGAGAACACAACACGTGGTAT
Source organism: Saimiri boliviensis (assembly GCF_048565385.1). Taxonomy (NCBI): domain Eukaryota; kingdom Metazoa; phylum Chordata; class Mammalia; order Primates; family Cebidae; genus Saimiri; species Saimiri boliviensis. The sequence goes on from NC_133449.1 coordinate 122,832,414, forward strand.
TTGGTTTTCTGTTTCTGCATTAGTTCACTTAGGATAACGGCCTCCAGCTGCAGCCGTGTTGCTGCAAAGGGCATGCTTTTGTTCTTTTTGATGGATGCATAGTGTTTCATGATAATGTATGGACCACATTTTCTGGATCGCATCCACTCTTGGTGGGCACCTGGGTTGGTGTCATGTCTCTGCTATTGTGATAGTGCTGCAGTGGACATATGAGTTCCTGCGTCTTTTTGGTGGAATGCTTATTTTCCTTTGGCTGCACCTGCAGTAATGGGATTCCTGGGTCGAACGGTAGTTCAATTCTTAGTTCTTTGAAACATCTCAGAACAGCTTTCCACGGTGTCTGAACTAATTTATATTCCCACCAACGATGTATAAGCATTCACCTAAAAAAGTTTATATTAAAAAAAAATCTAAATTTCCAGTTTTCTTGCAAAACCAGCAGCAACACTGGGCCTTTATTCCCACCTGGCAGTCATTGCCAGGAACTGACAAGTTCTGCCTCTTCCCGACAAGGTTTGCGATCTCGGGGCTAACACAGACCTCTCCGGGTCTCCCTGCTCTGCACCTGGCTTGGGCTGCACTTGTCCACAGTGTGAACCTGACAGTATCTGCACCCTAACCTTCAGGGCTCCATCCAGACGTGCAGCTACCTGTGGTCAGAGGAATTCTGCCCACTGAAGATAGATCTCCTGGAATTCACCCAATCTTTTTCATGACATAAACATGTTCCGAGCACTGGTACCCCTGCCAACTGGTGCTTCCTTCTTCCCAAACTGCTCCACGTGCGTGATCTTCTTTGACCCACACTAAGAGCAGCAAATGTACTTTGAAGTAGATGAGAAGAGTGAGCCCTCTTTTGGTTTTGAGAACCCTTCCACCGAATACCCTTTTTTTTTTTTTCAGATGGAGTCTTACCCTGTGGCTCAATCTTAGCTTGCTGCAGCCTTGAACTTGAACTTCTGGTATCAAGTGATCCTCCCACCCTAGCCACCCAAGTAGCAGGGATTACAGGCACACACCACCACACTCACACCTAAATTTTATTTTTGGTAGAGATAGGGTTTCACCATGTTGCTCAGGCTGATCTCAAACGCCTAGCTTCAAATGATCTTCCCACCTCGGCCTCCAAAGTGCTGGGATTCCAGGCATGAGCCACTCACCCAGCTTCAGTACCACTTTTCCTGGAGTTTCATCACTTCCACCTTGAGCTCTTCCCAAAATTTGCAAGAGATGTACTTGATTGAATTCCTGGCCCAGCAGCATCGGGTTGGGGCCCCGTCTTTTAGGGGTCAGATTCAGGCCCTTTTAGGGCGGGAAACCATGCGCTAATTCATATTTGAGATGAGCTATTCCCTGGGGGCCTGGTTCCAAGCAGGCTGCTGTGGTTAGAATGGACTTCCCAGTGACCACGAGGTTGAGATCAGTGCAGCAATCCTACCCAGGAGTGGGCCAGAGGCCACAGAAGTGAACCTGTGGTCACCTGGTATGCTGTGGCTGGGACCTCTGATTTTCAGTCCTGAGTCTGCTGCTTGGTACCCTGTCCCCAAAGGGCTTAGCCACCGGGTACCTCACCCTCTTTGGAGAAACAGCAACAGCAGCGGGGGTCACATGAACTCAGGACTCAGAGTCAGGCGTGGACTCTGTTGCTGAGGAGGGGCAAGTCTGTAAGGGCCCTGGCAGCATTCCATCTTCCTTTGCTGGTGACGCCATAAAACTCTCATTTCCCCTTGCACACTGCTATCTAAAGTCTCACCGCTCACTCGATTCTCTGCTCACAAACACTGACGGGCCTTTGCATGTTGAAGTGTGGTTCCCCTGAGTCCCCCGTCCCTCCAGGCAGGTGTGATTAGTCCCCTTGTTTTGTTGGGTGACTCTGAATGGGAGCCTGTTTATGGTCTGGGTTCCTAATAGAAGGCTTCAGTTCCCTCCTAATAATCTATTCCCTGGTGGGTTTTATTTCCAAAGCACGGCAGTACAGAACCTGCCCCCTTGGGAGTTTATTGGGCTTTTTTCTTCCCCACACTGTTTTCTGCCACGTTTTCACGCTAGGGAAGAGTTTCCCGCTCATGGAAATGATTGTTGACTGGGCCACCTGCTTTGGTCTTTTGTGTCCTGGCAAGAGGGGGTTCACAGAGAGTGAGGGGCACTCTCTTTCCCACCTGGGCTCCGTAGAGCATCTGGAGAACATGGAAAACCGGGATCCAGTTGGCACCAATGAAAGGAGTCTGGGTCAGAGGCTGTGTGGATGTGGCTCTTTCTCGAATGTCACCACAGGTGACTCAGGTCACTGCATCAGCTTCTGCTGTTGGTTCCGCAAGGAAGCTGCAGAACACCCCCCCCCCCTCAAAGCCAACCCCCTTGCTCCTTGGAGTTGGAATCTCCCTCTAGGCTGGGAGTTCCGGGTGAATTGAGGCTCTCACGTAAGAGACAGCTTCCCGGGCTGAAGTTGCAACGCTCACTTCCTGCTGCTCCGGAGTGGCAGACGACAGGCTGTCTCACTGTCTGGGAGGCAGGGATGGGAAAACCTCATGCACATCCCGTGCGTGGAAGAGCTGCCGCTCCCTCTGCCATAGGACATCTCCGGGCTTTGTCGAGGGCCGGTGGGTCACCAGCATCACTCTGAGGCCAGGGATGAGTGTCACACCCACTCCGGCAAACCTTGCCCTGCCCTCTGCATAAGCGAGGCAAACCCCGGCTTGCTGGGTGGGGGCCACGGGAGAAGTAGGGTGCATGCATGTCATAGCCTGGGCCCCAGGGGAGTGGCTGCGTCACCAGGTAGGCATTTAGAGGGAACCTTGGCCATCACTCACCCCTAATTTTAATGACGTGCATTAGCTAAATTGTGTTCTGAGTATTCATTCGGCGCTGTTTATGGTGTGCTCTCGAGTACGCTTACCGTTTGTCAGAAGTGCAAACTAGCGAACATATGAGCCTTTAAGACAGGCCATCTGTTCGTCTTAGACCCTTGGATGATTGTCAAACGCTTCTAAAAATAAGTGCTCACAAGCAGAGAGGGGCTGCCCAGGTGATACACAGCAGTTAGGGGAGGCAGAGCTGCCTGCGTCTGTACCCTCTCCAAAGGGAAAGAAATAAAGCGTAGGGGCAAGGGGAAGATTTTCCAGGGAACAGGAGATGGGAGCAGAGGGAGATGACAGGAGAGAAGGCTCTGTGGATACACCTTTTTGGCTGGAGGCGTGAGCGTCTCCCTGTCTTGCCTCTCCTGTAACTCCACAGCTCAGATACCTTCGATGGCTCCCCATGGCCCAGATTTAAGGGCAAGCTGCCTCATCTGGCATCAAGGAGCCTCATCAATAAGGCCCCCGCCTTCCTCTCCAGGCTGGTCTCCATGGCACATACCCTGTGCTTCTGCCAAGCTGAATTACTCATTGTTCCCCCAACATATGCTGCACTTTTCACATCTCAGAGGCAGAACCGTGCCGTGGTAAAGAGTGGGCCCTGCAGACAGACTGCATGGGTGCAGACCCGGCAATGCCATCACCAGCGGCAGGACCTGGGCCTCTCTGCACCTCAGTTTTCTCATCTGTAAAATAGGGATGATGAGAGTATTTAATGCACAGGGTGGTTGCGAGGCCTAAAGGAGTTCATATGGGTGGAGGTTGAGCATGGTGCCTGGCACACAGGGAGCCCACGATCAGTGTTAGCTGTGATCATGATCAGTGCCATCCCCACCCTCGTGCTGTTATCTGGTGGTTCATTCTGCCTGGAAAGCCATCTCTTCAGCTCACACACACACCCAGTGCGAATCCTCACCTGGGCTGTCCTTGAAGAGCAGCTAGAAGGCCAGCTGCTTCCCTAAGCATCTCCTCTCAGAAGTCCTCTCTCTATAGTCCTTAAAAAGCCAGGATTGTGCCTCACTTTCTCTCTTCTGTCCACTGCACAGGGCCAGGCACCCTGTTTGCTAAGTGAGCAAATAACAGCACCCAACGTCTCCCCCACCGAGCACAAACGTGGCTGCCATCTTAGCCTAAAGGCCTACTTTTTCCCCTGGAAAGGGAATCTGTCAGTGGTGAAGGCACATTCTCAGGCTTGGTCCCAGCTCCTGGAGAAAGTATGTTGCAAAGCCAGCCTTGTGAGAGCTGCTGTGGCTGGAGCTTATCAGGGAGTGGCCAGTGATAGGCAGTGGGGAGAAAGGGGATTGGCCACAAGCTCTTTCCCAACCGGAAATCAAAGTGAGGTGATGTGCAGGCCAGGTGGTTCAGCAGGTGGGGCCAGAAGAGCAGGGTGGGATGTTCTGGATGTGGGGGCTGAGTGTTCCTGTGCCTTCATATGCTGTAGGGACTCAAAGACTCAAGGGCCAGAGCCACAGCCTGGTCTCCAGAGAAGAGCCAATCCTTCTTGTTTGCCTCTTTAGGGTCTATGAGTTTGGCTATCATCATCCCCACCATGAAACTGTGAACCCCTCAAGGGAGGGTGCTGGGACTTTTCCACCTGTCTGTGCCCATGCCCAGCTGGGGGCCTGACAGACAGGAAGTCAGTGGGGGCCTGAAACTCAGTGAATGTCCGTGGTCGAAATGGATGGATGGATGAATGGATGGGTAGGTGGGTGGCCAGATGGGTGGGTGCATGAGTAGATGAGAAGAGGGGCAGGTAGATTGGTGAGTGGGTGGGTGGGTGGATGGATGGATGGATTGGTAGATGGATAGGTGGGTGGATGGGTGGATAGATGGGTAGATGGGTGGATGGGTGGGTGGATGGATCAATGCATGAGTGTACACCTACTCTATCCACCGTGGAGTCTCCCTGAGGCTGTCCTCCCCCACAGGTGTGCAATTCTATTCCTGAGGGTGGGGTGGAGAAAGCAGTGATTTGTGGGTACAGGGGTTCTAGCCAGGGGGGTTGGAGGGAGTGAATAATGATGCCTGTTGCTCCAAGGGCAGGGCCATCCAAAGTTCAGCCATCTCGGGAGCATTCTTAAGATCTTGCCAGCCCTTTGGACACACAGAGGGAGAGGGGGATGAGCATAGCTGGTTAGTCCATTAAACCTCTATTGTGCCTGGTCCCATGGAAGTGACAGGAAGCAAACAGTCCCTCTGCCACGGAGCACCCTGCCAGCTCAGGAAGACCAGCACAGACACCACTATGTAGATTTGTGGAGTATTTACTATAGCCAGACCTGGGGCGAATGCGGGCATTACCTCCTGAGTCCGAAGGGCGTGTGTATTGTGTTGCTATAAAGAAATACTTGAGGCTGGGTAATTTATAAAGAAAACAGTTTTATTTGGCTGATGGTTCTGTAGACTGTACAGGAAGCAAGGTGCTGGCATCTGTTTCTGGTGAGGCCTCAGGAAGCTTGCAGGGATGGCGGGAGACAAGGGGAGCTGGTGTGTCACTTGGGGATGGAGAGAGAGAGCAAGGAGGCACCTGACTTTTCTTTAACAAGCAGATCTTGTGGTAACTGCAGGGAGGACACCAAGCCATCCATGAGGGATCCTCTCCCATGACCTAAACACCTCCCCTAGGCCCCACCTCCAACACTGGGATCCCATTTCAACATGAGATTTGGAGGGGACAAACATCTAAACCCTATCAGCATCTTAGGAAGAGGGCTGTGTTATTAACCACCCTTAAAACCCAGAGATCAGGGAACTTGCCCAAGTCCACATGGCCAGTAAGTGGCAGAGCAGATTCAAACCCAGGGCGTAGGCCATCTCGGCCCACTAAGGCTTCCTGCCCGCCTTGGGGTCACCGGGGCAGTGGCCAGCCCAATGGGCACTTGCTAAGGACCAGGCAGGGTGCTAGGACTTTACAGGCATTTTTCACAGAGTATCTGGAAGCCAGGAGGGGCAGGTAATAGGGGGTGCAGAGAATCTCTTATTGATTCATGCAGCTGGCATGCTGAAACCCCTCTGGTCTCTCCCACTTGACATGGCGATGGGTAGGTGTCGAAGGGAGACCAGGCAGGGTCCCACACCTAAGTGACAGAGAATGGAGCCAAGACCTTGAGAAGCAATCCTGGGCTTTTTAGACTAGGGAAAGGCACACAGTGTTCCTGTTCGTGACTATGTTGGGCACAGAGGTGGGCTGAGCCAGGGCCCCCTCCTAGGGTGGGCGAAACCAGCATCGGACACCAGCTGAACCTTCAAGGAGCCCATTCATTCAAGTGTGTGGCCGTGCTTTGGGAAGCACGGTATAGCCACCAGGCTCCATCCTCCAGCCTCCTCCTTCCATGCACAAAGTATCACCCTGGATTGGGTTCAGGATCAGGATCATTTTGCTGCGGAATTCCCAGGAACAAGCATAGTGGCTCATTGGCTCAAATATGGATGAATGAATGAGCAACCATGTAAATGGATACTGGGCTTCATTCACTCTCGAGAAGCTGAGGGTATGACGGGAAAGCAGGTCCTGAGTGCTCTGCTGACGATTTGCTCTTTTTGTGGGTCTCACCAGGACCCAGGCTAGGCCTGCCCCCAACACAGGCAGCACATAGGTTTCTGGGCTCAGTCCCATGCCACCCCCTTGGCCATCAGTATCTTCTGTCCCTGGCCTCGTGTGCCAGGCAGAGGCTCCCAAAACAGGTTCTACCAGACACCTCCATCTGGGAGAGCACACACGCTCTAGCGAGTGGATGGATCGAGGCTGCAAACCATTGCTACCTGCCCCCTCCTGCTCTTCTATTTTATTTTTCTCACCTGCTTCTCTGGCCCACACCTGTGTCTCCCTGGCAGGCAGTGAGGCCGAGTGGATGCCAGGCCTCCCTCTAGGCATTTTCCAGTCCTTCCCTGGGCCCCTGTCTCCACCCCCGGCCTTTGTGTGGTGGGAAGTGTTCATCTATGGGGTGGGTAGCATCTTTATAAACGATTTTCTTCCTTCTCTAAAGGGGCTAAATATAGCACAGGCATAAACAGAGAAATAGACATTAAGGCAGAATGCCCTTGTGAGCACCATGCGGGGTGGAAGGAACTCTTTAAGAAGGTTTGCTGAACCTCCCCACGTTCCTCAAACCACAGCTTCTAGCCATGGGGGATGGAGCGCGGGTTCTTTCAGGGTTATTGAACTGTGCTGATTGCCGTGGCTGCCCAGAGCTGCCCTGTGGCCTGGCATTGGGCGACTGGTGAGTCTTGGGGACAGAGGGTCCACTACCCACTCCGCCTGTTGAGACACTGCCCTTGGCCTGTGGAGAGGTCGGTGTTCTCCTTGGCTGAGCACCTGGGCTCCTCTGTGCCCCCCACCACCATCACATATACTGATTGGGTGCCCTTGACCGGTTTCCCTAGCTGAGCTGCTATCTGCCCCATTAATCCCACAAACGTTTGGGTGTCTGTGTCTAGCCCCCCTAAACCAGGCCCCTCGAGGGGGTGCCCAGCTGGTGACTTCCCCTCCCCCTCACCATACCAGCACAGAGCAGAGCATCCAGCAGGTGCTTAATAACATAGTGCTGAGTGAATTCTGGTGTCTGGTCCCCTCGGGGCATCAAGTTTTGACATTTCCATCTGCTGTGACATTCTGGGCTTTTGTTTCTGTCACAAAACTTCAGGGAAGGAAGTTTTATACTTCTGTCTCAGAACCCTCTTGGAGGAAGTTCTTTCTTGAGTCTAACCTCAGAGCCCCTTGCTACTGCTATTTCAGTGAGCAGGCGCACTGTGGCTTTTCCTGGGGAATGGCGTAGGCATTCTGGAGTTTTCCTAACCAGTGGTCCCACTTGTGGGTTCCAGCCTTCAGCATGTCTGCTCCAGCAGTGCCCAGGTGAGCCAGTGTGGACCATGTATGTCACACTGACCCTGATCTTGGCATCCTGGCAAGAGGCTGCTTCATTCTGCAGAGATCGCAGATACCCCATGCCCATGCTGGCAGTGGGTGGTCCTCGGGGATTTTGTGGAGATGGAATATCATGTCTGGTTTTCTGTGGCCTGTGGAACAAAGTCCATGCTTGTTGGCACTCAGGGCCTCCACCGTCCACTGTCCATGTGCCCATCAGCCTTCCTGTGACTTCTGTGCTGGGACCCATGCCTGCATCTGCCACTCGGATTCCAGTTTCCACACTTGCGTCTCTGCTGTTCTTTCCTCTTGGAATGCCCTCTCCCCTTTCCACATATCCACATCCTACCCAGATATCCATTCCTTTTTCCTTCCATTGATTGATTCACAAATACTGCCTGAGTGTCTACTTTGTGTCAGGGCCTAGGAACCATAATTTGAGGACAAGAACCCTTCCTCATATCCTCTCTCTTCCTCCACCCCATCCTCCCCCTAATAAAGAATGACCCAGCCACACCTAAATAGCCCGGGCTTTTGACTGGTGGTTGGCAGGGTGGGAAAGTGCAGCTCCTGGACAGCTGTGCCTGCTGGGCATTGGAGGTCCAGGGGCATGGGCAGGACAGTACATGCTCAACCTGGGTCCTGAGAAAGGAAGTGCCACCATGCTGTGTGCAGCTCAGCAGAGGAGGCCAGTTTAGCTCAGGAGAGGTGCGTGGCTGTGTGGGAGGTGGGCTGCAGGTACCTGAAGGGGTCTGCAGGGATGGGAAGTGATCCACGTGCCTAGAGGACTCTAAGAGCGGCTTGGATGGGAGGGAGGAGAAGGGAGGCGGGAACTGAGTCAGCAGAATGGTTTGCTGAAGGTTTGCTCAACCTCCTTGAAGCTAAAAGGAGGATGGCTGTGTGGAGTGTGGATTCGGCTCCCCACAGGACTAGCTGGCTGTCCCTGCACAAGTACAGGGAGAGGTGCCTCGGCTGGAGGGTGCGGGTTCCCATGGAAACCGCCCGCATCCCATCTGTGGCCTCAGACAACCTGCTTGGTGCCTCTGGGTCCCCCTGACCGAGGTGTCAGGCCCCGCTGGCAGAGGTGGCACTGTATCTGGTGCAGAATGCGAGTGATCCGCAGACCGCGGGCCCATGGGGTGCAGGCCCTGGGAAGCCTGGCTCCCCTCGAAAGCCCCTGGCTGCCGCGGATTCCAGCCATCTGGTTCAGTGCCCGGTGCTTCCAACCGGGTAACCTTGGGCCTGTAATTTTTGCCTTCCTGGGCCTCAATGTCCTCATCTTAAGACGTCCCACCTCGCACGGCTGTTGTGAGGATCGAAACAGCGGTGCCTTTCACGGCACAGAGCACGCATGCCCGCCAAGCCCCGGCCGTGCGCTCGGCGCTGCGGGCATCTGCTGGGAGGCGCGGCGGGCGCGGCCTGCCTCTCCCCGGCCGGGAGCTCGCGGGAAGCGTCGGTGACATCACCACGGGGGCCGCAGCCGCCGCAGTGCCCGCCACGGGAAGGGGCTGTGCGGGGCCAGGCCCGGGCCTCTGGGCGAGGCTGCTGGCATCTCCTGGTTGCCCTCGCCTCGGACCCGAGCCCGGGAGAGACGCGGCGCCTCTGCTGACCCCTGGCGGTCAGCGGCACAGCTGCAGGAGTCGCCGGGCCCTGGAGGGCGCCCGGAAGGAGCCTCTCCCGGGGATCGAGGGTCCTGTGAAGCCGCAAACAGGGGCACTCCGCCCTGGTGGACGTTGCCTCCTTTCTCCGGGTGTCATGAGTTGGAGCACCACCTGAGGCTTTGATGAAATGGGTCTGAATTTGGAACACGAACCACTGAAAAGAAACAAAAAGACTGGGTTTTCAGATGCCAAATCCCACCCCCAGCCCCAGGCCGCTGGCTCCTGTGAAACAGATCAACCCTGCTGGCCCCCTCTGGCTGGCAGGGGGAGGAAATGCCATTGGCTGTAATGAGAGGGAACGTTTGGCCACAGAGTCCCACCTGGACCCTGGATTCCTAGGTGCATTCGGCCAAACTGCACTGAGTCCCAGTCTCTGGTTGGGCCATTGCCACGTGACCAAGCAAGCAGGCTCTCGAGCCCAGCAGCAGAGGCTCCTCCCGCGTCCTGCCGGGTGACCCGTCCCCTGCCTGGGCCGCAGGCAGCGCGGCCGCCCCCTGCCTCAGCACGCCTGTGCCGGCTCGGGTGTTTCTTGGCTGGAGAGCTGCACAGCACATCTGCTGTCTCCCTCTGCTAGGCTTGGAGCAGCTACGACGAGGACTGAGAGGGGGCGGTGAGGGCAGCCGGCAGGCGATCAGAGTTTCCTCCTCTTCATTAGAGGAAAAGGGAGATGGAGAGGCGAATGGGGATGTTTTCAATTCCTGCCTCCTCCCCGGCATTTCCCCTTTCCCTCCACCTAGCCAGTCCCCTTGGTAAGACCTGAATGGTCTAAAAAAAAAAAAAAAAAAACACAATGTATAGGAAGTCCAGGTTGGCAGTATCAGAAACCTATCCCCAAGCCCCAAATCAACGTGGTGTCTTGGCAGCTGTGTCCCTCGAGCACTTTCTCCTTGTTGCATTTTGTTTTGTTATAATCGAGGTGCTTTTCTGCGGCTCCCAGCGTAAATGCACTGAGTGGGAGGGACGAGCATGCTCTCCATTCTTCTCCTTCATGTGTGTCTCCTTTCTTCGCCTTTGCAGAACCACACGATGAGCCAGCACGCACAGTGAGGGATCGCTCAACAGGACACCTCTCCGCAGAAGGCTTGCCGGAGACGCCGTGGGGAGGGCCATTTGAACATTACATCCAATCAAAGTGTCATTTGCAACCCAGATGTAAAACTCTAATGATTTGGCCATGAGGCGCTGCTATTATAAGCAGCTGGAAATGAATATTAATGGCAGAGATTAAAAGTATTCCATGCTCAGTATTTTTTATTGTCCTGCTACAGCTAGTGTGCTTTTAGAGTTTCCGCCGCAGACTACATTTCTAGAGTTAGAGAAACCTGCTTTTTAAGGCTATTGTCCTTTGTTCTTTCATGTATTATATTGATAGTTTTTAAAAAAGAATTAGTGTGATTTTTTTTTTCTCTGCTTCTTTTTTTTTTTCTTTCTTGTTTTTCTTTTCCCCCCTTTGGTTAACTACTTTTTAATTGCAATTCTAGGTAATTGTGCATCGTGATGTGATTGCTTGGCTATTGTCTGAATATTTCCTTTTAATTTTTTAATTAAAGACTAATGCTTTGATTGGATTTGCCAGTTCACCGGACAGTGATTAAAACTATGTAATGAATATAATCGGTTTCAGTGCAACTGGATGGTCTGCTTTTAAATGTGACTTAATCTGACTGCAGTAACTAGTACAGTTCAATAAAGGGAATCCATGCGATTAGCATCCGGTGCCTGGTTCTCTCCTCCTCAGCCTAGGGCCGCCTTGGGGGCTGTCAGCTCCTGTAAAGGGTGTACCCCTGCAAGTTCCTGTGAGCTTGCACATGCCCTTGAGGACCTGCACACAGTAGACGATGCTTCCCTCCGAAAAGAAGCATAGGGACTTAATGCACACAGACTGGACAGGCTGGCAGTGGCCATGGAAGTCAAAGCAGAAAACCTCTTAATGATGGAATACCCTGATCTTCCCACTCAAAGATGGGGAAACAGAGGCCCAAGGGTTTCCCAAGGCCACGCAGCAGATCAGTGCCCAGGCTCATCGTGGTGTCTCCTTGTTTTTCCCTTCAGGGTTGGCTTTCCCATGCGTTGGATAAAGGCAGGCAAGTGGCTAGCCCTTCCCTTGCCAGGACTCCAGGTGGCATTTGGGTTCTGAGGCATGGAGATGTGTGGCTGGGACTGCAGAGCAGAGCCAGGTAGGAGCCACAGGTTCCCAGTCATAGAGATCAGCAAGATGTGGAAACATTGAGACTGGTGGCCAGGGCCAGGTCTGGAGTGAGGCAGGCAGGGGCCTGGGGTGCAGTATTTCAGGGGGCACTCGTTCTCAGGGCCCCCTGCACTTGAAAGCTCTGGGAATGGGTGTCCTCTTGCATTTTACACTCTAGGCACCTCCCTTATCTCACCTACTTCTGGCCCTGCTGGTATCTCAGGGCCCACCCAGCAGCCTTGGTCTCCAGGCCTTCTCCGTGTTACCTCCCACACCTCTGTCATGCTGGTGCTCAGCTGACCTGCCAATCAGAGGCCGGAACTTGCACGGGAAACCCTTCCTTGCTAACTTTTCACAAGGGGCAAGGAAATTGGTTATTACCCTCTGCAGAGCGGAAATGAAACAGGCAGACAGATTGCACCTAATTATAATGTAATACTAAGTCACAGGCATGGAATTTGGAGCAATTATACCCATCATCTTCTAGAAGACTCCCATATCAAGGGGCTTCTGATGACCCGTAAGAGTTCCCCTTTCTTTTTGCCAGCTCATGTAACATTCTCACATGGGCGGGGCTTTCTGTTTTTCAGAAGGCATTTTACACCTGTGAATCAGGGCAGACCCTGCCAGTAGTGGGCCATTTCCTCCTGGACACTGAAGGCCGTGAATGCCAATTTTTAGCCTCTTGGAGACTTGGCTGTTTTGGGGGAAGACCTCAGGGTAGACACCCAGTGTTCCGCTAAGTGTGCACACCCACGGACTGGGGCTGGGGCTGTGTCTGAGTGAGGCTGCCACACATCCACAGCAAGGCCTGCCTCGTGGGCAGTGCTGGGACTGTCAAAAGGACCAGTGTGTCCCGGGGACCTGCCACATCTCTGCCGCAGGGTCCTCTCCTGCTCCGGATCTGTCCCAAACCCCGTGGAGCCCAGGTGAGAGCCCTCAGTAAGTACCAATAGAAGATTTGATTTGACGGTTGGTGGCGTAGGGCTAAATTAGTCACTGCCCCCATTAAAAATACAGCGGGGGGTTTAAGAGCTTTTCACGCCGTGTGGGAATCAGCAGCGAAGCCGGCTGATGCCTTGGGTAAGGAGAGAGGCGGCCTAGGGGACCGTGAGGTAATGAGGTTTATGGCGGTGACAAGGCAGCCAGGGAACCCCACCGACTCTCCCCCTCACCCCAGCCCCATTGTTCTCCAGCTGGCTCTGCTCCCGCCGCTATGGCTGAGAGCCCCTCGTGACTTCGTGTAGGGAGGGGGCTGGCAGTGGGGACACTGAGGCCCTTCTTGGAACTGGACTTCTTTGCCATCAGGAGGTATTAGGGTGGGGGAGCAGTGCACAGTTATATACCTATGCCTTCGAGATCCCACTCGCCCCTTCCAGAGGAATGGTGTGGAGGTGGGATAAGACACTTGCCTTTCAGCTGGGAGGGGCCTTTGAGGGTCACTGGGAGGCTTGTATAAAATGATGCCAAAGGGCTGCATAGAGAGAGAGAGAGCTTTAAGAGGCATGGTCATCAATGATGACACCAGGTGTCCTCAGGAGAGCACCTTCTCAGCCAGGAGGGCACGGTGGAATTTGGATTTGGCTTTGGGTAGTGGGCAAGGTCACTGGAAGCCTAAGGTTTATTGCTGCTGTATTTAGATGTACAAATTGTCAGTTCTAATAACTCGGTGGAGGAATTTTGCGCAGCCTGGGAAATGGACCAGGATCCCTGGCCACAGGCCCCTGTCATCGAGCACCTGCCCAGAGTGCCCAGAAGTGGGCAGGTAAGGGTTTCAATCTCAGTGGAGAAACTGTTACGGAAAGAATCTTCTCGAGTTCCCCAGTAGAGAATGCTCCCTTTAAACTCACAGCTGCTTAATAATGAACTTTCCATCTGTTTTTCCTCCCTCCTAAGGTGTGTATTCCTAGGGATGGGACCTGTACCTACAAATATTCAGTAAATAGGACCAAAACTCCAATCCATGCCTTTCTTCACTCACCCATTCAGCAGGTATTTACTGAGCTGCCCCCATCTGCCAGGCACTGCACAGGGCACTGGGGACAAGGAGATGACTAGCCGATGTGGCCCCTGGCTTCATGTAGCTCACAGTGACACAAGCAAGCATGCCAGTAAATGCATCGCGACACCTGGTCCTGAGTGCTGTGATGGCAAAGCCAGAAGCTGCCTGGGATTCATGGAAGGACCCATGTACGAGATGCAGGGGTGCATTAAGGAAGCCCTTGCTGAGGCAGGGGCTTGAGACCTGAAGGAAGAAGGGAGGTCGGAGGCCCAAGAGCAGTGGGAAGAGAGCACCGAAAATGTGGAAGCCCCGAGCTGGAAACGAGCTGGAAATACCCTTAGAGAGCTGATTTCCTACTGAGTTTCAGTTCTAGATGATTTAAAACAATCCCAGAGAAGTTTGGAATCTTGTCCAAGATCATACCATTGAGAATAAACTTGGGACTGTAACTTGGGTGTCTTGCCTTCCAGCCCAGGGTGTCTGACTCCGTTATTATTTTTATTATAACAATCATGATGACAATGAGGAATAAAGTTTGTATTGCACCTTACAAGAAAGACTGCTGATTCTCTTTCTTTCCGTTAACAAAGTAACCAGTTTTTAGCTGAGCAGAGGTTACCTTGGAGAGGGGAGGGGGCAGATTATATATCCTATGCTTTCCAGAAGTTAGGTGTGATTCTATTACTATTAGCAGCCATAGGTTTTATCAATAGGGTGTAAATAGAGGCAGTATGTGCAAAGTCTAAGCATTGTCCTGAAAGAGAGGACATGAGTTCCTTCCTTCCTCCCATCTTCCTGATGGCTGGAACGTGGCTGCAATAGCTGGTGTTTCAGAAGCCATTTGAACCATGAGGTAACTTGACTACCCCGTTAATCACTTCTGGTTACTGTCCATCATTGCACTTGTGACATGTGGTGTTTTGTATTTATTGGTATGGCTTGGAACTTGCCTTTGGAGAAGAGAGAGAAACCCTACAAAGGTTTGTCCCCCAAATGCTTGTTACCCTTCAAAGCAAGTTCATGGTGCCACTATTTTACAACTTAACAGTTGATTTTGGTTCATGCAGGCTTGCCAGAAGAGTGCTCAGTGATGATACACCCTGCACTGCACTCTTGACGTCACAGAAGAGGAGAAAACTCAACATTCAACAATGGCTAAATATTTGCATTTCTGTCTTGCTCGACCTCTTTCCAAAAGCATTTAATAAAGTACGGTTTGCCATGCCTGCCCCTGGCTGTCTTTTCCCTCCACGCTTCTGCTCACAGTGCTTCCTCATGCTGGAATGTCCTTCCCTTCTTCCTCGCTGCTCCCCCGCCCCCGTTAACTTTTATTTTTAGACCCAGCTCAGCTGTCGAATTCTTGGGGCCAAGACTTGGGTGAGGTCACTGAAGCACTCACCTGGGAGCAAAACTTAAGCAGATACAAAACACTCAGTGATCAAAATAAACAACATTTTCATCTACTATTTTAGAAAATCACATTGGCAGGCTTCAGCCTGCAGGCTGGCCGCCTGTTTTTGAAAATAAAATTTTACTGGAACCAGGACTGGGATTAGGATTTGGCAGGTGAGGTGGGATGGCACAGATGTAGCATCAGATTCTGTCTTTACCTAAGACTTTGCCATTTTTTTTCATCATGGGTTTTTTTTACACTGATTTTTATTTTCAGAAACATTACATAATAGTGTGTGTGTGTTCACTTAAATTTTGTGCCCAAAGCATGTGCCTCATTCATTTCACCCTAGTCTTGGCCCGGTTTATTCTTTAGGCCACTTACTCTGATTCCCACAGCTAGGTAAAATGCTCTCATAATAAGAACTCTGATACCACGTGGTGTATAAGTCCATCACTGGACATGCACAGTACAGACTTTTATACCTATTTGTCTCTGGGACTGTGTATCAATCAGGACAGGCTAGGTTATGGTACTGTAACAAAAGGGCCCAGTTTCTCATGGTTTAACACAAGAAAGATTTCTTTCTGGCTCGTATTCCTCAGCCATCTTGGATGTCCAGGGGGCTTTCTTCATCGTGGTCACTCAGAAATTAGGATCAGGGAGCGGCCACCCCCTTAAATATGGTCAGAAACCAAGCAGAGAGAGAGACAGCGAGACAGAGAAACTGGCAGTTCAGTGCCCTTGCCTGGGACTTACACAAATACAGAGCTCTTAAATTCACAATGCATTGGCCAGCAATTGTCACATGGTCCCACTCTATCACAAGGGGACAGGAAATGCATCCTGACTTGTAGCTGGAAGAAGTGAGAATCGACAGGGCTTGGAACACTGCACTAATGACTACCCAAGCTGTCTCCGCTTCCCACCCATCTGTCTTTGACTATCTTTGAGGGCAGAGTCTGACTCTTAGTAAATGTCATTATATCCAGCACCCTATGTGGGATCTGGAGCAGATAAAATAATAAATGAATGCAAATATTGCATATGAAAATGAATCAATGACAATTTAAAAAGGCTAGAGGATGATAAGCATGCATAGGGAGACACCTTGTAGCCTAAGATCTGTGGACTATGACACCTGGATGCTGACCTCAGCTCTATCACTCACTAGCAGTGTGACCTCAAATAAAGCCCTTAACGTCTCTGAGCCTCAGTGTTTTCATTGTTAAAATTTAAAACATAAAAAATAGTTATCTCACAAAGTTGTGAAATTAAAACAAGAACAATGATGACATTTAATTACATTATCGCACCATTCAGCAGGTGCCTGGTATTATTTTAGGCACCGTGTATTAACTCCTTTAATCCACACAACAACGTTATCACAGGGATACTGTTACCTGTTTTTCACAACCTAGGAAACTAAGGCAAAGAGAGCTCACCTTCCCAACGCTCAGATTCCAATGCCAGCAGTCTGGCTCCAAAGCCCTGTTCCCAGCCCCAAGAAGCCCTTGAGCAGAACACAGAAGAAATAGCTAGCTCCAGGCTGGGCACAGTGGCCCATGTCTGTAATCTCAGCATTTGGGGAGGTCTAGATGGGGGGATCACTTGAGGCCAGAAGTTGGAGACCAGTGTGGGCAATATAACAAGACCCTGTCTCTACAAAAAATAATAATCGTAAAATTAGCCATGCATGGTGGTGTGCTTGTAATCCCAGCTACCTGGGAGGCTGTGACAGGGTATCACTTGAGCCCAAAAGTTCCAGGCTGCAGTGAGTTGTGACTGCACCACTGCACTGCAGCCTGGGTGACACAGCAAGGCCTTGTCTCAGAAGAATGGAAGGAAGGAAGGGAGGGAGGGAGGGAGGGAAAAAGAGAGGAAGAAAAAAGAAAAAAGGAATGAAAAAGGAGAAAGAGGAAAAGAAAGAAAAGAAAGAGAGGGAGGGAGGAAGAAAGGAGGGAGGGAGAGGAGAAAAGAAAGAGAAGAAAGAAAAGTAAAGAATGAGAAAGGAAAGAGAAAAAGGAAAAGAGAAAAGAAAGGGAAGGAAAGAAAAAGAAAGGAGGGAGGGACGGAGGGAAAGAAATGGCTAGCTCCTGATACTCATCAGTGAGGTTGGTTCCGGCGATAGTCCACTGGGGTCCGCCTCTGCCAGGAGAGACCGCTCCTGGCTGGGCGGATCCTGGACCTGCCTCAGCCAGGACAGCGCTGGGGCGGTCCCAGCTTGGGGTTGGTGCGCGGCCGGCCCGCCCTCTCCCTCCCCTGAGCGCTGATTGGCCTGCCTCGGCGCCGGCCCCGCCCACCTGGGGGCCGCGGGCTGAGCGCGCTGCCAGCAGCGTGGTGTTACCTTATTTGTGGAGTTATTAATTACTGAAGGGCGCAAACCGTGATTCTGTGCATAAAAATATGTTTGAGCTGTTTCTACTTAAACTTTAAAGAGAACGTTAATCAATTTTATTTTAACAAAATGACCTTAAGCAGGGAAAAAAAAAAATGGTGTTATTTGCCCAAACAGGCAAATTAATTTCTCTCTCTTGAGAAATCTGAGAAGTTTCCAGAAATAGCTATGCATAATTTACACCTGCCCTGGCCGCTTCTAGTTTCACACCAAGCCCAGTCACGGGCCCCACCCCGCCCCGGCCCCAGCAAGAACTGCAAACGAGGGTCCCTGCAAAAGTCCTGCTACCCAGAAGCCGACACATTTTAGGACCTTGGGAAGACGATCAGAGGGAAAGGGTCCACGTAGCCTCTGAGAGGCCAGTCCAGCATGGGTCAAGGTCAATGGCGGGAGAGGGGCCGCTGCCCAGTTCCTTGGCCTGGCATCCTCGGGGGGCCTAGAGACAGCCCCCAGCGGAGGACCTCCTCCAGCCTGCAGGCTGGGTCCTGAGGCATGTGGCCTATGGCCACCTGCTTAGCCCTCCCCTCCAGCAGCCCCCACCCTTGGGAGTTTCCAGGCTGTCAGAGTCTCCAGAACATTCTGCAGAGTCCGTGTGGCCCTCCAAACTCCTGCCCCTATGGCTCTCCACACCTGCGGCGCTTCCCTTCTGATGGGGTGGTCCCTTACCCATGCACTCGGGCTTGAGAATGGGGCTTACAGTCAGGGCATGGGGGCTGCTGGAACTGTGTCAGTTTCCAGTTGGGCCTTTCAGTAGCACTGTGACTTCTGCCTGGCCATTGAACCTCCCTGGACTTGCGTTTCTCTCCCTGCACTTCTGAGGGATGACCTGACCATTAATGCAAAACTGACAACCCAGAAGTAGTGAGAGGGAATTTCAGAGCCACCGATGGTAACCCCTGCATCACATGAGCAAGCAGGCACCCGGGCCTTGCTGTGGGCTTCTCATGCAGAGTCACAGGCGCTGGGCTGGGCGTCCATGCTCTGCTGTCACCATTTCCCCCTGTGACTCTGGGCAAGCTCCTTTCCTACTCAGGGTCTCAGTTTCCTCATCTGTGAAATGAGTGTTTAATCACAGCCATCTGAGCTGATCTTGGCTGTAGAGCTGTCTGTGGAAATGGGGTTTCCTTGGGAGGCGTGGACCTGCAACGGGGCTCATGGGTGGCTTCTGAATCTGTAAATGGGGACAAGGATGTCTGCACCCTGGGCTCTGGAGGAAATATGAGGATGCACTTGGCAACACTTTGTGGCACACTGAGCACCTGGAGGGCAGTATTATTAGCTGATGGTTTTTAAAGCCTCATAGAAAACAGAAGAGAAAATCAGCTCTGAGAATACGACGAGGACATTACCCTGGCCCTACTGTCTTTTTAATGAAGTAAGAGCTCTGATCAGCCTCCTTGAAGGAGAACTGCCTGCCCTGACAGCCTGAGGACTCCTGGCTGGGCTCTTAGTTGCCCCCGGCCACCCTGTCCCCAAGTACCATGGGTTTGCCCTGCCTCTCCTCCTGACATCTCTGTCTTTAATTATGTTTCTCCTCTCCCAGCCCAAACTGATCCTATAGCTCCTTCAGGGCTCAGCTCAAGAGCCACCACCTTCAGGGACCCCCCTCCCCCAATTTTCCCACAGGAGCTTCCTGGATTTGCTCTTGTTCCTAAATCTTCACAGCAGCCAGTACAGTGCAAGGTATGCCGTCCTGCTCTGCTAATTCGAGAGTCCTGGCACTCCCAGACACTTATTCCTCAAGATCTTTGTCCTTGTTTGACAGTGAGGGAAGCTAGGGTGGTGGCGGGTGGCAAAGTTGAGATGGGAAAACAGGTGATGTGTCTGTAAAGCCTGGATTCCTATGCTCCGTGTTGAGCAGCCAGGCAAACCATGTGGATGTTGATGTTTAAAACAATGTTAAATAATAAAAGAAAAAAGTGTAAACTGCTTAGAAGGACAAAATAAAAAATCACTAAAAGCCAACTGTCCCTCTTACAAACACTCTTTTTTC
Source organism: Saimiri boliviensis (assembly GCF_048565385.1). NCBI lineage: Eukaryota > Metazoa > Chordata > Mammalia > Primates > Cebidae > Saimiri > Saimiri boliviensis. Next base: position 122,851,768 of record NC_133449.1, read on the forward strand.
CAGTCTAATTCTCTCCAAAGATAGTCTGTGCATATACATACATTTGCATATATTTATTTCCTATCTTCCTTCAAATCTGTTATTCTGTGAATTGCTCTATGACTTTTCATTCTGAATATTTTGTTTCTTTCTTTTCATGTGAGCACTCACAGATCTTGCTCTTTTTGAGGAGTTTTTCAATTATGAATCCAACTTCCTTAATAGTTGTAAGTGATATATAAGGCTACTTAAATGATTAATTTCATATTGGGTAAGTTGTGGTCATCTGTTTTCCAAGAATTGGGTAATTTAATTTAATTTGTATAATGTATGCATGTAGAGTTGTTCATCCTATTCCCTTATTATCCTTTTGGTATCTGTGGGTCTGCAGTGATATCCACCATTTCATTCTTGATATTGGTGCTTTGCATTTTCTCTCTTTTTCTTTGTTAGTCTTGTTAGAGGTTCTTCCATTTTGTTGATCTTTTCTAAGAACGAAACTCTTTGTTTCAGTGATTTTTCTCTGTTGGTTTTACATTTCCAATTTCATTAACTTCTGCTCTTTATTTTTTTCCTTCCCTCTGCTTGCTTGGGATTCTTTTGCTCTTGTTTCTTTAGGTTCGTGAGGAGGAAAACTTAAATATTGATTTGACACTTTCTCTTTTTCCTAATATGCACACTTAGTGCTATAAATTTCCCTCTCATCACTGCCCTGGCTGTGTCCCACAATGTTTGACACATTGTATTGTCATTTTCAGTCAGTTCAATGTATTTTTAAATTAATCCTGAGACTTTGTTTTTGACCCATGGAATATTTAGAATTGTGTTGTTTAGCTTCTAAGTTTTTGGCAACTTTTCTCTTGTCTTTCTGCTATTGATTTCTAGTTTGATTCCATTGTGGTTGAAGAACATACTCTGTGATTTCCATTCTTTAAAATTTGTTGAAATTTATGTTTTATGGCCTATGCTATAGTCTAGCATGGTTTCATGGGCCCTTGAAACAATGTGTATTCTGCTCTTGCTGGGTGGCATGCTCTGTAGATGTCTAGATTCTGTAAATTGGTGGCATTGTTGAGTTCTTCTGTATCCTTGCTGGTTTTCTAATTGCTCTATTGTCAAGAGAAGACTGTTAAAGTATCCAAATATAATTGTGGATATGTCTATTTCTTCTTTCAGTTCTATCATTTGCATATTTTTAAGCTCTACTGTTTGGTGCATATATATTTTGGATTGCTATGTCTTCTTGATGAATTGCTCCTTTCATCATTATGTAAGATCCCTCTGTCTCCTTAATTGCTCTGAAGTCTACTTTATCTAATGCTAATATAGTCACCATATTTTCTTTCAATTAATGTTTACATGATAGATCTTTTTTCCATCATTTTATTTTTAACCTGTTTATATTATTATACTTGAAGTGAATGTGTGGTAAACCCCACATAGTTGGATTATCTATTCTGTCAATCGCTTTTAAAATTGTCGTGTTAGATTAAATTTATATAACGTAATTATTGGCATGTTGGACTTAAGTTTGCTATGTTATATTTTCTGTTCTATTTTTTTTTTATTTCTCTGATGTCCTTTTTCTGCCTTCCTATCTTGGAAAATTTTTAGAATTTCATTTTGGTTTATTTACAGTGTTTTGGGTATATCTCCTTGTATAGCATTTTTAGTGGTTGCCATATATATATATATATATATATATATATATATATATATATATATGATATAGTAAAATCTCCTGGTTTCATCACCTCACCAGTTGAAGTGAGTATAGAAAAGTTGCCTCAGGCAGGGTGCAGTGGCTCATGCCTGTAATCCCAACACTTTGGGATGCTGAGGTGGATGGATCACTTGAGGTCAGGAGTTCAAGACCAGCCTGGCCAACCCATCTCTACTAAAAATACAAAAATTAGCCAGGTGTGGTGGTACATGCCTGTAATCCCAACTACTTAGGCTGAGGCAGGAGCATCACTTGAACCGGGAGGTAGAGGTTGCAATGAGCCAAGATTGCACCATTGCACTTCAGCCTGGATGAAAGAGCAAGCCTCGATTTATACCAATTTACCCTCCCCTTATACATATAAGTTACATTTATAATCTAATTGTCTTAAATACTCTTCTACACATGTTTAGAATCACATTAGACAGTGTTAAATATTTTGCTTCAACCATTAAGCATAATTTTAAAAACTCAAGAGGAGACAGAAACTCTATTGTATTTTACCCATCTTTCTGCTTACTGTGTTCTTTCTCCCTTCCTGTGTTCCAATATTTTTTCCTTTATCATTTTCTTATGTTCAGAGAACTTCCTTTTGCCATATTTTAGGGCAAAAGAGCAACCCTAACAAGATCAGTTCGCTACAGATTTTCTTAGTTTTTCCTCCTCTGAGGATATCTTGATTTCCCTTTAATTTCTGAAGGATATTTTCACTGGATATGGGTTTCTGATGACAGGTTTTTTCTTTTTCATTTCAGCACTTGAAAAATGTTGTGCCACTTTCTTCTAACTCCTGTGATTTCTGATAAGAAATCTACTTTCATTTGAATTGTTTTTTCCCCTCTAGGTAAATGTCGTTTCTCTTTTGCTGTTTGTAAGATTTTTCTTTGTCTTTAGTTATCAAAAATTTGACTGTGATGTGTCATGGATTTGGATTTCTTTGAGTTTATCCTGTTTGAGATTTACTTAGCTTCTTGAATCTATAGGTGTATGTCTTTCACCAAAATTGGGATTTTGTTTAGCCAGTATTTCTTCAAGTATTTTATTGGCTCTACTCTCTTTGTCCTCTTTTTTTTTTTCATGATTCCAATGACACTAACAGTGGGTTTTTTTTTTTTTTCATAGTCGCACAGTTTCCTAAAGTTCTGTTTTTTTTTTTCCCCCAGTTTATTTGTTCATTTTAAATTAAGATTGTTAATAGTTGTGTAGAAACATAAATACAAAAAAAATAAAGTCTGGATAATTTCTGTTACTCTGTCTTCTAGTTCATGAATTTTTTTCCTGTTCCTCCATTCTGTTGTTGAGCCTATTGGTTTAACTTTTTATTTAAGTTATGGAATTTTTCAGTTCTAAAATATCCACTTGGTGCTTTTTCATACCTTCTCCTGTGCTGAGACTTCCTGTTTTTTAATTTGTTTCAGGCAAGTGTGTGGTTGCTTGTTAGAGTATTTTTATGATTGCCGCTTTAAAACCCTTAACCATTTCTAGCATCTCTGTCATTTCACTTTCAACATCTATTGATTTTCTTTTTCATTCTGTTTGATATCTTCCTGGATTTGGGTATCATAACTAATCCCTTGTTGAAACATTTACATTTTGTATATTATGTTATGAAACCCTGGGTCTCATTTAAACCTTGTTTATCTGGCTTCCTCTAATACCTCTCCAGAAGGGAAAGATAGTGGGGCAGAGAGGGGTCTTACTGCCTTCTTAATGCCAGATGGGAGTAGAATCCCAATTTCCCCACTAAGCCTCCATTAACACCTTAGGTGAGGGGGCTCATTACTATGGCTGGGTGGGGGTGGGAGTTCCAGCTCCCCATAGGTCCTCACTGACATCTCTCTGGCTGGGAGAGGTTGGAGTGTCTAGTTACTTGTTCTCAAGTAATCTTCACTGATACTACAGAGGGGCAGGTGACTTTGTTACAACTGTGCAGCTTCAAATGTCTGGCCTCTCCAGTGCACTTCCTCTGATACCATCCCTGTGGGGACAGGGACAGGGGCAGGGATGCCTTAATACTACTGGATAGGGAGTGAAAATTCAGGCTCCCCTGGTACTGTGGAGTAGGGTGGTGGGTCTTGTCATTGCACAGCAAGGATGAAAATCCTATATTCCTATTTGGCCTTTTCTGATTTCCCACCCTGGTGAGGCGCTTTGAGGAGTCTCATTATAGATTGGTGAGAATGAAAGCAGTGTGCAGGTGGAGCCACGGTTTTTTTCTATGGCATTTAGCCGAAGTAGAATGGTTACTGTCTAAGAGATGTTGTTTTGCTAGGCTGATTGTTTACTGTTGTTTGGCTAAAGAAAGCAGACGTTGATGGGGCATTTTGGTCTATGTACATTGATGTTTCCATGTTGTTGGCCCTTTCTGGGATATATGCAGCAAAAAAACAAAAAACAAACAAACAAACAAAAAAAACCAAAGGAACCCACCGTCATGTTTTTTCCTTAGATCCAAAGGTTTCTAGTCAGTCTTTCCTCTTCACCTTTTGTCTTCTTCTTCTTCCTCTTCTTTTTCTTCAACCTCCTCCTCCTCTCTTCCTCTCCTCTGCTTTTTCCTTTTCTATCTTCTTCTACCTTTTCTTCTTCTCCTCCTCCTCCTCCTTCTTCTTCCTCCTCTTCTCCTCCTCCTCCTCCTCTTAGAAATATTTAATGTCCAGGAGTTTTAGTTATATTTAGCAGGAGAAATAGGGAAAATGTGTCCACTCGTCTTGCCAAAAGCAGAAGTCCCTCCAGATCTTGTTTTATTATAATGGCCACAATGCATCTCACTGGCTAAATGAGTCATAAATAATTGACTTCATTTATGTGTTGTAAACAATGATGCAATGAATATCTTTGTGCCTAGATCTTTGGGTCCTTGTATGTGTATATAACAATTCAGGGATTGTTAACTGAGCAGATTGAATTTCACTTGGTAAATTGATTCTTGAGGTAGAAGATTTTGGTGAGAGAAGAAGAGAAAAACGGTGGAGGGAGTTGGACTGGGACTGACCAGGGAGAGCATGCATCAAGCCCCGCAATGAGTAGACTGCCTCGATTTATGTCAGAGTGTTGCCCAGGTCTCTGGAAAATTCTTGATGGGTCTTGGTGCAGCCTCACCCTAGTATTCAGGAGGTGCCACCTTGTGATTGCCATCTTTCAAGACCTATTCCTTGAGATCAGAAAAGAGGCCATCATGGGAGAATATGCATCCTTCTCCCTGCCAGCTGCTCTTGCCCCAACAGGGGCAGCCCTAGAAAGGGCTCAGCGATGTTCTCCTGGAGTCCATATTCCTTCCCTCAGGCTAAGGATCTAGCCCGGCTTATTCCCATTGTAAAGGCCCTCCCTTGACTGCACCATAGCGCACAACACACTTTATAACACAGTATCTGCTTTGGTGCTCCCTGCCAGGCAGGAAGGCAGGCTCAGAGAGGTCAAGTGACTCCTCTAAGGTCACACACCAGGGAAGACACCTGCAGAACTCAGTCCCTGGTGATCTGATTCTGAGCACTAAGTCAGTAGAGGAGTTCAGAGTCCAACATGACATTCTGGAAAGGGGCATGTAGAAAAAAAAGACCACCCAGAGGGCCACATAGATGTAGGTCTGGCCACGGGAGAAGTCTTGAAGGAAGAGATGGGGAAGGGATGGAAGGAGAGAGGAGGACCTACCTGCTCTTACCTGGTCCCAGGCAAAAGAAGATGGAGCCAGCGGAATTACTATTACTTAGGGACCTGGCAGTCCCTAAAAGGGCCTGCTGAAGTGCGTCAAACAGCAGTGTGGATGCCAGAGGATTTTCCACCAGTCCACGTTTACTGGGGGCCTGAGAAGCATTACTCATCACTAGAGGCAGCACTGTGTTTAGCAGCCATGACAAAGATGGGCAGGCACACAGAGGCACATGGGGAGAGGCACCCAGGCCCGCATAGACGCTTACAGCCCAGACACAGCCAGACACGCACGCACACAGTAGCCTGGAGCTGTACCACAGACATGAATACCTGCATATACACACCATACACACACAGAGACGTGCACACACATGCAGAGATAGATACACACACACTGCACTGACAAGAGAGGTGCACACTCACAAGATAGACACACACATACACTCCACACGAATAATAGAGAGGCACTCATGCACACAGCAAGACACACACACACACACACACACACACTCCACACAGATAATAGAGAGGCATGCACGCACACAAGACACACACACACACTCCACACAGATAATAGAGAGGCATGCACGCACACAAGACACACACACACACTCCACACAGATAATAGAGAGGCATGCACGCACACAAGACACACACACACACTCCACACAGATAATAGAGAGGCATGCACGCACACAGCAACTATTACACACACACACGCACACACACACAGCACAGACAACAGAGGGGTACACAAACACAGAGAAGATACACACACACACTCCACATGTGCAAAAAGGAAGTATGCACACACACAGCAATTAACACACACGTGATACACACTGCATGGGCAACAGAGAGGTGCACACTCACAGCAGAAACACATACACACCAACAGACAACAACACATACACACTACACACACAGCAGGTAGACACACACAGCACTGACAACAGAGAGGTACACACTCATATACAACAGACACACAAAGGCACATGCCAGGCAGATGTGCATGTATTGCCCGCCTGGACACACACGGACACACAGAGGCGGGCCACATGAACACACACGCATACATGTGCACACACCCGTGCACACCCATGTAGCGGCATATGGAGCAACCCTCCCTCCCACGGTTTCCAGGAGGCTCAGCGGGGGGCGTGAGTTCCACATCTGACTTTCCTTGTGTTCGTTAGACTCTCAGTGTAATTAAATGTTACATTGAATAATCCAGCGTGCTCAGTGTAGGCGGAGGCAGCCGTGGAGGGCTGGATGCCCATCCCAGCCTGGCACCCTCCCTGCCCCTCCATCCCCTCTAGCTGCTCCCCTTGCCACAGACTCTGGAGTTGTGTGGACAAGGAACCCCTGACCAAAGCATCACTGAGAGCAGAACGGCCATCAGAGCTGCCCCTTCTAGCAGGCTGGGGAGGGCAGGGGTCCCCAGAGGAATGAGCGCTCAGAAAGCCCCAGCTGGTCCTGGGGCTGAGCTGTCACTCACTTCCTGCTCTGCTGGGAGTGTATTCCCACCTGGAGCTCAGGTGCAGAGGCTGCATCTGGATGCTGGGAGCTTCTCTGTCCAGCAGAACAGGGACCTTTCCCACCTCACCTGGGAAGAAGAGGCAAGAAGTGGTTTTATCTCCTCCTGTCTGTTCTTTTAAATGAGTTTGTGAACTCTCCTAACCTCCGTGGAAGGCAACCCAGGGTGGTGGTCATGAGCCAACCACACCAAGTTCACTACGTGACTCGCAGTGAATTCATTCACCTCTGAGAGCCTCAGTGTCTCCATGGGTAAAATGAGGTAATTCTAATACTCACCTCATGGGATTATTGAGGGGATTAAATAAGCCTTTACCACAGCATCTGGGTCAGGTGCAGTGGCTCATGCCTGTAATCTCAATACTTTGGAAGGTCAAGGTGGGCAGATCACTGGAGCCCAGGAGTTTGAGACAAGCCTGGGCAAGATAGTGAGACCCTGTCTCTGCAAAAAATACAAAAACTTAGCTGGGCATGGTGGCATAAGCCTGTAGTCCCAGCTACTCAAAAGGCTGAGGTGGGAGGATCACTTGGGCCTGGGAGCCGGAGGTTGCAGTGAGCCAGGATCGTGCCACTGCTCTACAGCCTGGGCAACAGAGCGAGACTCTGTCTCGAAACAAAACGAAACAAAAACCCCAAAACCAAAGAAACAGCCCTGTCTGGCTCATTAGCACTTACAGTCAGCTGGCCCACTGCTTAGGCTGCCCCGGGAAACAAGCTTCTTACCCACAAAGCTGACACAGGCGTGCCTACTCATCTGCCAAAGGAGAGGTTTTGGAGCCAGGGTCACTGTCATCACAGTACAATTTTGGTCCCCTCTCGGAGCCTCAGCTTCCTCACCTGTGCAGTAGGGTTGGTTATCATTCTGGCCTGGCAGGGCGGAGGATGAAATAGGCCACCGCAGGGGAAGGAAACCAATAAACTGTTGGGTGCCGTAAGCAGTGAACAGCTTGGCCTCCTCTTCTCTGCTCCTCTTGTTCCGACCACCCTTCAGGCCCTTGAGCCATAGCTCCCCTCCCATCTCTAGCCTTCTCCAGGGAGCACGGAGACAGGGTCAACACTGTGGGACCCCTCTGTCTGTCCCCTGGTGGGGGCATAGGTCGCTTGCTATAGTAGGAAGGTGCAGACAGTCCCATGTGGAACTGGGGTGACCAGGATGATTTCACCATGGCCAGCCTCTTTCTGATGTGGATTTTGAAATGAGTGCCAGACCCTGGCATATGCCAGCTGGACGGTGGGCAGGGTGTGCTGAGGATAAGCCACTAGGGAGGTGATGTGGCCTCTGCCTGCTCCAGGCGGACCCACCCTGGAAGCTGAGCGGCTGGAAAAGAACTCGGAGTCCAGGACCTCACTCGAAGCCAACTCCCCCTGCTCCATCTGCCGTTGTCACTGGGGCTCCCAGAGGCGGGTGAGCTCAGAACACGAGCCCTTTGTGTGCACACACACTGGTGCATGCTCGAACCTCCATGATCCCATAACACAAATATGGGCAAGAGCCAGAACATACCAGATAGGCTCCTGGAGTCTCACATGCAGATCCAAAGGGGCCCACCTGGGGATGTGGTCAAGTACGCGCACATCCATGGAGACACAGCTGGATCCCAGCACATCACATGTAGAAAGGCGTGCTCACTAGACATGCACAACTGTGTGCGCACACGCAAGGGACATGCACAGCACCGAGCCGCACCACTGCCGGGCCTTTCCTTGCTTCAGAGAGACATGCCACTTTGCCTCCTGTCCCATGTAATCCCCACAACCATCCTGTCACCTATGTTTTAGGAGGGGTTCACAGAAGCCAGTGGACTGTGCAAAGCCATGTCACTCTTGCATAGTCCAGCTGGGTGGACTGCCAGGCCAGTACTCTCTGCAGCTTCTCATGGGAAAAGGCCTTGTGGCTCCCCTCCCTGGTCCCCTGCAGAGGCCAAGCCACCAGGGAATGGCTGGAGAAGGGGGTGTCTCTAAGAAGAAACCACGACTTTCGAAGGATGTTTTAAACATGGAGCGTGCCCTGGTTGCCTCTCCCATCGCCCCAGACTCTGAGCTATGCAAAGACAGCTTCTGAATATTCAGGACCCCATAGACACTCATCTCTGCTTCTTCCTCCACTCCTCATTTTGTGCTGAGTCTTAAGTGAAATTGATCTTTTTCTTCCTAGGAAAAAGAAATCTGTCTTTTGTTCCCCTACTCCCCTGGGGCCTCTCAGAAGAGGAGGCTCCCCGCCCAGTTTGAGGGGCACGCCTCAGAACCAATCGCTGCCTGGCACAGCTCCCCGGGTGAGGGGCTTGGGCGCAGTGCCATGTGAGCAGATGGCCGTGATTGCTGGCAACCCGGAGACCCTGCAGGAGAGTTGCGTATGGGTGTTTACAGCATCCTGGTCCCGCCGAGAGCATCAAAATGGCAGACCAAGTGGTGCCCAGGCCGCCCAGGGTGGGGTAGGGACAGCACTCATTCCTGAGAAAGGAAAAGGAGGTCCCCTTCTTCTCCCAAGGAGAGCCCTGCCCAGCGCTCAGTGTCCAGTGTGGGGTCACATGTAGGGAGGAACAAACCCTTGATTCTGCGGTAACACCCGCCTTAGTCCTCAATCTTTCTCCCTCGTCCTCTATCTTCCTTCCCTCCTGTCTTCCAGCACTGTCTCTGCAGCTCCCCAACATCTCCTTGCTCTCTGAGCTAGTCCTCAAAAGAACCATGCATTCATTCACTAATTCATTTGGCAAATAGATATGAGCACCTACTGTGTGTTCAATGAATGAAGAGCAAGCCAGGAGCCTGTAAAGCCTCTCTCCTTTCTTTTCAAGCTCCCTTCGGTTTGTATTTAGAATGTATATTTGTTGGATGAAATGCCTATCTCTATCACCAGACTGAACTCTAAGGGCAGGGGCCTGGCACATAGTAGGTGCTCAATAAATATTTATTGAATGATGTGCTTGCTCCACAGAGATTACAGCCTGGTGGGAATGTACTCCCTCTCCCTGTTTTATCCTGTGCTCTATTCTCTGCCCAGTTAAACAGAAGCTCCCTGAGGGCAGGAGCCATGGCTGTTGCACTTATCCCCCTAGATTGTTGACCACATGGTGGCTGCCTGTTATATAGATCATGCGGCTGATGTGGAAACGCGGTGCCTGAAGGGGCCACAGAACTGCCTAGAAGGCTGTTCCCAGAGACATTGTCAGGAAGGCAAATCTGGCCCATCCGTCTCCTGCCCGTAGCTCATGGAAAGGTCCCATTCCTGCTCCTTAGACTGACATTCAAGGCTTCCTTGCTGTCTAGAGTCTCACATCCTTCCTTTTTCCCTTTTCATTCATTCATAAGTATGCATTGAACACTGCTGTGTGCCAAGTCCTACCCAGGGGCTGAGGACAAGCCAATGAATAAAACACACAAAGTTACAGTTCTCAGGGAGCTGACATTCTATTGGAGCTATTCCATTGGGGTGGACTGGAGACAAGGGGCGAATAAACGGATGAATGTGTTCTATGCCAGGAGGAAATTAGCGCTTTGGAGAAGGAGGAGGCAGAGTAAGGCGGAGGGGGAAGTGATGGGTGTGGGCAGGAACGGTTTCTAGGACGTATGAGCAGAAATCTGAATGAAATGTGCGGCTATGTGGCCATCCAGGAGAGGAGCATTCCGAGCGGAGGGAATGGCTGGGTGAGGTGGCTCAGGCCTGTTATCCTAGCACTTTGGGAGACTGAGGTGGGAGGATCACTTGAGGCTAGGAGTTCAAGACGAGCCTGAGCAACATAGAGAGACCCCCATCTCTATTAAAATAAAACATAGGTGAAGGGACAGCAAGTCCAAAAGCTGTAAGGTCCAAATGGGCTGGCTTTTCTGGCCCTCAGCCACTGCAACAAGCCAGTCCCAACACCCATGGCTTCAGGCAATAAGAACGAATGAGGTGAACCAGGTGCAACCGTGGTGACAAGTGCGCCTTACACTCAATGCCTGTGAGGGAAGTGATAGGGAGTGGTGGGGACTGTGGCTGACAAGGCAGGTCTGTAGCAGGCAGCTGGCTGGTGACATGGGGATGCCAGCCTGGAGTAGCCAGAGATTCTAATATTTCAAGCCAAGCTATAAATCTCTATCTTTTAAAACACAAAATCCTCCAACTTTGAAATGTTGTCAGCTAATTTTGAAATGGTATGTTAAAACTCTGCTATGGCTACACAATACTCAATGACAGATCAGATCCAGCCTGTGAGCACTTCATGACTTTGGAATCAGCTCTGAGATCCCTGTGGAGCATGATTCTGAACTGCTGGTCCCACTCCCAGTGGACAGCCAGAGGGGACCATGAGGACTTCAGTGGTGGGAATTTGGGCAGAGCTCAAGGATCTGAAATCTGGTCCTAATTTTAGAGCCTCAGGGAATGTTGAGGGCTGGTCTAACCCCTCTCTCCAAGGAGCCTCCTCTCCCAGACCTGTCCCAGTCACAGCAGAGGCTGACACAGAGTGCAGGAGCTGTGCCCTACTCCCAGGGCAGAACCACTGCTGCTTTTTGGGGGGCAGGTTCCAGCAGGCAGCTGGATGCAGCCCTGCCTGAGGGTCTGAGGATGGAGAGCCTACTGCTCCAGCCTTTGTGGAGACTCCAGTGCTGAGAGGACTACCAGAGTCCCCCCACCTGCTCTTGGCAAACTCAGGCATACAAGCCTGGAATTGCCTGCATAGCCCCCCTGCCTTACAGACCAACTCTCTAAGCAGCTTCATCAGGAATGATTTTCACGTCTGCCACCCCCGCCGGGCCCCCGGGCCCCCAGGCATCCCCAGCTGAAGCCCTCTGCCCAGAGCCCCCCATTAATGCTAATGGAAGTCCCGTGGCTCAGACAGGGCGCCCTGCTGGAAAGAGGCCTCGGGACACCTGCCTGCAAACATGACCTTTTCCTGTGTAAGAGACAAGATTTCAAAATCAATCCGACCTGCGAGGCCTGCCCATCCCCGCCACACAGTGCTGCTCAGGGAAGAGGCCACATGCCCCATGACAAGCAGGGGTCAATACTGAGTCTAAGGGAGCCCAGCTGCTGGGCCAGCACATCTGGGAGGTTGCTGTCTAGCCCCTCTGCTGGGGTGTCTCTCTGCAAAGGCCACAGGAATGGTTCCTGATTGTACTGAATCCTCCCACATCCACCTGGAACCAGTGCAGCAATGGCAGCAAACACTTGCGCATGGAGCCATGTGCCCAGACCTGCTGCACAAACCCTGAATACTCACCACACTGGAGAATTAGGCATATTGACTGATTGATTGATTGAGACAGAGTCTTGCTCTTGTCGCCCAGGCTGGAGTGCAATGGCATGATCTTGGCTCACTGCAACCTCCGCCTCCCCAATTTAAGCGATTCTCCTGCCTTAGTCTCCCAAGCAGCCGGGATTACAGGCATGCACCACCAAGCCCAGCTAATTTTGGTATTTTTAGTAGAAATGGGATTTCACCATGTTGGCCAGGCTGGTCTCCAACACTTGATCTCGGGTGATCTGCCCACCTTTGCCTCCCAAAGAGCTAAGATTACAGGTGTGAGACACCGCATCCAGCTGACACTATTATTATCCCTATATTGTGTGGGGAAACTGAGGACAAAGAGGTTTGCAAGTCATACAGCAAGTAGGTAGCCATACAGGGATTTGATCCTAGGAAGCCTAATATCTGTGATGCTGCGTAACTTTCTCCTGTGCACTCCATAAACACTTGGCACCTGCTCTGTGTTAAGCCTGTGCTGGGAGCACAGAGGTGAGTCACATACAGTTCCTCCCCATCAGAACCATATACAGTTCCTGTCCCCAGGGGAGAGGATGCCACAGGTCAGTGTGAGGTGTGATGAAGGTCTGGAGAGAGGGAGGGGCAGATCTAGCATGCAAAATGAGGGAGTGTAATCATGGAGGACTTCCTCGAGAAGGGGATCTCTGAATAGAGCAGAAGGTGCCCCAAAGCACCTGAGTATGCCTTTGGGGGGCAGGTGCTTGGGTGCACACAGGCATGCCCTGTGTCTGTGTGCATATGTGAAGGCCTGGGGGTTGGTCCTGGGGGCATAAGGTTGCCAGGTGCCAGCGCCAGGAACCCAGGTGAGGCTATGAAGGCAGCAACAGCAGTAGGGAAGGGACTCTGCTTCCTTTGAAGAGTTGGGATGCCAGTCTCTTAGGGAGCATGAATGATGCAGATGGGGCTGGAGCTGACCTGGGGCCTGATGTCCCCATCCCACACATGAAAGCAGTACCCTGGCCGGCCTCACTAGGCTTGCAGGGAGAAGGACTCAGGAATCATGACTGGGAGGCCCTGAGTAGGATGGGACCTTCAGATGGACATGGCCCTCAGATGGCCTCTCATTAGCTGCAGAAGTGGAGCTTAGTTTTTGCAGTTTGAATGTCTTTAGGTGCAAAAAGCCCTCTCCGTTTGCCCCTAGTCCCCACACATCCATCCTGGTCAACACCTGTGCCCATCCACATTTCCGTCACCTGCCTGGCCTCTGAAGGCATTTGTTTCTGAGCACCCGGCTTCAGCAACCTCAAGTGCTTCACAGAAGAAAACCAAACAGACCCCGTCAATGGCCTCTCCTAGGAAAACTCCTGTGTGCAGTATGCTAACAACATCTCAACTTTTATCTTACCAAACAGCCCCTTTTCCACCAGGGTTAGGCTCATATTCATTCATGAATGTGGACAAAGCACCTCATCTTTGTCAGACTCCGTTCCAGGTGCCGTGATGGATCAATGAGCCGAGCAATCCAAAGCTCTGTCTTCCTGGTGCTTCCTTTCATGTGGTCCTGGGTAGTGAGAGGAAGTTACAAAGAGCGTGGGGACTGGGGCCTGCATGGTCAGTTCCTGGGGCCACCTGGCTCCCAGGAGCCTGACTACCAGCTCAGTCCTTGCCTTCTGTCCTTGCCTCACCAGCTCAGCCTATAGCCCAATTTCATGGGTCCAGTGGGAGTCAAAGGAGGAAACAAGTCCCTCCTCGAGCAGCAGCCAGGTCCACCAGACACCCTGGTGCCAGCAGGTGCATCATCAACTCCTGGAAGGTTAATGCCATCCCAGGTGCTAGGCTCTGGGACTGAGAGGGGGAATGAGTTGAGCAGCTTAGAATAGCCATCCAACAGCCAGAGGAAGGAGCACCATTATTATCTTTACTCTACATGAGAGGAACTGAGGCTCAGGCAGGCGAAGTCACACAGCTTGGAAAGGATAGGTAGGGACCTAAGGTCTGCCTGACCCCAAAGCCAGGAATCAGGTCCAGACGCTCAAGGGAGTGGTTTCCTATTGTCAAACAAGAGACTTCACCTTCTTTCTCCTTTCTCCCTTCCTGCCTGATCTTCAGGCCTGCCTCTGTAAAGCAGATGCTGCTGTTCGTCCTTAGTGAAGCTTCCATTCCATTGCTATTGCCACCCCAGACCCAGCACCTGTGTTATGCTGATGCGTGGTCCCGTGTGGGGAAAGCTGGTTTCTTAATCCTGGGATGGCCCTTCTCCAGGGGGTTGTGTCAGAGGCTAGCTGGGTGCAATCATATGTGCTCAGTAACTATTTGTGGATAACTTTTGTGGACTAATTTACTGGACTAGAAGCCAACATTTGAGAGGGGCCAGGCATAGTGAGTAAATCTCTGAAATCAGCTACATGTGGCCTCACTGCTTAATGGTGATGGGACCTTGGACCTGTGAGCCCCCTCCTTATCCATAAAATGGGGATGCTGCTTCCTCCCCTGCAGGATGGCTGTGAGGATGCACCCAGTAGGAGCCCCATAAGTGCCTGTGTGGGGCTTCTTCTCCTAGAGGCCTGGAATTAGCATGAGTGGCCAAGAGAGTGAGAAGTCAGGAAGGCCTGGCATAGGAGGAGGATCCATTTGTGAAACTGGATCAAGAACAGGAGGCTGGGGTCTTGTGTGGATGCTGGGATCAGAGCAGCCCGTGGATTAGTCAAGGTCTTTTGGTTGCAAGCAACAGAAACACAATTCCAGCCAGCTTCAGCCTAGAAGAAATTTATCAGCTCATGGTATGGAAATGTCCTGGACATAATCTGATTCAGGAACAGCTGAACTCAGGGTTCCAGGGGCCACGCAGGCTTTTGTTCTCTTCCTCTTTGGCCGCCTCTCTGCCTTTCTCCTGGGCAGGCTCTCTCTCTTGCAAGTGTTCCTCCTCAAAGTCACAGAGTAGCCACCAGCAGCTCTGGGACAAAATCCTTTGAGGCTCTAAAACATGTAAAACAGTCGGAGGCTTTGTCCAGCATCCCCAGCAAAGTTTGTGATCCTCTCTTATTGGACCAGTCAGTTCATCGGCCTGCCCTACACAGCCGCGGGCCGTGGGGATGTGATGTGCTGACTGGCATGGGCTCCTCCTGGTGCAGCCTGGGTCCTGTTGTCAAGTGGGGCTGGGGGATCCCCGGTCAACTATGGGGGATCACTGCCTCTGGGCAGAGAGGCACCACGGCAACCCACCAAAGTGAGCTAATCAGGCTTCTGCTCTGATTTTTTGGAGTCATCCTTCCTCCTCTCACACTCCTATTCATCCTCGAAAACCCAGCTTCAACACTCGCTGCTGTTGGAAGCATGCCTGTGCATCTTCATCCTTCCCTGAGCCTCTGTGGCACTGGCAGCCTCTGCCACAATGCACCAACCTCCAGATCATTGCTGCTCCAGCACAGCTGAAATCTTAACTATGGTTTTCCAAGTATGGGCACATTATCCTCATAACAACTAAGTAAGGGGAAAGCCCCCTGACAGCCTCGGCTGGACTGGCACTCACAGCCAGGCCAGGGTGTTCTGTTGACCGTGAACAGTTTTACAGCCCAGAAACATCAGATAAGACCGCTCCGTAACCATGAAGGATCAGAACAAAGAGGAGACCCCTCCGTAATCCTGCCTGAACGCAGACAAAAGCATGAACATTATCCAAATGACAAAACTGCCCAAACGTTCCCCCTCCTGGCTCAAAGGTTTCTTAACTAATTGCAGCTATAGCTTTGCTCTGTTTCTCCTGCTGTCTAGCTAAGAATCACTGACATACCCAATCACAGAATTACCCTTGCTTCAGCATCCAGCCCAGAGAAACAGCCCACAAAATCACTTAACGCAAGCCAACATCCCATGATCGCCCTGCTAACATCCCCTCCCAGACACATCCAGGGGTGTGCATTCCCCTCCAGTGCAAGGAGTCAATAAAGCCAACTTTGTTCAACTGAAAGGTGAACTGGAGAGCATTGCACCATCCTGCAAAAGAGATGCTATTGTTCTTATGTCACAGGAAAGGGAACTGAGGTTCAGAGAGGTTAGGAAGTTGCCTAAGGTCACATAGCAGGGAGGTGGGGAAGCTGGGGCCCTCAGAGGTCTTCCCATGAAAGCTTGTTCACACTTGTCGTTTCTTGTTTTATTTTACTATGTGTGTGTGTGCACGTGCATGTGTGTGTATTGTGTAGTCTTCGGTGCTGTTTGGGAGGCAATGACAGAATTCAAACCAGCTCAAGCAAAAACAGTATTTGGCTCAAAGGCCCTGTGGTGACTGGCGGAGGCTGAAAGCAGGACTGTGTTGGTCTCAAGAACAGGAGCTAGGCGTGCAGACCCTGTTGGAAATCTGTCTCCTTGCCCCTCTCTCTCTGATGATCAGGCTTTTCTACTTCTTAGTTCATGCAGCAGAAAACACTCGCTGCCAACAGCCTGCAGCAGTTCAGCTCCCATACCTCCCAACAACGATTGGAGTGAAGAACCGCTATTGTCCTCCCTGGGGGGGGGGGGGGGCTGCACGCCCCTGAACCATCCCCTGAGGCTGGGAGGTGGGGCCCCTGACGGACGTGGTAAGATGGAGCTGCGAGGTGCGGACTCCGTGAAGAGGGGTCGGGAGTTTCCCGGCTGCTCCGTGCACGGCCGCCCGAGCGGCACTCTCGTGCTGCACTGTCTGGCGCCTCCGCTCCTCGTGGGTGGATCCCCGCTCTCTCCGCCTCACACAGCCGGGCGCAGGGGAGCGCACGGAGAACGCCGGGGCCCTCGCACCCCGGAGCTTTTTTCTCCCGACAAGGCCCAGGTGTGCGGTGGCCACCGTTACCAGCCACAGCGCCGGTCGTCACTCCTGGGACCGGCCGCACCTCCCGGCACCCCAGGGTTTCTGGGGTCTGGCTCAGTCCACGGTATCAGAACCCGGGACAGCATGGAGGGACCACACCGGACTCCCAGCCCGCAGCGGAGGGAACCCCGCGCTCAGCCTGCCCCGGGGCTTTCCAGCCCTCGCCGCCTCCCCGCAGCCCGCCCCGCCCGCCACCGCGCAGCCTGGCGCCGGTGCCCGCCTCGGCCGCAGCCCTCACCCTCACCGGGCGCTCGTCACAGCGCCACCTACTGGGCCCCGGGGCCTCTCAGCGTTTCCCGCGCTCTTCCACCGGACTGTGCCTCAACGTTCCCCTCTTTTCTGAACACTTTCGTGCTGCAGCAATGAACTGACAAGTGTGTGGGTGTGTCCCCAAGTGTGTCCCTGTGAGTTTCCTGACTGTGCCCCTGTGTGGCTCTGTGTGTCCTGCTCTGTGTATTCGCTCTTCCTTTCTTCCCCTCCCCGTTCTAGGCGTTTCCCAGACCTTCTAGCTGCACCCTGGGATCTTTGCTCCTGTGCAAGGTGCGTGGGGCGGAAGCGCGGGGTCCTGAGCATTGAATGGAGGCGATCTCGCTTTGCATTGGACAGCTCTTTCCATCTTCCAAGCGCCGCCCCGCTGTCGCCTTGAAACAGCCCTGTGGACAGGCAGGGCAGGCGAACCCTCTTTACTTGGCTCAGGTGGAGAGGGTGACTTGTTTTATACCACTTAGGGCAAACTCTCAACACCCCAAAATAGACAGGTCTGAAAGAGAACTCAGGGATCCTTTTACCCAGCCCCTCGTTTCTTTGTACTAGATGGATCTGCTGTGTGGCTCAACCCTGTTATCATGGTCTCTGCAAAGCCCTGTTATTAGAACTACTGTGTAAGTTGAACCATATGAAATTGCCTATATTTCACCGTTTTTCATCCACAAGAAAGTCAATTTCATGTGGTTCAATAGAATGCTAATTTTTAATTATATGACACCTGCCACACCCTATTCAATCCCAGGGCCAGAGGGTTCCCAGGGACTTACCCTACTTATGTGCTGTCCCCGCCCTCAGACTGGAAAAGGAAGGCCCAGGGAGGTCAAGGGACCCCCAGGCTGCACAGGCAGTGACAGAGGGCTGAGATCCTTCTGGCCTGTCCCCTAGGATTGAAGCCCCTTGCCTGGAACTTTCTTCCCCTTGAATTCTAAATCTTTTTTCTTTTTCTTTTTCTTTTTTGAGAGAGTCTTGCTCTGTCACCCAGGCTAGAGTGCAATGGCGTGATCTCAGCTCACTGCAGCCTCCACCTCCTGGGTTCAAGCCATCCTCCTGCCTCTGCCTCCCGAGTAGCTGGGACTACAGGTGGCCACCACCACGCCCAGCTGATTTTTTCCCTTTCTACAAGCCATCTGCTCATATGTTGCAAGTTGCCCTGTTAGCCAGAATTAACTATTTCCTTTCAGAAAATACTGCAAAGGCACCTCCTCTGCCAGACACACGGCATCAAGGCTGAACAAACAGAATGTGGTTCCCACCTGCAATCTTGTCAGGGCAGACAGAAAGCCAGGTGTGCCACGAAATGCAGGCACTACCCTGCTGGCGTTTGGAGGAGGAGGGGAGGGGCCCCCTCAGGGAGAGTGGCCAGGGAAGACCTCTCTGAGGGGGTGACATCGCTGCCACCATCCCCTTGCAGCTCCCTTAGCTGCCCTTCCTCACCTTTTTGAATCTTGTACTTTTGAGCCATCCTGACCTCTTGGCCCCTTCCTCAGCCTTGGGTCCAGGAGGTTTTAATCATGAGGTTATAACTCTCCTGTAACTGGAGCATTGAAATCTCTGAACGACTGCAGCTCATAGGTTTAGTGAGGCCCACAAGCTCTGCACTCTCCTCCTGTCTCGCCCTCCCTCCCTCCTGCCAGTTAATGTAGCACTTTTTTTTTTTTTAAATGGGACAAATACGATTTTTGGCATTTATTTTCCTGGCTTTCGAGGAGCTGGAGCTGTGGGATGTGCCGTGAGCTGCACTGATGGGTGTCCGGGCACTAGGGGAGGAGGTTTTCTGCAGGGAGGGCACAGGTCCCAGGGAGAGTGTGCTGAGGCGGGACCCCCTCTGGGGGTGTTGTTGGCAGTGGGCAGGTGTCCGTCAGACTGGAAACAGCTGCTGACCTGGTGCCTCCCGTGCTTCCTGGCAGGCAAAGGGGAGAGCTGGAGAGGGTCCTCCTGGAGAGACAGAGAAGAGAAGGAGAAAGGGAGGCCAAAGACCATGGGGGTGAGGGCCCATGTTCACGAGGCCCAGCTGGTGCCCAGCTGCATACATGGAGGCACACGGTGACCCCATTTTACAGATGAGGCAACTGAGGCTGAGAGACTGAGCTAAAGGGCACTCAGCTGGTTTTCCACCCAGGCAGTCTGGCCTCAGAGCCTGTGCTCCTGGCTGTAACACCTTCTGCTTCCAATCTCACTGGAGCCCAAGACTCACAGTCCAGTGCTCTGTGACCCTGGAGGTAGTGAGTGCTCTTCCTGGGTCCCTTAACTGGGTGCAGGCACAGAGGGATGGCTGGGCACCGGACATGTTTGCTGCTCCCTGGACCTTTTTCCCTGTGGGTGTGTGTATTGTGGGGTGGAGCAGGCGGTTGGCATTCTGCCTGAGCCCTTTCCTCTGTCTCTCTGGGTCTCTGGGACTTGCTCTCACCCTTACCTCTTTGCTTTCTCTCTTCGTTCTGGTCTCCATCTCGTTCCTCTGTCCATGTCTCTTTCTGTCTTGGCCTCCCTTTGTCTCTTTACATCTTGTGCCCTCTCTCTGTCTTCCTCCTGTCTTTGATTCTCCGTCTGGCGCTCTCTCTCTCTCTGCTCCATCTTTGATCTCCCCCAGCGGCATCTCCTCCTTTACCTCTCTTCTGCTTTCTCTCCATTTAGATTCTCCCTCTCATAGTAACTGTGTCTCTGGCTCCATATTTCCTGCATTCTTGCTCTCTCTTTCTCAGTTCCTCCCTCTGCTTCTCTCTCTCTCTCTCTCTTTTTTTTTTTTAGATAAGGTCTCGCTCTGTCACCCAGTCTGCAGTACAGTGGCGCAGTCTTGGCTCACTGCAACTTCCGCCTCCCAGGTTCAAGCAGTTCTTGTGTCTCAGGCTCCAGAGTGGCTGGGATTACAGGCATGTGCCACCAGGTCCAGCTAATTTCTATATTTTTAGTAGGCTGACCTTGAACTCCTGGCCTCAAGTGATCTGCCCGCGCTGGCCTCCCATAGTACTGAGATTACAGGCATGAACCACTGTGCCCGGCCCCTGTTTCTGCCTTTTTGTTCGTCTCTGTCTCTCTCATTTCCTGCTCCCCACAATTCTCAGAACATGCGCTGTTTGTGGCCCCTTCCCAGGCTCAGCAAGCACAGCACATTGTGACAGACCAGCCCTGGGTGACCCTCATGCCATCATCCCATACAGCAGCAGGGCAAGGGCCTGGTGCCTGCCCAGGCTGGGGAAGGTGAGCAGGGAGGTGTGCAGCGAGGCGAGTCTTATCCCTGGCTGTCAGGCAGGACCTGGACAGGACCCACCCCAGCCTGTGTGGTTCGTGTGAGCATGGGCCCGTGTCTGTGTGCTTGCGGCCGAGTTTGCTCTGAGGTGTTTGCCACACCCCCTAGCCCTGTCCCATCACTGACCCCGACTGTCCCACAGTCAGCCACACACAGTGGCCCCCACTTCCCCTCCACCTGTGTCCTCCAGGTCCTCCCTGATCTGTGTCACAGGCCAGTCCAGAGTGGGTGCTGTTGGCGTATAGTGGGTCTTTGCTAAGGGAGGCTTAGCAAACATATCAGCCATTACAGCTAGAGGCTGTGCAAACCCCTGCTGACCCCCCGGCCCTCTGGGGGGACTGAGACACTCTGAGTCCTTCAGCCTTGAGGCCTGGAGGCTGCCATCTGCCCTTCTCCTACCCCGCACCATGACCTCTGCCTTCCGCTGTGTGGCATGGTGAAATTCTCCTTCACAGATATTATTCGGTAAATCCACACAGGATGCCTGCTTGAGTTGGAGCTGTGCTGGCCACTTGTCATCTACATCTTAGAAGTCTGAGGACAAGAAAGGCCCTGCTAAAGCACCTTCTTCAGGGGCAGATGGGCAGATAATGTGACTCTGGCCAGAGGTGTCCCACTAGGCCAGCACTATGTCACCTGGGTGAAGAATTAACTTTCCCCCCAGGACAGGGACAGAAAAGCACCCCATTTCCCTGTGCAGGGGTGAGAAGGCAGAGAGATGGGCACCATATGAATTCCGTCTGTGCCTTGAAAGGGTTCCAAGTTTCCTCAGTTTAAAGGGAAAGGAATGAGTTTCAAGTTGGAAAACTTAATGGGTGTCCAGCCTCTCCACACTGTCCTCCAGCCTCACGGTCCTGGCAGGGGGGTAACATGAAAGGTGCCCACGGAGGACAGAGGCGCCAGCTCGCCCAATCTCTGGCTGGGGACAGCCCCGCCCTCACCCACTTTAGAAGCCCCCTTGGAAGCCCCCAGGTAAAACCCCCACTTCCTTTATCCCAAGCCTCTTTTTTGAGGCTTGCCTGCATTTTTGATCTTAACAAGTTTCTTCTTTTTTTTCTTTTTTGTCATCTTTGCCAGGGCTTTTATGTGATTGCCTTTTATTTTAAAAACGGTGGCTTTTAAGCCTCGTCTCATCTATGATTGTTTCATGTTTGCGGGTTTCTGGAAGGTTTGGAGCCGGTCCCTGGGTGGGCAACTTCCCATCTGCTCCTTGCTCTGTTAGTCTGCTTGGAAGGGGCACGCGAAGTGGCGGCCTCTTTTCAGGGATTGGGGCGGGCCTCGAAGTGACAGCCTCCTTTTTAGCTCACTTCCAGCTGGGTCAGTGCCAATGGAGAAAGGGGCAGGGCTCTTGTCCTCCTGCCTCCCCCAGGCTCCCCCATCTCCACGCAGCAGAAGACCTCATGGTTGCAGGCAGGCTGCCTGAGTTCCAGCCTCTAGCCACATGACTTGGGGCAGCCACTTGTACCCTTTAAGCCTCAGTTGTTCCATCCATACAGTAGAGAAAGTAATAGTACTATAAGACAATAGTAATAAGTACTTACAAATAGTGAAAATACTGTAAGATGATACATGAAAAGTGCTTGGCACCGTGCCTGCCACAGAGTGAAGACCTAATAGAACCTATTATAATAGGACAAGCCCTTGGGCCCTCAGACCCCTGCGAGCTGGCCCTTATCCTTCTGTCCAGCCTCATCAGCTGCTTAGCCCACCTGGGATTTTCTTTGCTCACAAAGCGCCATCTCAATAGTGCCACGACCCACCTGGCACCTTTGCGACAATAGATCTTTGCTGATACTGGTCCCTCTTCCTAGGACCCTCTTCACACTACTTTATGAGGGAATACCCTCCATCCTTCAGGTTCAGCTCAGTGCCACCTACTCTGGGATATCTTTACTTCCCCGACCCAAGCAAGAATTAACCCTGCTTTCTTCAGTGCCTGTACGAGTGATTATGATTTTTGTTTCACTTAATAGTGGAACAAGTCTGGGTTGGTCTGTCTTTAGAAACAGAGAGATTTGCACTTGAATCTAATTTTTGGCAGGTGCTAGCTTTTCCACTTCGTATTTGTGCACCCATGAGCATTCTCCTTAATCCCTCCAAGACTCAGTTTCCTTCATTTGTAGATGGAGGTGGTGATACCTTCTACAGTGTAAGCTCATGAGAGCAGCTGGAAACGCACCGTGTATTTCCAGCATGAGAACACTGCAGGCACTCAATAAACACCTGACCGTAAACGATACTGAGCATTCTTAACACTGATTGCTCAGTGGTCATCTATGGTCAGGTGTTTATTGAGTGCTTAATAAATGGCAACTTCCTTTATATCGTGTCCATTTTTGTTGAGGAAGTCATTCATTCACTTATTTGTCAACAGATGCAAATATTGAATGACTGCTGTGTGCAGACTCAAGGAGACCTCCCAAAGGAACGAGAGGCGTCTCTGCCCTCGTACTGACACAGTCCACTGACAAGCTGATGCACGCAGAGTGATGATGTCCTGTGATGTGGCCGTGATGAGCCTGGCTCAAGGTTCAGAGGCCATATGGCACTTCTCTTGACCATTCACTCTGTACTACACGGCCACAGGTCTGCACATGCTAGATGCCTTCTAAATGCCCCTGGACTGAATGATATCTGATCTTTGGAAACCCACTCCTTGAGAGCTGTCCCAGGTTGGGCTGCCCCACAATTTAGCCACTCCCCAGTGCCCTGGAACTAGCTCTCTGATATGTCCTGATGCTGTCCTTGGTGGGATCTTCTGCCCCAGAAAACCCAAAGTAGGTGTGGATTTGGAGATAGAGCAACTCCTCAGCTCCAGCTTCAGCACTATGTTTCTGCTGCTTCCACTTCTCTTTTGCTAGTCTTTCTCTTTTCTTTCTTTGTCTTTCTTTCTTTGTCTTTCTTTCTTTCTTTCTTTCTTTCTTTCTTTCTTTCTTTCTTTCTTTCTTTCTCTCTTTCTTTCTCTTTTTTTGGTGCGTACCTTTATTTCTTCTAGAAAGCAGACATAGGCATTTTGGTGTCCCCTAAAGCCAGGATTTTCAGATGCTTCTTTCCACAGCCAGTTCAGTGCTCTACAGTACCACGGGGCCCCAGAGCACCTCAGACCATGTGCCCACGATGGCGATGCCCTGCGACTGAGGATCTGGGTTTCGGAACTCTCCTCCCTCATCAGCGCAGCTCCTCCAGTCCTACTCAGTATATGTCACCCTTCTCCCATCTCCAGGCTGTCGTCTGTCCTGCCCACAGAACTGTACAACCTCCCCTGTTTTTTTCACTCTTCGGTTTCATGGTGGACAGCTCCTCTTGGTCATGCAGCCTCCATCTCCCTTCATTGGAGCAAATGCTGTTTGTTCATCTTCCTTTAGGAACCACACACTCTCTTACTTGCCATTCTTGGGCAGCAGGGGGATGAACACTACCTCCAAGCCCAAGGGAAGAACGTGTGACTGAGAGCCAACCCATTCCAGTAGTAAGTCCCTCTGACCATATGATTGGCTCATGGATGCCCATGTGGTCAAAGAGGAGCCAATCAGGCCCAATCACTGCCAGTCCTGGGGCTTTTGCTCCCTGGACTAGAAAAGGTCCTCTTGGCCATTGGCTGTGGAGTGGGAAGGGTCAAGGTTGGTTGCTGGCAGAGACACCATTTGGAGATAGTCTGCCTGTAAAATACGGAGAAGAGATGGAAAGTAAGTTAGTGCTCAAGTCACTGTGTTTTGCCGTTTCTACTTACCCCTGGACTTTTCAGTTACATATACCAATAAATTCTGCTTATCTGCACACACACATACACATACCTGTCTTTATTTTTTTTCCTTAAACCACTTAGAATTGGGTTTTTAGTTACCTCACAATAAAAATATCTAACCATTTGCTGGAGTCTGTGGCAGATCTGAAATTCTAAGCCCTGGAAGCAGGAGGATAGGTGAAATGCACCCCCAATGCCACTTCCATGGTGGGATTGAAGGTGCAGTTGCCTTTTTTACAACCCACCCCCACCCCCACATTCCCTTTGGCCTGGCCTGTTGGAGAGAGGAGAGGGGAGGCTTTTCTCCTTATTCGAGCCAAGAGAGGGACCCTGTAGAACAAGGAAGCCCAAACCACCTTTCCTTCTGCTCCAGGGGTTAGAGGCCACTCTCCTTGGGTTTTTATTTTGTTTTACCTTTTGTTTTTTTGCAGATTTACCTTCCTAATTAGGTTCTGCTCAGGCAAATATATTAGGATTAGTTTGTAATCCTTGAGCTCACAGAAAGTGAGGGTGGGACGACCCAGGAGTGGGCTAGGAGCCAGGAGGAGGAGGCGTTTGCTGTGGAAAATCCAGAGTGGGAGATGATGCATGTGGATAACAAGGTGTGTCTGTACATTAAATGGGTTGCAGATGTATCATTTGTTCATTGTTTGATCCAAAGCTATGAATTATTAATGATGTACTAGGTGTTGGGGAGACAGAAAGGAACAGGGCAAGGCATCTGTCTTCACGGGCCCCCAGTGGAGGATGAGAGGTAATCAGCAGGACCAGTGGTGGTCACGGGTTGCTCAGGCTCCTGGGCCGCGGCCCCTGGTGCTTGCCCCCATCGGCTGAGGCTGAGGCTAAGGCTAAGGCTGCGCCAGCCCCGGCAGGTGGAAGAGGCTCTTCAAAGAAGGGTGTTCCTACTTGCCTTTGCACATGTTTGGTCTACTCTGGTTCCAGCTTTATTTATTGTTTATTTATTTTTGAGACAGGGTCTCACTAACTCACCCAGGCTGGAGTGCAATGGAATGATCAGAACTCATTGCAGCCTTGACCTCCCTGGGCTCAGGTGACCCTCCTGCCTCAGTCTCCTGAGTGGCTGGGATTACAAGCATATACCGCCATGCCTGGCTAATTTTTGTATTTTTTTGTAGAGACAGGGTCTTGCCATATTGCCCCAAGCTGGTTTCAAACTCCTGAGCTCAAGCGAACCAGCTGCCTCGGCCTCCGGTGCTCACCCTCAGCTAGCCTTCCTGAAACTGATCTTCCAGGCCATGCGTCTGGGTCAGGAATAGGCCCCAGGCTGTGTCAGAGCCAACATCCTCCCCTCCCAGCCATTCAGACCAGAAGAAGCTGAGTTCACCAGTTTGCACTTCCCCTTTCTTTGCGGTGAACCTCTTCTGGATACTTGGGGTCCTCGGGGTCCCTTTCAGTCAGGGGCTACTGCTTTAGGAAGAAGGCAAGTGTCAATTCTCTTCCCTTGAGGCTCATTGGCCCCCAAGCAGTTGTGTCACAGCTTGGCAGGTAGTGTGGAGGGATGGGGATAGTCCCGGTCAGGTTCCCAAAGTCGGGGCCACATCCTTCTAGCCATGGTTGCTCACTCATCTCACAGCTTCTTTAAGCACGCCTGAGCAGCCCCTTGAATCCCTTAGGGGGCAAGCATCTTGGGGCACAGCTCAGGGGCTCCAAGGTATCCCCAGGACCCCCACTTCTCCCATGGGGAAAAGATAGATCCTCTTTTGGGGGGTTGGATGTCACCGTTAATGCCCTGGGACCAGGGAGTCTGCTGAGCCTGGAGCTGCTGCTGTGCGTGGGGAGGCCATGGCACAGGTTGGTGAAGGGCACTGAGACCTTCGTGGGGTGGAAGGCAGCCTTTAGAAGGGGGATGCCTCCCACAAGGAGAGCATCGGGGCTACCTGCCCTCCATTTTACCTGCCATTATTTCCTGCAAATGGCTATCACAAGGCCCTGAGCTCTCCAGAAGATTGTCCGCCCTGAAATTAAAGCCCAGCCTCCTCGGAGTGCATCAGAAGCAGGGTGCTGATGGCCCATCTCTCTCTCATTGAAGGGGGTTTACATCTGTTAGTAAATTTAAATGATGAGTTAAATGGGGTTTAGATGGCACCATGAGCAGGTATGTCCTTTGCCTAATGACCATGCAGGCCCATTAGCAGCTTCTGGGCTCATGCACAGGCACACTCCTCCCCCTAGTAAGGGATGTCCCACCACCCTACCCCTACCCTCCCACCCAGGCCTAGGCATTGCAGAGGGCCTTGGCAGAGAGAAGGGCATGGGCAGTGGCTGTGATGGGAGCTGGGAGGAGGGGCTTCTGCAGTCCCTGTCCCTGCCACCCCCTCCCCGCCTCCTTCTCCCTAGCCTTCTTTCACTTTCTCAGTTCGGGGAAGTCTCATGCTCTCCATCTCTTCACGCAGCAGAGCTGGGTAGGTCCTGGGAAGCTGCTGAGCCCAACATCCCACATTAGAGCTATGGAAGCTGAGTCCTTGGTTGGG
The DNA here is from genome assembly GCF_048565385.1 of Saimiri boliviensis. NCBI lineage: Eukaryota > Metazoa > Chordata > Mammalia > Primates > Cebidae > Saimiri > Saimiri boliviensis. The sequence continues at coordinate 122,878,428 of NC_133449.1, forward strand.
GAGGAGATTGGGGTTCTGTTCTGCCTCCCACCGCGGTGGACAGAGTGCACCAGGACAAAGCAGCTGTCAACCCTGGCTGAGCACTGGCATCTCCTGGGCAGCTCTGAACAAATAGGAGTGCGGGTTCTGCCCAGAGCGCCTGATTTCACTGGTGGGGGTGGGGCCTGGGCATGGCTGTCTCTCACAGGCTCCTAGGTGATGTGGCTCTCGGTTGGGAACCACAGGGCAGTTCAAAGGAGTAGCTTCTTTGGCCTGAACTGCTGTCAAGGCAATTTCTGTCTGCCTGGCCACATCAACCTAGGGCCACAGAGGGGCATCCACAGCAGTGACATATATTTGTGTAGTTTTGCTTTCACCAAATATTGCAAGACTTCCAGAAACCCCATCGAATTGTCACCCAATTATTATTATTATTGAGACAGCATCTCACCATGTTGGCCAGGCTGGTCTCGACGAACTCCTCACCTCGCCATCTACCCGCCTTGGCCTCCCAAAGTGCTGGGATTACAGGCATGAGCTACCACACCCGGCCAGTCACTCAATTATTTTGGCGACACTTCAGGCTTGCTTCCTGTAGACTCACAAACATGTCTGTCAGCTACTAAGAGGAACTTGTGTCTGCTACCTAAGCAGTTGATGGGGTCCCCTGGCTCCTGTCCCTGTGCTCTGCTGGATCCTGCACCTGCTTCAGGCACCATGATGCCTGACGACACAAGTCGGGCCCTCTGGGTCTGGCTGTCTCCTTTGGGCCATCCTCTCCACTAACCCCACAGCAGCCTCTGAGCACCTCGCCCCCAGTGCTGGTGGGCTGACAGTCCCACAGTTTGGAGCTGCGGTGGGCTTCCCATCCCTGCTGTTCTCTGTTAGTGGCCCCCATGGCGAGGCTGCTTGGTCTCACTGTCTTTTGAATTTCGATAAAAACCAAGAGTTCAATTTTTGTAGAGAAGTTCTTCTCACTCCCAAGAACGTGTAGCATGAATCCAGGAGGTGTGGTCAGGAGTCATATCTATACATGCCATACACTAGAGTCACGGCCCCTCCCTGCCCCAGCTTGGACCTTTGTTAAAGCTAAGCTGGTGCTCCCGGCTCTCCTTTTAGAAGGCACTCTGTTCCAGGGGAATTCCCAACCCGTCATGCTGGGAGACTCCTAGTAGCCCTGTCCTCTCCTTCCACCCCCAATACCCAGATACAACCTGTTTCCATCATGAGAAATGATTCAGGCCCAGGCTGTCCCTTCATGGACCCCAGTGTCTTGTATCAGAGTTTCACCTTAAGGAAGCATTTTCCTATATTGCACGTTGGTGGGCAGTTTGCAGTTGAGATTAGGCTTGGCTTGCCTCATAATCTCTTCCTGCCCTGCCTTCTGCAGGCCTTTCCATCCCTCCCTCTGACTTGCACGCTCAGGTCAGCCATGTGGACGCACAGGTAGAGATGGTCACACTCTAAAAAGGGAGAGGGGCTATTTTTTCCCAGGACACCTTCCCTTCCCCTCTCATTGGCTGCAATGGGGTCACAGGTCCACCCTTAAGTCAATCACTGGTGAGGGTCCTGGGACAACCACGATTGGCTGAGACTCGAGGGAGCCCGTCCTCAGGGTGGGAAGGAGCTGAGCCATCATCCAGCACCAGGTTCTGGCGAGGATCATAGCAACCATGATCATAGCTTCCTGAAGCTATATTGTCACTAGCTTTCTGGCTTAAAGTAACAGAAGACCAGAAATCCAAAATCAAGGTATCCACGGGGCTGCGCTCCCTCTGAAGCGTCTGGGGACAATCTGGTCCTTGCCTAATCCGGCTTCTGGTGGCACAAGGTATTCCCTGGCTCATCCATGTAACTCCAATCTCTGCCTCTGTCTTTGTGTCTCTTCGCTGTGTGTCTCTTATAAGGATACTTGCCATCGGATTTAGTCCAGGATGATCTCAAGATTCTTAAATAATTACACCTACGAAGACCCTTTTCCCTATAAGGCAACATTCACAGATTCCAGGAGTTAGAACGGGGACATATTTTTTTGAGGGCCACCATTCAACTCTCTTCAATATTCATTGCCTCTGTCAGCAGAGACAAGGGTGGTACCCAACTTCTCTTGGTAGGCAAACACCAGCATAGCTGAGCAAGCGGCACAGCAGGGACACATGAGACTTTGGCCGTGCTGCCTGGCCTGGTCATTCGGGGCCTGCTTGGAGGAAGAGGAGGAGGAAAAGTTATGTCTGCTTTTGAGTTTACTTCTAACCCTCTCCCTGGTTTATTTTCCCCACTGTCCCATTTGGTTTTGACTTTCTGAATTTTTCTGTGATTGCAGAATTCTCCCATTGTGCCTTGCCCGACATCTGAGAGCAGTGAGTGGTCTGCCTGGCATTGAAAGGGAAAAAGTTTCTGGAAGACCCACCTGGGGCTAGAAGCCTTGAAGTTGCTGTGGGTCTGGGGCTTGTGAAGGGAAGCCGGGATGGGGGAGGGATGGGTAGAGGCAGGGGACTAGCCCTGAAGGCCAGAGACGATCTCCTGAGCTGCAGATCCCTGGCCCCTGGGGTGGGATGGTGTGTGTGTTGCGGGCACCTGAGTTGCCCACCCCAGGAGGACTTGGGGTCCTCCAGGGCCCCAGCTGAGAAGCCCCTATTGCTGTTTTTCCTAAGCCCCCAGGCCTGAAAGCTAGAGTCCCAGGGAGAATAAAACAGCCTGAGCAAAAAGGCTCCAAGGCAGTTCAAACACAGAGAGAGACTGAGGATGAAGTTTTCAAGCCACATCCGAGGGGAGGGCTTTTCATCTGCCGGCCTTTGAATCGGGAATCAAGGCGGGCAAAGTTACTACCAGGTTAAAGTTTAAATGGCACAGAAAGGGGAGACAGGAAGATGAAACGGTGGCCGTCTGGCCAGGGGAACAAAGCCGGAGCCCAGCCTGGGCACCTGGCCGCAGAGGCGCTGAGTGGTAGCAGTCCCAGCCAGGAGGGGCTGCGACGCTGCCATTGTTCAGCTGAAGAACGAAAGTAATTGAAAGGAAAGGTGAGCCAAGGAGAGGCAGCCTGCGCGTGTGACTGCCTGGATCGTTAAAAAATAATTTAAAGGGAACAGGCCTATCAAGCGGTTTCTCTTATGGAAATGCCATCATTGAAGAGAAAGGCAGGGGAGGGTGGGGGAACCGTTCATTCTTTGAAAAAGAGTGAGATTTTTTTCCCCTCACTAAATACAGACTTGAATATTATTTGAAATCCTGTCATTTTGCAAACTTGCTTTACTCCCTAACTGCCTAGGCTGGGGGCCCTCCACAAAACCTTGAGGCTTTGGGAAGCCTGACGTTTGGGGGGAAGTGGGGATGACACAGCTGCATAGCCACAGGACTTTCACTGTGAGACGGGGAAGATCCCTGCATCCCAGCCCTTGTTTAACCTCCTCCCTGGTTCTGCCTGCAATCCTTACTAGCGCACTGCTGCTTGACTACCTACCAGCTGTGATTTCTGGGGTCTTGAAGACGCGAGCAAGTGAGTTAGCATCCTGCCCCAGGGGGTGCCGGTGCCCCTTACATGCCTAGCTTCCCTGTCCCCAGTATTTGACTAGGCACAAGGGGGAAAACCCTGAAAACATTGTTTTAATCTTCTGGAGCTAAAAGACATGTTCAAAATGGTCAGCATCAGTCGAGCACTTATTGCATGCCAGACGGAGTCCAGTGAGCAAGACACAGGTCCCCATGTTTAGGAACCTTCAGTGTAGTTGAAGAGGTGGACAAATAAATAAGCAATAACAATACAGATGAATAAGAACTGTGACAGACAAAGCAATGTGGCCGTGGGGGGTCCATAGCAGGAACACTTAACCTGGTCTGTGGGCCAAGAGGGAAGGCTGCCTGGAGGAGGTGACACGTGGGCTGAGTTGTGAAGATTCATGAGCTATTAGCGAGGGAACTTCTACTTCCAGCCAAGATGGAGTAACATGAGCCAGACTTACCTTTCTGCCTGAAAAACTGGACAAAATGTATGAAACGGTGGTTTGTAAGACGCTGGACATTAAGGAATGCAGGACAGTGTTCCCTGAGAGAAGAGAGACAAATGATGCAAGCTCTATGATTGCACCAGCTTACTGCCTTGAGAGGGCTTCTGAGCCGTGGCACAGAAGGGGAACCCAGGAGGAAGACTAGCAGGCCTCCTGAGTTGAGGGGACAGAGCTAAGAGTCAGGACAAGGTGGTGACAGTCTGCAGGCAGGAGGGTCTGAGAGGAAACAGCTGCACTCAGAGAGAGCTCTGGAGATTCTGCTCGAGTATTTGGCAGACAATCAGTCAGCATGCGCAGGTGAGGGAACTAATTGGAGGTTGGGAATTAATCATTCAGAGGATCAGAGTGAAGAGTATTGGTGCTCACACAAACAATAGTGCCTGTTCTGACCAGCCAGACTAGAGGATCTAATAATTCACAGGGATTGAGTAGAGCCCTCAGAAAGGTCTTGCCTCAGTAGTGGGAAATGATTAGTCTTAGACTGAGCCCTATTCTGGCCCCATCTGGCAAGTCTTGAAAATAAGACCCCAAAGGATCAAACTGTCTCCAAGTGCTTTAACTGCATTCTGAACAAAGCTCAAGAATACAGGAATACAGAAGTGCCCAGCACCCAGAGAGTTAAAATTTATTATGTCTGGTGTCCATTTACAAATTACCAGCTGTGCAAAGAAGTGGGAAAATATGATCCACGATGAGGAGGAAAATCATTCCATCAAAACTGATCTAGAACTGATGTAAATGTTATACTTCACAGACAAGGCCATTAAAACAGGTCTTATGACTGTATCAGGTATGTTCAAGAAGTTAATTAGTGATATAGAAGACATGAAAAAGATGCAATCAGACTATTAGAAATGAAGACTGCAATGTCTGTGACTGAAAGGTGCACTGCCTGGAACTAATAGGATGACTCATTGTAGAGGAAAAGCCTGGTGAACTTGAAGACATAGCAATAGTAACTATCCAACATGAAATAAAGACAGCAAACATATTTTTAAAAAAACACAATGAAAGAGCACAAGTGAGCCATGGCACAACATTAAGTGGTCTAATATACATGGAATTGGGGTGGCTCAAAAAGGACAGGGCAGGAATAGAGGCCAAAATTTTTCCAAACTTTATGAGACCCATAAACCCACAGATCCAAGAAGCTCAGTCAACTCCAAGTGCACACGCACACACGTGCACACACACACACATGCACACACACAAACATGAAGAAAATGGTGGAGCATCAACTTTAAGTATCAAAAGAACTGTCAACCCAGAATTCTATTCCTAGTGAAAATATTTTTCAAAAATAAAGCAAAATAAAGATTTGTTCAGACACACAAAAGCTTAAGGACTTCGTTTTAAATGGATATACACAAATGGGGTTAAAAGTAAAAGGATAGAAAAAAGTATACCATGCTAACACTCATCTAAAGAAAGTAGATAAGGTAGATTTCAGACCAAAGAATTACACTAGGGTAAAAGGTCATTTTATAAAAATAAAACGGCCCGTACATTGAGAGGATATAATAATTCTAGATTTTTATATACCTGTCAACAGAGCTGCAAATAATGAAGAAAAAAATAATAAGACTGCAAGGGAAATAGACGAACCTGCAATTATGGACAGAGATCTTAATACCCCCTCTCAATAATTAATAGAACACATAGACAGAAAATCAGTAGCAATGCAGAAGACTTAAACAACTGTATTCACCAACTTGACCAAATTGACATTTACATAACATTCCACCCAACAATAGCTGAATACACATTCTTTGCAATTACACATGGAATACACATCACATTGGCCAAGATAGACCATATTATTGACCATAAAATGAGCCTCAAGGAATTTAAAAGGATTTAAACCATACAGTATATTCTCTGACCATAATGAAATTACATTAGAAATGAGTAATAGAAAAGATCTTTGGAAAGACTCCACTATTTGTAAACAAAGTGACATATTTTTATATCACCTAGATTCAAAAAAGAAAAATCAAAAGTGGAAAAAGAAAGATTTTTTTTTTTTTTTTTTTTTTGAGACAGAGTCTCACTCAGACACCCAGGCTGGAGTGCAATGGCACAATCTCAGCCTGCTGCAACCTCTGCCTCCTGGGTTCAGGCAATTCTCCTGTCTCAGCCTCCTGAGTAGCTGGGACTACAGGTGCTGCCTGGCTAATTTCTGTATTTTTAGTAGAGACAGGGTTTCACTGTATTGACTAGGCTGGTCTTGAACTCCTGACCTCGAGTGATCCACCTACCCTGGCCTGCCAAAGTGCTAGAATTACAGGCGTGTGCCACTGTGCCTGGTCAAAAGAGAGTATTTTTAACTGAGTGGAAGTGATAATACATTATATCAGGATTTGTGGAATGTCTCCAAAGCAGTACTGACAGGGAATTTTATAGTACTACCTTCCTATATTAGAAAGGAATAAACATCTCAACTCAGTTACCTCATCTTTTGCCTTAAAAAGCTAGAAAATACAGGAGCAAATTAAGCTTAAAGTAAGCAGAATAAAGAAAATAAGAAAGATCAGAGTAGAAACTAATGGAATAGAGAATTAAAAAACAGTAAAACCAAAAGCTAGTTCTTTTAGAAGATCAGTAAAAAATAGTAAGCCTTTAGTCAGACTGATCAAGAAAAAGAGAAGACAAGAATCACCGAATATTGGTTGGGCGTGGTGGTTCATGCCTGTAATCCCAGCACTTTGGGAGGCCAAGGCGGGCAGATCACTTGACTTGAGGAGTTCCAGACCAGCCTGGCATGGTGAAACCTCATCTGTGCTAAAAATACAAAAGTTAGCTGGGCGTGGTGGTGGGTGCCTATAATTCCAGCTACTTGGGAGGCCGAGGCAGGAGAATTGCTTGAACCCAGGAGGCAGAGGTTACAGTGAGCTGAGATTGCACCACTGCACCTCAGCCTGGGCAACAGAACAAGACTCTGTCTCAAAAAAAAAAAAAAAAAAAAAAAAAAAAAAAGAAAAAGAAAAAGAAAAAGAAATTACCAAATATCAACAATAAGAGAATTGACATCACTACAGAATATACAGATATTAAAAAGGATAACAAGGGAGTATTATGAACATCTCTCTACCTTAGATGAAATGGACAAAATCCTTGAACATTACAAACTACCAAATCTCATCCAAGAAGAATAGATAACCTGAATGACTCCATGTTTATTAAAGTAATTGAATTTGTGATTAAAAACTTTCTGACAAACTAAGCTGTAGGCCAAGGTGGCTTCACTTGTGAATTCTGTCAAACATTTAAAAAAGCAATAATACCAATTATACACAAACTCTTCCAGGAAATTGAAGAAGAGGGAATATTTCCATCTCATCCTGTGAGATCTGCATTATCCTGTCAGCAAAACCAGACAAAGCCACTACAAGAAAAGAGAGCTACAGACCAATATCCTTTAAGCACATAGATGCAAAAAATTTAAGTAAAATTTTAGGAAATTGAATTCAGTAACATATACAAAGGATAACATATGATCAATTAATCAGTGCAATACATTTTATTCTTAAACTAGGACAAAAATGATATGATCACTTTAATAATCACAGAAAAACCGTTCGACGAAATTCAACATCCATTGATGATTTAAAAAAAAAATCTCAAACAAATTAAGAATAGAAGGAAACTTCTTTAACCTGAAAAACCTACAGGTAACATTATACATAATGAAAAATTGAGTGCATGTCTCTTAAGATAAGGAACAAGACATGAATGTCATCTCCCACTGCTTCTATTCAATACCGTACTAGAAGCTCTAGACAGTGAAATAGGGGGAAGACAAAGAAAGAGGGAAAGAAAGAAGTGAAAACATTTGAATTTGTAGATAGCATGGTTGTCTATATAGAAAATCTGACGACACCTATAAAACAGCCACTAGAACTAACGAAGATGTTTAGCAGTGTTGCAGAATACAAGATCAGTATACATAATCAGTTGTATTTTTATACACTAAGAAGGAGCCATCAGAATTTAAAATTAAAAATACCATTTACCATAATATCAAAACCCATGAAACACTTAGCAATAAATCTGAGAAGAGACGTGTGAGATCTCTGCACTGGAAACTATAAAACGTTACTGAGAGAAATTAAGGAAGATCTAAATAAATAGAGACATGCCTGTTCATGGGTCAGAAAAATCAATGTTTTAAAGATATCAGCTCTTCCCAATTTTATCTACAGATTCCAAGCAACCCTAATACAAATCCCTGTAGGCTTTTTTTTTCCTTTGAAGATTCTCAAATTCATTTGGAAATGTACAGGGGGCTAGAATAGACAAAACAATTTTGAAAAAGACAAAATTGGAACCAATGTTACCTGATTTTGAGACTGAGAATAAGGCCATAGTAATCAAGAGCCTGTAGTACTGGAGTAAAGACGGAGAAAGAGATGAAATAGAACAGAATAGAGAACCCAGAATTAGAGCTCTCTCTCTCCATGTGGATAACTGTTTTTGACAAAGGTACAAAGGTGATTCAGTAAGAAAAGATAGTCATTTCAACAAATAGTATTGAAACAACAGGATATCAATATCCAATGTGTAAAATATAAAGCTATAAAAATTCTTGAAGAAAACAGGAGAAAATCTTTGTGACCTTGGATTAGGCAAAAGTTTCTTAGAGACAACACAAAAATCATGACTCCTAAAAGGAAAAAAAGAAAAGATATATCAGACTTCATTAAAGTGAAAAACTGATGCTCTTTGGAAGCTGCCACTAGAAGAATGAAAGGACGAACCACATAATTCGATAAAATATTTTCAACCATATATTTGATAACCGATTTGTTTTTAGAATATATAAATACCTTTCAAAATTTAATAATCAGAAAAAAAATAAACCAATGGAAAATGGTAAATGATCTGAAGAGAAACTTCACCAAAGAAGATACATGGATAGCAACAAACTCTTGAAAAGCTGCTGAACGTCTTCAGCCATTAGAGAAATGCAAATTCATATCACTAGTTGCTACCCCTGATCATCTATTAGAATGGTTAAAATTAACGAGACTGACCAAGTGTTAGAGAGGCTGTGGAAAAGCTAGTAACTCTGTTATTCTGCTGATTTGAAAACAGGTTGGTGGTTTCTTTGAAATTTAAACATACACTTGTTGTACAATCCAACCATTCCACTCCTAGCGTATTTATCAAGAGGGATTAACACAGGTGTACATCCAGAAACTTGTACGTGAGTGTTCATAGCAGCTTTATTTTTAATAGCTACAAACTGTCAACAACCTACATATTCATGAATGAATAAGCTAATTGCACTGCATTCATACAAAGGAATATCGCTTAGCAAAAGAAAGGCATGAGCTGCTGATATACACAAGAATGTGGATGAATCTCAAAATAAATGCTTAGTAAAAGAAGCCAGGCATGAAAAGAGTGTATAGCATGTGATTCAACGTACATAAAAATGCTAGAAACTGCAAATTAATCTATCTATAGAGAAAGCCCATCCATGGTTGCTTAGCTATGGGGACAAGGCATGAGTGGGAGAGGGGTTACAGAGCCAGGAGGAAACTTTGGTGGTGATGGACAGGTTCCCCACCTTGATTGCTGTGATGATTTCATGGGTGTATACATGTGTCAAAACTTGTCACACTGAACACTTTACAAGTGTACAATTTATTGTGTGTAAATTATGCCTCAACAGAGCTGTTAACAATAGTAGAAAGCAGTGAGGGAGAATGGTGGAGGTGCTTCAGGCAGAGGTCACAGCTTTTGCAAAGGCCTGGACGTGAGAAGGAACAGGGTGTCTTGGCTTGGCTGGGGATCAGGGCATGAAATGGGGAGGTGGCAGACAGGAAGGAAGCTGATTATCCGACCCTGTGTTCTGTGCCTCATTCGGAAGTCTCCAGGGAGCTTCAGACAGTGCCCAGGCCTGGCCCAATTCTAGCTTGTTTTTCTGCTTCTTACAGGTGCCTGTAACACTCAGCCCCTCCTTGCAGATGTTCAAATGAGCCAGATCCTGTACGTCAGGGTGCAGGGACTGCAGAAAGGAGGCTGTCAGTTGGAAGAAGGAGAAGGTGTCAGGATCCCAGAATCATGAGGCCAGATGCCAGAGGGGGAGGCCTTAGGAGCCCCAGGGAGAAGGGCCCCCGAACCTCTGGCAGAGATTGGGAGACAGACAGAGAGAGGTGCAGAGAGAGAGAGAGAGAGAGAGAGAGAGAGAGAGAGAGAAGTAAAGGGTCATGCAGGATTTTCCATGAGGATGAGAAGACAGGAAGGGTCAACACTCCAGTCCAGGAGGGGAACAAGGTCGATTCACAAAAGCCAATGTGCAGAAAAGTTGTTGAGCAGAGTCCACTTCGCTGAGTGAACTGTCAGACACACATCTTAGCCTCTGTCCAGCAGAGTTCTCTGCAGTCATTGCGAGTCCAAAAGCCAGGGGCAGAGGTAGAGTTTTGGGACAGCTTGTGTGTTTGCATGAGAAATGGCAGAAGTAGGGGCAGAGACTGGGGTGACAGAACAAAAACTTTCCAAAACACCCCACAGTAGCCTGCCAGTCATTTGTGAACTGGGTTTCTGCAGATTGGCTTTTGGCAAATGGATTTCTGCAAAGCAGTTTTCCACTTCTCTTTCTGCCTCCCACCTCCCCATTTCACGGCCTGTTCTCCAGCCGCTTGGGAGGATGAGTGTTGATGCAGTCTCCAAGGGAGGGCAGAAGTCATTCATGGTGCCCTACAGAAGCCAGATGTGCTTATGGGTGGTGTTGGGTGTTGTCTGGAGCCCACAGTGGGCCTAAGCTGGACTGAGGATGTCTGATGAAGGCAGAGAGAGAAATAAAAGATCATGCAGGACCTTTCATGAGGATAGGAAGACAAGAAAAGCTAACACACAGCATGGCCAACAAGGCAGCCTAAGAATGAACATGGTGACTTAAAAGATGACATGGGAGCTCCGGGGAGGAAGAGACAAGCGGGGAAGGAAGCAGGCCCTTGTGAGTGTCTTTTGGGGAGACAGGATGGAGATTGGCCTGCAAGATAAATTTAGATTTGGATCAAACAGGAAAAGAGAGAAAGGCCCTGAGCTGAGGGTAGGGACGAGATGTACAAAGAGCAGCACATTCTGTAGCATGTCAGTAGTGAGTAGAGCTTGCTCTGAAATGATCCTGCATAATATTAAAATCAGCCCTTGATAAAAGATCTGCATCCAGTCTAGAAATGCCAACAGTGATTGAGAGGATGGGTGATGGGGTTTGCATGTTTGTTTGTTTATCTCTTGTTGTTTTTTTCTCTTTCTACCATGACTATATAGTACATGCGCATTTTAGAAATGCTATAAATCTGCAAGTTAACAAATCTAATGTATTTCCCTTCAATCTCATCATCCCAAGACCAGACCTTTTTCGGACAGTGGCTTGAAGACAGACGGAGTCTCTTGAAAGATGGAGGCCCAGGATGCTCTGCCCCCACTGTCTTAGTCCCCTCCCCAGGAGCCCCGTATGTTCCTGCCAGGCCATAGGCTTCACTGGATGCAGGCCAGGGGTGGGAGAATGCACGCTGCTTGGCATTGCAAGGTGCCAGGCGCACCTGAGCAGCTGGAGAGGTGAGACAGATGCCCTGGATGGCATGGAGCTGGCTGTGCCTTTGCACACACACCCGTCTGCACCCCGTCCTCCCCTCCCTACACCTCCCCATCTTCCCGGCTAGCTCAGGTGTGGTGCATCTGTGGCCTGTTGGCAGCTCTCTTGCCCGCAGTGCACAGGGAGCTGTCAGGTTAAAAGCTGGCTTGCTCGATTTGATCCCACATGCGAGCTGTTTTATTTCCCTCTCTCTCCCTTACACGGCTTCGGTGTGCTTTTATAAATATTTCACTAGCCTTGCTAAAGTCTATTTCATCTCTCTCTTAAATTTATTAAATATAAATGCAGCAACAACTCTACCATAAGTCTCTCTTTGCTGTCAAAATCTCAGGCTCCCATGGAAGTAAATATAATTTGCTTTGTTTACCATAGGTAACTCGGAGCCCTATCTGTTATATCAGCACCACCTGAGCACCCCCAAATCTCCCTGTTTTTGTTAGCAGGGGTCTGTCCCATCCCAAATGTAGTACACAGGGACACAGGTCATGCTTTGAAGAGGGTGTGACAAAGGGGCTATTCTCTGACACTTAAACAGGGAATTTCTTGGTCCGTTGGTCCCTCAATGGCATAATCAATGAATAAAGGGGGATACCGTTACTCATCACTCCAGACCTGAGCAGACCCTGAGCCCCATTTAGGCAGAGCTTTGCGCCCTGCTTTTCTTTTAAATCAAAGGGCCCATCTGCTGCAGCTGGTGACCTGGCCAAAAAAGACACAGACCGCTGTGAAATGATTGAGGGCAGTGACTCCCCTCCCACCCCAGGAGCCTGAGCGACAGAGCCAAGAGCAAGGCAGGAATTCAGGTTCCCAAAAGCAAGCCAGAAGCACCACCTCCAAGCACCCTGCCACTTCCTTTGTTCTTTGTTAATTGCAAAATAAACACAACCCTGCCCACCAACTGTGGAGAAAGATTTCTGCCAACTAGGGGACCCGGCAGGCAGTGGGCAGGCATTTGTCCTCCATCAACCACGTGTGATTTCCTCGAGGAGATGGGGCAGTGGAGAATCGCAGTGGCAGGGCTGAGATGGACCTCGCCAAGGGCTTGTAGGTCAGGGGAGTGAGGGAAGTGGATGTCAAGATGGAATATGCAGGCACGCTTTGTTCGCATCTCAAATCAGTGAAAATAGTTTTCTCTTCCACAAAGAACAAGGTCTCTTTCACCCAGGTGAAAGGTGCTATTTCCTGCTCTTATTTCACAATGAAAATGGCTCTCTCCGTCTGTCCTGTTCTTCTCTACTTTTAGTGGTGACATTGGAGCAGAACGACGGCATTTCCACTTTCTGTAAGAAAGACAGAGGGCCAGGCTTGTCTAAGAACCCCCACCCTAACTCCTAGCCTGGAATCTTCCATTACACTTGCAGAGATGAAGCAGGTGACTGATGGCTTGGGCTTTGGGGAGAGAAGTTAAGAATTGGCTCCTGGATGCATCCAGGAATTCAAATCTGTGCTAAAACTCTCCGTAGCTCCACTGGCTTTTACAGCAGCTGTGCCCTGGAGTCTCGGAGACTGTCCTGCAAATTCAGGAAGCGGAGTGTTGTGGGGGCTTGCAGACTTTCTGCCTCACTGCCCCATTCAGACAGCAAGAGAAGAGAAAGTTACCTCTAGGAGGTGAAAGAAGTAAGTTTTGGGGGTGGGGGTCAACTGAAGATCTCTGTGAGACCCTTTTCCCGCACTACAGCAATAGACTAAAAAACGTTGACTCAGCTTACATAGATAGAATGCAATTGGTTTTGTAAAATTATTTTGCTTAAAAAGTGGAAAGGGTTTTGGAATTATGCTTTTGAACTAATTACTTATTTAGTTTTAGTCTCGTATTTTAGAGTCACAATTATTATTATTTTTTCTTTTTAGATCTCAAGCATGTTTAATGGCCCCTGAAAAGAATCTATAGACCCCACACTGCTTATGTGAAGGGGCCCTGGGTATGGGATGGAAGAACTAGAGTTTGGGGTTCCAGAGAAGGGTAGTGGGGAAGAAGCCACTTGCCCTGGAGAAACTGATCATCGGGTCTTCCCTGGGATGTCCCCAGGGAGCACGCCCCCGGCCGACCTCCACCAGCCTCCCAACCCAGGCTGTGGGGCGGCTGTGAGGTCCCCCAAGGTAAATGGCAAGGCATCAGCGTGGTCCCTGTGTCAACTGCATGATGGCTTTCAGTCCTGGGGCTGGTGGCTTCCTGTCTCACCGCTGGGAGTGAGGCTATTTCGGGATCTCACTGCTCCCTTCTGTTCCGGAGAGGGCAGGGTGGAGGGCGGGCAGTGGAGAGGAGGCGGAGGCCCAGGTCTTCACCCACCAGGTGTTTCAGATTCAAACTTTTTTTCCTCCTGTTTCTGCTGCCCACTGCTGGTGGAATGGGTTTCTCAAGTTGGCATTACTGTCTTTGAAGCACTTTTTATTCACTGTTTTTGGAGTAAAAAACAACACTCAGTCGTAGCTCTACTCAAGGCTTGGACAGTCTCCCGATACGGCCACATCTTCTGTAGTAAAATTAACCTTCTAAAATTCTGTGTATCATTGGGACCTGATGGCTTCTGAGAATTTCACTTGCTTTGTTTGTCTCTTGTGCATTTTAGCTGTGGCATCCCCTTCCCTGGGGTGACTGGGACAGGGAAGAGTGACGGGGTCAATGGATGCACCTCTGCCTGCCTGCCTCTCTCCCTCTCTCTGCCCGCACTGTTAGCTGAATTTGGGTAAGATGGGTGTTTGTGGGAGTCAACCCCATTGCACTTCTCACACTACGGTTACTGCTGTGGGAATGCTCTCTCATGGACACGTATCAAGCCATTGTTTTGGGAAAGCTCCCTGGCAGGTGGAAGGAATGGAATTGCTGTCTCCATTTCCCGTCTCAGGACACTGAGGCTGGGAGAAGGGCCCTGCTCTGTGCCAGCTGCAGGACGCATGGCTGGGGTTTGAAACGGCATCCCCACCCCCGTGTGTGGGCTCTTGCCATTGCCCCGTGCTTCCCCTTGGCCTAACTTGAGATTCCTGGTTCCCTGCGGAGGGGCCTAGGAAGGGCCCCTGATTGACTCTTGGCCCCAAACCGTGAGTGACTCTCTCCCAGGGGTAGCTCAAGGAACTTTAATGATTTAGGGCAGCGCTGCTTAGCCAGGGGCAATTTTGTTTCTCAGGGGACATTTGGCAGTGTCTAGAAACATTTTTGGTTTTCACAATTGGGGGTTGCTACTGGCATCTAGTGGGTAGAGGCTGTTAAACACTCTATAGCCCACGGACCGGCCCCTCCTCCGCTGCAACAATTATCCGGCCCAGAAGGGCAGCAGTGCCAAGGGTGAGAAGCTCTGGCTTAGGGTAGTGCACTCCAGGTGGTTCGGAACGATGGCAGCATCTTTCTTGCCTTTTACTAAGCTCTCAGTCCACGGTTTTCAGAAAAGAGTCACTGAGCACCTCACGCCCAGCTAGGCTGCCCGCCTGTGCCACCTCCTGACACCTTGAAAAGACGTGATAGGGCAGGTGAATCTCTCTGGAGGACACATTAGAACATGAAGCTTTAGAGGGTGTCACAGCTGGGTTTCCCGGGAGGTAGGCTCTGGGGTGGAAATTCGTATGCAGAACCAGCCTCTGTATGGAGAGAGGGACTCAGGATGGGGCAGAGAAGCTGGGGTGTGATGCAGTCACAGTGAAGGCCTCTGTTCATCCCCTGGGAGCCCTGGAGCTGCTATGATTATTCAGAGATGTTGAGGTGAAGAATCCAGGCCTTTCTACTAGCCCCTGACATTGACCATTAGATGTGGCCACCCCAGGGTGGGGCGTGTCAGTGTGTGAAGTGTCCTCAACCAAGGAGGGGGAGGCCCTGAGTGAGCTCAGCCAAGAGCAGAGCCACCAGGATGCGTAAGCAGCTGTTTCCAGGGGCCCTTGGCCCTGGAGAGGAGTTGGGCAGAGCACGGTGTCCACCGTAAGGGCTCCAGTGCTTGCCCAGGTTTGCTCCCTAGCTGGGCCGCCCTCCCTCCCTCGTGGTGGCACTGGGAATCTGTGGAAACTAAAGCCTCCTGACCCCGGGCTGTAATCCCTGGCAGAGTGCCATTACCATTTCTTAACCCCAGAAGCCACAAACTGGCAGCACCGATTCATGTTTTGTGTAGCACTATTTTTAGTGAGTTGCCTCTGTTCTAAAATAAGGAGAATTTTACATAAAGTTCTGAATTCCTAGGTTTCACGGACACACTGGGAGACCTGGCCGTGCTGGGATACTTTCTAGCTGTGCAGGAGCGGTCCCTTTTGCAAAGTAGGGGTGTGTGTGGGGGGGGGCGGGGGTGTCACCACTCCATTGTTGTGCGCCTGACCCGCCAGCCTCATTTACTCATCCGTGTCATGACTCTTACTCTCTGCATGGGCCTGTTGGAGCCTAGTTCTTCTGCTCTAAGCATTGGTGTTTCTCTCTTCAACCAACAGGGTTTTGCCTGTTCTTTGACCTTAGGGCATTTCCCTTTGCCCCATTTCCCACTGCGGTCTTTAAAGAAAATCTGAAGAATCACAGAGAAAGCTCCTCAATGAAAACCAACGGGAACAAATCCACCCTTTGTTCCAGGACATCGTGCCCTTCTGGCGGGCTCTGGGGCTGCAGGTACGAAAGTGTCCCTGCTCAATCCTCCCTCTCCGAGTGGGCTTTGGTTTTTGTGGGCGACTCCATTGTTAAAAGCCAGCCCTACAATGGGACGAGGACAGTTGACAGGTTTCGGTGCCAGCGCGTTTCCGATCGCGCAAGGTAACAGCTTCATTACTCAGTGATGAGTGGCCTATATTTCCTAACATGATTTCCCTGCTGTAACTCAAATTGAGTTCATGTTATTCTAATGATATCAGTTGACCTTGAGAATTAGACCAAGAAGCCTGGGGTTATTCTTCCAACTTCCACTGCAGATTCTTGTGATGTGTTTGGAAACACAATCTACTCCTCATCGCCCTGAAGTGGGCAGGGGGAAAACACAAAACAAAGATCCCGACCTGCTCTGATTTTTAGAAAATACGTCTGAGCGATTTCAGGCGACGGGAGGCTTTTCCCTCTCAGTCCTGCGCCTCCACCCCTGCTCTCCCCCAGGATGCTGGCTCTCTCCTGCCAGAAATAGTACTCCTCCAGGTCCCATGGGATCTCCTTGCTGCAGCCTCTCCTTGCCCCGCCACCCTGCCGGGTCAAGCTCCCCAAACCAGAGTGGACAGCACTTCCCTAGTTTCCTCACAGGCTCCTCATTGCCTGCTGTTAAAGCCCAAACTCCTAAGCCTGGCGTTCAAGGCCCCTAATTCAAGCTCATCTGCATCCTCAAATTCAGGATCAGAGCTGACGGATTTTTCCTGCCAACACAACCCCTGAAAGTGCGTGGTACAGAGGGACTGCACACCTTGGTACATATCACGTTTCTTTTCGTTTGTTTTTGAGACAGAGTCTCTCTCTGTCACCCAGCCTGGAGTGCAGTGGTGCGATCTCAGCTCGCTGCCACCTCCTCGTCCTGGATTCAAGTGATTCTCCTGCCTCAGCCCCGCAGAAGCTGGGATTAAAGGTGTCCACCACAACACTTGGCTGACTTTTTATTTTGATGGGGTTTCACCATCTTGGCCAGCCTGGTTTCAAATTCTGGACCTAAGGCGATCCTCCTGCCTTGGCCGCCCAAGGTGCTGGGATTATAGGTGTGAGCCACCACACTAAGCCCACATCCCGTTTTTGTACCTCTATGCCTTTGCTCAACCATCCTCTCCTCCTGAAACGTCCCTGACCACCTCACTCCTCTGAACTGTGCCACCCCCAATCTCACCCTTCTTGCATTTACTTGTTTACTAGAACTTTCTGCAGCTTGGATTCTGTTCTGTTGGGATTATGACTGGGAAAAAGACAGATCACATCTCTGTCTGGTGTGAGCTTCCATTCCAGGAAAGAAAAAAGACAGTAACCAAGAACACAGATAAAAACTAGCAGGGACATCCCAAGCTTGTAAACTTTGAAGGAAATAAGTAGTGTGGTGTCTCGGGGAACTTGGGGGTAGGGGCTCTTTTCCTGAGGGGGTCTCAAGGAGGGCCCCTGAGAATGATGTTTGAGCTGAGACCCGAAGGGTGAGAGGCAATTAGCTCTGCAGAAAAGTGGGGGACAGAAAGCTCAGCCCCAAAGCTCTGGGGAGGGAAGGGCTTGGTTGTTCTAGGAACGGAGATGGGGAAGGCGCTGTACCCACCAGAAGGACTGCATTGCAGACTGTGGGAAGGCAGCAGAGGGCGGCGCTTCTGAGCCAGAGCCCAGGGGCGGATGACTGGACTCAAACACACCTTGGGTGGCTGTGTGACCTTGGCAAGTTATCTGATCTCTCTGTGCCTCAATTTCCTCATCTGAAAAATGGGGATACATTATAAACAGTACACGAGTTCATACTGTACAGTGTATAATAGGATTGTGTGTGCATTCATTCACCTGAATTTTCTAGGAACTTTCACTCATTGTATTTAGGTCTTCATTTTTATAAATTGGAACCAGAGTTAAATACAATTAGAAATCAGTAAGCACTTGCTCTTGGGATGGAATAAAACTAAAGAGCCCGTATGTGAACCTCGGGAAAGCCGAGCTGGCTCAACCTTGCCTGAGTCCCAGGCCCACTCTCTGGGTACTGAGTGGGAGAGGATCCTGCCTGGAATTTCTGGCACCAAAGAGCCCTGCAACATGCCCCCTTCTCAGGAGGAACAGACAGGCACCTTTTGGGAAGGAGAAGGCAGTGATTCCACCACAGCCGGTGGAGAGTGTGTGATAAGACAGGATACAATGTGGCTTGAATCTTTGCCCTTGTTGAACAGGAATGTGAAATTAAGCATTCAGACCTGGAAACCTCGCATCTCACGGGATTCCGCTCCTTTGGAAGACAGCACCTCTCCCAGCACAAAGGGAGAGGAAGCAGCTGATGAGGCTGAAGGAAGGGATGAAGGAAGATACAAGATTGTTAGGGGGAGAGATGAGAGGAGACGCGTGGAGGGAGAGAGAGACTGAGAAACAGAGGAATAGAGTCCCAAAGGGGTGTGGGAAAGAGAGAGAGAGAGAGAGACAGAGACAGAGAGAAACGGGAGACAGGTACACACACAGATGGACACACCACAAGGGACTGACAGAGTGAGAAGCAGAGACAGAGAAAGATGGAGACATTGAGAGGGACAGAGACAAACAGAAAGAAAGTGAGAATAAAAGATCTTGGAGCTCAGAAAGAGAGATGGGAGGGAGGAAAACTAGACACAGAGATGACCGAGGGAGAAGGCCAAGGGTGAAAAGTCTCAACTGGACCCCTTCACCTGAAATGAAGCTTGCACCGCCTTCCAAAGTCATGTTGGGAAAAAGTTCTTCAGTGTGTGGCCATTTCCAGCACACACTCCCCAGCAACCCCTCCTTTCCCCAAGCATGCACTGGTACCTACCTGCGCACGAACGGGTGCACACACTCACCGTGCTCCAAGGCACATGTCTGCTCCCCCAAAACCCAGGATCATTAGTTCTGCTGGGTTTCACGTCCTTTTTTGTCCCATCTGTATTTGAAACTGTTTTGCTTGAGTCTAGAGAGTGCGCGCCCTCACCTTAACAAGACTTGGAATGCTGTCTTTGATTTTAACAAACAATAAGCACGTGGGTCCTGGATTCTTTCCATTTGCCTTTGGGATCCCCTTCACTCTGGTTTTAGACCTAGTGGCTGGGCCTGTCCTCTTCAGTAGGTGTCCGCTGCGGTGGGCTCAGTTGCCAGCACCAGCACTTCTCTGTTTCTGGCTCCTGGAATTTTTGCAGTAGATTTAGCCTGAGGCTGGGTCCATGGGGAGCCCAGAACTTGGGGTACCATAGTAGGGCTAGGCTGGATGGGGAGCAGTCCAAGTTCTCTAGAAGCTGAGAACTTGAAACCAGCCCTTTTCTTCAGCTTGCTTGCAATAGGGTTGCCCAGGCACCCCTCTGACTCTCATTTACCTCTGTCTTGACTCCCGAGGCTGACTGTGATACTGAGGGGCAGGGGGCGATGAGCACTGTGGTAGTTTTGGACTGCCAGTTTTAGAAATGTCAGATCTGGGGGAAACTGAATCATAATATCAATTGGCAGTATCAGTGAGGCCTTAGTGTCCTAGATACATCACATGCACCCTTTTACATAATTTTAACCATAACTCCATAAAGTGGGCACTCTTACCATTCCCGCTTTACAGATGCAGAAACGAAGTTTCAGAAAGGTAGAGGCACTGGCCCAGTGTTAACCTTGCTCTGATTCTAAAACAAGTTATAGTGACTTTTGATTCCATTGAGGACTTCTTTCCTCAGTGGATGGTTGCAGAAAGATTTGGGAGCCCCAGTCACTGAAGGATGGTGCCTTCCTTATTCCAGTTGCTGGGCTGTTTTTTAAAAAATGTGCATTTGTAAAGTATGTTCATGACTGTTAACTTCTCTGGTCCCCAGGAAATACCTGTGGAGTAGGTCAGGCTGCTGTGTCCATTTGAGGGATGGGGAAATCAAGGCCCAGAAAGGGCTACCCTCTGAGTGGGAGGAAAAGCCTGCGCTTGATAAAGAATTTCTGTGTCTAAACCTTTAGAAGACCCTGGGCCCAGGTGATGGTCTTCCCATTGTGCTGTGGGCATCTAACTGCTCTACCCAGAACCTTGTACATTCTTTTTTTTTTTTTTTAAGGAATATGTTTCTAAGAATCTCAGCGGGATTGTACTGAGGCTGGGCCTTGACACCCAGGCCAACTGTGGGCCTCCTTGCTGATGGTGGGAGCTGGAATCTGCATTTGGGCTGGACTTGAACTCATTTCCTCTTTTCGGTAGGCTTTTGGCTACAGGAGGGCAGGGACATGTTTGTCTCGTTCAACAAACTCCCCGCTCAGGGCTTTGCACATGCTGTTCCCTTCTGGGACTTGTCTTCCGCCGGCCCCTGGCCTCACCTTGTTCATTCCCACTAGGCTTTGACATTTCGGATGAATGTCCCTTAAGCCCTAGTCTACACTAGGCCTCTGTAATAAGCTCCCCTAACACCTTGATCTTTTTCCTTCATACTCGGGTTGCATCCCGACAAGGACACACTCTCCATGGCTCTGCTTCTCTCCTTCCTGATACTTCCTACCCAACTTTACCCAAAGCCCCCACCTCCTTGCAATCCCACCTGCCCTGGGAGCCCCCGTGAGTCCCCCTCCTCTGAACGTGTGGCTCACTGCATGCTTGGTTGGCCCAGTCTCTTAGGAGGGGCTACGCCGCCCTGTACCACAGGCTATGCTATGTGCAAACAGACACACAAACAAAGCCTGTTTAAGGTAGGCAAGCAACCAAAAAAAGGTCACCTGTTACTATGAGCAATCTGAGGTCTAGCCTCACAGTCCTTTGTTCTGCAAATATATTTGCTTATCTGGATATTTCATGGGTGTTGTGTTGTTTAGTAGCTGCTTCTTGAGGGCAGGAACCATGCCCTCCTGATCTCTGTACCCGCAAAGGACCTGACCTCCTGTGCAAGCTCACAGCCCTTTGGATGGTTGTTTTCTATGACAAGAGTTCACAAGGCTGAGGACTTCTCACACCCAGGTCTGCTGCCACTCAGGGCTTCAGGGCCCTTGAGAAGGGGCTGCTTCTGGGCAGAGGGCACTGGTTACCCAGTGAGGGGCCTACCAGCAGGCTGCTAAGATCTGGTGCCCCCCAAAAGAGCTTCTCTCAAAGAAACCTCACCAACCAGACTATCAGATCCCCAGCTCAGACATCTCTGCTATGCCTGACCCACTGCGGGAGGGCGAGCTAAATGATTGGTGGCCCCACCACCTTCTCTTGAGGAACTCATCTCTCATGGGTGATACAGACACGGGAAGCTCAAAGAGGAGCATCAGGAGGAAGAGAAGGGAGGGGTGGTGGATTTAACCTGTGGTGCCTCCAACGGGATGCTGTGGGCAGCACACCCACTGTGAGAAGGCCAAACTGGAGGGTGGAAAGGGTGCTGTGTGGAGCTGGAATCCAGGATTCACAGACTAGCTGAAAACTAGACGTTGTATATAAGAGTTATTATTATTATTATTATTTTTTTGAGACAGGGTCTCGCTCTGTCACCCAGGCTAGAGTGCTGTGACGTGATCACAGCTCACTGCAAACTCTGGGGCTCAAGCGATTTTCTCACTTCAGCCTCCCGAGTAGCTGGTGAGGAGAATAAAAATCACCTGGTGACCATCCAGTGGGCCCCAGAGACAAAAACTCCTTCCCTGAGGAATTTAGAAGTGTAACGAAGGAAGGAAAGACCACCTGGCGGCCATCTAGACACACACACACACACAACTCCTGTTTGAGGGATTTCAAGTAAACGCACATGGTCCTCGCTTGCCAAGGCACCCTGCTGCACACTTCCACACTGTTCTGTTTTTCTAATAAAATATCCCTTCTTCAAACCTGTCCTGTTGTTGGTAAATTGTTCTTACCAACCTGCAAGTCAACCCCTTCCTGATGCAGGGTCTGCCATGTTATGCTGCAGTAACAGATCATCCCCAGATCTCAAAAACAGAGGTGGAGAAACGTAACCATGGCAAGACAGCTCTGTCTTTTGCTGGGGCCCAGGCTGATGGTGTAGCTGTAACCCAGGGTCCCTGGGTTTTGGTTTTTTGGGTACCCACTGTGGAAAAAATACCCACTTGCAACTGTCACACATTGACTTCTTGCCGTTTCAGAAGTGTTCCAGGGAGAAGCCAGCCCTGGTAAAACAAAAACTGGTTGGGTGCAGAAATGCCTGAGTTGGAGGTGATCTTTGAAGTACTCTCCATATAGCCGTACTAAAAACCCTGCCCAGAAAGGAGCTTACTCACCGTTTTCTACACCTGTGACTTATGTAGAAGCATGACCTGCAGCCGCGCCTGCGCTGACTTTACCCCTGCATACAATGACTCAGCTCTCCAGCCCAGCACAAGCCCTGTTTTTACCGTGTGCCAGGAGGCACTGCTTTGGGAACTTTCCCTTGTGTCTATCTTACTTGTTGTAAGTCATAAAATTCCCTTGTTACATTCTCCTTGGTTGTGGTCATTGGACTCTCACCCACCAAGCGAGCAAACCCAGTCTTTGTGTGGGTAACATGGCTTCTCCCTGTGACGCCACCTGTTTCATGGCAGAGCTAAAGGGGAAATCACAACCATGCACTGCTTCCTGAGACTTTTGCTCCAAAGTGACAGATGTCACTCCTGCTCATGTTTTATTGACCAAAGCCAGTCACAGATCAAGCCTGAGGTCCACAAGACAGGGAATTATAATCCTCCTGAGAGTGGGGGCATGTATATATATCCTGCACAGTCATACAACTGAGCACAGGTTCAGAGAATGCAGAAGACAGGAGAGATCAGCAGTGCAAAACGCAGCCGAGATAGCAGAGATGATAAAGATGGAAGATCATAGTACAGGGTTGTAATTGGCAGATCTCCACAGGACTCACTGAGATCAGGCTGGGTGGGGTGATGTCCCACTGCAGCAGAGATAGGCAAGCAGCCAGGACAAAGACTGCAAGAGTCATCTGCTCTTTGGGGAATTTTGCAGTGTGAAGAAAGATGGGTAAGGAGGGTAGTAGCTGGGAATAAATGCTGAACAGGGGAGGGGTCTGAATGATTCTCCTGCTTCTGCGTTTTCTTTCCCACCAGACACATCTATGCTACAGAGGGGAAAATTGACCCCAAATTCTTGCCCATTCTGTATTTGTGCCCATCCAAAGAGAACTTGGAGCGCCTACTGGGAGGGAGAGTCTTTTTCCACTTCTTTAATTCAGCTGGCCCTTTGACTTGCTTTCACCAGTGGGCCTAGGTGAACTTGACCCAATCACTTGAAAAGGGCTTGTGCTTGGGGTTTGCCTGCTCCCTGCTGTTGGAACCCCGAGACAGCCTGTGGACGAGCCTGGGCTAGCTTGCTGGGTGATGACAGACCTGTGTGTCAGGGGCCCCTTTCCAGCACCCCCACCTTGCCCCAGCTGATAGCCAGACAACTCTACAAGTGGAGCCGGCCTACCAACCTGTAGCCTGCAGCTGACCACAGAGACAGCCCAGCCAAGCCCAGAAGACATGCCCTGTTGAGTCCAGCCCAATAAGCCAGCCTCTGGAATCAGGAGCCAAATAAATAGTTGCTTCAGGCCGCTGCATTTTGGGGTACTTCACTGTGCAGAAAAAGGCAAGTGATGCACCCTGCATAACCCAGGTGTTTCATGATGAACAGACAATCTGGATTTTTGCTGGAGGCTTGAGCTCACCCAGTTTTCCCCTTTTGATATCTATGATTATAACTACTTTAGAATAGGAGCTGCCTTTTACTTCTGTTTCTTCAGCCCCTGACCTGCAGTGTGGCCTGTAGTAGGTGCTCAGTAAGTCTTCTGTTGAAAGAATGAGTGTTTGAATACCATTTACAAAACACCACCAGACTATGGACTTTGGGTGATGATGTGTCGGTGCAGGTCCATCGGTTGTAAAAAATGTACCACTGTGGTACAGGTGTCAATAGTGGGAGGCTGCGTGCAGGCGGGGCAGGAGGCATATGGGCACTCTTGTTGTACTTTCTGGTCAGTTCTGCTGTGAATCTACAATTACTCTGACAGATAAAGTTTATTAATAAAAAAAGAAAAAGACAAAACCACCAGCAGAGTTTCCAGCTGAGTTTTGGGAGCTCGGTGGGGGAAGTGATTGGCACAGGTTCTGCAATGCTTATGGGGAACAACAGGCCCAGAGCTCATCTTCTGTCCCAGTGTAGCGCCCTGGTCACCCTCCAAAGTCTCCACCCCACACTTAACTTCCACCCAAGGGCACAAAGGTGGCCTATAGTCACATGAAAGAGATGATGGATATGAATATTTTATCTTCTCTCCCTTCTTGTCAAAACCTACAATATTGCTTCCCATAAATCAATTTCACTTGCGCACTCTGTTCGGGATGTGGCATGCCTTTATGTATTTAGTCTTTGATTCGGTCTCTGGCCTGCTTTTATGAACAGCCTGACTCTCAGAGACTCTTCAGAGCAGGGACATTCTGATGGCGAGCAGGCGGCTCCCTAACTTGAGCGACTTCTCATCAACTTCATTGCTTTTACATTAAAATAATCATTTCAGCTGGGTAAGCGGGGACTGAACGTTAGCTGCTTAATTGCACCCATCTTTGAGCTCTCCTCTCAGAGCCTGATTCCAGGGCTTTCTTTGCATAATACACGCTGGGGTCTGTAAATGCAGAAAGTGGCGGCCTCTTAAACCAGCACAGCAAAGCCAATTGATGCATTTCTCCTGTTAAATTTACTAGCTTTATTGAAAGGTCTTTTGGGAGTTGCTTGCTCATTAAATACACCAAATACAGAATCTCTCTTAATACAGTATTGTCTTGGTAATATAGAAGACTTTCCCAAAGTGAGCTCAGAGAAATGGAACTGTCAAAGCTTTCAGGAGGCCAGACTCTCAAAGACTGCCCTTCCTCTTGTAAGCGGCTACTCTGCAGCTTTGTGACTTGGGTGCCCTTCTGTCTAATCTAGTCCAAAGCATCACCCTCCTGTTGCCTCACCCCACCCCACTCACCTTCCAGGTAATTGTGTGGCCAAAGATACGACAGCTCCTAGAATCACAGAAAATTTAACATCTGGTTTCTCCACTGACTTTTATTTTTAT
Organism: Saimiri boliviensis; assembly: GCF_048565385.1. Taxonomy (NCBI): domain Eukaryota; kingdom Metazoa; phylum Chordata; class Mammalia; order Primates; family Cebidae; genus Saimiri; species Saimiri boliviensis. Next base: position 122,903,604 of record NC_133449.1, read on the forward strand.
TTATTTATTCATTTATTTATTTATTAGTGGCAAGGTGTATCACTCTGTCACCCAGGCTGGAGTGCAGTGGCACAATCATAGCTCACTGCATTCTCAAACTGCTGGGCTCACGTGATCTTCCTGCCTCAACTTCCCAAGTAGCTGGCACATGTCAATATGCCCACCTAATGTTTTAAATTTGTATTGTATGGGGGTCTTGCTGCGCAGCCCAGGCTTGTCTTGAACTCCTGGGCTGAAGTGATCCATCCACCTCAGCCTCCCAAAGTGTTGAGATTAGAGTTGTGAGCCACCATGCCTGTCCTCCACTGATTGTTAGAATTGAGGAGTGGGAAGTGATTTAGAAACATGCACTCCTTCAGCCAGGTATCAGTTCTGCTTTTGTGTGGTTGCAGGAGGATTAATCTGTTGGTGGAAGTGGGGAAGGGGACAGTGGTTGGTTCTTCCCACTCCCAGATACTTTGGGACCCCAAAGTAGTAGTGAGAACTTGAGACATGTGACCCTGAGTCAGACCCTGGCCATACCAGCTGAATTCTGCTTCCAATGAGACATGCAGGGGTGAAGCTAGGGTGTGTCCCTCTGACCAGGGCAGAGCTGCTGAAGGAGCACTGAGCTCCGAGCACTCCTGCTTGATGGGACAGGTTGACCAAGTCACTTCGGAAGTTCCGTCAGTTTCTCTCTAAGTAAAATCAGGTTAGAAATTCCATTCCCTCTGTTATAAGTTTGGTTGAAAAAAAAAAAAGATTCCATTACATTCCTAAAAGGATATGGGTCAGCCAACAACGCAGGAAGTCTTGGATAATTTTAACAGAACAGAAATAGAAGGGAAAGCCCAGAGTGAAGGGGAGGAAAGGGAGCTTGCACACATTTAGCCAGACAAGAGATAACGAGCACTATGGGATGCTCTGAGCAGAAACCTCGGGGCGTGCTGCTGCAACAGCGCCTACCCCGTCTCCTCCCTGCCGAGGGAGAAACCTTTGCCTGCCCAACCCCAACACCCTTCTCTTTGCCCCCTTCCTTCCAGAGCCCCAGTTCTCTTCAGGTCTATATGGCAGCTGGCAGGAGACCACCAATGAGTGTAGCTGTCCCCGTGTGATTCCTTTCCTCACTCCTGACGACCTGAACTGGGCCCGTGTCCTCGGTGGATACAAGACTTGGGATCCATCCTCTACGATTGTCTTTCCTTTGACTGCCACCCATTCGCACATCCTGTAGGATTCAGTGATGAGGAAACCCATCCTCGATCTTGCCCTAAGAAGAGCAGTTGTTGAGTGAGATGTGCCAGGCTGTCCTTCTGTCTCCGATTATTGACTGCCTCCTGGAAAATCAGAAGACCTTTGCCCACTGGGACTTTGCTTGGAATTTGCAGTGCCCCCCACTGCAGGAGGATGGGGCTTCCCTACCACCCTCTGGCCAGGCCAGGGATCTTGCTTTACCAATGGAAGGTGCGGCCGCCATGAACAGAAGGACCGTTGCATGGTCCTGCCATTGCTATATTCTCTTTGCCATGGGAAAGGCACGTTCCACGTGGGGATGCTCCTTCAGCCTTGATCCCGAAAGGAAGGTGACATGCAGAACCAAGTCAGGGGTGATACATGGCCAGAGCAGGAAGTAAATTCTTATTGTTGTAGGTTGGTGAGGTTTGGGGTTGGTTTGTTTTCTTAGCATATCTTAGCTAAAGCTGACGAATACACACTGACACCAGAATTACATATTATAAATATGTCTAAATAAAATGCGTGAAATGCAGCTGCAGCAAGTTCTCTGATGGAATTCCCTGAACCCATGACAGCACATGTCAGAAGGAGCTGGCCCAGTGAGGCATCAGCAGGGGTTAAGGAGGTGAGGAGAAGGGGGAACAGCATTCTAGACAGAGGGAACAGCACCTGCGAGGTCCTGAGTTGGGAGGGACTGGGGGTCTATCTGAGGAACAGGAAGTGGAAGGAGTGAGAGTGAGGGGGAATGAGTGTGGGATGAGGCAGGGGCTTATGGAGCAGGCTGAAGATTTTATCCCAAGAACAAGGACAGTGATGGAGCATTGGAAGTGGAGTGGGGACATATGAGATGGGACTTCTTCTTTCTTTCTTTTCTTTTTTTTTTTTTTTTTTTTTTGAGATGGAGTCTCCTTCTTTTGCCCAAGCTGGAGTACAGTGGCATGATCTTGGCTTACTGCAATCTCTGCCTCCCATGTTCAAGCAGTTCTCCTGACTCAGCCTCCCAAGTAGCTGGGATTATAGGCACCTGCCACCACACCCAGCTAATTTTGTATTTTTAGCAGAGATGAGATTTCACCATGTGGGTCAGGCTGGTTTTGAACTCCTGACCTTAAGTGACCTGCCCGCCTCGGCATCCCAGAATGCTGAGACGTTTTTAAAAGCTCACTAGGAGCCGGGCGCGGTGGCTCAAGCCTGTAATCCCAGCACTTTGGGAGGCCGAGGCGGGTGGATCACGAGGTCGAGAGTTCGAGACCATCCTGGTGGACATGGTGAAACCCCGTCTTTACTAAAAATACAAAAAATCAGCTGGGCATGGTGGCGTGTGCCTGTAATCACAGCTACTCAGGAGGCTGAGGCAGGAGAATTGCCTGAACCCAGGAGGCGGAGGTTGCGGTGAGCCGAGATCGTGCCATTGCACTCCAGCCTGGGTAACAAGAGCGAAACTCCGTCTCAAAAAAAAAAAAAAAAAAAAAAAAAGCTCGCTAGGCTGTAATATACTAGGTGAGTTTGGAGGTGGTGGGTTTGGAGGTGGGCTGTAGCTAGGAGAGGCAGAACAAGACCAGGTTGGGGGTGAAGGGAGGTAGGGAGGTCTGGGGGGCTGCTTCAGGGCTTGGACACTGCTGGAAATTCAGCACGGAGTGGTGGTCTGCACTGAGCTGGGAGGTGGGGCTGTGGTGTGGGCAGACCCCAGGCAGATCCCTGAGTGGCAAGGGAGTGCTAGTGGAGGGAGCAGAGGCCCAGGCTGATGTGCAAGGCTAGGTGTGTCCTCTGGGGCTCTCCAGGGGCCTCCAGAAAAGGAGCAGGCAGGTTATTTTTGCACTGAGTCACCATCTGTCTCTCACCTTGTGGAGGATGACGAGCGAACCGTTCCTGGGTCCCTACTTTGCACTGCGCACTGCATTCACCCATCGTGGGCAATGGAGGTCTTAACCTTTACCATGCCATGGAACACTTAGCAGTCTCAGAACAATGCTTTTAAATGCATAAAATTAAAGATATGGCACTGTAAAGGAAGCCAATTATATGGAAGCACAATTATTAAAATTTTTTATAAATTATGAAGTAGGAACATGCTTCCTTGTTAGCACCTTACCTTGTGTCAAGTCTGACAACGACTGTCATTTTGCGTTAGTAATAAGCATAAGCGCTGTCTAAAGGTATCTGCAACACCACAGTGTGACGAGGAAAATACCTAGGCTTTCTCGTGGTGATGATGTAGAAGGCACTGATCAGACTATTGTAATTTGTTACTGTATTTGTAATGGAAGGGAATCGTACATTTTATTTTAGCTAGAGGTGGGTGAAAATAAAGATGTCACTTTTTTTTCTATCATAATTCACAGACTCCATGAAGCTGGCCCTCAGTTTCCTCATATAGAAGTGTGGGTCATAGTATTGTGTTAAGGACTGTTAAGAGATTGGGGAACACCTTCATCTCAAAGGTCTGATATCAACTGTCCAAGACCCAGTGAGGGCTCCCGGCGAGTTGCTCTGATTCGGAGTAAAACCCAGAATTGAATTCCACTTCTCATGGCAAACCTCAAGTCCCTCCTGAAGAACCTTGCCTCTCCAGCCGGCCCTCTCTGTCAGGGCCTCCCAGGCTGCCCCTCCTATCCTTAGCATGTGACCCAAGCCACTGCCATGGACATCCTCCTGAACAGCAGCCACCGCTCCTAAGAGTCCAGGCCTCCTGAAGCACTCTCCTTGCCTTCGGCAAATCCATCTGGAATGAGAAGCAGCTTCCTGAAATCCAAGGATCTATAGGAACAAACCCAGGTGAACACCCACTCTTGCGGCCAGGTTGGCTTTCCAGAAAACAGAATCAATGCCCGGACCGTGGGCGCCTCTCAGCATAGATGCACTCAGTAGGCAACCTCATCCACTCCAAATGGTGCTGATGGGGACAGCAGGCATGGGATCCAGTCTGGCCTCTGCTGCTGCTGGCCCACGTGGCCTTGACCCAAGCCCTCCGAGCCTCCATCTTTCCATCTATGGGCTGGGCTCCTCGTCTGTTCTGCCACCTCCCCTTCAGACCAGCAGCAGCCTGCAGAGCAGCGGGAGGAGGGTGAGGGCTTGTCCCCACTGAGCACTTGCTGAGCGACCGTGACCTTCACCACTGAAGCCCATGTTTTCTCATCCATGAAATGGGCTCATGATCCATATTTCTCAAGGCTGCTGTGTGAATCAGAAATGCACTTGATAGCTCATCCTGAATGCTAATATGCATCAAAAATGTCATCTGTCCCACACAGGACTCTTGACAGACCCCCCCCCACGCCTCTGTCCAATCACACCACATCTCTGTTGTGAACCTGGTCGAGATTCCTGTCTTGTTTGGCTCCTCGCAGCAGCTTATAGAGTCCTCGATGATCTGGCCTTTTCCCCCTCTTATCCCTTCCCCACCCGCATTCACAGTCCCTCCCGCTATGTTTTCCAAGTGCTCACAAAGCCCGTGCCTGAGCAGGGCCGTGGTGCTCATTCTGCCTGGAGCACCTTCCCTGCCTGTGCCTCATGCCTCGCTCCTTCTCATCAATTAGTTCTGGGCCAACATCATCTCCCAGAGAGGCCTCTTGGATGGATCTGCTTGGAACGGCCCCTCGCATCTCTCTCCACCCTCCACCTTGCTTTAGTTTTCTTCCTGGTCCTAATCGCTCTCTGAAATGACAGTGTTTATTTATGTTCTCGTATGTGATTTTCCTCCTTGACTGCCAGGGTTACCCCATGAGTGCAGGGACCCTGTCTCTTGTTTGCTGCTCCTATAGGTGCCTGCCAGTGAGCCTTGCATGTAGTTGGTACCCCAAAATATTTGCTAACTGTAAGAAGAGATTTTGGAGAGAATTGAGAAGAATCAAATAAGAACTGGGTGTTAGAGAATATTAAGACATTAATAATTTGGTTGAGTGTGATAATGACATTGGGGTTAGGATGGAAAAAGAAGCATTCCCCGTTAGTTACAAGCTGCAGTATTTATGGATAAAATGGATGTCTGGGATTTTCTTTCCTTTTTGAATTGTATTATTGTTGTTCTTGTTGAGATAGTCTCTCTGTGTTGCCCAAGCTGGTCTCGAACTCCTGGGCTCAAGTGATCCTCCTGCCTTGGCCTCCCAAAATGCTGGGATTACAGGCATGAGTTACTGTGCCCAGCCAATGGAATTTTCCTTAGAACAGTTCAGTTTAAGAAAAAAGTAGGATGGGGGTGAGAGGAGACAAAAGAGCAACGGCCAAATGTTGATAACGATGAAAGTTATGAGTACACTTGGGTTAGTTGGTAGGTGTGAATATTTCCGTATTCAAGAGTTGAAATGTATATGTGTGAAACTCATTGAAGAGTGAGTGACTAGTGTATAAAATGCACTTAGCACAGAATTGAGTGCACAACAGGCACGCTGGTGCTGGGCTGAGCACTGTGCATGCATAACCTCACCAAATTCTCCTGACGATGCTATCAATTAGGTATTTTTATTATCCCCATTTTGAACATGGAGAAACTAAGCTTGCTGGAGGTGAAATAACGTGTCTTGGTAGAATCAAAACTTGACTCTAGAGCCTGAGCTATCAGTCACTGGCTATCATCTGGGCTAAGTGACAGGGGAGACTCAGCCCGTGGGGGCCAATCCTACAGGGGCTTAGAAGGCTGACAGCATAAAAGCAGCCAGTTTCGTGCCTTGGACATGAAGCAGCCAGTCCATGCCTTTCCCACGGGGGCTGGAAAGAGGACTGTTGAGAACAAATAAAAGAACTGCCTGACCCCGTGGAAAATAATGTTTTCCTAAGCATACGCCGGTTTATGATTGAACATCAGGTGATGCTGCTCACTGGTGTCCTAGTAAGAGCAGTTTAGCATGGCTAGAGCTGGGTGGCATCCCAGGAGGAGTGCTAAATTAGCAGTTCCCAGATCATCTCCCTGTTCTGATTCTTAGATGCCTTCTATGACTCTGGCCAGAGTGATCAATGTGGTGGAGGCCTTGTTATCCAAGCCTAGCCAGTCAGCCAGTCAGGGGGCATTTGTGTGACCAGGAAGCAGCATCTGGCTCCCTCCTGTTGGGCTTAAAGCCAGAAAGGGGTAAATTCAGGGCGGCACAGCCTTCTACTATTTGAGGGGAGAACTAGTCAGAGAAGAAAGCCTGCAAAGGAAGGAGAGCTGAGCTGATCCATCCAGCTCCTGGATCAAGCTGTATATGATGTCAGGTTGGCCTCAGACTTGTCAGTTAACAGGAGCTAACACATTTCCCTCTTTGCTTAGCCACTTCAGCTTGTGGTTTTTGTCACTTGCCATCAAAGGAGTTCTAATGGCTGTAATATACTGGCTGCTTGGGAGTTTGAAAACCTATTGGTGGATGGGGAGCTGCTGCAAGTTTTTGAGCTGAGTGGCCAGCCCTGAGCCTCACTCCAGACAACGTCTATGGTGCCTCTTGGAGGAGGAGGGAGCAGGCTGCCCACACCCTGGCCCAGCGCTGCCGTCTTGGCTCTGCCTGTTGCCTCTGGCTGCCATGGAAGGCGAGGATCTGAGCTTCCACCCACCCTGGTGCTGGCTTCATCCACCAGCATCTTCTCTATGAGAGAATGAACCTCACATCAAAGTGGCGTGGCAGCTTTCCTTAAACAAAACAGTCCTTCCCCTCCCCGCTGCCTTGCAAAGGCAAGAAACCTCATTTAACCACCTGCAAGTTTCCTTTCATGGTCTCTTGTCATTATGGGAATGCTTTGATGGGGCTCGGGATGTGGGAGAGGAGAGGGGGAGGTGCACTCCACCATCACAATTAACTTGTTAGAGACAATGACTTCCAGCCAAGACTCCCGCCTGTGCAGGGTGTTGGGCGGTGGGCAGGCATGATGAGAGCTGGGCCGTGGTGGGGGCCCTGGGCCTCTGGGATGGAGACCATCTGAGAGGGGCCCCAGCTCCTTGCTGGCTCTGTGAGGGTGCCAGTTGGTGCTCTTAGTGCACAGGGCGGCCACAGTGGCTCTGTGGATTCCCTGACATCAAATGCCATCTTGGCACTGTGCCATGCCAAGGAGGCCAAGAGCTCAGCCCCTGGCACCAGACAGCTTCACTCTCTCAGGTTACCGTCGGCTCCCATCGCTGCTCTAAGCTTGTCTCTTTTCTGTAAAATGGGGTGAGAAAGAGGATGCCCGTAAGGGGTAGCAGCATGTCTGGGCTCCCTGTACTGATCATTTCTGTACTTATTAACAATGAGTCGGCCTCCCCCCAGGAGTCCTAGAAGAACGGATGGCAAACACTCCCACCACGGTGATCTTGGGAGGGAGAAAAGCTCTGCCAGGAGGGTTTGGGGTTGTGTGAGCCACTGGCTTGGGCTCCTTCCCTTCTCAGGGCTGACCCTGGCATCTGGAATGGAGGTTACCATGGAGCCCTCCCCAGCAGTGAGAGTGGCTGTCCTAATCCATTCTCCCGGACCCTTTCATCCCCAGACTTAGAGGAATCCAGGGACTTTAGGACTGGAAGGTCCCTTGGTGTCTCTAAATTCCCCCCTCCTCACTGCCAGCCATAGCTGACTCCAAGGATGGCTCACCCTTGCCTCAAAACTCACACGATTGAGAGCACAGAAAGCCCAGTCCCTGGGATTGCTGAAGACTTGGGGTGGTGGCTGTGGTCTTCTGGTTATTCTGGGAGTCTTGCCTGTCTCCCCTTTACTGCCATTTCCTCCAGGCAGGCATCTGAGAGGATCAGTGAGGCCTCATTGGCCCCACCGGTTCTGCTCTCTGCCTCTCTCCCTATGCCCAAGACGGGGTGGGTTTTGAGGCACCCTGGTCTTTGCCCATGTGTGCAGTTCTCCTGGCAGAGTGCAGAGTTGGTGGTAGTTGGCAGGGAAGCATTTGGGTGTTCTTGTCTCTGGCCTTTTAACAGCAGCACAGCCCTCAGTGCCTGCTTCTCCCCCTTCCCCTGCCACCCTGATGGAGGGTCTCTCCCGATGGAGGCTCTGGTGAGCCCACGATTCTCTCCTGCAAGTCTGTCTGGTCCCTGCCTTGTTTCTTTCCACATGGTAGCCCTGATGAGCTGTAAGAAATGTCAAGCTGAACCCGCCACTCTTCTGTTTTGTTTTTTATTTTATTTTATTTTTAGAGACAGGGTATTGTTCTGTTGCCCAGGCTGGAGTGCAGTGGTGCAATCATAGGTCACTGCAGCCTCAATCTCCTAGGCTCAAACCATCCTCCTACCTTAGCCTCCCAAGCAGCTGGGACTACAGGTGTATGCCACCACACCCAGCTAATTTTTAATTTTTTTTTTTTAAAGAAATGTGGTCTCGCTGTGTTGCCTTGTCTGGTCTCAAACTCCTGGGCTCCAGTGATCCTCCTGCCTCAGCCTTCCAAAGAGCTGAGATTACAGGCATGTGCTACTATACCTGGTCACTCCTCTGTTTTAAAGCACAAAAGTCCTGACTAGTCTGGTTTCTGCCTGGGTCTCCGCTCATACCCTACATCCGTTCTTCATATCTCTCACTGGGGCCTTTACACCTGCTGCTCCCTCCGCAGGGAGCCTCTCCTCCCCTGCTTCAACTCCCCCAGGTGTAAATGTCTCTTCCTGGCCGGGCTCTCCCTGCAGGGGTCATCCGAAGGCTGCCCTGCACTCTCCCCCACCAGCACCTTTTCTCTTCTTATCTGTGTGGCCATATCTGCCCCGCATCCCTCCCGGATGTACGACTGCCCACGCCATGAAGGCAGAGAGGGTGTGTGCTGCTCCCCGCTGTACCCCTGGCTTCCAGGGTAAGACTCGGTCTAGAGAGGCCCTTCCCCACCTGACACAGGTCCTGTCCCGCCAGGTAACCTGGGAGACCCCCGAGCGGAGGCCTGGTATCTGGGTGAACCATCCTGGCTTCTTTGCAGCACACAATGGCAGCCGAATAATTAACTCTCCAATTATAGGCCCATAATAGAGGCTTAATCTGGGGCTCGTTGGTAATGAGCCTGTTCACAGAAGGCCTTTCATGCGGGCCCCAGCCCTGCACCGCTCAGAGAGCCCCCACCTTGGCTGTGTGTCAGAGCCCACCCTCCTGCTCACCCAGGCCTCGGCCTTGCATCCCTAGCCTGGCTGCAGCCCACCCTCTGGCCTGTAAGGTGCCCTGGGCTATCTGCTGTCCCAGATAAACCCGGGGAGAAACAAGCCCGCTCCCACCTCTCCTCCCGGGGCTAGGTGGCCAGCAGAGCTCAGAGCCTGCAGCAGACGCCTTTCTGCCAGGCCAGGATGAGCCTGGAAGCTACCGGGAAAACGTGCCCCCGAGCAGAAGGCCCCCTCATTACGGAGACACACCAATTGGCTCGGCCCGTGAAAGCCTTCAGGTTTGAGAACGTGAAGACTTAATTGCCTTATGGACATGGAAAGAATGGAGGGGCTTCTCCAGGGAGCGGTTCCTCGCCTCATGCTTTCTCTCTCCCCCACTGGATAATGCCAGGACTTGTGACTGATTAAAGGGGGAAGACAAACTCCCCTCTGGGGGGCCAGTGACAGGTTCCACCTACATTGAAAGCATGCCCCTCCCCAACTCCTCTCCTCCTCTCACCGACTTTTCAGAGGTGATTTTTAATTGCTTTTTCCCAGGTGGAGAGAGGGGGTGGAGATGAGGGGTGCGTGGGGAATTTCGCGTTCGGCAGCGGCCCCTGCGTGTTGGTTCTTACTGGGGCACACAGTTCCTGTGGAGCTCGGATTTGCAGTAAATCTGTGGTCCAGGGCGGCGTCGAGAGCAAACAGGCACACAGAAACTCCCCTCTCTAGTCCCCGGGCTCAAGGCTCTCAGTTCTGCCCCTGTGCCCTCTGGCCTGTCCTCCCTCTGCACCCCAACCCGCTCTCTCTGCTCTGGCCACACAGGCCTCTCATGCTCCTTTGGGCTACGCAGCTCCTCTGGGCCTCTGCCCTGAGCGGTGCCCTCTAGTTGGAAAACACAATGTCTTCCGTCTTTGCAGGGCACCGTCCTTTTTGTTATTTGGGTGTGGCTGCAAAGGGCCCTGCCCGCTCACCCTGTAGAATGTCAAGTGCATACCTTGGAGGCATCTCCCGGTACTTGGCCCTTGCGTTCTCAGTGTATTTATTTGCATTTTTATCAAGGGTCGGTCTCCCCTAACTGAAATGCAAGCTCTGTGAGAGCGGCCTTGTCTGTTCGGTGGGTGATCACGGTCTAGGGCAGTGCCTGGTAGGCAAATATTTGTAGAAAATAGAATGGAGCTTCCTCATATGGACCTGCAAGTGCTCTCTGGGCCCCGTGGGCCTGGCAGAAAGCCTCGCCTTGCTGGGAATGGGCCCCTCCTAGGACCTTGCCGTTGACAATGGTGCCTTCTGGAAGTCACCTCCATTTCCAAGCTGGCCCTGTGGGGCCCGGATAACGAAGCTGCTTTAACATAAATAATTTGCTTCTGAGGTGTAAGAAGTGGGGAATATTTTTAGAAGGCCTGCCCTCCTAGGGGAAGTAAATGACTTATGAAAACGGGATTTTTCAAAGTGGCCTTCAAGAGAAAAGGGAGCCGTGTGTGATGGCCAAAATGGAATTCTATGAATTAGTGTGACTCATTATTCTGGCCGTACGCACACAGACACACGCACACACACACGCACTCACTCACTTTTCCTCCTGCCTTCCATTTCATGGTCTTAGCTCGAATCTGAAATAAAACCCCGGCAGCCCTCCTCCCCTGGCCCTCAGCGGCGGCCTGTCTGATTGGATGCCTCCCACAGCCCTGAAGACCAGAGCTTCAAGGAGGAAGCCGCCGGGGACACGCTGAGTCCTCGCTTCTTAAAGTGCGCCCGTAAGTTACCTTGAAATGTTATTTTTTTTTTTTAAAAAAAAAGTATTTTAGGTTCAACAGACACTTGGGTTCCTGTTAACAACTCATTTAAGGAGAAAGTGGGGGGAAGGCATTCAGATCAAGGCTTCTTTGACAACATGAACCTCCTTACTTTGAATCCTTACATTGTCGATGGGATGAAAGATTTCGTGGAGACGCAGATGGGTAAATGCGCAGGTGAGAAAGGACAGATGTTCACTACAACGGAGTCGCAGGAATCTTGGGATGAGCTTTGTCTGGCCAATAATGGAGAATAGATATTGGAGGGAGGGGGGAGTGGGAGACCCAGAAAACCAAGACAAAAAAACCACTTTTGTGGCCATTGTGTTTCCACTGGAGTCTTGATCTAGGGAAGATGTGCTGTTTGGAGAACTAATAAGACGATCCACTGCTTTGATGGGGCATGTTCTAAAAACCAAGGTCTACAGAAGTCATCCATGGCTGGCTCCCTGGGGCCTTTCTCCCCTTTTCTTCAAACCTGGCTGCCAAGGAGGCACAGATGTGTTTTCTGCCCATCACCCCCAAAGCCCCAGACAACCGGCTCAGATCATCTTTTCTTAAAGGTTTATGGTTGCCTCTTGGTGACCACAGGCTCAACTTTGAACTCCTCAGCTGGCAGGCAAGGGCTGCCATGAGCTAGTGCCACCTTGCCTTCTCTTCCCAGTCTCCACAACTCCCAAGACCTTACTCCCGCCAGACCAGTCTTCTCCCTGACTTCAGATTATTCTTTCCTCCTCTGTGAAGGTCCCCTTCTCCAAAGATTCTCCTCTCTACTTGTCTGAGGTCTACACATCGTGGACGACCTGACTCTAAGGAGCCTTCTGCGTCCATCTTCAATGAGCTCTTGAGAGTTCCGATTCTTTGTGCCTTTGATCCATCTCACTGACTGTCTGTCTAGTCTACTCTCCCAAGAGGGCTTTTAACTCGGTAGAAACAAGGGTTCTGCCTGGGAGGTGCCAGCACATGGCACAAGACCAACAGAGTGAGCACAATAAGAAAGGAATGGCTTCTTCTAAACAGTGGAAGTGGCCAGGCAGTCGACCAGAGGGCACACATGATATGAGTTCATCACCTTCTCCTGGAGATCTTCCATTCCTGAGGCTGGGGGGCAGAACTCAAGAGAAACTGCCACCATAGTGCTGTCACACTCTGCTGACCACCCTAAAACCTGGAGGGCCCTTTATCTCCTGGGGCAAGGCCCAAACTATCAGCCTGTTGATATTGTCCCAACTTTTTTTTTTTTTTTTTAAGAACAGTTCATTCATTCAATAAGTAGTTGTTGAGTGCCAGGCACTGGGGATCTGGGGTTGAATATCCTATACCCAGCTCCATTGTCTTGGTTTTACAGACAATGAATTAAGAGCCACAGAAATGACTGATGACAGTCAAATTAAGCACAATGACAGTTTAAGTGCAGGCTGCTCTGAATATTTGGATAGACCTAACAATTGCTTCTCAAGGGTGCTGTTTTACATCTTGTGGGCTTTGAGCAGGTTGCCCTACAGCAGTGGCAAAAGGAGCCGCAAGCTGCTTTGACAGGCCACTTAATGGGATGCTGAGCCTAAGGGACTGATGGAAGAAGGTCAGTTCTCATGGTGGGTCTGAGTGAGGCTGGTGCCGTGAGCGCAGGTGGAGAAGCATCTCCAGGCAGGGACTGTGCCTGGACTTTCTAGGAATGTGGAGGAGGTCAGAGAAGGAACTAGCTGTCCCCCCAACTTAGGTCATAGACAAAAATGTCTCAACATCCTCCTCTGGTGCTAAGTGGCTTCTCCTCTTTAAAAGGAGGGCCTTCTTTTCAATAAGCTCCCATGTCCTATGCAAAGAATCCTCCAAGTCTTGCTGGAATAACCCTATTGGGAACCAGTTACTCCCTCACTGGCTGTATTTTGCTTCCTTGATTTTTCTATTAATGAAGCCAATGAGCTGCTTTGTATCATGATTTCTTCTGCTAATGTTTATCTAGTCTACATCATGGTGAGTTACAGGAGAATTAAAATCATGTCTAGTTCTTTCTGGATATAAAGGATCCTAGTGAGGGCATAAACCAGATAAACAAGTATCTGGCATGCATGCCACCACTTCTGAATCCAGTGGCCATGGCAGACATTATTAATCAATCCTGATGCTCATTTCTGCTGTGCCTTGATGTGGTTTCAAAGCACCTCCTCGGAACACTCTTCTGGTTACCCTCTGGGGGAATCGCTCCTCCTCCATTTTTTAAAATGACTTAAATAATTCTTTTCTTCAGAGTGCTCTTTCACTTGTAAGTATGTACTTTTAAAGACTTATTTAAGGACTGTTTCCCCAACTAAGCTGTAAGTTCCATGAGATGGGACCATGTCTGTCTTTGCTCATCACTTCGGTGGGATGGTAAGCCCATCCCTTGTCCTGTGGGAAGAATCAGTGCGTGTTTGCTGCAGGTTGATGGAATGCTTGAGCAAATGAGTGATTTAAAAAGAGGACGCGGGCTGATCGTCAAAATGCCTGGCTTAACGCTGGCTCTGCAGCTTCCTGACTCTGTGCGCTTGGACTAGTCCCTTTCCTTCTCTGGGCGTCAGCTTCTTCATCAGTAAAACGAGGATGAAACCACTCGTTTCTCAGAGTTGTGGTGGCCATCTGATGGTGGAAAGTAAGTGAAAGCATTTTGTAAACTCAGAGGCAAACGCTGGCAGTGGTGATTATTGGTGTGGTTTCCCCCACTTTCTAGGCTCCAGGGCTAAAAGCTGTTCAAGCAGAGGTTTCACTCTTCCAGAGCTTTTGGAGGATCTGGGACAAGATTGCTCTCCTGAGCTTGGGGGCCATGGGGAATTTTATTTTGGATTAGAGAGTTGGTTTACGGGGGTGCTAGCAGGCTGGTGTTCAGTGCGGGCCCAAAGGATGTATGCTGGGAGCAGATGACTGCTCCTCCCCTCCTGCCTGGGTCCAGAGTGGCAGCCTGTCTGCTGCTGGGGCCCTGTGGGGACGGGACCTGAGCTCCTGAACACTGAGCCCTGTTCATGGGAGGCATGGATGTGACTCTAGCCTTGACCATTTAGGATGCAGCATGGTGCCAGTACCCTCATGGGCGAGGAGGGAGGGGGTACTGTGTGCTGCACCCCGTTGTTGTTTCTACAGTTGGGGCCAAACAGCCCCATCCCTATGGAGATTTGAACCCCTGGAGCCTGTTTCCCTATAGGCTGGCCCTATTCTGGCCAGTGAAGCCTGCCTAATGCACCCTGGGGAGGCTGATGCCTTAAGCAAAGTGGCTCCAGCCGGCCCTGCTGAAGCTGATCCCAGCTGGCCTGGAGCGGGTGGGAATTCATGTGCGTGTTGTAGCAGGGGGTGGGGGAAGCTTGGGAATGGCCAAGTGCAATGGTCGGACCCTGACTGGCTGTTACCAATCTCAGAAAGGGGCATGGAACGGTGGGGCTGACCAGGCCCAGTGGCTCTGGGAAAAACAGAGCTTCACTCCCCTGTCCGCTGACTCTCAGCTGGGGTGGGTAGCAGGAGCCAGCAGAAATCAGGCCTTCCTCCAGAAGGGTAAGGCTTCCTAGAGGGCCAGTTTGCTGGGGAAAGTGGGTCCTGCCTGCAGAGAAACCAGGCCCATTCTCCTTTGGCAGCCAGAGATCTAGGTGTTCTCAACTGAGTAATTATGAATTAACAATGGCATTCTTATCTTCTGTCTTCCTCTAGACCAGGTGCTTTAAACTACGGCCCGTTGGCCGCATGCGGCCCCTTGAGGCCATTTATCCGCCTCCCCTCCCCGCTGCACTTTAGGAAGGGGCACCTCTTTCATTGGTGGTCAGTGAGAGTAGCACAGTATGTGGCGGCCCTCCGACAGTCTGAGGGACAGTGAACTGGCCCCCTGTGTAAAAAGTTTGGGGACGCCTGCTCTAGACTGTGAGTTCCAAGGACATCAGCATTGTGGTCAGCAGCTGTCATTTCTGCCTGCCTTGGCTCCAGGTCTGCTTCCTCCTGGAATGACACCTGTGGTCTCCAGTCTCCACCACGGCCCCCAGTGACGCTTGGCTCTGGTCTCCATACCCTTGTGGTGTTCTCTTCCACACTGACTGGGGCTTAGTTGCATAACCAACAGGACGTGACAGAAGAGAGGCAATGCAGCAGGGTGTATGACTTCCCAGGGGACAGCATCAAGGGCCCCCTAGCTTCTGCCCTGTTCCCTTTTGGGCTGGTTGATTGGAAGAAGCCCTCCACCATGGTGTCAGGACACTTGAGCAGCCGCATAAAGAGGCCCATGTGGACAGAGGCTGAAACCTCCAGTCAAGAGCCAGCAGCAGCTGGCCGGCTGTGAGACTGAGCCACCTTGGAAACGGATCCTGCAGCCCAGCCAGGCCTTAACATGACTGCAGCTCTGTCGATAGCTTGACACCAACCTCATCACAGACCCAGCTACACCACTGTGTTTCTGACCCACAGGAACCATGTGGGATGATACGTGTTTGTTATTGTTTGGGGAGAAATTATTACCCAGCAGGAGAACCAGTGAGGCTCTCCGTTCCCTTAGGAACCATCCTTCTTCCACTGTGTGTGGCCTTGGTGGAACTGGGACTTCAGGTGCTCCACCTGCCCTGAGCCAAGGGCTGGGGGCCTTGACCCTAGAGAGGACAATGAGACCCTCTCCCTGGAATTTGTATCTTGAGAAGAGACACTAGACCAGGAAACCACTTGACATCACAAACACGTAGAAACACATATATATGTATACACACATACACATATATGCATATAAACACATACAAATGTGTATGCACATGCACCCATACATATAGAAATATACATACATATACACATGCACATATATTTCCCTTTTTTTGCCAAAGTCATGTGCAGCCATCACTACCATCATCTCCACAGTGCCGTCAACAACCACACCACTCAGAGAAGGACCTAGAACACACGTCATTCAGTAAGTGCTCAACTAGTGCATGTTGGATAAATTAAAATCCTAGAAACGTGAACGATGTCAGGGCTGTTTATCATGATTTAACCTGTGTTTTGTTCATTGTCCTGGAAAAGATTTTGAAAGCCTGAGAATTCATGATCTTGGTTCTCTGTCTCCCTCCTTTACCTACCTTCTCAGAGGAGAGTAGCGTTGTGCTCAGCTACTTACCACAGAAAGGTTCTGCTGCCAGACAGGGAGCTGAAGGGGTCTGCAGACAGCCTGCCGGAGCTAGTCTGGAAACCCACGCTCTTCGAGGGAAGAACTAGGGTGAGAGGAAGGCGTAAGCCTCAGAAGAAAGCGAGGCAGTGGCGGAGGTAAGGGATAGGGGAGTGGTGGTTGTAAGCCGTGCCCTGGAGAAGCCGAGTCTTGCTCTGGGAGAGCTGTCTGTGTGACCCCTCTCAGGAGGCAGAATTGCGGCCACGGTGAGTCCCAGCAAAGGTCCTTGAGCCTTCTGGGTGCAAATCCAATTGAGCTGCCCATCAGGAGACTTTTTGAGTTTTTGTGGGATTGACCTCCTGCAATTCAGCGGTGACCAGTGTAGGTTGGTGCCAGATGCCAGGAATCCTACACACCCCAAGGTATTGCTCTGTCTGAGACCTTGGGAGTATAAGAGACGGAACCCCACTAAGCAACAGAAATTAAATTTCTACCAGTCCAGCACAACAAAGGCACAAAATCAGATTTATAATGATTTGATTTAGGGGTGTGTGCCATTTCTCCTATAAAGTTTGTGGAGTAAATCTCAAAGTTACTACGATGGCAGGAATATTCATTTTTTGGTCTTTGTTCATTATTGTATTACAAAGCTTGGTACATTGCCTAAAACGCAGTAGGCACTCAATAAATATTAGTGCTTAAAGGCACGGGTAGAGAATGAAAATGTCCTGGGTGCCTGCAAAGTTCTAGAAACTCTTGAAACTTCACTTGGAGTCTTCTTTTCATATCAACACTTGAACCTTGGTATTTTCTTTCTCCTCCTTTATTAAGGGAAGAAGGAAGGAAAGGAGGAGACAGAAATAAGAAATAAATAATATATTATTTATGTCTCCTCCTTTCCTTCCTTCATTTCTTCCTTCTTCCCTTCCCAATCCTTTTCCAGCTGTCCAAATGTATTTGCATGTATTTTGTAAGCAGCGTATTGTTGTATGTGTGTATTTTTCATTTGTGTTAGGACTAGAGTGTCACTTATCATCCTGTTTCCCATCTTTTTCACCCTCCTCATTTTGCCATCCACCAGCACCCAGACACTCCTGCCAATGCTGAGGGCCTTAAATAGATCTGGGATAGAGCTTTGGAATATGCCTCCAGGAGTGGGGCTGCTTGCGAGGTCCCTGCAGTGTCTGTGTGTAACTTAACCCAGAGCGGCTGCAATGGCCCACACTCCCTCCCAGCAAGGCATAAAGCTTCCTTCATTTCCACATCTGTGCCAACACTGGCCTTCCCCAGCTTTCTAACATTCTTCAGTATCACCGAGTGATACCTTATCGTTATTTTAACTTGCATCTTTTGCTCTCATTTGGAGGAAAAGAACTGAAGTCTCAGAAAAGTGAAGTTAGTGAGTAGCTGAGTTTGTGTCCACCTACCTGAGGCTTACACTCGAGGGCCTGGCTGCCCCTTAGATGGGCTGATGGCAGCAGTCGAGCCAGACTGTGTGGGCACCGTCAGGAGAGCAGCCTTCTGCTGTGATCGAGCCCCACCTGGTGGCTCAGGAAGGGAAGGGGAAGGGGAAGAGGAGGGAAAGGAATGGCAGGGGAGGCATTTACCCCAGCAGCTGCACAAGGCCATGCCCTGCCACAGACATACACACCTGGAGGACATGTGCCAGGCCTTAAGGGACTTAGGTTTAGCCTCTGCCACTGGGACGTGGAAGGAACTCGAATAGCTTCACCATCGAGGAGCTTATTGTTTTTAGCAAATAAAACCAGAACTTTTTTAAAAACAAAAACACTATTTCTTTTTAACTAAAGTACAATATACTTTTAAAGGGCATAAATCCCAAGTGCACAGCTCAGTGAATTTTCTAAGCTAATTTCCCTCCAGTCGGTCACACACCCCCTCCTCCAAGGGTAGCCGCCATCCTGATTCCAACACTATAGATTAAGTTTAGGGTTTTTTGTTTTTCGGGTTTTTTTTTGCCTGATTGAAGGTTGTATAAATGGAACTCTACAGGTGTTCTTTTTTGTATTTTGCCACTTTCGCACAATATGGTGTGTATAATTCGTCCATATTGCATGCTTTTTCTTGTTTTTATGTAGTATTCCATTGTATGATTATATTGCAAGATATGCTTTCTACAGCTGACTGATGGATATTTGGGTTGATTCCAGTTCTCGGCTACATTGAATAAAGTTGCTGCAAAATTTAGCACATGCCTATTGGTGCACGTGTCCATTGGTGCACATGTCTGTTGGTGCACATGTATATTGGTGCACGTTTATTGGTGCACATGTCCATTGGTGCATATGTCTATTGGTACACACATCCATTGGTGCACACGTGCATGCAGTTCTGTTCAGTATGTATGCATAGGAAATACCAGACCATCGAGGAGTGTATATTCGACGTAAGTGGATGGTCCCAGTATTCCTAAGTGGTGCCAACCTGCATCTGCAATGGCAGAGTATGAATTCTGATTCTCACCAAAGGTAAAGGGGATTACCACTGCCAGTCTTCAGCCATTCTGGTGTGTGCATAGTGGTTCTGCATCATCTTTTATAACCTGTATATCCTAATTATTAATGACTTTTTTTATGCTTACTGGTCATTTGGCTATCCTCTTTTGTGAATTTTTTATACTATACAAGACTTTTGCTTATTTTTTCCACTGAGCAACCTGCCTTTTTTTCTTACCGATATATAGGAGTTAAAAATATATCACCTGGACAGGAGTCCTTTGTCAGATATGTTGTCAGAAGAAATATCTTCTCTTGCTTGGGTCATTGGCCTTTTCATTTTCTTAGTGATGTCTCTCAGGAATTATTTTCTTTGCTTGTGACAGAGTCTTGGTCTGTTGCCTCAGCTGGCGTGCAGTGGCATGACCATGGTTCACTGCAGCCTTAACCTCCTGGGCTCAAGAAATCCTCCCACCTCAACCTCCTGAGTAGCTGGGACTGCAGGCATCCACCACCATGCCTGGCTTATTTTTTAAAAAGTTTTCTTTTATATAGGTAGGGTTTCACTATGTTGCCCAGGCTGGTCTTGAACTCCTGGCCTCAAGCGATCCTTCCACGTCAACCTCCTAAAGTGCTGGGATTCCAAGTGTGAGTCGCTGCACCCGGCCAGAAATTCTGAATTCTAATATAATACAATTTGTTAAATTTTTCTTTTATTATTGGAGCTTGCTGAGTTGTGTTAAAAATCGTTTTGCCTACCCCAAGGTCATGGAGATTGTCATGTACCATTCTTCTAAAACCTTCCACAATCTGCATCCGTCTGGAATTGATTTTTGCATATGGTGAGAAGCAGAGGGTCAATATTTTTTTCCATATGGATATTTAATTGACCAGCGTCATTTATTGGAAAGACCATCATTTCCCCACTGCACTGCAGTGTCACCTTTGCCATAAACCAGGGGATAGTACGCGTGTGAGTCTCTTCCTCGTATATGCGTTTATCTGTTTCTTTATCTGGTGGTAACTGTTTTACGGAGTACAGTAGAATTGTACTGCTCATGAGGTAATTTCAGAGTGTGTAAAACACCTGTTTAGAGTGTGCTGTAGGTGGTGCTGTCTGCTGATGGACGCTGGCCTGGGGTCGTCTGATAAAAATTCCTTTCTCAATGTGACCTGTGAATCTTGGGGCTTGCTGTGGGCTCGCTTGGCCAGGATGTCAGGAACATGAATCTGAGGCTCCTTACGCTTGTGGGGTCCAGGCCTCAGCTGTTTTGAGTGGGGCAAGGTCTCTTCTCTGCTTTCATTTCCTTTCCCTTTTCCAGTTCACGCTGAACCCCAGAAAAGCCTGCAGCCTGGTGCTACAGGTGCATCTGGGGTCTGAGAGGTGGACTTCCCACAGCAGCTCCTTCCTGGAGGTTCTGGAGGCATCAAGCAGTCTCTCTGAGATGTGGCATTCGACTCAGCAGGGGCTGGGCAAGACCTCCTGCTAACATTACTTCATGAACAAGGTTTTTGTGTTGATGTACAGCTCTCCAAACAGGAGCCCTGGGGTTGCAGGAGAAGATCCCCAGGCCCTGGTTCTGAATATACCACCAGAGGGGCAGTGGGATGGACCTGCCTCCCACAGCCATCAGCCTGGGGCTCATGCTCTGGCACTTTCACTAGGTGAAGATGGGCAGCAGGGTATGACTGTGGGGACAGGTTGAGGAGAGCATTCAGCATGTGGATTCCAGCCGCAACTCTACCATGAACTCAGGGAATCACAGGGGGATGCTCCACCCACTTCTGGGCCTCTGACTCCACCTTTCATCTCCGTATTATGGGTTGGGTTGTGTCCTTCCAAATGATATGTGGAAGTTCTATCCCCTGATACCTGAGGATGATCTTATCTGAAAATGGGGTCTTTACAGATCTAATCATGTCAATAGAGTGGGCTCTAATGTTAATAGGACTGGTACCCTTAAAAAGAGACAGAGACACGTGGAGAAGACAGTGTGAAGATGGGGGCAGAGACTGGGGTTGTGCTCCACAAGCCACGGAATGCAAGAAGCTAAAGAAATCAGGAAGACTCCCTGCCCCCCCAGGCTTTTGAGGGAGCATAGTCCTGCCAACACCTGGTCTTTGGGCTTCTACTCTTCAGAACTGTGAGAAAAGTGTCTGGGCTGGGCGTGCTGGCTCACACCTATAATCCCAGCACTTGGGGAGGCCAGAGCTGGAGGATCGCTTGCATCCGGGAGTTCAAGACCAACTTGGGCAACATGGTGAAGCCGTGTCTCTACAAAAAGTACAAAAATTAGCTGGGTGTGGTGGTACACTCCTGTAGTACAAGCTACTTGGGAGACTGAGGTTGGAGGATTACATAAGCCCAGGAAGTCGAGCCTGCAGTGAGCCATGATCATGCCACTGCAGTCCAGCCTGGGCAACAGAGTGAGTCCTTACCTAAAAAAAACAAAAAGAAAAACAGAAACAAACAAACAAACAAAAAAAACAAAGAAGAAAAAGAATTAGGAAATATTGGCTGTGTTAGGCCACCTAGTTGTCATACTTCATTCTAGCAGCTCTGAGAATCCCGGTCTCTGAGCTTGCTTCTCCAATCTGTCCTTCACCACGTCATTTTCTGCTCCATACCCATTGGTGGTTCCTCACTGACCTCTGGAACATCATGGATGCTGGCGGCATCTCCCATCTAACCAGTTCCAACCCAAATCCTGGTGTTTGCCTTTCTCTCTTTTGCTCTTTCGCACTGCATTTTATGGCACATGTGACAGTCACTCAGGTCAAAGATTGGCCCAAGGGCTATTCCTGAGTTCTCTCCCTCATGTCCGCATCCAATCCAGGGACAAATTCCTTCATCTCTACCTCCAAAATACATTCCCGATAATTTGCTTCTACCGTGGTCACCTTACTTTAAGCCTCCAACCTTCTCTTCCTTTAACTGCACACTAGCCTCCTGTGGAAGGCTGATTGCAGAATTGTCCAGTCTTGTACTACTCCCTGCATCCAAGCTCTTTGAAATTCTTTCCTTCTATAGGTACAGGTTATTTCTCCATCCTTGAATTTGAGCTGACTTTGGGACTTGTGTTGGCCATTGAAGACTAGAGTGAGGTGAGAGTAATTGCGTGCCATTTCTGAGCCTAGTACTTAAGATACCTCGTGCACTTCTTGGAATGCTGCCACCATGAGCACAAGCCCAGGCTAGCCTGTTAGAGGAAGACCTGCATGAAGCAGAGGCCAGCCAGCCCAGGCAAGGCCACATTAGACCAGCAAGACCCAGTTAACCCACTAGCTGACTACAGACATGTCAGTCCAGGCTAGCTCAGCTGAACCTGGCCAAGATCAGAGATGCTCAATTGACCAGTGGAATCATGAGAATTTCTGTTGTTTTAAACTATATTTTAGGGATTATATGTTACACAGCTATAGCTGACTGATATACCTTCATACTCATCTCCAGGCTTTCTCTTTCTTTCTCACAGAGCATTTTCTCTTCTCAGAAGCCAGAGGGGCCTCTCCTGTACTTATTGCCCTCCAACATGATTTTCCGCTACAACTAGAATTATCTCCAAACTATAGCCTTCAAGGACCATAGCCTTCAAGGCCTGACCCGATCATTTCTCCCAACTCTCTCCTTTCCTCACTCTGCCTCCACCACACTGACCTTCCTGCAAGTCCCATGAACATGCATTGGCTTTTGCCATCCCCCTGCTGCAGCTCTGCCTCCAGGTCTGTTCATGGTGGCTTCTTCTCATCTTTCAGGTACCAACACAATCACTTATTCCAGGAGGCCTGCCCTGACCACCTTACCTGAAGCCATCCTCTCTTACCCTCCTCCCAGTCGCTTTTCTTGCATTCCACTCTGTTTTTATTTTCTCATACTTGCAAAAAAAAAAAAAAAAAAAAAAAGCCTTTTGCTAAAGTACGTATTATTTGTGTCGCAAACTAGAACATAAGCTCATCAAAGCAAGAATGTGTATTTTTATTCACTGCTGTGTCCTTAGTAGTTTATAACCGTTTCTGGCACATAGTAGGTATTCAGTAAATATTTGCTAAATGAATGAATAACATCCCCAAGTTGGGGTGAGGGGAGCCTTTGTCATGAAACCACAAGCCCTTTGAGCATGGGATCTCCTGCCACTGTGCTCCTTGCTAATCATCCACTCCATGCAGATTGACCTACCTATAGGTTTTCCACCATAACACGCTGTCTCTGGCATCTGAACCTCTGTACGTTCTGTTCCCTCTGTCTGCTCTTTCCTCCTATATAAAGATCCTGGATACTCCTGTTTATCCTTAAAAGTGTTACGTTAGACGTCTCCTCCTTCATGAAGTTTTTACATCATCTGCTGCTCCCAGCCCACAGTGAAGGGCCTCCTCCCCCTGTTCTCTCAGGACATTTGGTTCCCCTCACCTTACTCCTCACACGGTGCTTTTAAATAGCTGGTAATTCCGCTGTCTTCAGGACTATACACCCCATGTGGGCAGGACCAGGTCTTCTTAATGACTGCGTCCCTGGACTCCCATAGGGGCAGGGACGACACACCCACAGGTGGCTGCTTAGTAACTATGTTATGGCTGACTGTCAGGCTTGAGGAATATGACTGGAGGCCAGTGGACTATAGGAGCTCAAGATGTACCCTTTCTTTGACTGCACATCAACAGAAACCTGTGAAAAGTCAGGGCCAATGTGGGCCCTGGGTAAATGTGGAGAAGCTGAGAGCCGATGCAGTGTTGGGATCACACAGATCCTCCTGCTGCTACCAACCTCAACACTCCACTAAGTGAAGAGAGCTCCTGATTAAGGCCAAGATGTTGGCATCTCCCTCAGCTTCTCTGTGACATCAGATGGGCTGGGCTTCCCTTTTTCTGAATACCTTTCTACACATGGGGCTCCTAGTGAGTTGTGGAGGATTAGAGCTTGGTGTATGACTCCAGTTCTGCAGGGAAGGATCCAGGGGTCTTAGTGGACCACAAGGGAAGTATAGCACATTACCTGTATAATACAGTTGGTGAAGGAGAAAAATGAATACATAAAATATACATGCCACCTTGAAGTCCGTCCCTATTACAAGAAAGGAATCCAGCCACTGGCTTCATGCCTTATTCTGGGTCCATTTATGGTATTGCATTTTTAAGAGGGACATGCTAAGGATACTGCAGAGATAATCAAACTGAATTGTATCACAGAAAACTGTGGAAAAAGTCTGAAAATGAAATGGCTAAATAGTCACTGTCATATTACGTCGCTATGGTTAATACATCTGACATTTAACTTTTCAGGGCCATTTTATCTGTAGTTTAATGTGCTCCTCATCACTAGTCTTGCCTGAATATGAGCATTTACCAGCCAATGAAGGCTGCTGACTTCTCCCCTTCCACGCTGCCTGGAATGAGAGGAAACAGGCGCAAATGGCAGCAATGGAGAGGCAGGGCAGACAGGCGGAGGACTTCCTGGAGGCAGGGCTCTCGGTGTAGGACAGAGGTTGACTGTGCTCTCCCTGGCTGCCCAGTCTGTGATACTGAAGTGAAGGCCTCCGAGGATGCTTTCAGGTTTGATTTTGGTTGAGGTAATATTGACCAAGTGCCTAACACTTGTGATACAAGAAAAATTCATTTCCTTTTCCATTTGTGATGCACCATTCTCCCCACGGGACAGGTATTTCCTGGAGAGAGGGAGTATTAACCCTTTGCAGCTGTTTCCTTGGATTCTGGCTTGGGTCTCACTGCAGTTCTGTCTAAACACAGATTGCTGGCCTGTGGGCTCACGCTTCTCCAGCCTGCTGGCTCCTCAGAGGGGTGTTGTATTCCTTAGTGGTGACTGCACCCCTAAGGTGGGCTGGCATGGGGTGGGGGAGGGCGGGTCTGGCAGCCTCCAGGGCCTCTCTTTGAGCCCCAGTGGTAATGACTTTCAATGGAGAAAGCTACTTACCTTCAAGGGATCATTTTAGAATCTCAGGGTGGGATACGAAAATCGAAAAGCATGTGGAAGGAAAATCCCTGCTATTTCATTATACAGAGTCAGAGAGTAAAACTTGCTAACAAGACCAGCTTGAACAGTGGCTGCCCAGCGGAGATTCTCAATGGGAGTCTCTCTGGAATGTGTCTTGGGGCCCAGGGATCATTAGATGTATGGGCTTGCCATGAGGAGATGTAGGTTTGTATTAGCAGCTTTTCCACAGGGATTGATGTGCCTGGTTTTGAGGATCCCTCTCAGAAAAGCAGCGGCTGGAAAATCAGCTCCTCATCTACTCCAGCGAACTATGGAACAGCCCGCATTTGCGTGGAGTTCTCGGCTGTCACTGACTGTGCTCCCTGCTTCACATGCCAGCTCTCATGAGCTCTTCACAGCACCCTGCTCAGAACATACTGCCATTAACCCCATTCTACAGGCGAGGAAACAGAGGCACAGAAATGTAAAGTAACTTGCCTAAAGTCACACAGCTACTAAGTAGGATACTCGGGATCCAGACTTGCTTGAAACACTTGCAAGGACTGGAAGTGCCTGAGTTTGTGACCTTGGTTGGCCAACATGCCCAGATGGGAAGGCTGTGTCTCAGGAGAGTTCTGCAGGACTGACCACAGTCATGCAAGCGAGCAGGGCCGGAGACTCGGGGAAGATACTTTTTTCATCTCAATCCTGCCGTTTCTCGCCCATGTGACTCTGAGCAAGTTTCTTGCCCTCTGTGGCTTCTTACCTTCAAGTGAATACGGTCCTGAACTTGCTGATATTGAGGCACCTACCAGCTCTGAGAGGTTTCAGGTCTCCTTTTGGGGTCTGTGGTTGTAAGCACCCAAGGGTCTCCCTTACTTCCTCCGTACGTTGATAGCATCTCCCTCTCTCACTGCCCCTCCCCTGGTCAGCCCCCCACTCTGCACACAAGGAGGCCAGGTCCCCACAAATCCAAGTCCTGCACCTGGGCATGGGGCACATATGTGTGTCCCCACCAGCTCCTTTGCCCTTTGTCCTTTCTAATGTCCCTCTGGGGACCCTGGGATCCCCCCCCCACTTTTTTTTTTTTAACTCCTTCTAAGACATCCTTCCTAAGAAGCCCTTTCTAAGGAGTCTTCTTTTGGTCGGGAGAAAAACCACAGTTCCTCCTAAGCTGGTTCTGACTTGGATGTCAAGAACCAGTCTGACAGCAGCTGAGTGATCATGCAGCTGAGGCTTGTTTCCTGATTGCTTACGTTCTAAAGGGATGCACTAAGTTGGAAGGGCCACTTGTAGTGTGCCAGAGGATGGCATCTGGAGGCAAAGGTTCCGATGACAGAAGGAGCCTGAAGGTGGTGGCGAGAGGAGCTATTTAGAGGGCCACGCTGGGTATTCCGGTGAACACCTTTTTAGCGTCTATTTCGCCTTCGACCATGTGGGGGTGGATGTCCACGTTCATTCCTGCATCCTTGCACAGCTTGAGCAAGGTCCGAATGTTCTCCTTGGACAACCTCAGGTATCTGTTTAAGAGAAGGCCAAAGAGGTCAGTTGAAGGTGGAGTCACAGCAGCTTCTAACTTTATTGCAAAGAGTTTAGATTTAAGCAGTAGTAAGTGTGGGTGCTCTACAAGGGACTGGCTCTCGCAGCATCTGGGGAGCTCACAGAGACTTTTTAAGACTGCAGGATGCTCTGAAAAGGCAGTGGGAGTTTCCGTTGGTGTAACTCTTCCGGTAATCAGCCACCTCCAAAGAAAAAACATTCATTATCATTGACTTAGTAGCCCCACTCAGGCTTTCAATGTATCCCAAGAAGAGAAGTCAATGGAAAGAAAAGCTATATAAACAAAAGATGTTCATTTTTGGGGTTGTCAACAACAGGAAAATGAGTCATTCTTCTAACAGAGAAATGGTCAATCTGATAATGGACGACCCTACGTCAAGGATCTTAATTAAAAGGCCATAGTTAGAATGGCATTAGGAAGAAGGTGGTGTCACATGGCTGTGACAGTACCAAGTACGGAGAAAAGACAGAATGTGAATTGTCATGTGATTTGCCACTGCCATGCACACATACCCTGGGAGAGGCTAAGGGCCAGGAAAGATACAGGACAGTGGAAATTATGGCTGAGCAAAGCTGCAGGCATAGCGGTGGGTATTTGCTTTTAATAATATCTGCACAATTGAAAAATCAGACCACTGATTTAGAATATTAGCTAGAGACCCATGATTCTGATTTATACTGAAGAATCGGCTCAATCCCATTTGTACTGTGTGATCCAGAGAGCTCCTTATTCTATCAGCAACCCTGATCTTGGACCCAGCTTTAGTATAGGGGGTAGGCCTCCTACTCAGGCTGCCTGCTGGTTGCTTACTTTGCCACAGATGATGGGAGAGGAATTGTGTGTTGCTATAACCTGATTTTCTGCCTTTTGAGAATGGCCACTCTTCTTTAAGATCTTCCCAGAGCCTACCTGGTTTTATGGCCAGCTCAGACCCCTTCACCTATCCTCATACCTGGGCTATGTTTTCTCTGACCAGCCTAGCCTATGAAGGTGTCATGCATATGTATACGGGGTCACTTATTAAGATCTCATCCTGGCCAAGTGCTGTGGCTCATGTCTGTAATCCAGCACTTTGGGAGGCCAAGGTGGGCCAATCACTTGAAAACAGGAGTTCAAGACCTCTCTCACTGCCCCTCTCTGGTCAACATGGCGCATGGCAACATGGCGAACATGGCGAAACCCCATCTCTACTAAAACTACAAAAATTAGCTGGGTGTAGTGATGCAGGCCTGTAATCCCAGCTACTCAGGAGGCTGAGGCATGCAAATTACTTGAACCTGGGAGGTGGAGGTTGTCGTGAGCTGAGATCTCATCACTGCACTCCAGTGTAGGTGACAGAGCGAGACTATCTCAAAGCAAACAAACAAACAAACAAACAAACAACACCAATTCTGAACCACTTTACTCTTTTTTCAGATATTTCTTGAATGGCTTCATATTCTATTGCTTCAGATATTCTTTCCCTCTCTTTGGAGGATAGTAGTCCTGTCCAAATCTCTTTTCCCCCCACCATGGAACCCAGGTAGACCGTCTGTTGGCCAGAGTCAATTACAACCACCTGGTCTATCTGAAAGCCATGGCTGAAGTCATCCAGTCATGGAACCAGCCAGCAAGAGCAGTCTGTTGAGGTCTCTCCCTGTTCATCTTGAAACCAGTTACCCATTCTACCCATCCATCCTTCTGCCAGTCAGTGAGCACAGCAGGACTTTGTGATGGGGTTATTAGATTGCCAGATGTTTGAGACCATGTTAAACCTACAGATGAGTTTACTGATGTCCACATTACCAAGACGATGACAACTATATCACTCTGTTGTTTTGTTTTCTTATTTGCTAAAGTTTTTGAACTTTGTCTGTTACACCTTTACAGTAAAGTGGAAAACACTCGTCTAGGGAGAGGGATACTTATTTTTTGGGGGGAAACTTGGCTGCATTGCTGAAAGCCAGACAGCCCTGACAAATAGGACAGAGAGCAAGTGAGAAGGGAGACTCTTTGAGAAGAGCAATAAATATCAAATGATTCCACACTTTGTTCATGATCCCTTTGACTTCACTGGGGATGGTGGCTACCATCAGCAACAACTCAACACCACAGTGCAAAGGATCTTAGGGAAATCTTCCTGTTAAAGCCACAAACACCTCCTTCTTTCCTTTTTGAGTAATATTGACACAAATGAAAATATTGGGAGGGTTGTTGAAAGTATGGCATCAAAACGGCAGCATCTAAATGACATGCCCATTCAGGGGTTGGTCTACTGGCAGGTGAACTACTGGAAACCCACTGGCTTAAGCCCCAGAGCAGTCCTTTGGGACCAAAGGGCAGAGCTCAGCCATGCCAAGTCCCTACTCCTAGATCTTCAGGCTCAGCCAAAGTGTTTGAGCCGGAGGTAATAGTGAGCAAAACCTGTTCCATGACCCCATCCCATTCGCCCAGGGGTCTCACCGGCAGCTCAGCACCTCTTCTGGCTTCAACATCCTCATGGTTTCCATCTTGGACTCAGTGCCTTTCTCCATGAGGGTCTTTAGCTTGCGTTCATAAGCCACTTCAGGCATCTTGGTGGACCAGTCTCTCAGGAAGGTTGTCCTCCGGTTGCTAATGGAACTTTCCTGTAACATGGGATCTAAGACAATGCTTGGTCGACCGAATGGGTTTGGCCTCTGACTGGACTCTGGGGCGATTCCATCCTTGATGTCTAGGTCTGAAATTGGACAGATGTCATCAAAGAGTTAGATTGTGGGAGACGCGAGATTTGGGGTAGGCAGGAAGGGAATGAGGGCTGAAGGAATGCCTGAGCTTCAAACAATACCTGTTTTGAGATATGAGGTCTTTGCATGGCTTCCATAGGTTCTCGCCACATGCCTCCCCCCACCCTTTTTTTTTTTTTTAAGATGGAGTTTCCTCACAAGCTGGAGCTCAGTAGCACAATCACAGCTCACTGCAGCCTCTATCTTGCAGGCTAAAGTGACCCTCCTGCTTCTCCCTCTGAGTAGCTGGGCCCATAGGCAGATGATATCACTCCTGATCAATTTTTATAGTTTTGTAGAGATAGAGTTTTGCCATATTGCCCAGACTGGTCTTGAACTTCTGGACTCTAATGGTTCACCTGCCTCAGGCTTCCAAAGTGCTGGGATTACAGGCGTGAGCCACTGCACCCAGCCCAGGTTCTCCTTCATTTGCTCAATCCTTCCCCACCACCCTCCTTTCTCCCTGCCCTGTTCCCACTCCCTTCCTTTCCCTCCTTCCTCCTTTCCACTTCTTTCAATCTGTTCTCCCCATCCTCCCCAAAGGGAGTTCCCCTAAATGGGATGAGCCTAGAGGAGGTAGCCTAGAAGATAGATTCTGATATGTCAGGGAAGGTATCAGAAGAGAAAAGCTTTGAGCTGGGGTTGAAAGGGCGAATAGTTGATCAGTTAGAAAAGGAAGCAAAGAATCGCAGGCAGAGGAACAGAATGTGTAAAGGCCACAAATACATGAAATGAACTGGTGAGGGTCTGATATGGCCCAAATATGGGTTTTGTACCAAATAAAGTATTGCTGGACTTGCAGGGTTGCCGAACATTTTGGCTTCCCTGGGCCACACTGGAAGAAGAATTTTCTTGGGCCACACATAAAATACACTAACACTAATGATAGCTGATGAGTGAAAGAAAAAAAAATCGCAATAAAAATCTCATGATGTCTTAAGAAAGTTTACAAATTTGTGTTAGGCTGTATTCAAATCTGTCCTGGGTTCCATGTAGCCAGCCCGCAGGTTGGACTGGGGCTTGGATACCTTAATGTTTTCTTCTTGCTAAATTTTCTTCTAAGTATTTTATGTATTTTTACTCAGTAGAATGGAATATTTTCTACTCATTTCCATTTCTAACTCGTATGACAAGTATAGAGAGAAAAGTCTACTGTTTTCTAAAAACTATATTTGTCAGCTGGGAATGCTGGTTCATGTCTATAATCCCAGCACTTTGAGAGGCTGAGGCAGGAGGATTGCTTGAGGCCAGGAGTTCAAGACTAACCTGAGCAAGAAAGTGAGACTCCTTCTCTACCAAAAAAATAAAAATAAAAATAAAAATAAAAATAAAAACAACAAAAAAAATGAGGGGGTTGTTGTGGCACATGCCTGTCATTCTAGCTACTTGGGAGGCTGAGGTGGGAGGATTGCTTGAGCCTGGGAGGTAAAGGCTATGGTGAACTGTGATCACACCACTGCACTCCAGCCTGGGTGACAGAGAGAGACCCTGTCTCAAAAATAAAAACAAAAACAAAAACAAAAGCTATATTTGTTTAGTATACCAACATCCACAGTACATTTTATTACTTTTTAACTAGAATTTCATGAGTTTTGCAGATGTGCATTCATATCAGGGGGCAAAATGAAAATATTGTTCCTCCAATATGTATCAAAATTATATATTCTTCTTAGTATATATTACATTTGACAGACCCTCTAAGACGTTGCCAATAATGATCATAGGGATTATGCATCATTTTGTTCCTGATTTTAATTTAAGTAAATTTGGCAGTGTATCATTTAGAATGCTATTTGCCCCTGGTTGGGTTTTATGTTTTATAATATTTTAGTGGTTTTATCCCTGGTTAACATAGAGTTTTTACTGGTGATAATTGCTTGATTCTATTCTTTTTTTTTTTTTTGCCATCTTCTGATATCATTTTTTTTCCTTTAATATGTTGAGGTAATAAATTGTGTTCTTTGATATCCCAATAATGAACCACTTCTCACCTGCTGTAATAAAGCCGACTTGTTTGTGGTGGAATTCATTTTGGACATTGTCCATTTGATGTATTTTCATACATTGACTATGTTTGCTAAAAATTTTTAGATTTTTGCATCTTTATTATTGTGGGATTGGCCAACCTTTTTGGTATAAGTTTTAATATTAAAGTTCTGCATTAATTTAATAGCTTGTTAAATTAATGCAGAAACGTCTATATTTTATACAGCCTGTAATAGTTGAAATAACATTAGGATTATTTGTTCTTTAAATATTAGAACCTTGCATGAAATCATTTGTCTTAGTGCCATTTTTTTTGTGTGTGGGAAAATGTTAATTATTTTTCAACCTTCACTGCAGAAATTACTCTGTTCAATTTTTCTGTTCTTTATTGAGCCAATTTTGATAATACATAGTATAATAGGAAATCATCCATTTCCTTTAGGTTTTAAAATGTATTGTCTAGAGGCATATTATTCTACTATAATTTTATAATTCTTTTATTTTCTTTGTATCCTTTCTCATATTAAATCTTGTATATTTTTACTCTTCTTTTTAACAAGGCTTATGATAACTTCATGGCAATTACTTTCATGTCACTTGTTTTTTCAAAAAGCTAGCTTTTTATTTATCCTTTTAACTACTTTTGATCTTGATATTATTCATGAATCCCAGCCAGTATTTAATATAATAATTTTTTCTTTTTCACAAAAATTCTTTCTTCTGCTTATTAAATTAATACAAATGTTGGCAATTTCTTTTATTATTTGTTTTATAAAGCCTTACTACTTTTAGTTTTTACTGTAAATTTTCTTCTGAGTGTATATTTTGCCTATGTCTCATAGTTTTTGGTATGAAACAGACTGATTTCATTAGTTTTTTTTTTTTTTTATACAAGGGCAATTTGAATGTGTGCTTTTATTTCCAATTTTTAAAGTTGAGGGTCATTTCTAATTATTGATTTAGGATGGTGTAGATGGCCCTAAAATTTTTACTTTTTTGAATGTTAATTTTTTTGTGATAAGCACACAGGTGATTTTTGTAAATATTGTTTGGATATATAAAAATATGTGTTCTCTATTCAGATGTAAAGTTATGGTTTGTTAATTGCATTGTTACATTCTTCATGTATTTCCTGTTATTGTCTATATGATCTTCTATTTGGCTCTGGAGGAGATGTATTAAAATTTACCCCTATATTGGGGAGAGGGGGAGGGAGATGTGGGTTGGAGGGCTACCTATCAGGTACTATGCTGTATTAGCCTGTTCTCATGCTGCTAATAAAGATGTACTCGAGACTCGGTAACTTATAAAGAATAGAAGTTTAATTGACCCACAGTTCCACATGGCTGGGGAGGCCTCAGAATCATGGTGGAGGAGCAAGGGACGTCTTACATGACAGCAGGCAAGAAGAACTTGTTCAGGGGAACTCCCATTCATGAAACCATCAGATCTCATGAGACTTATTCACTATCGTGAGAACGGCACAGGAAAGATTTGCCGCCATGATTCAATTACCTCCCAGTGGTTTCTCCCACAATATGTGGGAACTGTGGGAGCTACAACTCAAGATGAGATTTGGGTGGTGACACAGCCAAACCATACCATACGCTCACTACCTGGGTGATAGGATCATTTATACACCAGGTGTCAGCAACATAGAATTTACCCATGTAACAAACCTACACATGTATCCCTAGAACCTAAAAGTAAAAAAAAAAAATAAAATAAAACAAAATAAAATAAAAATTACCACTATAACTGTATCTTTAACAGGTTCTCCCTGCATTTCTAAATGTTTTGTTTTATTTAGTTACTACATTTTTAGTGCATGTAGGTTTATGGTTATTATTCTCTTTCCCATTTAAAAGGATGTCCCTCTTTTACCCTATGTGTTTTTTTAGCCTCAGTTCTAATTCTTCTACTTGCATTTCCTTGTTGTTTCTTTGCTTTTCCTTTTGTCACCAACCTTTCTATCTCACTTGGTTTTAAACCTGTATCTAGATTTTGATTTTAAATTACTTCCTAATACGTAATTTATGTATATAAATTACTTTCTAATATGTTCTCTCCTAGAGAATCTTCTGCAGATGAAGAAATGCATGGCTGATAAAAATCTCTAAATATTTCCAAATCTACAAATATAATTCATTCATTTGACAGTGACTTATGTGAGTTGGGGCCAGTATTATGGGGGTCTTTACTCTTAGTAATGCATTTGTGCTGTTCCACTTCAGGTTGATGTCAGCCTGATTGTTTTCTCCTTGTAAGTAAATTATTCTGTCTGTAATCTTGTAAGATTTCATCAACAAAGTTCAGGAATTTTATCAGGTTATTCCTAGTGGGAATGAATCTAGACCTGATACAATTATATAAATGCAGAGACAGCAGCCTGAGGAGTGGGTGTGACCTGCCCAAGGTCTCACAATGAGTTAGTGGCTGAATTAGGACTCTTTATGGCACATGGTGCTCCAGCATGGTAGCTGGTTCCTGACAGGATGATAGGGTCAGGTGGCCTCAGCAGTCCGTTTGTGTGTGGAGAAAATTGGCGTTGTGCTCTGGGAGGATCGTAAGCTGCACAGTCTCTCTGACACAAATAAGGAAATTCCTTGGAGAAAGGGCAATCACCTTTCCTGAAACATCTGATCCTTTTCTGTGCAAGCCGGGTCTCATGCAGGAAAGAGCGGTAGCAATATGAAAGGTAATGACAATTACATAATTAGCTAACATGTGTTGAGTGACTCACATACCAGGCAGTGTTCAAGGGCTTTCTGGCAGTGGGGACCCTTAAATCCCACAACCACGTCATATCCATTTGACAAAGGAGAACATTGAGGATCAGAGAGATCAGGTAATGTGCTCAAAATGGCACAGATAATTAGCGGTGAACCCAGGACATGAGCCTACATCGTCAGAGCCTTTTTCTGGAAGCCTGTCCTGGCCATTCTTTTGGACAAAAATGACTCACATTCCTGGGTTTGTGGCTGAAGAGAGGTTATAT
Source organism: Saimiri boliviensis (assembly GCF_048565385.1). NCBI lineage: Eukaryota > Metazoa > Chordata > Mammalia > Primates > Cebidae > Saimiri > Saimiri boliviensis. The sequence continues at coordinate 122,937,377 of NC_133449.1, forward strand.
TTCTAGTGAGCCATGTCTGGGATACCAGAAGCTTGCTCTGTGCTCTTGGAGACAAAAGGGGCTATGGCCTTCTAGCCCTGTGCTTTAGGAATGTACCCTTGGCCTGGCATCTACAGAATATTCTTGACATAGGTGCCCAGGGAGGGAATTTCCTTTCCCAGTCTAGCCACTCAGAGACCTTGCCAAGATTTACTTTGGCAAAGTGTTACAGTCGTTTTCCCAGGATCTTTTCCTGGCTCATAGCCAGAGCAACCTTTCTAAAATTTAAATCCAACTTGGTAATTTCCTTCTTAAAACTTTTCAGTGACTTGCTATTGCATTCAATATGGCTTATGTTTTGGAAATGCCAATCTGAGTCTTCTGCCTTTAGCCAAGATGGAGTAGCAGGGATTAAATTTATCCTTCCACCTTAAGCAATTAAAAAGCTGGGCATTTCCTATGAAGTAGCAGTTTGTAGACACTGGACAGCACGCAATGCAGGGCAGTGATCCTTGAGTAAGGGGAAAGAAATTAGGGGATCCCATGATTGCCGCAGCCTTCAGCTGGAAAATGCCTCCGGGTTGCAGCAAGGGATCGTGAGGAAGCCTAGACACAGCCTGGCAGTCCCTTTTAGTTGGGAAGAGACAGCAGATAATTTAGGTAAACCACAACAGCTGGAATAACAGGAAAAAGCTGCACCAAGAACTGCAGAGTTATGCAGACTCCTCTCAACTGAGGACTAATCAGCACGAGCTGGAAAGGGAACTACCCTGATGAAAGATTTGGTAGACAAGAACACTGCAACAGCTAGTATAACATACTCTGTTATGTTTGCCAAGGCAGGGGCACATTAAGAAGAGACACAGAAGTTTTGAAACAACTCAAATTGAAGTTCTAGAGATGAAAGTGACAATATTTGTAATCAAAATGCTATTGGATGGGATTAACAGCAGATTTGAAGGTATAACACCAGAAACTATAGGATATGAAATGCAAAGAGAAAATGAGAAAACACTGAAAGATGAAGAAAAACGTAAGATGAATTGTGAGACTTTACATATGTGTAATTGGGGTGCCTGAAAGAGAGGGGAGAGAAGGGAGGAATGATGAAATTTTTTGAAGAAACAATGAACAAAAATTTTCCAAATTTGATGAAAAGTATAAACCAAGAATTTCAACAAATCCCAAACACAAACACAAGAAACATGAAGCAAATGACACTAACGCACATCATAAGCTCCTTTCTTTAAAGAAAATCTTAGAAACCAGAGGAAAAAGATACATTACAGAAGAACAAAAGTTAGGAAGAGAGCCAGTTTCCCATTGCAAACAAGCTAGAGGACAGTAGAGCAACCTTTAAAGTATTGGAAGAAGAAAGGTTGACAATCTAAAATTCTACACTCAGCAAAAGTGTTTCTCAGAAACAAAAGTGAAATAAATACCTTTCTGGATATACAAAAGCTATATGAATTGATTATCAACAAATACATACCACAGATATGTTAAAGAAAGATCTTCAGGCAGAAGGAAAATTACTCCAGACAGAAATCTGGATCGATGCATAGGAAGATGAGCACTAGAAATGTTAAATGTGTGAGTAAATGCAAAAATCTCTTGAAAACATAATTGCTTAGGGTAAAAATAATAACACCTGTGGGGTTTATAATACAGAAAAATATAATGTGTGGCAACAACAGCTTGTAGACAAGGAGAGAAGAAATGGAAGTATACTCTTGTAAGGTTCCTATGCTTTACATAAAGTGAATATAGATTGTGCTAGTTTACAGATGTATACTATACACCACAACCGAATCAGTAAAATAATTTTTTTTTTTTTGAGATGGGATCTTGCTCTGTTGCTGAGGCTGGAGTGCAGTGGCACAATCTCTGCTCACTGCAACTTCTACCTCCTGGGTTCAAGTAATTGTCCTGCCTCAGCCTCCTGAGTAACTGAAATTACAGGTGTGCACCACCATGCCTGGCTAATTTTTGTATATATATATTTTTAAACAGAGTCTTTCTCTGTTGCCCAGGCTGGAGTGCAATGGCACAATCTCAGCTCGCTGCAACCCTCTGTCTCCCGGGCTTAAATGATTCTCCTGCCTCAGTCTCCTACGTGTAGCTGGAACTACAGGCATGCACCACCATGCCTGGCTAATTTTTGTATTTTTAGCAGTGTCTTGCCATGTTGACCAGGCTGGTCTCACTTGTAACCTCAGTTATCTTCCCACTTCGGTCTGCCAAAGTGCTAGGATTACAAGTGTGAACCACCGCACTGGGCCACAACAAAGAATTATAGCTAGGAAGCCAATGAAGGAGATGAAATGGAATAATAAACAATATTTGATTTACAAGAGGGCAGAAAAAGAAGAATGAGAAAGCAAAGAATGGATGGAACAAATCAGAAACACATGTGAAGATGGTAGATTTAAACCCAACCATTTCATACTCACATTCAGTGTAAATGATCTGAACATCTTAATTAGAAAGATGCAATTGTCAGATGGAATGGGGGATAAAAAAGCAAGACCCAATCATATGTTACCTACAAGAAGTTCACTTTTTAATTTTTATTTCTCCAGTTTTATTTAGTATAATTGAAAAACAAAATTGTATATGTTTAAGATGTACGATGTGATTTGATATACATATATATTGTGAAATGATGTACATAACATGTTAGTTAACACATTAATCACCTCACATAGTTACCTCTGTGTGTGTATGCATAGTGAAAACACTTAAGATCTGCCTTCTGAGCAAATTGCAAGTATACTCTAGTCACCATGCTATACACTAAGTTTCCAGATTTTATAACTGAAAGTTTGTGTCTTGTAACCAGTATTTCCCAATTTCCTCCACCCTAGTCCCTGACAACTACCACTCTACCCGATGTCTGTGAGTTTAACTTTTTAGATTCTGCATCTGTGAGCACTTAGGGCATTTGTCTTTCTCTGTCTTGCTTATTTCACTCAGTATAATGCTTTCTGGTTTCACCCATGTTATTACAAATGGCAGGATTTCCTTCTTTTTTTATATAATATAAATGTTTAATCATATTTCATCATTTGTGTTTACATATATATGTATATACACACAGAGCACACACATATGTGTATATATGTTTACACACACATTTTCTTTATCCATTCCTTCATCAACGGATACTTAGATTGTTCTCATGTATTGGCAATTGGGAGTAATACCGCAGTGAACACGGGCGTGCAGCTATCTCTTTGAGGCATCTTTGTTTCCTTCAGATATATACTCATGAGTGTGATTTCTGCATATAATAGTCCTATTTTTAAGTTTTTTAGGAACCTTCATTCTCTTCCCATAATGGCTGTGTCAAATTATATTCCCACCAACAGTGCACAACAGCTCCCTTTTCTCCACATTGTAGCCAATGCTTGTTATTGCTCGTCTTTTTGATAGTAGCTATTTTAACAGAAGTGGGGTGGTATCTTACTTTGGTTTTTATGTGCATTTCCTTAGTGACTGCTGATGTTGAGCATCTTTTAATGTACCTGTTGGCCATTTCCATGTTTGCTTTAGAGAAATGTCCTTTTAGGTTCTTTGCCCATGACTACATCAGATTATTTGTTCTTTTGCTATTAAGTCTCATGAATTCCTTGTATGTTTTGAATATACATATCAGATAGATGGTTTGCAACTATTTTCTCTTATTCCATAAGTTGCCCCTTTGTTTATTTCCTTTGTGTGCAAAAGTTTTTTAATTTGATAGAGTCCATTTGATAATTTTTCCTCTTATTCCTTGTGCTTTTAGTGTCATATCCTAAAAGTCATTGCCAATACCAATGTCAGAGAGTTTTTCCCCACGTTTTCTTATAGAAGTTTCAGGATTTCAGGTCTTTCACTTAAGTCTTTAATCTACTGAGAGCTAGTTTTTGTAAGTGGTGTACGATAGAGGTTCAATTCCATTCTTCTGCATGTAGCTATTCAGTTTGCTAAGCACCATTTATTCAAGAGACTGTCCTTTCCCCATTGTGAATTCTTGGCACCCTTGTCAAATATGCAGAAGTTTATTGCTGCTCTGTCTTTTCTGTCTCTATTTTTATTCCAGTACCAAACTATTTTGATTACTATAGTTTTGTATTATGACTTGAAATCAGGAAATATTATGCCTCTAGCTTTAGTCTCATAAAATTGCTTTTGCTATTGGGAATCTTATGTGGTTCTATATAAATGTTACAATAGTTTTAAAAAGATTTCTGTGAAAAAGTGAATTGGAACGTTGATAGGCATTGCATTGAATCTGTAGATTGCTTTGTGTATGATGACATTTGACTATATTAATTCTTCTAACCCATGCACAAATATATCTTTACTTTTGTCTTTAATGCCTTTCACCAATGTCTTATCATCTTCAGTGTATGGATCTTTTGCTTCCTTGGTTCAATTTATTCCTAAATATTGTTTTTGATGCCGTTGTAAATGAGATTCTTTTCTTTGTCCTTTTTTTTCAGGTTGGTTGTTGTTAGTGTGAAGAAACAGAACTGATCTTTGTACGCTGATTTTGTATCCCATCACTTTACTGATTTTGTTAGTTCTAACAGTTATTTGGTGGTGGCTTTAGGGTATTCTACATATTAAAAATGTCATCTACAAAGACAAGTTTCCTTTTTCCTTTCTCATTTGGATGCCCTTTTCTTTCTTTCTCTTGTCGAATTGCCCTGGCTGGCACTTCCTCTACTAGACTGAATAGAAGTGATAAGAAGAGGCAACTTGTCTTGTGCCTGATATTAAGAAAAAAACTTTCAGCTTTTCATCAGTGAGTATGATGTTACCTCTGGGCTTGTTATATATTGGCTTTATCACTCCTTCTATACCCATTCTGTTGAGAGTACTTATCATGAAGCAATGGATTTTGTCAGATGCTTTTTCTGCATCTATTTCAATAATTGCATGAGTTTCATCCTCCATTTTGTTAATGTAGGGTATTACATATATTAACTTGCATATGTTGAACCGTCTTTGCATACCAGGGTTAAATCCCACTTTATCATGTTGTATGATCTTTTTAATACGGTGTTGTATTCAGTTTGCTAGTATTTGTTTTGAGAAATGTTTCATCTATGTTTATTAGGAATACTGGCCTGTAACTTTCTTTTTTTGTAGTATCCTTATCTGGCTCTGTATCAGTAAAACGATAAAATGAAGGAAAGGGAACAATTCCAAACCTCTTTTACAAGAGGTTGTTCTGGTATGTGGTGTTTTTATAAGATGTTTGAAATTATCCCCTTCTCTTCATTTTTTTTTTTTTTTTCAGAAGAGTTTGAGTCTTCTTTAAGTGCTTGTAGAATTCACCAGTGAAGCCAGCAGGTACTGCAGTTTTCTTTTTCTTTCTTTCTTTCTTTTTCCTTTTAGACAGAATCTCACTCTGTCACCCAGGCTGGAGGGCAGGGGTGCAAGCTCAGCTCACAGCAACCTCTACCGCCTGGGTTAAAACAATTCTCCTGCCTCATCTTCTTGAGTAGCTGGGATTACAGGTGCACGTAACCACCCCTGACTATTTTTTGTATTTTTGGTCGAGACAGGGTTTCACCACGTTAGCCAGTCTGGTTTCGAACTCCTGACCTCAAGTCATCCACCCGCCTCAGCTCCCAAAGTGCTGGGATTACAGGCATGCACCACCATGCTAATTTTGTATTTTTAGTAGAGACAAGGTTTTTCCATGTTGGTCAGGCTGGTACTGAACTCCCCACCTCAGGTGATCTGCCTGCCTCGGCCTCCCAAAGCGTTGGTATTACAGGCATGAGCCACCATGCCCAGCAAAGTTAGGATGCCTATTTGAGATCTTTTGTTTTTCTTAATGCAGGCATTTTTCTGTATGTATCCCTCCTATAACTGTGCTTGTTGCACCCATGAGTTTTGGTATGTTGTGTTTTCATTTTTGTCTGTCTCAAGATATTTTTTAAATTTCCTTTTGCTATTTTCTTTGAGCCATTTGTCAGAAATGTGCTATTTCATTTCTACGTATTTTTGAATTTTCTAATTTTTCTCATGTTATTGATTTTTGGTTTTATAACTTTGTGGTAAGAAAAGATAGTGAATATAATTACAGACTTCTTGAATCTGTTAAGATGTGTTTTGTGCAGTGCAATAAAATTAGAAATCATGACCAAGAAAATCACTCAAGACCACACAATTTTGCTGGACATGGGGGTTCACGCCTGTAATTTTAGCACTTTGTGAGGCCAAGTTGGGCAGATTGCTTGAGTTCAGGAGTTTAAGATCAGTCTGGGTAACATGTCAAAACCTCCTCCATACAAAAAATACAATTATCTGGGCATGGTGGCATGCATCTGTAACCCCAGTCACTTGAGGGGCTGAGGTGGGAGGATTGCTTGAGCATGAGAGGTTGAGGCTGTAGTGAGCCATCATCCTGCCACTGCACTCCAGCCTGGGTAACAAAGTGAAATCTCATTTTAGGAAGAAAAACACCATACAATTTCATGGAAATTAAATAGCCTGCTCCTGAATGACTTTTGGGTAAATAATGAAATTAAGGCAGAAATCGAGAAGTTATTTGAAACAAATGAAAACAAAGATACAATATACCAGAATCTCTGGGACACAGCTAAGGCAGTGCTAAGAGGGAAATTTATAGCACTGACCACTCACATCAAAAAGTTAGAGAAATTTTGATTTATCAACCTAACATCACAACTAAAATAACTAGAGAACTAAGAGCAATCCATCCCCAAAGCTAGCAGAAGACAAGAAATAACCAAAATCAGAGCTGAACTGAAGATGATTGAGACACAAAAAAAATTTAAATCACACCGCCATGTGTGTACCTATGCAACAATCTTGCATGTTCTTCACATGTACCCCAAAACCTAAAATGCAATAAAAAAAAAAGATCAAGGAATCTGGGAGTTGCGTTTTTTTTTTTTTTTTTTAATTTTAAATTTTAAGTTTTAAACATAGAGACAGGATCTCACTATGTTGCCCAGGCTGGTATTGAACTCCTGGGCTCAAGGCATCTGCCCATCTTGGCCTCCCAAATTTTTGGGATTACAGACATAAACCTCCATACTTGGCCTGGTTTTTTGAAAGAATTAATACCACAGATAGACCACTAGCTAGACTAATAAAGAAGAAAAGAGACAGGATCCAAATAAGCATAATTTAAAACTACAAAGAAGATATTACCACTGACCCCAGAGAAATACAAATAATCATCAAAGAATATTATGAAAACACTCTGCACATAAACTAGAAAGCCTAGACAAATACACCCCCTCAAGATTGAGCCAGAAAGAAATGGAATCCCTGAACAGACTAATAATGAGCTCCGAAATTGAATCAGTAATTAATCTACCAACAGCAAAAAAAGCCCAAGACTGAACGGATTCACAGCCAAATTCTACCAGATGTAAAAAGACGAGCTGGTACCATTCCTACTGAAATTATACAAAATAATTGAGGAGGAGGGACTCTTCCCTAACTCATTCTATTAGGCCAGCATCATGGACACAACAACAACAACAAAATAACTTCAGGCCAATTCCTTGAACACTGATGCAAAAAGCCTCAACAAAATACTGGCAAACTGAATCCAGCAGCACATTAAAAAGCTTATCCACCATAATCAGGTAGGCTTTATCCCTAGAATGCAAGGTTGGTTAAACATATGCAAATCAATAAATGTGACTCATTACATAAGCAGAACTAAAGACAAAAACCATATGATTGTCTCAATAGATGCAGAAAAGAATTTTGATAAAATTCAATTACTCCTCATGTTAAAAACTCTCAATAAACTAAGTACTGAAGGAACATACCTCAAAATAATAAGAGCCATCTATGACAAACCAACATTCAATTTCATACTGAATGGGCAAAAGCTGGAAGCATTCCCCTTGAAAACCAGCACAAGAAAAGGTAATGCTCTCCCTCACCACTCCTGTTCAACATGGTATTGGACTTCCAAGTCCTGGCCAGAGCAATCAGGCAAGAGAAAGAAATAAAGGCATCCAAACAGGAAGAAAATAAGTCAAACTATCCTTGTTTGCAGATGATATGATTCTATAAAAAACTCCATAGTCTCATTGCAAAAGCTCCTTAAGCTGACAAAAAACTTAAGCAAAGTGTCAGAATACAAAATCAAAGTACAAAAATCACTAGCATTCCTACACACCAAAAATATCAGGCTGAGAGCTAAATCAGGAACACAATCCCGTTCACAATTGCCACAAAAAGAATAAAACACCTAGAAATACCACTAACGAGGGAGGTGAAAGATCTCTACAAGAAGAACTACAAAACACTGCTCAAGGAGATCAGAGATGACACAAACAAATGAAAAAACATTCCATGCTCATGGACAGGAAGAATCAATACCACTAAAATGGCCATAGTGCCCAAAGCAATTTATAGATTCAATATGATTTCTATCGAACTACCAATGATATTCTTCAAAAAGCTGGAAAGAAACTACTCTAAAATTCAAAAAGAGCCCAATATCCAAGGCAATCCTAAGCAAAAGGAACAAATCTAGAGACCTCACACTAACTTCAAAGTATAGTGCATGGCTACATTAACCAAAACATCATGATGCTGGTACCAAAAATAGGCACAAAGACCAATGGAAGAGAATAGAGAGCCCAGAAATAAGACCACACACCTATGACCATCTGATCTACAAAGTTGACAAAAATAAGCAATGAGGAATGGACTCCCTATTCAATAAATGGTGCCAGCATAACTGGCTAGCCATATGCAGAAGATTGAAACTGGACTCCTTCCTCATACCATATATAAAAATTAACTTAAGATGAATTAAAGACTCAAATGTGAAATCCAAAACTATAAAATCACTGGGAGACGACCTATGTGATACCATTCTGGACATAGGAACAGGCAAAGATTTCATGACAAAGATAACAAAAGCAATCACATAAAAGCAAAATTTAACAAATGATATCTAATTAAACTAAAGAGCTTCTACACAAGAAAAGAAACTACCAACAGAGTAAACAGACAACCTGAAGAATAGGAGAAAGAAATTTCAAACTACACATCTGACAAAGGTCTAATATCCAGCACCTATAAAGAACTTAAACAAATTTACAAGAAAAAAAGCATTAAAAAGTGGGCAAAGGACATGAACAGACCCTTTTCAAAAGAAGATATACATGTGGCCAGCAAGCATATGAAAAAAACCCCTCAACATCACTGACCATTAGAGAAATGCAAATGAAAACCACAACGAGATACCATCTCACACCAGTGAGAATGGCTATTACTAAAAACTCAAAAAATAACAGATGCTGGTGAGGTTGTAGAGAAATGGAAACACTTATGCACTTCTGATAAGAGTATAAATTTGTTCAACCATTGTGGAAAGCAGTGTGGTGATTCCTCAAATAACTGAAAACAGAATTACCATTTGACCCAGCAATTCCATTACTAGGTATATACCCAAGGAATAGAAATCATTTTTATATGATTTATAAACACATGCACACATATGTTCATTGCTGCATTATTCACAATAGCAAAGCATGGAATCAACTTAAATGCCCATCAATGGTAGGCTGAATAAAGACAATATGGTACATATACACCATGGAATACTATGCAGCCATAAAAAGAACAAGACCATGTTCTTTGCAAGAGCATGGGTGGAGCAAAAGGCCATTATCCTTTAAAAACTAATGCAGAAACAGAAAACCAAAGACTGCATGTTATCACCAATAAATGGGAGCCAAATGATGAGAACACATGGCCACACAGAGGGGAACAACAGACACTGGGGCCTACCTGAGGGCGGAGGGTGGGAGGAGGAAGAGGATCAGGAAAATAACTAATGGGTACTAGGTTTAACACCTGGGCGATGAAATAATCTGTACAACAAACCCCCACGATAAGAGTTTACCTATGTAACAAAACTGCATGTGAACCTCTGAACATAAAAAAAAGTGACTTGCGGTTCAACATATGATCACTTCTGGAGAATATTTTATGTACATTTGAGAAGAATGTGTATTCTGATAAAATGTGTAAACATATGTTAGGTCCATTTGGTCTATAGTGCTGTTCAAATCTGCTGTTTTTCTTATTAATTTTCTGTCTACGTGACCTATCCATGGTTGAGAGTGAGGTGTTATGGTCCCTATTATTGTACTGCTGTTTATTTCTCCTTTCAGTTCTATTAATATTTTCTTTATATATTTAGATGCTCTGATGCTAAGTGAATAAATATTCCAATTGTTATGTCTTCTTGATCAATCAATCCTTTATTATATGACAACCTTCTTTTTTACCTTGTGACAGTTTCTGACATAAAGTCTGATATAAGTACAGCCACTTATGCTCTCCTTAGGTTGCCATTTGCATGGAATATCTTTTCCCATTTCTTCTTTTTCAGACTATGTGTGTCCTTAAAGCTAAAGCGTGTCTCTCATGGGCAGCAAGTAGTTGGATCTTGTTTTTATTAAATTCATCCAGCCAGTCTATGTCTTTTAATTGAAGAATTTAATTCATTTATATTTAAAGTAATTATCAATAGGTAAAAACTTACTGTCATTTTGTTCACTGTTTTTTGACTGCTTTGTAATTTCTTTGTTTCTTTTCTCTCTTGATGTCTTCTTTTGTGATTTAATAAATTTTTGGAGTGGTATGTTTTTATTTATTTCTCTTTCATTTATTTACTATAGGTTTGTTTTTGTGGTTACCATAAGGCTTACATAAAACTTTTTTATTTTTTTGAGATGGAGTCTCACTCTGTCACTCAGGCTGGAGTGCAGTGGTGTGATCTTGATGTGATCACCACAACTCCTGTCTCCCAGGTTCAAGCAATTCTCCTGCCTTAGCCTCTCAAGTAGCTGGGACTACAGGCACATGCCACCATGCCTGGCTAATTTTTGTATTATTAGTAGAGACAGAGTTTCACCATATTGGTCAGGTTGGTCTCAAACTCCTAACCTTGTGATCCACCCGGTTCATCCTCCCAAAGTGCTGGGATTACAGATGTGAGCCACCGTGCCCAGCCATAAGACATTTTATGGTTATAACATCCTGTTTTAAACTGATAACAACTTAACTTAGATCATATACAAAACCTACACTTGACATTCCACCTGCCATTTTAGGTTATTGGTATAACAATTTACATGTAATTTGTATTGTGTATCCACTAACAAATTATTATAGTTATAGTTAATTTTAACACATTTGTTTTTTAGCTTTTATACTAGAGTTTAAAGTCATTTATACATCACCATTTCAGTATTAGAGAATTTGAAATTTGACCACAGATGTATCATTTTTTTGTTTCACTTGCTGGTGTACCCTAAGTCTTGTTGGTTTTCTTTATTCTTTTTCATTCCTTTTTTAACTCCTCTGACTGAATAATGTCAAATGACGTGTCTTTAAATTCACTGATTCTTCTGCTTGATTGAGTCTGCCATTGAAGCACTCTATTGAGTTTTTCAATTCAGACATCTTGTTCTTCGGCTCCAGGAATTGTTTTTTGGCGTTTTAAAAATGGTTTCTATCCCTTTGTTGAATTTATTTTGCCCAAGTGTTGTTTTCCTGTTTCATTTAGTTGTTTTCTTGTGGCTCAGTGAACGTCCTTAAGAGAATTATTCTGAATTCTTTGTCAGTCAGTTCATAGAGCTGCATTGCTGTAGAATCAGCAAATTAATTTCTTTTAGTGATGTAATGAAGAAACTCTATTTGTTTATTTGTAGAGATGGGGTCTCACTATGTTGCCTAGGCTGTTCTCAAACTTCCGGCTTCAAGTGATACTCTTGCCTTGGCCTCCCAAAGTTCTGATATTATAAGCATGAGCCACGTTGCCTGGCCCAAAATTCACTTTAAATATAAAAACATAAACAGTTAAGGAAGGCCAATATGGCAGTCACAGAGGTTGAAAGCAACTGGTGATTCTTATAGTGGATGAGAATCACAGTTAAGCTAAGATACTGGTTGTGGAAATGGTGGGGAAGAGAAAGAGATTAAAGATATTAAGGAGGCAGAAGCTATAGGACCCATTAACTGGTCATGAAGGGTGAGTGAGGCAGAAGTGGTAGGATAGACTCTGACATCCAACTTCCACATTGAGATAGAATCATTTCCTGGGATGCATGTAATGAGAGGCACTCAGGATGTGCATTGCCTATGGCAATCCAAGCTAAAGTTGGACATGGTGTATGTGACTGTTTCTAGGCCCTTCCTAGGGGCTACTTTGTTTTGAACTTGCCTGCCAATTCAGATTATACCCATTCATTTTAGTCCTCTTGCCAGTCTACACAAGAGGCTCTCCTTACTGTGCCTAGGCTCAGCCCTGACTAGGTCCTGGGTGCCACATCTTGTTCCTAGATACCTCTGGGAACAAGGTTGCCACAGATTGTTCCTATATCCCTCTGAGCACCTTTTGCACTTGGGCTGGCCCATTCGCAACCACATCATCCACTGGCCATTGGTCTCATGACATCAGTAAAGAGACATGACTTCAGTAAAGAGACATGACTTCTCCATTCTCCAACAGAGTGGACTGCAGGGAACCAAATGTGTGACAAGTCCACCTGGCCTGCTGGCATCCTTGTGCATGAGATGGAAAAAATTATTTAATCAGCTGATACAGATTTCTTTTAGGTAACTAACTGTTTAAGAAAATGTCTTGATAAATAACTTGGAATAAGACAAATGAAACACAGTTCTCTTCAAGTAAAAAGTCAATGGGAAAGTGTTAGGTGGGGAAGGCAGAGGAAGGAGGAAAGAGAAGAGGGAAGAGAGAGGAAGAGGGAGAACTGAGCAGTACGAAGACTTGGGTGAGGCAAACAAGGTGTCCAGGGTGCAAAATTTAAGAAGGGTTCACTCTCAGACTCACACAAGTGCATGACTGTCATCTGAGAGTGAGTGCTGCTTTAAATTTGGTGCCCTGAACTCCTGGCTCGCCTCACCTTACCCAGTCTTGGAGTTGAGAAAAACATCGGGGGCTACTTCTGCAAAGCCATGTACCTAGGGAAAAATCTCCTGGTGGCAGGGGATAAAGGACTTTGGAAAACAAGGGGGTCTAATAACCAACCTCTAATTTGTTTGCTGTATAATTCTGTGATGTAATTCTTTCCCTCTGTTTTCCCCAAACCTTCAGTGAAATCTATTTACTCACGATGGCTTCATGTGGGAGGTTTTGGGAGAAATCAAAGAGACAAAGCTGTTCTGTACCTTGGCTGGCATGGAGCAGGAGAAGACAGCAGCCACTGGAAGCAAGATTTACAGAAGCTCCAGGGCCCGGCAGAACCAGGACTTTGGAGACAGACATGACACTGGAAGTCATAAAAAATTTGGAAAAGGTATGGGGCCTATTGGCACATGCCAATCTAGTTTATTTTAAAAATAAACTTTAAATATTTTAGAATAATTATGGTGTATTAGTCGGCTCCCTCGAGGGTCAGAACTAATAGGATAGATGTATATATGAAAGGGAGTTTATTAAGGAATATTGACTCACACGATCACAAGGTGAAGTCCCACAATAGGCTGTCTGCAAGCTGAGGAGCAAGGAAGCCAATCCGAGTCCCAAACATCAAAAGCAGGGAAGCTGACAGTGCAGCCTTCAGTCTGTGGCCAAAGGCCCAAGAGCCCCTGGCAAACCAATGGTATAGATTCAAGCTGAATCTCTATCAAAAGCTAAAGAATTTGGAGTCTGATGTTCAAGAGCAGGAGCATCCAAAGCATGAGAAAGATGAAGGCCAGATGACTCAGCAAGTCTGGTCCTTCCAAGTTCTGCCTGCTTTATTCCAGCCGCTCTGGCAGCTGATTAGATGGTGCACACTCAGATTGAGGGTGGGTTGGCGTCTCCTAGCCCACTGACTCAAATGTTACTTTCCTTTGGCAACACCCTCACAGACACTCCCAGAAACAATACTTTGCATCCTTCAGTCCTATCAAGTTGACAATATTAACCATCACATATGGATTTGCAGAAAAGTTGTAAAGAAAATAAAAAGGATTCCTGTTTATCCTTCATCCATTTTCCCTGAGTGATAACATCTATGTCCATGGCATGCTTGTCAAAACTAAGAAATTAACATTTCTTGGGACATGATAGAACCTTTTTGGATTTCACCAGTGATGCCCCTAAAGTGCTATTCTAAGAGTCAATCCAGGACCCTAAACTGCACTGAAAGCCAGAGGCACTTAAATCTTACAGGGAAGTGACTGCAGTTTGGTCACAGTGGCTTTGGTATATTATGTGAAAGGGGGAAAATATTTTGTTGTCGTTGGGCACAATGGGGGCAATTTTACATATGAGAACTGACAGCCTCTGCTCAAAGGCTCTTGCGCACTTTTCTCCTGGGCTAATGGAATCCCTTCCAGATTTCTCTTTTACCCTACACCTGTGTCCCAAGGAGACAGACACAACCAATGCATCTGTTTTGCCAACACCACAGTACAGATCAGCTGAAATTTTAGCAACATTTTTACTTATAAAAAGCCACTAACATTTATTCAGCACCGCCTCTTCCTCAGGCTAGGTGCTTTTCAAGCATCATCTCGCTTAAACCCCACAGCCATCTACGAGGCAGGTATTGTTATTGTCCCACTTTATAGATGAAAAACCAGACCCCAGAGATGGAATAAGTTGCCTAGGATTATACCACTCTAAGTTCCTTATAAAGTGGTACAGCCGGGGTCAGGACCCAGGCAGTCTTTGAAACTGGGGATCTGGTACAGCCTAAGCTTGTCCTTTCTAGACATGAACAACACCTGGCAGGTTTCAGGCCAGCAGGAGTGGTACCTTCTGCAGTTGACAGTGTCAAAGTGTTTAATTAGATGATTTGTAACTCATGAAGTTGATGCCACCAAAATGGCTTCAGGAATGTGGACGCATGAGGGTGGTTTCCTGAGAAGGGAACTCTCAGGAGGGGGCAGAGCCTTGACAGTCACTTGCTTCCTGTCCACATCACACCCAGGTTGCCAAGAGAACCCATGCCGGTTTCTGACTCCTGTGTGCACAATGGTTGGATTGACGTGGATGCTACTGTTCTAAGAATGGCATAAGCTTTGGGTCCCTCTTAGAGAAGTTTATGGAGGAAGATTCTGGAGGCCTGGGCCAAGGTTCTTCCCTTACCAGATTTCCTGGGGCTATCCCGGAAGTAGCTGCCAGGGACCATGCTGAGGCGTTTTCCCTTTTGCTCCACTCCATAGAGCCTTCGGTAGGAGACGATGTCCCCCTCCTTCCTGAGCCTCTTTCCTAACGCCTTTGAGGAAGCAAGTGAGAAGTCACACCCCAGTTATAGGACCTGGCTCCCCCTCCCCGCCCATCGCAAGAAAACGAGCAGCAATTTCAAGGATTTGCTGAAAGGCAGGCAAAGGCGAGCAGGGAGAGAGCTGCCCAGGCCCTGGGAGAGGTCAGAGGGGCAGGGTCTGCCCATGGGCACTTGCTCACCAACGCCTCCCTCTTCTCCCGGCTGTATCTCGGAGGGGTCCCAGGGGCCCTGGAAACACAGGCCCTCGAAGGCCATTAGGTCTGGGTAGGACTGCCCTGTTACCCAGGAGGCTCCTGTCCCTCACTGAGCCACGGTGTTCTCATCTTCCAGGAGGCCTTCCCGAATAGTTTCGGGGGATAAATGTGGGCGAGGGAGGATGTGAGGAATGAAACTACGGAGAGGCAGCGACTGGGTGGCGCAGCTGGAAAGGGTGGGGGAAGGGTGGGAGATTTCATTTGCGTGTTAACATGGGATCAGAGTGAATTTCAGGACTTTAAAATTTAAAAACTAGTCAGACATCATGCAGGAGAAAAGCGGGGACCCGTCCTCCATTTGGAGACCCCCGGGGGTGGGGGTTGTGTGTGGGGGGGTGGGGATTTGGGGGTGGCGCCACGTTACCTGCTGGGAAGGCTCCCCTGCCTTGCGGTTCCCTCCTGGTGCCTTCACGATGCCTTTGCCTTTCTGCTCTTCCTTCTTTTCATTTCCTTTCAGGCCTGTTACCACTTTGGGCTTTTGCTTCTGCAAAGACAAGGGAAGAGAGCGCTGAAGCCACCCCTGTGGGGACAGCGTTGCCTCCATTCCCCCGAGGAAAAGGCCACCTGGTGAGGGGCTGCCCCTCCCCTTGGCAGGCTTTAGCACACACACTCTAGGGCCCATCCTTACTGTCCCTCTGCTTCCGAATGCGCCCTGTATCTGTGTCTCCGCCGGCAGAGCGATGTTCTAAGCCTCAGTCCTGGTCCTGGCCCTCTCCACCTCAGAATCCATCAGGGGCTCCCCACCACCCCCCACATAAGGGCCTCACTCCCTAGCCTGGTAGGAAGCCTCTCCAGCCACCACGTGGCCTTACCAGCCTGACTTCCCTGCCCCTGCCTCCAGCCTGGAGCCACAGGAAGGCTGTCCTGATTTCGAGCAGGTGCTGCGGATCGAGACCTCAGGGCCTTTGCTCAGCCCGACTCTCCAGGTCCGCCCATCCTGTCTTCCTTGAGTGGTGGTCACCACTGACCTTGCCTTTCTCTTTCCCCAGGTATTCTCTACCACCCACCCAGGAGCTGAGCGCACCCTGCCCTAAATGGAGTTCCTTGTGCATGGCACGTTCCTGGCCCTCCTGATCGCACAGTGGAGGCAGGGAGGAAAGGGTCCTTAGGGATCTTCAGGGTCCCACAGTGCAGGAGCCCAGCCGGGGCGCCTAAAGGGTGGGCCACCCAGGACGCATCCCGCCTAGTCTGTAAGTGTTAGGGGTGGGTGCCAGAGCATCATGAGAGAAACTGAATAGACTGGATCTCCTCTGGGATTGTGCTGCTTGTGGTAATGCGGAGACGCGGCTTGGGCTGCAGTCTCCAGGTCCCACCGCCTGGATTCCTGCTCTATCCATGGCTGAGAGCTGAATGACCTTGGAAAGTTTCTGGTATTTCCGTGGCTTAGTTTCCTTGTCTGAAAGGTGGGCCTAATATTAGGACCTACTTCATAAGGTTACTGAGCTCATTAACTGAATTACTACTGCATGCACCTGCAATGCCCTCCATGAATTACGCGGGGCAGATTATTATGCAGAGTGGGAGGAAGGGAAGTTTCCATAAGCCGTTTGGGAGTGTGGAAGGAAGCTGTCCAAGGGCCTGCTCCATGTTGCAAGTTGTCTTCTAAGGAAGGTGATGCTGGTTAGCTTCAGGGTTTTGTTTACCTTAGTGGAGAAACAGCACAACTCAGAGCCAAGGCTGCATTTTCAGGCTGTGAGGAGCTAGGATGAGCCATCTCTTCCAGGGCAGCCCCTTTCACCAGCCCCCACTCAATCCTCAGCTTCCCCCGAGGTGTCACCTGAGTAGCTCCCCACATAGGCCCAGTTTTGGGGAAAACGAGCAGAATTGACGTGGCAATGCCTTAGACCCAAGGAACTACAACATTCACAGGTTTAGCAGCCTCCATGGCTGAGACTTCAAACCTCAGGGGTCTTCGCCGATGCCAGATGGCTCACAAGGGGAAATGCACAGGGGAAATACTATGAGCAGCCTGTTGGGGGAAGAGCCTGGATGGCCAGGCCAGACCCCAGGAGAGAACAGAGGAGGCCACAGAGGAACCTGAGAGGTGCAGATAGACCCCGACCATTTCACTAGAGGGTCCCTCACCACCTGCAGCTGTCTGAGACCTGTCAGGACATGTCATCCCCTTCTCTTAGAAGCTTCTTTAAAAACCCAGATGCTTCTGAGAATGGTAATGATGCTTGATGACTTAATTAGATTTCCCATGGAAATTTGCTCCCTCTCTAGGTCCAAAGTTACTTACAATAAAGCCACATTTAAGATAAAGCTGTTAAAATGTGATTATTAGAATCTTATCGTAGTGAAAGGAGACAAACCTGAACATATTAACCATGGAAGTGAATGTAATTCCTGTGATTGATATTGAAGTGGATTTGGAGAGACCCAGAAGTCAAGCTTCCTGTTTGCCCTCAAATCAGGGCAGTGAGTAGGCTACCTGTAAATCATTAGCATCTTAGAGTAAAATATGTTTGTCAGATGTGTCTGATGGAATTGGCATTCAAGATCTTTCTGACTATAAATGGTAAGTGATATGGTTTGGATCTTCGTCTCTCCCCAAATCTCATGTCAAATTGTAATCTCCAGTGTTGGAGGTAGGGCCTGGTGGGAGGTGATTAGCTCATGGAGGCAGTTTCTGATGGTTTAACACCACCCCCCTTGGTGCTGTTAGGAAAGTGAGAATTCTCATGAGATCTGGTCATTTAAAAGTGTGTGTGGCACCTTGTTCTCCCACTTCTCGCTCTGGCTGTGGGAAGTGCCCGCTCGGCTTTGCCTTCTGCCATGATTGTAAGCTTCCTGAGGCCTCCCCAGAAGCAGAATCCTCTATGCTTCTTTTACAGCCAGCAGAGCTGTGAGCCAATTAAACCTTTTTTTAAAAAATAAATTACCCGGTCTCAAATATTTCTATGTAGCAGTGTGAGAATGGACTAATCCAGTAAGTAAGCACATAAACAGAATGGAAGCTTTCCCCAAAGGCAGGTGCTGACATGGATAAAGCAGAGGAAGTGGAGGCAGTTATGGGGAGTTGGCTTAAAAAAACCCATCCATTTGGAAATTAGATAAATCTCAGTTTGAGCCCTGGCTCTGTCCTTGATTATTTCTGTGACCTCAGGAAAATGACTTATTTTTATTTTCCTTATTCTTCAACTAGGGGTAAAAATGATGCCTCCCTGGTAGCCTGCCTGGGAGCAATTGACCACATAACCCAGGTAGATGCTAAGCACAGGGCTTTGACCACAGTAAACATCAAAAGTCCATAATGTGATGAACATTGCCAATAGTAATGGCGTTTTTCCCTCATTTTGCTCTAGAGTCAGGAGATTCAAGATCAGGTGGTATCTTCTGCGGAGGACATCACTTTCCAAACACATGGCTTGGTTTTTCATAGATGATGGGTCTTGGGGGAGCTCTAGGGAAACTGAGGCAAACTTGGTTGCTATGGTTCTTGGAGAAAGAGACAAGGGCAGGTTAGAACTAGCTTGATGTAGGGTAGAAAAGCGGAGGTATGTTAGCTGGAGTCACAGTTGCAGTAATGGCAGTGAGGAATCAATGTTCTTTGACTCTGAAGGCATCACAATGTTGGGAACAAACACTTTTTCTTCAGAGTTTCATCACCTTTGTCCTTTTATAATTAATCTTTCCTGCCTTTAACATGCCCAAGCATGCTTCCATCCACCAAGCTTGCAGCTGACTTTACTTTAAGTTGTTAAGCACAAACAACAAACTTCCTGGTTATTTGTCCTATTCTAAATGCTAATTCTAGCCTAACGAGATCAGTTTAGATTGTGAGGTCTGACTTCAATTCACAAGGGGAGGATACAGATTGAGGGGTGGCATTGTAGATAAAAACCCCTGCTTTCCTTTATTCATTATGCTCTTGTGATCATGACTGACACAGGCAGCACCTTCTGCAGAAGTAAAATTGCCTTGCTGAGAAGTTTTTGGTTGAAGTGCTAGCTCTTCTTGATTGCAATGAGCACCTGTTTCCAACAACAAGCAGGGAAGTAGCTGAGGGCAGTAGGAGGATCCCATGCTGCAACACGGAGACCCTGGCAGCCACTGCCCCTTGGCCCTTCTAGAATCCTGACCAATAGTAACATTTTCCAGGCTTGATTAAACTTTAGACAGTTTTCTTCCCGACAATAGGCCACTGGCCTACTTTTTCTTGGAGCATTTCCTTTAGAAAACTTGCACGTGTAAATTTTTTCTCTGCCCCTTTGAGATATAAATCTCTTAGCCTCTTGTTAGTTTTGTAATCCAGGAATGTTTTTCTCAAGGACCCGGAAGGACCCTTTGAAATGGAATCATCAAGAAAGATTGCACCCCTGTCTCTCAGTCTCTGTGACAGGATGGGAGCCTAACTTTGATAAGCGCAAATTAGCAACACAGATGGCCTAATCATATTAACTAACTTCCCGTTAACGTCCTTGGGCACTTCTCCTCTAGCTTATCCCAGCACTTTAAAACCATCCTGCCTTTTGTTTCAGGAGAGTCAAATTCAATCTCTCTCCCCTACTGCAACTGTCTTGAATAAAGTCTCCTGCAGTTTCTCTTGGACGGTACCTACCTCGGGAGTTTGCTTCTTCTTCCCCTGCCTCCGCTCTAGCCACTCCAGCACCCGAGTGAGGTCAGACATGCGCCTCTCCTCGGCAGTCTTCCACATAGATTTCCTCTCTGTGGGCATTAAATTCTTCAGGTCCACGGGTTGCTCTGACATTGTGGAGTCTTGCTGGTGCCTTGGGTGGGAGACAGGTGGCACTCTCACACTCTCTTGATCCCTCTGTCTGGACTTGATGGTCTGGTGACTCAGAAGGTAGGGTGTGGCCTCTGCACGTGAGCATAAAGGGCAGAGTGAGTCAAGACACTGGGATATTGGCCTTAAAGGATGGAAGGCCTGGGGAGTGATTGTGAGGTCATTGCCTGGTTTGGTAGCAGGCTCTGGGGTGAGATTAGAGGTGGGACATTGGCCACTGCCCCTCTTCAGGTACTGTGTCTCCTCTGGTCTCTGCCACAGCCTCCTTGCAGCCTCTCCACCTCCACTCCATAGAGATCTTACTAAAATAAAGGGCAGCCCACGTATCTTACTTTCTCAAAAACCTTCAATGATTCCCTGTTGCCTATCAAAAAAAAAATAAAAATAAAAAAATCTAAATTTCTTGGTTTGGCATCCTGTCCTTTCTACAGTGTATTCTAATTACAAGAAAGCTTTTTATAAGCCCAATTCATCTCTGTTCACTTATTCATCCAACATGCCATTATCAGACACCTACTAAGTACTGGGAATGGTGCTGGGGATACAATGCAGAGAAAAACAAAGGCAGACCTCCTAAAATATGTGGGCTAGTGGAAAAGACAGGGCAGATAATTATTGAATAACTCCATGACAGGTGAAGATGAGTGCTCTCAAAGAAAGGAATGTAATTCTATGAAAGGCCATGGCAATGGAACTAGACTTGGATGGGGCGGTAGGTGGGCCATCTTTGAGCTCTGGGCTAAAGGGTAAATGGACTTCAATAGGACTGCTGTGGTCTGGACATTTGTGTCCCTCTAAAATTCATGTGTTGAAATCCTACTCCCAAGGTGATGGTATTAAAAGGTGGGACCTTGGGAATTAATTAGGTCATAAGGGCTGTTCTCTCATGGTTGGCATTGGTGCCCTTGCAGAAGAGACTGGAGAGAGCTCCATCTTGTGGAGATGTGGGAGAAGGTGTCACCTATGAACCAGAAAATGGGTTCAGTACACACGAAACCTATCAGAGCCTTGCTTTTGGACTTTCTAGCTTCAAAACTGTGAGAAATAAATGTTGTTTATAAGCTACCCACTTTGTGGTATTTTGTGATAGGCCTAAGTGGATTAAAACAAGGGCTTTGGACCAGAGACATATGCTTATGCAAAGGCCCTGTGGCAGGCGGGAAGCATGACACTAACAGCAGAAGGTGAGGGTGGCTAGAGTACCACGAGGTAAGAGGCGATGGTACAGAGGTGGGCAGAGGCCAGGCCACACAGGAACTTGGTGGCTGCAGGTTCTGCTCAGACTCAGAAGGGAAAGGGAGCAAAAGGAAACAATAAAGGAATTCAAAGAAAGGGAGGGAGTGGCATCCCTTTTTTGCTCGAGTAAACTTTTATTGAAGGAAATTATGTACACAGAAATATGCTAGAATCACAAATGAAGATATCTAAGTAAACAGTACCCTAAAATCTCCCCCACAGCCACTGGTAGTTATTACCTCCCCCCAAGGGTAAGCATCATCTTATCATCCAATTCAAACTTTTTCTGCCTGTTTTTGAGTATTCTATAAATGAAATAACATACATGTGGTATTTTACATCTGGATTTATTAATTTTGCAATATATTTGTAAGATTTTAGAAATAAATTATTTTGTCTTTGTTTATGTGGTAATGTCTTTATTTTACCCTCATTCTTGAAGAAAGATTTTCTGGGTAATGAAAGTCTTGGTTAACATTTTTTTTTTTTTTTAACACTCTGTATATGTCGTTTGATTGCTTTTAGCCCTCCATTGTTTTATATGGGAAGTCGGCTGTTAATTGTATTGTTATCTCTTGTAGTAATGGCATTTTTCTCTTGCTTGTTTTTTGCTTTGTTTCTGTCTTCTGACTGCTTGCTATGATGTGTTTAGGGGTGGATCTCTACATATTTGTCCTACTTGAGGTTTACTGAATATTTTGGATATGTGTTTAATGTTCTTTTTTTTTTTTTATTTTCGAGTCAAATTCTGAAAGTTTTTGGCCATTTTTCCCCCATATATTTTCTGTTCCTTTCTTTTTATTTTCTACTTCTGGCTTTCCCATTATACATCTGTTGGCTTGATGTTGTCCCACTGGCTCCTAAGGTTCTGTTCATTTTTCTTCAACCATTTTTTTTCTCTCTGTTCCTCAGATAGATACTTTCTATCACTCTATCTTTAAGTTCATGAATCCCTTCCTCTGCCATATATAATCTGTTCTTATAGGTCTTTACATAAAATTTTAATCTAAGCTATGCTTTTCAACACATTTCCATTCCTTTCCTTATCATTTCTATCTCTTTATTTAGAATCTTTCTCTGCTGACTCTTTATTATCATAATTTTATTTAAAAATTTAAACAGTTCTTTGAACATATTTCAAATAGCTGTTTGAAACCTTTGTTTGTTAGATACAGAACGTAGGGAAACTCAGAGACAGGTTCTACTATCTGCCATTTTCCTCAGTGTGTGTCACACTTTCCTGTTTCTTTGTGTATCTTGTAATTTTCTATTGAACACTTGGCATTGAAAATATTGCAAAAGATATGTTAATTGATATGTAATGGTTATGTTAATTATCTTGATTTAGCCATTCCATAATGTGTCATTATGTGGTACACCATTAATATATACAATTTTATTTGCCAATTAAAAAAAATCGTAGCAACTTTGGATTCTGATTTCCCTCACTCCATGGTTTATTGTGAATCATGCAATTGCTATCTGGGAATCTGGGAATCTCGTCTTCTCTATTGTGTGAAGCTGCTGTGGGAAATAAAATTTCTAACATTCCTGCTTTTTAAAAATACTTAAGGTTAGCTTCCTAAGCATTATCTCTGTGTTTGCATATCTAATTGGACAGAGATGGTGCTCAGACACCTTAAATGTGTAAAGCCATCTGTGATCTGCTGATGAATCTATGTGTGGGTAGGGGAGCTGTATCAGTTATCTTATTGCTGTTTAATGTTATCTCAAAGTTTAGTGGCTTAAAACAAGAGTATGTTATCACAGATTTTGTGGATCAGAAATCTGGGTGTGCCTTAGCTGGGTTCTCTGATTCGGGCAACAATCAATGTGGTAGCTAGGTTGCAGTCATCTGAAGGTTTGACTGGGGAAGGATCCTCTTCCACACACCTCATGTGATTGGTGGCAGGATTGAGTTCCTTGCAGGCCATTGAACAGAAAGCATTACTTCTTTGCTGGCTGTTGGCAGAAGGCCATCTGTGGCATGTGCCTCTTCATAGAATAGCTCATGACATGCAGCTTGCTTCATCAGCACAGCAAGGGGGAAGAACCAGAGAGAGAGTGAGAGCAAGGCAAAAGTCAGTCTAACCTTGGAAATTACATCCGCCATTTTTGCCATATTAGAATATGATTTACTGGAAGCAAGTCACTATGTCATCTGCACCCAAAAGGAGGAGATTACACAGGGCACTAATACTGAGGGGAGCATTAATGGAAGCCACTTTAGAAGCAGCCTACCATAGGAACACATTCAAACTTCAGGACATTTTCATGCTTTCTTGATCTTTTGCTTTCTAATGATCTCTTTCTCATCTCCTCTGTGTATCTGTGCAGCCTCAGAGTTGACCAGCAGAGTTTGGCTAGACTGGGCCCTTGGTGGTTTCTGCTGTGCAAGCATGTGGCTTTAGCCAGAAACATTTGCCCCAATCATGGCCACAACCTCAGTCTAAAGGACCTTTTGGTCCTCCTGCTTTTCTGCCTTGGTAACTTCTACTTAAACCGACATGGCTGCTAAGAGGTGATGTTGCCCAGTGCTCTAAGTTAAGTAAGCTCCCTTTAACCATAGCAGAGAAACCGTCCCTCCTCCCAGTCTACCCCACCCGGAGGAGCCTCCTTACTGACTTAGCTAGGAGCAGGAGATGGGAGCAGCTTTAGGCTAGAATGCCACAGATTCTCACTTGTTACTCAGATTTCCGTAGCTCTCAAGTATAAATGTTGCTCTAACTGTTGTATGCCTTCAGTTGATTTCCAGAGTGCTGTGTGATGGTTTTAATCAATTTTGTTGAGCTTCATAGTTGCTTTATGGTTGCTTTTGGGGAGAGGATTTATTATCTCTTTACTCAGCCATAGACAATGTCCCTCACTAATGCCCTTTTAATACCCTCTTTGCTATTTGGAAATGAAATTCATGTAAAACATATTTGCATACATACATTTTTAAAAGATTGCTATAATCTTCTAAACTAACATAAAAAAGAAAATGTTTAAAATACAGTCTCCCTTTGGGTGTACTTCAATATTATAATGTCTGGTCACAACTAAAATAATAATAATTTAGTCATTCCACAATATATCATCATGTTATTTATTATTAACATATACAACCATATTTGCCAATTTAAAAATATTGTAGCAAATTTGGATTATGACTTTCTCCTAAATAGAATCTTAGGATCTCTACTTTTATGTTAATGCTGGTCAGTTGTGTTGACCAAAACCAGAAAACTCTATAATACATTTAAAGAGGTTTATTCTGAGCCAATATGAGTGACCATGGCCCAGGGAACAATCTCAAAAGATCCTCAGAACATGCGCCTGAGGTAGTCAGGTTAGTTTGGTTTTATACATTTTAGGAAGACAGAAGGTATAGGCAAAGGCATAAATCAATACATGTAAGATATATATTGGTTTGACTCAGAAAGGTGGGACATCTTGAAGTAGTGTGGGGTGGTCCTTACAGGTCATAGGTGGATTGAAAGATTTTCTGATTAGCAATAGGTTGAAAGAGTTAAGCTAAAGACTTGAAGTCAGTAGAAAGAAATGCTTGAGTTAAGATAAAAGGGGTTGTGGAAGCCAAGGTCCTTGTTATGCAGATGAAGTCTCCAGGTAGCAGGCTTCAGAGAGAATAGATGGTAAATGTCTCTTTGTAGACCTTAAAAGTTATCTGACTCTTAGCTAATTTCTTCTATATCAGGGAAAGCCCTGCTGCTTTAATTGAGGTTCTTTACAGATGCAAACTTTCCCCTACAAAAGATGGCTTTGTAGGGCCATTTCAAAATACGTCAAATGAAAACTTCTTGGGATAAAATAATTTAATTTCTTTCAGGGTCTGCTATGTGTCATGTGATGCTATATCCGGTCAGGTTGGAATTTTTGATTGCTATATCCGGTCAGGTTGGAATTTCACAGATCAGACTCTTATTGCTAAAGAGTCTGATCTGCGAAACTTAGAATCTCTATTTTAATGTTAATGCTGGTCAGTTGTGCCTAAACTCCATAAGGAAGAGACTATACTGAGGCGTATTCAGTCTTCCTGTTTGTCAAGCCCAGGAATTCAATTTTCAGTTTTTTGTTTGTTTGTTTGTTTGTTTGTTTTTGTCTCAGAGAGGTCTGTATAGTGAATTAGGGGGACTTAGGATTTTATTTTTGGCTTACAAAGGTAATCCGCCCAAATTTCCTAAATGCACCTTAGGGAATGGTACAACCCCACTGAAAACTAACAGCATAATCAAAACTGTCTAGACTCTATTTCTGCAGTTCTGGTCGGGGGCAAATTCTGTTTTGAAAATTTTCCATGGCTAAAAGATTATCTTCCAAGGTCTGTTTTTTTCCCCTGAACATTCATAAAAACAAATCAACTTCGAAAGAGAAATATACTTTCCTCAAAGGATATTAACCTTGGGCTGAAAAGCTTTATTACATTTTTTTTCTGACTGGAACACCTCAGAGACTGGTCGTGGAAGGGAAACAGTAGCCCAGCTAAGTTTCCCAATGGGAAGGGGAAGGAGAGGCAGAGTGGGTCTGGAGTGGCTTGGCCCAGGGACTGGAAGGCACTTTTGATGGGCTCCTGGCATCCTGGGATGAGGGTGTATTTAGAAAGCATCAAAGTCAAACCATGATGTTAGTTATATCTCTAAGAGTAGAAACTTTCTTCCAATGATTTGGGTTCTTTAATCTCTCAGATAACCTCCCATTTCACAAATGGCTGCTAGTATTAAAACTTGAAAAATATCCCTGGCTTATTTTCCTTTCTTTCTCATTTCCAAATTTAATCTCAAGTAGAAGCTCTTTTATGGCCCTGTATCTCCAAGAAAGCTTTTCTAATTTTTATCCTGAAATCCTTTCCTTCTACTGAATGCACAATGCATATTTATTAAAACAAACAAACAAACAAACAAACAACTTTAGCTGAATTAAATTTAAAAGCATTTAATTGAGCAATGAATGAGTTGTGAATCAGGCAGCTTCCCAAGTGAGAGTAGGCTCTGAGACTCCAGCACAGCCACATGGCAGAAGATTTATGGACAGAAAAAGGAAAGCAACATACAGAAAACAGAAGTGAAATACAGAAACAGCTGGATTGGTTACAGGTTGGTGTTTGCCTTATTTGAACAGTTGGCTACATTTGATTGGCCAAAACCCGGTAACTGGCACAAGTGTAGGCTACGGTCTGTTTACACCTCCATTTGTTATAGTTCATGATGTACAGAAAAATCTTTAGGCCAAAACTTAAAATACCTAAGGAAGCAGCTTTAGGCTAAACTTGACTTGACAATATTGGTATTTATTAATGTCTAGTTTATACTTAATTGCCTTGCCTCTGTGTTATTATTTGTGAGGTCTTTAAGAATAAAGAGCTCCTCTGGTTCATTTCCACATCACTTAAGCTGTCAAGCACAGGGTCTGCCACGTAGCAGGTGCTTGACAACTGTTCTTTTGTGATAACAAACAAATAGCAAATCAATGTATAAATGAATGACTGAATTATTCAAATGAAACATTGAGTAGATAAAACCAGTGAGGGCATCAATCAATGAGTTAAGGTTAGAGTGAATCACTCTATCAATATATGTACTAGTTAAAGCACTTTTACATGCAGAGAACAGAAACCTACTCAAACTAGCCCAAGTAAAAATAGCACTAGGAGAGGACAGGCTATTGCTTAACAGCTCAACACAGTGTTTCTCTGTTGAGAAGGAAAGAAGTTTCCACAAAGACGTGGAAATAATGATGCTGTGTGAAGTGGGTTGGAAAGCCCACACCTAAAATTTCCACTAGAAAATTTTGCTGATAGTCTTAGAAGACAAGACCTCAGGTACACAGCTGGGCCTTAGGGTACTAGAACAGGTGGGAGAGAAGGCTGGGGATTCCATGTCCCTCTCATTCCTGTCTGTCTGTCTAGCTGCTGTGCCTTCTCTCCTTTTATTCTGACTTTCTGCTTCTGTCTCTATCACAATCAGTGTCTCCAGATCATTTTACCTACATTCTTTTCTTTGCAAGGCATAAGCGCCTACCACTGTAACGGTGAAAAGGGGCTCTAGCATGACTAACTCTATTTTGCTCCTAATCTCCCTCCTCATGGGGTGATTATCTTTTGAGTTAACTGCTTTTGGTTAGCTCTGTATGTAGGTCAAGCCAAGTATTGGAGGAATTTTAGCTTATAATTTACCTTTAAAGCTAGGATGACAACAGCCCCTTCCCAAAACTGACCCCTGAGAAGATAAGGAGGGTGTACGCATGAGTAATACTGTTTTGCGGAAGATTTATAGGAGCGTTGTGACCTAACCAAGGACAAAGAAAGTTACCCTTGCTGCTGCACAGATGTCTGCGGTCATCAGTGACCTTTTGACCTCCGCCCCCTCTTCGTCTTCCCTTTCCCTAACACTAAAGGAGCCCCAAATTCATATGAGCTTCAGATGTCTCTAGGACACTAGTCCATCATCTTCTTGGTCTGCTGGCTTTCTGAAATAAAGTTACTTTCCTCGCCCCAAGACCTTGTCTCTTGACTTACTGGCTATTGTGCTGTGAGTGGTATGAGCTTTGGACCTCATGGCAACAAAAATTGCATTTTTTCTTGATTCAAATCCTCCCCCAACACCTCCTGAAAAGAGAAATCTAAAGGACTCAGTCCACTCTCTGGCTTGGACCTGGTTTTCCTTGGGGCAGCTGTTATACCAATCTTATCAAAGGTATTTGGGGTAGGCAGAGGCTGGCAGGGCACAGTCACATGGTCTGCTCCCATTCAACAGGTCTGTGGGTGAGGGAGTGGATAATAAACAGGCACAAATACATCCAGCAAGTGAATGAATAAGTGAATGAACAAGATGTGGGAGCGAATCTCAGGCTCCACCACCCAAGGTTTCTCTTTCTCAAATCTGCAGTAGAGACCAGCAGCTACATGTTCTAGAAGCCCTTCCCCTGTCTTCACAGAAGCCAGCTGGAGGCCTTGTGGAGGGCTGGGGTGGGTTATCAAAATTCCACTCTTGCAAATACAAAATATTAGCTCTCTCTTTCACCTTTTAGAGACAGGGTCCTGCTCCATCACCTAGCTTGGAGTTTAGTGGTGCAATGATAACTCACTGCATTCTTGGACTCCTGGGCTCAGGAGATCCTCCCACCTCATCCTCCTAAGTAGCTGGTTCTACAAGCATGTGCTACCATGCTCAGCTAGTTTGTTTACTCCTGGCCTCAAGTGATCTACCCACCTCATCCTTCCAAAGTGCTGGGATTGCAGGCGTGAGCCACTGTACTTGGCCTTTCTCTGTTTTATTAAAAGCCACCAAAGGCCAGGCCCATCAGGCCCCAGATGGTCATCTGATACTGTTATGCATGAGTGGGGCAGGAGCAGGCTCTCCCCAACGCACTAGGGATGTTGAGTGATGGTTCGGCAATGATCACATTGCCTCTCTATAAGTGATACATTGGCAGCTGGCAGTAGGGAAAGGATTTCTTGATGGTCCATACCTGTTGCATTAAAGTGTTAACTGGATGCAGGCACCAGGGAGGAGCAACTTCCTGGGCATGTGCATGAAGATAAAATGGTGGAGTATAACCTTCCAGGGGCACACCACCAGAAAAGGGAAGAAAGCCTCAGATGTGCTCCCTAAACACACTGCATGTGCTCACCTCCCAAGAGTAAGGGGGGATGGTGCACACGGGCAGCCCACCCTAAGGGAAAATCATGGGAAAAGGGTGCAAGATACTGGAGGTGAGCTATGTGAAGACTTTTCGTATCGATTTTGCTAGGTCATGGGTCTCAAATTCAAGTGTGAGGCAGGTGACGTAGAGGAGTGAAGCTGGCTGAGTATAAGGCAGGAAGGAGTGTGTGGAGTGGAATAAACTGTCAATCACGTGCCCTTCCTAAAAGGGTGGCTGGTGCTTGGTCAGGTGGTTGTGAGCCTGTAGGAAGGTGAGCCCAGTGTGACCAGATCTTCTGATTTTTTTTTGAGAAGCTAGAAATTTTGATTTGTAGGTGACACTAGTTGGAAACTGTCTTAGCTAATCCTGTGTTGTTATGAAGGATAACCTGAGGCAGAGTAACTTATGAAGAGGTTTATTTGGCTCACAGTTCTGCAGGTTGTACAAGAAGCATGTCAGTGGCATCTGCTTGGCTCCTGGTAAGTCCTCAGGAAGCTTGTATTCATGGTGGAAGAAGGGAAAACCAGTATGTCACATGAATGGTGAAAGAAGGAGCAAGACAGAGATGAGGAATGTGTCAGGCTTTTAAATACTCAGCTCTCCTGTGAGAACTCACTCATTAACTCAGGGGTGGCACCAAATCATTCATAAGGGATCCACCCCCATGACCCAAACACCTTTCACCAGGTAAAACATTGGAAATCACATTTCAACATGAGATCTGGAGGGGACAGATATCCAAACTGTAACAGAAACAATTTGAAAACAAATGTTGGCCGAGAGCAATGGCACATGCCTATAGCACCAGCACTTTGGGAGGATGAGGTGGGAGAATTGCTTGAGACCAGAACTTTTGAAGCCAGCCTGGGCAACATAATGAAACCCTTATATCTACAAAAACAAAAAAAGATAAAAAAATTAAAATTAGCTGACTGTGATGATGGTGTGCATCCATAGTCCCAGCTACTCAGGAGGCTGAAGCAGGAGCCTGAACACAGGAGTTCAAGGGTATAGTGAGCTATGATTGTGAGACTGCACTCTAGCTGGGCAATGGTGAGACCTTTGTTTTTTCTTTTTAAAAAATGTATGCTTATTTAGTTTTTTCTTTCGACAAAACTTGTGATCCTGCTCAGGTCCATAGGTAGTCTTTGCCTTGTTCAACCCTCACCACAGCTAGGAGGCACATCAGGCCAAGTGACTGTACATGAAATTGAGGCACAGACACAAGGAGGCTACTTGTTCAAGTCTTCAGCTGGGAATAAGAACAGTCAGGACTCAAACCCAGTCCTCCTGGCCCCCAGTCTAGTGGGATTCCACAGGAGGAGAGTTCGAGAAACAGGGCTTAGGCAACAGTCACCCCTCAAGGACGAGTGGGCCTTGTAAGTGGAGAAAGGTCTGAACACATCTTCAGCCCTGGGGTGTGCATGGGGGCGAAACCCACCAGATTTTTCACCTTGATGCTGCACAGTTCCTGAAGATGGGACAGATGCTTGTTTTTATTTTGTCCTACTTTTTGTTGTTTTAATATCCAGTATCATTGCAATACACAAAAGCCATCTAAACAATGTATAATCTTATTAGCGAGAACTGGTTTCCCTGTGGCTGGTCTAAGTTCCAGAGAAAAGCCATTGGTGCCCTGTCTCAGCAGGGCATCGCAGGGGGGTGGCTCTGACTCTTAGAATGCCACGTCTGCCCTATTTTCTAGGACATTCCAAGCCAATGTCTCAATTAGGCTGCAGGATGGATGTGCTGTGGAGTGTGCTGTAATTTACATATTCAGAGCCCTGAAGTCTCTTTTGCCCTGGAAATGTCCTTCCTTTGCTCAGCAGGGCCCCTGAGGAGGCTATTGGTTTCCCAGGAGGCACAGGCCTTGGGGCTGGATGCCCTTGAGGATGATGCTAAAGACCAGGCAAATAGCAATGTGCAACTGTGGAGAGCAGGCTGATCCAGGAGCCAGAGATACGATATGAAGCCCTGTGTCCATTCACTGGATGATGTTGGGTTTGCTATGTGGCCTCTTTGGTCTTGCCCTTCCACTATGAAGTGAAAAGGACTCGATTAGGTGTTGCAAACTGGTGCAAGTTGTGTTAATCTCTTCTAATGCTACTAATAAAGACAAACCCGAGACCTGGTAATTTATAAAAGAAAGAGATTTAATGGACTCACAGTTCTACATGGCTAAGGAGCCCTCACAGTCATGGCGGAACGTGAATGAGGAGCAAAGTCATGTCTTACATGGATAGTGGCAGCAAGAGAGCTGGTGCAGGGGAAGTCCCACGTGCAAAACCATCAGATCTTGTGAGACTTAGTCACTACTATGACAAGAGTATGGGAGAAACTGCCCCCATAATTCAATTATGTCTACCTGGCCCCACCCTTCACACATGGGGATTATTACAAATCAAGCTGAGATTTGGGTGGGGACACAGCCAAACCATATTAATGTGATAGTTAGCCCACATATGTATTTTATTCAGCCTGCAAAGTGTATTAGAAATCAGGGAAAATTTCACACACACACACACACACACACACACACACTCAGATTTCTGATTTGTTTAAGTAAGTGAATAGTATTACTAGTATGACTGGGTCTAGGTAGCACCAATCCCCTTTAGTGGTAGGGGTGCCACCCATTGCTATAATCCCACCTGGCCAGCTTCACTCATCTATGGAACCTACTTGTCCTTTGAAGATATTTGAGTTTGTTACCCCCGGATTCATAATAATCCCACCCACTTTACTGTTACAAAGACAAATTTGTAACTCCCTATCTTTGGTCTGGAGAAGTAGAGATTCTTATCCCATTTTATAGGTTTAGAGCCCAAGGGGTGCTCACCCAGGCTGTCAGTTACTATGTGGTGCAGCTACACTCACACCTGTCTGAGCTCAAGCCCTACCAACTCCCAGGCTCTCATTAGGTGGGGAATTTATCCCCAGTGCATACCTAAGCTGACTGAGGCTAAGGGTCCTTCTAGGTCTCATTGCCAGTGAAACCCTGATACTTCACTGCTTGCTGCTGGGAGGAGAAAGGAAGGGCTAAGAGGTTGGGAACACTTGGAAAGTTTTCTGGTGCATCTGTTCTTGCATCCCACAGGGGGAATAGAAGGGAGATGGTGGCCTTTGGGATGAGGGATTTACAGAGAGGCTGGGCAGGGCAGTGGGCAGAGTACAGGGCTGGGCATCAGGGGATTCAATGACTCTGTTCCTTTCCCTGGGGCCTCCTGATCACATGACTATAGGGAGGCCAGTTTTTCATAGACCTCAGCTTTCTCATCTGTAAAATGGCACTAACATCAGCCTTGCTTCTCTTGTGGAGGTGCTCATGAGACACCTGAGGGCTTTACAAAGTTGCAGAAACTCAGGTAACATGATAGCATCATAATCATAGCATCAGAATTAAGAGCACAGGCTCTGTAGGCAAATCCACCATGTGCCCACTGTGTGACCTCAGGCAGGTTGCTTAACCTCTCTGGTTTAAGTTTTGTGTTCTGTAAAATAAAGTCAATAATAATCCCTATTCTGAGCAACTGTGAGCATCCAATGAGATAGCTCTATCATGTGCCAGGCACACAGTAAATGCTTCAAATGGGCCTGTGATGACCAAGGGTGGGAATAATGCTAAAATCCACAGAATGATGGCTCTGGGAAGGCCAGACCAGGGGGCCAGTGAAGGGGGATCAACAAAGTCCAGGCAATGGCCTCACCCTGGTTCCTCCTCCTGCAGGTCATCAGCACCACAGCTGGAGCAGTGAGGCAAGAATCCAGGAGGAGGTGCTTTGGGGCTGGGTGTAGGCTCTTGGAGGGTTTGTCCTGCTGGGAACGATGACTCAGGGCTCATTCCCCTCTGTTGCACTCTCCTAGAGAAAGCCCAGCCTGGTAGCCTACAAGTCAAGCTCAGTGGGTAGACAGAGGGTGGCTGACCCCAGATTCTGGGCAACTTGATCAAGCAGGGGCGATTTAGTCTGGCCACCTTAAGCTAGTCCTGCTTCATACTGGTGGCCTGGTTGACAAGTCCCAGCCTGATTATAATCAATGTAACTTAAATAGTAACCACCCCCCACCCTCTACTGCCCTCAGGGGAGTGGCCACTTACAGTGCACACTGCAGGAAGGGATGCTGGTGGCTGGCTTTCTGTTTTGTAGGAAGCCATCCTGCAGAACCAGCTTTGCAATTCTCTCCTTGAAAAGAGAGAGCCCTGGGTGTGAAGTTTTTGTGCATAGCGGTGGGGTAAGGAGGCTGAGCTGACTCCTGCTCATAGGTGTCCCAGCATTCTGGTCATTTGACCCTAGGATATGAGTGTTGGGTTCAGAGTGAGGGTTAGGACTGGGATTCAGGCTGCCAGGCCCTGGAGGAAACATCTGGGGTGTGATGCGGGGCTGATACTGGTTCTCGAGTGCTGGGGTCTTATCTGCTGCCAGGCACTGGGCTAGATGTTTCCATGTATTTTCTCATTTAATTATCCCAATGAACTGGCAAAAGAGGTGTTCTAATCCCCATGTGATAGCTGGACAAATCAAGTGTCAAGGAGCTGAAGTTGCTGGCTGAGGCTCCACCAGTGGCAGGGAGTGGGGTCCCCATTCCTCTTGCTTCTCAGGAAACTGGAATTCTTTTCCTCATTGCATATATGAAGAGACTGCAGCTCGGGAAGAGAAGCAATGGTCCCACTGCCAATCAGTGGAGTCAAGAATTTAACCCACCCCCCAGGCCTCGAATCCACAGCCCTTTCTAGGTAGCCCAGTGGGGAAGGGTTTCATTGTGGAACTACCGGCCCCTTTGAAAAGCTTCGCATAGGTGTTTGACCACTTCTTGTGCCCAGAGGCATCTCCTCTATGCAGTTCTGCAAAGGGACAGGCCAGCTTCTCTGTCCCCTGGCAGGGGCCATTGGAGTGTAACAGGCATGTGTATGGACTCAGGGGCAAGGTCACCGGGATTTGAATCCCAGCTCTGCCACTGGGCATCTTTGACAAGTACAGAAACAACAACAACAAAACCCTCTCTGCCTCCCTTTCCTCCTCTATAAAATGGGATAAAACAATATTACAAATCTCATAGATCACTGTTTAGAGCTCTGAAATCAGGCCATAGGTGTGAAGTGCTTACAGCTGTGCCCGGCCTATGAAATTGCCAGCCGCCATTGTCTGGTGCATGTGAACAGTGGTGTGGGGCTGCAGGGAGAACGGGGGGGTGGGGGGGCTGGGTTCCCATCCTTGTGTCCCCTCCACTCCCTGGGTCTGAGTTTCCCTTCTGCTGCTCAGTTTCTTAGCACCCACTCGCCTCCAGTTTCGAGTCTGGAATTTTGATGCCCCAGAGGGGTGTCTCAGTGACTCAACGCAAGCATTCATCTTTTGAGTGCATGGGACACACAGCATCACACGGGTCTCCCTCTGTAGCTCATAAGCCCATGTGCTCAGCTCCCCTGGCACTCCTATGGCTGAACTTATTTCACCTCCTCCCTCTCACTTTTGTCTTCAAAGCATCACTGAAACCCTGTGGGTGCCAGGCCCTGCACCAGGGATAGACGCTGCCCTGCAGGAACTCTCATCCGGAGGTGGTTTTGCCCCCTCCGACCTCCAGCGGACAGTTAGCAATGTCGGAAACCTGTGTGGTTTGGTGGGTGCTACCGGCATCTGTGGAGCTCTGCTAACTTAGAATGCAACCTGGAGGAAGCTCCTATCTGACTTTTTGTGCTGCCTCTGCCTTCCCTACCCCAAGGCCCTGTGGCTGTCAGTCCCCAGCTTTCTTCACCTAGAAAGCTCACCTGGGACAGGGGAGCCTAAGCCACAGCTGACGTTTCTGGCCCTTCTTTCTTTCCTATGAAGAAGTGTCTCTCTGCTTTGCAAGTTAGCACTGTCGTTAACGTTTCCCATGTGCTTACTGTGTTCAAAACCTTTACATGGAGTAGCCCTCATCATCACCGTGGGAGGCAGGTGCTATGATTAATCCCAATTTTGCAGGTCAGATCATTGAGGAAGAGAGGTTAAACTCGCGTCTGTGGTCACACAGGCAATAGGAGAGCCGTGGTGTGCACTCCAGCCAGGGCTGCTGCGAAACACCCCACCAGGCATGGGACAGCCTCCAGGACAAAAAATTATTCAGCCAAAAATGTTCGTAGTGCTGAAGTTGGGAAATTCTAGTCTGTTGGACAACACAGACACGTGGCCAAGTGGCTAAATTAAATGTGAGGAGGCTATGGCAGAAGTAGGGACAGGATTATTTTGAGGTCCAGAAGTGGGGGGAACAACCGTATCAGATGGGGAGCAAAGGCAGTGGCCATGCGGGAAGTGACGACATCCCTGTCTCCTCCGTGTCTTTGATATGTTCCCCAGCTTCAGCTGACTTGTCAAGCCTGCAAATACAGCCCTCCGGACAGTTCAAGCCCCATCTGCCCTGGTAATTTCATTTGTACCCCTGGATCCAGCCATACCTGAAGTCTTGTACTCTCTGGTCAGTGCCTCTATGTGCATTTATTCCTTAGACTTGTTTGAGTTTAGTCCTAATAAATAGATAAGCGTTATATTAGAAACACACTCACAGATCTTGGGCAGAGTTTGCCTCTTCCCGGTGCACCTGATGGCTCCAACTCATAGCTGCTCTCTTCCTCCTCCTTATAGTGTACTATTTATCCTATGGTTGGTGGCTTCTGTTAGCGGCAGCTGCCGTCCCTGCAGCATCAAAATATCCAAGCATCAATGGAGCGATTGAAGTGTTCCATCAGCCCGGACTGGGGGAGCCATGATCAGATGTGGTTCGTGGAACAGCTGCCCGTGCAGGGTTGGCAGTTAATTAAAAGCCTCACGTACTTAGTGATTAACTAATCACAGCATGGTGGCAGTCGGCGACGAGGCGGTGACTTCTCTGCTGGAGTCAGCTGAGAAGCTCCACACGTCTGCCTTCCGGCGGCCAGTAGCAGCAGGGGGCCTTGGGAGCCCTAGTGCAGGCGTCCCAGCAGTTTACGGAGCAGATTCCCAGCTGTGCCTCTTGTTTAAAGCTTAC
Organism: Saimiri boliviensis; assembly: GCF_048565385.1. Taxonomy (NCBI): domain Eukaryota; kingdom Metazoa; phylum Chordata; class Mammalia; order Primates; family Cebidae; genus Saimiri; species Saimiri boliviensis. The sequence continues at coordinate 122,973,484 of NC_133449.1, forward strand.
AGGAGAAAGAGTGAAAGGAGACACTGGCGGGAGGAGGAAGGCGTGGCCATCACTGCAAGGGCTGGGCAGGGTGGAGCTGGAGAGGAAGGGAGGGGGTGCTGTCAGCATTTGGGGACCACTGTGAAGGCGGAGACTGAGCCTGATGAGATGTCAGGACGGTGGCAAGGAGGGAGGCAGTTGGCCGTAGGTCCTGGGCGGAGTCTCGGGTTGAGCTCAGGGTTGGGGGAGAGGACACAGGGCTCTTTACCTCAGGGCAGTGTGGTCCAAAGGTTAAGGGCGTGCTAGAACCAGACTGCCGGAGCGCACACCGCGGCTCTGCCTCTTACTGCCCGTATGACCATGGGCACAATTTTTAACTTCTCTTGCTCAATTTCCTTACCTGCAAAATTTGGGTTAATAATAACACCTAGTTCCCAGGTGGTGGTGCAGATCAATCCACATAAAGGTTTTGAACACCATAAGCATGTGGGAAATAGTAACGACGCTATTAGCTTGCAAAGCAGAGAGACGCTTCTGCCCAGGAAAGAAAGGAAGGGCCATAAGCCTGAGCCGTGAGTTTGGTTCCAATGTCCCAGGGGCTCCTTTCAGATGAAGGAAGCTGGGGACTAAGAGCTATGGGACCTTGAGGCATGGAGGGCTGGGGTGTCAGAAAGGCAGGTGGGAGCTGCCCCCATGTTGCATTCTAGGCAGAGCTGCAGGGAGCAGCTCAGGGGCTTTTTCTCCATGGAGGACCCTGGGCTGGTGCCCCTGGAGCCATGTGGCGTAGGCAGCTGGCTGCCCCTTTCCCACTCTGTCCTGCCCTCAAGCCCAGTTTCCTGGCTCCTGATTCTGATCAAGCACCACCCTACATGACTGGGAGTAGCTGTGACTTGAGCATCATGAAGGCAGCCTCCAGTTCTCCAGGGTCCAGCAGGAAAAGTTCATACAAGGCTTGTGCCCCTGTGGCCTGCTGAGCGTGAACTCCTCCAAGTCTCCCTTTCATGGGCCTGGCTGGGCCATTGGGCAGGCACTGGGGTTGCAAGCTTCAGCCACTGGCCCTGACTCACCTGGACCAGATATTTGTTGGAAGGAGCTGGAGTAGCTCTTGGAGCAGCAGGAAAAGGTGGAAATCTGGGTGTTGGGAAGCCTGAGCTGAGGGCAGAGCCACATACCATCTGCCTCAGCTGGCTGTGCCATCTGTGTGTCCCTCTGATAGACTTTTGGTGGGGAACAGAGCTGACCAGCTGGGCTGCTGCTCACAGGATACCCCTCTGCCAAGGGAGGGCAGGACCCTTGACAAGGGACTCAGAATGTATCCCATGAGGAGGGACGATTCCCCAAAGCAGGATTGGGGTGCTAGTATCAGAAGAGGGGAGTGGATACTGAGGCATCACCTCCACTGAGCTGGGTCCAGGTTTCTGGGAGGGGCATGTGGTGGGGCCCGGAGCCCCAGGAAGATGCCCTCCCTCTGCCCTTACATCTGTCCAGGCCCTTCTCTGAGGGGCCGGGTCACAGCAGGGCAGTGGTCAGCGGGGCGTGCCCCTTCTCATCCTTCCTGTGTCCACCACTAAGGGCCTGTGTATCTGGAACGTTTTTCACATTCTGAAGAATTTGAAGGTGGGCAGACACGGTGTCCTGCAATCAGAAGCTGAGAACCGACACCACCACTCTCAGTGCTGTGTGACCTTGGCAAGCTCTCTGAAGTCTCTGAACCCTTGTCTCCTCCCTGGGAATAAGGAGGCAGTGTAGACAGGGAGTGCTTTGAAAAGTGTGAAGTGCGTGGGTTTGGTGACACCTTAGGAGGGAGTTGCTGATGTCAGCCCCACTCCCCACACTGTCCTCCCTCTCCTCCCTTTCCAGCCCTTCACCCTGGGGGCAGGACCCTGTTCCTGCATTCCTGCTGAGGAGGCTACTCTGGGAGCTGCCCTAGCACCTTGTCACTTGTCTGTCGCCTGGCTGAGAAGTCAGCAGAACTGGTGGCACACAGGGTGCCTGCAGGCAGCAGCCAGTGGCTGCGGGTGAGGGTGTGGGGGCATCCGGGGAATGGCTGATGTGATGATGGCATTGGAGGGCGGGGCAGGTCCTCGTCACCTCAGACAAGCTGGTCCCCACAGCCTTGGTGCTGCACAGAGGGCATTCAGGGCATGTTCCCTGTAGAAGAGTCTGAAGGATAAATCTCTCAGCCAGAATTGCTGGAAATAAATACATGCCCTGGGCTCGGAGACCGTCACTGATTTGGTGAGGAGCTGTAGGTTTTAAAGACTCGTCACTCACTAGATCATACAAATAAGTACCTTCTCTTAATCACTTTGGGCTGCTGCAAAAATGCCATAGGCAAGGTGGCTTACATAACAAACATTTCTCACAGTTCTAGAGGCTGGAAGTCTGAGATCAGGGTGCCAGCGTGGGCGCCTCTGGTAAGGGCTGGCTCCCTGGGGTGCAGCTGGCCACCTTCTCCCTGTGTCCTCACCTGGCAGAGAGCAGAGAGAGGATGAACACTCTCTGTGTCTCTTTTTATAAGGAAGCTAATCCCACTCACGAGGGCTCCACACTCATGAGCTCATCCCTCCCACAGGCCCCACTTCCTAATCACATCATGCGGTTAGGCTTTCAACACAGTTTCTGGGGGGACAAACATTCAGTCCGTGACATGCCTTTACACTTGACATAAAGTGTTCATGTCTACTTTCTCATTTGGCTTTATCTGCATTTCACAGGTGAGAAACTTAAAGCCAGCGAGGCCAAGAGACTTGCCCCAAGCACACAGCAGTGGCTTAGTAGGGGTTGGTCCAGAGCCAACCCTCAGCTGTGCTGGACACCATGTGGCTTATGAAAGACCAGCTAGGGAGGGGAGGGAAGTCTTAGAATGGGCTTCCAGAAATCCACCCATGGAGGACTTGTGTGAAAGTGAGTCACTGGGAAGTGTTCCAGGGAAGACCAGCAGGGACTGGAGAATGATCTACGTGAGGAAAAGGGCTTGTCCCATGGAGAGGGAGGCCAGGGTGGCTGCTGTTATGGGGCTTATGGCCTTGTGTCCTGCTGGGACCCAAAACTCAAACAAGAGAGCAGGTTGGTGGTCAAGGGCGGGCCCGAGCTCCCTTTATCCTGGACTCCACTGCCCTCAGTACATGGCTTCTTCCTATGTGACAGCACGTGCACCGGCTATAACACCTGCCTTCCCAGCCAGCAGGAACGAGGGAGGGAGAAGAAAGGGGCACCACTCCTCATAAGGACACTTCTCTGAAGCTGTACATGATGCTTTGACTTCTGGGTTTTTGGCCAGATCTAAGGTCGTGGGCACCCACAGCTAGCAAAGGAAGCTAGGAAATGTGGGCTGTGTTCCCTCCAGCCCGTGTCTAGCTAGAAGACGTGGGTTCTGTTAGTGACGGAGGAAAAGAGATGGATGAAGGGGCACAAGTAGCGGCCATTGTCACAGCCAGAGAATGCAAAAATCGGACTTGATGCAGTTTGATTTCCCCATTTCCCCTGCGTTTGCCCAGAACTTTCTCTGTGGGGTCCGTGTGGAGCTCATCTTCAAAAGGGGTGGGTGCAGCTGGACTCTAGAAGCTCTGGGTCCACTGAGGGCCTGTCCTGTGGTGTCAGTCTCTCCACGAAGGAGCAGCAAAGGATGGTGGTGTAGACAGAGCTCTCTGGAAGCTTCTTAGGGGTGGGCAGCAGGGAAGCTGTACCGGACAAAGCCCCTAGCTGGGAGCTTGGCTCTTGAGTTCCTGGTTCACCTCTAGTTTGGTAGGTGGCCTTGAGCAGACCTCTTAACCTCTCACGTCCCCTCAGGCTCAGCCCCATCCTCTGTAAAATAAAGACGATATGGGGAATTCAGGGCTGGACATGGGCAAGACAGGAAGCTCTCAACTCATGCATAAAATTCAAGAAGGCACCAAAAAACTCAATAATGAAGATTAATAATCAAGAGGAAGAAATCATGCAGTATTTTTTTTTTATTGTGGCAAAGTATACATGACATACATTTAGCCATTATACCATTTTAAAGTGAACAGCTGAGTGGCAATAAGCACATTTCTGCTGCTGTACAGCCATCACCAACACCCTTCTCCACAGCTCTTTCTCTTCCCCATTAGCTAAAACTCTGAGCTCCCCCTGCCCCCCAGTAACCACCATTCGACTTGCTGTTTCTATGACTTGTACGACTCTAGGTACCTCATACAGGATTTGTCTTTTCATGACTGGTTTATTTCATTTAGCATAACGTCCTTGAGGTTCAGCTGGGTTGTTGCCTGCGTGAGAACGTCCTTTTCAAGGCTGCATATTATTCCGTTATATGGATAGACCGCATTTTGTTGATCCCTTCATCCGATGGTGGGCACTTAGGCTGTTGACCCCTCTTGGCTGTCATGAATAACACTGCCAGGAACATAGGTGAATGAGTATCTGTTTGAAGGCTCACTTTCCTTAATGCAATATTTTTTTAAAAATCAAAATTTATGCCAAAAATCCACAACAAATAAAATATTATTTTTTTGAGAAAGAGTATTGTTTTGTCACCCCAAAGAGATAAAAACCAATTCAGTCCCCAAAACAGAACTGCCCCTTTAGTCATTGAACACTTGGTCTGCTCCTACTGCGTGCCAAGCACCGAGAGGGTGGCAATGAAGGTTGATAAGGAGGGGAGTCGATTGTGGCCCTGACTTTTAGACGCTTGACAGAAAAGGAGTTTTGCTCATTCATCAGGAATTGAGGTGGATGGGGAAATGTGATGTGCAGGAGGGCAAAGGAGGGTGGGGCCGGGCAAGAAGCCAGCTTGGTGCATCCTTGGCTGTGTGTGTGTGTGAGATACGTGAGTAGGGTGGGTGGTAGGTGTTTGTGTAATGTATGTGTATTAGTGTGGATGCACATGTATGAGTGTGTTTGTATGTGTGAATGTGTGTGTGAGAATCTGCATGTGTGTGTGTGCCAGTGTGTGATTGTGTGTGTGTTCACATGTGCGAGAATATGCAGGTGTGTAATTGTGTGTGGGTCTGTGTATGAGTGTGAGCGTGGGTGTGTGCGCACATGTGTGTGTGCATTGTGTCTGTATGCGTGTAAGTTGTGTGTGTGCGTGAGCATGCATGTGTGCCTGCATGCATGTATGAGTGTGCGCACGTCCATGTGTGCATGTGTGTGCGTGTGTGTGCGTGTGTGTGAGTGCACGTGCATGTGCATGTGTATATGTGCGTCGCGGGTGGGGTTGCTGGCTGAGGAAGGGCCACGCTTGGCTTGGGCTGCGTTAGAGGAGACCGAGTGGCTCCAAGGCATGGACCTTGCCTGCTATCTTGAGATGGACCAGCAGATGGCGGAATTGCAACGGGAAAGTCCGGGACCGCCGCTGCTGGGGAGGCGAAGGAGGGAAGGAATGAGAAGGAGGAGGCAGAGCATCTGAATCTGTTGGAGCTGCCGTGACAAACTACCATAGACTCGGGGGCGTAAGCAACAGAAACGTATTTATCACAATTCTGGAGGCTAGAAATCAAGATCAGGATACCGGTGACGCCAGGCAACACAGTTGCCTCAGAGGCCTCTTCTGGGGCGTGTGGGCAGCTGCTGCTGGGCTGTGGTGGTCCCTGCATGGGGAGCGACCACTCTTCCTCTTCTCATAAGGAACCCAGTCCCATCGGATCAACCTCATTTAACCTCAGTCCCCTCCTAAAGACCCTGTCTCCAAACACAGTCACACGGGGGTTAAGAATGGATTCGCGAGGGATGCAAACATTCAGTCCATACCGTGGAGTGGGAGAAAGAGACGGGGAGAGAGAGGGAGAGGGGAAGGAGAGAAGGAGAGGGAAGAGAAGGTGGGGCAGAGCCCGTGGCAGTGGTGCAGGTCGGGACGCCCGTGTGGGCAGCCTGGCCGTGACTCCACTGCGACGCTGAGAAGCCCCTTCTCCCTTTGGCACCTCATCCTCACGTCCAAAGGAGGCGATGGCCCACCTGCACCTGCTGAAGTAGCAACAAACTTGCAGAGAGCAGCTGTCAAGTGCGTTCCCGCTTTTACCTTTTACACCGAGTGACGCAGCAGCCCTGAGGGGGCACTGCCACTGTCTCCACCTGCAGATGAGATGGCGGAAGTGAAGCGGCTGCCCAGGGCCCCACAGCCTCCTGTGGTCTAAACAGTAGGGCGGGAACTCTGAGGGAGTGGAAGATACAGTACAGACCCAAAGGAAGCTCAGAACTCCTTGGCACAGCCCATGTTGACAAGCTGGGCTCCCGATGGGGGTCTTTCCTGAGGCCTGAGAAAGGGCTGGCTTGACAGATGCCCCTTGCAGTGAGCACAGGCCCTGGAAGCCGGCCCAGAGATGGAGGGTGCAAGAAAACACTGCGGGACACACAGTTGCCGGACAAAGCTGCCTGAGATGGGGCCTCTATCCAGTATGGGTGGGCTGGTGAAGAAGCCCTTCCAGCTCTTAGATTTCACTCTTGGGGTGTGCAGGGCTGAACCAGGGATATCAGTCTACTCCTCCTCTCTTGGAGACACACGAGGGATGCCTGAATCTAATAAGTTAATCTAGACTCCTAGAAACAAGATTAAATTTTCAAATAAAGGCAGGCTCTGACAGCTAAGGCATAAATCTTTTATTTAAAATAGAGACTAAACCCATTCAAATGCGATCAGCAATGACAGATGCAGATATAAACAAGCTCTGATGGAATAGACGCGATGCGGGTTTGTCCGCTCCTGGTGACAGATTGCCAAGGGTGACCGTAAGGACAGTGTATGATTATCAGCAAACAGAGGCACCTCTGCATCCATTTCTATGGGGCTTGCTGCCCCAAGGTGGTGCCGGGAGCAAGGAAAGTGTCCTAAGGAAATTGCCCATGCAGGTGGGAAGGAGCCCGTCTTGGACGTCTTGCTCAGCTGCCACAAGAGGGTAGGGGAGAGGGGTTCGCCACGTTTGGAGGTGCCTGGAGCACCAGCAGAGGAGCTGGAGCTATGGGGAGCTGTCAGGATCAGGTGGGATGTGTAAAGGCAACAGGAGCCACGTGACAGCATTTCCTGGAGCTGCCAGGGCAGAGGGTAAAGGGACCAAACCCAGATGGGTCATCTACTGCTTTGGCTGTTTATGGTGGATACTTCCAAGTGCCAGACATTGTGTTCCCTGCATGATCTCATTCAATTCTCACATCAAGCCCCTTTTACAGATGGCGGGCTGAGGCTCAGAAGGGTTAAGTGCCATGCCCAGATGTGCATAGCCACTCAGCAACAGAGCTGAAACTCAGCAACAGAGCTGAAACTCAGCGCCAGGCTGCTGGTTCCAGTGTGCATGCTCCTCCCTCTGACACTCCAGGGCTCCCAGGCACCAAGACACACCAGCGACCATGTTTGTTCTAACTAAGGCCCAGTGATTTCTCCGAAATATCGCCCCCTTTTGGAAGTGTTCAGATGCTTGCTGCCAGAACGCTTCACAACGGCACAAACTCAAAGTCACCACCATGAACACACATCCCGTGAGGACGAGGGTTCCCCAACCGATAGCCCATGAATTCGCCTTCAGGAAATGTGTAATAAGATGCTACAAACCAAATAAAATTCCCACAGAAACAAGGCTTTTATTAGGTAAGTCTGGGAAACATTGCCTATGCTAATCCCTTCTAGAGTGTCACAAAGCATGTTAGAATATTAAAGGCTCTGAAAAGTCCTGCAGAAAAAAGAATCCCATCAAATTTCCCCAATTAATTTGAACATGAATGTGTTTTTGTTTCCCTCACTGGGCATCATATCATATCAACCTGTATTCCAAATGTTGATCTGAGACTTTCATCTCAAGTTGGCCTGTTGCTTCCTGCTTCTCCGGAATGTGTAATACAGCACATAACATTTCACCTTAAAACCTTGAAGCTATTTACAGATACCCAGAGGAGCCAAAATTGATGTTGGTGGTTCTCAGTCTCTTTAGAATAAGTCTCCCCGAGTAATTTGATGAAAGTTGTGGATGTTTTCCTGTGGGGAAAGGAGAGGCACTGACATTCATAGGTGCAGACTGATAAATTCAGATTCAGGTGTTCCTGGGTTACCCTGAAGCCATGAACCCCTGATTCAAGTCACTGTCAGCTAATGTCCTTAATGCAATTCGTAGCCAAGCACTGGGCCCTGCCAGGGTGGGGTTTGGGCCAGCTGTGGGGGTAGGGTCACTGAGAGGGTCTGAGCAAAGGGGTCAGATCCACTCCTGGCCTTCAGACAAAGGAAAGCAGGAGAGCAATGGCAATCACTTATGTTCAGTGGACTGGCACCCTCCAACAGCCTGTGGTGTGGGCCGGGGGGGCTGAGCAGGTTGGTGAGCAGAGACCCCCATGAAGGTCTGAAAGACCATCCCACACCCTGTGAGGGCCTCAGGGCTCCCATGCCTTTCTGAGCCCCCCACAGCCTAGTGCATAGGGATTCTGCTGCTGATGCTGGCCTGGCAACAATTCTCTGCCCCTCTTCTTCTAGGAAGAGCACCCCAGTTGTCCTTGGGGAACCACCATGCCCCACACCTAGCTCAGGTGCATTGAATGAACTGGACCTAATCCCAGACTCAGGGGTGGGCTCATGACTCAGGCCTCAACAATCAGAAGATACCACCTTTTTGGTCACAGTGGTTGGTTCAGGGATAGGAATGGGACCCAATCCAGCGAGTGCCGAGGGATATGCTGTGGGATTTTACTGAGAAGGAGAAGTTATTCTGGGGCTGTTGATAAAAAGATGTATCTGGAGCTACTGGTGGCCACCTTGACCCATGACGGGAGCCTGTCTGAAATGGTCAGAGGTGGGAGAGAGGCTGGGTGTCCTGATGAGACTGTTGGTGTCTGCATCCAGCTGTGCCTGACAGTGGCACACTTAAAGGAATCAGTATGTTTCCTTTCTTGCTTAAGACCATGTGAGCTGGATTCCTATCACTTGCAGCTGAAATAATCCTAATAAACACATTCCCGGGCCTGTGCCAGGTGGCTGAATTAGAATCTCCATAATGTGAAATACACCTCTCTTTCTGGGGAATCTCATGATCTAACAGCTCTCACTTCAATAAATGTTCTCTGACTCTCTACCACGGAGCATGCAAGAAGCCCATTTGGGAAATCCAAGATTTTCCGCAGGTAGGGGTGGCTCAGGCTGAATGCATCCAGGAAGCCCAGTAGTCAAGGTATTTTATGTGATTTGTCCTTAATCTATTCCTGCTCTTAAACTCTCAGATGGAACTCACACTTTCTGATGGTGGCAACTTCTCAGCTCTGGACAGGAGGGAGACACTGTTCTGTGGTTCTGTGTTCAGTAAGACCTATTTCCTCATCTTTCTGCACTCCCAGCCCTTCATGTATGAGCTGAAGTGATGGGTGCCAATTTCAGGCTTAGCTCTTACAAATCTTCCTGGGTTTACTGAGTCATGATTTTTTCCTCTGGCTTGACACAGATAAATACAGTGACTTTAGAAGCCATGTCAGAGGTGGCAAAGCAACAAGGAGCAGGGCACCTGGGTGCCAGAGTGTTCCCTGTGACAAGTGCCAGGCAAGCCTTGTGACAGGCAAGAATCTTTGTTTGGGGCTTTACACAAGTCAGAAAAAATAACTACTGTGTTAAACCACTGATTTAGAGGTTTGTCTGTGTTGTTGTCTCCTTAACAGTGAAGTTTTATGAATTCCAGGTAACTTTCCTACCTATTGATTCATTTGTGCCTTTTACAGACTCTGGGTGGCAGTCTGAGAATGGCACTTTACAGATGACAGTGCTTGTCCTGTCTTACATCCTTGGTGGGAGGCTAGAAAATGGTTCTAAACAGAACTCAGTTTGGTACAGAGGTAAAAAGACGACCATGATGTGTCCTTCCTGAGCTCTGGCTCCCCCTTCATCATTCAGGTTATTTGGTGGATGCATCTCTTCCCTGGAACTCAGCACCCATCTTCCCACTGTCGCTGCCCCATCCCACCTACAGGGAAGACTGAGGGCTCTGCCTCTGTCCGCAGTGCTGAAATGGGTGATATTTACAGAGCAGTGTAGCTGAATGGGCTGGGATTTAAACACTAGACAGAACTGGGCTTTCTGTCTAAACATGTGTTCCCTTGGGTGGTCTTTCCACCTCTCTAAACGTTATTTTTTTGGTCTGTAGAAAGAGAATGTTGTACCTTCTTCATGGGTTGGTTCTGAACATCAAATAATGTGGAGAAACTATTGATGTAGTTGTGTTCTTTTTCATCCTCTGTCCTCCTTTTTTTATATTGAACTTCTTCCTCCTCTCTACCAAAAGTAGCCTTCAAGGACTAGACCTCTCATTCTCAGAGGTTTGAGTGAATTAAGATAAAAAGCAAACAGTCTCTAGAGAGATTGTCTCTCATGAATCTAGCTGCGATAGGCTACAGGGGGTTGTAGAATATCCTAAGAGTTTAAAGGGAGTCTGAAGCTTGAGGAAAATATGGTTTTCTTTATTCCTCAGGGTATCATTCTTTTGTAAAATGATGGGTAGTGGGTGGTGGCTTAGGGGCTTCCAACCCTGCAGAATGAGAACATCTTTTAGTATTCTTGCAACCCATTGACCCCCATCTTTGTAAAGATTTTGTCAGCAAAACACACTACACTTATTAAGGAATAACAAATTCATTTCCCCAATTTTATTAATAAAAGACATTTAGAAATGATTGTGCAATAAAAACAGTATTAAGTTTCCCAGTTTAATGAGGTGGCTGATGCTTTAGTTAGTCTGTGTGGCCTCATTATCGGCTAATGCATGGATTCCCTTAGGTTTTCTGAATTTTTGCCAAGAATTCACAGGCCCCAGTGCTACTCCTATGAACCTCAGCACAGGAATCATTACTTCAGGGGGCTCTCAGGATTCTTCCAGCTTTGACCTGATCCTGTTGAGCTCTGATGTACTAAGGGGGGTGGAATGGAACCACAGAGATCTCCCCTGGTACACAGTTTAATCCACACCTGGGAGATGGAATTCATCATCCCCATGACTGCCTTCACAGTGAATGGAGGATCTGGAGTAGCAAGAGGCTGAGTGTGTATGTGTGGCTGGAGAGTCAGTTTATTAATGAAAAATATTGACAGCCAAGGGAAATAATCATTTGGCCCCATTTCTGTCCAAACACACTCTCCCAGTTGCATATGGCATAGGAAGCCCATTTGAAATCAGAAGGATGCTTGGTGGGCACAAAACTGGAGTTAGGGAGTTATCTGGATGGTCTTAACGACATTGTCTGCAAACTGTGATGGCTGTTGGGATCCATCTTCCCAGAGTTAGATCCATTCAGGCCCATTGAGGAACCAAGACCCCACTGTGGCCCAGATAATGCTAGAAGCAATGTGCTAACACTCTGCCTCTGGGCTCTGAGATGCTCAGGCTGCAGCCCTTGTTACCTGCGTTCAGTTTCAGTGACAGCTGAGTCTGCTCCCGCAGTGGGATGGGCACCTTGGGCTGGTCTTCCCGCACTGGCACAGGGGACAGCAAGCCCCTTCCTCATGCTGCCAGTCTCCTTTTAGGATAGCTTGTCAGTTTGCTTTTGCCTCACAAGTGCCACCCTCAAGTTTGGATGACAGCTATGGACAACTAAACTGTATCAGTCCTGGTGCAATGAGAGAGGTCAGGTGTTTACAGTGAAGGGCTGATCAAGCATGTTCGTCCCATCCCCATCCAAGGAGAAGAGAGGTCGCTGTGAGAGAAGTGAGGATCCGAGGAGGGGACATCAAAGCTGACTCAGAGGATACTGCCTGTTGCCAGCAGGTGATGTCTGCATCTTAAGCTCAGGTGCTCTTGCCATGCCTTGGACCTTCAGCAAGGAAGTGATTCATGCTGCCTCGTTTCACAAAGGATGTGCGATAGTTTACACAAGGAACACACAAAACAGGACAAAGCAAATAGGTGAGTAAATCAGGGTGGGAATAAATTAAGGTCTTCTGCCATGGCCTGAAAATTTGGGTCTGAGCCTCCCAGTAGCCAAAGCATAGATGAAAACATGATTGGTCCCAGAATGACAATGCAGTGAGGTAGAGGATTACATGGAGCCTTAATGTGGGCACATGGAGGAAGCTCCTGACTTGGCCAAGAAGGCTCAGGAAGGCTCCCTGGAGGAGGTGATACACAAACAAGATGCTATCTCTTTCAGGGATCTTTGGCACAAAAATAATTGACTTCTAATGGGTTGGACAGAGCCCGAAGGCCAGAGCTGCCTAATTAGTGGCCCCATCCTAGTGAGAAATTTTCAGTATAATAATTGTATTAATTAATTATCTATTGATGTCTAACAAATCACCCCAAAACTTAATGGCTCCAAAAAAATGAACATTTGTGATCTCACACTGTTTCTGTGGGTCAGGAATTCAGGAGCTTAGCTGGGTGGTTCTGGCTTAGACTCCCTGATGAGCTTGCACCTGGGGCGAGGGGATCTGCCTCCAAGCTGCCTCATTCACAGAGCAGGTAAGTTAATGCTGGCTGTGGGTAGGAGGTCTCAGGTGCTCACTCTTTGGACTTTTCCGTGGGGCTGCTGGAGTGTCCTCATGACATGACAGTAGCCCTGCCCCAGAGCGAGTGACCCAAGAGAATCAGGTGAAAGTCACAGGGTCTTTCAGGACCTAGCCTTGGAAGTTACATTCTGCCATCCCCACAATATCCAATTAGTACATAGATCAACCCTATTCAGGTTAAATAGCAGGCATGAATACCAGGACGAAGGGATCATGGAGGTCGTCTTGGAGGCTGGTATAATTAAAGTGTTAATAATAATAAATGATAAAGATAACAACCACAGCCAATATGCAGTGGGAGCCCAGGCATTGATCTGACTCTTAGAGAAGGATCTGACATGTATGATTCTCATTGAATCCTCTCAGTGACTTATGGTTTGGGTACTGTTATCAGCCCTACAATATAGAAGGGAAATGATGGCTCAGTGAGGATGTGTGAGTGGCCCAAGATCACACAGCAAATGAGTGGTGAAGTCTGAACATGAACTGATGTTTTTATGAGTCCAGAGCCCATTCTTTTGACTACAACCCTATACTCCCTCCCTAAGGTACCTTTCCTTTCAAGTCTAGAGGCACAGTTTGTCTAGACCTCTCTCTCTTCAGAAAGCCAAGCCAGAGGGCCTTGGGAACTGGAGCAGGAGAAGCCACTCCCCTAGGCAGGCTGGCCCTGAGCCGAGCTTTGCAGGCCTTGCCAAGGCAGAGGATTTACTCTCCTTCTGAGGAAGACTCAGGCTTTGCTTCTTCCCTGACTTATGAGCTGTGTAGGTGAAGGGTGTGTGTGTCTGACCTTTTCAGTTACTTCTTTTCATGATCACTACAGCTGCTGCAGAGAAATGAACTTGGTTCATGTTTTCCTAGCTGCTGGAACCCCACCTTCCTGCATCCTGATGGCCGCCATGGCCCAGGTGCTCAGCAGAGGCAAAACTGCCCAGGCTCAGACTCAGGAACTCCCAGGACGGTCGAAGCTGACGGGGTCACATGGGGTCCATGGAGGCCACTTAACTTTAAATCCACTCTCAAGACCCCACTCTCCTCTCCACCTCCCACCCCAGCCCTTGGCCCAGGTCTTCCCCCGGGAACTTGCTTCACCACCACCCCAACCCGCTGACCCCCAGAAAAGGCACATCTCTCCCTGCCTCAGGGGGTCAGCGCCCCCTGTGTCCTCCCAGGCCCCACCTCCTCTGGTCTCTCCACTCAGAATGAACGCTCCCTCCTTGCTGTGCGCTTTGTGTGGTCTTGTTCTGTCCTCTGCTGTGGCCCTCTTTACTTTCAGCTGTACTTATCTGCAGACTTTTTTCTTTTAAAAAAACAAAGGGCCATGGTTCCTATCTGGAGGAACCATAGAGCCCTCCTCATCTTTTTTTTGCATGGCTCAGTACATTTCTTGTCTCTACCTAATGATCTGTTAAGGTGAGAATGTTTATTTAACTGAGTGGGAGTATGGCAATATCACCCCGAGATAAAGGTGCTGGCATTCTGAAATGCACTTAGAATAAAACCCAAATCCTTGCCATGGCTGTCAAGGCACTGTAGGGGTTGGCCCCAGCCTGCCGTGATCTCACCTTCCATCACTCTCGCCCTGGCCCACTGAGCTTTAGCCACACAGCTGTGACCCTGACCCTGCTGCTCCCTCGCCAGAGCACACACCCCGCCTCTCTGCAGGCTGGCTCCTCCCCGCCACTTCCATCCAGCTCAGCCCTCCCTAACTTCTCCATCTTGCTCCGCACTGCCCAGCAGCTCTTCATTGTAGTATCCCACTGTATTTTCCTCACTGAATTTATCAATTTCAGAAATCACTCTTTTAAAAATGAATTTCACTTTATTATCTTTTTTTTTCTTTAGAGATAAGGTCTCATTCTTTCTCCCAGGCTAAATGCAGTGGCATGATCATAGTTCATTCCATCCTCGAGTTCCTGGGCTCAACTGGTCCTCCACCTCAGCCTCCAGAATAGCTGGGACTATAGGCACAGACCACCATGCCTGGCTAATTTATTTCTAATTTATTTTTTGTAGAGACAGGATCTTGCTATGTTGCCCAGGTTGGCCTTGAACTCCTGAGCTCAAGAGATCCTCCTGCCTTGGCCTCTCAAAGTGCTAGGATTACAGGCATGAGCCATCATGCCTGATCTATTATCTTTATCCTCCAGCAGGACATAAGCTCTACGTGGACTGGGATCTTGCCCGTCTTGCTGGCTGCTGTGTCCTTAGAGTCTCAAAGAGTGCGGGGCTTGTGGGAAGTTCTTACTTCATGTTTGCTGAATGAATAACAGGTGGTTGCACACAAAGTAGTCACATGCAAACCTCTGTCTTTCCCCTGTTTGAGGAGTCTCCATCCTAGCCCCTAGTGTCTTGCCTTTACCATGGAACACATAGTGAATGAAATGAATTAAAGAGTCACTTGCCCAGTAGGGTATCTTCTTTTTAAGGAGACAGACCAAATCATGTGTTTCTCCAACCCCTCAGCATCTTGAACCCCTCAGCCACTGCTTGAAGTGCTTGTTGAATTAAATAGAATCCTTTGAAACTGCTGTATCACCAACTTTAGTAATTGAAGCAAAGGGGCCTGTCTGGTCCTTCTAACATGACTTGTTGGGGAAGCTAACACCTGGAGTTCTCATTCTCAGGTATGGGTTCCGGATCCTGTGAGTGCAAAGGCCACACCTTACACAGCAGACGTGTTGATGGAAAACGGGGCGCATCTGCCTAAGATGCCAGGTGTCAGAGGAGCAGCACAATATCCTTCTGACACTTGAAAATTGTGAATTTGAAAGGTTCCTTCTCACTTGTCAGCTGTCCAGGCCTCCCCTGCCAAGATGGATTCCTCACCCTCCGAGGCTGAACACTCCACTGCCCCAGGACCAGCCAGCAGGCATTGTTAAGATCCCACAGTGGGCACAGCAGCTCAGGCGTCCTGGGCACTTGAGTCTTAGTGTTTTATCAGGATTATTTCAGTTCCAAGTGCTTTTTAAAAGGGATTATACCACCTTGAGCACTGAAAACATGTTGGGTAGAAGTTGCTTTAGGCATAGCTGGATTGAAGGGAGAAACTGGATCAATTGCTGCTTAGTTTATTCTTCTTAGGGGGAGAGGCTCGCTGTGGGGCAAGGTGGCCTCTGAAATCCTCAGACTCACTTGTTTAATTGCCCAATCATTATACACTCACTCCATTCTAGCCATTCATTTTTTTTTCTCCTGAGATGGAGTCTCGCTCCATCTCCTAGGCTGGAGCACAGTGGTGTGACCTCGGCTCACTGTCACCTCCACCTCCCGGGTTCAAGCGATTCTCCTGCCTCAGCCTCCCAAGTAGCTGGGACTATAGGCACATGCCACCACTCCCTGCCAATTTTTGTGTTTTTAGTAGAGATGGGGTTTCACCATGTTGGCCAGGCTAGTCTTGAACTCCTGACCTCAGGTGATCCATTCACCTCCCCCTCTCAAAGTGCTGGAAGTCGCCATGCCCGGCCTCCAGCCATTCCTTTTATTTCTGGTCCTCAAATAAACCATGCACACTCCTGCCTTAGGATGTTTGCACTGGCTAGTCCATGTGCCTGGAAATTCCTAACACCCACCCCTGCATTGCTGCGCTCCTCATTCCCTGACCTCCTGCACAGCTTTGCTCACATTTACCTTAGTGAGGCTGATCCTGACCCTCCTATTTAAAATTAGAACTCCTCAGCCCACCCAGTCCTTCTTACCATTCTCACTTTCCACTCCCTCATAGCAATTGTTATCTTTTTTTTTTTTTTTCTTTTGAGGTGGTTTCTTGCTCTTATTGCCCAGGTTGGAGTGCAATGGTACAACTTCAGCTCACTGCAACCTCTCCCTTCTGGGTTCAAGTGATTCTCCTGCCTCAGTCTCCTGAGTAGCTGGAATTACAGGTGCCTGCCACCACGCCTGGCAAATTTTTTGTATTTTTAGTAGAGATGGGGTTTCACCATGTTGGCCAGGCTGATCTCGAACTCCTGACCTCAGGTGATCCACCAGCCTCAGTCTCCCAAAGTGCTGGGATTACAGGTGTGAGCCACTACACCCAGCTGCCGCAATGACTGCTTTCTAACGTTCTCCATGTGGCACTTAGTAATTATCTCTATTGTCCTATCACCCACTAGAATGTCTGTTGTGTTCACTGATGTATCCCAAGAACCTGAAGGGCCCTCTCACATAGCAGTTGCTCAATTTGTTAGAAGAATGAATGAAGCAGAAGGAAATTAATTTAACAGCCAGACACTGGAAATTCAGCAGTGAACAAAAAGTACCTCCCACTCCAAAACCTCCATGCTTTTGGCCCTTACTTTCTGGTGGGAATGGAAGACAATAAATGAGATTTTAAAGAAGCACTAAATATAGGGCGTTGCAAGTGGCAGTGGGGCAGGGCAGGAAACACAGTCGAGATGAGCCCAGTCCCTGCTGTACGCCGAGAACCCAGCGAGGATGGAGACCGCTCTTTTTCTGTCATTTTAAGTTTATTCTTTTTGGAAGCAGCAAAGGACAAGCACACTGCTAATGATGGTAATAAAGCTTCTCCCAGATTTGTTGACAAGTTGCGTTGGCTTTATTTTCATTCTCTTCTCAATTTGGGAGTGGGTATGGGCGGCCTTCTGCCAACCCACCATTGCCTTGCCATTTCCCACTCTCATAATTTAAATGAAGAAATATGCAGATTGGCTGGGAGCTGCTGGTGTTTGGAAACCTCGCTTGGAGCCAGCTGCTGCGTGGAGAAGAAGCAACCCAGACCAATAAGCAGGCATTGATTCGCATTGGCATTAATGTCTTTTTGTATTGACACAAGTATCTTATCAAAATTTGCCTGGGGGGAAACATCCATCTTCATATTGACTTAAAATAGAAGATACTGCGGGGTGGGAATTCTATCTCTATAGTATAGACCTCTGCATACAATTGCATAATCAATATTTCATCATCAAATTATGATCGGGCTTTCAATGTTTTGCAGAGGACCTGGAGATGAGTCATCAAGTGTAATAATAATACTGAAATGCAAAGGCTTTTTTTTTCCATTCTAATAAGAGTTGGGGACACTCTGTGGCCATTCTGTGTAGGCAGCAGAAAAGACTCACCTGGCTGCAGGAGAGATATGGTGAAAGCATTTGTAGACAAGAAGCTGCCTACACGTTACCATTGCTAGAGAATTAACTATATGAATTAATATAGTTATTATTCAGCCACATTGCTGTACCCCACCTGAACCCTCTCTGATCCCTTCTGTTGCTTCACTGTATCAGTGCCTTCAGTGGTCAGCATGTGCCGCTCTTGGGGAAGTGCTTGGGTGATTAAGTCCCCTGGGGGCAGTGCTTAGCCGGAAACTGAGGACTGGGGGACAGGAAAGCCCAGCTCCCTTGCCTCCCGGACAATGCCGAGGAGTCATTGACATCCCAGAGTTCCCCTGGGGATCAGGTGGAAGCTACTCCCGGGGGGCTTTGTTTGGATGACTGATTCCCTGTGCTTGGCTCCCTGGCCCCCTTGTCCCATTTCTGCCACTCTGTTATTGTCCCCTGGGAGCATTTCCTTAACACAACACATGTACCTGAAGCCTTGTCTCCCACTGAACATGCACCATTCATTCTTCAAATGTTTATTGGCTTTCTACCATGTGCCACGCGCTGTGGTCGGAGCTAGGGACAGAGCAGTAAGAGAAGTAGGCATGGCTCACATCTCTGTGTTCATTTTGGTGCTTTTGGCTATAAAAAGAGAGAAATTAAACAGTATCTTATCATCTCACGTTGGCGGGAAGTCGGAAGGCTCTGTTGCTACAGCTGCTCAGTGGTGTCATCAGGGTCCTGGTTCTTTCCATCACTCTGTTGGCTGTGTTGGGGGTTGGTTTAGTCTTCAGGCTGGGCGCGAGTGGCTGCAGCACTTCCAGGCACCACATCCAGACACAGTAACATGCTGGGGAAGGAGAGAGGCCTCTTCCTGTGGCCCTTCCTTTCGAGCAAGGACACTTTGCTTGAAGCTCCTGCCTCCCCAGCAGAATTACCTTTGTCTCATTGGCCTCATTGAAGTGGGTCCAGTGCCCCTCACCGAGTCATCCTGGCGAGGGGATGGAATTACCAGTCAGGTTTCCTCTGGACCTGGGAGTCGGGGTGGTTTCTCCCAAGGCTCAAGGGGGGCTTGAGTGGGACTGAGATTGTGTTGGAAGGAAGAGAGGAACTTTGTCCCGGTCTTTCTCCGTCACCCTGCCCTTTTGGTCTCCTTCGTGGCACTCCAGTTGGGCTACAATCAGACGCACATTCCTCGGTGTGATTTTGTCTGTCTCACTTACTACATGGTAACTCCCTGAGGGTGGGAGCCCTGACTGTTCTGCTCAGCAGCGGTGAATATGACCATGATTATAATTAGCACAATGCCATGCAGATAATTATGCTCAATAAATACTTGAATAAATGGTTGGTAATATAAAGGGAATGAATGCATGAATGAATGAATGTGTGCAGTTTAAAGAGAAGATGTGAAGAAAAGGTGGGAGTGGAGCTGTCCTGTGACAATGGCGGCAGCAAGGGGCCCCTCCTTTCCAAGGCAGCCCAAGGATAAAACAGGAGGGGGCTTCCTTCTTCCCAAGGCAGCAAGGGTGGCAGCTCTGGGTCAGAGAGACCGAGGCTCATGCTTTGGCTCTGATGCCAGCTATGTGGCTTCAGGCATGACTCCTCCTCTCTGAGCCTTGCCATCTTCTCTGGAGATATTGTGAGAATTCAGTCATTGGACAATTTGTTGAGCATCTATTGTGTAAAGATGCTGGAGCACATGTAGGAAAAGTGCAGGGCGTTGTGGAAATATTTATGGGATCCAGCTGCAGGCTACAGGGTCAGTGCTTAAGCTGAGGTCTGAAGGATGCACAGGCATCAGCAGGTGACTGGGGTGGAAACGAGGGGAAGGGAAGAAAGCAGGCCCTGAGCCTCTGAGCCGGGAGCCAGGCTTGTGTGAGGAAAACAAGGCCTGAGCTTAGGGTGAGAAGGGGGGCGTGGCATGAGAGGAGGCAGTGAGGCCAGCTGGGCCAGACCGAGGAGGCGGCGGAGGCCACAGCACACCTTCTACTGTGTGTGTGTGTTTTTAAAAAAATATTTATTTTAATTAAATATATTAAATTATTTTATGTTTTAGATAAAGTCTTGCTCTGTCACCCAAGCTGGAGTGCAGTGGCACAATCCCAGCTCACTGCAGTCTTAAACTCCTGGGCTCCAGTGATCCTCCCACCTCTGCCTCCTGAGTAGCTGGGACTACAGGCGCACCCACCACACATGGTGCTGTACTTTATTCCACGTAGTGGGCACCACAGAAGGGGTCTGGATGGAATGGCAGCTGATGAGTTTCAGCTGTCAAATGGAGGAGGCATTCAGCCACGTGGGACCACGCAAGGGGCTGCTTCGCTTTCCCAGCAAGAGTCGAAGTGGCTTGAACTGCTGTAGCAGCAATGGTGAAGGAGAGGGATGGGCTGATTTGAGAGATGCTGCGAGGCAGGTCTGGTAAGCCAAGGAGAATCAGAGATCCTGTCCTTGCTGGCTTCAAGGACACTGGTTCTCACCTGCTTACTGAAAAGTACAAACCACGTCCTCCCCATCAAGGAGGATAAACCCAAGGGTTTGCAGAGGGAAGCTTTCTTTCACTCTGAGCCCAGGGTATGAGAGGAGAATCAGGCATAATGCAGTTAAGAAATACCATGTAATCAATCACACAAGCTCAAATAAAATGCACTGTCCAAACGCGTTGCTAGCATTTTCCCACATCAAACGGAGGCCCAGGTGAATCACCAGCATCGCTAGAATATTGGTATTTGAAGCTGGAAAGGGGATCCTCATTTTTGGTGGATGGAAAAGTTGGTGGGGGTCAAATATAAGAAGTGTTTAGGGGTCTAAGTTCTAGAAAAACTAATGCACTTGTGAGAAGGGGCTATAATGCCATCCAAAGTGCATGGGATTTGGAGTTGGAAGGCCTGCCTTTGAATCCCAGACTACTACACATTAGCCGTGTGACCTTGGCGGGTCACTTAGCCTCTCTGATTCTTTTCCTCATCTAGAAAAGGGAGCTGATCACAGTTGCTTCAGAGGCTACCGTGGAAATAAAAGGAAATAATGGTAGTGAAAGTGCTTTGTCAACTGCAAAACAATATCAAATATTGGGGATTATTAAGAAAGTATTTTTTAAGCAAAAAAGTCTAATTAGGTGATATTATTGAATTGAGGTTAATTGTTGAGTGTTAGGAGAATGTCTTTATCTTTAAGAGAAGCATGCTGAAATATTAGGAGGGAAATGTCAAAATGTTTAAAACATTCAAATGGTTTGGAATAAAACAAAATTGTACAGCTCAATGAATGAGCTGTCTACATATCTACTTATATCTATATTTTAAAAAATGTGGCAAAACATTGACCACTGGTTAATCTAGGGAAAGGAAAGTAGTGTTTATTAAGCTATTTTTAATGTTTCAGTAGACTTGAAAACTTTCATAACAAAAATCAGAGGGGAAATCACTTCCAGGTGGGCAGCAGGTCTAAATACGGAGGTAAAACAATGCCTCAGAAGGTGACAAAGGGCAGTGTCTTCATGGCCTTGGGTAAAGGTGGCATTTGGTAGGCAGGAAACACCCAGCCTCTCCCCCTGGCCCTCCCATCATCTTCTCCTGGTTCCTCCCTTTGGCTGAAGTCAATGATAAGTCCAAAGGCAGAGCCCAGTGATGAAATACAGGATTGGCCTTCAAAGGTATGGAGCCAGGAAGCGGGCAAAGAAGGATAGAGGATGGACCTGAAGGTACAACTAGAGAAAAACCAGCACTTCTCTTTTTGTGGGACATGGCAGATGGAAGTTCAAATGCCAGATAATCATTTTGCCCAGTTGCCCAATGCAAACCCGGCTATCCCTTCTCCTGTAAAGTCTGTGGCTGGATCTGGCAAGTAAAGACTTGCCTTTCTAACTAGAGAACAATGCATGATGAGAAGCTGTCCTTCCTTCCCTGATTTTGGATATTATGGTGTGAGGATATGATGCCAGGAGCTGCTACAGCCACTCTGCCACTAAGAGGATGGCAGAGCAGCCACCAAGAGCCCTGACATTGTTGAGTAACAGGGCCAACGCTGGACCACCTGCTGCTAGACTTCCCGATACATGCGAAAAAGGCTCTGGTGCTGGGGTTCCCTTGTGGTTGGGTGTCTTGTCTCTTGCTGTCACGAACATCTTAGTCACAGTCGAAGTAACTTCCTTGTCTCTTTTCCCTTAGTCACACCCTTTCCCCAACATGCTAGATTTCCTACTGTGATAGTAATGAGAAAAATACTAGCAACAAGGAAGGCAAGGAAATGGGAGCCAGACACAGTGGCTCACACCTGTAATCCTAGCACTTTGGGAGGCTGAGGTGGGCAGATCGAATAACTTGAGTCCAGGAGTTCAAGACCAGTCTAGGCAACATGTCAAAACCCTGTTTCTACAAAAAATAGAAAAATTAGTTTGGTGGCATTAACCTGTAGTCCTAGCTACTTGGGAGGCTGAGGTGGGAGGATCGCTTCAGCCTGGGAGGTACAGGCTGCATTGAGGTGAGATAGCACAACTGCAGTCCAGCCTGGAAATGGGCCTGAGGAAGAGAAAAGCACCGAGGTGCCATCTATCATATCAGAGGTGGGAAATGCAGAAGCACACATCATGGTTTGCATTTCCATACAGGGTGCCGAGCTGATGGATGGAGGAGACAAGGCTTCACTTCTGGAGTACCTGCCGCGGTGATCGTCCAGAACCCTGGATCCCTAGTATCAGCTCTGCGCACCCACCTTGCAGCTTCTAAGTGCTGTGCTGCTAAGAGCTCCCCACCCCAGGACCTCAGGGGCTGCTCTTTCTTGGGCTCTGGAGCCACATCACCCTTACCAAGAGCCCAGGTAGCTGATGACTAATCCACGTAGAGAAAAATGCCTCACAGCTCCTTTGCCCAGGCTGCACTAACCCTGAAGCATAATTTATGCTGCAAAGCCCCTCATGGGATCAGGCTGAGGCTTGAGTTTCAGCCCAATTGCTTCTCCACCCTCTTACTCATCTGTCCTGGGAGAGCTCTGTAGAAGATGTGGTGTAAAGTCACATGCAGTGGCAAACAAAAGACTCCATGGGGCCTTTGCCCTGAGATCCTTGGCCATGGCACCCTGATCCCTGCATAAATCACCCAAAATCCTTCTGCAGGCTCTCCTGTAATGCAGAGCTTACAAAGCCCACCACTGTCTGACTCTTTCAAGGATTTATTTCATTTGCAAATGGCTTTTCTCAACACAATGCCATTAACTTCTGGAGAGACCTGAAAGCTGGCATTTATGTGAAAGTGAAGTCTAAGTCCTCAGGCTCCCTGTCCTGCTCAGTGTCTTTTCTGCAGGGCAGAGACAGCCAGGAAGCTGACAGCAGAAAGGTGACATTTGCCTGGACACAGACTTATTTACCTTCTCCCACCAAACATTCTATTTTCCCAATGAAGTCTTTGCCCTCTGCTGACCTGAGAACCCGTCAAGACCTTGAGCTTGGTAGAGTGTGCTGCCAACACTGCTCCCCTTATTACCCATTTCAGTCACTAATCTGGGACTACATCAGTGGTTCTCAACCCTGGCTGCACTTCAGATTCACCTGAGAGCTTTTCCAAAATACACCTCCCCTCCTTCCCAGGAATCTCTGGCATAGGTATGAGATCCCGGCAGGTATGAGAGAAAGGAAAATAAGAGAATCTGCCTGGTAACTGTCAGGGTGAAGGAATTAACATGTTCTCTAAAACCATGTTAAAAGGTCAGAGCCCAGCACAGTGGTGCATACTTGTAATCCTAGCACTTTGGGAGGCAGAAGCAGGAGGATCACTTAAGCCCAGGAGCTCGAGTCTGCAGTGAGTTGAAGTCATGCCATTGTACTCCAGCTTGGGCAACAGAGTGAGACCCACACCACTGTACTCCAGCCTGGGCAACAGAGTGAGACACTCAGGCATCAGTCTCACTCTAGCACCCCAGGTGACTTCAATGAGCAGCAAAGGCTGAGAACCGCTGCTTCACAGAAAGGAGCGTGACCTGGGGGAGCCAGGAAGGTCTTCTGAGACCCAATCCTGTTGGTTAACTTCATTTCCCAACAAAGGGCTGCTAGATCCTCCTGCACTTCTCAAGTCATCCTTGTGTTTTGTAAAATACTGCTTTCTTTAAAAAATTAAGTATGTGGTGCCTCTGAAACTGTGAACATTTCTGAAGATCATCATGAACTGTTGGTAACTGTAAAATCCAAGAAGGCAGAAGCAGAGGGACAGGTATCTGGAGACATAGGTGGCTGCTGCTCCCAGCATCAAAGGCATTCATCTGTATTCATCCTGTAGGTGGAAGCTTCTGCTCCCCCGTGGAGGGCCGGAGAATGTGCTGGAGTAAGTGTGGCTGAAGTGTGCAGTTACACACTCCGTACAGACTTTCACAGAGCATGTTAAGTTTTGTGAAGTGCTTACTAGATCACGAACATTGCTTTAAAAAAAAATCAGAGTTTATCACTTAACAAAAGACATAATTTGCCGCCACACACTCAGAAGTACCACTCTGAGTAATAATTTGGCCCTTACAAAATTATCATTTTCCTGTTATTTTCACCTGTGTTCAAGGGAAGGAGCAAAGTTTGATCTTCAAATAAATAATATAAACATCAGTTAATTACCCAGAAAGATTTGCTTTTTTTTTTTTCCAGTCTAAACCTTTTAATGACCACCTTCAAAGGCAGAGGGTATCTGAGGGAGAGAGTTTCACATCAACTTTACTGTTCCACTTCAGGAAATTCTGACTATTTATTTATTTTTCAGAAAGGGTCTTGCTCTACTGCCCAGGCTGGAGTACAGTGGTGTGATCACGGCTCACTGCAGCTTTGATCTCCTGGGAGTAAGTGATCCTCCTGCCTCAGCCTCCCAAGGTGCTAAGATTACAGCATATTCCACTGTGCTGGGCTCTGACCTCTTAACATAGTCTTAGAGAACATGTTAATTCCTTCCCCCTGATAGTTTCCAGGAAGAGTCTCTTATTTTCCTTTCTCTCATACCTGTTGGTTAGGAAAGACATTATCTTTCCAATAAATTCTTTATTTAACTTAGTATACAAGTTAAATAAACTTTCTATATATCCCATTTTGGGTATATATAGAAAACTAAGATTATTTGTTTGACCTCATGCAGGAAAAATAATCATTTAATGAATGGTATTTGCCATTTCTAGTCAGGTTTTTTTTTGAGGGTGGTGATAAGTAGATGCAGCGTTTATCTACTGCTCAATACCAGGTCACTTAGCTTCCTGATCCCTACAAATATTTCGTTCTGAGCAGTGGTTATGCACTGAAGAGAAGTATCACCACTTCCAGCTCACACACCTGCCACCTGCAGCTTGACCTTTGCCCATTGCTTTGTAGTTTTCTTACTTGTGTACCATCCTTCTACTCCAGCAGGGGTCTCAGCCCTGACTGCCCATGCCCAGCACTTGGGGCTTAAAAAAGATGGGTGTGCCAGCCCTAGGCCCAGAAATTCTGATTCCATTGGCTTAGGATGGGGCTTAGGCACAGGTATATTACAGCAGATCCCCAAGGAAGTCTAATGTGTGGTTGGTTTTGGAAGCACGGTTGTTGACCGTCAGGTCTTCCTGATAGCTGGCAACATTGTGTCCTCTGCCTGGTATCCCTAGCACCTGTGATGGAGTCTGGTACAGGACAGAGACTCACGAGTCTGCTGTGAATGATGCACCAACTGTATCTAGAATGAATTTGGAATCCTTGTATCCTCATGCCACAGTATCACCCTCTTCTGATGCATTCCTCAGATGCTGTGAATTAAGCAAGAAGCCAGAATGTCAATTCTAAAGAAGCAGGACTGCTGGAACATGAATTCACCATGGTTTGCCCTGGGCCCATGTTCCATTACTTGTTAATATTCAAAGACAATGCCATAGCATTTAGTCAGTTAAAAACAAAAAAAGAAAAAAAAAACCCAAGTCAGTATACTGAAAAGGAATATTAAGTTATTCAGAAATGCATGGCAATGGATTGCAGACATGTGAAGCAAAATCA
The DNA here is from genome assembly GCF_048565385.1 of Saimiri boliviensis. Classification (NCBI taxonomy): domain Eukaryota; kingdom Metazoa; phylum Chordata; class Mammalia; order Primates; family Cebidae; genus Saimiri; species Saimiri boliviensis. The sequence goes on from NC_133449.1 coordinate 122,998,946, forward strand.
GTGCTACCTAATTCCTCCAGAGAATGCTGTGCAGAACAAACATCCCTTTCTTCCATGTGGCTTAAAAAAATAGCTACCTAAAGAAAAAAAATGAAAAATAGCTGAATACAAAAGCAGAAACCCAACTCTCAATTTTTCACTTTATTTTTGGCTGGTTGGCTGATTGATTGATCCACTCATTCATTCATTCAATTTGGGCATACCGAACCTCTTTATACCAGGCACTGTTCCCTGTGATGGGATACTGCAGTGAACTCAAGTAACCTGTGCCTGGTCACATGGAACTTACATTCAAAAGTGGAAGGTAGGTAAGAAACAAGAAGGCAGACAGCACGGAATTCAGACAATGAGGGTGGTGAGGATCAAATTGCAGGGGCCAGGAAACAGGTGCAGCCCTGGCAGTCATGGAGGGTCTCTGTGATCTGGCCTGGGAGCTTACGTCCGGATTTCTGCGGGTAGGAGATAGCAAATGCATAGGTGCAGAGGCAGGAATGAGCTGGAAATGTGAGCAACAGAAAGTCTAGGGGCCAGATGTTGGCAGGAGAAGGAGGAGTGGTAGGAAATGGGAGGCAGGAGCCGGGCGGCACGGGGTTCTGCATGCCATGGGAAGGACTATGCATGGAGATAGTAAAAACGGCAAATGATGCCACCAGTTTTCACTTTAACAGAATTGCTACCACAAGAGAGGTCTGTAATAGGAAATGGGCTGAGTGAATTTTCTAGCCCCAGGGAAGCCATTCCATTATTGGGTCAAGCCTCACAAAATCACTTGAGTAAAAAAATAATTGCAAGACTTTTCTTTTCTTCCTGAGTGTTGGGATGAGAGAGGGGGCTGTTGAGTCTATTCTTCCCCCAGATGTCCATATAGCCTTTTAATTTTATTTTTCTTTTATTAGACAGAGTTCCAGTCTATCACCCAGCCTGGAGAGCAGTGGCGGGATCTCTGCTCATTGCAGCCTCCATGTCCTGGGCTCAAGCATTCCTCCCTCCTCAGCCTCCTGAGTAGCTGGGACTACAGGCGTGCACCATCACGCCTGGCTAATTTTTGTATTTTTGTAGAGATGGGGTTTCACCATGTTGTCCAGGCTGGTCTCAAATTCCTGGGCTCAAGTGATTTTCCCACCTAGGCCTCCCAAAGTGCTGGGAATACAGGCATGAGCCACTGTGCTTGGCGCCCCCTGTCTTTTTATTGTCTTCATTTAAACCTCTGTTCAAATGTCATTTCCTCAAAGAGGCCTTCTTCTCTGCTTCTGGTGGTCTTCAAAGTCTCTACTACTACAATATATTATACTGTATATCTATTTGCTCATTTCACACTTCCCCCTCCCTACTGGAATGTAAATCCCTGAGGTCAAGGGCTTCATTTATTTTGCTTTCTGCTGTACTCAGTACAATTCTTGTACTCGGCACATGGTAAGTGCTCAACAAATACCTGTTGAATGAATTAGTTGGAATAAATGCCATTGGGATTCGCTGCATTTATCTGGGCACAAAGGACTTGGGAAAGCCCTTGTGTTGCGATGCTTCTGTTTCCCAAGCAATTCGTGTCCTTTCTAATCTTTCTGCCTTAATCACTTTAAATGTACCGACAAGCACAATTGACCAATAATAGCGCCTATGCTCTTGTTACATCATTTGTAATCCATGATGCTCTTTCTATTCGTAATGGCCTTTCAATTTTTCATGACTTAAAATGGACGACATGCATAATGAATACAAATAGCAAATTGATTAAATGTAATGCATATTCTACTGCTTGCTGGGCTTATGCCTGTTATTAATGACAGAAATCCAGCAAATTCTCATGAAAACACCGATGACATACAACCTTTAATGCAAGATGTTGGAGCACTAGGGGTCCTAAATTTTCCTAATTACTGAGCAACAGCAGACGTTAATTTCCCAGATGGCAACCTTTGTAAATAAGAACATCAGCATGGCTGCTTTGTCCAAGTTCTTTTTGCTGAGCACAAAACCCATCATGCAACCCATTTTTACTTCCTCAGACTATTTGTGTTGTGTTTCAAACAAAAATACACTTGAGAGATTGCCTTATGAGCAAAGTATAAAGGATGCCACTTGTGCAAAATCAAATTTATTGTCTGTTCAGGGATTGCATGTTTTTTTGGAATCCTAATACATCGTGATACAGATGCCACATAGCTTCAGTTTGTGCACTGAGCATTAAAGTATCACAAAAATGAGAACACAAAACAAGAAAGAAGACATAATGCAATGGACAATATGGTAAAGGACATGCTTTGAAGAGACTTGTCTGGCTAAATGTGCAGTCTTGGTTTCAGATTGCCAGAGAATGAGCTGGTTTACAATAAAAGGCTATGTGAACAAACCTTCTTTCCCCATTAGTGGGAAACTTCTGGGAAGCAGGCGTTTTCTTTGACACACTGGGGCACATGATGACTGGTTTACCTAGGCTGGCACTGGAAAACAACGAGCGCTTGTTTGATGGGTCTATTAAGAGGAAATGAAGGGGATAGGAGCATTTATCGAGACCCACCCATGCTCAGAAAGTAACGTTCACAGCATGCTGACCACTGCTCCTGTAGTCTTCCTCCTGAAGCACAAATGGGCCACTCTGCAGAAGGTAGGTGGGGTGAGAGAATGGGCAGCTGTGATCCTGGTACACTTCCCCAGCAGGTCCTCCGATGAGACCTTGACAGGTCTGCCTCCATGACATATCAGGCTCTGAGTCAGTGGAATTCCAAACCTAGGAAAATCAGATCTCTGCCAGAATGCACGCTGCCAATTTGGGGCCCAGAGTGGTTTTGATGATACCTGGGTCTAGGCTTAGTAGATTCCCTTCTACCTCTGAAAGTGTGCATATTGTCGGGTTGACTCCAGAAGTGACCCTAAACAAGTGAGTGGTGCATCGGGAGACACAGAGAGCCTGGGTAGTGAGGGAGAAGTGAGACAGGGAAGGAAAAGTGGCCACACAATATAGGATGCATTATTAAGTCAGCTACCACAGAGGGTGATGGCAGTTGAACCTCACAGGGTCACTCTGGAAAACTGCAAAGTACGTGGCTTGGAATTACTTTAGCCAAGTGGTGAGGGAGCTGGGGTATTTATACCCATATAACCAGCAGCCACTGCTTAAGAGTGCCCCCAGAGAGATACTAATTCCTAGGCACTTTCACCTTTCCATGCCTATGGACAAAGTGGGTTCCAGGAGCCTAGGGGCTATGTCTGACAAACATGCAGTGGATATGGGTGGAGCGCCCATAGAGACTACTTCAAAGTCATCCAGGGACTTAGGATCCCTTCCAGCATACACAAAACCCATGCCCCCACCCTAAACTTCTGAAGGCATCACCGTTACTCAAGATCAAAATGTCTGATTAATGTACACAGTGCATTAAGTACACTTTTGAATGTGATTTGAAAGGGGAATGACATTAGCAGACTCTACTTGCTGAATTTTCCACTCTATGGAGATGGCAAGACAGACTTCCTGCTAACATTTAGGAAATACACATGCCCTCCTCCCCTACTGTCACACGTCTTTGTGAGAGAATAAAGAATTCACAACTAGTTCTAAAAAAGAAACTAGGAAGAGAAACACTGACTATAGAGTAAGAGAAAGCAACAGCACTGACAGAGAGACAGACAGAAAAGAATGAGAATTTCATTTATTAAAATTGGAAAAAACACAAAAATTCTTGGTACCTTTAAACATGTTTCCTAGATGAAGCCTGAGGTACTGTGCTGGAACTTTCTGATTGTCATATGGAATCCGGTTGTCAGACAGCCTCATTTTGTGTGGAATTCATCTTGTAAAGTCAAAGAATTCTTTAGCATCTTCACTTCTTTTGATAATTTAGTTGCAAAAATCCTTTCTTAGTGTATAACAATGATAATAATTAGAATTTTTTCATGCTTACTATGTGTGAATTGTTTTGCATGTATTAACTCATTTAAAACAATAAACCTATGGTTAGTTTCCCCATTTCACAGGGAAAAAGCTGAGGCTCATAGAGGTCCAATGATTAGCCCATTGGAGGTAGGATTTAAATCCAGAGGGTCTGATTGCAGAACTCCCAATTTTTACGTCTCCATATTTTCTTTCTTTCATGTACCCTAATCACTTACCTGGATAGGCACGTTTTTACAAACACAAATCCTTCCTTAACTGTTTCTATCCCAGGGATGTGATGGCTTGACATTTTATACTGCGGTAAGTGCAATATTTTCACATTAGCAACATCGTAAAACAGCTCATTCAAGTAACAGAGAGGCCTCACTTTCCCAAGAATGACATCTGGTTTCTCCGCCGCATGCTCAGGTCTCTCAATAGCAAAGCCTTGCGAGTTTTATTTCACATCCATCTTAGAATCACCTGCTCTCTAAATCTAGGGAAACTCACTGTGGGCTACAGGAAATCAATTTTGTTTGCTTCTCTTGGCTATCAGATGAGTCTACTCAACCACTGGACTCCATATTGAGTAAAAATATGAAACATGCAAATGGCACTCCATTCTTGTTTGTTAGCTTTTTACTAAATAAAAGAAGGAAGTCTGATCATAGATAGAACCAGTGCTTAGAAAGCACTTAAGTGATTGTTTATATTCACATTTATTATGCTGTGATCTGAGTCTAAAATATAATTGACTTTTTTTTTTCAGCAAGGCTTATAAACACAGACCCAGAGAGGCCTCCCATTCTCCTAAACATCTTTCCAGGTGGAGATGAGCGGGAAAGAGCTCATGCCTGACAGTGCTAAAAGCCTATGGCTTGCTTTTCCATAATGTATCTATTACAGTGTAAGTGTATATATGGTTTAAGTACATATGCACAGAAATGCTATCTGCTAAATTTGAAAGAAAGATGGCTTTCCCACTTCTAACACTTAAGAACTCAGAAAAGAGAATGCTTCAAGAGGCAGCAAAATCCACAATTACACACAGATAAAAGACTCTCTTATTTTTCTAAGTATTTAGAGAATTAGTCTACAGAAGGACTACAACAGGAACTACCAAAGTGAGATGGGATAAAATAATAAAAGTGCACCTAGGGAACCATTTCAGTATGCAAGAGTGTATGTGGAGTGTGTGTATGTATGTGTGTGTGTTCCCATTTACACACATACAAGAGAATGAATAATTTTAAGCAAAAGCATTTAAGAATTTTATCATTCTGTCTTGATTTATTCTTTCCACATGTTCATGTTCAGTAATAACAGCAGCTTTGAAAGTGTCAGGACCAGATCAGTCAGGAGGATTCATTTAGGAATTGTGACCGGTCACAATGTGCCTTTATTTAGCCAACCCTCATAATAAGTGATTTCTATTACACAGGGCTGCTGCGTGATGAGGTGGAGAGCGTGTAACTGAGGCTCTCTAGTCAGACACCCGCAGAGCCTGTGCCATCCGCACGCTCACCACAGCTCCTGCCCCGGCATGGGGGAGGCAGGTGGAGGGATGAGCACTAAGTATTTCAAATGCCCTTTTGGTTTGGGGCCTGTCAAGTCTCCTGATTTTGGACAGGACTGGGCTGTATTGAAAATTACTCTGATTACAAGATGTGAATTTTTGATGCATCTTTGTTTCTATAAACTCCTTGTGAGTCTATCTAACCTCAAACACCCAGCTAGAAACAAATATACGGAGATGAAAGGAGATTGTGCACAGAAGTCTCTCAAAGATGGCATTAAACACACTAAGACTATTAAGTAAATAATGCCCATGTAAATTTCAAAGAGCCATTAGCTGAGTCTTATATTTACAAAATACAGTCAACCATCTACTGCTGACTAAGCTTTCTTAACTTCTTAATAATCTGAACAATGAGATGCTAGGACATTAATAGTAACCCAGAGAGATTGATGAGAAATAGAAAATTCTGCAAACACAAATAAAAAAGACAGATAAGTTTAAAAATGGAAATGAATGCTAAATCAAATGTCTGTCTCTAACAAGTTGACAAATTCGCAAGCCACAGATGCTCATAATTGGAACACTATAGAAAATAAGGATGTTAAATTAGAAAAGAACTCAATAAGGTTAGAAAGCATATTTATGGTATTAAAGTGTCTTGGATAATAGACAACATGAGATAAGAGGAGATCTTGGGCCAGGCACGGTGGCTCATGCCTACAATCCCAGCACTTTGGGAGGCCGAGGTGGGTGGATCGCCTGAGCTCAGGAGTTCATGACCAGCCTGGCCAACATGGAGAAACACCATCTCTACTAAAGAAATACAAAAGTTGGCTGGGTGTGGTGGTGGGTGCCTGTAATCTCAGCTTGGGAGGTTGAGGCAGGAGAATCATTTGAACCTGGGAGGCAGAGGTTGCAGTGAGCCAAGATTACGCCACCACACTCCAGCCTGGGTGACAGAGTGGAACTCTGTCTCAAAAAACAAAAAGATCTTGAATATCATGATGGGAAAAATCTCTAGAATCAACTTGGTGGTGAGGAAGGGGACGTTCAGAAATGTAATTTAAGGTTGAATCATGGACAACCGAAGGTTTAGACTAAAGGAAAAATAAAGGTACCAAGTGAAAAACCTTGCTAAAATTGACCCTGTGAGAGAAGTAGCAAAGCCTTGCAAGTTTTATCTCATATCCATTGAGGCATCGTTATTTTGTAGAAGATCTTGAAGGAAAATCAGAAGTGTTCTTTTTCCCCTGAATATTCAACTGATTTTCAAAAATGCAAGCTATTAAAGTATGACATAACTTCATAAAGAGTGTAATTTTTACTTCTTGGGAAAATCAGAAGAATTAAATGCAGAAAGATTTATAAAATAACATTTTACCTTTATTTTATTCAATTTCACTATATTTTATTTCGCGTAAACTAATGCTTATATAACACTTACCATGTATATCATGCACTATTTAAAACACTTTGTAAACATTAACCAATTTAATGTTCTTAATGACCCTAGAATGTACTATTATTAAGCCCTTTAACACAGGAGAAAACACCCTTGGAGAGATTTAGTGACTTGCTCAAGACCACACAGCCAGTAAAATGTGGAGCTGTACACAGACCACCAGGCTCCACAGTATTTGAAATCACTACGCAATGCTGCTTTTATAAGTAAAGGAATCAACAAATGACATATTCTGATGACCTTGCTCTAATTTCTCAGCTTCTAAACCTTTTGAAAGATTGAGAGAACATATGATACAATTGTACACTCTTTAGAACAGGAGAAAATTTGAGGAAATTTGAGCTTAAAATATCTCTATTTGTATTTATAATTATATATGGAACCTTAAGCTTCCTTTAAAAGATTAAATTGGTATTTCACATACACACTAAACAAGAAAATAGATGGACTGGAAACATATATCTTTCTGTTATTCCACAATAACTTTTACATTGAGATCAGATTAGAAAATGACCAGGATAAATGGCCAAGAATAAAATTCCCCCAAATGTTGCATATACATTCTACCAGAAAATGTGTGACAACATTTTTAAGAAGTGTTTCCTGCCACAAAGGCTGAAGAGGGTGCTAATATTAACATTAAAAGCTGCAGCCTGAAAAGAATAATGTCCTGAAGGGTAAATTGCATTTCCCTACAAAGGTTTTAATTAAAAAGCACTCTTACCTTCAGTCTTGACTCTTTTAACTTGCAATCTTACCAATAAGACAACAGTATTAACTCACTAATCCAGTCAACAAACATTTATAGAGCTTCAATTTAGCGCTGAGACTATCCCAAAGTGAATTAGACACAGTTCTCACTTCTCAAAAAGTCAATTTAGAGAATATAAACTTGGACAAATAATTAACAAAACCATGAACTAAGTGTTAGAGGCTACAATGCCAGAAGCAGCAGCATTTTTTAAAAAAGTGTACAATGTGCTCATGGGTCAATACAGCGGAATGAGCACATGCATTATTTCTTATCCTAACTAAAACCGCACTAAAATGAGAGTAAATGCCAAATTTCCACCTCTAGCCAAAATGGAGTAATAGGAACTTGACTTATCCTCCCACCTAACCTCCCTCCCCCCATCCCAGGACAAAATATATGAAACAAAAGTACACAGTACACTGGACATCAGCCAACACTCAGTGATCCTTGAGAGAAGGGAAGCAAATGAGATGGGCTTAGTGATTTCTGAGCTTCCTGCCTGGAGATAAGTTCCAGGCTACAGCATGAGAGGGCAAATGCAGGCAGAGCCCAGTGGGCTCCTCATGTTGAGTAGATGAAGCTGAGTCTGAGGAGACAAAGGCAGCTGGAGTTTACAAAGAAGCGTACTGGAGTCGAGAGTGCTTCACAGAGAGAAAAGACAAGGACTTTCTCCCTGGGCATGGTGGCTCACACCTGTAATCCCAGCACTTTAGGAGGCCGAGGAGGGTGGGTCACTTGAGGTTAGGAGTTCGAGATCAGCCTGTGCCAACACGGAGAAACCCCATCTCTCCATCTCTCTCTCTCTCTCTCTCTCTCTCTCTCTCTCTCTCTCTCTCTCTATATATATATATATATATATACATATATATACACACAAAACAAGTAGCCAGGCATGGTGGCATGCACCTACAGTCCCAGCCTCTTGGGACGCTGAGGCAGGAGAATTGCTTGAACCTGGGAGGAGGAGGTTGCAGTGAGTCGAGATCGTGCCACTGCACTCCAGCCTGGGTGAAAACAAATAAAAATAAAAATAAATAAAGATAGTCCTTCTTGAGTATTCAGCAGAGTACTGAAAAGTGTATGCATGTGAGTAAACTACCTAAGGCCAGGTGGAAACCCACACTAAAGGACTGAATAACAGTGCCTGCTACTCACGTAGACCCAGAATTGGGAAACCTTAAGATTCTCTGACAAACACAGAGCAGTTTACCTCAATTGTAGGGAATAATAACACCTAAACCAAGCATTGCTTTGGTATCACCTAACAAATCTTAAAAGTGAGGACAAGGGATAAAACTGTGTCTTTTTTTTTTTTTTTTTTTTGAGACGGAGTTTCGCTCTTGTTACCCAGGCTGGAGTGCAATGGCACGATCTCGGCTCACTGCAACTTCCACCTCCTGGGTTCAAGCAATTCTCCTGCCTCAGCCTCCTGAGTAGCTGGAATTATATGCACGCACCACCATGCCCAGCTAATTTTTTATATTTTTAGTAGAGACGGGGTTTCACCATGTTGACTGGGATGGTCTCGATCTCTTGACCTCGTGATCCACCCGCCTCGGCCTCCCAAAGTGCTCGGATTACAGGCTTGAGCCACCGCGCCCGGCAAAATTGTTTCTAAGCAATGACATTGTGTCTCAGATCAAAGCTTGAGAATATTGATAGGAATACAAAAATGTCCAGTACCAACACAGTAAAATATATAATATCTGGTACCCAGTCAATAATTAACCAGCATAAAAAAGCAGGAAAATAGGACCATAAGAGGATATCTTATCAATCAATCAAAATGGACCCCAAATTAACACAGAATTAGCAGTTATTATAACTGCAATTCAAATGTTCAAAAAGTTAAGTAGATACATGGAAGATATTTCTAGAGGTTAAAATAAAATTTCTGGAGATGAAAATTACAATGTCTAAGATAAAAATTACATTGGATGGGAATGATGACAAATTAGAGACTGCAGAAAACAAGATTAGTGAACTTGAAGACATGGCTATAAAAATATTTAAAATGAAAGACAAAGGGAAAGAGAATTTATAAAATGAGTAGAGCATCAGTGAGCTGTGGGCTAACTTCAAGTAGTCTATACTTAGGAAATTGGAGTCCCCGAAACAAAGAAAGGGCAGGAAAGAAAAAACTTAGAAGGCATAATGAATATAAAATATCCAAATGTGATAGAAACAATAAAACCAGAGATCCATGAAATTCAATAAACTCCAAGTGCAAGAAATATACAGAAAATTAAAGCAATGTACATCATAATCAACTTGTTCAAAACAAGTCATGAACAGAAAATTTAAAAGTAGCTTCAGATAAGGTACATTATATAAAGAGAATCAAGGCAGGGATTATTGTATAATATATTTCTAGACAGAAATAATGCATGTGAGAAGATGATGCAACATTTTAAAAATACTGAAAGGCAAAAACTGTCAAACTAAAATTTTATATTTAGTAAAAGATCTTTTAAAAATAAAGGGGAAATAAAGACTTTTTCAGACATACAAAAGCTAAGAGAATTCATCACTGTCAGATTTCACCATAAAATTAAAAAAATTCTTTAAGGATTATGAAAATAATACCAGATGGAAACAGAAATCTATACAAAGGATGAAGAGTATTGGAAATGGGTATGTGTGTACGTACATATGTGTATGTATACGAATGTATATATCTATACAGATGTGTGGGTGTATGTTTTACTTCTAACTTAAAAAAATCACTTTAGGAGACAATTAACTTCATTTATTTTTATTGTACTTTAGGTTTTGGGGTACATGTGCAGATCATGCAGGATTGCTGCACAGGTACATACATGGCAATGTGGTTTGCTGCCTCCATCCCCCTTTCACCTACATCTGGCATTTCTCCCCGTGTTATCTCTCCCTGACCTTCTTACTCCCCCACCCTGCTGTCCCTCCCTTGGACCCCACCAACAGACCCCAGTATGTGATGCTCCCCTCCCTGTGTCCATATGTTCTCATTTTTCAACACCTGCCTATGAGTGAGAACGTGTTGTGCTTGATTTTCTGTTCTTGTGTCAATTTGCTGAGAATGATGCTTTCCAGATTCATCCATGTCCCTACAAAGGACATGAACTCATTGTTTTTTTTATGGCTGCATAGTATTCCATGCTGTATATGTGCCACACTTTCCTTGTCCAGTCTATCATCGATGGGCCTTTGGGTTGGTTCCAGGTCTTTGCTATTGTAAACAGTGCCACAGTGAACATACGTATGCAAGTGTCTTTATAATAGAATGATTTATAATCCTTTGGATACATACCCAGTAATGGGATTGCTGGGTCAAATGGAATTTGTATTTCTAGGTCTGTGAGGAAGCGCCACACTGTCTTCCACAATGGTTGAACTAATTTACACTCCAACCAACAGTGTAGAAGTGTTCCAATTTCTCCACATCCTCTCCAGCATCTGTTTTCTTCAGATTTCTTAATGATTGCTTTTCTAACTGGCATGAGGTGGTATCTCAACGTGGTTTTGATTTCCATGTCTCTAATTATCAGTGATGATGAGCATTTTTTTCATATGTTTGTTAGCCTTATATATGTCTTCTTTTGAAAAGTGTCCGTTCATGTCCTTCACCTACTTTTGGATGGGTTTGCTTGTTTGTTTTTTTCTTGTAAATATGCTTTATTTCTTTGTAGATTCTGGATATTAGCCCTTTGTCAGAAGGATAGATTGCAAAAATTTTTTCCCATTCTGTTGGTTGCCAGTTCACTCTAATGATTGTTTCTTTTGCTGTTTCTTTAGAAACTCTAGAGTTTAATTAAGCCCCATTTGTCTATTTTGGCTTTTGTTGCCAATGCTTTTGGTGTTTTAGTCATGAAGACTTTGCTTATGCCTAATGTCCTGAATGGTTTTGCCTAGGTTTTTTTCTGGAGTTTGACAATTAACTTTAAATAAAAATAATATAACAATGTGGGGTTTATAAAATCTGTAGAGGTTAAATATTTTCCAATAATTTCAAAAAAGATTGGGAGGGGGAAAATAAAAATATGCTATTGCAAAATTATTACATTATGTGTGAGCATCAAATCACTTGAAGGTAAACTGTGACAAACTAAATATATGTACTGTAAGTCCTAAAGTAATAACTAAAATACAATCAACGAGGAACACAAAAAGAAACTGTAAAAACTGTTCATTTAATCCAAAATAAGGCAGGAAAAGAGAGAGAGAGAGAGAGAGAGAGAGAGAGAGAGAGAGAGAGAGAGAAGAGATGGGACAAAACCCTCCCACAAAAATGAGCATATAAACCTAATCACATCACATATCACATGAAATATAAATGGTCTAAATGACCCAATTAAAAAGAAGAGATTGTCAAATTGGACTAAAAAGCAAGACTCAACTATATGTTACCTATATTACCTATATGAAACACACTTTAAATGTGATGGCACAAACAGGTTAAAAGTAAAAGGATGAAAAAAATATATACTATGCTTGACACCAATCAAGGAAAGCTACAGTAATATCAAACAAAAGGGGTTTCAGATCAAAAAGTATTACCTGGGGTGAAAAATGTCATTTCATAATGATAAGGAGTCACTTCATCAAGAAGACATAAATAATCAAAAATCATGTCTATGCACCTACTAACAAAGCTTCAGTAGACATGAAATAGAAACTGGTATAACTGAAAGAAGAAACATGCAAATCCAAAAATATAGTCAGATTTTCAATATTTCTGTCTCAATAATATATAGAACAAATAGAATGAAAATCAATAAGAAAATAGAAGATCTGAGCTACATCATCAAGTAATTTTTAAAACGAACATTTATAAAGCATTTCACTCCAAAAACAGCAAAATACACATTCTTTTCAATAACACATGGACATCTGTAACAATAGATCATACGGTGGTCCATAAGTCTTTTTAAATTGAAAACAATTAAAGTCACACAAAATGTATTATCTGACCACAGTGGAATTAATTAAAAAATGTCAACAGAAAGATCTCTGGAAAATCCTCAAATATTTGGAAACAAAACAACATACTTCTAGATAACTCATGGATCAAAGATGAATTCAAAAGGGAATTTAGAAATTATTTTGAACCAAATGAAAGTCAAAATACAATATATCAAAATTTGGAGGATGCCACTAAAACAGTTTTAGGGCAAATTTTATAGTACCAGCTTATATTAGAGAAGAAAAAAAGTCTTAGTTTTTCCCTTAAAAAACTATATATATATATAAAAGAGCAAATCAAACTTAAAGTAGAAGGAAATAATGAAGATAGGAACAGAAAACAATGACATAGAAAAAAATAGAAAAAACCAATGAAATAAAAAGCTGGTTCTTTGAGAAGAGCAATAAAATTGATAAACCTTTAGCCAGATGTTGCTGGAAGGAGGATTGGCAAGATAGCCAAAAAGGAACAACTCTGGTGTGCAGTTCCCAGCGAGAGGGATGCAGAAGGCCAATGATCTCTGCATTTCCAACTGAGGTACCTGGTTCATCTCACTGGGACTGGTTAGACAGTCGGTACAGCCCAAGGAGGGCAAGCTGAAGCAGTGTGGGGTGTTGCCTTACCCAGGAAGCACAAGGGGCTGGGGAACTCCCTCTCCTAGCTATGGGAAGCCATTAGGGACTTTTCCTGGCACTCTGGCTCAGATACTGTGCTTTTCCCATGGTCTTCACAACCTGCAGACCAGGAGATTCCCTCTGGTGCCTACAACACCAGCACTCGGGGTTTCCAGTTCAAAACTGGGTGACCATTTGGGAAGAAACTGAGCCAGCTGCAGCAGTCTTTTTTTTTTTTTTTTTCATACTCCAGTGATGCCTGGAATACCAGCAAGACAGAACAGCTCATTCCCCTGAAAAAGGGGGCTGAAACCAGGGAGCCAAGTGATCTGGCTCAGCGGGTCCCACCTCCACGAAGACCAGCAAGCTAAGATGCACTGGCTTGAAATTCTCATAGCCAGCATAGCAGTCAGAGCTCAACCCAGGACAGTCGAGATTGTGGGGAGGGGCATCCACCATTGCTGAGGCTCCAGTAGGCGGTTTTAACCTAGCCTCTGTAAACAAAGTCACTGGAAAGTTTACATAGTGACTGGGCAGAGCCCACAGCAGCTCAGCAAGGCCTCTGCCGGCAGACTTTGTCTTTAGACTACCTTCTCTCTGGGCAGAGCATCTCTGAAAAAAGGCAGAAGCCCATCGGGGACTTATAAATAAAGCCCTCACCTTCCTGGGACAGAGCACCTGGGAAAAGGGGCAGTTGTGGGTACAACAGGCTTAATAGTCCCTGCCTGCCAGCTCTGAAGGAAGCAGATGATCTCCCAGCACAGCATTAGATCTCTGATAAGGGACAGATTGCCTCCTCAAGTGGTTCCCTGACCCCTGTGTATCCTGATTGGGTACACCTCCCAGAAGGGACTGACAGACACCTCATACAGGAGAGCTGTTGCTAGCATGGGGAAGGTATTCTTCTGGGACAGAGCTACCAGAAAAAGGAAAAGGCAGCAATCTTTGCTGTTCTGCTGCCCCCGCTGGTGATTTCTAGGCAAGCAGGGTCTGGAGTGGAGCTCCAGCAATCTCCAGCAGACCTGCAGCAGAGGAGACTGACTAAACTAACAAGCAAAGAAATAGTTTCAACATCAACAGAAAGGACATCTCCTCAGAGACCCCATCCAAAGGTCACCAACTTCAGAGATGAAAGGTAGATATATCCATGAAGAGGGAAGAAACAAGCACAAAAAGGCTGAAATCTCCAAAAATCAGGACACCCTTCTCCTCCAAGGGATCACAGCCCCTCACCAGCAAGGGAACAAACTGGTTGGAGAATGAGTATCAAACTGACAGAAGCAGGCTTCTGAAGGTGGGTAATAACAAACTTCTTTGAGCTAAAGGAGCATGTTCTAACACAATGCAAGGAAGCTAAGAACCTTGAAGAAAGGTTAGATGAAATGCTAATTAGAATAACCAGCATAAAGAAGAACATAAACAACTTGATGGAGCTGAAAAACGCAGCATAAGAACTTCCTGAAGCATACAGAAGTTTCAATAGCCAAATCAATCAAATGGAAGAAAGAATATCAGAGATTGAAGATCAACTCAATGAAATGAAGCGAGAAGGCAAGATTAGAGAAAAAAAGAGTGAAAAGAAATGAACAAAGCCTCCAAGAAATATGGGATTATGTGAAAAGACCAAATCTATGTTTGATCAGTATACCTGAAAGTGACAGGGAGAATGAAACCAAGTTGGAAAATACTCTTCAGGCTATAATCCAGGAGAACTTCCCCAACCTAGCAAGGTAGGCCAACTTAGCAAAGCAGGCCAACATTCAAATTCAGGAAATACAGAGACCACCACAAAGATATCCCTCAAGAAGAGCAACCTCAAGACACATAAACATCAGATTCACCAGGGTTGAAATGAAGGAAAAAGTGCTAAGGGCAGCCATAGAGAAAGGTTGCGTCCCACAAAGGGAAGCCCATCAGACTCACAGTGGATCTCTCAGCAGAAACTCTATAGCCAGAAGAGAGTGGGAGCCAATAGTCAACATCCTCAAGGAAAAGAATTTTCAACCCAGAATTTCATACCTAGCCAAACTAAGTTTCATAAGTGAAGGAGAAATAAAATTCTTTATGGACAAGCAAATGCTGAGAGATTTTGTCACCACCAGGCCTGCCGTATAAGAGCTCCTGAAGGAAGCACTCAACATCGAAAGAAAAACCAGTGCCAGCCACCACAAAAATATACCAAATTGTAAAAACCATTGACACAATGAAAAAACTGTATCAACGAATGGGCAAAACAACCAGGTAACATCAAAATGGCGGATCAAATTCACACATAACAATATTAACCTTAAATGTAAATGGGCTAAGTGCCCCAATTAAAAGACACAGACTGGCAAATTGGATACAGTCAACACCCATCGATGTGCTGTATTCAGGAAACCCATCTCACATGCAAAGACATACTCATAGGCTCAAAATAAAGGGATGCAGGAAGATTTACCAAGCAAACGGAAAGCAAAAAACAAACAAAACAACAACAACAACAAAACCCAAACCAAAACAACAACAACAACAACAAAAACAGGAGTTGCAATCCTAGTCTCTGATAAAACAGACTTTAAACCAACAAAGATCAAAAGAGACAAAGAAGGGCATTACATAATGATAAAGGGATCAATGTACCAAGAAGAGCTAACTATCCTAAATATATATGCATCCCATACAGGAGCACCCAGATACATAAAACAAGCTCTTAATGGCCTACAAAGAGACTTAGACTCCCACACAATAATAGTGGGAGACTTTAACAACCCACTGTCAATGTTAGATCAACAAGACAGAACATTAACAAGAATATGTAGGACTTGAACTCAGATCTGGACCAAGTGGACTTAACAGACATCTGCAGAACTTTCCACCCTACATTCACAGAATATACATTTTTCTCAGCATCACATTGCACTTATTCTAAAACTGACCACATAATTGGAAGTAAAACACTCCTCAGTAAATGCCAGCAAATGCAAAAGAATGGAAATCATAACAAACAGTCTCTCAGACCACAGTGCAATCAAATTAGAACTCAGGATTAAGAAACTCATTCAAAACTGCACAACTACATGGAAACTGAACAACCTGCTCCTGAATGACAACTGAAAAAATAATGAAATGAAGGCAGAAATAAAGATGTTCTTTGAAACCAATGAGAATGAAGACACAATATACCAGAACCTCTGGGACACATTTAAAGCAGTGTGTGGAGGGAAATTTATAGCACTAAATGCCCACAAGAGAAACGAGGAAAGATCTAAAACCAACACCCCAATATTGTAATTAAAAGAACTAAAGGAGCAAGATCAAAGAAATTTAAAAGCTAGCAGAAGACAAGAAATAACTAAGATCAGAGCAGAACTGAAGAAGATAGAGACACAAAAAACCCTTCAAAAAAAAAAAATCAATGAATCCAGGAGCTGGATTTTTTAAAATATCAGCAAAACAGATGACTAGCCAGACTAATAAAGAAGAAAAGAGAGAAGAATCAAATAGATACAATAAAAAATGATAAAGGGGATATCACTACCAAATCCACAGATATACAAACTACCGTCAGAGAATACTATAAATACGTCTATGCAAATAAGCCAGTAAATCTGGAAGAAATGGATAAATTCCTGGACACCTATACCATCCCAAGACTAAAACAGGAAGAAGTAAAAAGTCTGAATAGACCAATAACAAGATCTTAAATTTAGGCCTCAATTAATAGCCTACCAACAAAAAAAAATGTCCAAGACCAGACGTGTTCACAGCCGAATTCTCCCAGAGGTACAAAGAGGAGTTGGTACAATTCCTTCTGAAAATATTCCAAGTAATACAAAAGAGAGAATCCTCCCTAACTCATTTTATGAGACCAATATTATCCTGATACCAAAACCTGGCAGAGACACAACTAAAGAAGAAAATTTCAGACCAATATCCATGATAAACATTGAATGCAAAAATCCTCAATAAAATACTGGCAAAACGAATCTAACAGCACATCAAAAACTTACCCATCACAATTAAATTGGCTTCATCCCTGGGATACAAGACTGGTTCACCATACACAAATCAATAAACCTTAACTATCACATAAATAGAACCAGACAAAAACCACATGATAATCTCAATAGATGCAGAGAAAGCCTTTGACAAAATTCAGCAGCCTTTATGATAAAAACTCTTAATAAACTAGGTATTGATGGAACATATCTCAAAATAAGAGCTATTTATGACAAACCCACAGCCAATATCATACTAAATGGAAAAACACTGGAAGCATTCCCTTTAAAAACTGGAATAAGACAACGATGCCCTCTCTCACCACTCCTGTTCAATATAGTATTGAAAGTTCTGGCCAGGGTATTCAGGCAAGAAAAAGAAATAAAGCATATTCAATTATGAAAAGAGGAAGTAAAATTGTCTCTATTTGCAGATGACATGATTGTATATTTAGAAGACCCCATCATCTCAGCCCAAAATCTCCTTAAGATGATAAGCAACTTTAGTAAAGTATCAGGATACAAAATCAATGTGCAAAAATCACAAGCATTTCTGTACACCAATAACAGACAAACAGAGAGTGAAATAATGAGTGAACTCTCAATAACAATTACTTCAAAGAAAATAAAACACCTAGGAATACAACTAACAAGGGATGTGAAGGACCTCTTCAAGGGTAACTGCAAACCACCAATCAAAGAAATAAGAGAGGACACAAACAGATGGAAAAACATTCCATGCTCATGGTTATGAAGAATCGGTATCATGAAAATGACCATACTGCCCAAAGTAATTTATAGATTCAAAGCTATCCCCATCAAGCTACTTTCTTCACAGAATTGGAAAAAAAACACCTTAAATTTCATTTGGAACCAAAAAAGAGCTTGCATAGCCAAGACAATTCTAAGCAAAAATTAAAACAAAACAAGAAAAAACAAAGCTGGAAGCATCATGCTACCTGACTTCAAACTACACTACAAAGCTACAGTAATCAAAACAGCATGTTACTTGTAGCAAAATAGAGACATAGAGATATAGACCAATGGAACAGAACAGAGGCCTCAGAAGTAACACCACATATCTACATCATCTGATCTTTGACAAACCTGACAAAAACAAACAATGGGGAAAGTTCCCTATTTAATAAATGGTGTTGGGTAAACTGGTTCGCCATCTGCAGAAAGCTGAAACGGGATCCCTTCCTTACAACTTCTACAAAAGTTAGTTCCAGATGGATTAAAGATTTAATTATAAGACTTAACACCATAAAAACCCTAGAAGAATACGTAGGCAATACCATTCAGGACATAGATATGGGCAATGACTTCCTGACTGAAACAGCAAAAGCAATGGCAACAAAAGCCAAAATAGACAAATAGGGTCTAATAAAACTAAAGAGCTTCTACACAGTAAAAGAAACTATCATTAGAGTGAACCGGCAACCAACAGAATGGGAAAAAAATTTTTGCAATCTACCCATCTGACAAAGGGCTAATATCCAGAATCTACAAAGAACTTAAACAAATTTACTTGGAAAAAACCAACAATCCCATCAAAAAGTAGGTGAAGGATATGAACAGACACTTCTTAAAAGAAGACATTTATGCAGCCAACAAACATATGAAAAAAATACCTCATTATCACTGATCATTAGAGAAATGCATAACAAAACCACACCAAGATACCATCTTATGCCAGTTAGAATGGCAATCATTAAAAAATCTGGAGACAACAGATGCTGGAGATGATGTGGAGAAATAGGAACACTGGGTGGTGAGAGTGTAAATTAGTTCAACCATTGTGGAAGTCAGTGTGGTGATTCCTCAAGGATCTAGAACTAGAAATATCATTTGACCCAGTAATTCCATTATTGAGTATATACCCAAAGAATTAGAAATCATTCTAGTGGAAAGACACATGCACACATATATTTATTGTGACACTGATCACAGTAGCAAAGACTTAGAATCAATCCAAATGTCCATCAATAATAGACTGGATAAAGAAAATGTGGCACATATGCACCATAGAATACTATGCAGCTATAAAAAAGGATGAGTTCATGTCCTTTGCAGGGACATGGATAAAGCTGGAAACCATCATTCTCAGCAAACTGACACAAGAACAGAAAACTCATAAATCGGTGTTGAGCAATGAGAACACGTGGACACAGGGAGAGTAACATCACACACCAGGGCCTGCTGGGGGATGGGAGGGCTAGGGGAGAGACAGCAGGGGGTGAGGGGATAGGGGAGGGATAGCATTAGGAGAAATAGGTAATGTAGATGACGGGGCAATGGATGCAGCAAACCACCAAGGCACATGTATACCTATGTAACAAACCTGCACATTCTGCACATGTATTCCCAAACTTAAAGTATAATAATAATAATAAAACCTTTAGCCAGACTTATTAGGGAAAAAAAGGAGAAGACAGAAATTGCTAACAGCAGAACTGAGAGAAGCGGAATAACTCTACTGTTCCCAGATGCTGAAAATATAGAAACGGGGATGTTGTGAAGAATTTATGCCAACAAATTCAAGAACTTAAATGAACGAAGTCCTTGAAAGACCTAAATTACCAAAGTTTACGCAAGAAGAAATAGATAACCTAATAGCCCTTTATCTGTTAATAAAATTGAGTTTGTAATAAAAAAAAAGAATCCTTTCCAAAAAGAAAACTGCAAGCCAAATAAATGGCTTCAGAGGAGAATTATTTCATGTATTGAAGAAGAAATAATACCAATTCTACACAACTCTTCCATGAAATTGGAAAGGAAGGAATATTTTCCAATTTATTCTGTGAGGTCAGCATTGCCCTAATACTAAAACTGGACAAAGACATTATAAGCAAAGAAGACAGACCAATATCCTCATGAACCTAGAAAAATTCTAAACACAATTTTAGCAAATTGAATCCAACAATATGCAAAAAATAATATATCATGAACAAGTAGAGTTTATCTCAGGACTGCAAAATTGATTTAACACTCAAAAATCAATCAGTGATCAATATAATCCACTATATTGCTAAACTCTAAAATAAAACCGTATGATCATCTTAATAGATGCAGAAAAGGCATCAGAACAAACCTAACATACCTTCCTGGAAAAGCTCTCAATAAAGCTGGAATTAAAGGGAACATCCTCAATATTACAAAGGGCATATACCAAAAAAATACAGCTAATATCATACTTATTGGTGTAATACTCAAGACAGAATACTTATTACTTAAGCCCAAATTTCCCTCCCTACATCAGAAACAAGACAAGAATGTCTGCTCTCACCACTTCTATTCAACAATGCACCAGAATTCCTAGCCAGTGGAATAAGTTAGGTAAAATAAATAAAAGACCAGGTTGTAAAGGAAGAAGTAAAGTTTTGTTTATTTACATATGACATGATGTCAACATAGAAAATCCAATGGAGTGTACAAAAATGCTATAATAAATGAGTTTAACAAGGTGCAGGATACAAGATTATTCTATAAATGTTAGTTGTATTTCTATATGTTAAAATGAATAATCAGAAAATGAAATTTTAAAAAAGACACCATTTACAACAGTGGCAACATATATGAAATACTAAGAAATTACAGGAAATAACTGAGTTGGCATCTTTTAAAAAATCCAAACTACTCAGGCATAAAATCTTATATATTACTGTGAAATTTCAGAATCACAAAAATAAAGACTCTGAAAGTTTCCACAGGAGTAAACAGATCACCTATAAAGAACTGAGAATCAGACTGACAAGAGACTTCTCAATGGCCAAAACAAAATGAAGCTGGAGGAAAAGGTTAGGATAGTAATATTAATTATCATCTGATACAGCAAAAATTTGATACTGTTTTAAGGTGGAAAACAACCAAATAAAGGTGTAAGCATATTATTCATTCATGTGGAGCCAACCACCAGAAGGTCTGTCAATAGAATGGGTTAAAACTGGCTGCCTTTGGGAGTACAATGAGAGGAGAAAAAAGATGGGGTAGGAAATAAACTTAATAGACAATCCTTTAATAACCCTATTAGTATTACTTGGTTGTTTTTTAACTACATGTATGATTTCAATGTGTTTTAAAAAAACACGGTGGGTGCATGGTCACATCAGAGTCCAGAACAAAAGAAATCAACCCTTGAGTAACGTGGCTGCACTTTCCATATGGCCATGACTGTGTACATTACAGTTAGTATCCTGCTGTTTTCTTCCCAATATAAGCTTCACTTCCTCTGGATTCATTGTGCTGTCTCCCTCCTGCCACTTACCCCATCTCTGTCTCTCTTTGTCTCCCTCTCTCATGGTGACAAAGAGCCTTGTTGCTCTGTGACTCTGATGGAACAGTGCTTATGTGTGAAGCCAAATGGTGTGGAGACAGAAGGCCTTGCAAAGTATGTGCACTGAACACACAGACGATGACCTCGTACCAACAAAAACACACAGACACCCAAAGTTCTCTATGTTTCATTCATTCTAAGTTGATGCGTGATTTTAATCAGTAGGGCCCTGAGTCTCGTAAAAAAAAAGTTATTTCTTTTTCAATCTCTTTCAATTCTATTTATATCAAGGAGGAAAATCTTAGTTTGGCAGGCTTCTAAACAAGAACTCTTGTTAAAAGATTTCATTCTCAGACATCTGGCTCAGAGTATTTCACTAATATTTGATTGTTGCATTTGTGTTTACTTTCATGGTTACTATTTTATATATGACAAGTGAAACTGGTTTTCCATCTACAGCTAGTGACAAAGGTTAAATTTATCCTTTTATATAAATTTGCAAACAATAAGTAGGTAGTTTAAGAAGACTATTAAGCAAACAATAGCATAGGAGGCAAGTTGTTACAGCACCATTTGTCAAGATGGTTTGCAAATAACTGAAGTTTTGAGAACACCAAACTGGTAAAAGCCTTCTCCTGGTTGACCTTTTTCAAAATTTGTTTTTCTCTATTTTATATGTGTATATTTAGGGGTGTGAGTGCAGATTGGCTTACGTGTGTGTATTGTGTAGTGGTGAAGTCTGAGCTCTGGTGTACCCATCACCCGAACTGGCTTACCTTCTTTACACAGCTCCTGGCAGGACTGTGAAACAGGAAGGGAAGAATGTCCTCATTTAGGTTGGACACTGGCAGCGTTTTCTGGGCGAGAAACTCTGCATTTGCTCATGGTTTTTAATAATCTCCCAATTAAATGCAACTGTTTTGAGATATATCCCAATTTGAAGTGCACAATAAAACCTAGAATACAGCCTTGGGAGTTGTGGGCCCATGGTTTCTGAAAAGTAGATGGCAGGGAAAATGCTGAACTGTTTCTTTTCCTTCCCAATTATACAAAAAAAAAAAGAAAAAAAAAACACTGAAAAATAAAAATGAAAAAACCCTCCCACATTTAATGAATGCGCTCACCCTCTCCACATATATGTTGCCCCAAACTTTAAGCCTCCAATCCACATAAATTTGTGAAAGAAAAGATTCAGATCAAAGCTGATTTATCACCCCAGGTTGCTGAAAATGGATTTGAGTAGCGATTACCACACCCTCCCCACGTGAGGCGCCCCTACAACAGAGGGATGGTCAGCAAGGAGTCAGCACTGAGTCTCAGCTCCAAACCTCAAATGAATCTGGTTATTTCTCTAATAATAAGTTTAAAGTGATAACCACAGCATATTTACAAGGAAATTTGGAGGGAAAAAAAGAATAAGATTGAAAAACATAAATCTAAGTCCAAAACAGTGGTAACAAAAGACACCATAAACAAATTGAAAAGACAGGCCATAGTCTGGAAGACTAACATATGGAACACATATATACAGTGTGTGTATTCATATGTATATGTGTATGTATGTATATATACACATGCATATACACATAACTCCTACAAATTAATTAGAGAAATTAATAACCCAATAGAAAAATGGTCAAAGTGTTTGAATAAGCAAATAATAGGGAGGAAACACCAATAGCCAATAAACATATGACAAGTGGTTCAATCTCATTAGTAAGAAAAGAAATGTACATTAACTCCATTTTGGAGAGCCATTTGACTCTATCTAAAATGTGCATATTCTGTAACCCAGAAATTCCATCTGTAGTATAAACCTAGAGAGGCACTCATGTGCATAAGAAGTCATGCACCACAGTGGCATTTTTAATAGTGGAAAACTGGAACTCAATTGCCCCTGAATAGGAGAAAAGCTACATAAATTACAGCACAGGCACAATGTGGAATGTTATGAAACAATGAAAACAATGAAGTAGATCTATATGAATTAACATGGAAAGATCTTAAAGAAATATTAGTAAAAAGCCAGCTACAGACACATTCGATGTTATACCTATACAGGGGAAAAAGCCTTTTTAAAACAATGCTATCTAGTTGCTTACTGCCATAGATTCATGCTACTGTGCTTAAATGTATAAAAAATATTTCAGAGAATTCAGACTAAACTGGCAATTGTTACTGGGAGGGATGAGGATCTTAGGGAGAGGAGGGGGTATAGGAACTTGCATGGTGGTGGGGATCCAAGGTGATTTTTAACTTATCTGTAATGCTTTGATTTTTTCAAGGAGTTGATATTTATGTATTACTTGAGTAATTTAAATAATACTTGAGTATGATTTTTTCAAGGAGTTGATATTTATGTATTACTTGAGTAATTTAAATAATACTTGAGTAATTTATATAATGCAACAAAAAGTTGATTAAAAAAACCAACATTAATGATCTAAGGACTGAGAGAAGGGGACAGAGAAGTTAGCCCAGCAGCATAGGGTCTGTTACTGTCTGTTAGTTTGCTGAAATTCACGAGAACATGAGTTGTCATAAATTCATCATGTGGAAGGCCATTCACCAAGGGGTCCCCTCCTATTTGTAAGCAAATTGCCTCTGTGACTGTCCAAGGCTCACAGGCTCCTGGGGACCATCCGTCCCTCAACAGGAGAAAGGGTTGAGACCTCACTAATAAGACTCAAAGCTACAGTCTAAGAACCTTGGTCAGGAGAAACTCATGAAGAAAATAATACACATGCAGTGTAAAGGAATCTTTGTCTGCTTCTTTATTAAATTGTTATATCCACCTATTGCACTTTAGCAGACAAAATGAAGCTCCCTAATGTGGTCTCATGGCAATAATACTGTAAAACAATACAAAATGGCAATAACTCGCCAGTTTCTCAAGGTGGAGGTCTGAAATTGACAATGCTTTCCTCAAAAACCACAACTTGGTAAAAGGTACAGCTATTAGAAAACAGATTCTCTTCCCAAATGCCTTGAAATTCATGTCCTTTTTAATTGCCCGGAATTCATGTCACTTGTGTGAAAAAGCTATAAACATACACAATCATAAAAACACACTTAGACATCCTGAACAAAATCAATGCCGTATTATTTTAGTTTATTATTCCTTGTAGAATTCACTGGTCTTCCTACTTTGATATTTATTTATACCAAAGAAGCAAAAGAACATAAATGCCACACTTGGGACAGCACTAATGCTAGAATTGAGTAGAATACATATAGCTTCTACCTTAATTTAAAAAACTAAAGCAGTCTTTACGAATCAACCTCACATAATATAGGACAAAGCTGAAGGTCACTGTATTATTCATTTAAAAAGGCACTGATAAGGATTAAAATTAAGGTTCATGAGGTTTGAAGGACTGCTAGCTTGCATAAATGGCTTCTTCCTTCCTAACAGGGGATGATAGAGGGGGCGTGAGGGGGGATTGATGATAAATAGTATAAAAAAGGATATACTTTTTTCTTCCCCCCGGACTTTGTTATTCATCTCTTATTGAAACCTGTAAGCTCTTTATTCAAGAGGTCCTCTGCTATTCACAACTTTGCTGCTCTTATGAAAAATTAATGATTGCTTTCTCTTCAACAGAAAACTGCCTTATTTTGCAGAAGATTAACAAAGAGGATGCAGTGCAGAAGTGACTCCCTCAGCAGGAGAAGCTTCTCTCACACCAACCCATTTATGGCTGGGGGAAAATACCCCGTGAGTTCAAGGATAGCAAATAAATAGATGCTGTGTAGCCTGGTACAGATGGCAGAACAAGGACTACATCCGTCACAAAAGGGATGTGCCAATGAAAACAGCCTGCCCCCAACAACAGGCTGACCCCACGCCCTGCTCACTGACTCCTTTATGCCGGCACTGAGTGCCACGCTGCGTTTGCAAGCTATTGTTCAGCAGGCGGATTTTCTGCTGGAGGTTAACAGGTGAGAGCAGTGATCCCATATGCAACAGCAGGAGCAAAATAGAGAGGATGCTTTTAGTTAAGCTGCCAATGCTCAGCAAACACTTCTGAAAATATCACAGCTCAATATTGCATCATTCATGAATGGAAGGGCTGCAGGGTGGGGGAGGGGTGTTTGTTTCAAAATGATTTACCAAGGTAAGGAGAGAGTGCAGAAATGCAAACATAAAATAATGTGGCTTATGTTCGGTCCCATGTATGCATCGGTTTTCATTTTAACGTCTAGTTGTGGCCATCAAAGTTATTTCTGGTGAAATTCCACTTTCACTATTTAAAGTCCCACATTATTACATCATTTCACATGTTAATTTCACTCAGTCTTTAATGACCGCATCTCCCCTAGAGTCCCTAAAGCCAGAGAGGTTATATTAATTAATAGTTTGTTAGTAAGGGACCAGGCCTCAAACTCAGCTCTTCCCACTCTGAGCCCAGCACTCCGGGGAAGCTGTGAAAGGGCATTCACATGCCCCGATCCTGGCATCCATCCAGCCAGGAGCTTCGGGCAGAACACATGAAAAATGCTTGGAAAGAACAAAGGGCCCCTTTCCCTCACACCTGTTAAAATGGCTATTAAAAAAGATGGAAGACAAATATTAGCATGGCTGTGGAGAAAAGGGAACCCTTGTACACTGTTGGTAAGGATGTAAATTAGCACAGCCGTAATGGAAAGCAATGTGGAAGTTTCTCAGAAAACTAAAAACAGAACTACCATAGGGCCCAGCAATCCCACTTCTAGGTAGAGATTCAAAGGAACTGAACTCAGTGAGCCACAGAGACATTTGCACTTCCGTGTTCACTGCAGAATTCACAGTGCAGTGAGTTATGAAAGCAACTGAGGTGTTCATTATTGAATGAATGTATAAAGAAAACGTGTGTGTACACAATGGAATATTATTCAGCCTTTAAAAAGAAGGAAATTCTGTCATTTTTGACAACAGAGATGAACTTGGAGAACATTATACTAAATGAAATAAGCTGGGCACAGAAAGACAAATGCCACATGATCGCACTTGTGATTCTCACATGTGGAATCTAAAACATCAAGCTCACAGAAGCAGAGAGTACACTGGTGGTTCCCAGAAGCTGGGAAAGGGGGTTGGAGGGGAAATGGTGAGAGATGAGGGTGAAAAATTTTAGTGAGACAGGCGAAATAAGCTTTAGTGATCTATTGCACAGAATAGTGACTATAATAAATAGTAATGCATTGTATATTTCAAAATGGTTAAAAGAGGAGATTTTAAGTGTTGTCATCACAAAAGATAAGTATATGAGGTGATAGATTTTTTAGCATGATTTGATCAATCATTCCACATTGGACATATATACCAAAATATCACATTGTACCTCATAAATGTATACTTATTATTTATCAATTAAAACAAAGAATGAAGGCGGCACCCACCTGACGCCAAGCACCTAGAAATGACTGAATTCCACCAACATGTGTTTGGCATGGACACAGCTTTGGCCTTCATGGAGCTTCGCGGACTCCTGGGGCAGGCGGAGCCAAACACATTCTCACCCAGATAACATTACCATCACATTTGTGATGGGCCAGACTTTTGGAGTTGTGGTTGAAGGATATATCTTTTGTGAGTTTTTCTGGTGTTTTTAACTTGTATTTTAAGTGTTTGTAGTCAGAAAGCACTGAACTTGAGTGGCTGAAAGTGTGTGAGGGAGAATCTGTAAAAGATAGTTTTGTGGCCAGGTGTGGTGGGTCATGCTTGTAATCCCAGAACTTTGGGAGGCCAAAGTAGGCAGATCACGAGGTCAAGAGTTCGAGATCATCCTGGCCAACACGGTGAAACCCCATCTCTACTAAAAATACAAAAATTAGCTGGGTGTGGTGGCAGGCACCTGTAGTACCAGCTACTCAGGAGGCTGAGGCAGGAGAATCGCTTGAACCTGGGAGGCGGAGATTGCAGTGAGCCGAGATTGTGCCATGGCACTCCAGCCTGGCAACAGAGCAAGACTTTGTCTCAAAAAAAAGAAAAAAAAAAAAAAAAAAAAAAAAAAAAGACAGTTTTGTACCGATCAGTTGTGCTTGGCACTGTCTGTAATTCATCTATTTTTTGGTGTCACTAATGGCATATGAAATGACAGAGACGTCAGCTGCTCTTTGACTTGAATATACTTTCCAGAGAACACTAAATCTACAGCGTTTCTCCTCATTTGTAAGAATCTTAAGGTAGCTGAGGGACAATGACTGCGAGCCTTGCAGCGTGTGTTCTCTGTGCCAAACACTGCTGCAGGGCCCTCTGATGTGTTACCACTCAGTTCCTCTTCACGACAGTCCCATAACACTTGCAATGCTATTTTATAGATACCCCATTTAAGAAACCAAGAAACAGAAAATTAAAGTGGCTTGTCTAAGGTTTCCAGCTAATAGGTGGGAAGGCTGGGATTCAAAGCTGGTGGACTGCCTCTAGTCTGCTATGATTTCTGTCTAAAGACAGATGATATCTAAAATAATTTTGAAACATATGAAATCATTTTCAGCATCATTATAGATAGCAGATCCAAATAACTAGAAAAATCCAGGAAAAAGAGCCATGAATATACACTTTCAAAGAGTGTGCAAAGAAGAGAAAAATCAATTTTTGCTTTATAAGCTATCAGAAGGATTTTACCACTGTCAACATTTTATTGTTAGATATCAAAAAATCATTACCCCCACAACAAAACATTCACAATGATATAAAAATGGACTTTGCTCCTTAAGGAAATGCTATAAATATACACAAGAAATATTTTTCTCTGAGAAATGGCAATCAGCCAATAATTCAGCATGTCACACGTGAGTCTCCTCTCTTTTCCTAGAATTTAACACATGACGATTTAACAAGGCTTGTAATCAGTTCAACAAGAATGAGAAAAGAAATTTTAGAAGCCACTCTTAAATCTAAAATTTAAAACTTCTACATGACAAAATAAATCATAAAAAGGTTAAAAGACAAGCTGTACATAGGGAGTAAATATTTCCAACACGCTCAGTAAGAGAAGATTGCTAATCAGAAATGATAAAGAACTCCTACAAATCAGTAAGATGAGCAACTCAAAAGAAAGCAGCATAATTAATAGGTTCAACGATTTCACTGAAAAGGAAATTCAAATGGCCAATGAACATGGAAGGATGTTGAACTTCACTAGCAATTAGGAAAACTCAAAATAGAACCACAATAAGCTACTTACTTCAGATGGGCAAAATGTTTAAGTTGTTTGGTATCAGATGTTGGTGTAAGTGTGGGGAAACGAGCGTGTTCATACGCTGCTGGTGGGTGTCTACATCGTAGCCAAGCTGGAAGTGCTTCGGAAGTACCTACTAATATCGAAGATAAGCGAAGTCTATAATCTCAACATTATCTGCACAGAGAAATATTTGCACAGACGCACTGGGGGATATGTACAAGGACATTCACTGCAACATAATTGGAAATAATGAAAAACTGACACAACCTACCGCCAGCAAGAAGTGAATAAACTGTGGTGTGTTCCTAGAAATTAATAATTATAGAATGACTCTAGATGTAAATCTATCAAAATGCACACAGCTCAAAAATGACGAGTGGAAAGACACTGCACAACAACACACAGTGTGATATCATTTATAGAAATGTTTTTTTTAAATTCCCACATCACCAATATTATGTGCTTTTAAGTATATGTGAATATGCGTGTAAAAGTTTACAAAATGCACTGAAAGCATACACACCAAGTTCAGAATAGTATCTATTTCTCCAGAATAAGGAGAGTTACTGTGATTAAAGTGACAGACAAGGTGGGGGAGGGTTAAGTCAATAATATGCTTTTTTTTTTTAAAAAAAAGGGAATATTAATTCACATAGTTTTAAAAATATTATATACATAGGAAAAAAGACTGGCTCAAATATGACAGTGATTAATTCCTGTTGGTGAAGATTTCTTGGATTGTTCTTTCCTCTTCTTTTTAAAAAAGTTTCATACATTTTAAATTTTCCAAAATAAAAAAATACAATAAAAAATCGATAGAAATAGAACTCGTAAATTTCAGCTAAATCTGCAATGTCATGCCCTACCTCTTATGATTAGATTTTCTTTATTTTTATCTTACACACCTATGCCCTTAAGTAAGGACATATTAGAGTCAGAACACTTTGGTTGTCCTCCATTTCTTTCAATAAAAAGGAACGTAATGTATTTGGATAACTGTTTTTGGTCTGACAGTGCTTTGAAATTAGAGAGGCATATGCTTCATAGATTATGAATGGCACCATTTAGAAGACTTCAAATTCATGGGTGGCAGCCAGAATCCCATAAAGATGTTGTATCTTTGGATTTAAATAACAGTTGCAACTAAGAGTTAATTAACTCTGTGCCACTCTTCTGGTCGTATTTAAAAAGCACAATAGTATAGTGGTTTAGAGCTGAGCTGTTTAATACAGTCACAATGTGTTCTCATTTAAATTGAAATGAATTAAAACTAAATACAATTTAAACTGAGTTCGTGGCTGACAATGTGTTCTCATTTAAATTGAAATGAATTAAACTAAATACAATTAAAAACAGAGTTCCCGGTCAGGCACAGTAGCTTACACCTGTAATTCCAGCACTTTAGAAGGCTGAGGAGGGCTGATAAACTTGACATTGGGAGTTCAAGACCAGCCTGGCCAGCATGGTGAAACCCTGTCTCTACTAAAAATACACACACACACAAAGAAAAAAAATAGCTGAGTATGGTGGTGCATATCTGTAATCTCAGCTACTTGGGAGGCTGAGGCATGAGCATCACTTGAGCCCAGGAGGCGGAGATTGCAGTGAGCTCAGATAGTGCCACTGCACTCCAGCCTGGGCAACAGAGAAGACTTTGTTAAAAAAAAAAAAAAGTTCCTCAGTTGAACTAGCCACATGTCAAATCCTCAATAGCTATTTGTGGCTAGAGGAGACCATATTGGACAGCACAGATACAGAACATTTCCTTCATCACTGAAAGTTCTATTGGACAGCACTGGCTTAAAGCCTGGACTCTAGAGGCAGGCTCCCTGGATACTGGTCCCAGCTCTACCATTTTTGAACTACTTGGTTGTAAGCAATTTTCAAATCCATCTGTGTCTCAATGGCTTCATCTCTAATATCAGGAAAATTGTGAAACCATCCTCACTGGGTTGCTGTAGGGATTAAAGGGCTTAATTGACATATACAAAGCTTATATTAACATAATAAACATCATATAAACCACAGGTGCTGATTATATCTGTCAGGTGTCTACCTGGTGGAAGGAAGTACCATACAGCCCTCATCATCTCTTACTTCCAGGGCCATCAACACATGGAAGATGAAGACTCAATGCTCTGGTCATGGTGAGAAGATCCTTGCTCTTCTGGGCCTGATGGCTGCTGTACTGAGAACAAACCACAGGACCCAGAGGGGAAGAGACAGAGATAACGGTGAGGAGGCCACTGTGATAATCTTAGTAGCAGGTGATGTCCCTGGGCCATGATGGTGGCAGTGAGGTAGTGAGAAGGGGTCAGGTTTTGGAGTTGAAGTTATATCCTGACAGACCAGCTGTGGCATATGAGACAGAGGAGTGACAATCTGCAGGTTATCTATTCAACGCTTGTTCGCTGTCCTTATTTAGTACTTGGAGCCAGAAGACCAATACAAAGACTTGCGTTTGTCACCATGGGGTCGTTGCCAGGATATACCAAGTAAGAATGACACAGAGGAGAAAAGTATGTCAACACATTTTCTTATATAAAAAGGGAAATGATAAATCATATATTTCAATGGTTACTTACAGGAAAAGAGAGGGAAGTCGGGGGATGCTAGATTTTGAATAGCTCGTTTTGTGATTTTGACTTTGCAGTCATGTAATTATTTTTATAATGATAAAATTAAGTTTAAAAAGAAATTATTAAAAATTAAAAAAAAATAAAGCAAGTGAATCCAACTATATAAACAGTTGGTGGTATAGCTACACACAGAGGATCTATTCTAAGTAATTCTATAACACAATAATTTGACTGTACATCCTTGGTGGGATATATCTGAAAGACAAAGAGAAAAAACTGAACTCTTTTCACTAGCCATATTGTTATTGCAATTTTTGTATAATTACTCTGAGGCTGATTGTGTGTTATGTGGGATATAGCAGATCAGTAATTACATTGAAGTTATTTACAATCAGGATTTTTAGCATAGGAGAAGGGATATATTTACAGGTGTGATGTCCATGAAGTAAAGCAAAAACAAGGTTGTCCTGAATTTGAATTGGACATATCAGATTGGATTCATCTTTTTTTTTTTTTTTTGAATTTGTGTTTTCTTTGTCCACTGTAAATAACCAGCCCAGAAGCAATGAGTACACTTACTGCTCAGAATGTGGTCTCTAAATAACATTTCCCATTAAAGGAACCAGGAATACTAAGAGAAATGGCTGATTCCTGGTCTGGGGTAGGTTACATACAAAATCAACCTGGAACATACCAGAAAGCAAGGAAGCTATCAAAGACAATTAGGGCCATGTCAGAAGTAGTCCAGAGCTGACTTGACTGGGCTCCCACTGGTCAAAGACTGAACAACTTAAATATTAATAAATATAACTACAATCACCATATAAAACATATTTGACACATAAACTCTTAATAATATTAATTATAAAATTAACAAGTACACATTCATTCATCCCCTTTGGAAGATGCCAGGAAACACCTCATTATTTGAAAACTGGTGTGTACAGGGAAAAATAAAGCACATATCCTACCTATTCTGTCTGAACTATACCCGAGGTAGCCAAATGGAGGAAGAGGAAAGTTTTATCTTTACAGTACATTTAAGTTGACAAATGAGAAAAATAATAGTATTAATTACAGGTTGCCATTTTTACAAAATGTAATTAATGAACATATATAGGCAATAATCACGAATAGCTGTTAATGTCACAAAAATAAAGATTACAAGACATTATGAACTTTCTGATGGTGGTATAAAATACTATGAAACAATCTTGCTGTCCCCTTCCGAAGGCAACAGAACAAGGAAAGCCCTGTGTCTGATAAAGCCAATTCACAGGAAACAGAGGAGACACAGGAACAGCTTAACAGCACCGTAAAGAAGCAATCCGAGAATTTCTGACACTTTATAAAACAAACATCCAGGTTTCTTTAACACAGTAACAATGCTAATAACAACAACAAAAATAGGCAAATGAGTGAGGGAGAAAGAGGGAAGGGCAAAGAGGGGAGAGGAGGGACAGGGGAGACACGACGGAGGATGAAAAGAGACTTAAGGAACACAGCAATGAATCAATGTACACGGACAATTTACATCCCAATTCAAACAAACAAACAACAAAAAATAAAATAATTGGAAAAAAGAAGACAAGCAGGAAACTGTAAACACTAAATCTATACCTGGTGATATGAAGCCATATTATTAATTTTTCATTTGTTCTTTCTTCATTAATATTTTTAAGAGTGGTATTATATGGGTTTTTCATTTTGTTTTGTTTTGTTTTTGATATGGAGTCCCACTCTGTCACCCAGGCTGGACTGCAGTGGCATGATCTTGGCTCACTGCTACCTCTGCCTCCTGGGTTCAAGAGATTCTTCTGCCTCAATCTTTCGAGTAGCTAGGATTACAAGTGCCCACTACCATGCCTGACTAATTATTTGTATTTTTGAGTAGAGATGAGGTTACCATGTTGGCCAGGCTGGTCTCAAACTCCTGACCTCAGGTGATCCACCTGCCTTGGCCTCCCAAAGTGCTGGGATTACAGGTGTGAGCCACCCAGCCCAGCCTATGGTTATGTTTTTTAAAGAGTCTTTTTATTTTTGAGATGGGGCTGGAATATTTACAGATGAAATTATGAAATGTCTTGAATTTGTTTCCAAATAATCCACTATGTGTGTAAGGGTGGGCAGGGGGAAGAGGCAGGCAAGAGTATAAAGAAAAAAAATTGACTCAGGAGTTGATAGCTATTGAAGTCGGATAATGGTATGTAAATATTTTTCCTTATAATTTTGTTCCTGCTGTGGTAACTGCCTACTCTGATTAGGATTCCTCCTGGATCCCTCCCCTCCTCTCACCCCGACATCCAATCCTTTGGCAGGTCCAGAAAACTCAACATTTAGGGCATGTCCTAGGGTTTCTCCACTCCCTTCTCCCAGCTGCTACCCTAGTCTCAGCTGGACCATGTCAGTAACCTCTAACCAGACTTCCTGCCCCATTCCTGTCACAAGGAACAAAGCAAGTGTCAAGAGAATAACTTCATTTGAACTTGAAGGGTGAGAAGTTTGCCAAATCATCTGGGCTGGAGGCATTCCAGGCAGGGGGACATGGTGGTGTCTATCAGCACCACGTGGTTGGTGTGGCAACGGCAAGCAGCTCCGTGTGACTAGAGTTCAAGAAGCAATGAGACATAAGGCTGGAGAGCAAGACACGGGATGAGGGACAAAATGCCTTGAATGCCATGTTATGTTGCCTCGTTAATCCAAGGACAATAGCCAGTCATTGGGGAATTATCTACAGAAACTGACGTAGTAAGAGTTGCACATTCAAGAAAGAACTCTGGGGACAGTTCAGGGGAGGCTGGGCTGGAGGTTCCTGAATTTGGAACTCAGAGGCCAATTAGGAGATTGCTGCAATCCTTCAGGCGAGACAAAATAAGTGACTGCATTAGCATGATGGCAGCAGGAATGGAGAGGTGGACAAGGTATTTGTTGGGCAAATCAGTGGGATTTGGTGGTTGATAGACTGTGCAGTCAGCAAGCAAGGAATCTAGCTCTTGGTGGGTTGTAGAGTCATTAACTGGGGTATTGCAGTGAGAAAGAGATCAGAGTTTTTAGGGGAAGGCATACAATGAGTTAAGTATTGCATATGTTGGTTGGTAGGAAATCCAGGCGGAGGTGTCCAGCAGGCAGCTGAGTATTTGAGTTAGGCTGAGGAAGAGGATCTACATGACAAACATTTATTTTTATACACAGCATGTAGTCCAAAGGAAGATATTAAAAGAAACTGATTTTAGCAAATTCCACAGCAAAACTGCAACAACAAAGAAGCAATTTTAAATAGCAAGTGTGGAAGCACTTGAATAGTTTTTAAAGTAAGCACCTGAGCTAGTGTTTTAACAATCTTTCAACTTCCTTCTCACCTTCTTTACTCTGTTCCCTCCCTTCCTTCTTTCCCCTCTTTATGCATTTTATTTTTTATTATTTTATATTTCATTTATGATTTTCTTTACTTTTAGGAGCTGAAGTCTCATTCTGTTACCAAGGCTGGAGTGCAGTGTTTCGATTAAAGCTCACTGCAGGCAAGTGCTCCTGGGCTTAAGTGATCCTCCCGCCTCAGGCTCCCCAATAGCTGGGACCATGACAGGCTATCTTTTGTATTTTCTGTAGAAACAGGGCCTTGCTATGTTGCCCAGGCTGGTCTTGAACCACTGGCCTCAAGTGATCCTCTTGCCTTGGCCTCCCAAAGTGCTGGGATTAAGGCATGAGCCACCATACCTGACCTCTTTCTGTATTTTAAGATAATATTTATGAAAGGGTTTACCATATACCAGATGTGGTGCAGCAGACATAGCGATGAATAAAAACTGGATCCAAATGCAATGGATTTGGCATATGCTCTCATGGACCTCAAGTCTCATAGGAAAGACAGACATTAAACAAATGCTCAAAAATAATTGCTTAATTATCAACTGTTGGAAATCCAAAGGACAGGTGCATGGCAAAGCTATCCACACACAAGGGACCTTAAGGAAAGTTTCACTCATAAAGTGTTGATTTAACAGAGAATGATGAATAGGAAATTTTACTAATTGAAGGTGATTGGAAGAGCCCTCCAGGTAGACTTAGCATGTGCAAGAGCCCAGGGGCAGGAAGAAGTGGAAGAAGGCCAGTGGGACTGGGGGGTCAGAGACAAAGGGGAACTTATTATAAATGAGTTAGAGAGGCAAGTGGGGTCAGCCCATGCAAGACCTTCTAGGCTCTAGGAAAAGTGCTGTCTTTCTTGAACGGTAAATAGGAAGCCATTGAACAATTTTAAGTAAGGAGTGATACGATCAGATTTACATTTTAAAAATGTAACTCTGCTGTGTAAAGAACTGATGGGAGGCCTTCAGAATGGATGATGGGAAACCAACTGCAGTAACCTAGGAGAGATGAGATTCATTCCACAGTGAGAGAGAGAGAGAGAGAGAGAGAGAGAGAGAGAGAGTGTGTGTGTGTGTGTGTGTGTGTGTGTGTGTGTGTGTGTGTGTGGTTTGAGATGGAGTCTTTCTCTGTTTCCCAGGCTGGAGTGCAGTGGTGCTATCTCGGCTCACTTCAACCTCTGCCTCCCTGTTTTACGCAATTCTCCGCCTCAGCCTCCCGAGTAGCTGGGATTACAGGCATGTGCCACCACACCCAGCTAATTTTTTGTATTTTTACTAGGAATGGGGTTTCACCATCTTGGCCAGGCTGGTCTTGAATTCCTGACCTCATGATCCACTCGCCTCGGCCCCTCAAAGTGCTGTGATTACAGGTGTGTGTCACCATATCAAGCTGTGTGTGTGTGTGTGTGTGTGTGTGTGTGTGTGTGTAAGGAGGTAACACCTGTGGTGAATAGGCTAATGGAGAAAGAGATGGCTGCCAAGGGTGGGCATTTGTATTCGTCCAGCATGAATATTTGCCATAGTTGTAATGAAGACAGAGGTTTAGGGTCTTGCAGGAAAGCTATGGAAAAGAAGGATGGAGGAACTCAGTCAAACAGCTATTTGTGTCATCCTGGAACAACTTCCTTGCCCTCCAGGAACTTAGAATCTGCTCAGATGAGCCTGGTACACAAAAGCCAGCTCATTAACAGTACTTGCGATCAGACGAGTACAGGCTATTACGGGGGATACTGACACCATGTGATCTAGGAGTCAAGAGAAGACAAGAGCCAGGGTGGGCCAGGTCAGGGAGTTCTTCCTGAAGGAAAAAGCACAGAAAAGCAGCTTTCAAAATCCTTGCAACACATCCCTAAAATTCATATAGAAAATTGTGTTTGGTGTAACACTGGAAACAAGCATTTCTTACGCTCACATTAAATATCAATTATATTCATTTCATGACACTGTAACAAAAGCATATATATTCTCCTCTTGGCAAAGAATTGATGTCTACAAACATCAAAAATCATACACAGAAGTTTCATATATTTATTATTAGTTGATTCCTTCACCTTTTTTTTTTTTTTGAAAAGACAGCAAGTTCCTATTTTAGAAGGAGAGTGGTAAATCAGAAATGTACAATTAACACTTAAGTAAAGAGAAGTGGCTCTGAAGTCCCCTTCAAGTGGCTGTCATGGGACACCACCCAAGTTTACAGCTTTGCAAATGGGTTTTGTTCTCCCAGGGTGAGACATGGTGTACTTTCTGTCTTGGGCTTGAAGACCCATGGGCTGCCTGGACCTTGAAGGAGAAGTAAATACCGTTCCAAGACCACGTCCTCAGCAATCCCTGAGGACACACTTGTAATCGTGCGGTTAGAAAAATCTTTTTCTGCCATATTGTTAATATTGAGGGGGGACCAAGGGAAGTGGGCACACAGAAAGGGTGACTTTTGGCCTTTTCTGTGTACTTCTCCATCATTTGCATCTTAAGAATAATTCTATTACTGTAATTTTTAAAAAGTAAAAATGAATATTCTTTTACCCAAATAACACATGATTACAATTCTCCTAGTTGAGGTTTATGAGAAAACAATCAGTTTCCATATTCTGTAAAGGAACCCATCATCTATGCAAAGACAAAGGGTGAAGCTTTCTCTTCAGTATGCTTTTTCAAAGCAAATGGTTATTTTAGCACAAGTTACCAGATGCTTTGAAAGGATCAGGGGTTATAGTGCTTGAATCCTTGGGGAGACCTAGAGCTGCTAGTCATTGTATGGGGTTCAATTTTATGACCATTCTTCTATGTGCCTTATTTAGGAGGGTAGATATTAATGAAGAGGAGGCAGAGATGAGCAACAGGGAATCTTGTGTGCTGACATAAATCCTGGAGAATTTCTACATGGAGACTTGCAAAGAGAGATTCCTGACATTGTGTTTGTGCAGGTCACATGTCACATCCTCTTTCCCCAAGCCCAGGAAGGAAAAACATGAATTTTTGGCTGGCATTTGCTAACTGTTAACGGTACAAATTGTTGAGCCATATGATACAGCATTCTAAATAGCAAATGAGGGGGGAAATAGCAGCTTGTTAAATTCAATAGGAGGACACTTTAAGATCACATCGATCTTGTGGGCTCAGGTTCTTAAAATGTGAAGTGACATCCCCAAAGGAGATACTGAATAAAAGGAATAGAAAAATGTTGGTGACATACTGACGAAGTCTCATAGGCAGCTTGTCTTCTACTTGTTCCTCCAGATCCACTCTCTGCCCTTCTTCAACATGCTCTGTGCTCATTTAGAGGACTAGGGGCTCCCTGGCCCTCTGGTTTCCCCACAGGGCTTTTGAAAAGCCCCAGCAGTGGACCATGGGGAAGGAATGAAGAATTGGAGTACTTAACTCCCGGCTGAGGAGTTGCCCAGGCCGGCTGTGTCTTTCTAATGCAGTTTTGGCTCCTGCCAGGGACCTCTCCATACACAAAACCTTGTTTGTCTCCAGGTCTGGTAACCACCCTTCCCCTTGCCTCTTCAGGCCTGGGGTGGTAAAAGCTCTCCAGTGCTACCGGCCATGGAATGCAGCTGTTCCTGGTGGCTTCCCTGCATCCTGCCTATCCTTTGTAAATGTTCCCTTTATTCAATTATCCTCCAGTCACGCAATTTGAGCATGCCATGGTTTTCCTGCTAAGTCTCAGACATACAATCAAAGGAAGCTCTTAACCAGGGTTCTGGTGTTCTGAAAGAAAAGTTCTAGTGGACATCTGTCATTCTTTTTGCACCTTCTGTCACCCCCGCCCCCCATCTGCAGTGCCACCCAGTAACTGAGCTGAATCTGGGGATTTCCCACCTCATGAATATGTTTGTATGTATGAATTTATCAGTGGGGTGGGGACAGGATCTCACTCTGCTGCCCAGGCTGGACTGCAGTGGCACCATCACAGCTCACTGCAGCCTTGACTTTCTGGGCTGAAGTGATCCTCCTGCTTCAGCCTCCCCAGTACCTTGGACCACAGGTGCACACCACCATGCCTGGATAATTTTTGTACTTTTTTCTTTCAGTAGAAATGGGGGTCTCACTGTGTTGTCCATGCTGGTCTTGAAATCCTGGTCTTAAGCGATCCCCTTGCTTCGGCCTCCCAAAGTGCTGGGATTACAGGTGTGAGCCACCATGGCCATGCCCAGTACCTCATGAGTCTTGATGGGAGGCAGAGACTAACAACTCCACAGAAGCCAGATGCTTGCTTTCCCAGCCTCTATTGCAGCGAGGGTTCAGACATGTGATCCAGGCTCAGCCAATCAGATAGTGTTGACTCTTGGCATGACATGGGGTGAAGAGGGGCTGCAGGGAATCCATTTGGGCTGGGGTGGCAGCTGCACTGGGAGCCACATTCCTATTCAGAGGGAGCAGCAGAGTATGGCATGGGGTAGGGGAGGTACAACCAGAGTCTGTACCCAGCAGCAGTGGGAGAATGGGTTCTCTGTGGAGAGTCTGTGTATTGCTCCTTCCTCTGGGGCCACCAACATCTGTCTCCATGAACCTCTCAGAGCCTGTGAGCAACTCAACAGCCTTGAATTCTTTCCCTTCCTGCCCTTAATGAGCTAAGGTTGTTTTACTACTTGAAACAAAGAGCCATGCCTGATATAAAAACCAAGCCACATCTTTTTGACCCAAAGATTCTGGCATCCTCAAATACTCATCTCATTTTAAGTTAAAAATAAATCCATGTTTGAGCATCTACTCTGTTTCCGTTACTGTGCCAGGTGTTACAAAGCTAACTAAGAGTGACAAGTAAATAACTATCATCGCCATGATAAACAGAGAATGGAATCTTGGTTTTAGAAATACAAATACAAAATGATTAATTCTGCCTGGAAGGGGCTGGGACATTTCAAAGAGGTAGTGAGCAGGGCGAACAGAAGAGCATAGGCAAGGAATAGTGGTGTGAAGTTGCCTGGCGTGTTGAGAGAAGAAAGATGGGCTCAGAAGGATTGCGGTAGGGCAGAGAAGGGGGTCACTGGAGGTGAGGCTGGGAAAGTTAGCCAAGGCTCAAATGCAAACTGAACTTCATTTTCTGTGCAAGCAGGAGAAGCCACTGACATGGGTTTGGAAGATGGATTGAAGGGGCGGGGTGGGGAGGAGGAATGGAAGCAAGAAACCCTCTCTCAAGAGGCTATAACCACAGCCAAGGCCATGAGATTGAAAAGGAAGGCAGATATTTGAGAAATATTTAAAGAGACGTGAGGGGTTGCTGCCCTGCAGGTGTGGAGAGCCGAGAAGAATTCAAAGATGGTCCTGAAGTCCCAGCTGGAAGAAGCAGGTGGTGGCAATATTTCTAATACAGGCAACTCATCACATAGCACAGGTTTGGGGTGGAGAGAGAAACACGGCATGAGCTTTAGGCATGCCCAGATCTTTCCTCATCTTAGGCATTTATTAGTTACATGCATTTTCTAAGCTGATACCTTGCATTTAATCACTGGTCCATTCAGAAGAGAGAATGAGGTTGCTTCAAACCTGGTTGCTATCATTTGACTTCCTTGCTATTTCACGGGCTATTTTATTTGCTACAGGTATACCAAAGCTGTAAACTGCACGGTCATCCAGGATATTGCTAGGTTGGAACATATAATTCTTTGGAAGGGCTAAAAGTCAGTTCTTTACAGTCTCTCCATATGAACCTTCTCTCCACACTAGGGTGGATCCACTTATTTAGTCCACTGCCAGTACCGCACTAGAACCCACGCAGTCATTGGACTTCAGGAACAATACTAGCCCTCTCTCTGTTTTGTCTCCTGTTGACTATCCCTGTTCCATTCCTGACCCTGATTTCTCCTGCCAAGCTCAATTTTTTGAGAGCTGATGGCAAGCCATGGCTTCCCAAAACATTATTTTTAGGTCAATTTAGAAATTTCAAGAACATATTTGGCTCCGCTTCCTGTGATACTAAGCCTACTTCTTGACAGCATTTGCCTTTGTTGTAAATAGCAAAGTTCTTCTAGTTGAAGTGGCATCTGATGACATCTTTAGCTTGGATTCTAAAAAGGCACTACCACTGTGCATTTGGCTAAAGGGAACACATTTTACCTGTGAATGCCTTCCATTTACAAATGCTCAGCTAGCACACAAAGCTAAGGCAATGCAGTAAGTACTATCCTACAATGTTACTCATTTCTGAAAGCACAAAATGATGACTGGTATAGCTTTGGAGATGTTTTCTGGAAACCAAATACAGGAACAGCTTTGTTATTCCACACCTACAGCGTCAGAAGAGGCACAGTCTTTTATTCATGTTTGAACATGCTTCCTTCTTGAACAATCATCTATAAAGTGATATGATTCCCTACTAGACCAGGAGCAATTTGAGGACAGAATCAGTTTCTAATCCATATTCTAAATCCACACTACCTGGCACAATGCATGTTACATGTTAGGGTCAAATAAGAGTTGGTTGAATCAATCAATAATACACAAGGGAATTCATAAAGAGAGGGGAGTAACTCCCTCAGCTTCAATCACTGGGCAAGTGGAATTGCTTGGGTACTGGTAGTGCCTGAGACAGAGCTGGCGACTATTGTATTGTGATGCAAACATTTCAAATGAACACGAAACTAGACTCACGGATAAGCAGTGTAGTCATTACGACAACACCGTCTTGGAGATTTTTCTGAAGTTATAACCATGCTACATAAGCAATAAATTATGAAGGCTGAGCATGTGAATAAAATTTAACGTTGTCATAAATTTTACAATAAAGTTAATCTGACATATTTAATGACATGCATATCATTAGTGTGCAGCATGGTAATCAGACATTGATAATGAGCAGTTCACACCAGTGACTGTAAGTGTCTTCACTTGTGTTCAGCCAAACCAACTGCTTGGTATTATTTTCTCCCTTCTTAGTCATTAGTTTCCAAACAGACAATAACCATCAGTGGTGCATCCAAGCTCCCTGAATACCAGCCTGTTGCAGGTAGCAGAGAGCTGCACTATAAGCCCAGGCTGCTCCCAGGAGCCACTCCATCTGCATTGGGGCCCCATGAAAGATGAAGAAATGCAATCATGGGAAGGATGGAGAATGTTCTCTGTATCACTGACAAGATGGAAGGAATGGAGGGCAAGAGTACACCTGGTTCAAGCGGAGAGATGGAAAGAGCAAGAGAGCCTGGGCTGAGAAGGCCATTGCTCAAAAAAGGCAGCGCCAAATGCCAAGTCTATAACAGTTGTACAGCCCAAACATCTCTGAGCAATAGGTCTCTGGTACCCTTGATGTCTAGACCAACAATTCCCAGTTCATTATTCTCAGGGAAGAAGCCAAGATATCCAGAGACTCTCATTCTGCTATTAAATTCTAATCTAAATTAGATTAAAAGGATTAGGCAAAACAGCCTTGGCGAAATCAGGAAGGCACATTCACACTAAAGTGAAAATGACTCACAGCTCTTTTGTTATTTTGGGGGTGGGGAGGTGCTTTAGAACATAAGGGGAACTAAAGAATATTCCTGTTAAATACAAGGCCCAGAAAAGGGAAACTAGTGGTGACCAGGACAAATCATCTCTTTTACATTTGGCTGGCCCTACCTATTACAGCTCCGGGGGTGAGGTGGGAACAAAAAGATGCTGTGTGTCGAAGCATCTTATGCCATCCCTGCTGTAGTGGGGTGCAGTTTAGAGGGGTCACTGATCAAGCAGAGACCCACAGAGTGTTTCGTTCCAAACTAGAAACAGAAATGTATAAAATACATCCTTTCCAGCAGCAGAAGAGAACCGAGTAGTGGTAGTGGAGACCTACCCAAAACAGAAAAAGAGGACCACGAGAGGTAGAGTACCAAGACCCTACATCCCAGTGGCACTGCTCATGACTAATTTTGGATAGGTCACTTAAAGTCTCTGGACTTCAGTTTTGCCATCTGTGAAATGGGGATAATACTATCCATCATAAAACTGGTTATGAGGCTCATCATGTAGGGCATGCCTGGGATGATGTGCTGCTTCCAGGGTCTGATTGAACAGGCTGAAATCCCTGCTCAATATGTTCCAGCAAGGCATTGGGCAATCTATTTAACTTTTGTTTTCTCACCCGTAGGCCAAGAAAAGTACTTACTTTATAAGATTATCCCAATGATTAGTTGTAATAATGCATGCAGAGGACAAAGCATGGTACTTGTTATTTGTTAGACTAGCTATTAAAATGCGTAAAATACAGAGTACTATATGGATTTTGGGATATTACAAAGACTCTTTGCTTGCCACAACAGTTCTGGGCCCTTTCAGATGGCTAAAGACAGAATTTGTGTATGTAAATGTGGTGTGCTAGTCTCTGCTCTGGATACAGAGGGCTTACCCTGTTATTAAACTTGTTTAGTAAATGTTGAACTGTCATGAGGCCTAACATTTAGTTCTAGTTACTAGATAAAACGTTTGCTTTGAATGGTATTTAAATTGCCAGGTTCCAGATTATTCTGGTTGACAAACTTTTCTTCGTATTTTACAAAGAGGCTAAAACCAGTATGCTATCCCAGAACAGATGTGCCACTTTCAAGGTCTATTAACACTATGACATCGCTCCTATTGGCAACAAATTCAGAGCAAATTGGACTTTATTTGGTGAAGAAACATTGAGTGGAAGAGAAAGGACATTATTTTAGGTATTTTCATTTTTCAAATTACTGTGGTTTAAACCTGTTCAGCCATCGTTACCCACCTTTGTTCTGCTAAATAAAGGATTTAGTACATTTCTAATTTACATAAATTTGTTTTAACAAAAGAAAAGTAAATTTGATGGCCAAATCAACATTAAACATTATACACTTAAAAAACCACAGGCAAAGACACAAACATGATGGCACTAACTTTTGTTACAGTATCCTTACCTGTAGTCTCCTCTCAGCCATATTCTTTCATGTTAAGCTTCCAACATAATGTGAAAATGAAGCAGATACATTTTGCAAAGCAAAGAATATCTTAAAACAAAATATTATACATCTCAAATTAACATTGTTACAATGTCTTAAAATTTAATGAGTTCATTAGTTTAAACGTTTGGATGTCTGAGTCCTTCTATCCCAAAACAAGATCTCTGACAGACTTCCATAGCTGTGTGATACCATAGTCACACGACCCTTTCTAAAATTACAAATCTGAACACACCATGTGATGATAAATTCCATCTTTTCGAAAACATTCAGGGAAA
The DNA here is from genome assembly GCF_048565385.1 of Saimiri boliviensis. NCBI lineage: Eukaryota > Metazoa > Chordata > Mammalia > Primates > Cebidae > Saimiri > Saimiri boliviensis. The sequence continues at coordinate 123,042,646 of NC_133449.1, forward strand.
TGAGGTTGGTATTTATAAAATGAAGCTGTCTTTCAGTGATATCCTAAGACATGTCAAGCCAATCAGCTTGTAACTGTAAAAAAAAAAAATATTGGTAGGAACAAAAGTTGGGTGGGAGAGGAGTGGCTTAACTTTCTGTTAAGTGATGCAAAAGAAACCGTAACACCATATCTCAATAAAATGGATTTTAAAATATTTAAAATACTAAATCACTGAACTGACAAAATAGAAATCATTCAGAAATAAACTCATTAGGTCATCAAATCCTGTTAAATCTCCAATTGGGAAGAAACAAGGTGTACAATCCATACATTTAAACTCATGGGCTCCCTTTGCACACTGTCACTTTACTCCTTAGCATGTTATTAATATACATTTTCCAAAGGATGTATTAGTAAATTGTACACATCTACTTCTTGGCATCATCATACAACGTATGCACTCTTCTCATAGTTAAAACATGGGGATGGTATGAAAATTAGAAAAGTAAATGCCTATTGTTATGTCATGGTCAGGTTTAAGGCACATGAATTTTATCTTCATACAAAAGATTAAAATCTAGATATTAAAAAGTAGTGAAGTATCAGTGACGCATTACCCCTCAGTTCTCAAAATGTCACATCACAAAAATATCCCGTAATTGCCTGTAGTTTATTCCTTGGCTTTCCTCTTTCTTCTCTGCATCTTTGTAACAACTTTTTAAAAGTGGAAATATAATTGTTGGCAATGCCAACAGCTGCAGAAATGATTACAAGGTGTGGAAAAGCCTGACGGGAACGTCAAGAATCTGTTTTTGGCAGTAATACATATGGAACATCGTTCAGGACAAGAGAGAAAAAGAAAAAAAGGAGAGGGGTTTATCATCTTTAAGAATTTTCAAACTAAACCTCATTGCTTAATAGGAAAAAAAAGATTCCATATTTAAAGTTAAGTCACAGCTAACTACTAGCTAAAGCATGACATCACCATCATTAGAGTCAGTGGAAGTGTCTTTTTGAAGGATGGTGTTGCAGGAGAATCTGGACAGGTTTTCAGAGCCAGGAGATAGAAAATAATTCTACCTCTGTCAGTTGAAAGACCTTAAGCAAATCAGTTTACCTCTGCTAGATTACATCCCAAAGTTTGGACATTCAAAAATGTGATATTAATAACCACATGAGAGTCTCATGTTGAGGTGAATATGTATTTGCTGGTGAAAGATACGTTGGTTCTTAAAAAGACCACACTCTGCAAATTTATGCTATTGTTTTTTGTCAATTGTCAAATTCTATCCAGCTATATACACTTGTGTGGCCTCCTAATGGTGTCTTTCCAATGGTTAAAGGTTTATCAATAAGACAGTTTTTCTAATGGAATTAACCTGATGCTTTTCTTAAACATGTAACCTTGAGTTCACCTTACAAAATGATGCTTTGATTAGAGCAATGTACATAATAAAGGTTACCTAATTTCTTAGACACTAGACATCATTCACAAAAAAGAGAACTGCTTTTGAAAGGAATGTATTTACACTGGGAAGAAAAGTTTTCTGCTTCTAATTATGCATGATTTATTGGTGAAAGCAAAGTAACAGCCTGTCTGAGAGGCACTTCTATGAGCTTCCTCACGTGTGATTTGCAAGGCTGAAAAAGGGGAAAAATGCCTCGATGGTACCAATGGTGAGAAAACACCAAAACTACAAAGCAGGTTTCGAAAACCATGCTCATAACCAAGGACAATAAAGCAATGTGTTGACATATATTCTGCAAGTCTTCCTCCATAAATAGTTTTTGCATTTTATAATTTCTGCAAATGCATCGTATAATAATTTTGCATCTTGCTTTTTTACATTTAATATCAAACAGATTTTTAAAGGGCATTTGAAAATTAAATACATACGGAAACATACATCAAATGGAAAAGTGCAGTGGGTGATGGAGATTTCATGAAGCGCCCCAAATATTTCCCATCTCATTGAACAGAAACAAACATGTTCTCATTTAGAATGAGTAGGAGTAAACTGATTTAGGCCTCTATATTTAACTTCCAGGCAAAAAAGGTAGTCCCATCTAGCAACAATATTATGGGGAACAGAAGAAAAAATAACTCTCTAAATTTGCAGTAGGGTCTTTTCTTTTGGAAGTTCCAAATCCCATCTATTACCAGCTCCATGCTTCAGGCCGAAAATGGATCTCCCTGAAGCATGGAGATGACAGAATTTTTGCCAAGTGACTAGGATATATACACCATTTATTTGCACAGTGAGACATATGCTCTAAAGAAAACTGGTTCAAAACAGGCAAGTGGGTTTCTACAGAATAAATGAGAGCCCCATCAATGGTTTCCTCTTCAGGGCTTTGTGTCTGCCCTGCGTGGTGGCTCTTTGTTTCATCTATGGGTAATGGCGCCACACAGTTTTCATAATTTCTTACACTAATGAACTACTTTAAATTTGTTTTTGGTATTCCAGAGAGTCCTAACTTCAGCTTCTGGGCAATGCTGAGGAGGCACCCGATATTCCAGATTTACCTTTTGCAAGGTGTACTCTCAGCATTGTGGGCAATTTCCATGGGAGAATATTCTATTTAAAGAACTACTGTCCTAGTATAAAATAAAAAATAATCTATGAAGATGCAGGAGACTCAGAAAGCTTTCAGTTATGTTTGCACAAGCACAATGTCAGAGCCTCCTTTCCCCGCTCCACAGGGGGTCAGGAAGAGAGTACTCAGCTGTGAGAAAAGACATAGAGAAGAATTCATGTAGTCATGGGAGCAGGGGCATGGTAGATCCTCCAAAGAGGATGTGTCAGACACTTCATGAGCCCAAGAGTGTGCTGTAGGATCTGACGGGCTGGTTCACTGATGTAAAGGAGAGAGGGAAAAAGCTTCAACCAACTAGAAAAACAGTCTCTATGCATGCTATTTTTTATTTCAAACACAGGTATCAATTCCTTCTCTCAGAAAGTACATTTTAAAATAGAACATATTTTAAAAAAATATTTAAAGGGCACGTTAAAATTAAAAACTTTTCAAAAGACATAAAAGGTATGAATTTTCCTTAATCCTTGAGAAAAACTTTCTTTTCTCATCCATGTAAATCATTGATTTTGTTTTTCTTTACCTCCTTTATTAATCTACATTGGAAAAATAAACTTTTCCCACACTAAGAACAGGGAAACCACTCTCAGTTGACAAAACATACTAATGTAACACAAAGATTACCTTCACCTTTAATTTACAGGCAGCCAAATTCAAAATCCCTAAAGTGACTTAAATTTAAAAAATGGCAATGGCAACCTAAAAGGTATAATGTTGATTGGAACAGAGATTTAATTGGAAAATTGATAATTTTCCATTTTCAATTAAATCACTAGATAGAAATTTTAAAAATTAAAAATCATATTTAAGAAAGCCAAATATTGAGTTGTGAGGTATCCTTTTAAGGATGCTTCAGCAGAAAAAACAAAGGCATTCACAATTTTGTAGCAGCCTGGATTAGGTGGGTACCCTGACTAAGGAGTTGGGGGGTGACCTGGCTTTAGTATTCCAGTGATAAAGTTTATAATGAGAATAACATATTGCTATGAAATCTGGTCTCTTCCTCAGATGCCTTCCTCAGAAGGCAGGAAGCTTTGTCAGTTTTGTTTGCTGATGATGCCTGGTTCCACCAACAAATAATATCTGTCACATAGTAGGTAGTCAATACACATTTGTTGAATATATATATAGAAAAAAAAAAGAAACGTATGGTGTTTGTGAAGCTGTGCCAACTGTGTGTACACTGCTTTTGAGGTACACAAAGAGTCTTTGTTTTAAATTTGAGAATGAGGACTTTCAGTGGACTATATCTATAAAAATAAATGACAGACATTATTGTCTGGAATTTTGTACAGCAAGAGAAGAAAAACCACCAGCAAAGAGCCAACTCACCTGACAGGCCTGGATCAAGCATGTAGCCATGGAGAACACCCTTGGGACTCTAACTCTGGCACTCCTGCAAGCTGGGTACCTGGGCAGGAGGACAGCAGCAGCACTCATGAACTGGGCAGCATCTGTCAGTGAGGGCTGATTGCATGGATTCTCTCATCCCAGCCTTACAATCAGCCCATCAGGCAGATACTTTTTCTGACTTTGCTGATAAGAAAACTAGGCACAGAGGTTATATAGCTTAACAAAGGGCTCTCAACTGATGAGCACTAAAATGGGATTTTAGCCTTTCTTTGCATCTGGTCTTACAGCCAATACCCAAGTGCACTGAATGCATTGTCTCCGAGAAGCTTACACTTCCTGGGCCTTGGTCTTTAAAAGGTGAGCACTTAACTTAATAAGAATTAAGGATCAATGATTAAGGTTCGAGGCACTCCAAAATTCTGGTCTTTATTGAAAAGGCTATGGAAGCCTCACGTTAATAATATCCTATCATCTTGGCATTCTTGGTTCATTAAATATTGGAAACCAACTTCATAGTAATTGAGGTCAGAAAAAAAGTACTCATGACATTTTAAAATGTGGTGACAAAGCCATAGATACATTTCAATGCATCCATAATTACTTAAAACTGTTACAGCATGCAGTATGTTACTACAACAGCCAAAGAAATACTAATTCACTGAGCCTGTTTTTCTAGACCAGTAAACACTAGGATTAAACAGATATTTTCATTGAATTTATTCTAGCTTTCATTGCCATTTATAGATAGCTTACTTGTCAAAGATTACCTTCTAATTGTTTTATGTTTCCTAACTAGCCTGTAATACTTTGGTAAGGACCTCAAACAATAGCAGACAGTAGGTGTAAAATAGATGGTTACTCTGAATGTAATACTAAAAGGATGCCTCGTAAGTATCTATATCTTGAAATATACTTTATTGTGCCTTGCTTTCAATCTGTGACTTTAAAATTAGAAATCACCTATTTTATGTAATAACAATAAAATCCTTCTTTGTTGTAAACATGCACAGATAAAGTTTACAAGCTTAAAAAATTAAATAGGAACACTTTTACACTGTTCATGGGAGTATAAATTAGTTCAACCATTGTGGAAGACAGTGTGGTGATTCCTCAAGGACCTAGAAATAGAAATTCCATTTGACCTAGCAATCCCATTACTGGGTATATACCCAAAGGATTATAAATCATTCTACTATAAGGACACATGCACACGAATGTTCACTGCAGCACTATTTACAATAGCAAAGACTTGTAACCAACCCAAATGCCCATCGATGATAAACTGGACAGGGAAAATGTGGCACATATACATTATGAAATACTGTGCAGCCATAAAAAAAGATGAGTTTGTGTCCTTTGTAGGGACATGGATGAACCTGGAAACCATCATTCTCAGCAAACGGACACAAGAACAACAAGAACAGAAAATCCAACACTGCATGTTCTCACTCATAGGCGGGTGTTGAACAATGAGAACACATGGACACAGGGAGGGGAGCATCACACACTGGGGTCTGTTGGGGGGACTAGAGGACGGACAGTCGGGGGCAGGGAGTTGGGGAGGGATAACATGGGGAGTAATGCCAGATATAGGTGATGGGGATGGAGGCAGCAAACCACATTGCCATGTATGTACCTATGCAACAATCCTGCATGTTCTTCACATCTACCCTAGAACCTACATTAAATAGCAGTAATTGTCAAGCTTTCCAATAGTGAAACACATTTTGGTAAGGTTTTCATTTTACAAAAACTCAAAATGGCTTTATGAGTTCACAAAATAATATGGCATTCCTCAAGATATTAACACATTCTTGTACTGTAAGAGCATAGAATAAAATTTGCTTGGAGATTGAGCATTTGCTTCTTTAAGAAATACTTCTTTTAGTATTTTTACTTTAATATTATGAAAGCTACAATTTACTTTAATATTATAAAAGCTATAATTACATTCAGATTTATTAACTATTCCAGTAGTTAATTTTCAAAACTTATGGTGAATAGTTTTTTTTTTTTTTTTTTTTTGAGACGGAGTTTTGCTCGTTACCCAGGCTGGAGTGCAATGGCGTGATCTCGGCTCACCGCAACCTCCGCCTCCTGGGTTCAGGCAATTCTCCTGCCTCAGCCTCCTGAGTAGCTGGGATTACAGGAATGCGCCACCATGCCCAGCTAATTTTTTGTACTTTTAGTAGAGACGGGGTTTCACCATGTTGACCAGGATGGTCTCGATCTCTCGACCTCGTGATCCACCCGCCTCGGCCTCCCAAAGTGCTGGGATTACAGGCGTGAGCCACCGCACCCAGCCCGGTGAATAGTTTTATTTAAAATATATAACTTTGATAATATGAAAATCTGAATTTGTAATAAAGAAGAGTTTGCATTTCTGATTTTTTTCTGATACACCAGTGATGAAATAACGAATGGTTCCAAAGATGACAAAATGTCTCAAATCTGTTGGTTCTGAAGGTGAAGCGAGATTTTGTACTGATCCTGTGTTTCCTGAGATGCCAGGAGGAAATGGAATTAAACTCACATAGCTCAAATGGAGAGGTTTTAATAAAGGGACACCTACAGAGGTGTTGGCAGGGTCAGGGGGAATCAACAAGAGATGCTTAGAACCCATGACTGGCAAATCTCCCCATGAAGATGGAGAGGGAGGAAGGAGTGTTACTGGAGTGAGAGCTTGAGCCCAGGGGAGAAGGATGGGCCGTGGAGCAGGAGGCACTATCCTGAAAGAAGAATCCTCTGCCAGAGACTTTTCAGGGTCATTTCTTCACACTCTCTGCAGGGAAGCAGGGAGACAGCAGGAAGAAATATCCTAACCTTGCTCTCTTCTCTCTGCTGGTGCCTTCCATTGGCCAAATCCACCCAGGGGCCAGTTGGTGGCAATTAGCTTCCAGGGGCAAGAGGAGGGAAGAGTAGGGCAGAGACTGGCTCAGGGGTCGGGGAGCACGCACATTAGGGGGTTCAGTTGTTCAAGTACATGTCTCTGAGGCCTGATGTGAGTGGAAAGACCAAGCTCCTCTGACCTAATTTCTAAGAAATCTACCAGAAATAACATTTGGGGATTTTTTTTTCCACTTAATGAATTAAAAAAAAAAAAATCCCCTCTCTCAGGCCCATTTCCCATGCATTTTCCTCCCTTCAAGCTGTGTTTAAATTCCTTCTTTCATTTTCCTTCTGGTAACAAAGAAGTCTGTGGTTCAAAAGACTTTTCTCTAAGACTCCATCCTGTTAGTTCTCTGAGCTGTGGGAGGTATTTATACAATTGCCAGTGAATACAAGATCCAGGAAATTTCCTTAAGATCCCTAACAAAATTATTTATACCTTGCCCCACATGTTAATCCAGCCACTCACAGATGACAACACTTACCATTTCTTTGATAAATGCCAAATGCATTTCAAGTATATACCTGAAATATTTGTTTAAATGCTTTCTAACCTATTAATTTTATATATGTGTATGTGTCTGTTTTGTATACCTTCTGATTATAGGACAAATGTAAATAAATCCAAAGAATAAGCAAAACTACCATTTTCAAGAAGCCTTCTTTGTAGAACCAGAAGAGTCTTAAATAGGCTTTTCAGGTATGCATCTCTTCTTATTGCTAAACACCAAGTCCTGCAGGCCATCGTGTGGGTCATCTCTACAGTGGGCACAGGTCCTAAAACAGCGTCAGGTACTTTGCAGGCACTCCATAAACGTTTGCTGAATTGGCTAAACCTTGGTTTGTCCCTATAATCAACCACTGCAAACAGCACACAGATAATTACTTCTTGGAAAGATTCCAACTAGTGTTTGATGTTACCTATGTGGTTTTCTCTCAAGAGCAGCTATGTAGGATTACATTATTTTCTGTTTTTTTTTCTTTTTTCTTTGACCTTAATGGCATCTACTTCAATAACAGCTTCATACAAAATTTCTACCAGCACATACCACAGCAGATTCAAGGCCTTGTTTTAAAAATGGTGCCAGTAGCTCTTAATTTAGAATATATATAGTCTCTCCTGAACATGGGCTAAGAAAATGCATAATTTGGTAATAACAGAAGAGCTGAAGACACTTTAAATATATTGTTTCATTTCTATAAGATAAAAAAAATTTAAGAATCAAGATGTTATCAACAGACCTGTCCTTCATTAAAAAGTAAAACTGTGTTTTCCTACATCTTATAAAATTGTTCAATTGCAAACTATTTTGAAATGTAACTTTTAAAACTAAACAGCAAAAATATTGTATTTAAAATGAATTTGAACAGGCAAAAAAAAAAAAAAAAGATATACCCAGAAGATAAAGTTTTTGGTGAAAGTTAAAATACTATCTCATCTTTGGACAACTTAGAATCATTCCTGCATTTTATAGTCTAGTTTAGGCATTAATTTGAAATAACCTTGAACCTTGAAATCCTAAATCTAACACTCTTCAGAACAAAGTAGCCTTTCTCTTCTGCTTTATGAGCAAATGGACTAAATACTAGGGAATGGTACTGTCTGGGCTTTTGAAACAAGACTAAAAGAGATGAAATCCTGTTTGATATGTATAAACATTAGAAAATCCATTTTGAATTAATAAAAGAATAAATTTGTTCTATATCCTGTGAGAAAATGGTTCCCTTTTCCTGGAAATGTTCTCTCATTCCAACAATAGAGGGTTGGTTTTTTCCAGGGTGTGGTGTGGAGAGTGGGGGGGTGGACAGAGTTGCCACGAATATGGCATCTATCAAGACTGCTGTTATGTTCATTTCTCAAAATGCACTGTGGTAGGAAATTTAGAACGCAGTGAGAGAAAATACACCTTTGACTTCAAAATAGGAGGCCACATTTAAAGCAGCAGGTAAAGTATAAAACTAACAGTATAAATTCTTTATCTGCAATCTTACAGTTCCCTAAATCTCTGTAACACATCACTTTAAAAGCCTCAGAGAAGTGGTTCTATAATTATTTGACAATAATTCAACCCCTCAAAAGCCTTAGCAAGTTAAACCTTATAGTCTTACATTAGAAATGACCCAACTTGACCCTTTTATTCTTCAGAATCTCTCTCTCAAATTTTCATTTGTTTTTCATTAATTGGTGAATAATGAGAAATTTTAGGTACATTTCCACAAAGAAATAAAATTTTCACCTTACCAGGAACCTAAAAAATGAAGAGATAGAAATCAATTCCAACAGAATATTACCAAAGAAATCTTTTAGAATAGACTGTTACAATTATTTATTTATATTTATCTGGCTCTGCTGTTTGAGGTACATTTACACTTCAAAGCTAAACCTCAAGTAACATCATAGTGATGTTTAGCTGCGGTCTTGAAGACCGAAAAAAACCATGACAAACACACATCTATTGTCTTGACTACTGTATCTGTCTTCATCACCATTCTGATAGTCTGCAATGCATTGCATTGCAGCTCACCCTTTGGGAAGGACTAAAGGAGACATCTGTTGGTTCTGCTTGCTCAGCATCCCTCCCCTAATTTTCCTTTGGAGAACCCCTTTATTCTAGACCATGTGAAGCTAATGCCAAACCCCATTCCAGGGGATGCACCTGAATCCAACCTCGGTCATCTAAATCGTCTCTTCTCCACGTTCAGAGAAGAGCAAACAACTTAAACCACCCTCATAAGAACAGACCTGGGACTTCTTCTGCAAATATTGAAGAATACGTATTCTTTTTTCTTGCTAGGACTAAGCTGGTAGTACATTCTACGAGGCTGTCATATGAAAACAACTTGTCTGAAAATGAAGCCACAACTGTGAAACTGATCCTGGTAACCTTGATTGACAGATCCAGCCCTACCTTAAATGGCAGGACCTAACTTGAGGCTTTTTGCATCAACCAAATAAAGTCCTTAAGCCAGTTTGAGTTGGTTTTGTCACTTGCAGCTAGCTAAAAGAATCCAGACTCTAACAATGTGACAATAGCAAAAACGAACATGACTGCTTTTGAGGTTTCTAATGGTTTTTCCTTCCTATATACAGGATTTCATTTAATCCTCACAATTCAGAAAAGCGTAGATCTAGTAACATTAAATTAACATTCATTATTTTGAACACATACTATGTGGACAAGGGACAGGGAAAGCAAAGGGAGTTATCAATGTGAAATCTCATTTTTATAGGAGGGAAGTGGAAGCTACTCAAGGCACTCAACAGATATCATCAAATGAAAGAATACACAGTGTATGGGAGAGCCAGGAGGTGATACCTCACCAATTCCTGGATGAAAAATTAGGAGATGATGAACTCTGAACAGGCAGCTTAATGAGAATGGCTCAAGCAACAGGACACAGAGAGGGAGTTAGGTTAGACATGGAGTTCTTTAGCGTTTTCACCTCTGCGTGAGTGCAGCTGTTGTCAGTGGGACAGGGAAAAAGGAAGGGGCTGAGTTTGCAAGGCAGGGAGGGAGGAGACTGTGAGTCAGTGAAACAGGGCCCTTAGAATGTCAAGTCTGAACCAGAGAGGCTAAGACTGAAAATACGAGATGGGTAACCACTGGCATAGAGATGGCAGTTCAGGCTTGGGCATTGCCCACCAGAGCCTCAGCATGAAAAGAAGAGGAAGAGGTTGGCCACCACCTCCCAGAGGTAATTGAAACCCTGTTTGTGAGCTCCTGAAAACAGGTTCTTTCACTGCCCCCATCTCTCCATCTCTTGCTCTTGATTGCAACCCAGCATTCAGGAGGCACCCAGTAAATACCTTGGAGTGATGGACAACGCAGCACCAGGGCACTGAGAAGACCTCAGGGAGCCAGGGGCTGGTTCTACAAGGGTGTCCCTCACGGTCCCCTTCAGTGCGCGGCCAGAGCTGCCAGTCTTGGCCGATACCCAGGATGCAGTCTCATTATTCAGCTCTCACCTCTTAAATTAGTTCATGCTCTCACATTAGGTGTAATCACAGCTGGCAACGCTTTCTGAGGATGTCTCAGAAAAATCTGGGTTGAAAAAATATTTTTGTGTCATTTTAATTTAAAGTAAAGTAAAATTGCTGCTTCTTCCCCACCCTTCCTTTCCTCCTGGCCCATCCTGCGACCGGGCAGGGCTCACAACGGAGGCAGGGGTCGGAGGAGAGATTTCCTCCATAATTCCCTAAACAGCTATCAATGAAGTCTCAAAAAAAAAAAAAAAAAAAAAAAAAAAGAGAGAGAGATCAAGAAGCATAGACGTGGCTGCTGGCGATCCCAAAGCTGGGGGAGAGCGTACCCTGGAAATGGCCATCCGGGCCAGAGGCGAGCCCCTAGGCCGAGGGCAGGAGCGCTCTGTTTGTGTCTCGCGTCTCTACAGCTCCCGAGGCTGTGCTGGCTTCGCTGAGCACGCCAGGTTCAAGGTCGCCCGGCGGGCACCCTAGCGCCTAGAGCCGGTGGGCAGCGTTCCAGCCGGCCTCAGCCTGGGGTCCCGAGACGCGCTTCTGCTTTGGACTTGACAGACAGGTCCGCCCCCCCTCCCGCTGCCAGGTTACCCGCCCGCGTTCACCCTTCAGGGCTACCTCTCCCACACCCGGGCTGGAACGCCTGGAGCGCGCCCTTCCTCTCCCCATCTCCGCAGCTCTCCACTCTCCCCGAAACTTGGCGAAGCTGCATTTTGACTTTCACGTTTTTGACTAGGTGTGTGTAGTTCCAAGTCCATGCGTGGGACGAAAATCCACTTAGGGTAAAAATCGAAAAATTGCCCATAAAAAATCTCAGGATCTGGTGTCTCCACTCAAGGAAAGGCTGTGCAGGTACGTGCACATAAAGCACGCCTTAAGGGTGCACAGCAAATAAAAAGTATAAATGCAAAATGTAAATTTTAAGTGCAAAACAGAAAAGCAGTACTTGTTACCGCCCCGCACGCTGGATTTTAAGGGACACTAAGGCTAGCCTCGGCTGCTTTTGCTCAGGCCCGCGTCCTCAGCGCCCAGCTCACTACCCGGTACTCCGTACCGGTTCAGTGATCTCTCCTGAATAAGTGAAGAAATGAAGAAATGAATGAATGACCGCTGGATCTGACCCCCGCGGCCCGCGGGGCAGTCGCTGCGGGAGGCGGAAGAGAGTGAGAGGCCAAGCTCCACCGTCGCGGCCGCCGGCTGGGGCAGGGGGATCGGAGACGCCTGGCGCTCCAGCTCCGCACCGAGTCCCCGCGGCGAATGCCAGGCCAACAGCTCCCGGGCACCACGTGCGCCCACCCGGAGCCGCGCAGGCCCCGCCTCGCCGCGCGCGCACGCGCCCAGCAGCCCGGCCGCCGCGACCCTGCGCTAGGCGCGACCCTGCGCTAGGCTCGCCCCGCGCGCCGGCTGCTCTCGCGCCCGCGCCCGCTGGGAGGCGCTCCTCTCCCACCGGGCGCGCCCACACGCAGGCGGGAGCCTCGCAGCCCTCAGCGATTCCACTCCCGACCCCGGCGCGCGCCGCCTCCTACCTGAGGGCCGACCACGGGGGCGGGCGAAAGGGCCGAGGGGGCGGAACAGGATCGAGGCGCCAGGCGGGAGGCTAGAAAGCGAGCGGCCGCGGCGGACACTCCGGGCGCGGACGCGGGCGCGCGCCCGCGCTCCCCACCCGCGCTCCCTTCTTCGACTCCCGGCCAGAGCCCAACCCAGCTGCCGCGCGCCGCCCGCTTCGCTGCGCCTAATAACAACGGCGCCTGGGGTCAGGTGGCCGCGCGCGGACAGCGCCGCTATTGGCTCGGTGGGGAGCGCGGGGCGTCAGGATTGGCTGCGGGGCGTGGCCACCACCGGGGCAAGGGCGGGGCCTCGGTGGGAGGCGGGCCGGGAGGCGGCGGGGGCGGGGCCAGGCCGCGGTCCGCGCCTTTGTGCCCAGCGCGCGCTCTCCGCCCGCTCCGGCTGCGGCGCCGGCTGCATCAATAATTCAGAGCGGTGGTGGCGGCGGCAGCGGAGGGTGCGGGCAGGAGGCGGCGGCAGCAGCGGGACCGAGCAGCGGCGGCTATGCATCCAAGTGCGGCTGGCCAGCCGCGGCACCCCTGAGGCCCGGGCGGGGCTCCGGGAACGTAGCGCGAAGGGGACGCTCGTCCCGGAGTGCGGGGAAGAGCAGTAGCGTCCAGAGCGGCGGCGGCGGAGCTGCGCACGGAGCCGACGAGGGGGCTTCGGAGCGGGACTGGGGCGGGGGGCGGCTGGCGCAAGCAGCCCTGGGGGTGGGGGGCGGGGTGGGCGCCGGCGGCGCGATGCTGGGCGTCGTGGAGCTGCTGCTGCTGGGGGCTGCGTGGCTGGCGGGCCCGGCCCGCGGGCAGAATGAGACGGAGCCCATCGTGCTGGAGGGCAAGTGCCTGGTGGTGTGCGACTCCAACCCCACGTCGGACCCCACGGGCACAGCCCTGGGCATCTCTGTGCGCTCCGGTAGCGCCAAGGTGGCTTTCTCTGCCATCAGAAGCACCAACCACGAGCCGTCCGAGATGAGTAATCGCACCATGATCATCTACTTCGACCAGGTGAGTGCTCCGTCCTCCCGCGGCGTGCAGATTGGGCTGGTTAGGGAGGGTGGATGGAAGACCGATGCCCGGTCCTCTCCAAGGGCTCTGCATTGGCGCGCGTACGACAGTCCGGGACCGATTCCTGCCCGCTCCCCTTCGTTCCCGTCTCGTTGTAGGTACTAGTGAACATTGGGAACAACTTTGATTCAGAACGCAGCACTTTCATCGCCCCGCGCAAAGGGATCTACAGTTTTAACTTCCACGTGGTAAAAGTCTACAACAGACAGACCATCCAGGTCAGCTGCTGCCTCGGGCTGGGCCCTGGCCCCGTAGGGGGTAACTGGCCTCAGGGGTGCTCGGGCTGTCCGGAGGTGGGAGGCAGAAGTGGCGGCTGCATGTGCTTCGGGCTGCTTGGAGGGACAAATAGTGGGGCCTCTCAGTTCTGCGGCTTCAGCTGCCCTCTGCTTTCCCTGTCTCTGGCTCTTGGGATCCAGTCCCATAACCCCCAGAGGCAGAATTTTCTGCCTCCGCCTTGTGGGCTCCTCCGAAGGGTTCCTGGATTGCAGGGACTTCCTTGTAACCGTTGTTGTTAGCGCTCCATACAGCTGCCACTTGGGGAACCTTCCCGGACTCTTCGGGAAGTACTGTCTACAGTACCCCCAACCCTAGCCCCAGCTCGGAAGCCTAGGAGGCTGCTTGTGTTCTTGTCTTCAGCACCACGGACAGGGCACCTGTTTTCCCCGACTTGCCCCCAATTCCCACCCCATGCTGATTCTGGGTTTTTGAGCTAGCCGCATTTGGCCCTGGAGGGTGAGGGGTGGAGAGAAGAGGGAGGGAGGGGGCGTTAGTGCCACTCTCTCCCGGCTCCAGCCTTGTCCCAGCAAGCACTCGTCTGCTCTCCAGGTACCTAAAGGTGTCCAGGTTTCCCTTGGGCGCTGAGAGAAGCGGGACACACAGCTGGGGAGAGGGCGCGGGCCCTTGGCTGACGCTGCCACCGCAAGGGCAAAACCAGGCAGTGGCGGGCGCGGCTGGATGGGGGCGGGAATTGAGCCAGTGGTTTGGAGAGGAAATACGAAGTGCCGCTGGGAGCGAAATTTCTAATCAGAAAATCACAGCGTCTTCTCCACTGTGTCCTGATAACTGGGACCAGGAGGGATCAGGGGCTTTTTGTTTGTTCATTTTTGTTTTTCCGGGAGCGCTGGAGGGACCCCGAGTTGCTGGGTGTTTTTGTTTGTTGTTTGTTTTTTGAGGCTGAGGGGAAACGGGAGAGAGGTCAAAGGTCTCAGGGCACTAGAGCCAACTCACAGGTTTATTAAATTGGATCACAGAGCACAGTCGAGATTCGCTTGGAGCGCTCATTTGAGAATCCGGAATAAGGGTCTGTTCCCGTTTTGGGAACAGACCCTTATTCTCACCCAGGTGTTAGGTCTTTCGCCCCACTGAAGCCTCAGCAGTAAGCTGCGAAGCTCCCTTTCCTCCTTCCGTTCCCCGACCCCTCCGTGCTTCCAGGCCTTACCGGATGTTAGACGAGTGCGGGGAGGTTCGCTCCACCGCAGCTTCGGTTCCTACCTAGGTTGCGCCTCTGAAGCGGGCCTTTCTCTTTCTCAGGTAAGCCTCATGCTAAACGGGTGGCCGGTGATTTCAGCCTTCGCTGGTGACCAGGACGTGACACGGGAGGCCGCGAGCAACGGAGTCCTAATCCAAATGGAGAAAGGCGACCGAGCATACCTCAAGCTAGAGCGGGGAAACTTGATGGGGGGCTGGAAGTACTCGACCTTCTCTGGATTCCTCGTGTTTCCTCTCTGACTGGCTCATAGCCGGAAGGGAGGCAAGGAGAAGGCGAAGGCAGGAAGGGGAGTGAGAAAGAGGCTGAAATTAAGAGGGCGAGAAAGCAGCACGACTTGAAACTTCCTACACGTTCCCTAACTGTATCTGGGTAAAAAGGTGCAAGCCCGGCGGTGGGACAACTTTGTCCATTTCCTTCTTAGGACAAATAAATTCCGCTTAGCTCTGCGCACTCCTATTTCCAAAAATAAACTCGCCTCCCCATGCCAGTTGCAGTAATCAAGAAAGAGACTGCCTTGTCATTGTTTCTTATCCCTAACTTCATGTTCCCTGCAAATTATTTAAAGAAACTGTGTATTTCACTACATAATCTGAAATCTTTCTCCCTAGCCCCCTCTGAATTCTTCTACCTACTGAAATCTAATATATTCCCCGCCCCCAACCTTTTTTCCGTTTGGAGAGGGAGTAAGTTTTTAATTAATTTATTTTTTATTTGGATGGGGGAGGTAGTTTTAATTTGGCAAGTGTTGCTCTTCTTAAAACACCGCTCAAGTTAATTAGCTGAAGATACTTTGAATCCTCGGCTACTTGTTAGCAGAGAAAGGACTCACCCTTAGCGGTGACTGGTTTAAAAAATATGAATATATATCATTTGTACACGAAGAACTCTTCCCAGTGGAAACTGGCTGTGTTTCCGTATTTGTATGTCCTATTCGGAGTGATCGTGAAATCTAAGGCTGCTTGATGTTCTGATGCTTGTCAATGCCGTCGTGCTCTGTGGCTCCATAAAACGCCAAGGAGCTTCTTCTGGACGCTTCCTCTTCCTCTGTAACATACGTGTGAATAGCCAAGATTTAATTTTGCTTTAATCCAATAAAGTCGAAGTGGGACTTTTATTTTTCTGAAATAGCTTTCTAAACTCCGCATCTTCTCCAGCTGCGAGGTTGGGGGTCGGGGGTGCCAGGGGGCGAGGTTCCGAGGGGCAGGAGACTTCGGGAACGCAATCAGAGAAAGGCTTGGGCGCGAGCGCTTCGTCTCAGAGCCGGCCTTGCGCTCCTTCCTGCGCCAGGCCGGGCACAGCACTGCATTCGCCTGTATTCACAGCTTCGGCGCAAACGTAAGAAATGCGGCAGAAATCTTGCTGGGCCAGGTGCGGCCGCCGGCCCGGGAGCGAAGTTTGATTTTTTGCTTTGCGTTCCAAATGCATCAGGAATAGTCCCAGTTTGAGGACCCAAACCATCCTGCCTGGTGCGGCAGACTCCACACGCCTTCTGTCCCCGGATGTCTCCCACAGCGTCTGCCCTGCAGTTCCCGAAGCAGCGTTAAGTTTTATATACCGCCTCTGAATCCGGAGTCCACCCGCCGCATATTCTGGCGCCCGGGACCTATGATTCCGCTCATTCACAGGACTTTATTCAAGAGGTTCGTCCAGGAGTCTTGATTGTATCGGAACATAATGTGAAAGCAAAATTGAAATAAACGACTTCGTTTTAAGTCTGGAAGGCTGACCCAGTTGCTTAGGCAGCGGGGAGGTCGGGAGCGGGAGCAGCCTAGAGCGAAGGGCCGGGAGCTGGGAGCTGGAAGCTGCAGCCAGGTGGGTCCCTGCAGTTGTGGTTCCTTTGAGAGAAACTTTTTCCTGACCCAATATTTAGGAATGAATTTAATTTTCTCTAGGGGTGTGGGGAGAAGGAAGAGTTAACAATAGAAAGATAAGCAACGTTTCTCGGGTGGATTTATTCCAGTGGCTCCTTCGAGTTAGAAATTCACAGAGCACAGGGCCTCTGTTGAAACCCGGGCTTGTTCTTCTCCGCGTGCAATCGAGAGAGCCTCGAAGCAGCTCTAGCGGGTGCCCTCGCAGCCCAGTAGCTCCGGGTCCCCTCCTATCTCTGGTAGGGACTTCACCGGTGAGGAGTGGACCCAAGTACTTTTCTGTTTCGGCCCAATAGTTTCCCTTCTACCCTGTCAGGCCCCAGGGAAGTGGGAATGAGAAAGAAAAGGGGGCCTTAAAGGGATTTAAAAGAAAAACTGCTTTTAATGAAGAGACGTGCTTTCTCCACACTTTCCTGGTTGGGAGGGAAAGGTCGGAGACAGTTGGAGCCTTTGGCAACAAAACTAGCTCGAACCAGCAGCTCCGCAGGTGCAGTCAGCCCCTGGCTCGTGGAGACCCTACAGTCAGTAGGGTGCCTGTAGGCGCGAGGCTCTGGGTTCCTGCAGATTGGAGAGGCACTGCTCAAGGAAGTGCCCCTGAACGCTTTGGTGCTCGCTGGGCTGTAGGTGGGTGGGTCACCTCTCTTCCTTAGGGCGAGAACCACCAGAGTTCTGGTCTCCATGGCTTCTTGTTCTGTGGGACCACCAGGCTCTGTGCCAGTGGAGTGACTTTGGCAAGTCCACTCTCAGGCCCTAAATCTGCCCATCCATATCAAGACAGGGAGAAATCTAAACATCTCCCAGAGTTCCTCCTGCTCTGTGGATCTAGTCCTCCTCTACTCCCAGACCAGGAGTCTGCAGATTATTTTGCCTGGGTGAGTCCTGGCTGCAGCCTGTGCTTAGCGGCTGCGGAGAGGAGGTTCCTGAGTGCTAGGCCTCTGGCTAGAGTGCAAGCCAGGGGAAACGTGTGCATCCCGGAACTGGATTTCACTCCTGATCCCCAGCTCCGGATCCTGGAAGGTGAGTACAGTGGGAGCAAATTATCCCCAAGTTGGAAGGAGAGGGGTTGATTTTCCTCTGATTCTGCTGTAGCTCAGCAGACCTCCTTCCTGAGAAAGGATTCCTGCCTCCCACAATGTCCCGACTTGGTAGTGGAGACCTTTCTTAATTGAGCTCTAGACTCCCTCTTCTTTCTCCACCTGCTGACTCCTTCCCTTGCCATCGGATGACTTCATCTGCCATTGTTGTCTTTATGCCTCCACACCTGTTGTTCTGAGTCAAGTTCAAGCACCCCTCCTCTCCTCCACTTTGCAAAATCCTATCCTGCTGAGGACCCAAGAAGCCCAGCTGAAAGGCTGCCTCCTCTGAGAAGATGTTCTGTCCACGCAGCACAAGCATTGCTTCCCTGAGGTTCAACACCCCTTTTGCATCTTCCAACCAGGCCTTGTTTCATGCTGGTTGGGAAGGGAGACATCTGGAGCTGGTCTTGTCTTTTACTCTGTGTGGGTTCCGCGGGGCAGAGACAGCCCACACAGCACTTAGGTGCTAATGTGTCGAGCTGCCCCAGAGGGCTTTGGGAAGATGCAGGGCTCCATGTCTCCCAAACTGCCCTTACCATCAGGCCTGAGCCTCCCAGTGGCCTGACTGGGGCTGTGGATAGCTCTCCCCAGGGACCTGGAGGTTCAAGGCCTTAGGGGGATGGAAAAGGAGGCGCACTAGGTAGAGACTCCCTTCCTGCCTCCAGCCAGAGGTTAGGGAGGGGACCGATTCTGAAACCCACACCTCACAGTGGCATCCTTTCATTCTTAGAATCCTTTGGGCCCTTGCGGATCTGGGTCCCACCTCTTGCTTTCATCTAAAATAAAATCCTCCAGATCAGCGCCTGTAGGGGTTCCAAAGCCACTTCCTCATTCAGCCTTACCCTGGTTCCAAAGGCTCCTCCCCAGCCCAGGTCATCTTGGTCACCTCCTCCCATAAGCCTTCCATGCCTTTCTTCTCCAGCCTCCCTGTTCGGAGTGTGGCCTCTATTACCAGCCTGCCTCCTCCCTCCCCTCACCCCACCAGTTCTCCCAGGGGCAGAGGCTATGTCTTACTCTGTGCAGCGTTTCCGGCACCCAGCCAGGCTTAAAGATACGGTGAGAGGAACTCAGGGAGGCTTCTAGGACCCAACGAGCCCAGACCTGGCTACTCCGCCGGGTTCTCCCCACCGTGCTAAGCGCCGGGGAGCCGCGCAGGCGAGGAGCCAAGGGTGATCGCTGTGGTCTCTGCTGTCTTCGTAGCAGCGTCGGGATGCGCTGGGCCCCGCGCCTGGCCCCCCAGCTCGCTTGCTCCCCAGCCGCTGCTTCCACCAGTAGCCGAGCTGGGAGCGCGCCTTCCAAGCTGCGCTGGAGCGCTAATGCTCAGAGCCCAGGCGCATCCGCTCCTAATGAGAACATAATTACCCAGATGGAGAGGGAGCCTCACCCCGTTCCCTAATTGTTGCCTTAATGGGGTGGTGGTAGGGGATGGTGCGGGGCGGAGGGAAGGCATGGCACTCTGTCACAGGTTGTAGGTTGGGTCCTGGGCCGCGCGGACCCAGTGGAAGACGAAAGACCCTATGCTGCGGACGCGTGCCCTGCACTTGGCCTCTGGCTTCATATGAGACCTTAGAATACTCTTCCCGAATCTAAGGCTTACTTCAGGGGACTTTCACAAATGCGAGAGGTGGGCTGGAAGACGTTTGTGTTACTTCCAGGCAGTCTTACTTTTCTGATCAGTGTCGGTGAGTCTAAGCCTTCCTCGTGGTGTCCAGCCACCCACCTTCTGCAGGTGCTGGGCCTAGTCACCTCCACAGGCTTGAAAACAAAACATTGAAACCTAATATTGACTCTGGCTGAGGAAGTGGGGGAGGGGAGCAGTGGTGCCCTGGAACCCAAGGTCAAACAGACGGAAAACTCAGGCACATCAGTTTGAGCTAATTCCGAGGGAAAAAAAAAAAAAAAAAAAAGGTGGGTGCTGGGTGGGATTGCCCAGGGGCAATTACAAAGGTCTCTCAATCTCTTTGCACAGCCAGTACATACACACTCCCCGAGATTCTCAGCGTCTTCGCATTTCAAATGGGAGCAATAATGCCTTTACAACAGGGTGATTGTGAAGACTGTGCTAAAAGGTCCAGAAAGTGATCCTCACTGCCTGACACGCAGTAGGTGCTGTATAAATGGAGCAACACTAAGGAGCGATCGATACGTGGCGTATTCCAGTCACAGAAACAGGACATACAGGGACATCTGGGCAGATTCCCAGCGGCATCAAACAGATGTGAAAACTGAAACCAGAGAGCAAGCGAACAAGAATGGGGAAAAAGTAGGAAAAGGACCCTGTGTTCTTTCTTATTCCTGCCCACTATCCTATCCTCATCCACATCAACCACAAGAACAGGAGATTTTACCCCCTAAGTGTCTTTCCTCTTCATCCCTTTGCTTTTATATTTGCATTGACCACTGTAGGTGAATGTTCTCTACGTGTTTGTGGGCTTTCCCATCAAGAGCTCTATTGGCATGCCTGTGTCCCTGCTGGGGTGAGCCCTCCAGAAGAAGAACTGCATCTTCCTCATCTTGCCTGTCCCTGTGCCTCCTACTCAGTGCCTGGCACAGAGCCGGTGTCCTGCAATTGTGTCATGAGCTAACCCAAATTGTGCCTGGCACAGTTGCAGGATATGAACACGGCCAACGAAAGTGCCCTTCAGGGGACTTCCTGAACCTCTCAGTCCCTCCTGTCTCCCCATCCCTCTATATCAGTAGCAGGAACAATACTGAAATGGAAGTCCCAGACCCTGGGCAGAGAGGGAAACCTTTCTAGGTACCTGCACTTGCTTTGATCTCTTCTTCCCATTTCACTCTGATCCCAGGCTGTCCCCAGCACGGCCCAGTTGTGATCCTGAGAAGGCAGTCAGCAGGGACAATGAGAAACAGGCCAGGATCAGATGTATGGGTTGGCGTTTGGATTTGTTGCTATGTTTTCTCACTGGGAAAATGCTTTGCTGTGCATCGATGAGGCTGCCTGCACTTCAGGAGGCAGTGAGGAAACACAGCGCTGCTGATGTCAGGAAGGAGAGCCTCGTGATTCTAAACAGAGGCCTTCTGGTCACGTGACCACAGCCCAGAGCCCAGGGAGATCTTTGTTCATCTTGCTAAGCTCTGAAGACTTCAAGGAGTGGGGTGTAGGGTGAGGGATCAGGGTGCTTCATCTGAGCAGACTCCAACCTGACCTCAGTGCTCTGTTTGAGCTCTGTATAACCCTTCCTATCCCCTGTACTTCATTGGCAAAGCCCTCCCTGACCCTTACTCATCAGTTTGTCCTCTGCTGATCACCTGAATTCTCCTATTCAGATCATGCCCGACCACATCTCTGCTGCATGCTAAGCTCCAAGAGGATCAGATCCTCATCTGCAGGCTCCCCACAGTGTGCCCAGTGCCTGGCGCAGTGCCAGGAGTGGTAAATGCTCTTTCAATGTTCCTTGAATGCATGAGAAAGTGAACACGTGACCGTGTGGACAGATGGATGGAGGGATTCCTGGTTGCATTGTGAGTACATCTGCCTGGCCCACCAGACTGGGAACTCCACAAAGTATCTATTTTCTCTGCCTTGTTTATAGTTGTGTCCCCAGTGCCTAGCACACTGTTTAGAATACAGTCAGTATGAAAAGTGTTTCTTGAATGAATGAATGAGGAATTACATGTATAATACTTTGGAAGCATGACTCATGGGATTCTGAGATTCTAGGGTGCAGGCTTGGCACTGTGCTCCTCTGTAAATCCTTGCTGTTCCCCTGAATGTTTATTTCGGAATGGAATTGCATTGTACCTGTTGTCTGGAGTCAAGCCTATAATACAAGTTGTTTTTGTATGCTGTTTGTCCCCATGTCCAACATACTGTGAGCACCTTAGAGGGCAAGGATCATATTTTATTTTCCTTAAAGGAGAGGGATACTCTCCTTTCCCCACCAGCATTTAATAATGGGATTCAGTATTGGTTGATTAGTTGTTTAACTAATCCAGGATCAAGCCATTCAGTCTATGGCAACGAGTGGGCATTGCAGCCTTAGTGATGGTGGTAGGTGACAAAGATCACAGGATGCTAACCAGCAGGCTTTCCTGTGGTACTGGCACAATGGCCGGATGTAAACAGTAGCCATACAGGGTCTTGACCAGTGAGGGGGCTGGTAATTCATGGATAGCCGTAAGGTTCCTGGGTTTTTGTTCTAGCTGGAAGCAGAATGAACTCTGCAATCCCATCATAGCTTTGGGTTCTGCTGCAGATCATGGAGTGGAATGGGCTCAGGTGGTTTCTTCTAAATAAAATCTAAGACTCACCCACCCCTCTCCATTTATCAGACCCAGTGTCCAGCTGGGAGTTCAGCCCAACAAAGGGTTCTCTGGAATGCTCTGCGAGCTGCAGCAACCTGCTTACTCAGGTGAGGCTCAAGAGCCTTTTCTTCCATCATCAGAAATTACTGCACACTTTCAGGGAAACTTTCAAAGAGGGAAGAGGGAATTACTAACAAAGGAGAGGCAACTGGGCATTTTCTTCCTCCTCATTTAAAAGGAAGCTGTGTGCTCTGCTCAGATCTTCTATTGCAAAGACTCTCCTTTGTATTCTGAGAGACTCAAAAATAAACTCCCCAATGTGTACTTCTGCTGAAAAGTTCAAATGATTTTATAATGAGTGAGTGGCTCCAAATATGGCATTAAAATGCAGCCGATGAGGAACCTGCTATTTTACTAACTCATCTTGATCAAAGTTGGTCAATTTAGGTCTCAGCAATGTTCCAAATGCTCTCTCTCTTTCTCTCTTTTCAGAGTTCATTTCAGGTAGATGGATTATTTACTTATTCTGAAGGTGCTGAGGGAGAGGGCATGTTAGCAATACCAATTGAGCTGTGGGTGCGAACTCACGCTTCATCCTCACGTGGCATCTGGGTGTCTGGTGTGTTTTCTTCCTCTGCATCTGAGTTCTTGATGGTTCCCATGTGGGGGCTTACTTGGGAGGTTTGGCAGCATGTGAGCCTCAATGACCCCCTGCATCAAAGCGAGTGACAGTGGTGTTCTTTGAGGCTCTGAAGCTTGCAGCTGTTTTTCTTGATTGCCTAAATATGTTCCTGTCTCTGTCATGAAATGTTGGGATCCAGGCTGAGAGCAGAAACAGTCTGTTCCCCTAGGAGTGACACCACACAGCATCTAGGGGCCCATGCTAATTTAAAGTCTATGCAATCCAAGACTCCACAGACAGCACTGAGGGTCTTTGTGTCTGCGTTTCCAGCTTAACATTGTCACCAGCATCCTGCCTTATAGCCCCAGCTCACAGAAAAAGCCATTGGTGGCTAGTTCTTAGAGATCTAATGGGAGTCGTCTTTGTTTTTTTTGGGGGGGTGCGTGGGGACATAGAGTCTCATTCTGTTGCCCAGGCTGTAGTGTAGTGTCTTGATCTTGGCTCACTGCAGCCTCTACCTCCTAAGTTCCAACAATCCTCCTGCCTTAGCCTCCACAGTAGCTGGGACTACAGGCATTTGCCACCATGCCTGGAAAATACACAAACACACACACACACACACACACACACGTATTTTAGTACAGATGGGGTTTCACTGTGTTGGCTAGGCTAGTCTCAAACTCCTGACCTCAAGTGATCTGCCTGCCTCAAACTACTGGGGTGACATGCATGAGCCTGACTGTGAGTCTTCTTTGGACTCTTCTTAACCCATTTTTTCCTCACTTGCCAGAGTGAGCTTCTCAAAATGTAAACCAAGCCAAGTGACTCTTCTGCTTAAAACTATCCAGTGTGAACCAAAACTTCTTACAGTAGCCTCCATGACTTCCACGATGGGCCCTCTACTGACGTCTGAGACCTCATCCTCTATTGTTTTTCTCTATTGCAAAGTAGCTCATTCTGGATTTCTGTTAGTTCCTAGAATATGCCAAGCTGTGTCCTGTCCCAGAACCTTTGCATCTGTTGATACTTTATGGACAAGGTATACTCTTCCATCTCCCACTTACTACTGTGGCCATTTCCTTCTCTGCTTTTGCATCTGAGCTACAAAGTCATCTTTGCAGTGAGGGGCCATCCTGACCACTCTGTCTAATATTAAGACACCTATTCTACCAGCTGAGCTCTATCATACGGCCCTGCTTCATTTTCCTTATAGTAGTCATGACCCTGGGAAATGCTTATTTATCTGTTCACTTGCTTACTGCCTCTCTCCCTCCCTGGGGACAGGAACCTTGCTGTCTGGGGCCTTAATGTATTCCCAGTGGTTGGAAGAGAGCCTAGACTAGTAAGAGCTTGATTCATGTATGAATGATGGAATGACAAACCAGCCATCCAGTCCTGATTCCCAGAGTTCAGAGCTTCTGTTCCATCAGAGCAGAGCTATCTCCTCATTAGTCCCTCTCCTCGGAAGCTGAGGAGGAGCTGAGTTCCACGGGAGTCGTTGCATGTGTCACCCAGAAGTGCACCAGGAGCTGTGAGCTCAAGGATGGGGCTGGTAAACTGGTCTCTTAGCCACATGCCCAATAAATGGGTCTTTTGCTTGTTAAAATCTGCTGTTAAAATTGCATAATTCAGCTCAAGCATGTGATTGAGCTAGAGAAAACTGAAGTTAGCTGTGAATTATTGAATATTTTCTTGCCGAAGTTATCCTGCAACAGACAAGCAGGAGACAAGGAGAATAAGGAGCAGAGGGACTTTGGTCTGGGGCACAGGTGAAAAGCAGCCTGGATGTCATTCCTGGAACGGTTGCTCAACACGGAGCAGAAGTGGGTGATAAGGTGAGGACTTAGGGATGAGAGTGAGGCCTGAAGAGTCATGCACCAGGCAGAGGCAGCTTCGTGACTCTCCCTAAGGTGGAGAAGGGAGCAGTGGGGGCAGAAATAGCAGCAATGTGAGTCTAAAGCTGCTGAGAAAAGATATTTATCCTCACACTGTAAAATATCCACCACAGAAATACACAGGTGGTCTGGAGTTGTCAATCAAAACATTGGTTCGACAATGCTGACCTCAGAACCGCTGCATGCCTGCCCGGAAGCAGCTCTGCTCTGCAGGTCTTGTAGAAAAACCAGGTGGGGAGCCTGCCTCACCCACAGTCCAGCAGAAGAGAGTGCAGTACAGAGAAGGATAAGGAAGTGGAATTAGGGGGTTGGCTGTCTATTTCCCTTGCATTAAGCCACTCCCACACCACTGTAAGTGCCTCATGGTCCAACTTAATTCTCATGACCTTTGGATTTCACCTCTGTTGTATGGGAGAGTAGCAAGCACTGATGAAGAGAACAAACTTTGAAGCAGAGCTGGTTTTGAAGACTGACTTTATAACTGTACTCAGGACTCTCGTGGTTTCGGATGACTGAAAATCACCTCAAACTGGCTTTAGTACCACCCTCCCAAAAGAATTTACTCCCAGCACCAAAAAATCTAACGGGTGTTGAATTCAGATGTGGCTGAATCCAGGTGCTTAAACATGTTATTAAGCATTTTTTCAGCCTTTTTTCACATGCAGACTTATTTCTAGGTCCCCAATTGTGACAATTTGACTCCAGCAATAACAGGCTCACATTCTCCTTGGCTAGTTTCTCCATTAGGGAAAGAGCACTTTTCTTCCCCACAGTGCCAGCAAAAGTGCCTCGGCTGATTGATATTCAACTAACTCAAAGTCATGTGCATTCCCACAACCAATCCCTATGGTGACAGAAAAAGAAATGAGCTAATTGGCCAAGCATGGAGCCAGGTGGAGGTGGAGATGGAGTTGGGAAGAGGTAGCTTTATCTGGGAGCATCTGTTTTCAAAAGAAGGGGGAATACATGCGAGGCTGGCTACTTTCTGGCTGTGTGACTTTAGGTGGAGAGCTTAATATCTCTGAGGTTTGGTTTCCTCATCTGTTAAAATAAATTGAGCAATAATGTCTAGTTCTAATAAGATTGATAAGTCATTACCTATGAAAATGGGAACTAGAATTTCCACAGGGGTTCAAAAGCAAAGGTCTGTACTTTACTGAACGGTGTAACATAATTTTGAGCATGTCTTGGTCTTTGTCAGAACTGTGAGATGCCTCGGGAGCACACTCCGAAGGCTCTTGTTTGCTCACAGCTGTATGCCAGCTATGGCTGGATCCATACCATTAGTCAGCTAGTATCTCTTTGCATTGCTATGGAGCCAACTGATAGTGAGATGGGCAGCTCCTTCTCAGTGTTAGTGCACAGTAAATAGTAGAGTAGTTATTACTGTTGCTCCCAAGGCAATTTTTGCCAATACTCGTGCACCCTGGCATTGTTATTTAATTATATCTCAAATGTGTCTTTTTTTCCGCAGAAGAGCACGAGCTCCTTGTGGCCTAATAATGCTTATTCATGCATACAGATCATCTGGAGATCTCATTAAGAGGAAGATTCTCAGCCCTTCGATATGGACTTGGGCCTGAGATTTTCCAACACTAACAAGCTCCCATGTTATGGGTTTGCACATCACGCTTGCCTAGTGATGGCATAGGACCATATATAGACCATAGTTATTTCCAAATACCAGTCCACAGACCTGTTATATCAGAATCACCTGGAAGTATTCTTTTTTCCTTTTGGAAGAAAATGTACTGGTGGCTCATACAACAGAAAAGTAAGTATGAGAGACGAAGATCACTGCAGACATAATTTGATCACTCATGCCTGGTCTCTGTCTATCTCATGTACTCAGCTCCCTTCACTCCTCACAGTCACAATGTAGCTGCAGAAGTTTCAATCCTTTCATTGTCTCTGCTTCAAATCCTCCATCCCAAAAGTCTTTAGAAAGTTCGCATGCTCATGAACCCTGGTATTGTTATCTAATTATATCACAAATGTGTCTTTTTTTCTGCAGAAGAAAAGGAATCTTCTGTGGAAGGAATTGTGAAGAAATCTCATGCCAATCTCTAAATCCATTTCTATGGAAAAGCAATTCAGGTTCCGATTGGTGGTTTAAGTCATTTCCCCCTCATCAAATTAGAGAGTGGAATCTATTTAAACATCAGCGATTGTTTGTGGGGTGTGTGTGTATGTGTGTGTGTGTGTGTGTGTGTGTGCAGGAGGTAGAGGATTTCTAAATGAAAATTGCAAAATAGCACAGGAAGTTAAAGGACCACGCAGTCTCAATCCTAACCCTAAACTCTGATACCCAACTCTCCATTCTGCATATTCACTCACAGGGCTAATATGCATCTCAGATATACCATGTTTAAAATGGAGCCCTTGGTCTTCTGTCTCCGAAGCTGCTCCTGCCGAAGTCTTTTCCATCTCAGTTAATGGTAACCCCATTCTTCTGGTAGCCCAGACCAGACACTCTGGCATCAACCTGAAATCCTCTTTCTCTTTGATACTTGATATCCAATCCATCAGCGAAATCATATCAGCTCTATCTTTAAAATAAACCCAACAGTCAGCTGATCCAGGCCACCATCGCCTCCCGTTGGACAATGGCAGTCACCTCATTTGTCTCCTGGACTGCTTTCTTGTTGCCCTACATCCGTTCTCCCCACCGCAGCCACAGCATGTGAGTCAGATCATGGTGTTCATCTGCTAAACTTCCACATGGCTTTCCTGCTCATTTACAATAAACTATAAGCTATTTGTCATGGCCCTTTATGATCTGTCCTGCATCCCACCCTACCTTGCTAAATCTCCGGCCTCATCTACCCTTCACTCAGTAGCTTCACCCACTAGCTTGTGTGAAATGTACTTGCTGATTCCTGCTCCTAGTATTCTGATCCAATAGCTCTGGGCGGGGTCTGGACCCTCTGCAGTTTTACAAGTCCTATGTGTGATTCTGATTTGCAGCCCAGTTTTGTAAACAATTGCTCCCAACACCTGGCATGGTTGATGGCATAGAGGTAGTGGATCAACATCTGCTGAATCAACATCTCATCTTTCCCTGATTGTGGTTTTCAGGGTGGAGTGGAATGTGGGAGAGGAATGAGGTCACTTATTATTTCCCATAGTGAAATCTGATTATACAAATGATGTTAACTTCCGTAATACTGAGGAGTTGATCTGAGAAGTGTAATTAGCATCAGTGCATGTTGCAGGAGAAAGGGGCATCCTGCTCATATTGGCTAACACGTTCACCTCTCCATACGATGCCTGGGAGGCAGGCTATCTGGTGACTGACTACATCCTTCACTTTCTGCTGTAATGGTGACAGCCATTGTAGCACACTGTGTTTCTGCCTGACTTCCGCATGGGTGATGAAGGTGGCTTCACAAAGGCCTTTATACAAACTGTACCCATTGGAGAGCCTGCCCATTTGACTCTTGGACACATTTTGATTTGGCCTTTCACCCTGCCAAAGCCCCCTTGTCTGCTGTCCTTCCTTGCCCATTGCCACTCTTGAATCTGCTTGTCCTCTTGAATGTGAGCATCCACCTTCTTATCTTTCTCATGCCCATTCCTAGGCTGTTCATCCCTGATCCTCCACCTGGTTGAGGAGGCCCCTGTCCACCCTCCACTACCTCCTTCAGTTTCCCTGTGACAGGCACTGAGCTCTCCGCTGCCTCTTTTTTGTTCGAATGTTGGCTTAATTTCCAAGTATAAGAAAACCTGCCATAGAACATCAAAGGCCATAGTCCATGATTTGAGCCTCAACTGGGAGTTCTCTGAGAACTCTGGTTGCAAAGAACAGAAATTGGCTATTTTAGGCAGAAAAGGAATTTCTTCCTATGCCCTTGGGCAGCACACAGCATCGAAGTGAGGGCTAAAGAAGTAAGCTCAGGAAAAGACAGGGAGCAGGAGGACAGCTCTCAGCTAGGGGTTCTAGGGGACAGATGACAGCGCCTTTGGGATCCCACCTTCAGAAGCACTGACGATAGTGACTTTTCTTGTATCACTAGGTTCGACATTTAATGCCCCTGGAGAGAGACCTCTTCATTTTTCACATACGAAAACTGAAGCCCACAAACACAAAATAAATAACTTGATGAAAGCTGCACAGCGGATCAGGGCAGAGCTAGGATACAAACCCAGAGAGCTTCACCTAGGGGCAGACGACATCTTTGTCCAGAGCTGTAGACAACACAGCCAGGTATGTTCCTCCAGTTGAAGTGATGGCTGAAAATGTGGGCTCTTGAAGCATAGCCTGTCTGGGTTTGTATTCCAGCTTTGCCCTGATCAGCTGTGTAGCTTTCAGCAAGTTATTTACTTTTTTTTTTTTTTTTTTTTTTTTTGCGTGAGCCTCAGTTTTCGCTTCTGAAAAATGGAGATAATATTAATGTCCATGTCATCAGATGGTGGTGAGGCTTAGTTAAAGGAATATGGGAGACAATTAAAATGGTGCAAGGCACATAGTAGGCACTCAGCAAATGTTAGTTATTATTCTTAATTTCTTTTAAATCTCTGTAGATTATTGGGGAACATGTGGTGTTTGATTACATAAGTTCTTTAGTGGTAATTTGTGAGATTTTTGTGCACCCATCACCTGAGCAGTATATACTGAACCTGATTTGTAGTCTTTTAACCCTCACCCTCTTCCCACCCTTTCCCGCTGGGTCCCCAAAGTCCACTGAGTCATTCTTATGCCTTTGTATCCTCACAGCTTAGCCCCCACTTATGAGTGAGAATATACGATATTTGGGTTTCCATTCCTGAGTTACTTCACTTAGAATAATAGTCTGCAATTTAATCCAAGTTGCTCTGAATGCTGTTAATTCATTCCCTTTTATAGCTGAGTAGTATCCCATTGTGTGTGTGTATGTATATATATATATGTATATATCTCACAGATTCTTTATCCACTCATTTGATGGGCATTTGGGTTGGTTCCATGTTTTTGCAATTGTGAATTGTGCTGCTATAAACGCGAGTGCGAGCATCTTTTTCGTATAATGACTTCTTTTCTTCTGGGCAGATACCCAGTAGTGGGATTGCTGGATCAAATGGTAGTTCTACTTTTAGTTCTTTATGGAATCTCCACACTGTTTTCTATAATGGCTGTATTACTTTACATTCCTACTAGCAGTGTAGAAGTGTTCCCTGTTCAGTGCATCCATGCCAACATCTATCATTTTTTGACTTTTTGATTATGGTCATTCTTGCAGGAGTGAGGTGGTATCATATTGTGGTTTTGATTTTCATTTCCCTGATCGTTAGTGATGTTGAGCATTTTTTCATATTTTTTTTTTTGCTATTTGCAGTAAATGTTAGTTATTTTTCATAAGATCAACAAAAGGTGCGTACATATGGTGATGTGCTAAGTGGGCAATAAGGCAAGTGCTTTCTCCATGGGATTTGTGTATATCTTGACATCTATACCCTGGCTCTGTGGGGTTTGTTACTGTCTCCTCCTGCATGAGTAGTGTTTAGTCAGGAGGAAGGAAATCTCAGGAAATTCCTGGCCTATAGGTCCCATGAACGAAGAGGGACAAGGCAGTATAAATACTGATCAGGAGCATGGGCTTTGGAGGCATCTAGGCCTTGTTCAAAGCTTGTCTCTGTTGCAAACAGTGTGTGACCTGGGTAAGTCATAGATTATTTCTGAGCCATATATGAAGGATGATAATAAAATCCTACTTGTCAGAGTTCTTAGGAGGTCCCATGTATTTCTATAAAACCAGCTATTGAGCCCCTGCAATGAGCCAGACATGGTTCCAGGGGCTGAGACTACAGCAGGAACCAGACACAGCCCCTGCTCTCAAGCTAATAGGCATACCTTAATTCAACAATCACACGGTATTACATAATCGCAAAGAGTTATAAATACTATGAAGCAAATGTGTACATGAAGAACAATGAGCTCTCAGGGAGTGTGATGCTGAGCTGAAATTTGAAGTTAGGAATTAGCTAGGCCAAGATTGGGTGGGGAGAGAATGTTCCAGGCAGAAAGAAAAGCATGGGCAATACCCCAGGCTGGAAAATATCATGAATCTGTGGAAGCACTGGAAGGACTGAGGAAGGGAGAGTGTTGCCCCAAAAGTATGAGTGGGAAAGAGGTCAGGATGAGGCTGGAGAGTGGCAGGAATCAGACTGTGGAAGACCTGGCAGACCAGGCGGAGGACTTAGGCCTTCATTCTGAGAGAAGTGGGCCCCTGTGGGAAGATTGAAAGTCAAGGAGTGCCATGACTGTCTGTACATCTCCAGAATGCCACGGGGCTGTGAGGGAGGGGGAGGCCTGGACGGAGCCGGAATGGAAGCAGGTGGAAGCAGGCAGACGCTGGCGAGGCTATGACGGCCACCAGGCTCAGGGATAAAGGCAGGTGGATGAGGGCTGTGACAGTGAGGTTAGAGGACACTAGATGGATCTGAGAGCTATCTAGGAGTGAAATCCTTAGGACTTAGTGATGGATTAGGATGCATGGTGGGGAGGGAGGTGTGGAGGGTGGTCTCGGATTTCTCTGAGATTTCTGGTTATGCTATGCACTGCCACTGCTCGGGGGAAGAACTGAATGGTGGGGAGGGGTAGTGAGGTCAGTGGAGGACATGTGGAATTCAAGGTCCCTTTGAGATATTACATATCAATGGCAAACAGACAGCAAGATATCAGGGTCTGGAGACCAGAGAACAGGTCTGAGCTAAAGGAATAGACTTCGGCTTCGCGAGCGTTAAGGTGGGTCACGAAGCTTTGGCAGAGATGAGCTGACCAAGATGATTGGGGAAAAGCTTTAGCCTGTGCTGTTGTGTTATAAAGACTTCAGTGGTTTGTGTGTATGTATGTGCATGTGCATGTATGTGTTTGCGTGTGTATCCATGTATGTGTATGCATGTGTATGTGTGTATATGTGCATGTATTTTTGTGTAGGTGTCTATGTATATGTGTGTATGCTATATGTGTGTATGTATGTGTGTGTGTGTATATGTATGTGTGTATGTGTGTGTATGTGTTGTGTGTGTATGTATATGTCTGTATGTGTGTGTATGTGAGTGTGTGTATGTGTTTTGTGTGTGTGTATGTGTGTTCCTGTAACCACATCTATCCTCTTAAGGCTGCTGCTATGACTGGCTTCTAATAGAGGATTAGGATTGGTTTATTTGATTAGCTCCTCTGGTCAGCTAATAAAGGTTATGATCCAGAAGGGCCTACAGTATGGTGGGGTGGGGGTGGGGAGAGAAGATGGGGAAGACTGAGGCACAGAGGTTGTCTTATTAAGCTCCTCTCACCCGCACCTCTACACACAATTCTGACCCGACACTTTGATTGAGCTTAATTTCTTTCTTTCTAATGCCTTCCCTGGAAGAATTATGAGCCCAGCTTCCCTGACAGCTCCAGGGGGAGGATGATATTGGTGATGGCATAAAAGCCGAGGAGAGAGAGAAGAGCAAAAGATGGAGCATTTATCCTGAGCAGAGTCCTGGAGCACTAGCCACCCTCTGAGCGAGACAGACAGAAACCAAGGAGTTTAAAAATAGAATCTCTTAACTGCTTCAGGTGGGGAAAACAATCCCAACTAAAGCGAGCATTCCTGATTCTAAGCAACTGATCGCCATTGAGGCAGAGAGGGTCCCCGAGCCCCAGAGAGGAGGTGGAGAGCAGTTGGGCAAGAAGCAGGGGGTGGGGAGGGGTGCTTAACTGAATTCTGATCCTGGAGCTTCCTTTTGGAATGGGCCAAGGCCATCCCTGGCCTCTGAAGGGAGGGAATCAGTCCCCATGAGACACCCCACTCCCCTAATGGAGACAGCAGTGTCCCTGGAGTTGGCGACAGGCAGTAGGATGGGCTATTTCAGGAAAAGGCCAGGACATCTGCATGCAAGCACAGGTTGTTGTCTTCAAAGCAGTTCTCAGAAAATGCAATCCTCTTTTCCCAAACGATGGCAGGGGTGGTGCTGTGGTGGAGGTTTAGGGACTGCTGGGGATTGACATGGGTTTAGGGACTGCTGGGGATTGACATGCGCAAATTTGATCAGTGCCACAGTAAACAGAGGTACCAAGACCCACAGAATCTTGGGGCAGGCAGATGACTTCAGGGAGGAAGTGTTTTTTTTTTTTTTTTAATCTCTTTTTTTGGTTTGTTTTTTTGAGAGGAGTCTCACTCTGTCACCCAGGCTGGAGTGCAGTAGGGTGATCTTGGCTCACTGCACCCTCTGCCTCCCGGGTTCAAGTGATTCTCCTGCTTCAGCTTCCTGTGTAGCTGTGATTATAGGCACTCACCACCACACTCGGCTAATTATTTTCGTATTTTTAGTAGAGACTAGGTTTTACCATGTTGGTCAGGCTGGTCTCACCTGACCTCGTGATCCACCCACCTCTGCCTCCCAAAGTGCTAGAATTACAGGCATGAGCCACCGCGCCCGGCTGTGATTTTGTTTCCAATAGACTTTATTTTTCAGAACAGTTATAGAATCACAGAAAAATTGAGAAGATAACACAGAATGTTTCCATATATTCCTTTCACCCAGCTTCCCCTGTTATTAACATCTTACATTAGTATGGTACATTTGTTGCAATTAAGAGCCAATTTTAATAATCACAAATTATGATTAAAGTCCATGCTTTTTCAGGTTTCCTTAGTTTTTATCTAACGTCTTTTCTGTTCCAGGATCCCATCCAGGACACTAGATTATATTTAGTCAGCATGTCTCGTTAGGCTTCTCTTGGCTGTAATGGTTTCTCAGAATTTCCCTTTTGATGACCTTGACAGCTCCAAGGAGTACTGTCAAGTGCTTTGCAGGATACCCCTCTATGAGAATTTATCTAATATTTTTCTTGTGATTATAGATGAATTACAGACTTTTGGGAGGAAGACCGCAGAAGTAAAGTGCCTTTTTCAACACATCTATTAATGGTACATGGTATCAGCATGACTTAGCACTGTTGATACTGACTTTTGTCACCTGGTTAGGTAGTGTTTTTCAGTTTTCTCCACTGTGAAGTTAATCTCTATCTCCTTCCCTCCCTTCTGTACTGTATTCTTTGGCAGGGAGTCACTATGTCCAGCATCTATTTTAGGAGTGAGGAATTATTCTTCCTCTTGTTGAGAGCCAAGCACATAAATTATTTTCAATTCTCTTGTGAGAAGAATTTGTCTCTTCCCTTTATTCAGTCATTTGTTTATATCAGTATGGATTCATGGATATTTATTTTATACATTAGATAATAAGGCAGTACTTTTTATTTTGTTGCTCAAATTCTTCCAGTTTGAGGCATTAGGAATTCTTTCAGTTAACTGCTGTGTCCACTTAACATACCCCTTTCAATGTAGTTTTTTAACTTCCTCACTTTTTGGCACTTCAAGACACTCCAGGATTGTTTTAAACATTTCCTGCTCCAGTCCTAGAACCAGCCATTTCTTGAGAAGCCCTGTTTGTTTGTTTGTTTTTAACTAAAGAATGATATTAGAAACCAAGATCTGGGCATTGGGTATTTTCAATATCATGGAGTGTCATTGCTTGTAGGACCTCTTAGCTGACAGAGAAAGAAAATACATGTGGATATTAACCCTTGTATATACATGTATCAGTAAGTATTTATATGCATGAACATCTATATCTATACTAGGCTAAAGACGAGTTCATACTGATGTCTCTTTTGCCACATGGATCGCTCTAGCCTCCTCCCCTTGCTTTTCTGTAAATTCTCACTCTAACAGCAAGAAAACTAGCTCCCAGCATCCACCATTCATTTACTTAATTGTTCAATTCCAGTACACATGTATAGTGGTTTCAGAATGATTAACCCGTACTCATGTAGAAAATAACTTTATCAACTACAGTACAGAGCTCAGGTGAAGTTCCTTTTGCCCTTAGTCTTACAGTCTGCTCATTTCTGAAGTTACTTAGGTCAGCACCTTTTCTCTCACTCCTTACACTGCAATTGCTTCATATACTTCTATTACACATAAGATTCTCTTGACACATCTGCATTCTTTCCAGGGATTCCCAAACCTCCTAATTTTTAAAAATGTGCATATATTAAGGAACATTCCTACCAAGGATGTACAACGATTCTCTTTTCTCCACATCTTTACTAACACTGGTTGTCTTATGTCCTTTTGATAGTAGCCATTCTAACAGCTATGAGGTGATATC
Source organism: Saimiri boliviensis (assembly GCF_048565385.1). NCBI lineage: Eukaryota > Metazoa > Chordata > Mammalia > Primates > Cebidae > Saimiri > Saimiri boliviensis. The sequence continues at coordinate 123,077,405 of NC_133449.1, forward strand.
TTGTGGTTTGATTTGCATTTTCCTCATGATTAGTGACATTGAGCACCTTCTCAGATACCTGATGGCCATTCATATCTCCTTATTTGAGAAATGTCTATTTAGATCCTTTGCCCATTTAAAAATTGGGTTATTTATTTTCTTGCTTTGGAGTTGTTTGAGTTTCTTACATATTTTGAATATTAACCTTTTATCAGATGTATGGCTTGCAAATATTTTCTCTCATTCTGTAGGTTGTCTCTTAACTCTGTTAATTATTGTCTTTGCTGTGCAGAAGTATTTTAGCTTGGTGTGATCCTATTTGTCTACGTTTGCTTTTGTTACTTGTCCTATTCAGGTCACATTAGAAAAAAAATCATTGCTCAGACCAATGTCTTGGAACTTTCTCCTATGTTTTCCTCTAGTAGTTTTATAATTTCAGGTCTTATGTTTAAGTCTTTAATTCATTTTGGATTGATTTTTTTACATGCTGTGAAATAAGGGCTCTATTTCATTGTCTTGCATGTGGGTATTCAGTTTTTTCAGAACCATTTATTGGAGAAACTATTATTTTTCTATTGTGTGTTCTTGGCACCCTTTTAGAAGATCAGTTAACCATAAATGTGTAGATTTATTTCTGGGCTTTCTATTCTGTTCCACTGGTCTATGTATCTGGTTTGCATACTATAGCTTTGTAGTATATTTTGAAGTCAGATAGTGTGATACCTCCAATGTTGTCCTTCTTTGCCAGAGATTGCTTTGGCTATTTGGTGAATTTTAGTTTCATATGAATTTTAGCATGGTTTTTTCTATCTCTATGAAAAACATCATTGAAATTTTGATAGGAATTGCATCAAATCTGTAGATCACTTTGGGTTGTATGGACATTTTAACAATATTAATTATTCTAATTTATGAACACAGGATATTGTTCTATTTGTGTGTTCTTCAGTTTTTTTCATCACCATCTGATAGATTTTAGTGTATATATTTTTCACCTTTTGGGTTAAAGTTATTTCTAAGTATTTTATTGTTTTGTAAGCTATTCCAAATGAGATTGTTTTCTTTATTTATTTTTCAGTTATCTCCTTATATGTGGAGAAATACAACTGAATTTTAAATATTGATTTTTTATCATGCTACTTGACTGAATTCATTTATTAGTTCTAACAGTATTTTAGTGGATCTTTAGGGTTCACTATATAATATCATGCCATCTGCAAACAGTAGACAGTTTTACTTCTTTCTTTCTGATTTGGATGCTTTTTATTTCTTTTTCTTATCTGATGGCTCTGGATAAGAAATCCAGTACTATATTGCTTAAAAGTGGTGACAGTGGGCATCCTTGCCTTGTTCCTGATCTTACAGGAAAAGCTTCCAGCTTTTCACCACTAAGTACGATGTTTGCTGTGGCTAGTCATATATAGCCTTTATTATGTTCAAGGATGTTTGTTCTATTCCTGATTTTCTCAGAGTTTTATTATCAAAGAATGTTGAGTTTTGTCAAATGTTTTTCTGCATCTGCTGAGGTGATCATGATTTTTATCCTTCATTCAATTAATGTGTTGTATCACATTTATTGATTTATACATTTTGAACCATCCTTTCATACCAAGGATGAATCTCACTTGATCATGGTGAATAATCCTTTTAATGTGCTGTTGCGTTGTTTGCTGTTTAAAACTATGTTCATTAGGGGCACTGGCCTGTAATTTTCTTTTCTTACGGTGTCTTTGTCTCACTTTGGTATCATTTGGCATCCATTTTTGTATCGATTTCCTTTCTAAAAAGTGACTTGAAAGCATTTTTAAATTTTTGACAAATAGCAATTGTATATTTATGAAATACAATGTTGTGTTTCAATACATGTATACATTGTGGAAAGATCAAATCAGGCTGATTAGCATACCAGTCTCCTCAAATAGTTACCATTTCTCTGCATTGAGAATATTTAGAATGGTCTGTTTTAGTTATTGACATACACAATACGTTATCGTTTTACTTTTAATCTATATGTGTGTTTTTTGGTTTTCTTTTTTTAAAAAACAATTCAGCTTTGACATTTCTGTCTTTTAATTGGTATACTTAAAACACTCGCATTTGAAGTATTTATTGGTATCTATCTACCAAGTTTTTAAATGTTTTCTATTCATTGTGCTTGTCCTTCTTTTCTTCCTTCTCTGGTTTTAATTGGCATTATTTATTATTTTATTTTCCCTCTTCTTTTTTTCATATCAATTGTGCTTCTTTTTCAAATTTTTTAGTGGTTGCACTAGAGTTTGCAATGCATCTTTACAAATAATCTAAGTATGTTTCAAATAACACTATACTATTATAAAGTACCTATGCTACAGATAAAATTGAGTTACCTATCTCAATTTTATAAGAGATAGGTGGGAGGAATTGGGTAAATTGTACTTTAAAATAGAATTTGCCCAATTTCTCCCCTATCTCTTATAAAATTGCTGTGATTAATTTCCATTATCTATATGTTATAATCACATGGTACATAATTACTATTATTGCTTTGAGTAAACATTTACTTATTAGATTAAGAATTAAAAAATAAAAGATTTTATTTTACCTTTATTACTTTTCTGATACTTTTCCTTTTATCATGTAAATCTGCATTTCTGACCTATATGCTTTTCCTTGTTTCTGAAGAGTCTCTCTTAGCATCTCTTACAGGCTATGTCTGCTGGTTATGAATTTCCTGTTTTCGTTTGTCTGTCAAAGTCTCCATTTTCTCTTCACTCTTGGAGGATTTTTTTTTCTGGATGTAGAAGTCTAGGTTTGTATTTCTTTCTTTCAACAGTTTAAATATTTTAATCTCTAGTTGCTTGCATAGTTTCTGACGAGAAGTCCACTGTAATTCTCACCTTTGCTCCTCTCTAGGTAGCAGCAAAGGTATTTGTTTTTCCTTGGCTTCTTTCAAGATTTTCTCATTGTCTTTGTTTTTTTCTGAAGTTTGAATATGTCATTCCTAGTTGCAGAATGTTTGGCTTTTATCCTACTTGATGTTCCTCTGTGCTTCCAAGGTCAATTGTTTGCTGCCTGTCATTGATTTTGGAAAGTTCTTGGTGGTTATTACTTTAGATATTTTTCTGCTCCACCCTCTTTGCTCCTTCTAATTCAAATTATGTTAAAACTTTTGAGATTGTTCCACAGTTTTGGAGTATTCTGTTCTGGGTTTTCCCCATTATTTTTGCTCTTTGGATTCTAATCTGTAAAACTTCTATTGACACATCTTCAAACTAATGAATTATTTCCTCCTTTATGTGCAGTCTACTAATGAGTCCATTAGAGGTATTCTTTATTTCTGTTAGAATGGTTTTGATTTCTAGCATCTCCTTTTGATTTCTTCTAAAAGTTATCTCTCTGTTTACATTCCTTATCTTTCTTGTATGTTACCTACTCTTTTATGAGAGATCTTAATATATTAATTGTAGTTATTTTAAATTCCTTATCTGATAATTACAAAATCTGTGTCATATCTAAGGCTGTTACTAATGCTTGCTTTGTGTCTTTAGAATGTGTTTTTTTTTTCCTGTCTTTTAACATGTCTTGTAATTTTTTGTCAAAAGCCAGATATGATGTATAGGGAAATAGAAACCAAGGTGTAAGTAGACCTTTAGTGTAAAGTTTTATATTAATCTAAGTATTGGTGTATGTTTAATGTTTGCTGTAGCCATAAGTGCTAGGGACTTCAAATTCCTCTTGTAACCTTTTTTTTTTTTTTTTTTTTTCCCTGTCTCTCCTCATGTTTTTGAGTTTTCCTAAAATTTACTTCTTAAATAAACAGAACCTGAGCCTTGCAGCTCTTTCAGCTATATTCCCCTGCTAATATACTGACACTCTGTTATTGTGGTCATATGGTATGGATAGGGGAGGCATTCTTAATCTTATGATTAAATCTTAGTGTTTTAGTGGGCCTTGGCCCCTGGGCTGTGACCTTCTCAAGTGTTCCTTATTGCAACTCCTTTTTCCACCTTTAGGTGAGACAGGAAGGCTAGAAGGGGCTGAGATTGGATAATTGCCCTTCTATTTATGTGAGATAAGATTCTAGTAAAGTCTTTTTCAGTGGAGAGCAGGGCTTTGCTATGGAGGGTAGAGTGTGCATATTTCAAAATAGTTAATTTCCCTCCTCTTTGCACAAAACACAAGGGACTTTGCTTGGCTCTTCACATAAGAATCTGGTGGGGTTCTTGGAGGTAAAACCCATGAAAGTATGGGAGTATTTCTGGGACTATGGCTCCCAGAAATGATTTTCTCGCTCTCAAGCTAGTCCATACTCAACCTCCAGCAATTCACCAAAATTACCATTTAAGTGTCCTACTAGTTTATACTCCCGTGGCTTCTGCTCCAAGTAAGCTGGTGTTGACTGTTTCTCCATATTTGCTTGGCTTTCCAGGTTTCAGGACATCAGGCTGCCCTGCAGCCTTATTTCTCTAATAATTTCAAGAAAAACCATTAATTTTTGGTTTGCTAGCATTTTTGTTGTTGTAAGGATGAGAATGATGACTACCAAGCTCTTTATATGTAAGAACTAAAACCAAAAGTCCAGGAGGTGACTTTTGAGCTGGGTCCTGAAGGAAGAGTATGACTTTTCCAATAGAAAAGACCACCCTTACACACCTCGGGACCTGCTGTCATCACTGAGGTGTCCAAAGCAATGGGGGCTGAGAACATATGCCCTTCGTGTCTCTGGCTCCCAGGCCTGGTCTTCTCCCTTTTTGGTTTCCCCACCTCCGGAGGGTAATCCAGATTTCCCAGTCCAGGCTGGTCTTCCTTGAACAATGCCTCAATCTGTTTTTCCTCTTCTGATTCTGGGGTTATCACTCAGAAATTTACTTGTGAAAGAGTCATGTCAGTGTGGATATTGGTTGTATTTTGACCATCCAACCATACATATGTTCTATCTTTTGCAGCAGCGCACAATTTTCCGTTAGTGATGCAACTCTGCCTAGGCAACAATCTGTGTGCTTCAGGTGAAGCCAATTCCTTCTCTGCAGCAAGGCATGTGACTCTGGCCAGGCTAATCAAAGTCTTGAGTTTATCTAAACACAGGGATTGGTTCAGAAATGTTCCCATTATCCCACTGGAGCCGATGAGATGTGACAGGAATGAAGATCTGGTGCTACTAGCAAGCATTATGAGATCAGAAGGGAGGAGCTTGATGACAATCACACTAATATGGAGAAAATGACTTGAGTAATACAGAGGAAAACCATGTCCTAGTGACATTGCTTGAGCTTCTGCTTCCGGCTGTTCCTGAAAACTCTTCTACTTGTGAACTTTTCACTTAGAGAATCCTCTTGTTACAGGATTCCCTTTTGTTCAAGTCATGTGGGCTGGGTTTACTTTTGCTGTCTACCAAATAAAAGTTCTGAGTGAAAGATAAATCTGTGGTCAATAAATTCTATTATGCCAGAGAACAGTGCCTAAATGCAGGGGATGGCCCTTTAATGGAAGAATTTCGGACCTCATAAGGGGAGATACAGTTCATGAAATATGTCCCCAAGATGTGGTGACTTTATCATAGTATATGGCATCAGGGTGTGTGCTTGTTTGCTGAGGCTCTTTTTACCTTTTTATTACCTGCTGTTTACCCAAAGTTTCCTGGGAAGTGTTCTCAGTGTCTGATTCTAGGTGGGCCATTCTTGCATGGGATTTTGAGATTCTAAAATACTTTATTGAAGATGATTCTGCCTTTTTCTGTCATTTGATGCCCTCAGCTTCTTCAGATATGGATCCCCAGTTAGTGTGGGGTTTAGCCTACCTCTGCACCTTTTTCTCTGAGGGAGCCAATCAGAGCCATTTATGCTCACAGGACTGCCAGGGGTCCTGCAGTGTGTGAAGCAATGGGATGGTGGGGGATCCTGCCTCATTCAAGTCAGATGATGAGAGGGGGATTGAGCAAGTGTACATACAGACTTTCAGAATTCCCGCTGGCAACTTGAAGAGCTCTTAACCCAGAGTTTGGCAAACTTTGGGCCAAATCCCGTCTACTACCTATTTTTGTAAATGGTTGAAAACAAGTAAAAGAAGAATATTTTTTCATGATAGGTGAAAATTACCTGAAAGTCAGTTTTCAGTGTTTATAAATAAAGTTTTACTTAAACACAGTCATGCTCTGGGAAATATCATTAACATAATGTCTATGCCTACTTTCATATGACAACAGCAAAGTCTCATGAGTAGTTGCAATAGAGACCATGAGGCAAAGCCATGTCCAAAGCCAAGAATGTTTATTATCAGGTGACTTATGGAATAAACTTGCCAAATCTTGGTTAGATAAATGAACTATAGATACAACTGGCAACATGGATAAATCTAAAAAACATAATGTTGAATGAAAAATCAAGTTTCAAAATGAAGAGTACAGTGATAGCATTTGTGTAAGATTAAAAATATGTAATCTGAGAATTTTTTATTTTTATTTTTTGGGTATATGGTAGGTGTATATATTTGTGGGATACATGAGATGCTTTGATTTAGGCATGCAATATGAAATAAGCACATCATGGTGAATGGGACATCCATCTCTTCAAGCATTTATCCTTTGTGTTACAAAAAAATCCAGTTACATTCTTTTGTTATTTAAAAATGTACAACTAAGTTATTGTTGACTAAACTCACCCTGTTGTGTGATCAAATAGTATGTTGTGTTCATTTTTTCTGTTGTTTTTGTACCCATTAGTCATTCCCACCTCACCCCAAATCCTCTGCTACCCTTCCCAGCCTCTGGTAATCATCTTACTCTCTACCTCCATGAGTTCATTTTTTTCTCACTTTTAGATTCTGCAAATAAGTGAGAACATGCAATGTTGGTCTTTCTGTGCCTGGCTTATTTCACTTAACATAATGATCTTCACTTCCATCCATGTTATTGCAAATGACAGGTTCTCATTCTTTTCTATGACTGAATAGTGTGCCCTTGTGTATATGTACCACATTTTCTTCATTCATTCAGTTGGTGATGGATACTTAGACTACATCCAAATCTTAGCCGTTGTGAACAGTGTTGAAGCAAACATGAGAGTCCAGATTGATTTGAGATTATGTAGGACAGATACATATGTTATATGACATATTAACATCATAAAGGATAGAAATATGAATAGGAATAATACATACCAACTTTAAGGAGTAGTTGCCTCTGGGGAGGAGAATGGGATCTGAAAATACACAAAATCAGCCTGACATATTCCTATGATATTTTATATCTTGAAAGAAAACAAGATTTGAAACAAATGTTGCAATGTACTAAGATTTGTTAAGCCAAAGGTAATACACAGTGTTCATATATTATTTTAATTTTTTTTTTCTGCAAGTTTGAAATATCACACCAGTTAGAATGGTGATCATTAAAAAGTCAGGAGACAACAGATGCTGGAGATGATGTGGAGAAGTAGGAATGCTTTTACACTGTTGGTGGGAGTGTAAATTGGTTCAGCCATTGTGAAAAACAGTGTGGTGATTCCTCAAGGATCTAAAACTAGAAATACCACTTGATCCGGCAATAATATTACGAGGTGTATACCCAAAGAATTATAAATCATTCTGTTATAAAGACACATGCACACATATGTTTATTGCAGCACTGTTCACAATAACAAAGACTTGGAACCAACCCAAATGCCCATCAGTGATATACTGGATAAAGAAAATGTGGCACATATACACCATGGAATACTATGCAGCCATAAAAAAGATGAGTTCATGTCCTTTGCAGGGACATGGATAAAGCTGGAAACCATCATTCTCAGCAAACTAATACAAGAACAGAAAACCAAACACTGCGTATTCTCACTCATAAGTGGAGTTGAACAATGAGAACACATGGACACAGGGAGGGGAACATCACACACCAGGGACTGTTGGGGGGTTGGAGGCTAGGGGAGGGATAGCATTAGGAGAAACATCTAATGTAGATGATGGGGTGATGAATGCAGCAAACCACCATAGCAACTGTATACCTATGTAACAAACCTGCATGTCCTGCACATGTACCCCAGAACTTAAAGTACAACAAAAATTATTTTTAAAGGAAAATATAGTGAATACATTAAACCTATAGCTTCATGATTAGAAGGCAAGTAAAAAAGGGAGCTGGTTTAAGGTCAATATAATACAAATATTTGGCATATGTGGTGAGCTGAAGAGTGTCTTCTGAAAAAATGTATGCACGTCCTAACCCCTAGAAGCTGTGAATGTGACCTTATATGTAAATGGGGTATTTACAGTTGTAATTGAGTTAAGAATCTCAAGATGATAAACAGGATTTAGGGTGGGCCCCCTCAAATGACTTGTTCTTATAAAAGAATGAGAGGACACGGAAACATATAGGGAGGATTATGTGCTCTGTGCCAGTTACTGTATGGGGCATTTTGAATACAGTTTCTTTTTTGAAAATCTGAATTAAATGGGTAATGACAGTAAACTATATAGTACAAACTAAGCATAGTATACATGTCATACATAGGGTTGGGCTCTTAATCCCATATGACTGACATCTCTATAAAAGAGTACAAGAGGCATGGGAGAGAAAGCAGTCAGAAGATGGAGACAGAGATGGAGATGATGCTGCCACAAGCCAAGAAACTCCAGGAACCACCAGAATCTGGAGGAGGAGGAGGAGAAGGAACAGGAAGAGGATGGTGGGGGGGAGGAGGAGGAGGAGGAGGAGGAGGAGGAGGAGGAGGAGGAGGAGGAGGAATAATCTTCCCTTGAAACTTCAGAGAGTGCCTGGCCTTGCCAACACCTTGATTTCAGCCTTTTCAACTCCAGAACTGTGAGAGAGTAAATTTCTGTTGTTTCAGGACACCTCAGCAATGGCAATTTGTTACAGCAATTCTAGGAAATGAATCCAGGAGATAAAAGTTCAATCGGCATGTGAGTGTGGCTAACGTTATGGAGCAGGTATTTTAGTGACTGACTTTTGGGAACACTGATGTATAGCAGTGATTTTGTTTTAGAGATAGAAGAGGAAGCACCAAGATAAGTCTGGTGCAGGGTTACACAGCTGGGTGGTGGCGGAACTAGGACTTCATGAACAGTGATCTGTTGACTTGCTAATTTTTTCTCTCTCCTGGACAAATGCATTCCATGTCTCCCACTGCCATCACCTCGTAAAATGGGGAGAAATTCCTCCATAACACCTGAATTGATCACTAAATAGAGAGCATAGGTGCATTCCAGTGTCTCTCAGAGACAACCCCATACCTACCATTCCACAAGAGCAGTTTTGCTGCCTGACAACTCTTTCCATTCCTACCTAAATGTGTTCTGGGCAGTGGATCAATCAACGCCCCATCCACAGGAGGACATGGCATCAAACCTCTCCTCTGTCTGTCTTAGCTCAGGCTGCCACACAGAATACCACAGACTGAGTAGCTTAAACAACAGAGATGTATTTCTTATAGTCTTGGAGGCCAGAAGTCAAGATCAAGGTTTTGTTAAGATCCACAGATTCGGTTTCTTCTGAAGCCTCTCTTCTTGGCTTGCAGATGGTCACCTTCTTCCTGTGTCCTCACATGGCCTTCCCCTATACATGCACGTGTCTGGTGTCACTCCTTCTTCTTATAAGGCCATCAGTCCTATTAGATTAGGGCTCAACCCTTGTAACCTCATTTAACCTTAATTACCTCCTCCAAAGCCCCATCTCCAAATATGGTCACATCGGGGATGTGTCCCCCCAACAAAAATTCAAAAAGAATTTTGAGGGGACACAATTCAGTCCATAACATCACCTTTAAGTCAGTCCCAGCAATTTCTCTTAATTCCAGGTGGATTTTAATTGCCTTAGAGGAATGATGATCAGAGAAGTTCTAGTATTGAAAATGTTTCTCAGCAGACATTGGTTAAGTACTTCTCTGTACCAGCTGCTGCACTCGGCCAAAAGGACTGCATCTATCCTGAGAAGTCCCAGCCTAGAGCGCAAATGAAAGTAGGGCTGGGAAGCCTGTTCTCAAGCACCCTCCTCTTCCCTCTCAAGCCCGTTCCTCTCCTGTTGTCCTCTCATCATCCAGTATCTCCCATCCAGGCCTCCTGTCTCCCAAAATGAGCCCTCTGTACTTAACTGATGCCCCCTACAACTGCCCATCCGAGGCTGCCCTTAATCACCTATGCTTGGAGAAAGTGAGCCTGTAAACAAGTCCACACTGAAATATTAGTAATGGTTACTGTATAGGGAGCTCCCTCTCCTGGGGACCCAGTTCAGGAGCCAAATGAACAAACCCTAGTGGTGGAATTTGAGGCATTGAAGAGGGGCTGCTTCAAAGGTCCTTTCTGTTGCTCTTCTCATTGTACCCAGAAGGTGTTATTCTTACTTGCAGATTCTGGTAAGGGTGGCCACTGGAGAGTCAGAAACATAGCTTAACAGAAGGTCACCAGTAAAGACCTGGACTTTGGCCAGGTGTGGTGGCTCATGCCTGTAATTCCACCACTTTGGGAGGCCGAGGCTGGTGGATCATGAGGTCAGGAGTTCGAGACCAGGCTGGCCAACATGGTGAAACCCCATCTCTACTAAAAATACAAAAATTAATTGGGCGTGGTGGCAGGTGCCTGTAATACCACTTACTTGGGAGGCTGAGACCGGAAAACTGATGGAACCCGGGAGGTGGAGGTTGCAGTGAGCTGAGATCGTGCCACTGCACTCCAGCCTGGGAGACAGAGTAAGATTTTCAAAGAAAAAAAAAAAAAGACCCGGGCCCTAATGCTGATGTTGGCCCTGATGTGTTACATAATCTTGGGAAAATTCCTTCCCTTCTCCAGGCCTCAGTTTCCTTCCTGGCACAGCAGGAAGGATAAGCCTCCAGGGATACTGAGAATGAATGCCATAACAGGCAGAAAAGTGTTTTAGATGGAAAATGCCATAAAGTAAATTCAAGGTGTTATTATTTTAAGGCACGAAATCAGAACTTATAAAACCAAGCATAAAAATGTCCTGGTGGATATATTTTCATTCTGGAGAAAATTAATGGCTACATCTTGGGCTTGAATTTCTCATAGAGTCAGTCTCAGGATGTCAGAATTAGAAAGTTCCTTAGAGAGATGAACTCCTACCCTCCTGATAGGGGGTCTGAGGCTCAGAGAAGAAAGAAACTTACTCTGGGTCACACAGCAGGTTAGAGACTCTGTTGGGACTGGGACTGGGTAGTCCGGGTGCCTTCTCCATTCCATTTGTCCTTTTAATGGAGATAGCAGAGAGTGGATGGCTAAAACTTTGAACCAATCATCTTTAAGTAATACTTAAGGCTTGTGAGGCCACCTTAGCATTTGGGCACATCTTTCCCTGATGAAGGCTTCTGATTGGCAGGTCTAGTGGCCTCTCAGAGGAAATTTTTGTTGCAGTTGCTGACCTCAGCTTCTTAGTCCTATAGACTGGCTGGACCCAGAAATTCTGCTGCTGGTCTCTTTTCCCCCACTGGGGTAACTCCTGTACAGTTTAGCTTGGTCTGGTTTGAGTGCAGAGGTAATTGCAATATATTGAGGTTTGGTATTGTAATAAAAATAGGGGCCATTACAACTACCATTTATGTCATTAGTATTTAGTGGTGGTGTGTTGCAGCTTTTTTACTGCTCATAAAACTGTCGCTGCTTGCAGATATGTCACGGCACTGATATAAATTTAAAGGGTTGGAAATCCATAAGTCATAAAAACTAGATAGTAAATAGCAACAGAACACGATGGACAAGAACTGTTGCATTAGCCATGCAAATGCTTATGGATTTGCATGTCTAGTGCTGTATTAGCATAATGAGAAGCACATTTACATTACAGATGGACTTGATTAACTAGGCCCTTGTAAATAAAGTCCACTCAGCCTCAATAGAGGGTTTTTGGGTACCAGAGGAGAAATTGTTACAAGACCCAAAGGGCAAGTGGAGTCATTTCTTGATTCCTTTCTGGTGATACTGACTTAGACAAGAAGCCTTCAGAACCACTGACAATGTTCAGATGGGAATGGATTTGGACTCATTTGACGTAATCATAATGACTAACGTGTTGAGCACTTACTACGAACCAGCCACTATTTAAACATTCCACATATATTAGCTCACTTAATCCTTACAACAGCCCTATTATTATTCCACTTTTACAGACTAAGGAAGCTAAGGTACAGAGAAAATAAGGGAATTTGTCAAAGTCCAATTATCCAGGAGTGGCAGAACTAGAACACAACCCCGGGCAGCCTGGCCCCAAAGCTCAGCACTACACCAGCTACCTCTTATTTACTCAGTCCGTGTATGCATGCAACTAACACTTATTAAACTTCAACTACATGCCAGGCTCCATGCCATTGTCAAGGATATAAACATAAGTAAGTAAATGCTCTCTTCTTAAAAAGTTCATGCAGTCAAGTGGAGAAAGACGAAAGCAAAATTTCCCACTGTGTACTCAGGGAGCTCAAGGAAGGATACTTAACCTCTAGGAAAAATGAATCAAAGAAGACTGCTTCAGAGGTGCTCCCCTTAAACTAAGAACTGAAGGATATGTAGGAGCCAGCAGATACAAGTAAGAGAATTAGAGCACTTGCTTAGGGAACAGCAATGCAGAATCATGGAAATGGAGCATTGAATGTGTTCTCACAGCTCAATTCACTCCACACTGGAGCGTGGGGTCCATATAAATTGGAGGCAGGAGAAACAGGAGCTGTTCATGAGGACCTTGTAGGACATGGGAAGCCTTGTGGGGACCAACTGATCCCTTGGTCCTATGGCCCTCTCCAAACAGAAACCTCTTTCCAAATTAGGCACTCAGCTTTGCAGCTCAAATACCAACTCTATTGCAAAATCCAGAACCAAATCCTACTCTGAAGCCCTGTGCCTTCTTCATGGTTTCACAGATTCATAAACTCCCAGAATTCATGAGGATATTGCGGCCATGCAGATCGGCCCTTGCAAGATGCATGAATCTTGACATAAGCCCCTCATAACTGGTGGGTTGTTTAGTTTGTGAGGACTCCCATCTGAAGCCAGAGGGAATGTAAACTGGCTCATTCCTGGTAGTCCGGTTGAATGTGAAGTCCAAAGGATCCCCAATATTTCCAGGTACCCTCCATCAAAATGTATCTTTCCCATGAGCTCTCCTTGTACTAACAGCTCCTGACAGTAAATATACTGCCTGTTCCATCACATTTGAATGGAAGCCTCCCATAAATAATCTTTTTTTTTTTTTAATGGTGGAAGACAACATATAGCAAACAACCTGGGAAATTCCTGAGAGTCGATATCCTCTCTAAATCACCCTAGGGAGTCAAGATGGGCACAGTTTCTTTGTAGGTGCTTTGGTTTTCCTTTGTCCCTTTAGATAACAGACAATGTAGATTGTTTTAGGCTGAATCTTCAGTGGGGCCAGCAACACTGGTCATCTTCTCTACCACTTACAACCTTTTATTTTTCTTGGTCATGGTTCTGAGGTCTTCACTGAGCAGGCACAAGTTGTCATCTTAAGGTGGGCAACAGGTGCCTGGTGAGAATGCTGGTTCTGAGATTGCAAGCTTTATTTGAGGGGCAGAAGGAAGATATTTGGGATAGTGAGCCATAATGAACAAGCATCAGAGAGAAATGTGACAGAAATTCCACAGTGGGGATTTCTAATAGAAAAAGCAGAAAGTATGCCAGAGGATCCATGGATTACACATTCATGTATCATGAAAGGGCCAGTCTGAATGGCCATGACATCCTGACAAATTCTGGGAGTTAATGATGAATCTACAAAATCACGTAAAAGGCACAGAGCTTCAGAATAGGGTTTGGTTCAGAAATTTGCCATACAGAATTGTTCTCTAAAATGCAAATCTTAATGCTTAATCTGGAAAGAGGTTTCCGTTTGGAGAAGACCGTAGGTTGGCCCCTCCCACATGTCTTCCCACATCCTACTAGTACCTCCTGAGCAGGTCTTTCTTCTCTGCTTCCCACCTTCCACCCATCCCCACCCACTCACTCCTGGTGAACTCTGGCTAGAGTCCTTATGGTTTTCATTTTCTTCTTCAGTCAAGCTAATCAGGATAAAGCTTGCCACATTCTTGGCTGGTTCTGCTCTCAGTCAACCGGAAGCTGCTCAGAAATTCCTTTTCATAGCTGGTAGGAAAGCTGGTTTGGGGACCAAAAGCCTTAAGAAACAGTTCCTGCCAAGCACTCTGGGCAGCACAGCCAGTAGCTCTTAGAGTCCACTTCCCTGGGGTCTCAGGACTTCCAAGCCTCTGATAGCTGGATCTCCCCAGCAGCAGCAGGGCACTGTCCCCACTGACCTGCCTCCTCCCTCTGCTCTGGGCCATCAGCACAACTACATAGATGGACCTGTGCAGTGTGTACTTTGAGCTAGAACCAAGGCTGGGTGCCTCCTGAGTTCTGTTTCTTGAAAGTGCTGCACATGTGGTCTAGTTCATGACTGTACAGTGTGTGACAGTGTAACTGTGCCAGGTGACATTTTACTAGTGCACACATATATGTGCATATGTACCTTTTGTGGGTGTTTGTGCATCAGGCTGTAAGCATATGTCTCTCTAGATGGATGTATATCTCCCTGCATGTATATGCGTGCATGTTAGTCTGTGAATCTCTCTCTTTACAGGTTTGTGTATGTGTATATGGGTACTTATGTCTGTGAATATGTGTTCCTATGTGTATTCTTACATATCTCTGTGTGCAGGTGTGTGTACAGGCACACTTGTTAGCATTTCCAGAAGTGTGTATACACACACCTGCTCTTAGTCCTTTTGGCAGGACTAACAGCTGGCACTGTAATTTCTTCCTGGGAATTTCGGAGCCTCTAAGGACAAAATTCCCTGACAGGAGGCAGCAGACTGAGTTGTCAGCTGTGCTATAAATCCTTTTTATATTGCCCAAAGCCATTGTCCCTAACATTGTCCCTGGCCTGGCAGTCTGGGAGATGGCAGGATTTGCAGGAAAATATGGAAAGAGCTAAGAGGGCTGCCACCACAGGGCAGCTGTTTTAGTCCTTTCTGTGTTGCACTAAAGGAATACCTGAGACTGGGTAATTTACAATGAAAAGAGGTTTATTTGGCTGTTGGTTCTGCAAGGCTGTATAAGTAGTGTGGTGCTGGAATCTGCTTGGCCTCTGCTCAGGGCCTCAGAAAGCTTTTATTCATGGCCAAAGGCAAATGGAACTGGTGTGTCGCATGGTGGGAGAAGGAGGAAGGGAGGGAGGGGAAGGGTTGCCAGACACTTTTAAACTACCAGCTCTCACATGAAATAACTGAGGATGAACTCACTCATGACTCTGGGGAGGGCACCAAGCCATTCATGAGGGACCCAGCCCTATGACCCAAGCAGCTCCCACCAGACCCCACCTCCAGCACTGGGACTATATTTCAGCATGGGATTTGGAAGAAACAAATATCCAAATATCAGCAGGGGAACCGGGCTTCCATCTCTACAAGAAATAGGAGCCCAGGGGCGGGGGTGGGGTAATCTTAGTGGTAGCACACCCTCACTGAGCCAAGTTAGACATGTCTGCTCCTGCTTGATTCCCACAACAGCTTCAGGTGGATTATCAGTCCCAATTTACAGAAGAAGATGCAAAGGGACAGTGAGGACAAGTAACTTTCCAGGATTGGAAGGCAGGCAGAAGAGCTCTGGCTGTGCCCATAGGCACGAAGCTCCTCCAAGCTGAGCCACATGGCTCTGAGATTTCTTCTTCCCAGTGACTGGAGGTCATTCCTGGTTGAAAGATCAACCCAGGGAAGGTTTTGTTTCTTGGCATTCTTCCCTCACATGCTCATTCTTCTCTTTGCTCTGCAGGTGTCCACACTCTATCCGTCAACACCTCGAGCTTCTTACAGGGGGCGTTGCTGCATTTAGAACTTGTCTACCCAGTGCCACTGCAGAGCAGACCCCTATATTTCACTTTCATCACAGTTGCATGTGGTGCTGGCCAATCTCTCACTGACCTGCTCTCTGCTTCCCAAGCTGTTTCTATATAGAGAAAATTATTCAGTGGTGAGTGTCACTACTAATGACATTAAATGTCTCACGTCCTCGGGACAGACCACAGAAGTCTTAAGTGCACTTCAAGTTGATAAAATCTCTTTAGGCTCAAAGAGGGGACACGAAACTGCCCAGGTTACATGGCCTTGAACTCAAGTCTTGTGGTTTCAAACCCAGTACTTTTCTCACTTAACCAACTTCTGATTTACAGTTAATCCTAAAGAAATGTGATGATGGTGGGAGCCTCAGGCAGAGACTGCTCATTGATTGATGAGGTAGCTTGGTTGTACTCTAGGTCTCTATCTGTGAGCAGAGCCGACTTTCTTGAGGTGTGGGAGCAGAAGCCCTCCTGAATGGATTCAACATGACAACTTGCCTTCACCTCTCTTACGTACTTGTCTAAGATCATAAAAACCCCAACCTGACATGTGACCTTTTGCCCGAATCTAAGATGACCACAAATGTCAGCTGCCCATGTATGGATATTATTTTAAGGATAAGATACAGTACAGGGGGATAAAATATAGCTTTTACTGTAATACCTTGGTTAAATATTTGGTGTAGATCCCCCTTTCTGGAAAGCTCCAGCCAGAAAGCAAGTCTGAGATTGGGAGAGAGTAAAAAGCAGGTGAGACTTAGTTATCATGTCCATATAAACTGTCTCTTTATACTGATCCCACCTACTGCCCTGAAAAGCTTTGCAGTAGCAATCCTTGTCATGTTATAAATAATCATGGGCTCTGAATCACCTGGTTAAAAGTGTCCTTGATGCGTTTTATGGGTGGAACATCTTAAAATGCATGACAGAGCAGCAAGAATCCACAAACCCCAAGCTTAGGGAGAGGAAGCCCAAGGCATCTTCCAACAATGGAGTCTCTGCCTCTCTTGTGGTCCCAGGATCCTACCAGGCTTTAAGGAGCTCAAGGACACCAGATGGCTTGCTGTAGAGTCAGCCTTAAGGTTTTCCCATCTCTAAGAAACTCATGAGCTGCTTAAAATGAGTTTCCAAATGTGTGTTTAGGCTGGATTTACGTCTGGGTTGCTGCATATTAAATGCTGATTATTAAAAACATTTGCATGGCACTTTAACAACGATAGATTATATATCTGTTACCTAAGTCTCAGTGAAGGTTTTATTAATTCATTATTATTTTATCAACATACAATAAACTGTTCTATTAAATCTAAATTAGACAGATATTTGGGGAGGGATCATCTAGAAGGACCTCAGCCGAGACTGTCCCCAGGGAAGGACTTAATGAAGTTTCAAACAGTTAATAACCCTCAGTTCATAAATAAACCATGGGTATTTAAAGACCTGCAAAATACTGGAATAAGTTGTTGAGACTCAACAAAGGAAGTATGAAGGAGCACTCATGGAATTCCCTTCCTTGTAAGTCACAGATGGAAACTCTACCTTTAGACAATATTTATTGTGTACCTGGGAATACATGACACTCCTGGGAATGAACTCTGCCCTTGGTCCCAAATTCACTAAGGAAATGGGTAGAGTGACAACTTTGAAACAATGTTTTCCTTTTTTCAAATAATTGACTTTTGACTTAAAGAAATGTTTGGTGTGAGAGATAAGGGATAAAAAAGTGATATTCTACCCTAATAAGAGAGATGGTAATTTCTTGATAATCCTATATGGTAAATTACTATTGTTTGAAAGCCAGATCTCATTCTACATGCTCTAGAAGCAGGACTAGTGAAATCATTTGCAGTGTGTAGTGCAAAATAAAATGCAGAACCCCTTGTTTAAAAAATAGTTAAGAATTTTTAAATGGCAAAAGCAGAACATTCAACCAAGCACAGGGCCCTTCTAAGGTGATGCCCAACACAACTGCACAAGGTAATGACCATAAAGTTTGGCCTTATCCGAAGGCATCAAAAGCAAAGGCCCTGAGTTGGGAGAGTGCTGGTGTCCCACTAGACTATAGAGCAGGCGTCCCCGAACTATGGCCCGTGGGCCGCATGCAGCTCCCTGAGGCCATTTATCCGGCCCACCACAGCACTTCAGGAAGGGGCACCTCTTTCATTGGTGGTCAGTGAGAGGAGCACAGTATATGGCGGCCCTCCAATGGTCTGAGGGACAGTGAACTGGCCCCCTGTGTAAAAATTTGGGGACACCTGCTCTATAAGAGTGGAAAAGTTAGAAGGAGCCATTGCAGGAAGAGCAGTGAGGCTGTAGATTAGGTGGAGCCAGACCGTAAAAGGCCTAAAATCCAGGGTGAGGGAAAGGAAGTTATGCAAAGTTTTAGAGCAGAATGTGATGATCTCAGAATTTCAAGCTAGCTGATGGTCTAGGGCCAAGGACTGCCTCAGGTGGAAATGTTTCCTCCCATTGCAACGACCTGTACTTGCAAACTTACTTACTTACTTGGCTTTTTTTCCTTTGTAGCCTGAGTTCCCAACAAAGCCTGTACAGTTTTCTGGGTGGTGACCAACTACAGTGGGCTTGAGGCTTTCTTAATTTGCCTACCCCTGAATGAAGAGCTTGAGACATAGAATTGGGTGTGATATGGTGTGGCTGTGTCCTCACTCAAATCTCATCTTGAATTGTAACTCCCACAATTCCCATGTGTTGTGGGAGGAACCCAATGGGAGGTGATTGAATTGTGGGGGCAGGTCTTTTCTGTGCTGTTCTTGTGATAGTAAATGAGTCTCATGAGATCTGATGGCTTAAAACATGGGAGTTTCCCTGCACAAGCTCTCTCTTTGCCTGCTGCCATCCCTGTAAGATGCGACTTGCCCCTCTGTGCCTTCTGCCATGATTGTGAGACCTCCTCAGCCATGAGGAACTGTAAGTCCATTAAACCTCTTTCTTTCGTAAATTGCTCAGTCATGGGTATGTGTTTATCAGCAGCATGAAAAGGGACTAATACAGGGTGAAAGTCATTTAATTGTGGGTGATCCAAATGGGCAAAGTGAGGAAGCAGGGAGAGTGAATGAGAGAAAGAGAAAAATGAGCAAAAGGTGTGTCACTGGGTGGGCTGTCAAGCAGGCAGCTGGGAATCCTCAAGAACTGTGTAGAATGCCCTGCAGAATTGTCCCTCTGCAGAACAGGAAGCTAAAGTGTAGCCACTGACTTCTACTTCCATTGGTCAAGGACTTCCTTTGGGGCTACTGTCTAGCATGCACTTTCAGGCTACACCTGCTAACAGCTGGGGGATCTGCTTGGCTGTGGAAAACATCTTGGGACAGAAAGAAATAGAGAGACACTGCAACACATCTGAGGTAGGATGCTGGCTGTGTGCTCAGTGGTTCCTTGACAGCTGCCTGGAAACTGAGTAGGCCTAGGGCATATGGCATGGAACACATAAAGTATTTATAACAAACCTCCTAGACCACAAGAAAGGGTCTGAAAGCCTTCATAGTCTCACACACTTGGGACTTGGTCTCTGTAGACACATAGATGAGTGGACAGGTTTTCGGGGAGTGGTTGGCTGTCCTTTCCAATGCCATACACAGATGCAGAGTATGTGTCCTAGATGGGGACAATTTAAAACACAGGTAGACAAGAAAGCGGCCTGGAAGGTACATTGAATCTCCCCACATCTCCTCCTGTTGGGTGCCTGGAATTCTTCCTCTGATTCCTCTGTTAGAAGATTGTCTTTTTCACTGAAACCTTTGGTGGGAACAGCAGCATAGCAACACTGGACTCCCAGTGTCATGGGGTGAGAGAGAGAGATACATAACTCTGCTAAGGACCAGCCTGGAGGCTAAAAGACATGACTCGACCTTGAAGGCATGGGTGGTGGAGAGGAATAGCCCTGGGTTTGAATCTTTGTCTTATTACTTGTCAGCTGTGGGATCTTGGGCAGGTCACTCATTCATTTGTATGGTGACTAATTAAATAGTCACAGAACATTGATTCTGTTTCAGGGATGAAGCAAACTTGCTCAGAGCTTTCAGGCTACAGAATAAGATAGACAATAATAGATAAGAAAATAAGAGATAGAAACAATTTGTTATAAGTACTATAAAGATGATTCGTGTAAAGTGACAGAGGATGGTGGGTGAGAAGGTGAGTATACTACTCAGATGAGTAGTAAGGCTAGGTTTCTGAGGCTGGAGGGGAAAAGAAAGTAAGCAGTCATGGGAAATTCAGGAGTGAGAGCTTTATAGTCAGATGGAACCACATGTGTTAAGGCCATGAGGTATTAAAGAGCTCACATTCATGGGCAACCAAGAGGAGCTCAGAGTGACTAAACCAATAGTAAATGAGGGGAAGTGAGACATGAGATAAAGTTGCAGAAGGAGAGAGGGGTTAGATCATGCTAGGCATTGAAGCTTAAGGAAAGAACTTTAGATTTTTTTAGTTTGTTTGCTGGTTTGATTTTTAGAGAAAAAGTCTTACTTTGTCACCCAGGCTAGAGGGCAATGGTGTTATCATAGCGTACTGCAGTCTTAAACTCCTGGACTCAAGCAATCCTCCCACTTCAGCCTCCTGTGTAGCTAGGACTCCAGCTATGCACCACCATGCCTGGCTATTTATTTATTTATTCTTTGCAGAGGTGGAGTCTCACTATGTTGCCTAGGCTGGTCTCTAACTCCTGGCTTTAAGCAATCCTCCTGCCTAGGCCTCCCAAAGAACTGGAATCACAGTTGTGAGCCACTGCACCAGGATTAGGTTTATATTAAGTACAAAGGGACATCATGTAAGTATTTTTAAAGTGGAGTGATATGAACTAATTTTTTTATTTAAAAAAGATTACGCCTGATATTGCGAGATGACCAATTTGGAAGAGGACAAAGAGTAGCTATAGGGAGGCCAAACAAGAGGATTTTGTGATAGTTCTGAATGATAGTGATAGTGGGGACAGAGGGAGGTGGGCAGATTTGAGATGTCCTTGGGAAGATGGGTCATCCAGATTTGCTGATGAGTTACATGTCAGGGTGGAGAGAGAGGGATCAGGGATTCTGGAAACACAGGAGAGGAACAGCCCTGGGTTTAAATCTTTGTTCTGTTACTTGTTCTATTTACTTAGGTGGGTAAGACTAAGATGAAAACACATGTATATGCAGGTGGGAGAGCAAACAGGTGGACATGTAGAGTTTGAGATGTCTGTAAGACATGCGGGTGGAGATAGCTGTTAGGTATTGGCTATTTAAGTCTAGACTTTGGTGAAGCCATTTTGGCTGAAGCTGACTTAGCAGTCATTGGCACAGAGGTGTTCTTTGAAAGCCCAGGGAAATATGTGATCTGTGAAGAAGAGAGGAGATCTGTGTGCAGAGTCAGATGGAGCCCAGAAAGTTCAAGTTGCCTCTCCCCTTCTCTCTCCCTTTTTTCCCTTTCATCATGGGGATCTAGCGTGTGGGCCCCTTGAAGGCTTGCGCAAAGGCCAGGGGAAGGGACCCAGCCAAGGGGAAGAACAGCGCAATTCCTGCTCAGCCTCAACACCAGGTGTCTTACCCAAGGTCCTTACTTCTGAGCTGCAGGATGTACTGAGTTGTGCTGGAGGACTGTCACAAACAAGATTCACGTGGGCCTTTGACACTGAACTCATTCCCAAGATAGTGACCACATTGATTCATTTTTCAACGCAGCGAGCTGGAGAGGAGAGGCAGGCTTGGTGTCAGGAACCTGAGTCCCACACACAAAGCGACCATGAGCCCATTTGATGCTGTGACAACAAAAGGCCTTGGTTGCTAGGAAGAAGGCAGTGGAGAGGCACTGCATAGGCTGTTTGCCAGAGTGGAGTAAATACACACTGAAATATGAATCATTGGAGGCCTTTTAAAGACGGTCGCCTGACATACAGAAATCACATTTCTCTTGTGGTGGAAAATGGCAGCAGGCATAAATTGTTAGGGGATGCTGTGTGAATGGCAGGCCTTGTACAGTGCTTTGTTCTATGTGTAACATTTCTGCTGCACAGTGATAGTTTCTGCACCATGTCTGCAAATGTACATGGGCAACCACACATACACACACCTTGGTTATTCATTTATAGATGTTTTGAGCTTCCTCTGAATTCTAATGAAGCGAGAAGATTCAGGTGGCTTAGACTGCCTTTGTCTAGGTCCCCAAAATGTTTCCACCACTGAGGAACTTTCAAGCAATTATGACACTAGCCTCAACTATAATATTGCTGCATACCCAGTTAAGAATCCCAGTTCTGGACTCAGATAGAGTTTAGTCCAAGTACTGGCTGTGCAGCTGTGATCTTGGACAAGTCATTTCATCTTTCTAAGCCTACACTTCCTCATATATAAAAGGGAAATGATAATATGCTCTCCGTCTGTACAGAGTGTTTGCAAGTAGTGAGAGATTTAATGCCCAAAGAGCACTTAGCACAGAGCCTAGGGCGTGACAAGCACTCGGTAAATGCTGCCTATGACTCGTATCCCAAATCCCAACTTTCAGATGAGTGGACAGAAGTCACCAAGGTTAAGTGATTCAGCCAGTTACACAGCTTCAGTGGTGTGAGGACTGAAGTATTTGTGTCTTCCCAAAATTTATGTTCAATCCCTAATAGCCAGTGTGATGCTACTTGGAGATGAAACCTTTGGAAGGTAATCAGGGTTAAATTAAGTCATGGCGATGTGACCCTCATGGTGAGATTAGTGGCCTTTAAGAAGAGGAAGAGATAGAGATATTGGCACACATGCACCAAGGCCACATGAGGACCAGTGAGAGATCAGTGGTCTGCAGCCAGGAGGATAGCTCTCATCAGGAACTGAACAGTGGGCACCTTGATCTTGGACTTCCCAGGCTCCAGAACTATGGGAAATACATTTCTATTGTTTAAGCCCCCCTGTCTATAATATCTTGTTATGGCAGCCTGAGCAGACTAAGACATAAGTCTCAACTCACATTCTAGCCCCAAATCTAGGTACAAATCTTAGACAATCCCTACAAATGAGCTCAAAGCGCCTAGAGGCATCATGAAAACTGAAAGTGGGCCTATGCTTTGTCTTCTTACATCCTTCTTCATTTCTGTGAAATTTTGCCCTGTCAAAAACATGGTTTCTCAATCCAATGTCAAAGTGTCCACACTAATAAACTTGGATATGACAATTTTATTCATTTAACATTCATTTAATGTACATAGTTTTTCATTTAGTCATTCTTTGAACATATGTTTCATTCATCCTTCACCCTTAAATCACTCATCATTTATTGAGCACCTACTGTGTGCAGAGTCTTGGCTAAACAAATGAAATAAAATCTCCTTCAGATCCTGAGTTTCTTCGCAGCATGCTAGGGGTGTGAGAAGTATCTCCACTACTGCGATCTGCCCTCCTTCCAGATGCTTGCACGGTATCACATGGTCTCTCTATTACCATATCTGGTCCCAGCCCTTGGCCTCTGGAGCGTGGGCATTCCAGTACTTGCCCCACTTTTCCAAGCTCGCTTGTGTGTCTAAATTTGCTTTCTAGAGCTGCTGTAATAAATTACCTCCAACCTAGTACCTTAAAACAACACAGATTTATTTTCTTTCAATCCATAGGTTAGCTAAAGTTCAGCATGGCCTCACTGTGCTAAAAGCAAGGCATTGTCAGGGCTGCATTTCTTTCTGAAGGTCCAGTGGAAAACCAGTTTCCTTCCTTTTCAAGCTCCTAGCAGCCACTCCCTTCTTTCCTCTCCACAGACAGCAATGTTGAATCTCTGACTTTTCTGCTGTCATATCACCCTCTGAGCCAGCCAGGAAGGGCTCTCTGATTTTAAGAATCTTTATGATTAGATTGGGTCCACCTGGATGATTCTGGATACACTCCCATTGTCAAGGTCTGTAACATGAATCGCATCTGCAAAGTCCCCTTTGCCATGGGAGGTAGCACAGGTTCTGGGGCGAGGGCATGGACATTTTGGTGGGGGCGTTATTTGCCCACCACAGTCCCTCAGCAGGTCTCTGGGCAGGGCCAGTACCTGACGGATTCAGAGCATCTGTCACTGGGCCCTGGTAGGCCTGCAGGAGGGTTTTATGTTCCAAGCTAAGAAGAGCTGTAAGTGGAAGTTCCGTTTCAATGCAATGGATGGAGTCTCTCTAGTCAGTCAAATTATAGTTCAATCAGTTCATTTTAATCACTCCTCTGGAGAGAAGTAAAACCCTGTGTTGAGGAATATGCAGCAATTTTATTGATGACAAGTTTAATTGTTTCATTTTTCCTTACTGTCTCCAACACAGCCGACTTTTAATCAGTGGGAACTGAAGTTCTAATGAAGTAAGGTCCACTTTTCCGCAGTTCACAACTAGCTGGAAATAATTGGGCTGAGACTCCCATCCAGACACTGCAGAGCCGCTGGCATCTTCCTGAAAACTGGGCTTAATTGCTTTGCTGATATTGTTAAGTAGTCCTGAGGGGGTGGAAATAGTAATGCTGCCCACATATGCTGGGAAACAATACCCCAAAATGTCCTAAAAGCGTCCTCAAAGTCTGTCCAACTGGTAGTGAGGAAGAAAAAATAAAACGGAGTGTGTTTTCTGCAGGCAGGGACCGGGGGAGGGAGCATGCGGAGGCTGTAACATAAACTGCCACAATTTGATAAAGAGCAACATCAATATCAACGTCAACAACTTTTTTCCTTCCTTTGAAAGCTAAGCAGGATTCCAAGAGCAGGCAGGAGGCTGTGGGTGTGTGTGTGCCCATGTCTGTGTTTCTGTGGTGCAGTTTTAAGGAAAGCATTGAGTTTTCGAGGGCAGGTGACTGGCTCTGGTCTCTAAAAGGAAGGATTCAAGGCGGCAGGTCTGGAGGATTCAAGAGGACATTGTCTCAACCCCAAGGGGAGGTGGAGAGATTGGCTGGTCTGGAGAATTTTTAGAATCATAGAAAGAAGGCTTGGAAAAGCCAGAGAGATCCTTTTCTTATTTTCCCAACCCCTACAATTTTTACTTTACTTGAAGGACATGTTGATGATGATAGCAGAAATAACTGCTGGTTTTTGCTCACTTATTATACAGACAGATACTTGAGCTAAGTACCTTAATTTTCTTCTCCTATTCCATATAAAACCCAATAAACTGGGTGCTATTATTATCCCATATTACAAATAAAGAAAACAGGTAAGCAAATCAATAAGTAAGAGAATTGTTGCTTGGAATAAATGCTGCAAAAAGTAATAGAGTAGAAGATAACTCCCAGGAATGATAGGAGGCTTGGGTGGTCAGGAAAGGCTCCTAAAGAGAGGGTATGAGACCTGAATTATTGGCAGGCATTTGGGAGAAGATTTTAGGTAGAGATAACAAAAGTGCAAAACTCTTGGGGCAGGAATAAGCTTGGCTTGTGGAAGAACAGGAAGAAGACCAATATGGCAGGAGCACAATACATGAGGAGAAAGGAAGTGGTGCTAAGGTCTGAATCTTTGTGTTCCCTCAAAATTTCATAGATTGAAACCTAATCCCCAATCCAGTAGTATTAAGAAATGGGACCTGCAGGAGGGGATTAGGTCATGAGGGTGGAGCTGTCATCCATGAGATGGGTGCTCTTATATAGGAGAGAAGTAAAACCCTGTGTTGAGGAATATGTAACAATTTTATTGATGGTGCCTTTCGGCTGTGTGAGGACACAGCTAGAAGGCACCATCTATGAAGAATACACCCTCACCAAAAACGAAACCAGCTGGTGCCTTGATTGTGGACTTCCCTACCTCTAGAACTATGATAACTTTCTTTTTTAATAAGCCACCTAATTTATGGGATTTTTGTTATGGCAGCTGGAATGAACTAAGACAAGTGGGATATGAAGTTGAAAAGGAAGACAAAGAATATCTTGTGGTACCTGAAGAAACAGGCTACAGAATTTGAATTTTGTTCTAATCTCAGTAGGAATCTACTGCAGGGTTCTAAACAAGAGAATGAGAACTTCTGATTTATTTCTTTTCATTTTTATTTTTAGGACAGAGTCTCACTCTGTCACCCAGGTTGGAGTGCAGAGGTGCAATCATATCTCACTGGAACCTCAAGCTTCTGGGCTCAAGCAATCCCCCTACCTCAGCCTTCCAAGTAGCTGGGACTACAGGTGCACGCCACCATGCTCAGCTAATTTGTAAATTCATTTTAGAGATGGGTCTTGCTATGTTGTCCAAGCTGACCTCTAACTCCTGGCCTCAAGTGATCCTCCTGCCTAGGCATCCCAAAGCACTGGGATTACAGGCATGAGCCACCATGTCCAGCTTGATTTATGTTTTTTAAAAAGGCAATTTTAGTTGACCTAAGGAGGTAAGTTTAGAAACAGAGAGATTAGTTAAGAGGCTCTCATTATAGGACATACTGAGGTCTCAACAAACACTGGATTATTACACACATTATTATCATCCCAGAGAGGAGTTAGCCCCTGAGGAGATACATCTATAGATAGCAGGAGAAAAATGGTCTTATTAGTCATGTAAAATTTAAGAAGATAATTTTTAGAGACAAGTCTTCCTAAGTCATTGTGTTCCTTCATAAATCAAAAGGTAGTGAGTGTGGAAAACAGAGGAGGAGCCTGGATGATGATGATGGGACAGGAGTGGCCAGTCAGCTGGCTTGTTTGTGGCGATTATCAATGTATGACTGCCAAGCCTTTTAAGCAATAAATAACCCAAGTGCCCTTGCATGAATGAAGCTGGGAACAGCAGTATCGTTAGAATCCTGTTCTTGAGTTTGCCACTACCCAGGCAAGATCTCACACTTCTTAGGCCAGACTGTTGATGTCTCTAAGTCAGAAAGAAGAGAGAAATAAACTTGTGAAGAAGACTATGTCAGAAGAGTGTGTGTGTGTGTGTGTGTGTGTGTGTGACAGAGAGAGAGAAAGAGAGAGAGACTGACTTTTCAGCTTATCCTAAGCCATGACAGTACTTTTATTTGATTTTTTTTCCTGCTGCTCTTAAGTAACAAAAGGGTAAATTAAACACAATAAAAATATTACAGAGGGAAAAAGTCAAAAGAAGAACAACATCCTTCTGGCATTTGTTTCAAGGCTGCAAAATGCAGAGTATCTTGACAGCATCGAGAGAGATTTTTCTCCTTTAAACTAGGTGTCAGAAAATGTGCTTCGTTTAAGCAAATCAATATCTTTAATTCCGGCCTGTTGCTCCGGAGTTTGTGCCTGATTTTCAGGGAAATGCAGAAAGAGTCAAGCCTCATAAGTTTTGCATAGTTTCCACAAAAAGGAAGCAGAAGACCAAGGGAGATTTGGCGTCTATTTTTAGGAACAATTCAATTCTTTTTTACTTCTTGGCAGAATATGGACTGCCTGGGAAGCTGTAGGCATTGCAGAAAAATAAAGCAAAGAAGAGGATAGGAAGCTTTGAATGTGGGGACTGCAGTTGTAAATATGACCTCTGAAGGCCTCACTGAGTAGGTAACATTGAATAAAGACACCCAGGAGACAAAAAGGTGAGCTGGGTAGAAACATGGGGGAGAGGATCCTGGGCAGAGAGAGCAGAAAAGCCAAAGCTTCCAAGCTTGGAGCAGGCTTGCTGTGTCCAGGGAATGAAGAGTTGAGTATGGCTGGAATGGCAGGAAAGAGTAGATGATAAGGTAAGGGATAAGGATGTCTGCATCATGTGGAACTTTCTGGCTCATTTTAATGAAACAGATTTCATTTCGAGTGAGAGAGGAACCTGTCAGGAGGTGCTGAGCAGAAGGGTGACATGATCTACCTTATACACTAAGAGGATCTCTCTGATGTTTGTTAAGAATACCTCAAAGGGGAACAGGGCAGAATCAGGGAGTAGAGTTAAGAGGTGATTGCAAGATTCCAGCAGAGAGATTATGGTAGCTTGAGCCAGGATTGGAATCAGTGTCAGTGGCAACAATCCTAAGATGTGATTGTTTTGTTGAAGTAGAAACAAGATTTGCTGATGGGTTGGATGAGGAATGTAAGAGAAAAATGTAATTTTTGATGGTGATTCCAAGGATTTGGGTAGAAACTCTCTGAAGAACAGGGTTGTCATTAACTGATATTGGGGAGATTGTGAGAGGACCCAGTGTGGGGACTGGAGATCAGGAGTCCAGAAACATGCTAAGTTTAAGACATTCATTATACATTCAAAGGGAGATGTTGCAGTTGATGTATGTCTCAAGATAGGGATAGAGGTCCATGCTGGAGATACAGATAGGAAAACTGCCGATTTGAATAATAATGTAAAGTCTTGAGATGAGATGAGCTCAGAGAATGAGTGAGGATATACAGCTAACCCTTCAACAACACAGGTTTGAACTGTGCTGGTTCAGTAATAAAGGGATCTTCTTCCACCTCTGCTACCCCTAAGACAGCAAGAACATCTTCTCTTCCTCCTCCTCAGCCCACTCAATGTGAAGACGAAATGAGGATGAAGACCTTTATGATAATCTACTTCGAGTTAATGAATAGCATACTTAACTTATGATTTTCTTAAAAGTAGCTTTTAGGCTGGGCTCGGTGGCTCACTCCTGTAATCCCAGCACTTTGGGAGGCCGAGGCGGGTGGATCACGAGGTCGAGAGATCGAGACCATCCTGGTCAACATGGTGAAACCCCATCTCTACTAAAAATACAAAAATCTAGCTGGGCGTGGTGGCGCGTGCCTGTCATCCCAGCTACTCAGGAGGCTGAGGCAGGAGAATTGCCTGAACCCAGGAGGCGGAGGTTGCGGTGAGCCGAGATCGCGCCATTGCACTCCAGCCTGGGTAACAAGAGCGAAACTCCGGCTCAAAAAAAAAAAAAGTAGCTTTTATCTTTTCTAGCTTGCTTTATTTTTAGAGATGGGTCTTGCTTATTGCTTACTGTTTCTTTACCACTTCTTGCATTTCTGGTTGTGCATAGAAGTGGACACACAAAAAATAATCAATAATAACAATATGTAAGTATATAACACAAGTAAGATAGAAAATGTGCGCTAATTGATGGTTTATGTTACTGGTAAAACTTCTGGTCAACAGTAGGCTATTAGCAGTTAAGTTTTTGTGAATCCAAAGTTATACATGGGTTTTTGACTGTGCAGGGAGTCAGCACACCTAACCCTATGTCATTCGACAGTCAACTGTGTATATTAGAGAGAATAACTTTACAACTGAGCCCAGGAGCCTCCAGTTTTTGAATTCAATAACCTTAATTATTGGGGAATGAGGCAATTGAAGGAGATGCGTGAGTGAATAAAAGAAATTGCTTATCTAAGATCTCATGTTAGATTTTACATTTCTGCAGTGTCTCATTTTTTTCCATGAACTAAGGCCAAAGGATCATCCACCTATATATCTATCCATCCATCCATTCATCCATCCACTCACCCATCATGCATTTCTCTTTCATGGTATAAGTGAAAGACCATCGAACATTTTAGAAAAATGGGATTCTCAAATTTACTTTGTCTCTTACTCTTCACCTAACTCCTAGGCAAATTTGACCTCAGTTTTTCCATTAGTCAATTGAGAAGATTGACTTATAAAATGTCTAAAAGGATGCCCTTCTCTAACATTCCGTGATTTTAGGAATCCTAGAAAAATTTGGGAGTCCTTATCTGAGTTCTCTAACATGGGTCTGATATGGTTTGGCTCTGTCACCACCCAAATCTTATCTTGAATTGTAGTTCCCATAATACCCAGGTGTCATGGGAGAGACCCCATGGGAGGTAATTAAATCATGGGAGTGGTTACCTTCATGCTGTTCCTGTGATTTCTCAAGAGTGAGTTCTCATGAGATATGATCGTTTTTAGGGACTTAGGTTTTAAGGGACACATCCCTTCACATGGCTCTCATTCTTCTTCTTCCTGCTGCCATATGATGAAGGACATGCTTGTTTCTCCTTCTGCCATGATTGTAAGTTTCCTGAGGCCTCCCCAGCCCTGCAAAACTGTGAGTCAACCAAAGCTTTTTCCTTTATAAATTATCCAGTCTTGGGTAGTTCTTTATAGCAGTGTGGAAACGGACTAATACAGGTTCCAACTAGATAAATGGAGAGAGAATTGCTTATTGTTTCTTACTACTTCTTGTATTTCTGATTGTGCATAGAAGGGCACACACACAAAATAATGAATCTTTGGAGTCTTCTGTCTCTAGGTTCCCAAGTCCATTTTCATCCAAATTCCTTGAGCTTTTCTCTGCTCTGAGGATGATTTTGCTGTATTGAGGTGCTGACATGCAGATGTGGGAAGGTTTGCTGAACAGACAGTTTGGGGAGCAGAGTGTCACATTGTTCAGGGGGGTAGAGCATTAGCAGTTCTCATTGGGACCACTTGCTCATGGATGCTTGCCAGTTGGCTCATCTCTTCTTGTGGTATTATTATTTTAGAGTCAGCAAAAGGCCAGCAGGTTGAAAAAAAATGCATCTCAGAAGTCTTCTTTGTCATCTGTCAAGTTGTGGCAGTGCTTATCCATATGCATGATGTACCATCAACTTGTTTCTAAGTTTGACCTCCATGGTGTCTCTTTAGGCAACAGGAGCTGGTTCTTCCACAGCTGTAGCCCAAAGAGCCTTTTAGCTACCCTGTCTCAAATATCCTACCAGGTTGAAGGCTTAGACCTTGGAGGTGGGGGTCCTTCTTTGGACCTTTACATCCTTCTACCTTTACCCTGTGATGAGCACCCTGTATCTTTACATTAACTGCCTCTGCCCTTCAAGCCATCTGCTCATTGCTAGTAAATATTATTAAAATAAATGACTACATCTAACATCTGGATAGATCAGCCTTAGTCCTGGGTCACCTTGGTGGCTCCAGTGATTGGTGATCTGTTTGAAGCTTTGGCGTGGGTCAAGGAGGGCGTGCCTGGGTTTGGCCATTGCCTTCCAGGCAGACACTGGGCCTCTGGCCATGAACATCTTTATTTATCATCTTCCTTTCAAACTCTTTCAGGCAAAGCCATCGTCATAATAGAGTACGTGCAATTTATTTTGGTCTTGGCAAAGGAATGTCCCCATTCCCCAAGCTTTCATCTTCTTTCTCCCTCTTTCTCTGACATTATTTGTCAAATGATCCAAAGGTAATTTTTAATACCCTTACATCATGCTGAAGCTAAGTTCTGCGGGATTATAAATGATTAACTATCTTCTAGACATCCACCTGCACAGTCTGTAACAAATTATCTCAAAAAGGAGATTAATTCCTTTATGATTTTTGAAGAAGAAAATGATAAGACAATGTCCTGCAGCCATTAAAACCAAAATCCTGTCGTATTTCTGATAAATTGTTGGATTTATTATAAGAGCTTGAATCTCTCCTTCAAAGGTTATTTAGAAGGTATTTACTGAGACCTCATGGCATATCAGTTCTGTGTAGGGTGCTTCAAAACTTGCCTAATCCTCATTCACACAGAGAGCTTTGCAGAAATACAGATTACTGGTCCAACCTTAGACCTCCTGAACCAGAATTTCTGTGAGTAGAGCCCAGGAATAGGAATTTTTGGAAAGTTCCCCAATCAATTTTCTAATGTAGCCAGTCCATAAAACTGTTTTGGATTCTCTGCTATGGAGAATGTGAGAGGAAGAGAGGCAACCCCCTTGCCTGAAAAGAGTTACTATCTCAAAGGGTCACAGGATTTACCTGGGATGCATGATCCTACCACTGCACTCCAGCCTGGGTGACAGAGCGAGGTCCTTTCAAAAAGAAAGAAAGGAGGGAAGGAAGAAAGGGAGAGAAGGAAGGAGGGAGGGAGGGAGGAAGGAAGGAAGAAAATTGTTCTAAAGAGAAAGACTTAGTGGTGGCTTCATGAGGGCATAGGTGAAGAATGAAGTTGTCCATTAAATAGAAGTGGGGGTAATAAGTGGTTAAACTTTATTCAAGTGCATGAGAAGTGGAGATTCTTCTCTATCATGTATTTATCATCTCTATCATCTGTCTATTTATCATCTATCTATCTCTGTCATCTATCTATCTATCCACCTATCATCTGTCTATAATCATCTCTTTCCTATTATCTATCTATCTTTATCATCTCTATCAATCAATCTGTTCTCTATCTTTCTATGAATCTATCTAATATAATGTATCTTACTTTATTGGGTTGGCTTTAATTTTTATCACTCAGTATCTTTATAGCTCACATGAGTTGAGCAAGGGTCAACTGTGGAAGGTGATTCATTCTAAAAAGATTACATGTCAGCTCTGTGCTCTTTGTGGTATCATTTGTGTTTTCCTCTCAAAAGTAGATGCACAGAGCAACAACACTACTATATTGGGTAATTGCAGTGAATAGATGTGATGCTTAATTTGCAAGGCATCCTACTCATTGTTGTCCATAGCAATGGAGGGAGCAGTGACATTTATCAACAAGGATTTATTGAGCAGCTATTTGGCAAGCCTTGTGCTAATTCAAATCAGTATGCTAATTCAAACCAGCACACCTCAAGTTGAAATGCTCTGAAAATGTTGTTTGTTGCAATCTTGCCTTTCCGTTATGTCAAATAGACAAATGGTAAGAACCATCCTATATTTCCTGAACCATCCAGATTGAGGGAGTTGGATTGTTGGTGACAGGGAGGCTTCGGGGTGGGTGTGAGGCCATTCTCTTTAGTGTCTTCTCTGTGAGTCGTGCCCAGCATCCTTTTATGCCTTTGGTTCAGCTATTCATACATTTCAAGGGATTTTCTTTGCCTGGTCAAACCCAGCTACTCCTTGTCAGTTAAAACCTGCCTTCTCTAAGAAGCTCTGTGGCTAATCTCAATGGGCCACAGTGTTCCCCTTGTCTCTGACCCAATTGTACTTTGTGCTGTTTACTGAGCATCTAATGGATGCCAGGCACTGTGTGCTAAACACCAATCTCTGTTGCATTGCCTTACCTCTGTTAGAGGCGCTAGGATATTAGTCACATTTGTCGGAAAAGGAAATTTAGAGATGTGAATACATTTGCCTGAGATCTCAGAGCTATTATGAAGCCGTGTCAACACTGAAACCCAGGTCGGCCTGGATGTGGTCTTCTCTATTCTCTTGCCACATCTCTGTGGGCCCTCCTAAGTCATTCAGTAACCGCATGGCACCCCAAGTTTGTATTGAGCCTGATGCACGACAGCTCTGCACATGTGAGAGAGTCACTACTCATGTTTCTTTGTCTGCCCTACAGCTCTGAGATCGGTGCCGTCTAGGCTCTTTCTTAGTAGACAGTTGTGGAGCTAAGTGGAAGTGATATGTCTGGTTACCACTGAGCTGGGTTGCGTGGCCTTGAGGAATGGGAGAAGAATGATTGAAAGTCCACCCAGACACATGCCGCCCCTCTCTCCCACCAGCATCATTAATGTGTTGTCTCTAGGCAGCCATTGAAAAGAAGCCTTAAGAACCAAAGTGTTGGCTTCTGAATAAAGAAAAATTAAATACCTGCCCCTTAATAGAAAGCAAATTCTTGCTGTGTTTGTGTAGAATAAAGAGGGTGGGGAGGCAAAAGGGGTGACCATTTCTTTGAGTAAGAAATAAGACATAAGAGCTTGCTAAAAAATTCTCTTTTACCTGTACAATGAATTTAATCATCTAAAGAAAATTTTACTTAAATGGGGGACCAATTATTCTAATGATTCAATGATGTCTTTGTCTCCCTCTCTCTCTCTCTCTCTCTCTCTTTCTCTCCCAATGAAAAGAAGACATCCCTGTTATGAAAAGGAAATTTAGCTGCAGATATTAGAAGTCTGGGACAAGTCCTTTGAGCCATGAGCTTTCTAGCAGATAGTTATG
This sequence comes from Saimiri boliviensis, assembly GCF_048565385.1. Classification (NCBI taxonomy): domain Eukaryota; kingdom Metazoa; phylum Chordata; class Mammalia; order Primates; family Cebidae; genus Saimiri; species Saimiri boliviensis. Next base: position 123,110,907 of record NC_133449.1, read on the forward strand.
ATTTGATCCTATGCAAATGCAAAGCTTTAGTGGACAGCCGCTGTAAGATCACTGCTGTCTCAGCCATTACAAAAATGGTGAAGAACAATACATGAGAGAGATACATTTGATGTTAAGTTACTTCTAATTTTTTTTTAATCTGGGGAAGGTTCGGTTTCCAGATATCAGATGCAAGATTATAAAGAGAAGAGTTTCATTTCCAGCACTATTTATATAAATTTAAGGATCCAGTGCAAAAGTAAATTAGAAAATCCCTCGTTAGAGTTTGTTTGATTATATTCACAAAGAAACAAATACCTCAAACCTGCCAGGTTTTTGCTAGTTTCTATATTTGCTACAGAAATGAATACTAGACCAATTGTGCCTTAGCAGCTTGAGAAATGCACTGGGGCTTTATTTTACATTCAAGACAAATGACGTCTCTTTTGTTTTGCATTTAAAATAGGAATGCTGCTTCAATAACCCTGGTCTAACCTCACCCAGCACCTGCAAAGAGAGACAGAGAGGCCAGCATAATTGAGTATGTGACTTACCTCAAAACAAGGGACAAGGGCAAATGTAGTCTTATCCTTGCAAGGGGTTTTTGGAAGGAGAGAGTACTTTTTTCTTTAATGATGACTGCATTCCTCAGTTGAATTCTATAGCTCCATGACTAAGGCCAACAATTTAAAGAGTGGATTTGAAGCCATGGTGACAGCAGAGAGGCTGTCAGTCATCACAAAGCACCCTGACTGCGTAAAGCTGAGGATGTTACACATGCATGGCATTGGGTCATGCGTCATCTTTCTATGCCCTTGTGACAGCTGTGTTGTGAGAAGAAAACTGGCTTGATGTCCCCTTCCAGCAAATGAGGAACTTGAGACCCAGAGAGGTGAAGGAACTTGCTTGCAGCCACACAACGTGTTGTGGGGAGGAGTGGTTTGGTGGGGGACTTGCAGAGCAGAGGTCGCGCTGCTGGAGCCTCCACACCTCCATTCCACTTTATCTGGAGATGCTGCCTTTGCTCAGAGTGTAGTTTTCACTCTTTCCCTGTCAAAGCTCAGCTGCCCTGCATCTCTAGAATGTCCTGGGTGAAACCTGATGAAATGGCATCGAGCATTAAGAGGTGATGATTGGGATATCTGGTGGATAGATTCTGGCTTTAGGATCAGATAGATCTATGTTTGCTTCCTATGTGACCTTAGGCAAGATACTTAAACCTCTCTGATCTTGGCATTTTCACTATTGAATTGGAAATAATCTCAGATGAAATAGAATAATACACATTAAGGATACAATAGTCAACCATTGTGAGCCCCCAGTTTGTATTGCCATGTTTGTCTTCAATGCTTAAATCCATAAAGATTCAATGGAAGATGAAGTTATGATCCCAGTGAAGGCAATTTTGGAAGTGCTGTTGGGATGCTAACATCATATCTCATGGGAGGCTTCTTCTTACCACCTCAGCTGAAGCATAGTAATAGAATTTCATAATAGAAAAGATTACTGGGGAATCTGTGTTTAACCCAACTTCATTTTGTGTGGGGGCTCACTGAGGATCAGAGACAGGAAGGGAAACAGAGAATGTAAGTGAAGGGAGAAAGAGGGAAGGAAGGAAAGGGGTCCAGAGTTTCAGGGCACAGTGTGCTGGCTGGCTCTGCACAGCAATCCTGGGATGAGAAGTGGGCAGTGCCTTCCCAGGAGTTAGAGAAAGACAGCAGTCAGCCCATCTGTCCAGGGGGCTGTGAATGCCTGGACAGGGCATGTTTTGTTAATTAGTACAAAGGTTCCACCTGAGTTGGCAGACGGTCCTGCCAAGAACTCTTCCTGGAGCTAGAAAACCTGGGCTGGGATCTGGGTACTGCTAGAATGAGTTCCCTCTCTCTTTTGAGGCTGTTTTATTTGCATGCAACAGAGTGTAGCTACATCACTGTTCACAGGGCTGCTGTAGAATCCACTGAGACCATGGATGTAGAAGTTGCATGGCATATTGTGAAATGCTGACACTGCCCATGGCTAGTCTTGGAGCTTCCTCTTTCTTTAGACTTCATTCAATGTCCCTCTAACTACCTTGATGCCTAGCTCAGGTGAGCCTCCTTTTGTCCTGGCCTCCCCAGTGATCCCAAGATTCCCTTGCTTATCTCTGCTATCTTAGTATTTAAGTCTGTGCTATGCACATTGGGTGGTTCCAGGAGGACTCTGATTGTAAGTGATAAGAAACAAACTCAGGTTGACTTAAGTCGGGGGAAAGGAGAAAACACTTTTATATTCCTGAAAATCAAAAGTTCAAGGGTAGTGCTGGCTTCATCTTCCTCTCTCAGCTCTGCTTTTGTCTTTTCAGCTTCATTCTCAAGCAGGCTGTGAAGGTTAATAGTGAGTGTCAACTTGATTGGATTGAAGGATGCAAAGTATTGTTCCTGGGTGTGTCTGTGAGGGTGTTGCCAAAAAAGATTGACATTTTAGTCAGTGGACTGGGAGAGGCAGATCCACCCTCAGTCTGGGTGGGCACCATCTAATCAGCTGCCAGGGAGGCTAGAATAAAGCAGGCAGAAAAATGTAGAAGAACTAGACTTTCTGAGTCTTCCGGCCTTCATTTTTCTTCTATGTTGGATGCTTCCTGCCCTTGATCATGACTCCAGCTTCTTCAGCTTTTGGACTCTTGGATTTATACCAGTGGATTGCCAGGGACTCTTGGGCCTTTGGCCACAAGCTAAAGGCTGCACTGTCAGGTTGCCAACTTTTGCAGTTTTGGGACTCGACCTGGCTTCCTTGCTCCTCAGCTTGCAGGCAGTCTATTGTGGGACTTCACGTTGTGATCGTGTGATTCAATCCTCCTTAATAAACTCCCTATTATATACACATCTATCCTATTAGTTCTGTCCCTTAGAGAACCCTCACTAATACTTGAGCTCTACTTATACAGTGGCCAAGATATGCATCTGACAGTCTTAGGCTTCTGTTCTACCAGTTTGACTCCTGTTTGGAAAAAGGAGAATCTCTTTTTCCAATAATTGAAGCAAAAGTGGATTAAATCTTATTGGATAAATGTTGGTCAGGTGTCTTGTCTGAGTCAATTACTGTACCCAGATAATGAAATATGATATGTGACAGGAGATGGGTGATGTTTAACCCTCTGGAGCAGGTTTTAGGATCATCTGCCCCTATACAACATTACCACATGTACTGAGTGGGGATGGTGTGTGAGAGTGTGTCTGTGCCTGTGTGTGCATGTTATATGCATATGTGGGAGAGAGCTTCATTTAAGGCTAGAAATTTTCTTTAAAAAAACCAAAGTTGTAATAAATGGAAAGTCTCCAAAGTACACTAAACTTATTGACTAGATAGACCAACTGAAAGATAGAAAACCAGTGTCTAATCAGATTCTTTCCTCACAGGTTGGCTTCTATCCTGACAGACTCAGAACTCATGCCGGCTCTTGCCTTTCTTCTTCCTCCTTTTAAATGGCTTTCTTCCTGGCTCTTTGATCTTTGCTTCTCTCAGTCTTTTCCCTCCTTCTCTTCAGGTTCCTGGGTAAGGACAGGAGAGAGACTGCTAAGGCAGGTGTCTGTCTGCACCTGCTGCCCTGCAGAGCTCCTCCCTCCCACAGGGGCATGCAGGACCTCCATGGAAAGCTCCGGTATCAGTACCAGGAACTGTTTTCTGACTCTCACTCGCCCTGCACCTACCTAGATCGCACACACTCTGTTCTGTGATTTCTGTCTGTATCCGAGTATCTGATCCCAACTTTAAAAATCCTTTCTTGACTCCCCACTTTCTCCCAGGTACTATCTGAATGTTTTGTTCCTATTGCAGCAAACTTTTTCAAATCCGTTATTCATAACCACATCACCACTTTCTCACCTCTATTCTCTCTTCATCCTAGTGATGTTCGAAATTCTATCCACACTATTTGACTGAAACTACTTTTGTCAAGGTCACCAAAATGTTAATGTTTCCAAAGCCAGTGGCCACCTCTTTATTCTCATCTAGCCCAGCCACTCAGCCTCACTTGGTGTAACTGATCCCTCTGTCCTCCTTAAAACACTTGACTCCCTGCCTTTCCACCACCCTCACTTGCTGCTATTCCTTAATTTCCTTGGCTGGTACTTTCTTCCTTCATAACCCTTAAGGATTAGGAGGCTCCAGGGGCTCGTCTTGGGTCATCTCTTTACCTAAGAAGATCTCCCTGTTTACCCTTATTACCAAATATTTGGTAATATTGCTTATGACTCCCAAGTATCTACCTTAAACCTAGACTTCTCCCATGAATTCAGGTTTGTATTTCTAAATGCTTTATTTGCATTTCCACACAGATGTCTCATAGCCACTCCCTGAACTTACATCTGAGTCTTCTCATGTTAATAAATCACCCTGTTATTGCAACTTAAAAAAATCTGGGTATTATTTGAGACTCCTTTTTTCCCCTATTTTTTTTTTTTTGCTAATCCCATGCAGTAGCATGCTATAAAAAGTACCTAAAGATGTAGGAAGTAACTTTGGAATTGGGTAATACATAGAGTCTGAAAGAGTTTTGAGGGCAGGTGCAGTGGCTCACGCTTGTAATCCTAGCACTTTGGGAGGCCAAGGCAGGTGGATTATGAAGTCAGGAGTTCAAGACTAGCCTGAACAATAGGATGAAACCCCATGTCTACCAAAATTACAAAAAGAAAATTAGCCAGGCATGGTGGCACATGCCTGTAATCCCAGCTACTCGGGAGGCTGAAGCAGGAGAATCACTTGAACCTGGGAGATGGAGGTTGCAGTGAGCTGAGATAGTACCATTGCACTCCAGCTCGGGCAACAGAGTGAAACTCCGTCTCAAAAAATAAGAGTTTTGAGGAGGTGCATGATAGAAAAATCCTAAACTGCCTTGAAGAGCCTGTTGGTAGAAATGTGAATGTTGAAGTTGCTTCTGGTGATGGAAATAAAGAACATGATATTGAAAACTGGAGAAAAAGTGATCCTTGTTATAAAGTGGCAGAAAACATGGATGAACTGCACACTATTGCTTTGTAAAAAGTAGAACTTGTGAGTGATTAACTTGCATATTTAACTGAGGAAATTTTCTAGAAAATTGTTGAAGGACAGGTGCGATGGCTCATTCCTGTAATCCCAGCACTTTGGGAGGCCGAGGCTGGCAGATCATGAGGTCAAGAGTTTGAAATCAGTCTGGCCAACATGGTGAAACACTGTCTTCACTAAAAATACAAAAATTAGCCAGGCATGGTGGTGCAGCCTGTAATCCTACCTACTTGGGAGGCTGAGACAGGAGAATTGCTTGAACTGAGGAGGCGGAGGTTGCATTAAACCGAGATCATGCCACTGGAGTTTAGCCTGGGTCACAAAGACTCCATCTTGGAAAAAAAAAAGGAGAAAAGCCTTCAAGATGTAGTCTGGTTTCTTCTTTTTCCTTATAGTAAAATGCAAGAGGAAATGAAGAAATTGAAGAAGAAATTGTTAAGCAAAATGGAACTAGAACTGGAAGATTTGGAAAATTCTCAGCCTAACCTTATTGCAAAAAGTGAGAAGGTATGTTATGAAGAGAACACTCAAGGATGTAGCTGAAGAGCCATTCACCAGAGAGATTAGATGTGTGACTTGAGGATCTAATCAACTATCTCAGCGGAAATACTGCCAGCTTGAACTGAAGGGGACCAAGATAGGATGAAATGAAGAGAGGTTGTTGGACTTCTAGGATTCCATGCATGAACTATGTCTTACTGATTTTAATCCTATATCCCCAATCTGTCTACCTGTCCATCTCCACTATATTGTTCTGGTCCAAGCTACCATTAACTCTTCATGCTGCCACCATCTCTTGCCTGGATAACTTCAGTGGCCTCATAAATGTTTTTCATATTTACATTTTGTCTCTCAACTACCCCAATGTATTTTCTACATAGCAGCCAGAATAAGTTTTTTACAAATGTAAATAACCTCTTTTCACATTCCTGCTCAAAATACTTTGGCATCTTCTCATAATGTATAATATAAAACATGACCTCTAAGGCCATACATACATATGGGATCCTCACTACTTCTTGATATAATCTCCCCAACTCTAATCCAGCCACACCAGCTTTCATTGCTATTGTTGCAATTCCTCAAACAATCCAGGCTTTCTTCTGCATTAAGGCATTTGCACCTTCCATTTTCTCTACCTAGAAAGCAGTTCCCCTAGAAATTTACTTCTGGTTTTTTTTTTTTTTTCCTCCAAATTAGGTATCAGCTCCAATATTGCCTCCCTGGAGAGCGCTACCCAGGCGACTAGGTGCTATAGATTTTATTTTACAAATGAGACAGAAAGATCCAGGAAGGTTAACATTTGTCTGAGGCCCCAGTGCCAGAGAGTGTAGAGGGACCCGGGATGAGAGGGCATGGTTGTGATCTCCTAGCTCAGGACTTTTGCTGCCTGAATCCACTGAGTACAAATACAAATGTTAATTCCACTCATCCTGAGGAAGAGAGTGAGCTTACTGAAGCCTCTTCTCTTGTCTGTCTGTCTCACTGGGGAAGGCCCCCTGACTTGGAGCCAAACCAGTAGGATGCTCTTTGTATTCCTCCTCCATCCATCTTGGTTTGATTATTATGTGATGAACGGCCGGCTCTTGAAAGATTACAACTCAGCTTGGGCCAGTGAGATGCAGAGTGCAGTGGGGCATTCTGAGTGTCTGCCAGACATCAAAAACAGCCTCTGAAATGGAGACAGCTAGAGCTATTCTCACTTTGTCATAAAGGCAGATGCAACCACAAACTCTGAAGGTGGCTTAGACACTGCACAACCTGCTGGTCTACCTGAAAATTTCCCTTTATCATAGGGCACTAGCTGGCTTCCTTGTGGTTCCAACAGCAAAGCATGGGACAGTCTTGACCCCCGTAGTTACTCTAGCAAGCCTGACACATCACCACACCTGCACAGACATAAGACCTCCTCTCCTTCCCTCTCTCTTTCACCTACCTTCTGACTCCTATCTTCTCCTGCAGGAAAACCTCATCCATTTCCCAGTGTAATAGGCTTGATTGGAATTCTGACTTGAACTTTCTTCTCACCCTGTTTCCCAATCCCAGTGGCTTGACTCTGTGCTTGAAGGGCTTCTCCACTCCCCAGTGCTAGAGAGTATCAGAGAATAGCAGGACTTAGACACCCACAGGGCCAGAAGATAAATAGGTAAAGCTGTTGGGATTTTATTTGCCAGGGTAACAGTGCACAAAAGGCCAGAAACCTTCTCCACTGGACGGAAGATCCCTGGCCTGGATAAAGAGATCAAAATGAGGGTCCTACCTGCTTTGATATCCTAAATACTATCTCAGTTGGTCAAGAGCAGGAGGGCTACTGGGAGGTTTATCTAGCACATTTCTTTACTCTCCCATTAAGTCACTTGTCTAGAATCACTTAGCAGCCAGAAATGATGGAATGGTTCAATATCATGTATTCAGGAGGCAGTGGCCACAGCAATAATTCTCTGGCCCAGTGGCTGGCTCATTATGGCCTCAACGAACTGAAGAATGAAGGACCCTGCCAAGAACTGGAGAGGCAAAGTTGGCTTCTCTAATTGCTCTGGTCACGGCTGGTTCTTACTGCCCTGGGTGGCCTCTGAGGGGCATAACCCCAGTGCCAAGACCACTAAACATATCCAAGACTGTTATTGCCATGAAGGAATTCACTCATTCATCCATTCAGCTATTCATTCACTCATGATCGTTTTTTCCCCCCATTCTTTAAGGGGTTGTTATAGGTTAGGCACCAGGGATGAGCAAAAACCAGACTTTATGCTTTTATGGGACATACTAAGGAATGGAAGAGAGAGACATTACTCAAATAATGACATGGGTGGATATTTTATTAGGAACCTGGGAATCCCCATTAAGGAGAGGACAGTCTTCTAAGTGCACATTAACAAAGGAAGCTAGCTGGGAGGGAGGAGGGAGTTGGAGGAGACCTGCCCTAGGCTGTGAGGCTTGCACTGTTTGCTGAACAAGTACCAGGAGCTGAGTGAGATAAGAGTGGGAAAAGTGAGTGAGAGGAAAAAGGTTACTCATGTGCAAAGGCCCTGAGATAGGAAAGAACTTGGCAATCTACAGGAACTAAAGGAAGGCTGATGGAGCTGAAAGAGAAAGAGAGAGAGGATGAGATATGGGAGCTGACTTTGCAGGGCCTTGTGGATGCTGATTTCCTGTGGCCTAGAGTCACACATTTAGGGCAGACCAGGGGCCTCCCATATAACCAGTCTCTATCATGGAACCTTAATACCCACCACTGGTCATTCTTGACTTATAACATTAAACCTTAGCCCTGCTAAAGTGCAAGGATTAATGAATGTTGCATGATTTCAAGGCAGAAATACCTTAGCATGCACCTTACCCACTCGGAACTTAGAGAATGGAGCGCAGCACAGATCATTTTGAGCGAGATGGATCTGGATGGGGTACCTTGTTTCATGTGTTTTGCTTCCTCAACAAGAATATATTCTGAAGTCTGGAATTTTCACATCCTCTACCAAGGGCCTAAGAGCATGCTGGACATACAGAAAATACTCAGCTTCCACCTACATGGATTGAGAGTCCCCCTACCCTGGTTCTTGCTGCTCCCCACCTAGACTTCAAGTGATAAACACAGGCTGTCTGAATGTGATGGGGGCCAAGATGGGTCAGAGGGACCCAGAAGATCTGGATTTATGTCATGAGGGCAGTTCCACTGACCTACTCAGCATCTGCTAGCTGCCCCCATGAACTTCTGGCTGTTGCCCTACTTTAAATGTTCACAGCGTGTGTAAGGGATGTTTTTTGGGGGGATGGGATGTAATTTCTCACCCACAGCCAGTCTGCACATCATCTCAGCTGCATTAGGGTTCCCGATCAGAGTGTAGATTACAGTTAATGGTGACAGCCTAGAGTGAAGTTAGGAGGTTAGGTGTAGATTTGGAGGCAGCCTCACACTATCTGTAAGTTTTTAGACAATTCCGTGTCCCTGAGCTTTCATTCCATTGAAAATAGAGGACTCGGAAAAATCAAATCCTCTTCACAGAATCTAACGAAGAATAAATGAGATAATGTATGCAAAACCAGATAGGGAAGGATTGGTCTATTTGTGTTCAATAAATTTGAGGTCCAATAAATTGAGGCCCAAATAATGGCTTTGAGTTTGGAGAGCAGTGGACAGATTCACCATGTATTTAGCAGGCAGAACTGGGAGAGCTTGTTGCTAGAGCAGATAAAAAGTTGAAGGAGGCCAGGCGTGGTGGTTCAAGCCTGTAATCCTAGCACTTTGGAAGGCCGAGGTCAGGGGATCACTTGAGGTCAGCAGTTCAAGACCAGTTTGGCCAACAGAGTAAGAAGAGAAGCCATCTCTACTAAAAACACAAAAATTGTCTGGGCCTGGTGGCAGGTGTAATCCCAGCTACTCAGGAGGCAGAGGCACGAGAATTGCTTGAACTCAGGAGCTGGAAGTTGCAGTTAGCTGAGACTGCCACTGCACTCCAGCCTGGGTGACAGCATAACTCTATGTCCAAAAAAAAAAAAAAAAAAAAAAGAAGAAGAAGAAGTTGAAGGAGACAAAAGACACAAAGCAAAAAGAAGAGTCTACATTGACTTCCAGGTTGCCAGCGTGAGAACTGTCATAGAGAAGCCCGAAAGAGAAACTGACATGGCACCAGATTCCCACGGTAGCCAGAGAGGTCTTTCACAAGGTGAAGGCAGATAATGTCTCTCCCTGCTTAAAACTGTGACAGCTTTCCATGGCATTTAGGATAATCTTGATATTATCCAGCTTCACGGGCTTATCTCACTCAGCTCTATCCCTGATGGATCCCATCCTCTCACCTGCAAGCTCACTACCCTTCAACTATCCTGGCTAGTAACAAAGAAGGATCTCTCTTGTCTCAGGGCCTTCTCATATGTAATACTTCCGTATAGAAGGCTCTTCCCTCCACTTGTAACCTGGCTGATCCTTGCACATCCTTGAGATGTCAGTTTCTGTCATTTCTTCAGAGAACCTTTCTGGGATGGCCACCAACCAGGTTACCTGCTTGTCTATCACAGTCTTGTCCTGAATAGATGAGATGCATTCTTTTTTTTTTTTTGAGACAGTCTCACTCTGTTGCCCAGGCTGGAGTGCAGTTTCACGATGTCTGTTTACTGCCACCTCCACCTCCTGGGTTCGAGTGATTCTCCTGCCTCAGCCTCCTGAGTAGCTGGGATTACAGGTATGTGCCACCACACCTAGCTAATTTCTGTATTTTTAGTAGAGACAGGATTTCACAATATTGGTGTCAAATTCCTGATCTTGTGATCTATCAGCCTTGGCCTCCCAAATTGCTGGGATTATGGACATGAGCCACTGCGCCCGGCCATTTTTTGCATTTTTTGGTAGAGACAGGATTTCACCATGTTGACCAGGCTGGTCTCCAACTCCTTGCTGCTGTCCCCACCAGGCTCTAAACCCCATAAAGGCTTGCGCTGTTCACATCTGTGTTCTCAGAACAGTGCCCGGCACACGGCAAATTCTCAGGACATACTTGCTGAATGAACCAAGTACTCCATCAATCATTTAGGGGGTGCACTGCACCCCCTGCCTCCAGTGTTATTTTCCTACTGTCCTCTGAGCAAATGGGCAGCTGCCTCCATATATTCCCACTCTCACCATGCAGGTGCAGCCAGATCCAAGGACACATGGGCTCCCCATTACCCTTTATTATTTGCGCCTCGCCGCTCAAGACCCATATCTCTCTACAAGCAAGAACATCTTTTTCTAATACGCTTTTTCTCAAGAGGGTTATATAAAGAGAAGTCATGCTGAGGGGAACACAAAATGGGATGAGGGAGGCCTCACCACCTTGACAATCCATTTTTGTCTCTCAGAGCCTCGTTTCCCTCATTTATAAATAAAAGTTTTTTCATTTTAAAATTAATTAATTCCTTCACCCATTTTTGCAAAAGCTAATGCATGTGCATGCTTGAAAGAAAGGTATAAAAGCATCCAGTGTGAGAAGTAAATCCGTGTCTCCTGTCTTTAGCCTCTCATGAAAAGTATGGTAAGCTGGCAGAAAATTAAGGTCTCTCTAGTATTTAAAATTTTTTTATAATATACATTTATTGTAGAAAATGAGAAAACATAGATAACAATAGAACATCAAAACCACAAAGAGAATACTGAAAATGTTTAGTGTATATTTTTCAAGACATTTTTCTATATTCTTAGTTTTTGGAAAATGTTTCTAAAATATTTATCGAGCACATAGAAGAGACAAACCCTGCTGTAGCTGATTTTCTGTACATTATCTCATTTAATCCTCATTAGATTCTGCAGACAGGGTTGATTATTCGCAATCCTATTTTACCAATGGAGCAAAAGCTCGGGGACACAGAGTCATCTAAAAGCTTACAGACAGAAAGGGGCTACGTTAGACTCTACGCCGAGCGGTGCTCCATTTCAGGCTCACAGACTTCGCAAGATTTCCAGGGTCTCTCTGGCTCCAACTGGATCCTAAAGCAGCCCTTCTTTAAAACTGTGAGTAGCTAAGTGCGTGGAGGGATTACCCTCCCTTCCATCGTGGTCTGTGTTCTGTGCCTGTGTGCTGGGTGCGGGAGTGATGTGTATAAATGCTACCTCATTTTTTCAGGAGCATCTCTGATTCCAGTAGGGGTTAGGAAGTACTTCGGTGCGAGTTCTATTTTTAATCATTTTCCTGGGGTCAGGGCCTGGGTGCTTAGTACTGGAGCCAAGCTCACACCCCATGCTGTACGTTAAGATTTAATGGGCCTTCCTTATTTACACCTAAATGAGGTTTTTAGAGGTTTAATTAGCAAAATATATCAGTTTGCTTCTTTAAACCTTGACTCTCAGAGGTAGCACTTTTAGCCATTTCTAGTGTTTTATAAAAGATGAAAACCTTCATTCTCTCCGCTAAGGAGGCCTGTGACCACCTTCATCTGATTAGCACAGGCTTGGGATATCTTGGAGAAGTCGAAATCAGAAAGTCAGTCAATGGCGATACCTTGCCAATATGACCTTTGCTACCCAGGAATTTTTGTCATCAGCCTCTCTTGCTCATTTAATCCAAGTTAAATGACTAAAATGAAAGCGTTACAGATAAAACCATAGTTCACGAGGGGTCTTTTCTTTAGTTTTAAAAATCCTGTCGAAATTTAGACAGAGGATAACTGTAAAGAGGGTATTACCTCACCATGTGGAGCCACCTTGCTAGCTTTACAACACTTCTTCACAGTGTAAGTGAAATATATTTTTTTTCCTGGGGATATTCAGAAACTTTTTTTTACATTAAAATTATTTTTAATGACTTTAAGCATGGCAAAACAATATTTTTGTGTTACAAAATTGCAAACAAAAATTAAAATAGCAGCAAATCTAAGACAAAAATCACCTACGATTTTATTTCCTAATCAAACTAATGCTTTTATTGGAGTCTGTTCCATGAGAACCCTTGTCTACAAGTTACTTAATTCATCAATCTCCAAGCCTGGATAGACAATTACAGACACAAATAAGTTTTCTATGAGCTTTTACCTTTAGTCTTTTTCCCCCAGTGGGATTTTATGATGCACGTTTATTTGTAGCTTGCTTGTTTATCCCACTTAATACATTGTGGACAATAGGTACAGGTGTTAACTAAGTTTTTAATTTGTTTTCTTTTTTACATTTAAACTGTGAATCTACCTGGAGTTTCTTGTTGTAACTAGTGTCAGACAGAGGTCTTACTCTGTTTTCTTCTAGGCATATAGTCAATTATGTCAGCACCCTGCATGAATCAGAACATTCCAGTAATTTCCTCAACTGCCCCAGCCTGCTTGGGTCTCTCCAAATGAGTGTGTTATTTGGTCCAGACTCCATGGAGCTTGAAGTGGGAATGCTTCTGCGTTTGTGGTCCTGTCTTCAGCCACTGGAGGCCAAAGCTCAGAGAGGATGTCTGGTCTGGTATCTCCATCTTACAAACCTCTACGTGGAAGCGCAGAGAGACCAGTAATTTGGAGAGATCAGACTGATATCATAGGAGAGACCCGGCACCTGGGCTCAGCCAGGCCTAGGTGAAAATCCCAATTGGGATGCTTTTTAACTGTGTGACTTCAGGTGAATTACTTAGCTTCTTACCAGTCAGTTTTCTTATCTGAGAAATGGAGATTCTGCTACCTGCCTGATATGGGTGTTATAAGGACTGGAAGAGCCCTATGCACAGTGCCTGACACACAGTCAACACTCAAAAACATGACTGTAAGTGTTAGAGGCAGCACTCGGGCTGTTGTTAATCTAGTCTCTTTCCATTAGACCTGCATTTCCCAAAGGTCATTCAAGTGATTTCAGGAGATACAGGTATAGATAGTCCTGTTTTAAGAATTGGCGGAAATGGGGGAGGGGCGGGGGGGGTGGGGAGGTGTGAAGAGATAGCATGGGGAGAAATGACAGATACAGGTGAGGGGACGGAAGGCAGCAAACCACACTGCCAAGTGTGTACCTATGCAACAATCTTGCATGTTCATCACATGTACCCCAAAACCTAAAATGCAATAAAAAAAAAAGAATTATGTAATTGTTTAATAGTAATCTTCTACTGGTGGCAAATGATACTGCTTTTTATGCATAAGAATGTTACAAAGTTTGTTTTTAAAGATAAATTTATTTACGGTCCAAAGTTAGTCGATTTACGAAAGCAATTAAGTACATGACAATAGGGGTGGTAGAACATTATGGCAAAAATTGTGGCTTGCCAATGGCCCAGATATTTAGATACTGCCCCTCTTTGCACCATCTCCTCTGTGATCAGACAGTGCCTTCTGTGAGTGGGGGAGCCAGGGTTCAGCTGAAAATTGGTAAGCACCTCTGTGCTTCCCGTCTGGCTGCTCCTCTTCCCTCTTCATCCTCATCCCAAACAACAAGCCTCCAGTGACTTTTTTCTCTGAAAAGGAACAATAATCTCCCATATACCTTGGGTGGCTGTGCGTGTGTGCGTGTGTGTGTGTGTGCGTGTGTGTGTGTGTGTTCTGAGACAGACACAAGCTTCTTGAGACCAAAGACCCCTTGTATGTCCTTGCAGAGAGCTGGGCACAGAGTTGATACTCACTCTATACTTATTGACCAACTGAGGACTTTTTAATCTTCAAATAATCTCTGATTCTTTCGGGAGAAAAATCTGATGTGGGTGTTTTATGAATTTCTGTCAACATTTATTGGTTATTTACAATGGGAATGAAAAAAACAAGGTGTGCCTGCCTTTGCCCTCTCTCCATCACTACCCTATAGCCAAGAGGGACATTACACATTGATGCCAGAACTTTTTAATACTGGGTCAACTCAACTTCGTGGAGTTGACATGAGACATGAAACCTTTTGGCCACCCCTGACCTATTGCTAAGCCAAGGATGTGGTCCCTAGAGCATATTTTTGATCTTGCCAAAATATTCAGAGTGGTGTCTGCCCCACTTTGCCTTCTCTTGCTCATATGAACCTTGTGTCCAAGAGACTGTCTTCAGTTCAGGTCAGAGGGCTTCTTGGAGAGGCAGCAGAGATACAGACCTACTTGCCAGGCTTCTGGCTTTCTTCTTGCTTCACCACTCAGCAGGATCTGAAAAAATGCCTCTGCTGAGTGTGATCCCCTCCCAGGGAAGGGGCTGTCTTGTTTGCTGGAACGTCATCATCACTCAGCACAGTGCAAGCACAGCTTCAGCAAAACCCGCCAGACGTAACCTTGAGATAGCAAATGCAGAGGTGCAAAACCCTCACACACCATAGGGACAGTTTGAGGCAGGATGAAAACTTGCCTCCTCTAGGGAAGAGGGACAGTTGGGTCTGGCAGTGGGATACAGAGAAACTAGTGTTCATGGGGGAGGAGGCTCAATCCCATTCTATGCTGTTGGGCTCAGGAAACACTTACTGAGCATGGACTGTGCCAACCTTTTTCCAGGGCATGGAGGGAACACAGTCCCATTCATTCTGTAAAACTCTCCCAAGAGCTGTAAGATGTGCCAGTTAGTGTCTTAGATACTGGTGATGCAGAGAGAGATGGACAAAAGAGCCAAGTCCCTCCCCTTAAAGGACTTATATTCTATTGATAAAGACAGATAATGAGTAAAGAGCTCCAAATGTATATCACAGCAGGACAGACAGGCTAGGTTACGTTCCAAATACGAACCAAACATTGTGTTGTGAAAAGAGTTCATTTTTTTGCCCAATCAAGTTCGACTGCAGGTCCAGGTGACTCTCCAGGGCAGCTGTTCTCCATGTGTTGGCTCAGCCTTCTGGGTTGCTTTGACTTTGTGACACCTCTGTGCTGACATGTGCTCCACAACTGTCACTGCAGGGGAAAGAACTGGGCATGTATCTTAGATGCTGTCACTCAGAAGTGACACGTCTCATGTCCACTCACATTTCTTTGCAAAAGCCAGTCATATAGACTCTCCTGGCCTCTAGGGGCTGAGAAGTCCAAACCTCCCATGTCCTCAGATGCAGGAGGAGTGGAAATCTTGGTCAGCAGCAGTAGTGCCCACTTTGAATGTGTATTTATAATGGGGATGAGTGTATAAAGGAAAAGAACCGAATTCTGTGATAGAGTGCACCCTCGTGTTTGAGCTGCTGTAGCAAAACACCACAGACTGGGTGGCTTAGATAACAGAAATGTGTTTTCCTGCAGTTCCAGAGGCTGAAAGTCCAAGATCCAGCTGGCAGCAGCTTGGTTTCATCTCAGGCCTCTCTCCTAAGCTTGTAGATGGCTGCTCTTTTGCTGGGTCCTCACCTGTGCAAGCACATCCCTGGAGTCTCTCTGCGTGCCCAAATTTCTTCATCTTATAAGGACACCAGTGAGATTGGATGAGGGCCTGCTCTAATGACCTCATTTTAACTCCTTCACCTCTTTAAAGGCCCTATCTCCAAATACAGCCACTTTCTGAAGTACTGGGAGGTTAGGGCTTCAACATATGAATTTGTGGGGAAGTGACTCAGTTAATAACAGGGTGCAACTCAGGAACTGCACCTTAATGAGGAGCTTGGGAAAATGAGCTATGAATGGGATGTTGCAGGATGAGTAGGAGTTGGCTAAACAAAGAGTGGAGAAAGAGGAATCAGGGAACAGGAACAGCAGCGGCAAAGGCCCCATGGCACGGAGCCCATACTAGGGGACCTCACAATCTGATAGGGAGGATGAGCTTAAAGTCGGATCATCCCACTGTCTTGGGGAACATGGGGCAGAGGGGGTGCAGGGACAGGAGGTCGGCTAGCCTGGCCTGCAGGTGAGCAGGTGATAGGAGGGTTGATAGAGAAGGCTGAGCTGCATCTTGAAGGAAGAGTGGGTGTTTTGGACAGAACATTGCCAGCAGAGAGACAGTCAAACAGGTGGGGGCAGCCTGACAAGTGTGAGGCTGGGGTTCCCTGTAGTGGGAGTTACAAAGTGAGGAGGCTGGAGAGAAGGCTGGAGATGGGGCAGCTCCTAGAGGCCTGTCCTGACGATGGGGATGACAGGATGTCCCCAGCAGGATCACACACTCCCTGAGCACTGACTCCCTCCAGGAGTGTGGTCACTAACCAGTTCACAGGCACTACGGAACGAGAGCTTCACAGGGAGGGGAAATTGAGAAGACATTAATTTTAGCAAGCAGGCCAGGCGTGGTGGCTCACGCCTGCATTCCCAGCACTTTGGGAGGCCGAGGCAGGTGGATCACCTGAGGTCAGGCATTTGAGATCAACCCGGCCAACATGGCAAAACCCCATATCTACTAAAAATACAAAAATTACCTGGGTGTGCTGGCATGTGCCTGTAATCCCAGCTACTCAGGAGGCTGAGGCAGGAGAATAACTTGAACCTGGGAGGCAGAGGTTGCAGTGAGCCAAGATCGCACCACTGCACTCCAGCCTGGGTGACAGAGTAAAACTCTGTCTCAAAAAAAAAAAAAAAATAGCAGGCAGTGGGTGAGTGTCAGGGGAGCCTTCTCAGACCAGGTGGTCTGAGCTGAGCAGTATGCACAAGTGGACGTCAACCTGCAGGGATGGGGGCTCCCTGGGAGTGTGGGCCTTTGCAATTCTTGGGATGTGGCCCATTTTATAGCACCTGGGAGAGAGATTTCCTGCAATGGGATTGCAGTATTTGTTTTAGAGCCGGACTGAGCTATAAATAAAGCTGGACTTGAGTCTGAGGTTCTGGACCCCAAATGGGGGATCAAGAGGGGTCATCCTTACACATATGCTGCTTCTCAATTTTGCTCAGGGATAGCACTAGCTTGGCACTAACTCTAGAGTGTTTGCAAAGTTTCCTTTTTCAAGGTCCCTCTCACGCAATTGATATGACTCTTGTTTTAGGGCCAGGCCCAGACCCGGGGCTACCATGTATGGAGGGCCTAATATGTGCTAGATGCTATTTGAAATGTTTCATACATATTAGCTCAGTTGTTCCTGGTAGAAATCATAAGGAGGTAGTTACTCTCTTTATGTGTATTTTGCATATCATGAACCTGAGATGCAGAGAGGTTAAGTAACTTGCCCAAGATTACCTCACTAAATAAGTGGTAGGGCTGAGCCTTGAACCCACAAAGTCCTAGCTTTCTGTGGTCGGAGGAAGCTTCTCTGGGGAGGGATACTGAAGTCTCCCAGGCAGGGACTGAGCCAGGTGCATGGAGTGAGGGAGACAGTAGGAGAGGAGGATAGAGGGGCCCATGTAGGGGGAGCCATTGGATGGGGGGTTGGTGAAAGAACTTAGTAAGCCCTACCTGGTGCTGCTTTTTTTTTTTTTTTTTTTTTTGAGTTTCACCCTTGTCACCCAGGCTGGAGTGCCATTGTGCAATCTTGGTTCATCGCAACCTCTGCCTCCCTGATTCAAGTGATTCTCCTGCCTCAGCCTCCTGAGTAGCTGGGATTGCAGGCATGCGCCACCACACCCAGCTAATTTTTAGCAGAGATGGGGTTTCACCATGTTGGTCAGGCTGGTCTCAAACTCCCGACCTCAGGTGATCTGCCTGCCTTGGCCTCCCAAAGTGCTGGGATTATAATTATGAACCACTGCGCCCAGCCTACCTGGTGCTTTTAAGAGATGATGGAGGCTGCTGCTGTGAAAAGAATGCACTGTGGGCAGGCAAGAGTGGAAGTGGAGAGATGGCAGGGAACAGGAGCTGGCAATGTGTTGCTGCAGTCGCCCAGGGAGGTCACTCAGGTGAATGTACATTGGGCACTGGAAATTCACTTTGGTCCCTTCTCCTCTCCAGGGCTGTGCTGGTCCCATGCAGGGCAGCCCTCCTTGTGGTCATGAACTAGAATGCCAGTCAGTGGCAGGTGGTCAGTAGCACGGCAGGGGTGTAGGGAGGGGCTAGGGGATAGGGAAGGCCTGGGACAGCGGAGAGGATTCCTCCCAGGGAGGCTACTGGTACTACATGTTCTTAAGAGTTTAGTGAAGGGCCAGCTGCAGTCACTCTAGCTGCAGTTGATGGGCTGCGTTAGAAAGAATATGCTTCCTTCAGACAGAGGAAGAAAGGCTTTGGTGGCCACCAGACTCCACTTCTCACTTCTGTCCATTAGGTTTGAGTGAGGCTGACTCAACCCCTAGCTCAAGGGTAGGCACATAGCCCAGGCGCGGCCACTGGGGGTTATGGATAGGAGACTCTTGTGGAACCAGGGAGAAAGAAGTATTCTTATTCTGCTGGGGGCCCTAAGCTGGTAGGATGCAAGCCTGGAAGTGCTGGTGGCCACATTAGCTAAGAATCAAGCCAACAGAGAAGAAAGCAGACCTGAGATACGGGGACAGACAGATTCCTGATGAGATTGCTTGATTCAGTCGTTTCTGTTCTAAGCATTTTCTGTTTTAGTAAAATTATTCCCTGTACCATGTACACTTACTTGGGTTGAGTAGCTGTTGCTTGTGGGTGAAAGACACGGGTACTTCTTTTCAAAGCCAGTGATGTCATTTCAGTGGGAACCCAGGATGGTGACTTCTCCATCCTGCCCACACCTTTCCTGGGCTCCCCAGGCAAGGGCTGTGTGTGTGTGTGTGTGTGTGTGTGTGTGTGTGTGTGTGTATGCATATGTGAGAAGGGCAGATGACTGTGGTGTTCAGACGGGCCTGTGCTGCACTGGGAGCTCTGGCCTCCAGGTTCTGGAGCTGTGGCAAGGCCTGAATTAAGGTGGAGGAGGTGGTGTTAGGTATACTTTACAAGACTTTAACTCTTTATTTTTCTTTTTCATGGTGGCTGTGTGGGCTTTGAGGCTCAGGGCCAGATCTGCTCCATGCTCTTGGTGAGCAGTAAAGGAATTTCTTACCCAGAACCATGAGGCTGGTATAAATCAGCCCTGGGTCAACATGTCACCAGGGCTTTTATAGCTATTATGTCTTTTCAAGATCACTTTTCAGGCTCTTTTAATTATCTAAAGCAGTGAGGGTCCTAAGGGAGGGTTCACTAGTGAAATTGAGCTTATAGGCATGTCTTTTGTGGCCCAAAGAATGTTTAAAAATTAAAGATAAGTTGCCAATTTTGAAGAATCAGGAAATTCCATCTTCAAAAAACAACTCCTGTTTCTAGATTCTCTTGAAAAAAAAAATGACAGTCTGGGAACTCTGGGCTTGCATCACCAAATGGCAGTAGTCAGCAGAAATGGGATTAGGGTCTTGGTCGTTCTGATTTCATTTCCATCAGATGGCAAGGTTGGACCAGCTAACCTTGGGAGCTCTTCCACTCCCACACTCCTGTGGGTCTTCGTACTTGATCTTTCTGGGCTGTTTCTTCATTCTCCCTCCTTCTGTCTCTTGGACTTTGGCAGGAACACACTCTCTTGCTGTGGAAACTACCTCTGAGATCAGTCTAAGTGCTATTTCCACCTCCTGGCAAATTTCGACTGCCCAGTCCAACCCCAAGTTGAGTGTGGTCAGAGGAAAGTAGCTATAGCAACCGCTGCCAGCCAGGACAGGTGCAATGTCACCTCAATTAATGGTCCCTATATGCACAATAATAATTTAGTGTGAGAAGTCAAAAGTCACAACAAAGCTGTATTGAGCTTCCTGGTGGGTCGACAGTAATTACCAAATAACTGTTATGGGAAATGAATGGAACTGGTCATTAGTGAAGGATGTTATTATTATTTTTATATCTTTGAGAATGGAGATCAAGGTTTCGTATCCATCAGTAAAATCCCAGAGAACCACAGATTTATAGTCTCGGAGCAGAAAGGGACTCTGAAGCTTTGCTAAGTCCAACTCCTGCTCAAGGGATAGATCAATAAACCACTCTATGCAAGACTGAAAGACAGTTACCTGGCCTCGGCTTGCCCACCTCCATCCCAGAGAGGCTCATGCCCTACTAGTGGACTAATCCATTATATCTAGATGGCTGTTTGGTGTTGAAAGCACGGGCTCTGGAATCAGGCTTTCTGAAACCAACTCGTGAGTCTACCACCAGCTTGGGCTTCTTCCTCAATCTCTTCGTGCTTCTGTTTTCTCATCTGTTACAAGGGATTAGTTGTGGGATTTACTTCTCCGGTTGTTGTGAGTACTTAGTAAGGTAATATATGCAAAGAAGCCAGCCATGGGAAGCACCCAGGGAATATTACATGCAGTTGTTATAACTGTGATCCTTAGGGTGAGCTCTGTCTCACTGTATGATGCTTGATATCACAGAACATCACTTGTGAATGTAATCAGTGACTGATGGAGACCTCACTCCATCTTCCATCAGAGTGTCCTCAGTTTTATCTGTGTTATACCTTTGGCTTCTAGTGACAGTTTAATTTTGAAGAAAGGTTCTGTAGCTAAAGCACTTTGACAGCCACTGATCTTGTTTGACCCGATTTGACAGATGAGGAAACTGAGATGCAGAGAGGGTAAGGGAGTTATGTGCCCCAGGTGAGGCTGCCAGATTTACCTATAAGAGTACGGGACCCCGATTAAATTCAAATGTCATATGAACAAATCATCTTTTAGTACAAGTATATCCCAAATCTTGCATGGGACATGCTTGTTTACCTGCAATTCCAGTTCTGTATTGTCTCAGGTAACCCTGTATTAGTCCATTTTCATGCCGCTGATAAGACATACTGAGACTGGGAAATATACAAAAGAAAGAGATTTCATGGACTTACAATTCCACATGGCTGAGGAGGTCTCACAATCATGCCGGAAGGCATGGAGGAGCAAGTCACATCTTACATGGAAGGCAGCAGGCAAAAAAAGAAAGAGAGTTTGTGCAGGGGAACTCCTCTTTATCTTTTCTTCTTCTTCTTCTTCTTCTTTTTTTTTTTTTAATGTGGGTGGCTTTATTTATTTATTTTTTTATTGCATTTTAGGTTTTGCAGTACATATGAAGAACATGATAGATTGCTGCATAGGTACACACATGGCAGTGTGATTTGCTGCCTTCCTCTTTTTCAAACCATCAGATCTTGTGAGACTTATTCACTAATGCCAGAACAGCACCAGAAAGAACCACCCCCATGATCCAGTTACCTCCCACTGGAGCCCTCCCACAACACATGGGAATTCAAGATGAGATTTGGGTGGGGAACCAGAGAAACCATGTCAAATCCTATTCCTGGGTCACATGCTGAATAGGTTCCAGGGATTGGACTATGACCCAAGTCTCCTGAGTCTCACTTTGCTGTTCTTTCACTGGACCAGGAGATTCAAACACACAAGCTATGTGCTTCCAAGCCCTTCTTCCTGTGCCCAAGGGAAACTGCATTAATTAATCATGAAGTTCTTTCCTCCTGAGCCCTATCTCAGCCACAGGACTCTTTGCAGGAAGCCACAGCTACCTGATCAGGGTTGGCTTTCCATTTGCATTCCATTTGCCATCCTGGCACTAGACCATACTGTTGCATCCTTGGGAGGTTCATAAAATAAGTCAGTACCTGCTCTCCATCCTTGTCCAATGGTTTTGCATGTGTCTGACCCTGTCACCTTATATCTAACCCCTTCTACTCTGAGCCCCTGTATATGGACAGACATCAGAACATGTTTGCCAAAGGAACAGGCACAGGCTCCAGTAGACATCTGGAGGAGAAATCATTTCTATGTTCTTTTCCCAAGCAAGATCCAAGCAAATGAAACCAGTAAAAGCCAAGTTCAGCCCAGGGAGTGGGCAGGGGGAGGCCTTCCCATGTTTGAGGTTGAAATGGGACTTGTTATTCTAGGTGGTCACAAACATATCTGCCTGTGGATCCAGGCAGGAAGGGTGGTGAAATGTGCTGGGCAGAGACCAGGGCAAACAGCAAGCACACACCCCACAGCTCTTCAGCTCCAGCTACAACTTGCCCTGTGGGAATGTGAGTCCCCTATTGCCAGATACTCTTATTTTTCTAAAGAAACCAGAAATATGGATGGTTATAAGAAATATCCTGCTTTGGAAATGTTAATAATGATTTCACATTTTCCCAAAATCATCATAAAGACCAAACAAAACATGACCACCAGGGACGCTAAGCTCCAGGGGAGGGACGGATCAGGACCTGACTTCAGCATTCCCAGGGCACACTCAGCAGCCACCCCTCCTTGCTGGAAGGTCTCTCAGGCTGGGCTACCTGGAGGTCTCACTCACGGTTCCCTCTGCTGGGAGCCTGCGATCAGATGACTCTCACCTCACTCAGAGTGACAACACAGAGAGATGAATAAAAATTTCAGTCCTGCTGATCTATCATCTTCTGGCACCAAATTATGCACATATCCCATTATCATTACAGAGCTTTTGGGTTAATTGCAAATCAGGGAGTTAAGATTATTAATGTGAGTGGAGGCTTCTGGGGGTGAGAGGATGGCTCAGGCCCAGCCAGCTTCTCCCACCCACCCCTAGTTGGACAGTGCTCTCTCTCACCATGGGCTGACCTCCTGCTTACTCCCCCATGAACGATGCCTCTGAACTCCCTGCTGTCAGCTTGGGCACGTGCCTGTGAACCATTTCCCAGGAACTCTTCGTAGCAGGAGCATTAAAAGCAAATGTGCTCATTATACCTGATGGCGCACAATCCATGCAGAGGAAATTAGTAACGATTAGGGCGTCATTAGAGGGAGATGTCTCTCTTCACCCAAAATATTGACGGCAAAAAACCCAGCAGTGCAGATAACAAATGAATAAGACTTAGAAACACAAAGCACTGTGGTGATGATCAATGTTGTCCCGAATATACCCCAGACGTCTGCAAAGCAGAATGGTTAGCAGCTGTTCCAGTTCTCTTTAGCTGTTGCAAAACCGTATTTGGATGTCCTCACACATTTTTCCATCCAGTGTTTTTACCACACTTCCTAAGACAGGACAGTGGAGTAGAGTATCTAAGTGATGCGGATTTTTATTTTTCAGAGGTCACAGCTGCTGGCCTCATCTGTCTTTAGATACAGTTTGTTTAGACTGCATGATGCTTCAGAATAGATTGTGTGGATGTTAACATCCAGATCTCCAGCTTTTCTAGCAAATTAAACTGTGGTGTAACCTGGGCCCATGTCTCTGCATGATGGTAGTCAGTTGGAAGTGCATGTCTAGTGCCCCACTGGCTGCACCACCGATTTATAGCAGTCTCCACCTCTGCCTCTCCTGTCCCAACAGTAATGATAGAATAGCAGTTCCCATTTATTATGGCACCTACAATACTGCCTAGCCCTCTTCCTGTACTGGATGCCTACTACTTTGGGCATCTGAGTTTGTAACCCCTATTCAGTTTCACCCTTCTTCGTAAGATCATCAGACCTATGTTGGTTAAAATACAGGTTAAATTGCGTTCCCCATTTTCTCAAAATCCTGAGAGTCTTCCGCCATTGAACACCACCACCACTACCACCATCACTAATCACCTGCAGGATAAAAGAGCCAAACACTCATTTAAAGCCATTCGTGACCTGGACCATCTTGCCTGTCTCCCCCAATCCACCTTCAACCCCACTTCCAGTGTCCCATGCACTTAGATCCCTAGCTACTCTGGACTGGATCCCCCATGTGGACACACCAGTCACTCTCACTCCTCAGGGCTTTGCTGCTACAATCCCTCCAGCTGGAGAATGTTTACGCCTTGTCACTTCCCAGTGAATTCTGATTCAGTCCTGCAGGACCATCTCCCACTTTCCATTCTGGCCCTGAAATTAGACTGGCTCTGAGGAGCAACCTGTTCATCCCTCTTCTTGGTACCTCAGTTATTCCTGGCCTCCATCTGCATGCTTCCTACCATATCCTGAGCATCTAGAGGACAAGCTCTTCTCTTCCCATTGCTGCTACCCCTGTAGGATCCAGCCAGCTCTGCTTGTAGCAAGTGCTCAATAGAGCTCTATTGAATGGATTCACTTGGCATCAGACTAATTCTTTTTCCTCATGCAGTGAGTGATTTCTAATTGAGTTCTCAGACTTTGTAAATGTTCTGGAAGAGCATTAATTCTCACCAAGTACCTTAATTAGGCCTGGTGATCCTGGCCAGGGCCTACCAACCATCAGAGACTTGAAGTCTTTCTCACTCACTTCTTGCTGTAATCTGGCCGTTTGCTTCCAGACTGGTTAGTCCCGAAGTCTCCACACTGCTGAGGTGTCTTCCATCTTCCCAGATTAATCAGTTTAATAAAAGATGTGCTTACTAGGTTATTAGGATAGTTTATGAGAGGAGAACAGATTTGGCTTGAATCGATCACTTGGAATGTATTGAGCAATTGCTATGCTGGATGTTGTGAGATTTCAGAAAGGGACTTGTGTGCTTGTTTTGCATACAGAAAAGTGTGCCCATCTAAGGGTACAGCCCCCAAATTTTCACAGACTAAATATACCTGTTTATCAGCAACCAGATCAAGAATCAGGCAAGACAGTAGCCCAGAATCCCCCACAAGCTCCTTTTCAGTCACAAAGCCCTCCTCTGAGACTAACCATAATATTAACCTGTAATGGGATAGAATAATTGCCCGTTTTTATACTTTATAGAAATGGAATTATAGAATATGTCCTCTTTTGCTTCTTTCACCCAATATTATGCTGATAAGACTCATCCATATTTTTGTTTGTTGTTGTAGATCATCATTATCATTGCCATTTAGTGACATTCCACTGTGTAAACACATGGCCATTTATTTATCCATTCTCCTGTTGATGAACATTTACATGATTTTCCTTCTAAGCAGTTGTTAGCTGCTATCAGCATTCTCATTCATGTGTTATAGTAAACACACATGTATTTCTGGTGGAGATATTCCTAAGAGTGGAATTGCTGGGTGGTGGGTTAGTGTGCATTTAGCTTTGGTACATACTGACAAAAAGTCTTCTGAAGTGGTTGTTATTCATTAATTTTTATGATTTATTCCTTCTTTAATTAATTCATTCAGTAATGACTTAACACCTGCTTTGTGTGAGCCATTGTGCTAATTGTTAGAGAAAATATGAAGATGAATAAAAACAAGTCATGACATTCACTTATTTTAAAACTGTCAGTGGATACTCATTGCCTGAGGATAAAATCTGAATACCTTAGCTTGGCAAACAAAACATTTGCCATTCTAGATTCAAGTTCTTTCATCAGGCCAGAGGTCTGACACTCAAATGACTTCCAGGGCCAGGCAGGCAATAGGGATGCACTGAGAGAGTTTGGTGGGGGCGGTGAGGAAATGAAACTCACTCATCCCATCTACGTGGGACAGGGATAGTGCATTTCCAGTTGATTATGGACATGATGGAATATAGGCCTATGATGCCCCATCTAATATTTTCAGAGAAGCTGAATAACTGGATTTGATGTAAAGTCTCCTATTTTTTAAAGTTGAAAGCTATTTTTAAAATTAAAACACTACACGGGTCAGACAAAACATAGGTATAAGTTGGATTTGGGGGCAGGTTGCCAGTTTGTAAACTTGGACCAAATGTTTGTTCTAGAACTTTCCCTCTATCTTCTATGTTTCCATGCCCACTCCAATCCAGCACAAGCACCAGGACCTTCTTTTTCACATCTCTGGGACTTGCATTCCATTCCCCTGAGAAGTCCTTTTTCCTGTTTTTCAGGTGCAATTGCCCGCTTTCCCCTGAGACCCAGTTCTAATGCCACTGTCTCCCTGAAACCCTCCTCCGCCCTCATACGAGCTTCCACACCACCCTGGAATTAGTCTCATGTGATACAGTGTTTGATCACATATCTCTTTTTCTCCCTTGTTCCTCCAGGGCTGAGACCTGACAGCTTACTTATCTCTGTGTCTTCAGCAACTGGTTCACAGGAGGGTCTCATAAATGTTTACTGAGTGAACCAATGGTCTCCGGAGCATTCATTCTCCTTTTCTCTAGTTCAGTCCTTGGCTTTAACTTGGGGATCTACACATACCTTATACTGTGGAAATAGAAGCCAGGTCAAAAATAACCTAGGAATTATCTTCCCCTGGCCTCAGTGATAGTTTAAAAGAGAGCAGTTGATTAGATTCCACCTGACTGGAATAAACTTTAGAGCTTCTCTGAGAGTATCCAGAGATGAGGATAGGTGGATAGATCATCTGACTACTATCCTGTTCACCAGTAAAGCCTGAGAGGGACACCAACTCACAGAATAGGAGAGGTGGGAAATGGGAGAGCTGGGTTGTGATACTATCACTGCAGCACCTGAATCCATTTGTACCTGACGACAGCACAGCCATGGCCTTTTCATTGCATTAATCAGTTAAAATAAATTCTTTCCTTCTACCTAAAACTTGAGGTGAGTTTCTACCTCTGACAAGTAAGGAACATTAAAATACAGAAATCACTAAAACACAAAGTAGAATGTACAAATTTCTTCAAATATTTGTATGACGTTGGCTGGATGAGAGACACCCAGAAAAGAAGTGGAGTTGGTGACGTACACAGTTATGGGAACCTCTGTTGGATCCAGCGAGGACACATAAGAGGGAGAAGAGATGAGTATGGGTGACCAGGCTGGGGAGACTTCATAAAGGAAGTGGAATTTTATTTCAGTATACGTGTCCATGTATATGTACGTCCACAAGTATATGTGCTAGCATTAAACAATACAAAGTTCTGCCTTAGAGGACCTAATAGCTTAATGAGAGGAGACATATCAAAAGCAAATAACCAGACAGATAATAATCACCTGGTGGTAATAAGTGCTTGGCAAGAATCATGAGAAGATCCTATTTTACAAAAGGAGCTTGGGTAGAATTCTTGGAGGAAGTGTTATTTAAGCTACTATGTGAATTACAACAACGGTCCCGCCATATGAAAAGCCAGACTAAGAGTGATCCAGGCATAGGAAACAGCATAGGCTAAGATTCTACAGCAAGGATGAACTTAGCCTGTTAAGGAAACAAAAGGCTGGGACTGGTATGTGGTCATTGAGGGAGAGTCCTACATGTTGTGGATGAAGAGTTAGGTAGGAGCAAGATATGCAGTCTTGTTGGCTGTGGTAAACAGTTTGGATTTTATTCCATGAGAAATGGGAAGGCACTGAAAGGTGCTGAGCAGGGAAGGGACTTCTTGTGGGTTTTGATCATTGTGGCTGTTGTGGGGAGAACAGGCTACAGGGAGCAAGAGCAGGTGAATGGAGAGAATGCACAGATTTGAGATCTCTTTGGAAGTAGAATAAATATAGCTTATTTATGAATTAGGGATTGAGGAAAAGGGCAAAGTTCTATCCCAGGTTCTGGCTCCAGTAGCTTGGTAAATGGTGGTTCCATTTACTGAGATGGAGAAGAGGTGAAGAGGAGACAGGGCAAGTGTGATTGACAGCAGAGGGTCTTGAGTCCAGCTTTCAGATTGACATGGGCCTTGATAAGAATAAAGGATTGGAACAAGTTAAAAATGGATATGCCTGTGTTCAGAAGGGAAGATAAGTAGGGGGATTGGCTTATGTTGGTGTGGATCTGGAGATGGTTGTGCCAGAGCCTGAAGTGGTTTCATTATCTATGGCATTTAGCCATGTGACCTTTGCTCAAACAAACAGGGCTTGATTTGTACTAGGGAAGAAAGTATTTGGGGAGATTTTATCAGTAATTCTTTCCATGCAGTTAAACCCAGAAGCCCAAGAGTGAGTGATGGCATAATTTAATAATGCACAACATGCCACTGAGATGCAGTCTGGCTAAGAGGAGTGATTAATAGCTCCATACTGCAGCTGTGACTCACTTTTAGTGATGGCACAGGGACAGTGGAGACAGAAATTCCCATTATGCTGTGACAACAAGGTCTAGACTTTTGTGCTTGATGCTATATCAAGAAAGATCTGGTGCACACAAAGGATCTCAGAATTATGACACACACCCCCACACACACATATGCACACACACATAAACTCACACACAGAGAGCCTGTGCAAGGTCAGAAAGCTGTTCCAACTCTTAGCTGAATGTGGCAGTTGATCAAGTATAGGACAAAAGAATCGGGAGACCCAACTTCCAGTCCCATCAGACAGTAAATCTCCTCCATGTGACCTTGAACAAATTGATATCTTTCTATGCCTCATTCATTCATCCATTCTTTCAGAAAGTATGTACTGTGTGCTAACTACATATCAAAAGATACGAAGGCACAGATGTTATTGTGGTGACCAAAACACACATGATTTCTGCTCTCATGAAGCTTATAGTCTAATTGACTAGTCAAGTATCCATATCTCAACCTTTCAATGATCTCAGTGGACTAGATAATCTTCAAAAGCCCCCTTTATTTATAAACTCTCTAGAATTAAAAATGGTTATTAAAAATTATAAGCTATTCCTGAAAGCTTTTAATTAATTTTCCTAAGTATCTATTAAAATTTTTTCCTAGGAGCTATTCTTAGCAATTTTCAAGAATACAGTACATTCTTACTAGCTATAGTCACCATGTTGTACAATAGATTACTTAAACTATTCCTCTACCTAACTGAAATTGTATGGTTTTTGATGAATATCTCCCCAACTCTAAAATAATAAGTATGTGAGGTATGCATATTTTATTATTAGCTCAATTTAGCTTGTCTAAATGTAGACATATTTCAAAACATCATGTTGTATATAATAAATATATGCAATTTTTATTTGAAAAAGTCATGTTTTATCTTTAAAAAAAATAAAACTTTTTTGTTTGAGTATTTTCTCCTTGTAAAATTTCAAACATGACCAAACATCTATTATGTGGTAAGTGAAATTTCCCATTAAAAATCCATCTAGTAACACAAGAAAAATTGAAGTTATTACTATATTCAGCAGTGGTAGAATCTACATTTTGTTTATATTTTAACATTCCCAAAATCATAATGTATCCTACAATTGTATTTGGCAGATGAGAGTCATTATGTGGTTGTCAGTGTTTGTGCATGACATCAGAGCTTATAGCAGGCGTGACAGCAGCCTGGAAGAAAATCCTGAAGATAATAATGGAATATAATTTTAGTGAATTCTATGTCACAATCCTTTTGATTTACAAAGAATACAACACTGTATAGAAAAACAGAGGCACTGATGGTTCAAAGATAAAACTAATCCACAAGATTTGGACTCTAAATGTAAAGAAATTTTGTGAATACTTTAACCTATTTTTGTAGCTTATATTTTCATTTTTATGTATGTAAAAGAGTGATAGTTTGTTTTCATGTCTAAATACATATAAAATTATTCTTTTAACAATTATAAAATAAAAATTATATCTGACAAGATAACATTGCAGTGTTTATCCCAGGAATGCAAGGATGGTTTAACAGAAAACAAAACAAAACAGAAACATATGCTCATTTCAATAGATGCTGAATAAGCATTTGAGAATTCAAAATCAGTTTCTGATAAAAAAATTTCATCCAACTACAAATAGAAAAGAACTTTCTCAGTCTGATGAAGGATATCTGCAAGAATATCTACAGCTATGAGTCTGACTTTTTTAACTTCCACCTATAAGAGATACCATGTAGCATTTGCGTAGAGTGTAGAATGGTGGTTACCAAAAGCTGGAAGGTTGGGGAAAAGGGAGATTTTGGCCACAGGGTACAAGCTTACAGTTATGAGAGGAATAAGTACTGGAGACCTGATATGCAGCATGGTGACTATAGATAAAAACATGGTCATTTACTTGAAACTTGGTAAGAGAGCAGTTCTCAAGTGTTTTTCCCACAAACACAAAAATATTAAGTTTGTGAGGTGGTGGATGTGTTCAGTAGCTTGATTGTGGTAGTCATTTCACAATGTATACATACATCAAAAGAATATAGTTCACACCCTAAATATATATACTTTTATTTGTCAGTCCTATCTCAATAAAGCTGGAAAAATAAAACTCACTTTGGTAGATGATACACATTTTAAATACAGTGCCAAACAACAATAAATATATACATGCATATTTTATTTTGGGGTTCCACTGTAAACTGGTTTTCACAGACTAGATTTTTTTTTGTCAAGTCTTAATATTGTTACTTTTTCTTCTGATTGTAATCTGGCTTTTTATATAGAATTCTTTATGGGATAAAATCAGAGGAAATGACAGTTCAGTCTGTGCCACATTTATGATTCTTTTTCTAAGTAAACAATATGTGATTCTGGCTTAAATTAAAAAAGAAACATACACAAAAAGACCCCTACAGTTAATATCCTACTTAATAATAAAATAATACACATTCCCTGAGATTAGTAACAAGGGAAGATCTGCCTACCCTCATTGCTGCTATTCAATATAGTACTGGGAAGACCCCAACTATTGCAACAAGTCAAGAAAAACAAAAAAAAAAAACATAAAAAAGAAGCCAAATTTAGCTATTCTAATAAACTGACATAATTATTTATGTAGAAAATCCTAAGGAATCTGTAGAAACACTGCTAAAACTAACAAATGCATTTAATCAGGTTTCAGAAAATAAACTTAAGACACAGAAATAAAAGACATATTTATAAATAATCAACAATTAGAAAATAAAACTTAAAAAGCAAAATTCATTTAAAATAGTGTCTAAAACAAGATACTGAGGAATAAATTTAAGAAAGATATGTAAAATCTCCACTAGAAAACATTGCTGAGGAGAATTAAAGGAGACCTAAAGAAATGGTAAGCTATATCATGTTCAGGAATAGGAAGACTCAACACTGTTCAGATGTTAATTATCCTCAAATCATCTTAAAGATTCAATAAAATCCCAACAGGATTTTTAATTTTTTGGTAGAAACTGACAAGCTGATTATAAAACTTATATGAAAATCCAAAGATCTAAAATATCTCAACTATCTAATCTTGAAAAATAAGAACAAAGCTGGAGGGTTTGTTTTACTTGATTTCAAGACTTACTATAAAGCTATAGCAATGAAGACAGAGTATGATATTGGCATAGGGACTCACAATAGGTCCATAAAATGAAATAAAGAATGCTCACTTGTGCATTTATGAGTTGATTTTCAACAAATGCAACAAAGCAATCAAATGGTTAAATGAAAATCTTTTTTATTAATTGTATTGGAAAGACTCTAAACCTATATTATTCAAAAAGTAACCACAATTCCTACCTCATACAATACACAAAAATCAATTCAAGATATAGTTTTATGTAAATATAAGAGCTAAAATTATATAGCTTTTAGCAAATTTGGCACAGATTTTATAAACAGGCCACAGACAGCAATGTCAATAAAAAAAAATCATTAGAGTTCATCAAAATTAAAACTGTTCACCAAAACGTAAATGTAAGATAATAAAGAGACAAGTCCTAGATAAGAAAATATTGACAAAACATATATCTGGAAAAGAACTGGTATTTAGGATATATCAATAACTCCTATTACAGAACAATAAAAAGACAAACAACCTAATTAAAATTAGACAAAAGATTAAATAGATACTTCACAATGGAGATATTTGCATGTCCAATAAACACATTAAAATGGACAACATCATTAGTAAACAGGGAAATGCAAATCAGAACCATACTGAGATATTACTCCACATCTACTGGAATAGTTAAACTGAAAAAATCAACACCACCAAATACTGGTAAGATTGTGAAGCAACTTGATCCCTCATATATTATTGATGGGAATGTAAAATGCTATACTCATCTTTGAAGATTTGGTGATTTTTAATTTTATTGAACATACTATACATGACCCAGTGATTTCACTTTTAAATATTGACCCACAAAAAAAGAAAATATATGTCTACAATAAGGTTTGTACACGAATGCTCATAGAAGCTTTATTTATAATCCTTATAACCCATGTCCAATGACAAGATAATGAATAAAGTAGTATATTTGTTCAATGCTATATTACTCAATAATAAGAAGGAATAAACTACCAACATAAGCAATAACATGAATGAATCTCAAAATCATTATTTCGAATACAATAAGCCTTACATAAGTTTGCCTATTATATAATCATTTACATGAAATTCTAGAGGACAAAACTAGTCTACAGTAGGGAGAAATCAAAATCGCAGTTGCCTCTGGGGAATGGAGGTAAGAATTTACAGGCAAGAGGAAAGAGGGTATTCCCTGGCAGTAACGGTAATGTTCTAGAACTGGGTAGGTATTTGAGTTACACAGGCGTACACACTCATTTAGGATTTTCACATTTCATTATATGTAAATTTTACATCAACACAAAGAAACTGCAAACGAAATCATAATTCTTTTAATGAAATTCATGCTGGGCTACTTAGGGGAAAATATATAAAGTCTTCAATTTACTTTGATTTGTCCCTCAAATAAAATGGATTAATGGATGGCTAAAAGGATCGATAGATGGGTAGATAACTTGATAAAGCATACATAGTAAAATGTTCATAGTAGAATCTAGATACTGTGGTTCACTGTAAAATTCTTTTAACTTTACTACATGCTTGAATATTTCATAATAAAATATTGGTAATAAAAGAACTCTAAAATATTTTTTGAGAAAGAAAAAAATTCAGAGCCGTCATTGACTTCCGGGTGACCTTGTCATCTCTGAGTCTCCCAGAAGTGCTGAAAGGATATATAACCTTCCATATATGAATGAGTGTTTTGCAGGCTCTCAGAGTTTTACCCATGTTGGTCACTGAACCCTGCAGATCAGGCAGCTAATAGCCTGTATCAGTGTGTACCCCATCCCCACCCTCCCTGTATCATTCTTCCCCTCATCCCAAGAATAGCTTTGATGACCGCATAAAATAACCAAACAGCAGACACAGACGGCACTTTACAGAACATGGCTTAAAAGCTCCCCAATTACATATTTACTCCAAACTTATCAGAAAGGAGATGACTCTGTATTGTTAATGCGGGCTGTTTGAGAGTCAATTGTTCAGCAAATTTCGCCGGTGGGCCCTTAGGGAGTTCCAACATCAAAATCACCAGTGTAGTAAATGCATGTACCTGAAGGGGCCGCTGCTGCTCACTCTAGCTACGCCCAACAGCAACCACCTGGGCACACCCCAGGCCTGGGTAGATACAGTCTCTGCCTCCTCCTCTGCAGCTTGCAGATCCCTGGAGATGGTTATCGGGACCACAGGGCTTCTTGGGTTAAGCCCACCAAAAAGGAATGCGTGGGACCAGGGTGGAATACAGGGATAAGCAAATGTAACGAAAAGCCGAGCTTGCAGTTCTGAGGGACTGCTCCAGCATGTTTTCATTAAAGAGCAGTGGCCCTAGCCTCAAGACAGTGAAGGCCTGTGTCTGCCCCTGGCTGGATTCAGGGGTGAGAGAGAGGTAGGGGACTCAGTTTGCACCTTTCTCCCTGTGTGATTGGGGCAATCCCTTTCTCTTTCTAGACCTCAGACCCTACTTTTGCAAAATGAGGGTGTTTTTCAAATGAGATTCATTCAGTGCTTTCCCCTCTAAGGCCTTCTAAGACTCTGTAGTCTATTGGTACTATTCCCTAAAACCTAAGACACAATATGCATTTAGGCACCGTAGCAGCACAGGTTCATAAAGCAGTTACAGTCATAGCTTGTGCATGGAATTGTCTACTCAGTGTGCTGGTGTTGCCGACCCAAAGTTCTGATGGGCAGTTATAGATACCCTTTAACAAAGAATTAAATATGTATTTCTTTCACCCCAAGCATACTATTAACACCTTATAAAAATGGGAGACAAACCAGGTGCGGTGGCTCATACCTGTAATCCCAACACTTTGGGAGGCCAAGGTGGGAAGATTACCTGAGGTCAGGAGACCGAGACCAGCCCAGCCAACATGGTGAAACCCCATCTCTTCTAAAAATGCAAAAATTAGCCGAGCATGGTGGCACACACCTGTAATCCCAGCTACTCAGGAGGCTGAGGCAGGAGAATTGCTTGAGCCTGGGAGACAGAGGTTGCAGCTAGCTGAGCTCATACCACTGCACTTCAGCCTGGCTGACAGAGCAAGACTCTGTTTTAAAAACAACAAAAAAAAGAGAGAAACATCACTGGCCACCTGCAATGTGCCCCAGACACTTTGCCAAGCACCTTGAATATGCTATTTCATTTAATTAGGTAACCTGTGTTCATAGGCATTATTTCCATGTCACAGGTGAGCAAACAGGTTGAAGGGATTGATACCTTATCCAAAGCCATGCAAGCTGGTTAGGAGTTGGGCCCATGTCTGCATTCTTTCCACTCTGCTCCAGTCTTCAACACTGCACAATCCACCCCACCACCCTAACACAACTGTCATTGGCATCTTGATAAATATGTATCACGCCTTTTTAGTTAAAGACATATATACTGTGTACATCTTTCGTACATTAAAGTGTGAAAATTAGTTGTCAAGAGATGCTATTTGCTAAAAGTGCCAGGTTAATGGGGAAGAAATAATAAAAGGTGTGTTACATTCTCCTGATCAGAGAAACCCCTGGATGAATCTGTTGAACCCCACAATCTTGGTTGGCCCAGACTGGCTACAGCTTAGATCTGTGAGCGCAGGCTGGTGAGGTCTATTTTCAAACAATACTTGACCTTAATACTTCTCCAAGGACCACTGTTTTATTCCCAGATTATGTTCTTTGGCTCTTTAAATTGTGAAATTGCTTCTTTCCACATTGCACCAAAACAAGTAAAAGAAAGAAAGAAAAAAAACCCCAAAGCACCATTTTTTTCTGTGTGTCCTTAAATGCCAAGTTTAGCTCTATGCAGGTTTTTATGGCCATTATAAACCCTCCAGCGCAGCACACAACAGTGGCAGGTCTTTAGTGCGGTTACACAAACACGGCTGCCGTAATAAAACACATCTTATTTGATATTATATTGTATCAGAAGCATTAAATACACATTAAAGGGGTGTTTTAAGGCTCTTTGCAGTAAGTGGCAGATGTTATGAATAATAACCTGCAAAATCCTTCTGAATTCTAAAAAGGTGTGTTCCATAAAGCTTTCATATAAATCTTTAATAGAGCAGAAACACATTGAGCAGTGATTAGAGGAAATCTCTAATCGTATTAAGCTATTAAAGATAAATGGAAAAGGATTGGTAGTCACAAAAATAAAATAAAGCAAGAAAATGAACACATCATGAATATGAAAGGTTTCCTATTTAAGCCTTTGACAGTTCTTTACTGGAGGGGGCCAGGCAGGTCTGTGTAACACACAAGCACACATGCAGTATAAAACCCAAACTGCCATCATTCACTGAAATTTATGTAAATGAATATGCATTCCTTTATATGAAAAAACAGCAACATCTGTGCTCCATTTAAACAACCTGATTTAATGGAGTCACCAAGAGATAAAAAGCAGGGCAGAGAGAAATGACCTCACCCACCCTCCCCTTAGAGTATCTCGAAAAACAAATAAAATAAAATACAGGTTCCAGGCAAACTAAACAGCGTTGAAAATATTGTCCCAGAGGACTCTGGCTTCCCAGGAAGCAGAGGTGTTTAAGGAGAGAGACAGGAGACAGCTGCAATAAACTCTGGCTCAATAAAACTTAATTAACCCCTTGGGGCCTTTGCAAGAAGCTTGTCAGCAGAGAGACAGCATGCGATCCCAGTGCCTGGCACTAAGGGGTTAAACCCGCCTTGACAGATGAGATGAGATACTCGACCTACGGGAACAAGTGACCCTGTGCGCACGTACAACCACATACATGCACACACCTGTGCTCACACATATACCAAACCTGCCCATGCTCTGCTCTCACCTAACTCTGGGAGGGTTAGTTAACCTTGAGCCCGGAGTCTTGGAGTCTCGGCTTCTGAGAGCTACAATGCACTTCTGAGTAATCGCACCCAAATCCCTATCTACTGCAATGGGCCTCCCAGCCACTACTTGAATGCTTTCAATGCCAGGGAGCTCAGTATTTCTTATGGTAGCCAATTTCAGGCCTGGATCAATCAAACAGATGTTAGCAGTTCTTCCTTACACCGTGTCTCTGTGAACAGCAGCCAAAAGATCTGTTTCTACTGCAAGTTCCTGTGCTTTCTCTTTTGGAGGGTGGGAGGATGGTAGAAATTTAAGATGAATCAAACCAAATCCAAGAGAAATGCCAAATGCTTTTTTTGGTCTACTTTGTGTCAGGCATTATTTAGATGTTTTGATATAAACTTCTAGTCTTGAATAGATATCACAGGGTGACTAGATGTTAAGATGTTTTCAATCTCATGAGAAAGAGCATATGTGTCTACAAACATATGCAATGTCAGGTAAAAAGTGCTGATAGATCCAGGAGCCAGAGGGTGGGGGAAACCAAAAGGAGGCAGAATTTCCTGAAGAGTGGTCTATATAACTCAGGAGAGACAGTGGTCAGTTTTAGGTGGTACATGGCCTCATTGTCTCTATAGTTCTTTTTAAAAATTCTCATTATTCCATGGAGAAAGTATCAGTTTGGGGCTAGTCTGTCTGAACATTGCAGACTTCAAACGTGGAGTCCAAGGCAAGAAACAGTGGCTTGCTAAAATTTAGCAAGTACTTTTTTTTTTCTTACGTTGATTTTTTTTTGTTTGTTTTTGAGACAAGATCTCACTCTGTCACCCAGGCTGGAGTATAGTGGTGGTATCATAGCTTGCCGCAGCCTCAAACTCCTGGGCTCAAGTGATCCTCCTGCCTCTGCCTCCTGAGCAGCTGGGACAACAGGCATGAGACATCGTGCCTGGCCAATATTTTATTTTTTGTATGTAGAGATGAGATCTCACTATATTGCCCAGGTTGGTCTTGAACTCCTGGACTCAAACAATTCTCCCATCTTGGCTTCCCAAAGCACTGAAATTATAGTCATGATCTTACATTGATTTTTAAAAGCAAGTGGTATTAGTTTTCTATGTGTGAAAGTATTCTGAAACTTCTTTCAAAATAAATTTGAGTTTTAATATGGTGAATTAGTTTAAATAAAAACATAAAATAAATAATGTAGGCACAGGGCAAATCACACGTGTGGTATACAAGCATCTGGGTCTGGGAAGCACTCACTGGAGGGTCTTGGAGAACACAATGGTGAAACAGTGTCCCTCTCCTCTCCTAACCTGACTGTCTCAGTGTGTTGCAGTTTTTTTGAGGTGGCTGCAGAGAAGAGTTGAATTTCTGCCTCTGGGCCCCTCCTTTCTCCGCCTGCCCCATGCAGTGTGTGGGCAGTCTAGGACTGAGCAGGCAGTCAAAATCCGCATCTCCTGAAGCCCAGCGGATCAAAGGTTTACAGCCAAGCTGCCGGAGGGCGCCCAGCCCATGGCAATAAAAGTGAGCTAATATTATCCTGCAGCAAGCAGATTCTCCCAGCACAGCAGATCTGCAGGCCACAGCTCACCTGGGCAGCTCGGGAGCAGAGGGTGGAGCAGGGCTCAACTATGTCATCCCGGCCCATCTCAGTGTACCAGGGAAGGGCAGCTGCTCTGGCAGGGCTTTATTCTTGGCTGGGGTAACAAAAGGAAGGGCTACTGGTTACTCAACCTTATTCTCATCCCTGCCACTGACTCAGCCTGTGGTTTTGGACCAGCCACTTGTCTTATCTGTGCCCAATTTGCCATCTGCAGGAGGTAGGATATTAAGGCAGTAATTAGCTTGGGCACAATGATCAATCCATTGGAGAAAGAGCCCATTCAGCTTCTCATGCAGCTTGGAAATGGTGAACTTCCAGGACAGCCAGAAAGAAACATTTCCAGACTGTGATTCCGCAGGCAGAATCCCCGGCCAAATCTCTGTTTTCTCTGTGACTGCCCAATCTCTCATCTTCCTGAGTGACAGCTGGACTGTTTTAGAAGCTGGGGGAAACTTCCTTCCTTTTGTTCTGCTTTTCAGCTTCTCAGCACAGAAGTCTGAGCCCATCTTTCTTCCTCTGCATCATGCTTGGTCCACTAAGTCTCTTTAAATGTCCTCATTCTTCAAGATGATGGGGCAGAGCTCGTACCTTCAGGCTGCTCATGAGCCCAAGTACCACTGAGTTGAAGGTCCCAGCTCTCATCAAGAGAGTGGGATGTGGGGAAGAGGCCACAAGTGGACTGTCAGATGCAAACTGTATTACCATGAAGCTTTATTTGGTCCAGTAAATGGATGTGCTCTTGAACTCCTGTTCCACGTTGGATAACTGTACCTGACACTTCTTATGACTAGTATATCCCTGGGACTTCTGCAGATTCATCTCTGTAGTAAAGAAAACTTTGGTTTTGTAAATTACTCTGTTTTTACCAAGCACAAAGACCCCCCAAGCAAACAGAGTAGTTCTGTTCCTCTCATAAGATGACATTGTTCCACTGATATTTCTTACAATTAGGGTGGAATATAAATTGTCTGAGAGTGATCTAATTTCTACTACTTTCTCTCCCTTAAACAGTCCATCTCCCAGTGTAAGGACTTGCTTCCTCTTTCTGAGTGTGTCCCCTTTCTAGATAACCATCTCTAACTAGCTGGGTGATCTTGGACAGTCACTGGCCCCATCAGAGATGTTTCCTCTGTCAAGTAAGCTCATTGAATTAGTGAAGTTAAAGGGAACTTACAGCTTTCTCACGGTCTTTCAACTCATTATTTAGTTTACTCATTGATCTAGAAATGGAGTCATCATCACACATTCCCAAGGAAGTAAGTTAAATTTTTATTTCAAGGAATTCTTTTTTTTTTTCTTTGAGAAGTCTTGCTCTGTAGCCCAGGGTGGAGTACAGTATGAGATCTCAGCTCACTGCCTCTGGAGTTCAAACAATTCTCCTGCCTCAGCCTCTGAGCAGCTGGGACTACAGGCATGCACCACTGTGCTCAGATAATATTTTTTTTTTTTTTGATTTTTAGTAGAGATGGGTTTTCACCATTTTGGCCAGGATGGTCTCAATCTGTTGACCTCATGATTCGCCTACCTTGGCCTCTCAAAGTGCTAGGATTATAGGCGTGAGCCACCGCTCCCAGCCTATTTCCAGGAATTCTTAATGGTGAGAGGCTGACCCTTTGGGGAAGGAGGTGTTAGGCACCCCCTTTACCTCATTCATTGGTCTCCAAAAGAGTTTCTGAGTCATACTAGGGGAGTTTGCAGATAACCCTCATGAAGTCATTCTCCAGAGGAATGGAATCTACAGAACTTCCTTTAATTGACCCATCAAAGATAGAGCTGTTGTTTTTGGGTTTCTTCAAGGGGCAACTTCTCCGTGGAGCACAATGGAGTGAGGGCACCCACTCAGAGCATGGCTCTTTCCTGATTCTGGTGAGGTGTCCTGAGTGGTCTGTACCTCCCTGGCTGAAACACCATGACTGTGTGCACACCTGCAATGCCCAGAGAAGCACCATGGGCTCAAATGAAAAAGCCTGTGGCAGGCAGGAGTGGTGCAGAGTGAAGAGTCAAGAGCGTTGGCAGGCAAGTGAAGTCTCAGCTCCATTACCTCCATGCTGTTTAGCCTGGGTTGGTTATTAACTGCTCTGGCTTCCAGGCTCATGGTTTGTGAAGTGGAGGGGTTAATCATGCCTACTTCGGTGGTTGCTCAGGAGGATCAATCAAGGTAATGTGTGTGTGAGTGCCTGGTAAATTGCTAGGTGGCATGCACGTGGAAGGGATTTTGTTCTTTGTAAGAGTGGGAGGCATGGTGCCAGCTGAGGTCCCCCCAGCCCCAGAGCCTCTGGAATGGATCAGTGTCAGTCAGTAGCATTCTGACACATGGAAAACAATGTGAGCTCGAAAGCTAATAACCAGATCGAAAACAAGCTTGAGGAGAGAGACCAGCCTGGGAAATGCATTATGAGCTGATCAGAAAGGAGAAAAGAAATAAAGTCATTAGCTTAATTAAGGGGCAGGAGGGAATGATGAAACACATTTCCAGCAAAACCAAATTAAGCATTTAGAAGATATTAAAAATGCATTTTAACTCCACTGGTGTTACAGTTCTAATAACATTTTCTGGGACCATAGTCAGCTATCAGGTCAGTCTGATACCAAGAAAAGGTACTATTTTTCACTGTCTCACATTTCTGCAACCCCTAAACATTCTCCCAGCTAAAATTTTCTGTGTGTTCACTATCTACAGCCTTCTAACCACTTCTTCTTCAAAGATCCCCCCAGATTAGCATGTGACTAGCACAAAATTTCAAATTTTGGCAAATTTGGCTGCCATTTCTGTAGTCTCAGGATCTTAATTTCTTTAAGTTTTGTGGTCCTATTTTGAAGAGAATCTAAACAAAGTTAACATAATCATATTCTGGATCATGAAGGTAAGTTCTTTATATGGATTCCTGCCATATGGTGCCTGTGTTTGGATTTATGTTTATAACCACATCAGTAAGAAGTAGTAGCAGCAGTATTGCTAATAGCAACATGAACGGTAATGATAGATCGCTAGCATTTATTAGATACTTACTGTGTGCTAGGCACTGTTCTAAGCATGTATCTTAACTCACTTAATATTCACTCTAATGAAGGATTTTAGTATTTTCATTATTATTAAAGAAGAGAAACTAAGGCATTCATATTTCTGTTATTATCATTGTATTATATCCATGAGAAGACCCAGTATGTGAAATTGTCAGAGGCTAATGAAAATAGAATTTAGGTTTCCTTAATACATATCATGCATCTGATTTTCCAGTAATTTGAACAAAGGAAAGTGCTGGGAGAAGAGACTAAACTGAACATGATCAGCTCAAAACACACTGGTCACCAACGACAGTCCACTATGTGCATAATCCATCATCAAAACCATCTGTAAGTCCCGTTTGTACAATTTCCCAAAGATTCCCTGAATCCGCTGACCTTTGTTCATCTCCATGTGATCACCCACCCTAGTCCTGATTCGGAAATTCAGAGAGAGGCAAATCCTTGTGGATCCATGGTGTGAAGATGGCTCCTGGGATCTGACCTGAGCCTTGAAGTCCACACTGAATTTGGAGATACTCTTAGGGAGAATTCAAGGCATAGACGTCCCATTAACAGGGGATGGGAAAAGATGGCAACAGGCTTAGGAAAAAATAAGGGGTAAGAGGCTTCCAAATCTCACACAGGCTGGACAAGGAACCCAAAGGAGATTTATTAGCCCAAGAAGCTAAGAGTTTGCCTTCAGGCACAAATGGGTCCTGAGGCTCAAGTGATGTGCTTGACTCCTGCTCTCCTCCTCGTTCCACAGCTCTGCTCTCTTCTGTGTTAGACTTACTCTCCTGCAGGACTTTTCTCCAGGTGACACCAGCCTATGTCCTCCTAGCTAAGCAGCCATAGTGCAGATGGGTTCTCCTTTCCCATAGTTCCCACAAAACCAAGGGACTCTTAGCTCATTTACCTGATAGAGTCACACCTCCATTCCTGAACTAATTCCCGGGCCAAGGGAGATGAAATATTCTGATTAATCAGGACTGAGCTATGGATTTCTTTTGAAACTGAAAGATGAGACCTCATCTGAACTAAAGGACTAAACCTGAAGAAGGGAAGAAGGGGTCGTTTCTCCAGAAGAAGTCTGAGGTTGTGTTATCAGAAAAGGGAAGCCCAATGTTGGGAAAGGAGAACATGTTTCTATGATGGCAGCCAATCACAATGCAGTAGATGAGTTGATAATTTTTTAAAACTCTGTGCTGATGCAGAAAGTATGTGTAACTGTGTTCTGAAGACCCAGGGAAATGCCAAAACAACCCTAGGGTGGAGAAAAATTTATGATAAAACATCACCCTGGCAGGAGCAGGCTGTCTGCCCAAGAATCAGCAAATGAAGCCCAACTTAATTGCTTGCAGTCTTGGATGAACTTCTAACTCTTTAGCCCTAGGAGAGGAAAAACTGCATAGACAACCTGCTTTTTCTCCTTGGCATGCTGAGCTTCTGAGAAAGTTATTTAACCTCTCTCAGCAGTGATTCCTCAGCTGTAAAAATAGGATGACAATCTTTGCCCATTTAGGCCTGCAGGGAGAGCTGGAGGGAGCAGGATCTATAACAAAGGCTTTCCAGATTGTGGGCTAGACAGCATTGTAGAAATGTGGCATCATGACTTCGGGGTCTTCATAGGTTTAGTGATCTGAAGGGTTTAGAGCAAACTTCCCCCCAGCTCTCAGAACAGTTGGTAGTGTTTTCTTCTACTTCTAGTGTTAATGAGAAAATGAAATTTCATAAAACATATGTTTCTCTATTAGAATTTGTGCTTCCTATGAATCCACTCAAGCCATAAAGGCAATGGCAAGATCTGAATACTAGCCTGAAGTTGGTGGCAGTATCCTAAAGCAGAGAGTTAACTATGTGAACTGATTCTGAGAAAGGCTTTCTTGTGCTAAGCTTGGGTGGTGGAGAGGTGAATATATGCCTGTCCTTGAGGAGCTCAAAACCTCCACAAAGGGGAGGGAGAGGTAGGGAAAGAGAAAGTTGGGGTGGGAAGAAAGAGGTGGGGGAGAGAGCAAGGCAAAATACGTGAGTGAAGAACAAAGAGAAAGGAAGGGAGAGAGGAAGGGATGGGGAGCAGGAAGAAGAGAATGAACAGTTATAAGCAATTACTCTCTAGGACAGGGGTTGACCAACTAAGGCCCATGAACAAAATCTGGCCCATTGCCTGCCGATTTTTATATGGCCTATGAACTAAGAATGGTTTTCATATTTAAATAGTTGAAAAATAATAAAAAGATAATGTTATCTTGTGATAAGTGAAAATGGTATGAAATTCAAATTTCAGTGTCCATAAAGTTTTATTGGCACACAGCCCCTATGATTTGTTTACCTACTGTCTATGGATGCTTTTGTGTATCAACAGTAAAACTGAGCAGCTGGGATGGAGACCAAATGGCTCACAAAGCCTAAAATAATTTGCAGAGAGAGTTTGATGACCTCTGCTTTGAAGAGACATATTTTGTTCATACAACGGGCTGGATATGAAGAG
The DNA here is from genome assembly GCF_048565385.1 of Saimiri boliviensis. Lineage (NCBI taxonomy): Eukaryota > Metazoa > Chordata > Mammalia > Primates > Cebidae > Saimiri > Saimiri boliviensis. The sequence goes on from NC_133449.1 coordinate 123,153,942, forward strand.
GAAAGCCCAAAGGGAAAACCTTTCAACACAATATGGCCTCTGGTCTGGGTTTTGAAGATGGGTACGATTCTAAGAGGAAGAGATAAAGTGAAAGGTCATAGATTTAGAGTCTTGTTTTCCCATTTTATAGATCAGGCATAAGAAGTTGATGGGAAGAGCTGGAATTTTAAATCCAGTTTGATTCCATAGCTTGTGTTCTCTCTGATTGCCCTTTGCAGCCATCAGAAAGCTTTAAATGGCTGGGTACAAATTATAAAGAGGATTCAGTGCTCTGCTAAGGAGTTCCACATCCCAGCGGCCTGCCCTCTAAAGCCTGTGAGATGGAAAGTCATGTAATACAAGCCATGATTAGAATGATATGTCAGCAGTGCCATAGAGGGTAGCTTGGGAAGAGGAGAGAAGTGATGTTAAGCAGAACTGGAGGAGCAACCCTGGAGTTCAGACCACAGCTAATGAGGGCTTGCCTGTGAGTAGACGTAGTGAAGAAGGTCAGAGACATTGAGAAGAGATAGAAGTAATAATCCTCAGGGGAATAACTAACTTGATGCAGGAGATGAAAAACAAATGGCTTCTTAGAATTGAGTCTGGAATAAAGGAAGCACTGGAGAAGGACAGGTTGGTTGTGGAAAATGGGAAGTTCCTGTCTGTTTATACTGTTTGCAGCGATGAAAGGATGTCCAGTGAGGAGGTCCAGTTGACTGTGCCCGGCCTAGAACTTGCATGTTTTGACCTTGGATAGCAGTGAGATAGACAGGCAGGAAGAGACCTCAGAAAGGACCAAGGGGAAAAATGTGGATATATGGCACGAAGAGGAGAGAGAAGCTATGGAAGGAAAAAAAAACTCACTTTGAGACCCAGGGTAAGGGCGGCAAACCTAAAACACAGCACTTCCAAATGGACAAGGCGGGGCTGATGTGGAAGAGTGAAGCCAGGAGCCCTCACTCTGTGGAAAGCAGGCAGCAGTTTTCTAGTTTTAACCATTGTTGCTTTGAGGGGATATACGTGCAACATTACCAGATATGAATTTTCAAGAGAAAGTGGAAATTGAATATTTATATGAAATCCTTTGACTTTTAAATTTTGGCAAGAATTTCAATCAAAAGAGAAACATGGGATGAATCGATTGAACGTATCTAAGGGCCAGGTCTAGCCTACAGGCCACTGGTTTGCAGTCTCTAACCTATGAAGCTCCATAAATTTGAAGCCTTCTTCTCCTCTCTCCAATCCTTCCTGAGTGACTCCCTTGAAGTCCTGCCATGTGAGGCCCAAGCCCCGGTGAAAAGAAGAAACAGAACTTCACCACCATCTGCACCAACCCACAAAAGGTAACTAAAGAATGGCTCTGTTTTATGACAATAGTACAATGAAAGAAAAAAATCCTTTGGGGGCTCTGGCTATTCCCCTGACCCTCAGGAAAAATTCAGCAATATCCAGAGGCAGAGATGTCTGGCTGTGCTGTGGGGGAAGATGGCAGTGCGCAATCTTAAGATGTTCTTGAGACCCAGCACTGGGATCACTGCCTGGCTATTGCTGAGTGTAGAGCCAGATCTGCGGATGAGAGAAAGTGGACTTTCTCCCGGGAGCCTGCATTATGTCTGTTCATAAGGGTCCGGCATCTGGGAGGAAGATCTCCACTCCAGGACATATTCCCAGCCTTGTGGTAAGGGCTGCTGGACACATGAGTCAAGGAGGAGGTACAGTCCTTCTTCCTTTTCAAAGGGTAGAAGACACATGAAGGCAGAGACATGCCTCTTCTGGCCAGCACCAGGGGCTTGAGGAAGGTGAGACCAATCTGAATTGGGAAGTGCAGAAGGATTTCCCATTAGAGGGTATTAAAATAAATTAGGGGAGAGAGACTGAAAGGAATGTCTTCATGACACATCTCAGCCCTCTGAAAATGACATCGCAGAAGACATCAATATTGCTCCTTCCCAAGATGCCTTACACATGCTCCAGCAGACAGGGCTGGATCAAGTCTTCTCCTGGTATTGTTCATTGGTCCTTTAAATGAATAAATGAAGGTGTAGAACCACAAAAAACCTGAAAGACACAGGAGAAAATAATGTGATTGAAAATCTAACAGATAGTCATCTTTGACCATTAATGCAAAGACATGCTAAAAGAGGAATGAGAAAATAGAGTGGAAATCAGGGAGATAAAGGATTAGAAGGCTGGGTGCAGCTGCTCATGCCTGTAATCCCAGCACTTTGGGTGGCTGAGGTGGGTGAATCACCTGAGGTCAGGAGTTCCAAACCAGCCTGGCCAGCATAGTGAAACCCCATCTCTGCTAAAAATAAAAATATTAAAAAGAGAGATTGGAAGAAAGAAGTCAAGTTCAAAGAAGAGGGTGGCAGGCAGAGAGCTGACAGAGTCATAAGGGCTTTCTATAAGCTGTGTGACTTCACCCAAGATGGGGCTGAAGCCCTAGAGAAAATAAATTAGCTTCTACAGGTATTTTCAGAAAGTGAGTCTGCATGTATACCTATCACTGCAATGCTTGAAGATGTGGTTGGGACCGGGTGAAGTTAGCTCTGAGCTTTATCTTTACCCAATCTTAATTATACACACACACACACACAGACACACACACACACACACACACACATATACACACATATATACACATATATACACACACATATATTTATGTACATATATACAAATATATATACATATATATATATAAAATTGCACTTTAGTTTCTGGGGTACATGTGTACAATATACAGGATTGTTGCATAGGTACATACATGGCAATGTGGTTTGCTGCCTCCATCCCCGTCACCTATATCTGGCATTTCTCCCCATGTTGTCCCTCCCCAGCTACCTACCCCCACTGTTCTGCCCCTAGTCCCCCCCAACCCAACAGACCTCAGTGTGTGACGCTCTCCTCCCTGTGTCCATGTATTCTCATCGTTCAACACCTGCCTATGAGTGAGAACATGTGGTGTTTGATTTTCTGTTCTTGTGTCAGTTTGCTGAGAATGATGGTTTCCATATTCATCCATGCCCCTACAAAGGACACAAACACATCATTTTTTTTTTGGCCGCATAGTATTCCATGGTGTATATGTGCCACATTTTCTTTGTCCAGTCTATCCTTCATGGGCATTTGGGTTGGTTCCAGGTCTTTGCTATTGTAAACAGTGCTGCAATGAACATATATGTGTACGCATCTTTATAATAAGAATGATTTATAATCCTTTGGATATATACCCAGTAATGGGATTGCAGGGTCAAATGGAATTTTTATTTCTAGGTCCTTGAAGAAACGCCACACTGTCTTCCACCGATAGTGTAAAAGTGTTCCTATTTCTCCACATCCTCTCCAGCATCTGTTGTCTCCAGATTTTTTAATGATCGCCATTCTAACTGGTGTGAGATGGTATCTCAATGTGGTTTTGATTTGCATTTCTCGAATGACCAGTGATAATGAGCATTTCTTCATATGTTTCTTGGTCTCATATATGTCTTCTTTTGAAAAGTGTCTGTTCATATCCTTTGCTCACTTTTGAATGGGTTTCTTTGTTTTTTCCTTATAAATTTGTTTTAGCTCTTTGTAGATTCTGGATATTAGCCCTTTGACAGATGGGTAGATTGCAAAGATTTTTTCCTATTTTGTTGGTTGCTGGTTCACTCTAGTGATTGTCTCTTTTGCTGTGCAGAAGCTCTGGAGTTTAATTAGATCTCATTTGTCTATTTTGGCTTTTGTTGCCAATGCTTTTGATGTCTTAGTCTTGAAGTCCTTGCCTATGCCTATGTCCTGAATGGTTTTGCCTAGGTTTTCTTCTAGGGTTTTTTATGGTGTTAGGTCTTATGTTTAAGTCTTTAATCCATCTGGAGTTTATTTTAGTGTAAGATGTCAGGAAGGGGTCCAGTTTCAGCTTTCTGCACATGGCTAGCCAGTTTTCTGAACACCATATATTAAACAGGGAATCCTTTCCCCAGTGTTTATTTTTGTCATGTTTGTCAAAGATCCAATGGTTGTAGATGTGTGGCGTTGCCTCCAAAGCCTCTGTTCTGTTCCATTGGTCTATATCTCTGTTTTGGTACCAGTACCATGCTGTTTTGGTTACAGTAGCCTTGTAGTGTAGTTTGAAGTCAGGTAGCATGATGCCTTCAGCTTTGTTCTTTCTACTTAGAATTGACTTGACTATGTGGGCTCTGTTTTCATTCCATATAAAGTTTAAGGTGGTTTTTCCCAGTTCTGTGAAGAAGATCATAGGTGGCTTGATGGGGATAGCACAGAATCTATAAATTACTTTGGGCAGTATGGCCATTTTTATAATATTGATTCCTCCTAACCATGAGCATGGAATGCTTTTCCATCTGTTTGTGTCCTCTCTTATTTCCTTGAGCAGTGGTTTGTAGTTCTCCTTGAAGAGGTCCTTTACATCCTTTGTTAGTTGTATTCCTAGGTATTTTACTCTCTTTGTAGCAATTATGAATGGCAGTTCATTCTTGATTTGGCTCTCTTTAAGTCTGTTATTTGTGTATAGGAATGCTTGTGATTTCTTCACATTGATTTTGTATCCTGAGACTTTGTGGAAGTTGCTTATCAGTTTAAGGAGATTTTGGGGGAGACAATGGATTGTCTTCTAAATATACAATCATGTCGTCTGCAAATAGAGACAATTTAACTTCCTCCTTTCATAATTGAATACCCTTTATTTCTTTTTCTTGCCTGTTTGCTCTGGCTAGAACTTCCAATACTATATTGAACAGGAGTGGTGAGAGAGGGTATCCTTGTCTAGTTCCAGATTTCAAAGGGAATGCTTCCAGTTTTTGCCCATCCAGTATGATATTGGCTGTGGGTGTGTCATAAATAGCTTTTATTATTTTGAGATACATTCCATTGACACCTAGTTTCTTGAGAGTTTTCAGCATAAAGAGCTGTAGAATTTTGTCGAAGGCCTTCTCTGCATCTATTGAGATAATCATGTGGTTTTTGTCTTTGGTTCTGTTTATGTGATGAATTAGGTTTATTGACTTTCGTATGTTGAAGCAGCCTTGCATCCCTGGGATGAAGCCTACTTGATCGTGATGAATGTGCTGTTGCAATTGGTTTTCCAGTATTTCATTGAAGATTTTTTGCATCTATGTTCATCATGGATATCGGCCTGAAGTTTTCTTTTTTTGTTGAGTCTCTGCCAGGTTTTGGTATCAGGATGATGTCAGTTTCCTAAAATGATTTGGAAAGGATTCCCTCTTTTTGGATTGTCTGGAATAGTTTCAGAAGGAGTGGTACCAGCTCCTCTTTGTACTCTGGTAAAAGTTGGCTATGAACCCATCTGGACCTGGGCTTTTTTTGGTTGGTAAGCTATGAATTGCTGCCTCAGCTTCAGCCCTTGTTACTGGTCTATTTAGGGTTTCAACTTCTTCATGGTTTAGGCTTGGGAGGGTGCAAGTGTCCAGGAATTTATCCATTTTTTTCCAGGTTTACTGGTTTATGTGCATAGAGTCGTTTGTAGTAATCTCTGATGGTAGTTTGTATTTCTGTGGAATCAGTGGTGATATCCCCTTTATCATTTTTTATTGCATCTATTTAATTATTCTCTCTTTTTTTTATTAATCTGCTAGTGGTCTATTTTGTTGAACTTTTTAAAAAACAGCTTCTGGATTTATTGATTTTGATTTTTTTGAAGGTTTTTTTTGTGTGTGTGTCTCTATCTCCTTCAGTTGTGCTCTGATCTTAGTTATTTCTTGTCTTCTGTTAGCTTTTGAGTTTTTTTGATCTTGCCCCTCTAGCTCTTTCAATTTTGATGGTGGGGGGTGAACTTTAGATCTCTTCTTGCTTCTCATGTGGACATTTATTGCTATAAATTTTCCTCTAGATGCTGCTTTAAATATGTCCCAGACATCTTTGTTTCTGTCTTCATTTCGTTTATCCAGTCAACATTCAAGAGCCAGTTGTTCAGTTTCTATGAAGTTGTGTGGTTTCTGAGTTAATTTCTTAATCCTGCATTCTAATTTGATTGCATTGTGATCTGAGAGACTGTTTGTTATGATTTCCATTGTTTTGCATTTGCTGAGAAGTGATCATTACTTCCAATGATCAATTTTATTTATTTATTTATTTTTATTATTTTCTTTTCTTTTTTTTTTAAAATTGCATTTTAGGTTTTGGGGTACATATGAAGAACATACAAGATAGTTGCATAGGTACACACATGGCAGTGTGATTTGCTGCCTTCCTCCCCTTCACCTATATCTGGCATTTCTCCCCATGCCGTCCCTCCCAAAATCCCCACCCCCCACTGTCCCTCCCCCATTTCCCCCCAATAGACCCCAGTGTGAAGTGCTCCCCTCCCTGTGTCCATGTGTTCTCATTGTTCAACACCCGCCTATGAGTGAGAACATGTGGTTTTTGATTTTCTGCTCTTGTGTCAGTTTGCTGAGAATGATGTTTTTCAGGTTCATCCATGTTTCTACAAAGGACACGAACTCATCGTTTTTGATGGCTGCATAATATTCCATGGTGTATATGTGCCACATTTTCCCTGTCCAGTCTACCATCAATGGTCATTTGGGTTGGTTCCAATTATTTGCTACTGTAAACAGTGCTGCAATGAACATTCATGTGCATGTGTCCTTGTAGTAGAATGATTTATAATTCTTTGGATATATACCCAGTAATGGGATTGCTGGGTCAAATGGAATTTCTATTTCTAGGTCCTTAAGGAATTGCCACACTGTCTTACACAATGGTTGAACTAATTTACACTCTATGTGGTCAATTTTAGAGTAGGTGTGATGTGGTGCTGAGAAGAATGTGTATTCTGTGGATTTGGGGTGGAGAGTTCTATACATGTCTATGAGGTTTGCTTGATCCAGATATGAGTTCAAGTCCTGGATATCCTTGTTAATTTTCTATCTCATTGATCTGCCTAATATTGACAGTGGAGTGTTAATGTCTCCCACTATTATTGTGTGGGAGTCTAGGTCTCTTTGTAGGTAATTAAGAACTTGCTTTATATCTGCATGCTCCTGCAATGGATGCGTATATATTTAGGATTGTTAGCTCTTCTTGTTGCATTGATTCTTTACCACTATGTAATGCCCTTCTTTGCCTCTTTTGATCTTTATTGGTTTAAAGTCTACTTTATCACAGACTAGTATTGCAACTCCTGCTCTTTTTCTCTCTCCCTTTGCTTGGCAAATCTTCCTCCATCCCTTTATTTTGAGCCTATGTGGGTCCTTGCACATGAGATGGGTTTCCTGGATACAGCACACAGATCGGTTTTGACTTTTTAATCCAACTTGCCAGTCTGTGTCTTTTGATTGGAGCATTAAACCCATTTACATTTAAGGTTAACATTGTTGTGTGTGAATTTGATCCTGCTATTTTGATGCTAGCTGGTTGTTTTGCCCATTAGTTGATGCAGTTTCTTTATTGTGTCAATGGTCTTTATCATTTGGTATGTTTTTGGAGTGGCTAGTACTGGTTGTTCCTTTCTATCTTTAATGCTTCTTTCAGGAGCTCTTGTAAGGCAGGCCTGGTGGTGATGAAATCTCTGAGCAATTGCTTGTTCATAAAGGATTTTATTTCTCCTTCACTTATGAAGTTTAGTTTGGCTGGATATGAAATTCTAGGTTGAAAGTTCTTTCCTTTAAGGAAGTTGAATATTGGCCTCCACTCTCTTCTGGCATGTAGGGTTTCTGCTGAGAGATCCACTGTGAGTCTGATAGGCTTCCCTTTGTGGGTAACCTGGCCTTTCTCTCTGGGTGCCCTTAGCATTTTTTCCTTCATTTCAACACTGGTGAATCTGATGATTATGTGCCTTGGGGTTGCTCTTCTTGAGGAATATCTTTGTGGTGTTCTCTGTATTTCCTGGTCTTGAATATTGGCCTGCCTTGCTAGGTTGGGGACGTTCTCCTGGATAATATCCTGAAGAGTGTTTTCCAGCTGGGATTCATTCTCTCCATCACATTCAGGTACACCTATCAAACATAGATTAGGTCTTTTCACATAATCCCATATTTCTTGGAGGCTTTGTTCATTTTTTTTACTCTTTTTTCTCAAATCTTTCCTTCTTGTTTTATTTCCTTGAGTTGATCTTCAATCTCTGGTATCCTTTCTTCTGCTTGGTCAACTTGGGTATTGAAACTTGTGTAAGTTCCGTGAAGTTCTCATGTTGTGTTTTTCAGCTCCATCAATTCACTTATAATCTTCTCTAAGCTGTTTATTCTCATTAGCAGTTCATCTAACTTTTTTTCAAGGTTCTTAGTTTCTTTGCATTAGGTTAGAACATGTTCTTTTAGCTCAGAGAAGTTTGTTATTACCCACTTTCTGAAGCTTGTTTCTGTCAATTCATCAGACTCATTCTCCATCCAGCCTTGTTCCCTTGCTGGTGAGGAGTTGTCATCCCTTGGAGGAGGATAGGCATTCTGGTTTTGTGTGTTTTCATCCTTTTTGTGCTGGTTCCTTTCCATCTTTGTGGATTTATCTACCTGTGGTCTTTGTAGTTGGTGACTTTCAGATGGGTTCTCTGAGTGTATGTCCTTTTTGTTGATGATGAGGTTATTTCTTTCTGTTTTTTATTTTTCCTTCTAACAGTCAGGCCTCTCTGGTGTAGGACTACTGGATGTCTACTCCAGATCCTGCTTGCCTGGGGATCACCTGCAGTGGCTGTAGAACAGTAATTGTTGCTGCGTGAAGGATACTTGCCAGATGTCAACCTGAGCTCTCCTTTATGAGGTGTCTCTTTTAATATACAGGGGTCAGGGAGCTGCTTGAGGAGGCAGTCTGTCCCTTATAGGAGCTCAAGTGCTGAGCTGTTAGCTCCATTGTTCTGTTCAGAGCTGCTGGGCAGGTACATTTAAGTCTGCTACAGCAAAACTCATAACTGCTTTTTCTTCCCCAGGTGCTCAGTCCTGGGAAGATGGGGCTTTATTTCTGGGAAGATGGGGCTTTATTTATAATTTCCTGACATGCTGCTGCCTTTTTTCAGAGATGCGCTGCCCAGCAAGGAGGTAGCCTAGTCACAGTCTGCCAGCTAGGCATTGCTGAGCTGCCGTGGACTCTGCCCAGCTGCTGCGTGAATTTCCTTGTAGTTTTGTTTGTAGGGATATAGTTAGAACTGCCTCAGTAATGGCAGTCTGCCTCTGTAATGGCAGACTGTCTCTGGAATGGTGGACTTCCTCAGTAATTTCGGGCTGCCTCAGTAATATTGGACTGCCTCAGTAATGGCAGACTGCTTTGATAATGATGGACTTCCTCAGTAATGGCTGACTGCCTCGGTAGTGGTGGATTGCCTCGGTAATGGCAGATGCCCATCCACCTACAGAGCTGGACTGTCCCGGGTCCAGCTGTGCTTGCTGTGAAACTCTCAGTCCAGAGCGTTTCAGATTGCTGGTCTTTGTGGGGATGGGTCCCGCTGAGCCAGATCAGCTGGCTCCCTATTTCAGCCCCCTTTATTTCAGTTGAGTGGGAGACTCTGTCTCCCAGGTGTTCTAGGTGTCAACTGAAATGGCCAGCCAGATTTCTGAGTTTTTGTGTGGAGACCCACTGTGCCAGCTGAAACAGCCATGCTGGAGACTTGTGGCATTTTCCTGCCTGGGAATCTCCTGTTTTGTGGGCAGTAAAAACTCGTTTTGAAATGTGGTGATCACTCACCCTCTGCGTTCTCACTGGGAACTGTACTCCAAAGCTGTTCCTATTTGGCCATCTTGGATCTCCTCTGATAATCTTTTCTAATGCTTTTCTCAGCCATAGATTTGGGCAAATTTGAGAAATCATACCACAGCACTTTAACCATTTTTTTTTCTGTGATACCTGATGTTGGAATTAATCCCTGTCTAGACCAGCAAGAGATGATTGCGTGCACATTTTTCCAACTCTGCATTCATTAATGACACATGGGTAGCTTGAAATTGGTCAGGGTGGGAGTATTTATACCACAAAAACAGGCAAATGCTACAAATAATGCCCTTCTCTGGCCAGAGCCTGCTGTGGAACATTTACTTGCTTGCCACACAACCGGGTCTCAGAGGACATTGTGGGTTCTCTGGCTGGGCAGTGCCTGTAGCAGTCACCAAGACATTCATATCAAAGCCTCTCAGTATCTAAAAAGTTGTTCTCATGGTTATGCCTTGCCAGTTAAATGGGAGGTGGGGCCGGGCGCGGTGGCTCAAGCCTGTAATCCCAGCACTTTGGGAGGCCGAGGCGGGTGGATCACAAGGTCGAGAGATCGAGACCATCCTGGTCAACATGGTGAAACCCCGTCTCTACTAAAAGTGCAAAAAATTAGCTGGGCATGGTGACACGTGCCTGTAATCCCAGCTACTCAGGAGGCTGAGGCAGGAGAATTGCCTGAGCCCAGGAGGCAGAGGTTGCGGTGAGCCGAGATCGCGCCATTGCACTCCAGCCTGGGTAACAAGAGCGAAACTCCGTCTCAAAAAAAAAAAAAGAAAGGATTTATTGTTAATGGAAATAACTTCTATGGAAAGTGATCAAATGCAAATTTTCTACTTACTTTCTTATCTTTCCCCACTCTGCTCTGAGCAACTGATCATGCAACCAGACTCCACTTATGCCTGTTACTAAGATTTGGCATGGGTAGATCAGAGATGGAGACTGCCAAACAATTCACATTAAGTCTCAAAAACAAATAGGCATCTCAAAATATGTTAGGCTAGATGGAACAGGTAATAGCTACTGGATGCTCCATCCACATCCACCTCTCAAGAACAACATATCCCATTGCTGGGAATGTCAGATGCATGAGCTCACAGCTGCATCCCTCCCTGGAGGTTGCCTTTGGGAGTCGAAAACTGCCTTAGCCACCCATAGGCAAACTCACAGCCAATGACTGGCTGATGCAAAATACCAGCACTTTGTCTCAATTTGTAAACAACTCCAAAGAGCCAACCTGGTTCCAGAACTGCCTTTAGGATTGGCTGCAACTTCAGCTGAAGCCTCCTTTTGGTCAACTTTTCCTTCTGTTTAATCCAATCATCCTTACTTCTCTATAGATGTATCTCCCAAGAGCACTCTCCAAATCTTTCACCTCTGTTTCAGTGCGACAAGGTTTAAGACAAAACTTTAAATTCATCTGGCTTAGGTACTCACCTGATGGAGCATACGTACCCTCTGGAGCATAATGCCTCCCTAATCAGGGGGGTCCAGTCTCTGTCTCATACTCGCCTGGAAGCTCTGCTTATTGGAAAGTTTGTCCTCAGTTTGAGTTGAGATTCACCTCCCTGTTTAGAAGGAGGCTTCTTTCCCAGGTGCACATTGTGTGATTTGTTCTAGCTGACATTGCTTTGGACAGACAGTATAAGAAGAGGATGATATATGGTCCCCATCTCTGAAGACCTTTCTGGGAGAGAGAAGACAGGCTGCCAAATTGTGTGCCATTGTAATTCAGAGCAAGGAGGAAGTGCTGAAGGGTGATGGTGGGGGGATTTCTGAAGGATGGCCTCTTGAGCAAGGCTTACAAAGATCCATAGGATTTGTACAGGTACTTGGCAAAATGCTTTTCAGAGGAGATGCTGGGCATGTTCATCAACTGAAATGTACCTTTGCTATTTTAGGTGACCTACTTTCGTTTTCTCTTCTGCTAATAGCTCTTTAAGTTTTCTTTGGGGATCTCCCCATCAGTCCATATGATTAAAATTGGCGTGGCCACACTCCCTCAGCTTCAAGAATGAACTTGTGGTTCAGGTCTGGCCAGTTGGGATTTTTCTTCTTGTTAACCACAGTGATGGACATGTGACCTAGTTGATCCCATGATACTCAATCCCAGGACTTTCACCAGAGTTACTGGAATGGAGTTCTCATTTCCTTGGACTTGTTAGGCAACACAAAAGTAATCCATGTGCTTCTGTGGTCTAAACAAAGAAAGAATCAGAGTTTATCTTAGGGTGGAAATTAGAGATAGGCAGTCACAGAGAAAGAAAGGATAAAGAGATATTTTGATTTGATGATATTTGTTAGAGTCCTGCCTCATCTTTACAATTGCATGAACTTGAATCAAATATTACTTTTGTGCTTAAGCTAATTTGAATTAGATTATCTATCACTTATGAAAGAATGACTCTTAACTATTAGACAAACCAGTATTTAAACTCTAATCTGGTGTTGAATCTCTGTTCTTACTACAATAGTATGATTCAGAGAGACAGGTTTCAGGAAGGTTGATGGGAGCAGAAGATTCTCTAAAGAAATTAAGCCTACAATTCAGCCAGGAGTCTGTAAAGATTTCTTCAATTCCTCTTTTCTTTAAAAGTTCAGACATACTGGCTCCCTTACTACCTACTGTTTTAGGAGGCTATCCATTTTTCCTCAGTGATTGGCTCTCTTCATCAGATCTTCTACAGAACCTCCAACTTTTTAGATGAATTACTATTAGAACAAGCCCCTCTTTAGTCTGGTCTTCAGTGAATTCCCGACGTCCAAGTTGCTTCAGTGGCTTCATTCCAAAGGTGAATTTGAAAATGGCTCACTCAAAAAATGGCTCTCAATTTGCATGAGAAAGTCATGAGAAAGACCCCATTGGGTTAACACCAAATTTCTGTCTGTGATGTGAGCATTAAGGGACACTTGGTGGAGGGGGAGGCAGAGGAAATCTTTTCCACCTCATCTATCCCCTCCAGGAGCTCAGAGACTTTGATCATTTCTTTCTTAGCCTTTATATCTCCAGAACAAAGTGGCTCATTTTGATCTATCCTTGAATGGCATCTCTGTCCCCACCTCCTTGATCATTTTCGATGTCCTCCCCCTCACTTCCCCTAGCTTCTTTATGTCTTTTAAAGGTATACCCAGAACTACACATAATATTTCCAGAGATCAGAGAATCAGGCTTTTATCTTTGCTCATTGATGTTAAAAATGTGATCATGATAAAATAAATCATTTGAGGAATTTATATTGGCATCTAAGCCCAAAGTCATTCCCTCTTTCCTTCACTCACTGATTTACTCACTTTATAAGCAATTAGGAAGAACTTACTGTGCTAATACAAAGAACCTACAAAGGCTTGTGTAGGCCTTTTGGGAAACCAAATAGGGCGAAAAATAGTTCTCCTCCCTCAAGGAGTATGCAGTAAAGCTGATAATGCAAGACTAATTTAGGAGACACCAACCACAATAATGTCTTCCTCTAGAATCGGACATGAAACAGGGCTCATTTGATTCTCACACCAATTGCATTTTCATGATGACGAGCTGAGAGTCAGGAAGGTAGGGATACTCAGGATTCATGTGTGAGTCACCTGTCTCCAAGTTCATGAGTCTTTCATCTGGACAACGGCTTTCTTTATCCATCACCCAGGAAGGGTCTTAACTCTGAAGTTCTGAGACACAACACAAAAGATACTAACTCCTAAGTGAAGTAAATGTGAGAAGAAACAGCTTTCATAATATGGGTACCTGTGAAGGGGAGACTTTTGAATTAGAGCTCTCCCCATTTAAAGTCTTTCTGGAATCTTATTAATGGATCTAAAGTGGGCTGAGCTTACTTTCCATGTTAATCCCATTCAAGAAAACTATATTTTCATTTCTTTGCCTGCCGTCAACTGCTCCCTCTTCATCCAAATACAGTAGCTACATGTGGGTTGAAAAATCTCCCATTCCCAACTATCAGTTCAAATTCAAATGACCCCAGACTCTGGCTCCATTGATGGATATATGGCCTGGCTTTGGCCATTAAACCTATCATCATTTCTGTGTTTCTGAAATTGATCTAGAGAGGCTCACATGATTTGTGGGCCAATATGAGACAATAAAGGTCTGCCCTGTGATATCTGGAAAAGGTGAAAAAGGCAAGTTCTTTCTTCTGAGATTATGGGGTAAGTATAAGACTGCTAGTGGCCGTCCTGACACTGTGTGGGATGAGGCAGTCTGAAAAAAGTCATGCAGAGAAAGCAGAGTGCAGAGGTGGAGCTGGATTGCTGATGAGACATACTTAGCCCCACTTAGCAGCCCTGGACTTGCAGTCGCATGACCCAGTGATAGTCCTCTTGTGCATAAGCCAATTTGAGTTGTGTTTCTATACTTTGCAACCAAAATGAGTTTTGACCAATTTTTCCATCCACATACAAATTACCTCCTGACAGCATGGGTTTCTACCTTTCCCTCGATCTCCTCTAACTTTGTCTTTCCTTAATCATGACTCGTGCATATATCTTTTTCAAGTTCACTAGACACAGAGCTCTATAAGGATTAGTATCTTGTCTACTTTATTCACCACTTAATACAAAAAGAGTCAAATGGTGGAGCAAGCTCTGCAACAGCACAGGAGATGATGCCACATTTCTTCAGGGCCTACTGAAATGACTGTAAAAATTCATTCTAAGGTTTCAGTAACCTAAAATAGTATTGCAAGTAATTTATTATGAAAATAGTCAAATTAACTGAAGTGCTAAAGTTTGCATTTTTTTTGTAAATTATCTATTTTTTTATAACCTATGACAGACTGAAGGTTATCCTCATCACTAGCATTAAAATTCCAAGATGATTTAAGTGTGTGGGGGGCATTATGAATAGTACAAGATCCTTTAAACCACAGGACGATCTGCAATGAGTCTCCCTCACTATGTTTTTTATTTGTGGAAATTATAATTATTAATTATTTTAGCGGTGGGGGGAGCATTCCATCCAATATGGTGATGCAAACTGGAGAAGGTAACATATTGTTATTCATTTTGGGGGCCATGGAGGAAAAGTTCTTGGGAACCAGGACCTACCTACTGTGTACCTTCTGTTCTTTAATCTGGCCTCTGACTTACTTCAAAATTAAGATCCACTACCTTTTTTTCCCCTTGCTACTGTTTTCTATAATAATGGAAGCAACTTTATTTTCCCTTATCCAAATGGATTATGACTTGTCTTAATACCTTTCCTGTTAGTCAGTCAACCAGAATCTCTTTATTCTCCTCATACATTCCAATGCTAGGCATTCTTCTTTAATTTCTAGGCAAATGTCATCTCCGACATAAAGCCAACCACTAGCTCTCCAACCTAGATGATATTCACCTCTACTTTAAACAATTATTAACATTTTTAAACATATACAAATAATAAAATTAATTCTTTTTAGTGTATGGCTCTGGTAGTTTTAACATATGTGCAGATTCATGTAACTCCCACTACAATCATGACACAGAATAGTACTAATGAGCCCCCAAATTCTCTCATACTGCCCCTTTGTACTCAAAGTCTCTCCCACCACAAATCCTTGAAAACCACTGGCATTCTCTGTCCCTATAATTTTCCTTTCACAGAATGTCATATGAATGGAATCACACAACATGCCATCTTTGATACTGGCTTCTCTTTTTTTTTTCATTCAGCAAACTGCCTTTGAGATTCATTCACATTGTGATGTATATCAGTAGTTAATTTATTTTTATTGCAGGTAGTTATTCATTGTATGACTGTACCATAATGTATCTACTCACCTGTGAATGGACATTTGGGATATATTTAGTTTTTAGCTATTATAAATAAGCCTGCCATAACATTTGTGTGTAAGTCTTTTGTATACATATGTTTTCATTTCTCTCGGGTAATTACCTAAAAGTGGAATGTTTATTTGTTATTTATTTTGAGTCAGAGTCTCATTATGTCACCCAGGCTAGAGTGCAATGAAATGATCTTGGCTGACTGAAACCTTCGTCTCCCAGGTTTAAGCAATTTAAGCCTCCCAAGTAGCTGGGAATATAGGCATGCATCACCATGCCTGGCTAATTTTTGTATTTTTAGTAGAGATGGGGTTTTGCCATGTTGGCAAGGTTGGTCTTGAACTCCGGACCTCATGATATGCCTGCCTTGGCCTCCCTAAGCGCTGGGATTACAGGTGTGAGCCACCGCACCTGGCTGTTATTTATTTATTTATTTGAGATGGAGTCTTTCTCTGTCACCCTGGCTGGAGTGCAGTGGCATGATGTCGGCTCCCTGAAACCTCTGCCTTCCGGGTTCAAGTGATTCCCCTACCTCAGCCTCCTGAGTAGCTGGGATTACAGGTACATGCCATGACACCTGGCTAATTTATGCATTTTTAGTAGAGACAGGGTTTCACCATGTTGGCCAGACTTGTCTCGAACTCCTGGCCTCAAGTGATCCACCTGCCTTGGCCTCCCAAAGTACTGGGATTACAGGCGTGAGCCACCACTGTGACTGGCCAAAGTGGAATGTTTGGTAAACATACGTCAAACTTTATAAGAAGCTGTCTATTTACAGAGTGGCTGAACCTGTGTTATTTTGCATTCCCACCAGTAATGTGTGAGAGGTTCAATTGTTCTTTATTGTAGGTAGCACTTGACGGTCAGCTTACTTCACGCTGTAAGCTTGATGTGTTTCTTTTCATGTGCTTTTTTGTCATCATTGTCTTCTTTCATGAAATTTTTTTTCAAACTTCTTGTCCATTTACATGTTTAATTGAGTTATTTTTCTTAATGTTGAGTTTTAAGAATTTTTTATATATTCTGGATATAAGTCCTTTGTTGAATACATTACTTGCAAACATTTTCTCTCAATCTGCAGGTTGGGTTTTTCTTCTCTTAACAGAGTCTTTTGGAAAGCAATCTTTAAAAAATTTGTGTACTTATATGTATCCATAAAAATTAAACATCTTAAAAATTTTGACAAAGTCCAATTTATCAATATTTTCTTCTAAGAATCATGCACTTGGAATCATTAAGAATATTTTTACCCGACACAAGATTATAAACATTTCCTCTATGTTTCTGGAAGTTTTATAGTGTTGTATTTTGATATATGACTTAATTTTTATATAAGGCATGAAGTACGAATTGAGGCTCATTTTTGGGTACATAGAAATATTCAATTGTTTCCTCACTATTTGTTGAAAAACATCTAATTAGACTGGCAAATGAAAACCCAGGAAGACACAAATTACCAGTAACAAGAATGAGAAAGAAGATATCACAATAGGCCCCACAACATTAAATGGATATTTATGCATGTAAATTTAATATTTTAGATAAAATGAACCAATTCTTCTAAAGCCACAAACAAGCAAACATACTCAAGAAAACACAGATACCTTTACATCATCATATCTATTTTAAAGAACTTAAGATGAGAAAAATAATCTGTTAAATTTACCCAGATGTTTACCATTTCTGTTACTCTTCTTTCACTCCCAATTTCCAAATTTCTTCTGTTATCATTTCCCCTTTGCTTCAAGAACTTTCTTTTGAATTTATTCTAATGAGATTCTGCTCATCATAGATTCTATTTGTTTTCTTTTATCTGAGAATATTTTCATTTCGACTTCATTCCTGGAAGATATTTGCTATATACAGAATTTTGGGTTGGCAGGGTGTGGTGGTGTTGGCAGGATCTGTTTTGCTTTCAGCATTTAATCGATGTTCCACTGCTGTAAAGCTTCTATGGTTCATTATGAGAAGTCAGCAGTAATTTGAATTGCTGTTACCCTATAGGTAATGTTCCTATTTATTTATTTATTTATTTTTGGTTGCTTTCAAGATTTTTTCCATTGTCTTTTGTTCTTATCAATTTGATTATATGTATCTTTGCATGGAGTCTTTGATTTTTTTCTGGTTTGAGTCACTGGACTGGACTTTTTTGAATATGCAAGTTTATATCCTTTGCCAAATTAGCAAATATTTAGGTATTATTTATTCAAATATTTTTTCTGTACCACACTCCTTCTCCTCTCTATCTGATACTCTGGCAACACAAAAGTTAAATTTGGGGTCTTTTCTCATAGTTTCCTTCAGCTGTATTCTGTTTTTTCCTTCAGTTTTCTTCTCCATTGTTCAGGTTAGATACTCTTTACTAATCTTCAAGTTTGCTGACTCTGTCCTCTGTAAATTACTTTGTGCACATCAAGTGAAATTTTTGTTTTGATGATTACAGTTTTTATTTATAATATTCCTCTCCATTATTTCATAGCTTTTATTTTTCTGCTGAGACTTTCTATATTTCCCTTGTTTCAAGAGCATTTGCCCTTACTTTCTGAGTATGATTATAACAGCTGCTTTAAAGTCTTTGTCTGATAATTTCAACATCTTTGTTATTTTGAATGCTGTCTGTTGATTTTCTTTTCCTTTACAAGTTGTTGAGATTTTTTTTTCCTATGGGAAATAATTTTGGATTATAGCCTAAGAATTTTGAGTATTATGTGATATGACTTTTGCTCTTCTCTTAATAGTATGGATTTAAAAAACAACAACAACAACAAAAAACAAAAAACAAGGCAATCAACTCAGTTACATTCAGGCTGTAGCCAATCTTTAATGGGTTGTGTTCCCATGTCAGTTTGGTTTCAAAGCTCTTGCAATGCTGCCCAGATTTCTTCCAAATGCGCATAACTCTGGGAAATGTTTGCCCTGTGGTTCAATTCTGAAAGCCTCAGATATGCTGTTCAGGGTCATATCCATGCATACACAGTTTGTGGGTGAGCCCAAATTTGCATATGACTATAGATTCACTTTTCAAGCTGCCACCTCTCTTCAATCTTTCTGACAATCTCTGGCTCCCCAGATTTTTGCATCTTGGTCCTCCAGCTAAAAAGCAGAGATAATAGTCTCCCTGCTGTGTTGCACAGTTCCAACAGAGGGCTCCGCCTCTGTGGTTGAATGGAATGAACATAGAGCAAAGCTGAAAGCAAGAGTGAGCCCTCTATCTTGTTCAGATAGCACTTGCCTTCCCTCAAAGTTTTAGGTGTTTGCTGGCAACCACCACCATTTCTGCCTTGCCCCTGTCCTGCTGCCTCTCAGCGGCTGTGGGATTACAGCTTTGGGACTGTGAATTACCTGGAAGCTGGAATGAAACAGGAAGAGAAAAACCATAAAACAATTCGGGAATTTGCCTCAGCCTCCCTGCTTTGTAGGTGCTCTCATTTTCACTCTGAACCAGAAATTAATGGCTTCTCTTAAAGTTTCTTAGGTTCACACATTTTTGAGGTTCCAGAATTTGGGCTGTGTTTGAGGTCAGGCCTGGAGAATCAGAAGGAATAAAATTCAGGAAGCATTACATCAGAAAACATACAGTTCAAGTTATTTTTCCTTCTCCAATGTGCCTGCTACTGTTTACTTTTTGGAGTCCTTACTTAGTTTCATGCCTTCTATCCAGAACTGGAGCCTTTCTGCTTCCACTTCTTGTGCGTTCTAATTAAACGTTAGTATCTGGAAAGAAGTGGCTTAGTGTCACTTTTTCTGTAGTACTCACACTTCCTAAACTGTGTGTGGCACACCAGGATATGACCTTTACATGCATTATATAAAGTTCATCTCCAGAGCAGCTTTAAGAGGCATAGCTCATTAGTTCCATTTTATAGACCAAGAAACAAGTTTTAAAAAAATAAAATAACACTCAAGGTCAAAACAGATGTGCAAGGATTCTAACTCAGGTCTATAGATACTTTGCTCATCCTAGGAAGGAACTCCTCATAATAATGTTCAACTTCAGCATTATTGTTAGTTCTTTATTTTCCTCTTTATTTATTTATTTATTTATTTATTTATTTTTTAATTTTTTAAATTGCATTTTAGGTTTTTGGGTACATGCGAAGAACACGCAAGATTGTTGCATAGGTATACACGTGGCAGTGTGATTTGCTGCCTTCCTCCCCCTCACCCATATCTGACATTTCTCCCCATGCCATCTGCCCACCCCCCAATTAGTTCTTTATTATTAAAAAAGAAAGGGACTCATACAGGCAACATGACAATTCAGGTTTCAAACCACAGAATCAAAAGCTAAGCTCCATGTTAACTACTTCCTGAAAAATTTATACAGCTACATATGCAAAAAAAGATCAACAAATATTTATCCTAAAATAAGGATTTTTTTTAAAAAAAAAAATGTGCCTCAAACCAATGGAATTATTTTATTAAAATGGGGAAATTTGGCTCATACTTTGGTGCTCCACAGCATTGCTTATTACCTCACACAGTGTATTCTTCCATCATCTTTAAAAGTACATTTCCCCCTTCTCCTTATTTTATTACAACATACCAGTTTTTTGGTTTCCTAAGTATTTGCAGCTTGGGCGGCCAAATTTTAATCGGGGTGTTTTCCTGCCCTCTCCATATTTCCCCTGCAAGAGCAAATTAGAGCACCAAGGAGCTTTCTTCTCCATAAGGTGGTCTCCTGCTTCCACAAGCACAGATAGTGTTGCTGTAAACCCAAGCCATGTGGTCGCTCTCATCAGAATGGAGGAGATAATCACATGTAGAATTACACAAGATTCCATTCAATGAGGCTGACTTCCTTCCTAGATAGGAACCCATTCACCATGGCCTTTGAGTCCTTCAGGTGGAATAAAGGTATTTCTACAATGTCTATAAAATGAGACTAAATTTAGTGGCCTTGCATCGGAGCACTTTCTATAGCAGAGAACATAATAATAAAGACAGAAAGTGCATTGTGACCCCCATCTTGCTGCATTTCCATAACAACACATCTTTGTGGCTCCAGTGGGGTAAGAAATCAGGCAGGAGATTAACAGATGTTTTATTTATATGCAGATTTTTTCAGTGTCCTGGAATGGGGAAAGCTTCTATCAGGTGTATTTTCCTAGGTCATTGATGAAAGACAAATTCAACAAACTGATCAGCCTTTAGAAATCTTTTCACCAGTTGATTCTCAAACTCTTTTGCCAGTGATTTAAAAAACATATAGACATACTTCACTAGAAATCGAACTCTTTAGAAGACTTCCTTGGTGTTTCAGAAATGTTCTTCCTCCTTCTCTGAGCTCCTCCTTTTATCTCTTTTCTTTGAAGGTTTTCATTTAGTGATCACAGAGGACATTCAGATGTGCATAGGCAATTTAATCCGTTCCCTAAAGAGGATGCGCCCCCATATACACCCATATGACTACCATTGCCAATTGCAGGGACAGGAGAAAAAGTACAGAATTTTGTAAAGCAGGTATGGAAATAATAACTGAAAATGCTGGAAGTAAGCTAGATTTTTATCCTTTGGATAGGTGGCATGGTCAGAAAGATTTTTCCCTCACAACTTGAGACTGTAGATTTCAGTGTGTTCTTAGGATAGGAACAGAAAATAGGATTCAGATAGGAAAAGATATCTAGACTTAACATCCATCAAGAGTCAACCCAACATTTCCCTAAGACAGCATTATGGCCAGTTGGAGGTTTTGAAGTTGATTTCATAGATGCTGTTTACCTTGCACATAGCTGAAGACTCTTAAAATTACAAAGGGAATTTTTTTTAAAGAGGGAAAATATATGCTTCAGCAACAATTACAAAAACCAGAGCTTTACCCCACTGAGTTTTATAGATTCTAGTTGCAGGTGGTGAGCTCACAGATGGCAGAAAGTAAAGTCACCAACTGAGGGGAAGAGCCTGCCTGGTGCCAGAGAACCACATGGTCATATTAAAAGAAACAAATAAAAAAAGGCCTACGTCAAGCCAGGTGTCTCAGGTATGAAGAAGTAAAGTCAAATTAGGAATAGATCCAACTGTTGACTTCCTTGCAGAGCAAGGCCTAAGAGAGGAAGAAGAAATTCAATGGGCCCCAGCAGTATGCTGGACCTCAATTGTTCCTCAGGCTCACTTCTGATTTGTAATTTACCTCTGGCACCAAGTTGCATAACATAAGCTTCCTCCAGATTTTTGGGACAGGTCATGTAGATAAACATAAAAGAAAACATTTCTGGAGAAAGAAAACCAACAGCAAATGGATTGAGGGGTGTCGGTCTCCTTTCATTTCTAGGTCTGTTTTCGATGATATCCTTGATGGATTTGTTTGTACGTGATTAGACCAATTGTTATGATTTAGTAATTTGTGTAAATTATAAAATTAACCAATATTCTCACTTTTCCAAATAGGATATTTTCCCTAATAACCATTTATTGAAAATTTGTTTGGTATCACATGTCCTAATAGGAATATAAATAAGGTATGATTTTTGTCCTCAAAGAGTTTGGCATGTATTAATATGGAAGTAAAATTAAAGTGAATAAGCAGGTCAAAAGGTAGAATGCAATAAATGCCATAAGATTGATGCTGTTGTTGTTTTTTGTTTTTGTTTTTGTTTCTTGAGATGGAGTTTCACTCTGTCACCCAGGTTGCAGTGCAGTGGCACAATCTTGGCTCATTGCAACTTCTGCCTCTCAGGTTCAAGCAATTCTCTGGCTCAGCCTCCCTAGTAGCTGGGATTACAGGCATGCACCACCACACCTGGCTAATTTTTGTATTTTTATTAGAGATGGGGTTTTACCATGTTGGCCAGGCTAGTCTCAAACTCCTGACCTCAGGTGATTTGCCTGCCTTGGCTTCCCGAAGTGGTGGGATTACAGGTGCAAGCCACCAGGTCTGGCCCATAAGATGTTTTAATAAGTGGCTTTTTAAAACCAACTTAATTTTTAAGTATAATGTCTGGTAGGAAATAAATCTTCTCTTGCTCAATTAATAAATTAATAAGTGAATAAAGTAATGAGTCACTTAAATGAGCTTCTGTGAGAGTTAAAACGAAGTAGAAATTATTTTTCTGGGGCAGATGTCAAGGAGGATGAGATGGAAGAATTGCCACTTGGGCCTCAACAGTTGAGATTTGAGTATCTAGAGTTGAAAGGAAGGGCTTTCCAGGACAAGGGAACAACATGAGCACACACTCTGCAGTGAGATAATGAGAGATGTGCTTGGCCATGTGTTAGCCATCCAGTTCTGCTGAGCAACTCTCACAATATACACCGAAATACATTGGAACAAAAATAAAACGAAATAAGCCAGGCACTTGCTGCCCTGGCAAAATTAGCAAAATGTGGGACACAGCCCCACTGGAGAATGGTCTGTCATTTGAAGCAGGCCAAGTCCTGAAAACATCAAAATCAGCCAAAATGACATTAAAAGATAGACAAGTGATCTAAATTCTCTGGACCTTGGTTTCTCCATCCAAAAAACAGGGTTAATTGTGCCTATATTGCACAGTTATTTTGCCAGTTATATGAAATCTATTGTATAAATTAAATGGCATATGATGGAAATTTGATACATGATTATTATTTTTGTTAATAACATAAAAAATAATAGCAGGCATCATTTAGCCACGTGTGGCCAAACATCATGATGTAAGCACCATTCATTTGAATTCTACTGAGCCTATATAATTATAGATAATAAGGCAGCTTACCTGTTAAGTTCACTCTTTATTTTGTAATTTACTTCATGCATTGATCTGCTCAACTGCATCTGGCTAGAAATGTAAAACACTGCCATCACCAGAGATTTAGTGCATTTCATGTGGATGAACATTAAAACCAAATGTTTTCAAAGCAAGCAAAGAAGAAAATAGGAAGACGTGTTAGTGAAGAGGCCACACATTTTGGAGCCAAATCTAAATCCAAATCCCTGCTCAGCTGTTTACTTTCTCTGTCACCTTCTGTAAGTTATCTAACCTCTCTAAACCTTAATTTCTTTGTTGTAAAGGAAGTGCAACGATGATGATAATAATAAGAATACCAGCAATAAGAAACAACAACAAATAATAAAACAGCAGTGGTCATTATGTCTACTTCATAGAGTCATTGATTAAAGCACAGTGTCTAGTACATAGTATTATTATGATTTATTGCTGTCATATTTTCCTTTATATATTCTTTATAGTTCCAACATCAGGTGACCAGAACTCATGGGAAAGATGAATTTTCATATGAGAAGAGAATGTTTGTTTTGCAGTTGGAAAATATAAACTCTGATCCTATCTCTGCTACCAGCTCATTTTATGACCTTGATGGAGAAAATACTCCCCACTTAACCTGTTTCTTCAATGTAGATGATAGACTAGGTAAGTTGCATCTTCAAGGTCTGTCATTTTAGGATTCTACTCACCTACTATATGAAATTTCTCAGCAAATTGAGTCTGTGTGTATATTGTGGAAGACAAGACCAACCAAAACCAATGCACAATTTAACATATTTTTTTCACTCAAAGAATTACAAAACCACACAAATAGAAAAAAGCTAGCCAAACTTCTGCTTAATGCAGGTAGTCATAGAGGAATCCATTCTTTTCCTTCTCCCTTTAACTTTATTTTTATCTTTATTCTGGATGAACATGTTGTGTAGGGTAAAATTCAGCAAAAAAATTGGAACCTACCTAGATTTTCGGCAGTATGAGTAGAGACTATTCAGACTGTTTATAGAGGTTTTGATTTGTTAGTGAGGCCGGTACTTTTGAGTAGACTCAGAATAACTCTTTAAAGCACCTCTAGCTCTCAGGGTTGAAAGACATCCCAGAGACACTTGAAAATTCCTGGATATTATTTATAGAGACAATTTAGAGAACACATTTTTATAATGGCCCTGCAGAGTTGATGGGTGGGTATTTCGGGCTTCCCTAGGCACCAGAGAATGTACAGCACCTGTTTTTTTACAGAAACCAAATGGCAGAGACATAGTTTGTCTGGTTTTCTTGGTGCATTTTGGAATGAAGCCTGGAACCTATGATGTGACACATACCTTAGCCACTCTGATCCGCTAAGATCTATGGGAAGCCAAGGCTGCAATAGGCAAAGGAAACCATAAATGTGCAGCTTCTAGACAGAACCCTGGACTGTACACAATGGCAGTTGCCTATTCAGGACCATGGACAGCTCACACCAACACCCTCCTCTTCTTCACCTCCCCCGCTGTCATCCTTGGCTTCTAATGGCTCTCCAGGACCCAAACTAGAGTAAGAGAGCACAGAGGGCACATCCTGAGAGTGAATGCCTCCTTACATTTTGTGCCCTGGGTGTCTTGTTTGGGTCATTCTAGTTTTACCCTGTGGCGGTTTATTGTTCATTTGTACATTCAGCAAACACGCAGGCAGACTAATAAAACTTTTCCTTCAAGGGGATTTGTTTCTTAAAGGATTTCCAAGTCAATATGACTGAAAGGATTTTGCAGAGGTGGACGTGTTCCAAGAAATAATTTTAGGACGTGAGCAGGAAATACAACATGACTGCACTAGTAGACCACATTCAAGGGAATAAACCTTTTTAAAGGTCCATGGCATTTAAAGCTCCATGACTAGGGGTACATGTTTGTGTTGTTTTACACTGTAAACATAGTGCCTAGCAAGAAAATAGACAGGTGCTCATTAATTACTGGTTAAACAAACAGATAACTGTATGTTACGTGTGATAGTGAACCATTGGGTTTTAGAAAGTGTACTAGCTTATTCCTTTTTGCATTATATAAGCATCATTTTGGCAGTGCTTTGAAAGACAGATTAGAGGGGAGGGAAATTAAAGATAGGAAGACCAGTTCAAAGATGATTGCAATGGTTGAAGTGAAAGATCATGACAATGTATATCAAACACAAAATAGATGTGAGCAATAGTGTATGAGAAAAGGAAAAATATAGAATTAACAGTAATTTAGGAAGATATGTAGATTTTGTGGAAAAGAGGGTTCTCTTTGGGATAGCTTTGTGTTTGAAGTGTCTGTGATGTATCACAATGAAGGCAAGCAGGTGACATTTGTCCTGGTAGCCAGCCAGAAGTCTGGTTGGTGAATATAGATATGTTTCTAGAAACAGTTATAGGCTGTATGGAGTCATTTTCTTCCTCTCATAAGACAATTAGCTGGAGCTTGAGGTGTGGGGGAGGCAAATGAGGAAGAATCACAAAACTAGATCTAAATATCAAGTCAATTACATATTGACAGACCTTTTTTCTCAGTCATAGAATGAAAATAGTGATTCAGGTTATCTTTTTGTTCATTCCAAATTGTATGTTGCCTGTCTATTACAACTCCCAATTTGAAAGTCTAACATCTACAGAGGCAAAGTAAATGTTTTTCAGTTAGTGAAGTTGGCCAGGCAGAAGCTGTGGAAATTTGAAGAGTTATGTACCACGTAAGGTGGTCACCCACTCCTTGTCTCCAGATAACAATTGCCACGTGAAAATCAAGACATTAGAAGATCTTTGGAGTAAGTGAGGATGCCGTGTTGAGTCTCCTTGGCCTAGTTCTTAATTCAGTTCTAGAGGACAGATCCACATGAGCTTTAAGTCATCTTGTGATGGCAACATCCCGTCTTTGTGCCTCAAAGTTTTCCCAAAAGTTGTGGAATGTACTGATTTGCATACAAGTGAAGTCTAGAAATGTGAGCAAGTTAACACTCTGGGGGGCCACTCCAGCCAACGATGATGGGAGCTCATGAATAAATGCTCTGTCCCCTTACCTTTCTGGGAGTTAATTCTAGGAGTCATTCTGTATGCCTTCCAGAGGTTAGAGTAGAATTGAGCCCTCATTGCCTTCAGCAGAAATTTGATAATTCACCTTTATATTGTGAAATGTAAAGTCCCCATGAAAATTTAAAAAGGACTCTTGTCTTTTATGGCTGCAGATGGAATGCACAGCTTCGACTGATGCCCTGTGCTAAAGTAAGGAGCATGTTAGGGAAGGAGTGGGTCCCTGAGACATGAACTAAAAACATTTGGGTAGATAGCTATAAAACCTGAACCCCCAGATTTTCCTGGACCCTCTTAGGTAGTAGATGCAAACACTTTCTCTTGTTAGAAAAGAATAACCTCCTCTCTCCAAGAGGCCTTTTCCTGGGATGGGTGTTTCTCCAAATGATGGTTTCTTCCAAAATATTCACTTCTGCCTCCCTCATTGCTTTCATACAAATAACTAGACCAATAAAAGTCCTAAGCATAAGTAAAGTGAGTATATATAATCCCTTTATAGAGAAAAAAATGCTTATTCACTAAAAGAATGTGTGGCCTAGGTATAGGTGCCAACAGAAACCCAAAAAATGTGTGGAAGAGGAGATGCTGATGGAGGTGGATCAAGTAAGACAGAACACAGAGATGTGTGAAGGTGGGTGTACTGATATGAAAGCATGCTCTTGGGATTTAGAGATCTAGAATTTTGCATTCTGGTAAAAATACCAGGAGCTGGTCCTATTAAGCTACTAGAATAATTATTTGAAGCTTGGAGATGATGATGGATGACAGTAAGTGATTTGGGTATGACACAGTATTGTGGAAAGAGTAATAAGGCAGAGGGAAGTAAAAATGTTGGGACAGAGTACCACTGAGTACCCTCTTCTGACTGTTCCTCTGGGAGGACTCAAAGGTCATGCCTTTTACTGGGTAACTAGGAATATGGGTGAGGGAGCACCCACATGAATGGAAAGCTCAGTGGTGGCTGTTATAGGCCAGGAGATACTGCCATGAAACTGGGCTCCAGGATTGAGAAGCCAGCTGGCAGCATTCACACCAGAGGAAAGTCATCATGATGACCTCAGTTGGCAGCCAAGCTAGGATGACCAGAGTTCTTTGACTCACAGGAATTGGTCAGAATGGCTGAAAGATAATGATGCTCTTAGGGGTAAGATAAGCAGGAAGTGGATGAGGGTATTGCTTGACTTCTATCATGAGAAATAATCGAGAATTGATGAGCAGAAGCTGACATCAGCTACAGCAATGGAAAATTGCAATTTCTTACTCAATTTCTAGATGTAAATCAGTTATATTCAGAGCCTATTGGTTGAAGAGAGTCTTCTTGCCCTTGAAGAAAGACCTTGAAATTCCACCACAGTGGCATTTTATTTGTTTATTCAATAAATATTCTCTCTTTCCCAAAAGAACTGGTAGCAAATTGTCTGAGCAAACAGAGAAAAGAAGAATTGCCTAGAGCTTAACTACAGCTATTTCAATTAATTAACTAGAGCATATGAAGTCAGAGATCCCAGTGATCTTGGGGAACCGGAACACCATCATGGCCCCTTGGTTAGAGTAGAGATTAGGAGGACACAAGAAATGAAATTCTTACTCAAGTCCTTCTCCCAGTGGACACAGTGTGTCCACGTATTTACTCAATCTCCAAATGGGATGAATATGCTAAACTGTTGATATAGCCCTCACATTAATCCCTGACCTGTGAAATGAGCCATTTAAGTAGAAAAGGCTGAGTGGAAATTTATAAAGCATCCTCTCCTCCAGTCAAGATAGTCTATTGAATAAATATTACCTACTAGGAGAAACTACAGTGATTAGCTACAGCTATTAACTGTATAACTTCAGTTATTAGCTATTGTCTGAAACTAGCTATTATTACCTGGCAGGTCCAAGGGGTGGATTGCAGCAGATACTTTTTGGTACACATTTCAGTATTCCACTTTTGATTTCAATTGCAGCTGTGGTGGAGAATTCTGACTCACTTACCAAGGACAGCATCTCCCCTCAAACATGGCAAGCTGTCATGCTCTCTCTACATGTCACTCTTTTTAGCCATGGACTCTTCTGCAGTCATGGTAGCCCAGTCAGTTTATGAGCAAACCTGACTCAGTTTTCAAAAGTCTACAAAATTAATATCTCAGGGGAGAGGGACACTGGTGCATAAATGCTGTAGCCGATTGTCCTTCAGGCCATTAATTTTGGAAAACATTCTGCTTGCATTCCAGAAATTCCAGTGCAATCAAGCCTCTGTTCATTACAGCAATAATTATTTGTCAGCCCTCTTTCCTTCTTGCTCCGGTAGTATGGATTTCTGGGATCACATTTTACATAAACTACCTACACCAAAGCCCTTGTCTCAGTGCCTGCTTTCAGAGGAAACAAAGCCATGACATAGGCCTGCTGCTGCCAGATCTTCAAATTTTTAAGAAAACTTGGAAATCTGGATTTCGCTGAGAAACTCCTGATTTTTAACAGAGGCAATTAATCAAGAAAAAGTACTGTGCTGACCAATTATAATACATCTGCTATTCATTCTTGCTTCCATGAACCACTAGTGTGCAACACTTTTTCATTCAAAGTTCTGTAATATGTAGAATTTTGGTAATATGTAGAGGCTTTGGTGGCATAAGTAATTTGGCTAGTAAGGTGGAGTAAAGGGAATTGTGTTCATGGCCTTCTTCCTTGTCTCAAGCAAAAAGGAAGCTAAAATGAAAAGGAAAGTTATTAATTTTTAAATTTATATTTTAAAAGTTATTTATTTTCTAGTTGTTTTGGGGTATAATTGACAAATAAAAAATTGAATATAATTACCATGTGCAATGTAATATTTTGATATATATGCATATACATATATATATATATTATATACACACACATTATGAAACCAGTTAATTAACCTATCTATAACCTCACATGGTTATTTCCTTTTTGATGAAAACATTTAAGATCTATTTGATTAACAAATTTCAAGTATACAATATAGTACATAAGATGCCCAGAACTTATTTATCTTACAGTTGAAAATTTGCACCCTCTAATCAAAAGTTTCTCATCACCTTGACATCCACTGGTCTCATGCAGTCATCATTCTATTCTCTGTTTTTATGAGTTTGACTTTTCTAGAGTCCACATACAATAAGATCATTGAGTATTTATCTTTCTGTACCTGGCTTATTTTATTCAGCATAATGTTCTTCAGGTTTATCTATATTATCATAATGGCAAGATTTCCTTTTTTTATGGCTGGATAATATTCCATTCTGTGTGTATCCACAGATACACACATGTATTTATATAGTAATTCACCCATCAGTGGACCCCTGGGTTGTTCACACAGCTTGCTTATGGTGAATAATGCTATGAACATGGGAGTACAGCTATCTCTTTGAGATACCGATTTTGTTTCCTTTGCATATATACTCAGAAGCAAAATTGCTGGATATTATGGCAGTTCTATTCTTAATTTTTAAAATAAAACCTCACACTATTTTTTATAATGTCTTTACCAACCTACATTTCTACGAACAGTAGAAAGAGATTCCTTTTCTCCACATTCTAGCCAACACTTTTACCTCTTCTCTTTCTGATAACAGTCATTTTAACACGTGCGAAGTGGTATCTTGTCATTTTGGTCTGCATTTTCCTAATGATTAGGGATGTCGTGGACATTTTCTTTTACCTGTTGGCTGTCTGCATGTCTTTTTTTTGAAAAAAGCTGCCTTTTAAGGTCCTTTGTACATTTTTAAATTTATTTATTTATTTATTTATTTATTTCTTGCTAATGAGTTGTATGAGTTCCTTATATATTTTGGATATTAATCCCTTGTCAGATATATGATATACAAATATTCTCCCACTTCTGTGGGTTGCCTTTTCATTTTGTTGATTGTTTCCTTTGCTATGCAGAAGCTCTTTAGTTTGATGTAGTCCCACCTATTTATTGAGGCTTTTGTTACTGTATTTTTAGTGTCATATTCAAAAAAACACTGTCAAAGAGCCTTTTCCCTATGTTTTCTTCCAAGAATTTTATAGTCTGGGCCTTATGTTTAAGTCTTTTTTTTTTTTTTTTTTTTTTTTTTTTGAGACGGAGTTTCGCTCGTTACCCAGGCTGGAGTGCAATGGCGCGATCTCGGCTCACTGCAACCTCTGCCTCCTGGGTTCAGGCAATTCTCCTGCCTCAGCCTCCCGAGTAGCTGGGATTACAGGTACACACCAACATAGCCAGCTAATTTTTTGTATTTTTAGTAGAGACAGGGTTTCACCATGTTGACCAGGATGGTCTCGATCTCTTGACCTCATGATCCACCCGCCTCGGCCTCCCAAAGTGCTGGGATTACAGGTTTGAGCCACCGCGCCGGCCTATGTTTAAGTCTTTAATCTATTTCAAGTCAACTTTTGTGAGTGGTGTCAGATAGGTGCAATTTATTCTTTTGCATGTGAATATCCAGTTTTCCCTGCAATATTTATTGAAGAGACTATCCATGAGGCCCTTGTCAAATATTAGCTGTTTTTGTGTATGGATTTATTTCTGGGGTACCAATATAGTTCCATTTGTCTACATGTCTGCTTTTATGCCAGTTGCCAGTGCTGTATTATTCTGATTACTGTAGCTTTGCAATATATTTTGAAATCAGAAAATGATTCCTCCACCTTTGTTCTTCTTTAAGATTGCTTTGGCTATTTTTTTGTGGTTCCATGTAAGTTTTAGAATTGTTTTTGATTTTTGCAAAAATTGCCATTGGAATTTAGATAGAGATTGCACTGAATCTATGTATCACTTAGGTAATATGGACACTTTAACAATATCAATTCTTTTAATCAATTGACATGGGATATCTTTTCATTTATTTTGTGTGTTTTTCAAGTTCTTTTATCAGTGTTTTATGGTTTTCAGTGAACATTTCTTTCACTTCCTTGGTTAAATTCATTCCTAAATATTTGATTGTTTTTGATGCTGCTGTAAATTAAGTTTCCTTTATTTCTTTTTCAGATAGTTTATTGTTAGAAATGAAATTAATTTTTTTTATTGTACTTTAGGTTCTGGGGTACATGTGCAGATCATGCAGGATTGTTGCATAGGTACATACATGGCAAGGTGGTTTGCTGCCTCCATCCCCCATCACCTATACCTGGCATTTCTGCCCATGTTATTCCTCCCCAGCCTCCCCACCCCTCACTGTCCCTCCCATAGCCCCCCACAATAGACCCCAGTGTGTGAGGCTCCCCTCCCTGTGTCCATGTTTTCTCATTGTTCAACACCGGCCTATGAGTGAGAACATGTGGTATTTGATTTTCTGTTCTTGTGTCAGTTTGCTGAGAATGATGGTTTCCAGATTCATCCATGTCCCAACAAAGGACACGAACTCATTAATTTTTTATGGCTGAGTAGTATTCCATGGTCTATATGTGCCATATCTTCTTTGTCCAGCCTATCAATAATGGGCATTTGGGTTTGTTCCAGGTCTTTGCTCTTGTAAACAGTGCTGTGATGAACATACGTGTGCATGTGTCTTTATAATAGAATGATTTATAATCCATTGGGTATTTATCCAGTAATGGGATTGCTGGGTCAAATGGAATTTCTATTTCTAGGTCTTTGAGAAATCGCCACACTGTCTTTCACAATGGTTGAACTAATTTACACTTCCATCAACAGTGTCAAAGTGTTCCTATTTCTCCACATCCTCTCCAACCTTTGTTGTCTCCAGATTTTGTAATGATCACCATTTCAACTGGCTTGAGATATATCTCAATGTGGTTCTGATTTGCAAGAAATGCTAGTAATTTTTGTATGTTGTTTTTGTATTCTGCAACTTTACTGAATTCCTTCATTTGTTCTAACAGGTTTTGGGTGGAGTCCTTGGGATTTTCTATATATAAGATCATGCCATCTGCAGTGAAAATTTTACTTATCTCTTCCAATTTGGATCTCTTTTATTTCTTTCTCTTACCTACTTGCTCGGATTAGAATTTCCAGTGCTACATTGACTAGAAGTAATAAGAATGGGCACCCTTGTCTTCTTCCTGATCTTATAGGGAAAGCTCTCAGCTTTTCATCATTGAGTATAATGTTTGTTGCGAGCTTGTAACATATGGCCATACAATATTGAGGTTTATTTCTTCTATATTCAGTGTGTTGAGAGTTTTTATCATGAAGGAATACTGAATTTTGTCAAATGTTTTTTTCTACATCTATTTGGACTATGATATGATTTTATCCTCCATTCTGTTAATGTAGTGTATCACATTTATTGATTTGTTTATGTTGAACTATCCTTGCATCCCAGGGATAAATCTCACTTGATCATGGTGAATGATAGTTTGATGTGCTGTTGAATTTGGTTTGTTAGCATTTTGTTGAGAATTTTTGCATGTATATTTATAATATGCTTTGGATTTGTGCCTCCACCCAAATCCCATGTCAAATTGTAATCCCCAGTGTTGGAAGAGGGGCCTGACAGGAGGTTATTGGATCATGGGGACAGATTTCCAACTTGCTGTTCTCGTGATAGTGCATGAGTTATTATGAGATCTGATTGTTTAAAAATGTGTAGCAATTCCCCACGCACTGTCTTCCTGCTGCTCCGGCCATGCAAGATGTGCTTGCTTCCCCTCCTTCCACGATCAAAAGTTTCCTGTGGCCTCTCCAGCCATACTTCCTGTACAGCCTGGGTAACTGTGAGCCAATAAACCCCTTTTCTTTATAAATTACCCAGTTTTAGGTATTTATTTACAGCAGTATAAGAACAAACTAATAGAATTTATTAGGGATACTGGCCTGCAATATTGTTCTGGTAGTGTCCTTATCTGGATTCAACATTAGGGTAATGCTGGACTTATAAAATGAGTTTGGAAATGCTCCCTTCTATTTAATTTTTTTGGAATAGTTTGAGAAAGATTGGCATTAGTTTTTCTTTAATGTTTTGTGTTATTTACCATTGAAGCCATCAGGTCCTGGACTTTTCTGTGTTGGGAGATTTTTGATTCCTGATTCAATCTCTTTACTCATTATTTGCCTAGTCATATTTTCTATTTCTTCATGATTTGGCCTTGGTAGTTTGTACATTTTGAGGAATTTATCGATTTCTGCTATGTTATCCAATTCATAGGCATACAATTGTTCAAGTCTGTTTTGATCCTTCATATTTCCGGGGTGTGGATTGTAATATATCCTTTTTTCACTTGTAATTTCATTTATTTGAGTTCTCTCTCTTTTTTTGCTGATAGTCTATCTAAAGTTTTGTCAATTTTGTTTACTTTTTCAAAAAAAAAATCTTTTAGTGTTGTATATCTCTTCTAGTCTCTCATTATTCCTGCTCTAATCTTTGTAACTTCCCTTCTGCTACATTTGGACTTACCTTTTTGACCCTTCAAATGTAAAGTTAAGCTGTTTATTTGAGATCTTTCATTTTTCTTAATGCCATACATAGATATACACTTGTTTCTTAGAACTACTTTTGCTGCAACCCATAGGTGTTGATACGTTGCACTTCCAGTTTCATTTCTTTCAAGATATTTTTCCACTTTTCCTTTTGATGTTTTCTTCAATCCATTGGTTTTTCAGGAATGTGTTGTTTTCATTTCTGCTTATTTGTAAAGTCTTCAACTTTTCTTCTTATTGATTTTTAGTTTGATATCCTTGTAATGGACAAGATGCTTAATGGAATTTCAATCTTTCTGAATCTGTTGAGACTTGCTGTGTAGCCTAACATATGATCTGTCCTGGAGGATGTCCATGCATACTTGAGAAGAATGTGTACTCTAATGCTATTGAATGAAACATTCTGTATATGTCTGTTAGGTCCATTTGATCTGGAATGATGTTCAGATTTGTCATTTCCTCCTTGATAGATTATTCTGACTGGGTAATCTATCGTTGTTGAGAGTCAATATTAAAGTTCCCTACTATCATGATATTGCTGTTTACTTTTCTTTCAGTTGTTAGTAGTTACTTTATATATTTGTGTGCTCCAATGTTGAGTACATAAATATTTACAATCGCCCTATCTTCTTAATGAATTGACATAAAAGAAAATGCTTTTAGGTCAGCATATTAGGTAGGTGTGACTTGATTCCATGAATAGAAGAATGGGTCATTCAATTTTTGTCTGATTGTAATAGCACACAAACAATACAATGTGAATTTATGAACAATTACATCTTCCACAGCCTGGAGCCCACAGGTTTCCTGGGCTTGAATGTAAACATTTGATATCAGGGCTGGGCATCTTTTCCACTGAGATTTTGGGTCTGATCCTGGAGATCAAGCCACTGAGCTGATTATTAGAGTCTC
Organism: Saimiri boliviensis; assembly: GCF_048565385.1. Taxonomy (NCBI): domain Eukaryota; kingdom Metazoa; phylum Chordata; class Mammalia; order Primates; family Cebidae; genus Saimiri; species Saimiri boliviensis. The sequence goes on from NC_133449.1 coordinate 123,188,368, forward strand.
AGGCCATAGCTACTTGAGTAAAAAAATAAAACATGCAGCTGGTGCCTGGGTTTTCAACATCCATGTCCCCTGGGAGAGTCCTGTTTGGTCATGTGTCTCTAAGCACACAACCTTGGTTACCCAGGAAACCAAGGCCAAGTGGATCTGGATGCTTTTTCTATGGCCCTTGTATTTAGCAGCTGAGGTGTTGCCAGAGTAGCTCAGCTGTGAGCATCTTGAAGATGAGGGATTCATGCAGGTTCCTTCACAAATGCGTGTGATGAGTGTTATTGGAACAATTTGTAGTGACAAACCCCACTGAACACTGGAGCAAATTGTGATGACTCTCAAAATCTTATGTTTGATATACAAAATGAAGTGAGCACTCATTCATTCAAGGACACGAAGTGCCTACTATGTGACAGGCAGGGTGCTATGAGCTGATAAAATAATAGATGAGACAGACAAGGTCCCTAATCATGACTGCATTCTTTTGGGAAAGACAGATGTTAATTAGTGTAACAAACAAGACAAGTTCAGTTATTAATAAGTGCTATAAAGAAAATAAAATGTGGAAGAAGGTGCCTGGCATGTGTTTGTAAGGATGGTACAGAAGCCACTTTATAAAGGAAAGGCAGGAGAAACCTCTCTGAGATGACATTGGATCAAGAGTCAGTGCCACACACAATAATAGTGGGAGAATTCAACATCAATATTAGATGGATCAACGAGACAGAAAATTGACAAGGATATCCAGGACTTGAACTCAGATCCAGAACAAGTAAACTTAATAAACATTTATAGAATTCTCCACTTCAAATACACAAAATATACACTCTCATCTGTACCACATCACACCTACTCACAGGTTTAAATGAAATACTGGTTGGCTACTTGATTCTTATTTCCTCCCTCATTTTTTCCTGTCTCCATTATTAAGCACAATTATTGGCATAAAAAAGGTTTTCAATACCGATTTTTAGACTGCATTCTAGCCTGGGCAATAAAGCAACACTCCCGTTCTCTCTCCCTCTTCCTCTTCTTCTTCCTCTTCCTCTTTCTTCCTCTTCTTCATTCTTTTTTTTCTTTTTGTCTTTCTTTTTCTTTTTTTCCTTTAAAAAATAATAAATAAAGCTGCTATGACCATACTTGCACTGGTCATGGTATGAACTTAAATATATTTAACCTAAGCAATACTATTTGTGAACCATGAGCTTAAAATGGTACTTTATTTTTTTTTCTACCGCACATTAAATATGTAACGATGACACATGTTTCTGGGAACATCTTTCGACCAAGCTCACCTTTTGCACTGTCAATGGCCACATACCAAATTGCAGAATAGACATTAAGGGAACACTGGTTTGGGGTAGATCCTGAGCAAGTGGGTCAATCCCTCTGGGTCTTGGTTTCTTCATCTGTGAAAAAAAAATGAGTCAGTGCCACAAGGAAACCAGTCACATGAACATTTGCAGGAAGAGCTTTCCAGGCAGAGGGAATGTGTAAGACCTCGAGGCAGCAGTCAAGCCCCCCAAAATGTTGGAGGTCTCTGCCCCTTTAAGTTGATCCCCCTGCACCTGAGGCCAGGTGAGGTGTTTAAATAGGGAGGAACTGGAATGTTAGGAGAGTGTGAAGGAAAGATCCCTTGATGAGTGGGAAAAACTACCAGATCCTGGTGCTTTGTCTGGTCTCTGTTAGTTGGGTGGTCTTAAGCATGTTACTCTTGTTGGATGTCACTTTCCCCAGCTGGACCTCAGTTTCCTCAATCCCCAACTAGAAATGAGGGTGTTGAAATACTTCAGGGATTTCCTTTTGCATTGAGCCTTTTGTTCAAGGGGAATTTTATTTTTCTTTTCCTTTTTGAGACAGAATCTCCCTCTGTCACCCAGGCTGGAGTGTAGTGGCACAATCTTGGCTCACTACTAACTCTGCCTCCTGAGTTCAAGCAATTTTCATGCCTCAGCCTTCCAAGTAACTGTGATTACAAGGGTGCGCAATCACTTCCAGCTAATTTTTGTACTTTTAGTAGAGACAGGGTTTCACCATGTTGGCCAGGCTGGTCTGGAACTCCTGACCTCAAGTCTCAAGTAATCTGCCTGCCTCTGCCTCCCAAAGTGCTGGGATTGCAGGCATGAGTCACCATGCCTGGCCCCAGGGGAAATTTTATCTGGTAGTTAATATATGAAATAGCAAGGATATGGAGCACGATTAACAAATCCTGAATGAAATGATGCTTAAAACCCTCCCTCCGTCAACCTGGAATTTCAGAATTCCAAAGATCCAGGCCTCCTTGCTGATCTCTCAGATTCAAGAATGACACTGCTGGTTTCTTCAATGTCTTCATATCAAATTGTGACCCCTAAAGCTTGTCTCATGGGGGTCCTGGCTGTCTGGCCTGTATGCTGGCATAGTGTCTGGGAGGTGTAAGGTCTGCTAACTCAAGGCAAAAGGGCTCCTCTCAACTCTGAATCATCACAGAGTGAAGGCCCAGCAGAGAACTCGGTGGGTGGGAGTGGTTGAGGGGTGATGGCGGGGACTGGGGTTGCCTCTTCTAAGACCAGAGTCATGTGGTATCCATAGCCCAGCATCACAGATGGGCAGGACCTCAGCCCAGAGCCATTTACGCCTGGATTAAGCCATGAAATGTGGCAGTGTAGTGGGAGAAGGTGCCCTTCCCTGGGCTGTGTAGAGGGTGCATATGGCAGGTAAATGTTCTTTATCCCTTCTACAGTGGAAGCAGGGCTGGGACTTCTTTGAGCTGTGAGTCTGCCACTCTCCCACCACCACCACAACCACCTCCTGTTCTCTGACTTTGCCCATGTCAGTCAAGGAGAATGCAGCCACAGGTTGCAGGGAAGCAGGGACTGGTTGTGCTGCATCAGCAACTTGGCTTTGTGAAGCGCCCGGGAGAAACCTTCTCATCACCGCCTTGGGGAGTGACGAAGAGCCCATTAAATGCTTAAACGTGAAATATTGTGTAACTGCATTTTGAATTGGTTTCTCTGAGCATAGGAGGATCAATCTGATCGCGTAAATAATGCATAAATTCCCAACATGCAAGGTAAACTTTCATTAGCCTCAGTAACTCAGGTTGAGCTTTGGGTTTGAGATGTGAAGAGAAAGCTGATTTCTTTGACTATACACATTTGTTTATTCATTTTTTAATTGCAGTTGAGAGATGCAGAGTAACATGGTGTGGGCTAAGAAGAGCACTGAACAGGGTGTCTGGAGCCCTGGGTCCTACTCCTGGCCTTCCCCTTTGTGATCGTGGATAAGGCCTTTACTTTTCCAGAGCACTGAACAGGTGTCTGGAGCCCTGAGTCCTACTCCTGGCCTTCCCCTTTGTGATCGTGGATAAGCCCTTTACTTTTCCAGGGCTCTGGAAAAGCCCTTTACTTTCCTTATCTGATTCAGAAGGGCCCTGAAGCCCTAGTTTTCCTACCTCCTCAGGATATGATGAAAATAGAATGAGACAATGGATGCAGAGCAAAAGCTACTCAGGGTGTGATAGCTCCCTGCCAAGTGTGTGTTACCAGTCTGCAGGAGGATGACTGCAGAATGTAAGAGTAAGTGTTTAGAAACTTTTATAGCAATTTGATATTGTGGTGACATCCAAGTGTGTGATCCAGGGACATGCTTCATTCAACAGATCATGAAGCAGTGAGGGTGTTGCCAAATTCACAGGATACGTCATACCTTGTCTGAGCTGCCTGCCAGTGCTCCATGATGGATGGGAAATAAAACCAACAAAACCACAACAGCAAAAACTTGTCCTCCTTCATAATACTTTGAGAAACACTGAGGTGGATTCCTGCTTTCAGAAGTCCCAAAACATTGGGAACCAAGTGAGGTGCATTGTGACGTAGCTGATAAAGGAAAATAAATGACAGACGGGAGGACTGGTCCTGGCCATGCTGCTTCCTTGCTGTGTGACCTTGGGAAAGTCACTCTCCTCTCTAGGTCCATTTGTAATCTTCACCTGAGGGTTTCTCTTTTTACCAAAGATGTCAGTATAGGATCAAGGAGAACAGAATTCCTGTTAAGTGGAAGGAACCAAATCGGCTGACGAATTAGGCATGGGGTTGGGAGATATGGTTGATTGCAAAAATAGCCACCATCCCTCATTGCTCCCTGTATCCATACCCTTTGCAGTATGACTTTGTAGCTTGTTCCATCAAAAAGTGGATTTTTTTTTTTTGAGATAGAGTCTGCCTCTGTCACCCAGTGACATGCCACCCAGTACAGTGGCATGATCATAGCTCACTGCAGTCTCACATTTTTGGACTCAAGCAATCCTTCCACCTCAGCCTCCAGAGGAGCTAGGACTACAGGCACATGGTACCACACCCAGCTAACCTATTTTTATTTTTGTATAGACAGTCTTGTATTGTCGACCAGGCTGGTTTTGAACTCTTGACCTTAAGTGACCCTCCTTTGGCCTCCCAAAATGCTAGGACTGCAGGTATGACCCACCACACCCAGTCCAAGAGGTGGAATCTATTCCTTTTTCCCTTGAATATGAAATAGCCTGTGAAGGCACCACAGAGTGATGGTGTGCCAATTCTGAGCCTAGGCCCCCAATAACTTTCTCTTGCTGTCTTTGATTCCTGCCCAGCTATTCTAAGAGCAAATTGTGAGCTGCCCCACCTGAGGCCAGTCCAGATCAGCCAGCCCACAAACAACTTGTCAGCTAACTGTAGATTCACTAGTGAGCTCAGCTGACACCAAACAATCACCCAGCATAGTATAGTCCAAATTTCTGACCCATAGAATCATACATTAAATAAATGCTGTTGTTTAAGGCGTTTAAGTTCTGGGATGTTTCATTATGCAGCAGAAGCAAATTGATCCAAGGATAAAGTACAAAGCTCGTTGTCACTGGGTGTGTTGGTTGAGTAGTTGGGCACCAGGTAAAATGATGGCAGAGTCAGTCTGATTTGATCATCCTTCCAGCTCTTCTGCACCCCTCCCTCAAAACTAACCCCAAAGTTGTTCCTGGGTTCCTGATTCCAGGCAGGGAGCTATGCTCCTGCATGGCTCCCACCACCACAGATCAATGCTTCATCAGCATCCTAGACAATAGAACTCCTTGAGAAACTGAGGAAAGCAAAGACTTTGTCCCTCTGGGAAAATGAACAACTCCACATTTATGTATGCTTTATTTACAGTCTTAGACTCTGGGATCCAGTTGTGAACTCTTTTTCCCAGGTTAAGCATTCTAGGTACAGAACTCATAGTCTCTTTCCAACTCCTCTTGAATCTCTCTTCTCATGCTCCACTGTTGAAACTTCCCAGTCCTCCACCTTACCTCCTAAGGGGACTTGTAGCTTTATCAATTAATTCACATGAGGCAATGTTAGAACAATAATTCATTAAAACTGTAGAACCCTTGGAAATGATCTTCAAACACCTTCATCCATAGTATCTCAGTTAATCCTTTTGATAGCCCTGTAAAGGATGCGAGCATGATCAATCCTCTTTATTTTTCTGATGAGGAGAATGAGCCTAAGAAGGATGTCATTGTCTGAGATCACCCAATCTGTAATGGGAAGCATTAGCTTTCCTAGTGTCCTTTGCTTTTCAGAGACTTTGAATGTTGATGGTAGCAGATACAGACGGGGAAGGTGTATCCTGTGTGAGGAGCATCTGGAAGACCTCTGCGGCTGTACAGAGAGCAGAAAAAGAGTGGTAGGAGCTGAGACCAAGTTGGAATGTCTAAAAAATGTAAGATTTTCCCTTTGGAAGCCCCCACACCTAGAGTATGAGTGGAGTGGGAGGTGGGGAGTGGAGTGGGAGGTGGGGGAGTGGCTGTCTGTAATATTTTAAGTTTACCCTTGCTTAAGAAAATTCTGTCATTAATTGCATCTGTCTATATATATCCTCCCCTTCTTCATCTTCTGAAAAAAGAAAGAATCTCAGAGTCTTTCACACAGCCCAAACTTAGAATGATTTACACTTCAGCTTAAACATGCCAGTCTATATCTTTCACAGCAAAGCACAACTTGTTGAATTTTATTTTTAAAACAAGCAAAAGAAGATGAGTCTGACTCCAAGACTTCATGTCCTTTGAGCCAGTTCAACAAACATTTAACATTGCATCTACTTGTGCAATGTCCTCTCCCAGGACCTGAGATTGGGGAGCATGAGAGAGAATTCAAAGCTGAATTAAATGTTTTTAATCCTCAGGACATATCAAGGGAGATAAGAAGCATCTCACTCACCTTGTAGACTTTTTCAACCTTCAGGGATAGATTTGGTGTTCTCTCCTTCCCTGCACTTTCCTACTCCAGAAGGAAACATTCTCTCATTTGGATCTATTCTCCATTGCCATAGGCCTGGAAAATACATCAGCTGGAACCCATAGATATTATTATTTGGCTAATAGTATTTCTTTTCTTCTTTTGTTTTTGGTCTTTTCCATTCAGCTGTGAGCTCCTGAGAGCAGGCACATGTCTTATTACTCTTCTATGCCATTCCCTACTTTCAACTTCCCAACATCCACACAACACCCAGGCTAGTAAAGACATGATTGATTGAGATCAAAAACCACAAAACACACAGAAAATACCACTTATCCAAAAATTAGTGCAAACAAGGGCCTTTAAAAGTGTATGTGTGGGAGAACCTGGTCATATTACATGACTACTGTTCTTCCTAAGGGCAAAAATGACCACTCCATTAAGGGACGAGACTAATCTTAAGCACTTAATATCAAGCTAGAAATATAGCAACTACTTGAAGCATTTGAGCTCTTGTTATTACTCATGTTGCTACTGTTAAAATAATATTATGCTTTCAAGTAGGAACATTTCTAAGGAAAGAGACTTCAAAGCCTTTACACACACCCTCTCCAATATATGTGGTTCAGGCTGCTGCCCACCCCCTCTCCCATTCCCTCACATAAACAGAGAATTCCTTTTCTTTCTTAATGCAAGGAAAATGGCCCTGCAGCAGTGGGATTCAGTGAGAATTTCTCTCTCCTCTAGGATTCAAGGTAACTAAGCACATGTCTGCACAGTTACCATGGCTCCATGGGCTCATTTGGCTTGCTATGAGAGCATTTCCAACCTTGGACCTCTTGTTGTATTTAAAAATTGTTCTATTATCCACTCAGGTGCTGGAGAAGAGGGCATGGATGGACATAAAGAGTCTCGGTGAATGGAAATGAACAGATTGGAGACACTGATCCAAGGCCAACACACACAGCTCACTTGGTGCACACCAACTCTAATCTTACAGGTTACTAATTTCTTAGGGGTACCCAATCTATACCTGGGTCTGTTTCAAGGGATGGCCAAGGTTAAGGTACATTTATTATAGAAATGAATGAATAGTGTCTTGATTAAGAAATGTTTGATTGAAGGTAACATAAACCAACTCAATCCAGCTTAAACAGAAAAAGGAATTTGCTGGAATGAGAGTGGGGCCTCTCATGGAACCCTAGAAAGACAGAAAAATATCTAGAAAAGGCTGGAACAGGACATCTTTGGTGACCCTGACTATTGTTATTTTAGGCTACCCAACATTCATTCTTCTTACTAACACCATTCCAATCTTCCTTTGAAAAAAGTATCATTTCCCTTTTGAATATAGCCTGGTGGAATTATAAACAGAGGCCCTAGTTAAGGAAAAGCCACATCATGCAAGACAGGCCAATTGGCTGTTCACTCCTGAAATCTGAACTGTGATCAGAAATTTAAGAGACTAAAAACAGTTGGGATTTATCTCTCCTGGCTGTAGTGCCTGGAACACCTTGCTTTTGCCATAAAACTATTCCCAAAGTTACCTTATTAAAGGATCACATGAGTTCTCTGCCTTACCAAGTTTTTTTAGCTTTTCCAACAATTCTATGAGGTACCCATATTCTAATAAATACCCATTCCAATAAAAACCAAAGTCAGTCTCTTCTGCTGGCAAGAAGGGAACCCTGACCAATACATAGGCCACCCCTCTAGAAAATCACCACTGACTTTAGTCAACTTATAACCCTTATTCTATATCTCACAATCAGAATCTTCCAGTAGAGAGAATTTGGCACATTTGGTGTCCACTTGATCCAAACTGCTGTACCTAAGGGGAGCAGGATCAGATAACTAGGAACATACCTGCCAGGTACTAATCCCTGGCAGGGGTAGGGTGGGCAGCTCTCAGAGAAGAGAATGGGTCTAGCGAACTGGACCAACACCTTATCCAAGGACAATAGGCACACAGAGAAGAGCTCTGCTTATCAGGAAGCAGTGTTATGTTGTGCTGAAGCAAACCTCTTACTGGGAACCAGGTGTGAGCAAGTAACATCAGAAGCCAGCTATTGATGGGATCTAAAGAAGGGCAGTTGATCACAAACCCCTCATTTTCTTAAGACAAGGAAACTACATTTATTTAAGGCAAACTATTAGAAAGAACTTAGCTAAGAACTAGATACACTGATGTGAATAAATATTTTATTGAATTGACAATCCCCTTTTCAATACATTTGCAAACAGTGGAGGAACTTACATTCTATTGGGTATGATTAATTCATTGTCAAATGTGTATTACTAAACTCCTATGAAGGGTGCACTATTAAATTTAAAAGAGGAGAATTCCATGAAATCAAAATGCTTTCAATCTTCTTAGGACCATATAATTAAAAATGACATAATTAATCCTGGAGAATTAAAAACTATTTAATCTAATATTATGGTTTTATAGATAATTACATCTTTAACAATCTATTTTTACAACTTGTTGGGTTCCCCCAAAATGCTCTTTCCTCTTCTGAGTCTTCCCCCACAGGGTTGCCTATTTAGTGTGCTTCTAAATCACCTCTCATCAAATTTTTATGTATCCTCCATTTCTGGTTCATGACTAATCATTTCATAAAGTTTTCTCTTACTTCTCAGTTTGAAACAGTATTTTTCTCATACACTCACACCATTGTGCTTGAGCTTTGCTTATAGGTGTTTATGCATTCTACATTACATGGCATTCACATACAGACCTTGCTTATCTCCACCCATGTATTAAGGGCTACTTGGTAGCAACATCTGCTTTGTTCATCTATCTATTCTCAACAGTATTTGGCATAGTTCACAATAATAAATAGATGTTTATGAAATGATTTTTGAATTGAACCCTGCATTTTGAGTGACAATCCAGGCTTGGATTAAAGCAGACCAGTGGCTCTAGTTTGAGCCATAGTTTTCAATGGAAAGCACATCTATATGCTGTTTATCTAATAGTAGCTCTAGCCTATGAGAGTCTAGTGCATAGATATTTACCAGATAAAAGACAAGATTTTCCAATATTAGACTTCAGAACTTTGGTGTCTTTGTCCCTAAAGCTATGTTTCTTTCCCACTCTCATCTGCCAAGCCAGCCATGTGGCAGCAGATATGAATTATCTATATACTCTATTTGGTGTAATTCTCTACTTCACTTTGACCAAAATCGTCACAGGTAATTTTCTTCCAAAATTTTTTCCATCATTGATTAGATCATTAAAGGAAGGAATCTTGCAAAATTCAAAATCCCAAGTATGTTTTCCTTCTCTGTCCTTTTTTACCTAAATATTTGTTCTCACTAACAAAGTTTCTCTGTATGCTTGACTTATGCACATGTCTTTAAGAAGCTGAGTCTATGATGTCTTTGGAATCAAAGGCCACAGGAACTGTTGATTATAAGTAGAAGCACCATTTGTCTTTAAAGGAAATGTCCTGGGCATCCACTTTCAGCTTGGTTGGACTGCAATTCCCAACTCCTCCTATTTTGTCAGTGAAACACAGACAATATGTAAAGATATTAATTTTGAGGTCATTTTTGACTCTTCTCACTTTTTCCAAAGGATGCCCAGTCAACCTGAGCTCACATGATAGGCTGGTGGCTGTAGGTTGTCAATATCATAGGAACCCAAATTCCCTGTACTCCTAGTATTCCTGGTTAGAAAGCAGTGCTTCTTCCCTTTCTGTGCGTGACCTGCATGTTAACATGTATAAAGTCCTTAAAATCAAATCTCTTAGTTAAAAAACTCTGTGTTTAAAAAAGGAATAAAGCAACTGTGTTATCTTGAGCCTAGTCCTGTGCAATGTGGGGGAGATGAAGCAGATGCAGTTCTTGCACTCAAAGAGCAGCCATTTGTGCAGCATTTACTATAGTCAGGCCATGCTTCAACTTTTATGCCAGTACTATGGCCAGACACTACAACGATCCCCATTTCTCTGGTGAGGTAACTGAGGCTTAGAGAGATCCATGTGACTACTGACTAATAGAGCTGGGGCTAATAGATGAGTAGAGCCCAAATCCAGGGCTGTCTGAAGGCGAATTCCATGCTTCTCAGTAAGCACATGAACAACCTGAACAAGACAGGATGTTGTGGGTAACTAGGGTGGGTCAGACACAGAGCACTGGGGTGGGAGGGAGGACCAGGAGGAAAAGAAAGAGAGAAAGACAGGGTGGGGTAGAAGAAGAAGAGAAGACTTTCTGGAGGAAGTAGAGGATTTCTGGATCTTTTGTGTGTGTTTTGAAAAATAAATAATTCAATCAACATTTATGAAGAGAGTTGGTTAATAAAAATGGATTTTTGTCTATGTCTTAGTCCATTCAGGCTGCTATAACAAAATACTTTACACTGGGTAACTTATAAGTAACAGAGGTTTATTTCTCACAGTTCTTGTGGCTGGGAAGTCCAAGACCAATACACTGGTGCTGCCTAGTGGGTGTTTGCTTCCTGACACTGTTCTTCTAGCTGTGCCCTCACGTAGTAAAAGGTTATAAGGCAGCTCTCTGGGATCCCTTTTATAAAGCACTAATCTCATTCATGAGGGATCCTCCTTCATGGACTAAGCACCTCTCAAAGGACCACCTCCTAATACCATCACCTTGGGGGTTAGAATTTTAACATAAAATTTGAGGAGGAAACAAACATTCTTATCATAGCAGTCTTTTTAAAAAGATTCACCTCTGGGAACCCAGAATCCCCTTTCTGCACTATAAGAAGTAGTTGCACTGAGCAGGGGCTCCTTTAAATGGGGTACCCACTTTCCAGTTTGCTATTCAGTATCTACCTGCTGGGTCTGTTTCATACATTGGCAATTCCTGGATAGTCCCTGTAGGTTTTAGAGCTTGAGATCCTCTAAATCCTACAGGGGATCTCAGGGTTTCCTTTATATTCTTTCCTCCCTGTTTCTCAGTTTTATGCCAGGAAAGAGAGTTCACTAATTATGACTCAAGGCTGAAGGACAACATTTGACCAGAGCATCTGGAGGTGTATGGTTTGTGTCCTTTTAAAATTTGTATGTTGGAACTTTAACCCCAAGGCGATGATATTAAGAGCTGGGGCCATCGGGAGGTGACTAAGGCATAAGGGCTTGGCCCTTGTACATGAGATTAATGATCTTATAAAAGAGGCTAGCCTGGACCTTCCATCTTTGCTTCCATGTGAGAACATGATGTTCATCCTTTTTGCCTTTCACTCTTCCCCCATGTGAAGAGGGCATGGCAAGAAGGCATCATATTGGAAGCAGAGAGCAGCCCGCACCGGATACCAAGTCTGCTGATGCTTTAATCTTGGGCTTCCCACCTCTGTAAGAAAACAATCTTCTGTTCTTTATAAGTACCAAGTCTCACGGATTTGTAAATACCTGTTACGACCACACAAATGGACTAACGTAGGGCATGAATAGGCACAATTTTTGATGAAAGTGGTGAAGAGCTTCTGCCTCTGGCTGGTGCAATTCCTTACCTTAAACCAGAATGAGTGGTCACTTTGAGGAACAAGCCAGTAATGAGGTTAGGAAGATAAAAGTGAATGATCTTAAAATATTACATATGAAATTTAAGCATCAGCAAGCATTCTTGTTCTTGTTGATAAAAATGAATATGAGCTGCTGTGGAATTACTGTACTTGGAGTAAATCTTCATACTAATTCTCCTAGCTGAACTGTTCACTACAGAAGCCCCTCCAATTATCATAATTATGACAATCATGAAAATAGCATCAGCTACTATTTACTGACCATTTATAACATGCTAGATTTGACTAAGTGTTTTACACACATTAGCTCATTTAATTCCCACAACACTGTAAGGTAGGTATGATCATCCCCATCCTATAACATGAGAAACTGAGGCTCAGAAAAATTCAGCAACCAGGCTAGGACACATAGCTGGAAGGTGACAGAGGCTGACCCAGCTCTCTGAGTCCAAAGCTCATGTCTTTAACAGTAATGCCAGTGTCACTCAGAGTGTGCGGGCCACAGGTTCCCAGCATCTGAATTACCTGGAGTAGCCAAACTGTAAAAATGCAGATTCTTAGGCTCCATCCTGGGTTAGAATCTCTGCAGATTCATTGGACATTCCTTGATGCTCACTAAAGTTTGAGGACCCCCAGCCACCTGAGCTCCCTTTCTCCAAGGTACTGCTTCTGCCAAGACAGCATCTTCTTACATTTGAAAGGGTCAACCTGGCTCTCTGCTCCACTCCAGTCCAGCTCGGCAAGCTGAGGAATTACTGAAGTCATTTCATGAGAGCAGAAGGAATCTTCAAAAACATCACCTTCATCTGCTAATTTCTTAGGAGATGAGGAACCTGAGGTTCAGGGAGGATGACCGACTTCATCTAGGTCACAGAACAACCCATGTACTTTGCTTCCCCATCCAATGTGGTCTCCCCTATGCTGAGGGTCTCTTCACTTCCTCTGGCCCTTCGTTTTCCTTATTTTCAAACAGATGCATCTTTTCTCATTCAAGCAAGATGGACGGAGCCTAAGCTTTTATTTGGGGCTGGCATTTACAGAGACAGAAAAGAATGCCCACGACTGGATCACATCAGTAGAGTTCAGGAAGGCACAAGGTCGTCTTGCTCTTAAGGTGAAAAGTTCTCACCTTACAGGCACACAGCCACAACATTTGCATTTGGGCTGTGGAACACAAACAGACTTCACCTCCACCTGAAAATGGAGAACTTCACCCAACTTACCTTCCACCATGTCCCTGTGTGAACCTCGTTGGGTGCCCCTTTGCTCTCAGCAGCCCCTACCTTAAACTTTAAGACACCAAGAAAAACCTCTAGGTGCCACATTCTCCTGACTTTGTGGTTGTTTTTTCCTCCTCCCTCTCTCTTGCTTTTTCAACTGCCTTCAAAACAGAGAGGAGAAGCCTCTATTTGGTTCTGACAACAATATCTCCCGGTGCATATTTTGCCTCATGTTTTCCTTCTGTCATTGATCAATAGACTCAAATGCCAGGCCTCCATCACAGCTGCAGACTTTGATAGCCCAAACTGTCTTGGCCCAGCGGAGCTTGTCTGCTTGAGTTCTGATGCTGAAAAATGTCACAGCAGGGAGGGGCGAGAAGCCCCTGTCAGCATGCAAGGGAGGAGGGTGGTGACAACTCATTCAGCCACTCTCTAGGCATTCCCTGCAGGCTGGAACTCATTCCTGTCTGGGGCTGTATGCAGCCGCAGGTAAAGTGTATCACTGTGCAGGCACTGGGTGAGTGAGGCATCCCCGGGGCTCATGGCAACCAAGCCTCGTTAATTTTTTTGCCATGAAATCCTCAAAGAAAAAGGACATCCACAAGGAGTTTCGTGAATCCAGGTCTCCCCTGGGACGCTGACCATCAGTGCGCTCTTTGGGCTGCCGCTGAGCTTATCTGGGCCTCAGTTTCCCCAGCTCTGTAAAAGCTACCCATCCTCACCAGCTGTCTGAAAAATAAACAAAGCAGATGTGAAAGTGATTTGGGAGGTGTAGAGTGCTCTGTGAATGAGGAGTGGGCCATGTTAGAAACTAGTTAAGCAAGTGTCTGTCCCTACAAGAATGAATCTGGAGCTGTGCTGTTTGCAAAGCAATTCTCACTTACTAATGTACTGTGAAAGTTAAAATTATAGGTAGATGTGAAAGAAAGGAGAACTAAGCAGTTGCTAAATTATTCACAAATGCTCCTGCTCAACAATTACCTTTTACTAATCTTCACCTCCCTCTGCCTCAGGTCCTAAACTCCCCTCCCCACAGAAACCCACTCACAGGAAGATGTAGGACTAGGAGGGAAGGCAAGAGACGGGTGGTGGGAGCCACCTTCCTCCTTTGCCTGGTTGGGATATGTGTGTGCTCTTGTCAGTTTTCTCTGTCAAGCAGGGGGCATCACCTCTTGGCCAGCTGGAAGTGAGATTTCTGCTCAAATTTCATTCGAAGGAAACTCCACAACCAAGAACACGAGTGTCTTCTTCAGGAAATGACCCTGCATCTTATTGGGGGCAGAACTTCAAAGTGGATATATCCAGAACCACTTTCTTTTTTTTTTATTTTTTACCCACATGCTCACCAACTTTCTGCCATCAAGGTTGCTGGTAGTGTCCCCTTCGTCTGGCCATCAGGGACAGGCTGATAATGAAAACAAGTCCATCTGGATGGGTGGGATTTTCTCTAAATCATAGTGCTCCTCCATTTCCCTAGGCCATCTCTCTGATTGCAGCAGAAACTACTCACACTCCTCGCAGCAAGACTCTTGACTAGAACATCTGTGACTAGCAGTTACGCCCTGCACTGGTGCTAGATACAGGCACAGTCCCACCATGAATGTTAGATGCATCACAGAAATTCACATGATAAACCATGCTGGTGGTTGAGGGGAGGGGGTGTTGCCATAATTTTCAGCAGCTTCCCAGCCATTTACGTCGAGTTCAGTGGAGCTGCATTCCACCTGCATCCCCTGTACGGTAAGGAAACTATCTACACATTGTGCAGAAAAAATTGCAAAAGAAGAAAAGAGCAAATATTGAATGGTTTCTGTGATTCTGCTCAGGAGTGAATGAGCATGAAATGAGGGGCATACCTGGGGTGCCCCTCAGTCACCAGCATTCCGAAATGCCTCTTGCCACTGCTAGTGAGATTCCACCTCCAACCTACACATTGTCTGAAACTCCAGCTGATAAGTGCCACTCTCTATTTTGTGCCTATTCCCACAGGACATTGAACCTTGAGCTTAATGGGTGATTTAAGCTATGTTCAAGAGTGATTTACACTTACTTGATTTTTACCTTAGTTTATAGAACTCAACCCTGTCTGAGCTCAGTAGAAGCTAAATTTGGACTTCCTTTTTATTATTATTCAGAGCAGATATAAACATACCTGTAGCACCCTTTGCAACTTGCATCCCTTGTGATAGTAAAGACATACTTGCGTCAGAAAGGAGGGAGCAGGGGTTCCATTAGCGCACTGGGAGCCGAGAATTCATTGACCAGGCCACGAGGCTGGCTGTGGGATTACAGAGTTGTGCTTCAGTTTTCTATCACACTTTGTCAGAGTTTACCAAAATCAGGGGTATGGAAATTACCCATCAAGTGACTCAATGGAAGATTAAAATGCACAGATCAGGGTCACACCACCTGTCTGACCCTGTTACTCTTTGTCTTCCCTCTCCTGGGAAATAAGTTGGTACAGACGCAGCCAAGCCCTTTGCTGCCTTCCTCCTGGTGCCTTGCTTCCTTCCCAGAGGCGTCTTTTCTTGACGTTGTTCTGAGATTCTCCCTTGCATATTTCTATACTTCACTCATTAATGCTGATGTAGATTTCTGTTTTACATATGCTTGGGTTTGTATAATGAAACCAGGCATCACATGCTCCTTTGTGACTGGCTTTATTGCTACCTTTCTTTGCTCTACTGTAAAGAAATCTGTCCTGGCTGAGCTTGCTTGGAGGCTGCAGTCTTTCAGGATGCCCCAGCTCTTACCGAATCCCCTCTTATCTGGACCCACATGGTACTGTCTGTCCTGCCCTGCCCACCACTGGGCTTGCTGTCTCTGAGGACAGACACTGAGACTCATCTGTCTTTGCCACTCCTCTATTCTACCCCACCCTATAGCACAATACCCGATTTGGGTGGGAGTTGCTAAGTGATCTCATTCAGTGGGCTGTGGGCAGTGAAGGCATGAGGGGTAAATCATCTCCCTCACCCAGTCTTGAGTAATTTGCCTTGGAAGTTCTAGGCCTTAGGAGACCCCAAGAGGAAGCAAGAGACACAGCCCTGCAACAGCCAACACTGAACCTGCACAAAGGGGACTGTGGACTAATTGGTGCCTTCTCTCCCCTAACTGACATTTGGGGGAATTTTAGGAATTCACACATTTGGGGGAATTTTAGGAATTCACCTTCCTAGTCACTGACTATGCAGTGACCAACCAGAACTGGGCTGAGATGTTCTTCTCTCTTGGGGCATATGTTTCCAAAATTGCTGATTCTCACAGCTTTCAGTACTTCACAGTCACGCAAGAAGCTTGTTCAACCTAAGATATCTGGTGCCACATCCAAGTCTGATCTGTACGCAAAGGTGTTCCCACTCCCAGCCTTCATTGGGTTGTATTTCTTCCTTCTGTCTAATATAAGTTTCTCTGGGGCAAGTTAATGTAACCCAGTGTTTCCAGACCTTCCTCATCCTCATCTTCACTGGGGAGGGCTCTATAAAAATGCAGATAGCCGAGATCCCGCCCCAGGTCTTCTGAACCTGAATCTGCAAGAGGAGGTGTTAGAATTTGTATTTTAAAAACAAATATTGCAAGTAATTCTAATTGGTAAAGCTTGGGAAGTACTGATCTAATAAATGCCACATATCCTCTCCATATTTTATTATGAAAAATTTCAAGCATACAGAAAAATGCAAAACATTTAAAGTGAAAAGTATTTCCACAGCCTAGATTCTACCACTGACATTTGAAGACACTTGTTTATTAGATATCTATCCATTTCTCTCTGTATCCACAAGGCTGTCTTTGTTTTGGGGTATTTTAGGGTAAATTGCAAGTATCAGTACACTTTCCCCTAAATACCGCAGCATGCATATTATTTACTAGAGTTTAGTCTTTGGTTTTACAGTTATTTTTCTTTTGAAGTTAAATTTATATAGAATAAAATGCACAAATTTTAAGTGTGCCATTGGACTAATTTTGACAAATGAATATACCCAAATCCTCTTAAGCTGCAGAGCATTTAATCACTCCAGAAGGTTCTCTCATACCCCTTCCCAGACTATCTCTGTCTCTACGTCTCAGAGATAATTAATTTTCTCATGTTTTCCACAGTGGTTGAGTTTTGCCTTAATAAAAACAACCCTTAAAATGCAGTAAAATGAAAAATGGTTTTCTATCAAACTCATATCCAGATTATCAGTATTTCCAATGACTAATGCGGAGATGCTGCAGATATGGCCCTGTGTGAATTCAGAGTCCTGGACCCTGGGTCTCCATGTTCCCTCAATCCCTCAAGGTGTCTGTTGCATCCCCTAGTGCTCCAAGAAACTCTGCAAGAAACTGTGGCCTGGGGGCTACTGCAGCAAGGATGGTCATATTTCCTTTGGTCCTTAGAGTGTTGCTTTATTCTGGGGAAATTTGCTTTCTCTTTAAGTGGGAAAAAGATTCTGGTCTCCTAGCTATAGCTTGCTACAATAATTCTACAAAGAAGGAAACAAAAAACATAGCTCTGCAGTTATTGTTTTTGTTTACTTTTTGTGGGGTGGGGAGTTCTCTTGTTCAAATTTGGACACATGGGTAACACAGTTTCATTTCACAATTCTCAATAAAGCTACCTGAACTCTGATTGTATTAGGAACCTCAGGCTACTTCCCCATCACACACCCTGTAATATAAGCCTGTAATTTTCACTGTGCAGCAGGGGCAGGCTTTATGGGCTGGGGGATGCAGCACAGTTTCATCTTGCTGCCTGGTTGCCACAGGCTAGCAGTGTGGAACAGAGCTCACACTCAAAATGTCAGAGATAATGTGAGAACAGCCCCCACTCCTGCCCAACTGGAGCTTAGGATGAGGAAAGTGAGGGGTCCCCAAACCCTTTCTTCCATGAGTCAACAACCAGGTTCTCCTGGCTGGACTGCTCTGCTCTCCTTTCAGCTTCCCAGATTCCCTGGACAAACAGTTGCTCACCCACAGTATCCTGAGGAGTGTTACTGACAAGCCCTGCTTCTTAGTTCCATTTTCTGCTTCAAAGTTGTTTCTTCAAAGCAAACTGCTAAGTCACAAATGACAACCAAGGGGTTAGAGTGTCATCCTAATCTGGGCCCAAGTTAGGATGACCACAGAATTCAGAGTAAACAAAAACAGCTTTCACAATGTGAAGGGACACTATATTATACTGATGTAACATGCAAAATTGGGATGGAGTGTCACCCTTCCTGGAAACCCAAAGATGTGACCAGATCTGTCCTAGGTTAGGCCAGGCTTCCAATCCTGTTTTCATCTTATTGGCTCTTTATTTAATTGACCAGCCTGAGTCCTGTCTCCGACTTTTGGCTTTGGTAATATGAACAAATTTGTGTGCCAAGAGGCAGGCTGCCACAGTTGTCCCTAAACCTACATAGTTTGGCTGAGCAAAGTTCCCAGCTACTTAGGAGGCTGGTGTGGAAGGATCACTTGAGGCCAGTTGTTCAAGACTAGCCTGGGCAATTTAGCAAGATCCTGTCTTTAAAAATTTTTTTAAATTTCTGGGCATGGTAGCATGCACCCTGTATTCTCAGCTACTCAGGAGGCTGAGGTGGGAGGATTTCTTGAGTCCAGGAGCACCAGGCTACAGTGAGCTATGATCACGCCACTGCATTCCAGCCTGGGTGACACAGCAAAACCCTGTCTCTAAAAAGAAGTGTGAGGGGAAATGCTTTGAAGTAAAAAGAACTTGGATTCCAGTCCCAATTTTATCTTTTGTTAACCATGACACCCTAGGAAAGTTGCTTTGCTTCTCTGATCCTCAGTTTCCTTACTTCTAATGTAGAGATAATTATATGCTAGGTGAGGACTAAATGAGATCATATCTGGCAGTGCCTGACAGAGTGCTCAATAATTATTGAACACTGCCTTGTGGTGCTAACCCCTAGTGTCTCTCTCTGTGTCTCTCCCTGTCATTCTCTCTGTTTCTTGTCCTCATGAGCTGTGTGTTCCTAGTATTAATACACAAAGCATGTTTGCAATGATTCTTTGCTAAATTATTATGAAAGAAATTGAATGCATGGTACTCACATCTCCAGATAGTCTCCATTCCATTACCCCATGCCAGATCACTCTCATTCATTTTAGGCAGTCAGTTATTACTTTTAGCACTGAAGCAGGGGCTCCCTTGACTCTAAACAGTGTGGTTTTAATCAGCTCAGCAGCAGAAGACTGCTGCCTATCCCAAACCTCTTGCCTATCCATTTTTGGACCTTGGTGTTACCAGTAAATAAGAATACACAGGAAAAACAATGAATAGAACGATACTCATTCTTTTGCTATGAAGAATGACCTTTTGTTAGCTTATAGCACAGGCTGCACTTGATTATAATTATTCATTTGTGGAATGTTGACTGAGCCAGAATCCCTGATATGAAATTCAAATGCATTTGCTACAATTCAAAGACATTTAGCAGGGGTAAACCTCTGTCCACAGAGGCCTGAAAACAGAAATTCTGTGTATCCTTTATTTGCCTTAAACTCTAAGCTCCAGTCCTGCCAGGTCAGTGGGGAATTCAGTGTCAGCCAGGACAGGAGATATCCCTGCACTACAGAATTGGCTGATCTGCTGGTGCTTTACTCATTGAGGTAGTTGTCAGTGCCTATTGTGAACTCTTCTGTTCCCCTTTCTCTTTCTGTACCATGGCATGACTTCACTTCCTGAGTCCATTGTGCTTGGGTGGGGCTTGATAACTCATTCATACTAATTAGTTGTAAGTGTAAGTGGTGAAGCTGAAGGAAGGATACTGGGAACCTGATCCTTTATGATCCTTGGCCCCCTGGGACAAAACTGGCAGCCTGTCTGTATTTCACAATCTTAAGTTAGTGTAGGAAACTGACATGATGTGGAAGCTGGGTCTTGAAGCAAATTCTGGCTCTAACTGACCCACTGTGGGGCATTGGGCAAGTAACTTAACATCCCAGAGTGGTTATTTTTATGGATACAAAAAGGTACCCAGGATTAAGTGATATCTTCTACATAAAGCTCATACTAGAGCACCTGGAATGTAGTAACAGCTTAGCAAGTAGGAGTTACCCTTTGCTAGCCAGTTGTAGTCTCACAGCTGTCTCTCAGATGTCTTGATAGAAGTGTGGGTGGCACTGAGCTCTAGATAACAAATGTTTTTCCCTTTAAATCTGCCAGATTCTGTTGCAGAGTTATGTCAGACACAGAACCAAGACATTTACTGGAAAGGAAGCAGGCAGCTGCTGAAAATGCGCTGGTTCTTTACATCAGGTTTGCTATTTCAATGAACTGTTAAATGTCAAGTGAATGTTTTCTTCCTGCTTTCAGACCTCACCAAGATCATCTCTCTGTGACCCCAGAGAGAAGGGCTTGGCAGTCTTGATTCACTTGCAGACTGCATACTAGGACTTGGGAGGAGGGGGGTTTAATCAGGTCCATGTGGTTAAGAGAAACTCAAATTTTCAGCTTGGAGATTTGTATAGCTTATTTTATTTAAAGTATATATGCATGTATGTTATTAATTCACTCAAAAATATCTATCAAGGCTTTACAATTCATCAAGTGCTGTTCAAGAATCTAAAGATACAAGGAAAAACAAAAGATAAATATTCTACTTTTCAGGGAGCTTACATTCCAGTGAGGGATATACACAAGCAAGATATGTAAAATAAATAGGAAGGCAGATACTAATACATGCAAGGGAGAAAGACTGAAGCAGGGAAGAGGAATAAGAAATAAAGCAAAGGTGCAATTTTAGATAGGGTGATTTGAGAAGTCCCCATGAAAAGAGAACTTTTGAACACATCCAGGTATCAACATCTCCAGACGTTGGAAGTGCCCCTGCCCTGCATCATCTCACTCCAACCTTTTTGATAAACTGAAAACAAGGACAAGGATGTGTACATGAGTGGTACCAAGAATACCAATAGAAAGACTGAGGGGAGAAAAAACCCACTGAAGGATGGAGTGGTAGGAGTGCTGGGTGCAGAGATGATCCTGAAAGGGTGGAGCTGTTTTATTCGTTCATTAATCCAATTTTTCAATTAATATTCATTTCTACCAATAACATATATTTATCTTGTAGTTATATTTTTAAAATGTTCTTAGAGATAAGACTAAGAGTGAAGAAAATAAAAGAATGAAGACCTTGAGACACTGTTGGCCCTGTCCATGGTCCTGAAGCCCTAAAACCATGGAGTCCCTGCCATGAGGGACTCCATGGTAGTAAACACTCATAATAAAGTGTGCTTTCTGTCAAGTTCTAGTGTAATACTTTATGTATATTAAGTCATTTAATTCTTACCACAACACTGTGAGATAAGAACTATTATTATCCTAGTTTGCAAGTGAGGGAAAGGAGGAACAGAGAAGTTAATTTCTTGCCTCAAGTCACACACCTAGCAGGTGGCAGATCCAGAAATTTGAGCTCATGCAATATCACTCCAAAACCTATACCCTTAACTACACTGCCTTTCTATAAACAAATGAAATGAATGATTATAATATAGAATGATAAGTGCTAAGATAAAACTTGTACTTTCATGACACTGATATTGAAAAACACTAGAGTAATCAGACTCTAGTGTCTGATTACTAGTGACAAAGGTCCAGAGATTCAGATGTGGGGGGAGGAACCTCCCTTGTGCCCAGCTTTCTGGGGCTAGGGCAGACCTGGCTTGCCCATGGGGAAAGGACTTTGAAAGTCATAGCCTAGCAGAAGCCAGAGGGTCCTTGTTCACACATCAATTCTGTCACCCTGTGGGAACCTGAAGTGTGTCTAGGAGGAGCTGTTAACAGTATTTGTTTCTAGTAAACACCTTTGTTCCTTGTGTTGACTATTTTTAAACTTTTCAAGCTGAGCTAACTTCAGGTGTGACATTTCAAAGCAGCTGCCCAGTTTTCTATTAGATGAGTGAGGGAGAAGGGATAAATGAATGAAGAAAAGAACCCGAGAGAATATATTTACATTGCACAAAATGGCAAAATAGAATGTAGGAGTGATGCTTCAGCTGTCCGGTATACCTCTGGAGAGATTCTGGTGTGGCAGAGCAGGAGGCAAGGGAGGTGGAAAGGAGCATCTTTTATACCTTTTCCCTCAATTTAACAAAGGTTGATATGATACAGATTCTTCACTCAGGTTTGTGGTGGTTCCCTACCCTCCAAGATGCTTATGGTTATACTATGGATTGTAGTTTTTGATGTATATTCATTATCCAAACATGCTATTTTCCTGGTCAGCTTTGACTCATAAAGCTGATTTTTTTAAGACCATAGTTAGGTTGAGTCCCAAGAGCTGCCTTATTTATTAATCAATAACCAGGTTTAGCTACTTTGGATCCTTCAGTGTCACTAGTAACCACAGGCAGAGAAAATTCAACAGCTAATATAAAGAGTGTGTTCAAGAAGGAAGAGAAAGTGATCTTGGGAGAAAAAAATGCCAGAAGGAAGGCAAGAGGTCACAAGTCCAGGTTCTGGATCCCCTCTTGAGGGGAGGTGTTGTGGAGACCTAGGCAAAGTTAGAACAACTGCCATAGGTTTAGAGAACTTCTGGATCTGGGAATTTGCTTCTCATTTCATGGGAGTCAATCTGGAAAATATTGTAGGATTCGAGAAAAACCCTCATGTTCAACATGGAGCTAGAAAAGATGATTCCACACAGGCTGTAGTTGGGACTGGCTGCAGGAATGATGTAGAAAGTGAGAGGGTTGACACTGATGTCTCTTGAGCTCCCTGACTCTATTGAGTCAAGAAAGAAGCACTGAGATCTCATAGCCTTTCAAAGGGAGTGAGGCTGGCAGTTGAGCTGCATGGATCCCTGCAGCATGGGAGGGACTCTGTCAGTTGAAACCAAGGAACCTTGGTTCTTTGGGGCACTATACATTTCAGCACCATGACTTTACTGGCATGTGTTAGAACATGGCCACCTCAAAAACAAACAGGCCAGAATTCCCTCCCTGCAAACAAAACAGTAGCTCTTGGTTCTGCAGCTCATACCTCATCATCACTAGGCTGCCACAGAAAACCCCCTGGAACTCACCATCATTAAAATACAAAGCCAGAAAATGTAGAGCAGAGACAACTTGGACTAAACCTGAATTTCCTAAATGTTCACTCAACAACGTTAGCAACACTTTGATCTGAGATATACATTGGAAAGCCGAAATTCTGTGTGTTCCATCACCAGTCAGTAGTAAGAGATTCATAGGAAATGTAACTCAGCTACAGAATGTAAAAAATGCCACATTTGAAAATCTGAGGGTAGCATTTGAATTGTTGTTCTCACACTTTAACCTAATTGAGGGGATCAGACTGAAATAAAAGCAGGGCAGAGAAGGGGTTGGGAGTGTCAAAGGAGTGGGGCAGACAGTGGCAGGTGTGATGGGGTCTAGGTGAATTGAGGGAAGAGCACGCTGCTGGGTGGGCAGAAGACCAGGAAAGTCATCTCTGGCCTCTGGGCCTCGTGACTGCAAGATGGTCTGTCTCTTTCTACCCCAACTGGCCCATAGTTGATTGTGAGAATCAAATGATATTACAAATACCAACAGCCACAAAGACTGTAAATGATGTTGATGTCTGTGCTTCTTCATTTATGCTTTGGTTTTCTATTTTCACCCTGCTGTTTTTGTATACTTTCCACAGAATTGTTTGCCAAAAATATTATGTAAGACCTGTGCTAAGCTGGCTCTGATTGGATGTTTGAGAGAGAATAAATGTAAAGACAAGAAGACACGTTTTCCATCCTCAACAAATAAAAATAAATAAAAATTAAAAATTTTAAAAATCTGAAGGAGCTTCAGGTGCCTTATAAGTGGCTTGCATGCCTCATAGTGAGGTGTCCACCTGCATGGAGTTGGTAGATCATGTTTTCTGGCTGGTCTCTGTGCTTGGCATACAAGAGAGATCTGGACACAAGCTGCTCCCCCTCCCCCTTATGAGGTCACCGTGGAGCTCCCTCTCCCCAGGGAGGCTGGTAAACACTTCACAGGCACTTGGTGCCCTTGGAGGAGAAGGTGGCAGAGGTGGAAGTGCTGGAGAACAACGAGGAGGTTGCTGCACAGGGAAAGTGAAAAGGCTGTGTAGAGCTCTCACTCTCTTACTGGGATGGGGGCAGGCTTTCCACCCTGTGGCTTTTATGCTTCTATCTCAGAGGCTTCCAGGGTCATGTCCTGAGGAGCCTGGGAAAAGCCTTTAGTGCTGAGAACCTTTTTCCTGAGGCATGCACATTCTAAGCTCTTGCAGCCCTCCAACCGACCCTAAGAGGTAAAAAAGTCAATCCCGACACTCCCCAGAGTATCAGAAAAGCCATGCAGACCCACGGTTTCCTCTATGAGCCCTGGCCTCTTTTCTCCATTTTCTAAATCATGGAAAATGTCAGAAACAGAGAAGAATACAGAGCATTCTACTTAACATATATGCAATTGCTTCCAGATAGAACAAATACTGATGGTTTGCTATGCGTGCCCCAGCTTAAAAACATACATGATAGACACAACAAAGTTTACCCTTTGACATCTCCACAATTCCGTCTTTCTTTTTTTCCTCAGAAGGAACTATTACGAACGTCGTGTTTATCCTTGTGTCTATCATTTATGAATTAATAGACAAACGTAGGATATTAATTTATATGTTTTAAAACTTTTTCATAGATGATAGTGTATACGACATCCTTCTTCAACTTGCTTTTTCTTTCTGTCTACAATTGTTTGGAGATCTTTCTAGGTTAATTCATGTACTTAGACTCCATTTTAGGCTGAATTGTGTCACACACTCAAATTCAGGTATTGAAATCCTAGCCCCAGTACTGCAGAATGTGACTGTGGTTGGAGATAGTGTCTTAAAAGAGTCAATGAAGTTTAAATAAAGTAACTAAGGCAGGCCCTAATCCATTATGACTGACATCCTTATAAGAAGAGGAGACTTGGACATAGACCGCTGCAGAGGGAAGGCCATGTGAAGATGCAGGGAGAAGACAGTAGCATCTGCAAGCCAAGGAGAGAAGCCTGGCACAGATCCTTCTCTCAGCCTTCACAAGGAAGGAACCAACCCTACCAACACCTCGATCTCAAACTTCCAGCCTAAAAAATTAAATTTCTGTTGTTCATCATCCAGTCTGATGCTTTGTAATGGCAGTCCAAGCAAATGAATACTGACTCCTTCTCACAAGGGAATCCTAGGGGAGGGCCAGCAGCTGGTCATGGACTAGTACGTTGCTTCTCCTCGAGATCTGTGGACTTTATCAACGGAATTTATGAAAGCCTTCATATCTATCACCTGTGCTCAGAGGAAAAGGTGGTGTTTGGTCTCATTCAGACACATTTTGGAACCATTGTTTATAATGGTGAAGAATTGGAAACATCCTAAATGTTTCCAATTTTTTAAAGTGGGATTTTTTAAATAGAATAAACTAGAGAATATTTATACCAGTGAAGCTATTTAAAAATGATATGTAATGACATGGAAAGATGATGAAAAAATTGTGTTATTTGGATAAAAAGGTTGTTTTTTAAAAGAGTAAGTATGCTAAAATTTCATCTTTATTTAAAAATATTTATTAGAAATAGACTAAACGGTTACGTAGAAAAATGATAACTTGTTTATCTCTAAGTGGTAGGTTTATAAATGCTTATATGTTTTTCTCTTGTTTCTTTTTGCTGTGATATGTAGAGTCATGTGTTGCTTAATGAAAGAAATATGTTCTGAGTAATCCAACATTAGGTAATTTCATCATTTGTGTGATCATCATGGAGTGTACTTACACAAACCTAGATGGTAAGATGCTATAGCCGACTGCACACCTAGGCTATGTGTTATAGTTTATTGTTTTCAAGCTACAGACCTGGACAGCATGTTACTATACTGAATGCTGTAGGTAACTGCAACACATGTGTACTTAAACATATTTAAACATAGAAAAGAACAATAAAAATGTGATATTACAATCTTGTGGGAACACTGCTATATATGCAGTTTGTCATTGATCGAAATGCCATGTGGTGTGTAACTTTACATATACTCTGTGTTTTCATCCCTCTTTATATAGTGAGAGAGAACAAAACCAGACAATCTTTAAGCTCTCTACCAGCTGTAGCATTCCAAGACTGATTCTGAAGCATTGGAAATTAGTTGGACTTAGTGACATAAAATGTGATTATGAAAAGAATGTTTGCCTGATTAAAAACAAAAGTTGTTATAGAATGTGGAGCTGGCTGCTACATCCATACAACCCATGGGCTTTCATGATGTTCTGGTGGTTCTGATTGCACAGGAAAAATGATGATGGCTCACCACTGCTAAATGCATTACATACTTGGAATTGGGCCAGCTGTTTTACAGGCATCATTTTACTTAATCCTCACAATAACCCAATGAGCTGGATGTTCCCATTGCAAGCTGTGACTTTGGAGAGATCCATCAATGCCCAAGGTCAGCAGCCAGGAGAGTAGGGTGTGCATTTGAACTTCAAACCCTGAGATTTGAGTCCACGACCTTCATTTTACTTTCTGCTGTCCCCTGGTGGAGCACTTCCCTTAGCTTTGTCAGGTCAGGAAAACATGGCATCCTGGGAGAGACCAAGGGTGCAAATGTAAGCCTTTTGGGTCATGAACGTTAGTAGAGAATAACCCATTGAATTCTCACTAGGGCAAATGAAGTGACTCCACAAACCAAGAGCTGATCTTGGTGGGAAATGAGTCATGAGCCTCAGTCCATGGAAAGGACATGGTGGTTCTTCTTGGTGCCAGGTTCAAGGCAGCTGGAGCTAAGTGAAGAATTGACAGTAATGAAGGGTGAATGAGGGAAATAAGCCATACTGAGATGTTTGCCTTTCCTTAAAAGTGTTATGTAAGGTTTCATGATGAGTTAATGAAACATGCTTTTACTTTAATAAAGTGTTCTAGTTTTAGAAGCATGAGGTATTGCATGCAAGCTGTGCAGTTCCCTACTCCTGCCCTGCCCTGCTCTGTATCATGGAGCTGGGAATCCCAGCTTCCCATGCCAGCTCACCCCCATCTGGCTTCAGTCAGAGCTGCTCTCAGGGTGAATCGGATGGTAGAAAGAAGAGAAGCTAGGGCACCTTCCTCCATGGCCTCCAGCAACATCTCTACTAGAGGTCACATCTCCTCTGAGGCTCTAGCCCTCACTGAATGACCCCCACATTTTCACTTCTGCTGGGTGACCTGAAACCCAAGCTCTGGTAACCCTGCTTCCTCCCATTGCCCTCCCACCTGTCAGTCTTGTGGTGGTAGCGGCTTCTTGCCATCACCAATCTTTGGCTAGCTTGCATCCTTTGCTTGATTTCTGTTTTCCCATTATCTGCGTAACCAGTTAGGTTCACTCTGTTTGACACATCAGAGTGGTTTCCTTTTTAATTGATATATAATGATTGTACATATTTTAGGGGTACATGCGATATTCTGTTAAATGGATACAATGGGTAGTTTTATCAGGGTAATTAAGATATTCATCACCTCAAACATTCATCATTTGATTCATTTCTTCTGATTGAACTCTGACTGCTATGTTCTTTTGGTTGTCAATTTCTGAGGTATCCTGTGATCTATAGGGAAAAATGTCAGATAGTGTAAGGGGACTTCAAGGAAGGTTCTATGGCAACATGAAGGTGAGTGATGATAATACCACCAGGAGCATCAGATGTGACATTCAGCTTGGCCATTAAAGAATGAGGGAGCTGGAGGAGAGAAGAGCATTTGGGTAAAGGAATCTGTGTAAACAAAGTCATGAACAGTAAGAATCCTGGTCTTGTAAATAATGACTGGTAATGAATAGAAAATAGATAAAAACTCTTCAACCCTGTGCACAGAAGATCTTCAGTGAAAGTGAGTTTGAGGATGGAGATATGCAGGGAGTATAAGAGAACTAGCAGGCTGTGGGTGTGTCTAAAATGCAAAATTTTGAAGTGCGAGGATCACTTGAGTCCAGGAGTTCAAGAATCAAGACCAGCCTGGGAAGATAACAAGATCTCATTTCTACAAAAAAATAAAAATTTAGATAGGTGTGGTTGCACACACCTGCAGTCCCAGCTATTTGGGAGGCTTAGGTGGGAGGATTATTTGAGCCCTAGCGGCTGAGGCTGCAGCGAGCTGTGATCACATCATTGCACTCAGCCTGGGCAGCAGAGGTGAGACCCTGTCTCTAAGTAAATAAATATAAAATGCAAGATTGGAGGGAGTTGGGACGGATAAACCCAGAAGGGTATATTGAGGTATGACCAAATTCCAGATTAACTATTTGGGCTTTATCTCAAGGCAACTTTAGTGATCATTGACTCCCAAGGCCTGGCCCATGAAAGGTGTTCAATCAATCTTATTGAATAAGCAAAGAACTACTGAAAACCTTGGTAAAGGGGAAAGACAAATAGAGTAATGCTCTGCAAAACTTATCTGGCAGAAACGTATAAACTCAGAGTAGTGGGAGAGGTGGAGGGTTGAGGACAAATTAGAAAGTACTGCAAGTTGGTTGGGCACAGTGTCTTATGCCTACAATCCCAGTGCTTTAGGAGGCCAAGGTGGGAAGATTCTTGAGCCCAGAAGTTTGAGACCAGTGTGGGGAATATAATGATATCCCTGTCTCTACAAAAATTAAAAAAAAATTAGCTGGGCATGGTGGCACACACCTGTTGTCCTAGCAATTCAGGAGGCTGAGACAAGAGGATCACTTGAGCCTGGGAGTTTGAGGTTATGGTGAGCTGTGAATCTTGCCACTGCACACCAACCTGAGCCACAGAATGAAACAGAAAGAAAGAAAGAACAAAAGAAAGGAAAGAAAGAAAGAAAGAAAGAAAGAAAGAAAGAAAGAAAGAAAGAAAGAAAGAAAGAAAGAAAGAAGGAAGGAAAGGAAGAAAGTAAGTTACTGCAAGCAATCATGAGCCTGAAAAAGATAAGGAAAACTCAGATATCCTAAATATCAAAAAAACTAGAATTGCAGATCTCAGATGTGGGTGACACAAGAGTGTGTCTGAGGCCCAGCATCTGAAAGACTGGGTGGATAGAAGCGCCAGCGTGAGCATATGCACGCTGATCAAGCAAGGACCCAAGAAGGGCAGGCACAGAGGAGACGGGGAAGATGCATGTTTAGTGGTGACAATTACTTAATAACCACCCTTGGATCTCCTGGCCTTTTCTCTCCTGTTATTGTAAAGACATTCATTTTTATTTAAACCCAATAAATTATTCTCTGTCAGCAAACTAGGGGGAAGGGATGAAGAAAAGACCTCGGTTTGCTCTTGGCTTTCCCTCTGTCTAGTCCAAACACTGGAAATGTCAAGTTTGCCCACTAATTAAACATGTCTGTCTTGGACTGCACTTGTATCTTCCACTGAGAAGGTGTAGATTTCCAGGGAGACATTATACATTCATGTTTCCAAATACAGCATTTTACAATCTCCCTGTGTGACACAAATACCAACTTTGTGAAAGTGTCTCCCAGTGGGATAGACACCTGAGTAAGGCAGCCTGGGTCTGGCAGCGAGCCGGGATGTGCTCAGAGCCTTTCCTTTGATTTATTTTCTTGGGGAGGAGCTGCTCTGGGAGCCTCTGTGGGGCCAGCTCTGGACCTTGTTGGATTTCCATGAATTCTGCTACACAGTTGATGTCTCCCAGGACTAGATCATGGGAAATCTTGTTCCCTGGTCATGTTGACACACCCTGCTACTGTCCTTGGTGTCTGGGTGACAGGCAACTGACAGTTTTCAAGTGTATCTGTGGCCATACTTTTCATAATTTTGCAAAGTTTGTATAGAAATGTACGAGGAAGTTACCACTATTGCTCCCATTCCACAGATGCACACTTGTAGTCTTGAAACCTTTATAGAATGAAGTTTTTTTAAAAATGTATTATCTAGCTGCTAGCTATGAGCTTGGCCCTGTGTTAGATGCTACAGATAGATTTGTAAACAAGGTTGACACAGTCCCTGCCCACCTGGAGTTTTAGTGGAGTAGAGAGCAAATAAATGATTAAGCATTGGGGAATCAGAGAGGTTAGGACACTCACCAAGAAAAAGCTTCTGCTAGTTAAGTGGCCAGGCCAGGGCTGCTTAACTTCAAATCTCTGGTCCACCTCCTAAGGAAGTAAAACATAAACCTTAAAAATGTGAGTTTAAGATGTGCGTGCCATCAAACCCCAAGGAAGTTACGGAAGAAGAGAGTGGGAGGGGCCACAGCTTGATTCTAACATGTTGCTCCCAGAGTGCCAGGCAGGGGTGCAAGCTGCCTCCCCACCCCATTGCTAAGTCACCATAACATTGTGGGTGGTGGGGAAAAACAACAAGGATGTGGGACAGAGTTTTCCACCCGTCTTCCTGAACCAGTTTTAAGTCTCAGAATCTCAGCTTCCCCATCTGAACATGGGCATCTTGACACATTGTTAGACCATGAGTGGCCAGTGCTTGGGATATCATGGACCACTCATATTTTTTAGTGCGTATGTATGTGGTGCAGGCAATGGAGCTCAAGTTAGGAATCTAAATACACATTTTTTTAAGAAAAACTTGACTGTCTATTTTTAAAATCTCTTGTTAAACAAAAGACAGTTTCACATCAGTTAAAGAAAGAAGGAAAAAATAAAAAATAAAAAATAAATAAAAAAAAGAAAGAAGGAATAATACAATGCATAAAATTTTAAAAAGATCAAAATTAAAAATAACTCTAGATTAGTTTTGTTGTTGTTGTTGTTGTTTGCTTATTTGTTTGAGATGGAGTTTTGCTCTTGTTGCCCAGGTTGGAGTGCAACAGCGCCATCTCAGTTCACTGCAACCTCTGCCTCCCAGGTTCAAGCAATTCTCCTGCCTCAGCCTCCCAAGTAGCTGGGATTACAGGCATGCACCACCATGCCCAGCTAATTTTCTTATATTTTTAGTTGAGACAGGGTTTTACCATGTTGGTCAGGCTGGTCTCAAACTTCTGACCTCAAGTGATTCACCTGCCTTGGCCTCCCAAAGTGCTGGGATTACAGGCGCAAGCCACTGTGCCTGGCCGAATGACATTAGTTTTAAAGAGCTGACTTTGTTGTCATTTTTCTCATTTCTCTTTGGACTGTGGTAAAAACTGCACCATGGATTAGTTCCATCTTTGGCCCCAGGCCCAGCAGCTGGGAAGATGGTCCGTAAGCCTCTTTCAGCTGTGTGAGTTCTGGGCTTGCGGTATTCACAGGGCCGTCTGGGGTCTGCAGCTATTCTCCTTGGAAGCAGACAGTCTTGGCTTTATTTCACTCCAGAGTTGTCTGGAGGCTTCTGTTTGGTCTGTGATCATTGAAATGGCAGTGTCCTGCTAGAGCAGCTCTCTGCAAGTCTCTCCATATGGGGACTGCATTTCCACCGGGCCTGGAAGCTCTTTTGCTCATAATATCAGTTCCCACTGATAGATTCGTCCCTGTCACACTATTTACTGAAACTAGGCCACTTAATTAAAAGCAAGAGCTTTTGCATAAACTCCAGCAGTGGCTTTATAAATTCCAAGCATTGTAAAGGGACCAGATGGAAGAATGGGCCAATTATCATAGAGCCCAATGTTCCCACCCTTTCCACCATGTTCCTTAATCATGGAGGCACCTGCTCTCCTCAGAGAGTAAGGATGCTACTTTCACTGTCAGCTTACCATGAACATGAAAAGGGTTAACCCCAGCACAAATATGATTTGCTTTCTTGGGATATATCACAAAGTCAATGGTTCAGAGATTCACTTTTTAGACAGATATGGAGCCATGTTAACCACATGGGAGAAGGGACTGCAGATGGAGCAGATGTCTTGTCGGCAGGGATTTGGGTATCAGGCTAGGAGGAGGCACTAGAGAACCAAGCCCGCTTCCAGCTCTGAGTCTTACACTGTAGAGTCTGTTGGCTTCTCCGGATTCCTTCTCTACTCTTCTCCACTCTGCTGCACCTCGGGGGCTGACCTATGTGAACTATGTGCTCTGACTCCCCTGTCTTCTGGCTTCTGCTGGCATTTGGCCAATGAAAGCTGCCAATGGGGATAGGAAGACGGGAGGAGCAGGAGGCATTTTATTCCTCATTCCCTTCTGCCAGGTCACTGTGGCTTGGCCTCGCAGGCCACTTCTCCCATCGGGCAGCTCTTCCCTTATAGTCTTCTCTCCAATTTGGGAAACTGTCAGCTCCCTTTGCTCCTTTAGGCTTCGGATTGTGGGGAGGGTGTCGGGGGCAGATATCGGCTCCCTGCTTTGTCCAGTCCTGGATACCATACTATCCTCTATTGGTTTCTCTAAACTTTGTAAACAAGTTCCTTTATTAATACTCCTCAAATAACCCTATCTGGGTGAGTCATTTCTTGACCACCAGGACTCCAACTGTGGCAGGGGTCTTTAGGAACGTCAGAAGTGAGGACAACACAGTCCTTGCACTGAGGAGCTTGCAATGGAGGTGGAGACATGAGACACAGATAGAAATGGGACCAGATTTTCTGTTAACTCAAGGCTGCTATGAGGTGTCCTTGACTCAGAAAAAGGATCAATGTGGGCTACAACACGAGGGGAAGCTTCTGGGAGGAGGCGGTGTCATGTGTCGGGTCTGAGTATAGTCCGCGTTTGGGAAGTAGGGAAGAGGTGGTGGGACCCTGGGTAGGAGAGTAGTCTAAGCAAACAGCAGGAGTCAAGAACACCCCGGGGATTGCATGTTTAACTGCAAACTCCTGTGGCATGATAGGAAAGGAAAGTGGAGGAGGAAGAAGGGAAGCATTTGAAGAGATGGAGGAGGCATGGTGAGTCTGGACTTGGTGAGAATGAACAGAACCACAGTCTGTGCAAATATCTCCTTCCCTCTGTCCAAGGTGGAGCTTTGGCTTCTTTCAGGCTCATTGGTCTGAAAGAGCCAGCTGCCCTGGAACAGCTGGCTGGACTGTTCTCAGCATTGAGCTCTCAGATCAAATATCCCATCTTTTGAGAAGCCTTCTGTGGCAGCCAGCCTCCGAGGTGGCCCCGGTGACACCCACCTCTTGGTATTCACAATCTTGTGTAGTTACTTCCTGTTGAGTGAGGGCTGGACCTAGTGACTTGAGTCTAAAGAACAAAATAAAATGGAAGTATGTGTGTTTGTGTGTGTGCATTTCAGAGACTGTTGTAAAAGGCAGTGTGGCATCTTCCTCTCCTGCAGATGACTTATGCTGGGGGAAGC
This sequence comes from Saimiri boliviensis, assembly GCF_048565385.1. Taxonomy (NCBI): domain Eukaryota; kingdom Metazoa; phylum Chordata; class Mammalia; order Primates; family Cebidae; genus Saimiri; species Saimiri boliviensis. Next base: position 123,221,411 of record NC_133449.1, read on the forward strand.
TATTCCAGCTGTCCCATACAGAGACATGCCTGGCATGGTGCAGGCCAACAGCTGCATGGGGACAAATCCACCAGCTTCAGGCAAGCCTTCTTTGACCAAACCCCCAGATGACAACTTGATTGCAGTTTTATGAGAGACCCTTAGCCAGACCCACTCCAGGTAAGCCACTTCCAGATTCCTGACCCTTAGAAACTGAGAAAACAAATGTTTGTAGTTTTTAGTAGCTAATGTGTTGTACAAAAATAGATTACCAATACACACAGCTTCTCTGACCACAGAAATTAAATCAGCACCTCCCCCTCCACCCTGCACCTCCTGTTAGCATCACACCATGCCCCAGCCTCACATGACCTGGCTGTTTTTCTCTCTGAGGGGCCTCCTTATTCCTGCTAAAGTACGTTACTGCTTTCCTTGCTGCTCCTTGAATCTGTGGGGCATGCCCCAACCTCAGCACTTTGGAAAGAAAGTACCTACTGTTCTTTCCTTCTAGAAAATTCTTTCCCAGTTACATGCATGGCGTGCTCTCTCTCTTCCTTCAGTTTCTCAGTGACCCCTTCCCTGATCACTCTATTTCAAAGTATAACCACATCCCCAATGCCTCCCTTGATTTGTCTGTGTATATTTTTTCCATAGCATGTATCAATGCCAGACACAGCATATATTTCTACCAATTTATCTTGTTTATTTAAAAAAATTTTTTTTTTCTCACTAAAAGGTAAGCTCCACGAGGCCAGGCATTTCTATCTGTTTTGTTCATCATTGTATAACCAGTACTTAGAACAGTGCCTGGTGTATAATAGGTGCTCAATAAGTATTTGTTGAATAAATGATGATCACTTATTTTTTCTGTGTTTTGGCCCTCCTCACCCCTTGGTATACCTATGAAGTTGTGATTTTATGGGGAAAAGGGATTTGGCAGACATAATAAAGGTTACTCATCAGTTGACTTTAAGATAGGAAAATATTAATAATTTTGGTTTATCCAAGCAGAGGCAATATAAGTATATGAGCCCAGGCCAGGTGCGATGGTTCATGCCTGTAATCCCAGCACTTTAGGAGGCCGAGGTGGGCGGATCATGAGGTCAAGATCGAGACCATTCTGTCCAACATGGTGAAACTCTTTCTCTACTAAAAATACAAAAAATATTATCTGGGCGTGGTGGCGCGTGCCTATAGTCCCAGCTACTTGGGAGGCTGAGGCAGGAGAATTGCTTGAACCCGGGAGACGGAGGTTGCAGTGAGCCAAGGTGGTGCCACTGCACTCCAGCCTGGTGCCTGGTGATGGAGCGAGACTCTGTCTCAAAAAGAAAAAAAGTATATGAGCCCTTAAGCATGGAGAGTAAGGCAGAAAAGAAAATCAGCAAGATTCCAAGCATGAGCAATAGCTGATGAGAAGAGGTGTAGAGTCCATGAGATAAGAAGGAAGGCAGGCAGCCTCCAGAGGCTGCGAGAGTGGCCCCAGACTGACGGCCAACAAGGAAGCAGGAACCTTCATCCTGCAGCCACAGGGAACTGGATTCTGCCAGTAATCGGAATGAACCTGGGAGATTCTTCCCAGAGTTTCCTGATAGGAGTACAGCTGACACTTTGATGTTGGCCTGGTGAGCCTTGGAGCAGAGAACTCACGTGCGCCTACCTGGATTTCTGACCTACAGAACTGTGAAGCAAATACATGGTTGTTGTTTTAAGCTGTTTAATTCATGGTAGTGTGCTGTGGTGGCAATAGAAAACTAAGACAGAACCCTCTTAATAGACTCTGAATTATTGGCTATTATGTTGCTAGTTTGTTTAGTGTGAGCTCAGAGCTATTGTCCGTCTTGCAGCCCCAGTGCTTACAACAATGCCTGGCACAGAGTTGAATACATACTTGCTGTATGAATGAATGGATAAATTAATGGATGGATGAATGCGCCTCCACTTTACAGTGGGCTGGGGGTATCTGTTGGCTTGTCTGGGGTCCACTAGATTGTGAGAATCTCAGGCGCCAGGGCCCTTTGCATTCAGCCACACAACCTCAGTGCCCTTCCCAGACCTGCCTCAGAGCAGGTTGCAGTACACCTTTGCAAATTCATGGACAGCCTAGGACCAAGTTACAAAGGAAGAGCACACAACACCGGCAAAATAACCTGACTCTGTATGCAAAGCCCTTATCCCCTCTAGTCAGAAATTATGAGACAGGCTTTGGTAACAGATTCAAATGCAGCTGAGCTTTTTACTAACTTCACTTCCTCTGAGCTTCAGTTTCAAGCTCTCAAGTGGACATGATGATGATAATACTCATCTCCCAGGGCATCTTTACGAAGATTAATGAAACTGTACAAGTAGAAGACTTTGCACACGGTAGGTGCCTAATAAATAGTAGTTCTTATTAGTTTGCCTTTTGTTGAATCCTGCACCTTGGTGTTTTCTGGGGAAAGCTTCAGGTGAGTTTTTAGAGAATTTCTCTTGAAATCGATGACAAGTCTGGTCGGTGACATCTACTTGGACTTCCATGATGAACTCCCCCAACCGAATTTGGTGTCTGCTTTCACATCCACACCAAAGGCAATCAGCTTCCTCTGGCTACAGCCATCCAGCGACCAGATTGACACAAAGCAAATACAATTGATGTGAGTGGAAGGACAATGATTATAAAACACATGGCACAAATGACAATGTTGAGTTGATCCATTTAGAAATGATGGAATGAAATAGACTGTTATTGAACACACACAGATACTCACAGACACACACAGATATTCATGCACAAACACATGTTTATACTTACACATGCACATACCCCTCACTGAAAAGGTTAAAGACAGTTAAACTATCACGGGAATGGATACAAAATATTGCATGGGGATTTAGAGGCAAGAAATACAAGGAAACATAATGCACTGTAAATTAAAGTCATTTATAAAGTGCAACCGGCACCCAGATAGAAAGGAAAAAGGATTTGTCAGCAAAAGTGGGGTGTCCTGTTATTTATTTACAGACTATTTCTATGGGACAGAAGAGAATATTTATTAAGGGCTTGCTGGTGTACACATACAAACATATTAATGCTGGGCACTGAGGACACCTACCTAATTATTTGTCTCAAAATGACTTTGTTCATTTGTTAGTTTTAAGCCCACGAGGTCCCTCTGGTATTCCTCGGAGAGTCTGTTCTCTCACCAGTGTGGATCTCTTTAGCTCCAGGTCTGGCCTTGCCTGCTCTGTGGACAGACAGCATGGAAAAGGTTACTCTCAGAAGTTACCACAGCCTCCTCTGACTTAACAAAACTGCTACCTTCATTCAGCAATGCTGACAGGGTCTGTGTGTTGGATTTTCTGCCCTGCCTCTGCAGTGAGCATGTCTTTTGGGTATTTGAGGGGAGCCACTTCTAGCCTAAGGAGCTATGGATTTGATACCCCTTCCCTGCCCCCTGCATTAGAAAGGAGTATGTGCTAGCCGGGCGCGGTGGCTCACGCCTGTAATCCCAGCACTTTGGGAGGCCGAGGCGGGTGGATCACGAGGTCAAGAGATCGAGACCATCTTGGTCAGCAAGGTGAAACCCCGTCTCTACTAAAAATACAAAAATTAGCTGGGCATGGTGGTGTATGCCTGTAATCCCAGCTACTCGGGAGGCTGAGGCAGGAGAATTGCTTGAATCCGGGAGGCGGAGGTTGCGGTGAGCCAAGATTATGCCATTGCACTCCAGCCTGGGTAACAACAGCGAAACTCCGTCTCAAAAAAAAAAAAAAAAAGAAAGGAGTATGTGTTACCTGGGTATCACCTGGGCCACTTGTGACCCTAACAGAAACAATTAATAAATCTGGAAGCAAAAACAAACAGAGTAGCCAGAGAAGAAGGTGAGTCATATATTAGAAAACACTGGTTGCAAAGAATATAATGGTGTGGATGGTGAAAAGGGAAAGGAGAAGGCATAAGAACCTCCACTACTCAGACTGGAGAGAGGGCTTGGGAGCATTTTGAGAGGATAAAGTGAGATTATGTTTGTAAAATATTTAGCACAATGCCTGTCACCTAGGAGTGCTAAATAAATGGTAAATAATAATTATTAGACACTAAAAATATTAGCAATGAGAACTTGTACCTTTTAAGAAATCTTTTGCTATCTAAGCAGCTTATCTGAATTGTAGAAGCACACATAATGTTTATTGTCATAAAGATCTTGCTTTCTAAAGCAATATTACCAGTTCAAAAATTGGAACCCAACTGAGACCCTATGGGGACAGCTACACAAAAGAAATTTAAAGCCAACACCAGCTGCTGATATTTAAGAAGGAGGCATCTCCTGAGATCAAGGAGAAATGTAACATGTCACTGATGTGTTGCCTGATGTGAAGTAATTTGAAAAATTGATTAGGTGATTTTCATACCATACAATGAAAATATAACCATTCATTGCACCTCACGCAAACACAAGTTAGTTCTGAACTCTGCGATGGATACTATAGTGAGTACCCTAGGAAGCATCCAAGTGGAAGTGCAGAAAATTAGGATTCAAGAGACAAATCTCCACAACAAAGAAACAGCAACAAAGAAAAACATGACTTGCTTGAGTCCCTAGAAATGATGAAAGCTAGGTCTAGGAACCAGGCTCCATGCTGCTGGAATCCTATATGTACTGGCAACGATTTCTTTCTGCCTGAACAGTTTCCTTTTCCCTTCAGTAGCAATACCATCTCCTATCTTTTCTCATAGAATCACACTTCTCCCATTTTCAGACCATGTGTTTCAAATGCAGCTGACTTCTTTCAGCTCCAGTGAGAAGCAGGGTGAAGCAGGTGTACCAGGTCTGGCCAGCCAGGGCACCATGACAGTGATGGGCTCAGGGAGAAGCACATGGTCCAAGTGGAGTCGGCAAGATTCAGTGCTGGGACTTTTGTTAAAATTGTTGAAAACAGAAAATCTCCCATTCTAAAGGGATTGCCTGGGAGCCACGAAAAAAAAATAAGAAGAAGAAAGAAAGAAAGATGCTGTTTGAGAATGAATATAGACAAGGAAAACTGGAACTGAGAGAGTGTGAGGTCAGGTCCTGATACAATTATTTAAGCTCATGGATCCAGCACAGCTTGAAAGCAGTCGTACTACTAGAGAAAGGGAGGAATGAATAGATAGATAGATAGATAGATAGATAGATGGATAGATAGATAGATAGATAGATAGATAGATGATAGATAGATAATAGATGGGTAGGTAGATAGAAAATAGATAGATGATAGATTGATAGGTAGATAGATGATAGGTAGATGATTGATAGGCGCATAGATGATGGATAGATGATAGAGATGGACAGATAATAGAAAGATAAGTAGATAGAAGATTGATAGATAAAGATGGACAGATGGATAGATGATAGAAAACAGGTAGATAGGTAGATAGATAGACAGATAGATAAGTAAATAGATATAGCTTATGTTATCTTGGGTTGATGTCACTTATTTGTACCTGAATAAATCCTAGCTAATATAAAATATAAATCCATTCCTCTCCTGATACACCACCCTGCCTTTTTAATGTTGCCCTTTGAGAAAATACTATGGTAAAGTAACTGCTAAATACTTGAGTGTGTCTCCCTAGAGAGAGCCCTCCCATGTAAGTCTAGCACCTGTGCCTACAGGAGATGCTAATAAGGTGCCCTGGCCCCTATGCAGACCTGACTGTGGCGGGGGGAGGAGGAGGGATGATGGGAAGCAGAAGTCAGGAAATGCCTACAGGCAGGAATGAGCAGACTCTCCCGCATACCTGGCAATGACATGGCACCTTAGCAGTGAGACCTGTCAGCTCAGGCATCAACTGTGCCACAGTGGCCTTCGTCAGAAAAGACATCTTAACAGGAAATAGTGAAACCACCTCTGAGGTGGCTGTGAGTGTCATGACTGAGGCGTAGAGGGAAAGTGGCTATAGTGTACAGAATAGCAGGAAATCAGGAGTTGCAAAATGCAAAGTCCAGGGTGGGCTACTGCTTGCTGATAAGGGCCTTGGAAAAGCCTACAGCTCCAAGTTCCCAGCCTGTGAAATAGGAATAAAGATTCCTTCCTACCTTAGGATTTCCTGAGGCTCAAAGGTGGCTGGTAATTGTAGTAAAGAATGACATTTTTTGTTCATTAATATGTCAGTGCCATGTTTATTGTCTTGCCTACCTTTCCTCATTGAAACTTCGCAAGATCTCTATGAGGGAGGCCATGTTGTTATGCACATTGTGCAAATGAGAAAACTCAGGCTCACAGAAATTGAATGATTTTCCCAAGGTCATACAACAAATGAGTGGCAGAGCCAGGATCTGAACTCACAGTGCAAGTCCAGGGCTGTACCCTACTATTTCCTAATGTGATCAGAGAATATGAAAAAAAGCTTGAAGGCATGGACAGTGAGAGCCAAATGTCCAGAGTGTGCTGTGTTTAGATTAATTCTTTCTATTTTTCATTAGGTTTTCTGTTATTAGTACAGCAACTCTTCTCTAAAAAGCTCTAGCATCTGGGATAAATTACTGTCTTTGTCCAGATAGGTGAGTTGTAATAAACAGCCTTAAAGTCTCAGTTGCCTAGCACAGTGGAATTTTATTTCTTGCTCATATAACGCACTGTAGGTGTTTGGTTGGTGACCTTCCCATGTTTACCCAGGGGCACAGAGTCCTTCCATCTTATAATGTTAGTATCCTCTGTGGCCCTAGAGTGGCCTGCTCTACCCTTCAAATTCAGCTGGAAGACAGGAAAAGAGAGAGAATTGCACATAGAAAGGTTTTTGTGGGCCACTAGGACAGACACATTCACTTTATGCACATTTTCTTGGCCAGAACTCAATCATGACTACATAACTACAAAAGAGATGGGGAATGCATTCTAGGTGTGTGCTCAGGAGGAAATGGGTTTTGTTGAACAAATAGAAGTCACTGCCACATTTATAAAAATAACCATTTTTCCAGCTTACAAATTTTTTGTGATTTTTATTGATTTCATGTTCCCTGTCTGGACTGCCCAGGAATCAGGGCAATCAATGTCTTTGGCTCAGCCTCCATTTTAATACCTTGAAGAAGACATAATTGATGAGAGAAAGGAAAACAAGACTCCATCCCAGTGAAGCCTCTGATAATCCCCTCTCTGGTGGATGCTGGGATGCACCACCCAGGTTCCTTCTGGACAAAGGTGCTCATCCCCCATTGCTGGTGTGTCGTTGGCTGACAGATGTCAGCTGAGATGCTCTCCAGAAGTTCTCCTCAGATGAAGACAGCTGTCTCACCCAAGGTTATGACCTCTTCACAGGAACAACTTCCAGACAATGACTCCATGATGTGTAATATAAAGACCAACCCCCTTGCTGCATAGTGGGACAAACAGGGTGCTCCCAGCTCCAGAGCTCCTGTGGGGTTAATTGAGACTAATTGAGGTTAACTGTGGCTGCGTCATAGCCCAAAACATCCTTTTGCACAATCCTACTTCTTCCCCTCCCCAACAGATGTGGTCCTGAAGATTATCCTCAATCAGCTTCCTCTGATAAAACTCTATTTCAGAGTCAGTTTCCTTAGAAACTGAGCATAAAACAATTGGTGTCAAGAGTGGTTTAAAGAAGCAGACTCCAAAATGGAGTTTTGGAGCTGGGTCCCCTGCTAACCAGCTGACAGTGAGAATAGTGCCACTGGCTGTAGGTGAAGCATGGATAATGCTGAAGCAGCTCAGTTATTAAAACTCACCAGTGGTGAACAGGGTGGGACAGTAGTGAAAGGGAATATCCTGGAAGGGGAATTTGAGAAGTGCAAGGAAAGTCATGGTTATAAGGACTGTGGAATCAGATGGGGTGTGTGTGTAGACAGAGTCTCGCTCCATTACCCAGACTAGAGTGGCAATGGTGCAATCTTGGCTCACGGCAACTTCTGCCTTTCAGGTTCAAGCAATTCTGGTTCCTTGGCCCCCCAAGTAGCTGGGACTACAGGTGTACACAACAATGCTCGGCTAATTTGGGATACTCTACTATAAGCAAAGTAGTTGGGGTTCCACCATATTGCCCAGGCTGGTCTTGAACTCCTGCACTCAGACAATCTGCCAGCCTTGGCATCTCAAAGTGCTGGGATTACAGGTGTGAGCCACCATGCCCTGCCTAAAATTAGATGGTTTTTGTGATAGTCCATGCATTAGGAAGAGACAGTGAATGGCTATGGGAGTTTGTAAAGGCAAAGTTGAAAGTCATATGGCATCTTTGGCTGCATGTAAAAGAGTCTTCCATCCTTTGTGACCAAAAGATGTAAAAAGCTAAGGATCAAGCCCCATATTTAATTAATAGAGCATCAATGACTAGTGGTGGTTGAATTCTCAACTTTGGCAAATCTGCTCTACAAGGGTCAGGGTTAGAAAGGAATGGGACATGGAGATAAGGGATGTGGGAACAACTGGTTGAGGCATTTGAAAGTCTTGAATTCACAGATCCCTCTTAATACCCTGAGCTGAAAGAAGGGGTCCACTCCTCCCCATTAAGGGCTAGCACCACCCTGGTGCCAAAATCTGTCTTAGTCAGCTCTGGCTTCCATAACAAAATACCATAGATTTGGTGGTTTAAATAAGAAAAGTATGTTTTCTTCTAGTTTTGGAGGATTGCAGCCTGAGATCAGGGTGTCAGCATAGTCAAGTTCTAAGAGGGCTTTCTCCTGACTTGCAGATGGCTGCCTTCTCACTGTGTCCTCATGTGATGGAGAGAGAGAGAGAGAGAGAGAGAAATTGAGACAGAGAGAGAGAGAGATTATCTTTCTCTCTCCCTCTTTTTTTTCACTGTACTTTAGGTTCTGGGGTACATGTGCAGATCATGCAGGATTGCTGAATAGGAACATACATGACAATGTGGTTTGCTGCCTCCATCCCCCCATCACTCACATCTGGCATTTCTCCCCATGTTATCCCTCTCCAACCTCCCCACTCCTCACTGTGGCTCTCCTAATCCCCCCATAACAGACCCCAGTGTATGATGCTCCCTCTTTGTGTCCATGTGTTCTCATGTTCAACATCCACCTATAAGCGAGAACATGCTGTGTTTGATTTTCTGTTCTTGTGTCAGTTTGCTGAGAATGATGATTTCCAGATTTGTCCATGTCCCTACAAAGTACATAAACTCATTTTTTATGGCTGCATAGTATTCCATGGTGTATATGTGCCACATTTTCCTTGTCCAGTCTATCATGGATGGGAATTTGGGTTGGTTCCAGGTCTTTGATACTGTAAACAGTACCATGATGAACATACATGTGCATGTGTCTTTAAAATAGAACGATTTATAATCCTTTGGGTATATACCCAGTAATGGGATTGCTGGTTCAAATGGAATTTCTATCTCTTGGTCCTAGAGGAATCACGACACTGTCTTCCACAATGATTGAATGAATTTACACTCCCATCAACAGTATAAAAGTGTTCTTGGGCCGGGCATGGTGGCTCAAGCTTGTAATCCCAGCACTTTGGGAGGCCGAGGCGGGTGGATCACGAGGTCGGGTGATCGAGACCATCCTGGTCAACATGGTGAGACCCCGTCTCTACTAAAAATACAAAAAATTAGCTGGGCATGGTGGCACGTGCCTGTAATCCCAGCTACTCAGGAGGCTGAGGCAGGAGAATTGCTTGAACTCAGGAGGCAGAGGTTGCAGTGAGCCAAGATCACACCATTGCACTCCAGCCTGGGTAACAAGAACGAAACTCTGTCTCAAAAAAAAAAAAAGTGTTCTTATTTCTCCATATGCTTTCCAGCATCTGTTGTCTCCAGATTTTTTAATGATAGCCATTCTAACTGGCGTGAGTATCTCAACATGGTTTTGATTTACATTTCTCCAGTGACCAGTGACGATGAGCTTTTTTTCATGTTTGTTGGCCTCATATATGTCTTCTTTCAAAAAGAATCTGTTCATATTGTTCCCCACTTTTGAATGAATTTGTTTGTTTTTTCCTTATAAATCTGTTTTAGTTCTTTGTAGATTCTGGGTATTAGCCCTTTGACAGATGGGTAGATTGTGAAATTTTTTCCATTCTGTTGGTTGCTGGTTCACACTAATGATTGTTTCTTTTGCTCTACAGAAGCTCTGGAGTTTAATTAGATTCCATTTGTCTATTTTGGCTTTTGTTGCTGATGCTTTTTGTGTTTTAGTCATGAAGTCCTTGCTTATGCCTATGTTCTGAATGGTTTTGCCTAGGTTTTCTTCTAGGGTTTTTATGGTGTTAGGTCTAATGTTTAAGTCTTTAATCCATCTGGAGTTAATTTTAGTGTAAGGTGTCAGGAAGGGGTCCAGTTTCTGCTTTCTACACATGGCTAGTCAGTTTTCCCAACACCATTTATTAAACAGGAAATCTTTTCCCCTTTGCTTGTTTTTGTCATGTTTGTCAAAGATCAGATGGTTGTAGATGTGTGGTATTGCCTCCAAGGTCTCTGTTCTGTTCCATTGGTCTATATCTCTGTTTTGGTACCAGTACCATGCTGTTTTGATTACTGTAGTCTTGTAGTATAGTTTGAAGTCGGATAGTGTGATGCCTCCAGCTTTGTTCTTTTTGCTTAGGATTGACTTGGCTATGCAGCCTCTCTTTTGGTTCCATGTGAAGTTTAGGATAGTTTTTTCCAGTTCTGTGAAGAGGGTCATCGGTAGCTTGATGGGGATAGCATTGAATCTATAAATTACTTTGGGCAGTATGGCCATTTTCATAATATTGATTCTTCCTAACTGTGAGCATGGAATGTTTTTCCATCTGTTTGTGTCCTCTCTTATTTCCTTGAGCAGTGGTTTCTAGCTCTCCTTGAAGAGGTCCTTTACATCCTTTGTTAGTTGTATTCCTAGGTATTTTATTCTCTTTGTAGTAATTGTGAATGGCAGTTCATTCTTGATTTGGCTCTCTTTAAGTCTGTTATTGGTGTATAGGAATGCTTGTGATTTCCGCACATTGATTCTGTATCCTGACACTTTGTGGAAGTCGTGTATCAGTTTCAGGAGATTTGGGGTTGAGATGATGGGGTCTTCTAAATATACAATCATGTCGTCTGCAAATAGAGACAATTTGACTTCCTCCTTTCCTATTTGAATACCCTTTATTTCTTTTTCTTGCCTGATTGCTCTGGCTAGAATTTCCAATACTATATTGAATAGCAGTGGTAAGAGAGGGCATCCTTGTCTAGTTCCAGATTTCAAAGGGAATGCTTCCAGTTTTTGCCCATTCAATATGATATTGGCTGTAGGTGTGTCGCAAATAGCTTTTATTATTTTGAGATATGTTCCATTAATACCTGATTTATTGAGAGTTTTTAGCATAAGGGGCTGCTGAATTTTGTCAAAGGTCTTCTTTGCATCTATTGAGATAATCATGTGGTTTTTGTCTTTGGTTCTGTTTATGTGGTGGACTACATTTATAGACTTGCATATGTTGAACTAGGCTTGCATCCCTGGGATGAAGCCTACTTGATTGTGATGGATAAGTTTTTTGATATGCTGTTGCAATCGGTTTTCCAGTATTTTATTGAATATTTTTGCATCTATGTTTATCATGGATATTGGCTTGAAGTTTTCTTTTTTTGTTGAGTCTCTGCAGCATTTTGGTATCAGAATGATTTTGGTCTCATAAAATGATTTGGGAAGGATTCCCTCTTTTTGTATTGTTTGGAATAGTTTCAGACTGTGTGGTATCAGCTCCTTTGTACTCTGGTTGAATTTGACTGTGAACCCATCTGGAACTGGATTTTTTTGATTGGTAGGTTATTAATTGCTGCCTCAACCTTAGCCCTTGTTATTGGTCTACTCAGGGTTCTGACTTCTTCCTGGTTTAGGCTTGAGAGGGTGCAAGTGTCCAGGAATTTATCCATTTCTTCCACGTTTACTGGTTTATGTGCATAGAGTTGTTTGTAGTAATCTCTGATGGTAGTTTGTATTTCTGTGGAATCAGTGGTGATATACCCTTTATCATTTTTTATTGCATATATTTGATTCCTATCTCTCTCTCTTTTTTTATTAATCTGCTAGTGGTCTATTTTGTTGATCTTTTCAAGAATACAGCTCCTGGATTTATTGATTGTTTGAAGGGTTTTTTTGTGTCTCTATCTCCTTCAGTTGTGCTCTGATCTTAGTTATTTCTTGTCTTCTGTTAGGTTTTGAGGTTTTTTTTTATCTTGCTCCTCTAACTCTTTCAGTTTTGATGATAGGGTGTCGACTTTAGATCTTTCCTCACTTCTCATGTGGGCATTTATTGCTACAAATATCCCTCTAGACACTGCTTTAAATGAGTTCCAGTGATTCTGGTACATTTTGTCTTCATTCTTGTTGGTCTTGAATAACATCTTTATTGCTGCCTTCATTTCATTGTTTATCCAGTTGACATTCAGGAGCCAGTTGTTCAGTTTCCGTGAAGTTGTGCAGTTCTGAGTTAGTTTCTTAATTCTGGGTTCTAATTTGATTGCACTGTTGTCTGAGTGACTGTTTGTTATGATTTCTGTTCTTTTGCACTTGCTGAGGAGTGATTTACTTCCAATTATGTGGTCAATTTTAGAGTAGATGTGATGTGGTGTGGAGAAAAATGTACATTTTGTGGATTTGGGGATGTCTATTAGGTCAGCTTGGTCCAGAATCTGAGTTCAAGTCCTGGATATCCTTGTTAATTTTCTGTCTCATTTATCTGTCTAATATTGACAGTGGAGTGTTAAAGTCTCCCACTATTATTGTGTGGGAGTCTTAAGTCTCTTTGTAGGTCATTATGAACTTGCTTTATATATCTGGGTCTTCCTGAATTGAGTGCATATGTACTTGGAATCATTAGCTCTTCTTGTTGAATTGATCCTTTTATGATTATGTAACACTCTTTGTCCCTTTTGATCCTTGTTAGTTTAAACACCATTGTATCAGTGACTAGAATTGCAATCCCTGCTTTTTTTTTTCTCTCTCTCCCTTTGCTTGGCAAATATTCCTTCATCCCTTTATTTTAAGCCTATGTGTCCCTGCATGTGAGATGGGTTTCCTGAATATGGCACACCAAAGGGTCTTGACTTTTTACCCAATTTGCCAGTCTGTGTCTTTTGATTGGGGCATTGAGCCCATTTACATTTAAGGTTAATATTGTTATGTGTGAATTTGATCCTGCCATTTTGATGCTAGCTGGTTGTTTTGCCCGTTAGTTAATGCAGTTTCTTCATTGTGTCGATGCTCTTTACCATTTGGTACATTTTTGGAGTGGCTGGCACTGGTTGTTCCTTTCCATGGTTAGTGCTTACTTCAGGAGCTCTTGTAAGGCAGGCCTGGTGGTGATGAAATCTCTGAGCAATTGCTTGTTCATAAAGGATTTTATTTCTCCTTCACTTATGAAGTTTAGTTTGGCTGGATATGAAATTCTAGGTTGAAAGTTCTTTTCTTTAAGGATGTTTAATATTGGCCCCCACTCTTCTGGCATGTAGGGTTTCTGCTGAGAGACCTGCTGTGAATCTGATGGGCTTCCCTTTGTGGATAACATGACTTTTCTCTCTGGCTGCCCTTAGCATTTTTTCCTTCATTTCAACCCTGGTGAATCTGATAATTGTGTGCCTTGGGGTTGCTCTTCTTGAGGAATATCTTTGTAGTGTTCTCTGTATTTCCTGGACTTGAATGTTGGCCTGCCTTGCTAGGTTGGGGAAGTTCTTCAGGATAATATCCTGAAGAGTATTTTCCAGCTGGGATTCATTCTCTCTGTCACATTCAGGTATACCTATCAAACATAGATTAGGTCTTTTCACATAATCCCATATTTCTTGGAGGCTATGTTCATTTATTTTCACTCTTTTTTCTCTAATCTTGCCTTCTCATTTTATTTCATTGAGTTGATCTTCAATCTCTGATATCCTTTCTTCTGCTTGGTCGGTTTGCCTATTGAAACTTGTGTATGCTTCATGAAGTTCTTGTGTTGTGTTTTTCAGCCCCATCAATTCATTTATATTCCTCTTTAAGCTGTTTATTCTCATTTGGATTTCTTCTAACCTTTTTTTAAGCTCCTGGTTTCTTTGCATTAGGTTAGAACATGTTCTTTTACCTCAGAGAAGTTTATTATTATCCACCTTCTGAAACCTTTTTGTGTTAGTTAATCAGACTCATTCTCCATCCAGCTTTGTTCCCTTGGTAGTGAGGAGTTGTGAACCCTTGGAGGAAGAGAGGTATTCTGGTTTTTGGTGTTTTCATCCTTTTGGTGCTGGTTTCTTCCCACCTTTGTGGCTTTAACTACCTGTGGTCTTTGTAGTTGGTGACTTTTGAATAGAGTCTCTGAGTGGATGTCCTTTTTGTTGATGTTGAAGGTATTTCTTTCTGTTTTTTAGTTTTCCATCTAACAGTCAGGGCCCTCTGCTTTAGGACTGCTGGAGGTCCACTCCAGACCCTGCTTGCCTGGGGATCACCTGTGGGAGCTGCAGAACAGTAAGGGTTGCTGCTGGTTTCTTCTTCTGTTATCTTCATCCCACAAGGATATCCACCAGATGTCAGGCTGAGCTCTCTTTTATGAGGTGTCTCTTTTTATATACTGGGGTCAGAAAGCTGCTTGAGGAGACAGTCTGTTCCTCATAGGAGCTAAAGTGCTATGCTGGGAGCTCTGTTCTTTCATTCAGGGCTGCTGGGCAGGTATGTTTAAGTCTGCTGCAGCGGAACTCATAACCTCCTCTTTTCTCAGGTGCTTTGTCCTGGGAAGGTGGGGTTTTATTTCTAAGCTCCTGATGTGCTGCTGCCTTTTTTCAGAGATGTTCTACCCAGCAAGGAGGTAGCCCAGTCACAGTCTGCCAGCAGAGGTGTTGCTGAGCTGCTGCAGGCTCTGCCTAGCTGCTGTGTAAATTTCCTTGCAGTTTTCTTTACAGAGGTACAGTTAGAACTGCTTCAGTAATGGCGATCTGCCTCAGTAATGGCAGATTGTCTAGGTAGTGGTAGACTGCCTCAGTAATGGCAGATTGCCTCAGTAGTGGCAATCTTCCTCAGTAATGGCAGACTGCCTTGGTAATGGTTGATGCCCTTTCCCCCACAGCACTGGACTATCCCCATCCAGCTGTGCTTGCTGTGAGGCTCTCAATCCAGAGCTTTTCAGATTACTGGTCTTTGTTGGGGTGGGACCTGCTGAGCCAGATCATCTGGATCCCTGTTTCAGCCCCCTCTTTTTCAGTTGAATGGGCAGCTCTGTTTCAGAGTCATTCCAGGTGCCAATTGAAACAGCCACCCACATTTGTGTGAGTTTTTGTGTGGAAACCTGTAGTGCTGGCTGAAATAGCCATGCTGGAAACTCGTGGTGCTTTTCTGCCAGGGAATCTCTTGTTCTGTGGGCAGTAAAAACTCGTTTGGAAATGTGGTGATCACTCACCCTCTGCACTGTTCTCTCTGGGAACTGCACCCCAGAGCTCTTCCTATTCAACCATCTTGGATCCATCTTTCTGTTTTTATAAGCCCACCAATATTATCAGATTAGGGCTCTACTCTAATGACATCCTTTAACCTTAGTTACTGACTAAGAGATCTATCTTCAAATATAGTTACATTCAGATTAAGGCTTCAACACATGAATTTGGGATGAGGGGTACACAATTCAGTCCACAGCAGCCTCCTTGCTTGATGGCTATGTAGAAGCCCCTACTTTGCATGAAAACACACACTGCCTTCCCCCACTTCAGCATCTACCCTCACCTCATCTCCTTGTCACCAGACTAATTACTAGGATTAAATTACAAAGGAAAAAAAGCCAGCAGAGGAAATCCTGGGCCTGCTAAGAGAGGACAGGCATATATCCTGAAGGACCCATGGGACCTGCAAACATATCCCAACAGGAGATAGAAGAGTGTGAATGAGACTGAATACTGAGGCTCCTGGGTCAAAGGGACAGTTGAATAAGGGAGAACTTGTCAATATGGGAACACAAAAGACTGTAACACACTCATGTGTTGCTCTTGGAAGCATGGTCCAAAATTATAGTCCAAGTTAAGTAAAAATGGCAGAACTTCTAGGGTATTTCTGAATGAAGGGATGAAAGGCTTAAGGAAGTTGGCAAGCTGGAATTGGTATATTACCTAAAGCCAAACATCCATCAGCCAACTATGCTCTGCAAGTGGGACAAGAAGGCACTCTATTTATGAAATGAAAAAAAAAAAATGCACTAGTGAGAGGGGCATGAACATTGATGAGAAGTCCAGTGATGGCCGACCTCTATAGTTCATGATAATGGTAGGAAATGCTATCAGTCTATCATATTTCCTTGATAACAGTAGGGTTGATACCAACAGAATCTCCAGTCAGCAGAGGTGAGATGGCAGTACTCAGTCATCAGAAGCAAGGAAGATGCAATTATTGTAATAAGTGACAAGGTCAGAGTGGTAGTCAAGGGGCCTTGACCTTCTGAGAGATATGAAGATGGTTAATAGACCCAGCATTACTATTGATGATACAGATGGACAACCAACAACTACATTGCTCAACCTGTACAATCAAAAGAAATCAAGAATGAATGATCAGGAGGCTGGGAGCAATTGTCACAACAAAAAATTAGAGTCAACAGAACAGATTTGCATCTGACTACTTTTCAGATCCATAACTGACTTAAGGAGAGGCCAGGGCTCCAGGAAGAAATATTCTGTAATACAATGGCAGGTATATAAGGAGATGATTCAAGCAGCTCTTCTAAAAAGGGACCTATTATCATTTAACAGTCATACTAAAGAAAAGAGAATGCCCAAACATTGGAGTTAGACACAGGGTTGGAGTTGATGCTGCACCAGGAACTCAAAGCAACATCATAAATCCTTCTATTAAGTGAGAGTAGCTTGGACCAGGTATTAAATTCAGTCTTAACTCAGGTGTAGATCATCTTGCTTAATTGGGCCCACAGTTTCACCAGGGGTCGTTTCCCCGATTCCCAAATATATAATGCCAACTGACGTATTTGGTAACTAATAGAGCCGCCATACTGGTTTCCATGCTTGTGGAAAAGCCAAGTGGAGGCTACTGAAACTGTCCTACACCTTATACCACAATTTAGTAAATCAAAACAATATCATGAACCAGGTGATTGGCATAAATGAGTGCTACCCCTAAAATCTAAATAATGCAGGTATGGTGACACCCCTGCCATCATATTCTGGTTCATAGGTCTGGCTCCTAAAAGGGTCAGACAGATCTTGGAAAATAAAAATATACTATGGAAACTCAACCAGACAGTAATCCCAATTGTAGCTGTTACGCCAGATGTGGTATATTTGCCAAAGTAGATTAACCTAGTTTCTGATACATAGCATGGGCCTATGTATTTGGTAAATGAGTGTACTCTTCTTCATTTCTGTAAGTAAGAAGGATCAGAAAGTTTTCACTCAGCTGGGGCAGGAAACAGCATACATTTACAGTCATGCCCCAAGGCGGTGTTAACTCTCTCACCTTCTGTTGTAACTGAGTGTCTGAAGGGAAACAGATCATTCTGACATTAACAGAACATCATATTGGTTCACCATATTGATGACATCGTTGATCATATGAGGTGAGCAAGAACCGTCAAATCCATTGGAGGCACAGGTACTCAAAAGGGTAGAAAATAAGCCTTTCAAAGTTTCAGGACCTACAATATTAGTAAAAATTTTAGGGGTCCAGAGGTTTGAAATATTCCAGGACATCTCAACCGAATATTTAAAAAATGCATATTCCACTCCTTACGATGAAGAAAGCACAAATCCTTCTTGGCCACTTCAGGCCATGGAGGCAGCATATTCCATGCTTAGATGGTGATAAATGCTATCTCCCATTTATGAGGTAACATGAAAGGCTGCTAACTCTGAGTAGATACAAGAGCAGAAAAGGGCTCTTCAGCAGGTACAGCCTGCAGTGTAAGTCTGCCACTTGGGCCATATGATCCAGCAGACCCTACAGTATTAGAGGTATTGGTAGTAGCTCTCAAGATTTCACTTGGAGTTTGTATCAAGTTTACGGAGCCTTAGAGTTTTAGAGCAAAACCATGACATCTGCAGCAAAAAATTTTACACCATCCAAAAAAAAAAAAAAAAATACTTCTGTCATGCTGCAGGCCTCTGTCAGGGATGAAGCTCCTGAACATTGGATACAAAGTGAGCTTATGGCCAGGACTGGTTATTGTGAACTGGATTATCAGACTCACCTAGCTATAAGGTGGAGCAGACCCAGGAGCAATCCAACGCATAATTGAAGTGGCACTTTCAGGCATGATCAGGGATAGAAGCACAAGTACCTGCATAAGCGTGACTCAGACCCCCACATTATTAAAACTATTGCACTGACATTGCTCCCTTTATTCATACATATGGCCCCACTGGGGGCCTGCATTATTTAGATTTTAGGGGTAGCACTCATTTATGCCAATCACCTGGTTCATGATATTCATGAGCACTGAGATTGCTCCCTTTATTCATACATATGGGAAGGTCCTTATAACCAGGGACAGAGGAGGAAAAGGCTGAGCTTGGTTCATGGATATACTCAGTCAGCAGGTCACTGTAAATCAAAAATGGACTGCCACTCAACTACAGCCCCATATAGGGGTGTCTTTGTAATACAGAAATTCTCCCAATTGGTGGGATGTGGAATATTGCCCTGGGTTTGAATGGAAAGAGAAGTGGCCTGAAGTAAGAGTGTGTGTATATATGGACTCATGGGCAGTGACAAATATCTGAGTCAAGGATCTAAAGGGAGAAAAATGGGAAGATCACAGTCAAAGTGGTTGAAGGAAGAGGCATGTGGCTATAAATAAATATGGAGTTTGAAGGTCTTTGTGCATCTTGTTAATGCTCATGAGAGAGCATCCACCATGGACAAGCTACTAAATAGCCAAATAAGCAGAAGGATTATTCTTGGTGGTTGACATCACCCAGTATGCCATCAGCTGCTGAAGTGTTGGCACACTAATGGAGGAACAACATGGCAGGGACTGAGGCTATGCATGAGCCCAACAGAAGTGAGGCTATGCATGGGCTCTCACTCACCAAGACTGATCTTGCTACTGCCACCGCCAGATGTCAACTTGCCAGCAGCAAAGACTGATATTGAGCCCCCGGTGTGGCATCATCCCTTGAGGAGACCAACCGTCTACCATAGGCAAGTTGATTACCTTGGACCCCTTCTCCCCAGAAGGATCAGTTATTATTCTTGACTGGACATGACACATATTTGGGTAGCAGTTTGTTGTTCCTCCCCTCAAGGCCTCAGCAAATATCACTATCTGAGGGTTATGAGTGTTTGATCCATTGACATGGGATCCTACATAATACTACCTTATATAGGATAAACAAGGCTCCAATTTACAGCAAAGAAGTATGGGAATGGATCCATGACCATGGGATTCACTGGTCCTATCAAACTGGGCCAGTCAGAAGTTTCCACTAGAAAATTATGAGAGTGTTTTTTGAAAGCACAGTTGAGGCACCAGCTTGGTGATGACTCTCTGAGAAAATGGAGCATTATCTTCTAGGTCACAATAGAAACCTCAGATTAATGGCCATTATGTGATGCTCTGGCTCTAGTAGGTGGAACCCATGGATTTGAGAACTGAGGGCTGGAAGCAGAGATGGTCCTACTTGTCATGGTTCTCAGTGATTCTATTGAAGAATTTGTGCTTCCTACCCCATGACTCTGGGCTCTGTGGGGCTAGAGGTTCTTGTTCTGAGAAGTGAAATAAATGTTTCCACTAGATGACACAGCATGCAGTCTAGGCCCATTCAACTCTAAAGCTGCAACTTAGTCACTTTGAGCTCCTCAAGCTTAGAGGCAAGCAGTCAAGCAAAGGAGACCATTCTGGCAGAGTTGTTGACCCAGACCACCAGGTGGAGGTTATGCAGATTTCAATATGAAGGCAGAAAATAATATGCTTGACAACCAGGTGATTTGTGTCTCTTGGTACTTTCTTTATCAATTTTTGATAAGTAAACAACTACAGCATTCTAATCTGGTTAGGGTATGGGACCTCTCAGGGTCAAGGGTCTGGGTCAACGATCAGGTAAGTCACTTAGATCAGCAGAAGTGCTCATCCGAGGATAAGGGGAATCTAGAATGAGCAGAGAAGGGAGGTAATGAGTATCAGGTGTGGGCAAAACCGACCAATTGTAAAACTGTTCCTAGAACTTATGCAAAGAAAGTAAATCTGAATGGTGCAAGAAATGGTCTTTTGTGGGTTCCGTGGGTGTTGCATGGCTCATATTTCTCATTCAAGATGAAGGCATGCATTCTTTACTGCTGGGAGTTTTGGAGGCTAACAGATATCAGCTGAGTCCCTTTCCGGGAATCACCCTCAGCCAATGAGAGGCACCTTACCTTTATCACATACCGCCTAGAGAAGGAGGGGTGCAGCTTGCATCCAGTGACATGTTAATAGGGATACAGCAGCCCCAGTCTTGCTGTCTTTATTCTTCTACAGATGTTGACCCCAAGGTCACTCCCTGATCAACTTCCTGCATGCATATTTCTGTTTTATAGCCTACTATCCAGAGAACCAGACCCAAAGCAGTCTCAGCCATTACTCAGTTCTGTGAAATCCATTTTGTAAGTCAGGGAGTAGGAGTCACATTATCAGGGGAGACTTGAGAACTGCCCCCTGCCCTGATGACATTTTTCCTACACTGTTGTGAATGGCCCCTTCTGTTCTCTTCTTATGGGCCCATAAGAAGTCAGAAGACTCCACTCATTAGTCTAGAAAATGCAGACATTCCTAGAAATCTTGGCATCAAGAATATCTCTTGGCTTCTTTTCCTAAGATCTAATATTAGTTGAACAGAATAATAGAAAATTCCATAAATCTAATATATTGGCTGGGGAAAAGTGAAAGGCAAATTTTCTAAGTGTAAAAAGTTAATTGTGTATTATTGTTATTATAAAGAAGCACTGGCAAAAATTAGTAAGTTCTGAAGTCCATGATGGTAATAGAGGATTGGTAACCAAATCAATGCTTTGATCCGTTGTAGTCCAGAATCCTTCTCCAACACAGTTCTGATGCAAGATACCCATTATCTTCAAACATTTCTAATTTGAGCTTCATGGCTCAGATAACAATTTTTTTAAGTCAGCATTTCCTCTGTGGAGAAGCAGGGGATTCTTCTTTGAATTAAATTAAATTAAATAACTTTTATAAAATTGGAGAATATGTAGGAGGATGAAACTGGATCCTCATCTCTCACCTTATACAAAAATCAACTCAAGTTGGATCAAGGACTTAAATCTAAGACCTGAAAACTGTAAAAACTTTAGAAGATAACATCAGAAAAACCCTTTTAGACATTGGCTTAGGCAAAGACTTTATAATCAAAAAACCCAAAAGCAAATGCAAGAAAAACAAAGATGAATAGGTGGGACTTAATTAAACTAAAGAACTTCTGCACAGCAGAAGGAACAGTCAGCAGAGTTAATAGACAACCCACAGAGGGGGAGAAAATCTTCACAATCTACACATTTGACAAATAACTAATATTCAGAATCTACAATGAACTCAAACAAATTAGCAAGAAAAAACAATCTCATCAGAAAGTGGAACATGAATAGACAATTCTCAAAAAATACATGCAAATGGCCAACAAACATTATGAAAAAATGCCCAACATCACTAATGATCAGGGAAATGAAAATCAAAACCACCCTACTTCTGAAAGAATGGCCATAGTCAAAAAATAAAAAAAGATGTTGCATGGATGCAGTGAAAAGGGAACACTTCTACACTGCTGGTGGGAGTGCAAACTGGTGCAATAACTATGGAAAACAGTGTGGACATTCCTTAAAGAACTAAAAGTAAAACCACTATTTGATCTAGAAATCCACTACTGGGTATCTACCCAGAGGAAAAGAAGTCGTTATAGAAAAAAGATACTTGCACATACATGTTTAGCAGCAAAATTTGCAATTGCAAAAATATAGAACCAACCCAAATGCCCATTAATCAACAAGTGGGCAGAGAAATTGTGATATATATATATTTTTTTCATGATAGAATACTGTATATAAATACACACACACACACACACACACACACACACACACACACACACTATGGAATATGACTCAGCCATAAATGGGAATGAATGAATGACATTTACAGCAACCCTGATAGAAGCATAGACTATTTTTCTAAGTGAAATAAATGAGGAATAAAAAAACAAACATCCTATGTTCTCACTCATAAGTGAGCACTAAGCTATGAAGATGCAAAGGCATAAGAATGATATAATGAACTCTGGGGACTTGTGGAAAAGAGTGGGAGGCAGGTGAGGAACAAAAGACTACAAATTAGGTTCAGTGCATACTGCTCAGGTGATGGGTGCACCAAAATCTCACAAATCACCACTGAAGAAATTATGCAACTAAATACCACCTGTTCGCCCAAAACCTATGGAAATAAAAAATAAAAAGAATCTAATAAGAAATAATTTTAGATTCAGAGAGTGCATGTGCAGTTTTGTTACATGGGTATATTACATGATGCTGAGGTTTGGGGTATGAATGTTCCCATTGCCCAAGTAGTAAACACAATATTCAATAGGTAGTTTTACAACACTTACCTCCCCTCCTTCTCTCTCCCTATTTGGAACCTCCAGTGTTTATTGTTTCTATCTTTGTGTTCCTGTGTGCCCAATGTTTAGATCTTGCTTATAAATGAGAACATGTGGTATTTGGTTTTCTGTTTCTGCATTAATCCGCTTATGATAATGGCCTCCAGCTGCATCCATGCTGCTGCAAAGGACATGATTTCAACCTTCTAATGGCTGTATAGTATTCCATGGTGTATATGTGCCACATTTTCTTTATCCAGTTCACCTTTGATAGGCCCCTGGGTTGATTCCATGTCTTTGATGTCGTGAATAGTGCAGTGATATACATACAAATGCAGGTTTCTAGTAAAAATGTTTATTTTCCCTTTAGATATACCCAGTCATGGGATTGCTGGGTTGGATAGTAATTCTATTTTTAGTTATTTGAGAAATAGCCAAACTGGGAGCAGGGGCTTCTGACACAGATGAGATCACTCAGAAAATATATATACTGGAACTCTGCCAGACCCTACACCAAGCACCAAGATACCAAGGTGAACCGTGGCTTTGCTCTGAAAGGAATACTGCCAAGACTGTGGCTTCAGAGCTAGATTGTCCATCCCTGTGTTCTGAGAGGCTTAGGGACCTTTCTGTTCACAAGACATGAAAAGTACTTCCTTCCCACAATGACTCTTGGTGAATCTTTAAAGTTGGAAAGAGCTGAATAAACTCAATAATCTTCCAGCGCGATAGTCACTTTGGGGCATACCTCTTGGATCAGCCCTTGGATTTTATGTTGGTCTAGGAAGGCAGAGGACCTATGACTAGTAGAGGCACAATTCTCAAAACTCTTCTTCTCCCTATATAATCCAGGGACCTTGGTTATGAAGAGTCAGCCTGCCTTCCCAGCACACAAGTTATTAGGCCCTGTGTTGCGCTCTAAGATCCTTTATGGTGTAATCAGGCAGGCAAGCACTCATGTCTTTATTTCATTTATGTTTTGACTTAATTTTTTAATATGAAAGGAAAAATACTATCCCAGGTAACTGAAAGGTCTGGAGCACCAGGCTGCAGCCAAGGCTTGGTCCAGATATTCAAGTGATGTCACTGGGAATTCGCCTCTATCTCTTGGCTCTGCTTGGCTCTGTGCTGCCTTCGTTCCCAGGCTTTAGACACATGAGGCAAAGACGCTCCCCAGCAGTCCCTGGCTTACATGGTCCATTGTGTCTCCAATTGCCCACTGTCTCCTGTTGCCTCATACACCTTCCTGATTACTGGTCTTCTGCTCCTTTTGAATAACTACTTATTTCTCATGTGAGGTCTCATTTATTTTGACCTCATGCCATAACCCCAATGTCCTTCAGACTAGGTCAGAGAGGTATCTGGGTCTCTGTTTAATTTGGTCACATGTTTTAAGTTGGCTAAATGTGATATTAATAATTTTAATTCTTCCCTGCAGAAGAAATTCCGCTTTGTTCTTTAACTATGTTTGCTCAATACAGGGTGAAATCCGTATTCTCATACGACATTATTTGAAGTGGGGATGGAAGGCAGATGGGTGGATTTGAAGATTTGAAAGGGTGGATGATCCGATACAGGTGCTGCTCTGGTCTTTGCTCTTGCAGTGGCACGCCCTTTCCTATGCAAAGCCATCATTGTCTGCTGGCTGGCAGAGCAGTGGGTCACATTGTGCAGCGATAGGTATTTGTTTAAGAGAAATCTCCCCAACTGACCCAATTCCTGTAATGCATAAAAAAATGACAGAAGTAATATTTTTGTTCTTGTTTCACTTTCATTCATCTTATTTGATCAGGGTTGAGCAAAACTGACATCTCATCAAACTCCAAAGTGTGTTTCAGCGCCAGGTTCATCGGAGGGTGGCATTTAAAACACAGACATTGCAGGAACAAATGTATTTGCCAATCCCGTCCAGCAATGTAAACCTGACCTTTCTCCTGTAGATTTATTGACACAGGCCTGTTTTGTATCATATTTCATTATTGTGCATGGAAGGATTGAAAGTTCTTCTCTTGGAAAACAACTCAGTTGGGGCCAGAGTGGCTGATATGCCTTCCCTTCATAGAGAGAAAAGGGAATTCGTTAATCCTGGCAGGATTAACACAATTCCTCAAAGAGTGTCTTTAATTAAAAAATACCTGGTACCAGCAATATAGGCCAGAAAGAAATTGTCATTTGGCATGTGGCAGGAGCAGAAGAATTACATCCAAGGTGATTGTCATTTACTTGCTGTAAGGTACATTACGAGTTCCTTCCATCTGGGAGCCCTGGGAAGCACCCCCCTCCAGCTCATTGCAGAAATCCATCTCTGAGAAATGCTCACTCAGTCTGAGCTATGATACACTCTGCATTAGAAGTCTAACACTTCACACAGCCAAACAGCTGTAGAAATTATCCATTTGTGCGTTGGTGAGACAAAATATCTATGCGTCTAGAGACTCCCCAGGTACTGTGGATATCACTGTGAACAAGAGAAACAAGATCACTATTTTCAGAGAGCTTCAATCTTGTGAGGGTTGACAGTCTGTAAGTTAATAACTAACAATTTAAATACAACGATTTTAGAAAGTGAAGAGCATTGGTTATTGTGTCCAATAGGGAAAGGTAATAGAAAATGGCTGTGGGGTGGTGAGGGTGATGTGTGCACTGACTTGGGTATTGAGCTGAGATCTGATTGGGGAGATGAAGGTAGCAATGTAGAAGCTGGACTAGAGACTCTTTCAGGTAGAGCATGCCACAAGTGCAAAGGCCCTGAGGTGGAAATGTGTTTGGCATGTTTGAAAAGCTAGTTAGTATGGTAAAATCTTCAGCAATAAGTAGAGGCAAGCTCTGGAATGAGCCCATGAGGTGAGCAGGGACAGACGAGGTTTGCCTGCCTTGAGAGATCTAAACGCTGCAGTGGGAACTGTGAAGGTTGTTAAGCTGAGGAACCACAGAGGTTCATTTAACCTTGCAAATGGTTGCTCTGGCTGCAGGGTGGGAACTGGATTGTAGGGGAACAAGTCCCTAATAGCAGAAACCAATTGTATGGCTTTTGGAGCCAGTGCTAGCAAGAAATGATAGTGCCTTGACCCCCATCTGATCTACTGAGCCAAAATTTGTGTCTGTGGAAATCAGTTCTTCCCTCCCTGCCTCTGTCACCATCCACAAAGACAGAGTTAATCTTGCCTTTCCTAACACTTGGTAACGGTGTTTACAATTCCCCAGTATCTTCTCTTCTCTGGGCAAAGCAGTCCTATTTCTTTCAACTCTTCTCCACAAGACAAAATTTTAAATCCCCTCATCTCCCTTACCACTCATTCCTGGCCCTGTTCTAGTTGCTCCATGTCTCATTAAACATAGAACCCAGCGTGCAGCAGCATAGCTCATGTGTGTGGGGTTGCCATTCTGCAGCCAGTCTCTGCACCAGGGAAGGCTTCCTTTACCCCAGAATTGGCTCATGCGCCATCAGGTAGAGAGGACTCCATTCTTGGCTAAGGAACAGGATGCAAGTCCTAAGTCTAAGCCAGTCAGTGCCTTAAAGACTTAAGTCTTGCATTCTGTTCCATCCCCCACTGTGACTGATCCAGAGAGGATCACACGATCCAAACTGAATCGATGAGAGAGAAAGGATTTCTACCTGGGCATGCTGGGCTAAGATTGTCATCCTCTGTCACTGAATTCGACTTGAAATATGGAGTCATAGGAGCTTCAAACTCCTAAGGACTGTGGAAAGAGAGCTTGTTCAAGAACAGACAACCACTCCAGTAAGTAGAGCTGAGAAATGAATAAAGAGAGAATGAAAGCATCTTGTTTGTACATTGGAATTAAGGAAAATCTAAAGTCCAGTTCTGAATAATTCAATGAATCAATGCATTTTCTCTTTTTCTGTTTAAGCCAGTGGGTCATGTTTTCTGGCACTTCCTATCAAAAGAATTCTGCCTCACAGACCAATCAGAGCAGATTGGGGCTGTCACCTCCCTTGAATAGATCGTGATACCTCAGTCAATGCAGCTGCAAGTCGTCACCTCACGTTGTCAGCAGCTGTATTGTCTTGTCAGTGCCTATTGTTTGAGCTTATAGCCAATGAGAACTCACACTTTCCTGTTCAGCAGTTTCCCTCTCAGTTTCGCTCTGAGACATCCTCTGAGGGTTTATGTAAAGCCCTTTTATGAATTTAGTATTTATTAGGCCTCCCTCTTGCACTTGACACAGATCCGTTTTTGCCTGAGATGCAAACTCCTGAGAACCCAATATTATGATCCATTTGGGGGTAAACAGCAAAGAGAACCAATAAAACCTAACAAAGCTAAGTCTAATCATTGCCAAAAACATCCATTTGGCTCCCTAATGAGCCAAAGGGGATGGGGCCGTGATATCTCAGTGCTTTTGCCTTTTGCAGTCGTTCCTGATGCCTAGAAAGCCTTCCATTAAGCTGCACAGCACAACCATTTTTTAGGAGCCTCTGAGACTCATGTCTGTGCTGTAGCTTTTGCAGCTTAAGTGGCTGAAGTCAGAGAGCAGCTCAGAAATGGACCAACTGCCACAAGGACAATGGAGCATGCAAGTCTAGCTCTCAGCCCTGCTGACAAAGTGAGGCAGCATGGAAGAAAAAAAAGGAAGCATCCAACTTTTGACCTTAGACAAGGCTTAGGATATAGGTGGGGATGGTGCTAGCAGCTGGCTAGCTGGCATCCCTAAGATGAAAGGCCAGAAGGACCTTTTAGGGGCTGCTAGTCCTGCTAGGGAAACTGAGGCCTAAAGAGGACCAGACATTTCCCCTAGGGTACTCAGCAAAGTTAGTGCCTGAATGACTGTGGGTAAAGCCAGGGTCTTCTGTTGCTTTAGCCACTGTTCTTCCCAGTGCACACAGCAGGGTAGCAGAGTGGCTAAGGGAGGCAGGCACAGCTACTTGTCTTACAGAACATTGGATCCCCTCTCTGGTTTCCTGGGGCAGATGAGTTGGACCATTCTGTGGATGAGGAGGCTCCACATTACATAGGGGGCCCTGGAGACAAAAACCCTAGAGATGAGATGAGGGGGGCAAGTGGCTTCTGGCTCAGGAGTTCAACATTCTAATCTTGACCCCATCACTCACCGGGCAGTGCAAAGCAAATCACATCCATTTCAAGCAAATCACATCCATAACTGTATTCATCTGTGAAATTGCATAAATAATAGCTAGCTCTTACATGTCAGATACTGCCTTATTGCTTTATATTACAAACTTCATAAATCCTGATGATAATTGTGTGAGACATTTGCTATTGTATCTCTAATCTAAAGATGAGAAAAGTGAAGCACAGGCAAATTAAGTAATTGGGTCAAAATGATCCAAATCAAACCCAAGCAGTCTGGCTCCAGAATCCACTCCTAACCCCTATGGTAACTGCCAAAGAAGAAGAATAATTAATAGCAAAATAAGACTGGTAAATAATAAATATAAATGATAATAATGAAACAATGCATCTCCCACAAGTTTCTTGTGATGAGTCAATGAAATGACTTGAGTGTATTATTATGCCCTTTATTTTCTGAATTCTGAAGCTTTGACATCTGAAGCTGACCCTGAGACTACCCCTCCCAGGGTTAGGCAGTTCCTAGAGACTGCAAGAAGTTCACCTGGGAGTGTGTTCTTTATATATAAACAACCAACCCAGAGTCCACGCCTACAATCACCTCCTTTATGGGGCTGTCACACTCCAGGTCACTACCCTTCTGCCTTAATCATCCCTCAGTCCTGTGCCCCAGAGCCAGCTGAAATTATTCAAACTAGCCAATCCTAAACCCGCCAACTCCCTTTTGCCACTTCCTTCCAGTGGAAAACACAGTCAAGGCTGTTGCTGCCATTCCTCACTCCCTCTGCCTCTTAACCCACCCTGGCGCCTCCCTGTGTGGCCTCCGTGCCATGGCACACCCCCTCCTCTTGGGAATGGTGAATGGCAAGCTGTCTCTTTATTGGCAGTTGTCTCCCAATCTGCTTGCCTGGTTACCTCTTCTTACAAATAGTGTTACAAATGTAAGTTATTATCCACTTACCCTACCCACAGGGGACAGAAATGATCAAGTGCTTACCAACTTTGTGCCAGGTATTTTACACATAAAATTTCATTTAATCATCACTACTGCCACTATTAAAACTAGGAGTTTTTTTTAAAATTTAGATTCGGTGGTACACATAAAGGTTTACTACATGCGTAAATTGTGTGATGCTGAGGTTTGGTCTTATATTGATTCCGTCAGCCAAATAGTGAACATAGTACCCAATAGGCAGTTTTTCAACCCTTGCCTCCCTCACTCCTTCCTTTCAGAGTCCCCAGTGTCTATTGTTCTCATCTTTATGTCTATGTGCACCTAAAGTTTAGTTCCTACTTGTAAGTAAAAACATGCAGTATTTGGTTTTCTATTCCTGTGATAATTTACTTAGAATTATGATGGCCAGCTACATTGCTGCAAAGGACATATTCTTTTGTTTGACTGTGTAGTATTCCATGGTGTATATGTAATGAAAACTACATTTCATCATCCAGTCCACTGTTGATAGTCATGTAGATTGATTGCATGACTTTACTATTGTGAATAGTACTGCAGCAAACATATGAGTGCAGATGTCTTTTTTGGTACCCAGTAATGGGATTGCTGGGTTTAATGGTAGTTCTGTTCTTAGTTCTTTGAGAAATCTCCAAACTGCTTTCCACAGGGGCTAAACTAATTTGCATTCTCACCAACAGTATATACATGTTCCCTTTTCTCCACAACCTCACCAACATCTGTTATTTTTTGACTTTTTATTAGTAGCTATTTCGACTGGTGTAAAATGGTGTCTCATGGTTTTGATTTGCATTTATCTGGTGATCAGTGATATTGAGTACTTTTTCATATGTTCATTGGGTTTTTATAGGTCTTCTTTTGAGAAGTGTTTATTCATGTACTTTGCTCACTTTTTAATAGAGTTATTTTTTTTCTTTTTGAGTTGTATAAGTTCCTTGTAGAGTCTGGATATTAGATCTTTGTTGGATGCATAGTTTTTAAATATTTCTGAAAGCTAGGAGTTACTATTTTTACTTTACGGATAGGAAAACTGCGATTCAAGAGATTTAAGCAGCTTTGTTGAGTCACTAAATTTGCAGAGGGCAGTTTCCAAGTCTGACTCTTGGATTTTCAGATCTTGAAGTTTCTTTTCTCTGCTCCACCCAAGAGCAGAGGACATTATGAAGTTTATTCTAGAAGGAATGAGAAAACAAATAGGTTTCAATAGTGAAGACCCCACTCCTTTTCTTGCCCAGTTGCCTCCCTTTTCTGCTGTCTCAGGAATATTTTCTCCCTAAAGAGCTTCTTTGCCTTATACCAGCCTTTGCTTCTTCATTTATTCATTTCTTCTCCAGCTCATTCTCAAGACAGTGGGGAAAGCCTGGCTTTTAAATAACACATGCTTTAATTTCACCTTGGCCTGGATCAATATTTCCACTCTTTCTGAACTGGTGACTTGTCCTCTACTGCCATCCCTCGGGGCATTTATCCTGCCTCTAGCTGCAATTCCCTTAGCTAAGACAACTCGTTAGGCTCAGCTCATACTCCCAGGCCAGTGGCTGGTGATTGGTGTGGCATCCCCACATTCCATCTCCCCGTGATAGAGAACTCCAGCATGGTAGACAAATCCTTTGGTGTGATCAAATATCCAAAGAGTGGGCATTCAGGTGGAGAAAGGCAGTCTTGTTTCTATTTTTCTGCAAGGTGGGTCTCAGATAATGCAGATAGTATCAAAGAGGCAGGCATTGACTCAGTATGAGAAAGAGCTAAGAGCTAAGCTGGGAATTTTGAAGATGGATTCTGTAATATTTTAGATATTTATCAAAGTTTTCATAAGAAAAGTTCAACTACTCGTCTGGTCCTTTTGCTCTATGTGTAAAGAATCAAGCACACAGATTCTAAGTTTCCTAGAAACGCAGTGTTAAGGATCGTCATAGAAATCCAACTTCCTGCCCCGCTACACCCCATGGCATGACTCAGGAGTTGGTGTTCTGCTGGAACAGTCCTCATGATGAGGAACTCCTACCTCCCAGCCTTCTCTAAAGTTCAGGTCCCTTTCTACTCTTCTGCTACACTTCCTTAGTAAAGCACCTTTTGGGTAATGCTTGAACTGTATCTTTAGAGCCCTCTGTCTGGTCTCACATTTGATGAGAATCCTTAGGAGTTAATGCATTTGAGGAGGCAGCATGTGCCACTGCTCAGCAGAAGTGGGATGAAGGCTTATCCTGGGGTAGGGCAAGAAAGGGCTATCATTTCGAGGTGCCCAAACAATCTCCACCTATACAACAGAAGCATAATATGTAGCACACAGAAGGTGACTGCATGAACATTGGTGCTTTTGCCTGCCCTCTATCCTCTCTCTGGTCTTAGCAGCTGTCTCTTGCTCTTGAGAGCCGCTTTTAATACTGGGATTTTGATAGGGTTGACACCACTCTTAACCCCCAAACCCTCAGTGCCAGAACTGACAAATTGGACTGTTGCAATTTCTTCAGGTGGGCAGATAACTGATTCAAGTCAATGAAGATCAGCCCTGGGGTTTTAAAATAAATAATTGGGAAAGAGGTGCCCTTTCCTTTGGGAAAGTTCAGCTGGTAGGAAGTGGGCATAGCTTGCCTGAGAACAAAGCTGATGAAGAGGAAGAGCAGAAAGGAGATGGAAGACAATCCTTTCGTTGGCCTAGTTTAGACACCCAGATCTAGTTGAGCCTCAAATTAGATGCTCTGCATGACTCTCCGTTGTGTGAGCCATCACTGTCTCTTTTAGTCATGAGCCGGTTTGAATTGGGTCTTGTCCATTGGACCCAAAATAGTCTGTACTAATTCACTGCTGGTCCCCCTCTGAGCTGCACAAGGTGGACCCTCTGCTGCAGCCATGCTGGCCCTGGTTTTCCTTTGTTGGCTGTCCCAGTCTTGTCTCTTGAAGCTGCCTTTATTAAGAATGTTCTCCTCCACTCCCATGTTGCCTGGGTAACTTCTATTCAGTTTCTAGATCTCAGCTCAGACATCATGTCCACCAGACCAAGGTAGGCTTTCTGTGACACACTGTACACACCCTTAAGCTTTACTTCCGCACATTTAGCTGTTTGGAATAATGTTTTTATTTTGTCCGTTTTCCAGTTGTCTCCTTTTCCCACTAGACTGGCAGTCCCACGAGAGAAGAGATTATTTTTTGTTCCCCAGCAGATCCCCAACAATTAGCATAGTGGAGGCTCAGTAAGTCTTTGATGAATAACTGTGTATGAGAAATAAGTATCACTATGTGGACTCCCTACAGTAATGAGAGGCATAAGACACATTGGAGTGGGGCCAGGGGAGACAAGGCAGTAGTGCTTCATCTCTTAAGTCCTAACAAAGGACATAAGGGATTGGGACTGCTGCCATCAAATACCCAAATGGTGGGCCTTTGGGTGGAGGGAGGCAGTCTCCATGTGCGTGTGAATTTATGGGCTACACATGCAATTTTGTTACATGCATAGATTGTGTAGTTGTGAAGTCAGAGCTTTTAGGGTATGCATCACTTGAATAGCCTACATTATACCTATTCAGTTATTTCTCATTCTCTAACTCCCTCCTACCCACTTACCATTTCAAGTCTCCATTATCTATCATTTTGCTCTACTTCCATGTGTACACATTGTTTAGCTCCCACCTATAAGTGAGAACATGCAATATTTGTCTTTCTGTGTCTGTTTCACTTAATAATAGTCTCCAGTTGCATCCATGTCACTGCAAAAGAAACTATTTCATGCTTTTCATGGCTGAATAGTATTCCGTGGTATATGGATACCACATTTTTAGTCCAATAATTTGTTGATGGAAACTTAAGTTGATTTTATATCTTTGCTACTGTGAATGGTACTGAGATAAACACACGAGTGCAGGTATCTTTTTTATATAATAGTTTCTTTTTCTTTGGGGTAGATATTCAGCAGTGGGGTTGCCAAATCTAATGGTGGATTTTTATTTTTTAGTTCTTTGAGAAATCTCCATACTGTTTTCCATAGAGATTGAACTAATTTACATTTCTACCAGCCGTATATGAGTGTTCTCTTTTCTCTATGTGTTTACCAACATCTGTTATTTGTCTTTTTAATAACAGTCATTCTGACAGGGGTAAGTCTTGTTTCCTTTTGCTGCAGGGTGGGTCTCCAACAATGCAGAGAGCATGAAGAAGGCAGGAAGTGTTTCAGAATCAGAAAGGACTTGGAGCCAAGCTGGGAATTTTGAAGGTGGGTTCTGTAATATTTTACATATTTATTAAAATTTCCATAAGGAAAGTTTGACTTCATGTTTGGTCCTTTTGGTCTTTGCACAAATCCTAGAATCGTAAACGTAGATTCTTACTTTCACAGAATTGCAGGGTTGAGGACTATCATAGAAACCCAGCTTTCTGCCCTCTTCCTCCCTATGGCATGACTCAAGAGGCAGTGCTCTGCTTGGGCCATGCCCATGACGAGGAACTCCCACCTCCCAGCCTTTTCTAAAGTATGGGTTCCATTCCACTCTTGCCTTATGCTTCTTGAGGGTTGCCTTTTCAGTAATGCTTGAACTCTGTGTCTTCAGAGCCCTCTGGCTGATCTCCACATGGCCAATGAGCCACAGGGTTATAGCTTATATTGCTCAGAAATAGGATTTCTGATGAGAAGTGTTGTTGCTAATAAAGATAGACCTGCTGGCAAAACCAGCTAATATCTTTGCTTCCACCAGGCCCTCACTACCTCCACACAGATGACTCTGATGAGATAAATTACTTTTCCACCAATAGAAACATGACTACAATCAATATAGCTAGTAAGTAACACGATTTTCAGAAGAAAAGAAAATACCAATTTTAAATACATTTATATCAACATGAAGTCAGGTTGGTCAAACTGTGTGTGTGAGTGCAGGCACTCACGTCTGTGGTCCTTGGGAAAGGTACTTGAGCTGAGCGTTGGCCAATCCCCCAGTGTGGCTGAGGACTCACCCTGTCCTCCACCTCAGATGTAGGCACCAGGGAAGCAGAGTAAGGATCATGCCAAGAGGACTTCAGTTCTTCTTGAAAAATGTGCTTTGGGGTCTCAGATCTCTTTTCTGCTGGAGGTTTGAGTCCTCTGCTCTTCCTTCCTTGGGCTGTGGAGTCTTTTTCCAAACATTTGGCTCCTCTGGGTTTCATTTGTGTCATTTGCTAAGCAGCAGTACTTTTTCCCATGGAAACAGCCTGTAAGTGAGGCTGTAATACAAATTTACTGACACGTTGGAACAGCTCTGGAAATCTTCATGTTCTTGACACATGCCGTGTGGTCCTTCCATCCTGCTTGCCCCCTTGCCTCCTTCATTCTCATTTTATAACACTGCTGG
Source organism: Saimiri boliviensis (assembly GCF_048565385.1). Classification (NCBI taxonomy): domain Eukaryota; kingdom Metazoa; phylum Chordata; class Mammalia; order Primates; family Cebidae; genus Saimiri; species Saimiri boliviensis. Next base: position 123,255,227 of record NC_133449.1, read on the forward strand.
GGCAAAGAGACTCCCAGCTTAAACTTAACATCAGTTTCTGGGGATCGAATTTGGCTAGAGCAGAGGTTGCAGAAGGAGAGATGGAAAAACTGAGAATAAAATAACAACAATAACAACACTATCCATTATTTATTGAATACTCATGGATTGGCCCTGTGTTAAGTAAGTATTTTACATCAGTTATTTAATTCTTGCAACTGTTAGGCTCTATTGTGATTAAACATGGGCTAGAGTAGGGATAAAAAAGTGAAAAGTGTTCTTTTAGGAAGGGTAGACAGGACAGGCCTCTCAGAGGGAATTATATGTGAGCCATGAAGGGAACCCTAAGTGGGGCATGAACCCTGCAAGTAGACATCTGACAGGGGCATTCCAGGCAGAGGAGTGAGCATGTGCAAAGGCCCAGTGTCAGGACCTGCTCAGAGTATGACAGAAACACCAAAGAGCCATGTGAGGGAAAGAGCTACAGGAGATGCATCAGAGAGGTATGCAGGGTGAGGTTTGTGGGCTCTCAGGGACTGTGGCAAGAGGTTTGAATTTTATTCTGGTGTGAATGTGGTGGCTGTGAGAATTAAATAATTAGTCCAAAGCCGTTTACGAACTATAAAACATTAAACTGAAATGGTATGTTATTTTATTTATTTATTCATTCATTCATTCAACACTCCCCCTTTGCCAGTTTATGTCCAGGGGGCTTTTTTAGGAAACTCAGATTCAAAGTACTCCTAGCTGTTTCCTGGATTCCAGATGGGCTGTTAATGGACTAACCCTGTCCTTCAAAGATTTGTGGCTAGGAACTGATCAGGTAACAGAAGTCCAGAATAACGTAGTCCCAGGAATTGCTCCTTCTGATTCCTTTCCAAACTAACAAGCTATTAAAATAAGGCCTGCTCCCTGGCATGTGGAAATGTGTAATGGGCCATTGCAAGACAGTCATAACCACTCTGAAGATGCGCTTGGGTAGTTCCAGAGAGAAAGGCTCATTTCTAAGAACCCAGAGATTTCCTCTTGGTAGTTGGTGTACCATAGAAAGAAATTACAATAAATACTCTCCCCCCATACCAAAGGGAAATGCAGAACAATGAATTTACAAACTTGCTAAGCAGGTCCTGAGGATTTGCACAGCCCCACTTTGGTCTGCAGACCCTACCTCTGGAATCATCCTATGAATATTTGCAAAGAGCAAAACAATAAAGTCTAAAGGTACATCAGAGACGTGAAGTCATTCATAGATGCTGGCTCGAAGGAGTTCAAGCTGGGATGGAATTCCTGTGCAGTCACCCAAAAATGGAATCCTCGTTTCTTAAAAAGTAGAGTGTGTGTTCATTATTCTTGTTCCAAGACTTTTATAATTTTGTCAATTTCATGGGTTTCATCATTTCTCATGGTTGCTTTAATTTTAGTTTTCTTGATTACAACTACAATTAAGCATATATTTTAAAAGAGGAAGAATATGTATTTGTAAATGACGTTAGGCACTAATTATAGCAGCATAAAACTGATCATCTTTTTAATTTTTTTGCCTGACATTTTCTCTTCTTTCTAGAGAAAAATAAATGGGGATACGATATGTTATCAAAAGTAACATTACTTAGCCAAGAACATGTCTGATATGCCTATTATTTATCTCTTTTTTGTGCTGATTTATTCAACAAGCAGTTGTGAGCTACCACTTCTGTAAGTCAAAGTAGTGAATGTTGGCTTCTGCAACAGAAACCTCTTATATCACAGTGACTTAAAACAGTGAGGATTATTTCTCACTTGTACAAATTTCTGTGCAGCTTGGGTGTCTCTCCTGCATAGTTATGCTGCAGGTGGTGACACAGGGATCCAGCTCACTCCCATCTTACAGCTATGCTGTCAGAACAAGGAACTTCCAAGGTTGTAGTGTCAGGGAAGGGGAAGTAGAATATTGTATTAGATAACTTTAAGAATTAGTTTGGAAGTGACTTACTTGCATCATTTTTACTCACATTCTCTGGGCTTGCATTCAGGTACCTGACTCTCCTGAGCTGCAAGGGAGTGTGGACTGAGAAATGTGAACTAGCACATGGGTAGATGTAAGCGCATTGGGTAGATGATTCAAGCACATAAGTATCTGATGTAAGCACATGGATAGATGTAAGCACATGCATAGATAATGTAAGCACATGGATATATGTAAGCACATGGGTAGATGATGTGAGCACATGGATAGATGATGTCAGCACATGGGTATATGATGTGAGCACATGGGCAGATGATGTGAGCACATGGATAGATGATGTGAGCACATGGGTATATGATGTGAGCACATGGGTAGATGATGTGAGCAGGTGAGTAGATGATATGAGCACACAGGTATATGATGTGAGCAAATGGTTAGATGTAAGCACATGGTTATATGATGTGAGAACATAAGTAGATGATGTAAGCACATGGATAGATGATGTGAGCACATGGGAATGTGATATGAGCACATGGGTGGATGATGTGAGCACGTGGGTAGATGATGTAAGTACATGGGTAGATGTAAGCCCTTGCAGTCTCTGCATACACCCATGTGCTGGCACTGGTGCTTGCTGGTGTGAGAGATTTAGGGGTATGGACACACCCACCAAGGAAGTCACAAAATTCCTTGATGAAAAAAAAGCCCTATAGAATTATGCCATATGGCACAGTATGACTGGTGCATTATGAGAATTATCAATCAGATGCTACAAATCTCTCCACACCTTAGTATAGTGGTACAGGTAGAGAGATTGGCAATAACAAGTTGTTTAGCCCAGAGACCGTGAGGTGTGTCTGGTAACTGTGACACACACTTTAGTTAGAGACAAGGACATATGAGAGCGACAAGCGGAAGAAAGTCAATCTGAGAATGAATTTGGGACTAGATCAGGGACAGGCTAAGGAGTTTCAGAAGCCATTGACCGTTTTTTTTAGAAAGGAAGGAAAAGAATATTAAATAAAGCAACTAATTAAAAAGTCCCACCAAGATAGGAAAGGTCTGCAGTCACTTTGTGCCTTTGTTTCCTTATTTATAAAATGGGGGTGTCAATCTTTACTTTTTATGGCTCTTGTGAGGATTAAGTAAATAAATACATATAAAGTGTTTAGAATTATGCTTGGTATAGTAAGTGGCTCACACTGATATTAGCCAAAGAATACGTAGTCTTGATATACTAATATCTCCAAGGGAGACAGACATAACTTAAAGGACAATCTTGAACAGGTCATTAAAGACATTGACCAAATTGGCTGACAACCAGGATGAGAGAAGCAAAACATACAAGGTGGGGATGGAAATGATTTTCTGGAAGGTCCAGTATTTCACAAAGGCCATTCCCTTCCAGGTACTCTCTTGCTTTGAGAGAAAGAATATAAAGGCATATTTCAGACCACATGGGGACTAGCCAAGGATCCAAGGAGTCTTGGAAAAAGCACATGTTGGTTAAGAGAGTGAGTGCTGGTCTCAGATTGCCTGAGAGTGAATTCTGACTCTGCCATTTATCAGCTGTGTGACTTTGTACAGCTTATTTAAAACCCTGTTAAGCTCAGTTTCCACTGCTGTAAAATGAAAGTCATATTTACCTCATGGAGTTGTTAGGAGGTTCAATGAGAAAACATGTATGATGCCTAACATGGTATTTAGCTTTCACTAAGTGTTCACAAATGCTGGTTATTGTTATTTTTTATTAGAAGAGATAAAGCAGCAATTACAAACTAAAGTATGTAGCCAAATCAAGGGTCAACACAAACCCAAGTATCTGGACATTTGAAAACAATTAAAACAATTTGTGGATTTTGGGTTGGGCAAGATGGCTCATGCCTGCAATCCAGCACTTTGGGAGGCTGAGGGCGGATCATGAGGTCAAGAGATCAAGACCATCCTGGCCAACATGGTGAAACCCCATCTCTACTAAGAAGACAAAAATTAGCTGGGCGTGGTAGCGTGCACTTGTAGTCCCAGCTACTCGGGAGGCTGAGGCAGGATAATTGCTTGAACCCGGAAGGCAGAAGTAGCAGTGAGCTGAGATGGCACCACTGTACTCCAGCCTGGCAACAGAGTGAGACTCTGTCTCAAAAAATAAAAATAAAAATAAACTTGTGAATTTCATTCTGTTTCTATTTACATGTTTAGAAATGTTTAGATACCAACCCAGATAAGTGAGCATATCTGGTCAGTTGTTTGCTTTTCCCAAAAGAGAAGCTTTAAGCATATGTCTGACTTAAAGGATAATTTAACCCTTACCTTAACCCAGGTCAGCAAAAATCTTATATTTCATTTTTGTAACTAATTAAGTTTCAGTATAATTTTATTGTTCTCTCTTTTTCTCAATAAAATCCTGGGTGCTGTGCCTTTGGAGGAAATAGAGCTGGCTCTGTCCATTTGGAAAGAGCTTTGTAAAGCATTCAAAAAAAGGGCTGTCTATGTGGCAAGTGCTTCCTCTACCTCTGCAGAGCCACCCACCCACCTGGGCCCTGAGCAGGGCTGGCTTCCGTACTCAGGCACAGACAATGGCCCTTTCCTGACCCTGTGCCTGCCCCAGAGAAGCTCTGCTAACTCTAGTACCTCTCCTAAGATATAAGTTATAGTCTAGGACTTTATCTGCCTGATCAAAACCCAAGGGGCCAGGTAGCTTAAAAGACTACCATTGTCCCACTGTATTCTGCTGAATCTTCCAGAACCAATTGCTCTACTTCAAGCATCTTCCTTCTCTTTAGCCAAAATAAAAGAAGCCTCATTTCAAGTCAGGGAAATAGTTGCCTTTCATTCTGTAAACAGTCAAGCTCTGAATCTAGTATGGGCTCAGAGGCCCCTGTCCCAACCCTACTCCTATGGTATGCAGGACAAATTCAAGGAGGATAAAGGACAAAGAGCACGAAAAAGTTAGAATTGCTGTATTAAATTCAGTTCTGCAAACACATATTGATGCCTGCTGCATGCCAGGCCCTGCTCTGGGCATTGGGAATGAATAAAGCCCTGTCAGTGGCTTTAAAGGGCACAAGTAAAGTGGGGGAGACAAAAGATTAATCCAAAAAAGATAAAGTCCACCTAGCAGGATAAGTATTATACTGATAGTAATTATCACACGATGCATCAGCACAGAGGAGGAGACAGGGGGTCAGAAAGGGTCTCTCAGGGGACATGATATTTGCCCTGGGTTTCCAAGATTGAATAGGAATTCTGCAGGTGGAAACAGAGGTAGGAAAATGAATAAAAGGGAAGACGGGTTCTAAGATCTTCCTACTCAAAGTGTGGCCCACAGACCACCACCATCATCATCATCTGGGTGCTTATGGGAAATGCACAATTGCAAGCCCCCTCCCGGATATGCTGAATCATAGTCTGCACTGTAACAAGATCTCTGCCTGATTCATGGGCACAGTAAGACCTGAGAGCACTCATCTAGGAGGAGTGAAAAGAGGAAGAGAGGATAGAAATCTGGGCCCATCCAGGGAATTACAGGAAGCTCAGATCAGCCAGGGAGTCAGCCAGGGGCAGTGGTAGGTGAGGCTGGAGAGGCAGATCCCATACCCACACTACATTTACAAGAAGAAAAGATCCTTCTTAACCTAAATTCCTCCGGAGGGAACCCCCAGACCTTTCCAATAGCAGTAGAGACTCACACCATGACCAAGTGTGGGGAGCTGGGAACTTGACTCTGGCATCTGTCTCACTGCAGGCCGGAAGAGACCTCGGTTTGCGTTTACTCATGCAGGCTGAGGTCTGTTAGAGCTGATTCAGCTGTTTACCTCTGCCCATATCACGAGGCTGCTCTGATGAAAGTTCATACACACCAATCAATCAGGCCGATTTCAATTAATCCTAATTGTCCTGTTGGGATTCCTTGCCAGTAGCTAAGATGTGGTGAGCCACTGGCATGACTTCATCATGGCCTTCAGAATTCCCACCGATGCTGAAGGTGGCTTACCCTGTCCTGAACTCTGCAGACCTCTGTGTGTGTGTGTGTGTGTGTGTGTGTGTGTCTGCATGTGCGTGTGCCCATCCATTTATTCAGCACACAGTGTAGCTCCTTAGAACAACTCAATGCCTTCTTCTTTCCTGTGGCTCCTCCTCTGGGAGTAAGGGGAAGACCCAATGGCAGACGAAAGATACGAGTGCTGGTAAATCCATGCACAATTGCTCAACCTTTGGGTCTCCTTCTCCCACCTCTAAGCATAGTCATGGGGCTGCTTTCCTCATCTCTTACTCATTCCATCCTTGTCCCAGACACCACATGTCCCTTCACATGGTCTTTACACATGCTCTTCCCTTTGCCTGGAATGCCCTTCCCCTTCTGCTGTCTTCCTGGAGAACCCAGCTCCAGTTGTGCCTCCTCCCTGAAGCCTGCTGTGATACCCCTGGCAGTTTGTGGGGCTCTCCTCTCCCTGTCTATAATGCATAACTTGGCATCTTCCTGAATATTTCTCATGCTGAACTGAGGCTGGGGTTTGTGGGATTCCTCAAGGGCAGGGATTATTTAAATTATTTTTGTCTGCATTCTTGCCCCAAGAACATTTTTTAGAACAGTAGGTATTTAATAAATGTGTAGGGAAAATTCTACTCTATTGGAATTGAGATGGAATATTATTTTCTATAACAAAATATATTACAATAATATTATTAAAATTATTTATAAAATATTGTGAATAAGTTTAGTCAAGTAATGAGTTAATTTTTATTAAGTATCATCATGATTTAAAGGATATCAGAAATATAGTCCCAAATCTTTCCTCAATGCTGCCCAAACATCCAGAAGTAAAAAGTGGACAACAGATGCAAATTGGAATATTGTGAGAAGAAAGAAAACTTAGAGAACGTGATACTTTTGCAAAGACTGGACCAACATGGAGGAATGATGTCTCTTCCAGGGCAACTCAAAGAGAGTCCCAAAGAGAGACCCCCAGAGCCAGGTCAATTCAAGGAGTTTTGCAACCCCTTCCCAGCCAAAAAAGACCTCTGCTCCTATGGACAATGAGATATAAACGAGAAACTGAAGCAGGAAGGAGAGACAGGTTCTAGCTCCAGCCACAAGCTCCCATCAACAGCAGTGCAGTGACCACTGGATTGTGAGTGAGGGAAAAGGTGATGGGGAGCTCCTTCTGTGCCTGGATTTGACACAAGCTCATCTGCATCAAGTTGTCCAGGGGAGTTCAGGATGGCCTGGGAGAAGGCAGGTTAAGAAGGTGAGTACAGGATCCAGAAGAGCCGGTTTTACATCTAGGATCTACCACTGACCACGTGACCTTGAGGAAGTCTCTTGACTTTACCAAGTCTCAATTTCTTTATCCATAAAATTGAGATATTTACAGCAGCTTTTTCATGGGGCTGGTTGGAAGGATCAAATAGTGCTTATAATTGTGCCAGGCACACTGTGCAGGCTCAATTAACAGGGGCTGATATTGCACCTTCCTAACTAAGAGTCATCCCTGCCAGAAACAAAAAGGTGCCCATCACAGCTCAGGAGTGTGTGACTCCTGGAGTGAGGGTCAGATGCCAAACAGAATAAGAGGCACAATCACCCTTTAAGTGAACACCTCCTTTTTTCCTTCCACAGCATTGTCCACTGTGTCTTGACAGAAGCTCAGAGCATCAAACACCACAGTTCAGACATGTGGACAGATGGCTTATCTTAGTGTTGTGCCAAGGGAACTTGAGTGAGACTTGAGGTCTCTCTGGGCCCCAGTTTCTCTCTCTGTAAAATGGTGCCATTTACAATTATTTAGCACAGACTAACATGATACAGTGATGCATGCAAGAGTGACTGATAATCTGTGGAGCATGGAATGGAATGATTACAGTTCTGTGTGGTGGAGTGGGCTCATTTCTTGTTGGGATATTTGTTGGACCTGGGTGGGGGAAAGGGGAAGATGCTTGTATTTCTACTTCTCACTCAAGAGCCTTTGAAATCTGTCAGATTTCTCTTGGACATCAAGTTTATTTATTTAACTTAATTAACCTGTTTATTTTGAAACAGAATCTTACTCTGCCACCCAGGCTGGAGTACAGTGGTGCTATCTTGGCTCACTGCAACCTCTGCCTCCCCAGTTCAAGTGATTCTCCTGCCTCAGCCTCCCAAGTGGCTGGGATTACAGGCATGCACCATCATGCCTGGCTTATTTTTGTATTTTTATTAGAGATGGGGTTTCACCATGTTGGCCAGTCTAGTCTTGAACTCCTGACCTCAAGTGATCCATCTGCCTTGGCCTCACAAAGGCAGGGATTATAAGTGTGATAAGGCAGGATTTTCCTGCCTCAACCTGCCAAGTGGCTGGGATTATAAGTGTGAGCTGGGCACCAAGTTTATTTGGGCTTTAACAATTCATTCATTCAACGCACACTCACTGAGGGCCTCCAACATTCAGGTGTCCTGTGTTCTAGGAATACATCCATGAATGCGGAATTCTACTCTCACCTGGCAAAGAGTCTGATACAGGGAGGGATGATGAAGAACTGAGGACAGCAATGCACTCTTTCCACGGGAGAGAGACTAGGGAAAGGGTTGCTTGCATGTGGGAGCTGCAACAAGATTGTGAGGCAACTGACCTGCGTGGAGAGGAAGGTGCCTGGGTAGGGTAGAATATGAAGAAAGTCTCTGAGAGGGTCGCTTGCTGAGGACTTACAATCTAAGTCAGCCAGATAGAGACAGATTAGAAGGATTTACTGACATCCCACTGCACTCAGAATAAAATACAAAGTTCCTAGCATGTAGCATCTTGCAGTGCCAGAAAGTAAGAAAGAAAGCACAAAAAAAAAAAAAAAAAAAAAAAGGAAAGAAAGAGAAAGAAAGAAAGAAAAGAAAAACCAACTATGGGAATATGTCGAAGGGAGATAGAAGCCAACTAAAAAGCTCCGAATGGTCAAATAAAGAACAATTTCAGCAACAAAATTAAAATAATATTGCGGTATAACTCAAAGTATCAAATAAATATCCGTAAATCCAAACTGATATAAAAACATGATTAAATAAATAAACATATAAATAGGAGAGAACAGACAAATATATCCCATGCAGAAAAAATTCCAACAGCTCTTCCCTAGTCCCCAAGGCCCTGCCTGATCTGCCTCTCCCCGCCTTTTGGGCCTGTCTCCTGCCACCTTCCCCTCATGCCCAGTGTTCCAGCCACAGTGCATTTCGGGGGGCTTCGCATCTGCTATTGCCTTTGCCTGGAACATTCTGCCTCCGATTCTTTGCACAGTTGGCTGCGTCCTGTCATTTAGATCTCAGCTCAATGCCACTGCTACAGGGAAGTCCTCCCAGATCAATTCCCTGCTCCGTTGCCCTGTTTTATTTTATTGATAGCACTTGTTATTTCTGAAGTGATCTCGCTTACTCTCTCATTCACCTGTTTATTTGCATCTTCCCCTAGTTTAAAAAAATAAGTCACAAGAACAGTAATATTGTCTGTCTTTTCACCACTGGGTCACTGATCCAATGCTGGGAACCTACTCTGTGCCAGGTAACCTGCTTGGCATCAGTGGCCCAGGGGTGAAATATATATATGAAATAAATGAGTAAACGAATTAATGCATATCATTCCACATTCTTAGAGCCAGGCACAGTGCGTAGCATAGGCGAAGAATGAATATAGTTTTGAATGTGTATATCATTAACACATCAGTGAATACACTAGGGGATGAATGAGCAAAGAATGACCGAGTATGAATACGTGAGTAAAATGTGTTTATATATAGAGTCCTGGGTTAGCCCCATCTAATGCACTAGCAGTGAATTCACCTGTCAGCTAATTCTGCAAAGTTGTCCTTCATGTTGGGATGTAGAAAGTTAGTCTGGTTGGAGTTTATGGATAACTTGTGCCTCAGCTTTGGAGATTTCTGTTTTAGGTAGGGAGGAAAGGAAGCCTGTGAGCTTCTCCTCTCTAAACACTTAATGAGGCTTCTGGAGTAGAAAATTTGGAGAGGATGCTGCAGAGATGAGGACTAGGGTATAAAAATAGATGGATTTCCTTATTGCAATGACTCTGGTCATATTTTCCCTATGTGGCAGAATGATTAAAACTCATAAATTACCATTAATGGTGAAGTGAGCACAGAGTGAACCTGGAAGCATCTCTTCTATTTTAGATCCAGGTCTCGGGAGCCCTCAGGGAAGGTTTGGTGGCTGCAGAAAGGGACTTTCCCTGAGAATCCAGAAGTGACATCAGGGAAGCACCTCAAAGGATCCACGGTCCCCCAACACAGATCAAGTATGTGCAGCTCCTGGAATCTCTTCCTTCAGGGAGGCCCAGAGAAATGAAGCCTTAAGATGCCTTGCCCTCAGATGACATCTTCTCTCAGGCTCTCGGGCTACAGTATGTACAGTGTGCTGAATGTGGAAGGACCCCTCTCCCCGTTATATCTGTAGTGTGATCACATGGAAGGCATCTGAGGTTTCCTGCCCCACTGTGGTCGCAAACTAGGCAATGAATCAGCATCCAAGGATTTTTTTAAATAGAAACCCCCAGTTCCCAGCCCACTCCAATGAATCAGAATCTCTCAAGATGGGGCTCAGGGAAACTGTGTTTTTAAAAACTCCCAGTACCTTACTTACCTTCTCACTATCATGAAAATAGAAATGAACAAAACTAATGAGGCAACAATTTGTACACACTGGACCAGAGGCACAGTGCAGAACTGTGATCCCTGAGAGGAGGGCAACACGCAAAGGAGGGAGACTTGTGTTTGGTCAACCTTCTGCCCAGGTGAAGCACAGGGAGGGGAAACCCAGGCAGACCATGGTGGTCTGATGGAGCTGAGCAGAATTTCGAACTTGGGCTGCTGAAGTGGCTGGCAAGGAGGCAGGGAACAGAAAAGGAAAGCTGCAGAGAAAGAGAACAAAGACTCCAGAAATGTGTATGGGCATATCCTATCGGTTATCAGTTGCAGCCTGGGCTTTGAAGAACAGAACAAGATATGGTGGAACGTAGCAGAGAGCAGCTGCTAAGGTCTGGGAACAGAATGGAAATACCAGACACTCTACAGGGCTGGGAGTTCTAGCTCAGCTAGAATGGAGAAACCCTGGTGTACATCTCAGTGGAGACTGCATAAAGGCCATGTAGTAGGAGTAAAGACTATGTTTCTAGAGGAAAAATTACACCCTAGCACAGGTTTCTTGATCTCAGCAATACTAGCATTTTGAACAGATCATATTTTTTTTATGGAGATGGAGTTTCACTCTTGTTGCCCAGGTCAGAGTGCAATGGTGCCACCTTGGCTCACTATAACGTCTGCCTCCCCAATTCAAGCCATTCTCCTGTCTCAGCTTCCCGAGTAGCTGGGATTACAGGTACGTACCACTACATCTGGCTAATTTATTAGTAGAGATGGAGTTTCACCATGTTGGCCAGGCTGGTCTTGAACTCCTGAACTTAGGTGATCCACCCCCCTCAGCCTCCCAAAGTGTTGGGATTACAGGCATGAGCCACCGTGTCCAGCCCAGGTTATCTTTTTTGTGGGGATTATTCTGTGTATTATAGGACATTTAGCAGCAACTCTGCCCTCTATCTACTAAGTGCCAATAGCAATAGCACCTTACCCCCATTTATGAGAAACCAAAATGTTTCTAGACATTGTAAAATGTCCCCGGAATGGAGGGCAAAATGGTTCTCAGTTGAGAATACCCTAGTGTAAAGGGCACATCTTATGACTAATGATGAAATGAAAATAGACCAGTCCTAACAACAACAACAAAAACAAACTGTAATAGGGTCATGATAATTCACCAGTATTTTGAATGTCTAAATTAGCAGCCAAATTAATAACATTTAAAAAAAACAACAACAACATAATCCAATCTCCCAACAAGGTATCAGCCATAATATCCTCCCTACAGTGAGACAAGTGAAACAAACAAAAATAATGTGATCTATAATCAAGCAATTGGTGGTCCACAGAAACAGACACTTAGATAGCTCAGGTATTCTAATTAACAGAAGGACACTACAATAGCTATTATAAATGAAGGGTCAGAAAATGTAAAAACAGATCAATAGAAATTATTCACTATGAAGAACTGAGTTAAAAGAGTTTTTTAAAATTTTTTTAGAAAAAATGAATGACTATTTCTTTCCAGTCAATTGACTTTAATGTGTCAAGATTTTCAATGGGGAAAGAAAGTCTTATCAGCAAATATTAATAGTATAGAAGAAACTGGATGGTAACATGGGAAAAAAGAGCCCCACACTATATGCAAAATCAACTTTAGATGAACCAAAGATGGGTCTTCTTTGACTCTATGGTTTAGATTTTAAACGTAAAGTCTAAAACCATACAGATGCTGAAAGAATGCATAAGAGGACATGATTTTGGTAAGATGAAGTTTCTTAAGTGGGACACAAGCAGCAACCAACAATAACTATAAAAGAAAAATGTGATAAATTAGATATCATCAAATTAAAACCTTTTGTTTCTCAAACACGCCATGAAGAAAATGAGTAAGCAAGTCACAGATTGGGAGACCAGAACATGTAGTTCACAAACAATTGGTGTCCAAAATATAAAAAGAATGCATACGACCTTTTAGAGACAGGTTCTCATTCTGTTGCCCAAGCTTGACTGGAGTGGCTTGATCATGGCTCACTGTAGCCTGGACCTCCCAGGCCTGTATGATCCTCCCATATCAGCCTCCTGAGTAGCTTTTCTTTTTTGTTTTTAGAAACAGGAGTCTCCATCTGTTGCCCGAGTTGCTGAACTGGTCTGGAACTCCTGGGCTCAAGTGATCTCTTGACTTGGCCTCCCAAAGTACTGGGATTACAGGTGCGAGCCACTGTCCCCAGCCTAAATCCCCAGTTTTCAAAATAAGCAAAAGAAATTTGAACAGACATTTCACAAAAGGAGATTCATCATTGGTCAATTACCACATGAAAAGTGCTCAAGATTATTGCTCTTCAGGAAAATTAAAATTAAAATCATGATCTGTACAAATACAACCAACAAAATACTCAAAATGTAAAAGACAGAAAACATTCAATGTTGGAAAGAATATGGAGCAATCAACACTCTCGTAAACCGCTGGTAGAAATATAAAAAAGTACCACCACTTTTAAAAAAGTTCCAACAGTTCCTTATAAATTTAAATGAACGCTTGCACTATGACCAAACAATTCTGCTACTAGGTATTTATTCAAGAGAAAGGGAAATACACATTCACAGAAAAAGGCTTGTACAAGAGGATTCATAGCAACCTTATTGATAATATCTAAAAGCAGAAAATAGCCCAGGTGTCACTAACAGCAGACTGACTAACCAAACTGTGGCATCTTCACATAGTGGAATCGTACTCAGAAGTAAAACTGAACAAACTCCTGTTACACGCTGTAGCATGACTCTCAAAAAATCATTAAACAAAGAAAAACACTTACAAAAACGAGTATATGCTGCATTATTTTATTTATATACAGTTTTTTTAAAAAAACAGATTTTCACTCTTGTCATCCAGGCTGGAGTACAATGGCACAATCTCAGCTCACTGCAATCTCTGCCTCTTGGGTTCAAGTGATTCTCCTGCCTCAGCCTCCCAGGTACAGGTCTGCACCACCAGGCCAAGCTAATTTTTTTTCTTTTTGTATTTTTAGTAGAGACAGGGTTTCACCATGTCATGTCGGTCAGACTGGTCTCAAACTCCTGACTTCAGGAGATCCAACTGCCTTGGCCTCCCAAACAGATTACAGGCATGAGCCACCATGCCCGGCCTATATAAAGTTTTATAGGAAACTTTAATAATAACTTTAATTTTCTGTAGGTTAATATAAAATTAAATAAACTGGTGAAAAATAATTACAACGGTAGTTGTCTTGGGGAGGAAATTGACTAGGATGGAGCATGAGAGAACTTTCCAGAGTAATTATAACGTTCTATATCTTGATAGAAGTTTGTATTATGCAAATATATGCATTTGTCAAAATTTATGAAGTGGTACACTTAAAATTTTAAATGTATCATGGATGAGTTTTGACAATCTATAGATGTAAGGTTCATATTTATATACTTACATCTAGATGTAAATCTTACCTTAAAAAAGAACCCATAAACAAATATTAAACTCTTGTAATAGTGTCTATGCTATTACATGGGTTCAAGGACACACTGTATTGATGCCCACAACTTACTTTGAAAGCCATCCTAAGATTAGATGGATTGACAAATGGCTAGAAAATGAACAGATGGCTAGATATGTGATAAAAGAAAATGTTAATTATGGAATCTTAGTGGTGAGAATATGGGTATTTTTTAGTCTATAATTTCTTCAATTTTTTATATGTTTGAAAAAATTCATAATAAAATATTAGGAAGTAGATGAACAGAAACTCAGTAACTAGTGGGTCAAAATCAAGTTGTCAAACATATGTGCAATTGAATTTCCTGAAGAGGAAAAAGAACGAAGGGTAGAAAAAAAAATGCTGGAAGAAATCATTTCCAAAATATCTCCCAAATTGGTGGAAAATGTCAATGTATGGGTCCAAGAATTTTAAAGAACTTCAAGTTGGATAACTACAATGAAAACAATATCTAGGCACCTCACAGTCAAACTGCTAAGAAACAAAAATAAAGAAAAAATCTTTAAAGCAGCCAGAGGAAAAAAAGTCACATTATGTATGCAGGAATGATGAATTAACAAATAGCCAATTTCTCACAAGAAAAAAAAAAATTGAGCCCAGAAGACAGAAGGATGGTATTTTTAAAGTGCTCAGGAACAACGCAGTGCACCGTTCTGTGTCCTACACTCGCCAAAGCAGGGCACAAACAAAACAAGGTACTCTTCAAAAACAAGAGGGATAGAAAGATGTTCAGATAAGCAAAAGCTGATGCAGCGTGCCAACAGGGAATGTGTGTTATAGGAAATGTTAAATAAAGTTCTCAAACTGAAGGAAACTAGCAACGAATAGGAAATCAAATCTATTATAAGAATAGAAATGGAAAGCATAATACATACATAGTAAGCATATGTATGAAAATAAAAGACTCATTTTTATTTCTTAAACTCTTTAAAGATACCTGACCATTTAAAGCAAATAATAACATTGCATTGTAGAATTTGTAGCTTATGTATAAGTAAAACATATTACAATAGTAGCACAAAGGTTGAGGGAGTGGTAAAAAGAATTATATTAGGCCAGGCTCAGTAACTCACACCTGTAATCCCAGAACTTTGGGAGGCCGAGGCAGGCAGATCACAAAGTCAGGAGGTCGAGACCATCCTGGCCAGCACATTGAAACTCTGTCTCTACTAAAAATACAAAAAAAATTAGCTGGGCATGGTGGCACACGCCTGTAGTCCCAGCTACTCGGGAGGCTGAGGCAGGAGAATTGCTTGAACCCAGGAGGCAGAGATTGCAGTGAGCTGAGATCATGCCACTAGCTACAGTCTGGGTGACAGTGTGAGACTCCATCTCAAAAAAAAAAAAAAAAAAAAAAGAATTATACTGTTTTGGTTTTACGTTTTATGAAAAGTGATACCATATTACTTCTAAATGGACTGTGGAAAAATAAAAATACGTATTTTACTATCTGGGACAACCACAAAGAAAAAAGTATGAAAAAGTGTAGCCAAAGCCAACTGAGAAAATAAACTAGAACACTACAAAATGTTTAATTAGTGTAAAACAAGAAAAGAAAGAAGAAACAAAAAATCAACCCATAAAATAGTCAGATGACAGACAAATTGTGTCAATATTTACATTAAATGTAAACTGACTAAACATTCCCATTAAAAGGTAGAAACTGTCTGAATAGATAAAAGTGTTAGACACAACTAGGTGGTATCTAAGACATGCTCTTTAAATATTAAGATGTAGGTCAGTCGACAGGCACACCAAACACGTGATGGGAGAGAAGTGAAGATAACAATGTCAATAGACGCAAGGTCAGTATACAAAAATAAACTCCACGGTAGCAGCACACAACAGGAAGACACAGTCTACAAACAATTCCACTTGCAAAATGTGAAGCCATACGTACTTAGGCATAAATATAACAAAATATGTTCAAGGCCTTTGCATTGAAAACAAGCAAACATTGTGAGATAAATTTAAAAGAAGATTTAAATAAATGGAGAACTATATAATACCCACGGATTAGAATATTCAATATTCTTAACATGTAATTCTTGTCAAATTGGTGTATATATTGAATGCAAACCCCATTGAAATACCAGTGGGCATTTTTAAAGAAATAGGTAACTTAATTGTAAAATATACAGCCATGCAAAGAATCTAGAATGTTATAGCACTGTTTTAAAAAGAACAAAGTTGAAGGAGTCACACTACCTGATTTAAAGATTTCCTAGGTGTGATATTGGCATAGGGATAGACACATGGAACACTGAAATAGAATTTTAAGTCTAAGATAGATTTATACATCTACAGGTAGTTTATTTTCAATAATGTATCAAGGCAGTTCAAAGGGGGAACAGAAAGACTTCAATAAATGGTACTAGAACAACTAGATAACGGTATGGGAAGAAATCTAATCTTCACACTCATATCATACCATGCAAAAGTTCAATGTGTACCAGATCATAGACCTAAATGTAAATGCTTAGGCTCTAAAGCTTCTAGAAGAAAACATCTTTAAAAATCTTCATGGCTTTGAGGTAGGCAAAGATTTTTTAGAGTGGGCCTTAAAAGCACAAGTTATAAAAAACTAGTAAATTAAACTTCGAAATTTAAAATATTTCCTTGTCAAAAGACATCATTAAGAAAAAGAAAAGGGCCAGGCATGATGACTCATGCCTGTAGCCCCAGTACTTTGGGAGGTGGAGGTGGGTGGATTGCTTGAGCTCGGGAGTTCGAGACCAACTTGGTAACAAGATGAGACCCCTTCTCTACAAAAAATACAAAAAAATTGTTTGGGTGTGGTGGTGTGCACCTGTGGTTCCAGCTACTTGGGAAGCTAAAGTGGGAGGATCATTTGAGCCTGGGAAGTTGATGCTGCAACGAGCCAGGATTGTGCCATGGCACTCTAGCCTGGGTGACAGAGCAAGACTGTGTCTCAAAAAAAAAAAAAAAAAAAAAAAAAAGGAAGGAAGGAAGGAAAAGAAAAGGTGAACCATTCATTGGGCAAAAAGTGTTTGTATATCTGACATATGTCTGATAAAGGACTTGCAGTATATATGTAATTCATATAATAATTTAAACAAGTATAACACCCTCCAAAAAATGAACAAAAGACTTAAAAACTTACTTTACAAAAGAAGATATATAAAAGACAAAGAGGCTCACGAAAAGATATTTATCATCATTTGTCTTCAGAGAAAGTCAAATTAAGATTATAATGAGATCCTACTTCACACCCACTAAAATGGTTAACTTTTAAAAACTTGTCATCACTAACTGTTGAAAACAATGTGAAGTGATGAAAACTGTCATACTTTGCTGGTGGGAGTATAAAATGTTACAATCACTTTTGAAGATTCTTTGACAGTTTCTTATAGAATTAACCATACAACTACTCCATGACCCAACAAATCTTTTCCAAAGTTAGCCTAATTGCTAATGAAATAGGTAGTGAATAGAGATATAAACAAAGAAGGAAACAAGATAATTTCAGGTTGTAGATATGATCAGATAATATTTGTAACATCCTTAGCAAGGTTACTGTTTTGGCGGCTGCTGTCATTTTTATCAATCTATGAGATCCTTGAAGGCCAAATTGGTTCTGAATCATTTCTAGCCTTGAGTTCAGTGCCCAGATGTATTTATAAAAGTGTTTTATTGAATGGTTGAATTGGAATATATGAATGAACTGCAAAAAAATGAATGGAAATCAATGAACCCAGATCACAATTAAAACAAAGCATATACGTTCCAAATCATAAGGTGCTATTAAGGTGAACAGGTACTTAGAGAAGGAGATAGGCTGGAGACATCTGAGAAGGCTTCCTGGAGAAAATAATCTCTGAACTGGGTCTCCAAAAATGTTTCAGACAATGATTGGTGAGTAAGAGAATAACAGAACTAAGCTGAAGGGAAGATTCGGATGAGAAGAAAAGGACTCTGGAAGGCAGCCTGGTTTGAGCCATATGATGCTTTGTGTTAGTAGTTGAAATCATCTTTACAAGCTTATAAAATTAATTAGGGAAGAAGGTAGGGGAAGAAAGGAAACAAGCCCAGCTTGCTGCACGCCCAGTGTTCATCACGAGGTCAGCTGCTTTCTGATTTGCCTACTCAGAATTGTTTGGTGCCTGTTGTCCTAGAATTCCATAGACCCTGTTACAGCATTATCAGTCTTCTTAACTGCACTATAGGCAACAACTTGAACATCATAAAATGTTAAGTTGTTCCTTCAAAAGATCCCTTCAGGTCCTATATACTGATGAAACTGCTGACTCAGCTGGTCTCAAGGACCCCACAAGAAGCCGACTCATCAAAGAATGCAGTTTCCACATCTAATGAGTTCATTCCCCTTTCCCCAACCAATCAACAACCCGGTTTTTCAGCCCCTTCACCTTCCACCATCCTCTTAAAAACCCCAGCCCAGAATCCTCAAAGAGACAGATTTGAGGGTCTCCTCCCATCTCCTTGTTCAGCATGGTGTGATCATTAAACTCTTTCTCTGCAGCAAACTCTGCTGTCTCAGTGTAATTGTCCATTACTGCACAGCAGTCATACCAGCTCATTGGTCTATAACATAGTCATCTGTGGGGACAGGTGGAATAAAGGCTTGCTGATGACAACTATGAAACAGCGGACAGGGGTCTTCTCAGCCCTGCTGTCAGTCAGACACTCAGCAGCTTATCACTTAGCAGTATTTAGTCCATGCAGGACTATGTGGTGGCTTCAGGATGTTTGTTCCCTCTGCTCACCTCCCCTGTCCTGGTGGAAGTGTCTGACCCATTTATTATTAGCTTGCTTTCTGAGCATCCCTGGCTGACCTCCCAGCAAGCTGCTGATGGAGAAAACCTTGTTTCAGAGGTGATTTTGCAACTGCAGGAGTGGATGGAGCATTGAAGGGGCAGTACCAGAGCCAGTCTGAACACTGACCCCAAATTTAAACTAGCTGCACTAAGTTGTTAAACCCTCCACAAAACACTTTTATAAATTGAATTATAAATCTAACCTAAATAGATGATTTTCAAAACACCAGTGAACAATTTCAAAGTAGAAATTTATATATATATGTATGTTCAAAACCACTGTCCAATTCACTAACTTAAATATATTTATATATATAGTCACTAATTTAAATATATTTGTATATTTTATATATATATAAACTACTGTCCAAGTCACTAATTTAAATATATATATTATATTTATATGTATAAATATCATACATTTAAATTTAAATATATTTATGTATAATAAATATATTTACATATTTAATATATTTATATGAAAATATATATTATATAATGTTTATATTTATATATATTTGAATTAGTGACTTAATTATTTAAATCACTGTCCAAGTTACTAATTTAAATATATTTATAAATAAATATATAAATATGTATTTATGTATTTATATATAAAATATATGTTTATGTATTTATATTAATGTATTATATATAAATATATAAACATATATTTATATATTTATATTATATGTATTATATAAAAATATATTTAAATATAAATATATTTAAATTACTGACTTGGACAGTGGTTTTAAACATTAAGGGACATCAGGTGCACAGGGGGGCTTGTTAGAACACAGATGCCATTCTCCCGCCCCATTGCCAGAGTTTCCAATCCAGTAGGTGTCCTTTGAGGCCTGATAATTTGCATTTCTAAAGCATTCTCCAGTGATGCTGATGCTGCTGGTACAGGATCACACTTAGAATCCCTCTCCTAGAATTCTCTAGGAGCAGCGACATATTCTCCAAACCTGAACAGTGCAGCTTTTTTAGGTTCTTGTTACATCTCTGATTGAGAGCGACAACTGTCACACTGAATTAAACTTCCTGAATGGCTTCCTCTAATGCTATAGCTTTTAATCATCTTGGTTCTTTTAAGATGCCCTTTGGAAATCGGCTTTTTCAAATTGTATGAGTTCTTGCCACAGAAAAGTACATGTGCAGAGGTGCACACAGAATTTTACTGCCATTTTGCTGTTGTTGCGTCCAGAGTACATTATTTCAATTGATTCATGCTCATTCCTGGGCCCCAGGCTAAGAAAATCTGCAGAAATAAGCCTGTAACAACAGGCTACACACATAGTAAAGAACAGGGGTTCAGTGCTCTCCAGTCCAGCTGTGTGACTTTCAGCTAAGCTATTAACCTCTCTCAGACTATAAAGAGGAGACTAATGATACCTTCCTTTGGTTACTTCTGGAGAATGTGTCTTGGAATCATGGAGAACAGACCTTTAATATTTACTTGATATGCTTGTTTACTGTTTAAACTTTATGCTGTGTGTAGATTTAAAGACAACACACCCACACTCTTGCATTTAGTTTTCTATATACATTTCCAGATTTCTTTCACATACGTATTCTCACTTGAGTCTCAAATAACCCAGAGACATTTATTTAATAAAGTGTACTGACATTTCTTTTATAAAATCCAAATTGACAGCCAGTTAATAACGTTTTTTGTTGTTGCGGAGATGGAGTCTCTCTATATTGTCCAGGCTAGAGTGCAGTGGTGTGATCTCAACTCACTGCAGCCTCCATCTCCTGGGTTCAAGCAATTTTCCTGCCTCCGCCTCCAAGTAGCTGAGATTACAGGTGCCCGCCACCATACCTGGGTAATTTTTGTATTTTAGTAGAGATGGTGTTTCACCATGTTGGCAAGGCTGGTCTCAAACTCCAGATCTCAGGTGATTCCCCAAGCCTCAGCCTCCCGAAGTGCTGGGATTACAGGCATGTGGCACTGTGCCCCAATTAATAAACTTTAACAGCTTTGTGTGGTGCATACAAATGAAATTTGAAAATTCTGCTTCTATGGTTGTTTTTAGTTCCCATGTATGTGACCATGAAACCACACTAAGTGGTGAATAATTCAAGCTAAATAAATAAAAGTGATGTAAATATTAAATATGTGCCCTATCCGCTCTGGGTTATTTGAGACTCAAGTGAGAATACGTATGTGAAAGAACTCTGGAAATGTATTGTCTGCACTGAACGATTATTACTATTGCCACTGCCATTGTCATCATGACTACTCGGTTGGAAACCCTTCCAAGGAGTTCCTGAAAACTCCTTTGTCTCTGCCCAGTTGCTGAAACCCATTTCCTTCACACCCAACTATTTTGGGTAGAAAAAAGAGCTAGTGGAAGGCTCTTCGTAGAAAGAAGCCCAATTCTTTAACATGCAAATGCTGGTGTGAGTATGTGTGTGTGCATGTGTGTGTGTGCCTGGGCAGGTGTGTGCACATGTGCATGCATGCATGTGTGTGGGTAGGCAAGGTTTTTAATCTAGGTCCCCCTGTCCATTTCTCCTTAACAAGAAAATAACACGTAAAAGCCTGGAGCTATCCTTTGGCTGGCTGGCAGGCCCTGTTCCTACGCTGGTCCTCTTGCCCTGCTCTCCCTAAGTCACCACAACTCCAAAGTCGTTTTCAGTGAACTCATCACAGCAGCCTCAGTGGCTAGTCAATGACTCCCTGACAGTGAAATTAGTGTCCACCTCACACAAAATGCAGATGCTAGTGGCTTCCAGGTCCCTGCCCTGAAGTTCTCGTCTCCTGCTGCTGTGATGGTCCTCAGCCAGGCTGCCCTCATTCAGGCCCTGGCAGGCCCCAGCTGGTGACTGTCATCACCTGACACCCGCATAGGCTAGGGGTAGGTAGAAACTTGGTCTGAGGCTCAAAACACCAGGTCCCAGGCCCTGCTCTGCTGAACTTGTGAGCATCAGGACACATCCCTTTCTCTCTCTGGGCCCTAGTAGTACCATTTATAAAATAAAGACAATTGGCTTAGACCAATGGTTCTTGGCCTTTTGAGATCTGAGGGACCTTTGAGAATCTAAGGAAGTAATGGGGTCCTTTCTTCAGAGGAATATCAAAAACATGCATGCATAAATAATGCACATTTAATTTTAGGAGTTCGGAAATCTGGAGCCCATTCATAAGCCACAAGATAGCTGCGAGGTTCTTTCCAGAAGTAACAACTGCACAAGGAGATGATAAACTGTTGTTCCTCCCTCTCTTTCCTTCTCTCAGTGTGGTTGTATGAATCAAAAGAGGCAACGAATGGAGAAACTCTTCAAAACCTGTGAAGAGCTTTGCACATGTAAGGGGATATTCTTAATAACATGTCAGCTGTTCTGTAGCTCTTTGTTGACCCCATGATAACAGCTACCATTTATTAAGCACCTACTTAGTACCAAGTGATATACTAAGAATTGTCTGTGTATTATTTTACTTAATTTTCAAAATAATATTTGGAGGTGAGTGCTGATATTACCCCCATTTTACAGATGAAAAAATTAATCACAGAGTTAAATTAACCCTCTCCGAGATTACAAAGAGTTAATCACAGAGTTAAATTAACCCTGTCCAAGATTAAGTGGCAAAGAACAGGTAAGTTTTGACTGAAAATAGCCAGATAATGGATAGCTGGTTGCCAGTCACAGAGATGAATTTTATCCAATGGAGGAAACGTTGAAAGTGATCCCTGGACTAGAAGATCGGGGGATCTATTCAAGGACAGACACACATACACACAGGTAAACACACACTAAAACACAGATGCGCAGACACACACTCACAAATGGGAACTGAAGAACCCAAGTCAGACCAGCATAGATGGATATCATAGCAGGAGCAATCTGGGCTGATGTCCCTGGAAAGACCAGACACAGAAGCTAATCAGGGGGCGCTTCCAGGAGGAGGTGAAACTGGGCTAACCTTGAAAAAAGAGAAAGACAGATAGTGAATGAAGTGACCTTCCAAGCAGGAGGAGAAAGAACTGTGTAAGCACAGAGGCAGAGGGAAACTGGGGTATCCCAATTTGCAAACATTTCATGAGCAGTTACTCTATGTGGTCCACAGCTGCTCAGTGTCTACCGGAGATAATAAGAAGAACGCCCATGTGGCTTAGGCAGCCAAAGGTTTGTAAAGAGCCCACAGTCATGGTGTAGCAGCTCTGCTGCTGACTGATCATATGATGAGCATGTTATTTAATCACTCCAGACTCATTTTTCTTGTCTGTAAAATGGAGATAGCCATAGGATCTGCAGAGTTTTAGAGTTGTTGAAAGTATTTGATGGGATAATACATGTACAGGGCTTAGCACAGTGCTGGCTAGGGATAAAGCCCGAGCAAGCCGTGGTGATTGCCACCACCCTCACCATTCATTCATGAATGTAATGAAGTTATAAGTATGATGCCTGCCACATACTGGGTACTTCCCTGTTAGTTTCCCTTTTCTTAAGGTTGCTTCCTGTGCCTGCTCATTCATTCTAAGGTCACAGAGGAAGAGGAAGCCTCTCCTCTGGTCCTCTGACTGATGTCCAGGGAGTGAATCACACAGTTCTTTAGAAGGACGATGTGCTAATGAACTGCACGGACTCTCAGAACTGGGCACCCAGTAATGACAGCTCAGTATCTCTGACAGGTGAAATTGAACACCTAGAACATTTCACTTGATTTAAACAGAGAACGAGGTGGCCCACACCTCGGCTTTGTCCTTAATTGGCCACATTTTGAAGTACACTGTTTACTTGTGACCCCGGAGTTAATAAACACCCAGTCAGAGTCTTCACTGTATCGAAACACAGTTTACAGGAAGGAGATTTGCTGGGTGCCAACAGTCAGTCATCTGCTGGGGTTTTATAGTAAATTACCCATCCATCAATTTCTCCTTTTTTTTTTTTTCTGGAAGGTAATGTTTCAGGCCAAGGGATCCTTGCTAAATTGAGATCAAAAGATAAAAATACAAATTTACCACCATGGCATCTGAAATGCAACAGACCCCAAGTGGCCCCATGTCCTTGCCCTCCTCCCTCCCAGCCAGCCACCCTTCTGCGTTGGCTGGCTCCAAGCTATAGATTTAGGTTCCTCTTTGCCCCTACCCTAACTCCCCACATGTAATCAATCACCAAATCTGATGACTCTGTTTCCAGAGAGTCTCTCCACCTACATTCCCACTGCCCTGGACCCTCATCTCCACCACTAATGAGACACCTGCCACTGTCTCCTGACTGCTCCCCTGATGCTATTCTATTCCCTTTCAAGCTATTCTCTGTGTGGCTGCAAAGGAGATCTTTCTAAAATGCAAATTCAGATTTCATCATGCTCCCAATTAAAAATGTCCAAAGTCTCCCTGTTAACTTCAGGATCAAGTCTCAGCTTCAGGAAATGGCAGGCAGGGCTCATCAAGATACTAACACTGCTTGTCCCCAGCCCCCCACTCGCCTTCCTACTCCTTTCTTGCTGCTGTAGGGTAGAGGCTTTAAAAGACCAAAGCAGTGGTGGCTGTAAAGGACTCACAGTACTACCCTGCCCATGCACACATCGCTTCCATCCCAGCATGCCCCCTTTCCTTGTTGGCTTGGAAAACTTTATCCCTTGCCCTCCTCTGATGCTCAGCTCTGACATCACTACCTACAGGAAGCCTTCTCTGACAGTCAGCTCTCATAGAAATAGACTTTCTCTTGAAATGACATGAATATATTTCAATTGTTGAATGCATCTTGTTGAATTAAAATTCTCTGTATTCAAGCCTGATCTCTATTTCAAACTGGGAACAAGTTGACGTCAGTGTCCTTGAGTCATAAAATCCCAGTGCCAAGCACAGTAGGCTTCAGGTGAACAATTCCATTTTGCCATCACAATGTTCATGTTAGGTAGGGACATTCCTATCTCAATTTTATGGAGGTGGAAACTTAGAATCTGAAAGGCTAAGCAGCTTATCCAAGATGACGCAGGCAGTGTCAGAGATAGACTTGAACTCAGATCTGAAAGACTTGACAGGGAAGAGGTACTCAAGAAATATTGATTTCTTTACTGAATGTTTGTCAAGTGCTCATTTTTTTAAATTGCCACCTCTCCATATCCTGAAGATACATTTAGAAAGACCCTAAAGGATCCTAATGAAACTATTCAGACATATATTTTTGTATTAAAGGACTATATTGGACTATACCACTATGTGTTCTTGGGGAGCAGGGAGAGAATCGAAAGCCCACCTATCAGGTACTACCTGAGTGATGAAATAATATGTACACCAAACCCCTGTGACATGCAATTTATCTACATAACAAATCTGCACATGTACCCTTGAAGCTAAAATAAAATTTAAAAAATAAAAATAACTAAGGGATACCACCTGCATAACCTCCTTCGAAAAAAACTCCTTGAAATTGGAGTCAGGAAAAGAGCTTGAATTTGGAGAACCTGAAGTCCATCCCAATGGATTCTGATCATTTACTTGCATAAATTTCCTCAAGCAGAAATCTTTGGGTGTCTGCAGTTGGTGTGCATCGGTATGGCAAATACCAGGGGGCTGTGGGTGGGGCAGTGACAGTGTCTATTAGAAATAGTAACAATGTTAATAACAAGGTTCCAATCACTGAACGTGGATGATGTCCCACACAGGACTAAGCACCTGGCAGGACTGCAGTCTGATAACTTGCCCAGGATTGCATTCTGCCAGCAGGCAGCAGAGTGGAACCTTAGCCCCATGACTACCGAGGCAGAGCACATGCTCTCGTCACCCTTCCAGCACTACTCCACTCTGCTGCTTCTAGTGCTCTGCTGAGATTTAAGCAGGTTCAGTAGCTGGCAGGAACTGCCAAGGCGGAACTGCTCTAGTCCAGATGCTCTGACCAGTGTGGTGTGAACAACATGGGGTATGCATGAGGCGCTGTGAAGACCTCCACTACTAGACAGCAAGGAGCCAGCTGCTTCTGAGAGTATGGGGCTTATTCTCCTTGTGCTCAAAAGTCCCCTGTACTAAGAGCTCCCTGCATTCCCAGGAATGTAGAAGCAAAAAGGAAAAGGGAACAGGGAGCCCCTGTGTTCTTGACCAGCACCACACCCCAGAAAAAATCTTGGCACTTCTCCCAGCCTTTCACTGAAAGAGTTAACTTGAAACAGCTTCCATGACAAATGGCTATAATACTGTCTACGTAATGGGTTTCCTATTTAAATTTTGTGAGGATTTAATCAGTTGGGTGCAGCTGTGCAAGATGCACCATAAACTATGTTGAAAAATATGTAGACATATACATTTATCTGCTACAAATTAAGCTCACTTAGAGGTGGTCTTAATGGCCCATGTAGCCATCATTACAAGCATAAATTCTAAACTGTCTGTTTCCAGTGAATTTGCTTTGAGAAAAAAATTAATGCTCATCCTTAGCAGAGCATGGTAATAAATGAAAGGATCCTTAATTTACAAAGCTCTAATAGCCTGGCCATTTTCCATTAGGAACCCCATGCTGGGCCATATATGGCAGGGTCGCTTCATGGGGGATTCCAGTGCCCAGGCTGGGGAGGGACAGGGGCAGACTTTCTTGAAGCCTACCCTGTGTGGTTTACCCGAACTTTTCAGAGGAAGGCTAAAGTCCTGATTCTAAAGTTAGGAGGTGAGTCTGAAAAAAAAAAAAAAAAAAAAAAGCCCTTCATATGACGGTATGGGTCTTTTTGGTAGAATGACTGAATTTCTTTTGGATATGTTCATCACTGCACTATTCACAATAGCAAAGACATGGAATCAACCCAGGTGCCCATCAATGGTGGATTGAATAAAGAAAATATGATACATATGTACTATGAACTACTATGCAGCCATAAAAAATGAAATCATGTTTTTGCAGTAACATGGATAGAATCAGAGGCTGTTATCCTAAGCAAATTAATGCAAGGACAGACCAAATACCATATATTTTCACCTACAAGTGGGAGCTAAGCATTGGGCACATATGAACATAATTATGGGAACAATAGATACTGTGAACTACTATGGGGTGGAGAGAGGAGTAGTGAGTAAAAAAACTAGCGGTCGGATACTATGCTCACCACCAGGGTGAGGGGATCTATACTCTAAACCTCAGCATCCACACAATGTTCTCATGTAACAAATCTGCACATGTACCTCCTGTATCTAAAATAAAAATTGAAAAAAAAATCCTTCACTCTTGGCTGCATCCAATGTGACTGTGAATATGTGTCCAGAGACATACGGTCAGCTTTGCTCTGGCCATGATGGCAAAACTCACTCAGTACATGGATAGCCCAACAGCAAATGTGCATCTAGTGCTAACAGAACTCATAACACGTGGAAGCTCTCCCACTCTCTCCACTTTATCTCTAGCCTCTAGCCCTGGAAAATGGCACAAAGGAGCTGGGTTTGAATCCCAGCTTGCTACCTTGGCAAAGCCTGATCTGGCAGCTTGCTTCTCCACGTAGTCACAAAGAGTTGCAAGTTTGCAAGACATTCTCTCATTTCTCCTTTCACATCTCAGTTGATCCTTACTTTACGACAACTTTAGGAGGTAGGTACAATTATTTCTCCTATTTTAATAGGACTGGGGCTAGAGCAAAGCGAAAGAGGCAGCAGGGTGCAAGATTTCAAGAAGCACTGACTATCGCAAGGTCCTATCTGTGCCAACTCTTTATTTGCATGACCTGACATAAGAGCCTCCTTAAACTTTGCTCCTTAAGAGCCTCTTGCCACACCCTCATTCCAGCCCTGGATAGGGACCCCATGCACAGAGAAGTTAAGTAACTTGTCCAAAGACACACAGGTACTACGTGTTCATAAACACTTGACTCTGAATTCTGATCTCTTTTCTATATACCATGATGATGGACATTTAAATTGAAATGTTTGATTTTATTCAGCCCAAGTTGGGCATTTACTGTGGGCCAAACTATACAGCCAAAACTTTTACATGAGAACTATGTCATCTCATTTTCTTCATGGCACCCTTTACTTTCAGAAATAATCTTATCAAAAAGTTTGCGGCCCGTATGCCCCACTGGAATATTAACCACTTTATCCCAGTGGCTAGAGCAGTGCTTGGCACATAGTAGGTGCTCAGTAAATATTTGTTGAATGAATTATCTTATTCAAAACACATTTAAATGAGAATTTGTATGAAACTAGTCTGATGGTCCTCACGCCTGGTTGTAGGTACCTGAAAGATGGGGCTGAACCACTTAGGAAGTGTGGTTTATTTCCTCTCTGTTAAATATCAGGTGTTCCCATAACTCAACCATCCTGGGAAAAGGAATTGGTGATAGACAATCCAATCATAAAAAAATTAAAATCTGGGATGGTTTTGTTTGGAGCTTTTTCAGAAATGAAAAATGCAGAAACACTTTCTCCAAAGTGTCTGTTGGCAAGAATTGGGGTTGCATTAGAAAGTGGTAGAAGGGGCTAGGCACAGTGGCTCATGCCTATAATCTCAAGATTTTAGGAGGCTGTGGTGGGAGGATTGCTTGAGGCCAGGAGTTTGAGACCTGCCTGGGTAATAGAGCAAGACTCCTTCTCCAAAACAAAACAAAACAAAACAAAACAAAACAAAACAAAACAAAACAAAAAAATAACAACAGAAAACAAAGCCAGGTGTGGTGGTGCTGTCTGTAGTTCCAGCTACTTAGGAGGCTGACGTGGGAAGATCACCTGAGCCCAAGAGTTCAAGTCTGCAGTGAGCCATGATCATACCACTGCACTCTAGCCTGGCCTACAGAGAGACACCTTGTGTCTAGAAAAAAAAAAAAAAAAAAAAAAAATCGGCAGGGGAGCAGGTATAAGCATGAAAATCACAATCTTAAACAAATGAGTCTATTGAAACCTGACCAGTTGCAAAGACACCACCAATTACAGAACTCTTAGAAGTCTTAAGAGAAGCATGTAATAGCTGCTTTTCAAAACTTGAGACAAACCTCCAGAGCTCTGTTCCTGTGTCCCACAGGCCCAGACTTCTCATCTGAGACAAGGCTTTCTCCAAGCCACCTCTAAGAAGACTCCCAGTGTGCCCTGTCCCATTTCCACAGAAAGCGCAGAGGAAGAAAACAAATCTTTGCAGATCTGGCCTACAGTTCTGCACAATTTAACAACTGACAAGCTTGTGGAAACAGGCAAGAGTCATTACTGCATTAGCATCATTGCCATTGAAATAGATGATGAAATTAGTAGCAGCCAAAGGGAGCTGCTTGTGCTCCTAGCTGGGTGGCTTATGGGAGAGACCCTCATGGGAAATCATGCTTCCCCTGCCCCCGGGCAGGCTCTGCTGGGAGGGGTCCACATGGGACAGTTTCAGTGGATACTGGGCAGACTGGGGAGTGGGTGGCCATTGAGTACAGCACTGGGGTTCACACAGAGAAAGCCAGGCTGCAATACTGACAGGTCACAGTGATAGCACTTAAAGTTAAACATAGATTCACAAATAAGGGTGGAGGGCTCATCTGAACCTATGCCCAGGGTCAGACAAAGATAGGGGCCTTTCATATGCTAAATCAGCTTCCTTTTGCCTGTGGAACCCCAGTCTCTCCCTCCTCACCTGACTAGCAAATGCTACTTCCTCTAGGTGGCCCTTTCTGATATCCTATCCTGCCCCAGACTATCTCAGTGTCTCTGGTGGTATTCTCAGGGCACCAGGTATGTAAAATCAGCCTCCACTTTAGCCCTTCCTGTGCTTGGTCTGCTTCCCATGCAGTCTCAGGAGGGCAGAGGCCACAGGTCTCACCCACTGCTGATTCCTCACCTCCCATCTCATCTCTGATGGCATCTTCTACGTCATCTCCAGTCTCCTAGCACAGATACTAAGCACCACATACTTGTAATAAATGAATTGATGAATCAATAATGGTCGACACCAGGGCTTCTCAAACATTCAGGTGCATAGGACTCATTGGGAGAGCTTGTTAAAATGCAGATTCTGATTCTTGGGATTTGCATTTCTAATAAGTTCCCAGGTGAGGTCCGCGCTGCTGGTCCTGGTGCCCTACTTTATCTAGCAAGGGTCCATGTTACCATAAGAGACATAAGCATGCACTGTTACAAATGCAGAGAAGTGGAGCTTTACACCCCACCCTTATTTTATGAAGGAAGTTGGTCAGGGTACCTGATATTTTGTTCACACTCTTAATTTTGGGGGAGCAGCTGAGCAGTCAGCACAGACTCCAGGTACATGGTAAGTTCTACCCCAAATGAAAGGCTGCTGTTGAAGTCCCTCCTATGAATAATACACAGGTGGGACTGCACTAGCATGAGAGCTGCATAGTCCTGCCATGACATGCTGAGCTCTGGGGTCCATTCTGTGTAGGTTTGTATTCTGCCTCTGCCACTGGCTGCCTGTGGGATCTCAGCAAGTTACTCAATCTTCTTGTACCACAGATGTCCCCTGTTTAACATGGAGAGAATTATAACACATGCCTCACAGTGCTGGGAGGACTGAATAGGAGACACACTCTGGTGGAGTCCTAGGCACTTATCAGTCTCCGCTGTTCATAATTACTGCTTAACGCACTCATGGATATATGTCTCTGCCAGACCTCGACCCAGAAGAGTAATTCTAGGGCAGCTGCTCAAAGCTCAAACCGTGGACATGGAGGCCAAGAGAGAACGGCTACCCAGATTTTATGATTTAAAAGGGATAGAGTGGCCTGCCTATAATAAAGCATTTTTTAAACAAGAGACTTGTTCTCAGGTTGACATATAAAGATGTAAACTCAAGCCATAAATCTCCCTCCACAGCTCGGGTGCCAGAATTGCTCCGTGGTGCCCAAATCACTGGGCAGACTGCCTTGCTCAGCCTGACTCCAGCCTCACCCTCTGCAGGGTCCCTAGAGCCCTGGCATCCCCAGGGACCAGCACTTTTCATACAGCAACATCTCTCCCACCGAGTCTGTTTCCTGACTTGAGCAAAATGGCAGAATTAGGAAGCTGAGTGTTGCCAGGTGGAAGAAGGCTCTCTCTAGCTTCACGCTTGACAGATGATAACAGGGTGCAGCAAAGCCAAATACATGAACCCCTCCCAGAGAGGTGCATGTAGGCTGCTCCTGTGTCGATGTCATAGAGTCAGTTTAGCTAAGACAGCGGCATCTCTTTTGGCCTTAGGATATTTTCCTTCAGGAATGCTCCAGGGAGAGAACCCTGCTGTTCTCCAGCTTGTGCCCCTCTTCCAGCCCCAGGCACATGGGCTTTTCTTTCCACCCCTCATTGCTTTGCAGACCCTATCCATTCTCACTCTAAATATTATCTTCCCAGAGGGGTTAGAGCTGATACCAAAATGTAAAACTGTAGCCCCTACCACAACACAACACCCTGTTTTCTGCATGGCACATCCTGCAATTTCTAACTGTACATTTTTGCTCTTTGGCTTGTTTTTTTCTGCCTCCCCTGCTAGACAGTACGCACCACGAGGGCAGGACCGCATGTGTTTTACCCAAAGCTCCATCCCAGCCCTAGTGTACCGTCACCATGGCTAGAGTGAAATGTATGGGTGCCTCACTCTGTGCTGATACTTTTCACCCTGCTTTGCCTCCTCCTTTCCTCACTGCCCAATGAGTTAAGCACTATCATTAGACCCACTTTTATAGATAACGCAATGGAAAAGCTAACATTCAGTAACTTCTTCAAGCTCACATAGGAAGCAATAGATTCATGAGCCAATTCGGTGGGGCTGACATCAGAGCTGGCCCTCTTAGGATACGACGCTGTCACATAGTAAATGTTCAGAAAGAATTCATTGAACCAATAAATGATTAGAACCAATCGGTCCAATACGATCTCATTTAAACCCATTTGATTCAGTTAATTCAGTTTAATCAGTGGGCACTGGGTTTTTGGCAATGTGTTGGGTGCTGTGGGGGCTTAACCTCGGGGAAGTTAATGGTGGCTGTGGCAGCAGAAGCCTGTGTCTGAATGACCTTGCCAGCCCCCTCTGGCTCTCCCACTAGCCTGACTATCTCATCTGATGTCCTTGAGACGCTGTAATTTTGTGAATCTGAGATGCGCACAGCATTCCGTGGTGCAAAACTGAATAACATAAGGGCCTCAGCTTCCACGTCACAATCCCTTAATTGTAGATATGGACACCAAGTCAAGATAGGCTAAGCACATAGCTAAGAAGGAGTAGAAAGAGGATTTGAATCCATCCAGACTGGCTCTGGAACACCCATTACACTATGCAACATCACAGTCAAAAAAAAATTTAAAGACGCACTTGTTTCATCCAGCATGAGTGTTTGCTTGTGCAGTTGAAGCCAGAGTCAGCTACAAGTGGGCAGGCAATCAACTGTCTGCAGCGGCATAGCCAGGCAGGGCTGAGCCAGGACCCTCAGGCCAGCTCGAACCCAAGAAACACTCCATGCAGGCACCCACAATGGGCACCACCCTGCTTCTGTTAGAGCAAAATGTCACTAACAAAAACAATAAATGAATGTCTGCTAGAATGCATATGTCAAAGGCACATAAAACTCACACAAAGAGTTCAGGTTCAGCATCTTTTTGTCCGGAAATTTTCTCCAACAGACTTAGTTTAGCTCTGAAACCACTTACAAGAAGCACTAGATGCAAAGCAGTAATTTCTAATCTCCGGCCTTTCCTGTTGCCACCTTTGTGAGTTCTGTCATGCTCACAGACCACCTGTACTGTTAATTACTTAACACTTTATCTTTAAATGAACTCACTTTAAAAAAAAACTTAAAAATACAATTATTTTAAATTTATGAAAAATACAGTTATTTTTAAATAGTCATTAAAAAACTATAAGTGGAAAATGAGTAATACTAGGTGGTAACATTAAGCAGAAACACAATGAAAACCAAACAATGTTATTAAATTTAAGCCAGATATTGTTCCCTAGTCTCCTCAGAGGCCTGCTCTGTGTTTTTTGCAAAGGGAGAGAGGTATGTCAAGGCCACATTAGAAGCAAGTCAGCCTTTTTCCCTGATGTCATCAAGAGTCAAAGTAAAATAAATCTGGAAAGGGAATTATTGTCTCTCTAAATGAATCAATGTTCTTAATGCCGTTTAATATCATGGAGCCTGAGAGACACTGGGGAATACCGGAGCAGGGCTTCAAGGCTTCAAGTCTCATCTGTGCCACACACCCACTCTGTGCCTTTGCTCCAGTCACTTTTTTTTTTTTTGAGATGGAGTCTCGCTCTGTCCCCCAGGCTGGAGTGCAGTGGCACGATCTTGACTCACTGCAACCTCCACTTCCTGGTTTCAAGTGATTGTCATGCGTTAGCCTCTCGAGTAGCTGGGATTATAGGTATACCACCACCACTCCTGGCTAATTTTTGTATTTTTAGTAGAGATGGGGTTTTGCCATGTCAGCCAGGCTGGTCTCAAACTCCTGACCTCAGGTGATCTGCCCGCCTCAGCCCAAAAGTGCTGGGATTACAGGTGGGAGCCACCGTGCCTGGCCCCACTCACTTCTTTTCAATGGGCCTCAGTCTTCCTACCTGAGATGCAAGTTTAGACTAGAATTTAGTTACCAGATGATCTTTTGGGTCCTTCCAAGTCTCAGATTCTCTGACTCATTCTGGGCGAACGATATTACATCCACCAAACTGCTGCACACTGAAATTGAGAATGTGTCCTCCAAGAGCAGTTCAAACTCACCATTGTGTCCACAGAAGGCTCATTCCTGGGCTGAAATCAAGTTTCAGGGCTTTCTGGAAAGCCTTCTTCCATTGGCAAAGGTCATTAAGACGTGTGAAGAAGGGCTGGGGGCTTGGGCAGGAGGCCAACTTGGCAAATAAAAGTCCATTTGATTTCAGAAAACCAGCCTCCGTGAGCAATTGGAGTGGCTCACTTTGGTTAGAATGTTTTGTAACTAGTAGGATTATCTGCAATGATAAAATTCATACCTCCCAGCTTTCAAATAAAGATGTCCCCAGGAGGGTATTGATGGCATCATTGTTGCTGGAAAGAGAAAGAAAGAGTG
This sequence comes from Saimiri boliviensis, assembly GCF_048565385.1. Lineage (NCBI taxonomy): Eukaryota > Metazoa > Chordata > Mammalia > Primates > Cebidae > Saimiri > Saimiri boliviensis. The sequence goes on from NC_133449.1 coordinate 123,289,002, forward strand.
GCGGGGTGATCCCATTGTGTGTGAATAAAAGGGCTGGGAAACAGATCTATTTTCGTATTAGCTAACTGCAGACCATCGCACCCCCAGATCAGCTCATTCTTGGGCCACAACAGCTCCCCTCCAGGAAGCCGGGATGTGCTTCAAGCAAACAAACACAGGGCTGGACACCCTCGGGGCAAGGGCCTGCTTTAGGGGCACAAAGAAATGCCAGCATGTTGTGCTCCCATGACGGCCAGATCTTCATTCTCCACACATCTGGGGACACCGGCGGCTGCCCTCCCGCCCACAGCTTCTCTGGCTGCAGCAGCAAATGGCCTCCCACCATTCTTCTCTGCCCATCAAATTGTCTGTGGTCACCATTGGGGACATGTGAACTAAAGGACCACACTTGGCCCTGTCCAAAGATGAGGAATGGCTCAGGAGCCACAAAACCAACAGCTTCATTACCAGGGACTAAGCATTAATTACTTATGTTTTCCAAATTTAGCTTGAGGACCGCGAGGTTCAATGGGAGATTGCCACACGAAGATGGAGAGCAGTGGCAGCTCATTTCCCTGGCCCCCGTACACCAGACGCTGTACTAAGTGCTCAGCATATGGGAAGGCGTTTGTTTCTCACAGCAGCTGTGGTATTGGTACAACTATCATTTCATTTTACACATGTGAAAACTGAGGCATAGAAAGCCAAGTGATTTCCCCCAAATGTGAATCAGCCAGAAAGTGCCAGAGACAAAATTTGAGCCTTGGCTGAGTGGCCAGTCCAGGCTCACTGTGCAAGCCTCTGACCATGGTGGGCAGCCACTGTGAGGGCCAAGAGCTTATCCTCGAGAGGCCAACAACCTTGGGTTTGAGTCAGAGCCTGACACTTATGCTCTCACTCAGCCCTGGTTTTCTCATCTGTAAAACAGGAGTAAAGATGCTAAGAATCAAGAATAAATGAATTAAACCTGTTCTGACGTCAGCACAGGGCCTGGCACACAAGAGATGCTCAGTAATGCCTTGCTATGAATTGTGGTGGCAATTGCTTCTCCCTCCTCTCTGCTGACCCCAATCCTTGGCTATTCTTGTAACCTCAGTCACAGAAGTCCCACATTCCCCTCCAACTTCACCTTGAGAGTCCTTGGAATTCAGAGCTGAAAATGACAGGAGAGCTCCACTGGCCAGTTTATGGATGAAACTAGAAAGAGCAAGACATTGACCAACCTTACAGGGGAAATGGGCAGAGCCAGGAATCCCAGGCTCGGAGCTGGGCCACCCCACCATCTCCCCCTGCTGACTCCAGTTCCCACCCCAGGCCCTTAGGGCTCACATCCTTCTCCAAAACTGGCTCCCTGGCAAGGCCAGGTCAGGCTGGGGAAAGGGCAGCCTGGGCCCATAACTCAGCCAAGTCACCTGGCAGCTGCTCCCAGCACAGAAGCCATTAAAACCTCCACATCTGTTCTCTGCACCAACAGCAAATCAACATCAGGCCTCTCTCCTTCCCTCAGCAGGTCTGAGGGCTTGGAGGCAGCCACCACTGCATTAGCTCTCAAATTTCAGCCCAATCCGCTGTTGGTCACCACTTCCCTCTCGTACTCGGTCTTCTCCCCACACCGACCCCACCCAACAGCCACTCCTCACTCCTGGCCACAATCAAGCTGGAGTGTTAAGCCAGCTATATAAATCACTAAAACATGGGGACAGTCAATACTCAGATGGGTGAGGCAGGGCCCACCCCTTACTCAGGAGATGCATGCTTTCCCACCTGCTCCTCTCAACCCCTGGAAGAGTACAGATCTGAAAAGTTCCAATGGGTAGAATGAGAAAATCAGAAGCCCTGAGGTCAGAGCTGTCTTGGTGCATTTAAAAACATCTCTTCAGGTTATCCTGGTGCACAACCACAGCTGAGAACCACAGGTTTAAAGCTTGGCTTGTGAGAAGCAATGTGATCTCCTCTCATGAGCCTTCGTCACCCTCTGTGCTGCAGAGAACTCCCGGCCACCAGCCCGTCTTTGTCGGTGCAGTGATTTTGTGCCCAGGCTCTGGAGTCAGACTGCCTGGGCCCAAGCTCTGTTTTGCAAGTCTATACAGACAGTGTGGCCTCTTAAGTGATGGTTTTAAAAAGACTCTGCAGGCCTCTTCCCTCAATGGACAGTGAAGATCCTGACATGATTGTGATACTGAGGAATGAAGCGAGGGGATACGTGCAAGGAGCACTCAGGCCAGGCACGCAGGAGGTCTGGAGGGATGTGGCTATTTTTCCATTCCAGGGTGCTCCGTGAACTGTTCCCCACCCTCTCTCCAGTGCTTCTTTGGAATAAAATACTATGATGGCATCAGAATGAGCCGGTCATGCTCCTGCCTCTGCTTGTTATCCTGTTCCTGGCACATGGTGTGTCTACCAGGGAGCTCACCAGATAAGTGAAGAAAGCAAATACCAAGGTTAGTGTCATGGGTGTTGTTGTGAAAAATGAGAAAAAGAAAAGCTTTCTACCTCTCAGAATTTGTTGGAGGAAAATCACAATGATACCACTGATATTTTGGTGGCTGTAGATTTTTTTTTTAATGCCTTAGGTTTAGGTCGGGTGCAGTGGCTCACGCCTGTAATCCCAGCACTTTGGGAGACCAAGGCGGGAGGATCACCTGAGGTCAGGAGTTGAAGACTAGCTTGGCCAACATGGTGAAACCCTGTCTCTACTAAAAATACAAAAATCAGCCAGACACAGTGACGTGCGCCTGTAATCTCAGCCACTCAGGAGGCTGAGGCAGGAAAATCGCTTGAACCGGGGAGGCAGAGGTTGCAGTGAGCCGAGATCACACCTCTGCACTCCCACATGGGTGACAGTGTGAGACTCTGTCTAAAAAAAAAAAAAAAAAAGCCCTAGGTTAAAAATAAAAGTATGTATGTATGTATTAATGCTCCAGATTATATATATATTTGTATATATATATATACACACACAATTATGTGATTTGGGTATAAACCAACATTTTTAAAACTCCAGTGATAGTCCTCATTGTAAAACACAGTAATGAGCTGGCTTATGTGTCTTGGCCCTGCTGCAATGATGCTGCCTTCATGACAGGGCACTGGTGTTTTGAAGGGCCCCTGCCCCCGCAGCTGGCACTTAGTACAGCTTCAAGGAAAAGGGCATTGAGTCAGGCATGTGAGGGCGTCTTTTTCCCGTTGGAACTTTTCCAGCTCTTCACTGAGGCATCAGGGGAGGAGCTGGACAAGCTGATGGACGTCAGGTTTTCAGTTTGAGCTTTAGATCTTTAAGTACCTAGTCATGGAGACTTTCAGAGTCTCAATTTACTCATCCATAAAATGGGTATAATTTCCTCTCTAGACTATTTTAAGAGTTAAGTGAGATAACGAATGAAGAAAACACCCAGCTCACCGTAGAAAATGGAGCAGAAACCACTTGAACGAGCTGCTTCTTTACCTAAATCCTTCATTCTGGGAAATGAGAGCCAGCTCTTCCGGCCTCCATGGGGAAGCCCTGGCTCTTTGGAAGCCTATTAGCTGGGCCAAGTAGAGAGTTAAACATACAAACTGAAGAAGGGGCTGTGGAGCTATTTCAGAGTACTCCACTGTCCCTGCAGATGGTCCTGGGCCAGATGGCTTGGGAGGCGGGGTCTGGGGAGGCAGCCCAGATGTTTGCTGTGGTGGCATATGTATGCCAGGGAAGGGTTCACTTGTCCACCTCCCACCTCCCTCGGATATCTCCTCCAGAGGGGGCACTGCCCTGCCCTGGCAGATGTGCACTCTGGGAAGTTTTCCAGACCCAGTGTCGGGAAAGAGGGCAATTAACCCCATGCCAGGATCTGCTCTGGCAAAATGGGAAGTCCGTGAGTTTGTCTTGGTGTTTTTAAGGTTCTTCTGCTCAACTTCCTTCACCTTCAACCAGTGACGCCCTACACCTTCCGAAGTAAGCATTCTGCAATCCAATTTGGCAGCTTCTGTATCTCTCTCCCTCCCTCAAAATTCCTTCCATTTTTCTGGGATTTTATTCACACCGGCGGAAGCAGTTAATCAGTTGCAGCAGTCCATGTTGGTGACTTAGACCCCTAATATGTCTCTCCTCCAGGAAAACCCATGCTGCGACTCTTGCTACCGGTAGGAGTTTAGCAGCCCCACAGGTCAGTGAGGGAAACACCTGTGATGGGCTCCTCACAACCTTTGGGAGCGTACCTGCTCTCCTCGAGTGAGGGAACACTGCAAAGAGAGAAAACTGACTTTCAATGAGCCACAGCCTCTCTAGGCTTTGGTTCTGAGTATTAGGGGTTGCATGAAAATAGGTTGAGATAACAGCGCCGTGCAAAGATCTGGAGGATGCTAGCGTGGAAATGAGGTGAGGAGTTTCAGTCACTTGTCATAGAGCCCGTTACTCTTCTAAGGGTGAGTCACATTTGGAAGCAGGGGCCAGCCAGGCATTTCACTCATGGGGACATGAAAGAGAATTGAAAACAGGATAGTTTAGGGGCAGATGCGTTTTCTGGGGCGGCAGTGACGAAGAGACAAAAGCTAGGCATCTTAAACAACGATGGGTTGCCTCACAGTTCCGGAGGCTGAAAATCCAGCGTCACCATGTCGGTGAGGTTGTTCCTCTTGAGAAAGTGTCTGCTCCAGGTCTCTCTCCTAAGCTTGCGGATGGCTGCCTTCTCTCTGTGTCTCTTCATGTCATCTTCCCTCTACAAATATCTGTTCCTGTGTCTAAATTTCCTCTCTTATAAACAAACCCTTCATATTGGATGAGGGGCCTGGGTTGTTCTGGGCATTACCTCCTCTTAACTCACTGCATCTGCAATGACCCGATTCCAAATGAGATCACATATGAATCTTGGGAGGGCACACAAGTTAAACCCATAACAGAGTTAAATATGGCTCTGCTATTACGTAGTCCTGAATTCCAACCATGTTGGACCTGACTTAGAAGATCCCTTCAATATAATGAAACCTCAGTCTCCTCATCTGTAAAATGTGGATAGGGGTTGGGGGGGGGGGTCTGAAAAAGTATGTGGATAGGAAGAGGCCATCCTTGAGAGGGATATTTTAAGGCAGTGCCACAATAATGTCTACAATGCATTAAACTTGTGAATTGGGAAAATGTAAGTCCTCAAGGGACTGCAGTTGCTATTTTGATTATTCTGCCCATGCAGCCACGTGAGGAACTGTCCACCTGACCCAGAGATCAGACAGTCTTTGTCCATGTAGCTGGGAGAGGAGAGACCAGACCTAGTCCCCAGCCATGCAGGTGTCTAACCCAGTCTCCCATAGCCAGAGGCTGAAGGAAATGCTATGTCAAAACAGAACAAAGATTTCCATTGCAATTAAAATTCCTCTGGTAAAGAAGTTAAAGATCTATGGCAGCCAAGAGTATGAAGCAGGAGTAATAATTCAGATAATATCAATGCATGTTATTTTATGTCTTTCACGTAAGTAAGATCATGTTAAAATTATATTCTTCCTTGAATCTCCATTCCTTTTGTTTTTGGAGGAAGCAAGCAGCTCAGAAATAAAGTTCTGGCAACTTGGAGCCGTTCTGTGGGAATCCTCCTATTTCCCCCATTTCACAGGCATTTTCAAATAGTGCGAGAGAGAGAAAAGATTCCTGCTTAAATATGTCTCCAGTCTCCCAAACCTAAAGGTCTCCTGTCTGCAACAGAGAAGCACCACAATAGCCATGTTCCTATCCAATTAGGAGCTTGAGCTGATAAAATATTTTCTGCCAAGAATAGCAATTCAAGAAAAAGAGAGAGAGAGAGAGAGAGAGAAAGAGAGATTTTCTTCAAAAGTATGGAAAAAAAAGGCTTTTAATCAGAGAAGCAGATCTTTCTTTTTATTACTGAGGATAATATGATATGAAATTCTCCTCAAAACTGCACATAATGAAGGTAAAATGAATCATGGGAAAATTCCCCTCTGTTACTGTAAAATTCTGATGAGCATGGGAAAGTTTAGGAGTGTTTTAGTTAGTTAGTCTGAATTAGTGTCTACTTTTTCTCAAAAGAAGATGGTCTCTTTTTGTTTAAAGAAATATCCTCAGGCACTTGAGGTAGACTGAATAATGGCCCCCAAACATGTCCAAGTCCTAATGGCTGGAACCTGTGAATGTTGCCTTAGGTGGTGTGATGGTTAATTGGATTTGTCCTCTTGGCTATGCTATGGTACCTGGTTTTTAAAAAACTACTTTTTTAGAGATAGGGTCTCACTATGTTACTCAGGCTGGTCTTGAACGCCCAGGCTCCAGTGATCTACCAGCCTTGGCCTCTCAGGCTGTTGAGATTACAGGTATGAGCCAGGGCACCTGGCTGGAACCTAGTTTTTTGATTAAACATGAATCTACATATTGCAGTGAAGCTAATTTTTAGATGTGATTCACATTTAAATAAGTAGACTTTGAGCAACTGGGGTTACCCTCCGAAATGTGGGTGGGCCATATCCAGTCAGATGAAGGCCTTAAGAGAAAATAATAAGGTTCCCTGAAAAAGAAAATTCTGCTTCCAGACTTCCTTCAGACTCAAAACTGCAACATCAATCCTTTCCTGAGTCTCCAGCCTGCTAGCCTGCCCTGCAGAGCTTACACCTGCCAGTCTCCATAATCGTGTGAGCCAATTCCTTAAAATTATCTATCTATCAATCTATCAATCTATCTATCTATCTATCTGTCTGTCTGTCTGTCTGTCTATCTATCTATCTACCTACCTACCTATCTATCATGAATCTATCTCTATCATCTATCTGTTATCTGTCATTGTCTATTATCCATCTATCATTGCCATTATCTACCTATCTATCTAATTGATTCTGTTTCTCTGGAGATGTGATATCATTCAGAGTTTTGAGATGAGGAGATTATCCTGGATGATCTGTGGGGGGTCCTTCTAAAGGGACTGCAGGAGAAGTCAGAATCAGAGAACATGATGTGTTGACAGGAGCGGAGGCTGGAGATGTGATCTGTATATGGAAAAAGGAGGCCATGGTCAAAGGAATTCTGGCAGCCTCTAGAAGCTACAATAGGCAAGGAGACAAATTCTCCAGTCAGAGCCTCAAGAAGAAGCCAGTCCTGCCCACACCTTGATTTTGGTCCTTCTGACCCCCAAGCCCGTAAAAGAATACATCTGTGTTGTCTCAAGCTACCAAGTTTGTGGTAATTTCTTACAGCAGCAATAGGACACTAATACAATGACTACGAGCTACCGAAGAAAACGTGTTGGGTATGTGAAATAAATGTCGTGGACCGTCCGGGACGGGTAGGCATGTCTGCCGGGGGTCTCTCGACCTGCAAGAGGGTCCCAATACCTGGAAGAAAGAGTGCACCTGGAAAAATAATAAAGACAGAGAGAGAGAAAGCGAGGCATCTGGAGGGCTGATAGGCTGTGCCTAAACAGCAAATTTTATTTTTCAAAGGCTGGAATAAATACACTTTCTTGGCTCTGGTTTACGTCATAGCAAGAGGAAATGCAAATGTATACCTCACATGGCCTATACAATAGAGAAGTCAGATATGCAATCAGTGGTTGTAAAAAGTAACAGAATTTCCTGTAATCACAAAGCTTGTTTACATCCAAACGTTATTCCTCCTGGCTGCAGGTATCTCTTGTTTGACCTTGTTTTAGAGCTCAGATGTGAAAAGGTTTTCTGGTTTTGCTCATCAGAATATCTTTTAATCAGATTCTCCTTTGTCTGCTCCTGACTCAACTTAACTCAACTTCCCCATTCAGGAGTCTCTGAGTCAGAAATCAAAGCCATCCCTTATGGTGGCATTTGCTTTGCAAATATCGACAGTTAAACCATTAGGCAGTCAGGTAAGTAAAGAAAAGGTTAAAACGTATTCTTAAAGAGAGAGTCATAAAAAAGTTAAAAGCAGGAACCGGTTGCCGGCAGGGGGTCACTCGGTCTGGCAGCACCGCATAGTTTTAGGCCCAAAGGATATTGTGGTTGATATTAGAAACTGATCATTCATCTTTCAGATCCTCTTTCTGGATAGCTCGACTGCCTCCAGTAGGAAACTGTGTTTGGGATCAAACTCACCGTATAGTGAGACTCACGCCTTTTAGGGGTCTCACACGGGAATGTTCCCCACAAATAAAAAGTACTTTTAGACCCGTGTTTGTTTGTTTGTTTGTTTACTTATTTTGAGATAGAGTCTCACTTTGTCACCCAGGCTGGAGTGCAGTGGTTCGAGCTCAGCTCACTGCAACCTCTGTCTCCCAGGTTCAAGCAATACTCCTGCCTCAGCTGCCTGAGTAACTGAGATTACAGGTGTGAACCACCAGGCTTAGCTAATTTTTGCATTTTTAGTAAAGGTGGGATTTCACCATGTTGGCCAGGTTGGTCTTGAACTCCTGACCTCAAGTAATCCGTCCACCTTTGCCTCCCAGAGTGCTGAAATAGAACCCTGTATTAACAATTATTACCGCTAAGGGCTATTATTCTACATAGGTAGCTTTTATAAAGAAATACAAATGAAGATGTCTCACAACACAGGGCATTCATAAGAATTCAGAGAAGAGGAAATGACAATATCAAATAAATGCCATAAATATTTTGACCTAGTTGATAATAACGAGATATTTGCCTACCTGCTTAGTAAATGTCTTGAGTGATAATACTTCACACTGAGGTGAAGACTGTGGCAAGACAGCCCTTTCCAACACAGCTGGTGGAAATGTAAATGAAAAGCATCGTTTTGGAAATTATTTACATAAAATATATCATAAGCCTTGAAAATTTATATCTTTTCACCCATATGTTCACATTTAGGAATCTAGCCCAAGGAAATAATCAGAGATGTGGGCAAAGATGAATGTGTAAGTGTTGCAGCACTAGATACGATGAAATGAAAGCAACCCGTGAATGTCCATCAATGTAACAATAGTTAGGGATACTGGAGTGAATATTATGCAACCATTAAATAGAGGGTTTTTTAAAAGTCTTTGTTGCAGAGTGATGTCAGTGAAAATAGTGAATTAAGGGATTCTAAAAATCCACCACTGCATAAAACAATAAAACAAACTGACATAAATGGTCACAATCCATATCTGACAATCAAACTAAGAAAACCTAACCACTCCCCAGTGTAGTGGTAGCCTTGAAAATAGTATCTCCTATTCTCATTTCCAGCTGTCATTGCTAGTTGAGTACTCGCTGGTGGTTCTCTTGAAGACCAGCTCAAAAGGCTCGTCTTTACTTTGCCTAACTGCTCACCAGGTACTACGGCAACTACATGGGGCATCTGTCAAAAACACATGCAGGTAAATGTTTCCGTTGCTAACGCCTAAGGCGATCGATAACAGCTGGTGCTAGCAACAGACTAACCAAAAGGCTTTGGAGGAAAGACTGAGGACTGAAATGCTTTGGAGAATAAGGACTTTGAAAAGCTCCAACCTATTCCTAGGAATCTAGAAGGCCATGTGCATCCCCCAGGCTGTGCATCTACTCGGGAGAGAATTAAGAAAGCCCTAAGATCTCACCTCTGGCTGATGTTGAAATTCTGGGCAAATAGGAAGTGAAGACTAAAGCACATTTGTTAAGTGCCCAGCTGACTGTTGAAGGCATATCCCATAATACACACAGTACATCTTCAAAGACTGGAAGATGTTTTGGTTCTAGGCATTAACAAAATCTCTGTCCAATTATTAGCTGACCATCAAGCTGGTGAAACAGAGACGTCAGTGGTCACACATGACAAAGAATACAGACTTTACAAAATCAGTTTAGAAAAGTCACCAAACAAAAACTGTAGCAAGGAGCAACAGAAAACCACATTGCAATACACAAAGTGTCAGGTTATTGACTAAACACTGCAAAGCTGGCAAAGAATAAAGAAAGGATTATTCATACAGAAAAATAAAAGCAATCAATAGAAATTATCCCTGATAAGGTCCAAACATTGGATTTACTCCAATCAAAAGGCAGACACTAGCAGAATGCATTTTTTTTTTAAATCATCCAACTATAAGCTGTCTATAAGACACTTAGGCTAGAGTCAATGACACAAATAGGTTGAAAGTAAAAGAATAGAAATACATATATCATGCAAAGAGAAATTAAGAGAGCTGGAGTGACTGCATTAATATCAGACAAAATAGACCTTAAGATAAAAAATGTTACAAGATACAGAGACAGAAATTATGCAATGATAAAAGGGGTTAATCCAACAAAAAGATATAACAATTACAAGTGCATATGCATCTAAAATCAGTCTCCAAAAGACACCAAGAAAAAGCTGACAGAATTGACTGAAGAAAAAGACAGTCCAACTGGAATAGTTGAAAGCATTGATAAGTTCTTTAATAATAGATATAAAGGCTGGGCATGGTGGCTTACGCCTGTAATCCCAGTACTTTGGGAGGCCGAGGCGAGTGGATCATGAAGTCAAGAGATTGAGACCATCCTGGCCAACATGGTGAAACCCTGTCTCTACTAAAAAATACAAAAATTAGCTGGGGGTGGTGGCGTGTACCTTAGTCCCAGCTATTCAGGAGGCTGAGGCAGGAGAATTGCTTCAACCTGGGAAGCGGAGGTTACAGCGAGCCAAGATTGTGCCACTGTACTCCAGCCTGGTGCCTGGTGACAGAGTGAGAATCTATCTCAAAAAATAAAAATAATTTAAAAAATAGATATAAAAAGTAGACAGAAGATTATCAATTACATAGAAGACTTGAACAACACTGTTAGCCAATTAGATCTAATAGACGCCTACAGAACATTCTACCCAACCTCAGAATATACGTTTTTGTCACATGGACATGGAACATTCTCCAGTATATATCACAAAACCAGTCTTAATAACTTCTGAAAGATTTAAAGCATGCAAAGTATCTTCTGTGAACACAATGAAATTTAGTTGAAAATCAATAATAGAAAGTAAATTGGAAAATTCACCAACATGGGGCGATTAAACACATTTCTAAGTAACCACTAGGTCAAAGTAGGAGTCACAAGGGAAATTAGAAAAAATCTTGAGACTAACAAAAATGAAAAGACAACACAATCAAATTTATAAGATGCTACAAAAGCAGTGCTGGAGGGAAATTTAGAGCAGTCAATGACTTTAATAACTTATCATGCATTGCATATTTGAAAATTGCCCAAAGAGTAGGTTTTAGATGTTTTCACCACCAAATGATAACTATGTGAGTTGATAGATTTGTTACTTATGTTTATTTAATCACTCTCCATGTAAACATATGTAGAAAAACAAAAATCACATTGTAGCCAGGCACAGTGGCTCACACCTGTAATCCCAGTACTTGGAGAGGTTAAGGTGGATGGATCATCTGAGGTCGGGAGCTTGAGACCAGCCTGGCCAATATGGTGAAAACCTGTCTCTACTAAAAATACACAAAAATTAGCTGGGAGTGGTGGCATGTGCCTGTAATCCCAGCTACTCGGGAGGCTGGGGCAGGAGAATTGCTTGAATCAGGTGGGCAGAGGCTGCAGTGAGCTGAGATGATGCTATTGCCCTCTAGCCTGGGTGACAGAGTGAGACTCCATCTCAAGAAAAAAAGAAAAAAAATCACATTGTACCCCATAAGTATATTCAATTGTTTTTGTCAATATAAATATTTTAAAAATAATGTTTAAATGCCTTCACTAAATGAAAAGACATTGCAAGTAAATATCTTAACCTTCAACCTTAAGAAAATAGAAAACTAAGAGTAATTAAACCCAAGCAAGCAAAAAGAAAGAAATCATGAAGATTAGGGCAGATATAAATAAAATTGAGTATAGAAAAATAATAGAGAAAATAAAAACAAAAGTTGGTTGCTTAAAAAGATTACCAAATTTTTTTTTTTTTTTTTTTTTTTTTTGAGACGGAGTTTCGCTCTTGTTACCCAGGCTGGAGTGCAATGGCGCGATCTCGGCTCACCGCAACCTCCGCCTCCTGGGTTCAGGCAATTCTCCTGCCTCAGCCTCCTGAGTAGCTGGGATTACAGGCACGTGCCACCATGCCCAGCTAATTTTTTGTATTTTTAGTAGAGACGGGGTTTCACTATGTTGACCGGGATGGTCTCGATCTCTCGACCTCGTGATCCACCCGCCTCGGCCTCCCAAAGTGCTGGGATTACAGGCTTGAGCCACCGCGCCCGGCCAGATTACCAAATTTTTAAAACAAAGTTCGTGAAGTAGCTATTTTATTAATCCTGTTTTACAGATGAGCAAGCTGAAGTGTAGGGAGCTGATTCACTTACTAATTCAGCAATTATTGAAGCACCTTCTTTGTGCCTGGCCCTGGCGAGGCTCTGGAGAGACAGCTGAGAACAAGACACACCGTCAGGGAGCTTATGTTGTGGGGGTAGACACACAGCCAGTCTGGTGGCTCTAAAGCTGGGCCTTCTTGAACTGTGGGTTCAGGAAAGGTTTTTTAGAGCAGGTAAGGTATAGGCAAATTCCTGAGAGAATGAAGGATGCCCTTCACTGGAGGAAGTAAGTACTACCATGCTGAATTTCAGCCAGCAGAGGCCTATCCAGGGCTGGCATGCAGAGCTGGCACTGGGACCTGGGGCTTGGCCAGCTCTGTCACATATGTACAGTGTAGCGGGCCTCCCTCCCTCGGCCTCTGCTCTCCATGGGAAAGTCTCTTTCTTCCTCCCTTCCCCTCACTATTCTGGGAAGTTCAGGAAGGGAGAGCTCTGCCTCTTTCAGGGTCTTGGGTCCTTTGGACAGGCAGGTCTAATCACCAAAACTGAGAGGTCCATATCTGCCAAAGCTACAGAAACAAGCCCAAGGGATGGGCGTGGAGTTCTGGTAATCTCACTGAAGGAGCAGGTTCAGGGAGAGAAGAGAAATGACATTATTTCTTACTCAAGGTCCCAGCCTTCAGGCACAGGGCCTCCTTTCTCAAGGGTTAAGTGGATGGAGACTCAGCAACCACATGGTCCTTATAATGCAGTGGTGGAGGGCTGGGGCCGGCCTAACAGCTGCTGGCAGATAGATCTATGTTCTGATCCAGATCCCATTAGATACCATCTCTGTGACCCTAGATAATTCACTTAAGTCATTGGGTTTCTTTTTCATCTTTAAAATGGAGGCAATCAGAGTATATACTTCATTGAGGTGTTTGGGAATCAAATGAGACACATTTAAAATGCTGAACATGGTAGACAATAAATGTTTGCTGCTGAAAACAGAAAAATCAATACAATAGACAATTCTTTAGCTAGGCTGGCAAAGGAAAAAAGAGAGAAAACTCAAATTGCTAAAATCAGGAATGGAAGTGGAGATATTGCTATTGCCCTTGCAGATATATATATATATAAAAGATTGTAAGAAAATACTAGAAATAATTGTATGCCAATAAATTAGATACACACATTACCTGGAAACACACATTATCAAAACTGACTCAACAAGAAATAGAAAATCCGAATAGATCTACAACAGATAAAGCAATTGAGTAATTAATTTTTTTTTTAAACTTTCAACAAAGAAAAGCACAGATATTTCAAGCAGAATCAACATCAGTCCTTCTCAACTTCTTTCAAAAATTGAAGAGGAAAGAACTCAGCCTAACTCATTCCATGAGACCAGTTTTATTTATCTTGATACCAAATTTAAACAAAGTCATCACAAGAAAAGAAGATATAGATCCTTATGCATATATCATCAACAAAAATTCTCTGTAAAATATTAGCAAAATGATATTTTAAAATTCTCAACAAAATATTAGCAAGACAAATCCAGTGACACATTAAGATTATTCACCATAACCAAGTTGAATTTATCCCAGAAATGCAAAGGTTCAACATAAGAAAGTCAATTAATGTAATACGACCCATTATTAAGGGATTTTAAAAACCCACATGCATCTTAATTGATGCAGAAAAAGCATTTGGCAAAATCCAACACTGTTTCTGGATTTAAAAAAAAAACTGAACAAACTAGGAATTGAAGGGAGCTTTTTCAACTTCATGAAGGGCATCTATGAAAAACCCACAGCCAACAGCAGATTAATGGGAACGGACTGAAAACTTACTTCCTAAGATCAGGAATAAAACAAGGATGTCTGCTCTCACTGTGACTATTCAAATTACACTGAAAGTTCTAGCCAGGGCATATAGGCAAGTAAAACAAATTAAAAAAATATAAATTTGAAAGAAAGAAGTATAATGATCTCAATTCACAGGTGATATGATCTTATATATGCATAATCCTAAAGATACAACAAAATTATTAGAGCCAGTAATGGAGTTTGGTAATGTTGCAGGATACAAGATCAATATACGAAAATCTGTTATAGATCAAATTCCATTTGACCCAGCAATCCCATTACTGAGTATATACCCAAAAGATTATAAATCATTCTACTATAAGGACACATGCACATGAATGTTCATTGCAGCACTGTTTACAATAAAAAAGACCTGGAACCAACCCAAGTGCTCATCGATGATAGACTGGACAGGGAAAATGTGGCACATATACACCATGGAATATTACGCAGCCTTCAAAAATGCTGAGTTTGTGTCCTTTGTAGGGACATGGATGAACCTGGAAGCCATCATTCTCAGCAAACTGACACAAGAGCAGAAAATCAAACACGGCATGTTCTCACTCATAGGTGGGTGTTAAACAATGAGAACACATGGACACAGGGAGGGGAGCATTTCACAATGGGGTCTGTTGGGGGGAAATGAGGGAGGGATAGTGGGGGGTGGGGAGTTGGGGAGAGATAGCATGGGGAGAAATGCCAGATACAGATGAAGGGAGGAAGGCAGAAAATCACACTGCCATATGTGTACCTATGCAACTATCTTGCATGTTCTTCAAATGTAAATGCAAAATTTACAAAACCTAAAATGCAATTTAAAAAAAGTAATTAAAAAAATCTGTTATATTCCAACACATGAGCAATAAACAATCTGAGAATAAAATTAAGAGTGTAATTCCATCCACAATAATGTAAAAAAGAGAATGAAATACTTAGGAGTAAATTTAACCAAGGAAGTAAACTTTTGTATGCTGAAAACTACAAAATACTGTTGGAAAAAATTAAAAGTTGGCCTAAATAAGTGTAAAGACATTCATAAATGGAAAATTTTAATATTGTTAAATGGTAATACTCCCCAAATTAATTTACAGATTTAATGCAATCATTATAAAATTTCCAAATGTTGTTTTTTGCAAAAATGGACAAGCTGATTTTAAAATTCATATGCAAATGCAAGGAACACATTATACTTGAAACAATCTTGCAAAGGAGAACAGAGATGGAGGACTCACACTTTATGATTAATTTCAAAATTTACTACAAAGCTACAGTAACCAAAATAGTGTGGTACTGAAATAAGGGTAGGCATATATGTCAATGGAATTGGTCAAAAGCCCAGAAATAAACCACATATCTATAGAAAATTGATTTTTCTGCAAAAGTGCTGAGACCATTCATGGAGAAAAGACAGTCTTTTCAACAAATAGTTTCGGGTAAACTGGATATCCTCAGGCAAAAGTGTGAATTTCTGTCATTGCTTTATACCATATATTCAAATTAACTCAAAAATAGGTAAGATCTGAATTTAAGAGCTAAACATCACTTCTCAGTCTTTTTGCTAAGATCAAGTGAAGAGCTAAACATGTAAAACCCTTAGACAGAAAAACAGGTGTAAATCTTTGTGATCTTGGATTAGGCAAAGGTTTCTTCATATGACACCAAAAGCATAAACAACCAAAGGAAAAGAAAAACAAAACAAATAATTCGGACTTCATCAAAATTAAAATTTCGATGCATCAAAAGACACAATCAAAAAAGTGAAAGGACATCACAGAGTGGAAGAAAGTATTTGCAAATTATATATCTGTTAAGAATGTAGTATCCAGAATATATGATAAACTCATAACTTTTGTTAAAGGACAAAAATTTTCAATTCGAAAATGGGCAAAGCACTAGAATAGACATTTCTCCAAAGCTTTGTAAGTGGCCAACAAACACATGAAAAGGTGCTTAGCATCATTAGTAATTAAGGAAATGCAAATGAAAACCTCAATGAGATACCAATTTATAACCAGGATGGCTATAATCACATAAATGGAAAATAACAAGTGTTGACAAGAATGTGAAAAAATTGGAGCACTCATACATTGCTCTTGGGAATGTAAAATGGTGCAGCTATCTTGGAAAAAAGTTTGGCAGTTTCTCAAAATGTTGAACATAGTTACCATATGACTGAGCAGTTTCACTTCTGTGTATATACCCATGAGAATTAAAAACCTGTCCACATAAAATTGTGTATTCAGATGCTTATAGCAGCATTATTATAATAACAAAAAGACATAAATGATCCAAATATTCACCAACTGATGAATGACTAAATAAAATGTGGTATATCCATACAGTGAAATAGTATTTCACAATAAAATGAAATTGAAGTTTTGATACATACTACAACATAGATGAATCTCAAAAACATTATGCTAAGTGAAAGAAGCCGGTCAGAAAAGTGCACAAACTGTATGATTTCATTTACCTGAAATGACCAGAATAGACACATTCTTAGAAACAGGAAGTAGATAGTGGTTGCCTGGGGCTGGAACAGGAAAAAATGGGGAGTGACTGTTTAATGGATATGGGGTTTCTTTCTCAGGTGATGAAAATGTCCTGAAATTTAAGCAGTGATGATGGTTGCAAATCACACTAAAACCAACTAAATAACCACTTTAAAATGGCTAAACTGGTGAATGTCATGTTCCGTGAGTTTTATCACATTAAAAAATGTTTAATTTTTAAAAATAGAGTATAAAATATAAAAACTGTTACAAGTAGGTAAATTTAAAAGAAAACTCTCTTTTCTGTGTAGTGACAAAGGAAGGTACCTTATTTAACAAAATTAGGATATAAAATTATACATATATCGATTCCCAGTTATGTAAAAGATGAGCGTGAGAGTGTGTGTAACCAAGAAAAAAAAGATTAAAAGGAACATGTGAAAATATTACTGATGATTGCTTCCCAGTGTTACTTTATTTTATCTTCCTTATAGCTTACCTACATATCTGTGTTTTAAAATTATCTAAGTGACTATTATTTTTAAAATTGTATTTGTTTTATATTTTAAAAAAATATTTTTAACCTTTATTTTAGGTTCAGGAGTACATGTGCAGGTTTTTTATATAGGTAAACTAGTGACTTGGGGGTTTGAGGTACAGAAGATTTCATCACCTGGGTACTAACAATAGGACTAGGTGAACATTATTAATTTTTGTTTTTTAGTTACACAGGAAACATGAATATCCTCACTGCAAAAAAAAAAAAAAAAAAAAAAAAAAGGAAAGAAATCAAACAGTACAGACAAAGAAAGAGAATTCCCCTTCATTTTTCACCTGCCAGTTGATCAGTTAAATATCAGTTTCACCAATGTGGTTCATGTCTTTGCAGACCATTTGCTATTAATTTACTAAAGTCCATGCACACTTAGAAAAATGTAGGGTTTTCTTTTTGCACTTTTTAAAAGCATAAATATGAACCCTATTATTCTGCAAATTATCTTCCCTCCTCTTAATTATACGTTGAGGAGTGTTTTCATTATCCTCGCAGAGATCTAGCCCAGCCTCCCGCCTCCCCATTTTAGCTGTTGCATGGAACTCCACAGTATGGGCATGCTCCACATATTCCATTGGATAAAATGTCTGCCATTTCTAAATTTTTGCTTTACAGACAAACTTCCTTGGTTGAGCGTCTTTGGGTACCTGGACAAGGATCTTCCGAGGAGAGCTATCTAGAAACAGCAGTGCTAGATCACAGGCTATGTGCTCTTCAAAACTGTGATAATTCTACCACCATTTCCTCCAGAAAAAAATGTCCCAAACTGCTTTGTTATCACTTCTATTATCAATATCAATTTTTCACCCGCATATTCATTTGTAATTAGAAAATAATTAAGCCTTTCCACTGTACGTTCTGTTTTCCTTTTTAGCTTGGTCACCAATAGCCAAGATAGGCACCACTGGGCAGAGATTCAATGGTAACGGAGTTCCTCAAGTCCTTCCTTCATCATCCTTATCTGCAAGTAAGGAGAATAATTGTAGTGGTCCTTGGAATAACAATAATGTCTGATATCCATGTTGGTATTTGTGGTTTGCAAGATGTTTTTGATGCACAAAGCAACTGGTGAACCCAGCAGCCCTTTGAGCCAAGTGGCAACCAGGTGACCCGACTGAGGTCCAAATCCTGACCTGACCACTTACTGCCCAGCTGGATGGTCTTGGGCTGCTTAGCTTCTCTGTGCCTCAATGTTCTCATCTCTGTTAAAGCAAGGATACTAGCAGTGCCTTTCTCCTGGCTGTGGTGGGGACAAACTGAGACGAGATGCCTGGCACGTAATATCCCTCAGTCAAAACCAGGTTGTGTTGTGATGATACTAGCAGTACATGAACAATCAGTTGGTTTTACTCTAGAAAGTTAATTGTTTCCTTCCTTGTCTTCCTGCTGCAGTGGAAGAAGAGGCTATACTAGACCCTCCCCTTGAGGCAGATCTTGCCCAATTTTTACTCAAAGAGAGAACAATACCTGCCTTCACACTAAATTTTTGCAAAAAATTTAGTTGCTGATGTTTCTGGTTTTTAGTTTGATGGGCTACCAAGTTCTAGTGTGAAAGAGCTAGGTGAGAGAAGAAGTGTCTTTAGGGTAACAGGAGAGAAAAGGCAGAAGCTTCCATCCTAGCCTTAGAAAAGAGAGAGAGTCATGCATCCCATGCTTGGCAGAGAACCGGCCCCAGGGACCATGAGGGGTGGGCTGATGGACTCCCCGACAGAAATCCTCCAGTGCTTGAGATTTAAGGGGCTTTCCAATGTCTTATCACTTTGCACAGCCAAGATACTGGAGTAGAGGGAAGAGGAATGGGAAAGGGAAGATAGAGGTACATCTGCCTCTCCAAGGGGGCAATTGCAGGAGAGGCATGGTTAGGTCACATAGTTTATTTTGCTTTTGTTTCATTACTGCTTTGTTTTTCAAAGGCTCCTTCATTTATTTATTCTTTTTCAGCCATGAATTATCCACTAATTCAGTTACAAATTTAAGGCTATTGTCACCAAGTTATTATACATTTCCAAAACGCTTTCAATTCTCTGTGAAGACACCCCAATAGAATGGAGTCCAGTGCATTCCAGAGCATGATACATAGGCCATCGATAGTAGCAAGATGATTACTGGAGGCCCACAGGTATTTCTTCGTGGTTATTTATTTTAATATGTTTCTATATATAGACATACGTATTATTTATGTCAGTTTTCCACTTATGATAGTGACGTGAAAGTTTCTTTGTAAACACATTTGTTTAAGTTGAATGAAACAATTTAAAGTAGAAATATTAGGTGAACAAGTGGCTCTAAAACACAGCAAAAGTTGAGCAATGATTACCGTTTGGGAAATCCTGTTGCAGACAAGAACAATCCACTGTGTGTGTTGGCAGGTGTTATAAATTGTGTTTGTTTGTTTTGTTTTGTTTTGTTTTTGAGATGAGGTCTAGCTCTGTTGCCAGGCGTGGTGCAATCTCAGCTCACTGCAACCTCCGCCTCCTGGGTTCCAGATATTCTCTTGCCTCAGCCTCTCGAGTAGCTGGGACTACAGGCGTGTACCACCATGCCCAGCTAATTTTTCTATTTTTAGTAGTGATGTGGTTTCACCATGTTGATCAGGATGGTCTCGATCTCTTGACCTTGTGATCAGCCTGCCTCGGGAGTCCCAAAGTGTTGGGATTACCGGCGTGAGCCACCGCACCTGGCTTATAACTTATTTTTAGTCCTCTTTGGGGTGATGTAGAAATAGAGTCACAAATCAAAGTAATTCTCATTTAAAATCCCCTCTACTTTGCAGCCATAGCTTTATAGATTTTTTTCTCACTGCCATGTGGCTGCAAAGTCCTTTTTTACATCCCACATCATCCAACCACCTGCCTCATCCAAATAAATTTCTTGAGGACAAGATGCATGTTGCCCAGGGTGGTAGTTCATTCAGGCTGCTACAATAAAGTCCCATAGACTGGGTGGCTTACAAACAATAGAAATCTATTTCTCATAGATCTGGAGGCTGAAAGTGTGAGATCAGGGAGCCGGCATGGTGAGGACCCTCCTCTGGGTTGCAGACTGCTGACTTTTCATTGTATCCTCTCATGGCCGAAAGAAGCTGAGAGAGCTCTCCCTGGCTTGTTCCTATAAAGGCACTAATCCCCTTCATGAGAGGGCCACTTTCAGGATCTAATTACCTCCCAAAAGCCTCACCTCCAAATACTGTCACACTGGAATTAGGATTTCAACATACGAACTTTAGGGGGACACAGACATTTTTAGCTCATTGCACCTAGCAAACATGCTTACCCATTCCAGCTGCAGCAAAGCAGTGCCCGTGTGCAGCTCCTGCTTCATGATCTCAGCCTTAGTGGGAACTTCTTCCCACTGATTTCATTTTATAAAATTTTACCAGAAGGTCTTACTAGAAAAGTTAAAATAATTTACCTACCATGTGCAAATTGGCACCACTTACAGATATGGGGAAATGTAACTCATGGACAATATTAGATTTTTACACATTGTGATTTTAATTAGAAATGTTAATTAAACACATATGCTAACCTGAAGCTGCCAAAAGGAAAGAAAGAAATATTTGTAAAGAATAAGTTACCCAGTGTATTGTCATATGATTTGGCACAGATGTAAATATCTTGGCAAAAAGCTCATGCTTAGTGGCAAACACAAGTGGCTTGGAGTTTAATGATATAAATTTCAGTCCCATCTCTTGCTCTGTCCAGATTTATTCATAGGCAAACAAATCAATTTGCCAATCTGTGCCTCAGTTTCCTCCTTCTTAAAACAGTAGAGCCGAGATCTCCTCCATGTGGTTGTAAAAAATGTCAAGTGAAAAAGCTTTCAGCATTTCGCAAAGTCAAAGGCAGCCTCTGGCTGCTTTGCCATGAGATCCCAGCCCTCCCTGGTTCCTGGGGCTCTGCTCAGAGGTCACCATGAACAGATGAAGGGTTTGCATCCACGAGCTCCAAATGGAAAGGCAAATAACACACTGCAGAGCCGACAATTCCAAATATTAAGACCCTTCTTGTGTTTGTCGCTCCTCTCCAGTGCTTGGCAATAACGTAAGGCAAATATCAGGAACCCAGAGGGGAATTAATGTTAAAAAAAATTAAAAATCCTGGTGTGCTCTGGTGTAATTAAGCAATATAATTAAAGTCCTCCCATGGAAGCCAGCTGACAAGAGACACAGGTCACCATTGCAGAGGCAGCGAAGGTGCCAAAGTTTGTTTGCTTCTTTGGGGGTTTATCCATATTTCATGTTTTTATGTCACTCTCCCTGTGTCAGAAACACAAAAAAAATGAGTGCATGTGTCTATCTTCTCTTACAGTCTGTAATTACCTCGAGGGAAGGGGCCGTCTCTTGTCCATCTTTGTTACCCTCTGGGTACCGACAGTGATCCTGACATGTGATTAGTGTTCATGCTGTGAGCCTTGTCTAAATTCACAGAGGCCGAATATCTCCTAGTTATCTATTCTGGGAAGTCCTCACTGCCCACTGAATTTGAACACTTCTCTCTGATGATGGAAATGTGTTCTGTGGTTATTCTAATTTTGAATGAAGTAAAGGTCTCATTGATTAATAACCTAGAGCAGTAGTCCCAGGCAACAGGAGCTTCTCCAATGCCCCTGGGGTCCACTGGGGCAGTCACTCACTCGTGCATTCAGTAATTCCTTACTTAGAATCTTTTATGTGCCAGGCAATGTGATGGATACAGTGTATATAGTGATAAATAAAGTTGTCAGAGTCCCAGCATTCAGGAAGCGTATACTCTAGAGAAGGAAACTGAGAGCAGAGAGGAAACACGTGTCATGTGTTGACAGCTGGTGGCACAGGCTATGAATGATACTAACAAGGGAGAAGATGGTGGCTGCGGAAGGCCTATCAAAGGAACAGAGACCCATATAAGGAAGGAAGCCAGGGAAATAGCTATGAGAGAATATTTTCAAGTAAGGGGAACTCCATGCTCCAGATCAGATGAGAGCCAGCTTGACATGGACTAAGAACGGGGGAGACCAAGTTTGCTAGAACATCCAGAAGGGAAGTGTGGTGGAAGATGAGGTCAGGGAGTCAGGTGAGTCAACAGGTTGGCACTTGGGGCCACAGTGCAGAGTCTAGATTTCATTCTAACAGGAAGGGAAACCTTGGGGGGTCTGAGTAAGGGAGTGACACAATCTGATTTGCCCCTTTAGAAGATCTGTCTGGCAGTTGTGTGATCGTATGTCCAGCAGGGAAACAACATAGGCAGGTGGCCGACTTGGGAGGCCAGTCTTGGAGTAAAAAAATAAACTCTTGGGGCCGGGTGCGGTGGCTCAAGCCTGTAATCCCAACACTTTGGGAGGCCAAGGCGGATGGATCACGAGGTCGAGAGATCGAGACCATCCTGGTCAACGTGGTGAAACCCCGTCTCTACTAAAAATACAAAAAACTAGCTGGGCGTGGTGGCGCGTGCCTGTAATCCCAGCTACTTAGGAGGCTGAGGCAGGAGAATTGCCTGAGCCCACTAGGTGGAGGTTGCGGTGAGCCGAGATCGCGCCATCACACTCCAGCCTGGGTAACAAGAGCGAAACTCCGTCTCAAAAAAAATAAAATAAAATAAAATAAAATAAAAATAAAAAATAAACTCTGGGACCAGATGGTAGAGGTGAAGATGGAAGTATAAGAATGCAGTTGGATTCCTGTCCCAGGTGAGACAGCTTGGATCAGTGACCTTCCCTGACCACTTCCACCCTGTGGTGTTATGGATTCTACAGTTCTAAGACTGTAGAATCTATGACTTCTGAGTTCATAGTCTCACTCCCAAGATTGGGCCGAGTGGTTGGTCTGACCATGCTTCTCAGAGCAGCATCCTACAGGGATGAAAACTCACTCCCGCCTCGAACTGCAAAACCAGAATTTCTCCCTGTAACGGACAAATCAGTGTCATCACCACAATCTCAGG
Organism: Saimiri boliviensis; assembly: GCF_048565385.1. Taxonomy (NCBI): domain Eukaryota; kingdom Metazoa; phylum Chordata; class Mammalia; order Primates; family Cebidae; genus Saimiri; species Saimiri boliviensis. The sequence goes on from NC_133449.1 coordinate 123,311,949, forward strand.
CCAGCACTTCAGGCAGTGAAGGAATATGTCTATTTGCCTAGTCACTAAATGCGTCAAGCGGAACAATTGTCCCTGAATGATGTCCATGTCCTCATTCCCAGAATCAGGATCACACAGCAAAGGGATTTAAGATTGCAAATGAAATTACGGTTTCTAATAAGCTGACTTTAAGATTATCCAGGTGGGCCTATTACAAGGGTTCTTAAAATGAAAAAGACAGGTAGAGAAAGAGACGTGACCTTGTAGGATGCTCAGGTAATGCAATGTGAGGACTCAACCCGCCATTGCCAGCCTTGAATTTGCAGAAAGGGCCCGCAAGCCCAGGAATGTGGGAGACCGAAGAAAGTTGGAAATGGCAAGAAAACAGATTCCCTCTTAGACTCTCCAGAAGAAATGCATCCCTGCTGACACCTTGATGTTAGTCCTGGAGAGCAACCATGTCAGACTTCTAACCCGCAGAACTGTAAGATAATAAATGTGTTGTTTCGAGACACTCGGTTTGTGGAATTTGTTACAGCAGTGATAGAAAACTGACATATTAAACTTAAATGATCGTTTTATGTCTCCATTCCACTAGATAATGGAAATTTACACTCAGTCAAGTTGAGATTTTCCCTTCCCCCAAGATCGTTGCTAAGTTCTGGGGGCAGGATTTACAGGCAGCCGGAGACTGGGGTGGGAGTGTCTGGTCCTCAGTTGTGACGTGCCCATGTCGGTGTCCTTGAAAGCAGCGCATCATACATCTGACTATTGGCTGTCACAACTGGCAGTTTGTGTCTGCAGTGCCCTTCACTCCTGACCTTTGGGCCTCTCCCAGCCTGGCTCCTGCTGTCAGTGACTTGCCTGCTCCTCTAACAGGCAGCAGGCAGGGGAGGAATGGCTGCCCTCCAACCTTAGTCTGGAATCCCAAGAAGTGCTGGGAGGCTGCCTCGTGCCCTTTCTGAAAGCCACAGGCCTTGTGGCTTCCAACCCTGCTGCTCATTGTCCATGCTGGATGTTGGAGAACTCTGAGAGCTTCCATCTTAGGAGGGAGGATGAATCCCTTCTGGTCTCAGGTCTCCTGGGTGGTAGGGGATCTTTTCTTGGGAAGACACCAACTTCTACCTCTTTTTATGTCTGTCCAATTTTTCTCTTCCTATCCAAGACTAGAGAATTTTCCTCCAGGGCAGCAAAACCTGGTTGAAACTATCACGTATGCTTCTAAGTCTTTGTCTTCAGCCTTAACCTTGGATGATGAGTCTGATTCCTTTGCCCTCAGATTCTGATGTGACATCTCTCTCTCTCTTGCGATCTGGAGGGTCCATAGTCTCCTGCCCCAGTGGGAAGGGTTGTGAGATAATGGGAAAATACCACAGGGGATCCCTGATTAATTCTTCTGGATATCTTTCCTCTGTACCAGTAGTGATGTTAGCCAGTTAGTCACCTGCTAAGGAAACCTGCCTGGCTGCAATGCCTGTGCCTGGTATGGGATCCTGACGCATCTGTTCAGGGGCACCAGGGAAGTAAGACATGAGCAGGCTTGAGAAAAAGCTGGGTGGCCGGTATCAGCCAGGCCAGATACTCTCAGGCTGGAATCTGAATCAGGAGGTAGGTGCAGCCCAGCTGGCTGCAGACAGGGAAAGAGACGAGAAGACCCTGAGGAGGGCAGACATCCTGGAGTGCAGAGGCGTCCTAGCAGTGAAAAATAAAGGAAAAGAACCACCAACGCCTATTGTGGAGGGCGAGCCAAGACTCCAGTCCCTGAAGCCCTCTGGACCCCACAGGACTGAACAAAAGCCAGGAGGATCCTGTTCTCCTTGAACTCCCAAGGCTGAACCAGAATTCCCATCACTGGCGGCAGCAGGTGGGGTTCTAACACATCAATTTCTTTTTATATTCTAAAGGCCTTGTTATGGATTGATTTTTCTCCCTGTCCGTACTCCACAACCCCACCAAATTTGTATGTTGAAGACCTAGCCCCAGGTACCTCAGAATGTGATCAGATTGACATAGAGTCTTTAAGGAGGTCATTAAGGTTAAATTAGGTCATTCGGGTGGGCCCTCGTCCAATCTGACTGGTGTCCATGTAAGAGGAGGAAACTGGGACATAGACTGTACAAAAGGAAGACCACATGAGGACACAGTAAGAAGGTGGCCAGCTTCGAGCAGACTGGAGAGGCCTCGGAGAAGCTGGCCCTGCCGACAGCTTGATCTTGACCTCCTGGCTTCCAGAGCTATGAGAAAATGAAGTTCTGTTGTTTAAGCCACCTGACCTGTGGTCTTTTGTTATGCCAGCTGAAGAGCAGGAACTCAGGCCCCAAGACCTTTTGTTCTGGGGCCCGGTGGTCCAGGAAGAACATCTCCGAAGGCAGCATGAACCTTGCCTCCTGTCAGCTCCCAGGAGCTACTTTGCGAAGCAGGCCCCTTCCTCCTTCCCAAATGAAAGCCAGTGTCTGCCTCCCAGGCCACCCCTCTCTCTTCATGGTTCCATTTTCATGTCTGGATTTCTAAGCCTAAAATGCTTGCTATCTTTAACTTCAAAGACCAGTCAAGTCTTTTGGCATGGTGGGGGTGGAATGCATCTCACAACCACACATGGAGAGATGGCTTTTCTCATTCTTTGGGTTTGAATTCAAATCCTCCTCAGCCACAACCTTGTGCCGCATCCCCTCCAGGACTTTCTGCAGCAACAAGTTCACCCCATGTCTAGCCAGTGTGCCTGAAGTATCATACCTCCAGCACTGGGGCTTCACCGGATTATGTTGGGTGGTAGGCAGAGAAACATTTTCCACGTGTTTAGGATGGATTTTAAAGTACAATAGAAAACAATAAGGCTGGCACCTCAAACCTGTGATTTTACAGGCTTTATGGCTGACGCTGAGGCTAGAATAGGTGTTAAAATGTACTACGCTAAGTAAATACTGACAGGAGGGGTGTAGCAAGAATCGGCACAGTGGGGTGAGAACAGTGGAAGCTTCGGGGATGAGTATTTTCATGAGCAAGTGTGTGCAGCACTGATCTGCAAGAAATTGGCAGAGTGGAGAGGTGCAGAGGTGAGTCAGCAAGCAGGAAGCGGGCAGGAGAGGGTTCTAGTCAGTCCTGACACCTCTGTTGCTCCCTCTCTGTAACTGACCCAGGAAAACCTGACCCCAGAAGTCTGTTTCCCGTGGCTCCAGTCCACGTGGAAAGCTGCCCAGGCTTCCAAGGAAGGCCAGAAAGGCCCTTAGGAATGTTTGCTATTGTGAGGGCTCTTGCATCTGAATCTACAGGCATTTCACAGGCAGCAGGGGGCTTCATTTTTTTTCCAATTTCTCTGGTCTTGTCAGAGGCTGGCAACCTCAGCTGTGAAATGAATTTGCTTCCCCCTGGTTTATGCACCGGACAAATGCAAGCTCTTTACCTGAGCCCAGCCACTGAGCAGCACCCTGCAGGAAACTACAACCGTCCAGATAGCAGACAAACACACCCCACCATGAAGCCAAAGGTGTGTCCCCGTGAGGGCCAGGGGAGAGGAGACAGAAGACCTGGAAAGCCAGGAACCATGGAGGACACTTGCAGATGGCTGGTGTCCCCATGCCCAGGTTGAGTCACTGCCGAGCCCCCAGCAGCCAGGTAGGGGACAGGGCTACCTCTCTCTGTGTAGCTGAAAGATCACTTAGCTACAAATGACTATGACTTCCTCATTTGACTGAGTTTTAGCTTGTTAGTTCTAAGGAGCCTTTAAAAAATGGAGTATTATGGGAAAGCATGCAACTGTGTGGGCCCTTTCTGATGTAACCATGCGTCTCCAGCTATATTCATCCAATGGCATTTAAGGCTCATTAAATTTTGAATCCAGTGTCACCTGCCTTAGGCTCAAAATAGTTCTCCGTGTGCCTTTTGTCTCCAGACTCCATTTTAATGGAAATTGTTTCCATTCACCTCTTTATTCCCTTCTTCCTGCCAGCAACACCCGATCTTTAATAATCTCCAGTTCGGAGTTGTGTGCTCTGTGAACCTGTCATCTGGGGGAATACATTGGACCTTGACTGCTGTAAACGGTTGATGGTAAAAATGCGAGGAGCACTCTTAGGGTGTTCCTTTTCCCTTCTGCTTCTTCTCCAGCTGTGCAGAAGGACCCCAAACGCTTTATCCTCAATATTACTGATGCCTGGAAGCTTCATGAGGCTCACCACAAGGTAGTCTCTCCATCACATCTTGTGTCTTAGCTCAAAAAAGTACCAGAGTTTCACACAGGAAATGCATATGACCCATCTAAAGAAAATAGCTGCTCGTCACAATGAATGAACCTTATACGGCTCTTAGTAAGTGCCAGGCACTGTCCTGAGTTCTTATCATTGCATACCATTGGAACTACAGGGTATCTCCGTTTTTACACATGAAGAGGCTGAAGCACAGAGAAGCTACGTAAATGGCCCAAGTCACACAGCAATTAAGCTGTGGAGCTTGGATCTGAACCCAGGCCATCTGAATGAAGCCTGAAGCTATATCCTAACCACTCTGCTATAGGCACTCCTGCGCCCCTAGTTAGAGGTTGTCTCGTGATAATGTCAGGCAATCACTTCCAGGTCCCTGTATTTGTTCAGAGTAGCCAGAAATCTAAGTTTTTATGTGAAATGTCCCAATTTTTAAAAATTGGCAAGTAAAATCATTTTTTAACACTGTGAGAGCCAAACAAAATATGCCTATGAACAGTAACTGGTTTGCAGGCCACCCAGTGAGACCTCTGGTTTAAACTAAGGCTTCAACAAAAGCAAAGTGGTCATCAAATTCAAAGCCTTCCATGCCAGCAAGAAACTTCCTTTGGAGCTGAGCAGAGGAATTCCATTCTGGGGTCCTGGATGGATATCCCTAAAGTCACCGTGCTTCACGGAGCAGGCAGCTTCTCCAATTGTGACCATTAAGTTGCTTTACAGAAAGGTTCAGGGAAACTTGCTTTGCGGTTGGTTGACACCTGCGTTAAATCAACACAGCAAGTGTAGCAACCAGAACGAGAAATGTCAGCTCTCATTAGCCTGCATATAAATCTGCCTCCACCAGAATCGGGATCACAGAACATCGGGGAAAATGCCAGGAAGCAGGAACATATGTTGTTCACACAAAAAGAATCTCCAACAATGGGTGTCTTCCTCCACAGCGGAGGCACCTGGAATAGGGACAGGGAGGCTTTGTTTTGCCTTGATGCCGCCCCCATCCCCACCCTGACATTCCTGGCCAATAACAGGAAACTGGGAAAACTCCATAGCTTCATCACCCACGGTAGGAGGTTGTGCTAAGCGTTCGCTGACACAGCTGAACAATCATAAAATGTCATAAAAAGAAAATGACTTGATCATGCAAAACAGTAATTAGGATGTGGGGCATATTTATGCTATTTACATATTTATGCTATTTACATATTTTAACACTCTGATATTAATGAGTCTTCCTAACAGTACATAAATAATCTAGCCTTTGTGCAATTTGTTCTGGCCTGCCGTGAACAGGTAGTCCTTAAAAGCAAGTGCCCCTTTCACTTCTCTCTCCCCATTCTGTAGCTGCATTCCTGGAAACCCACGTCAGGGGAAAGCCAGACAGGAAAGCCCGCAGTGGGCAATGGAATGCCTTCCCTAAAACACACGGATCTGGAAGTCACTGGGGGAAACTCCGGAGGGAAGGAAGTTCCCTTGTTAAGAAATCTTCCCGCAGGCTAAAGGGGCTGAAGACCAGCAGGTGTGCTGATAAATGAATAACAACTAGCTCTCAAAAAAAAAAAAAAAAAGCCTTGATTGGTAGCACTTGCCAATTTTCATGAAGTAAATACGCCCACTATGGCCCACGTTGTGTCCAGGCCCCTGACATAACTTCACTGAACGCCGAGCTGGGAAGAATCCCTAGCACACCATTAGCTGGGAGTCATGGCCACCACCTAATTGACCTCAGTCACTGCCTTAACTCCTGTCTGCATTTAGAGAAATGCGGCAGGGCCACAGCCCAACTCCAGATATCGTCCAGGATAACCCAGGTCTTTTCTTGTGCAAAATAATTGTATTGGAGAGCTGGTAAGGAATCACTGAACTCATCACCCTGGCTGCACACATGGGAAACTGCAGCTGAGACCGGGGAAGAGTTTATGCAAGGGCGCGCAGCCGTGGGCCTCAGCGCGGCAGCTGGAGCGCCACCGTCCTTCCTTTCCACCCAGTGCTCTTTGCTCCAGGACCTGTTCCCTGTGCATTCCTTCCTGGTTCCTGCTCAGGCATCACAGCTGGCTTTTGGGCCTCACAGTCTCCCTGGCCAGGCCCTGAGTATGTAAGTGTGTGCACACGTGGAAGGCGGGGCAGCAGGCTAGCAGCCCTGTGTGGTGATGGTGGTTGCCAGGTAACAGGAAGGCAACGTGGTGGGGAGCCTTCCTTGGCAGATATGGATAAATGGGCACAGCAGGGAATGGAGCCTCCCTGGAGGAGGAGAATGTGGCAATGTCTGGTATAAGGGTTCTGAGTCAGAAATGGGATATAAAACCCAAGAAGGAGGGGTTGGGGAGGCATTACAGCTGAAGGGGATTTTAAAGAGGAGCTGGCCCATGCCCTCCATCAGGAGCCGAGACTCAGCACTACTAGGAAGCCACTGGCCCAAGGTCACGCCATTCAGAGTCGGGGCCACTGGAAGAGAATGAGGCAGGATCTGGGGCTCTCACTGAATATGATAGAAGCCTCATAAGGCACAAGTAATCCCAATCGCCAAGTGTGGCAAGTTTAGCAATAACCTCCATGGCTGTGCATTTGGAAGGAGCTCTGTGGTGCTGCACTGATCACCACGGACCTTTCCCTCCCCTTCCCATCCTGGCCCTGGGGGAGGGAGCAGCCAGAGAGATGAGAAGGAATGATGCTGACGTCATGGGGCGGGGAACGTGAAATTCCAAAGGGTCACTGGGCTGAACAGATGGCCGGCAGATATTGGTTTTAACTCGCACATGGCTGAGTAAATAATGTTTAAGTTTTTCTCGCCAGCCTGGGGAGCCGACAGATCGCACTGAGTGGAGGTACCTCCACCTCCCGCCCGCATCATCTGCTCTTCCCGGGGTTTTCATTTCCTACCCTGTTTGTGCTTTAGAGCATGGCTGGCTGGTCAGGAAGCCAGTGCCCTTGGAAGCAGGAGCCTGTGTGCGGAAAGAGGGAGGGAGAGGGTGGAATGGGGTGGAAGCCAGCCCTTTATTGCAGTGTGTGCCTGGGTAGTACCTGTCAGGCAAAATCACCATCACTAGTGTCTTGGGTAAATTGCCTGGGGTGGGGGAGCTGGTCATGTTTTAATCCTTGATAACAAAGAAGGTGGCATGACTATACACCCCTTGGTCTACCTGTCAATAAGATTGTTTATCTGTCCACAGATCAAAGAGCTGGGTCTGGTGAAATGTCAAGGTGGGACTGAGATTTTATCCTGAAGTGGCCACTCACTGGCCTTTGGCAATTCTCTTAACTCTACTGAGCCTCAGTTTCCCCATGCATCCAACGAGGATGTTGGCATTATCCTGAGTATCCTCATGGGGAAGAAATATTTGAATGAATCCTGTCTGTAGGAATGGGAAATAAGAATGCGGATGTAAATGGTGGACAGGCACAAATTTGCTGGCACAGCAGAAATGGATTCACTCAATTATTTTTAGGCTCCTACTCCATCAGGCTTGGGATGCAGAAATAAATAAGGCATGAGCACCACCCACAAGGAGCTCTTCTGAGTGGGGAGACGAATAAGAGAATAAGACTACCAAAGTGTCCCTGTGGTGGTTATCCGTGTGGCTCTAGGGTCAGACTGCCTGAGTTCACACTTCTGCCTGTCACCTAAAAGCTGTGTGACCTTGGGCTGCTAACCTTTGTGCCTCATCTCCCTAATCTGTAAAATGGGCTTCCTAACAGTAACTGTCTTACTGGAATATGGTGAGACCAAGAAAATGCAAGCAAAGTAACATGGAGCTCTGACCTTCCCAGGGCAGCCTCAACAAATGGCAGCTGCTGTTACTGCCAAGTCTGTGAGAGCGGTAGCCCAGGATCCCTGAGCACACAGGGAGAAAGATTCAGCCCAGCCTTGGGGGTGAGGTCAGTGAGGGCTGTGAGAGCAGGATCTTAGTTGAGTCCTGAAGGCCAATTTAAGGGTCGACTGGGAGACTGGCTGTGGTGGCTCATTCCTGTCGTCCCAGCACTTGGGAAGCCAAGATGGGCAGATTTCTTGAGTCCAGATGTTGGAGATGGGCCTGAACAACATGGTGAAACCCCGGCTCTACAAAAGATACAAAAAAATAGCTGGGCGTCGTGGTGTGTGGAGTCCCAGCTACTTGGGAGGCTGAGGCAGGAGGATCCCTTGAGCCTGTTGAGTCAAGTCTGCAATGAGCTCTGGTCATGCCACTGTACTCTAGTGTGTGCGACAGAGTGAAACTCTGCCAAAAAAAAAAAAAAAAAAAAAAAAAGGAGTTGACCAAGGAAAACGCAAAATTGTTCAGCAAATAGTAAAAATGAACAAGACAGATAAATCTCTGCTGCTTACAGCTCTCATTTAGACCAACGGCCTGCACATTTTTCCAGAAAGGGTCAGGTAGTAAATATTTGAGGCTTTGCAGCCCGTACGGTCTCACTCAATTCTGCTACCGTGGACGTGTGAAAGCAGCCATAGACAATATAGAAACAAATAAGCATGGCCGTTCTCCAGGAAAACTGTAATTTTGAACACTGAAATCTGAAGAGCGTATCATTTCTGCAGCATGAAGTATGACTTTTTCTTTTTTTACATTTAAATATAAAAGCCATTCTTACCTCTTGGGCCATACAAAAATAGGCAGTGGGCTGGATGTGTCTGATTTGTCCCATGGGTCATGGTTTGCGGATCCTCATTCAAAAGTAGCAACAGGAACAGAATCAATAGAAACGTGACAATTTGGGGTCATGGCCACAACACAGGACAATGGCACAGTGTATTGTGACACAATCATGAGGGTGAAGGTACCAATTTAGTTAAGGTGGCTGTGACTCTGTCAGGAGATAAAATTTGGGCTGAAATCAGAATATCAGCTAACACTGAATACTGCAAGTCTAAACGGAAGTAGGACCCAGTCAAAGATGGGCTCCGAGCTTTGACATGTTAAGGGTAGAAAGAAGGTCAGTGTGGCTGGAATATAGGGCTTGTGAGGGGAGGGGAGGAACTGACAGGTAAAGAGAAGGAAGATCCTGAAAAATGGATCGTGAGAGCTTGCGTTTATAAGAATATACATGTGATTAATTCAATATATGTGGAACTGGCCTTGGTTTGATTGAAGGAAAATATTTGAAAAGGGATTCGCTATGTAAATACCTTTTGTGATTTCTTTCAATATGTAGGGACAAAGGGAGGGAATGTATTGAAGCGTGTGGAATCGCTGAATCAGTGTTGGGCATTATTATCTACCAGCCTTAATGAGGCTATTTCTTCCACAGAGCCTGGGACCAGGCGGGGTCTCCAGCGCCCCCAGGAAGAGAACGTGTGTGCCTTCTTGCATGTATTTAATGAGTTGATTCCCCCAGCACAGTGGAAATGCTGGCTCTCCGCAGCCAGAGCTCCATGTACCTGATTACATTAAGCTCTGCCTTGGCTATTAGGTGGCTTCACCAAAATAAAGTCAAAATAGAATTGGTCAAAATGTCAGTTCCCAAGAAGGGGAGCTTGGCACTGATGTCTTGGTGATGACATGGGTCCTGGCCCTCTTCCCTGTGTGTCCCCCTCCCTGACCTTGCTACTTTGGCAGGATACCTGAGAAAGAATTTTTGTAATAAAAAAGTTTGTCAAAAAGGCTTTTCTGCATATCGCTGGATTAAGGAATGAGATGAGTGGAGATCATGCTTGGATGCTTGGGCAGTTGTGTCAGATGAACCTCTAGATTCTGAGAGTAATCTGATTCCCACTTCTCCCACCATGCACGTGCGCACACACACACACACACACACACAACACATGCACGCCACACACAGGCATGCACATGCACACAGACACACATGCACCGAGTGCACACTGCACACATGGGCACACACACCATATACACCCACGCACACATAGCTGCACATCACACACACCACACACACACACACCACAACACCACACACACACCACACTCATACACCATATATGTGCACCATGCATGCACTACACATGCACACATTCCATATATGCCCCCCACACATACCTGCACCACAATATTACACCAACACACACACACTTCACACATACCCACACACAAACCACATACACATGTATGCCACACATACACGTTATATACCACACATGCATGCACACCACACACACCACACACTACATGCATACCATGCATGCTCTCACCAGACACACACACACACACACACACGCACTGCAGGCACAGGAATGTGTGTGCACTCACACACAGCTCACATCATTCCAAGCTGAGTGGTCGCATGGCTAGACCCAGTTTGACTTGAGCTTCATCAGTTAAATATGTGCTTTTTTTTTTTTTTTCCATTCTGCAGCTGTTGCCACCTGCCTAATTTCAATCAATTAGCTTTTACTTAAAAACATTAAATTTCTTAATGCTGCTGCATCGGGCCAATTGTACAGTAAATTGTAAGTGTGAAGGAGACAAATCACTCAAATTTGCCTGCCCATGAAACAAAGCCGCCATTAGAGCCATGTCTTTTGTCTTCTCGGGAACTCCAGGCATCAAGAGAAGGGCTGCTGAGGGGATTGGGGAGGAGAACTCAGCGCCAAGCTGGGCATCCTGAGGACAGCCATCACACAGCTGGGGCGGGAGTTTGGCCAACGCTCTGTGTGGGCAGGGTGGGCTCCTCTGTGGAGGGCTGGGCAGCAAGGTGGCTTGTGAAGCTAATCATTGCGACAAAGGAAGGTGTGGGAGCTTGAGCAAAGGTGGGGGTGCAGAGAGTGCTGCTGGAGTTCAGGAGAGAGAAGATCCTTAGGAATCTCAGGAGAAGTGTGCCGGGCCGGGAGCTTCTTCCCCACCCAGGCCCCTCGACCCCACACTGGCCTCACGTCTCCAGCCATACAATCTCAAGTCAGTCTACAAATAGGGCCTGATCCCAAAGTGGGAAAGGCGTGAGATCTTCACATTTCATCTAAATGCTGTTCCCTGCTCTGCCAGGCCCAAGAGAGTCCAGCACAGCCCACCACCCTCTCCCTTGCCCACTCTGCTCTGGCCACACTGGACTTAGGGACGTTCCCTAGGCACGTCCGGCACGTCTTGCCCCGGGGCAGAGCCTGTGCTCCTGCTGTTGCCTCTGCCTGTGGTGTTTTTCCTCCAGACAGCGTCCTCCCCTCACATCAACCAAGCCCCTGCTCGCTCCCTAAGGAGTGTATGCCCAGCGCCTCGTATAGCATCATCTTCTCACTCAGTACACCCTCACTTATCTTCCCACAGCTAAAATGCCACTTCCCATCTGTCTAGTCACCGATGAACCTCCAGGGGCTAAAACAGTGGCCAGCACATAGTAGTGCTCAATAAATGTTTGTTGACTTGAATAAATGGAATTCTTCAGGCTGGCATCTCAGCCTTCAGCAATGACTGGCCTCTTGCTTCTTGCTTCGCTTCTCATCCTTGTGCTCTTACTGAATGGGCCTTCCCTCCATCCACAAACACATGCTGCTCCTGCCTGCCCCTAGTGCTTCATGCCTATTGTCCCTGCTCCATCTGCCATGTGAAACACCCTCTCTTCTCCCCATTACACCCCTCAACACACACACATACACACGTGCACTCGCGTGCATGCTTGAGTTTCTCTTCCTCCAGAAAGACTTCCTTGATCACACCAACCTCCAGGAAAGATTTCTCCTTCTGAGCTTTGGTACCATGAACTCACCACCTTAGAGGATCTCAGGGCTGATTTGTCACTGGACCTGCCTGGAACCTTCTAATAGTCCAGATCCTAGCACCCTCTCCTAGAGACTTGGACTCAGGGAGGCAAGGTATGTCTTGAGCGTTGGTAGTTTTTAAGCTTTCCTGGTGGGTCTCATTGTCAGTAGGGTTTAGGGCTCTGGTCTAGCTGTTCTGCTTAGTTGTCAGCTGGGTTTGCTTGGTTGCCAGATCATTTTTTACTCTCTCAGTGAGACAAGTGGCTAGAAGACCATCTCTGTCATCTGCTCCCCCCTAACATCCAACACATTTGAGCAAACTGTAAGTGCTCTGTTAAGAAAGCACAGGTCGCAGGGAGCCAGCAGGAGCCTCCTCAGTATGGAGGACCCGGATGCTGGGGACAGCACCATCAGGAGGCAAACGTGGTGTGTGGAGCTGAATAGCCTTGGTGTTGACTTCCAGCTTTCACACTTACGGGCGGAATAACTTTTAGCAACCCAAATCTTCTCTTCCTCTGTCATGGAATGGGGATGGTAGTAGCCTCTCATGGGGTTGTGGTAAGAATTTGGTACCATTAAAGATACTGCTTGGCATAGTGCCCAGTGTGCAATAAGTGCTCAATGAATGGGAGCCACTCTTTTGTTGCTAAAAAAAGGTTTTTGCAAAGAGGCAGAGGGCTCTGGGCCCCTCCGCGTCTGTCCGGAGCTGACTCAGCAGCAACACAGGACGCTGTGCTGTTAGCTCAGCTCAGCTGCTCCATTTCTCCTCGACCCACTCCTCCGATCCCAACGCAGGTTGGGGGTCCGACTGGGGCAGCTGCAGAAGTGTGCCCCCTGCCTGCATTCCCTCCTAGGCCTCCACCCCCGCCCCTCCTGCCAATCATGCCACATGGCCACCTCCCCCCTCACAAGGAGCCTGGCTGTGCTGCAACCTCACAGCACATGCAGGGCTCACACATGCTCACCCGGCCGCCCGGCCTGCAGGTCCGTGTGCTGCCATGGCTTGGTGCCCAGTCCCAGGCACAGCTAGGCCAGTGCACAGCCTGGCAGATGGCAGCAGGGTGGGGGCAGGAGGAGAGTGGGAGCTCCTGCTGGTGCTTGAGGTGAGGATTGGGGTGGAGGCGTCCGTCCGCAGGAGGAGGGAGGGAAGCTTGGCCGGCAGGCAGGAGATGCCGTCATGGCTTGTGTCTGTGCAGTGGATTCCCACACTGTGGCTCCTGGCTGGGTTTTCCCGGAGGCCTGGCTCAACCCAAGCCTGGTCATGACATCAAGGCCATCAGCTGGTGAGCTGAAGCCTGCAGATAAGGACAGTTCTGGGACTGAATGTCCAGGGATGCTGCATTCCCCTGCTTTCATGTCTGGAACCCATCTCCCTCCCAATTCATTTCAATCAAACTCAGCAATGACTTTGAGAGTGTCTGTTCTAGCTCCAGGTGCCAGGAACCAGCGTGCTGTCCATCAGAAGAGCTGAACTGAAATCAGGGCACTGGGGACTGGTCCCAGCCTTGTCACTGGACAAGCTGTGCTTCAGCCTCTCAGAGCCCTGCCTGACACGCCTGGGGAGGGCTGGTGGTTGGAGTGATGGTTGAGGAAGATGATAGAAGTGCATGGCCTTGAAAAACTGCAGGTGCTTTAGAAATGGTAGATTCACTACATGTCTTTAAGGAGAGAAGCAGGAAACACAAATGTAAAGCAGCGTCTCCTGTGTGGAGGTGGGGAGGGATATGCCATGTGGATAGGGCTGAGAGAACTCAAAGAGGAAGGGGAGAATTCTTACAGAGACCATTTAGCAGGGTTGCCATGGTCTTGGGTTCCAGTTAGACACAACTGTGTTTCCCGTTTGGGCTTTGCCATGCAGTGGCCATGGGATAGTTAGAAAATCAACTGACTTCTCTGGGCATTGCTGCTTTCATCTGAAAAATGGGATTAGAAGAGTTCTTTCTTCCTGGGATCCTGAGGATTTACTGAGATCAGTAAGCACAGAGCCTGGGATATGGAACAGTGTTTTCACCACCGTCACCACTGATGGAGTGTGGATGTCCCCTCCAAACCTCATGGAATGTTGGAGCTGGGGCCTGGTGGGAGGAGTTTGGGTTGATGGGGCCGGATCTCTCATGGCTTGGTGGTCTTGTTGTTTAAAGTGTGTGGCACCTCACCTCACTCTTTCTTTCTCTCTGTCTCTCACTCTCTCACTCCCTCTCTCTCTCACGTATGCACGCATGCGCACCGGCTCCTACCCTGGCCGTGTGACATGCCTGCTGCCACTTCGCCTTCAGCCATGAATAAAAGCTCCCTGAGGCCTCCCTAGAAGCTGAGCAGATACTGGTGCCATGCATATATAGCCTGCAGAACCGTGAGCCAATTAAACCTATTTTCATTATAAATTACCCAGTCTCGGGTATTCCTTATAGCTATGCAAGAATGACTTAATAGGACCGTAATTCCAAAAGGACTGTGGAGATTAAGAACTTACCTTCCTCAACAAACCATCCTAATAGTTGACATATCCCATTAACCATTACCAACAACCATGGCTACTATTTATGAAGCATGACACCGCTCACTTTTAGAATACATGACTGCATTGAACCCTCGCGAGAGCCCCAAAGGGTAGGTATACTATTATTCCTTTTACACAGATGACAAAAAAAATAGAACCCAAGTTATGTAAGATGCTCAAGTCCACGTGGTTAGAATTTTGAATGTTGGAGATGTAAGTATAGGTCATTTGACTTTAAGATTCTCAGATTCCATGGCTGTCACTATCTCATTATACTGTCTCCCCCAACCCCAGGAAATGCTCCCACATAAACCTAAGTCCTTGAAACTAGCAGTGGCGCAAGTTTCTCCAGAGAACGGGCACTGGGTCACCTATTAGGCATCTCGTTCCCCAGAGTCCCCAGAGACGAGAGAGTGGAGGTGGGTGCTCCTTCCTCTCTGTAGCCACACAGCCCACATGACCGGGCCCCTCTGTGCTTGCCAACTTCTACTCTCCTTTCCCATTTACCCCCTCCAGCCCCCGGCCACCTTGCTGTAGCTTGGACTCTATGCCATTCCCAGCAGCTCCTCCCAGCACAGGGCCTCTGTCCTCATCGGGCCCTCCAGGGGTACTTTCCCCAGTGCTCACAGGCTGGCCTGCTTCTTGTTTTCTGCATGTGTCAGCTCCTCAGAGGGCTTCCCTGACACCACCCCCTGCTACATTGACCCTCACAGGGCCACCATGTCCCTTAGCTCTGAAAAGATCTCCTCCATCCATTCCCTTGCTTTCCAGCCATCTCCCTGCAGGAGAATGGGAGCTCTCGAGGGAGAGGAAGGTTCTTGTTCACCTGTGGGCTCAGAGTGCTCTCCCTACTCTCAGGCAGAGTGCTTGGCACAAAGTCAGTGCTCACTGAGGCTTTGTTGGCTGACTGTGTGAGACCTTGGGAACAGAGGGCAGCAGGCAGGGTAGGCGGTTTGCCTCACCCTTGATCTAGTGCAGTCCCCCCAGGGGAGCTCTGGATCTGGCTGCAGAGAGCAAAGACAGCTGCCCGCACTGCTCCCTTCTGCCTCCTCTGATGACAGAGCTCAAACTCTGGGTCAGTGTGACCTGGGAATGAGGAGGAGAAACGCCTCTGCAGGCAAAGTCTCTTCTGATGGGAGTTGTACTGAGTCACTACTCTTGCAGAGATTCCTGCAGAATTCCCAGAACTCAGGAAATAAACCCCAGCAAGGGCCGGGGCCACTGTCTGAGCCCCAGAGCCCCTCCTCTTTGGTCTGGGCAGGCACCAGCAGGGTTGATTTTTGAGGCCCCAAATTGATTCTCCCACCTGAATACCATCTCTGGGCTCTGGCGACACGTCCTCCTCAAAGGCCCTTCTATCGAAATTATGTACTCACTGCATTGGAAGCCAGAGAGAAACAGAGGCTCTCTGGTGATGTTAAAGAGTCCTCAAGCCTGAGGATGCAACTTTGGATCCCAATCATTCTCCTGCACTGCAAGGCCCTGTCCTGCCCAGCATGGGTGTGAGAAGCATGGGGGCCTGCAGTGTTCTCACCATGTCCTGCCTTTCTGAATCACTACTGACTCAGAATTAGACTCAGGAGACCCACACGAAACTGTAAGTCAACTTACTTTGTACTCAGATGGTTCTCTGCCTCCTTTAATTCTTCTCTCTCCATGCTTCTCCTCTGCTCCAGAATAACCCTGCCATAAAGCATAGATTCTAATTAGTAGTTGTGTGACTTTGGACAAATGACTTCACCTCTCTGTACCTCAGTTTCCTCACTATTAAGTAGCAATAATAATAATGATACCTACATCATAGAATTGTGATGATTTAATTTGATAATGCATGAAATGCGCTTAGAACATTGCCTAACAAAGAGTAAGCACTTAATACATTCTTCCTGCTGTTTCTGCTTTTAGTTAAGGAAATGACATCTACTGTAATAAATAAATCCCAGAATCTCAGTGGCTGAACAAAGTAAAGTTTCTTTCTTGCTTAAATCACAGTCCACAGCAGGTATCCTCTCCACACAATGATTCAGAGATCGAGGCTGTTTCCATGATACACCACAGCCTTGGAATCCATTTATTCAATTGTTGAGAGGAGAAAGAAGATGGGCGCTCTCATGTGGGAGAGTTGGGAGAGCCAGGCCTGGAAGTGCTTATTACTCCCACCCACTGTTCCCTTGGTGGAAACTCAGTCACATGGTCTTGCCTAACTGCAGAGAATGCTGGGAAGCATAGTCTAGCTGAGTGCTCAGGAGGAAGAGGAGTGCCTTGTGGACAACTGTTCTCCATCACAGTTATTTTGTGGTTGTTGTTGTTATCATGCAATACTTACACTCAGAAACTATTCCACAACACCCCCACATCCACAGATATGGCCCTCACACTGCCCTACCTCTCTACTGGACCCTTGCTTCTCTCCAATGCACACCTGCTCCAACCAAACCTCATCACCCGTGTACCTGATGAGACTACAAAATGTGAATTGAGAAGCCTCTTCTCTGCGACTGCATTTCATTGTGGGCAAAAGCCACGTCAAATTTGTCTTTGCATTGCCACCTCCTAACATTGTTCCAGGATTATAGTTAGTAGCTAAGAAATGATAATGGATTAAACCAAGGTCCTCATTCCAAAGATATTCTGAATTATTCAACAACTGATCTGGCTGGTATAACCAAGGAAACAAATAACACTGACCCTCAGCTCCAGCATCTGGGGTCATTTGGGAAGGGTGGGACTAGAGTGAACTGGCAACAACTGCGACTTAGTACTCATGGATCATGTAGATTTAGGAGCCGAGTGTTCCCAGATCTTCGTTTTTAAAGCAAGAATATGGGATTTTTGTGTGTAATCTCTTGGCTTTTTAAATGTAAATTTAACAATACTTTAGACACAGTATGCTAAAAACAATTGCAAAAATACAGCGTGTGTAGGGAGGGGAAGAAAGCCTATAATGTGGGCCAAACAGAACACACCTTTAGGGCAACCAATCTGAAGCTGTCGTTTGCAACCTCTTCTCTAAACTGTATCTACACATGTAGTTGGAGAAATAACAGCAATTTTATTGGCCAAAGTTACTCTATATTAAACAAAACAGGCAAAACAAGGAATCCAAGAAGTTTGGCTATTTCTTGAATATCTTTTTCAGCTCTTCAGAAGTCAAGATTTTGGGTAAATAATCACTTTTCCTTCCAACTTATGAGAGCTGTATTAGAGTTTACCAGGGAAATAGAACCAACAGGATATATATATATATATATATATATATATATATATATATATATATGCATACACACAGACACACAGACACACACACACACACCCAAAGAAATTTATTATTAAAAATTGGCTCACGTAACTGTGGAGGCTGAGAAGTCCCAAGATCAGCAGCCGGCAAGCTAGAGACTCAGAGAGCTGATGTCTAGCTCTAGTACGAAAGCCAGCGGGATCAAGATCCAAGAAGAGCTGAAGTCGTGCAGGGGCTCCTGCCTATAAACCTTGCACTTTGGGAGGCTGAGGCAGGAGGATTGCTTGAAGCTAAGAGCTTGAGATTGACCTGGGCAACACAGTGAGACCCCCATCTCTTAAAAAAAAAGTGATTTTTTTTAATGGCTAGACACAGTGACTCACATGTGTAACCCCAGGACTTTGGGATGCTGAGGCGGGAGGATCGCTTGAGCCCAGAAGTTCAAGACAAGTCTGGGCAATATAGTGAGACTTTATCTGTACAAAAAAAAAAACTAAAAAAGTAGCCAAATGTGGTGGTGTGCACCTGTAGTCCCAGCTACTCAGGAGGCTGAGGTAGGAGGCTCACTTGAGCCAGAGAGGGAGAGATTATTATGAGCCGTGATTGTGCCACTGCGCTCCAGCCTGAGCGACAGAGCAAGACTCTGTCTTGAGACCCTGTCTCAAACAAAATAAAAGAGAAGCACTGACGTCTCAGTTCAAGTCCTAAGGTGGGAAAAGACCAATGTCCTAGCTCTAAGCAGTGAAGCAGAAGGATTTCCCTCTTACTCAGCCTTTTTGTTTTATCTAGGTCTTCAATTACCTGGATGAAGCCTACACATATAGGAAAAGGCAGTTTGCTTTGTCGAGTTTACTGATCCTGATGTTAATCTTATTCATAAACACCCTCACAGACACACTCAGAATACTGTTTGACCGGGTGTCTGGGGACCCATAGTCTAACTGACACATAAAACCAACCATCACAGAGACCCTCCCCCCCCACCCAAGACTCCTTCCTACCTCACATAACTGCAAATGTGGAGATTCTGTAGCACAGCCCCATGGTCTGAGTTCTAATCTCAGCTCTGCCACCAAATTGCTTTGTGACTGCCAGGTAAGTCTCCCAATCTCCGTTCCCATTGTTCATACCTGTGACATAAGAGTTGGGTTCCGTGACCCATAAGGTCTTTTTTAACAGCAGTTCCTGCCTTACAAACTTGGAATCAAAGCAGACAGCATTTGCCAGGCGCATTGCTTGTGACTTTATTGAGTAATTTGTACAAAACCTCTAAGAATAATTTATTCACCCTGTGGTGTGAGACTGGGGGAAACAATCAATAGAATGGTGTCTCAGTCATTTTTTTATTTTCTAAACCATGGAGAGATTTTATTCCATTTCAGAGTACTCAGAGACACCTTACCCGACAATGTGTGTTTATGGCCAACTTTCAAGAATGCCTAAAGAGATTCATTTCAGGGACTGAAAACCCTCACTTCACCCTGAATCCACAGCAAAGAGCCCTCTTAGGGAACAAACTTTCCCAGAGTTTTTTTTATGACACTTGAGAGATTACTGGAGAAACAAGGCGGGAGACGGTTTGGAAGGAAAGCAACATTCCCTGTCTCTCAAACTCATCTCAAAGTCATTCCAGGAATAAATTTAAAGGCCTCTTATCTCAAATTCAATTGCCTTAAATTGTTGTTGCTTCAACAACTTAAAGTTGTTACACTCACTTCTCTTCCATCAAGGTAATGGACAGACCGACACTCGGCTTAAACAGACTCATTCCAACAGTTGACTGCAAAGAATATACACAGACTTTTGGCCAAAAGTGGGGCTCATCGGCAATCCTGGAGAAGTTCAGAAGCTTCTTCTGTTTCCTGGTGCTCATAAGCCAGGTAAGAAGCAAGTAGAGAGGAAAGATCTTAGATGACGAACTGGATCTCGCTCTCACCCCATCACTGATCATGCTTATATTAGTTCGTTCTCACACTGCTATAAAGAACTACCTGAGACTGGGCAATTTATAAAGAAAAGAGGATTAATTGACTCATAGTTCTGCAGGCTGTACAGGAGGCATGGCTGGGGAGGCCTCAGGAAACTTAGAGAAAAGATAAGCCAGCATATCTTACATGGTGGGAGCAGAAGGAAGAGAGAATTAAGGGAGAAGTGTTACACTCTTTCAGACAACCAGATCTTGTGATAACTCACGATGGTGCAAACAGCAAGGAGGAAGTCTGTTCCAATGATTCAATCACCTCCCACCAGGCCCCTCCTCCAACATGTGAGGATTACAATTTAACATGAAATCTGGGTGGAGACACAGAGCCAAACCATATCAAGGCTTGAGTAAGAGACTTAGCTTCTTCAAGCCTTAGTTTACTCATCTGTGAAACAGGAATCACACTATCTACTTTCTTCATGGAGTTGTGTCAGGAACCCATAAGCTAATATCTGTACTTGGTAGGTTTTCTGGTTGCAAGCAATAAAAATCAACACTGGCTGCCTTGACAAAAATGGACCTACTGGAAGCCTAAAAGATGCCTGCAAGGTCCACAGAACACTGTAAAACCAGAAGTGGACATGGACAGAGCCACTGGCTCTTGTGCCAGATATCACACCTGCTGACTTTCAGCTCCAGATTCACACTTCTCTCTCTGCTCTCCAATGCAGGAACTGTGATGTTCCAAACCGCATTTCCGTTCCCCCTACCTTGTCTTAAATTTCCTTCTGTTTTGCTTAAGGTCGCCTGTCATTGGATCTCAGGCCTGTAAATCTAGGATATCATCTCAAGATCTTTACTTGATTGCCTCTGCAAAGACCCTTCTTCCAATAGGGTCATATTCCTAGCTTCTGGGTGAACATATCTTTTGGGGGCGACCATTCAACCTACTACAAGTAATGACGCCGTTTACACTTTTCTGGCAAGTTGTTCCATCCTTCTCCTTTGTGACTGGTAGAGGAGTTAGTCTCTTTCTTTTAAAGTCTCCACCAATCATGAATTGCCCCGGATTTCGAGGGATTTAATGCAGTCCAGAGGGAACAGAAGGTCAATCCAGCACTCCACATGGAGAAAACTCTGGAGAAGGATGTGAGTGCCACTGCTGTGGGCCATCCAACACTGTTGAGCCAAAGGCTGGTCAGCTGCTGCTACTGTCTCTTCCTAGTCTAGATCACTGCAGAGGCCATCTTGTTCGTGAGGGAGGGACAGCAATAGCATTCCTTCAGTGCCAAGGTTGGCCTGGAGGTTCCTAGAATTGACATGCAGGAGTGCAGTTCATATTTCTTCTTCCTGGTCCCCCACCACCTAGGGATTTAGGCAGCCCCAGGGATGCTGGGTCAGCCCTGGATCCATTTCCTACCTCCTCTCTGTACTAGGGTCAGCAACCTCTACCTCCCAGGGATCCTCCTCCATAGAACAAGCAGGGTAAACAAAGAGGGCAAACCTTCTTTACCCTCAAAGCACCAAGGGTCTGATTATATAATCCTCCTTCCCCAGACACTGGGCCACAGCCCTTCCTCCAGAATGAGGGTCCCAAGTGTGTCAAAGAGACATGGGACATCTACTTTTTGGAGGACAGGGAAGATGACTTTCAACAATTCCAGTGTGATTTTCTGGCTCTGAATTGAGGAAGGAAATCCTGCACGTTTAATTTCTGGCAGCACATACCTTCTAGTGATTACCTGCTATTACGTGAAAAATCAAATTGCAAATATAGCACAAAGAGTATGATCCTATTTCAGGTAAATAGGTGTAGATCTTAGAATGATATCCACTAAATTATTTACAGCATTCCTCTGTAGATGATGGGATGGCAGACCATTTTTATTTTCATCATTCTCTTATCTGCATTTTCTAAGTTTTCTCCTATAAGCATATATCATTTTTGTAATAAGATTTTTAAGGGTATATAAAAAATAATACTAGCACCTTGCAGTCACATAGTGCTTTGCTGCATCTCACAGCTCTAATCTAATTTCCTATCTGTGAGGTCAGAAGGGCAGGTATTTTTATCCCTCTTTTATAGATGAGGACTCTGAGGAGCAGGGAGTGTGAGATTTGACGTGCCCAAGGTCTGAGAGCAAAGCCGGGACCAGGACCGAGGCAAGGCTGTCAACTCTCAGTTTGTGTGGCTTTGCCCATGCCTGGAGTCAGCCGACTGCAGTTGGGAATACTCAAAGAAGGACCCAGAAACCATGACTGTGTAAGATCAAGAAGCAACAGGACCCAAGGCAACAATGATCCTGGCTTTGGACAGTTGAGAAAGGAAAGGCAGGAGCAAGAAACTATAGGACTATGGGATAAGCAAGCCTCTTGTTTCTGGATCTCCAAAAGGGAAAGAGGTCCCCACCCTCAGCAGCAGGGAACAGAGTGGGTGTCTGGGGAAGGAGGGTTGTATAACAATCACCTCAGGGAAAGATGAGCCCGAGGTGTGAGCTGGTCTGGGGGCGGTGGGAAGCCGTTCAGTTATCACGCAAGTTTAGAGACTGCTATGAGACGCCTGCCTCCTGGGTCCACCCAACATCTAAGACTGTCCTCCCCTGATGCACCTCCCAGTTTTTCCTTAAGGGAAGGGATTGAAGATGGATGAGAGAGGCTACAGTTCTCAAAATGCTCTGCATGAGCACACAGTACCATCCTCAGGACAGCCTATCCATAAAGGCCTGCTGAATTCATGAAATCTGTTACCCAAACCCACAGCACCTACCATGAGACAGGCATGATATGTTGTCACTTCCATTTTGCCAGCAAGGAAACTGGGGCCCAGGCCATAACGTGCCCAAGTTCACCCTGGTGAACATTCAGGTGGGAACTCTGTACCTGTGTTCCTGTCTCCTGATTCAGCCTGCTCTGTGCTCCACACATGGGGCTACCTCTCAGAGGGCCACTTCAGAGACACCTGTGCTTGCTCTTTTGCTACTAAATTGTCCTGAGGCAATATCACATAAACATTACAGAAAATGACTCCAACTGCACTAATTAACTCCCAGGGACATAGCACTCCCCCCAACCCCAAAACCACTCCAGGTTCTGAGTTATGCCACAGCAGGTGTGGGAAGAGAAGACAGGACAGGGTTCAAGGCAAAGTTCTGATGGGATGCAGATGAACAGGAGACAGACGGCATGTCTGGATGATTGCTGCTTTGATTCAAAATTGTTTCATTGCAAATGAGAGGAACCCGGCTCAAATCTGCTCAGGTAGAAAAGAAAATGTCTGTGAAGGATGGGAGAGGAACCTCCTGCCACGTGGTAGGGCTTCTACTGGGCCTGCAAGGTGGGTCAGTGGTCAGGGGTCAGGGCGTGAACATCTCCAGGACTCACATGCTCTTTCCCGCCACGTATTTCAGTTTCTCTTCCATGAGTTGTTGATTTTATTATTTCTTACTGCAGACCAGCTTCCTCCACCTAAGGGGTAACTCGGTACTGAGAAGTTCTTGTGGCTGGGATTAGCAGAGAAGAGATGGACTTCTCTCCTTAGATCTACTGTAAAAATAAATAAATAAATAAATAAATAAATAATAACAACAACAACAAAAACAGGTGAATAATACAATTTGCTTATTCTGGAATCAGATGCTAAACCCTTGGCAAGTCATCACAGCCAGGACAACAGAGTCACACTCAGCAAATATGGTTACAGGGCCCACATCTGCGAGGCTGGGAACATTCAAAGAAGAGGAGCCATTGTTTGTCTTCTGGTTGGCTTTCTCTTGTTTGGAGAGCAGCTTTGTGTAAGGATCCATGCTGGGTTTTTTTGAGCATGAGTTCATCTGTTTTCACAGCTACCCCATCGAGTAGCCCATCATCACCCCTTTGAACAGAGAGAAAGCTGAGACCCAGACAGGTTGAGTTACTTGCTCAGGTTATGCAATTGGTGATGGATCCGAGATGTAAATTCATTTCTTCTTAGCTCCAAAACGTGTTCCCTTTCCTACACCATATTGTCTCTTTAATAGGCATTTAAAGAGCACTTACTGTGTACAAGATCCTGGAAGGCACACATAAACAATCCAAACTGAGGCCTGTCTTTCTAGAGTCTATTTGAGATGACCTTACTCATTCTCAAGAGCATGTAACAGCAGCAGAGGAGTTAACGAATATGGTACCAGGTGCCACATAGTGGAGGGAGGGAAAGGAAATATGCACTTATTGAGTACTGACTGTATGCCAGGCCTTGTACTAAACATTTTCATGTTTCTCCTCTAGACCTGTACCATCCAATCGAGTAACCACTAGTCATGTGTGACTATTTAAAATGAAAATACACTTCCTGTCACTACTGCAATTCAAGTGCTCAGTAGCCATATTGGCTAGTGCCTACCATATTGCACATCACAGATAAGTATTTCTGTCACCACAGAACATTCTATTGAACATCACTGGCTTAGACTAGGAGCTCCATGAGGACAGGCTCTGGACTTGCTCTCTACTCTACATTTTATGCCCAGCACTTCCAGAGTACCTGCCACATGCTGGGCACTCAGTAGTTAATGCATGAATGAATGAACAAATATATATATATATACACACACACACATATGTATATATTTAGATTCAAAGACCACTTCTGGCCCAGCACAGTGGCTCATGCCTGTGATCCCAACACATTGGAAGGCCGAGGCAGGCAGATCACTTGAGCCCAAGAGTTTGAGACAAGCCTGGACAATATGGCGGAACCCCATCTCTACAAAAAAAATACAAAAATTGGCTAAGCATGGTGTCATGTGACTGTGGTCCCAGCCACTCAGGAGGCTGAGATGGAGGCTCACCTGAGCCCAGGAAGTCAAGGATGTAGTGAGCTGTGATTGTGCCACTGTGCTCCAGTCTGGGTGACAGAGTGAAACCCTGTCTTAAAAAAAAAAAAAAAAAAAGACAACTTCCATTAGAAGACTTACTATATAATTAAGTATAACTTTCTGTTAAAATACAAAAAAAAAAAAAAAAAAAAAGGCAGTGGGATGTGCCTGGCTTCTCTTCAGGCAAAGCATTTTGTGGGCAGGGTGGAGCTGCAGAGGGACAGAGCCATCATAGTGACCATTCTGCATTGAGCACCTGTCACTTTCATGCCAACTTATAATTTAAATGACTCCTCTCAAGAACCTTAGAAAGTGAGATTATTATCCCCATTTTATAGTTTACGAAATTGAGACTCAAAACACCTAACTAGTGCACTTAAAATCACACAGAAAATAAATCCCAGAGCGTCCAAAGCCCACACTGTCACCTGCCACTGTACTCCCATCCATTTATTTCCTGTACAGCAGGAGCGTGTCTTGCCCCCAGCATAATGAATTTTCAGATTTGGGGTGAAGCTGACTCCCATGAGCAGGCAGACGGCCAGCACCCTTTTAGTCTCCCCAAGCCCAGCAGACGGAGTCATCCATCAGACACACCTGGCCCAAAGGTGAGCAGCCTCACAGGTTACATCTGCACGCAGAGGAAAAAATAATGAACATAACTCTTTTTCGCCCCCTTGTGGCCAGGTGAGGCAAGGGCTCAGAGAATTGGGGTTGCCCCTTTTGCAATCTGACTGCAGGAAAAGCACCCTGGTGGTCTTGGGGGTGTAAAATCAGCAGGGGCCCCTTCCCTGTCCTAGGATGTACTGAAGGAAGCAGTGAATGATTTTGTCCAAGTGGCCCCATTTGCAGGACGGTTGTGGCTCATTAGCAGAGTATGCACTTTCACCACCACCCCTAAAAAACAAATCACCTTTCCTTCAAGAGCTCTCATCTGGAAGTTTTCGGAGTGTTTCTTTGTCTAATCGCTGTTTTCTTGCTTATTTATTTATTTCCTATTTTTGATTAAAATGTGTTCTATTCTCAGGAGTCCCCATCCCCCAAAGGTCACTTTCCACAGGCTTGATTTAATTAACGGGTGCCGACTTGAAGATGAAAGGTAGGAAACAAAAGGTCTTCCTTATCCAGTCTGAGCCCAAATAAAATCGTATTAACATTTCACCTTTTGTTCCTGTGCAAGAAAGCCTTTGGTGCATTATATCAAAAATTACTGAGATCATTAGAAAGGAAAGAAAGAAAAGGAGTAGACAGCTGTGGCAATGAATTTGTATGTCCCCCCACCAGGTTGTAATAGAAAAGAAAAAGGAAGAGAAAGAAAAAAAGGAGGAAAAAGGGAAAAAAGGAAAAAGAGAGAAAGAGAGACTCCAAATGACAGTGCTGTATCCTAAGCCTTGTTTTGAAGTCAAATTAGGAAAACATCACCATTTGGCAGAAAAGCAAGAGAATATTCTAAAACTACCTGTCCTTTCAGATGGATACCCAAGAATGTAAGCCCTTCTTGAGCACAGACCTTGCCTGTTTCATCAGCATCTCTCCAGCCCTTAGAAAAATGCCTGGCACAGGGTAGCAACTCACTAAATATTTGCCAGACACCTTAGTAAACAGAATCCAGGCAAGCTGGGTTTTCACTAAGTCTGTCTTTAGCTCATTCTGGATGCTAAGGCAGATCACAGCTTCTCTCTGAGCCTGAACAGCTCCATCTGCAAATAGAATATACCTTGTCCTGCTATTCCTGGCCAGTAAGCTGTAAGGACAAAACAAACGTGGAGGCCCGTGGGAAGGTCAGAGCGTCATGTGAAGAGACGCCACCACATTAGGACTAACTCCTCATGTGCTGCCAGTAGCCAAACCCAAGCCCATCCCCTCCCTTTCACCCACAGAGGTGACAAACCAAAAGAAAGAAGTCATGAGCGTATAATGACTACCGCAGAGGAGCAGGAGAGGAAGAAATGCTAAACATCAGCAAACTATTTCTGTTGTCCAAAGGGGAAGAGGGGCTAGAGTCTGTACTTGGATATCCCAGATGCTTATCGAATTACAGCAGGTCTCCACCTTCCTGCCTGGAAGTCCCGAGGCAGTGAATAAACAGTGTGTGACACATAGAGGCCCCCACAGAGGGTAAAGGTCACCAGCTGTGAGCTGCTATAATGAAGAGTTTATTAAAGCCCTGGCAGATAAACCTTCCTGCAGATGAAGGGCTTGTCAGCAGAGTCCCTGTCACCATGCAAGGTCCAAGTGACTCCACAGAGCCCAGCGCAGGCACTCAGCCTGTGAAAAGAGGCTCTCCTCCCTATATTCAATTCTCTTCGCTCATGCAGGTATTTTCCCTCCAACAGAGGAGGCTAATTACAGATGTGTCTTCTGTCTACAATAGGGAAGTGAAGTGCTTTCCTAAGGTTGCATGTGACATTTATGTACAGGATGAGAAATGAATTCACCCCTGCCAGGAAATGGCAAGGAAACTCCGACAAGCCCTGCAGTCTGGTCCTCTCCACTGGAGACCACAGAGTCAAGCCCAGGTTCATTGCAGCCTCAAATTCCTGGACTCAAGCAATCCTCCCACTTCAGCCTCCCAAGTAGCTGAGACTATAGGTGTGCGCCACCATGTCTGGCTAATTTTTAAACTTTTTGTAGAGATAAGGTTTGCTACATTGCCCAGGCTGGTCTCAAACTCCTGACCTCAAGCAATCTTCCTGCCTTGGACTCCCAAAGCACTAAGATTATAGGTGTGAGCCATCGCATCTGATCTGTGTATTTTATCTTTCCTCTTTCTAGCCTCTACTTTAATTTTCTGGTTCAAATCTGGTAATCAGAGTAATCTGTGCTTTCCGAAGGCAGCCTCTGCCATTGCCATTCAGGGAAAATGAGAAAGAGCTGGTCCTTCTCTTCTGTTAAGGATTATTAGGGGTTGGAGACCCTGTTCTTCTGGGCTTCCCTCTCATTGGGCTGCTCATATGGCCTCTCCCAGACTTTGCTTTGGCTTCCCTGGCCAGAGGCAAGCAGCCCAGGGGGAAACACCCTTCAACAATTCCCTTCCTCTCACTGGGCCTGAGTTAGGCATTGTCATTTACTATTAACATCCTGGTGGGCAGACATGCTGACCAGGAGATCCTGCATTTTCAGAAGGGTTTATTAGCCTCTCAATGCAAGCAAGATGATCTGAAAAGAGAGGCTTTCATCCTCTGGGCACTGGACACCTGGGGGAGCCAATGCATGGCTAGGCATTCCTTGGGGATGATTAGCACGTATTTCTTGAGCACCTAATAAGTGCCAGGCCCCAGGCTAGGCATGTGGGATGCATTTGCAAATGAAACAGAGCAAGATCCCTGTCCTTGTGGAGTCCGGACTCCAAAAGAAAAGACAGGAAATAAACATACATAAGAAACAAATTACATAGCATGTTATAAGGTGATAAATGTTATAGGGTCGAAGGAGGTGTGTGGCCTAAGGAAGCAGGATGCCCATGGTCAGGGCTGCAGGGACAGGCAGCAGAGTGGCCCTAACGCTGTCAGGACTGGAGGAGAAGCAGCTGGCCCAGGCTGGGGTTGGAGAGAGGAAGGGCAGGGGCAGGGCAGCTTGCAAAGCAGGGATGCCTGCCCTCGGCAGGGGTTTTTCTGTGAAGGCAAGGAGTGGGTTCCAATGGCGGAAGCAGCTGGCTGAGAGCCACAGAGCAGAGGAAGCAGGAAGAGGATACTCAAAGCAGTCGCGTCTGGCTGGCGCTGGTGCTTCACGGGGAGTGGGTTGGAGACACAGCGGGTGCCCGACTGGAAAGCTCCTTCCTTACCGCAGGGTCTAGCTTTTGTCCCGAGTGGAGGGAGGGCTGGGAATGGACCATGCCTAGAGTCCTGTGAAGGCACCTGAGGAGGCCCAGGAGGAGGACAGTGGCCGTGAGCACCGCTCTCCCAAACGCCGCAGCCACGCAGGACCATGGCGCGCCTCTACCCCTGAGCGTGAGTGTGGTCATGCGACCCACTCTGGCAGCTGCAATGAGTGTGGAAGGGTCGTGCCACTTCCAGGTGCAGTGAGACTCTGATGACCCATGGCTGTCGGCCGCAGCCTCCCTCCCCCTGACAGCTGACCCGTGGCATCGAGGACGGTGGACCTGGATGGTTGCCCAGACCTGAAGCCGGTTTCGTGCGAACAAGAAATAAGCTTCTGTGGCACTAAGAGACTTGAGGTTTGTTTTTACTGCAACATAACTTAGCCTATGGTGACACAAAGACGATTTCAGAGCCTCAGCTCCTCACGAGACTCGAATTTATTCCTGGAAGTGGGGTTGAATCTTCCCAGTTTCCATGTAGTTCAAGGCACCTTCCTCATGGCAGGCTAGTGCCTATCTGGTTCCCACCCTGTGGGGTTCTGCCATTGATTACCATTCATTAGCCCTGATATTTCTCCAGAACTCTGTGAAACTGTTTGAGTCTCCTCTCTTAGGTTTTCCATCCAATAGTGCTGCAAGGCAAGCAGAGAGTGACCCCAGTGAGCTCATTTTGCAGAGGCAGAAACTGAGACACAAGTGAAGCAGGTGACTCAGGGATGGACTCCCAGCCTGGACCTTCCAGGCTGTCGTCTTCCCCTCCTAGGAGCTGAGGAGGGTCCTCATGGGGCTGAGAAGCAGGGAATGCTCTGAGTTAGAAGCCATAAATTTCTTTCTCTCCTTCCTTCCTCCCTTCCTTCTTTCTTTCCTTTTTACTCTGTCTCCTTCCTCCCTTCCTTCCTTCCTCCCTCCCTCCGTCCCTCCCTCCCCCTCTTCCTTCCTTCCCTCCTTCCTTTCTTTCCTTTTTTCTTTCTTTCCTTCCTTCTCCTTCCTTTCTTCCCTCTCTCTCTCTTTCCCTCCTCCCTCCCTTCTTTCTTTTCTTTCTTTATTCTTTCTTTCTTTTCTTTCTCTCCTTCCTTCCTTCCTTCCCTCCCTCCCCCCTCCCTTCCCCTCCCTCCTTCCCTTTCTCTCTCTCTTTCTCTCTTTCTTTCAGACAGGATCTCACTGTCACCCGGGCTAGAATGCAGTGGTGTGAACACAGCCCACTGCAGCCTTCAACTTCCAGGCCCAAGCAATCCTCCCACCTTTGCCTCCCAAGAAGCTGGGACCACAGGCATGTGCCACCACACTCAGCTAATTTTTGCATTTTTTTGTAGAGACGTGGTTTCACCGTATTGCCCAGGCTGAGAGGTCACACATTTCTGATCTTTCCTTGGCCACGAGGGAGACCCTCTGTTGTTCACACCAGGATGTCTCTGAGCAAGACGGAGGCAGCCTGGGGCCTGAGGCATGTCAGGACTCTTCTCCAGTGCCATCCCCACTTGTCCCCTGCCCCGTCTGCCTCAGGCAGGTGGACAGCCTGACAACGTTGCCAGCAGGGGGGCCTTCCTGTTGCCTCGTAACTCACACAGGAGTTTCCCAACCTCCAGAGCGCCACCTCTCCCTTTGCGTTTATTCCACATCAACTCTTACTCATGCTTCTGAGTTTGGTCTCTATGTCACCTCCTCGTGGTGGTCTTCCCCAGTTTCCCGGACAAGTGTTACACCACCTGCTCCTACACTCTAGGTGTGACCCATTCATGACGTCCTGGCCTGTCTCGTCTTGAACAATGTCCATTTCCCCTTCTAGGCTGTAAGCACCCTGAGGGTACAGTCCTTTTCAGTTTTCCTCATCCTAAGGTTTTCAGCATAACAAGCCACACTAAATATTCATAGACAGCATGAATACATTTCCAAAAGCTGTAAAAACAGAAGGGATTTTTGTCTGTCTACATTAAATGGCAATTCCACCTTCCCCAGCTTAGGAAGGATTTCACAGATCCTCTCACCATACGGGCTTGATTGCATTTTAAATAAAAAGACCCTGTCCCCAGACACTGTGGGCAGCCTGCATCAGAGACTTTCCCTGGTAATGAACTTCCCTGGCATTATTGCTGCATTAAATTGTGTTAATCAAATGGGAAGTGGTAAGCGGTTTTCCTCCTCGTGTAATCCTTCCTGAGCTGTACACTCTCAGTGGGAAAATAAAAAGGCCGACACGAATCAGAGTCCAGGATGGATCAAAGAACAGCAGCAGTTTTGATTTGTGTTAATTTTGCATGTACAAGAAAACCCTCGTCATTCCTCCTTGTTAAGAGGAGGCAGAAGCATGACAATAACATGCTGTTTGAAGAGTGACAATGAAAAGCAGAACATTTTGCTCAGACACTAAAGAGGCAGAGGGAGAGGAAGAGCAACTCACATAATGTCACGCTGTCTCTGTACCTGAGAACAAAGCCTGTTTGCTAAACTTATTTGAAGGATCCACATTTTCAGGCATGAGTGGGTGGGTAAAAGCTTTGCTTTCCTTTTACGCCCAGTGGCCTGAAGTCCAGGATTCAAATGAATTCACCTTTCATTCCTTCTTTCAGGGGACAGTGGCTAAACTCTGTGCTAGGCATAGAGAAATGAGTGAGCCACAGCCCTTACTCTCAGGATGCCTCTAGTCTGCTGCAAGAGTGGAAATAATGCCAGGTGCTTACACTACCAGTGGGGAAGTACTGTTGCAATGGCGGAAAGTCTCAGATGCTGGGGAAACACAAGGGCAGGAGATGGGGCTAGGCACGGGTGTTGGGCCTCCAGTATCCACACTGCCCTTCTCCCCCATGGAGCCTTGGCCTTGTCCATGGTCAGAGTGGACAGCCAGCTCTAAAATTCTCCTTCAGAGCCAAGGAGTCTTCCAGTTTCTCAGCCTCAGGAAAAGTTCCCCAAGTGTAAGTGCCTCTCAACAGTTTTCAGTACCAATTCACATGCTTAACAAAGACCATTCAGAGCCGATCTGGAGCAGGTGAAAAGCTCCACTCACATCTGTCATCCCAAAAGTTAGGCTGGAGAAGCTGCAAGATCTCACCTACCATCAGGGATTCTTGTTGACTGTGCCAGATCTTGGGGAAGGAGGAAATGACAAGAGGGAAGTAAGTCAAATGGGCAAAGCAGGTCGGGGACAGACAGGTAGCGCACACTCCCCTTCCACTGGAGTACTCCTCCCTTAAAAGTGAGACACTGAGAAAGGAATTTAGAGTATCAGCGACAACTAGGATGGTTATGGCACAAATCCCCTTCACTGAGCCCTTACTATTTTTCAGGTGCAAGACATTAGTCACTTCACTTGTAATATCACCTTTAATGCCCACTAATTACAATGTTTCAGGTGAGGTGAGTGACTTTCAGAGAGACTCTGAGTTCACACAGTGACAGCCAAAATGTCTGATCAGTTCACCTTCAAGCCCATTCTGTTTTCACTGGAGACTGCTGAGGGGTTCTGAGTGCACTTGCAGTATTTTATGTGGTTTATATAAGCTAGAGAGTAGCAGAGCAGAAGTGGCCCAAGATTTTAAAAAGCCATTACATTTTCAGACTGTTACTTGCTGTGGAAGATTGTGCCCATTTTGTATTTGGGAAACGCAGGAACCAGCAATATTATAGAGGTGTTGTGGCATTTCACATGGCACTGGTAAGCTAGACACCTCTGATGAAATCGGGGTCCCAGATGCTCCAGAGCCCTTGTCTTGGGTAGGACAGGGCTACTGGGATGGGGAGTGAATGGAAGGACCCTGGGCTGGAAGCAGGACATCCTGGCCCAAGATGCTTCTCTGCCATTCACTCACCGCAGACCTTTAGGCAGTGACATTTGTTCACATTTGTCCATCAGAAAAATGAGGTTACTTATACCTGCTAGTTGTAAGCATGTTGTACGTAATTAGTGATCAAAGATGATGACTGTGAACATCTCCCAAATAGGACTTGCTCCACCAATGTGGAGGAGTGTCAGTGTCAGCTGAAATGGATCTGGAATGAGTCACAGGGAAAGAGGGAAAATATGCTCAGCACGCATAGCCAGTGTGAGGAACAAGAATGCAACTCACATAAAAAGAGCAGAACAGCCAGAGGCAGTGTCTCACTCCTATAAACCCAGCACTTTGAGAGGCCGAGGTGGGTGGATCACCTGAGGGTGAGAGTTCGAGACCAGCTTGGTTAACATGGTGAAAATTCATCTATACTAAAAATACAGAATTAGTTGGACATGGTGGTAGGCACCTGTAATCCCAGCTACTCGAAAGGCTGAGGCAGGAGAATTGCTTGAACCCAGGAAGTGGAGGTTGCAGTGAGCCAAGATTGAGCCACTGCACTCCAGCCTGGGCAACAGAATAAGATTCCATCTCAAAAAAAGAAAAAAAGCAGAACCAGTGTACACACACACACACACACACACACATACACACTGTATATCTCAATAATGAGGTGGAGAAATATACTTTTCTCCTCCTTATTTATTTATTAAAATATTTCTGAGTATTTGCTATATTCCAGGCCCACTAAAGAAACAGCAACAGCAATAAACAAGAGAGACAAAGTTTGTTATTTCATTGAGATTAACAGGAGTTGACCTACAATCAAGGACGTAATAATTGATTGTTAGCTCCTTCCCATGATGCTCCATATTGTTCCTCAAGATGAATCTTTTTTCTTTTTTCTTTCTTTCTTTTTTTTTTTTTTTTTAAGTAGGGGCCTCCCTCTGTTGCTGAGGCTGGAGTGTAGTGGTATGATTATAGCTCATTGCAGCCTCAACTTTCTAGGTTCAAGGAATCCACCTGCCTCAGATTCCTAAGTAACTGAAACTACAGGTGTGCACTACGGTATCCAGCTAATTTTTCTTTTCTTTTCTTTTCTTTTCTTTTTTTTTTTTTGAGAGACAATGCCTTGTTCTGTTTACCAGGCTGGTCTTGAACTCCTAGGTTCAAACAATCCTCCTGCCTCAGTCTCCCAAAGACCTGGGATTAGAGGGCATAAGTTTTAATGGCTGCATAATATTTCACTGTTTAGATTACCGTAATTTAGTCTCCTAGTATTTGGCATCTGGTTTTTTTCATTGTAGTTTGTAATTTAAGGGAATTACACAAATTTATGCCTACATTAATAAATATTTCCTTAGGATATGAGCAAAGAGGTGGAAATGTTGAGTCAAGGGGTGTGAACATTTCTGGAGAGTTTGCTGTACCTATTCCCAAAGCTAACCCCAATTTCTACCACCATCTGTAAAATATGAGACTCAAAACTCAGACCTCTTGGAATTAAACTAGAAATCAATAACAAAGACATCTGGAAAAAATCTTCAAATATATAGAAATTAAATAAACAACATACTTCTAAATGATCTGTAGGTCAGAAGGAAATCTCAGAGAATTAAACAATAGTTTGACTGAATAACTGAAAAATGTAAAACACAGCATATCTAATTTATGAGATGCAGCTAAAGCAATGTTTAAAGAGAAAGGTACAACATTAAATGCTTATATTTAATAAAATAAAGGTTTCATATTAACAATCTAGTATTTATCTTTTAAAAAACTGAAAAAGACTTTAAAAAGCAAGCAGAAGAAAAGGGAGATAAGAGTGGAAATCAATAAATTTAAAAACAGAAAAATAGAGAAGTCAAAAAAAGTTGGTTCTTTGAAAAAAATAATAAAATTGATAAATGTCTAGCCAGATGCTAAAAGAAATAGAAACAACACAAATTACTATTATTTGGAATGAAAGTGAGAATTTCACTACAGACTATACTGATGTTAAAACTTTAATGAGAGAATACTATGAACAGCCAGATACATATAAATTTGACACCTTAGATAAAATTGTTCAAGTCCGTGAAACCACAAATTGCTAAACTCATCCAAGAATAAATAGACAATCTAAGTAGCCCATTATCCGTAAAGAAATTGAAATTATAGCTTAAAATCTTCTCAAAATGAAAGCTGCAGACTCAGATTGTCCCTCTGTGAATTATACCAAACATTTAAAGAAAATTTTCTACACATGTTCCAAAAACATAGAAGAGGAAACACTTCTCACTTATTTTAAGAGGCCAGCACTACCTTGATCCGAAAACCAGAAAATGACAATGCAAGAAACCTACAGACCAATAGCTCTCATGAATACAGTCACAAAAATTCTCAACAAAATATTTGCAAATCCGGTCCAGTAATATATTAAAAGGATAATGTATCATGGCCACATGCCAGGAATTCAAAGCTGGCTCAACATTTAAAAATCAGTCACCATAATCTTCCATATTAGCAGATTAAAAAGAAAAATTGCAATTGATACAAAAAAAAGAAAGCATTAAAAAGAACTCAACATTTATCCATGATAAAAACTCTCAGAACTTCTTTAACCTGATAAAGGTCACCCATTTAAAAAACTACCACCAACATCATATTTAATGATTTTTAAAATACATGCTTACATCCTAAGATAGGAAACAAATAAAAGATGTTCACTCACACAACTCCAATTTGTTATGAAAATCCTGTCTTAGGTAATAAGACCAAAACCAAAAAAGACACAGAACTAAAAAAGAAAGAAAGAAAACTCTCTTTATTCATAAATAACATGACTGTATACATAGAAAATCCCAAAGAATTCTATCTTCAAAAAAATGCAAAAACAAAAATGAGAACTATTGAGCTTAGTGAGGTCAAGAGTTGTCTACCTGCCAGAAATGAGTAGTTGAAAACTGTAATATTAGAAAATAACATGTACAACAGTTTCAGAAAAACTAGCTACATAGATATAAATCTAACAAAGATGTGTGCAAGATCTGTTTCCTGAAAACTACAAAACAATGATGAAAGAAATTAAAGAAGATCTAATAATTGAAGAGACATGCTGTGCTCATGTATTAGAAAATTCAGCATAGCTAAGATACCAATTCTCTTCCAAATTGATCTAGATATTTAACGAAATTTTAATCAAAATCCCAGCAGGAATTTTTGTAGATATAGACAAATTAATTCCAGGATTTACATGAAAAGTCAAAATAGTAGCCAAAAAAACTTTTTTAAAAGAGCAAAGTTGAAGAACTTCATATTTTCTGCTTTTATTTCAACTTTTATTTTAGATTCAGGGAATATACATGCAGATTTTTTACCTGGGTATATTGCATGATGCTGAGGTTTGGGGTAGAAATGATCCCATCACTCAGGTACTAAACATACTACTCAAAGATTAGTTTTTCAATCCTGGTCCACTTTCTTCCCTCTCTTCCCCTTCCAGTAGACCTCGATGTCAATTGTTACCATCTTTATGTCCATGAGTACCCAGTATTTAGCTCTGACTTATAAGTGAGAACATACAGTATTTGGTTTTCTGTTCTGCATTAATTCACTTAGGAAAATGGCCTACATCTTCAGCTATGTTACTGTAAAGGAACATAGTTTCTTTCCTTTTTATGGCTGCATAGTATTCCATGGTGTATATGTGCCACATTTTCCTTATTCAATCCCATAGAATCAACATAGCTATTATGGACAGCTGTTATGGACAGGTAGGTTGATTCCATATCTTTACTATTGTGAATAGTGCTATGATGAACATGAAAGGAGATGTGCTTTTTTAGTAGAATGATTTCTTTTATTTTGGGTAGATACATAGTAATGGAGTTGCTAGGCTGAATGGTAGTTTCATTTTAAGTTCCTTGAGAAATCTCTAAACGGCTTTACACACTGCATGAATTAATTTACATTCCCACAAACAGTGTGTAAGCATTCCCTTTTCTCTGCAGCTTCACCAACATCTGTTGTTTTTTAATTTTTTAATGATAACCATTCTGACTGGTGTGAGATGATATCTCATTGTGGGTTATGATTTGCATTTCTCAGATGATTAGTGGGAGAATTATTCCATATAATAGTTGACCACTTGTATGTCTTCTTTTGAAAAGTGTCTGTTCATGCTTTTTGCCCATTTTTAATAGAGTTATTTGTTTTCTGCTTGTACAGAAAACAAATAATTGTTCAATTGTTAAAGTTCCTCGTAGATTCTGAATCTTCATAGATTCTGAATATTCGATATTTGTCAGATGCATAGTTTGCAAATATTTTCTCCCATTCTTTAGGTTGTCTGTTTACTCTGTTGATGATTTGTTTTGCTGTGCAGAAGCTCTTGAGTTAATTTCTGTATATGGTGAACCGTAGAGGTCCAATTTCATTCTTCAGCATATAGCTAGCAAGCTATCCCAGCATCATTTATTGAATAGAAAGTCCTTTTCCTATTGCTCATGTTTGTCAACTTTGTAAAAGATTAGATAGCTGCGTGTGGCTTTATTTCTGGATTCTCTATTCTGTTCCATCACATACTATCTGATTTTAAGACTTACTATAAAGCTATAGTAATCAAGATGGTACAGTATTGGCCAAAGGATAGACACATAAATCAATGAAACAGAATGGAGATTCCAGTGATAAGCCCACATAAATACAGTGTATTGATTTTTCACATAGTGCCAAGGCAATTCAATGGAGAAAGAATAGTCTGTTCAACACATGGTATTTGAACAATTGAACACATCTATGCTAAAGAAAGGAATAAAAAGAGACCTAACTTTTTTTGAAAAAAGGAAGGAAAGAAGGAAAGAAGAAAGGGAAGGAAGGAGGAAAGAGAAAGTACATTGATATATCTCACACCTTATACAAAAATCAAAATAGACCACAGATGTTAACTATAAAACTTTTGAAAGACTATATAGGATGAAAAACTTTGTGACCTTAGGTTAGGTAAAGAGATCTTAGACATTTTTGCATACCAAAAAAATCAATAAAAAAAAAAGTAATAAATTAGACTTCACTAAACAGATTGTGTTCTGCAAAAGACACTGTTAAGAGAATTTTAAAAACTACAAAATGAGAGAAGTTATTTACAAATTACATAAATACTTGTACCCAGAATATATAAATAGCTCAAAACTCAACAATAAGGAAAACAACTCAATTAAAAAGTGGACAAATATTTGAACACACTTCACAAAGAAAATATGTGGATGGCAAATAATCACATGAAAAGATGATCAACATCATTAGTCATTAGGGAAATGCAAATTAGGGCCACAATGCGATGCTACTGTATGCCTATTAGAATAACTTTTTTTAAAAAAAGGAAAAAACAACCTGATACCAAGTACTGCAGAGGATATGTAGTAATAAACTCGTTGCTGGTTGGAAGGCAAAATAGCACAACCACTCTGGAAAATAATTGTGGCAGCTTCTTATCTTATAAAGTTAAGCATACACTTAATATATAAGCCAGTAATCTCATGCCTAGGTATTTATTCTACAGAAATAGAAACTTGTCTTCAGATAAAACTCTACATATGAATGTTTATAGGGCTTTCTCTGTAACCACTCAAAATTGGAAACAACCTAAATATTCTTCAATGGATTTAAAAACTATGGTACATCTCCACAATGGAAAACTACTCAGCAATAAAAAGGAACAAACTATTGATGCACAAAACAACATGATCTCAAAGGCATTTT
This sequence comes from Saimiri boliviensis, assembly GCF_048565385.1. Lineage (NCBI taxonomy): Eukaryota > Metazoa > Chordata > Mammalia > Primates > Cebidae > Saimiri > Saimiri boliviensis. Next base: position 123,349,601 of record NC_133449.1, read on the forward strand.
GCTGAGTGAAAAAAGCCAGAGGCAAAGACTGCTGCATACCCTATGATTCTATACATATGAAAAGCAAAACTGTAGGGACAGAGAACAGATCAGTGGTTGCTAAGGACCAGGCTGAGAGTTTCACTGCAAAGGTACACATGAAGGAGTTTCTGGGGTGATAGAACTGTTCTGCATCTTGACTGTAGTCGCGTCTGTTTGTTAAAACTCATACAACTGTACAGCCCCACAAAAAGGTGATCTGTTTTACTATTTATAATTTAGAAAAAAGTAAGCCTCTTGAACCAGGCTTCTTCCCACCACACTACACAGTCCTCAAAGAGGCCAGGCATCACTCAGCAAGTGCTGGTCCACTGCAGCTGTATAGAGTATAATGCACAACTGTTCAATTTCGTCTCCCAGAAGCAATTTTCTCTCTTAATTACAACTGTATTTTTAATTGCAAAAACCTTGCTTTCCCATTTCAGGTGTTCTGGGTGGAAGCGTAATTAATTTGGGTCATAAGATTGCTGTGCTTTCTACATCCTGCTCCTCTGTCATCCCAAACTTTCATGGTCTCTGCCTATTTCTAAATCTTGTCCCAACACTTCTCATTAGTTAGGCTGCATGTGTTTGTAAATTAACAGCTTTCTGAAAATAATATGGAGACTGTATTATCCTACAGGACTAGAAGTTCAAAAGTTTAGCAGTATAAAGGTTGATTAATTCTATGAACACATGCATCTAATCAGGGCTTTACTATCAAGGAAAAAGGCAATGAGAGAGATGGCTTAGGCATTAGGCAACCAACAATGTCTTCTGTGTCCTCTCGTCTCTGCCACTACACCTAATAGTCTTCTTTTCAGTCTCACTCTGTCGCCCAGGCTGGAGTACCGTGGCACGATCTTGGCTCACTGCACCCTCCGCCTCCTGAATTCAAGTGATTATCCTGCCTTAGTCTCCAGAGTAGCTGAAATTACAATCACCCGCCATCATGCCCAGCTGAATTTTGTTTTTTTGTATTTTTGTAGAGATAGGGTTTCACCATGATTGGCCAGCCTGGTCTTGAACTCCTGACCTCAGGTGATCCACCTGCCTTGGCCTCCCAAAGTGCCTGGATTATAGGCCTGAGCCACTGTGTCCAGCCACCCTAGTAGTCTTCCAATATTAATAAGTTACCCTTTGCCTAAAGTACCCTCACCCATTTCCATATCTTGTAAACAAGCAGTCCTAACTGTTGGGCAGGTTTGACGAGATGTTGTTTCACCACTGAAATGTAGAACTTTGGAGTCAGGAGCAGGTTGGACTGCTCACTATGGTACTATATCTCCAGCACCTAAAACACTGCCTGGCATATGGCAGCAATAGAAAATTTGATTGTCAACCAACCAGTCAACAAAATGATGAGAATATGGGCTGTGTGAGGGCACACATTTTTGTTTATTTTGTTTGCTGTTGAATCTCCAGTGCCCAGAATAATGCCTAGCACATGGTTGTCATTCAATTAATATTTGCTGCATAAATGTAGTCTGGAAATATAGCTTTAAACAAGTCAAACAAGCTCTGAGTCCCTAGAGGTATTGGGACACACGAATAATTAGCCTTAAGAGCTTGCTTCTAACAGCCACTCTCAGGAACAGAGAATGCGCCTCTGAGAATCCAAGGGCAAACCAGGCCGCTTTCTTCAGCATTGATCTGCCCTTTTGCATTGCCATCTGGTCCCCTCAGGATGTTCCTCAAGGAAAAAAAGGAAGAAACCAAATAAAATTAAAGATGTTGCCAGATGCTCCCAGCAGAAGCAATGTCTTGGGTAAAAATTTCCAAAGCCCACTGATACATTAATTGGAGCTGGGAGTTTGGGGATGTGAGGAAGAGACAGGTATAAAATGCACGCTTTTCTGGAGACAGTCTCTAGGAGGAAGGACTTGAGGACCACAGGTAGAGTTCATAGCATCACAGAGCAGAATACTGGCAAAGCCCAGCACCACGCTCTAAAACTGCTTAGATGGCACCTTCCCCACTTCACCCCTTGGCGTCCTGCAGGGAAAAATCTGTGTTTCTCTTTCCTGCATTCATTCTGTGGTTGTGAACGCACTGCCCTTTCTGTTTCATCCAGTTAGCAGATGTTCTGGAACCTTCCAACAGGAGGTCTGCAGGGCAATGTGTCTGAAATGCAGCTCTCCTCCTCCTCCTGTCGATGCCACCCCTGGCTGTGCCAGCACTGTGCAGTACAGGCAGAGCATGCAGTGTCCTCGATCCTGGCTTATGTCATCCTGATTTGCTTCATCCCCCAAGCTGGAAACTGCACTCATTTTAACCTTCTCTCCTTGCCCATCTCCTGCATGCAATGAACCACCGATTGTGGCTTCTGACTGCCTCTGTGACCTGTCCCACCTCTTCACCCATCAGTCATTGGCTGTTCCCATCTCTCATCTGAACCACCTCAACCATCTTGGGTGTTATCACCTTGTCCAATGACTCTGCCCACTCCAGTCATTTTTCACATCACCCCCTGAATTCTCTTTGTGAGACACCACCCTAATCTCACCACTCCCCTGCTCACAAACGTTTGAGGGATTCTTTGCTTCCTCCTCAGGGCATCGAGGGCCCACGGCACTCAGACAGCACTCACCCCTTCCAGCTCTGTGGTTCTGCTCCTCTTCTGCCCCACACCCACATCAGCATTCCCTTGAGCTCAGTCCTGCTAGAGTATAGATCACACCACCTGACAATTGCTCACACGTCCATCTTCTCCCAGCACGGTGACGCTTGACAATCCAGGACCATGGTTTCATGTGTGTATCTCTCTCTCTCCAATGCCTCACTGTTTCCCAAGGCAAACTGCTCCCAGCCAGTTCAGCTGGCTTCACAGTCTTCCTCCCACAAGTTTGTTCCCAACCCATCCTACTCCTCCTATTATTGCCTCTACTTGCTTGCCCCCTTAGACTTTGTTCTTGATACCCAAATGCCACTCATTTTGTAAGCCCACTTCATCCATGCAGCCTTCCTGACAGCTCCTGCTTGCTCTTGTTTGCTCTATTTTTCCAGAGTGGAAGCTCCACATGAGTTCTATCCTCTCTTTCTGGTCTACTCTTCCATTTCCACTGCTTAGAACAATGCATGTTTCTAAGATGAGGAAAGATGAGAAAAGGAAGGAAAAAGGAAAGAAGGAAGGAAGGAAGGAAGGAAGGAAAAAGGAAGGTTGGCCTTCCAGCACTTAAACATTACCATATCCTAGTCTTTGTTTTTCCTTTTTGTTTATGGATTTGTCTAGCCTATATAAGAGGTCAGAGAAGGGAGAAAAATTATTATTGCTTGAAGCAATCAGAGGTATTACAGTTTCTGGGCATATGCAGGACTTAACATGCATATACCAATTCAATAAATATTTACTGAGCACCTACTCATGGCGCTGGTCACTAGGTACAGTAGTAACCAGGACAGACACGTGGCCCCTGACATGAATGATTCAGCAATCAGGAGTGCTGGAGTAAGGAAAGAAGCACAGGCATTTAGTTGGCATGCACTAGTGGGGCTGTGTTTGTTGTTAAGATATTAAAATAAGTCCAGACCCTTTTTAAAATAGCTACTACCTTGTGCTCCCCCAGTAACTCTTCTGCAACCTCCACTGCCCTGAGCCATCATCTGAGAGTCTTCAGATCTCCCTGCAGCTTGAAAACCAAAGGGTTCCACCTGGCAGAGCAGGCAGGGCCCAGGTGCTATCACTGACTGACATGTGTTCTAATTCCATGATGCCTTTTGCTGTATATGTTGCTACATATTTTGAGTGTCACCTCTGGGTGGAAGGACAACTGGGATGTCAGGATGGGGTAATCCAGTGAGGACTTGGCCCTGTTTGCCCTTTTTCCACACGTGCTTTTTTAACCTCCTTTCCATATGAGAAATAAGAACCTAAAGGGGAGGTGATTTCACCGTGATGACCAAGACACAAACATTACCAGAAAACTCAATTCAAAGTTAAAAACGAGCTGAATTCCAATGTGGAGAATCTAGGTGGGGATCAGCTTATTAAAGAGCTGAAGACCGTGGTAAGAAGTTTGCAAGTGAAAGTCAACACCGGGGCTTGAACTCTTTCCTCAGGGTAGGCAGACTTCCAGAGCTTTCATTTTATTTTGCATCAATGCTAATATCCTGCTTGTGATATTATGCGATGATTTTGCAAAATGTTAATCATTGGGAGAAACTGGGCAATATGCACAAGTGATCACTCTGAATTCTTTTTGACAAATGCATGTGACTCCACAATTACCTCAATAATAATTTCTTTAAAGAAAAAATACCTTAAATTCAGTAGATTTCTTCTCATACTGAAGGCCTGGTAAGAGACTGGCAGAGTCTTCTATAAATTGAACGGTAGGCAGAGAGGGTGTGGGGCATTGGGAAGACCAGAGGACCTCCTGCTAAAAAGGCAATAGGGGGGCCTAGGGCAGCTGAAAAGGCATCCCCACCTGAAGGCTACCGCAACCCAGGCTCAGACCCCAGATCTGATGTCCCGTCTGCTAGGACCACCGGCATCGTGGCCCCTCCAGTTCTTCTCTGGCCCTTTGGGTGTGCAAAGGATATCAGTTGTTTTTATCTGCCTGACAACCCTTCCATCATGCAAGAGCAAACTGCTTCTGCTGGTGAATTCCCCCTTCCCATGTCACATGTTTGTGGAGCAGCTGCCATTCCCACTGCCCTACCTATGGGGTAAGGAAAAAACAAACACAGCCGGGCTAATCATAGTCTTCCTTCTTATAGGCAGCAATTTCTGGCCCAACTTTGGCCTCAAGACCAGAGCTGGAACAATCTGAGTCCATCATGGAGCTTTTCCCTCCTATGTGGCTGGAGAAGCACTCTTTCTTTTGACATTGCTGAGTTAGATGATGCAAGCCTGGATCTGGGCAAGGTAATGCCCACTCTCCCTCACTGCAGGGACAGAGTCCATCACTGGCAGAGTGATGGAGGCCAATATGAAGAGAATCCATGAAATGAGAGTAAGAAACAGAGGAAGCAAGCAACCTCACCTGAACCTCTGGAGGCCTTGGCCTCCAGTTACATAAGACAGTGTATCTTGTACACTTGAGCCAGCTTGCACTGGGTTTCTGTCAGTAACCCATGGCTTAACCTTTCAAGAAGCAGGCCTGTGAACTTACACTGACGTCCTCAGCACACAGCCTTAACCAACTGGTCCCTGCGAACACCCTCCAATACCTTCCCTGGCCATGATAGTGAAAACAGGACATGTTTCTAACAGAGACAAACCACTAGTTCCATGGATGATAAATGGATGAGACTGCAGAAGGGCCATGCCAAGGCAAGATGCCACATACAACTCTCCCATACACATAGATGCTGCACAAAGATCCTTGCAGTCCTTCTGCTGAGGCAGCTGGCTGTTCCAAAAGATAATACTGTTTATATGAGCTATTAGTGTCTATGCAAAAAAAGATGAGTCTGGCAGAGAGGAAAATTTGTTGTAAACAACTCCATCTCTATCTCAGAGTCGAGGTTCCTACTCTGGGCACTCTTTCGGGGATAGTTTGCCAAAAACCTGCTAGTTATGAACAGCATCCTAGGCACTGTGGAAATGGAGAGATCAGCAAGACTGGAGTCTTTCCCTCAGGAACATGGGCTCTTTGGGAGGATGGGCACCAACAATAGGTATAACACAGTCGGGTTAAAAGCAGGGTTCTGAAATCAGAAAGTTTAGATTCAGAATCCAGCTTGGCCCAACCTATGAGCAGCCAGGAACCAGACACAGACATCAACCACATTTCTTTAGCAAGAAACCACGTATCTGATTTTGTGTCTCAGTTTTCTTCTCAGTGAAGTGACAATAGCAGCATTGATGAGAATCTCAGTGGTGTGGTGAGGACTCAATGGGATAACACATGTAAAACTCCTGGCAGATAGTGCATACTTGGTAAATGCTATCTGTATCATTTTTATCATCATCATCACCGTCATCATCATCATCAATCATTAGTACTCTCATTATCACCGATACTACAATGAGGACTTCAGAATAAGCCATGAAGGAAGCCAGAGTTCTGTAGGAATAAGAAGAGAACGTAATTGAGGGGTCCCAAGAGGCATTCTGGAGGAGATGCCAGGAGCTGGACGTGGAAGTACAGATAGGTGCAGGGAGGATGCTCTTAGAGCTACAAGGCCAGGAGGAATTGAGACTAGAGCCAGAGTCATGTCTGCTTTTCTAACCCCCTGGGATTTAGTATAGACCATCATGTAGAAGCAAGGGAGGTACCCAAACTCCCAAGAACCTAAGGTCTGAACCACATTATTGCATATGATCTTAGACTTGCTGCTAGGTCTACAGCTTGGTCCTCGGGTGTGAGAGGATGCATATCTTGTCCCTAAAATCCTGAATTGGTCAGCCTACTGTGGTCTCTCTGGGCCAGAACTTCAAGCCTCATGAAGATGTGCTCCTTAAGCCCCTCCTAAGTCCCATTCTCCTGAAGGCTTCCCTGTCCAGCTTGAACGGGCCCTATCCAGCACAGCCCTCAGCATGGTGCCTGGCATGTGGCAGGCTCTCCACACATGCATGATGAATATATGAACCTCTTGAGCATACTGCAGTCTCACTTAACCCTGAGCTATAGCCTCTGTTACATGATAAGACACATGAAATCTTGGCCGGTCCATGCTTCCTCTGACTCATTCCTATCTGTGGGCAGCCAGGTGCCCAGAAATGGACAGCAGGCCCTCTGAGAATGTGATTTCTCCTCTAGGTGGTTTCCCTTCTGAGAGCCTCAAGAGTCTCCACTTGGCCACATGACTCTAGAAGAACTTGTAAGGAAGTCCTTACCAGAGGAAGTCTTAGGTAATGGCTATCCACCCACACCATCACCCAAACACACACACAATCTAAGGTAACTCAGTGGATATCTGTTGTTTCTGCCTGCCCAAACTCATTCTTGTCTTGTTCTGGCAACAGCTACTCAGCTGTCCTCTGAAGGGCGTGTTCCTCACTCTTCCCCTGTGTGGTTAGGGTGTGGCCGACATCTATCCCCACTTATTCCACAGGTGGGCACTTAATCTGGGCTTACTCAATCTTTATGTTCCATCCCCCTGGCCATGGTGATCTGTTCAGGGGTAAAGAAGTGATCCCAGCTGGTTCAATGAGGGAAAGACTTGAAACTTTGATGAAACTATTGGGACTAGAAGCTATCTTCACAGACAGGGGCCCATGGCTGCCTGTAGCCAATTTGGTACCTCATGAGGACAACCTGTCCCAGGATGAGGCCAACATGGAGGAAAGCAGGACTGGGATATGATCAAGGAGCATTTGAGTGGCTGGAGATAGCTATGCCTGAAGCTGATATAATTTGGTAAGATAATACTCTTTTTTGCTTATCCTAATTTAAATTGGGTTTTCTGTCCCTTGCGACTGAACGAGTCCTAATGGCACAAGTAGGGCAGCCAGAAGGCCAGCTCATGTGTCCAAGAAAACCCTGTCTTGAACTCTAGATCAAAGAGGTTTTGTTCCTGGGAACTAGTCTTTTCTACTTATTCAACAAATACCTGTTGATCCTCTGTGAAAGACTTGGGAAACTATTTTTTATCTCAAAAATCTCAAGAATGATGAATGCAGTGGTTATGGGGTAGTCATGGATGGAGGAGGAGATGAGTGGTGAGACCTGAGGAAGGAAAGACATGCATATTGGTTGAGTTGGGCAAGAACATGGAATGTGGCTTGGATTTGGCCTTCTGGCATGGTCACTCACCAGCTGCATGATCTTCTTGAGTAGGTATCTAGAACCCTCAGTTCTTCTACTTTCAAAATTGGGATATTAATTGGTCAGGTGCAGTGGCTCACACCTGTAATCACAGCACTTTGGGAGGCCAAGGCAGGCAGATTATTTGAGATCAGGAGTTCAAATCCAGCCTGGCCCACATGGTTAAACCTTGTCTCTACTAAAAATGCAAAAATTAGCTGGGCATTATGGCACATGCCTGTAGTCCCAGCTACTCAGGAGGCTGAGGCAGGACAATTATTTGAAGCTAAGAGGCAGAGATTGCAGTGCATTGACATTGCACCACTGCACTCCAGCCTGGAACACAGAGAGAGACTCTAACAACAACAAAAAAGAGGATAGTTGACTGCTGTAAAAGCAAGCAAGCAAACAAACAAAAACAAAAGGTGACTTTAATTGTTGAAAGCTATATGTTTTTGAATGAGAGATAATCGTTATATAAATTGACATGAGGCACATTAACCTCTGACCAGGATAAAGTAACAGAGACCAGATTCATCTTCCCACCTTAAACAATGAAGAAACAGGACAAATATATGGAATGATGTGTACACCCTTGTTCACAATATCATTATTTACAATAGCTAAAATATGGAAGCAGCCTAAGTGTCCATCAGCAGTTGACTAGAAAAGCAAAATGTGGTACATATATTCAATGGAATATCACTCATCTCTAAAAAGAAAGGAAATTCTGATGTGCTATAACATGGCTGAAGCTTGAGGACATTATGCAAGTGAAAGAAGCCAGTCACAAAAAGACAAGTACTGTATGATTCCACTTATATGAGGTAGTTAGAGTAGTCAAATAATAGAGACAGAAAGTAGAACCATGGTTGCCAGGGACTGGGGGGGGGGCGGGGTTTAGGGAAATGGGAGAATAGTATTTAACAGGTACAGAATTTCAGTTTTCCAAGGTGAAAATCATTATGGACATGGAATGTGGTGATGGTTGCACAGCAATATAAGTGTATTCAATATCACTGAACTGTATACTTAAAAATAGTTACGATAGTAAATTTTATGCAATTTATGTACATTTTCTGTATGTTATTTTACCACAATAAAAAATTTAAAAAATAAGGAACAATAATTTTCAGACATTGGACTACAGGCAATGCACGATTCCTGATAAAGAAACAAATGAAGGGAGCCCTTCAATTGTGTCAGCTTATTGCCTGAAAAGGGTTTCCAGGCTGCAGTGCAGAGGAGGCAATTCCAGGCAGAGCTCAGTGGTCTCTCTGAGTTGAAAAGATAGAAATGGAAGTTTGGAAAAGGCAAGGGAGCTAGAGTTTTCAGGGCAGAGTAACACAGAAGAGAGATCTGCACAGAAACAGGATCCAGCAATTCTCCCTCTAGTGTTTTGCAGAGTACTGAAGTGCATATGCATATGAGGGTGCTGTTCAATGCTGGGGAAAAGATCCACTGATAATGAGCAGGCAGAACAATTACTAGAGCTCAAATAGAGTTTGGAATGATTCACATTCCCAACAGCCAGAATAGAGAAGCCTCATACTACATAGTTCATCAGGCAGAGTACTCAGAAAAGTTTGCCTCACTAATAAGACCGAATTAGCTCTAAAGCCTAGTCTGATACAGTCTAACAAAGCTTTGAAGCAAGTCTTAACAGGATCAAACAATTTTCAAGTAACTTAAATACATTTTAGAACAAAGCTCACAAACACTTAAAGGAATACAGGAAGTCCAGCACACAACAATGTAAAATTTACAATGTCTTACACTCAGTCAAAAATTACCGGACAAAGAAAGCATCAGAAAAATACAATCCAAAATAAAAAGAAAAATCAACTGGTAGAAACAGATCCAGAAATAACACAGATGAATATAAATCGTAGACAAGGACATTAATACAGTTATTATAAATGTACTGCATATGTTCAAGAAGGTAGCAAAAGAATAAGAATAATAAGAACAAACAGGGAAAATATCAAGACCCAAATTTAACTACTAGAGGTTAAAAGCATAGTGTTCAAGGTGAAAAAAAAATGCACTTGAAATAATTAAAAATTGACGTGAAGGAGGTTAGAAGCATCCAAGTTGAGCGTACTTTGTGGAGATGAAATGAAGGCAAACTGGATATGAAAGGTGGGATTGTAAGTAGAGCATCAGCAGCATTTCAGTCCCACAGAACATCAACCAGCCATCTTGTTTCAGATCATAATCTACACAGCCATATACAATGGGCCAGTGTAAATCAGTGCAAATGCAGGAGAAGGAATATCACAAGCCTTATGAACCTATGCTTCCTGAAAGACCCATGGACTGCACAATTCCAGCTCTGCCTGAGATTAATTTCTGCTTCTAAGAATGAGCAGAAAGCCCACAGCTAACTGCACATTCTTCCCTCTCTCTCTCCATCAAGACTGCTTCCCTCTACCCCTCACCCTGCCATCACTCAGGAGTTAATTTCACATTGACCAAAGATAACCAAAGGCACCAGGCCTCTGATACACAAAGCCATGGACTGGATCCTACACAGAGGCTACTGCCAAGATTTAAATGCTGAAGAAACGTGTCCAGGAACCATATCAATGCAGATCCCTCCTTAATGAAAAACTGTGGTTAGAAAAAATAAATAAATAGAAAAAACCTGTCCTGTTGCTGAGACTTCAGCAGCAGCACCAGAAAGTCGCTCAGAATCTACCCAGAGAATCTACTCCATGTTTGCCAAGAAGATGCCTTGTTCTAATTTCATTTAGCCTGGAAACCCCAGGGAATACTCCAAACCCTAGAGATAGAAACAATATAAAGACAGTCATTTCTCTCTGAAACAACAATTTGTATTTTCCTATCTTTGATACACAGTCTAATACTCAAATCAATAGGCCAATGGAGATTCACCTAGTACAAGTTTAATAAGGAAAATTGCTAAAGAAAAAAATAAGATTTGGAAAGCTAGAAATATTACCTGCAGCTGTGTTAGATTGTGAAGGTGGGGTTAGGTTGGCTCTTTCTTTTTTCCCCGGTGTAATGAAATTGAGAAGCTAAACCTCTGAGTTCATTATAATCATATAGAAATGGAAGCTTCTGGCTGCTTTCTGCTCCCTCTTATCTCTCCTACCTTTGCCCTAATCAATACAACAAATTTTATCTTCTCTGACGAAAGCTCAACTTTCTGGCTATTTTTGCAAGTTAGGCTTCTTCAAGCCTGGCCTGGCTTTGCAGATCTGCATAGGTAATGGACTGTTGGGGTAGAGGAGTGGCAACAGAGAAGGCAATTGGCCGGCTATGGCTGTAGTCCAGGTAAAGCAAATCAGAGGCATGGCTTTTGGAAACCCAAAGCAAACGTCCCAGGAGGTGGGTGGGTAGCATGGACGAAAACAAAATCTGTACAACAGAGAAGATACACAGTGTTGAGAAGAACAAGAGAAGTTGGGCAGTGGGTGGAGGATCGTTCCTGAAGAGCTCTTTCCTTATCCCATCTCTGTGGCTTCCCCTTGAAGGTGTCATGACTCCCTGATGCCAAGGGTAAGCTTCGTTCACAAAGACAATGGCCGTGCCTCTTTTAGGAATAAGAAGTGTGGCCATGCAGCCTCCATATTAATGTTTGATTGGAACAAATATATTTTAGGATCTATCCATTCAATAAGTATTCATTTATTTATGCAGACACAGTAGGTACCCAGTGCCTACTGTATACCAGGCATTGTTCTAGACCCCAGGGTTACGACAGTGAACACTGTAGACTAGCTCATGGAGCTTGCATTCTAGTAGGAGGAAATAAAAAGTAAATTAAAAAACAAACAGGTAAACAAGAAAATGTCATAGAGTGAGGATGCTATAGGGAAAATTGTAAAAGGGCTACTAAAGCTTGGAATAGCATTTCTGAAAACAAAGGAGCCAGTATGTGAGGAGATGGGGAAAAGTCCTTATAGGCAGAGGAAACTACAAATACAAGACCCTTAGATGGAAAGAAGTTTCGGTTGGAAGAATAAAAATGAATGTTGGTGTGGTGAGAAAGTAGTGAGTGAAGGGAGAGTGATATGAGATAAACAGTTAAGATGAGTGTCATGTAGGAATGTGTGGGTTTTTATAGAAAGGAATTTTGTTAGGAAACAGTTGTTCTGAGTTAGGTTTTGGATAGCTCTTTCTGGTTGCTGCATGGGGAATAGACTGCTGGAGCGAGATGGCATGGAGGAGGGGAAGCAGAGAGGACAGTTAGAAAGCTCTGGCTGGAAAGTGACGGCTGTAGTCCAGGCAAAGGGTGATGGACATTTGAATTAGGATAGGAGCAGAGAGAGGGTGAGAAGTGGTTGAATGGGGTATATTCTGGAGGTGGAGGTCATGGATTGGCTGGTGCATGTGGTAGGGGAGACATTTCAGGAGAGGATTCAGGCATGGCACTTAGGTTTTGGCTTTGAGCAGTTCGTTGATTGGATGTCTTGCCCACTCCTGAGATGAGGAAGACAGAAGAGAAATCAAATGTCCTGACTTGAATGTCTAAAGCTGAGATCTTTATTTGACAGTCAAGCAGAGATGTCAGGAAGGCACTTGGTTATAGGCATCAAGGGCTGGATTGTAGGAACCTAAAGTGTCTGGACCAGCCTTCTAACCACCTGGCTCTGAATGCCACTCCCGCGGTCAGCTCGGTGTGCACGTACTCAGCAAGCGTCCGGTGAGGGTCTGCTGTGCTCTAGGGCCTGGGGCAGTGCTGACGGAGTTACAGTGACGTGAGCAGGGCCTGAGGTCGGACCTGTCCACTCAGCCCTGAATCTATGGTATGTAACGGGGCTATCTGGATTTTATTTTTCCTTTTGAATGGCCACCCCAGTGAACATCAATGCTCTACTTGTTTATTCCAGGGCTTTTCTTTGCATGGTGTTATTAGTTATGTCACCCTGACATAACTAATTCCATCTCAGAAACAGACTCCATTGTATATTTCATAGAGCACTTTGCCAACAAGGATAAGATGTTTCACTTAAGAAACAAATAAAAAAAAAAGACTCCCATCAACAGGGTAAGGATGCACACAAGTGCACTCTCCCACGATCAGTTTTCACCAGAGGACTCCGTGACTGTAAAAGAGCAGGCCTTTGGCAGCTCAAAACAGCCACCTTCACTGACACCGTCTGGCCGTCACTCCTGGTACGAACTCGGCCTTGGCCAGAAACGTCTGCCACATGCAGGATCTCCCTCGCAGGACAGAGGGACCCACTGACACAGTTCCAGATCAGGACTCCTTTTGTCTACTTCATTCTCATTGGACTGGCTCATTAACCCTTTCTCCCCTTTTTTCCTTTTTCCTCTTTGTGTTAAATGTTACTTTGTTTATTGTGAAATGTTCAATCTAGCACCTTTGTATATTAAGTATACTATTATAAGTGATTTGCAATATTGACTGACTTGAGGAGTGGCTTGACCCTGGATGCCTGTGGGCTCCGACTCCTGAGTGAACAGAAAATACTGAAGAGAAGAGACTTGTCTCCCTGGAAACTCTACGGAGCTCGTGGCTTTTGTGATTGAAGCAGCATCAATAAAAACCTGACGTTGTGGAAAGACACAAACATGCATGGACCTGCTTATCTCCAACCTTGCACCACTCATGACCATGTCCCAGAGGTGCCCTTGGGAAAGGATCTCAAAAAGGCATTACTCCAGGCTCCTCCAAGTGTTTGCCTAGACTAGCTTGATTACCCCCAGTGATGGAGCACTCACTATCTGTGTTCTTTAAAGAGATCTGAGAAGTCTCCGGAACTGGGATTCTCAGGGGGAAACAGAGGGCCTGGGGTTGAATTGCTAGCGTTGGCAGCTAAGTGATAAATCTGGGAATTGTAAACAGCCAGGTGCCTTTAAGAAGGCCTTTATGGATATGGAGGGTCTGTAGAAAGGCTCCTTTCTGCTCCCTGGGGCTTACGTGATGTATCAGCCCTGTGCACCTCTGGCCAGCCCATACCTAGAAACTGCTGGGTTATGGCCCCAGCTGCAGTGCTTCTTAAAGAGGGTGACAGGGGCAGAATGTATAACTTTATATGGAGATAATTTTTCTCATGTTCCTAGATGTCTGTAGAGATGGGTCTTGGTTAAGATTTATTACCCTCCTGAGACTGGCAGAGCCACATACAACACCCACAACCTTTATTTATGGACTTTCTTCCCTTCATGGCCAGAAAGAAAACAGTCCAATCCCCCCAGCTCCCTAGACGGAGAGAAGGAAAGCCAATCCTAGGGACGCCCTCATTGGTTCCAGCAGCCCTGCCTGGGCCTGTCGGCGTCCCACCCGTGAGGCGTCAGGTGGGCCCTCGTCTCTCCCTCCCTCAGCCCCCTCTGCAATCACGTCTCACCTCTCCTGAGTCACCCGAGCTTTAATTTGGGCTAATCTCCACTCCTGACTCAGATAGGGGTGGTGGTGAAAAATCAGAATGAGGACACAAGCTGTCAGGAGTAAGACAAGAGAGACCTGTCGGTCTAATCAACTTTATTAGCAGTGAGTCATAGGAAAGCCTCCAGCAGCTTCCCCGCTTTTCCTTGATGTCTCCCTTTAGTCTCCACGAAGTTGCCAGCAAAGCAGATGCAACCAAGCCGGGGCTCAATTAGCAAGGAGGAGGTGGGAGTAGGGGGAGCTATGTGGCACCCGCAGGGGACAGCACAGACACTGCTGTGATCAGGGCTGGCAGGAGGGAGGCGGCAGCCTGGATGCTTCAGGTGAGGGGCTGAGGGTCTTCTCCCCCTGGGGAGGGGGAGGTTGTGCAGTTTACAGACACGGTTTATAATCTCTAGAATTCTGGGGCTTGGAAGGATGGAAAAGCCACATCTAAGCCAACCCCTTGCTTTGAGGCAGGGAAGGATCTTTAACAAGCCTCCCCAGACCAGAAGGAGAGCAAGCATCATAGGATGATGGCCTGGATCCCTGGTAGATTTGCAGTTCCTGGTTCTAAACGTTGCTGAGACCTGGCCCTGAGGCCACTTGCCCTGGGGTCTCAGATCTGTGTCCTCGTAATGCATCTTCCCTTTTCTGCTGTACTATATATAGCTTGAGTGGTTTTGTTTCTTGCAACCAAAGCTGTCTTGATTAAAAGAGCATGATACTATGGTATTTTGCAACCTGCACATACTGAATAAGTCTCCAATCTGGATTTTCTCTAAGCCCTAGAACTATATATCTAACTGCCTGGTAGACTTCTCCACTTGGGGTATTATAGGCCCCTCAACTCAATACCAATCATATTGTAAACATCCAAATATTAGAGAGAGTGCTAAAGTCCCCCTGAGTCACATCCCATTCCCCAGCCTTTTCCTTGGAGGGGAGCCCCATTAGCAGTTGGTTTGCATGACACCAGATCTTTTTAAAGGCATTTGCATGTGCACACACACATATAGATATATAGATGTGTGTGTGTCTGTTTTGTTTACTTAAATGACTTTATAGTCTATATATCATTTGACAACTCTTTTCCTATTCAAGTAAATATCAGCCTTTTAAACTGCTGCATAGTATTTTACAAGCTGAATATACCATAATTAACTTAATTATTCCCTATTACAGGACATTTAGGCTGCATTCCACTTATATTTTTTTCAGCCACAAAGAGCACTTCAGGGGACTTCCTTGTAAAGACCCTTAAGGACACATGCAGGGCTTCTTGGGGACAGGCACAGATAGCTGGACTTGCAGCTTCCAAGAAATGGAGTCACTTCTGTCCTCCTCACCCATCAGCCAGCCCGAGGAACCCAGGGGTCTTTCTTCTCCCTTTCAGCCAATCACCAGTGCTGGCTGGTAACCTCACCTTGCTTCTGAATTCACATCTCATCAGTTTCATTGGCCCCACTGTCCTTCAGACCCACTCACCCCCCGCCTCAACCATCACTACCGTGGTTTCTCACTGCCCACCCCCCAAGTTCAGCCCTGGCCCTGGCTAATCTGCTTCTACTCTTTGCTAGAGGGACCTGCTGAGAACATAAACGTTATGGTGTGGTCCACTGCCTAATCACAGGCTCCTCAACATCCCCTGGGAAAGCCCAAATTTCTCACTGTGGCATGCAAGGCCTTTTGTTGTCTTGGCCTGTTTCATGCTGCTGTAAGAGAAACCTGAAACTGGCAATTTATAATAAACATAAAAGTATTGACTCATAATTCTGAAGGATGGGAAGTTCAAGATCAAGGGGCGGCAACTGGTGAGGGCCCTCATGTTGTGTTATCCCATGGGAGAAGGGCAAAGAGAAGGGAAGAGAGAGCAGAGATCAAACTTGCAGCCTCAAACCCTTTTATAATCAGCATTAACCCATTGACGAGCATGGATCCCTCATGACCTAAACACCTCCCACTGGGCCCTACTTCTAACACTGTTGCTTTGGGGATTAAGTTTCCAGCACATGCATTTTGGGGTGACCCAAGCCTGGCAGTGGTCCAAGCCTAGCTTCCCAGGCCAAATTGTTTCTGTCACTTCTGCTGTGACTCTCTAAAAACAGAGAACTGATTGTAGTCCTTCACTCACCCTCATTCTGCCATTCTTGACTCTTGACTTTTGCTCATGTTGTGATTTCTTACACTGATAGACTCAGTTCAGGTGCCACCTCACCCAGAGAGCCATCTCCAAAGCATAATCAGGTGCCTCTCTCATGTCTTCCTGAAGCACACTCTGGTCCCTTTAGCATGGCACTTCTCACCCATATGTTAATGATTCATATATGCATGTATCTGTTCTCCCACCAGACTGTGAGCTCCAAAAGGGTAAGCACTTGGTTTCTGCCATCACAGTGTCTGCAGAGCACAGAGACAGGTCTCTCTCTCTCTCTCTCTCTCTCTCTCTCTCTCTCGATCCATGTGGTTTTGGGATATCTGGTCCCACTTCCTGTCTCCATGAGATTTCACTGTCACCCTTGCTCTTTTTTTTTTTTTTGGCAGAGTCTCTCTGTTTTCTAGGCTGGAGCACAGTGGTGTGAGCTCAGCTCACTGCAACCTCCACCTCCTGGGTTCAAGTGATTCTCCTGTCTCAACCTCCTGAGTAGCTGGGATTACGGGTGCCTGCCACCATGCCCAGCTAATTTTTGTATTTTTAGTAGAGGTGGGGTTTCACCATGTTGGTCAGGCTGGTCTTGAACTCCTGACCTCAAGTGATCCACTCGTCTCGGCCTCCCAAAGTGCTAGGATTACAGGTGTGAGCCGCCACACTCTGTCTCACCCTGGCTTTTAAGTCATTCAGTAGGAATGATCATCAGGCAGGCCTGGGACTTTTTGCTCAAACTCTTGAGAAAGAAAGGCTGTCTTCTCAGCTTGACTTAGCATTGTGAGAATATGAGCTGGTGAGGCTGCTGCCACCTGGCCATCTTCAGGTATCGACCCATGTAAGAATGGGAGGCAAGAAAAGAATAAATACTGAGTTCAGATGACACCGTTTGAGCTCTGCAAAACATCCATCTCTCCTCCATTGGACTTCCCTTTTGTGTATGCGAATGAATTTCTTTTGACTTTAAGCTGGCTTGAACTGTGTTTTCTGTCGCTTGCAGCTGAAACAGTTAAGTAGATGTGCAAAGAAAGGGCATGGATGCCTCAGGCCCCTGTGTGGTCCCCTCATACATTGAATAAGGCTGACATGTGTGACCAATGGGATATTGCAGAAGTCACTGCGTGTCACTTGCAAGCCTGGGCCACAAAGAACCTTGCAGCTTCCACCTTGCTCCCTCTGGGGATGCCAGCCATCATGTCATAAAGACAATCAGTCCCCCTGGAGGGGTCCAGGGAAAAACTGAGACATCCACCAATTTGCCAGCCATGTGAGAGAGATGCTTTGCAATCAGATTTCCAGTATCCATCAGGCTTTCAGAAGGCTGCAGCTTCATCAGACACCCCGAGCCAGCACCTCAAATCCCTGACCCACAGAAGCCATTAGAGTAATCAATTATTATTGTGGTTCGAAGTCAGTAAGTTTTGGGGTGATTTGTTACACAGCAATAGATAACCAATGTACCTCCCAAATCAGCTGCTTCAACATGGAAACCCTGACCCTCAACGTTCCTCAACCTTCAAATGGCACCAAAATTCACCCAGCTTTTCAGGCCAAAAATAATAAAAACCTAGGCATCATCCTTGAATTCATTTCTCTTGAACTCCACAGCAGTTCAAATATTAATCATGTTGGCTTTACCTCCAAAATATATCCTGAATCCAACCATTTCTTTTCACCTTCACCTCTATAACCTTAGCACGGCAACCCTAATCTCTCTTGACGGACACAATGGTCTCTGAACTGGTCTCAGCTGTGCTCTTTAAACCCATATAAAAGACTCTTCCTTCAGTGAGAATAATCTTACAAAACTTCACCACAGATCACATCATACCCCTGCTTGAAACCCTCCAATGGCTTCTCAGATCCATTTGAATAAAATCCCAACTCCTTACCTGGGATTAAGGCCCTGTACGCTGGCTCTAGGTCTCTTACCAAACTCATGTCTTCTTATCCTCTATTATCCCCTGTGCTGCAACGTAACTGCCTCTGTCTGCCCTGCAAACAGGCAAGGACTGCTGTGGACAGGGTCCCACCTGAACCACTCCTTCAGTAGGACTTCACATGGCTGCCCCCCAAGATTCAGTCCTCGACTCAAATGTCACCATCCCAAAAAGTCACCACTGACCTGTGACCGCAGCCTCAACCTCCTTTCTACCAGTAGCCTTGGTTTACTGTCTAAGCCATTTACCCTTACCTGAAACAATATTATTTTTTCCAAAGGTCTTCCCTTCTCCAACCCCTCACTGAAATATAAGCTTGGTGAGGGCAGAGGCCCTGCCTTGTTATTTATTGCATGATTGTATGACCTAGACTGGTGTCTACCATACAGCAGGCATTCAATACATGTTGTTGTCCGAACAGCTGATGAGTGTTCCACAGGATAGACTTTGGGAAATACTGAGCCAAGTCATCTCAAAGGCCTGTTGCAGCTCCTAAAATGATGTCGTTTCTTATTCAACCTGATTCTGCTCTTCCCTTTGCAAAATATGCATCCAACGGAAGGGAGAAAACTCATCTTTTCCCAACTGGAGTTTTCTCATCATGTAGGCAAGGTGGCTGTGGCTTAGATAGGGCTAGTGGTTTCCTGAAAGCTACACAGCCAGCTTGTGCCAGGGCTGCTAATTAGAATTCCACTATATCAAACCTGAGAAGATTTGAGGGGGAGGAGGGGAGAGCCAAAAGGAACCAAAAGGGTTAGCAGAGCCTGTTTGCTAATGGAAGGGAAGTCACCATGAAGCTGATGAAGCCCCAGGGTCCTCACATGCACTGACCCTTTCCAGAGCCCTGGGAGAGGCACTAGCAATGGGCTCACATGTTCAGATGTTTTTGTACAACTCACAGTAGCAACATATTTGAACCACGTCAGCTGAATTCGCTATTTCTTTCCCCAGCCATGTGCTCCTGCCAGGCAGTGTTGGGAAACTGTGGGCATTTGGGGATCTGACTGGGAAGAGGTTGTGTCAGAGTTACATCCAGCATGAACATAAAGGGATATATTTACTCAGTTTCCAAGTGATCTCCCGAAGAGTTTAGCTTTTGCCAGCTGTTCTGGGGTAGGCGTGGTTTCCAGGAATATCTCTACTGGCTCCCTTTGTGTCATGACATGAAGATACAAGACAGAGGTCATATGATGAGATGAACGGCCCAAGTGTGCTCAACCCAGAGAAGAGTGAGAAAGTGTATGTAGGTGCTAGAACCTAATCTGTGACTCATGCCCCTAATCCTCAGGTATGTCCAATGGGAAATGAAGAAGCTGGTTATTGCTGATGCCTCATCAAAATGGAAGTCTTCTTCTGCAAAAGGAGCTTTCCAGTTTCTCTATAGGCACATAATCATTGTCATGAGAAGAGGCAATCAAAGAGTATAAAGGCAAAACATACAGAGAATCTGAAAAATATTTTAGAGGTGTGTCAACAGTTAATAAATACAAACATTATGCTAATTTTTCTGGATTTTTTTATGTTTGTGGTGCCTGCCTGTGGTGCTATAGAGCTTTCAGAAAGCCACTAGCCCTATCTAAGTCAGCTTTTAAACTGTTCTTATTCATTGTTTCTTATTTTGCTCTAAATCAATATTCACTTTCATAGCTAATTTCGTGTTCTTTTTTCTTAAAGAGGATCCCCGAATTGGTCAAGCTTCCCCATGGAGCCTATATCTACACCTGATTATCAGCAGAGACTTGGACTATGATGAGAAGCCGGGGTGGTGTCCTGGGCCCAGAGGTCTGTCCTGGCCAAAGAGATGAACCTCTCCCTGCACAAGCAAGAACAGCTGCCATCCCATCCTCCAACACTAAAACCCAGTTCCCTCCAGCCCTCATTTTGGGCCGAAGGCCAAATGATTTCCTGTGTTTTCTGTTTATCAGCTCTCTATTATCATGATGGCAAGAGCCACCCACTCAATAAAGCAAAGCAAACAAACTCCCACAAACCCACAAACAGCTCTGATTTCCTAATTAACAAGTCATTCTCAGTCATTCAGACGACGTGCGTGTCATCCTATTTGGATTTGTGGGCAAACCAATCATCCCTGGGTTTCAGGCCATCTCTCTATGGAGGGGAGGGGGCTACTGGTGAGGGGCCACTTCATGGCGGTTGCTGCACTCATTCCTGGGCTTCCTCCCCGCTCCGCCCCACCCTCCTCTGTCTGTCTACACAGAGTTCGTGGGCTTGCAGGGTTGTTTCCAGGCTGCTGGGTCTAAGCCACCAGGGAAGCCCCATCCTCTGTGGTGTCACAGCCCTTGCTTTTCCTCTTGTTCCACCTTCCAGTGCCAAGACCACTTGCCAGAATGCAGAACTGGTGACAGTAGACAGTTGCGATGGGGAGGAGAGCAAGTAAGTGGTTGGGAGCATCCATGTGCCTTATAGGAAGGTGAGATATCTTTCCTTCGCTTTCGGGGGTCCCTGAATTTTGTTATTCAGTCCTCTTTAACAAGGCTCTGGAAAGGGGAGCCAGGGCACCAGATCTCACTGCCATGAAGAGGTTGTCCTGCTATCCCATCTCCACCCCTCCCTCCCTCCCTCCCTCTCTCCCTCCCTCCTTTCCTTCCTTCCTTCCCTCTTCCTTTCTTCCTTCTCTCCTTTATTCCTTCCTTTCCAGTCTTGCTCTGCCACTCAGGCTGGAATACAGTGATGTGATCATAGCTCACTGCAGCCTTGCACTCCTGGGCTCAAGCGATCGTCTCACTTCAGCCTCTCCAGTAGTGGGATCTGTAACTACAGACCCGCAACACCACACTTTGCTAATTTTTTTGTTTTTTGTTTTGTAGAGACATTCTCCCTTTGTTGCCTAAGGTGGTCTCTAGCTCCTGGCTTCAAGCAATCCTCCTGCCTTAGCCTCCCAAAGTGTTGGAATGACAGGTGTGAGCCACTGCCACCAGGTAGTGCTTCACTTCTATCTGCATGCATCTCACCTCCACATAGATGCCTGGGATCACCTTCACCATCACCCCTAACTGAGCTGCCTTCATCAGCATCCCACACAGCAGATCTTTTCTCTCCATCCCCTCACCCAAACTGATCTGTCCTATCTAAGGGACACACATGGACTCACTCCCAGGTGCTAAAACTGAAGCTGACTGCAGAGCCTTTACTAACATGAGCCACATGTTTCCAAATTCTTCCTCACCTTTCTGGTATAGAATAGGCCTAGAACTGGCCACGCTGGGACATCAAAGAGATGGGAAGGGACAAGGTGAGGCAGGGAGGTCTCACCAAGCCAGGGACCACAGTGGGCAATGGAGGATGCTAAGGACAAAGCAGGTGCCAAGCCCAAGCTCTTACTCTGTGTGTGATGCCTGGTGGGTGCTCAATGCATTCTCATTGCATGACCAAATGAATGAATGAATGAATGAATGAATGCCTGAGGCTTAAACCTCAGGAGGAATTTGCAGGAGACCACCAAATCCAGCAAATGGCACAGTGAGAGCAGGGAGGACTGAACAAATACAAGCACAGAAAATCAGAGTCAGTGCCCATCTCCATTCCTGTCTGGCCTGGAATGTTTAAATTGGGTTTATGTCTTTTGGCTCTAAGTCATTTGGCAATAGGGGTCCCAGAGAGGGAGGGACAGGATGGACCCAGGACAGGTCATGATATGCCACAAAATAAAAGTTTGGCCATTGTTGGTGATTCTGGAAGATCTCAGCCAAAAGGGAGAGAATGTAAACTAAAAACAAATACTAAGCCCCTCCACTGACTGAACAGACACCCTCTTGGCCAAGAGGACCCCAGAGAAAACTTTAAAACTGAGTTTCAGCCATAATGGGGGGTTGGGAGATCAGACACACCTTGTTATACCCCCTCCCTCCCTAAGATCAGTCTTTCTTCCCTAAGGGCTGAACAGAAACCAGCCCTTTCAAAAGACTCCCCCCTCCACATGCACACACACACTGATATCAACCAACTGCCTGATGCTGCCCCACCTTTTTTGCCTGATAGGAGACCATGGAGTGGTTCTGGCCAGTCTATGGAGAACATGTAGTAAGGGTTTTCTTGTCCTCTGTATCACCTTTTGATGTCGGAGGGCCCAAAACTCCACCCTCGGATTATGCTAACACCGCAATTTATTGTACATGGCGCCCATGAAGGGACATAAAGCTCAACTGTGTGTGCACACATTTCTCCTTTCATAAATATTCACGACTGATCCATGGCATATTGAATAGGTATGTCCGGCCACACCATTCCTGTTTCTCTTGTCCCTCCCTTGAAGTATCTATTTCTGGCTTCTGGTTGGAGGCTGTGTTTCGTAGCCTGTCCCAATGGCCACCCTACAGACTGCAACCCTTTATGAGAAATGGAGCTCTCCTTCCCACTTTAAAAAAAAAAGGAGAGAGAGAGAAAAGAAAATCGGGATCAGTGTGGAGAGATGATGCCTGCGGCTACCCAGCATCCATGCTTTCTTCCTCTGATAAGACCTTGATTGTCCTTTGGAGAAACCACCCTTCTCCTCATTGTATGTAGTTTGGGTGGAAATGTCAGTCAAAGTCATTCCAGCAAAGGGCCAGGCAAGTCACAACCAGCCCCATCAGTCTCTCTTTCATGACAATGTGGACCTTGAGCAGAGGGACACAAGCACGGAAAGCACTGGCTGATGATTCCTGCTGCCAGGAGTGCCTTAAATAGAGGTTCCATTCCCTCACCCACCAGAACCAGCCTGGTCCTGAGGACCCCAGAGAAAACTTGAAAATTGAGTTTCAGCCCTGATGAGGGGTTAGGGGGTCACACATACCTCGTTATACCCCTCCCTTGCTAAGATCAGTCTTTTTTCCTTAAAGGCTGAACAAAAAACAGCCCTTTTGAAAGACACCCTCCACCCCACCCCACCCACACACACTGATATCAACCAACTGCCCAGTGCTGACCCTCCTTTTTTGTCTGACAGGAGACCATGGAGTGGTTCTGGCCAGTCTACAGAGAACACGTAGTAAGGATTTTCTTGTCTTCGATATCACCTTTTGATGTCAGAGAGGGCTGCCACCAGGTGACGCTTCCATGCTTGTTGGAAGCTTGTCCAGGCTAGTTGTAAAGCTCTTCCTAAGAGCAATCCCACATTCTTCTTAGAAGTTTTTGTTTTTGTTTTTAGCTTAGATGAACCAGATTCTTTTCTTTCTTTTTATTTATTTATTTATTTATTTATTTATTTATTTATTTATTGAGATGGAGTCTCTCTCTGTTGCCCAGGCTGAAGTGCAGTGACACGATCTTGACTCACTGCAACCTCCAACTCCCAGGATCAAGCGATTTCTGGCTAATTTGTGTATTTTTAGTAGAGACAGGGTTTCACTGTGTTGGCCAGGATGGTCTCAAACTCCTGACCTCAAATGATCCGCCCCCCTCAGCCTCCCAAAGTGCTGGGATTACAGATGTGAGCCACCACAACCCAAGGAGCCAGAGTGATTTCTGTCCCTGGCAACCAGGCAATCCTAGATAGTACAAGATCAAAGGTCAAGAAGGTTGGAGGTTACAAGATCTTAGTCAGCTTCCCAGCTATTGCCCTAGGAAGTGTGGCTTGCTGTATGCTCGCTGGTGGCCCAATGTGAATTGGACAGGTTTTTGAGAACTGGAGACTGGACACCATCAGGTCTCTCTGCAGCACCGTTCATAAATGCTGAGTCAGCAGGATGGGAGCAGTCACTGAGAGCTCTGTCCTGGACAGCTGTGCCTCAAGTCTCAGACCTGCTGGGATCTGGTTCTTCTAAAAGGGGGCTCTGGACACACAGAGTGCAGTACTCGTAAAACATAAATGCAATGAACACTGTTAGACATTTTCCTCCTGCTTCCACTGAAAACTGACAGCCCATGTCCAGCAGGGCATGCAGATTGGTGTAAGAAGCTACTTGACAGATTTCTCCAGAAACTTCTCTCTCTGGGTCTCACTTTATCAAGTAAAATCCTTCCACACCTTTATCAGATAAGCTTTTTAAAGAGCATCACTGCTTCCTCGTCCCACTCCAAGCAGCTCTTAAGTCTCATTTGAGAGAATGAGAAAGACCAGGACAGACAGAGAGAGCAAGGAGGTGGCAGGGATGGAAGAAGTAAGAGAAGCAGGTGACAGGGGAAGGGCTGAGCTTCTGAGATCACATCAGATCTCCTTTGATGATGGACAGGGCAGGAAGGGTGCCAGGGAAGTGATTCAGCAGACACTTCACCTAATGAGCTGAAGTCATTAGCAGCGTCCTGGAGTCACGAGGTGCATTCATTTGGTTTTTTCGATTTCCAGGCCCAGAGGCATGTTCCAGTCTCTCATAGAGGTTACATAGGATTAGTGTTAGAATACAGGGTATGCTAGGCAAAGCTGGCCAGCCCCACGCTGGGACCCAAGGGGCAGGGGCAGGTAAGTGACACCTCCAGCACCTGGACCTCTAATTGCCCTCTCCCTGGGACCCTCCCTGACTCCCTAGTCCCAGTGGCTCTCACTTATTGCGCCAGTTCATCTGCACTCCCTCTTGGCTCCCACCGTTTCCACTGCCACAGCCTCTCACCTTCGGTGTATCCATTTTCCTCCTGCCTCCACTCTTCTTGATGTGGCTTCTTTATCTCACTCCACCTCCTTCTACTGACTTCTCATTCTCCATAGATCAAGTTCAAAGTACTCAAAATAGAGGTCATGATGGACTGGCTCATTGCCACATAATCCAGGAAGCTCTGGGCAGCAGAGCTCACACATCAACTTTGCTGTGGTTTGCTGGCCTGCCTGGAGTTGGGCTGCTCTGCTCGGATCCAACCAGCTCCCAGGGGCTGTGCAACTAGATTAACAGTTTGTTCTCTAGTTGTTTATTCCTTCCACTGTTACTATCGCAGAGAATTCTGAAGGAGGTTCCACCCAGGGAGCATCTGTCAATGATACCACTGACCAGGAGGGCCACTGTGTGGGAGCAGCAGTCAGTGTCTATTCCACAAAAGAGGTTTGAAACCCCAAAGGAGCTGACTGTCTGAGACGTCAAAACATTTAGAGACCACGGGGACCAGTCAGGCAAAATCTCTCACGTTAATCCACAGAGCATCTGAGTCCTGTATGTTAGATGAGAGGGAATACCTGGCCAGAGCTTCTGCTCTAAGCAGGTGGATGAGAAGAGGCTGAAAACTCAGGCCTCGAGCCCGAGGCCTCCCACACCTTCGGATTCTACTTGCTCATCTTTATAATGGAATAGCAATAGCACAGACCCCCTGGGGTTGCAGTAAGGGTAGCTAAAATCATGTACGGATGCTTCAACTCAGCGTCTGATCCACAACAAAGACTCCATGTGACTCACTTTTTAAAAATGATTTCAGCTATATGAAAATGATTTCATTTAAGATTTGAGATATTTATTATGATGATGATTACCAAGAGACAGTGCCTTCTCCTGGAAGAATTAATCTGAGCAGAATGAGAAGCGGCTGAGAAAGCAACGCTGCCAGGAAAATAAGCTTCACTTTGCCATTCCATCCCTCCTTTTGTTTGCACCAACTAATCCCCCTAGGTTAGGGGGCCTATGAAAAACGCTGTAACAAGACTCACATGGAGGGTTATTAAGCCTTCTATTTCAACTGTTGCAAAGTGGTACTCTCCCTTCTGAGTCACCTAAAGCCAGGTTGGCTGAGCTTTGGGGTTGGACCTTTTCACCACAAGGACAACATTCTCCAGAAGAGAAGAAGCTTTGAGGTACAGAAAAGGCTTGGCAGGGGCAGGGGCAGGGGCCCTCCTGATGGGTGGAAGAGTGCCCTCTTCTCTCTTGTGCCCTGGTCAGGGCATGACAGCCACTGCTGTGTGCTGGGGGGGTGGGACCGGCAAGT
Organism: Saimiri boliviensis; assembly: GCF_048565385.1. Taxonomy (NCBI): domain Eukaryota; kingdom Metazoa; phylum Chordata; class Mammalia; order Primates; family Cebidae; genus Saimiri; species Saimiri boliviensis. The sequence continues at coordinate 123,375,596 of NC_133449.1, forward strand.
GGGCAGGGGAAAGACCAGACGCAAAACTGGAGCTCCTGGGGTGGAGAGCTTCTCAGCAGTCCTGTTGGCATGACAGACATGGAAGGTGGTCAGCCTGACCCTTTGCCAACACAACCAGAGACCCTCGTTCAGGAGAATGAGCTTAGATGCTTCATTCCAAATTCGAAACCTCTCCAAAGAAAAACATCTTCCTCAAGATGGTCTCATAATTCTAATGTTTCTAGAATAACAAAGGACACACATTTAGAGTGGTGGATATCTCAATTACACTGATTTGATCTTTACTAATCATATGAATATGTTAAATTTTTACATGTACCTCAAAAATATGTACAGCTAGTATGTGCCAATGTTTAAAAAGCCAATTTTTATTATTTTATTTACTTTTTAGAAAACAACCACCATTTATTTTTTAAAAATTTATTTTATTTCCGTAGGTTTTTGGGAAAACAGGTAATACTTGGTTACACGAGTAAGTTCTTTGTGGTGATTTGTGAGATTTTGGTGTACCCATCACCTGAGGAATATATACTGGACCCAATTCATAGTCCAAAAAAGCCAATTTTAAACAACGATCTCTTTGTGAAGCCTCCTTAGACCCTTTCTTTCCTCTTTCCTTAAGTCAGTCTCTCCTCTTTCCGTGACCTTTCAGATCCTCTGGTTTTTAACTGAACTGCTGGTCTACAAGCCTGACAGAGTCAGAGAATCTAAGGCAGGACCTCTTCTTTGTCCATAAGGGAACTCTGAGGCCCAGAGCAGGCAAGAAGCTTGCCAAGGTCACACAGTAAGTAGCAGCAGAGAAAGGGAAAACCAAGGTCCCTAGGTAGGTCCCCAAGCCCACGTTTTATCTCATTCACCTGGGGAGTGCCCCAGGTGAATCTCATATAACATCACCTCTGCCCAGTGCTAATCCAGACAAAATCCAGGTACAGGGGCCTGTGGTCACAGGTAGCACTAAGCTGAACACGGATAAACACGTTTCCTTAACACAGGACTTCTCAGAGCCTTTGATACGGTATGGTACACAGGAAAACTCCTGGGGCAGAGAGGGAGCACCAGAATAAACAGTATTTTCCACATATTTGAACTTTTATTTTTTCCTGGGACCGTCTTGCAAGCTAGTGTTCAGCAGAATGCACACTGTAAACATCATTCCACACCATGCTGCTCAGACTCAGACCCAGGAATCGTCACTTCTTCCAAAGTGTCTGCTCGGAGAAAGAAGCTCCTTTTCCACGTAAGAGACTGGGGCTGTGTGTCTTGGAAACAGGAGCCTTTAGAAGTGAGGCTACAGCATAAAACAAATTGAATCCAACAGAATGCGCTTTCTCTCTCCTTCATTTGGCTCCAATGCCATATGTTTAATGAAATATTTCAGGATGGAAGGAGGTGAGGAGGAGAAGTGTCTGCCCTGATCCTGAGATTCTCCCTGCCACACTTGGCCCAGAGCAAATTAAACCAGCGGCCCCTGCAATGTGCAGCAGAGAGAGCACTGAAGGTCTCCGGCCTGAGCCCGGGCCGCTGCAGTCATAAAACACAGCAAGTGGATGTGAAGCTGCGGAACAAAAATACCTTGTAGCCATTATTTTCATGAGTCTCTGCTCAGACACACACCCTTTTTTTAATCTGAAGCTACTGAGAATGGATATTTCTCACCTTTGTTATATGAGAAACAAGTTAATTAAAATCAGTCCTAGCTCCAGTCTCAGAACGTCACTGCTTTGGCTGCGGATCTGTCAACAGTGTATTTTGATAGCAGTGCACGAAGGTGGTTATTTGGAGACACTGATAATTGCATTAATTTAGTAGGCATTAGCTAAGCCCAACGATTAATTACACAGACAGCTGACAGAGCTGTAGCCACCGGATAGCTGGAGGAAAAAGGTGGATACGCCAGCTCCCTTTTATCCAGATCCAAACACCGAGAATGCTCAAATAACCAGAACTATGCTCATGGCTCATGGATGTTTACAATGGTGAATATGAAGCACACGTGAACCTTGAAGGTCTTTCTAAATCCCAAAAGAGAGATTAGAGAGCTATTGGTAATAATGTTCATTTAGGGAATTTTGCTGGATTTTAATCCTTGGAAATCTGGTCACTTATAAAGGGTATTTGTATCATATCTTATGGAATCAGAGTATCTACTGATTTAGTTTTGATCCCATTTCCCTATTCATTAACCAGTTTGAAATTAATAGAAATTGTCTCTGCCTCTTTCTTTCTCTTCCTCATTTTTCACAATGCACACACAGATTCATCTATATGCATATATCTTTTCTATGAATATTATGACAACATGCAAATATATATATGGGTAGTTGTAAAAATTGGCAAACCAAAAAAAAAAAAAAACAGAAAAAAAACACCTGAATTTGAGAAATTTAAACGCAAAAAAGGCAGAAGACGACCTGGGAAGGTGACAGGGAGGGTTTTCGTTCTTTCTGTCAGAGGCCCACAGCTCCCTGTTCTCACTTACTGAAATCTCACCCAGTTCTTAAGACCCAACTCAAGAGCCTTGCTTTTTCTTGAGAATTTCACAAATGCCTGATTGGAATACCAGAATCTTGGCCCAGTGCCTGAAAGTGTTTCAGGCAAATTTTAAAAGTATGATCTGGTCCATACATGAAATGGGAACTAAGATGAATGTAGGTCATAGCTAGGGCATGATTTCAGAAGGGATCCCCTGAGGTGGGTGTTAACCCAACTCTGCAGAAACTGAAGCTCAGGGAAGTGAAATAACTTGTGCAGCCTTCTCACCTGCCTGACGCCAAAGCCCAGGCCTTTGGCCATTGTGCCACCCACCCTTCGGCACCAAGATTCTTGGTGTCCAGTGGACAACAGATGATTTGGTTGTGTCCAGCCTCCAAGGCCCCCTTCTTCTGTGGACCCCTGGAGACCCTCTGGGGACTGTCTGGTTTGAACTACATTCCTTTGGGTCCAGCCTGACCACTGGGTATGGAAAGAAAAGAATCTTTATTTTTTTATTCAAGTTATATATATATATATATATATATATATATATATATATATATATATAGTTTTTGAGACGGAGTTTCGCTCTTGTTACCCAGGCCTGAGTGCAATGACACAAGTAATAAAATATGAGTACATTATAAAAGATTAAATTACTTCAACCATTGTGGAAGACAGTGTGGTGATTCCTCAAGGATCTAGAACCAGAAATATCATATGACCCAGCAATCCTGGGTATGTACTCAAAGGATTATAAATCATTCTACTACAAAGACACATGCACACATATGTTTACTGCAGCACTGTTCACAATAGCAAAGACTTGAAACCAACCCAAATGTTCATCAATAATAGACTGGATAAAGAAAATGTGGCACATATACACCATGAAATACTATGCAGCCACAAAAAATGATGAGTTCATGTACTTTGCAGGGACATGGAGGAAGCTGGAAATGATTATTCTCAGCAAACTAACACAGGAACAGAAAATCAAAAACGGTATGTTCCCACTCATAAGTGGGAGTTGAACAATGAGAACACATGGACTCAGGGAAGGGAACATTACACAATGGGGCCTGTTGGGAAGTTGGGGGCTAGGAGAGGGATAGCATTAGGAGAAAGACCTAATTCAGATGGTGGGTGCAGCAAACCACCATTGCACGTGTATATCTAAGTAATAAACCTGCATGTTCTGCACATGTACCCCAGAACTTACAGTAGAATAGCAATAAAGATTCAAATCACCAGAATATGCCAGAAAACTTCAAATGGCACTTTTATCATCTTCTATCCTCTCTCTTCTCTCCAGAACTTATTGCTGTCAACTCTTTGGTTTGTCTGTTCTTCTGATCATCTCTGTGCATATTTACAAAGGTAGGAGTTTTGTTCTGTTTTAAGATCACATCGACCTTTATGAGATGCTTCTTTATTTAATCACATGCCCTAAAAATGTTTTCGTGGTAGTACATGTGAATATACCTTCTTTTTTAATACATAGGCTTCCGATTTTGCTTTTACCAGATCACCTTATAAAATATCTCTTCATGAACACATGCAAGTTGATAACCAGGCTAAATTTCTAGGAGTGAAATTCCCAGGTGTTACAGATTAAACTATGTCTACCCAAAATTAATATGATCAAGTCCTAACCTCTAGCACTTCAGGATATAAATTCATTTGAAAAAAGGGTCACTGCAAACGTAATTAGCTAAGATGAAGTCACTAGGGCAGGCCTTATTCTAATATAACTGTTGTCCTTGGACACAGAGATGACATGTCCACAGAGAGAATGCCATGTGAAAATAAGGGCAGAGATTGGGGTGATAATTTCATAAGCCAAGAAATGCCAAAGATGACCAGCAAACCACTGGAAGTCACAGGATAGGCATGGAACAGAGTATTCCTCACACTCTCAGAAAATATAACCCCACTGACACATGATCTTGGACTTCTAGTTTCCAGAACTGTGAGACCATTAATTTCTGTTGTTTAAACTCCTCATGGCACTTTATTATGGCAGCCCTAGCAAACTAATGTACCATATATGCACATTTATGCTTGCTGCATAATATCAAATTGTTTCCTCCACCTCCCCAGAAAAGATTTCATCACTTCACAGTTCCAGGCATAGTGTGTAAGGAGAGTGGCGGGGTGGGGTCAGGGATGCTCATGTCCAGCAGGTGTCATAGCTTTTCACCCCAACCAGCAGTAAAAGAAGGCATCTAGATCAACACCTTTGTAATCCCATTCAGGATTGGAATTGAGTCTGTCTTGATTTCATTCCTACCAACTTTATCTTCTGAGCATTATCACAACCTGTTTGGAGTGAAGATGGGAAGAATTGCCTCTCTATAAGACAGTATATGCTTTGTAGTGAACCCAAGAAGGGATGCAGACAGGCACGGCTCTGAGGTGCAGAGGACGGAGGATTTCTTCCTAGCTCATGGTAAAGTGAACTTTAGCAGCTGGGGAAGCCCAAATCAATCTTTACCCACTGGACACTAAGAGTCTTTCTACTCAGAGAAGTGGGTGACATAATGACGCAGGGCCTGGGCTTTGGAGTCAGGCAGTTGTGAATGCTGAAAAAGTTATTTCACCTCTCTGAGCTTCAGTTTCTCATCTGTGGAACTGGATTAACACCCATTTAGTCTGTTCAGAAACTTGTCCAGACAAGAAGCCTGTTAGTTTTAGTTCACACACAAATGTGAACACTTCCCTCCACCTGTTGTTAGGTTCACATTTAGCCATTTAACTGACATGACTTTAAAAAAGAAAGAAGAGCAAAAGATAGATGTCAGTGACAATGACGACCATCACCTCTCTCTTCTGGTTAAGCCCAGAGGGCATTAGGGAGTGGGGTGGGGATCTTTCTCATGGGTTTTGAGAGAATAACAAAAATGGTGATTAGCTCTGGAATCATGTAGAATGTGCTGAAGGTAACAGTTGCCAAGCACATTAAGCTCTGTAATTAATTATTACACAAATGAACAAGACCATTCCATAGACCGGGTTCAGTCAGCCTTTATTTATCCATTAGGGTAACTTGTCCTTATAGGACACCTAGGGCCACAGAAACATCAGTGGAAGCTGATGCATATGATAAATATTGGCCAATATCAAGTGCAAGATGGTATGGGAGTTCATTCAGCAAGTTGTGAGAAGCTGTGTTTTCTGCTAAGCTATTGGAGAGAGAAGCATTATTAGGAAGTAAATCAGCATTCCCTGGTTCCAAGTGACCAAGATCGACCCACACTGGTGAAGCAATGGAGGGGTTTGTAGGCTGTTATCCGGTCTCTGTCCCGTTCTGTCTGTCAGCTCTGCTTTCTGCTCTGTCAACTCTATTCAAGCAGGCTTTTCTTCCATGGTGGGAAAAAGTTCAGTAAATGTTGGTTTATATTCTTCTGAGTTATCCCAGCAGAAATCATAACTTCTTTTCTCAAAATAATGCAATAACTCTCACGGATAGCATCTCACTGAGTCAACCTGGATTGTGTTCCCAAGTATGAACCAGTTTCTATAATCAGAGGGATGGAAATCTGCTGATTGGCATGGCCTGGATTGTATGACAGACCCGGACGTGTGAAGGTGGGGCCAGCCCCATGTAAATCCTACAGACTGAGAGCTGGGGAGGGAGGCAGGGTACGATGGCCTAAGAAATGGCTTCCTTCTTTTCCCTTCCTGAATTGAGAACAATTAAAAGAAGATGGACACAGGATTACGCATAAGCGGTGCAAACTACCACAGGTTTGAAGAATGCAGCTTCATTGTTCAGCTGCAAAGAACTTCTAAGTACTAAAATCTCAGAAACAGTCCATCACAGGCAGAACTGAATAAGTGCAGGTCTCCCCCTTAGGGCCCCGGCCTTATAAATTATAGCTTAGAAGACAAGGGAATGTGTATTCCCCATGAGAGAAGAGGGCGGAGGAGGCTGAGCAGATTGTGCCCAGTTCCTTCCCTCAAAAGCACCAAACAGTTGCATCACTCCCTCTCCCTGGGGAGGAATGGAGGGCAGCGGGGAGGCTGGAGGACTGCTCTGACAGAGGACTAGCCACTGGAAAACAAGAAGCGTAAGAACTGAGAGCCCCACCACTTACCTTGTATGGACATTCCCCAACAGGAAATTTGAGTGATATTACAAAAGAAGTGAAATGATCTTGAAACTGGTAAAATGGCAGCAGCCCAGTACAAACAGAAAAGATAAAAGGTGAAATGCCTGCCAGACCCGGTGGCTCATGCCTGTAATCCCAACACTTTTGGGAGGCTGAGGGGGGTGGATCACCTGAGGTCAGGAGTTCGAGACCGGGCTAGCCAACATGGTGAAATCCTGTCTCTACTAAAACTACAAAAGTTAGCCAGGCATGGTGGTAGGTGCCTAATCCCAGCTATTCTGGGAGGCGAAGACAGCAGAATCACTTGAACCTGGAAGGCGGAGGTTGCAGTGAGCCGAGATTGTGCTGCTGCACTCCTGCCTGGGTGATGGAGCTAGACTCTGTCTCAAAAAAAAAGAAAAAAATAATGAAATGCCTTTACCTGTCTTCTCTCCCAAGGATGCTAAATCACTAATGGTTTAGCATATACTAAGGTGTATACTTGACATATTTACATATATAAATGCAGTTACCTATTCCAGGTTGACTTTGAGACTGTCAAAATTTCACACTGTTTATAAAATCCTCTTTTGTAAACAATTAAAAGGGAAAACAGTATCAGGCACCAGCATGGTCTAAGGTCAAATACTAAAAATCACAGGCGCTATAACACAAGAATCCCATACCTGGAGTCCAAAGAACGTGGCTCCAACCCAACTCAGCCCTTCCAGCCTAGCTCTCCCAAACTTCTGTTTCCTTCTAGAATAAGGGTTCTAACCCTGTGGGGCTAGCTGACCTCATAGTGTTGTGGGGATCAAATAGGACAAGAGGGGAAACACTTTTAATAATAATGGTTAACATTTTCAGCATTTACCGTGCCCCCGGCACTGTTTGGAGAGTTTTACCTGTATTAACTGACCCAGTCTTTTCTTTTTTTTTTTTTTTTTAAGGTGGAGTCTCACTCTATTGCCCAGGCTGGAGTGCAGTGGAGCAATCTCAGCTCACTGCAACCTCTACCTCCCGGGTTCAAATGATTCTTCTGCTTCAGCCTCCTGAGTAGCTGGGATTACAGGTGTGTGCCACCATGTCCAGCTAATTTTTTTGTATTTTTAGTAGAGATAGGGTTTCACTATATTGGCCAGGCTGGTCTCGAACTCCTGGCCTCGTGATCCTCCTGCCTGCTGTGATCGGCCTCCCAAAATGCTATGACTACAGGCATGAGCCACTGCACCCAGCCAACTCCTCTAGTCTTTAAAACAACTTTACAAAATACGTACTGTCAGCATAATCTCTACTTCTAGATGAAGAAACTGAGCACAGAGAGGTTGAGAAGCTTGCCCGAGGTCTGATAGACCATAAAGGATACTCTCTGCAGCTGCCATCATCAACAAGTTTGTAACTGTTGACAGGCAGGGCTCAGGGGTTGGCCTGGAACAAGGGCTGTCTGGCCAAGCATGGAGATAGCCTTGCTGGCTCTGTGGCTTTGCACAGAGGAGAGGTTTCTGAGCAAGAGAACCTTGAGGTTCAGGCATGGGTGCATGGGCCGGGGCAGGATACAGAGATATGGCAAGGGCTTAATCTGTGTTTGTTCTAAGCAGCAGCATAAGGTGGTTCTTGAATCTGACATGAGCTCCTGGCTTAGCACAGGCAAGATGCCAAGCAAATGTAATATAAGCAGTAATACCCTGCCAAGGACACTTCTGAGCCCTCTCTGTTCACAAGTTAACCCTGACTCAGATACCTCCTCTTGAAATAAGGAAACAAAGTGGGCTAAGGTGAGGCAGCCTTATTTAGCGCTCTTAGGAGGTGAGCAAGCAAGTGTCAGGTCTGGCCTTAGGTCAGTGGATGTCAGCCTTACCACACAGGCTACACTCACCTTCACGTAGCCTGGCTTCTTTCCTACCAAACTGATCCTTGAATTTTCTCAGCAGATTTACTATTAGGGCCAGACCAATCTTTATGTCATAGCTCGTGCTTTCTAGAGAGAAGGAAGAACATTCTTCACCAAGGCTGCTCAGCTCCCCAAAGACAGAGGGATATAGATGTTCCCTCTGGCTAGGAGAGGGAGATTAGAAGAAATCATTTTTTAGCACCTGTCCAAATTATGTTATGTTGGATTAGATGATTTAACTTTGAATTTCAGCCTGTGTTTGATCTTGTGCTAAGATGTGTAGTGAAGCTGTAAAATGATAAGTCACAGTATTTCCTTTGCCCAAATAAGGACAGCAAATGGCTGCTACACACAGCCTTACCTCCCCTCTCATAACAGTGGCAGACATTCCTAATCAATCATGATGCTCTTTCTCACCGACCCTAGACATGGTCTGAGAAGCCTCAATGTAGCCATCTTGGCTGATGCATGAGATGAAAACCATTTGCTGTTCCTGCCAAAGAAGTAGGAGAACCTGGGAAGAACAAAAAACAACAGAGGAGACAGACACAACATCAGATGACGGAGCTGGGAGAAATACAGAGAGAGAGAGTGAGCCGAGGGCTTTGCCAAGTGGATGGTTCCAGGAGACAAGTAATAGAAAACAGGCATGGAAGATTTAAGAGAGCTGTTGATAAGCTGTAACTCTGGTAACCAGAAAGCAAGTGTTAATGTGACACTTAAAAAGTGGACTGTAACTCTTTCAGAGCTGAAAATAAGTTGGGCAAAGAGAACTCTAAAGGGAGCCAGAGACGGTCTGAAGAGATTTGTCTGATAAACACTGCAATTGCTTAGCCCTAAGCTTTATGATGAATCAGTGACTAAAAATAGATACGGACGATACAGATACAGATACACATACATGAAAACAAACCCTTTCTAATCATAGATGACATTCGAGTGTCTATCATGTGTCAGGCACTGTGCCATGTGTTTTTTCATGCACTGTGATGTAGGAACTACCATTATCCCATTTTACATATGCAGCAACTGAAGCCCGTGCAGATCCAAGAACTTATCAAGATCAAATAGATAGACTATATGGGAATCAGGATTGGACTCCAAGCAGTATTACACTGGCCCCTCCCTCAATAAACAATTACGTGTCTATAGCAGAACCCTGCAAAGAATGAGGAAGAGGCTAGCCCAAGTTTTTTCATGTCTGGGGAGTTTCTATTTCTATGCATGTATTGTTTGCTCATTCATTCATTCATTCATTCATTTACTCATAACAAGCAAATCTTTGTAGTGTGCTGATATGTACCAGGCACTGTGTGCCTAATGAATAGGGTAAGGGCTCTGACCTCACATAGCTTTCCTGTCCTTTCCCTGACATTAAAGAATTGTACAGCAGCTAGGATAGGTTAGAAAAGGTCTTGTACTTTACAGTTAGGGAAACTGAGGTTTGGGGATGGCAACGTCTAGGCTACCTAGGTGCATTCTGACTAGCTCTGAGCTGAAAAGACCCAGTCCAGCCCATCACAAGCCTGGTTCTTGGCTTGGTCAGTGTCAGTAGGAGAAGCGGCCTCTTCTGGATTGGTTCTGGGAAATGCTTTCATGATCAGAAGGGTTCTACTGCTCTCAGATGATTCTGATAAGCTGCAAGATACAGCTCTCTGGGATGGAGCAAGGTCCAACAAAATGCATGCATCTTAGGTGCAGAAATTGGATCATCCCACCTCTGGCCCTCTACCCCCTCCCCCGAACTCTGACATAAGGAAGATATGACACATGGATGTTCACAGCTCTCTGACCTCTGATGTTCTCTGGTGCGAACCAGTTTAGGATTGCTATGTGTCAGTTCAGCACCTTGCCACACCTTGGGAGGCCTTGCAAAGATGTCCTTTCAAATTTCACAGGATTCCTCCCTCAGCAACAGGCCACAGCAGCACCAGTAAACTAGCTTGGATGGCCCAGCAGCAATGGTTGTTTAGGCTTATTTCAGAGATTATTTTGAGGAGCTGGTTCAAAAGCTGCAGACAATTTTTCAGTTCATTATAAGTTCAAACTGGCTCAGTGGGCATTAGGGTCTTTTGCTGATGTTAGAAAAAAGAAAATTACCTTGGCTTGGTTCATAAATCTATAAAGAGAAAGAAATTTGACTGGGTTTGAAAGCAGTTTGGGCTGTTGCAGCTGAATAGATGTTTTTAGTTGATGATTTCACAGGTTCAGACCCCTGAGGAAAGCACTAATAGGCAACATTAGTCCAATTATCCTAACAGGGGTAGGAAGCTACAGCAACTACCCACCTAGATTTCAGAGTGAAGAACATTCTGTGGGAGGTAGATATGGTTCCCAGGGAAAAGAACACCTCTCCACATGACCAAGCCACTCTCAAACCTCTCCAGATTCCCAGGAACCCCAGAGGATAAATGAAATGTCTTACAAACATATCCTAGCAGAATGTCAATGGAGACAGTTATAAAATGGTGCCTAGAAATGCAAAGGTGAAAACCAGGGGAATGGGAAACCTCGGGTTAACTTGGACAGGTGGCAAAAGAGGGTTTGAGGCTGATCTTCTGCTCCACTGACAGGTAACCTTGCAGTGACTGAACCATCTCTCCAGGAGCTGGAAAGAGCAGCCCCATGGGAAGAGAAGAGTGAACAGACACTCCTTCCAGGGCCTGAACAGGAGTTAAATTCAGTCTTTCCTCCTCCACTAGGTTTTATTAAGTCTGGCTCCTAACTCCCTCCCCTCCTAAGAACTCCCAACTGCCCTGGGGAAGGAAGAAGTGTCAGTAGGGGAGAGACACTGGAGAATCTACACTAAAGGGTGACGGAGGATTGCTCACCCCCTGCTGGGGTCCCATCAGTGGGTCGATGGGGACCACTTAGCCCACTGGAAGATGCTACCCAGTCATCCCATCGGAGGTCGTCCCTCCCCAGCTCCTCCTCATTTTCTCATACTGAGTATGTCCTTGAAGACACGTGTTATAATCTTGCTTATTTATCTTCTTTATCAGTTTGTATTCTTGTCTGTGTCTGTCTCCCAGACTTGAACTTAAGCACCTTGAACTTAAGAAAGCAGGGATCTTCTGTGGTCTATTGGCTGCTATGTCCCCAAGACATAGAACAGGGAGGGCCCCAAATCTATAAAGATACTCAAAATTTATTCAGCTAAATGAATGCATAAGGAAGTGAATGGGTGAGTAAAATAAGCCAGAACTCTATGCAGAGGTTACAGAGAAATGGGGAGGGAGAAGTAAAGGAGGGAGAAATGAGGTCAATGAATGAGATAGGAGAGGGCAGATGTGATGAAATAGAGTTGGAGGGTCCTAGCTATCACAGCCTGCTCTCTCAACAGGGCACCCTGCAACACAGGGAGCGTGCAGAGACCTGGGAGGCAGGTAGCAGGAAACAGTGAGGATTGCTAGGGGTACAGCCAGCAGGGAAGAAGGAAGAAAAGAGCCACAGAGAAAGAAAGACTTGGCAAATGGGGGTGGCGGCGGGGGTAGGGTGGGGTTAGGGGGTGGAAAATGGAGTTGTAAAAACCCCTTCAGGGCAAAGACTGGGAGTAGGAGGCATCTTGATTAGGCTCCATCTCTCAGAGGTCAGACTCATCACCACAAGTCCTAGCTCTGTTCCTGGGGCAGTAAACCAGGCTTTCTGAGCTTCAGTTTCCTCCTCTGTCAGATGGGGTAACGACTGTCTGTGTCTTTGGTCTATAATGAGGAGTTAGAGAGACGATGTGGGTACAAGCTTGGCATGGGGCCTGTTTTCTTCCTGTCGGAAGCTGCCATTCCAAGCCAGCTACTTTAGGAGGCTTCCTGAATTCCCCATATCAATGTACTTTCCTCTCCCTGCATGAGCACCCTCCCTTGAGAAATTCATCTCAGCTAAGGGCTGGTAAGAGAAATCGCTCCAGCGCCAGTACTCTTGGGTTGGCTTGGGAAGGCTGAACCTGCCCTGGTCCACTTGAATAGGCCATAGAATTTTCCTTGCAAAAGGTGGCCTCCTGTCTTCTTTATTGATCTGCACACTAATAGCCACTTCTGAATGGTACTGAGCATCTGCCTAAGCAAGTCTCCCAGGTTCCCTGTGTCCCTTTAACCTTGGAGGTAAGAGGGTGACCTTGGAGCCCTTCTGCAAAGAAGTGAGAAATTTGTTTTGTCGGCATTTCTGTGTCATGGAAGCCATCCTCCTTCCAGTCCCAGAGGATCTTCTGTCACAGGTCAGGGGCTCATGCTTTGAGAGGCTCAGAGCATTTTTTTTCTGTTGAACAGAATGTTCTGGAAAGAAATTGACAGCCATGCTCTCTAACAGCCTGGGATTGGAGAGCAGCAGGAACAAACCTGCAGCATCCTATGGAGGACTTCATGGTTGTCTGGAGAAAGCCCGATCCCCAGAAAACAACCAGGGAGCTTTCTCCATCTTGGTTTAGTGGAGTTCAGCTGGCCATGCTTTTGCTACCAAGGGTGTGGGTTGGAGCAAGCAAAGCCTTGATTCTCTAAAAGTACAATAAGCTTGCTTACAATTTCAGCAAGCAAAAACGTCATTCCCAAGCAGGATATTTCAAGAGCTGTTTCAAAGTCAAGAGTACTTAAAACATTCTTCAGTCCTCTCCTGAGGAGTGTCCAGGGTTCTGGGGGTGCTGTGCTCCCCACCCTCTGGTTGGGGTGTCTCAGCCTTAAGTGGAGAGCAGACTCTGTGAACTGTCCCCAGGAGAAGGTGTGCATCACAGAGCAGTCATAGGCAGGAAAACAGAGGCAAGAAACAGAGGCTCACTTAAACCAGCTCACATAACAGGGATTTGGAATAGGTGTGACTGGCCAAGGACAGGAAACCAAGGACACTCAGGCCACATGGTGTCTGGGTCTGGACAGCCAGCATCCAAGACTGCATCTCTGTTTTTTATGGTGCTGCTCATCACTCCTCTCCACTTATTCTGGAACATCTGCTCCATCCCCTGGTTGGAGAAAATGCAATCTGCTCTTTTCTGCTGACACGTGACCTCTCTGCTCTTCTAAAATGTTAGCTATGAGGTGGCTTGACTTGCTTTTTACTTTAAGTCTTGCATCATCATAATCAAGACAAAATAAACTTGGAGTTAGGAGAATGAGGTTCAGATTTACACTTTGTCATTTACTACCTGTGTCACCTTGGACACAGTATACCTCAGTTTCCTTCTTGGTAAAATTGGAATGATAATTGTTACTGTCTCATAAAGCTAATGTGAGTATCCAATGAGTTGATTCATGAAAAACACTCAGAAGTAGGTCTGGCAAGGAAATTCTTAAAAACACTAGCCATTGTAAACTCCACGAGAGATGCAAACTCAAATGCCCACAGGGACAAAATGGGTAATATAACTCTCTGAACCAGGCAGTCAGTGATACAATCAGGGTGGGCAGGGACCATGCCAAACTGGAGAATCCAGCAAATTATTCAAGCTTAATTTAAAGAGAAATGTTAGCAAGCAAGCAAGCACATCTGTATACCTATGGGCCGCCAGATTGAAATCCCGAATACAGTTTATTTTTCTTCAAATTCAAGAGAAAGAGAAGTTGATTGGATCAGTGAAAGCAATAGATGGATACCCTCACTCAGGTCTATCCCAGCCTAATCAGCTGTCATCAAAAGTTGGGCAGGAAAGATCAGGATCCTGACATGATACAAATAGGACTAGGGAGGGGCCTGTGGCCAAAGACAGACTCTCTTGGAAAGGGATGTCCTGAGCCAGCCACATTTCCCCACCAACACACACACACACACACACACACACACACACACACACACACGCACACACACACACACACGCCATGTGTGCCCACAAGGCTTTGGTGAGCATTAGAAGTAAAGCAAAACAGAATGCTCTCTGCCTCTTACTATTATTGTCTTTTTAGCATTCATAGACTCCCCGAATCCAAGAGTTTAATAAGACCCTGGAATTCCTCTCTCTCTCTCTGCTTCTCCCTTATTCAAGAAATCTCTCCACAGCATCCCAGACAAATTCTCTGCTGGATCTAAGATGTCTGTTTTAGTCACCAGTGTGTTGCCAGCCAGGGGAATTCCTGAAGTTGTTTGAAAAGCAAAATGGGGCCCTTATTAGCAAAAGAAGGGGTAAATAAGGGCCATGAAATAAAAATAGCAATTACTCATCCCAGGAATGGCACTGTTTCTAAAGAACACTGCTAGACTTGTTCTAAAAAAAAAAAAAAAAAAAAAAAAAGTTCTTAATAATGTGAAAACAAGTCCTGCATGGCTTTTCTACCCATTCTATTCATTGCTCTTAACTCTCTGTTTAAGAGTCAACAAGAAAAATGCTGCTGTCAGCATGTGTTTGAGAGTCAAACCAACCTGGGCTTGAATCAGCTTTGAGAATCTTTCTGATTCTCAGTCTCCTAGTCACTACAATAGGGATAATAACTCCATCTACCTGACACTGTTGTAAGGAATTAGCAACATATGCAAAGAGCAGCTCTTCAAGAATTTAAAGACCCCAATAGAGGTTTTCACATTTCCAGGCTACAAAGCCTCAACTCCTTTAGCCATTCCTGGGGTGGAATGGTGTCTAGGCTCCTCTCGATTTTAGTGGATTTGTTTTGGCCTTTGTCTGCCTGCTTGGATTGTTCTTCCCCTTCTTTGTACAATGGCACTTTGTTTTGTTTAAGGGGGACCACTCTTCCCACTGGACACACACGATCTGGTGAGATCGTCCATCAGAGTGCCCCAGTCTCGTCTACCAAGCTAAGCCAAATGCTGTTCTCCCTTCAAGTTTCCATCCTGAGCTGAGGAATGCAGAGAGCATCAATGGTTGGAATTCATTTGCTTTGACTGGGGAGGTGGTTCAGCTTTCCTGCCACCTTTGTCCCTTCCTTCCTTAGTTTTTTCTGCCTTCCAGTGATTATATGAGCCACTAATCATTTTTTCTGTTTGTTCGACAGAGTGCATTCCCATTGCTTATAACCAAGCAACACTATTGGAGCCCAGTCCAGATGGAAAATTATGGTTTGTGGAGGAATTGTATTTCTGTCCCAAGTTTAGGATGAATTTTTGGGGTCTCATGGGAGGGGGAGGATTAGGAATAAAAATTAGAATGAGAGCAGCTGGGAGAAAGACCCACTAAAGGGGAAAGCCGTGCCTGTGTGGGGTCTGAGGAAGCACCTAGATGGTGGGATTTTAGGGAAGATCTGTACAGAGGAACTAGTTGAGATGCATCACCAGGGCGCCAGCTGACCTCTCTGCCTGCTACCAACTTAACACCACACCTAGTATTGAGGGCACATGCGAAGGTTTTTCTAACTGGCAGGAGTCCCAGGTTTTGAGGGAGGAATGGAGAAAAAGTGCTAAAATTTGTTTCTTCTAAATGTTCTGGAATGCGTCCAGGCACATCCATAAAAGAAAGCTGGCACCCACCTAGAAGGGAGGCAATATATTTCTTTAAACTGCAGTCATAATTCCTAATTGAATGTCTCTCTCAAAAATTCATGACACGGAAGACTGAATTGTTAAGTAAATAAAATCATAAATGAGGTTCATAATGGAGCTAATGGCTGCATTAAACAGCTCTCTATTGTGTAGGAGGTTTCAACCAACTCCCCTTCAGTCCAGCATAGCCGCATTCATGTGTAAACTTCTAGGACTTTCCCTTCACCCAACAAAAGCGTGGTGTGCTCTGCTGTTCAAATCTTGCTCTTTAGGGACTGGGTTTTTCTACCAATGAAGATGACTCAATAGTGCAACTTTATTTTCCACAAGACAACCAAACTTTGGGGCAGCCCCAGCTTGCCTATTTCTTACTGAAGTGTCACTCACACTCTCAGGACATCAGCTTCCGTGTCCCTGATAGCCTCTGACAGCTCTGAGTCAATATGCCACTTGGACCCCCAAATCTGATTTTGATTTCTACCTACTTTGATCAATATTTTAGAAAGTTCAGCAGATTTCTTCTGTAACCTTTCTATTTAAGCCTGAACTTCAAAAACTTGTGGTGGAGATAAAGACTTTTAAGTGAACCTTCTTCTGCTTCTTCTGACTGCCCATCGTTTATTCAACAGACATCTAGTGAGCGCTGTGCCCAACACTGTGCTGGGTCAAGGACATTCTATGGTGAGCGAAGTAGGCACCATCTCACCTCAGTGATCTCATAGTCCAGCAAAGAAGAGGAGTTATTCAAATAGGCCCAATTAACAAATTAGAACATGTACGACAAAGGAAATAAAATTATGTGGAACAAAAAGGAATAACTGAAGATATCTCATTTGAAGATGAGGTGAGACTTAGAAGAGATTTCTCTGATAACAAGATATTCAACCTGAAACATGAGGATGAGCAGTGCTGGATTGGCCCGGGGGAATTCATGGGACAGTGAGACCATTCCTGAGAGAGAGAACCACGCAGGCAAAGGCTCTGAGGAAGAAAACTTGGCCTGTTGGAGGCATTGAAAGCCAGGCAGCATGGCTCACAGAGGTCGCCAAGCTGAGGCTAAAAAGTGCAATGGGCAACTTCCACTGGTGGCTACGGAACTGGGCTCAGCCAGACTCCTCTGAGAGGAGAGAGGCCCCGCACCCTTGAGCCATGGCTATTAGGAGACAGAGGTGCCAACTGAATGGTTGTGATCTGGAAGTCAAAACTCCAAGCTCTGTAAAAAAATAACATAGAATAAAATCTTCTAGGGCTGTGGCAGGGGTCAACAGGGATAAAGTAGGTATAGGATGAGGACGGGGCCTTGTATACAGAAAGCACTCAGAACTTCTGGGCCCTGGGTCTTTCAGGGTGACACTATCTGCTTTCCTTTTCTTGAGGTATAAGGTCTGGAGCAAATGTCTTGAAAGGCCACTTTCTTTGGAATCTTGCGGTTGGCAGGGCTGGAAAGGGTGGGAGGGTCTTGGTTTATCTGGATCCTGGGCGAGGTGAGGATGGTACATGCTTTGGCCTCCTCAGCCCCAGATCATAGTCTGTCTGAACCATCTCTGACCCTGGGCACTGCAGTCCCAGGTGCCTGGCTGACCTGCTGGCAGAGAGCTGGGCCTTGGCTTGATCCTGGCATTTACTCAACAGCCATCTTGGTATTCATGAGAGGCCCCTGCAAGCTCAACAAAAACTAACCTGGGGCCTTGAACTCTGGTGTCCAAAAAGCATCCTTAATTGTAGAACAAGTAGCATGGACTTGATTTCTTCTGACTAAGCCCTTTGCTCTCCACCATTCAGTGTCTCCATAGTCTTCAGCTATTTGAGTTCTTGACTCCAAACAAAAATAAAAATAAAGTGAGATGAAGTTGGGTTTGAATCTGTCTGTGGTCTTGAACAAGTTCCCTCTCTGAACCTGTTTCCTCATCTGGAAAATGGAGTTACAGTAACATTAGTAGTGTTTCTTCAAGGGTAAATGAGATAGGACATGTAGACTGCTTAGGACAGGGCCCAACTTGGAGCACAACACACCTCCATAGAGGTTAGTTGCTATGAGCAATGAATTCTCCTTTTTAAAATTAGTATTATTATTAGCAAAAAGGTGACTTCCTAACGAAAATAGTGAAGTGTAGAGCACAGTAGGGGTTGAGGTCCGACACCCAGATCATCACAAGTCAGACCTTGAAGACAGAAGGAAAAGCAGAAAGACCCCTTGAGTCTCAGCTTGGCTGGGCTTGAGGAGGCAGCAAGGCAAAGGCTTGTCGAAAGTGACAGAAATTTCACAGATGCTTCTGTAGCTCTGGGGGAGATAAGTCATGCTCCTGCTGGCCTGGGGCATGACTGCATGCTTCAGGGCCCAAAGTCTGGAAGCCCAGGTTCCAGTAGCCTCCCTTTCTCCACATCGCCAGTCTTCTCCAAAGAAGGATCTTATAGACTCAAGTTGGAGGTTTTCACCAAGCACAAGGAAGAATTTTAAGGCTGTCCAAGAAGTAGAATGCCAAGGATGTCATACAGTTCCGTAGGGTGAATTCTGTTCAGTAGGATTAATGCTCCAGACTTTGTTCTAAATCCTTTCTGTGAATTAATTAATTACTCAACACAACCCTATCTAGTAGGAGTTCTATTATTACCCCTGTTTTGCAGAGGAGCGAGGCTTGGAGACACTTGCCTCAGGTCACTCAGTGAGTCCATGTGAATCCCAACCCCTGTCCCAAACAATCACACCAGAGAAACGCCACACCATCAGGCTGCTCCCCTGTAGCATTTGGGCTCTGTGCTGCCACTCTCAGACCCAGGACTTACTGGCAAGCAATTTGGCCTCAGACCCCACACTTGGTGCCATGCTGTCTCTCAAAGCAGTTCACGTGACTAAAAGCACATCCTCCTTGAGGTCCTTCTAATTCACAGAGTCAGGGAGTCTCAGCCAGGACCTAGTTCCCCTATATGCAGTATTTAAGAGCACAGGCTTTGAAGAGACACTGCACTGAGTTCCAGTCCTGCCTCCTCCACCTCCCAAGACAAATCACTCAGCTTGTCTGGCAGAGCTTGAGAACAGTAAGAATGCCTGGTACTTCTGGATGCAGTGCCTGCCACACAGTCGGTTAGGTCCACTCAGCACTGTCCAGTGCCAATAAAGACAGGTCAGAAACAACACGTCTCCACCCAACACTGGCCACAGACCACTTTACAAACTGATGTCCAGGCCTGGCACAGTGGCTCACACCTGTAATCCCAGCACTTCGGGAGGCCAAGGTGAGAGGATCACTTGAGTCCAGGAGTTCAAAACCAGCCTGAACAACATAGCGAGACCCTGTCTCTACAAAAATAAAAATAAAGTGATATCCAACAAGTCCTGGGCAACAAGCCACAGGATTCCAGCTCATCAGCCATCCATGACCTCTTGACTTTCTTGTGTTCATTCCACTCGCACTTAGGTCCTGAAGACATTCAGGTTTTGGTTTTGATTGATTTTGCGTTTATTGTAGCTACATCTAGCTCCCTCTGTGTGGATCTTGGAACAACCAAAGGTAGCAGAAAGGATTCACCCACAAGCCACATCCCCGGGCAAGCGGCTGGACCTCAATCAAGACACATGGCCCTCTCCTTCCCTTCTCTCTTCAGCAGGTGATGAAACGGATCAGTAACTGAAAGAAGGTCAGTTCCCCGCCTTCAGGAAGACCAAAGCCTGAGCAAACCCCTGGATTAGCCACACAGCACAGAGCTGCTCACAAAGCTCAGGCTGTTTGTGCCTTTTGTTCCGAACCCCAAAACATCTGGTGGTGGTGGCAGACCCTGCCCTTTTATAGTGAATTTACAGCCAGCATTAGCTTAGCCATAAAGACTTCCAAAGTGTTCGGATTGTGAAGTTTTGTCACTCAAGGGACTAGGGGAAGCCTCTTACAGTGGGGATGAAAATGAGAAATTCAATTCTTAGGAAGGTTTCCATGGAACAGTGTGGGAAGCAGAAGGGAACAGTGATCATGTCCTTTCGGAGCCCCTCAGGCTCTTCTCCCAGACACCAGGGAGGGAAAATGCCTCTGCTGGGGCCAGTTTTAAACAGCTTTGTGAGGGCACAATAGATACACAAAGAACTGCATACATTTATGTGTAAACCTTGATAAGTTGCAACACACATATCCAGTACCTCCCAAAGTTTTCTTGCATCTTTTTGTTTTATTTTGGGGTGTGTGTGTGTCTGTGTGTATAGAACATTTAACATATGCCAGACACAGTGGCTGACACCTGTAGCACTCTGGGAGGCCCAGGCAGGCAGGATCACTTGAGGTCAGAAGTTTGAGACCTGCCTGGCCAACATGATCAAACTCTGTCTCTATTAAAAATACAAAAAATTTAGCGGGGCATGATGGTGCATGCCTGTAGTCCCAGCGACTCAGGAGGTTGAGGCAGGAAAATCATTTGAACCAGGAAGGCGGAAGTTGCAGTGAGCAGAGATCAAGCCACTGCACTCCAGCCTAGGTGACAGAGCAAGAGTCCATCTAAAAAAAAAAAGAAAAGAAAAGAAAATGTTTAACATGAGGTCTAACCGCTTAACAAGTTTTAAGGTACAGAACACAGAACACAGCACTGGTAGCTAACCATAGGCACTGTGTCTAGAGCTTATCTAGAGCAGCAGATCTCTAGAGCTTATTTGTTTAGCATAACTGAACCTCTAGACCCATTGAACAACTCATTTCCCTCCAGTCTCTGGCAGCCACATTGTATTCTCTGCTTCTGAGTTTAACTCTTACAGATACCTTGCATAACTGGAATCACGCAGTATTCATTCTTCTGAAATGGTTTATGTTTACAGCCACTTTTGAAAAGTCCAGCAAGATACCAGCAGCCATACCAGTGAAATAATTTGATAGTCTTGTTTGGATGTTTTAAAGTCCTTTACAGAGGTACACTGAGTCTACCTTTTCAGAGTCCTCTCCGGGCCGTTGAAGCGCTCTCTGATCCCCACCAGGCAAACGCCTTGCTTTGTGCTTCCTGGTCCCTTTGTCCATCCGTTATGGCATGGATTGCATTGTGTCGTAGCTAGTGCTGTGTCTGTTTTCATCCACTGGAGTAGACTTGAAAGCAGGGACTGTGTTTCCACCCAGGACAGAGCCAGGCTCACAGCAGTTGCTCCATCAATGCTTCTGAGGGGTAAACTGAAACTCTCATTTATATACTGCTTTCATTCTGATGCTCAGAATGAGAACTGGCGTGGCTTTTCTAAAGGAAAACTTGGCGATTTGGCAATTCATGTCAAAGGCCTTGGAAATGTGTGTGCCTTCGACTGTGACTCTCCTCCTAGAAGTGTATCCTGAAGCAGTAATCCATACTGTCACCAGGATTTGTGTTTAAGGACAGTCAAGGTACCATTGTTTACAATAGAAAAGAACTGGGCTTACCATGATTGTCCAACAATAGGGGTTTGGGGAGAGCAATTGTGGTTCATCCAAATAAGGAAATACTATGCCTGCTGCCATCTCACGCTGTGTGACAGAAGACGAGTTAGGGACATGGGGAAATGCTCATTATGCAAAGTAAAATGTTCTAAGAGTACATAACAGTGTGTAACACATATAGTTATTTTAAAAGGCAAATTATAACTGTAGGGACACATGCACACGAATGTTTGTTGCAGCACTGTTTACAATGGCAAAGACCTGGAGCCAACCCAAATGCCCATCAATGATGGACTGGATGGGAAAAATGTGGCACGTGTACACCGTGAAATATTATGCAGCCATCAAAGACGATGAGCTCGTGTCCTTTGTAGGGACATGGATGAACCTGGAAATCATCGTTCTCAGCAGACTGACACAGGACTGGAGGATCAAGTGCCGCATGTTCTCACTCATGGGCGGGTGTTGAACAGTGGGAGCACATGGACACAGGGAGGGGAGCATCACACACTGGGATCTGTTGGGAGAAATAAGGGAGGGACAGCGGGGGGTGGGGTGTTGGGGAGATATAGCATGGGGAGAAATGCCAGATACAGGTGAAGGGGAGGAAGGCAGCAAATCATGCTGCCATGTGTGTACCTATGCAACAGTCTTGCATGTTCTTCAAGTGTACCCCAAAACCTAAAATACAATTAAATAAATAATAAATAAATAAAGCAAATTATATACATGCATATAAAGAAAAAGAGTCAGTTAAAATACCCCAACATTTTAGCAATGCTTGTCTCTGCGCTGCGGTACTGTGGATGATTTGTTTCTTTTTTCTTTCTGCTTGTTGTATGTTCTAAATTTTCTACAATAAAATATTTTGGGGTGAGTAGCAATAACCTTTATTCTACCTTGTTACCCAACAAGTTTTCCATTGAGAAATTTTCAGATGATCATTCTTTATAAAAATATGTAACGGATTCCTTTAATATAATACCAGAAAATACAAAGACAGACACAAAACTTCCCCTGATTCTCCTGCCCACATAAGCCTTGTTGACTATAATAAACTTTTATAAGATATCAAAAGCATTACTTTAAAAAAATCAGTTAAAATTGGAGTTGAGTAAAACTACTTGTAAATTTGTGCTAAATAGCCTCAAGCGGACCCCTCAGATATCAGGGCCCCAGAGAGACCATTCTTAGCAAAAAGCATGTCCAGTTCCAGGCATTTCACTGCAGAACCAGGGAGTTGACTTGTCAAGGGGAGGATTATATCTTGGTCCTGTGTTTGCTCAAGGTTTTCTGCCTCGGCTCTGAGTAACTTGAAGCATTTCTCAGATCCAGAAACACTGAGTCTCAATTCCACTCCAGCTGAATGTCAACTTCTTTCCGTTGCAGGGTTAGGGTAGGTGAGCCAGGTTCTACATGGACTCTTTTCCCAGGGCCTCCTGAAAATAATGGCCCCTCCCTCCCTCTTCAAGTGGAGTCTCTAAAGCACACTTGGGAAGATCAGGACAACTGAGGGAAAATAGAATTGAGTGGAGGGAGGCAGTGGGTTGCTCAGGGATTCCTGTGTATGTTGTTCCATGCTGGTGTGTGGAGATCCGCTCACTATTAAATGCTGCATTCTCCAGCCTGGGTATGCCACAGTTTATTTGGCCACAGTTGTGCTCAGGGCTGCTGTGAGTGTCCAGTGCAGGAGACCCAGGTGCATTCACAGGTTACTGCCATTGCAAAGCTTTTCCTTGCATTTAATGTCACCAAGTGCTCAGTCCCCTACACATCCCCATGTCTGAAAATCCTGCCTCCAAGTGCTGAGCTGAGCTGAGTAGCAGCTGGTCTGGGTTGTGCTGGAGGTGGTTGGTTACCTACCTGTTAACTCTCCTCCCTGCTTCCTTAGTAACAGACTCCTGTTTTATTCTGGAGTGAAGGTGCCCAGTGAAGCAGCCTCAGTTGCTAGCCTTCCTTGAAGCTCACAGTGGCCTGTAAGCCGCAAGCAGATAGACATGTTTGGTGGATGCAGAGGCATGCACGCTGAGAAAATGACAGCTGACATGTGCCCTGTGATCACTAGCTTCTTTTCTGCTTTTTGGCTGGAACATGGCTATGATAGCAGGAGCTCCAGATGCTCTTCAGGACCTGGACGCAACTTGGTGATAGAAGCCATGCATCAAAGGATGGTAGAGCAGGAAGAGTGAAGGAGCCCAGCTCCCTGATGTCTGTAATGGCCCTCGGCTGTCACACCCAGACTTCTTCCACATGAGAGAGAAAGAGCCTCCTACATTGTTTAAGAACTGTCATTTCTGGCCTCTGTTACACAAACCTCAGTCTCTCTGAGAAGGGCCCCAGGAAACTCCACCTCACAACCTAAATGGTCATGAGTGGATGAATGGATAAAGAAAATGTGGTATACAGCAGATCTGTGAATAACATCATTTAGTTCAATGTCATTTTCCTATAAGGTTGATGGGAGAAAAAAACAGATTCCCAACGGGGGCTCCTGTCTGTGGAGTCTGCACCTTCCCCCATATCTGTGTGTTGTTTTGGGGCACTCTGGTGTCCTACACATCCTCGAGCTGTTCATGTGAGGTTCACTGGCATGTGCACATGGCCCCAGTGAGAGTGAGCATGAGTGTGAGAGTGTGTGAGTGTGGGTGTGAGTGTAGGAGCATGACTGTGGGTGTGGGTGAGTATGGGTTTGTGTGAACAAGTGTGGGAGCATGAGTGTAGCTGTGGGAGACCAAGTTTGAGTGTATGTCAGTGTGTGGGAGTGGTAGGTATGAGTGTGTGTGTGTGAGAAAGTAATGAGTTTGTTGTGTGTGTGTATGGGTATGTGGGAGCATGAGTGTGGGTGTGTGGGCAAGTGTGGGTGTGTGAGCCAGTGTGGGTGTGTGTGAGCAAATGTGGGTGAGCAAGTGTGGGTGTGTGAGCAAATGTGGCTGTGTGTGTGTGAGGGGGTGTGAGTATGGGTGGGTGTGGGTGTGTCAGTGTGTAAGCATAAGTGTGTCGGCAAGTGTGTGGGGGGGTGTCAGCAAGTGTGTGGGGGTGTGTGAGCAAGTATGGGTATGAGTGAGTGTGAGTGCGAGTGAGTGTGGGGAATGTGTGAGCAAGTATGGGTGTGCGTGTGAGTATGGGTAGGTGTATGTGAATATGGGTGGGTGGATGTAAGAATGGGTGTAAGTGTGGGTGTGTGTCAGTGTGAGGGTGAATAAGTGAGTATGGGTATGTGTGTGGGTGTGTGTGAGTGTGGGTGCATGTGAGTGAGTATGGGTGAGTGTGGGTGTGTGAATATGGGTGTGTGAATGTGGGTGACTGTGAGCGAGTGTGTGTATGGGTGTGCGCAAGCAAGTATAGGTGTGTGAGCAAATGTGGGTGTGTGTGTGAGATAATGTGGGTGTATGAATATGGGTATGTGTGAGTGTGTGTGTGTGTGTGTGTGTGAGAAAGTGGGTATATGAATGAGAATGGGTGTGTGTGAGCAAGTGTGGGTGTGTGAGTATGAGCTGTGAGTGAGCAAGAGTGTGTGTGTGAACGTGCCCTGGAATGGGATGGCTCCCTAGCCAGGGCAAGTTCCTGCCTTGCACCCTGAGCTGCCATGACCCTGAACTGGAATAAGCAGGTTAGAAAATGAACGAATGAGTACAAATTATTGTACAAAATAGTAAAGTCTCTGGTAATCCTACAAATGCATGACAGTAAACAACACTTCTCAAAAGTGCTTGGTGAACATGCTATGCTGGTGATTGTTTTTAAACCGTGTGGTGTCAGGAGATGCGCCTAACAATTTTCACTTTGCCAACATTTATTCCTGATTTAACCCACCACCATGACAAGCACTGTCATTCACTGTTTAAACAAAAGTTAGGCAAATAATGCCCCTACTTGTTTTGATTAATCTTTCTTAAATGTATACATAGCTCACATTTATTTCAGTGTTCAATATTAGAAATGTTTTGGTTCTTTAGAAGTTTGGTGATGTTTTTGTGATCAGAAATATGCCACAGGAACTTAACTTTTGTTTATATCAATTCTCCTGTGGTAAACTTGGTTTTGTTACATGTTGTTTTGCTTAAAGTCAATTTCAAAGAACCTATTGATGACATTAAGTGAGGATTCATTGGATATACACAATGGAATACTAAACGAGGGAAATTCTGTCATTTGTGACAACATGGATGAATCCAGAGGGATTGAGTGAAATAAGCCACGTGCAGAAGGACAAATGCTGCATGACCTCACTTACATGTGGAATCTGAAAAGTCCAAAAAAGACTCACAGAAGCAGAGTGAGTGGAGGACACCAGAGGTTGGGCTTGGGAAGGGAAGGGGAGGAGAAGGGGCGTGGAGGGGAGGGGGAGGGGGAGGAGAAGGGGTGTGGAGGGAAGGGGGAGGGGGAGGAGAAGGGGTGTGGAGGGGAGGGGGAAGGGGAGGAGAAGGGGTGTGGAGGGGAGGGTGAGGGGGAGGAAAGGGAAGGGAAAGGGAAGATACTGGTAGAGGGTATAAAGCTCCACTTAGGTGGAAGGAATACATTTTCGTGATCCGTTAAGTAGCATGGTTAATAATAGTGTTGTATATTTCAAAATTACTAAATAGTGATTTTAAATATAACTATAACTCAAAAACGGTAAGCTTGTGAAGTGATGGATGCGTTAATTACCTTGATGTGATCATTCTACAGTGTATACATGTACCAGAACATCGCACTGTATCCTACAAATATATACAATTATTATTTGTCAATCCAAAATTTTTCATAAAAGGGAAAGAGTTCTGCTTCCAATGCTAACTCAGCTATTAACAACGTGAGACTGCACCTTCCTTGTTCCTTGTGTGCATAGCTCTCTTTCCTGGGAACCCCAGAGGGAAGAAGAATGGGCTGTAGGATAAGGGCACCTCCAGGTCTCTTTCAGTGTCTACATATCATAGCGATGGCATGAGAGAGCCTTGTTTAACAGGGGAAAGTGCGTGAGAAGCCAGCCTCGAAGGGAACTCAAAAATACAGACACATCTTCGGGTTCTTTTGTGATGGTGGTGGTTGCAGTTGTAAAAAAAAATTTCAAATGCTAATTTGGTGTAAGTCTTGCTAGCACATGCAGCAAAGATAGTCTTGTCCAGCTCATAACCACCAACCAATTAATCCAGACAGACAGGAGCCTGAGTACTCAAGAACATGCACATAGAGGGGACTTGTCGGACCCTATGAGAGCAGCACCACAGCAACCAGGACGAGCCAGGGCATCCCGCTCTCTTGTCCTGAAAGCCCAGTATAGCTGACAGAGCTGCAATTAGCAGCCCATGACCTTTGTAAAGCTCTGCAATGCTGAACGAGGCTGAGAGAGTGGTTTTAGAGAGAAAGGCTCCATGGTGGTGATGAGTGAGTGGCAGGATCATTGCATGGCCTTTCTGAGATGGGATGCCTGGTATGCGGTGCCCCATGGGATTTCAAAACTCCTCTCCCCAATAGTTCCATCATCCCTCCCAGCTGACTCTGCATGGATGGGCAAACTGAATCCTGAACACTCAGGGTGTGGGAAATGGCTTTCCCATTTGTCTGCGTTTACAAGGCTGGCTGTAACAGAGGACCATGGTCTGGAGGCCTTACACAACCCAGTTCTGGAGGCTGGAAGTCCCAAATCAAGGAGTTGGCAGGTTGCTTCCTTCTGAGGCTGAGATAGGACTTGTTGCATGTCTCTCTCCCTAGTTTGTGGATGGCTGCCCTCACATTGTCTTCTCTCTATGCATGTCTGTCTCCAAATTTCCCCCTGCTATGGTTTGGCTGTGTCTCACCCAAATCTCATCTTGGATTGTAGCTCCCATAATCTCCACATGCTGTGGGAGAAACCCTGCAAGAGGTAATTGAATCCTGGAGGCAGGTTTTCCTGAGCTGCTCCTGTGATAGTGAGTATGTCTCAGAGATCTGATGGTTTTATAAAGAGCAGTTCCCCTGCACATGCTCTCTTGCCTGCCATCATATAAAACATGCCTTTGCTCCTCTTTCGCCTTCTGCCATGATTGTGAGTCCATTAAACCTCTCTGTCTTCATTAATTACCCAATCTGCAGCATTTCTTCCTAGCAGTATGAAAATGGATTAATAAAAGGCACCCTTTTATAAGGACAGGAGTCATACTGAATTACAGGCCATCCTGATGACCTCTTATTAACTTGATTACCTCTGAAACACCCTATCTTCAAATAAAGTTATATTCTGAGACACTAGTTGGTAGGACTTCAGCATATGGATTTGGGAGACACAGTCCAGCCCATGACATCATTTATCAAGTGGGAGGGTCCCAACAGGTGCCAGAAAGGTCATATCCATAAGTGACCCTCACCTGGGTGGGAACTGTGGCAAAGCAGCATGTGCTGCATTGTCAGACTCAGCTGCAGCCAGATGTATCTGTGGGACACCTTTGCTCACCCCTCCAGCCCCGCAACTCTGTTCCATGCCTGGCAGGTCAGTTTTTGTGGACTGCATCTAAGGGTGCCATTAACTTCCAGTTTCAGATAGTTCAGCCTGTGCTGTACAAAATGCAGCCACTAAACACATATGGCTATGTAAATTTAATTTTAAATTACTTAAAATTAACTAATATTTAAATTTTAATTCCTCTCACACTAAGCACATTCCAAGTGCTCAATAGCCACAAGCGGCAAGGCACTGCAGTTTTGGATGGTACAGATGTGCACTCCATCATCACAGAAAGTTCTATAGGACAACACTGGCTCAGCTAGGCGAGGCCCTGGCAGGAGATACAGAGGGTGGGAAGACAGTGAGTCGAGATGTTTATTGCTCCAGCTTCTTTCCTGCCAGTTTGCCAGGGTTGACTGTGACTCTATTGAGTGCCCAACTGTTATCAGGGAGCCCTCTCCAATAACCATTCTCTGGCCTCCTGTAACTGCTCCCTCCTTTGCCCCTTTAGCCCTAGGGCTGGTAATCCTTTCCTGCTGTTTCTTTTCGGGGTGCTGCACCATTCCTTGGTTTTAACCCTAGACCCATACCTTTGTAAATATCCAAATCTCCCCATATGACTAATTTGATGAGTTACCTGTTCCTATAACAAGACCCTGCCATGTTGGAGTGCCAGCATATCAGGGCAGTGTCACCAAATCTAATTTTGCAATAAAAGATGGAAATCTAAATTTTTATATGAAATCTGCATCCTAAATCATGGCAACTTTCAAACATTGAAAGCACAGAAAAATTCATCTACAGTGAATGTGTCCTGTAACTGGCTACCTGTGCTCTATCCCAATGCCAGGCAACCTGGTAATCATCCACTCTGAACACCTTGCTCAGATCAGAGCCTTCTTCCCAGTGACCATGGGGGTTCTAGTGATGTCTTCTGGGTAGCTACCACTTTCCTGTTTCTCCTTTGTCCAGAGATGGAAAGGCTGGAGATCACATTCTTATCTCCAGCTGTGACTTGTTTCCTATGCCTTGACTTGATGCAGCAGTAAGCCAGTGCTGTGTAACAAAGTGGCCCAAACATAGTAGCTTTAAATAAAATCATTTATTATCTCACAGTTTCTGTGGCTTAGGCTTTGAGTCTCAAACACGCCCATGGTTCTGAGTTGTACAATCCAGCTGTATTGCTGAATTATGTACTGACCACCTTCCAGGTACAGGTGATTATGGGACAGGTTCTCCCAGAGGTGGAAGAGAGAATCAGATGCCTAAGGTTAGGAGTAAAGCCTCAGCACAGCAGGAACACCAACTCCACCTCAGAATTCCAGGCAAGAAAGGTGTCCGGGGTTGGGCGAGGGTGCAGGCAGCAAAGAGTTGAAATGGGCGAGTTGAAATGGGCAAGTTGAAATGGGCTGGTTGAACTCTGGAAAGACTGCCTTGGAGGTTGAAGCCGGAGCTGGAGGTGGTGCTAAGTTAAAATAGAAAAGAGGGACCCAATCTTGGGAGACCTTAGTATGTCTATAGGGGTCCCTGGAAATGCAGGAGGGCCCTGGGTCCCATGCTGCTGGGTGGTTCACTTCCTTCCATCAGTTCTCTCTTTCCTATACCTAAGGACCTCTACAGGGATGAGGGGAGGGCTGGTCCCCTTTAGCAGTTCTTAAGTAGATAGCCAGTGCATGACAGGGTCATGCCTCCACCAGCACAGGGCCTGAAATCCCTCAGCTCCCAGCCAAGCACCAGGCTCTGCAGGATCCAGCTGGGATCCTCCACTTTCCCACAATTCCATTGCAGGCTCTCCATAGTGCAGGACCTGTTTTTTCACCCTTTTTCTTATAGGGACTCTGGTGGGGAGAGGGTGGGAAGCAGGGTCCTGCTGCTTTATAGTCCAGCATTCAGTGCTGCCCAGGCCTGTGCTGGGTCCTGGAGAGCCTGAGATGATCAAGACCTAGACCCTGATCTCAAGAAGCTCTCAAGGTAGTGAAGCCTGGTGGCCCAGAGAAGGTTGGGGTTTGGGTTGAAGCTGGAAAGACCTGAAGTTGCCTTTTGGATGAGTGCCCTTCACAGCATACCCAGCAGGATCTAGCTACTGCTTCTGTTGTACCCGGACATCTCCCCTCCATTCTTGGCTCTTGTATTAGTTGGTTCTCACAGTGCTATAAAGAAACACCCGAGACTTCGTAATTTATAAATGAAAGAGGTATAACTGGCTCACAGTTTGCAGACTGTACAGGAAGCATGATGCTAGCATCTGCTCATCTTCTGGGGAGACCTCAGGAATCTTACAATCATAGTGAAGGTGAAGGAGGAGTAGACAGGTCACATGGTGAAGGCGGGAGTGAGGGAAGGAGCCACACACTTAAACAATCAGATCTCACCTGAACTCATTCACTGTCGCCAGGACAGCACCAAGAGGGATGTTGCCAAACCTTTCATGAGAAATCCACCTCCATGGTCCAATCACCTCTCACCAGGCCCCACCTCCATCACTGGGGAATACATTTCAATACAAGATTTGGGCAGGGACACACATCCAAACTATATCAGCTCTGATTATCCAAACCCTGACCACCCTTCAGGGGCAGCTTAGACCACTCGTCCTCTGTGAAGCCTCCTCTAGAGGCTCCAGCCCACAGAGCTCTGGACTTTCAAGCTCTGGACTTGAAAGATCAATACTTTCCTCCTAACCCAATCTAAGATACACAATAATTATTGATAATCTAGATAAGTATGAAAATATGGGTAACAATTACAAGCAATACTACTTTTAAAAATGCTAAGAAACACAGTTATTATCGACAATCTAAATAAGTATGATAATGTGAATGACAGTTATAAAAGGCTAACATGTGTGGAGTTGCATACAATTTGCCAGAACTTGTGCTTCTTCCTCACAGCAACCCAAAAGAGAGATTTTGGCCAGACGTGGTGGCTCACGCTTGTAATCCCAGCACTTTGGGAGACCCAAGTGGGCAGATCACCTGAGGTCAGAAGCTCTAGACCAGCCTGGCCAACATGATGAAACCCCATCTCTAATAAGAATACAAACTTAGCTCGCGTGATGGCACGCACCTGTAATTCCAGCTACTTGGGAGGCTGCAGCAGGAGAATTGCTTGAACCAGAGAGGCAGAGGTTGCAGTGAGCCGAAATTGTGCCACTGCACTCCAGCTTGAGCATCAAGAGTGAAACTCCATCTCAAAAAAGAAGAGAAAGAGAAAGAAAAGAAAGAAAGAAGGAAAGAAGGAAAGAAAGAGTGAGGGAGAGAAAGAAGAAAGAAAGAAAGAAAGAGAGAAAGAAGGGAGGGAGGGAGGGAAAGATTTTACAATTATGCTTGTTTTATAGATGAGAAACTGAAGCAGAAAGAGGAAGTTCTTTTGGTTTCCACGGCTCATAAGTAAATGGGAAGGTCTGACTCAGGACTTCCTGGGTCTGGAGCCACACTCTTCACCATCCTGTTGTCACCTAATTGTTCCCTGTGCATACTGCCCTTCCTAATAGGCTGTGAGCTCTTTGAAGACACACACCAGGCCTGTGTCACCAAGCAAGCAGCAGGTGCTCAGTAAATGCTGATTGGCCTACTGGCTGGTTGATTGCTTCAGAGAAGGGCTTTCTGAACATGCTGAAATCAGGCTGTGACTTTCAGGGTCAGTCCTCAGGGACTGTGCGATTCCAGCTGTGGGCTCCCTCTCCCACTCCAGATCACTGCTATTTACCTGCAGACATTTAAAGGTCAGGGTAGTAATGTTCAGCCATGAACTTATCCTGTCTGCCAGGATCACAGGTATTAAAAAGGCACAGTGTGTGTGTGTGTGTGTGTGTGTGTGTGTGTGTGTGTGTGTGTGTGGCAGGCAGAGCTCCAGGTGAGGTAGCTGCTACCACACTGGGTTTACTCCAGAGTGTCTGTTTTCTCCCAGCAGGCTTGGTAGAACTGGACTAGATTTGGGGATCTTCTATCAGGGTCTCTGCTGGAACTCCAAAACCCAAGCCTGCTCTGTCATAAGGTCTCTGAACTGTACGCTGTAGCCATCCAACCTATTATTGAATTTTGATCTCGCCTTATGCCACTCACCAATAATTTTAGACAAGTTTTTTTTTTTTTTTTTTTTTTTTTAGACAAAGTCTGGCTCTGTCATCCAGTTTGGAGTGCAATGGCTCAATCTCACTCACTGCAACCTCCACTTCCCAAGTTCAAGTCATTCTTCTGCCTCAGCCTCCCCAGTAGCTGGGATTATGCACCACCATGACGGATTAATTTTTGTATTTTTAGTAGAGACAGGGCTTCATCATGTTTGCCAGGCTGGCCTTGAGCTCCTGACCCCAGGTGATCAGCCCACCTTGGCCTCCCAAAGTGCTGGGATTACAGGCATGAGCCATCACGCTGGGCCAATTTCAGGCAAGTCTTAACTCCGTAACTAGACCAAGCTCCCTCTAGGAAGTGGGCAGAGGCCTGAACATCCAGGCTTGTTTGCCCACAGCCTCTAGCACAGGCTGCACACAGTGGAGATGCTCAGTGAACGGCTGGCTGCTAAGGAGGGAGTCTGATTCCTGCATCTTCAAAAAAGCTCCCAAGATAGAACTGGCCATGGCCATTGTGGCCCTGCCTCTGGGCCATAGCATGGGTGGGAAGGGAAGAAGAGAGGCAAGGAGAAAGGCTGCTCTTGGGAACAGTCTCCATTAGTGCTGCATTTTTAATGATTTCTAAGGTATTGGATTAGCATGGCCAATTGTTAAGAATATAACAAAGAGACATCAGAAGAAGCAGTGGAAACATGACAGTCAGTTTGGTCCATTGGACACATGAGTGTCCTGCCTCATCTCCCTCCAGAGTTCCCATGATAGCACCAGAGATGCTATAACGCCTCCCTCTGACCTATAAGGGATAGTCTCTGGCTGCTCTTCTCTCATCTCTCCCTCCTTCACTGCACTTCAGCCTCAGAGGCTTCCTCCTGCTCCTCCGTCACACAGGGGCAGCTCCCACCCCA
Source organism: Saimiri boliviensis (assembly GCF_048565385.1). Taxonomy (NCBI): domain Eukaryota; kingdom Metazoa; phylum Chordata; class Mammalia; order Primates; family Cebidae; genus Saimiri; species Saimiri boliviensis. The sequence continues at coordinate 123,408,212 of NC_133449.1, forward strand.
GGGCCACCTGTACTGTGAGTGCTGACAAATGCACACACTGTGTGTAGATCTGTACTCCACACTCATCAAGATGTGAAACATTTCCATTGCCTGAAAAGGTTTGTTTTATGATCACAGCAATCAATGCCCCCCCATAACTACCCTAAATGCAGTTGCACCCAATAACAGAACTTCAAATCTGTGAAGTAAAAACTGACAGAAACGAAAGGCAAAAAAGACAAATCCACAATTATAGTTGGAAATTTTAACACTTCATTTTCAGTAATTGATGGAAGAAGTAGACAGAAAATGTGTAAAGATACACTTGAAGGACACTCTCAATCAACTTGAATGAATGACTTACAGAACCCTACAACCAACATTTGCAGAATACACATTATCTTACTTTTTTTTTTTTTGCAGAGTCTCACTCTGTTGCCCAGGCTGGAGTGCCATAGTGCAATCTTGGCTCACTGCAACCGCTACCTCCACATCTGGCTAATTTTTTGAATTGTAAGTATAGATGGGATTTTACCATGTTAGCCAGGCTGGTTTCAAACTCCTGACCTCAAGTTATCGGCCTGCCTCAGCATCTCAAAGTGCTGAAAATTTTATTTCAAACATTTACCAAGAGAGAGCATAGTCTGGGCCATTGAAAAGAAGATTCTCCACAAAGTTAAATGAATTAAATCATGCAGTGTCTGTATTTTGCCTATATTAAATGAAATTAAAAATCATTAACAAGCAAATATTTGGACAATGCCCAAATATTTGGAAACTAAACAAAATATTTTTAAAGCACATACAAATTAAGACAATAACAAGGGAAGTCCAAAGGTGTATTTAAAATAAATTATAATAAAAAAGCACAACATATCAAAATTTGTGTCATGTAGCTAAAGTAGGACTTAGAAAGAAGTTTGTACTTTTAAATGTTTATGTTAGAAAGAAAGAAAGATTTAAAAATCAAAAGAACCAACAGCTAGTTATTTGGAAAAACAAATACAATTGATAAATCTGTAGCCAGACTAATAAGAAGAGAGATTAGGGAGAGCAGGGTGGAGGTGAACATCTAACCAACCAAGCATGACAGAAGAGATGCTGTTATAGAACCTACAGAAATTAAAAAGGTAACAAGATAAAATATTGTAGACAGCTTTATGCCAATAAATTCAAAAGCATAGATGAAGTGGACAAATTCCTTCAAAGACAAAAATTATCAAAATTCACAAAAAAAGAAATAGAAAATTTGAGTAACCTTATATCTATTAAAGAAATTGAATTTTAATACTTTCCTACAAAGAAAAATCCCAGCCCTTCACTGGTAAGTTTTATAAAACTTACAAGGAAGAAATTCAACCAATCCTACATAAACTCTTGAAGAAAACAGAGGAGAAATACTATTTCCCAACTCATTTTGTGAAACTGGTATAACTGTTATACCATGACTTAACGAAGATATTACAAGAACATAAAAGCATGGACCAATATTCCTCATAAGCTTATAGAGACATTTTAAAAGGTGGTATAATGCAATATTTATTTATATAAAATGTCATTCAGATTTCAGAACAATTTGTAATTATAAGTCCATTTTATATGTATTTATATATACACACATATACATGTATATGTATGTATATACCTGCATGTGTGTAGATATATATCGGTGTGTATGTAAATAGAGATAGAGAAAAGGAAAGAAAAGAGAAGAGAGGAGAGGAGAGGTGAGGAGAAAAAAGGAAAAAGAAATTGAAGGCTGTATGTTAAAATGTTCCCAGTGGAAAGTGAGATTTAATTTTTGTTTTGTTTTTTGCTTATCTAATTTTTCCTGAGATAAACATTGTATATTGTATATATCTTTTCAATTTTTCAGAAATATTAAATTTTTTTTAAATGTTAAAGGAAGTATGAATCCAAGATGGAGACAGCCCCGCTCCAGTCCCCAGGTGATGTTGAAGTTGCCATCATCGGAAGCAGTCACAGAGGACACTTGCCTAGCTGCAGAAGGAGGAACCCACTCCACTCAAGGTGAGTTTCCCTTGAGTAGCTCAACAGTTGTTGACTGGATATGTCATTATTTAGAAACCCTCTTTGCACATTCCTTTCCCTAAAAGATTTGCAGAAATTAGAGACGTGTTCATATGTGCTGTCCCCTCCCTTGTTCATGCCTCTCATGCATCTATGCCTCCTCAGAAGTCGGGGAGAGGGAACTCTGTCTGAATAGCACTTTCTAAGGGAGGCTTTTCCTACACTCACAACCCAAATCCAAAGGATATTCCTCTGTGTGGCGAATTTAGTCTTTATCGGTCTGCAGCACTGCCTCTCCCACCTTCCACCACCGTGTCTCCAAAGACATCTGTCTTCCCCAGTCCCTGTGGTTGAGGTGGAGCTTTCAATCTCAGTTTTCTCCAACCACACCCCTTGGTCACAGATTGGGTGAGTGACTGCTGAATGGCCATAGTCCTCTCTGGGGATTTTCACAAAGGGATTTTCACAGAACTAAGTTCTCTGTTTCTCCTTGGCTCCCAAGCTGTAAGAACATATCCATAGCCCTGCTAGAAACCCTGGTGTCTGGGAAAAGCCTGAGAGGAGAAGCTTGCCAGAGGAAAGGCAGCAAAATGGAGGGTGTCTCCTTGGACCCACTGCCTGTCTTTCTAGTTACCGGAGCCAGTTCATCTTCTCTACTTGGACTATTTTGTGTTGAGTTTCCACTGCCAGAAAATGAAAGAATCCTAACTAGTAAGACTTCATACACTCATAGCACCTTTTCCTTCATAGCACATGAATCAGTCAACAGTATATTCCATTTTGTTCTGTTTGATGTTTTCTTCCACCAATCTGTAAGCCCATCAGGGCAAAGTCCATGTCTCTTTTATTCACCACTGTTTGTGTGTGTGTGTGTGTGTGTGTGAGTGTACGTGCGTGTGTGTGTGTGTGTGTTTAGAAACAGGGTATTGCTCTGTCTCCCAGGCTGAAGTACAGTGGTGCAATCACAGCTCATGGCAGCCTCCAACTCCTGGGCTCAAATGATCCTCCTGCGTCAGCCTCCCGAATATCTGGGACTATAGGTGCATACTACCATGCCCAGCTACAGTTTTATATTTTTGTAGAGAGGGGGTCTCGCTATGTTGGCCAGACTGTTCTCAGGTTCCTGGTGTGAGTAATCCTGCAACCTCAGCCTCCCAAAGCATTAGGGCTACAGGTGTGAGCCACCATGCCTAGCCTTATACACCACTGTTTACCCAGCACCTGACACAGTGCTTCCCTGGAAAACATGAAGACTTTATAAATATATGGGAAATGAATGAGCAAATGCATATATGGGCCCAGTTACTAAGCTGTGTCGAATTTTTCTCTGACTCTCTATAAATTTAGACTCATCCTACTAATAGAGATTTAAAAAGAGAGGTGTTCTGCTTCTCACTTGGCCCTGCCAGGCAAGGTAGCTTCTGAGCTTCAAAAAAAAGTGGACACTTCAAACTCAGTCGTGTCTCACACCTCCCTACACTCCCACTCCCATCCTCTCATGCAGCTCCTCGAGCTCCATGCTCAGTGGGATCCCATGGCTTAACCTTCCAGGATAATTTGAAATGGACAAGTTCATGAATGCTCCACTGCTACCATCCCCAGCCCTCAGAGCCCCCAATGCCAACGGGGCTGGTGAGCCTGTATCTGTGTTTATAGGTGCAAGGGTGGAGTTCAGCAGGAAACAGAGGCGGTCACTCAAGAGGAGTGGAATGTGGTGTTTCCTGTTCTTCCCTGGTGAACTCGATAGCTTAGGCCTCTTCATCTACATTCAGACTGCCAAAAGGGGATATGGAACTCATGGGCCCTCCATCACCTAAGTGAGAATCACCTGAGCTTGTTAAATCCAGATTCCTGGGTTCCAACCTAGACCAACTGAATCTCTCTGATGTAAAGCCCTAGGAAATTTTCTTTTAACAGTAGTCCCGGGTGACACTGATTCATGGAAGAGTTCAGGACAAGGTTTAATTTGTTCTAAGCCTCCTGTTCACCTCATCCGTGTGGTAGGAATTCCTACCCAGAGATGTGGGCAAGGCTGAACACACAACACCCAGCGCTAGACAGATGATCCACGGTGGTTTGTTAGTCACATGGACACACAGTCCAGAGAAAGAGGGCACCACATAGCACACACAGCCACACAGGGGCTGCACTCAAGAAATGAATGAGTAACCAGGGACTGTGAGAAGCAGCCTTTGCAGTGTCAAGAGGGTGAGGTGCCCCCGGTTCCTGCAGGAGAAGGTAAGTATCTTGTTTGAATTCCATGGGCTGGCAAGGCACTGAAATCCACTACACCTAAGCAGGAGCTGTTTTTGGTCCCTTAATAAGGAGATCTATTGAGCTATGGGACCTCATCCATAGGAACAGAGTTGGTAGGGGAACTGGCAGCTCAGCTGTTGGAGACCCTTCCTATTCCATCAACTCTCAAGGCACCACTAATATTGAGTCTTCAGGCTGGGCATGGTGGCACATGCCTGTCATCCCAGCACTGTGGGAGGCTGAGGCAGGAGGATCGACTGAGCTCAGGAGATCGAGACCAGCGTGGGCAACACAGTGAGACCCAGTTTCTGTCAAAAAAAGTTAAAAAAAAAAAAAAAAAACTTAGCTAGGCATAGTAGCACATGCCTGTAGTCCCAGCTGCTCAGGAGGCTGAGGTTGGAGGATCACTTGAATCCAGGAGGCAGAGGTTGCAGTGAGCCGAGACCACGCCATTGGGCTCCAGCCTGGGCAACACAGCAAGACCCTATCTCAAAAAACCTATAATATATACAGGTTATATAATGTATACATATTCATCTATATATTAATTTGCATTATATATAAATACATATATTATATATTAACATATACAATATAGATATTAATATGTGTAATATAAATTATAACATTTTATAATAATATAAATTACACATATATGATATATTAATATATCATACACAAATATATATTATATGTAATATAAATAATATAACATTTTATAATATAAAACTATCCTTATATATCTATATGTACATGTAAGTATCTATATGCATATATATCTATATATGTACATATTTAGATTGAGTCTTCATTTGAGTTCCTAAACCACACCCTTCTGCCACCTCCTGCAGTGAGCACAGCCTCCATCAAGCTGCCTGGATGTCTATGATTGCTTCAAAGTGGGCACACAATAATTGCAGGCTCGGGTGAGGATTAAACTTGGGATACTCTAAGGGGAAAAATGACAGTGCGCATGGACTACCCTAAACCATTAGCTTTAGCACTGAGAGAAAGTGGGAGAAGGGAGCTCCATTTCCAGGAGCTCCATGCACCTGGAACACCTATAGGTGACCCTGAGTGTTAGGCCTGTTGGAGTGCTCCACACCATTTTCCAGGGAGCCCAGCCTCATGTTGAACCTGACAGCTGCACAGTGCTAGCAGTCAGCCAGGGACGAAAGCCAAAGAGGACTCTCACATTGCCCCCAGCCCCAAAATACAGAAAGAAGGAACAAATCCAGGCCCATACTTCAAAAGGCCAGCCCTTTTAAAGAATGAACAGTATCCACAGAACACCAGCTGAGAGGCCACCTGTCATCAAATAAATAAATACAAATAAAAATCCCAGCAAGCTTGGCTCTTATGTCCAGTTCCATTTATGGCCCTTTTGATCTTTTTTCACTTTCCCTAGCAGTTCCACTGGTATTCCTTCCCACCACCCTGGCCAAATACATAGATATCTCACTTTCGGGGGGAAAAATGTTTCTCACACAGTTGGTCTTTCCATATTTCCAATGCTGTAAATAAAATCTCTATAGGCGTGGAGACTTTTCATTCATTAATTTATTTGATAAAGTTTTATTGATCGTCTAGTATACTCTAGGCTCTGTACTGGGGGCCTTTGGAAACCCAGGATGGATAACAGAGGGAGACCCATGCAGTAGAATCCTAGGCTATAGTTTTAAAAGATGAGACAGTTTTACATCTACTGTTATGAAAAGATTTTCAACAAAGATTAATTTTGTTAAAAGTAATGAGAAAACAAGGTGTCATATTGTACTGTTTGCATTACAGAAAGAGGGAAGAAAGAAGATAGAGGCTGAAGGAGGAGTAAGAGGGGGAGCAGAAAAATGACTCATTTCTGCATTAACCCTTTAGAAAAATACATAAGAATTTGAAACATGGCTGCCCCTGGGCAGGGGGTGGAAGACAGGGAATGAGGGTCTCCAAATTGAAAAGTCTTTTTATTATACACTCCTTGCTATTGATCCAATTACATTTTTTTCTTTTTAGAGAATTCCTAAGTCTCAATGATCTAATTATTTTAAAACACATTTATGCATTACCTTTTTTCCCAAAAATAAAACACTTTGAAGTAAAAGTCATAAAAATGAGAAAACTTCTAAGTCAGGTGGAGGAAATAGACTAGTGATAATCTAATTAGTAAGCAATGTAGTAAATGATAAAACATTCATGGAGCTCTTTGAGTTCTTCAGGAAGGTGCCTAACTTGAGTGGAGAAGTCAGGACAAACTTATGGGGAAATAATATCATGATTAACCCTTTTAAATGAGTGGAATTGAAGGCTACTGTCTTTAATGTCATTTAGTTGTCAAACAAATAATAAAACAACGACAAAAACCCACAAAACACCCAAAGGATCCCTGGAGAGATTTCCGAGGTCTCATGTGGCTTCTGGGGAAAGTTCAAGGCTGATGCCAGATGCTCACAGCAGAAATGGCATATCCCTCACAACCCTACAGTACCCAAGGATGCTTAGTTATCAGGGTAAAATAGCAGGCCAGAGTTACAAAGCTAATCCAAGCTAAGAGCCATTTGCATAAGAAGTGAGCATTTGCAGAAATCATTTCTTAATTAGCATATTGGTCAGTCTGCCCATTCTAAATCTCCACCAATATGCAAAGCTGGTTAGGGTCTCCCAGGCTTTGATTTTTCAGAGTTGTCTTTTAAGGGCTTCATTTCTGTCAAGTGAAATGAAATTTCTAAATTCCAACTTCATAGGGAACTGCCCCATTCTCTCCCCATCTCCATTCTTCAGCAACCTCTTAGAATGTGTGTTCTTTAAAAAGAGACAAGGTCCTCGCTGACATCTTTCTTTAGAGAGCTCCATCAAAATCCTGCACTTACCCAGTGTCCTTTCCTTGGCCACCGGTAACCAAGGAAACAGGATGCTATGGTAACACAGGGAGGAGAGGAAAGGAGGCATCCTGAGCCCTTCTGCATTCTTTCTCCTCTCTCCTGGAATCAAGGCAGCTACAGGACAGGAAGAACCCCTGCTGGGGGAGAGACTACTCTCAGTTCCCCAGGGGAAAAAGGACCAGGATACCTGCATGGGTGGCTTCATGGCGGACACCCAGAGTTTCTCATTTCACAACTTGAAGACTGGTGCCTCAGGATCCTCCAAAATGATGTCCTTTTCTAAGACAAGGATACAGCCCACTCTAGGATGCATAATATAATGCTCCAAATGCCCAGGTGTAAATGTCTGTGCATAAATGTTTATTCAAATGTGTGAACAAGATACAGGTTACAAGCATGAAGAAGCAAAGCCCTAAATATAACTGAAATGGGAATGGATGACCAAATGACCAACCGTTGCACAGACTTCGGCAGCGTTGAACTCGTCTCTTGGTTTTGCTCTGCCTTCCCATTTCCATGGTCAGCCCCCTCTGATCATCTCTAGCTCTGCCTCTCCGGCCCCCTCCTCCTGCACCGTTCTGTTTATGTCCCTGCCTTCCTGCTTCTCTCTTGCTCTCTCCCTTTTTGCCTCCCCTGACCAGCAATTCTCCTGTCACTCTCAGGATGGGGTGGCTGAAAGAGAAAGAGTCTTTATGTTCTGGGTCCAGAGCTCAGGCCCCACCGAGGCCAAATGTAGCTCCCTTCAGATAGGGCCTCGTTGTTCACTTCCTGTGGGAGGGCCTCCAGGAGAGACAATCAGGGCTCTCCCTGAAGGAGGTCAGGAAGTGACAAATTGTGATAAGTGTGATGACATCATAAATCACCCCAGGGCTGTCTGCTGCAGTGTGAGGGGAGGCCTGCCACCTGCTCGCCAACATTTTGTTCGTTGAATCTTTTTTGACATTCCTGAGATTTCTCATCTGAGTTTAAAAATCCTTTCTCTGGTTTTTACCTGCAATCTGCCTCACCAGGAGTCACTTGCTCTAATTTCCAGCACTGACTCACTCTGCTGGAACCGTGGTCTCCCACCTGTTTGATCACACACCTCTATCAGTCAAAAGTTGTTGAGTAGCCAGGTCTGCTGGTGCACTGTGATCCCAGCCACTCTAGAGGCCACGGCTGGAAAATTGCTTCAGCCTGGAAATGTGAGGCTGCGTTGAGCTATAATCATGCCACTGCACTCCAACCTGGGCAGCAGAGTAAGGCTCCATCTCTAAAATAAACAAATAAATAAAATGAATTAAAACAAAATAATTATTGAGCACGGACCTCCCCTTAATATGAGTACCGGCTTATAAATCACATACATGTACTGCAATGCTAATGTTTTGCACATGATATAATATGCACGGAAATGAGACTTGATAAGGAAATGATAATATATTATGATATCTTCTTCCGTAACACAAATCAACCACCAAATCAACAACACTAACCCCATGTTAGTCTATCCAGTCCCTCTAAATGGCCAAGTTCTTTGTTTTGCTCCTTAGGTCCGCAGGTGATGGTCCCCCAAGAACTCGGGGAGGATTGGCAGGAGGAGCAGAGTGTGAGGCTTATTTGTCAGGGGGTGGACTCACTTCCTGCTGTAGCAGAGGACCACAGACTGAGTGCCTTAAACATAGAAATGCATTGTCTCATAGTTCTAGAGCTGCAAGTCTGAGCTCAGGGTACCAGCAGGCTGGCTTTTAACAAAGCTATGAGGGAGAACCTGTTTCCTGCCTCTTTCAAATCAGTTTTAAAATCCAAATCATAACGGAGCGAATGAAAAAGGAAATAGCAAGCAGCGTCTTTAGACTGGGGTGTGGGCATGAAGCTCCTTCAGGTGGGCAGAAAGGGGCAGCCCGGAGAGGCAGGAGCCCCTTTGCCAGAGCTGCCTGCTTCCAGTGGGTGGGGGCTCCTCTCTGAGAGTGGAGACCACCAGACCACAAGTCTACTTCCAGGAGTGGGGCTCAAGTCAGCTGCTAGTTCTGGAAAAGTCTCCACTCACCAAAGCAGTTTCACATCATCTTTTCTTCTGAAGTTCCCAAAACACTTTGTAGCTATTATTTCTAGAAGAAACTGCTGCTCTGCAAAACACGACATGTCTCTGTTTGAAATAGCGACACAGCCAGGCTGTTCCCAGAACAACAAGGACACGCCCTCCCAACTCCTGATTATAAGGAAGCCACATCATGGTGTTTGATTCCTAAACAAGAATTGAACATTTGTCACTTGTACTATTTAATTATGACCCAAGAGATTTGCTAACATCTCACATTCTGTCTACAGTGCCAGTTTAATTTGGATATTAAAGAGACACAGTCACTATATAGTTACCTAGTAACAAGTGTTAAACTTCAATAAATAACATTTTTAATAACAAGGTTCTGAAATGCATAGATCACACTTCCGTGTTCATTGTCTAAGAAAAACATTTTAATTATCTATTGACACATATTGCACGTGGAACAACCACCTTTTTAAAAGATAAATGGGTTTATAGGCAAGTCGGGTTAATTAAAAGCCAGTGGAGTATTACAAGTTTATTTACGGGGAAATAGTCACTGTAGGAGAAGAATGGTTCTTACACAGTTGTCAGAATTCTGCAAATGTATTGTTTAATAACCACTTGGCACTTAATTATGGTGAGATGGTGAGAGCTTAAATCTAAACTGAGCGTGCATTCCAGTTATCTCTTGTAAATGTCTTCCCCTCGGTGACATAGACTTTCCAGGTCAGACGACACCAAGGCAGGATCTGACCTTGTGTGAAATTGCGACCAAGAGTTCCCCAGGACCACGGGCCTGTCCTGAGCAGGAACCTGTTCTCATCCTAAATGTCAAGAGGGAAAGTTCAGGTTCAACTCTAGAGGTGAGGTGAGCTCTGAGGAAGGTCTGTCTACAATTAAAGTCCAACTCCTACCATTAACTCCTCACGGGGGTATTCAAGGGTCTTCATCATCAAGCCTCCACCCACTTTTCCAGGCCTGTCACCCCCCACTTCATTCACCTGTACCTCTGAAACCCAGCATGTGCCTCACTAGCTCTACTCTCCTACCACAAAGAGCCCAATATTCCAGACAGTGGCTGTTCTATGAGCTCCATCCCATAGGAACGGTGAACAATAAATCCTCAGCCAACTTGTGATGATTTCACAGCATAAGCAAGGAATAAATCTTTGTTTTAGTAGTCTTGGAGATTTAGGTGAGGGGGTGCTTGTTATGCCAACATAATATAGCCTGTGCTGACTCATGTACTTTCCATATCAATCCCAGAACCTGACAAAGAAAAGATGCTTGGGAATGCTTGACAGTGAATGAACCCATTAGTCAGTCAATGCATCTGCCCTTTCTTCCCTCTCGAATATTATCAGATCCTGAAAAGTCACATTCCAGGATTCTGCAGGTTGTTAAGCATCGCTCCCAGGGTGAGGTGAAGAAGCCCCACTACTGAGCTGAGAAGTGTAATTCCAGTTTCTGCTCAGAACCTCCAATAATGCACTGACCCACGGTTATTACTGTGAATAACTTGGCTTTTGTGGGGGATGTGGCAAGAGTCACAGGGAGTAATGAGTCACTGAACAAACATCCCTCTGTGTGTGTGTGTGTGTGTGTGTGTGTGTGTGTGTGTGTGTGTGTCAATGTATGTGTGTACGAGGGCCTTCCCATCACCCATTCTCCTGCCTCTGGAAATGACGACCATTTTTTTTGGTTGTGGGAGACAGGGTCTCACTGTGTCACCCAGGCTGCAGTGCGGTGGCATGATTTCCACTCACTGCAACCTCTACCTCCTGGGCTCACGCCATCCTCCAACCTCAGCCTCCTGAGTAGCTGGAACTACAGGCACACATTACCATGCCTGATTACTTTTTAAAATTTTTTGTAGAGATAAGGTCTCACTATGTCGACCAGGCTAGTCTCCAACTCCTGGCCTCAAGCAGTCCTCCCACCTCAGCCTTCCAAAGTGCTGGGATTACAGGCTTGAGCCACTACACCGACCTGACCCCCAGTTTTCCTTCTGGGGACCTGCCATCATCCCCACTCTCAGGTCATGTGGTTTGCATCGCATTGTCCACACCCCCAGTTCTAAAAATGAGTATAAATTGTCAAGGCTACAAATCAAGATAATGATACAGCTAAAACTAGAACCCAAACCTCCAACCCTGGCCGTAATTCACTCATGTTGGGACTCTGGTGTGCTCCTGCTCTGACCTCGTGCTAGTTCTGTGAATGCAGTGAGGAAACTAGACAGAGAGGATGCCATCAGAGTGTTCAGAGCTCAGTCCGATGCTCCCTCCACTGCAGCACCTGTCCCTCCCTCCCTCTCTATCCAGAAAACCTCCCTCTACCCTCCTCACCACCGTCTTCCCAAAGCCTCCCCTAACTTCCTCAAACCTTGCTGAATCTCTCTTTTCTCTGAACTTTTTCTGCCGCAGTCCTCAGCATGTGAACAGATGCAGTTCAGGCAAGTCGCCCAAAGACATGACCAGCTACGGCTGAGAGCATCAAGGCCTGAAAGAAGAGGGACCACGGATGCTATGGGGTGATGCCTCTTCTCAGTGCCCACAGACCCATGGAAGCCGGAGCTGCTTGGCTCACAGAGGGCGCACGGGGATCCACCAGCTGTCTCCTTCTCACCCAGCTCAGGAGTCCCTGGCTGATCCCTCCATCCACCTTGCCTCTGACCAGGTCATAGCATCTGGCTCTCCACCTCCAGGGAAGGAAAACAGGAAGTAGTGGGAAGTGACAGGGCCCTAAACCACTTGGATGGAAATAGAGTCATTGGGAGCCATGGGGAGAAGGACTGGGCCAAGAAGCTGATTGCATTGCTCCTGGCAACCACACGTCCCAGCAGGTCAGTCAATACTGCAGTGCCCACTGGGATGCGGTTTCCTGAAGCTCACAAAAGAAATCTATATTTTTCTCAGGAGCACCAACCCTTCTCCAGGCAGCACACGTTCGTCCCCTCCTATCTGCGGGCAGCAGAAAGGGACAAAGAAACCAAGGCCAGAAGGTGACTGAGGCTGTCTCTAGACTAAGAGCCCTAAAAGGGAATATGGCATTTGACCTACACGCTTACCCTTTCCTTCACTCTCCATGGCAGTACCTCTCAGCCCCACAATTGCAAAGGACTCCGAATTGAAATGTGATTTTTCAGTTTCTCTCCTTTCCAATCCAGCCTAATAATAATAGCTAATATTGATTGGGCTCTTACTACGTGCTAGACTGTCTATAAAACTCTTTACATGTATTAACTTGTTTAATCCTTGAAAATCCCAGCCCTGTGGGATAGATATTAACTAGTATCCCCATTTTTGTGGCTGAAGAATCTGACGCACAGACCAGTTAATTAACTCGCTCAATGTCACACAGCTTGTTGGCAGTAGAGGCAGACAGCCCAGACTGTGCTGTCGCACCCCTCCAAGGGCAAGGTGTTTGGAACTGGACCAGTGAATCTCAAAATTGCAGCACTAGCCCTTGCTAGCTCTGTGATTTGGACAAGCTACCCAACCTCTCTGAACTTCATTTCTTCATCTGTAATGCGAACATGATAACAACAATCTTGTAAGATTACCAGGGAATTCCAAGGGTATTACAGGGTAATTCCAAGATTTTTTTAGATGACTCACCACACTTTCCACCCCCACCACCCATCCGACTCTGAGCTCTAGCAATACCAAATTGTCTTCATTTTGCGCATGTGTGCCTTTACATATCTCTGCTCCCTTTGAAAGCATTCTCTTACCTACCCCCCAAGAGGAGCTTGTCTGGCCAGCTCCTCTCCTGTCGGATCTCAGCTGGATGCTGCCACCTCTGAGAAGCCTCCCTGCCTTCCCAACTCTGCACTGTCTTTTCAGTGTTCTCCCAAACCCCTGCACATCCCTACCACAGCACTCATCACACTCGACTTGAACTGTCCAAGCACAGGTCCATCTCCCCTACTGGGCCGTGAGCTCTGCAAGGGCAGTGGCACTGAGCCCATCCCATCCTGAATGCACAGTGTCTAGCAAGTGCCTGGAATAAAGATCGGTAAATATTCGTTGCACAAATAACTAAATTGAAATTTCTTGTTATTTACGCTAATATGCCTGCTTAGTCCCTCCTAGCACATGACAAGTATCCTGAAGACAACAATGGTGTTTTCCTGTTTGTCACTAAATTGCCCACCATTTCTAGCACAGAAAAGCAGAGCTGAGGCTAAGGCGAGGTAAGTGAAGTGCCTGGGGTGAAAATTCTAAGGAGACACGACTCTCAGCTTCATGCAAGTGCAGGCTGGACACAGAAGGCCTCTGTTTATAATATCTAATTTAAATTAATGGTGACCCAGCAGCTGGGTTGTAAATCTCTACCTCTTCCCTAGAGTTCTCATATTCATGATGATTCTTATTCCTCAGCAAAGACTGACAGAGACATTCTTCCCAGCTTCCTTTGGGCCCCTCTTGGGAGGCGTTCCCAGCGCCAGATGCAATGCAACCACGAATGTAGTGATTTCCACTGTGCTCAGAGTTATCGTGGCGAGTTACCTGTAGGAGGCAAACGTATTGGGATATTAGAAGCTGAACAAGGTCTTCTTCCATGAAGACCAAGGAAATGCTAAGGACAATCCATGAGCATCGGATGGAAATCACGCAGGGAGGGAAACAAGAACATTCCAGGAAGAGAGCTGAATAAACAAAGCCAGAAAATGCCAAATTCATCAGGGGTCCCAAGGAAATTCATCAGATTGACCCTCAACCTATACGCCAATGAGTATGACCAGAGAGGTGAGTAACACTAACCCCTCACCTTTTCATAAAGTCTGCAAAGCATTGCCCCAACTATTGTTTCATGGGGGTCCCTACAATGGAATTGTAATTATTCATATTTAAATGATGTAGAAATTGAGGTTTAGAAATTAAGTGGCTTGCACACAGCTGGTAACGTTGGTTTCCAAGACTTGCTAGACAACTTTGACATCCACCACCCCCAGTCCTTGAGAATGATACCCATTGCCAAAGTCCCTTATGCCTACTGTCCACGTCCCATGGAGAGTTCCAAGGTCCGGAGCTTCCTGCAACCTGGATTCCATGACTTTTTATTTTATTGTATTATACTTTAAGTTCTGGGGTACATGTGCAGAGCAGGCAGGTTTGTTACATAGGTATACACATGCCATGGTGGTTGTCTGCATCCATCACCCTGTCATCTACATTAGGTGTTTCTCCTAACGCTATCCCTCCCCACCCCTCCACCCCCCAACAAGCCCCAGTGTGTGATGGTTCCCTCCCTGTGTCCATGTGTTCCCATTGTTCATCACCCACCTATGAATGAGAACATGCAGTGTTTAGTTTTCTGTTCTTGTGTTAGTTTGCTGAGAATGATGATTTCCAGCGTCATCCATGTCCCTGCAAAGGACAAGATTTTTTATGGCTGCACAGTATTTCATGGTGTATGTGTGCCACATTTTCTTTACCCTATCTATCAGTGATAGGCATTTGGGTTGGTTTCAAGTCTTTGCTATTGTGAACAGTGCCACAATAAACATACATGTGTATGTGTCTTTATAATAGAATGATTTATAAGTCTCTGGGTATATACCCAGTAATGGGATTGCTGGGTCAAATGGTATTTCTAGTTCTATATCCTTGAGGAATTACCACACTGTCTTCCACAATGGTTGAACTAATCTACACTCCCACCAAAGTATAAAAGTGTTCCCATTTCTCCACATCCTCTCCAGCATCTGTTGCCATGACTTTTTTTTTTTTTTAAGATGGAGTCTCACTCTGTCGCCCCGGCTGGAATGCGGTGGCACCATCTCTGCTCACTACAGCTTCCACCACCAGTGCTCAAGCAGTTCTCCCACCTCAGCCTCCAGAGTAGCCAGGACTATAGGTGTGTGCCACCACACCCAGCTAATTTTTATATTTTTTGTAAAGATGGGGTTTCATCATGTTGCCAAGGCTGGTCTCAAACTCCTGGGCTCAAAAAATCCACCTGCTTTGGCCTCCAAACGTGCTGGAATTATAGCATGGTGTCCGAGCCACCATGCTCAGCTCCATGACTTATTTTGAAAGGGGCTATGAAGCACCTGGGATTTTAACCATTCTCTCAAGCAGTGGACAGATGTCTGGGGGAACTCGGAGGAAAGTGTCTTGCTCCATTGTTCTGACATGCCTAGCTCGGCAAAATAGAAATGGAATAACTGAGGCCTCAAAGGCGGTGCTGTGGCTTAAGTGAAAACAGTGATTCAAAGACTCTCAGGCAGACAATGTGGACAGCATGTCACTGCTCTCTGATGTGTCATCCAGACCTTGCTTCATTCAGCGAGCGAGGACCGTGCCTGCCGCCTTTGTCGATGTGGACGAGAAGAACAAAACAGGATGGATTAGCTAATCCCCTGCTGGCGCTGAGATAGCAGCCTGAAATTCAGCTCCAAGGACTCCTTGGCTCCAGGGGTCAAGAAGTTAGCAGTGGCCAGAGCCGGCCCTGCATGGCTCCCATGGCTGATGGCTAGCTGGATGACCTCGATGGGCTGGGGGGAGGTCACAGCAGGGGCGTTTCCATTTTAGCCCCATTGTTTAGCCAAATGAAGCCAAGATGTTCCTGCTCCCCACTGGAGAAGTCTGCACGGCTTCAATAATTTCTGAGTGCTGACAGATAATTCAGAGATATTGGATATTTCACCACCTGGGGACTGCCCTTCGCAACCACAGCAATCAGTTACTACCCGCCAACCAGGGGCCATGCAGAGGCCCCGGGCCCCCTCATGCCTTTACGATCAGGCTCCAGCGTCTTGGAAAATATTGCTTGAATTTATTTATATAATCACGTTAGGAAGACGGTGAGTTATTGTGAAGTCAGCATTCTTCTATCTTCCTTCCCACTAATCCTTTGTTTGAGATTCTGCTCGAAGGACTCCGATTACTAATACAATTACACGCTACCTGGTAAAGGGTAATCCAAAAAAAATTAAACCACTTCACATATTGTATTTTCACTCAGAGCCGCCCTTCTCCTAAAACTGAGTGCTGACATAAATCAGTTAGCTCCCGATTTTATGACTACCTGCAATTAAGAACACGTAGACTTTTGACATTGCCCGCCCAAGAATTTAAGTCATCCTAAATGTTGCCTCTCATTTGAGGACCAGCCCTTCAGAAATCTTGGCTTAAAAGCAAACACTCCAATCAGGGTTGATTCTAATCAAAACAGAGCACAAGACTACCACTAATCTGGACAAAATATGTGAGTTTTACCCTGTATTGCTAAAACCAAAGGCTTCAGGCCATTTTCTTGACACTCATGAGTCCCTCCCTCTTGCAGTCGCTACAGGAAGAATGTGCAAATAGGTACAATGGTGCTGCAGACTCTAAGAATATTTAGTGGCACAAGAGGCATGACATTGAAATCACAGAGATGAACTTATAATCCAAGGATGCTGCTTGATTCTGCAATGAACAACATTATAAAAATCTCCTAAACACTACCTAATATTTTAGATCAACCTATAGACAAACCCCACAGGGTTACCTGTAGTTACAGAACAAAATGCAAATGTTACCCGATTTGACCAAATAAAAGACACAGAGCACTTGGAAGGGTTGTGGGGACTGAGAGGGAATGAGGAGGCAAATGCTATTGTTGATGGAGGATGAAAGAAAGTTTTAGAATGAGGCTGAAGCTGCATAGATGACTAATGGGGAACTGAAACCCATGATTTAATTCTATTTGGAGAAAAGAAGCTGAAATGTGAGGACTGCTATGGGGAAACTAAATGTTTTATTATGGGAGAAAGTCAAGAGACAGTGTCTAAGAACTGATCAATCGAGAACAACTGTGTAATTACTTCATTTAGTCATGTGGAAGTAACCATCAGAGGAACTAAAGACAGAAAGCTTTACATCGGCTTCTTGGTTACTCTACGGTGTAAGACGTCAAAATAGTGGCTGACTTTGGAAGGAGGGAGGTGGCTTCTGGGGTGCAGCATTCCTCCACTTCTTGATCTGGGTGCTGGTTAAAAACCGTTCACTTCGAGAAAATCATCGGCACATACTCATGATATATGTGCATTTTTCTGTTTGTAGATTGTATTTCAATTAAAATTTTCCTTAAATAAAAGTGACTGCCTCTGGGAAGCAGAACTTGGAAAAATGAAGAGAGAGATTGGGTATTATTGTTTTTCATGATCAACCCAGTTGCTCAGTCAATTATTTTTAGCCACATGCATGTATTGCTTGGGTGAAGATTAATTATTTTCATGCTGCTCTGTATTGGACTCTTGGATGGTTTCTCAGGTATAAAAAGTTCCATGGGCCCCTAAAGGCAGAACTCTGTGGGATGTGTTTAAGCTCCAGAGAGATGGGTATCAGCTGATTTGAGGAAGTCACTTTCTAAACATCACAACCTCCAACAATTGGATCGTGAGTTCTCTGGCACTGCAGGTGCTCAAATGAAAGAGGTCAAGAAAGAGCCTTGTCCAGGTGACCACAGAGGCAGGTTGGTCATCGCTGGAACACTTTGGTCGAAGGCATGTGAAAGTAACTACCCAAGGAACTGAGGATAAAATGGTCCTCCCTCAACTCATCAAATTACTGATTCACTAAATTCACTGTGGTTTTGTTAAGAAAAATTATGATTTTCCCTTAATCCTGCTGCTGTTTTTAAATACAAATGGCTTCCCCTTAAGCACATCATGTCTTTCTATGGTTGCAGGTGTCTGTGTCTGTTCTCCCTTTTGGAAGGAAAACAGCTAAAAAAAAAAAGGGCTGCCTTAGGCCCAGGGTAAGGTGTGATTTGACAGCCCCTGGGGCAGAGGCAGGAGTAAAACTAAACATTGACAGATTCGTCAATTACTGGATATATTGAGCAACTGGTGTCGTGTATTGCTCGTTTGACAAATTGATTTTCCTTGAACTGACTCTTGCCACCTTCCAAACAATGCTCAAAGCTGAAGCTGGATTCAAGACTTCACTCATCTCAGAGATTCTCTGTGGCAAACCGAAGTCGGGGAGTGAGGCCAGATCCCTGTGGAGGCTCCCAGCCCGGGGCCCATGAGCCGCTTTGTGCCTGGACATTGCCACCCTGCAGCGTAGGAGCTTCTCCTTTCAGCCTGGTGGTTGTCTTGGAGACGGAGAGCTCTTGGGGGAACAGAGGCGCTTCCAGCCTCCCCAGGCGAATCTAGGGACAAAGCAAGATTTCCTCGAAAGGCGGGGTTTTTACCCAAACAAAAGCACAAAGAACAGCACTTGCCTGAAAAATTCATCTGAAGAAAGTTGAGGACAGCTGGGTCTATAGCCCTTCCCTTCCATCTCATGCCCAGGAGGAGTGCACAGCGAACTGGCAGCAGACCTCCACCTGCTTTCCTCATCTGCTCACAGCTGAGTTCTGAAATTAAACCACCTGGATTCAGATCCTGACTCCTTCTGTGCTAGATCTGTCACCTGTGTGAATGATTTGACTCCTCTAAGCCTCAGTTTCCCTATCTATGAAACAGGGATTTTTTTTTTTTTAAGTACCTTTTTCAGAGAGTAGTGAGGATCCATTGAAATCATGCACATAAACCACTTGGAACAGTAGCTGACCCAGAGAAGTGGTAAACACTATGCTATTAATATTTCCTTGGGGTGGGGAGACCCTGCCCAGTGTAAATGTGAGCTGCTGGTTGAAAGGAGAGCTGGAGTCCTCAAGCCTGTCCATCATCAGAGCCCCTGGGGTTGAGATGAGAAGTTGGAGAGGCTGGCGCACTACTTGTTTGCTTTAGCAGTCCTAATGACTTATTACGCCAGCCCCTGGCAAGGGAGTAGAAAGGAAGAAGATAAAAAATCGTAGCATTGATTTTTCCAGCACGTGAAACCAGCAATGTTATTTCCAGATCTATCCTTTTTGAAATTAAATTAAATAAACTTTAGCTTAGTTTGTCAATTTGCTGAAAACCCTCTCCATTCGACTTTCTCCTTGGCAGTGATGGAGGCTTGTGCAGGATGTTTTCTCTAGGAAGGCATTATTCCATTAGGAGAAGTGAGGCTTGTGATGACATTCCAGAATTTTAAGAGCTTTTCAACCCAATGAGGTGTCAATTTGCAAATGCATTTTCCATAACCATTAGGTAGGCATTTTAACAAATGGGGGCTGTGGCATGTGCATCCTGCTGGAGTGAGTTACAACGGCAGGACAGCACTATTATTCAAAACTGCAGTCCCTCCGGTAGCAGAATTGCCTCCCTGCTCCATAGACACACGTTAGGAAACCCAGAAGCATATTCCTCTTACCTCAATTATGAGATTTTTCTTTCTTTCAAAAACAATAAACGTGCCCGTTATTTCAGGTGAGAAAACATCATCTTGAGACTGCCTCAAGGAGAAGTGTTTTCCAAGCTCAAACTCACCCAGGTTCGGGGCTAATAAAAGCCTCTTGAGGGTCCAGGTAGGGACAGACAGGAGCAATAAGTGGCCTGTCAGTCATCCTAACCAGCCAGAACCAATCATGTGAATCTGGGGGGAGGTTACACACAGTTAACTGGCTGGGAGTGAGAGGGGTTCATAAAAGCTGGTTCCATATCCTCTGGTTTGTTGTGATGAAGTTTCAGCGATTACATCTACCTGGACTTCAATTTGTCCCTAAGATCCTTGAACACTGAAAAGTCAGGACTCCAGTGTCCAGGAACAGGTAAAAATGGCCAAGGGACCAGTCCTTTTTTTTTGGAAGTCACAGCACAAGGATCTGAACTATTTCAGGTGATCTGAGTTGTTCAGGAGCTTGGTTGTAGATTCAATGGGATGTCCAGAGTGGCTTCAGTTGAGCCAACGGCTCAATTTAGTCTTTCAAAACTGGATTTCCACTTATTCTTCAAAGCCTGAATTAAGTATCTTAGCCAACATGAAGCCATCTTCAACCTTTCTGAGACAGAATTAGCCAGAGTTTCCTTCCTGCTCCCAGAACATTTCAACACATCTCAAGAAACACCCTCCAGCACCCAGTACTGTGATAACCTGTCTACTGCTCATCCTTGCCAGCCCCCCCAACAGCTTCCAGCACAGAGGCCACACGTGCAGTGGACAGTGACTGAAACAGATCCCAGAAGATAGTGACAATAGTCTGCCACAAATTCTGGCTTGAGCTTATTAGAGCGGTTTGTAGTTGGGGGAACTTTGAAAAAATCTAAATTACTGTTTAAGTAAATCATGACGCACCCATCAATAGGATATTATGTAACGATTAACAAAGATAGAGAAGATATATATTTATTGCTTTGAAAAGATGTTTGTGATGTGTGATTAAGTGAGAGAAAACCAAGTTATGAAACAATTTGTATAACATGAGGCCATTTTATTGGAGGAAAAATGTTTCTCTGTTTCTCTCTCTTACACACACACACACACACACACACACAGACACACACACACACACACACACACCCTTGGGTTATATCAATAGAAGTGAAGTATCAGACCACAGGAGCTACAATTGAAGTATCAGATTTCTGAAGAATACTGATGAAATCATCTTTATCCACAAGAGGGTGACTAAAATGGAGAAGGATACAAAACCATGTCATTTGAATAAGGATCGAAAGAACTGAGAGTTCTAACAGGGATAAAAAGACTCAGACTCCGGTGGAAGCAAATAGAGCCAATAAGAACACTTGCAGCGTGAGCTAAATGCACTTAAGGTGCAGAGGAAGCGGTGGCTGACGCGGTGCGGGAGGGATTGAAGAAGGCTTCTCAAGCACCGGGCCATGTGAACCTGGCTCCTAACTGCAAAGCTGAAGGCAGTGTTTCTCCACCTTTAGCTCTTGGCCTGCCAAATTCACCATCCTGGCACTTCTTTGTACCACCTGTATGACTATTAATATCTTTCTTTGAAATGATCTTGGGTCTACTGCCATACCATCTTGAACATACCCAATCTCATCTGAAATTATCTTGAGTTTTTAAAAAATGCATTTCACGTGGTAACTCTGTTTCACTTACTGTACAGGAAAACCAGTATTGTCTGCCACAAATGAAAGAGGAAAAACAGAAAAATGCATGTTTAAATACTCCAGAGTTGTTCAATTCCGGTTAAATGTTAGTGATGAGAAACTCTGCACCCAAGAGCTGTTTCCTCTTTGTTATAAAGGAGACATCAACAAGTATTATAAAGGTGTTAAAGACACCAAGCCCCCCCCTCCCTGACAAAAACAAAAATAAAAAAACTCTTTCCTTGCCAGCGAAGCATGTGAGAGCACCAAGGGACCCAGAATGATGTGGTGTAGCAGACCGGGAGGCAGAAGAGAGTGGGGACAGGCGTCCAGGACTGGGGAGAGTGTGGCAAGGCTTGCCAAGGCTGCAGGGAGGGGCAGTGGTGGACCTAGAGGAGCCAAGTGGCAACGTTGGCACAGGTGTGTCCAGGAACAGAGCACACATCACATGTAGACAGGGTAGGGGGAGGGTAATTCTTCATCGTCATCTTCTTACGCCATTTTGATTTCTGTGCTATGTCAGTATATTACCCATTCAAAACAAAAGATGTGTAATCAAACACACACACACACACACACACACACACACACATACACACACACACACACCCCTTTGGACAATAATATTTGGGACACCCAGGTGCTCCAGGGCAGAGACCTTGCAGTCAAACTGCCTGGGGTCAGATTACAGCCCTGCTGCTTCCTAGCAGTGTGGTCTTGACTAAGTATCTCAGCCTTCCTAAACCTCAGTGTCCTCATCTGGGTAACGGGGACACAAACAGCGTCTGCCCCACTGAGGAACACACTAATACAGGGGTCAGTGTAAAGTCCTTTGCCCTTCCCGACATTCAGTGAATCACCGTGTTACTGCTTCCTCACCTGTCTCTGTAATTCTTTGCTAATTTTAAGCGCATGTCTACGTGTGTCTCTTTGTATCTGTTTCTGTCACCCTCATTCCCTTCCATTCTAAAATAAAACAGAAGCATATTTTGTGTCATTTATTATGTGTCGTTAATAGACTGTTCTTTTCCCTGCTCTTAATTTTAATAAGCTAACAAGGAGAGTGTTGCCATTTCTAGAAATGAAGAAGCTGGCTATATTAAATTACTCCTTACTTCTTGAGGCCTCCAATTGATTTCAGGAGCATGGGCAGGTGAATGTATGGCACAATTGCTCCCCAGTCCTGTTCAGACTGAGACCCTGCTCATGTGTGGGTACTCAAAGACATGAGTGTGCACATATTTACACACACTATGCACACACACACACACACCCTACAGAAAGTACACCAACGAGAATGAACTTTTCCTATCAGGCGACCTCCAAACAACAATGGCTGGTGAAGGACCTGGAAAGACTGAAATATCTTTGTTGAGTTTCATTTCTTTGAATATTGCTGTTGTAACCCTTTATATAAGTCAGTAAATTCTGGTTTAACTGCTGCTATTGATTGAAGAAGGCACAAATAAAGGTGCAAACGAGTTTTGGCTGGCTCCTGAACTGTCTATTACAGACAGCATTAAAGACATGATGTATTTGTTTCCTAGTTTTCAGGCACGTGTCTGCTCCATCACTGTCTGCCCCTCCATCATCCAGGACTGCTTTCTAAAGATAGACAGAAGGTTTCTGCAGTACACTCGTTCTTCACTCATTAACAGTGATCAGTAAACCCTGTGCTGTTCATTAAAATGTTTCTCTGCTGCACAGCAACAATATTTTTTCCTTTGAAAGCCAGCTTTAGCTGCTGTGAGGTCAACAAAATATATAACAACTATGAAGAAGGTAATCTCCACTGTACTTTTTTGTATTTTGGGTACATCCTGGGGGTGGGTGAGCAGTTGTGATTTATTTCCACTTGGACTCATGAGCCTCATTTGACTAATATTTGCTGGGATTGTGCTCAGCTTCACTGGGGGCCACGCAAATGTGAGGCAGGGTGAACAGCCAAATAGTGATAGCCCTCCATTCAGAGCAGCTGGCGACTTCTGACCCTACCTGGGTTTGGTTTTATGACTTTCATATCCTTGAAGTTATTTAAAAGAAGATGAAATATGACAGATGCTGGAGTTGGCAAAAGCAGCCAGTTGATTGCATTCCGAGCTGCCAGTGGGAACCCCCTCTCGGACCATCGTCAGCACATTTGAAAGTGTTCTGTTCATTGCTGTCCTCTGCATTTCTCCCCTGACCTGCAGAGCAAACCTGGCATGCAGACAGGTGGAAATGGACATTTGTTTTCTACTGGCAAACTTCTCTTGTAGATGTGCCTTTATGTCTCAATCTCAGTCCACGGGGTTCAGATGCGGCTGCCTCCTCCCTACTCCTCAGCATCCAAGAATATGCCTGTGTGGTCAAGTCTAGCTAATCAGAGCACCCCATTTCCTGATCACAGTGATAACGTCAAGAATAGGCGTGTGACTTAAACTGGACCAATGCAAGCCTTCGCCAGAGCTGATTAAGGAACCATGCAAAAGAGGTTCTCTCCTCTGCTCCGGACAATGAGCATATTGTAAGCCTGGAGTCATGGTGGGAGAAGCCAACATACCAACAGCAGAGATGAGAGATGAAAGCAGAGCTCTGAGGATGTTGTTTGACAAGTGGATGCAGCCACTTAGAAGATACTCTTAGAATTTTTAGTTAAGCTGAGGCAATACATTGCCCTGGATTAAGACATATTGACTTGGGTCTCTGTCACAGTCAAAAGATGCCTGACTGATGAAAAGCCTTTTTCCTGTAACTTGAGGAGAATAGGAAATATTCCATGCCTATAATACCTTCTGCACCAGCTCCCCCAAACCAGTCATACTCTGGAGTTTGCCACTTACCTCCTGTTTCTCCCAAAAGAAGTTTCTTAAAAAATCACTTGCCCATGAATCCTTATTTCAGAGTCTGCTTCTTGGGACCCCTAATTAAAACCTGAAAATTAAACAAAATGATTCCTGGAAAGTTCTTACCACAATGCTTGCCCCATAATATATGCTAAATACTTGTTAAATACTCCTGTTGTTGTGTTGGTAGAAGAGCTTAAAACGGAATATAATTTCCTGACATCTAATCCAGTGCTCTTTCAACTAGCTAATGTTTCTCTGAAAATGTCAAACATATAACATAGCTGGTCTCCAAAATAATTTTAATTGTTATGCATTTTAGTACTTTTCTAAGTTATGGAGTTATGGCAAGTGAATCCTGTTTTCTATTTATGGTAGTGGTCATACGTTTGTTCTTAAAATAAATGTATTTTGTTTCTAAATATGAGTCATATTTTTAAAAGCAATTAAAGGATATCCCAAGCTTTAAGAAGATATGGCAAAAATTGTGCAAGTAATATCTTAACAAAAAGCTCTGTACCACCCCTGCACCAGCCACCAGCTCATACCCTCCAGGCATGTGGCTTACGGACACAGCCAAGGTCTCAGAGGACCCTGATGAAAATGAGTGGTGAGCCAGAGCTCCCATTGCACCCACCATCATGCACTTTACCTGCTGTTGTCTGGCTCCGTAGGAGTTGAGCGAGAGAGGAGGATGTATAATGGGGTGGGAAGAGATAAGTAGCATCTGCAAGTGCTGGAAGGAAAGATAATATGGTGCCTCAGCTGAGACGAAGAGAAATAAGAACATGATAAGTGAGAAACTGCAGTGGGGAAGGCCCTTCCAGGTGGAACAGAAGTTGTGCCAGCACAAGGTTGGCCCCAGAGGACCTCATCAAATGAGGCCACTCTTCTTGCTTATCTTTCTCCAGGCCCACTCCTGTAGACACAGTCACTCCTGCTCCGAAGCTTGTTGAATTCAAGTTCTGGTTTCCTATCAACTAACCGCGTGACTTTAGGCCAGCCACACCACCTCTGTGAACCTCTGCTTCTCCATTTGTAAGTAAGGAAACATGCCATGCTCCTTATGTAAGATGTTGTTGGAGCCCCACCCACATCCCCATTACTGGGCCAGTTATAAACCATATACTCTGCAAGTTTGGGATGCTAAGGGCTCATAGCTGTACTCTGATTTGGAGGGTTTTTCTTGACTGATGGGAACCACCTTGCCTGAAAAAGCCAGAGAAATTAGTCTTAACCACATCTGTGCCCTACAGGGGGCCTGTGAGCAGTGCCTGGCACAGGGGTTCAAAAGCCGCAATTCTGTGTGGCCATGCACATTCCAAGACCTCTTGGAAGGACCAAGCTGAGGCTCCCTGTCAGTGGGAATGACATCTCTTCTTCTTCACCTGCCCCATCCTGCCTTTCTCATTTCCTTACCTGTTTCCTCTGAGCATACTCCCTAGATAAATCTCTTGCATGAGAATTCCTGTCCCAAGTTCTGATTTCAGGGAACCTGACCAAAGATGCCTTTGTTCACCAGATGATGTTTTCAGCAGAAGAAAGAATAGGGTGGCTCCTGCAGAAGCCAGACCTGGCTGACATTTTCCCTAAATGAAGGTCATCTGATGAAGGATACGGAGAACCGAAGGGACTTGGTTCACCCTGTCAGACATGCTGAGGAGCCCAACCTCTGGAAGGCAGAACCCTGGACAGCTTCCAGGATCTCGGTGGACGCCGGAGTCCTTCTCCATAATGCTCTGGCCTTACCAGGACTCAGCTCCGACTGCTGAGAGCCCATACGACAAAAGGTAAACATTTTGCTATGGCCAACAAGGTCCCATGAGATCCAGTACTGCCTGCCCCTCCAGATTCATGGCATAAGACTGTCTCCCTGGCTCACCACCCTCCAGTTATGCCAGACCTGCTTCTAACACTATGTAATGCCATGTGTTCCCACCTTAGGGTGTTTTCTTCCCCTTTGTCCTGAAACTCCTTTCCCCACTTCTTCCCATGACTAAGTCCTCATTTAGGTCTTAGCTTCCATGTCCCTTCTCCAAGAAGTCTTCCCTGATCACCTGGTCATTCTTCAACTATGAACACATTTTCCTGTTTTATTTCCTTAATAGCAGTTATCATCTGAAACTATGTTTGCATTTACTTGTGTGCTTGTTTGTTTAAAATCCATGTTGGCATGAAGAGATCTGAATCCCCAACATGTAGAACAATATCAGACATGTAGCAGGTGCTCAATAAAATTCTACAAATAAAAAATGATTGTGCCCGAGTTTCTGAGTCTCAGTTCCAAGTGTCATGTTTCCAGGAGGAGGAACCTGATCAGGTCAGCTTGGTCATCCTTCTGCACCCCCACCCAGACCTAATCACACATCCACCTCGACACTGACTAATGCCATATGGACATGTACATTGGAGGGCACCCCTAAGGGATTGAGCACAAATTCTAGAGAAGGAGGAGCCCAATATGGGAGCCTAACTGTGTTTACCCTACAGAGGAATCAGGGCTTGAACCAGCTGCCATGCAACCCCCAAGGTCATGCTTATTGCTGCAGCCTTGCCCCATGGGTGCTGGGTCCTGCCTCTAGGGCTGGATGTAATCATCCCACTGGGCTTTGTGTGCTGGTCCCTCACTCTGATCTCTGCAGTAGGGTCTCTCTTCAGTATTTTTAATTATCCCCCTTACCCATGAAAGAGGAAGCATTTAAACTCTCATCAGCTAGTTCCAATCAGCTAAACATTGGATATTTATGCTTCTTTCCCTCACAATCGCCTTCACACACATTTCTCCTAGTCCTTAACTACACTGTGATGTAGCCAGGACAAAATGCAACCGCACTGGGGTGCTAAGCTAAAAGACGGAATTTTTTCCCACTAAAGGGGGGGCTGCCTAGGACTGAAGCCAACACAAATGAAAGAAGAGTGAAGTGATAGTAACCTGAGGACGTTTTCTGAGCCCCTTGTTCTTAAGCCAATTCTACTCATAGATGGTTCAGACATATGAACACCCTCAAAAATATGTGTGTGAGTGGGTGTGTGTGCTTAACACCAGTTTGAGTTGAGTCTTTGTCACTCATTAAGCCCAGATAATGAAATCCCTGTCAACCTGACCTTCTAGGATCCTACTCCCAAACACACTCCGAATTTTAGAGAGCACTTCTGATTCTGTTCCTTAAGCTCCAATTTGGAGCCACTAGCTAGGTACCTATGTATGAATGTGGGAGACAGGTAGACTCTGCAGAGGAGTGTCAGAGTCCAAACCCTGGTTCTTCCACTTAACAGTGTAACCTTGAGAAACTAACTTCACCTCTGTGATTTTTTTTTCTTTTTCTTTTTCTTTTTTTTTTTTTTGGAGACAGAGCCTCGTTCTGTCGCCAGGCTGGAGTGCAGTGGCGCGATCTCGGCTCACTGCAACCTCCGCCTCCCAGGTTCAAGCAATTCTCCTGCCTCAGCCTCCTGAGTAGCTGGGACTACAGGCACACGCCACCAAGCCCAGCTAATTTTTGCATTTTTAGTAGAGAGAGGGTTTCACCATGTTGACCAGGATGGTCTCGATCTCTTGACCTCGTGATCCACCCACGTTGGCCTCCCAAAGTGCTGGGATTACAGGCATGAGCCACCCTGCCCCGCCACAGGCTGGTTCTTAAAGCTGCTACCTGGAAGAGATGTATGCCACTTATGCTCACACTCCATTGGTCAAAACAAGTCACATGGCCATACCTAACTTCAAAGTGAATGGGAAACTATAAACTTACGGTATGCTTAGAAGAAAAAACAGAAGAATATGCCAAACGGCACCAATAACTGTTATAGTTCCTTCATATAATATGTAGATAAAAAATGTACCTTCTATGGGCTTGTTCTAAGAATTAAATAAGTTAATTACTTAAAGCCCTTAAAGCAGCATCTGGCACATACCAAGTAGTCAATGCATATTACCTATAGTCATTACTTTATGCCGTGACACCTGCCCTTGGTCTCATACTTACCGCACACCCTCTATGCGAGAGGAGGTTGGCGCTGCTGCTACTCAGTGACCTGCCTTCCAAATGGCTAGAAAAAGTATGTCCATGACACACCTACTACCATACACAAGCACTGAGAGGCACAAAGGGCTTCTCATAATTTAGGATAACGGGCTTGTAACAAGCCACCACATGCACTTAAATCCTTCCAAGTGTAGAGTACAGGAGCAGAGGTCCACTGCTACCTGCAAATGAGCAGCTCTTGGAGTTGCCCGTATCATCCTTCCTTCTGAGCTCCCGCTGGGATAGGACTCAGCACACGTTTCCTCACAGCACCAACATGATCAAAGCTCATGTCACTCCCTACTCAGCAAGAGATTTTGATTGTCTCCAACGAAACATTTCCTCATCTTAGGGGTAGAAACATATGACAAAGGAAAATTTATTTTTTAAAATTCCCATGGAGGGCTTTAAAATAAGATTAACTTTAGAAGTTTATCCTAAGTAGGTGTTCTTAAAGTACACATTCAAAGATGTTCATCACAGCATTGAAATGTCCATCAAGAGCTCCGTAGTTAAATACAGCATCTTAGACAGATTAGTTAAAAATAGACTCAAACAGAAAAATTTAAGAGAATTAGAAGTTAATGGTAGTATTTAAAAGAATTAGAATTAGTACTGCCTCCATTAAAAGAGATCAAATAGTTCTATAGATACTAACAGGTAGATGTCTATCAAACATTAAGGTAAAGGGCTTAACACAGACTGCACATATATTATAACCCCATATGTATACATTTTTAAAATACATGTATCTGTGGCTTGGTAGAGATTACAAGAAATTATTAACAGCAATTTCCTTGGGGAATGAAATTCCGAAGGGACGTGGAAGGAGAGAGGTATATAGTTTCTATGGTTTACCTTCTTATGGCATCTGATTTGTTTTTATCATATGTTATTGTTATATTTACATTTAAAACTTATTTAAAAATTCTGGCAGGGCATGGTGGCTCAGGCCTATAACCCCAGTGCTTTGTGAGGCTGAGGTGAGAGGACCCCCCCACCCATGAGTTAAAGACCACCCTAAGACACCCAGTGAGACCTCCATCTCTACAAGACACAAAAAACTGGTCAGGCATAGTGGTCCATGCTTGTAGTCCAAGCTAGTTGGGAGGCTAAGGCAGGAGAATTGCTTGAGACCAGGAGTTCAAAGTTATAGTGAGCCATGATTGTGTCACTGCACTGCAGACTGGGCAGCAGAATGAGACTCCATCTCAAAAAAAAAAAAAAACTAAAGAAAAAATTAAGGAAAAAAATTAAGGAAGGAAAAATATGACTAAGGCAGGGAAAAACACACTCTAGTTCTCACAGCTTGTAAATAGGGGAGCCAGATTAAAACCCAACCTTTCTGGTACTTAATCCTGAACTCTGAAGCCATACAATTCACTAATTCACTGCCACTTTAGAATGCCCTGTGAAACTTAAACCACTATGTGGGCAGGAACATGGTTCAGGACATTCTGGAGACCATCCCTGTTACAAAGCTTCCATGGGATCAGCTAAGGACTTTATGGCCAGTGCATTGCAAACTAACTTCTCTCTCTGCCCAAGCCAGCACCCCTCACCCTTCACAGGTGTTGAACATGAGCGCTGATCTTAACAAACTTCTGCATGCAAATTCCTCTCACTCTCTCTCTCATTTCACAGGGAGCCTTACCTAAGACAATGGATGAAGCCACTTTCTAAAAATTGAAATGTGTTAATTAAAAAATAGCATGAGTGCATTATAAAACATTTGGGGAGAACAGAAACAAAACAAGGAAGTATTATAATCCCACTATAACATTTCACAGCACATTTCAGTCACATATTAAATGCATGGGAAATTGACAAGCCCTCATAACACAGTTTGCTCTACTCCTTTCAGTGTTTCTTCCTATACATATATTTTCATAAAGTTATAATCAAACAATTTTATACACACAATTTTCACCCTGCTGTTTTTTGCTCAGCATATTATAATTACTACTGATGTTAGTGAGTGTTCTGGGATACATGTGCAGAACGTGCTGGTTTGTTACACAGGTATACATGTGCCATGAGGTTGCTGCACCCATCAGTCAATCATCTACATTAGGTATTTTTCCTAATGCCATCCTTCCCCCTACCCTCAACCCTCCCAATAGGCCCCGGTGTATGATGTTCCCCTCCCTGTGTCCATGTGTTGTTACTGTTCAACTCCTACCTATGAGTGAGAACATGTGGTGTTTGGTGTTCTCTTCTTGTGTTAGTTTTCTGAGAATGATGGTTTCCAAATTCATCCCTGTCCTGCAAAGGACATGAACTCATTGTTATGGCTGCATAATATTCCATGGTGTATATGTGCCACATTTTCTTCATCCAGTCTATCATTGATGGGCATTTGGGTTGGATTCAAGTCTTTGCTGTTGTGAACAGTGCCACAATGAACAAATGTGTGCATGTGTCTTTGTGGTAGAGTGACTTATAATCCTCTGGGTGTATATCCTGTAATGGGATTGCTGGTTCAATTGGTATTTCTAGTTCTAGATCCCTGAGGAATTGCCATATTTCTCCACATCCTCCCCAGCATCTGTTGTTTCCTGACTTTTTAATGAATGCTATTCTAACTCTTGGCTGCATAATGTCTTCTTTTGAAAACTTAAATTTACAAGAAAAAAACCCCATCAAAAAGTGGGTGAAGGACATGAAACATTTTTAATAGTTGCATAATAACCCATTGAGTTTTAGTTAGGTGGTCTTTTTTCTAGAGGTACACTTTTAGTTTGACTCAAGATATTATATTATATGATTCTTTCATCCTGGATATAGAAAAAGAGAAAAAAAGTTACATCATAAATTATACTGCAGTAAACATGTTAGGAATATAGCTTTTTCCATATTTAGAATTATTTTTAAGCAACATCAGACTTCCAGAAGTAGAATGATTGCATGTAAACCTCATTCTTTAAGACTGTTTTTACAACATGTAGATTTCTTGACATAAAATCAGGAATGTCGAGTTGGATCATTAGCTTTGTGTTCTTAGACAACTGACACAACCTCTCTGGGCTCCAGTTACCCCACTGTGAAGTGTAGAGCAGGAGAGATTTGGCATGAGCCCCATGAAACCCAGTCAGTGCTGGAAATCACTGCTTCTGAGAATGACCTTCGGAGAGACAGGGAGCTGCCAGGGCCCCAGAGAGTCTCACCTGCTGGCATGTGAGATGCAGGATTTGCCACTTAAAGATGCACTGTAATGAATTCTCTTCTCTCCTTTCAAGTCATTGGAAGGTTTATGGTTGGATTAATAGTGTTATGAATTGAGTTAAACAAAGCTTTCCTTCCCCCAGGACTTCAAATAGCAGAAATCAGATGAGACCATAATCCTCTTCCACATGCAGCAACTTTATTAAAATCTATCTTAGTATAAAGAGAGGGGCAGGCTTGAGGGAAGGAGGGGCCAGGCAGGGTGGCAGTGGATAGGAGGAGCTGCCAGGGCATGGAGCAGAGCACCTCTTGCAAGTGAGGGCATCGCATGTTGATAGCTGCCTAACAACAATCTTTAAAAATTAGAATATTCCGATAAAATAGGTCTTCTTTTCAATCTCCCAAACCTGTTCACTATCAGTTAGTTGAGATTGCAGAGCAAGTTGTCTTAGGGACTTTATCCATGAAGTTCTGATGCTATTAAGCTATTAATTTGACATGTTATTCTAGACCTTTTTTATCCTTTACCAGAAGATAGATGACAGATGGATAGATAGATAGATAAATAGGTAGGTAGGTAGGTAGGTAGATAGATAGATAGATAGATAGATAGATAGATAGATAGATAGATAGACAAATGGACAGGTAGATTAACATATAGATATTTTTCCACATAAAACATGTAATATTATTTATATCAACTTTTGGCATAAACAAGTTTCCCTGGATATATTATTCACTATCCATGCCACCATCCATGCTGACATCTAGAGATCTAGGTCAGTCCTTATAACTGGCTGGCAGTACTCAGCTTTTGAATATACCACATTTTATTAGCTAGTCCCCTATTATTGGACACTGAGATTGTGCTGTCCTTTGCTAATAAATGTTATGATACAAAGAACAGCCCCTACCCATGTGTACACATGCAGCACATCTCTGTGGCAGGCAGAGGCTCTAGGTCCTAAGGGCTGGTATTGCCTTAACCCTCTGGGGTGTTAAGAGTAAACCAAACAGCCAGTGGTTCCAAATTCATGGTTAACGTTTCTGTCCATCCAGTCAGCCTACTGTGTGCAAGTGAAATGAGTGAATGGTTCCAATCTACAGCTGGAGTCCAGAGAAATAAGGTGATTTGTCAAAAGTCATAGAGTCTGTAAGTGGTGAAGACATAAGGAAGTGCTATAGGCAGGAAAGGTCTGGGGAGTTAGGGCAGAAAACTATTTGGTAGCCCAGTAGAGATGGGAGAAATGGAATATTTCCTCTCCAGAGGTGTGCTGTCCCTGGCAGCACCTGTGTTGCCTAAACATACCCAGAACCCCAACAGAAAGAACTCCAGCAACCCCTCGTTAATTGCTATCATCTAAACGAAGTGATTCATATTCCTTTGCCCATGCATAATTAGCTAATAAATTACAAATGAGTAATCGTCTCTGAGGAGGCAGCAGGAAAGAGCAGTGCCATCATATATAGACCCTAATTTTCCTTCGAGGCTATTGCTAAATCATGACTCCCTTTGGAATCTCAAGCAATTTTTCCCCTTTATTATTCCAAGGCTATTCTTGGCTTTGACAAATCAGGACTTCTGAAATTACCAAGCCAAGCACTCATTTCCCTCAACTACCTCCTTTTCCTGGGAAGAACCCTATCTATTATGACACACAT
The DNA here is from genome assembly GCF_048565385.1 of Saimiri boliviensis. Lineage (NCBI taxonomy): Eukaryota > Metazoa > Chordata > Mammalia > Primates > Cebidae > Saimiri > Saimiri boliviensis. The sequence goes on from NC_133449.1 coordinate 123,440,989, forward strand.
CCTGTTCATGATGTGACCTTCAGCAGCCATCCTGTGAAGGAAAAGAAAATAAAATGCAAGGGGAATAGTACATCACGTACTCTCAAAAACACCCCTCTCCCTACCTGTGAAGTCGGTGAGAGGTGCCAAGGTTCCTGTGCGAAAAGCAAACAGTTGCTTCAACTTTGCATTTGGGAATGGTTTATCTGGACCTGAGGCATGTCCTGTTGAAGAATCCCCCATCCTGAAAAGAAAGAGCAAGGCCAGGGCATCTGTACATTTAATAAGTGCCCCCAGAAGATGCTAGGTGTGGAGCCGCTTGGTTAAGGAAGGAAGATCTATTTTTGTTAGGCTTAAGTGACAGTTCTACATGTCAGTAAGAGAGAGCAGAAGTTCACATATGTAATCCCACACTTCTTAGCACTCTGGGCTATTATCTGCCCCTCCCCACAAAGCACCTTAAGGTGTCCCCAGACCTCGCTGGAACATTATCACAAGTCCTAGGATACAGTTTTTTCTAGTCACCACAACATCTGCCCACTGTACAAACTAAGAATATTCTGCTGTGTTGATTCACTTGAGAGGCAGAAGGAACTTGTCTCACTTTTTCTCTCTCCAAGATAAGGGAGCACTTCACTTTGGGGGAGGGGGTAAAGGCGCATAAACTAGGGCTCTTGCAAGCCAACCCAAATGGTTTACCTAACCCAAGTGGCTTAAACCTTCTGCAAAATGAAAAAGTTCTGAAGATTGGTTGTACAACAAGGTGAATGTACTTAACCCTACTGAATGGTAGACTTTTAAATGGTTAAGAAGGGGTGAGAATGTGGAGAAACTGGAACTCTCAGGCACTGTTGGGGAGAATATGAAATGATGCCGCCATTATGAAGAACAGTATGGAGGTTCCTCAAAAAATTAAAAATAGAACCACCGTATGATCCAGCAATCCCACTTCTGAGTATACAGCCAAAAATAACTGAAAACAGGATATCAGAGAGATATTTGACTACCCACGTTCAGTGCATCATTGTTCACAGTAGCCAAGAAATGGAAGCAACCTAAATGTTCATGAATGGATGAATGGATAAAGAAAACATGGTATAAACATACCAAGAAATATTAAGCCTTGGAAAACAAGAAAATCTTGTTATATGCTACAATATGGATGAACTTCGAGAACCTTATACTAAGCAAAATAAGTCAGTCACAAAAAGACAAATACTGCATATTTCCATAAATAACGATTTATCTAAAATAGCTCATAGAAGCAGAAATTCAAATGGTAATTGCCAGGGGCTCAGGGAGGGAGAGTGGGTAGTATTGTTCAGTGGGTGCAGAGTTTCAGTACTACAGGGTAGGAGCTCCTGGGGACATATTAAACAGCAATGTGTATGTGGTTGGCAATATTATACTAGACATTTGCAAATTGATGGGCGGATGAACTTTCATTATTCTTTGCCACAATAGAAAAAGAATATACTGCACAAATATTCCCATGTCAATAAATATCACAATATTTAAAAATGGTTAAGACAAGTAAATTTTCTGCTATGTGTATTTTAACACTATTAACATTTTTTAATGTTGTAAGAAAAGGGGAAATTTAAAGGCTGGTATAGTTAAAAAGAATCACTTTGGGTGATAGATTTGGAGAAAGGATTCTATAAAACAACAATTATTAAGAAATTATTTGATTGTTAGAAGAGGCCAGAAATCTAATCTAATGTGGACACAGATGGCCATATTCCAGGTCAGAGATTCCCTAGAGAGATCAGGAGGAAAAGTAAGAACCAAATATTATGTTTCTCCAACATAACCTTAAAGATGTCCCTTGGCACCACCTTCCACCTGAACTTGGGCAAAAAGCCTCCTTGACCCATTGTGCTTCCACTCCCCATCTGGGCATGGGGAGACTGGGGCAGTTAGATGATTCTTACGATGTTTTTCATCATTAACCTTGTATGAGGCTCTCTCTAAGTTTTCTTCTCTTTTCTCCTTTTTCTTCTTTACTTCTTTTGTTTTGGTAAAGTCCTAGTGGGGAGAAAAAAATCCACACACTTTCCATATGGCGCCCTTCCTGGAGGCCGGCCAACTCCCCAGCTCCCCAGGGCTGCCACAATGCATATGCATGGGCCAAGAAGGCTGTCCAGCCACCCGCGGTGTGATCACAGCCTGTCGCCAAATGTGTCCATGTCAGCCAGCCCGAGCACCCCTCCCTCCCTGTCTGTCCCCAAATCTCTACTGCACTGTCAAGCCTCTGAATTAGCGACACTCAAAGCGATCAGGCAAGCGCACATGAGCACACATCACGATGGCTGTGGGGGGACAGGTGGTGTGAAATAACTACTTGGCTTCCTGCATATTCTCAGACATCTTTAAACTTAGAATTGACATTGTCACCTAATACGTTTATACTTAAAGCCACAGCAATGCACAAGAATACTAAAAGAAGATCCTGTCTTATAGCTTTAAATGTGGGTCCCCTTGCCAGAACCCACTGCCTGGCATGTGCTGTGAATTAAGTTTTTAAAAATAAATCCTGTAATTACTTTGTGAATGACAATTTACATCGTAGGACATTGCCACCTGCAGTAGAACACTGAAAACAAAATGAAGTCAAGAGATTATGCATAGCTATCATTCAAACCGTAATTGTTACTACATTCTGTTTTATCAAAAGTTCTGGTGTCATTATTTTGCCATAAATGTTCTGACATTTTGCATTAGTCAAAATTCTTTCATCATGTAACTGATAGACACAGACTAGCAAATTATTGTGTTCAATGGGCTTTAGTGTAAAAGTATTAACTTGTTCAAAAAAAAATAAAATATGCAATAATTTTGCTGCCCTGTTTTGACATCTCTTTATTTTTTTTAATATCGAGGATACATCAAGGAAAGAAGCTAGATGAGTCAGGTCTCTCTTAGCTCCTAGAAGTCTTGTGAACCCCCTACTGTGTGTGAGGTGCTCTTCGAAAACCAAAGATGAATCACGCATGATCCCTCCCCTCAAGGAGCTCATGGGGTAAAAGGGAAACAAAATGTGGACATAAGCAGCCAAGACTCAAGGTAAAATGAGAGTTGTGCAAATTCGGGAGATACTGGAGGAGATGACATTTCAGCTGAACCCTGAAGGATGAAACTAAATGTAGCATTCAGGATCTGCAAGGAACCATCAAGCCCACCTATTCTAACCCCCTCTTTGGGCATCAACTGAGGCACAGAAAGGAAGGATCTCTTCCAAGGTAGGAAGTGAAGGGCAAGGAACAAAGCAGAGAAGAGGGACGAAGTCTCCAGGTAGAAGCAGTGATAGAAGCAAGTGCAGGAAAGCTAGAAAGTTCAAATGATAACAAGAGCCGCTTCAATGGGCATCAGTTCTGCTCCTCTGCCTGGGCTCCACACTGAATCCATGTGTTCATATGGCATTGACCAAACTCCAGTGTTAGGCACATGACCTTATTTGGGCCAATTAATGTGCTATATCCTCCCAGCCCCGGTGATTGATTCAGGGATGGGCAGATAACCCAGGTGAGTCCAATGAGACTCAGCCTCCAGAATTTTGCCAGAGAAACCAGGAAAGGGGTATACATCCGGAGCTGCTGGTGGCACCATTTGGGGTCAGCTTGTCTGTAAAGAGTGAACCACAGGAAAGGAAGCTGAGAAGAAGAGAGAGACCAACTTCTAAAATCAATGTTTGCATCCTCAAATTCTCCTGTGTCTAACCTGCAATTGGACTTCTCAGTTGTAGGGAACCAAACAGTTTTTCTATCATTTGCTACAAAAGAATCCTGATTGCCTCACTGCAATTAAAGAATAGCTCAACTCCCCGGGAGAAGAAGACCTCCTAGCAACATAAGCTAGCTTGTTATGTAAGTTAACTGAGCCCTAGAAAATCCCAAAGGAAAAACACACAGGACAGTGAAACCTCCGTGAAATAAGCTTATTGCCCTCTAAAGGGGCTCATGATGGAGTGTAGACATTTTTTACCTTCCTCCTAACCCCATCCTTGAGTTCACCCAAAGGAGGCCCAGATTAATTGGGATCTGCACCAGTGTGAGGGCAACTGTAGATCACTGTCCCCCTGTCCATCCTTTTCAAGTTCCTGTCCTTTTCACCAATCTTTGGTGTCTCCAGTGGTCAAAATCCCAGAGCGCTGTTAACTTCTGCTCCAGTTTATTCAAATGCAGATGGAAGTATAAAGCATGACTGACTGTTGAAAGCCAACCTCCAAGACAAACATCCAAGCGGCCCACAGTCCCACAAATTCAACGTCATGAGAACTGAACTCTGCAAAAGCCTGAGTCAGTCTGAAATAGAAGGTAGGGAAGAATAGAGAGTTTCACAAATTACAAGATCCAAAAGCCTGGAGGTGATGGACAAAGTACTTAAGGCCTGTTCCAAGTTCAGATGTAGTCACACTGGCTAGGTGAAAGTTGGGAAGGTCCAGGTGCTGAGATGTGATGCCATTGCCAGTGACCTTCACCAGGACGTCCACTGGAGGTATGGGGGCATCAGGGCTCAGCTGGTGCAGGAATAGACCATGTGAGCCTGAACATGCAGGGGAATTATCAAGAAGTCCAGCGAGCCCAAAACAAATGAACATGCACAAGAAAGGGTGCAGGGACGAAGAGTGAGTTAGAGGAAGACTTAGGGCCATCAGTTTTAGGAACAGAGGAGCCTTGCAGAGGGAGGAGTGACTGAAAGGTCTCCCGACTTCAGCAGGATGGAAAAGGAGGCCCCTCTCTCCTGTCTGTCCTGGAGACCAGAATTTGCTGATTGACATGACTGCCCTCTTGGTCAGAACAGGTGGAGAAGGCATACTGAGAGGAAGGCCAGAGATTGGCTCTCCCTCACTCCTGCTCCCAGAGGGCTATCCAACTCTGGAGTTCTAGCTGTGCCTGGAAACCCAAGTGTTGCAAACAGGCCTCTTACTCAGCTCGTAGTCCCTGTCTTCTCACAGCCCAGGCTGAGATGTAATGTGTGCAGCCTCGGTCTGGTTTTGTCCCCAGGTAGACTCTCTGTGTTCCCTATCCTAAGAAAAAGTGGAACGCCTTGGGAGTGGCTTCCACAGGGTCATACTGGGAAGAAGCCCAAGCTTGGGTTCCAACCCTGGAAGTCAGATGGCTGGGCAGGCTGCCTCATCACCGATAACCTCCACCACCCAGAGTACTCTCCCCACACACAGGGTGGCACTCCCTCCTGGTCAGTTCTCTATGGTTTGGAGAGACACCTTGGAGTAGGCATGTTACTAACCATGGGTAATTAGGCTGGCTGCCTAACTACTGCCCTCCTTGGTGTCTCCCCTGCCAGGTCCTGCTACACCTGGAACGTGGGAAGAATTTGGAAAAGGGCTAAGCTGTCTGGAGGACAACCAAAAGGTACTGGGAGGCCAAGGTATCAGAAAGCTTATGGTGAGTTCTAACAAAGGGCAGACCTTACCTAGGAAGACACAGCAATGCCACATGCTGCTCCAGAGCAGGCCACGGGCTGCAAACGACCACAGATCCCCAGCAGAGTCAACCTGTTGGCTGGCCATCCTTGGAAAGCATTAATAGGATAGGAGTGGAGTTGGTAGATGGTCTTTGTTTATTCATTGATCCACTCAATACATATTTATCTACCTTGTGCCGTGCATGGGGCGCCAATGTGGTAATGGGGAAGTAATATAAAAGTGACTGTGAGAGCTTCAAGGATGCCTAAACTTTACCCTCACTGCAGGAGGAACATGGAAGAAGGGAGAGATGGAGAGAGAGAGAGAGAGAGAGAGAGAGAGAGAGAGAGAGAGAGAACCCCTACAAAGAGCTCCCAGGGCCGATCTCTCGATCTCTGAAAGCCTTTTATGACTCTCATCTCCCTACTCCCAACCTCCTCACTGGGGACACAGCCTCAGAGCCCCAGAGAGTACCTCAAGACCTCCAAAAGCACCCCGCTATGGGGGGGGGGTTCAAAAGCACCCATCTACAGGGAGATTCCTAGGTCACACCTGAAATTAGCTCTCATCTCGAAATATTGGCAAGTGCTCACAACCTCTGGCAGAATTGCCGTGCTGTCTGGCCACCTTTGGCTGGCACTGGTAGTGTGGAGGAGAGAATGGGGGTAGACAGGGGGTCTTCATTCATTCATTGAGCCAATATTCATTAAGAATCCACTGTGTGCCTGACGCTGAGGCAGTGGGGGGAAGGCAACGAGGCAGTGATATGAAAGTGGAACTGTGGGGCCCAAGGGTGCTGAGTCTTCTTCTCACTGCAGGAACAGGGCAGAGATAAAGAGGGAGAGGGCACCTCTGGACAGGCTTCTAAAGCCACCCAATGTCCTCCTGCCTCCATGAAGGCATGGGGATGGACTGGCAAATGGTATTTCAGCACCTTAAGAAGCACCACCTGGTGGGACTGTCCCAGGCTGCACACAGAATAGGTGTCCCAACCTCCAAATCTCTGCAAGTGCCCGCAGCCCTCCAAGAGACTGTGTTGGCCCTAGCAATAGAGATCCCCTTTCACAAACACACTTCGACAACCCAAGGCCTCACTCCTGGATGAAGCATTTACCAGACACCTCCCCAGCTCTCTAGGCCTCTGCCTTTGCTCTTCTCTGGGGCCACAAGGTGAAAAGGGAACAGGCCTGAAGGTTAAGCCCTGTTGGGTGGACTCTCCTCACAGGTCCAAGGAGTCTTTGCTCTGTAGCTGACCCCTGGGTGGAGGAGTTTGGTCCATTCAATGGATAGGAAAACCGAGGTCCAGAGTTCCACACCAATCTGCAATCCCAGATCCCTATACCCAGTGGCCCCCAGCAGGTCTCCTGCAAACCAACCTCGCCCTGCCTATAGCATCCAGGGCTAGAAGCTTCCTAGAAGGAAACAGAAACGCTTTTTACAGAAGTTGACGTACTCGTCTGTGATGCTATTTGACAAGTAAATCCAGCATGCTGAGAGATGTCCCTGAGCCACCTTACAGATGGCAAATCAAATCCACTGGTTCCACACACGCCTGTTCCAGCATTCTTCAGACCCTCCTGCCTTCTTCTGTAAGCCCAGGTGAGAAATTGAGACTTAATCCCTGGCAGACCAAATTAACCCTGCAAATTAGCCACACTATTCGTCTCTCCTCCATCCTCCTGGGTCTGAGTGGCAGAGCGAGGAAGAAGGAGGCGGCTTAGCCAGACAGGTGGCACAGTGCAAGCAACAGCCTACAGGTCTTGCTCATATTTAAAACTTCCTTTCATATATTTTTAATAAAACAACTGATACAAATTCAAAACCAACTTCATAAATCAAACATTATTCAATGTTGGCGGCTTCAAGGTTTCCCTGGCGCTTGGCTGGGAGCACGCAGCTCTCCCAGACGGGGGCTTTGCACTCGAGCGCTTGAGGTTTTGTGAAAGGTTTATTGGATTTCGTAGTCCCTTAAGGGGAAACCCTTTAAATGTCTTTGCAATTATAAGTCTAATAACACTTTCAGCCCTTGGACACAGCCTTGACTTGACAGAGATAAGGAACTCGAAGTTGCTCAGTCAATACCAAGCTATTAATCTCTGTCACCTCGCTGTCACTGCGGCTCAGGAAAACAATGTCGTTTCTTGACCTAGGTGAAGGCATGGAGTGATTTTATTCGAAATGTCAGCATTCATCAACCCAGATTTTGTCACTCCCTCACTCCCTTGAAGAACTCCCAGTTCTTCATCCTGCCTTGGTTGACACCCTTCCAATAGAAAGAGTTGCTTTCAGTCTTGGCCTATTATTATTATTTAGCACTTATTCAAGTGTAAAAAGCCTTTAAGAATAAAGTTTTTCTCTATACAGAGACCTGGCAGACAAATCACTTTATGCTGCTCTTTGGCGACCCAAGCCAAGGACGGCTGGAAATTACCAAATGCCGTGTTTGTTTACATATTCAAATGAAGGTTAATTTTTATCCTGTCTTTGCTCAAATTTGATTAGGGTGGGGCTCTCCTCCCTCCCTCAGTGGTATATTTATATCAGCATCCTTCTCCTCGACCTTGAAAGAAACCCAAGAAATTGTTTAAAAGAAAAGCCAACAAAAATCCTAATGAGAAACTAACAAGGAAGAATCAAATGGTTCCTGGCAGGGCAGCCAGCCATGCTTCATGCTACATTCAAGAATACTAGGAAACGCCTTGTTTTGCCCAAGGGGAACTTGGACTTTTGGGTACAGGGTGAGGTGAAGCAATGGTGGGGGCACCCACCCTAACACACAGGGTGCTGCCAAGTTGGAGTAGCTGCCAGTGAGGTTTCCAAAGGCTTGTGTCTGTTCTCCGGGAACTAAGCTTGAAGAAGTGACACTCCAGAGTGTCAATTATGGCTCCATGAAATGCCTTGGAGGCTTTGGAGGTATGAGGTACAGGATCAGGCAGGGCTCCAGGCCCCTCAACCACTAATTGTATCTGTTTCATAGAGTGTACCTCTGAATCAGAGTTTATTTAGACTATGTTGGAGCCCTCAAAAGTCTTGGATTAACATAAATTCATGAAAACATGCTTTTGTCTTTACAGCAAACTAGTATTAAGCCCCTTCTCCTGGCGTTCATACATAGTTCTAAGGATCTCAAATAGATAGTAACACAATATAAAAACCCAAACCAAACCAAATAAAACAACAACATCAAAAGTGTTGTTTTCCCTGAGGAAACTGAGGGTTTCCTTTTTTTACCATGGTTGCCAGGAAGCTCAAGCTGATATTATCTATTAGAGCTGGTATGTTTGCATTAAATTTTGGTCTCGATTTTCTTCTCTTTCTTGTATTTCGGCAACTTGTTGTCATATCCTTTGCTATAGGTTGCTTTGAGTCCCTTTTCCACAGAGATAGAGTTCAGATAAGTAAATAAATATCCATGAGCTGTAGTACGGAGCCCAGGGCTGGGACTTGGTAGACCAAGGTGTGGTTCCGGCTCTGGATCTGCTTTCCGTGAAGTCTGGGCAAGCATAAGCTGGGCCTCAGCTTTCTCATCCATAAAATGAGGGGACTGAAAGCTAGCTGCAAGTCACTCACCTCTTATTCCAGGTGCCCCCACTGGCTCGGGGCCTATGAATGAGCAGAGCACGGAGACAAAGAGGAGAAACTCTGAGCCATCCTATTACCCCTGGGTACAGGATGACAACTCTGCCCAGTTTTCTTGGTACTTTCCCGGTTTAAGCATGAAAAGTCCCATGTCCCAAGAAACCCCCAAGTGCCAGGTGAACCAGGATGCTTGGTTACCCTACAGCTTCACCTGCCAGCTTGCCACTTAACTAGCTATGCCACCTCGGACAAGTAACCTAAGTTACTTGTGCCTCATCGTCCTGCATCCTTAAAACGAGATTATCAGCAGAGCACCTCCTGGTGTCGTTATAAGTCTTAAACATGTTCATATTTCATAATAGCACAAAGAACAATGCTTTGCACTTCAAATGCACTTATATAAGTGTTTGTTAAATAAATTCTACAGCCATTTGCTTCCTACTCAAGTCGGGGAGATTTCTCAAAATAATTATTTATTTAAAAAAAAGAAATAAAAGCTACCCTGATACACATGGAAGAAAGACCAGGTGCTCTGGGGGAAGAGATTATCAGCCTGTGAGCCATTCTGAGATAGAGTGCAGACACAGCTACCAAGGAGAGCTAGAGCTTTATGAGACTCAAGGAAACCCCTCACCCTGAAGAAAAAGGATGAAACCCACTCTCCCTGCACAGAGAGGCCAAGAAACCAGCAACTCTCAAGGTTTTTTGGTGCTTACAGTTAACAGGAAAAGAGGTTGGTTTCTATTAGAGATGTCAGCCCGATCATTGCTTAGAGAGTATCAGGGAAAGAAACTAAGTTTAGATGTCACCGCCCATTCCTGCTGAGAACCTGGGCTGGGGATGCTGGGTGGGTAGCAAGTGGAGCCCTCGGGTTTCTGGGGACCCCACACACCCCAGCAATGCTGAGCTGCCCAAATAGTGCAGAGCAGATGCCAAACAAAAGACTGAATCCCTCATGGCACATCTGTCTTTATCAGGCAACTTTTGTGCCCTCAGCCTGAGTAGCTCCTGCCCTCCAGGAATTTAACTCTAACTTGGCAGGCAAGACTCACAGGGCTGCAGTCACTTTCCCAGAACTTGCTTCTGCCTTTAATTGTTTTGTCTCCATCTCTCCTCTCAAGCAGTAAGTGAAACTTTTCCAAGGCTTGGAACAACCTGAAGCCCCTTTTTCTTTATGTGTCCTATGCAGAGCCTGGCACTGGGGCTGGCACCTTAGGGATCATCAAGCAATTCCTCTTGTACACATGCTGACTCCATAATTGAAAGGAGAGTTGGTCAAGAGGGGTACTGTCCAATATGGTAGCCATGAGTCACCATGCAACTATTTAAACAAATTAGACAGGAAATTCTGTTCCTTGGTTGCATTAGCCACAAGTGCTCAGTAGCTACATGTGGTTGGCGGCTACCATATTGCATGACATGGATATAAAACAGTTCTATTATCACAGGAAGTTTTATTGGACTGAGCTGATCTACAGCATGTGAAGAGAAAGGAATTTATTAAACTGGGAAGGACCCATCCTCTTACAAGCTCTACCCTCAGGGATTATAGTTTTTCTGAGATTGAGACAGGCCAGAATAGGCCTGGCAGGATTGAGACATAGGCCAGAATGGAACTGGTAGAATCTTAGAAGATTATATTGATCTAGAATGTCTTCCATATTTTAGAAATTGCCTAATGTCACAGGTAAAGACTGATTCCTGGAGAAGGGGCTTTCACAAAGATGTTATGAGCTGAACTTACCAAGCCCCTGAAATATAGCTCCCCTCTCCTTAGTCTCAGTGCAACATGTCAAAATGAGAAGATGGCAGGAGAAAGAGATGGGACAAGGGAACATCATCATGATAGCCAACCTACGTGAACCGCTCCCCCCCACCCCAACACTGTAACTTCCTCTCCCACCATGACCTTTGCTTTTTGTTGGGAGCTCTTGGCACAGTAGAGTCTTCTGCATCCCCCCTCAACGTGGAAGATACGATACAGGATTGACCAGTCCTCTGGCCCTGCAGGTTTCTCTCTAGGCTCAGCATCATGCAGGCAGCAGGCAAATATGAAAATCAAGTCTAGATGTCAGCCTGGGAGAAAAGCCAAGAGCTAAACACTTCCTAATTTTGGAGAAGACAAGATTCCAGACTTTGATGTCCAAGTGGGGAGTCCCTATAGGTTCCCCCCACCATACATACTAAGGTCATCTGAACCTAGGACAGCTGCAGAATCAACTCTTGCAGAATCCACTTGGGAAAACAACCAAGGGAGGAAACTCAGACCTTGTCCCTGTCACCTGCAACTACTAGGTGTCTGGAGGAGAGGCAACAAGACCCTGTGTGAGTCAGACAGAGGGCTGTGAGAAGCCTGTGTGTGTCTCTATTCTGCAGAAGATCCACCTTGAAAATAAACACAGATTTTGTGTAAAAATGATGGTAATCGCCAGCCTTTACACAGAGACTGGTTTGGCTTTTACAAGAAACTTCCATACACAGAAGGAGTATTTCTTTCAAGAGCCATAAGAGGTAGTTGCCATCCCATTTTCGTAGCTATAAAGTATGAGATCTCTTTAGTAGAATACCTGTCCTTAGTCACCTGTAGAAACTCAGCTGGCCTTCAGATTCCAAGCCACAGCTCAGTTAATAAAGGAAACTTCAGCCTGAGAGAAAGTAAGAATGCTTTTAAGAAATACTGTTACAGGATACATTTCTTGAACATTTATTATACATCTGATTCAGTGCTAAGCATTCAGCTGCACTGCCTCATTGGATCCAGACTCTGGGCCACCCCATTTTAACAATGTGAAAACTAAGACTTAAAGAAGTTCAGCAACTTGCCCATAGTCACACAGCAAGAAAGCAGGAAAGATAAAGATTTGGTTTAATTTGTAGTTATAATGTGGGTTTATAGGCCACATTATGGGGTCATAATATCTTCAAGTTTGAATGAGGGGACTGAAAATTCAATAGAAAATGTCAAAGAACAAATTAGCTTCTATCATAACTCCTAAATGGCCCAACTGAGCAGCTCTCTGAATACTCAGATGATTAAAAATGTGGTTGAGTGTTTCCTTTGGCAGTAGGAAATTGCCTTTGTCTTGAGAAACATTTTCTGTCTTTCCTGCTCACTAGGGTGAGACCATGGCTAGGGGTCTAGTGGGAGAGACTGGACCAGGTGACATGTCGGCACCTCTGGCATCTGTCTCCAGTAGCAGCCCACAGAATCGGGCCAGACAGTGTCATATTCTGCCAGCTGCAGCTACAGATGGGGGCATCGGGCCTGGTTCCTGGGGCACACCTCCCATAAATCAGTTCCCGAGCCTGCTGCACAATAGCAATGCTTCTCTTTCAAGCAGCTCTGAAAAAAAATGGTTCCATCTGCTCACGGCTAGGTAATAAATAAAACGGAAGTGGAGCAAATAGATGGAAAGCATTTTTTGGAAGATGAATTTCCAAAAGCATTAGCCACCATTTCTACACTTCTTCGGCTACCAGAAATGTCTGTATGAGACCCTACTAGGCCTGAGGGCTGGAGGAGGCACCAATGCACAAAAAGGAGAGAAAAAGCCTACTTTTTGGGTGAAGGACAGGCCAGGAAGAGTTCTTGCAAAGGACTTCCCATTAATGACTCTTCCTCCCTCTTCTCTTTGTCTTTCACCTTCATCTTCCCCACCACTACCTTCACGATCACCATCACCATCACTACCATCATCATCATCATCATCATCATCATCATCATCATCATTATCATCATGGTTAATTGGTTAACTGGCTTATTGAGTCATGTGCCATCCAGCACTGTGCCAAAATCTGTTTATCTTCATGTAAATTATCTCTTTTCAAATGTTACCAAGGCCTGTCCTGATTACACTACATAAGACTGCAAACTCAACCCCCCACTGGCATGCTCCATGGCCCTTACTTTGTTTTATTTTTCTCCATACTTTTTATTAATTTTTTAAATTGATTCATATTCAGGGGGTACATGTGCAGTTATGCTTCAAGGATATGTTACATGATTCTGAGATTTGGGCTTCTAATGAGCCCATTGGCCAAATAGTGAACATAGTACTGAATAGGGTGTTTTTCAGCCCTTGCTCTCCTCTTTCCCTCCCCATTTTTGGAATCCCCATGTCTATTGCTGCTTTCTTTACGTCTGTGTGTACCCAATGTTCCGCTCCTATTTATAAGTGAGAACATGTGGTATTTGGTATTCTGTTTCTGCATTAATTCACTTAAAATAGTGACCTCCAGCGGCATCTTGGCAATAGGAAATTGCCTTTGTCTGCATCCTGCTGTTGCTGGACAGGTTATGATTTTCTTCTTTTCTGTGGTTGTGTAATATTCCATGGTGTCTATGTGCCACAGTTTTTAAATCCAGTCCACCATTGATGGGTAACTGGGTTGATTCCATGTCTTTGCTATAGTGAATTGTGCTGCAATGAACATACCAGTGCAAGTGCCTTTTAGGTAGAACGATTTATTTATCTTTGGATATGCACCCAGGAATGGGATTGCTGGATTTAATGGTAGTTCCTGTTTTAGTTTGAGAAATCTCCAAACTGCTTCCCATAGAGGCTAAATTAATTTGCCTTCCCACCAACAGTATACACAACCTCTTCAACACCTGCTATTTTTTGACTTTTTAATAAAAGCCATTCTGACTGGTGTGAGATGGTATCTCATTGTGGTTTTGATTTGCATTTCTTTGATGATTAGTAATGATGCGTACTTTTTCACGTTTCTTGGCCACTTTTACGTTATTAACTTCTAACATAGTATAAAGGTATACCCAGTAGTTTACTTTTTCTACTCATTGCCTGTCTTCCTTATCTAGAAGAGATGCTCTGAAAAGCATGGGAGTTGTCTCCTTTATGCCATTGTATTGCCAGTGATGAGAACAACCCCTGACCTATAGAAGGCATTCAATAAACAATCTGTTGAATAACTGAATGAACGAATGAATTAATGCTCCTCTGGAATACTCACCACCCTGTGAAACAACTTGGCCTGTGCTCTTGCCTCTTGCCTCATTACATTTCACACACACAGCCCACCTGGTCACAATTCCTCTCGTGCTGAAGCTCCCAGCCTCTAACCTTGGTGCAGGCTGTTCCTCCTAATGTCTTCTCCACAGGTCTTCCAGGAAAGTTCCAACTCTTCCTCAAGGGTCTTGTTTCCCCAACCATCCAGAGGAGTCACCCCAGGGTTCTTCTATTCTGTGTTTAGCTCTCACAGAGTGCCTCTCAAATTCTGTAATTATAGGTGCTCCTTTGTGAACTTGGAGGAGTGGATGTCTGCCTGAGCTCCACAGGGGTAAAAGATTTGTCCAGATCTCCACGGTAGCCCCAGAGCCCAGGATGGGGCCTGGCACAAAGTAGCTGCTCAAGAAATATTCTTAACCCACTTTATAGATGAGGAAATTGAAATGAGAGTCTGGGATTTGATTCCAGGACTAAATCCAAAGCTCATAAATGAGTCACTACCTGTGCTATTCTCTGAGTTTCTTTGGCTCTTGACAGGGTCAGCCACATCATGCCTATTATCTGCCTTGCTTCCCATGTGATACACCTCAGCACCCCTTTAAGATATCAGTTCTTTATTCATTCTTTCAGAGACTGTCTTAAGCACCCCTGGACCAAGGACTGTTGTAGAAGACACGGTCAAGAGAGATAAAATCACGGTTATGATGGACTCTCATTAAAGTGAGGAGACAGGTTATAATAAGTAAGAAAACAAAGCAAAAGACATTTCAATTTTATCAATGAACAGTTCTATCTGTAAGTTCATTGCTGCACTATTTACAAGGGCGAAGACAGGAATCAACTTAGGAGTCTATCAACAGTGGTCTGGGTAAAGAAAATGTGGTATGTAAACACCACGGAATAGTATGAAGCCATAAAAAGAATAAAATCACATCCTTTGCAGCAGCATGGATGGAGTTGGAAGTTATTATCCTAAGTGATTGAATATAAGAACAGAAAACCAAACACCACACGTTCTCACTTATAAGTAGGAGTTAAACATTGAATACACATGAACATAAAGATGGGAACAATAGACACTGGGCGGCACTAAGTGGGGTAGGGAGGGAGTGGGTGTGGGCAGAAGAACCCTGTGCTGGGTACTAGGCTTACTGCCTGGGTGATGGGATCCTTGGGATGCTAAATCTCAGCATCACACAATTTACCTGCATGTGTACCGATTAATCTGTAGTAAAAGTTGAAATTTTAAAAAAAGAAATTTCAGAGCAACATAATTGCTGTGAAGACAATAGAAATGAACCATGTGACACAGACTGGTAGAGAGGTGAATGGGTGCTCTAGATAGAATGTTTACTTATCATTCTCCTCTCTTTGCCTTCCTTGCAACAGAAAAGACCCCTTAGTACCGTCCTTGCTTCCCAGGCAGCTTTTAGGAGACCCTCTCTGCTTAAACTAACCACTCGCATTAGCCTTATAAACGAGACCCTGTGTCCATTAGAACAAGAAACGGAATGAGAAAATAGGATACCTGCAGCCCTAAGTCGGAGCTCATGGTCAGGCCTTGTGTCTGTCTCATGTGCTGTAAATCCCTAATGTAACTAACACACCTATGATAGATGCAAGCCTAGGAAATGTCCACCACAGATGTGGGGGCCTTCAGGTGATCTGCTTCTTCTGCTAGCTGCATCATATGTGGATACTTTTGTGCTAACTGAGGATTTACCTGTAATCTCAAAGTCTTATGTCAGAGCTGATGATTTTGCCATTGGAAGTCAGATGGGATTAAAACGCACTTACATAAGGTTAGATAGTTTGTCTGAAGATTCACTGAACTGGGCTGCTATTCCAATAGAACATAAGGATGCACAACTTTAGAGAAATAAAAATACACCAAAACTTCCTCTAGAAATGGTGGGTCAACTGCCTTCTTCTTCCCTCTTTTCCAGCCTAAACTTACCAGTCAAGATGGAGGGCATAGAGTACTAGAGACATGGGGTGTGGGCTGACTCTACCACACACTTGGTTTGTGATCTTGAAATGTCTTCACCCTCTCTTGGCCTCTTGTTGTCTAAATGCACAAGAAGAAAACCAGCTTTATCTTACCTTCATCATAGAGTGTCTATGAGGCTGTGAATATTGAGCCCATATAACTTCTCCACCCTCCCTCTGTACCAACCCAACATACCTTGCATCGTGTGTGTATAGCAAATACTTCAGTAACTATTGTCAAATAAATTGGCTGAATGAATGGATGAATGAAGTCCAATCACTTCAAAATGTTTCATGCTGGCTTCCTGAAGGCAGACAAATTGAAGAGAAAAGGCTAGCAGTGACTAGGAGAATCTGGAGTGTCTCAAGAGTGACTAGGTGAAGATGGAGAGATGCTCTACCTAAGCCAAGAGGCAGGGTATGTCATCTCCCTCCTTCATGCCATCATTCCCATATGAAAGGGGCACAGTACTGATGAGTAGAGCCTCTGACAGCAGAGTAAAGGATTGCCAAAATAAACAACAGCTGTGGTTCCTCTCTTTTTCCTAAGGTGGGGGATGAAGAAGATTGTTGGACATTAGAGATTTTGAATGACTTTTGAGAGGTGTGGAGATTTCTCTACTGTAATGATATCTCTCTCTCCTCTCTCTCCCCTTCTGTCTCTCCATCACCCTAGAATGGACTTTTGAGTCTAGGCTGCAAATAAACATCAGACATCTTTGTGGAGCCTGGGGAGGAAAAGAGGTCATCAGAGAAAAAGCCAGAATGAAAGTTGAGACAAAAAATATAAGATGTTTATTTCAAGCCTAATGAAGCAAAGCACACTTCAGGAAAATGGCAATTATAACTTGACGGTGATGGATCGGAGACGCCATTGTGGCTCCTGCACCCTACACAGCATTGTTTCCTGGGCCTTCCTTTCTCCAGGAGCCAGCAGCCTACTGGAGTCCAGGCCCAGGCAGCAGGTGGGCAGCCCGGAGGGAGAGAGACCCAGCCCACTCCCAGGAGCCAGGCCCTGCCTGATCCTGCTGTGTCCATGTTCACAGCCCTGCCCAGCCCAGCTCTGCATCCCTCTGTACCATTCAGGGCCTCCCCTGTATCATTCATTTACATCCCATCTTCACAGCTTTTGCTACATTGCCTACCATCTATGCATATTATTTACTTTTTTCTCAATTCAATCTATTTTCTTTTCTTATACACAAATACTATAAAAAGAAATTTTACTTCCCTGCCACATGTGAAA
This sequence comes from Saimiri boliviensis, assembly GCF_048565385.1. Lineage (NCBI taxonomy): Eukaryota > Metazoa > Chordata > Mammalia > Primates > Cebidae > Saimiri > Saimiri boliviensis. The sequence continues at coordinate 123,458,180 of NC_133449.1, forward strand.
AACTGGCTCACTTGTCATAATGAATTAGAAGGTACACCTAACTATTAACATAAACCCCTGCCTCCATGTGCTACCTAAAATCCTGCACCCTCGCAGGAGTCTCCATGGCACACTTTGATACTCTGTGGTAGAAATTGATCCTGGATTAATGTGGATTCACCTCATGATGACTTTCAAGGCCTGAGATTCCTTTGGAACGAAGGAGATCTTCCTAATCAAAATCTCATTACACTATGGTGCTGGTGACGCATTCATTAATTCTACAGGTGAATATCAACCACCGGTCACGTCAGGCACTGTGCTAGACACTTGACACACAGCAGTGAGGGAAACAGACCCAACATGTTCTGCCTTCTTACAGCTTCCATTTCAATGGACAAAACAGGCAAATAATAAACATAAGACTGGGAGAATAAAAAATAGCATTGGGAGGCTCTGGAACCAAGGATTGCAGCCTCAAATGGATGCTCAGGGTAGACATTGCTGAGAAGGTGAGTTGGAAAGGAATAAAAAAGAGAGACAGTTAGCTATCTGGAAATAAAGGCCTTCAGGCAGTGGGAGCAGTCACGGTAAAGGCCCTGGGGGAAGGCACAGCGAGGAGGCCAGTGTGGATGATGCTGAGAAAAGCAGGAGAGGAAGTGAGAGCGTTTAGTGGGGACCAGAGTGTAAGGATCCTGAGGGCCAGTGGGAAATTTTGGGTTTTACTTTGTTGAAAAATAGGGAGTAAATGGTGAGTCCCTCGAGAGTTTCAGAAAAATTATTTGACTTACAGTTTAAAAGAATCACTATGACTACTGTGTTCAGAACAGATTATTGGGAGCAGGGGGTGAGTCAGGGAAGGAGGTAGAATAACTTATTATTAAGAGACTATTGAAATTATCCAGTAATGAAGCTCCAGTGATGAAATCAGTTAGCATATGGTACTTACATGAAATAATAGTGAGATGTTGACGGGTAGATAAGGTGGTTGTGGAGATGCTGTAGAGTGGTCAGATTCTGAATAGATTGTGACAATACAGCCTAAGGACTGAATATATGGAACAGAGAAGTCAAGAATGACTGCAAGATTTTTGGCCTGAGTAATTAAAAGTATTGTGTTGACATCAATTAAGATGAGGAAGCCTGAGGGAAGCAGAATCATGGGAAAATGAGTTTTGTTTGGGAAAAGATGGGGTCAAGATGTCTATTGAGCACAAATATTGTCACGCCTCCCCACTATTGATATCAGCATTGACCATGGAACTCAATTTTCCAATGAGATGTGAGCAAAAGTTTAAAGCAGCAGTTTATGGTTCCCACATTTTCCATTTCCCTTTGCACTATGGTCAGTGATGTTCCAGGTGGGAGGTGTTCCATCAGCTAGAGTCCCAGAGTGATGATGACATGGTGCAGAGCATGAGAAACATGAAGCAGGAGTGAGAACTCAGATTTTGTGATACGCTGCTGAGATTTGAGGTCAATGCTAGTAAAGCACAGCCTAGTCTCTCCTGCCTGATATGGCATCCAGTGAGAATGTCAAGCAGACAGCTCAATATCTTTGACTTGAGTTAGAAAGAGGTCCAGTCTAGAGATATAAATTGGGATGTCATTGGCATATAGGTGGTATTTGAAGTTATAAGACTGCATGAAATCATCAAGGGAAGGCAGAGAAGAAAAGATGGCCAAGGTCCGAGCCTTGGAACCTCCAACCTTCAGAGGTGGTGAGAGGAGGAGACAGCAAAGGGGGCTGAGAAGAACTGAAAAATGTGATAGGAAGAAATGAAAAAGATTGTGGTGTCCTGCAAGCCAAGGGAAGAAAATGCACCGAATAGGAGGGTAATTAACTGTAACCAATAATCGTGACTGCTCAATCAAGACAAGGACTCGGAATTGGCCATTGGATTTGGTAACATGAAAGTCATTGATAATCCTGCCAATAGCAGTGTTGGTGGACTGGTGAGGAGAAAAATAAGATTGGATTCTGTTTAAGAGAAAAAGAAAGGAAAGGAACTGGAGACAGTACGTATAGACAACCCTGCAATGGGTTGTAATGCAGAGGTTAGCAGAGAAGTGAGTTGGAGCTGAGAGAGTAAATGGAGTCAAGATATTAATATTTTAAGTGGGGAATAACAGCAGTATTGCTTCTATACTTTAGAAAAAGGTCTGATCGAGAGGAAAATTTTGAGGCATTAGGAGATAAGAGGGGAGAACTGCTGGAGAGCTGTCCTTGAAGAAGCAAAAAGGGGTGGGATTTGGCACACAGCTGAGGGGACTGGATTCCTACAGGGGCCCTGACAATTCTTCTATGGTAACAGATGGAAAGGCAGAGGATATGGACAATGAGCCTTTCTCATTCTAAATTCAGGGAGCCACCAATGATACCCTGGTCCATTTTCACAGTTTTTCACTCACTTCCAGTTGCTCAAATAATAGTGCTCCAATAATATAGGCTCATGCCTGTGAATTACTTTTTCCTTCAATGTCAAACTTGATTCAAAACTCCTCTTGTTTTCTCCCTCAACCAGGATCAAGCTGCAGAGAGAAGACAGGACAGGGTCCAGTGCTGAGACATCTCCTCTTCTTTCCTCTTCTGGATTTCTGGATGCTAACTCTTCTAGTTTGGGTACAGAGAAGGGTAATAGTAGATATTCTCTCCCTTACAGATCTGTTGACATATGGGTGTTGTGGAGGTGTCCAGTTCAAGCTAATTCTCTCTGAAACTGTAGATTCCATATAAGTGTTCAGAGTGAGGATCAGCTTCACCTTAACCTAGGGAAAACCAAGAATCTCCTTCAAAAAGTTGCAACATCTCCCTTTGGCCTTATTGATAAACCCCTCCCCCCAACCTTTTCTCTGGGCCAGGTATTCTGTTGCTTGCCCTAACATTCACCAGAGCTCCCAGGGCATTTTGTCTTCTGCCAGCTTCATTCTAGTTGGGGGTTATCTTCCATAGCTCCCAGAGCCAAAGAGCCCTGGATGCCCTGTCTTCTTTCCTGCTTTATTTTTCTCTGTAGTCCTTATTACCATCAGACAATATTTTGTTTATTGTCTAACTTCCCCAGTTATATTGCAAAAGCCCTGAATGCAGAGATATTTGTTGCTTGGTTTCCTGTGAAATTTCCTGTGCCCATGACTGCCTGGAACCTAGTTGATTCTCAATAAATATTTGTTAACTATGAATGAATGAATGAGGTAGGTATTACTCCTAACTTCTTCCAGAGCACACTGTGGTAGATTATTACAGTAATTATCCCAGTATTCTCAATTTTGTTTGGGCCCCTCCACATTGAACCAACCTGGGCTTGACCAAGTGACTTGCTTTGGCCAATGGAACATTAGAAAGAATGACAAGAATGGCCCAAGAAGAATCTTGTACATTGGGGCTTGACTTTTTCTTGCTGTTTTTGGAGCACAGACACCATATAAGAAAGTCCTAGATAGCCTGTTAGGGAAGGGAAATGTGGTCCAGCTGACAGCCAGTAACCAATCATCAGACACATGATGAGATCATTTTAGACCTCCCATCCCCAGCCAAGCCTTAGGATGACTGCAGCCACAGATTCCATGCCAAATTAGTGATGCAAATACAATGACTACTATTGTAAAGCTACTGGGTGCTTGTTATGCAGCAATAAATAGCTGTTACAGAGCAGGACATTTTTGTCCATTCCATCTTGGCACACAAAATGGATTCCCAAACAGCATCTCCCCTTCTCAACAGTATCCAAACTCAGGAGTTCAGAGAATTCAATGAAGCCTAAATTCCTCTTTGTATGTCCCCAATTTGATAAGTCATTGTGGCATCCGATGCAAATTATTTCCCAGAAACCACACTCATGACCCAAGCTGACCTTCCAAAAATAATCAGGGTTGCTTGAGCACTTATTCTGCCTATGCACAGGAATGAGTGCACAGGCAGAGTGAGTGCTGTGCACTTGGACTCTCTCAGAAGCCCTTGGCTGGGAAATCCATAGGTATTTTCCTAAAGGGAGTGAAAGAGGCAAGGTCGGGGAGACAGCTTCATAGCATGAGCCCCTGACCAGTGTGCCCCAGGACTTACCCAGCACTGTGTTCCCCGTGGCTTCTGAAGCCCCCAGCCTGAGGGCACACTGCAGGGTTGTTAAGACCTGTCCTGCATTCATCTCTCCTTCCATTCCCCAGGTCCCTGCTGTTCCCTCCCACCAAGCAGAGATCTGCCTGGCAGTCCTCACCAGGGAAATCATCCTCTAGCATCCTGACCCCATGGAATTAAAAACCTGGCCTGCTATGTTAGCAAGGGTGAGTGGACAAGATCTGCAATGCTGCCTCAAACACCTGCAATCCCAGCTCTCCCAGCCCCAGGGAAGGTGTAATTAAAGTGTACGGGAGCAGATGTGCCCTCATTTTGCACAGGCCACCGATCCCTGAGTCTTTGAAGCCAAGCACCTGGGAGCCCAACAAGGACTGCCTTCCCCTTCCAAGACTATATTCACATCGAAAGTGAGCCCCAAGTTCAGGCTTCCATCACATATAGTAAGTGGAAAATACCTGGATGTGGTGTGTGTCCAGGATAGAGAAAACTTACTTCCCTTCCAAGTCCTCACACAGCCTTTTCCCCAAAGAGCTCCCCAGCTCTGAGGGACAACTCTGGACCTGCCTAGGAAAACCTCAAGTTTTCTCCTGCCCTCAAGACCACCCAGGATGAATGTAGCCCTCTAGCTCAGAGGTCACAACATAGAGGTACTCAGATGTGTTGTCTCTGGCTGACCACATCTTACTGCCCAACTGTGGAAGGTGTGGCCAACAGATGCCTTCAACCTGTAGCTCCTTCAGAGTCAATCTCAGCTGCAGAGAGCTGCCTCGCCTGAAGCCACACCCTTTCCAAGGCAGCCCATGTCCAGTCATACTGGCTGAGTGAGATGGGAGATCAAATGCCCAGCTCTTCTGATGGGCACAGGGCAGGTCCAAGAGACAGCAAGCGCCTCTTGCACTGGGTTGGCCAATGCCGTCAGGCCTCCAATGCCATTGACTCTTTCCTCTATTCCACCCTGCCTTCTCCCCCTTCCTGTCTCAGGAGTTGCTCCCTGATAAATATTTTGTACCCCAAATCATCTCCACATCAGCTCCTGGAAAGTCTAACCTGTAACAGAGCCTGGTCCAAAGAGTGAATTTGTAACTGAACGGAAAGAGATCACGATCACACAGAGAGTGGCTAGTCCAGTTGCGCAGACTTTTCTGAAGTCGCTGAAACAGAAAAGTTCAGGGCCATAGTCTCCTGACTCCAAGAATGGAGCTCTGTTGGGAAAATTTCTCTTGAAGATCATCGCAGATCTACCCTACCCAGGATATACTAGAAAAGAAGTTGTGGTAGTTTGATTCCCTCAAAAGTGGAGCCCAAGACAAGGATTTGAATGCAGGTGATTTATTTGGGAAGTGATCCCAGGAAGCAGGCATAAAGGAGCAGAGAGTAGCCCAGAAAGGAGAAAAAGCCAGTACAGCATGAGGAGTGTTCCAGCTGCTGCTGTGGACAACCAGGGCTCAATTCTGCAGGATCCCTGAGAAGTGTCCAGACCACCACCCAGAACTCTCCACCAATAGAGCACTTATCCGCCTGGTCCTGCCCCAAGTGGTTAAGAGCTGCCTCAGGTGACACCCAAACATTTCTGCGCTCTGGTTGAGCATGGGCCAAGCTATCTCCCACATTGTCAAAGAAGACCCCAGGACAAAAAGTGGAACATCATGGCCTGCACAGAGAAGCTGGCACTAGCCCACTATAATGAGGTGTAAGACACAGTAGTGAAAGAATTTACAAGATATGGAAGTAGTACAGAAGAGGATGTGCTTAAATACGGTGGTGAGAAGTCAGAAGATAACAGTTGCATGGAAGAAGCTGGCTCTGAGTAAGATTTTGAAGGTTGAATAGTAGTTTTTCATATCAGTAAGGTGGAAGGCACAAACTGAAGATAAGATTGTATAATGTGTTTGGGGTGCTAAAAGTGTTTTGTTACTTCTAGTAGATAAAGATCAAGGAGGAGGTCAGGCATGGTGGCTCATGCCAATAATTCCAACACTTTGGGAGGCTGAAGTGGGCAGATCACCTGAGGTCAGGAGTTCGAGACCAGCTTGGCCAATATGTTGAAACCCTATCTCTACAAAAAATACAAAAATTAGTTGGGCCTGGTGGCAGGTACCTGTAATCCCAGCTACTTGGGAGGCTGATGCAGGAAGAATCATTGAACCTGAGAGGAGAGGTTTCAGTGAGCCAAGACTGTGCCATTGCACTCCAGCCTGGGTGACAGAGCAAGACACAGTCTCAAAAAAACAGGGGGGCTGATCACCGTGGCTCACACCTGTAATCCCAGCACTTTGGGAGGCTGAGGCAGGTGGATCACGAGGTCAAGAGATCAAGACCATACTGGCTAACATGGTGAAACCTAGTCTCTACTAAAAATACAAAAATTAGCTGGGCATGGTGGCATACGCCTGTAGTCCCAGCTACTTGGGAGGCTGAGGCAGGAGAATCGCTTGAACCCAGGAGGCAGAGGTTGCAGTGAGTAGAGATAGCACCACTGTACTCCAGCCTGGTGACAGAGCAAGAATCCATCTCAAAAAAAAAAAAAAAAATCAAGGAGGAGAGGCACCAAAGACTGAATTAATGAGAAGGCAATGAAGAAGCTCTAATACCCTTCCAAAAATTTACGTTTTTGCCCAAAGAGTATCATTTTATTTTATTTTTAACTTATTACATGATAAAATTCACTTTTTCCCTTTATTACAGTTTTATAAATTTTAACACATGTATAGGTTCACATAAATCACCCCTCTAATCAGGATACAGAACAGTTTCATAACATCAAATACCTTCCTTTACAGTCACATCCTCCCCTTACATCCAACCCCTGGCAATCACTAATCTGTTCTCTATCACTATCTTTTTGTCTTTCAGGTGATACCATATAAATATTATTATATAATATGTAACCTCATGAGATTGTCTTCTTTTCATTCACCATAATACCTTCAAAATTCATCCACGTAGCTGCATATACCAAAAGTTGGCCTTTTTATTGCTGTGTAGTATTCCATCACATGGATCTTTACTCCTCTGTTGAAAGTCATTTATGCTGTTTCCAGTTTGGGGCAATTTAAATAAAGCTGCCAAAAACATGCCATTTGTGTACAAGTCTTTGTGTGAACATAATTTTTCATTTCTCTAGGGAATATGCCCAAGAGTACGATTGCTGGGTCATATGCTATACACATGTTTACCTTTTCAAGAAACTGCTAAACTGTTTTCTGGAATGGCTGTACCATTTTGCATTATCATCAGCAATGTATGAGCATTCCAGTTGCTCTGTATACTCATGAGTGCTTGAACATATTTTTTATGTCAACTATTCTGATATATATGCAGTGGTTTGAAGCAGGCGAGTGACATGATCAAATAGGGAGAAAAAATTAAGGCAGGGAAGCTAGTTAGGAGAGTGATGCTGTCATGAAGACAAGAGACACTGTGGCCTAGACAGGATGAGGGCAACAGAGATTAAGTGTAGGGGAGAAATACTCCAGAGAAGAATCAGTGGGACTGGGTTTGAGAAAGAAGTCTAAGATGCCTTCCAGGTTTCTGGCTCATAAAGACTGCAAGTTCCCACGTGGAGCACAAGTTGGAATTGCACAGTTTGGAGCTGGGGTGAGTCAGCAGGGAGTGGAGCAACTCCCTCCCCTGCCAACTGTGAGTTCCATGCGTATGATTGCAACAAACAGCTTGACTTCATTTACAAAGAAAAATTTATGTCCCACTCTGTGGGTGGAGACATGTCTACCTGCCAGCCTGTGTTTATAACCTGCCAACAGCCCACCATCTGGGAGTGACCTTTGCTGGTTGTAAACACAAATGCAGATGTCTGGATAGTGAATCAGGCAAAGAGGCCCAAATGTAGAGCACCCAAGGAAGGAGGCAGAAACCCTTACCAAATGTCTGAATGAATACTGCCTCCTGCCTGGGGATAAAGGAACTTGTCATTTCTACATTACTGCTGAATTCAGGGAGTTGTTTTCAGTTGTTCTTGTTTTAAATTTTACTTCAAGTTCTGTGGTACATGTGTAGATCTTGCAGGATTGTTACATAAGTATACACATGCCATGGTGGTTTGCTGCCTCCATCCCCCCATCACCTACATTAAGTATTTCTCCTAATGTTAACCCTCCCCAATCTCCCCAACCCCTCCTAGCCCTCCCCTAGTCCTCCACCCCACAACAGAGCCCAGTGTGTGATATTCCCTCCCTGTGTCCATGTGTTCTCATTGTTCAACACCCACTTATGACTTAGAACATGCAATGTTTGGTTTTCTGTTCTTGTGTCAGTCTACTGAGAATTATGGCTTCCAGTTTCATCCATGTCCCTGCAAAACACATGAACTCATCCTTTTTTACGGCTGCATGGTATTCCATGGTGTATATGTGCCACATTTTCTTCATCCAGTCTATCATTGATGGGCATTTGGGTTGGTTCCCACTCTTTGCTTTTATGCTTGTGCCTTTATAATAGATTGATTTATAATTCTTTGGGTATATACCCAGTAATGGGATTGCTAGATCAAATGGTATTTCTATTTCTAGATCCTTGAGGAATTGTTACACTGTCTTCCACAATGGTAACTAATTTACACTCCCACCAACAGTGTAAAAGCATTCCTATTTCTCCACATCCTCTCCAGCATCTATTGTCTCCATATTTTTTAATGATTCCCATTCTAACTGGCATGAGATGGTATCTCAATGTGGTTTTGATTTGCATTTCTCTAATGACCAGTGATGATGAGCATTTTTCATATGTTTGTTAGCCAAATAAGTGTCTTCTTTTGAAAAGTGTCTGTTCATATCTTTTCCCTACTTTTTGATGGATTGGTTTTTTCTTGTATATTTGTTTTAGTTCTTTGTAGATTCTGGATATTAGCCCTTTGTCAGATGGGTAGCTTGCAAAAAATGTTTTCCCATTCTGTTGGTTGCTGGTTACTCTAATGATTGTTTAATCTGCTGTGCAGAAGCTCTTAAGTTTAATTAGATCCCATTTGTCTATTTCAGCTTTTGTTGCCATTGCTTTTGGTGTTTTAGTCATGGAGTCCTTGCCTATGCCTATGTCCTGAATGCTATAGCCTAGGTTTTCTTCTAGGGTTTTTATTGTGTTAGGTCTTTTGTTTATATCTTTCATCCATCTGGAGTTAATTTTTGTGTAAGGTGTAAGGAAGGAGTCAAGTTTCAGCTTTCCACACATGGTTGGCCAGTTTTCCTAACACTATTTATTAAACAGGGAATCCTTTCCCCATTGCTTGTTTTTGTCCAGTTTGTCAAAGATCAGATGGTTGCAGATGTGTGGCATTACTTCCAAGGCTTCTGTTCTGTTCCATTGCTCTGTATCTCTGTTTTGATACCAGTACCATGCTGTTTTGATTACCATAGGCTTGTAGTATAGTTTGAAGTCAGGCAACGTGATGCTTCCAGCTTTGTTTTCTTTTGCTTAGGATTGTCTTGGCTATGTAGGCTCTTTTTTGGTTCCATATGAAGTTTAAGATGGCTTTTTCCAGTTCTGCAAAGAAGGTCAATGGTAGCTTGATGAGGATAGCATTGAATCTATAAATTACTTTGGCAGTATGGCCATTTTCACAATATTGAGTCTTGCTAACCATAAGCACGGAATGTTTTTCCATATGTTTGTGTCCTCTCTTATTTCCCTGAGCAGTGATTTGTAGTTTTCCTTGAAGAGGTCGTTCACACTCCTAGTTAGTTGAATTCCTAGATATTTTATTCTCTTTGTAGCAATTGTGAATGGAAGTTCACTCATGATTTAGCTCTCTGTTTGTCTGTTATTGGTGTATAGGAATGCTTGTGATTTTTGCACATTGATTTCGTATCTTGAGACTGCTGAAGTTGCTTATCAGTTTAAGGAGATTTTGGGCTGAGACGATGGTGTCTTCTAAATATACTACCATGTCATCTGCAAATAGAGACAATTTGACTTCCTCTTTTCCTAATTGAATACCTTTTATTTCTTTTTCTTGCCTGATTGCTTTGGCTAGACCTTCCAATACTATGTTAAATGGGAGTGGTGAGAGAGAGTTACCCTTGTCTACAGCAAGTTTTTAAAGGGAATGCTTCTAGTTTTTGCCCATTCAGTATGATATTGGTTGTGGGTTTGTCATAAATAGCTTTTATTATTTTAAAATAAGTTTCATAGATATCTAGTTCATTCAGAGTTTTTAGAATAAAGGGCTGTTTGATTTTGTGAAAGGCCTTCTCTGCATCTATTGACATAACCATGTGGTTTTTGCCTTTGGTTCTGTTTATGTGATAGATGACATTTATAGATTTGTGTATGTTGAACCAGCCTTGCATCTCCAGGATGAAGCCAACTTGATCATGATAGATAAGGGTTTTGATGTGCTATTGCATTTGGTTTGCCAGTATTTTATTGAAGTTTTTTGCATTGATGTTCATCATGGATATTGGCTTGAAATTTTTTTTAGTTGTATCTCTGCCAGGTTTTGGTATCAGGATGATGTTGGTATCATAAAATGAGTTAGGGAGGACTCCTTCTTCTGTATTGTTTGAATTAATTTCAGAAGGAATGATACCAGCAACTCTTTGTACATCTGGTAGAATTCAGCTGTGAACTCATCTGTACCTGGACTTTTGGTTGGCTCAGAAAAATTGGTGGGTAGGCTATTAATTTTTGCCTCTACTTCAGATCTTGTTATTGGTCTATTCAGGGATTCAACTTCCTGATTTAGTCTTGGGAGGATGTAAGTGTCCAGAAATTCATCCATTTCTTCTAGATTTACTGGTTTCTGTGCATAGAGTTGTTTGTAGTAATCTCTGATGGTGGTTTGTATTTCTGTGGAATCAGTGGTGACATTCCCTTTATCTTTTTTTACTGCATCTATTTGAGTCTTCTCTCTTTTCCTTTTTATTAGTCTGGCTAGTGGTCTATTTTGTTGATCTTTTTAGAAAAACAGCTCCTGGATTTATTGATTTTTTGAAGGGTTTTTTTGCGTCTCTATCTCATTCAGTTCTGTTCTGATCTTATTTATTGTTTTCTGCTAGCTTTTGAATTTGTTTGATCTTGCTCCTCTAGCTCTTTTAATTTTGATGATAGGATGTCAATTTTAGATATTTCCTCGCTTCTCATATGGCCATTTCGCGCTATAAATTTCCCTCCAGACACTGCTTTAAATGTATCCCAGAGATTTTGGTACGTTGTGTCTTTGTTCTCATTGGTTTTAAATAACATCTTTATTTCTGCCTTCATTTCATTATTTATCCAGTAGTCATTCAGGAGCAGGTTGTTCAGTTTCCACATAGTTGTGTGGTTTTGAGTGAGTTTCTTAACCCTGAGCTCTAATATGATTGCACTGTTGTCCGAGAGACTGGTTGTTATGATTTCTGTTCTTTTGCATTTGCTGAGGAGTGATTTACTTCCAATTATGTGGTCAATTTTATAGTAAGTGCAATGAGGTGCTGAGAATGTATATTCTGTGGGTTTGGGGTGGAGAATTCTGTAGGTGTCTATTAAGTCCACTTGGTCCAGATCTGTGTTCAAGTCCTGGATGTCCATGTTAATTTTCTGTCTCGTTGATCTGTCTAATATGACAGTGAAGTGTTAAAGTCTCCCACTATTATCGACTGGGATTCTAAGTCTCTTTGTAGGTCATTAAGAACTTGCTTTATGTATCTTGGTGCTCCTGTATTGGGTGCGTATACATTTATGATAGTTAGCTCTTCTTGTTGCATTGATCCTTTTATCATTATGTAGTGCCTGTCTTTGTCTCTTTTGATCTTTGTTGGTTTAAAGTCGATTTTATCAGAGACTGGAATTTCAACCCCTGCTTTTTTTCTCTCTCTCTCTCCATTTTCTTGATAAATCTTCCTCTATCCCTTTATTTTGAGTCTATGTGTGTCTTTGCATGTGAAATGGGTCTTCTGAATACAGCGTACTAATGGGTCTTGACTTTTTATCCAAGTTGCCAGTCTGTGTCTTTTAATTGGGGCATTTAGCCCATTTACATTTACAGTTAATATTGTTATGTGTAAAATTTGTTCCTGCCATGTTGATACTAGCTGGTTGTTTTCCCCATTAGAATCCTTGCTGAGATGATCAGTTTTGAAGCCCCAGATAAAATAAAATGTGAATACCAGGAAATAAGACAACTAATTAGAAGCTATCACTTGAACATGATATTGGAAGCTTATCTTTAATATGACCTTGGTGGCTGGGTGCCAAGTCTCTGGTCCAGGGAAAAGGAACTTTAGAAAGGATACTTACCTCTAAGAGAGGGATTTCAAGGTATCCTGACCAACCTAGTGTCAGGTCCCAAGCTAATAGAGCCTTTGCAGAATCAGTCTCCACCATGGGAAAGGAATTCCACAGAGATCACCAGAAAGTTCCCTTCCTCTCATTTCTATAGCACCCACCTTTCTCTAAGAGCTCCAAATATTGTACCTTACTGCAGAATTTTCAAGAATCCTTTTTATCCTTGCTTTTACCTGAACCTCACAATAACTCCAATGTTTCTATACCACTTTTCCATTAAAGAAGCTGAGGTTTAAAGAGGATAATAAATTACTTTCCTAAGGCCATATATTAGGTCAGTGGCAGAATTTAGATCCAAGCTCAAGTATTGGATTCCACACCTAGAATAACCTTCTAGCATGCTTCATCAGTACTTTTTCTTTGGTATGTCAATTTAGATGTCATCACAGTCTATAGAAGACTTCTGTTGGGTTTGCTGCTCTTGCCTCCACTTTCTGAGAACTGCCTCACTTCCTTCCCTTCCTGTGGTCACAGCAGCCATGTTTGTACAATGCGAAATGCACTGCTCATTTTTTAGCTTACTGGTCCACAGTAGACACCTGACCCCAGGTGAACCAATCAGAATCCCTGCTATGGGAATTCAGCATTATGACTGCGAAAGTGAGAATAGGTTCCCTCTAGAGGGCTGTAACACATGACCTTTGACTATATCTTCCACTAACATGGAATGGGAAACAGAATTCACAAAAAGAGAGAAAACTGAAGCCAAAGAACAGAGCAAATGACAGAAACAGAGAGGGTGGGGTAAATGATTGGGAGCCTTCTTGAAGAGAGGATCCATAGAAGCCAGTTCCTGGGGTCTTAGAACCTGTCTGGTTCTTTTATTTCCTGAGGTTGGCATGTTCAAATCTTCCTTGACTTTGTAAGAATCTCCAATCCTGCCAATAAACACCTGCCTCTTGCCTTTTTTTTTTTTTTTTTTGTCCTTAAACTTATCAGAGTTGATTTTTGTATCTTGAGGAGGAAAAAAAATTCGATGAATACAGGTCCTCTCGCTTTTCTTTCAGAACTGATCACCATGTTAAATCATCTCAATTACTTGTTAATTGTCTACTTCCTTTACTACTGTGCCAGATCCCTGAGATCAGGGTTCTTGCCTTGACTCTCAAAGCTAGAGTCCCAATGCCCAGCCCTGAGTCAAGCACACAGCAGGCTTTCAAGGCATAATTGTTGAGCAGATCAATAAGTGAATAGATTGAATATAGAGTCATTTAGAAATGATCCATCTCTTCTACCTTATTTTATAAGTGGAAAAGTGAGGCCTGAGAATTGGAATGTTGACTAAGTTCCCACAGTGAGTTTGCAGCTGACCTGGGAGAGGAATGCAAGCCTCTTGCCTCTCTGTCCAGTGTTGGAGGAGTAAGTTGCCCAGCATGGTAGCAGTAAGAGCCACTGGGTGTCAGACAACCCTGGGGGTCAGCCGACCCCTAAGCACCTTGTGCCATGCTCAGAGCTTTCCTTGTATTGTCTCATTTAAGCCACACGCTTGCCTAGAAGAGTGGCATCATGACTCCCATTTTGGAGGTAAGGAAACAGGCCTTAGAGGCATTGCACAAGTTTCCCAATGCTACACACTTGCCACATAGGAGTGCACCCTTCCTATGTCCCTTTGTCCATAATTTCTACCTTTGTGCTTTAAAAATGTGCACAGTAGCAGTATCCTTGTGCTCGCCTTTGTGACTCAGGACCCCTATTCCATTAGGACTTTTACTTCCTGGGCCACCAATCCATACTATTATTCTATCTGTCTTACCTGTCAAAAGTGTCTGTCCCAAGTCCCATAACTTTGGAGGCTTACAGTCTGTGACTCTACCTTAAAATGAATCTGTGCTAAGGTAACAATTCCTGGGAGAGGTTGATGGTGGCTCCTTTAAGAAGTTTTGCATTTCAACACAGAACTTACAAAGATCCAACTCCTCCTTAACTTGTAGGAATCAGCCTTTGAGGTAAGAATCCTCACTGTGGCAAACCAATGAAGGTGGAACTTTGAAGCTGAAGGCCCCTTGGACCCACCACATCATATCCCAGGTTCTACCTACACAGATAGTCAGTCTTGTTTCTGGGGACACCGGAAACAGCCTGAAATAGAGAAAAATCATTAGATCTGGGATTAGAAGACCTGAGTTCAAAACCCAATTCCACCCCTTGCTAGCTTCAGATTAGTTACTATACTTCTGTGAATACCATCTCTTGCTTTTGTATGCATGTAGATTTACATGGTATAAATGTCATTTTTTTATATACATAGCTTGCATGGTGGTGAAGTCAAGGTTTTTAGAGTACTCATCACCCAAAAAATATGCATTATGTTCATTAAGTAGCCTCTTGTTCCTCGCTCCCCTTCCAACTTCCCACCGTTTCAAGTCTCTGTTGTCTATCATTCCACTCTATGTCCATTATTTAGCTCCCACTCACAAGTGGGAACATGCTATATTTGTCTTTCTGAGTTGTTTCACTTAATATAATGAACTCCAGTTCCATCTTTGTTACTGCAAAAGACATGATTTCATTTCTTATAACTGAATAGTATTTCATTTTGCTTATGTGTCACATTTTCTTTAACCCATCATCCACTGGTAGACACTTAGGTTGGTTCCATGACTTTGCTATTGTGACTAGTGCTGTGATAAACATATGGGGTGCAGGAATCTTTTTTGTGTAATTATTTCTTTTCCTTAGAGTAGATATCCAGTAGCTGGATTACTGGGTCAAATGGTAGTTCTATTTTTAGTTCTTTAAAATTACTGTTTTTCATAGAGGTTGTACTAATTTACATTTCCACCAACAGTATATAAGAGTTCCCTTTTCTTCATATTCTCACCAACATCTGCTATTTTTTTTGTCTTCTTAGTAGTAATAGCAGTTGTGATTGGTGTAAGATGATATCTTATTGTGGTTTTAATTTCCATTTCTCTGATGATTGGGGATATTGAGCAAATTTTCATATGCCTGTTAGCCATTTGTATGCCTTCTTTTGAAAAATGTCTATTCATGCCCTTTGCCCACTTTTTAATGGGATTGTCTATTTTTGTTGTTGTTTAGTTGTTTGAGTTCATTATAAATTCTTGATATGCATCACCTGTTGGATGCATAGTTGCAAATATTTTCTCCCATTCTGTAGGTTGTCTATTCACTATGCTGATTCTTTATTTTGCAAAACTGAGGATAACTACAATGTCTTATAGGAACGTCATCCAGCAAAATTCTCATAATAAAAAATAAGTGGGAAATAACTGTGACAGGCATTTTGAACATTTATTCACAAGCATTTATTATAAACTCCTACTATGAACCAGTCCTACACTAGATATAGAAACCAGCCCAAAGTTATTGTCTTTTCTGCATTTGAGTTTGAAAAGGCAGAAACCAAAGCTTCCCTTACAAGTGCTGCTGGACTCCAGGAATGAAAGACCATTCCAGCAAAGGTTAATTGGTTAAGTGCATTAGCCACTAGAAGGGGAATTTCCGCTTGGCAATTAAGTTTGCAAATATTGTACAATCTTATAGAGTGCATTTCTTCAAATTGATGTGTTCTTTTTCATGTAATAATCAATTAGTGGGTGTTTCAGTTGCTTAATTAGCTCAGCATGTAAATTAATCTCTGCATATTGAAATTGCAAACCTTGTCTTGTAATGTTGGCTTGTTTCTGAGGTAAATCAAAATACTGTAACCTCGGCAAAGGTTCTTGGTTTCAAGAGTCACCAAAAGCCACCAGGTTCCTTTCACCACCTGAGTATGGGGGCTTAGGGAGGATTTAGTATATGACAGTCAGTCTAATTATATTTACCCATAGAGAGGATTCCATGTCAGTTCTTATTTCTGCTCTCAGGCAAAACTGCCTGTTGAATGATTAAATTCTTTGAGCCATTCAGGTCTTATGCCCTTGATATTAATGAGGAATAAAAGGTATGTTTCTCATTTCCCAGGCAGACATGAGACCTGCCAGGTGAAAACTATTCCCTGCTTCATCAAGGAAGCTGGGAGCGGAAAGGAAAGGAAAATTTATAACCAGTTCTGACTCTACCACCCAAGAGAAACTCCAACTTCTTCAAGAACTCTCTTCTGACTATGGCCAGCCACACAGCATTCTCTTCCTATCTCCAAATCCCCCTAAGAAGCTCATAACCTAGCTCTCACCTGTTACATCCTATGATATGGATTCATGGCACCAACACCCATTTGGAATCAAACAGGCCTGGGTTCAAATCCAGACTCTGCTCTCTACTAGCCATGTAACTAGCCTCACTTGTAAAATAAAAGTAATAATATTCCACCTCCTCACCTGGCCCATGTAATGTTCAAGTGAGAACAGCATTGTAAAGATTTTTGGTAAGTGATAAAGCACTTTGTGAATGGTAAACTAGCATTGGTTATTTTGTGTTTTGTGTTATTTTCTTGCACCCTTCAAAAGCAGGGGCTGAGTTGCTCCTTCTGCTCTCTTGAGACCCCCTCCCTATGCTTATTCCAGGACTGGTTTGCAGCACAGCCAAGGGCTCAACAGAGCACAGGAAGATGGAACACTCAGCCTTGACAAGCCTGCCTTGGAATTTTGCCATGTGGCCCCTGAACTCCCTCTCAGTTTGGTTTCTGGTAGGTTATTCTGAGAAATGTGGGACAAATACAGTCCTATGTCTGCAGCCTCAGATGCTTAAAGCTGCCTAGACAGGGCTACTCACGTTAATCAGATCCTACCTGCTTTTGCCATCACCCTTTAGACATGGCCAATGAATAGCTTCTCAATATGACTCAGCCAGGAGAAAATCCACCTTTTGACCTGAACTATCATATCGACCTCCCAGCAGGGATCAGTCTCCAGAGGCATGTCCACAAAGGCCTCTAATGACTCTAGAAAGAACCTAGGGCCACCTCATGAAGCTTCAGTGACCAGTGGTCCCAGATGGACATCCTCCAAGGCTGACCGCCAGAACTACGTTCATGCTGCCATGGATTAAGATTTGGGGGAGAAGTCCAACACCCCAGTGGAAAGGAGCACTTTCTAAGGCAATTCTCTTCTGGCCCAGAACACTCAACACAACTCTGAGCACATAGTGAGTCCTCAATAAAAATTCAAAATAACAGGGTTGGGTGGGGAGAATGAACAGAATAAAGCAAATGCAAACCTGTGAATGTGTAAAAATAAAGGAATTACTGAGCAAATGAATGAATAAATAGAGATAAAAGTGAGTGAGAGAATCAAGAAAGGAATGGATTTGAAAGATCCAAGCCAAAAATGAAGAATCCAGCCTTCCTGTTCCCACCTCTTTCTCTATACAAAGCATTCTTCTATAATTAGAGAACTTTGGGAGCCATGCAAGAATGAGACCATTTTTTGTTACATTTAGTAATCCTCCTCATTCTTAGGGCCCAGGATGTGTTTTCAAGTCATTGAGAAATGGATTTTCCACTTCTTTGTCTGCTGTCTGGGAACACAGGGTGTTTCTGCAGCCAAGCATTATCTATGTCTAGAATCTTCATTCAGAAACATTTAACCCTCATCTGCTTGCACCATAAGGTGAGCAGAACTTCCTCAAGGGACCACAAATTCCATAAACAAACACCCAGAGCTTTGCTTCCATGAACACTTTGATAACTCAGAGTGGCATTTATTTGGGGCAGGTAACTGAGGGCTAAAGCTTTTCACATGAAGGACAGGGAGAATAAACACCTTCCCTTCCTAATGCCAATTCTTCTTCCTTCATTTTTAGAATGAAGGTCTTCCTGGCTCTGTGTTTCCCATGCCTGGTGTTTATACTTAATTTCTTAAGAGACTGTGCTTAACACAGTCTCTTTTTTTTGTATTTGGAATTTTTTTTATTGCATTTTAGATTTGGGGGTACATGTGAAGAACATGCAAGATTGTTGCATAGGTACACATGTGGCAGTGTGATTTGCTGCCTTCCTCCCCTTCACCTATATCTGGCATTTCTCCCCATGCTCTCTCTCCCCAACTCCCCACCCCATGCTGTCCCTCCCCTTTTTCCCCACAACAGACCCCAGTGTGTAGTGCTCCCTTCCCTGTGTCCATGTGTTCTCATTGTTCAACACCCACCTATGAGTGAGAACATGTGATGTTTGATTTTCTGCTCTTGTGTCAGTTTGCTGAGAATGATGGTTTCCAGGTTCATCCATGTCCCTACAAGGACACAAACTCATCGTTTTTGTTGGCTGCATAATATTCCATGCTGTGTATGTGCCACATTTTCCCTGTCCAGTCTGTCATCAATGGGCATTTGGGTTGGTTCCAGGTCTTTGCTATTGTAAACTGTGCTGCAGTGAACATTCGTGTGCATGTTAACACAGTCTCTTAAGAAATTCTGACAAAGGACATGGCAAAGACCTGGCTCAACTTAGGTGAAGTGTTGGTGGAAGGATCCAGCCAGGACAGCACAAAACAGCCCAGCACATAGTGCTGCACAGCTAAACTCAGAGTTTTCTGGAGAAACCATAAACAATTAAAATTGTTTGCCTTAATCTCTCTCCGTCCTGCTCAAGGACAGAATGCACAGCCTGGCCTCTTTCCTCACTGCTAACTAATCAGTTTACCCCTCCCCAGTGACACAGACACACACACACACCTGTCAAAAGCAAACAAGATTCACTATTCCCAGATTATCTGCTGGTTTTTCCCCCTCTCTCCTCTCTCCCTTTTCTCTTATAAATCCTTTTTTTTTTTTTTCCTTTTGGCTACAGTCCACTGACTATTTCCCCTAACTAGGATGGGAGGAAACATAGGGTGTTTTGCCTGAGCCTTAGGAACTGTTCCTGGAATGCTAGATTTTCACAGCCCCAGGCCAACCAGGACAGGTTAGTCACCTTACCACTCACGTGTGAGAAAATCTGTGTGCAAAATAACCAGCTGTTTCTCAATCACTGAAACTTTTTAGTATAC
This sequence comes from Saimiri boliviensis, assembly GCF_048565385.1. Lineage (NCBI taxonomy): Eukaryota > Metazoa > Chordata > Mammalia > Primates > Cebidae > Saimiri > Saimiri boliviensis. Next base: position 123,477,395 of record NC_133449.1, read on the forward strand.
AGTATACTTAAAACACTTAGGGAAACAGTGAATGTTCAACAAACATTAGTTGCTATTAGTATTTTTGTTGTTGTAATATTCTGGTTGTTCAAGTCCATTGTCACCCTCACGCCAGAGGTATTTCTTCCACCCTCCCCATGCACACAACTCAGCAAAGCGCCTCCCCACAGATTGTTTGTGATAGGTCAAATTGCATCATTTTAATTCAAGAAAATTCACTGGATCCCTAACCCATCTCAAACTCTGGGCTGGACAGAGATTAGCTGCAAATGGACTTGCTCTGCTGGCATAAGGCTTATAGCAGTGGTCCCCAACCATTTTGGCATCAGAGACTGGTTTCATGGAAGATAATTTTTCCATGGACCAGGTTCCAGGGGGTGGTTTTGGAATGAGACTGTTTCATCTCAGATCATCAGGTATTGGATTCTCATTAGGAGCACACAACCCAGATCCCTGGCATGTGCAGTATGGGAAACCTTCACAATAGGGTTGTCGCTCTTGAGAATCTAATGCTGCACTCATGCGACAGGATGTGGAGCTCAGGCAGTAATCTGCCCAGGGGTTGAGGACTCCTGGTTTATAGTTTAGTATGGAAGACATTGAGTAGATAGACTCCCAAGTGAATATACAGCAACATATTGGAGTGAGAGCTAAGAAGGAGATACACAGGGTCTTATGTGGGAACCTAACAGGGGAGACCTAATTTGGTTGGAAAGTCAGACAAGACCTTGCTGAGGAAGTCACACTTAAACTAAGACTAAAAGAGTGGTGAGAGGTAGATAAGTGGCTCACCTTGCAAGATAAAAGCGGCCCTGCAAACTTTGATTGTTCCTCAAGTTTTTCAAAGTAATAAGCCAGAGAGTCTAGTTATTTAAGAAAAACCAATGGTGAAAGCTTTGTAAAGTTGAAGAATTTCATGTAGCATAAATGATGATCCCATATTCAGCTGATATGCAAAGATTAGCCTACACTCATGTGCCACAATTTGAACACAAGCAATTCAGAAAAATCTAGTTTTAGGGCCAGGCACAGTGGCTCACACCTGTAATCCCATTACTTTGGGAGGAGGAGGTGAAAGGATTGCTTGACGCTAGGAATTAAGGCCAACCTGGGCAACGTAGTGAAACCCCGTCTCTAAAAAAAAATTTAAAAATTATTTGGGCATGGTGGTGCACACCTGCAGTCCCAGCTACTCAGGAGGCTGAGGTGGATCACTTGAACCCAAGTGGTTGAGGCTGCAGTGAGCTATGATTGTGCCACTGCACTCTACCGTGGGTGACAGAGCAAGACCCTGTCTCTAAAAAGAAAATTTAGATTTGTACAAGTGCTGGATTATGAAGGGGGTGCTCTTGACTTTAGAGAGGATACTCTGCCTTTCTTGGAAGCATCCTGTGGACTACAACACCACATGGAATAGAGGAAAGGGTTTGAAAATCAGGGGCAGAGGCCCTGGGATCAAGAGCTCATTTTGCTCCCTCCCGATGTGCTCTTGTGCTGCTCATTGATTCCCCTCTGAGCTTCACCTTCTCTCTCTTTAAATGGGTACATTGCCCCCACAGCAGCTACCTTGCAGGATCCTTATGAGGAACAGATGAGTAAAGCCCTGGGAAACTGTTAGCTGTCAGCATCTAACTCTCCCTCCAAATTATGAGCTACTTCAGGACAGGAACTATATATACCTCAAACAATGCAAGAGAATAGGGGATGCCCAAGAAGTGATTGAATGGAGGCATGTGGTATTAAGAGGTAGAATGATCACTCAAGTTCTAGATTCAGAAAAGCCTATGCTTGAATCCACACCCTGCCTCCTTCTGGCTGCATGACCTCAAGCTAGTGACTAAAATCTCTGTCTCCATTTTCCCAGCAATGAGACAGAAATAATAATGCCCACTTTCCAAAGCAGAGTTGAGGAATAAAGACAGTGAAAATAACAGCGATAGAATAGTGTTCATATACTACTGTCAACTCTCAAGCTATAACTTTTTTTTTTTTTTTTTTTTTTTTTTTTTTTTTTTTTTTTTTTTTAGATGGAGTCTCACTCTGTCACCCAGGCTGAAGTGCAGGACATGATCTCAGCTCACTGCAACCTCTGCCTCCTGGGTTCAGGCAATTCTCCTGCCTCAGACTCCCAAGTAGCCAGGATTACAGGTGCCTGCCACCATACCTGGCTAATTTTTGTATTTTTAGTAGAGATGAGGTTTTGCCATGTTGGATAGGCTAGTCTCAAACTCCCGACCTCAATTGATTAACCTGCTTTGGCTTCCCAAAGTGCTGGGATTACAGGGTTGAGCTACCACGCCCAGCCTTAAAACACAAGACGTAAAATAACCCAAGCTCTTTCCTGCCTAAGAATCTTTGTACATGTTGCTCCCTTTGTCTGGAATGCTGTTCCTCCAGTTTTTTGTATGACTGGTTCTCACCTTCAATGTTATTCCCTCAGTAAGGCCTTTCCTGGCTGCGCCATTCAAACGGGATTTTCTCTGCAATCTCTATCAGAAAATTCCATTTGATACCTGCATTATTAATCTATTCCTATGAGTAAAAAAAAAAATACCTTAAAATGTAGCAGCTTGAAAACAAGTGTTTGTTATCTTGCAGTTTCTGTGGGTCAGGGATTCAGTCTCACCTTAACTGGGTTCTCTGGCTCAGACTTGTTCACAGGCTGGAAGCGAGGCATTGACTGAGGTTGCGGTGACCTCAAAGCTCAAATGGGGAAGGACCCACTTCCAAGCTCACATGTGATGCTGCTGATAGGCTGGCCATTGGCTGCAGACATCAGCCCTTCTTGCCACACGGACCTCTCACAGGTATATGCACACTTGGCAGCTGGCTTCCATCAGAAGGAGGTCTGAGAGAGAGAGATTGGTGACAAGAAAAACAAAAGTCACACTTTTTATCATGAATACCAGAAGGTGGAATCACTGGGGACCATCTTAGAGACGGCCCACCAGGGTAACCTTTGTAACACTTTTCCCAATTCATGACTCCCATCTCTCTCTTCCATTTCTTCATGGCTTCACACCTTCTACAAGGCGGTAAGCTGCAAGAGGGCGGAGACCATGTAACAGACCAATAGTAGGAGTTTAATAAATGTTGAATAAACAAAGAAAGGAGTGCTCACATGTGCCGGGCACTGTGCCACAGGCTATCAGAGAGCAAGCCCCAGGCCCTGCCAGTGTATGGGCAAGAGGCCCAGCAAGTTATGTCTTCACTGTTTGGTTTGCTTTAACTTCATGAGGGACCACGACTCTTGCCTTGCAAAATGACTGAGAAATTTCCCAATTTCTGTGGAAGGATTTGTTTTGCCTTCTGGGTCCCTGTCATAATTTCTGATATAATGCCAGCTTATCCCTCTGTGTGGAGAGGGCCGGGTAGGGCAGCAGGGGAGGCACCGACAGACAGTGGAAGGAGAAAAGTTCTACAGGGCACAGTAATCCTCTGAGAGGCTCTGACGAGGCGACCGGCGAGGGGCCTGAGAGCTGACTGTCTGCTGCCCGCTGCCCTGCTTGACGGATTGTTTGCCAAAGAGCCCGGCCAGCAGGAGCTTTGACCTTGGAGGGAGAGTGATCTGTCTTCATGGAAACACACTGTCATAAGCACATGTTTCAGTTTCGCTTGGGAAGGCACCGAGACTACGCGAGAAGAGAGCCTTGAACGTGGTTAAGGAGGAAAAATGTGTGGCCCATAAAGGGGCATGGAAGCAGCTAAAATTAACCCAGAGTGGCCCGGGAGGGCATGCGAGAAATCAGCGCATTTCCCTCCAGTGCTGGTGAGTCCACAGTGAGGACAGCAGCACAGCCACTCCTTCCTTGGGGAACCAAAGTGTCCCTCGCCTCCCATGTGGCCAGTCTTTCTATTTGTCACCAAGGACAAGGTTGAGGATAGATCTCAAAGCAGTATCTTTGACATCTAAGTCCCTCACGGAAACAAAAAACCATACCCTGGCGTCTGTATCACCCTGAAGGTCAAGGACGTGATGCCCTAGGGGACACGGTATGTGATAAATCTGGTGTCTGCACAGCGCCTCTCTGAGGACCCAGCTGAGCCATTCACCTCTGTCTGTGCTGACAGCTCCAGGGGAGATTTATCTGCCAGGATCCGGGGCTGCTGCAGAACCAGCAAACTCATGAATCTGGAGGAACAGAATTGACTGAAGCCCGGGGTGTGCTTATTAAAGAAGAGAAAGGGACAGGAAGAAGAGCTCAGAGCTCCTGCCGGGCCCTGGTTTTGAGTGACACAGGATCAGGATATTATGGGATGGCTGGGCCTGGCTATTTTGGGATGAATTGGACAAATAGATAATGTTCGTGGGGAGAAAATAAAAGCCAAGGGTGCTCTGAGAAGCTGATCGTGAGCAAATAATAAAGAGACTTTCACCAGGGAGGGGAGAGGCAGGTGAGGGTTTTCTGAGGGATGGGCCAGAGGCTCAGAGCCCACAGGCAAACCAAAGAGCTGTGCTGGTGAGTGATACAAAATCCCCCATTATGCCTGGGGGCACTGGTGGAGGACAGGGGGACAAGGCCCAGTGAAGACAATAAGCCTCTGTCTTCTGAGGCGGGTCCAGGGCCAACCTGCTTAGAGGCAGGGGACTGGACAAGATGACCTCCAGGGAGATTCTCCCAGGATACCTGGATTTATCTCCTAATTTTTTTTGAGGTTGTTGTATTCTTGTCTTTTGTATATGTTTGATTGCTTGCCAGAGCCATTTTTGGGGCACTAAATGTTAGGAGGCCAAATATCCAGTCCTGAGTTTTTAAAAGGATGAGGATTTATGTGTTTATGTCCTTTTATCTCCACATTCCATGAGGTGGGTGCAGACATGGTAACCCACAAGCTCAGCCTCAACATAAGCCGATTGCTCAGCTCTGACCCCAGCCAGAGACATGATGGGGCTCAAAGCAGATCTACAAAGGGGTCCCCGCCCTAGAGTTCTAATGGAGCCTAAGAAAAGAGAGTCCTATGACTAATCCATCAGGATTTGTTCATGGATGCAAAGGAGAGTTGAGAACATCCCAAAACATTCACTCAATGTGAACAGCGTAACACACAATTACCGGGGCCACCGAGAGATTTACTCAATAGCTGACAATCACCAAACATCACCCAATGAACTCAGGCACATCCGACTGACCCACAGGAGCTTCCCCAAGTGCAGGTAACTACTCTGCACCACATCTGTCCTCAGCGTGGTTTTACCCACCTCCACATCTCTCCTCAACGTGATTTTACCCACTTCCCTGGGGTGATATTGATCTGGTCACACTACCGCATCCTGGAAAATAATTTTTGTTCTTTGGCTAGGGTTGTTCGTATCTTCTATAAAGGTTGAAGGTTAGAGTAATTGAAACTCTGTAAGCAGTAGTTAACTAGCTATTAATATTTCAAAAGGAAATATCACTTTGAAGACAAACACCTCAAGAGACAATGTCATGTGAACTCCACTTATATTTATGGCAAAACCACATTCTTCTTCTGCCTTTCTTTTGACATCAGAAAATGGTGTATGCTGGTTAACCAGTTTTTGAATTTTAAGGTCTCATATATTGCCAATGTTCAAAGAATTGGAAAAAAAATAAAACACACTGACTCCAAGTTTCATCACCAGATAATTGTTACTCTGTGGGTTTCGGTTTGCCAGATCTGATATTACAGGGGAACCCATACTTATGGATATTTATGTGATATTCCCAATTTTAAAATGTAGACAACTAAAGTTGGTGTTTTGCATCGCCATGGAGGTGATGTGACCACCATGAGGAAACAAAACATGACAGAGTATGAGATTCAGCCCATCCGCAAGTCAGTTAGACCTGATTTGGGGTCCCATAATTTCTGAATGATTCCTTATAATTTTTGTTTTCTGATTGCTTAAATTGTGAACCTAATTTTTTTTTTTTACATTAAATGACCACAAAGTGATGGCATGGGGAGAGAAGGGAAAGGTGGAAAAGAAAGCAGCATAACCATAGGCAAATCCTTTCTCCTCCTTATAAAAGCACTTTGATGAGCCTTAGATGTCATTCACAGTGTGAAGGTTCAGTGGCAGGTAGATTGAGAAAAAGAAGCAGGGAGAAAAATGGAGCTTGTTCAGACTGGAACAGGGCTGCATAGTCCCCCCAGAGACCCTCTGTGAAATGACAGTTGTTTGTTTCACAAAGGTTCCTCTTCCACTGGCTGGCCATGAACAGTCACTGACCTGCTGAAGAAAAGGTCCTTAGGTCACTCTAATCTATGTACTACACACCGATCAATAACACGGGAGTAACACTCCCACCCGTAAACATGTAACTCAATCAGTGCCGGGAAGGTGGGGGCAAAATTTGTTCCCGAAAGCCTGCTGTGAACAGCAGAAAAATGTGGGTGATTTCATTATATGAGATTGCTTTGTCATATTTCTGCTGAACCAAAGGATAACTGAAATGAACATTAATAATTCAGCAGGGTTGCTGGAGCTCTGAGATCTGCCCCTCCCATCCTGTGCTCCTCCTGGGTTTAGATGCAGAAACAGCCTGGACCCCTGTGGCCATGGGGAGCCCCAGAGGCAAGGTTTGTGTCATTCCCCAAAGCCACTCAAACCTGAAGGATATTCTGACCCCCAAAGGAGGCTGAGTCCTTGTAGAGCAGCAATGGGTCCAACCCCAGGCCCAGCCCATGGTCAGGCCTCCTGGGCAGTGTCTAGAAGCTCAGAGAAAGGGAGTCTTCCCCAAGACAAGAGAAGCAATAACAAATGGAAATTCTATTTGAAAGATGATGTTATGTGTTTTGGAGGGAGAGACTATGTATTTGCAAAAGCCATTGATGATGCAGAGTGGTAAACCTTGTGAGCTCAATACAGCAGTTTTGTAAACATCAGTCAGACTTTATTGCATATTGTGAAACTCATTTTTATTTTAAATATAGTATAACACAGAGCTGCTCCAAAAAGGGCATGAGTTGTTTCCTTCTTCTTTTTAAGCTGTTTTCTTCTGAGGCGGCCATGGGCTTTCTTTTGACCCAAGGGATAGGTTAGGGTGAATATTTGGAAAAACCTTTTCTGCTTCCTGATCTCTTTTTCTACTTCCCTGTCCTTGTCCTCCACTTTTTCTTTTCTTTTTCTCTTTCTTTCTCTCTCTTTCTGTTCCTTTTCTTCTGTTTTACTCTATCGATTATCCCTCTTGTATTAATAGAATTTTAGCATGTCAAATCCCAAACCCCTAGAGACTTCTGATGACAGGACTAGCAAATCCAGATGCCTATGGGGCCAAGCAGATCCCATAGACTTGTAAAGTGGTCATAGCCTATTAGTGAGATTATATACTGGTGGAAAATGCTGCTGTGGACAACTAAACAGCATGTGTCCCCTGCCTAAATACATCCAGATTTTATATTTTTAAATTCATTGCTGGCCAAACAAAGCACATTTAAGACCTGATGTGGCCTGTGGGCCCCCCCAGTTTGAGACCCAATCAAAGTGATCCCCCTCCTTACAGAGGATGAAATCCAGGACAGAGCAAGGAATGTGATTGGCCCTCAGTCATGCAGGAGGTGGAGTCTCCCAGCTTCTGGGTTACGGTACTTTCCAGAACACCTGAGCTTTCTTCCTCCATATCCTCCTTCTATGCATTGGTTCATTCTCCTGTTGATTTGTTTACCTACTCCCAGCCCCCAGCACTGCGGCCCCAGATGAACCAGCCAAGAACTTTGCCCTTCCAGGACCCTCAGTCTGTCTCTGGGAGGTCACATGGTGCTATTCAGTGTGACAAGGGCCAAGGCAGGGTCATAAGCTGTCTCTCTGGGATCCCCACCAGCGCTGAGGAGACTTCCTGCTAGGCCACAACCCAGGGCTTTCCAGGACTGGGTTGCCCTCTGACCTTGGACTGTCAGCTGGAAACCTCAGGTTCTTATGTCCAGGTCCTGGGTGGTGAGCCTAGGCAAATATCACCATCAAAACATCCACTCACTACCCCACCTTGAGACATACCTGAGACCAGCCTTGTTGTTCTGGTTAGCAAGACTCCTCCATCCCTCTCATTTCTGGTGCAGGACTGGACAAATTTGCCCAGCTCACTCAGTGTCCTCTGGGCCCAGGCCTCTGACACCCAAAATGCCAGCTGAATGAAAATCACAATGTGTCCTCACCATGGCAGAAACATGACCTGGGCCTAGGCTAGAAGACCCACTCACCAGGTCTTTATTTATCAAATCACTAGGTCTCTGTGCTTTGAGGGGCTCTCTCACCTGCAAGCCCTAGGCACTTAGCAAAGGCACGACCTCACTCACTCAGTTACTCACTCAGACATTCATTCAACAAACATCTGCCAAGTGCCCCTGGTGTCCTGGGCCTGGAAATGGGTGAGATCCAGACTCTGTCTCAAGCACCCACTGTTCTGAGAGAGGTGGCAGTCACCACCACTCTTTCTTGGGGTCCTGATGAGAATGCCAGGGCCTGGGGCCTTCTTATAAGCGTCTCTCCTTCTAGCTTCATCTCAGTCTCCCAGCCCCCTTCCAATTCTTTCCTTTACCTCTCACCACAGGCCCTCAAGGAACCCTGGGCTTCTTTTAGCTCCATCTTACAGATGAAGACACTGTGGTCCAGAAGGTTAAATGATTCACTCAAGTTGCAGGGGTGGGAGGTGGAGCTGGGTAAGATCCCAGTTTGGTCTGAAATCCTTGGAGAAGGAAAGCAGGGTGTTCTGGAAGGGGTGTGCAACCTTGGGACACAGGTGCATCCTCATTTCTATTTTTATAAGCCATGACCTTGAAGCAATGATACAGGTCCAGAGGGAAGACCTATATTCTATTGTCCAAGCCTCAAGGGCAGTCAAGCATTTCAAGGGAGAATTAGTTGAAGTCATAACAATCCCAAACACTAACTGAATACTTACTCATTACTTAGTATTTAGTAAGAACTCAATACTGAGTGCTAAGGAATTTACATTTAATCTGTAATAACCACATGGAGATCGACATGACTTCAACTGTACTTTGCAAAGAAGAAAACGAGATACTGAAAGTCCATCTCACACAGCCAGGAAGGGGAGGAGTGAGACTAAGGCAGGGAATGGGGCTTCCAAGACCAATGCTCTTAACCACTCAAGCACATGGTTTGGCAGAGTGCGCCTTCCCATTTTGAAGGAGTGTTGATCTATAAGGAAAAGAGAGAAGTTGCAGATTGGTAATTGCCAAGCAAATGCATGGGAAGCCATTCAAATAGATGTCAGTGTGAAAACTCAAGAAGATAGACTTATTCTACTGCTGCAGTACAGGAGGGCTAGGCCTTGGGTGATGACCAGCTGTCATTTGGTGAGAACTTCTTCAAAGAGAAGCAACTGAGTGAAGGATGAATCTTTTATCAAGCCTCAAAAACAAGCCCCAGAAGCCCCCACAATCTCTCCCTATTTTTGCTCCATGTTGTGTCCAACCTGCCCTCTAAAAGCCTCATGTCAGAGATGCACTTCTTTGGTTAAAGCGCTGACATCTGTTAACATGCATTACTCCCCAGAACAGGTAGCCTGCTAAACCTTTGTCAGTTGTACAAGTTGTCTACTGCTATACAATGAATTACCATGACTGCAGTGGCTTGAAGCAACATACATTCATTATCTCACCATTTCTGTGGGTGAAGAATCTGGCCTAGCTCAGCTGTGGCACATCTTTGCCACAAGGTCTCTCACAAGACTGCAGTCCAGGTGTCAGCCTGGGCTGGGGTCTCATCTGAAAGCTCATCTGGGATAGATTTGCTTCCAAATTCAGAGATTCCAAGGATGGACTGTCTGTCCCAACTCCCCAAGCACACCTCCAAACCCCACTGCCAGGTAGTGAGTGGGTCTTTCTGAACATGCAACATCAATGTCACAAGACTGTGGATTATTGGCTGAGAGGTTCTGTTTCCTGCTGGCTCTTACCCAGAAACCAACTTCAGCTCCTTTCCACATGGGCTTCTCCAACATGAATACTTGCTTTACCTAAAGTGTGCAAGTTGAGAAGGCAATAGAGAGACTCTGCTGGCAAGTCAAATGTTTCAGTGATCATTTGTAACCTAATAATGGAGGGGACAGCCCCTCGACATTGAGGTTTTCTGTTGCTCAGAAGCAACTTACTCCAGGGGACAGGATTACACGAGACTGCAGATAACAGGAGGTGGAGATCGCTGGGGTCATCTTAAGAAATATTTACCACATAAGTCATCATTATATTAGTATAAATTAGTTCATCAGTTTGTTAGAGGAAAATGGTTAGGTGTCAGCAAGGGGATTTTTGACAAAAGGAGGAAGGAAGAACAGTTCTGGAATCTGGGCTTGGCATTAGCAGGGTGGGCCTAGCGAGAAAGCTCTGAATTAACAGTAAACCAAATGTGGGTTTCCCTGGACTTCACATCCCTATGAGTAGGCAGGTGGAGGCAGTGAGAACTGGACCAGTCTCTCCAGTTTTTCTCCACTCATCGCTATGCCATGGCTTTGGCACTAACTTGAGAACTGAATATCCCATGGGTACGAGATTGGCACCATGCCTGCATTGTCATTGTCACCAGAGCATCCTGTCCCTCCATGCCCTAAAGGACATCCAACTGTAGTTGCCTGTATATTTCACCTCCAAAGCCCATGCCATAATATTGAGTGGTTCCTGGGGTCTGCTCCTAAAATCCCAGGCTCAAGACGGGGGGAATTAGCCTGGTCACTTACATTTTGGATGTTGTAGTTCCTTGAACTTTCAAAGCCACAGCATTCTCCTTTCAGAGATTATATAAAGGAACACTTACTTTATTAAAAGTAAGTGTTCTTTTAGTCTCTGACAAAGACACATCATTATCCAAGAATGGTTTAACTAAGGCTTAATAAAGACAACAATAAGAAGATATTAACTCATTTAGCTTATATTTGAGAAGCTGACACATCTTAGATGTAGAGCTTTCTTTCAGCATCCGTGATGGATTAAATCTGTTTGCATTGGAAATTGGCTAATGTGCTGATGCTCAGACATCTTGTGCGGATGCCAAGACACTGACCCTGTCTAAATGCATAAACCACCTCTACACCCACAAAGCTCACCATCACTCAGGCCAGACCCTTCAGAGGCTGAGACATGTTTCACATAGAGCCAGGAGTGTGTTTCATTCCCCTTACTTTGCAACTTACCATTCTCGTCCATTTATTTTAAGAAAATTATTCAGCCAAGTTGACAAGCATGAAAAAAACATGACCTACCCTGGGCTTTTCAAAAGATATTTTCTCCCAAATATGATTCATTGTGCTCTGATCTTTCACTATATTTTTATCAAATGTTCCATGCCAGCTCTTAAAAAGACACTGTCAACGCCACTGGTTATGGCTGATTTTTTTAACTGTGTTGTCAAATGAATCCCTTATCAACCTGTAACAGAAAATTCCACCTTCCAGAAGCTCAGGGAGATGCCCAAAAGAGCCTCTGGGAGCCTAGAGACAGATTACAAAGACATTTAATGACTAACATGTACCAACTAACTATGATATGCCAGTCCCATTCTAGGTCCAATGGGCACTAACAATGGAAAGGGCATATACGATCCCTGATGTTGTGAAGGTTACATTCTAGAAGGAAAGAAAGCTATAAACACATAAATAATTAGACAAATAAAGTAATTTTGGACATTGATACATGCTTTGAGGAAAATAAAACAGAGTGATGCAATAGAAAGTCTACCCAAGGAGCACCATTTGAGCAGAGTCCTGAGGGAACAGGGGTGAGTCTAAGAAGGTTCTAAAACAGGAACATTCCAGTAAAGGACCAGTTGCTCTCCATCTCACGTACTGCAGATGCCACCAACCAAGCTGGGTCAAGTTACTGCCTTCAGATGTTGTGTGACAGGAAAAGTAGCTCTTCCCATGGCCAGAGAGGAATGGAAGCATCTACTGAGGAAGATCCTCAGATGTGACCTCTATCTTCACAGAAGGCATCAAGGGTATTGGAAGCAGGGAACACTCTGAGGTACTACCACATACCCCAGAATCTAGCTCAGAGCTTAGCACAAAGCAGGTACTATAGATGAATAAGAAAATGAATGGTAAAGGGGAGAAAAGGGGCAAAGAAGAAATACAACTAGCTAGCCAAAAGGTCATATAACTGATCCTTAGTATGCAGGGCCAACTGGGTAAGACACCTTTCTTCTTGGTAATTATTATTATAAACTACCACTCATTTTGCACTTACTGTGCTCAGTGCACTCATTGAGCTCTTTGGTCAGCAATCTGTATGTACTATCTATTTTAATTCTACAAAAACTTTTTGAGAGAAGTATTATTTCCTGTCGCACACAAAGATATTCAGTCATGCTAATTCATCACTAATCCATCTCACTTGTAAGTGGGCATGGGAAATGGTGGAGGATAAAAGTTGGGGCATTTCATGACAATTCTGTATCCCGCTTACACTATGATTCCATCACACTAGTGGAGAAGTCTTAGGGAAATTGCTCTGAATGGCCTCACCATGTTCATAGTCCCAGGTTGGTGACTCTGTGACTTTCCCAGTTTTCTTGCTCTTCATTTATCTATCCATTCATTCAAATGTGTTTATTGAGCACTTATTATACACCAGGCATTATACTGGAGATACACATGTAAACAAATCAGATTAAAGATTCTAGAACCACTGGCTTCTTCCCACCAAAAAGCAATCCTTGGGACAAGAACAGGAAGAACAAAGCAGAGAGACTGGCAAAACAATAATTCATGTCTGTTTCCTACTCTTTTCTTACATCCACGGCCCAGACATCTCTAAAAAATATGGGGACTCTTTCAATGAGCTGAACATGGCTGGGAGACAGGTGGATAAGACGGGGCCAGAGGAAGCACTGACCAGAAATCCAACAAGACAAAAAGCAAAGTCTTAGCTGGAGCCGGGGCTGATCTCTTTGTCCACAAGAGGTAAGATACAACAGCAGCTAATCTCTGTGGCCAAGCTTGGTGGCTGGACTCTCCAGCTAGCTTTTGGAATAATTCAGACTCAAAACAACACCACCCCCTTCTCTACACTGCCAGCCTGAGGCATCCCTCTGTTTCATCTTCCATTCATTTTCAGTACCAACTCATTTCCCAAGCCACCCATGAGCTTTTCCCCTCCCAACTGTCTTCTCCATGTTGCCATTGGATTTCTTTCCCGATTCTCTTTTGGTTTGCAATGACAAAAATAGGAGGGCTTCCTCCTTGATAGGGCAGCAGAAAAAAATATATATTGTCTACCTGAGAAAAACAGCTCTCTTGGAAGGAGAGAAGGAGGACACAGGAGTGGGACAAAATGGCCAGGAGCTTTCTCTGCAGGCACCTCTCCACCTCTTGGGCGAGCTGTTCTTCATTGTGCCCAGGTAAACGGTCCCATTTTCTGCCAAGCAGAAGATACAGTGTATGTACTTGTTGCACTAGTGTGTGTCCTCTAATGAAGGACCTCATACTCTGCCTCTCTCCAGTTGCTTCCACCAATTTTCATGCTGCCTCAACTCCAGGGGTTCTTTAAAACTCAAACAATTCCAACATCCTCTTCTTATATATTTCCTACATTTTTGAGCACCTCATCCTAATAATCTGTCATCACCACTTATTAGCTGGGTGATTTTGGGTGAGTTACTAAACACTTCTGGGCATCATTTATCTGTCTATATAGTGAAAATAATAATACTTCATTCCAGTTATTGAGAGCGGGTTCAGATCTCTGCACAGTTCCTGGCACTTTGGAGTCATGAGCTGGTGGTTCTCAACTCTGAGTGTGCATGAGAGTTATCTAGGGAGCATTTGAAAAATATTGATGCCTAAGCCCCAGCTCAGACCCATGAAACTGGAATCTCTATGAGTGGGAAGATAGGCATCAGTATTTTTTACAACTTCCAAGGTGATTCTAATTTGCATCTAGGAAAGACAGCAGCTTCACTAAATAAAGGCAGCTATTATGGTTGTTGCTGTTGCTGTTTTCAATACACATCATCCAGGTGCAAATCCAAAGGTATGTGGAACTTCTAGGAATAAAGACCTGCTCAAATCAAATTGGTGGAATGTTTATGATTCTCAGCCAAGCCCCTCTCTCACCTTTCTGAGAGAAATAAATGAACCACAGGAGTCCATAGCCCATGGCACAGTGTCTTAGGTAAAAGGCACCTAATCAAAAGTTTCAGGGATAATTGGCAAATTGGCTCTTCATAGGAAGGAGGTAATCTGAATTATGCACCATAAGTTATTGGGAGAGATGCTTGTAGCTCTGGGCTCTGGACTCCTGTCATATCTGCATAAATGAATCCATCCCAGGGACACATGTTTCTTCCCCATGTGACCCTGCAAACAAGCACAGCTCCACATCTGAGTTCATCAGGTGAAGGCATTGAGAGGAGAGCCCATTTGGCAAATCTGAATTCCAAAGCCATATCCACTTGATCTGGAGTGATGGGAGTGAGGACCTTGGCACGCACACAAACCTGGGCAGGCAAGTACGGAAGTGAATCCCAGGAAACAAAGCAGACTCATGCTCAATTTGTGATCTGATTGAAACAACCCACCCATGTTGTAACATTGCTGCCTTGTGGTAGGATTTATGACATCGATGTTGGCAAAGGCAATCTCAGGGAAAAAAAAAAAGAGGGAAGGACATTTTAAAAAGGAAAAATCTCCTTTCTCTGTGTTCCTTTACCTCTGAATTGGAGTCAAAGCCCTCATTATTTCATGAGCTGGTCTCATTCCCTTGATGGTAACAGAGTTCATGAGCATTTGATTTAAGCTGCAATTAAAAGTCCCAATCACAGAAATACATTTTCAGAAGATAATTGGGTGCATCATGCCAGCTTGTTGGCCTGTTAGGCGGCTCTAATTGTTGGCCAGTAAATTAAAAGCAAGTGTAAGTTAATAGTTCATCCAGAGAAACATGAACGAGGAAAAAGTTGTGTTCCTGTTGATCAAGGACTCTGCCCTCTGCCCTAAACAGGGAGTTTGCCTGTGCTCAGGACCACAAATCCATCACTCTGGCGTGAAAGATGTATAGAGGAGCAGAGCATTTTAATTGCTTTGCATGCATTAGAATAAAGATATCTTCAGAGAATGTTTTTTTATCTTGCTTTTTTCCTTCCACACCCTGCTTCTTTCTTTCCTTTTTCTTTTAGTGAAGCCCCCAAAATGAGCTATAAGATCTTAATTTCTTATCTTTCCTCTGTACTCTCATAATGGTAGCTCCCATAGTAGTAGCTTGAGCTGAAGAAAGATTTTTCATTACTTTTTCTCCTGGATGGCTGGCAGACTGGTCAAAAGACAGACTAAATTGCCTCTGCAGGCTGAGTTTCCCTTCCCTGGGGGGAGAGAGGGTAAATAGTACCTTGAGCAGTAGAAGAGATTTTAGACATTGAATAGGAGAGTTACAATAGATCAGAAGAGGTTGACTGATTTTTACCATTCTTCTAGCAAATTGCACCCACTTTTCTTTTCAGAAAGCTCCCCTGTCTCCTCTCAGCTAACACAGACTGGGAGTTATGGTAGATCTTGTTAGCGTTTGCAAGTACCCACCCACCTTTGTCTCTAAGGGAGGAATGTACTTCTCAATCCCTATGATACAAAGTCAGCTATGTGACTGACTTTGGCCAGTAGAATCTGAGTGGTCATAACATAGACCACATCTGAGCAGAAGCTTACAATTTATTGTGTGAGACATCGCCTTTTCCTCTTCTTTCCGTCTGCCTCAATAGAAGTCTTATTGCCCTTTAGGGCTGTTTGTGCAGCCTGAGTGAGAACACACATGGTGAGGAGCCTAGCAGAGCCAAACAGAGCCACAGCAGCGGCAGCCAACCCACAGCCATCACCATTTAACAAGAGAGGGAAACACAGCGTCGAACCACTGAGATGTGGTGCATGGTCTCGGTCTCTGGGTGAGAAGGTGGCAACCTTCCCCTTGGGTTGTGAAGCTGGAATTGAGGAATATAAGCCTGCTGCCCCTTACTTGCCTTAATATAGATTGAAAATAAGGCCCAGAGGTGGAAGAAAACCAGCCCAAGACACAGAGAAATCAGGCCCATGGCATCTCTTGAGCTTCAACGAAACCCTGTTGAGAGCAGACTCTCCCCTGAATGTTCCTGTTACGAGGCCCAGTTTCTTCTTTTGCTCCTTGTCTGTTTGCATCCAGTTTTCTGTCACTGCAACTTTAAGAATTTTCGCTGAAACAGATTCCAAACCTGAGGTCTCATTTTCTCAACCTCCCCTATCATCCCGTTGAGAGAAGCAGCAGCCCAGGGCCTCAAGAGCAGTGGCACTGATGCACACACACACACACACACACACACACACACACACACACACACAATCCTGAGGATGCAGGAACTTAGAAAGCCATAGGATTAGCTTTGCCTTGCAGTTATCCAAGACAGGAATTTGAAGGATGGATCCCAGAAGACTCAGGTGGAGAGAAACACTTTTTGAAAGGCCCAAGGGGAATTTGATGTTTCACCTGTAACCTTGGAAGCACAAACCAAAGCCTTCCCCACAGTCCAAATCATCAATCATCATAGCAAACAGCATTGGACAGTAAGAGACTTGGCTCAGCCTGTTCTAGACTTTTATTTCTAAAAGCATCAATGACAATTTGATTTACATGATTAATTTCTTCACCAATAGCCATTTCTTCTTGATTTATGTCAGAAACTAAATAATACAAACTGACTAAAATATCATTGCAGAATCAATAAAACATTCCCAACAGATAATTACAGCATTAATGCACTTATTCTCCAGTTGGTACATCAATCATAATTAATGGGGATGAGTTGAAATGATTTTAATCAAAGGCATTTGATTCTGTTGCTCTGAGTCATAGAATACTGTAGCGTAAGAGCCCTAAAAGCTAAAACACTAGGGAGTCTTCACATGGGGTTTGCTGGCATCCTGGGGTTCTTTAGAAGTGCCTCTTGGGCCACTATAGGAAGTAGTGAGAGGAGAGAAAACTCAGTAGTCAGAGGTCCCAGGATTTTCAGCCTCCCTTTAAACAAAATGTTCTTTGAATATTTATTTATTTGAAAAATGGTTTTGGCTACCAGAGTTATAAGAAGAGGAGAAAGAAGGGGACAAATAAGAAAGGAAGAGAGAAGGAAGAGTATGAGTTTAAAAGACACTGATCTAGTCCAGCCTCCTTATTTTTCAAATAAGGAAACTGAGGCTCAGAAAGTGGGAGAGATTAGTTCAGGTCACACAGATGCTGAGTAACAGAGCCTCGAAGGAAATCCACATGCTCTAACTCCAAGGTAATGTGTTTCCCATTCATCAGCCTTACACATTTTAGCTCTTAGGGACAATGGATTCATTTTATGATGCCAAGGAATTGAGAGAAGATTGCATCCATGACATCATCAGAAAGGACGCCTGCCCCTGGTCCCTAGTTCTTTTTTTTTTTTTTTTTTTTTGAAAGAAAGAAAGAAAAAGAGAAAGGAGGAGAGAGAACAGGAGTCTTGCTCTATTGCCCAGGCTGGAATGCAGTCTAAAAATAGGTATTAACCTCTTTTATGCTGATAATTGTACATAACAATGGAGACAGGAAGGAATAAGGGAAGAAAAAAAACAAACAGCCAACTAATATTTCATTTAAGTCTGTGAAATGCTATGCAAATGCTGAAGAGTGATGTACTTCCAATTATGCGGTCCCTTTCAAAATAGGTGTAATATGATACTGAGAAAAACGTATGTTCTGTGGACCTGGGGTGAAGAATTCTATAAATATTCACTGAGTTTACTTGTTCCAGGTCTGAGTTCAAATCATAGATATCCCTATTAATTTTCTATCTCGTTGATCTGTCGAATATTAACAATGTGGTGTCAAAGTCTCCCACTATTATTGTGCGGGAGTCCAAGTCTCTTTATAAGTCATTAAGAACTTGTCTTATGTATCTGGGTGTTCCTGTATTGGGTGCATATATATTTATGACCATTGGCTCCTATTGTTGTATTGATCCTTTTACCATTATGTAATGTCCTTCTTTGTTTCTTTTAGTCTGTGTTACTATTAAAGTCTATTTTGTCAGAGACGAAAGTTACAACTCCTGTTTTCTTTTCTTTTCTTTTTGCTCTCCATTTGATTGGTAAGTCTTCCACCAACCCTTTGTTTTGAGTCTTTCTGTGTCCTTGCTTATGAGATGGATCTGGATACAGCAAACCGATGGGTTTTGACTTTTTATTCAATTTGCCTGTCTGTGTCTTTGATTGGGGCATTTAATCTACTTAAATTTAGGATTAATATTGATATTTGTGAGTTTAATATTGTCATTTAATGCTAGCTGGCTATTTTGCCTATTAGTTGATATAGATTCTTCATTATGGAGATACTCTTTACCTTTTGTTAAGTTTTTGGGATGACTGATACTGGTTGTTCCTTTCTACCAGCTTCTTTCAGAAGCTCTTCTAAAGCAGGCCTGGTAGTGATGAAATCTCTGAGTGTTTGCCTGTTCGTGAAAAATTTTATTTTTCCTTCATTTATGAAGCTTAATTTGGCTGGATATGAGATTCTGGGTTGAAAATTCTTTTCTTTGAGGATGTTGAATATTGACCCCCCCCCCATTCTCTTCTAGTTTGTAGGGTTTCAGCTGAGAGGTCTGCTGTGAGTCTGATAGGCTTCCCTTTATGGGTAACCTGATCTTTCTCTCTAGCTGCCCTTAGAATTTTCTCCTTTATTTCAACCCTAGTGAATCTAACAATTATGTGTCTTGGGGTTGCTCTACTTGAAGAATATCTTTGTGGTGTTCTCTGTATTACCTGAAGTTGAGTATTTTCCTGCCTTACTAGGTTAGGAAAGTTTTCCTGAATAATATCCTGAAGAATATTTCCCAGCTTGGATTCATTCTCTTCATGACATTCAGGTACACCTATCAAATGTAAATTAGGTCTTTTCTCATAGTCCCATATTTCTTGGAGACTTTGCTCATTCCTTTTTACTCTTTTTTCTCTAATCTTGTCTTCTCATTTCATTTCATTAAGTTGGTCTTCGACCTCTGATATCCTTTCTTCTGCTTGATCAATTTGACTGTTAAAACCTGTGCATGCTTTGCAGAGTTCTCATATTGTATTCTTTAGTTCCATTAATTCACTTATATTCCTCTCTAGATTGTCTGTTCTCATTAGGATTTTGTCAAACCTTTTTTCAAGGTTCTTAGTTTCTTCACATTGGGCTAGAACATGTTCTTTTAACTCACAGAAGTTTCTTACCATCCACCTTCTGAAGCCTAAATCTGTTAATGGAACACATTCATTCTCCATCAGGCCTTGTTCCCTTGTTGATGAGGAACTGTGATCCCCGGTAGAGGTGGAGGCATTCTGATTTTGGGTATTCTCCGCCTTTTTATGCTGGTTTCTTCCTATCATTGTAAATTTATCCACCTGTCGTCTTTGTAATTACCCGACTTTCAAATTAGGTCTCCGAGTGGACGTCCAACTTGTTGATTCCCAGCATCAGAATCTGAGCAACCCACTGCATGGGCCAAAACAGCGGTGTTAAGATTCGTGGTGCTTTTCAGCCCAGGAATCTCCGGTCTGGCTTCCTTCTTGAGTCCCTTTCTCAATCAGCTGAATAGGTGACTCTGCCTTCCCGGAGCTCCAAATGTCGACCAAAAGGGGACCCAGTCTGGTTTACTCTGCACCAAGAACCGCCATGCCGGGGCGCCAGCAAAACTTGTGGGGCTCCTCTGCTGGGAATCTCCTGGTCCGTGAGCAACAAAAATTCATCTGAAAGTGTGGCATCTCCTCATTCTCTGTGCTTTCACTGGGAGCTACAATCCTGAGCTGCTAGTAATCAGCCATCTTGGATCTCTCTCCTGGTCCCTAGTTCTTACTAGTTATACCTGCCATGCCTTGCTGGGCCGAGGATTTCCAGCCAAATTATTCCATTTGAGATCTTTTCCATGTGATCTACAGCCCATGCACAACCATTCTTGGTGGGCATAGCTCCAACTTGAACTGGTGACTGATTTTGCTATAATCCTGTCTTCATTCATTGATGTACCACTTATTATTCAAGAAACTTTGTGCTGGACACTCAAAAATTGCAGGTAAATATAAGACAGTAACCACACCCTTAGGGTCTACAAAAGAAGGAGAAATCAATAGGCCAAGATCAAAATGCAGGGTTCATTTGGCATTTGTTACCTGTTAGACTCTAAGCTCTACAAAGCAGGGTGACTTCCATTATTCACCACGATATCTGCAATTCCTCATATAACACTGAGCACATATAGACTGGGAACATGTAATATATAGATACTCAACAACTATTTTTAGTTATTTTTAAATAACAATAATAAAAGTTGACTCAGCATATACTAGGCCTTCTTGGATATTAATGTATAACTAAATATTCAATCTTCACCATAGCCTACAAAGTAATTATATTTGTAATCCATTTGACAGCCAGTGAAGGCACACAGGGGCTAAGAACATTGTCCAGGGCCAGTAAGTAATGAAACTGGTGTTTGATCCTAAGCCATTTTCCTCCTAAGGCTTCACCCTTAACCATATTCTTAATACCTCCCAAAATGTCACGGAATCTCAGAGGGTTTCTGTAAAGAGATGAAGGAAGACTTCACGGAAGAGATGGAAACTAATTGATGCCTTAACAAAATTGATAGAAGCTGGACTTAAAGAGGTAGAGAGGGAAACCTCAGGAAGAGGAAACAGACTGAGTAGAGGCATGGTGGACGGAGGGCAGAGTGCATGGGCACATGTAACAGGCAAGTTCAGTGTGGCTGCAGCATGTTCTATACAAAAGAAACACAGGGAAATGTGACCAGAGAGAAGGATCAGGGCCAGCTGCACAGGGGCAGTGGAGAGCCATTGAAAGTGACATGATCAGAGCGCAGTTTTGGACAGGTTTTCATCAGGCCTACCTTAGAAGTCAGAGAGTCGGGTGGCAGAGAAAGACAGCAAACTTAACGGCCACCTCCAGGCCTTCTTGACCAATAGATCAAAGTCGGATGAAGGACCCAGATCCTGGACATTCACCATAGGCTGATGCCATTACTTGAGCAAGTGATCTAGTCACTCCATCGATGCAACTTGATGCTCTTCACTGACGAGCTACCTTAGATCCAGCTATAATAGCAATGCATCTGGTGGCTGGATTTCTACCCTCACATAGGAAACAGCTTCTGCCTGCCATAGCCATGAAGCCAAATGCTGATTCTATTGACAATACCTCTGGCCCCAAAGGGTTTACATTTTTAGATCCGGATATAAATATGCATTCAGAAACCTGTCTCCTTTGAAAATCCCCCCAATTGAAAACCTTTAAATTCTTTACATTCCTAGAATCCTACTGGAGAAAGCATAGAGCCTAGATTTAGCAAATACATCGAGGCCACACATACTGTAAAAATAATCTTTGACTTTGTGCAAAAGTGTCATGCCAATCAATGTTAAAGTAATTGGTAGTTATGCCTATTATTTCAGAAGACCTAAAATCCAAGACTGTTTTGTATTCCTGGCCCCAACGTTGACCCCACTGCCCTTGACTTTACTTTGAGAGTGTGTCAGACCACACCCAGGTGTGTCAAGGGCCTGGTAGTGTTGCAGTTAACTTGAACTAGTGAGTGGTTGGGGAAAGTGTTTAGGAATAAGAAAATGGAGATGGAACAAGAACCTCTTTGAAATAATTAGCTACCCAGAAGATGGGAGAAAATCACAAAGTTAAGGATTGTGAACTTCAGGTGAGGTCCCTCTGGGAAGCTGTAGATCTGCTGTGATTACTGAGATTTTGCAATGCCCTTCTGTTGGTTGATTGCATGGTGGGCCTTGCTTCTTCCTGTCCGGGTACTGATATCTTTAGCAACGTGACTTCACGGTTCTTCCCATTAAAAGGTGAGATCTGTTTCTTCATCCCTGAAATCTGGGCTGACCTTTTAAACCAGGATTAAGTCCAGGGTGAGGCAATCGAGGCTCCTGAGGCTCAAAATTTTAAAGAGGTGCTGCTCACATGCAGGGTGATGCAAGGTCAACATCTAAGAGGGAGTGTCTCCTTAACATGTGTTCCCTAGGTGCCTTGCTTCCCTCAGCCTAATTGCAGTCCTGCTCGTAACTTGCTTTGGACAATAGACCATGGCAGAAGTGACATCGTGACAGTTCCCAGCCTTGGCCTCCACAGACAACATGTACTTCCACTTGTACTCTTAGCACCTTCCATTGCCCAAGCTAGCCTGCTGGAGGATGATGGGGCTTGTGGAGGAGAGACACATTGTCCAAGCTGAGGCTGTCCTGGACCAGCCATACCCCACCTGACTCCCCAGCTGACTGCAGATGCATAAACAAGTCCAGCTGAGAGCAGCCCAGCTGAGCCCAGAGCAGCAGAACTGCTGCTCAACCCACAAACGCATAAGAGATAATAAATGATTATAGTTTTTAAATGTTTAGGGAGTGGTTTGCTCTGGAGCAGTAGATGACTAATATACTTTGCTGTTATAACAAAATTTTTGCTGCTATAACAAAATATCACAGCCTGGGTAATTTCTAAATAAGGGAAATTTATCTCATAGTTCTGAAGGCTGAGAAGTCTAAGATCAAGTCACCAGTAGATTCAGCATCTGGTGAGGGCTGCTTTCTGCTTCCAGGATGGCACTTTCTGGCTGTGTCTTCACATGGTAAAAGGGAGAAAGGGAAGAATCCTGTGTCCTTACATGGTAGAAGAGATGGAAGTGCAAAAAAAGAGCCTGGTTGGTTCCCTTGAGCCCTTTTACAAGGTATTAATCTCATTCATGAAGGCAGAGCCTCTATGACTTAAATGCCTCTTAAAAACCCTCCCTCTTATCGTTGTTGTTGTTGTTGTTGTTGTTGTTGTTGTTGTTGTTGTTAGAGACAGGATCTGGCTCTGTCACCCAGACTGGAGTGCAGTGGTGATATCATAGCTCACTGCAGCCTCAAACTCCTGAGCTCAAGTGATCTTCTCACCTCAGCCTCCCAAGTAGCTGGGATTACAGATAGATGCATGCCACCACGCCTGGCTAATTTTTTTTTTTTTTTGGTAGAGATAGGGTCTCACTACGTTGCCTAGGCTGATCTCAAACTCCTGGCCTCAGGCGACCGTCAGCCTCCCAAAATGCTGGGATTACAGACATGAGCCACCATCTTCAGCCATTTTACATCAGGTCCTAGGTTTCGACAAGTGTATTTGCAGGGAAAACAAACTTTCAAACACATCACTTCTCATCTTTCCTTTTACCACAACATAAGTGGCCACCTAGGGGGCCTATTAAATAAATAATAGGTAGATGACTGTGGATTCAGTGACGTGTACCAAGACAAGTTTAAAAGAGACTCAAGTTATGAGAATGTAAAACGAAGTCAGGAGTTCTTCTGGTTCTAATTCTACCGGTAATGTTAAACAAATCTTCCATCTCTGGGATTTGAGACCTTTTTCTTAACAACAGGTGGTTTGATTCGCACCAGAGGCAACTGGGTTTCTTTAAATATGCCAACTCCAGTTTATTGCAGATAGATACTTAGTAGGAATACTCGAAAGTTTCTGAGGGAAAACAGGAAAGAATGCTATTATCAGTTAGTGATATATATCATGTTCAAGGGCAGGGAAGAAGGGGGAAGAGGGTAAAGTGGTGGGGCAGCACACACACGCCGCAGTGGTCAAAGCCAGTGAAGATCCACTCTGAGGAACCCTCCAGCACTGTGAGTTTCTCATGTTCCTGTTTAAAGAGTTATTCCTGCCAGACTGAGTCAAGCAATGAAGACCTGTGGCTACCATGGACAGCTTGTTATTTGCTGCCCTCTGCCCTTCAGCCCAAAACTAACAGTTTCTTTACATTGTGAAAACAAGGACAAGGACAAACACCTGGGACAGGCACCCATGCTCCTGTCCTGGACAGTGGACAGTGTATAGGCTATGAACAGCTTTCCACCCAGGGTTGCTTACCCTCTGCAGCTGCCCAATGAATTCTGGTTGTTTTTTTTTTTTTTTTTTTGAGACTAAGTCTTGCTCTGTCACCCAGGCTGGAGTGCAGAGGCACTATCTCGGCTCACTGCAGCCTCCACCTCCCAAATTCTAGTGATTCTCCTGCCTCAGCTTCCTGAGTAGCTGGGATTACAGGCACATTCCACCACGCTGGGCTAATTTTTGTATTTTTAGTAGAGACAGGGTTTCCCCATGTTGGCCAGGCTGGTCCCGAACTCCTGACCTCAGGTGATTTGCCTACCTCAGTCTCCCAAAGTACTAGGATTACAGGAGTGAGCCACTGCACCCAGCCTCAGTTGTCTCTTTAGAACTGGATGCTATAGTACTAAGCAGAAAAACAACTCTGCTTTCTGGGCATGCAAATTTAGAATGTTCATTTTTACCGTCTTTATAGAAATGTTCTTTCAACAATGCCTCTTCTCTGTAAAGCACAGAACATTCATATGATCAAGGTCATAGGAAGGGCCTTTGGGGCGAGGGTCCTCTCCAGCATTGGCATCCTCACATCCACTTGAACCATGCCCCTGACCACCCTCCATCCAACAACTTGCTTAGCTGAAAGGTAGATCTCCACTTGTAGAAAGACTCAAGTCTTCAGAGTCTTAAGACTTAAGACTTCTGGGTATCCTCATTCACCGAGAAGGTTAAAAATAGTTCTTTGCATATGGAAATTACTTCACAGCTTACAAATTGCTTTCACAACCTTAATTTCATTTGATCCTAAAACAGCCCTGTGATGAGAAAACTGAGGTCCAGACAGGTTAGATGATAAGCGTAGGGGTAAGCAGAAAATAAGAGACAGAGCTGAGACCAGAACATAGGTCTTTTCATTAAGTTCCTGTCCTCTTTCTGCAGCAGGAAACTGCCTTTTCTTATCACCACCACCTGCTGTGGCCATGACCACTGCCAGTAGCATCCCCACGTCACCAGCTACTCCACCTCCCTAGCAGCCAGTGAGCCAGGCGACCAAAGAGAAGACATTTTCTGGCCCTAAAACTTGGGTTTACCCATCTCCACCGTTCCTCAAGCCCAAAATCTACCAGCAGGGGTGCCTTTAGCTAATTTTTTTTCTCACGTGGAAGACAGTGTGAGCATCAGCCTTCAAACCACACAGACATGAACACAAACCCTGATTCTATCACTTCCTAAGAGGATGATGTGGGCAAGTTGCTTAATTTCTCTGACCCTCAGCATTCTTAAGATTCCTTTAAGGAATAAATAAATTATACATCAATGAATAAAATAATGAGCATAAAGGGGCTCACCTTATTCACAGTGAGTTCAAAAAAAAAAAAAAAAAAAAAAGGTGCCGGCAGTATTAGTAACTAAACAACAACAGTAATAGTGATGCCTGGACGCTAAGCCAAGTCAATGAGGGCAAATGTGGTACCCAAAAGTCTTTCCCTTGTGCACGGCCACTCTTGAAAGATCTTTCTAGTCATAGAAGGAATCAGAGAACATAGCCAGCTGACATCCCCACACCCCATTCATCAGCCCTAACAAGAGCTCTACATTTACACAATTTATTGGATGTAGGATGCAGAAAATACATTGGGGGAGGAGTGGGTTGTATAATCAGGTGTGTGATTAGTCACGTTAATGACATTTATTATACTACAAGTAGAACTAATTTACAATAATTTAATCATCAACAAACAACTGTGCAGGAAGAAGACTCTGAATTGTCAGATTTTCAAATAAGGGCTCCTGACGAACAGTTCCAGTGTGACCCTGAACTTGTGTAATTCTGGAGAGAAAGACTGGGCCTGATTCTCAGTGTGTTTACAGGAATAATGACTAACATTTGCATAGCAACTCCAGAGTTTACAAAGTACCTGCATGCATGGAATCTCGTTTGACTCTTCAGACAACCTTCATGTTAATGCATTCTTGGAACTTGATTTAGGATGACAAACTGAGGCTGAGAGGTGAGAAGGGATACAAGGCAGGACTCACACTCAGGTCTCCAGATTCCAGACCTCGTGTCCTTCTACAATAAACCAGTGGTGCTCATTTGGCAGTGTGCACCAGAGCACCTGTGAGGACTTATGAAAAAATAAATACCTGGCTCCCAGTATATTTTTATTATGACCCAATAATTTTGGGATGAGGGATGGGAATCTGATTCAGAAATGTGCTCTGAGTTGAAAACCACCAAACTTCAGGCTGAAAAGCAGGAAGACAACCCAGGATGGTGTGAGGGCATGGGTTAGAGTCTTCTGTACATACACTAGAAACTTGACTTCAGCCTCCTATCAGCTATGCGATCGAGTCAAGTTACTTAAGCTCTGCGGGCCTGAGTTGCCTCATCTGCAAATGGGGATAGTATTACATCCATTGTTCAATGAGAAAGTATAACTGAAACCCTAATAACGGAGTAAATAAGTATTACTTTGGAGTTCCCCTCTATTCTCCTGGATAGTAGACATTTGAAACAAAAATTCAGGAATGTGATCAATATTTCCTTTGTTATCCATAGTTACTGTTCTCCTGAATCAAAACCTATTGTGAATTTTTAAAATTTAATCCTAAAAAACAACTACAAAAAAATACAAAATAACCCATTCCCCAAGAACAAAGTGCTCCATTTTCCTGCCAAAAGATTGGCCACAGAGCACCCAGGCGGCTTTCTTAACACCCAATTACTGCAGCAGCCGCCCTGGCCACTTCCACTGTGATGAAGGCACAGCCTCCTCCACAGACCATGAGAGGAGCTCAAATGCTAGCTTCATTTTTGCTACTGGAGAACAACAAAGGGGTCAAATGAAAGCCATTCTCCTTTTGCTAGGGAGTCCCCAGGAAAAGAAAACCGATGATTCCCTTGCAGCTGAGATAAAGATATTCCAGAGCATTGAATAGATTCCAAAGCTCTGGTTCCCTGGGGCTCAAGAAAGGACCTTTTGAATTCTCCTCAACCTTGATCTAACTCACTGAGGTTTCTGCTGGCCCTATTCTAGACTTTTCCCGCCCCAGGTGATAACGCAGACACTCTTGTTGGTAGCAGTAGGGACAGCAGCCAGAAGCTGATGTGGCAAGGGCTCACAGAAAAAGACCCTGGCAGCAACTCCTGCTCCAATACAATCCTAGGAGCTTTCCCCATTTTTTAAGCAAAAAATTTCCGACCTCCCAATTCAATTCTCCTCCATCTATATTCTCTGGCCAGACCAGTTCTTTGGATGGAGGGAGGAGGTCTAAGAGAATCTGTCCAAGTACCCCAGGAGGTCATGACTCAGCCTTCTGGTGCCCTCCCATCTCAGGTCACAGAGAATCTCATTACAAAATCTTAGGTGCTCTCAGTTGACTGGAATAAAAAAAAAATCTGGCTTCAGCCAGCCTTGGGAATGCTTCAGCTGTCAAAGTGGGAAGCTTAATGAACCGGTGATGGAGAGAAAAATGCCCTATCTTTTTAAACCTAGGCTTGATCCTGGCTGCCTAATTGTGCCCAGCTGTTCCATGAATCCCTTCCAACCTGGTTTTAACTGTCCAGTGAGGGCTGACTGGCTGGCCACACAGGCCAGGCACAAGGAAGGCCAATTACTGGTCAAATTGGATTTAGAGCTCAGCACAGGAAAACCCATGTCATCTGGCTCTGTGTCCACAGAAGCAGGGCCTGAACCCAGATGTCCACACTGGAGGCATGCAGGCCACATCTGGCTCAGAAATATGCATTGCATTTAATTAAAAATTCTGTAGTTTTACCTAATTATATAAACCTGGGCAAACAAAAACATTTACTTCAGAAGATTGCACCTCAAAAACCTAAATTGCTATTTTCTTTTACAAAACCAGAAGATCTAACCACGCTAGGCCCATGTTCTGTGAGTGTCATTAATCAGCTAGAACTGAGTACCCCTGCACCTGTGGTTAATGTGTATGACTGCCAGTTTACCATGGTCTCCATCACTCCCTATTGCCCCTGGACACTTGGGCCCTTGAAAATTTTTACATGTGTAAGCTCCTGTGACTGTTACCTAACATGGGCTTTGGTTTTTTTTCACCTGCACAATGACAGAGTCAGCAGGACGGACTCTGGTCCTTAAGAAGAAGCCCTACCGGATCACACAAGCCCTCTTGAGGGCAGCATACCGGATCCTCTGAACTGGGGTCCAGAGAATGAGTGGTGGTGAAGTAAATAACCAAGATGTTCACTCTGGAGGTGATGAGATGTCCATGCCCTGCTTTCTGGAAAGCCATTCTTGGAGTCCATCCATCACTGCCCACCGGTCTCCCTCAAAAGCCAATTGGGCCAGTCACTGCCATCAACATCTCCAACTTGGAGAGTCTCTAGCACTTTGCAGCATTCACAGAACTTTTTCACGTTCTGCCCTTTCTGCAATCACTGCCACTCCCATCCCTTTCAATAATCAGGCTTAATGAAGGATGACCATGAAGAAATATGGAGTGACTTAGAAAAGACAGGGGCTTAGAGATGAGCCAGTGGGTGCCTGTGTGGAGCTCACTGGGGCAAGAGTGCCCAATCAGGACAAGAGGAGCTCCTGCCTGTCCCCAGTTGCATGCCCCATTTTGCCCCGCTCCTCTCAGGCAACCCGCAGAGCATGCCGACGTTAAAAGATTACCAAGGCGAGTTTGTAACGAAGCCGCTCCCTCTTTGTCTGTCCTTGCGCCAACAGCAGCAGAAGGGATACTAATTAGAGGGTGAATTATTAGCTTCCCATGGTGCACTGCAGGGACATTAAAAATGAGGGGGCTTTGCTGCTTGCCTTTTAGATGGTTAGTCTTGATTTAATATATTCGTGTTTCTAGGTGAGCAGCAGGGGACAGTTTTTATGATTATAATTGTTGCATAATTACTGGCCTAAGGTTGCCTATTGTTAAATAAAAATGCTGAGATACTAATGTTTTATTGAACAGTACAAGGAGATAAAATTGTAATATATTTTCCTGAGCAATCGAAGCTGCTCATTTGCAACCGGGTGACAACCCTTAGTCGTCTTACGGAAGAGGTGGATGGGTTCTGTATGGGCTAGAAGTCAAATGCAAAATATTTGCTTGGAAAGAAACAGGAGGAGGAAAGTGAAAGGGAGGCTGAGGTGCTCTTCGATGGGTCCTCACAATCTCTGCATGTTGCAGGGAGCAGGAGCTGTCCAGACCTGTGGCTAAAAAGCATTCACTCAACGGAAGGGTAACTCTTAGCCAGCTGGTTCTTGGGCAGGAGAATGGAGAATGTCACAAATGGCCTTTCTCATGAAGAATGCCCATTCCTGCAAGAGAAACTGAAGGGACACAGCCACCATTGGACGGCCCAAAGGGGATCAACATCCTTCCTTTGAGCAATCTTAACTTCTCAGTCCTTCCAGTCACTGAAAGACTATCTGGAAACAGCCATGCAGTTCGTCTTCAATGTTTCTCAAATTCATCTCTTCCTTTCTGCCCTCACCAACCCACCCTAAACCAGGTGTTCAGCACTGGCACCTCCCAACAGTCTTCCCTATCTTTTTAAAGAATTTTTAAATTTTTCAATAGTTTCTGGAGTATAGGTGGTTTTTGGTTAAATGGATATTTTTTTTTAATTTTATTTTAGGCAGAGTCTTGCTCTGTCACACCCAGGCTGGAGTGCAAGGGCACAATCTCGGCTCCCTGCAACCTCCACCTCCGTAGCTCAAGGATCCTCCTGCCTCAACCTCCCAAGTAACTGGGACTACAGGCACGCACCACCATGCCCGACTAATTTTTATATTTTTTTGTTGAGATGGGGTTTTCCCATTTGCCAAGGCTAGTCTCAAACTTCTGAGCTGAAGAAATCCACCTACATCTTCTTCCCAAAGTGCTGGGATTACAGGCATGAGCCACCATGCCTGGCTGAATAAGTTCTTTAGTGATAATTTCTGAGATTTTAGTGCACTCATCACCAGAGCAGTATAGACTGTACACAATATGTAGTCTCAGCTTCCCCGCACTGAGTCCCGAGTCCATTATATCATTCAGATGCCTTTGCATCCTCATAGCTTAGTTCACTTTTGTAAGTGAGAACATACAGTATTTGGTTTTTCATTCCTGAGTTACTTCACTTAGAATAATGGCCTCCAGCTCCATTCAAGTTGTTGCAAAAGACATTTCATTTCCTTTTATGGCTGAGTAGCATTCCCGTTGTGTGAATATGCCACATTTCCTTTATCCCCTCATTGGTTGGGGGGTACTTAGGTTCATTCTATATCTTTGCGATTGCAAATTATGCTGCTACAGACATGCCTGTGCATGTGTCTTTTTCACACAATGACTTCTTTTCCTTTAGGTAGATACTCAGTAGTGGGATTGCTGGGTCAAATGGTAGTTCTACTTTTAGTTCTTTAAGGAATCTCCATACTGCTTTCTCTATTGTTTGTACTAATTTTCATTTCCACCAGCAATGTAAAAGTGTCTTGTATCTACATTTAATGTTCACTCAGATTTCTGAAGCCAGGCCTCAGATGACTCTTATCAGGAGCCAAAAGATTAAAAATAAAATGCCTTTGAGTTAGATCTGCTGCCTCACTATAAAGAATGGTGGGAAATGCCACTTGATTTGGGCAAATAGTAAACTTCTGATCAATTTGGTCTGACCCCTCAGGTGTTCTATCCCTCAGAGGGATGAAAGAAATAGATTACTGTTTTCACCATTCATGCAGGTGTGGGTGGCTAGGAAAAAGGAGGCATACCATAGCAAAGCAAACCTGATTTCAGAAAGCCAACAAATGGAGTGGCAGCTTCCTTCCTGGAAGATCCTTGGGACCTTCTCTACTGGGTCCAGCCCAATAGACTCCTCATTCTTGGCCAAGACTTTCACAGCAGGTGTAAACTAATAACCAATTTTCCTCTCTGTGGGTTTCCATATGGTTCATCTCAGGCAAATGTGAGTCTCGTGAAAAAAATCCGTGGGTGGGGAGTGAGGGAGTCTAAGTATTGTTTCTGGCTCAGCCATCCCTCTGCAACTGTAAGACAAGTCATTTCAACCCTCTTCTTTGGAACAGAAATCATATCACCATAATGCCTACCTCAAGCAATTCATGTGAGGACTGGATGGACTTCAAAAAACTAATGACTGTCAGAGTCGAAAAGAGCTCATCCAGTCAAATTTCTGTCCAAATGCAGGAAGTTTTTCCAGAGCACTCCTGACAGATGTTCATCCTCCTTCTGCACAAAGGTAGAAACCTAGGGAGCTCACACACTCCTTTTGTTGGACAGCTCTGAGTTTGTTTGTTCATGTGAGCAGTGCCCAGCTCTGGTCCTGGGACTGCCCTGAGCTGTACTTCAACCACACAATGATCCTTCAGGAATTTGAAGACAGTGATTTGTCTGTCCTTCTTCTGCTATCCTCCAGGACAACTATCTCAGGTTCCTTAGCCATTCTTCATGTTTCAAGTGCTTTATGGTCTTCTTCCTCTGGACTCTCCCCTTAATAGTCTACCCATCCTATACAAGAAGAGAATACACATGCAACCTGGCTGGTCTGGAACACATACAAGGGCATCCCTTAATTTAGTCACCATACTCTGACTAAAGCAGCCTATGGCTGTGTGCACTTTCTATCATATATGTCACACAGTCAGTGCATATGGAACCTACGTCAACTAAACTCTCCAGGTCTTTCTCATGTAAATGGCTTTCATTTGGTAAATGAAAAGTCTCATCCTTCCTGTACATGTAAAATTGATTATTTTGAAATGAATGTATGATTCTATATTTCTGTTTTGTTTCAATATGTTGGTTTGGATGTATATTTCCAAACCATGATAAATCTTTATAAATCTTGATTCTATCACCCCATGCTTGAATTGGAAAATTTTGCCATATAGCTCTGTATCATCTGTGGATTTGTTTAAGCAAACCTTTACTGTCTTTGATGAAAAGTGTTGAGTTGACAGTATTGATCCATGGAGAATCTATTGTATTAGAGTAAAAGACAGTATGAAAACTAATAGAAATAAAATTAGTTAAGTTAATAAATAGAGGGAAAACTGTACAGGCCACCAAAATCTTGTGGTTAAAACTAGATGTAAGAAAGTAGTAAATGCCTAATGTTTATAATTTGACACCCACAATAAGGAAACTCAAGATCCCAAGATCACAGTTGGATTTGACCAAGAAAGTTCAGATTACATAAATCTAAGCCATTCTTACATTACTCACAGTTTCCTGTAGACAGGGTCCCCAGTTTATGATAATGACACAACCATGAGACAAACTACATATAAATGAAGAAACACACAATCTAGTTCACTTTGTCTTGGTGAAGTCAACTTCTGGCCATAAGGAGAAGTCTTTAAGTTATGCATGAAAGAGTTTAAAATGGGCTTGCACCCTGCAGAGCCTCTAGTTCTGTTGTTTTCTCCATGAATTGAGTAGCAACATGCATCAATAAATCAAGAAGAGGCACATCAGTGTCTTCTTCCCTTCAGCATCGTTTCCTGGAAGGACCTTGGACCAGAAAATGAAAGGGCTCTTTCTTCTATGTAAGGTAGTTACATATGCTACTTATATTGCTCTCCTTGTCCTCAATATTGCTCAGGAGCATAGAGACCCTCGCAGGAGAAAGCACAGGTAAAACCCAGTGTTTTTGTCAACGGAGGCTGCTGGGACAAATTATCACAAGCATGGTGGCCTGAGCCAAGCGGAAGTTCATTGTGTCACAGCTTGGGAGACCAGAAGACCAAAATCTGGTTCCCTGAGCCAAAATCAAGGTGTTGGGAGGCCCACATCTCCCCCAGAGTCTCTAGGGAAGAATTTATTTCTCACCTGTTCCAGATTCTGGCAGTTCCTGGCATTCCTTGACTCGTGGCCACGTTGCTCCAATCTCTGCGTCCAGAGTTGTATTGTCTTCTCTTCTGCATGTGTGTCATATAAGGACACTTGTGATTGAGTTTAGAGTCCACCTAGATAATCCACTATATCCCCATGTGAAGACACTCAATCACATTTTCAAAGACCCTTTTCCTCTTAAGGTAACATGTACAAGTCTCAGGGATTGGATTCTGATACTTTTGGTTGGCCATTTTTCAGCCTACTATACCTAGTATCAAAAAAAAAAAAAAAAAAAAGTTGACCATGACAAAATTAGCATTGTAACCCCACATAAGCTGGTATCCACCATCCTGGGATAATCACTCCTTAGTCAGCATCCTGGGAAAGCTCACACATCCAGCTTTCAAGAACTGATTGGAAAATTGCCCCCATGGATGTATAAAATCAGTCCAGAAATGTATAATACATTATTACTAGTTCCCAAAAAAGAAATGACCTAGGGCTTACACACAGAAAAAAGAAACCATTTAAACCTCCCAAAGGATGTTATTTTTATGCCATCCCTCCCTGTAGGTACTTGATGAGTTCTGGGTCCCATCAACATAGAAAC
Source organism: Saimiri boliviensis (assembly GCF_048565385.1). NCBI lineage: Eukaryota > Metazoa > Chordata > Mammalia > Primates > Cebidae > Saimiri > Saimiri boliviensis. Next base: position 123,510,651 of record NC_133449.1, read on the forward strand.
AGGCAGGCATGAGTGCTTCAGGTGGGATTCCTCAAAAGCTGACTCCGAGGGGAGTTTGATATGGAGTATGGTGAGATCAGCACCAGTGGAAGGGGTGATTGGAAAGCAGCAGTGGGCAGAGGAAAAGGTCTAGCTGCAATGTAGGCCAAACAACAGCTTTGACTAAGCCCACAGCTGGAATGACCCTTCAGATTTGTCCTGAGTTAGGCTGAGACAATCATGTCTTTATATTCCCACATCAAATTAGTCATTGGATGTGGGCCACCCAGGGAGAGGTAAGACCTTAGGCAAGGCAACTCTCTGCTGATGAGATAATCCCTGAAGGGGCTGACATAGGGAGGCTACCAGTTGATTGCATTCTTAGAGCTGGACAAGTCCTTCCTTGAAGGGGAATCTGTCATGCATCACAGTTTCCATTGTTTCAGGAGAAGGCATTCTCCACCCTCAGTGAATGCTGAGGCACCATGAAGGAGAGCTGTCAAGAGGCACAAACTTTCTAGAGTAGAATGTGGATGGCTACAAAGTGTCATGTTTAGTTTTTTGTTGTTGTTGTTTTATTGAGAGCTTTGTTTGTTTTCATTTGAGAGTTTTTCAAGAAACTTAACATCAAAATGCAGTTTCCTTCAAAAAAAAATTCATTACCAGGAGTAAAACAAGGATGTCCACTCTTACCACTTCTCTTTAGCAATATACTGGGCAGGACAATTAGGTAAGAAAATGAAATAAAAGGCATTCAATTGGAAAAGAATAAGTAAACCTATCTCTATTTTGAGATGACATGATCTTACCAACAGAAAAATTCCAAGGAATCCCCTAAAAAACTTTTAGAATTAATAATGACTTCAAGTTTGCAAGATACAAGATCAATATAAAAAGATTAATTGTATTTCTTTATACTTGGATGAACAATCTGAAAATAAAATTAAGAAATGATTTCATTTACAGTAGCATTAAAAATAGAATATTTTGGAATAAATATAATAAAAGAATTTCAAAACTATAAAATATTGTTAATACATTAATATTACCCAAGGGGATCTACAGAATGAATCAATGCCCTCTCTATTAAAATTCCAAGGACTTCTTTTGGAGACATGGAAAAGCTAGTCTTTAAATTCATGTGGAATTATAAGGGACCCCAAATCACCATAACAATCTTGGAAAAAAAGGACAAAGTTGAACAACTCACACTTTCTGATGTTAAAGTTTACTATAAAGCTATAGTGATCAAAACGATGTGATTTTTACATAAGGACAGACATATAGACTAATGGACTTGAGACTCCAGAAATAAACCTGCACATCTACTGACAATCAATTTTGATAAAGGTGCCAAAACCATTCAATGAGTAAAAAGTAATATCTTCAACAAATTGTGCTGGGACAACTGGATATTTATACACAAAAGAATGAGACCAATCCCCTATATCACAGCATATGAAAAAACAAACCCCAAGTAGAATAGGACCTAAATATAAAAGCTAAAAGTATAAAACTCTTAGAATAAAGCATAAACATAAATCTTAGTGACTTTGGATTAGGTGATGGTTTTTTACCTGTAATGACAAAAGCATAAGCAACAACAACAAAAAAATAGATACATTGGACCTCTTTAAAATTAAAAGCCTTTGTCCTTCAAGAGATCATAATCAAGAAAATGGGGCACAAGCCACAAAAAGAAGACATTTGCAAATCATATATCTGATAAAGGACTTGAATCTAGAATATATCAAGAACTATGACAATTTAAGAATAAAAAGACAACCCAATTAAAAATGGGCAAAGAATCTGAATAGACATTTCCTCCAAAGAAAAGATGCAAATGGCCAATGAGCACATGAAAATATGCTCAATGACATTAACTACAAGGGAAAAGCAAATCAAAACTTCAAGGAGATACCACTTCATACCAACTAGAATGGCTATAATCAAAATAACAGAAATAAGACTTAGTGAGGATGTTGAGAAATTGAAATGCTCATACACCACTAACAAAAATATGAAATGGTCCAATCATTTTGGAGAACAGTCAGTTCCTCAAGAGCATAAGCATACAGTTGCTATCTGACCCAGCAATTCCACTCCTGCTCAAGAGCAATAAATGCATATGACCACACAGACATTTGTACATGAATGTTCACAGTAGCATTATTTTTAACAGCCAAAAAGTAGAAACAACTCAAATGCCCCTCAACTGGTAAATGAAAAAAATAAAATGTATCCTTATCTATACAATAAGAAACTATTTGGCAATAAAATATATATATATATATATATATATATATATATATATATATATTGATGCATGTTACAACATAGATGAACCTCAAAAACATACTAAATTTAAAAAGCCAGAAACAGAAAGCCACATACTCTATGATTCCATTTATAGAAAATGTCCAGAGTAGGCAAATCCATAGAGATAGAAAATAGGTGGATGGTTGCCTAGGCCTGTGGAAAGCAGGGGAGAAATGGGTAGTGACTGCTAATAGGTATTGGATTTTAGGGGGGTGATAAAAATGTTCTAAAATTGATTGTGGTAATAATTCACAACTCAGGAAACATACTAAAAACCATCGAATTGTACACTTTAAGTGGGTGAGTTGTATGGTATATGAGTTATATCTCAGTAAAGCTGATTTTTAAACAAGTTGAGTAAGTATTTGTAATATACTAAATCAATTATTCTATAGACAAGAGAGCCACTGAGATTGGTAAACAAGTAGAGGACATGATATTTACACCCAAGCCAGAAGTCTTTTATGATCCCCCTCTCCCTCATCTGCTATAGCTAATCAAATAAATATTTCTGAAATATGTCTACTTCTGTCTATCTCCATTGTCACACGTAATTTAAATTATACTCACACCAGCCTGGCCCCCTGCACTGGACTCCTAAACACCCAGTGTTGTCCTGCCACTCCTATCCAGTCTCCTCACTGCAACCATCCTTTGTAAAATGCAAACGGTATCATATAAACATTTATTTGTGACTTCCCATAGCCCCAGAGATAAACTCCACAGTCTTTCTAATGATCTACCACATCTCCACAATCTACCCTCTCCCTGCTTCTGCTGTCCAGCCTTCACCTCTCCCTTCATCTCTCACCACATCTCAGCTCTGCTACCCTTTTCTCAGTTCCTCATATAAGCCCTTCCAACCCCAAGTCTTGGTCCACACTCTACTTGGAGCACTCTTGCTACTCCTATTCCTAACTCTTGTCTTTTATTCTCAACTGAGAAAAAAAGAGAAGAAAGAAAGAAGAAAAAAAGAAAGAAAGAAAGAAAGAAGGAAGGAAGGAAGGAAAGAAAGAAAGAAAGAAAGAAAGAAAGAAAGAAAGAAAGAAAGAAAGAAAGAAAGAAAGGAAAGCCTTCTTTGTTTCTCTACCACCCAGAAGCCATCAGGTCAAGCTCTCGTAATGCCCATAAGTCATTCTCATATACAGGCTCTCATAACACCTGTAAGTCTCCTTTCAGGCACTGATCACATTTGTCCCTAAATCATTATTTGTGTGATGGTGCCTTCCCTCCTCTACCATAAGATCCATAAAAGTAGGGGTTATGCCCATCTTGTTCATCTTTTTTATCTGCAAAACCCAACATTGTGCATCATGAAGAAAGTACAGAATAAATATCTGTTGAATGAATAAATTAGTAAATAAATTAAGGAAGTGTATGATAGGTTCTACATGAGTGGGTCACACTGGAAATACCAGAAGCATATAGACATGAAAAATGCCTCTTGGAATTGACCATTGAGAAGACTCCCTAGAAGAGAAAGGACTTAGAAAGAAAGCTTAGAATCTTGAATACAACCCTCAAAGTCATCTTGTTCCCATTCCTACTTGCTTGAGCTGGACTCTGAGGGTCAGTTTGGAAAACCCTATGACTCATTACTTCAGAAAAAGATTTGTGGGACAAAAGTCCAAATTGCTTGTCATGGCATAAAAGATTGAATAATCTGGCCACAGCCTGTGTTGTCTACCATAATTATCACCAACCACAGCAAATAACACACCATTTCCCAAGTAAGTCAAAAAGTTTTCATCTCATGTTTTTGCTCACATTGTTCTCTCTGCCTGGATGTCTCTCTATTGTTGAAAGAAAAACTTTAGACAAATTAAATATAGCAGAGTTTATCTGAGCAAAGAACAATTCATGAGTCAGGCAGCACTCAGAAACTAGACAGGTTCAGAAAGATCCACCCAGCAAGGTAAACAGGCACTACTATAGACAGAAAAGGGAAGTGAAGTACAGAAAAGGCTCAATTGGTTATGGTTTGGCATGTGCCTTATTTGAGAGTGGTGTGATGAGGCCTTTGCTTTATGTGGACATTGTCTCTGATCTGTCGACAGCCTGTAATTGGCTAAATCTTGGATGCTGTGATTGGCTGGGACTCAGCTATTTGTTACAAGAATAAACTCAGGTGAGGTGGCAGTTTGCTACATAAGGACTCAAGATGTTATTAAGAAACCTTAGACAAATTAAATTTAGTAATTTAATTTAACACCTGCATTATTACTTCCATGCCTCCAAGTTTGACAAACTTCTACTCAGGTCCTACAGAAATTTTACCTCCTGTATAAAGGTTTCCTCAACTCTTAAAGAACAAGTACCACTTTCTCCTGTCAAAGTACTTGATTATTTTAAAACCATCCCATTACACATCATGCAAGGAGTAACTTGCAAAGTCAGCACATAAGACAAAAATCATGCAGGATCAATATCACTCTTAAAAATCCCTCAGAAGGGTGAAAAGGCATATTTCTCAATCAGTTCAATAGTCCTGCTTTTCTCCAGTTTTGGAACAGATAACTGTTTCTTTAAGAACTAGATGAAAAGTTGGCTTATGTTTAGGATCCTTGTTGTATAAAAAACACATGTATGCATGTACACACACACACACACACACACACACACACACACACACACACCCCTTTACTTAAATCACATTTGGTGTAGAAAGCCCATACTGTGAGAGGTGTGTAGGAACTGAGACTGACTGAGAGGACACAGATTCATATCTCTCATTTCATGTTGCCTTTCAGACTTCTCGATGAAAAAAAAAAAAAATGTTGGCAGAATCACCCTCACTAACTCTATCAGTCTTTTTTCTTCTCTTTATTTCACCAAGCATATTTTAATGAATTCATAAAATATACCTACTAAGTCAAGAAACTGAATCTAATGGATGATACTTACAACCTATATAAAAACTGTGGTTCCATGTTATCCAGGTTTGTAAGAATTTACATTTTTTTAAACTCTCAGACAGGGGTCAAGCAAAGATGCCTTATAGAAATGTCAACCTTTGTTTCTTCTACTTGAATATAGTAAAAGTGACTGAATTCATAACTCAAAACCAATCTACAAAATTCCCTTCCTCCATCTCCACATTTTTCATACCTGACTACTATCCAAGAATGTCTCTCAAACAAAATCCCATGTCTTGCTCTGCAGCCCCAATATACAAGGTGTTTCTTTCTCTCTTTCCAACTGTCTCACTCTCAGCTCTTTATTTTATAGATCAACTTAGCACTTATAATCACATTTCCTCTCTCTTTCCTTCATTCTCCAGAATCTTCCAGAGATGGGTAGGCCAAGACTCATGGCCCAACTGCCAAATTCAATATGCACATTCATGTGCATGTGCATGTGTCCCCAAACCAGGTTTTTAAAAGATTTATTTGAACTAGTTGCCAAATGATTAAAAGATTTGCATGTTTACAAATCCAGATTTCCAGCTTCTCCTGAAAAATCCCCATCACACAGTCACACACCAGGCCCAGTTTCCTACAAAGGAAAAGATGGTGTCTGACTGATCTCTGCACCTCTAGCTAGATGCTGTGCTTGCCCCAGGGTAGACGCTCAGGAAATCATCATTACATGAAGGACAAGGCAAAATCTATGAGAATTTCTTTCATATAACTAAAAATGTCTAGTTTTATTTTTATTTCATCTATGCCTTTCCCCCTTCCTTTCTACAGATGCACTGACTCTCCCCAGGCCCAGGCTGGGATATGGGTCAGGGAGCAGCTGGAGAGAAGTATCAGAAAGTAGAGTCAGGGTACAAGACAGTCCCAGGTATAACTTTCAGCCTGAACCTAGATAGTAGGACCCCAGCCAAGTGCAGTGTCCTCCCCCCTACTGATCTGGCTTAGGAGCCAGATGGCAATGACTCCTCCAATCCCGCAGCCCAGGCAGGCTGTGAACAGGCACCGTCAAATGTGGGCCTCTTAGGCCCAGCTTCAGGGCCCGAAGCTGCCTTGTTCCAGCAAATGACAACTTTTTAATTTCAAGCCTCTAGTCCCCGGTGAGAGAGGTGAAGAGTGGGGTGAGAATGGCATCTGGATCCTGCAAAATCAGAGAGATCATGGGCAGGGAGCAACCTTGAGAGGGTCATCTACTCTCTGCTTGACCAGATTCTCTCCTTTGTTCAGGAGCCAGCCTAAGCTCACCTCCTTCAAGAAGCCTTCCTGGACTACCCTTGTCCTTGCCCTCCAAACACCTCTGAAATATCCAGACGAAGCACTGATTCTTGGAAGCAGGCACTGGTTGAACTTGGAGCCAGACAAATACATTTGGGCCTTGGCTTTGATTCTCAGTGGATCTGTCACCTTGAAAAGGTCACTTGGACTGTGAGCTGCAGTTTGCTAAAATGGGGACATATCCTTTCCCTGATTACTCACAGGGTTATTGAGAGAGTTGAATGAGGTAATGAGGGGGAAAGTTCTTTATAAAGTTGACATAAAAGAAAAAGAAAGAGGATGCCATCCTACTTTCCTGCCTCTCAACCTTTCCTCCTTCACAGAATTAGCTCCTAAGACTATGCCCCTCACTCCTAGCTCCCCAGAAATCCGTGAAACTGGGGCTCCTTAAAGGCCACAATTCTTGTCTCTTAGCAATAAGGCAACAATTCACTCCACAGAGAGTGCCCAGGACACATTATCTGGGTGAGCACAAGGGCCCAGGGACTTGGTTTGGGCTTGAGCTGCAAGTTATGGGAATCTGAGACAAGTCTGTGCCTAGGTGAAAGGAGGCTGACATCCTGGGGAATTTCAAATGCACAATCATTTCAGTTGTTGCTTTTGCTCCATTTTTGGAGGGTGAGTATTTGGGGTAAATGCTCTGGAAGCAAAGAAGCAAAGATGCTGAGTGGGGAGAGCTGAAGGAAGGTGTCATGTGCGCCTGGGTTTAAGGACCAGTGCCAGCATGGTGACCCTGGGCACTGCAGTCAACATGCGGAGATGGATCCTCAGGCTCTGCAGCTGGCCAGGAGTGGAAGGAACTTTGCTGCCAAGCGAAAAGTCCTGGCTTGTTAGAAGCCTTGCTGAACACCTCAGGAGAGGCCCAGAGCAGGAGATACAAGCGAAGGCCACCGTGATTTATACAAATACATTTTTGGCATCTTGCCAGGCCAGCCTTGGAACCACCAGTCCCCAGAACCCTGCCGTCCATTCTATTTGTCCAACTAGAGTTGATTGCTTTCCTGACCTGAGGGCAGCAGGCCAGGCACAGAGGCTTGAACCAGTCCCCAAGGAGTCCACCTTCCCACCTGGCCCATGACAAGGTCCAGGTTTTGGGGAACGTCTGAGCAGTGTTTGCCAACCAGTCATCATGGTCTCACCCCCTCCTCCATTGCAGACCTAACGTAGGATGCAGCCCATGTGCTTTGAAAGCTCTGAAGGCAGATTTTGCTGCAGAAATACAATTTCTGTTCCTACAGAAAGGAAGGAATTGAGTTTTGAAAGCAAAGTCACCAGTTTTTATGTGGTGGGTGAGAGGATCCAGGTTCTAGAACAGGAAGCTTCCACCCACCCATAACCCCTTCCTCAGCCCTTGATTTGAATTTCCAGAGCTCCACTTAGGCTAGTGCTCAGGTCCTGACTACAATGACTACTAGGCCCTGGGCTATTCGGAGGATGTTGGGAACGCTCTCAGTGACTCCTTAATTGTCCTCAGACTGCTTAACACTGCTTTGTTACCGTTTCCTCAGGTGCTGCCCAATTTTGTCCTCACAATAACTGACAAGGGAGTCAGAGCCAGAACATTATACCCATTGCACAGATGAGGCGACTGAGGCCCAGAGGGGGAAAGAGTTATCCACATCTCATGTCTTAAGCACTGTGGTTAATCCAACTCTGATTATAATTCACTAACAGGAAACTTGGAGCCAAAAAAAAAAAAAAAAATAGAAAACACCAAAAGTAAGTCTTAGGTTAAATCCCAATTCAGCCATTTGCTAAACTGCAAACCCTGAGGCAAATCTCTGGCCATTGCTGACTTGCATCTGAACACTGGGACCATGGGCCTGTCTCACAGGGCTGTTTGTGAGCATAAATGAAAAGAATAATTATGAAAGTCTAGCATATTTCTTGGCACATACTGTAGGCACTTAGTCAATACTGGTTCTTCTTTGGTTTGTAACTTGTTCACTCCCAAAGTGAATATGACGTAACCTATGAAATTTCACACAAACCTGATCTATGTGTGTTTCAGGAATAAACATAGGTAGAGTAAATTGGTATCAGTTATGTTTCCAGTGTTTTTAAATTAAATTATCTCACAATCTAAAAATTTTTCTGTTTTATTCACCTTTATTTTAAGTTCGGGGTACATGTGCAGGTTTGTTATATAGATAAACTTATGTCATGAGGGTTTATTGTACAAATTATTTCATCACCCAGGTATTAAGCCTAGTACCCATCAGTTATTCTTCCTGATTCTCTTCTTCCTCCCACCCTCCACCCTGCAATTCCACTCTATGTGTCCATGTGTTCTTATCATTCGGCTCCCACTTATAAGTGAGAACATGCAGTATTTGGTTTTCTGTTTCTGCATTAGTTTAGTAAGGTTAGTAGTCTCCAGCTCCATCCATGTTCCTGCAAAGGACATGGTCTCATTCCTTTTTACAGCTGCACAGTATTCCATGGTATATATGTACCGCATTTTCTTTATCCAATCTACCATTGAAAGGCATTTAAGTTGATTGTTCTCTCATAAAGACACATATGCATGCATGTTTTTGCAGCACTATTCACAGTAGCAAGAGCACATTTTTAAACACAACAAAATCACATAAAATGTGAGGTCGAAATGCAAAAACAATTTAAAGGGAAGAAAATAAACATAAGCAGGCATCACAGAATAGGTAGCATGTTTGAGAGTGAAACTTAGCTTTAGTAGACCCTGGCAACTGGCTGTGTTAACTGACCAGTGACAAGCACCAGGCAATTTGTCTGCAAAGTCTCCCCAGCTCAGTTACAAGGAGTCACTCTTGCAAGGACCTTTATATAAGCCACACCAGGTCACAGAATGAACTGTGATTTTGCAAAAGGCAAAACCACTGTTCAGGAATGTTTTCTCATTACAGAGGTCGCACAGGACTCTGGCTGCCTGTCCCCAGGGCACGTGGACCAAATGAGCTCTACTTCACCCAGGGAGCATGGCCAAGTCATCAGGCCCCCAGAGTGTGCCTCTGTGGTGCAACCTACTCCAGGGCTCCTCGCATGGGCAAGTCCCCTCACCAGGCACAGGCTGTTTCTAATTGCTGTGGCATTTAGGCATCTCCGGGAGGATCGGAGGCCCTCCTGCCCATCCTCTTCTCTCTTCCTCTCCCTTCTTTAGCATCTCCTGCCTCACTAATGATGACATTTCCACCAAGTGGCAATGACAAGAGAAATTAGTTCACAGCCTTTGGCAACTGAACATTGGGCACTCAGATTAAACTTTCAAAGGGAAAATATAATCTGCGCATGCAGGGAAATCATTTGGCATTTGGGGAAGACTTCAGGGTGGAATAGCACAAGCCACAGACTCACGAAGGGGACAAATGGGAAGGACACCAGGGGAACTAAGAGAAATGGGCAGACCTGCACACTCAGGAGCACTCAACAGGCCACATATGCAAGGCAGAGGGTACACGTCTGCTCTTAACTAAGACCAAAACCTGTCAGGAAGCTCTGTGGCTTAATGAGCCCATCAAACTGGGGATGCACTGACTGTAACATTTCAGCTAATTGGCCGCAGCATTTCTCTCCCATCAGTTCCCCTCTGGCTTCCCCAGTCACCATCCTCCTCTTCCCAATCACTGAAAATTATTAAGAAAGCTTGGCATTAAGCAGGACATGAGCGAGCTTTTCCTCATGTGCCCCTGGGCTCTTCTCATTGTTTTTAAAGTCAAGGAATTAGGCCTTAGAAAGGGCTGTTCCTGCAAGTGGACTATAGAAACAGATGCTCATGTGATAGAGCAAATTTCGCAGAGCATGAGCACTGTCTCATTTTCTTCTGCATTCTCATACACAGGGCCATGTTCCAGGTTCAGGAATAGCAATGCGTAGCCCCCAGAGCCGTCATATTTTTGTGCACTGCACAATGCTAGCGTGTGCCTTTCACTTTCAGATCTATTGATCTCCCTAGAGTTAGGCAGTGTACAACCTGTACACCCATTTCAAGCAGTCCTAGCACAGTGCCGAGCACAACATATTTAGCCTTCAATAAGAACCTATTAGATATCTGTATGAACACAGAAACTGCTCCAAAAAGTGTTTGATGAGCTTAATTTCATTACAAGTCTGAATTTTTCAGTTGTTTTACCACAGTCTGCTCTTTCTGAGCCCCTTCTGCTTTACCATGGACGTCAGGCTGGGCTTCCTATAGACACGAGAACAGCGAGCCCTGGATTCTCAGGCTGGCTCTGACACTTTCTAGCTTCCTGCTCCCTAGGCCTTGATTTTCTCATCTGTAAAATGAGACCACTGGACTTGGACCTTTAAAACCCCTTCCAGCACTGTCATTTGGGATAGGACAATTCCCCCCAGCTTAAGGCCCAGGGTAAAACCCACAGTGGAGTGTGGGTGACAGGTCCTGCTCCCTCTCCAGTTCCTGCTCCTACATGCTGGATGCACTCTCAGGCCGACTTTCACTTCATGGTGAAAATGCTGCCGGGAACCCAGTCCTTAGCAATTACAGCAGCAAATGTCTCCCACAGCCGCCTAAAACAAAGTTCTGAAATTCAGTCTCACTGGGAAAATTTGGTCATATGCCTATTCACAGGGGAGTCTGACGGTCTCATAGGTAAGCAAAGCCCAGGCTGCCCCTCCTACAACTTCATGTGCTGAGAGCTGGGAAGAAACGGTTCTCCAACAAAACTCTGGAGGAGGGTAGAAGCTGGGCTTCCCCAAAATAAGGACTGGCTCCCAGGAACTCTGAGAAGCTGGAAAAGATCAGGTTAAATTCACTTTCTGAGACTTCGGATGTATTAAAATAAATAAATGTATCAAAAGATGATTACAAAAATTATGAGATATTCTTAAAGCATACTTTCAACAAACAAATATTTTCGCATAAAGAACCCAATACAACACAATGCTAATCACAAAATAAATGCAGAGCTGATTTGAAACGTGAATTTACAGAGCACTGCAAGCTGTGTGTGCTATTAATGACAGGACGTTTACACCTGAGAGAGGACCATCATTTTTCATTTCTGTCTGTGGGTCTCTCTGACTGTGAGTGAGGCCGCCAGGGCCACCCTTCTCCTCATAGCCATTGTAAATTTGTAGATTTTCATCACAATTTTCCTGCCATTGGCAGGAAAGTGTCTTGCAGAAGGAGGGCCTTTCTGCAGTCGCACCAAGTTGTCTTGTGAATTTACAGCAGGGTTAGTGTGTGCCTTCCAATCTTATTAGGAGACTACATCAAAAGTATAATTTTGAGGCCCTTTTATAAAACTGAGGCAAAGGCCAAATTCCCCTCTTGCTCTCAATAACGCACGCACACACACACACACACACACACACACACACACAAACACACACACATACACACACAGGGTAAAATCCCTGAAGTCCAACTGGCACTGAAAATAGGGGATGAACCGGAATGGAACGAAGAAAGGGATGAGTCTTTGTGGTTATTTTTCAACTGTTGTTCTAACCACTAATGTTGTAGTTCTTGTTTTTCACTAATTTTTTTCAACACAGTCGGAAATAACCCAAGGCAGGATGAGGAAGCAGCCAGGCGCATTTGGACTGAACACAGTTGAGGCCCCTGCAGGTTACTCTGGAGCTCCCTAACAGAAAGTAGAAAGGTTTGCAGAAAATGGAACAGATTGGTTCTAAGATAGAAACTGCCTGAAGGTACTAGACTCCAAGAGTAAGAGAAAGGCAGCTTTAGAGACGTGTTTTAAGGCTTTAAACGGGGACATATTAGGAGATGGGGATTTGAACATCCTGAGTTAATTGTTAAACACAGCACTTTGGGAGGGAATAATGCCTAGAGCTGGGTGTGGCTTCTCAGGTAGACCTGGTGTGAGCTCTTGCACCCACTTTAAACTTTTGAAGAATCTATACTTTTTATGAGCTTATGAAGAAAGAGAATTGGGGTTGAAGGGGAGCAGGGCTAGATAGCCATGAGGCTGATTTATCAAACGTTTTTGTGATCTAAACAAAAATGCCCTCTCCTCATCTTTGAGTTCTTCGAATTTTTCTGGTTGCCTTACAGACACGATGTTGCTGATTTTCTCTGACAAAGACTCATTCAACATGAGCTCAAATGAAAACATTGATAGTGAACCCAGTGGTAATTAGAGAGCGTGAGTTAATTCTGCTGACATTATCCTGATGCTATCTAAAGGGCTGAGAGTCTTCCCAACCTCTAGTAAGCAATTACTCGGTGCCTGGGACCAGTACCTCTGCCTGGGAGGCTGGCCACAGTCTTAGGATCCGGCAGCATTAGAGCAAGGCGTTAGGGGGCCGGGGGAAGAAGGATGGGGCAGGGTAAAACTCAGAATATATCTGCAGGAGGAGAGCCTGCAAGCCCGAACTTGGGTCTCAAAGCAGGGGTTAGGGGAGCGGTGCCTTAAGAGTTGTGGAAGGGAGTGGAAGTAAAGAGAAAGGAGAAGGGAAGGCAGGAAGGGATGGTCAGCCCAGGAAAAGAGAAGGGAGAGCCTGGGAGAGAAAAGAAAGAGGAGCGAGAAGGCGGAGAGAAAGAGATCCTTGAAGACAAGAAGTGGGCTATGGGTGGAAATGAGAATGAGAGGAAAGGAGAGGAAGGGAGCGCAGTGGGCAGAAGCGATGGGTCAGATGCGGATGAGAAGGGAAGAGAAACCTCCAGGGCAGTTCTTCTTGAGGTCGGAGCGCTTCCCGACTCCAGCACCACCATCACTACCATCACGTTCATCACCTCCATCACCTCCATCACCCCGGCCTAGGGCTATCCTCTTGGCCTCAACCTGCCGTCCCAGGAGGTCCCACGAAACCTGGCTGAGGCGGTCTGGGGAGGCGCCGGCCGCGCGAGCCTCTGCCGGATGGGCCAGCAGCACCTGGACCCGAGAGGACGCAGAGCCCCGCTAAGGCCGCAGTCCCCGCGTGCCCCAGCGCCCCGAGACGCATCGACCCGTCTCCCACAGCGCTGCGTCCGCGGGCCGCGGGGGAACACGGCAGGCGGCCGATTGATCGGGAGGCGGGGGCCTCGTGCAGGGGCTGCCATCGATCGCGGCCGCCCCGCCGACTCTGATTGATGGCAGAGGCGTTTCCTGGCGGCCCGAGCCGGCCGCGCGCTCCCAACCAGGCCGGCGAGGCCGGAATAAGTGGGAGCAATTGGGCCCGGCGGCGCCGAGGCACATCCGCCCCGCGCCGGTGAAGCCGCCCGAGCTCTCCGCAATTAGGGCTGAGTGTCTAAATCGGTTAAGTTCATCCGAGAGCATGCCCGGCGCCTCCTTTGCCGCCGAGACGTGCTTCTCCAGCCCCAGTAGCCCGCCCGGGACCCGCTGTGCCCACCCCGGACACACGGGGAGGCTGGAGGCCGCCTCGTGCCCCTGGGCCCGGGTGGGCGCAGGGCGTCGGGGAGGAACGCGCACCCGGGCGTGCCATGGGGACTTAGGAGCGCTTGACCCTCTCCCCAGCCCAGGTGAGCTCAGAGGCGAGGCAGCGGCGCAGCCCCCACCCCCAGGCCGGCGTCAGCTCCCCCTGGGCCAGAGGACAGAGAGGGTTCAGGGATTCTCCCACTGGCTGTGGCCTTGGGCGGGCACTGCGCCCTCCCTGAGCCTGTTTCTTCTCTGTAATTCAGGGACAGGGACACTGTTAGCGCCTCGATTGTTAAAGGACTGAGGGGGGCCTTGTCCAGAGGATGAACAGAGAGGTCAGCTCTCCTGTCCTCTCCCTGAAGGCAGGAGCCAAGTCTCAGAAGATGACCGTGGTATGCATCTCACCAAACAGAATCCCCAAGAGTGTAGAGGCGCGCGGCAAACAAGTATTAAATAATGGGAAAGAACAGGACTCACTGGTAATACCAACAACATTCTCATTTATAGAGCACGTCCTACTTGCCAGTGCATAGGTTAGTCTAACACCCCATTTAATACCATGAGACAGGTAGCGTCATGCTTATTTCACCGTTGAGGAAACTGAGGTTCAAGAGGTTAAGGACGGTGCTCTGGGACCACCATTAATATGTAGAGAGTTTAATTTGAACTCAAAGCCTCTGGCTTCAGTCCCTTTCCTCCTCCTTCCTACCATGATACTCCATGCTCTTGAAAGGAGTTAGCACAAAAGACAAGCCAGACGCTATGGAAACCGAGAAAGGAGGAACTGACTTCCTGTAGAGAGAGCTTTTAAGCCGAACCCCAGTATCATAGCAGGGCAAAGTCAAAAGAGAACATAATCCAACCATCTCATTCTTCCGATGGGGAAACTGAGACCCGGGGAGGAGAAGTCATGACGACAGTGCTGGAACAGAATGACAGACGATCACCCCCCTTTCATATGCTTAGCCATCAGATGCTGTGCGCTGAGGAGAGCCATAGCTAAGGAGGAAGACGTTTCCATCCATCAGGCTGGGCTTCTCCAGGGAGGGTGACTATGGAAGGAAGAGTGATGGGTCAGACCCTGAAAGAACGGAGCTGACTGCAAGGAGCAAAAAGAAGAGGGAATTCAGCCCGGAGGGAAGAAAGGGATAGAAGCCTCCCTCTGCACTCTCCTCCTTTCACATTCCCATTCTCCCTATCACATCACCCTCCAGATTCACTTTGAGTCCTCTTCCTCACACTTCCACCAATGTAAGCCGACTCCACCAGGGTGCCCACTGGAGGCAGCCAGGGCTTAGGCTGGCTTTCACAGCCAGAGATGGCAACAGAACCCACAATAAACTGCTCTCCCTCATGAGTAACCTGTAAAGTAAGATGCTTTTGAAAGAATTTTCTTTTGTCTTCTGGAGCTATTTATTTCAATTACAGGATTTAACACGACTTAATTTCTCAGTTTAAGAACACGACAATCTCCAAGTATAGTGCCTTGGCATTTTTTTAAATAGACTTTATTCTTTAAAAGCAGTTTCAGGTTCACAGCAATATTGAACAGAAGATATAGAGATTTCCCATACACTCCTTTCCCTAGTTATGCATGGCCTCCCCCATAATCCACATCCCCACCACAGTGGCGGATTTCCTGCAATTGGTGAATGCTGTGATCTGAATATTTGTGTCTCCTCAAAATTCATATGTTGAATCTAACATCCCATGCATTTGTATTAAGAGGTGGGGCCTTTGTGCCCTTATAAAAGATGTTTAAGGGAGCCTGCTTATCCCTTCCGCTAGGTGAGGACACACAAAAGGTTCCATCAATGAGGAATGGGTCCTCATCAGACACCACATCTTGCTGGCATTTTGATCTAGCCTCCAGAACTGTGAACCACACGTGTTTATTGTTTATAGATTACCCAATCTAAGGTATTTTGCTATAGAAGCCCTAATGGACAAAGACAAATTCATACCAAAAAGAGAGATGTTGCTATAATAAAAATCTAAAAATGTAGAAGCAGCTTTGAAACTGGGTAGTAGGTACAATCTGGAAAAATTTTGAGGTGCATGTTAGAAAAAAGCCTACATTGCCATAAATAGAGCATGAAGAGTGATTTTGGTGAGGGCCCAGAAAAAGAGGAGAGATACACAGAAAGCCTCAATCATCTTAGAGATTACTTGTAATCATAATCAGAATATTGGTAGAAACATGGATGGTAAAGGCCTTTCTGATGAAGTCTCAGATGGAAGTGACTAACAAGTTACTGGAAACTAGAGGAAAGGCTATGCCTGTTACAAAGGTAAAGAAAATTGTTGAATTCTGTTGAATTGTCTTTAAGAAAGGTAGAACTTCTGAGCCATGAAAAACAATATTTAGTGGAAGAAATATGTAAGCAAAGTGTTAAGGGTACAGCATGGTTTCTCTTGATTGCTACTGGTAAAATGTGAAAAGAGAGAAATGAATTCAGGATAAAATCGATAATCAAAAGGGAAGCAGACCTTAGTGTTTTGAGAAATTCTCAGCCTGGCCATGTTTTAGAGTGAAAAGACATGGTTGGGAGCACTAAGAGTATGCCCAAGTCATTGTTGGCTTTTAATGAGGATATTAGTATGGGTCAATGAAAACCAGGTGCTATTCATCGAAACAATGGAAAAATGACTTTAAAGGCATTTTAGAGATCCTCGGGGGCTACTTCACCTTTCACAGACCCAAAATAAGAGGGCCTTGGGAGAATTCCCCGCATTCTGGCAAACACGACCCTCCTTGTCTCTCAGGTGTGGCTTGAGTCACCCCTTCAAAAAGCACAGATGATAAACTTTGCTGGGGTCTCCACGGTGCCATCTCCACTGGTACACAGAGTGCACGAGCTGTGGAAGCATTTGTACCTCCATCTAGATTTCAAAGGATGCCCCAAAGAGCCTCAGAGCCTGGGCAGAGAACTGCCACAGGGCAGGACCACCACAGAGAGACCCCACTAGGGCAATGCTCACTTAGCAGGACTGTGGGAACATGTCTGTTCCCAAGACCCCAGAACTGTAGAGCCACCAGCATCCACCTCCAGCCAGGGAGAGCCACAGGCTTCTCATACCAACCCGTAAGAGTTGATGGATGGACTCTGCTCAGCAAAGCCATGGGGACAGGGTTGCCTGGAGTCTTGGGAGTCTAACTCCACCCCAATGTATTCAGAAGGTACAACATCAAGTCAAAGAAGATTATTCTCCACCCTTAAGACTTAATATTGTTTGCCTTATTGGGTTCTGGATTTACTGAACCAGTTATCCCTTCCTCCTTTCCTATTTCTTCCTTTGGAAATGGGAATGCCTATCCTAGACTTATCCCATCATTGTATTTTGGAAGACCATAAGTTGTTTGACTTTACACGTTCACAACTGGAGGGGAATTTGCCTCAGGGTGAATCGCACCTTGAATCTCACCCACGTGTTGAACAAGTTGATATTCAGATGAGGCTTTAAAGCTGATGTTGCAATGAGTTAAGAATTAGGGGGCTGTTGCAATGGAACACATGTGTTTTGCATATAGGAAGGAAACAAATTTTGGAAAGCCAATGAGGGAATGCTATGGTTTGAATGTTTGTGTTCCCCCAAAATTCATATGTTAAAACTGAATCCCTATGGTGATGGTAATAAGAGGTAGGGCCTTTGAGAGGTGATTAGGTCATTAGAGCTGCACCCTCATGAATGGGATTAGGGCCTTCACAAAAGACGCTTCAGGGACTCTGCTGTCCCTTCTACCATGTGAGAACACATATTAGGTGCCATCTATGAGGAATAAGCCCTTGCCAGACACTGAATCAGCTGGTGTCTTATTCTTTAACTTTCCAGCCTCTAAAACTGTGAGCAATAAATTTTCATTGTTTGTAAATTATCTAGTCTAAGGTATTTTGTTGTAGCAGTTAAAATGGACTAAGAAATGAACCTACAATGACACACTTCTATCACCCAAAGTCCATAGTATACATTAGGATTTTCTCTTGATGTACATTCTATGGGTTTGGACAAATGTATAATGCTATGTATCCACCATTGCAATGTCATACAGAGTAGTTTCACTGCTCTCAAAATTCTCTATACTCCACCTATGCATCACTCCCTAACCCTTGAAAACCACTGATCTTTTTACTGTCTCCATAGTTTTGCCTTTTCAAGAGTGTCATATAGTTGAAATCATTAGAATGTCATATAGTTGAAATCACACAATATTGTAGACTTCTCAGATTGGCTTTTTTCACTAATGTACATTTAAATTTCCTGTATACCTTTTCATGGCTCAATACCTCATTTCTTTTTGATACTGAATAATATACTTCATTTCCTGGAGGTGCCACAGTTTATTTATTCACTTACTGAAGGACATCTTGATTGCTTCCAAGTTTTGGCAATTATAAATAAAGCTGCTATAAACATCTTTGCACAGGTTTTTGTGTAACCATATATTTTAAATTCCTTTGGGTGAATACTGAAAAGTGGTGATTCTCTGTATTTTCCTGTTGGTCTCCCTAATTTTGTGGAAATCAGTTTACCGTTGACCTCACTTCTCTCAGATCTAAGAAGAGCTGTTGATTTTTCAGTTCGTTCAGGTTTTTTACTTGCTATTAGGACAAAGTGATGACTTCCGAGATTTTTATACACCAGACTGAAAACCGAAAGTTTCCTTTGGAAAGATGTTAAATATGGGGAAAATGTGGTTAGGAAATCATCTTTACTTAATAATTTATTTAATCATTATTTGCCTGCTACATGCCAGGCACTGACCTAAGCACCTGGGATGTATCAGTGAACAAAGGCAAATTTTTGTAGAGCATACATTTAAATGGCAAGGGGAGGGGAATATGATAAAAAAAATAGACATAGTAAATTGATGTATAGTAAAGTTAGAAAGTGATTAACACTACATTAGTCGAATGTGGTGAGGACATAAAAGAATGGAGGAACAGGCTGCAATTTTAAATAGGGTGCCCAGCACAGGCCTCATCAACAAAATGCTGTTTGAGCAAAGACCTAAAGATAGGGAGGCTGCTGTGTAGGTCTCTAGGGAAGAGCCTTCCAGGAAGATGGAATATCCAGTGCAGAGGCCCTGAGGCAGGAGCATCTCTGCACATTTAAGGACAAGCGAGGTCAGACAGCTCCAACAAAGCAGGATAAGGGGAAAAAGGTAGGTGGTGAGGTCAAAGAAGCATGTAGACCTCTCTGAGGACTTCAGACTTTACTCGGAAGCCGTGGGAGGATCATTT
The DNA here is from genome assembly GCF_048565385.1 of Saimiri boliviensis. NCBI lineage: Eukaryota > Metazoa > Chordata > Mammalia > Primates > Cebidae > Saimiri > Saimiri boliviensis. The sequence goes on from NC_133449.1 coordinate 123,529,701, forward strand.
TAAAATGTTAGTAAAGCATATACTTCTCTAGGTTTGCCTCAAGTTGTACATTATTCAGAAAGTAATTTTTAATATAAAAATAAGTGACATGTCCACAAAAATATTAACATTTCAGACCTTTAAAAAGCTTTAAAAACATTACAATGTGCCCTCCAAAAAACAAAGAAACAAACAAAAGCAAGCATTATGGTTACTGAGGGGAAGGCACTGGTCCAGTTCTAAACACTAGTTAAGAGCTAAGGCTCGGGGGATGCTCCAAGAGAGCCAAATAGGAACAGCTCAGGAGTGCAGTTCCCAGCAAGAACAATGCAGATGGTGAGTACTCACTGCATTTCCAAACAAGTTTTCACTGCCCACAGACCAGGAAATGCCCAGGTGGAAAAGTGGCACAGCACAGCTGGTGCCACAGGTTGGCACAAAGAAACTCACACAAATCTGGGCAGTCATTTCAACTGGCACCTGTAATGCCTGGGAGACAGAGCTGCACATTCAACTGAAAGGGAGGGGGCTGAGATGCACCCAGGTGATCTGGCATGACGGGTACCATCCCCACAAAACAAGCAATCTGAAACACTGTGGATTGAGAGTTTCACAGCAGGTGCAGCTGGGCCCAGGATGGTCCAGCTCAGTTGGAGAAGGGCATCCACCACTACTGAGGCAGTTCACCAATACTAAGGAGTTGGGCAGAGCCTGCAGCAGCTCAGCAATACCTCTGCCAGCAGACTGTAACTAGACTACTTCATGTGGGGCAGGGCATTTCTGAAAAAAGGCAGCAGCACTTCAGGAACTTATAAATAAAGCCAAACTTCCTAGGTCAGAGACAGTTATGAATTCCACTGCAGCAGACATAAAGGTACCAGCCCAGCAGCTCTGCACGAAACAACAGAGCTCCCAGCACAGCACCTGAGCTCTTATAAGGGACAGACTGTCTCCTCAAGCAGCTCCCCAACCCCTGTATACCCAAAGAGACACCTCATAAAGGAGAGCTCAGGCCAGTAGCTGGCACCCTTCTGTGATGAAGATAACAGAAGAAACCGGCAGCAACGCTTACTGCTCTACAGCCCCCGTGGGTGATCCCAAGGCAAGCAGGGTCTGGAGTGGACCTCCAGCAGTTTTGCAGCAGAGGGGCCTGACTGTTAAAAGGAAAACAAGAAACAGAAAGAAATAGCTTCAACATCAACAAAAATGACATTCAACTCAGAGACCCCATCTAAAAGTCACTAATTGCAAAGACCACAGGTAGATAAAGCCACTAAGATAGGAAGAAACCAGTGTAAAAAGGATGAAAACACCAAAAACAAGAATGCTTCTCCTCCTCCAAGGGATCACAACTCCCCACCAGCAAGGGATCAATGATGAATGGAGAATGAATCTGATAAATTGACAAAAACAGGCTTCAGAAGGTAGGTAATAACAAACTTCTCAGAGCTAAAAGAACATGTGCTAACCCAATCCAAAGAAACTAAGAACCTAGAAAAACGTTAGATGAGATGCTAAGCAGAATAAACAGCTTACAGAAGAGTATAAACTACTGAATGGAGCTGAAAAACACAGCACGAGAACTTCACAAAGCACACACAGATTTCAAAAGCTGAATCAACCAAGCAGAAGAAAGGACATCAGAGATTGAAGATCAACTCAATGAAATAAAATGAGAAGACAAGAATAGAGAAAAAAAAAGAGTGAAATGAAATAAACAAAGCCTCCAAGAAATATGGAATTATGTGAAAAGACCTGATCTACATTTGATAGGTGTACCTGAATGTGACAGAGAGAATGAATCCAAGCTAGAAAACACTCTTCAGGATATTATCCAGGAGAACTTCCCCAACAGAGCAAGGCAGGCCACCATACAAGTCTAGGAAATACAGAGAACAAATGCCACAAAGATATTCCTCAAGAAGAGCAAACCCAAGGCACATAATCATCAGATTCATCAGGGTTGAAATGGAAATTAAAAAAAAAAAAAAATGCTAACGGCAGCCAGACAGAAAGGTCAGGTTACCCACAAAGGGAAGCCGATCATATTTACAGTGGATCTCTCAACAGAGACTCTACAAGCCAGAAGAGAGTGGGGGGCAATATTCAACATCCTTAAAGAAAAGAACTTTCAACCTAGAATTTCATATCCAGACAAACTAAACTTCATAAGTGAAGAAGAAATAATACCCTTTATAGACAAGCAATTACTGAGAGATTTCATCACCACCAGGCCTGTCTTACAAGAGGTCCTGAAAGAAGCACTAAACAAGGAAAGGAAAAACAATACCAGCCATTCCAAAAATGCACCATATGGTAAAGACCATCCACATAATGAAGAAAATGTGTCAACTAAGGGGCAAAACAATCAGCTAGCAACAAAATGGCAGGATCAGATTCATGCATAACAATATCAACCTTAAATGTAAATGGGCTAAATGTCCCAATCAAAAAACACGGACTGGCAAATTGGATAAAAAGTCAATACCCATGACTGTGCTGTATTCAGAAAACTCATCTCACTTGCAAGGACACACATAGGCTAAAAACAAAGGGATGGAGGAAGATTTATCAAGCAAGTGGAGAGCAAAAAAAAAGCAGGAGTTGCAATCCTAGTCTCTGATAAAATGGATTTTAAACCGACAAAGATCAAAAGAGACAAAGAAGGGCATTACATAATGGTAAATGGATAGATCAATGAGACAGAAAATTAACAAGGATATCCAGGACATGAACTCAGAACTGGACCAAGAAAAGCTAATACACATCTACAGAACTCTCCACCACAAATCCACAGAAAATACATTATTCTCAGCACCACATCACACCTACTCTAAAATTGACCACATATTTGGGAGTAAATGATTCCTCAGCAAGTGCAAAAGAAGTGAAATCATAACAAACAGTCTCTCAGACCACGGTGCAATCAAATTAGAACTCAGAATTCAGAAACTAACTCAGAACAGTACAACTTCATGGAAACGGAACAACCTGGTCCTGAATGTCGACTGGATAAACAATGAAATGAAGGCAGAAATACAGATGTTCTTCAAAAACAATTAGAACAAAGACACAACGTACCTAAATCTCTGGGACACATTTAAAGCAGTGTCTAGAGGGAAATTTATAGCAATAAATGCCCACATGAGAAGCAAGTGAAGATCTAAAATTGACACATTATTGTCAAAATTGAAAGAGCTAGAGGAAGAAAATTTAAAAAAAAAACACACACACAAAAGCTAGCAAAAGACAAAAAATAACTAAGATCAGAGCAGAACTAAAGGAGATAGGGACACAAAAAAACTTTCAAAAAATCAATAAATCCAGGAGTTGGTTTTTTGAAAAGATCAACAAAATAGAAAGACCACTAGCCAGATTAATAAAAAAGAGAAAAGAGAAGAATCAGTTAGATGCAAAAGAACAAAAAAAAAAAAAAAAAAAAAAAAAAAAAGAGGATATCTCCACTGATTCCACAGAAATACAAACTACCATCAGAGATCACTACAAACAACTCTATGCACATAAACCAGTAAGCCTGGAAGAAACGGATAAATTCCTGGATACTTGCACCCTATCAAGCCTAAACCAGAAAGAAGGTGAAAACTTGAACAGACCAATAACAAAGGCTGAAGTTGAGACAACAATTAACAGCCTACCCACCAAAAAAAGCCCAGATCCAAATGGGTTCACAGCCTAATTCCTCCAGACATACAAAGAGGAGCTGGTACCATTCCTTCTGAAACTATTCCAAACAATTCAAAAAGAGGAAATCCTTCCCAAATTATTTTATGAGATCAACATCATTCTGATACCAAAACCCAGCAGAGACTCAACAAGAAAAGAAAACTTCAGGCCAATATCCATGATGACTATAGATGCAAAAATCTTCAATAAAATACTGAAAAACAAATTGCAACAGCATATCAAAAAGCTTATCCATCATGATCAAGTAGGCTTCATCCTGGGGATGCAAGGCTGGTTTAACATACACAAGTCTATAAACATAATCCACCACATAAACAGAACCAAAGACAAAAACCACAATTATCTCAAAAGATCCAGAGAAGGCCTTTGACAAAATTCAGCAGCCCTTTATGCTACAAACTCTCAATAAACTAGGTATCGATGGAATGTATCTCAAAATAATAAAAGCTATTTACAACAAACGTACAGCCAATATCATACTGAATGGGCAAAAACTGGAAGCACTCCCTTTGAAATCTGGCACTAGACAAGGATGCCCTCTCTCACCACTCCTATTCAATGTAGTATTGGAAGTTCTAGCCAAAGCAATTAGACAAGAAAAAAAAATAAAGGTATTCAATTAGGAAAGGAGGAAGTCAAATTGTCTCTATTTGCAGATGACATAATTGTAAATTTAGAAGACCCTATCATCTCGGCCCAAAATCTCCTTAAACTGATAAGCAACATCAGCAAAATGTCAGGATACAAAATAAATGTGCAGAAATCACAGGCATTTCTATACACCAATAATAGACTAACAGAGAGCCAAATCATGAGTAAGCTGCCCTTCACAATTGCTACAAAGAGAATAAAATACCTAGGAATACAATTAACAAAGGATGTAAAGAACCTCTTCAAGGAGAATTACAAACCACTACTCAATGAAATAAGAGAGGACACAAACAGATGGAGAAACATTCCATACTCATGATTAGGAAGAATCAATATTGTGAAAATGGCCATACTGCCCAAAGTAATTCATAGATTCAACACTCTCACCATCAAGCTACCAATGACCTTCTTCACAGAAGTGGAAAAACCACCTTAAACTTCATATGGAACCAAGAGGGAGCCTGAAAATCCAAGACAATCCTAAGCAAAAAGAACAAAGCTGGAGGCATCACGCTACCTGATTTCAAGCTATACTACAAGGCTACAGTAATCAAAACAGCATGGTACTGGTACCAAAACAGAGACATAGACCAATGGAACAGAACAGAGGCCTTACAGGCAATGCCATACATCTACAACCATCTGATCTTTGACAAACATGACAAAAAACAAGCAATGGGGAAAGAATTTCCTGTTTAATAAATGGTGTTGGGAAAACTGGATAGTGGTGTACAGAAAGCAGAAACTGGACCCCTTCCTGACACCTGACACTAAAATTAACTCCAGATGAATTAAAGATTTAAACACCATAAGACCTAACATCATTAAAAAAAAAAAACACACACACACACACAGAAGAAAACCTAGGCAATACCATTCAAGATATTGACAAAGGCAAGGACTTCATGACTAAAACACCAAAAGCATTGGCAATAATAGCCAAAATAGACAAATCTGATCCAATTAAACTGCAGAGCTTCTGCACAGCAAAAGAAACAATCTTTAGAGTCAACTGGCAATCAACAGAATCAGAAAAAATTTTTGCGATCTACCCATCTGACAAAGGACACATATCCAGAATCTACAAATAACTAAAACAGATTTACAAGAAAAAAAAACAAACAAACCCATTCAAAAGTAGGCAAAGGATATGAACAGATACTTTTCAAAATAAGATATATATGAGCCCAACAAACATAAGAAAAAATGCTCATCATCACTGGTCATTAGAGAAATACTAATCAAAACCACATTGAGATACCACATCATGCCAGTTAGAATGGTGATCATTAGAAAATCTGGAGACAACAGATGCTAGAGAGGATGCAGAGAAATAGGAACACTTTTACACTGTTGGTGGGAGTGTAAATTAGTTCAACCATTTGAAAGACAGTGTGGCGATTTCCTCAAGGACCTAGAAATAGAAATTCCATTTGACTCAGCAATCTCATTTTTGGGTATACCCAAAGGATTATAAATTGTTCTACTATAAAGACACATGCACACATATGTTTATAGCGGCACTGTTTACAATAGCAAAGACATAGAGCCAACAAAAATGCCCATCGATGATAGGCTGGACAAGGAAAATGTGGCAACTGGACAAGGAAAATGTGACATATATACACCATGGAATACTGTGCAGCCATAAAAAATGATGCATTTATGTCCTTTATAAGGACATGGATGAATCTGGAAATCATCATTCTCAGCAAAGTGACAAAAGAATAGAAAATCAAACACCACACGTTCTCACTCATAGGTAGGTGTTGAACAATGAGAAAACAGGGAAGCAGGGAGGTGAGCATCACAAGCAGGTCTGTTGTGGAGGGCCAAGGTAGGGACAGCAGGGCGGTGGGGAGGTTGTGGAGAGATAACATGGGGAGAAATGCCAGATGTGGGTGACGGGAGATGGAGGCAGCAAACCACATTGCCACATGTGTACCTATGCGACAGTCCTGCATGATCTGCACATGTACCCCAGAACCTAAAGTACAATTAAAAAAAAACCTAAAGTACAATTTAAAAAAATCCAAAAAAAAAGAAAAGAAAAGAAACTGGCCACTCAACTTGAATTTCTTGCTGAGAGGAATTATCATTTACAAACCTTTTTTTTTTTTTTTTTTTTTTTTGCATTTTAGGTTTTGGTGTACATGTGAAGGACATGCAAGATTGTTGCATAGGTACACACATGGCAGTGTGGTTTGCTGCCTTCCTTCCCCTCACCTGTATCTGTCATTTCTCCCCATGCTATCTCTTCCCACCTCCCCACCCTCCCGTCCCTCCCCCATTTCCCCCCAACGGACCCCAGTGTGTAGTGCTCCCCTCCCTGTGTCCATGTGTTCTCATTGTTCAACACCCGCCTATGAGTGAGAACATGTGGTGTTTGATTTTCTGCTCTTGTGTCAGTTTGCTGAGAATGATGGTTTCCAGGTTCATCCATGTGCCTACAAAGGACACAAACTCATCGTTTTTGATGGCTGCGTAATATTCTATGGTGTATATGTACCACAGTTTCCCTATTCAGTCTATCATTGATGGGCATTTGGGTACAAACCTTTTTGAAACTCTTATGTGTCCATCCTCAAATAAAGCACCAGTTCTGAAAAAAAAAAAAAAAAAAAAAAAAAAAAAAAAAAAAAAAAAGCTAAGGCTCTACAACTATTGCCAGCTGGGGACACTGGGCCAGCTACTTTCTCCTTTGCATACCAGCCCCTTCATGTACAAAATCTGAATTTTTTTTCTTAGACATGAGTCACCACTTGTACCCAGGTTGGAATGCAAGTGCTACAATCATAGCTCACAACAGCCTCAAACTCCTATGCTCAAGTGATCCTCCCACCTTAGCCTCTCAAGTAGTTGGGACTACAAGCATGCACTACCACATACAGCCATGTTTTTTAATTCCTTGTAAAGATAGGGTTTATTATCCCCTCTAACAGCAGAGGGAACTGGAGCTCCAGCAGGCATGAACTTGCCCAAGGTCACACAGTTATTAAGTGAGGAAACCAGAATTCAAATCCAGGTGGATCTGCCTGTAGACCCTGCATTCACTATTAACCTCTAAAACCTCCAAAGGCTCTGTATAGAAACTTCCTCAGTAGGGGCAAATACAGATGATCTGCAGAGTTGTAAATCTATCTAACCCTTGGTTCATCACATAAATCAGTTCAAAGCATCATTGGTTTGCCCACAGGTGACGAGGTAGAGTGGCTCACTAGCCATCCATGGTGCAGACTATTTCTGGTAATGTTAGACCAAGTGGGAGCTGAGGTCAGCAACCAGGGTCATGTTTATTCGGGATTCTAAAGCCCACATAACCAGGCACAAATCAAAATCTCCCCTTCTCTCTAGAAGTGTTTTCTGTGGGCAAATGTCTGTCTACATCACTTTGCTTAGTGACTTCCAAAGGCATAAATTACTCATGGAACTACACAGTCTTGTCATTGCCAGGAAAGAGAACCGTAAATAGATTTGGTCCATGCCATCCAATAGCATATGGTTCTTGATTGTTTTCTAAGTCCCATTCCTAAAGTCAGGTAGGCCTAGGGTTCAGGCTTGGAAGTAAGAAGGATGAGGAAGCAATTTCTGGCCTGTAAGGGGGTTCTGGGCCAGTAGTGGTGCTAAAAGCCATAATATACCCATAGTCTACCATCTGAAGTTGAGAGCATGGTAGTGAAAACCAGCTTCTTCACATCTCCCTTTGTAGCTTCAGAATCTCTCTGTAGACTGCTATGTGTTCTTTTCTACCACAGGGTAAAATATCAGGCAGGTCTTGTAGTTTTCCAGGCTTTTTTATTCAGAAGATCTGCTTTGTTTCAATAATTAAAAACCACCATCTAATCTACCTCTTCCTACTTGCTAGATGAGATTTCTGGCTTTTCCAGAAATACGCCCAGAAGGAGAAAAGATTATGCAAAAGGTGTTCTTTGTGTTTTAACATGTCTTTATTGTGTCTTACTGTTGTCACCTGGCTTTGGGGTACCCAAAATAATCAAAGTATGGCTACTAGCAAGTGTTCTCCCCTCATCCCTGTCCTCTTTTTAGGGAGGACTTTTATGGATTCCTCTCCTTCAGTTTAGGCAATATCTCTTGCCCCAGCTAACCAATTAAACCTTGGCTTCAGACTGGTTTCCAACAGTTCACTGTGGTAGGCTAAATCATAGCTGTCCCAAAATATGTTCATATCCTAAATCTCCCCAGAATCTGTGAATATGTTGCCTTACATAGCAAGAGGACTTAGCAGATGTAATTAAGTCAAGGATCTTGAGATAGAAAGATTATCCTGAATTATCTGCATGAGCCCAGGATTAGCAAAAGAGAAAAACAGGGAAATCACAATAAGAGAGATGTGCGGACAGAGTAGATGCCCGAGAGGAGAAAAGATGCTACCTTGCTGGTTCTGACAGACCCCATTTAAGATGATATTGAGCTAGCAGCCTTGCAAAGATTCACATCTGGTTCCTAGAAAATCCACCCCTTGTCCTTCACCTGCTGAAGGTGCAGCTTGCAACCTGCGAAGCCCACTCTCCCCTCAGCTGCACAGCACAGCATTTTCCCATTAGATTCCTCAGGCACAAGTCAGAAACCAGATCCTGTGCTTCCCAGCTCCAGGAGACACGTGACATGGTACCTAATGGTGCCCTTTAAAGATCCTCTTAGTTGGCCTGATGAGGAGTAAACAGATGAGACCTCTCGGCTGATGTAACTGCTCCATACTTTTCTTCTCCCAACTCTTCCACATCATAACCTCTTCTTATATGCCGAAGAGGAGGTGGAAGTCTATGGTAGCAAAACCAACTTCACAGTCACTCATCTAGTCTTAAAGAAGTGGTTCAAATGATAGGACCCCTGGTATTTACTGTGAAATTATCAGCCTTTGGATATTCTCCTGGGACTCAGAGATAAGAATGGTCCCAGAAAAATTGTCTCTGGTAGCCTGAGAGAAAAGAACAAAGAACTATGAAAGCTGACAGGACTGCTCTATGGGAAGTGTTATATTAAGCACTTTATATGAGTTAATTTATTTAATCCTTCCACCAACATACACCATTTTACAGATGAGAAAAGTGAGGCTGAGTGAGATTAAGTATTGTGCTCAGGGTCACATAGTAAATGATAAGGTGATATCGTTTGGATGTTTGTCCCTCCAAATCTCACATTGAAATATAGTTTCCAGAAGATGGTCAAATAAGAACAGCTCTGGAATGCAGTTCCCAGTGAGAATGCGGAAGGTGAGTGATCACTGCATTTCCAAAGAAATTTTTACTGCCCACAGAGCAGGAGATTGCCAGGCAGAAAAGTGCCTCGAGCCTCCAGCACAGCTATTTCAGCTGGCACAGCAGGTCTCCGCACAAAAACTCACACAATTCTGGGTGCCATTTCAACTGGCACCTGGAATGCCTGAGAGACAGAATCACCCATTCAACTGAAAAAAGGGGGCTGAAACAGGGAGCCAGGTAATCCAACTTGGCAAGTCCCACCCCCACAAAGACCAGCAATCTGAAATGCTCTGGATTGAGACTTTCACAGCAAGCACTGCTGAGCCCGAAATGGTCCATCTCTGTGGGGGGAAGGGTGTCTGCCATTACTGAGGCAGTCTGCCATTACAGAGACAGTACACCATTACTGAGGCAGACCACCTTTATCGATGCAGTTCTAACTGTACCTCTATAAACAAAACCACAAGGAAGTTCACACAGCAGCTGGGCAGAGCCCACAGCACCTCAGCAATGCCTCTGCTGGCAGACTCTGACTAGACTACCTCCTCACTGGGCAGAACATCTCTGAAAAAAGGGCAGCAGCATGTCAGGAACTTATAAATAAAGCCCCACCTTCCCAGGACAGAACACCTGGGGGGAAAAGGCAGTTACGAGTTCTGCTGCAGCAGACATAAAGGTACCTTCCCAACAGCTCTGATGGAATAACAAAGCTCACAGCTCAGCACTCGAGCTCCTATGAGGGATAGACTGTCTCCTCAAGCTGGTCCCCAACCCCCATATATCCAAAGAGACATCTCATAAAGGAGAGCTCAGGCTGACATCTGGCAGGTATCCTTCTGGGACAAACATACAGAAGAAGAAACTGGCAGCAACTCTTACTGTTCTGCAACCACTGCAGATGATCTCCAGGCAAGCAGGGTCTGGAATGGACCTCCAGCAGTCCTATAGCAGAGGGGCCTGACTGTTAGAAGGAAAACTAAAAAACAGAAAGAAATAACTTCAACATCAACAAAAAGGACTCCATTCAGAGACCTCATCTGAAAGTCACAAACTACAAAGACTACAGGTAGATAAATCCATGAAGATGGGAATAAACCAGCACAAAAAGGATAAAAAAACACCCAAAACCAGTACACCTCTTCTCCTACAAGGGATCACAACTCCTCACCAGCAAGGGAACAAGGCTAGATGGAGAATGAGTCTGATGAATTGACAGAAATGGGCTTCAGAAAGTGAGTAATAACAAACTTCTCCGAGCTAAAAGGACATGTTCTAACCCAGTGCAAAGAAACTAAGAACTAAGAATCTTGAAAAATGATTGAGGAAATGCTAATGAGAATAAATAGCATAGAAAAGTATATAAATGATTTGATGGAGCTGTAAAACACAAGAACTTCATGAAGCATACACAAGTTTCAATAGCCAAATCAACCAAGCAGAAGAAAAAATATCAGAGATTGAAGATCATCTCAATGAAATAAAATGAGAAGGCAAGATTAGAGAAAAAAGATAAAAAGAAATTAGCAAAGCCTCCAAGAAATATGGGATTATGTGAAAAGACTTCATCTGCGTTTTATACCTGAATATGACAGAGAGACTGAATCCAAGCCGGAAAACACTCTTCAGGTTATTATCCAGGAGAACACCCCCAACCAAGCAAGTCAGGCCACCATACAAGTCCAGGAAATACAGAAAACAAACACCACAAAGATATTTCTAAAGAAGAGCAATTCCAAGGCACGTAATCATCAGATTCACCAGGGATGAAATGAAGGAAAAAATGCTAAGGGCAGCCAGAGAGAAAGATCAAGTTACCCACAAAGGGAAGCCCATCAGACTTAAGTGGATATCTTAGCAGAAACCCTAAAAGCCAGAAGAGAGTGCAGGCAAATATTCAACATCCTTAAAGAAAGAACTTTCAACCTAGAATTTCATATCCAGCCAAACTAAGCTTCATAAGTGAAGGAGAAATAAAATTCTTTATGAACAAGCAATAGCTCAGAGATTTCATCACCACCAGGCCTGCTTTACAAGACTTCCTGAAAGAAGCACTTAACATGGAAAGGAACAACCATGTTTAGTGCTTCTTTCAGGAACAGCCATTTCAAAAACATACCATATGTTAAACAGTATTGACACAATGAAGAAACCTTGTCAACTAATGGGCAAAGCAACCAACTAGCATCAAAATGACAGGATCAAATTTACACATAAAAATATTCACCTTAAATGTAAATGGGCTAAATTCCCCAATCAAAAAACACAGACTGGCAAATTGGATAAAAAGTCAAGACCCATCACTATGCTGTATTCAGGAAACCCAACTCACTTGCAGGGACACACATAGGCTAAAAATAAAGGGATGGAGGAAGATTTATCAAGCAAGTGGAGAGCAAAAAAAAAAAAGCAGGAGCTGCAATCCTAGTCTCTGATAAAATGGACTTTAAACCAACAAAGATCAAAAGAGACAAAGAAGGGCATTACATAATGGTAAAAGGATCAATGCAACAAGAAGAACTAATGATCCTAAATATATATGCACCCAATATGGGAGCATCCAGGTACATAAAGCAAGTTCTTAATGACCTACAAAGAGACTTAGACTCCCAAACAATAATAGTGGGAGACTTTAATACTCCACTGTCAACCAAGCAAACCTAATAGACATTTACAGAACTCTCCACCCCAAATCCACAGAATATACATTATTCTCAGCACCACATCACACCTACTCTAATAGTGACCACATAATTGGAAATAAATAATTCAATTCTAAGAAAATGCAAAAGAATGGAAATTATAACAAACAGTCTCTTAGACCGCACTGCAATCGAATTAGAACTCAGGATTCAGAAACTAACTCAGAACCACACAACTTCATGGAAACCGAACAACTGGTCCTTTAATGTTGACTGGATAAACAATGAAATGAAGGCATAAATAAAGATGTTCTTCGAAACCAATGAGAATGAAGACACGATGAACCAGAATCACTGGGACACATTTAAAGCAGTGTCTAGAAAGAAATTTATAGCAATAAATGCCCACATGAGAAGCAAGGAAAGATCTAAAATTGACACCCTATCATCAAAAGTGAAAGGGCTAGAGTAGCAAGATCAAAAAAGCTCAAAAGCTAGCAGAGGACAAGAAATGACTAAGATCAGAGCAGAACTGAAGGAGATAGAGACACCAAAAAAAATCCTTCAAAAAATCAGTAAATCCAGGAGCTGGTTTTTTTTTAAAAGATCAACAAAATAGACAGACCACTAGCCAGATTAATAAAAAAGAAAAGAGAGAAGAATCATATAGATGCAATAAAAAATGATAAAGGGGATATCACCACCGAGTCTAAAGAAATACAAACTACCATCAGAGATTACTACAAACAACTCTATGCGTACAAACTAGTAAACTAGAAAGAAATGGATAAATTCCTGGACACTTGGCTCCTCCCAAGACTAAACCAGGAAGAAGTTGAAACCCTGAATAGACCAATAACAAGGGCAGAAGTTGAGGCAGCAATTAAGAGCCTCCCACCCAAAAAAAGCCCAGGTCCAGATGGGTTCACAGCTGAATGTCTACCAGACATACAAAGAGGAGCTGGTAACACTTTTTCTGAAATTATTCCAAACAATCCAAAAAGAGGGAATTCTTCCCAAATCATTTTGTGAGACCAACACGATCCTGATACCAAAACCCGGCAGAGATTCAACAAGAAAAGAAAACTTCAGGCCAATATATATGGTGATCATAGATGTAAAAATCTTCAATAAAATACTGGCAAACAAATTGCAACAGCATATCAAAACCTTATACATCACGATCAAGTAAGCTTCATCCTGGGGATGCAAGGGTGGTTCAACATACACAATTCTATAAACGTAATTTACCACATAAACAGAACAAAGACAAAAACCACATGATTATCTCAATGGATGCACAGAAGGCCTTCGACAAAATCAAACAGCCGTTTATGCTAAAAACTCTCAAGAAACTAGGTATTGATGGACTGTAACTCAAAATAATAAAAGCTATTGATAACAAACCTACAGCCAATATCATACTGAATGGGCAAAAACTGGAAGCATTCCCTTTGAAATCTGGCACTAGACAAGGATGTCTTCTCTTACCACTCCTATTCAATATAGTATTGGAAGTTCTAGACAGAGCAATCGGGCAAATAAAAGAAATAAAAGGTATTCAATTAGGAAAGGAGGAAGTCAAATTGTCTCTATTTGCAGATGACATGATTGTATATTTAGAAGACCCCAATGCCTCCGTCCAAAATCTCCTGAAACTAATAAGCAACTTCAGTAAAGTCTCAGGATACAAAATCGATGTGCAGAAATCACAAGCATTCTTATACACCAATAACAGACTTAAAAAGAGCAAAATCAAGAGTGAACTCCCAGTCACAATTGCTACAAAGAGAATAAAATACCTACAAATACAACTAAGAAAGGATGTAAAGGACCTCTTCAAAGAGAACTACAAACTGCTACTCAAGGAAATAAGAGAGAACACAAACAGATGGAAAAACATTCCATGCTCATGGTTAGGAAGAATCAATATTGTGAAAATGGCCATACTGCCCAAAGCAATTTATAGATTCAATGCTGTCACCACCAAGCTACCAATGACTTTCTTCACAGAACTGGAAAAAAACACCTTAAACTTCATATGGAACGAAAAGAGAGCCCACATAGCCAAGTCAATTCTAAGCAAAAAGAACAAAGCTGGAGGCATCATGCTAACTGACTTCAAACTATACTACAAGTCTACAGTAATCAAAACAGCATGGTACTGATACCAAAACAGAGATATAGACCAGTGGAACAGAACAGAGGCCTTGGAGGCAACACCACACATCTACAACCATCTGATCTTTGACAAACATGACAAAAACAAGCAATGGGGAAAGGATTCCCTGTTTAATAAATGGTGTTGGGAAAACTGGCTAGCCATGTGCAGAAAGCAGAAACTCAGGACCCCTTCCTGACATCTCGCACTAACATTAACTCCAGATGGATTAAAGACTTAAACATAAGACCTAACACCATAAAAACCCTAGAAGAAAACCTAGGCAAAACCATTCAGGACATAGGCATAGGCAAGGACTTCATGACTAAAACACCAAAAGCATTGGCAGTAAAAGCTAGAATAGACAAATGGGATCTAATTAAACTCCAGAGCTTCTGTACAGCAAAAGAAACAATGATTAGAGTGAACCAGCAACCAACAGAATGGGAAATAATTTTTGCAACTACCCATCTGACAAAGGGTTAATATCCGGAATCTACAAAGAACTAAAACAGATTTGCAAGAAAAAAAAAAAAAAAAAAAAAAACATTCAAAAGTGGGCAAAGGACATGATCAGACACTTTTCAAAGAGGACATATATGAGCCCAACAAACATGAAAAAATGCTAATCATCACTGGTCATTAGAGAAATACAAATCAAAACTACATTGAGATACCATCTCACGCCAGTTAGAATGGCAATCATTAAAAAATCTGGAGACAATAGATGCTGGGAGGATGTGGAGAAATAGGAACACTTTTACACTGTTGGTGGGAGTGTAAGTTAGTTCAACCATCTTGGAAGACAGTGTGGTGATTCCTCAAGGATCTAGAAATAGAAATTTCATTTGACCAAGAAATCCCAATTCTCGGTGTATATTCAAATGATTATAAATCGTTCTCCTATAAAGCCACATGCACACATATGTTCATTGCAACACTGTTTATAATAGCAAAGATCTGGAACCAACCCAAATGCCCATTGATGATAGACTGGACAGGGAAAATATGGCACATATACACCATAGAATACTATGCAGCCATAAAAAATGATGAGTTCGTGTCCTTTGTAGGAACATTAATGAACCTGGAAACCATCATTCTCAGCAAACTGACACAAGAACAGAAAATCAAACATTGCGTATTTCTCTCATAGACAGGTGTTGAACAATAAGAACACATGGACCCAGGGAGTGGAACATCACACACTGGGGTCTGTTGGTAGGGGAATAGAGGATGGACAGCATGGGGGAGGAAGCTGGGGCAGGATAACATGGGGAGAAATGCCAGATATAGTTGATGGGGATGGAGACAGCACACCATATTGCCATGTATGTACCTATGCAACAATCCTGCATGTCCTTCACATATTCACCAGAACGTAAAGTGCAATTATATATATATATATATATATATATATATATATATATATATATATATATAAAACAAATATGGTTTCCAGTGTTGCCAGTGTTGAAGGCAGGGCCTAGTGGGAGGTGTTCAGTTCATAGGTGCAGATCCCTCATAAAGAGCTCAGTGGCCTCCCTCGACAGTAATGAATGAGTTCTTGCACTTAGTTTATGGGAGAGCTTGTTGTTTAAAAGACCTTGGCATCTCTCTTTCTTCCTCTATCATTATGTGAGATACCAACTCTCCCTTTGCTGGCTGCCATGACTGGAAGCTTCCTGAGGCCCTCACTAGAATCAGATGCTGACACCATGCTTCTTGTACAACCTTCAGAACCATAAGCCAAATAGACCTTTTCTTTGTAAATTACCCAGCCTCAGGTATTCCTTTATGACAACACAAAACAGACTAATAAGAAGGAATAAGATTCAAATAAAGGCAGTCTGCTCAATAATTAGAGTTTTGGGGTAAGACTGGAGGCTGAGCTACCCTGCATAAAAGAAGAGAGGGATATTCAAAGGGGGAGGGTAGGATGGAAGTGGGAAGGAACAAAGTGACAATGCAGCCAAAACCTGTGGTGAATAGAAATTTATAAGATTTTTTAGCTTCTTTGCCACAAGACTGAATGTAAAGCCTCTCCTCCCTTCCCCTGTGAGGAATTCAGTAAAGTCCAGATTACTTTTTGATGGCATAGACTGAGTTCTTGATTTGGATCGGTGCAGGGTGAAGGCAAGGGCATCTGAGAATGACGGGGCTGCTGCCATCTACCTTTTGTTTTCATTTAAAGTCATAGTCTTCTTATATGCAACACTGTTTTGGTCATGTAGATGGAGTTTTAGAAATGTTCTATTCATTCTTTTATAATGTGCTTTTTAAGTTATTACTCAATGATAACAGTTGACTGTAAAAAATATGGAGCAAACTGAAAGGTAAAATAAAAATTGTCCTTGATTTCACTGCTTAGAGATAATCACTGCAAGATTTTGATATGCATTGTTTCAGGCTTTCTCTACACAAATATACTCACTCAGGTTTTATTTTAAAGTGGGATCATAGTGTCATACAGTTTTTGATCTACTTCTTAAATTTAAGCAGCTTTATGGTTATCGCTTCAGGTCAATAAATACTTCAACAACATTTTAATATCTGCATAACAGCCCATTCCATGAAAGAACCATAATATATTTAATGAGCCTACTGTTATTACTTATGTGTAGTGTTTCCAATATTTTGAACTTATAAGCAATGCTTCAATGAGCATTGTCATGATTAATTCTCTGTATATACCCTTAATTATTTTCTTAAGGGTGAATTTCCTGAAGTGATGTAAACCAAAAATAAAATCTTAAGCCTCCCAGCTAACTGAATGGACACCCTCTGGGCCAAGGAAAACCTGAAAAAATGGAATTCCCAACCATGACAGGAAGAAAAGTCAGACACACCTCATTATACTCCAACCCTGTTGGAGTTTAGGCACAGCTGATCAATATTAACACTAAAATAGAGATCGCAAGACTGACAAAACATACTCTTTGGCAATACAATACCAAATTCCAGCCTGACTCTGGCATGGCATCACATGACAGGTACAGACCCTAAAAGAAAGAAAAATATTTCACTCCAAATTACATTTCTTTGATATATTTTCTGTTGGAAATAAGTACTTATCTTCCGATGTCACAGGGGAGAATCAGCATTCAGACAAAAGGTTTCTCAGCAAGGCTTTCTTTTACTTTCTGAAGAAAGGACACTAATCACCAGCAGTCTTGCCACAAGAGTGCACTGAACAAAGGAATAGCAGGCATATTTATGTCCAACACATCCAGCCCTATTGCTGTGTCCTGATTCCATTGGCTGAAAATGGACCTCACATTCTAAGCTATATCTGATTGGCCAACAACTTAAAACTTTCCTAAAGAGGTAAGGGAAAAGAAAAACAAAGGAAAAGAGGAAGTAGCTTATGGAATGCTAAGAGAGGTAAAAAATACTTCTAAATAAAGAAAGAGGAACAAGCTATGACCTAAAGCTTTCCCAGGCTTATCCAGGCATGTCAGGACAGATAGCTAGGTTAAAATCTAAGAAATAAAAACACAATATACACTGATTTTTATATTTTAGCTAGCAGATGTAACAAAGGCCTTTAAGTAGATTAACCTAGAGAAAAATCTACTATATATTCTTAATAGGCTACAAAAATTTGAAGAGGAACCTTTATTTATTTCACTTTCTACAATTTCCCCCTTTCATCTTATAATTTCTCTTCAATCTTGTTTAACATGTCTTGGCTTAGTTGCTCTGTTTGGTCTTCTAAGAGAAGTAGTCTTTCTGAATAGGGTGGAGGAGGGTTAGGAAACAATTTAGTGAGAGTGGTAAAGACAAACTTTTGTACGAAACCTCGGAGACAAGTGACAATACAGCATCCTACTAGAATAAGTACACCAGTAACAAGAGTGATGAGGTGAGAATTGAAGTCAGAATTCCTTTCCATCCACTGAACAATTTCTCTATAATTTTAGTAAAAGGGTCAGAGATTCTAGAATTCTTAACAAGTTCATCAGATAAAGCTGTTAAACTTTGCAATGCCTTGGTTATAGTTCCATCAGGGCAGTATTATTGGGAATAAAGGTACAACACTGAGTCCTTATCAGGATACAAGCACCTCTTTTTTCTACTAATATCATGTCTAAGGCTATTCTGTTCTCCCAAGCCATAAGGTTGATGGGTCCTAATTGTTCAGCTATTCCTCTGATAGCATCCCTAGTGTAATTCACAAAGCATTGTTGATTGTAATAAATAGAGTTTATCCAGTCTACATTTTTATTAATGATTACTTACCAGAACAATGTAGATCCAAACTTTGCAGCTATTTGATTTCATGCTTTAAATTTATCTGACACTCCTCGCAGGACTCCAATGACATCTATATAAAATTGAGGATCAAAGGACTCGTAAGGAGTATCTCTTGGTTTGTGGTGTTTTGTTTTTACCTTCTCAGACTGAAGGTATGAAATGCCAAAGTGAAAGGGATAGCCGATTGAATTAGAGCACAAGTACCACTCCAATTATCTAGCTGAGTGTCCAGTAAAAGTCCTCCACAGTACCACCATACATCTGCTTGGGGATGGTTGAGGTCAAACTGATGGGTAAGCTCTTGGAAGGGCTTGAGGTCTTTGCATCTTTTTATGTTTCTTAGAAACATCAAATTATCCTCGTGCTGTGAGAGGCACAAAGTAAACTTGGCATTTAGAGATGCAAGCTGGATTGCCTTTGGGGACTGACATACAGGGTGTCCAACTTCAGGAAACAGCAGAGAAAGAGCTTGGCATGATGGACTATCTTAGGCTGTGAGATTCTGAAAAAGAGCCACCATACAGTCCATTCCTGGTTGATGAAGGGACCATCCATGTGGAAAGGGGACAGTCTGGGCCTCTAGCCTGCCATATGCACAAACGTAACAGTTGCTCTTATTCAAGGGGCAAACAGAATATTTAATCCACTCCAGCCAGGCATTTGCATCTTGGTATCCTGTTTCAATGGCTAAGGTCTGCCTTAGACCTTCTACTTTTACAATAGGCACCTTAGTTTTATCATTAGTTGCAGGAACAACTGGTTTTGGACCTAAAACTGAGACTACTGAAGTCAGAGAAGAAGGGGAACAATGCGTATCTCAAAAATGCCTAGGAGATCCTTTCCATTTACAGCAATCCCTATACTATAGAAGCGACTAAGGGCATGCCTAGAGTCAGTTAAGGTAGAAGTGGTGATAGAGAGAAGGACAGGGTTGCATTAATAAGACTGACAGTTGAAAGGGAAATTTCTTTAGTGAAATAGAGGAAGGACTTTAAATCAGCACAGATCCCTCCCATGGAAGTCTAACCTTGGTCCTGCATGGTCTAAAGATCACAGTCTTAACTGCTACAGGGTTGCCAGATTGTAGGAACAGAAAATCAGCATCTCAGCTGCAGGTGATCATCACAATGATGGGAACCAGGAGTAGCTGTATTGATTAGAGGGCCAGGGCATAAATACTTATTTGAAACGGTTAGCTGTTTTTGATCTTTTACACCTCCACAAGGTATGACAGAGCAAGCATCAGAGGCAATGGTCTAAGGCAAATCAGACTCACTTACATTAGTAACAAAGGAGCTAGTAACAGAATAAGTAAAGGAAAAGAAGCAATATAGAAGGTATATGAAAATTAAACTTTCTTTAACTTCAACTTGGTAGGACTCAATGCTGGAATGATAGCCTATGATTCTGGAGATGATGATGCTTTCTCAACTCAAGTATGATGGGTCCAGCCCTTCTCTGCCATATGTATAGCAGTCTCAGTGGCTAGTAACATAAGACAGGGAAGTTAGGCTGGCCCAAGCTTCCTTCCTTTCTATACTTTGATGAAAACATGATCCCTGGGCTGAGGTTCGTGCACTGGAAACCCTAAGGGCAGTGTCTGTGCTAAAAAAAAAACCTTTCGTTTTAGAAGAAAAGAAGGTGGAAGAGAGACCAAATATGTAATTTCTAAGAAATTGATATTTGGTTTCAAACATGGGAACATCAGCTGAGGAATATAGGTAAGGTAGTCAATATAATATTTCATATGGGGATAGACCAATATCCGTCCAGGGAACAGTCCTGATCTGCAGTAACACAATGGTTACCATTTGGTCCATGATAACTGTGCTTCTAAAATCAATATACTTAATTGTTTGTTTGTTTAGAGTTTGGTTCATTCTTTCCAATCTTCCAGAGGAGGGGGAATTCCAGGGAATATGAAAGTCCTATTTTATATCTAATGCTTGGGCCAGCTTCTTAATAATATGTGCAGTGAAATGAGTCTTGTTATCTGAATCAATATTTCTGATTAGTCTAAATCTAGGTGTAATGTGTTCAGCTAATGCCTTTGCTACATTACTGGCAGTTGCCTTTGAGAAAGGAATAGCTTCTACTAGTGTGTGAAATGATGTACTATTACTAAATACTTTAGATGGCCAACTGAGGGCATTTCAGTGTAATCTATTTGAACACTTGGGCCTCCAACCTAGGGCTCTGTCTCTTTCTTCTTTCTTTCTCTCTCTACATATTCTTTCAGGGCTTTGCCTAAAAGCTCTTCTATTAACCTGTTTTTCCAATTGTCTAGTTTTTGTAACTTCTTTGCACTATCTGGCCAGCTATTTGTAACAAAATCAGCTTTATTTCTTGTCCTAAAGGGCTTTGTATATCAGAAGCTTTAGAGAGATTTTGAGGTCTAGGAGCTAACTCTTGAATTCCTTTAACAATCATTTCTTCTAAATCTCTCATGCTATTTTGATTGGCTGCAAGATTATTGTCTCACTTTTGGTCTTCAGCTGGAAACTTTGTACCTGCTGCTGGGACATCCTGGTCTGGAGGATGATCACACTCCCAGACTGCCAAAGCAGCCCTACAGATCATGTTCCATTCCTCCCTTGATACAAAAGAATACTTAAAATGGAAATTAACTTTGTCCAAGTATATAATTGAGGCCCTAAGAACTGATCAATCTGTTCTTGTACTCTATCAAGGTCATCTAGTAATGGATTAAGTTCTCTTTTCAGACTTCAGACCTCAGAAGCAGTCAAAGGAGCATTCACAAAGCCAACTGTATCCCCTCCTTGAGGCACTTCCTTTAGAGGAAAAAACTTTGAAGCTGAAGCTAATTCCTTATTGGAGGGAAAAGGAAAATTTTGGATATCTCTTTTACGTTGTTGTATCTCCCACTGATGTGGTGCTGAAGCAGGCTCAGGAATGGTGGAAACAGGAGGCATGGGAGGAGGAAGAGCAGGTATGGGTACAAGAGCTAGGGGAGCTGGGAGTGGAGGTTCTGTGGGCGGCAGTGGGAATGAGGTAAGAGGGAAAATGATCTGAGAGTCCCACTTATGTAAGGGTTGCTCATGGATAAAAACTTCACACTTGTCAGGTGGAGCCTCTCCTAACTTTGTTCTACTCTCTCATTGTTTCCCTCTCTCTGTTAACATAAAGGAGGACAGTCCTCTGCTGCCAACAGAGAGCAAAACCTGTCTCCTTTTGTAAGACCAGGTTCTTATTATTGACATACATTATCAGAAGTTGACAGACCCAATCTTATCCAACCTAAATTTTGGCCAGACAACTGCAGGCTTGAGGATCGGTCCTTTGGTCCAAATAAAACGGCAATATTCTATCATTTGTTGCTTTTTTCTTTTGCTCAGTCCTTTCATTATCCTTCTAATATGTTAGCATATGCCCTAAAGGTCTGTCAGGAAGAATCTGATCACTGGAGTCAGCTTTACTTCCTGTCTTTGTTTTACCAGAAGCATTACCCATATTGGGTACTGGTCGAGTTTAATCTCCTGGAAACAGCAGAAGGCCCAACCCCTCAAGCTAAGGATGTCTTGCCTTTCCAGCCTTGAAAGGCCCAACCCCTCAAGCTAGGGATATCTCACCTTTTCAGTTCTGAGAGGTTGACCTGTTCCCTCCCTTTTCCCTTCTGAAGGTCCCTTGCACATTCATGCATATGCACATTCAATTCTCCAGAAGTTGACCACCAAAAAAGTACTTTGTTGCCCTCTTGTGACATTTCCTACCTTGGCTCATGTATGAGGTTGGCTGGCTACCAGCACTGGAAATCTCTCTTTCCCCTGCATTGCTGAGAATATGGGTTTATTTTTTCACACCAGGTGGATCCCAGCTCTCTGCTCCTAGGGCCACCATAACTAGGCTGTGGGGGCACATATCCCCATGAGAGAGGGCCAGAGACCACCTGAGAGGGAAATGCCTCCTCATATGGGCCACCAAATTTGTTGGGAATAAGTGCTTATCTTCCAGAGTCACAGGGAAGAATCAGCATTCAAACAAAAGTATTCTCAGCAAGGCTTTCCTTTACTTTCTGCAGAAAGGACACTGATCATCAGCAGTCTTGCCATGAGAGTGCGCTGAACAAAGCAAGAGCAGGCATATTTATATCTAACACATTCAGCCCTATTGCCATGTCCTGATTCCATTGGCTGGAACTGGAACTCACATTCTAGGCTATACCCAATTGACCAACAACTTAAAACTTTCCTAAAGAGGTAAGGGCAGAGGAGAGCAAAGGAAAAAAGGAAGTCGCTTATGGAATGCTAAGAGAGGCAAAAAAATACTTGTAAAAAAGGAAAAAGGAACAAGTTATGGCCTAAGTCTTGCTCAGGTTTATCCAGCCATGTCAGGGCAGATATCTAGGCTAAAATGTAAGAACTAAGAACACAGTATACACTGATTTCTTTATTTTAGCTAGCAGATATAATAAAGGCCTTTGAGTAGATAAGCCTAAAGAAAGAGACTACTGTCTAGTCTTAATAGGCTAAGAGAATTTGAAGAGGAACCTTTGTTTATTTCACTTTCTACATTTTTCAAATGGCCCTGCAAAGCCATCTTTTGTTGAGTGAATGTTTCATCTGTAGAGAATTTCCATTCAAGTAGCTAGGACTTTCAAGGATCTAGGCAAGATTAGCTAAAAGTCTGATGTCTTTTAAGGTCCAAAAAGAGTTATTTACCTTCTATTCTCTTTGAAACCTGCTACCTGGAGACTTCATCTACATAACAAGGACCTTAGCTTCCACAACCTCCCTTATCTTAGCTCAGTCATGTCTTTCTACTGACTTCAAGTCATTATCTTAACTCTTTCAACCAACCACCAATCAGAAAAATCTTTGAATCCACCTATGACCTGCAAGCCACATCCCTGACCCCCTTAGATGCCCCACCTTCCCAGGTTGTACCAATGTATACCTTATATGCATTGATTTATGTCTTCATCTGTAACTTCTGTCTCCCTAAAATGCATAACCTGCCCACCTTGGATGCATGTTCTCAGAACCTCTTGAGACTGTTCCCTAGACCATGGTCACGGATTTTGGCTCAGAATCAACCTGTTTAAATACTTTACAGAGTTTGCCTTTTATGTCAACAATAGAATTCCCAGATCAAATGACGTGAACACTTTTGAAGTTTCTGAGGGAAATTTCTTTGGCTAATTCTTGACTTTCCTTGCTGATAATTTTCTGTCTAAAAAGGTTAAAAAAGCAATTAGAGGACCTGTCTTTCAAGTTCTAATCCTGAACAATATAAGGAAGCAATAGTTGGTGATACAAAAGTGTAGAATCTTGAAAGAATGGGTTAGCAACAAGGACAACTTGGACTAAGAGTCATATACCTAGTCAGATGTCTACAGGAAAAGGATAGTGGGAGGAAATCATTATAGTCCCTTGGATAGAGATTGTGAGAGAGAGTAGATTTTATAAAATATTTTTTAAAAAGAATTCTGACAATTGTTATGAAGAATCCCAATGTTTTCTTCTAGGATTTTTATGGTTTTGGGTTTTACATTTAAGCCTTTAATCCATCTTGAGTTAGTTTTTGTATAAGGCATAAGGAAGGGGTCCAGTGTCAGTGTTCTGCATATGGCTATCCAGTTGTCCCAGCACCATTTATTAAATAGGGAATCCTTTCCCCCACTGCTAGTTTTTGTCAGGTTTGTCAAAGATCAGATGGATGTAAATGTGTGGTGTTATTTCTGAGGACTCTGTTCTGTTTCTGTCCTGTTCTGTGCCATTATGGCACATGTATACCTGTCTAACAAACCTGCATGTTCTGCACATGTATCTCAGAAGTTAAAGTAAAATTTAAAAAGATACTGCAAAGAAAAGGAAAGAATCCCAATGAAGAAGAGAAGGGGATGGTAACAGACAGTGAAGCTGCCCAGTGAAACTTCTTATGCACTCAACTTTTAAGAAGGATGTTTAGGGAGTATTATAACAGTTCTAGTTGAAATCATTTCACCCTATGAGATAGGGAAAGAAAAACATTTATTTATGCAAGGTTGAGGAGGGTAGTAGAAAGACACAAGAAACAATTTACAATTAGTCATTGCTGACCTAAAGAATGCTTTAGTCCTGGTGCTCTACTTGGTTGAATAATGTCCAGTTCTTCCAAAATTTGTATCCAACTGGAACTTCAGAATGTAACCTTACTCGGAATAAGGTCTTCATAGGTGTAATTAGTTAAGATGAGGTCATATGAGCTAAGAGTGGGCCCTAGAGCTAACGACTGATGTCCTTAAGAAGATAATGTGAAGCCACAGAAACTTAGAGAGAATAACGCTGTGTGACAAGGGAGGCAAAGATTGGAGAGTTGCATCTTCAAGCCAAGAAAAGCCAAGGATTGCTGGCAGGTACCAGAAGATAGGAGAGGGGCATGAAAGACACATCCCAGAGCCTTCAAAAAGAACCAACCCCACCAACACTGATTTTGGACATCCAGCCTCAAGCACTTTGGGACAATAAACTTGTTGTTTTAAGCCATCAATTTAGTGGTTATTTGCCATGGCAGCCCTAAAAACTGAGTGCAGATGTCAACAAATGTTGTTATAAATAAAAATATAACAGCAGTAATTATCTGGCCCTCATTTATTTCTAAGAAATGGTGCTTGAAAGTATTAGTAAATAGGCCACAAGAACCAAGCTCCCACCACTGATGGGAGTGATGGAGGGCTGAAGAATTTGTCCCAGTTTCTGATGAATGAGGAAAAATACTGTAAGAATAACAGCCATAGGCATCAGCTGCAGTTTTCTTGATGCCCTCCCTCTGGTTGTGCAATAATGCTATGAGACATGGTAGACGTCTTGACTTTCCCCCAAACAAGCATCTCCAGGGAGGATCCAACTTAAGACAAGCTATGGACCAGGAGAGTCTATAATGTTGCCAACATCTCAAATTCCTCCAAAGAAAGAGCATCTGGACCACAGAGTATCCTACAAAGAGTGCACATCATGTATGGCATAAATAGCCAGTGCCTCTCTCACCTCCCTTTGGGGTTGGAGAGGCATAGCTAAGTACATGGGAGACTGTCTAAGTTTGAATCTCAGTTGTGTCACTTTATTACTCTGTGACAGTCAAATTATTTAAGCTCTTTGTGCCTCAGCTTTCTTGTCTGTAGAATGAAGGTTAATACTGTTTACTGTTGAGTGTTTAAAAAAAGTAATATACATAAAACACTTAGTGTGGTATCTGACATAGCACTCAAAAACGTTGGCTGTTATATCGATTAGACATCCTGTGTACTTAGCAAGTAGATCTCTGTTTTCTTTTTAATGCTGTGCTGAGTGCTTACTTTTCTATGGAGATGGACTAGAGAGAGCTGGAAAAGATGCTTCCCCTTTCTTCTACTAATCCAGCTACTCAGAACATGGAAAGAAGGAAGAAAGGAAGGAAGGAAGGTAGGAAGGAAGGAAAGAAAGAAAGAAGGAAGGAAGGAAGGAGGGAGGGGAAGGAAGGAAGGAAGAAAGACTGGCTACAAAAAGGGCACACACAAAATGTAAGAGAAAAAGCATGTAACCAAGAACAAACTACAAAAGGATGAAGAAATCTTAACAAACAGTGTCAGAAAGAGCTCTTGCCATGAACAAAACTTGTGCCTGAAGAGTTAGGGAGCAGAGGATTTTGAAAAACATTTGGAGCAAGGCAAACCTATAAGGAACAGAATGACAACTGAGGGCTGAGGATGCCATGTTAACACAGAACAGAAGGAAAGCAGGCAAATTCAACCTTAGCTTTGCAGAACACAGGTCATTCCACTTAGAACAGGCAGCACAACCACTGTTTGAAGGAAAACCAGGCCTAAGGAACTAATGAGATCATAAGAAAGTACCAGCCCCAGCACAAAGATATCTCGGGATCACAGAAGACTTCAGGCCCCACTGCAGTACCATTCAGTAGACAGAGGAACCATGAAGTTTGTGGGTACCAGGAAAGAAGAGACAGAGAAAAGTGTCCTAATCTTTGAAATGAGTATAAATAGAAAGGATTCTATAGCCTAGATAACTGAAAGACAAAAGCTTGCACATTTTAGAACATGCACATTTAGGAGAAAAAAATATATATGATCTGTCGAAACAAGCGTGAATTCACCTGTAAAAAAGTTGTGACTTCAGCCATGGAAGCTCTGTTAGGTTGAGTCCACCTTAACCTCCATATCCCTTCTCTGTACCTCTGCAAACCAAAGGATGCTAACTCAGATTCCACCTTTATTTACTGATGCAACAGACAAAATTATGACCCCCACAAAAATGTCCATGTCCTTGGGACCTGTGAACATGAACGTTACACAGCAAGGGGGAGTTAAGATTGTAGATGGAATTAAGGCTAATCAACCTTGAGTGGAGATTATTATCTATAATTATATTATCTATAATCTATAATTATGCTCACCGATAATTATTCTAGATTATCGGTGAGCATAATGTAATCACAAGGGTCCTTATCAGAGGAAGGCAGGAATTTCAGAGAGAGGAGATAAGATAACAAAGGCAGAGGTTAGAGCATGCACTTTGAAGATGGAAGGGGCCAGGGGCCAAGGAATGCAGGCAGCCTGTTGAAGCTGGGAAAGGCCAGGAAACAAACTGATTCTCTGCCAGAGCCTCTAGCCAGGATGCAGTCCTGCCTACACCTTGATTTTAGCCTGCAAGACCTATCACAGACATCTGATCTTCAGAACTGTAAGAACTTTTGTGTTGTTTTAAGCCACTCTAGTGTCTTAATTTGCTACAAGAGCAACAGGAAACTAACACACCTGTGTTTTTGCATTATCCATTTATTTTCTAATCAATTAACATTGGACTCTTTCTCTCTGCCTCTGATTACTCTGCCTCACTCCACGTGGTCCTCTCTACCAGACTGAAACCAAAGGCTGTGGTTATTTTGGAGCATATATCTCCTCAGCTTTGCTGTCAGAAAGAAAGGAGTGATCACCTCTTCCTTTCAATTCAGAATTTCCCATGGAAATGCTCTGATTGACACACCTTGGCAGGACACTTGTGATGGGCAACCCCCCAACAACCACTTGGTCAGAAGTGGGAGGCAGAAAAGACATGAAATCAACCCAAATGCCCATCAATGATAGATTGAATAAAGAAAATGTGGTATGTATTCACCACGGGACACTATGCAGCCATAAAAAGGAATAGGATTATGCCATTTGCAAGGACATGGATGGAGCTGGAAGCCGTTATCCTCAGTGAACTAACACAGGAACAGAAAACCAAACACCACATGTTCTGACTTATAAGTGAGCACTGAACAATGAGAACACATGGACACAGAGAGGGGAATGACACACACTGGGGCCTGTTGAGGGGATGAGGGGAGAGAGAGCATCAGGATAAATAGCTGATGCATGCAGGGCTTAATACCTAGGTGATGGGTTGATAGGTGCAGCAAACCACCATGGCACATGTTTGCCTATGTAACAAACCTGCACATCTTGCACATGTATCCCAGAACTCAAAATTCAATTTAAAAAAAGAAGTGGGAGGCAGAGAAGTAAAGCAGTTGCTTAGAAAAGGCAAGCTGCTAGAACCACAAAAAGAGAGGGGTGCAAATTGCCATTTGCTTCTCCAAGAACAAGTTTTTTGAAGGACCCTTTCTACCCTATGTGGCTCAGTACTTTGTACTAGATTCAACTGTCAGTGGATACTCAGTTACTGCTATTGGTCAATGGGCTTATGTCTTCAGTGGACTGAGCCAATGGGTAGAGTTTGCTCCCAGATAGAGAGTGGGGAAAGCTTTGTCCACAGTAGGGTATTGTGTCTAAAAGTGTTCTTAACTGGTACTAGTAAGGAATGAGTTTCTTCTTAGCCAGTGCATCGTTCATCATCTTGAAATCAATGAGCTAATTAGGGTCATCCCTTGAACCTATTAAGCTTGCAGTTGAAATTGCTGCAAATGTATTTGAAAGAAAGACTGCAAGGTGAGGGTGGGTGTTGCTCTCTGGGGTGCGTCTATGTGATGATTCCATTTTTTAAAGCATTTTCAAATATTTTTTTTAATCACTCTCTTCCATGGAAGGACCCATTCAGAGTTGTTCGGTTGGTCTCCCAGATGGCTTCTTTCTCAGGAAGTTTATCTCATCAAAAAAAAAAAGACCTGTTAGCAGCTGCAGAGCTCAGTGAAGTCTAGCTTGTGCTTGGTGTGACATCACTCATGGGGCTGTAGGAAAATCAATGTCATAATGCATTCTTGGGGAGGAAGTCAGCCTGGATCTGGACCTGGACCCCTCAGAGTCAGGCACATATGGGCCAGAGGGAAAAAACTAGCCACCAAGCCTCAGAGGGATTTTCTAATCTAAGTCTCTAAGATAGTAAGGTCAGATGTCAGAGAGGCTAATAGCAATGAAAGGCAGAAGGGCAGAAGCAAACTTGTGATTGAGCCACATTAAGAGGGAGATGAGGAAGACAGATCTGCTGAAATGAGGTCTAGATTAGTTCCAGAGAGGCACTGCAGGCACCAGGAGCCATAGCTTTTTGTGTGGTTTCCAGGCACACTTGCGTGGTTGTAACATTTTCTTTTAAAGACTCTAGATATTCTAGAGAGTTTCTACTGTGATAGTAATTTGTCTTCTCCTCTTCACTTCTTTATTTTTCCTTGTCCTCAATCCCTTACTTCATCTCTTTCTTCCTTGTCTCCCTTGCCTCTCTCTACCCCTCCTCTATTCCTTTCAGAAGCACTTACTGATAATCTCTTCTGTGCTTTGTTACAATATGGAGATTATGGAATTGAGAGCTTGGATTCCTCCTTGAATAGATGCCCAAGACTGCCAGTTATTTAAAATTCAGTACCTGTAAACAGCTTGTGAGCACACCATATTTTAATGCCTGTCTGTGTTTAGTCAAATACTGAGAACATATGTCTCTTTGTAAATCTACTCCCAGGACTGCTAAGAGTGATTCAGAAAACACTCATAAATGTGCCAGCATTTATCTTTCCCCTCTAGTGGAAAGGATTCACTCACAAAGAGCTCACTAATTTGTCACCAGACTTGCCCCACCCTAACACTTCCCCTCATGAGCCTCGGACCCCAAAGAAGAGAGTATCTACAGCTCAGCATTTACAAGCAAAATGGACAGAAGTAGCAAGCTGGTAGCAAACTCATAGCATCCATCCATCTCCAGTGTTTAATGGCAACGCTTCCAAGAATGAAGTAAAAAGTGCCATACGGCACTGCAGAAAAACAAAGACACTAAAATTTAAGAGGGGAGTAAAATTTGTTTATAGATCTCACTAAAGAAAAGTTGCTGAGTATTGAGTCTAGAGACCCACGCTGCTGTTGTTTCTTGGAACTTCTGTGGAGGATTGGGAGAGGGCATGTATTATTTTCTGGGTTGAGCAGTTGCTTATTATTGCTGTGTTCAAGAGTCTTGTTTTAATGAAGGTCTGTTTTCAGGGGACATCTTAATTTAACCAGTCTTTCAATCAATACCCCCAAGAAATTTTAGCAATGTAAAGACTACTTACTTCAACAGAGCATTCTTGGAGCTGTAAACATAAATTTCAGAATGCACTAGCCAGAGTTTTATGAAATAGTAATTATTATTTATTGAATGGCTATATATTCCAAGTATTTTTCATGTATTATTTCATTTACGTCTCGGAGTCATTCTCAAGGTAGTTATCATTTTTCCCACTTTAAAGTTAAGAGAGTTGATATTCAGGGATAATAAGCAACTTGTCCAAGGTCATTTTGTAGTACATGGTGGAGGCAGGACTCAGATGCAAGTTCACGTCATTTCAGATCCTGTGCTCTTTCTGTCACCTTACTGCTTTCACAACTGCACTTTCTGGAATGTTTTGATGATTGTTGTGATGGGGCCCAGATAGACTGAAGAGGAATGTTGTGAAAAGTTCTTCTTTAAGGTAGATCCTGACCTACTGCAGTGGTCTTTCCCCAGAGAAGATTGACAGAACTGGCAACCGTTGCACCAGGAGAGATGAATTGCTTTACTCTGAAGCATAGACATCCACACAGTTACACAGCTTCCATACACAACAAGGAGATGTGTACAAATATCTAGTTCATACAGTTTCAATCACGGTATTTTTTTAACCAAGACTTTACCATTTATCCTGTTTCAAAATGCTCATTAATCTTTTATTCTACCCTTTGGAAATGCAGAATCACCTAGACAATATGAAATCATTGTTCCATCTTTCCTTTCTTTAATATGATTAATATTTATTGAGTGTCAACAGTGTCAAGTACTCAAAATGTGTTTCTTATTTTTTTTACTCATTTATTTTGTTTGACAGTTTGTGGGGTATGTATTACCACATTCTCAGGATAGCAAATACGTTTTATCTTGTGCACCAACTCGTTATTCAAAGAATATTTATTGGGCATTAGCCATATACCAGATAATGTTCTAGACAGGGTTCTAATCTCTGGATATAAAATGAAAAAAAAAAAGCAGGTGCTTACAGTTATCTACATAAAACAAACCACCAAAACTTACCAGCTTGATAAAGAAAAATAAATAAGACATAGGAAAGTGAAAATACATGCTCATGAACTTGAAGACTTGATATTGTTAAGATGTTACTTCTCTGCAAATTGATCTTTAGACTCAATGCAATCCCAGTCAAAATTCCAACAGACATTTCATTACAAATTGACAGACATCCTAAAATTACATTAAAAAGTAAATAATCTATGACAAAAACAACCTCGAAAAGGAAGAATATTGTTGTGGACTCACTACCAGATTTTAAGATTTATTTTACAGCTGCAATAATCAAGACAATGTGGTATTGGCATAAGGATAGACATACGCATTAATGAAATAGAATAGAGTTCACAAATAGTTCCTCATTACATGGTTAATTGACAAAATGTGCTAAGATAATTCGGTGGAGAAAAGATAGTCTTCTCAATAAGTGGTGCTAGACTAATCCCAATACAAAAACAAGAAACTCAATCCATATCCTGCATCATATTTGAAAAGCCTGAAATAGATTATACATCCAAATATAAAATGTAAAACTCTAAAACTTTTTTTATGAGAGAAATTTTTAGAATCTTGGATTAGGCAACAATTTTATAAGTATAATCCATAGACAATATGATAAATTGAACTTCAACAAAATTAAAATATCTGCTTCTCAGAAAACAATGTAAAGACAAGCCACAGACAAGGAGAAAGGATTTGCAAAACACATATCAGATTAGGGACTTCTATTCAAAATATAAAAAGAAAATTTTGTAATTCAATAATAAAAGTTTAAATAGAACAAAAAAGGGTTTGAACCACTTTAAAAAAGAAGATATAAATAGCAAATAAGCACATGAAAAAATGCACAACATAATTAGTCATCAGGAGAGTGCAAATTAAAATGAAGTAGCATTACACACCCAATAGAAGGATGGCTAAAAAAGGAAGCAAGACATGTAAACTTCTTCATCTAACAATAGCAGGATATATACTCTTCTCAAACTCACATGAGTATGGGTAGTACTTGCCAAGACTGACCATATTCTGGGCCTTGTTAGGGGCTACTTTCACAAATTTAAAACAACAGAAGTTATATGATATCTGTTCTCAGACCCCAATAGAACTAAACTAAAAATCAGTAACAGAAAGATAATTGGAAAAATCTCAAATAATTAGAGATTAAACAACACACTTCTAAATAACACATAGGTCAAAGAAGATATCCCAAGAGAAATTTTAAAATATTTTTAACTCAATGAAGATTAAAATACAACTTACCAAAGGTTATGGGGGCAGTGAAAGTAATGCTTAGAAAGGAATTTACAGCATTAAAAGTATATATAGGAAAGGAAGTAAGTTCTAAAGCCAATAATCCACATTTCAACCTCAGGAAACTAGAAAAAAATACAAATTTGAGCAGAAATCAATGAAATTGAAAACTGGAATCAATAGAGAAAATCAGTGAAAGAGAAAGCTTGTTCTTCTAACAGATAAATGAAATTAAGAAGACTCTAGCCAAGATAACTAAGAAAAAAAGAAAGAGACAGAAATTACTAATATAAGAAATAAGAGGGGACATCACTAAGGGACCCAAGGGCATAAAAATAATACTACAAAAAATTAGGGACAACTCTGTACCCACAAACTTGATAACCTAGATTAAATGAATGAATTCCTTTAAAGAGACAATCTGCCAAAACACACACAAGAAGAAATAGAAGATCTAAATAGGACTATATTGATTACAGAAATTGAATCAATAAATAGTAACTTTCTAAACAGAAAACACCAGGTCCAGATGGGGTCACTGATTAATTCCAGCAAACATTAAGGAAGAAATTATACCATTTCTCTACAATATCTTTCAGAAGACAGAAGCCGACAGAATATTTTCTAATTCATTCTATGAGCCCAGAATTGCCCAAATACCAAAAAAAAAATTATAAGAAAACTGTAGACCAATATTGTTGGTGAATATAAAAAGCAAAGACTCAAAAAATATTAGTGAATTAAATTCAATAATTTATAAAAAGATGTATATTTAATGACCAAGAGGGATTTATCCCAGGTATGCAAGGCTGGTTCAACATTGAAAAATCAGCAATGTAATTTATCACAGCAAGGGACTAGAGAAGAAAAATTACATGACCATATCAACATTTGCAGAAAAAGAATTTTACAAGATCCAACACACATTCATGATAAAAATTATTAGGAAACTTTCTCAACTTTATAAGAAAAAAATATATTTTAAAAAAATCCTACAGCTAACATTGTACTTAATGTTGAGACACTCAAAGCATTCCCTTAAAGATCAGAAACAAGGCAAAAATATCCCCTTACCACCCTTTGTCAACATTGTGCTGGATGTCCTAGTTAATGCAATAAGACAAGAAAATGAAATTAAAGGTATACTGATTAGGAAAGAAGAAATACAACTGTCTGTGCCAGCAAATGGCATGTTCACCCATGCAGAAAATCTAACAGTAGACCAAGAAAAAGTCCAGGAATTAATAAATAATAATGACAAGGTTCCAGGATACAAGGATAATACAAAAAGAGACACTTTCCTATATGCCAGCAATGAACAAGAGAAATCTGAAATTAAAAAGTACTTACATTAGCACCATAAAAATGAAATACTTAGCTATAAATTGAACAAAATATATGCAAAGTCTATATAAGGAAAATTATAAAATTCTGATAAAAGAAATTTTAAAAGAACTAACTATATGGATAGATAGACCATGCTCATGGAGTGATGACTTGATATTGTCAAAATGTCAATCCTACTCATCTTGATTTATGTATTTAATGCAATCCCAATCAAACCACTGCTAGTTAGAAATCTGCAAATTGATTTTCAAGTTTATATGAAGAGCAAAAGAGTTGGAATACCTAACACAATATTGAAGGGCAAGAACAAACTTAGAGGACTGACACTACCTGACTTTGAGACTTACTATAAGACTGCATTAATCAAGACCATGTGGTATTGGCAAAAGAACAGACAAATAGATCAATGGAACAAAAGAGGAGAGCCCAGAAATAGATTCACATAAATATAGTAAACTGATCTTTGACAATGGAGCAAGGCTATGCAGTGGAGGAAAACAAAAGTCTATTCAACAAATAGTGCCAGAAAAACTAAACATATACATGCAAAAAATGATCTTAGACATAGACTATACACCCTTTACATAAATTAACTCGAAATTTATCACAGACTGTAACACAAAACTATAAAACTCCTAAAAATAACAGGATAAATCCAGATAACCTTAAACTTGGTGATAGTATTTTAGATATGACAATAGCTCCATGATTTATGAAAGAAAGAATTGATAAGCTGAACTTCATTAAAATAAAATCTTTTGCTCTTCCAAAGACACTGTCAAGAGAATAAAAAGACAAGCCACAGACTAGGAGAAAATATTTGCAAAAGACATATTTGGTAAAGGACTATTCTCCAAAATACACAAATAACTCTTAAAACTCAACAATAAGAAAACACACAAACTAATTTTTTAAATGACTAAAGAACCTAAAATACAGCTTATCAATGAAGATATAGAGATGACAAATAAGCCTATAAAAACGTGCTTCACATCAATGTCATCATAAAATTGGAAATTAAACAACAATGAGATACCACCACATACCTATTAATGTAGCCAAAATCCCTTCTGGGGATGAAAAGAGGCAGACTTTAGCTGTATCTATAATGTCTCATTTCTTATTTTTCAGATGAATCTTAAGAGAATTATGCAAGTGTAAAAAGTCAATCCCACAAGGTTACATGCTCTATTATTGCACTTATTATTTCATTATTCCATGTTATTCCATTGACATGAAAAAATTATAGAAATGAAGGACAGATTAGCAGCTGTAAGGGTTTAGAGTTGTACAGCAAATGCTGATGAGGATGTGGAAAAACATGAATTTTCATTTATTGCTGGTGGGAATGCAAAACCATGCAGCCCC
This sequence comes from Saimiri boliviensis, assembly GCF_048565385.1. Taxonomy (NCBI): domain Eukaryota; kingdom Metazoa; phylum Chordata; class Mammalia; order Primates; family Cebidae; genus Saimiri; species Saimiri boliviensis. The sequence goes on from NC_133449.1 coordinate 123,564,742, forward strand.
TTTGGAAGACGGTTTGGCAGTTTTCTGCCACATTAATACAATTGTGTGCTCCTTAAAACACAAATGTAAAAATCCTAACCCCTAAGGTAATGTTATTGGGAAATGGGGCCTTTGGAAGATGATTAGTTCATAAAGGCGGAGTGCTTATTAATTGGATTAGTATCATTATAAACAGGTCCAACAGAAACCCTTCATCCATTTCATCATGTGAAGACACAGCAAAAATACACAATTCCACTGTGGATCTTAACCAGATACTGAATCTGTGTGTGCCTTGATCTTGGGATTCTCATATTCCAGAACTGTGAGAAATAAATTTCTCTTATTTTGAAGCTACCCATTCTAAAGTATTTTGTAACAGAAGCCTAAATGAACTAAAACACCTACAAAACTAAACATATTCTTACCATATGATTAGCAATCACACTCCATGCTATTTATCCAAAAGAGTTGAAAATCACACAATAACTTGCACAAGAATGTTTATAGCACTTTATTCATAATTGCCAAAACTTGGAAACAGTTAAGATGTTCTCCACTAGGTGAATGAGTAAACTGCTACCTTCAGACAATGGAATATTATTCAGCACTAAAAAGAAATAAGCTATCAAGACATTTAAAAAAAAATACAAGGAATCTTAGATCCGAATTACTAAGTGAAAGAAGCCAATCTGAAAAGGCTACATACCATATGATTTTAATGATATGACATTCTAGAAAATGCAAAACTATGGAGACAGTATAAAGATAAGTGGTGTTCAGGGTGCCATTGTTTGTGTCCCCATTTAAAACTCGTTGGAACTTTCTCAGTGTGGCAATGTTGGGAGATAGAACCTTTAAGAGATGGAGTCCAATGAGAAGCACTTAGGTCATGGGGGCTCCACCATTGTCAATACGTTGGTGCTGTTCTTGTGGTGAGTTCTTTTTCTTGGAAGACTGGATTAACTTTCATGGACATAAATTGGTTCCCACAGAAGCAGGCTGTTATAAAGTGAAGTTGCATCTCATGGTTGGTCCCTTGTGGCATATCCACTTATTCTGTTTCTCTGCCATGTTATAATGTAGCATGAGACCTTCACCAGACACTGAGCAAGTTTTAGTGCTATGCTTCTTAGACTTCCCAGTCTCAAGAATCATGAGCCAAGTAAACCTTTTTTTAAATAAATTACCCAGTTTCAGGTATTCTGTTGTAACAACACAAAAAATACTAAGATAAGGGATTGAAGGGATGGAGAAATGAATAGGTAGAGTCCAAAGGATTTTTAGGGCAGTGAAAAACTCTCTTTGATACTATAAAGGGAAATACACATCACTTTAAATTTATTCAAACCCATAGAATGTACAACACAAGAGTGAACCTCCATGTAAAGTACTAACTTTGCATGACAATGATGTGTCTGTGTAGGTTAATGAGGTGTAACAAATGTACCACTTTGGTGGGAGATGTTGACAGTGGAGGAGCTCTGCATGTATTGAGGAAGAATGGGATATCTTTATGCCTTCCTCTCAATTTTTCTGTCACTCTTAAGCTGCTCTAGAAAAGTAAATTCTTCTAATAATACAATGGACTTTGGGGACTCAGGGGAAAGGATGGCAGTGGGATGAGGCATAAAAGACTATACATTGGATACAGTGTACACTGCTTGGGTGATGCATGCACCAAAATCTCAAAAATTACCGCTAAAGAACTTACTTGGGTAACCAAATACCACCTGTTTCCCAAAAACCTATTGAAATAAAAAATAAATTCAACAACAGCAACAAAATGGCAGTTTATTAATGAAAATGTTGTAAGATGCATTTAGGATAATACATGCAAAAGAATGAAATTTTAAAGAAAAGAGTAAATTCTTCTTAAAAGCCTGAAAGCACAAAATGCTAGCAAAGATGGGAAGCAACTGGAACGCTCATATATTTCTGGTGGAAATGCAAAATGGTACAGTCATTTTGGAAAATAGATTATCAGCATCTAATATGGATAAACATAGTAGTACCATAGATATTATTTGAATCATCACCTCAATTAAAGATTTCACTCATAATCCAATCCATTGATAGCATGGATAGAACACTCATAATCCGATCATCCAATCCATCAAGAAAATGAATAAAAAGGGCAAAGTTGCTTTCAGTTTGAGCTGGGACATCCATCTTGTTCTCAGACATTAGCTCGTTGGTTCCCAGGCCTTCAGAGACTCAAATTGAATTATCTGAGTTTCCTAGCTCTCCAGCTTATAGATGGCAAATTGTGGGGTTCTTCGCCCTCCATAATTATATGAGTCAAGTCTCATAAAGTGTATATCCTATTGGTTCTGTTTCTATGCAGAACCCTGACTAATACATGAATTTCTGACTTAATAAAATGTAAGATTAATCAATACCTCTACCTTCTTTCAAACTATACTAGGGTTTCAGATTGTGTTAACTACATTCACCAACCTCTCCTTTCTTTCATGTTACTGTCATCTGGTACTTTCTGTGCATTTTGCTTTTTTTTTGTTTTGTTTTTACCTAATTTTTGTTCAGATTTACCCCTCTGTCTTCCAATATTTTTGTTAACCAATTTTTTTGTATTATGCTCCTTTCATGTAGCTTATTATTATTATTATTATTATTATTATTATTATTATTATTATTATTATGAGGTTACCCTTTAGTAGTACTTTTCAATGATGGTCTTGATAAATTTATTTTAAAATATCTCAATTTTATTCTCACTCTTAGTCTTCACCCATATACTTACTGAATACAAAATTCTTGGTGTGAAATGAAAAAGAAAAAATCTAGGTTAAAAAAATGAAACCAGGTACAGTGGTGCATGCTTGTAGTCTCAGATACTCAGGAGGCTGAGGTGGGTGGATTGCTTGAGCCCTCAGAAGTTCAAGGCTACAGTGCACCATGATTACACCTGTGAATACCAGCTGCACTCCAGCATGGGTAACACAGCAAGACTTGCTCTCAAGAAAAAAAAAGGAAAAAAAGAGGCATCAAAGATCCAAACATAGGACCTAAAACTATAAAACTCTTGAAAGAAAACACAGAAGAAATGCTTTATGACAGTGGATCTGGCAATAATTTCTTGGGTATGACACTAAAAGCTCAAGCAACAAAGGCAATGAAAACAAAAATTGACAAATTGGACTATATCAAAATGAAAGACTGTGCGTCAAAGTATACAATCAATGTAGTAAACAGACAACCTCTGGAATGCAAAAAATATTTTCAAATTATACATACAATGCAATGTTAATATTCAGAACTTAGAAGTTTTCTTGGGCCTGTTAAAAGAAGAAAAGCACAAATAAATAAAAATTATTTTAAAATATTCAAAATATATAAAGAACTTCTACAATTCAACAAGAAGAAAAAAGTAGCCTGATTTTAAAATAGGCAAACAATTTCAATAGATATTTCTCCAATGAAGACACACAAATGGGCAATAAGAACATGGAAATGTGTTCAATATTACTAATTCTAATTACAAATTCAATATTTGCATTAGAAAAATGCAAATCAAAATCACAGTGAAATATCACCACATACCCTCAGATGGCTACTCTTTTTTTTTTTTTTTTTTTTTGAGGTTTTTTTTTTTTTCAATAGTTTTTCAGGAGTGGGTGGTTTTTGGCTATATGAATAAGTTAGTGGTAATTACTGATATTTTGGTGTACCCATCACCTGAGCAATGTACACTGTACCCATGGGTACTCTTTTGTCCCTCATCCCTCTCCCACTCTTTCCACCATGTCCCCAAAGTCTATTGTATCATTCTTAAGCCTTTGCATCCTCCTAGCTTAGCTCCCACTTATAAGTGAGAACATTTGGTTTTTCAGTTCCTCAGTTACTTCACTTAAAATAATGATCTTCAACTTCATCCATGTTGCTGCAAATGCCATTATTTTATTCCTTTTTATGGCTAAGTAGTATTCCATGGTGTATATATACCACATTTTCTTTATTCACTCATTGGTCGATAGGCATTTTAGGTTGGTTCTGTATTTTTACAATCACAAATTGTGCTGCTATAAACATGTGTGTGCATGTACAAGTTGTGCTGCTATGAACAAGTGGGTTTTTTTTTTTTTTCATATAATGACTTATTTTCCTAGAGTAGATACCCAGAAGTCGGATTGCCTGGTCAAAGGGTAGTTCCTCTTTTAGTTCTTTAAGGAATCTCCACACTGTTTTCCATAGTGGTTGTACTAGTTTGCATTCCCACCAACAGTGGAAAAGTATTATCTTTTCACCACGTCCACATCAACATCTATTATTTTTTTATTTTTTGATTATGACCATTCTTGTAGGAGTGAGGTGGTTTTACATTGTGATTTTAATTTGCATTTTCCTGATAACTAGTGATGTTGAGAATTTTTTTGCATGTTTTTTGGCCATTTATATATCTTCTTTTGAGAACTGTCTATTCACGTCCTTTGCCCATTTTTGGTGGTATTATTTGTTTTTTCTTGGTGATTTGTTTGAGATTTTTGTAGATTCTGGATACTAGTCCTTTGTCAGATGCATAGTTTGTAAACATTTTCTGCCATTCTGTGGATTGTCTGTTTATTCTGCTAATTTTTTTTTTCTGTGTAAAAGCTTTTTAGTTTAATGAGGTCCCTTCTATTTATTTTTGGTTTTGTTGCATTTGTTTTTGGGTTCTTGGTCATAAACTCTTTGCCTAAGCCAATGTCTAGAAGAGTTTTACTGATGTTATCTTCTAGAATTTTTATGGTTTCAGGTGTTAGATTTAAGTCTTTGATCCATCTTGAGTGATTTTTGTGTAAGGTGATAGATGAGGATCCAGTTTCATTCTCCTACATTCGACTTGCCAGTTATCTCAGCATCATCAGTTAAATAGGTGTTCTTGCCCCACTTTGTTTCTGTTTGCTTTGTCAAAGATCAGTTGGCTGCATGTATTTGGCTTTATTTCTGGATTCTATATTCTGTTCCATTGTTCTATGTGCCTATTTTTTTAATTGTATTTTAGGTTTTGGGGTACATGTGAAGAACATGCAAGATTGTTGCATAGGTGCACACCAGACAGTGTGATTTCCTGCCTTCCTCCCCATCACCTGTATCTGGCATTTCTCCCCATGCTCTCTCTTCCCAACTCCCCACCCCCCACTACCCTTCCCCTATTTCCCCCAACAGACCCCAGGTGTGATGCTACATTCCCTGTGTCCATGTGTTCTCATTGTTCAACACCCACCTATAAGTGAGAACATTTGGTGTTGGATTTTCTGTTCTTGTGTCAATTTGCTGAGAATGATGGTTTCCAGGTTCATCCATGTCCCTACAAAGGACATGAACTCATCGTTTTTGATGGCTGCATAGTATTCCATGGTGTATATGTGCCACATTTTTCCTGTCCAGTCTGTCATCGATGGGCAATTGGGTTGGTTCCAAGTCTTTGCTATAATAAACAGTGCTACAATGAACAGTCGTGTGCAGGTGTCCTTATAGTAGAATGATTTATAATCCTTTGGATATATACACAGTAATGGGATTACTGGGTAAAATGGAATTACTATTTCTAGGTCCTTGGGGAATCGCCACACTGTCTTCCATAATGGTTGAACTAATTTACACTCCCAACAGTGTAAAAGTGTTCCTGTTTTTCCACATCCTCTCCAGCATCTGTTGTTTCCAGACTTTTTAATGATCACCATTCTAACTGGCGTGAGATGGTATATCAATGTAGTTTTGATTTGCCTTTCTCTAATGACCAGTGATGATGAGCATTTTTTCATGTTTGTTGGCCTCATATATGTCTTCTTTTGTAAAGTATCTGTTCATATACTTTGCCCACTTTTGAATGGGCTTTTTGTTTGTTTGTTTGTTTGTTTGTTTCTTATAAAGCTGTTTTAGTTCTTTGTAGATTCTGGATAATAGCTCTTTGTCAGATGGGTAGGTAGCAAAAAATTTTCCCATTCTGTTGGTTGCCAATTCACTCTACGGACTGTTTCTTTTGCTTTGAAGAAACTCTGGAGTTTGATTAGGTTCCATTTGTGTATTTTGACTTTTGTTGCCAATGCTTTTGGTGTTTTGGTCATGAAGTCCTTGTCTATGCCTATGTCCTGAATGGTTTTGCCTAGATTTTCTTCTAGGGCTTTTATAGTGTTAGGTCTTATGTTTAAGTCTTTAATCCATCTGGAGTTAATTTTAGTGTAAGGTGTCAGGAAGGGGTATTTTTTTACAGTACCACGCTATTTGGGCAACTATGACCTTGTATTATAGTTTTAAGTTGGGTAATGTGGTGCCTCCAGATTTGGTTTTGTTTTGGAGGTTTTTTGTTTGTTTGTTTTTGTTTTGCTTAGTATTGCTTTGGCTATGTGGGGTCTTTTTTGAATTTTAAGATTTTTTTTTATTTCCATGAAGTGCCTACTCTTAAAAAATAAAAATTTTAAAAAGCACAGAAAATAGCATGTGTTAGTGAGGATGTCTAAAAATTGGAATCTTGTCCATTGCTGGTAGAAATGTAAAATGGTGCAGTTGCTTAGGAAAACAGAAGGAGATTCTTCAAATAATTAAAAATGGAATTACTATATATTCAACAATCCTAGTTCTGGCTAAATATCAAAAAAATTGAAAGGTTCTCAAAAAAAAATTTGTGCACCTATGTTCACAGCAGCATTATTTAGAGTAGCCAAGAGTTAGAAGCAACCCAACCCATCAATAAATGAATAGACAAATAAAATATGACATATATATATAATTGAATATTAGCCTTAAAAAGTAATAAAATTCTGACACATGCTCAACATGACTGAACCTTGAGGGCATTATCTTAAATGAAATAAGCTAGTCACAAAAAAGCAACTATTGTATGATTCCACTTATATGAAGTATGTAGAGTAATCAAATTCGAAGGTACTGGAAGTATTATAGTGATTTCCCTGGACTGGAGGGATTGGTAAATGGAAAGTTGTTTAACAGGCTCATGATTTCAGTTTTGCAAGATAAGAAAGTTCTGGAGACTGGATTTACATCGATGTAAATATATGTAACACTACTGAACTATACACTTAAAAATGGCCAAAATGGTGAATTTTATGCCATGTGTATTTTACCACAATTAATTTTTTTACCTTTAAAAAGAAGTCTAGGCTGACATGTTTCCTGATACTTAAAATGTATTGTTTTAATGTTCTCTGCCTCTATTCTTGCTGTTGAAATACTTGCTGTAAGTATATAACTAGTTTATCTTTTCTCTTTGGCTGCTTTAAACTTTTTTTATTTTTAAAGTTTTTCCCAGCTTTACTTTAATTATTTTATTTTATTTTTTAAATTGGCAAATAATAATTGTACATATTCATGGAGTATGCCATGATGCTTTAATACATATAACATATAGTGATCAGATCACAGTAAGTATCATATCTATCATATCAAACATCTATCATTTCTTTGTGTTGGAAACGTTCGATATCCTCTTTCTAGCTATTTGAAACTGTCTATTGCCATTAACTATAATCAACCTACAGTGGTGTAGAACACTAGAATTTATTTCTCCTATCTAGCTATAATTTTGTATCTTTTAACAAAGCTTTCTCTATCCCTCCTTTCCTCCTACACTTTCCAGGCCTCTATCCTTTATCCTACTTTTTAATTCTATGAAATCAACTTTTTTTAGCTTCCACATATGAGTGAGAACATGGAATATTTAATGTTCTGTTTCTGGCTTTTTCACCTAACAAAATGTCCTCCAGTTTCATCTTTGTTGCCACAAATGACAAGATCTCATTCCTTTTTTAGGGGCCAAATAGAAGTCAATTGTGTATGTATGCCACATTTTCTTTTTCAATCATTTGTTGTTGGACACCTACGTTGATTCCATATCTTAGTTATTGTGAATAGTACTGCAATAAATATGAGGGTGCAAGTGTCTCTTTGATATGATTATTCCCTTTCCTTTGGATAAATTTCCAGTAGTGGAATTGCTGGATCATATGGCAGTTTTATTTGTAGTTTTTCAAGGAACCTCCATACTGTTCTCCATAGTAGTTGTACTAGCTTACAACTACTATTAGTGAATAAGAATTCCCATTTCTTCATACCCTCATTAGCATTTTTTACGTTTTGTCTTTTTTATAATAGCAATCCTAACTGGGATCAGATGATACCTTATTTTGGAATTGATTTGAATTTCCCTGATAATTAACAATGTTGAGCATTTATATATATTTATTTATTTACCATTTATATGTCTTCTTTTGAGAAATATCTGTTCAGATCATTCGCCCATTTTTACTCAACTTGCTTACTTATTTTATTTATGTATTATATATTTTTGCTATTGAGATGTTTGAGTTTCTTATATGTTCTTAATATTAATTCTCAGATGAGTAGTTTACAAATATTTTCTCACTTTCTGTAGGTGTTCATTTCACTCTCTTGATTGTTTTCTGTACTGTGCAGAAACTTTATAGTTTGATTTAATCCCATTTATTTATTTTTGCTTTTTTGTCTGTGCTTTTGAGGTCTTATAAAATCATTTCCCAGATCAATGTCCTGATGTATTTTGTCCATATTTTCTTCCAGCAGTTTTGTTATTTGGAGTCTTACATTTAGATTTTTGATCCACTTTTAGTTGACTTTTTTGGGGCATGATAGGTGGGAATCTAGTTTATTTTTCTGTATATGGATACCCAGTTTTCCCAGAACTGTTTATTGACAAAAGTGTTCTTTGTTCAATGAATGTTCTTGGCTTTTTTGTCAAAAATCAGTTGACTACACATAAGTGGATTAATTTCCGGGATCTGTATTCTGTTCCATTGGTCTATGTGTCTGACTTTATGCTGGTACCATGCTGTTTTGGTTACTACAGCTTTGTAGTGGGTCTGATAATATGATATCTCTACTTTTGTTCTTTTTTTCTTAGGATTGCTTTGGCTAATGCAGGTCTTTAATAATTCCACACAAATTTAGAATAGTTTTTTTACTTCTGTGAAGAATGTATTTAATATTTTAATAGGAGTTGCATTGAATCTGTAGATTGCTCTGGGTAGTGTTGTCAATTTAACAATATTAATTACTCTGATCCATGAGCACGGCATGTCTTTCTATTTGTTGTATCCTCTTTAATTTCTTTGATTCATGTTTGTGATTTTCCTCGCAGAGGTATTTCATTTCCTTAAGTTTGTTCATAGGTATTTTTTGTAGCTACTGCAAATGAGATTGCCTTCTGGAATTCTTTTTCAGCAAGTTCATTGTTCATGTATAGAAACACTACTGACTTTTGTATATTAATTTTGTATTCTTCAATTCTACTGAATTTATCAGTTCTAAGAGTTTTTTGGTAGAGTCTTTAGGTTTTTCTATGTATAAGAACATGACCTCTGCAAGCAGGGAAATTTTCATTACCTCCTTTCCAATTTGGATTCCCTTTCTTTCTGTCTCTTGCCTAATTGCTCTAAGACTTCTAGTACTATGTTGAACAAGTGGTAAGTGTTGACCTCCTTGTCTTGTTCTTGTTTGATAAGATGTTAGCTTTGGGTTGTCATATATGTGGCCTTTATTATGTTGAGATATTTTCCTTCTATACCCAATTTATTAAGAGTTTTTGTCATGAATGGTTATTGAATTTTATCAAAAAATTTCCTGTGGCTTTTGAAATAATCATATGAATTTTGTCCTTATTCTATTCATGTGATATATAATAGTTATTGATTTCGGTACATTGATCCATCATTGTATTCCTGGATAAATTCCCCTTGATATTGGTGGTTTTTTGTTTGTTTGTTTTTTGGTTTTTGATGTGTTTTTGGATTCAGTTTGCTAATATTTTGTTGAGAATTTTTGCATTTATGTTCATCAGGCATATTGGCCTGTAGTTTTGTTGTTGTTGTTGTTGTTGCTGCTGCTGCTGCTGCTGCTGCTGCTGCTGCTGCTGCTGCTGCTGTTGTCGTGTCCTGGTCTGGTTTTGGTATCAAGGTTATGTTGGTCTCACAGGATGAATTAGAAAGAATTGTATCTGCTTTAAATTTTCAGAATAATTTGAGAATAGTTGGTATTAAGTCTTCTTTAAGTATTTAGCAGTTTTCAGCAGAGAAGCCATCTGGTCTTGGACTTTTCTTTGTTGGAAGGCTTTTTATTACTAATTCAGTATTGACATTTGTTATCAGTCTATTCCAGTTTTCTGTTTCTTCTTGGTTCAATCTTGGTAGGTTGCATGTGTCTAAAAATGTATCCATTTCCTCTAGGTTTTTAAATGCATTGGTGTATAGTTGTTCACAGTAGTTTCTAATGATCCTTTATATTTCTGTGGTTTTCATTGTAACATCTTTTTTTTTTTCTGATTTGATTTATTTGTGTCTTCTCTTTTTTTCTTAGCTAATCTAGCTAATAGTTTGTTAATTTTATTTTTTAAACCTGCTGCTTGTTTTATTGATCTTTCCTATTTTTTAAGCCTCAATTTTGTTTATATCTGATTCTTTTTTTTTTTTTTTTTTTTTTTTTTTTTTTTTTTTTTTTTTTTTGAGATGAGGTCTCACTCTGTCACCTAATGCTGGAGTGCAGTGGTGCGATCACAGCTCACTACAGCCTCAACCTTCTGGGCTCAAGAAATCCTCCCACCAAAGCCTCCCTAGTACCTGGGAATACAGGTGTATTACACCATGCCTGGCTGTTTTCATTGTTTTTTCTGTAGAGATGGGGTCTTATTATGTTACTCTGGCTTGTCTCAAACTCTTGGGCTCAAGTGATCCTTTCACCTTGGCCTCCCAAAGTGCTGACGTTACAGGTGTGAGCCACCCCTTCCAGGACTGCTCTGATCCTTACTTCTTTTCTCCTACTAATTTCGGGTTTGGTTTGTTCTTGCTTTTCTGGGTCTTTAAGGTGAATCATTACAATGTTTATTTTAAAATATTTTTGATGTATGAATTATTGCCATAAACTTTCCTCTTAATTGTATTTTTTCTGTGTCTCATAGGTTTTTCTATGTCATGTTTTTATTTTCATTTGGTTAAAGATATTTTTTAATTTTATTCTTAATTTTTTCCTTCTTGCATTGGTCATTCCAGAGCATGTTGTTTAATTTCCATTTATTTGTATAGTTTTGTATGTTCCTCTTGTTACTGATGTCTTATTTCATTCCATTGTAGTTAGATAAGATACTTGATATGATTTAAAATTTTAAAATTTTTTGAGACTTGCTTTATGTCTTAACATATGGTCATTCTTGGAGAATATTCAATGTACTGATGAAAAAAATATGTATTCTACAGCTGTTGTGTGGAAATGTTCTAAAAATGCCTGTTATGTCCATTTGGTCTATGGTGCAGTTTAAATCTGATGTTTCTTTGTTGATTTTCAGTCTAGATGCTCTGTCCAATGCTGAGAGAGGCATATAGACATCCCCAACTATTATATGAATTATGGTGTATCTCTCCCTTTAAATCTAATGATATTTGCTTTATTTACCTGAGTGCTGCAGTAATGGGTATATATATGTGTGTGTGTGTGTGTATATATATATATAAATGTATACATATATATACATATTTTTGTTATATTCTTTGCTAAATTGATCTCATTATTTTATAATGTCATTTTTTTCTTACAGCTTTAAACATGTCTGTTTTGTCTGATATTACAAGTATAGCTACTCTTCCTCACCTTTGGTTTCTGTTTGTATAAAATACCTTTTTCTATACCTTCACTTTTATCTACATGTGCCTTTATAGGTGAGGTGAGTTTCTTATAGGCAGCATATAATTACCTCTTGTTCTTTTTATCAATTCAACAGGTCTATGTCTTTTAAGTGGGGGAGTTTATTAAACTATTTTTTGTTCTTAAATTCAATTTCATTCAATGTATATTTATTATGTTTCTCTTACTCATGACTGTTTTTACTTCTTCAATTATGTCTTTGATTAATCTGAAAAATTATTGGACCATTATTCTTGAATATTGCCTCTTTCTCATTATCTATTCTTTTCTTCTGAAATTCTCATTACACTTCCTAATTCTATTGCTCAAGTATCTTAACCTATTTTCATATTACTACATCTTAACCTCTATGTGATGCACTCAATTTTCTCAGCTGTATTCAAACCACTTTACTGAGCTTTTTATTTCAAATAATATTTTTTATAGAAGTTCTATATGGATCTTCAAGCCTGCCAATTATCATAGTGTCATTTTTTTCTTATATAAATTATTCCTGCTTTTATACCTTTAATCATTTTAATTCCATCTACTTTAAAGTCTGTTATGAATTTCCCTGCTAACCAATATTCCTGGTATTTCAATTTTTTAATATTTATTTATCTGTCAAACCTTATATAGCACTTACTATGTCCCAGGTACTTACAAATATTAATTATTCAATATTGTTCTGTTGGCTCTCTAATGTTATTTCTTTTTTGTTTTGAAATTTTGGATTATGGGTTCATCTTCAGTTGTGCTTAATTTGTGCAGCTCCTGTGGCATGGGAGCAATGAGAATGTTCCTCCACAAGAATTGTGTTTTCTTTTGCCAGGAATTCGAGGAGTAACATTCACTTAGGAAAAATTTGTATGTTAATTCTGCAGTTTTGGTTACATGAAAAACAGGAAAATAATATATTTGAATTCTAATTTTCCATGAAGTACAGAATAAAGTTTTAAATTTCTCAAGAGTAATTAGTAGTATTATTTTCTCAGAGCCAAAGCAAAGAAATGCTTCCTTTTTCCTTCATGTTAATAGTTCTAATTTTTTTCTCTAGCACCCTATCTGTACAGGTCAGCCCTCCAAGTATCCTGGCTCAGGTAGAGTTTTCAGTTTCAATTCTGCTTCATTCAAACCCAAGACTGCATCTTCTATCCTCTAATTTGACTAAAAACTTAATTACCAAGTATAATAATACACTAAATATACTAATATAATATTATATTAATAATATACTAAATAATACATTATAATAATACACTAAATAATACCCTAAAGAAGTGTAGAATGCTACACTTCTTCTTCCAGGGTAGCCACAGCATGAGCTCATATGCTTTTCCTTGTTTCACAGTTTCATTTCTTTTTCTGGCACCTGGTGATTTTCCTTTCTTTACTAAAGGATCAACCATGCATCTTGACTTTGTTGTTACAGTTTGGGTAGCATTTCTAAGGATATACAGTTGGAGATTTTTTAGATAATCCTAGTTTGCCATGAGGATGGAATTAGAAGTCCTTTAAAGGGTTTTAATCAGGGGAAAGATATCATTTGATTTATGTTTTTAAAAATATTTCTGATGAATTCAGGGAGGCTGACTGAAGTGAATTGAGACTACTAAGCTTATGTCTGAAATCAGTGTGAAAAAATGTCATGATCTATTAGAAATGTCAACCAAGACACAGAAAGCAGAGTGACAGCATGCACATCGTATATCCTCTAATGCTGACTGGTCTCTCATCTTTCACTTGGAGAAACTGAGACACACAAATTCATTGACTTGCCCATAGTCTCTCAGCTGGGAAATGTTTTCCCAAGGTATGCTTTTTAGTCATTTTATTCCACAGATTCTTCATTTTAATTGCATTATTGAGGTTGTCATAGTTTATAGTCTGGATTCAGACTCTCATTAATTAAACATTTCTAGGCACTATAGACTTTACTCAGTACTGACAACAGAAAGATTAATAAGAAATGGCCCCTGCCCTTGAGGAGCTCATACTCCAGAAAGCTTTGAATAACTAAAACAGAAAATAAAGGCTATAGCTACTGAATATACATGGTGGTCTGGAAAAAAACAGAGAAGCACTTGCTTAGGGAGGTCAGAAAGGTGAAATTTAATCTATGCAAAATCTATTCTGGTTTGTTTGGTCGTACATCTAGTTCAGGAGTAGAATAAGATAATGTTCTATTTATAACTTTGTATTCATTCATGTCATTCCATAAATATTTACTTAAATATTTGCTGAGTTCTCTCCTTACATCAGAATCCTCATGGCAAAAGCCAAGGAAGGATGACTAGGGAAAAGGGTCACTCATGGGGGGCTACAGGACAAGTTCTCCCAAGATTATAGGTACTAGGCAAAACAAGGCTGATAATAAAAATATATGCAAGGATTGGATATTTTGATTCACGGCTACATTAGGCTCCCAGAATTCTTGTGCACTCCCTCCTTCCCCTATCAAAGCCTTATTTTGGAGAAAATGCCTGTATCAAACATTTGTATCTCAATGTGAACTTGAATTTCAACATATAACTCAGAGGTCATTGCAATTTACATTTTATAATAAATAAGATATTTTACATATACTTAAGATATTTTTATATTAGAGAAAGTACAGATATTTGTGAAAGAGAAAAGCCTTAATCATGTCACTGCTCTGTCTCCCGTGCTTGTGCCTAACACTCGGAACATAGTCAAGGTATAAATTGTTTGATGCTTTAGAAAACTCCTGAGCCCCTCGTTAAAATCCTCTCAATCCCACCTCTATCTCCAGTCACTGAAGAAACTGCTTCCACCTAGGCTCTGACCATCTCTATGCTGGTGCAATCAGATCATGGGTCTCACTCTAGGTCTGCACTGAGTACCTCTCTTCTTGCCCAGATGTATCTGCAGCTCAGGTCAGCCATTTGAATCTGCTCTGTGCTCGGCTTACACTACTTAGAAATGCAACCGTGTACTCACTCATAGGCGGATATTGAACAATAAGAACACATGGACACAGGGAGGGGAGCACTACACTCTGGGGTCTGTTGGGGGGAAATAGGGGAGGGACAGTGGGGGGTGGGGAGTTGGGGAGAGATAGCATGGGGAGAAATGCCAAATATAGGTGAAGGGGAGGAAGGCAGCAAATCATGCTGCCACGTGTGTACTCATGCAACAATCTTGCATGTTCTTCACATGTACCCCCAAACCTAAAATGCAATAAAAAAAATGCAACTGAGTCATCTTTAACCAATGGGGACCTGGAGACAATGGATAAATGCTTCCCTCTTCGGTCTTTTGGACAAAGATCTATCTGGTACTTTCCCACAAAGCTCCCCAAAACGTACAAGCAGGACTTGTCCATAGTGACAGTGGTAGTCCATATGGTAGTCCACAGTGGTGGTCTGCATGAACAATTGTCCATAGGAGTAGACAACTTAATAATTCATGTTGCATTAGCTTTCCCTCCTTCCCTGATCATTCCCCTACCCTGTGCTCTTGCTTCCTAAGATCACATTCCCAGATAATCTTAAAAGGCAAGTCTTTGTCTCAGGCTCTGATTTCCGGGAAACTCAGGCTAAGACTGTTGGGATTTTGTTATTTATTCTGCCCTTAAAATCATTCTAGTAAGCCAAAAGTTGAAGTTGTATTAGTGACTAATCTAAAAGTTCGGCTGGAGTCCCAAAATGTCACTGTCACTTTTTTCAAGATAGAGCCACTTAAAATTAGCTGGTCAAAGAATTGGAACTGACCCCAGAGACAAACCTGCACTTGCTCTTCAGAAAAAGTTTAAAAAAGGTTCTTTCAAACCATTTCCAAGTATAATTTTTCCAAGTTTTCTGATTGCAGATGTGTCTGGCAGCAACATTGCCTGTGTCATTGTGCTTTTTTTTTTTTCATGTGGCTGTAGGTGTTTTATTTTTGTTTTATCTAAAACACAGAGAAGTCAGTTCAGTGATACCATTTATCATGACCTCAGGAAGCCAATATGAATGAAGCCTCCCACATTACTATTAAGAAGACCATACTTAGCTGGATATCAACCATTGCCTCATATAGGCAGGTCCATGTTAACAGGGCCAGAGAGAAGATATATTGTGGGATCTCAGCTACCCACTCCATGGAGGCTCACAGCCTGGCTAGGTGATGATGGCCATTGAGCAGGGTGGAGCTATGCTGCTTCCACTCATGCTTCCTCTACTTAATCAAAGGGGCAACCTCTTGCATGTCACTGGTAGCCTAACTCTAGTTAACACATCTGGGGAGGATTCACTATGTCATATCCAGCCTTTTCAAAATATGGTTAGGCTTGTAGACTTCAGTTTGATTGCCATTCTTCCAGAATCCTTGGAATCAAGAGTCAGTGTCTCTTGCAATTCTTCTGGGAAAGGCCACACAAAGTAGTAAAATATGAGCAGTCCAAAATGTCTGCAGTCCTGGGCTGGCTTACCTGGGATCAACTGGGCACCACCATCACTGTCTTCTAATGCTAGAAGGTACATTTTCCAGAATCTCTTTTGTCGTATGGTTTCAGGTAAGTGATTGCCAATGAATGGAATGTCCGCAACTTGTGAATATCTTACATTCATAGTCTACAGAGTTCTGATCTATACAGCAACCTCTGGCTCATACTTCTTAGACCAGACACAGTGGCTCATGCCTGTAATCCCAGCAATTCAGGAGGCCAGTGCAGGTCAGGTGAATCACTTGAGCCCAGGAGTTTGAGACTGGCCTGGGCAACATAGTAAAACCCTGTCTCTATTTTCTAAAAAAAAAAAAAAAAAAAGAACCTAATACACACTGAGAGGAATGGAAGACATTAGATAATTGCTACTATCTGGGGTTACTCAAAAGTATTTCTTGCTCCCCTGCCACCCACCATGGCCTGTTTCTTTCTGAGTAGGTTTCTTGATATGTGGGGGCTGCTACCAGAGCTTTGGGGCTTTTCCTAGTTCAGGAGTCTCCCTATTGTGTCCCTGGGCTTTTCCCATCAGTCTCAAGGACCTATTCCCCACTTCCTCCAGGAAACCTCCAGATTGTCATAGCAAGAGTTTCTGTTGGTTTGCCTACTAGTCCAGAATTTCTGAATTGTAAATTCAGTTTAGAACACACAATTTGTAAGACATGATCCCGTCCTTCAGGGACTTCAGCCCTAGATAAATGTTTAAGGTAATGGCTAGCCCAGTTACCCTGATTTGATCATCACATATTGTATTTAGGTATCAAAATATCACGGGTACTCCCCAAATTGGTACAACTATTATTAATCAATTTAAAAAGAAAGACTTTTTTAAATGTCAGCCCTTAAAAAGTTTAACGGTAAAGGAAGAGATGTCACCAGGCAGGGTGGATTCATTGTCAGAGTCATTGTAAAGGCAGTCAGGATTTTCACAGCATAGAGGAAGGAGGATGACTCTGGGCAGGGGTAACTGTGTTTGTCTCTGGGATAAGGAAGAAAAGCTGCTTCAGGGCCTCTCTACAGCAACTTCTACGTGGGACTGGTCCCATTTGAAACCCCTCAGTAAGTATTTTCTGCAGGCACCAAATGTCTCCAGTGGAAATGTTCTCCTTGGGAAATTCAGTAGGTCAGTGGTTGTATTTGCTAGAACTTGCATTCATCTGCCAGTAACAGTGGCTTGTACAACCTGATGAGGTGGGCAGTTAAGGGCAAAGTGGTCAGAGATCCAGGTTTTTGCCAACCATCTTCTGCACAGTCCTTTGTTCATGGTGTTCCTTCTCAAAGTTATCTCATAGTCTGGGATGACTGCTAGAGATCTAGACATCACGTCTGTGTTGACAGGAGGGAAGAAGCCTAGTACATCTAGCACAGTAGTAGAATAAGAAAATGGGCATGAAAGGTACATAATGTCCATACGTTTGCTTCTCAAGAGGTTTTTTTTCAAGTCTCACCTATCAACATCTGTTTATATCTCATTAGCCACCTCAGTTGCAAGAGAGGAAGGAAATGTAGTGTAGCTAGGCACATCGATATCTGAAATAAAACCAAAGTTTTGTTACTAAGGAGGAAATGCATATTTGGCAGGCCGCCAGGAGTCTTTGCCACAGTGATTAAGAGTATGGGCTCTAGAAGCAAATCTAGGCTCAAGACCTGACTCTGCCACTGAGTAGCTGAGTGACTTTGGGCAAGTCACTTAACCTTCCAGAGCCCAGCTGACCCATCTGTAAGACAGGAAGAAAAGCAAAGTTGCCTCATAGGGTCACAGTAAGGATTAAATGAGATGAGCATTTAGCGTGACCCACACAGCATTAGGCTCATACTTAATGCCAGTGATCTCAGTACCTTTCACCATCTGGACTCAGCAGGTGACTTGAAGTAGCTTTACTTTTTTCCTGGGACTGCCTTCACTGACACTCTGCAGAATCTCCCTTTACCATCCCTCATTGACCTCACCAGCTAATCTCAACACTTCCTTGTCAATCCAGTCTGGCTCAGTCCAGTTTAAAACTTTAATCTACCCTATGTATGGCTCCTCTCTGCAGTAGGCTCTCAGCATCCCCTCTCCCCAGCACTCATGTTTCTAGGACATGCCATGAGCACCCAGGGCCTGAGGATTTTCCTTCACGTACAAGGTGGACCAGATGCGGGAATGAGTGGCAGCCATAGGAGCAGCCCTCAGTGACAGAAGGTGGTTGGAGGATAACTGTCTAGTTTTCTCAACCTTTGTGTGGACAACTCTCAGGTGGATTGAACTACATGCGCCATGGCAGTAAACTGCTAAACACGGGACCTTACCTTGGCTTCCTTTCCTAACTGGATTCCTACTTCCCTATCCACACTTTCTAGGATCACTCCTCAGATAAACTCCTCACACCAGAATCCTTGACCTGGGATGGCCTCTGCAGGAACCCAACCTGAGATACCTCCCCATCCTCTTGCTCAGTCAGGTTCAACCCGGACTGGGAGACAGAACAGTCCATTCTCCTTTCTCCCACATTCCTCTTCTGGGCTGTAGCTTCTCTTGTAGACAAATATGGAAAGAGATGCACGGTCTTTTCCACTAACCGAAGCTGCTGTAAGTCCTCTTTTCACCCTCAAACCTCTCCATGGGCATCTGAATATTGTTATTCTCTAGGGTTTCATAGGGAGGAGTCAGGAAGCCACTGCACTCGTCCCTACTATGGACAATGCCCTGCAGATGACCTCTCCCAACCCTCTCTCAGGTTCCTACCTCTGAGCTCCCACTCTTCAACCTCTGGCTGGCAAGGCCCCTTACCTGCCAGGTGGTCTCCTTGGCTAAGTCCTGCTGACAAGACCCAAGCCCATCTACATTTTGCAGCATCTCTGAGCCCATAGGAAGCACATGCTTGCCACACCAAATGTAGCACACTGCCTATATCATGACCACCTCCTCTCCTTCCCTGGGAGTACCAGCTGCTCCCACTGACCTCCCACCTCCAGAGTTCCCTAGACAGAATCTAGTACCAGTCTCTTCATTTGCTGTGTATCCTCAAGCTTCTGAGAATACCGACTGGGGCTATCCAAGGATTCTTGCACTGGAAGTTCCAGAAGGTTTTGTCAAATCAGCAAGTATCTTCCCAGGGAGTGAGATGCTGCCTCTCTTTCTTTATACAGAGTTTTCTTATGCTCCCTTGCAAATACCAATGGGGGAAGCCCACTATCAAAATGACACATCACCCCCATTAGACTGATGACTCGTAGCTCCTACAAATTCCTTCACATGGAGGAGGAGGGGAGGGTGCTGAAGGTAGCAGAAGCATTTGTCACCTCTCAGTTGACCCTGGGGAATGAGTCTGGTGGCTCCCTTGCTGCTGTCCTTAGGCTGTGGGAGTTCTTAGTGCCTGTTTTCCTGACTATGAGGCTTTCGCCAGAGTTCTGAGATAACAGGATAATGTCTCACAACTCTAGCTGTTAAACGATGATTGTTATTGTTTCTTTCACAGCCATACTGAACATATTTAATTAAGGTACTCCCCTTCCAGGCAGTCCTCCCAGCTTTTACCCTTGTAGAAACATGGTCACTTTCTTCTCACCTTACCGGGTCCACACTCCCCAGAATCCCAGATGGCATTTGAAATTTTCTGTAGCTTTTAGAGTCAGTCTGTCCAGAGGTGGAGTGTGTGTGTGTGTGTGTGTGCATGTGTGGTGTGTGTGCATGTGTGTGCATATTTATTTATGTATATAGATGATCTCCTGAATCTGTAATGGGAAGGGAACTAGCTAATTGAGAGTTGGGATGTAAGATTCACATTAATGGTAATAGCCACCATGTCTATTATAAGTTTCTATGAACCAATGAACTAAGCCCTATTCTAGGTACTTTACATATAATAATTTATTTAATTATTATAACAATTCTATGTGGTAGATGTTATTGTTATGCTTATTTTAGAGATGAGGAAGCTTTGTTTTCATTTTTTACCTCAGGCTTGTCTTATCTATTTAAGTAAATATTGAGATAATGAGCAAATGGATAAGTAGATGGATGGGCAGACAGATTGAAGCTTCTCCAGGTGAACATAATTCACACCCCCAGTTGAAACCCTCTGCCCCGACATTACCATCACCACCTCAACAAGTGCCAAGGCTTTCCAGAAGACTCATGCAGGGGGAACAGGAGGTACAAGAACCCCTTGGTGGTAAACTCTCCCCATGTGTGATTAAAGCTGAACTCCAAGAAACTCAGGTGCTAATGAGGCCTGGACCAGCTGCTAGAATTAGCACATTATTGTCTCTATCTCAGTAAATCACTGTCTCCCTGACAAATGGTTCAAGGATGCTATCTGTGAGTCACGCTGTACAATGCCTGAAGAGGAGATGGGGCCACCAAACAGAGCCTGAAGGCGTCAGATAAGCCCATGCACATTCTAATGGGCCATGCGAGTCAGGTAGGAGAAGGCTCAGCTTCAACTGTAACTTGATTTCCTAACAGGAATGAGAAGAGAAAACACTTCCGCATCAAGGTGACTTCACTCAATTGCTGCTGAAAACAAATGAGATCATGTCTGTAAATACTTCTGAGTTCCTCAAAGCAAGTAACACCCTCCAGTTCACTGTGAATTCCAATCTTGCAGGTGCATGCAAACTTTCTCCCTTCCATCTAGCCTTCCTTACAGAGCCACCCCCAGAACCAAATGCATGAAGTCAGCAGATCTCTCTTCTCACCTGGAAATAACCATTACTCACCTGAGTTAATGGGTAAAGTGAGGCTTCCTTTACTTCAAGGGCCACTAGGAGTAGCTATGTGACCTCCAGCAGATGCATTGATATTTCTGGGACTGTTTGTCCATGTCTCTTTCTTCATCTGTCAGCCCCACATTCCTCTGCTTTGATCTAGTTCTGAGTAAGCTCTTTCATTGCACTGGTAAATGACTACCTGAAGCACCAGGTCTCCATCCTAACCCCTACTTCTGAAACATCCCCATGGATGAAAACCCTTCTCCCTTCCCTGTTTTCATAAAAGTGCTTAGATGGCTTCTCATGGGCTGGCTTAGGTCATGCCTCCTAACCTGAACCTATCCACAAATAGAACAAAAATACCTAATTAGAACAATAAGCCAATCACAGAGCCAACCCTAAGCCCAGGAAGCAGGGTCTGCCCCACCTAAATCACAACAGCCAAGAAGGGTGGGAGAGAAATCCCTTAAGGAAATGCAGTATGGATGCTGGGAAGATTCCAGAACAGATGCCCAGTTCAGACTCATCCAACTCTGGTTCTGTAGGCTCAAGGTAAGATACAATTTATCTAATAAAAAAGACCAGGGCAGGCTGGCTCCAGGTGCTGTTATGAGTGACGTATAAAATCATAAAATGGTATAGCTAAAAGAAACCTCAGGATTCTCATCCCACCCCTCATCTTACTGGTGGGAAAGCTGAGCCCCAGCGAGCAGTGACAGAGCCGGGTCAGATTGCCTGACTCCAGGCCTACAGGGCAGTGCTAGCACAGCCCAAGGGCAGAGATGTGTGCCTTTCCCCTGAACTCCCTGAGTGCATTTTTTAAAATTCTCTTCAAAATGTGAGAGCCAATATCCTATTGTACTGTAGTTTTGCAAAATACCATCACTGGGAGAAATTTGATAAAGGGCATATGAGATCACTGTATTATTTCTTACAAATGCATGTGGATTTACAATTATCTCAATATAATGTCAATTTAAAGGAGGATTTTCAAAATGGCATAAAATGATACAGCCAGTCAAGACAGTGCTGTTGGTGGAGGACCCAAGATGGCCGACTAGGAACAGCTCAGGATTGCAGCTCCCAGTGAAAGTGCAGAGGGTGAGTGGACGCTGCATTTCCAGACAGATTTTTATTGCCCACAGACCAGGAGATTCCCAGGCAGAGGAGCCCCTTGGGTCACCAGTGCGGCTGTTTTGGCCAGCACTGCTGTTTTGGCTGGTGCTGCTTTGCCGGCGCCCTGGTGCAGCAGTTCTCCATACAAAATACACTGGTCTGGGTGCCCTTTTAGCTGGCGATTGAAGACCCAGGAAGGCAGATCACCCATTCATCTGATTTAAAAAGGAACTGAAACAGGGAGCCAGGCCAGGAGATTCCTGGGCAAAAAAACCGCCACGAATCTCAGCACTGCTGTTTCAGCCAGCACAGTGAGTTGCCACAAGGGAAATCACACAGATCCCGGCACATTTTCAACAGGTGACTGGAACACCTGGGAGAGAGTCACCCATTCAACTAAAAAAAAAAAAAAAAAAAAAGACTCTGAGTCAGGGAGTCAGGTGATCAGGCTCGGCTGCACCCACCCCAACAAAAAAAAAAAAAGAACAGCAATTGAAAATGCTCTGGGTTGAGAGTTTCACAGCAAGCACAGCTGAACCCGGGAGGGTCCAGCTCTGTGGGGGAGGGGCGTTCACCATTACCAAGACACTCCACCACTACGGAAGTAGTCCGCCATTGCTGAGGTAGCCCTCTGTTGCCAAGACAACCTGCCATTTGCCAAGGCAACCTGCCATTACAGAAAGAGTCCGCCATTACAGATGCGGGCCACCATTGCTGAGGCAATTCTAACTACACCCATATAAACAGGACTGCAGGGAAGATCACACAGCAGCTGGGCAGTGCCTACAGCAGCTGAGCAAAGCCACTGCAGGCAGACAGTGACTAGGCTGCCTCCTTGCTGGGCAGGGCAGCCCTGAAAAAAAAGGCAGAAGCACAACAGAAACTCATATAAAGCCCTAATTCCCTGGGACAGAGCATCTGGGGGAAAATAAAAAAAGGAGTTTATGAGTTCTGCTGCAGAAGACCTAAACGTACCTGCCCAGCAGCTCTGAATGAACAATGGAACTTACAGCTCAGCACTTGAGCTCCAATAAAGAACAGACTGTCTCCTCAAGCAGCTCCCTGACCCCTGTATGTCCAAAGAGTCACCTCATAAAGGAGAGAACAGACTGACATTTGGCAGGTATCCTTCTGGGACAAAGATAGCAGAAGAAGAAACTAGTAGCAACCCTTACTGTTCTGCAGCTGCTGCAGGTAATCCCCAGGCAAGCAGGGCCTGGGGTGGACCTCAGCAGTCCTACAACAGAGGGGCCAGACTGTTAGAAGGAAAACTAAGAAACAGAAATAACTTCATCATCTACAAACTGGAAGTTCACCCAGAGACCCAATATGAAAATCAGCAACTACAAAGACAACAGGTGGATAAATCCACAAAGATGGGAAGAAACCAGCACAAAAAGGATGAAAACACCTGAAACCAGAACACCTCTCCTCCTACAAGGGATCAAAACTCCTCACCAGCAAGGGAACAAGCCTGGATGGAGAATGAGTGTGATAAAATGACAGATTCAGACTTCAAAAGGTGGGTAATAAGAAACTTCTGTGAGCTAAAAGAACATGTTCTAACCCAATGAAAAGAAACTAAGAACCTTGAAAAAGGATTTGACGAAATGCTAACGAGAATGGACAACATAAAGAGGAATATAAGTGAATTGATGGAGCTGAAAAACACAACACGAGAACTTCGTGAAGCATGAGCAAGTTTCAACAGCCAAATTGACCAAGCAGAAGAAAGGATATCAGAGGTCGAAGATCAACTCAATGAAATAAAATGAGAAGGCAAGAATAGAGACAAAAAAGGGTAAAAAAAAAAAATGAACAAAGACTCCAATAAATGTGGGACTATGTGAAAAGACCTAATCTACATTTGATAGGTGTACCTGAATGTGATGAAGAGAATGAATCCAAGCTGGAAAATACTCTTCAGGATATTATCCAGGAAAACTTCCCTAACCTAGCAAGGCAGGCCAATATTCAAGTCCAGGAAATACAGAGAACACCATAAAGATATTACTCAAGAAGAGCAACCCCAAGGCACATAATTGTCAGATTCACCAGGGTTGAAATGAAGGAGAAAATGCTAAGGGCAGCCAGAAAGAAAGGTTGGGTTACCCACAAAGGGAAGCCCATCAGACTCACAGCAGATCTCACAGCAGAAACTCTACAAGCCAGAAGAGAGTGGGGGCCAATATTCAACATACTTAAAGAAAAGAATTTTCAACCCAGAATCTCATATCGAGCCAAACTAAGCTTCATAAGTGAAGGAAAAATAAAATCCTTTGTGAACAAGCAAGTACTCAGACATTTCATCATCACCAGGCCTGCTTTACAAGAGCTCCTGAAAGAGGCTCTACACATAAAAAGGAACAACCAGTACCAGCCACTCCAAAAACATACCAAATGGTAAAAAGCATCAACACAGTCAAGAATCGGCATCAATTAATGAACAAAACAGCCAGCTAGCATCAAATTGGCAGTATCAAATTCACACATAACAATATTAACCCTGAATGTAAATGGACTAAATGCCCCAATCAAAAGACACAGACTGGCAAATTGGATAAAAAGCCAAAATCCATTGGTGTGCTATATCCAGGAAACCCATCTCACATGCAAGGATGCACAAAGGCTCAAAATAAAGGGATGGAGGAAGATTTACCAAGCAAATGGAGAGAAAAAAAAAAAAAAAAGCAGGAGTTGCAATTCTCACTTCTGATAAAATAGACTTTAAAGTAACAAAGATCAAAAGAGACAGAAAGGACATTACATAATGGTAAAAGAATCAATGCAACAAGAAGAGTTAACAATCCTAAATATATATGCACCCAATACAGGAGCGTCCAGATACATAAGGCAAGTTCTTAGTGACTTACAAAGAGACTTAGACTCCTACACAATAATAGTGGGAGATTTTAACACCCCATTGTCAATATTAGACAGATCAACAAGACAGAAAATTAACAAGGATATACAGGACTTGAACTCAGACCTGGAACAAGCAAACCTAATAGACATTTACAGAACTCTCCACCCCAAATACACAGAATATACATTATTCTCAGCACCACATCACACCTACTCTAAAATTGACCACGTAATTGAAAGCAAATCACTCCTCAGCAAATGCAAAAGAATGGAAATCATAACAAACAGTATCTCAGACCGCAGTACAATCAAGTTAGAACTCAGAATGCAGAAACTAACTCAGAACCGCACAGCTTCATGGAAACTGAACAACTCGCTCTTGAATGTTGACTGGATAAACAATGAAATGAAGGCAGAAATGAAGATGTTCTTCGAAACCAACGAGAATGAAGACACAACACACCAGAATCTCTGGGACACATTTAAAGCAGTCTCTAGAGGAAAATATATAGCAATGAGTGCCCACATGAGAAGCAAGGAGAGATAAAAAAATGACACCCTATCATCTAAATTGAAAGAGCTAGAGGAGCAAGATCAAAAAAACTCAAAACCTAGCAGAAGACAAGAAATAACTAAAATCAGAGCAGAACTGAAGGAGATAGAGACACAAAAAGCCCTTCAAAAAATTAATAAATCCAGGAGCTGGTTTTTCAAAAAGATCAACAAAATAGACCACTAGCCAGATTAATAAAAAAGAAAAGAGAGAATAACCAAATAGATGCAATAAAAAAGATAAAGGGGATATCACCACAGATTCCACAGAAATTCAGACCATCATCAGAGATTATTACAAACAACTCTATGCACATAAACTAGTAAACTTGGAAGAAATGAATAAATTCCTGGACACTTGCCTCCTCCCAAGCCTAAACCAGGAAGAAGGCGAAACCCTGAATAGACCAATAATAAGGGCTGAGGTTGAGGCAGCAATTAAGAGCCTACCATCCAAAAAAAGCCCAGGTCCAGATGGGTTCACAGCCTAATTCTACCAGACATACAAAGAGGAGCTGGTACCATTTTTTCTGAAACTATTCCAAATCATCCAAAAAGAGGGAATCCTTCCCAAATCATTTTATGAGACCAACATCATCCTGATACCAAAACCCAGCAGAGACTCAACAAGAAAAGAAAATTTCAGGCCATTATCCCTGATGAACATAGATACAAAAATCTTCAATAAAATACTGGAAAACAAATTGCAACAGCCCATCAAAAAGCTTATCCATCATGATCAAGTAGGCTTCATTCTGGGAATGCAAGACTGGTTCAACATACGCAAGTCTATAAACGTAATTCACCACATAAACAGAACCAAAGACAAAAACCACGTGATTATCACAATTGATGCAGAGGAGGCCTTTGGCAAAATTCAACACTCAAGAAACTAGGTGTTAATGGAACGTATCTCAAAATAATAAAAGCTATTTATGACAAACCTACAGCCAATATCATACTGAATGGGCAAAAACTGGAAGCATTCCCTTTGAAATCTGACACAAGACAAGGATGCCCTCTCTCACCTGTCCTATTGAATATAGAACTGGAAGTTCTAGCCAGAGCAATCAGGCAAGAAAAAGAAATAAATGGTATTCAATTTGGAAAGGAGGAAGTCAAATTTTCTCTATTTGCAGACGACATGATTGTATATCTAGAAGACCCCATTGTCTCAGCCCAAAATCTCCTGAAACTGATAAGCAACTTCAGCAAAGTCTCAGGACACAAAACCAATGTGCAAAAATCACAAGCATTCTTATACACCAGTAACAGACTTAAAGAGAGCCAAATCAAGAATGAACTGCCATTTACAATTGCTACAAAGAGAATAAAACACGCCTTTAATCCCAGCGCTTTGGGAGGCTGAGGCATGTGGATCACTTGAGATCAGAAGTTCAAAACCAGCCTGGCCAGCATGGTAAAACCCTGTACCTACTAAAAAATTAAAAAAAAAAAATAGCTCAACATGATGGCATGTGCCTGTAATCCCAATTACTCAGGAGGCTGAGGTAGGATAATAACTTGAACCCAGGAGGCAGAGATTGAAGTGAGCCAGATAGTGCCACTGCACTCCAGCCTAGGTGACAGACTGAGATTCCGTCTTTAAATAAATAAATAAATTCCCTAATGTGATCACCATGCAATCGATGCATGTAATAAAATTGCACATGTATGTCATGCATTTGTACAAATTAAAAAACTGAATAATTTGTTTTAATTGTATCAGAAACAGCTATAAGGGATAGGATGAACATGTTATTACAGCCATTGGTCTATTGTACTCTGAGTGTGGGGATGGAGGTGACAGAGAGTTCAGGAATGCAATCACCACATAACAACAGACAGGGTTCAGAACCAGCTCATGACACGAAACAGGGGCTGCATCAGACCCATTCATCCATGGTGGATCATAATTCTACACTCATAATGACTGTTACAGATGAAATACAGACAGAGTGGCCAGAGAAACAGAGGTAACCCACAGCCATCGGTTCAAAACAGGATCTGTGATAACCAGGCAGGACAAGAGTTCAAAGCAGCCAATGTAAGAGCTGCTTCTGAACTGTCCCACCTGGAAGAATGAACACAGAGAAGGGAAAATGCTCACACTCACAATTCACTTTCCTTCCCTCTCCTTCTCCATTTATCCTGAGCCCTGGTTTCTGCTCTTCACCAAGTCGACAAAATTCATCCAAGACAGCCAGCATTTCTTTCCCCAGAGGTTAAAGACAGTGTAAAATTGTTTTCTTACTGCCTCTTCCTCTGAGAGATCCATTAGAAAAAGGTGTGTTAAAAGGTCCTTGGCATTTTCAAATGGTGATTTTTCTCTAGAAGTTAATTGCCACAACCCTCCTGCCCCTGTGTGCTCAAAAGACCCCGAATATTCATTATGAAGGGAAGGGCACCAGAAACCACCCTCCAGAGCCTCCTGGCCCCAGTGCCTCCTTAGATATTTCCAT
The DNA here is from genome assembly GCF_048565385.1 of Saimiri boliviensis. NCBI lineage: Eukaryota > Metazoa > Chordata > Mammalia > Primates > Cebidae > Saimiri > Saimiri boliviensis. Next base: position 123,592,522 of record NC_133449.1, read on the forward strand.
CTCTAAGGATTTGCTCCATTTGTATTGTGTGTCCCAAGTTTCTTTGGCCATAAACATTCCTCTAAAGAACCAGGACAAAAGTTTTTGTCCTCATCTGAAAAAATGAGCAAGCACAAGAACAGAGAGGTCAGAAACTTCCCCTGAGATCACACAGCCAGCCAGAGCCCACATTGAGATTAGACTCCAGAGTCCTTTTCCTAGCATGCTTCCCCCTATTCCTCAAGGCCTCCTTTTGACATTTCAAATGTAGAATATAAGGAGAAAGCTAAAATTCGCTTCCCTCAAATTCTAGCCAAAGTGAAGAAAACCTCAGCCTATCAGGATGACATCATTAGAGGATACTTTGGTTTCCCATACTTAGTACAGCTCCAAGACTCAGATAAATAGTATGTTTTAGACAAAAGTTTTATGGACTCTGAATTAGAAGTGACCTTGGGCATATTATCTAGCTCCTTCATTTCTCAGATAGGGAAACTGAGCTACAGCAAGGAGAAGGGATTTGTTTTAGCCTGTGGCAGTGACTAGGGCTCACAACTGCAGCATCTAGCATTTACTGAGCCCTCACCCCATGCCAGGCACTGAGCTAAGCAGTGGACATCATCACCCAATTTAATCTTCACAACCATGTGCAGTGAGCACTTTTAATTTTATCCCCGTCTTACAGATGAGGACAGAGAAGCTGGGAGACATCAGGTAACTTACCAAAGTCTGCACAGCTGGTGAGTGGTTGCATCTAGAGTTGAGGCTAGGTTGGGCTAACTTCCAAGGCCACTGTCAGGATTACATTATCCTATCGTTACCCTACCCAACAATCAAAAAGCTTCAGAAAGTATATTACATGAGACAGATTTCCCAATAGTAGACCCTGGCTCTACAACTTCCCACCCAGATAGCATTTTAGCTACTTAAACACTCAGAAATTCCATTTCTTCGTCTGCAAAACTGGCATTATAACAGCAGCCACTTTGCAGAGTTATTGTAAAGACTGAGAGAACCTGTATAGATCATCTATCCCCATTCTTGGCCATAGTAGGTACTATATTATTTGTTTTGTTTCCTGATTAAAAAGACAAAAGTGTGTGTATGTGTGTGTGTGTGTGTGTGTGTGTGTGTGTGTTATACACAGATATACGCTGCATACAGTAACCATTATCCAAGATGACCACCAATGATCCCTACCTCCTGATGTTCACATCCTTGTGTATTCCCCCTCCAATCTGTACTAGAGTCTGTGTGACCCACAGAAAACAGCAGAAGTGAAGTATTTTATTTCCAAGACCAGGTTATAAAAGACTGTGTCTTTTTCTTGATCGTTTCTTTCGACCTACCTATTTGATCATTTGGGGATGTCTGCAGCCATGTTGTGAATGACTCTATGGTGAGGACCACATGGCATGAAACTGAGGCCTTTGGCTGAAAGCCAGCAGGGAGCTGACTGACACCCTCCAACAATCATAATCATGGGCTTTGGAAGGATCCTCCAACCCCAGTCAAGACTTCAGATGACTGCAGCTTTTGCCAACAGCTTGACTGAAGCCATTACTGAATTCCTGACCCTCAGGAACCGTGAGAAATAATAACCATTTGTTGTTTGCAGCAGCTGAGCTTTGGAGTTACTTTCTATACTGAAACAGACAACTAACATAGCCTCACTGTATCTGCTGGAAAAGGGATGGAGGAGAGGGTTGTGTTTATAGATCTTTTGGAGTCTTGGGTTGAGCCTCAAGTTGCAGTCCTGGCCACATTTCTCTCGCTTGATTAAGATTTGCCCCATTTGGCCGGGCGCGGTGGCTCAAGCCTGTAATCCCAGCACTTTGGGAGGCCGAGGCGGGTGGATCACGAGGTCAAGAGATTGAGACCATTCTGGTCAACATGGTGAAACCCCGTCTCTACTGAAAATACAAAAAAAAAGAAAAGAAAAGAAAAGAAAATTAGCTGGGTGTGGTGGCGCGTGCCTGTAATCCCAGCTACTCGGGAGGCTGAGGCAGGAGAATTGCCTGAACCCAGGAGGCGGAGGTTGCAGTGAGCCGAGATCGCGCCATTGCACTCCAGTCTGGGTAACAAGAGTGAAACTCCATCTCAAAAAAAAAAAAGAAAAAAGATTTGCCCCACTTAACCTTCCATCTATCTTCTGCTTGGCCTGCTTCGCTGGATTTCTGCATTTAGAAGATGCTTTTAATTGTCTTTAAACAGAATCTCGTTCCAAGCCATCAAGCAACAAAAACAAAGGTGTTTGCTGTGGGGGGAAATAAAAGCGTTCTTTTCATTTACATGTCAGCCAAGGAGAACAACATGAAAGAAAGCATTTTGCAAGCTTTCTTGAATTTGGGCTTGCATCTTGATTTTTTTTTTTAAGTGCAAATCAGCATCCAAGCTCAAACCTTGGGGTGGCAGAAAAATTTAATTAGAATGTGGGGATGTTTTACATAAATTTGTTTCTTCCTGCTATTTTCTTAAGGTTGACAGGATCACCCATCTGCTTAAAATATAATTGAGTAGGGAAGTGAGAAGAAAAAAAAATATGTAGTCTGAAAACTAAATTCCAAACCAGAGGCCTGGGGGTAGTTGCTGACACTGACTTTGAACAAGGGGGTCTTTGTAGGCCAAAACTGGCTTGTGTGTTAGAAGATTATATCATCAGCTTCCCGCCTGTGGTAGTAATGAGGGATATTCACAGATACCATGGTTTTTCTCCTTTTGGGTACAGGATAGGATTATAATTGCAATTTTCTCTCCCCTTTAAAGTTAGGCAAGGCCGTGTAACTTGCTCTAGCCAAGACGATGTGAGCAGAGATAATATGTGTCACTTTAAGACCAGGACACACCATTCCTTTTCCTCTGCCACAGAGACTGTGAAAGCATCTGTTGAGATGAAATCACCTGACCTCTGAAGAAAAAGCATTGCAGCTATCCCATACTAACCATATAAGAGGAGTGATAAATACATTTTTGTCATATTAAGCCCATGAGATGTTGGGGATGAGATATTTGTTACGTGGCATAATCCAGCTTACTTGACTGACACAAATATTTACAAACTTAAGTCCACAACTTGTTCTAGCTTTACTCATTCAGTGAACATTTACAAAGCCCCAACTCTATACCAAACATTTTGCTAGTTCCTAGAGGCAGCACCTAGAACAGTATCAGGTCCCCGTATTTGTGCCAGAAAAACTGTTGAATAAATAATCGTATTAATTACTATTATCAGCATAATGTTTGGTGCATAGTAAGTGCCCAATAAATGCTATGTTTGTCTAATTCCTCCAATGATTCTAAAACTTAATACTACCACAATATTCATCCTTACATATAAGAAAAATAGAGGCTAGATATAGTGGTTCATACCTCTAATCCCAGCACCTGGGGAGTCCAAGGCGGGTGGATCACTTGAGGTCAGAAGTTCAAGATGAGCCTGGCCAACATGATGAAATCTCACCTCTACGAAAAATATAAAAATTAGCCAGGTGTGGTGGTGCATGCCTATAATCCCAGCTACACAGGAGGCTGAGGCCAGATCATCTTTTAAACCCAGGAGATGGCGATTGCAGTGAGCCAAGAAGGTGGTCCAGTGTGGGCAAAAAAACAAGATTCTGTCTCAAAAAATAAGGAGAAGAAGAAGGGAAGAAGGGGAATGGGAAGAGGAAGAGGAAGGGGAAGGGGAAGGGAAGGGGAAGGGAAAGGAGAAAGAAGGGGAAGGTGAAGGGGAAGGCGAAAGAAGGGGAAGGGGAAGGAGATGGAGAAGGAGAAGGGGAAGGGGAAGTGGAAGGGGAAGGAGAAAGAAGGAGAAGGGGAAGGGGACAGAGAAGGAGAAGGAAAAAGAGAAGGAGAAGGAGAAGGTGAATAGGGAAGGGGAAGAAGGAGAAGAGGAGGAGAAAAATAGTTTAAAGAGTTTAAATCACTCACTCTAAATTACATAATCAATAAGTTGCAGACCCAACCTAAACTACAAATCCGTAGTTTGTACCCTTAACCATTATCTTACACTGTTTCTAAACAAGTGAATGAATAAGTGAGAATAAAGGTAAGTGTCTGTCCCTGAAGGTTTTACAATATAGTAGGTGACTGACATGCAGAAACAATTACAATTCAAAGTGATCTAAGCTGGAGGAACTGGGAAGGTGTTACACCAAAGATAGTATTTGAGCTGGGTATCAAAGATGGAGAAGTTCAGACTAGCTATGACAATGAGAGGGCATTCCTAGCTAAGAAGATGACATATTCAAGGGCATGATGGGCAGTGCCACACAACCAGGAAATGGGCCACATCACAGAAATGAGAAATCCCTTGTAATTTCTTACACCATGGAACTGGGCCAAGAAAATCCTCTATCACGACAAAGTAGCCAGGAGTGAGATGAGAAAGGCAGGCACCTTGCTGACTACACACCGTTCAAGGCCAGTATTCATTCTATAAATCTTTATTAAGCCTATCTACCAGGTCTAGCTCTGTGCTGACCTTGGGGCTATAGTGATGACAGCAGGGCATTGCATGCCTGCACTACAAGCTTCACAGGCCAGTGTGCCTCAAATAGAAGCTGCACAGGATCAAGGCTCAAGAAGAAATCCTAGCCAGATGTCTGACCTTTAGGAAGATTTTGAACAAGACGCCAAATCTCTGAGGCAGAATTCCAGCCTCTTCTCAGCCAGTCTTTGTCCTGGTGGGCAGCCAACCATGTCAAGTTGTTTAACTGGACCTCAGAGTGTCCAAGAGAGGCTGAGTCAGCAGATCCTGAAGACATCCTCACTGCCCTTACTTTACCTGATCCCTAAGAGCTTCACCATTATTGCACTAGCATGAGAAGCTGGAAAAAATCCTGGTAGCATAACTATATGAGCAGTAGTGTTTAAGGGCTGGCTGAAAAGGCTTCAGAGTCTTGCAAGCAAGAGGATCAAGTTTCCACGAAGCCTGTGTCTGCCTGGCTCTGCTTCAAAGGTCACTAAATTCCTGCCAGAATTAAGGAGAGAGATTCCTCAAAATCCTTTTCACGCAAGGTGTACCAGGAATAGGCAAGGATTGGATCCATCATGCACAACCTGTGTTACTATCCCTCTTTCTCTTCCTGGGATCAAGCTGGCTCAGGGATGTTCTGCTTGGCTGCAGAGGGATGGACAAAGTGAGCCTAAAATTTGCATCAGCAACACTAAAAGGTCAAGTTTTCAGATCTCCAGCAGGCTGAACTGACCCTCCAGAAACAGATGAATTTGCCAAAAATCAATTCATCAACAGCCAACATGCAAAGCTACTGATTTTCCAAAAGTCCAGTAGTTGATGAATTTAGCAAATTCATACTTTTTTTTCTACTTGCCCCTACTACCTATTACCCTGCCTCTGCATCCACCTTTTAAATATTCATCTTCAAATTTCTATCAAAATGACCAAGGGAATTGAACACTCAATGAACTGGTCGTTCAGTGCGTTGATTCTTAGCTAACCAATTTTCCACAAACAGCCCCTCATCTGCTGCATACACAGGCCTGTGAATCGCTCTCCTCTCCAACTGGAATTCAAGAGTGCCTGTCAGAAAGGGGTTCAGTCTTGATCCACCTAGGTAGGTCTGAATGTGGGAAGTTTGTCACCATCCTCTGTTGAGGGGTGGCGACATCCCTCCCCAGGGTGGAAAAGAATCTTTGGTGTTGAAAGCTTGCCTGCTGTTTATTTACTCAAATTTGGGTGCTTTCTCTGACCTCGCTGAAAAGTCATTATGAAAGAGCAGGCTCTTGGCAGGTGTGTACGTTATAAGTGACATACTTTAAAAACACCTCGTGTAAATCAGATATTGCCATAAAATGGAAATTGCAGCTACAAATTGCATACTTATTACAGCAGTGTCAGATATATGAGGCAATGTTGATGCTACATAACAGGTAGCCTGAGAAATAGAAAGTTACATGTGGCACATAAAAGATAATTATTTTTCAATCCGCAATAATACAATCTCTCTTATTTTTGACATCGCAGAATCCTACATCAAAATTGGAAAGATTCTTACAGACATTATCCAGCCCTTCATTTTACGGCTAAGAAAGCTGAGGCTTGTGAAGGGACGAAATCTGCCCAAGGTCACCCAGAGCCTGGCAGCGCTGCTTTCTTGACATACACCCACCATCTAGAGAAGGCATCCCCAAACTTTTTACACAGGGGGCCAGTTCACTGTCCCTCAGACCATTGGAGGGCCGCCACATACTGTGCTCCTCTCACTGACCACCAATGAAAGAGGTGCCCCTTCCTGAAGTGCCTCGGGGGGCCGGATAAATGGCCTCAGGGGGCCGCATGCGGCCCATGGCCCGGCGGTAGTTTGGGGATGCCTGATCTAGAGGCTCTATGGTTCTGTCCACTTTCCTTACTAAGTCTGTGGAAGCAGGAAGTCTACTTGAGTCTACTCCACACCAGGGACCAGACACAAAGCAAGAGATACATGGTCCCTGTTATCAAGAAGCTCACATTGGCCATACTGGTGGGGAAGCTGAGCCCCAGGGAGCCCCTACAGGGAGCAGTGACAGAGTCGGGTCAGAGTGCCACCCAGGCCCCCAACTCCAGGCCCACAGGGCAGTGCTAGCACAGCCCAAGGGCAGAGGTGTGTGTCCTGCCCCCTGAACTCCCTGAGTGCATTTTTTAAAATTTTCTTAAAAATGTGAGAGAGTCAATATCCTATTGTACTATTGTTTTGCAAAATACTATCATTGAAAGAAACGATAAAGGGTATATGAGCTCACTCTATTATTTCTTACAGATGCATGTGGATCTACAATTATCTCAATATAATGTCAATTTTAAAACTATGAGAGGATTTTCAAAAGGCATAAAATGGTACAGACAGTCAAGACAGTGCTGTGGTTGGCTCACAAATCATTCTCACTACAAAATAAACGTCTCCCTAGAAAAGACCAGAAGTGAATCAGTTGAGAGATGGGCACCCCAAAAGCCCTAATGTGACTGGGAGTGATGGCTCATAACTGTAATCCCAGGACTTTGGGAGGTTGAGGCTGATGGATTACCTGAGGTCAGGAGTTCGAGACCAGCCTGACCAACATGATGAAACCCTGTCTCTACTAAAAATGTAAAAATTAGCCTGGCATGGTGGCTCATGCCTATAATTGTAGCTACTTCCAAGGCTGAGGCAGGAGAATCACTTGAACCCAGGAGGTAAAGGTTGCAGTGAGCTGAGTTCGTGCCATTGCATTCCAGCCTGGGTGACAAGAGCAAAACTCTGTCTCAAAAAAAAAAAAAAAAAAAAAAAAAACAAGAACTCACATTTGGGTGCAGTGTAAATACGATGTCTGGGCTTTGTCTCTGCCTCTTCCTCATTCTGTATCCTTGGGAAAGTCATCTAATCTCATTGGGTCTCAATTTCTTGGGTGTTTTTTTTAAAAATGGGGGTCTCACTATGCTGCCCAGGCTGGCCTTGAACTTGTAAGCTCAGGTCATGCTCCTCCTCAGCCCCCTGAATAGCTGGGACTACAGGCACAGGCCACTGTGCTCAGTCCTCAGTTTACTGGTCTGCAAAATGAAGCCGATTTCATCTACCTGACTCACAAGGGTATCATCTGGCAGCATATATACTAAAATTAGAACAATACAGAGAAGACTAGCGTGGGCCTTGTGCAAGGATGTCACACAAATTTGTGAAATGTTCCATATTTTTTAAAAAAAGAATTAAGACATTCTAGGTAGGATCATTAAAGATGATATTTAAGCTATCAAGAGCCATATTCATTTCAGACTCTACGAAAAGACCAACACTGCAGGAAGACAGTGAGTGCTACTGTAGCTCAGGGTCAAAGCAACGTGGCAAAAAGTCCTCAAGAACTGTAGCCTTTTCTGCAGATCATCTATACTGCAGACAGTGCCCCAGGTTTATCATCCCAGAAGCTATGCAGAGCTGCCCTCTCCCAGCCACTCACAGGGTCACGATCATTCCCTGCAATTCAGTGTTACTTTCTTATTTCAGAATTCAGAATTCTAAGGCAATTCAGTGGTCCACGTGTGCACTTCTAAAACTGCCGCCGCTAATCCCATCTCACAGAATGTAAGCTACCTGAGGGATGGGATGTTTTGGTCTTTCATTCAACAATTATTTATGGAGAACCTACTTTGTGCCAGATTCAGAACTAGGCACTGCCGTGCTGTAATGCACAAAGAACAAAACAAACTTTTTGCTTTAATGGGTCCATGCAATTAAAAAATAGAAAGCTGGGGTGGGGGGAAGGAAGAGGAAGATAATATCAGAGACTGGCAGGTAGTATGACAGAAATGAATATAACTGGCTGATGTACTGACTGGGAAGTTGTGTGTGATTGGATGGCATTCAGCCGGTATACACATATGCTGTCCCAGCTGTAAATGGCTAGCATCTGTTTGGATTACCCAGTGATTGTACCAACCTTGTTGCTAGAGATGTTTAATGCCACCCCTGGTGTGTGGTACAGCATTAGTCAAGCAAGGCATCTTTAACAGCACAGCACTGAGCAACAGTTGTGTAAGGAGAGGTTGGCCATGAGTGATGCAAGGGAGGACTGCTCCAGGGGACAGAGCCAAAAGGTGTAAAAGACCTGTGGCAGGAACTAGCATGAAGTAAGAGAGCAGCAGGAAGAGGGCGGCCAGGATAACACTGGAGCACAGGAACCTCCGAGGTCAGCCAGGTGGGAGGGAGCTAAGGAGGCAAGGTGGGCAGCAGCTGCCTAAGGGATTTGGGGATTCTTCCCAGTATGATAAGGAGACATAGAGTCCTTATAAGGAGACTTCTAAGCAGGGGACAGGATTTGGGTTTTCATTTTTACACAAGCAGCCTGGCTCAGTAGAGAGGCAAGAGTGTATCCTCAGTGCCTAGAATCGTGTCTACCACATAGCATGCACTGAGTAATCTACTATCAAATCAAAGAATAAATATGCTGAACTTTTTCTGGTGCTGAATGGAGCCATTCATGATGTGAGTTTAGCTTCATTTAGATCCTCTCTCTATGGTTGTTACTGAGCAAAAGTGAATGTCCTCACTGACTCTAGCTGCAGATGGTGCTTGAGCTGTTAGGATGAGCCCCAACTTTGATGGTGGTTCCTAAGGCAGGCTGAGGGTTGTACACGCCAGAGCTCCCAGAGCTCCTCACGTGGCATTGTGCTTCCAGGCAGAATGGACAACTCAGACCTTTATCACTCAGACATTAACATGCAGAAGCCCATGCAGAGGAGCGCCTATGTTTAAGTGGGTCTCTCTGCAATAATGGTAAAATTAGACTGTCATTCAAGAAAAGTGCTTGCTTGGGATTGCCATTGGCACCTCTGAAGTTGCAATCTGGGGTTTGCATGTGATTTTCTCATTTTGCAGACTTTATTACTGCTTCTCAAAGGTGTTTTATCATTGCAATTTTTCTTCTTTCCTCCTTATCATTCCCCCATCATTCCCAACAGCCATACATCTCAGAGGGAAGGTCCTCACCATCGTGATCATCTTTTTGCTCAGAGAGTGAAAAGCTCTCTGAGGGGGAGGTGGGGCATGCACAGGAGGCCACAGTGAGGCCTTCAGAAAGGGCTAGCACCATCTGTGGTTGACACTGTGGGTGGCCTAACCAACACATTTCCCTCTCTTCTTCTTCCTAAAATAATCCAGATTTTTGTCCAGGTCTGCATGAAGCCAAGTGTTACACAGGAAATTAACCCCTCCCCCAGCTCCAGAGACAAATCTGATTGCTTTGGAAGTAATCTCAAAACCCTTGCAATGATTGACTCAGTAAAGGTCATGTGACCAAACCGAGCCAATGAAAGAAAAGGAGAAGCTTGGGAGAGACCTTTGTTTATTTATTTGGCAAATACTTATTGAGCACCTACTATGTTCCAGGCACTGCTATTAAATGCTGGGACTATAGAATTTACTATATGCAGGAGATAAAAAAAAGTCATGACTCTGTGAAGAGAGAAGGACAATAAACAAATAAATCATAAAATATTTATAGTGTTTGACGATGATCAGTGAAACAAGGTGAAGTAAAGAAGAGATGGAAAGAATGAAAGTCCAAGGACTGCATTTAAAAATAGGATCCTCAGGGAAGACCATTCAAGGAAGGTGAGGGATTTGTCAAAATGAAGTCTGTAGGGAGAGCATTTCAGGCAAAGGGTCCTGAAGCAGGATGGGCTTAGCATGTCTGAGGAGCAGCAAGGAGGTCAGTGTGCTGGAGTAGAGTGGACAAGAGGGACAAGAACAGGAGAGGAAGCCAAAGAGGTGACACTGAGACTGACTGATCCTGCTGGGCACCGTAGGTCTGGAAAGGACTTCAGCTTTTATACAGAGGCTGCCTGAGGTTTTTGAGCAGAACAGTGCCATGATTTGGCTTGTTTCAACAGTATCCCTTTGGTTGCTGTTTGGGAAACAGACTAAGAGAAAGCAAGGACAAGAGCTGAAAGAGTCCTTCCTCCATCTTCTGGGAGAGCTTCCAAAAATGCTCTCTTGCCCTTTGGTGTCATTATGCATAGATGTGAGCTGTGAGGAGAACTACAGCCTCGCCATATTCACCTGAGTGTGACACGGCTCCACACAGGAAACAGAGCCAAGAGAACTGCAGGGAAATGCACACAGAGATACAAAGTTTGGTCAACTGTAAACCTTACCTTGCACCTAAATTTTTGGTTCTGCAAGTCGATAAACATCCTTATTGCTTCAACCAAAGAAAGTTGAGTTTTCTGCTTCTTAAGCTTAAAATCTTTCCAACTGATTCATCATCTAGCCTCACTACCCCTTTGCTCCCACTATGCATGCTGTGGCTACCCTGGAAAAGCTCATTTATTTATTTTTGAGAAAGGGTCTCAAAATCTTTGTCACCAAGGCTGGAGCCCAGTGGTACCATCTCAGCTCACTGCAGCCTCAACCTCCAAGGCTCAGGTGATCCTGCCACTTTAGCCTCCCAAGTATCTTGAACTACAGGCATGCACAACCATGCCTAGCTATTAATTAATTAATTTATTAATTTATTTATTTATTTTTGTAGAGACAGGGTCTACCTATGCTGCCTAGGCTTCTTTAATGCTGTAGAAGATCTTAATTCAGGAAATAGTGGCACTTTTTTCCCTGAAATGTCTTTCCATAAAATCCTCCAACTCTGAAGTCCACAGGCTGTCAGACTCATCACCTCTTCCTCACCATTTGTGTATTAAATCATCCAACATTTATTGAGTCTTATAGTGGGCCTCCCACTGTCCTGCATTAAAAAGATCAATACCAGTTCTGAAAAGTCAAGATCATGTGCAAAAGAGAGAGAGAGAGATAGCTCTTCTGGTTCCATGGCATTTGATTGTATTAAAAATGACTTTTCTTCAATGCAGCCCATATGGTCTCAAATGGCCTGAGTCTTTCTGGGCCTCAGTTTGACCCTCTATCAAATGGCCCTTTCCATCTCTAATAGTCCATGGGCCTATGACTTAGGGTAGCTTTTCTTTTGTATTCCTATGGTTTGAATGTTTGTGTTTCTCCTAAACCCTTGCTGAAACTTAATCCTCAATGCAGTAGTATTAAGAAGTGGGGCCTTTAGGAGGTAATTAGGCCATGAAGGTCCCACCCTTATCAATGAGATTACTGTCTTTATAAAATGCCTTGAGGGACCAAGTATGCCTTTTTTAGCCCTTCTGGCATGTGAGGACACAGCATTCATCTCCCAGTATGCAAACACACAGCAACAAGGAAGCAAAGAGTGACCCCTTACCAGACTGAATCCACTACATCTTAACCTTGGACTTCCCAGCCCCCAGAAATATGACAAACAAACGTTCATTCTTTATAAATCATCCAGTCTAAGGTATTTTGATACAGCAGCCTGAACAGACTAAGATAGGTGTCAATCTCTACAGTTAATCTCCTGTAGCAGACAATAAACCAGAGGTCATAAAGACTTCTTCACATTTTTTCAAAGCCAGAGCTCATGACTAAGTGAATTTGGCAGCACCATGAGCCAAGTCACATTCTTTCACACAGTTTACAGTAAAAAGTTTTCATAATATAGCTATCCCATAACAAAGGTATTAGTCCTTTCCCTACTATCAACCTCAAATTTCCAATGTCTCGGAACACCTAGTAGGGTTTCTGTTTTGCTGGGCGAATTCTAATTGATAGATTGAAGAAGAGGAAGGAGGGAGAAGACATGAGTGGATGAGTGGGATGTGGGTTGATACACAGACAAGAAGAGAAGGTACGAAAAAACACAAATCCGGGACTTAGTTGCAAGGTGGGAGATGCTCAAGGAAAATGAGTTTAGAGGAGGGAATGAGGAATATTCTCCAACTTCTCCTCTCTGCCACTCTTCAATCTTCCAAAAATGCTTTCTTGAACTAAATGTCAAAGAATGCTGAGAAATGTAGCTCTCTGTGACACAGAGCAGATGGGAGAAGGACAGGCAAACAGCCAGCCTACCCACCAAGCAAGCTTCCTCTCTCAATATCCACATTCATTCAGGCAGCTTCATTCCTCAGTTCTCCAAACCCAAAACCTTCAGAGTCATGCTGAAACCCTTCCTCCTACTTCTTCTGGTCTTCTCTGCAGAATTTTGCCAACTGCTCTGATTTTTTCTCTGAAATAAATTTCTTCTTGACTCCTCTTCCACAGTTCTGCAGCCACCATTGCACTACAGCCACCATTGCAGTATAGCCACATTGCAGCCACCATTGCAGTAAATTCCTTTCATACCTGGTCCTCCTGTTTTTAGTGCCTTTTCCCTTCCAGCCTGCCCACCAACTTCACAACCTTATTAGGAAGGTGGAGCCCTGGTCCCAATAGTGTCTGCAGAAGTCTCAGATCTGACTCTCTTTGGCCTAAGCTTGGTCACATGGTCTTCCCTGAACCAATCACTGGCCAAGGAATTTAGTGCTTCTGATTGGTCAGGCTTTAGTCACATCTCATCCTTGAAACCAAAAGTAGGCTCAACCAGAAAGTGGGTGAAGGGTAGTTCCCCAAAAGAAAAACAGGATTCTATTTTTAAAAGTATAGGGAACGAATGTTGGCGAGAGAAAAAAAGCTAGGGTCTGCCTCACATTCCTTTCATTCTCTCTCCTGCAAAAGAAACCAACGAATCTCTATTCATTATCCTATTTCAAGACCGTATTATGGTGGGAAAAGACTAGAAACAACCAGAAATAACCTAAAGGTCCATCAGTGGAAAATGACTAAAACTAAATGTAGTGATGTCCAATAGTCTTAGGGTTTATTGTTTCATGCAAGGGTCCAAGAAGAGAACACACCACGATTTCTGAAAGAAAAAACTATAAGCAGAATATGGTTCTGTGTCTTGCATCTGTATTTAATATTCCTAGAAGGATACACAAGATAATTATAAGAAGGGCCATCTCCAGCAGAGAACAAGAGACCTGGGAGATCAAAATGGGAAGAAACTAAATTTCTACTGCATCCCCTTTGTGCCATTTAAACTTTATGCAGTGTGGCTGTTAGTTTACCAATAAATGAATAAAATTTTTTAAAACACAAAATAAATAGGAGCACAAAGAGGAAGTTGTTGGTAACCCCACAAGTTCTAAATGTCATTTCTCACAGTCACCAACCCCCTCATGCAGACCCTAGTACAGAGGCCCAGGTCCAAGGGTTTAGTTTGCTCTGGCCCATAGTGCAGTGGCCAATGCTATTCAATTGCTATCATCATCACTACCCCTGAATTGTTTTTTGAGCACTTATTATGGCCAGATGAAGTGCCAAGCTTTTTACATGTCTTACCTTTTTTAATCTTCATAACAACTCTATAATGTAGCTGTTACTATTACGAGTAAGTTGCCTAAAGTCACACACTTCATAGGAAAATGATAAAACTAGAATTCATACTCAATTATTCCCATTATAGAACCAACATTATTAACCATGGCATCCTACTGCCTTTAAATAAGTAAGACATGGCTTATGACTTACAAGCCCAGGCCAGACTGACAGCTACAATGTCTGCTTTCCAAGAACCTGGGAAGGGTCCCCATGAAAGCACACCTGAAGTCCCTCAGTCTGAGCATCCCTTTACACTTCAACAAAAGTTTCAGGATATTTGGGAACACACAGGCTGAATCACTGCACATGACCTCGAGCTTACTGATGCCTGCTGGAGGTGAAAGGCCTGTCCATGTCAGCTAAACAGAGAGAAGATGGAAGACTTATCTATTTATTTTGATAAATGTAAATGAATTCTATTACTTGTCAAAATGTTATCAAGACCCCAGTGAAATGAGCAGCGGTTTTTTTTTGTTTTTTTTTTTTTTCCTTTTCAGGGTGAAGGGAGTGAAGGGAGAGAGAAATGAATGCTCAAGACAGATTGCTTTGATTTGAAATGAAAACAAACAACTTTAGGGGGAAAAGGGTTTTCATTATTTTGGAGACCTTGGCATTCTTGCAGATACATTCATGAATTAATCATTAAAATCCTGAAATGTGAAATAAATCATGTGGTTTTTCAATGCCAGCCCACGATAAAGGGGGCCTCAAACAGTTATTAAGACACAGTGCTTTAAAGCTGCTACTGCCTACAATGACTTTTCTCTAGGAATAAAATGAATGAGGTGTGTGTGTGTGTGTGTGTGTGTGTGTGTGTCAGTCCTGCAGTCCCAGGCTAGAACTGTGTGTGAGCCAGCTCCAACCGTGTGTCATCACATAGTAGCACTATTTAATATCTGCTAATGGAATGGCTCTGTTTGCCGTCGACAGCAGGATCAAAAGAAGGCCATGAAGCTTTTAAATTATTAGAACTAATTAGGCAAATCAAAGAGGAGGAGGGCAGAGAGACCAGAGAATGCATTAGAAGGAAAGGAAGGGGATCGCTACCTACCTCGTGCTGTCAAGATCCAGCTACCAAACAGCCAATTAGTGCTGAAGACCCTTCTGGAGCAACGGAAGAATGAGCAATCCTGCCCCAAGTAGAAGCAGGATGGCTTCAATACGGTGACTCGGAGTTAAAATATAAAGGTTGCTGATCATTGCATAATTAAATAAGGTGGCAGGCGCCAGCTATCTAGGAGTTTCCAGAGCTCCATTATTAAAGCCACCTTCAGGGCTTCCTCAATGACCCTCCCACAGGCGAGCCTGGAGCTGTCCGTAGTACTGACAAACATACAGCCTTAAAGGGCCTGTTAGAGCTAAAGCGCTTCGAGGAGGCTTTCTTCCTAACTACCCCATTACCACCACCCCATTGCCAAACCTGAGGATCATTCTGATTTTCTTTAGAATCCATTTTCCAACTAATTAGTCAAGAAAAAGATGAGGAGTGGAGAGTGAAAAAAAAGACCAAACCTAATTGACTCCCAGCCACTGCAATCTAAATATAAAGTTACTAAAACTGAGGTTGTCCCCTGTTGATGCAACCTTTATCCTTCTTCTTTTTTACCTGCCAAGAGGAAGCACAATTTTCTTGAGTTTGACTGGGAGCTAATCTCAGGCCGCTGATGACAATGCAATATCCAGATTCTTTGCAGGTGTGCAAGATAACAGGGCAGTAGGCCTAATGCACCTGGTCCCAGATTGTGAAAGAAGCACCTTTTTATCTCAGAGGCTGTGTGTGATGACTTCCTGGGAGATCATGCCAGATTCCTGGGAGCCTTATCTTCTCAGAACTGTGGAGTGACTCAATTTTAATTTTGCTCCTTCAGTCCTTTTTTGCATATGCTTTTTCTTCTCTGTATCTTCTCTCTTGTTTCCTCTCTTTATTTTCTCTTCTTTGCTATCTGCTCTTTCATATTTCTAGTTCCTCCTCTCTTTCTTTCTCTCAGCTCCCTTCTTCCTCTGTCTCTATTTCTCCCTGATTTTTGAAAACCAAACTTTAAGAAGAAATAGGATTCAATTTATTTAAACTTTTGAGTTTGGTTTGGGACTCGGTTTATTGATGGGAATATGCCTCATACTCAGGAACTGAATCCTTATAAATCTTATCAATCAATTACAATGTTACACTCCTTTCACCTAGAAACTTGAAAAAGTCATTTAGGACACTATCAAACAACCTGTAGGTACTTATTTTAAAAACATATGGATAAGCATTCTAGAAAACAAAAGAAAAATAGGAAATAAAAAGGTGGCATATGTTTGTTCACAGCCTTGAGTTTGATTCCTGTTTTGTTACTGCAGGAAAAATATCCTATTTCAGAGCAAGGGGGGTGTGAGGGCAGCCATGGGTGCCACACTGGAATTCAAAGCATGTGGAGGTTGAAAAAACAGATCTGGACAGTGGAGAGGTGAAGGTGGAATATGAAGAGCCCCAGAGGAGACCAGCTATTTCTTCCTCCAGTCTCCTCAACATGGCTCAGTGGGTTGCTTCAGCTCCATTCCAGACACAAATTAAAGTCAAAGAGTAAAAAATAGTTGTGACCTCAACACACAAACAGAAAAGATATCCATATCACTTCTCTAGTGTGACCTGTACAACTCTCATGGTGTCATGGTGACCACGGTGCAGGGACAGGTGGTCAGAACCAGAAATGCTGCAGTTGCAGTCTGTGTGCCCGAAAGGCTTGATGCCTGTGTGCTCGTGGAAATGGTGGGTGAGCTCATCTGAGTGAGCAAATTTCCAGGAGCAGCCATCACAAATGCATTTACAAGGCTTCTCTCCTATATGAATTCTGTGGTGAGCTTTTGGGTGAGAGCATTTGGAGTACACTTTGCTGCATCCTGCAAAGTCACATTGGTGCATCTGTCTTCTCCTCAAGTCAAGCGACTCTTCTCCCTGCATTTGGGCCATGCTGCTGGTTCTTGCTGTAGTCCCTGCAGAATCTGTGAGGCTGAGGATCCACCCTCAATTGCACTCTCCTCGCTGTCACTTGGAATCTCCAGTGGAGACATGGAGGTGGGGTCAACTTTCACTGATCCAGCATTTGTACCATCTCCTCCAATGGGTGGGACTGTAATGGCTACACGGCCCTCATTTGCAGGCAAAGTAATATACCCCATGGGCAGAGACTGAACCACCACTGGGATGGTGTTCAGGTCACCTGTCTTACTTAAAAGGGGATTCTGTGAATGACATGTAAGATCTTCTAGATACCAGTGCCCTGAGAAGGTGTCAGGACAGAGCCTGGGGTCAGAATAGGAGGAATATTTGCTGAAGTGCTCATGTCAGATGTTGAATTGAACACCACAAGGGTTTGGAGAACAAACTATGGCTTGGGAGGATGTACTGTAGCTTGCAACATGCTAGCAGGCTGGAGAGGTGGCTTAGGCTTGTGAAAGGAGAAGTCAACTGGATCCACTGGGGACAGGCTGAAATCACTCGCCAGAAGTTCTTCTGGGGGCTCAAACTTGATATCATTAAACAATGCTAGATTCTCCATGGGGTGGGCATCCAGGTATGGTGGAGAAGTATCATTTCTGCTTCAGTCTCAGGGGGCTCTCTGCTCTGAACAGGGCCAGTGACGGTCTTGAGTAACCTTCTGAATTAAGTTGGACCTCCAAGTCGTTTATGAGTTGATCCATATAGCCCATGTCACTAGCTGAGGACTCCTGAAGTGTCCAGAAACTCATACAGTCCTCAGGGAGGCTCGTACTCCTAAGATAATTACAAGAGAGCTGTTCCCTTCACACCCACCCCAGTCTGACATATCACGCAGAGCTATGTACTCTTGTCTTCTCTTTATTGGCCTCCCACCTGCGCTTTTTCTCCTGGTGAACACAAAGTTAAGGAAGAGAAAGAAACCTTCAAGACAGAAACCCATGAGGAGCTACCACAAGAGGATCCCCTCACCTCTGCCATCCCTTCGCCTCTGCTGTTGCTGCCACACACTCCAGCGCCTTCCTGAGTGGGTGGAATAATTCTCTGTATTTCTTCCTTTTTAAAAAATTCTGTCACTTATCATATTATTGCTATGACTACAGAAAACACGAAGTTTTCATTCACTCACTCTTTGATTTTTATCTATAGCCTCCTTGGTTTAGCTAAATTTTTTTGGAATGGTCCAAATTACCATTTTCTCTTTCAGAAATCCTAAACAAAGGCTGGAATGATATTTTAAAGGAGAGTTGAATCCTCAGAAGTCATGACAGAAAGTAGGTATATGACTTAGTGTAGGCTGGGCTGCAGTAACAAACAGAACCAATTATGTAATGGTTGAAAACAATAGATTGTATCTCTTTCTCACATAATAGCCCAAGGTAGGTCTAGGTTGGTGAGTGATCTCTTGCCCACACAGTTACTCAAAGACACAGGTTAAGAGTGGCTCTGACATCTTCAATGAATGTCTTCCAAGATGGACAGGAAGAGAAACAAGCGTAAATGGGAGATTTTTAAGGACCAGACCTGGAAATGTTACACACTAGCTTCTACTCATGCTCCATTAGCCAGAATTCAGTCATCTGCCACACAGAACTGTAAAGGATGTTAAGAAATATATTAACCCGTGTGTCATAAAAACCAGAACCTGATATTGGCAACCATTTAGCAATCTCTGCCAAATGAGGTGTAGGAAAGAGACGAAGAAAGTCACAGGCAGAAAAGAGAACCAAGAGCTGTGTCCACACAACAGCAGACGTGCCAGTCTCGGCACAGAACTTGTCCTGGAAAAGGGTAGGAGCCTGATTTGGACAGCTCGGATCCACTTCTAGCCAATCAGGACGCTCTCCATGGTGCACCCCACCTATTGGAATGTCACTGTAGTGCAGGGGTTCAGGGCATAGGATTCAGTTTCTGAGTCAGACAGGCATGGGATGAAATCCAGATCCTCGTCTTTCTATATGTGTGATCCTGAATAAGATATTTCTGTGAACCTCGGTTTCATCATCTATAAAATGGGACAAAAATAATGCTTGCTTTATATGATATCTCTGAAGGTTACACAATTTAAAAGACACAAAACTCTTAGCATGATGTCTGGC
Organism: Saimiri boliviensis; assembly: GCF_048565385.1. Classification (NCBI taxonomy): domain Eukaryota; kingdom Metazoa; phylum Chordata; class Mammalia; order Primates; family Cebidae; genus Saimiri; species Saimiri boliviensis. Next base: position 123,611,343 of record NC_133449.1, read on the forward strand.
ATATAATAGGTACTCGATAGATGATAATTTTTGACACTGTGACCGTGTTCACCACTGCTACCCTAGGGCTGTTCTTGTAGTTTTTTTTTTTTTTTCCTATCTGCAATGGCTGTTCCCTACATATTTCCCCACCTGTTCCAAGTCCCATTTTCTTCAGAAAGCCCTTCCCTTGTATTTCATTTCCAATGACCTGCTTTAAGTCTATGCAACCCAATTGAGCACTTTATTATTACAGTCTTCTCACTATGAATACAAGCTCTATGATTGTTCAGGATATTATTTATCTCATTTATTTGCTGTATCCGAGAGCCTAGTACAGTGTCTGGCATATAATAGGTGTTCAACTATTATATTTGCTAAGTATACGTTCAATGAATATGAGATATACTCATGCCAGTGAACCTTGGTCAGTACCCTTCATAGGTCCAGAATTATATAGCTTTGGGGTTATTCTCTAATTTTCCTAATCAGGTAGTCTTGTCTTCCTGATGAAATTGAATTCATGGTAGGCAGAGTGATCTTTTAAAAATGTAACTTGGATCATTTCATTCCTGTGCTTGACCCTCTCCAATGACTTTCCACCCTTAGAATAAAATGCAAACTCCTCAGTGCAACCTATGGGTTCCTGCAAAACCTGGCCCTGCTGCCCTCTCTCCTTTCACTCCTCTTTTCTCGAGTGTCACTGTGCTTGAACTGCATGGGCTGTCTTTCTATTCCTTTAATACACCAAGCTTGTTCCCATCTCAATCATCCCCTATTCCTGAGACTTTCTCCACGTATATTCTCAAAGCTTGGTCCTCCCCATCATTCAGGCCCCAATATCAGTCTCTGACAGGCCTTCACTAGCAACACTGTATGAAGTGGTTCTCCCTCCATCACTCACTGCCTTAAGTTGGGTTCTCTGGAACCCATACTCTGAGATAGAGAGCTGTTTGCAGGAAATTTCTAGGGATTGCCCTTGGGACTAGCACCTACAGAGGAGTGAAGGAAGCAGAAGCAAGCAGAGGGAGGAGTTTAGCTGAGACACATCGCAATGAAGGCCTCCACTGATCCCACTGGGAACTTGGAGTTGGAGGGGCCCTGTAGAGCTAGCTAACCCCCTTTTATTTTCTTCCATAGCACACTTCTCACTTTCTATAATTATCCTGTTAATTTTTTCATGTGTGCTGTCTGTCTCTGACCCAGCAATAGAAGCTTCGTGGGAGTGGAAAATCACTTAGCATTTTCACTTCCATGTCCCAGCATCTAGTACAATGCCAACCTCATAGTAGGCTCTCAATCTGTATTTGCTGAATGAATGAATGGGTGGGTGACTGAATATGAATGGCAGAGTTGTTAAGTCCCAAAGGGCAGGCCCTGTTTCCTGCTGTTCTTGAAGCAGTGACTCCCTGGATACTTGATTGGCACCACTTGCTACCTCCCATCCCTCTAACCAGCCACTTGTGGCTCTCTGAATGTGAAAGCCCTCCCTAACACAATTACAGACTATTTTTAGTCTGTTTTTTCCTCTCTGGTCTATTATAGTGGCGAGAAGAGGCTGGCTACCTGGGGCTTGCAGTAGCTCTAAATAAAACCAATCTTCCTCTCTCTGAAAAACCCTATGAGGTGTCCTCTGTGCCAGGCTGCAGGGCGACAACCACCCAGGCTGTGTTTACTGAGAGCTTTGTGAATACATTTTTTAGTTTTCTGGCTGGAGGTACCTGTGGAAGTGATTATGGAGGTACACACAGGAGCTGGAGTCTCTCTTCCCTCCCTCAGATACACAAACATAGGCTTCTCCCTCTTCTTCGATGGGCTGTCTTCTCTCATTAGACAGCTTTTTAGGCCTTAGAAGATTTCTCTGGGGCTGACTCTAAGGGGCCTCTTTCAGCTAATTAGATTGCAGACTGGAAGGCAGACTATGGACTTCCTTAATAATCTTCTGTTCAGGGCTTCACATGCTCATCTAGTTTGAACATTGGGGAGGAAATTATTTGCTTCTGAAACACTGAGAGACAGCAAGAAAGAGCATATAAGGAAACAGCTTTTCTCCTTGAGATTGTACAAGCATGAAGGACAGACATAATGAAGCTCTTCCAAGGAGGCTTTAGAGAGGTCTACTGTGTGGCTTGGAAAGGCAGCCCCAAATCACCAGACATAACCCTTCTCAATAACAAGGCACTCTCCTGATTCCCTTGAGAAGAAAGGGTGGAGGGAGACACCATCCACTTTATAGGTAAGGAGAAGACTTCGAGAAGCAGACGACTGCTCTGGCTCTGAAAGTGGCCACACCCCTTACTAGCTGTGCAACCTGTCTTGCAAATTTATAGAGCAGGGATTTAGAATACCCTGGGTCTGAATTCTAGTTCTACCACTGTGTTAGAGTTCTGAGTTCTTCAACAAATTACCTAATTCTATAAACTTTAGTGCCCTCTTCTCCTTCCTAGTGTGTTCAGAGAATTCAATTCAAAAACAAATATAAATTACATGCAGAGGTACATGCCTGTAGTCCTGAGCTTAAGAATTCAAGGCCAGCCTAGGCAACATAGTAAGAATCTGTCTCAAAAGAAAGAAAGAGAGAAAAAAGAAGAGAGAGGAAGGAAGGAAGGAAGAAAGAAAGGGAGAAAGTGGAAGGGGAAGGAAGGAGGGAAGAAAGGAATGGAGGGAGGGAGGAAGGGAGGAAATTTGATCTTGGAAACTCCAAGATCAAGGTTACAGCAAGGTTCAGTTCCTGTGAGATCTCTTCCCAGCTTGCACATAGCTGCTTCTCACTGTGTCCTAACATGGTGGAGAGATAGAATGAGCTCTTTAGTGTCTCTTATTATAAGAACACAAATCCTATCAGATCAGGGCCCCAATCTTATGATCTCATTTAAACCTTATTACCTCCTAAAGACCCCATCTCCAGTTATAGTCACATTGGTGGTTAGGACTTCAACACCTAAATTTGAGGAGGATGAAATTCAGTTCACAGCAGTATGTACTCAATAAAAACTGGCTACTGTGATTATTATTAGCATTGCTCAAAGAAATACATGGCTGTGTGGAATCAAACTGATATCTTAAGTCTGACACTTCAGTGGTCTTTCCACATCTTCAGAATCATTGCACCAACTTCCAGCAAATACCTTTTACTGTTCAAAACCATGCTTGCTGCCTTTCAGCTGAAGCTGACACTGTTGGAGCTCCATCCAAATTCCCACAGATCCATTTTTTATGTCTGCACCCCCAGATTGGATGTGCTTCTAACTACAGTGGCCTGTGCCTGAAACTCCTCTTTCAAGGATTACCCTAGGGCTACTGGGGCTGTTTTCTGTGCTCAGGCAGAGATCTGTGAGATCCTGGGAGCTTACTTCCCCTCATTTAAAGAAAGAAAAAATTTGATGATCCAAGATGGCCAAATAGCAACAGCTCTGGGGTGCAATTCCAAGTGAAAATCAGAGTGAGTGATCACCGCATCTCCAAATGAATTTTTACTGCCCACAGACCAGGAGATTCCCAGGTAAAAAAGCACCGCAAGTCTCCAGTGTGGCTGTTTCAGCTGGTACAGCAGGTCTCCCCACAAAAACTCAGCACAAATCAAGGTGCAGTTTCAACTGGCAACTGGAACATCTGGGAGACAGAGTCACCCATTCAACTGAAATAAAAGGGGGCTGAAACAGGAAGCCAGATGATCTGGTTTGACCCATCCCATCCCCACAAAGACCAGCAATCTGAAATGCTCTGGATTGAGAGTTTCACAGCAAGCACAGCTGGACCCGAGACACTCCAGCTCTGTGGGGGAAGGGCGTCCACCATTACTAAGGCAGTCCACCACCAGCAAGGCATTCTGCCATTATCACGGCAGTCCACCATTACTGAGGCAGTCTGCCATTACCGAGGCGGTTCTAACTATAACCCTATAAACAAAACTGCAAGGAAGTTCACACAGCAGCTGGGCAGAGCCCACGGCAGTTCAGCAACACCTCTGCTGGCAGACTGTGACTAGGCTACCTCCTCGCTGGGCAGGGCATCTCTGAATAAAGGTAGCAGAATGACAGGAACTTATAAATAAATCTCCACCATCCCAGGACAGAGTACCCGGGAAAAAAAGCTGTTAAGAGTTCTGCTGCAGCAGACTTAAACATACCTGCCCAGCAGCTCTGAATGGACCAATAGAGCTCACAGCTCAGCAATTGAGGTCCTATAAGGGACAGACTGTCTCCTCAAGCAGCTCCCCAACCCCTTTATATGCACAGACAACTCATAAAGGAGAGCTCAGGCTGACATCTGGCAGGTATCCTTCAGGGACAAAGATAGCAGAAGAAAAACTGGCAGCAACCCTTACTGTTCTGCAGCTACTACAGGTGATCCCCAAGCAAGCAGGGTCTGGCATGGACCTCCAGCAGCCCTACAGCAGAAGGGGCCTGACTGTTAGAAGGAAAACTAAGAAACAGAAAGAAATAACTTCATCATCAACAAAAAGGATATCTAGAGACCCCATCTGAAAGTCACCAACTACAAAGACCACAGGTAGATAAATCCATGAAGATGGGAAGAAACCAGTGCAAAAAGGATAAAAACACCCAAAACCAGAACACCTCTCCTCCTCCAAGGGATCACAACTCCTCATTAGCAAGGGAACAAGGCTGGATGAAGAATGAGTCTGATGAATTGACAGAAGCAGGCTTCAGAAGGTGGGTAATAACAAACTTCTCTGAGCTAAAAGAACATGTTCTAACACAACGCAAAGAAACTAAGCTTGAAAAAAGATTTGACAAAATGCTAATGAGAATAAACAGCTTAGAGAGGACTATAAATGAATTGTCGGAACCGAAAAATACAACACGAGAACTTTGTGAGGCATACACAAGTTTCAGTAGCTGAATCGACCAAACAGAAGAAAGGATATCAGAGACTGAAGATCAACTCAATGAAATAAAATGGGAAGGCAAGATTAGAGAAAGAAGAGTTAAAAGAAATTTAAAAAGCCTCCAAGAAATATGAGATTATGTGAAAAGACCTAATCTACATTTGATAGGTGTACCTGAATGTGATGGAGAGAATGAATCCAAGCTGGAAAACACTCTTCAGGATATTATTCAGGAGAACTTCCCCAACCTAGCAAGGCAGACCAATATTCAAGTCCAAAAAATACAGAGAACACCACAAAGATATTCTTGAAGAAGAGCACCCCAAGGCACATAATCATCAGATTCACCAGGGTTGAAATGAAGGAAAAAATGCTAAGGGCAGCCAGAGAGAAAGATCAGGTTACCCACAAAGGGAAGCCCATCAGACTTATAGCAGATCTCTCAGCAGAAACCTTGCAGGCCAGAAGAGATGGTGGGTCAATATTCAACATCCTTAAAGAAAAGAACTTTCAACCTAGAATTTCATATCCAGCCAAACTAAGCTTCATACGTGAAGAAGAAAAAAAATCCTTTATGAACAAGCAATTGCTCAGAGATTTCATCACCACCAGGCCTGCTTTACAAGAGCTCCTGAAAGAAGCACTAAACATAGAAAGGCACAACCTGTACCAGCCACTCCAAAAACGTACCAAATGGTAAAGAGTATTGACACAATGAAGAAACTGCATGAACTAATGGGAAAAACATCCAGCTAGCATCAAAATGGCAGGATCAAATTCACACATAACAATATTAACCATTAATGAAAATGGGCTAAATGCCCCAAACAAAAGACACAGACTGGCAAATTAGATAAAAAGTCAATACCCATCAGTGTGCTGTATCCAGGAAATCCATCTCACATGCAAGGATACACAAAGGCTCAAAATAAAAGAATGGAGGAAGATCTACCAAGCAAATGGAGAGCAAAAAAAAGCAGGAGTTGCAATCCTAATCTCTGATAAAATGGACTTCAAACCAACAAAAGTCAAAAGACACAAAAAGGGCATTACATAATGGTAAAAGAATCAATGCAACAAGAAGAGCTAATAATTCTAAATATATATGCACCCAATACAGGAGCACCCAGATACATAAAGCAAGTTCTTAATAACCTACAAAGAGACTTAGACTCCCACACAATAATAGTAGGAGACTTTAACATTCCACTGTCAATATTAGACAGATCAACAAGACAGAAAATTAACAAGGATATAGAGGACTTGAACTCAGACCTGGAACAAGCAAACCTAATAGACATTTACAGAACTCTCTACCCCAAATACATGGAATATACATTCTTCTCAGCACCACATCACACCTACTCTAAAATTGGCCACATAATTGGAAATAAATCACTCCTCAGCAAATGCAAAACAACAGAAATCATAACAAACAGTCTCTCAGAGTTAGAACTCAGAATTCAGAAACTAACTCAGAACCACACAACTTCATGGAAACTGAACAACTGGCCCTTGAACGTTGACTGGATAAACAGTGAAATGCAGGCAGGAATAAAGATGTTCTTCAAAACCAATGAGAACGAAGACACAATGTACCAGAATCTCTGGGAAACATTTAAAGCAGTGTCTAGAGGACAATTTGTGGCAATAAATGCCCACATGAGAAGCAAGGAAAGGTCTAAAATTGACACCCTAACATCAAAATTGAAAGAGCTAGAGCAGCAAAATAAAAAATAAAAAAAATTAAAAAAAATTAAAAAAAACTCAAAAGCTAGCAGAAGACAAGAAATAAGTAAGATCAGAGCAGAACTGAAGGAGATAGAGACACCAAAAAAATCAATAAATCCAGAAGATGGTTTTTTGAAAAGATCAACAAAATAGACCAATAGCCAGATTTTAAAAAAAGAGAGAAGAATCATACAGATGCAATAAAAAATGATAAAGGGGATATTACCACAGATTCCACAGAAATATAAACCACCACCAGAGATTACTACAACAACTCTATGCACATAAACCAATAAATCTGGAAGAAATGGATAAATTCCTGGACACTTGCACCTTCCCAAGCCTAAACCAGGAAGAAGTTGAAACCCTGAATAGACCAATAACAAGGGCAGAAGTTGAGGCAGCAATTAAGAGCCTCCCACCCAAAAAAAGCCCAGGTCCAGATGGGTTCACAGTGGAATTCTACTAAACATCAAAGAAGAACTGGTACCACTCCTTCTGAAACTATTCCAAACAATCCAAAAAGAAGGAATCCTTCCCAAATCATTTTATGAGACCAACATCATCCTGATACCAAAACCCGGCAGAGACTCAACAAGAAAAGAAAACTTCAGGCCAATATCCATGATGAACATAGATGAAAAAATCTTCAATAAAATGCTGGAAAACAAATTGCAACAGCACATCAAAAAGCTTATCCATCACGATCAAGTATGCTTCATTCTGGGAATGCAAGGCTGGTTCAACATACACAAGTCTATAAACATAATTCACCACATAAACAGAACCAAAGACAAAAACCACATGATTATCTCAATTGATGCAGAGAAGGCCTTCAACAAAATTCAACAGCCCTTTATGCTAAAAACTCTCAAGAAAGTAGGTATTGATGGAACGCATCTCAAATAATAAAATCTACTTATGACAAACCCACAGCCAATATCATACTGAATGGGCAAAAACTGGAAGCATTCCTTTTGAAATCTGGTACTAGACAAGGATGCCCTCTCTCATGATTTCTATTCAATATAGTGTTGGAAGTTCTAGCCAGAGCAATCAGGCAAGAAAAAGAAATAAAGGGTATTCAATTAGGAAAGGAGGAAGTCAAATTTTCTCTATTTGCAGATGACATGATTGTATATTTAGAAGACCCTATCATCTCAGCCCAAAATCTCCTTAAACTGATAAGCAACTTCAGCAAAGTCTCAGGATACAAAATCAATGTGCAAAAGTCACAAGCATTTCTATACAACAATAACAGACTAAAAGAGAGCCAAATCAAGAACGAACTGCCATTCACAATTGCTACAAAGAGAATAAAATACCTAGGAATACAACTAACAAAGGATGTAAACGACCTCTTTAAGGAGAACTACAAACCAATGCTCAATGAAATAAGAGAGGACACAAACAGATGGAGAAACATTCCATGCTCATGACTAGGAAGAATCAATATCATGAAAATGGCCATACTGCCCAAAGTACTGTATAGATTCAATGCTATCCCCATCAAGCTACAAATGACCTTCTTCACAGAACTAGAAAAAAAACGCTTTAAAGTTCATATGGAACCAAAAGAGAGCCCACAAAGCCAAGTCAATTCCAAGCAAAAAGAACAAAGCTGGAGGCATCACGCTACCTGACTTCAAATTATGCTACAAGGCTACAGTAATCAAAACGGCATGGTACTGGTACCAAAACAGAGATAGAGACCAATGGAACAGAACGGAGGCCTCGGAGGCAACACCACACATCCACAACCATCTGATTTTTGACAAACTTGACAAAAACAAGCAATGGAGAAAGGATTCCCTTTTTTAAAAATGGTGTTGGGAAAACTGGCTAGCCATGTGCAGAAAGCAGAAAAAGTGGACCCCTTCCTGACACCTTACACTAAAATTAACTCCAGATGGATTAAAAACTTAAACATAAGACCTAACACCATAAAAACCCTAGAAGAAAACCTAGGCAAAGCCATTCAGGACATAGGTATAGGCAAGGACTTCATGACTAAAACACCAAAAGCATTGGCGACAAAAGCCAAAATAAACAAATGGGATCTAATTAAACTCCAGAGCTTCTACACAGCAAAAGAAACAATGATTAGAGTGAACCAGCAACCAACAGAATGGGAAAAAATTTTTGCAATCTACCAATCTGAACAAAGGACTTATATCCAGAATCTACAAAGAACTAAAACAGAAAATATCAAACAAACCCATTCAGAAGTGGGCAAAGGACATGAACAGACACTTTTCAGAAGAAGAGAAATATGAGACCAACAAACACAAAAAAATGCTCATCATCACTGGTCATTAGAGAAATGAAAATCAAAAGTACTTTGAGATGCCATCTCATGCCAGTTAGAATGACAATCATTAAAAAATCTGGAGACAACAGATGTTGGAGAGGATGTGGAGAAATAGGAACACTTTTACATTGTTGATGGGACTGTAAATTAGTTCAATCATTGTGAAAGACAGTGTGGTGATTCCTCAAAGACCTAGAAATAGAAATTCCATTTGACCCAGCAATCCCATTACTGGGTATATATCCAAAGGATTACAAATTGTTCTATTATAAGGACACCTGCACACGTACGTTCATTGCAGCACTGTTTACAATAGCAAAGACTTGGAACCAACCCAAATGCCCATCTACGATAGGCTGGACAGGGAAAGTATGGCACATATATACCATGGAATACTGTGCAGCTATAAAAAACAATGAGTTTGTGTACTTTGTAGGGACATGGATGAACCTGTAAACCATCATTCTCAGCAAACTGCCACAAGAACAGAAAATCAAACACCACACATTCTCACTCATAGGCAGGTGTTGAACAATGAGAACACGTGGACACAGGGAGGGTAGCATCACACACTGAGGTCTGTAGAGGGGGGTAAGGGAGGTACAGTGTGAGGTAGGGAGTTGGGGAGGGGTAACATGGAGAGAAATACCAGATATAGGTGATGGGGATAGAGGCAGCAAACCATATTGCCATGTATGTACCTATGCAGCAATCCCGCATGTTCTTCACATGAACTCCAGAACCTAAAGTGCAATTATATATATATATATATATATATATATATATATATATATATATATATATATAAATTTTAAACAGCTCAATTGTCGATCCCCTCTAGGACACTGTCCCTGGACCTCTAAGCACTTTTATTTGTTTTAACCCAGTAATTCCTCATGACAAACCCATGGACCAGTGATTCAATGATCCCCATTATGCAGATTAGAAAACATGATAAAAAGAAAGATCAAGTAGTTTGCCCAACATCACACAGTTGGTAAATGGTTCAGGCATGTGGTGACCATACTGCTTTTTTATCATTCGCTTACCCCACTCTTTGCCTAGATGAGAACTCTTTAGGGAAGGAACTGTTGTTGCTCCTGTTGGTACCCTAGCACTGGAAACGATGAATGAGTGAATGAATGAGTGGCCTGCACACTTGTTCAGCAGCTGCCTGGATCTTTCAGATAGAGCAGGTCATTCATTCACCTGACCAGGGATCCCTTTTCATGTTACTCTCCCTTAGCCTCTAAGATGGCCATTACCAATGGCATTCATTCTCAGCGCCAAAACCTTCAGTGAATTTTAAGTCAACTTAACCACAACCACCAACTTCTCTAGCTGCACAGGACTGTTCCTGCCCCAAAACCCATACTCCAAGCTGCCTGGTTGGAGGTAACAGTAGCAATAATCGACAGTGACAGTGATATTCTGAGGGCTTATTGAGTGCTTACTGTACGTCATTACCGAGTGATTACTGTGGATCATTATGGAGTGCTTATGGTATATCAGGTTCCATGCTAAATATATTGCACTGCAACGCTGTGAAGTATATCCTATTATTGTCTCCATCTTGGAAAAGAGGAAACTGAAGATCAGAGAACTCACGTTATCTTCCTGATGTAACAAAGCAGGCAAGAAAATAAGCTGGGAAACAAAGCAGGAAAGAAAATGAGCTGGGATTTAGATCTGCCTTTGTCTAACTATAAGGCACATTCTGTTAACTCCGAAGGTCACAAACCCAAGACCATAGGCCTAAATGGCCATTAGCTATGTTCTGTTTGACCTATATAGTGGGTTTTTAAAATTTTAACTAAATTGCCATATTTAAGAATGTCTATTGCCCCAAGTACAATCTGGATTTTTAGCTTCTCTTGAAAATAATCAGATCTGTTAGCTTACAGCTCACATTCCTACCTAGATGTAATTGGCTGGAGCTGAATAGAGGCTGCTCTATTACAGTTTTCCCCAGTCCCCACCACTCCTAATTGCTTTACACCAGCCCTGCTTTATTCATTTGCTTTACCTCCCTGGCCCCAGAGAGGACTTTAGTTTGCTACTCTCTGTCACCCACCATGCTAGACCCCCTCTTATAAATGAGATCACTCCTCCCACCAGGGAAGACAGCAACAGCAGCATTTAGATGACATGAACGGTAATAATGTGGTGATCCTTCATATTTTACGAAGCACTTCTGCATTCATTATCTTACTTAATTTTCAAAACAATAACTATTTCCTGCACAACTGATCTGGGCCAAGGTTTGTTGCCAACCACCGGAGAGGCAGAGAAGAATAAGAGTAATCTCAGCCTTCCAAAAGCACACCGCCCTGCAATGAAGACAACCCAGCACGGTCACAGAAGACATTGTTACCCAGCACAGGGAAAGCCAGAGAGACAGCAACTAGCAGCCCAGGTATTTTAGTCAGTTTGGGCTACAACAAAGTACAGGCATACCTCAGAGATATTGTGGATTCATTTCCAGGCCACTGCAATAAACAAATACTGCAATAGAGTAAGTCACATGAGATTCTTTGGTTTCCCAGTGCATATAAAACTATGTTTACACTATACTGTAGTCCATTAAGAGTGCCATTCCATTATGCCTTTAAAAAACAATGTACACACCCTAATTTTAAAATGCTTTATTGCTAAAAATTGCTAACAATCGTATGAGCCTTCAGTGAGTAGTAATCCTTTTGCTGGTGGAGGGTCTTGCCTTAATATTGATGGCTGTTGATTGATCAGGATGGTAGTTGCTGAAGGTTGAGATGACTGTGGCAATTTTTCTAAATAAGATGACAATGATGTTTGTCATATAAATTGACTCTTCCTTTCGTGAAAGATTTCTCTGTAGCATGTGATGCTGCTTGACAGCATTTTACCCACAGTAGAACTTCTTTCAAAATCAGAATCAGTCCTCTCAAATCCTGCCAGCTGCTTTATCTAGTAAGTTTATAGAACATTCTAAATGCTTTATTGTCATTTCAACAACATAAACAGCATCCTCACCAGGACTGGATTCCATTTCAAGAAACCACTTTTTTTGGTCATGTATAAGAAGCATCTTTTCATCCTCTAAAGTTTTATTGTGAGATTGCAGCAATTCAGTCACATCCTCAAGCTCCACTTCCAACTCTAGTTCTCTTGCTATTTTCACCACATCTGAAGTGACTCCCCCACTGAAGACTTGAACCCCTCAAAATTATCCACGTGGGATGAAACCAACTTTTTCTAAGCTCCTCCTAAAGTTGATATTTGACCTTCTCCAATGAATCACAGGTGTTCTTAATGCCATTTAGGATGATGAATCCTGGCCTGATATGGTGGCTCATGCCTGTAATCCCAGCACTTTGGGAGGCCAAAGAGGGCAGATCACTTGAGATTGGGAGTTCAAGACCAGCCTGGCCAACATGGTGAAACTCCGTCTCTACTAAAAATACAAAAATTAGCCATGTGTGGTGGTGAACACCTGTAATCCCAGCTACTCAGAAGGCTGAGTGAGGTTGGAGAATTTCTTGAACCCAGGAGGTAGAGGTTGCAGTAAGTTGAGATAGTGCCGCTGTACTCCAGCCTAAGCAACAGAGTGAGACTCTGTCTAAAAAAAAAAAAAAAAAAAAAAAAAAAAAAAAAAAAAAAAAAATGATGAATCCTTTCCAGAAGGTTTTCAACTGACTTTGCCAAGACACATCAGAGGGATCATTATCTATGACAACCATAGTGTTATAAAATGTGTTTCTTAAATAATGAGACTTGGAAGTCTTAGTCCATGAGCTGCAAAGTAGATGCTATGTAAGCAGGCATGAAAACAGCATTAATCTCTTTGTGCATATCTACCAGAGCTTTCGGGTGACCAAGTTCACTGTCAATGAGCAGTAATATTTTGAAAGGAATGTTTTTAGCAGTAGGACTCAACAATGGGCTTAAAATATTCAGTAAACCTGGAGGTAAACAGGTATGCTGTCATCCAGGATTTGTCGTCCCATGTATAGAGCGAAGGCAGTGATTTAGTATTAATTCTTAAGAGACCTAGGATTTTTGGAATGATAAATGAGCTTTGGCTTCAACTTAAAGTTACCAGCTGCATTAGCCCCTAACAAGAAAGTCAGCCTGTTCTTTGAAGCTTTGAAGCTAGGCATTGACTTCTTCTCTTCTCTCTAGCTGTTAGTCTCTTATATGACATCTTCTTCAAATAGAAGGCTGTTTCACCTACATTGGAAACCTATTGTTTAGTGTGGCCACCTTCATCGATGATCTTAGTTAGAGCTTCTGCGTCACTTGCTACAGCTTCTCCATCAGCATTTGCTGCTTCATCTCGCACTTTTATGTTATGGAGATGGCTTCTTTCCCTAAACCTTAAGAACTAACTTCTGCCAGCTTCAAACTTTTCTTCTGTAGCCTCTTCATCTCTCTCAGCCTTGATAGAGCTGAAAACAGTTAGAGCCTTGCTCTGGATTAGGCTTTGGCTTAAGAGAATGTTGTGGCTGTTTGATATTCTATCCAGACCACTGAAATTTTCTTCAAATCAGCAATAACACTGTTTCACTTTCTTATCATTTGTGTGCTCACTGGAGTAGAACTTTTTATTTCCTTCAAGAACCCTGCGTTTGCATTCACAACTTAGCTAACTGTTTGCCTCAAGAGGCCTAGATTCTGGCCTGTCTTGGCTTTTGACATGCCTTCTAAGCTTAATTATTGCTAGCTTTTGATTTAAAGTGACAGATATGCAACTCTTTTTTTTTTTATTTGAACACTTAGAGGGCCATTGTAAGGTTATTAATTGGCCTAATTTCAATATTTTTTTGTCTCAGGTAATAGGAAGAGCTGAGAAGGAGGGGAGAAACCAGAGAATGACTGGTTGATGGGAGTCAGAACACACACAACTTTTTTTTATTAAGTTTGCCTTCTTATATGGGTGAGGTTAACAGTGCCCAAAAACAATTTCAACAGTTTTATCAAATATCACTGATTATAGATCACCATTTTATATATTTAAGAAAAAAGCTTGAAATATTGCAAGAATTAACAAAATTTTATACAGAGGCACAACGTAAATGCATGCTATTGGGAAAATGGGGCTGATAGACTTGCTTGATGCTCACAAGGGTTGCCATAAACCTTAAGTTTGTAGAAAGTGTGATATCTGTGAAGTGCAATAAAGCGACATGCAATAAAATGAGGTATGACTGTGACAGACTGGGTGGATTGCAAACAACAGAAATTTATTTATCACAATTCTGGTGGTTGGAAGTCCAAGATCAAGATGCCAGTAACGTCAGATAGAGATGAGGCTTTTTTAGCTTGCAGACTGTTGACTTCTTGTTTTATCCTCACACAGTGAAAAGAGGGCACAAGAGAGCTTTCTGGGGCCCTTTTTATAAGGACATTATTCCCATTTATGGGGTCTCCATCCTCAAAACCTAATTGCCTCTCAAAGGCCCTGCATCCTAAATACCATTGTATTAGGCATTAGGATTTCAACATATGAATTGGGGGGGTGGGGGTGTTGACATAAACACTCAGTCCATAACACCAGAGAAGCTAAAATGCTTCTGAAGGTGATATTCCTGATATACCCTGAAGGATGAACAGGACTGTGCAAGGATAAGCATGGGCATACTCCTAGCAAAGGAACAAACAAGAAGTCAGTGCTCTTCATTTCCAAGACATGAGCTGCTTTTAGGACCAAGATCAAAATCCTTGGCAGAGCTTTCAGGGTGATATGGTTTGGTTTAGTGTCCCTCCTCAAATCTCATCTTGAAATACAATGCCTGTTTGGAGGTAGGACTGGTGATTGGGTCATGGAAGCAGATTTATTTCTCATGATAGTGAATGAGTGCTCAGAAGACTTGGTTGTTTAAAAGTGTCTGGCACCTCCCCCTTCTCTCTATTCCTCCTGCTCTGGCCATGTAAGATGTGCTTGCTTCCTCTTTGCCTTCCACCTTGATTGTAAGTTTTCTGAGGCCTGCCCAGCCATGCTTCCTGTACAGGCTGCAGAACTGTGAGACAATTAAACCTCTTTGCTTTATAAATTATCCAGTCTCAGGTATTTCTTTATAGCAGTGCAAAAATGGGCGAATACAAGAGTTTCGACATGGTGTCTGCCCACTTCTCCAACCTCATCTCACTCCCTCTCCCTTACTCAGAACATGAGCTTCTACCTGACCTGGGAACCTCACATATACTGTTTCCTCCTCCTGAATGTCTT
Source organism: Saimiri boliviensis (assembly GCF_048565385.1). Classification (NCBI taxonomy): domain Eukaryota; kingdom Metazoa; phylum Chordata; class Mammalia; order Primates; family Cebidae; genus Saimiri; species Saimiri boliviensis. The sequence goes on from NC_133449.1 coordinate 123,626,424, forward strand.
TCCCTGTCATCTCTGAGCTCTCATCCTAAACATCATTTCTTCAGGAAACTTGTCCCTAGTGCCTCTAACCAGGTCAGTTCTCTCTATCATACTCAGGAATTTTCCTTCACAGAATGAGTCATAGTTTATAATTACGTTTTTGTGGGACAATTGGATTAATGTCTGTCTTCCTCTGTGAGACTGAAAAATTGTCCCCAATTCTTTATCATTCCCTGTGCCTGCACCTTTTGCTGTGTGGTTTTGCAACCTCCACCCCCTAACTTTGATCTCAGCCATATGAGTTGCTTTCACTGATGGAATGTGGGTGGAAGTGATGGTGTGCCACTTCTGAATCTAGAACTTAAGAGGCCTTTTGTGCTTCTGCCATCACCATGAGAAGCACATGCCCAGCTAGTCCTCTGGCACAAGAGAACAAGAGTCATGTGGATCAGGCCCAGAATCACCCTGCAACTTAGAATGCCCCACTGAGCCCAGCTAGATCAGTCACACCCTAGCCAACCACAGAGGCATGAGCAAAATCAAGCTTATTGTTGCATGCTACTAAAATGTTAGAGTTGTTTGTTATACTGCAATAACTGACTGATACACCCCTGCTACACACTGAGCTTTGTTTAAGCAAGAATCAAATGTTTTTTCAACATTGAATCTTTACCACCTTACATATAGTGGACCCTTAATACTAATACATATTTGCTGAATTAGTGAATGATTAGTGGACCAGATTACACCAGCAGTGAGAAAGCCCTGCACTACCAGGAGACCATTGGGGTTTCACAAAGTGAAGTGTACCTTTAATCAGTCAGAGTGGTACAACCTCCTAGAATATAAGCAAAGAAGAAACGGAGAGATCAGGAAGGGCATTGGGGGAGGGATAAAGAGAGGTTGGCAAATGGGTACAAACATACAGTCAGATGTTAGATGGAAGGGATAAGTTCTAATGTTTGATAGCAGAGTATGGTGACTATAGTTACCAACAATGTATCATATATTTCAATATAACTAGAAGAGAGGGCTTGAAATATTTCCATCACATAGAGATGATAAATACTCGAGGTTGAGTTGATGGACACCCCAAATACCCTGACTTGATCATTACACAGTCTCTATAACAAACTATAATAAACTATCATATGTATCCCATAAATATGTATGAATATTTGTATTAATAAAAAAAAGAAATGGATGGAAACTATCTTTCTCCCTGCTCGTCCCCAAGACCTCTGCCTCCAGAATTTCAAGGCTTGGAGAAGAAGCCTATAGCAGAATAAGTACTTAGATCTTTGGAGATATTAGGACATCCTTACGGCCATCAAATGAGCAGCCTGAATCTGACTTGTTACCTAGAAAGTAACTCCCATGTTGCTCATTTTTATTTGGATTAACTCAGAGACACCAGGAATAAATTGATAATGATAATGATGACATATAGATTTAATAATATTAAAAAAACATTAACTGTGTGCTGGCCACTGTGCTATACCAAATTATCTACTTTAATTCCTTACAACAATTAAATGGAGTGTGTCCTAGTTTACAGATGAGGAATATAAGCCTGAAAGAGGTATGGTACCATGTGCCAAAGCATGAAGCTAGCAAAGAGAGCCCAAAAGAGATATGATACCATGTGCCAAAGCACAAAGCTATTAAAGATTTAAGAGAATTCAAAACCAAGTGGTCTGGGTTCAGAGCACATGCCCCAATCACTGAGCTATGGCCTGAGCAGTGACTCAGAAGTCATAAGACTCAGTCTCAACTCCAGCCAATATGAGCTCAGGCAAGGCTTTTCCTCTCACTAAGCATGGTAACCACTTTCTTGGTAATGATGTCTGAAGGACTTTCCAGCTCTGGCTTCTCCTAACCTGTGGCTTGAGCTACCCTTCCTCATTCCTTTCATGCACCTCCAGCTGCCATCTCCCAAGAAGGTCCTTTTGGAAACTTACCAGACATCAGCCTTCTCAGACTCAGCCACCAGCAACTGTCACTGCTTTTCCTGGAGGCAGGTGTGCAGTATTCAAAGTCTCAAGGATCTTTATAACATTTCCCTTAAAGAAAGATCAAAAGTGAGCACAAGGCCTTATGGTAAAGAATGTTCACAATGCATTATTTATCATAAGGGAAGCCCAAAAACAACCTAAATATCCATCCTTAGATTTGTTAAATGAATTGCAGCATATCACTCAACAGGTGTACTATGGAACCTTTTAAAAATATAAAATGGGCCGGGCACGGTGGCTCAAGCCTGTAATCCCAGCACTTTGGGAGGCCGAGGCGGGTGGATCACAAGGTCGAGAGATCAAGACCAACCTGGTCAACACGGTGAAACCCCGTCTCTACTAAAAATACAAAAAATTAGCTGGGCATGGTGGCACGTGCCTGTAATCCCAGCAACTCAGGAGGCTGAGGCAGGAGAATTGCCTGAACCCAGGAGGCGGAGGTTGTGGTGAGCCGAGATCGTGCCATTGCACTCCAGCCTGGGTAACAAGAGCGAAACTCCGTCTCAAAAAAAAAATATATATATATATATAATGACTCATTTGTGATGTTCTTCATCACATAGTTATTCAAAGGGCAAAATATGGAGGAAAATATTCAAATGTCCATCAATAGTTAACTGGTTAAATCAATTGTAGTATATTCATATAGACTACTGTAGAGTGGCACAAAGAAATGAGAAAGTTCTCTATATATTTTATATAGAAAATTCCCCCAGATACTTTGTTAAGTGAAAAAACAAGGTGAGAAACAGTGTTCATTGCATATAATCTTTTGCAGAAAAATATAAACACATATATTTCTTTTTTGTTTTGTTTTCCTTTGTTTTGTTTCAATTGTACTTTGGGCTCTGGGGTAAATGTGCACTTCCTGCATCCTGCAGGATTATTGCATAGGTACATACATGCCATGGTGGTTTGCTGTCTCCATTCCCCCCACCCCATCCCATCACCTACATCAGGCATTTCTCCCAGTGTTATCCCTCCCCATCCTCCCTGCTCCCTCAAACTGTCCCTCCCCTACCCTACCCTCCACCCCCCCACCTAGCCCTGTGAGTGTTGTTTCCTTCCCTGTGCCCAAGTGTTCTCATTGTTCATCACCTGCTTATGAGTGGAAACATGCGGTGTTTGGTTTTCTGTTCTTGTGTCAGTTTGCTGAGAATGATGGTTATTTACAAGTAAAAAACAAAGAAACCCATTCAAAAGTGGGTGAAGGATATGAACAGACACTTTTCAAAAGAAGACATATATGCAGCCAAAAAACATATGAAAAAATGCTCATCATAATTGATCATTAGAGAAATGCAAATCAAAACTACATTGAGATACCATCTCATGCCAGTTAGAATGACAATCATTAAAAAATCTGGAAGCAACATATGTTGGAGAGGATGTGGAGACAAAGAAACACTTTTACACTGTTGGTGGGAGTGTAAATTAGTTCAACCATTATGGAAGACAGTGTGGCGATTCCTCAAGGACCTAGAAATAAAAATTCCATTTGACCCAGCAATCCCATTACTGGGTATATACCCAAAGGATTATAAATCATTTTATTAGAAAGACACACACACGTATGTTTGTTGTGGCACTGTTTACAATAGCAAAGACTTGGAACCAACCCAAATGCCCATCAGTGATAGACTGGACAAAGAAAATGTGGCACATCTACACCATGGAATACTATGCAGCCATAAAAAATGACAAGTTTATGTCCTTTGTAGAGACACTGATGAATCTATTTCTTTATATAATCATAAAAAGATTCTGGAAAGAGACCCAAGAAAGAACTAGTTATTGGTAGGAGGTCTAGTCAGAAGGGGCACAGGGTAAAAGGAAACTCTTTACTATAAAACCCGTTTTTTATATATATAATTATAATACATATATAATTTTATTATAATATAAATTACAATATATATACATGGATACATATGCAAGACATGCAGGTTTGTTACACAGGTAAACATGTGTCATGGTGGTTTGTTGCACCTATCAACCCACCACCTAGGTATCAAGCCCCACATGCATTAGCTATTTATCCTGATGTTCTCCCTCCCCCGACATCCCCCAATAAGCCCCAACATGTGTTGTTCCCCTCCCTATGTCCAAATGTTCTCATTGTTCAGCTCCCACTTAGAAGTGAGAACATAAACGTGTTTGGTTTTCTGTTCCTGTATCAGTTTTCTGATGATAATGGCTTCTAGCTCCATCCATGTCCTGGCAAAGGACATGATCTTCTTCCTTTTAATGGCTGCATAGTATTCCATGATTTATATGTACCACATTTTCTTTATCCAGACTATCACTGATGGGCTTTTGGGTTGATTTTACGTCTTTGCTATTGTGAATAGCACTGCAGTGAACATACATGTGCATGCATCTTTATAGCAAAATGATTTATATTCCTTTGGGTATATACCCAGTAATGGGACTGCTGTGTCAAATGGTATTTCTGGTTCTAGGTCTTTGAGTAATCACCACACTGTCTTCCACAGCAGTTGAACTAATTTACATTCCCACCAACCTGTTCGTATATTTTTAACTCCATGAATGTATTACCTTCTTATAAAATTAAACTTTTAAAAATCTTAATAATGTTGTAGAAATATATTGAATTGTGGAGGAAAAGCTTATAATATATTGTTAAAAGGAAAAAGTATTTTATACAAGAGAATGAACAGTATAGTTGACCTTAAGTAAGTCACATTACTCTAAGCCTGTTTTTTTATCTGTAAAATGAAAAAAAAAATACAACTACTTCACAAATTCATATTGAGAAAAAATTAGACAAAAGTAGAAAACACATATGTTAAAAAAACACTCACAGCTAACACTAAATAATTATAGTTATTAATGATCCCATAAAAGCAGTGCTGGGATTACATGCTTGCTACATGTAGTTATCTCTAGGTGATGGGATACAGGTGTTTTTATTTTGCTATTTATGGTTTTCTAGATTTCCCAATTTTGCCAAAAAGAAAACACATTCCTTCATGCCTGTGGTGCTTTGGGAAGCCAAGGCAGAAGGATCAGTTGAGCTCAGGAGTTTGAGGCTGCAATGCGCTATGGTCATGCTAATGCAATACAGTCTGGGTAACAGAGTGAGACCCTGTCTGAAAGAAAGAAAGAAACAAAGAAAAAGAAAGAAAGAGAGAGAAAGAAAGAAAGAAAGAAAGAAAGAAAGAAAGAAAGAAAGAAAGAAAGAAAGAAAGAAAGGAAGAAAGGAAGAAAGAAAGAGAGAGAGAGAAGAAAGAAAGATGACAGGAAGGAAGGAAGGAAGGAAGGAGGGAGGAAGGGAGGGAGGGAGGGAGGGAGTAAAGGGGGAGAGAGAAAGAGAAAGGAAGGAAGGAAGGAAGGAGGGGAAAGAAAGAAAAAACTGTAGGACATCCAAGGAGACTGCTTCCTACAGAAATCATCATTTGATGTGTTTAAGTGGTGTTGGTCTGTTTGTTAAAACATTGGCATTATTGGTCATGTTTTGTTTCAGACACCCTGTCCAAGTCACACTCTGAATGAAACATGGCCCAGGGTCTCCTCTTCACTTTCTCTCACTGCAACCAGATCTTGGGAAATGAACTCTTTCCTACTATGCTTTGAGGATGGTGGTTTAGAAGCTCCTGGCTATTGCAGTTTAGAGCGTTGGTCCCAGGTCTCTATCCTGTCTTCAGCGTCCCTCATTTCACTTTGAGGGCATCCCCTTTGTGTGACCTTTTCAGCAGCTGTCACAGTCACTGGGCTAGCCTTACCCACTTCAGTTTTTAGTATGTTAAGTTTAATTCCCCTATGCTTGGTAAAGTAAAGGGAACAGCTTCTCTTTGTGGCTGTGGTGGTAATTTTACAGAGATTATCTCAGAGATTCTACTCAGATATATACAGTTCATACTTACTCACTGCATGAATAAGCCAGTGTAGCTAAATACGGGGGGCTATCAAAGCGGAGACGCTCTCCCTAATTATCCACTTCCTGAATGCCTTTCATGGCAGAATACCTCCTGACTTCTTTAATCCCCACCAAAGGTCCAGAAATCAAGGCATCATCTTTGACCCCTCCCTCTCCCTGTCCCCAACCATCCATACCCCAGCAAGTCCTACTGGTTTGTCCCCCAAAATATATCTTAGATCTCGGCAGTACCTCCATCTCTTCACCCCTAGCTAAGATCAGCCCCGCCCTGGGCTGCTGCAAAAAAAAAAACTTCCTAACTCATTGCCTGCTTCTACTTTTGGTCCTGTCCAATCCATTCCATGAACTGCAACCAAAGGAGTGTTTTGGATTATAAATTGGGTCATGTAGTATCCCTCCCCTGCTTAAAACTTTTCAGTGGCTCCCACACACTTCCAATCAAGTCCAGGTTTCTTCTCATGGTCTGTATGGTCTGCATGACCTGGCCCAGCACAGGTCTCTGATGTCCACCACACCAGGTACCCTCTTGTTACATTCCAGCCATACTCTCTAGTGTGGTTCACCCAGAAGCAAACCTAGAGACAAGGATTTGGTTTCAAATAGATAATTTGAGAGGTGATCCCAGAAAGCATCATGAGGGAGTGGGAAAAGTGCAATACAAAACAGAGGAAAGCTGAGGCAGGGTGCATTAATGAGCGGGCTACCTCTGCAGACAACTGGGGCTCAGTTCTGCTGGGGAATCTCTATGTGGACATGCCTGAGAGCTGTGCCAGAAAAAGGTGGGGAAACTGAGGATTTTAGTTGCCTTTTCCCTCCCACATTGTTGAGCATCATTCTGGGGACCCAGCTTCCCAGAGCTCTGGCAGAGCACTCACCTGGGGCTGGAGAACACTCTTAGGCAGAAAGACAGGAAACCCTAACTACCCATGTAGACTGGGGGGTTATGAGTAGAACACCAACAGCCCCTGCCTCCTTCAGTATTACTCAGTGGGTGGCCCTGGACCACCTACCATCCACAAAATTAACCCGTCTATGATGAGATGAGGCACTTGAGCAAGAATGTCAATTAACTACACCACTAAGCACACTGCTTAGTTCCACTGACATTTTTTTATAGTCAGATACTGTAAGTTTGAATATGGTGTGTTTGACCCCTACAAATCTAATGTTGAAATATGATCCCCAGTGTTGGAGGTGGGACCTAATGGGAGGTGTTTGGGTCGTGGGGACAGATCCCTCATGAACGACTTTGTGTTGCCCTAGTTTCCATGAGAGTTCCCTCAAGAGCTGGTTGTTTAAAAGAAATTGGCACCTCCCTCCACCCACCTTTCCACCTCCCTCACCATATGATATCTGCACACACCAGCTCCTCCCCTTGCCCTTCTGCTGTGATTGGAAACAGCCTGACCCCCTCATCAGAGGTATGTTAGTGCCATGCTTCTTGTACGCCTGCAGAACTGTTGGGCAAGTAAACATGCATTATAGCAACATAGATGGACTAAGACCTTAGACTTTCTCAATGAAGGAAGAAGTCAATTAATGCATACTCTGGCACAAGCTCCTTACCTTCTCATAGACTGGTATTTTGAATAGCCCTATATATTATCCTTCTGTCTGTTGCTAGAACACATTAGGTCTGTTCCTACCACACATCCCTGTCCTTGTTGTTCCTGCTGCGTGACATTGTTTTTCCTGGCTCCTTTCCAGCCTTCATATGGCTTACATGGTCCTACCTTGGAAAGACTTTCCTGACTCCCTGTATAAAATATCCACCAACCCACTACCCAGGTTAGAACACGCTACTTATTTTCTTCAAGGTGATAATCATGCTGTATATTCGTTCTGTATTTGTTGGTTGACATATTGTCCATCTCCCCGACTTGAATACATGTTCCATAGGGGCAAGAAGTTGGCCTGGCTCCTTTGCCCGTTATGTCACAGCACCAAGCACAGAGTTGGTGCCCAAAAAACGCTGAATCAATGATTGAAAAAATGTGTAGCCAACATACATTCCAAGTTCATTATGTAATGTCCTTCTCCCATCCAAAGATGCTTGGTGCTGACACGACCTCCTCTTGTTGTCAAGCAAAAACACAATTCCCCAAGCTCACCATTGTTCTCCCATGCTGTGCCCCAAATTGTGGCTTACCCCTGGTAATGTCCACATCTTCATAACAGTGCTTCAGCACCCAATTTCCCAAGCCCAAGCCTCCTGCATCCCTGAAATTGGTACCAATTCATTTGGAGCCATCTATCTGAATAGGTATAAGCACTAGCTTGGGAATTAGATGCACATAGCTTCAAACCACAGTCCTGCCACTAGTTGTGTGGCCTTGGGTAGGTGGCTTCACCTCTGTGAGCCTCAATGTACTCATCAGTGTTGTGGTAAGAATTAAATTAGATATATTTGACCCAACTATCCCATTCCTGGGTATATACCCAAAGGAATGTAAATCATTCTATTACAAAGATACATGCACATATATGTTTGTTCCAGCACTACTCACAATAGCAAAGATATGGAATCAACCCAAATGCTCATCAATGATAGACTGGGTAAAGAAAATGTGATACATATACACCATGGAATACTATGCAGCCATAAAAAGGAAGGAGACCATGTCCTTTGCAGGGACATGGATGAAGCTAGGAGCCATTATCATCAGCAAACTAACGTAGGAACAAAAAAAAACAAACACTGCATGTTCTCATTTATAAGTGGGCGTTGAACAATGAGAACACATGGTCCCAGAGAGGGAGTAACACTCACTGGGGCCTGTTGGGGAGTGGGGTGAGGGGAGGGAGAGCAATAAGAAAAATAGCTAATGCATGCTGGGCTTAATACCTAGGTGATGGGTTGATGGGTAAAGCAAATCACCATGGCACACATTTACCTATATAACAAGCCTGCACATCCTGCACATATACCTGTAAACTTAAAATTAAAATTAATTTTTAAAAAAGAATTAAATTTGATAGCTTATATAAAGCAAGGTTTATCAACCTGAACATTATTGACATTTTGAGCTGAGTTTTTGTTGGAGTCAGAGGCAGCAGACTGTCCTATCCACTGTAGAATATTTAGCAGAATTCTGGGCCTCCACCTATTAGATGCCAATAGAACACTCCCACATACCATGTAAGAACACAAAATGTCTGCAGACATTATCAAATCTCCCCTGGAAGACAAAATCACTGAAAGTTAATAACCACTGGTAGTAAGTCTTTAACATAGGGCCTGGCAAGTTATTGAACCAGTATATACCTCAATTTCCTTATCTGTAAAATAGGCATAATAATGTTATTCAACTCATAGTTTGTTGAGAATATTAGCTGAGATAATACATACAAATAGCTTAGCAGAACACCTTGCATATTACAAATGCCTTTTTCAAAAAGCTATTGTTGTCATTAAAACTTAATGACTGCAATTATTGCTATTTGTATTAGAGCCCTCCTTTAATCACTATTCTGAGTTTAATCCAATCACCCACCTAGTTTTCCCAGAAGATCTTACCATTCATACTGTGTACCCAGTGCTGGAGGCCTTTTCCTAATCCCTAGTTATGCTGTGGCCTCCCAAATGTCAAGATACAAACTCATCTTCCAAACCCATTGTGGCTGGCCGTGTTGAGCACCTAATGGCTGCATTCTACTCACCCTTGGAACATTTGGTTATTTCATCCTGGCCACCTGGAGTTAACAACGCCAGCTGGGTCAGAACATTAATAGTTGGTGATGGAGATTTCAGAATACTGTGATCTGCCTGTCCTGTTTGATCTTCTTCATTTGTAAGGCCTACATTGGGTGTCTTAGTCATCGCTGGTTAAAGTACTGTAAATGCATTGCAGTAAATATGCTGAGCTCTCCTTTGCACTTTCCTAGGGGCCCAAAAATGAGATTTTCCTCTCAGCACAGCAAGACAGACAGTCATAAGAGTCACCAGTGAAGAAATGGTGGCCTCCATCCTTGGCGAACTTTAAAAAGAATTGGAAAATCTATAGATCACTTCAGGTAGTATGGACATTTTAACAATACTGGTTCTTCAATCCATAAATATGGAATATCTTTCCATTTTTATAGTGCCCTCTTCAACAAAAACAGAGTTGGAAGGAATAAGATCTAGTTTCAGTAGCACAATAGGGCGACTATAGTAAACAATAAATTACTGTAAATTTCAAAATGACTAAAGAAGTGGAATTGGGATGTTCCTAACACGATACAATGATAAATCATTGAGGTGATGAATATCCCGATTATTATGATTTATTATACATTGTATGTTTGTATCAAATATTACACATGCCCCCTTAAATATGTATTACTAATATACATTCATCATAATTAAAAATAAAAATATTAAAAGAAAAATAATTAGGCAATGTCAGATTTCCATGTGCTAGGAGGAAGGGCTGGTACCACTGATCTCTGTAAGTCTTTCTCAATTCTGTGTTTCTAAGCAGCTTCTCCCAACCACCTTGCTTCCCCCTAGCCTCTGTTTATGAGTAAGAGCGCACTTCTAGCTATGCACCCTGCTCTGACACCCTACCTGGCCCAAGCTTCAGACAATCCTTGTAACAAAGTTGAATCATCTCACCATGAGGAACTGCTACTATAGGAATTACATAAGAAGTACATACTTCCTAAATATGAGGAAAGGGGAACATAAGAATCATATACTTCTCAAATATCAAGTTCCACATTTGTTTTCTATTATTTATTTTATTTTTTCAGAGGCAAGTTCTCACTGTGTCCCCCAGGCTGGTGTGCAGTGGCGCAGTCACAGCTCACTGCAGCCTTGAACTACTGGACTCAAGCAATCCTTCTGCCTTGTAGTTAGGACTATAGGGCACATGCCACCATGCTCAGCTAATTTTTTTATAGAGATGGGGTCTCGCTATGTTGCCCAGACTGGCCTCAAGTGATCTTCCTGCCTTGGCCTCCCAAAATGTTGGTATTATAGGTGTGAGCCACCACTCCCAGCCTCCAGATTCATTTATTCAATCAAGCACGTCTGCTGAGAGCTTATGCTATGTGTGGTATCTTACAGGCAACAGGGACCCCATGATAAACCTTCACCAATCTTTCCCTTCAAAGATTTCACAATCTGGTAAATTTAGAAGTTTCACTGTTTACATGCCAGTTTATGTGACTATGAGTCTACATATGTGTTTTTATTTTAATCATTCTTGGTGGAAACCTTTCTAAGATTATTATAGAGGTCATTTATATTAAACAGAGCAGACAGCTTAGCACAGTCTACCTTTTACCTGGCGTTCCAAGGCTGTGATGGAGACCCCCAAATCTGTATGACCCTGCAAGACAGAGCAACCCTCTACAGTCCTTATTGAGATATTTATTATATTCATATTATTCCTATCCCTGTCACCATCCTCTGCCACCCACCAGCAGCAAGATTCTTCCTGCTTTTAAGAGGCCACCATGTTCAATAAACATTTGTAATATGGCAGCAGGTTGAAAGTAATTCTTCCCTATCCCTCTGGCTCTCCAGACATGTCCAGGACACCTTCCTCCATTCATGAGCTCTTGAAAACAAGTACTGCTATTTTGCCCATTTAACAGATAAAGAAATTGAGTCTCAGATAGGTTAAGTGACTTGCTTGAAGTCACAGTAGCAGAGCCCAAACTTATATGCAAACTAACTAACTCCCAAAATCAAATTCATATTCACTCCACTACACTATTAGGAGTTTGTCCCCTGTAGATGGGGGATGAACAAATTTCTGCTTGACTCTATCCAAATCTGGATGTCATAGGTTTTTAAATAATCACAATTTGATAACCTACAGGTATTTTCTGAAGACCTAGTGCTGTCAGGGATATGAAATAGCATGTCAAGGCCTTGATGAAGCTCACAGTCTAGTTGGGAATGTGGGCAGGAGACAGCAAGAGTATATCACCACCCAGCCCACAGGAAGGTGCCAAAATGATTCAGGATGGATGGCTCAGCATGGCTGGGAAAACTACACTCAAGGTTCTGCTGTCCATGAAGGGTTTTCTATCAGCCCTGAATCAGAACCACCTGAATGAAGAGTGGGAGATAATGAGTCACTTGTCATGAGGCTGTTCTAGCAGGGACAGAGGGTCAGAGGTGCTGTGCCATGCAGGGACAGGATGTGTGGTTTCAACCATTCTTGCAGTCATTCAATAAATATTGAACAGAACACTCTGTACATGCAAGGCACTGTTCTCAGCACATTGAAGAAGACAGAGAGGTCACTGCCCTCATAGAGCTTGTATTCTAATGAGGGAAGCCTTCTGCAATTAAATAAACCATACAATAAGAGACAGTGAGAAGCAAATGAGCAAGGAGCTACTTCCAATTGGGAGGGGTAAAGGGATAGTCTTTCCAAAAAGGCGACATCTGAGTTAGGACACAAAAGGATGAGGAAGAGCCATGTATAAAGAAGAGTGTGCCAAGCACATAAAACAGTGTGTGGGAAGGTTCAGAGGTCCTCATAAGGCTGATGTGGATGAAAGCCATCTTCCACGCAGCAGGCTTGGCAGGTGGAGCTGTCTGAGAAAAAGAAACACTGAAAAGAGAACTCAATTGAGAGTAATTAGGCAACTGTTTCCATGTGGCTTTGGGGTTAGGTGCTGAGAAGGGAAGAAAGATGGAAGCAAAGGGAAGCTCCAAATAGCCTGCTACAACCAAATGATTCTGAATATCTTGTGATAAATATTCATATAATAATTGATGATGATGACGATGATGATGATTAAAATGCTAAAAAGATCAGGCTGTCGGGGGCAATGCTGCCCTTAGCAAAGATATATGGCCTTTCTCAGACTCAAATAAAGGACAAAGGATAGCACACCATCCTTCATTCTCTTTCTCCTGCTTGTGACATGCCTGAGAATCCTGGGGGTCAATCTCACTGCATTCCTGCTTGATCCCAAGTTACTGCTGGGATTACAGTCATAATGATGCTCACAGGCTTCCCTGACTCCAGAGATGGGTGTTTCAGTTGAACCTTTATGGCTAGTGGATGACACACCTGCTTCCCCCCACCACCACCCTAACTATGAGCATCTTGAGAACAGGACCAGGTCTTAGCCATCTCTGTGTCCCCAGCACCTCCCCCAGGGCCTGGTGCCTGGCAGATGTTCAGTAAGTACTGGTTGCAGGGAGAAAGGGAGGAGAAGGTGGAGGAATTGAGGAATGAATGAATAGATGGATAGAAAAATACATCGATCACCAGTCTCCAGTCAAAGACAGGCATTTAGCAGCTGTTCAGAAAATAGTTGATTGATTTTGACAGACAAATGATAGGTCTTAATAAAATTCTCATTGTTGCTGGCTACCATTGAGCTAGATTTTGAATAACAGTTTCTGTAAGATACTTATTCAGAATACCCAAGACCCCAGACCACCTCCACTGCCATTTTTATCAAATCAAAGGACATTGTGGTATATAGTGCAAAAAGCACCGAGCCTAGAACTCTGCCACTTACCTGGTTTGTGATATTGGGTACATTTCTTTAAACCTCTGTGTCCTCTTATTAAAAAGTAGGAGAAAAGGCATATGCCTACCCCAGAAAATTGCAGTAGGAATAAAATGAATACGGTTTTTGAAAGCATGTCGGCATGAATATATTGAGTACCTGTTGTATGTTCATTTCTGAATGTTGGAGAGAAAGACAAAAGATACTCCCTCCCCTAGAGAACCCCACAGTCTAGCAGTTAAGATAGACCCAGGAATGGGGATGTGACAATTAATTTTATATGGCAACTTACCTGGACCGTAGCACCCAGATATTTGGTCAAGCATTATTCTGAATATTCCTGCAATGGTGTCTGGGATAAGATTAACATTTAAATCAGGGGACTCTGAGTGAAGCAGACTGCCATGTGGGTGGGCTTCATCCACTCCGTTGAAGCCCTAAATAGAACAAAGACTGACTTCCCCTACATAAGAAGGAATTCTGCCAGCAGACAGCCTTTGGATTCAAACTGAAACTCTTCCCTGGGTCCCCAGCCTACCCCATCCAATTTTAAGCTCACCAAGTCTCCACAATCACATGAGTCAATTCCTTTAAGTAAACCTTTCTGTATACACACGTCTTGTTTTTTCTGTTTCTCTGGAGAACCCTAATTAACACAGAGGACAATAAAATGGTAGTGAGTTGCATGCTCTAAGAACAGTCCTTAAGAATCCATTGTCAGTCATTAGAAAAATGCAAATCAAAATCACATTGAGATACCATCTTATACTAGTTAGAATCGCGATCATTAAAAAATCAGAAGAGGGAATGCTGGGAAGATGGCCGCCTAAGAACAGCTCAGGACTTCAGCTCCCAGTAAAAGTGCAGAGGGTGAGTGGACGCCGCATTTCCAGACGAACTCTTATTGGCCACAGACCAGGAGATACCCAGGCAAGAGGGTCGCCAGCGTCGCAGTCCCAGCCGGTGCGGCTGTTTTGGCCCCCGCGGGGCTGATTCCGCCCGCGCGGCTGCTGTGACCACTCCCTGTTGCTGCGGTTCTCCGTACAAAAGCCACTGGTCTGGGAGCCCCTTAGCTGGCGAGCAGAGCCCTGAGACGGCAGAATAGCCCATTCATCTGAAATAGCGAGTCAGGCCAGGAGATTCCTAGGCAAAAAATCCGCCAGGAGCCGGCGCCGCAGTTCGAGCCGACTCCGTGAGTCGCAGCACGGGAGATCCCGGCGCCTTTTCAACAAGCGACCGGAATGCGGGGTCATTCAACTTAAAAGACTCTGAGTCAGGGAGCCAGGTGATCAGGCTCGGTTGGTCCCACCCCTCCACCCCCAACAACAACGAAAACAAAAACAGTAATTGGAAACCCTCTGGGTAGAGCCCTTCAAACCAAGCACAGCTGAACCGGGACGGTCCGGCTTGGTGGGGGAGGGGCTTCCGCCATTACTGAGACTCCACCGCTACGGAGGCAGGCTGCCGTTGCCGAGGCAACCCGCCGTTGCCGAGGCAACCTGCCACAACAGAGAGAGTCCCCCATAACAGAGGCGGGGCCACCGTTGCTGAGACAGTTCTATCTACGCCCATATAAAAAGGACTACAGGGAAGAGCTCAGGGCAGCTGGGCGGAGCTCACAGCAGCTCAGCAAAGCCCCTGCGGGCAGGCAGTGGCTAGGCGTGCTGCTAGCTGGGTGGGTCAGACCCGAAAGAAAAATCAAAAAAGGAAGTAGTGCAACGGAAACTCATAAAGCTCCAACTCCCTGGGACAGAGACAGACAACAGGTGGAAAAACCCACAAAAATGGGAAGAAACCAGCGCAAAAAGGATGAAAACTCCCGAAACCAGAACACCTCTCCTCCTAAAAGGGATCACAACTCCTCACCAGCAAGGGAACCAGACCGGATGGAGAAGGAGGGTGATGAAATGACAGAATCAGACTTCAGAAGGTGGGTAGTAAGAAACTACAGTGAGCTAAAAGAACATGTTCTAACTGAACACAAAGAAAAGAGGAACCTTGAAAAAAGATTGGACGAACTGCTGACGAGAATGGACAGCATAGAGAGGAGTATAAGTGAATTGATGGAGCTGAAAAACGCAACACGAGAACTTCGTGAAGCATGCACAAGCTTCAACAGCCGAATTGACCAAGCAGAAGAAAGGATATCAGAGGTCGAAGATCAACTCAATGAAATAAAAAGAGAAGGCAAGAACAGAGAAAAAAGCGCAAAAAGGAATGAACAAAATCTTCAAGAAATGTGGGACTATGTGAAAAGACCTAATCTACGTCTGATAGGTGTACCTGAATGTGATGAAGAGAATGAATCCAAGCTGGAAAATACTCTTCAGGATATTATCCAGGAAAACTTCCCCAACCTAGCAAGGCAGACCAATATTCAAATCCAGGAAATACAGAGAACACCACAAAGATATTCCTCAAGAAGAGCAACCCCAAGGCACATAATCGTCAGATTCACCAGGGTTGAAATGAAAGAGAAAACGCTAAGGGCAGCCAGAGAGAAAGGTCGGGTTACCCACAAAGGGAAGCCCATTAGACTCACAGCAGATCTCTCAGCAGAAACCCTACAAGCCAGAAGAGATTGGGGGCCAATATTCAACATCCTTAAAGAAAAGAACTTTCAACCCAGAATCTCCTATCCAGCCAAACTAAGCTTCATAAGTGAAGGAAAAATAAAATCCTTTGTGAACAAGCAAGCACTCAGAGATTTCATCACCACCAAACCTGCTCTACAAGAACTCCTGAAAGAGGCTCTACACATATAAAGGAACAACCAGTACCAGCCACTCCAAAAACACACCAAATGGTAAAAGAGCATCAACACAATCAAGAATCTGCATCAACTAACCAACAAAACAGCCAGGTAGCATCAAAATGACAGCATCAAATTCACACATAACAATACTATCCCTAAATGTCAATGGACTAAATGCCCCAATCAAAAGACACAGACTGGCAAATTGGATAAAAAGCCAAAACCCATCAGTGTGCTGTATCCAGGAAACCCATCTTACATGCAAGGATACACAAAGGCTCAAAATAAAGGGATGGAAGAAGATCTACCAAGCAAATGGAGAGCAAAAAAAGGCAGGACTTGCAATTCTCATCTCTGATAAAATAGACTTTAAAGCAACAAAGATCAAAAGAGACAAAGAAGGACATTACATAATGGTAAAAGGATCACTGCAACAAGAAGAGCTAACGATCCTAAATATATATGCACCCAATACAGGAGCACCCAGATACATAAGGCAAGTTCTTAATGACTTACAAAGAGACTTAGACTCCCACACAATAATAGTGGGAGACTTTAACACCCCATTGTCAATATTAGACAGATCATCCAGACAGAAAATCAACAAGGATATCCAGGACCTGAATACAGACCTGGAACAAGCAAACCTAATAGACATTTACAGAACTCTCCACCCCAAATCCACAGAATATACATTCTTCTCAGCACCACATCACACCTACTCTAAAATTGACCACATAATTGGCAATAAATCACTCCTCAGCAAATGCAAAAGAACAGAAATCATAACAAACAGTCTCTCAGACCACAGTGCAATCGAGTTAGAACTCAGAATGCAGAAACTAACTCAGAGCCGCACAGCTTCATGGAAACTGAACAACTTGCCCTTGAATGTTGACTGGATAAACAATGAAATGAAGGCAGAAATAAAGATGTTCTTCGAAACCAATGAGAACGAAGACACAACATACCAGAATCTCTGGGACACATTTAAAGCAGTCTCTAGAGGAAAATATATAGCAATGAGTGCCCAAATGAGAAGAAAGGAGAGATCTAAAATTGACACCCTATCATCAAAATTGAAAGAGCTAGAGGAGCAAGATCAAAAAAACTCAAAACCTAGCAGAAGACAGGAAATAACTGACATCAGAGCAGAACTGAAGGAAATAGAGACACAAAAAACTCTTCAAAAAATCAATAAATCCAGGAGCTGGTTTTTTGAAAAGATCAACAAAATAGACAGACCATTAGCCAGATTAATAAAAAAGAAAAGAGAGAATAACCAAATTGATGCAATAAAAAACGATAAAGGGGATATCACCACAGATTCCACAGAAATCCAAACCATCATCAGAGATTATTACAAACAACTCTATGCACATAAACTAGTAAACCTGGAAGAAATGGATAAATTCCTGGACACCTGCATCCTCCCAAGCCTAAACCTGGAAGAAGCTGAAACCCTGAATAGACCAATAACATGGTCTGAAGTCGAGGCAGCAATAAAGAGCCTACCACCCAAAAAAAGCCCAGGTCCAGATGGGTTCACAGCTGAATTCTACCAGACATACAAAGAGGAGCTGATACCATTCCTTCTGAAACTATTCCAGACAATCCAAAAAGAGGGAATCCTTCCCAAATCATTTTACGAGACAAACATCATCCTGATACCAAAACCCGGCAGAGACTCAACAAGAAAAGAAAATCTCAGGCCAATATCCATGATGAACATAGATGCAAAAATCTTCAATAAAATACTGGCAAACCGATTGCAACAGCATATCAAAAAGCTCATCCACCATGATCAAGTAGGATTCATCCCGGGGATGCAAGGCTGGTTCAACATAGGCAAGTCCATAAACGTAATTCACCACATAAACAGAACCAAAGACAAAAACCACATGATTATCTCAATTGATGCAGAGAAGGCTTTTGACAAAATTCAACAACCTTTACGCTAAAAACCCTCAATAAACTAGGTATTGACGGAACGTATCTCAAAACAATAAAAGCTATTTACGACAAACCAACAGCCAATATCATACTGAATGGGCAAAAACTGGAAGCATTCCCTTTGAAATCTGGCACTAGACAAGGATGCCCTCTCTCACCACTCCTATTCAATATAGTACTGGAAGTTCTAGCCAGAGCAATCAGGCAAGAAAAAGAAATAAAGGGTATCCAAATTGGAAAGGAGGAAATCAAATTGTCTCTATTTGCAGATGACATGATTGTATATCTGGAAGACCCCATCATCTCAGCCCAAAGTCTCCTGAAACTGATAAACAACTTCAGCAAAGTCTCAGGATACAAAATCAACGTGCAAAAATCACAAGCTTTCCTATACACCAGTAATAGACTTCAAGAGAGCCAAATCAAGAACGAATTGCCATTCACAATTGCTACAAAGAGAATAAAGTACCTAGGAATACAACTAACAAGGAACGTAAAGGACCTCTTCAAGGAGAACTACAAGCCCTTGCTCAATGAAATAAGAGAGGATACAAACAGATGGAGAAACATTCCATGTTCATGGTTAGGAAGAATCAACATCGTGAAAATGGCCATACTGCCCAAAGTAATTTACAGATTTAACGCTATTCCCATCAAGCTACCAATGACCTTCTTCACAGAACTGGAAAAAAACACCTTAAACTTCATATGGAACCAAAAGAGAGCCCGCATAGCCAAGTCAATTCTAAGCAAAAAGAAGAAAGCAGGAGGCATCACACTACCGGACTTCAAACTATACTACAAGGCTACAGTAATCAAAACAGCATGGTACTGGTACCAAAACAGAGATATAGACCAATGGAACAGAACAGAGGCCTCAGAGGAAATACAACATACCCACAACCATCTGATCTTCGACAAACCTGACAAAAACAAGCAATGGGGAAAGGACTCCCTGTTTAATAAATGGTGTTGGGAAAACTGGCTAGCCATGTGCAGAAAGCAGAAACAGGACCCCTTCCAGACACCTTACACCAAAATTAACTGCAGATGGATTAAAGACTTAAACATCAGACCTAATACCATAAAAACCTTAGAAGAAAATCTAGGCAAAACCATTCAGGACATAGGTGTAGGCAAGGACTTCATGACCAAAATGCCAAAAGCAATGGCAACAAAAGCCAAAATAGACAAATGGGACCTAATCAAACTCCACAGCTTCTGCACGGCAAAAGAAACAGTCAGTAGAGTGAATCGGCAACCAACAGAATGGGAAAAAATTTTTGCAGCCTACCCATCTGACAAGGGGCTGATATCCAGAATTTACAAAGAACTAAAGCAGATCTACAAGAAAAAAACAAACAAGCCCATTCAAAAATGAGCGAAGGATATGAACAGATACTTTACAAAAGAAGATATACAGGAGGCCAACAAACATATGAAAAAATGCTCATCATCACTGGTCATCAGAGAAATGCAAATCAAAACCACATTGAGATACCATCTCACACCAATTAGAATGGCGATCATTAAAAAATCTGGAAACAACAGATGCTGGAGAGGATGTGGAGAAATAGGAACACTTTTACACTGTTGGTGGGAATGTAAATTAATTCAACCATTGTGGAAGACAGTGTGGCGATTCCTCAAGGACCTAAAAATAGAAATCCCATTTGACCCAGCAATCCCATTACTGGGTATATATCCAAAGGATTATAAATCATTCTACTACAAGGACACGTGCACACGAATGTTCATTGCAGCACTGTTTACAATAGCAAAGACCTGGAACCAACCCAAATGCCCAACGATGATAGACTGGATAGGGAAAATGTGGTACATATACACCATGGAATATTACACAGCCATCAAAAACGATGAGTTCACGTCCTTTGTAGGGACATGGATGAACCTGGAAACCATCATTCTCAGCAAACTGACACAAGAGCAGAAAATCAAACACCGTATATTCTCACTCATAGGCGGGTGTTGAATAATGAGAACACATGGACACAGGGAGGGGAGCACTACACACTGGGGTCCGTTGGGGGGAAATGGGGGAGGGGCGGGGGGGTGGGGAGGTGGGAGGAGATAGCATGGGGAGAAATGACAAATACAGGTGAGGGGACGGAAGGCAGCAAACCACACTGCCATCTGTGTACCTATGCAACAATCTTGCATGTTCATCACATGTACCCCAAAACCTAAAATGCAATAAAAAAAATAAAATAAAATAAAATAAAATAAAAGAAAAAGAAAAAAAAATCAGAAGACAACAGATGCTGGAGATGATGTGAAGAAATAGTAATACTTTTACAATGTTGGTGGGAGTGTAAATTAGTTCAGGCATTGTGAAAGGCAGTGCACCCAAAGGATTATAAATCATGCACTCCACGATTTATAATAAACATGGAGTAGCAGCAAACAGCCTCAGCAATGGCAGACCAGACTGCCTCAGTAGCGGCAAACTGCCTCAGTGATGGCAGACCGGACAGCCTCGGTAGCAGAGGACTGCTTCAGTAATGGTGGACCACACTGCCCCAGTAGTGGTGGACTGCCTCAGGAATGGCAGACTAGACTGCCTCGGTAGCAGCGGACTGCCTCAGTAATGGCAGACCGGACTGCCTTGGTAGTGGTGAACTGCCTCAGTCATGGCAGTCTGGACTGCCTCAGTAGCAGTAAACTGCCTCAGTAATGGTAGACCAGACTTTCTCGGTAGTGGCGGACTGCCTCAGTAATGGTGGACCAGACTGCCTCATAGGGGCAGACCACCTCAGTAATGGCGGACCAGATTGCCTCAGTAGCGGAGAACTGCCTCAGTAATGGTGGGCTAGAGTGCCTCAGTAGCAGCGAACTGACTCCTAATGGCGGACCAGACTGCCTCGGTAGCAGCGAACTGCCCAGTAATGGAGGAACAGAGTGCCTCAGTAGCGGCGAACTGCCTCAGTGATGGCAGACCGAACTGCCTCAGTAGCGCGGGACTGCCTCAGGAATGGCACACCAGACAGTCTCGGTAGCAGAGGACTGCCTCATTAATGGCAGACCGGACTGCCTCAGTAGCAGAGAACTGCCTCAGTGATGGCAGACCGGACTGCCTCAGTAATGGCAAACTGCCTCGGTAGAAATGGGCTAGACTACCACAGTAGTGAGGAACTGCCTCAGTAGAGGAGTACCGGACTGCCTCGGTAGCAGTGGACTGCCTCAGTGATGATGGACCGGACTGCCTCAGCAGTGAACTGCCTCAAGTAATGGCGGACCAGACTGCGTCGGTAGGGGTGGACTGCCTCACTAATGGTGGGCTAGAGTGCCTCAGTAGCAGCGAACTGACTCTGTAATGGTGAAGCAGACTGCCTCGGTAGGGGCGGACTGCCTCAGTAATGGCGGGCCAGAGTGCTTCATTAGTGGTGAACTGCCTCAGCAATGGCAGACCAGACTGCCTCAGCAGTGGCAAACTGCCTCAGCAGAAATGGGCTAGATTTCCCCAGTAGTGAGGAACTGCCTCAGTAGAGGGGCACCAGACTGCCTCAGCAGCGAACTGCCTCAGTAATGGTAGACCGGCCTGCCTTGGTAGCAGCGGACAGGACTGCCTCTGTAGTGGCGGGCTGCCTCGGTAATGGCGGACGCCCTTCTCCTCACGGAGCTCGACTGTCCCGGGTCCAGCTGTGCTTGCTGCGGAACTCTCAAGTCAGAGCGTTTCAGACTGCCAGTCTCTGCAGGGGTGGGACCCTCCGAGCCAGATCACCAGGCTCCCTGCTTTCGGCACCCTCTTTTTCAGTTGAATGGGTGGCTATGTCTCCCAGGCTTTCCAGGAGCCAGTTGAATCGGACGCCCAGATTTGTGTGAGTTTTGTGCAGAAACCTGCAGCGCCTGCTGAAACAGCCGAGCTGGAAACCTCTGGCGCTTTTTGGCCGGGGAATCTCCTGGTCTGTGGGTGGTTAAAAACTGCGGGAGAGGCTGCAGTATCTGAACCGGAGTGCGAGAGAGGATGGAAAAGCCCCGATGGCCTCCATTGGGAAGGGAGGGGCGTCCTCTGGGGATTGTACTACCCAGGTGAGGTAGCGCCTCACCCTGCCTTGGCTTGCCCTTCCTGGGCTACACACACTGTGCCACCAGTCCCACTGAGGTGCACCTGGTACCTCGTTTAGAAATGCAGAGATAACTCACTCTCTGCGCAGTTCTCACTGGGAACTGCGCTCCAGAGCTGCTCCTATTTAACTATCTTGCTCCGCCTCCCCTCCCACCTCATTTTTTAATTTTTTGTAGAGAGGAGGTCTCATTATATTGCCCAGGCTGGTCTCGAACCTCTGGGCTCAAGCAATAATCTTTCTTTTCTTTTCTTTTCTTTTTTCTTTTCCTTTCTTTCTCTTTTCTTTCTTTCCCTCCTTCCCTCCCTCCCTTTTTTTCTTTCCTTCCTTTCTTCCTCCTTTCTATCT
Source organism: Saimiri boliviensis (assembly GCF_048565385.1). Classification (NCBI taxonomy): domain Eukaryota; kingdom Metazoa; phylum Chordata; class Mammalia; order Primates; family Cebidae; genus Saimiri; species Saimiri boliviensis. Next base: position 123,648,927 of record NC_133449.1, read on the forward strand.
TTCTTTCTCTTCTTTTTTTTTTTTTTAAATATGGGGTTTCACCTAGATGGGCAGGCTGATTTTGAACTCCTGACTTCAGGTGATCCACCCACCTTAGCCACCGAAAGTGCTAGGATTACAGGCATGAGCCACCACACCCGGCCTATTTTCTTTTTTAACTGGGTCTCACTGTTGCCCAGGCTGGAATGCAGTGGTGCAATCTTGGCTCACTACAACTTCTGCCTCCCAGGCTCAGGTGATCCTTCCACCTCAGCCTGCCAAGTAGCCAGCTGGGCTAACAGGCTGGTGTCACCACACATGGCTAATTCTTCTGTGTTTTTTTGTAGAGAGAGGGTTTGGTTATGTTGCCCAGGCTGGTCTCAAACTCCTGGGCTCACGATCTGCCCACCTTGGCCTCCCAAAGTGCCAGGATTATAGGTGTGAGCTGCGTGTCTGGATATCCTTTTACTTTCAACCTGCCTGTATTGTTATACTTAGAGTGAATTTATAGCTGGGCACAGTGGCTCACAGTTGTAATCCCAGAGTTCAAGACCAGCCTGGCAACATGGTGAAACCCCATCTCTACTAAAAATACAAAAATTAGGTGGGTGTGGTGGTGCATGCCTATAATCCCAGCTACTTGGGAGGCTGAGGTAGGAGAATCGCTTGAACCCAAGAGGCGAAAGTTGCAGTGAGCTTGGATTACACCACTGCACTCTAGCCTGGGGGATAGAGTGAGACTCTGCCTCCAAAAAAAAAAAAAAAAAAAAACAAAAATAAATAAATAAATAAAGTGAATTTCTTACAGGTAAAAAATAAATAAATAAATAAGCAAAAGCATCCCAGCAGCCATACTCTGACAGCTGTGCACGATGCAATCCTTGAGGACTTGGTTTTCCTAAGTGAAATTGTGGGCAAGAGAATCCATGTGAATCTGGATGGCAGCCGGCTCATAAAGGTTCATTTGGACAAAGTACAGCAGAACAATGTGGAACACAAGGTTGAAACTTTTTCTGATGTCTATAAGAAGCTCATGGGCAAGGATGTTAATTTTGAATTACCAGAGTTCCAATTGTAAGCAAAATGACTAAATAAAATACATATTCACTGTAAAAAAAAAAAAAGATATTTTAAAAATAATATTCTAGTTTGAGGAAGTTGACACTTAGAGTATTGTCTGTTCTCTGGACAAAATATCAAGAAATTTTGTGGATCAGCTTTTATCCAAGGGAGAATGGTTAATTTTCTGTCTCCTACATAAATTAAGAAAATGTGTGAGTCCTTAAGGTTAAGCCCCAAGTTTGAACATTCATGTGATCAAACTTGACTTTCTACCATCTCCAAGAGACTTTGCATATAGATAACATGATTTCATCACATGGACAAAGCAACCATCCAATTTAGAAAGCAGAAGTGTAACAGAATGAGATTGGAGGTGTGAAGGAGTTGAAACCAGAGATATTTGCACCAAAGTTGTCCATATTTATTAGGCCTTGGCCAACTCATTGAAACATTGTCAACCTCACAAATCTAAATTGCTATGAAATACTGTCTTGAATAAATTATCCCAGTGCCCTGAAAAATAAAATAAAGACACATGCACATGTATGTTCATTGCAGCACTGTTTATAATAACAAAGACTTGGAACCAACCCAAATGCCCATCAATGATAGACTGGATAAAGAAAATGTGGCACATATACATCGTGGAATACTATGCAGCCATAAAAAAAGGATGAGTTCATGTCCTTTGCAGGGACATGGATGAAGCTGGAAACTATCATTCTCAGCAAACTGACACAGGAACAGAAAACCAAGCACCACATGTTCTCACACATAAGTGAGTGTTGAACAATGAGAACACAAGGACACAGGGAGAGGAATATCACACACCGGGGCCTGTCAGGGGGTTGGGGGAGAAGGATAGCAGGGGGTGGGAGGATTGGGGAGGGATAATATTAAGAGAAATACCTAATGCAGATGACGGGGGGATGGATGCAGCAAACCACCATGGCATGTGTATACCTATGTAACAATCCCACACGACCTACACATGTACCCCAGAACTTAAAGCATAATGGCAAAAGACAAAAAAGGATCCGGTGTCACAGAAAACCACCTCCATCTGGAAGTGTGTGAAAGAAGGCTTGGGACATTCGAGCTGGGACCTGAATGCCAAGTTTTTGTTAAAAGCTGAGAAAAGAGCCAGGCGTGGTGGCTCACACCTGTAATCCCAGCACACTGGGAGGCCGAGGTGGGTGTATCACCTGAGGTCAGAAGTTCAATACCAGTCTGGGCAACATGGTGAAATCTGGTTTCTACTAAAAATACAAAAAAATTAGCCAGGCATGGTGACACTTGCCTGTAATCCCAGCTACTCAGGAGGCTGAGACAGGAGAATTGTTTGAACCTGGGAGGTGGAGGTTGGAGGGAGCCGAGATTGTGCCACCGCACTCCAGCCTAGGCGAAAAGAGCGAGATTCCATCTCAAAAAATATATCTGTATCTATATATAGATATAGATATAGATATAGATATAAAGATTTTCCAAGCATCACTCAACAGGATCATGCTCACTCCCTCCATTTCCTTAGTAGTCATATGAACTTTAATCAAATTCTCTTTCTCTTGAAAATTCTCTTCCCCAGACTGTTCCAGCCTATTGTCTCATTTGAGGACCCAGCTGTGTGACCTAGACAAATCCCCTAATGTCCATGAGCCTCAGTTTACTCCTTGCCAAAAGCCTATTTCATGGGGTTCAGGAAGACACTTTGCACACTTCCAAGGACCTTATAATTCTGTATTGTTATTAAAGTGTTCAGCAAGTTCATACCTTAAGGAACATCAGTGATTTTCTTCGGGCCTCCATCCAAGGAAGTAGGGAAAGAGGCTTACCTTATAGCATGCACCATATAAATTAGCTGCAAAGAAAGACAAATATTTAACAAATTTAAATAATCAAATAATTTTATAAAAGATTGTAAAATCTTATAATCTGGAGTTTCATTAAAAATAGAGACACTCCTGGGACATTAGTGGCAAGGGGCAAGAGGAAAGAGGAGCTGGCATCTTGTGCTCCCCCAAAAACACAGTTGGATGCAAAGCCTCAATGTCTGAACCTGAAATTGGCATCAAGGGAGGACAGCTAGGTGGGCTGCTCTCTGAAATGGAAAAAGCATTCACTGTGGAAGAATGGGGAGTCCTCTGCCCCACTCTCCCCACTACGTAAAAAAGCAAGAATTAATTAAGATGGAAACTTCTTGGCCACAGACTATAATCACCCTAGGACACCTGGATGAGATGACCCTGCAGAGAGCCCCATGACATCATTACATCTGCAGAGCCCCATCACAGATTCCTGAGAGTCAGGGTAGTTCAATCGAGGGCATTAACTGGGGACCTTCCCAGTGGCCTGATGTAAGCCAGTCATTCAGGGGATAAACTTCTTTATCTGGGGCTCTTTACTTACCCCAGGCCCTACTGGACCAAGATTCTCTTTCAATAACCAGTTCTGTTGTTCAAGGATAAAGAGGAAATGCCCCATGGACAGAAGAAACTAAATCCCTGCAGAATTCAATTGGCTGCTGCATCCATTTAGAAGATTAAAAATATACTGAGCACATACTGTTTCCCTCTTAGGAGGAGCAAGATACTAACTAGATTACTCTAGGGATGTTCCTTAAGTCTCAGGACAAATTAAAGTCCAGACACACATTATTTGTGTGAATTGAAGAGATCTTATGTCTAGAGCCTCAAACTGGCAAACGAACCAAAAAGGGAAATTTAAAAAAGAGAAAGGAGAAAAAAAAAATGTGGAGGGGGGGGGGAAGGCAAAGCATTCAGAGCCCAAAGTGGTATCATGGCAAGACAAGGGGCCTTTTGAGTCTCTGAGACCTGAGTTTGAATTTTAGTTCTACTCCCTTGTTAGTTTTGTCATCTTATCTTTCTTTCTCTCTTTGGCTCAATCTCTTTATCGGTAATATCTAGCGATACCTACTTTTCAGTAACATTGTGAAGACTAAGATCACAGAAGAGATGATGCTATTTGTCGGTTGAGTAGGCTTTCAACAAATAGTTTCAGTTACTATCATTTCACCAGAAATGGCTCTTTATGTTCGAGTTAAAATGCATTGGATAATTGTTTTGTAATACAAGCAGCAGCAAAATTATAATCAAAAGAGCAACACAGCATGTGCCATGTAGAATTCTGTGCTACTGTTTGGTTTAGAAGTCAACATTTTCAACTTTATTTTATGCCCAATGCAGAAATGCCTCAAGTTTATTTACCAACTAGACATTAATGTGTGTTCTAAGGGAAATTACCCTCACCAGGATCTGACTCTGGCTATAAAATGTAAAATAACAAATCACTTAGTGAAAGAAAAAAAAAAATTTGCTTTTAAATAAAGATGAGGAGGATAGTGGAGTTCATAAAATAAGTCAGTCATATCTGTGCTTTGCTCTCTTCAACACATCACTAAAATCAAGGGTCCTCCTGTCTCCATTTATCTTAAACTGAACTGAGGTTCCCAGCTCGTGGAAATGAGACCACAAATGATCAATTACATCTTAGTGCACGAAGTCAAAGGGTAAATGTATTATTGCTCACCACAGGCCGACCCTAACCTCAGGATTAACGCCATAAACAAAAAAAAAAAAAAAAAAAAGGGAAAACATAGTTAAGCCTGTGAAGACACTGGCTTCAGTCTCCAAAAAATTACAAAAGGGAAATAATGACACCTACCGTTAGAAACAAGAACAGACAAGGAACTTGGAGAGGGCCGTGTGTAAGGAGGCGTGGTTTATTCTAGGAGCTGCAGGGACCCGGCTCCCACAAGTGGTGTGTTTTCCTGTTGAGACCTGACTGGGCACGAGGGCCTGGCTTCTTCTTGAGGGATCTCTGCAGGAAACAAACAATTTATAAGCTCTCCATTTAAAATATTTTTAATTTTTTAATTAAGAAGCTTGGGCTTGCTTTGGTGACTATAACTTTTTTGCATTATATTTTATGCTTGAAATGGCCACACAATTTCTGATAAAGACTTGTTAATGATGATCTCCCCAAATTCCCAGTGGTCACCACTCATGGGAAAGCTTGTATGCACAGGTAATCATGAAATATTTTTAGTATTTTAACAATTCCAAAATTGTTGAAATTATGCTTAAAAGAAATAATAGCTCTTTGGCACGTGGAAATTTCTTGTAATAAGGTAAATGTTTTTTAGATTCAATCCAACCTTTTCATATTGAGTATTTTTAAATAATAATGAAACGATAATCTGCAAAATATATGAACTGTTGGAGGTGCCATCCTGCAGCAAGCTTAGACACGGCAGAGAGAGCTCGTCAGCCACAAGCGGACAGACAGCCAGGAACTGTGATATTTCTATTTCAGCGCTTCCGCCTGGAGCTGTGCTTCACACTATCCATGCTGAACCTCCTCATCGCCACCCCACTCTTACAATGACCACCTACCTCTTCCCTGCCCAGCCTCCAAGCCCTCCATTGCCCGCCCTACCCTGATCTCATCATCCATTCCTTTCCAGGCTTCACCCTGGCCAACCGACTTGGACTTTCTCTATGGCTCTTTTGTGCCCCAGGACCTTCACACAAGCTGTCCATTCCCTCTGCTTGGGACATTCCTCCCCTGTCTTCACCTGGCTAACCCCTATTCAGGTGTGTGTTTCTCAGGATGCCTTCTCTGACCCCTTAATCACAACAAAGTCTCCCCATGCTCACAATTTTGTATTTCAGGTTCCTCATGCGTAAAAACGGAAATAAAAATAGGTTTGTTTTGAGTAATAAATGAGATATAACACATTGAAGCACCTAGAACAGTGCCTGGCTTGCAATGAGGGTTGAATAAATCATCGTTGTGTTTTCCACTTTTCTTCTGTGGCCTGTATCGCAACTATAAATAGATACCGACTGGCTTGTATTTGTTCTCCACTAGGGTGTAAACTCTGTAATCTAAAGAACATATCTTTTTCTTTTTCCACCACTATCTATCAAGGCCTGGCATAGTCCCTGGTGTCAATATATATTTAAGGGTTTTGTTGTTGTTGTTATTTTATCTGTATGTTTTCATCTTCCTTTCAATTTTTATTTCAGGTTCAAGGGGCACATGCGAAAATTTGTTGCATGGGTAAATTGCATGTCACAGGGACAGATTGGTGTACAGATTATTTCATCACCAGGGAATGAACGTAGTACCAAATAGGTAGTTTTGTTGTTGTTGTTGTTGTTGTTGTTGTTGTTTTGTTTTTGTTTTTCAGACAGTGTTTCACTCTCATCCAGGCTGGAATGCCGTGGTGCGATTTCAGTTCACTGCAACCTCCACCTCCCAGGTTCAAGAGATTCTCCTGCCTCAGCCTCCCATGTAGCTGAGATTACAGGCATGCACCACCGTGCCCGGCTAACTTTTGTATTTTAAGTAGAAACAAGGTTTCACCATGTTGGCAAGGCTGGCCTTGAACTCCTGACCTCAAGTGATCCGCTTGCCATGGCCTCCCAAAGTGCTGAGATTGCAGGCATGAGTCACCACGCATAGCCCAAATAGGTGCTTGTTAAATCCTCACCCTCCACCTTCAAATAGACTCTGGTGTCTATGTGGTTGGTCATGGAAATTCTACACAGCAGAGAAACCATATCAAGTAATTGGAGGGTGGATCTGAAAAAGCTTAAAATGCTGATGTAAAAATACATCAGCCCCACTTCCTTTTGCTGTCCCCACCTCCCTAGACCCTCCCTGCCACACTTCCTTCCCCCCCCCCGCCCCCGCTTTTATCCCTTGCTGTCCCTGAATCTGTTTCTCTGGCATTCCATGTTCTCTGCACCATTCCCATAGCAGCTGGTTCACAGTAAGTGCTCAATAAACTTTACTGAATAAATGCTGGGACAACTGAAGAGCTGGATGAACAGAGGGAGGATGGATACAAAAGAGAATGAGAGGAGGATGGGGTACACACTCCCCCACTTAGCATGAAGGAAATTTCCTCTTGTGATTTCAAAAAGCCACTCCCCCAAAATCTCTAACCTGATGCTCCCCTAACCCAGTGAAAACAGAAGTGGTCCCTCTCCTTGAAGTTAATTTAAAACCTAAACATGAATCCAGTCTGATGGGCCCTTGACACTTAAGGCTCCCATCTGGGCGGCCTCTCCATTACTCCTAATGGCCAGCTTTGAAATGGAATTACTTCATTCTTCAAAGTAAAGTGCAGGGAGTTTTTCCCTCTCTGAACAGCAAGCACATACTGCAAAGGCATTCTGCTTCTATAAATATACTTTTCTAAATGTTAAAGGGTTAGAGCAATTTCCAAAGGTCTCTGCCTTGAAGGAGCCCTCCGATGATATTTAATTGAACTACTTTCGCATTGAGAAGTGAGGAAACTAAAATGTAAGAAGTGGAAATGCTTCTTGGTTTTATGTCAAAACATAGGCTTCTAGAAAAAATAATGGGAAAAAAATTTTCTGTTATTAAACTCAGGAAATGAATATAAACAGCTCAACCAAAGAGAGCAAAGTACCGGATTTTTGTAGGACAGTTGGAGGAAAAGCCATCTTCTTTAAAACTCTCATTTTAAACCCTTCACAACTGTTGAAGGCATTTTTATTGATAAAAATCACTAAAAATCTCTCCCCTTCCTTTGGCAGTCAAAATTGAGCATTCAATATAAACATGTCTGCTGCAAGTTTAAATATTAACTTCTTTCATCACATCCCCATGGTGTTTCCAGAGCAAATCCCTTTGAACAGAAGAAACTAAATTTTGTAAAAGTTGAAAAAAGAAAGAGACAGCTCACCTGAGTGAAGCAAACTCTCTGAAACCACGCAAATGATCTACTTGCCATTTCATATTTGTGAAAACATTTGAATGGAAATTGGCATATTTCAGCCTAAGTCACATTAAGGAGCCAACAATTAAATCTTTGTTCCAGCTCAATGTATTTATAATGTTGCTATAATTCTGAATTTGATGTGATGTTCTCTGATGGGAAAAAGGACTGGGAACTGCTGAATCAGCATTCACAGAATGCCAGAAAGAGAAGGTGAATGAGTATGATTACTGCACAGTTGCAACTGCTGAGCCCTGCAGAACCCCTGTGGACACCACGTGTTTAGACTACAATGTGAATGGCGCTATGATGGCAGAGTTGCATATTTGCAACTGTTTAAAATATTTACTATCTGTCTTTTTATAGAAAAAGTTTGCTATGCCAGGTATGGTGGCTTACACTTGAAACCCAAGCACTTTGGGAGGCCAAGGCAGGAGGATCACTAGAGCCCAGGAGTTCAAGACCAGCCTGGGCAACATAGCAAGACTCTATCTCTACAAAAAATTTAAAGATTAGCTGGGCATCGTGGGGTGCACACCTGTACTCCCAGCTACTTGGGAGACTGAGCTGAGAGGATCTCCTGAGTACAGGAGGCTGAGGCTGCAGTGAGCCATGATTGCACCACAGCACTCTAGCCTGGGTGACATAGTGAGACCCTGCCTCAAACAGGAAAGAAAAAAGAAAAGAAAAGAAATGAGAGGGGAGGAGAGAAGAGAGGAGAGGAGGAGAGGGGAGGGGAGGGGAGGGGAGGGGAGGGGAGAGTAGGGGAGGGGAGAGGAGAACGGGGAGGGAGGGAAACATTTACCGACCTCTGAATTATAAGGACACTGCTCAACAGGGCAAAGCTTGAGGAGAGGGGTCATGTCTTCTCTTATCCTTTTTCCAGGACTCTGTTTCCAGATCTGTAAATTAAAGCTAAAATTGTCTACTCTTTATGTCTTAGAGTGCTATGTGGGACATATTGGTTGAAGATTTTTAATGATTTTTTGTATTTTTTCAGTAAGAAACATACTGTGTAATTGAGAAAATGGAAAATGTGTTTCCGTTCTTTCCTTGATGCTCTCTATGCTATGAACTAAGAGTAAGTAATTCACTGAACAAAACAGTTCTGCAGTGAACAGCCTGTGCATCTGTAATTTGCACACTTTGCAGCTGTACTGCTGCCTTTTGTTAGGCTACCTAGCATGAAACGATTTCTCCAATTGAGTGGAACCCAAACCACAGGGAGGCTGGACCCAAAAATCTCACGATCGTAGCCAAAGGGGATGTGTATTTCCCCTTTTCCACTCCTTGCATCGGGTCCATGCTCAAAGTAAGCCAAACCAGTGTGCCTGCCCTGAACCCTAAATCTAAAGGGAGTGACACATAAATCCAGGCACAATGGAGACTATCAAAGCCAGCAGTAGTGGAGATGACAGTCCAGCCGTGGTGACGGAGAACGGGATTGCCATTATCACTGCTTGAGGGTGCCTGGGTGTAGCTAGCAGCCCACACTCGACTCACCAAACTCATACACCTAGTGGGTGGTGGTAAAGCGGGCACTTTTTTCTAATTCACATAAGTGAATAGCGGCAGTTCTGAGCTGAGGTTCAGGTAGAAGCACCTGCAGCAGCATCTATTCCAGGGTGTCTCCCTCGCACACTGCTCTCCAACCTTCCTGCTGGTTCTGTGAACTCTCCATCACCCTTCCAGTGCATCACTTTCCTGAAGTTTGCAAGAGTCAGTTTCTGTTGTTTGCACACCTATAAGAGCCCTGACTACACACCCTTACTTGCCAGCCAATCCCACCTTGTTTGGTCACCTAAGGGCCCCTGGCAAAGGCCAGACTTAATGGGGTGTGCAGAAGTAGAAGAGAAAGAATGTGTTAAATGAGACTATTGCTCCACTACCTGGATAATAGAAATCAGTCTCCACATATTAAATTTTTTAAAGACAGGCATTAGCTACCATCTATCCCAAACCCTTCATTTGCGGATGAAACTCAGAGGAAGCAGGTGAATTGTTCAAGGTCACCCAGCTACTTAACAGCAGCTTCTGTAAGACCCGCTGTCTCAGCTTCTCAATTGCATTATTTATGTGGGCACCATGATGATGTGGCTGGAGTTAAACAAAAGAGAGTCATCAATTCAGGTCACCAAGCTGTGCCTAAATGCTCACAGGATGCTTTGCTAAAGTCAATTTTGCCCTCAAACTTTAATCCTGGCCCAGAAGCATAACCCTGATTTACAAAATCTTAAAAACAAAATTGTGAGACAGTTTGAACATAAAAAAAAAAAATTCAGATTTGCAGGATGGAGATGCCTCCTCTTGTGGTTACTGGAGTGAAGCACTGAGGCTTCTGAAGTTGGACCTGGGACGTGCGTGGGTGACAAGCCACGGTGAACCACCACTAGGAGAGCCTTACGTGTCCATCTCTCCTAGAGTGAAATGGAGATTTTGTCTTGCAAATGCTGCAGATGATGCAGAAGTGGAGCCATGCTGGAGAACAGAAGTGCCTAATCCAAGTAATGTTTTGTTTCAGTAAATCACTTAATCTTTGTTCATAGCATAGAGAGCATCACTGCAAAAATGAAAACATATTTTTCACTTTCTCAATTGTATGATATGTTTCTTGGTGAAAAAAATACAAAAAATCATTTAAAAAAATGTTCAATCAATATGTCACACACAGCACTTTAAGACATAAAGAGTAGAAAATTTTAGCTCCAATTTATAGATCTAGAAATAAAGCAATAGAAACCACAGCCCCTCTCTTCAGGCTTTGTTCCATAGACCACAATGTGCTTATAATCCAAAGGTCAGCAAACGTCTTCTATACAGAGACAGATGGTAAATATTTCAGGCAGTTGCAATTACTCAACTCTGTCTTGGTGGCAGTATGTAAACAAATAGGAGTAGAAGTGTTCCAATAAAACTTTATTGAAAAAAACAGATGGTGGACCAAATTTAGCCCATGGGCCACAGATAGCCCAGCCGTCTATAGTCGATCGGAGTGCACAGTCTTAATCCTCTAACATCCACACATTCTATCATCACAGACTCTAAACTGCGTCTTGAACACCTTTCAATTGGTAATATCATATCTCAGATCCAGAGGTGGTAATTACTGCCGTAAGAGGCAACACCTCAGTTTTTCATAAACTGTTACAGAAGAGTAAACCTTTCCAACACATCCAAGATAATCTTTACTTACAAGGAGGACAAAACCTCCCTCACTGCCCCCCTGGGTTCCACTGTGCAACACGTTTCACATTGCAATTCAGTCCTCAAAATTAATATGCAAGCTTTCATCGTCTTTGCAAGCATTTTTGCCTCAAAAGCCAAGCAGTAGTCTCACAGTGACAACATGAGAATAACTTGTCATTCTGGTAATGGTCTAACTGCATATAAGTGTCTGTCATAATGAAAATTAGTCTCTTCCGTTTCAATTTATTTTGTCAACAATCCAAATGAAGCCTGAATATATCTTTCAACACCATGGCACGCAGACCAAATACGGAAGAGAACTTTAAAATGAACCTCATCATCATATGACTAAATATTTACATTAAAAAAGATTCTCTCTTCTGGAAGACATCCCAGCTCTACTGTTCTCCCCTGCCAGTACACCTGCAGCTTTTTGTAACTAATTAAGGAACTCCAGAAAACACATTCAAAAGGGCCTCCGAAAACAGACGCACTCTCCATTAATTAAACAAGCCAGAGCAATCACCCAGGCTTGTAATTGGAAAATGTGCTTCTTTCCTGCATTTTAAGGCAATCACATTTATTTGCAAATGTTTTTGATGGTTTCTCAAAAGAGAAAGCCGGCTAGCAGCAGGCTCTGGCTCTCTCTAGCAGGCAAGGCAGATGTTTGGGAAAGGTTGGAGGTATGAGGCAGAGTCACCCAGGTTCTCTAATTAGTACCTCTCCCTCCAGAAGACTGTGCTAATGAGATAAGGAAGTTTAAGTGCTAAAAAAAGAAAGCAAGCCTGCTAAGGCTACTTAAAGGTACAAAGACGGTCCCATGCTGTATACTCTTTAGGGCTCTAATTGGGGTATGTATTGATCTAAGTATGTGCAGAGTTAGCCCCCTCTTAGCTAAACTTACACGGTCTACAGTGCCACCACTGGAAGCAGGCGGAAGGCGGAGAAGGCCATTGGTGGGAAGAGTAAGAAAACACAATAGCCTGGAGTCTGTCATATTCTCCTGTCCTCCGGTTCGAAGCAATGTTTTAGGGAAACCCCAATCTTAAGTGAAATTCTCTTATGGTAGGATTATCTAGTACATCAGCATCCTAATTAGGGATTTCAGATGCCATGCCTCCAGCGGCCACTAGTAAGGTTATTAAACAACTGCTTCTCAGCAACACACCTACGTGTCTATACCCCTGTGATGTGGAGCTAAGACTCTGCAAATGAATTCCTTCTTTGCCAAATGACTTCCCGTTAGGGGCTGCTGATGTGGAGGGCACTTGACGGAGATTGGAAAGCTGGAGGCAGGGAAAAAAACTTGCTCTTTCTGTTTTGCTGTTGGCATCCCTCCAGATGGCCCTCACTGCAGCAGCAAGACATATAACAGCACCAGCTGGCAGCATACCCTTTTCAGACTTCTCAGTCCCACTTCCACAGGGCACCTCCTCCAAGAATCTAGGTTCCAAAAACTCCATCTTCATAACTTTGTTTCTCAAGCACTGTCTTAATCTAATCAGGCTGCTGTAACACAATATCTTAGACTGGGTAATTTAGAAATAATACAAATTTATATATTACAACTCTGAAGGCTGGGAAGTCCAAGATCAAGGTGCCAGCTGATTTGCTGTCTGGTGAGGGCTAACTCTTTGCTTCCAAGATGGGTCTTGTTGCTGTATCTTCTGGAGGGGACAAACACTGTGCCTTCACATGGCAGAAGGGACAGAAAGGCAAAAAAAGGGATGAACTCTCTCCCTCAAGCCCTTTTATAAAGGCGCTAATCCCATCCATAAGGGTGAAACCCTCATGACCTAATCATCCCCTAATGGCCCCACCTCAATATCATCACCATGGGTGTTAAATTCCAACATATGAATTTTGGAAGGACACATACATTCAAACCATAGGAGGCACTAAGGGTACTGTATCTTCCTGCAGATACTGCATTTTGATATCTCTGTGGTCCCTTTTTGCTTTTAGGTCCCTTTGAAATAGATCATTTAATTTAGAGAAAACTAGTACAACCTTTTTTCCCTCACTTGACTCTGACTGGTCCAATATTTAATGTCAGGAGTGATCCCAGAAACTGATCCTCAGATGGGATTCTGGGATGGATTTTGTCATTACCTTGGCCTTGAATGCAGTGATGGAGTGTCTGAGAAATGGAATGTTAATAATAGCAACCCATAGTAGTCAGTGGCATCATAATTAATCAAATTATCACCCACAATTGATCATGATAGATTGCCTACTGAAGCAATTGCCTTTGGAACCAAGTGGCTGCTGCACTTGACTATTAAAAGTTTGACAATGACTTCAAGGACTATATAGTGGGACAGCTATATCTATTTGCAGTGAAGAGATTAAGAAAATGACAAATTCAAAGCTTACTGCTCACCTTAAGTCACGGTCAGAGAACCAGAGAGGTTTAATTATTTCTTATAACTGCAGATTCTATCTCAACAAAAATCTAATGCAAAACCTAATTGTGAGTTACTGAATCACAATTTAAAATTGAATTGTCAGATCACTAAGTCTTGTATTTTAAGACATTGATTAGGAAAACATGGGACCCTGGATATAAAATAAGGATATGTGGGCGAGGCGCAGTGGTTCATGCCTGTAATCCCAGAACTTTGGGAGACCAAAGCTGGTGGATCAGGAGGTCAGGATTTTGAGATCAGCCTGGCCAACATAGTGAAACCCCATCTCTACTAAAAATACAAAAATGAGCTGGGCACGTTGGTGGATGCCTATAATCCCAGCTACTTGGGAGGCTGGGCAGGAGAATCGCTTGAATCTGGGAAGCAGAGGTTGCAGTAAGCCAAGATCATGCCACTGCACTCCAGCCTGGGCAACAGAGAAAGACTCAGTCTCAAAAAAAAATAATAAATAAAAATTAGGATATGTGGGTGGACTCAGATGAAGCTAAAAACCCTAAACCCCTGTCTTTCTGAGTTTCTTTTTCATAGAAAGGAGAAGCACTTCCTCCTGTGTCTAGGAAACTAATCTTCCTTTGCTTGAGGATCTTGTAACATTTCACCTGGCATCATGCAAGGATGTCTATTTTCCTCAAGACCCACCCAGTATTAGCTGTCTATTGTCACACAATTAATTCCTGTAAAACTTAGTGGCCTAAAGCAACAATAAACTTTTATTATCTCTCAGTTTCTATGAGTCTGGAATTCAGGCACAGCTTAACTGAGAAATTCTGGATCGGGGTCTCTCATGAGCTTGCAGTCAGGGTGTCAGCTGGGGATAAACCAACTATCATATGTCATATATACATGAATGATCAGGGAAGAGGCACTCAGCCACCAAGTCACCCTCTATGTGCTGAGCACCATTCTGAGAGTTCAGACACAGCAGGGAGTTCAACAAATACCCTTATCTCCCGGAGATTCCACTCATAAGCGTAGTTATGTGAAGCAAACCACAAACATAAAGGGAATTCTGGAAGCCCACCATGAAATCTGCCCTACTATCCTGCAACCTCAGCACTTCAGGGAATGTATATGATTATTATTACAACATACAGGCATACCCTGGGAGATTGTGAGCTTGGTTCCAGACTGGTGCACTAAAACAAATGTCACAATAAAGTGAGTCACACAAATTTTTTTGTTTCCCAGTGCATAGAGAAGTTATTTTTACTCTACGCCATAGTTCAGTAAGAGTACAATGCCATTATGTCTTTAAAATCAAAGTATATACGTTAATTTTAAAAATATGTATGGCTAAAAAAATGCAAATGATCACGTGAGCTTTCGGTAAGTCATAATCTTTTTTTTTTTTTTTTAGATGGTGTTTTGCTCTTGTTGCCCAGGCTAGAGAGCAATGGCGTGATCTCGGCTCACTGCAATCTCCATCTTCCCTGTTCAAGCGATTCTCCTGCCTCAGCTGCCCAAGTTGCTGAGATTACAGGTGTCTGCCACCATGCCTGGCTAATTTTTTGTCTTTTTAGTAGAGACAGGTTTCACCATATTGGTCAGGCTAGTTTCGAACTCCTGACTTCAGATGATCTTTCCTTTTTCTCATCTGCCCACCTCAGTTTTCCAAAGTGCTGGGATTAGAGGTGTGAGCCACCGTGCCTGGCAAAGTCATAATCTTTTGCTGGTAGAGAGTCTTCTCTCAATATTGATGGCTGCTGATTGATCAGGGCGGTGGTTGCTGAAGGGTGGGGTGGCCATGGCAGTTTCTTAAAATAAGTCAGTGAAGTTTGCCTCATTGATTAACTCTTCCTTTCATGAAATATTTCTCTGTACTATATGCTGTTGTTCAGTAGTATTTTACCCACAGTAGAACTTCTTTAAAAGTTGTATTCACGGCCGGGCGCGGTGGCTCACGCCTGTAATCCCAGCACTTTGGGAGGCCAAGGCGGGTGGATCACGAGGTCAAGAGATCGAGACCATCCTGGTCAACATGGTGAAACCCCGTCTCTACTAAAAATACTAAAAATTAGCTGGGCATGGTGGCGTGCCTGTAATCCCAGCTACTCAGGAGGCTGAGGCAGGAGAATTGCCTGAACCCGGGAGGCGGAGGTTGCGGTGAGCCGAGATCGCGCCATTGCACTCCAGCCTGGGTAACAAGAGCGAAACTCCGTCTCAAAAAAAAAAAAAAAAAAAGTTGTATTCAGTCCTGTCAAATCCTGTCACGACATTATCAACTAAATTTATGTAATATTCTAAACACTGTTGTCATTTCAACAATGTTCACAGCATTATTACGAAGAGTAGTTTCTATTTCAAGAAATCAGTTTCTTTGCTAATCTATAAGAAGCAACTCCTCATCCATTCAAGTTTTATGATATTGGAGCAGTTCAATCACATCTTCAGGTTTCAGTTCTAATTCCAATTATCCTGCTATTTGCACCACATCTGCAATGACTTCCTGCACCAAAATCTTGAGCCCTTCAAAGTCATCCATGTAGATTGAAATCACCTTCTTCCAAACTTCTGTTAATGTTAATATGTAAATCACAAATGTTCTTAAGGACATCTAGGATGGTGAATCTTTTCCAGATTTTCAATTCACTTTGCCCAGAAAAAAGCGCAAAAAGGAATGAACAAAATCTTCAAGAAATGTGGGACTATGTGAAAAGACCTAATCTACGTCTGATAGGTGTACCTGAATGTGATGAAGAGAATGAATCCAAGCTGGAAAATACTCTTCAGGATATTATCCAGGAAAACTTCCCCAACCTAGCAAGGCAGACCAATATTCAAATCCAGGAAATACAGAGAACACCACAAAGATATTCCTCAAGAAGAGCAACCCCAAGGCACATAATCGTCAGATTCACCAGGGTTGAAATGAAAGAGAAAACGCTAAGGGCAGCCAGAGAGAAAGGTCGGGTTACCCACAAAGGGAAGCCCATTAGACTCACAGCAGATCTCTCAGCAGAAACCCTACAAGCCAGAAGAGATTGGGGGCCAATATTCAACATCCTTAAAGAAAAGAACTTTCAACCCAGAATCTCCTATCCAGCCAAACTAAGCTTCATAAGTGAAGGAAAAATAAAATCCTTTGTGAACAAGCAAGCACTCAGAGATTTCATCACCACCAAACCTGCTCTACAAGAACTCCTGAAAGAGGCTCTACACATATAAAGGAACAAGCAGTACCAGCCACTCCAAAAACACACCAAATGGTAAAAGAGCATCAACACAATCAAGAATCTGCATCAACTAACCAACAAAACAGCCAGGTAGCATCAAAATGACAGTATCAAATTCACACATAACAATACTATCCCTAAATGTCAATGGACTAAATACCCCAATCAAAAGACACAGACTGGCAAATTGGATAAAAAGCCAAAACCCATCAGTGTGCTGTATCCAGGAAACCCATCTTACATGCAAGGATACACAAAGGCTCAAAATAAAGGGATGGAGGAAGATCTACCAAGCAAATGGAGAGCAAAAAAAGGCAGGAGTTGCAATTCTCATCTCTGATAAAATAGACTCTAAAGCAACAAAGATCAAAAGAGACAAAGAAGGACATTACATAATGGTAAAAGGATCACTGCAACAAGAAGAGTTAACGATCCTAAATATATACGCACCCAATACAGGAGCACCCAGATACATAAGGCAAGTTCTTAAGGACTTACAAAGAGACTTAGACTCCCACACAATAATAGTGGGAGACTTTAACACCCCATTGTCAATATTAGACAGATCAACCAGACAGAAAATCAACAAGGATATCCAGGACCTGAATACAGACCTGGAACAAGCAAACCTAATAGACATTTACAGAACTCTCCCCCACAAATCCACAGAATATACATTCTTCTCAGCACCACATCACACCTACTCTAAAATTGACCACATAATTGGCAATAAATCACTCCTCAGCAAATGCAAAAGAACAGAAATCATAACAAACAGTCTCTCAGACCACAGTGCAATCGAGTTAGAACTCAGAATGCAGAAACTAACTCAGAACCGCACAGCTTCATGGAAACTGAACAACTTGCTCTTGAATGTTGACTGGATAAACAATGAAATGAAGGCAGAAATAAAGATGTTCTTCAAAACCAATGAGAACGAAGACACAACATACCAGAATCTCTGGGACACATTTAAAGCAGTCTCTAGAGGAAAATATATAGCAATGAGTGCCCACATGAGAAGAAAGGAGAGATCGAAAATTGACACCCTATCATCAAAATTGAAAGAGCTAGAGGAGCAAGATCAAAAAAACTCAAAACCTAGCAGAAGACAGGAAATAACTAAGATCAGAGCAGAACTGAAGGAAATAGAGACACAAAAAACTCTTCAAAAAATCAATAAATCCAGGAGCTGGTTTTTTGAAAAGATCAACAAAATAGACAGACCACTAGCCAGATTAATAAAAAAGAAAAGAGAGAATAACCAAATTGATGCAATAAAAAACGATAAAGGGGATATCATCACAGATTCCACAGAAATCCAAACCATCATCAGAGATTATTACAAACAACTCTATGCACATAAACTAGTAAACCTGGAAGAAATGGATAAATTCCTGGACACCTGCATCCTCCCAAGCCTAAACCTGGAAGAAGCCGAAACCCTGAATAGACCAATAACATGGTCTGAAGTCGAGGCTGCAATAAAGAGCCTACCACCCAAAAAAAGCCCAGGTCCAGATGGGTTCACAGCTGAATTCTACCAGACATACAAAGAGGAGCTGATACCATTCCTTCTGAAACTATTCCAGACAATCCAAAAAGAGGGAATCCTTCCCAAATCATTTTACGAGACAAACATCATCCTGATACCAAAACCCGGCAGAGACTCAACAAGAAAAGAAAATCTCAGGCCAATATCCATGATGAACATAGATGCAAAAATCTTCAGTAAAATACTGGCAAACCGATTGCAACAGCATATCAAAAAGCTCATCCACCATGATCAAGTAGGATTCATCCCGGGGATGCAAGGCTGGTTCAACATACGCAAGTCCATAAACGTAATTCACCACATAAACAGAACCAAAGACAAAAACCACATGATTATCTCAATTGATGCAGAGAAGGCTTTCGACAAAATTCAACAACCCTTTATGCTAAAAACCCTCAATAAACTAGGTATTGACGGAACGTATCTCAAAACAATAAAAGCTATTTATGACAAACCAACAGCCAATATCATACTGAATGGGCAAAAACTGGAAGCATTCCCTTTGAAATCTGGCACTAGACAAGGATGGCCTCTCTCACCACTCCTATTCAATATAGTACTGGAAGTTCTAGCCAGAGCAATCAGGCAAGAAAAAGAAATAAAGGGTATCCAAATTGGAAAGGAGGAAATCAAATTGTCTCTATTTGCAGATGACATGATTGTATATCTGGAAGACCCCATCATCTCAGCCCAAAGTCTCCTGAAACTGATAAACAACTTCAGCAAAGTCTCAGGATACAAAATCAACGTGCAAAAATCACAAGCATTCCTATACACCAGTAATAGACTTCAAGAGAGCCAAATCAAGAACGAACTGCCATTCACAATTGCTACAAAGAGAATAAAGTACCTAGGAATACAACTAACAAGGAATGTAAAGGACCTCTTCAAGGAGAACTACAAGCCATTGCTCAATGAAATAAGAGAGGATACAAACAGATGGAGAAACATTCCATGTTCATGGTTAGGAAGAATCAACATCGTGAAAATGGCCATACTGCCCAAAGTAATTTACAGATCCAACGCTATTCCCATCAAGCTACCAATGACCTTCTTCACAGAACTGGAAAAAAACACCTTAAACTTCATATGGAACCAAAAGAGAGCCCGCATAGCCAAGTCAATTCTAAGCAAAAAGAACAAAGCGGGAGGCATCACACTACCGGACTTCAAACTATACTACAAGGCTACAGTAATCAAAACAGCATGGTACTGGTACCAAAACAGAGATATAGACCAATGGAACAGAACAGAGGCCTCAGAGGAAATACAACATACCCACAACCATCTGATCTTCGACAAACCTGACAAAAACAAGCAATGGGGAAAGGACTCCCTGTTTAATAAATGGTATTGGGAAAACTGGCTAGCCATGTGCAGAAAGCAGAAACAGGACCCCTTCCAGACACCTTACACCAAAATTAACTCCAGATGGATTAAAGACTTAAACATCAGACCTAATACCATAAAAACCTTAGAAGAAAATCTAGGCAAAACCATTCAGGACATAGGTGTAGGAAAGGACTTCATGACCAAAACGCCAAAAGCAATGGCAACAAAAGCCAAAATAGACAAATGGGACCTAATCAAACTCCACAGCTTCTGCACGGCAAAAGAAACAGTCAGTAGAGTGAATCGGCAACCAACAGAATGGGAAAAAATTTTTGCAGCCTACCCATCTGACAAGGGGCTGATAGCCAGGATTTACAAATAACTAAAGCAGATATACAAGAAAAAAACAAACAAGCCCATTCAAAAATGGGCGAATGATATGAACAGATACTTTACAAAAGAAGACATACAGGAGGCCAACAAACACATGAAAAAATGCTCATCATCACTGGTCATCAGAGAAATGCAAATCAAAACCACATTGAGATACCATCTCACACCAGTAAGAATGGTGATCATTAAAAAATCGGGAAACAACAGATGCTGGAGAAGATGTGGAGAAATAGGAACACTTTTACATTGTTGGTGGGAATGTAAATTAATTCAACCATTGTGGAAGACAGTGTGGCAATTCCTCAAGGACCTAAAAATAGAAATCCCATTTGACCCAGCAATCCCATTACTGGGTATATATCCAAAGGATTATAAATCATTCTACTACAGGACACATGCACACAAATGTTCATTGCAGCACTGTTTACAACAGCAAAGACCTGGAACCAACCCAAATGCCCAACGATGATAGACTGGATAGGGAAAATGTGGTACATATATAACATGGAATATTACGCAGCCATCAAAAACGATGAGTTCACGTCCTTTGTAGGGACATGGATGAACCTGGAAACCATCATTCTCAGCAAACTGACAGAAGAGCAGAAAATCAAACACCGTATATTCTCACTCATAGGCGGGTGTTGAACAATGAGAACACATGGACACAGGGAGGGGAGCACTACACACTGGGGTCCGTTGGGGGAAAATGGGGGAGGGGCGGGGGGGTGGGGAGGTGGGAAGAGATAGTATGGGGAGAAATGACAGATACAGGTGAGGGGACGGAAGGCAGCAAACCACACTGCCATGTGTGTACCCATGCAACAGTCTTGCATGTTCATCACATGTACCCCAAAACCTAAAATGCAAATATATATATATATATATACACACTTCTGCTTTTGAATAAAAAAAAAAGAAAGAAAAGAAAGAAGTACTTCGGATGGGTTAATTTATAAAGTGGTTTAGTTGGCTCACAATTCCACATGGCTGGAGAGGCCTCAGGAAACTTACAATTATGTCAAGAGGGGAAGCAAACATGTCCTTCTTCACAGGGCAGCAGAGGAGAGAAGTACAGAGTGAAGGGGGGAAAGCCCCTTATAAAATCATCAGATCTCCTGAGAACTCACTCACTATCAGGAGAACAACATGGGGGTAACCACCCTCATGATTCAATCCTCACCAGGTGGGGATTATGGGAACCATAATTCAAGATGAGATTTGAGTGGGGGGACACAACCAAGCCATATCACCACACAATGGAGAAAGGGCAGCCTTTTCAACAAATGGTATTGGAAAGACTAGACATACATATGCAAAGGAATGAGTTTGGACCCTTACCTAAAACCACATGCAAAAATTAACTTAAAATGAATCAAAGACCTAAATGTAAACCTTAAGACTAGAAAACCAGAAGAAAACACAGAGAGAAAACTCTTTGACTGGATTTGTCAATAATTTCTTGGATGTGAGACCAAAGCACAGGCCACAAAGGAAAAAAATAGATAAACTAGACCTCATCAAAAGTAAAAACTTTTGTGTATAAAAAACACTGTCAACAGTGTGAAAACGCAACCCATAAAATGAGATAAAACATTTGCAAATTATGTATTTATCTGGGGTTAATGTCTAGAACATATAAATAACTCGGTATTATGTATATATAAATGTATATATTTTAATTTTCTACATATTATATAATGTTTTGACATCTTTAAAAATTACCTTTCTAGCTGAAGGGAGACTTTCTAACTAGTCAATTCTTGGAGATAGCAATCATCCCAGACGCACAAACTAACCATTCTAGAGCCATGCCTCCTCTGTCAGCCTTGTACATCCCAAAGGCAATATTCCTCTGACTTAATCATCCCAGGACCAGGTGCCAGACAAACATGACCACTCCTAGAATCCAAAGCCCACAGAAAGTGTTCAAATTAGCCATTCCTAAATTGTTCACACTGCCCTGCTTTGCCTTTCCCATGTGAACCCCAACAAAGGCTCTGGCCTTACGCTTTTCCCTTGGTCTGTCTTCTGCCTTCTGATCACCCTGGTATCTTTCCCATGTGGCCCTGCATGGCATACTATGCCAATCCTCCTGTCTTTAGGAGTTCTAAATACAACAATCTTTGATTTATCCTGAGCCTCTCCTGTCTTCTCTTGTGGCCCCACCGTACTGACTATATCATAAAAGAACACGAAAAAAATTCCTGTAACTCCACAACCAAAAAAAAAAAAACTTGATTAAAAAGCATGCAAAGATGCAAGCCTTCAAAGCTCAACCAGGCCTGCATGAGTATGCACAGAAAATTGCAAAGCGGTTCCACTCTTCTCACCTTGGGGTTCATTCCCATTCCCATTATGTTCCCTGTCAGCAGGAAGAAGCCAGAGGAATTCACATAGCTTCATTGCCCCAGATTAGGAGCACCAGGTGCACATTCCCCACTCTTCACCGATCCCCTGTGAGCCAAGCTTCTGCAGCACAGCACCTAGACCAGAGCCTTGGCTGACATGCACCCTTCTCTGGGGGCCAGTAGGCACTGCACCTCTCCAGCATTAGGGCTCCATCTTCATTATGCCAAGCTCACTCATATGGCTTAACACCACAACCTCAGTTGCACGGAAATTTGGCCCAAGACTGGCTGTGACTCTGGTCCTGTGCAGCAGGGAACGCCACTTCCAAACCATACTTTCAGCCAGAGGAACAGACTGCCAGTCCTGCCCAGGGCAAGCCTGCATCTGAGCCAGCCAACCTGTCACACACCCTCCCAGAAGCAGAAGAGGCCCCTAGATCTCTGAGCAGTTTACATGCCCCCAGGCCAGTGAAATGGTTATACATCCATGCTCAGGACATGAAAAACAGCTCTACAGCACCCTTAAACCCCACAGATATGCCCCTGGCCTGTCCAATGGTCCTGTGCCCTTATAATGGCCTGAGAAACAGTCCTACAGGCCACCTATGGTGGGCACACCCCCAGGCCTACCAAATAGCCAAGAACCCACAACCCAGACCTGAGAAATAGCCCCATGGACCATAACCCAGCAGACATGCCCTCAGGCCAATTAAGAAATCCCATGCGCATATCCCAAGCCTACTAAACAGCCCCATGAGCCACCCTCCACAGAAATGCTCCCAGCCAAGCGGCTGTGTGCCTATGTCCTGGACCTGAGAAATAGTCCCATGGGCCTCCCTCAGCAGACATGAACCTAGGCCAGCCAAGCAGCCATGTACCTACATTCCATCCCTGAGAAACAGCCCTACAGGCCACTCCAGCAGGCATATCCCCAGGTCGACTGAGCAACTGCATGCCTATATTCCTGGCCAGAATAACAGCCCCATGGCCCCAGTCCCAGGAAGCCAGATTCCAAGTTGGCCAGCCCACCATGTGCATGCAACCCCAACCTGAGAAACCCCTGTGAGCCCACCCCTGGAAAAGTCACACTACTATCACCACAAACTCTCAATATAGGCCACTGAGAAACTCCAAATGCCACTAGTGTGACTTACAGCTGAGGAAACTACACAAAGACTACACTACTGCATCCAACTAGAATAAAGACCAATGCACTCCACCAAACTGACACCTCAAGACCCATTTGTACAAATAAGTATTTCCCTACAAAACCTACTCCATAAAATTGGAAGAGGTGGCTTTTTTAACAGATGCATAAAAATCAACATAGGGACATGTCAAACATAAAAAAGCAAGAAAATATGGCACCTCAAAAAGAAAACAATAACTCTCCAGTAACAGAATGCAATTACAAAAAATAAAAAAATACATAAAATACCAGAAAAAGAATTCAAAATGATAATCCTAAGAAAATCCAGTGAGATACAAAAGAATACAGATAGACAATTCAATGAAATCTGAAAAACAATTCATGATTTTAATGAGAAATTCAACAGAGAGAGATACCATAAAAAATAACCAAACAAATCCCAGAGCTGAAGAATTCAATGCATGAAATAAAAAATACAATTGAGAGCTTAAACAGCACACCGGAACAAGCAGAAGGAGGAATTTATAAACTTGAAGACAGATATTTTGACATAACATAAAGAGACCAAAAAAAAAAAAAAAAAAAAAAAAAAAAAAAAAACAAAGAAACAAAAATTTTGAAGAATGAGGAAAGCCTGCAAGATTTAAAAGACATCATTAAGTGAATGCATATTAGTATTAATATTATGGACATTCCAGAAGAAAAGGGGAAAAGTGAGGAAAACATATTTAATGAAATAATAGGGCCAGGTGTGGTGGCTCACACCTGTAATCCCAACACTTTGAGAGGTCAAGGCAGGTGGATTTATTGAGACCAGGAGTTTAAAACTAGCCTGGGCAACATGACAAAATTCTGTCTCTACAAAAAATGCAAAAATTAGCCAGAAGTGGAGGCACATACCTGTAATCCCATCTACTTGGGGGGCTGAAGTGGCAGGATCATTTGAGCCCAGGAGGCAGAGGTTGCAGTAAGCCAAGATCGTGCACCTATACTCCAGCCTGGGTGACAGAGCAAGAATCCATCTAGAAAGAAAGAAGATGGGAAGCATGGAAAGATGGGGAAGGAAAAGAAGGGAAGAAGGGAAGGGAAGGGAAGGGAAGGGAAGGGGAGGGGAGGGGAGGGGAGGGGAGGGGAGGGGAAGGGAAAGGGAAAGGGAAAGGGAAAGGGAAAGGGAAAGGGAAAGGGAAAGGGAAAGGGAAAGGGAAAGGGAAAGGGAAAAGGGGAGGGAGGAAGGAAGAAAGAAAGGAAAAAAGAGAAAGAAAGAATAGGAAATAATAGTAGAAAACGTCCCAGGTCTTGGGAGGGAGATGGATATCCAGGTCCGAAAAGCTAAAAGAATCCCAAATATATTCAACTAAAACAAGCCCTTTCTGAGGCACATTATAGTCAAACTGTCAAAAAATCAAAGAAAGAATTCTAAAAGCAGCAAGAGAAAAGTCAAGTCATATATAAGGGAATCCTAATTAGACTAACAGTGTAAATTTCTCAGCTGAAACCTTACAAGCCAGGAGAAAAATGGGATGATATATTCAAAGTACTAAAGCAAAAATATCTGAAATCCAAGAACATTATACACAGTAAAGCTTTCTTTCAAAAAATAAGAAATAAAATATTTGACAGACAAGCAAAAAGTAAGGGAATTCATCACCAATAGACTGACCTTGGTGGGGGGGGGAAATGGTCTCTCCTTATAAGTTTGGGTTTTAGAAGTCAAAAGCAAAAGGAAAAAAGAAAGAAAGAAAGAAAGAAATGTTCAAGGGTATATTAAATCTGGAAGTGAAAAGATGATAACCACCAACATGAAAACATGAGACCCTATAAAACTTAATACAGAAAAGAAAAAGAGAAAAGAATCAAACCTTATCATTACAGAAAATTACCCAACCAAAAATACAAACAGTAAAAGGGGAAATAAGGAACAGAGGATATATAAAACTTCAAAAAACAATCAATAAAATTACAGGAATACGTCTTCACCTATCAATAATAATCCTACATATAAATAGATAAAATTCTCCATTTATAAGATACAGGCTGGTTGAATAGATTTAAAAATGAGACCTGGCCAGACACAGTGGCTCACATCTGTAATCCCAGCACTTTGGGAGGCAAAGGTGGGCGGATCATAAAGTCAGGAGATCAAAACCATCCTGGTTAACATGGTGAAATCCTATAGGCTGCCTCTGCATATCACCTCTCTGATCAATTTTTTTCCTCTCTATGTCCCAAGTAATACCTGCGTTTGAGGCTCTGTCATCTCCCTCTAGCTATGGCATCAGCAACCTGTCTTTCCTCTTTTTTTTTTTTTTTTTTTTTTTTTTAGGACAAAGTTTCACTCTTGCTTTTATTGCCCAAGCTGGAGTGCAGTGGTTTGATCTCAGCTCACTGCATCCTCCACCTCCCGGATTCAAGTGATTCTCCTGCCTCAGCCTCCAGAGTAGCTGGGATTACAGGCACACACCACACCAACATGCCCAGCTGATTTTTGTATTTTTAGTAAAGATAGGATTGTACCATGTTGGCCAGGCTGTTCTCGAACTACTGACCTCAAGTGATCAACCCACCTCAGCCTCCTAAAGTGCTACCTGTCTCTCTGTTCTCAATCCTTTCCCCTCCAATTCACCCTACAGACAGAGGACCTCACTGTGCTACTGTCCTGCCTAAAAGCCTTCTATGGCAGCCGGGCATGGTAGCTCACACCTGTAGTTCCTCGGGGGACTGAGGCAGGAGGATGGCTTGAACCCAGGGGTTTGAGTTCAGCCTGGGCAACACAGTGAAACCCTGTCTCAGAAAAAAACAAATTTATGAATTTCAAGTCAAGGCTAAATAGAAAAAAAAAAAAAAAAATGTTAACCAGCCTCTCTATGGCCCCCATGGCCTTTCAGGAAATCCAGACTCTCCAATGGCCCTCAGGCCACACTGTCCATGGCCCTCTGGCCCCACTTCCTGCTGTGCCTGCTCATCCTCACACCCACCCCAACATGCCTCAGGCCTGCAGAATCTCTTGCTGCTGGCCACAGAGCCCTCCTGCAGACCTTTATGTCTTCTGCTCTTTCTGCTGAAAATGATCTCCCCTGCGTCTTTTTGTTAGAGTCTTGCTATGTTGCCCAGGCTGGTCTTGAACACCTGGTTTCCAGATATCCTCCCACCTCTGCCTTCTGAGTAGCTAAGATTACAGTCATGAGCCATGCTATTCAGGTTCCCCTGCCTCTCACCAGGCTCGTTCCTGCCTTCCTTGGGGACCTCCTCCAGGAAGGCTTCCTTAGCTTCACCCCAGGCTGGGTGAGCTGCCTCATTTCTGTGTTCACGTATCAGCTTGTGCTGATCTCTGTCAGCTTTTCTGACTTTGCCATGAGATCATGTAAGCCTTGAGGACTAAAGTTTTGTCTTATTTTATAATCCCAGTGAGGCTAGGTGCAGTGGTGTGCATCAGTAAACCCAGGTTCCGCAATGAGCTATGATAGTGCCTGTGAACAGCAAATACACTCTAGGTTGGGCAACAGAGCAAGATCCCATCTCTAGAAAATAAAAACAGGCCAGGTACAATGGCTCAGGTCCGTAATCCCCTCAGGCCTCCCAGGACTTTGGGAGGCCAAGGTGGGTGGATCACCTGAGCTCAAGTCTGGCTAGCATGACAAAACCCCATCTCTACTAAAAATACATTTAGCTTGGCATATGGTGCACACCTGCAACCCCAGGTACTCAGAGTGTGAGGTTGGAGAATCGCTTGAACCCAGGAGAAAGAGGTTGCAGTGAGCTGAGATAGCGCCACTGTACTCCAGCATAGGTGACAGAGCAAGACTGCATCTCAAAAAAGTAAATAATAAATAGATAACAAAAACAAATTAAATTTATTATGTAAACTTTTAAATAATAAATTATAATCCCAGTGAGGGTACATCATGTAAATAGGAGGCATTTAGTAAATAAGAAGGGAAGGAAAGCAGGAAAAAGGGAAGGGGGAGATCAGGAAAGAAGAGAGGTCTCAAATGCTCAGCTCTCTGGGCCTGTGGTGGGGCTGCACCTCTCCACCCACCGGAGCTTGTGGATGGCCACGTAATCTGCTTCGGCCCGTGAAGTCATACTTCGGCCCGTGAAAATGACATGTGTCACTTTTAGTCCAAAGCAGACAGTCCAATCTGTGGTCTCCATCCTCCTTTCACTGCCACCTGGGTCACAGAAGCATGTGTTGAGATGGAGTCTCTGTCAGCCGAGGCCCCTGAGTGACTAAGACAAGCAGAGCCCCTGTTGGACCTGCAGTGGACACATAGCATAAGGTAAAAAAAACATTCCGTTCTTTTGAATTGCTGAGAGTTTAGGGTTTATTGTTAACCTAGCACAATCATGTCCCTTCTCTTCTTCTTCTTCTTTTTTTTTTTTTTTTTTTTTTTTTTACATAATAGAGTTTTGCTCTTCTTGCCCAGGCTAGAGTTCAGTGGCACGATCTCAGCTCACTGCAACCTCCACCTCCCAGGTTCCAGTGATTCTACTGATTCTACTGCCTCAGCCTCCTGAGTAGTTGGGTTTACAGGCGTGCACCACTACATCCAGTTAAATTTTGTATTTTTAGTATAGATGGGGTTTCACCATGTTGGCCAGGCTGGTCCGGAACTCCTGACCTCAGGTGATCTACCACCTCCGCCTCCCAAAGTGCTGGGATTACGGGCATGAGCCACCTTGCCTAGCCATCTCTTCTTTTCTTTGTTAATTTCAACTTTTGTTTTAGATGCAGAGGATATACATGCTGGTTTATTACATAGGTGTATTGCATGATGCCGAAGTTTAAGGTACGATCGATTCTGTCATCCAGGAAATAAGCATAGGACCCAATAAGTAGTTTTCTGACCCTTGCCCCTCCCTCCCTCTACCCTGTAGGAGTCCCCAGTGTCTATTGTTTCCATCTTTATGTCCTATGTACCCAATGTTTCACTCCCACCTATAAGTGAGCACAGGGGGTATTTGGTTTTCTGCTTCTATGTTAATTCAAGTACAGTTGGTTACAGGTAGTAGAGAAAAATCACGTCTTTTTACCCTTTTATGTGCTAAGAATATCAGACATTACCTTATTTTTCCCACTGCTATACAATTTTAATTCCAATTGTGTGTATTCCATGGATTCTTGCAAAGGTGCTCTAAGGCGAACAGATCAAATATTATTATCCCGTCACCTACAAACTCAGAAAAAGAACCTGAATGACTGCCTGAGACTCCCTGGGCAGGAGAAAATGAGCTAACACCAGAGCCCAGGTATTCGTCTCCCCACCCAGGGCTCACTGCTTGGCTCCAGTAAATAAAATAGCACAGGTCTAAAGAGTCTAAAATCTGGGGCTCCCCACCAGAAAGGTGTCCTTCTCTTGTTACAAAGGAAATATATCAAAAGGTTGGAATCAGGCCAAGCACAGTGGCTCACACCTGTAATCTCAGCATTTTGGGAGGCCGAGGCAGATTGATCACCTGAGGTCAGGAGTTCCAGACCAGCCTGGCCAACATGGTGAATCCCCGTCTCTACCAAAAATAAAAATATTAGCCACTTGTGGTAGTGCATGCCTGTAATCCCAGCTACTCGGGAGGCTAAGGCAGGAGAATCGCTTGAACCTGGGAGGCAGAAGTTGCAATGAGCCAAAGATCACACCACTGCAGCCAAGCCTGGGCAACAGAGCAAGATCCTGTCTAAAAAAAAAAAAACTGAATAATGGACTTTAAAGCCAGACTGCCCAAGCTGGCCCCAGCTCCAGCCAGCTCTCACTACCCAGAGATCATGAGCATAACTCCCTCTCTCAAGCTCCATTCCTCCAGGCCTGTAACACTGGGATAATAATAGTGCCTACTTCTTACTCTTGTGAGTTTTAAATAAACAAATCCATGTAGAAGACTTGGCATGGCGCCTGGCATGTGATAAAGGCTCACCGAGATTTCTCTGACTGCCCTATTATCGCAGTTCATTTAAACAGCCGCCTTTCAGGACGGTGATGCAAGGATGCTGCCACAAGGTGGCACTGTTGTCTCCAGCCACTCTTCCTGAGTCGCTAAAGCTTCATTTCTCAAAATGCCAAGCTGGGTCAGGACAGGAGAATCTAGAGAACCCAGAAAAAAAGAGTCCGAGAACTCCAGCCAAAAACGTGTCCTCCTTGTCACATCAAAAGTGCTGGAACTGCTTCGTTCATTTATCTCTGCTGTATCTTGCAGCTGGGTCCCCACGCCTCAGAAGAGGCAGAAGCAGCTGGTAAAATGGGGCTGCCCAGCCCAGCCCCACACCACGGGCATAGCTGGGCGGGGCGGGGGTGAGTGGGGGTGGGTTCTGGTGGAAGGTGATTGAATCCACTGCTGTAGAGAAGGTCTTCCCGGGCTATGGCATGCTTCCGTCTCACCTGGGCACCTTATGAAAATGCAGATTCGGATTCCGCTGGTTTGGGGCGGGGCCTGGCACTGTGCACTTCTTTTTTGGTTTTGGTTTTGTTTTTTGAGACGGAGTCTCGCTCCCACCTGGAGTGCAGTGGCACAATCTTGGCTCACTGCAACCTCTGCCTCCGGGGGCTCAAGCGATTCTTGTACCTCAGCCTCCCGAGTAGCTGGGATTACAGGCGCGTACGTTAGTAGAAACGGGTTTCACCATGTTGCCCAGGGTGGTCTCGAACTCCTGGGCTCAGGAGGTCCGCCCGCCTCGGCCTCCCAAAGTGCTGAGATCACAGGCGTGAGCCGCCCCGCCCGGCCAGCACTGTGCATTTCTTACAAGCTCTTGGATGAGGTCTGTGCTGCGGCTCCCGGCCCATACTCTGAGAACCTGGCCCATTTGTGGCAGATGGAAGCTGCGACCTCTTGGAGGTCAAGGCTGCAGTGAGCAGAGCTCCTTACTGGTTCATGCCGGTTCACCCAGCCGCACACCAGCCCTGCGAAGTCAGTGTCATTGCCCCCGTTTTATGGGAGATAAACAAAAAATTGAGTAACCGTCCCAAGGTTGTAACAGCTAATTATTAGCAGAGCCGGAACTCAAACACAAAAACGCACTTCTGCTAAACCAAATGTTATTGTTTAATGTTGAATTAAAGAAAACATGGCCCAGCTTTCCCTCCCTGACTTCCCAGGACGAAGAGAAAAGGCCACGGAGGCAGCAGAGAGCGGAAACCTCCCAGACTCACGATCTTCCCGGCAGGAGCTGCGCGACCCTGACGACTTCCTTAGCTGTGGGAAACCTGCCAAGAGCCGAGGCAAGGGTCTGAGGCTTCAGTCTGTTCTCATGTAAGTATTGAATTAGAAAAGAATTAGAGATATAGTTACATAGATATTCCTATATATA
Organism: Saimiri boliviensis; assembly: GCF_048565385.1. Taxonomy (NCBI): domain Eukaryota; kingdom Metazoa; phylum Chordata; class Mammalia; order Primates; family Cebidae; genus Saimiri; species Saimiri boliviensis. Next base: position 123,679,603 of record NC_133449.1, read on the forward strand.
ATCATAGCTATTCACATGTAATCATAAATATATACATACATACAATCATATAATCTGTAATTTTACTGATAAGTCTCAGGTCATGAAGTATGGAACTGAAGAGGCACTGGGAAAGAGGTGACCCTAAGGCAAGACACTCTAAGTCCTTTGTCACGCCCGCAGGGGGAGGGCACCAGCGCTGTGAAAGCACCCGCTGTTTAACCAGCTAGGGGAGGAGATGTCCGAACTGGCCGAGGCGTCTCCCTCAGGCGAGCTGGGGGAAAACTCCGCTCTCATGGTAAGGCCTGGCGGCTGTCAGGGAGGCCGCAGACATCCCGGGGCTTAGTTGTCTCTATGTGGTGCGGTGCTTTGGCGGTCACGGTCCATGTCTGCACTGCTTCCTCTCTTTCTTCTAAGATAAGAATTAGTCATAGTAACATACATTTTAACGTCCTTGATATTCTTGGCAAATATGAAAAACGTGCTGACGCATTAGGTTTTCTCCTCGCCTCAGCTTCTTGAAAATCCTGACCCCCCCTGTCTCCAAGACACGTGATTTACTTAACCCTATCACTGGCCACTGTTACCTCACCCTACCTACCTGCCCCTGCTTTGTACTCAATAATAAGTCAGAGCGTCCAGGCACTTGGGGCCACTGCCCGACTCCACGCTTTGGTTGGCACTGGACCCCTGGGCCCAAACTCTCTTTTCTCTATCTCTGTCTTGTGTCTTTATTTTCAGTTTCTCATCTCCACACCTGTAGAAAGGGGTATATATCCAAAGGATTATAAATCATTCTACTATAAGGACACATGCACACAAATGTTCATTGCAGCACTGTTTACAATAGCAAAGACCTGGAACCAACCCAAATGCCCATCGATGATAGACTGGATAGGGGAAATGTGGCACATATACACCATGGAATATTATGCAGCCATCAAAAACGATGAGTTCGTGTCCTTTGCAGGGACATGGATGAACCTGGAAACCATCATTCTCAGCAAACTGACACAAGAGCAGAAAATCAAACACCACATGTTCTCACTCATAGGCGGGTGTTGAACAATGAGAACACATGGACACAGGGAGGGGAGCACTACACACTGGAGTCTGTTGGGGGGAATGGGGGGAATGGGGTGGGGAGTTGGGGAGAGGGATAACCTGGGGAGAAATGGCAGATATAGGTGATGGGGAGGAAGGGAGCAAATCACACTGCCACGTGTGTAGCTATGCAACAATCTTGCATGTTCTTCACATGTACCCCAAAATCTAAAATGCAATGAAATAAATTTTTTTGTTGTTTGTTTGTTTGTTTGTTTGTTTGTTTTGTTTTGTTTTGTTTGTTTTTTTGAGACTGAGTTTCGCTCCTTACCCAGGCTGGAGTGCAATGGCATGATCTCGGCTCACCGCAACCTCCGCCTCCTGGGTTCAGGCAATTCTCCTGCCTCAGCCTCCTGAGTAGCTGGGATTACAGGCACGCGCCACCATGCCCAGCTAATTTTTTGTATTTTTAGTAGAGACGGGGTTTCACCATGTTGACCAGGATGGTCTCGATCTCTTGACCTCGTGATCCACCCGCCTTGGCCTCCCAAAGTGCTGGGATTACAGGCTTGAGCCACCACGCCCAGCCCTGAAATAAATTTTTTTAAAAAGGGGGACTCACAGGATGCTATAGGGCTGGACACTATACTCAGCCTCTCTGTGCCTCATTTCCTTCATCTCAAAATAGAGAATCATAATGACACCTACTTTGGGGAGTTATTATGTAGAAAAAGATGACAGCATGATCAATTAAGTGATTAACTGAATAAGCAGGTCTTATGGTGAGTGCTCAGTCATCGTCTGCACCAAGGGCTTTTACTCTGTAGTTGCGGTTTAAACCCTGGGTAAGCTAAGCCTGCTCATCTGGGTCATAGTTAACCACTGTGTCTCCAAGAGACTAGAAACAATCTAACTGCCCATCAGCAAACCTGGTAGAGTCTCAGCTACTCTGGATGCTGGGGTAGCAAGATCCCTTAAGCCCAGGAGTTCAAGGCTATAGTGCACTATGATTGCACCTGTGACTAGCCACTGTACTCCAGCCTGGGCAACATAGGGAGACCTCATCTCTAAGAATTAATAAAATAAATGCCCATCATTAGGGGAGTAGTGAAAGAAATTGTACAATAAACTGCTAGAGCAGCTAAAAAAAAAATAGAATGTGGGGGTTCTCAATGTTCTTACATAGAAAGATTTCCAAGATGCAACGTCCTATGAAAATAACAAGGTGCAGCCAGCATACTGGCTCACATCTATAATCCCAGCATTTTGGGAGGCTGAGGCAGGTGGATCACCTCAGGTCAGGAGTTCAAGACCAACTTGGCCAATGGCAAAACCCTGTCTCTACTAAAAATACAAAAATTAGCTGGGCATGGTGGCATGCACCTGTAACCCCAGCTACTGGGGAAGCTGAGGCAGGAGAATTGTGTGAACCCAGGAGGCAGAGGTTGCAGTGAGCCGAGATCACACCACTGTACTCCAGCCAGGCTGACAGATTGAGACTCCATTTCAAAAATAAAAATAAAACATGAAAAGATAGTCCCAACAACTAAGGAGTCTGAGGCAGGAGATTCACTGGAGCTCCGGAGTATGAGGCTGAAGTGAGCCATGATTGTGCCACTGCATGCCAGCCTGGGCAACACATTGAAACTCCAACACACATACCAAAAAAAGTAGAAAGATCCATAAAAAATTAACAGCAATGGTTACCCTTAGGGGAGTCCACTAGGAAGATGGGGGACAGAGAGAGAGAGAGAGAGAGAGCAGCGCAGGTAGGAGCAGACCCAGTCGCCCCTGGTTGCCTGGAGGTGCTCTTGCAAGCTTTTATGTTAGAGTGGAAAAAAAAGATCAGGCTTGGGGCTGTGGGTACTTACCAACTTTCTTCTGGTTCCTTCCCGTATCCATCCCATCTGCGGGATCCCTTCCACTGAATGCCTTTTTAAAAATTGTGGTATTTAAAAACACAACATAAAATTTATAACCTTTACCACTTTCAACTGCACAGTTTGGTAATGTTAAGTGTATTCACATTGTTACAAATGTATTTTAATATTTATGTAAATTTTTGAATCACATTAACTGTGTTGCCTTTTTTTTTTTTTTTTTTTTTTTTTGAGACGGAGTCTCACTCTGTCGCCAGGCTGGAGTGCAGTAGCATGATCTAGGCTCACTGCAACCTCTAACTCCTGAGTTCAAGCAATTCTCGTGCCTCAGCCTCCCGAGTAGCAGGAATTACAGGCACCTGGCCACCACACCTAGCTAATTTTGTTTGTAATTTTAGTGGAGACAGTTTTACCATGTTGGCCAGGATGGTCTCAATCTCCTGACCTCATGATCTGCCTGCCTCGGCCTACCACACATGCACAACCATCTGATCTTTGACAAACCTAATAAAAATAAGCAATAGGGAAAGGATTCCCTATTTCATAAGTGGTGCTGGGAAAACTGGCTAGCCATATGCAAAAAAACTGAAAGTGGACCCCTTCCTTACACCTTATGCAAAAATTAACTCAAGATGGATTAAATGTAAATGTAAAACCTAAAACCATAAAAACCCTAGAAGAGAACCCAGGCAATACCATTCAGGACATAGGCATAGGCAAAGACTTCATGACTAAAACACCAAAAGCAATTGCAACAAAAGCCAAAATTGACAAATGGGATCTAATTAAACTAAAGAGCGTCTGCACAACCAAAGAAACTATCATTAGGGTGAACAGGCAACCTACAGAATGGGATAAAATTTTTGCAATCTATCCATCTGACAAAGCTCTAATATCCAGACTCTACAAAGAAGTTAAACAAATTTACAAGAAGAAAACAAACAACTCCATTAAAAATTGGGCAAAGGATATGAAGAGACACTTCTCAAAAGAAGACATTTATGTGACCAACAAACAGATGGAAAAAACTTCATCATCACTGGTCATTAGAGAAGTGCAAATCAAAACCACAATGAGATACCATCTCACAACAGTTAGAATGGTGATCACTAAAAGGTCAGGAAACAACAGATGCTGGAGAAGATGTGGAGAAATAGGAAGGGTAAATTAGTTCAACCATTGTGGAAGACAGTATGATGATTCCTCAGGGATCTAGAACCAGAAATACCATTTGACTCAGCAATCCCATTACTGGGCATAAGGATTATAAATCATTCACGTAAAGATACATGCACACCTGTGTTTATTGCCACACTATTTGCATATATATGTACCATGGAATACTACGTAGTCATAGAAAATAATGAGTTCATGTCCTCTGCAGGGACATGGATGAAGCTGGAAACCATCATTCTCAGCAAACTAACCCAGGAACAGAAAACCAAACACTGCATGTTCTCACTCATAAGTGAGTTTCACCATGTTGGCCAGGATGGTCTCATAAGTGGGTGTTGAACAATGAGAACACATGGACACAGGGGCCTGTCAGAGGGTAGGGGCAGGGGAGGGGAGAGAGAGCATTAGGACAAATACCTAATGCCTACGGGGCTTAAAACCTAGATGACAGGTTGATGGGTGCAGCAAACTACCACAGCCCATGTTTACCTATGTAACAACCCTGCACTTTCTATACATGTATCCCAGAACTTAAAGTAAATTTTTAAAAAAATAAATAAATAAAATTATTATGCCCAAATACATCACTGATGTCTACTTCAGTTGAGTAAAGAGACTGGTCATACTGGGAAAGAGTTAGGAAAAAAGGGGAACATGTGCCTTGAAATCAGACTGAATTCAAATCCTGTCCCTGCCATTTGCTAGCATTGGAAAAGTCCAGTAAGTTCTCTAAGCCTTTGTCTCCCCTTTCCTTTTTTTTTTTTTCTTCAAGACAGAGTCTTGCTCTGTCCCCTAGGCTGGAGAGTGCAGTGGCTCAATCTTGGCTCACTGCAGGGTTGGCCTCCTGGGCTCCAGTGATCTTCCCACCTCAGCCTCCCGAATAGCAGGGACTACAGAGGTGCGCCACTACGCCTGGTTAGATTTTGTATTTTAGGTAAAGACAGGGTTTCGCCATATTGCCCAGGCTTCCCCGTTCTTCAAAATGTACATGAAAATGATGTTCATCAAAGCATTCCTAGGAGCATTAAATGAGAGTTCTTGTAAAGCAAGGAGCACAGAATTTAGCCCAAGAGCGCTGCGAGTTCACAGTGCTCTTACTTTTCACTGCACTCGGAAGAATGTTAGACAAAGCACGTGACTTGGAAGCCAGGGCCAGAGTGCTCAACCTACCGAGCACCAGGAACACCTGGGGTTCCTGTTAAAAATATCCATGGCAAGCGTCCCACCCGAAACCCACTGAGCCAGAATCTAATAGGGTGGATGAAACCTGAGCCACTGTATTTTAACACCCTGCCCCTTTAACTTGGGCACATCAAAGCTGAGAACAGTGAGGTGGAGATGGCTTGAGCCCTTGGGTGTCACCTCTGGGCCTCGGGAGGTGACAGACCCAGGCAACTGACATGCTGAGGTTATCGTTCTAGATATTGAGATTCTGAAATCATCACCACACAATGTTAAGAAAGAGAGCTTTGGGGAGCAATTTCCCTCTTGTGACCTGGGGGTGGAGTAGGGATGGAGGAAGTCGCCCTCCCCTCTCTGACATCTCATCACCTTCTTTCCACTTGAAGCAGCAAAAAGAGGGTGCAAAATCCCCGCTGCTTTCTACTAAGCTTCTGATGTACTCCCCCGCCTCCCCAGCTGCTGTCTCCACATTCAGGGGAGCTGCGCGGGTAGGAGCAGACCCAGTTGACCCTGGTTGCCTAGAGGTGCCCTTCCAAGTTTTCATGTCAGAGAGAGAGAAAAAAAAAAAAAAGCCAGGCGCGGTAGGGGCTGTGGGTGCTTACCAACTTTTTTTTCGGTTCCCTCCGAAATCCCTCCCATCTGTGGGAGGCTTTTTCTGCCAATCACCCACGTGCATTTGGTTTGCATCCCAATTCGGCCTTGCCACCGGCTCCCAGAGCTCTGGGTGCGGCGGGTGGCCCTGGAGTCTCCCTCCCGCTCGGGTGGAAAGAGCGGGGACGGCCTTAGAGGCTGCGCTGGCGCCGCGAGAACACCAGGTGGCGCCACGGACGCAGGGCGCCCCGAGCCGGGAGCGTTTCCTGGAGAGAGCAGGGGCCTGTGTTCACAGGAGTTCAGTAAATGTTTGATAGATGTGGCAAGTGTGTGTGACAGCTGAAACAGTTTCCCGCTGCACTCCGGTTTAAGCAGCAAAGCAGGCAGGAGGGTGAAAACGCGAGTGTCCAGAGGTGGGAGTTGAGCGATGAGAACACATGGACACAGGGAAGCGAACATCACACACGGGGTCCTGTTGAGCAGGGTGGGGGCAAGGACAAGTACCTAATGCATGCGGGGCTTAACACCTAGATGACGAGTTGATGGGTGCAGCAAACCACCATGGCACATGTATACCTATGCAGCAAACCTGCACTTTCTGCACCCAGAAATAAAAAAAATAAAAATAATAAAAAAAGCGAGTGTCTCTGCTGAAAGGGCAAACCCTCCGCCTTCCAGAAACGGGGAAGGCTGCCCCGGGGGAGCAGGGGAGGCCGCGGGGCACCGGGAGCAGAAGGGCCAGGACTTGGTCGCCAGCTCCGTGGCCTTAGACCCTACATGGGCCTCCCCAAAGACCTGGGCTGTTAGCAACCTCCACCCCAGGGACCAAGTCTTCAGTTCCTGGGCACCAAATGAGAATTTCCCATGTGGAGCCATTTACATCCATCTTCATGATTTGGGACGTACCTACACGTCACTTGAATTATGCCTCAGTTGTTTTTTTCTTCGAATCAACTCACTTTTTAAAGTTAAATATAGGCTGGGTGCAGTAATCCCAGCACTTTGGGAAGGCCAGGCTGAAGGATCTATTGAGGTCAGGAATTTGAGAATCACCTGGGACACGTAGCAAGACCCCATCTCCTTAAAAAAAAAAAAAAAAAAAAAATTCACAGCAGGAGTGGAAGTTTATTTAAAAGGCTTTAGAACAGGAAAGAAAGGAAAGTACACTTGGAAGAGACCCAAGCAGGAACCAACATCAAGCACCCCCCAATTTTTTTTAATTAGCCAGGCGTGGTGGCGCACCACTACCGTGGTCCCAACTACTCCGGAGGCTAAGGCAGGGGAATCGCTTGAGCCCAGGAGTTATTTCGAGGCTGCAGTGAGCCAAGGTCACACCACTGCACTCCATCCTGGAAGACAGAGCAAGTCCCTGTCTCGAAAATAAACAAAGAGTTATTTTTATTTAAAAATAATAATTAATAAATAAGTAAAGTTAAATATAAGGGAAACAGATTATTGCTATACTAACTGGAAGCCCAGTATTTCTCACCAAAACAGAAGATAACTATAAAAATAAATACGAAACAGTCACAATTTCTTACAAGTTTACTGCTGAAAATCGACTGGTATCTCATCAGTGCTGTGTTTTCCACACTTGAGGAAAACCAGGGATTCCATCGCAGCCTCTTCCAGGAATTCTGGATGAAATGAGGTAACAGGTGGTGAAAGGAAAGCCAAGGAACTCCCGAAAGAGAGGGGTTCAAGTTTTCACCCCACTGCCAAACAAAGGGAACCCTGACCGACATTCTGTGCCAGGCAGCTGATTCCAGGGCTTCCTATAAGGAGCACATTCTTCCGGAAACTGCGAGTTATTTTTGACCAGTACGGTGGAGGGGAAGGGTAGAGGCCTGGTTTCCTGTGAGCCTGCCCCACCCTGAGATCCGATGCCAAACTGATGGCATCGCAAGGTCAGGTGGTCCCAAGAGGTCGCCCGGCTGGCCTCCAATATCTGGTAACCGATCACCTGTCCCACATCCTTCCTGAGGGGTCTTCCTGCCTCTGCCCCAGCGCATTGCTGCTGTGGAAGCAGCTACAGGGAGACAGGAGTCAGGGCAGCTGGCCAGACAGTTGCGTGCAGGGGAGGAAGAAAGAGGAGGTGGAGCGGCCCTTCCCTAACCAAGGCCTCAGGGAGCCTGTTACTGAAGAGGTGTCTGCACCGGGTTATACTGCAGGGAAAGATAACCATGGAACTGTGGGCAAGGCACTTCCCTTCTTCCTCTTGGTTTCCTCTTCTGTAAATTAAACAGGGTGGGTCAGACAAACAGGACCCTAGAGTGAAGCGTCATCTCCACATGCCTCTTCAGCCCGAGACTTGGGGCTGTTAGAGGGAGGAAACGCCTGGCCAATCCTGTCTTTCAATGCACACCGTTGTTTTTCTTTTTTTTTTTTTTTTTTTTTTCTTTTTAAAGGCAAGGTCTTGCTCTGTCGCCCAGGATGGAGTGCAGTGGCCTGATCATGGCTCACTGCAGCCTCGAACTCCTGGGCTCAAGTGATCCTCCCACCTCAGCCTACCAAGGAACTGGGACTACAGGCATCTGCCACCATGCTCAGGTAGTTATTTTATGTTTTATAGAGGCAGGATCTTGCTATGTTGCTCTGTCTGCTATGCGTTTTGTAACAAAGTGTGCAAATGGTCTATCCTATTCTTTCAGAGAACCAAGAGCCCACAGTCAGGTAAGAGGAGCACCCTCCTCACTGTGCGGGTCCTGCAATCCTGGAATATGGAAAGGTCATGTGTGCCATCTTGTCCTACAGATCTTTACATCAACAAGACCCAATTATTGATCCTGGGCAATCCCTAAAGTAGCCTGGTATGAGTTCAGGAGTGGGAGAGTTCAAAGGGAGCCAAGTTATGCCTCTGCCCCTCTAGTTCTGCAGGGAAGTCTTTAATATTACACACCGCGCTGTGACAGTCCTGGTTCAGTCCCATCCTAGTGGTGGGGACTGCAATCAAGTTAATTAATCTCTCTAAGCCTCAGTTTCTTAATCTATAAAATGGGCATAATGCCTACTTCATAGAATTGTTTGTTGAGGCTAAATGAGACCATTCATGTAGAGTCAATCAATCAGTATTTGCTGAACATCTACTGTTCTAAGTGCTTGGTGCATAGCCTAGTTCCTTGTGCAGGATTAGGCGTGCAGAAAGTTTTGGAAAAGCAATGAATGTATGTATACATATGTGCTTATATAGAATATCTTTCACACCACAGCAACTCTATCCAATCCCTTCTCTCAAACATGAAGGGGCCGGGCTTCCTTTTGGCATGGTAGCCAGGTTCCAAGTATTCCAAGAGACAGGAAGTAGAAGATTTCATCTTCCTAAGCATTGATCTTGGAAGTCCTGGAACATCACTTCCACGAAATTCTGTTAGTCAATGAAGTCACAAGACCAGCCCAGATTCTTAACATAAAGAGAAGCGCTCACATGCAGGGAAGGAAGGAATAGCTGAGGGCCGTCTTTGGAAATCACCTAACACAGACGAGGAACAGAACAGCGACGCTTAAATCCCAGCAGTTGCTCACTGGCACTGTAATACTTATCCATTTGTTCATTCATTCATCACCTGCCTTTCCCTCTAGCATCTAAGCTCATGAGAACAAACACTGCTTTGTTTAATGTTATATTCCCAGCACTTAAAATAATGCTTGGCACTTAGTAGGCGCTCAGTAAATAATTGTCGAATGAATGAATCAGCTAAGTAATCAATCATTCAGTTGTCCTAATCAGCTACAGGAAGTTGAGTAGGCCAAGGAGGTTTCATGGAAAAAGTTAGAATTAGGCTGGGCTTTACAGACAGGGAGGTCTGGCACAAACGTGTTCTATTGATGAGCAGTGTGATAGTGGGTCAAAGCCCCAGTCCCTTTGGTGAACAAACAACAAACCATGAGTCCTTAACTCATTGTTCTTTCACACCCCATACAGGGAACTGAGAAGCCCTCATTAGATTTGATGTGTGTGTGTCCCACGGAGTATGCAGAAAGAGGATGCTGAGTTCTTTTTTTCTGAGATAGAGTCTTCCTCTATTACTCAGGCTATAGCACAGCGGTGCCATCATGGCTCACTGCAGTCTCAGCCTCCCAGGCTCAATCCATCCTCCCACCATAGCCTCCCAAGTGGCTAAGACCACCATGCCTGGCTTTTTTTTTTTTTCTTTCTTTCTTTCCTTCTTTTTTGAGACAGAGTCTTTCTCTGTTGCCCAGGCTGGAGTGAAGTGGCATGATCTTGGTTCATTGCTGCCTCCGCCTCCCAGGCTCAAGTTATTCTCCAGCCTCAGCCTCCTGAGTAGCTGGGATTACAGGTGTGCACCACCACGCTTGGCTAATTTTTGTATTTTTAGTAAAGACAGGGTTTCAACATGTTGGTCAGTCTGGTCTCAAACTCCCGACTTCAGGTGGTCCGTCCTCCTTGGCCTCCCAAAGTGCTGGGATTACAGGTATGAGCCACCGAGTCCAGCCTAATTTTTCAAAAACCTTTTGAGGGTCTTGCTATGTGGCCCAGGCTGGTCTTGAACTTCTGGGCTCAAGCAATCCACCCACCTCAGCCTCCCAACATGCTAGGATTACAGGCATGAGCCACTGCACCCTCTGAATGCTGAGTTACTAGCTCAGCCCTAAGGGCAGGACTTTCTCTGAATTCTCTCTGTAGACCAATCATTTTCAACTGGGGACAGTTTTAACATTAGACAATGTCTGGTGACGTTTCTGTCATTGTCAAACCGGAGGGTGGGGGAAGTGGTTTTTATTGGCATCTCATGAGTAGAGGGTAGGGATTCTGCTAAACATCCTACTATTCACAAGGCAGGCCCCTACAACAAAGAATTATCTCACCCAGAATGTCAGTTGTGCCACTGTTGAGAAATCCTAGCTGTAGAGGGTGATGGGAAAATGCTTTGAATTAGAAACATTTGGGAGCTGGCAGACAGCAGGCAATCTCTGTAGCAGCACTTGGCCAAGAGCTGCGTTCCCACCAAAGATGACTGCGTGTTATAAATAGCTCCTCTCGATATTGTGGCAGTTGTAGCAGTTTGAATCAATGTCAGAGAAGTTTCAATAACGTGCGTAATAAAAATCTAAAGGAAATTATAAAGGGACAGAATAAAAGACTAGAAGCAGCAGATGCATCGAGGTTTTCTGCAGTTAAGGAGAAGCCCACCCTCCACACTCGAATGGAGAGATTCTTCTTCCAAATAGCTCTCAGATTCCTCCACTCCCTCCCCCACTGGTCCAAGCCCCCATCCTCTGACACCTAGACCAATACTGCCACAGTATTCTTCCCAGTCTACTCTGTCCTCTTCCTTGCTTTTTCCCCAGCGAAGGGAGACAGATTTTACAGCATAAATTAGATGATGCATTCACTGCTTAATCTGGGAACGCCAGGGCAGTAGCTCACTCCTATAATCCCAGAACTTTGAGAGACCAAGGCAGAAGGATTGCTTGAGGCTAGGAGTCCAGACCAGCCTGGGAAACATAGTGGGACTCCATCTCATTAAAAAAAAATTTAAAAATTAGATTTGGTGATGCTTATCTGTAGTCCGAGGTACTCAGACTGAGATGCTGAGGTAGGAGGATCACTTGAGCCCAGGAGTCTGAGACTGTAGTGAGCTATGATGGTGCCACTGCACTCCAGCCTGGACAACAGAGCAAGACCCTGTCTCAAAACCAAACCAAACCTGGGAAGGTTTTTTTTCCTCATTATACTTAAGATAAAATACAAAATCTGTAACAGGCCCACTGCATATATTCTGGAAGGTCTGGGTGCATCCTGTCTCTGGGTATTTCTGGAGGGCTGCATCCTGCCCTGTCTCTCATTCCTGGAATATGTCAGGCTCAGTCCAGCCTCAGGTCACTGTCACCACAGAGCTGACAATCAGCTGGTGGAGGTAGACCTGAGTCAATCCCATCACTCAAGCACACATAAAACTGGCCCTGGTGCCTTGAGTGACAGGGCCACAGTGCCAAGAGCCTACAGCAGGAGACTTGGCTCATCAGAGTGACCAGTGAATGAATTCTTGACAAAATCACTCTTCAGTGGAGCTTTGGAGGGGCAGGAGTTAACTAAACGAAAATAGGAGGAAGTGGCCAGGTGTGACGGCTAACACCTGTAATCCCAGCACTTTGGGAGGCCGAGGCAGGTGGATCACCTTACACCCGAGGTCAGGAGTTTGAGACCAGCCTGGCCAACATGATGAAACCCCATTTTTACTAAAAATACAATAAAATCAGCTAGGAGTGGTAGTGCATGCCTGTGATCCCAGCTACGTACTCAGGAGGCTGAGGCAGGAGAATTACTTGAACCCAGGAAACAGAGGTTGCAGTGAGCCGAGATCGCGCCACTGCACTTCAGCCTGGGGGACAGAGTGAGACTCCATTTCAATAAATAAATAATTAAAAAAAGAAAACAGGAGGAAGGAACAGTGAGTGCAAATGCCCTGCCGTGGTGTGAGCTGGGCAGAGAGGAGAAGAGGTGGGGCAGGCAGATGACAGGTCTCACAAGGGCTGCCACTCAAGGCAAGGGCTTTGGATTTTATTCTGACCCTGTAGGGATGCTCTTGGCAGGTCCTAAGTAAGGGTCTGATTGATGAGATTTGCAATTTGTGAAGATCACTCTGGTTGCAGCATTGATATTTGCAAATAATTTCTTCTAATCTTGTAGCGATTGTAGCTCTTGATATTTACGGAGAGACCAAAAAGAGTATGGGGAGACCTCACAGTTGTCAGAGAGATCACGGTGGCTTGGACTGTTGACAGGGGATAAGATAAATTGAACAGTTTGCAAGTTTATTAAAACCTTGTGTGTGTAACTGAAGAATGATCATATTCCTTCTTCTTATGTGAAGGCTCTACATTTGATTGTACCAAGAACCCAGTAAGACGCACTGACCTAGACACTGCTGGCCAGGGAGCATCTTCATCTGCTGATCTGATCAGCTGGGTGCACCGAGCAAGATTCCGTGTGCAGGTCTGTCTGGGTTTGACAGCACCCCACAGCAAGGAGGGTCCAAGACTGAGGGGTTGGTCATGAGAGCACGTGATCTTCTCCTGCTTACTTTCGCATGGGCAGAAGGGGTTGGCTGCATATCCAAGCTTGCTGCTGCTGTAATCATGGCATAGTACATAAGGTCACTCAGCAGAGTCATGTAACCAGTAAAGGGTCCATCTACTCACCACTAGTAGAAAAAAGCCAGAATAACAATAGCGAGGTGTGATAAGAGATTTTATTTTCCATGCTAGCAAGGGAAAGAGGGGGTGAGATTGTTTCCAAAAATTTCCACCCTTCAATTTATGGAGTGAATGCAGGGGTTTTTTGAGAGAGAGGGGTTTGGAATGGAGAGGAATGGGGCTAGGAGGGGGTCAGTGGTGGGATTCACTCCAACAGCTTATCTTGAATTATTGTTCCTTTGGTGAAGGGGCCAGTGCCATCCTGGGCCCAACCAGGTTACAAATAAACTGCAGTCAATCTTGCAGTTAATTTCTAGTGCATGAACATGAGTAAACATGAGTGAAGGTGGCTGGGAGTAAATTTCATCCCTGACCGGGGAGAGAGTTTTGGAGGTGTACGGTCCATGTCAAGATCCAGTCCCTGGTTGGACGCAGTGGCTCACGCCTGTAATCCCAGCACTTTGAGAGGCTGAGGCAGGCAGATCACCTGAGGTCAGGAGTTCGAGACCAGCCTGGTCAACATGGCAAAACTCCATCTATACTAAAAATACAAAACTTAACTGGATGTGGTGGTGCACACTTGTAATCCCAGCTACTTGGGAGGCTGAGGTCGGAGATTGCTTGAACACAGAAGGCAGAGATTGCAGTCAGCCGAGATCACGCCACTGCACTCCAGCCTGAGAGACAGAGCGAGACTCCATCACAAATACACAAAAAAAGATCCAGCCCCTGAAGCTTCTTAGGAAATAACCAGTAAGTGAGCATGGTGTATACTTGACAAGCATCTGGGTAAATAAATGTGCATAAGGCATGGGAGCATGGAACGGGGAAGGGTAGGGAATGGAGGTTCACAGCCCATTCCGAGGCTGCATGTTAAGATGACAGGAAACACATATAGTATGCCGCTTTTCTCAAAGTTGTATCTTGAGACCGGGGAGAAAGAAGGAAAGAAAACAAGGTTTTAAAATGCAGTTTGAAGCCAAGCTGCTCAGTTATAGTCAGACTGCCTGGATTCAAACGACTATTTTCACCACTTCACTGAGAAGCTCTGTGGAATGGTCCAGAACTTCTCTGTTCTTCTGTTTCCTATTTTTTTTTTTTTTTTAAAGTAAGACACAGGATATCGCTTTTACCCAGGCTCACCTTGAACTCCTGGGCTCAAGCAATCCTCCCACCACAGCCTTCCAAGTAGCTGAGAGTACAGGCACCTGCCACCACCCTCGGCTGGTTTCCTCATCTTTGAAACAGGAAGGGAAACAATAGCACCCATTATTGGAGTTTTAGGAGACCAATAAACACTCTTTCTACCCCTTCTGAGTTCAGAACTAAGGATGAAAAGCAGGCATCAGCCAGGTAGAGATCAAAATGTCATCTTCATTGCTGACAAGAGCTAGACTGGAGAATGTGGTTGAGGTGAAAATACTTTACCCCCAGTCACTAAGACAGCAACTGCAGACAGCCCCTTGTACGAGGGCACAGGGTGATCCAACCCAGCACTGTGCCTTCTCAGAAAGTTACCAGTCAGAGAAATCCTCCTCCTGCTCTGGGGAAAAGGAGGATGAAAGCTAGACATGTTACCCCACACGTGGCCCTGCTGGGGACTGGAGTAGGAGAATCTCCTCCTATCCTTGAAAATATGAGAAGCAAGAATAAGTGATTATCTCAACACCATTTTATGGGCTCATGAAGTTGTTATGGAAATTAAGGAAAAACATAGCTGAAGTATCTAGAATGCAGACGCCATAAAGTTTCATCTCTGGCCTCAACTGTCCTGGCTGGTCAGGTCAGCCAGATAGGCAAGGCTGGTTAACCAAGGGAAGTTGTGGTTGAGAAACTGCATGAAGCAAGGGAGTTCTTGAAAGGGGATTTCTCTTTCTCCTTGTTCCTTACATGCAGGAAACCTTGAGAGTTCCCTAAAGGGAAATGCTGACCAAATACGAACTGGCAAGTCTTTTTTTTTTTTTCCCGAGATAGAGTCTCGCTCTGTCACCCAGGCTAGAGTGCAGTGGTGCCACATCGGCTCACTGCAACCTCCGCCTCCTGAGTTCAAGTGATTCTCCTGCTTCAACCTCCAGAATAGCTGGATTACAGGCATGCACCACTACACCTGGCTATTTTTTTTATATTTTTAATAGAGATGGGGTTTTGCCATGTTGGTCAAGCTGGTCTTGAGCGCCTGGGCTCAAGTGATCAAGCCACTGCACCCAGCCTGGCAAGTCTTAAAAATGGGGGAAAAACCTCCCAAAACTGTGTATCTTCGATTACACACCAACCGAGCAACTTATGAGCACAGCTTCATGGTCCAGCATTTTTTTTTTAATGGAGTTTCACTCTTGTTGCCCAAGCTGGAGTACGATGGCCTGATCGTGGCTCAACCTCCACCTCCCGGGTTCAAGCTATTCTCCTGTCTCTGTCTCCTGGGTAGCTGGGATTACAGGTGCACACCACCACACCCAGCTAATTTTTTGTATTTTTTTTTTTTTTTAAGTAGAAACGGGTTTTTATCATGTTAGCCAGGCAGGTCTTGAATTCCTAATCTCAGATGATCTGCCAGCCTTGGCCTTCCAAAGTGCTGGGATTACAGGCATGAGCCACCACGCCGGGCCGGCCCAACATTTTTTGAGGTGTGTGTATGTGCTACTTCTGTTGGTTTGGGGTGGGATTTTTTTGGAGGGAAGTGGGGAAGAGGAAGCCACTGTGGTGTGTTTTTCAAGGCAGCCTCCCTCCTCACATCTTACAATTAAGCAATTAAGAGTCACAAGCAGGGAAGTCACTGGGAACAAACAGGAACTAGCCCTGGGGAAAGCCCTGTCCAATCACTGAACAAGCAATTCGGTTTAAGGTGAGTGCAATAAGGCAGGAAATAACATGCTGTGTTGGCAACACGCCTTACTGATAGATTGCGGTTCTGCAAGCAATACATCAGCACAGCCAATCCCAGGTCATCTACCTGATGGAGCAAGGCTGGTTGTGTGGACATCAAGGGAAAAGCCCAGGAGAGCAGGAAGCTGTTGATCTGTAAGCCTAGTGGTTCTCTTCCCTGTGCTGAATCACCTCTTGGTGGAGCACTGGGAAACCACACCTGAGTTTCTAAGACATATGGAAACCCCCAGCAGTCTGGATCTCTGACAGGTTTTACCTTTGGTAAACCCTCTTACCAAGGCCATTCCCCCTTAGTATTTCCAACTACAGCAATTTTAGCTCCTACTATTTTTCCATTAAGGGGGATGTACACGGATGCTCCTGGGCCCGCAAGTTCACTGTGGTTGCATAATCCACACAAAGATTTTCCCTGAAAATTGAGCCTTAAATATATTGCTAATTTCGAAATAATAATAGCTAATGTTTAGTGAGCACTTACAGTGTTGGGTACTATATTAATATTCACAATAGGAAGTACTATTGTTATCTACATTCTATAGATGAAGAATTAAAACATAGAGAAGTCATATTCCCAGATCCCCTATGTACTACAGGTACAATATGTAGCTGAAGAAAAGAAATCCAACACTTTATCTTCCACAATCTGTTTTCATGGACTTGGAGAGTATAAAACCTGGAAAAGGCCTTAGAGATAACTGAATGTCACCTTTTATTTTACAGATCGGAAAACAGACCCGGAGGGGGTTAGGGTTTATTTGCTCCAGTCCCAGGTAAGATCATGAGTCCCCAAACTCCCACTTTTGGGGCTTCTCCCATAACATATCCCTTTTCTTCCCTCATAGAATAAATCTCTCTCCTGAATTTATCTTAATAATTTTTTTTTTTTTTTTTTTTTTTTTTTTTTTGCTTTTCAATTCTTCATAAGTATGCCCATTTTCTTCTCTTCTTGTTACCGAGAAAAAAAATTAGAAAGTGAGAAGGGCAGGTAAGAAGGTAAAAGCGGAGGGAGGGAGGGAAGAAAAAGAAAAGAAAGATCCTATCTGCCTGTCGATTAATGTGAAACTGAATAACTCAACTGCTAGAATCCTGGTTTGAGCGTCAAGATGTCTAAGGTCAAGTCCAATCCCTGCGTGACACTCTCAGTCTCATTTCCTGGCTCTAGTTTCAATTTCCCAAACTATAATCCCATACATCTGCATCCACCAGATCCGGCGACAGCGCTTTGCCTTCATCAAAGAAGTCCGCCCAGGCCTCCAGAAACCTCCCTTTACCCTCAACCAACATGGCACCTGAGGGTTACGTCAACTTTCGTCGCCCTCACCCTACCCCTTTCCCCTAGGGGGCGGCGAGCCTCAATGACGACTGCGAGCGGGGCGCATGCGCGGTGGCGGGGCCAGGTCCGCGGCGGTGGCGAAGGGGCTGAGGGGTTCGCTGCCAGTAGTTGCCAAGCTGCGGCGGTCTTGGCGGGATGGTATAGCCAGGCTTGCAGGCGGGCGGTGGGGCGCGGGCGGGGGCGAGGCGGCCGGGAAGGGCCGACGCCGCCTGAGGGGCTTGGGAGCGGCGGCAGCAAGCTGAGGGGGCGTCGCCGTCGCAGGCCCCCGGCGCCGCCGCGGCAGGCCGCGCCCGCCATGGCGGCCCGGGCGGTGCTGGACGAGTTCACGGCGCCAGCCGAGAAGGCGGAGCTGCTGGAGCAGAGCCGCGGCCGCATCGAGGGCCTGTTCGGCGTAAGCCTGGCCGTGCTCGGCGCGCTGGGGGCTGAGGAGCCGCTGCCCGCGCGCATCTGGCTGCAGCTCCGCGGGGCGCAGGAGGCGGTGCACAGCGCCAAGGTGAGTCCGGCCGCCGCCCCCGCGCGCCCGCGGCCTTCATCCGTCCGGGTCTCCTGGCGCCCGCTACTCCCCGCCCCCGCCGTCCACGCGATGCGCAGGGGTTGGGAACGCAGTCTCGCGAGCCGTGTGAGGATCCGGGCTTGATCATCGGGTCCTCAGTTTCCCCGTTTGTAAAAGTGGCGCTGACGAAAGTACCTACCTCAGAGGGCTGTCGCGAGGATGAAAGTGGGGGATGTGCATGAAGCGCGGTCACAGCGTGTGGCACTGACCGGGCGCGCTGCGCAAGTCGCCTGTTAATCTGTTCGCTGGCCCTTGATGGTGCGCGAGGCCTGGCGCTGGGCCCACCGCCTCCTGGTCCGCCACCTAAGCCCTTCTCCCCCAGCCCTGGGCCTTCGCTACTGCAGTTCTGAGCCTTTTTTGGATCTCATTTCCTCTTGAGAGTCGGAAAATAACTATTAATAGCAGTAAAACATTCGGAGAATGTTAGAAAGAAAGGATGTAGGTTGATTTACTTTTTTTTTTTGAGACGGGGTCTCACTTTGTCATCTACACTGGAGTACAGTGGGGCGATCTCAGCTCACTGCAGCCTGGACTTCCCAGGCTCAAGTGATTCTCCCATCTCAGCCTCCCGAGTATCTGGGGCCACAGGGGCATGCCACCACGCCTGTCTCGTTTTTCGGGTTTTTTTTTTTTTGTTTTTTTTGTTTTGTTTTGTTTTCGTTTTTTGGGGATTTTTTTTGTAGAGACGGAATTTCACTGTGTTGTCCAGGAAGGTTTCGAACTCCTGGACTCAAATGATCCTCCCACCTTGGTCTCCCAAAGTGCTGGGACTACACGCGTCAGCCACTGCGTCTGGCCAATATTATGTTAAAAAATAGCATTGTTCTTTGTATTGATAATACGTACAACTAACGTTTACATAACGCTTATAGCACATCAGAGGTTACTTCAGAAGGAATGTGTAGCCTTTAAAACGTCTAATAAGGTGGATTTCATTCTCCCCACCACCCCGCTGTTTTTTTTTGTTTTTTTTTTTTAATTAACAGCTGGGGAAACTGAAACTCAAAGTGGTGACTCACCTTCTGTCTAAATCAGCATTTTAAACTTACATCTCTTCAACACCTCTATTTCCCTCCCTCTCCAAACCAAAAAGCAGCAACACAGTATGTTCCTCCTCCTAGGTGACCAAGTTTCTCTAGGTTTTTCCATCTCCTAAGTAGGGCAGCAGGATTCAGAGCTGGGGAGTTTGTTTCCAGAGCCTCATTCTTGATACTTACCTCTCAAAATGAGCTCTCTCTGCGAGGTGGGCAAGAAGGGCCCTCTTTTTGCATCCTACTTGACAAACTTCAGTGCCCTTGAATCTAAGTAGTCCTATCTCCTGATGTTCTTAGATTTAACAACACCAACAACAAAAAATTGTGAGTGTTTGCTTTTCACATGCTTGAAGGAGACAGGACACTGGGCTGTGTAATTCTCCACAGCTTAACTTTAGTAGATGTTGAACCAAGTTTGCTTTCCTGTGCTTAGCTTTTTTAATCAGTTGGATTGCAGACAGCTGGTCTAACTTAGGCACATTCCCCTTCTTCCATTCTCTCCAGCTACCCAGTCTTCTGCACATCTCCGGGCTTAAAAGCTTGACGTGATTAAGTCCCACTTTTTCTTCTGAAAATCTCTTGCGAACATTCATTCCTTTCCTTTTCATTGCCTTTGCTGGCTGTTGAGGCCTTCATTCCTGTCTGTCCCCACCCTTGCTCCATTGCTTTTACTCATTACTCCCTCCCTCCCTGGTTCAACTTGTATTAGAGTAATCCTCCTGCAAAAAGTAATTCTCCTGCCCTGGAACCTACTAGAGTCCCCTGTCACCTGTCTCATTCAGCCTAAACTACTCCTTTGACTTAAAAATGATTAATCCAACCCCACTTTATCTTTCCGATGTTCTGTTTTAGCACCTCTCAGCTTAAACCTCCACTATAGTAGTCTTGCCTTTGCTGTGTGTTCTGCCTGCTCCAGGTTCTGCTTTTGCTCAAGACTCATCGAAAGCATGGAGAATGCTTCCTTTGCTCTACAGAAGACCCCTGCTGGTCCTGCCAGACCTTCCCAATGCCAGTTGTTTTGTCTGTCCTTGCCATGTAGTTTAGCCAAGCTGTTTGGGAAAGGTGTGTCTTACAGTTTCTTGCTAGTATGTGTTCCTGCTTGTTGATCTTTGTGATGTGTATTACTCATAAGTCAACCCTCCCATTTGTAAGAAATTCTTTTTTTTCTCCCTTTGAGACTCATGGGTAAGAGTCGAATGCCACAGAGTGTTTTGTTCTGAATTTGTTTTGGAGTTTGTTTTACTTTCTTGAAGGAGGAGAAAACCATTAACTTGATTTTAAAAACTAAGACAGGAAAGCAAATTTGATTCATTATCTACAATATTTTAAGTTGGGCTGTGGAAGAGAAGCAGATTTAGAGGAAGGAAGATACAGAGTAAAGAAGAGTTGTTAAACTACAGTGTCTCTGCTCAAAATAACATGAGGTGAACTGTCTTATGTCCCACTAAGTGGTTACTTGTGTTTTGCCTTTAAAATGTTAATTTTTGCAAATGCTAGAGTAGAGGAGAATGTGGAGCTTAGTTAGGTGGGCCTTCAATGACTGCAGAGAGGTGAAATGGAAGCTACTGGTGGAGAGTGATTGTGCCCGTGGAGGTTGAAAAACAGGCACTGACTCTGTACCAGTTTTGTTAAAAGGAAAATTTGTTGTAGGAAGCAGCACTTCAGCTGGCCTTTGAAGAGTCAGGAATATGCCAGGTACCTGACCTTCCAGACCGAGGTGATTGTGGAGCAGAGGCCCAGAATACACGGAGTGTCATGGTAAAAAGTGTCCAGGTGCCCTTGTGAAAGATGAAGCCTGAGTTACCAAAATGCCAGGCTAAGGTCATTGGACCTTATTTAATAGGGAGTCAGTGAGGATTTTGAGAAGCATGAAATCTTCCTGAAGCAGAAGACCAACAGTGGAAGGAACATTGTTGCAAGTTAGCCTTGGGCATGAGGGGTCAGGGATAGCAAGGTTTTCACAGAGACAGGGCAGCTGTGTGGATGTAGGGATTTAGGGGTAGGTTTTAAGCCAGGCGGTAGGAGGGATGTTTAAGTTGTTTGACCTGTTGACCAGTGGGGCCACCAGCTTGTCAACGTTTAAGGAAAACTTCTCTAGTGCCAGGGCATGTACTGTTGCCCCTTGATTTCAAGGATCCCCTGCCTCTTAGGGGAGTCAGACCTGGGGAAGAAACAGTAAAGTGTGATACGTGGAACAACTGCAATGTGTGCAAGGTGTTAACTGTAAAACAGGAAAGGTGGGGCTGCTTTGCCAGTTGGTTTCCCAGGGAGCAGGGAGCTCCTGGCAGAGGGACGAGCTTGTGCGTAATCACAGGGGCATGAAAGTGGGCAGTTGCATCACAGATTCCTCAAGTGAGGCATAAAGGGCTTGGGCCTGCTGGAGAACCTGGATTTTACCCTGTAGGTAGGCAGCGGAGTTGTGGAAGAGTTAGGAGAACATGAGAGATTTACATTTCCACAAATGTCTCAGCGTTTACACCTCTGGGCTGGGGCAGCTCAGTGTGGTGTGTTGCTGGTTTTTGATAGTATGAGTACAGAAATTGAGAATAAGGGTTCAGCAACTTTTATGCACTTTGTCATTAATATAAGGGCTAGAGAGGCTATGTCTTAAGAGTGAGAAGAAATCCTTGTAAGAGGGCATTGTCCATAGGGGGCCCAGAGGGGACTGAAGTCAGTGCTAGAAAACATCATGGAAGCAAAGGAGTGTGAGGATTGAATTTCAGAGAGGAAAGGGAGATACTAGCTAGCTGTTGCCTCATTTGCAAAGAAGGAGATTTAAGTGAAGAAGCAGAGGTGGGACCCTCACAGTCAGGTTGTGATGTAAAGGGATGAGGTTGTGGAGATTTCAGCCCTGGGGGTGAGATGAGTTTGAACTCTTCTTTTAGATCAAAGAGCCACAAACTCGGAGTGCTTCCTGGGACCAGGCAGGGAGCCTGTCTAGGGAGGTGGCGGGGTGGTTGGGAGGAGGGACTGTGGGGAACAAAGGCACTAGGCCCTGTTGGAGAGGGCAGTTTAAGTGGCCACTAATTTACATTTTAAAAACCATACGCATTGAATTATATAAGCAAAATATTTTTAAACTACGTATTCGAAGAAACAGTTATACATCCTAAACAATACATGTCAGTGGTCCTGAGCTTTGTTTTTTTGTTTTTTTGGGTGCCGGGGGAGGGGAGGGCGGGGAGGTTTATTTTGGACCTGAGCTTTGGGCTGCCTTTTTGAGGCAGGGTCCCCAGGCTGGAGTGCAGTGTTGTGATCTCGACTCACTGAAACCTCTGCCTCCCAGGCTCAAGCAATCCTGTTAGCCTTATGAGTAGCTGGGACTACAGGCATGTGCCACCGTGCCCATGGTGTATTTTTGTATTTTTGGTAGCGATGGCATCTCACCATGTTGCCCTGGCTAATCTTGAATTCCTGGGCTCAAAAGATCCTCCCACCGCAGCTTCCCAAACTACTAGATTACAGGCATGAGCCACCATGCCCAGCCCATATTTTTCTAATACTTGAAGAGGGCAGTTGAAGACCCCAGTGGCATACAGTACAGTCTCAGTAGAATGCTATTTCATCCCCAGAGAGAGAGCTCAAGAGCTCTGAAACAGTGTTAGGTACAGTGGAACTGCTGGAAGTAGACTGAAAACGAAAGAACTAAAAGGACTGGAATGAAGTAAGGGCCAGGGTAGGTTAGATAGTGTGAACTTATAGTATCACTTGAGCCAGAAACTCTCAAGTAGATAATGTTTTCCCCCAAATCAGGTTTGTGATGCCAGTACACAATGATTAGAGGTAAGGGGGTCTGAAGTGCAATAGAGAAGGCAGAATGGGACCCAGGAAATATTTCTGAAGAGGTCAGCCTTGTTCAAGCTAGGACAGGGAAACATGAAAGTAGAAAGGGCGGAATGAGCTGTGAGGATTAAGGAAGGGACAAGACCTGAGACCCTGTGCCCTCTGAAATCATGTGCACAGGGACAAGTTAAGTATTGGAGAATTCTGGAGGTTGTAATCAGAGAAATTTCAGAGCTTAGAATCTTGGATATAAAGGAATTCTGAGGATGACTCTGAGGGCCGGCCATGGGGTACCTCAGTGGTTGTGGGTGACCTGCAAGTGTTCCATTCATCTTAGAGAAGTGAGAAAATAGAGGAGATGGCAATGTGAAGTACCTGGAGCTAGTGCTATGCTGAGGTCACCAAAATCCATAGCAAGAAATTGGGTGCCAGCAGTGTCAGTGACTGTAACTGGCTAGTTAACAAATAAAAGAGAAGTAATTGAAAGTAAATGTCACAGCTACTTGTTTGGGGTCTCCATGAGTCTTTAGGGTGTGAAGCTTGCTGACCACAGCTGCCCATCAGTTGATGCTTAGCTTAAGGCAATACTTGATGGCAGTGAGTGGCCACCAAGAGGTGTAGCCAGTACCCTAAATAGCACCACCCTGGAGGACTTGAAGCAGTCCTGAGGAGGACTACTCTGTCTTAAAACATTGACGTTGCAGTACACCCAAGAAACTCAGGCCCGCTACCACCCAGTCCATTTTTAATTTGCGAGAAAGAGAGGTCTTTAAGAAGAGCTAGTAATTGACCTTTTCCCAGTTTTTACTTTTGTATTTATGGAATAAGATAATGAAAAAAAATGTAATTAAAGTAAAAATGGCCTATTGCAATGCTGACTTCAGAGGGTTCAAGTTGACCAGCTACTGTTTATTTCCTTTTCAGTTAGAAAAGCCTGGTACCTGGTTTCGTGAGAGAGAGAGAGAGAGAGAGAGAGAGAGAGAGAGAGAGAGTGAGTGTGTGTGTGTGTGTGTGTGTGTGTGTGTGTGTGTTAGGGTGTGGCTCTGTCACCTGGCTGGAGTGCAGTGTTGTGGTCTCAGCTCACTGCAGCCTTACCCTCCCAGGCTCAAGTGATTCTCCCACCTCAGCCTCCTGAGTAGCTGGGACTATAGGCACATGCCACTATGCCTGGCTCTTTTTTTTTTTTTTTTTTTTTTGATAGAGATGGGGTTTTATCATGTTGCCCAGGTAGGTTTCATTTATTCTTTTTTTTTTTTTTTTTGAGATGGAGTTTCGCTCTTGTTACCCAGGCTGGAGTGCAATGGCGCCATCTCGGCTCACCGCAACCTCCGCCTCCTGGGCTCAGGCAATTCTCCTGCCTCAGCCTCCTGAGTAGCTGGGATTACAGGCACGCACCACCATGCCCAGCTAATTTTTTGTATTTTTAGTAGAGACGGGGTTTCACCATGTTGACCAGGATGGTCTCGATCTCTTGACCTCGTGATCCACCCACCTCAGCCTCCCAAAATGCTGGGATTACAGGCTTGAGCCACCGCGCCCGGCTCATGTATTCTTGAATGATTAATTTGTTCGTGAAGGAAGTAATTTGTAGACGTAATACTGGGTAGTGACATGGAGTTTTTGTTTTGATTTTACCAAGAAGGAGGTTGGTGGCCTTTTGTACTTCCTGCAATATTTTTTACCCACTATGGTTGTGAAAATCATCTTCTTAAGAAACCGTGGTTTGTTCATTCTCTTCTTATGGCTAACATTTTGGGGTTATACCAGAATGTTGAAATAAGGGATACTGGCATTGCTTATGCTGGGGTCATAAGTGATTGCTCATGCCTGTAGTTTCCTCTTCCCTGTCCATTTCCCAGCCAGTATTGTAGGATTGTAATTAAATCAAAGACCACATCTTGTTCTGTGCTGGCTGTTTGTGAAATTGATATAACCATAGGAGGTTAGCAGTCTTGAGTTTCAAGAACAAAATTGTAGGGTGGAAATCCTTGCAATAATTAATTTAAAAACTGTTTTTAAAAAATCACTTTTTTGTTGTTGTTGTGTTTTTTTGTTGTTGTTGTTTGAGACAGGACCTTTGTTGCCCAGGCTGGAGTGCAGTGGCTTGATCTCAGCTCACTGCAACCTCCCGTCTTTTAGGTTCAAGCAGTTCTCCCACTTCAGCTTCCCGATTAGCTGGGACTTCAGGTGTGGGCCACCAACTAATTTTTGTGTTTTTTGGTAGAGATAGGGTTACGCTGTGTTGGCCAGGCTGGTCCTGACCTCAAGTGATCTGCCGGCCTTGGCCTCCCAAAGTGCACATATTACAGGTGTGAGCCACTGCACCTGGTCAAAAATCAGTTTTTCCATATAGAAACAAGGGAGGTTTTTTTTTGGCTTAAAGAAACTGAATTTAGCCTAGCATGGTGGTGTGTCCCTGTCTTCCTAGCTACTGAGGAAAGAAGCTGAGGCAGTAGGATTGCTCCCTGAATTTTTTGGTTTTGCAGCAGTAAGGTTATGTGGGGGCTTCCACCCTAAAGGGCATCCTTAAGCACAACATATACCAATTTCCTAAGAAAAACATCTTAAGCAATTCTTAAAAGACCTGGGAGGCAGGCATATTTGGTGAGTGAGTGCTGCAGTCATTTTAAAGCCAGTCCCATATGGCCTGCACATCAGTCACTTTGTCTGGGGTGTTCCACTTGGCATCTATAGAGGGAGTTGGGTAGTCCACCTTCTCAAGGGAGCCTTTTACCTAGTCCACCAGCCTGCCTGTTTGCTTGGGAATAACCACCTATGTCCGGATCATGTATAGCCATGTGATTGTTCCATTGTGAGCCATGCATTATGCATCCACCAAAACTTTGTCTTCACTTTGCAGCATTATACAGAAGCTTATACATGCAGCTGTTATAGGTTTGTTGCCTTACATACACATCAAGTCAATATGCACAGACACTGGGTTGCAGCAGGGTGGTTATTTGTAGGGCCACTACAAGAGGTTTATTTGTAGGGCCACTGAATGACAAGACATGAAGAAACCTCAAATCTGACTCCCTAAGGAGTTTGGGGATAGGGTGTTTAAAGGTTTTGAAGTTGGCCAAAGTGTAGAGATCATTCATTGGTTAGAGTGCAGGATGAAGTCATGGGACAGGTTGAAGAAGAAGCTGTATTCTCATGCTGATTCGGTTCCTCTGTTGAGGTCTTCAGACTGGTTAGCATCAGCTGTTCTGCTGGAATTTGATGTCTGAAAAACATCTTATGCAATTCTTAAAAGCCTTATGATTCTAAGGTTAGAAATTTTATCTATAGGAAAATAGGGATGCAGATTTTCAGTATCTATTGCTACATGACTTTTAGTTTCAAGAAAGTAGGTCTAAGTTTAGTTTTATTAATGCTTAAGTATAACTACCTTTCTGCCCAGAATTCTTGTTACCCTTGTGAGGATAGCTTCATATACCCTAAATTCAGAATCTTAGTAATGGCTTTTCAGGAAGTTGATACTAGTGTAACCACCCAACAAGTTTACCTTGCCCTCTGCCTAGATGGTGCCAATTTAACAAGATGAGAATTGGAATGGAGGAGTAGTTCACACAGGCTGTGTGGGAAACTGGAGTTCTATTATTACTCAAATTACTTTCCCCACATTTGGAGATGCAAGTTTTTAAAGATAATTTGGCAGGTAGTGGCTTAGGAAGTGGGGAGTGGTGATTGGTCAGGTTGGAGATGGAATCACGGAGTTGGGTGTTGGGGCAGTCGAAGTGAGATTTTCTTGCTGTCTTCTGTTCCTGGGTGGGATGGCAGATCTGGTTGAGCCAGATTATGGGTCTGGCTGGTGTCAGCTGATCCATTGAGTGCAGAGTCTGCAAAATATCTCAAGCACTGATCTTAGGTTTTAAGGTAGTGATGTTATCTCCAGGAAGAATTTGGGGAGGTTCAGACTCTTGGAGCCAGAAGCTGCATGACCCCTAAACCATCATTTCTAATTCGGTTAGTCCTGCAAAGGCAGGCTGGTCCCCAGGCAAGAACGTCTTTTTGGGAAAGCGCTATTAGCAGTTTTGTTTCAGAGTCAAACCATAAACTGAATTCCTTCCCGAGGTTAGTTTGGCTTATTCCCAGGGAAAAGTAAGGACAGCTCCAAGGTTAGAAGCAAGATGGAGTCAGGTCTGATTTTTTTCACTGTCATAATTTCCTTAGTTACAGTTTTTGCAAACCCTCCCTTTGGATTTAACAGCACCTTATTTATTTTTATTTATTTATTTAATTGCATTTTTAGTTTTGGGGTACATGTGAAAAACATGGAAGATAGGTACACAAGTGGCAGTGTGATTTGCTGCCTTCCTCCCCTTCACCTATACCTTGCATTTCTCCCCATGCTATCTCTCCCCAACTCCCCACCTCACCCCACCGTCCCTCCTCTATTTCCCCCCAACAGAACCCAGGGTGTAGTGCTCCCCTTCCTGTGTCCATGTGTTCTCATTGTTCAACACCCACCTATGAGTGACAACATGCAGTGTTTGATTTTCTGCCCTTGTGTCCGTTTGCTGAGAATGATGGTTTCCAGGTTCATCCATGTCCCTACAAAGGACACGAACTCATCGTTTTTGATGGCTGCATAATATTCCATAGTGTATGTATGCCACATTTTCCCTGTCCAGTCTATCATCGATGGGCATTTCAGGTCTTTACAGCACCTTATTTTTAGGATGTGGGCTGTGAAGTTGGGAAAGGGCTGTCAGTCACTCTGACTTCTTCCTCCTAATGGGGCATAGTGGGGGAAGGTGTCGATCCTAAGGTGAGTGGAGTGGAACTGCTTTGCGACTGAGTGTACTCATGTAGGCCAGGCTGAGGTTCCAAGGCTTCGTGACAAAAGTGTTAGTATTCTCATCTATGGTTTTAATACAGCATTTAAATAGATAGTGTACTATAGAAGTTCTAGGATAAGGAGTGCAAATTCCAGTTTTAAAAGTAAAGATTTGAAAGCATTAGTTTGGGGCCTTGTGGCCCACCAAAATCTAAATAGCAGATTAAAAAAATTAAAACTCAAAAACAATAACAGGCATACCACAGTTTTTGAAACACATTTTTTCTCCCCAGTCCTGATTTTTATTAAAAACAGATCATGATAGGACTGATTTGTTTGCAAAATAAACTTTAGTTTATTATATTTGGCCTGATTACTTACATAAAGCACAGGAAGAATAATTATTTCTCACATAGGCCTTTTAAATTGGCTCTGATGGAATTCAGTTCTGTAAGGAATCTCAGTTAAGGCTTTTTTAAAATCCAAGCCCAGCCATGGGTTTATACCATCAGATAGCTGTGAATTGGGTAAAGTCCTCTCCTCTTGAGGTCCCAAGATAACTTGGGGCTCCTGGGTGTGTCAGAAAGTGACATTCTTTACTTACCACAGGTCAGGAACCCTGTACTGGTACTGTGTAGACCAGGCATCCCCAAACTTTTTACACAGGGGGCCAGTTCACTGTCCCTCAGACCGTTAGAGGGCCACCACATACTGTGCTCCTCTCACTGACCACCAATGAAAGAGGTACCCCTTCCTGAAGTGTGGCGGGGGGCCGGATAAATGGCCTCAGGGGGCCGCATGCGGCCCACGGGCCGTAGTTTGGGGACGCCTGGTGTAGACAATGAGGTTAGTGTTCCCAACGGGCTTTTATTGGCTCTCTCTATAAGTCAGGTTTGATTGCTTAAAGGAAAGCATGCCATTCCAGTCAAAGCCTTGGTAAAATAACTAGTTTATCCCATTGTGTCCTGTTAGAAAAGAAAACATTCTTATTGCATTTATGCAAATAATTATATTGCCATAAGTTAAAAATGCTCACAAATAGTTTCTAAATTCTGGAGAAATCAGATAGAAACAAATATGCTTCACATTTCATTTACAGGAATATACTGAGTTGTTAAAAGCTTTAAATAGTGCAAAAGAAAGTTTTCTTTCTTTTTCTATTTCTTTTTAGACAGAATCTCTTCTATTACCCAGGAGTGTAGTGGCGTGTAGTGGCGTAATAGAATCTCTTCTATTACCCAGGAGTGTAGTGGCGTGATCTTGGCTCACTGCAACCTCCACCCTCTGGGTTTAAGCAATTCTCCTGCCTCAGCCTCCCTAGTAGCTGGAATTATAGGCATGTGCTACCACACCCTGCTAATTTGTGTACTTTTAGTAGAGATGGGGTTTTGCCATGTTGGCCAGGGTGGTCTTGAACTGCTGGCCACAAGTGATCCGCCCTCCTAGGCCTTCCAGAGTGCTGGGATTACAGTCATGAGCCACTGCACCTGGCCAAAAAAGTTTTCTTGGCTCTGAAAAAAACAAAAAAGATCAGCAACATTTTAAGCAAAATAAGTAAAGAAAAAGATTAGTTTTCTGTTCAGTCCATTCAGTTAGCTCCTGTTCTGCTTGATATTTATGAACATTTTAGCGATCCATGAGAGTCCTGAAAGTTTTTTTATTCTAATGTCACAATCTCCAGTGTTATTAGAAACTTGCATTCAAGACCACCTGTTGAAGTTTTAGAATTATATTTATAATTATAAATGATAAAACCAACTTCTAAAGAGGATCAAAACAAGACAATTGTCTATGGATGAAAAAACATTTTAGGGCAGCCACACTCAGACACAATTGACAAGGAAATTTGTTACCTCTATGGCACACAGAAATTTAATGTAACAATTATAATATTATTGCTCACATATAGTGAGGCATCTCAGAATTATAGGAATCACATAAAATTTTGTAACTCATACTAATAATGTATTTATATGAATAACACCCAAAGAGAATTGAACACCATTTTATATTTTAAAATGTTCCCTTTTTTAAACATTGGATATTAACCAGGCACAGTGGCTACACCTGTAATCCTAGCACTTGGGGAGGCTGAAGTGGGCAGATCACTTGAGGTCAGGCAGTTGAGACCAGCCTGGCCAACATGATGAAACCTTGTCTTTACCAAAAAAAAAAAATTAGCTGGGTGTGGTGGTATACATCTATAATCCCAACTACTTGGGAAGCTGAGGCAGGAGAATTGCTTGAACCCAGGAGGCAGAGGTTGAAGTGAGCCAAGATTGCACCACTGCACTCCAGCCTGGGCAACAGAGCAAGACCTTGTCTCAAAAAAAAAAACCCACTAGTGTAGAATCCCAGGTCACCATAAGCCATTCATTTAGCCAAAATGCTAATTCACAAATTTAAAAAAAGGAAAAACCTTTATTCTGGTAGAGAGGAGACAGCTCTCTTATCTCTGGTAGAGAGCTTTCCAAACAACAAGATCCAGTGAAGATAGCATGATGCCAACTGAATTTGTCTCTTCTTTCCACATCCCCCCCTTTTTTGTAGTTTACTTTAAAAGGCAAACAAAAACCTCTTGTTATCTTTAAATATTACATAAAAATTATTTTCAAAAGAGAAAACCAAATTTTATGTTTGCATTAGTGCATCTTTAATGCCAAAGCTAGTTTTTTTTCTTTTTTCTTTTTCTTTTTTCTTTTTTCTTTTTTTGGAGACAGAGTCTTGTTCTGTCTCCCAGGCTGGAGTGTACTGGCACGATCTTGGCTCATAGCAACCTCTGCCTCCTGGGTTCAAGCAGCTCACCTGTTTCAGTCTCTGGAGTAGCTGGGACTATAGGCATCCACCACTATACCCAGCTAATTTTTGTATTTTTGGCAGAGATGGGGTTTCACCATTTTGCTCCGACTGGGCTTGAACTCCTGACCTCATCCCACCTCAGCCTCTCAAAAGTGTTGGGATTATAGACATGAGCCACCACACCCAGCTTAAAGCTAATTTAAATAACATTTTACAAATCTATTTAGTTTTAATTAGTTTGACCATAAGGGAAGATTCTTAAAAACTTTTTATAACCCTTTGCAGTATTTTTTGTTAAAGAGCAGAACAATGTTTTGGGATCCTGTTGTGCTTTTATTCCAATGTTCAATTTATGGAAAACCAGGATAATACCCCTTTAACTCTAGCCAATGTGTTTTCACACATTAATTGTTTATAAACCTTCCACAACTCATTTAAACCTTTAGGGTTTTCCTTCTTCACTTAACACAGTCGTTGAGCCCTCTAAACTTAGGCAAGAAATTCATATTCTCATGCCTTCTAATAATCTTTTACCAAAAGTACGTTCTACTTTCCTTACACACCTTTTGTGTAGAACTGTTTCTTCAGTAGTCTCAAATACATGTTATACTGTTAACTCTTAGCAACTTTTACTTTCAGTTAAAAACCTGGTTAGTAAGCGATTTTAGTTATGTACCAGGTTTGGAGACTAGGAACAGATACCAGTTAGAAGTGCAGATAAGGTCTGACTCTTTCCATCATAGCTAGGGAACTTGGCTACCTCCACATGTCACCAGGCTTTACCTAGCTGTAAAGCAGTTAGGTTGTACAGTTGAGTCACAGTGGCAGTTTATGAAGCATTAGGAGGAGACTTAATAACCTTTAAATTATGCAACATTTCTTGCATAAATTCCCTTTCATGACTTAGACCGTCTGTGACATACTTGGACTTTCTGACTTGTCCTAAACATCCCTCTCTTTAAACAACCAGTCATTTTACTTTAGGACAAGAATTTACCATACATGATTAATTTATATAAAGTCTTTTCTTTATGGGAGCTAATTTCACATGTGCCCAGGCCTTATCTAGAATGTAATGGCTCCAAGGTAAGTATATTGAACAATTTTCAAAAGTTAAGCAGTTCATGACCTTAGAGCATTTAACAAACCTAATGATATATATATATATATATATATATATATATATATATATATATAATGTGTATATATATAATATATATATAGCTCATATATATAGCTCAATATATATAGCTTCTATATATAGCTCACCTAATTTAGATGGAATGTCTGAATTTTGAAGATATTTTTATTTACCAATACTCTTTAAAACTGTGTTTATAGGCCGGGCACGGTGGCTCAAGCTTGTAATCCCAGCACTTTGGGAGGCCGAGGCGGGTGGATCACGAGGTCGAGAGATCGAGACCATCCTGGTCAACATGGTGAAACCCCGTCTCTACTAAAAATACAAAAAATTAGTTGGGCATGGTGGCATGTGCCTGTAATCGCAGCTACTCAGGAGGCTGGGGCAGGAAAATTGCCTGAACCCAGGAGGCAGAGGTTGCGGTGAGCCGAGATGGCGCCATTGCACTCCAGCCTGGGTAACAAGAGCGAAACTCCATCTCAAAAAAAAACAAAAAACAAAAAACAAAAAAAAAAAACTGTGTTTATTACCAAAAGATTACTAAAGTTATATGAACTAAAGGGCATTAGTTTTAGTGTTTCTGACAAAATATCTGATTTAAGTGCTTATTTTTATTTCAGCTAGTTAATTATTAGAGCGTTTTTATATAAACATCACACATATGACACTTACATAGACGATCCAATAGTTGTAACATTTTTTCATATGCTAGTTTCTTAAGTTCAGTTGGATTACCGGCTTCAGGGTGGAGTCCTTCAAAAATCAGGGCTGGGAAAGCGTGTAGTTCTAGGGCCTAAAAAGCAGGCACAGCTGAAAGGCAAAAAAGAAAAAAAAACCATTCTCAAAGTTAGGGTCCCATTTTAATATTGCATCCTGGATTTTCGAAGGGAAAATGTTGTTGGAGAAGAATGCAATGCTTTTAGCATGCGTTTAATTACATGGCAACACGAACCCAGCCCATTTTGTTCTGTTGTTTTTGTTTTTTTGATATGGAATCTTGTATGTCACCCAGGCTGGAATGCAGTGACATGATTTCAGCTTATTGCAACCTCCACTTAGTAACCAGTCCATTTTGTAATTAGCCCTTCCCCATGGGAGTCTCATCTCTCAGTAGAGGGTGGGGATTTTTCCTCCCTACGCTCCAGGTGGCCAAGAGCATGCTTCTCTGATTCAAACATGCAGTGAGCCAAGTATCCCTCCATAACTGTTATTAGCCATCCCTTAAAGTATATTTTGTACCTACTTATTACATGTCAAGGCTAAAAGCTCTCCCATAATGCAGAGTAATTTCTGATACACTCAAAAGTTAAAAAAAAAAATATGTTAGGTAGCATAATATAAAGCTGAACAGAGCCTTAGATTTTAATAGTAATCTATTGGCTTTCAACTGGGGTTCCATGAGGAAAATGGGTTTTTTCCATGTTACCAGATTTCAAAATTATCAGTTTTCTCATGTGGGCATCAGAAGGGCAAAGTGGAGAAATAATTCAGTTGACTGAGAAGAAAACTTTTTCTCAAAAACAACCAATATCCGAGAAGAGAAAGAACAGGAGGCCTTTTAAAATATGTATTAGCTTGTATATCCATTTTTAATTAAGTTGATTTTAACCATAGAGCTTTAAAAAAGTTTTTTTGTTGTTAATCTCTTATTGTCAGACTCTAGCCAGGACAGTCAATATTTCTGGCTTTTGACCTTTGCCTTAGATAATCTCCCATGTGAAATTAATGAGTTTTAGCTAAGATTATAGCTTAACCATTGACGTATAATTTGTTTCAGAGAGATGGTAAGCAGTTTCTTTTTACAAGATACAGAATCTTCCCAAGGGTAGTTCAGAGAAAGAAAAATTCAAGACAGGAAATCAAAAGCTAGCCATTGGGGTGGGGGTGTGACCCTCAAAAGTAGCAAAGTTATACAAATAAACCAGAGAGAATCATTTCTGAAGCCAAGAATTGGACCCAGGCTGCCACTGTCAAAAGGCAAAAGTCTTGGCTACTGAGTTACAGCATTCAGCAGGTTCTATTGCTATTCCTGGAAGGAGCCTAGAGGAATCAATATTAAACTCGCAAAGGCGTTTAACTACTCAAGATTTTGAATCGCAAAATTCCTGTCCTCTGGATGGCAGAGATCAAGAGAAAATATCCCCACATGGTTACAAGATTAAGCTCTCAAGGACATAAAACAGAGAAAAACTTCATCCAGTTTTGGTTTCAGGATTCCCTGCCAGACTGGCTTTTGAAAAGTGGGTTTATAGCAGTCCTAAGCCCAGCATTCTGTCCTGTTAGTCCTCTCTTTGTTACGGAGTAACACAAAGACATTTTTAACACAAAGGGCACCAGATTTGCTACTGCCTAAGGATCAGTCTCACGAATCCTTTTTTTCTGTTAATCAAACCTTTCTAGAGGAGACAAACAGTGATGTTTGCCATTTGTGTACACACACACACACACAAAGAGAGAGAGAGAGAGAGAGAAACCGAGAGACCAGAACTTGACTAGTAAGAATTTTATACCCTTTTGCCAACATACCAGGTTACTTGGTTCCCTTTCTCTGCAGCTTCCAGCACAGAGTGGCTTTGATGACCTTGCTCACTGCATCATAGCTTTGGGGGCCAAGCCTGTTACAAAAAAGAAAATCATCCTTGTTTGTTTTGAGGAACGATAGGCAAAAGCTTCTCAATTTTGCAAGATGCTGCCCAATGGGCTGCATGGGGAGCTGAATTAATATTTTCCATCCCAGCTGAAGCAAAATACACATAAAAAATAGACACTAGTAACCTTGCTCAAACACCCGGTATCAACCTGGCAAGGCTCAAACTTTCTCCTGTAGGTCCCTGTTGTCTTTGATTCACTCCAGGTGGGGAGGAATGACCTCCATACCATAATTTGTTGGGTGGTCTCTAAGCAAGACTAAGAGCAAGTCACCCTGAGTCAAGCCTGTTAAGCTTTCTTCAGGCCCTCCAAATATGACAAGACAAATAAAGGTTCTCCAAGTTGCCTGCTGTGCTTCTGTCAGCAGTGTCTTCAGAGATCCCCTTCACATACAGAAACAAACACAAAGACAAGACAGACATAAGGGCTTCCAAATCAAGATCCCTAACCAAGAATTCCAGAGTGCCCCTTCCACCCTATTCTCCTATTTTCTGCCGGAGAAATCTCCCCTAAATCTTCTGGATTGAGGAGAAGTCTCCCTAACCAGACTCTTCCTACTAATTAAGGAGAGCCAACTGAAACCCCCCGGAAAGGAGCCAAACTGAGACAGACACTCCGTGGTGGAGCTGCAGACACTTAGCACACTGTGGGGGCTACAGAACCATTTGGGAGATGGAAGGAGGCTTTGGCAGTGCCTAGGATACTCACTGAACCAGATAGCCCATAATGGGGCTACAGACAGGCACCCTGTGATAGGGCTGCAGTTATGGGACCTCCTCAGGACTGTTTCTCCATTGCAATTAAATTCATGCACATTGGGTCGGCAGTGCCCTGCCAGTGGAGATGGTGTCAGAGTCAGCCCCTAGTCCAAGAGAACTAGGTAGCAAGTTGGGCTGGCCTCTGAATCCATTGCCAGAGCGTTGCTACCAAATCGCAGGCAGGTAGCCACAAGAGCAATCCCAGACAAGCCTCCAAATTTGTAACTGCTCAACAGGTTCACCTTGCCCTCTGTCTAGACAAAGCCAGTTTATCAAGACAAGGGAATTGCTGTGGAGAAAGTAATTCGCAACACAGCTGGCTGTGTGGGAGACTGGAGTTTTATTATTATTCAAATTCCTCTCCCGGAGTATTCAGGGATCAGTTTTTAAAGATAATTTGGTGAGTAGGAGCTTGGGAAGTGGGGAATGCTGATTGGTCAGGTTGATAATGGAATCATGGGGGTCGAAGTGAGGTTTTCTTGCTGTCTATTGTTCCTGGGTGGGATGGCAGAACTGGTTGAGCCAGATTATGGGTCTGGGTGGTGTCAGCTGATCCATTGAGTGCATAGTCTGCAAAATATCTCAAGCACTGATATTGGGTTTTACAGCAGTGATGCTATCTCCAGGAGCAGTTTGGGGAGGTTCAGACTCTTGGAGCCAGAAGCTGCATGACCCTTAAACTCATTTCTAATCTTATAGCTAATATGTTGGTCCTGCAGAGGCAGACTGGGTCCCCAGGCAAGAAGGGTGTCTTTTTGAGAAAGGGCTATTGCCAGTTTTGTTTCAGAGTCAAACCGTAAACTAAAGTCCTTCCCAAAGTTAGTTCAGCCTATTCCCAGGAATGAACAAGGACAGCTCAAATGTTAGAAGCAAGATGGAGTCTTTTATTATCAGACTCTAGCCAGGACATCATGGAGTCAGTTAGGTCTGATTTCTTTTACCGTTGTAATTTCCTCCGTTATAATTTTTGCAAAGGTGGTTTCACCAATCTACAAAGTGAATTCCTTTGGCAGGTTCTATATTTCTGATCTAGGGAAAAGTTACCCAGGTTGTTTTGTCATTATGACTGATGGGCTATAGATATTAAAGTTTTTCATGACTCACTGCATGAGTTTTATTAATTAGCTAGAGCAACTCAAAGAACCTGGGAAGACATTTACTGGTCAATTATAAAGGCTGTTATAAAGGCTACAGATGAAGCAATGCACAGGGCAAGGTATGAGGGAAAGGGCTTAGAGCTTCCATACCCTCTCCAGGCACAACACCCTGCAGGATAGCTACTAGCTCTCCTGAGACTCTCCAAAGCCGGGATTTTTAATGGAAGCCTCATTACATAGGCATGATTGATTAAATCATTGGCACTGATGGTCAAACTAACCTTCAGCCCCTGTCCCCTCCTGGGAGGTTTGAAGTAGGGCAGAAATCTTAACCCTCTCATTCTATTTTGGTCTCTTTGCTGACCAGCACCATTCTGAAGCTATCAATGGATGCCAGTCATAGTTCAACTCATTAGTGTGTAAAAAGAGACTATTACTTTGAAATTCTAAGAATTTTAAAAGTTGTATGCCAGGAAATATATATTTCACAGTGTCACAGTCTTATAAGGTCTTATAATTGTCTTTTATGCCAGACAGAAATTATCTGTATCTATAGTGGACAAAAATCTACAAGTTATAATTTCACAGATTCTGGACCTTATTTAATATAAATGTCAAAAAATACATTCTCCTAGGACATACATTGGCATACTTTTCTGTAAAGAGCCAAATGATAAATATTTTAGAGTTTGTGGACCACAGAGTCTCTGTTTTATATTTTTTTTTGTTTCAGTTTTTACAGTCCATTAAAAATGTAGAAAGTATTTTTACCTGAGGGGTTGTATACACAGAAGAGTCCAAGGGCTGGATTTGCACAAACCAGTCTGGTAGCCACTACCCCATGTTGCTGTCTACATTACTTTGGTGAAATTAGATATTCAGATCCTTGGTTGCATTTCAAGTGCTAGTGGTCACATGTAACTAGTGGCCACCAATTTGGATAGTACAGCTATAGGACATTTCCATCATTGCAGAAGTTCTTTTGGACAGTGCTGCCCTAAAGTATTAAATAATCCTTGATTGGCTCTGCTAGACAATAGTATGACATTGAGGCTGGACGCAGTGGCTCATGCCATAATCCCAGCACTTTGGGAGGTCAAGGCCGGTGGATCACGTGAGGTCAGGAGTTCGAGACCAGCCTGGCCAACATGGTGAAACTCTGTCTCTACTAAAAATACAAAAACTAGCCAGGCATGGTGGCAGGTGCCTATAATCCCAGCTGTCTGGGAGGCTAAGGCAGGAAAATCACTTGAACCTCAGAGGTGGAGGTTGCAGTTAGCTAAAATCATGCCAATGCACTCTAGCCTGGGCGACAAGAGTGAAACTCCATCTCTGGGGGAAAAAAAAAGTATGACATTGAAAGAACATGCCTTTTTTTAAAAAAAACCTTAGTTTCAGGGTTTTTATAATTTTTATTCATTGCTTATTATATATAATTATCTGGAGGTTATTCTTGGTATACGCGCACGCACACACACACACACACACACACACACACAGGCCTCATTGTGTTTGCAAGATGTATTAGGAACTAGTGAGGCTAGATAATTATCCTCAGGAAATTTCATAAGGAATCTTAATATTGCATTTTAAATAGCCAGGTGAGATTTTTGCTTTTTTGTTTTTGTCTATCCTTATTGGCTCTTCTAAAACTAGGAAACCAACCTCAAAAAAAAAAAAAATCGAGAAATTATCTCTACATATTTCAGCTGTAGTATCTGTAAATTTAGATCAATTCCTTTCTCTTTAAAATTCCAAAAACCTGCTAAAATTTCTGGCCTTCCAGAAAATGACTTCAATACAGAACAGAAGGCTGAGCTCCTGCACTATAGGATAGGCACCAGGCCAGTTTCCTGAGCATGAGTTCAACACATGAACTACAGTTCTTATTCTTTAATAGTGACCATTCTGTACCTTATTAAATGAAATTCTTAATCATATAATTCCAGATATGGCCTGGGTTGCACAATCAGTTTGTCTGATTCTGTTCTGGTAAAAAGGGGGCCAAATTCTTAATGATCTTATGCGAGTAGCTGCACATCACAAAAATTGAAGAGAACCAGTGTAAGTATTTTTAATTTCTGGATTTTGAGAGTCAGGGAAAACAAGATAACATTTTAAAGTTGTTTTTTTTTTTTTTTTCCATTTGTAAAAGCATAGCATGCTAAAGTGGCAGTTTTGTTAAAAATGAATGAAAAGGGGCTTCTTGTACCTGAGAGAAAATAGAACATGTAAAAAAAACTATATTTCAAATAACTACAGTTAGATTTCTTTAATTAATTCCATCAGTCATTACATTATGTTCCACTGGATCTCGGGTTGTCTGCTTCACAAAGGGTCCCAGAAATCTAAGCTGAGTCCTTTGATGTAGTCCGGCCAGTCGTTTAAGGGATGTCGCTTATACTCCAAAGTCTGTATCCATGAATCAGTTTCCTGAAGTTTCAGTAGTCAGGTGTCTAGCATAGTGCCTTCTGCAAGACTCCGTGACTGTCATCCTTTGTTGTAGACCCACTTTCTATACTGTAGTCAATAGCAGAGGTATATCACAAGGAAGAGAGGAAAGAAGAAACCACTTGTTAATAACAAGACTGGATAACCATGGTCAGTTTATACAGTAACCAACAAAATCAGGATGGAGGAGAGTTAAAATCTATTAAGGTATAGTACATAACTGTTAATTAAGATTGGAACAATGTTTATCTGAAAGCTAAGAACATATTGTGGGCATTGACAAGGCCCTAAGGTCTTCCAGTCTATCCTGTAAAGCATGTAGTCTGTTTAAAAAAAGTTAAAAGTTTTTATCTGTAAAAAAATATCCGGAGAAGACCATGCTGCCCATTTGATTTGATAGAACCTAATAATGTTGAGCTATTTAAGAAATACAGAACACCCCAAAGAAATTAGTTTTAGCATCCTTCTTGTAATAAGGTGGAAAAAAAAAACACAAATATTTGTGATTTCCCAGGGACCTTTAGGAACCTCCAGAGATAATTTAGATGTAAAAGACAGAGTTGCATGCTACTCAGCAATAGAAAAGGACAGATTGACGATACATTGCAACAATGTGGATTAATCTCAGAACTATCATGCTGCGTTGAAGAGCCTTACCAAAAGAGTATATATACCAGGCATCCCCAAACTACGGCCTGCAGGCCGCATGCAGCCCCCTGAGGCCATTTATCCGTCCCCCCGCCACACTTCAGGAAGGGGCACCTCTTTCATTGGTGGTCAGTGAGAGTAGCACAGTATGTGGTGGCCCTCCAACGGTCTGAGGGACAGTGAACTGGCCCCCTGTGTA
This sequence comes from Saimiri boliviensis, assembly GCF_048565385.1. Lineage (NCBI taxonomy): Eukaryota > Metazoa > Chordata > Mammalia > Primates > Cebidae > Saimiri > Saimiri boliviensis. The sequence continues at coordinate 123,718,724 of NC_133449.1, forward strand.
AAAAGTTTGGGGACGCCTGATATATACTGTTGTGATTCTGCTCTTGCTACGTTCTAGACAGGGGTAAAGTAATCATAGTTATGGTGAAAAAAAAATCAGAATTAGGACAAAACAACTGGAAAAAGACATTAAACACAGACTGGGTATTAGATTAAGAAACTCTGTTTTGTTGGGTGCATTAATGACATTGTGGTTATATTAAAAAGAGCATGTGTATGTGTGTATTAAATTATATACTTGGTGGTTAGGCATGGTGGTGTGCACCGGTAGTGTCAGCTACTTGGAAGGCTGAGGTGGGAAGATGGTTTGAGGCCAGCATTTTGAGACTGCAGTGCACTGTGTTCACACCTATGAAATCACACCATCTGGACAACATAGTGAGGCCTGTCTCTAAACAAAAGTAAAAAATTATATTCTGTGTCTGTCTCACTTGGACATTAACTGCATATTCCAAAAAGTAACAGTCTATCCAAAGTCTTTTTTTTTTTTTTTTTTTTTTAATATATATAAAGATGGGATTTCACCATGATGGCCAGGCTGGTCATGAACTCCTGACCTCGGGGGATCCACCCACCTTGGCCTCCCAAAGTGCTGGGACTACAGGCTTGAGCCACCGTGCCCGGCCTTGTTGTTGTTTTTTTTAAGAGATGGTGATTTTCAGTTTCCCAAGCAGCTGTGACTACAGGCATCTATCACTACACCCAGACTGGGTTTGGTTTTTTTGTCCTTAAAAGGCTAACACGTTTAAAGTATTCGATGTTTAGTTTCATTATGTTTTAGAAATTCTAAGATTATAGAGTTAAGGAAGTGCTTGTAATTCTCTGACAACCAACTAGAATAGAGATTGTTTGAGGAATTTTATAATCTAATGTGTTAATAGCCCTGGAGATATTTCTTATTCATACCATGAAAAATAAGGCTTCTCTTATAGTCACAAATACACAGAGAACTTTCAACTTCAACAGTCTTAATCACAGATAAAAATAATTGAGAAACACATAACTGGTCTACATTTCAAAAAGGCAGCCTTTCATTGGTCCTGAGACATGATCTTGCACTAACAAAAACACAGAAATGACTAAAATCAGATTTTCTTGAAGTGTCTCATCTGACAGAAAATGGATCCCTGTTGTCTACCTGGCAGACCACCACATGGTCAGACCATAAAATCAGATTCCTAGCAGAGATCAGTTATCAGCCATGCATAGACCAGATTCATGTATACAGAGGGTACAGTTGAAACTGCCCTAGTGGTTCATAGCCACCGGTCTCTGGGCCAGTGTGGAAAGACACATGTGGCTAAGAACCATCAACCGAAAACACATTACCAGAAGAAAAGGAGACAACAGAGAAATAGCAGAAGTAAAATTATCTTGCTGCTTGGTATTCTCTTGGTACCCTGGGAGCCAAAATGGGACATGCTTGGGTTTAAGGAGCCAACAAAGTGCCCTTCTGGGGCCATTCAGTTTAGTAGCTCCAGCAGGTGAGAGTCCCTTTGGGCATCTGAGTGGGTCCTACTTTACTGCCAAAGTGTAAAAGTTTTTTTGAAGTTATGTAGGCATGGCTTTCAGACAGGTAACTCATGAATGAGAGAGTTAGCAGGAATGTAGAAGTGGGTCAAAGAGCACTTGAAGTTTTCACATTTATTTACTTTTTAAATTGACAGATAAAATTATATTTATTATGTATCCATGATGTTTTGAAGTACCTAGGTATTGTGGAATGGTTAAAGCTAGCTAATTAACATGCTTCACATAGTTGTCATTTTTGTGGTGAGAACACTTGTAATATCTATTCTGTTAGCATTTTTCATGAATACAATATATTGTCATTAACTATAGTCACCATGCTGTACAATAGTTCTCTTGAATTTATTCCTCCTAACTGTAATCTTGTGTCCTTTGACCAACATCTCCAAAATCCCTTCCCCAACTGTGCCAGCCTTGGATAACCACCATTCTATTCTGTGTGTCTAGGAGAACAACTTTTTAAGATTCCACTTACATTATTTGTCTTTCCATGCCTGGCTTACTTCACTTAACCTCATGTTTTCAGGTTTATCTATGATGTTGCAAATACCAGGATTCCTCCGCCCCCACCATGGCTGATTAGTATTCCATTGTTTCTATTTACCATATTTTGATATTTGCAAAAGGGTCCTGGAACCAATCCTCTGTGGACACAAAGGGATGACTGTATATAACATTTTCTATTTTATTAATATTATTATTTTATGTATTGATTGATTGAGATAGGGCCTCACTCTGTCACCCAGGCTGGAATCCGGTGATGTTGTCATAGTTCACTGCAGCCTCAAATTCCTGGACTCAAGCAATTCCCTCATCTCAGCTTCCTGAATAGCTGGGACCATAGTCGAGTTTACCACCATGTCCAGCTACTTTTTAAATTTTTTTAGAGATGGGGTCTCCCTGTGTTGCTCAGGCTGTTCTCAAACTCCTGAGTTGAAGTGATCTTCCCACCTTGGCCTCCCAAAGTGCTAGGATTACAGGCATGAGCCACTGCATCCAGCCAAGAATTTTTTTCATGTATTGTAGCCCCTCTTATCCACTGGGGATACATTCTACTCCCAGTAGACACCTGAAACCTTGGATGCTACTGAGTTCTATATATACAGTGTTTTTTTTCCTATACATAGATACCCATGATAAAGATTAAATTATACCTTAGGCACAATAAAGGATTAACACCACTTATTAATAATAGAAAAAATTATAACAATAAACTCTAATAAAAGTTATTTTCTTACTGAGTGGAGAGGTTTCATCTCTGCAGTTAAAGGAAGCTATTTACTGCTTCTCTTTGGCATGTCCAAATTGCCAACATTACTACTCTTATATTTTGGGGTCATTATTAAGTAAAATAAGAGCTACTTGAAGATGGCCCCTAGATACTGCTACAGTCGATCTGATAACCAAGGCAGCTGCTGTCTGTTGGGCAGGTAGTATATACAGCATGGATGCACTAGGCAGAGGAATGATTTCAATACTATATGATGGAAGATTTCACTGCACTGCTTAGAAGAGGGCACAATTTAAAATTTATGACTTGCTTATTTCTGGAGTTTTCTATTTGATATTTTCATAACATGCTTGACCAAGGGTAACTGAAGCCACGTGTAAGGAGGGACTGAGTACTGTACCTGTTGGCCGTTTTTATGTCTTCTTTTGATAAATATGTCTATTCAAATCTTTTGCTTATTTTTTAATTGTTTTCTTGCTTTAGTTGTTTTGAGTTCCTTTTATATATGTTGATATTAACCTCTTTTCGTGTGTACAGTTTGCAGATATTTTCTCATTCTGTAGGTAATCTCTGTTCATTGGTTTCTTTCTTGTGCAGAAGGTTTTATTTGATGTAATTTTGTTAGTCTGTTTTTGGTTTTGTAGCCTCTGCATTTGAAGTTATATTTTAAAAAATCATTGTTCAGACCAGTGTCATGGAGCCTTTCTTCTATATTTTCATCTAGCAGTTTCATAGTTTGGGGTCTTAACTTTTAAGTCTTTAATCCATTTTTAGTTGATTGTTGTATATGATGTGAGATAAAGAGCTAATTTCATTATTTTGCATGTGGTTATATACTTTTCCCAATATATTTATTGAAGAGATTGTCCTGGGATATCATTCCATTTATTTGTCTTCAATGTCTTGTCAGCATTTTCATTTTCAGCGTAAGATTTTTGACCTCCTTGGTTAAATTTATTCCTAAGTAGGATTAATTGTCTTCTTGATTTCTTTTTCAGGTAGTTCACTGTTACTGCAAAAACACTACTGATTTTTGTGTTGATTTTGTATTCTGCAACTTTCTGGAATTCTGGTTTTTTGGTGGACTTTCGGGGTTTTTTTACTGTAGTAAGATCACATCATCTGGGAACAGTTTAACTTTTTTCTTTCTAGTTTGGATGTCTTATATTTCTTTCTGTTGCCTAATTACTCTCAAACTTTGAATACTATGGTAAAAGAGCAAACTTCCTTGTCTTGTTCCAGATCTTACAAAATTTTTCCTTGTTGAGTATGATATGAGCCGCAGATTTGTCATAAGTGGTATTTATTGTGTTGAGGTGTTGAGATTTTTTTTTTAAATTATGAAAAGACATAGGATTTTATCCAGTGCTTTTTCAGCATCCAATGAAATGATCATATGGCTTTTGTTTTTCATTCTGTTAATCTATCCTTTTTTTCATTTGCGTTTGTTCAGCCATCCTTGCGTTCTTTGGATGAATCCTCCTACTTGATTATAGTGAATGGTCTTTTTAATGTGTTATTGAATTTCCTTTCCTATTACAGTAGTCTCTTGTCATTTTTAGGCAGTTGGTTCCAGGATCTCTCACGGATACGAAAATCTGCAGCTGCTCAAGTCCCTGAAATAAAATGGTGGTGTTTGCATATAATCTATGTACATTTTCCTACATATTTAAATCATCTCCAGATTATTTGACCTCCTTGATCTACTTATAATGCCTTATACAATGTAAATGCTATGTAAATAGTTATATTGTATTCTTTAGTGAATAATGACAGGAAAAAATCTCTATGTGTTCAGGACAAATTTAAATTTTTTCTGAGTATTTTCCATCTGTGGTTGGTTGAATCCATGGATGTGGAACCCATAGATAGAGAAGGCCAACTGTATTTTGTTTAGGGTTTTTAATGTCTGTGTTCATCAGGGATATTGGCCTGTAGTTTTCTTTTATTTTTTTATCCTTGTCTGTTTTTGGTACCAGGGTAATGCTGACCTCAAAAATGAATTTGGAAGTATTTCCTCCTCTTCAATTTTTTAGAAGAGTTTGAGAAGAATTATTATTAGTTCTTCCTTAAATGTTTGGTAGAATTAAGTAGTGAAGCAAGTCATCAGCTCCTGGGCTTTTCTTTGATAGGAAACTTATTATTACTGATTTAGTCTTGCTAATTATTGGGCTCTTCAGGTTTTCTGTTCATAATTCAATCTTGGTAGGTTGTATGTGTCAAGGAATTTATCGATTTCTTCTGAGTTATCCAATTTGTTCTTGTATGATTCATAATAGCTTTTTATGATCTTTTGTTTATCTGTAGTATCAGTTGTCTTACTACTTTTTCATTTCTTATTTTGTCTTTTTTCTTAGTCTAACTAAAGCTTTGTGAATTTTTAGAACCTTATTTTATAAAACAACTCTTCATTTTAGTTATCTTTCATATTTTTTTTTTTTTTTTTGAGACGGAGTTTCGCTCTTGTTACCCAGGCTGGAGTGCAATGGCGCGATCTCGGCTCACCACAACCTCCATCTCCTGGGTTCAGGCAATTCTCCTGCCTCAGCCTCCTGAGTAGCTGGGATTACAGTCACACGCCACCATGCCCAGCTAATTTTTAGTATTTTTAGTAGAGACGGGGTTTCACTATGTTGACCAGGATGGTCTCGATCTCTTGACCTCGTGATCCACCCGCCTCGGCCTCCCAAAGTGCTGGGATTACAGGCTTGAGCCACCGCGCCCGGCCATCTTTCATATTTAATGTATGTATTTCATTTATTTCTCTTTTAATCTTTCATTTATTTCTAATCTGATCTTAATTTCCATCTGGGTTTCGCCCTGTTGCCCAGGCTGGTCTTGAACTGGAAGTGGGGTGCTGATGTTCCCTACTATTATTGTATTATAGTCTGTCCCTTCAAATCTATTAATACTTGCTTTATGTACTTGAATGTGTGCGTATGCACACACACACACACACACACACACACACACAGTTGTTATATTGTCATGCTGAATTGACCCCTTCATTATTTTATAATGATTTTATCTCTTCTAATAGTTTTTGACTTAGAGTTTTTTTTTTTTTTATCTGATACAAGTATAGCTATGCCTGCTTTCTTTTGGTTTTCCGTTCACATAAAATACCTTTTTCTATTCTTTCACCTTCAATCTGCGTGTGACCTTACTGGTGAAGTGAGTCTCTTGCAGGCAGCATTTACTTGAATCTTATTTTCTTTTCAATCACTTCTCTGATCAATTTACATTCAAGGTTATTATTGATGGGTAAAGACTTCCTATTCCCATTTTGTTCATGGTTTTCTAGTTCTGTACTAGAATTTGTGTATTTATCAGCATTAAAAAAGATTGTTGGAATATAGTTGCTGTGTTAGATACAGATTGGCTAATACCTTACAGAGCAATGATACTGTAACCTTTTGGTTACGTTTCTAGCAGGCTGAGAAAGTTAGCATCTCTGTCTGCTGGACAAAAATCTACATTTTCGTGTGTAGCTTCATAGTCTAGACCCTAATCAGTAATGAATAATATGTTAGGCAAAGTTATATTTCCTAGAGAATTAAATAATCTTTGAGTGGGCCTAAGAGAGTGCTCCCTTATGTTTGGAAGGCCATTTTTTCCCTTTATTTAGAAGTATTTGATAATTTTCTTTAACTTTATTCAGACTACTAAAATAAAACTCCTTTTCCTGCTTTTTGGCCATCCTCTCCTTCTTAAACAGTGTTAACCAAATCATTGATAACTAGGCTGGATGTCAGCCTGTCTTCCTGAACCTCCTAATTACTGTTCTGACATATACATCTTAGACAATTATTGATTAGTTCAGGGTTTCTCAACATTGGCACTGTTGACATTTTGGGCAGATAGTTGTTGTGTGGGCTGTACTATGCATTGTAGGATGGTGAGCAGCTTTTCTGGCCTCTACCGTCTAGTTGCCAGGAGCATCCTCTTGGTTGTAACAACTAGCAGTGTCTCCTGACATTGTCAAATGCCCCCAGGAAGGGCAAAATCTCCCCTGGTCAAGAACCATAGTTAAATGTCCAAGGCCAATCCCCATTCTTAATGTAATACAATCTCTTAGAGCTATGATAAGTGCTATAGTTTAAATAATAAGATACTGTTTGGGTAGAAAGCAGAGATTAAAACACTTTGGATTTCTTGGAAGGTGCTTTTGGATTAGAGTAGAAGGAAGGAAAGTTTAAAGTAGGATACAGAAGTAAGCACCTTAAAGTCTAGACTTCAGGGACTTTGAATATTGTTCTGAGAATCTTGAACATTAGTCCTACACAGTGAGGAGCTTCAGAACGTTTTTGAGCAAGGAGTGAAACTGATATGTTTTTAGAAATAACTTTGGTACTGTAACAAAGGAGTGGAATGTGATAAGACTGACAATAGGAAGAAGAGTTTAAAATTAGTTGCCTTGTTCAGAAGACTCTAAGTACCTGTGTCACTGGAAGGGAACTTGGGCCAAGGATGCAGTGGAAGAAAGCTGTGAGCTCTGATTCAGACCTGTTAAGTTTGAGGCACATGTGAGATAACCAGGTGGAAGTGCTCAGGGTATAGTCTTGCAGCCTAAAAAAATAACAGTTGCTACTTCGTTGAGAAAACACCAAATGGCGCATAATGCCAGTGTAGCTGGGCCCAATGAGGAGGTGGGTGGGGGGTACAGGAGGGTGACTCAGAGGGCCTGGGGACCCTGGGATGACGAACTGCAGAGGCTTCAGCAGTGACATCTGGAGCCAGGGCCCCAACCAAGGAGTAGATGTCTATTACCAAGCGGGGCCACCTGGTTAAGAACATGAAGATCGAGTCCCTGGAGGAAATCTCTCTTCTCCCTGCCCATCAAGGAGTCGGAGATCATTGACTTTTTCCTGGGAGCTCTCTCAAGGATGAGGTTTTGGAGATTATGCCAGTGCAGAAGCAGACCTGCATCAGCCAGCACACCAGGGTCAAGACATATGTTGCCATCAGGGACTATGACAACCACATCAGTCTGGGTGTTAATTGTTCCAAGGAGATGACATCTGAGGGGCCATCATCCAGGCCAAGCTCTCCATTGTTTCCATGTGCAGAGAGGTTACTAGGGGAACTAGATCGGCAAGCCACACATTATCCCTTGCAAGGTGACTGGCTGCTGCAGCTCTGTGCTGGTGCACCTCATCCCTGCGCCCAGGGGCACTGGCATCATCTCGGCCGCAGTGCCCAAGAAGCTGCTGCTGATGGCCAGTATTGATGATTGCTGCACCTTAGCCAGGAGCTACACTGCCACCCTGGGCTACTTTGCCAAGGCCACTTTTGATGCCATCTCTAAGACCTATAGCTGCCTGTCCTCCAACCTCTGAAAGAAGACTGTATTCATCAAATCTCCCTATCAGGAATTCACTGACCACCTCACCAAAACCCACATCATAGTTTCCATGCAAAGGACCCAGGCTACAGCTGTAGCTGCAACATAGAGGTTTTATACAAGAAAAATAAAGTGAATTATGCCTGTTAAGAAATATTAAAGGTTAGAGGTGGAAATTTGGAGTTATCACGAGAAAGTAAAAGTTAGAATTACAACTTAAGAGTATGAGAGTATAGCTGAGGGAGAGGACCAAGAGAGAATTTGGGGAAATTTAAGTAGCAGTAGAGAAAGAAAGCAAAAAAATTGGGGGGACTAGTCAAAAGTAGGATGTATTCTCAGAAGTGTAGAGAGGAAAGAACTTGTCATGGGGAAGCTGGTCAATGGTGTCTTGCTACATGTAGCCCAAGCAGAATGAATACAAAGGAGGAGACTTTGGACTAGGCATTAGTTGTCATTGTTGGCATTCAAGAAAGTGGTTTTGGTTTGAATGGGTGCAGAATCCAGAAGGCAAGGGATTGACAGTGAAATGGGGCTTAGGCTACTTTTTTAAGAAAGTGTAAAGCCAGGCATAGTGTCTTATACCTGTAATCATAGCACTTCGAAGGCTGAGGCAGGAGGATTGCTCGAGGCCAGGAGTTTGCAGCTGCAGTAAGCTATGATCACACCTCTGTACTCTAACCTGGGCAGTAGAGCAAAACCCTATCTTTAAAATAAAAGCATGAAGACGAGAGGACAGAAATGGAGTAGTCCCATGCATCAGCAGTGAATTTGAAGTAAATGTTCTGTAGGAATGTGGGAAACCCAAGCATGTTTGTAGGCAGAGGGGCAGCGGTGCATAAACAGAGAAGTGATGAAGCCTGAGATAAGGCAGAATGCAAAGACATAACTTTGAAAAAGCAGGAGGGAGAAGGAAGTCATGAAAGGTAGAATTTTTGGATGAAATGGAGGGGATTCACGTATACTGACTTCTGGGCTCTGATCAAATACACATTTTACTAAGAATGAGAAGAATGACAATAGATATGAGATTTGGGGACTTGAGGTTCTTGGAATATGAGTGAAGATGAGGAGAGCTGAAAGTTTTTGAAGCTGTCAAGTTATGGAGATTTACAGATGTAATAGGAATGGAGTCTAGTGTAGACACAATGTGAAACACCTAGTCCTGTCCCTAGTCCACTTTCCTATGGACTTGCCTGCATGGTGACTCTGAGTATACTCCTAGAGACAGGACCCTTCCAGGAATATACTTCATAGCCATGTTAGAGATGAGGTTAAAGAAAAAGATGGAACAGACAGCAAATGTTGAAAGTATGGGGAAAAGATGGCTAATAAAGGCATTATTTATTTGGTAGCAGTCTTACTAATATAGATGGCTAAATAGAGACCTAAAATGGACCTGTTACAGATTTATAGATTAACAGTTTGTATTTTTCTGAGGCATATGTGGTGTCTCTAATTCATGTATATGCTATTTCAGATTAATGCCTGAAAGTCATATTCTCCCTTTCTCTTGGAATATAGAACACCTCTTATGCAGGAATCTCCTAAATACAAAACAAAACAAAATAGCATCCTAAAGTGTGCATCTAGCATTGAGAAGTACTGGTCTGAGCCATTTTAGAAATTTCTCTTTAATATATTAAGAGCTTCCTTGCCTGCATAGTTTCTCTTTCCCCAGTGACTTGTGGTTGACTTGAATGTCTTATATTGTGCCATGGTGGAGTGATGCCCCTCACAGCTGGCAAGTATGTCATATCTACCCCCATGGTAGCTAGTCATGGGCTGCTGTGGTTTTTAACCATTGCGTCTGTCTTGAATTTGTTTTCGCTGGTTGTCCATTGTCATTTGCTCCTCTATGCTCTTCAGGTAGCACTTGATGCTTTTCCTTCTACACTTACAGTTAGCTACTTCTGAGAATATGCAGCCTGGGTGAAGCTAGCAGAGCCCCTTTAGTGTATGCACGCACTAAGAAGTAGAAGATACTGAGTAGTGGTGTGAAGAAACCTTTCCCTAGGTCAAACCTGCACACTCTTGAGCAGCTGCTTTGGTCATTTCTGGTTTTCTGTGTTTTGAATGGCAGAAGTTGCAAGGAACTCTCTCTCTGGATTTGTGAAATGTTATGATAGGGTTGAGAAAAACTGAATTTATGAAAGATAGAATAATACAAATTTCATGTACCATATGAAAGAAAGTTACTTTACATCATGCCCTTCCCCCATTTTTATTAAAAGCCTGAGTAAAGTAGAACAGAGTAAGAATATTGTAGGATGGAGGACATAACTTTTAACTAACATTAAAAGTGTTCAGATACCAAGTACAACCAATTCAAATGATGAGTATTTGGACTGCGTTATCTTTCTTACCAGTGTAAGTAGTGGCCAAACATCTCAAATGTAATGATGCTGTATACTTTATTGTTCCCTTCTGAACTTGAATATAATAGTCAGTTGTTGCTACTGAGTACTTCAGAAGAATAAATTGTTAATGAAATCTGAATCTTACCGGATAATTGCTTTTGGAGGACCAAAAAAAATAAAGTGGGTTTGTGGATGTGAAGCAGTCATGAGCATTTTGCACAGCTCTTTCCCAAATTAGGGAGTAAATCTTGTGATACTAGTTTGAGTTATATGAGGAATACTGTCAGACAGCCCTGTCTGTGCTGAGTATTTCTTTGCCAGTCTTGCCAGTGCTTACACACTTTTCCAGCTCAGGAGACCCAAGAGCTCTTCTCCAGCCCTCTATGATGTTCTCAGAGGATCTGATTCATATAATTTTGTAATCCAAACAATATCTGAATATATTCCCCTAGATATCACTTTCTGTGAAAGGATTGTTGTATATGCTATGAGAAGTCAGTGGATTTGTTTCTAAGTAATACCTCAGATTGAGAATTTTATAGTACAAAATTGCCTAAGTTCAAATATATAAGATTGACTTTAGTTGATTAAAATGTTGAGACTTTTGCGATTGCCGTTTTAAAAAATGACAAAAAATTAAGGTTGTCCAACTGGTCTTATCTGTCTCAACATCCAGTTTAATTTTACATTTTATTTTGGTTGTATAGTTTGAAGAACATTTGAAGTCATACAGTTAGGTACAGATTTAACATTTTCAAACAGCGTTTCTTACATAATAATTAAACTAATCCAGAAAACTAACAGAGAAGTAATAGAAAATGTTTCTTTTGTGGATAAATTACTCATAATATTTCTTAACTGTTGACATTCCTTATCTCAAATGTCAGACAAGAAACAAGCAAAACTTACAGTTAGAGCCAAAACTATCAGTGACACATCATAGCATGCTATGCCTCTACTTGAAAATTTTTTGATTAAAATTAGAAGGTGGGAAGTGTACTAAAATAATATATACACATGGTTTTAAAACAGAAAATCAATTAGTACTAAAAGATTTGTGTGAACAGCAGCAGTTCCTTGCTTCCAACCCTCTCCAACTTCCTAGAGGTAACTTTTTACTGTTTTTAGCTGTTTGTTCTAATGGTTACCTAAATAATTATAAATAATATGCAGTTGACCCATGAACAACATAGAGTTTGAACTGCACTGGTCTGCTTATATTCAGTGTGAAGGTAAGGATGAAAGCCTTCACGAAGATCCACTTTTACTAATGAATAATAAACACATTTTCTCTTCCTTATGATTTTCTTAATGACATTTTCTTTCTTCTAGCTTACTTTATTATGAATACAGTATATAATACATTGAACATATAAAATTATGTTAATTGACTGTTTTCATTATCAGTAAGGCCTCTAGTCAACAGTAAGCTATTTGTAGTTTGGGGGAGTCAAAAAGTTATAGATGAATTTTCTATTGTGTTGGGGGGTGTCAGTACCCCTTACCTGTGTTGTTCAGGGGTCAGCTGTACTGCCGTTTCTTTTCTTTTCTTTTTTTTTTAAGAACAGAGTCTTACTCTATCACCCGAGGCTGGAGTGCAGTGGCATGATCTCAGCTCACTGCAACCTCCACCTCTTAGGTTCAAGTGATTCTTCTGCCTCAGCCTCCTGAGTAGCGGGGACTACAGATGCGCGTCACCATACCTGACTAATTTTTGTATTTTTAATAGAAATGGGGTTTCAACATGTTGGCCAGACTAGTCTTGAACTCCTAACCTCAAATGATCCACCTGCCTAGGCCTCCCACTGTGCCTGGCTCATACTGCTCTTTCTTATCAATTGTAGGCATTAATCGCTTTCTTTAAGATAAATGAGACAAAAAAACTATCCGACTTTTTCTAATATAGTTACGTTTTTTAGTTACCCACTACAGAACCAAGTACCATACTACGTTTATGGGGGTTTTCTTGGTACAACTTTTAATTTTTTTCCTGGATTTTTTTTTTTTAAGACAGTGTTTTGCTCTGTTGCCCAGGCTAGAGTACAGTGGCACCATCTCAGCTCACTGCAGCCTCCGCCTGGGCTCAGGCAGTCCTTCCACCTCAGCTTCCTGAGTAGCTGCTACTACAGGCACGCACCACCATGCTCAGCTAATTTATTAACTTTTTGTAGAGTCTAAAAGTTGATTTTTTTGTATTGCCTCCAGGCTGGCCTCAAACTGCTGAGCTCAAGCAATTCTCCTACCCCAGCCTCCCAAAGTGCTGGGATTACAGACATGAGCCACCACGCCCAAGCCTTTCCTAAAATTTGTATCTGCCCTGTTTTCATTCACTTGTGAAATGTATTATATATATACCATTAATTTTTTATAAGTATTTATTTCTATCTCTATTTAGCATCCTTTTGGGGAGAACACCCCTAAAACCTTCTTCCCTCCTCTAATCAGCTGGTTCTTCAGCTTGTCTGCTGCATAACTATGATGTTTGGACTTCTATTTGCTACTCTTGGGTTGTATAACTAATTATTTCATCTCCCTTATTTTTGGTGAATGTCACTGTCAGATAGGTTTCCTAAGAAAAGAATCCATAGGAGTAATTTTTTGGGTCTTTATGTTGTATTTGATATGTAATGTGATAAATATAGAACTATAGATTGAAAATCATCTTACCTTAGAATTTTGGATACATTAGTGCCTGCCGATCCCCCACCCCCATCATCCAGAACTGCTTTTGAGAATTTGTGACATTCTTACTGTCATTTTTTGTATGTCTTGTTCCCACCCTGCTCCCAGGATTTTTCTTGTGGGACTTTTGAAAGTAATCATGCCTAGGTGTTTTGTGTTACCTTTCAAGATGTTTCTCTCCTTTAGTTCCAAGAAAGTTGTAATTGTTTCACTAATTATGCTTGGCTTCTTATGTTTTGTATTTATTTATTTATTTATTTATTTAGAGACAGGGTCTCACCCTGTCACCCTGGCTGGGGTGCAGTGGTGTAAACATGGCTCACTACAGCCTCAACTTCCCAGGCTCAAGTCATCCACTCACCTCAGTCTCCTGGCTGACTGGGACTCCAGGCACATGTCACCATGCCTGGCTAATTTTTGTGTTTTTTTGTGAGATGTGGTTTTCCATGTTTCCCAGGCCAGTCTCGAGCTCCTGGGCTCAAGTGACCCACCCACCTCAGCCTCCAAAAGTGCTGGGATTAGAGGCTCGTGACCTCACCCAGCCACCTTGTGTATTTTAGTTGCAGGAAATGCTGTTATGTTATTTCTGTGTTTATTGCTATTCTCTCTTTTTGAAATGCTAGTTATTTGGATTTTGGATATCCTAGGTGGACCTTTAAGGTCTCTTTTCTTATTTTCCCCATTTCTTTGTTTTCATGGTACTTTTAAAAAGATTACTTCCCTTTTGTCTTTCAGTTTTTCTATTGACTCTTGTTTTGGCCATCATTCTTAATTTGCCTGCATTTCTATTCTGATTCCTTTTTCTCTTCTTTTTCTTCCTTCCTTTCCCTTCTTTTAGCATCCTGATTCCTGTTGTGTGGGTTCAGTATCATTTTGTATCTGTTGAAACCACTAATTAAAATTTTGTGTAGGTTTTCTTTTGTGCCCTGCATTACCTAGTTTCCTGCAGTTCTCTGTGTGATCTGTTTAATTGGCTTCCAGCTTTTGTATTCAGGCCTTTCTTCTAGTGTGGGTGCTTTTGTTGTTTGATGCTAACTCTGAAATGGAGGCTCTGTATCTGGGCAGAATCTGTCAACAGGTGGGCTTTACCTTGGGTCAGATAGAGCAATAGCCCCTTTTGAGAGAGTAATTGTTTCAAGGATCTTTGATGTAGAGAATAAATCTCTCCTCTCCAGCTTGGCTAGTTGTTGCTGGTGGCCCACTCAGGAGATGTGATCAACTTTTCCTTATCCAAGTGGCTGCACAGTAATCTCAATAGTATTTGTCCCATGTGAATTCATCTATTCATTTATATACATTTTGGGTGGGCAGCGTCACTTACATTAACAGGCAAGACGCTTCCAGTTCTGGGTAAGATAGAGTAATCAGGTCAGGCACAGTGGCTCATGCCTGTAATCTGGCACTTTGGCAGGCTGAGGCAGAAGGATCTCTTGAAACCAGGAGTTCGAGACCAGCCTGGCCAACATGGTGAAACCCTGTCTCTACTAAAAATACAAAAATTAGTCAGGTGAGGTGGCACACACATAATCCTAGCTACTCGGGAGGCCAACACAGGAGAATCGCTTGAACCCAGTGCCACTGCACTCCAGACTGGGCAACAGAGCAAGACTCTGTCTAAAACACACACACACACACACACACACACACACACACACACACACACACGTTAGCAAGATTGCTGAATATTAAATCAATTAAAAAAAGAGTAAGCACGCTACACCCTGTCCTACTGAATACAGCTGTAAAAACCAGACAGAATGCATACAGCAACTATTTAACGACACTGAAAAATAAATAGTAGCAGGCAAATTTAGAACAAAGACCAGAATTTAAGGTACCACCAGCTGGGCACAGTGGCTCATGCCTGTAATCCCAGCACTTTGGGAGGCCAAAGCAGGCAGGTCACCTAAGCTCAGGAGTTCTAGACCACCCTGGGAAACAAGGTGAAACCCCATCTCTACTAAAATACAAAAAATTTGCCGGGCATGGCGGTACGTGCTTGTAGTCCCAGCGACTCAGGAGGCTGTGGCAAAAGAATTGCTTGATCCCCTTAGGCAGACTTTGCAGTGAGCAAAGATTGTGCCACTGCACTCCAGGTTGGGCTACAGAGTGTGACTCCATCTCAAAGAAAAAGCACCACCAAACCAGTAGTGAGTTTACCATTCGTTCCCCTCGTTAATCCTCCAGCATGAACCTAACACAGCTCCACCTGGAAGTAGAAATGGGCACTAGGAAAAACCTTCTGGTTTCGGCCTGAGGGACAGAAAAGGGAGCATCTAAAATTTAGAGTGAAACCTCCTCCTTTTTTTTTTTCTTCTTTATTCTATGGAATCTAGCCACAAATAATCATGTATTGGTAGTGGCAGTCGAAGCGTGCAGGAACCAAAATTCCAACATAGGAGGACCTTTCTCTCTAATTGGGGTTGTGGGCTCCATTGATTTTTCTCTCTGTGTGTCCTGGCTGGATCCAAGCACAGTTGCAGACGTACAGGGCAGAGTGGGTTAATCAAAAGCCTCAACTTTCTGGGTGGGGGACCAAAGGAGGAACCCTAGGAAACCAGAAAGTACCAGGAAGGTAGCAGAAAGGGAAGAGTTCAGGAAAGTGAGCCATGAAGTTGTTTATGATCCTTTTGGCTCATCCCCAAGCTACATGTGCATGGATCTGTTCCTAATCAGCATTAAGAAAGGCTTTTGAGAACTGAATTAACAAAAAGACCACTATCCAAGTCCTAGAATTGGCTACACAGTGGCATACGTGTGGAATGGATACATAGCATTGCAGGCCAGCAAGGTGGCTCATGCCTGTAATCCCAGCAGTTTGGAAGGCCAAGGCAGGTGGATTGCTTGAGCCCAGTAGTGAGTTCAAGGCCAGTCTGGGCAACATGGAGAAACCCTATCTCTACAGAATTTACAAAAATTAGCTGGGCATGGTGGCATGTGCGTGTGGTCTCAGCTACTCAAGAGGCTGAAGTGTATCACTTGAACCCAGGAGGTTGAGGCTGCAGTGAGCTATGATGGCACCTCTGCACTCCAGCCTACGTGGCAGAGCAAGACCCTGTGTCAAAAATTAAAATGAAAAAATAGCATTGTAGTGCTTTGAAAACTGAACTGATATTGGAACCACAGCTCAGAAGACAAGTTGCAGCTTGCAGCCTGAATCTAGTTATGTCAACTATCTGTGAAAACAAAAGTTTCAATATCTGTAAGATTTAAACAAGATTGAAGGCTTCATAATTCTTCATTGTTCAAAATGGATATAATACTAAATTGGCATATAAAGGGATAGGGAAATCTCAATTCTTATAGGAAAAGACAGCAATGCTGAGATGACACAGATGTTGCACATATTTGACAAAATACTAAAATATTCAACCAGGAACTGAAAATAGTCTACAGGCAATCCCAAATACTCTTAAAACCAGTAGAAAAAGAAAGTTTCAGCAAAGAAATAGAAGATAGAGGAACCAAATGGCAGAAGTATGTGGTGCTGAAAAAGTATATGAAGAAATAATTGCTGGAGACATTTCAGGTTTGGCAAAAGATATGAACATGATGATTCAAGAAGTTCACAGAACACAAGCAGAATAAACCCAAAGATTTCCATACCCAGACACATTGAAAGCACACTGCTGAAAACCAAAGACTTAAAAAAAAAAATCATGAAAGCATCCAAGGAAAAACACACTCCATGTGGGGGAACAACAATTCAAATGACTATGACTTACTGGAAACTGCACAGCCCAGAAGAAAGTAGCACAATATTTTTTAAGTGATGAAAGAGAAGAAATGTTAACCCATTTTCTTCTATTCTCAGTTTGCTGGTAAAAAAGAAATGTTAACCCAGAATTCTCTATCCAGGGAAATTATCCTTCAAGAATTAAAGTGAAATAAAGCATTCTCAGTTGAAGAAAAACTAAAGGGAAACTATTGCCCATAGTCTACTCCAGACAGTCTATTCCTTAGGTATTCTCCTAAGGAAAGTTCTTCAAATATAAATGGTAAATATCTGAGTAAATGTAATAGGTTACTTTCTCCTCTTGATTTCTTTAAAATGAGTTTCGTACAATGAAAGCAAAACTTACAATGTTGTCCAGTGGGGTTTCAAATGCATGTAAATAAAATGTATGATTTCACTATAACGTAACTTGGGAGAGAGGAAAGGAACCAGGAATAAAGAAGCCTGTATGTTGGTGTTCTAAAATTTGTACCTATGGGATTTGAATTTATGGCGGTGACAACACAGGCCAATGTCGTTGAGAGAATTTACGACTTATATTTGCTGAGAGAAGGGGACATGCCATGCCATGCAGGACCACAGGAAAAGCATCAGGTTTTGGTCACAAGGCAGAGGCAGGCCAGAGGAAAACCTAAGCCAGAGACTTTTTGGGTCTTCTGTGGGAAAGGGAAGGCAGGGCGAGGTAAATAGTTAGATTAGATCGTTTGAATAATTTTCACAGGGTTTATAGGGACTGTCCTTGGTTGTCTGGTTCCTGGCCTTAAGGTGATTTAGCGCAGGGGAAATATTGGCTTGGTATGTAAAAGTTAAAGAGAGGGGAGAGAGCATGGCACTGGGTCAGGCAGTCTGCACCTAAAAGACATCCTCCAGACAAGCTGGGGACCACCCCTAGGAATTAGCTGGCTCTGGAAGGGGCAGCCTGTCTCATTGCCTGAAAGGTCCCCCAACATGTCAAAGCATCATATGATACAGAAAATAAGAAACATGATTAATATAAGTGGTATAGTTTTATGAAATGATAGAATATTGATGATAAGTAGACTGAAAATTAAGAGTATTATAATCAGTAACATCACCACTTAAAAACTATATGAAGAGATAAAAATGCAGTAGTGGCTGGGCATGGTAGCTCTTCCCTGTAATCCCAGCACTTTGGGAGGCCCAGGCAGGTGGATCACGTAAGCCCAGGAGTTAGAGGCCAGCCTGGCAAACATGGCAAAACCCTGTCTTTGCTAAAAATAGAAAAAATTAGCCAGGTGTGGTGGTGTACCTGTAATCCCAGGTACTTGGGAGCCTGAGCTATGAGAGTCACTGCCTCAGAGATAGAAGTGATGGAGGTTGAGAGATGTAGGTTGCAGTGAGCCAAGATCGTGCCACTGCACACAAGCCTGGACGACAGAGCAAGACTCTGTCTCACAAAGAAAAAAAAAAATGCGGTAGGTAAATTATTATACTAAGTGTTTGTGTAATGCCAAAGAAGACAAGCTAGAACAGGAGTCAAATATAGGAAGAAAGTAGAAAAAAGTAAAATGGTAGACAGATTTGCCAACAGTCACATTAAATGTAAATCGACACTCCAGTTAAGAGATAGGTACTATCAGAATAGATTTAAAACATATGATCAATCTGTGGTGTCTTCAAGAAACTGAATTGAAATATTACAGGTAAGTGAAAACTAAAAGGAGGAAGAAAGACATGTGCCATGCAAACGTTATTCAGAAGAAAGCTGGAGTGACAATATTACTGTCATCAGAGCAAAGAAAATTACCAGAGATTAAGAGAAACTACGTAATGATAAGAGAGTCAGTTCAAGAAGACATTATGTAACAGTGCTAAATGTTTATATTCCTAACAATAGAGCTGTAAAATATGTGTACCAAAAATTGGCAGAACTGAAAGGAGAACTTGATAAATCCACAATTATAGTTGGAGACTTCAACAGCTTTCTCTCAACAATTGATGGAATCATTAAGTAGAAAATAAATGAGGATTTAGGAGAACTCAGCACCACCATCAACCAGCCAGGTTCTAGTACACATCTATAAAACATCCCACTTAACAGCAGAATACACATTCTTTATGAGCACCTGTAGAACTCTCAAGATAGACCTTATGCTAGGCTATAAAACAATTCTTAATAAATTTAAAATAAAGTCATATAGTGTTTGACCACAAAGGAATTAAACTAAAAATTAATAACAGAAGGATAGCAAGAAAATCTTCAAAAATTTTAAATAGCACTTCTAAATTGATGAGTCAAAAGGGAAATTTTTAAAAATATATTGAACTAAATGAAAATGCAGCATATCAAAGTTTCAGGATGCCACTAAAGTGGTGTTGAAAGGGATATTTCTGCCACTTAAATGCTAAAATGTCTAAAAAAGAATTAACATCAATTTTGCACAGTCTCTTCCAAGAACTACAAGAGGAGAGAACACTTTTAACTCATGTATAGCCTATATTACCCTGATGCCTACCAGACAAGAACAGTACCAAAAAGGAAAACTGTAGACCAAAGTCCCTTATGAAAATAGATGCAAAAGATGTATAGATTCTTAATTAAATGTTTACAAATGTAATGTATCAATATGTAAAAGAATTATACACCATAATCAAGTAGGGGTTATTCCAGGGATACAAGCTGGTTCAGTATTCAGAAGTCAATGTAACCAACCATATTAATAGGCTGAGGAAGAAAAATAATCACAGGATTGTATCAATTGATGCAGTAAAGCATTTGTTAATTTCAACACCCATTCATATTAATGATCCTAGAGAACTAGGTAACTTCTTCAATGTGATAAAGAACATTGGTAAAAATTTTCCAGGTTACATCATTCTTAATCGTGAAAAAGACTGAATGCTTTTACCAGCAGTTCATTAACAAGGCAAGTGTATCCACTCTCACCACTGCTCCTCAACATAGTGCTGTACTTTCTAGCTACTGCAGGAAGGCAAGAAAATAAATGGCATATAAATCAGAAAAGAAATATTTGGAGATGACATAATTGTCTGTAGGAATTCCCCAGGAAACTACATATACACACAGATCCTTGAACTTTTAATAGGAATAAGTGAGTTCAGGAAGATTGCAAGATACATGATTAACATACAGCAATCAATTATATTTTTATATACTAACAGTGGACACATAGAAACCAAAATTTAAAATAAAACACTGTGTGCAGTCACTCAGAAAAATAAAATTCCTACAACATGAAATCTAGCAAAACATACAGGATTTATATTCTCAAAACTCAAAAGGCTAATAAAAAAGCAAATTAGATGTAAATAAATGAAGAGAAATACGAGATTCGTGGATGAGGAAATTCAGCAGATGTCAGTTATCCTCAGATTCATGTCACTTGCTGACATGTAATTGTCAGCACAATTGCTGATAAAATTCCAGCAAGATATTTTGTAGACACAGACAAAATTATTCTAAAATGTGTACAGGAAAACAAAGGAACTAGAATAATTATTTTAAATTAATTAATTTGTATATATGTTACTGTACTTTAGGTTCTGGGGTACATGTGAAGAACATGCAGGATTGTTGCATAGGTACATACATGGCAATGTGGTTTGCTGCCTCCATCCCCATCACCTATATCTGGCATTTCTCCCCATGTTATCACTCCCCAACTCCCTGCCCCCCGCTGTCCCTCCCCTAGTTCCCCCAACAGATCCCAGTGTGTGATGCTCCCCTCCCTGTGTCCATGTGTTCTCATTGTTCAACACCCGCCTATGAGTGAGAACATGTGGTGTTGGATTTACTGTTCTTGTGTCAGTTTGCTGAGAATGATGGTTTCCAGATTCATCCATGTCCCTACAAAGGACACAAACTCATCATTTTTCATGGCTGCCTAGTATTCCATGGTGTATATGTGCCACATTTTCTTTGTCCATTCTGTCATTGATGGGCATTTGGATTGATTCCAGGTCTTCGCTATTGTAAACAGTGCCACAGTCAACATACATGTGCACGTATCTTTATAATAGAACAATTTGTAATCCTTTGGATATGTACCCAGTAATAGAATTTCTATTTCTAGGTCCTTGAGGAATTGCCACACTGTCTTCCACAATGGTTGAACTAATTTACACTCCCACCAACAGTGTAAAAGTGTTCCTGTTTCTCCACATCCTCTCCAGCATATGTTGTCTCCAGATTTTTTAATGATTGCCATTTTAACTGGAGTGAGATGGTATCTCAGTGTGGTTTTGATTTGCATTTCTCTAATGACCAGAGACGATGAGCATTTTTTCATGTATTTGTTGGCTCATATATGTCTTTTGAAAAGTGTTTGTTCATGTCCTTTGCCCACTTTTGAATGGATTTGTTATTTTCTTGTAAACCTGTTTTAATTCTTTGTAGATTCTGGATATTAGCCTTTTGTCAGATGGGTAGATTGCAAAAAGATTTTTTCCATTCTGTTGGTTGCCATTTCACTCTGATTGTCTCTTGCTGTGCAGAAGCTCTGGAGTTTAATTAGATTCCATTTGTCTATTATGGCTTTTGTTGCCATTGTTTTGGTGTTTTAGTCATGAAGTCCTTGCCTATGCCTATGTCTTGAATGGTTTTGCCTAGTCTTCTAGGATTTTTACGGTTTTAGGTCTTTTATTAAGTCTTTAATCCACCTGGAGTTAATTTTAGTGTAAGGTGTCAGGAAGGGGTCCAGTTTCTGCTTTCTGCACATTGCTATCCAGTTTTCCCAACACCATTTACTAAACAGGGAATCTTTTCCCCATTGCTTCTTTTTATCAGGTTTGTCAAAGATCAGATGGTTGTAGATGTGTGACATTGCCTCCAAGGTCACTATTCTGTTCCATTGGTCTATATCTCTGTTTTGGTACCAGTACCATGCTGTTTTGATTACTGTAGCCTTGTAGTGTAGTTTAAAGTCAGGTAGCTTGATGCCTCCAGCTTTGAGGAACTAGAATAATTAAAGCAATTGAAAAAATTATAAAGAGGTAGCAAATCATTACATTACCCAATTTTAAGACATTATACGCTTACAGTAATCAAAACAGTGTGGTCTTGATGAAGGGATAGATACATAGATTGGATCAGAATAGAGAACTCACAAGTAGTCCTACACAAGTATGGCCAAGTGATTTTTTGACAAAGGTGCAATTCAGTGGTAAAGAATAGCCTTTTCAAGAATTGGTGCTACAGCAATATTGTACCTATAGGCAAAAACATGAACCTCAAGCTAAACCTCACCTTATTTTAAAATGTACTAAAAATGGATCATAGGTTTAATGTGTAACTTAGAAGATAACATTGGAGAAGTCTTCAGTACTTCAGGCTTGGTGAAGAATAAATCATTAAACCGAACTTCCTTAAAATTAAAAACTTGCTGTCACAAAACACCCTGTTGAGAGGATGGGAAAACAAACTACACACTAGGAGAAAATGTCTACAAGCCACATATTTGACAAAAGACTCTTAGAATATATAAAGAGCTCTCAAAACTCAACAGTAAAAAAAAAAAAAAAAAATGCAATTAGAAAATGGACAGGACAGGAGAGACTAGGAAGGATAGGGAGAGATTTGTTAGAAGATACAAAATTACAGCTCCCTGGGGAGAATAAATCTATAATGATATGGTATTCCATATCATTATAGAATCACTATAGTTAACCATAATACATAGTTTCAAATAGTTAGAAGGATATAGAGTGCTCCCAATACAGTGAAATGCTAAATGTTTGGGATGGATATGCTGATTACTCTGTTCTGATCACTATGTATTATATGTATCAAGACCTCCCTATGTAACCCATGAATATATACAATCAGCCAGGCACAGTGGTTAATCCCTGTAATCCCAGCACTTTGGGAGGCTGAGGCAGGTGGATCACCTGAGGTCAGGGGCTCAAGACCAGCTTGGCCAACATGGTGAAGTGCCATCTCTAATAAAAATACAAAATTAGCCATGTTGTGGTGGCACATGCCTGTAATCCCATCTACTTGGGAGGCTGAGGGAGCAGAATTGCTTGAACCCAGGAGGCAGAGGTTGCAGTGAGCTGAGATCACGCCTTTCTACTCCAGCCTGGGTGACAAGGGTGAAACTCTTGTCTCTAAAAATACACACACACACACACATATTTGTATATAGAAAAATATGTACACACACAATCATTATTTGTCAACTTAAAAAATGGTTTTAGAGATAGAGTCTTGCTCTTTTGCCCAGGCTAGAATGCAGTGACATGATCTTGGCTTACTGCAGCGTCAACGTCCTGGGCTGAAGCTATCCTCCTATCTCTGCCTCCCAAGTAGCTGGGACTACAGGCACACAACACCACTCCTGGCATATTTTTTGTAGAAATGGGGTTTCACTGTGTTACCCAGGCTAAATTAAAAGAAAAAATTTTTGGCTGGGCACGATGGCTCAGGCCTGTAATCCCAGCACTTTGGGAGGCCGAGGCGGGTGGATCACGAGGTCAAGAGATCGAGACCATCCCGGTCAACATGGTGAAACCCCGTCTCTACTAAAAATACAAAAAATTAGCTGGGCATGGTGGCGCGTGCCTGTAATCCCAGCTACTCAGGAGGCTGAGGCAGGAGAATTGCCTGAACCCAGGAGGCGGAGGTTGCGGTGAGCCGAGATCGCACCATTGCACTCCAGCCTGGGTAACAAGAGCGAAACTGTCCCCCCCTCCAAAAAAAAAAAAGAAAAAAATTTTTTTTGTGACAGAGTCTTGCTCTGTTGCCAGGCCAGAGTGCCGTGGCACGATCTCGGCTCACTGCAACCTCCACTTCCCAGGTTCAAGTGATTGTCCTGCCTCAGCCTCCCGAGTAGCTGGGAGTACAGGCACGCACCGTCATACCCAGCTAGTTTTTATATTTTTAGTAGAGATGGGGTTTCACCATATTGGCCAGGATGGTCTCGATCTCCTGACCTCCTGATCTGCCCACCTTGGCCTCCCAAAGTGTGGGGATTACAGGTGTAAGCCACTGCACTGGCCTAAAAGAAAACTTTTTAAAGGAAGAAAGTGGACAAAAGGAATAAGTATTTTAACAAAGAGAGTATGTAAATGGTAAGTAGTACATGGAAAGATGTTTAATGCCACTATATTAGGGAGATGTAAACTAAGACCAAATACCACATTCCTATTTGAGCAAGTAAAATAAAAAATAGTGACTATCAAATTCTGGCAATGTTGTGGAGAAACTGGATCTCTCAAACATGGTTGGGGAAATGTAAAATGGTATAGCCATTCTGAAAAATAGTTTGGCGGTCCATTTTAAAACTAAACACACACTTAACATACGTCCCAGCAACAGTTGCCCTCCTGAGCATTTATGCCAGAGAAATGAAACTTGAGTTCACATAAAAACTAGCACATGATTGTTCATAGCAGCTTTTTTTGTAATAGTTCCAAATAGGAGCAACCAAAATGTAGGGAGATGAATAAAAACCTGGTTCATCCATCCCATGGAATACGACTGAATAGTAACAAGGAATGAACTCTTGATATGTGCAACAGCTTGTATGGAGTTCAGCATCAGCGTGTTGAGTGGAAAAAAAAGCGAACCCAAAAGTCATGTATAATTCCATTTATATAGCATTCTTGAAGTCGCAAAATTATAGAAATGGAAAAAGATTGTGGGGGGTTATGGATAGAAGGTAGGAGTAGGTGGGCATGACTATAAAGGGTTAATGAGGGAAATCTTTGTGGTGATGGGATAGTTCTGTATCTTGACTGAAGTGGTAGTTGCAAGAAGCTGTACATATGATAAAGTGAGTGCACATATGATAGAACTATATGGACAGAAATGTGTCTCCTGACTGAAATTGTACTGTAATTACGTAAGATACAATGTTTAGAGGAAACTGAAGCATACACAGGACTTTATGTAGTACCTTTGCAACTTCTTGAGAACCTGTAATTATTTCAAAATAAATTTTAAAACTTTAAAGCGACAACCTAAATACAGCATAATTTCAAACAAGTGAGAGCTAAATGTTGCTTGCCTCTTTGGAGATTCAGGGATGCTGACATCAGTATTTAACACTTTTGCACATTCAGGAAAAGGGGATAAGTTACAGTACTTTGTGTTTAACTCAGTTGACATGTTCACAAAAAAATAGGCTGCTGTATTAAAAAGACAGAGCTTGGCCAGGTACAGTGGCTCATACCTGAAACCCCAGCATTTCAGAGGCCAACACAGGCAGATTGCTTGAGCTCATCAGGGATTTGAGATCAGCCTGGGCCACATGATGAAACCTCATGTGTACAAAATACACAAAAATTAGCCACGTGTGGTGGTGCATACCTGTAGTCCCAGCAACTTAAGAGGCTGAGATGGGAGGATCGCTTGAGCCCAGGAGGTAGAAGTTGGCAATGAGCCGAGATCACATCACTGCACTTGAGCCTGGGCTACAGAGCAAGACCCTGTGTCTGAAAAAATAAGACAGAACTCTACCTAGCACCAGTTACCTCCATGCCTCACCACCAAAATCATAAATACTAAGGTGCTTTTAGAAGGAGGTAAGGGAGCTCATATATCTGGTGTTCTATCTACTTACAAAAATGTTGTATGTTGCTATTCATTCGGGGTGGCTGGCAAAATATTAATAATTTTTAGTAAAAGTTATAGATTAGTCTTAAACCTTTTGGAAGGCCAAAAAGGTTTTACTGGGGCAGGCCAAAGGCGGCCCACGGCTCCATTAAGTTAGGGAGAAAATTGGGATGAGGCTTTTCCCAGTTTTAGTCTATTTACCCCACATCCCTTTGTCTCTCCCCTGTTTACTCATGCTAACTTTGTGCTGGATGGCTCTCTCAGTGAGAGGTCAAAGAGGAATTACCTGTTAATAGTGTTTACTCTGGGCTGGAAACCTAAAGCTTTTATCATTCGTGTAACCATTCTCTGTTAATTATCCACAAGTGTGTTAACTTAGAACCTCTTGTAAAATCTTGAGGGAATACATGTGTGATGGACAGAGAGGGTCTAGGTCGATTTGTTGCATTTTGTTCTCTGAAGCAAACTATGGCCATCCCTAGCTCACTTGAAACACTGTAATGATGTGAGAGTGCATTCATTCATCCACCATTAAGTCAGGGTCTGCAAGTCAGACTTCTGCAGAGGTGACCCACGTCTCAGTTGTAGTTCTAAATCATTGATGCAGCAAGGAATGTTTATACACGTTTGAATATTCTCACTAAAGTTGTGTGACGACCATCATAGCAAGAATATGGTAAGTACAGGCTTTTACTTACCTTTTCTTGACTGATGCTGCGCAGGTTTAACTTTTTGGTAACACCATTCTAATTTTAGTTTAAAGTATGGATCATAGATCTCCATCCAGGCGTATTACCTACAAATGTCTCTCCAGAAAGTTTTCACTGATTATTTAAGTAACAGCATTGTTACTATTTAGTAAGCACTTACTATGTGCAAGGCACTGTTGTCAAAACTTGAACTTCCATTATCTTTTTTAATTCCCTCGAAACCACTGAGATTTCATTCCTTTTATAGTTGAAGAAACTGGGCTCAGAGGGATTAGGTAACTTGAGCAAGATAGTATCAGTCATATGGCTGGAATTTTAGACCAAGACAGTGACCCCAGAGCCGAAGTTATTAACAGATATGTTCCTGTGTGTGTGTTTGCTTGCCTGCTTGATTCATACTTCTGACTCCAGTAGCAACTAATTGCTAAGGGAACTCAGTTCCCTTTCTTGCCTCATTTCAACCTCCTTCAATACCAACATCTGAGAACAGCAGTATTGTCCAGCATTCACTTGTTCTACTAGATCTGCATTTAATTTAACAGTCTGGTTTTCTGTAGGAAACAGACATAAACTCATACAGGATATAGATTGTTTCAACCACTGTAAAATATTTTTTGTTTGCTTCTTAATAAACTTGCTTTTGCTTTGCAAAATAAAAACCAAAAAAAATTAATGTTATTCTTTATACCTTCAGGAAATCTGGAAACCAAGGGTAACAGTAGTAAAAGTCAAGATTTGTTCTCTAGTGAATCACTTGATTTGATAATCTTATTTCTTGATTGTGTCATGGAAATAATTACTGGTAGCAAGCAAAGATATCTTTTCACTAGAGATGTAAATCCAGCCTTGGGATTATCCACTGTGTAATTCAGCAAATCCCTATGATCACATTGCATAAAATTTAAATTTGGGTGCGAATTCATCTAAAGATGATTTAAGCAAGGTATATCTTTTATTTTCTTTTATATAAAGGTATATCTTTTATATCTTTTTAATTTCAATTCATCTAAAGATGATTTAAGCAAGGTATATCTTATTTTCAATGTTTTATTTAAAACATAACATTTTGTTCAAAATTACAAATATGTTTGTGATTTTTATAAAATCAACCTGACACTTGTAGTTACATGTGCAATTTATTATGTGCTATAAGGAACTTTTGTAAATTGACTTAATTTCTTATTTTCTCTTTGCAGGAATATATTAAAGGAATCTGTGAACCTGAACTAGAAGAAAGAGAATGTTACCCCAAGGCCATGCACTGCATTTTTGTTGGGGCAGAGAGCCTGTTTCTGAAAAGCTTGATTCAGGATACTTGTGCCGACCTCTGCATTCTGGACATTGGCCTTCTTGGCATCAGAGGAAGTGCGGAGGCCGTGGTCATGGCTAGGAGTCACATTCAACAGTTTGTAAAGCTCTTTGAAAATAAGGAGAACCTACCCAGTAGTCAGAAAGAATCAGAGGTAAAAAGAGAATTCAAACAATTTGTTGAAGCCCATGCAGACAATTACACAATGGATTTGCTGATTTTGCCCACTTCCTTGAAAAAAGAACTTTTGACACTCACACAAGGTGAGGAGAATCTCTTTGAAACAGGGGATGATGATGTTATTGAAATTAAAGATTCTCAACAAACAGAGTTTACACAGAATGCTGCTACAGGGCTGAATATTTCCAGAGATGAAACTGTTTTGCAGGAAGAGGCAAGAAATAAAGCTGGGACTCCTGTTTCTGAGCTTACACGACAAATGGACACAGTCCTTTCTAGCTCACCAGATGTGCTTTCTGACCCAATAAATGGTCTAAGCCCAGAGGAAGAGGCACTTTCCCATGAGAGAATGTGTCAGAAAAGGAGATCTTCTGATTCCGAAGAACGGCATACCAAGAAGCAGTTTTCTTCGGAAAATGTTCAGGAGGGGGAGATTTCACATGATGCTAAGTCATTGGCTGAAAATGTAATAGTTGACCTGTCTGATTCTTCTACCGATTCTGAAAATTTAAGTCCAGATACAAAAGACACTACTGAGGAAATGGAATACAACATCCTCGTAAACTTTTTTAAAACCATGGGCTATTCCCAAGAAATTGTTGAAAAGGTCATTAAGGAGTATGGACCATCTACTGAACCATTATTGCTCTTAGAGGAAATTGAAAAAGAAAATAAAAGATTCCAAGAAGACAGAGAATTTTCAGCTGGTATTGTGTATCCAGAGACCAACAAAACCAAAAATAAAGGTGTTTATAGCAGCACAAATGAGCTTACAACTGATTCCACTCCAAAGAAAACACAGACTCACACACAGCAAAATATGGCAGAAAAATTTCCTCAGTTACCATTCAAAGGGGAAGCTAAACCATGTACCTCAAATTGCAGAATTAATACTTTCAGAACAGTGCCCATAGAACAGAAACATGAAGTCTGGGGTTCAAACCAGAACTATGTTTGTAACATAGACCCTGAAACTGATGGCCTTTCACCTTCTGTTGCCTCTTCAAGTCCCAAAGAAGTCAATTTTGTGTCAAGGGGACCTTCAAGTCACCAGCCCAGAGTTCCTGTTTTTCCTGAAAATGGTTTACACCAGCAGCCAGAACCCTTGCTTCCAAATAATATGAAATCTGCCTGTGAAAAACGTTTAGGATGTTGTAGTTCTCCTCATTCTAAGCCAAATTGTTCAGCCCTTTCTTCACCAATGCCACTGCCCCAGCTGTTACCTTCAGTTACTGATGCAAGGTTGGCAGGACCTTCTGATCATATTGATTCCTCAGTTACTGGGGTCCAAAGGTTTCGAGATACTCTAAAAGTACCCTACAAGCTGGAATTAAAAAATGAACCAGGGAGAATGAATTTGAAACACATTGTTATAGATGGGAGCAATGTTGCAATTACGTAAGTCCATTTTCTACAGATTATTTTATTTTAAATAGGGCTCTAAATGGTGTCTCTGAATCACATGTATATAGGAACTGTACATACATGTATATTGTTGATCTGTAGCCTTAGAGTTGAATGGTGGAGGGGAATGAGAACCAACTGGTTGGAAAGGTTTTGTCCGTTCATCTTCTGGATTTACTTCACCCTGCTGAACTTAATTTCTAAGGCCAAGAGAGGATAGAAAATTATCTTTTCACATTCCATTGTTAGTGATATGTAGTATAGTGACTTTTAAGTCATTAAATTCTTAATATTGTGAGTACCATTATGTTCTAAAGAAGAGAACAGAGTTTAAAGCAAAAGGATTTTTTTTGATCTTATGGTGGAATATGCCAGATCTCTAGCCAAGAGTGTGCAGTTATAATAGGTGTGAGGTACTTCTATGGATAGAGCAATTTCCCTTCAAAGGAAGTTAGTCTGAGCTTCATTGTGGCCCTCTGCTCTTACTAAAAGTTTATTTGTTTTTAGTAAAAGACATCATTTAATGAACCTGTCACTTCTAGTTAGCCTGTCTTGTAACTCCTTTTAGTTTAAAATCCTCTGATTTGAAACCTATAGGCTTGAGTTTCTTTTCCCAGGGGCAGTTTAAGATTGTGGCTAAGAAGAGTGTGAGGGTCAAGAGTCTCCCTACACTTTGGACCAGCTGTTTGATTTGGGGCAGGTCACTTAACTGTTTTGAGTTTCAGTAGCTGCAGTCTGTTGCCTTTTGATCTGTCCTTAGGAACATCTTTACCATATCATTTCAACAACTATGTTAAGTCTGCCTTCAGTTTTCAAAACCAGTCCCCCATTGTTAAAAGAAAACCTTCAGGCAAATGAAATTTAGCAGTTGATGTGCACAAACAATAATTTATGAATCTGGCAGCGTCCTAAACCAGGAGAGGTTCAAGAGATCTTCACCCAGGAATAAGGGCAGGCATCATTTATAGGCAGAAAAAGGAAGTGCCCTCCAGAAACAGCTTGATTGACTAGGGGTTGTCATTTGCCTTATCCAGGCATACTGTTATGAGGCATTTGCCTCATATGGATATAGTCTGAACAATTGGCAGCCTGTGATTGGTTGAAGCTTGGCTGCTGTGTTTGGCTGAGATTCAGCCATATTTTTTACAAGAATACTCTCAGGTTGCAATTTGTTCACATAATAAGGTTGCAGGTCTCTATGGATGGAGGCAACTTTAGGCCAGATTTAATCTAACACCAGTGATTTTGAAGAAATACTCAAGGTCTTGGCATTTCAAGAAGCCGCAATTCAAGAAACAGGCCATCTGGACATGGAATGAGGGAGAAGTTGCCAAATCTCAACAATGCTTTTCTGAATTGCCGAATGTTAGTGTAACTTATTTTTTAGGAGTTCTGAAAGATCAGGTAATGCCCTGAGTTTTTAAGAATACCTATTAGGATTGAAAACTGGATTGAAAAATTAGTGTTATTTTTGAAATACATGTTTATTATATATTTATAATTTTTGTTTTGTAAATTGTTTTATTAGGATTCTCAAATACACAAGATAATGACTTCCCACCTTCAACAAATACCACCTCATGAGCAGTTTTATTTCATCCTGGCCCTCACCTCTGCCTTCCACACCTAATTTGAAGGAAATCTCAGATATATATTCTTAAATATTTTAGTATGTATTTTTTAAAATATAAAGATTCTTTTGCTTTTTATTTGAATGAATTATTGGTGCTGCGTTTTGCTGTTAAAAAGAAAATGCCATCATTTCAGATGTTAAAGTTTGAAGACAGGTAGCAAAAATATGCAATATGCTTATCTTCATTTCCAAATAATACTGTTTATTGTCATTTCACTTTGGTTTTTTTGGCAGCCCTATTAGGGGAAACCCAGCAAATGACCTGCAGCTGCATAGCGATATCTAAGCAAAAATGTCAAACAACTTCAGTCACCCACACCCCAATCCCGGAACAAGTTATTCATTGTTAGGATTTCTTGAGCCAACTGGTGACACAAAATTTAGGTCACAATTGTGAGCAGTACTCATCCTCTTTCACTTTTCTACACTTGGAAAGATTTTCCAAATTGCTGTTCAAAGAATAGGAAATGCAAGTTACATAGAATGAACAATGATTATGATGATTTTTAAAAACCTTTTGGGGTAGTTAACAGGGATATTTCTCGGCAGGGTCACTGTTGGAATTTAGAGTGGTGCTATCTATCCGTGACAGGATGTTTTGCAAATCTAGTCCATCCCACTTTGCTTATAATATCCTTCCCCAGTCATTGTGACACCCTAAACACACTCCCACATATTTCCTAATGCCTTGAGTACAGTATCATCTCATCTCTTTTGAAAACCACTAATTAGTACACTAAGGGAAAGCTGCAAGCTGACTTTCATTATTATTATTATTATTTTTTTGAAAACATTGTTTTGGGAGGATTTGCATTTTCTTTGGATTCACAGATGTCCTTGTTTAATGGCAATACTTTTACAAAAGAATGTGTTACTTTAAGAAGACAGACTTGTACTTAGTTTGATGTAAATTGATCTGAAAATGTCAGTAATTAAGATGTACCCTTATTCTAGGAAGATACTGCATCATGGGTATTGAGTTTTATTTTGGAGATAGATGTAAGTGGTGGTTGCATGGCATTGTGAATGTAGTAAATGCCATTGAATTGATTATTTTAGTGATGTGAATTTTACCTCAGTAATTTTTTTGGAAATTGGGAAAAAAATCGACCCTTATTCTAAATTAGTTGCTTCAGTGTTAAGCGTAAATTAACTTTGACCAGATTCCATGAAGAAACTGATTTGTGTCTCTTCTTTCTGTTCAATGAACTACCTCTAATACCCATGGTCCCTGATATGTAGTAGGAGCTCAGTAAAAACTTATTGATGAATTAAAAGCAAATTAGAATTTTTATTCTTTTTTTAAGAGGTAAAGTCTCACTATTTTGCCCAGGCTCAGACAATCCTTCCTAGTAGCTGAAGCTATAGTCACGCCTTACCACACCCAGTTTAGGATTTTTTAGTGACATTTTACCACGCATTTGTAACTTCATGGTTACTATTCCAGTGGCCAGTTTAGATTTTTAACTGAAGCCATATATTTAGTGCAACAGATTTTGGGGATAAAGCCAAAATACCCATTATTATGTGTCAGGCACTGTATTTTTAAAATGAAACAACCTTCACACCAATTGTGAGGCAAAAGTTATAATTTATACAACATGAAATATCTTTAAAAATCTTCTCCAGGGTTACAGAGATAGAGATTTGGGCCCATAATGTCTTTTCCCAGAGCTGCCATATACCCTGTCTCCTCCAACAGAAGTTAAAGTTGGAATTTTCAGGCCAAGTTATCATTGGATCCTTAAGTCTTGGGTTACATAGCACTGCTGACTGAAGCTCACCGATTTGGCCCAAGTAGTTGGGGAAGTAGTTAAAAGGAAACGTGAGTCCTTAAGCAACAGGATCTGCTGGTGTGAGCCCCACCCTAAAGCAGCCTAGGCCCACCCTTCCATGTGTTTTTGCAAAAGCCTTTGTTCATTTGCCTATCCAGTATGAGGTCCACAGCCCCTTCCACCTGTGAAAAATTTCACAGTACCCTGTTTAATGCTGCCAGTTTTGTATATCTTGTTTTTTCCCCCTCATAACCATGAATGAGTCAAATGATGAGTAAGTGGAAATTGTTTGCAGTGTATGATATGGCTAGACAGCATAGTAGTGGCCGAGAAACATTTGGGCACTGTCAGCCTGAATCTTCAGCATGAGAGCCCCTGACTTATATGGGGTGATAATTTTCCATGTAGATGAGATTTGCCCCTTCCCTTGCCAGAATTACGTATTTTGACCATTTTCTCATGTTAGTCTTTTCCATATTAGGTTTCCATAAAAAGAAATTCCTTTTTCCTGGGTAACTCAGAAAGGGCTTTCCACTGTTCCCCACATTTCCCTGTCTGGTGCTATGGCTGCCATAAGTTTTTATCTACTATGTGTCACCCATCTGTCCTCCACTTGGGACACTTTCTTTTAGTTGCCAGTATTCTATAATATGGCAAACAACTAGATGATATAAGTTTTAACCAATTTTATGGAAGCAGGCACTTAAATCTCTTGAGGTCCTGCACACCTGGCCTCCCAGACTTAATAACTGTTCATTCTGCATTTGAATCTGGGAGCCCCAGAGCTTTGGCCTTCCCGTAAGTAGCAAGGTGTTATCATATATATTCTTTGTCTCTGGGTCAAAATAGACCTTTGGTCTGGGTTTACCTGTCAGCATGCTACTCTGGTTCAGTTGTAGAGAGGCTGGGAGACAGTGATTATTAGTAAGCACATGTCTGCCTGGTCAAGATATAGGACCTGAAGTAAGAAGAAGAGTCTTTAGTGGGCCCTCTGTATTATTCTGAGGACAATATTTTGACTCCACTTAAATTTTTGCTGTTGTAGTTTTATTTTTTGGGTAAATCTGTATGTTCTCCACCAGAATTTTGAACCATTGTTTTAATTTCACTCCTGAGATTTTTTAAGAGTGTCAAAAGTGATATGATCTTATTACTGAGAATAATACTCTGGAATTTAGTTGAGAGCTGATGTTTCTAGAAACTCCCTTTATTCCCCATCTAGACTTGTAAGGAGTCTAGGGCAGCAGAATTCATCAGTCTGCATTTCCACCCTTGTTATGTGGTGACCCAGTGGAATTGAACTGGGTACTCTTCCTCTGTCCAGTTCCTGCTCTTGCCATCACCAGAAGCTGTTGAGGAAAAGAGGGAGAGTAGGTAGCATACATTTGTATCCGTCAAATAACCAAGGAGCCACCTTCAAAACTTTTTCAGTGCAGTTCTCTCAAGGGTTATCCTTTCGAGGACTAAATATACATATTTCTTGGTTTTTCTAAGAACCAGCAGGTTATTCTATTGTGGATTTTCAAATTAAGGCTGTGGTTGACATTAACTCTAGGCATGTTCCTGATGTTAAGCAATTAGAGTGATGGGTGATTTATTATTTTTGAAAGTTTTTAAAAAAGCTCCCTTTAAAAAATCACCCCCCCCCCAGTCTTTTTTCTAGTTGCAAATGTCTCTTTGCTACTTTCTTGCCATATTTGAATGCTTTTAGATAAAACACTCCTGAATTATCAAGATTGGGTTTGTTTATTTACATACATTTTTAGGGGTAAGGGCCTCTGAAATATCTTGGTTATGGTTCACTAGAAAAAAAAAATAGCCTTTAAAAACAGGAATTTGTAAGTAGCTCTTCTGAATGTCACAGAGCATTAGATGTTCATAAAGTGTCCAGCCTGTTCCTGCTCTCAAGGAATGCAGATGCCGGTGGAATGACAATCCCGCTGTGGGGTCGTGGAAAAGGCACTGGCAGACGTGAGGGAGCGAGTCTGATCCAGCTCATCCCCCTGCCTGTGCCACCTAGGCAGGCTGCTCTATCCCTAGTGATTCCTTTTTCTCTCTAACCCAGGCATCTAAATGCCATTCTATCTCTGTGATTCTGGTCCACCATATAGGATTGGAACTCGGAAGAGGAAGGAGTCTGAGAGAGGCCCTGTGTCTAGAAATAGCTTCACAGACGAAGAGGGGTCAGAATTCAGTCCTGAGGGCATTTGAAAAAGGTGCAAGAGCATCACACATATGGAAAGCAACACAAGAAAAGGCTCGAGACCAGGAGGGGTGAGATGGCAAGACCTGGCCAAAATCAAGAGTGTTGTCACATAGTAGTGGAAGGGTCACTTGGCCAGATCCTGTCAGACGAGGAAGGGTCCTGGAAGCCAGGCAGGATTAGGCTAGAAGGACAGTGCCTTTGAAGGCCCTGAGCAGAATCAAAGGCCTCAGCTGCATTTAAAGGTTAGTATCACTGGGGTTTGCAGGGTAGGTTGGAATTAGGAGAACCTGGGTTTAACTTGGGACACATATGCCCATAATGGCAGGACTTTCAGGTGAAGTATTTCTACAAAGCAGTTTTGATGTGCGGAGAGGAGACAGGACTGAAGATGCAGGGGGTACTGCTATTGGAATCTTTAAGTGACCATTGAAGCAGTGAACTTAAATTATGCTAATCACATAAATTATATCATCACTATTTGAAATTTTAGTCTTTTTTTTCTTTCTAATACCCATGAGTAGATAAATTACCACCTGCAGAATTTTAAACTTTTAACATGTTTTATCTCCACTTTTAATTAACTGTTGGAGAGTAAAGTTTAAGTACTTTCTTGCTTTCCAGTGAAATGTGTTATGGATGGAGGAGTGGGCATTTTTTTAATCCTCTATACCAAGGATTGTAAACTGTGGGCCAAATCAGGTCCACCACCTGTTACTGTAAATGTGGAACACAGCCACACACATTCACTTAAACAGTTGTCTGTGGCTGCTTTCACACCATAGTGGCAGAGTTGGGTGATATGACAGAGACTGTGTGGCTCTTAACAGTAAAAGTGTGCTGACCTGTGTTCTATACTGTTCCTTGGGCTTTTTAAAAAAAAAAAAAAAACACACAAAAAAAAAACTTTTTTCCCTGCTTTCTGCTTTCTTAAAATAGCCTTTCACAGCCCCCATTTAGTTTCATTTGAGTCTTGCCCTCAGCTTGTTTCTCGTAAGCTATAAACTGGATAAATATTGCCATTCCCAGAACAGAGTGGAGCCTTCTGGGGGCAGGACACAGCAGCATCTTTGGAGGTTGCAGGGGTGATGACCGTGTCACATCTTTGTCCCTTTCTTCCGTCACGGGAACAGGTATATGGAGCTCACTGCCTTCTATCAGAACAGCATACCCAGTTAGATTAACAAAATGCAAGAAAAGTCCTAAGATACTATTAAGTGTTCTGTCCCCTACAATGGATTCCGTCCTAACTTTAAACTATGCAGCTAAATCCCCAAAAATATAAGAATATTGAAGGAAACATTGCTTATTGTTTGTTGTATGTGTAGGTTACCTTTTCATGGTGAAACTTAATATGCTTTAAACAGAAATAACATTTTACTTAATTTCCTTTCTTATTTCTAGCCATGGTCTAAAAAAGTTCTTTTCTTGTCGTGGAATTGCAATTGCGGTTGAATATTTTTGGAAGCTTGGCAACAGAAACATCACTGTTTTTGTCCCTCAGTGGAGAACAAGGCGTGATCCTAATGTCACAGGTGAGGCAAACTGATTTTTTCAGATTTCTATTGAAATGTTTAATGAGTCAGCTTACAATTTTACAACACATGCTATTTAGAATAGAGCTGTGTGCCACGGGCAGCAGCTTTAAAAATGAAATTGTAAATCAACTGCACCTAGCAAAACATCAACTGAAGAGTGCCACAGCATCAGAAATACTAGGAGGTAGGGCGGAAAGTTAGCATAGTTGTTTATATGGGAACTTATGTTAAGCTTACTATAAATCATTTCTGTTAACCATAAAGTACTTCTGGCTGACCTGCAGGCCACACACAAAAGATTTAAACTTACTATGAATCATGAAATGTTCAGAGAAACTTCAGGTTGTTTGTGTCATAGGTCATGATAGGAAGGTAGGTGAAAGGGCTATGCCAGGCAACTTAACACATCAGAATGCCTGGAAAAATAAAGTCAGTTGTGGGGAGGGAGGGTGAGTACAGGACTTGCCCTGCACATTAAACAGGAAGTGAAATTTAGTCACTAGTGGGGCAGAAATGGCCAAACCACACAGTCCCCAAGTATTCCCAACTTCCCCCATTTTGAAGAGCATGTTCATCTTAGCAGAGGGTACATGAGGCATGTGACACATCCATTCATTTTGTTATTTTTGCAATTGGATCCCTGAAGGAGTCTTTTAATCATTACACATGCTCTACATTGCTTAAGTCAATGATGAGTACTATTGTAGGGGATTCAGACATGGGAATCTTAGGCCCTGAGGTTTTAGCTGCTTTTGCCCATTACTGGTTTTCTAAAATGTGGCTTTGGCCCTCCATTCTCCATTGTCACCACCCACCCCCATGAAAACCAGCAAATATTTGCATGAGCACCTAAGAGAAGTTGGATAGGAGACCAGTAGGAGGAGGCTTCAACAGATTCTTGGCATAGGGACCTTTTTTGGGATTGGGTTAGAACCATTTATCCCTCCTATCCCTAGATCTGCCCTAGTCCCACCCTTACCTTCTCTCAGGGTCTCTTGTCATCCCTCTCTTTGCCCTCTATTTCTTGTAGTGTAGCTCTGGAAGAGTTCTTGACAGTAGGCTTCATTAAACACCCAGGCTGGAGTGCAGCACGCAATCTCAGCTCACTGCAATCTCCGCCTCCCAGGTTCAGGCGATTCTCCTGCCTCAGCCTCCTGAGTAGCTGGGATTACAGGCACGCACCACCACACCCAGCTTTTTTGTGTATTTTTAGTAGAGACAGGATTTCACCATGTTAGCCAGGCGTGTCTCAGACTCCTGACCTCAAGTGATCCACCTGCCTTGGCCTCCAAAGTGCTGGGATTACAGGCATGAGCCACCATACCTGGCCTACTCCTCTTAAGAAGCAAATGAGTTTAATCTTTTTATATTTTAAAAAATAACTAAACTTAGTTCATATGCTGTTTTTGCCTTACTATGGGTCTGGCTTGATTGGTTTGTTTTTTCCCTTCCCAGTGAGTTAGTAAAATTGAGTCAATAGAAAAAAAGGTTTTCTACAGCTCTCCAAGTGAAACATTTGAGTGTACTTTCATTTATTGATACATTTGGGAAAATAGCCCTTTTCTGAATGTGTATTCAACTTATTTCATGAACAGAACAGCACTTCTTAACCCAGCTCCAGGAGCTCGGAATATTATCTTTAACTCCTTCCCGGATGGTCTTTGGAGAAAGAATTGCTTCTCATGATGACAGGTATGAAAGGCCATTCTCCTTCCTAAGGTGGGAGTAGGGTGTTGAGGAGCCAGCCACCTGCTCTCCTGACAGGTCCACACACTCAGAGGACCTGTTGGGTGTGGGGATTTTAATATTTATGGTCATTAAGGTGATATGCTCAATGATACTTGCTACATGATTTTAGAAACATCATAAAAAAAACCGTTTGTGTTTAGTAAGACATGGCTGAAAACCTGTAAGTAAAAGCAGATATTGTAATCTTTTTTTTTTAATTGCATTTTAGATTTTGGGGTACATTTGAAGAACATGCAAGATAGTTGCATAGGTACACACATGGCAGTGTGATTTGCTGCCTTCCTCTCCTTCACCTATTTCTGGCATTTCTCCCCATGCTATCTCTCCCCAACTCCCCACCCCCAACTGTCCCTCCCCTATTTCCCCCCAACAGACCCCAGGGTGTAGTGCTCCCCTCCCTGTGTCCATGTGTTCTCATTGTTCAACACCCGCCTGTGAGTGAGAACATGCGGTGTTTGATTTTCTGCTCTGTGTCAGTTTGCTAAGAATGATGGTTTCCAGGTTCATCCATGTCCCTGCAAAGGACACGAACTCATCGTTTTTGATGGCTGCATAATATTCCATGGTGTACATGTGCCACATTTTCCCTGTCAAGATATTGTAATCTTTTGTTGGTACATGCTAAAAATAATGTTTGTCTTAGTGTGGCAGGCTTGAAAATGGTTTTCAATTATCTCCTCCCAGTTTACTTTTGGTCAGTGATTTAACCTATTATTGTAATACCTGGGTCCTCAACGTTCCTTCTACTTAATAGAAGTATCTCAGCTGACCCTACTGTGATAGGAGTAAGCTACGTTTTTTTTTTCTTTCTTTCTTTTTTTGAGATGGAGTCTGACTCTGTTGCCCAGGCTGGAGTGCAGTGGCACGATCTTGGCTCACTGCAACCTCTGCCTTGCAGGTTCAAGCAGTTCTCCTGCCTCAGCCTCCTGAGTAGCTGGGACTACAGACACATGCAACCATGCCCAGCTAATTTTTGTATTTTTAGCGGAGACAGGGTTTTGCCATGTTGACCAGGCTGGTCTTCAACTCCTGACCTCAGGTGATCTGCCCACATCAGCCTCCCAAAGTGCTGGGATTACAGGAGTGAGCCACCATGCCCAGCCTTTTTAAGCTGCATTTCTTAGCTTGGCATATGACTCAGGAAGCAGGTACTAGTGCATCTGGGTCATCAAGATTTAATCTGTACCTTTTAAATGTTTTGTTTTGTTTTGTTTGTGAAATGGAGTTTTTCTCTGTCACCTGGGCTGGAGCGCAATGGCACAATCTTGGCTCGTTGCAACCTCCGCCTCCCAGGTTCAACCCATTCTCCTGCCTTAGCATCCCAAGTAGCGGGGATTATAGGCATGGACCACCACGCCTGGCTAATTGTTGTAGTTTTAGTAGAGATAGGGTTTCATTATGTTTGTCAGTCTGGTCTCAAACTCCTGACATCAGGTGATCTACCCATGTGGACCTCTCAAAGTGCTGGGGTTACAGGGATGAGCCACTACACTTGGCCCTTTTTAAGTTTTTTCTAAAAACTTTTTATTGTATTGAGCACTAACCAAATCTAATACACAGAGCTAGGTTCTGGGGACATGCATGATTCAGATGCACCTCCTGCCCTAAGGAATTTTGAGAAGACATATGCATAAGCAACAGAAGGGAGTTTTGCTGTAGTTGAATAAGAGAAGGTTCTAAACTTAACCAATGGAAATGGGACCTGTTTTTAAAATCATCCTCGTGATATGAAATTAGTAGCAAGTAGTATTTGGGAACCTGGTGGTAGCTTTTTATTCTTCTCTCTCCTGCATTTGCCCTGTTTATTTTCATCTGGCTTATAGCACTGACCACCCCTCCCTGGTGTTTTTGCCTGTGTTCCACCAAAACACTACCCCATTGAAGATTGTGTTTAGCTTGTGACCCAAGCTAGTGAATGATAGTCGAATGGGTAAGAGGTGAAAAGAGGGCCTGGGTAGGGGGTTGGGGGGCTTGGGACTACAGCAGACATATATTCATTCACCAAAAGGGCCTTCTCATTGACAGTCCCTTACCCTGCATCAGGCTGGTATGTAAGACCAGATCTGATGGGTGAGAATCAGGTAGCATGGAAGAGCTGAAAGAGGATAGAATATGTGGGTGCCTGGGGGATGGGTGAGAGGTACTGGAAGGCAGCATGGAAGGACACTTCCTGCTCAGCCCTTTGACACGGACAGGGACCCTGCAGGGCTCAGGTCCTCTGACATAGCAGCTTCATTCTCACACCAGCAGGATTGGAACCCATGCACAAGTATGCAGACTAAGCTCTTCCTTGGTTGATACAACTCTTAGGGTTTTTAGAGGACATGCATATATGTTCTCATTCATAGTACATGCACTCAGAAGCCTTACTACCTATTTTTATTAGTAGTTCTGGGCAAACATTACCACTTAGAACTCACACCAGTTAAAAATCATTTGTAAAATGTTACTTAATAAAGCCAAAGAACTAAATCATAATTACCTTCCAAGGTTTTCTGAGATCTCTTAAACTAATAAGGTTTGTTTTTTTAATCCCCATTAAGTATTCATCACTGCTAGTAAAAGCAGTTGTTTGTACCTTTAATTCCAGTGATTCCCTTAATTTATTTTTTATTATCTTTGTCTACATTGCCTTAGACAAATGCAGTCACCCTGACTTAAGGAATAAAATTCACATTATCTTCACAGATCACTTGGTAAGAGAGTCTGAGCATGAATAATCTCCAGTGAAATGAAAGTCTTCTTTTACTGTTTCATC
Source organism: Saimiri boliviensis (assembly GCF_048565385.1). Classification (NCBI taxonomy): domain Eukaryota; kingdom Metazoa; phylum Chordata; class Mammalia; order Primates; family Cebidae; genus Saimiri; species Saimiri boliviensis. Next base: position 123,759,398 of record NC_133449.1, read on the forward strand.
CTTCCCCTTTTTCATCACCGTGTAGCCTGTCATATCTTCCATTTGAGTGAATCTATAACTTAGCCTAAACAAAATGGCAATTCTAGATACCTCTTTTTAAATCAGAGCAGTGTGAACCTATGAATCTTTTTTGGGGAACAGTCTTGTTCTGTCACCCAGGCTGGAGTGCAGTGACACAATCTTGGCTCACTGCAGCCTCCAACTGCCTGGGCTCAGCTCATGCTCACCTCAGCCTCCTGAGTAGCTGGGACTACAGGGCACACCCGGCTAATTTTTTGTATTTTTTGTAGAGACGGGGTTTCACCACGGTTGCCCAGATTGGTCTCGAACTCCTAGGCTTGAGTGATCTGCCCACCTTGGCTTCCCAAAGTGTTGGGATTACAGGCGTGGGCCACCACACTTGGCTTGAACCTATGAATTTTTAAAAAGAAAAAAGAACTGGAAGGCAGACTGTACTAAGCAGCTAATCTTAGAACCAAAATACTGTTGTTTTGTAACTTAAATCTGAATAATGATTTTTCAGGCTTGTCAGGTCTCATTCTCTACTCTGGTCCTCATGCATTCTTATTAACATTGTTTACTGATAATATAACTTTTGAATAAATTATAGTTGAGATCATTTTTTTAAAATCTAATTATTTTACAATCAAGCTAATATTTTTAGAGACATTCACCGTTCTGATTGATCTTCAGTTGATAGGGGCTGAACTTTTCTGTGGCCTAGCCTTGGTTAAATTCTTCAATGGTTTTCCTATGAAGAGGAAATTTTCTCTTGTTTTCTTATAACATGGCTTCTGTGAGCCAAGGATGCCTGTTGCTCATTTTAAACTCTCTTATATCACCATAGGTTTCTACTACACTTAGCGGACAAAACTGGTGGCATAATTGTAACAAATGATAATTTCAGAGAATTTGTGAATGAGTCAGTCTCTTGGAGAGAAATTATTACAAAAAGGTAATATTTTCTTCTGTTTCTTTGGTCGGAAAAGTTTTGTTTTTAATTGCTTATTTCTGTATGCATTTTGTTTTGTTTTCTATATTCCTTGGCCCCACAGAAGGCAATATAGGGGACCAAAGTATCATAAGACTGCTGTACTCCCAGTTCCTAGGTGGCTGGCCCCTCCAGGTAAGTGGGGGCCCAGTACAGAGCAGAAAGCCAGCTGGCAGTGATGAGCGTGGGCATGCTCTATTCCCACCATGGCCTTCTAGGACATCAGAATTTTCTTGCATGAAGTAGGAGCTACAGTTAAGTGTGATAGAGCACCACCGGCCTCCCTATTTTACTCAGCTGTGAAGTGAAAGGGTGAACTTAATGGCAGCTGGGATTCCAGCTCTGAAATGATGTGATTATAGAAAGAGGAAAGGACAGAAAGCAATGTATCCTGACTGGGTTTTCATTTCTTGGTGGTCAGGAGAGAATACTTCTGCTTTTTAATATCTGATACTTTTCTTGAGGTTTTTACAGTCATAGTTTAGTCATCTATATTGAAAATATCTTTAGATATCCAGAATAAAACAAAATTATGGTCAAGAGTTTAGCATTCACTGCTGTTTTTCCTTTGTAATAATACTGTGAATGTGTCCACTGCTGAAAAATGCCCTAAGATCAGCAGGCACTGGCTTCTAGGACTTTTTGTTAACAAGTATCACCTGACCAGTTATTTAAAACAGAAAGCAAGAGTCTATGATAATGCCAGGGATAAGTCATGTAGTCCAGAAATCTTAAAACATAAAGTAAATATACCTCACACAATGTATAACTAATATGTAGTGTAACTAGCAATATAGCTAGTATTAACTAGATATTTATCTCTGTTAGGGTTCCACATTTGCACCTTGCCTGGTATTTATATTTTCCTAAATTATTAGAAGATTTTTTTTTAAAGATTCTGTGTTACAAATGTCTAGGTGAGAGTGAATTACTGTATGCATTTTGACACCTTATCCTGTTAAAAAGCTGTTGTTGATAGCTCAACCAAGAATTGGTCTTTGACCTTCTGGGCACAGTTAATGAGCTGTTAATCTTGTAGGGCATGTTTCTGTTGGACCTCTGCCCTGGGCTCATTGTCAGTAGTTATTGGACACTCATCCATGTATGCATGGAGGGTTTAAGTGCAGTTAAGACAGGTGCTCTCCAGCCAAGCTATTGCTTTCAGCATTCACAAAAACAAGGCAGAAAGTCCTTGTTTGGAAAGGAAACAAGAAAGCACAGGCGTTTGGACTTTAAAAATTATTTTATTTTCTGTTTTCTCCTGATAGGATAAATAGTGCTCTAAATACCTAAGATTGCTTTTATTCATATTTTGTTTTCCTTTTTAAAAACATTATTTTCAGTGGGTTTGCTTATGGACACATTTATTACCAGTTTTATTAAAAAATTAAACCTTTGTTCAGCATTTGTGTTCTAAGCTGACAGTCTTTAAATCTTATTTGTCAGAATTATATTAAAGTTACAGTAGAAGAAGCTGCCTCCTAAACTCAGTAAAAAGCTGGAAGTCTTGATGAGAAATTTAAGGGCTGGCTGATAAAATGTTCTAACTCTATTCTATTTGTGTCCAAAACAGAAAAATTAAAAGGGTTTGACTTGGGTGTTTTTCCCACTTTTAGGCATTTGAGCAGTCTTAAGATTTGTAGGCTGACCTGACCGTTGCTTTGGCATCAGGTTGCTGCTTTGGGGTCCTTACGCAGGCCCTCGGCAGTGAGGACCCTGTTTCTCAGCCTTGTGGTGTTCTGTGTTGCAGGCTGCTGCAGTATACATTTGTGGGGGACATATTTATGGTTCCTGATGATCCTCTGGGAAGAAGTGGACCTCGATTAGAGAATTTTCTTCAGAAGGAAGTCTGTCTTAGGTATTTCCTTTTTCAGATTGTCTTGTATTTAAAAATCTATTTCAATTCTTTGTGCTTTAATGCAGGTGCTATCTTTATAGACTAAAAATGGCCTTTAAAAAAGATTTTTTTTTTTTTGAGACAGGGTCTTGCTCTGTCACCCAGGCTGGAGTGCAGTGTCTTGATTTCAGCTCACTGCAACCTTTGCCCACCCTCCTTCCCCCCATCTCCAGCTCAAGTGATCCTCCCACCTTAAGCCTCCCGAGTAGCTGGGACCACAGGCTCGTACTACTACGCTCAGCTGTTTCTTTGTATTTTTAGTAGAGACAGGATCTCACCATGTTTTCCAGGCTGGTCTGAAACTCCTGAGCTCAAGCAATATGCCTTCCTCAGCCTCCCAAAGTGTTGGGATTAAAAGTGTGAGCCACCGTGCCTGGCCAAATTTTTTTTTTAAGCCTTAAATTTAGTGCTGAGTTCATATATTTGGAAGCTAATGTAGCAAGCATCCCAGTGGATGTTTGTTTTTTGTGGGTTTTTTTTTTTTTTTTTTTTTTTGAGACAGAGGTTCGCTCTTGTTGCCCAAGCTGGAGTGCAATGGTGCACGATCTCAGCTCACTGCAACCTCCACCTCCCAGGTTCAAGAAATTCTCCTGCCTCAGCCTCCCAAGCAGCTGGGATTACAGGTGCACGCTACGAGACTTGGATAATTTTTTGTATCTCTAGCAGAAACAGGGTTTGACCATGTTAGCCAGTCTGGTCTTGAAGTCCTGACCTCAGGTGATCCACCTGCCTCAGCCTCCCAAAGTGCCGTGATTACAGATGTGAGCCACCGTGCCCAGCCTTTTTGTGGATTTAAAAAGACGAAGCCAGGGCCAGGTGCAGTGGCTCACACTCACACCTGTAATCCCGCACTTTGCAAGGCTGAGGCAGGTGGATCACTTAAGGTCAGAAGTTCAAGAACAAGGCCGGGTGTGGTGGCTCATACCTGTAATCCAAGCACTTTGGAGGCCAAGGTGGGTGGATCACCTGAAGTCGGGAGTTCAAGAAGTTCAAGACCATCCTGGCCAACATGGTGAAACCCTGGCTCTACTAAAAATACAAAAATTAGCCAGGTTGGTGGTGCACACCTGTGATCCCAGCATTTTGCAAGGCCAAGACAGGTGGATCACTTGAGATCAGGAGTTTGAGACCATCCTGGCCAACATGGTAAAAACCCTGGCTCTCTTAAAAATATAAAAATTAGCCAGTTGTGGTAGCACATGCCTGTAATCCCAGCTACTTGGGAAGCTGAGGCAGGGGAATTACTTGAACCCAGGAGGCAGAGGCTGCAGTGAGCCAAGATTGCACCACTGCACTCCAGCCTGGGCAACAGAGTAAGATTCTGTCTCAAAAAAAGACAAAGCTGGTTTTCAAGCTGGTGGTCACTTACTAGCCTAGTGAATACCACTTAGGTTCATCATGTGTGTGTGAAAGCTTTCCCTCTGAACTATCAGTGCCTGGTGTGCTCATTTTGTATGCATGAACATCTTTATATTCATTTTCTAAAGTCATTTGCTTTGAACGTGTTATGCTTATATTAATTTACTTACTGCTCAGGAATCACTGCCTCGGGGAACCGACCATTACTTTCTACCTTCACTGAATGGAAAAGCCAGTATTCTGTGTTTATCTGAAAATGATTTGGTAGTTTAGGTTTTCTTTGTTGTAGTTTCTTAGGTAACAAACGTAAAACATTCCTGCAAACCTAACAGGCAGGTCATATGACCCCATGACTGATGTTTATTCTTTTTTTTAAACTAAAACAGGCTGAACTTCTGTGAATTCCCAGCTGATATTTTCATGGGAGTAGGATGGGGGTCTAAGCTGAGAGGAAGACACACAGCTCTCCCGGTGTTTTTAGGCACTCACACTTTCCAGCTGATCTTTTCCATTTGGAATGGGTTCCCGTTGGGAATTATGGTTTGGATTCAGTGGCAGGTGGTCATGGGGGTTTTTTCACATGGTGGTATCTTCTACCTAGGAGACCACTACAATTTCAACTCCCTGGTCTTCTGAATCATATTTCTTTTGAGCCTTTGGGTTTTATGACACAGATGAGGACTTAATTCCCAAACACCATGCTTCTGTAACCACATGAAGAGAATGGCAGCCATTTTCCACACCTGCTGCACATCAGACCATCTTGGTTTCCTTCCCCACATCTGAACTTGGAAATCCTCTGCTGGGCTTCAGGCCTGAGCCCCATGTGTGAACATCAATCAGGTCCTTAGGTTAGTTACCAGAAGGAGAGTTTTCTGCTTCTACCTACTCCTTGAGCAGCCTGGCATGGGGTCAGTCCTGCCTGCCCTTTCCCTCTCACCTCGTGGCTCTTTGTAGAGCTGTTTACGAATCGGTTAAGAAGTTGGGAATCACTTCCATCACAAAGGGGCTGTTGAAGTTAGTTGAGCTTTTGAAGATGGGGAGACTTCAGCTAGCCTCATTTCTCAACTGCAGGTCGAGTCCAGTGGGAGGCTTTTGAATGATACAGATGCCCTCCATGCACACACATACTTGCACACACCCACGTGCATACAAGTGTGGACATCCACCCACACCTCATCCAGACTGAGTCAGTGGGGACTGCCACTCTACCCAAAAGGAGTCCTTTCTCATTTCTGTCAACCAGGGTCCTGCACAAAATCAAAATCTTCAGAAGAGTAAGACCCTGTTAAATCTTTTGAAAGCTCTCAAGGCCACCCTGGTTAGAGCCAAATAGCTGGATGGGGTCAGTTCTCACAGCAGCAGATCTGGGAGGGTGGTGCTCCCTCATGGAGTGTGCTCACTCTCTGTCATGCCTGGAGATCGCATCAGTGGAATCCCTGCAGGCTCCTCTGTGGGCAGCTGGTATCACCACCTCCACCTCAGTCTTTCATCCTGCCCTTGGAAGCCAGGGAGTAGCATCCTAAGCCTCAAGGCCTGCCACAGATACTTAAAGTATGTCCATGATTTCTTACTTACCTATAACCCAGCTCACCAGGACTCGCTTCCATTCACAGAGATATGCAGCCCCTACTCAATGCCTTGCCAAATGTGGGCATGTTTGACCCCAGCTTCAGAGTCCCTGGCACCCAGGCAGCCAGCACCAGCCACCAGCCTGCGACCCGGATTCAGGGAGCACCTTCAAGCCACTGGCTCCCTCAGCAGCCCCACTTCCCACTGCTGCCGACCCTCCCCAATCTCCAGCAGAACCTGCCCATGCCAGCTCAGAGATCTTCTGCGGAAACCAATGAGCTGAGGGAAGCCCTTCTGAAGATCTTCCCTGACTCGGAGCAAAGACTGAAAATAGACCAGATCTTGGTGGCCCACCCATATATGAAAGATCTAAACGCGCTCTCTGCCATGGTATTGGATTGAAGATTGTGCTGAGAAGCTTGCGCTCAGGGCTGGCTGATCAAACTCAAGCTCACACCTGTACCTGTTGGGAACGAACATAATGTGAAGAAACTTTATTTCCCAGTGTAAAGGCAGTTGTATAGAAAAAAAAGTTTTGTGTATAAATCTGGGTTTTCAAAACCAGCTTTTTTCTATATATAAATTATGCTGCTATTACAGATTTAACATTTTCTGTTAAAGGAAAGTCTACATTTTCTGCCTGTTCAGAACTGTTTAATAGCAGTTACTCTTGAGTGTATTTACCTTTTTATGTTTTTTAAACTATTTTCCTTAAAGCCGAAAATATTGACAAATGGATATGGTTAGCCTTTATAAATAAATTTAAAAAAAAAAAAAAAAGTTGCTTTCTTAAAGAAAGCAAGACCTCTTAAAGTATATTTTCTTGAGATGAATATGTCCCGTCACTACCATGAAGTGTGCTCCCCCTTCCAGCCTCCTCTGCCCTCACCCCCAGAGTTAGAGTGGGTAGGAGTTGGTTTGTTCTGCAGGGTCTTTGGTTGGAGCATTGTGAAAGTGGACCCACGGTGCCACTAGATGGCACTTGGTGCCTAGCTGTGGTGAATGACCAGAGCAAAGTTAGACTCACAGAATACCAAGGCTAGAAGACAATGTGGAGCCCATGGAGTCCCACCCTTCTTCCCCTTCCACCCTGCGCTAGAGGGGACGGCCCAGTGTGCTCGCCGTCCCCGCATGCCCATAGCCACAGTTGAGGAGTGGCCGGGCAGGCAGCAGGCTCCCAGGCCAGGGCTCGACACACTTACAGGCTAGTGCCTCCACACACCTGTAGCTCTGGAAGTCACGTCTTAGCTTCTGAACACTAAAGGAAGTTGAATGAGGAGCCCTGTCACTGTGGCCATCTTGTGTCCGCAACTGCAGGAGATGCCCCAATGTGGAGTTTGTACAGCTTTGCCAAAAAACGGTTTTCTATTCTCAAAAATGACCCAAGCCAATAAATAGCATTAGTAGCTTCTGTGGGGGGTCCCAGAGACCCTGTAATTCATTTTCCCTGTTTTTGTCTCTCTAGTGTCCTCAACAGCCTTTCCTGTGAGTCTTTCTCAGAATTGATATCTTAATATTGTCTGTTTTCAGTGTTACCCAAATCCAGTGTCAGTGAAGTTCTTTTCCTGGACAATCTTAACATCTTTACTCTTATTGTCTGAACTTTCAAAGGGCTTTGTATTTTATACCTGCGTCCCCAGGCTGCTCACAGTCGGCTTCCTGCCTGCCTATGGATCGTGTCTCTCTCCTGGCCCTGAGGAGCGGAGGCTGAGGAGTCAGTGCTGGCTTGTTCACAGTGAGGGGACTGGGCGGCATCCCGGAGTGCTCCTGCCAGGCCTGTGTGTTGATTTTGTTTGATCGCTGCATCCTTCGAGGAATGAATCCAGAGCCTTCCAGGAAGTCAGGCTTGTACTTCAATCATGTTCCTCTCAGATGCCTCTATGACGCCTCCTGATGTGGAACTGGTTTTCTGTTGTTTGGGCCGGTGGCCAAGTCACCCAGCTATGGAAGCAGGGGTAAAAGATGAAGCCAGCCAGGAGGAAGACTTCAGTCACACCTCCCATGCCTCAGCTTTGTGCCTGTTTTCAAAAGCACAGCTGAGGTGTGCAGGCTGGGGCTGTCTTGCAGCAACTCTGGCCTTCTTTCTCACGGTTCGTTTCAGCAGCCTGGCTGACCCAACTGTTTCTCCTCTGCTTCAGAGAAGAAACCCAGGAGATGCCCTGACTGCCAGGCTGTCTCCACCATGCTGGCTGGTGCTGGCTAGGCAGAGGGGGTCACCACTTCTCCCAGCTCTAGAAGCTACTTGACCCTTGACGTTTGGCTTCTCTTAAGTCTGTGTTCTGACTATTGCTTTGGAGCGATCGGCCTGTCCCCTTTCCCTTTCTTGGCTATGGGAAGGAAGGATAAGAAAAGAGCTCATTACTTCCCTTCATTAGTTACAATATGAGACGGAATTATTCCTTCCAAAACCCCTCAGGGTTAGTTAAATTTAATATTTAAAAACCCAAATTATCAAACCATTAAAAAACACTCATGACTGGTTCTCAGCCTCCTCCAGTACTAGCCTCAGTGTGGCTGCTGCATACATGTCTGTAGCCTGTCTACCTCCTGCAGCGGGGCCGTCGGCTGCTTCCCTGTCCACTGCTCAGGCTCTCCTGCTTTGGGGCATCCACAGAAAGTAGTTGGCAAGGCAAAGATGTCACCCTGATTCAACAGTCGGGATATCTGATGCTCAGAGAGGTTGTCCTAGGGGGCCGGTGATTTCCGGGCCTACATTCTTCCCTAAGCTCCAGGCCACTGTCTCTCGTCTGACTTTCCACAAGCAGTCTGAGCGGAAAAGTCACTTCTCCTGCAGTCAGGAGAAAGTAGGTGGCTGGGACTCAGGCCTGGGTGGCTTTCGAAAGCAGTGAGGGGACAGCTGGCCTCATGCCCATGCAGGCTTGTTGTGACACGGTGAGATGTGAGGGAAGACTCAGATCTACACACACAAACCCTCTTCTCCCCGCCATCCCCCAGCGTTGCCACACATCTCACATGTTTTAGATTGAAACAGCCTAATTCCCGGAAGAATCCTCTCCATTCATTGCTAGTGCTTCCCCTTATCTCTCACTCTCCACTTCTCAGTTTGCAAACGTGGCTTTCGACCACCAAGTGAAAGCAGACTGAGAGCGGCCCCTGGGGACAGCCCGGTGCCTGGCTGCAAGGCCTCGCTGGAGCTGTCTTGGTATATTTCACAGCCCCAGCACGTGCTGCTGTTCACTGGACTGTCCCTGCTTCCCACCACTTCTCTCACTCCCAGACCTCTCTTACTCTTTTTGTCTCTTTTTGCCTAAAGGCCAGTCTTTAACACCCTGTTCTTCCCCAGCAGGTTTGCAGACTTTGCCCCACCTGTGGGGCTCCTGGTGGAGAGGCCAGCTGGTGTTTAGAATGCAGGTTACCCGGCATGACCCGGCAAATGCTTGCCCAGTAGTTATGGAGGAAGGCCCAGGAATCTGCAATTGAGCATGTTCCCTGGGCAGTTCCCATGCAGATGATCCCTGGACCACATGTTAAGAAACTGTACTCATCCTTAAGGCCACACTGTCCCTCTCCCCACTGTCCCCTCTCTTCAGTGACCTCTGGCCCTGCCCTTCAGGACTGTACTTCCCACTCCACCAGGAAGCCCCATGGCATCCTCAGGCTCCCTAGAACCACAGCCTGCACAGGGACCCTCCCTCCTTCCACACCCACCCTCCATGAGGTTCCCTGCTCTGCCCTCATGCTTTGCTGGCCCCTGCTCTCAGACACCCAGGGGCGGTGAGCCCTGACTCGCCAGCCCCTTGTAGCGCTGCCCTCTACCGTCCAGACACTGCAGTGCAGCCAGATTTACCTTCCAGAAAAACACTTCTAGTCACCCCTCCTGCAAAGTGATCTGCAATGACTGACCAGAGCACCAAGTTCATAGCCCCTGAGCTTAATGTCCATGGCTGTCCATCTCCCGGCCATATTTGACTGTCCACTTATCCCCACCCAAAGGCTCCCTGTGGCTACATGTTTCCCATGACCTGTAGGCTGTGCAGTTGGACTTATCTCCACTAGAGATGCCCTTCTCCCAAATGACTTCCCTCCCGAAAGGCCCGGCCTGAGTCCTCCTCATCCCCTTGTCCAGTGCTTCTGCCAGAAGCAGCCCCATGGTGTTCTGTGACTGCACAGCACTTTGTGTCTTGCTTTGGGCACTCGCCGCTCTGGCTGGTGCCACCGCCGCTGATCGTGTACTGTGTCTTGCTGCCCTTTCTAGACTGTGAGCTCCTCGCGGGCAAGGACCGCCTGTGTTCTCTGTATTTCCCACGGCGCCTAGCACAGAGCCTTGCACTTGATAGGTGCTCAATAAATGTCTGCCTAAGTGAACTGGAGGACGGTGCCTTCTTGACTGCGGCATCTGGCAGCAGGACCAGTAAGAGGCCAGGAATGCACCACCCTGCAGTGTGGGAAAGTGAGCTGGTGCTCTGCTGGGGTCACTCCACTCCCTTCTCCCTCCTCTGCCAACCTCCAGCACACGGCATCCTGGGCACACGGGTTCAGGGAGGGGCGCCTGGTGTGGGCTGCGTACCAGGTATGCTCAGGCTTCCTGGCCAGGGCAGACACCTGGCCCAAGCTAACAGTCCCAGTCACTCCTGGGGAATTCCTCTATGGTAGTGGGAATTGTGGGATGCCAGGCCCAGATCTCTCAGAAGCCATTTTCTGCCCTGGGGGAAGCCGGCCTGTGGCAGGAAAGAAGCGGAGATGTGAGAGAGTTTCCTGGCAGCATGAGCTCTGGGTTCCTGTTATCAGGAAAGCCCTTCCTCGGATGTTGCCACACCCCAGTATTCTAACACACTTCCCTTTTTGCTTAAGCTGGTCATTCCAGTTGGATTTACATCCCTTGAAATCGAGCGTCTTGAGTAACATGTGTTACTGTCTTTAGCAAGGATTTGCAGATGGAGTAGGAAAGACCCCACAGACATGCGCAAATGGGGCTTCAGGAGTGTCCACCCCAGTCAGAACATGCTGGGAGAGGCCGACGAGCATACTCCACCACTGGAGTTGAGTAACTTGAAACTCAGGCCTGGGGCCCCTCAGCAGAGAACTCAGCCTGGTGCTCGAGCTGTCCCCTGTCACTTTGGCTCTGCAGCCTCCCGCTGCGAGGAGTCAGCATGTAAATACCCGTGAGGTGCCTAGAACCGTGCCCAACCCAGAGCCCCACTCGATGGCTGCTGTTGGGGCTCTGATCAGCAACCCTGCGGATGCTTACATAACTGTTCACCACCCTTCCAGGTCATCCCACACCCCCATCAGCCGGCTCTTAACTCCAGGCCCTGAATGCACTCTTTTGTTGCTGTGAGCCAACGATGAGGGTGCTTAGGTTAGGGCCTAAATTTCTTGCAGCGCCTCAGTAGGGCCGTGGGAAGTCCACCTGTGGTCTAGAGAGGGTATCGTTCCTTGAACAAGGCAGGCACCCAGGAGAGTCCCTTGGGTGCCATCAACAAAGAAAGCACCTGGAGGAAGTGGATGCAGCCACTGCCTGCCCGCAGGGTGCTGAGAAAGCTGAGCCCAGCAGCCAGCGCCACACCCTCACCACCCATGTTCCCGGCAAGCTTCTGTCTCCTTTAATCCTGACCACACTCCTGACATGCTGCTGTTATTATCTCCATTTTGCTGAGGAAGAAACAGATACAGAGATGCTCAGAAACTTGCTTCCAAGCTAAGATGTCCAGGATTTAGGATTTAAATTCCAATGGGCTTCCTGAAAGGCACAGCTGCCCCAGAGGTGATTCAGCAGCCAGGATGGCACCTAAGATCCCTCCACCCTTCAGGGAAAAGAATTGAGGGCCCATGACAGACCTAGGTCAAGGCTGTCAGTCTTCAGGGCACGGGGAGGCTGTGGAAGGAAGCTGCCTCCCCACTTCCTGCGTTGTGGGCCTGTGTCCAGCCCTGTTCCTGCGGGAGGTTGCCAAGAGCATATTTGTTAAAAGAAGTTGACCAGTTCTGCAGAAGTTCTGTCGGGAGTGAGCCCGTGCATGCATCAGAGCCGCCTTCCGCTTCATTTCGGGAAACACAGCTAAGTTGATGCTGATTGGAAACTGAACGTGGCCTTTTTCCAGGCTCAGGCTCTAATCCCCTCCACATTGAGGTTGCCAGGGCTGGGGGCATTCACTGGGGAAATGGGCTGGGCAGGCAGGGATTTGCCCAGAAACAGAGCAGAAGTACCCATAGCCAGTACTGGAGCCAAAAACCCAGAGGCTTAGGCCTTCTTTAATCAGCCCCCTTCCACCCCCTCCTGCCTGGTGGCTTCAGCTCGCAGAGTCGCAGGACTCCAAACCACAGACTCCAGCCTTTGGGGCTTTCCTTCCCCAGCCCCAAGTCCCCAGGGAGCCCTTCTTGGCCCCACATCCCGAAACCCAGTCTGGGGTCAGGCCTGGACAGGCCCTGTCCTCCCCTCCTCCCTGCTCCTAGCGAAAAGAGGAGGAGGCCTCCCCCCTGAAAAGAATGCGCTTGTCTGCCCGCCTGTCTGGCTCCTGGATCAGTCTAAGGTTTCAGCCACCAAAACAGGCAGCAGGAAGGAGAGGGCCTCCTGCAGCCGGCCCCCAGCAGCTGCACATGCTGACTTGCTCACGGGACTTCCCCAAACCAGGGTGTGTCTCGACGCCAGCAGGCCCCTGTCCCCTTGCCAGGCCCCTCAGGACCCCCGGCACCTCACGCCTCCACTCTGAGAAGGCCTGGGCACCCATACTTCTTCCCACCGTGTGGCCAAGAGACCTGAGGCCCAGCCGGTGAGGAGTGGGGCCCAAACCCCTCATCCTCTCTGGATGCTCCACCTTCCCAGCTCCTCTGGGGTTCCTCCATCCCTGATCTTGAGCAGCCACCGCATGCAGGGGACAGTGCCAGGGAAGGGAGAGAACAGCCAGAATGGCCCTTTTCCCGAAGGCCCCATGCCCAGCCAGCCTGTGGGGTGAGGGCATCGCCTGCTCCCGTACTTCCTCTCTGTGACCTTGAGAAAGTTACACAGCCTCTCAAGGCCCCAGGCCCTCATCTGTGATGGGCTAGTGCCACTGCCCTCAGAGCTGGTGGTCTGTGACCCTGGCTGTGCATTGGGATCCCCCAAGGCAGCGCTGCCCAGGCCACACCCCACACCCGGGAGATCAGAATCTGACATCCATGTTTTCTGGTAATCCCAGGTGATCTGGTGTGCCTTCACAGTTGAGAACCAACTCCCTACCAAAAAGTGGTTGCAACCAGGACTGAATCCTAAGAAATGGGCCTGGCTCCTGGGAGAGTTCTTCCCATCCTGAGTCCCACAGTGAGGAAGGCACCTTTGCACCCAGGCCAGTGATGTCCCCTAAAATACATGCTGCTCCAGTCAGGGTCCCTCAGGGCCTCATCTGACCTTTGGTGGATTTCAAATCCAAGGCCCTGCAGAGGCAGGACACAGAGTGGGGCATGGAGTCGGGAAGCCCAGGACCCATCCAGTTCCCTCCTGGTTCCTGAGTGTCAGCAAGGCTGGCCTTGGCTTCCAGTGTTTCTCCCAACCTGGCCCAGCTGTGCGTCCTCAATGCCTGCCAGAAGCCAGCTTAATTACATTTGGGGACAATTTCTGCATGAGATCAGGGAGAGCGGCTGGTACTCATTGAGATTGCAAGCTTCTTTCCATAAAGCAGCACTTTATTCTCCCCATCCTCCACTCTCCACAAACCCTGGTCACCGTCCCACAGGCACTAGGGGCCTGAGAGCCCAGCAGGACCAGCCACACTGCTGAGCAGGGAAGGAGGAGGCCACCAAGTGGAGAGCCCTTGTGTCACAGTCACAGTGTGGACAGAGGCCCGGCTGGCTTGGGTTGCCCATGACCATCAGCTGTTGGGTAAGGCAGGACTGAGTCCAGGTCTTACTCCCACATTTGTTCTTTCCATTGCCTGCCCTGAAGATAAGGGTTTCTTTTCTCTGTGAGCCTTTTCTGGTTGTCTGACACTCCCAGGTTTACCCCTCAGCCCCAGTCCAGGAACTCTGGCTTTGAGGGCCAGCCAGAGCATCTCACACCCGTAGAGGTGGGGATGATGGAGCAGGACTGCAAGTCACCTGGTCTCTCCGTCCGAGTACTCTGGCTCTAAGAGGCACAAGCCATAGCTGGAAGAGGCCTTCATCCACCATTTGGCCTCCGCAGAGGTGGAGTCCATCCCAGACCTTCGAGCACTCCAGCTTATCAGAATTACTATCCCCAGCCCAAACCACCCCTTTGGAATTTGGCATCCCAGTGTCACAGAGACCACCAGGGAAATCTGTGTCAGGGGCCAGGGCTGAGATCATTCCTAATCATGACTTAATAATGTATGTAACTTCTGCTCAAGAGAATCCATCCTAACGTGAAATGCCACACATGAGCCTGGACCCCATTCTTCTCCACAGCCTCTTCCCAGACTGAAGACCCAAGCCATGCCGCTTTGTTCTCAGGCGTCTTCCGCAGGGACCCCCAATCCCAGCCACAACTGCTCAGCATCTTCTCAGCTGAATCCATCTCTATAGCAGCCCAGCGGGGTAGGCAAGAATGGTTGTCCCACGTCCCAGAGGAGGAAACTGAGGCATGGCCATTCTGTGATCAGCAGAGCCAAGCCTTGAACGCAGGCCTCCACACTCTGAGAGCAGTACTGTGTCCCTCCACAGAATGGCTCAGGGATCCACAGCCGGCTGACCATTCATTCATGCCTTGATGTCTACCACCCTCCGTTCATAGCTTCTGCATACTAGATGTCGGCTGGAATGGGCCACTGTGGAGGCTGACAGCCTCACAGGGCGGGGAAATCAGAGCCTGGAAGCGCAGATGGGATAGAAGGGAGCTAACCAGGCTAGGGAGGGCTGCTATGGATAGAGAGCCCTCGCACAGGGAAACAGCAAACAGAAAGGAAGGCTCCGAGGGGAAGCTTTAGAGGAATCATAAGTTTCCTGGGGCTGGAGAGGTCAGGGAAGAGCGTCTGGCCATATCCTAAGGGATGTGTTCTGCGTCCTGTCCCCAGCGTGGGAGTCCAGCTGGGTGCACACTGCTCTGGAAAACCCTTCCCAAGCTTGTGTTTCTGCACTTTGGAGATGACTCTGGCTCCAGCCCTCACTGACTCAGAGTAGAAGGGCAACCCAAGTTTTCATCTAACCTAGCTCTATTCCTGGGGTGTATTAACGGGGTGGCAGGGCTGAAATGGGGGCCTTCGATGCATGGAGGACTCACTGCTTAGCTGCTCCCAATGTCTGTCCTCGGGAGCTCAGCCTGTCAGTAGCATGGGGAGGCCCAAGGGTCCTGGTACCAGATGATGGGGCTCAATCTTCCCAAGACCGCTGAGAGTCTGTCCGCACCTCTGGGCTCCTTGAAGGGCCAAGACCCAGGGGAAAGTCAACCCTTCTGCCTAAGACTGTACAGTACACGGCCTTCTCTAAAAGTGGGAAGACGATCTGATTCCTCTTTAGGGAAAAAAATCAAGTTGATTTGTTTGTTTGTTTGTTTGTTTTGTTTAATGGGGCAGAGTCATTCCTAATCATGACTTAATAATGTATGTAACTTCTGCTCAAGAGGATCCCTTAACTGCCTGGAGTCTGTGTCCCTATCTGGATACGTGGTCACCCTGGTTTGCAAGTGAATACCATTGTCCATTTACATCCAGCAATACCTACATAACCAGAGTTGGGCTAGTTCTTTCTCCTCTAGTCAGCATTTTTTTTTTTAGGTAAAAGTTTTACTCTGTTGTCCAGGCTGAAGTGCAGTGGTACGATCTTGGCTCCCTGCAACATCCGCCTCCCAGGTTCAAGCAATTCTCCTGCCTCAGCCTCCTAAGTAGCTGGGATTACAGGTGCCTGCCACCATGCCTGTCTAATTTTTTTTTTTTTTTTTTTTTTTTTTTTTTTGAGACGGAGTTTCGCTCTCGTTACCCAGGCTGGAGTGCAATGGCGCGATCTCGGCTCACCGCAACCTCCGCCTCCTGGGTTCAGGCAATTCTCCTGCCTCAGCCTCCTGAGTAGCTGGGATTACAGGCACGCGCCACCATGCCCAGCTAATTTTTTGTATTTTTAGTAGAGACGGGGTTTCACCATGTTGACCAGGATGGTCTCGATCCCTCGACCTCGTGATCCACCCGCCTCGGCCTCCCAAAGCACTGGGATTACAAGCTTGAGCCACCGCGCCCGGCCTATGCCTGTCTAATTTTTATACTTTTTACTAGAGACAGGGTTTTGCCATGTTGGCCAGGCTGGTCTTGAACTCCTGACCTCAGGTGACCTCCTCCCCACCGCCTGTGAGCCACCGCACTCAGCCACAACCTCAATGAGTTTTAAAAAGGCTTCACTCTGGGATACTATGCAGCCACAAGAACGAATGAGATCAGGTCTTTTGCAGAAACACAGATGGAGATGGTGGCCATTATCCTTAGCAAACTAACACAGGAAGAGAATACCAAATACCGCATGTTCTCACTTATAGGTAAGAGCTATTAATAAATGATGAGAACTCATGGACACAGAAAGGGAAACAACATAAAAAAATAAAAATAATAAAAAATAATAAAAATAAAAAAAGGGAAACAACAGACACGGGCCTATTGGAGGGTGGAGGGTGGGAGGAAGGAAAAGATTAGGAAAAATAACAAATACACAACAAATCTTCATGACACAAATATACCTGTATAACAAACCTGTACATGTACACCTGAACTTAAAAGTTAAATTAAAAAAAAAAAAAAAAAAAAAGGCTGACCAGACACAGTGGCTTACCCTGTAATTCCAGCACTTTGGGAGGCCAAGGCGAGGCAGGCAGATTACCTGAGGTCAGGAGTTTGAGAACAGCCTGGCCAAATGGTGAAAACCCATCTCTACTAAAAATAAAAAAATTAGCCAGGTATTGTGGCGGGTGCCTGTAATCCCAGCTACTTAGGAGGCTGAGGCAAGAGAATTTGCTTGAACCTGGGAGGCGGAGGTTCAAATGAGCTGAGATTGTGCCCATTGCACTCCAGCCTGGGCAACAGAGTGAGACTCTGTCTCAGAAAAAAAAAGTCTTCACTCATCTTCCTTCTGTACAGGACAGAACAAGACCCTTTTCATTGTATTTTGTTATTTTTCGTTATTTATTTATCTTTAGAGACAGGGTCAAGCTACCTACACTGGTCTCCAACTCCTGACCTCAAGCAATCCTCCTGCTTCAGCCTCCTAAGGCACTGGGATTACAAGCGTGAGCAACTTGGCCAGCCAACGACCCTTTTTACAGAGTGGGGAGAGAGAGAGACAGAGACAGGGGTGGGGGGCGTGGAGCGGCAGGGCCAGGGCTCCTATTCATGGGGATACCTGATTTCCATGGCCAAGGAGAAACTGCCCACAGCCTTTGTCGTGTTCAGAATTGCCAACCCTGAGAGCTGCGTGGGGCCCTGCCTCCCCTAGGGCTTTGACGTCCTGCCAAAGGGAACCTCCAGAGAGCAAATCTGTAGAAAACCAGCCAGGCACAGCTTTCCAAAAGGTAACTTTTTTTCTTTTCTTTAAAAGTTGTTTGAAGCTGCCAGAATCATATGCCCAGTTGGTGGAGAAAAGTAGCAAAAAAGAAGGCAGTTTCATGTTTGAAGCTGGAGCTCTGGAGGAACCACAGTCCAGCTGGCTTGTGCTTGGGGCGTCTCCTCAGCGCCCTGCTCCCGGCCCTCTCGGGAAGTGTGCTCCTCGCTGGCCCATCCTACACTTGGTAATTGCAACCATCTGTCCAGAGTGGAAATTCACACTTCCCGGCCCAGGCACCGCTGCTCTCTGGAGGGTTGTGGTAGGGCAGTGAGAACGGAAGTCCCTCCCCATGTCACCCATGGCCATCTCCTCTCAGTCAAGCGCAGCCCAGTTCTGGTCCCAGCTCTGCTGTGGACTCCCTTGGGCTCGCCCCTTCCCTTCTCTGGGTGTCAGTGTCCTAGTGCGAGAACATACGTGAGAGTCCCCACCCTGCTGCTGGGTGGGGCGGCTGTGAGGACGACTAGGAGAGCACTGTGAGACTGGAGAGAGGCTCCAGCATCAGCTCCAGGCCCCCTCTTCCAGGAAGTCTCCTGTGGAGCCCCCACCTGAGTACATCAGCCTCTAGCAGTTTGTACTGTCCCTCCATGCAGCTGGCATTTTTTGGGCAGCTTCTGTGTTCAGTCAGGCACAGGAAGCACATGGCAGTGAGGAGCCTGGGATGGCTTCAGCCCTTGTGCAGCTGTTGCTTCAGTCACTCATCTGGCCGGCATCTCCCATTACTCTCACTAGGTTGGGGTACATGGGCAGTGAGCAGGGTCTGCACCTTGCACTTCTATGTTTCCATCAAGAAACTTTTACTTGCAAGAACAGACACTTCCCAACCTGGCTGCAGCCAGAAGCAAATGTATCAGGAGTGCCGACAATGTCTGCAGAAGCCAGGCCTGGACCACTGCCATCACTGCTATCCAGACACCCTCTCCATGTCTTCTGGGCCTGAGTCTAGGCCCAGTTGCCATTCTGGCTCAGTCAGGTCTGGCTCTGCACATTGTGGATGAGCCCTGCCCTCATAAGCCTAGATGCCCATATCAGGATGAGAGCTGGGGGCTGACCTCTGAAGACTCTTAGAGCTCCAACCTGCCCTGATTCTTGGAATCTCTTCCTCTCCAGAGCAGAGGAGGTCAACAGCAGAAAGAGCAAGCCAAGGCTGCCTTCAAAAACAACATGGCATACATATCTACCCTAGACTCAGAAATTCCATTCCTAGTTATTTACCTAAGAGCATATGTACACACACACACACACACACACACACACACACAACTTGCACAAGAATGTTAATAGCAGCCTTCTTGTTCCTAATAGCCAAGCTGGACACAACCCAAGTGTGCAACAGGTAAGTGAATGCGTCATGTAACTGTGGAATACCCATACGATGGAATACTACTCAACAGCTGTGCTGACTAGTATATACAGTATATGCAGACTGCATAGGCAGATGCAGCAGGTGGACGAATCTCCCAAGCATTATGTTGAGTTTAAGAAGCCAGGCAAGGCCGGGCGCGGTGGCTCAAGCTTGTAATCCCAGCACTTTGGGAGGCCGAGGCGGGTGGATCATGAGGTCGAGAGATCGAGACCATCCTGGTCAACATGGTGAAACCCCGTCTCTACTAAAAATACAAAAAATTAGCTGGGCATGGTGGCGCGTGCCTGTAATCCCAGCTACTCAGGAGGCTGAGGCAGGAGAATTGCCTGAACCCAGGAGGCGGAGGTTGCGGTGAGCTGAGATTGCGCCATTGCACTCCAGCCTGGGTAACAAGAGCGAAAACTCCGTCTCAAAAAAAAAAAAAAAAAAAAAAAAAAAAAGAAGGCACAAAGATTACAGACTGGATGACTCCATTTATATAAAATTGAAGGACAGGCAAAACTATATGGGAACAGTAGTCAGACAGTGGTGGGGAGGGGAGGCACGTGAAGGGACTTTCTGGGATGGTAGAAATTTCCTGTATTTTGTTTTGCATAGTAGTTACATGGGATATACAACTGTCAAAACATCGAATGATTAGGGTCTGTGCATTTTAATGTATGTAAATAATGCTTTAATTTCTTAAAATGATTGCCACTAGGCCGGGCGCGGTGGCTCAAGCCTGTAATCCCAGCACTTTGGGAGGCCGAGGCAGGTGGATCACGAGGTCGAGAGATCGAGACCAACCATGGTCAACATGGTGAAACCCCGTCTCTACTAAAAATACAAAAAATTAGCTGGGCATGGTGGTGCGTGCCTATAATCCCAGCTACTCAGGAGGCTGAGGCAGGAGAATTGCCTGAACCCAGGAGGCGGAGGTTGCGGTGAGCCGAGATCGCGCCATTGCACGCCAGCCTGGGTAACAAGAGCGAAACTCCGTCTCAAGAAAAAAAAAAAAAAATGATTGCCACTAGAAAAGAAGCCAGAGCTGGCCAGGCATGGTGGCTCATGCCTGTAATCCCAGCACCTTGGGAGGGCAAGGCAGGCGAATCACAAGGTCAGGAATTCGAGATCAGCCTGGCCGACATGGTGAACGCTGTCTCTACTAAAAATGCAAAAATTAGCTGGGCATGGTGGCAGGCATCTGCAATCCCAGCCACTGGGGAGGCTGAGACAGGAGAATTGCTTGAACCTGGGAGATGGAGGTTGCAGTGAGCAAAGATCATGCCACTGCACTCCAGCCCAGGCAACAGTGTGAGACTCCATCTCAGGAAAAAAAAAAAAAAAAGAACCAGAGCCCTCAGAGCAATGCCCAGGGCTGTGTCCTGCGAGTCCAGCCAGGGCCCACCCCAGGCTCTGAAGAGCTTGTCTGTCTTGGTAGAAGCCAGCAGTTTCCAGGCCAGGAACATGAGACTCCTACTTGATCATTTTCACAGGAACATCATCAAACAAGGAGACCAAGGGAGTGAGGTGAAGACCTAGGAGAACAGAAGGAGCTCTTCAAGGATATCAGCTGCCTCCTTGATGAAGGGCTCATTTATTCTGTGAACATTTATTGAGCATGCACTATGAGCCAGACATTGTGATGGGCACTGGAGATACAGTAGTGACCAAAAGACATGGTCCCTGGCCTCAGGGAGCTCAATGGGAGAGACAGACATTGAGTAACTGATCACCCCAACCAGCACCTCCCTCCTGGGGCGAGGACTGAGGAGGATAAGCACAGGGTGCTCTGAGATCACAGGCCTGGAGTCCTCACCTTGTTGGGTATGGGAAGGTCTGGAGCCCTGAGTTCTGAAAGATAAGACATCAGCCAGGCCAAGAGTGGGAGGGAGAGCATCCTGTCCCACAAAAGTCAGAGCCAAGAGAGGTTAACACAGGAGCCATCAACCCACCAAAGAGGGACAAGCCAGCAACTAAGTGTGAAGAGGAGAGTGGGAGTCCCTGTGGTGGAGGGGAAGGGAATGCGCAGGTGCACTGAGCCTGTGGCCATCGAAGGAGGAGGGGAGTTGGTTGTTGCCCTGAAGGATTGCAGGCCTGGGGGTGCCCCCTCTTCCCCATTTTCCAAGAAAACCAAGAAATCTGAAGTTGTTAACATGTCAACTCAAATCAATTTTTAAATCTTGACACAAATATTTTGATTACTTCTATAGATTCAAAGCAATCCCAATCAAAATTTCAGCAGGCTTCTTTGGGTGAAAATTTGCAAACTGATTGTAAAATGTATATAGAAAGAGCAAAGGAATACCCAAAAAGAATTTTGAAACCACCAAGTTAGAGAATTCACACTATCTGATTTCCAGATTTACTATAAAGCTACAGTAATCAGGATGTTATGGGCTTGTTTTTATAGAGACAGAGTCTCATTATGTTGCTCGGGCTAATCTTGAGCTCCTGGCCTTAAGCAATCCTCTAGCCTTGGCCTCCCAAAGTGCTGAGATTATAGGCGAGAGCCACTGCACCCGGCCTAGGACATTATGTTACTGGCAAAAGGATGGACACAAAGAGCAGTGGAATAGAAGGCAGTGTCCAGAAATAGGCTCACACAAATATGATTGATTGGTTCTTTTAAAACACTGTGGGCCAGGTGCAGTGTCTCACACCTGTAATCCCAGCACTTTGGGAGGCCAAGGTGGGAGGATCCCTTGAGGCCAGAGTTGGAGACCAGCCTGGCCAACTTGGTGAAACCCTGTCTCTACTAAAAAATATAAAATAATTAGCCCAACGCAGTGACTCATGCCTGTATTCCCAGGAAGGGAATGAGGCACAAGAGGCTGAGGCATGAGAATTGCTTGAGCCTGGGAGGTAGAGGTTGCAGTGAGCCAAGATTGTGCCACTGTACTCCAACCTGGGCAACAGAGTGAGACTGTCTCAAAAAACATAAACAAAGAAACCCCACTGTTTTGAAAATTCAATGGAGAATGGATATTCTTTTTAGCAAATAATGTGTCCACATGGTAGGCAGACTCACTTTTAGATGGCTCCCAGGGTCCCTTGTCTTTTGGTGTTGACACCTTAGTGGAAAACCTCCCCTTGAGTATGGATAGGACCTGTGTTTTGCTTCTAATCAACAGAGCTTGGTAACAGGACGTCATTCTCATGATTATGTTACATTATATAAGACTGGATCTTGCTAGCTGACTCCTCCAGAGTCTTCTTACGCTTGATTAAGTAAGCAGTTGTGTTTGGGAAGCCCATGTGACAGGAACTTGTAGAGGACCTCTAGGAGCTGAGTGTAACCAGCAGGGAGCTGGGGCCCTCAGTTCTCCAGCTGCAAGGAAATGAATTCCAGCAATGATCTGAACAAGCTTGGAACTGATTCTCCCCAGTCAAGCCTCCAGATGAGAACACAGCCCAGTGACACCCTGATGGCAGCCTGGGGAGATTCTAAGAAGAAGATGCACCCAAACTCTGCAGAGACTCCTGGCTCCACAAAAGCTGTGATAAAATAAATGTGTGTTGCTTTAAGCTGCTAAGTTTGTGGTCATTATGCAGCACAGAAAAACTAATATAATCCATAAACCAAAAAATGAACCTCCACCCATATTCATATCATATACAAAAATTAAATAGAAATGGATCATGGCCAGGTGCAGTGACTCACACCTGTAATCCCAGCACTTTGGGAGGCCAAGGTGGCAGATTACATGAAGCCAGGAGTTTAAGACCAGCCTGAACAACATGGAGAAACTCCGTCTCTACTAAAAATACAAAAATTAGCTGGGCATGGTGGTGCAGCCACCCAGCTGTCTGTAATCCCAGCTACTCAGGAGACAAAGGCATAAGAATCACTTGAACCAGGGAGGTGGAGGTTGCAGTGCACAAAGATCCACTCCAACCTAGGTGACTAAGCAAAACTCTATCTCAAAAACAAAGCAAAACAAAACAAAAAGGGATCATGTCTAAATGTAAAACTTAAAAACTTACAGAAAAAAATGAAAACACTGAACACGGGTCAATATATTTGGACAGGCTGTAACCAAGATAGGAGCCCTGATAAGGGTGAGTGATGCTAGGAGAGCCTGGTTGAGGCTCATCAGGAGTTGGGGTCCACAGTGTTTGAGGTGGTTTGGGGACCCATCACAACTTGGAGTCCACAGTGCCTGAGGTTGTTTGGGGGCCCATCAGGACTTGGGATCCACAGTGCCTTAGGTAGTTTGGAGGCACATCAGGACTTGGGGTCCACAGTGCCTATAGTGGTTTGGGGGTCCATCACAACTTGGGGTCCACAGTGTCTAAGGTGGTTTGGGGTCACATAAGGACTTGGGGTCCACAGTGCCTGAGGTGATTTGGGAGTCCATCAGGACTTGGGGTTCACAATGTCTGAGGTGGTTTGAGGGCCTATCAGGATTGGGGTCCACAGTGCCTGAGGTGGATTGGGGGCCCATCAGGACTTGGGGTCCACAGTGTCTATGGTGGTTTGGGGGCCCATCAGGACTTGGGGGTCCACAGTTTCTGTGGTGGTTTGGGGGTCCATCAGGAGCTGGGGTCCACAATGCCTAAGGTGGTTTGGGGGCACATCAGGACTTGGGGTCTGCTGTGCCTGAAGTGGTTTGGGGGCCCATCAGGACCTGGGATTCATAGTGTCTGTGATGGTTTGGGGCAGCAACAGTCATGTCTCTGGGCTCTGTGGTCCCCTCTGTTC
Organism: Saimiri boliviensis; assembly: GCF_048565385.1. Taxonomy (NCBI): domain Eukaryota; kingdom Metazoa; phylum Chordata; class Mammalia; order Primates; family Cebidae; genus Saimiri; species Saimiri boliviensis. The sequence continues at coordinate 123,782,730 of NC_133449.1, forward strand.
TCCTCTCGCCCCCAGCCCCTAATCCCTATATATGCTTTAGTCTGGTCCCAATCTGGTTGGCTTAATTAATGCCTGTTACCCATGGGCATCCTTCATAGGTGGCTGACCAGCATTTGGACACACAGTCCCTGGATCAGTGCACATTCTGGTCTAATCCATTTCCATCCTTTTGCACAGCCAGCCAATTGCCACCTCCTGGTGTTGGTCCTGGAAAGGAAGCTGGGCAAGGAAAGCCCATTGAGAAGGAGCACATCAGAAAGAAGGTGTATTCTCTGTGCCTCAGTCTCCTCTGCTGCCCAACAACAAGGGGTTGATCCTCTTCCATGCCCACATTCTGAGATTCCCTAGAGACAGACCCTAGCTGGGGATCCTGCGGCCTTCTGGTGCCTCCCAAGACACTCCTGTGGCCATCAGCCCCTGCCAGGCTACTGGGCTGCAAGCCCTGGCAAAGTGCAGTTGTCAGGAAGCCCCAGCTGAGAAGGCTGGCAAGCAGCTCTGTCAAAGGCAGGTGGGAGAGGTGGTGGGGGCTGCTGAAAGCTACCTGGGAAGTGGCAGAGCCCACACCTTTCTAAAAAGCGCCTCCCGGGAAATAGGCAGCTCCGCCCTGAGTCATCACTGACAGCCTGAACCAAGGAGCCTCTAGGTGGAGTCAACTCACCATCATCTGTGTGTGCCAGAGGTGCAGGGACCAGGAGGAGGGCGCACTGTAGGGTGAATGAACAGAATGGAGGCTTGTGACCCAAGTAGCACTTGTGGAGGAAGATACAAGGGGTTCCCACCAAGCCAAAGTTAAAGGGGTAGTGCTGGGCACCCAGATTATGAGAGGTGGTGCCAGTTTTATGTTGTCTTGGCTGATTCCCAGATTAGTCTCTACATGGCCCTCAAAAACAACCCCCACCTGCATTTTTTCACCTGCAGACAGAGCCACCAAGGTCCACCTGTACTCCCTTGGTACACTTTGCCTTTCTCTTTGCACAGTTTGGCATGTAGGGTTTCAGTGATGTCAACATAAGCATAGCCTTAGCTCAGCACAGTGGAAGGATCAGCTAGCCAGTGAATGGGGGCAGCGTGGGGGGAGCTGTGACTCTTGGAATGTCCAGAGGTCAAGGAAGTTTATTTCACAAAACAGGCTGACTGTTTCAGGGAACACAAAAGGTAAGTCTCATTGTTTGTGGTCCTATAAACATGCCAACATTTCCATCAACCTGGAACTAGGGATGGCAGGAGGGCACAGGGCACTCCCTTACCCCAAGCAAGGAGGCCCAGGCCACAGCATCCAACCAAGTTATGCTGGAGAGAGGGGAGGACGTCCCCTCCCCCAACCTCAGAAAATGCTTCAGAGACAAGAAGACTAGGGGATTGGGTGGGAGCCTCCTGTGGGGGCTGCCTCCAAGGAGAGATGGCTGCAAAGGTTCACGCCTCCTGGGTCACCTAAGGCATCTCTGTTGCTTGTCAGGAGATGATGGTTGCTATGACGATGGGTAGAGGAAGGAGTTTGGGGTGGGGGTTGTTTGCGTTATTTTGTTGTTTTGAGCCTTAGTCAACTGATATTTACCTCAAGTGAACACGTCACACTGGCTGCTTCCCTAGTGCTGATGAGGGGCCCTGGGGCAGTAACAGGAATCAACAGGTGCCTGAGCCTCAGGGTAACCTCAGAGTCACCTTGGAGGAGGAACGTGGGGCCTGTGGGAATGGACGTGAAAGATGTGACAGCACAGGCCTGTTGGAGCGTGCGGAGGGACAGCGCTTCCAATCCTCCAGGGGTGCCACAGGAAGCAGCTGGGGCATCCAAAACGATGAGAAGAGACCAGCGGAGACAGAAACGCTGCCAGTGGATCAGAGTCTGAAAGCTACCCTGCTCTGGTGGCCGTGGGGATCTGCCCTTGGCTGCCACCTACTCTCTGGCTGTCCATCCCCCATAACACCTCTCACTGTCACCTGTGGGTTCCCAGCGGGAGCAGATAGGAGGTTCTCGAAAGGATTCAGATTCCACCTTCAGATCACTGAGACAGGATCCTTACCAGCTCCATTCATGCGTTCATTCATTCGAGGTTCATGTTTTGAACAGAGAGCCAGGCACCGTTCTGTGCTCACTGCCAGGGACAAAACAGTGAGCGCAGCAGCCAAGGTTCTCGCCCTCGTGGAGCTCATGAGGCGTCACTCAAATACACATGGAAACAGGCATGGTGACAATGTGGTCACTGCAAAGAAGAAACTAGTAGGGTGCCATGAGCATCTAACAGGGGAAGGCCAGGACGGGGGAGTTGGCCCCCACATCTAAAGCTGTGTAACAAATTATCCTCAAGTGCAGTGGCTTCAACAATAGTCATTTATTATCTTCCACGCTACTGTGGTTCGGAAATGTAGAAAGGACACTGAGTCTGACCTGTCTCTCCTTCAAGATGTCTGAGGACTCAGCTGGAGACTTGAAGGCTGGGATGACCCAAAAGATCATTCACTCCCTAGGGGCCTGGCTCAGGACGTCAGAGCTGGCATTAGCCAAGTTCTGGGAAGGCACATTCCGGGCAGAGGGAACTGCCTGCGGGACAGCCCTGAGGTGTGGAGGGTACTTTGGATGGGGCAGGAGTGGAGGTTTCCTCTTTGCGCTGATCGCATTGACATCACGCTGTTTACATGTATATTTGAGTGACGTCTCATAAGTTCCATAAGGGCAGAGGGAACTGCCTGCGGGAAGAGCCCTGAGGTGTGGAGGGTACTTCGGACGGGGCAAAGTGGAGGTTTCCTCTTTGCACTGATCACATTGACATCATGCTGTTTACATGTATTTGAGTGACGTCTCATAAGTTCCATAAGGGCAGAGGGAACTGCCTGCGGGAGAGCCCTGAGGTGTGGAGAGTACTTTAGAGGAATGAAGATAGATGCATCAGTTCTGCCTGCGTCTGAGAACCCGCATGCCTAGGAAGAGATGAGAAGGGACCCATCCCATCTGAGGGTGCAAGGAAGTCTCCCGGAGGAAGGTGGGTGGGACTGGCAGGATGGGGCTGGGAGCAGAGAAAAAGGCATCCATCCAGGAGGGACACAAGCCAATATGAGCGAAGGCCTAGCTTAGAGAAGAAACCTGATGAAATACCTGCAACAGGCACAAGTCCACCCACGGCACTCCAGGTGAAAATGTGTTTCCTTGGCGTTTCTAAATCACATTCCTTGGTCTTCTAAATCAAACTAAATCTGTTTGGAACTCCCATTTGCCAAGGTTGCAGAGACACCAATCCCAGCCACATTTCACCTCTTCCCCACTTCCTGGGCCTTGCAAGGGCTCCAGGACTTTGCCATGCAGGCTCTCCAGGGCCAGGCCCCTCTGGACTGTCCCTGCTGCAGGAACTCCTGGTTAGACTAATGGGTTTGTGTGAAGACAAACGTCTCTGTGCTTAGGGCTCCCACAGGGTTGTTGTGGAGGTTGACACGGATGTCACACCACTGCCGCCTGGGACCAGCCACTTGTGGGTGCTGGGTGTGAGGGGTCCTGGGTCTCCACCAGGGAGAATTGCCACCACCAGGGGGAGAATTGCCACCTTCCTGGAGTTCACCTCCTTGGGTGGGGCCCATCCTCTCCCCACCTTGTAAGCCAAAGCCTCCCTGAAGACTGCCTGGAAAACACGAAGTCCCTCATTTTGAACGCTGCTCCTAAGGAGGGCCACAGGCCTGACCTCCGCATCCTGTGGGGACACACGGACTTCACGCAGTGTTGGTAGTAATGGAAAGCAGGCCCAGGTCGCATGCCTGAGCAACACATCCCGCCACATGCCGTTGGTGACAGCATGGTGGTACCTCAGTTTCCCCAACAGTGGACAGAAGGGCTAACCTAACTGTGCTGAAATGCCAAGTGAATGAAGCCCAGGGCAGCAGTCACTGCATTAGCAGGAAGGGGAGAGCGAGCTCCAGGCCTGCTGGGCAGGGCCTGCAGACAGTCCATCAGCCGCTCCCGAAAAGGCAGACAGCCACCGCCCAGCAAGGGTGCGTCTCTGCAGCCAGGGCCCGCCCCCCAAACAAAGGCAGACTTTTCTTGTCATCCCATACGCGCTTCCAAGACAAAACCCAACACGCTCTTTCCAGCTGCCTGGTTGCCGGTGCAAGTTGCCTGTCTGGATGCCAGATGAGGGCACCTTCCCTGGAGCCCATAGGGATCCTGGCAGACCTGAATCCAAGAGCCAAGGCCTGTTCGGAAACATGTAGGCAGGGGGCAGATCTATTTATTTATTTATTATTTATTTTCAGAGAAAAAGTCTCACGCTGCCACCCAGGCTGGAGTACAGTGGCAAGGTCATGGCTCACTAGAGCCTCAAAATCCTGAGCTCAGAAGGCTGAGTGATCCTCCTGCTTCAGCCTCCTGAGCAGCAGGGACTACAGGCATGGGCCACTTTGTTTGGCTAATTTTTTTTCTTTTTAAATTTTTCTAGAGACAGGAGTCTCACTTCCTTGAACAGGCTGGTCTGAAACTACTGGCCTCAAGGAATTGTCCAGGCTTGACCTCCTGAAGTGTTTGGGATTAAAAGTATGAACCCATACCCAGCCAAGGTGTGGGTTTTAAGCCTGCTGGTGGCTCCGTCTTGGGTGAAGTTTGGTGGCAGGGCCACCTCCCTCTTCCCTTGCCCAAGATGGGGGAGGCTCAACCTAGAGCCGGGAGCCAGGCAGCCCAGTCCCTTGTGAGCCTGTCTTTAGCACTCTGGGCCCTGAGCTAGAATTCAGCTCTAGACTTCCAGCCAAGCCTCCCCAGTAGGAGGGGCTCTGGCCTGCCCGAGTGCCATCTACATTTGGAGCCAAGACTCCTCTCTCCTCCTGACCTCTTCGCTGTCCTTTTCCCTGCTTTCTAGTGGATTACTTTTTTCCTGTCTGTGTCTGTCACTCCTCCCTCAGCCGAAAGTCCTCCTCTCCCCTTGGTGCTGCTGCCTGGAGTCAGGGCATCTTCTCACCAGGGATCCTGGCACGCTCTGGGTTTCCAGGGCAATGCCAACAACCTCAGATTCTGTCTTGAGGCCAAATAACAGCTCCCCACTTATCAACAGCTCCACCCGCTGCCATGTACCTGCTGATGAACAAGGTGACGTCCACATAAGTCCTACTAAGTCCCCATCTCACCAAGGAGTCAGTCTAGGCTCAAGACTCAACACCTTCTCTCTAGCACATCTTTTCCTGGCACCACTGCCCCCTACCCCAGGCGGCACTGCTTCGACCCCCACCCCTTGGTCTATTTGGGTTGCTAGGTGTCTTCTTCCAGAAAAACAGCACACCCTGTGGGTCAGGACAGGCTTCCCTGAGGAGCTATCTCAAATAGATGGTCTCAACCCCAAGGCCTGGGCTGGGCTTTTACCAGTGGCTTTTCCAGAGAGAGGCCTGTTTCCCTCTGAATGCTGCACCCCACCCGCCTGACCCTCTGCAAAGCCGGTGGTGTGGAAACGGGGTCCCAATTCACCCACTGTGGATCAAGAAACTCCCAGCAACCCTCTGCTCCTGACTTCCCTTCTGCAGGTCTGGAAACTGGAGCCCCTTCTAGGTGGGTCTCCCGCCCCAGCCCCAAGAAAACTCTCAATTCCTGGGAATGAGCCAGCCCCATGGTAGGTGGGGTTGGCTCCTATGAGTACAGCTTTCCACCTGGGACCCCCTTGCCTCACCACTCTGTCCTCTTCAAATTCCCTCTCCTATCCTCTGGAAGATGGTCTCAGAGTCACCCACGGTGGCTCCACCAAGGCCTGACTGGTGTGGGAAAACAGAAAGGATCAGGCACTAAGTCCCATCCTCCCTAGTACGCCCTTCCCTGTTTCTGCTGGGACATTTGTGTGCATCGCAAAGGGGGAAAAAAGCTCTTTAATGGCTCCCCATTTAACTGGGGTAGAGTCAGATTTCTTGGTGTGGACTATGGGCCCTCCCTGTTCCTCCAGGCCTAGGTCCCTGGGGTTCCCTCTGCAGGGATATCTCTCTACTCTGCCTGCTTTGCTTGACATCCGACTCCTCCTTAAACCACTTTCTCCAGAACAGCTTCTTCAACCTGAAGGACTCTTCCATGGGTTGTGTCTGCTTGTTCATAGCTGTTTCTCCCGTAGTCAGTCTTTCTCATTGGAGAAACTTTAAATCAGAAATTCTTTTTTTTTTTTTTTTTAATGGAGTCTCACTCTATTGCCCAGGTTGGAGTGCAGTGTTGCAATCTTGGCTCACTGAAACCTCTGCCCGCTGGGTTCAAGTAATCCTACCACCGCAACCTCTCAAGTAGCTGGGACTACAGATGTGCATCACCATGCCCAGCTAAGTTTTGTATTTTTAGAAGCGATGGGTTTCACCATATTGACTATATGGGTCTCGAACTCCTCAGCTCAAGTGATCCGACTGCCTCGGCTTCCCAAAGTGCTGGGATTACAGGTGTGAGCCACTGTGCCAGGCCACCACCCCCAGAGATTCTGATTCAGCTGTCTGGAATAAGGCATGAGCAAGGACAGTTTTAAATCTCCTCCTGTGACTATAACATACAGCCAGGGTGAGGACTGCTGTACTAGACTGTGAGTGCCATGGGAGCGGACTAGCCTTATTTATCCATATTTCCAGGGTCTGCGCTTAGCAGATCTCCCTCTGCATTGATGAAATGAACATGACCCCGAGTGCTCCAGGGAGCCAGGATGGGAGACTGCTGAGTGCTGGGAGGCAGGAAGGAAAACTGCCTGGCCTTCCTCTGCCTTTTTTGTTTTTTACTTTGTTTTGTCTTTAGAGACAGGGATCTCACTATGCTGCCCAGGCTGAACCCAAAGTCCTGGGATCAAGTAATCTTCCTGCCTCAGCCTCCCTAGTAGCTGGGATTCTTGGCATGCACTACCATGCTCAGCATTTAAAACATTTTTAACTTAAGAAATGTTATTTCTTAGAAAAGTTTTGGGTTCATGAAAAAATTGAATGGAAAGTCTAGAGTTTCCATACATAACCTGTTCCCACACATGCCCAACAGCCTCCCTCGCCATCAACATCTCCCAGCAGAGTGGCACACTTGTTAAAACTGATGAACCTGCCTCCACACACCATCACCCAAAGTTCATAGTTCGCATGAGAATTCACTCTGGGTATTGTGCGTCTATGGGTTTTGACAAATATATAATGTCCTGTGTCCACCACTGTAGTACCATACGTTAGAGGAGCTGCCCAGCCCAAAACATCCTCTGTGCTCCACCTGTTCATCCCTCCCACCCCTTAACTTCTGGCAACCACTGATTTTGTTGTTTTTTTGAAGAGAGTCTCACTCTGCCGTCCAGGTTGGAGTGCAGTGGTGCAATCTCAGCTCACTGCAACCTCTGTCTCTCAGGTTGATGCAATTCTCCTGCCTCAGCCTCCTGAGTAGCTGGAATTACAGACGCATGCTGCCATGCCCAGCTTATTTTTTGTCTTTTAGTGGAGATAGGGTTTCGCCATGTTGCCCTGGCTAGTCTCGAACTCCTGAGCTCAGGCAATCCCATGAGCTCAAGCAGTCCACCAGCCTCAACCTCCCAAAGTGCTGGGGTTACAGGAATGAGCCACCTTGCCTGACTGCAACCACTGACCTTTTTATTGTTCCCATAGTTTTGCCTTTTCCAGGATGTCATATACTTGGAATCACACAGTATGTAGCATTTTCAGATTGGCTTCTTTCACCTACTAATGTGCATTTAAGTTTCTTCCATGTCTCTTTGTAGATTCATAGCTCATTTCTTTTCAATGCTGAGTAATACTCCATCGATTGACTGTACCAAAAGTTTATTTATCCGTTCACTACCGGAGGACATCTTGGTTGAGTTTCGACAGTTATGAATAAAGCTGCTACAAACATCTGTGTGCAGCTTATTTTGCTTTTCTGAGACAGGGTCTCACTCTTTCATGCAGGCTGGAGTGCAGTGGCGCAATCATGGCTCACTGAAGCCTTGACCTCCCAGGCTCAAGCGATCTCCCCACCTCAGCCTCCTGAGTACTTGGGACTACAGGTGCACGCCACCCCACCCAGCCAATCTTAAATTTTTTGTGGAGATGGGTTCAGCTATTTTGCCCAGGTTGGTCTCGAACTCCTGAGCTCAAGCAATCCTTCTGCCTTGGCCTCCCAAAGTGCTGGAATTACAGGCCTGAGCCGTTGTGCCCAGACTTTTGAGCTTTTCATGGGGGCATAAGTTTTCAGCTCCTTTGGGTAAATACCCAGGAGTCCAATTGCTGGATAAAATGGCAAGATGACATTTAGTGTTGTAAAAACCTGCCAAAATATCTTGCAAAATGGCTGTACCAATTTACATTCCTACCAGGAGTGAATGAGAGTTTCCGCTGTCCAACATCCTCATCGGCATTTAGTGTTGTCTGTGCTCTGGATTTTGGTCATTCTAATAGGTTCGTAATGGTATCTCATTGTTGTTTTAATTTGCATTTCCCTGATGACATATGATGTGGAGCATCTTTTCACATGCTAGTTGCTGTCCGTATGTCTCCTTTCGTGAAGTGTCTGATAAGGTCATTGGCCCATTCTTAAATAGTGTTGTTCATTGTCTTATTGTTGCGTTTCAAGAGTCCTTTGCATATTTTGGATAATAGTCCTTAAGCAGATGTGTCTTTTGTAAGTATTTTCTCCCAGTCTCTGGCTTGTCTTGTCATTGTCTTGACATTGTCTTTCATGGAGCAGAAGTTTTTAAATTTAAATCAAGTCGAGCTTATCAATTATTTGTTTCAGGGATCAGGTCTCCGGTGTTGCATCTAAAAAAATTCATTGCCGTATTCAAGGCCATTGAGGTTCTCTTCCACGTCATCTTTTAGGAGTTTTATAGTTTTGCATTTCTTTTTCTTTCTTTTCTTTTTTTTTTTTTTTTTGAGACAGAGTCTCACTTTGTCGCCAGGCACCAGGCTGGAGTGCAGTGGCACAATCTTGGCTCACTGCAACCTCTGCCTCCCGGGTTCAGGCAATTCTCTTGCCTCAGCCTCCCGAGTAGCTGGGACTACAGGCGCACGCCACCATGCCCAGCTAATTTTTTGTATTTTTAGTAGAGACGGGGTTTCACCATGTCGACCAGGATGGTCTCGATCTCTTGACCTCGTGATCCACCCACCTCGGCCTCCCAAAGTGCTGGGATTACAGGCTTGAGCCACCACGCCCGGCCAGTTTTGCATTTTTGCATTTAGGTCTGTGATCCATTTTGAGTTAATTTTTATGAAGAGTGTAAGTTCTGCAGTCCAGGAAGTGAAAATTTTGTTACTAAAAAATCCTTTGTCTCAGTGTTTTTCTTTGCAGCACCAATCATCTATTTCCAACAATAATATTGAATTTATGTATAAAAAAATAAAGTTCTAGTTGGTTTTTTTTTTTTTTTTTTTTTTTTTTGAAATAGGAGTATTCTGTCACCCAGATGGAAGTAGTACAGTGGCACAATCACGGCTCACTGCAGCCTTGACCTCCTGGGCTCAAGTGATTCTCCTGCCTCAGCCTTCCAAGTTGCTGGGACCACAGGTATGCACCACCACACCTGGTTAATTTTTCTATTTTTTGTAGAGACAGGATCTTACTATATTGTCCAAGCTGGTCTTAAACTCCTGGCTCAAGGGATCCTCCTGCCTCAGCCTCCCAACATGCGGGGATTACAGGTATGAGTCATTGTGCCCGGCCTAGATTCATTTTTTAACATGTGGACATTCAGCTATTCCAGCACCATTTGTTGAAAAGACTATCTTTGCTCCATTGTAGATTGGCAGATTATATCTTTCAAGGAATGAGTGTATTTTAGCTAGGTCATAAAATTTGTGGGCATAAAATTTGTTCATAATATTCTTTTTATTCTTTTAACTCATGGGATCTGTAGCAAATTATAGTTCTGATATTAGTCATTTGTGTCTGCTCTCTTTTTTGCTAGTCTGGTTAGAGGTATATCAATTTTATTGGTGTTGCAAAGAACCACCCTTTGGTTTTGTTGATTTTCTCTATTGATTTCCGGTTTTCAATTTCATTGAGTTTTACTTTGGTTTTTATTATTTCTTTTCTTCTACTTAGTGTAAATTTAATTTTTTTGTAAATTTAATTTTTCTGGTTTCCTAGAAAAAGAAGGAAAAGCTTAAACTGTTGATTTTAGATCTTTATTTTTTTGATACATACATTCAATATTATTGTTGGAAATAGATGCTTGGTGTTGAAAAGAAAAATTAACACTGAGACAAAGGATTTTTTAGCAATGCAATTTTCACTTCCTGGACAGCAGAAGGGTACTCTCACTAGCCTTCTTGCCACGAGAGTGCAATGAACAAAGGCAAAGCAGACAAATTTATCCCTTACGCATTTGGGGATCATATTTACTGCTGTATCTGATCTCCGTTGGATGGAGACAGACCTCACAAACTAAACTAAAACCCAATTGGCTAATAACTTAAAACTTTTCTAAACAGGTAAAAGTAATGGAGAGTTGGGACATGCCTGTGAGCACATCCAGCACAGATATCTTGGTTAAAGTACAAGGACCTAGAATATACTACATGCCTGTAAGCATGGCATGTTTAACAGGTACATAGGATAGGGCTTAACAAAGAATTATCAGCACACTTGCGATTTATTCTTTAACAAGAAAGGAAACTTTAAAAAGGAACTTTTCTACTTCCCGTAATTATCAATTTCTCTCTAAACACTACTTTCACTACGTCACACAATTTTGATAAGTTGTGTTCTCATTTTCACTTTCAAAATACTTTAAAATTTTTCAAAATATTTTTAAATTTTTATTGAGAACTCTTCTTTGACCTCTGTGTTATGCAGAAGTGTGTTGTTTAATCCCCAAGTATTTGGGGATTTTCCAGCTATCTTTCTGTTACTGATTTCTAGTTTAATTCCACTGTGGTCTGAGGCCAGACATTCGATGGCTTCTATTCTTTTAAATGTATTAAGGTGCTTTTTATGGCTCTGAATATGGTGTGTCTTGGTGATTATTCTCCTCACCTCAGATGATCCACCGACCTCAGCCTCCCAAAATGCTGAGATTACAGGCATGAGCCACCACACCTGGACAGCATACATAATACATTGTTGCTAGTTTGAGGAAACTATTATGTGATAGATCAACTAAGATTAAAAGAAAAGCTCTTATTTTGCATCTACTTATTTTCTGATGCTCTTTTTTTCCTTATGTAGATCTGAGTTTCTGACCTATACTATTTTCATTGTCTCTGAAGAACTTAAAACATTCTTTGCAAGACAAATCTTTTGACAGCAAATTATCTCTATTTATTTATTTATTTATTTGAGACAGGGTCTCACTTTGTCACCCAGGCTGCTGGGCAGTGGTGCAATCTCTGCTCACTGGGTTCAAGCCTCATGGATTCAAACAATTCTCTGGCCTCAGCAACCCCCTACCCAAGTAGCTGGGATTACAGGTGTGTGCCACCACTGTATTTTTAGCAGAGCTGGGGTTTCACCAGTTGGCCAGGCTGGTCTCAATTTTTGTTTGTCTGAGAAAGTCTTTATTTCTTCTTCACTTCTAAAGGATAAATTTGTAGGATACAGAATTCTAGGTTGGTGGATTTTTTCTTAAGACTTTAAATGGTTACTCTCTTCTCACTTAAGTGGTTTCTAAGAATAAATTAGATGCAGTTCTTATCTTTGTTTCTCTTTAGCTAAGATGTTTTTGTTGTGGCTTCTTTCAGGATTTTTACTTTTGATCCTTCAATTTCTTTCCTTTGTTAAAATTTTTTTTCAGACACTGTATATCTTAATCTTTCCTTTTCTTTCTTTCTTTCTTTTTCTTTTTTTTTGGTGGGGGACGGAGTCTTTCTCTGTTGCCCAGGGTGAGCAGTGGCGCAATGTGGGCTCACTGCAGCCTCTGCTGAGTCTTGTTCTGATGCCCACTGAGTCTCTTCAAATGACGTTTTTTTTTTTAAGGGCATCTTATAATCTTGTTGAAAGGTGGCTGTGATGTCTTGGGTAAAAGGAACTGCAGGAAATAGGCCTTTAGTAGCGTGGTAGTTGGGGGAAGGGAAGCTTTCTATAGTCCTGTGATTAGATTTCAGTCTTTTTTTTTTCTTGAGACAGGGTCTCGCTCAGTCACACAGGCCAGAGTGCCAAGGCAGACTCATAGCTCACTTCAGCATTGAACTCCTGGGATCAGGTGATCCTCCCACCTCAGCCCCTTGAGTAGCTGAGACTGCAGGCACATGCCACAACATCTGGCTAATTTGTTTATATTTTTATTATTTTATTTATTTAAGACACAGATTCGCCGGGCGCGGTGGCTCAAGCCTGCAATCCCAGCACTTTGGGAGGCCGAGGCGGATGGATCACAAGGTCGAGAGATCGAGACCAACCTGGTCAACATGGTGAAACCCCGTCTCTACTAAAAATACAAAAAATTAGCTGGGCATGGTGGCGCGTGCCTATAATCCCAGCTACTCAGGAGACTGAGGCAGGAGAATTGCCTGAACCCAGGAGGCGGAGGTTGCGGTGAGCCGAGATCGTGCCATTGCACTCCAGCCTGGGTAACAAGAGCGAAACTCCATCTCAAAAAAAAAAAGAAAAAAAAAAGACACAGATTCACTCTATTGTCCAGGCTGGAGTGCAGTGGTGCGATCTTGGCTCACTGCAACCTCCGCCTCTCAGGTTCAAGTGATTCTCCTGCCTCAGCTTCCCAAGTAGCTGGGATTACAGGTGTGCCCAGCTAATTTTTTGTATTTTTAGCAGAGATGGGGTTTTGCCATGTTGGCCAGGCTGGTTTCTAACTCCTGACCTCAAGTGATCCACCTGCCTCGGCATCCCAAAGTGCTGGGATAACAGGTGTGAGCCACCAGGCATGGCCAATTTTTAACTTTTCATAGAGATGAAGTCTCACTCTGTTGCCCAAGTTGGTCTTGAATTCCTGGCTGAAATGATCCTCCCACCTCAACCTCCCAAAGTGCTGAAATTGTAGGTGTGACCCACCATGCCCGGCAGGTCTCAGTCTTTTTGTGAGTCTGTACCCTGGACTGAACACCTGTGCTTTTCAGTGTTTCCTCTCATAAATGGGACAGGATTGTTGTAAAGGGGCTGGAGCTGGGTGTTTTCCTTTCCCCAGGTTAATAAGGCTCTGATAAAACCTCAGAAAGTTAGGAACTGGTAAAAGTTTCTGCTGAGGGCAGATTTTGTTGAGAGGAACAGAATGCTCTGACATTTTTGAAAACTTCAAAAATGTTTCCCTCACCTTGCTGGAAGCATAAGGGGATTTTTCTCCTATAATTACCATGTGGACCTGGTAGAGCTCCCAGAGGTAAAATTCACAACAGCATGGAAGCCCCTCATGACTGGGTTGCACTGGAGTTTTGTCTCTCAGGCTTGTCCACACTGAGCCTCCAGGAACGTGTCAATTACAATTCCGGTTTCCATAGCCCTGCACTGATTCCTCCAGAGGTTTCAGCTCGTAGGCAGGTTTCTGCTTCAGTAAGGTGTGGTTCTCTGTGTTTGCCTGTCTCTCCACTGGAAGCGGGCAGTGGTGTGCCCTGTGACCTCACCTCCTGGATGAATCTGAGAAGGGTTGTTTGCTCTGTTTCCTCTGTTGAGTACTTGTGTGGACAGTATGGTAGCTCCTAAGCTCCTTACTTCCCAGGCTGGAACCTGGATGTCTTTTCCTATGCCTTCTTTTTTATTTTATTTATTTATTTATTTTTTGAGATGGAGTCTGGCTCTGTTGCCCAGGCTGGAGTGCAGTGGCACGATCTTGGCTCACTGCACCCTCTGCCTCCCGGGTTCAAGTGATTCTCATGCTTCGGCCTCCCAAGTAGCTGGGACTACAGGCATGCACCACCACTCTTGGCTCATTTTTGTATTTTTAATAGAGACTGGGTTTCACCATGTGGGCCAGGCTAACTTTGAACTCTCGACTTCAAGTGATCTGCCCACCTCAGCCTCTCAAAGTGCTGGTATTATAGGCATGAGCTACCATGCCCAGCCTCTCCCTCTGCCTTCAAATGCCTGTCCTCTAGAGACCCCTCCCTACTCAGGGACAGGCCCGTGCAGGCGGCACTGAGGATCTAAAGGCAGGGAGTGATCAATATATGCTGAAGAGGTGAGATTTGACCAGTGAGATGGACTAGAAGGAGACACAGGGGCCCAGTGTCACCCCCCTCCCTGACTCCCTGCTCTCCATCCTTCAACCACACTGCCCTCTTCTTGGAGGGACAGACTAAGCCAGGTCCACACACGCTCTGCCTCGGTCAAGAACACTTCCTTACCCACCTCTCCACCCCAGGCTCCCTTCTTACCAGTTCCAGGTAGCTCTGACTAATCCTTCAGAATAACTCAGGTAGCCTTAACTCCACCCTAGGCTGTGATTTTCTGATACACTGCCATGGAACAGAGTCTGCAACACAGAAGGCCTTCAATAAATCTTTGTGGCATAAATGAGCACATAGAAACGTGTTCCCTTCCTTTAGCACATGTGGCTCATGCTGTCATCAAGTGTTCATGGAGAGATTATATGTAATGCCCGTCTCACTTTTTAGGCCATGGGGACTCACTTTTTCAGCACTGCATTTCCTGTGTTTGGCACTATGCAGTGTATAGTAGGTGCTCAATAAATATGTAGTGAGGAGATGAAAGAGATGGGAGAGGAGGTTAAGTCCCTCACCCTGAAGAAGGGATTGAATGTGTTAGGGAGCCTGCATCACGTGATGGGAAAGCTGTGGAGGGTGAGCCTCACAGGCATCCAGGAGACAGTCAGCAAGGCAATCTTGCAGGTAGAGACCAAATTCCTTGTGATTATGCAAAGGTTGGGGTTTCATTGGTGGATGCATTGAGTTGGCAGGGAAGGAAAGTGTTTCAATCTAGTCTGCAGCTCCTGTCAAAGGCAGGCAGGAAACAGTGGGCAGGTCTGGGATGAGAGGAGAGCTTGTTGGGACCAGACACCCAGAAACCAGACAGCATTCCCAGCAGCTCCTGACTCATGTGCAGTGTGTGAGCAGAGAGCAGCCCCACCTGTGCCCACTGCCAGCAGCTGCAGCCTGAGATGGCTCCTCCGGCCCAGCATCAGGGGCACTGCGTTGGCTGGAAGATGGGATCTGGGTCGGTGGGATGAAGGAAAACTAAGCAGGATGGTGGAGGCACGTGGGACCTGAGGAACGGCAAGGACAGGGTCCTGCTGGGAGGCTGGGGTCAGGAGTAGGTCCTCACTGGGCAGTCAGAGTCCTCAGTGGGAGGAACGGAGGCCAGGCCCTCACAGAGCTAGCCTTAGGCTTCCACCATCCTCCGATGTAGCCCCGTGTGGGGAACTAGAAGGTTCTGGTTCTTTGGAGCAGTGGGACCACAGGCTTGTCATGAAAATCCAGAAGATCAGAGCTGGAGTGGGGAGGACAACAACTGGCCAAACCGGGGGTGAGACACCCCAGGGCTTAAGAGGTTAAGACAGCCTGCCAAAGATAGTAAATGAGCAGGGCCGCCCACTTACTATCTTTGGCAGGCTGTCTTAACCTCTCTGAGCCTCAGTGTATTCATCTATAAAATGGGAATAATAACACCTGTCTCAGACAGTTGTTGGGCAGATTAAGATCCTTCCTCCAGTTAACAAATATTTATTGAGGGCTGTGGCAGGCACTGCTGGTGACTCTCTCCTTCTTGGAAATAGTGCCCTAACTTCTTTCTAGGATCACCCTTGCATATGTGGTCATGTGATGTGACTTGCAGATATAAGTAGAAGTAGTGTACGCAGCTTCATAAAACATTCTTAAAAATGGAAGCATCGGCCGGGCGCGGTGGCTCAAGCCTGTAATCCCAGCACTTTGGGAGGCCGAGGCGGGTGGATCACGAGGTCAAGAGATCGAGACCATCCTGGTCAACATGGTGAAACCCCGTCTCTACTAAAAATACAAAAAATTAGCTGGGCATGGTGGCGGGTGCCTGTAATCCCAGCTAATCAGGAGGCTGGGGCAGGAGAATTGCCTGAACCCAGGAGGCAGAGGTTGCGGTGAGCCGAGATCGCGCCATTGCACTCCAGCCTGGGTAACAAGAGCGAAACTCCGTCTCAAAAAAAAAAAAAAAATGGAAGCATCATCCTCATCTCCTCCCTGCCATGCTGGCTGGAATTTGGAAGTGATGGCTTGAGCAATCATCACAGACCATGATGTGGAAGCCAAGAGTGGCAAACAGCAGAGCCACCAAGTAGAGCAAGCCTGAATTCCCAACAATCGCCCGTCACCATACCATAAGCAGAAGGTCAGTGATTGGACTCCTTACTTCTGGACTTATTTAACTTAGACCAAAATAAATGCCTATTTCAAAAAAAATGTCAAACCCTGTCTCTAATAAAAATACAAAAAAAATAGCTGGGCGTGGTGGCGCACACCTGTAGTCCCAGCTACTTGGGAGGCTGAGGCAGGAGAATTGCTTGAACCCAGGAGGCGGAGATTGTAGTGAGCCAAGATCGTGCCACTGCACTCCAGCCTGGGAGACAGTGCGAGACTCTGTCTCAAAAAAAAAAAAAAGTATTTTCTTGAGGCACAGTCTCCAGAAGTCTTGAGAACATGTGTTCCAATATATATATTTTTGCCACCGCTTTAAGAGATCACTCACTGTTACCCCCAATCCTAGTTGACCAGAGGGCCATTTACCTGGCAGGCCCTGGACTCTACACTGGAAATGAAATGGAGAAAAAAACCAGATGCTGTCCATTCCCTCCCAGGCTTCCAGTCTAGTGGAGACAAGAGATTATCAGAAAAGCAAATGCAGAAGTGAACGACTGCAAATGCCATACGTGCCATAAGGGCAGAGAGTATATGAACTCAACCTTGTCAGGACATGGCAGGTTCCTATGGCAGCACTAACAAAAGTGTGGTTTCGCTGTTTAAAACCACAGCGATCCCCAGCAAAAAGGCTAAAAAATATCAACCGTTGAAGAGGATGTGGAGCAACCAGAACTCCCTGGGATTCTCTGCCATCGACTGATGGCAAGAGGGTAAATTGTTGCAACCATTTTGGAAAACCAGGAACAGAGAAGCCCAACATTACTGACACAACCTGACCCACAAAGTCCGGGTATCCTGATCTGCCCAGAGCCAACTTGGGGATCAACTTTGGTGGCCCTGAGGTGCTGCCTGAGGAGCACTTTGTAACTGGCCTGGCCAGGTGACATTCCACAGGAAGGAGTGTGGGGGCAGAGCCTTCCCCAGCCCCTGGGCTCCTCAGCTTCCTCCCAGGCTGTCCATGTGTGGCCAGTGCCCCCACTTAGGCCTCAGTACAGAAGACAGGGACCAGATCGCACCTCATGGGTCACTGGATGACCTGGGAGCTTCAGGTCCCAGCTGTGTCCTCCATGTAGCCCCAAGCCCACAGGGACACTCACCTCCCACCCTCAGAGCACCTTCCTTCTTTCTGTGCTTCAACTGGCGTTTCTCTTAACAGACAGACTTCCCTTCAACAGAACCAAAACATTCTCGCTTTTGCTTTCGCCCAGCTCCCTGGGGCCACACAGAGCAGGAGGATCCCTTTTGCTTCTATTTTAGCACTCAGCTGGGTGCCATCAACTGCATCCCAGTCTCCAGTCTTAGGGTCACTCTAAGCCTGCCCCTGGAATCCAGCCTAGACAAATTCCAGCCTTCATGCCTCCCCTCCAACCCCAAATCCCTCCAACCCCTACCCCTTCTTCCCCCATTATCGGTTAAATTGTGTCTTTCAAAAATGTATGTGTGAAGTCCTAACCCTGAGTACTTCAGAATGTGACTTTATTTGGAAACAGCATCATTGCAGGTGTAATTAATTAAGACCAGTGCAGTAGGGTGGGCTCTAATCCCATATGACTGGTGTCCTTAGAAACGGAGAAATGTGGACACAGAAACAGACCTTCACAGAGGAAGATATTGTAAAGACACGGGGAGAACATACAGGCCCAGTGGCTCATGCTCGTAATCCCAGCACTTTGCAGGGCTGAGATGGGAGAACTGTTTGAGGTCAGGAGTTTAGGACCAGCCTTGGCAGCACAGCACAACCCCTGATTTGAGAAAAATTTTAAGGCCGGGCTCAATGGCTCATGCCTATAATCCCAGCACGTTTGGAGACCAAGGTGAGCAGATCATCTGAGGTCAGGAATTCAAGTCCAGCCTGGCTAACATGGTGAAACCCTGTCTCTACTAAAAATGCAAAAAATTAGCCAGGTGTAACGGTATGTGCCTGTAGTCCCAGTTACTTGGGAGGCTGAAGCAGGAGAATCTTTGAACTCAGGAAGCAGGGTTTGCAGGGAGCTGAGATTGCACCACTGTACTCCAGCCTGGATAACAAGAGTGAGACTCCATCTCAAAAAAAAAAAAAAAAAAAGAAAAAATTAAAAATGAGCCAGGCATGGTGGGGGACACCTGTGGTCCTAGCTACTTGGGAGGCTGAGAAGAGAGAATCACTTGAGTCTAGGAGGTCCAAGCTGCAGTGAGCTATGATCGTGCCACTGCACTCCAGCCTGGAGACAGAAGGAGTCCCTGTCTCAAAAACAGAAAGGCACAGGGAGAAGGGGGCTAGCGCCAAAGAGAGATCCTGGAACAGATCCTTCTCTCAGCCCTCAGAAAAGCCAACACCTACACTCCAGCCCCTTAGACTCCAAAGCTGAGAGTCAACACATTCCTGTTGTTGAAGCCATCCGGTCTGTGGTCCTCTGCTACAGCTGCCCCAGAAAACTAAGACACATCTTGTCACTCATTCAAAAATACTTACAGAGCCCTGCCATGTGCTGGGGACAAAGCCATGAAGATGAAGAGGAGTGAAGAATTACTGCCTTCACAGGGCTCACATTGCCATAAGGGAGAAAGCCAGCAGGATGATGCCACACTGGGTCAAGAGCTAAGAAAATAAGGAAATAAGGCGCAGGCTCCCTTAATTTTTTTTTATTTTTTTTTTTTTTCAGATGGAGTTTCACTCTGTCATTCAGGCTAGGGTGCAGTGGTGCAATCTCGGCTCACTGCAAAAACCTCCACCTCCCAGGATTACAGGTGTGTGCCACCACACCTGGCTAATTTTGCATTTTTAGTACAGACGAAGTTTCACCATGTTGGCCAGGCTAGTCTTGAACTCCTGACCTTGTGATCTGCCTGCCTTGGCCTCCCAAATGCTAGGATTACAGGTGTAAGCCACCACACCTGGTCCACTTAACTCTTTATCAACTCTCTGTCAGCTCTTTCCGTTCTTCCTAAAAAAGGGCTCAAGGCAGCCAGGTGCGGTGCCTCAGGCCTGTAATCCCAGTACTTTAGGAGGCCAAAGCAGGTAGATCACGAGGTCAGAGGCTCGAGACCAGCCATGGCCAATATGGTGAAATCCTGTCTCTACTAAAAAATACACACACACACACACACACACACACACACACACACACACGAATTAGCCAGGCGTGGTTGTACATGCCTGTAGTCCCAGCTACTCAGGCAGCTGAGGCAGGAGAATCACTGAAACCCAGGAGGCAGAGGTTGCAGTGAGCTGAGATCTCGCAACCATACTCCAGCCTTGGCAACGGAGTGAGACTCTGTCTCAAAAGAAAAAAAAAAAAAGAAAGCAAAGGGCTCAGGCCTCTCCCATCCTAAGGAGGCCTTGGCTCATCCCTGCTGTGCCCCTAGCCTGTGCAACATTCTCCATAGCATCACCGGAGAAATCTTTAAACAATGGCTCCCTCCTCCTACCTTCCGTGTGCTCTCCTACACTCGTTAACCTCCAGGGCTGGTGGCAGCCATCCCGCTGTTCTGCACCCCATGTCTCTTGCCCCTGCCTTCCACAGCCTGTGCTGCCTTCAGGACTCACCCACCCTCTCTGGGCTGCCAGCACCCTGCCCTTCTGCCCTCTCCCCCTTCTCTTCTCCTTTGATGACTTCTGTTTCTGCTCCTATTTCTTTTTTCTTTTCTTTTACGTTTTACTTAGAAAAGCTTTAAGCCTACAAAAAGTTGCAAGAAGAATACAATGAATACCCTTACATCTTCCACCTAAATTCATCAGTTGTTGACATGTTGCCACTTTGCTGTATCTCAATGTATATACTCTTCTTTTGTTGTTTTTTTTGAGACAGAGTCTCACTCTGTCGCCCAGGCTGGAGAGCAGTGGTGTGATCTCGGCTCACTACAACCCTCACCTCCCAGGTTCAAGCAATTCTCATGCCTCAGCCTCCCAAGTAGCTGGGACTACAGACATGTACCACCATGCTCGGCTACATTCTGTATTTTTGTATTTTAATTTTGTAATTTTAATCACAATTTAAATATACTTAAGGATATTTTATATTGCCCCTCTAGTATTATCTAAAAGACACTACATATTTAAATTTTATCAATCACCTTAGTAATGTGTTTTGTAACTTTTCTTTTTTTAAGAGTCTCACTCTTGTTGTCCAGGCTGGAGTGCTGTGGTGCAATCTCGGCTCACTGCAACCTCCACCCACTGAGCTCAAGCGATCCTCCCTGTCAGCCTTCTAAGTGGCTGGGACCACAAATGCATGCCACCACACCTGGCTAAGTTTTTGTACTGTGGGTAGAGACAGGTTTCACCGTGTTGCCCAGGCTGATCTTGAACTTCTGAGCTCAGGCAATCTGCCCATCTTGGCCTCCCAAGGTGCTGAGATTACAGGTGTGAACCACTGCACACAGTCTGCAGCTTTTTTTTTTTTTTTTTTTTTTTTTTTCTTTTAATCCAAGAGCCAACCTGGGAATCCCACATTGTATTTAGTTGCCATGTCCTGCTCCTTTAGAGAGTCACCATCCCCCAGGGCTGTCCCCCTCCATAAAAGCCTCTCCCTGACTCTCTCATCACCTCTCTGCAGCTGCGTCTCTCCCTCCCCTGAGCTCCACTGAAGTCATTTCCAGCCTTGCTTCGGCCCACTTTTTGCTCGGCTCTGTCTCAGTTGTTATTGACTCCTCCCTGCCCCAGCAGTTTCCCTAGGGCGGGGGTTCTGGTTCACCTGCATGCCCTGGTGTCAGGCCCAGTGCTTGATAACTAGAACATGGCAGAGGAAGAAAACACTCTCCCAATGTCAGCCAGATCCGGACTTCAGTTGTGGCTCCTCCAGCCTCTGCTCTTGTGGCCTCCATGGAGTTATTTAATAGTTGCTCTGAGCAGAGGATAAAATCTACTTTGAGAGCTACTATGAAGATCTCCCTAGTGCTGTCTTTCAATGCCTTGGACATAGTACCCATGGAAGAAACAGAGGGAAGATTGTCTGTGACATTCAGTAGATCTCAAAACATAGGAGGGCAATGGAGTATCCATGCTTAGCTCCTGGACTCCCTTGACACGTTCCACCACCGGCTCCATGCAGCTGGACCCTTCCAAGCTTAACGAAAGGACAAACTCAAGGAAAGCACACAAGAAATCAAGCTGGTCTGGAGGCTGCACCCAAGATGGAGGGGTGAAATTCAAGTTCTTTTGAAAGAGGCCCAGGTCATTATTTGTATCTGACAGATATTTCACGAACATGATAATCTGGCCGTAAGTTAGGCCAGATAGGGAACACCCTACTGCCCCACAGAAGAAACAACCTGAGATCCCATCAGCCCTGGACTCCTCCAAAACCTCTGCCCAGGCTCGGGGGTCCAAGGCTTCCTGCCCTCCCACAGTAGAAAGGACCGGCTGCCCAGGGAATGCATTTGTTTAATATCAGATTCCTCAGCAACATCTGGATCCAATTTAGCTGTGAACATGGAAAGCGAGGCCTGGCTACCAGCCAGCACCCCACAGGAGGAGCTGAGCCCGTCACGCACAGAGATAGATTTTTGGAGGAGCCAGGTCAAATCCCCCCAGCCCCCTTATTTTTTTCAAGCATTTTGCGGAAGGAGTGGAGGTGACTTCCTGGCAACCCAACTTTGGTCTCCTGCAGATCTATCTCCCTGCCAGCAGCTCAGGTTTTCCAAAATATTCAAGTGATTGCCACCCTGACATGGTGGCCAGAAGATGGAAGGCTCTCTGCCTGCATGGGTTTTGGAGTTTGGAGGGTAACATCCTTACCTAGTGCCAAGGGACACACATATACTCATGTTCCCACACAAAACACAGGCATACAGGTACATGCATGCACACACACCCATGCCATTCTCTGCACTGGACTTCCAACATGTCCTGCACTTGGAAATTCCAGGCTCTCGGAACAGGCAGAACATCTCATTCAACCCTCATGGTCCAGAGACAAAGTGGTTTGGTAAAGGTCAAACAGCAAAGCAAGTCACAGTGCATAGCAACATTACATTTACTGGGAGCTGACTTTAAACCAGATCCCTTGGTGGGTATTTAAAATATAGTAGTACTTTGAAGTTTATCCTCAGAATAACTGGAGGATCTGTTCAGTATTTTCCCAAAGCCACATACTTAATAAGTGGTAAGGCTGGGTATGAAACCCAAGTCGGCCTGACATCAAATTATAGGATTTCCTCCACTGTGGGTCCTGAAGCCTGAAATTCCACCAGTAAGTCTTCCCAGGCTCTGATATTAAAAACTGTAAATGATCCTGAACAGTTCTTGCCATAAGCTAACCCCAGCCAACACCTGAAGGGGAATAGGAGAGAAAGACATCAGAGGGGGAATAGGGCCTCCAGTAAGAGAGTGAAAGGATGTGAGCTGCACATTTTCCAGGTTTTTCAGTTTTTAAGCCTTAGAGACTCAAATTGGAGGTTGAGACCTCCTGAAAAGGCCTTCCTGCAAAGAGATCTCTGAGCATTGTCTTCTGTGAGAAGATGGTTAGGGGTGTGCTATGCTGAGGCTGTTAAGTAGGGAAATCTAGGCACAGTGAGTGGTTGTAAAAAGATAAAATCCCTCTGGGGATAGTTTGGTCATTTATATTAAAAGCTTAAAAAATGTATTTACTTTTTTTTTTTTTTTTTTTTTTAAGACTCACAGTCTTGCTCTATCACCATCATAGCTCACTGCAGCATGGAGCTCCTGGCTCAAGCGATCCTCCCGCCTCAGCTTCCTGAGTAGCTGGGATTACAGCCGTGTGCCAACACACTGCCTAATTTATTTTATTTTATTTTTTTAGAGACAGGGATCTTGCTATGTTGCCCAGGCCAGCCTTGAACTCATAGCCTCAAGCTATCCTCCCACCTCACCCTCCCAAAGTGCTGGGATTATAGATATGAGCCACTGCACCCAGCTGCATTTATCTTTTTCCCCAGCCTTTCTATGCAACCTCTGTGCTGAGATTTGTTAGAGCACTGTATATACTAAGTCCTCAACAATACATAAAAAGAACAAGTTACAAAATGGTATGCAGAGGTTGAGCCTAAGGACACATTTAGAGAGTAGGATGGACTTTTATGTTCCTAGTGTTCGTCTTCATCCTTCCTTCTTATGTTTTTGTCTGCTGTTGCTGTTTTTGAGTAGGTATATGTAGGGAAAGTGCTATTCTTGCTTCTCTGAGATTCACCCCTTCTTTTGGTAACTACAATCCTGACCCCCACCCCACCTCCGCCCGACCCACAACACACACACACACACACACACACACACACAATCGGTCCTATGAAGTGTAGGCAGGTGATCATGTGACTTGGGCCTGGCCTATTAGAATCTGCCCACCAGATCACGGTGATTGGTCCAGAAATGAGCACATGACTCAATGTGATCATGTGACTTGGGTGTGGCCTATCAGAATTCTTCAGTCAGGCCACGGAGACTGGTCCAGGGATGAACAAATGACTCAAACTAGGCCAAGTGGGATCCAGTTTGTGGGAAGGAGAAATTTTTTTTTTTTTTTTTTTTGAGACGGAGTTCTGCTCTTGTTGCCCAGGCTGGAGGGAAATGGTGGGATCTCGGCTCACCACAACCTCCACCTACCGGGTTCAAGCAATTCTCCTGCCTCAAGCTTCCTGAGTAGCTGGGATTACAGGCATGCGCCACCACAGCCGGCTATGAAGGAGAAACTTTTTCACGGATGTGAACCTTCAGGAGGTGAACCTGGTGCTGTCGGTAGCCAACCGATCTCCCGGCTCCCAGACTGGGGCTGCTTCCTTCCTCGCGATGAGGATGGTGTGTGAAATCCAGGCTGAAATCCTCCCGACTCTCACCACAGCTCTGAAGCCGGCCGTCATTGCACCTTTGGGCCGGGTAAGTCTGGCCTCACTTGCTGTGTAGCTTGGAGAAAATAACACTGAGGCAGGAGCTAAGAACCCGGTGAGGATTGGCAAGAGGAGGCCGCGGGGAAGAAGCAGCCTTGTCCTTCTTGCTCTTGGTGGGAAATTAGGCGCCGAAGGCTCTGAACAGCTGTCAGGTCTTCTGTCCAGTCCCTGTAGTTCTTTAGTGTGTGAAGTTCCCTTGAGTGGGTAGCGAGCAGCGAGGGCATCTGACTCAGGTCAGAATGCTTCAGGAAAGTCGAGAGAAAATGTGGGATTGTTATAAAATGCAGATGGAATGAGATTAAGACCTTGTTGAGCCTGAAAAACTAAAACTGCACAGATTGACTTCGAATAGGTCTTTGGCAGGGTTAAAAGCCAGAGGTTTGCTCCTCACTCTAAGCAGGAAGTCGTTTGTGCAAAATAACAGGACATTTAAAAAGAACATTTTTTCTGGATTCAGTGAGCACCAGAAGCAGCCAAAGAAGCGAAAGGTACGTCTAAACCCATTTGTTTTAGGTTCTGCTGGTGAATCTGGTGGAAACTGCAGGGAGACCCAAGCAGGGCAGGGCAAGAGTGAGACACACAGGTTTCCACCCACTCTGTGCTCACTCTAAACCATTATACCTTCAACCAGCTGCTGACATAAGAGGGCACGTAATGAAAATGTGTCCGAGACCAGGCGCGGTGGCTCACGCCTGTAACCCTAGCACTTGGGGAGGCCAGGATGAGCGGATTGCTTGAGCTCAGGGGTTCGAGACCAGACTGGGCAACATGAGGAAACCCCTGCCTCTACAAAAATAAAAAATAATTAAAAATTAAAAATTAAAAAAAAAATAGCCCGGTGCTACGGCGTACACCTGTAGTTCCAGCTACCTGGGAGGATCGCTGAAGCCTGGGAGGCAGAGGTTAAAGTGAGTGGAGATGGCGCCACTGCACTCCGGCCTGGGTGACAGAGTGAGACCCTGCAAAAAAAAAAAAAAAAAAAAGAGAGAGAGAGAGAGAGAGAGAGTGGAGAGAAGGAAAAGAAAATAAGAGAGAGAGAGTGGAGAGGAGGAAAAGAAAATAAGATAGACAGAGTGGAGAGAAGGAAAAGAAAATAAGAGAGAGAGTGAAGAGAAGGAAAAGAAAATAAGAGAGAGAGAGTGGAGAGAAGGAAAAGAAAATAAGAGAGAGAGAAAGAAGAAAGAAGGGAGGGAAAGAAGGAAGGAGGGAAGGGAAAGGAAGGAAAGGATGGAGGGAGGGAAGAAAATGTGTCAGAAGGAAGGGAGGGAGGGAAAAGAAAATGTGTCTGCATATTTTGTTTTTAAGTTGTAATTGCATTTTTTAAGAGTTGAAACTGGATTCTTTAGAACAGTTGGTCGGAAGTCTTGGATTAGAGGCCTTTCATACTCATTGCAGGAAGAAAATGTTCTCCCCAGGAAAATGGATTGCTCAGTTGAAAGCATAAACTTCTGTTTTGATATCTGCAGAGTTCTGTCTTGAGTGGCTGTGTACATTTGTACCACTGGTTTGGAATTCAGATCTGAATTGATGTGACAGGTTATTGCTGTTTAACACTCTCCTTTCTCTTGCTGAAAAGCTCTTAAATGGATTTAGAGGTTATTCGTGAGTTATGACATGCTCTTCCCTTTTTAGGGTTATGAAAAACATTGTGTTAGTCATGAGCCTGAAGAATTATAAATGTGTGATTTTAGTTAAGAATGTGCTTTTTCTTTTTCTTTTTCCTATTTACTTAGAAGCTAGTTTTCAGTCTCTGACACCACGTTGGCAGACATCAGCAGGAAAAGAAAGGGATTTAATTTGGCAGCTTGCCTGGAAATAAGAGAGAAAAGTTCTTGCTTACATGAGTTGCCAGCTTATCCAAGGCTGCAAAGAAAGAAAGATTCTTATGTCACCTTTTTTCCTTTAAATTTTCTTTAAAAATTTTACCAAAGTGATACAGACACATTTAAATATATATACATATACATATATATATACACATATATACATATATATATATATATATATATATATATATATATATATATCTCGAGGATATAGAAAGGCTAATAACGAAAAGCAATTGCCCTTCAAGTCCTCTTCCTGCTCCTAAGAAGCAATCTTTTAATTTTGCTTTTTGATGGATCCTTCCATACTTCTACTACTAGCTTATAAAGCTGTTTCTATAGGTGTTTGTCTGTTTGCTTTTTAATGAGGTATAATTCACATGCCATTAAATTTGTGCTTTTAAGGAGTGCAATTCAGCTGATCAGGGTGGCTCACGCCTGTAATCCCAGCACTTCGGGAGGCCTAGGCTGGCAGATCACCTGAGGTCAGGAGTTCGAGACCAGCCTGACTAACACTAACATGATGAAACCCTGTCTCTACTAAAAATACAAAAATTAGCCGGGTGTGGTGGCAGGCACCTGTAATCCCAGCTACTTGGGAGGCTGAGGCAGGAGAATTGCTTGAACCTGGGAGGCAGAGGTGGCAGTGAGCCAAGATTGTGCCATTGTACTCCAGCCTGGGAGACAGAGCAAGACTCTGTCAAAAAAAAAAAAAAAAAAAGTGCAATTCAGTGGGGTTTTGTATATTCATAAAGTTGTGCAACTATCACCAACTAATTTTAGGATGTTTCCATCATGCCAAAAGGAAACCCAGAATCTGTTAAGCAATCATTCCCCATTGCCCTTCCCCCAACCCCAGGCAACTACTCATCTACTTTATTTATTTATTTTTTTGAGACCTTGTCTCACTCTATTGCCCAGGCTGCAGTGCCATGGCGGGATCTTGACTCACTGCAAAGCGATTCTCCTGCCTCAGCCTCCTGAGTAGCTGGGATTACAGGCATGCACCACCACGCCCAGCTAATTTTTTTGTATTTTTAGTAGAGGTGGGGTTTCACCATGTTGGCCAGGCTGGTCTCAAACTCCTGACCTCAAATGATCTGCCCACCTCCGCCTCCCAAAGTGCTGAAATTACAGGTGTGAGCCACCACCCCAGGCCCATCTACTTTATGTTTCTATAGATTTACCTATTCTGGGTATTTCATATAAATGCAATCACACAATATGTGACCTTCTTTCACTTAGTGTAATGATTTCAGGGTTCATCCACGTTGTAGCATGTGTCAGTGCCTCATTACTTTATTATGGCTGGTTAATATTCCATTGTATGTATAGACTACTTTTCATTTATCCATTCATCAGTTGATGGACATTTAGACTGTTTCCACTTTGGGCTATTACAAATAACGCTGCTATGAACGTTCATATATAAGTGTTTGTGAGCACATATGTTTTTAATTATTTTGGATATATGTACAACTTTTTATTTATCCCTTTATTCTTCCTGTTATGAGAGATAAGGATTTAGCTTGTTTACAGTATTCTCTCTCATTCCCATCTCCATCCTACCAGTAGACTATATGTTTTTACTTCTTCCTTTTGTTACATTTGTCACTGTAGTAGTTATGATTGATTTTCACTCAGATAACAAAAACCTGCCTACATCAGCTTAAACAAACAGGGAGAAATTTGTACTCATTTAACAAATGAGTTGGTTCAGCTTACTGTTGGTTCAGCTGCCAAAAACTGCCAGCAGGGACCTAGTTTAAAATAAAATAAAAATTTAACTTAAAAAATTAAGTAAAAATTAAATAAAATTTTTATTTTATGCCTTCCCTATCTTTCCTCTCTGCCATCCTCAATGGGCTAGTTTTTATATTCATGCTTGTCTTCATTTGATTACAAAATGGTGGCCACAACTTCAAACATCACAGCTTCATATAAACAGGAAAAAGAAAAGACTAGGCAAGAAATAGGAGCTATGTCTGTCACCTTTCGTCAATAAAGTACAAGCTTTCAGACCCAGCCTGGAAGCCACCTTCCAAGGAGGGACATGTAAAAAAATAAATAAATAAAAATAAAATAAAATAAATAAAGTACTAGCTTTCTTAGACCTCCTCTCACAAACCCTCTCACAAACCCTCTAGCAAAGTAAACTTCCACTTAAATCTCACTGGCCAGAACTAGGTCACATGGCCACACACAGCTGCAAGGGAACCTGAAAAAACCTGTAAGAAATTGGATTGACTAATTGGCTTATATCAATAGTTCTCAACCCTGGTTACATATTAGAATCTCCTAGGTATATTTTTAAGTGTGTGTCTCTGTACATGGTCTTATCCTAGGGCCAGTGGTTCTCAACCAAGGGCAAGTTGGCAATGTCTGTGTACAGTCTTGATTCTTGTGACTGGGGGTGTGGTGCTCCAAGCATTAAATGGGTAGAAGCCAGGATGGTGAAAAACACCCTACAACACACAGAACAGCCCCCAACAACACAGAATTATTCTGTTCAAAATGTCAGTAGTATCAAGCTTGAGAAAACTTGCCCTAGAGCCGGGCACAGTGGCTCAGGCCTGTAATCCCACCTCTTTGGGAGGCTGAGGCACGTGGATCACCTGAGGTCAGGGGTTCAAGACCAACCTGGCTAATATGGTGAAACCCTGTCTTACTTAAAAAAAAAAAAAAAGAAAAAGAAAAACCTTGCCCTAGACCAATTAAATTGGTGGTTTCAATGGCCAGCCAGAGTTAAGATCCCTTGGTTTATGAACGATCCATTACATATCATCATTACACCATATGATCCCCTGAACAAAACTAGTTTCTATTATAAGGAAGTAAAGGGGAATAAACATTGGTTACATAGTGTGTCTGTTCCAGTAACTTTGGTCATATGCTAACAGTTTTACTTCTAATTCTATTAATTATGTAGTGTCTTTTGGTTCCTGTTTCGTGAAATGAGACTATCAGCCCTCTCATGCTCTTTGAGCTCTTCTCCCTTTTACCTTTCAACTTCTATAATTTGAACTTTTAATTTTAGATTGATAAGGTGAATAGCATTTACTTTCTGTCCTATAATCAAAATTACATTCTATATGTTGTCTAACTATAGATTTTTTTCTTTTTCTTTTTCTTTTTTTTTTTAGACAGTCTCACTTTGTCACCCAGGCTGAAGTGCAGTGGCATGATATTGGCTCACTGAAATCTCTGCCTCCCAGGTTCAAGCGATTCTCCTCCCTCAGCCTCCTGAGTATCTGGGATTACAGGCACACACCACCATGCCCACC
Organism: Saimiri boliviensis; assembly: GCF_048565385.1. Classification (NCBI taxonomy): domain Eukaryota; kingdom Metazoa; phylum Chordata; class Mammalia; order Primates; family Cebidae; genus Saimiri; species Saimiri boliviensis. The sequence goes on from NC_133449.1 coordinate 123,811,840, forward strand.
TAATTTTTGTATTTTTGGTAGAGATGGGGTTTCACCATGTTAGCCAGGCTGGTCTTGAACTCTTAACTTCAGGTGATCCGCCTGCCTCAGCCTCCCAAAGTGGTGGGATTACAGGCCTGAGTCACTGCACCACAACCTAACTATAGATTCTTGAAGTTGAACTTTAATAAACAGGATTTATATTATGACAATATAAATGTTTACTGTAGAGTTCAGAAATGTTTTTAAGCTAAATTATTTATTTATTTATTTATTTTTCTTTTTTTCCCCAGATGTATGCTTACCCATTTTTAAACTTTTTTGTTACATTTCTTTTTTTTTTTTTTTTTTTTTTTTTTGAGACGGAGTTTCACTCTTGTTACCCAGGCTGGAGTGTGCAATGGCGCCATCTCGGCTCACCGCAACCTCCGCCTCCTGGGTTCAGGCAATTCTCCTGCCTCAGCCTCCTGAGTAGCTGGGATTACAGGCACGCACCACCATGCCCAGCTAATTTTTTGTATTTTTAGTAGAGACGGGGTTTCACTATGTTGACCAGGATGGTCTCGATCTCTTGACCTCGTGATCCACCCGCCTCGGCCTCCCAAAGTGCTGGGATTACAGGCTTGAGCCACCGCGCCCGGCTGTTATATTTCTTTATCAGCTTTTGTTTTACCTGAAGTTTGTAATTTTATTTAATTTATGTATTTATTTTGATTGATTGATTGAGACATGGTCTCACTCTGTCACCCAGGCTGGAGTGCAGTGACATGGTCACAGCCCACTGCAGCCTGGACCTCCTAGGCTCAAGTGATTCCTTCACATCATCCTCCCAAGTAGCTGGGACCACAGGCACACACCACGACATCGGACTGATTTTTTTTTTTTCTGAGACAGAGTCTCACTCTGTCACTCAGGCTGGAGTGCAGCGGCGCCACCTCAGCCCACCGCAACCTCCACCTCCTGGGTTCAAACAATTCTCTTGCCTCTGCCTCCTGAGTAGCTAGGATTACACGCCTGGCTAATTTTTATATTTTTAGCAGATAGAGACAGGGTTTCACTGTGTTGGCCAGGCTGGTCTCGAACTCCTGACCTCATGGTCTGCCTGCCTCGGCTTCCCAAAGTGCTGGGATTACAGGCATGAGCCACTGCACCCAGCCCACAACTGGCTAATTTTTGTGTTTTTTTTTTTTTTTGTAGAGATGGAGTCTTGGCCACACTGGTATCAAACTCCCAGGCTCAAGTGATCTGCCCTGCTTCAGCCTCCCAAAGTGCTGGGATTGCACAGGAGTCAGCCTGTCCAGCCCCTATTTTTTTTGGTGGGTGGGGGTGGGGGGAAACTGTTAGACTTGGCCATTTTCTTTTTATGTTATTTGTTTGTTTGTTTATTTATCTATTTATTGATGTGGAGTCTTGCTCTGTCACCCAGGCTGGAGTGCAATGACATGATCTTGGCTCACTGCAACCTCTGCCTCCCAGATTCAAGTGATTCTCCTGCCTCAGCCTCCAGAGAATCTGGGATTACGGGCATGCGCCACTATGCCTGGATACTTCTTATATTTTTAGTAGAGACAGGGTTTCACCATATTGACCAGGCTGCTCTCAAACTCTTGACCTCAGGTGATCCACCTGCCTCAGCCTCCCAAAATGCTGGGATTACAGGCATGAGCCACTGTGCCTGGCCGACTTAGGCCATTTTAAAGGGTGTTCATATAACCCTATTTCTATCTGGTATCAGCAAGGAACAAACAAGGACTAAAACTAGACAAAGTTTCTTTGGAACTGAAAGCTTTCACAATCACCTTCTAATTCCAATGAGATTTTTAAAAACCGAGGAAACTAATTCATGTGAAAAACTGCGCTTACAGAAGAGTTCTAATACCGTAATTCTATGTATCTAGGTTTCAGTAAATAAATACGTATTTGGTGAAGTTGTTAAATGTTAAATTTTTGCTTGAGAATGGTTTTACTGGATGCTTCTAATGTAAATAGAAGAAAAATCTTGGGCGTGGTGGCTCACGCCTGTAATCCAAGCACTTTGGAGGCCAAGGTGGGCGGATTACCTCAGGTCAGGAGTTCAAGGCCAGCCTGACCAACATGGTGAAACCTCGTCTTAAAATAAAAAATAAAATAAAATAATATATAATAGTTATTATAGGCCGGGCGCGGTAGCTCACACCTGTAATCCCAGCACTTCGGGAGGCTGAGGCAGGTGGATCACGAGGTCAAGAGATCAAGACCATCCTGGTCAACATGGTGAAACCCGGTCTCTACTAAAAATACAAAAAATTAGCTGGGCATGGTGGCACGTGCCTGTAATCCCAGCTACTCGGGAGGCTGAGGCAGGAGAATTGCCTAAACCCAGCAGGCGGAGGTTGCCGTGAACCGAGATGGCGCCATTGCATTCCAGCCTGGGTAACAAGAGAGAAACTCCATCTCAAAAAAAAAAAAAAAAAAAAAAGAAAAGAAAAGAAAATCTTTCACTGATTCTTTTGTCAGATACGATGTGATTTTATACATTATGCACTGGTGAAGTAGAGATGTAGTGATGGATGAGCTAGCCATGTGACACCATAAATAATTTTATTTGCAATGGATACTTCTCATTATTGACTACCCTATAGCCAAAGAATATTCAGTGAAATTACATTCATACTTGGTGAATATCATTGTGAATATCACAACAGGAACATGCGGTGACCTCTGGGACGCTGAACATCTACCTTGATTGCAACTCCACAATGCAATTCCTTCTAAAATTCAGTGGTAATTTAAATAACTAAACAATAGGCTTCCTAGAGCTCCACAGAGCATTGTCAATGACTACCTGGATTCTCAGAAGCTGTATAATTCAATCTTATAGGTAATATAATATCACCTCTTCATAGATTATTTTTACAGGTAGTATAGTTGTATTTTCTGTTACTTTTGATTGACCAATTTTTAGTGAGGTAAAATGTACATATAGTAAAACATAGATCTTAAGTACAATTCAGGGAGTTTTGACAAATGTATATGCCTATGTAACCAATGTCTTAATTGGTTAATTTTCTCTTTTTGGAGTTTTGGGTAAATATTAATTTGAGTTAATGCCCAAAGATCTCTGAACAAAATTTTTTCTTTTTCTTCTTGGGAAAATTTTTAAAATTGTGATAAAATACACATAACACAATCCTTTTTGAGTTCATAAGCACGATGGTTAGGTCTTCACATGCATGTGTGAGATGTGACTCCCTCAGGCCTTGTTATGACATCCGCAGGTTACCAGTCTGACACACAAAGAAAATGCATATAACAAATTTTACCATCGGTGATACTTAGTACGTTTATAATGTTGTACAACCATCACTACCAGCTAGTTCTAGAACATTTTCACTACCCTAGAAAGAAACCCCATATACATTAAGCAGTCACTTCCCACTCCACCTTCCCTGAGCTCTGACAACCATTCATCTGCTTTTTGTCTCTATGGATTCTCCTAGTCTGGATGTTTTATAGAATCATAGTACACTGGCCTTTTGTGTCTGGCCCATTTTTTTGACTTAGCATAATGTTTTCAAGGTTCATACATTTTGTAGCCTGTATCAGTATGCTGTTTCTTTCTATAACAGGGTAATATCACATTGTTTTCCCATTGTGTAAATATACTACAATTTATCTGTTTATGTGTTGATGGACATGTGAGTTGTTTTCACCTTTTGGCTACTGTGAATAGTGCTGCTATGATCATTCATGTACAAGTTCTGTTTGAACACTTGTTTTCAACTCTGAAAAAGATATCATTTTGTCACCCCCACTGGGACCTGCTATTTTGTTCCTTTACTGCCTGTTACTTGTTCTAAACAAAGCAAAACAAAAAGAGCAAGTCAGTGCTGAAACTGCCAAGGAAAAAAAGGTAAACAACGGTCATGCTGTTTGTCGGGATTTTGGACAACCCCCTTGGCCAGTGCTCAGGAATGTGAAAATCACAGACATGGAGAACAGAAAACAGTGCATTCTTAGTTAACACAATCACAGACTTTCCCAGCATTTGGTGTGAAAGGCTTTGATTCCTATGTCTGTGTCCAAAGAGGATTGTTGTTTAAACCACAATGGCTGCTTAGTGGCTGCAAACCAGGTTGAAATGCGTAAAAATGGTAAGAATGATAATTGCCCAGTGAGCAGTCCTGGCAGTGGCTAACCTTGCAGTGCAGTGGGCAGATTTTATGAAGGGGGGATGGAATGAGCTAGAGTGGTCAGGGACCTGGCAATAGTGTTAGCCAGTGCACACACACCCGACTGAATGCAAAACCCACTAAGTTTCCACTGTCCTCTAAACTACTGACCCAAAGTGATTCCCCCACCTTGGGAGTCTAAGAAGTTCAAGAACTCTGAGAAAGGAAGGGGTAATCCCAGTGCCCACTCACAACAAAATGCCCATTTAATCAGTATAGAAAAGCAAATGGGTCCTGGAGACTGTTGTCATAGACAAGCAGCATCTCTGCCCACTGGGGCTGGAGCTATCACTGGGTTCCTGATGTTGAAATGCAATGTGGGAACAGACTTCCCCAGCACATTTTCCTCCCTTTCTGTCCACTCAGATCACTAGAAATAGTTTAGCTTCACCTGTCAGTGACAGCCTCGGGATGGACTAAGTCTTTCACAATCTGCTGCTTCTCTGTGTGATCTTGGGCAAGTTGCTTAACACATCTTAGCCCCAGTTTTCTCAACTGAAAAATGATGTTAATGAAAGGGCCCATCACTGCGGGGCACTGTGGCTCATGCCTATAATCCCAGCACTTTGGGAGGCCAAGGTGGATGCATCACTTGAGGTCAGGAGTTTGAGACCAGCCTAGCCAACATGGTGAAACCCCATCTCTACTAAAAACACAAAAATTAGCCAGGCATGGTGGCTCTTGCCTGTAATCCCCACTACCCGAGAGGCTGAGGCATGAGAATCACTTGAACCCAGGAGGAGGAGGTTGCAGTGAGCCAAGATTGTGCCACTGCGCTCCAGCTTCAGGGACAGAGTGAGACTCTGTCTCAGAAAAAAAGTTGGGGGGCTCTCACTAAGGGTTAGTGAGAGAATTCAGTTAAGCCATATAGAGCACCAGAATTTCAGGCATATTGTCAGTGACAAAACAGTTATTATTGTGCAGCTAAAAAATAATAGCACAGCAGCACTACAGTGGGCTGTGCTATTATTTTAATAGGGTGCCTATTATTTTTAATAGTGTAGGGCACAGCAGCACTACAGATGTGATACTAACTGCCTGGGCACCCTGAGCCCCTGCTAAGGGCCCAAAACAGGGAGAGGGGTGAGAAGGAGCGGTGTATCCAGATCCGCAGTGATCATGGGTCACTATCAAGAGAAGCCAGCCTCTTCATTTACTGTTGGCTGTATACCCATGGCCTGTCCTGAAAAGCCACGTGGTTCACCCTGGGCAAAAGTGTTCCTGCTTACTGGATACCTTATGATTGTATTAATTCATATGTAACTTTAAACGTATACAATCCTTCATTCATTTATTGATCAGTAACCATTTACTAATCACTTACTGTGTGCCAGCCATTTGTAGGCACACCGGGGCTATAGCAACAAATAAGGTATACAGTGGCTGGGGGCCGTGGCTCATGCCTATAATCCTAGCACTTTGGGAAGTCACGGCTGGTGGATCAGTTAAACCCAGGAGTTTGAGACCAGCCTGGGCAACATCTCTACAAAAAAAAAAAAAAAAAAAAAAAAATTAGCCGGGTTTGGTGGTGCACGCCTATAGTTCTAGCTACTTCAGAGGCTGAAGTGGGAGGATCACTTGAGCCAGGGTGATGGAGTCTCACCCTTGTTATCCAGGCTGGAGTACAGTGGTGCAATCTTGGCTCACTGCAATCCCTGCCTCCTAAGTTTAAGCAGTTCTCCTGCTTCGGCCTCCCAGGTAGCTGGGAATACAGGTGCATACCACCACGCCAGCTAATTTTTTTGTATTTTTAGTAGAGATGGGATTTCACCATGTTAGCCAGGCTGGTCTCAAACTCCTGACCTCAGGTGACCTGCTCACCTCGGCCTCCCAAAGTGCTAGGATTACAGGCATGAACCACTGTTCCTGCCCGAGCCCTGAGCTATGATTGTGCCACTGCACTCCAGCATGAGCAACAAAGCAAGACCTTATGTCTTTCTTTTTTTTTTTTTTTTTTTTTTGTAAAGCAAATTAATTGAGACCACCAAGGGATGAAAACATCTCCCAGGGTTAATTAAAAAATAAAAAGAGAGATCACCAAGGGAGTGGAGATAGAGAAGAGAAACATCCCGTAGACTGAACCCTAGAGCACCCCAAAGTTTAAGACGTGGGGCTTTAAGGAGGAATGAGCAAAGGAGTTTGAGAAGGGGCAGCAGAGAGGTAGGAGGAACCCGAAGAGAATGGGGTTCCGGAAGCTAAGTGAAGAAAAACTTTGCCAGAAAGGGGGGGAGTCAACCATCAAACGCTCCTGAAGGCAAAGTGAGACAAGAGCTGAGAGTGGTCATTGAACATGGCCACAGGAGGGTCACTGGTAACCTTGAAGCAGTTCTGGTGAACAAGTGGAGGCAAACCCTGTATTGGAGAATATTTAAGAGAGAATGGGAGGACTTGAAGACCATAGTGTAGACATCTCTGTTGAGACTTAAAGGAAAACAAAGAAATGAGAGGTAGAAAGGAATATGAGGTCAGGGAAGTTTTCATGCTTGTTTTTATTTCTGTAAGATGGGCTTTGTTTCACAATGTTTGCAGTGATAATGCACATGTATTTGAAGTGTTCCTTAAAATTCCTTAAGAAATGCTGGGGGAAGGCCAGGCACGGTGGCTCACACCTGTAATCCCAACACTTTGAGTGGAAGAGGTGGGTGGATCACCTGAGGCCAGGAGTTTGAGACTTGCCTGGGCAACATAGTGAGTCTTTATTCATTAAAAGGAAAAAGTTAACAAGAAACAAAGCAGCTGGGGTCAAGGACCTAAGCTGCCCATGGCAGCTCATCCTCAGAGCCTCTGCTGCCCTTCCCAACTGACTGGGGGAACTTAACTGATATAAAATAAAAGATAAAGATTTGGCCTTTGTCCCTGGTTCTTGGCACACAGCTCCTAAAACTTGGAATCTTTGGAGTGATGAGTCTTTTTTGTGTTGTTTTGAGATGGGGTCTCCCTATGTTGCCCAGGCTGGCCTCACAGTTCTGCGCTGAAGGGATCCCCAGTAGCCAGGTCCGCAGTAGCAAGTGACTTCTGTATGCTAATGAGATGACTGGTGGTGGGGGCCCTTAGAAAGCTTTGGACTGAGGGCTCATCTCCAGAAAGACCTAAGCATAGTTAGAGGGGTGGCACTTTCAGACCCACCTCCTAACCTCCACGGAGGGGACAGTGGGTAGAGATACAGTTTATCACCAGTGGCCAATGACTTAATCAGTCTTGCCTGTGTAATGGAATCTCCATAAGAAACCCCTAAAGAAAGGGGCTCAGAGAGCTTCGGGAATGGTGGACACATCCAGGTGTTGGAGGGTGGTGCCTCCTGAGGGCACAGAGGCTCCATACCCAATTCCCTTACATCTTACATCTTGCCCTATTCGTCTCTTCCACCTGGTTGCTGCTGAGTTGCATTCTTTATAACAAACCAGTAATTGTAAGTAAAGGGCTCTTCTGAACTTCCGAACCATCAAACCTGAGAAGGAGGTCATGGGAACTTTCAGGAGTATAGGACTTGTGATTGGCATCTGAAGCGGGGACAGCCTTGTGGTACTGAGCCCATAACTTGTGGGATCTGGTGCTAACTCCAGATAAACAGTGTCAAAATTGAATTGAATTGTTGAACGCCAGACTGGTGTCCTTATAAACTTTATAAAATTAATCAGGCAGCCGGATACGGTGGCTCACGCCTGTAATCCCAGCACTTCGGAAGGCTGAGGCTGGTGGATCACCTGAGGTCAGGAATTCGAGACCACCCTGGCCAACATGGTAAAACCCATCTCTACTAAAAATACAAAAAACTAGCTGGGCACTGTGGTGGGCACCTGTAATCCCAGCTACTCAGGAGGCTGAGGCAGGAGAATCACTTTAACCCAGGAGGCGGAGGTTGCAGTGAGCCAAGATCATGCCATTGCCCTCCAGCCTGGGCAACAAGAGTGAAACTCCACCTCAAAAAAAAAAAAAAATTAATCAGAGGAGACAGCATGAAGAGAAAGGAAAACAAACCTAGCTTGCTGCACGCCCAGAATTTATCACGAGATCAGTGGCTCTCTGAGCTGCTTCCTCAGGGTTGTTTGGTGCCTCTTGTCCTAGAATCCCATAGACCCTGTTACAGGATTATCAGTCACCTTAACTGCTCTATACATAGCAACTTGGACATTATGAAATGTTAAAGTTTTCCCTTCGAGAGATCCTTTCAGGTTCTGCACACTGGTGAAACTGACTCAGGGTCTGAAGGATCCCACAAGAAGCTGACTCACCAAAGAATGCTGTCCACATTCTGATGACTTCATCCCCCTTACCTCGGCCAATCAGTGACCCCAGTATTCCAATCCCTCCTCCGTGATCTCCTTAGGAAAAACACAGCACAGAAATTCTCAGGGAGATGGATTTGAGGGTCTCCCCCATCTCCTCACTCAGTGCCCTGCGATCATTAAACTCTTTCTCTGCTGCAAACCCTGTTGCCTCAGCGTAATGGATCTGTTACTGCACAGCAGGCATACAAACCTGTTGGTCTATAATGCAGTGTTAGAAAGGTGAATAAAAACAGCTCAGAATATTGCTCATGTCCAACAAGCAGGCTTTTGGTTTAAAAGCAATAAATCTCCTACGTAAGAGACAGATGTTGATTTTTGCTTCTACTTTCTTTAAGCACATAATAGGGAGGCAAACTCATATGTTCTGGAGGTGATAGCAATTAGGCAAATAAATATTAAGTTCAGATACAATCACTGAGCAAGCAGGCCAAGGACTAGTACAAAGTAATAGTGGCCTTGCAGATTTTTTTTTTTTTTTTTTTTTTTTTTTGAGATTGAGATGGAGTCTTGCTCAGTTGCCAGGCTACTGTACAGCGGCATGATCTCAGCTCACTGGCTGGGACTACAGGTGTGTGCCATCATGCCCAGCTAATTTTTTGTATTTTAGTAGAGACAGAGTTTCACCATGTTGGCCAGGATGGTCTCTATCTTCTGACCTCGTGATCCACCCACCTTGGCCTCCCAAAGTGCTGGGATTGCAGGCATGAGCCACCGTACCCACCCTTTTTTTCTTTTTTGAGATGGAGTCTCGCTCTGTCACCCAGGCTGGAGTGCAGTGGCACCATCTTGGCTCACTGCAGCCTCCACCTCCTGGGCTCAAGGGATTCTCCTGCCTCAGCCTCCTAAATAGCTGAGATTACAGACACCTGCCATCCCACCCAGCTAATTTTTGTATTTTTCGTAGAGATAGGGTTTCTCCATGTTGGCCAGGCTGGTCTCGAACTCCTGACCTCCGGTGATCTACCTGCTTCCGCCTCCCAAAGTACTGAGTGAGCCATTATGCCCGGCCAAATTTGAGGGGAGTAGGAAATGAGGTCATGTGTCTAAAACTCAACACAGGTCAGGTGTGATGGCTCACGCCTTTAATTCCAGCACTTTGGGAGACTAAGGTGGGCAGATCACCTGAGGTCAGGAGTTTGAGAACAGCCTGGCCAACATGGTAAAACCCTGTCTCTACCAAAAATACAAAAATTAGCTGGGCATGGTGGTGCACGCCTGTAATCCCAGCTACTTGGGAGGTTGAGGCAGGAGAATTGCTTGAACTCGGGAGGCAAAGTCTGCAGTGAGCCAAGATTGTGCCACTGCACGCCTGAGTGACAAGAGTGAAACTCCATCTCAAAATAAATAAATATAAATAAAACTCAACACAATGCCTGGAACTCAACCAATTTGTCCACAGTCATTACAGACCAAGGCCATGAAAGCCCAGGTTTCTTGACAACATTCAGTTAATATTTAGTCTCTTCTTTTCATTTTGCAGCCTGAAAATTTGTTCTTTTGGATGAAATCCTGTGTCTAGAATCTAGCAAACAGGGCTGGAGATGCTTCAGGAAAATGAGATGCTGGTGGGGAAATAGAAAATTATGAAATTCCAACCCACTACTTGGAAATGCAAACACATCTTATTTATTCATGGTCACTAATGTCTTTATTGGAGCTGGAACATCTCACACATTCAAACAACACATGATTAGTCTCCATAACAGGAACAAAACAAGCTCCCAGCGAACTAATCAGCTAATCATGTTGCAGAGAGCATTCAGTGCTTTTCCACCACAAATGTGGCATTCGATGGGTCCCTCGATGCCTTATGTTAATGCACACGTGGGCCTCACCTGTCCCAGCACCTGCTGGTGTCAGATGAGTCAGCATCCTGGATCACCACAGCCTGACACCATCTAGATACTGGGCTCAGCTCCAGGCCCTTGGGGGACCAGACCTGATTCTAGACTATGACAGATCATGGTGAGACTGAAGACTGTTAGCTGGCTTGTTTATTTGATTTTAAAAAGAAAAAAACTCACTGTTAAAGAACAAAGGGTGAAAAGCAAATTCCCAGGGCTTGACTTGTTCCTGCCTCCGTGATTTTACATACATATTTGTAAATGCTTAGCCAGTATGGAAAATGCACTCTTTCTTAGCAACCAAATTTATAGAGAAAATTAGATCTGAATGACCCCTGAAAGCAGGCAGGGCTCCAAAGGGGGATTCAGTCCAGAGAAGAGTCTCAGACGATCAAGCTCAGGACTGACTCTTCCGAGCTTGCATTTGATTCCTAGTAATAATCACCGTGAACGTGAAATGAGCACTTTGCAGGCAGAGGTACTATGCAAAATGTTTTACATTCATTATCTGATTTATTCTTCACAATAACCCCAGAAGCAGATAAATAGAGGCACAAAAAGGTAAGTATGCTGGTCAAGGTTACTCAGCCAGTCGTAAGTGGTAGGTGCAGAATCTGAACTCCAGACCCCAGGTTTTTGGGTATGATGCATACTCACCCAAGAGTGCAGTTCCTTGTGCCCCAAACATCCATTTAGCAGAGTTTATGGGAAAAAGATGTGACTCTGAGCTAAATAATCTAAACAGTGAACTCCATATTTTCCCTGCCCTAAGAGACAACAGTCATAGATCATGGAAGCTGAAGGGTAGCAGAATATGTCACCCCAAAACATACCACTTAATTGTAAAGATGATTTTGAACTCAAGATAACTGAGAAGAAGCAGATACAAGAAAAGCTCTCTGGCTGGGTATGCTGACTCACACCTGTAATCCCACACTTTGGGAGACCGGGCAGGTGAATCACTTTAGGCTAGGAGTTCGAGACCAGTCTGCCCAACATGGCAAAACCCAGTCTCTACTTAAAAAAAAAAAAAAAAACTACAAAAATTAGCCAGACGTAGTGGTGCATGCGTGTAGTCCCAGATACTCAGGAGGCTGAGGCATGAGAATTGCTTGAAGCCCAGAGGCGGAGATTGCAGTGAGCTGAGATCACGCCACTGCACTCTAGCCTAGGTGATAGAACTCTGACAGAAAAGCTCTCTGCCTTCCTCTATTTGCCTAAAAGCAGGAAAAACGTTTGTTAATATGTCCTTCCTCCCCTCTCTACAACAAAGGACAGAAATTAATCACTGGAAACAGTGCTAGACCCTTAGCCCACAGGGCACCAGAGGAATCAACATAGTAAACCTCACTAGCCCTTATCCTGCATTAGTTTTCCCATGTATTTATTTGCCTGTGCAAATTTTACCAGAAGCTCAAAGTCCTTTTCCTTTGTCTTGTTATTTTCTTTCTTTCCATTTTTTTTTTTTTTTTTTTTTTTTTTTTTTTTTTTAAGTTGGAGTCCCACTCTTCTGCCCAGGCCAGAGTGCAGTGGTATGATCTTGGTTCACTGCAACCTCTGCCTCCTGGATTCAAGTGATTCTCCTGCCTCAGCCTCCTGACTAGCTGGGACTACAGGGGCGCACTACCAATTGTCACTTTCTAAAACTTTCTTTATTTTTTTTTTGTTGTTAAGATCTCTACAAAGTCCACATTGTAACCACCTCTTGGAGTTACTCATCACTGGGTGCTCCCGTGGGTATGTGCAATGCCTGCATTAATAAACTGCTGTTGGTTTCTCTCTTGTTAATCTGCCTTCTGTAAATCTAATTTACAGGGCCTCAGCTGGAAAATCTAAGATGAGTAGAGAAAAGAGACTTTTTTCCTCTCCCTTAAGGAATAAAGGTGAAGACCCCTGTTTTGTTCTGTTATTTTTGTAAAATGGATAAAGCAGCGTTGTTTTACTGATTGCAAAATAAAATATGTGCTTGTTATAAAATATGCAAATGTATATAACTACAGAAAGTGAAAATCCACCACATACACATATAATCTCATTTGCCACAGATGCCAGACATAATTACTTTTACTAGCTTCCTCTAAACATATATATGTCTTTTTTTTTTTTTTTTTTTTTTTTGAGACGGAGTTTCGCTCTTGTTACCCAGGCTGGAGTGCAATGGCGCGATCTCGGCTCACCGCAACCTCCGCCTCCTGGGTTCAGGCAATTCTCCTGCCTCAGCCTCCTAAGTAGCTGGGATTACAGGCACGCGCCACCATGCCCAGCTAATTTTTTGTATTTTTAGTAGAGACGGGGTTTCACCATGTTGACCAGGTTGGTCTCGATCTCTCGACCTCGTGATCCACCCGCCTCGGCCTCCCAAAGTGCTGGGATTACAGGCTTGAGCCACCGCGCCCGGCTTTTTTTTTTTTTTTTTTTTTTTTTGAGACAGAGTTTTGCTCTTCTTACCCAGGCTGGAGTGCAATGGCACGATCTTGGCTCACTGCAACCTCCGCCTCCTGGGTTCAGGCAATTCTCCTGCCTCAGCCTCCTGAGTAGCTGGGATTACAGGCACACGCCACCATGCCGAGCTAATTTTTTTTGTATTTTTAGTAGAGATGGGGTTTCACCATGTTGACCAGGATGGTCTCGATCTCTTGACCTTGTGATCCACCCGCCTTGGCCTCCCAGAGTTCTGGGATTACAGGCGTGAGCCACCACGCCCAGCATATATGTCTTAAGAATAAATGCAGCAGATTTCCGTTTCCAATCACAGCAAACTAGCTTGTATTAGACCAATGCTTACACTGAACAAGTAGAAATTCTGGTTTCATGACAACAAAAGTAAAAAACTATTTGAGCAACAAATTTTTCATACAGAAAAAATTCCAAATTAGATCAGTAGATACTTGTCTTTATTGGGTGGAGCTTAAATCTCCTTATGTGGGGGCTGTTCTCAGAGACCCACTTCCAAAGCATACAGTGCAGAAAGAGGAAAACAACTTTACTGGAGAAATCTGGCAGACACTGCTTTAACTATGTCAAAGTCAAAATGAAATGTAGAGACAAATCTCTAAATTTAACTTTTTATTTTGGGAAGCAAGAATTGCAGTTCAGGGCATACACATAGACTGGATGGTTTTAGGTTTGTCTGCAGAGCAAAGAAAAGACTGGGGGCTTTATTAAAAAGATAAATGTTGGCCGGGTGCAATGACTCATGCCTGTAATCCCAGCACTTAAGGAGGTCGAGGTGAGTAGATCACCTGAGGTCAGGAGTTCGAGACCAGCCTGGCCAACATGGTGAAACCCCATCTCTACTAAAACAAAACTTAGCTAGGTGTGGTGGGTGCCTGTCATCTCAGCCACTCGGGAGGCTGAGACAGAAGAATCGCTTGAACCCGGGAAGTGGAGGTTCTAGCGACCTGAGACCACGCCATTGTACTCCAGCCTGGAAAATAAGAACGAAACTCCTTCACAAAAAAAAAAAAAAAAAAAAAAAGATAAATGTTATGTACTGTTTTAAAAGAAAGCTGATGGGCACTAAAGAAGCTCTGGGTAGCTAGCAAGCTCTAAAGAGTGACACCATGGGTAAAACTAATCTTACAGTCACAGCAGGTCATTTCAGCAGCTGCTAGGTAAAATTGGTCTTCAGGTTACAGGCAGTTTTAGCAGCTGGATTTGCAGATAATTCAATACTTGGAGCAGTTCTATGTGCCTCAAGTGCTTTTTCCCACAGCCCCTCCACTCTGATTTAGTTGGGTATGACAAAAATGACCCAACTTGTGTTATCAGCTTTCACAACTAAGTGATCAAAGTTGAAACCATTAGTAAAAAGTTACGTTTACATCACGTACTCCCTGATACGCAATCCGTAGAGTACTTAGCATCTCTGACATTTTTCTCCCAAACCCATGGTCCCATCTAATCATAAGAAAACATCGAACCAGCCCGAACTGAGGGACATTCTACAAAACACCTAACCAGTACTTCTAAAAATTCTCAACAACAAAACAAAAGAAAAAGACTGATGATAGCTGTTACAGACCATAACGTACTCAGGAGATACGGCAAATAAACATAATGTGGTGGAACAGAAAAAGGACATCATGGAAAACCTGGTGAAATCTGAATAAACACAGTTCAGCTAACAGCACTGTATCAATGTGAACTTCATTTTCCTAAATGTAACACAGCTAGTGAGACAAGATGTTAACAATTAGGGAAACTGGATAAAGGATGTATGGGAACTCCATCCTGTTTTGCAACTTTTATTCCAAAATAAAAAGTTTATTTACATTTTTTATTTGCTGTTTGCAGAGAGAAGGTACCTAAAAAAACTAAATGCCTGAGAAAAAGAAGGTGCATTGAAATGAGGCTAGCAGGATGCCTGGCTCCCCAATGAAGCATTAGCCAATTCCTAAGTGCCATGGGGCTAAGCTAAGATGCTCAGAAGTAGTCCCCTTGGGGTCTTAGCTGATGCATATGTAGCATTGAGCCTGGCAAGTTGAAAGCTGAGCACTATTCTCGGGAGTCTCACATCACTAAAGAGACAAAACTTAGAAGTTCAGGGTTCACTGTGGAGGAATAAAGACCCCAGGTCTCCAATTAGGATCCCAGAAGACCTACACCCTAGGAATAGAGGTAAAATCAAAATAACCTGATCCTTCTAAAGAATAAAATTTGATTTCAAACCAAATCAGGCTCAGACTGGATTAAGGTAATCCGTATTTATTCGAACTGCTTGCCAACATAAAAAATAATCCTCTGTTGAGAAAAGTTACATCGTGAGAGTCTCAAATTATCTCCATAATTTTTTATACACAATGCCCAGCGTTCATTAAACAACTTGGGTGACACATGGGACATGGTGAAAAGGTCAAACATACGTGTAATTGGAATTTCAGATGGAGAGAAAAAGAAGGGAAAGGAACAATGTTTGAAGAGCCTGCCGCCAAGTGATGAAAGATATCAAGTCACAGACCCAAGAAGCCCCATGGGGAAAAAAAAAAAACACCTTGTAATGTGACCACAGAATAAAAGGACACATCATTTTCAAAAGAATAATAATTAATTAATAGTTATGCAGCAGAAAGTTTGGAAGCCTAGAGAATAATCCCATGGAATATTTGTAGAGCTTTCGGTGGCTCAGAAAACGATTCCCCAAAATATGGCACCCTGGCATGCTGAGTGCTTTGAAAATTAAAAGGCCTCAGAAGTAAGCCTCAGAAACAAGAGCTCTTTCTGACCTTCCCCCGAACATTCCTGTCTCTCCGATCCTCTTTCCCAGAGCACTTGGAGGCACACTCTCTGGAATTTCCTTATCCGACTAAGAAAGCTCCTTTCCAAATGAAATACAATTAAAACCCCCTCCCTAGGAATCTCATCAAATAATCAGGAAAGATTAACCACTGGCAAAGAGAAGAAGCTGGAAGTCATCACCATGCCCAGACAAACTATTCAATTCTTTTTTTTTTTTTTTTTTTTTTTTTGAGATGAAGTTTCACTCTCATTGCCCGGGCTGGAGTGCAATGGTGCGATCTCAGCTCACAGCAACCTCCGCCTCCCCGGTTCAAGAGATTCTCGTGTCTCAACCTCCCAAGTACCTGGGATTACAGGTGCCTGCCACCAATCCTGGCTAATTTTTTTGCAGTTTTTAATACAGACGGGGTTTCATCACGTTGTCCAGGCTGCTCTTGAACTCCTGATTCAGGTAATTCACATGCCTTAGCCTCCCGAAGTGGTAGGATTACAGGAGTGAGCGACTGCATCCAGGCTTCATCAATTCTTTTGAAGGCGACTCTAAGAAATTATTTAGGAGACTTAATTTGCATACTAGGACAACCTGTGTTCCTGTGCAGTTCTGCCTTTTCCTGTAATGTCCAAACCAGCTTCCAAAGAGAATCATTTACAAAATAATATCTGCCTCCCTGCTCCATACATCTCTCCCCTAAGAAGAGAGTATTTAGGCCTGAACGTTCTGTCCCCTCTTTGCATCTGAATACTTTGTATATGGCTTCCATGTTTGTGCATGCTACAAAGATTTTGTATGCCTTCTTTCCCTATTAATCTGCTAGTTCATGTTAAGTGAACCTCTGGAGGACACAGAAGTTTTCCTTGGCTCCTACATGCTCAAGCAAAATAACAGCTAACCTAGAATTCTATTCTCAATTAAAAGTTCTTTCAGATATGAAGTTAAAATGAGGCCGGGTGCGGTGACTCACACCTGTAATTCCAGCACTTTGGGAGGTTGAGGCAGGCAGATCACTCACTTGAGGCCAGGAGTTCAAGACCAGCCTGGCCAACATGGTGAAACCCCATCTTTACTGAAAATACAAAAATTAGCTGGGTGTGATGGTGCATGCCTGTGGTCCCAGCTACTTGGGAGGCTGAGGCACGAGAATCGCTTAAGCCTGGGAGGTGGAGGTTGTGGTGAGCCAAGATCACACCATTGCACTCCAGCCTAGGCAAAAGGATGAGACCCTGTCTCAAATAAAAATAATAATAAAATAATAAAGGAAATACTAAAGGAGGCTCTTCAACAGAAGGGAAATTATCGAACACAAAGGAATAAGAAGGCAAGAAGGAATGACAAACAGCAGAAAGGTAAGTATACAATTAAATATAAATGGGTACTGACTGTATAAAATAATGATGTTTGTTGGCTGTGCGTGGTGGCTCATGCCTATAATCCCAACACTTTGGGAGGCCAAGGCGGGTGGATCACTTGAGGTCAGGAGTTCGAAACCAGCCTGTCCAACGTGGCAAAACCCCTTCTCTACTTAAAATACAAAATTAGCCGGGCATGGTGGTACATGCCTGTAATCCCAGCTACTCGGGAGGCTGAGGCAGGAGAATCTCTTGAACCTGGGAGGTGGAGGTTATAGTGAGCCAGGATCGTGCCACTGCACTCCAGCCTGGGCAACAAGAGCAAAACTCCATCTCGAAAAAAAAAAAAAACAAAAGTTTGTTGGTGTTGAAAGTATATGTGGAATTAAAATGCAGGATAGAGAGAAGTAATTCTAGAAAGGTGCAGTAAGGACTTCCAAAAATTCAATTTTCCATGAAAGCAATAAGGACATTGGCAACAAAGGACAAAAAATCAACTTTTCTAGGCTTTGGAAGTTAACCACCAGGTTTCAATAAAGAAGGAGCTTCTCGTCAAGAGGCTACATTGCATCTCTGAAAGAAGAGTGACTTTTGTAGCATTTTAGCTTGTTCTGTTTCCATACCCTCTCCCAGATCCACGGCAGCCTTAAAAACTAGAAGCCTCACGGAGAATCACAACTTACTGGAGCAGAAACCTGCGGGCTGAAACCTCGGTGGCAAGCAGAGCTGAAGTAGGGAAATCTAACCTGTAACTGACGAGTTGCTGGAAGCTTGGTGTAGACAAGTCCGATAGACAAAACGCCAGGAGGCCCTAGGCATCAGAAGGCCCCCACATTTTTTTTTATTGTCTCATATCATTTATTTGTTTGTTGTTTGATTTATTTTTTTCTCTTTCTTTTTCCTTGTTTTTTAAATTGTACTTTAGGTTCTGGGGTACATGTGAAGATCATGCAGGATTGTTGCATAGGTACACACATGGCAATGTGGTTTGCTCTCTCCATCCCCCCCTCACCTACATCTGGCATTTCTCTTCATGTTATCCCTCACTGACCTCCCCATCCCCCTGTTGTCCCTCCGTTGCCCCCCCAGCAGACTCCAGTGCGTGATGCTCCCCTCCCTGGGTCCATGTGTTCTCATTGTTCAACACCCACCTGTGAGTGAGAACATGCAGTGTTTGATTTTCTATTCTTGTGTTAGTTTGCTGAGAATGATGATTTCCAGATTCATCCATGTCCCTATGAAGGACACGAATTCATCATTTTTTATGGCTGCATAGTATCCCATGGTGTATATGTGCCACATTTTCCTTGTCCAGTCTATCATCGATGGGCATTCGGGTTGGTTCCAGGTCTTTGCTATTGTAAACAGTGCCTCTATGAACATACGTGTGCATGCATCTTTATAATAGAATGATTTATAATCCTTTGGGTATATACGTTTGATTTATTTTTTTAACTTTTATTTTAGGTTCAAGGGTACATGTGCAGGTTTGTTATATAAATAAACTCATGTCAGGGGAGTTTGTTGAGCCGATTATTTCATCACCCAGGTACTAAGCCTAGCACCCAATAATTCTTTTCTCTGAGTGCCTCCCTCCTCCAATCCTCCACCCTCAGATAGTCTAAAGTGTCTGCTGTTCCCTTCTTTGTGTCCGCATGTTCTCATCATTCAGTTTCCACTTCTAAGTGAGAACATTCAGTATTTGGTTTTCTGTTCCTGTGTTAGTTTGCAAAGGCTAATGGCCTCCAGCTCTATCCATGTTCCCCAAAAGACAACATCTCATTCTTTTTTATGACTGTATAATATTCCATAGTGTATCTGTACCACATTTTCTTTATCCAATCTGTCATTGATGGGGTCCCCACATATTTGTGAGATTTATCTTGCAGGTCTCACAGTGAATTTCTGAGAAAAATCTCCTTATGCTTTTTGGAGGGGGAGGAGGAAAGAAATTTGGAAGCAAATTTGTTGTCATTAAAACTGTCTTGCAAGAAATGTTAACATAAGTTCTTCAAAGAGAACCAAAATAATGTAGGTCAGAAACTCAGATTCATATAGAGAAAGGAAGAGGACCAGAGAATGAATAAATGGAAGTAAAAGAAAAACTTTCATTTTTCTTAATCTTAATTGATCTAACAGATAACAGTTTGTTCAAAATAACAACAATGTATTCAGTTATGTATGATTACACTTATGTGTGTGTGCGTGTGTGTGTATATATATTTTATATATATATATATATATATATATGCTTATGTATAAAATGAAATGAATAAGAACAATATAAGGAACAGGAGAGATGAGTTAGGAATGTTTTATTACAAGGTATTTACACAACCCTTGAAAAAACACAGTGTTAGCTGAAAGAGGACTAAATTTAATTGTAAATGTATATTGCAAACTCAAGGACAACTCTTTAAAATTAAAGTAAAATTAAGTAGCCAGCTATTTTTCTGATGTGGTGGCTCACGCCTTTAATCACAGCACTTCAGGAGGCTGAGGTGGGCAGATCACTTGAGGTTAGGAGTTTGAGATCACCCTGGTCAGCAGGGTGAAACCCCATCTCCACTAAAAATCCAAAATTAGCTGGATGTGGTGGTGGATACCTATAATCCCATCTACTCAGGAGGCTGAGGCAGGAGAATCCCTTGAGCCCAGGAGGTGGAGCTTGCAGTGAGCTGATACCATGCCACTGCACTCCAGCCTCAGCGACATAGTGAGATTCTATCTCAAAAAAAAAAAAAAAAAAGTAAAAAAGAAGTATAACTAATATGCCAAGAAAGGACATAAAACAGAATCATACAAAATGCCTAATTAAAACCACAAAAAGGCAAAAAAAGGGTGAAAGACAAAATTAGGAATGAAGAACAAGAACAAATAGAAAACAGTAATGAATATAGTAGATAATAGTCAATTATACAAATAATCAGTTTGAAAGTCAGTGGTGTAGCTGGTCGCAGTGGTACATGAGGCAGAAACTGATGGAACTCCAAGGAGAAATACATGAGTCCACTATTATAGTTGGAGACTCCAACCTCCCTTTTCATAATGGGACAAATCCAGCAGCCAAAAAAGCAGTAAGGACTTAGGCAAACTCAACACCGCCACCAATCCACGGGATATGATGGCTACTTATAGATAACTTCATTCAGCAACAGTAGAATACACATTCTTCTCTTCTTAAGCCCATGCGGAACATTCACCAAGATGTTGGGCCATTAAAAAAGAACAACTTCTGGGCCATTAAAAAAGAAAACCACCTTCCATTCCCTCTAAGTGAACAGGAAAAAATTTTTAAATAGTAATAATAATTTTTTTAAAAAACCTTAACTTTTTTTTTAAGACAGGGTCTTACTCTGTCATGTAGGCTGGAGTGCAATGGTGCCGTCTCAGCTCACTGCAGCCTCTGCCTCCCAGGTTCAAGCGATCCTCCCACCTCAGTCTCCTGAGTAGCTGGGACCACAGGTACACACCACCACGACCAGCTAACTTTTTGTATTTTGGGTAGAGGTGGTGTTTCACCATGCCGGCCAGGCTGGTCTCGAACTCCTGAGCTCAGGTCATCCTCCCACCTTAACCTCCCAAAGTGCTGGAATTACAGGCCTGAGCCACTGTGCCTAGCCAACATTTAAAACAATGGAAATCATATGTCTGTCCTCAGACTACAGTGGAATTAAACTAAGAGTCAGTAACAGAATAATAGCTGGAAAATCCAAAAATAGTTGGAGATTAAACAACACACTTCAAAATAGCACATGGGGCCGTCGAGATAGCTCACACCTATAATCCCAGCACTTTGGGAGGCCAAGGCAGGCGGATCACTTGAGGTCAGGACTTCAAGACCAGCCTGGCCAACCTGGAGAAATCCAGTCTCCACTAAAAATACAAAATCTAGCTAGATGTGGTGGCCCGTGCCTGTAATCTCAGCTACTTGAGAGGCTAAGGCATGAGAATCACTTGAACCTGGGAGGTGGAGGCTACAGTGAGCTGAGGTTACACCACTGCACTCCAGCATGGGTGACAGAGTGAGACTCCGCTTTACAACAAAAAACCATATGGGGTGGTTGTAGGTGAGTGAGGCTGGTTTCACTATGTTGGCCAGGCTGGTCTCAAACTCCATACCTCAGGTGATCTGCCTAGCTCAGCCTCCCAAAGTTCTGGAATTTCAGGCATGAGGCACCACGCCCGGCCACCTTCTTGAAAGTTTGCTAGATTTCCCATTAATGTCCCTTTCTGACCCAGGATCCAGTCCAAGATCCCATCTAGCATTTAATTGTCATGTCTACTTACTTTCCTCCAATCTGGAACCGTTGCTCAGTCTTTCTTTGTCTTTATGACCTTAACACTTTTTGAAGAATGCTTAGTTTTGTAAAATGTCTCTTAGTGCAGATTTCTCTGACGTTTTCCCATAACTAGGTTGAGAGTATGCAGTTTTGTCAAGCATATTACAAAGTGATGCTGTCCCAGAAGGAAACTTCCTTAATTTGATAAAGAATATGTTCAAGAGGACAGCTGAAATTTTTGAAAGTGGAAGATAATGAATGTTGGTGAGAATGTGGAGAAATCAGAACCCTTGTACATTTCTGGTAGAAATGTAACGGCTTGGTGGTTTCTCAAAAAACTAAACATAGAATTATCATATGACCCAGAAAGTCCTCTCCTAGGTACATACCTAAAAGAATTTAAAACGGGCTCAAAAAAAAATCCTTGAACAGTAGTCTCCATTTATCTGCAGGGAATACTTTCCAAGGCTTCCAGTGGATGCCTTAAACCTTGGAAAGTACCAAATCCCATCTATACTTTAGGTTTTTTTTTTTTTTTTAACTTCTCCAGCCACTCCCATAATATCTTACTGTGTTGTGCTCACCCTTCTACTCCTTATGATGTGGAAGGCTGAAATGCCTATGTGATGAGATAAAGTGAGGTGAATGACACGCATTGCAATGTAGCATTAGGCTACTATTGACCTTCTGATATGTGAGGAGGATCATCTGCTTTGGGCGATCCTGGATAATCAAACCGTGATTGTGTTGATGGTTGGATGTTAGGAGCAAACAAGATGATGTTGATAACTAGTGGGCAGGTAGTTAACACAGCGTGCATAAGCGGAACAAAGGAATGAGTCATATCCCAGATGGGACAGAGCCAGGCAGCAAAAGATTTCATTACACTGCTCAGAATAGCACACAATTTAAAACAAATGAATTGTTGGGCAAACCTGATAGCTCACACCTGTAATCCCAGCATGTTGGGAGGCTGAGGATCTGAGGTCAAGAGTTTGAGACCAGCCTGACCAACATGGTGAAACCCCCCATCTCTACTAAAAACACACAAAAAGTTATCTGGGCGTGGTGGCAGGCACCTGTAATCTCAGCTACTCTGGAGGCTGAGGCACAAGAATCACTTGAACCCGGAGGCAGAGGTTGCAGTCAACCGAGATCACGCCACTGCACTCTAGCCTGGTTGACAGAGTAAGACTCTCTCTCAAAAAAAGAAAAAAACTTATAAATACTTTATTTCTGGATTTTTTCATTTAATATCTTTGGATGGTGGGTGACTGAAACAATGGAAAACAAAACCACAGATGGTGGGAAGGAGAAACTACTGTACATGAGTGTTCATAGCAACACTACTCACAGTGCCAAAAGACAAAAACCATCCAATGTCCAGCAACATCTGAATGTATAAACAAATGTGATATACATGTAATGGAATATTATTCTGCCATAAAAAGGAATGAAGTACTGATTTGTGCAACAGCATGAATGAATCTTGCAAACAGTGTAGTAAGAAAAGTCAGACACAAAAAACCAGGGATATTGTATGATTTTACTTATATGAAATATCCAGAACAAATAAATCCATAGAAACAGAATACAGATTGCCGGTGGCCAGAGGCGGGAGGTTTGGGGGAATGCGGAGTAATTGCTGAATAGGAACAGAGTTTATTTTGGAATGACAGAAATGTTCTGGACCAGACAGAGGTAGTGATTGCACAGCGTTGTGAATTATCAAGTGCCACTAAATGTTATGTTAGGTGGATATCACTTCAAAATTTAAAATTCTATAGCAAATATCATACTTAATGGTGAAATATTAAAAGCATTCCACTGAGGTTAGAGCAATGATGCCCATTATTACTACTTCTTTTTAACACAGAAGTAGAGGCCTTAGCCAATGCAACAATTACAAACAAGAAAAATCGGAAGAAAAAGAAAGGAGGGGGAGAAAAAAGAGAAGATGTATGGGGGAGGGAGAGGATAAGTAATATGTTTAAGAATCAGTAAGTTGGCCGGGCGCGGTGGCTCAAGCCTGTAATCCCAGCACTTTGGGAGGCCGAGGCGGGTGGATCACGAGGTCAAGAGATTGAGACCATCCTGGTCAACATGGTGAAACCCCGTCTCTACTAAAAATACAAAAAATTAGCTGGGCACGGTGGCGTGTGCCTGTAATCCCAGCTACTCAGGAGGCTGAGGCAAGAGAATCGCCTGAACCCAGGAGGCGGAGGTTGCGGTGAGCTGAGATCGCGCCATTGCACTCCAGCCTGGGTAACAAGAGTGAAACTCCGTCTTAAAAAAAAAAAAAAAAAAAAAAGAATCAGTAAGTTAGCTGGGCATGGTCATGTGCCTCTCTAGTATCAACTACTTGGGGGCTGAGACAGGAGGATCACTTGAATCCGGGAGGCCGAGGCTGCAATGAGCCAAAACGGTGCCACGATACTTCAGCCTGGGTGACAAAGTGAGACCCTGCCTCAAAATAAATAAATAAATAAATAAAATTTAAAAAAATCACAAAGGAAGAAATAAAAATTCCTATAATACACAGATGACATTATTATAGACCTAGAAAATCTAAACAAATCTACAGATAAACTGCTACCATGACCAGGCATGGTGGTCCACACCTATAATCCCAGCACTTTAGGAGGCCAAAGCAGGTGGATCATTTGAGGTCGGGAGTTGGAGACCAACCTGGCCAGCATGGTGAAACTCCATCTCTACTAAAAATACAAAAATTAGCCAGGCATAGTGGCGCATGCCTGTAATCCCAGCTACTCTGGCAGCTGAGGCAGGAGAATTGCTTGAATCCAGGAGGCAGAGGTTGCAGTCTGCAGAGATCTTGCCACTACACTCCAGCCTGGGTGACAGAGTGAGACCCTGTCTCCAGAAACAAAACAAAATTTAAAAAAAACTGTTACCATCAATAAATGAATTTAACAAGGTCACTAAATACAAGGTCAAAATTTTTTTAAAAAATCATTGCATTTCTATCTAATCAGAATTTGACAAAAATTAAATATTATATACAGTAGCATCAAGGACATAAATAGGCAGGGATAAACCCAACAAAAGTGTGCAGAGCCGCTACACAGAAAATCATACAACTTTATTGAGAATTATAAAAGAAGACTCTCAAAAATGAAAGGATCGAAGTACTCAGTATTGACTAGGGGCGGTGGTTCATACCTGTAATCCCAGCACTTTAGGAAGCTGAGGCAGGTAGATCACTTGAAGCCAGGAGTTTGAGAACAGCCTGGCCAACATGGTGAAACCCCATCTCTACCAAAAATACAAAAATTAGTCAAGCGTTGTGTTGGGTGCCTGTAGTCCCAGCTACTTGGGAGGCTGAGGTGGGAGAACAACTTGAACCTGGGAGGCGGAGGTTCCAGTGAGCCAGCGTCACAACACTACACTCCAGCCTGGGTGACAGAGCTAGACTCTGTCTCAAAAAAAATAAAAAAGAAAAGAGATAGTATTGTTAAGATATCAGTTCTCCCTAATTTGTCCTATAGATTCAAAGCAATCACAATTGAAATCCCAGTGAGGTTTTTGTTTGTTTGTTTGTTTGTTTGTTTGTTTGTTTGTTTTGGTGGCAGGGGTATGGGGGGGAAAGGAATGAGGGAGGCTGAAATGGACAAACCAATTCTAGAATTTATGTGAAAATACAAAGGGCCAAGAATAGCTAAGAAAGTCTTGAAAATAAGAACAAAGTTAAAGGATTTGGACTACAGTAGTTTCCTCTTAGCTGTGGGGGATATGTCTCAAGTCCCCCAGTGGATGCCTGAAATCACAGGTAACATCAAACCCTGTGTATACTGTGGGTTTTTTCTGTTACACACCTATAATACAATTTGACTTATAAATTAGTCCCATTAAGTGATTGACAACAAAAACTAATAATAAAATAGAACAATTATAACAGTATATTAGAAAGAAAGTTATGTGAATGTGGTCCCTCTCTTTCAAAATATATCATTGTACTGTATCTTGAATACCATAAACCATGGAAAAAGAAACTGTTGACAAGGGCGTAATACTGTGCAATAACTGAAATAGCCCAAATTAAATTAATACAATGACAGGCAAACAGGCCAATGTGAAATAATAGAGTGCCCGGAAACAGGATACACATATATGGACAATTAAGGCAAAAAATGACACGTTAGCACAGTGGGGAAGAGATGGATCTTTTCAATTAGTGGTTTGGGTCAGCTGAATAACTATATAGGGAAAAAGGTGAAAAATGTCTGTTCATGTCTTTTGCCCACTTTTGAATGGGTTTGTTTGTTTTTTCTTCTAAATCTGTTTTAGTTCTTTGTAGATTCTGGATGTTAGCCCTTTGTCAGAAGAGTAGATTGCAAAAATTTTTTCCATTCTTTTGGTTGATGGTTCACTCTAATGATTGTTTCTTGTGCTGTACAGAAACTCTGGAGTTTAATTAGATCTCATTTGTTCATTTTGGCTTTTGTTGTCAATGCTTTTGGTGTTTGAGTCATGAAGTCCTTGCCTATGCCTATGTCCTGAATGGTTTTGATATGAACAGAAACTTTCCAAAAGAAGACATATATGAGGCCAATAAACATATGAAAAAATGCTCATCATCACTGGTCATTAGAGAAATGCAAATCAAAACCACATTGAGATACCACCTCATGCCAGTTAGAATGGCTATCATTAAAAAATCTGGAGACAACAGATGCTGGAGAGGATGTGGAGAAACAGAAACACTTTTTTTTTTTTTTTTTTTTTTTTTTTTTTTTTTTGAGACGGAGTTTCGCTCTTGTTACCCAGGCTGGAGTGCAATGGCGCAATCTCGGCTCACCGCAACCTCCGCCTCCTGGGTTCAGGCAATTCTCCTGCCTCAGCCTCCTGAGTAGCTGGGATTACAGGCACGGGCCACCATGCCCAGCTAATTTTTTGTGTTTTTAGTAGAGACGGGGTTTCACCATGTTGACCAGGATGGTCTCGATCTCTAGACCTCATGATCCACCCGCCTCGGCCTCCCAAAGTGCTGGGATTACAGGCGTGAGCCACCGCGCCCGGCCAGAAACACTTTTAAACTGTTGTTAGGAGTGTAAATGAGTTCAACCATTGTGGGAGACAGTGTGGCGATTCCTCAAGGATCTAGAAATAGAAATTCCATTTGACCCAGCAATTCCATTACTAGATATATACCTGAAGGATTATAAATCATTCTATTATAAAGACACATGCATAGGTATGTTCATTGTGGCACTGTTTACAATAACAAAGACCTGGAACCAACCCAAATGCCCATTGATGATAGACTGGACAAGGAAAATGTGGCATATATACACCATGGAATACTATGCAGCCATAAAAAACGGTGAGTTCATGTCCTTTGTAAGAACATGGATGAATCTAGAAACCATCATTCTTAGCAAACTAACACAAGAACAGAAAATCAAACACTACATGTTCTCACTTATAGGCGGGTGTTGAACAATGAGAACACATGGACACAGTGAGGGGAGCATCACATACTGGGATCTGTTGGGGGGGCTAAAGGAGGGACATCGGGGAGTGGAGAGGTTGGGGAGAGATAACATGGGGAGAAATGCCAGATATAGGTGACAGGGGGATGGGGGCAGCAAACCGCCTTAACATGTATGTACCTATGCAACAATCCTACATGATCTGCACATGTACCCCAGAACCTAAAGTACAATAAAAATAATAATTACAGAATATAGTTGTAATTTTTAAAAGCTAACAAAGATAATGTGTAATTAAAAAAAAAAAGTGAATCTTGACTCCTATTTCATACCATACACAAAAATCAAATCCAGATAGGCTCTGAATATGAAAGGTGAAACAATAAAACTTTCAGAAACTGGGATAGAAAAACATATTTATGTCCTTATTTTAGGCAAAATGTATTAAACAGGACATAAAGAAGCACGAATCATAAAAGAAAAGTAGATAAATTGGACTATATTAAAGAGCTTCTGTTTATCAAACAACACTCTTATGAGAGTAAAAAGGAAAGGTATTGGAATAGGAAAAGATTTCTCACATTGGGGTATGGTGGCTCACACCGATAGTCCCAACACTTTCAGAGGCCAAGGCAGAGGGATCGCTTGAGCCCAGGAGTTCAAGACAAGCCTGGACAACATAGCAAGACCCTTTCTTTACAAACAGATAAATAAATATTTTTTAAAATATTTTTGCAATACATATAAATAACAAAGATCTAACATCCAAAATGCATAAAGAACTGCAAATTCATAAGAAAAAGATTAACAACTCAACAGAAAAAAAGCAAATGACTAGGAACACAAAGGATGTTCAAATAGCCAAGAAACTTGTTTAAAAAAGTGTTAATCCTCATTAGTCATCAGTGAATCACAAGTTAAAACCACAGTGACATATCCACCCACCAGTATACTCAAAATTGACAGGACATGTCACTTACTGGCAAATATGTGGTGGAACTGAAACTCCCAAACATCGTTGGTAGAAATGTAATCTGGTACAACTTTGGAAAATGGTTTGGCACTATCTCTTAAAGCTAAATGTAAGTAGCCGGGCACAATGGCTCATGCCTGTAATCCTAGCATTTTGGGAAGCTGAGATTGGCGGATCACTTGAGGCCAGGAGTTCGAGACCAGCCTAACCAACGTGGTGAAACCCCGTCTCTACTAAAAATACAAACACTAGCTGGGCGTGGTGGCAAGTGCCTGTAGTCCCAGCTACTTGGGAGGCTGAGGCAGGAGAATTGCTTGGACTCAGGAGGTAGAGGTTGCAGTGAGCCAGGACTGAGCCACTGCAGTCCAGCCTGGGTGACAGAGTGAGACTGTCTCAAAAAAGAAAAAAAAAAAAAGGTTAAATGTAAATAAATCATTTAACCAGCTAGATTATATACCTAATAAAATTGGCACATTTATAAACGAACAGTCATGTGTGAGGACATCTATAGTGGCATCATTTTTCATAGACAAAGATGGAAACAATCCAAATATTCATAAGCAGAAGAATGGATCAACAATGTGTGGATATGCGTACAATAAAATACTATGCAGAAAGGAATATGAGTGACAGGTAGTACCCCCAGCTGCATTTCATAATGTTAAGTGAAAGAAGCTGAACCTAAAAGGGGTCATTGTCTATGGTTCCACTGACGTGAAGTTCAAACACAGTTAAACTCATTTCTGGTGTTGAAGTCCAAAGCATGGTGCCCTGAGAAGGAAAGGGGCTGGGGCTATAAGAGACCAGCTTCTGGGATCCCACAAATTTGTACTTCTGACTGGCGGTCACACGAGAGTGCTCATTTTGAGAAAACTCACCAAGTTATGCCTTTTCTATGTTTATGTTCAATAAATAAGTGTGGGAGTTTTTTTGTTGCTTGTTTTTGTTTTTGTTTTTGCTTTTTGGTAGAGATGGGGTCTCACTATGTTGCCCAGGCTGCTTTTGAACCCCTGGACTCAAGCAATCCTCCCAAAGTGCTGAGATTACCGGTGTGAGCCACTGCACCTAGCCTAAATAAGTTGTTTTTTAATTAATGTAGCTTATACAACCTGTCTTTGATAAATCTGCAGATACACTTACAAATGCACAAATAACCCAAAAAAAAAAAATCTTGCCATTGTCCCTTTCTTACACAGGCTGGGGTCCTAGCCCTACTTACAAATCTCCACCATCTTCTCAACATGGTGCTAGAATTTCCAAGAGAAACCTCATGTGTATTTACAACATAGTCTGTTAAACATTTCAACTCCTGCAGATTCCAGAAAAACAGTTGTATAGGGTCAAAATCAAAATCCAAGTCAGGGCTCAGCCGGAAGATCCTGTTACTCAAAAATAAGGTCACATGCCTCAACTTGTTTTTTTGAATTTTTCCCAGACTTACCCCTTTATCATGAGCATATTTAAATTCACCTTATCCCCTTTAACAGCTATTTAATAATCTATTTCATAACTTTACAGTATTTTACTTAACAATCCCATTTTAAAGGACATTTAGGTTGTTTCCAGCTTTTTGCTTTTATGAAAATGTTCCAGTGACTATCCAAGCATATGCGTGATTCTCATTTGATGATTTATCCTTCCATTAGAATAAGTTATTTGGGGCTGGGAGCAGTGGCTCACGCCAGTAATCCCAATACTTTGGGAGGCCAAAGCTGGTGATCACCTGAGGTCAGGAGTTCGAGACCAGCCTGACCAACATGGTGAAACCCTGTCTCTACTAAAAATATAAAAATTAGCTGAGTGTGGTGACAGGTGCCCGTGGTCCCAGCTACACAAGAGGCTGAGGCAGGGAAATCACTTGAACTCAAGAGACAGAGGTTGCAATAAACCAAGACTGAGCCACTGCACTCCAGCCTGGGCAACAGAGGGAGACTCCATCTCAAAAAAATAATAAGTTATTTGAAGTGAAATACTAGGCCAAGTGGTGGGCACAGGGACAAGGATTTAGATATATGTTACCAACACGTGTCCTGAAAAGCTGTACTTATCACACCCACCCACCCCCTACCACCCACAGTCTAGGAGAGCAACTACCTCCTTGCCAACACTGGTTGTTGTCAGCCTTTGATTTGGTTTTGGTTTTGGTTTTGAGATAGTGTTTCGCTATGTTGCCCAGGCTGACCTCGAACTCATGGGCTCAAGAGATCCTCCCACCTTGGCCTCCCAAGGTGGGACTACAGGTGCATATCATCTCTCCCAGCTGTTGGCAGTCTTTTTGATCCCTGCCAAATCTGATGTATGAAAATCACATCTTGTCATTTTAATTATTCTTTTTTTTTTTTTTAATTTTTAATGACCAAAACAAAGCATCTAAAACCACAGCTTCTGGAAGAACCACTTGTTCTTGCCTGCCTTGTAGCTCTCTTCAAACTTGACCTTGGCCACTCATTGGGCCTTGCATTTCAGAGCAGGATGTCTCTGAAGACATCCTTATTGATGACAGTTTTGTCCAAGGGGATAGCCACAGAGTACCTTGTGGGCATTAGGTGATTGTGGTTATAAATTTTCACAAAAGCTTGATCTTTGACCTCTTGGCAATCTTCATCTTGCCCATGGCATCTGTCACTTTGTGGGGATAGTGGGCAATTGCAGCCACCAGAGCATGGCTGTAGGGGTGATCTGAAGTGCCATCATCCATGTTCTTCACGATGACAGCTTTGCGTCCAGGGTAGCGTTCCGCCAGGACAAGCACCACCTTCATGAACTTGCACATTTCTGCAGAAAGCAAGGAGAAAGGGCCGCTTAAAAATCCATAAAGCCAAAGACACCTAGAGCTAACTCCTGCCAGCAAGCTCAGGTCTCAGGCTGGAACTTCAGCCATTTAAATTATTCTTTTGATTATTCTCAAGGTTCAGTATGCGTTTATTGGCCATTTGTAGCTCTTTGACAGAATCTTTCATTTTTAGTGAGGTCTACTTCTAAATGATTTTAAAATAGTCCTTCATATATGTATTTCTATTACACATATATATAGGTTTCTTTTTTCATTTATTTTTCTTTTTTCTTTTTTCTTTTTTTTTTTTTTTTTTTTTTGAGATGGAGTCTTGCTCTGTCACCCAGGCTGGAGTGCAGTGGCATGATCGCTGCTCACCACAACTTCCACCTCCTGGGTTCAAGCAATTCTCCTGCCTCAGCCTCCTGAGTAGCTGGGATTACAGGCACGTGCCACCATGCCCAGCTAATTTTTGTATTTTTGGTAGAGATGGAGTTTCACCGTGTTGGTCAGGCTGGTCTCAAACTTCTGACAATGTGATCTGCCTGCCTCAGCATCCCAAAGTACTGGCATTACGGATGTGAGCCACCATGCCTGGCCACATAAATGTGTTTCTAAAGCAAGTATATTTTCTCAGTTTGCTATTTGACTTTACATATTGTTTTGTTCTCTGTCATGACATCCAGAGATTCTTAATTGTCATATGCAACATTTGTCCATTTTTTTTCACTGTTGTCTGTCTTTGGTATCAACGTCAAGAAAGATCTTCCCTCCTCCAAGATTACAAAAGTATTTTTTATCTGTTTCCTATGCCAAGGTCACACTGCCCAAAAACAGTGAAGCCAGAATTCAAACATTTGAGTTTGTCTTGCTTCAAATGTTGTGTGTGTAACTTCTCATTACACTGTTAAGAACAACAGTTACCTTTGGATATTAAGAACGTAGGTTTTCTTTAACTTATTTTTACCTACCTGTGTTTTTACATATATATATCATAACAAATATATAAGGCCAGGCATGGGGGCTCTAACCTGTAATCCCAGCACTTTGGGAGGCTGAGGCAGGGAGTTTGAGACCAGCTTGGGCAACATGATGAAACCCTGTGTCTAATACATACATATATTTTAATTAGGCCAGGCATGGTGGCTTACGCCTGTAATCCCAGCACTTTGGGAGGCGGAGGCGGGTGGATCATGAGGTCAGGAGTTTGAGAGCAGCCTGGCCAACATGGCGAAACCTCGTCTCTACTAAAAATACAAAAATTTTAAAAAATTACTTGAGTGTGGTGGTGGACGCCTGTAATCCCAGCTATTCGGGAGGTTCAGGCAGGAAAATCATTTCAACCTGGGAGGCAGAGGTTTCAGTGTGCTGAGATCGTGCCATTGCACTCCAGCCTGGGTAACAGGGTGAGACTCAGTCTCACACACACAGAAGAATTAAACGGGCGTGGCAGCACATGCCTGTAGTCCCAGCTACTTGGAAAGCTGAGATGGGCAGTCACCTGAACTCGGGAGGCTGAAGCTGTAGTGAGCTGTGGCTGTGCCACTGTACTTTAGCCTGGGCAACAGAGTGAGACCGTCTGAGGAAGAAAAGAAGAGAGAGAGAGAGGAAGGAAGGAAGGAAGGAAGGAAGGAAGGAAGGAAGGAAGGAAGGAAGGAGAAAGAGAAAGAAAGAAAGAAAGAAAGAAAGAAAGAAAGAAAGAAAGAAAGAAAGAAAGAAAGAAAGAAAGAAAGAAAGAAAAGAAAGGAAGGAAGGAAGGAGGGAGGGAGGCATGATGGCAGGCGTCTGTGGTCCCAGCTATTTGGGAGGCTGAGACAGGAGGATCACCTGAGCCCTGGAGGTTGAGGCTTCAGTGAACCATAATCATACCACTGTACTCCAGCCAAGGTGATAGAGTAAGACCCTTGTTCTGGAGTCATTTTAAAAAAGACATATAGAGACAATAAGGCATGATAATCTAGTGATTAAGAGTGGGATTCTAGAACCAGATTACCAAGGCTCATGTTCTTAGCTGGTTGATTCTGGGCAAGTTATTTGAACTCTCTGTGCCGCTGTTTACTTATCCATAAAAGGCAGAAAATAACAGTACCTATGTTGTAAAACTGTCATGCAGATGAACAAATTAAGACATATTAGGCTGGGCACGGTGGCTCACACCTGCAATTCCAGCCTTTTGGAGGCCAAGGCAGGCAGATCACCTGAGGCCAGGAGTTTGAGGTCAGCTGGCCAACATGGTGAAATCTTGTCTTTACTAAAAAATACAAAAATTAGCAGGGCGTAGTGGCACACGCCTGTAATTCAAGCTTCTCAGGAGCCTGAGGCAAGAGAATCGCTGGGAAGTGGAGGTTGCAGTGAGGCGAGATCATGCCACTGCCCTCCGGCTTGGTTGATGGAGTGAGACTTTGTCTCAAAAAACCAAAAACAAACAAAAACAAAAACAATACAGAGTATTTCAATCCTGACCATAGTATATCCTTTCATTTTGGAACGTCGTCTTTTATAGAGTAAGACTCTGTCTCAGAAAAAGAAAATAAAAGAGAGAGAGAGACACACTAGAACAGTGCTTGGCATATCATAAACTCAATATAAGCCCTTGTTTTAATGAACATATATTACTTTTAAGGTTTTTTTTTTTTTTTGATACGGAGTTTCGCTCTTGTTACCCAGGCTGGAGTGCAATGGCGCGATCTCGGCTCACTGCAACCTCCGCCTCCTGGATTCAGGCAATTCTCTTGCCTCAGCCTCCTGAGTAGCTGGGATTACAGGCGCGCGCCACCATGCCCAGCTAATTTTTGTATTTTTAGTAGAGACGGGGTTTCACCATGTTGACCAAGATGGTTTCGATCTCTTGACCTCGTGATCCACCCGCCTCGGCCTCCCAAAGTGCTGGGATTACAGGCGTGAGCCACCGCGTCCGGCCCAGTTTTCAGAAGGGAAGGAGTAGAAGGACACACCAGTGGCAGCATGAAGTGTGGTCCTAATTTCACTTTCCATTCACTGTGCAGTGTAGTGATACCTGGCAGCACGAGAGGGTCTTCCTCAGGGGCCACAGGCCCACGCAGTACACAATAGGTCCGTTCTCCTCCACTGGCCCAAGAGGAAAGTTGGGTTTTCAGACTTTATTACGTATATCTATCTATCTATACAGGCATATATTTAGATATATTTTTGAGACAGGGTCTCACTCTGTTGCCTGGGCTGGAGTGAAGGGGCATGATCTCAGCTCACTGTAGCCTCCGCCCTCTGCGTCCAAGCGATTCTCCTGCCTCACTCTCTCAAGTAGCTGGAATTACAGGAGCCTGCCACCATGCCTGGCTAATTTTTGTATTTTTTGTAGAGACAGGGTTTCACCATATTGGCCAGGCTGGTCTCGAACTCCTGACCTTAAGTGATCTGCCTGCCTCAGCCTCCCAAAGTGCTGGGATTACAGATATGAGCCACCGTGCCCGGCCTGGACTTTAGAGAACCAAACATTCATAAAAGGGGCTTTGAAATTCCAAGGTCTGATCTTGTCCTAGAAGTCCACCTTCTCTCCCAGAAGCCTCAGCCGTCTTCTGGAAGGTCTGAGTCAGGGGAGGGACAAGAGACCCTCCAGCTCAGGTGACAGGTGCCTGCTGGGAGACCTTTAAGTCTGGACAATGGCCTGCCAGCCACATCCAAAGCTCTGAGGTCATTTCCCCTGATACCAGAGACTTGGCACCTGCCGGAATCCTGGGTGGATTAAAATGTCAGGAGAGCCCAAGATCTGACACCTCAGTCCCTGTGGCCCTAGGAGGAAAGCTGGGAGGAGCAGACTGCCCTCTGGGTGCCCTGAGCTCAGGCCTGAGTGCAAGGGCAGAGTCCACCAAGGCCAGAGGAGTAGAGAGGGTGCTGAGTGGTCCAGCCCCTGCCTGTGCCCTGCAAGGCTGGTGTTGGCCTCAGGGGTACCTAATTGGCATTAGAAGGAGCAAATGCCTTTGGCAGACCTCAGAGGCTCTGAAACAGGATCACAGCCCTTTACTGTTGACGCCACCCGCAGTTGCTAAGCAACGAAACAAGCATTTCAGGAGCTGGCAAGAGGGGATCCTCACAGCCTGGGCAGAGTCTGGCTCCTGGCAGTTGCCTGGGGCTCTGCTCACATCCCTGGCCCTGCAGAGGGGCCAGAGGTCTCAGCCAGGGGCCAGATGCTGCCCTGAGAAGTAACTTGCCTGGAGCGTGCAGGCTGCACCCAAAAAACCACAAAGAGGAGGCAATGGCTGGTTGGGAGGACACAGGATCAAGCTGGAAAGTTAAGGAGCCTCTTTGAACTTGACTTTCCTTCTCAATAAAATGAGGATAGTTAGGCAATATAGACTGACCTCTCAGAGTGAGTGTCAGGATTAAAAGAGAGAATGACGCCAGCACAGTGGTTCACACCTGTAATCCCAGCACTTTGGGAGGCTGAGGCAGGTGGATCACCCGAGGTCAGGAGTTCAAGACCGGCCCAGCCAACATGATGAAATCCTGTCTCCACTAAAAATACAAAAATCAGCCGGGTGTGGTGGTGGGTGCCTGTAAGTCCAGCTACTCAGGAAGCTGAGTCAGGAGAATCGCTTGAACCCAGCAGAGGTTGTAGCGAGTCGAGATTGCACCACTGCACTCCAGCTTGGGAGACAGAGCAAGACTCCGTCTCAAAAGTAAATAAATAAATAAAAATAAGAGAGAATGGCTAGATTGGACTTAGTGAGTTGTAAGGTGGAGTTCAACGTCAGTTGTTGTCATTATAAATAAGAAAACTGGGGTTTTGGCACCTGAGAAAGGAGAGTCACAATTTGGTGAACTTTATTTGGCCTCCACCTGGCAAAATAAGGTTCACCAAACTGTGTCCAGGGTGGCCTCTTTTCCTATCCTGTTAGAAATTTGTAAATATACATTATCAAGTGACATACAATTATGAAATAGAATGTTTTCCATGATATACATTTTATCAAATGTAATCTCCGTAAATATATAAATGAACTATATGAATAAATTTATTGTTTTATATTGTCTGGAAAGTTAGTCACTGTCTGTTAATAACCCCCTCATCAAGATAGGAGATTATGGGTGGTTTTGATCTCATTCTTTGTTTGTTTGTTTGTTTGTTTTCTGAGACACAGTCTCGCTCTGTCACCCAGGCTGGGTGTAGTGGTGTAATTTGAGCTCACTGCAACCTCCACTTCCCAAGTTCAAGTGATTCTCCTGCCTCAGCCTCCTGAGTAGCACGTACCACCACTCCCAGCTAATCTTTGTATTTTTAGTAGAGAGGGGGTTTCACTGCATTGGTAAGGCTGGTCTCAAACTCCTGACCTGAGCTGATCTGCCCACCTCGGCCTCCCAAAGTGCAGGGATTACAGGCGTGGGCCACGGTGCCTGGCCTGATCTCATTCTTTTTGCTATCTTATCTGCAAAGACTGATTGCTTGAGTGCTCTTTTTTTTTTTTTTTTTTTTTTTTTTGAGAAGAAGGCTCGCTCTTGTCACCAAGGCTGGAGTGCAGTGGCGGGATCTCTGCTTACTGAAACCTCTGGCTCCCGGGTTCAAGCCATTCTCCTGCTTCAGCCTCCCAAGTAGCTGGGACCACAGGCACATACCACCACGCCCAGCTAATTTTTTGTATTTTTAGTAGAGACGGCGTTTCACCATGTTAGCCAGGATGGTCTCGATCTCCTGACCTCATGATCTGCCTGCCTCAGCCTCCCACAGTGCTGGGATTACAGGGGTGAGCCACTGCACCTGGCCACTTGAGTGCTTTTTATAAACAAAGTGGCTTCTGGCCTGCAGCTCTATAGAGGTGGCAACTTCAACACTGGCCTCTCCTAGGAGATCGGGAAGACCAAATGTGTCCAAACACCCGCAACTGAATGACCCAGGGCCTGCTGAAGTGGCCTCCATGGGGCTGCTGTTTCACAGCAAAACCTTTTTTGTTTGTTTTTTGAGACAGGTCTTCTGTTGCCCAGGCTGGAGTGCAGTGGTGTGGTCTAGCAGTGGTCTCACTGCAACCTCCACCTTGGACTCAAGTGGTCTTCCCATCTCAGCCTCCCAAGTAGCTGGGACTACAGGCACGTGCCACCACACCCAGATTTTTTGCTGTTGCTACAGAGATGGAGTTTCACCATGTTGCCCAGGCTGGTCTCAAACTTCTGAGTTCAAGCAATCCTCCTGCCTTGGACTCACAAAGTGCTTTCTGAAACTATAGATGTGAGCCACCATGCCCAGTCATAAATACCTTTTCCTGTTCCAATAGCATTTTTTTTTTTTTTTTCAAATAAAACTGACAAGGAAGCCCAACTTCTAAACAGGGTGTGGGGAGACAGCCTGCAGAATGGAAGGGTTCAGACTCAGATCAGAGACACCGGGGGCTATGGGCTCAGACTCAGATCAGAGAGACCTGGGGCTACAGGCCCCTAAGCCTCCATTTTCTTATCGGTAAAGTGGGCTCTTAATGCTTGCCCCACACGGTGGTTGTGGAAACTCAGTGTCACATCTCCAGAGGTGTCTGGCACATGGCAAATGCCCCCAAATTACTAGTAATTATTTCACATATTTTTAACAAAATGTATAAACATGGAATGGCTCTGGTTAAAAGGGTGTGGTGCTTCCCCAGCCTTCTGCGGTCACCCTAAAGGAACCTCCAGGGAGCCCTGAGCTCCAAACAGCAGCATCTGAAGTGCCCTGGTATAGTTTGGAGCACTGAGTTAGGGTCGGATGCCACAGACCCAGGCCAGGCACTAGCGCTGACAAGTTGTGTGGCCTTGGGTGGATCACTTCCTTTCTGTGCCTCAGTTTCTTTCTGTGTCTCTGCAGCCCACATCAGTGGTTCTCACTGGGAGGTTTGGTTGGGGGAGGGGTCGATTTTGATTTGTCCCGTTGAATGGTTGGTTTCTCTTGGCCAGGCTTTCTACTGCTTCTCTAGAGAGTCTTGTAGTTTAAATTCATCCACAATCCTCTGTTCAATGGTCCATTTTACATACAACGTATATGTGTACATATAAACACCAAGTATTTTTGCGGTTTTAACCTATACTGCATTTTCTAGTATTGCGATTCCTACGTAAATCAAGACAAGATATGTTGTGTTTGCTTCAGTATTTTACCAAGAGATTTCATTCAGAATGTCAAACCACCAGTGGCAACAGAGCTCATGGTATCTGACTCACCAGAACATCACATTACAAAAAAATGAAAAGCATGTGCAGTGAATATGCTGATTAGTTTGATTAGTGATTACATTGGAAATATGCAATGTATACATAGTTCAAACAACATGGACACTATCAATATATATATTTGTCAATTAAAAATGAAAAACTAAAATATCACGTTACTAAATCACACGTATGTTTATGAAGATTCTATACACAACAGCAAGTACCTATTTTATTAATTCTATTAGTGTAGTTGGGCTAGAACATTTACGTATTTAACAGTATATATGTCTGTTTTTAAATTTTTATTTCAATCGTTCCGGGGGTACAGGTGGTTTTCAGTTACATGGATAAGTTCTTCAGTGGTGATTTCTGAGATTTTGGTGCACCTGTCACCTGAACAGTGTACACTGTACCCAACATACAGTCTTTTAAAAGCATGTTATTTTAAGTTATGTTATTATCGTTATTATTACTGAGATGGAATCTCACACCATCACCCAGGCTGGAGTGCAGTGGTGTGATCTCAGCTCACTGCAACCTCCACCTCCCAGGTTCAAGCGATTCTCGTGCCTCATCCTCCCAAGTAGCTGGGACTACAGGTGCTTGCCACCATGTTCAGCTAATTTTTGTACTTTTAGTAGACAGGGTTTCACCATATTGGCCAGTCTGTTCTCAAACTCCTGACCTCAAGTTATCCACCCGCCTTGGCCTCCCAGAGTGCTGGGATTACACGCATGAGCCACCATGCCCAGCCTAAGTTATGCGATTATAAATTGCTTTTCTTCCATATACATAATACACGTAGGTCAGTTATGTTATGCATATGGCAACAGTAAGAGAGTTTTTAACATAATTGTTGTAAAAGGGAATAGTGACAATGACATAAAATTGTGGGAGAGGCTAAAAAGGGAGGGTGGTGTTGGGATTGCAGGTTGATCACCTTGCATGATTGCCACATACTAGTTTCCTTCCTTCCTTCCTTCCTTCCTTTCTTTCTTCCTTCCTTCCATCTTTCCTTTTCTTTCTCTCTCTCTTTCTTTTTTCCCATTCTTTCTGCTATGGCCTTGCTCTGTTGCCCAGGCTGGAGTGCAGTGGTGCAATCATAGTTCACTGCAGCCTTGACCTCCTAAGCTTAAGCAATCCTCCCTCTCAGCCTCCTAAGTTTCTGGGTTTATAGGCACACACCATCATGCCCAACTAATTTTATGAATTTTTTGTAGAGATGATGTCTCGCTGTGTTTCCTAGGCTGGTCTGGAACTCCTGGGCTCAAGACATCTCCTGCCTCGGCCTCGGGAGTTGCTGGGATAACAGGCGCATGCCACCCAGCCGGCTCCTCCCTGGTTGTGGAGTGGGGTTCAGGAGTGCTCCTCCTACACAGACCTTAGTTGGGCTAGGGAAGCTGTATCAAATCCAGTAAGCCACCTAGGAACCTCTTTAGTCTGAGGCTTCTCAACCAAATGGGATTTACCAGTTGAGAACCGCCCTTGTTAAACTTAAATTGACACACACATTGGGAGTCTCCCGACTGGAGTGGCTTCCAGTCCCACTCATCATCCCAAACTGAGTCCAGGCAGGGAGGGCCTCAGGCAGCATTGGAGGGGCACCCCTCGGATTCTGGTTGCCAGGGATCCCCAGTGGCCAGAGCTGTGATCTCACAGGCCCCTAGGAACCCCGCGGGAGCTTACACTCTAGGACCACTCTGCGACTTGAGGGCAAATGAGAAACCCGGGCTGATGTGTGTGTGTATACGTGTGAAGCTGTCAAGACTTCTTTCTGTGAAGGAGCATCCTTAATTCTGAAGTCATGATTTCCCTATTATTTTCCATGTTAATGTAACCTTGCTTTTATGAAATAATGGTGATGGTAGGTAGAGAAGCTGGGGTATTTCACAAACATCCTTTTACATAGCAAAGTAGTTAGCAACCCTCTTTGATGCCCCCTGTTCTCTCTCTCTCTCTCTCATTCTGACCCCCAAAAGTGTTGCAGTGAAAGAAAAAGACAAGAAAACAGACTCATTCCCAAGGCAGTGCCAGGGCAGCAGTGGCCATCTGTACCTATCACAATGAGGTCACAGAAGAAGGGTGTGGTTAGCGCTACCTGGGAAAACTTCACAAAGGAGGTGGTGTTTGAGTGAAGTCTTGAGCTCCCCGGGCTGCTTACCAGGCAGTATGGATGGTGTGGAGTGGCATGGTGAAGGATGTATCCAGCTGTGTTTGGGATGCTGTCTCCCTGGAGAGGGACCAGGTCAGGCCGTGAAGCCTAGCAGGCAGTGGAGGCCAGGTAATACCAGACCTTGAGAGGCATGCCGGTGGGAAGCTGAGACTCACGAACCCCAGACTGTATGTTGAGGCCATCAATTTCAAATGTTTACTTTTTGGGATTTGAAATTCCAAGCTGAACACAGGGAGGTGGGTGACTTGGCAGCTTGGTTGTGCTGTACCTTAGCCAGCCTTCCCCGGACTACAGGGGGCTTCTGAGCCACTGGGCTCCCCAGAGTGACAAGAGACCTGCTGTGTAGACCACTCCTAGGAGACTCATGAAGGCACAAAAGCAGCAGATTTGTGGAGTGGTGCTGCCCGGTCAGGAGAGCGGTAAATGCCATTTCCACACAATGCAGCAAGCCAGGCTCCGGGTGGCACACCTGGGGGCTTTGGAGGATGCCTCATTAGAGTAACATGAGACTTGCTTTTACATTTTTTTTTTTTTTTTTTTGAGATGGAGTTTCGCTCTCGTTACCCAGGCTGGAGTGCAATGGCGCGATCTCGGCTCACCGCAACCTCCGCCTCCTGGGCTCAGGCAATTCTCCTGCCTCAGCCTCCTAAGTATAAGTAGCTGGGATTACAGGCATGCGCCACCACGCCCAGCTAGTTTTTTGTATTTTTAGTAGAGACGGGGTTTCACCATGTTGACCAGGATGGTCTCGATCTCTCGACCTCGTGATCCACCCGCCTTGGCCTCCCAAAGTGCTGGGATTACAGGCTTGAGCCACCGCGCCCAGCTGCTTTTACATTTTTATAACTCAATTTTATTCTGAGGCCCCGTTATGCTAGGTGGCAGAAATGTCATCTCAGACAATGTGGGGGGCCTGCCCCTTTCCTCAGGGCTTGCACTGAGGAACTTATCAAGGGCTTGCTATCAAGGGCTGGGGTCCCACCTGTCCTCACAGCTTGCTGCTGGGACACCTTCTCCTCCGTGCCCCAGTTCTAGGGCCTCTGCTGGTGTCAGGACGCCCGACAGTGTTTCACTGGGGAGACCGCCTTGGCTCCAGCTCGCTCCTCTTTCTCTGTGTCTGGTGCCTGCCCAGGGCCTTTCCCAGTAAAAGGTACTGGGTACTCTCCGGCCATTGGCTCCACAGTCTGGTTGGATGTTTTGCCTCCAACCTGAGCCTTAGACAAGCCACGAGATTCAAGGATCCCCTCTTGGGACCCATCGAAGTCTGTATTCCCCCACTTGGGGAAGGATGCTGATTTTCCTCATTGTGCACTCCCCATCACTAGGCAAGTACATTAGTCCTTCTTTAATTTTATTATTATTATTATTATTATTAAGACAGAGTCTCCCCCTGCCATCCAGACTGGAGTGCAGTGCAACGATCATAGCTCACTGTAGCCTTGACCTCCTAGGCTCAAGTGATCCTCCCACACTGGCCTCCCAAGTAGCTTGGACAATAGTCACGCGGCACCACACCCAGCAAATTTTTAAATTTCTTGTAGAGACTGGGTCTCACTATGCTCAGGCTGGTCTCAAGCGATCCTCCCGGCTTCAAGTGATCCTTCTGCCTCAGCCTGCCAAAATGTTGGGATTATAAGCGTGAGTGATTGAGCCCGGCCTGGATTAGTCCTTTCTGTTTGCCTAAAGGCGTAGGCATTTGAAACTCAAAAGGCAGGAAAAGAATATTTTCTCTTCCACTTTAATCACCTCCTTTGAGGCATCAAGCAACTCTGGGCTTAGCTGCCTAAATGGGGTAAAAGGAACCATGGTTGGCTCTGGATACCTCATTAATTATTAAAGCAAAATAAAACAAATGAGCAAACCAAAACACCTCCAATCCTCTGCTGCAGCCCCTGCCTAGTGTGGTCTCCGGCAGGAGGTGTTGGTGCTCTCTGCAGGTGGCCTCTTTGGCCTCAAGATGCTCCTACATGGGATGGGAAGTGGACCAATGGGTTGGGGAAGCTGGAAACCAGGAAATGGCCACG
The DNA here is from genome assembly GCF_048565385.1 of Saimiri boliviensis. Taxonomy (NCBI): domain Eukaryota; kingdom Metazoa; phylum Chordata; class Mammalia; order Primates; family Cebidae; genus Saimiri; species Saimiri boliviensis. The sequence continues at coordinate 123,853,573 of NC_133449.1, forward strand.
GGTCAGTTGCTGGTCAGTCACTCTTCCTTCAGCGCTCACTACAGTGCTCAGAGACTGTGGTTCCTTGGCCACCATCTGGCTTCTGTACCCTGGGATGATGGAAGATTACAAACAGAAAAAATGTCTTGCTTGTAACTAGATCTAAAAATGAAGCAATGTGTAAGGTCTAGTTGTGGTTTCGTTGTTGTTTTGTTTGTTTGTTTGTTTGTTTGTTTGTTTGAGGCAGGGCCTTACTCTGTTGCCCAGGCTGGAGTGCAGTGGCGGATCACTGCTCACTGTAGCCTTGACCTCCCAGGCTCAGGTGATCCTGCCACTCCATCTCCTGGGTAGCTGGAACTCCAGGCACACACCACCATGCCTGGCTAATTTAATTCTATATTTTCTAGAGATGGGGTCTCCCTATGTTGCCCAGGCTGATTTTGAACCCTTGTGTTCAAACGATCCTCTCGCCTTGGCCTCCCAAAGCGTTGGGATTACAGGCGTGTGCCACGGTGCTGGTCTGGTCTTTACTTTTCTTCTAATCCAAGTTCCAGAAACAAGAGCTGGCTTTCTCGGAGATATAGGTGTTTGGGGTTAAGAGATTGGGGTCGAAGAAAGAAGAGGAGAGATCCGAGATGGCTGATCACTAGCAGCTCGGGATTGTAGCTCCCAGTGAAAGCGCAAAGAACGAGAGGACGCCATACCTTCACATGAATTCTTGTTGCTCAGGTACCAGGAGATTCCCAGCGGAGGAGCCCCACGGGTCACCAGCGTGACTCTTGTGACTGGCGAGGTGGTTTTGCCAGCGCCTCGGAGCGTCGGTTCTTGGTGCAGAATCAGAAAAGCACCATCAATCTTAACGCCGCTGATTTAGTCGGCGCAGTGGGTTGCTCAGATTTCAGCGCTGAGAATCAATAAGTCGGACGTCCACTCAGAAAACCAATTACAAAGACGTAAAAACAAAGACCACAGATGGATAAATTTACAACGAAGGGAAGAAAACAGCCAAAAAAGGCTGAGAATACCCAAGATCAGAACGCCTCTCCCTCAGCAGGGGATCACAGTTCCTCATCAGCAACAGAACAAGGCTTGATGGAGAACGAGTGTGTTCCAATTACAGAAGCAGGCTTCAAAATGTGGATAATGAGAAACTTCTGTGAATTAAAAGAACTTGTTTTAACCCAATCCAAAGAGACTAAGAACTTTGAAAAAAGATTTGACGAATGTTAACAAGAATACACAATTTAGAGAGGAATATAAGTGAATTGATGGAGCTGAAAAACACAATACGAGAACTTCGTGAAGTATGCACAAGTTTTAACAGCCGAATTGATCAAGCAGAAGAAAGGATATCAGAGGTTGAACACCAACTCAATGAAATAAAACACGAAGACAAGATTAGAGAAAAAAGGATAAAAAGGAACAAGCAAAGTCTCCAAGAAATATGGGACTATGTGAAAAGACTTAATCTACGCTTGATAGGTGTACCTGAATGTGACGAAGAGAATGAATCCAAGCTGGAAAATACGCTTCAGGACATTATTCAGGAAAATTTTCCCAACTTAGTAAGGCAGGATAATATTCAACTCCAGGTAATACAGAGAACACCACAGAGATATTCCTCAAGAAGAGCAACTCCAAGGCACATAATCGTCAGATTCACCAGGGTTGAAATGAAGGAGAAAATGCTAAGGGCAGCCAGAGAGAAAGGTCAGGTTACCCACAAAGGGAAGCCTATCAGGCTTACAGCAGATCTCTCAGCAGAAACCCTACAAGCCAGAAGAGAGTGGGGACCAATATTCAACATCCTTAAAGAAAAGAACTTTTTTTTTTTTTTAACTGCTTTTTTTTTTATTGCATTTTAGGTTTTGGGGTACATGTGATGAACATGCAAGATTGTTGCATAGGTACACACATGGCAGTGTGCTTTGCTGCCTTCCGTCCCCTCACCTGTATCTGTCATTTCTCCCCATGCTATCTCTTCCCACCTCCCCACCCCCCCGCCCCTCCCCCATTTCCCCCCAACGGACCCCAGTGTGTAGTGCTCCCCTCCCTGTGTCCATGTGTTCTCATTGTTCAACACCCGCCTATGAGTGAGAATATACGGTGTTTGATTTTCTGCTCTTGTGTCAGTTTGCTGAGAATGATGGTTTCCAGGTTCATCCATGTCCCTACAAAGGACGTGAACTCATCGTTTTTGATGGCTGCGTAATATTCCATGGTGTATATGTACCACATTTTCCCTATCCAGTCTATCATCGTTGGGCATTTGGGTTGGTTCCAGGTCTTTGCTATTGTAAACAGTGCTGCAATGAACATTCGTGTGCACGTGTCCTTGTAGTAGAATGATTTATAATCCTTGGGATATATACCCAGTAATGGGATTGCTGGGTCAAATGGGATTTCTATTTTTAGGTCCTTGAGGAATCCCCACACTGTCTTCCACAATGGTTGAATTAATTTACATTCCCACCAACAGTGTAAAAGTGTTCCTATTTCTCCACATCCTCTCCAGCATCTGTTGTTTCCCGATTTTTTAATGATCGCCATTCTAATTGGTGTGAGATGGTATCTCAATGTGGTTTTGATTTGCATTTCTCTGATGACCAGTGATGATGAGCATTTTTTCATGTGTTTGTTGGCCTCCTGTATGTCTTCTTTTGTAAAGTATCTGTTCATATCCTTCACCCATTTTTGAATAGACTTGTTTGTTTTTTTCTTGTAGATCTGCTTTAGTTCTTTGTAAATTCTGGATATCAGCCCCTTGTCAGATGGGTAGGCTGCAAAATTTTTTTCCCATTCTGTTGGTTGCCGATTCACTCTACTGACTGTTTCTTTTGCCGTGCAGAAGCTGTGGAGTTTGATTAGGTCCCATTTGTCTATTTTGGCTTTTGTTGCCATTGCTTTTGGCGTTTTGGTCATGAAGTCCTTGCCTACACCTGTGTCCTGAATGGTTTTGCCTAGATTTTCTTCTAAGGTTTTTATGGTATTAGGTCTGATGTTTAAGTCTTTAATCCATCTGGAGTTAATTTTGGTGTAAGGTGTCAGGAAGGGGTCCTGTTTCTGCTTTCTGCACATGGCTAGCCAGTTTTCCCAACACCATTTATTAAACAGGGAGTCCTTTCCCCATTGCTTGTTTTTGTCAGGTTTGTCGAAGATCAGATGGTTGTGGGTATGTTGTATTTCCTCTGAGGCCTCTGTTCTGTTCCATTGGTCTATATCTCTGTTTTGGTACCAGTACCATGCTGTTTTGATTACTGTAGCCTTGTTGTATAGTTTGAAGTCCGGTAGTGTGATGCCTCCTGCTTTGTTCTTTTTGCTTAGAATTGACTTGGCTATGCGGGCTCTCTTTTGGTTCCATATGAAGTTTAAGGTGTTTTTTTCCAGTTCTGTGAAGAAGGTCATTGGTAGCTTGATGGGAATAGCGTTGAATCTGTAAATTACTTTGGGCAGTATGGCCATTTTCATGATGTTGATTCTTCCTAACCATGAACATGGAATGTTTCTCCATCTGTTTGTATCCTCTCTTATTTCGTTGAGCAATGGCTTGTAGTTTTCCTTGAAGAGGTCCTTTATGTTCCTTGTTAGTTGTATTCCTAGGTACTTTATTCTCTTTGTAGCAATTGTGAATGGCAGTTCGTTCTTGATTTGGCTCTCTTGAGGTCTATTACTGGTGATTTTTGTGATTTTTGCACGTTGATTTTGTATCCTTAGACTTTGCTGAAGTTGTTTATCAGTTTCAGGAGATTTTGGGCTGAGATGATGGGGTCTTCCAGATATACAATCATGTCATCTGCAAATAGAGACAATTTGATTTCCTCCTTTCCAATTTGGATACCCTTTATTTCTTTTTCTTGCCTGATTGCTCTGGCTAGAACTTCCAGTACTATATTGAATAGGAGTGGTGAGAGAGGGCATCCTTGTCTAGTGCCAGATTTCAAAGGGAATGCTTCCAGTTTTTGCCCATTCAGTATGATATTGGCTGTTGGTTTGTCGTAAATAGCTTTTATTGTTTTGAGATACGTTCCATCAATACCTAGTTTATTGAGGGTTTTTAGCATAAAGGGTTGTTGAATTTTGTCAAAAGCCTTCTCTGCATCAATTGAGATAATCATGTGGTTTTTGTCTTTGGTTCTGTTTATGTGGTGAATTACGTTTATGGACTTGCATATGTTGAACCAGCCTTGCATCCCTGGGATGAATCCTACTTGATCATGGTGGATGAGCTTTTTGATATGCTGTTGCAATCGGTTTGCCAGTATTTTATTGAAGATTTTTGCATCTATGTTCATCATGGATATTGGCCTGAAATTTTCTTTTCTTGTTGAGTCTCTGCCGGGTTTTGGTATCAGGATGATGTTTGTCTCGTAAAATGATTTGGGAAGGATTCCCTCTTTTTGGATTGTCTGGAATAGTTTCAGAAGGAATGGTATCAGCTCCTCTTTGTATGTCTGGTAGAATTCAGCTGTGAACCCATCTGGACCTGGGCTTTTTTTGGGTGGTAGGCTCTTTATTGCTGCCTCGACTTCAGACCATGTTATTGGTCTATTCAGGGTTTCGGCTTCTTCCAGGTTTAGGCTTGGGAGGATGCAGGTGTCCAGGAATTTATCCATTTCTTCCAGGTTTACTAGTTTATGTGCATAGAGTTCTTTGTAATAATCTCTGATGATGGTTTGGATTTCTGTGGAATCTGTGGTGATATCCCCTTTATCGTTTTTTATTGCATCAATTTGGTTATTCTCTCTTTTCTTTTTTATTAATCTGGCTAGTGGTCTGTCTATTTTGTTGATCTTTTCAAAAAACCAGCTCCTGGATTTATTGATTTTTTGAAGAGTTTTTTGTGTCTCTATTTCCTTCAGTTCTGCTCTGATGTCAGTTATTTCCTGTCTTCTGCTAGGTTTTGAGTTTTTTTGATCTTGCTCCTCTAGCTCTTTCAATTTTGATGATAGGGTGTCAATTTTCGATCTCTCCTTTCTTCTCATTTGGGCACTCATTGCTATATATTTTCCTCTAGAGACTGCTTTAAATGTGTCCCAGAGATTCTGGTATGTTGTGTCTTCGTTCTCATTGGTTTCGAAGAACATCTTTATTTCTGCCTTCATTTCATTGTTTATCCAGTCAACATTCAAGGGCAAGTTGTTCAGTTTCCATGAAGCTGTGCGGTTCTGAGTTAGTTTCTGCATTCTGAGTTCTAACTCGATTGCACTGTGGTCTGAGAGACTGTTTGTTATGATTTCTGTTCTTTTGCATTTGCTGAGGAGTGATTTATTGCCAATTATGTGGTCAATTTTAGAGTAGGTGTGATGTGGTGCTGAGAAGAATGTATATTCTGTGGATTTGGGGTGGAGAGTTCTGTAAATGTCTATTAGGTTTGCTTGTTCCAGGTCTGTATTCAGGTCCTGGATATCCTTGTTGATTTTCTGTCTGGATGATCTGTCTAATATTGACAATGGGGTGTTAAAGTCTCCCACTATTATTGTGTGGGAGTCTAAGTCTCTTTGTAAGTCATTAAGAACTTGCCTTATGTATCTGGGTGCTCCTGTATTGGGTGCATATATATTTAGGATCGTTAGCTCTTCTTGTTGCAGTGATCCTTTTACCATTATGTAATGTCCTTCTTTGTCTCTTTTGATCTTTGTTGCTTTAAAGTCTATTTTATCAGAGATGAGAATTGCAACTCCTGCCTTTTTTTGCTCTCCATTTGCTTGGTAGATCTTCCTCCATCCCTTTATTTTGAGCCTTTGTGTATCCTTGCATGTAAGATGGGTTTCCTGGATACAGCACACTGATGGGTTTTGGCTTTTTATCCAATTTGCCAGTCTGTGTCTTTTGATTGGGGCATTTAGTCCATTGACATTTAGGGATAGTATTGTTATGTGTGAATTTGATACTGTCATTTTGATGCTACCTGGCTGTTTTGTTGGTTAGTTAATGCAGATTCTTGATTGTGTTGATGCTCTTTTACCATTTGGTGTGTTTTTGGAGTGGCTGGTACTGCTTGTTCCTTTATATGTGTAGAGCCTCTTTCAGGAGTTCTTGTAGAGCAGGTTTGGTGGTGATGAAATCTCTGAGTGCTTGCTTGTTCACAAAGGATTTTATTTTTCCTTCACTTATGAAGCTTAGTTTGGCTGGATAGGAGATTCTGGGTTGAAAGTTCTTTTCTTTAAGGATGTTGAATATTGGCCCCCAATCTCTTCTGGCTTGTAGGGTTTCTGCTGAGAGATCTGCTGTGAGTCTAATGGGCTTCCCTTTGTGGGTAACCCGACCTTTCTCTCTGGCTGCCCTTAGCGTTTTCTCTTTCATTTCAACCCTGGTGAATCTGACGATTATGTGCCTTGGGGTTGCTCTTCTTGAGGAATATCTTTGTGGTGTTCTCTGTATTTCCTGGATTTGAATATTGGTCTGCCTTGCTAGGTTGGGGAAGTTTTCCTGGATAATATCCTGAAGAGTATTTTCCAGCTTGGATTCATTCTCTTCATCACATTCAGGTACACCTATCAGACGTAGATTAGGTCTTTTCACATAGTCCCACATTTCTTGAAGATTTTGTTCATTCCTTTTTGTGCTTTTCTCTCTGTTCTTGCCTTCTCTTTTTATTTCATTTAGTTGATCTTTGACCTCTGATATCCTTTCTTCTGCTTGGTCAATTCGGCTGTTGAAGCTTGTGCATGCTTCACGAAGTTCTCGTGTTGCGTTTTTCAGCTCCATCAATTCACTTATACTCCTCTCTATGCTGTCCATTCTCGTCAGCAGTTCGTCCAATCTTTTTTCAAGGTTCCTATTTTCTTTGCGTTGGGTTAGAACATGTTCTTTTAGCTCATTGTAGTTTCTTACTACCCACCTTCTGAAGTCTGATTCTGTCATTTCATCACCCTCCTTCTCTATCCGGTCTGGTTCCCTTGCTGGTGAGGAGTTGTGATCCCTTTTAGGAGGAGAGGTGTTCTGGTTTCGGGAGTTTTCATCCTTTTTGCGCTGGTTTCTTCCCATTTTTGTGGGTTTATCCACCTGTTGTCTGTCTCTGTCCCAGGGAGTTGGAGCTTTATGAGTTTCCGTTGCACTATTGCCTTTTTTGATTTTTCTTTCAAGTCTGACCCGCCCAGCTAGCAGCACGCCTAGCCACTGCCTGCCCGCAGGGGCTTTGCTGAGCTGCTGTGGGCTCCGCCCAGCTGCCCTGAGCTCTTCCCTGTAGTCCTTTTTATATGGGCGTAATTAGAACTGTATCGGCAATGGTGGCCCCGCCTCTGTTATGGCGGACTCTCTCTGTTGTGGCAAGTTGCCTCGGCAACGGCGGGTTGCCTCGGCAACGGCAGCCTGCCTCCGTAGCGGTGGAGAGTCTCAGTAATGGCGGAAGCCCCTCCCCCACGGAGCTGGACCGTCCCGGTTCAGCTGTGTTTGGTTTGAAGGGCTCAACCCAGAGGGTTTCCAATTACTGTTTTTGTTTTCATTGTTGTTGGGGGCGGGGGGGTGGGACCAACCGAGCCTGATCACCTGGCTCCCTGACTCAGAGTCTTTTCTTTTAAGTTGAACGACCCCGCGTTCCGGTCGCTTGTTTAAAAGGCGCTGGGATCTCCCGTGCTGCGACTCACGGAGTCGGCTCGAACTGCGGCGCCGGCTCCCGGCGGATTTTTTGCCTAGGAATCTCCTGGCCTGACTCGCTATTTCAGATGAATGGGCTATTCTGCCGTCTCAGGGCTCTGCTCGCCAGCTAAGAGGGCTCCCAGACCAGTGGCTTTTGTACGGAGAACCGCAGCAACAGGGCGTGGTCACAGCAGCCACGAGGGCGGAATCAGCCCCGCAGGGGCCAAAACAGCCGCACCGGCTGGGACTGCAATGCTGGCGACCCCTCTGCCTGGGTATCTCCTGGTCTGTGGGCAATAAGAGTTCGTCTGGAAATGCGGCATCCACTCACCCTCTGCACTTTCACTGGGAGCTTAAGTCCTGAGCTGTTCTTAGGCGGCCATCTTCCCAGCATTCCAAGAAAAGAACTTTCAACCCAGAATTTCACATCCAGCCAAACTAAGCTTCACAAGTGAAGGAAAAATAAAGTTTTTTGTGAATAAGCAAGCACTCAGAGATTTCATCACCACCAGGCCTGCTTTACAAGAGCTTCTGAAAGAACCACTACACATAGAAAGGAACAAACAGTATCAGCCTTTCTAAAAAAAAATACCAAAAAGAGCATCAATATAATGAAAAATTTACATCAACTAATGGGCAAAATAGCCAGCTAATATTAAATGGCAGTATTAAACTCACATATATTATTATTAATTCTAAATTTAAATTGACTAAATCCCCCAATCCAAAGGCAGACAGGCAATTTGAATAAAAAACTAAAACCCATCAGTATGCTGCATCCAGACCCATCTCACACTCAAGGATACACAAAGACTCAAAGCAAGGGATGGAGAAAGATTTACCAACCAAGCAGAAGTTACAATTAAGCAACAAAGATCAAAAGAAGCAAAGAAGGATATTATATAATGATAAAAGGATCAATGCAACAACAAGAAGAGCTAAAGATCCTAAATATATACGCACCCAATACAGGAATACGTAGATCACTACCACATCATATCAACTTAGAATTTTAAACGAAATGTTGGTTGGCTCCTTGTTTGTTATTCTCTTCCCTCATTTTCTTTTATATCTCCATTATTAAGGACAATTATAGGCATACCCATATTTAGATTGCATTCTAGCCTGGGCAATAAAGCAATACCCCCATCCTCTCTCTCTCTTCTTCTTTCTCTTTCTTCCTCTTCTTTATTCTTTTTCTTAAAAAAAAAAAAAAAAAAAAAAAAAAAAAAAAAAAAAAAAGCCGGGCGCAGTGGCTCAAGCCTGTAATCCCAGCACTTTGGGAGGCCGAGGCGGGTGGATCACGAGGTCAAGAGATCGAGACCATCCTGGTCAACATGGTGAAACCCTGTCTCTACTAAAAATACAAAAAATTAGCTGGGCATGGTGGTACGTGCCTGTAATCCCAGCTACTTAGGAGGCTGAGGCAGGAGAATTGCCTGAGCCCAGGAGGCGGAGGTTGCGGTGAGCTGAGATCACGCCATTGCACTCCAGCCTGGGTAACAAGAGCGAAACTCTGTCTCAAAAAAAAAAAAAAAAAAAAAAAAGAGATTGGGGTCTGTTTTTCCTACTTCCTACCTGACAACTTTGGAGAGGTAATTTACAACCCCCATGCCTCAGTTTTCTCCTCTGTATAGTGGGGATGATAGTGGCGCCTGCCTCAAAACACTGCTGTGAGGATGGATGAATCCATGTAAAGTGCTTAGATCCACACCTGGCACATAGTCAGCCTTCAGTAGAAGTTGGCTGGAATTATTAGGTGACTATGGCTCTTGGAAACTTCTGAGAGTCCTGGCATCAAAGGATTCAGGATTTTATTTTTTGTCTAAATTAAATTAAATTTACTTTATCGAGACAAGGTCTTGCTCTGTGGCCCAGGCTGGAGTGCAGTGACACAATCTGGGCTCACTGCACCCTCCACCTCCCAGGCTCAAGCCATCCTCCTACCTCATCCTCCCAAATAGCTGGACCAGCTCCTACCACACCCAGCTAAATTTTATATTTGTAGTAGAGTCAAGGTTTCACCATTTTGCCCAGGCTGGTCTCAAACTCCTAAACTCAAGTGATCTGCCTGCCTCAGCCTTCCAAAGTGCTGGGATTACAGGCATGAGCCTCCAACCCAGCCCCAAGATTTTAAACTAAAGGCACACTATACAAAGGTGGAGGGTGAGAACTGCTAGACAGGAAGCGCTGGGGACGTCAGGCCATGAAAACAAGGCAGAATGATGACATTTCAACTATAAATAGCAGAGCAAGCAATTCCTCCGTCATCCTGCAAAACAATGAGTCTCTTCCTTCATGTCACTTGAAGGATAAATAGAGGCCCTTTCACTCCCCCAGCACACACACAGGGAAGTAACTTGAGAGCCGTGTCCAACAGCAGCAGGGGAACTGGGAGTGTGCGGTTGGGGGCTGATCCTGCAGCTCTGGTCCCTTCGAGTCTGCTGTAGACCTAAGCCTCCCCTTGGCAGCCCAGAGACTGGGAGACCTACTGTGCACAGCCCAGCGAAGTCCCGCCCAGGCAAACTCCTGGACAAGCCTACAGTGTGGACTTCCAGGAGTGGGTATTGGGACGCTGCCAGCTGCTGGGCCCTCAGCTACTCTGACAATGGAAAGGCAGAGAAACATCTTTATCCATGGACTTCAAAAACATCCCTTAGGGAGTTTGAGGCTGCAATGAGTTGTGATTGTGCCACTGCACTCCAGCCTGGGTGACCCTGTCTCAAAAACAGAAAACAAAGAGGAATTTCCAACTTTCTGGAATCCCCTCCCACATGGTGGGAGCTCCCTCTGGGATTTCCCCTCTGGAATCCCCTTCCACACTCCTCGTGGAAGCCTTTCTCTTCTTCTCCTTTCCTTCTCTTTTCTCTACCTAAATAAAATCACCTTTCTGCAAAATAAATAAATAAATAATTAATTAATTAATTTTTAAAAAAAAAAGAAGAAGAAAAAGAAAAAGAAACATCTCCAAGGATTCCAGAGCTGGCCACATCTGCAGGAACTGGCTTTAGCCTCTGCCTCTGGCTTCTCGGTCACTCATGACTAATCACCTCACTATTATCAACATCACCTCTAATGTTCTTTTGAGCATTTATTACATACTTGGTATTTTTTCTTCTTCTTCTTTTTTTTTTTTTTTTTTTTTTGAGACGGAGTTTCGCTCTTGTTACCCAGGCTGGAGTGCAATGGCGCGATCTCGGCTCACTGCAACCTCCGCCTCCTGGGTTCAGGCAATTCTCCTGCCTCAGCCTCCTGAGTAGCTAGGATTATAGGCACGCGCCACCATGCCCAGCTAATTTTTTTTGTATTTTTAGTAGAGACAGGGTTTCACCATGTTGACCAGGATGGTCTCGATCTCTTGACCTCGTGATCCACCCGCCTCGGCCTCCCAAAGTGCTGGGATTACAGGCTTGAGCCACCGCGCCTGGCTCTTTTTTTTTTTTTTTTTTTTAAGAGACAGGATCTTGCCCTGTCCTGCAGGCTGGAGTGCAGAAGCACAATCACAGCTCACTATAGCCCTGACCTCCTGGGCCCAAACGATCCTCCCACCTCAGCCTCCTGAGTAGCTGGAACTACAGGTATGCACCATTACATTTGGCTAATTATTTTTTATAATTTTTTTTTTTTTTTTTTTTTGAGGCGAAGTCTCGCTCTGTCGACAGCCCAGGCTGGAGTGCAATGTCTTGATCTTGGCTCACTGCAACCTCAGCCTCTCAGGTTCAAGAGATTCTCCCTGCCTCAGCCTCCCAAGTAGCTATGATTACAAGCACCCACCACCATGCCCTGCTAATTTTTCTACTTTTAGTAGAGATGGGTTTTCACTATGTTGGCCAGGCTGGTCTTGAACTCCTGACCTCAAGTGATTCACCTACCTCGACTTCCCAAAGTCTTGGGATTACAGGCATGACCCACCATGCCCAGCCCTAATTTTGTGAATTTTTTTGTAGAGACAGGATCTCACTATGTTGCCCTGGCTGGTCCTGAACTCCCGGCCTCAAGTGATCCTCCCACCTTGCCCTCCTGAAGTGCTGGGATTACAGGCATATGCCATGGTGTCCAGCCTATGTGGATGACACTTTTCTAAATACTGGTGTCTCTGCACACTAGTACACCAAGGCCCCACAGACTTCCCCCAAAACCCTGCCCCAAAGACTTCCTCCTCTAGAATCTCAGTTGCACTGTGGAGCTGGCTGAAGTCAGGCTACAAATATTTACTGGGCACCTAATATGTGCCAGATGCAGATCTGAATAAGACACACTGCCACTGCTGCTAAATAACATTGCAAATACGATGAAGGTGAGCAAAGGGGAAGCTCTGGCTGCCACCAAAAAGGGTGCTGGCCTTCCCCCAGGTCCCCTGGGCCAGAGCCCAGGCTAGCTACTGACACCTCAGTGGTCAGCTGGCCATTGTTTCACATTTACGTGTGCCACTCATTCCGTCTAGTGCATGTCTGGTTGAGTGACTTAATAGCGACAGAGTTGGGAAGGGATTCTGGGGTGTGTCCAGCCTTGAGCCCCAAAAGGACAGGGCTACATATCTTAGTGCCCAGTAGTGGATGTTCAGGAGTAAGTGTGGAGTCAATTAATACAGGAAGGAGCAATTGAATAGATGAATCCTTCGTTGTCGCCTGTAAGGCAAAATTGTAAGGGAACTTAGCCATTTCCCATTCCTTCCTGTCCAGTGGCTCACTCAGTGCTTGACTCATAGGAAGAACTCAGTAATATTTATTGAACACAAATAGATGTGAACATGAATTAGTATAACCCTGGTGTCCATCTAGTGCAGGGAATGTAGTGCATAGTACTCTGTACATGTTTGACAAGTTAGTGAATGAAATTATTATTATTATTATTTTCTTTTTTGAGATGGAGTCTTGCTCTGTTGCCCAGGCTGGAGTATAGTGGCGTGATCTCAGTTCACTGCAACCTCTGCTTCCCGGGTTCAAGTGATTCTCCTGCCTCAGCCTCTCAAGTAGCTGGGATTATAGGCACGTGCCACCACCCCTGGCTACTTTTTGTTTTTTTAGTAGAGATGAGGTTTCACCATCTTGGTCAGGCTGGTCTTGAACTCCTGACCTCGTGATTCACCCTCCTTGGCCTCCTAAAGTGCTGGGATTACAGGCGTGAGCCACTGCGCCCAGTGTGAATAAAATTATTAACAATTCACATTTCACTAAAAAAAAGATCCAAAAAAGCCAGGCACAGTGGCTCATGCCTGTAATCCCAGGATTTTGGGAGGCCAAGGTGGGAGGATTGCTTGAGACCAGAAGTTCCAGACAAGCCTGAGCAACATACTGAGACTCTCATTTCTATGAAAAATTTTAAAAATTAGCTGAGCATGGTGTTATGCGCCTATAGTCTCAGCCACCTGGGAGACTGAAATTCAAGGATCACTTGAGCCCAGGAGTTTGAGAATTACAGTGAGCTATGAAACCCACCACTGTACTCCAGCCTGCCAGCCTGGGCAACAGAGCAAGACCCTGTCTCTAAGAAAAAGAAAGAAGAAGAAAAGAAAACAGAAAAGAAAAAAGAATTTTTTCATTAATATTTACTGGTGATAGATTTTTTTTTTTTACAGCCGTAAAACCATTTACTCCCTTTTCTTAAATTTCTTAGCAAATTTTAAAAAGCAAAATCGATAGTCCCCTGACCCACCAAGGGAAAGGTAGTTTGAGTCTAAATCTAAACACTCTCCATGTGAGCATCTGAATAAACTCCAGAGCCTGACAGTCACCTTCAGCTGAGGCTGGGGCTGCTCCGAGTGAGAGGCTAGGGACAGGGGAGGAGAGGCTGCTTGGAAAAGTACAGCTATTTCAGCCACACTCTCTCTGGGAATTCATTCTTTTTCTATTTTCAACATCATTATCCTATTTCCATATGATTTTACAAGATGTAAAGCAAATATTAGTACAGGTTCTTCTTTGCAAAAAGAAGCCATTTAATCTAATGAAGTACTGTCCATGGTGAGGGTGACATTTGGACGAGCCGACTCATACTAAGTCAACACTGAGGGGGCTGTCAGAGCAGGTGCCCATGTGGGCTTCACATCAGCATCCCACCTTGGCTCAGCATGAACCTCCATCACAAAGAGTCAGAAGCAGAGATGGGAGACTGAGAGAGACCTGGAGCCCGAACAACCAAGGCTGAGAAGAGTGGCTCCTGACTAAGTACCCTTGAGGGCGTCCAGGGCCCGTTCTGTCCTCTGAAGTGGTCTCTTAGAGCTCGCCTCTGTCACCAGGTACTCTTCTCACTCCCCTTCTTGCCTCAAAGGGAGGGTGGGGAAAGATCTTTCTTGGCTAGTTTCTTCAATTTTTCTTTTTCCTTCATTCTTCTGCTTCTCCAGGGATATTTGCTTAAAAAAAAAAAAAAAAAGGAGAAGAAGAATTGGCTAGATGTGGTGGCTCCTCGTGCCTGTAATCCCAGCGCTTTGAGAGGCCAAGGCCGGAAGATCACTTGAGCCTAGGAGGTTTGAGGCTGCAGTGAGACATGAGTGTACCACCACACTCCAGCCTGGGTGAGAGAGGGAGCCCCCGCCTCTTTGAAAAAAAAAAAAAGAGAGAGAGAGAGAGACCCAAAGACCAGGAAAGGTGTTGCTATGCAGAGGCAGGGGGTCCTCGCTTCCTCCTTGATCTGTCCCGGGGGGCAGGAGAGAGAGGCATGCTGGGCTTCTGCCCACCACTCTCCCTTGACCTCTGCATCTGTCGTAAGCATCAAGCCCGAGGCTGTGTGTCAGGGAGCCACGTTCCACATCTCATGGAGGCACTCCCAGCGGCTCCTCCCGGCTCACCTCAACTGGCACAGAGCCAGCACACTTGCCCAACCCCTAGAGCGGACTCCAGGAGTCCACTTCACCCACTCAGTAAAGGCTGGGCACCTTCTTCTGAAATATTCTTCCCTCTTGGCTCTTCCCCTTACCATCATCACAATTTCTCCTAGACCCACATGCAACCGCACTATTATTTCACTTTATTTATTTGTTTAGGAGATAGGGTCTCCCTCAGTCACCCAGGCTGGAGTGCAGTGGCATAACAGTGGCTCACAGCAGTCTCAAATTCCCATGCTCAAGTGATCCTCCCACCTCAGTCTTCTAAGTAGCTGAGACTACAGGTGTAGCCACCATGCTCTGCCTCTATATTTTTTTTAAAAAATCAGCTTCATAAGGTATAATTTATGTACATTAAATTCACCCTTTCAAATATATAGCTTGACACATTTTGATAAATGTATGTAGTCCGTAGCTTCCACTACAATTACCAATATATAGAATATTTCTGCGGCAGGGCGTGGTGGCTCATGCCTGTAATCCAAGCACTTTGGAGGCCAAGGCGGGCGGATCACCTGAGGTCAGGAGTTCAAGACCAGCCTGACCAACACAGTGAAACCCCATCTTAACAAAAAAAAAAAAAAAAAAAAAGTATTTCAGATACCCAAAAACGTTCTCCATGCCCTTTGGCAGTCACTCCCCTCTGCTCCCAGCCCCTGGCAATGCTGATCTTCCTTCTGTCCTTTTAACTTTGCCTTTTCAAAGTTTCATAGAAGAATCACATAGTACCTAGTTTTGGGGGGTTTCTTAGCATAATGCTTCTGCGGCCCATCCAAGTTTTTGCATGTATTAATAGTCCATTCTGCCAAGCGCACTCACCTGTAATCCCAGTACTTTGGGAGGCCGATGTAGGCGGATCACTTAAAGCTAAGAGTTTGAGACCAACCTGGCCAACATGGTAAAGCCTTGTCTCTACTAAAAATACAAAAATTAGCCAGGTGTGGCTTATGACTATAATCCCAGCTACTCGGCAGGCTGAGGCACAAGAATCGCTTGAACTCGGGAGGCAGAGGTTACAGGGAGAAGAGATTGTGCAACTGTACTCCAGCCTGTGCGACAGAGTGAGATTCTGTCTCAAAAAAAAAAAAAAGGTTATCTATTTTTATTTTATTTTATTATATATAATTATATATATTTTTATATAGTAAATATAAAAAATATAAATAACTATATAAAATAGTGCGAAATAAATATAAAATCTAAAAATAAATATAAAAATTATTAAAATATTACATATTTATATAAATTAAAATATAAAAATAAAAATAATATATATATTATTAGAGAAAGGGACTCGCTTTGTTGCCAGGCTGGAGTGCAGTGGTGTAATCATAGCTCATTGCAGCTTCAAATTCCTGAGTCTCAAGGGATCCTCCCAGCTCGGCCTCCTGAGTAGTGTAGTATAGACTTGTGCCACCATACCCAGGTAATTATTTTATTTGATTTTTATTTTTTCTACCAACTCCTGCCTTTTGTTTTTTTGAGACAGGGTCTTACTTTGTTGCCTAGGCCGGAGTGCAGTGTTGTAATCATAGCTAACTGCAGCCTTGACCTCCCAGGCTCAAGGGATCCTTCTGTAGCTAAGACTATAGGCACATGCCATCATGCCCTGCTAATTTTTGTAGAGATGAGATCTCACTATGTTGCCCACACTGATCTTTATAATTTATTATATATATATAAATTAAAATACAAATAATATTCCATTCATGCAAAACTTACTAGCACCACTATAAATGGAAAACTTTTATGCCTTATCATAAATCAACACAGGCAAAAATATTAAAAAGGATCCTTTTTAAAGTCACACAATTCCAGTGAGCTCCTGTTGCCTGCTCTCTTAGATTCTCTAGAAGTCAAGCCAGGACTTGGGTATCAGGTGGGGATTCTTGTGTAAGTGATTTACAGGGGACGGCGGAGGGGGGGTCCTCCTGGTGAAAGAGGGAGGGAAACAGAAAGAGGCTAAGCAAAGGCATGGGGCCAGCTGAAGCTCCGGAACAGGAATGGGAGGAGAGTTGAACCACCTCAAAGCATAAGGGCTGGGCTTTTGTGTCTTGCATCAATCAGTCATTGCGGCATACTTGCCCTGGGGTGATGGTATAACCTCCCACCTATTTCTAGGTGAGGCAATTTGGAAGAGAAGGGTGTGGCTGTAAAGTGCTAGCTGCCAACATTCACAGCAGCTAGGAGGTGAATGAATCAACTAGGTGAAGGGGATTAGGCCATACCAACAGCATCGATTATACAGTACCAGCCAAAGGCTTTCACCTGTTTTAATTTTAGACACATGTTACTCTGTCGCCCAGGCTGGAGTATAGAGTGGTACAGTCATCACTCACTGCAACCTCAAACTTCCAGGCTCAAGGAACCCTCCTGCCTCAGCCTTCCAAGTAGCTAGGACTTCAAGCACACACCACAATGCCCAGCTAATTTTTTATTCTTTGTAAGAGACAGAGTCATCACAATGACATCCAGGCTGGTCTTGAACTCCTGGACTCAAGCAGTCCTCCCACATAGGCCTCCCAAAGTGCTGAGAGTACAGGCATGAACCACCACACCTGTCTGGTTTGCTATCTTTTGGAGTTAAAAAGAAATTAGAAAACATGGCCAGGTACAGTGGCTCATGCCTGTAATTCTAGCACTTTGGGATGCTGAGGCTGGTGGATCACTTGAGGTCAAGAGTTTGAGACCAGCCTGGCCAACATGGCAAAACCCTGTCTCTACTTAAAATACAAAAATTAGGCCGGGCGCGGTGGCTCAAGCCTGTAATCCCAGCACTTTGGGAGGCCGAGGCGGGTGGATCACGAGGTCAAGAGATCGAGACCATCCTGGTCAACATGGTGAAACCCCGTCTCTACTAAAAATACAAAAAATTTAGCTGGGCATGGTGGCGCGTGCCTGTGATCCCAGCTACTCAGGAGGCTGAGGCAGGAGAATTGCCTGAACCCAGGAGGTGGAGGTTGCGGTGAGCTGAGATCGTGCCATTGCACTCCAGCCTGGGTAACAAGAGCGAAACTCCATCTCAAAAAAAAAAAAAAAAAAAAAAAATACAAAAATTAGCTGGGAGTGTTGGCACATTCCTGTAGTCCCAGCTACTTGGGAGACTGAAGCAGAAGAATTGCTCAAACCCAGGAGGTGGAAGTTGCAGTGAGCCAAGATCACGCCACTGCACTCCAGCCTGGGTGACAGAGCCAAGATCCACTCTCAAAAAAAAAAAAGAAAAGAAATTAGAAAATGTTAGAGTGATGTGAAAGACAGATTACTACCAAATAAAGACTTTCTCCTTAATGTCTTCAGATGACGGGAAAGAGAATTGAAATGGACTAGCTTTCTTACTCACTGATACACTGTTCCTTCACACCCTGCCTGATCTTTTTGCCAGCTTGGAGGGCCCAACAGTGTGTCCCACACTTTGGGAAACATGGCTGTAAGTCTTTCAATGGTGTCCAGCCTGCCATGGCCCAGTCACCTCCTTTCTGCAGAGCTTTCTTACTTCCCAGCCATTTCGTCCAGCAGCCTCGTGTTACACAGACGGCCCACTGTTTGCGCCTAACTTACTCCCTGCCTTTCCATTGTTCTGCTCTATACTGCAGGAAGCTGTGTTTCCCAGGCCCTCTGGCCAAGTGCCTTTCACATGGTTTTGTGTGTTGGGAGAAATTAGCACAAGACCAGAGTATGGTGGGATGGGGTGGGTGGAGATAAAGCATTTCCCCCTTCTTTCTCTGCATCTTCCACAGTGGCTGTGTGTCCTCTGTGTTCCCAATGTCCATAGGGCAGCCAGCCCTTCTGTGGTTCTGACTCCTGCTGGACAACCCTCACTTCCATGGGGCCAGCTCCCGTGGGCAGCCCTGCTGTGGTTCTAGCTGCTGCCACCAGCACTGGCTTCTGGGCTTTACCTGCTCAGCCTTGGAATAAGAGGCTTCTTGCTGGTGCTAAGCTGTGTTCCTCGCTATTCCCTGTTCAGCTTTTCATCTCTTCCATTATCTGTGTAAGCAATTTCTTGTATTAAACTCCCTCTGTTGAAAGACCTAGAGTCATTTCTTAATTCTGACACAGAGAAGAAGCAAGATAGCAGTGAGCTAACCAAGGGTTTACAAGGTCATCAATGAGAAGTTCTGCATGAATCATTCCATTGCTAAGGTCATTTGGCTATGACAGTCACCCAAGGCCAAGACCTCAGCTTTTCCCAATTGAAAATCCTTGAATATAGAAGGAGTTGGAAGAGGAGGAGTAAGAAACTATTCATCTAGAAATCCAGATGTGTGTTAAAGGTCCCGCCTTGGCCCTGCAACTCCCTTTCTCCCTCCTCTCGGCTCTTCCTGACTTGATTGGTTATCAGGACTAATGCCTTTTGGCTAGTCCATCCGAAAAAAAAATGGTTTCTAATACAAAATTAGCTGGGCGTGGTGGCACTCATCTGTAATCCCAGCTTCTCGGAGGCTGAGGCATGAGAATTACTCGAACCCCGGAGGCGGAGGTTGCAGTGAGCCAAGATCATGCCATTGCACTCCAGCCTGGAGGAGAGAGTGAGAGTGTCTCAAAAAAAAAATGGTTTCTCACGTGTCCCGTGGGGCCTCTCGTGAACAACGAGGATATAAAGAACCAGAGAGAGAGAGAGAGAGAGAGAGAGAGATCACAATGGGACTTAATTTAGAGCCACTTAAATAGATGGTTTTATGAAACCTAATTCCCGCTGTTATTTCTAAGTGTGCCACCGAGAATTTTAAGACTTGCACACAGCGACTGCTTTCCACTGCAGGTGAGAATTGCCCTCCAGGTGGGAGAGCCAGAGAGGCACGCAATCAGTGCAGAAGGTGAAGGCCGAGGCCAGGACTCCAGTGCTTTGCCTAGGACTTTACTGTCTTTTTCTCCTTAGAAATGGGCCATGATTAGAGAGAGGGCCAGAAAGGAGCTCTGCTCTGAAGAGACGAGCCAAGGAACAGATCAAACTCGTCTCAGTGCAACCACAAGTGCCAAGGGAGCACTCCTTTCTGTTAGATGTTCTGAGACTTTCCATCAGTTCCCTTGCTGGATGGGACTGATCCCGGGCCAGACACACATGAGGGCCTCCCAGAAGGCAGGAGTCATCCCATTTGTGACAGTAGATCTTTAAAAAGTAAAAATGTCAGCAGGATGGTGGCCATGGAAGTCAGAATCCACTAAGGAGTATGTAACAACTCACCTGCTGGAAAAAAAAAAAAAAGAAAAAGAAAAAAGGGAAAAACCGGGCATGGTAACGTGTGCCTCTAATCCCAGCTACTCAGGAGGGTAAAGCAGAATCGCTTAAACGCAGGAAGTGGAGGTTGCAGTGAGCTGAGATCACACCATTGCACTCCAGCTTGGGTGACGGAGTGAGACTCCATCTCAAAAGAAAAATTAATACTTTGTTGATCTGTTACTTACGTAGGTTTTTCCCACAGTCTGGGTCAGGGCAACTTGGTGACCATGGATTCAGGGTCTTGCCAGCGCTTCCTCCTTCCTGGATCCTAGGTTTCCATCAAGAGCACTCCTAGCAGGGGGCAGCTGGGAAATTGCTCCCAACAAGACTCACCGAACAGCGAGATGGGAGGCACGGATCCAGGGGCAGGTTTTGGCAATACAGAGGGAAATACATGACCAAGTGAGTTAATTTTTTATTTTCCCATATTTTATTGAGTGTTTACTTCATATTAGGCACTGGGCTAGGCACCTCCCATGCCTTGGCTCATCTAATCAACACGGCAATCTGGGAGTTAGGTGCTATTTTAAATTACTGCTTTGCAGAGGAGGCACACCAAGGCTCAGAGACGTAAAGTATCACATCAAGGTCACACAGCTGCCTAGGGCTCATATTGCAAGAACAGTGTCTAAACCCCTCAGCCTGGGAGGCAAAATGAACATCTGGTGAGGCAAGGGTCAGCCTCTGGGAGGCAGAGGGAAGTTCCAGCTTAGGGATGGTGGAAATGTGCTGACGTGAACGTTGGGCCAAAATAAGCACATGAAGGAGCCAGCTGCGGGTCTGCTCGGCAAAATCGATGATCAGTATTCTTGGAAGCCACGTTCCTGTTTCACCTGAAGGCTCTGCCTGGCATTATCTTTCTTCATTTTGACTCTGTCCCAGGAAGCCCTTATTTCTTGCTTTCCACAGACCAGGTGGAGCAACTGCTCTATACTAGGGCTTCCTAAGGGCTGCAGGGGACACAGATACTGACAGCACAGGATCTCTGCTCTCAAGAAACTCAAGGGTAAAGGAAAGAGGGACAATTTATCCAAATAGAAATGACCAAGCCATGCCTAAGGAGAAGAGTGAGCAAATCATCAGAGACACAGAAAGGAGGGCTATCAGGGAAGGCTTCTCAGAGGAGGTGGTCTTTGAGCTGGACCCAGAGATGAGCTGGGAGTGCAGTGGTTGGATTGAGAGGAAAGGCTAGTCCAGGCTGAAGAAACAGGTACAAAGGAGGAAAGGGTAGGAAATGGTTAGGGCAGGCGGGGAGCCAGATGTGGCTGGAGTGTGAGCTGTTGTGCTAGAATTAGATGAATCTGGAAAGGTAATTTGGGCCAGTTCATAAAAGGTCTTGACTGAAGAGGCGATACTCCCCCAGCAAGAGAAATGTGCAATGTAAGCTCTTCATGAATGAGAACCTCAGTTCTTACATCAACACATATCCTCAGAACACCACTGCAGGGCAGGGATCAGACCCTCAATTTTACACAGGAGCAAGATTTACTCTATACTTCCTTCCTCCTCCACCATTAAAGAGGTCTTTCTTGGAGGGCCCGCTGTTTTCTTGAGGACAACCTCATTCAACCACAAGATCCTTGTGGCCAAATAAAATCATTTCCCCAAGAGAAAGGCTGCTCCTAGACGCATGGGGGAAGGGAACAGGGCACATGACAGGGAGGCAAGAAACCTGGGTTCAGTGTGGACCTTGTCAACAGCCTGTGACCTTGAGGAAGTCACTTCCTCCCTCTGGGTCCTGGTTTCCTCATCTGTAAAGTGAGGAATTGAACTGAAGAGCTAACAATTCCGAGTCTGTGAGCAGTGAAGTGGGGCCTGGCTACAGAGGGAGGGGATGGAAGGAGCGTGCCTTCATTTTTCAGTATTTTTGAGTGTATGTGTCCTCGACATGATGCCTTATGCAAAGGACAGGGACATAGGAATGCATACGGCTCCCTAAGAAGGAGAAAGACAAGTGAAATGACAGAAACAGAGGCGTCGAAAACAGCAGGGCTCAAAGTTAAGCTGGAGGTCAGGGAGGGCCTCGCAGAACTGGAGCCTGAGCATCCCGTAAAGGAAGGACAGGAATGCCTTCCCGAGCTGTGTGGACGATGCAAGGAAGGAGGCAGCCGCTTTAGCCAGGTGCAAATGTGGATTGGGAGTGGGGTGAGGAGGGCCCTGGAGAGAGGGATGGGGCTGGAGAGGTCAACCAGGCCTCGTGGCCAGGGAGAAGTTCTGACCTGGGGATCAGATCAACGACTGGGGGCAGGCTGATTAGAGGACCTCCCCACCGACTGACAAAGGGGCTCCCTATTCCCTGTGCAGTTCTCACCTCCCCACCAAGGCAGAAAGACTCAGCACAGGCTGCTTCCTACGTGCAGGCTGGAGGAGGAGAGCAGGGCTCCAGGTGGGAGTCACAGAGGCCCTTGGGTGGCGCAGAATTGAGGAAACTAGGACACATGCTCTCTGCCTGACAGAACTCTACACACTGCAGCCTGAGTGTGCACATCGGGCCACGCACAGTGGCTCATGCCTGTAATCGCAGCGTTTTGGGAGGCCAAGGTGGGTGGATCACTTGAGGCCAGAAGTTCAAGATCAGCCTGGGCAAAACGGCAAATCCCTGTCTCTACTAAAAATGCAAAACTTAGCCGGATGTGGTGGCACATGCCTGAAATCCCAGCTACTCGGGAGGCTGAAGCATGAGAAGCACTTGAACCTGGGAGGTGGAGGCTGCAGTGAGCTGAGATCGCACCGCTACACTCCAGCCTGGGCAACAGGGCGAGACTCCATCTCAAAAAAAAAAAAAAACAAAAGGACAAAAACAACTATCTTCTGCGCCAAAGAGAATGTAAGATCGGGCAACGTGTATTCAGAGCTCAGGGCTTTATAGCAGGGCACATCTCTCCAGGCCAGGTGTCAGCATTCAATACATACGTTAACTTTTTATTTGTTCTTTATTTTATTCTTTGTTTATTTTTGTAGGGAACAGGGTTTCACTATGTTGCCAAGGCTGATCTCGAATTCCTGGCCTCAAGTGACCTTCCTGTTTCAGCCTCTCAAATCGCTGGGATTACAGGGATCAGCCACTGCCCCTATGCCAAAATGTTAACTACTTTACATATTAATGCCCCACCCCCAGAGCCAATAAGATTACCAGCTTCATGAGGGCAAAGACAGTGTCTCTGTCACCTTTATAGCCCTCTTCATTGTTGGCCTCCTGCTTTGAAGTTCCACAGAACTGAGTCCTATGCCCAGCTGGGCTACTTTCTGCGACATGACCTGACAAGCCAGTCGTCCTCTCTGACTCTGGAGAACAGAAATGATGAAGCCCAGGCCAGACTGTTGGAAGGATCTTTGAGTAACTCCCACTCTCCTGCACTCCATTGAGGCAGCAACTGTGACTACTGTTACTGTGATCTCTAAGTGGATGAAGGAGGAAGTAGATGACCTTGGGTAAGACTTCCCCTTTCTGGGTTTTCAGTTTCCTTTTTTTTTTTTTTTTTGAGACGGAGTTTCACTCTTGTTACCCAGGCTGGAGTGCAATGGCGCGATCTCGGCTCACCGCAACCTCCGCCTCCTGGGCTCAGGCAATTCTCCTGCCTCAGCCTCCTGAGTAGCTGGGATTACAGGCACACACCACCATGCCCAACTGATTTTTTGTATTTTTAGTAGAGACGGGGTTTCACCATGTTGACCAGGTTGGTCTCGGTCTCTTGACCTCGTGATCCACCCGCCTCGGCCTCCCAAAGTGCTGGGATTATAGGCGTGAGCCACCGCGTCTGGCCGGGTTTTCAGTTTCTTTAGCTGTAAACAAAGGTGCTGGACTTGTCTTTGGTTCTACTTGCAACATCTCTGTGACCAGAAGAGATGTTCCAAGATCTTGCAAGAGGAGTCTCCTGGCTGCTGGCTCCCCAAGAAGCACCCTTGCCCTGGGACCCATGGAAGTGATAGAAACATGGTGGCCCTAAATTCTTAGACTCTAAGACTTAGAGCAAAAATTTCCTGAATCCTTCCAAGAATGGGCCTTAGAGGTGGCTCAGGAGCCTCCTAAATTGGGTGCAAAATGTTATGACTACATTTAATAGGGAGAAGGCCCTTATTAGCTGCCATTGTAATTCATGAAATCCATCTACTCTTCTAAAGTGTCCTTGAAGGTGTGCGCTGAGTCTCCAGGACTCAGCCTAGTGTATATTTTTGTGGAGTGAAGTAAATGAACATTTGTGAGCTGACATCCTGCTTCAGCTGTGTGTTATGTCCAAGGTGTGAAAAAGACCTGAATTTAAGGTGACTTCTGTTCAATTCCATGGTAAACCTCTGTCAACAGACAAAATTACAACAAATTTAATTTAAAGATCTTAATTAGCCAGACGCTGTGGCTCAAGCCTGTAATCCCAGCACTTTGGGAGGCCGAGGCAGGTTGATCACGAGGTCAAGAGATCAAGACCATCCTGGTCAACATGGTGAAACCCCGTCTCTACTAAAAATACAAAAATTAGCTGGGCATGGTGGCACGTGCCTGTAATCCTAGCTACTCAGGAGGCTGAGGCAGGAGAATTGCCTGAACGCAGGAGGCGGAGGTTGTGGTGAGCCGAGGTCGCGCCATTGCACTCCAGCCTGGGTGACAACAGCGAAACTCCGTCTCAAAAAAAAAAAAAAGATCTTAATTGGTTTTTACTGGACATTCCAGAATCAGGTAACACTCATTTTATAAGACAGATGAGTGTTCTGAAAAGCTGAGTAGAGGATCTTGGTTGTATATTATTTATTCATTTAAAAAAAATTTTTTTTGAGATGGAGTGTTGCTCTGTGGCTTAGGCTGGAGTGTGGTGGTGCCTTCTCAGCTCACTGCAACCTCCGCCTCCTGGGTTTATGCTATTCTTCTGCCTCCGACTCCCGAGTAGCTGGGATTAGAGGCATGCACCACCACACCTGGCTAATTTTTGTATTTTTAGTAGAGACAGAGTTTCACCATGTTGCCCAGGATGGTCTTGAACTTCTGACCTCAAGCGATCCCCCTGCCTTGGCCTCCCAAAGTGCTGGGATTATAAACACGAGCCACCTCATCCAGCCCAGAACTTGGTTCTATCAACAGAGAAGGGCTGAAGGAAGTAGAAAGAGAAAACAAAGTGAATAGGCCATTTCAAAGCTACTTTTCTTGTAAAGGTTAAAGCAGAGGGGACTTTTTTTTTTTTTTAATCATGCCAGCTAAAAGCAGACTGTTTGGGGATTTGGCTATTATCTCTCTCTGTCCTGATTTCTTGGAAGTTCTGATAAACAACTTAGTTTTAGCTTGGTGATGTGGAACTTCACACGAGTGACTCCATTCTGGTTTGGTGTGTTGAGCCTGGTACAAGAGCTCAGTCCAAACCAATGGCTTCCTAAAAATCTTATTTCATACCCCAATAATTTTTAGCTTATAACACCCTACTGTTTATCAAATTTTACACAGGTTCCTCTGTATTTCCCTTGCCTCATAGTTTCTACAAGTGCTGATGAGTATAAATGGCTTAAAGCAGGCGTCCCCAAACTTTTTACACAGAGGGCCAGTTCACTGTCCCTCAGACCGTTGGAGGGCCACCACATGCTGTGCTCCTCTCACTGACCACCAATGAAAGAGGTGCCCCTTCCTGAAGTGCGGCGGGGGGCCAGATAAATGGCCTCAGGGGGCCGCATGGGGGGCCGCATGCGGCCCATGGGCCATAGTTTGGGGACGCCTGGCTTAAAACATAAAACATATTTAAAATAGTTTTGTTGGGGCATCTTTAAGACTCTCAACCACCCTTGAAAGTTGTTGGTGGAGGCCAGGCATGGTGTCTCACGCCTGTAATCCTAGCACTTTGGGAGGCCAAGGTGGGTGGATCACCTGAGGTCAGGAGTTCAAGACCAGCCTGGCCATCATGGAGAAACCCTATCTTTAAAAGAAAAAAAAGTAAGTTATTGGTGCTTCCCCCATGGTACTGAAAAACCAAGATTTACTCAGTTGCCTACCTTACGGGCCATTGCCTACTTTAGGAAATATAGTTTAAGGAAAAATGCTGATTATAGCCTGTGTCCTAGAAATGTTTCAAAGCCAAAAGGTCTTTTAGACCTTCTGTGGGTCTTGGTGACATGTTTTGGTGGCCACAAAGAGGTGCTCTGGCCTCGAAACATCAGAAGGCCCTTCTCAGCACTGCTTGACTATATCATACATTGTAGCACTTGTTCATTGTCTTGTATTATTTTTATTTTATTTTTTAAGCTTCCTTCCATCCTGGTCAATTGTATTGTTTTTAAGGTCTGTATTATTAAAATAATAGATGCACATGGTAATAAATTATTATGATTTTGAGAGAGAGTGTCACTCTGTCACCCAGGCTGGATGGAGTACAGTTGTACAATCTCAGCTCACGGCAACCTCCGCCTCCCAGGTTCAAGCTATTCTCTTGCCTCAGCCCCCCAACTACAGGTGCACGCCACCGTGATCAGCTACATTTTTGTATTTTTAGTAGAAACGGCGTTTCGCCATGTTGCCCAGGCTGGTCTCAAACTCCTGTGTTCAGGCAATCGGGCCACCTCAGCCTCCCAAAGTGCTAGGATTTCAGGCATGAGCCACCATGCCTGGCCTACATAGTAATAAATTAAATAGCTCAGCATTACTGATGACAAGAGTCTTCCATCCTATGCCTCCCAACCTCAGAAGCTGTCTCTTTCACCACTAGAAATCTA
This sequence comes from Saimiri boliviensis, assembly GCF_048565385.1. Taxonomy (NCBI): domain Eukaryota; kingdom Metazoa; phylum Chordata; class Mammalia; order Primates; family Cebidae; genus Saimiri; species Saimiri boliviensis. The sequence goes on from NC_133449.1 coordinate 123,879,855, forward strand.
AGAATCTTAGTTTTGCTTGTTTGTTTGTTTTTTGAGATGAGGTCTGAGGTCTCTCTGTGTTGCCCAGGCTGGTCTTGAACTTCTGGGCTCAAGTGATCCTCCCACCTCAGCCTCCCAAAGTGCTGGGACTGCAGGAGTGAGCCACTACACCTGGCCTAGGATCTGATGTTGCCTCGTCTGGAGTGCAGTGGTGCCATCTCACTGCAACCTCCGTCTCCCAGGTTCAAGAAATTATCCTGCCTCAGCCTCCCAAGTAGCTGGGATGCAGGCATGTGCCACCATGCCCAGCTAATTTTTGTATTTTTAGTAGAGATGGGGTTTTGCCATGTTGGCCAGGCTGGTCTTGAACTCCTAACCTTGGGTGATCACCCGCCTCAGCCTCCCAAAGTGATTACAGGTATGATTACAGGTGTAAGCCACCGCGTCCGGCCTGGATCTGAATTCTTTTTCTTTTTTTTTTTTTAAGACAGGGTTTCACCATGTTGGTCAGGCTGGTCTTGAACTCCCGACCTCAGGTGATCCGCCTGCCTTGGCCTCCAAAGTGCTTGGATTACAGGTGTGAGCCACCGCGCCTGGCCTGGATCTGAACTCTTTAGGCGGCTAATTCCACCTTGGAAGACATCTATTTATTCATACCATGAAACATGAGAATTTAACTCTCACTTTACCTTCCTTCCACTAGTTTCCTTCACGTTTGACACTTTTGAGTATTACTTTTACTTCATCTATTGGTTACTATTGTAAAATTATTTCTTTTCCATCAACCTGACATACTCCCTTCACTCCTTACTTTGTAAGACAGAACCCATTAGTATTTTCTCCACACTCCTTCCTCCATTTCCCATACTTCTTTTCTCAGCTACACTAAAAAAAAAAAAAGAAAAAAGAAAAAAGCCACTTATTATAGTTCAACATAAAGAAAAGTGCACCTATCATGAGTATAGCTTGATGAACTTTTATAAATGGAAGTGGTTTTATAAATAGAACTGTTACAGTAGCTAGCTAGTCAGACATGAGCAGGGCAGAAGAGGCCATCTCCTACCTCGACTGTTGGGCATCTGTCAGTTGATGGTCACGCAGCTGTTACACTGTCTCTCAAAGATGATTATTGGTCATTGCCAGCACCAAGGAAAGGCAGTCTCCCAATAGATATCAAAACCCTGAAGCTGGTGATCAGCTTCCTAATAAGATCTCAGAAGTTGGGTGAGTGGGCTCACACAGGCACACTAAGAGGCAAAATTAGAGTTTATGTGATATGTGACCTTATAGGAACACTCAACTGGTAAGGGAAGAAGCCTCAAGTGAGCATTGCACACAGCTCCAGGAAACACACTGTGTGTGCCCCCCTCCCAAGTTCTGGCAGGGCCACTGCACCCACTTACAAGGGAAGAATCAGGGAAGAAGGGACCCAACACCCCTGGAAACATGCCAATGTGTAAAACCCCAAGTCAAAGGTCAAAACAGTGCATTTGATCTCTCAAGACACCTACTTGGCCCTCTTCCAATTGTACTTTACTTTGTTTCATTCCTGCTCTAAAACTTTTTTTTTTTTTTTTTTTTTTGAGATGGAGTTTCGCTCTTGTTACCCAGGCTGGAGTGCAATGGCGCGATCTCGGCTCACCACAACCTCCGCCTCCTGGGTTCAGGCAATTCTCCTGCCTCAGCCTCCTGAGTAGCTGGGATTATAGGCACACGCCACCATGCCCAGCTAATTTTTTTGTATTTTTAGTAGAGACGGGGTTTCACCATGTTGACCAGGTTGGTCTCGATCTCTCAACCTTGTGATCCACCCACCTCGACCTCCCAAAGTGCCGGGATTACAGGCTTGAGCCACCGCGCCTGGCCGTGCTCTAAAACTTTTTAATAGGCTGAGCATGATGGCTCATGCCTGTAATCCCAGCACTTTGGGAGGTTGAGGTAGACAGTTCACTTGAGACCAGGAGTTTTGAGACCAGCCTGGCCAACATGGTGAAACCCTATCTCTACTAAAAATACAAAAATTGTCTGGGCGCAGTGGTTCATGCCTGTAATCCCAGCACTTTGGGAGGTTGAGGTGGGGGGATCACCCCAGGTCAGGAGTTCAGAACCAACCTGGCCGGCCAACATGGTAAAACCCTGTCTCTACTAAAAGTACAGGCATAGTGGTGGGCCCCTGTAATACCAGCTACTCAGGAGGCTGAGGAAGAAGAATTGCTTGAACCTGGGAGTCAGAGTCTGCAGTGAGCTGAGATCACACCATTGAACTCCAGTCTGGGCAACAAGAACAAAACTCCATCTCAAAAACAAAAATAAAATAAAATACAAAAATTATCCAGGCACAACGGTGCATGCGTATAATTCCAGCTACTTGGGAGGCTGAGGCATGAGAACCGCTTGAACCTGAGAGGCAGAAGTTGCAGTGAACCAAGATCACACCACTGCATTCAAGGCTGGATAACAGAGAAAGACACTGTCTCAAAAAATAAAAAGACAAAAATGTTTTAAAATAAAGCTTTTTAATAAACTTTCACTCCTGCTCTAAAACTTGCCTTGGTTTCTCCCTCTGCCTTATGCCCCTTGGTTGAATTTTTTTCTTCTGAGAAGGCGAGAACTGAGGTTACTGCAGACCCATAGGGATTCACCACTGCTAACAAACTCAGCATGCAGATCGAGAAATACAACACTGGGCCAGGCGCAGTGGCTCATGCCTGTAATCCCAGCACTTTGGAAGGCTGAGGCAGGTAGATTACCTGAGGTCAGGAGTTTGAGAACAGCCTGGGCAACATGGCAAAACCCCGTCTCTACGAAAAATACAAAAAACTAGCCAGGCATGGTGGTGGACACCTGTAATCTCAGCTACTCAGGAGGCTGAGGCAGGAGAATGACTTGAACCCAGGGAGGCAGAGGTTGCAGTGAGCCAAGATCGTACCATTGCACTCCAGCCTGGGCAACAGAGGGAGACTCCATCTCAAAAAAAAAAAAAAAAAGAAAAGAAAAGAAAAGAAAGAAAGAAAAAGAAATACAACACTGTTGGCCTCCTAAAACACTCCTCATGGTACTAGGAGAGTCTCAAAGGTGCCCCACACAAAATTATTTTTTCCAACTTTTATTTTAGGTTCATGGGGTGCAGGTTTGTCACATGGATACATTGCATGACACTGTGGCTTGGGGTATAGAGGATCCCGTCACCCAGGTAGTAGGCATAGTACCCAACAGGTAGTTTTTCAACATTTCCCCCTCACCCTTCTCCTTCTAGTAGTCCCCAGTGCCCAGGTCTGTTGTTCTCATCTTTATGTCCACCTGTACTCAATATTTAGCTTCCACTTACAAGGGAAAACATGTGGTATTTGTTTTTCTGTTCTTGTGTTAATTTGCTTAGGATAATAGCCTCCAGCTGCATTCACGTTGCTGCAAAGAGCATGATTTCATTCTTTCTTATGACTGCATAGTATTCCATGATGTATATGTACTAAATTTTCTTTATCCAGTCCACTATTGATGGACATCTAGATTGATGCCATGTATTTGTTATTGTAAATAGCACCGCAATGAACATGTGAGAGCATGTGTCTTCTGGTAGAACGACTGCTTTTGAGTATGTACCCAGTAATACCTACTTAAACTAAAGAGCTTCTGCACAGCAAAAGGCACTATCAACAGAGTAAACAGACAATGTACGGAATAGGAGAAGATATTTGCAAACTGCATCCAATAAAGGTCTAATATCCAGAATCTAAAAAGAACTTAATTCAATAAGCAAAAAATGAACAACCCTATTTAAAAATGGGCAAAGGAGGCCAAGGTGGGAGGATCACCTGAGGTCAGGAGTTCAGGACCAGCCTGACCAACATGGTGAAACCCAGTCTTTAAAGAAAAGAAAAAAATGGGCAAAGGACATGAACAGATACTTCTCAACAGAAAACATACATGTGGCCAACACATATATTAAAAAATGCTCAGTATCACTAATAATTAGAGAAGTGCACATCAAAACCACAGTAAGACACCATCTCGCACCAGTCAGAGAGGTTATTACTAAAAAGACAAAAAATAACAGATGCTGGCCAGGTTGCAGAGAAAAGGGAATGCTTATACACTGCTAGTGGAAATGTAAATGAGTTCAGCCACTGGAAAGCCATGCGATGGTTTCTCAAAGAACTTAAAACAGAGCTTTAATACATGTTTTCAAAAAGCACCTACATTCATCAGCCCCTCTACTTGGCTTGCCGGCCACCTTCTTACTGTGTCTTCATGGGCCTTTACTCTGTGCACGCTCTTGTACTCCTGCTGTCTCTTCCTATTCTCATAAGGACATCAGTCCTATTGGATTAGGGTCCTCATCTCTACAAATAATTTTTCAAAAATCAGCTGGGCACAGTGGTGCACACCTGTAGTCCCAGCTTCTCAGAGGACTGAGGTTGAAGGATCGCTTGAGCCCAGGGAATGGAGGCTGCAGTGGGCTGGGATTGTGCCACTGCACCCCAGCCTGGGGAACAGAAGGAGACTGCATCTAAAAAAATAATAATAATCCATTCACAGAGGTTTGTTTTATTTTTCCACATAAATAACCTGGAGGTAGGCAGTCCGGTATTTGTGCAACAACTTAGCCAAATCTCTCCCGTTTCATCTGTGCTACCTTAGTATTTTGATTTTTTTGTCATCATGATTCCAAGATGGGTCGGTAGCTCCAGGCATCCCCTCTACAGTCAGGGCAGGCAGACTGGGGAAGGGCTGGTACTTGCCTGGTCTGTCCAGAGTATCAGGGCAGCAAAGCCTTGCCTGAGCTGTCTGGTAGTGTTTTCCTTTTACCAAAACTGGATCAGCCAGGCACAGTGACTCATACCTGTAATCCCAGCACTTTGGAAGGCCAAGGCAGGTGGATCACTTGAGGTCAGGAGTTCAAGACCAGCCTGGCCAACATAGAGAAACACCGTCTTAGCCGGGCGCGGTGGCTCAAGCCTGTAATCCCAGCACTTTGGGAGGCTGAGGCGGGTGGATCACGAGGTTGAGAGATCGAGACCATCCTGGTCAACATGGTGAAACCCCGTCTCTACTAAAGATACAAAAAATTAGCTGGGCATGGTGGCACGTGCCTGTAATCCCAGCTACTCAGGAGGCTGAGGCAGGAGAATTGCCTGAGCCCAGGAGGCGGAGGTTGCGGTGAGCCGAGATCGCGCCATTGCACTCCAGCCTGGGTAACAAGAGCGAAACTCCGTCTCAAAAAAAAAAAAAAAAAAAAAAGAGAAACACCGTCTTCTCTAAAAACACAAAAATTAGCCAGGCATGGTGGCACATGCCTGTAGTCCCAGTACTCAGGAGGCTGAGGCAGGAGAATCACTTGAACCCAGAGGTTGCAGTGAGCCAGAATGGCACCGCATTCTGCATTCTAGCCTCCAGCCTGGGCAACAGAATGAGACTCCATCTCAAAAAAAAAAAAAAAAAAAATCTGGATCATGAACTGTGGCTACAGGGGAAGGGGGCTTGGAAGCAGAGTCTACATGGATTCTGCAATGGAAACAGAATCATTCATGCATCAGCCCTTAGGATGGCACACAGGCAACCTCAAACAAAATCAGATTCCATTGGGAAAAAAAGAAGGGGGAGAATCGCTTAGGGGTAGGTAACTGTTTGCATCTATCACAGACACCCACATCTGTACCAGAGGCACACACATTCTTGTGAAACTCATATGCTCACCCTCACACCTGCCCAAGCAGTGGGAAGAGGCTCTCCTCTCTGCTCACAGAGACCCTGTGGACATCTCAGTGTTGGTGTTAATTACCCAGCTTGGAGCTGCTTGGTCTCTGTCTTCTCTCAGGACTGTGAGCTTCACGAAGGAGGGATTGTGTGATCATCCTGGAATCTCCAGAGCCTGACCTCCAATAGGGCATTTGAGACCTACTGAGGATTGAGGGAAAGATGGGAGAGATGGAGAGTTGGAGGGAGGGCAAGACAGGAAGGAGAAACAAGGGATCATTGGTATCTTTTGGATTACTTTTCTGGCCCCTGAGAGCAATGTCTGTTGATTTTGGATTCTGGAGCTTTTAGTATAGTCTGGTCTAAATTGGATTTCACAGAACACTCACAATGAAAAGTGAACATGGCTTCTTTCGTTTTTCAGGGTCTGATGAGCTGTTTATATTGCAGAGAGGCAAGGGTGAGGAAGGAGGGCTGTGTCTGCTCTAGCTGTGTCTGTGTCTGGCAAACAGGAGTCCAGGGCAATTATTTCTCAGCTCCTTTAAGTTCCAGCCCTTCTCCTCCCCAGGATGGTACCTTGGTACAGAGTGTCACTGAGTCCTGGAGATGACAGGAGGGTCATCTCATCCAGGCAGGGTCCTATGGGCATGCATTGATCTCTGAAGCCAAGCATCTCCTCTGCTCTGCCCTTGGGAATGGTGATGCTGAAGTGTGAGTGTTTGTCTGGCACCATCCATGCTCTGGGCCATAGCGGCCTCGGCACCCAGCTAGGCCTCGGAGGGTCCTCGGGCTCTCTCAGGCTCTCTGTGTCTCCTTGCTGGGACCTGAGGGAAACTCCAGGTCTCTGAATGACACACCTTGGAGAGCCCAGGGGTTCTGCCCTAGACTGGTTTTTGTAACTGCTTTTGATACCATATTATCACCATCTCTTCAGTCTCTTGCTGAAAATGTTGCTAAACCACAGGGTAGGCTCCCCGAGACAGTGTCCAGGGAAGCAGATAATGAGCCTTTGGGTCTTCAGGCTCCACTCCTCCCAGCTGGATGAGCCTGAAGCCCCTTCTCACCTAGGCAGAGCCCCACAGAGCAACGAACATGAAGCGCCCAACCATCTCACCTACCTCAAGATTCCTGCTTCTCACAATCCTGTGAGGAGGAAAGAACAGGCTTTTAATATTTTCCCCTGTGTGACTGAGCCTTCCACATTTCCACTAAGCCATATCCTCCTCTCTGACTCGTTTCACAGCTCAACTCTGGTTGCCGATGGGATATCTGCAAGGAGAGAAGCCAGCCCACCAGTATCAGAAGATAAACATTATTTCAAAATATCAACCCCGGCACAGAGGCTCACACCTGTAATGCCAGCACTTTGGGGGGCTAAGGTAGGAGGAGCCTTGAGCTCAGCAGTTTGAGACCAGCCTGGGCAACATGGTAAAACCCCGCCTCTATAAATAACGCAAAAATTAGCTGGATGTGGTGGCACATGGCTGTAGTCCCAGCTGCTCAGGAGGCTGAGGTGGGAGGATGGCTTGAGCCTGAGAGGTGAAGGCTGCAGTGAGCTGTGATTGTGCCACTGCACTCCAGCCTGGGTGACAGAATGAGACCTTGTCACAGGAAAAAAAAAATTATACTGATACAAAATGAACCCAGATACACTTGAAAATAAGAACTTTTTCTAAAAAATATAGGATAGCCAGGCACGGTAGTGTGTGCCTGTAATCCCAGCTACTCAGAAATCCAAGGCAGGAGGATCACTTGAGCCCAGGAGGCAGAGGTTGCAGTGAGCTGAGATCATGCCACTGTGTTCTAGCCTGGGCAACAGAGCAAGACCCTTTTTCCAAATAATAATAATAATAACAATAATAATAATACAGGGATCTCTCATATGGACCTCAAGGCAGGGAATGAAGTCTGCTTAATTCAAATCAAATGGCAGGATGAGGCAAGTCTCATGGTAACATGAAGTAAGAACATGTAATTTCTCAGTCTTAAAGACAGATTCTCAGAACAGAATCAGGTTGGCCAGGCTGGGTCCTGACCAGGGGGTGGGATCATGATGTACAAATGTGGCTTCCAGGGAGCCACCCAGGTGGGAGAGGACGCTGTGGGGGCAGTTTCCTTAGGAGGAACAATAGTTTCCAGGTTATGCAGACACATTTCATAGTGTCCACTTTGATAGAGACCCAAGCAAATAATTGATGAAAATGAACTTATGTTCTCGGAGCGACATGCACATACTTCATTAAATATGAGCTTTGTCAAAGAAAATACGAATGCTGTTTTAGCACATATTCAGTGTGAATACGTGGCTTTCTAAATATTTTCTATATTAGGGCTGGGCGCGGTAGCTCACGCCTGTAATACTAGCACTTTGGGAGGCCGAGGTGGGTGGATCACCTGAGGTCAGGAGTTCAAGGCCAGCCTGGCCATTATGGTGAAACCCCATCTTGAAAAAAAAAAGTTAAAAAAACATTTTCTATATTAGAAAGATAGTTGACTTGCCACTTCCACCGTTAATTCTTTTGTAGGACATTCACACGTCCTGCCTCTCCTACATAGGAGTCATGAGGTCCAGAAGCTTTGTAGGTGTTAAAGAAAAAACAAGAGTGATGAGGTGACCGCGAACTCTAAGACATGACACCAAAAGAAAAGGCAACAAACACATAGATAAATTAGACTTCATGAAAATTTAAAGCTTTTTAAAAATTATTTTTATTTTTTAAGTTTAGTCTTTTGTTTTGTTTTTGAGACAGAATCTCACTTGATCACCAAGGCTGGAGTGCAGTGGCATGATTTTAGTTCACTGCAACCTCTGCCTCCTCGGTTCAAGCATTCTTCTGCCTCAGCCTCCTGAGCAGCTGGGATTACAGGTGCATGCTACCATACCCCACTAATTTTTGTATTTTTTTAGTGACCATGTTTCACCATGTTGGCCAGGCTGCTTTCGAACTCCTGACCTCAAGTGATTTACCCAGCTCAGATTCCCAAACTGCTGGGATTACAGTGTGAGCCACCATGATTGTGTCACTCCAGCCTGGGTAACAGAGTGAGACCCTGTCTCAAAAAAAAAAAAAAGAAAAAATCATACTAGTACCAAATGAACTCAGGTACACTTGAAAATAAGAACGTTTTACTAAAAAATATAGGGTAGCCAGGCACAGTGGTATGTGCCTATAATCCCAGCTACTCAGAAGGCCAAGGCAGGAGGATCACTTGGGCCGAGGTTCTTCTTCCTTTTTTTTTTTTTTTTTCACTTGAGTTGGAGTCTCGCTCTTGTTACCCAGGCTGGAGTGCAATGGCGCGATCTCGGTTCACTGCAACCTCCGCCTCCTGGGTTCAGGCAATTCTCCTGCCTCGACCTCCCGAGTAGCTGGGATTACAGGCATGCACCACCATGCCCAACTGATTTTTTGTATTTTTAGTAGAGACGGGGTTTCACCATGTTGACCAGGATGGTCTCGATCTCTTGACCTCGTGATCCACCCGCCTCGGCTTCCCAAAGTGCTGGGATTACAGGCGTGAGCCACTGCGCCTGGCTTTTTTTTTTTTTTTTTTAAAGACGGGTTTCACCATGTTGGTCAGGCTGGTCTTAAACTCCCGACCTCAGGTGATTCACTCGCCTCGGCCTCCCAGAGTGCTGGGATTACAGGCATGAGCCACCGTGCCCGTCCTAGCCGAGGTTCTTCTTAAGAGGCACAGAGTTTCTGTTCCTGATAACGGAAAAATTTTAGACATAGTGGTGATGGCTGTGCAATACTGTGAATGTCATTAATGCCACTGAATGGTACACTTAAAAAGAGTCAAAATCGCATATTTTATATATTTTACCATAATTAAGAGAAAAAAAACCAATGGGAATGCTGAGTGAAAATTCTCAGTACTATTGGTTCATGGCTGCACCAAATTCCCCAAACATGGGAGCCAGGCCTGCCGAAATTACTACATCATTAGCTATGTTCGTTTCCTTTGTCAAAAACAAATGAGCATGTAAGAAGAAAGAAAAAGGGACATGGTTATCTGTACCCTCTCTCATCTTGATTTGGAAGCGGAAATACCACACTGTAATTGTCATGAAATGTAATTAAAAGGTGTGGGGAGGTGACTGCATGGCAAAGTTTCCCTTTAAGACATCGTAATGCTATCAGGTGTTTATCTCTGGTTAAAAATGCCTCCCAGGTTCAAGCATTCTCCTGCCTCAGCCTCCTCAGTAGCTGGGATTACAGGCATGCACTACCATACCCTGCTGTATGTAGTTAAGCAGTCTTTCGCTGTGTGTATATCCATATCTAAAGGTATGGTTGTTTGAGTGGATGAGTACCCTGGACTGAAAGAAATTCACCATATGACAACCATAGTCAATAGACTCTGTGATCTATTTCTGCCAAATGTCTAAAGTAATATGACTATGCTCTGATAAAACAATTATTTTTGATCCACCAATTCCAATCCTGGTTATGTCCCCCTCAAAAATGAAAATGTACATCCAGAGAAAAATTCTTACATGTTCATAGAAGCTCTATTCCTAATAACCAAAAAGTAGAAACAAATACCCATCAACTAATAAATGTATAAATAAAATTCAGGATAGACATTCAATGAGTATTATTCACCAATAAAAAGGAATGAATAACTAATACATGCTACATGTATGAACTTTGAAACATTATGTTAGGGCTGGGTGTGATGGCTCACGCCTGTCATGCCAGCATTTTGGGAGACCAAGGTGGGCAGATCACCTGAGGTCAGTGATAGTTTGAGACCAGCCTGGCCAACATGATGAAACCCCATTTCTACCAAAAATACAAAAATTGCCAGGCATGGTGGCAAGTGCCTATAGTCCCAGCTACTCGGAAGACTGAGGCATGAGAATCTCTTGAACCTGGGAGGCGTGGTTGCAGTGAACTGAGATTGTGCCACTGCACCCCGGCATGGGCAACAGAGCTAGACTGTCAAAAAGAAAAGAAAAGAAAGAGGAGGGAGAGAAGGAAGGGAGGAAGGGAGGGAAGGAGGAAGGGCAAACATTATGTTAAGTAAAAGAAGTCAGTCACGAAAGGCTACATATTATATTGACTCCACTTATGTGAAATGTCCAGAATGGGCACATCTATACAGACAGAAAGTAGAGTAGTGGTTTCCCAGGGCTAGCAGATTGCGGGGTCAGAGAATGCAGGGTGATAGCTAATGAGTATGGAGTTTCTTTTTAGTATGATGAAATGTTTTAAAAATAATTTGTGGGCCGGGCGCGGTGGCTCAAGCCTGTAATCCCAGCACTTTGGGAGGCCGAGGTGGGTGGATCACGAGGTCAAGAGATCGAGACCATCCTGGTCAACATGGTGAAACCCCGTCTCTACTAAAAATACAAAAAAAACTAGCTGGGCGTGGTGGCGCGTGCCTGTAATCCCAGCTACTTAGGAGGCTGAGGCAGGAGAACTGCTTGAACCCAGGAGGCGGAGGTTGCGGTGAGCCGAGATCGCGCCATTGCACTCCAGCCTGGGTAACAAGAGCGAAACTCCATCTCAAAAAAAAAAAAATAATAATAATAATAATAATAATTTGTGGTGACCATTGCACAATTCTATGAATATACTTTAAAAATTGAATTGTACACTTGATTGTTGTTGTTTGAGACAGGGTCACACTCTGTTACTCAGGCTGGAATGCAGTGGTTTGATCATGGCTCACTGCAGCCTCAACCTCCCAGGCTCAAGCAATTCTCCCACCTTTCAGCCTCCCGAGTAGCTCACTATGCCAGACTCGTTTTTGTATTATTTGTAGACATGGAGTTTCACCATGTTGCCCAGGCTGGTCTTGAACTCCTGGGCACAAGCAAGCCGTCCATCTTGACCTCTCAAAGTGCTGGCATTATGCATGAGCATCCGTGTCCAGCCTGAATTTTACACTTTAAATGAGTGAATTGTATGGCATGTGAATTATATTTCAATAAAGCTGTTACTGTATAATATCCTCCCATCTCTGCCCCTCCCCCAACCCTCCTGCAAAGTAAAATGGAAAGGTCTGCATCCTGACTGACTAGATGTGAGGACTAAGTCAGAGCAAGGTCCATGCAGTCTGAATCTGATCTGCTGCGTGTATAATTCCCTATGAGCTACAGTGTTCTAGTGTTTTTTAAGTGGTTTTTGGAATATCATTCCTAAGATGAACACATATGCATTGCATTAAATTAAACAAAATGCAAAAATCTAAATTACAAAAACCTGCGTGTATTTGAAAACCAGTGATGAGTGGTTTAAATTGCATTTGACAGATCATTTATTTAGAGACATAGATAATTATGCTTCTTGAATTACATTCATGTAATCGTTTAAAATAGCTTTATTGAGATACAATTCATATATTATACATTTCACACATTTAAAATGTACAATTCAATCATTTTTTGTTTCTTCCACAGGTGTGCAACCATCACCGCAACCAATTTTAAGACATTTTATTCAACCCCAAAATAAACTGTACAACCTTTAGCAATCATCCTTTATCCCCCCACCCATTTCCCCAGCCCGGGAAGACCACTAATCTCTATCTTTATATAGATTTGCTTTTCTGGACATTGCCCATAAATGGAATCATATCTTTGCTCTTTTGTGACTGGCTTCTTTCGTTAGCATACTGGGTTTTTGTTTGTTTGTTTTGTTTTATAGAGACAGCATTCCCCTGTGTTGCCCAGGCTGGTCTCAATCTTCCTACCTAGGCCTCCCAAAGTGCTGGGATTACAGCTGTGAGTCACTGTTCCTGATCTACCATGTTTTCAAAGTTCATTGATGTTGCAGGATATATATAATTTTTTTTTTTTAGACGGAATCTCGCGCTGTCACCCAGGCTGGTGGGCAGTGGTGTGATTAGAAGGCCCTTCAAGAACCACCCTGTGCTTCCCTCTTCAGCTTTGCCCTCCAGTTTCCCCTCACGCCCGCACCCCTAGACTTTCATGTCAGTTCAAGTTTAATAAAGCTTGAAGAAAAAACAATGAAGACCAATTTTGTCCTTACCATGCACCAGGCACTGTTCTAAGCAGTTTCGGCTATACTGTCTCATTTAAAATCCTAGGAAAGTGGCCAGATGCAGTGGCTCACTCCTATAATCCTATAAAACACTTTGGGAGGCCAAGAAGGGAGGATTGCTTGAGGTCAAGAGTTTGAGACCAACCTGGCCAACATGGTGAAACCCTGTCTCTACTAAAAATACAAAAATTAACTGGGCATGGTGGCGTGCACCTGTAATCCCAGCTACTTGAGACAGTGAGGCAGGAGAATCACTTGAGCCCAGGAGGTGGAGGCAGAGGTGAGACAAGATTGTGCCACTGCACTCCAGCCAGGGTGACAGAGCAAGATTCTGTCTCAAAAAAAAAAAAAAAAAAAAATTCTGTGAAAGAGGTACAATAATCCAGCCCACTTTATAGATGAGGGAGCTGAGCCCAGAGAGGTTACGAAATTTGTCTGAGGTTGCACAGTCAGTGAGTAGCAGAGTTAGAATTTGCACCCAGGCAGTCTGACTTGAAAAAGCATAAAGGATTAGCTGATATGTCCTTCACCTCTTGCAAATACTATTTCTTTCCGTTTTTTCAGCGGGCCATCCTCTGCTTTCCAATCTTTGCACTTGTAATTTCCTGTTCCTAATACACTCTCTATCTTGCCTGATTAACCCTACTCATTGTTCAGATTTCAGCTGTTAGCACCTCTTGGCTAGGCATGATGACTCACACTAGTAATCCCAACACTTTGAGAGGGCGAAGCGGGTGGATCACCTGAGGTCAGGAGTTCAAGACTAGCCTGGCCAACATGGTGGCCATCTCTACAGAAATACGAAAATTAGCCTGGCATGATGGCAGGTGCCTGTAATTCCAGCTACTCAGGAGGTTGAGGCAGGAGAAATTGCTTGAACCGGGGAGACGGAGGTTGCAGTGAGCTGACATTGCAGCAATGCACTCCAGCCTGGGTGACAGAGCCCAAAATATACAATACACTATGGGTGTGCATTGTATATTTTAAAGCAATTGACAGCCAGGCCCATTGACTCTTGTCTGTCGTCCCAGAACTTTGGAATGCCAAGGGAGGAGGATCACTTGAGCACGGGCATTTGAGACCAGCCTGTGATCTAGATTTTTGTCTCCCTTTTTGTCCCCTTACCTTCTCTCAATATTTTTTGTTGTTGTTGTTTTTACACAGAGTCTCACTGTATTGCCCAGGCTGGAGTACAATGGTGCAATCTTGGCTCACTGCAGCCTGTGCCTCCTGGGTTCAACCTCTCTGTAGCTGGGATTACAGGCGTGCACCACCGTGCCCTGCTACTTTTTATACTCTTAGTAGTGATGGGGTTTCTTATAAATCGTAACAAGAAGAAGGCCGGGCATGGTGGTGCATGCCTGTAATCCAGCACTTTGAGAGGCTGAGGCTGGTGGATCACTTGAGGTCAGGAGTTCAAGACCAGCCTGGCCAATATGGTAAAACCCCATCTCTACTAAAAATACAAAAATTAGCATGGTGGTGCATGCCTGTAGTCCCAGCTACTTTGGAGACTGAGGCATGAGAATCGCTTGAACCTGGGAGGCAGAGGTTGCAGTGAGCCAAGATCGGGCCACTGCACTCCAGCCTGGGTGGCAGAGAGAGACTCTGTCTCAAAAAAAAAAAAAAAAAAAAAGTGTGTAGGGCTAGAAAACTAGTAATGCTAATTAACTAACTCTTGGAACATCACACCTACCACCCATCTTTCTCTGGCCATCTACTTTTGTTAGCCATAAAAACATTTTTGAGCTGCTTATTCCCGAATCCAACTCTTGCATAAACTGTTGTGAACACATACATGCATTACTCTGCTCTGTCGAACCACATGTGAAGATGGTGGGCAAGATTGGCGGTCCCAGACTGTTTCGGTGCTCCGTTCGGGGGTAGACAATTTCCTGAGCTGGGCCTAATTGCTTTGGCTGCCAAGTAACTATTTGTTTTTAGTGGAAAACTTGGCCGAGGAAAAGCTTGTGCAATTGTGCCCTCACCCTTACCTAAGGAATTCCGTGCGCAGAGGCTGTTTGTGCAGCTTCTGTGGTAGTCATGTGTGTAGACACACACCTGTAATTAGTGTTCAGGAGGTGCAGAGGGAGGTCACAAAATCCTTGTATGAGTGCCGAGGAAGGGGCAGGACTAGAGAGGGTAGGCTCCTGGCCTGCACTGGAAACCCAAGGGCAGAGCCCACTTCCTGGATATCACCCATCCTTGAGCTCTGAAAGACCCCAAGGATGAGGAAGGGCAGATGGGAGAAGGTATATGGCTTCTGGAAGCCTCTCTCTGAGGATCGCTCAAGTGTGTACACTGTGAACCTCGGCCTGCTTCTGATTTGTTGCCGTACGTTGGATAATTATTATGTGCAGCAGCCTGGGTGACTCATGAAAGTGACTGATAAGTGCTCTCTTTTTGCAGTAAGGGCAGATTCTGGCATTTGAATTCACTTTGGGAGAACGATGAATGAGATCAACTTAGAATATTCCAGGCTGGCTAGGCGTGGTGGTGCATGCCTATAATGCCAGCACTTTGGGAGACCGAGGCGGGTGGATGGCTTGAGCTCGTAAGTTCAAGACCAGCCTGGCAACATGGCGAAACCCCTTCTTCACAAAAAAAAAACAGCTTGGTGTAGTGGCTCATGTCTGTAGTCCCAGCTACTTGGGAGGCTGAGGTGGGAGGATTGCTTGAGCCGGGGAGGAGGGGGTTGCAACAAGCTAAGATCAAGCCCACTGTACTCCAGCCTAGGCAACAGAAGGAAACCCTGTCTCAAAAACAAAAAAAAAAAAGCCGGGCGCAGTGGCTCAAGCCTGTAATCCCAGCACTTTGGGAGGCCGAGGCGAGTGGATCACGAGGTCAAGAGATCGAGACCATCCAGGTCAACATGGTGAAACCCCGTCTCTACTAAAAATACAAAAAATTAGCTGGGCATGATGGCGTGTGCCTGTAATCCGAGCTACTCAGGAGGCTGAGGCAGGAGAATTGCCTGAACCGAGGAGGCAGAGGTTGCGGTGAGCCGAGATCGCGCCATTGCACTCCAGCCTGGGTAACAAGAGCGAAACTCCGTCTCAAAAAAAAAAAAAAAAAAAAAAAAAAGGAATATTCCAAGTTATGTTGAAGTCCTCTCTTGACAAGGTTCTCTTAAGTTCCATCTAACAAACAGTTTTGTCTGTTTTTATTACGAGGAGGAAGGAAACAAAGAGAAAAGAAACCTCTTACTTTTCCCTCCTATGATTATAAGAAATATTATCCAATTTTAAAGTACTTCAAATGTTGAAAGTCAGATGTTAAATAAGGGTTTGTAGGCTGGGTGCAGTGGCTCACGCTGGTAATCCTAACACTTGGGAGACCAAGGTGGGCGGATCACCTGAGGTCAGGAGTTCAAGACCAGGTTGGCCAACGTGGTGAAACCCCATCGCTACTAAAAATACAAAAATTAGCCAGACGTGTTGGTGCACACATGTAATCCCAGCTACTGGGGAGGCTGAGGCAAGAGAATCGCTTGAACCCGGGAGGTGGAGGTTGCAGTGGGCCAAGATCACACCAGTGCACTCCAGCCTGGGTGACAGAGTGAGACTCTGTCTCAAAAAATAAAAAATAAAAAATAAATAAGGGTTTGTAGAGATCAGATCCTATAAACATAAAAGTTTCTCCAGCTCTAACATTTTAAAATTCTATGAATATCAGATATGTGTCACTCCAATATGTCCAACAAAGTAGAATGAAATATGACTTTGAAATTCACTAAAATGAAAAGATGGAAGCTGTATCTTTGCTGAATCCATGTCCTGAAATAGCTTTACAGGACAGGTGAAGCATTTCTGGTCATCTCTCCAGCAAATACCCTCATCTTGCAGCTGCCTCTCCTCGACCAGGGAAAGGAGAGCAGGCTTCCCGAGTAGGAGTGGGGTGGAGTCACTTCACAGGCACCTGGCTTCCACTCACCCTCTTCTCATTCTTCCTCTACAGTTGCCTTTCCCTGCAGTGGGACTGGCAGCCACCCAACACTTCCGCATTCTTCCTCTTGTCTCCCTTGGGTGGCCTTCTCTACTTGGCACCGTGACTCCACACACCCGCACACACAGCAACCACCAGTTTAGTCCACATTTCTTAGGCATTCAAGACCCAGTCTGGGCCGGGCATGGTGGCTCACGCCTGTGATCCCAGCACTTTGGGACGCCAAGGCTGGCAGATCATCTGAGGTCAGGAGTTGGAGACCAGCCTGGCCAACATGGTGAAACCCTATCTCTTCTAAAAATACAAAAATTAGCCAGGCGTGCTGGTGCACGCCTGTATTCCCAGCTACTTGAGAGGCTGAGGCAGGTGAATTTCTTGAACCTGGGAAGCAGAGGTTGCAGTGAGCCGCGATGGCACCATTGCACTCCAGCTTGGGCGACAGAGCAAGACTCTGTCTCAAAAAAAAAAGACCTGCCGGGCGCGGTGGCTCAAGCCTGTAATCCCAGCACTTTGGGAGGCTGAGGCGGTTGGATCACGAGGTCAAGAGATCGAGACCATCCTGGTCAATGTGGTGAAACCCCATCTCTACTAAAAATACAAAAAACTAGCTGGGCATCGTGGCACGTGCCTGTAATCCCAGCTACTCGGGAGGCTGAGGCAGGTGAATTGCCTGAACCCAGGAGGCGGAGGTTGCAGTGAGCCGAGATTGCGCCATTGCACTCCAGCCTGAGTAAAAAAAAAAAAAGACCCAATCTGACTCCAGTTGTTGTGTCCAGATTCACCTCTCCAACACAATCCCCTTGTCCAGCCTCCATCTCACTACCCCTTCAGCATGCATGCTCCCTCCCCTCCCCCTGCACACGCCCTTCCTTCTCCCATCTCCCGTCCAGTTGAAGCATTGCCTTCTCTTTCTGATGTACCCCTACACCAATTCTCACTTTTTCCATGGCATTTTTTTTTTTTTTTTTTTTTTTTTTTTGAGACAGGATCTCACAGTGGTGTTATCATGGCTTACTGCAGCCTCAACCTCCTAGGCTCAGGTGATCCTCCCATCTCAGCATCTAAGTAGCTGGGACTCTAGGCATGCACCAACACGTCCACTAATTGTTTTTTCTTTTGTAGAGACAGTAGTCTCACTATGTTGCTCAGCCTGGTCTTTAACTCTTAAACTCAAACCATCCTCCAGCCTCAGCCTCCCAAAGTGCTGGGATTATAGGTGTAAGCCACTGTGCCTAGGCTCTCTTTTTGGTTTTATTTAAATGACCGTGCTCTAGTCACCTCCCCGGTGAGATGGTAGATTCCTTGAGGGTAGGGATGAGAGCTCATGCATTTTTCTATTCTCCACTGAACAGAAGAGGAAAATAATATTTTTTTAAATGGGTGAAGAAATTTGTAAGAAACTTTACTTTTTGCCCAATTACTGGTTGGACAAATCAATCTCTTATAACACAGGAGGAGGGGGAGGGACTAATATCTGAAATGTTTACCTAGCCCTGAAATTTTCTTTCCTTTTATTTGATATTATAACTTATCTTTGTCTTTATTTTATTATTATTATTTTTTTTTTTTCCTGAGATGGAGTCTCGCTCTGTTGCCCAAGCTGGAATGCAGTGGCACATCTTGGCTCACTGCAACCTCCGCTTCCTGGGTTCAAGTGATTCTCCTGCCTCAGCCTCCTGAGTAGCTGGGATTACAGGCAAGTATCACGCCTGACTAATTTTTTTTAAACAGAGTGTCTGTCGCCCAGGCGTGCAGTGATGTAATCTCGACTCACTGCAACCTCCGCCTCCCAGGTTCAAGCAATTCTCCTGCCTCAGCCTCCCAAGTAGCTGACACTAATGGGCACCTGCCACTGCGCCTGGCTAATTTTTGTATCTTTAGTAGAGATGGGGTTTCACCATGTTAGCCAGGCCAGTCTTGAACTCCTGACGTTGTGATCTGCCGGCCTCAGCCTCCCAAAGTGCTGATATTACAGGCATGAGCCACTTCACCCAGCCTTAACTTTGTCTTTATAATGAATTATATTTTTTCTTTTTTTTGAGATGGGGTCTCACTCTGTCACTCAGGCTGGAGTGCAGTGGTGCAACCTTGGCTCACTGCAACCTCCGCCTCCCTGGTTCAAGCAATT
Source organism: Saimiri boliviensis (assembly GCF_048565385.1). Taxonomy (NCBI): domain Eukaryota; kingdom Metazoa; phylum Chordata; class Mammalia; order Primates; family Cebidae; genus Saimiri; species Saimiri boliviensis. The sequence continues at coordinate 123,898,617 of NC_133449.1, forward strand.
CTCCTGCCTCAGCCTCTCGAGTAGCTGGGATTATAGGCATGTGCCACCATGCCCAGCTAATTTTTATATTTTTAGTAGAGACGGGGTTTCATCCTGTTGGCCAAATTGGTCTTGAACTCCTGACCTCTTGATCTGCCCGCCTTGGCCTCCCAAAGTGCTGGGATTACAGGCATGAGCCACTGCCCACCCAGCCCCAGCAGGAAAATTTTTGTGGTGCGGTAAGATGAGAGGACAGTACAGCCACCAGGCTCCTTTCTTAAATGTGCTCCTTGGATCACAGTCTCTCCTCTAGCCCTGAGGGACTTTCAGTTTGGTTTAAAATTTTTTTTAATTACAAAAGATCATATATGTCACATTACATTATTTATGTTACTATATTCTTTTGCATATATCAAATATTGCATAATAAAAACTCTATGTAGTACACATGGGGTATATATGTAACATATCTAAGTTATAAGGCATGATGACATGAACACACCCGAACCTGCTACTCAATTAAATAACTAGAAGATTCCCATAACGCTTCTCCTTGGACACAACTCCTGCTAAGGCTTCAATCTCAGAGGTAACCACCGTTCTGAGTTTTGTTTATCCCCTTGCTTAAACATACTTATCATTATTATTATTTTGAGATGGAGTCTCGCTCTGTTGCAAGGTTGGAGTGCAATGGTGCAATCTCGGCTCACTGCAACCTCCACCTCTCGGATTCAAGCAATTCTCCTACCTCAGCCTCCCGAGTAGCTGGGACTACAGCCGCATGCCACCACACCTAGCTAATTTTTGTATTTTTAGTAGAGATGGGGATTCACCATGTTGGCCAGGCTGATCTCGAGTTCCTGACTTTGTGATCCTCCCACCTCAGGGTCCCAAAGTGCTGGGATTACAGGCATGAGACACCTCCCTTGGCCAATAAGATTCTTTTTTTTTTAAAGACGAGGTTTCACTGTACTGGTCAGGCTGGTCTTGAGTGATCTGCCCGCCTTGGCCTCCAAAGTGCCTGGATTACAGGCGTGAGCCACCACGCCCGGCCTCCGAGAAGATTCTTAAATACTAAAATTAAGATATAGGCTGGGGCTGGGCGCGGTGGCTCACGCCTGTAATCCAAGCACTTTGGAGGCCAAAGCCGGCAGATCACCTGAGGTCGGGAGTTAAAGACCAGCCTGACCAACATGGTAAAACCCTGTCTTTAAAACAAAAAACAAAAAACAAAAAATAAAATATGGGCCGGGAGAAGATTCTTTTTTTTTTTTTTTTTTTTTTTTTTTTGAGACGGAGTTTCGCTCTTGTTATCCAGGCTGGAGTGCAATGGCGCGATCTCAGCTCACTGCAACCTCTGCCTCCTGGGTTCAGACAATTCTCCTGCCTCAGCCTCCCGAGTAGCTAGGATTACAGGCACGCACCACCATGCTCAGCTCATTTTTGTATTTTTTTTTTTTTTTAGTAGAGACAGGGTTTCACCTTGTTGACCAGAATGGTCTCGATCTCTTGACCTTGTGATCCACCCGCCTCGGCCTCCCAAAGTGCTGGGATTACAGGCTTGAGCCACTGTGCCCGGCCTAGAAGATTCTTAAATACTAAAATTAAGATATGGGCCTGGCGCAGTGGCTTAGACACTGGGAAGGATCACGTGAGGTCAGGAGTTCAAGACCAGCCTGGCCGACATGGTGAAACCCTGTTTCTACAAAAATATGAAAATTAGCTGGGTATGATGGTGGACACCTGTAATCCCAGTTGAACCTGGGAGGTGGAGGTTGCAGTGAGCCAGGGATCCTGCCATTGCACTCCAGCCTGGGTAACAGAGTGAGATTTGGTCTCAAAAAAAAAAAAAAATCTTCTTCTTGTAGGCCAGGCACAGTGGCTAGCACCTGTAATTCCAGCACCTTGGGAGACTGAGGCGGGCAGATCACTAGAGCCCAGGAGTTCTAGATCAGCCTGGGCAAAATAGTGTTGCCCAACTGTACAAAAAAATTAAAAACTGGTTGGGTGTGGTGGTGCATGCCAGTAGTCCTAGCTACTTGGGAAACTGAGGAGGGAAGATCACTTGAGCCCAGGAGTTTGAGACTACAGTGAGCTAAGATCATAGCACTGCACTGCAGCCTTAGCAACAGATTGAGACCCTGTCTCAGGTAAATAACTCTTTTTTGTTATAAAGTCATACAACAAATTATTTAATAATTTTTAACAATACACAAGCAGCCGGGTGTGGTGGCTCATGCCTGTAATCCCAGTACTTTGGGAGGCCAAGGCAGGTGGATCACGAGGTCAAGAGATCGAGACCATCCTGGTGAACACAGTGAAACCCCGTCTCTACTAAAAATACAAAAAATTAGCTGGGCATGGTGGCACGTGCCTGTAATCCCAGCTACTCAGGAGGCTGAGGCAGGAGAATTGCCTGAATCCAGGAGGCGGAGGTTGCGGTGAGCCAAGATCACGCCATTGCACTCCAACCTGGGTAACAAGAGCGAAACTCCGTCTCAAAAAAAAAAAAAAAAAAAAAAAAAAAACAATACACAAGCATGTTGTGTGGAACAAAATTCCCCAACCCCAGGTTACTCTTTCAGGATTATGAAAGAGAAACTCCATGCTGCTGCACAGAGCCATGGAGTAGGGGGGATATTAGCCTGCATGAAGATACAAAACGTACAACCCACTGTAAGCACATATGGCATTACAGGAGAGGAACCCTGAGCCTAATGAACCCATTTGACTTGTGCAGCTTCTGACCTGGCTGAATCTGTTCTACACTCTGTGCAGTGGAGGTGACCATGGTGACTATCTCATAGGGTTGTAATGAGGCTTCGGAAGCATGGGAGCTGCTCAGCACAGCACCTGACCCGAAGCAAGGGTTCAACCCATGTTTGCAGTCAAAATACAGCATGGCCCAGAGAACTAGGTTGTTTGGATGCCTGTAATCCCAGCACTTTGGGAAGCCAAGGCAGGTGGATCACCTGAAGTCAGGAATTCAAGACCAGCCTGGCCAACATGGTGAGACCCCGCCTCTACTAAAAATACAAAAATTAGCCAGGTGTGGTGGTGCATGTCTGTAGTTGCAGCAACTCCAGAGGCTGAGGCGGGAGAACCACTTGAACCCAGGAGGCAGAGGTCACAGTGAGCCGAGATCATGCTACTGCATTCCAGCCTGGGTGACAGAGCGAGGGAAAAAAAAAAAAGGTTAGAGAGCAGAGACTATGAAGGCCCAGGGGAGCGCAGCATGGCTTCAGCTGTCCTTCCTATCATGTTTGTCAGTCAGTGACTTGTAACCGAAAGTGGTAAAGAAATAGAGGAGATAGGGAGGCCGAGTGGTGGAAAGAAATGGACTTTGGACCCAGACAGACCTCAGTGTGAAGGCCGACTACAGGACTGCCTATTCATAATGACCTTGGTTGCATATCCTGAACTTTATTTCCTCGTTTATAAAACAGGGGAACGGTATACCTACTAGGTTGTGAGGATTCGGTGAGTTAATAAAAAGTGGCTGGCACATGGTAGATATCTAATAAATGCTAACAGTTTTCCTAGAGCGAGCTTTCAGGTTTTTTTGTTTGTTTGTTTGTTTCTTTTATTTTGTTTTGTAAAGTTTGTGTAAACACATAGAATTAGAGCTGGAAAGGAGTTTCTAGGCCAAGACCTTCACTTCCCAGATAGGGAAATTCAGAAAGCAGGTGCATGACTTGCCTGAGCTGTTTTCCAGCTCCCAGGCTGTGGTGTAGCCCCCATCCCCAGAGGCCATGGTGACCCAGCTCCCCTGAGTGAGAAGGAGGCCATCTGAGATCGCCCTCTGGGGAAAGTTGGAGAAACCTAATGCTGCTAGGAGTTTTGTCACCAATTAGTTTAATGGACTCTTTTGTTCAGAACTGGCCAGGGAGCAGGAGGGGACAGAATTTATTTGCCTTTTCCTGTCACTACCTGGGCTTCCCAAATGCACGCCCTTATGTTGACTTTGAGGCCCTCAGTGTCAGGACATCTATGCTTGCCCACCGCTGTTGCTGCAACAACAAGGTTTTGAAGGATGCCAGGTGCATAATGTCCTGTCTTGTGTCTTTCTTTCACTCTATCTTTTTTTTTTTTTTTTTTTTTTTAGGCAGCGTCTCACTGTTTTGCACAGGCTGAAGGTCAAGGGCACACTCATGACTCACTGCAGCCTCCAGCTACTGGGCTCAGACAATCCTCCCACCTTAGCCTCCTAAGTACCTGGGACCACAGGCATGCACCACCACACCTGCCTAATTTTTGTATTTTCTGTAGAGATGGGGTCTCACCCTGTTGCTCAGGCTGGGTCTCAAACCCCTATGCTCAAGGGATCTACCCATGCTGGCTTCCCAACCTGCTTTTGGATTATAGGCATGAGCCACTGCACCTGGCCCTGCCTTGTTTCTTAATACCTAGAGGAAAAAATATGTGACCACTCAGATCTTGCACTCATATTTTTTTCTTCCTTTTCCTCCAAATTTAACCAAGGCAAGATCTCATACTCTCTCCAAGAAAAACACGCCTGTAATCCCAGCACTTTGGGAGGCTGAGGAGGGCGGATCACGAGGTCAAGAAATCAAGACCATCCTGGCCAACATAATGAAAGCCCATCTCTACTAAAAATACAAAAAAAAAAAAAAAAAAATTAGCTGGGCATGGTGGTGCACACCTGTAATCCCAGCTACTTGGGAGACTGAGGCAGGAGAATTGCTTGAACCAGGGAGGGGGAGTTTGCAGCGAGCCGAGATAGTGCTACTGCACTCCAGCCTGGTGACAGAGCGAGACTCTGTCTCAAAAAAAAAAAGAAAGAAAAACAACAACAGCAGAACTGTAATTCTGTAATTAACACAGTTTTTTTTTTTTTTTTTTTTTTAATCACTCAAAAACTGATGTGAAAGATAGTGAATTAGACTTGTTTAATGAGATGCCTACTTACCCTGGGTTTTGCTTCATGTCTCAGCCCTGGGCATTCTCAGTCATGGCCTTTGGTTTTGCAACACTTGTCTAGCTCAAGCTCCCACAGGAATTCTAGAAATCTGACAGATCCTCCTCATATCCCCACTCCCCTCAGTACCCAGCGTTCAGTGGCAAGGGCTTAGTTCTCTTTTTTTTTGAGACAGAGTCTCGCTCTGTTGCCCAGGCTAGAGTGCAGTGGCATGATCCTGGCTCACGGCAACCTCCACCTCCCAGACTCAAGTGATTGTCCTGCCGCAGCCTCTCAAGTAGCTGGGATTACAGGTGTGAGCCACAATGTCTGGCTAATTTTTGTATTTTTAGTAGAGATGGGGTTTCACTATGTTGGCCTGGCTGGTCTCGAACTCCTGACCTCAGGTGATCCACCTGCCTTGGCCTCCCAAAGTGCTGGGATTACAGGTGTGAGCCACTGTGCCTGGCCTGGTTTAGTTCTTTACTATGTGAATATCTCATTCTCCTGGACCACGCATCTTGCAGTAGACTGAATATCTCAAATCCATTTTCACGTAAATATCCTTTGCTTTTCCATTACATTGTATTCTATCAGGCGAGGATGAGCAGAAGCTTCCACCACTAATAACTAGAGAAAAAAACAGTTAACCTGGGCAGGAGAACCCAGCATTTTTTCTCTTTGCTTTAGAAAATCACCTTGGTTGGCATATTCAACCAGCAAGAAAGACAGGATCAAGGAAGGAAGTATTTACAAATTGAAACTTTTAAAACTCTGGAATCTCTTAAAGATATCCCTAACACAATGATCGCTGATGCTCTATTTCTTTTTTTTTTTTTTTTTTTTTGAGACGGAGTTTCGCTCTTGTTACCCAGGCTGGAGTGCAATGGCGCGATCTCGGCTCACCGCAACCTCCGCCTCCTGGGTTCAGGCAATTCTCCTGCCTCAGCCTCCTGAGTAGCTGGGATTACAGGCATGTGCCACCATGCCCAGCTAATTTTTTGTAATTTTTTTTAGTAGAGACAGGGTTTCACCATGTTGACCAGGATGGTCTCGATCTCTTGACCCTGTGATCCACCCGCCTCGGCCTCCCAAAGTGCTGGGATTACAGGCTTGAGCCACCGCGCCCGGCCCTTGATGCTCTATTTCTAATCTGTTTTCAGCCTGTAACTTCCTTTCAAGGAGTCTATAAAGTGTCAATTCAAAGTGACAAGAAATGGACACATATTCTAAGGGAATTTCCCAAGATAAAAAGAAGATGGAGGAAATGGTCTCTGAAGGTATGTGTGAAGGTGCTAAACAGGGAGTTGTCCCTGCACAGCCCTGGTCACATATTGACCCCAAACAAATCTCTTTCATCTCAGCCACATCACAAACAAAACAGACATTTTGCACATCACTGATCAGTCTGGAATGCCCTTTACAACTCTGGAATTGTTCTATCTCCTATTCGCCACCATACTTACTTTCTGCCTTTCTTCACTAAAAACTTCTCAATAACCTTTGCCATCTGCTGTGGGGAAACCAAACACAGAGAAGTCACAGTCACTGTGCAGTTTAGTTATGGGGACAAGATATGGAGACTCTGAACAAATAATTAAAATGAGGGGATGCTGGGCCAACTGTATGCCTTGTGGATATCTAAAAATAAAGGGGATCAATGTGCAGACGAGTGGATTAAAACAAAAAGAAAATAAGAAAATAAAAATAAAGGAGAAATTAGCATAAGATCTCTTGGGACACACACACACACACACAAACACACACACACACACACACACACACACACACAGATTTTCTGAAAATGTACTCTTTAGATTGGCTCTTGAAAGAAATGAGGGCCGACCATGGTGGTTCACACCTGTAATCTCAACACTTTGGGAAGCCGAGATAGGCAGATCACTTGAGGTCAGGAGTTCAAGACCAGCCTGGCCAATATGATGAAACCCCATCTCTATTAAAAATACAAAAAATTGCCGGGCGTGGTGGCTCAAGCCTGTAATCCCAGCACTTTGGGAGGCCAAGGCGGGTGGATCACGAGGTCGAGAGATCGAGACCATCCTGGTCAACATGGTGAAACCCCGTCTCTACTAAAAATACAAAAAATTAGCTGGGCATGGTGGCGCGTGCCTGTAATCCCAGCTACTCAGGAGGCTGAGGCGGAGGTTGCGGTGAGCCGAGATCGCGCCATTGCACTCCAGCCTGGGTAACAAGAGCGAAACTCCGTCTCAAAAAAAAAAAAAAAAAAAAATTATCTAGGCTTGGTGGCAGTAGTCCCAGCTCCTCAGGAGGCTGAGGCAGAAGAATCACTGGAGCCTGGGAGGCAGAGGTTGCAATGAGCCGAGATCACGCCATTGCACTCCAGCCTGGGCAACAGAGCAAGACTACATCTCAAAAAAAAAGAGCACCTTGGAGCGGTGGCTCACACCTGTAATCCCAGCACTTTGGGAGGCCTAGGTGGATGGATCACCTGAGGCCAGGAGTTCGAGACCAGCCTGACCAACATGGAGAAACCCCGTCTCTACTAAAAACACAAAATTAGCCAGGTGTGTGCGTTGGCGTGCACCTGTAATCTGAACTGCTCGGAAGGCTGAGGCAGGAGAATCACTTGAACCCAGGAGGCAGAGGTTGCAGTGAGCTGAGATTGCGCCACTGCACTTCAGCCTGAGCAACAAAAGCGAAACTCCATCTCAAAAAAAAAAAAAAAAAAGTCCTCCCACCTCCCTCCTCCTGAATCTCAAAAAAAAAAAAAAAAAAGAAAGCTATGAGGAGGTAGACTGGAGGGAAAGACGGCCTTCCCGGTAGGTAAAGCAGCAGGGTATAAAGGAAGAAATAATGAACCAAGAGTTAGGAGAGCTTGGGGGGCATCAGGACTATCTTAAACTGGGGTCTGCATTTGGGGCATGGGGTGACCCAGGGTTTGTGAGGTCATCTTCTGATGCTAATAGTTGATGGTTAACCTATGATTCTGTGATAGGTTTGGAATACAGATCTGCCAGGCCTATGCTCCTGGTGTGTGTTATGTCCTTCTGCACCCAGTGGGACAGCGTCAGTGGGATTGGACCTTTGCATATGCCCCTTCCTCTTCAGGAACTCATCTCCTCTGAATCAGACTCTGTTCAGTGGAACCTTCTGGGATGATGGAAATGTTCTATTAACCTGCATTGTCCAGTACAGTAACCACTAGTTAAATGTGGGGATTGAACCCTTGAAATGTGGCTAGTGTGACTGAGGAATGGAATGAATTTTTAATTGTATTAATTTATTTATTTTTGTTTTGAGTTTTTTGCTGTTGATCGTATTGTTTTGAGACAGGGTCTTCTTACGTTGCCCAGGCTGGTCTAGAACTCCTGGGCTTAAGAAGCTTCCTGACTCAGCCTCCCAAAGTGCTGGGATTACAGGTACAAGCCACGACAACCAACTGTGTTTATGTTTAATTTATTTAAATAGTCACGGGGGCTAGTGGCCCCCATATTGGGCAACATGGCTTATGATTTGCTCCTTTGCAATATTCAGCTATCAGTCACCTTCTCAGAGAGCCTGTTCCTCAGGATTGCCACTTGCAGAAGGCAGAATGCCCGCCCCCTTCTTCCCCTGCCCCGCCCCCCGTCAAAGATGTCGCATCTAAATCCCTAGAACCAGTTACCTTACATGCCGGAGGGGAATTAAGGTTGCAGATGACATCAAGTTGCCGCTGAGCTGACCCTGACCCTGAAATGAGAACACTCTCCTGAATTTTCCAGATGAGCCCATCTAATCTTATGAGTCCTTAAACGGGACAGAGAAGTAGGTAGAGAAGTAGATGAGCAATAGAGATGAGAGAGATGAAAAAGGAGGAAGATTAGAAGTGTGAGGGGGGCCGAGCACAGTGGCTCACGCCTGTAATCCCAGCACTTTGGGAGGCCTAGTGGGGGTGGATCACTTGAGGTGAGGAGTTCGAGACCAGCCTGACCAACATGGTGAAACCCCATCTCTGCTAAAAATACAAAAATGAGCTGGGCATGGTGACAGACTCCTGTAATCCCAGCTACTCAGGAGGCTGAGGTGAAAGAGTCATTTGATCACTTGAACCTGGGAGGTGGAGGTTGCAGTGAGTGGAGATTGCGCCACTGCACTTCAGCCTGGGTGGCAGAGAGGGACTTCGTCTCAAAAAAAAAAAAAAAAAAAAAGAAGCATGAAGGGGAAATCACCTTCCATGGTTGTTTTTGAAGATGGTGACAGGTAGGCAGGCTCCGCGCAACCAGTGCAGTGGCCTCTAGGAGCTTGGAACGGGCCCTCCACGGACAGCCAGCAGGGAAATTGGGGCCTCAGTCCTACAACTGCAAAAAACTTGCATGATCACAGAAACAGGGTGATCTCTGAGACGCTCCAGAAAGGAGCATGGCCTGCCAACACCTTGATCTTAGTCTTGTAAGACCCACACCAGACTTCTGACCTACACAGCTGTAAGACAATACATTTGTGTCATTTTAAGCCACCAAATCTGTGGTCATTTGGGCAGGCCATGAGGCTCACATCTGTAATCCCAGCCCTTTGGAAGGTGAGAGGATAGCGTGAGGCCAGGAGTTCAAGACCAACCTGGGCAACATAGCAGGACCCCATCTTTACCAAAAAATACAAAAATTTGTGCCAGATGTGGTGGCTCGTGCCTGTAATCTCATCACTTTGGGAGGCCAAGGCCAGGAAGATCAACACCTGAGGTCAGGAGTTCTAGACCAGCCTGGCCAACATGGTAAAACCCTGTCTCTACCAAAAATACAAAAATTAGCCAGGTTTGGTGGCAGATGCCTGTAATCTCAGCTACTTGGGAGGCTGAGGCTGAAAAATCCGGGAGGCGGAGATTGTGGTGAGCTGAGATTGGGCCATTGAACTCCATCCTGGGCAACAAGAATGAAACTCCATCTCAAAAAACAAAAACAAATATACAAAACTTAGCTGGGTGTGGTGACTCATGCCTGTTGGCCCAGATACTTGGGAGGCTGAAGTGGGAGGATCACTTGAGCCTGGGGGAGGAGTGATACCCCCTGGGGGTCCCTTCTAACACCAGTGAGCTGCTCAGTGACCCTGGCACTCAGTGATCCTGGGATTACAGGCTTGAGCCACCATGCCTGGCCTTTACTTTTCATTTATGAAGATGACATGACATCCAAACGCATATGCGAATATATTTACTCTATACCAGAGGTTGGCCAACTTTTTCTACAGGGCCAGATAATATTTCAGCTAAGGCAGGTCATACAGTATATGATGTAACTTTTCAACTCTGCTGTTAGCAGCCATAGACAAAATATAACTAAAGGAGTGTATGGCTGTGTCCCCACAAAACTTTATTAATGTTACTAAATCATTCAGGGAATGGAAGTAAAAAAAACTTTATTGCCGGGCACGGTGGCTCACGCCTGTAATCCCAGCACTTTGGGAAGCCGAGGCAGATGGATCACGAGGTCAAGAGATTGAGACCATCCTGGCCAACATGGTGAAACCCCGTCTCTACCAAAAATACAAAAATTAGCTGGGCGTGGTGGCGCATGCCTGTAGTCCCAGCTACTCAGGAGGCTGAGGCAGAAGAATTGGTTGAACCCAGGAGGAGGAGATTGCAGTGAGCCGAGATCGCACCACTGCACTCCAGCCTGCTGCCTGGCGTCGGAACGAGACTCTGTCTCAAAAAAAAAAAAAAAAATTTATTAATCCGTGCTAAAGTTTGAATTTCACATAATTTTCTTTCTTTCTCTGTCTTTCCTTTCTTTCTTTTCTTTTTTTCTTTCTTCCCCTTCCCTTTCTCCTTTCCTTTCCCCTTCCCCTTCCCCTTTTATTTCTTTCAAGATGGTACCTCACTCTGTTGCCCAGGCTGGAGTGTAGTGGCACAATCACGGCTCACTGTAGCCTTGACCTGGACTCAAGCAATCTTCCTACCTCAGACTACCAAGTAGCACGCCACCACGGCCAGATTATTTTTTATTTTCTTACTTTATTTAATTCTGAGATGAAATGTCACTCTGTCACCCAGGCTGGAGTGTGGTGGCACGATCTCAACTCACTGCAACCTCCACCTCCCAGGTTCAAGCGATTCTCCTGCCTCAGCCTCTGAAGTAGCTGGGACTACAGGCACGAATCACCATGCCTGGCTAATTTTTGTATTTTTAGTAGAGACAAGGTTTCACCATGTTGCCCTGGCTGGTTTTGAACTACTGACATCAGGTGATCCACCCACCTTGACCTCCCAAAGTGCTGGGATTACAGGCATAAGCCACTGCGCTCAGCTCCATAATTTTCATGTGTCATGAACTATTCTTCTTTTGATTTTTTCCAACCATTTAAAAATGTAAGGCCGGGCACTATAGAGTGTTCTTTTAATTTAAACATAGAACAGTAGTTAGGAAAAACATGAAGTAAAGGAGAGCACAGATGATTTGTGGGCCCATAGAATAGTCTAACAGAGACTCAAGAATAACCAAGTTGGGCAATGCAGTCATAAATGTTTACTGTGCATAAAACTCTACAGTCTAGTTCGACATAGCTGTCCAGCTGTGTCTCCTCCACGGCCCAGTCAAAGTGGGCTTCTGTTTCCCCAAACGCAGCTTGCACATTCCCTAGTTCCTCTGTCTAGAACATACCCTCTTGTGCTCATTAAAAGCATAACCTGGCTGGGTGCAGTGGCTCATTCCTGTAATACAGCACTTCGGGAGGCTGAGGTAAGAGGATAGCTTGAGGTCAGGAGTTCTAGACCAGCCTGGGTAGTATGGGAAAACCCTCTCTCTACCAAAAACAGAAAAATTAGCCTGTGTGTGGTGGTGCACATCTGTAATCCCAGCTACTCGGAAGCTGAGGTGGGAGAATCTCTTAAACCGGGGAGACGGAGGTTACAATGAGCTGAGATAGTGCCACTGCACTCCAGCCTAGATGACAGAGTGAGCTCCTGTCTCAAAAAAATAATTTAAAATTTGAAAAATAATAAAAAGAAACAAAAGCATATCCTCTAAGGGCCATATCCAATGCCACCTCTTAAAAATTCTAAGGCTGGCCGGGCACGGTGGCTCAAGCCTGTAATCCCAGCACTTTGGGAGGCCGAGACGGGTGGATCACGAGGTCGAGAGATGGAGACCATCCTGGTCAACATGGTGAAACCCCGTCTCTACTAAAAATACAAAAAATTAGCTGGGCATGGTGGCGTGTGCCTGTAATCCCAGCTACTCAGGAGGCTGAGGCAGGAGAATTGCCTGAACCCAGGAGGCGGAGGTTGCGGTGAGCCGAGATCGCGCCATTGCACTCCAGCCTGGGTAACAAGAGCGAAACTCCGTCTCAAAAAAAAAAAAAAAAAATTCTAAGGCTGGGAATGGTGGCTCAGGCCTGTAATCCCAGCACTTTGGGAGACCGAGGCAGGCAGATCACTTGAGGTCAGGAGTTTGAGACCAGCCTGGCCAACATAGCAAAACCCCATCTCTATAAAAAATACAAAAATTAGCTGAGCATCAGGGTGCATGCCTGTAATCCCAGCTACTTGGGAAGCTGAGGCACGAGGATCACTTGAAACCAAGAGGCAGAGGTTGCAGTGAGCCAAGATCGTGCCATTTGCACTCCAGTCCACACTACAGACTACCTTGTCTTAAAAAAAAAAAAAAAAAAAAAAAAGAATCTTCAATGATTTTTCCCTACCCCTCACAAATGGTATTTTCCTTTCTCTCTCTCTTCTTCTTGTGCTCTGTTCTCTCAGTAATAGCTTGTTGGTGCCTCCATCATTGTACTTGTATTCTAGTTATTTTTGGCTATTTATCTTATTTAAAACCAAGCTTCTTGAGGTCTGGGGCCTTCACTCAGGCCCCCTCAGTGCCTGGCATATAGCGAGCACTCAGGAAGCATCTCTCGAGGTTGATTCTTGGAATTGAACACAGGGTATGACGTCACTCTGGCCACTATTTAACTGACATAATGGAGTGCGAAGAGATTGGCTAGTTGAAGTTGTAGTAAATGGAATGGGTCTGGGGTGTTACTTGTTCTAGTTAATGGAATGAAGTATTGCCCACCCCCCCAGCCCCACCAAAATAAAAAGTAAATGGAGTAGGTCTGGATGGGGGTGTCGGGAGGTGATGATGAGGGGAAGGGCTGTGCCTCTGGGGCACAGCTGGAGGAGAATCCTGTTTGGTGTTTGAGGTAGCATGACTAGTCTGTCTTAGTTATGCCTTCCACAGGAAGCAGGTCTGAATAGAAAGAAAAGTAGGGCTTCCTAGAGCTTCCCACACACAGGAGAGGCTCAGCAAAGAACACAGTGAAATTCAACTGCTGATTCTCTCCAGGCCTCAGGAGAGCGGGGTTCTGAGAAGGCCCTCGCGATACACATCATGCCCCAGTTACACGGAGTGAATCAGACTCTGATGCAATTGGCAATAGACCTTAATCACGAGCTTCATCTCGCAGGCTCCGCACAGACGAGCTTTGTCATTTCTCCGAGGGAATCACTGTCACTTCTCTTACAGGCTCAAAGCAGCTCCCCCTGCCCCATGTAAACCACTGATGAGATGGCAATTTAAACTGCTCCGATGACCAGGTTTCGTTAGGTAAGAAGGACCGATTAAGCAATGATGGCCCAAATAACCTCACTGGTTCAGATGCTGTTTTTCAAAGCCAGCAGAAGTCTTGCCAAATTAAAGGATGTCAGGATGAGATGCTAGGAATATCAGTTTCCTTCTCTCTGGCAATGGAGAGGATTAATTAAATGCCTGTGAAGTACTTTGAAAATTTAAGCTGTTGAGAATTATTGTTCTGTGTAATAGGGAAAAAATAGAGTTCTTGGCTCATTAAAGCTGTAATGTTGTAAGCCCAAGCACTATTTTCAGGATATCTTTGAGAGCTACACTTTTATTAAGAGAAAGAAAAGAGAAAGGTGTCTATGAATACAGATATACAGTACACATGCTGGAAAGTCAGTTGGGTTAATCAGTATTTCTCTTGATTAAGAAATGAAGTGGGGCCGGGCACGGTGGCTCACGCCTGTAATCCCAGCACTTTGGGAGGCCGAGGCAGGTGGATCACAAGGTCAAGAGATCGAGACCGTCCTGGTGAAACCCCGTCTCTACTAAAAATACAAAAAATTAGCTGGGCATGGTGGCACGTGCTTGTAATCCCAGCTACTCAGGAGGCTGAGGCAGGAGAATTGCCTGAACCCAGGAGGCGGAGGTTGCGGTGAGCCGAGATTGCGCCATTGCATTCCAGCCTGGGTAACAAGAGCGAAAAAAAAAAAGAAAGAAAGAAATGAAGTGGGGGATATAATCCCAGCATTTAAGGAGGCTCAGGTGGGAGGATCATTTGAGCCCCTGAGTTTGAGTCCAGCCTGGGCAATATAGTGAGATTTTGTTTCTAAAAAAAAAATGGTCAGGCAAGGTGGCTCATGCCTATAATCCCAGCATTTTGGGAGGCCAAGGTAGGTGGATCACCTGAGGTCAGAAGTTCGAGAGTGGCCCGGCCAACATGGCAAAACCCCATTTCTACTAAAAATGTGCAAATTAGCCAAGTGTGGCGGCAAGCGCCTGCAGTCCCAGCTACTGGGCAAAAGAGTGAGACTCCATCTTAAAAAAAAACAAAAAGGAAAAACAACAGAAAAAAGAAATGAATGAACTGGGAGAAGCTGTTGATTACCACAGTAGAGGCAGTTATTAAGAATCAGTTGCTTAACTGTAGAGGGACAGTTTCACTAAAACATTAGCAGACAGGCATTTGTTTTCTTTCAATTAGGATCAAGGAATGAAAAGACTGAGATTGTATACATGTAAACACCACGTTCAGTGAGGTTCCACGGCCTCTCTGTCTTAACTAAACAATCCAGACGGATTTCTGAGTCCACTTTGTTGACAGATTTGCCCAGGGATATTTTGGCTTTGTTTGCAGAGGTTCGGTGATATCTGGAAGGTGCTGTCCACAGCAGCCCCTCACATCTCTTACCTTCTGCATTGACTGAGGATTTACACTTTGTTTTGTGTCTGTACTAGTTTCCTACTTCTGCTGTAACAAATTACCGCAAACTTAATGGCTTAACACAACATGGATGTATTATATTACAGTTCCAGAAGTCAGAAGTCTAAAATTAGTCTTACAGGGCTAACGTCAAGGTGTCGGCCGGGCTGACATCTCTGGATGCTCCAGGAAAGAGTCTGTTCCTTGCCTTTTCAGTTTCCTAGAGGTCTCCTGCATTTCACGGTTCATGGCCCCTTTTTGGATCTCTCTGACCTCTGCTTTTCTTGTTGTTTGTTGAGATAGTGTCTTGCTATACTGCCAAACTCCTGGATTCAAGTGCTTCTCCTGCCTTGACCTCCCAAAGCACTGGGATTATAGTCGTGAGCCACTGAGCCTGGCTCAGACCTCTTTGGCCCATAGGATAACATCTTCCTCTCAAAACCCTTAGCTCAATCACATATGCTAAGCCCTTTTTGCCACATAAAGTAACTTATTCACAGGTTCTAGGAATTAGGTTGTAGACTTTTTTTTTTTTTTTTTTTTTTGAGATGGAGTCTCACTCTTGTTGCCCAAGCTAGAGTGCAATGATGGTGCGATCTCGGCTTACCACAACTTCCGCCTCCGGGGTTCAAGGGATTCTCCTACCTCAGCCTCCCAAGTAGCTGAGATTACAGGCATGAGCCACTACATCGGGCTAATTTTGTATTTTTAGTACAGATGAGATTTCTTCATGTTGGTCAGGCTGTTCTCAAACTCCCAACCTCAGGTGATCTGCCTGCCTCAACCTCCCACAGAGCTGGGATTACAGGCGTGAGCCACCACACCCAGCCAGACTTCTTTTTTTTTTCCCCTCAAGAATTAGCAGTTTCTCCTACTTTTTTTTTTTTTTTTTTTAAGATGACGTTTTGCTTTGTCACCCTGTCTGGAGTGCAGTGGTGCGGCTCTCAGGTGACAGCAACCTCTTCACTTCCCAGGTTCAAGCGATTTTCCTGCCTCAGCTTTCTGCATAGCCGGGACTACAGAAGTATGCCACCAAGCCCAGCTAGTCTCTTTCTCTCTCTCTCTCTCTCTCTCTCTCTCTCTCTCTCTCTCTGTCTCTGTGTGTGTGTGTGTGTGTGTGTTTGGTAGAGTCAAGGTTTCTCCTGACCTCAAGTGATCCGCCCACCTAGGCCTCCCAAAGTTCTGGGATTACTAGGCGTGAGCCATCTGGCCCAGCCTTGAGCCTGCTTTGTTATTCAAACATCACACAGACTTTAGCCTGGCTGAGGTGGCTCACGCCTGTAATCCCAGCATTTAGGGAGGGCTAGATGGGTGGATTGCTTGAATCTAGGAGTTTGAGACTAGCCTGAGCAACATGGTAAAACCCCATCTCTACAAAAAATGCAAAAATTAGCTGAGTGTGCTGATTATTTTGAAAGCTGAGGCAGGAGGATTGTTTGAGCCCAGAAGCTCAATGTTGCAGTGATCTCTGATTGCACCACTGAACAGCCTGGGGAATAGGGCAAGACCCTATCTCAGGGAAAAAAAAAAAATCCTCTCCCTTTCTCCATCCAACTCCACCTAGCTCCCCTTAGCTAGTACTTTTTACCAGAAATAATCCCTTTAACCATTGCAGCTTTAATGCTTCCAGTGGTCACCACTGTACCCTAAGTGTTGTAACTTTTTTTTTTTTTTTTTTGAGATGGAGTTTCACTCTTTCACCCAGGCTGGAGTAAAGTGGTGCTATCTTGGCTCACTCCTCCCCCTGGATTCAAGCTATTCTCCTGCCTCACCTTCCTAAGTAGCTGAGATTAGAGGCGCCTGCCACCACGCCTGGCTAATTTTTGTATTTTTAGTAGAGATGTTTGCCGTGTTGGCCAGCCTGGTCTTGAATTCCTGACCTCAGGTAATCCACACACCTCTGACTTCCTAAGGGCTGGAATCACAGGGATGAGCCACCATACCCGGCCATTTTTAAACGAACATAGTGAGTTGTAGGTAGTTGTTTAAAGTAAACTATATTTTAATTCATCCTTCTAAAATTCATTAAAATGAAAACCCTGAATTGGCAAATTCTCATAAAGTATTTGAGGGCCCTGCAATTCATGTGCAAGCCCTTCTTGATGCACATGAATCACAGATCATGTTTATCCTGAGCTGTAAGACACAATCAGTGAGCAAGGAGCAAAGGCTGTGGAGCCAGGTGAACCTGGATGTTAACTTCCACACCTCCGCTTATTAGTACATGCCGTGGGAAAGTTCCTCATCCTCTCTGAGTTTCCATTTCCTCATCTATAAAATGGGATACCAGTGCTCACTTCATATAGTTGTTAGTACTAAATTAAGTAACCCACAAACTTGTGTGTGTTAAGCATTTCTTGAATGCCAAATGTTTCTAAAATGCTAGTTTCTCCAAGACAGTTTGGAAAGAAAGTCAAGTATCTACTAACAATGAAAAAGCATATAAAAGAGAAACTATAAACAGATTCCGTAGATGTTGATAGTTAAGGGCATGGTCCTTGTTTAATATTTCTTCATTTGCTCAACAAAAATCTTGAGGGCACTTTATGTGCCAGACACTATACTACGTACAGATGGAAATACAGACATGCACCCTGCCCTCCAGTGGCTTATTCTACTTATTGGCATGTCACAGGAGATCAACAAATACTTAATTTTTTTAAAGGTTAAGGCCAAGCATAGTGGCTAATGCCTATAATCCCAGCACTTGGGGAGGCTGAGGTGGGAGATGACTTGAGCTCAGGAGTTGAGACCAGCCTGGGCAACATGGTGAAACCCTGTCTCTACCAAAAATACAAAAAAAATAGCTGGGCACAGTGACATGCACCTATGTTTCCAGCTACTCAGGAGGCTGAGGTGGGAGGATTGCTTGAGCTTGGGACAGAGAGGTTGGTGTGAGCCAATATCACACCAGTACACTCCAATCTGGGTGACAGAGTAAGACTCTGTCTCAGAAAAAAAAAAAAAAAAAAAAAAAAAAAAAAAAAAAGCTAAATCCTGACAACTGTAAAGAAAAGATCTGAATCCATGGAAATGAGCATCTGTGGGTTGGGCATGAGGCAGGGGTTGTATCTAATGCACTGGACAGTTATCACTGCATTGCAATCAACTCAAGACCAACAATTACTGTAAAGCAATTGTCAGTATTACCTACTTCCACCAGCTACATGAAAACCTAAATGATTTTCTAACTTTTTTTTTTTTTTTGAGACAAGAGTCTCACGCTGTCACCTAGGCTGGAATGCAGTGGCATGATCTCCACTCACTGCAAATTCCACATCCCAGGTTCAAGCAATTCTCCTGCCTCAGCCTCCTAAGTAGCTGGGATTATAGGCACCCACCACCATGCCTGGCTAGTTTTTGGATTTTTAGTAGAGATGGTGTTTCACCATGTTGGCCAGGCTGGTCTTGAACTCCTGATCTCAGGTGATCCACCTGCCTCAGCCTCCTAAACTGCTGGGATTACAGGCATGAGCACCAGCCTACCTCTAACTTCTTGAAAAATGTGGTGCTTAGCATGTAACCTTCTTCTTGAGGAAACTTGATGATATCGAAGGAAAACTACCGTTGTAGGCTAATGCATTTCCCATCCACTTGGGCTTTTGGGAACTTCCTTCAGCTACTTCTGTTTTCATTCTTGGATGCTCATGTTGTATCTCTAACTTCTCCACCATGTCTGGGAGAATTTGTTTGGGATGCTATTTAACAAATTTACCAACCTCAGACAGTGACTAACTGGCAATAGGTGTGTCTGATAAAGAAAACAGGCACAGTGGCTCACACCTGTAATCCCAGCACTTTGTAAGGCCAAGGCAGGCGGATCATCTAAGGTCGGGAATTCAAGACCAATCTGACCAACAAGGAGAAAAACCATCTCTACTAAAAATACAAAATTACCTGGGTGTGGTGGTGCATGCCTGTAATCCCAGCTACTCAGGAGGCTGAGGTAGGAGAATCACTTGAACCCAGGAGGTGGAGGTTGCAGTGAGCTGAGTCACGCCATTGCACTTCAGCGTGGGCAACAAGAGCAAACCTCCATCTCAAAAAAGAAAAAGAAAAAGAAAACATCATTGCTTGTGCCCTGCTTTAGGCATGTCTAATGTGGGGACCTGTTTTTCTTTGCAAAGCTTATAGGAATCTGTTTGGGAGGGAGGAACCACCTTCCAGTTGCAGGCTGAAAAAGGTTCTCTCTTTGGCCACCAGCAGAGCCAGGCTTGGAAGGGAATGCTGATGTGTTTCCAGATCTATCCAGCTAAGCTGAATGAGAAATGGTATCAGTGGTTTACCATTATCAATGTAAGAGGAGATAACTGTAGTTTCCTGGGCAAGAGACATCTATGATTTCCTGGAAACAAACAGCCCATCAGTGATTCAATAGATGGGTTTGGTCTTATGAATTGTTCTATTGTAAAACAACTGTATTGACATGAAGACACTTGGAAATCATCTGTCCAGGCTTAACTCATTTAGCCAACTTTGACAGCATTATCTGAGAGGCTGAGACACCAGAATCACTTGAACCTGGGAGGTGGAGGTTGCAGTGAGCCGAGATAGCAAAATAAATAAATATCACATTAATATAAATTCAAATCAAAACCCAACAAAAAGATATTCTCATTAGTGCCTGTTTTATTTATTTGTTTATGTTTATGCTTTTAGCGATAGGATCTGCCTCTGTCACAGAGGTGGGAGTGTAGGGGCACAATCATGGCTCACTGTAGCCTCAAATTCCCAGGCTCAAGCAATCCTCTCATCTTGGCTTCCTGATTATCTGGGATTACAGGGGCACACCACCACACCGGGCTAATTTTTAAAGTTTTTGTAGGGATGGGGTCTTGCTATGTTCTCAGGCTGGTCTGAATCTCCTGGACCTCAAACGATCCTCTTGTCTTGGCCTCTCAAAGTGCTGGGATTACAGGTATAAGCCACTGAGCCTACTAATGCCATTTTTATTCATAAAACGAAAGTAATTTACATCACTGGTACCTTAACTATGGGTCAGATGCAGGACCAGAGCATTATGTTCCATTGGAATAGATGAAATTGCCATTTGGTGTCATTTGAGGGGACAAAGAAGGCTCCCTATCCAGATGTGGCATGAAAATATTTGTCACGGTTCCTGAAATTCCATCATTCAGAGGATTATTTGGATTGACTTTACAGTTTACGAAATGCTTTTCTACAGATAAACTGTCCAGGAAGCAAGCCCCCTCCATGTTCAGAAAAGGTCTTTAGTTACCCCACAGTGGGGCTATTTTCCTTCAAATGGAAGGTACATTTTTGGGGGGAGGGAGGAATTAAATTTATTTGTTTGTTTGTTTGTTTTTTGAGACGGAGTTTCGTTCTTGTTACCCAGGCTGGAGTGCAATGGCGCGATCTCGGCTCACCGCCTCCTGGGTTCAGGCAATTCTCCTGCCTCAGCCTCCTGAGTACCTGGGATTACAGGCATGCGCCACCATGCCCAGCTAATTTTTTGTATTTTTAGTAGAGACGGGGTTTCACCATGTTGACCAGGATGGTCTCCATCTCTTGACCTTGTGATCCACCCGCCTCGGCCTCCCAAAGTGCTGGGATTACAGGCTTGAGCCACCGCGCCCGGCTGGAATTAAATTTATAATGGTGATGTTCATGTCTCACCCATAGCTACCACTCAGAATTAACCAAATCAGATTGAGCCTCTCCCAAATCTAGGTAGGAATTTTCAGAGATGGAATTAACCTGAATAGATTCGTTTTGTATGAAAGGGAAGTGGGGAAAGGAAGAAGTAATTTGGATGTTTCTAGAGGAGAACAGCCACAAACCAAGCCAAGTAAAGCAAGTACAAGAATTACAGAGGCAGAAGTTGCTTCTGGGTGGCTGACATCAATGCTTCAGCACTTTGAGACTGGCATGCGGCACCCTCAGGAGACACTCTGTCCCGGGAATCCCTGAAGTTAAAGAGAATCCACTAGTGTATAAGGTTAACTCTTCAACTGTCAGCAGTGGGCCAGAGACAGACTGTTATTTTCAGATGGACAAATGCTGTTGGCTAGAGGAAAGGATGGGGGAGAAGGAGGACAAAACCTGACTTTGGCAAAGCTGGGTATTTAGAACGTGAATAGCCACGTTGGCAAGTTCTCTCTTAGTCCATGTCCATTTCACTGCTTGCAGAGAGGCTCAAGGTGAGAAAGAAATACCACATCTCACCCCAGAGCTGCTCCTCCCAAGGAGCCTTTTAGGGCCAGGACAGGACTCCCCTGCCCTTCACAACCACATGAAGGCCACATGGGTATGCCCAGCACATTGCCTGTCAAAATGGAAAATTTACCTCTAAACTGGAGTGAACTGAATTCTATTGATCTTCCTATGTATTGAGGAGCTATTACTTCTCCCCAAAAACGTGAAAGTAAAATTGCAGTTTAAATTGCGTAATTAGGAATACTGCAAATTAGTGTTTTGCATATATACACTTTATCATACACTGGGAATTTGTACATATGTGCCCAGTATGGAATTTTATTTTTTAATTTTTTGGAAACAGAGTCTTGCTCTGTCGCCCAGGCTAGAGAGCAATGGCCGGATCTCTGCTCACTGCAACCTCTGCGAAGTAGCTGGGATTACAAGCACCCATTACCATGCGTGTCTAAGTTTTGTATTTTTAGTAGAGACAGAGTTTCATCATGTTGGTCAGGGTACTCTCAAACTCCTGACCTCAGGTCATCCCCAGCCTCGGCTTCCCAGAGTGCTGGGATTAAAGACATGAGCCACTTCACCCGGCCCAGAACGGGATTTTAAAACATACGAAATTGGCCAGGCGCGGTGGCTCAAGTCTGTAATCCCAGCACTTCGGGAGGTCGAGGCGGGTGGATCACAAGGTCAAGAGATCGAGACCATTCTGGTCAACACAGTGAAACCCCGTCTCTACTAAAAATACAAAACATTAGCTGGGCAAGGTGGCTTGTGTCTGTAATCCCAGCTACTCAGGAGGCTGAGGCAGGAGAATTGCCTGAACCCAGGAGGCGGAGGTTGCGGTGAGCCAAGATCACGCCATTGCACTCCAACCTGGGTAACAAAGAGCGAAACTCTGTCTCAAAAAAATAAATAAAAAAAATAAAATAAATAAAATTGTGTATACAGCTCACTGTAGCTTCCACCTCCTGGGTTCAAGTGATTCTTCTGCTTCAGCCTCCTGAGCAGCTGGGATTCCAGGCACACACCACCATGCCTAGATAATTTTTGTATTTTTAGTAGAGACAGGGTTTCACCACTTTGGCCAGGCTGGTCTCAAACTGATCTGCCTACCTCAGCCTCCCAAAGTGCTGGGATTACAGGCGTGAGTCACCACACCCATACAAAGGTAAATTTGATTACACTTACTTAGTTTTTCATCCTTTGTTTTTCTGTTGAGACAGTTTCACTCTGGTCACTGAAACTGGAGTGCAACAGCACTATCTTGGCTCACTGCAACCCCTGCCTTCCCACAATTCTCCTGCCTCAGCCTTCTGAGTACCTGGGATTACAGGTGCCCACCACCACGCCTGGCTAATTTTTGTATTTTTAGTAGAGACAGGGTTTCACCATGTCGGTCAGGCTGGTCTTGAACTCCTGACCTCAGGTAATCTGCCCGCCTTAGTCTCCCAACGTGCTGGGATTATGGGCGTGAGCCATCAGGCCCAGCCTATTTTTTCATTCTTTGGGTAAAGTTTAGAACCTAACTGGTAAGAGGATATGCCCCTAAATGTTAAGTTTATTTGCACTTTTGTATGCGTCATGTGTTTGCTTCATGCCTATTTATTTATTTTGAGACAGAGTCTCACTCTGTTGCCCAGGCTGGAGTGTAGTGGCTCAATCTTAGCTCACTGCAACCTCTGTCTCCTTGGTTCGAGTGATTCTTTTGCCTCAGTCTCCCAAGTAGCTGGGATTACAAGAGGGTGCCACCATGCCAGGCTAATTTTTGTATTTTTAGTAGAAATGGGGTTTCCCCATGGTGGCCAGGCTGGGCTCGAACTCCTGACCTCAAGTGATCTGCCTGCCTTGGCCTCCCAAAGTGCTGGGATTACAGGTGTGAACCACCATGCCCAGCCTATTTATTTAAGAGACAGTATCTCGTTCTGTTGCCTATGCTGGAGTGTAATGGCGTGATCACAGTTTACTGCAGCCTCAAACTCCTGGGCTTAAGTGATCCTCCTGTTGTAACCTCCAGAGTGGCTGGGACAACAGGTGTGCACCACCACACCTGGCTAAATTTCTAAACTTTGCCTGGCAGTTTGTTCAGATCAGAGTCTATCTTATTGCTTAAAAGTATGTCACATAATTTCATCTTGTAAAGTCTAGTTATGCCTTAATTGACAAGAGCTCAAAATGCCAGCTCTAAAATGAACCCTAGGGCCAGGCATGTTGGCTCACATGTAATCCCATCATTTTGACTTTGGGAGGCTGAGGCAGGAGGATCACTTGAAGCCTGGAGTCCAACTTGGGCAACATAGCAACACCCCATCTCTCTCTCTCTCTCTCTCTCTCTCTTTTTTTTTAAAATAAAGATGAGGTTTCTCCATGTTGGTCAGGTTGGTCTTGAACTCCCGGCCTCAAGTGATCTGCCCACCTTGGCCTCCAAAGTGCTTGGATTACAGGCGTGAGCCGCTGCGCCCATCTGAGCAACACCCCATCTCTACAAAAAGTTAAAAGTTATGCTGGTGTCATGGCCACATGCCTGCAGTCCCAGCTACTTGGAAGGCTGAGGTAGGAGAATCACTTGAGTCCAGAAGTTCAAGCCTGCAGTAAGCATTAAAATAATGTTTTTTTTTTTTTTTTTTTTTTGAGACAGTCTCACTCTGTAGGTTGGAGTGCAGTGGTGCAGTCTTGACTCACTGCAACCTCCACCTCCTGGGTTCAAGCCATTCTGGTGCCTCAGCCTCCCGAGTAGCTTGGATTACAAGCATTCGCCACCACACCAAGTTTTGTATTTTTAGTAGAGATGGGGTTTGACTATGTTAGCCAGACTGGTCCCAAACTCCTGACCTCAAGTAATCCGCCCACCTTGGCCTCCTAAAGAGCTGGGATTGCGGTTATGAGTCACTGCTCCCGGCCTTGTAATGAGCTTTGATTGTGTCATGGCACTCCAGTTTGGGCAACAGAGCAAAATCCTGTCTCTAAGATAAAAATAAAGTGACCGTTCTTGGCTTTTCTCAAGGCATTTATTTACATTAGTTCACCTATTAGGCATTTTGTGCTTTGTATGACTCCACAAAACCCACCTGGATGGAGCACATATATTTATGTAAAATTGGGTCTTGCTATGTTGCCCAGGTTGTTCTCAAACTCTTGGTGTCAAGTGACTCCTTTGGCATCCCAAAGTGCTCGGATTATGGCATGAACCATCATGCCTGGCCTGAACCAGTTCATTCCTTCTAATCCCTAATCCTTCACGTCCTTAGTCACCTGTTGTATTACATACCTGTCCTATTATACACCTTCTTAGTACCAGACACCTTTTTTTTTTTTTTGGCAATTTTTTCATACTGTAGTGGTACATTTACTTATGAGATTGTTTGTGTCCACCACTGGGTCATACTGTATATATTCTGAGTTCAGGGCTTGCAGCTCTGTATTTCCATAACCTAGCATGGTGCCTGCCTGAATAAATGAACAAATATGTAAATGTCTTCCTCAATTTTGGTTAGCTCCATGACCAGGCACAGTGTATACAGAACGTCTTAGGCTTCCTCTGTAAATACTGGTTGTGCAGAAATGAATGATAGCGCCATAAAAAAACATATGGATCTAAATAACTCACCCAAGTTCTTTAACTGACTTTGGGGACCAGCTTTTTAGTAGTATACGACGCTTGCGGGTAAGAGCGTTTCTTTACTTTCCCAACTTCAAGAAACACTGGATCTGCTAATGGTCCCAGAGGAAAAGAGCAGCCACAATAAGCAAAGTATTAGGTTGAGAAGAGAGTCCGTAGTATCAAGAGTCGCAGACTACAAATTTGCTGAGGGAAGCCGGAAATTAACAGCTTGTGTTAGTACCCAAGATAATCTTTTCTGCTGAAACTTGTGTTCTCAGTGAAGCGCTTGCTTAAAAACTTCCTACCGAAAGAGATTTGCTGATGATGGGGAGCCTGGAGGTGATGAAGAGGATATGAGTCCCTGAGTTCTAAAATCCCATATGAAGGGTACCTTTTTTTTTGGTTATCACACAGAACACCATTTAAATAGATCTTACATGGAAATTCAATCAGGGCTTGTCAATGTCTCAGATGCTTGCTTTTGTTCGTAGCACCTATCAAAGAATTGCAAATTGACGTTTTCCTTTTTTTATTTCAAGTGGAACGCAGAGTCCCTAATTAGGGACTTTCTAGATGAGCATGGACACAGAGGAAAAGACTTGCTTCCCCGTTATCCATTTTTCAGCTGAAACAAGTTTTGAAGCTCGTCCTGCAGTTGCTGAGAAGAGGCTCAACCACGGGAAACGCTTGGACCAGGAGTCCCCAAACTGCGGCCCCCTGAGGCCATTTATCCGGCCCCCCGCCGCACTTCAGGAAGGGGCACCTCTTTCACTGGTGGTCAGCGAGAGGAGCACAGTATGTGGCGGCCCTCCAACGGTCTGAGGGACAGTGAACTGGACCCTGTGTAAAAAGTTTGGGGACGCCTGGCTTGGACTCTCCTTAGGGGTGAGATCCCGGTCGGTGGCCAAGGCAGCCGCTTTCTTTTTCTTTGGGACTGAGTGGAGTTGGGAAGGACCCGTGGAGGCGCTGCGCGAAAGCAGACAAAACGGGGGGTCGCACACAGCCGCGGCGGCGGCCAGCCCAGGGCTCGCATCCTGTGGGGCGACCCCTCTGGTCGAAGCCTAGGGGTCACGCGGCCCCGGAACAAAGCGCCGCGGGAGGAGCCGCCTTTACCCGACGGGCAAGCGCTCGCTTTTGGCGGGCCAGAGCGCCACGTGCCAGCGTCTGTTGGGCGCCCGGTGCGCGGGCGCAGCAACGGTAGCCGAGGGGCCCCCCGCAACTACGACGGCCCTAGGAGACCCGCACAGAGCCGCCCGCGCAGGCCGCCGCCGGCCGCGCCAACGCCAGTGCGCCTGCGCGCCCGCGGAAGCCCCGCCTCCCCCGGCTTCCAGTGCGCGGGGCCGCGCCTCCTCATGGCTGCCGCCGCAGTGTGTGGTATTTAGCGGGGGCGCGCGGCGGGCTCGAGGACGCGCGAAACGGCGGCGGCGGCGGCGGCGGCCTGGGGGGAGTCGGGGCGGCCGTTGCGGGGCGCGCTCTCGAGTGGCAGAAGCGGCCCAGGGTGTTCTGTCGGTCTCGGCGCCGGGAAGAGGCGGTGACGCTGCCCGCAGTGGCGGGGGTTGGCGACGGAGCGCGTTGGTGCCAGGACCGGGGTCCGAGGCGCGCTCTCCGCCCACAGGTAAGTGGGGCCCGGCCCGAGGGAGGAGCCGGCGGCAAGGGGCTCTTCGGGAGGCGGGCGCCCAAGCCCGGTAATGGCGGAGGGCGGGAAGGGCGGCCCGGCGGGGTCGTGCGGCCGGGGCCGGGGCGCGGGCAGTCGTCGGCGCGGCGGCGCCTTTGTCTCGGTCGGAGCCCGGCCGCCCGGTCGAGCGCCGCCCCCCGCCCCTCCCCTGCCCGCCGCCGCGAGTCGGCTCGCCCCCGCCCCCGGAGCCCCGGGCCCGGCGGGGTGGTGGCGGGGGTCGGCCTCGCGCGGCCGGGCCGAGGGCGGGGGAAGGGCCTCGGCGGCAGCCCGGCCCCCGCGCACCCGGGAGGCGGGCCCGGCTGGGGGAGGCGCCCGGCGCGCCCCGCGCCCTCGTGCCGGCCTTTGTTGTGGAGGGTCCCGGGGTGTACGGCCAACATGGCGGAGGTCAGCTGAGTGCCGGCAGTGGCCGGCTCTGCCCTCCCGCTCCTCCCCGCGGCGTACGGCGCCGCTCGGACGGCCTTGGCCTCCGCTCCCTGCTCCGACCCTGGGCTGGAGCCGTCCGGGACGGGGCTGCGCTCTTCCTGTCGCTCCGGCCCGAGGCTTCATTGTGCAGTGGGAAGAATGCAGCCTCCTCCCTTGTTTATGTCGTTGGAGAAGAGAGCGCGTGAACGGCGTGCCGGGGAAGCTTTAGCTTATTATAAACCTGGCATTTCCTAGGCTGCGTTTGTCTGGTAGTTGGGGGTCCTTTCTTAACGCTCCCAAATTTATAACTTAGGAAAGTGAATAACCTGGGCCGCAGCGATGCGTAGGTCTTTTTCGCCGTCTGCCAGTTCCTGGAAAGATACAGAATATGTTTGCTTGAACATTCGGAAAAGTCCAGCTTCGGTGTTCGGAAGATCTGATTATGTGTAGCTGTTTCCCCGAAGTCGTAGATGCCATGAACTTGGATACTGGATTTAGGACAGTGCTCGGACTGCCCTTTCCTAGCCGTTGAACATTTACCTTTGCTTATAGCGGCTGTCAAGGGTATATTGTTAACTCTTCAGCAGTTGGATGCTGAGAGCACGGGCTCTGAAGTCTAGACTGCTTTGGGTGAAACAAATCCTTTTCCACCGGTTTGTGTTCTTGGGTAGATGCTTAACCTCTCTGTGCTTCGTTTTCCGTATCTGCAAAATGGGTATAACTACAGTATTCACCTCAAACCCTGTTAAGAATTGATGAGATAAAATGAATACAAAAAAAAAAAAAAAAGAATTGATGAGATGACAATAGAAGGGCTTAAAGCAGTGGCAGGCGCATGCTAAATGCTCAACGAATGCTTAACTGCTAAGACTGTTTGATAGCTAAACTCTTAGCTATCAAACAGTCTTAGCAGTTAATTACCTTGGAGAGTTATGTTGGCAGGATGGAAGTGCATAGGCCAGAATTTGTGAAATCAGGTCTCAGACCTTCAGTGCTGTTTTTTTTTTTCTTTCAATGCATTTTGTTAAAAAGGACAAGGAGATTTCGTATGATAAACTGACAGACTTTGGGGTAGTGGAAATTGCTATGGCCGGGGATTTGAATGGCTGTATCTTTGAAAATCAAATTGATTAAAATGAGGTCTCCTTTTAGCTAGTTTAGATTTATTGATCAGTTCACTTTCCAGGACTTGATTTAACCAACTTGGAAAAGTGGGACACTGAATACCTTTGAGTGTACCTGTGGTCGTATTTGTGGTGTCTCCATCACTTTTAGAAGTTACTGAAGAGCAGAGTGAAGTGTGGCAGCAAATGTAATGGTCTGGTAATTTTATCGGGGAGATAGTGGCTCAAATTATGGTGGAGAGAATTTTAGCTAGCTTTTAGGACGACTTTAGACTGGTAGATTTTAAGAGTCAAAGTGGATTACACAAATTGTGTAATGTTTTATTCTGAAAATTTAAATAAAGATACAGATTTTTGTAATCTTGGATGGTTAGTTGCAATTCTATCCAGAATTTTTTCCCCAGAGGTTACTATGCCAGTTTTTTTTTTTTTTAAATACATCATAGAATTGGTTTAAGTTACTGGCATCTCTCCAGCATAATTTAGTAACATTCATTATTTTAAATCGAAGTACAGTATAATTAATAGGTATGGAACTGGTAACTTTTCAGGATAAGTATTCCACGAAGTACAAATTCAGAAGCAATTGTAATGCATTTTACATTTGGTAAATATTCATCTATTTCCTCCAAGTTTTGGGAAGTTCTTAAAAAATTACTGTGGTGGCTCACGCCTATAATCCCAGCACTTTGGGAGGCCGAGGCGGGTGGATCTCGAGGTCAAGAGATTGAGACCATCCTGGTCAACATGGTGAAACTCCGTCTCTACTAAAAATCCAAAAATTAGCTGGGCATGGTGGCGCATGCCTGTAGTCCCAGCTACTCGGGAGGCTGAGGCGGGAGAATTGCTTGAACCCAGGAGGCGGAGGTTGTGGTGAGTCGAGATTGTGCCATTGCACATTCCAGCCTGGGTAACAAGAGTGAAACTACGTCTCAAAAAAAAAAAAAAATAAATAAAATAAAATTGCTGTAGAGAAATATTCTTTCTTAACATCTGTAACTAAAAAGCATAATTAGGTTAAAATTAATCGGAGTTATAAAGGAATTATTAGGATATGTCTACAATGACATAGCATAACAAATAGGATTTTCAGTGAATGGTATTTTGAAAACAGATCTTACATAATTAGGATAACAAAGTAAGTTTAGTAATTTGCAAAATTTTAGGTGACTGCTAAATTGTATAATATGCAGTTGATTTACACAATTTTTAAATTGGAGGTTCGTTCTTTGTTTAAAGAGATTTATTGCAGAATTTTGTGGAATATTCATATTCACCTTGTAAAATGTTTAAATTCTGGGTATTTTTGGTATGGACCTCACTTACAACAAAATCTGTATGAAATCCTTAGAACCTCCCATCCCCTCCAAAAAAAAGGGGATGAAATTTTCCTCTTTACAATAAGTATTCAAAATAGCAGTATTTCTAATGTACTTTAAATGATTTAGTTCCCATCTGTTGCATAAGGGCAAGAATTGTGTTTTTAATATATATTCTCAGTACCTGCTGCTTAATATATGTTTGTTTACTCACCTACTACTGTCCACATATTAATGACATTCAGATTTTTTTTTTAATTTTTATTTTTTTTGAGAGTCTCTCTCTGTTGCCCAGGCTGGAGTGCAGTGGTGATATTATAGCTTATTGCAGCTTGCAACTCCTAGGGTCAAAGGATCCTCCCGCTTTAGCCTCACAAGTGGCTGGGACTAGGGTCATGTACCACCATGCTGGGCTAATTTAAAAAAATATATATTGGCCGGGCTTGGTGGCTCACGCCTGTAATCCCAGCACTTTGGGAGGCCAGGGTGGGCAGATCACCTGAGGTAGGGAGTTTGAGACCAGCCTGACCAACATGGAGAAACCCCGTCTCTACTAAAAAATACAAAAAATTAGCTGGGCATGGTGGCACATGCCTGTAATCCCAGCTGGGAGGCTGAGGCAGGAGAATGGCTTGAACCTGGGAGGCAGAGGTTGCAGTGAGCTGAGATGCCATTGCACCAGGCTGGGCAACAAGAGCGAAACTCTGTCTCAATATATGTATATGTATATATATTTAGTAGAGAGCAGGTCGGGTTTTGTCGTCTTACCTAGGCTGATCACGAACTGCTGGGCTCATGAGTAAGCTGCCCACCTCGGCCTCCTAAAGTGCTGGGATTTACAGGTGTGAGCTGTTATACCTGGCCTCCAGTCTTTCTGCTTGTGGAGATGTAGACCCATATATCCTATTATGCAAATTTTAAAGATTGATTTTATTTCTTAGAGCAGCATTAGGGTCATAGCAAATGGAGTGGAAGAGAAGAGATTTTGCATATAGCCCCTGCCCCCACACATGTGTAACCTCTGTTAACATTCCCCACCAAAGTGATAACAGTATAACTGAGGAACCTAAGTTGACACGCCATCATCACCCAAAGATTATAGTGGCATACATTTTAATGGTTTAGACAAATATATGACGTACATGAATGGTTTCACTGCCGTGGAAATCCTCTGTGCTCCACCTGTTTACCCCACACCCCTAACCACTGATCTTTTTACTTTTAGTCTCCATTGTTTTGCCCTTTCCAAGTGTCATATGTATAGCTGGGCTCTTACAATATGTAGCCTTTTCTCATTGGCTTCTTTCACTTAGTAATATGCATTTAGGTTTCCTTTATGGCTTGGTAATGCATTTCCTTTTTTTTTTTTTTTTTTTTTTTGAGACGGAGTTTCGCTCTTGTTACCCAGGCTGGAGTGGTGCAATGGCGCCATCTCGGCTCACTGCAACCTCCGCCTCCTGGGTTCAGGCAATTCTCCTGCTTCAGCCTCCTGAGTAGCTGGGATTACAGGTACGTGCCACCATCCAGCTAATTTTTTTGTATTTTTAGTAGAGACAAGGTTTCACTCTGTTGACCAGGATGGCCTTGATCTCTTGACCTCGTAATCCACCTGTCTCGGCCTCCCAAAGTGCTGGGATTATAGGTGTGAGCCACCACGCCTGGCTTGGTAATGCATTTCTTTAGGGCTGAATAATATTCCGTTGTCTAGATGTACCACGGTTGGTTTATCCATTCACCGACTGAAGGATGTCTTGGTTGGGTTCCAAGTTTTGGCAGTTCTGAATAAAGCTGCTGTATACATCTATATGCAGGTTTTTGTATGGCCATGAATTTTTAACTCCTTTTAACTGCCAAGGAATGTGAATGCTGGGTCAGATAGAAAGAGTATGTTTAGTTGTGTTTTTTGTTGTTGTTGCTTTTGTTTTGAGGCTGAATCTCACTCTGTTGCCCAGTATGGAGTACAGCGGCACAATCTCAGCTCACTGCAACTTCCACCTTCTGGGTTCAAGTGATTCTCATGCCTCAGCCTCCCTAGTAGCTGGGATTACAGGCACCTGCCTTCATGCCCAGCTAATGTTTGGATTTTTTAGTAGGGAGAGGGTTTCAATGTGTTGGCCAGGCTGGTCTTGATCTCTAGACCTCAAGTGATCCACCTGCCTTGGCCTCCCAAAGTGAAGAGTACCTTTAGTTTTGTTAAAAAACAAAAACAAAAAAAACCAAAAAAAACTGCCCAACTGTCTTCCAGATTGGCTATACCATTTTGCACTCCCACAAGCAATGAATGTGAGTTCCTTGCTCTACATCCTCAGCTAGATTTGGGGTACCACTCTGTTCTGAGTTTTAGCCGTTCTTACAGGTGTGTAGTGGTCTCTATCTTTCTTTTTTCTTTTTGAGACAGTCTCTCTATCACCCAGGCTAGAGTGCAGTGGCACAGTCTCAACTCACTGCAACCTTCGTTTCCTGAATTCAAATGATTCTCCTCCCAAGTAGCTGAGATGACAGGTGTACACCATCATGCCCAGCTAATTTATTTTGGTGTTTTTAGTAGAGACGGGTTTTTGCCATGCTGGCCAGGTTGGTCTCGCCTGCCCAGGCCTCCAAAAGTGGTAGGGTTACAGCCATGAGTCACCACACCTCACAATAAGAGTAGTCATATCTTACTGTTTTAAATTTGCGTTTCCATGATGACATGTGATGTGGAGCGTGTTTTCATGTGCTAGTAGCCATCTGTATATCTTTTTTTGGTGGGGAGTCTGTTAGTCTTTTCTTTCTCTCTTTTTTTTTTTGGTCTGGTCTCTGCCTACCATGTTAGTCTTTTCAGTTTAAAAAAATTTTTTTTTTAAGTTGGGTAAGTTGTTTTGTTATTGGTGAGTTTTTGTTGTTGTTGTTGTTATTGTTTGAGGTAGTCTAGTCTTACTCTTGTCCAGACTGGATGCAGTTGTGCCATCTTAGCTAACTGCAACCTCTGCCTTCCAGGCTCAAGCAGTTTTTCTCATGCTCAGCCTCCAGAGTAGCTCCTGAGTAGCTGGGATTAGAGGCATGTACCACCAGGCCTGGCTAGTTTTTTTGTATTTTATTTTCCCAAGTTCCTGTTGATTTGCATAATTTTTGTATTTTTAGTAGAGACGGGGTTTAGCCATGTTGGCCAGGCTGGTGAACTCCTGGCCTCAGGTGATCCACCAGGTTTGTATATTTTGGATAACAGTTTTTTTCAGATATATTCTTTGTAGATATATATATATATATATATATATATATATATATATATATATATATAAAATTACTTTTTTTTCTTCGTGACAGAGTCTAGCTCTGTCATCCAGGCTGGAGTGAGTGCAGTGGCACGATCTCAGCTCACTGCACTCTCCGCCTCCCAGGTTCAAGCAGTTCTTACGCCTTAGCCTCCCGAGGAGCTGGGACCACAGGCATGTGCCACTACTCCCAGATAATTTTTTTATATTTTTAGTAGAGACAGGGTTTCACTATGTTGGCCAGGCTGGTCACGCGAACTCTTAACCTCAGGCGATCCACCTTCCTTGGCCTCCCGAAGTGTTGGGATTACGGGTGTGAGCCACTGTGCCTGGCCTCTTGCAGATATTTTTTCAATTCTCTATCTCAAAACTGGCATTGCCTGTCTTCACATTTACATTCATTCCTTCTACCTTTAAGAGGTCTGTCTCCTTTTGGTTGCCAGCCTTACAGTGAGTTTTCCTAATGCAGTTTAAACTTTTTTTTTTTTTTTCCAGGTCAGTGTGGAAGTTTAAGCTTTCTAATAGGTGACCCTGACTTAAAAGGCTTTCAATGTAAAGTCCTAAGTTCCTTGATATGGTTCGTAGGTACATAGCCCCTCCTGAGAGGCCTTTCTTGTTACTTACTCCCTTGCCATTTTGGACTCTGTACTGGCAAGCCCCTCTGATCCTATTTAGCTCTATTATCTCAGCCTGGACATCAGTAGCTGAGAAGCTCTTTGTGAACTCCCCACATTGAATTGGGTGTCATCTCTGTGTTCCTTTAGCACTCTGCTCAGCCCTATTGTAACACATATTCTCCTGAATTATAATTTTTCTTTAGTTGTATGCCTCCCCAAATAGACTGTAATCTCTATGAGGTCTTGGTCACGCTTGTGTCTCGAGAGTTTAGCATTCTTTCTGGAACATAGCTGATGCTGAGTAAACAGTTGAGTGACTGACCTCACACTGTTCTTAATAAAGTTTTCCACCCTTTTTTTTGTTTTGTTTTGTTTTGTTTTTACCAAGGCACAGTGTCTCTTACAAACTTTTCCAGCTTTACTGCCAGGGTTTCCTCTTTGCCCTACATAGGCAAACTGGGTTCTTTTGTTCCTTGAATACTGCTTTAGCATTTCTGTGTCTTTGGTCATAATTGTATTTAGTCTCTGAAATGTCTATTTGTGCCTCTTTGGGGTAGATCACTAAACCTTTCTAAGCCTTAGTTCTATTAGTACATGAACAGTTATTAAGTATATTGCTGTTCCCTGCCTGCCCTGTTCCCCCCACTGCCCCCCCTACCATGTTCTAAATGTGAGAGTCAGTATAATTAAGTGGCTAAGAGCACAAGTCCTTAAGAGTGAAACCTTGATGTGTCTCTTGACTCTCACTAATTAGTTGTGTTTGTGACTTTAAGTTCCATGAGAGCTGGGACACTGCCTACTTTTGCATCTAAAAGCACACTGCCTAACAGAAAGTGTTTAAATAATATAAAAAGATTAGTTATTGAGTAAGTTACTTCTCTAAATATTACTACTTACCTTCTAGTGAGGAAATAAAGGAACAGAATTATAAACTGTGATGTATACTATAAAGGAGTCAGTGCTGAAGTGGCCAGTGGGGGTGGAAGGGAGACCTTGTATCCAAGGATAAGGAGCTAGCCTTTTGAAGGGGGAAGGAGTACATCTTAGATGGAAGGTGCAGCCAGATAAAGGCCCCATGAAGTAGGAATGAATTTGGCCTGCTCTAGGACCTGAGGAGTATTGCTGGAACAAATGGGTAGTAGAGACACAGACAGGTTGAAGAACTGTGCAGAGGGAGAGAGTGGGGGAGAGATGCTGTGAAATGTTATCTGATGTTAGCATCTGGTTGTTACTGTTCAAGGAGATACCAGGATAATACCTAGAGTAATATTAGGACTTTTTTTTTTTTTTTTTTTTTGAGACGGAGTTTCGCTCTTGTTACCCAGGCTGGAGTGCAATGGCGCGATCCCGGCTCACCGCAACCTCCGCCTCCTGGGTTCAGGCAATTCTCCTGCCTCAGCCTCCTGAGTAGCTGGGATTACAGGCACGTGCCACCATGCCCAGCTAATTTTTTGTATTTTTAGTAGAGACGGGGTTTCACCATGTTGACCACGTTGGTCTCGATCTCCTGACCTCGTGATCCACCCGCCTCGGCCTCCCAAAGTGCTGGGATTACAGGCTTGAGCCACCGCGCCCGGCCTAGGACTTTTTTTTTCTTTTACGCACGCAGGTGCACAAAGCACTTTTATTTTCTAAATGTAAACTGTTTTGTTGACATTAGCTTAAATACATATGGAAAAGTGCTCAAATTATGTGTACAGCTTGATGAGTTTTCACAAAGGACACGCTATTGTAACCACCTCTCAGATCAAAAAAACAAGGAGCTGCCCCCTTCACAGGAAACCACCTCTTGACTTTTTTACACCATAGACTGATTTTGCCTAATTTCATGCTTTATGTGAATGAAACACTACAGTTTGTACTCTTTAATTTCTGTTTGCCTTCTTTCACTGACATTATGTTTGTGTGATTAAGGAGTACTATTTAGCTTGTCTGTGACAAAAGTTACCAGCTGAATTGCCATGTGTCCCAGTGTTTCTTACTTTATTATTATTATTATTATTATTATTTTTATTTTTATTAGAGATGAGGTCTCACTATGTTGCCAAGGTGGGTCTCAAACTGATAGGCTCTATCGATCCTCCCGCCTTGGCCTCCTGAAGTGTTGGGATTATATCGTAGTGAGTCATCATGCCTGGCCCTTTTGTTTTTTAAGTCTTTGTTTTCCCCGACAGTCTCAAATTCTTTTTGACCAGTATTTCTACAATGATTTTTTTTTTTCCCTTAAATCTTCAGGAGGCTCAGCATGGTGGCTCAGTCCTGTAATCCCAGCACTTTGGGAGGCCAAGGCCGGCGGATCACTTGAGGTCAGGAGTTAAAGACTAGCCTGGCCAACATAGTGAAGCCCTGTCCCTGTCTCCACTAAAAGTACAAAAATTACCTGGGCATGGTAACATCTACGTGTAATCCCAGCTACTTGGAGGCTGAGGCAGGAGAATCACTTGAACATGGGAGGCGTGGTTGCAGTGAGCCGAGATGGTGCCACTGCACCCCAGCCTGGGCAACAGAGCAAGACTCTGTCTCAAAAGAAAAAAAAAATCTTCAAGAACTTTAAGTGTAATGTTATAGACAAGATATGACCATAGTAATGCTGGCAAAGACCTTCCGTTAAGTTTGTATTTGCCCTATCATGTTTGAACTTGCTTTTTTTTTTTGCTTATTCATTTTTGTTTGTTTTGAACAGGGAGCATGGGCACATATGGAAGAAACTAGAAAGGAAAAATATTTTAGAGAACTAGTTATGTTTGTAAAGCAGATCTTGCCAGTGAGAAATATTTTCTTAAGCAATTTAATGCCAGTCTTGAATTTTGTAGAAAATATTTCACTGTACTTGGTATTGTCACATTGACCACCTTGGTCTAGTGATGGTTGATACAGTAAATATAAGTGTATACTAGCTTCTCTGCAAAGACTCTATCTTGGAAAGAGTACTTCAATAATTTAACAAAATGAAATAATCCTCTACTTCTTAAAAACGTCTTTCTGGTTTCCTTCCTTTTTATTACATATTACGTTTTACTCTTTTGAATTTGTTAGGAAAGGTAGCTTTACTTTAAAGATTTATCGAGGGCCCTGATTTAATTTTGTTAGAACAACTTCCGATGTCTTGTTTATACAGATGTGAATTAATTTGTGCAGACTCTATTCTTTTGAGTTTGTGAGGGGAGCAGGGGGGGGCTGTCATAAATTTTATTCTGTCTTTGTTAACTTTTAAAATATTAAAGATTTATTTTTTTAGCCGGGTGTAGTACTGGGTGCTTGTAATCCCAGCTACTGGGGAGGCTGAGACAGAAGAATTGCTCGAACCTGGGAGGTGGAAGTGGCAATGAACTAAGATTGCACCACTGCACTCCATCCTGGGTGACAGAGCCAGACTCTGTCTCAAAAAAAAATTAAGATTTTTTTATAGTGTAGAATAAAACGTTTGTACAGAATATGTAGATTTTTGTCAGTAGGCTGGTTTTAAATTTCTTGTATCCATCTATTTGAAAAATTTTAAGGAAAAAGTGAAAGCAAGGAGAAAACTTTCAAATTGTGTTTTATATTTTGTAGGAAGTTACTAGCAATTTATCAACAAAATGTGGGAAGATAAAATATGCACTAAAAGTTCTAGGTGTAATATTTTTTATTACCAATAATTTTATGAAATATTTGAGAAATACAGAAGTGCCCCTCACCTCCAAATGATTATTTGTAATCTGATTATTAAAAAGTAACCTTTGTAGACATTTTGGTGTAGTCTGTGTGTGCTTCACATTTTTTTGTTTTACTCAGCCATAAATATTTTAAAGTTAGTTTCTTTGATCTGACTTAAAGTCTTGCATTTCTCAGGAAATGATTATCACCTCTAAGAACTATATGTGTTTGAACTGTGTACTATAATTTTAAATGATGAAGTTTGTACTTACAGTCTCTGTTTCTTGCAGTTCTTCATGCTTTGTGTGCCTGTAGTTCAGTGGTCCCATTCCTTTGGTTTCTGATTCCAGACTTCCTCTGCCTTGCTCTAATACATTCTGGAGTTTGGAGGTCCTTCCAGTTTCTTTTCTGTTTCATTACATGCTGCATACATGCATACATAGGTGAAAATAGATACATCAATGTACATATCTACTATACTTACCCATTTTTTTCTTTTAACCCAAATTAGATTGTAATCTGTATATTCTGTGGCTTTTTTTCCCTCCTATGTATTTGTTTATTTAGAGGTAGAGTCTTGCTCTGTCGCCTAGGCTGGGGTGCAGTGGCCTGATCTCAGCTTACTACACCCTCCACCTCCCAGGTTCAAGAGATTCTCCTGCTTCAGCCTCCCGAGTAGCTTGGATTACAGGCACGCACCATCATGCCCAAATAATTTTTGTATTTTTAGTAGAGATGGGGTTTCACTGGCCAGGCTGGTCTCGAACTGCTGACCTCAAGTGATCCTCCTGCCTCAGCTATCCAGAGTGCTGGGATTACAGGTGTGAGCGACTACGCACAGCCTCTCACTCCCATTTAAACAGTTGATTTGGACATGTCAGTATGTCTGATGTGAGTCCATTTTATTTATTTTAAAAAGGCAGCACAGTATTCTGTTGTATGGACCATAATTTAACCACTTTCTTAGGATAAGGCTGTTTTCAGTTTACTGTTACAAACAGGCATCTGTACACCCCCTCACTCCATCCCCTTTGCCAGCTGCCAACATGTTTGGATTAGAGGATAAACTTTTTTTTTTCCTTTCTTTCTTTTTTTTTTTTTTGAGATGGAGTCTCACTGTGTGTCCTAGCTGGAGTTCAGAAGTCTCCCTGTGTTTGTTGGCCAGGCTGGTCTTGAACTCTTGACCTCAAGTGATTCACCCTCCTCACCTCCTGAAGTGTTGAGCTTATAGGCATGAGCGACCACACCCAGCCGGAGGATAGACTCTTGAAAGAAAATCCACTGATTCAGAGTGTATAATATACTTTAAATTTTGATACAGACTGCCAGATTTTACGAGAAGCCTTCACAGTGGACATTCCCAAAGCTATAGGAGAATCTGTTTCCCCACATCTTCACCAATACATGGAATCAAATCTTTGAAAACAAATGTATGTATGTCTTTTTCTTACTAATGCGTGCAATCTGTGATGTTTCTCTTGCAAAGTTTTTGAATTTCTTGTTCTTTTATTCTGAAGAGTTTTACATCACATATGTTCAGAATCAAATAGTTTCACACTTTTTTTTTTTTAAAAAGAGAAGCTTCCCACCCCTATTTTTCAGATGTCCTTTTCCAGAGGCAACTACTTTTACCTCTTTTAGCTGATTATTTTTGCATTTATCTTTGTCTTTAAATAACCTGCCTCTTTTGTTTCTAGTTTTCAGTTTTTGGCTTTCTTTGTTGATTCTCTTTTGTGACTTTAACTCTTGTTGCTCCCATTGCATGTGCATACCCTTCTCATTCCTATACTCCTAATTTAGTAAGCAACACTGCAGTTTTTTTATTTGCATTATCATGACTGTCACAGTTACTCACAATTCGAGCCATGTAATTAACTGATTACTTCTTTCTCTGCATTTTTTAGTTTGTATTTTTTGTAAGTAATATTTTTCCTCCCTCCTATTTTGGCTTCGTTATCTTCTGTGCTTACAGCTAATGCTACCTCACATTCCTTGCCAGTTGTCTAAATGTTCTAGCAGGTTGCCCTCTTCTAGCATGAAGTTGTTAGTATCTTCAGTAGTTTCTTTACCTTTCTCCTGGATGCAGTCTTCTGTTTATTGTAACCCTGTTCTCTCTCTTGGTTACTTCCCTTCTGTTTGAAGAGCTTGTTTTCCAGGAGCTTCCTAAGAACATACCCAGGGAAGGTATATTTTGAAACCTTGCATCATCGTTCTGCTCTCAATGCTTTCAGGATAATTGAGTATAGAATTCTAGGATATAATTTTCTTTGAGAATTTAAAAAGCATTTTTTTTTTTTTTTTTTTTTGAAACGGAGTTTCGCTCTTGTTACCCAGGCTAGAGTGCAATGGCGCGCGATCTCGGCTCACCGCAACCTCCGCCTCCTGGGTTCAAGCAATTCTCCTGCCTCAGCCTCCTGAGTAGCTGGGATTACAGGCACGCGCCACCACACCCAGCTAGTTTTTTGTATTTTTAGTAGAGACGGGGTTTCACCATGTTGACCAGGATGGTCTCGATCTCTCGACCTCGTGATCCACCCGCCTCAGCCTCCCAAAGTGCTGGGATTACAGGCTTGAGCCACCGCGCCTGGCAAAAAGCATTGTTATATTACTTTCTGACTTTGGATGTTGCTGCCCAAAAGTCCAAAGTTCTTGCTTTCATTTATTTATTCATCTAAAAAAAATATATATATTTTTTTTGAGATGGAGTTTTGCTCTTGTTACCCAGGCTGGAGTGCAATGGTGCTATCTCGGCTCACCGCAACCTCCGCCTCCTGGGTTCAGGCAATTCTCCTGCCTCAGCCTCCTGAGTAGCTCGGATTACAGGCATGTGCCACCATGCCCAGCTACTTTTTTGTATTTTTAGTAGAGACGGGGTTTCACCATGTTGACCAGGATGGTCTCGATCTCTTGACCTCGTGATCCACCCGCCTCGGCCTCCCAAAGTGCTGGGATTACAGGCTTGAGCCACCGCGCCTGGCTAAAAAATATTTATTGGAGCCTGTACTATGTGCCAGGCACTGTATTAAGTTTTTGGGATATATGTTGAACCAGAGAGAGATCCTACCTTCCAGTTGAGGACAGGGGACACCTATAACAACAAATAAAAAATAATAAGTGAATTACGTAACCTGTTAGAAGACAATACATTCTATGGGGGGAAAAGGATAGACTGGTGGGGAATTGGGGAGGGAAAGGAAAAGGAAGAGGCGTGAGATGGCCAAAGATTTAGGAGTATATGGTAGAGGGGCAGTGAGCAGGGCACTGCTTGCTATTTTAAATAGAGGGTCTGAGTGTTATTGAATGTCACATTTAAGTAAAGATTTGAAGGTTAGGGAGTTAGCCACATGGATATGCAAGAAAAAAGTATTTTAAGGCACAGGCCCAAAGGAGCAACCTAGCATTGCCATCGAACAAGGAAGTGAGTGCAGTGAGTAAAGGGGAACGAAGTAGGAGATGAAGTCAGAGAATTGGGGACACAGCACCATATTGTGTCCTTATACATAATAGTCCCTTGTGGGCTGTTTTTAGGATTTCAGCTTTTACTCTAACATGGGTAGCCAGTGGAGAGTATAGAGCAGAGATTTACATCATCTGATATAAACGGAGCTGGATTAATTAATCTAGTTGCTATGCCCAGAGCATATTAGGTGGTGAGGGTGGTTGACATAGCTGGAAACAGGGAGACTGGTTGGGAGGATATTGCTGTAGTACAGATGAGCCATATTGGTGGCTTGGACTAAATGGTAGTGGTAGTGAGGAATGGTTGGAGTCTGAATATATTTTGAAGGGAGGTACAGTAAGATTTCCTTACTGTTTTAGATGGATGTAGTGAAAGGGAAGAGAATCAAGGCTGACTTGAAGGCTTTTGACCTGAGTAACTGGAAGGATGGAGTTGCTATCAATTGAAAAAAGGAAGGCTCTGAGTAGAGAGACTTGGGGAGGTGATAAGGAGCTTCTCTTTGGCCATCCCCCTGAAGGGGAAATTGGATGTACGTGGGGGGTTTCAGACAAATCTGGAGGGAATAAAAAGAAGCTGAGAAGTGACTGGTGAGATAGGAAAACCAAGAATATATGAAGTCGGTGAATAGAGTTTATCGGGCAGGAGCCCAGTGATCTGTCAACTCTGTCAGGTGTTGCTGACAGTTCAAAACTTGCAGTTTAAATACAAGCAAAACACAGAACCATTGAAATTCAATTAACGATTTACTAAAATATTGGATACTGTCTGCTGAATTTAAGTCTTGAAACAGCACTTAGGGGTTGACTTATGGTTATGAAAGAACAGGCAGGTTCTTTTTCAGTTAAGCATCCCTTAATGGCCCTGTATCATGTGGTCATATGAGATCTTCTTTTTTTACTGGCATATAAGTGCTTTAGTGGAAACCATGGTGGGATTTAGGCTTTGCTTCACACAAATGCATTATTTATGTATTAAACATACCTAAGCATTTCTATTTAGCTTGCATAATTAGAGCACTATAGGACCAACTTAGAGCCAATGTAACCATAAATATGAATAGAGGCATTTAATTAC
The DNA here is from genome assembly GCF_048565385.1 of Saimiri boliviensis. Lineage (NCBI taxonomy): Eukaryota > Metazoa > Chordata > Mammalia > Primates > Cebidae > Saimiri > Saimiri boliviensis. The sequence goes on from NC_133449.1 coordinate 123,939,783, forward strand.
ATGGCTAACAGATGTATTCAAATTATTCAAAATGTGCTGATACTGTTTTTTAGATGATTAAAAACAGAAAAGTTAAACATTAAATTCTTAGAGAAATGTGAACTCCTTGCGAATAGAATCTTAGTTTGAGGGAAATGAGTATACGTTGTTAAATTTTTGTGTTACATCCTTAGTTGAAATAACTAACATAGTTTGGCTAGAGTTTCAGGTAGCGTTGCTTATGTCAACACAGATTATAACTATTTTGGCCGATTATAATTGAATTTTAATAAGGCTCTATGATTTTTTATCTGATCTCAAAAGGTATCAGGCTCTGTGATTTTTTTAAAACATGGAATTTCTTTCCTTTAAATTCCATTACTTTTTTCTATTTTACTAGTAAAGAGTCATCAATCTTAAAATGTGTCAGACTCTCTAATCTGACTTTTTACCCGGTTTCTTTAGTCTTCTTAGCAATGTGCTCTTTTATGCTTAGTTCAGTATCACAAACTTTATAGATGACTGTTAATTTTGATCTGCTGTAAAAAATTTTCTCTGTGTGTGTGTGTGTGTGTGTGTGTGTGTGTGTGTGTGTGCATACTTAACCTACCAGACTTGTCAGATGGAATGTGATGTTGAATGTGTTGTATGGTAGAGTGTAGAACTAGGTACCATGTGTTTTATAAGTAAGGTTTTAAAAAGCACACCTTAAATGCCAAGATGAAGTAATAAAGCAAGTGTGCATTGGAATGTTTGAGAAGTTTATATCCTTAGAGAATATGAAACATAAGGCAGTAAATGGTTGTATTCAGATAACTAAGTAAATAGTATTTGGATGCCTTTATCTAGGCACTGAGACTTGGTTATATTGCAGATTAGTTTGCAATCAAGACTGACATAGTTTCAATAATTTTAATTTCAAGTGTGTTGCTAAAAGGTTTTAAGGTAATTTGAAAATTTTAGTAATGTGTAGCATGGAATAAAAAGTTGAAAAAGCCTGTTTGATCCTCTGCCTTGTTCTGTTGCTCTTCTCTGCTCTTACCTCTCCTTGATACTTAACTTTTCTTTGATTTCATATCTAGTGACTTAATGGCAAACTTAGAATGATATGTGATTCTGTCACTTTGATGGAAAATAAAGGTTTAAAGACTTTAGGAAGTTTGTATTTTCTTGACACATTTTTGTAAATATGGAAAAGATGTTTTGAATGCTAAATTAAATATTCCATACCTGGGTAAGGAGAACATACATACTGTTTTTTAGGGTTATTCAAAAGAAGATGAAATTAGAGACCATGAAACCTCTGGCTGTACTTCTGTTTATTTCAAGGCACTGTATTGCCCAGGCTGGAGTGCATGCAGTAGCTATTCACAGACACAGTCACGGTGCAGTACAGCCTTGAACTCTTGGGCTCACATGATCCCCTCTATTCAGCCGCTTGAGTAATTGAGACTACAGGTATGTGCCAGCTTGCTCTTATTCAGTTTTTCTGATCACTTTTCTCATCTGTAAAATGGGGATAAAACTCACTTTATGAAGATTAAATAGTGTGCATGAAGCTGCTGGCACAGTGCCTTGCAGGTCAGTATTGCCCAGTTAATATGGCATCTTTCACAGCAAACTTTTTTCATCCTTCTAATCAATGGAATCTATTTCACAGCAAGCTTTTCTTATTTTTCTTTCTTTTTTTTTTTTTTTTAAAGGCAGGGTCTTGCTCTGTCACTCACTCAGCCTGGAGTGCAGTGGTGCAATCATAGCTCACTGCAGCTTTTGAGCTTTTGGCCTCAGGCTAGCCTCCCCTTAGCCTCTTGAAGGAGCCAGGACTACAGGTGTACACCACCATGCCTGGCTCATTTTCAAAATACTTTTGTAGAGATGGGTTCCTGCCATGTTGCTCAGGCTGGACTCGTGGCCTTAAGCAATTACCCCACCTCTGTGTGACCTTTATTTTCAGTTGCAGTCTCAAGGTATGAAAATGAACACAGTAGGTTGAAACAGCAGTTTTCAGTTTGGTCCTACTGTAGTATAATGCAGGTCTTTGTGTTTAGCTATTCAGTGTAGGGTTTCTTGTGTGGCTCTGTAAAGAGCAGTAAGTCACTTGTCAGCAATACACCGAATGTTCCCACTACTTGATTTCAGTTAATGTCCAGAGTTTGTGAATGGTAGTTATAGTTTTTCACAAACAATAGACTTGAAACCCAGGAAATTGTAATTTTTTTCGCAGTATAAAACTAATTAATAAGAGCTGAAGTGGGAATTCAGGTTTAAGCTTTTCATTACAACCAAATTCAGTATATACATAGCTACATTTTTGAGGTGTGCTATTAAAAGATGAAATTACTTTCTAGGAGTTGGTGAGTTATGGAATTCTGTCACAAACAAGATATATTTTAAAAACTTAGAAAATTGGTGTGGAAATACATCCAATTTGTAAAGATTATAGTTATGGTGGTAAAATGATTGACTTTTTCATTGTTATTTTAAAGTGAATTTTATTTTATTTATTTTTCTGAGATGGAGTCTCACTCTTTTTGCCTAGGCTGGAGTGAAGTGGCACGATCTCAGCTCATGGAACCTCTTCCTCCCTGGGTTCAAGTGATTCTTTCACCTCAGCTTCCCGAGTAGCTGGGATTGCAAGCGCACGCCACTATGTCTGGCGAACTTACTTAGTTTTAGTAGAGATGGGGTTTCACTATGTTGGCCAGGCTGGTCTTGGAACTTCTGATCTGCCCTTCTCGGCCTCCCAAAGTGCTGGGATTACGAGCATGAGCCACCAATAAAGGCCAACTTTTTCTTTTCCTTTTTTTTTTTAAGCAGTTTTCATAGCTGAAGGCCAACTTTTTCTTAAAAGGATTAGGACTCATAGGATCAACTATTCGGCTTCTGCCCTGGTAGCTTGAAAGCAGAGACAGTCTGTAAATGACTAGGTTTAACTGTATTTCAGTAAAACTATTTCCCAAAACAGGGAGCTGGCCTGTGGGATATGGTTTGCTAACCACTGGTGTCAAGGGTTGCTGATACCAAAAAGTTGGAGAACTACTGGTGGGGAATGTGGAAGGAGGGAATGCACCACAAGAAATAATCAACAAGAAATTTTCTTTCTTTTTTTTTTTCTGAGACGGAGTTTCGCTCTTGTTACCCAGGCTGGAGTGCAATGGCGCGATCTCGGCTCACCGCAACCTCCGCCTCCTGGGATCAGGCAATTCTCCTGCCTCAGCCTCCTGAGTAGCTGGGATTACAGGCACGTGCCACCATGCCCAGCTAATTTTTTGTATTTTTAGTAGAGACGGGGTTTCACCATGTTGACCAGGATGGTCTCGATCTCTCGACCTCGTGATCCACCCGCCTCGGCCTCCCAAAGTGCTGGGATTACAAGCTTGAGCCACCGCGCCCGGCCTAAGAAAGTTTCAAATGTTAAGAGATAATATGAAGACCATAAGAAGGGTGGTCTGATCGTTAAAAGTTTATAATCAGAAAAGGACTTCAAATAAAAGTTAATGTTTGTTAGCTCTTACTTAATGAGGTTTCATCTCTCCTTTTTTGATTGATGATTCCTCTGGTGTTGGGAGGGAAAAAAAGCAAAAGTTAATCTAAATTTTTTTTTATTTTTTGAAATCTTATTACACTTAATCAGAAAGGTTAGTATTTTTTAAAATTAAGAAAATATCCCGCTGGGCGCGGTGGCTCAAGCCTGTAGTCCCAGCACTTTGGGAGGCCGAGGCGGGTGGATCACAAGGTCAAGAGATCGAGACCATCCTGGTCCACATGGTGAAACCCCGTCTCTACTAAAAATACAAAACATTAGCTGGGCATGGTGGCGCGTGCCTGTAATCCCAGCTACTCAGGAGGCTGAGGCCGGAGAATTGCCTGAACCCAGGAGGCGGAGGTTGCAATGAGCCGAGATCGTGCCATTGCACTCCAGCCTGGGTAACAAGAGCAAAAACTCCGTCTCAAAAAAAAAAAAAAAAAGAAAATATCCCAAGCCTATCTGCTTTAACAGGATCTAGGAAATGATCACATATAGCCTAGGTTAGAGGCTGGGCACGGTGGCTCACTCCTGTAATCCCAGCACTTTTGAATCAAAAGCCGAGGTGGGTGGATCATGAGGGCAGGAGTTCGAGACCAGCCTGACTAACATGGTGAAACCCTGTCTTTACTAAAAATACAAAAATTAGCCCGGCATGGTGGCTTGCGTCTGTAATGCCAGCTACAGGCAGGAGGCTAAGGCAGGAGAATAATTTGAACCCGGGAGGTGGAGGGTGTCCTAGATTAGAGCTGCCCAAGGCTGATAAAAAGAACATTGATCAAAGTTATATGATATCTAGCAAGTTAATTCTCTGTATGTCTTTTTTGTTTGTTTGTTTTGAAAATGGGAGGATTGTGTAAGATCTTTTCCAAGTCTGAAATTTCTGATATGTTTGTATGCTCTGCCTAGGATACCTTTTGCCACTCCCTACCCCTTTTAAGTCTTCCTTAATCAGATAGCCCCAACTTCCATCTCTTAATAGTTTTATGATCTGAAACATTTAACTTTGAAATCTGTTTTCCTTTTCCTTTTCCTTTTTTTTTTTTTTTTTTTTTGAGGTGGAGTTTTACTCTTCTTGCCCAATCTGGAGTGCAGTGGTGTGATCCTGACTCACTGCAACCTTGAACCTTCCCGTGTTCAAGCAATTCTTGTGCCTCAGCCTCCTGAGTAGCGGGGATTACAGGCTCCTGCCACCACACTTGACTAAATTTTGTATTTTTAGTAGAGACAGGTTTTTACCATGTTGACCAGGCTGGTCTCAAACTCCCTGACCTCAAGTGATCTGCCAGCCTTGGCCTTCCAAAGTGTTGGTATTACAGGCGTGAGCCACTGTGCCCAGCCTTGAAATCTGTTTTCTTAAGTAAGATGGGGATAAATATCTTAACTTTGGTCATTGGAAAGGTTAAGTGAGAACATATGTAAACCATTGAGGATTATACCTGGCACTTAGCAGGTGCTTAATAAGTGTTTTGGGGTAGTTGTTCATTAGTGAGCATAAATGGAAGTCTCCACTTTGCCTGTGTATTTAGCTTGCTGACTCTGGAACCCATTGAGACTAGCAGCAAGCGCAAAACCGACAACCAACAATCAAGGTCCAAGGAGAGACGTGAAAATTTAGCATGAAAACTTCTATAGAGGGGTTAAGGAGTTACAAAAGTAATGTAATCAGAATTTATGTGGCTCTTCCTACTTAAGGGAAAGGCAAGGCAAGGAAGCAGCCATTCTGTCAGTCTCTGTTCACTTGCTGGAGATTGAGGATACCTTTGTATATATTTTGGAAAATTCTTTAGCATATCAGAAGGTTATCTGCAAAGGATTGAGAATGAAAATGACATTAGGTTTTTCATTGACATCACTGAATGGCCGAAGACAGTGGGCGTAGTTTACGTAGTTCTTAGGGAAAAGGGTTGTGACCAGGATTCTAAGCTGTGGAATTTATGCAAGAGCTTCAGGCTACTAAAATGGAGATGGAGAGTTAATCACTTACGTAATCCTTTCAAAAACTTTCTTTGAAGTATTGTGATTACACCACAAAATTAAGGATTCAAGGGTAGTTAGGTTTGATTGATTGCTTTGACAGAGTCAGGAGTTTAGTGTGATCTTGAATATACCTGGTGGGAAAGCAAAAGTTTTACTATTGGCATGTTGAAGGGCTTGCACTGTTTTGGGGGATCTTGCACTTTATTTTTTCTTTTCAAGACGGGCTCACTCTTGCACAGACATAGCTTGCAGCCTTTACCTCCCAGGCTCAGATGAGGCTCCCATCTCAGCCTCCCAAATAGCTGGCTCTACAGTGCATGCCACCACACCCAGCTAATTTTCTGCATTTTTTTTTTTGTAGAGATGGGGTCTCAGTATATTGCCTAGGCTGGTCTCAAACTCCTGGGCTAAAGTGATCCTCCCACCTCAGCCTCCCAAAGTGCTGGGATTACAGGTATGAGCTACCATACCCCATGTATATGCTAATTTTTAGCTTGGGTGGAAGCCTCAAAATAAAGTGATTTAGCAAGTGTTGTAATTTGCCTTGAACACATTTGAATTAGGATTTGCCTTTCCTCTGTGTCATCTTCTTTCGACAGCAGTTTTCCTGGGTGTCCCTCAACTCTAATATAATCTTTCTAGAACTATTAATATAACTTTTCTTCTGTAGTTGCAAAGTTTTCAGAATTATCTTCAGGAAAAATGGAGCTTTTAGGAAAATTTTTTAAAGAATTATTGCTTTGCTACAGTTCTGGAAACTAGACTGTTTATTGTACTCATAACAATGTGTAATTTTTTTTAACTTTTGGCATTTTAAGCTGTTGAATTTTTAAGAGACTTGCCTTAATTTTATCATTATGTAAGAAGCAAGTAAATCTTAATGGAAGCAATGTTTAATTAACATTTTAACTTAAAACTTTTTTTTTTTTTTTTGAGATGGAGCTTCGCTCTTGTTACCCAGGCCTGAGTGTAATGGCGCAATCTCGGCTCACCGCAACCTCTGCCTCCTGGGTTCAGGCAATTCTCCTGCCTCAGCCTCCTGAGTAGCTGGGATTACAGGCACTTGCCACCGTGCCCAGCTAATTTTTTGTATTTTTAGTAGAGACTAAAAATACAAAAAATTAGAGACTAGGGGTTTCACCATGTTGACCAGGATGGTCTTGATCTCTTGACCTCGTGATCCACCTGCCTCGGCTTCCCAAAGTGCTGGGATTACAGGTGTGAGCCACCCCGCCTGGCAACTTAAAACATTTTCTACATAATACCTGCCACAATGTCGAAAGAATTTGGAAAGCACCCTTTTAATCAGAAGGCATTCTGGAAACAAGAAAAGTCTTAAGTGTTTTCAGTGGAGGAGTTTTATTTAAGATTTCTAATGCAAAGAGCAAATTTGTAATCTGATACCTACAATTTTATTTTATAATACTTTATTGTTTCTAAGAATAATTTTTGTGTTACTAGGGGTGGGTAGTGATAATTGCATCCTATCCGTTGTTGTTGTTACTGTTGTTTTGAGACTGAGTCTTGCTCTGTCACCAGACTGGAGTGCAGTGGCACGATCTTGGCTTACTTTAACCTCCGCCCCCTGGGTTCAAGTGAGTCTTTAGCCTCAACCTCCTGAGTAGCTGGGATTACAGATGCATGCCACCACACCCAGCCAACTTTTGTATTTTTGTAGAGACAGGGTTTCACCATGTTGGCCAGGCTGGTCTTGAACTCCTGACCTCAGGTGATCCGCCGGACTTGGCCTCCCAAATTGCTGGGATTACAGGCATGAGCCACGGTGCCCAGCGCTTTTTTGTTTTGTTTTTTATTAAGAAAAAAATGTTTTACTTTTTGCTCATTTTGACTGTTTTCACAGTTGTTAATCAGACTAATCCTTATAAAGCAGTTTATTGTCCCCTTTGGAGAAAATATAGCTAAAAATCACCAATGTCCTAATACAGATAACTAACTCATTGGTCTGATGTTGTAGTCCTCTTGATTTTTCACCCCATTCCTCCCAACTATGTTCTCTTTGTAATTTTGTTTACAGTATATTATGACTTTTTTTCACATCTGACTATATTTCTCCATTTTAAACTTTTATAATTTATAAAAGGAAGCAAAGATTGCCACATGGAATTGAGAATAAAAGTTTATCTTTCTACTGTAAGTATGCTAAAGTGGTAAAGCAATGGCTGAATGCTCTGAAATTACTAAGGCAACTTTAAAGGCTGATTCTTTTTTTTTTTTTTTTTTTTTTTGAGACGGAGTTTCGCTCTTGTTACCCAGGCTGGAGTGCAATGGCGCGATCTCGGCTCACCGCAACCTCCGCCTCCTGGGTTCAGGCAATTCTCCTGCCTCAGCCTCCTGAGTAGCTGGGATTACAGGCATGTGCCACCATGCCCAGCTAATTTTTTTTTTTGTATTTTTAGTAGAAACGGGGTTTCACCATGTTGACCAGGATGGTCTCGATCTTTTGACCTCGTGATCCACCCGTCTCGGCCTCCCAAAGTGCTGGGATTACAGGCTTGAGCCACCGCGCCCGGCCTAAAGGCTGATTCTGAAATGTTTTGATTTAGATTGACATCTGCTTAAACTATATACCAAACTAGGCTTGAGACATAGGCTTTAGAAAGTGTAGGTAATAGTGCATTTTTATTGTTTTGGATTTTTGCCAATTTTGGATTCTATAGGCTTGTCTTCAGGTACTTCTGTGAACTTTTCAGCTCTTTGTAAAACTAGTGTAAAAAAATTAAATGGTGATTCTACCTAGTTGAGAATTAAGGTTTATTGTGGTAAAAATTAAATGGTGGTTGATTCTTGGCAGGTATGTTTGATAACCTTTGGAAGCTTAAGGCATCTTTTGGAGTGTGTGTCTTTGAATCTACAAATTCTAGGTCTCTTGACTAATTGATGACTTTGAGGCAATTAACTCAAGTCTCAACTGAAAATTTAAATATTCTGGAATATGTACCACCCATGATACACATAAATTACCCACCTCAATCTAGACAAAAGCCACTTGAGGCTGGAAACAGTCCAGTTTTACAGCTGAACAAGTGGTGGAGCCTGGGTTTGAATCCAAGTGTTGATAACTGTAGAATGCTTCTAGTTTTCTGACTTAATTAAGTGGAGAGGCCTGTCCATAGATCAGTGGTTTTCAGACTGTTGTAAGGCTTTGTACACATCTTTTGGAGTTTGGCAAACAGTGAAATATCTTTTGCTTGAGAAGTAGTCATCTTTTTGTTGTATACATTTTGGTTATTTTATAATTCTGCTTGGAAGAGTTTCTTCATCTAAAATATTTGAAGTTTTCTGCTCTAGGGAAATTTAAGATCTGTTGAATGAATAAATGTTAGGAAATAAAAATACAGACCGGGCATAGTGGCTCACACCTGTAGTCCAGCACTTTGGAAGGCATGACAGGTGGATCATGTCAGGCCAGGAGTTCGAGACCAGCCTGGGCAACATGGGGAAGCTCTGTCTTTACAAAAAATATAAAGAAAATTAGCCGAATATGGTGTCGCAGGCCTGTGGTCCTAGTGACTGGGGAGATTGAGGTGGGAGAGGATTTCGTGAGCCCAGAAGACGTAGGCTGCAGTGAGTGGAGATTGTGCCACTGCACTCAGACCTGGGCAAGAGTGAGACCCTGTCTCAAGAACAACAAAAAACTTGTCTGTGGGGTAGACTGTATCTATTTTCAATCATATTTCTTTTCCTAATACTGTTTTGTGTAGCCTATATTGTAAAATGAGGTTGAGGTGATTGAACACACTGTTAATAGAGTGAGGAAGTGGTTAGAGTTAAAATTTCTTGCTGAAAGTGGGTAATCTGCAATTCCCTGCATTGGGTTGACTCCTCTCAGCCAGCTCTTGCTGCATTTAGAGGCTGCCCTAAGCATGATGTAATGACAGGTTAAACCTCTGCACGCACTAGCTGATGCAATGCAAATCTGAGGCCCAGGACTTTTATTGGGGCACGGGTAATGCTTGTTTAAAAACAAAACAAGCTACTCTGCGTTTAATGAGGCCATTTAAGATGGCTTTCCCAGAGTGGGAAGAGAGTATACTCTCTTAGGAGGTTTAAGTAGGAGTTTAATGTGGCAGAAGTATGCTTACTACTTTTCCTGCAAAGTCTTTTCGCAGCGGGGAAGGGGAGTTTAAAATACATTGCCGATAGGAGAAGTGAAGTGAGCTAGAATTGGGGAAATTAGTAGTTGATGCCAGTAAATAGCTGTTGAATGAATTAGGGAGAATGTTTTCACTCTAAAATTTTAGAGTTCGGATAAACCTGGAGCGTAGCGCCAGTGTGGCCACGCATTTCCAAGCTGTAGCTCTTAAATTTGAAACTGTAAGAAACTCCTGATATTCTACTGTTCCGACATTCCGAAAACGGCATGGTTCCACCCAACTTTAAACTGGTGGAAATGCTGAGGAAGGCTCGATGTCGCTGGGGTGTGGTGGTATGCGGTCCATGGTGGGGTGGCGCGGTGGCGCGGGGTCAGAGCTGCGGGGTCCCGCGGCCCCGCCCTGGGCTGTGGGGCGGGGCTTGCGGGCAGGGCCCCACCTCTGCGCGAGCGAGACGGGCACCGCCCTGCACGCCGCGCGCCCTGGACTGGCCCTTGGCTCTCCGGGTTGGAGCGGGCGTTCCCGGCGCAGGCCCATCCCCAGCTGGCCGAGGCTCCAAATGGCTCTCCCAGCAGGCGGGCTCCTGCAGTAGCCCCTGAGCTGGCTCAGGGAGCGCACTTCCTTCTCAGCTAGCGGGTCACCTCTCCACCGGAGCCGAGCAGGAGCCTACCCAGTGAATCTGGAGAAGACAAACTTGGGAGACAGACGAAGGCTCAGGGCACGGTGGAGGACAGCGCAGCTGTGGCTCCCATTTTTGGAGATGCAGCCGAATTTGAGCTCACAGGGAGGTGTGGTTGCCTCCTGGGGATGGAAAGGCTTCCTTTTCCCACCTCTGTAACTGGTGCTCTGAGAAGTGAAACGATATTTGGATCCTGACCTCAGACGCGAATTTGGGTCTTTTGTGCCTAGGAGCAGAAAGTGCCCAGGAGGGTCCTGTACGTTTACTTCTTGGGGAAAAGGCAGTGAGTTGCCTGAGTTCTCATGACGGGAAAGCCTCTTCCACCTTCTCTGTACTCCTGGAGGGGAGTCTTGTTCACATGTTTACCAGCGACTAGGACAAGGAAGAGAAAAGGTACTGACATTAGGAGGATGGGTTGCTGAGGCTGTGAAACTTGAACGCTGTTAGTGGAACCTGCCTGACTTACGGAATGGCTGCAGCAGAATCGAGCTGTTTCCTAGGTTAGCAGTCATGTTTCATTTGGGCAGTTGTGCTTTTTTTCTGTTTAAATCAAACTTCAGGTTACGTCATGACTTCTGCAGGGCTGTCCTTGGTTCCTGCTGCAGGGCGGCTGTGTGGTTGGGATTTCTTTTCTGTTTCAAGATGGAGCTGGTTTCCACCTTTGGAGCTTTGAGAGGCTTTAGCAGTTGCTGTCCTGTATACCTCCATTCACAAGAACTCCTGTTCACATTTCGCTTTTCACACTGAGTAAGAGTTAAAATGTGCTTTCTACCACAGTGTTTCGAAAATGATAAAGATATATTGTAATGTGAGCCTGAACTGTTGATGACAAATGTATAACTATTGCTAGGTCAAGAAATTGAAAAATAATGTTTTGCTTGGTCTGTAGCTGTGTTGTGTTAAATATAAACTGAGTTTACTGCCCTTGGATGTGATTCTCTGGTTTTGGTTTAGTAATTTGAAAGGCATTGGTTGCCTAGATTGTTTTGTGCCCAAGGAACCACTTTCTAATTGTTATGCTGCTTAATTCAGTAAGCAGCATAAACTGGACCATGCAGTAGGCATACAGCATACAGCCAGGATGTTTTGGCAATGCTGAGCCCACTGTTTTACAAGTGACATAAAATGGATGGATCATTGTATGTACAAAGAATCCACTCAGGGAAACTGGATTACAGGAGAGTTCCTTTATAGTCCTTTTGTTAGAGGACAGAACACCTGGGTCACACAGGGCTTCAGATGAGAGTTGATTCATGTTCTGAATCTATATGATGAGACACATTGTGATGGAATTGTCACTTTTGTTGCCTCTTGAACTTTAATTAGTGATGTGAAAATAATCTTTATTTTTTTCCTTCACCCTTAGCCTTCATTTAAGGTATCAGTTGGTAACCACCTGAGTAATCTAGAACCCAAGTCGCATTTACTTGGTCATATTGGTAACTAACATTGTTTCTTAAAAGTTTCTTGCAACAGAATAATGACTATAATTGAGATAAAACATTAAGACTTTGTAAGAATATGGCTTAGTATAGTTACTAGGAGCGTACTCTTAGGACATCGACTATACTCTTAGGACATCAACCGATCTTTTTTTTCACCCCCAAGACAAATAGTGGCCTCCTATATCCCAGCCCAGGGAGCTTTTTGGGAAAAGTTGCTTGTTTTATCTTTGACTCAGCCTGACTAGTTACATTGTCGATCATTTCTTCCAGACGACATTTATTTGTCAAATAATGTTGATTAGTTTGCTGATGAATGTTTCAGCAACGCTGGGGAACCCCTAGGCTAAGGGGTTCTACACCTGTTGACTCCATCCCCCACCCCCAGTGTGGTGTCTCTCTGCCGTGCTGTCTGCATTCTTCCCCTGTTCACTGTTTCTTCCTGACTCTCCTTCTTTGTTCATTATGTCTGATTTATATTATGGATTGGAAATAGAACAGAAAGATACACTCTCTCTATGAGACCAAAAAGTTTTATTTGAGATGGCTCTCCATTTCTCCCACGTCTCCCCTCACTTTCACTGTTTTTTTTTTATTTATTTTTATGTTTTTGCTACCTTCGCTAGAGAGTACATCCCCTCACTCTTGAGGTGGGCACTGATCAGTAGGAAATAAGATCAATACCTGGCTGATGATAATTTGGGGGGCAGATTGTTAGATAAAGGGGATGGCAGCAGATCTTTCCCCTTGTGACCCCTCCCCTCATTCCCAAATTATACCTCTAGAGTAGATAACTGCTCACCATTAAGAAGAGTTAATGGGGGCCGGGCACGGTGGCTCACGCCTGTAATCCCAGCACTTTGGGGGGCCGAGGCGGGTGGATCACAAGGTCAAGAGATTGAGACCATCCTGGTCAACATAGTGAAACCCTGTCTCTACTAAAAATAAAAAAATTAGCTGGGCATAGTGGTGCGTGCCTGTAATCCCAGCTACCCAGGAGGCTGAGGCAGGAGAATTGCCTGAACCCAGGAGGCGGAGGTTGTGGTGAGCCAAGATTGCGCCATTGTACTCCAGCCTGGGTAACAAGAGCGAAACTCCGTCTCAAAAAAAAAAAAAAGGAAGAGTTAATGGAAGGCATTTGAACTACACTCATCCCGTGGTATCCTCAGATGATTAGTTCCGGGACCCCCTTCCCCATACCAAAACCTGAGGATGTTCAGGTCCCTGATGGAAAATGGTATCATATTTGTATATAACCTGTGCATATGCTCCTGTATAATTTATGTCTGGATTACTTATACTTAATACAATATAAATAGTTGTTATATATGTTGTATTTTTAAAATTTTGTATTATTTTAAAATTTTTCTGAATATTTTCAATCCATGGCTGGTGAAGTCCTTAGATGCAGATTCTGCGGATACAGAGTGCTGATTTTACACAGGACCTTACCTGTAACTCACTGTGCCTATCAACAGCTGACTCAATTGGAAATAGAGTAAGGGAATCTCAGAGAAGGAGAGAGTTCTATCACAATGGATTCGATTAAACTTTAGTTCCTTATATAGTTTCTCTAGTTGTTTATGGTCCATTTTCTATTTAAGATGATTTTTACTTTTTTTTCTTAAAGGGAGTTCCAAATGTGTTCTGGAACATTTTGAAAATAGAGCTTATCCACTGTGCAGATCCTAATAATCAAAGTACACGTTCAGTGTAATTTTATTTTTTCAGTATCTTTTTAAAAATTCTATTTTTCTTTCTCTTTGCACAGTAAATTTTGCATGAAACTTTAAAAGTACTTCTGGCATGTAAACGTTAATTTATAAAATAAGTCATGGTTGTAATCATTTTTCTCCTGCTTCCTTATGTATTTATTTCAGAAATGAGCCGTCAGACTGCTACAGCATTACCTACCGGTACCTCGAAGTGTCCACCATCCCAGAGGGTACCTGCCCTGACTGGCACGACTGCATCCAACAATGACTTGGCGAGTCTTTTTGAGTGTCCAGTCTGCTTTGACTATGTGTTACCACCCATTCTTCAATGTCAGAGTGGCCATCTTGTTTGTAGCAACTGTCGCCCAAAGCTCACATGTTGTCCAACTTGCCGGGGCCCGTTGGGATCCATTCGCAACTTGGCTATGGAGAAAGTGGCGAATTCAGTACTTTTCCCCTGTAAATATGCCTCTTCTGGATGTGAAATAACTCTGCCGCACACAGAAAAAGCAGACCATGAAGAGCTCTGTGAGTTTAGGCCTTATTCCTGTCCGTGCCCTGGTGCTTCCTGTAAATGGCAAGGCTCTCTGGATGCTGTAATGCCCCATCTGATGCATCAGCATAAGTCCATTACAACCCTACAGGGAGAGGATATAGTTTTCCTTGCTACAGACATTAATCTTCCTGGTGCTGTTGACTGGGTGATGATGCAGTCCTGTTTTGGCTTTCACTTCATGTTAGTCTTGGAGAAACAGGAAAAATACGATGGTCACCAGCAGTTCTTTGCAATCGTACAGCTGATAGGAACACGCAAGCAAGCTGAAAATTTTGCTTACCGACTTGAGCTAAATGGTCATAGGCGACGATTGACTTGGGAAGCAACTCCTCGATCTATTCATGAAGGAATTGCAACAGCCATTATGAATAGTGACTGTCTAGTCTTTGACACCAGCATTGCACAGCTTTTTGCAGAAAATGGCAATTTAGGCATCAATGTAACTATTTCCATGTGTTGAAATGGCAATCAAACATTTTGTGGCCAGTGTTTAAAACTTCAGTTTCACAGAAAATAAGGCACCCATCTGCCTGCCAATCTAAAACTCTTCTGGTAGGTGAAAGCTAGACACATGAAGGTAAATAAAAAGAAAGGCTGTTAAATACAGGAAACAGTTGCATGTAGTAACACTAATATATTTAAAAATAAGTCAACAGTAAACCACTGAAAAAATGTATGTATATACACCCAAGATGGGCATCTTTTGTATTAAAAAAGAAGAAAGCATTGTAAAATAATTCTGAGTTTTGTGTTTGTTGTAGATTGTATTGTTGAAAAATAATGGGGTTTTTGTTATGTTTCTGCGTGTGTGAGTGTGTGCGTGCGTGGGTGTGGGTGTGTTTGGGTTTTTTTCCTTTAACTGACAAGCCATCTTGAGTGGTCATGGGCCACTGCTTTTCCCCTTTGTGAGTCAATACATAGTGCTGCTGTGTGCTTTTTTGTGTGTGTATTTGCTAATTTTTATTAATTCTAGTTTTTCATTAAATAAATTTGACTTTCTTCTCTGTAATTCAGGTTTTTCCTCACTTTTTTTTGTACCATTTTAAAGTTAGTGTCTTTTGATATGCATAATTGTTTATGGCAAAATTTATAACATGCATTCAATACATACTTTTCCCCATTAATCAGTTCATTAGAAATATTTTAAAATCAGCTATTTTATGAAGCTATGAGTTCCAGAAAGTAAAGGTGACATCGGGAAAATTATCAAAAGCTATTTAAAGCATCTATAAGATGGTCTCTCTTTCTCTCTTCTACAGATGAGTCACACCTTTGAGCTTAATCTTTGAAAGGTTAGAGAATCAATTAATTCTTATAATGAAAATTGGGCTTTTGTTTCCTTTTTCAAATATCTTGGACAAATCATCTGTTTAAAATTTGTTCTTGTATTTATTGGTTTTGCAGAAGAAGGCATCGTCATGCACAGTATTTGTAATTAAAAGCAAATCATTTGTTTAAAAAGGCAGTTTGCAAAAAAAAATGTTTTTGGTCTTTTATAATTCTCATTAAAAGAATATCTGGCAAATTAAAAAAATCTTACTGTGTCTGCTTTAACTCTTAAGTTTGATAAAATCCAAACTTATTTTCCTGTTTCATTCTCTAATTATATAGCAGAAAGCTGTGTGTTGTCATTTTAAGTGTGATAGAGTTATATTCTAAATCACAGTAAATAACTGGGTATATGGCCTCTGGATTAGTCTCTTCCCCCCACCGCCCCCCATTTCGATTCTTACAACTTTTTCAGGAGAATGACTAAAATGGTGACCACTTTTCACCTCTTTAAGAAAGCACAATGAAAATAAATTTACTATTTCATAGCCTGATGGCTAAGAGCCTTGGTTCTGCAGGTGACTTCCAGGCACCTGGGTGCCAGTCTCAGCTCTACCTCACTTGGACCCAAGTTTCCTAATGTGTAAAGTGGGGTTAAATTATGGTAGATACCTCTAAAGTTTAAATGGGCTACAGGTGCGTTACCGAAACACTGCTTTGTTTATATCAGCATCCAGTGAATGTTAGCTACAGTTAACGCCTTTAGAACCATGTAGTTAACTGTTGCTAATTACTTTGACGCACATGGCAAGATTCTGAAGTTGCCTTCTGAATGTTCAAAGATAATTTTGTGTGGTTCTGCGGGTACTCTAAGCCTAGAAAGTCAATGAAAATTAATTTGGACTTCACCCTTATACCACTACTGATTCTGGATAATTTTGGATAAGAGTTTATTTCTTCTGTCCATTTTCAGAAAAGATGATTGTGTAGTCTCTTTCCTACATAAGTATTACCTTTTGAACTGGTTATAATGTGCTTGTGTAGCCATTTTTATGGTGAAAGAGTAAGAGTTCCACCGCAAATTCATATCCAGGTCTGTTCATTAGTATGTGTGCTTAGAAAAAGTGACTTTTATTCCATATTTAATTTTACATGGTGAAAAGGTTACATAATAATACATAAAAGGGCTCCCAATATCTTTCAAAATAAACATGGCTGTGCACTGTGGCTCATGCCTGTAATTCCAGCTCTTTGGGAGGCCAAGGCAGGCAGATCACTTAAGGTCAGGAGTTCAAGACCAGCCTGGCCAACATGATGAAACCTTGTCTCTACTAAAAGTACAAAAATAATTAGCTGGGTATGATGGCACACCCTATTAGGGAGACTGAGGCACAAGAATCCCTTGAACAACCCAGGAAGTGGAGGTTGCAGCAAGTCAAGATTGTATACCACACCTGCAGCCTGTGTGGTGGAGTGAGACTCATCTCCCCCACCTCCCCCCCCCCCAAAAAAAAAACGTATTGGGTATATTTGTGGAGGCGTATCATTTTGTAGTTTTCATTTCTTCTTCTTCTTCTTTTTTTTTTTTTTTTTTTTTTTTAGTATTCCCATATTTCTTTTTTTTTTTTTTTTTATTGCATTTTAGGTTTTGGGGTACATGTGGTGAACATGCAAGATTGTTGCATAGGTACACACATGGCAGTGTGCTTTGCTGCCTTCCTTCCCCTCACCTGTATCTGTCATTTCTCCCCATGCTATCTCTTCCCACCTCCCCACCCTCTTTTTTTTTTTTTAAGACAGGGTCTCTCTCTGTTGCCCAGGCTGGAGTACAGTGGTGTGATCTCAGCTCACTGTAACCTCCACTTCCCAGGTTCAAGTGATTCTCCTGCCTCAGCCTCCCAAATAGCTGGGATTACAGGCACTTGCCACCATGCCCAGCTAATTTTTGTATTTTTAGTAGAGATGGGGTTTGACCATGTTGGTACGGCTGGTCTTGAACTCCTAACCTTGTGATCTGCCCACCTCGGCCTCACAGTGCTGAAATTACAGGTGTGAGCCACTGCACCTGGCCTAGTTTTAGTATTTTAAAGTTTTTTATTATAAAATATGTCCATCATGTATACTTTGGATATTACAAAACTGCACATAGAATCGGATTGATCTGTAATCTTACTGTCCACTCAGAAGTGACATTTTTCCAGTTTTTTAAGTGTATGTACATGTGCTCATCCACGTTTGTTTTTTAGAGACAGGGTGTGTTACTCTGTCACCCAGGCTGGAATATAATGGTACAGTTGGCTCACTGCAGCCTCAAACTTTGGGCTCAATTGACCCCACCTCAATCTTCTGAGTAGCTAGGAGTTCAAGTGTGTAGCGTCATGCCTGGCTAACTGAATTTTTTTTGTAGAGATGGAATCTTGCTATGTTGCCCAGGGAAGTCTCAAAACTCTTGAGGCTCAAGTGATCCTCCTGCCTTGCCCTCCTAAATTGCTGAGATTACAGGTATGAGACACCAGTTCCAGCCACATGTTTATTTTGAAAGATATTGGGAGCTGTTTTATGTATTATGTAGCCCTTTCACCATACAACATGATTATTTGAGTGTTTCACCTCTTTAGTGATCTTGAAAAAACACAATTTTTCAAATTTATGAGGATTCACTGTAAGTTTAGCTGGGTTCTTGTTGGATATTTACGTGGCAGTTATTTTTTTATATGGAGTGTTGCTGTGTCACCAAGCTGGAGTACAATGGTGCCATCTTGGCTCACTACAACCTCTGCCTCCCGGGTTCAATTCCACTGTTTCAGCCTCCCGAGTAACTGGGACTACAGGTGTGCACCATCATCCCCGGCTAATTTTAGAAGAGATGGGGTTTCATCATGTTGGCCAGGCTGGTCTTGAACTTCTGACCTCATGATCCACCCGCTCGGCCTCCCCAAGTGCTGAGATTACAGGTGTGAGCCACTGCACCTGGCCCTGGTTATTTATAAACAACTCATGAACATATCTCTCTGTTTTCTGTTTATATTCTTAGGATTATTTTTGACATACTTTATTATTGCTTTCTGGAGAGGTTCCAGAGGACAGCAGTAGCAGTGTGAAATTTTCCATTTCATTTTCACCTCGTTTTACTAATTTAAACAAATTAAGGTAGTACATTTTGTGTTTGACAGTTAACTTGACATCTTAGTATTAACTATTTGCATTTAAGTCTTTATATTCTTTGGCCTATAGAGATAAGGCCAAGAATACAGCCATATTTCTTGGTCCATTACACATTTGATTATGAGGCATAATGCTTGTCCTTAAATTGCTTGTTATAATGAAGACTTACTCCATTTCTTGTGGTGTCTTCTTTCAGGAGGTTGTACATGGGGTAGGTATGGGAGACACTCATTAACTTCGTTGTTTCTTTTATGCCCTTAAAGTTGAAATTGTCCTGTTGAATCATGGGCCAGTTTGGTGTGTTACTTGTTGGGGAACAGTTTTTCCTTTGACTGTAATTTTTATTGTGATATGTATGATTTTTTTCAAGACCCACATTTTTGTAGACTTCAAACTTACATAAGTGACTGTAGCTTGGCTCACCAAAATAATAGTGTGTTGCCTACAACCCCCAAAAGCTCTTCATATTCAGGAACATCTGCAGTGATTCTACTAATGTTGGAATTCTGTTTCATTCACACTCCTGATTGAAGAATTCGTAAGTAATCCAAATTAAGAAAACAGTAGGTCAAATTCAACATACCTGTGGGGTGAGTCTGACTGCTGCATTAGAATGGACATAAAAGTAATGTTGGAGCTCGACAGGGTGAATAGTGTGTGTGAACACCATGCAAGGCTGTGGTCATTTGTGTAGGTTAAACATGAAAGGTATGGACAGAGTGTTACAGTCCTGGGGTTTGAAGCTGTCATTCCCCTCCCCATTCACCCAGTGTGCATGTTCAAAACACAGAGGATTATATGGTATTTTACTGCTTACGATCCTAAACTGGATTTACCAAAATAAATTTACTTATCTAAAAATGGCACCATCCAAACAAAATTTGTCATCAAGCATCTACTGAGATTTAGTGGCCAACTGTGGGCTGTGGATTCTAACTGCCTGGGTTGACTTCTGACCCTGTATCTACCAGTTTTTATTTAAATACGGTCTCTGCCTGGTCCCTCCGTAAAAGGGTATGGTGTCCACTGCGTGAGGGAATGGGGAAGGCTAGATATGCTATAAAGTGCTTATTATGCCTGCCTGGCACGATACCCCAGTGTCTTGCTGAAACAAACATTTTCCATATCCTTATATAGCTCTAAGAAATTTCTTTGACAAATACATTTTATTATCATAGATGTAATTTTCTTAGGCCTTTCTCAATTCTGAAAAGCATAACAGGTTTGCAGATATAAATAATGGAATGAAAGGATACCTGGTTTTGGGGTCACATTTTGACACTGTCATGTCATTTGGCACTGCCACGTCGGGATGAGGATTTAGCCTAAAAAGTTTGTATTGCCTAGAAATGGGCTGACAATATTAGAGTTGAACTTACTATTTAATACAAAAGATTTTATTAAGCCCAAAAAATGTTAAACAAACACATTGAATATTCTTTAGTTCATTAAGTACAAACTATAGTATGTTCCAAAGAAGTGAATTTTTATGGCAAATAAAGCCTAGAATTGTTTTAGAAGTTCTTTAGTCATACCTTTTAAAACATCTCAATGACCCCCGCCAGATCAGACCCTTTTGATATTTCCTTCTTCTTAAAGCATTTTTTAAGTGCAGTTTTCATTGTGGGATCCACCAAATGTTAGTAAAACAAATGAGCATTAGTGTTGGACCATAAGTCATCAAATTGGATGACAGACTAACTGTAGTCTTTTTTTTTTTTTAAGCTGCTGGATACAATTTTCATGGTGATAGGAGCTGAAGTACTTCTCATTTTGGCCAAAATGTGAGTTTAAACATGTAGTTCATTAAAACAACAAAAACTACTTGATGTTTACATCTAATAATCCTGGTTAAAATAAATTTTAGATTTGGAAAGGGAATTGGCAAAACTAACATTCTTTGTAGCAAAATGTCCCTTAAAATAGTCAAGTTGATTTCATTAGTTCATAAAGGAAAATGCAAAGCCCTCAGCAGTGAATTACCTGACATCATTGATTTCGGTCACTGTAAATGTGGACCAGTCGCCTATAACTGGAAGCTCATGGTGGTAGACATCAGTATCACATTACTTTATGGCCACGGATTTCTCAACTGACGTGAACTATTTTAGGAACAATCACATAGATGACATTCTTCACTGTATTTGCATTTGTAGCCACCAAGCAAGTAAGGATCTCTGCCCCTGATGTATGGTTTGAGGTAAGGTTCAGAGGGACTATTAAAGGGGCAAAGCCAAGTAAAAACATGGACACCTCCAGTGGATAGTGTAGAATTTCTTGATCAGCAAAGCACCTAAAGCTTTAGTTTTAATACTTGAAAAGGTTTAAAATCCCATGCATAAAACGTGGAATACTGGTAAAATACACAGATCCCTAGGTCTAGTGAACTAAAATTTCTAGAGTTAATTTTTTTTCCACATTAAATGAAAAGTGAGTTAATTTTCAATTTAAAAAAATCCAGCTTATTGTGATACAAGTGGTCTTTGGGTATCATCTTAAAAATCAATGTTAGAAAAAGATACTCAACATCACTAGTCATTAGGGACAATAGAATCAAAATACGTCACACCCATTTGGAGGGCTATTATCAAAAACCCAGAAAATGAGTGTTGGCAAGGATGTGGAGAAACTGGAACATTTGCGCATTGCTGGCGGGAATGTCCAATGGTGCAGCTGCAGTGGGAAAGTTTGGCAGTTATCAAAAAAACAGAATTACACTGTTGTCTTAGTCATTTGTGTTACTATAACAAAATACCTGAGACTGGGTAATTTAAAAACAAATTTATTTCTCATAGTTCTGAAGGCCGAGAAGTTCAAGGTCAAGGTGCTGGCAGACTGGTGTCTATTGAGGGCCCAGTCTTAGTTTCCAGATGGGACCTGTTGCTGTGTCCCCATATGGTGGAAGGGCAAAAAGGAGGTAATTAGTTCTCTTGAGCCCCTTTATAAAGGCACTAAATCCATTAATGAGAGTGGGGCGCTCATGACATAATCACCCCCCTAAAGCCCCACCTCTAGCACATTGGTGATTGCTTTCAACACACGAATTCAGTGGTGGGACATTCAGACCCTAGCATATTGATTTAGCAGTTCTGCTCCTGGGTATGTATCCCTAAGGGACCTAAGAAGGGACTTCAAGAGAGAGGTGTACACACACGTTCACATGATTATTCATAATAGCCAAGAGGAGAAAACAATCAGCAGATGAATGGATAAACCAAATGCAGCCTATGCATATAATGGTGTACACTGCTACTACATGGATAAATACTCACGGCTTGGTAAGTAAGAATGCCAGACACAAAGGGCAACTCTTTTTGATCCCACTCATATGAGGGCAAACTTAGAAAGAAAGTGAAACAGTGGTTACCAAAGTCTGGGGTGCGGGTGGAATTTGGAGCTCTTTAAGTGGGTACAGAGTTTCAGTCTGTGATGATAAAAAGTGCATGCAGACAGTGGCCACACCAAATGTAACTGATACCCCTGGACTATATGCTTAAAAAGTTAAAATAGTAAATTTTATATTTTGGCTCCCCCCCACCTCACCTACAAAAAAAAAAAAAAAAAAAAAAACAGGTGAAAAAGGAAGGAAGAGCTTAGACTTCAACCAACCAACCTTGAAACCCTGAAAAACCCCCAAAAACTCCAAGCTAGTGCAATAGTCATACTGTTGTTCCATGCCATACACAGCAAAGAGAATGCATCATTTTCTCAATGGGCCCCTTTCAAAGGCCATGTAAAAGCAAGTGCCCTTTTGTTGCTACAAACAAGTTCAAGGCTGCCTGCGTCAGGTTAAAGGAAGAAGACCGAGAAGGCAACTTATATTAAAAATGTCCTTTGTTGTCCCTGCTGTGTGGAATAGGGCAGAGCGATGTGGGTGTGGATGAGCTCCCTCTGGTTGCTGAAAGTGAATTCACAGTTTGTTCTAGTCCCTTTAGATGACAATGGAAACGATAAAATTACAGTAGTTGGTAAGAGTCAGTGGCACATTTTCAGATGTCCTTATGTTCTTTCTCTCCAACTGCCGTTAACTAGTGCTAGGTCTGGACTTTTCCTCTCAGAATGTATTCAGACAAATTTTATCAGTAGGTCTGCTATTTTATCACAGTATTTTGGCTGAATCTTTTCATTTTTTTTGAGACAGGTTCTCACTGTGTCACCCTGGCTGCTGGAGTGCAGTGGCACAATCTTGGCTCACTGCAGCCCCAACCTCCCTGATCCTCCCACCTGAGCCTCAAGTAGCTGACTACAGGAGGGTGCCACCATGCCCCTCCTGTATTTTTGTATTTTTTTTTGTAGAAATGGGGTTTTGCCATGTTGCCTAGGCAGGTCTTGAACTCCTGAGCTCAAGCGATCCACTTGCCATGATCTCCCAAACGGCTGAGGTTACAGGCATGAGCCATCATGCCAGGCCTAGACCTCCTTTTTATCCACGAAGTTCCAAAATGTGTTTACGTGCATATTCTTATATTGTGTAATATAAGATTCTAAAGTTCATTACTGGCTAGAATAATAACTAGAAATTGCTTACTAGTATTTCACATTGCATTTGAACTTAAATCTTCACAGTAACAATTAGTAATCCAAGCAACCCACTATTACTTGGATTTCATGGATGAGGAAAACTAAGATACAAAAAGTAGGTTTTTTTGCCAGTAGGCAGAAGAGCCTGACTTCATAGTCATATACAGTCTGGACTGAGTCCCAGTAGGAGCACATGGGCATGGAAGTCTACCAGGTTTGAGAACCGGTATAGGCAAGCAAGAAATAGAAGAGACGGGTTCTCACTCGGTCGCCCTGGCTGCTGGAGTGCAGTGGCGCAATCTTGGCTCACTGCAGCCGCGACCTCCCTGATCCTCCCACCTCAGCCTCGAGTAGCTGGGACTACAGAAGGGTGCCACCATGCCCAGCTAATTTTTGTATTTTTTGTAGAAATGGGGTTTTGCCATGTTTCTCAGGCTAGTCTTCAACTCCTGAGCTCAAGCGATCCACTCCCTCAATCTCCCAAAGTGACAGAATCAGGAGTCAGGATTCCAGGTTTAGGACCATCCCAGAATGGATGGCTGCCTCCCTCTGGGAGCTGCACTCTTCTGAGGTTGCAGGTAACCAGGACCAGGGTGCTTCTGTGTGGTGTGCCAGCACGTACCACTCTGTCGGATACAAATTCTCATGTTCCGAGGGCTGCTTCCCTCAGCATAAGAAAGGGCCTCTATTGGTATGTGTGGGCCTCATTGTAGGGTTCACTTGAGTCTTTTAAGAGACAGAGCCGGGCCGGGTGCGGTGGCTCAAGCCTGTAATCCCAGCACTTTGGGAGGCCGAGGCGGGTGGATCACGAGGTCAAGAGATCGAGACCATCCTGGTCAACATGGTGAAACCCCGTCTCTACTAAAAATACAAAAAAAAAAAAAAAAAAAATTAGCTGGTGGTGCGTGCCTGTAATCCCAGCTACTCAGGAAGCTGAGGCAGGAGAATTGCCTGAACCCAGGAGGCGGAGGTCGCGGTGAGCCGAGATCGCACCATTGCACTCCAGCCTGGGTAACGAGCGAAACTCCATCTCAAAAAAAAAAAAAAAAAAAAAAAGAGAGAGCCAGGCTGGAGTGCAATGGCGCAATCCTGGCTCACTGCAACCTCTGCCTCCTGGGTTTAGGGGATTCTACCTAGCTTCCCTGGTAGCTGGAATTACAGGGCATGTGCCGCCATGCCTGGATAATTTTTAATTTTTTGTAGAGATGGAGTTTCGCCATGGTCAGGATGGTCTTGAACTCTTGGGCTCAAGTGATCCACCTGCCTCGGCCTCCCAAAGTGCTGAAATTGCAGGTGTGAGCCATCACACCCGACCCACTTGAATATATAATATACATATCCAAGAATAGTTGGCTATACTTTCATCTTTGCCCAGTTCTAAGTGATTGGTTTCAGGATCCAATAAATTTTACAGGTAAATCCACTAAGTAATGGTCTATACCAGTGGTTCCTGAACTTGACTATGCAGCAGAATCACCTGGAAGGCTTCTTAAAACATGGATTTCTGTCCCCACCTCCCAGGATTTGATTCTGGCAGCCTGCTGTGGGGCCTGGGAATTACATTTCTAACAAGTTCTCAGGTACTACAGATGCTTCTGTTCTGGAGACTGCTGAGAAGCACTACACTGTACCTTTGCAGGGATAGTAACGATCCCACTAAAAACAAGACAAGAATTTGATTTTTTATCAGTTTACTAAATCAACATCTTTTTTTTGAGATAAGGTTCACCAATTTGGTCAGGATGGTCCCAATCTCCTGACCTCGTGATCCACCTGCCTCGGCCTCCCAAAATGCTGAGATTACAGGCGTGAGCCACCACGCCCGGCAATCAACATCTTTTATTTCTATACTAAACACTAGCCACTACTTGTGGTTCATTACTGTTGTGATTATGTCCCTGTTATGAAACAGGGACATCTTGCATACCCCTAATGGTGTGAATAAAATCAACTGTGTCAGTGCCTCTGAGCACTTCATAACTTAAAATTCTAAAAAGTTGAGATATGAGCCTACAGTTTGCTATTTAAGAGACCAGGTCTGGGCTTGACAGTAAAGCCACCATCAAAAGCTGCATTAAGAACCTCATCCAGGCAGCTTGCTGTGACAAAACTTAAATCCTGACGTACGTTGCCCGGGACTCCCTCAAGGTCTTTTTCGTTTCTCCGAGGAATAATGACTTGCTTCAGTCCTGCTCTGTGTGCGGCCAGCACTTTGTCTTTAATTCCACCCACCTGTGCGGAGAGAAAACCGTTCTCAGGGTTAATGATCACCCTCCAGCTGAAAGAAACTCGAACCCACCCTTCTTTCACTGAATTTAACCACTACTATTTTAAAACATCCAGATCATCTTCCATTTTGTCACAGTATGAGCTAGGAAAGCCAGGAAAAAGGCTGATAAGTAGTAAACTTTTGTAATGTTTCAATTGGTGTTATATTAAAGACTCTGATGGGGGGGATTCTAAATGGTTGAGAGGTATAAGTACCTCTTCTGTCAATGAGTCTTTTTATAAATACTGTCAAAGTAGACACTGGCATTCCATGTGGAATCCCAACCATCCTAAGGTTGGTCTGAAGCAGCAGCACATGACTCTGACCATAAGCACTGCTCCTGCAGAGCTTAGCTGTATGCCGGGCTACTTCCGTCTCTACAGATTTAAAGCCAGAATCTCTGTGCTGGTTAATGAAGAAAACACATCCCCAAAATAGGCTCCTATGGTGGCTTTAAAACATGTCTATAATGGTCCCCCGCTTGAATGTGGGCCAGGCTTTGTGACTTGGTAAGAAACAGTGTGGTGGGAGTGATGCTGTATGATCTCCATGGCTGAGTCACACAAAATGAGAGCTGCTGTCTGGATCTCTCTGGATCACCTGCCCTGGAGGTGGTGAGTCACCATGTCTGAGTCACTCAAGCAGCCTATGGGCAGGCCCATCAGGTAAGGAACTAGGGCCTCCTGCCACCAACCAGGACCAATTTGCCAGTTACATGAGTCAGCCATCATGGAAGCAGCTCCTCCAGCCTGTCAGCCTCCAGGTGACTGCAGCCTGGCTGGAACCTAGACTGTAAGCCGAGAGACTCTGCGTCAGAGGAACCCAGCTCAGCCTCTCCTGAATTCCTGGCCCAAAGGAACTTGGAGAGTATGAAGTATTCTTGCTTTGGGGTAATGTGTTGCGCAGCAATTGCCCACAAATACCGCTCTCAATCACAGCACTCCGCATCCGCAAGCCCCTTCGGGAGCCCTCTAAGCATCTGCTCCCATCGAGCCTGGCTGCTCCAGGCCTTCCTGCCCCACTGGCATCTTCTTTTAAGGTTTTTTTGTTCATGCTGCTGAAGTACACCTTCAAAGTACCTTTTTTTTTTTTTTTGAGACGGAGTTTCGCTCTTGTTACCCAGGCTGGAGTGCAATGGCACGATCTCGGCTCACCGCAGCCTCCGCCTCCTGGGTTCAGGCAATTCTCCTGCCTCAGCCTCCTGAGTAGCTGGGATTACAGGCACGCACCACCATGCCCAGCTAATTTTTTGTATTTTTAGTAGAGACGGGGTTTCACCATGTTGACCAGGATGGTCTCGATCTCTTGACCTCGTGATCCACCCGCCTCGGCCTCCCAAAGTGCTGGGATTACAGGCTTGAGCCACCGCGCCCGGCCTCAAAGTACCTTTTTTTAAAGGAGTGTAAGATGAACTGATTCCTTGCATGTTTGAAAATATTTTACTTTCACACTTGATTAATAGTAAGGCTATGTATCCAAGACTAGATTTCAAATCATGTCCTCTCACAGTTTTTGTTACTTTTTTCTTTTTCTTTTGAGATAATCTTAGTCTGTTGCCCAGGTTGGCACGATCTTGGCTCACAGCAACTTCCGCCTCCCTGATTCAAGCGATTCTCCTGCCTCAGCATCCCGAGTAGTTGGGATTACAGGCATGTGGCACCAGATCTGGCTAATTTTTTGTATTTTTAGTAAAGACAAGGTTTCATCATGTTGGTCAGGCTGGCCTCAAACTCCTGACCTCAAGTGATCTGCCCACCTCAGCCTCCCAAAGTGCTGGGATTACAGGCATGAGCCACCACACCGAGCCTCATTACTATTTTTAAAACATTTTTTGTAGAGATGAAGTCTTTTTTTTTTTTTTGAGACAGAGTTTCATTCTTGTTACCCAGGCTGGAGTGCAATGGCGCGATCTCGGCTCACCGCAACCTCCGCCTCCTGGGTTCAGGCAATTCTCCTGCCTCAGCCTCCTGAGTAGCTGGGATTACAGGCATGTGCCACCATGCCCAGCTAATTTTTTGTATTTTTAGTAGAGACGGGGTTTCACCATGTTGACCAGGATGGTCTCGATCTCTTGACCTCGTGATCCACCCGTCTCGGTCTCCCAAAGTGCTGGGATTACAGGCTTGAGCCACCGCGCCCGGCCGAGATGAAGTCTTACTGCATTTCCCAGGCTGGTCTTGAACTCCCGGACTCAAGCTATCCTCCTGTTTAGCCTTCGAAAGTTCTGACATTACAGGCGTGAGCCACCACACCTGGCCCATTTTCCCTTACAGTTTTGGAGGTACTGCACATACCGTGTCAGTGATGAGGCCGCTTTACCTTCAGTGATAAGAAGATGAAATGTTTTTCCTGGTTAGTAACGGTCCTTTCAACCTGAAGATACCTTAACTTCTAGGAAATGTTCAATTATTTCTTGGATAATTTGTTCCGTTCCGTTTTCCTTTTTGTTAGAACTCCTTTTAGGTGTTGGATTTCTAACAATTGTTGGAACAAATTGTTTTTCACTATAGTTTTTTCCTGAATAATTCTTTGACCACTTTTAAATCTCAAAGCTCCATCTTGTCGTCTGTTCTCCAAAGAGCTTTTTTTCCTTTTTTACCTGTATATGTCAAGGAATCGAAGGAGGTTTTGCCCCGCTTTGGCAGGCCTTTCTTTCAAGTGCTGCTGCTTTCTGTCCTGCCTCTTGGAACAGTCTGGAGCTGAGGGGTACTCCAGGCCACTGTGGCTCTGCTCTGCTGAGGCTGCGGAAACCTTTACTTGGGCTACGATTTGCTCTGAGAGGACCAAGTAGAAAATCCATTTGTTCTATGGAGATTTTCAATAAATTCCCATATGTTTCCATTTCACATCCTACTCCTGCTCTCTTGGTATGCACCTTCTGACTCTGACCCACCAGCACCTATCCCAGATTTCTTCTGCTGGGAAGACTGTCTCTACCTCCAATTCTGTCTTACCAGTCAGGACACTTTCATCTTCCCAGAAATTGTTTGAACTGTCAGCTGATGACCCCACTCCTTTTGGGGTATTAGAATTTATTCCCTTTTATTCCTTGCTTAGGCTACCATCTTGAATCAGGACACTGAAGGAAAGTTTATGGTCAATAAGCACCTGCCCATTTCCTTTTAGTAGCACAGCTAGTGTAAACCCCTAGGCCACCTGAAATGCAAGAGTTCCTGGGAAAGGTGAAGAAAAGACGTCACCCATTCCTTTTGAGTACAGATCTACAAATATGTAATAGAGTTCAGAATGTGACTTTCTGACTTTATGGCTGAATTACATTTTAACAGGAAACTGAGAGCATTTGTAGTGATCTTAATTGACTATTCTATGATCTACTTTCACCATTACTTCATAAAATAAGGACTTTCTTAGAAAAAAAAAAAAAAAAAAAAAGACTTTTTCAGCTGGGTGCGGTGGCTCACACCTGTAATCCCAGCACTTTGGGAGGCTGAGGCAGGCGGATCACCTGAGGTCAGGAGTTTGAGACCAGCCTGGCCAACGTGGTGAAACCCTGTCTCTACTAAAAATACAAAAAATTATCCGGGCATGGTGGTGGGTGCACGCTTGTAATCCCAGCTACTTCAGATACTGAGGCAGGAGAATCACTTCAGCTTGGGAAACAGAGGTTGCAGTGGGCCAAGATCATGCCACTGCACTCCAGCCTGGGCAAGAGCGAGACTCCATCTCATAAAAAATAAAAGACTATTTCTTTTTTTTTTTTTTTGCCTAACCTTGCTATGAAAAACTGCCAAAATTTTGTTGTGGACTAAAATGTAGTTTAATTAGTCTGTTGTAGACTAATACTGGCAACTAATAACTTTAAATAATCTCTCAAGTTCTGTGCATTTTAAAACAATATTTTTATAAGCAGTTTAGAATATGTTCTGGAGCCTTAAGACCCCACATGTATAGAATCTTTTCAAAACATAGCCATTAGATACGGTTAATCTTTCACTTATTTATTTTTATTTATTTATTTTGAGACGGAGTTTTGCTCTTGTTACCCAGGCTGGAGTGCAATGGCGCGATCTCGGCTCACCGCAACCTCCGCCTCCTGGGTTCAGGCAATTCTCCTGCCTCAGCCTCCCGAGTAGCTGGGATTACAGGCACGTGCCACCATGCCCAGCTAATTTTTTGTATTTTTAGTAGAGACGGGGTTTCACCATGTTGACCAGGATGGTCTCAATCTCTTGACCTCGTGATCCACTTGCCTTGGCCTCCCAAAGTGCTGGGATTACAGGCGTGAGCCACCGCGCCCAGCTAAGCTCAATTCTTAAATTTGAAGTTTCTTTGAGACCTCCTGTCCTCCTATGGAAACCTTTGCTAGTATAGAATGGAAACTGTAATAAGGATTAACCGGCCAGACGCGGTGGCTCACACCTGTAATCCCAGCACTTTGGGAGGCCGAGGCAGGTGGATCACGAGGTCAAGAGATTGAGACCATCCTGGTCAACATGGTGAAACCCCGTCTCTACTAAAAATACAAAAAATTAGCTGGGCATGGTGGCGCATGGCTGTAATCTCAGCTACTCAGGAGGCTGAGGCAAGAGAATTGCCTGAACCCAGGAGGCGGAGGTCGCGGTGAGCCGAGATCGCGCCATTGCACTCCAGCCTGAGTAACAAGAGCGAAACTCCGTCTCAAAAAAAAAAAAAGAATTGAGCTTAAAGTTTAAAAACAGCTACTATCCTATGTTGCACATGTGCTATATCTTTAACAATCTGTCAAGTCGAACAAGGCCTCAAATCTTCATGTGAATTACTGACATTTCTGATGACCACGCTAATATTTTTTTTTCCCTTAGCAAGTCTTCGTAGAAGGGAAAACGTGGGCTGAGTGTGGTGGTTCACGCCTGTAATCCCAGGACTTTGGGAGGTGGAGACAAGAGACTGCATGAAGCCTGGAGTTTGAGACAAGCCTGGGCAGCACAGAGAGACCCTGTATCTACACAAAATAAAAAAAAAAAAAATTAGCTGAGCATGGTGGCATGCTCCTATAGCCCCAGCTATTTGGGAGACAGACAGGAGGATCGCTTAAGCCCAGGAGTTAGAAACTATAGTGAGCTACGATCACACCACTGCACTCCAGCCTGGAAAACATAGTGAGACATATCAAAAAAAAAAAAAAAAAAAAAGAAAGAAAGAAAGAAGGGAAAATGAAAAATTGTTAGTCTGTCTTTTATTTGATCAAAATTTTAAAATATGAATTAGTTACAGGTATAAAAATTTAACATGTGCTTAAAACCAAGGTTTTGATAGAAGGCAAACCCCTATTTAAGTTTAAATATAGTATTAATTTTTAAAAATAAAAAAAAAAACATATAAATTGGTTTTTTTCATACTTACTGGAAGAACAAGACCTCTCAGTGTAATTTCTCCAGTCATGGCCACATCTGAACGCACCAGCCGCCCACTAAAAAGTGAGGCGAGACAGGTTACTATGGTAACTCCAGCAGATGGTCCATCTTTTGTGACAGCTCCAGCTGGGAAGTGCAGATGGATGTCTGTGTTGTCAAGAAGATCAAAACTTCCAAAAGCTTTAAAAAGGAAAAAAGGACTTTAATGCAGAAAAACTAAACCTGTTTTCTTTTTATCCTACAAAAAAAAATCACAAAAATGCATGTTTTGGGTAAATGAATCCTTCAAAATATAAGTGGACAGTACAATTTTAGTGAGAGTCTAGAAGAAGAGTTCCATTCTATTCTATGAGAGATTAAAACAAAATAAACCTTTTGAATTAGGTTCGAGTTCTAGCACTAGCCAAATAGTCCTGAAATGGGAACTACAATTTCCACAGGGGTTCAAAAGCAAAGGTGTGTACTTCACTAGATGCGTAACTGACAGTCTTGAGCTCATGCCAGTCTCCGCCATGGAATGGAGCCACCTCCTGGGTCATGCCTGCCTGGATGGGTGCAGGCCCCTACCGTTGGTCAGCTGGTACTTCTTTGCATTGCTGCGGAGCCAGCTGATAGCGAGGTGGGCAGACTCCTTCATCACGTCCCCGAGCTGGCCAGTCAGAGTTAACTGGCCCTCGCCATCCATTCGACTCGCCTCCACGAACATGATTTCTCCACCTAAGGGAGTCCAAGCCAAACCTATCGCCACTCCTGGCTGACTCAAACGCTGAGATACCTTGAAAGAAAGAGGAAAAATGATCAGAGTCAGGCTGGCAAATGTCAAAATATTTTCAGGTGACTGCAAGCGTCTGCTTATTCCATAGAGGACTTAAGCCATTTACCTCAAAGTTCTTGTTACCTAACATAAATCTGAGTCATATTCAGCACTTACTCTCCAGCTTTCTGCCAGAAGACAGACCTAAACTTTCTCTTTGACATTTATCAGAAGCAATTTTACCTTAAAATATATGTAAATAACTTGGCTTTTTATGAACCAGATCTAGTTACACATGCCCTAGTTTTCAAGGAATATACCTAATAGTTTTATCTAAGTATCTTTATTAGGCTGATATAAATATATATATATATATGTATCAGAGTCTCACTCCATTGCCCAGGCTGGAGTGTGGTGACACGACTTCAGCTCACTGCAACCTCTGCCTCCTGGCTTCAAGTGATTCTCCTGTCTCTGACTTCCAAGTAGCTGGTACTACAGGTGCATACAAGCCACCATGTCCAGCTAATTTTTGTACTTTTTGTAGAGGTGTGGTCTCGCCATGTTGGCCAAGCTGGTCTCAAACTCCTGACCTCAAGTGATCTGCCTGCCACGGCCTCCCAAAGTGCTGGGATTACAGGCACGAGCCACTGCACTCAGTTTACTGGGCTACATATTTATATATACTTCAGAACCTAGCTTCTTTTTAGGTAATCATGAGTTTGTTTCAAAAAGTAGAAACCCTCTTATTAGCAAACCTTTAAGAAGAGTGAGCCTGGCCAAGTACGATGGCTCATGCCTGTAATCCCAGCACTTTGAGAGACTGAGGTGGGAGGATTGCTTGAGCCCAGGAGTCTGAGACCATCCTGGGCAACATGGTGAGACCCTGTGTCTTATTTATTTATTTGAAAAGAAGAGTTTGGCCGGGCGCGGTGGCTCAAGCCTGTAATCCCAGCACTTTGGGAGGCTGAGGCGGGTGGATCACGAGGTTGAGAGATCGAGACCATCCTGGTCAACATGGTGAAACCCCATCTCTACTAAAAATACAAAAAACTAGCTGGGCGTGGTGGCGCGTGCCTGTAATCCCAGCTACTCAGGAGGCTGAGAATTGCCTGAGCCCAGGAGGCGGAGGTTGCGGTGAGCCGAGATCGCGCCATTGTACTCCAGCCCAGGTAACAAGAGCGAAACTCCATCTCAAAGAAAAAAAAAAAAAAAAGAAAAGAAGAGTTTATATTAGAAACTCTAGATTTTACTTCTCTACAGCTTACCTTTAATTTTCTCTGTTATTGCTGCAGAGACTATACAATACTACATAATAAACATCCTAGGTTCTTTCCCATAGCATGAGAGGTTCACTGTACCACCTGCCATCTTAAATTGAACATGTTGTCACCTGAGATTAGTAGCATAGGTGATGGGCCATAGGCTAACACATCCAAGTTATAAAAACATATAAAAAGTAACAGTGGAAAATCAGCAATGTTAACTCTCACTGTACCCTTTGAGCTTCAAAATTTCCTCTCCAACAGAAGTTACTCATGTTAAAGGAACTGAACACCACAGGCCAACTAAGCACCAATCCAAACATTTTTCTACTGAGAGTTGACCTCACTAAGGAACAGCAGCCTACAGCCTGATTTTCTGGGTACAGGGCTGGGTTGCTTCTTTTTCTAAGGGTGTTGGACAGTGAAAATCCTGATTGTAAAATTTACTCCAAAATTGTGTGGCATCCATTGAAACTATTGGGTACTTCTTTCCCCACCTTTTTTTTTTTTTTTTTTTTGAGAGTCTTGCCCTGTCGCCCAGGCTGGAGTGCAACGGCACAATCACAGCTCACTACAACCTCCGCCTTCCATGTTCAAGTGATTCTCCTGTCTCAGCCTCCAGGTAGCTGGGATTACAGGCATGCAACCTTCCAAAGCGCTGGGATTACAGGTGTGGGCCACTGCGCCTGGCCAAGCACTTATTTTCAGTAGTAAATATACATTTAAAAAAGGTAATCCTAATTAACTACATTTGACAGGTTAAAGATCTGAGAGGCCAAACTCCAGCATCACTGAGCTGACAGCATGCACCTCAGGTCACACTTCTCTTGAGCTTTGCCACTTGCCCTGTTCTGTACTAACTTGAGGAGAAAGATACAAAAGATCTATATGCAAGAGATGAGTGGTACTTAAGGAAAATACTGAAATCCTTATTTATAAAACTGTTCACAGGGTTTCTTTTTTCTAATATAAAATCAATTCTCTATACCTGAATGACACATCTAATTTGGGTGGGAATTTGCCACCCAAATTAGACATCATTCAGGCTCCTTTCTACGGCTGGACGACTGAATTATGTTTAACATAAAAAGTCATTTGGTACAATTTTGTTAGCTCTACCAAGAATAACCCCTTTCTTATAATATTTGAATCCTCAAAATTCATTTGTCAGAATAGTACCAAAAGTATCCTCGAAGAAGCAGTAGTAAGATTCTTGTTGATTTTTTTTTTTTCTGAGACGGAGTCTTGCTCTGTGGCCCAGGCTGGAGTGCAGAGGCATGATTTCAGCTCACTGTAACCTCTGCTTCCCGATTCAAGCGATTCTCTTGCCTCAGCCTCCCAAAATAGCTGGGATTACAGGCACGCACCACCATGCCTGGCTAATTTTTGTATTTGTAGTAGAGATGGGTTTCACCATGTTGGCCAGGCTGGTCTCGAATTCCTGACCTCAAGTGATCTACATGCCTCACCCTCTCATATTGTTGGGATTATAGGGGTGAGCGACCACACCCAGCCAGATTGTTGTTTTGTTTGTTTTGAGACAGAGTCTCACTCCGTCACCCAGGCTGGCAGAGTCTCACTCTGTCACCCAGGCTGGAGTGCAGTGGCACAATCTTGGCTCAATGCAACTGCTTCCCTCTTACCTCAGCTCCCGAGTAGCTGGGACTACAGGCACCCATGACCATGTCCAGCTCATTTTTTAATTTTTTTGTAGAGATGGTGTTTCACAATGTTGCCCAGGCTGATCTTGAACTCCTGCCCTCAAGCGATCTTCCCACCTTGGCCTCCCGAAGTTCTGGGATTGCAGGCATGAGTCGCCATGCCTGGCCAAGATTCTTACTGATTACCATGTTGCTCGAAGAAGCCAAGCCAGTTTCCAACATTCTCCATTTGCTGGAGAGTCTTGGTATTTTGGGTGGAAGCAACCGGTAAATTGTAAATTGGAAGGGTGAGTGGTGTAGATAACTACATATGGCCAATCCTAGAGCATCTAGGCTCACAATTACTATCCTGACTTCGTAACAAATGTTCTGATATTAACCTGAAAATGGGAGTAATGCCAAATCTCTGTAACAACATCAACATACGTGGGGGGGAGTGTGGGGGGGAAGCTGAAGTTACTACCAAACCTGGAATCTGATCAAGGCTAACAGTAGTTATAGAAGAAGCAAAGCACCTTTAATTCTTGGACTTGGAGCCATATTCTTTAAGGACGTGTGTTTTGAAACTAACTGATTAAACTGATTGTTA
Organism: Saimiri boliviensis; assembly: GCF_048565385.1. Lineage (NCBI taxonomy): Eukaryota > Metazoa > Chordata > Mammalia > Primates > Cebidae > Saimiri > Saimiri boliviensis. The sequence goes on from NC_133449.1 coordinate 123,974,619, forward strand.
AATCAAGCATCTGGCTTCCATGAATTTCTCCTTCAGAAATGATGAAGTACAAGTAAATAGGGATATAGAGGATGAGATACATGCTGCTTTTTTTTGCTCTTGAATGCAGACACCGTTTTCCAGCATCTTAACCCCTTTACACAAAACAATTTGTGTTTCATAGCAAATAAGTGACTCAACATAATTTCAATGTGATGTTCATCCACCAGTACTTTCCTATCAGCTTCTATTCCCATGACTGGTTTGTGGAGTCATCAGTTACAACAGCCAAGACAGGCCTAGGCTTGAAGTCTAGAATGTTTTTCCCACTAGATGCCAAAGTGGAATGTGGGTATCTCAAGGTCATTTTTGTTGCTCAATTTCTCACCTGTACAACTGTTACTATTCAGTTTCCTTCTATGTCTAATAAATCTTGTTCCATGAAATGATCAATTTCTTCTAAAATAATTCTATCAATAAGGTAAATATACAGATTAAGGCATTATTTAAAATATTTAAGTAAAAACGTAATAATAGAATGTGTCTTCTAATGTATGACTGCATTCTTTTTTTCTTATTTTTATTTTTATTTTTATTTTTTTTGAGATGGGAGTTACGCTCTTGTTACCCAGGCTGGAGTGCAATGGCACGATCTTGGCTCACCACAGCCTCCGCCTCCTGGGTTCAGGCAGTTCTCCTGCATCAGCCTCCTGAGTAGCTGGGATTACAGGCACGTGCCACCATGCCCAGCTAATTTTTTGTATCTTAGTAGAGAAGGGGTTTCACCACGTTGACCAGGATGGTCTCGATCTCTTGACCTCGTGATCCACCCGCCTCGGCCTCCCAAAGTGCTGGGATTACAGGCATGAGCCACTGCACCCGGCCCTATGACTGCATTCTTAATACGTCAATGCTATTAGTTTTTAAAGAGCATTTGGAGTATCTAATCATTGCCAATTTCACACTACTCTTCCTTCTTAACTAAAAATAGTGATATTTGATTGAAATCTTAAGTATGCACAACTCTTTATGACCCTTCCAAGCCTAGACCAATGCATATAGACCCATCGGAGGGACCCAGATTTTACATTAATTCAACAATCCTTTACCAAGCATCCTGATACAGACTCTGTTACAGGCCACAGGGACATAAGCATGAATACCTCCCAGCACTGAGAGGCTACGTAAGGACAGCAGATACAGGAGCAATTACACTTCAGTCTAGGAGCAACAAGCTATCTATGAAATGCTTTCATCCATGGGAGACCTGAAGAGGCAAGGGTCCCTCCCTGTCTGAAGAGAAGGCACAGGTGTCACAGGAAAGGCTGAGTCTTAAAATACGAGGAGTGTGCTGGGCAGAGAAGGGCCAGCAGACGCCGAGGAATGGAGATATGAAGAGTTTTGTAAGCACGGTGCCACAAGAGACACAGAACCTGAGCTATCAAACTGCTGTGGTGTGCAGGTTGCTCTGTAGTGGTGTTCTCACCATCGACTGGTTTCTTTTATAGCTCACAGAGCACTCTGAATGCTCCTCCCTTGGCTGTCACCACAGAAGCCATCCATCTGGCAACCTCTTTAAAGTCTTAGTACTGAGATCCCAAGCCTTGAATTCATGAATATTTTTCTAGTTGTAGATTTGTTTCAGTGGCATTCAAACAAGGAAAGAGAGGATTCTACATCCCTTGGAGAGGTCCTGGGGTCCACCACTGTCATCTCCTAAGCAGCATTAAGCAGCCCCAGCCTGCCTGACACTGGCATTGCTGAGAACCAGCTGCTCTCTGATCCTTCTGGTAGGGCCTTTTCTTGGCACAACGGATTCCTGCCAGGGCCTTGGACCAGACTGAATATGCAGCATCAGTACTGCCTTCAACAGGTGGCACAGCAGGTTTATACTGAGGCACAGAGAAGTAATTTACTACCATGATTGTTTGAGGCATTTAGTTGGTGTTTAGACTCTTTCTCAGTTCCAGCGACTCATTTTGTTTGCTTGAAAGGCAAGTATGATGATAGAATCTCCTGGAATTTGCCTCTGGATGCATTCTATTCAGGAGGCTTTCAAACGTTTTCATGTCTATCCTCTTCTTCCTTTTATTATTTTCTCAGGGCAATAACCTTTGGACAAGGGCTTTTTACACAGCACAGTCAGAAGCTAACACTGAGGCTTTTATATGAGGTGGGGGAATACCTGAAAACATGAAAGAGTCAAGAGTAATCAAATGACAGAATCCTGTCCCCAACCAGGTATACTGGTCATCTGTCCCTTTGTGGGTGCCTAATGTCCATTTCTTTCCCTAAAAACAGCTTGATTTCCTGTAGTGACCTATTCTTTCCATGTAGGCTCCCTGAAGCAGAACACTCGGGATTCTGTCTTCCAGTGAGAGAGTAAAAGGGCACAGCCAGGGACTGAGCAGGTGCTCAAGCCCACATACTCGCATGGTCTTCCTTGGATCTGGGGCAGTTCTGAGTCTCAGCGTGATAGCACAAGCAGTGTGAGCCATACCTAGGCTTCCTGGGGACAACTGCACCCACTCCTGCTCCTCCCACCTTTTTTTATTGTAATAATCTTTATTTTATTTTTAAAACATGCACTTAATCTTGTTTCTGTAGGAAACTTTACATGTTTTGAAACTTTGTATGTTTTGATACTCTCTCAGTATCTCTATGATACTGTTCCTAAATCTGAAATCTAGACTAAGTTCCTGGAACCCATTTGATATGTTTTGGATCTGTGTCCCCACCAAATCTTATGTAGAACTATAATCTCCAGTGTTGGAGGTGGGGCCTGGTGGGGGGTGCTGGATCATGGGGGCAAATTTCTCATGAATGGTTTAGCACCATCCCCTTGGTACTGTCCTCGCCATAGTGAGTTCCAGTGGGAGGCGGTTGTTGAAAAGTGTGTGGCACCTCCCCTCTGGCACTCTTGCTCCTGCTCTGGCCACGTGATATGCCTGCTCCCCCTTCACTTTCTGCCAAGACTGTTAGTTTCCTGAGGCATCCACAGAAGCTGATGCTGGAACTATGCTTCCTGCAGAGCCTGCAGAACCGTGAGCTCATTAAACCTCTTTTCTTTATAAATTAGCCAATCTCAGGTAGTTCTTTTTTTTTTTTTTTTTTTTTTTTTGAGACAGTCTTCAGTCAGTCACCCAGGCTGGAGTGCAATGGTGTGATCATAGCTCACTGCAGCCTCAACCTCCTAGGCTCAGGTGATCCTCTCACCTCAGCCTCCTGGGTGATTTTCCGTAGAGACCAGGTCTCAGTTTGCTGCCCAGGCTGGTCTCGAACTCCTGGGTTCAAGCAATCTGTTCACCGTGTCCTCTCAAAGTGCTGGGATTACAGGCATGAGCCACTGTGCATGCTCTCAGGTATTCCTTATAGGAATGCGAGAATGAACCAATACACCATTTTTCAACCTGTTTGGAGAATTCTAAGGAGATCTTATTCCTTAATAAAAGTGTGCCTTCTTGCCTTCCTTCCCAATTGCCAGTTTGCTAGGTCAGTAACATTTTTTGACATTAATAATTTTTGTAGATTTATCTTGGATCAAAGTAAAAGTAAGCGGTGGTATAAGGTTATTAAATATGCACAAAATTTGGCTGGCTTTACCATCCTGACTCTGTCCTCACTGTCTCCAACATTCAGGAAGACCCTAGACTCCACTATTCCTCTCTGCCCCAGCCCCTGCTATCACCCTGGGTGTCCTCAGTGAAGACATGATGCTCATGTAGAATCTGGCTTCTCAGTTCTTTAAATGCCTCCGGAACGCAACCACCCTCTTCCAGGTACTTATCACCAACAGAAACCATACTACCTCTGAAACTCCTGACCATCATTTCCTATCCTACTCGCCTGTACTCAAGCCATGAACTCTAGCACGTTCCCATCATACAGCAGCTCTGCCCTCGTTTCACTCCTCTTGTGGAGTTCACGTACCTTTGCCCCATCATTGTAATATTTTCCTGATAAATAACTCAATATTCTTGTCCCTTTCTTCATAATACCCTGAAAAAAGTATCTCTTCTCTCATTACAAGGCATTTCCTCCCTCGTGCTTTGGATCCCACCCACTCTCACTTTCCTGGAGACTTCATTTCTATTGTATCACTGCTCTGTCCTTCAACATCAGTCCTGTACTCTCTACTGGATTACTCTTAGCAGCAGCGACTACTTTGAAAACATTCTCCCTTTGACAGCCATATTCTCTTCTAGCTGCCTCATTTCTCTGCAGTCGTTCACAAACTTGTAAAGAGCTGCCTACACACTAATTCTATTTCCTTGCCCCCCATTCTCTCCAACATACCCCAATATCTACCACTCCTTCCTTGTGAAATCTCTCTTTCAAGGTCACCAACAACCTTCATGCCATCAAATCTAATACACATTATTTCTGACCTTTATCTTCTTTGATCTCTCAAATAGTAAACACATTTTGATGTCCCCTCTTTCTTGAAATATTCTCCTCTGTCTCTGTGACAGCACAGCATCCTTGTTTTCCTCTTCCCTGATGGCTTGTTCCTTCCCAGTCCCTTTCTGTTTTTCCTGACTTCTTTGTTGGCTCCTCTTCTCTTTATATGATCCCTAAATAATGTTGTTCTTCAGGGCTTGCTTCTACACTACCTGCTCTTTATTATGTATACTTTTTTCTTAGGTGATATCAAAGCCTCAATTTTGGGGGCTCTAAATATCCTCTATTTTCTGACAACTCTATCATCTATGTTTCCATCTTGGGTCTCTCCTTGGGCAGTAGATCTGAATGTCTAAATGTCTCTACTCCTATGCATCGCAGATTTTCAAACTTTTTTCTTTTTTTGACACAGGGTCCCAGGCTGAAGTACAGTGGTGTGATCTTGGCTGACTGCAGGCTGGAGTGCAGTGGCGTGATCTCAGTTCACTGCAACCTCCGTCTCCCAGGTTCAAGTGATCCTCCCACCTCAGCTTCCCACGTAGTTGTGATTACAGGCATGAGCCACCATGCCCAGCTAATTTTTGTATTTTTTGTAGAGAAGGGATTTTGCTGTGTTACCCAGGCTGGTCTTGAACTCCTGGACTCAAGCAGTCCACCTGCCTCAGCCTCCCAAAGTGTTGGGATTACAGGCGTGAGCCACTGTGCCAAGCCTAGATATTTCAACCTTAACGTGTTCAAAAGAGCTCTCAGTTTTCTCTGCAACACTCCCTCCCCGTCTCCCTCCCCCAGTCTTCCCCATCTCAGTAAACGGCACTACTACACACATACCCTGTGACTCTGGCTAGAAACCTGTAAGTCCCTTTTGATAACTGTTCCCTTTGTTCCCTAAATGTTACCCATCAGCATGTCTACTTCTACCTCTAAAGCAGACCTCAGATACAGCTAGAGTAGTTACTGTCTGCCTCAGAACCACTCTGTTTGTTTTCTCTACGGCATTAACTTCCATTTGTGATTATTTGTTTACTTGTCTATTTTTTCCTGCATTAAAGTGGGATCTATGAAGGCAGACGTCATATCTTGCCTGTTTACTACTATGTTGCCAGTAGCACATGTTAGGTCCTTAATAGGTATTTATTAAATACATGAAACTCTTTCTGGAAGAAGCCACAGACACTAGACTTTTACCTTAAGGGAAAATACAGACATTTAGACAAAAAATGGTATCGCTGGGTATGGCTCATGCCTATAATTCCAGCACTCTGGGAGGCTGAGGCAGGCGGATGGCTTGAGCTCAGGAGTTTGAGGCCAGCCTGGGGCAACATGGTGAAATCCTATCTCTACAAAAAATACAGAAAAATTAGCTAGGTATGGTAGCATACGCCTGTGGGCCCAGCTACTCAGGAGGCTGAGGTGGGAGAACAGCTTGAGCCCAGGAGGTGGAGGTTGCAGTAAGCTATGATCACGCCACTGCATTCCAACCTAGGTGATAGAGTGAGACCTCATCTCAAAAAATAAAAAGTAAAAAACAAACAAACGAAAGGTATATTATAACATTCTGGGAACATCTCGACATGTATTCCAATATTCCCAGTTTAACCTCTCTCTTCAGATTATTTGCCTAGGAAAGCAAAAAGAAGAAGTAAGACTGGCTACTTATGAGCTTTCTGCAAAGAAGAGAGGCCCTGCTCAGGTTGCCTGTGCTGTTTTTCTACAGTAATAAACGGAGCACTAGGTTTGGAGTGGGTCCGGTCTAGAACCAAATCTCATTTCTGGCCTAAGTTGTGTTTTCTCTCTCAACTGTTATTGGAAAGACAACCACGAGTGAGGATTAAATGATCACTTGTGGAGGGCCTTGCACAGTGCCTCATACCTAACAGATAAAAAAAAAATGGGAGTGGTCAGGAAATTGAGCCCAACCTCTCCCATTCCAAAACAGAGCAAGAGAGTTTGTAAGAATATAAATGAGCATCTGATGTAGAGCAGGTGCCTTTTTAAAAAACTCGAATACATCGATAACTGCCATTCTCTTTTAGCAGCCAAGGGCAGGGATTATCTTGGCCTGACAGGTTACTGTAGAAGAGTAGAAAGGGTAATGGACTTAGAATAAGCTGATCTGAGTCTGAATCCCAACTCTACCAACTGCACCTTATGTGAATTTGTACTATTCATTAAATCTTTTAAAAATTTTCCCTTGCATGTAAAATGGAAGACCCCTAACACAGTGATGGCCCTCATGGACAAGAAAGAAATGTTGCATAAATCTTAATTTTTTAGATGCAAAAGCAGAGGTAGGCTGTGTAGTTAAGTAATTTGGGGCTGGTGGTCATTAGACCACTATAGGTAGTGACAAACTCCAGGCTACAGGGTAAGTTCTCACTTCCAAGTATATAAAAAAAAGAACAAAATGTTCCCAACACTCAGACACCACATCTTCCATTCAAAGATTCTATTTATAAAAGACAAAATGGCTACTGGAGTCTTTCTGCAGATTCCTGTTGGTAAAGTGTTCTTACATAAAGCTCACATGCTACAAGGAAAATAAGGCTCTCCTATACTAACAAAGAGAGCTGGTAAGCAGTGTTGACAAAATTTCTCATTTCTGTTCTCTTCGCTCTTTCTTTGCAAATGTTCCAGGAATGTCAGTGATGCTTCCAAACTTAACATCAGCAGAAATGGCTTGGAGAGAGGGGTATATACAACAAAGACATGCATTAATCTTTTGTCTTTATTTGTTGTTCTAGTTTAAATCCTCAAATAACTGTTGGAATGTACGTTTCTGGAAAGTCTAAAGAAAAAGCCATCGGCCATGCAGGAGTCAAAATGTATTTGCGTCTTCACTCACAAAGTCATTGGATTCTCCCAGAAAAAGAAACCAGGTTTTGTTCACTTTCTCAATCAACAATGTTCTGCTCAAGTTCCTTCAACACTTCAAAATTCAAATCCATGGTATCTTAAGAATTCAAATAATCAAAACAATGCTTCTGATTCTATTGTTCAAGTCCAGATTTACTGTCAAGAGTAAACAAGTTCTATTCTTGTAACTGAGAGCTCTGTAGAGAGGCTCATTAGCTTTAATGACCAGATTAGAGTTTAAATGGATAAACAAGATGGGCTTGGGGGCTATTTCTCCTCTCCTGGGTTGTAAGAACTTGAAGAAAACTGTATCTGCTGGTAATGATTTCAAATGTTAGATAGAGAGATTATCTTCTGCATAATTTATCAGACTTATTTTCTGAAAATATTCTTAAACTGATAAGGAGGTGATGATAAAGCTAAAAGCAGTAGTATAATACAAACATTTTTATAGTAACCTACCTATGAAAGCTCATCTAAGCACCCTATACATTATTTCATAATGCCACCTATTTCTATCAGCTGCTTCAACTCAGTCTTGGTGCCCAGGCCTTCTTGCTGTGAGGTATAGTCAGGAGAGAAAGATGAAAATAGGGCTAGACCTGCATGTGGGCTTAAACCTAAAGGAACTATTAACAATGGAACAACAGGTTCCTGAAAGATGTCATCTGGGTCTGCACCAGCACAGTCTGAAGCTAAGCTATGCTCATGTTTTTAGACCTGTATCAGGTTGATTCCCCACCTCTTCCCTCAAGCCCTTGGTAGCTCAAATAAATCCCTCATTAAAGTCCACATAGGAATAAGGGATTTTTCTAAGGAGAAGAGTCAGAGGCATTGTTCTTAAAATGGAACTGAATGGTGGCGAATAAAATGAGACTGGGGTTCTAAAAGAGGATATGACTGGGATCTCTGGCTCCCAGCAACAGTCATATTATCACATTAAGCACTAAAACGCAATACCATACAGAAAAAAAATTTCCATCTTTTTTTTTTTTTTTTAATTGCATTTTAGGTTTTGGGGTACATGTGATGAACATGCAAGATTGTTGCATAGGTACACACATGGCAGTGTGCTTTGCTTCCTTCCGTCCCCTCACCTGTATCTGTCATTTCTAAAATTTCCATCTTAAGGCAAAATGCAGCCTCTGGAAACACCGAATTCTATTTCTCTGTTAAGCAACCACCTGAGTAAACCAGTGGGTACCAACAAAAAAATGAGAATGCAGCGAGAACGGCCAAGCCGCAGATGCAGAGATGTGGATCCTCATGAAGACCCTCACAGGCAGGACCACTGCCCTTGAGGTCCAGCCCAGTGACGCCACTGAAAACGTCAAAGCCAGTATCCAAGACACGTAAGGCATCCTACCTGACCAGCAGTGTCTGATATTTGAGAGCAAACAGCTGGAGGATGGCCACACTCTCTTAGACTGCAACAGTTAGAAAGAGTCCACCCTGCACCTGATGCTACGCCTGCGAGCTGGCATCATGGAGCCTTCCCTCTGCCAGCTGGCCCAGAAATACAACTTCGACAAGATGATCGGCTGCAAGTGCTGTGCTCGCCTGCGCCCCCATGCTGTCAACTGCCGCAAGTACAACCACACCAACAATCCTGTACCCCAAAAAGGTCAAATAAGGCTTTTCCTTCTCCATAGGGCAGCCTCCTGCCCAGGCCCCATGGCACTGGGGCCTCAATTAAGTGTTCCTTTCATTTACTGGAGCCAAAATTAAAAAAAAAATTGATCACCTCCATTTCATACATCGGGGGTCCAAGGATGTCTTTCAGAGCATGGAAATCAATCAAAATCGGCATTTCAGGAGGTAGGGCCAAGTCAGCAGTGTCACTGATAGATTCAGGTTTTTCATCTTCTAAGATGTGTTCTCTGCAAACTAAAAGAAAAAAAAAAAACATATTTAGAAGTTCTAAGACATCTGGTGGTTTGAAAATTCACTAGCAGTAAATATCAAACAAAAGCCCAGTGGACCTCAAAAGTCAGTCACCTTTATGCATTTATCAAGGCACAAACATTCACCTATGTATCTGTGGAATGTAGGTGAAAGCATTTGTCTTTCAAGAGCTCACTGAGGGTGGCATTTGCAATTGGCTTGTTCAGTTACTTTTACTTGCTTATTGTCTATCTCCCCCACTGAAGTATAAGTTCAGAGGGGAAACAACTTTGCTTGTCCTTTTTGACCATTATATTCTCAAGTCAAGAACAATTCCCAGCACTATTTGACTTAATGACTTAATGGCCTATCGAGGTCAAAGACTGAAGGGTTAAATGCAGTAGGTTACTTTGTATTCTCTGATCTAACAATTCTCTGTTAGATCTGCATAACTCAGGGCTTGTGACAAACTTTTCTTTTTTTTATTTTTTAGACAGTCTTGCTCTGTGGCCCAGGCTGGAGTGCACTGGCCTGATCTCGGCTCACTGCAATCTCTGCCCTCCGGGTTCAAGCGATTCTTCTGCCTTAGCCTCCTGAGTAGCTGGAACTATAGGCGCTTGCCACCATGCCTGGCTAATTTTCGTATTTTTAGTAGAGAATACCAAAAAAACGTTTTTTTTTTACCATGTTGGCCAGGCTGGTCTTGAACTCCAGACCTCGTGATCTGCTGCCCGGGCCTCCCAAAGTGTTGGGATTGCAGGCGTGAGCCACTGTGCCTGGCTGACAAACTTTTCAATTTCCTCTTCGGTGGAGTCTAATCAGGTATCCTGTTTTCTCTTCCTCCCTCCCTACCTCTCTCCCTCTTCCTGTCTTTCTCTTTCTCTCATTTTCTTTTTTTTTTCCCTCTGTCTCTGTCTTGCCTTCCTTTCTGTCTTTCTCTTTCCCCTTCTCTCTCTCTTTTTTTTTGAGACAGGGTCTAACACAGTGGTGTGAACACAGCTCACTGAAGCCTTGACCTCCTAGACTCAAGTGATCCTCCCCGCTTCGCCTCCCAAAGTGCTGGAATTACAGTCATGAGGTGCTGCACCCGGTCAGGTGTCCTGTTTTCTAATGGACAATGTAAACCTGAATGTGACAAAACCCATATAAGCAGTGCCTCTTGTAAGCATATAGCTTAACTCTAAGGTTATCATTTCAATAAATAAATATAACTGGCAGTGCCAGGGTAAGAGAATATAAAGCCTGGTTTGTAATAATGGACCATCTCCTTTACCTGCCTCTAAGACCTGGATGGCTGATATGTTGTCCAAATATTGACTCATTGTGGTTTGGGCCTAGACATACAAGGAGCAGGACCCAACAGACTTATTGGACCACCTTCTGTATCAGTCTTTGTAATTCCAGTGCAAGTAAAGAAAGATATTACATAATTTGTGGCCAGAAACCTAACATAGGGAGTACAAGTTTTAAAAATGCAGGAAATACGTGGCTCTATTCAATCTCACTCCTAGCTTTTTCTTTCAATTTCTTTTCTAGCTTCTTGTCTCATAAAGTGTTTTAAAATCTTTATTATCTTTTTAAACACAGTATTTCTTCTGAAAGTGGTTGCTTTATCAACACATGCATATAATAATTATGCAGTTATCTAACAATGTCTGTCTATCTATCTATATCTTATGAGATGGAGTCTCCCTCTGTTGTCCAGGCGGCAGTGCAGTGGTGCAACCTCTGCTCACTGCAACCTCTGCCTCCTGGGTTCAAGTGATTCTCCTGCCTCAGCCTCCCAAGTAGCTGGGATTACAGGTACGCGACACCATGCGTAGCTAATGTTTGTATTTTTTTTTTTTTTAAGATGGAGTCTCGCTCTGTCACCCAGGCTGGAGTGCAGTGCCACAATCTTGGCTCACTGCAACCTCTGCCGCCTGGGTTCAAGTGATTCTCCTGCCTCAGCCTCCCGAGTAGGTGGGACTACAGGTATGTGCAACTGTGCCAGGCTAATTTTTGTATTTTTAGTAGAGATGGGATTTTACCATGTTGACCAGGCTGGTCTCGAACTCCTGACCTCAGGTGATCTGCTCACCTCAGCCTCCCAAAGTATTGGGATTACAGGCTTGAACCACCACGCCTAGCCTAATGTTTGTATTTTTAGTAGAGAAGGGGTTTCACCATGTTGGCTAGGCTGGTCTTGAACTCCTGACCTCAAGTGGTCCGGCTGCCTCAGCCTCCCAAAGTGCTGGGATTACAGGCATGAGCCACTGTGCCTGGCAATATATCTATATATATTTATTTTAGTTTTGCTATGGTTCTTCCACTTTTTCCACTAACTCTTTTCCTTTCAAAAGTGATTACTGAATAGGTTTAATACTAGTAGACCCTTATTTTATTTTTGCATTTTCTCAGACCTCATAGGGATGAGCCTAACTTTAAATGCTAACAATAACTGGAGACATCCTGAGTCTCACTCAGTGATACTTCTGTGAACTTTTGGGTGAGGGAATCTCCCACTCTACTCTCCTGCTGGACTCTAGTGGGCTTCTCTTCAGGACTGAAGGCATGAATGACACAGGAGAGAAAACACAACAGTTCAGATTTTCTGCCAATGGATGGCTATGTAACAGCAAATAATGCTGAGCAAAGTGTTAAACCTCTCACTACCTCTCTCTGCAGAATAGCTGTGAGAATTAAAAAGAAAATCCTTTGCAGACTGCAAAGAACAATGCGGTATTGTATCATATATGTAAGTCTTGAGTTATATATATTCTCATAATTGTACCTCTGTGACATCACTTGGTCTTTAAAAAGGTTCAGCCTGATCATGTCTCAGGATGTCTTCCCTGATCTTTCTGACTTTCCTTCACAGCATTCGTTTGCTTCACAAAATCTGGCAATTCTTGGTTAGTCAGCAGCTTGTGGAAATGGGCGATTTTCTGCTTGCTGCTTTTTCTAGTGTATTCTAAGTAGTATCAATGATCAAAGGTGGGAAAACACTCAACCTATCAGTTTAGCTACATGCAGATCTCAGAGTGGAAAGAAAGCAAGTGTCATTGCTCAATTAAAATTAATGCACAGAAGAAAAGCACTACCTGTCTCAGGTTACTATACAGATGCCAGGCAGTGGTACTCGAAAACTTCAGCCAGTGCAAAAGGAGCTTACAAGTTTCTCCAGTCTGTGGTGCTTTGTGACAAGCTTTTCTGAGATCTAATTACTGTTGCTGGCCTGTATTTCATGGTCACAGGAGGAAGTAAAGCTCAGGGGGTGAAAGTCAATCCACAATTAGGTAACCAATGCTTTAGGACATCCAATCCTTTTCCAAGAGTAGTACTGGGGTTCAGTGTTTTGAGCACTGGGGGAGTGGGGCTGGGAGAGCTATTTCTGCTGCAACTAGACCTTATAATATAAAAGATGGCAATTTAGGTACAGCAGTTGTGTTATTAAAAAAAAATCAATAAACTGAAAAATAATCTGCACTTCAAAATGTTCCATCATTAGAATATACGCCAGAAAACTAAGGCTCCAGTCAAAAAAATGGTGCCAGCCAAATGGAAAGTCAAGATAGCACTGGATTCTGACTCATCCCCGGACTGTGTGTAATACAAAGTGAGAGCAGGGAAACACTGGGTCTTCCTAGAATACCCACTTTGATTCCTCATTAAAACAAACAAACAACAAACAAAATATCATCTCACAAAGACATCACTCAAGGAACAAACCCCCGGTTCTATCTGCACCTTCTGGGTCCTACGTGCAAGCATTCAAGCACTCAGCCCTTGTACCATGTTCTCTCCCAGCACCAGGAAGACAGTGGCAGAGTCCCTAGGATTAACTGCTAACCTTGCCCAAGATTGCAACATTCAAGCAATATGGACTTTTTAAGGCAAGGGGAAAAAACCAACGACAAAAAGTTCAACCTTCCAATGTATCAGGGACCCTGACCCCAAGTCCTTCCTACTGAATTGTGCAGTTTTCTTCTTATATACCTTTCTTTTGAACTAAAACAGTGGTTCTTAACAAATGGTTAATACGCATACAAAAGAAACTATTACTTCACTGAGAAGCAAAGAAATTCAAATTATAAAAACAAGCTGGTTACCAAAATAACTGGCAAAGTTTAAGAAATGACAAAGGTCAGTGTTAAAGAAAGTAAAGATATCTTCTCAAACACTGTTGCTTACAGAAGTATAAACTTGTTCAATCTTTCAGGAAAGCAAACAGACTGAAAACTTTCCAAATATTTACAGTCTCAGACTCGGTGATTTTTTTTTTTTTTTTCAGCAATCTATTCTTAGGGAAATACACAAAAGTACAGGCAAGAATTTGTGCAGAGTTACCCTTTGCAGCACTACACATAAAAGCAAAACTTAATACAATGTAAGCACCCAACGTTAGGAACATGGTTAAGTAAACCATGACACATCTATCTGGTAAAATACTATAGTCACTAAAAATGGTTTCCTAAGTGTTTTCAAGTAATGTGAGAAAATTCTTTCAAAACAAGGTTAATCTGGGGCAAGAGAAGGATGTAACACTTCATACAGCATGATTTTTACATATGCAGTAGTCTTTCCTTCTCCGCAGGGGATACATTTCTAGACCTGTGGTGGATGCCTGAAATGCAGGATAGTTCAGAACCGTTAGATATGTACTTATGAAGTTCAATTATTTTATTATACTATTTTTCCCTATAGATATGTACTTATGATGTTCAATTTATAAATTAAGCAAAGTAAGAGATTTACAACAATACTAATAAAATAGACCCAGAATGCCAGCATCACTGCATTTGGCTGTGGGTCCATTATTAAGTAAAGGAAGGGTTACCTGAACACAAACACCCTGATACCAAGACAGTTGATCTGGTAAATGAGATGGCTGCTGAGTGGCCAAGCGAGTGCGAGTCGTAGAGCGTGGATATGCTGGACAAAGGGAGGCTTCCCATCCCAGGCCACACAGAGCAGGATGGCTTGACATTGCCTCACACTGCCCAGAATAGTGCACAATTTAAAACTTATGAATTATTTCTATATCCATTTAATATTTTTGGACAATGGTTGATCACAGGTATCTAAAACTGCAGAAAGTGAAGCTGCAGGTGAGGGGGGAATTACAGTGACTTTATCATATATGAAATGATATAGTCCAAAACAGTAAAGGAGTTATGCCCTGAGTTATGAGATTAACATCACGAGATATTAAATAGTAAATCATTGTCTCCAGTCCTGACTCTGAATTCCCACCTATGTGAACAAAGTGATTTTACCTCTTTTTATCTGGTTTTCTAATCAGCAAAACCAGAATTACAGTACCCCCAGAGAGTTGCTGGGAGAATTTAATAATCATCAAAAAAGCCTTAGTATGTACAGATGAGCAATACTAAGTTATCTATTGGCTCCTGCTCCCCTCCTCCCACTTTTTTGTTTGAGAGAGAGTCTGGTGTTGTCGCCCAGACTGGAGCCTAGTGGCATGATCTTAGCTCACTGCAACCTCTGCCTCCTGAGTTCATGAGATTCTCATGCCTCAGCCTTCCAAGTAGCTGGGCTTACAGGTGTGTACCACTACAACTGGCCAATTTTTTTATTTTTAGTAGAGATGGGGTTTTACCATGCTGGCCAGGTTGGTCTTGAACTCCTGGGCTCAGGGAATCCTCCTGCCTTGGCCTCTCAAAGTGCTGGAGTTACAGGTGTAAGCCACTGTGCCTGGACTTTTTTTCTTTTTTAGTTTTCCTTTAGCAAATTCTCCCAGATTCTGATGGCTTGCTTTTTGGAGTAACTTTTCCTATACAGATTTCTATGATTCACATATTCTCACCCCAAACCCTTCTATTACAAGAAGACAAAGTGCTCTCTACAATCTAATTCTACCCAGCATCCCACAGACAAGGCTCTGACCAATCACACAACTGTTGGGAATCACATATTTTTTTTTTTTTTTTTTTTGAGATGGAGTTTTGCTCTTGTTACCCAGGCTGGAGTGCAATGGCGCAATCTCGGCTCATCGCAACCTCCTGGGTTCAGGCAATTCTCCTGCCTCAGCCTCCTGAGTAGCTGGGACTACAGGCACGCACCACCATGCCCAGCTAATTTTTTGTATTTTTAGTAGAGACGGGGTTTCACCATGTTGACCATGATGGTCTTGATCTGTCGACCTCGTGATCCACCCGCCTCGGCCTCCCAAAGTGCTGGGATTACAGGCTTGAGCCACTGCGCCGGCCACATATGTTAAATATATATAAGAAAAAAAAGATATCGAGACTCAAGACTCTGCTCTATGCTATACTACATATTACTACTTTATTTCATATAAATGCTACCTATTAAAATCTTTACAAATTATTTTGAAGCATATACTTGAAAGTAACAAAGTACAGCCAGGTGTGGTGGCTCATGCCTGTACTTCCAGCACTTTGGGAGGCCATGGCAGGCAGACCACCTGAGGTCAGGAGTTCGAGACCAGCCTGGCCAACATGGTGAAACCCTGTCTCTACTGAAAACAGAAAAATTAGCTGGACATGGCGGTGGGTACCTGTAATTCCAGCTACTTGAGACACTGAGGCAGGAGAATCACTTGAACCTGGGAGGTGGAAGTTGCAATGAGCTGCGATCACACCAATGCACTCCAGCTTGGGTGGCAGTGTGAGATTCCATCTCAAAAAAAAAAAAAGTAATAAAGTCCTCTTAAATAGAGGTTGAAAGAAAGGACATGGAAATACGAAATGAGTAGAATAAGCTAGATCTACTTCATCCCACTACTTCTCTACTTAACAGAAATAAGATCGCTCTGAAAACGGAAGGGGGCTAGTGTTTTTCAGTTGATTTAGTCTACTCAGAGGTATCTCCCAGCTCTTCTTTAACATGTAATATTGGCCTATTAATACCTTTAATAGGTGTTATCTATGTCTGATTTGGGACATTGTCAAGATAGTTGGGGCATAAGCATGGAGTTTCCCAGCACTGAAGCAGCAGAGAGGCACATAACATGGGGGCAGAACCACGAATGCACTCACGGTGTAGACTGTGGTGATGGCTGTGGGGAAACTGAGAGTGAAATGCGGTGTAACCCCAAAGGGGACTAAGCCATACTCTAGAGCTGATGGCAGCATGGCTATTATGGAGGGAAGTCTTATGAGGACAGACTCCTATAGAAAAGGACCAGGCTTTTCCTAAGCAGCTGTCACTCGGACATAGTCAACTGTTTTTCTCCACTCATCTTTTCCCTCTGCCACAGGAACATGATTTCAATGAAAACAGACCCAACAACTGAAGAATCGCTGTGGGAAGAGGGAGGAAAGGGAATATTGAAAAGGGAAGTAAGGAGCATGGATAAAGCAGTTGTAATACCTCAGGAAAGTTGAGTAGCTCTCTGTTAAAAAATAAAAAGTTCCTCGCTGTTTGAAGACATCTTGAAGCAAAATGGTAGCTCTTGGTATCTCTTGGTGGGTGATCCAATCAATGGCAAGTAACAGGGAGGCCAGAAATATAAAAAGCACAACACCCACAATTCCTCAGAATGCGGTGGAAATGCAGACTATCTAACCATAGAGGGCCCTGGGATATCTATCATCACCTTTATTCCAGACAGAATTTTAGTGATCACCCCTTGTTCTCTAGACCCTGCTTCATCGGAAGCATATATAGTACTATGTTTTCAAGCCCAGTCCCATGAGTTCAAAAGCTAAATTTTTATGGTAACAGGAACTCCTTCTTTTAGATTATCAAAGAAGTATTCATTTTCACAAACAGCAGGTTTTTAAATGCCTGTGGGGTAGGGATGGAGGAGGGAAGGATGGGACATACAAGAGCCTGTTAACTGCAGCCAGCTATTAATAAAATGGAGTCCAGAAACATGCTCTAAGAAAGGACTACTACTGTTTCTGTCATACTAACAGCATGACTTTGGGAAATAGTTTGTTGAGAATGTATAGGCTGCATTCTGTGCTTAGCAGAATTCAGTAAGAATCAGGGATTCAAGAAGCACAGGACAGAACCACAATAAATAGAACTCTAAACGCTGTATAGAAGCTCAAAGATCCAGTCTAACCCTCCATTTCATATCTAAGGAAACTGAGACCCAGTTTAAACAAGCCTAAACAAATTGCCTAAGTCCACAGTGTTCACAGACAGTATTAGAACTCCTGACTCTCAGTCAAAGACACTTTTTGTCCCTACCTAAAGTCCAGTCTAGAAAAGCCACCTGTAGTTGGTGTGGATGTGGAGAAATGAGAGCTCTTAACACACTAGTGGCTGGAATGTAAGTTAGTACAGCCATTATTGAAAACAGTATGGAGGTTTCTCAAAATTTAAAAGTAGAACTATCATATGATCCAGCAATCCCACAAATAGGCATTTATCCAAAGGAAATGAATATGTCAAAGGGATATCTGCATTTCCATGTTTGTTGCAGCACTATTCACAATAGCAAATATATGGAATCAACCTAAGTGTCCATCAACAGATGAACGGATACAGGAAATGTTACACACACACACACACACACACACACACACACACGCACAGAGGAATATTATTCAGCCACAAAAGCAATGAAACCCTGTCACATGTGGCAACATGGTTGAACCTGGAGGACAGTATATTAAGTGAAATTAGCCAGGCACCAAAGGACAAATACTGCATGATCTCATTTATATGTGGAATCTAAAGAAGTTAATCTTACAGAAGCAGAGTAGAATAATGGTTACATGAAGCTGGCAAGGGGAGACATGAAGGGTGGATAGGGAGAGATGGGTCAATGGATAGAAAATTGCAGATAAATAGGAGCAATAAGTTTTGGTATTCTACGGCAGGGGTCCCCAACCAGTAGGCCGTGGACTGGTCAGTACCAGTCCATGGCTTGTTAGGAACTGGGCCCATAGCAGGATGTGAGCAGCAGGTGAGTGAGCATTACTGCCTGAGCTCCACCTTCTGTCAGATCAACAGCAGCATTAGATTCTCATAGGAGCGTAAACCCTATTATGAACTGTGAACTGTGCATGTGAAGGATGTAGGCTGGGTGCTCCTATGAGAATCTAATGCTGATGATCCAAGGTGGAACAGTTTTATCCTGAAACCATCCCCCCAACAGGCCTGTGGAAAAACTGTCTCCCATGAAATTGGTTCCTGGTGCCAAAAAGGTTGGGCACCACTGTTCTACTGCACAGTGACTAGGGTTAACAATATTGTACATTTCAAAACAGCGAGAATAGAGAATTTTAAATTACTTACCACAAAGAAATGATAAATGTATGAGGTGACAGGCTAAACAATTTGATTTTTACACAAATGTATGTATGTACTGAAATATCACACTATACCCCATAAATACGTATAATTATTATGTAGCAATTAAAAAAAGAACAAACGGAGTCCCAGTTTCCTTACATAAAATGAAAGTCAGACTGGATGAACTCCACTTTTCCCATACCATTCATCACAGGGCCTTATCAAAATAGTCAACTGTGGTTTGTTGAATTAGACCAAATTTTGGCTATATAATTCTTAAATTTTACTAACATCTGTGAAAAATGACAAATCATCAAAATACTTATTACTTTAATTTGCCAAATAATTACTGTTTTTAATGTTAACTTTGTCAAGTAAACAAATATTTTTAATCAGTGAAAATGAATTATGTAATAATTATTTCTGAATGGTTAAAATTTTTTCTTGAAAGTTGAATCCCATCACACTGGCTTCCTGAATTGTGGAGTAGGAGCAAAATGGAATGTGGAAACGGTTGGACTTGTGTCAGGGGCAAGAAGTGTGTCACTGGGGATATAAACAACTAGCTGGCAGAGAGGTCACCTGTGAGGAAGAGATGTTTACATGTCAACTGTGGCACACGATTTCAGACCTTGTTTAAGCATGGAGGGAAAGACACATATGGTTGCATTTATACAAACAACCAAGTTGTTTTAACTGAGCTTACTTTAAAAAGTGACATGAGGCCGGGCACGGTGGCTCAAGCCTGTAATCCCAGCACTTTGGGAGGCCGAGGCGGGTGGATCATGAGGTCAAGAGATCGAGACCATCCTGGTCAACATGGTGAAACCCCATCTCTACTAAAAATACAAAAAATTAGCTGGGCATGGTGGCGCGTGCCTGTAATCCCAGCTACTCAGGAGGCTGAGGCAGGAGAATTGCCTGAACCCAGGAGGCGGAGGTTGCGGTGAGCCGAGATCGCGCCATTGCATTCCAGCCTGGGTAACAAGAGCGAAACTCCGTCTCAAAAAAAAAAAAAAAAAAAAAGAAAGAAAAAAGTGACATGAAATGCTGAGACTTCGAGTGGCTTTCTTATTGCACAAAATAGCAGAAGTATCTGTCACAAGGCTAAATTCAGAAGGATATAATGCATCTAAGGACCTTGTCATGGAAGGCAGAAAAGGGAAAACAAAGTATCTTTTTTAAAAAATCAGAAAAACCTGAGTATTTCCAACGGTATAATTTGTGCTGTCATTTGAGGTTAATCTTTTCCAAAAAAACATCTTCCCAGCCAGAGGAAATGTGCTAAAAGCAACTGAGATTCAAGTTACTGACCAGGTCTGCCAAGGCATTTGGGTCTGTGTATTTTCAATCTTTATTTTTTAAAAGGAACTAGCTATAAGGGAGAAATCTGTAGGTCCAGAAGAACTTTCATGCCAGCAATAAATTCTTTATCTTCTTTCTGTTGGTTATTTTCTTATTCTGGGGATGGCAAAACAACCATTAAAAAATACATTTTCTTTTCAAGTTTACCTACTGAACATTTCTACATAATAACCACTGCGATACAGATGGAAGTTATGACTGTGAGTTATTTTTCAATTTTAAGGTTTTTTTTTTTTTTTTTTTGAGACAGAGTCTCACTCTGTCACCCAGGCTAGAGTGCAGCGGTATGATCTCAGCTCACTGCGACCTTTACCTCCCGGATTCATGTAAGTCTCATGCCTCAGCCTCCTGAGTAGCTGGGACAACAGGCACGTGAGCCACTACACCCAGCTAATTTTTTTGTATTTTTCGTAGAGATGGGATTTTGTCACATTGGCCAGGCTAATCTTGAACTCCTGAGCTCAAGTAATCCACCCGCCTCAGCCTCTCAAAGTGCTGGGATTATGGGCGTTAGCCAGCGCGCCTGATCATTTTTCAATTTTAGTGGCAATTATCTATTCATGAAAAACCAAGAATATCTGCAAAATTTTTTTCCAACTATTTTTCTATTAAAATAAATTTAGAGGTGTAAGCAAATGACCTTTTCGTGTCCATTTACTACAAGTAATTTTTATAAGCTACCATATCTTTAATAAATAAAACAGAGCTTTCACTGATCAATTCAGTGCCTCCACAGAGGTTAAAAATCAGCATTTATTTCTCTTAAAAAATTATTTCTCTATCTACCTCCTCCAATAGACTACACATTATTAAGAGTTCTCTTTAATCAGCTTCCCAGAATCCAATTTAGAACTTGGCATAGAGTAGGTATATTCATGCACTGCATAACAACATTTTGGTCAAAGACCACATATATGATAAAAGTCCAAGAAGACAATGGAGCTCAAAGATTCCTACTGCCTAGTGAGGTCATAGCCCCCTTAGGGCAATGCAATGCATTACCCAAATGTTTGTGGTGATGCCGGTGTTCATAAACCTACTGTGCTGCCAGCCGTATAAACACACAGCATGTACAATGATGTACAGTACATAATACCTCATGGTCATAGTGAGTGACTATGTTATTGGTTTATGTATTTACTATATTTTTAAAAATTTTTATTTTTATATATGTTTTTAGAGGTGGGGTCTCACTATGTTGCCCAAGCTGGTCTTAAACTGGTGGGTTCAAGCAATCCTCCTGCCTCAGCCTTCCAAGTAGCTGGGACTACAGGCACACACTATCCATGTGTGGACTATACTATGCTTTTTATCATCATTTCAGAGTGTACTCCCTTCTGTAAAAAAGTTGTTAACTGTAAAACAGCCTCAGGCAGTTCCTTCAGTAGGTAGAAGTCACTGTTATCCATGCATGTTACTGCCCCTGAAGACCTTCCAGTGGGCCAAGAAGTGGAGGTGGAAGACAGTGATATTGAAGATCCTGACCCAGTGCAGGACTGTGCCAATGTGTGTTTGTGTCTTCATCTTTAACAAAGAAGTTTAAAAAGTAAAAAAATTTTAAATAAACGCTTACATACAACAAAAATATTAACCCATTTATGGCAGAACTTATGAATTTTGTGTAAAATCAGACCTTGGAGATGACATTGAGCAGTAAGATATAAATAACTCCCATAAGCTTAGCTTCAATAATGGAGCACTAGGCATAACTGGGTTAAAAATATTTTTTTGTATAGCTATATACTGTATTTGTGTTTTAAGCTGAGTATTATAAAAGATTTGGAAAGATCTGAAAAGCTGGGTGTGATGGCACACACCTGTAATCCCAGCTACTCAGGAGGCTGAGACAGAAGGATCACTTGAGTCCAGGAGTTCAAGACCAGACTGGGTAACACAGCCTGTCTCAAAAAAAGAAAAGAAAAAAATTTACAAAAATATATAGTATAGGCTAAGTGTACCATGTTTAATAAGTCTGCAGTAGTATAAAGTAATGTCCTAGGCCTTCACATTCATTACCATTCACTCACTGACTCACCCAAGAGCTACTTCCAGTCCTGCAAGCTCCATTCATGAAAGTACCTTACAGAGAAGTACCAGCTTTTATTTTATTTGTTGTCTATTTGTTTTATTTTGTTTTATTGTTTGTTGTTTAGATACACAAATATTTACCACTGTTACAACTGCCTATATTCAGTACAGTAACATGCTGTATAAGTTTACAGCCTAGGAGTAACAGGCTATATACCATATAGCCTAGGTGTGTAGAAAGCTATACTACCTAGGTTTGTGTGAGCACACTCTATGATGCTTCCACAATAACAAAATTTCCCAGGGGTGCGTTTCAGATCCCCATCATTAAGTAACGCACATGACCGTATTCAGTAAATGCTAGCTGACTCACTGATTGCATAAACTGGTATAAACAAGAGACCAAAACATAGAATCCTATCCTTAGTACCAGCCAAGGGAGTTTGCACCCCTGTTTTCAGTGGGTTTTGTGTATTATAAACCTCATTTCCTGTATTAGAGATTCCAAAAATATTCCTGGACAATTATTCTGATGAGTAGTTAAAATGCAGAGACCATTTGTAATGTTTTTTTTTTTTTAAACCGTAAGTATTGCTTTAATACTCTTATAACTTAGGGTCTTTTGTTTGTTTGTTTGTTTGTTTGTTTTTGAGACGGAGTTTCGCTCTTGTTACCCAGGCTGGAGTGCAATGGCGTGATCTCGGCTCACCACAACCTCCGCCTCCTGGGTTCAGGCAATTCTCCTGCCTCAGCCTCCTGAGTAGCTGGGATTACAGGCACGCACCATGCCCAGCTAATTTTTTGTATTTTTAGTAGAGATGGGGTTTCACCATGTTGACCAGGATGGTCTTGATCTCTTGACCTCATGATCCACCCGCCTCAGCCTCCCAAAGTGCTGGGACTACAGGCTTGAGCCACCGCGCCCGGCTTAGGGTCTTTTTTTTTTAAAATTATACTTTGAGTTCTGGGGTACATGTGCAGATATTGCAGGATTGTTACATAGGTATACATCTGCCATGGTGGTTTGCTGCCTCCAACACCCCGTCACCTACATTAGGTATTTCTCTTAATGTTATCTCTCCCCAATTCCCCCATCCCCTGCTATTGCTCTCCTAGCCCCCCTCCCCCCAACAGACCCCAATGTGTGATGTTTCCCTCCCTGTGTCCATGTGTTCTCATTGTTCAACACCCACTTATGAGTAAGAACATGAGGTATTTGATTTTCTGTTCTTGTGTCAGTTTGCTGAGAATGATGGTTTCCAGATTCATCCATGTCACTGCAAAGGACGTGAACTCATCCTTTTTTATGGCTGCACAGTATTCTACAGTGTATATGTGCCACATTTTCTTTATTCAGTCTATCCTTGATGGGCATCTGGGTTGGTTCCAAGTCTTTGCTATTGTAAACAGTGCCACAATGAACACATGTGTTCATGTGTCTTTATAATAGAATGATTTATAATCCTTTGGGTATATGCCTAATAATGGGATTGCTGGGTCAAACGGTATTTCTATTTCTAGATCCTTGAGGAATCACCACACTGTCTTCCACAATGGTTGCACTAATTTACACTCCCACCCAAGTGTTCCTATTTCTCTACATCCTCTCCAGCATCTGTTGTCTTCAGATTTTTTAGTGATCACCATTCTAACTAGCATGAGATGGTATCTCAATGTGGTTTTGATTTGCATTTCTTTTTTTATTTTTTATTTCTATTTTATTTACTTATTTTTAAAGACAGGGTTTCACCACATAGGTCAGGCTGGTCTCGAACTTCTGACCTCAGGTGATCCGCCCGCCTCAGCTTCCCAAAGTGCTGGGATTACAGGCATGAGCCACTGCACCTGGCTGCATTTCTTTTAATGACCAGTGACGATGAGCATTTTTTTGTATGTTTGTTGCCCATATAAATGTCTTCTTTTGCAAAGTGCCTGTTTATATCCTTCACCCACTTTTTGATGTGGTTATTTCTTTTTTCTTGTAAATTTTTTTTAGTTTTCGTAGATTCTGGATATTAGCCCTTTGTCAGATGGGTAGCTTGCAAACATTTTTCCCATTCTATTGGTTGCCAGTTCACTAAGATGATTGTTTCTTTTGCTGTGCAGAAGCTCTTAGGTTTAAGTAGAGCTCATTTGTCTATTTTGGCTTTTGTTGCCATTGTTTTGGTGTTTTAGTCAAGAAGTCTTTGCCTATGTCTATGACCTGAACGGTAGTGCTTATGTTTTCTTCTAGGGTTTTTATGGTATTAGGTCTTATTTTGAAATCTTTAAGCCATCTGTAGTTAATTTTTGTATAAGGTGTAAGGAATGGGTCCAGTTTCAGCTTTCTGCACATGGTTAGCCAGTTTTCCCAATACCATTTATTAAACAGGGAGTCCTTTTCCCATTGCTTGTTTTTGTCAGGTTTGTCAAAGATCAGATGGTTGTTGGTGTGTGGCATTACTTTCGAGGCCTCTGTTCTGTTCCATTGGTCTATATCTCTGTTTTGATACCTGTTTTGGTTACTGCAGCTATATAGTATAGTTTGAAGTTAAGCTTGTTTTGTTAATGTATAACAATGACAACCAAAGGTCACTGCAGGCCGAGTGTGGTGGCTCAAGCCTGTAATTCCAGCCTTCAGGAAGCTGTGGCAAGTGGACGGCTTGAGCTCAGGAGTTTGAGACCAGCCTGGGCAAAATGGCAAAACCTGCAGTCCCAGCTACTCAAAAAAGCCTGTGAGGTGGAGGTTGCAGCAAGCTGAAATCAGGCCACTGCACTCCAGCCCCAGTGACAGAGTCAGACTCTGTTTATATATATTCACATTCAAAGGTCACTGCATTTTCCTATATGATTCATTTAACAGAATTACGACTTTATAATTATTTCATAATATTTTATTTTCCTGTCTCCAAATAGAATTTAAATAACAAATGTTTGGCCCCTATTCTAATTAGTTTTTTGACTTAATTGAAGTTTCCTCCCAGTCTGTACAGGCAAACAAATCTCTTTGAAACTAGGCCAATATTGATGAGGGATAAATCAGTAAATCAGTATAAATGTCAGATTTAGAAAATAATATTTTGTGTATCTTCACAATATTGACAATATATACCAACATGGTATTTTCACCTCAACATTAGACCACCACCTGATTTTAGAAGTTTGGACATAGCATACTGCCTAGTATCTCTACCAAATACAAAGGATTTGACACAGAAAGTCTTACTCTCTAGACCTATTTTTGAAAAAATAATCTTGGTTTATCTGTAAAATCTAATTAGCCCTAACAACACAACAAACCACTGAAGCTTAGTACAGTACCAATGAGTCAGTACCCTGAGGACCAAACTCTTGTCTCTGAAACCCATATTCCTCAACAGTAACCTTAGTTCCTGGGAAATGACAAATTTTTATTTGTCCCAAGGTACTAATACAATCAAAGGAAAGAACAGGATGATGCAAGACTTTAAATACTGAAAATGCAAAACTGAATCCAAACTTCTAAACTCTATCTACGCAAACTGGGTCTTTAATAAGAAATCAGCTCAAGTTTGACGGATATTCTACAGCATAAACTTCAATGCTGGCTTAGAAAAATTCTTATAGGTACATACACACACAAAATAATCTGTGCCAGCTAGACTTCAAGATGGCACCCAGATATCCTACCCCCATGGAGTCAGTGCCCTCCCATATCGTACCAACAGAATATGGCAATAGTGATGATTATAAAAGACTGCAGTTTTGTCTGGTTCTTACTCTTCCTGCTTCTCTCACACATCATTCCCTGTGGGAGAAGCCAGCTGCCACAGCCTCGGCCTACGGAGAGACACATGTGGTAAGAAACTGAAGGCTCTGGCCAAGTCAGCAAGAAACTGAGGTCAGCTAACAGCCATGTCAGTGAGACTGGGAACAGATTCCTCAGGAGCTGAGCCTTCAGCTAGCTGACAGTTTGACTGTAATCTTCTTCAGAGGTCTCAAGTCAGAACGACTCAGTTAAGCTGCTCCTAGATTCCTGACCCACAGAAACTGTGAGATTATAATGCTTGTTAAATGTTTTAATCAGCAAAATTTCAGGGCAGTTTGTTTACAAAGCAGTAGAAAACTAATATAAAATCCAAAAGATAGGTAGATCTTGTAACAAGAAGACTGTTCTAAGAAGACAAAAACAGGAATTTAGCAAAAAGTTACACAAAGCACAGAGGTTACTTTCTTTTTTTGAGAGAGTCTTGCTCTGTCATCCAGGCTAGAGAGCAGTGGCTTGATCTTGGCTCACTGAAACCTCCATCTCTTGGATTCAAGTGATTCTCCTGCCTCACCCTCCCAAGTAGCTGGGATTACAGGTACCCACTACCATGCCAAGCTAACTTTTTCTATGTTTAACAGAGACAGGGTTTCACTATGTTGCTCAGGCTGGTCTCAAACTCCTAGCCTCAAGTGATCTGCCTGCCTTGGCCTCCCAAAGTGCTGGATTACAAACATTAGCCACTATGTCCAGCCACAGAGGTCACTTTTTAAAAACATTAAATTTAGTATTTTCTGTTAACATAAATGCACTCATGTCAGTAGACAAGAGAATGGATATGCTTCAGATTTGGAGAAGAATAGTTTTAAAAAAGCTGAAAGGATCAAAAACACTCGATTCTCTTGCAGGGACAGCTTCCTGTTTTGGTAGAGGAAGGAGCTGCACTTAAAATAACTAGCATAAAGCATGCTTAGGGCTTGAAAGTCAATGGCAGGAAGCCACAACAAAGAGCTCTGAGAGCAGCCCAACAGAAGGCCGATTCCTCCTGGAGAACTGGATCCTGAGAAAGGCTAAGGGAAGGGATGCTTGCACAGTCAGTGAGTGCGATGGCAAGGGGAACAAACGCAAGCCCGTCAGCATGTGGCTCTCCTCTGTGACACTGACCCCTTGGCTCTAGGAATACTTGCTTACATGGCAGGATACCTTTCTCCCACTCACCACATTCTTTCCAACAGCTGTACCTATGGTGAAGTGGGAGAATTAAAGTCAATGAATAAAGAGAACTAGTGCTATAAAATTCAAATATTTTATTTTGATACATTTTATTTATTTTTTTTCTTTTTTTGAGACACAGACTTGCTCTGCTGCCCAGGCTAGAGTACAGTGGTATGATCTCGGCTCACTGCAATCTCTGCCTCCCAGGTTCAAGTGATCCTCTAATCTCAGCCTCCCTTGTAGTTGAGATTACAGGCGTCTGCCACCATGCCCAGCTAATTTTGTATTTTTGGAAGAAATGGGGTTTCATCATGTCGGCCAGGCTGGTCTTGAACTCCTGAGCTCAAGTGTGGCCTCCCAAAGTGCCAGATTACAGGCATGAGCCGCTGCACCCCACTTTTGATGCATTTTAAATTGAGGTTGTCTGGAAAGGGTGTATCAAGGAATTAAGGATGTAGTTATCTACTTTCTTCCACTACATTAGGTTGATTTCACTGTCCCACATAAGGCAAATATAGCAGATAAACAAAATAGGATTCCTACTGAGCTACAGAAATTGTCACTGTGTGAGACAGACTTGTGGTCTAGCCAGCCAAAGCTTTGTGGTCAGCAGGGGACTCAAGGAATCTGTCATAAGAGGACAGGCCTGTCATCACTGACATCAAATCTTATTGCTTATGACTCACCACCCAACCACTAGCCCTTTCTCCAACTTACAGCTTCTCTTTTCCTACAGACTGGAAACTGGATAACCAAGTTTATAATGACATGCCTGTTGACCAAGTCAAACAGGCAAAGCATAGTGTTTATTGGGGAATGTTATGAAGGGATTTATAAATCAAATCAAAGATCCTACTCAAATGAGATTTTATAATAGTCAACTATGTAAGTAGAAATCTAAAGCTACAAATCAAAAGCCATGTTTCTTCTTAGTTTTTTTCCCTCCTCTTTTCTTTGGGATTTGAGGTAGAATTGAATATCACCATAATTCAGAATTGACAAGAGTATATGCTATGTCTAGAATCATAAAATATTTAGTCAAAAATAACTCTGAGAATTAGAGGTTGTCAAAGCAACTGGGACTTCACTGGCAAAATCTCAATGAAGGAAGAAACCTGTTGACTAACACCTAAGTTAAGTATATTCAGGGTGAGTCTTTTAGAAACTCAGGAGAAAGGAGTAACCGGGATGCTAAAAACCTGAATGGATTTTCAAGTGAGAACTCAGAAAGATCATGCACTAGAAGTAAAGGTCACCCGCCAAGGAATAAGAATCACAGCCTGGGAGTGCCACATAATAGAAATAAAGACCATATCCCAGGAATAATACTCAAACTAAAATGGACTAGTCCCAGCAAAGTCTAAAATTCAGCCTTGACAGGACCAAGTGACCTGCTGGTACTGTAGCTACCAACTAGAAGAAAATGTAACTCTTTTCAGAGGATGATAATAGTTACAGCCCTTACATTTTTCATCCACGTCTGTCTGTCAGCCAGTAAAAAAATACAAGAAATGCTAAAAAAACAGAACAAATAAGTAGAAACCAAGGGGAAAAAAACAAGTAAGGAAACAAAACAAATACAACTGAATCAGATAATGGAGTGTTCAGAGAGAGATTTTTAAAATAATGACTAGTATGTCCAAGAAAACAGAGGAACAGAGGGATTAAATAGATAAAAAGATAAAAAATTTCAATGGAGAGCATACTGAAATCCATATATATATATATATATATATATATATATAGAGAGAGAGAGAGAGAGAGAGAGAGAGAGAGAGAGTGTGTGTGTGTGTGTGTGTTCAGTGGGCCAGGTACAGTGGCTCACACCTGTAATCCCAGCGCTTTGGGAGGCTGAGGAGGGTGGACTGCTTGAGGTCAGGAGTTCAAGACCAGCCTGGCCAACATAGTGAAACCCCATCTCTACTAAAAATACAAAATTAGCCAGGTGTGGTGGTGCATGCCTAATCCCAGCTACTCTGGAGGCTGAGGCATGAGAATCACTTGAATCCAGGAGGTGGAGGTTGCAGTGAGCCAAGATCGCGCCATTGTACTCCAGCCTGAGTGACAGAGTGAGACTGTGTCTAAAAAAAAAAATAAAATAAAAATCCAACGGACATTCTAAAAGTAAAAATACAACATGGAAATTAAGAACTCCACTGGCTTAATAGCAGACCAGAAATAAGAGAAGAAAGCAATAGTGAACTGGAATACAGGGTAACAGAAAATATCTAAACTGAATGAGAGAGAAAAATTAACAACAACAACAAAAATAGAATGGAGGATAAGAGATGGTGAAGAGCTCTCTTCTCAAATCCCTGAAGGAAGTGTAAAAACATGAGAAGAATATTTAAAAAGATAATGGCTAAAATCTTTCCAAAGCTGATGAAAGAGTTTAGTATACAAATTCAAGAATGTCAGTGCTATGGTTTAAATGTCTGTCCCCTTTAAAGCTCATGTTGAAATTGAACTGCCACAAGATTAAGTAGTGGGACTTCTAAGAGGTCAGTAGGCCATGAAGTTACAAGCTGCTCTTAGGTGAAGATTCCGCCCTCATAGGTGAGACTGATGTCCTTATAAAAGATTGAGTTCAGGCCTCTTTCTCTTTCTTTGCCCTCTGCCATGTGAAGATGCAGCAAGAAGGTTCTGTCAGAAGCTGCCACCTTGACATTGGACTTTTCAGCCTCAAGAATTGTGAACCAATACATTTCTGCTCATTTAAAATTAACCAGGATGGTATTTTGTTATAGCAACAGAAAACAAACTAACACTGTCAGCAAATCTCAGGTTGAATAAACAAGTAAAATCATACCTAAACACATGATTGTCTGTCAGACATGTCTGTTAACAAAGTCAAACAGGCAAACCATAGTGGTTATTGGAGAATGTTGGGAATTAAATCAGGGTTGAACTAGATAGTTTCTGAGAATCCTACTGAATTGCAATTTTATAATATCGGGAGATGTTGGGTGACCTAAAGCTACAAAACAAAGACTGTGTCAGTTGTTAATCTCTTCATAGGCTTTTATCCTGCTTACTTTGTCTATTATCATTATTTCTATTCAGCATTTTCCAGGAGGTTCTAGATAGTATATTAGGGAAGAAATGAAATAAAAGGTATAGTGATTGGAAAGGAAGAAGTAAAAACTGACATCTGCATCTGTGATTACAGATAGTGAATGCAGAAAATCCAAAGGATTCCATAAACAATTATAATTAATAAGTGAATGTGGCAGGTTTGTTGAACAGAAGGTCAATATTGTATTGTCATAAACTAACAACAAAAAATTAGAAACAAAATTTTAAGAACATCATTTACAATAATATACATACAAAGATCAAATATCTAGAAACATATCTAAAGAAAAAGTACATAAAAGTGTGCCATTGAAAATGGTCAAAACTCTTAAAAAACTTAAGAAGATCAGACGGTTGAAGATGTGTGGTCTTATTTCTGAGTTCTGCATTATGTTCCATTGGTCTATGTGTCTGTTTTTGTACCAGTAACCAATGAGGAAAGGATTCTCTATTTAATAAATAGTGCTGGCAGAACCGGCTGGCCATATGCAGAAAACAGAAACTGGACCCCTTCCTTACATTTTATACAAAAATTATTTAATAACTCAAGATGAATTAAAGACTTAAATGTAAAACCCAAAACTATAAAAACTCTAGAAGAAAATCTAGGCAATACCATTCAGGACGTAGGCATGAGCAAAGATTTCATAAAGAAAATGACAAAAACAATAGCAATAAAAGCAAAAATTGACAAATGGAATCTACTTAAGAGCTTCTGCACAACAAAACAAACCATCATCAGAATGAAATAATTTTGCAATCTATCCATCTGATAAAGGTCTAACATCTAGAGTCTACAAGGAACTTAAAAAAATTTACAAGAAAAAACAACCCCATTGAAAAGTGGGCAAGGGACATGAACAGACACTTCTCAAAAGAAGACATTATGTTACCAACAAACATATGAAAAAGAGCTCAACATCACTGATCATTAGAGAAATGCAAGTCGAAACCACAATGTGATACCATCTCATGCCAGTCAAAATGACAATTATTAAAAAGTCAAGAAACAACAGATGCTGGTGAGGTTGTGGAGAAAAAGGAATGCTTTTACACTGTTGGTGGGAGTTTAATTAGTTCAACCATTGTGGGAGACAGTGTGGTGATTCCTCAAAGATATAGAAGCAGAAACACCATTTGATCCAGCAATCCCTTTACTGGGCATATACCCAAAGGAACAGAATGATTTATATATATGCACTGCAGCACTAGTCACAATAGCAAAGACATGAAATCAACCCAAATGCCCATCAATGATAGGCTGGATAAAGAAAATGTGGTACATGTACACTATGGAATACTATGCAGCTATAAAAAGGAACAAGATCATGTCTTCTGCAGGAGCACAGATGGAACTAGAAGCTGTTATCCCCAGCAAACTAACGCAGGATCAGAAAACCAAATACTGCATGTTTTCACCTATAAGTGGGAGCTGAACAATGACAACACATGGACACATGAGGGGAAATAATACACACTGGGGCCTGTTGTGGGTGCGAGTGAGGGGAGGGAGGGCATCAGGAAGAATAGCTAATGGATCCTGGGCTTAATACCTGGGTGATGCGTTGATTTGTGTAGAAAACCACCATGGCACATTTACCTATGTAACAAACCTGTACATCCTGCACATGTACCCGGAACTTAAAATAAAAGCTGGAAACAAAATTTATTTAAGAAAACTTAAATAAATAAATGAAGCTAGTCATGAATGAGAAGACCTAATAATATCAAATTGCCAGTTCTCCCCAACTTTATTTACAGATTCAATGCGATCATAATAAAAATGCCCCACGAGATTTATTTACTTACTTATTGGTAGAAAATGACAAATTGACTTTAAAATTTACATAGACTTTGAAGGACCTAAAAGAGCCAACCCAATTCTGAAGAACAACAAAGCTGGAAGACCAGATACCAAGATTATCTAAGATAAAGTAATTCTTGAAACAACGCATGAGGTAACCACTGGAAATTTTATCCCAAGCCCAAGGTACCCATTCAGGGGGCTCAAACATGAGCTTGGCTGGTGCGGCCCACCTGGCTTTACTCCACAACCTACCCTGGAAGCAGAGCACAAGACCAGGACCCCTGAGAGTTTCACAGCCCAGCTTGGCACCTGAGATACCTGAATAATTCTTGAATTACAAATGTCAGTCACCCTACTGCCACTACTGAAGCTGACGCTCATCTGCAAGCGGCACCTCCTAGCGGAGAAATCAACCTGCACCACCCATCACGATATCTATTGACACAACTGCATAGTGCCACCTCTGCTGCCACCATCACCCACCCCAGCTAGGCAGAAAGCCTTGAGTCTGCTCACCCACCCAGTACATTACTACTATTACTCGCATTTGAGAAAGCCACTATACTAAGAGTACTTATAACTAAGGCTAACATACAGTGTCCATGTCACTGAATGCACCTTGAAGCAAAGCCAAATGATCCTACTTAACACACATCATAGATACATTCTTTTTTTTTTTTCCAGGTGCTACTAAAATAAATACATTCTTAAGAGGAAAAAAAAGGTCCTGCCCCAACAAAAGTAAACTTAGAAGAAGCAGCAACTGTTATCCCAGATGCAAGTGAATCAGCACAGTAATACTGGAAATATTTTAAAAAAAAAAAAAGGTGCTATGACACCCCCAAAGAAACACAGCAATTCTCTAGCAATGGATCCCAACTAAAAAAAAATCTTCGAAATGCCAGGTAAAGAATTCAGAACACTGATTTAAAGAAGCTGTCAGGGGCCGGATACAGTGGCTCACACTTGTAATCCTAGCACTTTAGGAAACTGAGGTAGGCAGATCACTTGAGGCCAGGAGTTTGAGACCCACCCATGGTGAAACCCCATCTCTCCTAAAAAAACACAAAAATTAGCCAGGCATGGTAACGCACACTTGTATTCTCAGCTACTTGGGAGGCTGAGGCATGAGAATCATCTGAACCCATGAGGTGGAGGTTGCAGTGAGCTAAGATCATGCCACTGCCTTCCAGCCTGGGTGACAAGGTAAAACTGTCTCAAAGAAAAAAAAAAAAAAGAAGCTGTCAGGGGTAGGGCACAGTGGCTCATGCTTGTAATCTCAATACTTTAGGAAGCCAAGGTAGGAAGGAGGAGGATCACTTAAGGCCAGGAGTTCAAGACTAGCCTGGGCAACATAGTAAGACCCTCCACCTCTATAAAAAATAAAAAAATAAGCTAGGTGTGGTGGTATGTGCCTGAATTTGTAACTACTTAGGACAGTGAGGCAGGGGGACTGCTTGAGCTTACAGTAAGCTGATTGCATTGCTGCACTCCAGACAAAGCAACAGAGCAAGACCCTGTTTCAAAATAAAATAAAATGAAATTAAAAGTAAAAGAAAAAAAAAGTTCAGCCAGGCATGGTGGCTGACGCCTATAATCCCAGCACTTTGGGAGGCTAAGGCGGGTAGATTATGAGGTCAAGGGGTCAAGACCATCTTGGTCAACATGGTGAAACCCCATCTCTACTAAAAATACAAAAATTAGCTGGGCATGGTGGTGCGCGCCTGTAGTCCCAGCTACTTGGGAGGCTGAAACAGAATTGCTTGAACCTAGGAGGTGGAGGTTGCAGTGAGCTGAGATCACACCATTGCACTCCAGCCTGGGTAACAAGAGCAAAAATCTGTCTCAAAAAAAAAAAGAAGAAAAGAATTTCAGCCAGATACAAGAAAAATCTGAACACTAATACAAAGAAGTCAGAAAGTCACTTCAGGACATAAATGAGAAATTTACCAAAGAAATAGACATTTTAAAAAGAAAACCCAACAGAATTTCTGGAAATAGAAAGTTCACTGAAGGAATTATAAAATTCATTTGAAAACTTCAACAACAGACTAGACCAGGCAGAAGAAAGTACCTCAGAACTTTAAGATAGGTCTTTTGAATTAATCCAGTCAGACAAAAAGTAAAAAGTATTTTAAAAAATGAGAAGAGCCTTTGAGAAGAAAGATTACATAAGACCTCTGAACCTATGAATCATAGGTATTCCCAGGGTAGAAAAAAAGCAAAAAATTCAGAAAACTTATTTGAGAAAATAATTCAGGAAACCTTCCCTAGTCTAGCAAGGGATCTAGATATCCAGACACAAAAGGTTCAACAAACATTGTGAGAAGAATCTCACCATAGCATCTAGTCACTAGGCTGTCTAAGGTCAATGTGAAGGAAAAATCCCTAAATACAATAGAAGTATCTAGTCACTTACACAGGAAGCTTCATCAAACTAACAGTGGAATTCTCAGCAGAAACTTTAGAAGCCAGAAGACACTGGAATTCTATTTTTAAAGTGCTTAAAGAAAATGGTCAAACTCTAATTTTGTATCCTGCTAGTGTAAGCTTCACAAATGAAGGAAAAATAGTGTTTCCCAGACAAGCAAATGAGGGAATTCATCACCACTAGATTGGTCCTATGAGAAATGCTTAAGGGAGTTCTAAACATGGGAACAAAAGGTTGATACTCTTTCATAAAAACACATGAAACTCACAAGTTTTATAAAACAATTATACAAAAAAGGAAAAGAAATTAATCAAAGGGCAAGATGACAGAACTCCAGAAAATTACAAAGTGGGAACAAAAAACAAAGAATCCTCAAAGCTGGCCAGTTGTGGTGGCTCACCCTTGTAATCCAGCACTTTGGAAGGCCGAAGCAGGCAGATCATCTGAGGTCAGTAGTTTGAGACCAGCCTGGCCAACATGGCAAAATCCTTTCTCTTCTAAATATACAAAAATTAGCTAGGTATGGTGTCATGCACCTGTAATCCCAGCTACTCAGGAGGCTGATGCATAGGAATCACTTGAACTTGAGAGGTGGAGATTGAAGTGAGCCAAGATTGTGCCGCTGCACTCCAGCCTGGGTGTTAGAGCAAGACTCTTGCTCAATAAATAAATAATCTACAAAGCAATTAGATAGCAATGAACATTATGATGGGAACAAACCTCATGCATAAGTATTAAGCTTGAATGTATCACTTCAAAGGTATAAATGGGTGCAATGGATTAAACAACAACAACAAAAATATGCTGCTTACAAGACATCTGCCTTACTGTTAAAGACACACAGACTGAAGGTAAAGTGGTGGGGGGGTGGAATTTTCCATGCAAAAGTAAACCAAAAGCAAGCAGGAATAGGTATACTTATATTAGATAAAACAGACTTTAAATCAACAATAGCTTTTTTTAAAAAAAGGTCAGTATATAATGACACAGCTATCTACTGAAGAAGAAGATATAATAATCCTCGGTATATAATATACAGGCACCCAAAACTGGAGCACTGGATTAATAAAACAAATACTACTAGACCTAAGAAAAGAGACAGATAGCAATACAGTAATAATGTGGGACTTCAATACCCCACTGAGAGCACTAACAGATCACGGAGACAGAAAGTCAACAAAGAAACACTGAACTTAAAACCAAATGGACCTAACCGACATTTACAGAACATTCTACCCAACAACCACAAAAGATACATTCTTCTCATTAGCACATGGGACATTCTCCAAGACAGACCAAACATTAGGCCACAAAACAAGTCTCAATAAATTTAAAAAAAAAATCAAAATCATATCAAGTATCTTCACACAACAGAATAAAACTAAAAATCAATCTGAAGAGGAACTCTCAAAAATATACAAATACATCTAAATTAAACATGCTCCTGGACAACTTTTGGGTCAATGACAAAATTAAGAGGGAAATTAGGCCAGGTGTAGTAGCTCACTCCTGTAATCCTAGCACTTTGCGAAGTTGAGGTGAGCAGATCACCTGAGGTCAGGAGTTTGAGACCAGCCTGGCCAACATGGTAAAACCCCATCTCTACTAAAAATACAAAAATTAGCCAGGTGCAGTGGTCGACTGTAATCCCAGCTACTTGGAGGCTGAGGCAGGAGAATTGCTTGAACCTGGGAGGCAGAGGTTGCAGTGAGCCAAGATCGTGCCACTGCATTCTAGCCCGAGTGACCAAGCAAGGTTCCATCTCAGGGGACAAAAAAAAGAAGAAGGAAATTAATTTTTTTGAGGCTGGGCATGGTAGCTCATGATTATGTCTATTAATTACTCCACACTCTATGTTTACAGGCACACATTATTTGGCTTCCACTTATAAACGAGAATATTCCGTATCTGAATTTCTGAGTTATTCACTTAAGGTTATGGCCTTCAGTTTCATCCATATTGCTGCAAAAGGCATGATTTCATTCTTTTTATATCAGATAAAACAGACTTTTTGTATCAAATAAAACAAACATGTGTGCAGGTATCTTTTTGACATGATGGATTATTTTCCTCTAGGTATACACCCAGTGATGGGATTGCTGAATTAAATGAAGGTTTTATTTTTTGTTCTTTGAGAACTCTCCAACTGTTTTCTATAGAGGTGGTACTACTTTACACTTCTCCCAAAACGATATAAGCACTCTCTTTTCTCCACATCCTCACCAACATTTGCTATTTTTTGACTTTCTAAAAATAGCCATTTTGATTGGTATAATATGATATCTCATTGTGGAATTTTCATTTCTCTGATGACTTGTGACATTGAGCATTTTTCTCATATGCTTCCTGGCCCTTTGTATGTCTTCCTTTGAAAAATGTCTTTCATGTACTTTGCCTACTTTTTAATGGGGTTATTTTTTGTTTTCTGCTGTTGTTGTTGAGTTGTTTGAGTTCCTTGTAGATTCTGGATACTGGTCTCCTGGATATGTAGTTTGCAAACATTTTTGCTCATTCTGCAAGTTGTCTGTTTACTCAGTTGATAATTTCTTTTGCTGTTCAAAAGTTTTTTAGTTTAATTAAGTCTTACTTGTCTACTTTTGGTTTTGTTGCATTTGTTTTTGAGGTCTTAGTCATGAATTCTTTGTCTAGGGCAATGTCCAGAAGAATATTTTCCCAGATTTTCTTCTAGTGTGTTTTAGTTTTAGATTTTACATTTAAATCTTCAATCTATCTTGAGTTGATTTTTTTTTTTTTTTTTTTTGAGACAGAGTCTCAGTGCAACGCCCAGGCTGGAGTGCAATAGGGTGATCTCAGCTCACTGCAACTTCCACCTCCTAGGTTCAAGTGATTTTCCTATTACAGGCACACGCCACCATGTCCGGATAATTTCCATATTTTTAGTAGAGACAGGGTTTCACCATATTGGCCAGGCTGGTCTCAAACTCCTGACCTCAAGTGATCTGCCCACCTTGGCCTCCCAAAGTGCTGGGATTACAGGTGTGAGCCACCACACCTGTTCTCTTGAGTTGGTTTTTATAAAATAAGAAAGAGAGTGGTTCAGTTTCAATCTTTCTGCATATGGCTATCCAATTTTCTCAGCACCATTTATTGAATAGGTTTTCCTTTCCCAAGTTTATATTTTGGTCTACTTTGTCAAAGATCAGTTGGCTGTAGATTTTTATTTCCAGTTTCTGCATTCTGTTCTACTGATCTATGTCTGTTTTTATACCAGTACCACACTTTTTTGATTAATATAGCTTTGTTTCCCAATGTTAGAGGGAAGTGTTTGGGTCACAGGGGCAGATCTCTGATAAATGATTTGGTGCCTTCCCCAAGGTAATGAGCTCATGTGACAGCTGGTTGCTAAAAGGTGCCTGGCTCTTTTTCCTTTCTCTCTTGATCCCTCTCTCGCCATGTGACATGCCTGCTCTCCCTTTGTCTTCCATCATGATTGTAAACTTCTTAAGGACTCACCAGAAGCAGATGCTGGCACTGTGCCTCTCATAGAGCTTGTAGAACTCTGAGCCAAAAAACCTCTTTTCTTTATAAATTACCCAGCCTCAAGTATTCCTTTATAGCACAACAAAATGGAATAACAACATCTACACGTTTCATGAATAACTGTTAAATCTGTATTAATTTTGTCTTTTTTTAAACCAATTTTTCAGGTGACTTCTATGAGAATAATCAGAAACTAATATGTACCAAGGTTATTTCTGTTTAATGTAACTTCCTCTAATAAATACTATATTCTTTAAGAATAAGGTAATTGAGAATGCTATGTATTATGAGAAACTTTATAAGGACTGATTATAATATGAATCCTTCTTTAAGATAATTTCCAAGAAAAAATCTTGCTAGATAGAAATTGAACATATATGATACATGGGTACTTAAACAAATAAACATTTAGCCTGTTTAGAAACACCCAAGTATGAAAAATTAAATACATGGAACATTTGTGTCTTTCTTGGCAAAAGGTAGGCAAAAAGCAGAATAAAACTGTAGTAATATAATTCAACTAATTCCTCAACCCAACAAATACCCTAGAAAGGAAAAGGGCAATTCAGAAAATACTAACAACATGCAGAAAAACAGAGGCAGCATTCTTTTAAAGAAACAATTCTCATACTTTATAGGTAAGCAACTGAAACCATAAATGTTCCTCCTCTAATACAGATCGATCAAGTCTAAATCTCACCTGCTTTTTAAACTCCCTGCTATTATTTGGTCTCTTTAACTGCCAGTTAAGACCCCACAAATACAAAGACAACTGTTCACAGACCAGTGCTTCTGGGCCTGTTCCAGAAAGTTTGATACACTGGAGGTTTCTGCCTGTTTTGAAGCTTGTGGCCCAAAATTACTTTTCTTCTTGGCAGTAACTCCAAGTTCAGCCTTATTATTATTATTATTGTTTTTGTCTCTCATGCTTGAATTAGGAAAGCTTTATTTTTAACATTAAAAATAACTCCCACACTGTATTACTTGAAGTTTCTAAAACAACTGTTTTGTTTTATACTCTAATTTTAAATTTATTTCTTAATGAGAAACTTTTCATTACTAAGCTCCACTTGAACTTTGTGCTATGAAAACTTAACATAGACTCTTTTGCAGAAATTATTTTTTGGTTTGGTTGAGGTCATAAACACCAGTTCAGGACACCTAATAATTATTATACTAAGGTCTGAGAATGGTTGTTGCTTACTTAAGGGTATCTCATAACATGAGAGTCAACTTAGAGTCCATACCTGTGCCTCTAGTAAAGACTATACCCAGAGTCGTCTCTAAGAGACAAGTATTTATTCTTATTATTCATCTGGAATACTCTTGGTAATATCTTAACTAAGCAAATCTGCTTAATTATATTATCATTTAGAAGATGTTCTGTGATTACATATTTAAAAAACCACACAAATAAGTATTACCATGAAAAACCGTAGTTCTCACACAGTTCACAAACTGAACAATTCCTTGAGTATTTGTGGGTTATTTAAAAATAGCTAGTGGGGCCGGGCACGGTGGCTCAAGTATGTAATCCCAGCACTTTGGGAGGCCGAGGTGGGTGGATCATGAGGTCAAGAGATCGAGACCATCCTGGTCAACATGGTGAAACCCCGTCTCTACTAAAAATACAAAACATTAGCTGGGCATGGTGGCACGTGCCTGTAATTCCAGCTACTCAGGAGGCTGAGGCAGCAGAATTGCCTGAACCCAGGAGGCGGAGGTTGTGGTGAGCCGAGATCACGCCATTGCACTCCAGCCTGGGTAACAAGAGCAAAACTCCATCTCAAAAATAAATAAATAAATAAATAAATAAAGCTAGTATAATCAAAGATATTGTTAGAAATATTCTAATATGCTGGGCGCAGTGGCTCACGTCTGTAATCCCAGCACTTTGGGAGGCCGAGGCGGGAGGATCACAAGGTCAAGAGATCGAGACCATCGTGGTCAACATGTTGAAACCCCATCTCTACTAAAAATACAAAAAATTAGCTGGGCATGGTGGCGCGTGCCTGTAATCCCAGCTACTCAGGAGGCTGAGGCAGGAGAATTGTCTGAACCCAGGAGGCGGAAGTTGCGGTGAGCCGAGATAGTGCCATTGCACTCCAGCCTGGGTAACGAAACTCCGTCTTAAAAAAAAAAAAGAAATATTCTAATGGATATATGTATAAACATTAAGCAATGTATAATTACGCAAAAGTTTCACTTGACACTGAATTCCTCTGAGTGTATTATTATAAGTTCTAAAATACATCGTCTAAATCTTAAATGCAATTTTCAAAATGCGTTATCTAATAAGCTCATTTCATCCTCTACCTTCTGTTATATCACAGACAAGAACAAAAAGACACAGACTCAGTTGCCTGAGACCACAGCACAAATGAAGTGTAAGAATAAAAAGGGGAAATTCAGGACTATCTAGATCTAGCTCTTAACTTTTACAGTCCTCAGTCCTCCACTGTCATCTACAACAGTGATTTCCACCCTTGATAGGTACTCCCTCAACTAGAACATTTTTTTAAAATTCAAATTTCTATAGATGGTAGTCTGAACATGTGTTTATCTCTATTCTTCCTGTATTAAATGACAAACTGTACTAAAATGACAAGAAATAAAAAATATATAAACCCACAAGAACAAAAATAATGAGAAAGAAGACAACAACTGATAAGATATGCTGACAAAATTTTGGAAAACAAAAAGTAACAAACACTTAACAGGTCAGAGAAAGCAGAAACCTCAATGTCTGTGGGGCTAAAGGTAGAGAACAATAACTTGATGTAAGCCATAAAAGTCTACAAAAGCTAAGGAATTCAAGGTAGCCCTGAAAGCATGAGTGAAGAGTGGGACAAAAGGCAAAAGTTTTCCAGATTCTCCCAAGGCAGAGTAAAAAAAAAAAATTTAAAAAAAGCCAGGTGCATTGGTTCACGCCTATAATCCCAGCACTTTGGGAGGCTGAGGCGGGTGGATCACCTGCGGTCAACACGGTGAAACCCTGTCTCTACTAAAAATATAAACATTATCTGGGCGTGGTGGCGTATATCTATAGTCCCAGCTACTGGGGAGGCTGAGGCACGAGAATTGCTTGAACCTGGGAAGTGGAGGTTGCAGTGAGTCAAGATTGCACCACTGCACCCCAGCTAGGGTGACAGAGCAAGACTCCATCTCAAAAGATAAAATAAAATAAAAATAATAAAAGTAAAAATAAAGCAAAAGTTTTAATGTCTGGATAAAAAACAATTAGAACTCTCTACTGCTACACCTACTCAACATAATAAAGACACTGCGCCTTTCCAACCCAACAGAAGATAGGACCTTTGCTCTCTGGAGAAAATGAACCAGTGAGGTTCCAGGCACAGGGAGAGTAGGGGTGAAGTACCGTACTGGCCACAGGAGGATTCTGTGAAAGCTGACTCTGGTGCTACTGCTGTAAAACACACAGTGTTCAGCAACTGAAGGAAAAACAGGAAAGATGTTTGGGTGCGTCTGTTCAACTGGGCCCACCATAAATTACAGTTCTTTAATCATAGTCAACCAAATCCTTTCTGGAAAGAGCTATGGAAATGGTAGAAAAATAATACATCTCTTTTACTATGAAAGAAATTGTCAATTTCCTACTACTCATGTTTGTTAAAGCAAGTTTTGGCAAACTATGTAACAGCATGCTATGATGAACTGAAACTCCTTACAGTTTTGGGGCAAGAAATTAAAACATTTTATTTTATGTACTTTTTTTTTCTCTTTCTCTCTCTCTTTTTTGCCAAGCTGGCTGACTAGAATTTATATGCTTATTTTTTTTGAGATAGAGTTTTGCTCTGTCGCCCAGGCTGGAGTGCAGTGGCATAATCTTTGCTCACTGCAACCTCTGACTTTTAGGCTCAAGTGATTCTCCTGCCTCAGCCTCTGGAGTAGCTGGGACTAAAAGTGCCCGCCACCACACCTGGCTACTTTTTGCATTTCTAGTAGAGATGGGGTTTCACCATGTTGGCTAGGCTGTTCTCAAACTCCTGACCTCAAGTCATCTGCCCGCCTCAATCTCCCAAAGTGCTGGGATTAAAGGTGTGAGCCACTGTGCCCAGCCAGTTAAAACATTTTAAGTGGGTACACCAAAGGAATGTCCACATTTGATTAATTCCAGTAATAGAATCCTCCTCATGTCACCACCTCCACAATAATTTTTTAAGAAGAAATAATTTAAATTACATTTAATTGTTTACCTATAAAAGAAAATGTGTGAAAAAATTATTACACATGGTGCTATTCCAGAGTACAAAGGTCTGCCCTTGTTGTACTTGAACAGCATGGATTTTCTAATGTTGTGAAAACTTTTTTATGTTATAAACTACTTAAAAACTTAACTATCTGGGTCAGAAAGAAATAAGATAACACCAGAACCCATACATGACGTACACCATCATTATACATCTAGAGAAAGTTACTGTGATGGTTAATATTGAGTGTCAACTTGATTGGATTGAGAGATGCAAAGTATGGTTCTGGTGTTGTCTGTGAGGATACTGTCAAGGGAGATTAACAATTGAGTCAGTGGACTGGGAGAGGAAGACCCACCCTCAATATGGGTGGGTACCATCTAATCAGCTTCCGATATGACTGAGTAAAACAGACAAAAGAAGGTGGTTTTCCAGGGGCTTGTGAGGCTTTAGCCACAGACCGAAGGCTACATTGTCGGTTTCCCTATTTTTGAGGTTTTGGGACTCGGACTGGCTTCCTTGCTCCTCAGCCCACAGATGGCCTATTGTGGGACTTCTCCATATGATCGTGTGACTCAATACTTCTTAAACTCCTCTTCATATACACATCTCTCCTATTAGTCTTGTCCCTCTAGAGAACCCTAATATAGTTACTGTATCCTCAAAACATTCTTATTATTATTCCAGTCAAAACTATGTGCTATTTGTAAAAGACAATCCTCTTGATGAAATACATTGAAATTATTACTTACCGGATGCATTTAATGGAGTAATGTGTGCCACGCTCCAAGAACTACCCAACACGTTCCCCTCCATATCCAACCTTCTTCTGTCACTCACTCCTAGCCACTAAGCTTGAGAACGCCAGAACAAGGTCACCAACCTTCTCTCTCAGCCACATCAGAACGTTCCAACTTGGCCTCCTTAGGCTGTCCTTCTGCCACCTTCACGGCCACAGCTCGGCAAATGGCCCCAAGTTTTCTGTCCAGAGAACGAACCCCTGCCTCTCTGGTATACCTGTCATCAAAGAAATATATTTTATTTTTGGCTATACACCACGTAAAAAAAACAGACAGAAGTAATGTTAACATTTTTAACTAAAGAAATAGCATATATTAAACCTTCATTACCCTTTCTTGAGTACTAACTTCTCCACACTTAAAATTCCTCATTAGTGTTATTTCTTCAATACTTAGATGGATTTTCAGCTACTAATATTTCCTTTATACAGATTATCTTGAATTATAACCCTATGCTTAAAAATGAACCCTAGTTCTAAGTTCAATTTACATAACCAAAGTAAATTTGGCAGCATATAAACAACCATTTACTCCTTGGTAATTTGTTGAAGAGTTTTCTTAAACAAAATTTGTCAATTTAGGAAAATTCTAGATCAATTTACTGTACTTGAAATATTGCTGAAAGAATCAGAGAAATTGTGCTCTTTGTGGAACTAAAACAAAAACAAATCTAAGACAGAAATCTGGTTTTCACTAGGCACTTTGCTAACTACCTTTCTTCAGTGTATTTTCATTGTGAAGATTTCTGAAGGAAGAAGGCAGCTAAGTGATGAAAGCACTGTGACTCTGTGAAAAAGACTCTACATGTGGTTAAGCAGAGATGCTTTAAAAACATGCACATTAGAATCAAACTCCATTAAGTCATTCCACAGGCCATTATATAGTATAACCATTTTTGGCCACTCAGCTTTGAATGGATCTGGACAGACAGGATCAGGTGGAGAATGCAGTTTTATCTGAAGAATTGGATCTGACTAACCCATACATTTGATTAAGTCAGACATACATTGTAGACTTTAAGAAAGCAGATTTTAAAAGTTCTGAGAAAAGACAGATAAAAAAATCTTAGCTAAACACTCTAAAACTTATTTCAGTCAAAGGTAAAGAACGATATAAAGTGTATATTATGCAACTACATGTAATTTCAATAGGAAGAAAACAAGGAGGCATCTCAAAAACTTCTACATTTGAGCTTTAAAAAATTCAACTGTATAAATACAAAATGGGATGTGCCAAGCTTAGTGAAATTCAATGAAAAAGGGAAGAGAATAACCTTTAAAAAGCTAAGAATCTAGAGATACAGTCATAAAACAATATAGTCAGAATAAGAAAAGCACGGTCTTCCTATACCAGGAATTGTTCAGGCTCTATCTGAAACACTGTGTTCAATTCTGGGTGTTAAATTTTAAAAGGCACATTGACATACAGGATTCTTTCAGAAGAAGACTAATCAGGAAGGTGAGAATTCTTGAAACTATATTAAGAGGAGTGGTACAGAGGATAGGAATGGTTAGCTCGAAGAAGACAACACTTAGTGTGCAGAACTGATAGTATTTTATTTTAATGTCAGAAGGGCTGTACAAGGAGGAATTACACTTAGATTCCAGGTATTCCTATAAGGCAGAAGAAGAAAATTATAGAAAGTGAATAGAAAGAATAGTTTTGTAACAATTATCACTTGAGCTCAGGAGTTCCAGATCAGCCTGGCCAAATGGTGAGACCCCATCTCCACTAAAAAAATTAAACTTTTTTTTTTTTGAGACGGAGTCTTGCTCTGTCACCCCGGTTGGAGTGCAGTGACACGATCTTGGCTCACTGAGACTTCCACCTCCCTGGTTCAAGCGATTCTCGTGCCTCAGCCTCCTGAGCAGCTGGGATTACAGGTGCACGCCACCATGCCCAGCTCGTGCCTATTGTCCCAGCTCATGCCTGTGGTCCCAGCTACTTAGGG
The DNA here is from genome assembly GCF_048565385.1 of Saimiri boliviensis. Classification (NCBI taxonomy): domain Eukaryota; kingdom Metazoa; phylum Chordata; class Mammalia; order Primates; family Cebidae; genus Saimiri; species Saimiri boliviensis. Next base: position 124,019,057 of record NC_133449.1, read on the forward strand.
GCTGAGGTGGGAAGATGGCTTGAGCCTGGGAGGCGGAGGTTTCAGTAAGCCAAGATCACGCCACTACACTCCAGCCTGACCAACAGTGTGAAAACCTGTCTTTAAAAAAATAAAATAAAAAATAAGAATATCTTTGTAACAATTAGAATTACTCACTCACGAAGAGGTAGTTATTAGCTAGCATTAAGAATACTGGGACTGGAAGTATTCAAGTAGGTGAGTTATAGTTGGAGATAAGAAAGACTAGAACATTAGGGTCGATGAGTGTGACATATCTCAAAAGATGAAAAACTCAAATACTGATACTCTATATCCTAAGTTTGGTAACTGGAGTAGTAGATATTTGTGCTGTTTTTAAAAAACAATATCAAAACTAACAAAACTGCTCAGAGATTTCCTTATGTCCACAGCTTTTAAGATCTGATATTCTAAGTTAACAAGTATGTATATATATATATATATAAAAGAAATAGTTCTCCAGGCAACAATTGGGAAATATAAATAATGATCACTCTTCAGAATCATTATTATTCAGATAAGCTCTGGATTTTTCTCCATCCATCATATTTTACAGATGGGAAAGCTATCAAAAAGGTTAAATGACTTATTGATTGTTACCCAAAGGCATCATGGGTGTTATCTGGAATAATGATATTGTTGGAAGACTCAGGCATATAAATCACCTAATTTATTTCTCCTAGCATTATTCGCACAGCAAATCACCAAACAAACAAAAAAAAGGAACCCTCAGGTAAGATGCAGTCTTACTGTTTTGTATATAAATCCAAATAGATCCATAAGAAGGCATAGATCAAAAGGCAGTATGACCAAATTCTAACTCAAGTTCAAAATAGAGGGATACTTCACATCTCTTAAAAACAGTAGTTACTAGAAAAGGACTGCATGAGGAGAGCCTGGCAGCCTGACACCACTTGCTGGATGATGCAATGGATCTGTAATACTGAGCCAGGAAAACTGTAGAGGCTGTGGTGGATATAAATTCTCAACAGAGTATATTTTCCATTCAAACAGGGAATCTATAAATTAGACTAAACAATGCTCTATTCAGATAATTTACTCACTGCTTGCTACAGGCTTAAGCATTTGGTACTAAACTTGGGAAGGTACCTTCTCTATTGTTCCACTGTTAGTTCTGAAGATCAAAATTCCAAGGACTTTAAAAATCTCTCAGCCAAAGAGAAGAAAAGAAAACAGAGTAACTTATGTTAGATACCTGAAAGTAGCATATCACCTCTTAAGATAATTCAACAACTTTCAAGATCCTGGGCATAAAAAGTGTCTCTATATTTGCCATGTATTTTGGTTTTTAAATTATCAAATTAACTCCTTATACCACTATTGTGGCAAAGCATAAATTCCTATATATTGTTACAGCTTTAGCTGTAACTATTCCAGATGGTTTCTCTGTAAACTTCTGCCTAGCATAGAGAACGGTGTAAATCAATAGTTATATAATGCCTGCTGCAAGTTGTTGAAGAAACAGAAATAGATGCTATGGGATGCCAATAAAATAATCTCCTTTTCAGGAGACTGTGACATACCTCAAAAGATGAAAAACTCAAATATTGATACTTTCTGTCCTAGGTTTGGTAACTCACTAAATACCCAAAACGTGCCTGGAGTTAATGAAGCCTCAGGATGTCTAACTAACCTGGTGATGATGTCAAGAGTGGTGACCTGAGGGATCTGAATCTGTTGAGGAGTCAGCCCATGTTGTTCCAGCTGCTTTGGGATCAAGTGCCTATGGGCAATCTCTATCTTCTCCTCCTGTGTATACCCTGGAAAAGAAGAGATCTTGTTTTGTAACTATTCACACAGCTCCCATCATGCCATGCTTTTTTTTTTTTTTTGAGACAGAGTCTCGCTCTGTCACCCAGGCTGGAGTGCAGTGGTGAAATCTCAGCTCACTGCAACTTACACCTTGTGGGTTCAAGCAATTCTCCTGCCTCAGCCTCCCAAGTAGCTGGGAAATACAGGCATGGACAACCATGTCTGACTGATTTTTGTACTTTCAGTAAGATGGGGTTTTGCCATGTTGGCCAGGCTGGTCTCAAACTCCTGGCCTCAATTGATCCACCAGCCGCAGACTCCCAAAAGTGCTGAGATTATAGGCATGAGCCACTGCACCCGGCCAATGCTACGCTTTTTTAATGACTCAAATGTAGATTAAATAGATCTTAGTTTAGAACAAATTTAAGTATTATTTCAAATGAGACTATAATCACAATAAATAAATTTATTCTGGCCAGGCACATTGGCTCACGCCTGTAATCCTAGCACTTTGGGAGGCTGAGGAGGGTGGCTCACTTGAGCTTAGGAATTTGAGACTAGTCTGGGCAACAAATGCCAAAACCCTGTCTCTACTAAAAATGCAAAAAATTAGCTGGATGTGGTTGTGCACACCTATAGTCCTAGTTACTCTGGAGGCTGAGGCATGAGAATAGCTTCAGCTGGGGAGATGAAGGTTGCACTGAACTGAGATCATGCCATTGCACTCCAGTCTGGGCAACAGAGCCTCTGTTTCAAAAAAAAAAAAAAAAAAAAAAAAGGAAGAAAAAGAAATTTAATCTAAATCAATAATTGTTAACATTTCCAACTTTTTCACAAACAAAACAAGCATTTACTAAGCACAGTGTTTGAATGTCTTCTGATTAAATGATGTATCTCCCAAAGAAGCAGAAAAAAACTCAAACCTTAAGAGATAATCATCTCTTTGTCCTCAAACCCTCTGAGATTTCAAATAAAAAAATCAATGCATCTTTTTAGCATAATTTGATCTATACTTGACACACACACACACACACACACACACACACACACATACACACACACACACACACCCCTCTCAATTAAATAAGCAGTGAGTTCCAAGGGAAGGACTCTAAAGACACTGTTTCCAGAACTATGACTATAAAATAAATTGTAGCAAAAAGAGAAAACCTAAGATGGCCTTATAAAAGGTTTTTCCCTCCACATGATGGTATATATATGTGTATATATGTATTTGTATATGTGTGTATATATGTATTTATATACATATATAGCATATTTAAAAGACTTTATGTTCTTACATAATCGCCTGAATAAGTACAGCTTTTCTTTCTCTTTAAATCCTGTAAGATAAAATTCCATCTAATGTCCCTTTCCATTTAACAAGCAAAAATTAAAAATATGAATTGATAAGGCACCTTTTGAATGGAAAGAGGAGGTTAGTAAACACCAGGAAACTAGAAGATCAGACAGCTAAATCTGCCAGCGGAAGAAGGTGGCATTCTATGTTCTCCTCTGCAGCAGCTGTCCTGATTCTTTCACTTTACTTTAGTATATCTAATGGATTTTCTGCCATAGTTTCCAGGGAATTGAGTCTCACTACTTATTTACTTTAGACTAAGTATACACAATTAACTTTTTACTCTACCATATTTCAAAAGTAAATATAGAAACCTGCAATGCTTGCAGATAATTAAGAAATCCAATTATAATTCACTTAGTTGTAAAAATGTATTTCAGATTAACATGAAAAATACATTTAGATTACACTTAGAATCTTAAAGAGATTTAGGGCTGGTATTGTAGCTCATGCCTGTAATCCCAGCACTTTGGGAGGCCATGGCAGGTGAATGACCTATAAGGTCAGGAGTTTGAGATCAGCCTGGTCAACATGGCGAAACCCCATCTCTACTAAAAATGCAAAAATTAGCCAGGCATGATGGTGTACACCAAGTAGTCCCAGCTACTCAGGAGGCTAAGGCACAAGAATCGGTTGAACCCAGAAGGCACAGAGGTTGCAGTGAGCCAAGGCTGTGCTACTGCACTCCAGCCTGTGTGACAGAGTGAGACTCCCTCTCAAAAAAATTTAAAAAAGACATTTAGGCTGGACATGAGCAAATAAGAAAAGGTATTTAGGCTGGACACTATGGCGAACATCTGTAATCCCAGAACTTTTGGAGGCCAAGGCAGATCACTTGAGGCCAGGAGTTCAAGACCAGTCTGCCAACATGGTGAAATCCTGTTTCTACAAAAAGTACAAAAATTAGCTGGGCGTGGTCACAAGCGCCTGTAATCTCAGCTACCTGGGAGGCTGACACACGAGAATTCCTTGAACCTGGGAGGCAAAAGTTGCAGTCAGCCAGGACTATACTACTGTACTCCAGCCTGGGAAACAGAGCTAGACTCTGTCTCTAAATAAATAAAGACATTTAGATTTTACTCTACATTAAAAAAAAAACCAAAAAAAAAAACCCACTGATATTTGATCTCTTCCAGGGAAAAACAATTCTGCACAATTAAAATAAGGTGAAAATGCTGTAGTTTATCTAGTGTTAGTAACTGAAGGAATACATTTCACATACTCCAGTAACTGAAGACATTAAAAAAAATGTAACTATTTGATAGATTCAAGAGGAATTTAAAAGTTATGCATTTTAATATAAAGTGAGGCCAGATTTTATGAGAAAGTTCAGTTATTTAATTAATTAATTAATTTTTTTGAGTCTTATTCTGTCACCCAGGCTGGAGAGCAGTGATGTGATCTCAGCTCCCTGCAACCTTTGCCTCCCAGGTTCAAGGGATTCTCCTGCCTCAGCCTCCTGAGTAGCTGGGACTACAGGTGCACACTACCATGACCGGCTAATTTTTGTATTTTTAGTATAGATGGGGTTTCCCCATGTTGGCCAGGCTGGTCTTGAACTCCTGACCTCAAGTGATCTGCCTGCCTTGGAGATTACAGGCGTGAGCCACCACAGCCAGCCTGTAATTTTAGAAATTACTTTAAAGAAGAATGTCTTATTTGTCATAAAATGATCATTCTTTAATGCTAATTTAAATGTGAAATTGTTGTCAATGTTTGTTATTTTGCTCTTCCAGATTCTGAAGCTACACAGAAACTGATTTACATACATTCCTCAGAACTTCTGAAGATTTTATGTTGGCAAATGAACTTCTTTAGTCAACGCTCCACAGCATGGCTAATTTTAAAGGGTTATGGTCAGAAAGGCAAGATGTATCAAATAATGATTTCACTGAAAATTCAAGTACCTGGAACCTGAATGATCTCCATTCTGTCCAACAAAGCAGCTGGAATGGTGGCAGTGGTATTGGCGGTAGCTATAAAAAGAACTTGAGAAAGGTCAAAGGCCACGTTTAGATAATGATCGGTGAAGTTATGGTTTTGTTCAGGATCCAACACCTAGGGGAGAACAAAAAACATTTAAGAAAATTTAGTAGTTCCAACAGAAGGCTGCATATAAGTGAAAACACACATGATGTACTGGCAAGGTTGGTATTTCTGCTCAGAATAGTTTAAAAAACAGATAAAACTAACATCTGAGCATTATTCTTGGCATTTTCTACATTCTACATAAGTTTAAAAAATAAAATATCGCCTGTAATCCCAGCACTTTGGGAGGCCGAGGTGGGTGGATCACGAGGTCAAGAGATCGAGACCATCCTGGTCAACATGGTGAAACCCAAGAGATCGAGACCATCCTGGTCAACATGGCGAAACCCCGTCTCTACTAAAAACACAAAAAATCAGCTGGGCATGGTGGCGTGTGCCTGTAATCCCAGCTACTCAGGAGGCTGAGGCAGGAGAATTGCCTGAACCCAGGAGGCAGAGGTTGCAGTGAGCCGAGATCGCGCCATTGCAGTCCAGCCTGGGTAACAAGAGCAAAAAACTCCGTCTCAAAAAAATAAAATAAAATAAAATATGTTCAGTGTCAACATTTCTGAAAATGTAATAGCACAAAGCAACAGAAATTACTTTTTTTCTCTTGCATCGTGTTATCAAGAAATTACTTTTAAGCTTTATTCAAAAATCTATTTATTAATGATTCATTGTGTGGCCATCCTAAGTTACCAGTCCTGCAGAACCAGTTTCCATCTTGGTAACACACCCTATCTAAACTGCTATGGGAATATAAAGTAAATGTGTAAAGTATTTTGAAATTCTCAGATAACCAGTAAAATAATAACCCATATAATCCTCCTCAAACATTTTCAGAAAGTCTGGTATAAATTATTTAACCAAAAGGATAATTCCAAATAAGTGTAAACTTTACTATGAGTTACATTAGAATAAAAATTACTATGCTACTATATTCTGATAGAGCAAAAAAAAAAATCACTATTTAAAAATGGCTTAATGCAAAAACACTGCTGCTTATAATAAGCAAAACATCAATAGCTCTTTTTTTTTTTTTTTTTAAAGACAGAGTCTCACTGGAGTGCCGTCACTGCAACCTCTGCCTCCTGGGTTCCAGTGATTCTCCTGCCTCAGCCTCTTGAGTAGCTAGGACTAACTACAGGTGTGCACCACCATGCCCGGCTAACTTTTGTATTTTTAGTAGAGATGGGGTTTCATCATGCTGACAAAGGTGGTTTCGAACTCCTGGCCTCAAGTGATCTACCTGCCTTGGCCTCCCGAAGTGCTGGGATTACAAGCATGAGCCACCGCACCCAACAACAGCTCTTAAAAATATTTGAATTAGATACATCAGATAATTTACCAGTCAACTTGGAGTCTTAAAATGTGTAACTATACATTAAAGAGCTTCAAGTCACAGGCACTTATTGCTAAGGTGCCTGTGTAGGACTTTAGTAAGGCACCAATAGCTTCTACATGTTCAAGCCTTAAACATATTAACACTTTCACTTACACCCAACGAATATAAACAGGGTTGTCATACATATTCAAAAAGGCAATAAAATGACTAATATGCTCACCAACCACAATTTAACTACATAAGCAGTTTTTCCTACCTTCTGATTCTTTCTTAAGTTTTATTTATTTTCAAAACTATCCCTAGTTTTGTTTTTTGTTTTGTTTTGTTTTGTTTTTGAGGAAGTATCATTTTGTCACACAAGTTGGAGTGTAAGTGGCAAGATCTCAGCTCACTGCAATCTTTGCCTCCTGAGTAGCTGGGATTACAAGTGCGCACCACCACACCTGGCTAATTTTTGTATTTTTAGTAGAGATAGGGTTTCACCACGTTGGTCAGGCTGGTCTCAAACTCCGCACCTCAAGCAATTCACCCACCTTGGCCTCTGAAAGTGCTGAGATTACCATACCCAACCCCAAGTTAGTCTTAATTCTAGGTCTCATACATAATTTTGAATTTTGTTAAACATTAATTGTTACTGGAAACTCCCAGAAAGAAATTCCCAGAAAGCTGTAATTTTACATTTTCACAAGACTTAATAATGTTTAATATCACTAAAAAACAAGTACTTTCAAGTAATCAAAGAAAACTAATTATGTTCAGTATCGAATCGGTTAACAGTGATCTTACTATCTACAAATTATCTGAAAACTGTTTACAGGCCAGGTGTAGTGGCTCATGCCTGTAATCTCACCACTTTGGGAGGCTGAGGTGGGCAGACAAGTTGAGGTCAGGCATTTGAGACCAGCCTAGCCAAAATGGTAAAACTTTGTCTCCACAAAAAAAAAAAAAAAAAAAAAAAAAAAAAATTAGCCAGGTGTGGTGGCACAAGCCTGTAGTTCCAGCTACTCGGGAGGCTGAGGCATGAGAATTGCTTGAATCTTGGAGGTGGAGGTTGCAGTGAGCTGAGATCACGCCACTGCACTCCAGCTTGCATGACAGAGCGAAATACCATCTCAAACAAACAAAAAACTGTCTATATATGGAAAATGTGGTAATCTTAGTTAAAATTATTATCTCGTGACAAAGATGCTCTCCTTTTGGCCCAAACTTGAGTCAGGCTCTTCCAAATTCTCTGCTCAACTAGGCCGTCAGCCTTTCCTCTGTCTTTGTAGAACCCAATTTGAGCAAGAATCCTGCTTAGTCAGGTTAGCGAAAATGTCCCACACCCTTTGTATCTGTTCTTACTCCCAACCCAGTATCTTTTCACCCTGGCCTCTCTTCAGCAAGTTTTGTTGTGTCCTTCTAATGAGATTCCCTCATAACCCCAATGCTTCCTCTTAAAAACTTTCCCTCTACTGACTCACCACTCATTCTCCCTACCACTGCAAAACCCCATTGCAGTGCTTCTTATACCTAGTCTCCCAATAAAGTAATCCTCGCTACCTTTAATAAGCATCATGAATAATTTTTTAACACTAGCTAAGGAAAAATCTGTCCTAATTTTTAGGTAGTTCTAATCAAAGGTAGTTCATATATGTTGGATATGTTTTAGAAATGTCTGTCAGAGCTGAACAAGTAATTTTTTTTCTTAAAATTTTAAGACACTGAAGTTTTTAAACAGTAGGAAAATTAATAAAGCAACATTTCTGAATTACAAAGGAGGTTTTAAAACCTGTATTACAAAATACCTAGAGTATAAGGAGAGAAAATCAGTGATGCCTATTAAAAGAAAAACTCTAGATAAATCAAATTTAAGTTTAATTGAGCAAAGAACGAGTCTCAAATTGGGCAGCTCCCAGAACCAGAATAGGTTCAGAGATACCCTGGCATATGGTCTGATAATATTTATGGACAGAAAAAGGAAAGTGACATACAGAAAACAGAGAGTGAGTGATGTACAGAAACAGCGGGATTGGTTAGAGCTTGGCGTTTGCTTTATTTAAACACAGTTTGAACAGCTGACTTCCTGTGACTTGCTAAAAATCTGTGGTTGGTGTAAGAATAGTCTATTTACACATCTAGTTAGGCTGCAGTTTACTTTGTGAGGGGAAACCTTTAGGTCAAACTTAAAATATTATTATGTAAGGAGGCAGACTGAGGCTAAATTTGTGCCCAATTTGCCTGCCTTTCTCTTTTACTTAGTGAAATGTGAAATGAAAGTAAATCTGAGGGCCCCCAACTCACTAAGCCAAAGGGAAAAGACAAGCTGGGAACTGCGTCTCAGAAACCTGCCTCCCATTTTGTTCCCAAATAAGACAGCTACAAAGACCAAAAAAAGCTATATATCTCCCTCACAATTCCCCCACTCAGAAATTCCTTGTGGGCTCCAAGATCTTTTTTTTTTTTTCTGAGACAGAGTTTCGCTCTTGTTACCCAGGCTGGAGTGCAATGGCGCGATCTCGGCTCACCGCAACCTCCACCTCCCGGGTTCAGGCAATTCTCCTGCCTCAGCCTCCTGAGTAGCTGGGATTACAGGCACGCGCCACCACGCCCAGCTAATTTTTTGTATTTTTAGTAGAGACGGGGTTTCACCATGTTGACCAGGATGGTCTCGATCTCTTGACCTCGTGATCCACCCGCCTCAGACTCCCAAAGTGCTGGGATTACAGGCTTGAGCCACCGCGCCCAGCCGGCCCCAAGATCTTTACCCTGTAACAGTTCTGTTGAATTTTAACCCAGCAATGTAAATTAATAGCTTTATCTTTACACGTACAGGACAAAGGACAGAACTCAAAGTCATCCCTCTGCTCACCTAAGACAAAATCGTATCTGATGGCTTCCCGTACACTATGTTTATTTCGTCTTATGCAGAAATGTAGATTCACTAAGCTAGATGAATCCGTAAGTGACCTATTCCTCTGCCCCCCTCTCACAATGTGAATGGCTGATCAAAGATTCAAAAGGATGCAACCGTTTCTTGTTTACCCATACCTTTTGTCTTTTATCTACCCACACCTTTTAAAATTTCTACCTCTTTCCCCAATATCTGCCCATTCCCCTTTAAATACTGAAGCCCTCAAAATCATTTTTGGAGAACCCCGGCAAACTAAACTTCTAAATTGAGACCTGTCTCAGATACTTTCTGGTTTACCAAAGCATAAAAAGACATTCAGAATTTAAACAGCATCAGAAATACTGATCAATATTCTAGGAGAAAATAATTTCTGGTAATCACTATTCAAGATGAAGCTCCAAGGCAAACTGCTGAGTCCATGGAAGGACGAAAATTACAATTAAGAGCTTTGTAGCTATCAAACCTCTGCTTCTTACCCTAACTTCAGAGCAGGGATTCTACAGCCCACATCCAGAGCTTCTTTCAGAAATAATTCAGGCTATTTCTTCTTTATTCTCCCCAAGTAAAAGATTTTCTGTATCAATCCTAGGACTATAATTCCTACCTACAAGGTATGACTGGAAATAAAAATAGCGGTGCTATGGCACATTCCTAGGAATGTGAAGTCATGGTGGGATGAACCGTGGGAGGAATGTACACTGAGAATCATTTTTCAATAATAATTTCTGTCACACCTGTAATCCCAGCACTTTGGGAGGCCGAGATGGGTGAATCCCGAGGTCAGAAGTTTGATACCAGCCTGGCCAATATGGTGAAACTCCATCTCTACTAAAAATAGAAAAATTAGCCAGGTGTGGTGGCGTGTACCTGTAGTCCCAGCTACTCGGGAGGTTGAGGCAGGATAATCACTTGAACCCGGGAGGCAGAGGTTGCAGCGAGCCAAGATTGCGCCACTGCACTCCAGCCTGGGTGACAGAGCAAGACTCTGTCTCAAAAATAAATAATCTCTGAAGAGAAGAACTACAGATGTCTGTAGGCAATCCAGGAATCGACTACATAGAGTTCATTACACATGACTAGATAACTGTCTTCTTTAGGTATGATATAGTATGATTATGCTTTTTAAAAAGTGTCTATTTTTTGTGGACAGACACTGAAATATTTATGAAAAGATGATGACGTCTGGAATCCGCTTCAAAATAATCAGAGGTTGGGTGTGGGAGAATAGGAAGAAATAGATGAAACAAGATATTAAAGCTGGGTGATGACTCCATAGGATTCAATATACTTCACTATACTATCTTCTCTGCTTTTGCTATGGTTGAAATTTTCCACACCAGAAAACAAAGATAAAATAATATAACTAAAATCAGCTCTGAAAGCCACACACAATTAATACTATTATGATACTGTGAAATATACATTTGGCTTTCATCTGTTTATTTCCTAGCAGGCAACTCCTAAAATCCTTGGAATCACCAAAGTGGTTAAGTATCATTTTATATGCTAGTGACTGACTGGTGGCTGGCAGTCCCTCTATAGTTTCAGGATGGGGGCTGGTCACAGGAAAGACCAAGGCATGATTAGAGGGCTGAGGTCTTGTCAGTCCCTCACCCCAACCCCTGGGGAGGGGAGAGAGGCTGAGAGTTGAGTTGATCACCAATGGCCAGTGATTTAATCAATCATGCCTATGTGATGAGGCCTCCATTAAAAACCCAAAAGGACTGAAATCAGCAGGCTTCCAGGAAGGTGAATGTGAGCATGCACATCTAGGTGCAAGGACGCTGGTGGACCCCAACTCCACTGGGATGGAAGCTCCTGTGCTGTTTGTTAGTATTCTTTAAAATATTATTTCCCTGAGTTCTGAGAGCTGCTCTAGCAAATTAAGCAAAACTGATGAGGGGCTTGTGGGAACTCCAATTTATAACTGGTTGGTCACACGTTCTGGAAGCCAACTCACAACTGGCATCTGAAGTGGGAGGCAGTCTTGTGGAACTGAGTGCTCAACCTGTAGGATCTGATGCTGCCTCCAGGTAGACAGTGTCAGAACTGAATTAGAGGACACCCAGCTATTGTCTGCTACTGAAGAACTGCTTGCTTGGCATGTGGAGAAAAACCCCATGCATTTGGTCAGAAGTGTTCTGTGTTGTAAGAGTGCAGCAGAAGAAACTGAGTTTGCTTTTCCTCTATATCCTCAACTACAGAAATTAAACCAGTGATAAAGACAAACTTGAGAAGTGTTCAGGACACAAAAGAAAAAGGGCTTTAGAGCCATGTAGGGGATAAATATGGGAGAAATTAAGAGATGCAATTCATAGCTAGTTGATATAACCAAAGGAGAGGTCTCGGTAAATTAAAATAGGGAATAATTAAAGGAATAAAAATATTCTAGAAGGCCCTGACACTATGGGTTGAAAAGCTTTAGATTCCTCCTCCTGTGCAATAGAAATGACAATGTTGTTAGAATAACACCTATAGAATTTTCAAGCAAAATTATCACTAGTTTAAAATATTTTACAATCTTGAATACATCTAATATATGTAATATATATAAGATATGATGCATAATAACAAAATGAACAGTTGTGAACCTACTACCTCATTTGTGAAGACATTTGTTTATCTATTTAGACCAATGGTTATAAAAGTGGAAGATGACCCCACCAAAGCGGAAGTAGAAAATATTAGTATTTGTATTTATCTTTTTTATTTATAAATACCAGAAAAAATTAGCTTGTAAATATTTAATATGTAAAATGGAATTGATGTCTTCACTTGGTATGCATATCATTTATGTGAGATATTCTGAGAGAAGAGTAGAAGTTCCATAATGTCAAAGGCTGCCTGTGGTGCCCTCACTTATCTGCCTTAACTGTAATTACAGCATATTGCAGTCCATGTGTGCTGCTAAAGGAAAACATCCTGGGTCCCCAAAATCACCAGGCTAAAGGAAAAAGTCAAGCTGGGAACTACTTAGGGCAAACCTGTTTCCCATTCTATTCAAAGTCACCCCTTTGCTCACTGAGGTAAATGCATTATCTGATTGCCTCCTTTGGAGAGACTAATCAGACACTCAAAAGAATGCAACCCTTTGTCTCTTATCTACCTGTGACCTGGAAGCCCTCTCCAGCTAGTTGTCCCACCTTTCCAAGCCAAACCAATGTTCGCCTTACATATGGTGATGGATGTCTCAGGTTTCCCTAAAATATATAAAATCAAACTGTGCTCTGACCACCTTGGGCACATGTCATCAGGACCTCCTGAGGCTGTGTGATTGGTGCAGACCCTCAACCTTGGCAAAATAAACTTTTTAAATTAACTAAGACCTGTCTCAAATTTTCTGGGCTCACAGTGCCTAATATTACAAATGGGAGGAGTGGCTTTAAAAGATTCCTACAAAATATCACTGAAAAGTGTATAGGCAAAGGTATGAACCACAAGAAAATAATGAAGTTGACACTTTTGTTTCTATAATAAGCTGTGATTGACATATTATGAAGTAAAAACAATTATCTAATTAGAACACAGTGCTTTCACCAAAAATATAATTATCTTTTAAAATCGACTGTGTTTTACATAAAGTACATGATATTAGCACACTGGTACATATAAATTATGTATCTATTGTATATACCTTTGTTATGGACTAAATTGTGCCCCCTCAAAATTGACAGAATCCCTAACTCCCCAGCTCTGTCTCAAATGCAGTCAGGGTGAAGACTGCATTTGGAGACAGGGTGTTTAATAAGGTAATTAAGGTTAAATGAAGGTAAGAGTGGGCCCCTAATCTAATACAACTGGTACCCTTACAAGAGGAAGAAAGAGATCCCCTCCCCCCCAGGAATGCATGCACACAGAAGATCTCCCAAGGACACAGCCACAAGTTGGTTGTCTGTAAGCCAAGGAGAGAGGCCTTAAGAGAAACCAGATCTATAAACACCTTGATCTTGGACTTCTAGCCTCCAAAACCATGAGAAAATAAATTTCTGTTTTGTCTTTAAAGCTACCCAGTCCGTGATATTTTGTTATGGCAGCCTTAGAAGACTAACACATTCTAATTTTATTTACATACATATTACTACATGTTATATTTAAATATATATTTTCAAAATTTTTTACTGATGGCATATATGAACAAAACATATTGAGGTTACTGGCACAGACAACTAAGAAGCCTTCTCAAATATAAAAGGAATTCAAAATACAACTCATACACAAATCTTCAAATGAAGTAACTTGAAGATATATTTCAACTGAACAAGTGATAAACCAAAATACAAGGATCAGAAGCATGCAGTGAAATCATTCCATCACAGAATCGAAACTAAACATTGGAGGAAGCACTTCTATTATAGAATGATAAAGTAAGAAACTGAAAACCTGCTCCTCCAGAAGAGCAATGAGAGCACTAGCAAAAATTGTCAAAATCAACTTTTTCAGAATGCTACATATTAACTTCTAACAATCTGAGGAGTGCTTATTCAAGAAAAACAGCTGAATCTCAGTAAACAGAACAAGCTTTGTGATATTTTAACTTGCTTTACACTCATCCCTTTCTCTCAAGTTCATGGTAGCTTGAAAACCAACAGTCGTATAAGCCAGAAGCTGTGAAAACCAGTAGCCTAGCAACCTTGTAGGGGGCAGAAAAGGATTACAATCCTTCAAAAGCCCCATCCCCAGAGAACTGTCCCTGTCTGGCAGTTCCTTGGAAGAGCTCCATATCCTTATTTAACTTAACTCAGAGAACACCCTGTGAGAACAGTTTTATCCTTAGGACATTTGCCAGAAACAACCAGTGGCAATTGTTTAGCACTGCATCTGCCTAGTTGGGACTAAAAAGAGGCTGACCAAAAACTTAAATGGAAAAACTAGGAAATGAGATATTCACAGGGGCTTTGAAAAGCCTTGACATACACCTGGGAATCGAAAATTTCATGTGAATGTGCAGGTTCTAAGTATGTCCAGGAAAGACCCGAGAAGGCCCTAGAAGCCCATCTTTGGCAGACACAGGCTCTGCAATAGCAGGAAGTGAGGGCTAAGGTACAACTGTAAATCATCTGCCCAACTGTGAAAGGTCCACTTCGTTACTTACATAAGAACCCGTTGGGCAAAGAGTGGGAGAGCTACTGTCCAAGTATTTAAGGAAATCTCTGGTCACTAGCTGACTGCTAAACAAACTGAGCAACTTCAGTGGCCACACGTTAACAAATAACACAGACTTTACAGAATGGAACCAGAAAGTCACTAAACAAATAGCAACAACAACAGCATAAACAAAAACCCCTTAAGGTTATATAATTCAATTATATATTGCATATTATTTAATATAAATATAATATTCTAAATATTCAGTTTCAACAAAAAAAATTATGAGACATACAAAAGTATGGCATAAGCACAGCAAAAAAAAGAGACGTCAGCTGGGTTCAATGGCTCATGCCTATAATCTCAGCACTCTGGGAGGCCAAGGTGAGCAAATTGCTTGAGCTCAGGAGTTCGAGTCCAGCCTGGGCAACATGGCAAAACCCTGTCTCTGCAAACAAATTAGCCAGGCTTGGTGGTATACGCCTGTTGTCCCAGCTACTCGGGAGGCTGAAGTGAGTGAATCACTTGAGCCTGGGTAAGGTCGAGGCTGCCATAAGCCATGAGTGTACCACGGCACTCCAGACTGGGTGACAGAGCAAGATGCCATCTCAAAAAAGAAAAAGAGAAGTCAATGGAAACCATCCCTAAGGAAGACATGTTGAATTTATTAGACAGAGATTTCAAATCAGTTATTATAAATATGCTTTACAAATAGTCATAATATAAATTTTTATATTTATATTACAAATATGAATATTAATATTAATATCAAATTGGCGATAAGTATGCTTTAAAATATTTATAATCCATGTAATTCCACAACATGGATTAACTTTGAGAACACTATGTGAAGTCTGTCCATTATAAAAAAATAAATACTGTATGATCCACATAGATGAGGTATATAGAGTAGTCACTCACAGAAACAGAAAAGAGAATGGTAACTGCCAGGGACTGAGGAAGGGAGAAAGAAACAAGGAACTGCTATGTAATGAGTATACAGCTTCAGTTTAACAAGATGAAAAAGTTATGCAGACTGCCTGTACAACAATGTGAATGTGCTTAACATTACTGAACTGTACACATAAAAGTGGTAAAAAATGGCACTTTTTCTGTTACATGTATTTTACTAAAATTAAAAAAAATGAAAGAAAATTATGTCTAAAGAATTACAAGAAAGGATGAGAATGATGTCTTGACAAATTGAGAATATAAACAAAGATAAATAATAAAAATTCAAAAATAGAAATTTTGGAGTTGAAAAATACAGTAATTTGAATGGAAAAATTCACCAGAGGGGCTAAATGACAATTTTAGCTGGCAGAAGAAATAATCAATGAACTTGAAGACAGGTAACTGAGATGATCCTGTCTGAAGAACAGAAAGAAAAAAGGCTTTAAAAAAAGTAAACAGCATTTTAGAGACCTAAGGGACTCTGCAAAGATTACCAACACACTGTATGCAATAGGCATTACAGAAGGAGAAGAAAAAGATAAAGAAACATAAAGAATACTTAAAGAGGCCAGGCACGGTGGCTCAAGCCTATAATCCCAGCACTTTGGGAGCCCGAGGCGGGTGGATCACGAGGTCAAGAGATCGAGACCATCCTGGTCAACACAGTGAAACCTCGTCTCTACTAAAGATATAAAAAATTAGTTGGGCATGGTGGTGCGTGCCTGTAATCCCAGCTACTCAGGAGGCTGAGGCAGGAGAACTGCCTGAACCCAGGAGGCGGAGGTTGCGGTGAGCCGAGATCGCGCCATTGCACTCCAGCCTGGGTAACAAGAGCGAAACTCCGTCTCAAAAAAGAAAAAGAATACTTAAAGAAATAATGGCCAAATATTTCTCAAATTTGATGAAAAACATTTACCTACACATCCAAGAAGCTCAAAAAGAACTAAGTAAACTCAGAAGTTCACACATAAACACAGTCAATCTGTTCAAAACAAAAGACAAACAGAAAATCCTGAAAGCTATGAGAGAAAAAATGCTGCCCTCCTTAGGCATAAGAGATCTGTCCCGAGCCCAACAGCTGGCTTCACAGCTGATACCGTATGAAAGGGCTGAAAGCAAACAACTGTCAACCCAAATTCTATACCGACAAAATTACTTCAAAAATGAAGGAGAAATTAAGACATTCCCAGAAAAACAAAAACTTAGAATGTGTCACCAGGAGATGAGACTATAAGAAATACAAAAGGCTGAAGTTAAAGGACAATAAACAGTATCGATACAAAGAAATAGAGAGCACTGGCAAGTGATTACACTGTAAACATAAAAGACAGCATAAATATATTTTTGATGTAACTTTTTATCTGATTTAAACGTTAATGGCATAAAGCAGTAATTATGGTTGATCCTTCTCCTTCCATATTTGCAAATTTGCAACCCCCAAATCAATTCAGGCATACCTCAGAGACACTGTGGGTTCAATTCCAGACCACTGCAATTAAGCAAATTTTGTAACAGAGTGAGTCATATGTATTTTTTTTTGGTTTCCCAGTGCATATACAAGTTATGTTTACACAATATACTATAGTCTATTAAGTGTACAATAGCATATGTCTAAAAAACAGTGTACATAGCTTAATTTAAAAATACTTTATTGCTATAAAATGTTAATTACCTGAGTCTTCAGTGAGTTGTTATCATTTTGCTGGAGTATCTTGCCCCAGTATTGATGGCCGATGACTAATCAGAGTGATGGATGCTGAAAGTTAGGGTGGCTGTGGCAATTTCTTAAAATAAGACAACAGTAAAATTTGCTTCATCTATTGACCCTTCCTTTCATGAAAGAATTCCCTATAGCCTACACTGATGTCTGACAGCATTTTACCCACTGGAGAATTTCTTTCAAAATTGAAGTCAATCCTCTCGAACCCTGCTGCTGCCTTTTATCAACTATGTTCATGTAATATTCTAAATAATTCAGAATTTCAACAAGGTTCACAGCAACAAGGTTTTCATTTCAACAAGTTCATAGCATCTTCACCGGGAGGGGGTTCCATTTCAAGAAACTCACTTTCTTTATTCATCCATAAGCAGCAGCTCCTCATCTGTTCAAATTTTGTCATGAGATTGCAGTACTTCAGTCACATCTTCGAGCTCTAATTCTAGTTCTATTGCTACTTCTACCACACATCTGCAGTAACTTCTTCCACGGAAGTCCTGAACCCCTCTAAGTCATCCATGAGGTCTAGAATCAACACCTCCTGAACCCCTGTTAATGTTGATATTTTGATCTTCTCCCATGAATCATGAATGTTCTTAATAGCATCAAGAATGGTGAATCTTTTCTAGAGGTTTTAAATTACTTTGCCCTGATGCATGAGAGGAATCACAATCTATGGTAGCAATAGCCTTAAAAAAATGTGTTTCTTAAATAATAAGACTTAAAAGTTGAAATGACTCCTTGATCCATGGGCTGCAGAATGGATGTTGTTTTAGAAGGCATGAAAACAGTATTAATCTCCTTGTAAATCTCCATCACAATTCCTGGGTGGCCAGAAGCACTGACAATGAGCAGTAATATTTTCAAAATAATCTTTTCTTCTGAGAAGTAGGTTTCAACAGGGGGCTTAAAGTATTCAGTAAAACTATGCTATAATCAGATGTGCTGTCACCGAGGCTTTGTTGTTCCATTTACAGAACAAACGCAGAGTAGATTCTGCATCATTCTTAAGGCCTTAGGGTTTTCAGAATGGTCAGTGAGCACTGGCTTCATCTTAAAATCACTGGCTGTATTATCTCCTAACAAGAGTTAGCCTGCTGTTTGAAGCTTTGAAGCCAGGTATTGACTTCTCTAGCTATGAAAGTCCTAGATGACATTTCTTCCAACAAAACATAAGACTATTTCATCTACCTAGAAAATCTGTTGCTTAGTGTAGCCACCTTTATCAGTCATGTTAGCTAGGTTCTTCCGGATAACATGCTGCAGTTTCTATAATACACTGGTACTTGCTGCTTCACTTTACACTTTTATGTTGTGGAAATGGCTTCTTTCCTTAAACCTCATGAACCAACTTCTGTGAGCTTCGAATTTTTGTTCTGCAGCTTTCTCACCTCTCTCAGCTTTCATAGAAGTGAAGAGAGTCAAGGCCTTGCTCTAGACTAGGCTTTGGCTTAAGGGAATGTGGTGGTTCACTTGATCTTTTATCCAGACCACTAAAATTTTCTTCATATCAGCAATAAGGCTGTTTCACTTGCTTATCATTGGTATGTTCACTGGAATAGCATTTCTAATTTCCTTTGAGAATTTTCCCTCAGAATTCACAACTTGGCTATCTGGCACAAGAGGCGTAGCTTTCAGCCTATGTAGGCTTTTAACATGCCTTCCTCACTAAGGTTAATTATTTTTAGCTTCTGATTTACAATGAGAGATGTGTGACTCTTCCTTTCCCCTCAACATTTAGAAGCCACTGCAGGGCTATTTACTTGGCTTAATTTCAATACTGTTGTGTCTCAGGGAATAGGAGCCAGAGAGGGAGACAGAAGGGAGAATGACTGGGCAGCTGAGCTGTTAGTACATACTCAACATTTATTAAGTATGCTGTCTTACATGGGTGCAGTTTGTGGTGCCTCAAAACAATTATAATAGCGACATCAAAGATCACTGATAACAGATCATCATAATAGATATAATGATAATGAAAAAGTTAAAAATATTGCAATAACTACCAAAATGTGACATACAGACATGAAATAAGCTGTTGGAAAAATGGTGCGAATAGATTCGACACAGGGTTGCCATAAACACTTTTTTTTTTTTTTTTTTTTTTTGAGACAGAGTCTTACTCTGTCACCCAGGCTGGAGTGCAATGGTGTGATCTCAGCTCACTGCAACCTTTGTCACCCAGGTGCAAGATACTTTCGTGCCTCAGCCTCCCGAGTGGCTAAGCTTAGAGGCATGCACCACCATGCCCAGATAATTTTTTGGTATTTTTAGTAGAGATGGGGTTTTGCCATGTTAGCCAGGCTGGTCTTGAACTCTTGAGCTCAGCTAATCCACCCGCCTTGGCGTCCCAAAGTGCTTGGACGAGCCATTGTGCCTGGCCTGGCATAAACATTTAAATCATTAAAAAACACAGTATCTGTGAAGTACAATGAAGCACAACACAATAAAAGAAGATATGCTTTATTTAAAGCATTTTTCACTCCACTCGATTTTTTGGAAATTATATCATTAATATAGTATGTAGTGAAATAAAAAATTAAGATAATACCTTGGGCCTCAACTTTTTTATCCTTAGGAGGAGGAAACTGGATTAGATGATGTCTAAGTCCCTCTCTTCTGACATTCTTTGACAATAAACGTACAGCTCCAATCAGAAGATCCTATGCCTATTGTATCTAGGTAGTAAATATACTATTGATCTAATGAATAACAGATCTAATTCTAAGTAAAAACTTCAGTTTTAAAGAAAGTTTGCTATGTCTAGACTAGTGACTTCTCTATTTTGGGGAATATATGTTTTTAGAACTGTAAATATTATTATCTATATAGAAAACTAATGTAGTATCCATGCATTTTATTTGCCCATTCACACAAAAATGTATTTGAAAAATGCACTCATATTTAACAATAAAGCCTGGACATGTGTCAATTATAAATATAACATATATCTGGTAAGAAAATAATTCTGTAATTTTCTTTCGAGTCTATTAATTATACAAGCCCTCACTTTCCTTCTAATATTTTAATGCTACTCAATTACAGACTTGCCCATATTCTACTGTCTGCCACCATTTGTTTATCAAGTAATTGAACCTATTTTTATATTTGTTCAACAAATTTTCAAAAGAGACTAAATTTTGAATATTCCTTTTTTAGACAATATTAGGTAGTAACTCGAAACATATTCTGTTTTACATAAGCAACAATTGCATGGTAGATCAAGGAAATAGGTATATTCGTAAATAAATATAAAATCAAGAAGAATATACGCAGAAGTTGTTTATTTTTTATTCAGAGTGACTACGCTAGTTTATATTTATATCTGCTATTACATACTTCACATAAGGTAATGTAAGGTAAGCCTGCATTACCTTAATATAAATTAGCTTAAACATAAAATAATCTTATACATTTTACAAATAATATCTAGATATCATTTTTTTTAAAGATATCATTTTTTAAAAGTAGGCTTTCTATGTGGAAAGCTAATAAAACTATACTTGGGTCTCCAAATTCTCAGTAATGTTCTACTTTATATGTTAAGTGTTGTGTAATTAAATTTGTTTTTGTTTTTGTTTTTTTTTTTTACTTTAAGTGAATCTAGTGGTGATGAAAACAGCAAGTGGCTTTCAAAACGGACACAGAAGAAATATCAGTGGATACTAAATTAACATCTGTAGGGTACTTTACAGTTTATAGTGTGCTTTAGCATGCATTGTTATCTGTTTCAACAACCTGTGAGTTCTGAGGTTTTTATCCAGGACTTGGACAAGTAGAAAGGAAGAGGCTGTCAGGTACCAAGATACTCAGTTCCTCCATATATATGTCTTGCTTTATTTTATATTATTTATAGTCTGTAAGAAACCGATGCTATTCATAACCAAACTACAGTGATTAGTACGTGGGTCCAGGGGGGCATTTACTTTAAGATATCATTTGAGGTTTTCATACTTTTATTTTTGAATGCTAATAAATTGATTGCCAAAAAAGTGAGTACCAAGGTCTACATCAGACAAGAAAATATCATTATGCTAGCTGCTTGTTATCAAAGATCAATTTAACAAATATTATTGAATCATTACAAAGTATACATAGGTGAAGACCTAAAATACATTGTGTATCAACTGAACAAATAAACAAGGTGACTTAGCATCTCCTACTACTTATAAAGCTGTCTTCTGTGAACTTGCTTCAAAACAGTTGTTGAAAAAGTTTAAGTGTCAGGGGAGTGCTCTAAAATTCTTTTTAACAGGATAACTATAAGTGTCTAATGGGAGAATCTGCCAGATAATCTGAAAAATATCCCAATGTAAATTAAACTGAAAGTCTAAAGATATTATATAAGAAACTACTAAAATCTTAAAATAATGTTCACTATTTTACTGTTCATAGTGTAATGAACCAGAGTAAACCAGTTATGGAGCCAGAAGGTAATGAATAATCTTACAAAAAAAGAATAGCAAAACTGAACCAAATCAAACCCTTACCTCCAAACACCAGGGCTCTTAAGTAAGGTAAACGTACTTTTTAAACGTTCAAACAAAACCCACTTCTGAGACTAAAAAAGAACATGATTAATATTAGCCATAAACTGGGAATGTGCCAGGCAAACCAGAATGTATGGTCTCCTGCTTCATAAGACACATGTCCCAGGCCATCCTGTCCTAAGATCACAAAAACAGAAAAAACAGGAAGCATGAGGGAACTCAAAGCACAGAAATAAACAAGATAAAAAAAATCTTTCACAAAGTAAGTCTTCCTCAATTTTACAAATCAATTTGCATTAATAATATCTTAAGTAAGGGTAAAAGGGAGGAGGAACAGATGTGCTTAAAAAAAAAAAAAAAGGAGGACTGGCTGAATAAATTCACGAAGCAGTCAGAGTCCAGATTCCCTCCCCTATCCCAGCAAAACACTGGAAGTTTATTTTCTCAAGAACATAAAACAGTGGTTCTCTGCACAGGGGACCTTGGGCACAGCTGAGAAGAACATACACTACGCTGAAAACAAGAGCTCAGGTGAATGCATATACACAGATGCTGAATGCAGTGATACTCCGCTACCCCAACCCTTCTTCCCCTACTTGGTTCCCAGAGTGTCAGCAGCCAGGCATTCATTCTCAAGGCAAGAGACGTGATTCTCGTGATTCTCTGAGGAATCTGAACATCCTAAGAAGGAAGACCTAAAGTTATTGAGTAGAAGATTCCTCAACCAAACAGCCCAGCCAGGCAACTCTATTGTGGAATTCCCTGTTGGTAAGCCCCACTCCTATGCTCATAGCTTCCAATTAGCCTTTTTGTTCCTTACAATTAAATATGAACACACAAACAAAAATATTTAATGAAAGACTCTAATACAAAAGGCAGAGACAAACAAATAGATAAAAGCTGCTTATATGGAAGTAATTTTTTTTTCTTTTTCTTTTGAATATACCAAGTGGTCAGAGAGAAAAGTAAAATTTTTAAAAAATCTGTAAGTATCTTTCTTACAGAGATAAGACATATTACAACTATGTAATAAGAGCCGGATATTGAAACATGCAGAGAAAAAAATTTTTGAAATAATAAACTCGGAGGGTTTTTAAAAGATAAATCTGAGAAAATCTGCACATAAAGTAGAGCAAAACGTAAAAGTGGCAACTAACAGGAGAGAAAAAATAAGAAAGTCAGAAACCTAACATCCAAGTCATGGGTGTTCCAAAAAATAATGGGAAAAATCATCAATAAAAAAATTTAAGAAAAAATTTTTGAACAAAAGAATAGGAAGAATCTTAAAAGAATGAGCAAAAATGCATTAAAAGAAACCCATGCCAAGGCAGATTACTAAGAAATTTCAGAATCCTATGATAAAGGGAAGAATCTGAAAGTTTTCAGGATAAAACAGGTCTCAAAGGATAGGAACTGAATGGAATCAGTCTTACCAACAGCAACACTGGAAATGAGAACGTGAAGTAAAATGGAGGCAAAGTACAATTCTGTAGAAAAATTTTTTCCAACCAGAATTCTATACTCAGTCAAATTACTAATCAAGTATGAGGGAAACATAAAGACATTTTCAGACGTGCAAAGTTTAAAACATTTGCCACTCATGCAAGCTTTCTCAGGAAACTATCAGGGAATTAACACCACAAAAATGAGGGAATGGACCAAGAAAGAGCAAGAAAAGGAATACAGGAGACAGGAAATCCAACACAGTGAGAGGCAGAGGAGAACCTAGGAAGGCAGCCATAAAACTGAGTATCAAAAACAACTAGTTCAGACTGGAAGCTTAAGAAGACAAAATGGATAGAACACCTAAAGCGTCTAAATGTCTTGACAGAATCAGACGACTGGTGAAAACGTAAAGAAAAGAAACAAGACAATGAACTCTCAAAAGATTTTTAAAACATGCGTAGAAAAACAAAAACGGGAAGAGGAAAAGTGATCATAGTTTACCATGTGGCTCCTAATGTGAAAAGCATTTACATAATAAAAATAATGTAAATATTAATACGGATGGAACAGAAATAAGATGAAGCTCATTTTGAGAGATCTGGGGTGTAAAAATGATACAGTGGAGAAAAAGGGAAGAAAAATGGTAAAAATCTTCATCTCCTGTTCGGGGCGGTCTATAGAAAATGACAAAAAAATTTAAAAAAATATCAAGAAGTGCAAAAAGCCATGCTATTTTGAAAATGCGGTTAATCAACTAAAAGCTAAAGAGATCAAGTGCAGAAGAGCGCATGGGGGACCCCAGGGAGAAGGAGATTTCCTTGCTGTTTTTTGTCATAACTAAGTAGGTCTCCAGATAATAAGTGTGCACAAAATTGTGTTAAACTATTTGATTAAAATAGAAAAGGAAAAGAAAAAAAGAAACAAGGGGACTTAGTGAAAGAAATCTTAAAAACATTTTAATTTAAATGCCAAATTGCTCAGCCCTCAGCCAGTATCCAACTGTTTTTCCCATAACTAAAGCTACACCACTGTGTATATCACATCACTTGAATATAATGATAAATTCTCCTCCATAGTCTTCCGGTGTAAAGACTGGGAATTTTCCGAATCTTACCTCAAGCAGAGCTGCTGCAGGATCACCTTGTAGACTTTTTCCCAGTTTGTCAACCTCATCTAATAGGAACACTGGGTTGTTCACTCCCACAGTCTTCAAGCCGTTGATGATGCGCCCAGGCATGCTGCCAACATAGGTGCGCCTACAGTAAGCAAGCGGCACATTCACAGCGTGAGACGTCAGGAGGCAGGAACGACACCATTTAGAAATAAAAACGTAGGAATGTGAAAAGATTATTCAGCCATCACAACAATATAGCAAAGAGGTACTATGTATTGAAAAGGCACTATGATAAATCGAAAGTTATTACATTCAATTCTAATCTTCTACTAATTCTGGCTGCAAGTTGCCCATGAAACACAACACTTGAGTTACCAGTTCTGGTTCTTACTCTTCAGAATTCCAAAATGTCTGAAGTACCCTATGAATTCCATGGTTTCCATGACTTTTCAGAACATCTCCCTATCCAATACAACCACCTTTATACACACTGAAATGGCTGCCCCATGGCCAGCTAAAACATCATCATCTTCATGAAGGAGATTTAAATCAGTTCAAAGAGTCACTCAGAATGTAGACCAAAAACAAACAAACAAATTAAAAAAAAAACTTTCGTCTCTTTTATTTTCAGAGGTAATAATCTGTTAATTACAGCAAGAGGATCTGGGGTCAACAGTATTTATATCAGAATTCCATTATTCTGGCCTTTTAAACAAAACTGTATTCATTGCAATATGCACTGATTGACAATAACTATGTTCATCCAGCTATATATTTTGTTGAGTGCTAAAATGTGAGCAGCTGCTTTATCATATTTGGACAAGAATCACCCACATAATAATGACAGACAGAGAGCGTGGCATGAAATAAAAACATACATGTGTATCAAACCAAAACAGGTGCCTTTTTTACAGAGACAGCAAAACTCAAAGCAGCAATTTACTAATTTTAATTACAACCTTGCTGTCTATGTTGCACAAAGCAAATGCTGTTTCTAAAAAGGCATAAAAGCCTGACTGCCTAGGAGAAAATAATCAATGATAAGTGGAACAGCCGCAGTTATCTCATGATCTGCACAAAGCCGATTCACAGAGCAGGCCTCAATTCTGCCACATGACTGGTATAAAGTAGGACAGAATAAATAAGAGTGATCTTTGAAAAGACAAGCAAGCCTTAAAAACATCATGGGAATGCCTTTCATCAGGGAAAAGTGACCAAGGCATGGGAACCAAATACAATAAACAGTATCCTGTTAATATAAGTAATTAGCACATTCAAGATTTCAGAATCAGGTACAGGAAAGACAAGACTCAGAATTAATAAAGCCTATCAAATTATTTTTCTAGAGAACTTACAGATTTGCCATTACTCTGATTTTTAAGAGTGGTAGGGAAGGGAATTTTTAAAAGAATCTCAAAGCCTCTATGAGTCATTTTTTGCGGCAGTTATTTATTTGCCTTTCCTTTTTTGATGAGTAAATCTCAAAAACTAGTACTGGCAATTCTACATCTAAAGTCACAGAGAAAATAATATTCTAGGCAGGTACCTTTTCTAAAAAAAATGGGAATCCCAGATTCTAGTCACACTGTATACAATCAATTCCTCTTACACTTTCCATTGCTTCCCAGAGCCTACAGAATAAGGTTCAAATTCCTGTCTGTAGTTTGCGGCTTTTCACAATCCAGCCCCCATTCGTCTTCCCAACTTGCTGCCATTACTTTCCTGCTTCATCCACAATCAAGATCCTATTACGCCATTTAAACATTTTTACCTTTGTTAATATGGTGCCTTCCTGCCCATAATACTTCTTTTCCTGCCTATGTAAATCCCAACAATTCTAATATACTTTTTTCTGACTACCTCTCAAAAAGTGATTGCTCTAATAATGCAATGCCTACAGCATTTACTGGCCCCATAATTCATCTGATGCCTACTTATGACCTAGTTTTTATTGACAGGTATGATAACCTCTTCTAAAGAGCCAGTGAGCACTTTTATGACACAGATGGGATTTTACCACAGAGTAGAGGCTAGATATAGAGCTGTAAGATTGTTCCCCACCATCATAACAGCACTCAAAGCAGCTTTTCATCACCACTCTTAAGGTTATACGGTACTAGCCTCTGAATACTAATTTGGGCAAATTACTTCACCTAAGCCTCAGTTTTCTCAACTATAAGATACGGATAAGTGTCAACCAGGTGGGTTATGTTAATATAAGGACCATGGCAGAACACAGGCAAAGCACACAGCACAGTGCCTGGCACACAGTGAGCTTTCCAGTGATGCTCATGGTTATTAGCAACAGCTACTTAAAGTCTACTTCTGGCTTCCTGGAAAACGTACAAAAGCAGGAATCCGTACACCTGAATTTCAGTCCCACTTCCATTTCTGCCTCATGGAAGCAACTTTTGCAAATGACTTTTATAGCAGACAACAGAGAAAAACATAGTCATTTCACCATCCACTTTTCCTACCTAGTCAATTAAAGGGCTTCCAAGGCCAAAATGCAAACCATTAAAATAAAATGTATAAAGAATCTGGAATATAAAAGAGTTTAAGTGTTGGGCTGGGCGCGGTGGCTCACGCCTGTAATCCCAGCACTTTGGGAGGCCGAGGCGGGTGGATCACGAGGTCAAGAGATCGAGACCATCCTGGTCAACATGGTGAAACCCTGTCTCTACTAAAAATACAAAAAAAATCAGCTGAGCATGGTAGCGCATGCCTGTAATCCCAGCTACTCAGGAGGCTGAGGCAGGAGAATTGCCTAAACTCAGGAGGCGGAGGCTGCACTGAGCTGAGATCACGCCATTGCACTCCAGCCTGGGTAACAAGAGTGAAACTCCGTCTCAAAGAAAAGAAAAAAAGAAAAACAAGTTTAAGTGTTATAATGTTAGGTGAAAATGACAGGATTACAATTCTGTTACTTAAAATCCAATAAGTCTGGCAGAACAAAATGAAATACTGACAGTGATTACCTTTGTATGGTAGAAAAAGATGAGAATTTTTTTTTCCTTTCTTTTTATTTTTCACTTTCCTACCAAGCAGGTGTGTGTGTGTGTATGTGTGTGTGTGTGTGCATGTGCATCTCAAACAGGAAAATGTAATCAGTTTAAAAAATATCTTAATGATCTCAAAAAGAAAAAGTGTCTTTAAGAAACTAGGATTTTAATGTATAATAGCATTTTAATGTATAAATGCAATTCTTCTTCTAGTAGTCATTCCTAAATCTTTTTATAGACTAATTTGGATGAGTGTACTCATCTAAAGGGCTGCATAACTTCCAAAATATTATAATATTATATGAATTCATAAGACACCTATCGAGCACTCACCATGTTTAGCACCATGTTAAATAAGCACCACAGGGTATATAAAGAAGATATACAATAAATCCCCTGCCTGAGAAAGCTTGTACTTTTTATAAACTTATTTATGTTTCATCTCCACAGTTGTATGGTAGAAATGCCAGAGGCCCATATTCTATAAAGGAGCACAATAGGTGGTGAGTTTAGAGAAGAGTAAAATCATGACTGACTGCACTTACATTAATGGAGGAAGCCCTGGGTTGAGGACTTAAGATAAACCTAAGGTTTAGAGAAGCAAAGAAGAGCTACATGCAAATCCAAGCTGAAAGAAGAATAGTGGGCAAACCATATTACATCTGGTATATTACGCTAAAAAATATGTTAGAAGCTAGCTGCTTCAGTTATTTTTCCCTTGTAGAAACTAATAATAAAATAGTTTATAACTTTACCATTTCAGGTTGCATATGAAAATGTATCAATGTGGCAATCACAAGTTCATTTTCCTTCTCATCTTGTTTGCAAGTTGAGCTAAGTATTTCTCACAATAATATAATTTTATTATCTAAATAAACAGCTGGTAAAGTATTTCTAGGATATTTAACTCCTAGAAATACTTTACCAGCTGTTTAATATCAATTAACTCCTAGAAATATTATGATCAATAATAGATCATAACAATAATATATTCTTTTTACCAAAGAACAAATGAAAAACAACTATGCAAACATGATTTCATAAAACTTCATCCTAAAAGAAGTTACTTTATATAAAATTTGCATGAATTGATACAAATTATTTAAATATAAAAATTTAAGTTGTAGAAACTTAAATTTTTCTAGAAGGGAAGGGGTATTTTGTGGCTTATAAAGTGGACAGAAAAATCACAATGGAGATAAACACGAATGAAAAATGTTAAGAAGACTGAAAAACTGAATGCGTTAATAGGGAACATAAACATTATTCTTCCGTTAAGCTACTCAAAATAATAAAGACAAAAATGAACTAATGTTTAGTCAGATCACTATTATTTTCTAAGTTTAAGATGAAATGTAAGGCAAGCCTTTCTTTTTCTTCCCCATCTCCAACCCCATTATCATTTAACCCTAAAAAATATTATCTTTGCTTGTTTTTAAAATCAATCCCCAACTTATTAGCAGCCTCCTTCTCATACACAGGTACTTTAAGCAAAAGGCCAGAGTTCCATAGTGAGAGTGAGTGGCAAAATCGAGAGGAACAGCAAGGGCGATAACAAAGCAGCTCTCTCTTTCCTTGGCCCGTCCTAGACTGTGGATCACTGATGCCTACTCAGAGGCTGAGGAAGAACAAAACTTTTCATGAACTCTTAACTGTGAGCACATGACTGGTACTCAAATGCCAAGACCTGGGTGTCTCCCAAATGCCTCAAGTGTCACATGGAACCACATGTTCCCACAGGCACACCCATGGTTGTGCTGGAATTGTTGGCTGTTCTTTCTCTCCTCCTCCTGTTCACCTTCAATTTATAACCCTGACCTAAGCGCATGCTCTGTCCTCACCCTTCCCTCAACAACTGAACCCCACTACTCTCCACATGCTTCCAAACAGGGTTTGAAATAAAAATTTTCACCAGGCTTTAATAATTTATGGGGTAGATGGGTAATATGTCCCCAACAGCACAAGGGCTGGCTGCTGTAGTAGTTAATCAAACATCTGTACACTGATGGCTAGGTAACACTTACCAGCAAGGTATATCTAAAATTAGGCTGAATAGAATGAGTCACAAAACAAATCCTTATACTTTTTTTTTTTTTTTGAGACGGAGTTTCGCTCTTGTTACCCAGGCTGGAGTGCAATGGCGCAATCTCGGCTCACCGCAACCTCCGCTTCCTGGGCTCAGGCAATTCTCCTGCCTCAGCCTCCTGAGTAGCTGGGATTACAGGCATGAGCCACCATGCCCAGCTAATTTTTTTTTTTTTTGTATTTTTAGTAGAGATGGAGTTTCACCATGTTGACCAGGATGGTCTTGATCTCTTGACCTCGTGATCCACCCGCCTCGGCCTCCCAAAGTGCTGGGATTACAGGCTTGAGCCACCGCGCCCGACCTCTTATACTTTTTACTTGGCAGCAATCACAGCCTCCATATATACATTTCTAAAAAGGTTATATTTACAAATATTTAATGGTTATTGTAACATGACCTCCTTTTACAAAAGACTCATAAATTCAATTCTTATTTTCTTTAGACTCAATTTTCTTAATATAGTCACACACACAAAAGCATATTCACTTGAAAAAAAGAACAAATTTCATATGTCAGTAAGAATTTAAACCAGAGATTTATTTTAATCCAACATTGTTCATAAGTAGTGAGAATCATGACACTATACATTGTCCATTAATAGGCAACAGAAAAATGCATTTTCCCCAAATTTGCCATATACATTAAGTAATAATGCTGAGAATAGGATAAGCATTTTAGAAGGCAATTTGAAAAATCAGACTGAAAGTTATAAAAAGTCATACTGAAGCTTGTAAATCTAAACTTGTCCTCCTGAGAAATTATTAATAGAATTAAAATAATGGTTAAAGCTAATTTTTTGTGAATGCTCACTGTGTGCCAGGCATTGAATAAGTGCTTTCTAAGCCTTATCAAATAATCAATACCAATGTGAAAAGAAGTAAGAACAAATAAGAATAAATTACCTATATGTTACGCGGTGATGATGTCTATAGCATTAATTCCACAAACTCACTCTGTAAATCCCACAGAATACTTACTCTGTAGCTAAAATTGTAAGATTTAGGCCCTAGACACAGCTTCTTTAAGTTTAGTTCAAGAGTGATGCCAATTCCTTTATGAAAGCAAACTACAGCCTCTAGTGGTACATGCAAGAATAAGAAGTCTAAGCAACAAAAATATCTTTAGAAATTGCCCGAAGAAATCACCCAAATCAATTCTCTACTCTGACCTGCATCCCTCATTGTTTACTAAAATCCTGTGATGATTCTTTTTTAAAATTTATTATTATTTTTCTTAGAGATGAGGTCTCACCATGTTGCCCAGGCTGGTCTTAAACTCCTGAGCTCAAGCAATCTGCCTGCCTCGGCCTCCAAAAGTGCTGGAATCACAGGCGTGAGCCACCATGCAAGGCCAGTAATGATTCTTTTTTAATGCATAAGAATTTTAAGTGAGCCAGTAATGAATCTTTTTAATGCATAAGAATTTTAAGTGAGGCCGGGCGCGGTGGCTCAAGCCTGTAATCCCAGCACTTTGGGAGGCCGAGGCGGGTGGATCACAAGGTCGAGAGATCGAGACCATCCCGGTCAACATGGTGAAACCCCGTCTCTACTAAAAATACAAAAAATTAGCTGGGCATGGTGGTGCGTGCCTGTAATCCCAGCTACTCAGGAGGCTGGAGCAGGAGAATTGCTTGAACCCAGGAGGCGGAGGTTGCGGTGAGCCGAGATCGCGCCATTGCACTCCAGCCTGGGTAACAAGAGCGAAACTCCGTCTCAAAAAAAAAAAAAAAAAAAAAAAAAAAAGAATTTTAAGTGAGCAAATAAAAGAGAATAAAAATAACCATTTCTCATAGAATAATTTCTGAAACAGCTTCTCAACCCTGTCTATGGATAGGGATCCCTCTGAATAAGGCAAACAGAAAACAAGATATTAAAAAAGCATCATATTCTTTTATAAGAAGTTCACAGTTCCTACATTTAGATACGTTCTTTAACACACACACTATAGGCAAGTTTTCTTAGAACTTACAATTGCTATGAAATCCTTAAACCATGAAATGTAAATTCATGCTTTCCCAAGGCATCTTCCATCAGATCAACAGAGAGATCAGTGAGAACAATGAATGCAACTTGCAAATCTGATTCAAATCATGTCAGATTAATCCGAGCCAGTTATGTTGTTGTTGTTTGTTTGTTTTGAGATAATGTCTCCGTCTCCAGGCTGGCACGCAGTGAGACAATCGTGGCTCACTACAGCCTGGACCTTCCCAGGCCCAAATGATTCTCCCACCTCAGCCTCCTAGGTACCTGGGACCACAGGCGCATGTCACTGTGCCTGCCTACTTTTTTAATTTTTGTAGAGACAGCATTTCCCTATGATGCCCAGACTCATCTCAAACTCTTGGGCTCAAACAATCCACCCACCTGAGTCTCTCAAAGTGTTGGGATTACAGGTGTGAGTCACTGTGCCCAGCCTAGAGAGACAGTTCTTATAGTTTATTTTTTTAATAGAAAGTGAGTCCAAAATGCAAGAATAAGCCTTGATAATTATGCTAACATTTATCCTTATTACTCATATTCATAATAGAAACCAACTTCATAAAAGGAAGTTTAGACTGCAATCCGAACAAGTTTGTTATAAGACTTCTCATCTTCTCCTATTAGCCCTTCCTACTGCAGTTAGTATTATTTTTTTAACTCTAAGAGTTAGGGGTCATTATTTACAGAATGTTCCTGGGCTGAAAAGAGTATAAAGACAATAATATCCAATCGTAACTTAAAATTATATCCAAATGAGATTCCAGGAAAGCTGAGGCACAGAGTAGGTACCCACTGTCATATAAATCAAGGCTAGTTTGGATTTATCATTATGCTTAGAGGCGATAGGCTAGCTGACAAGTCTTATAAATGCTTTTTCCAGTCAAAGTACCACAAATAGCACTTTAAGGAAAATAGATGTATGCTATGCCCAAGCTTTTAGGGAGCTTTGTCAATTAAAGAGAAGAGGAATCAGAGATTAAATTGAGAGAAGCATTCTACCTGTGTCCTCGAATGTCAGACTGATCACATACTCCTCCAAGCGCAATCCTGTGGAACTCTCGACCCAGAGTCTTGGCCACTGATCTTCCCACGCTTGTTTTACCAACTCCAGGAGGGCCAACGAAGCATAAGATTGGGCCCTTTAAGTTATTTTTCAGCTGTCTGACAGCCAAGTATTCCAGTACTCTTTTCTTCAATTTTTCCATGGCATAATGGTCATTATCCAGAAGTATCCGGGCTGCCCTAATGTCCAGGCGGTCTGTTAAACAACCCAACAGAAACAATTAGAATACATAAAAATTTTAAGTTAAAGAACTCCTTTCAAACACGACGAGAGAGAGCAAAAAAAATATATAGATGATATATATAGATATATAGATATATTAAAAATATATATTTTAAAAAATATATATTTTATATATATTTTATATATATATTTAAAAATATATATATTATATATATATATTTTTTATTATTTTTTTTTAATTTTTTTTTTTGAGACGGAGTTTCGCTCTTGTTACCCAGGCTGGAGTGCAATGGTGCGATCTAGGCTCACCGCAACCTCCGCCTCCTGGGTTCAGGCAATTCTCCTGTCTCAGCCTCCTGAGTAGCTGGGATTACAGGCACACACCACCATGCCCATTTAATTTCTTGTATTTTTAGTAGAGACGGGGTTTCACCATGTTGACCAGGATGGTCTCGATCTCTTGACCTCGTGATTCACCCACCTCGGCCTCCCAAACTGCTGGGATTACAGGCTTGAGCCACCGCGCCCGGCCCCTTTTATATCTATAGATATATATATGTATTTAATATATATATATATATATATATATATATATATATATATATATATTCCCACAAAATATATATATATATATATATATATATTTTTTTTTTTTTAATAGATGTGGTAAGAACAGGCTTGGATCCTTCTAAATGAGGCTTCTAAATGATCTAAATTTGGTTTGGTTTTTCTGCTTAAGACTTAGTGTCTCCAGAGATAGTAGGCATTACACAATTAAAAACTCAATGTTCATACCATTTTATTTGGAATGATTTTCTATTTATACATTACTAAGAAGTAATATTCTATAAGAATAGAGATATAATTTCTACATATTCTATATGTGCTGGCATTTGTTCCTTTTTAAAATGGGTGATTTTTTTCCCCTTAGTTCAATAGCAATATATGTTAATTCCAGAAAAGCTGATAACACTAATAAAAAAGAAGAAAACAATTACCCATAATCTCATGCCCTCAAGAGATCACCACTACCTTTACTTCAGTATGTATTATTCCAGCATGTATGCGTGCATTTACAAACCTACTTTTCAAAATGGGATTTTATGGGGCCTTTAAGTTTCGTAAGATGTTTTTTCACTTAATGTATTACAGAGAACTTTCACTGTCACACGTATTTTTCAGTAATATTCTATGGCTACTTAATATTCCATTACTTAATTATCTATATTCACTAAATTCCCTACTGCTGAGCATTCAAGTTGTTTACATATCTTTACACTTAGAAAAAAAATGCTTCACACTATGCATCACTGTAACTAAATCTTCCCATATATCTGCAATGATTTCTTTCAGCTTGTCTTCTATGAACAGAAGTGCTAGATCAAAAAGAAAAAAAAAAAAGATAGTGTAGAGAATTGCCTAACTGCCATACAGAAAGTTGTATCAAAGCCTCACCAGAAGTGTATGAGTTAGGCTTTGTTTCTAAAGCCAAGCTTTCAACAGGTTTACTAATACACTTTAGCATTTAAAATACTCAGATTAAATGCCAGGTAACAGAAGCTAAAATGAATTCACTAGCTGGATGACTGCCAGAGGATAATACACAGCCACATGATCACACTGACAGTGAAAAGAAGATGGGAGAGAGAAACACACACAAATCCACTCTTTTAATTAATTATTTAGAATGTGCTAAGCATTTTTCATAAAGGAAGAAAAATAGCGTGAGATGGTAATTTGGTTCCCAAGCTAGTTCCCCCCAAAACCTAGCTAAGCAGTAAACTACATAATTTAATTGTAGTGCTACTGATTTTAGTCAGAGTTCTAGGTGAGTGACATAGAAAGGAAGAACTAAAATTTCTTCCCCATTTCCTGGCCCCAGAACCCAACCAACGAATACAGAAATAAGTGAGAGAAAGTTTCTCAATTATTTCACAATGCTAGCCCTGGCACTAAAACCTACCACAGTAAACTTAAAAGAAAACCTCAGACTAATTCCTATAGCTGTAAATATTAAAATGCTAGTAAATCAAATCTGTAAAGAATAATCTACTAAGTCTCAGTGGGATTTATTTTAGTTATGCAAAGATGGTTCAATGTTAGGTTATCAATATCATCATGTCCAAGAAGAGAAAGTTTCCCTCAAAATATCATCTTGTACGTAAAAAGGTACTTGTTATAATGCTTTATCCATTCATGATTAACATATTCAGTAAGGTAAGAATAAAAGTCAAGGTAATTTAGAAAAGACTGAAAACTGTGAAGAATTTTCTTTCAAGAAATAGGCCAAGTAAAGACAATTTTAAAAGTTCTTTCAATCTTTTAAGGAAACATAATTTCCGTGTTATATTAATTATTTTCTATCTTTTCTATACAGGATATATTTTTCTAATTATTCTTTTACACTTGATCTTAGCCAAAAGGCCGAGAAGCGATTCTCATTATTCTTTTTAGTGACTCAGAAAGCATTCTTCCTGTCTTGAATAACATGTGGTGACATGTTATTTTTAAATTTTTAAATTTTTTAATTTCAATATAAATTTTAAAATTTTTAAATTTCAATATAAATTTCTCTGTTTACAATTTGAAAACTGAAATGGTATATACTGACTCCTCTTATTTAAGAGAAGAAAATCTGCAAACTATTTCCCACAACTCTTTCCTCTCTGCTTTTGATTACTATCTGAGACCTCTACTTTGTCGGTAAAACTTCTCTTTCAAAAATTATGAATGGCGGGCCAGGCTCAATGGTTCACACCTATAATCCCAGCACTTTGGGAGGCCAACATGGGAAGATCACTTGAGGTTAGGAGTTAAAAGACCAGCCTGGCCAACATGGTGGAACCCCATCTCTACTAAAAATACAAAAATTAGCTGGGCATGGTGCCAGGCACCTGTAATCCCAAGTTACTCAAGTGACTGAGGCAGCAGACTGGCTTGAACCCAGGAGGCAGAGGTTGCAGTGAGCCAAGATCACATACTGCACTCCAGCCTAGGTAAAAGGGCGAGACACCATCTCAAAAAACAAACAAACAAAAGACATTTAGGCTGGGCACATTGGCTTAGGTCTGTATTCCCAGCACTTTTGGAGGCCAAGGCAGGCAGATCATATGAGGCCAAGAGTTCACGACCAGCCTGGCCAACAACCCCTGTCTCTAGTAAAAATAGCAAAATTAGTCGGCTGTGGTCACAAGAGCATCTGTAATCTCAGCTACTTGGGAGGCTGAGACAGGAGAACTGCTTGAACCCAGGAGGTGGAGGTTGCAGTGAGGCAAGATCACACCACTACACTCCAGTCTGGGTGACAGAGCAAGACTCCATCTCAAAAAATTGTAAGTATGTATCAATGACATTTTCATGGTTTTATAGCCACACTCACAATTATCTAGACACAATCCTATGTAGTAATGGTTTAGGAGCTTAACATGACTCCTTTTACACCATAATTCACTCATCTCCAGTTCTTTGTTGAAATGCTAAATAATGGAATTATTTTCATCATGGATACACGGCTGCTATACATATCTAATGCTGACATACATGGCATCTCAGAGTACCAAGAAATATTTCAACTAGAAAGCAGTATTTTGTCATGACATGCAAACATTAAATAAACTAAAAAAAAAAATTTACTACCACAGTTCACAGCTTTATTTCTTGATATTTTATTGTATTAAATATTTTAGTTTATATTATTTATTATTTTATTTTATTTATTTTAAATAGAGTCAGGGTGTCCCTGTGTTACCCATGCTGGTCTCAAACTCCTGGGCTCAAATGATCTACCTACCTTGGCCTCCCAAAGTGCTAAGATTACAGGCGTAAGCCACTGTGCCAGCCAACTTTATTATTAATAGCCAAAAAACGGAAAACAACCCAAATGTCCATCAACAGGTGAACTGATCAACGAATGATGGTATATCCATACAACAGAATACTACTCCAGCAATAAAAAGAAACCAATTACTGTTATATGCAGCAACATGGATGAACCTCAAAATAATCATGCTGAATTAAAGAAGCCAGAACAAAGAGCTCATTCTCAATGATTCCATTTATATGAAATGTTAGAAAACACAGATTAATCTTTAGTGGTTGCTTGGTGGTTGGGAAGCAAGGAGAAAATAGGTGGGGAAGAAAGAAGGGATTATCGAAGAGCATGAGTTAACTTTTGGAGGTCATGGTTATGCTCATTATCATCTTAGGTGATGGTATTACAGATGTATACCTAAGTCAAAACTCATCAAAATGTATATATTACATTTGTGAAGTTTACTATATATCAATTACACTTCATTAAGGCTCACACACAAAAAAAATCCCACAAAAAAACCTTTCTCTAAAGAGAAATTAAGGGCTGGGTGTGGTGGCTCACGCCTGTAATCCCAGCACTTTGGGAGGCCAAGGCAGGTGGATCACTTAAAGCCAGAAGTTCAAGACCAGCCTGGCCAACATGGTGAAACCATGTCTCTACTAAAAATACAAAAACTTAGCCAGGCATCACGGTGGGTGCCTGTAATCAAGACTACTTGGGAGGCTAAGGCAGGAGAATCGCTTGAACCTGGGAGATGGAGGTTGCAGTGTGCTGAGATCATGCCACTGCACTCCAGCCTAGGTGACAAGAGTGAAACTCCATCTCAAAAATAAATAACTAAATAACTAAAGAGAAATGAAGGAAATAATCTCATTTACAATAGTCTCAGAAAGAATGATATACTTAGGTACAAATTTAACCAAAGAGGTGAAAGGTCTATACACTAAAAATTATAAAACACTGATAAAAGAAGTTAGATACATATAAATGGAAAGATACTACATTTTTAAAGACTAGAAGAATATTGTTAAAATGTCTGTACTACTCAAAGCAATCTACAAGTTCAATGCAACCCCTATTAAAATTCTAATGGTATTTTTCACAAAAATAGATTAAAAATCCTAAAGTGAATAAGAAATTACAAAAGACCCTGAACGATCAAATCAGTCTTGAGCAAGAGCAAAGCTGGAGGCATCAGACTCTCTGACTTCAAGTCATATTACAAAGCTACAGTAATCAGAGAGTATGATTCTGGCACAAAAACAGACACACAGACCAATGGAACAGAATAAAGAGCCCAGAAATAAACCCTATAAGGTTACCTAGAAAGTCAACCAATTTTCAACAAGGGCAGCAAGAATATACAATAGGTAAAGGGCAGTCTCTTCAAAAAACTGTTTTTGGGAAAACTGGATACCCACATGCAGAAGAACGCACTTGAACCCTTATATTACACAGCACAAACATTAATTTGAAATGGATTAAATACTTAAATGTAAGACCTGAAACCATAAAAATCCTAGAAGATAGTATATTTTAAAAGCTCCTCATTGGTCTGGGCATGATATTTTTGGATATGACACCAAAATTAAGGCAACAAAAGCAAAAAATAAACAAGTGAGGTTATAGCAAACTAAAAAGCTTTTAAACAGAAAAAAAAATCAGCAAAATGAGAAGTCAACCTATGTAATGGGAGAAAATATCTGCAAACTGTATTATCTGATAAAGGGTTAATATCCAAGATATATAAGAAACTCATGCAACTTAATAGCAAAAAAATCAAATAGGTGCTTATCATGACTAATCATCAGGGAAATGCAAATCAAAACCACAACAAGAAAGCACTTTATGCCTGCTAGCATGGCCATTACTTAAAAAAAAAAAAAAAAAAAAATCACCAGTAAAGGTGAGGATATGGAGAAAAGGGAACTTTTGTACAATGTTGTTCAGAACGTAAATTGGTACAGCCATTATGAAAAGTTACTAAAAAAGTATGAAAGTTACTAAAGAAGCTAAAATAGAACTTCCATATGGTTCAGCAATTTCACCTCTGGGTAAATAGCCAAAGGAACTGAAATCAGGATCCCAAAGAGATATCCGCACTTTCATATTCACTGCAATATTACTTACAACAGCCAAGATACAGAAAAAAACTGAAATGTCTATTGACACATAAGTGAATAAAGAAAATATGGTATAGACGTATAATGGAATATTGTGCAGCCTTAAAAAAGAAGGAAATCTTGCCATCTGTGACAACACGGATGGACCTACAGAACATTATGCTAAGTGAAATAAGCCAGACACAGAAAGACAAGTACTATATGATTTCACCTATTTAATACATGTGGAATCTAAAATAGTCAAACTCATAGAAATAGAGAGTAGACTAGTAG
The DNA here is from genome assembly GCF_048565385.1 of Saimiri boliviensis. NCBI lineage: Eukaryota > Metazoa > Chordata > Mammalia > Primates > Cebidae > Saimiri > Saimiri boliviensis. Next base: position 124,057,803 of record NC_133449.1, read on the forward strand.
TTGCCAGGGGATGAGAGGAGAAGGAAATGGGAGGTGATGGTTAAAGGGAACAAAGTTTCATTTATGCCAGATAAATAAGTTCAAGAGATCTACTATAAAGCAAAGCACCTATTGCTAACAATACTGTAATGCATATTTAAAATTTGTTACAGTCGAATTTAACATTAGATCTTATATTCAGTGTTCTTACCAGTACCAAAAGAAAAAAGCCAATAATAATGATAATAAAAATAATCACAAAAGAGGTAGGAGGAAACTTTGGAGGTGATGGATATGTTTATGGCTATGAAGATAGTGATGGTTTCGTGGGTGCATACTTACTCTGAAATTCACTGAGATGGATGTATTTATTAAACACATACAGCTTTTTGTATGTCAATCACACTTCAATAAAATGGTTTCAAAAAATTAAAAATAAAAATAATTTAACAGTAAGGCAATCAGTGGAGTAAATCTGAAATGAAAAATTGCATGAGCTTTCTGAGTGACAGCCTGCAAAAAGGGTGTTATTTTGTGGCTTACCAGTTGTACTTTTGTTCCAAGGAAGTTCTACCATAAGTTCCAAATAATTTCTAGTCAGAGCATATTCTGGCATTGACTGAGGCATTTTTTTGAGTCTGTGGAGAAAGAAATACACAGCAAACATGTTCAAGAACACAGAAAAATTCTGTAACAGAAAAATCAAACACATCTCTCTTTCTTGGTTAGATATCATGCATGTTTACTTAAACAAATCTGAAAAAGTTTTAAAGTATCCAGTTAATGAAATGTTTATTTATTTATTTATTTTTGAGACGGAGTTTCGCTCTTGTTACCCAGGCTGGCGTGCAATGGCGTGATCTCAGCTCACTGCAACCTCTGCCTCCTGGGTTCAGGCAATTCTCCTGCCTCAGCCTCCTGAGTAGCTAGGATTACAGGCATGCACCACCATGCCCAGCTAATGTTTTGTATTTTTAGTAGAGACGGGGTTTCACCATGTTGACCGGGATGGTTTCAATCTCTTGACCTCATGATCCACCCGCCTTGGCCTCCCAAAGTGCTGGGATTACAGGCGTGAGCCACCGCGTCTGGCCCAATTTTTGTATTTTTAGTAGAGACGGGGTTTCACCATGTTGACCAGGATGGTCTCGATCTCTTGACCTCATGACCCGGCTCGGCCTCCCAAAGTGCTGGGATTACAGGCGTGAGCCACCGCGCCCTGCCGTTTATTTTGTTTTGTAATGTAAGGATCACTACTCCTATCTCTCTTACCCACCTACTTTAATGCCCCTTCTCTAGTGCCCCCAGGGAGGAATTCCTCCCTTCTGCTCCGCTTTCTCTACAATGCATTCTCCTATTTTGTAAGACTTAATGTACTTACAAAACAAAATAAGACAGACACCTGCAAACTGCAGGAGAAAACAGTATTTCTAATTCTAGCCTGGAAATATGGCCTCACTAGTGTGTGTCCCTTTTAAGCTCACAAGCATAGTCAAGTGACACATATCTACTGGCTTACTTATTGCAATAAGATGTAAGTGCCTAACTATGCATAATACAATAATTCTATTTTTTTGTATCAGAGATGAATTAGGTCTGCTCATAAAAGCAAGCTAACATATATTTAATAACAAATGCTACTTCCATAATATATGCAGTGCTTAGCAAAGTGTTCTGCACATAATAAATGTTCTACACATATTAACCAATGTCAGAGGCAATATAAAATACCCATCAACTACAATTACCAATGTTTTTAACTGTGAGCCTCAAAAAGTCAAATACTAAGTCACTAAGCATTCAAGCAGGCTCACTACAATTCACTAATAAAAGAAAATGCAATAAAAGTTCTAAAGCTAAAAGTATGCAAAAGAAAAATGGCTTTCAGTTTAATGCTGGGGATATCCAGAAAATGTAATCAACCTATATATCCTATTCTGTTATCAAGGTTTCCGTGTACTTTGTCTTGTACAAAGAGAAATGGAGAGTCCTTGCCCTTGAGCGTGTATAATCTAGAGAAAAAAAGTCACATGTGAAGAATACAATGCTAACTGAACAAACATTACGTGTAAGAAAAGAAGCATGGTCCATTCTTTCAGACAACAAAAAGGCAGCTGCAAGAGTTATATAGCTTGACGGCACACTGCAAGTGGAAGACCTGTATCATGTATTCTCAGTATTTGAGAAAAGAGCAATGAAAGTGGTGTTTACCAGGAGTACTAAGAATGTTTTAAAAATTAGATTCTGGTTGAAGGATGAAGAAAGGGGAAAGTACTCCACAGATCAAAGATATGAGCTGAGAATCAGAAAAGCCATGAAAGATGAGAGTTGGCAATGAAAAGATCAAATGAGTAGGGATGTCTACAAATATGCTAAGCATAAGACAAAGGAGAAAGATCAGAGAATATAAAACAAATGATTCAGCTTTCATTTTGTGATCCAAAGTGCAGAATCAAGTTTCCATGAGCAACAATTTTCAGCATTAATAAGCAAAATGAAAACAACAATGAACAAATGCCTTTTATAACTTACCTCTTTATCTCTTTGACACAGACTTTATGGGCCTGCTCTGGCATACTAGATGTTCGTATTTTTTTCTCTAGCATGACAATGTCATCATTATCTTCATCTTCATCCTCATCTTCTAAAGTACCTGGGATATGTGTAATTCTCCTAATAGGGCGTATTGCTATAACCTAATGTAGAAAGCAGAAGAGTATGGTTTAATACGTCAAAATAAATTGGAAATTAAGTACCCAGGTACACATAAAATTATGATTGGTGCTGAATAAACATTTTTATGACTATAGTCTATATGTTTAGGAAGCGAAGTTCAGTATAATAATCAAAAGGCAGTTGTACATATAGAGGCAGCAGAATTGCAAAAGTAGACCAACATAAGGTAGACATGATTCTTTGGTATATGCTTATAATAATACTTGCATGAGAAAACAAATTTCAAGGAACTGGATACTAGAATTAATTAAAACATCTAGGAACTATCTTTCTTTGAGCTACTATTGCAGCCACTATTTTCTTGATATATATTACTTCTTATCATCTGGTGAATGAAAAAAATTCCATTCTCTCTCCTACATCACAAAATTTCTTACTAGCATGTTCAACCTTTCCAGCACTGGTTCTATTTTGTCTTCAAAGCTCTTCTGCTTTTAAAATATTTTTTCTTACCTCTAGTTCCTTCCAGTTACCTACCACAGTATTTACTTCCCTCCTTGTGAGGTTCTGCTTCTCTAACAAGTGGCTATAACCACCACAACCACTACCTCATCAATTACTTCAGTGAGCCCTTGGCATCTGTTCCCATCCTGCCAAAATTGTTCTTTCAAATCTAAAAAACATATTCTGTGCAAAGTTATGACCTTTGTGTTCTCCTCTATGATCTCTCTATCATATGTTAAAACTACCTTATGTGCTCCTTGAAATTCATGAATAAGCAACCATTACTGGAGCAAAATAATATACTAGCATTTAATTTAAAAGTCTCCAGAACATTTTACTTTTTGAGACAGGGTCAAGCTTTGTCACCCAGGCTGAAGTGCAATGGCACAAACACTGCTCACTTCAGCCTCAACCTCCCTGGCTCAAACGATCCTTCCACCTCAGCTTCCCAAGTAGCTGGGACTACAGACATATACCAGCATGCTGGCTAATGTTTTAAATTTTTTTGTACAGATGAGGTCTCACTATGTTGCCCAGCCTGGTCTTGAACACCTGGCCTCAAGCAATTCTCCTTCCTTGGCCTCCCAAAGTGCTGGGATTATAGACGTAAGCCACCACACTAAGCCCAGAACTTATTTTTTAACCTGGAAAATTTATTTATTTAATACATTCAAATATAAAAATGTCTAAAACATAAAGCAGTAAATAAAAATTTAATTTTATAAAAACATAAGTATTAATATATGCTTTTCTTCTTATGTAAGTCATTAACAGGCAAAAAATTATAAAGAATAAAAAACTGAACACATTATATATTTTTTAAAGTGAGATTTTTATAAGTATATCAGTAATTTCACTTTAAGACAAAAGCATTTTTTTATGCATTTTTCCCTCGACTGCTAAAACGGTGCTTTTCAACTCTAAAGGGAATGAAAAGGAGACAGCTTTAGGCAAACTCCAAATATTATCCTCTGATTCTTACTTTTTAAATAATTGTCTTTTGTTTGATCATTTTCTGGAGCACTTGTGAACAACTTTCACTTTAAGTGATGGCAACCTTTACCGAGAGTAAGTTGCAGTTTTCTGCAACTCCTACTGGATTTGTCTTTCTGCATATAATGGGTAATTGAGTCCCTGAATGATCTCAAGCTAGAAAAAAATCCAGCTTTCTGCATGTTTTAAACAGCATGGTGTCCTGGAGTACTAAATGCCAGCATGATGACCACTACTCCTATCTCTCTCCTCGGCTTACTTTACTGCCCCTTCTCTAGTTCCACTAGAGAGGAGTTCTTGCCTTCTGCTCTGCTTTCTCTACCATGTGTTCTCTTTGATGACAAAATATTTCTGTGCTGATGAACATCAAATTGCTAACATAATTCTCAACACTTCACTTAAGTCAGAATTCTGCATCTCTAACAGCCTTCAGAGAACTGCCATTTTTACATCCTGTCCACATCAAATATATTATCTTCCTAATCTTAACTCTGTCCAGATATAAAAATACTAAAATCAACAGATCAAGGTAGACGTCAAACAGATCCCATCATAATATAAGAGTAATGGATGATAATGGGGATGGGAAGGATTATTTAATAGCGGTGTGGAGTCAAACAAAAAGCTATTTGAGGGAAAAATACAATTGCTGTCTTCAAAATAAATAACATATGGGTTAAATAATTACTTTTTTTTTTGAGACGGAGTCTCACTCCGTCATCAGGCTGGAGTGCAGTGACCTGATCTCGGCCTCCCGGGTTCAAGCGATTCCCCTGCCTCAGCCTCCCGAGTAGCTGGGACTACAGATATGCACCACCATACCTGGCTAATTTTTTGTAATTTAGTAGAGACGGGATTTCACCGTGTTAGCCAGGATGGTCTTGATCACCTAACCTCATGATCCACCCACCTCAGCTTCCCAAAGCGCTAAGATTATAGGCATGAGCCACCATGCCCAGCCAATTAAATACTTTTTAAAAAATCAACTGAAGTTAAATGAAAGGAAAGTGCATATTTATCAAGCCACTAAAGGCTAGAGGGCTTAAGCTTAGAAAACAAGAAAAAAATCAAGATCTGACTAAGGAAAATGGAAACTTTTTTTTTTTTTTTTTTTTTTTTTTGAGACGGAGTTTCGCTCTTGTTACCCAGGCTGGAGTGCAATGGCGCGATCTCGGCTCACCGCAACCTCCGCCTCCTGGGTTCAAGCAATTCTCCTGCCTCAGCCTCCTGAGTAGCTGGGATTATAGGCACGCACCACCATGCCCAGCTCATTTTTTGTATTTTTAGTAGAGACGGGGTTTCACCTTGTTGACCAGGATGGTCTCGATCTCTCAACCTCGTGATCCACCCGCCTCGGCCTCCCGGAAACTTTTTATAAGCTGAAAACAGACAGATTTTGGCACAACATATAGTCCTTTTAGGAAACAATTTTGCATTACTTTCTTAATATTACATGCAGTAAAAAACTGTTATACTCAAAGACACCCATCATAGTTATTTGTTAGTGTTTATAATACGCAAAACATTGGAAACAACACAAAAAGGGAAACGGCTCAGTAAATTATCCTTTGGAATGACAACCAAAACAAAATGAGAAAAAATGCTTACATGCTTTATAAAAAAAATTCAGACAAGGAAAAGGATGAGAAGGAAACACCTAAATGTTATCAGTAACTCTAGTTAGGTGACAATAAATATTTTTTTGTTCCTTTTTAAATTCTCCTTATTTTTTTTCAAGCTTGAAATGGATTCAAATAAATATTTACCCTCTTATCATCATCTTGCTTGGGTTTTCTGGTTTTCTGAAGCAATTTCAGTCCTTCAATTTGTCTGACAAGGAGTGGTATAGTCATCTTGAACCGCTCCTCCAGGCTCACAGCATCTAAAATCTAAGGAAATGTGAGTCAATTAATAGGATCTCTCTTAGAAACATACAATCCAAAAATAGACAATCAGAGCCATGGCTTAAATTGCCAAGTTAAAAAAAAAAATTCTTATCAGTATTCACACTACACTATGGCTAAAACAACCAAATGAACTATATTAATCAGCAAGGTTGTTTGAGATGAATATCAGAATCCTTAAAAGATAAAGAAAAAAACAGGATCTTGGTTTTTCACTTTAAAATGAAGTTGTATGTTTTTAAGATTTAAAAAAAAAAAGCAGACACAGTTCAAGAGAACAGAAGCACTAAACAAATTCTCATTAGTAGGAGCAACTGGCCAATCTCCGTTTCCACAAAAAAACACACCGCTGCCGCCCACAGCCAAGGGGCTCTCTGGCAGTCCTGTAACTCTTCTCCCACCGGTTTAACTCAATTCCTGTATACAACCAAGCTGTTTGTATTAGTTGTGTTTGCTATTATAAAGGTTGGATTGAATTATTAAATAAACTGATAACATACGACAGAGCTGTTTCAATGAAAACAAACAAATGTTCTAGGATGATTCAATAAAAAAGACTGTTTTAAAAGTACCTTAAAAATAAGTGTGCAAGAAAAAAGTATTAGAGTTTGGGTATTAAGTTATGTAAACCTAGGATTGGATTACATTTCAAGTATCTTTAAAATTCATTTCATTTTAAATAAATAGAAATTTAAAATAACAAGTCATATATCAGAGGTGTGATTTATATAAGAAACACGGTGAAGATTCTAAGAAAGCAGGTCCACACACAAGGGAAGGGCCATGGCTCCACATTTAAAAATAGTGACTCAAAGAAAAAGAATGTCTATGTATTTAGGTTAAATTCCATATTTACCTTTTTTTTTTTTTTTTTTTTTTTGAGACAGAGTCTCTGCTGCCCAGGCTGGAGTGCAGTGGCATGATCTTGGCTTACTGCAGCCTCCACCTCCTGGGTTCAAGTGATTCTCCTGCCTCAGCCTCCCAAGTAGCTGGGATTATAGGCGTGTGCCACCACGCTCAGCTAATTTTTTGTATTTTAGTAGAGATGGCATTTCACTATATTGGCCAGGCTGGTCACAAACTCCTGATCTCAAGTGATCCACATGTCTCAGCCTCCCAAAGTGCTGGGATTACAGGTATGAGCCACTGAGCCCAGCTAAATATTTAGCTTTTTATGATTCTTTAACTTTTTGGGTAAACTGACTATTAGTACTGATTATGCAAATAAAAGAGCTGCTCATGTAAACAAAAATATAAAACAATCACATTTGAAAGTCAATTTAAATGTAAAAGCATTTTAACTACCTTGAGTCTCCAGCATATTTTTCTGGAAGGTCAAAACTTAATTACTCACTATCTAGATCTCAATAAAAAGTGACAAAGCAACCTAGCGTTCAAGAAGGGAACACTGTACCTGGAGTTTCTCTTTGTTGCTTGTTCGGATAATTGATGTCAAGATGTCTGGTAAAGCTTCCCTTGGAAGACTATCTAAAAGACGTCTCAATTTAGCAACTGCAGGGACAGACATATCCAACATTTCAACCAACTAGAAGGGGGAAAAAAAGTCTTTTAAATGAAATCTGGCATTATTTGTGAATTTTTAAAAATCAGATTTCCATCTAGGTTTAATGTTTGGGCCTCTGTCTTTGTTTTTGAAAGATCACTGATTAATATAGTCCAGGTATTTTACAAGCCTCAGAGGAAAAGAAAAGTACTTTCAAAATGTCAATCAGAATGAAAAGTAATATTAGCTCTAAAGTAGTTAATACTAATGTTTAAAAAGGTTTTGTAAACTTCTGCCATGATTTTTAACTTTCTATTGAAAAAAATGCAAATGTACAAAAAAGTTGCAAGAATCATACAATAACTCCTGTATATCCTTCTCCCAGATCCACCAATTGTTAGCATTTTGCCACATTTGCTTTCTCTCTTCACTCACTCATTATAATTACTGAACATTTGAGGTTAAGCTGCAGAATCGAGATCCTTATTCTTTCTTCAAATCTCTAATCCCATGACAGATTAAGGACCCTTGCTCTTAAGAACAAGAATATTCTCTTACATAATCACAATATAATTATTAGATGTACATTATTAGAAACACACGTATTATTAGAAATTTAGCATGTTTGACACTCTTATCACAGCCAATCAGAAGCTAAAATATTAATATTTAGTATAACATTTGTGTGTTAAGTCTGTTTTCACACTGCTAATAAAGACACACCCAAGACTGGGTAATCTATAAAAGAGGTTTAATCGACTCACAGTTCCACATGGCTGAGGAGGCCTCATAATCATGGAAGAAGGCAAAGGAGGGGCAAAGGCCTGTCTTACATGGAGGCAGGCAAGACAGCATGTGCAGAGGAACTACCATTTATATAACCATCAGATCTAGTGAGCCTTATTCACTACCACGACAAGAGTATGGGTGAAACCACTCCCATGATTCAATTATCTACATCTGGCCCCGCCCTTGACACATGGGAATTATTACAATTCAAGGTGAGACTTGGGTGAGGACACAGCCAAACCATATCAGTTTGGACTACCTAGAATGTGAGCACTGACTATGAATGATTTTTAGAAAAACAACTGCCAGGGTATACCTGAGAGTTAAGATAGATTAAGCCCAAGGAGCACTTTCAGTAACTGTGGTAGTCATTAGTGCTACTGACAAACTCCCCTTTTCTTCTGGGCACTGATCTTTCTAACTTCCTTTGAATATATTAATACATGTGTCTACCAGTATTAAATTGACCCATGAAACATTGTGGAAGTGGCAGTTCCTTTGGGGCAGAAGCACTATAAGCCAATGAGAGATGCGCCCCATTTTCTTTTCCTGCATCAAAGATAAGGGAAGCATGTCTTGAGATGAATCTCCAATCCAACTAGGTCCAAGTGACTCTAATAGACAGATAGGACCCCCACTAGTCTCAGGCATGAAGCATGAGCAAGAAAGACCCTCATGTTACATGACCGAGATTTCAGAGTAGTTAACACAGCAAAACTTAGTTCATACTAATTCACAAATGATATACTAAATCCTCATTTACTCAATTTAAATAAGATTTCTTGTGCTAATAATAATCAAGTATCTCCAACAACATTGTAATTTTGGAACCTATCCATTACCTGCCTAGAATCAAGGGAATTAAAGTATAATTAAGATGAAGCTGTTCAGGTGGAAAAAGCAGATAATGAAATCTCAATACTCTTGCTACTAGGAATTCACCTTATGAAAACTGAACAGCTAAAACTCATTTTCCAAACATTTACTGAGTACAAACTATTTGTCAAACCCAATACACTGCTCAGCATAGGATGGCTAAAGGAGGAAAATGAATTCAAGTTTGTTAAAGAAAAAATACCTGTAAGATACATTTCAATACATTGTGATAAGCATTATGTTAAATGATAAGTATGATGGACTGTGAAGGCACAGAAAGGAACGCTAACAGCCTATAGGCATTGGGAAAGCATAGATTCAAACTTAAAATTCAGAGATGAAGGCTGGGCACGGTGGGTCACACCTGTAATCCCAGCACTTTGGGAGGTCGAGGAGGGCGGATCCTGAGGTCTTAAGTTTGAGACCAGCCTGGCCAACATGGTGAAATACTGTCTCTACTAAAGACACAAAAAATTAGCCAGGCATGGTGGCACGTGCCTGTAATCCCAGCTACTCGGGAAGCTGAGGCAAGAGAACCACTTGAACCCAGGAGGCGGAGGTTGCAATGGGCCGAGACTGCGCCACTGCACTCCAGCCTGGGCGACAGGGCAAGACTGGGTCTCAAAACAAAAACAAAAACAAAAACAAATCCAAGATGGAAGAGCACTCCCAGCAGATAATGGAAGGCAGAATTATACAGACATGAAATAACTCAACGTGAAGCTCTTTTACATTCAGTAGAGTTAGAATTAGGGTGTCAATAAGGTGATAACTAGAGTTGAAGCAAGACAGATGGGCCCAAAACAAGTTACAAGTCTTAATGTTATACTAAGAAATTTGGTGTCTATCCTATAGCCATTAAAGTCTTTTACTCAAGGGAAAGGGATGCCCCAAACTTCTTTTAGAAAAGCTCAGGGAACAGAAAAGGTTCAAGACAGAAGAACTGGGAGACAGGAGGTTACTGAAGTCAATTGAAGAGGACTGCAGAAGTAGATGTAGAAGGAAATGAAAGATAATAATTGAAAATAATCTTAATGTCTAAAAAGAGAATTGATAAAATTAGTGTACATTAACTCAATAAAATTTATAAAAGTACTTAATATGAACATTAGACATGGATACAAAAACAAAACATATAATTGAATATGGACTGGGGCCAGAAGACAAACAAAAATGAAATTTGACACATGATGATAGTAAGTTGTATGGTGATCTATTTCTCTCTAAAAATTCCTTTAATGTCACTGCAAAATCTTTACAAGTTTAAAAAATTTATCTAGTTTCAAAGTGCAAAGAAGTCAAGACAAAGTGAAAGAGGCTATGAAGCTACGTCCAACAGAGGCACAAAGACCTAGGGAACATCACTGCCAAAAAGAAAAAGAAATTGTATTTCCCTCCATATCCTTTATTCCTAAGCAGTATATTCACTTATTCTAATTTTCAAACTGAAGTTTCTTCCCTCAAAGTCCTTTTGTTCAGCCCCTACAGAAGTTACAGATCCAGATTTTCTTTCTTTCTTTCTTTTTTTTTTTTTTGAGTCAGGGTCTTGCTCTGTTGCCCACGCTGGAGTGCAGTGATGCAATCCTGGCTCACTGCAACCTCCACCTCCTGGGTTCAAGTAACCCTGCCACCTCAGCCTCCCCAGTAGCTGGGACTACAGGTGTGCGCCACCACACTTGGCTAATTTTTGTATATTTTGTAGAGGCAGGATCTCACCATGTTGCCCAGGCTGATCTCAAAAACCTGTGCCCAAGCAATCCACTCACCTCAGCCTCCCAAAGTGCTGAGATTACAGGCATGTACCACTGCACCTGGCCCCCTAATTTTCTATTCTATTATTGTTCATTACACTCTAAGTATGGCTCTTCAAATGCCACATGAGATACAAGTACAACAGGCTATGAACACTTGCCCTACAAATATTTTAATGATCAGTAGTATTTATAATTGAGACTTTTAGCCATTATCTGATCCTCATAGATCTCTAGTTATAGTCACTGGATTTTATCAATAGAAAAGTAGAAGACTATGTTTTAAAATTTTATAATATGTTTCATTGGGGTTTGAAACAAAATGGGGTGGGAAGAGGAGTTTTCTGTTCTACCTAGAGTTAACCAAAAAACTAGAATTTTTTTTTTTTTTTTTTGAGACGGAGTTTCGCTCTTGTTACCCAGGCTGGAGTGCAATGGCGCGATCTCAGCTCACCGCAACCTCCGCCTCCTGGGTTCGAGCAATTCTCCTGCCTCAGCCTCCTGAGTAGCTGGGATTACAGGCACGCGCCACCACGCCCAGCAAGTTTTTTGTATTTTTAGTAGAGACGGGGTTTCACCATGTTGACCAGGATGGTCTCGATCTCTCGACCTCGTGATCCACCCGCCTCGGCCTCCCAAAGTGCTGGGATTACAGGCTTGAGCCACCACGCCCGGCAAAAACTAGAATTAAGGAGTCAAATATTTAATACATAACTAAAATGTGCTTCTCTTCCCAGCATTCTAGCTAATCCAGGTTTTAACCATACTTGAAATCAGTCCACCACAGCCTTAATCTACTATAGTTACTGCTAGACATAGTGTGATCTTGACTTTTGAAGTGATATACTGTAACTTATATAAATGGTGCCTAGATATTTTATTGACAAATAGCCTCTGTGCAGTATTTTATTTTTTAGCTTTAAATATTTAGGTTTAATAATTATCCAGTTTAGAGACAGTAGAAGTTGTAAAGAAAAGTATAGAAGTAACATTTGGAAAAACTTTAGAAAGGGTAGGCCAATATGTCCTGGAATGATTTAGGTACAACCCAGACAAGAATAGATTGAAATTAATAAATGATGTTACTAAATCATTTAAATGTATACTGTCCTAAAACTTCACCATCCAACAGATTCATCATATCTTAGGATAGCAAAGGAACCAAAGAAAAATGGGTTTTAAGAAAAAATAAAAGTAACTTACTTGTACCGCATATTTGTAAAACTGCTCCGATAGTTCTCCTAGTTCCTCCCTCATTTTACAGGTGTTGGGAAATTCCTCAAGTCGGTCCAACTGCTCCACTTCAGCAATGGGATATGGCTTCTCTTTTAAGACCTGTACAATCTGGAAACGGCACAGGCCGGTAATCAACAGAGTGTAGTGGGGCTTGGGCCAGTTACTGCCCACAACCTGAACCACCAGTGCAGCTGTCCCGATCCTAAAAAACACATAGAATGTCGTATTACAAATATTCAATATGGTACACAGAAACTCACTTCAAAAAATGTTGGCTTTTCTGATAAATTCATATTAAGCAAAGAACATCTGAAGTGTAAATAAATTATTTTTTGATTTAACTTAGCATCCAGTATATGGTCTCTTCTGTCACTACCCTCACCTATAGGGCAAAACAAACCATCTCACTATAATCAGCACCTCTCTTAAAAAATTAGGTAGGAATTTTTAAACATTTGGATTATTCAGGCATAAAAATGTAAGCGAAAAGTAGCTGACAATTATATAGCTTAAATTAATGTTGCCAACTAAGAATAAGACAATCTTACACCAGGGTAAATATTATCAATCTAAATCGGTTTAAATATAAATAGCATAAACCAATCTAAGAAATCTCTGTTCCAACACCAGTTGTGCTACGAACATTAAGTCAGTTTTCTTACATAATCAATCTATGAAACTTCCACATACCTACTTTATCACAAACTGCCATCACAATCTGGGAACTTACATATATATATATATATAATATATTAAATAATATATCATATATATTTAATATATTATATATATAATATGTTATATATAATATATTATATATATATTTAATATATTATATATATAATATATTATATATATAATATATTAAATATATATATAATATATATATGCCCTTAACACTGACTTTCTAAGTGTGAGAGCTAAATATTATAGTCCACACACTGGCACAGACTGAGGAAAGCTAACCCACATCTCAAAAGGTCTCAACTTAGTTCTAAGTGGTAATCACGTCACCTAACAGGTGAAAAAGCTTTATTTAAGTCTCAGCTCCTCATCAGCATACAGAACTCTGATCAAGTCACATATAAATTTAATTCACAGAAAGGAAGGCTCATCCAAACTAAGCCAGTTGTATAAAATATAAAAACCAGCATTCAGAAGATACTTCCAGATCCCAAAATAAATAATATTTTCTCTCTTCAGCCAGAGGAAAAGCGGTAATTCCAGAAAAGAAACCAGAAGGACTAGAACTCCCAACACCCTGGGAAAGAGGTAATGGAAGAACACTTATCTCAAAGATAATAAAGCATACAATACAGTATGTGAATATGTGAGTGAACTTGCTTACTTCTAAACACAGTGAATTCTTGATTACTTCCTTATAAATTATTCATTCCGTGGATTACACATAGCCTTTGGCTTCTTTCCACCACTCTGCTTATTTTGAACCATGTCCATCCTATCTTACCTTTCAATCATTATCATGTTTACAATAAAAACTGATTTAAATAGGAACTTAAGCCAAACAACTGAGAAGATAAATTGGTGAGAGAAAAAAATCACATACATAAAAAACTTGAAATGATTTGGCAATTAGCTATTATTTTGATTTATTTGTGTTGTGGCTCCTTTTCTTCAATAGTAGGTTATATTTCCCACTTCCTGAAAGCCCACTCAGATTGCCTGAGAAAGTGAGCCACATCTAAACTGATTAGAGAACAACTTAAACCATAATTCACTGCAGATGATATTCATCAACATTTGCACAATGATGAAAGAGCTCACGGTTCTGTTTGTATATAAAATATCCACAGATGAGAAACTGGATCCCCAGACTAAAGGGTTTACAAAGTAGAAACCAAGGAGAAACCAGAGAGATGAGACAAATCCAAACCTCCAGAGGAGGAGACACAATTAATTGAGCTACGTCACTGCTAAAAGGTGATGCTAAAAACAGATGTTTTTTTTGTTTTGTTTTGTTTTGTTTTTTGAGATGGAGTCTTGCTCTGTCACTGGGCTGGAGTGCAGTGGCATGATCTTGGCTCACTGCAACCTCTGCTTCCTGGGTTCAGCGATTCTCCTGCTTCAGCCTCCCAAGTAGCTGGGACTACAGGCCTGTGCCACCACACCCAGCTAACTGTTTGTATTTTTTGTAGAGACAAGGTTTCACCATGTTGGCCAGGATGGTCTCAATCTCTTGACCTCATAATCTGCCCACCCTGGCCTCCCAGTGTGCTGATTACAGGCGTAGGCCACTGCGGTGTTTTGTTTGTTTTGGGACGCAGTCTCACTCTGTTGCCCAGGCTGGAGTGCGATGGTGTTGCTTACTGAAACCTCTGCCTCCCGGATTCAAGGGATTCTTGGGCTTCAGCCTCCCGAGCAGCTGGGGTTACCATGCCCGGCTAATTTTTGTATTTTTTGTAGAGAGGGTGTTTCACTGTGTTAGCCAGGCTGGTCTCAAACTCCTAACCTCAGGTGATCCACAAACCTCAGCCTCCTAAAGTGCTGGGATTACAGGTGTGAGCCACCACACCCAGCGAAAAGGGGTTTTCTTGTAAAGCAAATACAATGTTTTTGCTGTAAAAGGATTGTTCCAGACTGAAGAGTTTAAATTGAACTAATACTATGCCTACAAAATATACAGAGAGTTTAAATGTCTTAATTGCTTTTTACTTAAAATCACTTATAGTTGACTAGAGTATATTATTCCTTTAAAAAAATTTTTTTTTTTTTTTTTTTTTTTAAACAGAGACGGGTCTCATTATGTTGACCAGGCTGATCTCAAACTCCTGGCCTTAAGCAATCCTCCCATTTCAGCTTCCCAAAGTGCCAGGATTACAGGCATGAGCCACTGTGCCCAGCCTAGAATATACCCCTTTTAAAGAAAAACATGATCTGTGAAATTATAGATGGCTAGAAACAGAGTACCTGGTGAAAGGCATTTTGGGTGAAAAACATCGTGAAAAAGAATCTATTGTATATTGGGCTCTAGGTTTTATATATACAAATAGGTAAATAAAATATTCAACTAATACTTTCCTTCTATGATACACAAAAGATCGTATATCATACAAAAGGTTGTATATCAAGTTATCATTTACAAAAGGTTGTATATCAAGTCAGTCATTTTTCTAAACATTGACTTTTCTACTATATGTGTATTATTACGTATGATCAAAAGGCAGCATTTTAATTTTGCAACAGATCCAAATTTATACATCCCAATGTGTGGTGTCCTTCTCTTTAGGTAGTAGCTTGGTAATTCTATCCTCTAATTATTATGATATTGTTCAAAGAAGTTTTGAAACTCCTAACTTGAATCTACTTTAGGTAGTAGCTCAGTAATTCTATCCTTTAGGTAGTAGCTCAGTAATTCTATCCTCTAATTATGATGATATTGTTCAAAGAAGTTTTGAAACTCCTAACTTGAATCTACCCTCAAAGTCTGTAAAATACTGTTTTAATCCAACTGACATCTGACTACAATGGTTATAATTTGTGTAATTTGAAAACTAACTAAATAATATAAGAGTTCCAAATATGTTTAAGAACCATCAACTGGCCGGGCGTGGTGGCTCAAGCCTGTAATCCCAGCACTTTGGGAGGCCGAGGCGGGTGGATCACGAGGTCAAGAGATCAAGACCATCCTGGTCAGCAAGGTGAAACCCCGTCTCTACTAAAAATACAGAAAGTTAGCTGGGCATGGTGGTGCGTGCCTGTAATCCCAGCTACTCAGGAGGCTGAGACAGGAGAATTGCCTGAACCCAGGAGGCGGAGGTTGCGGTGAGCCGAGATCGCGCCATTGCACTCCAGCCATCAACTGCAGTAGTGGGAAAATCTAAAAGCAGCACTACTGGAAAAAGCAGTTTTCCAAGATGAGGATATCATGTAAATATCTAATTCTGGCCTATATGCCCAGCACTTGATTTTCTTTTTCCCATATGGACAGAATCTTCCTCTGTCAAAAGTGGTGTGATCATAGTTCACTGCAGCTTCAATCACCTGGGCTCAATTAATCCTCCCATCTCAGTATCATGAGTAGTTTTGACTACAGGCATGTGCCAGCAGACCCAGCCACTTTTTAAACATTTTTTTACTTGAAGCCCTTGATTTTTCTTGGAATTTTTATTCTTCCAAGACCTTCCTGCAATGATGCTAGCCCCATTCAGCCCATGTTGGAATAATATGGGGCCTCCCCGCTCCTCTCTTTAATCCCCCTTTGTGAAAATCTACATTTAAAACTATCCATTTGGGGAATAATCATACCACTGGGATATAGGTTTAGAATGATTTGCAGTTTCAAAAGGCTTTCATATGCACACATCATTTTACACTTCCTTTCACCCCACAAAGAAGATGGTATTATTTCCTTATTACAAGTGAGTAAATGAGATTCAAAAAGGTAGAACATGGCATTGGGGCTCACACCTGTAATCCCAGCACTTTGGGAGGCCAAGGCAAGTGGATTGCTTGAGTTCGGGAGTTCAAAACCAGCTTGGGGGAGCATCGCAAACCCCTATTTCTACCAAAAAACAAAAATTAGCTGGGCATGGTGGCAAGTGCCTGTAGTCCCAGCCACTCTGGATGCTGAGGTGGGAGGATCACGTGAACCTGGGAGGCAGAGGATGCAGTGAGCCAAGATGGCACCACTGTACCAGCATGTGTGACAGAGTGAGACCCTGTCTCAAAAAAATAAAAACAGAACTTAGTTATAGATGGTTACAAGAAAATTTAATAGAAATATATTTAAATTGAAAACTTAAAAGATAATTTAATAAATTAAGAGTTCCTTAATTATAGTTTAAGACAAATTTTACTTTTTTTACAAATTTTTTTGTCCAACACAATGGACAACAGGTACCACTTGTAGCTATAAGAATTATAATCAAAGGCCAGGCAAGGTGGCTTATGCCTGTAATCTTAACACTTTGAGAGACTTAGGCAGGAGGATCACTTGAACACATGAGTCAGACCAATCTGGTCAACATAGGGAGACCACATCTCTACTTTTTTTTTTTTTTTGAAACAGGGTCTTACTCTGCTAGCCAGGCTGGAGTGTAGTGGCACAATCACAGCTCACTGTGGCCTAGACCTCTCTGGCTCAGGCAATCCTCCCACCTCAGCACCCCCAAAAGCTGGGATTACAGGCATGTGCTATCATGCCTGGCTAATTTTTTTTTTTTTTTCCGTAGAGACGGGTCTCCCTATGTTGCCCAGGCTGTCTTGAACTTCTGACTTCAAGCAATCTTCCTGCCTCGACCTTCCAAAGTGCTGAGATTACAGGCATAAGCCAATGTATCCAGCTTCTCACTCTTTCTTAAAACTTCATTTCTAAATAGAAGAAATTCCGCTTGTATATCATGGACCTTCCTTAAGAAGAGTAAATGAAGATTTAGGAAAATCTAATAGATTAAATTTTAAAATTTTGCTATTATCAGGTAGTATTTCTTGAATGCCTAAGAATTCTAAGAATACAAATAGAAATAATGTATGGACAACTTATGAAACTGTGTATCTGTTATACATAAGGCATTAATAGTTTGTTAGACAAACACCGATGAAACTTAGCTGGAGTCTTACTGATAAGAAGCAAGCCAACAAAGAGGGGGACTGAGAAGTCAGCACTATGATGAAATGAAGCCATGTACCTTGAAGAGTGTAAATTTGGAAGAAGACTGGATGAACATCTTGAAATGCTTGAAAAGATATTGTACAGATAGTGCTAAATTATTACCCCTTTTCACTAAGAAAACAATGGGTCACTCAGGAGGCACTAAAAATGTAGTTCAACTAAGCAGAAAAACGCAGGGTGCCCTGGGTCAGCACGCCAGCCAAGTTCTATACTGCAGGCCAAGTCCAAAGCTCCTCCTTTAAAAAGGCTCCTGCAGGCAACAAGTCTGCACACTAACGTGAAGAAAAGGACTGTACTACTCAAAACTACCAAGGAAGTGGCAGAGGTAAGTCACCATCTGACCCTGCCACTCTGTGTGGCAAAGAACGCTGGGAGCAAATTACTTCTGCTGCTCCTTGAAGGCTGTGGCCAGTGTCACCTGGATGGTGTAAAGGAAACAAGAGACAGAAATAGAGACCGTCAGCTGGTCTCTGGGCTACCATACGGAAAAGCAGGTAACTGGGCAGGACAGATCTGTGCATGGAAACAGACTAATGCTATGGATAACTCAGTATTTGTATTATTAAAAGGTTTTTTTCAGTAGAGTATTTTAAAGGCCATATTAGAGAAAAAAAGGCATTGGAAACTATTACCAAGGAATATGGTACAATCTTTCCACACAGGCTTTTAAAGTAGCAAACAATACTTCTAGGATAACTAGATGGTCCAATGGGTTCTTATAATGCTGGAATTCCATGAAGAGTTTTCGGTGCATGTTTTCTAATTTAAATGACTAAATTTTTACATTGCTACTCATTTAAAACAAAGGCAATGATATGAACATTAAGGATCAGATTAGAAGTATCTGATTTAGTGATTACTTCCAAGCAGAAGAACTGAGAATTGTTGTTCTGGAGGGATTTTCATAAAAGAAATAAAAAACCTGCAGGGTGTGGTGGGGCTTGCCTATAGTCCCAGCAACTCCAGAGGCCAAAGCAGGAGATAACATGAGTCCAGGAGTTTGAGACCAGCCTAGGCAACATAGCGTGACCCCATCTCTACAAAAAATTTAAAAATTAGTTGGGTGTAGTGGTGCACACATGTAGCCCCAGCAAACTAAGTGCCTGGGCACAGAAGGCAAAAAATCATGGGAAAAGTAAGCAGAGGTTTAAGGAGCAGGGTTGTATGTTGGGAAACTAAAATCCAACACAATTTATCAAAGAGTACTTAAACTTGAAATGTGACCAATTCCACTCAGGCGATAACTAAAGCAGGTATGATGGGAGCCAAGATATTTTACAATATAAACGAATACTGGGCTGTAATGGAAGGTTTGTAGGTCTTTGTTGCTTTGTTCGGCTTTCTTTTATCCTGGGGGGCGGGGGAGAATGGTAGGGAATGGGGCAGTTGGGGGAGGTACCAGTCTCCTTGGAAAAAATCTGAAGAAAGCAAACGATTCTCCTTAAAAAAAAATGTACATAGTCACAAGATTTTGAAGAAAAATAAGGCATGCCTAACCCTCTGGAAATCCATTCAGAGTCAGGAACCACTAATTTAAAAATAAGAGATAACAACCAGGGAAGGAGAAGCTCTAAAATGAAAACACAACACCTGCAGTAGAGTTAAAGATAGGAGGTGGGTGCTTGGGAGATGAGTTTGAAGATTATTTGCTGAGAGCATATTATTTTACCAGCACAGTCGAACAATAATATGATATGAGCCACATGCAAAATTTTAGCGGCCACATTATAAAAACAGCAGAAATCTTAATATTTTATTTAACCCAAGTACTCAAAATATTACCATTCCAACATTTAATCTACATAAAATTTACTAATCAAAACGTTTTTTCAAAATCTGGTGTGTATTGTACACTTAACAGCACATTTAGGGTGACCAAACTCCCAGTTTCCCTGAGACGGAGGGGCTGAAACATAGGACTTGCAACGCTAAAACAGACAATCCCAGCAAACCAGGACAATTGGCCACTCTGGCATCTCAATCTGACGAGCCACATTCACTACACACGATTGGACCGCACGGTCATTTGTCAAGCATGGTGCAAAGTGGAATACACACATTATTCAATGTATTCTTCATAACGCAACTAAGAGATGGATGCTGCCAGTTTCTAAACTAGACTAAAAGAAACAGAGGTTAAGGCTCTCACCCAAAGTCACACCAATAGGGCGACAGTACTGGAGAATGTAATAGTAAGCCTGGGGCCTAAGAAATGTTATGAGTGAAGGAGCAGAGGTGACAAGCTAGGAAAGTCCCAGAAAGGGGGACCAGCGAAAATGTGAGCAAGAAAGGCCCTTAACAAAGGGAAACAGAAGTATTAGAGGGAGAAGAAAAAAGGTGGCAGGGAGTATAGAAGAAAGGCACCCACAAATAGTGCAGTTTAGGATGAAACAGGAAAAAAAACTTACGGAGCAGAGAATGTCTCAGAGAACAAAAATGATGGGTGAGAGAAAAGGGGAAGCCGATAGGAAGAAGGTGCAGCGGGGAGGAAGGTGGAAAGCGAAGGAAAGTGAAGGCAGAGATCACCTGAGAGAAAGAAAGGGTCTGGAAAGTTAAGAGCACTGGTCTAGGAGGCTGCAGACCGAGGGCGAGGAATTGCCGGATCGGTGTTGGGGGGTGGGGAGGTGGGGAAGGGATTCAAAGTAAATTATCCACAGCGACAGGAACTGCATAGTTTCACCAGGTGTCAGGCACTACTTCACGAACGATGTCATTCACAGTCATGGGGAGGCTCTCTGTCATCTCAATTCTGCATGGGAAGCATAACCGAGCGGCGAAGTCAGCCCCGAACCAAGCCTCGCGCTCAAGGCCGGCCGCGGACTGGGCCCGGGTGCCCGCAGGAGGCCGCGCCGCCCGCCGCCGCCGCAGGGGCTGCCAGTCCTACCTGTGCAGCGGCGGCAGGTCCTGCGCGTCGCTGGCGGGGTCAGGCGTGTTGGGGATGACGCCCAGGATGGTGCTCTGCAGCGACGTGCCCTTCAGCAAGCGGCTCCGCACCAGCTGCAGGTTGCGGGCCGAGTCCACGCTGGTACGCATGGTGGAGCCGGGCAGCAGGACGCCCTCGTGGGTGAGCAGCAGCGGGAGGCGGCTGGGGATCTGGATGGGGCTCACTGAAGACATGGTGGCAGCCGTTCGCACAGGGGCTGTCAAAATGAGCCGGACAGACAGCTGCCCGCTACCTACCCGGCTACCTACAAACCTCAGAGCCGCCTACGAGCCTCCTTTTCCGGCTCCGCGCTACGGTCAGCCCCCGGGTCCAAACGCCGTCGCTTCGCGCTGCCCTCTCGCGGAGCCTCCCGGTAAGACTTGCGCGTCGTACATATGCGAAAAGAGGCGCACCAAAGAGCCGCCCTCAAGGGCACTCAAGCCTTCGCCTGACCTACAGAGTTTGTTTGGAACGATGACCTCATTTGAATTGTATATTCTTGAAGTGTTTTTAACTTTTGATTCTAACTAATGTTTGTTTGTTTGTTTATTTTGAGACAGAGTCTCGCTCTGTCGTGGAGGCTGGAGTGCAATGGCGCGATAACTGCGCCCTGCAGCCTCCGCCTCCTGGATTCGAGCAATTCTCCTGCCTTAGCCTCCGAGTAGCTGGGATTACAGGTGCCCGCCACTACACCCAGCTAATTGTTGTATTTTTAGTAGAGAGGGGATTTCACCATGTTGGCCAGGCTGATCTCGAACTCCTGACCTCAAGTGGTCCGTCCACCTCGGCCTCCCAAATTTTATTTTAGATACACAAAAACACAGCAGAGTTCCTATATACCTTTCACCCAGTTTTGCCTGTTACTATCTTATATAATCGTAATTCAAATATCAAAACCAGGAAATTAACATTATTATCATGTAAGCTTATCCACATTTTGCCAGTTTTCCCACTAATGTCCTTCATTGGATCTGGTCCAGGATCCAATATCCAGGATCCCACTCTATTTGTCATGAACTCTCCTAGGTATCCTCTAATCTGTGGCAATTCCTCAGCATTTTTTTTTTTTTTTTTGTCTTTTAAAACCTTGATACTTTTAAAGGGTATCAGTTATTTTGTAGGAGTTCATTCAATTCGAGTTTATCTACTGTTTCTCATGATTAGATCAATGGTATGCATTTTGGGGCCAAATACCATAAAAGTGATGTTTTGGCCATGTGACATGTGATGAAATGTCTTATTTAATGATGAGTTGAATCTTGACTACTTGTCAAGTGAAGGTGATATCCACCAAATTTGTTCACTGTAAGTTGCTATTTTCTCTTTGTAACTACTAAGTATTGTGTAAGGAGATAATTTTACATTTATTTGTTTGTTTTTCCTTCCATTTTTATTAGGTTTGTGCAAAAGTAATGGCAAGAAACTACAATTACTTTTGCACCAAACCAATATTTTAAGTTCCAGGGTACACGTTCAGGATGTGCAGATTTGTTACATAGGTAAACATGTGCCATGGTGGTTTGCTGAACAGATCAATCCATCACCTAGTATCAAGCCCAGCATCCATTAGCTATTCTTCCTGACACTCTTTCTCTCCCTACTCCTTCCTTCTTCAGATCCCATTGTGTATTGTTCCCCTACCATGTGTTCTCATCCTTCAGCTTGCACTTCATAAGTGAGAACATGCAATGTTTGTTTTTCCGATCCTGTGTTAGTTTGCTGAGGGTAACAGCTTCCACCTCCACCCATGTCTCTGCAAAGGACATGATCTCATTCCTTGTCATGGCTGCATAGTATTCCATGGTGGGTATGTACCATATTTTCTTTATCCAATCTATCACTGATGGACATTCAGGTTGATTCCATGTCTTTGCTATTGTGAACAGTGCTGCAATGAGCTTACATGTGCATGTATCTTTAAAGTAAAGTGATTTATAGTCCTTTGGGTATATACCCTGTAATGGGTCAAATGGTATTTCTGCCACTAGGTCTTTGAATTGCCATACTGTCTTCCACAATGGTTGAACTAATTTACACTCTCACCAACAGTGTAAAAGCGCTCCTTTTTTCTCTGCAACCTCATCAGCATCTATTGTTTATTGACTTTTTAATAATTGCCATCCTGACTTGTGTGAGATGGCATCTCAATGTGGTTTTGATTTGCATTCTGCAATGATCAGTGATACTGAGCTTTTTTTTCATGTTTGCTGGTCACATGAATATCTTCTTTTGAGAAGTGTATGTTTATGTCCTTTGCCCACTTTTTAACGAGGTTGTTTGGTTTTTTTCTTGTAAATTTTTTTAAGTTCCTTGTAGATTCTGGATATTAGACTTTGTGAGATGGCTAGATTGCAAAATTTTTCTCCCATTCTCCCAACCTACGTTGCCTGTTCACTCCGATGGTAGTTTCTTTTGCTGTGCGAAGCTCTTTAGTTTAATTAGATCTCCTTTGTCAATTTTTGCTTTTGTTGCAGTTGCTTTTTTTGCTTTCATCATGAAATCTTTGCTCATGCCTATGTCCTGAATGGTATTGCCTAGATTTTCTTCTAGAGTTTTTATAGTTTTGGGTTTTACATTTAAGTCTTTAATCCATCTTGAGTTAATTTTTGTATAAGGTGTAAGGAAGAGGTCCAGTTTCTGTTGTCTGCATATGGCTAGCCAGTTCTCCCAGCACCATTTATTAAATTGGGAATCCTTTTCCCATTGCTTGTTTTTGTCGAGTTTGCTGAAGATCAGGTGGTTGTAGGTGTAATTTTACATTTATTATTTAGAATTCTACTGTAAGAAAGAGCTGTTCCATCTCCCCTGTGTATTTACTGACTCATTTACTTTTGTATGTTAGTATGGTCTCATAGATACTTAGTTTTTATGGATTCTAATCCAATAATGTTGTGGGACTTTTTTGCTTGAATTGTTTTGGATTTGACCATTCCTGCATGTTGAGATTTGACTTGGGTTTGGCCTTAGGTTGCAGCGGGAGTGTTTTCTTCAATATGAAGTCCGGCAATGCTTTTGGAATTGTGGAAGGAAGTGAAAGTCCATCCATATCAGGAGTTATTTGTTGAGGGACTTCTCAGTGCCAGGCCCTGAGCTAACTGCAGAGTAGTAGACAGGTCCCAAAACAAGGTCCTACTCTCAAACATCTCTCAGTCAGGAGAACAGATCCATTAACATCTGAGTATGAGGTAGGGCAGACAGAACTATGTGTTTATATGTGTGCAACAGATAAGGGAAAGAAGAAATCAGGTTACTAGGTGCTGTGGGAGTGACACAAATACAGGATCTTAGAAGCTCCTGCCTAAAGTGCTTTATCTGACAGGATCCCACCTTCTTTCTTTCATTCACTGAACATTTTCACGTTGCTTAATATTCATTTCAGTAACCATTCACTAAAAATATTTTTTGAACACTGATGATGTGCTGGACGCTATTCTAGGTAATGGGGGATACATCAGGGAATAAGACAGACAAGGTTTCTGCTTTTGTGAAGCTGACATTCTAGTGGGAAAAACAAACAATAAACAAGGAAAGAAATAAGGAAAATATTTTTTTCTGGATAGTATTAAGCCTTTTAGATGGTCAGGTAAGGCCTCTCTGAAAAGACGACATTTGAACTGATCCCTGCACTATGAAAAAGTATAGGTCGGCCGGGCGTGGTGGCTCAAGCCTGTAATCTCAGCACTTTGGGAGGCCGAGGCAGGTAGATCACCTGAAGTCAGGAGTTCAAGACCAGCCTGATCAACATGGTGAAACCCTGTCTTTAAAAAAAGAAAAGAAAAGAAGAAGTATAGATCAATGCAAAGATTAGAGGGTGGGGGCCAAAGGCACTGTTCCAAGCAGAAAAAGCAGCACTTGCAAAGACTCTGTGGCTACAATGAATTTAGGGTGTTTGAGGAATCTGTTCCTGGAATGTCTGAGCTTGGAACCTAGTGGTTCCAGCTGCAATAAGGTGAGAAGGGTCAGATCATAGAGGGCTATGTAGGCTCTGGTAAGGAGTTTGGGTTTTACTCTAAACCTGATGGAAGCCATTGGAGAGATCAAGTTGAGGAATAGCATTATCTGGCTTATATTTTCAAAAGTTCATTTTGGCTGCAGCGTGGAGAATGGAATGTAAGGACTTAAGATCAAAAGCAGAGAGGCCAGTCAGAAGGTGGTTGCAGTTGTCCAGGTAAGAAGTGATGACTTAGACTAGGAGCAGGTGCTGTCAAGCTATATTTGATTGTAGCTTCAAAAGAATAGGCTGATGGATTGGACATGAATATTTAAGGAAAAACAGTTGACAAGGATTATCCTAGGTTGGGGCCTTAGCCACCAGGGCCTGGAGAAAGGTTGAGCCAGTAGCTAAAGATCCTGGCTATAATCAAATTTTCGATCACTTCTCTGAATGTATACAAGGTACTCTACCCTGTGACAGACTCTGTGGGTGATACAGAGATAAAACATATGTAACCCAGATCCTCAAGCACTTACCTGTTCATTAAAGGTCTCTCCAAGGGTAAGAGGGGAGGGACTGCATTCTTTCAGGCTTCCAGAGTTTTAACAAAGAACTTCTAAAATCAGCCTACCAATGTTATGGTATATTTTGAAAACACTAATGTTTAATGCTTTTAACCCACTGTGCCTGAGGTTGCACTTTTTTGAACTTTTGTAATCTGATATTGGTGATGACCTTGAGCAGTAGGATATAAATAACTCTCTCATGCTTATTGTTCCAATAATGGAACACTAGGCATAAATGGCCTAATACATACACATGCCCCAACAACCACGATAAACAATACTGTATGAATGTTCTGTTCCCATAATAATTGCTGGATTTAGTTTTTAAAATGCAAATTAATGCTGCTCTATAGAAGATGTGGTGTGGTGTGGAAATAGGCCCAAGTTTAACCTGTCTGCCTGATGAAAACCCTCGTTCAATCCTGTCACTATATCTCTCTGATGGGATGTGTCATCCCACTTGGGAGAACATTAAAAATTTAAATGTGAAGTCTTCTGTGACTCTGTGGCTCTCCCAGCTCTTTTTTTTTTTTTTTTGACAGGTTCTGCATGTACGTCATTCATTTATTCATCAAGTATTTGTTACGCGTATACTATGTGCTGGGCATTCTTCTAGATCTAAGGACACATCTGTGAACAAGACAGACAGACAAGGTCTCTGGTTTCAAAGAGCTTACATTCTCATGAGGTATGCAGAAAACAAATAAGCCAACAAGGAAAGAAAAGTGATGAGTAAACATAGTAGAGTAGGAAAATATGCAGAAGGTGGTATGGAGAGAAGGAATCTGGGAAGGTTACTCTGAGGAGCTGGCATTGCAGTTGAGTCCTGAATGTCAAGAATGAACCAGTTCTGTAAAGAGGTGGGAGCAGAATATTCTTGGCAGATGTTAGGACTAGTGCAAAGATCAAAGTGAGATAATCACCCTAGCTTCTGAAATCGAGGAGAAGGCCAGGTACTGAACTGTGGGAATTCTGCAGTCAACAAGATGCCCTCCTGAAGCTATTGGAACTAACAGAAGTAAATAAACCTAAGAGCAGAGAAAGTTAAATAGCACAGGGTGAGGTACGGGAGGTGTAAGATCTAATCACTTAAACTTCTTTAGGGCTCAGCTGGCAGGTGCTTCTGGCCCTTGCCTTGGACACTTTTTTAGCCTCTGACGCACCTTCTGGTCTTGAACTCTAGACCCTGCTGCGTAAGAACAACAAGGAAATAAATCAGCTCCTCCAGAAAGCCCCTGATACAGGTTACCCTCCTCCAGCAGCTCTCCTTCTGTTCACAGGCTATTTCACCATATGCAAACAACCCAAGTCCAAACCAAATTTGTCATCCTGATCTTTGCCTCTGGGGATTGTGAAAACAAAGGGCTGGAAGCCTCCGTTGTTTCCTCTCTGTGATTCCCAGTCATGTCCTGGTTTCCATCCTGACTGCAGTGATGGTCTTACATTAATTAGAGTGAATAAACTCCAGTTCCAGTTTTTTTCCGTAAAGAGAATTGAGAGGCCAGCGAACTTTTCTGGGACTGCCAAAGAAAGTTCTGGAGGGAATTGCCCTGGTCAGTCCAGGAAGTGGAGGCGGGCCTCATGAAACTGGAAGGAGGCCCAAGCTAATGCGTGGCTGAGCTCATTTGCTTGGGACCAGCGACTGTTGTTGTGCAAACATAATGATTACACATTTGCATTTTCTTAATTTTCATTTGGTTTTATTTTCCGTGTTGTTAGTTTCCTGGATGAATCTTGAATAGGAAAGAGTTACACCTATGAAACCCTTGTTGCATCTCTTTACAGGTGTATTTGAATAAACCAGGTTGTCAAATCGTACGATAGCTGAGAAGTGAGAGAAAATCTAATTTCTTTACTTGGTCTCTACAAATCTGGCCTTCCTCATGATCCCCCACTTGCTGGCTAGTGAGGGAAAAATAGATGTTTCGGCTTACCATTTTAAGATCTTGTTTGAGCTAATAATTTAAATAATTTTATTAAATAATGCTCACTAAAGGCTCTGTCTCAGAGTTGTCATCTGGCAGAGGAAGAGTCTGGGGCCTGGGCACAGTGACCTCTGCCCCTAGGCTTTCACAGGGGAGGTCTTTTGTGGGCCTGCTCACCGCCTCTTCTGCTGTCTTTGCAAGCTGACTGGATCTTGGGTAGGCCTTCAAGTGGTGCTTTTTTGGCTCACTCACCTGCGGGTGTTCTCTGAGTTGCTAGGCCTCCCCGTCCCACTTCTGTTGGCACCGTTCCCCACTCCAAGATCTCTCCGTGACTCTCAGCTGTTTGGAGCCTGGGTTGTCCACTAGGCCACTCCGGGAAAGCCCTTCACCAAGACTTTTAGCAACTTCTTGTTCCCATATATACTATAGGGAAGCCAAGAAAGCTTACCTTCAGGCACAACCAGCCACAGCCCAAAGAGCACTTAGAAGCAAACTGGAAAACAATGTGCCTAGCAAGGGCAGGACTTAGGAAAAGACAGCACTCTTGAAAGCTGGATGCCACAGTGGTCTGCTGGTGTTGTCCATACCGCCTCATGAGAATCAGGGGTCAAATTTTCATGAATTCTGAGTGCCGAGTTGTCAAATACGAACATTATTAAACATAAAATTATACAAACTTACAATTAAATAAATTATATCAAAAATCAAGATAATACTCAAAATGGATCATTCCCCACTTATTTTGCTACCATGTGCTGTTATTTATACTTTTGAGGTTACTTACATCTATTATATCTCTATGGTAGAAACACTACATGATGATGTCACAGTGCATGTCTCTTCCCAGCTCTGCATTCGGTGGAGTTATTTTGGTACCACATCATGAAGTTGGCCATGATGGGCGCTGTTTACACCACAGAAATGGGCAAAGACTACACATTAGGGCTGGATTTATTATTTTGTTGATTGTCTAGTCTTAAGAAAGAAATGTAGAAAATGTTAATAATGCAGATTAAATTTACAAGTGTGTGGGGCCTATAGCCATTACATTGTGAGTAGTAAAATAAAATAAGGGAATATTCTTTCAGCATTTGAAAACTATTCAGCAAAGTTACTCAGGTCATTGAGAAATGAGTGAAGATTCAACCAACATACGTCTCTGGTATTGCACTTTCCTCTTACTTGTTAACATAGAGCAAAATGTCAGGTAGCCTTGGAACTATACTTAATCACCAGTTGCAATCACATGTTTTTTACAGATACAAACATGTATCGGTACAGCACCGAGGCAGCCCTTTGTGAGAATGTGTGACTGGCTGCCTCCACCTCCTGCTCTATTCCCTTTCCTGGGGATCTTTGTGTGTGAATAAACCATACAGCAATATACTGTGGCCCTACCCGCAGAGGCCTCCTTCTACTGAATCATGCCAGTTTTACTTTAATGTATCTATATTCCAGGCTGGTTCATGGCAGCCAGTCTTCTTCCCAGAGCTGTAAAGAGTGTGGGCCACTCTCTCTTAACTAATATGCCTCCTTCTCTCTCTTTTCTCTTTTCTATCATCCCTGAAGTATCCGCATTCTACCACTACATGGCAAGTGAGCCTATGGCCTGGTGCCATGGCTGGGAAGTATATCTTATATGGTCTGCAGGAAAGTTTCAGTAACTGACTCTACCAGATCTGGTTGTGATTTGGTAAAAGGAAGTGGGATGGGAGGGAGTGGAACAAAGAAATTTAGAGAAACTTCTCCGAAAGTAATGGGTTAGCTTGCAGTATATTTGCTTGAAGTGCAATCCAATATTTGAATGTTTGTTTTGTTTTTTGAGATGGGGTCTTGCTCTGTTCCCCAGGCTGGAGTACAGTGGCACAATCTCGGCTCATTGCAACTTCCACCTTCCAGGATCAAATTATTCTTCTGCCTCAGTCTCCCAAGTAGCTGAGACCACAAGTATGCACCAAGACACCTAGCTAATTTTTTATTTTTGGTAGAGACAGGGTTTCACCATATTGCCGAGGCTGGTCTTGAACTCCTGAGCTCAAGCCGTCCTCCCACCTCAGCCTCCCAAAGTGCTGGAATTACAGGTGCATGCCATCATGCCCAGCCTCAGTATTTGGGTGGCAAAAACTGCATCTGAACACCGGGACCAACTACATAACTTGTGGGTCCCAGTGCAAAATGAAAATGAAAATGTGAGTCTTCTTGTTCAAATTTATTAAGAACTTCAAGATGGCAACAGAAAACCATTAAATTAAGTCTGAGGCCCCTCTGAGTGTGGAGCCCTGGGGACCACAGGCTGTACCTTCATGGCCCTGGCTCTGCTGCACACCTTATTTCTCTTCAGAACATTCCTAATTACCACCCCCACTCCTGCACCAGGCGCGTGAATGTTCTAAATCAACCAGGGAATGAGTCACATACTCAGAAAAACAAATATGAACGGCATATTACTTTTTTAAAAATCCTTTATTATTTAAGTTTCCTAACTTGTGCCCAGATTCCCTCTGGGGTCTGTGAAACTAAGAGTGAAAGAATGGGAAATGATGTTCCTTTCATTCATGTATGTGTCCATTCATCATTCATTTATTGAGCACCTCCCAGCATTTTCCAGGCCCCGGAAATTCAACAGTGAGCAAAGCAGACATGTCCCTGTACTTGTGAGGCCCTCTGTGTAGTACATGAATGAAGTCTGAACAAATAGTGATTCAAGCAAATACACAATTACAGACTGCGATAAAGCAAGAAGCATGATTTTATGACCCGGGCTTTGATAGACCAAAGGAAATTGGCTAGGATCAGTGGTGTGGTGTTAGGAGTAGGTTATGGAGGTGGTTAGAGAAGATTTCTCTAAGTGTTTTGGGGCTGAGGCCTGAGAAGATGTTTAAAAAGAGGGATCAAGCACATGCCAAAGAGAAGAAAAAGCAGGGACCCAAACCTCTGCAGGACCCCAAAGTGCTCCCTGCAGGGTAATGCCCGCTTTCCTGGCTGCTCAAGGCTGGACCTAAGCTGCTTCTAACTCCTGCTGTCTTTTCAGATTCTCTGATTCTGGGAAACGAAGAATTGGCAGGAACTGAAAATGACTAGGAAGAGGACATACTGGGTGCCCAACTCTTCTGGTGGCCTCGTGAATCTTGGCATGGACATAGGCGATGACATGGTTTCAGGACTTAGTTATGTAAGTAGATCTCTTAACATCAGTACCCCAGGAAATTGAGTTGGCAGAATATTCTCCATGGTCATAGTTAAACAAGGTCAAACAATTTTGTCCCATATTTATTTACTCTTGATTTTTTTTTCTTTTTTCCTCTCTCTCTCTCTCTCTCTCTCTCTCTCTCTCTCTTTTGACTCAGGGTCTTGCTTTGTCACCCAGGCTGAAGCTTCCTGGGTTCAAGTGATTCCCCCACCTCAGCCTCCTGAGTAGCTGGGACTTCCAGGCACATACCACCACACCCAGCTAATTTTAATTTTTTTTCACATAAACAGGGGTCTCCTATGATGCCCAGGCTGGTCTTGAACTCCTGGCCTCAAACAATCCTCCTGTCTTGGCCTCCCAAATCACTGAGATTATAAGCATGAGCCACGCCACTCAGCTACCCTTGATTTTTTTCAAATGGACCTCAGGCTTTCAAAACTACCTCAATTATAATCCATCATCATGGCACATCTTCATGGTTTATGCATATCTCTATGCATAAGATTGTATAGAGATCAAATTGTATCTATCTCTATCTCTATCATCTATTATCTATTTATCTATGCATTTACTTATAATAATAATAAGCATCTGCAAACCCATCACCAACACACCAGCTTGGACCTTGACAATCACATGCAGCAACTGGTCTTCCCCCATCTCATTTTCCAATTCTCCCTACCTGATGTAACTATTAATCTGAATCTCTTTCTGTTAGTCCCTGATGTGCTTTTAAAATAGTATTATTTATTCTATATGAAATCCTAAAAATTACTTGTCCTTTTATTTTAGTTGTCAAAAGGGAAACATGGTATTTCAGGATGACTTTTTTACTTATTGGTTTCTTTTTAGTAGATTTAACCTCAGTGAGTGACTTGGTCTCTCATTCTGCAGGCAATTGTGGCACACTTTGTTCCTGTCTAAATTATTTACTGTAAGATAAAAATCCAAAGACATAAGAGTGACTTGACCAGACTCACTCGCAAATGTAGGGCAGAGTGCATGCTGGGATCCAGTTGCCCTGACTCTTGGACCCCCTGCTTTTTCCTGGTATGGAAACCTTTCTTTCGAAAGCAGGGTGTGGAAACATCTATCTCAGCATGAGCGTCTGGTCCAACATTCCTTCAGGACAGAATTTATGAGATTTGAAACTGATGCTCTTTTGTTTCTCTTTTCCAAGAAAACCTACACTGTCCCATATGGCCCCTGGAATCAGCAAGAGAGAAATCCTGAGGCCCTGGGGAGGGTGGGTGTCCCACCGTGGGGGAAGTATGATGCTGCCTGGAGAACCATGATTCCCTTCCGCCCCAAAACAAGGTGAGTCCTGACTAGGGGAGGGAAGGAAGGCTGTATCCACCAGGATAACACCAACCTTCTCAACTAGACCTCTCCCAAAGGTTGCACAACTATGTCCTTACAGAGCCAAATCCCTTCAGAGCAGCCTGAGGCACATCAGGGAGGCACCATCATCACAGCCATTCATTCATTATTCATTCATTCAGAAAGGATCATTGAGCACCTACATGTGCCAGGCACTGTGCTACAGCACAGGGGAAGAATAGTGAGCAAAACAGAGGCAACCTTTGCCATCATGGACCTCACGTGGGAGAGAAAGACAATAAGCAAATAAACCTGTAAATGAATGTGACTACAAGCTGCTTGAGAAAGGTGCTGTGAGGAAGTATGCGAGTTTTGAGGGGCAAGAGAATGGTGACAACCTGATAGGTTCTGAGTGGCTTAAGCTGAGTGACTCCTAGATGGGGAACAAGAATTTCCTCAGCAAGAGCAGAAGAATGATCGGGGAACAGTGTGTGGGACAGCCTTACCTGGAGGTGCAAGGAACACAGTGTGACGTGTCCAGGAACTGAGAAAGAAGGAGGCCAGTGTCTCTGGAGAATCTTGTGTAGTGTGGATGTGGCATGAGGTGAAGCTGCAGAGGCAGGCAGATGACAGAGGATCAGGCAGGTTCTCAAAGGCCACGTTAAGGATACCGGCCTTGGTTATAAGAGTAGCTAGGAGCCACAGGAAAGCCCTAGGATGTTAGCCTTAAATTTAAGAATAAAAGAAATTCAGTGTATTTCCCCGAATCGATCATAGGTTAATGCAATCATCTCCAAATTGCTTTCCATGTTTAACAGAAAAAAAGTCACACAACAATTTTGTTTGTTCATTTTAATTTTTTTTTGAGACGGAGTCTCACTCTGTTGCCCAGGCTGGAGTGTAGTTGTGTAATCTCAGCTCACTACAACTTTTACCTCCTAGGTTCAAGTGATTCTCCTGTCTCAGCCTCCCAAATAGCTGGGATTACAGATGCCCACCACCATGCCTGGCTAATTTTTATATCTTTAGTAGAGATGGGTTTCACCACGTTGGCCAGGCTGATCTCGAACTCCTAACTGCAAGTGATCCACCTGCCTTGGCCTCGAAAAGTGCTGGGATTACAGATGTGAGCTGCCACACCTGGCCAGGCAATTTAAATAGATTTTAAAATGTTGTACAAATATAAAACACTCATTTTTATTTCAAAAGTTGGTGGGAAATATCCAGTCATTAAACAGTTAACAAAACATATGCCAGTAGATTACATAAAAGACTGTGTATAATATCAAAAGAACTGAAAACAGTCTTCCCTGTAAAAATAATGTAAAATGAACTTTCCAATTGAAAATATCATCCATACCACACATCATGCAAATGGAAAGCTAAGCATACTACATTCTTTAGTGTAGCCAAATAAATTCAGATTGAGACATCTTTGCAATAGGGAAACAGCCATTCAATATGAGTTTGTTCTTGTTTCTTTTTCTAGCAAGTGATGGTTCTGTGTATTTTATGCATAAAGAACAGCTATATTTCAAACCTTTTTATTGTAATAAATACTAAAGCAACATAGTAATACTTTATAATTTAGGACCAAGTTGCTTTCTAACTTACTACGGCTTTGCT
Source organism: Saimiri boliviensis (assembly GCF_048565385.1). NCBI lineage: Eukaryota > Metazoa > Chordata > Mammalia > Primates > Cebidae > Saimiri > Saimiri boliviensis. The sequence goes on from NC_133449.1 coordinate 124,091,131, forward strand.
TTCAGGGGATGTACAGAATCACGTTCCCGTAAGCATACACATGCTCATCTGTCATTTACTGACAAGACCTTAACGCTCTGCTAGTCTGACTCTTTAGCTTTTCATCACCAAAAGTTCATTTTGTATTTCTCATTTTCCCTTCTCTCCAACATGTTTTTTAAGATTTTATCTATCAACAAACTGAATTTGTTTTCCCATTTTTAAAATCTGAGCCTCTGTCAATACGAGCTGCATTGTGACTGTATTGAATTGATGTTATCTCCACTAAGAACAAAGAACCTTGGTGCTTTTGTTCACCTGGGTAACTCCATTTTAAGTAAATACGTTGTTTCTGTTGGGACTTTGAGATATTGGCACTGGCTCACAGATCTCGCCTTATCTTTTGTGATCACAAATGGTACGATCTCCTGCCCTCCCCTCACCCACTCCTTGCTCCAGTATCCCTGGTAAGGGCATGTGGCCAGCCTTGTCAAGAACTCACAGCCCAGTACTGTGAGGATATAAAAGGGTGGAGAAAAGTTGTCATAGCCCCTCTCCCCTACCCCGCAAAAAGAAATCCCGTAAGTTTGGCATTTTCATCTTCCCATCTTTCTCTCAAGACTGTTTTCAAATTGCATTTTCTTCCCACTGGGACACATAATCTTAAAAACAATTTTGAAAAAAAAAAAAGTAGAAAAATGACACATAATCCCAACACCATAATTTAATCATTTTGGATATTTGTAAATTATTATTATTATTATTATTATTTTTTTGAGATGGAGTTTCGCTCTTGTTACCCAGGCTGGAGTGCAATGGCGCAATCTTGGCTCACCGCAACCTCCACCTCCTGGGCTCAGGCAATTCTCCTGCCTCAGCCTCCTAAGTAGCTGGGATTACAGGCATGCGCCACCACCCCCAGCTAGTTTTTTTTTTTTTTTTTGTATTTTTAGTAGAGACGGGGTTTTCACCATGTTTACCAGGATGGTCTCGATCTCTCAACCTCATGATCCACCCGCCTCGGCCTCCCAAAGTGCTGGGATTACAGGCTTGAGCCACCGCGCCCGGCAGAATTTAATTTTTTTTTTTTTTTTTTTTATAAAGATGGGGTTTCACCATGATGGCCAGTCTGGTCTTGAACTCCTGACCTCAGGTGATCCACCCACCTCGGCCTCCCAAAGTGATAGGATTACAGGTGTGAGCCACTGCGCCGGCCTGTAAATTATTCTTAAAGATAATACCTTCACATCTTTATTTATGTATGTATTCAATTTTATTGTTTGCAAAAGTTTCACAGGAGAATGAAAGCCATGAGACTCTCTCTTCCTATTCCTTTGCCAACTCTGACACCTTCTTCAAAGTCAACCACTATCAGAAATTTGATATAAATGTACATACTATTTGTCTGCTTTCCGTCCTTTCTTCCTTTTTTATATATGTAAAAAAAATGCTAAGCATTTTTTTATTTTATTTTTTTTGTTTTGAGACAGAGTCACACTCTGTCTCCCAGGCTGGAGTGCAGTGGCATGATCTCAGCTCACTGCAACCTCCGTCTCCAGGTTCAAGTGATTCTCGTGACTCAGCCTCCCAAGTAGCTAGATTACAGGTGTGTGCATCACCATACTTGGCTAATTTTTGTATTTTTAGTAGAGATAGGGTTTTACTATGTTGGCCCGACTGGTCTTGAACTCCTGACCTCAGGTGATCCATCCGCCTCAGCCTCCCTAAGTGCTGGGATTACAGGCATAAGCCACCGCACCTGGCCAACACTGAGTTTTTAATCTGCATGTTGCCTTTTTTTAGTTCTTGCTTGGAACTCTTCCTGTGTTCTACCTGTAAACAAACCCTATTGAAACAAAACAAAACAAAACATCTACGTTGCATTTCATAGTATGGGTAGATCATAATTTCTCTCTTTTTCGTTTAAATAATTCCTCAGTTAGTGGGTATTTTTGTTGTTTATGATTTTCTGCTTACAAGTAAGAGTCATGAAAACATGCTTGTGTGTAGATCTAGGTGACTCTCTTGTGTTTTTCCATAGTTATCATTCATCCTTGCAAAATCTTGATCCTGACTTCATTCTTATCCCTGTGGCCCCTCTGCTAGGTTTCCTGCCCCCAATCCCTTGGACGATGCTGGTCTGTTCTCCTACTTCACCGTTTCATGGCTCACCCCATTCATGATCCGAGGCTTCCAGAATCGCTTAGATGAGAACAGCATCCCGCAACTGTCAGTCCATGATGCCTCAGACAAAAATGTCCAAAGGTGAAGCTGTAATGGGCAAGCCAATGGACAGTTTAAAGACTGTCTCTTGGTGGGATGATGACCAGAGATGCTTAAGGGTGGTAGGGAGGGACCATTACAGACTTGGCTCTTCCTGTAAGAAGAAGCCTCACACTAAGTGAGGGTTCCTAACCTGAGGTTCATGAATCACCTAAAATGGTATGGATATTTTGTATATATGGGCTGGAGATCTTTCTCTGGAGCAAGAATTCACATTTCTAATCAGACTTACCGAAAGGCTTGTGAACCCAAGAAAGTTATTTATTTTTTATTTTTAAATTTTATTTTTGTTATTATTTTTTGAGACAGAGTCTTGCTCTGTCACCCAGGCTAGAGTGCAGAGGTATGATCATGGCTCACTGCAACCTCTGCCTCCTGGGTTCAAGTGATTCTTCTGCCTCAGCATCTCAAGTAGCTGGGATTAGGCCTTTGCCATCATGCCTAGCTAATTTTTGTATTTTCAGTAGAGATGGGGTTTCCCCATGTTGGGCAGGCTTATCTTGAACTCCTGACCTCCTGTGATACACCTGCCTCGGCCTCCCAGATTGCTGGAGTTACAGGCGTGAGCCACCATGCCTGGCCCAAGAAAGTTAGAAATGACCACCTCTAGTCCCTTTTCATTTTCTCTTCTGGATCAGGCATTCAACAGTGACACTGAGTGACAACAGAGACATTTGGGCAAGTGGCCCAGTCTCCCAGTTCTCAAACCACCACTAACTAATGGTGTGATTAAATTTCTCGTACCACCCACCACACAAATTAATATGAGGACCAAAAGTGGGAGAATATGAATATGTGATTATATGGTTTTAAAGGTCCCGTATTCATGTTCCTACCTCTAGTGCTTCATGAGAGATACCAGGTGGAAAACAAAAGTTTCCAAACGCTTTCTGGAAATTATAGTCTCCTAAGAGCCTCCCCAAAAAGAGCCATTAGTGATCAGGGGAGTTCCTGAAATGTTGTGTTACAGCCAGGTGTCGGAGATTTATAAAGCAACTGAGCACATTGAAGGCACATATTTTCAAAGTAGCCTCTTTTTTTTTTTTTTTTTTTTTTTTGAGACGGAGTTTTCGCTCTTCTTACCCAGGCTGGAGTGCAATGGCGCGATCTCGGCTCACTGCAACCTCCGCCTGCTGGGTTCAGGCAATTCTCCTGCCTCAGCCTCCTGAGTAGCTGGGATTACAGGCACGCGCCACCATGCCCAGCTAATTTTTTGTATTTTTTAGTAGAGATGGGGTTTCACCATGTTGACCAGGATGGTCTCGATCTCTCGACCTCGTGATCCACCCGCCTTGGCCTCCCAAAGTGCTAGGATTACAAGCTTGAGCCACCGCGCCCAGCCAGAAGGCACATATTTTCACATGGAATATAGAAAATGGGTAAACTTTAACCCATTGCTTCTCAGACTTATTTGGCAAGAAAAAAAGAAGTGTTTCCAGGAAACACTTTTTGGATAATGCCAAATATTGGTCAGGTTCTCATCTCTTACCAACTGTGATATCAGACAAGTTTCCCTTTCTGGGCCCTGTGTCTTTGTGTATAAAATAGTGGATCATAAATTTATTTCATGGTCCTTCATAGGATTGTTGCAAGAAACAAAAGAGGTAATACATTCAATTTTTAAAGTACCTGGAGAATCACTTGAACCTGGAAGGCAGAGGTTGCAGTGAGCCGAGATCACGCCACTGCACTCCAGACTGGGTGACAGAGTGAGACTCCATCTTAAAATAATAATAATAATAATAAAGTACCTGGAAAAATGCTTGATGCTTAGTAGGTAACCAGCTAAATAAATGTGAGTTTGCTTGTTCTTCTCTAACCATTGTGAATATATGATTTCCTGATTTCCTTCTGTTCACTTCCAGTTCACTGATTCTCTTTTTAATTGCATTACTCACAATGTTTGTTCACAAACAATTTTGCAATCACTCCATTTTTTTTTTTTTTTTTTTTTTTTTTTTTTTTTTTTTTTTTTTGAGACTGAATCTTGCTCTGTTGCCAGGCTGGAGGGCAGTGGTGCAATCTCAGCTCATTGCAGCCTCCACCTCCTGTGTTCAAGCGATTCTTCCACCTCAGCCTCCCGAGTAGCTGGGACCACAGGCACGTGCCACCACACCTGGCTAATTTTTTTATTTTTAGTAGAGACAGGGTTTCACCATGTTGGCCAGGATGGTCTCGATCTCTTGACTTCTTGATCCGCCCAGCTTGGCTGGGATTACAGGCGTGAGCCACTGTGCTGGGCCAATCACTCCATTTTTATTTTTGTTTTAAAGATAAAGTCTGACTATATTTCCCAAACTATTAAATACAGGAGGAATGGAAGAATTAGAAAACTCCATTTTTCCAGCACTAGTGGAGGTGGCACTAGGCAGTGGTCATCAGTGTTGGAGAATTTGATAATGAAGGAGTCAGGCTGACACACGCCAACATTCCTAAGGTGGGAACCAGACATCATACAGTTTCTGATGTGAGGCAACAAGAAGTACACTACATCACCTCTTACATTTTTTTCCCAAATGGCGTGAATTCTGGATTTCAGTGAGCCTTGGGTCTAATGACCAGTTTATTACGAAGCACAGGGGATCAAGGATTATGTTAGACAACACCACGGATATGCAATCAGTTCAGTCCAGAATGTGGGAGATCCAACAGGATGAATAAAAATCAGTTTCTCCAACAAATACATGCATAGAAATGCAGACAAGGGGAAATGCTTACAGATTAAAATGCAACGCAAGAGCGCTATCAGATTTCTCCTTTAGATGCAATGTGTGGACCTTGTTTGGATCTTGATTCAGAGAAACTAACTTTATAAAGACATGTTTAAATAATTAGAGAAATTTCAGTGCAGACTGGGCATTAAATGCCATTAAGTAATTATTGTTACTGTGGTGTTATTTTTATTGTTACCATGTGCGTGTGTGTTTTTTTTTCCCGTCGCCTAGGCTGGAGTGCAGTGGCATAATCTCGACTCACTGTAACCTTTGCCTCCTGGGTTCAAGTGATTCTTCTGTATCAGCCTCCCGAGTAGCTGGGATTGCAGGCGCACACCACCATGCCTAATTTTTGTATTTCTAGTAGTAACAGGGTTTCACCATGTTGACCAGGATGGTCTTGAACTCCTGACCTCAAGTGATCCACCCGCCTTGGCCTCCCAAAGTGCTGGGATTACAGGCATGGGCCACTGTGCCCAGCTTTGTTGCTACAGTTTTTTAAAGGGCCTTATCTGAAAGAGATACATACTGAAGCATTTATAGATAAAATGATAGGATGACCGAGATTTGCTTCAAATCCTCCAGGAAACAAAAGACAAAGGGAGGAGACATGAAACAAAAGTGTCAAACGTTTTTAATTCTGGAAGGGGGGGGGATGAGTACTCAGAAGATTCCTACTTTGTTCTATTTTGTTATGTTTGAAAATTTCAGCAACAAAGCTCTTGGCTAGCAAGAACTAGGATGTTTTGGTGTCACATACAAAGAGATTCCACCTGTTCCATTTTCCTCTTTTCAAGGCTTCGCCGCCTTTGGGAAGAAGAAGTCTCAAGGCGAGGGATTGAAAAAGCTTCAGTATTTCGGGTGATGATGAGGTTCCAGAGAACAAGGATGATTTTCGATATGCTTCTGAGTTTCTGCTTCTGCATTACCACTGTCCTCGGGCCAGTAAGTGGCAGATTTGGTGAGGCTTGGGGGACTCTAGGCTTCAGAGGTTTAGAAATGGAAATGGGGGCATGTTCAAGGCCATGCCAGGAGTTGGGGATGCATTTGTCTTTCAGCTGCTGTCTAGAAAATGAAGACTTTTTGAGGGCAGTAGAGCATAGTGGTTAGGGGTAGCTAACCACCAAGGAGTGGCCCTGTAGCCACCGCTTGAGTTCAAACCATGTCCCTGCCACTTAGCTGCTGGGTAACTTCAGGCAGTATAGTCACCCTCTCTGTGCCTTGGTTTCCTCATGGAATCCATTGCCGACCTCAGGTGTAGACCTTATGGAAACCGTTGCAGGTAAAACAGAGAGCTGCCTCATAGGGAAACATTAAATGAGATAAGAATATAAAGCACTTAGAACATGGCCTGGTTCAGTACATGTTAGCTCCTCTGAGAAATGCTTGAGCAACTCTGGGAATGCAGGTAGCAGCAAAGAATGGTCTTCTCCAGGTACCATGGTTGGGATGAATGGGCTCTATTTCCCATTATTCTCCAGTTCCTGAGCCCAAGAGGCTCAAATCAGAGGAAGAATCCGATTGGCCAGCTGGGGTCACATGATCACCGGTTGACCAGAAGAAGTGGGGCACTTTGATTGACAGTCCAGTCTAGACTGCATGCAACAGGGGAGTTGGGAGTCTTCCCAGAAGAAAACTGAGGCACTGGTACCAGCTAAGGGGAGGTGAATGTAAATCAGGAAGAAACAGCAGTCGATGACAGAATGAAGATACCTGAGTTGGGTGACAGGTGCTGGGTCTTCTAGATCCACTCTCCATCATTTTCCACCCTGCCCTGTGCCCCTAGGGTGGATCACATTAATGGGTCCCCACTGCTCTCTGGCTTCTGGTTGGGGTTGACTAGTGGGAGATTCCAATAGGAGAGACTGGAGGGAGGGAGAAGATGAGGTCAGGATAGTATTCCCTGGGTGGCCTCCCTCCCTGTCCCTGGAGGCTGGTGACCAGAGCTCCTGTCCCGACCCTCTCTGCGTGCCTAACCCCTTCTGTGCCCCAGAACCTCTCCCTGCCTTTGTCCCTTAGGCCTAAGGGGGCCACTGTTTGCTGCTATCACCAGCTCTGTGGTGCTCCATCAGGCCTTGTTGGATTTCCCAAATTCTGCCCATACTTTTGTAAAGCCACTTTGTTACCTCCTAAATCACCATTTTGTGTAGGCCCCAGTCTCCTGTCAGGACCGGGGCAGAGCCACCTAAGGTTTCAGAACTGGCTCGGTTGAACTCCTAAGTCTCCTCCAAATGCACTGTAACTTTCTTGAGAGCAGGATTGTGCTTAAGTCAGTTTTGATCCTTCAACAAATCCCCAGCATGAATCAGACCTTCCAACCCTTCTTCCAACAACAAAATATCAAACATGTTTTTGGAGGGCAGTCTGAATGATCCAAACTTCCATTTCCTTGTAGACATTGATTGTACCAAAGATCCTGGAATATTCAGAAGAGCAGTCGGGGAATGTTGTCCATGGAGTGGGACTCTGCTTAGCCCTTTTTTTCCTTGAATGTGTGAAGTCTCTGAGTTTCTGCTCCACTTGGGTCATCAACCAGCGCACAGCCATCAGGTTCCGAGCAGCTGTTTCTTCCTTTGCCTTTGAGAAGCTCATTCAATTTAAGTCTCTAATGCACATCACCTCGGGAGAGGTAGGTGACTGGGACTGCCAATTCCAGGACGACTTCCCTACTCCTCCAGACATCACTGCCCTGGGGCCCAAGAGAGGGAGAAAAGGGGGTTAGGAGAGGAAGAAGAAAGAGAAAAGAAATAATTCCTAGGTTGAGTGTGGATAACCATCAACAATTGCCTCTGGGTCATGAAAGCAGGCCAACAATAATGCAGGAAATGCCACTTACATTCAGAGACTAGAGAGGATTTATCCATTCATTCAACAAGTAGGAGCTTTGAGAGGCCCAGGCAGGAGGATTCCTTAAGTCAGGAGTTCGAGACTAGCTTGGGCAACATGGAAAGACTCTGTCTGTACCAAAAAGAAGAAACACACATACACACACACACACACACACACACACACACACACACACACACGAATAAAAATCCGCCATCTGTAGTGGCTCATGCCTTGTGACCCCAGTTGTGGGAGGCCAAGGCAGGAGGATTGCTTGAATCCAGGAGTTTGAGACTAGCCTGGGAAACATGACAAAACCCGATCTCTACCTCCCACCCTGCAAAAAAAAAAAAAAAAAAAAAAAAAAAAAAAAAAAAAAAAATTGGGCATGGTGGTGCATGCCTGTAGACTCAGCTACTCAGGAGGCTGAGGTGGGAGGATCATCTGAGCCCAGGGAGGCCAAGGCTGCAGTGAACCATGATCATGCCACTGTACTCCAGCCTGGGCAACGGATGATACCCTGCCTCAAAACAAATACAAAACAAAACAAGAAAATTAGCCGGGTGTGGTGGTTTGTACCTGTAGTCCCAGCAACTTGAGAAGCTAAGGCAGGAGGATCACTTGAGCCCAGGTGTTCAAGCCTGCAGTGAGCTATGATTACACCACTCTACTCCAGCCTAGGTAACAGAATGAGACCCTGTCTCAAACGCGCGTGTGCGCGCGCACACACACACACACACGCACATATGTGTGCGTGCACACACACACACACCAGATAGTGACTGGGGCCTATTCTGAGCCAGATTCTAGGCTCCTGAACAAAAAGACGAATCTCAAGTTGAAGCAAGTTGGAAAGTGCATCCCCTCAGCCAACCTGAGGGTGAGGGTATGGGAAGACTTGATGGCTTAGGGAAGTCTTCTAGGGAAAAGCAATTCTAGTTAACATCTCAGAGTTTCAATTTCCTTATCCGCCAAAAAGGAATCTTTTTGCCTGCCTGGTCATTGTTACTGTCCGTTCTTGCTCTTTTTAATTTTTCTCACAATATTTTACAAACAAGCATTGGCAGAAATGGAGGAAGATACCCCAACTTATGACCTACAGTCATGGGGAATACAGGGATTTTATCTATTTCATTGCAATTTCTCCATTTTTCTGTGGTTTATCAATTGCCTCGAGGGTTGTGGGTTACTTTGATATTGAAACAAATACTTTTACTTTTGGAAAAGGCAACACTGCTTTGTCTCCTTTCCTTTAAGCCAAACCTCTTTGTGATCTGCCATTAGCCCCTTTCCAGCCTCATCTCTTCCAAGTCATCTCCTTGAGCCCTAGATTGACTTCATCCCAGGCTGGGCTAACCTCCAGTCCCCAAATACAGCCGACATGTCCACCTCCTGGTGGCTTTCATGTCACGCCTACCCTCAGCCCTTAAAAATCCCACTCATCCTTCAAGACCTGGTTTAGTTTTCCTCTCCTCCATAAGGGGATCTCCAAACCTCATCCTCTGCTGCCGTTCCCTGCTAAGCATTGGCAGTTCTTTTTGCGCAAATCTGGCTGCTTTACTAATATGAGCCCCCTTCAAAGACATAAACCACTTCAGATTCACCACTCTGTCCCTCAAAAGGCCCAGTACCTCAATTATACAGAACAGATGTTCCAAAAACATCTGCTGAATTATTCATTGCCATCAAGTAGAAGCGTTCCATAAATGCAAGCACTAACAAACATTAGGTATTTATTGGAATCATGATGGTTTTTATCATTGTTCACCGGTTTATTGGTTCTGTGGCCTTAGGTAACTTGTTCAGCCTCTCTGAAGCTGTGGAGTAATAATAGAACCAACCTCGTAGGATTGTCGTCTCGTAGGATTCCGTGAGTTTGTACATATAAAGCATGTAGGCATCGGGTAGTGGTTAACATGTGTAAGCTGTACAACTAGTGTTACTTTCCGTTAGGCCTTGAGCTCCACTGTCCTGCACTTTGACGGACAGCTAAAGGATCTCCCTGTTTGTCTCAGGAAAGTCATCGTAAACACCCCTAACTGAATTTTAGCCATACATGGCTCCAAGCGCATTACTTACATTGGCTTGGCCAGTCCTCTAACGTCCGTCTTGTGTGGCAGGTTCTGTTGTTGTCCCCGTTATCACAAAGGAGGAAGCGGAGGCAAGGAAAGGTAACTTGTACAAGGTCATGTGATTGCTAAGTGCTGGAGCCTGAATTTGGACACAATGCCTAGCTGCAGAGTCCAGGTCTTCAACCCTGGCACTCACCTGCCTCACTTCGGAGCCCTGCACTGAGGCCTAGCTTGGTTCCTTTCTGTGTATTCGGAGCACCTACTGTATGCAAAATCCAGTTTCCTCAAACATTTTCATAGACGTGTGAAACAAAGTGGTCCATTTGAGAGTGTAGATGAAGTAATTTCTGAAATAAGGATTTCTAGGCAGTTGCTTAAATACGTTTTAATTAAATTAAAATTATATATTTATTTTTGAGTTGCCCTTTTGTTGCCCAGTCTGGAATGCAATAGCAGGATCTCAGCTCACTGTAACCTCTGCCTCCTGGATTCAAGCGATTCTCTTGCCTCAGCCTCCCAAGTAGCTGGGACTACAGGTGTGTGCCACCACAACTGGCTAACTTTTGTATTTTTAGTAGAGACAGGGTTTTACTGTGTTGGCCTGGCTAGTCTCAAACTCCTGACCTCAGGTGATCTGCCTGCCTTGGCCTCCCAAAGTGCTGGGATTACAGGCATGAGCCACAGCCCCCAGCCTACGTTTTATTTTTACATTAATTTTTTTTTTAAGACAGGGTTTCACCACGTCGGTCAGGCTGGTCTCAAACTCCTGACCTCAGGTGATCTGCTCACCTTGGCCTCCCAAAGTGCTGGGCTTACAGGCATGAGCCATTGTGCCCAGCCTACATTAATTTTTTAAATAATTGTTTTTACTTAAAAACATTTCTTTGTCCTTTCTCTTGCACTAAAATTATTTTTTTTTAAAGATCTGAATATGTTCCCCTTGGAAACAAAATAAAATAGTATAGAAGTTGCCTTAGTACTAGTTTCTTCCCCTATGCCCAGAGGTTAGCACCGTTAGCAACTCAGGCCTTTTAAAGCACATTTTTGACTGGATGAGCTGGCTCACATCTAGAACCCTAGCACTTTGGGAGGCTGAATCGGGCAAATCGCTTGAGCTCAGTAGTGCATAACCAACTTGGGCAACAGAGCGAAATCCCGCCTGTACCAAAAATACAAAACATTATCCGAACACGGTGGCATGCGCCTGTGGTCCCAGCTACTTGGGAGGCTGAGGCAGGAAGATGGCTTAAGCTTAGAAGCCATGGGTTGCAGGAGCTGAGATTGTGCCACTGTACTCCAGCCTGGACAATATAGTGAGACCCAGTCTCAAAAACAACAACAACAACAACAACACCAAAAAAAAAAAAAAAAAAAAAAAAAAAAACTAGTTCATTTAGGTACACATGCAAGTTATCCATAGAAAACATTGGATTTTGTGTTCGTGTATTTTTCTGTAAATGGTACTATGTTCTACATAGTGTCCTCCTCTTGGGTTTTGCCAACAGAAAATGTGGAACAAAGCTTTGTGGGGAGTTTTTACATTAATGATACTATTGTGACTGAGCTTTCCAGAGGTTAGCACAGATAGATCATCCTTAATTGTATTAGTCCATTTTCACACTGCTGATAAAGACATCCAAAACCGGGTAATTTATAAAGGAATAGAGGCTTAATGGACTCACAGTTCCACATGGCTGAGGAGGCCTCGCAATCAAGGCAGAAGGCAAAAGCCACATCTTACACAGCAGCAGACAATGGAGAATGAGAGAGCTTCTGTAGGGCAACTCCCCCTTATAAAACCATCAGATCTTGTGAAACTTATTCACTACCATGAGAACAGCATGGGATTGACCTGTCCCCCTCTTTCACTTACCTCCCACTGGGTCCCTCCCACAACATATGGAAAGTGTGGAAGCTTCAATTCAAGATGAGATTTGGGTGGGGACCCAGCCAAAGCACATCATTTTTTTTCAGTGATGCTGAATCATAATTACAGTACTTTCAATGTGCCCCAATGAAGTCCTATATATATATATTACCTAGCACCGTTCTCAAATCAACATGAGGAAGCAGGTTGTATTATTATTCCCATTTCACTGATGAGGTGACAGAGGCACAGACAGGTGGAATAACTTGTCTATGGTTGCACAGCTAGTAAATGACAAGTCTGGGGCAGTTTAACTCCAGGACCCAAGATTACCTACTACTTCTGGGATGACTTTGTTGTTGTTTGAGACAGGTTCTCACTCTGTCACCCAGGCTGGAGTGCAGTGGTGCCATCATAACTCACTGCAACCTCGACCTCCAGGGTTCCAGCAATCTTCCCCTCTAAGCCTCCTGAGTAGCTAGGACTACAGTCATGCATCACCATGCTCAGCAAATTTTTAAATTTTTTTTTTTTTTTTTTTTAGAGCTGGGATCTTGCTATGTTGCCCAGGCTGGCCTCAAACAATCTTCCTGCTTCAGCCTCCCAAAGTTTTGGAATTATAGGCATGAGCCACTTTGCACAGCCTGGGGTGAACTTCTTTAATCCTTTCCCAATGACTTCTTGAATGTTTCCAGCATATGGCTGGTGTAGGCAATGTTGTAATGAACATCCTTTTATGTGTTTCATCTAACACATGTGACTGTTTCTCAACAGAAAAGTGAAATCACCAGATCGTAGAGTTTTGTGCAATTGTTAACTTTAAAAGATACTTTAAAATTGTCCTTCACGGTGGCTAAACCAATTTACTCTCCCTAATGTACTTTTAAAAGTTTTAAAGTCTCCCACTAGGGCTTGTTCTGGAAACTGAAAAGAGTTTAGGTGAAAGTTAAAAGCAAATCACTTTGTAAGGGATTCTAGACAACATTAATGAATTGTTCTTTAAAGGTTTTCTGATTTGGAATGTAAGTTTTCGTGTTTTTGTTTTTGCTTTGAGACTGAGTCACTCTCTTGCTCAGACTGGAGTGCAGTGGCATGATTACAGCTCATTGCAACCTTGATCTCCCTGGCTCAAGTGATCCTCCAGCCTCTGCCTCCTGAGTAGTTGGGACTACAGGCATGTGCCATCATGCCCAGCTAATTTTCCTACTTTTTGTAGCGATGAGGTTTGGCAATGTTGTTCAGGCTGGTCTCAAACTCCTGGGCCCAAGTGAACCACCCAACTTGGCCTCCCCATGCCCAGCCAAATGTTACTTTTTATATAGTGTTAATCCAGGCAATATATGTGGGAGGAGGAAAGTAGGCAGAAGAATCCATAGTAAAAAAGAAGAGAAAGGAGAAAAATTAATTAATATTATTATTAGTAGTAGAATGAATAAAATCAAATGAAGAATAGAAGCAATTCTCTGGAATATAGATATTAGTAGTGTTACCAAGCAAAAGGGGCTCACTGCCCAATGGGCTAGAAGCCAATACTTTGACACTGGGTTTTTGAGAAAAGCAAAGCTTTTTATTGCAAGTTGACTCACAAGGAAACAGGAGTCCAGCCCAGATCTGTCTCCTTGTGCTGGCTTTAAGACAGTAATTTTATTAGGAAAGGTTTAAGGGGTGGATTCTGAGATTAGTAGGTGATTGGTGGAATTAGAGGGGAAGGGGTCTGAAAAGTCCTTGCACGTATGCGGTGATCTCTTCACGTCTCTTCATGGGTCCCATTTGTAAATTCAGGGGAAGTTAGTATGAAACATGGTGGAAATTTAGGCTGTGACATTAGTAAGCTGGTTCTGCACAGACTGTAGTTAGCCATACTGGTTCCTTCTGTTTTAGCCAGTTCTGTTATCTTACAAGCATAGGGACTTAAAGCAAGTTGTTTCTTTTTGTAACTGCTATCCTACAAACTCAAGAATTTCTGTTAGTTACTGGTTTCTTTAACTCTTTCGGGCATGGTGTCAATAGCAGTAGTAATAGTAGTAGTTTTAATTGTAGTAAAATATCCCTTTTATTGAGCACATTCTATGTGTGCAGATACTGTCTATTTCATTGAAATCTCACACAGCCTGTAAAAAGTAAGTATAATTATTCTGGCTTTACAGATGGAGAGACTGAGGCTGAGAATGGAAAGTAACTTTTTGAGGGTCACACAGCCAGACAGAAGAGAACTGTGAACCTGGGGTGTCTGTCTCTACTCTTCCTTCCTGCCTCTCAAGCCTTCCTTCTAGGAGAGGGTGTGGAGAGGCCACCTGCCACCCTTTCTGGGTATCCAGGGAGGTGACACCTGTGCCTGTGGAATTCCTGTCTTGCAGGCCATCAGCTTCTTCACAAGTGACTTGAACTACCTGTTTGAAGGGGTATACTATTGCCCCCTGTTACTGCTGGCCTGCTTCTCCCTGATCATCTCCAGCATTTCTTCCTACCTCATTATTGGACAGACTGCACTTATAGCCACTTTCTGCTATCTCCTGGTTTTCCCACTGGAGGTAATGTCTTTCTTTGTCACCCATTTGATGGTGGGCCACAGAAGTCCCAGGGCTCTGGAATCTGGGATCACTCTTGAGTAAGAATGTTGATGCCTGTTGACCGTTCAATCTGTTGTGGTTAAGATTCAGCTCTAATCCCTAACTCAAACTATTCTCTGGCCACAATATTTGGTTAATAAGTAAATAAGAGGTGAATATGATGTGCAAAGTCTACCTCGTAGCTTTCTATGGGAGATTATCTGCTTCACCAACTTTCCTTTGTAGATAATCTCTGTGCAAGATATTTGTTCTGTCTCTTCTACCCAGAATGTGCTGATGTAACAATGCAGCCAGCATTTAACATTTGTCTGAGCACAATATAATGGGGAATGGGAAGCACATTTGTTACCAAAGATTCAGGTGAAATAAAATTGAGCAAAACAGAAATGACTCTTGGATTATGTGTTCTCTGAATTATTGAAATCAAGTATTTTCCTGAGTGTGGTCACTCTGATTGAAAGGTGATTTTAATTATTAGAGGGTTTAGGGTTCCAGAAGACAGAGAAAGCATTTCGGTTTAGTTTCTGCCTAAGTAGCCACAGCCTGGCTTGGGGCTCAGGAGAGAAAGGCCCCTGGGATGCTCTAAGGCATGGTGGCCTGGAGAACTTCGATTGGAAAATCTCTCTTTGGAAATACACCCAGTTGCCCTACTTATGCCAGGCTGAACTCTCCTGCCCTTGTCAAAGGAAGCCCTTGAATTCCAAACTTGCTGTATCCTGACTCCAGGCATTCATGACTCACCTGTCTTTGAAGACTCAGCATCACACATCTGAGGTCAGTGACCAGCGCATCCGTGTGACCAGTGAAGTTCTCACTTGCATTAAGATGATTAAAATGTACACATGGGAGAAACCATTTGCAAAAATAATTGAAGGTATGGAAAATCTGACTTTCCGCTCTGAACCTGGTGATGTCACAGTGAGCCATGCCCCTCTCACCTCTTGGGGATTTTTTGATACTTTGTGGATGATGCTGTGCTCTTTGGAGAATGTTCTTGTGGTTATCTTTGGTGTATTTCTTTTTTCCTTCCTCTTGAGCAAGCCTTTATTGTCAATTTGTAAAATAGCTAAACTATTTCCAAATAAACAGAACATGTGCACTGAAAGAGAAAAAGTAAACCATATTATGCAATACACATTATTTTTTCCTCTCTCTTTTTTTTTTTTTGAGACAGAGTCTTACTCTATCACCAGGCTGGAGTGCAGTAGCGCGATCTCGGCTCACTGCAACCTCCACCTCCCGGGGTTGAAGCAATAATCCTGCCTCAGCCTCCCGAGTAGCTGGGACTACAGGCGTGCACCACCATGCCTAGCTAATTTTTGTATTTTTTCTTTAGTAGAGAAGGGGTTTTACCATGTTGGCCAGGATGGTCTCAATCTCTTGACCTCGTGATCCACCCGCCTCAGCCTCCCAAAGTGCTGGGATTACAGACTCTTCTCTTAAATTAAAACATTTAATTAAATTCTTCTGAATTATTACATTTTGTCAATCAATATTTTTGCCTGTTCTGAAGTGTTTTTTGTTGTTAAATATGTAATATTTTTATTCTACATGACTTGGCACATTATCTCAATATGAATTCAAGAGCCTGATATTTGTCTGTCAATGTTAATCCTTTGGTAAATTGTTTTCCCTATCATCTTTCTTAGTATATTTCTTCTCCTCTTGTAGTAATTTTTCTTTTTCTTTTTTTTTTTTTTTTTTTGAGACGGAGTTTCGCTCTTGTTACCCAGGCTGGAGTGCAGTGGCACGATCTTGACTCACTGCAACCTCCGCCTCCTGGGTTCAGGCAATTCTCCTGCCTCAGCTTCCTGAGCAGCTAGGATTACAGGCACGCGCCACCATGAGCAGCTAATGTAGTAATTTTTCAATGAAGTATTTCTAGGCTTTTAATGGAAATGGTAGGTGTTAGAGAACCATAGAAAACCAACTTCCTTGGTCTCATCTTATTTTGCTACTTTTCATTTTGCCAGTAAGTCTGTGTTCTAACATATACATTTTCTGTAAAATAAATTGAGTATTTCTGTAAATTCAATGTGATTATCAGAGTATATAAAGCAGACTTTTATTCTTCAACCAGAGCAAATGTGGCAATCAATAATAATCAATGATAAGTTGTCATTGCTCACACATTTTGATCAGATTCAGCAGTTCCAAAAGAAATATTTTTTTTCTATTTTTAAAAATGCATGAACACCATCGAGTCAATTCTCCAGGAAAGATACCTTTAACCTTGTTATGTTTGATTGACTTCTAAAATTGTTTAGATTTTCTTTATCTAGATGGAAGTAGAACAAACTTCATTCCTTCTGCAATTCTGCAGTGCAGTGTTGGTTTAAATTACCAAAGCATTAGAAACACAGGTGCGAATGCATGAGTGAAACTTCACATTCTTGCATTTAGGGATTCATAACATGGTAAATGAGGAATTATTAGTGTTTATTTTTATTTTTATTTTTTATTATGCTTTAAGTTCTGAGGTACATGTGCAGATCATGCAGGACTGTTGCATAGGTACACACATACCATGGTGGTTTGCTGCCTCCATCCCCCTGACACCTACATCAGGCATTTCTCCCAGTGTTATCCCTCCCTAACCTCCCCACTCCCCACCATCCCTCCCCTAGCCCCCTGTCCGCCAACAGACCCCAGTGTGTGATGTTCCCCTCCCCGTGTCCATGTATTTTCATTGTTCAACACCCACCTATGAGTGAGAACATGTGGTGTTTGATTTTCTGTTCCTGTGTCAGTTTGCTGAGAATGATGGTTTCTAGCTTCATCCATGTCCCTGCAAAGGACACGAACTCATCCTTTTTTATGACTGCATAGTATTCCATGGTGTATATGTGCCACATTTTCTTTACCCAGTCTATCATTGATGGGCATTTTGGTATTTCTTTTTTATTTCCCAGACCTAAGAAAGAAGGAAAGGAAACTAATGGAGAAGTGTGGGCTTTTCCAGAGCCTAACCACTATAATCATGTTGGTCACCCCGACACTGTCCACAACGATCATGATTCTCGTCCACACATTCTTAAAGTTGAAACTCACAGCATCAATGGTAAGGGTTGGGGTGCTTTGTTTTCTCCCCATCATGGTCGCGAGCTTTTTCATGTGTCCTTTTTTAGCCCATGCCCCTCAAAGGTCTGAAGGCTTTGCAAATAGACACTATATGTTCCAGAGTAGGGAATGGCACTGTCTTCCATCTCAACCCATCTGAGAAAGTGACATCTCAGATAGCCCTGTAAGTGGGCCGGATGGCAGAACCGTCAGGTTATGGGGAGGTGGTACCTATAGTTAAAATTCTGATAATTAGAATTACACCTTGAAGTTAAAAAGTTCCTCTAATCCCCTAATAAAGGCCCTGGAAATGCACTTTAAATACAGAGGTATAGCTTCTTTGGTATTTCCCTTCATGGTCTAAACCTGGCCCTTAGAAGTGGCAGCTGCGTTTCAGGATTAGGAATCCCAGCTCTTTGTGCAGAATAAGACAGTGCGCTGCTCTTGGAGGGGTGGTAATATGGCTGGGGAGGCCAGGAGGCTGCACCCAGAGCAAGAAGGGAAGAACTTGAGAGTCTGCAGCCAAGGGGTGGTGTGTGCCTCAGATGGCTGACCCCTCTGCTTGGCTCAGGCATGCACTAGGGAAACACCTCCCAGAAGTCTGAGGGCATTGGCGGGGGGGGCATAGAAGGAATACTTTCAGAGGGACTTGAGGCACTGAGATAACACCAGGCAGGTCTAGACCAAGGCATTCCTGCTCCATTGGAGTTCACTTTTGGATGAAGCCAGAAGAAGAAAGGAGGAGAGATGGGCATGGGTTGGAAGGTTATTATGGCACCTCCAGGAGGGTACCTTCTGAGGTCCTGAGAGCCTAAGGTGTTTTGCTCTAGTCACAGTGCAGCATGAGTTAGGCATGAAGGGTAAGAAGATGTTGAATGTAAGGAGAAAACGAACATCTAAGGCAAAGAAGAAGAAACAGGACCTTGACAGCAAGAATAGCACCAAGCTACATTGAAAGGAAGTAATGTTCACCCCCATGAGTTTTCTTGGCCTTTCCCAAACTCTATTCCTGTACACACTTTATGATTTTTCTCACTGTGCCATTGGGGAAACTGGGCTGTGGTAGGGGTGACCTGCCCAAAGCTACAGGTGTGAGTGGCTAAGCTGCAACAGGGACTAGGCCTTCAACTCTAAGACTCCAAGAAGAGTGCTCTTTTCCCAGCTTTTTCCAGTCTCCCCCCAATACTAGTTTAGCCTCTGTTGGATGAAGGAACTGCTTGTTGGAAGCTGAGAATGCAGCTCAGGGGTGCGGGTGCCAGGGAATGGAGGAAGCAGGAAGGACCACGACCCTCACTGCCCCCTCCCCTTCTTACCCAGGCCTTCACCACGGTGGCCTCCCTGAATACCCTTCGGGTGTCAATGTTCTTTGTGCCCTTTGCAGTCAAAGGCCTCACGAATTCCAAGTCTGCGGTGAAGAGGTTCAAGGTAGGTGGTCAGGGGACTGGCTGTAGGTCCCCTCCTTGGACGCTCCTCTGCCTTCAGCCCCCGTGATGTTCCTCCCAAACATGTCTCCCGGCCAAGGCCTAGGTCGAGAGAGGGGTTGGCTAACTCAGTGACCTCCTATGTCCAGGCTGATGTGGGGCCTGAGAAGACAGACGAATTGGGTCAGGTCTCAGTCCCCAAGGAGATCTTAGGATACTGTGTCCAAACCAGGTCTCAGACAGATGCTCTACAGACTTTATCCAGGTTTGCATAGAGTTACCCTGATAATTTTGTTTTAGAAAAACACCATAGGTGTTGCTTACATTGAAAAACCATGAACATTTTATGTGAAAACACAGATTTTTGAATTCTCTTGAGTGATTAGAAGATCTGGTGGCCCTGGACGACATTATCCCATGGCCACAGGGAGCTGGAGCTGAGGTGACAGCTTCCCTGTTTAGATGGAGGCATTTAGCTTAAGTTTGCTGCAGTGTCTACCATACACTATTGTACCTCCAGCCCTGAAGCTGCATTTTACTTACTATTTATCATCTTAGTGGAATGGTCCACTTCACTTATGTACATAGCTGGCATCTAAGTTTGAAAGCCCTAATATAAATCAATGTTTAAATGTCATTTTGTGGCCAGGTGCTGTGGCTCACACCTGTAATCCCAGCACTTTGGGAGGCCGAGGCAGGCAGATCACCTGAGGTCAGGAGTTCGAGACCAGCCTGGCTAGCATGGTGAAACCCTGTCTCTACAAAAAATTAGCCAGGCATAGTGGCAGGCACTTGTAATCCCAGCTACTTGGTAGGCTGAGGCAGGGAATTGCTTGAACCTGGGAGGCAGAGGTTGCAGTGAGCTGAGATCACGCCACTGCACTCCAGCCTGGGTGACAGAGTGAGACTCCATCTCAGAAAAAAGGTCATTTTGTAGTCATTCCGCTTTTATGTACATGCAGTCCATGACCTATATCACTCATTCATTCATTAATGCAAAAAATATTTATTGAGCTTTTACTACAAGCCAGGCACTGAGAATACTGCATTGAACAGGGGTCTCTGCTGTCAGGGAGTTCTGTTATGATTTTTTTATTGGAAGCAGACAACTAACAAGTAAATGAATGATCAAAGAGGATTAGATCAGATCACCTGAAGAGCCATGATGCCAATAAAACAATGTAATGTTCTAGAGCAAGTTTGTCTAACCTGCAGCTCACATGCAGCCCAGTATGGCTTTGAATGTGGCCCAACACAAATTTGTGAACTTTCTTAAAACATTAGGAGATTTGGTTTTGCAGTTTCTTTTTTCTCATCAGCTGTTGTTGGTGTTAGTGTATTTTCCGCGTGGCCCAAGACAATTCTTCTTTCAGCGTGGCCCAGAGAAGCCAAAGGATTGGACATACTTGTTGTAAGGAGTATGCTGGGAGGGCTGGGGGCTCCTGGGAAGAGCCTGGTTGGGAAGGCCCCTGTGAAGGTGACTTTGGAGCTGAGTGATGATGACCAAGCAGAGAAAACAAGTGTGAAAGCCCTGAGGCTGCAATGAACTTGGCTGGTCTGAGTGACATAGATAGTGCTGTGCTTATCACTGGCCCAGTGTGCTTCCCTGACTTGTCAGCAGCTGTGAAAGGGCTCCTGCGGCTGCCTTTCTTCCAATGGCGGCACTGGGTTCTCCCATCTATTTTCCCCTTCTTTGCCTGTTTTCATCTGTGGAGGGGGCAGCGATGAGGAAGCCGCAATCTGGGCTCAGGAGGATAGGTAAGAGTCCAAAATGTCAGTAAGCACCCTTCTAGATCTTTTAAGCATATCTCCAGGTAGGGATTTGTGAATGTAACCTGACTTCGGTGGGATCATACTCCCCTCCCATTCTTTTAATTGCTAGAATTTATGTAGTTCAACCCTTGTGCTTTATAGACAGGGAGCTGGAGATGCAGAGAGAAGTGACCTGCTGATGGTCACCTTTTGAAATGTATGACCCCAAATGACCTTTCCCCAGTGTGGGACACAGCAGAGCTTTTCATTTTCAATAGCTATAAGTAGATTTTTTTTTCTTTAGAGATGGAGTCTCACTGTGTTGCCCAGGCTGCAGTGCAGTGGCATGATCTCAGCTCACTGCAACCTCCCACTCCTGAGTTCTAGCAGTTCTCCTGCCTCAGCCTCCCAAGTAGCTGGGACTACAGGCACATGCTGCTACACCTGGTGAATTTTTTGTATTTTAGTAGAGACAGGGTTTCACCATGTTGCCCAGGCTGGTCTCCGACTCCTAAACTCAGGCAATCCACCTGCCTCAGCCTCCCAAAGTACTAGGATTACAGGTGTGAGCTACTACACCCAGCCAACTAGAATTTTTTTTTAAGAGAGGAAAGTCTCACTATGTTTCCCAGGCTGATCTTAAACCCCCCCCAACTTGGCCTCCCAAAGTGCTAAGATTTCAGACATGAGCCATTATGTCCAGTCCAATATAATTTAATTAGGCCGGCACAGTGGCTCATGCCTATAATCCCAGCACTTTGGGAAGCTGAGGCAGGCAGATCATCTGAGATCAGGAGTTCGAGACCAGCCTGACTAACATGGTGAAACCCCATCTCTACTAAAAATGCAAAAATTAGCATATTGGTGGGTGCCTATAATCGCAGCTGCTTGGGAGACTGAGGCAGACGAATTGCTTCAACCCGGGAGGTGGAGGTTGCAGTGAGCCAAGATCATGCCATTGCTCTCCAGCCTGGGTGACAGAGCAAGAAAGACTCCATCTCAAAAATAAATAAATGAAAAATAATTAAATAAATAGAATTCAATTAGAAAAACCTCAGTCCTATGAGACAGTGGCTATCATCACTTGGGATGAGGCTACTGTAGGTTAGGCCTTAGTCAACCCCCTGAGCGCAGAGTTGCGGTTGATAGTGCAGTGCTTGCAAATATGGAGGAGTGGCCTGGTGGTCTGAAATTTGGAAAACACTGATCTAGAATTTTCACCAGCAGTAACTGGCCTTTCCTAACTGTTGGTTAGGAAACTACAAACTTACTGCTTATTTGAAATTCACAAAACCATACCAACTGGCAGGCTTGTAAAGCTGGGAACATATTCCTGCTGAACTAAAGAACTGTATTCCTCCTCCCTCCATTTATTTTTGTCTTTACAGAAGTTCTTCCTCCAGGAGAGCCCTGTTTTCTATGTCCAGACATTACAAGACCCCAGCAAAGCTCTGGTCTTGGAGGAGGCCACCTTGTCGTGGCGACAGACCTGCCCTGGGATCGTCAATGGGGCATTTGAGTTGGAGAGAAATGGACATGCTTCTGAGGGGATGACCAGGCCTAGAGATGCCCTTGGGCCAGAGGAGAAATGGAACAGCCTGGGCCCAGAGTTGCACAAGATCAACCTGGTAGTGTCCAAGGTAGCCTGGTCCAGGCCATGCAGGCAGGCTGGCTGCCAGACTCTCAGGGCCTAAGCTGGGAACTTGTCTGGGTGCCCCAGCATTTCCTTGGTTAAAAACTGCCCTCTCCAAGATCTCTCCCTTTAAAATTCAAATTTTCATGGAGGGCAAATACAGGATGTCTTTCATTCTCTAGTGTGAATTAATCTATCATCTAAATATTTTTGGCTTAGGTAAGACCCAAAATAATATGAAAGTACTGTGTGCTGTTCCTTGGAAGGACCAAGGACACAGAAAGGAGAAAGGGAAGGAGACCAAGCTGACATTTATTATATTCCTCATATGTGCCAAGCACTATCCTATGTTTGAATTGGGTTATTCTGTGACCTTACCTTATCTGGCTCTTTCTCTGTCTAATGTTTACAAAGATTAGCTTTCTCCTGTCTCCTGTTTGCCACTCCTCTTTTCTTCTCTGTTATCTGTTAATGTAGATATTGATATCTAATAATAATTGATACAGAATAGATATAGATATTGATCTCTATATAATGACAAATGTCTACAAATCATATCTAGGGGTAATAGGTGTTAATATCTAACATCTGCTGTCTCTTATCTATTTATACTTTCTTCCTTGGTAATCATCTCTAGTCCTATGGCTTTGAGTTCTATCTCTGTGCCATTATCTCTAGCCTCGAAGTCTTTTCTGGGCTACAGACTCAATTGCCTATTTAATATCCCTCTTAAATGTCCATCAAGCATTTAAAATGAAACAAGGTTTTGATACTCACCCCCTTTGATGAGTTCCCCAAATCTTCCTTCTCCTGGGAGATGGTATCATCATCCTTCCGATGGTCGAGGACCTGGAAGTCACACTTGATTCCTTTCCTTCCTTCCCTTGAATCCAATCCATCAGTTTGACTTCCACATCTGCCCTGAACCCACTGCCCTCACCATTGCCCCTCCACTGCCCTATCCCTGCTGCTGTCACGCCACTCCCAGAACTTCCTCATCCACCTCTCTGTTCCCATATGTGCCTTCTTTTATGAGCCTTCTACCATGCAACAGACAGAAGGATTTTTCTTTTTTATTATTATTTTTATTTGAGATGGAGTCTTGCTCTTTCACCCAGGCTGGAGTGCAGTGGCGCGATCTCGGTTCACTGCAACCTCTGCCTCCTGGGTTCATGAGATTCTCTGTCTCAGCCTCCTGGGTAGCTGGTATTGCAGGCATGTGCCAGTATGCCTGGCTAATTTTTTTGTATTTTTAGTAGAGACAGGGTTTCACCATCTTGGCCAGGCTGGTCTTGAACTCCTCATGTCGTGATCCATCCGCCTCGGCCTCTCAAAGTGCTGGGATTACAGGCATGAGCCACCGTGCCCAGCCAGTTTTCCTTTTTAAAATAATTAATATGTATTTTTAATTTTAATAGCTTTTGGGGTACAAGTGGGTTTTGGTTAGACGATGACTTATATAGTGGTGAAGTCGACATTTTAGTGGACCTATCACCTGATAGTGTGCATTGTACCCAATAGGTAGTTTGTATCTCTCAGCCAACTCCCGCCCACTGTCTCTCTGAGCCTCCAAAATCCATTATAACAGGGGTCCCCAACACCTGGACTGCAGACCCTCTCTGGTCCTCAGCCTGCTGCACAGCAGGAGATGAGCGGCACGTCAGTGAGCATCACCACCTGAGCTCCGCTTTCTGTCAGATCAGCAGCAGCATTAGATGCTCGTGGGAGCGTGAACCTTATTGTGAAGTGTGCATGTGAAGGATCCAGGTTGCATGCTCCTTATGAGAATCTTGCTTGATGGTCCGAGGTGAAACAGTTTCATCCTGGAACCAATCCCCCACCATCCCTGTTTTGTAGAAAAATTGTCTTCCATGAAACTGGTTCATGGCAGAGGGATCTTTCTAAAACATAAACCAATTCAAGTCACTCTCCTTAAACCCTTCAGTGACTTTCCACTGCCCTTAGAGCCCAGGTTCCTCCAAATCCCTACCTGTACCTCTGACCTCTTCCCCACCAGAGTTCTTACAGCCCTTGGGCAGCTGTGACACTTGCTCTGTAGAAGCCTTCCCTGGCTGACTCATCTAAAATTGCTTCAACCCCCAACTCTCTGTCATAAGAGCCAATTTCATTTTACTTGCATCACTTATCACCATCCGATATTGATTTATTTATGTAGTCTGTCTCCCCCCACCCCCAGCTTACATTTTAAGCTCGATGTGAGGTCTTTTGTTCGTTACTGAGTCCACAGAGGAAACTCAGATCACTATTTGACGGACGAATGGATGTTTGAATAAATGAATGAATGCATGCATGCATGAATTCTGTGAGTCTGGCTTCTTTATTCCCATTTCACAGATGGAGAAACTGAGGCTCAGAAAGTCTAAGTGGCTTTCCCAGGATTGTTGCATAGAATAGACACCAATCTGGAATTCAGGGTTCTTGCCACCTACCCCTGAGTTCCCCTCTGCCATTCCCATATGACCTTCTTCCTCTTGAGGTGCCCCTCCTGCCTCCAAGGACTGAATGCAAAGCTCCTCTGGAGCTTTGCTTGTCTGAGGAGTCTTGGGTTGTGTGTGGTTATTTTGTTTTCTGTGTGTTGATTTGGGTTCTAAACAGTCAAGCAGGTGGGTGTGCCAGGGCTGTGCTATCCCAACACTTGTGTGTCCTCCTTGGCTTGCAGGGGATGATATTAGGGGTCTGTGGCACCACGGGGAGTGGCAAGAGCAGCCTGTTGTCAGCCATTCTGGGTGAGGTAAGTAACCTGTGGCCACATACGTGTCCATCTGCAGACAGTCCAGGGCCTCTCAAGCTCCAGTTCCCCGGGTAGGGCCCCCAGCTGCTTTCTTCCTCACAGGGGTCTGAGCAAGTAGGTTGTGCTTGCCCTGTGTGGGAGGTGCCTGATCAAGGTCGCCCTTTCTCCTCACCCTGCGGCAGTACTCCTGGTGCGAGCTGCCTCTTATGTCACCTGGAGACCCGTCCTCAACCAGGCTCTGTGAGGATACAGGGCGACTCAAAGTTAATATGATCATAAAATTTACTTCACAGGGAGTCAAGTCCAACCTCTCTCCCACACTACAATACCCTGTTGCAGTGGTTCCTGTAAAAAAGGAGTGTAAAAGTCATTTCATAAAGCCAAACTTACACCATTGAGGAGTGGGAGAATGTGCCTTTTAGGATGACATCGGAAGAGAAATGAAGGAGGAGGAACAGGGAGAAGGAAGGAAAGCTGGGGAGAGGAGGCCTGCTGGATGGGATGGAGCAGTCTAACTTGTACCCCAGCGGGGGGGTAAACATGCCTGCCGGGTGCCCTTGCCCTTGAGATTTGAACCCCCCCCCCCCGCAATCCATCCCCTGTATACGAGTTTGAAGTCTGCTGCCATGTAGACATGTGGCTCACACACCTTTTCTCCAGTTCCTCTCCTCTCCTCTCCTCTCCTCTGTTCTCCTTTTTGACACAGAGTCTCACTCTGTCGCCCAGGCTGGAGTACAATGGCACAGTCTCAGCTCATTGCAACCTCCACCTCCAGGGTTCACGTGATTCTTGTGCCTCAGCCTCCTGAGTAGCTGAGACTATAGGCATGCACCATCAAGCCCAGCTAATTTTTGTATTTTTTGGTAGAGACGGGGTTTCACCATGTTGGCCAGGTTGGTCTCAAAATCCTGTCCTCAAGTGATCCACCTGACTCAGCCTCCCAAAGTGCTGGGATTACAGGCATTAGCCATCACGCCTGGCCATTTCTTCAGTTTTAAAAAAAAACCCCAAATCCATTCCCAGATCCTTTGGGGTAACACTGCACACCTCATAATGATCACTAAAAATACCCGTGAAACCTGCTATGCACTTTTGGTCACGTTCTCACAGGCATCTCACACCAGCCCTTCCCCAAGGAGCCCCAGCCTCACTCCCTCCTGGGCTGCCATCTCTTCCCCTTCTTCTTCTGCCCATTGTCCCTTCTTCCACATCGTCGGGAGAGTTTTCCTTCCTATATTCGGCTTTTCCCTCAGCTCCTTCCCCCAAATGAACATGGCCAAACTCTTTCCCTCTTTGGGATTCCGTTATGTTACCAACACCAGCTCTCTCCTACACATCAGCTGTGCTGCATGTGGGATGGTCTTTCTCCAGTTTCTTTGCAACTGCAAGGAAGAAAGACTCCATTAAAAAAAAAAAGAAAAAAGTAAGACTAGCTTCATTACTTATATGCCAAGTCCTGTGCAAAGAGCTTTCCAGTAACCTCTCTTAACAAAGGCACACTCACGATGACCCATTTACAGATGAGTACATGAGGTTCAGAGAGGTGACTCGTCCAAGGTCATGCAGCAGGTAAGGGGTGAGCCAGTGCTGAGTCCCAGGTCCACCTGAGGTCGGAACGCTGTTCTACATCACGGCAGCATTGCCCAGCAGCCTCCAGGCAAGGCCACCTCCCTACCGGGCCAGTGGTTTGTCAGTTTCCTATGCAAATGAGCCTGTCACTTTCCTTCTAATAAAGGGAAACACAGAGATGGCATTTTAAAGTTTTGTTCTTTTTGTTAAAGCCTGGCTCCAAACCAGAAGTAAACCTTTTGGGGTACAAAAGAGAAAGGAAATGAGGTCCCATGTTGGGGTGCTGTGGATGAGTGTCCATCTCTATTTGTTTTTAACCTGTTTTTTTGAACTTACGTAGAAAAGCAGGAAGAACACTACAGCAGAGATTCAGATGCTCACCACCTGGATGCAGCAGTTGATAGTTTTTGCATGTTTACCTTACTATATAGACATAGTTTTGTAGAATGCTTTAAATTACACAGGTTTAACACTCCCTTCTAAATACTTCATCATGATGCCCAAAAGTAAGAACTTACCTAACCATGGTAACATTATCCTACCTAACAATAATAAATCCATAATACCCAGGCATGCTCAGAGATGACCTGGAACTTTCGGTGTGCACAGTGAAGACCATGAAGGCACTGGCAGCCAGGGAATGGGGCTGGGACAAATAAGAGGAACAAAAGTATGGGGTGTCTTTAGTGCAGACCTTGGATTCAGTCCAAGCAGGACCTGGCCAGGCCTAACTCCAGCTGCTTCCACATGTTCTCATGGCTGGCCCCTGAGACTCACTGGTGAGCCTGGCAGGGCCATGTTAAAAGTTCCTTTTACCTAGGAGAGCTCCCAAGATTCCGGAGGGCAGTGGGGCCCTGGGCACTGTGCCTGCTGAACCAGGCCCTTGGCCCTTGGCCCGCCTGGTCCTGAGGCTGGACTCATTCTGCTGCAGATGCACTTACTTGAGGGCTCAGTGGGGGTGCAGGGAAGTCTGGCCTATGTCCCGCAGCAGGCCTGGATCATCAGCGGGAGCGTCAGGGAGAACATCCTCATGGGAGGCCCATATGACGAGGCCCGGTAAGCTCCTGGGAGGGGAAGGGGAGAGCCTGGGGCGTGTGGCTGGTCTGGGGGCACCTCCAGCTTCGAATGGTAATCTGACAACTGCTAACACTTGTGTGCTCCACTTACACGCATTACCATATTCACTTCTCAACGTGAAAGAAATATCATCATATCCATGTTCCAGATGAATCAGCTGAGGTCCCAGGAGGTTAAGTAATTTTCCCAAAATCACCCAGGTGGTGGGATGTGATAGAGCCAGGATTTGAATCCAGTTGCTTTCAGACACTTCATGCTTAACTGTTATGCTGTATTGACTCAAAATAGTCAACACACTCTCCCCCTCCAAAATTGCTACATTAGAACTTCATTTGTATTCATAAAATCTTGGCCCCTAAGTGAAAAGGAAAAAAATGTGAGCGCTGAGGTTCTGAGACTCCGAGAAAACGGGTTTGAATCTATGGCCCCGTGGATCTCTGAAGTCTTGTCCACATCCCTCCTTTCCCTCTATGGCCTCTTCCTGCCCCAGAATCCTGGGGTTAACCTGCTCGAGACATGAGCCTGGATGTCATGAGTGAAGCCCATTCAGTGGAGGATCCAGGAAAAGTGTCCTGACTGCTATAGCTATGCTTCCAGCTATGGTGGACTTTAACCTGTGACTGTTTGCTTGGTTTTGCAATCTGTCCCCAGTAACAGCATAGATATGGAGGTGTATGAACTGGCTGTCTCTGTCTAGTTGTCCTGTGGACACCTCACAATCATGTCCAGTACCAGCTCATGAGCATCCTGCCTGCCCAGCCTCATACCCCTGGTTTCTCTTCCCAAATTGTGCAACTCAGTTTAATGGCGTCAGCCAAGCCTTGCACCCCAGGAAGCCAGAAGCCTCCTTCTCTGGTTCCTTCCACATCTAATTGGTCGCTGATTGTGAATAAGTCTGTCTCCTGCATATCTCTTGTGTGTCTCCCTTCTCCATCTCTGCTTCTAGTGCGTTCAGCCTGTGAGCTCTTGTCCGAACAGTTCCCACTGCCCCTGCCCTTGGGTCCCTGTCTCTAATCTCCTGCTCTGTTCCACGCCACATAAGATTATCTCCAGGGCAATGAGAGCAAGTCCCAGCTCTCATCTTGTCACTGCTCTTTTTTATGGTCTTCTATGAGACTGATAGAACTCATACAGAAGTTTTGAAATATCTGTTAAAATAAAAATGCACCTACCCTTTGACTCAGCAAATCCACTGTTAGGTATTTAATGTGCAGATATTTTCACCCATGAAAGCAAAGACCCATGGACAAGAATGTTCACACTGCATTGCTCATAGGAACAAAGGAGTAGAAACAATTTGAATGTCCATCACTAGGACACTGGTTAAGCAATTTATGGTGCAACCTTATAATGGAATACTACAGTGCCATTAAAACACTATAAACCTGTACATGCAGCACACATTCATATATGAATAGATTATTTCTGAATAAATACATAAGGTACTGCAATAGTATTTTTTTTTTTTTTTGAGATGGAGTCTCACTTTGTCTCCCAGGCTGGAGTGCAGTGGCGCAATCTTTGCTCACTGCAAACTCCGCCTCCTGGGTTTAGGTGATTCTCCTGCCTCAGTCTCTTAAGTAGCTGGTACTACAGGCACATGCCACCACACCCGGCTAAGTTTTGTATTTTTAGTAAACACGGTGTTTCGTCATGTTGATCAGGCTGGTCTCAAACTCCTGACCTCAAGTCATCTGCCCGCCTCTGCCTCCCAAAGTACTGGGATTACAGGCATGAGCCACCATGCCGGCCGATAGTGGCTACTTTTGAGGAAAAAAAATAAAGGTCAAAGATGGGAAAGGGAACTGCTTTTCATTGCATCTTTTTGTTCTGGTCAAATACTTACTAAGAGCATGTATTAATTTAAAAGAAATGAAAAGAGGGAAGGAAATGAAAAAAGCCTCCAGTGGTATACCATTTAACACAAGATGAAATCTAAATTTCTTAGCTTTAAAATTAAGACTGTTCCTTTCGACACTGGGAAGGGTGATGGGCAGGAGGGCTGGTCCCCTATGTCTTACAGCTCCCCGTCCTTTGCAGATACCTCCAGGTGCTCCACTGCTGCTCGCTGAATCAGGACCTGGAACTTCTGCCGTTTGGAGACATGACGGAGGTGAGTGGGAGCGAGCATGTCTGCGCTGGATAATGTTGGTGATCTTGTGTTCCTGCTGCCACCCCAGGCAGGGAGGGGAGGGATCCCAGCTCTTCCTCCCAGAGCAGCTGGAGCTTTTCCTGCAGCTTCTGCTTCAAAGCCAAGAACCAAGCCTCCCTCACTGAGGGAGGTTGGGGCTCACCTTATAGAGGGAGCTGGAAAGGAAAGAGGGTACCTTACCCCAAAAAGGTGTAGAGGTGACCTCAAGCTCCTTCTGAAGCAAGAGCGGAGACCCTGTGAAGATGAGAAATCCCCTGTCACCCCTGCCCCACTCTGGCCAGTGCAACATCCACCATGACCCGAAGGGTCAATTTGATTTCTGACTGTAACATTTTCCTGATAATTCACAATCTTTCACATCTGCAGCCACCTTAATTCACATACAACCCCTCACCCAAGATAAAAGTGGCATTGTCTTCGTGATTTTAACGATCTAATAATAGCTCAGTCTGTTGTACAGTTACTACATGCAAGATGTTATTCTAGCGAATTGAATGTAGTATCTTAGGTGAGTCTCACAATAACTTCAATAACCTCAGGAGGGCAGTCTTTTAAATATTCTCATTATTCTTCTCCCTCTTCCCCTCCCCCCCCTTCCCCTTTGCCTCCCTTCTCCCTGCCCCCCTCCTCCTCCTTCTCCTCCTCCTCCTTCTCCTCCTCCTTCTCCTCCTCCTCCTTCTCCTCCTCCTCCTTCTCTTCCTCCTCCTTCTCCTCCTTCTCCTTCTCCTCCTTCTCCTCCTCCTCCTTCTCCTCCTCCTCCTTCTCCTCCTCCTTCTCCTTCTCCTTCTCCTTCTCCTCCTCCTCCTCCTTCTCCTCCTTCTCCTCCTCCTCCTTCTCCTCCTTCTCCTCCTTCTCCTCCTCCTCCTTCTCCTCCTTCTCCTCCTTCTCCTCCTCCTCCTCCTTCTCCTTCTCCTCCTCCTCCTTCTCCTCCTCCTTCTCCTCCTCCTCCTTCTCCTCCTCCTCCTTCTCCTCCTCCTCCTTCTCCTCCTCCTCCTTCTCCTCCTCCTTCTCCTTCTCCTTCTCCTCCTCCTCCTCCTTCTCCTCCTTCTCCTCCTTCTCCTCCTCCTCCTTCTCCTCCTTCTCCTCCTCCTCCTTCTCCTCCTCCTTCTCTTCCTTCTCTTCCTCCTTCTCCTCCTTCTCCTCCCCCTTCTCCTTCTCCTCCTCCTCTTCCTCCTCCTCCTCCTCCTCCTCCTCATCCTTCTCCTCCTCCTCCTCCTCTTCCTTCTCCTTCTCTTTCTTCTTCTTCCACCTCCTCCGCTACTACTTCTTCCCCTCCTTCTCCTCTTTCTTCTTCTTCCTTCTTCCTTCCTTCTTTCTTCTTTCTTCTCTTCTAGAGGGAGTCTTGCTCTCTCTCTGTCACCCAGACTGGAGTGCAGTGGCATGATCTCCACTCACTGCAAGCTCCACCTCCCAGATTCAAGAGATTCCCCTACCTCAGCCTCCCACATAGCTGGGATTACAGGCATGCACCTGCAGGCCCGGCTAGTTTTTGTAGTTTTAGTGGAGACAGGGTTTCGCCATGTTAGCCAAGCTGATCTCAAACTCCTGGCTTCATGTGATCCACCCACCTCAGCCTCCCAAATTGCTAGGATTACCCTATTCTTCTTTTAAAGCTGGGACTATAAATCCTTGAGGACAGAGAGTTCAATTATCTTATTCAAGGTTGTTTCTTCACAGGAAGAACAAGGTCTCATCTGTAAAATGGCCTAAATAAGAGTGCTGACCTGATCGGGTTGCTTTGAGGTTTAAATGAGTTAATACAAAATGCTTTGAGAAGTGTCTGGCATAGAATAAGTGTAAATTACTGTAAGAGCATGGTGGGCATTGAAATAAGTGTTTGGTGAATAAGTAAATGAATGAATGGGAAACTGGGCTTTGGCCAGGTCAGGCAGCTTGTCCAAGGTCACACAGTGGTGACCTGGAGCACGGCAGTGACAGGAGGTTCCTCTGCCACCTTTTCAACTCTGATTTTTTATTTTTATTTTTTTTAGACTGTCTCTCTCTCTGTTACCAGGCTGGAGTGCTGTGGTGTGATCTTGGCTCACTGCAACCTCTACCTCCCAGGTTCAAGTGATTCTCCTGCCTCAGCCTCCCAAGTAGCTGGGATTATGGGCACACGCCACCATGGCCAGCTAATGTTTTTGTGTTTTTAGTAGAGACCGGGTTTTACCATGTTGGCCAGGATGGTCTTGATCTCTTGACCTCATGATCTGCCCGCCTCGGCCTCCCAAAGTGCTATGATTATAGGCGTGAGCCACTGAGCACAGTCAACTCTGATTCTTCTCTACAGAGACTTGTAGCCATCAGGGTAGAACAGGAACTAGGTACTTAGACTCTAGCTCCCACTTCCTCAGAGCTAAAAGGAGGGATGGGCCAGCTGATGGCTGCCTGGAGCGCTAATCTGCAAAACATGCTCAGTAACTCAGGTTTCCACCCTCAACTCCTAACACAGCATGTGCTGTGTGAGTTGGTTCTTCCAGCAGCAGTGAAGCTTCTTGCAGCCATTGCAGCTCTGGTCTGCTGAGTGGGTGCCTACAGTGCAAATAGTCTTGGATAACATCCCTAACCCAGACCACCGGTCCCACAAGTTGACAGGTGCTGTCAATGGAGATTTAAAACCTGAATAAGGCCAGGTGCAGTGGCTCACACTTGTAACTCCAGCACTTTAGGAGGCCAAAGTGGGAGGATTGCTTGAGCCCAGGAGTTTGAGGCCAGCCTAGGCAATTTAGTGAGACCTATCTGTATAAAAAAAGTTTAAAAGCATTAGCCGAGTGTGGTGGCACACACCTGTCATCCCAGGTACTCAGGAGGCTGAGATGGGAGGATCGATTGAGGCCATGATTGCTTGCATCACTGCACTCCAGCCTGGGCAACCGAGGAGATTTTGCCTCAAAAACAAACCTGAAAAATATGTCAGACAGTGATTTTTCTTGGGAATGAGTGATTTATTTTATTATCTAATTTTTTTTTTTTTTTTTTTTTTTTTTTGAGATGGAGTTTTGCTCTTGTTACCCAGGCTGGAGTGCAATGGCGCGATCTTGGCTCACCGCAACCTCCACCTCCTGGGTTCAGGCAATTCTCCTGCCTCAGCTTCCTGAGTATCTGGGATTACAGGCATGTGCCACCATGCCCAGCTAATTTTTTGTATTTTTTTTTAGTAGAGATGGGATTTCACCTTGTTGACCAGGATGGTCTCCATCTCTTGACCTCGTGATCCAACCGCCTCGGCCTCCCAAAGTGCTGAGATTACAGGCTTGAGCCACCGCGCCCGGTCTATTATCTAAATTTTTCATAGTTTCATGTTTGCCTCCTAGAAGTTCATAGGTTTAGAAAATTTGTATCCAAGTAAGAGTTAACAATGTTTTAATAGTTATGTATCTTTTCATTTAGATTCAGGGGATACCTGGAGAGTTACAAGATTTTTAACTAATTGAGAAACAGTTTATTCATCCCCCCAACCACATTTTGAAAAATATTTTTATTAATGCATAATGTTTGTACATGTTGTTTGGTGCTATTTTGTTAAATCCACAGAATAAGTCAGGGGATTTAGGGTCAGGGGATTTAGGGTGCCCAGACCTTCAGTATTTACACTTCTGTTCTGCTGAGAACTTTTCAGCTCCTATCTAGTAGCTATGCTGAAATATAGAATACATTGTTGTTAGCTATAGTTACCCTACTCTGCTATCGAACAGAACTTATTCCTTCTATCTAACTTGATGTTTGTATCTATCAGCCAACCTCTCTTCATTCCCACCTCCCTTCCCCACCCCAAAAAATCTTTTCTAGTCTCTGGTGTCCATCATTCTACTCTCTACCTCCATGAGATCAACTTTTAAGCTCCCACCTATGAGTGAGAACACATGAGATATATATGTATTTTGAAGTGCCAAGATACCAAATTGTCAGATACCCTGGAGTGTGTGCCTACCTTGGTCTATTGAGGGGGTTCTGTCTGCTACATCTGCCCATCCATTTGAGTGCAGCTGGCTGTGCTCACTCTCTGGACATGGTGCCTTTCCCTGCCTGTCTGCAGATTGGGGAGCGGGGCCTCAACCTCTCTGGGGGGCAGAAACAGAGGATCAGCCTGGCCCGCGCTGTCTACTCCGACCGTCAGCTCTACCTGCTGGATGACCCCCTGTCGGCGGTGGATGCCCACGTGGGGAAGCACATCTTTAAGGAGTGCATTAAGAAGACACTCAAGGGGAAGACGATCGTCCTGGTGACCCACCAGCTACAGGTGAGCACCCCTCCAGGACTCTGTGATTGACGGATAATGTCGATCCTCAAGCCTCTGCCATGTCAGATAGTGATGGAGTAACAGCCTCCCAGCAGCTGTCCTTATCTCAGGCTAGACTCTTCTGTATTTGGGAGGGTTGTAAAGAACTTGGATATCCTCTGCTTTCCACACAGAGGAAACAACTGGTAGAAGATTTTTGTGGCTGGTAAAAATTGAGAACAAATTTTAGTTTCCTGAATCTTTAAAATTGTATGGGTAGACCCCTGATTTTCGACTTACAAAAATGAAAACAGGACAGGTATGGTAGCTCACACCTGTAATCCCAGCGCTTTGCTATGCCAAGGCAGGAGGACTGCTTGAGGCCAGGAGTTCAAGACCAGCCTGGGAATGTAGAGAGACCTCCCATCTCTACAGAGTTTTGTTTTGTTTTGTTTTTTGTTTTTTTTTGAGACAGTCTTGCTCTGTCTCGCCAAGCTGGAGTACAGTGGCGCAATCTTGACTCACTGCAACCTCTGTCTCCTGTGTTCAAGCAATTCTTTCACTTCAGCCTCCCAAGTAGCTGGGATCACAGGCACATGCCACCACGCCCAGCTAATTTTTGTATTTTTAGCAGAGACACGGTTTCACCGTGTTGGCCAGAATGGTCTCGATTTCTTCACCTCATGATCCGCCCACCTTGGCCTCCCAAAGTGCTGGGAGCCACTGTGCCTGGCCGTCTTTATAGAAATTTAAAAAATTAGTTGGGTGTTGTGGTGCACCTATGGTCCCAGCTACCAGGGAGGCCAAGGCAGGAAGATGGCTCCCAGGAGTTCAAGGCTGCAGTGAGCTGTGATAGCGCCACTGCACTCCAGCTGGGGCAACAGAACAAGATGCTGCCTTGAAAAAACTCAATCAATAAATAAAAAAGAAAAGAAAAAGAAAACATCTCTCAGAAAATAATTCCCCATCTCCTATTCATAAATTGAGGGCCACCTCAGTGTGTTTTCTTACTGACCATAACCGCAGTGCGATGCGTGCTTCTGGCGCTGCTTCAGGTCATTTTCCCTTGCATATTTTCATACATGGCATTGGCCACAGTGCCTTCTTATTTTCTCTCCCGCTTCTTCTTTTGTTTGTTTTTCTCTTGCTCCTTATTTTTGCTTTACTGCTTTTTGTGCTTTTTTTTTTTTTGGTATAAAATATTTAAGACCTAAACACAGTTTAGAAAATAATTAATAAAAACCCACATATCTACTGCCCAGATTAAACAATGAAACATTGACTCCACTCTCAAATCCTGTTCCAGTTCCTTCTTTGTGCTCTCTGACTTTGCTGTTTATTGTTTCCATGCATGTCTTCATGCCTTTACAACATATACATGAATCTCTAGACATGAAGAAATTCCTTTTGCATATTTTTAAACTTTATGTATTTTTTACTTTTTGTGCCCTTTGGTAATTTCCTTTTTTCCCCTCAACATTATGTTTTTTTGAGATCTTCCATGTTGATGCTTGTAACTTTATTTGTTTGTTTGTTTGTTTGTTTTGAGATAGAGTCATACTCTGTTGCCCAGCCTGGAGTGCAGTGGTGCGATCTTGGCTCACAGCATCCCCCACTTCCCAGGTTCAAGCAATTCTCATGCCTCAGCCTCCTAAGCAGCTGGGACAACAGGTGTGTGCCAACACGCCTGGCTGATTTTTGTACTTATAGTAGAGACAGAGTTTCACCATGTTGGCCAGGATGATCTCGAACTCCTGACCTCAGGTAATTCCCCTGCCTCTGCCTCCTAAAGTGCCAGAATTACAGGCATGAGCCACTACATCCAGCCTTGTAACTTTATTTAATTCTCACTGGTATAGCATTCCAATATCTGAGTATACCAGAATTTTTTTCTCTGGGATGAACAGTTGTTTCTTATTTTTCACTTTTACAAGAAAAGGCTTCAGTGTACATCTTTGTACATGCATCTTTGTACACAGGTTTGAGAGTTTTTTCAGGTAGGGTTTTAGGAGTCAAATAGTTGGTTCATAATTCTTCAAAAATCTTCCGTGTCACTGGATCAGTCAAATTTTCCTCCAAAGTAGTTGTACCAGTCTACAATCCTCCTGATAGTTAATGAAAGCTCCTTTTACCTTGGAGCATCACGAACACTTGGACTGGTACCACTTTTAAATGTCTGCTAATCTGTTGGTATAAAATAATACTTTATTGTGATTTAAATTTACATTTTCCTGGTGAATAATAAAATTAAACATCTTTCCATGTGCTTACTGAACACTTTCTTTCTTCTGACTGTCCAGTACTTAGAATTTTGTGACCAGATCATTTTGTTGGAAAATGGGAAAATCTGTGAAAATGGAACTCACAGTGAATTAATACAGAAAAAGGGGCAATACACCCAACTTATCCAGAAGCTG
Organism: Saimiri boliviensis; assembly: GCF_048565385.1. NCBI lineage: Eukaryota > Metazoa > Chordata > Mammalia > Primates > Cebidae > Saimiri > Saimiri boliviensis. The sequence goes on from NC_133449.1 coordinate 124,127,494, forward strand.
CACAAGGAAACCACATGGGTGAGTCCCGCCCCGACACCATCACTCCCCACGGTGGATGCGCCCGCACTCAGGGCCTGTGCTCTCTCCCCAGAACATGTTGCAGGACACAGCAAAGATAGCAGAGAAGCCACAGGTGGAAAGTCAGGCTCTGGCCACCTCCCAGGAAGAGTCTCTCAATGGAAATGCTGGTAATGGTGCGGTGGGAGACAGGGCAAGAATGTCTGCATGCCTGCCTGGGTCCTCCCGAGGTCCCAGTGTTTCTTCTTCAACCCCAGACTGGGCCATGTCCTTCAGTGTCTGAGGCCCTAAGCATTCACATACACAGGTTCTGGATCCAAGCAGTTGAGGGCCATGCGGTGTAGACTGCTGGGCGCAGCCTCTCGAGTAGCTGGGATTATAGGCACATGCCACCATGCCTGGCCAATTTTTGTGTTTTTAGTGGAGGCAGGGTTTCACCATGTTGGCCAGGCTGCTTTCGAATTCATGACCTCAAGCAATCCACCTGCCTTGGCCTCCCAAAGTGCTGGGATTATAGGCATGAGCCATCACTCCTGGCTCATGAAGAAAACCTGCTCCTAAAATTTCCATCCTGGTGTAATTTCCCTTAGGATTAAAATTCCAGAAAAAGAGCACTCTTCCAAATACTGGGGTGTTGGAAATCGAAGGGAGAATACTAGGCAGCAACAGCAGACAGTCACTGTCGTGCTGGCTGTTGCTGTGATTATCATCAGAAACGTCCATGGGCATCTACAGGTACTGGTTTTCAGGCCAAGCTCAAGGCCAAGAGTCTACCCGGGCTGGTGTGAGGGCTGTTTTCTGAGGCATTGTCTCAGAAGTGTATGGCTGCAGGGCATCTTAGCAACCCTCTCAGCTTTCCATCTTTTTAGATGAGGAAGCAGAGAGGCTAAGTGATTTGCCTGAGGTTCCCCCGTGTCATGGTGACAGTTCTGGGACTCAGGTTTTCTAGTCCCAGGTGGTTTTCTTCATTCTTTCCTGCATTTTTCTCAGCCCATCACAAATGTGAGATCCCACAGTCCTTCCAGAATTTATTGAATGGCCAGGAATGGATGGATCCCTTTCCAGGCTCTGGAGCCCAGGTTAAAGGTCTCTTTCAGCAGAGTCTTCCATGAAAAACCTTAGATATAGGTGGGGTCCTGAAGCTGGAAGGTAAAGAAGCTGGCACAGGATCGAAGCCTGGGACAGAAGGAAGGAGATCATGTGATTGGCAGGTGTAATTTTCTCTTCTACCCGACCCAGTGCTGGAGCATCAGCTCACAAAGAAGGAGGAGAAGAAAGAAGGCTCCTTGAGTTGGAGGGTCTACCACCATTACATCCAGGCAGCTGGAGGTATGGTCCCTATGCCAGCCCAGGGCTCTCTCTTGGAGTAGCCCTAACCTCTGAACTGGGTCAGATTGGATCATGTGAGGTCATGTGAAGTAGACACGTCCAGAGGAGCCATGGCATTTATTGGCCTAACTTGCATAAACCAAACTCTACTCAGTTATAGCAACTCTACCACCAAAGTTAAGGTTGGAAGTTATATTTTCATGTATATGCATTATTTCTGTGTTTTATATATATTTTTTATTTTTTAAAAAAGAATAGAATAGAGATGGGGTCTTGCTATGTTGACCAGGCTAGTCTTGAACTTGTATCCTCAAGCAGACCTCCCATCTCGGCTTCATGCTGGTATTACAGGCATGAGCCACCACACGCTGCCTCATTATTTCAGTGTTTTTCAAACTCTGGGCTCTGCTTCCCTAATGGGTTTTGCAATCAGCTGAGTTTATCATGAGCAGCACTGAAAGACATGAAATAGAATTGGATAGAAAATAGCAGCCACATTGCATAAGGTCACAGTGATGGGACCATTATTTTTGTGTGACTTAAAATTTCTTAATTTTTATTTCTTAAGGCAGGCAGAAGGCAATTATAAGTTCAAAGCTACTGCCTTAGTAAGTGGTGTATACCACCATGTAAATTTACTGTGCAGTGTTATAAACATGAAAGTCAGTATATGGTGCTGTACTTATCAAGTAATGTAAGAGATTTTGAGAGTAATTTTGACTCGTTACTCAGTTGTTGACATTGGAAGCTGACCCTTGTGTAAGATGTGTCTCCTGTCTGCATGCAGGGGGGGAGGAAGAGGTAGGCTGCGTACACAGGACACCATCCCCATCCCGTCCACCATGGGTATCCCGTAAGGAATAACCCAGGGCCTGCCCAGAGCAGGGAACAGCAAGTGCTTGTGAAATGCATGAATGGATCTAGCATAAATGGGTGTGTGTTTTTACAAAGTGCCTACTATGTTCCAGGCACTGTGCCAAGCTCTGGAGGGGAGAGGGTATAAAGTCATCTAAGAACCAACCCTGGAATCTAGCTGGAGAATTAAGACATTACTTCCATCAGATGGTGAGAGAGATCTCTGTGGCCAGGGAATCTCAAATCTCATCAAAGAAGGGATAGCCCTTGAAGGCAGGGTAGAATTTGGGAAAAGACTGTGGGCACAGGACATGTGAGCATGAATAGGTGAGAGGAGTGCCAAAGCAGGAGGCCGTGCTGCGAGACGGAGTGCCCCCCACCTTCTCCCACCTTGACTGCTGCGAAGCCCAGCTCTGTCACTCACCAACCCTGCGGCTTTGGGCAACTTAGTTCCCCTCTCGGATTCATTTTCCTCATTGTATTAGCCTATTTATGCTGCTGTAACAAAATATATTAGACTGGGTAGTTTATAAAGAACAGAAATTTATTTCTCACTGTTCCAGAGGCCACAAAGTCCAAGATCAAGGTGCCTGTAAATTCAGTGTCTGGTAAGGGCTCGGTATCTACTTCCAAGATGGCACCTTGAACACTGTGTCCTCCATCCCTAGAGGGGATAACTATTGGATCCCCACATGGTGGATGGGACCAAAAACCAGGGAGGCACCTCTCTGAAGCCCCTTTAAAGGCATTAATCCCACTCTTGAGGGCTCATCCTCATGGCCATCACCTCCCAGAGGCCTCACTTTCTAAAACCATCGCCTTAGAAATTTGGTTTCAACATATGAATTTTGGAGGGATACGTACATTCAAACACTAGCACTAGTGAAAATTGGGACAGGAACTACTAATTCAGAAATAATGCATATATTTAATACTATTCCTGGCATATAGAACATAATAGCACATAGTACATAGCATATAAAAGGTAGCTGTTGTTATTATTTATAAAACTGAACCTGCAGGACCTGCATAAGGTGAACTAACTTCTCTAGATTACTGCCCTTGCCAGGCGTGGTCTGAGTGCTTGACACACGTTACATTATATAATCTTCGGTGTGGCTCTGAAGCTGGTAAGGTTATCACTATTTCATAAAGAAGTGGCACGTTGCTGACATTTGGTGCCTTGTCCAAGGTCACACAGTTTGGAAGTGGTGGAACCAGGAATTGAACCCAAGATTCTCTGATTTTGGAACCCAGCTCTTCCCATTCCTCCAAGGTGTCCATGGTGAATGGGGCCCCGGGGTTTCCAAACACTCAGGGATGGTCAAGCAGCTGAGTCAGCAGTTGCCTTGCACCTGTTTGTGGCAACTGTACATCACCACTGTCTCCCTTCCAGGTTACATGATCTCTTTCATAGTTTTCTTCTTCATGGTGGTGATGATCTTCTTCATTAACTTCGGCTTCTGGTGGCTGAGCTATTGGCTGGAGCAGGGCTCAGGGGTGAGTGCCATGAGGTGGGTGGGCTGTGTTTCTGTGGGCTTGAGTGACGTTGGGTGACTTCTTGCTCCCTGGGTACTACGAGAGCCAGAGCATGGCTTGGGACCCACACTGTAAGCCAAGAACTGAGTCAACAAATGGTGTTCCAGAGAGAACCGTGGAGAGCCAGGACTCCAGGGTTCCCCTGGCACAGGCCTCCTGGCTTTGTAGAATGGGTGGTCACCTGTGCAGTCTTACTAGAAAACCAAGAGATTTATAGCCCCAGACAGTGCCCCAAGAATCTTTCCATTCCACTGCAGTAACTGTCTCCTTTAGCTCCAGGCTGGCCTCCACGCTATGGTTTATTTAAAATATACTTCTGGTCTTCTGAGCTGGGAGCCACCACGGGCCACACTCTGTCAGGTTATTTCGCTAATCTGCCCACCCACATTCAGAGGCAGGTACCACTGTCTCCATTTTCCCAAGAGGATCCTGTGTCTAGAGAGGATGAAGAACCTGCCCTAGGACAGGACGGGGCCAGGATTTGAACTTGGTGCTCTGAATCAAAGCCGTGCTTTTCCCACAAAGCTCCACGTGGTTAACGTCTGGGTTGTGTACCAGGAGATCTGGGTCAGGAAAGCAGAAGTCACTCAAAGTATTTAGAGCTTCCAAGGATTTAATCTAGGGATTCAGAGGCTCACACAACCATTGGAGGGGAAGTGGCTGTCAGTGATCTCGGCTGAACTGAAGTGGGTAATTCTCAGGACACTTTCCAGCCTCCGGAAAAACTCCACACCCCACTCTCCTGCCCAAAGTTGCCACTGAGCATGTTGGCTTCTCCTTTTCTGCCTTTCTGTTTCCCTGTGGGTGTCTCTCCTTGGCAGAATCGAACCTGAAACCATGCTGGCAGGGGTTCTGGGAAACCCAGTTCCCAAGCTTCCCGCGGCATCACAGCAGAGCGGGTGGAAGGGCCTGGCTGCTGCAGGGTCCACGGGGCAGACCCAGAGGGCCTAATGCAGGGCAGGGCTATGGGAACAGAGGCCAAGGGAGAGTGGCCAAGGTGCTGAGAAGGGAGGTTTGGGCAAATAGCTTCACCTTCTACCAGCCACAGGGTCTCACATGGCCCCAGGGAGAAGGCTTTTCCTGCCACTGAATATCCCCCTGGAGACCTGCACTGTGACCCCCTGTTCTTTCTTGAAGACCAATAGCAGCCGAGAGAGCAACGGAACCTCTGGGGACCCAGGCGACCTGTTGGACAATCCTCAGCTGTCCTTCTACCAGCTGATATACGGGCTCAACGCCCTGCTTCTCATCTGCATGGGGATCTGCTCCTCAAGGATTTTCACCAAGGTCACAAGGAAGGCATCCAGCACCCTGCACAGCAAGCTCTTCAACAAGGTATGGGCCTGGAGCTGGGCGAGGCCAAAGGCAGAGCTTCAAACTTTCGCAGCTTCATTTTTTCAATTTTTTATTTTTTGTTTTTTAGAGCTCTGTAGCCCAGGCTGGAGTGTGGTGGCACAATTTCCACTCACAGAGACCTTTGCTTCCCAGGCTTAAGCAATCCTCCTCCCTCAGCCTCCCAAGTAGCTGGGAGTACAGGCACATGCCACTAGGCCTAATTTTTGTATTTTTTGTAGAGACTGGATTTCACCATGTTGCCCAAGCTGGTCTCAGACTCCTGGGTTCAAGTGACCCATCCACCTTGGCCCCCCAAAGTGCTGGGATTACAGGCATGAGCCACTGCAGCCAGTTGATTTTTTTTTTAATTAGTAGACTTCAGTTTAATTATTTATTTATCTGTAAAGATGGGGGTCTTGCTATGTTGCCCAGGCTGGTCTCAAACTCCTGGACTAAAGCAGTCCTCCTATCTTGGCCTCCTAAGTAGCTGGGATTACAGGTGTGAGCTACTGTGCCCAGCCAGCTTTATTTTTTGAGCAGTTTTGGTTTACAGAAAAATTGAGATGAAAGAAAGTACAGAGAGTTCTCATATATCTGCCTATCACCCAGGCTGGAGTGCAGTGGTGTGATGACAGCTTACTGCAGCCTTGACCTCCCGGGCTGAAGCAGTTCTCCCACCTTAGCCTCCCAAGTAACTAGGACCACAGGCGCACACCACTGTGCCTGGTTAATTTTTGTATTTTTTGTAAAGATGGGTCTTGCCATGTTGCCCAGGCTGGTCTTGAACTCCTGGGCTCAAACCATCCTCCAGTCTCAGCTTCCTAAAGTGCTGGGATTACAGTTGTGAACCCAGTTGTGAGGCAGGTGCGGCGGAGTTTTTCCGCGGCTGGAAGTGTGGTTCTACAGAGCTTAGTGTCCCTTGATGGCAGGTCAGGAACACACCAACGCTGGCCTCCACTGGCTGAGCACGGTCTCATATAGAGTTGCTTGGGATTGTCCCAAGTTCTCTTTGAAGTGGATATTACCCTCATTTTACATATGAGGAAACTGAAATCTCACATGTGTTAAAGTTGAAATATGTGTTTGGTTTGAATACTGAACTGTCACCTGGGTCGGGTGGCTCATGCCCGGAATCCCAGCATTTTGGGAAACCCGAGGTGAGTAGATCGCTTGAGCTAAGGAGTTCAAGACCAGCCTCGGCAACGTGGCAAAATCTCTTTTCAACTAAAGAAAACAAAAATTAGCCAGACATGATGGCTTGTGCCTGTAGTCCCAGCTACTTGGGGGACTGAGTTGGGAGGATTGCTTGAGCCATGGAGGCAGAGGTTGCAGTGAGTCAAGATCGTACCACTGCACTCCAACCTGGGAGACAGTGAGACACTATCTCATTAAAAAAAAAAAAAAAAAAAACCAAACTGTCTATGGTATCACATTGCTTCGTGGAAATGTAATTTTTCTCTCTCACTTATTAAGTGTTACTACATGCCAGGTTCTGCAGTAGGCATGGGCTTACCTTATGGAATTCACAGTGCAGGTAGAGTTTGGGCAATCAGGGGTGTATAGTCTAATGGGGAAGACAAACAAGAAAACAGGCCATTGTCATAGATATATAAAATTTATCACGGGATGGGAGACACAGGGCCATGAGAACGTAAGAGGCACTTTGTCTTAGTTTGAAGGCAATGGAAGGAAGTGGGGAGAGTTCAGAAAGACTTCTTGGGGGCTTCGCTTCTGGAAGGAGGAATCAGATTTAGCCAGCTCAAGACCAGGAGGCTGAAGGTGAACAAAAGCAGAGCACTTCTGGGAGACGAATGGAGTTCTGGAAGGCTGGATCTCAGAGGTGGCAGTTGGGGTTCTGACTTGGAGGCTCGGGAGGTGAGGAGTCACCCATGGTTCCTTGCAGACCGAATGCAAATTGTGTTGCCATCAAGTGTTTTAACTTTGGGAGGGTGAGACAAAGCTTTTGCCCACCTCTCAGATAAAGCTTGCCAGAACCAGAAAGCAGGAGGGGGAAATTCTACCTGAGCCCTGTTGCTTTCCCACCTGGCCTCTGTGGGTGGTCCTCAGCCCTCCAGGTGGTCTCTGAGTTTCTTCTGACAGCACACTCCAAGATTCTAGAAATATCCAGTGCCCATGCCTCCAAATGATGTTTTGTATTGCAATTTTGAGAAATGTTTAAGTCTCTTCCCATGAGAACGTGTTTTGTGTTTAAAATATTTTCCTTTTTCCAGTCCTTTCGTGGCTTTTTAAACTTTAAATCTATCTTTGTAGTTTTAAAGAATCACAAGTAAAGGACAAATCTGAAAAAAATTTGCTCAACTCCAAGCACAACAAAAAACAACGAAGCAAAACAGACAAAGAAGAACCGACCCAGATCATTTTGATACTTAGAAGACAATCAAACCCTTTTCCCTTTGTTACCACCATTGGTCCCTCATCCAGAGTGATGCCGGGCTTCTCCAAAGGCAGCTTCCTCACCCACAGTGGAGCTGAGGTCTGCTCCTGTGTCTCCTCCACGTCCCCTGTGCCCTGCACCCGCAAGGCGTGCTCAGAGGCCTTGAGGGGTGACCCTTTTGCCCTGTGATTCCTCTGAGTGATCGTGACAATTTTGACTACTTTAGCTCAAGTATTTAACAAAACATTCTCGATATAAAATTAAAGGCATTTTAGAGGCAGAAAAAGCAAGGAGGCTCTAAATCTACCCCTCCAACCCTCACTACCCCACCTGCTAAAAAGCAAACGTATATGTGAACTACACTTGCTCAGCAGTATCCAGGCATTTGCGGTGAGAGCAGCTACAGGGAACACTTCATCGCTCGAATAATTACATTTAGTAGTAGTCAAAATGCATTTCCCTCCTCTTTCCGTGAATTTGGCTTTAATAGATACCATTGGCTTCTATTCATTTCTACTTCTTGCATTATAGCTTGAGGAGTACATGGGAAATGTAGGTGGCCGTTCGGTCAGTGCTATGAACCTTTTTTTGCCTTCTGTGAATAGTCACTGTGCAGGCTTGGGGAAGCCTCAGAAGGCCTGATTGGATCATGGTTTTGATGTTAACCACTTGGGTACCTTGAGTAAGTCACAAGGCCACTTCCTATTCTATGAACTTCAGTTTTCTCATCTGCAAAACAAGGACACCAAACTAAATGCTTTTTTGTTAGAGCCCTTGCAGTTTGAAATGTTTTTGGATCTCCGAAGGGCCTCATACCCACTGGCTGTTAGAGATCAACTTGGAGGCACCACCTTCAAGAAGGGGGCAGTTATAGCTAAGTTTGACCCAAGGGTCCAGATCGTGTGCAATTGCAGTGGGATTGCTGCTCCAAATCTCTGGCAGTGCTGAGAAAAACAGTCCCCTCTGTAGAAAATAATAATAGCTGGCATTGGTAGAATGCATACTGGGGGTGAAGCAGGGCAGCTGAACCCTACACTGGGGCTTAGTCCATGAGAGTTCTTGGCTTTGCCCAGGGAAGAATTCAAGGGCAAGCCAGTGGTAGGGTAGAAGAAAACAGCTTTACCGAAGTGTCAGTGTTGTCATTCTGGCAGTGTTGCAGCTCTGTGACTGTCCCTGCAGAGCATGGCTACCCGTAGACAGTGTGCCGAGAGCAGCAGCTCAGGGCAGCTTTGCAGTCATATTTATACCTTCTTTTTTTTTTTATTTTTTATTTTGGCAAAGTCTCGCTCTGTCACCTAGGCTGGAGTGCAGTGGCACAATCTTGGCTCATCACAACCTCCACCTCCTGGGTTCAAGCTATTCTCCTGCCTCAGCCTCTGAAGTAGCTGGGATTATAGACACGTGCTAATTACAGTCCCCAGCTATTTTTTTTTTTTTTTTGTATTTTTGGTAGAGACGGAGTTTCATCATGTTAGTCAAGGTGGTCTCCATCTCCTGACCTTGTGATCCGCCCGCCTCGGCCTCCCAAAGTGCTGGGATTACAGGCGTAAGCCACTGTGCCTGGTCTATTTATACCCACTTTTAATTACATGTAGATTAAGGGACAGTTTATACAGAACTTTCTAGGAAAAGGGTGGTAATTTCCAAGTCATCATTGGTGACTCAGAAAGGGGTGGTAACTCTTGGGTGTTGCCATGGCAATGATAAACTGACATGAAATACTGGTGGGCATATCATATGGAAAGTGGCTTCCACCCCATCCCTGTTTTAACTAGTCCTCAATTTGGTCTGGTGTTCAAGTCCCTACCTCAGGGGCAGGCACCACTCTGAGCACATTCAGTGTATTCTCTCTCTCTCCCTCCAATAGCTTTACAGGATATAATTCATATACCATACGTTCACGCTTTTCAATTATATACTTCAGTGTTTAATATATTTGTAGAATTGTGCAATCACCACAACTCTATGAGGCATCGCTTTCATCCCCATTTCACTAATGAGGACCTTGAGACTCAGAGGAGCTCAGTACCTGCCCGAGGTCAGACAGCAGTAGGTGGAGGAGTCAGGTAGTAGTGGAGCCCAGCAGATGGACTGCAGAGCCCATCCATGCTTTTAAACCATTGCTCTACACTGCCTGCCCTGGAGACCCCTGGGATTGCATCCTGTAGCTCTTCAGAGTCAAGGGTAACAGGCATCTTCATCCAGTCTTGAGGAGGGCCTGCAGCTCCTCTCCTGGTCCATGTTGATTTTGTCTCTGCAGGTTTCCCGCTGCCCTATGAGTTTCTTTGACACCACCCCAACAGGCCGGCTCTTGAACTGCTTCGCGGGGGACTTGGATGAGCTGGACCAGCTCTTGCCCATTGTGGCAGAGGAGTTCCTGCTTCTGTTCTTGACAGTGACCTCCCTCCTGTTGATTATCAGTGTGTTGTCTCCGTATATCCTGTTGATGGGAGCCATAATCATCATTATTTGCCTCATTTATTATGTGTGAGTAGATTCTTTTTGCTTGTGACTTGGGGAGTGAGGCTGGGACCAACCCAGACTAGATGGTCCGAGAGGTGGACAGCCCAGGTCCCTTACCTCCACTGTCCATGCAGGATGTTCAAGAAGTCCATTGGTGTGTTCAAGAGACTGGAGAACTACAGCCGATCCCCTTTATTCTCCCACATCCTCACTTCTCTGCAAGGCCTGAGCTCCATCCATGTCTATGGAAAAACTGAAGACTTCATCAGCCAGTGAGTCCTTCTGCTGCCATTTGTGAATGATGGAACCACAGAGGTGGTGGGGAGTGGGGAGGGAATAGAACATCTGAAAATGTCATCGTCTTCAAAAGCGTCTGCGAACACATTGTTCTACGTACTTATTTCTCTGAGCCTCCAGAACCTGCTGAGCCATTATTTCATTTATAAGAATGAAAAATGCAAATGATAGGAAAAATGTTTGTAAACTTTAAGTACCTTGGATATATTGTCTACATAGGTACATATATGTATACATACTTTCAATGATAAGGTATACTATCGTGCAAACACATCTTGCATTATGCTATTTCTTTAACTTCCAAAGAAATATCTAACTAACAAAATAATGAGGAACAATAGCTTTCTAAATAATAGAACTTCCTTCACTACTCATGCCATAGATTTGCCTCCTAAATGTTTGTTGAAACAAACAAGTAAACAAGTCCTAGGGTTGCTGTTGAGGTTTCACAGTGTAGTGTGAATTTATCTGTTTTTACAGGTTAATCAGATACGGTCTTCACCTACAAGAAGTTGAGAGTCTGGTGGAAAAGGGAGAAACAGGCACATGTTTTTGCAATTATACGTGATTGAAGAAGATGGGTGGCATAACAGAGGGTCATATAAACTGCCTGAGAGTTCAGAGGGGAAGGAGATGGCCTGGGGGGATCAGAGAAGGGTTTCGGGAGGAGGTGACATCTGATCTGGCCTTGAAGCCCGTGTAAGACTTGGGTACACATTTGGGAGATGGTATGTGCTCAGTTAGCTGGAATATTGGATGAACTGTGGCACCTACTCCCTCAGTGACATTACAGATCACTCAAGGTCTGTGCAGACTCTAGGACTGAGGCGATCTTGGATCGGTGCATTCATTCAGCCCGCACTGAGAACCTGCCTCAAGGTATATACCAAGACAAGGGGACAGAGAGAGACTGGAAGGATTGGAGCTGTTGTTGGGGAAGGTCTCAGAGAAAGGGACCCTGGGCATATATCTATATATCTAAAGGAAGTGTGGGTTGATCTGTGGAAATATGTGGGTAGTAGCTCTCCAAGCAGAGGGGACAGTAAATGCAAAGACCATGAGATGGGGGGGGGGCGTAGGTTTGAAAGATAGCAAGGTGGCTTGAAGACAGGGGCCACAGAGTGACTAGGGTCTGTTGTGTTAAATCTGGGAAGGCTTCAAGGTGGGGGTGACTCAATCAGTATAAAAAGGTAAGGTGGACAGAATTTGGAGTGTCTTATGTGAAGGTTCAAAGGGTATGGACAGAGTGAATCAGAAGGGCCACAGTGATGCTAAGAGGGTTTTAATTGACGTGTAAATGAATATTTAATTTCAATAATCAAAGGTTTATTTGAACGTACTTCAGAAAAAAATGCAACTAACACATCAAACCCATTATTTATGTAATTTAAGGTTGTGATTAAAGTTTCTTTTAACATACATTCTCAAAGTAAGTAAAATAAGAATTTTAATCAAATAACTATAGGTTGGGATTGATACGGAAAACTGTGGTGTGGTATGTGAAATTTGGAAATTGGTAGGTCTCTATTGGTTGGAAGTGGCAGAGAAACTAATTCAAACTAGCTTAAAATATGACTTAAATGTGGCAAAATCGTAACAATTAGGTAGAGGGTATACAGATGTTTGTGGAATTAACTTTTTAATTTCTTGGTACTTTAAAAAATTTTCATTAGCAGGTATACAGATGTGCATTAAATCAACCTTTTAATCTCTTGGTACTTAAAACAATTTTCATAACAAAAGGCTGGGGGATGAGGACTTGCTTCAAGTGAGGCTTAATCTGATGTTCCCCTAGTGTCTGGGTTTCACAGCCCTGGCTTCCACGGTGTTATTTTACCTTCAAGCTCTCAGAGACCCTCTGGCAGCTCCAGGCTCCCCTCTTAGTAGAAGAATGGTAGTTTCAGATCTGCCATCATCCTGCTGAAAGGGACCACTCCCCACACTCACACATCCTGGAATTTATTCACTCTCGCTAGTCAATTTAGGGTAACTCACCCATCCCTGAATGAGTCACAAAGGTTGGGCAAAGAGCATGTGCTAAGAATGGGCTTTACCAGTAGAGCCTACTCCTCAGTCTGGATTAGGAGTCGGCAACTCCACGCAAATTCATGGTTGAGAAAGGGGTAGGAAGGAGCTTCCCAGAGAAAAATCAGGGCCTGCTGCTGGGCGTGGGGAACTGGATGCTGCCGGAAGCGGCCGGCATCTACCCTAGGGAGACCCTGGGTCTGACGAACACGGGGTTCTTAGTCTGTGCTTTCCTTCTCAGGTTTAAGAGGCTGATCGATATGCAGAATAACTACCTGCTGTTGTTTCTGTCTTCCACGCGATGGCTGTCATTGAGGCTGGAGATCATGGTCAACCTCGTGACCTTGGCTGTCGCCCTGTTTGTGGCTTTTGGCATTTCCTCCAGCCCCTACTCCTTTAGAGCCATGGCTATCAGCCTCGTGCTGCAGGTGAGGGGGTGATTCTGTGTGGGGCCTCTCTGGGCTTTGCTCTTCCTTCACCTGGGGCCTCTGGGCAGACTCAGGGGGTCCTCAGGTATTCAATGACACCTTACGTTCTGGCCTCGATCAGGATAGCAATGGTTAGGTACAAAGAGAGCAACCAGGAAACCAAGAGGTCAGGGTTCTTGTTCCAGCTCCGCCAACATGCATCTGTTTGGACAACTCCTTCCTCTCTCTGGGCCTCAGTTTCCCCATCTGCATGGTATGAGCACTGGACTCTGTCGCCTGTGGGCTCCCCTTCACTCCCAGTGTCTTTTGATTCTATTAAATACCTTTGAATACAGACTTCCCAATTCAGAGCTGACCACGAGGAAACAACAAAGTAGCCAATTTCAGAAGGCCAGCATACACATGCACTCCAGCACATGGATGCACTTCTACACATACGTGCAGTCCAGCACACACATGCACTCCTGTACACACATGCACTCCTGTACATGCACGTGCATGCCTGTATAGGCAGAGCCTTCTGCAGACACATGGGCCATTCAGACAGCCATGCGGTCCTCACCCTCAGATGCCTGGGAGTACAATAATAGCTGGGCTGATTGGGAGCTTCCACTGAGCTGGTGCTGTGCCAGGCACTGGCTGTGCTCTCTTCCAGGCATTCAGTGGTCACCACACAGTATGAGATGAGCAAAGTGGTTAAGAATAGGGGTTTGGAATATCTAGGTTCAAACAGGCTTTGCCCATTATTAGCTGTGTGGCTTTGGGTTAATTGGTTAACCTCTCTGTGCCTGGGATTCCTCATCTGTAAAAGGGAGATAATAAAAGCTTCAAAATTATAGACTTGTGAGGCTTATGTGTAAATGTGACACTTAATGCTTGTAAAAACCTAGAATAGTGCCTGGTTTGGAATAAACGCTCAATAACTATTAGCTATTATTGTTCCTGTCTTACAAATAGAAAACTTAGGGTTTAGAGAGTTTAAGTAAGTTGGCCACGTTCATGTTCCCACAACCAATAAGAGACAGGTGTGTGCACAGACTCACATTCTCTCTCACACACACACGTGCACCGGTGCAGTGTGACCCTCAAACCTGCACTCTTAAGGGGAGAGGCGCCACCCCAGTGTCTTAGGGAATTCGGAATCACTAAGGCCCAGAAACCCCTCCTGCTGCTGCTGCAGGACACGGACCAGGAGGGCAACGCTCAAGGTGGAGGTTGCCCAGTGCTGGTGCTGCCCGAAGCACAGTCCTTGCAGGGCACGAGGCAGAGGCTCGTCTCTCCCAGCGTTCACCGTTCACAGCAGGCACTTGCTCCACAGGAGACTCTATGGGAAACTCTGCCTGGGGCACTGACTGCTTCAAAACAGCCCTTGAGGGTCATTCTTTCTTTTCAAGGTCTGCTGTCCTATTTGAGCATCTTATCTTCGTCCTGGTAATAACTTCCCAGTTCCCAGTCCCTCAGCACTTTCCAAGCCACCTTCCACACTCTCACCAGAGTCATGTTTAATGATAGTTTTCATCATGTCACTGCCTTGTTCAGAAGCCTTCGGAAGCTCTGTCTCCTGTCCACCACACCTCGGCTGTGGGGTCCTGACCTCGATGGGCTCTCTCTGCTTCAGGCAAGCCAGAACCTCACTGACTTCTGCATGCACTTTTGAGAAAATTACATTTGAGCGTTGGAAGGAAGGAATCACGCATCACATTGCTTTGCAGCCCTAAGAGGCTTCTCAGTAAATGCCAGAGATGCATCTGGCTGCAAGCCAACGAACCAACTCAAAATCACCTTTACTATCTGGAAACTTACTCTCTCATGTAACCAGAAGGCTGGGATAGGGATATGTTCAGTTGGCTTATTTAGTGGCCTAGCACGAATCCTGGATCATACTATCTTTCTGTGCTGGCATCCACAGCCTGGCTTTGTCTGGAAATCTGTCTGTACTCATGGTCACAAACTGGCTGCTACAGCCCCAAGCGACACATCCTCACACAATAGCAGTCGAAGGCTGGAGAGGAGATAATTTTTTCCATGTGTTCCTTTTTAAGAGCAAAGAGAAGTTTTCAAGAATGTACCCATCTGATGCCTCCTCATCCTTCAACAGCCAGAATGGCATCGTGGGCCCACACCTAAACCAATCTCTAGCAAGAGAAGTAGCATTATTGTGATTGGTTTGGATCAACTTAACTTCCCTGAAGCATAAGGCCGCCAGACACCTGACCATGATGCTGGCAGGGCAGCCTGCAGGGTGTGATACACTGGGGGCTGGGAGGAAAAGTGGTCTTCCAACCCACCCCGGCCTCCTTTCCAGACTAAGCACCATTCCGTCATGGTGCCCACCTTCTCTGATGTACAGAGGGCTTCCCCTCCTTCCCACACCCTTGGTTTCAGCCATAGCCAAATGGCTTCTGGGTGCCTGGACGTATTCTGCTAATGTGCTGCTTTCAGGGCTTACTTACATAGGCTGTTCCATTTGGAACACACTTCTCTACCCATGTTTAACCTGCTACATCTTTCTTCACCTGAATAATGTCACTCCAGTGCTGATTTTTCCTGGGATCCTTCCCTGTTCCCTCATCCAGCCCCCCTCCCCCGTGCATCCCAGTGGCATTCCAGGGCTTCTCCGTCGTGGAGTGTGCCCCTTTGCACCTGATTCTCTGTTGCCTTCTCTGGTTTCCCATCCATCTGGGAGCTCCTCAAGGGCAGGCCTGTGTCTGCTGCGCTTTGGGACATGGAGCCTTATCCAGCACCTGGTACAGAGCCATCCACCAGAGTTTGTTGAGTGAATGTATGACGAACATGTTAACCAGCATCCCCGCATGTCCTGTTTGCCTGTTTCTTGGACCAGGATAATGGAGGATATAGACTGGGGCTCCAACCCCAGCTCTGCCTCCAGCTTCTAGATGATTCTCTGGATGTCATTTCTTCTTTTGGAGCCTCAGTTTCCTAATCTTTGGTGCCTCCAATTCCAAGAGTTCCCTAACTCCTTTAGCCTGGGTTTCCCTGAAGGCAGGACCTGAGACAGGAACTTGGGTGCAGGCGACTTCTTTGGGAGGTGCTCCCTGGAACCAGGATTGAGGAAGCAGCAGGAGAGTGAGATAGGGGAGGAGGAAGTCATCAGGGGAGTGTGACATTGGGGTTCCTGTTCTGTGTCACTAGGGCTCAACTGTCTTGGGATCTCCTGATAAGCGTATGGGGTATTCCCAGGACCATGCTCTCAAAGGCTGGGAGATGGGAGCATTTATCTCTGCCAGCTCTTTTTTCCCATCAGTCAAAGCTCGTTCTCAGTAGCCTTATGTCTCCTGGGTTTCTGGGATGCCCTCGTGCGGGGCTGGGTGGCTGCTGTGATGTGGGCAGAGGTCTTCAGCAGAAAGACACACAGAGGTGGGGGGAACAGTGTCTGGGGAGGTTCTCCCCCAGAACTGCCCATCGCAGCTGCAGCTAAACTCAGAAGTGGGCTAAGGGGTCACCAAGGCCTCTGCTCCATTCTTTCTAGGAAAATTATCTCGGTTTCAGGGATCACTCAGGGGCAATGGTAATCAGTGGTTTTCAGCAGCATGAGAGCCTGAACACACCCCAGCAGCCTCTTGACCCCCTGACATTTCTCTTTCCTTCCAGATGGCATCCAACTTCCAGGCCACTTCCCGGATTGGCTTGGAGACAGAGGCATACTTCATGGCTGCAGAGAGGATGCTACAGTACATGAAGGTGGGGTTCAGGTCTGGGTCTAGCGTGGGGAGCTCTGCAAGTTGGGGCATGACTTCTGTGATATCTGCAAGCCCCACCAGCCCCAGAGCCCTGAGACTGTCCCAGGAAGCTCCGGGCTCCTGGCCCTTCCTCTTTGTCTTCCCTGGACTTTTGTTGACCATCTCGCTGAAGCTCTTCCACACCTGTCTGCTCACTTTGTCCACATCCCTCACGGCATTCCTGGGGGGAAGGAGAGATAATCTACTCCTCTTAGAAATGAGAGGTTTGCCCGGTACAATAATAATGACAATAATCATTCTTCCTATTATTGCTTCTATTTATGTTGTGGTGGTGAAGAGCACAGTTGCTGTAGCCAGATTTTCTGGGTTCAAGTCTAAGCTTTGCCATTTGAATCATCGGAATAACTGGGAAACTTATTCAAACTCTCTTTTCCCCATCTCCGAAATGAGAAAGCTGATAACATCACTTCATCGGATTATCACAAAGTTGAAATGATACAACACTTAACATACTGCCCAGCCCACAGTGAGGCTCCATCGTGTTCTTTGTTACTGTGATTGAGTCCTTTCCTCGGGCTAGGCATGGCGCTAAACCCTTTGTCTAGACTATCTCATGGGATCATGGAACAATTTTATTAGGTTGATTGAATGAGTATCCAAATTTTTTAGACGAGGAAACCAAGGTTGGGCCAGGCAGAGCATTTACTTAAGATCACACAGGCTGGGGCTGGCAGAGCCGTCTGCAAAGTAGGTGTCCTGCCCCTTCACATGAGTGGAATTCATGCATTGTAGAGCCTCGATTTCCTGCCAGGGATGCTGCCGTGACATGGCACCGGCCTGGAGAGCTGTGGCTTACAGCCAGAGGGGCAGACCCAACTTCCTCTCCAGTGTTTTTTTCCAACACACTCAGCTGCACTCGATGCAGAGTGGGCTCGGTGTTAGGCAGATCTGGGTTGAGTTCCAGCCTGAAACTGTGTGGTCTTCGGTAAGTTGTTGAACTTATCTTGAGTAAGTTGTTGATTTTTTTTTTTTTTTTTTTTTTTTGAGACGGAGTTTCGCTCTTGTTACCCAGGCTGGAGTGCAATGGCGCGATCTTGGCTCACCGCAACCTCCGCCTCCTGGGTTCAGGCAATTCTCCTGCCTCAGCCTCCTGAGTAGCTGGGATTACAGGCACGCACAACCATGCCCAGCTTATTTTCTGTATTTTTAGTAGAAATGGGGTTTCACCATGTTGACCAGGATGGTCTTGATCTCTTGACCTTGTGATCCACCCGCCTCGGCCTCCCAAAGTGCTGGGATTACAGGCTTGAGCCACCGCGCCCGGCCAAGTTGTTGATCTTAAGCAAGTTGTTGGATACTCTATCTCCTCACCTGGGAAATGCCTCTAAAAAGGTCTCTCTCATAGGATGAGGTTAAAAATTAAGTCTGCACAAGGGCTCTGAGCTACGAAACCTCCTAAGGGGCAAGTCTCTGCTGCCTTTTCTGTCATTGTCTTAGATTCTGTTTCTTTAGAGTCACACAGGAAATCAGGAATAGTGCTCTATGTTAATAACAAGGGAATTAGTATGCAGCTTTCTCACTCTTCTGGGGAAAATTCTGTGTGTTTTAGGGGATGGGAGTGGGGAATGGTCCTCTGATTACACAGCGGGAAGCTCGACCTTGGGGTAGGTCACACCCCCTACAGTGGGAGGCTGGCAGGTCCGCAGGGGATGGGCCGAGGTGGATGACTATTGATTTCTTTTTCTTTCTTCAAAAACAAGATGTGTGTCTCGGAGGCTCCTTTACACATGGAAGGCACAAGTTGCCCTCCGGGGTGGCCACAGCATGGTGAAATCACATTCCAGGATTATCACATGAAATACAGAGACAACACACCCATCGTGCTTAACAGCGTCAACCTGACCATCCACAGCCACGAAGTGGTGGGCATCGTAGGAAGGACGGGCTCCGGTGAGCTGAGCTTCCCAGGGGAGCATCCCCGCCCTCCCCAACCTTTGCCCTTTGGGCACTAGACCTATTTGGGAGCATGTGTTTGCTCAGCAAAACCCAAGGTCCCTGTGGTCACGGGATTCCAATGGAGGAGAGAGATGTTAAAAAGACCAGCAAATAAAGATGTAGATATGACAGCTGCAGGCTGCAGAGGCTGCCTGGAAGGAAATAAACAGGGTGGTGTTATGCAGAGTAACGGGACTAGTGCTACCGGGCTGTGGATGCCTGGGCTCTGGTGTTTAAGCTGAGGCGTGAAGGATCTGGGCAGGAGCACTTTTGGAGGGTCCAGTGTTGCCAGTTCTGCTGAATTTCAAGAGAAACATGCAATTTGAATTGTTATATCTAGAATTTTTTAAAATGCTGGCAAGGAATTTAAAAATAACCCTAATGGTGGGTGTATGAAACAAAACACACCTGTGGGCTGCCTTTGATCCAGGGGTCCCACGTGTGCCCTCTGGCATAGGCTGTAAGAAGCTGCTCATGGCTCTAGGTACCACCCAGAGTAGAGACGCCAGCCCTCTTCTACCCTCTCAGGGCCCACAACGATGAAGAATGGGCCACGGAGGGCAGCGGGCCAGGTGCGATCTCCAGGTATGACCTGTGCCTCTGCTAGAGCAGATGCAGGAAACTGAGGCTCTGCTCATTTCTCACCCCACAGGGAAGTCCTCCTTGGGGGTGGCTCTCTTCCGCTTGGTGGAGCCCATGGCAGGCCGGATTCTCATTGACGGCGTGGACATTTGCAGCATTGGCCTAGAGGACTTGCGGTCCAAGCTCTCTGTGATCCCTCAAGAGCCGGTGCTGTTCTCAGGAACCATCAGGTGAGTGCTGGGCCAGCAGCCAGCTTGTGGAAGGGGAGGTCACAAGATTCCAGCACCGGGCTGCCTACAGTGAGCTGGTGATCAGCCTCTTTGGCCTGCTGGGCCTCTCATGCCTCCCTGGCTTACCTCACTGAAGTACTGTTGAGGATTAAATGAGGCCCCAATATATATAAGAGCACCTTGTAAACCACAATGTTCTACACAAAAACAAGACTTATTTTTATTTTTTCAAAACCTGATGGCCGTGGTGGCGCACACCTGTATTCCCACCTATTTGGAGGCGGAGGCAGGAATATCACTTGAGCCCAGGAGCTCGGCAGTAGTACACTATGATTGTGTCTGTGAATAGCCACTGCACTCCAACCTGGGCAACACAGCAAGACCCTGACTCTATTCAAAAAACAAACAAAAAACAGAAACAAACCCCTGATGGGATTGGTCAGATTTCACTACACCATGAAGCATTTGCACTCAGGCTACCATCATCTTTCTTGTCCAGATGTGATTTATTCGCCTCTCCGGGCACTGGGCAAAGCCCCTGGGGGTGTTTTTAGGAAGTGCGTCTTCAGTGGTACACATTCTGGACAGGAGTGACGTGAGAAAGAGTCCAGGCAGCCCAGTCAGTGAAGCACACAGAACCAGATCTTCCAGCCTCTTCACTACACTTCCTGTGTCCTCAGCAGTCAACTCAGGGACAAAGCTTTACCCAGATTAGTCTTCTACTGACAGTGTGCTTTATCTGGGAGGGAACGTAAAGGCGTGGGGACTGAGGAAGACGGAGGCATAAAAAGCAGGCTAGGTTCCCCATGTTGTGTGATATTTAAGGAGAATTCTTAGAGCCAGGAGGGTCTTAACTGAGCCCCAGAGCTTCATTCATTCATGAATTCCCTCATTCATCCTTTCGCCCATTTAACTTGCCTTTTCTGAGCTTCTGCCTGGTCTGGACACTCGGCTGGGGACTGGAGCCAGTTTAATGAATGTACATTTCCCCTGTTCCCCCACCAGGAGCTCACAGTGTGGGTGGGGAAGGTGGTTTTGTAGAGGGGTAAGACCCAATAAGTCACAGTATGAAGAGGTAATTGCTAGATCAGAGATAATGAACAAAGTGCTAAAGGAGCTATCAGTGAGATGAGTCACTGCCTGAGTGAATCCAGAAACGCTTCCCAGAGGAATGGACGTTTGATCAGGGTCTTGAAAGCTAAGTAGGAGCTTGCCTCGCAGAAATAGGAGAGAAAACTCTTTCCAAGGAGAGGGAGGAATATGTGTGCAAACACAGGGTTTCAAAATGGCTAGGTTGTGAGGCGGGCGTGGTAGTTCACACCTGTAATCCCAGCACTTTGGGAGGCCAAGGCAGGCGGATCACTTGAGGCCAGGAGTTTGAGAACAGCCTGGCCAACAGGGCAAAATCCCATCTCTACTAAAAATATAAAAATTAGCCAGGCGTTGTGGCTCATGCCTGTAATCCCAGCTACTAGGGCTGCTGAGGCATGAGAATCGTTTGAGCCCAGGAGGCCGAGGTTGCAGTGAGCCGAGATTGCACCACTGCACTCCAGCCTGGGCGACTGCGGGAAATTCTGTCTCAAAACAAATAAACAAACAAACAAAAAACAGTTATGTTAGGGGAATGATAAGACATTTAGTGGTAGATTTCTATGTTACAGTAGAATGTGGCCAAATCTACTGTGTGTTGGTATAAAGAGTAGTAAAAATACGAACTTAACATTTATTGAGCATTTACGCGTGCCAACCAAATGCTTTAATATACTGTCTAATTTAACTGTCCCAGAAACCCTGTGAGGCTCTTTCATTATCCCCATTTTACAGATGAAGTCACAGAACTTAGAGAGAAAGAGGACTTGTTGAAGGACACACAAAAAAATGGTGACGCTGACCTATAACTGTAGGTGGGCTAACCCCATAACTTGCGATACTCTCCCCACCTCTTGCTACAGGAAGAAATGTGGACTCAAAATCCTACCTTAAGGCTCTAAACCATTAAGCCTCCAACTAAGTCTGAGTGTCTTTGATTCTAGCCTGGCTCTCATACTGGCTCATGGTGTGACCTTGAACCAGCCATTGAAAACTGATGAGAAAGGGGTATACCCACTCATGGAGGAGAAAACGTCAGCTGGCCCATCCATGAATGTGCTTTGGAGATAACAAATGTTATGCAAATAAGACCTGCCTCTTCTTTAGTACACTTTAGCCCCACACACAGCATACGTGTGGCTGACACATCTGGGGAAGGATAAGCAGAGGTTGACAGCTTTCACTCAGGGCTGCATGCTGCATAGCAGAGAAGCGTCTATAGTGCCGCCTGTTCCAAATGCAAGTGTCAAGCTTACTGGGTGTAAAGTCCAGGTAGGTCCCCTCTCTTATATCAGTTACCTGGATATTAGAATTCTTTTCACTGCAAGAAACAGAAAAGCCAGGCTTCCCCTCCCCCAACAATGAGCTACCACTTCACACCTCCTAGAATGGCAGTATCAATAATAAAAAGAAAATAGCAAGTATTGACAAGGATATGGAAAAACTGAAACTCTCATGCATTGCCAGTGGGGATGTAAAATTGTGCATGGAAAGCAATTTGACATTTCTTCAAAAAGGTCAACAAAAATTAGCTGGGCATGGTGGTCTGTGCCTGTGATTCCAGCCACTCAGGAGACAGGTGGGAGGCCTCCTTGAACCCAAGAGGTCAAGGCTGTAGTGAGCTGTGTTTGCACCACTGTACTCGGGCCTGGGCAACAGAGTGAGACCGTGTCTCACAAAAAATAGTTAAACCTAGAACTACCATGTAATCCAGGAATTTCGCTTCTAGTTATATCTCCCAAAGGGTTGAAAGCAGAGACTTCAACTGATATGTGTCCATGAGTGTTTAGAGCAGCTCTACTCACAGTAACCAAAAGGCAGGAGGAACAAGCCATATGTCTATAAACAGATGAATGGAAAAACAAAATGTGGTACATACATACAATGGAATATTACGCAGCTCTGAAAAGGAGGAAAACGATACATGCTACAACATGGATGGACGCTAAGTGAAAGAGGCCAGACAGAAGGACAGATACTACAATGCCACTTAGAGGAGGTGCTGGAATAGGCAAATCCATGTAGACGGAAAGTAGAATAGAAGTGACCAGGGGCTGGTGGGGAGGGGAAAGAAGAGATCGTTTCATGGATATAGAGTTTTTGTGGGGGATAATGAAAACATTTTGCTTTGTTTTGTTTTGAGATGGAGTCTCACTTTGTCACCCAGGCTGGAGTGCAGTGGCACCATCTTGGCTCACTGCAACCTCTGCTTCTTGGGCTTAAGTGATTCTCCTGTCTCAGCCTCCTGAGTAGCTGGGACTACAGGCTCGCATTACCATACCTAGCTAATTTTTGTAGTTTTAGTAGAGATGGGTTTTTGCTATGCTGGCCAGGCCGGTCTCAAACTCCTGACCTCAAGTGTTCCGCCCACCTCTGCCTCTCAAAGTACTGGAATTACAGGCATGAGCCACCGTGCCTGGCAGGATGATGAGAAATGTTTGGATATAAATAATGGTAATGGTTACATGACATTATTAATATATTTAATGCTGCTGAATTGTACACTTGTAAGTGGTTAAAATGATAAATATTATGTACATTCTATCACAAAATAAAAACCCACATGGCTTAAGCAAAAGTAGCCTTTAATGACTCATGCATGATATTGGGGAGGCCAAGGCTGAATTCCAGGGCCTGGTTTTCCCCCAGCATTGCCTTGCTTTATTTTCAACTCCACATGAGGGCCCTGGGGGGCTCCATGTATCCCACTCCTGTGGCAGGATGGTTGCAATCTCTCCGTAAGTCTCTTCTCGCGTAGTAGCAGATACACTGTGATTGGTTATTTTCCCACCCTGAGCTAAGTACTGTGGCCACAGATCGCTGTATGTTGATTGACTTATCCTTGATTCCTTCACTCCATCTGGAGTGGATGGTGGAGCCTGCCCTGGAACACAGGGGCCGGGGGACTGGGGAGGAGTTGCCCCCTAAACTAAACCTGAGGCTGCTGACTGCAGAAGGAACAGGTGCTAGGGAGGTACAGGGAATCGCCACTCGCAATGGTTCCAAGCATTTCTCTAAACCCCATAATCCAGTTCTAAACATTCTTGGTCGTTCGTGGGCATATAAATGAGTGTTCAAAGGTGAGGTGAGGTCATCAAACACTTGTCTTTCTTTCATATGGCAGATTCAACCTCGATCCCTTTGACTGTCACACCGACCAGCAGATCTGGGATGCCTTGGAGAGGACATTCCTGATCGACACTGTAAGTAGCTCCAAGGCCCAAGTCTTGGTCTCAGTCTGCATCGCCCATGGGGGGCTGCTCCTTTGGGGCACTCCTCACTTGGTGTTCTAGCTGCTGCTGCTTTGGGTCATGGAGGCATCAGTTCATGGAGATGAGATGACTTGGCATCCCTAAGTCAAGGCTGATGGCACTCAGACACCAACCGTGTGCCAGACACTGTTCTGGGCTCAGGGGCACAGCAAAGACAAGGCAGATGAGGTCCTTGTCCTCCTGGTACTTACCTTCAATGGGAGGCGAAGGCAACAGGTAAGTGCAGGAGACACTTTCAGTTACTGGTGAGGGCTGTATAGGTAGTAATGAGACCCATAGAAACGTCAGTGTGGGAGCAGCTCCTTTCATTTGGGTGGCCAGGCAAGGTCTCTTTAAACAGGTGACAGCTGAGCTGAGACCAAGTACTGAGGGGCAGCCGGTGAAAGATCTTTTGAGAAGACATTCCGGGCACAGGAGCTAGTGTATGCAAAGGCTCAGAGTTGAGTGAGCCAGGCGCGGTTAAGGAGCAAGAAGACAGAGCTGGAGCGTCGAGAGAGGAGGGGAGTGTCGCCAGAACGGCAGGACGCTGACGAGGTCAGGTTGGGTCTCCCCTACGGTGGCTTCCAGGTTATGTTGCCTTTTCTTCCCATATCACAGATCTCAAAGTTCCCCAAAAAGCTGCACACGGACGTGGTGGAAAACGGTGGAAACTTCTCTGTGGGGCAGAGGCAGCTGCTCTGCATTGCTCGGGCTCTGCTTCGCAACTCCAAGGTGAGGCCGCCACTACTGCATGGCCAGGGGAAGCCGCGCGGCTCCTCCCACCACTTACCGCGGGACACCGGGCTCTGGGCTGTACGTTTTGTCAGTAACAGCAAAATCCAAAGGGCATACTCCTTTCACGGAATGCCGTTTCACACGCGTTTTGTGGTGTGGGTGAGGCATGGTAGGTGAGATTCATAGCCTGGGCTGCCTGATAGCCGGATTCCTTACACCTGAGCTGAAATGGTGGTCAACTCCACCAAATGATGATTCTCTTTTCCCAGAAAAAGATGGCACATTAGACACTTGTTTATTTTATAATTACCTGCTGCACAGTCTTTTTAGAACTTGGATGCAGGAAATCCCTTTTATCTTTATTGGAATTGGGAATTGGATGACAGATGGGATCCAGGGCAAAATTGCATATGTTAAAAAATTTACTTTAAGTTCTGGGGTACATGTGCAGAATGTGCAGGTTTGTTACCCAGGTATACATGTGCCATGGTGGTTTGCTGCACCTATCAACCCATCATCTAGGTTGCAAGACCCACATGCATTAGGTATTTGTCCTAATGCTCTCTCTCCCTCCCCTAGACCCCCACTGCCCGACAGGCCCCAGTGTGTGATGTTCCCCTCCCTGTGTCCATGTGTTCTCATTGTTCAACTCCCACTTGTGAGTGAGAACACGCAGCATTTGGTTTTCTGTTCCTGTGTTAGTTTGCTGAGAATGATGGCTTCCAGCTTCGTCCATGTCCCTGAAAAGGACACAAACTCATTCTTTTTTATGGCTGCAAAATTGCGTATTTAAAACAATTTCGTGGAACAGTGCTTCTAGAAGTTTTCTAGATATTTTGCCCATAATTTCAGGTGTTTGAGTACGTGGAATAGCCTGGGGCAAAACTTCTCCTACATAGGTGAGGCAAGACACACGTGCACACACATACTTATGCATGCATACGTACACACCTCCTCCATACTCTCTCTCACACACACACACACACACACACACACACACACACACACCCATCATGGTTAATGAATGATAAATGCAAGAACTATTGGTGCAGACTATCAGAGCTGCGGGAAAAGAGCTCAGTGGGACCCAAAGCATGGGGAAAATTTCAGAGGAGTTAGGACTTTCCCCCTCTTCTTAGGAGACATGAACAACAGAATTTGTAATGTGTGTGGACTACTTTCTTCACTTCACACTTCCTTATTTCAATTACACAGCCATTTGGTGCTGCAATGCCTTCCTCTGTATTGCTTCCCAAATTTGAGTCACTACTTTATGATTTTTGTCATCTCTGGGTACCACCTCCTCTGTGATTTACTGATGATACTCCCTTTTCAAAAACAGCCTTGTCCCGAGCAGCACCATTTGTGAAATCACACTTTCGGTGCAAGTTACAGTTTCCGCATACATATTGTTAATGAAATAAATACAAAATTGTTAAACTAAAAAGAGTGTTTATCCAGACGCTGGAGAAACCATCTCCTGTGCCTCCCGGGTGTGTGCCTGCCCCCTGCTTGGAGAACACTGCTCTACTTTAGGTCAATGTGAAAGTTGTTCATAAAACAAGAAGTTGCCACTGGGCCATTTTCATTTCCAAGAACTTAATTCTCTGGCCACTAAAATGGAGTCAGCTCCCGGCTGAGACCTAACGTTCTCTTCATAAGGTAATGGATACCGAGTAATCAGCGTGGGCTTTGCTCTCCACACAATTCTCCTATTTTCCAGCTAAGGAAATGGAGACCTGGAGAGGAAGGGCCCTGGTGAATTATCGGTAGAACCAGGACTAGACCCAGGTCTCTGGGGCCCAAAGTGGATGCCTTCACCCCGGTTTTGTATTCATCAGATCATCCTCATCGATGAAGCCACAGCTTCCATTGACATGGAGACTGACACCCTGATCCAGCGCACAATCCGCGAAGCCTTCCAGGGCTGCACTGTGCTGGTCATTGCCCACCGTGTCAACACCGTGGTGAACTGTGACCGCATCCTGGTCATGGGGGACGGGAAGGTGAGGGCTGCGTCCCTGGGCTTGGAGGGGACGGGTGCTCAGGCTGCCACCCCGGATGCCTTTGAGTCCTCCAAGCACACAGGCTCAGCTGTATCCCGATCGTCCTCTCGCCTTTCTCCACCCTCCAGGTGGTAGAGTTTGATCGGCCGGAGGTCCTGCAGAACAAGCCTGGGTCGTTTTTTGCAGCTCTCCTTGCCACAGCCACTGCTCACTGAGATCAGGAGACATGGAGACTTCACGGAGGCTGGTGGCTGAGCTCAGAGGTTCACCTGCGTGCAGCTTTGCGGTCTGTAGTCTGTGACCTCATCTGGAGACGAGAACATCCCCTGAAGCAGACGGAATGTGGGGGGGTTGGTGGATGAAAACTCTGGAACAGGCTGCTCGATGGTTCTCAAAACCTTAGAACCCCAGCACCATTTGAGACACGGGATCCAGTGATCATGTGGGTCTTCTTTTAACTTACATGTTGAATAATTTGATAATAAGGTAAAAGCTTACAGTTTTCTGATCTGTGTTAGAAGTGTTTCAAATGCTATATTGACTTTGTAAAAAATAAAACCAAGGAAAAATCACTTTCTTTCTATATTTATTTCTTTCTCTTTCTCTTTCTTTTCTTTTCTGTTTTTTTTTTTTTTTTTTTTTTTTTTTTTTTTTTTTTTTGGAGACAGGGTCTTGCTCTGTTGCCCAGGCTGGAGTGCAATGGCGCAATCTTGGCTCACTGCCCCACTCCCAGCTTCAAGCAATTCTCCTGCCTCAGGGTCCTGAGTAGCTGGGATTACAAGCATGTACCACCACACTCGGCTAATTTTTCTATTTTTAGTAGAGATGGAGTTTCACCATGTTGGCCAGGCTGGTCTCAAACTCCTGACTTCAGGTGATCCACCCACCTTGACCTCCTAACGTGCTAGGGTTACAGGTGTTAGCCACTGTCCCCGGCCATCTTCATTCTGCTTTCTATGTTAGCTAGTACTTGTTCTGTTGCAAGGAACAGAGACTCCCTCAAACTGACTTCTGCAAATAAAACAGTTTGTTGTTCTTATAACAGAAAGGTACAGAAAAAGTCTGGGGCTGGGTGCCAGAATGAAAGGATACCTGTCTTCTTGCCTCAGTGATTCCATGGTGAAATCTCACTGGGCCAGCTTAGGTCATGTGCTAGGCTGTTGGCATACTGTGATTTGCCAGGCCTGAGCCACATGCCCATACTTGGGCCTGGGTATGGGATTTGCTGCCCTGAATTATATGGAATGAGAATAGAAGAGGTTGTTTTGCCAAAGTAAAATTGAGATGCTTTTACTACCTGAAGGAAGAATGGATATGGATGCTGGCCAGGCCTCCAAATAGCAGCTGTCTACTATGATTGTTTACTGAGGAGCAGCGTAACTTATAGCATATGCTAACTGAAAATAATTTGTTTTCACTCTTCTTCTCATTCTCCCACCCTTCACATGTGATTGTAGATACATACATAGAAAAGGCAGTCATTTTCAACTTACTTCTGGGGAGACCTGGGTGTTGGGGGAAATATGTTTGAAAGTATTTTCCTTTTTATTCCAGATTATGAAGTCTGATTTTCCAAAAATCCTGTAAGAAATCAGTTTAGTAAACCCATGTTTCTCTTGCTTGCATTCGGTGGGTGCTGGGTATGAAATGTTGTCCCTGCCCTAAGGGAATTTGGAATCTCCTGAGGGTAAGTAAACATTGAAACTAAAGAAATAAACAGGCGGTTCCAGAACAGGGTGACCTGAGGCTAGAGGCAGGAACAGGATGCAACCTCCGGGGGCTTCCCGGAGGCAGTGTGGGCTCAGTTTGCTGAGACCTGAGCACTGAACAAACATTTACTCTGTCGAAGGGGACTGGGGCAAGAAAGAATGATCAAGGCAGAGAGAACAGCAAACAAATCCCTGCGGGAATGAACTACCACAGGGGCTGATGCAAGCCCTGGACCGGACGGAGGTGAAGGCCCTTGGCTTGGAGCACGAATCTTCTGCTCCCTAGAAGAGGCAAGAGGCACCTGCTTCTTCTAGGGCGTTTCTCTTTCTTTAAAGATCCTTTGCTCTGTCATTCCCTTCCCCACTGGTCCTGGCTTTTTTCTTTTTTGGTCCCTGAAGTGTCCCTGGGAACCCCACGCACTACCATCCCGTCACAGCTCAGCAGGGTCACAGGGCTGCTCATCTGCCACGGAGGGTGACTCTCCTTCCCCTGCCTGCCCCTTCCCAGAGTTGCTGTGGGACACTGCCCGCCTCACAGGTGAGGGAGCGCTCCACACACTGGGATGTCGCCGTCACACTCCAGGCAAGGTCCCTCCCCAGGCCAGATGCAGCTGCCGCCTTTTCCTTGAGTGGCCAGCAGATGGCAGCCTCGTCCCAAAAATGCAGGGTAGATCCCACCGGGCTTCAGAGTTGGCGGGATCCACGGAGAGAATTCGCCAGAAAAGTGTTGAATCTCGGAGTCAGAGGACAGGAAAATAGAGCCCATTTCCACTCAGTGTGCAGGGCCCCATCTCGTCTGCACCTGTCCCCACATCCAGTAGCAAAATATGAGAACCATTGGCTCCAAGCAGCAATAAAGCAGAATTTTTTGAAAAATACCATTAGTTTTTAAAGCAATATTATATATATATATATATATATATATATATATATATATATATATATATATATATATATATTTTGAGACAGAGTTTCGCTCTTGTTGCCCAGGCTGGAGTACAATGGCACGATCTTGGCTCACTACAACCTCCACCTCCCCAGTTCAAGTGATTCTTCTGCCTCAACCTCCTGAGTAGCTGCGATTATAGGTGCTGCCACAACACCAGGCTAATTTTTGTATTTTTAGTAGAGATGGGGTTTCACCATGTTGGCCAAGCTGGTCTCGAACTCCTGACCTCGGGTGACCTGCCTGCCTTGGTCTCCTAAAGTACTGGGCTTACAGACATGAGCCACCGCGCCTGGCCAATATTGGTGATATTTCATTCCTTAAGCTGAGTGGTGAGTGTATGAGGCTTTGGTTTTTAATAATCCTGTTCACCTTTTCAGGTTTCAGAAATATTTCATAATAAACATTTAAAAATTGTTATTTGGTCTTTCAAAAATAATACTAAAATAATTGTAATTAGAGAATGTAGGGCTTTGCTATGTTTACTGGATAGTTTGTTATGATTTTATTTTCAATTCCATACTGGTGGAGAGGAGGTCGAGGTATTTTTAGTGCTTAGAGGTTCCAGAGGGCGTAATCTATGCACGAGCTAGGGTTATGTTGTCAGAGGCACGTGAACCAGAGTAACTCCATCTTGAAAAGGGGCTGGGTCAAATAAGGCTGAGACCTACTGGGCTGCATTCCCAGATGGTTAGGCATTCAAAGTTATAGGATGAGACTGGAGGTCAGCACAAGATACAGATCACAGAGACCTTACTGATAAAACAGGTTGCAGTAAAGAAGCGGGCCAAAACCCACCAAAACCAAGATGGCGACTAGAGTGACCTCTGGTCGTCTTCACTGCTACACTCCCACCGGTGCCATGATGGTTTACAGATGCCATGGCAACATCAAGAAGTGAGCCTATGTGGTCTAGAAAAAGGAGGCATGAATAATCCACCCCTTGTTTAGGATATCATCAAGAAATAACCAGAAAAAAGGGCAATCAGCAGCCCTGGGGGCTGCTCTGTCTAGTAGCCATTCTTCTATTCCTTTCCTTTTTTAATAAACTTGCTTTCACTTTACTCTATGGATTCACCCTGAATTCTTTCTTGTGTGAGATCCAAGACCCCTCTCTTGGGATCTGGATTGGGGTCCCTTTCCTGTAACAGTGTAGTCCACAGTGACAGCAGCTGGTTGCAGATCAAAGGAGGCCACAGACACACAGACACACTGGCCTGCCCTGCTCTGCCCTCTGTCTGCAACTCTGGACACTATTTTAAGAGAAACTGCTAAATGAGTGGCCTTCTGAGACCAACATTTATGGTGGCCAGGACACCATGCAGTGCAAGGCAGCAGCAGGAAGAGAGAAGGGCTCAGACTTCAGTCTTGTGCATCCTGAAGGGCTTCTTCCAGAAAAGTGGCTCCAGAGGGCAGCCCCAGCCTGGGAGGCCTGGACTTTCAAGTCACTGGAAAGGTCCCAGGAGGGAGTGGCTGCCTGGAGGGTCAGGGAGCTACCCGTGGCTGGGAGCATTTTCTGGCTCTGAAAGCTCTCCTGGTGCAAGGTGAGGGGCAGTGTTCTTATCTCCAGGCTGGGAGTGGGTCCCCCAGGGCTGAGTGCTGGGAGAAATTCTGCATACACGTCTTTGGGGACTGGGACTCTGGAATGCAATGATGGAAATAATACTGCCTGACAGCAGAAGTTCTCAAACTTGAACTTGAGTATCCAAATTACCTGGAGGGCAAGATACAGATTGCTAGACCCCAACCTCATATGGTTCCATCCAGTAAGTCTGGGGTGGGGCTTAAGAATTTGCCCTTCTAGGCCGGGCGTGGTGGCTCAAGCCTGTAATCCCAGCACTTTGGGAGGCCAAGGCGGGTGGATCACAAGGTCAAGAGATCGAGACCATCCTGGTCAACATGGTGAAACCCCGTCTCTACTAAAAATACAAAAAAATTATCTGGGCATGGTGGTGCGTGCCTGTAATCCCAGCTACTCAGGAGGCTGAGGCAGGAGAATTGCCTGAACCCAGGAGGCGGAGGTTGCGGTGAGCCGAGATCGCGCCATTGCACTCCAGCCTGGGTAACAAGAGCGAAACTCCGTCTCAAAAAAGAAAAAAAAAAAAGAATTTGCCCTTCTAAAAAGGCTCAGAGGTTGCTGATGCTGCTGGTCTCTGGCCCCAGCTCTGAGAACCCAGAGGTTAGTTGAGATCATGTGTCCCATATGATCTAGACAGGAAGGGTCCAGGCCCTTATATGAATGTGCTTCCCAAAGTTTCCGTGTATCCAGGCACCTCCATTTTCATGACCTCTTTTAACTCCACCTTTCTGAGCATCCCACTAGGCCATCCATCTTCTCCTTTGCTCCACCGCATTGACCAAGAGGGAGAATTCGCACTTTTCCTTATTTCCTTTGTATGTGTAGACCACTTTAATAAGATGTGGGGTCAGAAGAGTTATTGACAGCAAGTCAACAACTTCCATTTGGATGCAAATCATCTACCTTCTTAAGGAGTCCCTCACCATTCTACTCCCTCTGGCTATGGTTTCTTTCCTGGCTCTCGAATTACTCTCTGTGTTCTCCCTGCCCCCACCTCCCAATTCTTGGACACATTTTACGAAGAACAGTTTAGTTCTCCCTTCTGATGCCCTTCCCTGCCAAGCAAGTCATTAGGGTGTCTCCGTCTGCCCCAAGAGACAGATCAAAGCAGTCGCTAAACAAAAACCATTTCCACCCTCTGAGTCACTCTGGCGCCAGCTGTTAAGATTGTAAAATTTCACCCCATTATCCTAAATGTCCCCTAATCTGTCCCCCGGTATTATTTAGAAAATTCTTTGGAATCCAACTGCTTCAGAGTCAAAAGCAATTTAAGAAGTTATCCGTCCTGTTGTTCTTAGCCTGTGGTCCATGGACATCTTAGCTAGATTCAGGGCATCTATGAGTTTGGATGGGAAAAAAAATAACATCTTTATTTTTATGAACTGAAATTTGGCATTTTCATTGATGGAGCAGCAACTAGATAGTATTAGCAATATCTGTGACTTCGTTACCAGTATAAATCAGCGATATTCTCGAATTTTCATTTCAATGGTTTCAGATACCTCAAAATATCACTTACATGCATCAATGCTTTGAAATTATGATAGTCGTTAGACCTTCTGCTAGATCACATTACTTAGTGCATCAATATAGAAGCATATATCTTACAATATTCAGCTGTGTTTTATACATATTACGATAAGCACATTTCTGTATAATTGCTTTTCTTTGCAATTTTATGTACTTTATCTCATGCATAGAAATACTTTTTCTTAGAATATACTAGAATGCCGAAGAGGTCCATGGCACACAAACAATTTTAAAACCTGCATGTAACTCAGCTCTTTGATTTTCTAGAAGGAACTTGTATCCCAGGCAGAGGAGATACCTTGCCTACAACCACATCACTCACTGGCTTTTAATAGGCTGGCTTAGAATTCGAATCAAAAACAGAAGAGGGGGCTGGGCACAGTGGCTCACATCTATGATCCCAGCACTTTGGGAGACCGCGGTGGGTGGATCACCTGAGGTCCAGAGTTGGAGACTAGCCTGGTCAACATGGTAAAACTCTGTCTCTACTAAAAATACAAAAATTAGCCGGACATGGTGGCATGTGCCTGTAATCCCAGCAACTTGGGAGGCTGAGGTAGGAGAATTGCTTGAACCCAGAGGCAGAAGTTGCCATGAGCCGAGATCGAGCCATTGCACTCCAGCCTGGGCAACAAGAGAGAAACTCCGTCTCAAAAATAAAAATAAAATAAAATAAAATAAAATAAATAAAATAAAACAGGAGAAGGAATAAAGCTAGAAGGACAAAGCAAGCAGTAAGGGCTGGGTATAAAGGCCTCACCCCAAAACCTGCCAGCATGACCTGCTCAGAACAGGGGACAGATAGGTTGTCCCTTCACGGAATTTCTGTTTCCAGTGTCTGACGGCCTCTTAGGCAGAGCTTGCTATCCGTTTCTGAGTAGCATGAGAGCAGAACCATGTTTCATCAGAGCAAAGAGGAGTACACTTTGCTGACTTGATATCCAAGTTCCTTGCCAAAGCCTTGGTTCCCAAATACCTCATGGTTGGCACTGTGCTCTAGAGAGAACTGTACTGATTTGGAAACTTCTGTTCTGACGTGAGGGTCTCAGTCCCTCTCAGTGGCATTCACTTTAATGTTCCCCACCTTTTTTTCCCCACACACATCAATATTTGTCACTGATCTGGTGTGTGTTCCTGACTTAGCCTTAGCAGAGCACTTCCGTGTATATAATTGCACATAAATGCAAGCCATAAGATTGTGTACAGTTATTAGAGATGGCTGAGTTTTTGCTCTAAGCGCCTTAACAACATGCAAAGAAAGAAATAGATTTTTACAAGATTGTTATGACCCAACCATTTAAATGTAAAATTTAGTTGTTTGCAATTAGCATAGTTTTCCTGATTCTGAGAATGGATTCTTTGAGAAGTCTTTCTCCTATTGGGGGCAGGTTTTAAATTCCTAGGCTCAGCTCTGTGAGCCGAGAGCCTTGCTCAGGTTTTTAAGCTGTAAGTGGGGGAGCTGAGGCCAGCACTCACATTTTCTGGCTGTGAAATATTTTTGATTTTTATTAGAGGGCTTGTTCTCTGACTGTTGCATGCATGTATTTCTGGTTCACTAATTCTATCATTGCTTTACTTACATTTAATTCTTCCACTTTTATTTTAAAAGTCCATGCAAATTTCAAATTACTTTTCTAAATCACTTGACATCAGCTTTGTTTGGTCGTCCTATTCTATCGCTCGCCTTAGCTCATTAGGCAAATAACGTGAAAAACCCAAACCCCTTCTTTGAGCAGAGACTTCAGTGTATTTCTACTAGACAGAGTCTAATAGCAACCCAGGAGGCATAATTCTTACTTCTAATTTTAAAATTATTCTTCACAAACAATAGTTGCCATTTATTGGGTGTTTACTCTGTTTAAGGCACTGTGTTTAAGCACTTCACTTCCTGATCCACTTTAATCCTCAGTTAATTTACAATGCTTCCAGGCTAGTGTTTTCATTTTGCAGTTGACGACATTGAAATTTGGAGATTTAGGGGTCAGCTCTGATTCCAGAGTTTCTACTGTTAGCCATTATAAGCTATTGATTCTATGTTACTGCACGCACTGATTTCTGAGCACTTCCTGGGGCCTTTGGGCCAAGTCTTTCTGCTCTGTCTGTCTCTCTTATCTGTCTCTTTCTGTCTTTGTCTCTCCACTCCTCTCTCTCTCTCTCTTTTTTTATATTTCAGACAGAACCTCACTTTGTTTTGTTGTTGTCAAGACGGAGTTTCACTCTGTCACCCAGGCTGGAGTACAGTGGTGCAATCTTGGCCTGCTGCAACCTCTGCCTCCTGGGTTCAAGCGATTCTCCTGCCTCAGCCTCCTGAGTAGCTGGGCCTAGAGGTGTGCACCACCACGCCCAGCTAATTTTTGTATTTTTAGTAGAGATGGAGTTTCCATCATGTTGGCCAGGCTGGTCTCGAACTCCTGGCCTCAAGTGATCTGTCCGCCTCAGCATCCCAAAGTGCTGGGATTACAGGTGTGAGCCACCACGCCCAGCCAGAACCTCACTTGGTATAGAGACCCCGCAGAACCTCAGAGCTAGGAAAATTCCATTTCCCATCGAGCACCAATTTCCCCTTGCCACAGAGCACCCCAGCAGGTATTTGGGCACACAGACTCCCGACTTACGCATGTATATTTATGTACAAGGGATGTGCTGGGTGGACATATGCTGGAGCTCCGACAATGATAACCCGACGCGTGGCAGCTTGGCAGGCTGAATACTTGAACTGATGGCGTTTGGATGACCTAAGCAGCCTCAGAAGCAAGTTCACCCTGACCTCCTCCTGCCTTCCTGCACCCCTTGTGCCCCTCTTTCTCCCCTGAGATGACTCATAGAAAACAAAAACCTCCCCCCACAAGGTAAGTCATAGAAACTCTTCCCCCAAAGCCATCCATGAAACCTACAAATATCACTCAAACCTTCCCCTAACCTTCTGTGCAGGAGCTGGCCGTAAAGAAATTCTCTGACCAACCTTGTCTGAGAGTAGGTCCTAAGACCCCCATTCCAGAGGGGTACCTAGAAGGAAGGAATGCTGCACAGAGAGGCCAAGGAGAATCGGGACAGACAGGCTCTGCTGGGCCCCCACCACCGCCTCAGTCCATCAGACCTTTCTGTCCAATCGCATTTCTGCACCGCTGTCCACTCTTCATTGAGTTTAAGCATAAAAATGGGCAGTTGTCCCTGAGCCTTTCAGTATTCGTTTCTGAAGACTCATATGTCACTTTAAACTTCAACGAAATAAAATCGTCACACTTTCCTTTCGCTTAGTCTGTCTTTTGTTACAGGAGTGTCAACCGTGACCCTTATGACTGGTGAGGAAAAGTCTCGCGCTTTTTCTTCCCTACACATGTATATCACTGTACACAATTTGTATACACTATTTTGTACACAGTATAGATTTTTTTTAAAGACTGGACTGGTCTCACTCTTATCGATCAGGCCTGAATGCAGTGGCATGATGATAGCTCACTACAGCCTTGACTAGTCTATTACCTAGACTCAGGTGATACTCCCACCTCAGCCTCCCAAGTAGCTAGGACCACAGACACATGCCACCGAGCCCGGCTAATTTTGCATTTTCAGTTGCGATGGGGGTTGCGGTGTTGCCTAGGCTTGTCTCCAGTGCCCGGGCCCAAGTGATCCGCCTGCCTCAGCCTCTCGGTGTTGGAATTATAGGCCTGAGCCACTGTACCCAGCCAAAATAGAATTTTTAAAGGAAGAGGAAAACTATGGAAAGGATTTCTAATTTTTGCTTTCTGTATTCCAATGAATTCTCTTGCCTCGCCCCCAGGCGTGTGTATACCTAGGCTGGGCCTCAGTTTCCTGACCGTGGGTGAGTCCACGCTCTGCCTGGAACAGGAGCTTGTCTGGTCTTTTCTAAGGACTTCCTTGGATACAGACCAGTCCCTCTCCGTCATTTTCCACTCTGTTTCCCACTAGGCCAGCCAATACCGTCTGTCTGGGTGGAAATCTGTCTCTGCCCGGCCATTCATGGAGATGGAGGAAAACTGATCAGCATTCTTCCTCCATACACTTGGTAGCACTCGACTACGTTCGGAAGATTGCGGAAACGAGTCTTTGCTGTGTTTATGAGACCCCCGGGGTTGTTGGGAAGATCAATCAAATGATAAAGAGGATAAATAATTTTGTGATACACAAAGGGATCCAGAAATGTCAAGTGATATTATTAGCAGTGATTTGCATTCATGAAGGAAGGAATGGAGGAAAATTAAATGGGATACTTTGGACACGCGTAAGGAAACTGCTGTCGGTCTAGCTCATTCCCCAGGCCGGGGAGCCTTCCTGGGAGAACCCGTTTTCCTACACAGTTGCACACAGCCCCTCTCCATTTTCACTTCCCTTCAGGTGGGAAGGGAACTCAGGTCGGGCGAAGGCGGTGAATTTGCATCTCCAGGAAGCGGCGGAGCAGGAATGCAGCCAGCAGGGGGCGGCATTGCGCAGGACAGGAGCAGGCAGAGGCCAATTGCTCTTAAAATCCACGTGCGTGAGGCGGGGAGGGTCCTGTAAGGTGTCTAAATAACTCTTAAGACGGAATCAAATTTGTTTATTTCTGCATGTAGACAGTTTGCTCCCTCCCAGCCGGCTCGCTGAGCGCTGTGGAACCTTTAGTCTCGGCTCGCCTGAGATCAGGCACGTGTTCTGTGCGAGGCGCCAAAGGGACCCCAGGAATCAAACCAGCGCTCAGGGTGTGCAGGGCTCCAAGTGTGACACACGGGGAACTTTGCTATGAAAGGGCCTGCTGCTAGTGCTGGCCTCAGACTTACCTTTCATGCAATTCAAGACAAAGTGAGCTCAACTTGCCCTTTTCTTTTTTGTTAAATGAAAGGGGGATGAATAAATGAGATTTTCCGTTTTGAAGATTGGGTTCCCCTCCCTCCCCTCTCCTGATCCCAAAGTTGCTTCCCCGTTGCAGGAGCACAGCTAGGAAATACGATGCATTCTCCCAGGCAGGAGCCTGGAGTGAGACTCAGGAGACCTAGGTGCTGGTCTCAGTCGTGGACTGGCTTCTGTTCCTTGGGCTTCTCATCTGTAGAATGGAGGTCGGAGCGAGGATTTTCTCCTTCTCTTCTGCAGTCATATGCTGTGACAGCCGGGGAAGGGCCGGCCATGCAAGCTGGGCTCTGACTGTCACTGAAGAGCCAGACCGGGCCACAGTTCATCCTGGGAGCGGGCAGAGCCCTTTAATGTGGGCACAGGGCATGTTCGCTCGCGAGAGTTCCCTCTCAGTTGTGGTAGGAGCAGCAGTTGAATGAGGCAGTTGGAGAGGAAGAATCCAGGTGGGTGCGACAAGAGAAGCTGAACCTGAGGGCTTCCGGGAGAAGGAGGCCAAGGTGTCAGCAGGCCAAGGAGGCAGCAGGTGCCAGGCTCTGAGCCCCATGACTGCTGACCTTCCTCCCCTCCTTCTCATCCTCAGCCCAGGTAAAGCTTCGCTTCCAGCCCAGGAAAAACTTCTCCCTGTAGCAATTATTGGCCGCCATTTAGTCCCAAGGGCTCTTGTCTCTCATCCCTAGGACAGGCTGTGAAGGTGACACCACTGAATGGGGCTGCCTGAGCAGGAGGCAGCAGGGACGAGGCTTCCAGAGGATAGGGAGCCCCTCTTCCGTTTTTGTGATTATAAAAGATTTTCTGTTGTCATAAAAGGTAAAGCAGAAATGCCAAGACACGGTTTCAAAATCTGTACTATACAAAAGCCTACATTGAATAAATTCTTTTCTCACACATGCACAAATACATTTACAGGGTAGATTCACAATTTAATTATGCGATTTATACCCCCTAGAAAGACCTGGAATTCATGAAGCATTACTGCGGTTCTCATATGAGGTTTTCATCTTTCTTTAATTTTTTTTTTTTTTGCTTTTAAATCTGACTTTCCTGGGAGTGTAGATTCGAGTCGCCCTGAACCCAAGGTCTCTCATCCTCCTTTGATCATGTCAGAACGTGTCTGTAACTGGGTGGATGACCTCGTTTGGAGATGCCATCACAGGCCACTGTTTTAGGCCCTCTAGGGATGAGGGGACTTGAGCAAAAGCACCCCTGCTTCCCTTCCTGCACCCCCAGCTTGGTGCCATTCCCTGCATGCGCTTCCCTCTGCCACCTCTCTGCCTTCCCCCACACCCCCCCCCACCCCGCCCGGTCCCTCATCACTCACAGGGCCTTCTGGTCTGCTTGCTGCAGGTGCCAGGTACCTGGGGACAGACAGGGAAGGTACGGTGCAGGCAGGGCCTGGGACAGCTCCCCAGTGTCTCCTCTGTGCTGGATGCTGGCCAGGCCCTGGAGGAAGGGGTTGTGGGAGTTGGGAGACCATCAGCTATTGATAACTTTGGTGGCTTTAAATTAAGAATGGATTTATTAAGAAAGAAGTAGGGCCATAGTCTTACCTGGGACAAATTTTATAACTAAACATGTGCCTGCTTTTGGTTGGTGGAGGGACTCCCATGAGGAGCATCAAGGAAGACTGAGAGTCCGATTTTCAAACACAAAGTTGTTAATTCTCTGGGCTAGATGAGGGCAGAAATGGAATATAACAGAGCAAAGTGGCAGGTGTGGAAAATGTTTCTTCTGGAGATGACTTTTAGACATCTTTTGTTCTCTCTCCTGAGGCAGAGACAAGGATAGAGAAAAAGGCCTCAGGAAACACTATAAGGAAAACAACAATGCAACGCAATAGTAGATGTTACGTGACCCTGAATCCCAGAGTCAGAGAGACAGTAAGGAGTGGTGGGGATTGCGGCAAACTAAAGCATGTATGCCCTGCCCAGGGGTGATTGCCACTGCTCGAAGTGAGTAGATTGTAATCACAATAGCGTACAGAGCTCCTGATTTTTTGACAAAAGCCAGAAGCCAGTGTTATTTTTTTAAATGTGGTATCTCCTCATTTTTAAAGGTTTTCCACAAGTTGGAAAAAAAATGTTTAAACTATGCAGGCTGTGTAAGATGGACCTGCAAGTTGTGCGTGGTCCACAGTTCGTGTCCAGTGCTCTGAACAGAGCCCTTCCTGCTTCTGCCTGTCCAGTCTGTTGACGTTAGGTTAGGAACCCCCTGCCCGCTAGCAGAGGGGTGCATTAGCAACTTTTTGGCATCTCCTGGCAACCCTCAGGTGCTCTGTGTGGAAAATACAGCCAAGAACAGAGCCACGATGGCTGCAGGGACCACGGCCTGCTCGGCATCGCCTCCTCCCAGTTCTCATCAGCTGTGCACCCCTCAGACCCCGTCCCATTCGTGCCAGCAAGCAGATTTCTCACTCTAGGCAGCTCCCCACGCCTGGCAGAGGATGGCATGACAGACGGGGATAGAGACGTTAGCCAAAGCAGCCTTCCTGATTTAAAAAAAAATCTCATTTTCCCCCCAGGGCTGCCAAATTTAGCAAAGTGCCATTCCAGCTGCAGCGCTTCCAAGCCGCCTCAGATCATCATAGCTTCACATTCCCCAGGGAACACTCAATGAAATTACCTTCTAGCACCAATTTCCTATACAGTCTGATCACCCAAACTTGGCCAGGGAGGGCTGGCCTCCAGTGTTTGGCATCTGAGACTCAGGATCCCTTAAGATAAGCTGATGACATCTTGCTGCCAGGATCCCTGACCATTAGAAAAGGGAACCAAAAATAGGAGTTAGAGCTAAGGGTTCGCCACTGACAATGAGCCCCACCCTCCCAAAGGATCTGGGAAAGAGTAGCCTGGATGAGATAGGACTAGCAACCGGGTGGCTGGGAGTGAGTTGCAGCAAATGACATTGGTCTTCAAATATCAGAGAGCAAATGAAGAGGACATCAGTAGAGGCTGCGTGGCTCCTGAGAGCAGACAGGTGTTGCAGCAAAATTGCATTTGGTTCCACAGAAGGAAAAAAAATCATCCCCTTGAGGGCTATTTGTTTAGAAAATGCTTACCTCTTTATTTTGTAATGAGTTCAAGCTTACAGAAAAGTAACAAGAATAATGCTAAGAGAGCCCAACCACCCTTCCCTGAGATTTGCAGTGATATTTTTGCCACATTTACTTTAACATTAATATCAAAATCAGGAAATTGATCTTTGATAAAATATTACTGCGGAATCTGTAGTCCATATTTAAATGTCGCCAATGTTTCAGTACTGTTCTTTTAAAAATTTCATTTGCTTATTTTTGTGTTTTTAGAGCAGAAGTGAAAATTTATCAAAAAGTTTTAGAGCAGGAATGAAAGAAAGTAAAGTACACTTGGAAGAGGGTCAGGCGGGCAACTTGAAAGGTCAACTGCACGGTTTGACCTTTGACTTGGGCCAATAATGTTCTTTACAGCAAATTTATTTTCTTCCGGTCCAACATCCAGTCCAGGCTTGTGTATTGCTTCTAGCTGTCATGTTTCTTCTGTGTCCTTTAATCTGGGATGTTTCCTCACCTTTCTGTCATTTGTGCTGTTGACGTTTTTTTTTTTTTTTTTTTTTTTTTTTTGAGACGGAGTTTCGCTCTTGTTTCCCAGGCTGGAGTGCAATGGCACGATCTCGGCTCACTGCAACCTCCGCCTCCTGGGTTCAGGCAATTCTCCTGCCTCAGCCTCCTGAGTAGCTGGGATTATAGGCACGTGCCACCATGCCCAGCTAATTTTTTTTGTATTTTTAGTAGAGACGGGGTTTCACCATGTTGGCCAGGATGGTCTCGATCTCTTGACCTCGTGATCCACCCGCCTCGACCTCCCAAAGTGCTGGGATTACAGGCTTGAGCCACCGCGCCCGGCGCTGTTGACGTTTTTGAAGAGCACAGGCCACTTGTTCTGTAGAAAACTCCTTTGGGTTGGTCTGGTATTTTCTCAAGACTAGATGCAGGGTATGCATTTCCTTCAGGAATACTGCATGCTGGCCATCTTGGGAAGTGACTGGGGTCTGTCACCAAAGAGTGTTGAGGCACGATCTGGAGGGCCAGAGGGAAACTCTCCGTGAGAGGCTGGTTTGCCATATCTTGGATTCTGTGATTCTCCCCAGATAATTTCAGCTGGGTTTCAGAGCTTGCTGTGAGCTCTTCAGGATTCTTCATCAGGTAATCTGCTTTCCTACCTCTGCTTTGCTCAGTTTACCAAGGGCAGGGCAGTGACCCAGCGGCCACTGGGAGGCCACGGGCGGTTCTTCAGGGACTGCAGCTTGACTGTCCACTGTGCCCAGCAGTTGCAGAATGGATGGACATGCGGTAGGAAGACTGTGCCCAAAGGCCATGCTCAGGTCCAGGCTTCTCTGCTTCTCTTCCTGCATCCGATCCAGACCGGGGCTGGATTGTGTTCACGCAGGGAGCCAAGGACCCAAGCAAGAGTGAGAGGCCAATTTTTAAACTTCTCAGCCCCAGCAACTCTGCAGTGGACAACCTCCTTCTGTCTCTTGAAGCAAATGCTGAGAAGCGAGCAGGGGGCTTTTCTGAGTGGAGGGTAGAGAAAACTCTGAAGGGCTTTTTGGTAAACAAACTGATGGAAGTCTTGTGGAAAAGGATCCAGGAAAGCTTTGAATCTGAAGCCCTTCACAGTCATGCCCAGTTTTGTCTCGATTCTTACCTAAGACTGGTGCATAGAGCATCACTCTGCAGGCACCACACGCAAAGCCAGGCTCAGCCAAAAACCTCTGTTTGGGCTTTTCCTGAAACCTTCTAGTCTAACCTCTCCCAAAAGTCCTCCCCTACCCCCTTCCTCCTTCCAGACCGTACTGACATCTACCCTCTCAGAACTTCTGTAGCACGGGTCTGCGTTACTCAGTGACACTGAGCACAGACAGCCTATTTTCAGGATTTAGATTCTTAAAATTATGGCCAGATATTACAGCAATGTGGGAATATCCCCAAGTAACTTCCAGATCTTGTTTTCCCACCCCTAGAGGTAACCATCATCTTGAATTTGGTATAGAGTGTTCCCATTCATTTTGTAAAAATAAACGTTATTTTTAAAGAATGGTTTCCATTTACAAAAAAATTGCAAAGATAGCACAGAGTTCTCCAGTACCCCACACCCAGCTACCCTTGCAATTAACATCTCATGTTAGTATGGTATATGTGCTATAATTAATGCACAATATTGATACATCGTTAACTAATATATGTGCTTTATTAGATTTCCTTCATTTTTATCTAACATCCCTTTTCTGTTCCAGAATCTCATCTGAGATGCTCCTTCACAGGTAGCTGTCAGGTCTCATTAGGCACCTCTTGGCTGTGTCACTATCTCAGGCGCTCTGAGTCTTTGATGACCTTGACAGTTTTGAGGAGTATTCGCCAGGTTTTTTGTAGACTGTCCCTCAAGTGGGATTCGTCTGATGTTTTCCTCATGATTAGACCGGGGTTATGGGGTTTTGGGAGGAGGATCTCAGAGGTAAAGTGCCCTTCTTGTCACATCCTATGAAGGGTACACGTTATCCACAGGACTTATCACTGCTGATGTTGACCTTGATTACCTGGCTGAGGCGATGTGTGCCAGGCTTCTCTACTGTAAAGTTGCTGTTTTATTTATTTTTTCCTTTTCCATACGGTACTGTACTCTTGGAAGCATCGTATTCTAGTTGATTAAGTTGTTTCTCACAGGGCTATGGGTTGACAATTCTGATACTGCTATACATGTACACTTAATTGAACAGTTATGTAAACACATGGTGGATGGTGAGAGCCAGGATTCTCACTTTCAAAATTGAAGCTTACAGATAAGAAGGGGAAGACGCTGGAATTATGATAATTATGGTAATGGATTCAAGTTGGAGAGCCAGCATGAACTCACTGTTAGCTTAAAATAGATACGGATGGTTACATATAGAACTATTTATAGATATGTGTTTATGCACTAGTTAATATGCATACATATATTTCCTTGCTTTGTCAGCTGAGAGGGCCTACAAGCAACAACAACCCAATAACAGAATTTACCTAATGCCCAGATCTTGGTTCTAATACGATTTTCTAATAGAAGGAATTTCAAGTACTTGGAGAAATAAAATTTTACTACCAATACAGTTATTAGTAAATAAAATATATTATTATATATTACAAGTACATGAATTGTATATCGTATATTTTGTAAGTCTGTGAACTTACAAATGGTATCAGAGTATATGTATTTTTCTGCAGTTTTTTTCCTGCTCTCAATTTATCATATGAGATATACACATAGTTTGATACGTAGACTAGTTTATTCATTTTTACTGTTGAATAGTAATGTGTCATACTCATATTATACAGTTTATTCATCCATTTGCCTACTCATGGATGTTTAAGATATTGTAAACAGCCACTGTAAATATTCCTTAAAAAGGGCCACAAAATTTTGTATGAGATTCCATCCTCTGTGGATTGTTTCCTTGTGTTTTCCTAGATTGAACTTCAGTGTTGACATCAGTATGAGAGAAGAGAGGCTAGCAGAGGCAGGGGGAAATTTGGAGGAGAATGGAAGACAGCCTGCAAAGTTAGTGGCCACTCTGTATCTGACTGCTTGAACAGGCAGGATTTCTCCAGGGCTTATATATAATTAAGAAGGATAATTGCTGCCTATGTTAGTAAGACGATCTTCAACTTGACCAGATAATGCCAAATTGCTTTACAAATTAGTTATACAATTCACATTCCCACCAGGAGGGCTTAAGAGCTGCAGTGCTCCATACATATGCCAAGACTTGCAATTTTTAGACTTTTGAATAATGCCTATTTGAAGAATGAGGAATGGCTATCACTGTGATTATAGTTTTCATTCATATTTTTCTGATGCTCAGAGATTTGACGTATTTTGGTGTTTATTTGGATCATTTGCCAGTTGTCTTTTGCTGGTTTCTCTAATTGTTTGTTCTGTTATTAATATATTGAGAATTCTTAATAAATTCTACATACTAGTTCTTTACAGTTAAGTAGGTCACATCTGTACCAGTGTGTTGTTTCTCTTACAAATTATGTCTTCTGATTAATGGAATCCATAATTTCAATATACTACAATTTATCAAAATTTTGGTTTAAGACATTTTTAAAAAATTTGTTTTAAAAATTCTTTAAAAAATTCTTCCCTATCCTAAGATCATAAATATGTATCTCTGTATGCACTTTCTACTGTTAACATGGTATTCCTTTTTCACCCTGTTACTTTC
The DNA here is from genome assembly GCF_048565385.1 of Saimiri boliviensis. Taxonomy (NCBI): domain Eukaryota; kingdom Metazoa; phylum Chordata; class Mammalia; order Primates; family Cebidae; genus Saimiri; species Saimiri boliviensis. The sequence continues at coordinate 124,171,612 of NC_133449.1, forward strand.
AGCTTATTTGTCTCTTTATATTTGAAATACACATCTGGTACCCAGCATATCATTGGATCTTGTTTTTGTATTCAGTCTGACAATCTTTGTTTTTTAATTGAAATCTTTAGTTCATTTATATTTAATGTAATTATTGGTATGGTGGGTTTAAGTCTATTGACTTGCTATTAATATTTGTCTTCTATTTATTCCTTTTGTTTTTTATTCTTCGGTTCCTTTTTGCCTATCTGTTTTGGGGGGTGGGGGTTAATCTACTATTAATGTTTCATTTTATTTCCTTGACTGACTTCTTAGCTTTAACCCTTTTTAAAAAGTAGTTTTCTAGGGCTGACACAATGTTATAATTTATACTTTGTTATTTGTATATCATTCCATACTTTATTTGAAAATCATTATATTTTGCTGTGTGTTAGTATGTGCTTAGTTTTTACTTTCTGTGGGGGAGGATCTGCATCTTAGATGTTGCCCATATTTATTATTATTCATTCATTCAATAAATACTTATTAAACATCTACTATGTACCAGGGACTGTGCTAGGTATTGGAAATACAGCTGTGAACAAGACAGACATGAAGTCCACAGTTTGTCTGGGGAAATGAAAAAGTATGTGGGAAAGTTTTCCTAGAAAAGGAAATGTGAGCAGAAATTGGTCAAGTGAAGAAAGGGATACAAGATGATTCCAGGTTGTGGCAGCAGTGAATACAAAAACTAAAAAGCAGGAAGAATAAACTCCTTGTCCAGGGAGTAGTAAGATATTCCACATGGTTTAAGTACAGTATTCAATGGTACAAATAGAGGGTGGAGAGTAGAGTAGAATGCAGTTTGGCCAGAAGTTTAGGGAGTCTCTGGTAACTGCTAATATTCTTATTGAATTAGGGATCTATACCTGGGTCTATGGTATTCATGTCATTAAACATTCATTAACTGGGGCTGGGTGCAGTGGCTCTTGGCTGTAATTTCAGCACTTTAGGAAGCTGAGGCAGGCAGATTACTTAAGCCCAGGAGTTTGAGACCAGCCTGGGCAACATGGCAAGATCTCATCTCTACTAAAAATACAAAAATTAGCTGGGCATAGTGGTGCATGCCTGTAGTCCCAGCTACTCTGGAGACTGAGGAGGGAGGATAGCTAGAGCCCAGGAGGCAGAGGTTACAGTGAGCTGAGATCATGCCACTGCACTCCAGCCTGGGCGACAGAGTGAGACCCTGCCTCAGAAAAAAATTTGTTTTTGGCAGCTCATGCCTGTAATTACAGTATTTTGGGAGGGTGAGGCAGGTGGATCACCTGAGGTCAGGAGTTCAGGACCTGCCTGACCAACACGGTGAAACCCTGTCTCTACTGAAACTACAAAAATTAGCTGGATGGGGTGGCACATGCCTGTAGTTCCAGGTACTCAGGAGGCTGAGACTGGAAAATTGCTTGAACCTGTATAGCAAGTTGGCTGGCTGCCGTGGGTGTGCTGGCTATTGGCTGGGGCAATGGGGCGATTGGACCCCATGTGTGCTCAGCCTCCAGCAAGCTAGTCCAGGCTCAGTCACACAGTTATGTGGCAGGCTTTCAAGAGAACGAGTGGCAGGACACAGGGCTTCTTGAGGTTCAGGCTTGCAACTGGCACACGTTTTCACTGCATTCTATTGGCCAAAGCAGATCACAAGCCAGCTCAGATTCAAAGCGTGAGGAAACAGGACTTTTTAATGGAATGTGCTGCAAGGTCACATTCTAAGGGATTGGGAGCAGATAGGGAGAGAAAATGGGGTCATTTTTGAAATCCATGATAGAAACCCAGGTAATCTGATTTCTGAGCACACGCTCAACCTTGCGGCATACTTTATTGTTGTAAATGTTATTAGCATTATGCTAACCATAACATTATGAAACGCTGCCTTTTCTACATGGAACAAGGCCCTGTGATTTGTTCTCTGAGCAACAGAAGGCGACATGACATCTCTATATTCAGTGGACACTGCACTACCATCTCCCAGCATCTCTGTCTGGCCAAGGACACGCACATCTGAGCCCTCCAAGGTGAGAAGTGGAGGTTGGAAGGTGAGGACATGGGCTATTGCTTCTCCACAAAGCGACTATAAACTGGCTGAAAAAGTGGACAGTTAGAGATCTCCAGGGGATCCAAGCTAAAATCACGTGAATGATTTTAACCTCTCTGTGCTTTGATGTTTTTGTCTATGAAATGGACATATAATACCACCCTGTTACCCATCTTACTGAGTTGTTGCAAGGAAGATATGAAGTAATGCATGGCCGTATCATGAAAGCCACCTGGTAGGAAATATTTATTATGTGCTGAGCACACAGTATCTCATTCACATGATTTAGCTTGGATTCTCCCCAAAGCAGGGAGACTGTGCTAGGTATTGGAAATACAGCTGTGAACAAGACAAACATGAAGCCCACAGTTTGTTTGGGGAGATGAAAAGTATGTAGGAAAGTTTTCCTAGAAAAGAAAATGTGAGCAGAAATTGGTCAAGTGAAGAAAAGGATACTAGACAGTTCCAGGTTGTGGCAGCAGTGAATACAAAAACTAAAAAGCAGGAGGAATAAACCGCTTGTCCAGGGAGTAGTAAGATATTCCACATGGAATATATTATAGGGCCTCATTCTAGAACTTGGAGGCAGATAGTTATTTGAGAAGTGATTATTTATAAACAGATAGCTTATTTGAGAAGTGCCCGTGCGGCCTCAGTGCCACTGCTGTGAGCAGAGGGGCCTGATTCTACTAGGCAACATAGCAAATTCCTGAAAATTTAACATTTTGGCTCTCACCAGCTGGCCCCAGCACATCACGGCTAATGAACATAATGAACACAATTGACAGCTTCTGAGTGCGGCTGTGGTTGTTACTGTAGATACAAGTTCAAGCCAGAGAGAGTTGAGGCAACGACCCCAATGTGGGGAACACTGAGTGTCTTGTTTGTCTGCGGGTTGGCACCCAACCCAGTAGATAACATGGGGCTGCTCTCCTTCACCACATTTTCCTGGTTCATGCCAGTAGTGAAGAAAAGCTACTGGCAAAAGCTGATTGCAGACACTCTGCCCCTGTTGTCAACATACGACTCATCCGACCACAATGTCCAAAGGTACCAGGATTTGCTTGGGTCACTGCAGTTTCGTACTGCTATGAAGAAATACTTGAGACTGGGTAATTTATAAAGAAAAAGAGGTTTAATGGATTCACATTTCCATGTGACTGGGGAGGCCTCATGATCATGGTGGAAAGCGAAGGAGGAATAAAGGCACATCTTACATGGTGGTAGGCAAGAGAACGTGTGCAGGGGAACTGCCCTTTATAAAACCATCAGATCTCATGAGGCTTACTGCCATGAGAACAGCACAGGAAAACCTGCCCCCATGATGCAATGACCTCCCATGGGGTCCCTCCCATGACAGAGGGGATTATGGGAGCTGTAATTCAAGAAGAGATTTGGGTGGGGAGACAGCCAAACCCTATCAGTTACCTCAGGAGAGAAACCCACCCTAGGGAAGCGTCCTGTAAACTCCTTTGTGTGCTCCCTAGCTGTGTGCTCCACAATTTCCCCAGTGTGGAAGATGACACCCATGGCTGCTGATAACTCTTCTCTGAGACTCAGGCTGGACTGCATAAACTTCTTGGCTCGGGTTATGGGGAGGTGGGAATTAGCTGGCATTAGTGAGGAGAGGGGGCTCATTGGAAGGCTATAGCCTAAGGCTCAGGACCCTTCTGGCTGGGTTGCAGCTGGTTTGCAGGAGTACTGCATCAGGACAGAGGTGGATGGAATCTTACTTTGCTCTGTGCTGGTCAGACTCCACCTGACCAGCATGCAGCTTTAGGCATCAGGTTTTGTTTTACTTTAAAAAATAATTATTGGACTTTTATATTACAAAATATATTTAGGTTGATCCTAATGAAACTGCCAATATTTGACAATTTTAACGTGTAAAAATGTAAATGTCATTTGTCCAACCTAATTCATATTCATTATAAAAATGTGGAAGCAGCGGAAGTTTAAGCCGTAGAAGTAACTCTCCCACACTGCTGCTATACTCCCTGGAGGTCAGCACTGTGAAAATGTCAGCGTGGCTCCGTTCAGAATTTTCCTTCTCTGGTTAAACACACCCTGGGCTGCCATCATCTTCTTCAGATCAATACCTCTTCTTACTCCTCACTCACAGGTCATGTTTTATTTTAATATAAACAAAAATGAAGCATACTACATAACTGTTGATCACATTTATCTTTTCAGTTAAGAGTTTATGAAGACTTTTCCATGTTAGGACAAAGACATCAAGTTCATTTTTTCCAGCAGCTGCATTGAACTCTGTGGTTCTGATTACCTATATAATACAAAGAATGGAGAAGTCTTGGGAGCGTTAGTCATGGCCTTCTAATTGCTTGTAGAATTGTGCTTCTCCTCATCTGTGCCCGGAAGAAATCTCAGCTAGTGGTAAATTCTAAAATCTACCGCCTGAAGAAAGTTGCCGGGGAGCTCTGAGGGAAAGGGACTGGAGTAGCGTCTGCTGCGCGCCCACTCTCCTCCGTCCTCTCTGGCCGGTATTCTCCATCTGTTCTTAATGTTTCCTCTCATCTACCCAATATCCACTTAGATCTGTGTCTCTCCCATGTTGTGTTATGCTCCTAGGTGACCCCCTCCACTTCAAAGGCTTAAACACCAAACACACGCTGACTCCTGCAGTAACACGTCCATGTCCATCTCCAGGCCACGCCCCACTTCCAGACTCTGAAACTGCGTGCCTAGCATCCGATGGGACAACTGCACTTAGATGCCTCAGGAGCATCTCTCCTGTCTAAAGCTGGCCCTATTCTTGATCCAGGGCCCCAACCTGACATGATTCCTCTCCTCTTCTGCTTTTTCTCATCTCCGTCTCTGTAAACTCTATTCACACAGTTGGCCAAGCCAGAAAACTGGGGTTCATCCTTGAACCTCCTTCGCCTTTCCTGCCACATCTCATTCATCAGTAAGCCCTGTTGTTGCTCTCCATCCACTTTTCTTTAATTTCACTGCCACCTCTCACCTGGAGGCTGATAATCTCCTGCTGCGGTCTCACGCCATCATCCATCACTTTCACAGCAGCCAATTGATCTTTTAGATGCGTAAAATGATCTTGTCACATCAGCTTAAAAATCTATAATGGCTTGCTTTGCCCTTGGAATGAAGGAAGGCCTTTGAGGTTTTCCCTAGATCTCGTGAAGTCCCCCAAGATCCCAAGAGTTTCTGCCTTGCTTCCCACTGTCCCGATAGCCCCTCCCCTTTGCCCACCACACTCCTGTCTCTCTGGCCTTCTTCCAGATCTTTGAAATGAGCAATGTCCTCGCTGCACTGAGAAGATTTTTCTCTTGACCTCTCTGTTGCCTCTGTCTTCTTATAAGAGCTGATACTGTGGCAGAGATGGGTGGTAGGCAGAGGAAAAGAAGGGCTGGCAAGGACCCAGATGCCACACTCATACCAGCTTGTGTCTAGGCATTACCCTCTGTGCTTCCCAAGTCCCACCTGTTCAGGAAAAGCAGAAAGCAGACCCAGTGCTGGAAGGCACCGCTGCCAGGGAGGAGGGCTGTGCTGAGCACCCTTGCAAGACCGTGCCCAACAGAGTAGCTTCAAACAGCACATGGAGGTGCCAAACCCTTTTAGGCTTCCTGTTTTTTTCATCACAGATTTCGAGTCCTTTGGGTTGAAAGGTTAGGTACTGAAAAGGCCTCTCTGGGCCATATGGTCTGGAAATTCCAGAGGACTCCCTTTTTGATGAACATCGTGGCCAACAACATGTGCATCATCACGGGAACCACAGGGCCAGTGAGAGGGGCGGCCCTTCTTCTGCTTTGCCTGCTAGGTCCCCAGCCTGGCACAGAATGTCATTAGTTACTTTCTCTACGAGCTGGTGGGTTTAGTGCATTGTGATTATCTTTGCGCTCCTTGGGGGTGAATTTTCATAAAGCTAATCCTTGTCAAGCACAGCAGCAGCCACCAAACTTAATTAAAAAGTTTGCCTCCTAAAGTCAGCTTGCCGCCATGATCTGAGGCCTCCTATGCCGGCCTCAGCCCTCAGTGGCCCTCTCCTCTCCCCATCGCACTGTTTTACAGCCAGTTTTCATTCACAAAATCCTCCAGCTGCCTGAGAGAACATCTGGAAAAGTCTGGGTTGTCAGTGGCCTGTGTATAGCCCTTGTTGCCACCGAGTTTACCAAAGGCTTCTTTCGGCTTTTGCCTAGGCCATCAACTACCGCACGGCCGTCCGGTTGGAGGTGATGCTCTCCACCCTGGTTTTCGAAAACCTGGTGTCCCTCAAGACATTAACACACGTCTCTGTTGGTGAGGTAAGCTGGTCTAGAAAAGGAGTCTGGAGTGGTTTGAGCGCATGTGAGATCTGGGTCCTGGATAGAGCACCTGCCTTCCCTTTGTTTGACTATGACCTGCCCGTCGTGTCCCATCTCCTTGCTAAGTGAGGTGTTGGAGACACAAAACACCAGAGGAGTTCAGAGAGAGGAGGGCTCCGTTCAGGCTGGAGAATTTGGAGAGGCTTCCTAGTTCCAGCTGGAACAGGGCTCAGGAGGACTTCATCCAGTTGCTTTGATGGTCAGTGGGAACAGCGGAGCAGTACTGAGCACACTGTAGGCATTTAATAAAATGGATGGACTGATGGCTCCATAATCCCAACTGTTAGCGTAGGGGATGCCAAAGCCACAATGAAGACTGTGCCTGTTGGACTTCAGAGTTGACGTTTTCTTAAGCTCTTAATCCTTGGCAAGAAAATTCTTACCACTTATCAAACACACACACACACACACACACACACACACACACACACCTCACACACACACACTCCCTAATCAAGGGAACCCCAGGTGGTGTGGGGTAAGATAAAACACTTGCTTCTTTCTTACAGTTGCTCTTTTAGCAAGCTCGAAGCATTTAATTATGATTAGATTCAGTTGCATATAGCAAACCCAAAATAAAGTGGATTAAACAAAAGGAATTAATTTCACTCTATGTAAAAGGAATCTAGAAGGGAACAATGCAAGGTTGGCACAGGAGATTCCAGATCTTTCTGCCTTTCTTCATCACTATCTTTGTACATGGCTCTCATAATGGTTCAAAAGGACATGCTAGAGACCCAGCCATCCCAGCCACGCTTCAGACAGGTGGTAGGAGGAAGAACAGAAGAAGGGGTACCTTTCGGGTGGAGTTGGCTGACTTTAAGAAATCTTCACTGCAGCAGGATTGGCGGGGGACAAACCTCTCGAACACCGAACTGAGAAAGGAAGTGGCTTTTTATTTGGCCGGGAGCTGCTGGAGGCTAATGCCTTGACCACTGAGCTCCAGGAGAAGCAGCTTCTTTCCCTTCTTAGGGGCTGACAACTCTAAAGCCGGAGCAGGGGTGAAACTCCACTATGCTACTAGATGCTAACATTACGCTTTAAGTCTTTCTGCATTGAGATTCTCAGCCTTAAAAGACCGGCCTCTCCAAAATCGTACCAGAACCCAGAAAACTCATGATATTGGTCCCTGGTGGCCCCTTCCTGCCTTAGAGCCTAGAACCCCTCCGCCAGTCTGAAAGTCTTCAGTTGAAGAAATGTTTGACTGACTCTTCCAAACCTGAACCCACGTACTTTTCTTTCCAGGTGCTCAATATACTGTCAAGCAATAGCTATTCCTTATTTGAAGCAGCCTTGTTTTGTCTCTCGTCAGCCACCATCCTGATGCTAATGGCCTTTTTCATTCCGGGACCCACAGCTCTCACCGCAACATCCATGTCCGTCCTGTGCACCGTTATTCAGGTAACGACAGGCTTTCGCACTTCTAACTGCTTTATGTTTGCATTTCACACACTTTCACTGAATTGGTTAGAAGCCTGCGTTTCTGGCGCATGGACCTGAAGCTTGTGCCCCCTTTCGTACTCACAGATTTACTTCCTTTGGCACAGAGTAGTTTTGTTTTTGTTTTTGTTTAGTGACAGAGTCTTGCTCTGTCACCCAGGCTGGAGTGCAGTAGTGCAATCATAGCTCAATGTCCTGGGCTCAAGCAATCTTCCTGCCTCAGTTCTCCCAAATAGCTGGGACTATGGATGCATGTCACTGTACCTGGATAATTAAAAAGAAATATTGTAGAGATGGGGTCTCACTTTGTTGCCCAGGCTGGTCTTGAACTCCTGGGATCAACCCATCCTCCCGCCTCAGCCTCCTGAGTAGCTGGGATTACAGGTACAGAGCACTGCACCTGGCCACAGTGAAGTTTTTTTAAAAACTTGAATTTGAATGCTCCGGGAAGGGGAATGCTTCTTCAATTTGTCAAAGCCCGCAGCACTCCCTTTATGCCTTTGTATCATCTGCCTGACCCCCCTCAGACAGCGTCAGCAGCAGCCACAGCTCAAGGGAGGGAAAGATTTGGCTGAGAATCTCAAGCCAACTTCCTCTAGAACTTTTCCTGGCACTTACGCTCCCATCTGTGGATTTTTAGGCCAGCTGCAACTCAGCAGTTCTCTCTGAAAACAGTGTTTGTACCTTGATTTCAGATGTTTATGGCCAAGCTCAATCCAGCTTTCCGAAGGTCAGCAATTTTGGTGACAGACAAGCGAGTTCAGACAATGAATGAGTTTCTGACCAGCATCAAGCTCATCAAAATGTATGCCTGGGAGAAATCTTTTACCAACACTATCCAAGGTAGGACAGGAGTTGCTGCTTAAAAAACCGCTTATCTTGTAGAATATGCTTTTCTACAGGTTCTTAAGGTTCCCAGGGCCAGGTGTTCCAGAAGGAGGCTGAGGGGACCCTCTGAGCTGCTCTGCAGGCCAAAGGATTTTTTGAAGGATTATGGAGATTTAATAATAGAGCCAGGCATCTGTTCTGGTGAACCCAAGGGTGAGTGACATATGGTTTCTCTTTCCTGGGACATGTGGATCCTGGTCCTGGCGAGTTACCTTTAATAAAAATAATCCACTAAAACAGTGAGCAGGTAAAAAGCTGTCTCCAGCTATTTCCTTGACTTAGAAGACTTGTATACACACATGCTGTCACACACCCAGGGTTACACAGACCTCTTTACCTGCAGCAACGTGCTTGTGTTTGAATGGTCCACTGACTCAACATTCCTTGGGCAGTTATGAGAAGATGCATATGTAGTTTTGTTTTTTAAAGCTGATATAGAATCTATTTTGATCAAATATAAATGCAAATTTAATTGCAGGGACATTAACATAATTGCTGACATAGACTCAGGTGGTTCACCAGTTAATGATCTGAACCACTATCACAATTGACTCTCTGGATGTACAATTACACTTTTGCACCAGCATGGAATTGGGCCAAAGCTGTGTGTCTGTACTCTAGGGAGTGGCTTAGAGAACCCGCTTCTGAACTGGCCAAAGGAAGTGCCCCAGGTTAGGACCCTAGCAGCACTAGAAGACCCAGAAACACATCCTCACACTCCTGAGTTCACTTCAGTGCAATTTAATTTGATTTGATTAAAGTTGATTCCATTTGATTTAATTCAACTTAATTTAACTCGTCAATTTAGTTCAATAACTATATATCAAGTTCCTACTATGTGCAAGGCCATGGGAGCTACACAGATGAAATGGAAAAGGGTTTCTTCTTTTACCAATAAGGGAGGATGAGATAACTTAGCTCAAAAATAGCCACGAGTTTGTTGGCTCTACCTTCAGAGTATATCCGGAAGCCATCTGCTTCTCTCCATTCCACTCCCACCCAGTCCAAGCCAATATCCTCTCCCTCCTGGACTACGACAAGGCCTCTAGGCACTCCTCCTGCCTTCCCCCTCTCTCCTGAAATCCACTGTGCACTCAGCAGTCAGAGTGACCTTTAAAAAATGTCAATCAGATCCTCTTCCTCCTCTGTTGGAAAATAGTGGCTTCTTATCACATTTAGATCATTCAAAGGTAGGTCTTTAGAAGGGAATCCAAATTCTTCCATATGACCTATTAGGTCCAACCCGATCTGGCCCCCGGTGCCCTCTCTGACATCATCACATTTGCCCTAAGCTTCAGTAACTCAGCTCTAGCGGTGTCTGCTTTAGTCTGTTTCTAGAGCCACACGCCATGCTCATTCAGGCCTCGGGATCCTGGCACTCACTGTGCCCTTTGCCTGGAGTGCGCTCCTGCTGGATGTTTATGGTGGCTTTGTCTCGACTTTAGGTCTCTTCTCAACATCCAGAGAGGACTTCTGGACCGCAGTGCCAAGCAGATCCATGCCACCTCTCAATCACTTCACCCTGATCATGTCTTTCAGATCACCCAACACAATTTGCAGCTATTTAATTATTTCTTTATTGTCTGTCTCCCCCTGCCCCGGAAGAGGGCCAGACCCTTTTCACTCCTCTATTCTCCAGCCACAGGCATATAGTAGACATCAGGTTCAAATATCTTGAGTGAGTGAACACATGAATTCATGTTATTCTATAGGGGAAGGGGGGGAAAGTGCCAGAAGAGAAACAGAGACGCTCCGCAGGGGAGCACGCTAGGTTGGGGAAGATTGGGAAAAGCTTCCTGGCAGAGGTGGCTTTCAGGTAGGCCAAAGAGACAGGAAGGATCGGGGTGCACAGAGAACTGGGGAAACCCCCTCAGGGAGAAGCAGAGGCCTGGAGGTGGAGATAAGAGGGTGCTCTTAGGGACAAGGGGATGCTGGAGGTTCTTTTGGGGAAGGGCACCTGGATAGCAGAGCTTGGATCCCAGGAGAAGTGGGCTCCAATTCTGTCCCGATTACTGAAAAGGCAAGTTACTAAACCTGCAAGGACAGTTTGCTCTCCTGTCCAAAAGGCATAAGGTAACAGCCTCTCTCTCATCACACAGTGGTAAGAACGCTCTAATGAGAAAGTGCCTGTGAAGTGTTGAGCAGAGCACCTGGCATTTAGTGATCACTCCGTTTGAACATCTATGGCTATCCCGTGCAGAAGTGAAAGGGCTTTTGCAGAGGAGGCTGGAATTGAGGTTGAGGACAAGAAACAGCAGGTGAAGGAGGCTTGAATGTAATTTGTGAGCATTGCGGAGAGGTGGGCATATTCTGGACTTAGGAAAGGGAGAATGCTCTTGAGTTTTTGTGGCTATTCTTGGGACTCCAGGCAGGTGCTTTCAGGCCAGCATATGTGTTTCCTTTCTCCCTTACAGTATAGTTTTTAAAAATGTTATTTCAATTAGTTCCCAATATTTAAAATTAGGGAGATGTCTCACAAAAATATGGACCTCATGGGAGGATTGCTTGAACCCAAATATTCCAGACCAGCCTGGATAATATAGGGAGAGCCCACCTCTGCAAAAACATTTAAAAAAAATTATCTGGGTGTGGTGGGGTATGCCTGTGGGCTTAGGTACTCAGGATGCTGAGGCGGGAGGATTGTTTGAGCCCGGGAGTTCGAGGCTGCAGTGAGCTATATGATATCATTGCACTCTGGTCTGGGTGGTGAAGCAATACCTGGTCTCAAAAATAAATAGTAAATAAAACTCTGGACCTCAGACTTTGAAATGGTTGATGGTCTGGTTGTTACTGAACCAAACTGGGGTCTGCTCATCTGGCACAGTAGGGCCAAATATCCACAGAGGTTCTGTTGTAGGAGAAATGAGAGCATTTATTTGCCGTGTGCCAAGCAAGGAGAATCAGGCAGCTCGTGCTTAAGACGTGGCCTCCCCAGTGGCTTGCCAACAGGAGTTTTTAAAGGCAGGGGTACATTTCAGAAAAGCAAAGTTAGAGGCAAAAGTGTAACTCAGTATGGAGGTTATATGTTGGTTTGGCCTAAAAGAGTGGGATATCTTGAAGCAGGCAGCCTATAAATCATGGGTAGATTTAAAGATTTTCTGATTTGCACCTGGCTAAGGAAGGGAAGCGTTGTCTACAGATTTGGAGTTAGCAGAAAAGAGTGTTGGATCCGGCCTGTGGGCGTGATCTCGTTCAGGTTCCTCAGGAAGAAATTTAGAACCAAACTGCAGTGAGAGCTCTGTCCTCAGCTCCTCCTTGTCTGAGGTCTGTGTGCCAGCGGATCCATTGGCTGGGGGTCCGGGTTTCTGAAACACAACTCAGGGACATATGTTAAGACATAATCTTTAGTTTCTGTAAGGGAACCAAACATTCTTGTGACTCTAACTTGGCTGTTGTTTCAGGCTATTACCTTCTTGCTTATCAAATTGCTCATTTACTTCTCAGGGTTAGCTGGGTGCCTAGAATTTCTCTTGAAGGAACTCAAGATTTTCCTTTGTTTCCGTGCTTGCAATTGGTGGGGAGCAAGCTCCTAGGAGGGGTCCCTGATGTATTTCATGGTAGCGCCAGCCTGCCCTGCCCTGAGAAGGGGCTGCCCTTTGATTCTCCTCTCCATTCCGCTGCGCTCCAGAGCCCCGCTCAGGTCTTCCCTCCCCTCTGGCCCCACTCCTGTCATTGATGGTACTTGCCTGGCCCCTGTAGGCATCTAAGTTTATGATTCCTGACACAGAGTGTCAGGACTGGAAGGGGCGCTGGACACCATCCAGTTGCAGCAGCTGACAGGTAGGAGCTCCGAGTACCTGCTGGGTTTGTGTCCGGGGCTTTCTGTAGTTCCTCTCATTTAAACTTCACAACGGGACTCGAAGCACTCGTTTGAAAGAGGACAGGGTAGCGCTAATACATTTCATAATGCTAGCATTTGACAGGCAAAATGAGACCACCTTGGACTGTTTTCTATTTTGCAGATATAAAAAGAAAGGAAAGAAAAATTACTGGAAAAAGCTGGATTTGTCCAAAGCAGAAACTGTGCCCTGGCTCCCCTCATGTCCTCCATGGCCATCTTGCTGACATTCTCCTGCCACATCCTCCGGAGATGCAAGCTCATCACACCCGTGATAAGAGCTGGCTCAGGATCAGGCCACTTTTGCACCCTGACCCCTGCAAGTCCCAGGTGTGAAGCCCCTTCCTACCTTTGCTCAATACAGGTATTAGGAACATCCAATCACGGCAGACCACAGGATGTGACTTCAACTCCAACCCTTTTTTTTTTTCTGAGACAGGGTCTCATTCTGTCATCCAGGCTGGAGGCAATGGTGCAGTGTCGACTCACTGCAACCTCTGCCTCCCGGTTCAGGTAGTTCTCCTGCCTCAGCCTCCCAAGTAGCTGGGATTACAGGTGCACACCACTACACTTGGCTAAGTTGTGTATTTTTAATAGAGGCAGGGGTTTCACCATGTTGGCCAGGCTTGTCTCGAACTCCCAACCTCAGATAATCGGCCTGCCTCAGCCTCCCAAAAGGCTGGGAATACAGGCATGAATCACTGCACCCAGCCACCTCCAGCTTTTAAAAACAAGTGCGTGGGCTGACAAGAGGCCCAAGAGAGCCTGGCAGCAATTCTTCCCATGTCCTTAGCTGGGAAGGGTTCATGGTTAATGTTGGAATGCAATTTTAAGTGTGGAAAAAAAAAAAAAAAAAAAGAAATGGAAACCGAACAAGCAATTGGCTGTTTTATTTATTTACACTACAAGAAGAAGAGTTTAGAAAAATTTCCCAGAGGGAGGAGGTGTAGGTATTAGGAGAGGCGGTGCTATTGGGCTTAGAGTCTGGGTTTAGGAACCCAGTCTGCCTTGTTTAAATCCAGACTCTGCTCTTTACTAGCTGTGACTTATAGCAAATCATTAAGCCTCTCTGGCCTCAGTTTTGTTATCTGTAAATGGGACGATGATAGCCACAATCAGCGCTATTGTGAGGACTGAATCAGTTATTTCGTATAAAGCATGTAGAATCATCTTAGGCTCTAAGGTGCTATACAAATGTTAGCTGTCCTTATTAGCCTGATTCTCACCTGGGCCAGGCAAATGAGGATTGAAAGCCTTGGAGGGAAAATTGGGATGAATGTGAGATGTTCAAGTTCTTTACAAAGAGCCTCAACATCCAAAGATAAAGAAATGCTGAGCTAGAGGGAAAATGATTCCTGGCTTAAATAAAGAAAAAAAAAACCAGCTAAGTATTAAACCAGGTAGTTGGAGAAAAGTCAACAAAGGCAAGAAAAAAAATGAGAGAGAGAGAGAGAGAGAGAGAGAGAGAGAGAGAAGGAAATAAGCCAGTATGGGTAAGTTCATAGAGGAAGAATGGCCCTTAAAATCAGGGACATCACCGGGGGAGGAAGGAGGTGAAGTTTGCAAATTCAGAATGGTCTTGCTGAGCCATCCTTTATGGGGCCCATGAGTGCTCTGTGTTTAATCCCATGACTGCCCTGTGTTTAATCCCATGATTGCCCTGCGTTTAATCCCATGACTGCCCTGTGTTTAATCCCATGACTGCTCTGTGTTTAATCCCATGACTACCCTGTGTTTAATCCCATGACTGCCCTGTGTTTCTTGGTGAGTTGCTTTTATTTTCTCTGGTTCTTCAGCAGGCAATCTCTCACGCACAGTTGACTCTCACTTGCTCTAGGGCCTTCAGCCCAGCTGTGAGCCCAAATCCAGATTGAATGGCAAGGATACACCAAGGCTGTATGCAACACTGCCCAATTATTGTGGCTTTCTCTGATCCCAGACCAAACAAACAAACAAACAAACAAACAAAAAACAAAAAAACCTATTTTCTTTGTTTCTCCAGCAACATATCAAGCAAATGAATTTGAAACCAAATTGAGCACATGTAGTTCATATTTTCAAACGTGATGTTTTAGGGGAATCTAGACCAAACCCAAATTTCCTGAATGCAAAGCTCTGGGTTCTTTGGAGTCAGAATTGATGGTAGTCACTTCCTCTGCTAGGATCCTGTCAGGAGTAGGTCAGCCCCAGGGTACTCATTCACATCAGGCAAGCCATGTCCTCTGTCAGCCAGCCCTAGGCTTCCTGAGCCAAGGTAGTGCTCTGGGATCTAGAAGAGCTGAGTTTCCTCTGAGGATGTATTTAGGACCAGATGTGATAGAAGCATCCTTCATCATCCTCTTAATGAAGGGACTAGGATTAGTTGAAGCTGGGGTCCTGTCCATGGGACCCATTTAACAGCAGGCAGGATCACTTAGGATTTGATGAAGAAAGTTGTATTATTAATTTCTTAAATAGCTGGCAAGGGAGAGGCTGCTAATTACGAGTTGGACAGATGAGAAGATGAAATTGGAGAGTCCCAACTGAAGGGAGAAGGCTTGTTTTCGCTGAGCTATAGAATATTAACCACTTACTAGGCACAGTGCAGCAAGGAAGGCCCAGCGCACGGAGGTGATTTTTTTCGGGGCTGTTTCGGAGGGAACTGCAGTTGACAAAAGGCTGTCAAATCTGGCCTTGTGTGGTGCATGGGGAGGCAGAGGGTGGAGGCCAGGCCCTGGGAGCAGGAGAGCTGGGGTCACCCTCCAGCTTCCCCCAGGTGCAAGCAGGTCCCTCCAGGAACTTTCCCCTCCATCCCTGAGGCTGTGGAGTGGTGTGTAGCATGGACTTGGATGCTGTAGCTTCAAAGGGTCAGATGCCTCCGAAGAACTGAGAGCAGGGGATGCCTTAGGACAATCTGCATGGGCTTCAAGTGAATAGTCTAGGTTCAAATGAGGATGCAGTGTGGATGGCCATTGCCAAGTGTATTCAGTTAGCGGCCTGCCTCAGACCTTTTCCCTTCTGAATCAACAGAGACAAGGGGATATACTTGCCGCCATTTTGGTGAAAATCCAAAAGCAAAATAGATTAAGATGCTGCTGTTTCTAACCAGCCAACCCATGGTTTCTGAACCATGAAATGAAAGCATTGTTCCTCTGTGCATTCTGACAATGCCACCATTTCTAATCTCAGCAAGTTTAATCCCCATGTGTATAATGATTTAGAGCCAAGGTGACTTCTCCTTCTAAACCCTCATACTTCTCTTTTGTTCTTCAGGGATTTAGTGTGATTGCCATGTTTGATGTAATAAAGTTTGCCATTTAAATTTTGCCCTCCTCAGCAAAAGCAATGGCTGAAGCCAATGTCTCTCTAAGGAGAATGAAGGTAACTAACCCTGGGTGAGTAAGGAAGAGAGATCTCATTTTAGGGTGGGAAAATGCTCAGATATGTAGAGGCTGTACCAACATGCTGGAGAGCTGGGTCTCTAGTTGAGTTGACATTGGGAGACGGGCATCCATTCAAAGTTGGATAAATAAACATGTATGAAGGATAGAGCAGGCAGAGTTTTATGTTGTCTTACTTTGTAGGAATGATGAGATAGAGTCTCTGTACATGAATAAGATGTTCCTGACCCTCTATTCCCTAAACAGTCTATATATCCTAATTGTTCCACAAGTGAATTTGGGTTTGTACTGAGTCCTCCCTACTTTACCTAGTTTGTCCTTTGATGGGCGTGGTGATGGAATTGATGAAGAGGATGGTGGGGTCCCCAATTTATGCAATCATTTAGTTTCTTCATTCATTTATTCACTCATCAAAGATTTACTTTGTGCCTCCTGTATACAACACATGGAAAATGCAAATATAAGGAAGAGAGAGCCTTTATCCTCAAGAGCCTCATTCCAGGGTGGGACCAGGCACTCCAAGGATTTCTATACATGATAAGGATATAAGTGACATTCAAGAAGGGCAAATAAAGTGTTTTGAAAGTACAGGTGAGGAGAGGAAAGGGAATAAGGGCATTTGAGCCAACATAAAACTTGTTCAAGCATCTATGATTGAATGATCAAGATCATCATTGATTGAATGATCTTACTCAACCAAGCCAGAAATCTGCAAGGCATCGTAAGTATCCTTGGTTCATGTACTCCTCTTTTCCCTTACCATACACGTCCAACCAGTCAAGAACCCTGTTAAGTCAACTCCTGATATTCCCTCCATTTTAAGGGGCGCCATTGTAAGGTTGCATTGGAAGGTCCGCTGTTGAGTTATCACTTTTTGAACAAAACGTAAGAATCAACACCATCCCATTAACTGCATGTATTATGATATCAGAAAAAAATAAAGGTACTTCTTAAACTAGATGAAGGATGGCATTTCTTGACTTCTCAACCTTCACTCTGTCCCTACTGCCATTGCCTTCAATCGAGGCCTCCATCATCTCTCATCTGATGAGTGCAGCGATTTATGAACTAACCCTTCATTTTCTAACATTCTCCTCAAGTCTGTATAGCACTCAACCCTAAGAGAGCTGTTGAAATATTAGTCTGATTACCAATACTCATTCTCACCTGCTCAAAATCCTTGAATCCTTGTCTCCTACAGATTCTCCATCCATGGGTTCTCAGTTTTGTGTCCACCTCTCTTCCTATCCCCTTCCCAACTTGAGCTCTGTGCCTCAGTAATCCTGAATTGCTTGTTTCATGCCGCTACCCCAGCAAACCATGCCTTTGTATGCTCCTTGCCTTTGCCCATGCTGGGCCCTCAGGTGGAATGCTCTCACTTTCGTTCCCTTCTCTCATCTCTGCCTGTACAACACCTGTACAGACCCAGCTCAAGCACCAAGTGCACGGACCTTGAGGATGAGAAGCCAGTGTCCCTCCTCTGCAGTCACAGTACTTTGTCCTCATCACATTTTACAGAAACGATCTGTGCATGTACTCATCTCCCTCCAGACTCTAATCTCTTCAAGGACAGGAACTGTGCTGTATTTATATTTGCATTTCTGCTGTTCAGCCCAAAGTCTGGCACATGGTCAGGGCTTAGCAAATGCTTTGTTGAACTGGCTGAGTGGGCTAGGAACAGGACACAGCAGAGATTGAACATATGACCTTGGTTTCATAAGCATTTAGTGCTAAGCAGTGAAGTCCACAGCCCCACGACTGGCAAGACTGACTGTCTTGAGCACGAGGGTGAAATGTAGCTGGGATCAGCATTCTCCAATGTGGGTGACCCACATAGGCCTTGTGGTTAAAAGGCAACTGTCCCAGATAGCATGAGCTAGTGGACTATTTCTGCTGCAGCTTCTCCTGGGGGAATAATTTCAGAACCTCTTTCCTGGATATGCTGGGTTAGAATGGTCAAAATTATGACTTGGGGTTATTAGAAGATATATTGGGATGATTCTTGCAAATGCGTGACATCTGCTCCGTTAATTTTATCTCTTTAATCTTAGACAATTCTCATAGATAGAAGCCCTCCATCTTACATCACCCAACCAGAAGACCCAGATACTGTGTTGCTTGTAGTAAATGCCACCTTGACATGGGAACATGAAGCCAGCAGGAAAAGTGACCCAAAGAAAGTGCAGAACCTGAAGAGGCATTTATTCAAGAAACAGCGGTCGGACGCATTCAGTGAATGGAGTCCACCAGCCAAAGGAGCCGCTGGCCCAGAGGAGCAAAGAGGCACCCCCAAATTGGTTCTGCACACGTAAGCTTTGTGGTGAGAAAGGTGGGTGTGTGTTGCGCAGGTGTGGCCTCCAGCCCTCCTCCTTGCATTGTGTAGCTACGGCCTTCCCCAAGTCTGATTCAGTTCAGTTAGAGTGGGAGGTGGTGATGGGATGTCTCTAGCCAGAGTCCCTGTATTATTCCCCTAATTTTAAAACTATGTACATGAACATTGGAGACCCCCTCTCCAAGCGTGGAGAAGATGGTGGTTATATTCATTCTGATTTGCAGGGCTTCCCTTGGAGTCAGTTGCAATTTTGAATGAACAGTCCACTCCAGGTTGCTAGGCTTGAACTGACTAGCTTTCATAAATCTTTTTATATTTGTTCTTTTCTCATGAGCGTGAGACAGGGTCTTACTGTTTCCCAGGCTGGAGTACAGTGATGCAATCAAAGCTCACTGCAGCCTCAAACTCCTGGGCTCAATGGACCTCCTACCTCAGCCTCCCAAGTAGCTGGGACTACAAGTATGCATCACCATGCCCACATAATTTTTTTAAATTTACCAGGGGAAAGTGATAATTTTTAAGTTAAATTTTATTTTATTTTTTGGAAGAGATTTCAGAACCTCTTTCTTGCTGTTTCCCAGGCTGGGCTTGAACTCCTGGCCTCAAGTGATTCTCCTGTCTTGGCCTCCTGGGTCAAGCACTGGGATTATAGGCATGAACCACTGCTCCTGGCCTAGATAGGTTCTTAATTTCACATTGGAATATGACGATAGATAATGATGACTGAAAATTGTGAACACTACTATTTACCAGGTACATAATAAACTCACGTTACCATCCCAATAACCAGGCATCACAACTGCCCCCACCTGATGATTGAGAAGCCTGAGGCACAAGAGTGTTAAATAGCTTGTCTGAGGTCACTAACTAGCAGTGGCAGAGGAGGGTTTCATACCCAGGGCACCTGGTTTCAGAGTCTGGGCTCTTAACCACAGGGAAATACTCCTCTTATAAGAAGCAAACTGAGATCAACAAGCAATCCGGCCAAGACCTAAAGGTCTAAGCCAGCCAAGCCAGCCACAGTCTGTTGGCTGTTCCCTCCCTCAAGATTGGGGGAGGGAGATTTTAGGCCACCCTGTGGATTTAGGGAATGTTTGGTCTCCTCCTGCATCTCCCGCGTGCCTCTGCTTCTTGCTCTGGGAACTCAGCAGTGCGCTCCAGGTAGCAGTGTTGATTTAGCTGCAGAGGGCCCAACATTAATCTTGTGCCTAGTATTTTAATCTCTCACCTTGTTGACTCACTCTTTCCCTGTACGAGCATGGCAGAAGGAAAGGGTCTCATTTATTATGCAATGTCAAGCTCAATAGCCAGTGTGAGAACAGTACTCTCGTAGCTAACGAGGCTGACTGCCACGTATTCATTGGAAACAATATTTGGTTGGCTGAGTACAGTTAGCTCAGATTTCAGCTAAGTCCTACCGAGTGCCACCTACTTTGCCTTCTTGTCACTTTCCCTGCAGAGCACCAGACTTCCCCCACCCTGCCTTCCCATTTGCCTCCGAGAGGCCTCCATGAACTCCCTGGTGCTCTAAGGACATTGCCTTCTAGCCAAGAAATGGTTTTACCGACGTGATGAAAAGTGTGTCGGTGACTCCAGAATTCGTGCCTCAAGGATACAGTCAATGTTTTGTGGAATAAATTGAAGTTACAGTGTGGCACTGATGAAGTGTATTGCCTCTGGAACCTGGGGGACCCTAGTTCCAGGCCCAGCCACTTTCTAGCTGCTTGACTTTGGACATCTTGCCGAAGCTCCCTGAGCCTCTGTTTCTTTACCTGTGCCATGCATTTCATAGAAGTACCCATTTCACAAGGTGGTTGTGAGAACTCAGACACCACATAAAAATGCTAAGCCCGTAGTTAGTGTCAACTGATGTTAGGTACGGTTGTTGCCTTTTTCTTTAATAATTATGTCCAGCCTAAGTGCTGCCCTCAAATGTTCGACATTCAGCACGCCCAGGTTTTTCCAAGTTTAGCTCCTCAATTCCGTTAGACTGGATCCTCCATGGGATCAGGGTTTTTTATTCACAGTTAGGTCCTTATCTCTAAGCCCAGCGCCTGGCTCGGACGTTGCCGACAATGTTGTTGGGTGAAGTGTCAGAGGATACAGGCCTCGTGGATATTTTGCTAAAGACAAGGATGAATCTAGAAGGCTCCTTCCTTGCCCCCAAGAGGTGGACAGGACTCAAAGGGCAACCAAGTACCTAGTGAGACTAGATCACATCTGTGGTCTCTTTGTCCCCAAGTCTCCATGATGCCCCAGTTTCTTGAAGCCCTTTTAGGGGAAATAAATAGAATCAACTTCATTTACATGCATATGGGCTCCACAAAGACAGAGTGGCCTCTGCGTGGATCACTATTTTATCCCAAGGTGCCTGGGATTCAGCAAAGACATGGTCTAAGAAATTATTGATGACAGGCAGCAACTCTCATGTGTTGCAAGTAGCAGAGAGGTGATGGCCCTTTCTGGTCTAGCTTGGGGTGGGGAAAAAAGCCATATTTGGCCCCACGTTGGGCATCTTTGCCCTACCGATTACAGGGAGCAGGCCTGCATGCGAATGTTCTTAGATGCTCCAACTGCAGAACTGCAGTATCTGTTTGAACCCGAGAGCGGTCCTGCTCCCACCTCAGTCTCCACACGCGCTGTTGGCCTGCAATGATTCTCCCCAGATATCCCCGTGGCACCCTTCCTCACCTCCTTCAGGTCTTACCCAAATGTCACCTGTGGCAGATGCTGTTCCTGCCTATGTGCCCTGGACCTCTAAGTGTTTCCTGGCCATCTTCCAGCTGCCTTATCTGCATCTGTGCCCGAGGGCTCTGCACACCTCCATAAAGACCTTCACAGACAAGAGAGCAGGCCTCAAACAATGACTGCTGAGGCCTCAATACCCCAAGTCTTTCTGCCATTGGGTGGGACAAAGCCGTACGCAGTTCCCCAGAGCTCCCTCCAGTTTCCCTGCAGGGGTGAGTTCCGTTTGCCTCCTGGGTAGGATATTCTGCTAGGGAGCCAACCCAGTAGGCTGCTCTTTTTGGGCCACCTTTCCTCTCCTGTATCACTTTCCCTCTTCCCTGCTGGAATTTCCTGTACCTTCCAAATGTGAGTGTGACTTTCATTCAAATCCTTGATTCAAGGTCTGTTTCTGGGACAACTCAAGCTAAGACATCTACCTTTCCAGTATGGCTTTCGTGGCACCCCCGAGCCCCCAGTCCACTCCTTGTCTCTTCTCTGCTTTCGTTTTCTCCGTGGCAAGCATAGATGTGCCTGCCCTACATTTCACTTACTTGTCTTGCTTCCCGTCCCTCCCCCCATGACTACAAAGTAAGCTCCATGAGGGCAGACTCAGGCCTTTGCCCGCTGTGTTCATTGCTGTTCTTGCTGGTGCTTGGAACAGTGCCTGGCACATAGCAAGCTCTAATAATGATTTGTTGGTTGAATTGATAAATCTTCAGCTTTAGAATGTTAGAATAGTGTAACTTCTCAGTAATTCCAGATTGCGTTGTTATGGTGGAGGATTCCACAAAAAAAACTTTTTTTTTCAACAGCTCCTAGATGTCCATACTTCAAAAGCTACCCTAATCGCCCTGGGTTATACAACCTTTTGTGTCCCATTAGATTTGCTTTCCTGGAGTCTGAACACAGAATAGTCTTCATCTTCAGGGCCTGTGTCTCCCAGACCAGCACAAGGCTGTTTCACATCAGTGATCTTACATGATTTCTAGAAGCCCTCTGGATGCTTGGCTATGCCACACAAGGGAAAGCACTTAAGACTTACATTCCTGCATCCTCCCAGGCTGTGTGTGTGTGAGCAGGGGTGGGGTGACTGAAGTTGTCATGCCCCAGAGCCTGCGGTGACCCCTTGGTCTCCACCTGGCCTGACCAGCACAGTTTGGGAGCAGCACGTTTGGACCAGATTCTCTAGGAAGTGGGAGAGAATGACCGTGTCCCATCTCTGTTTCTCTGGCAGGGAAAGATCTTGGGAATACGAAGTGGGAAGAGCTCTCTCCTTGCAGCTGTCCTAGGACAGGTAAGCTGCGTGATAAGTGCTGTGAAGATGGGACATTAACATGGCAATGAAATGGCTCCCTTCCGGCCAGGTGTGGTGCCATCAGAACAGTGGACCCAGCGGATGGGCTAGGCTGCACTGGACACTATGGGTGTGGTTCACGTTCATTTCTGGGAGGTTAATTCACTCAGCAGCTCCAGGGCCCTGGGCCAGATGAGGCCGAGTTTTTCACACACTCTTGAGTTTGCCCTCTGAGGAAGTGTGTTGAATGGTGATTGCTTCGTTGCCTAAAGCTCGATGGTGGTCAAAGGAAAGATGGGTCCTTAAACCCATGGTTTTCTCCATGACTGGGGCTGCCCTGATTTAGAAATGCCAGCAAGGCAGCTTGGTGATGAAGGACTTTGGCATCTGGAACTCACGGTGATTATAGAGATATTTTATGTGTGAACTAAAGCAGCTTGTGCCCCCAGCTTCTGCATACCTTGGGGTAGGAAGAGGCAGGGGACTTGGGTCCTTGCCCTTTCTGTACTCCTTCTAGTTGGGTGACCCCAGGGAAAACAGCCAAGCCGTCTGTAGTTTTCACAAACCTCTGTGTCACCATGGTTTTTAAGTCACATCCCACATGAATGAGTTTTGTGGGAAAAAAAAATGCTAAGTCCTCTTTCTCCCCGCCCCCCCCCCCCCACCGCTATTGCTAAAGGGAAGTTTGGGTAGATGGGATTACCTCTTTCAGGAAGAGGTCGGGGTTCTTCTGAAGAAGTGGGGATAACAGAATACGGTGGTGGGGGGATGTGTCTTACAAGTTTTAATACGAGTGACTTCTTTTGGCCTCGGTTGACTCATCTCTGGAAAGAATGACAACTGCTTCCCTTCATGGAGGCGGAGGTGGGGGTTGAATCGGGTGAGTTCTTGAGGTTCCCCCACATTCTGAGAGTGTGTGCCTCCATGATGAGTCAGTGGAAGCCATAGAGGTGACTCAGCTCAATTCTCCACTTAATGATGTGAATACTCTTGATAGCATCCTACTGCATAAGGGATGGTCCAACTTCGGCTCAGATAGCTCCAGTGATGGGAAACTCATCATGTCACAGCCAGGTCCCTCTTTGGAGAGTTTTGATGTATATTGGAGTGAAATTTGCCTCCTTTTAATTTCTGTCCTTGGGAAATTTTGAGATAACATTGAATCTAACTCCCATGCAACAGTGGTAGGATCAGGCCCCCCACTGCAGCCACTGGGGAGGAAGGTGGGCACTCTGGACTGCCTGGGTTCCCCAGCTGCTTCTGCCACATGCTTACTGCTTAGCTTTGGGCAGGTAACTTAACCTCTCTGAGCCCCATACAACCTCTTGGTTTCCTTGTCTGTAAAATGAGGCTAAGGAGAGTTGCGGTGAGGATTGAATGAGATTATGTAAGTAACAGTGGGCTACAGGATAATTTTCAAGGCCAGTCATGGTGATAAACTTTGAGCATACACTTAATTCAGTGCATGGAATATACTCTACACATTAAAAACACTATGATGACTATTGTTATCATCATGGTCTTTTCTCCAAATTGAATTCTCTGTCCCTTGTGCAGTTCCTGAGGTGAAATGACATCACATCCTTTGGCTGCCTTGGCGACTCTCCCTCTCTGCCCCTGGACCCCTGCCACTGCCCCGTGAGCATCAGCCCTGAGTGCTGTGGCCTGCCCCACATGTCGCCTCTGTTGATAGCTTTGAACGTTGCATCCCCACGAACGTCTACCGTTGTCTATTGGATGCCCGCCATGAGGGATCATCTTAAATGAATGTATGTACTCAGGGTCACAAACTGGAGACCATGCATAGTTTTAATTGCTGAATGTTTTAAAAGTCCAAAGCTTTCATATACAACTGGATCTTTGACTCCTCTTGACAAATTAGCAACTCCTGCCCCATCAGGCCTGCATCCTTGCATGCCACCACTGATGCAACTGAGTTAAGGCGGCTTCCTGAAGGTGCGGCTAGCACCAACAGCTGTGCAGGCTGTGCCCTGCTCCCAGGAGCTGGCTGAGCAGGTTGGATCCAGCCAATGCACCTGGAGGAAGGGGAGCCTCTTGTGAAGAGTCTGCTCAGAGGACATCCTGTTATAGTCCGGCCCAGGTGCCATGTGCACTGCGAGCAGCCCTGCAGTCCAAGCTCTCCAGTTTGCAGCAGGGCTCACCACTGCCTCTTTTTAAACATTCCCTGCTTGGCCCTATGCAGGTGTTTGATTCTGAGATTCTCCACCTGCATGGTTGGGCTTTCTGGTGCTTGGATAAGATGTTCTGTTGACGCTTTTGCACCTTTGTAAGCAATGCTCATGAAATCGGTGGGTGGCCGGATGCAATGGGCACTTGGGAAAAGTCCTCAAGGCTTGGCTCCTGAAGCTTCTCTGGTCTTGCTGCTCCATATGCACCTGCGCCAAGGGGTGGTGGCAGTCCGTGGAACTTTGGCCTACGTTCCACAGCAGGCGTGGATCTTTCATGGAAATGTGAGAAAAACACATTCTATTTGGAGAAAAGTATGATCGCAAAACGTAATATTAACTTTCAAAGCAAGAGGCACATTTGCGTTTGGTACGCACTCTCCTACGGATGCCGATGCCGTTGGTAATGACTGCTAAGTGGGTTCTGAATTTAATGAGTTCTGATTAAACATTCATCAGATCCACAAAGACACTGGTTGTCTTCTTCCTGAGCCAGGCATTCAGGAGAGGCAACTTCTGCAGACCTGTGACTGCACACTGGGAACAGGATAGAATTGGCACTTCGTTCCCAGGGCAGAGGAGCATACGTTCCGAGGTTCTCTGCAACAGGACATATGTGGCCTGACTAGAGAAATAGGAATCCAGCAATTTTGCTTTAGGCTGAGTACCCAAAACTGCTTGAAATCATGAGCAAGTATGTAATGAATCAGCCCTGACATTATGAATCGACATCAGAGCTCTGAGGATATATTATCACCGTTAGTGTCCACAGAATGATCTAATCAAATAAAAACAAAGCTCAACTTATACTTACTCAATTTTTTTATGTTGTTTTATTTTTAAATGGTTACATCTATCTATGGGGTGCACTTTTATGTTTTGATACATGATGCTGGGGGAGAGGGGAGCATGGGGAAAAAAGAGATGTTGACCAAAGGGTACAAAGTTTCAATTAGACAGGAGAAATAGGCACTAGTGACTTATTGTACACAATGGTGACAGTAATACATTTTAATGCATTATATATACTAAATGAGTATATTGTAAATGTTTTCAACACGAAAATTGCGAGTATTATTTGTAATAACCATAGTACGTAACAAACAGAGAGCAATTTGGGAAGAAATATTTTCTCTAAGAACATTTAACAACTGATTAATTCCATAATCACCTTGGACATTTCTAGAGTGATTCTCTCCCTACTTCTGAAATGTTTGATTTTTCTAAATTTTAATTTTAATGGAGATTCAGGGGATACAGGTTTGTTACAGGGGGACATTGTGTGATGCTGAAGTTTGGGTTTCTACTGCTCCTGTTCACTTTCTAGTGGACATAGTACCCAAGAGGAAGCTGTTCATCCCTGCACCCTCTCACCCTCCCTCCTTTTGGAATCCCCAGTGCGTGTTGTTGCTGTCTTTACGTCTGTGCGTACCTGAGGTTTAGCTCCCACTTATAAATGAGAACAAGTGAGATTTGGTTTCCTGTTTCTGTGTGAATTTACTTAGGATAATGAAGTCCAGCTGCATCCATGCTGCTACATGATCTTGTTCTTTTTATGGCTGCATAGTATTCCACGGTGTATGTATATCGCATTTTCTTTATCCAATTCACCATTGATTGGACCATCATCTTTAAGCTCTGGAAAGTAATGGCTTCTTATGGTTCTTTGCTTAGCTTGGTGTATTGCTATGTACATTCTCTCATTTAAGTCCCATAACCACCCATTTAGGAGGATCCTGGCATTATATCCCCATTTTATAGATAAAGAAAAAGGCCCAGAGAGGCGAGTTGACCCTCCCAAGGTATTAAGTGCTATTAAATGTCGAGTTGAGTCTTGGACTTAGACTTTGAGCCTCAGATTAGCATCAGTTGCCTGGAGCTGGAGCTTCCTGACAGCTGGGTCACTCAGAAACCTTCCCAAGCATCACAATGCTGAATGAAGAGAATTGGAGTTAGTACTAGGAATCTAGCTATAAGCTCTCCAGCAATAGTTTGACCTTTCCCATCTTACCCACCAACTCTGTCTCTGCTGCTGGCATGGCCAGCATATATGTTCCCAGGAAGAGGCTTGTCAGCTACCCCTTCTTCCCTGGCCATGTTCTCCTGTGGCCAGGAGGCTCAGGTGTGGCAGGGAGGTGATCAGTGCAGGAGTCAGTGATCAGTGCAGCCAAATTACTCTGCTCATCATCTCTTGGCCAGTGCCACTCACCTGGAATGCCTTCTTTTTCTGTAGAAGTGGACTGGACAGAGGGTTGCCTTATTCATCAAAATGACGTTCAGAGGGCAAATGTGTGCCAAATGCCTGCAGCATGCAGGGCAACATGGGGACAGAGATGGCTCAGGTGTATGTTTGCCCTTAAGATACTCAAGCCTGGAAGGAGCTATAAGAAATGCACAGAAATGACAGTGCACCCGGGAAGGATGTGCCAGGTGGCAGGAGACTGTGCTCGGATTGTTCCAAGTTGGCAGAGATCACAAGAGAATGGTGGATCAGGGAAGAGAGGGTGGCACTTGAATTGGGCTTTGAAGGATGGCTCTAGCATCCTTCATATGTGGCGTGGATAGCAGAGATTCTGCTCTTGGGGCAGAAACTGTGGCTCTCAGGGCCATAGAAAGGAGGAGGGTGGGAGGAAATTGAAGGTGGGAGGGGTTGAGGGGAGGAAGATGTGCTGAACAGTCTGAGTCTTGTAGTCGCAGATTGGCAAATGTAGTAATAGTAATAATCGCCCCTACTGTCCCCTGTCCACTGAGAAATAATAGTTGCAGATTGGCAAATGTAATAATAGCAATAAAAGCCCCCCACCGTCCATAGACTGGGGAGTGGGGCCTCAACTTCCCCAGGGAGCAGAGGCAGCGGATTAGCCTGGCCCATACCGTCTACTCTGACCATCAGCTGTACCTGCTGGACGACCCCCTGTAGGCCGTGGATGCCCACTTGGGGAAGCACGTCTTTGAGGAGTGCATTAAGAAGATGCTCAGGGGAAGACGATCGTCCTGGTGACCCACCAGCTGCAGGTGATGGGACATGCAGGATCCAGCAGGTCATGGGATGGGTGTGGCTGGTGCCTGTTGCTCACAGAGCCTCCTTTTCTGCCTAAATCTACCTGCCTTCAGCTGGGAATGTGGGGAGAGAGCCAGGGATGCAAGAGACATTCATGCTTCCCCAGCCTTCCTGGCTCCCAGGAGCCCTGCCTGCTCCATTCAGTGTATGGCCTCA
The DNA here is from genome assembly GCF_048565385.1 of Saimiri boliviensis. NCBI lineage: Eukaryota > Metazoa > Chordata > Mammalia > Primates > Cebidae > Saimiri > Saimiri boliviensis. Next base: position 124,199,298 of record NC_133449.1, read on the forward strand.
GTGGGGCCAAGACCTCTCCTGCACCAGAGGGTAGAGTCTCTAGAAGAAATTAAATCCTGCCTGTGGGTGGACTGGGGCACTTTTCCCCCAGTTCTGGGCACTTGGTAAGATGGGGAGCCAGGGAAGACAATGAAGGCCCCACCCTTCCTCCAGCAATTCTGGGCAGACCTGAGGCCAGGGGCGCCTTATCTGGGGGTTTCAGGTAGACCCCTTCAATGAGGGGCCCAGATGCCTGAAGCATCACATCCCAGGGGAAAGGGACTAGAAGTCAGGACTTTGGGACTAAGGCTGAGGCTTTGGAGAAGGTGTCTCTGCTCAGAGCTACTCTCTCAGGCTAAGGAGCATGAAACTTACTGAAGAAAGTGACTGGGCTTGACCTGAGTGAATTTGAGAATTTGGCAGGGTAGGGACAGTCCTCACCACATTGGTCCCACGTAAGGGATCCTGAACGCCTGGTGGGAATCCAAGAACATCCTCCTCCCAGGGCAGGTTTCCCTGCTTCCAGACCGTCTCCCTCTCCCCTCTTTGTATGGAGTCCCCAGAGATGTGCAGGGGAAAGGGTGTGGTGCACGTGTGTGTACATATGTGTTCATGTGTGCACATGGGTGCCTCCTTGCCCGACGAGAGAGTCCTCGGGACTGACTTATGTTGAGAGGCCCTACTGGGTCAGGAGAGCAAGAGTCCTGCTTTCTTTACTCTCCTGATACCTGCAGAGAACATGTTACATAAGGACCTGGTCTGGAGGCAGGAGGCCGGTCTCATTGCCTTGCAAGGGTAAGTCAAGTGGGGTTGGAGAGGGAGGGACAACAGCAGCAAATAAGGTTTCCATGGCTACAGGACGCTACAGCCAGCATTTTAGGACCATCCAGTAGTGGCCAGGAGGACCAGCTTGAAGACCCTGTAAAACCAGGTTTTCCCATTGCTGTGACGCTGCCCCTAGCTTGAGCCCAGCCTTTGCCCAGGGCTACAGTTCTGGCACTGGAATAAGCTCCAAGCATCCGAATTTTGCACATGAGGATTGTCTGGATTTCCTCCGAGTGGGCCTGAGCACCTCCAGAAAGCATCACACTGGACTGGTGCGGACAAGACCTCCTGGTTCTTCTGGCCTAGTTCTCCTTCTGAGGAGTTACCATGCAGGATGAGGTTGGATTTCAAGACCCCCATGAAGTGACTACAAACGGGCTCTGGTCCAGCCCAGACACTAAACATGGCAGCCCCTGCTCTGTACCGGGAATGTCCCTGGAGATACCCTGAAGCAGGAAGGGCTGTCCTCTGAGGGCTGTGGGGACCTGGAGGGGGATGCCTTGTCTCTACAGATGTGGGTCACAGCTGTCCCTCCAGGAGTCCTCATGAGGGGAATCATAACCTCGGTCCTGATCCAGTCTTTGAAACTGACTGACCAGTAGTATGACCTCAGGCAGGAGCTTTCTTCACACCGGGCCCACCTCCTCAGTCTACCTTCCCCCGTCATTTTATCCCACTTTTTGCATGTTGGAAGAGGCGGGCAGCCACTAGGTGGCACTGGATCTTGGTCCCACTGTCCCTTGTCAAGGAGGATGGGACTCAGAGCCCCAGACCTGGGCCCTGGGGCTTTTCTAGAGCCCATCCTCTCTGCCTCTGCTCTTACTCTCAGGCCCATAGGCAATCTGGGTGCTTCTGAGTGGCTGGGGTGGAGGATCGCTTTTCTAAGGAAACAAGTGGAAAGTGCCTGGGAGCGGCCACTGAAATCCAACCCAAGGGCAGATTCCGTGATGGTTTGCAGAACAGAGCTGCTCAAATCTGCCTCATATCTCTGGAGTGCACTGGGGACTTGCTGGCCAGAGGGGGCCTCCCTGGGGGCTGGAGTGCGTGCTGTGGCACAGGCAGAAAAGGCCGTGAGACTGGAACAGGCTTACGGTGCCTCAGTTTCCCCATCTGAAAAATGAGCTGATAAGACAGGGAGCTGGGCAGTCAGTGGGAGGGAGGAATGAGGGCTGGAGCTGTCCAAGCTGTTAGAACTGCTATCATTCCGCCTTTGGGTATCCTCCCTATTCGCTGAATCAAGTGTACAATGACTGAACGTAGCTATTTCAAGCTTGTAATCAAGACCAGCAGAGGTTGATTTGACCTTGGATGAATGTGCAGTATCGGGGAAGACCTCTGGCCCGTACTGCAAAGGCTTCTTTAGGTCAAACCATTTTCAATTTCAGCATCTTGCCTACCTCTAGGAGGGGGCTTCCTTGATCCTGTGGGGAGGGCTCTGTATCTCATTCCAAAATGAAAGGAAACCCCTCTTAGTAGAACTCCTTGATCTCAGGAATGATATGGAAATGAAGGGAATTCAAATTAAAAAAAAAAACAAAAACAAAAACAGAAGTGCTTTGAGCAAAATGTGGGATGCCAGCATTAAACGTAGCTATGTTTTTCTCTCATACATAAAGCCAGTGTAAACATCTCAGGCCAGGGAAGGCGGCCAGTTGTCTGGGGACGGCACTGTTGTCTGCTTCTCTGGGGTAAACGGGGATGATGAGGGAGCCTTGTCATGTTAGAACAGGGGAAGGCCTTCCTGAAGATCGTATTTCCCCTCCCTAGTAAGTACTGGCTGCAGTGACTGTCAATTTTATTTTCCAAATCTTCATGATCAGTTTTCTATTTATTTATTTATTTATTTTTTGAGACAGAGTCTTGCTCTGTTGCCCAGGCTGGAGTGCAGTGGTGCCTTCTCAGCTCACTGCAACCTCTGCCTCTTGGGTTCAAGCGGTTCTCCTGCCTCAGCCTCCTGAGTAGCTGCTGGATTATAGGTGCGTACCCCCACACCTGGCTAAGTTTTGTATTTTTAGTAGAGATGAGGTTTCACCATGGTGACCAGGTAGGTCTCGAACTTCTGACCTCAGGTGATCCACCTTCCTCAGCCTCCCAAAGTGCTAGGATTACAGGCATGAGTCACTGTACCCGGCCATGGTCAGATTTCTTAGGAAGGCAGCTCATTTAAGGGGCAGTGGCAAAGGAAGATGCAGTGTGCTTTTCTGTGACAGCCAAAGGCTGGTGGGTTTTTTTTGTACTCATGAGACCTGTGTGTACTCGATGAGTGGGTCTCTGTTGGGGCCAGTCTGCCCCCAGGAGGCACTTGGCAGTGTCTGGAGACATCGTTGCTTGTCACACCTCCGGGAGGGGGTGCTGCCCGCATCTGGTGGGTAGAGGTCAGGAAGATTGGTAAATGTCCCACAGTGCACGGGACAGCCCTCACAAACAGAGAATTATCTGGCCCCTAACGTCAACCATGCTAACTAAGGTTAGAGAAGTTTGGCATGGGCTCTCCTTCCTCTTACCCAGGCAGAAGTTGATTCTCAATCACTTACGTCTGCAGTTCTTAAAGTCCTGCGATGAAGTTACTCTGTTAGAAGATAGAGATATTTGTGAAACGAGAAGCCACAAGGAGTTAATGGAGGAGAGAGGGCAATGTGCAGAACTGATTCACAACCTGTGAGGATTGCAGTTCAAGGTAACTCACACCTGGGCAGTTGCAGGAGGGACTGGGGAGGAATCCCTTGGGATTTCCTGCCTGGGAGAGGTCCTGTCGCTTAGCTTTCAGAAGGAATTTCATTTTGTCTCCAGGATCCTGAACACCTTTATAATGCAGCAATGGTGGAAGCCTTCAAGGAGAACCCTGCCGAGAGAGAGGAAGATGCTGGTATGATCGGTTAGAATCCCATCCCTCTTAATTGTCCTTGGCTTGAATGGACACTGATCTTTTTTTTTTTTTTCACCCTAGTTTTGGCTCTATGAAATGAGAAAGATGAAGGAAAAGAATCTGAAACAGGCTCAGAATTTGAAGACAGAAAAGATATTTACCTCTCATTCCCTCGGTCACATACGCTTAAGGATGTATGTATTGGGCATCTACTGTTTGGGATACACACAGTGTAGAAACTGTGCGTGTCATTTTGGGCGGCTAGAATTAAATGGTCTAGGGTAGTGTGTGCCTTGCAGTTCCACTGCCTGAGTCCAAATTTTGGCTTCCCCAGTTACTAGTTATGTGAGCTTGAGCAAGACTCTTGGCCCTTCTGAACCTTAGCTTCCTAATCCATAAAATGAGGAAATAGTACCAACCGCAGTGTCTTGTAAAGATTAAATGAGAAAATATACATAACGTGCTTCATACAGTGCCTGACACACAGTGATGCTCAATAGTTATGAGCTGGAGAGATCGAGGTAATGCACAGGGATTAGTTAGAGGCAAAGGCAGACCCAAGACCTGTTTCCCGCTCTTTATGGGGAGCATTGAGAACGGATTATGAAGCCGTGAAGGGATCGAGGTGGGACAAGGTTATTCATTCTTTCAACAGATAAAGGCTAAGCATTGACTGTGTGCCTGGAACTAAGCTGGGCTGGAGAGAGCAAGAGAGGCCCATGTTCTCAGGATCTTGTGGTCTGGTGGGGACTCAGGCAGATGGGTAACTATGGGGAACCAGTAAGAGTAATGGGGAATTTGGGTGACAGAAACAAACACATCAGGGAAGGCTTCACAGTGGGAAGGGATTGGTCCTTCAAGGATGTATAGGAGTTTGCTGGGGACACTGTAGTGAGAAGGTGGGAAAGGGGGGAAGGCTTGAGGTTGAGGGCAGGAAGAGATTCCAGGGAGGTGGGGAGGTGAGATGTGGGAGATGAGCCTGGTGGGGGCCAGCTGGTCAGGCCACCTCTTCTCCTCCTTAGATACCCTGCTTTCATTCACTCAACACCCCCACAGCACCCACACTGTCCCCTGCCCCGTGCTGGACACAGAGAGGATAGGGGTCAATTGTCCTCAAAGTACACACAGCAAGGTGGCTTTCCGAGTTAGAGTTCTGTTCCTCAATAATGCATAGTCAAAAACAAACAAACAAACAAACAAACAAAAAAACAACTTAGCACATTTTGTTACATTTAAGACTCCATCCGTTTTTAAATGCCATCACCATTTTACCTACCACTTGGAAAGAAAAAATAACCTCTGTTAATTGAATGACATGACATAGTGGAAAATGGAAGGCACATCCAGATTCCAGAGCTGATACAATGCAGGGGAAAGAAGTGAGGCTTCCAGTCGATGAGATCTGGCATTCTCATGGTGCTTGTAACAAATGTATTCACATTTGGAAAGACAACAAATTTTTACAGTTCCAGAGGCTCCCAGGGCTCAAGTACCCAGATATCTCTTCGGTGCATTTTGGAGAAACCTCCACGCTGCCCGGGATTTGGGGCACCATGGAGAGAGTAATCCCTGCTCCTCACTTCCTCATCACTCACCCTTCTCTGGAGAGGAAAGTGTAATTGTGAAATTTCACGCTGGACAGAGACCGGGTCCTCAACGATAAACAACTAGGCTATCAAAGGCTGTGAAAACTGGAGGAGGGGAGGCACTCGCGAACCGGTTAAAGACAACACTGCCCACCTGCCTGGCGTCGCTGCGTCTTCCAGGGCACAGCCGAGGCAAACAGAGCATCGGCAGCACACTGCCCTGGCCTGCGGGCTGCAAGGGGATGTGACCAGCCCCTTTTGTGCTCCCGGATGCTGTTCATTAAGATCTGCCCACATGCTGAGGCATCTCCCTCATTTTGCAGTTTCAGAGGGCGACACAATGAGCTGAAGTCGGGCTGAACATTTTCAAAGGAGCTCCAGGTTCCCAGGCAGCAAGTATAATGGTGGCTCTATTCAGCGAGGTGCCTTTGAGGTGTGAAAACGTTTCCTGGTGGGCCAGGGTGCACAGAGTCCATATGCGGGATGCCCCCTCGTCTAACTCTATTTATAAAAGCCAAGTACGGTGTATGATTCAGCTTTGGAGCTGACATTTTCATGTTTCTCTGTGGAGAAGCAGAAGAGAACTGCATTCAGTAGTGGCTGCTGGGAGCTGCTTTAGCCAGCATCTCTTTCCTCCCAAGGTGTGTTTCCATGAGAACTTGACAGTCACTTTCCCTTCCCCTTGGGGAATGGAAAGGACCTGGGACAGACATCGGGGGAATCAGATATCCATGCAGCAGCTGACCTAGGCGGATACGCTGGTTTTCTTCTGCATGGCGTGGGCTCTGAGAACACTGGACCTGCCTTTTTCTTGCTTACTCTGTAGCGGATGACACAGGTGCCCTTACCTCTTCAGCATGCCAAGCCCCCTCCCAAATTCCACCTCTGCATTCCTTTGCCTGGGGGCTCTTTCTAGGAGATGCCAGCTACATGTCAAGGTGGAGTTGCTGGGGAATTAACACCCCAGCCCAGGGAGCGGCCCTCACCCCATGGCCAATAGTAATCGGTATAGAAAAATCCCAGATCCATCTCATCACATGGAAAAGCCCTGAGTGTGTGTCCACTCTGGTTCTGAGATTTCTCCACATGGGAAATAGCCCCAGTGGCCCACAGTGGTCACTGGCTTGGTGACATGCCTTTTATTGTTGCCTTCCCTTTTTTACTCCGTTTGGCTCCCAAATAAACCACATGTATTCATAGGCTCTTCTTGGGTGCTGCTTCTAGGGGAAATATACCAAGACAACCCTTGGATCCCCAGGGCTGAGCACATAGTAGGTGCTTAATAAATATTTCTCAAGAGACCAGAAGCTTACTTCACAGGGCTGTACTGAGGACCAAGTAGCACAAAATGAGCAAAAGCGTGTTGGAAATTTGAGAGTGTGAGACAAGTGGAAGGACACGTCACAGTCCTTTTAGTGGCGCTGTGGAGTCCGAGAGGAGCTGTGCCTGCCTCACTGGGCCCCCGCCTCGGCAGTGAATGCCATGGCACTTGTGTTCGTCTCCGCAGTTCCTGTGCACCAGCTCATCCAGACTGAATCCCCTTAGGAAGGAACTGTGCCACCTGGAAAACATGTCACAAATACATTAAGGCTTCTGGAGGTTTGACATAAAACAACGGCTATCTTGATTTAATTTGCATTTAAAAAATCCTGTCTTAAACTGTTGGGTTCACGTTTTATGATTTCTTTAACAATTACCCTCTTTACACTAGGGCCATCTATGAATGCTTTTATTTTTCCCCTCCTAAAAACTAACGTCTGATAATACAGCCTTTTAAATGGAATCATTCTTTACCTCCATTAAAGCTGCCAGACTCTTTTATTGGAGCAGAGTGAGCACCAGCATGAACCATAACCTTTGCACTCCAGTCGCTCTGTACAGCAGTGGTCAGTCCATTACCAGCCTTCCATAGTTGATGCTCATCTCAGTGTGCAAAGCATGCCTGTAGCTTCATTCCCTGTCACTCTCCAGAGAGACTGGGTTTTCTTTTTCCTTTTTTTTTTTTGAGATGAAATCTTGCTCTGTTGCCCAGGCTGGAGTGCAATGGTGCGATCTTGGCTCACTGCAACCTCCGCCTCCCAGGTTCAAGCGATTGTCCTGCCTCAGCCTCCCGAGTAGCTGGGATTACAGGCACCTACCACCATGCCTGGCTAATTTTTGTATTTTTAGTAGAGACAAGGTTTCACCAGGTTGGCCAGGCTGATCCCGAACTCTTGACCTCAGGTGATCCACCTGCCTTGGCTTCCCAAAGTGCTGGGATTGCAAATGGGAGCCACCGTGCCCACCCTTCCTTGGTTTCTTTTTAAAGACTAGTGAGTTACTTCTATTAAAGTGCACATTGGTGGTTTTTCCAGTACGTTCACTGTTTGGACCCATTTTCCAACCAGGTAGAACAGCTGTCCCCAAGGCTCAGGGCCTCAACACCCAGATGTGCCACACGAGCCTAACAGGTGGTTTCCAGGTGTGGGGGTCCTTTTCCTGCAGGCTTTGAATTTCCCATCAGGGTTGGGTCCTGAGAAAGGTCAGCCTCTGCCACGTGCTCACATCTGCAGCCCCTTGGGCCTCTCCCCTCCTCTTGCAGGGTACCTCCCTTGTCTCGTCACTGTGTTCCTCTTCCTCCTGATGATAGGCAGCTCTGCGTTCAGTAACTTGTGACAAGGGCTCACAGGTGAGTTTCCCTTAACAATTGGAAGATGCCAAGTCTGTATCTTGGAGTAAAACGCTGCTGCCAGAGCATCTGACTGCCTCCACCACCATGCCACGAGCCCACATGCACCCCTCTGCCCTTTTCAACAAGTGGAGGTCAGATGCTTATACCACAGGACTCAAATCCCTGGAATCCTTTTGGATTTTGCAGGACAAGCAGGGCGTCTATACTTTTAGGTACCAGTTTCGGATTTTGAAGGGCTGCCTAAAGAAGATGTGGGCCCCAGCATGTCTGGAATCAGGGACGTACAAGATTGGGTCAGTTTCACAGCCTCTGAAGTTTCCTCCAGGAATGCTTAGCACAGATTTGTGCCTCCCTAAAGAGAAACTGGCATCCTGTTACAGACACTGCCTGGTGCCAGAAGGTCCCACGTGGCTCTTCTCCCCAGAGTCCTCTCTGCATGAACAGGATGGGCAAGCATTAGATTCGGGCCCAACAGTTGCCATATAGCCATGGAGGGCCCTTCCTGGGAAGAACTGATGTGTTTGCTCTCTCTCGAGCTTTCTGGAGCTCTCCCAGCTTTTGGTCAATGGTCTCAAAGCTTTCCTGGAGCCCTGGGGATATGTTGTGGGGGTGCCAGCCCATTCCCCATGATTACATTTGGTACAGCTCCGTTGCTATGACAACCAAAAAGAGGTGGCGCTGGGGAGACGGGAGCAGGGGAGAGGCTGCTGGGCACAGCTTTCTGAAGCTAGTACCGGGGGAGAGGCCAATGGGTGGCCTGCTCTGTGCAGAAATGGAGACCTATCTCTGGAATAGACATATTCTCCCAGATCCTACCTCACTCACCAAGAGCCCTGTCCTTGGAGAGCCCGAGTTTTAGAGTCAAGATGCAGCCTCCTCCCAGGCTTGGTGCTACCCCAGGAGTCCCACTGCTGTTGGCTGATTAAGCACACTGCCATGGTGGCTGAACCGCGTGTTTGGCCCTGGTGCCCCGGCACCATCAAAGGCACAGGAATGTCTCCTCTTCAAGCTGGGCCTTCTGTCCCTCAGCTCCCCAGAGATACTTTTGCTTTTAAGGATGTTTATCCATCAGCCACCTCTGGATTACATTTCCATTAGGACTGTAATCAGCAAAATGGCATTTAGACGAAAGATGCTTGTTTGCTCCCCAAGGGCAGTCTTGACTTTTAGCACACAGAGCAGAGAAAAATGAAACTGCCAATTTCTCAGGTCAAGGAGATGCTCTCTCCCTATAAATGCTGGCAAAATTGTGTGTTCTCACTGGGCAGGACGGAGCCACAGATGCTTTGAATCCTCTGAGAGCCACTTGTATTCACTGGGTATCCTCCTCCCCAGCAAAGATCCCAGGGCAGTATACCCTCTAAGTTACCCCTTGGGAGAAAGAAAGGGAAGAAACTGTGGAGCTGGCCTGTCATACACAGAGGCCCCCCGAGTCATCCCAAAGGCCTGGTGGCTACTGCTACACAGCTCAGCATGCTGAAGGTCCGTTCCTCTGTCCACTCTGGGCTGCCTGAGGGTTACTCCTCCAGCCTCTTGGAATTATGATTCCCTGTTTGCCTCTCTGATCTTTCTCATCCAGCATTGCTCCTGGTCTCTGGAGGTGCAGTGAGCTTCGGGGATGTCTGCCCAGCGGCGTCCACCTGGTTTCTCTGCTTTGTTTTTCCCACTGACTGTGCTGAGCTCACAAGTCAGGTGCCACTTGGGGTCATGAGTGCCAGCAGGAGGAGCATGCAAAGCTCAGAGATCCCAGAAGGGAACAGACTCAACTGTACCCACCTGACTCATCTGAAACAGTCATATGCTTCTTTTTAGTTTCTTCTCTCTGGAAAGATTCTCTGGAAAATTCCTGTTCTCCTGACAGTTTATCGATTCTTGGTGCTTCTCTTGTATTCCTCCAAAGGTGACCTGTGGACCCCAGGGCAACAGGACCATGTGTGAGGTTGGCACAGTGCAGGCGGGCAACGGGCAGCATGTGTACCAGGGGGTGTACGCTGCAAGCATGGTGTCCGTGCTGGTGTTTGGTGACGCCAAAGACCTTACCTTCACCAAGGTCACACTGATGTCATTCTTCTCACTGTATGACATGGTGTTTGATAAGGTATGGCACAAACGTTGCAGGTGCGCCCTGTTACTTAGTCAACAAGGTTTACAGAGCACCTGCTGTGTGCCAGGCACGGTGCTGGGGTCTGGGGACAGCCACAGCTTTCATAGATCTTGCAGTCGAGACTGGGAAGGGTGTCTCAAATAGCGAATTACCAACTGAAGGTAGGTTCCAGGGAGCTGTGGGGGTGGATCACCAGCTCTGAGCCTGGGCCGGGAGTGGAGGTGGGGGAGGCCTTGCTGCGGCAGAGGTGAGCAGGCCAAGAAAGCAACTCCTGCTCCAAAGAGCCCTGAGTGTGACACGGGCCCCAAGAGATCCTCCCAGCCCCATCAGCATTTCACCACCATGGGCTCGGAGGGTCACGGCTAGAGCATATGGGTGGGACCCACACTTTGGAGGTAAAGAGACAAAGTGGAACTTGGCTTTTTATTGCATGGGGCACAAAATTCCTTCCTCTGACAAAGGCATCAGGCTCTCCCCTCTCAGGCTGCATCCCGGATTTGGAGGGGAGGACTGACCTCTAGGTTCTCTCGGGACCTCTGCACAGAGACTGACTCTCCCCCACATTCACACTTATTCATGATGGCCGTGAGAATGGGGTGCGTCCTCCCTTTCCCAAGGTCACCTGACACACTGTGTTGTGCCCTGGAAAAAAGGTCAGGCCCTGTGCTCACAATTCCAGCAATAGCAAAGTGACGGGGTTTACTAAGCATGCACCTGGACTTCAGGTGACTCTCTGTGGTTCTCCGCAGATCTTCAAGAGCCCAGTGAGCTTCTCTGACATGACTCCTACTGGCAGGGTAATGAATCGTTTTTCCAAGGATATGGACGAGCTGGATGTGAGGCTGCAGTTTCACGCAGAGGACTTTCTACAGCAGTTTTCTGTGGCGGTGTTTATTCTCATAATGTTGGCTGCTGTGTTACCTAATTTCCTTATAGTTGTGGTGATTTCGTTGCTAGAGGCTTCTTCATTCTCTTACAGTAGGCCTATGTGCTATTTAGAGGAGAAAACAACACACACACACACACACTACGCACAGTGACTGGGTATCAGGTGATATTGATATTGAGCACTGAGTGCTTGCTATCTTCACTGATGGTCTATGTTGGAAACAGGTTTATAACTTTGGGAAAATCCACACTGAGACAATGGATTACTCAGCAAGGCTAGTTCCACTTCCCGCAGGAAGGGTGCAACTCGCTGGCAGTCTTGCCCCGAGAGCACACCTGAACAAGGGAGACAGGGACATTTAGAACTTTCATAACCTGACGCAATCATCCTACTGCTGTATTCAGTTTCCATTGGTCAGAATGGGATCTCACATTCTGTGCTTGACACGATTGGCTGAGAACCTGGAAAGTTTCTGAAGAAGTAAACGCAGAGGAGAACAAGGAAAAGAGGAAGTAACTTGAGGAATGCTTAGAGCAGTGATACCATTTTCAAATAAGGAAGGGGAATAACCTTTGACCTAAGACTTGTCTGGGCTTGTCTAGGCCTGTCAGGGCAAATATCTAGGTTAAAGTGTAAGAACTAAGAACATGGGATGCACTTATTTCTTTAGTATGACTAACAGCCACCTTAAGTTTATTAGTAAAAGCCTTTTTTTTTTTTTTTTTTCAGACAGTCTCACTCTGTCGCCCAGGCTGGAATGCAATGGAAACCTTGGCTCACTGCAACCTCCACCAGCCAGGTTCAAGCAATTCTCCTGCCTCAGCCTCCTGAGCAGCTGGGACTACAGGCACCCACCACCATGCCTTGCTAAGTTTTGTATTTTTAGTTGAGACAGGATGTCACCATATTGGCCAGGTTGGTCTGGAACTCCCGACCTTGTGATCTACCTGCCTTGGCCTCCCAAAGTGCTAGGCATGAGCCACTGCACCTGGCCAGCAAAAACTTTAAGTAAATTAACCTTTGAAGATACTAGTATTTATTTGTAATAAACTAAGAGGAAAGTTTGAAGAGGAACCTTTTATTTATTCTCATTTTCTATGGTTCCTCCCATTTTCTATTATAATTTCTCTTCAAACTTATTTAATATGTCTTGACTCAGTTGTTCTGTTTGTTCTTCTAAAAGAATTAATCTATCTGAACAGGGTGGAGGAGGGGTTGGGATATTTTAGTAAGAGTTGTGTCCACTACCCTCTGCATGAGTCCTTGGATACGTGGTATGACACAACATCTAACGAGAATAAGTATGTTTATTACTAGAGAGGTAAGAATTGAGGTTATGGTTTCTTTCCATTGACCAAACCGCCTTGTGAGACAAGTTGAAATAGGGTTATTGATGCCAGAATTTTTAGCTAGCTCATTTGATAAAGCAGTAGGTCCTTGGAGGGCTTTTGCTATGCTCCCATTGGGAGCAATGTCGTTTGGAATGAAGGTACAACACTAGGTGTTAATAATAATACAAACACCACCTTTCTCCACTAATATCATATTTAGGGCTATTCTATTTTCTTAGGCCACCTGGCTGGCTAGTGGATCCTAATTGTTCAGCTATTCCTTTGACAGCATCTTTAGTATAGTTAACAAACCACTGTCGGTTGTAATAAATGTAGTTTATCTAATCTACATTTTTTTTTTTTATTAATTGTTACCTACCAGAACAACATTGACTTAAATCTTGCAGCTCTCTGATCTTGGGCTTTAAATTCATTTGGAGCTCCTCTTGGGACCTCAATTGCATCTAAGTACACACGACAATCAGAAGACCTATAAGGAGCTTCTCCTATTTGCTGATGTTGTAATTTCTCTTTCTCTGGTTGATGAAATGCCAGGGTAAAAGGGATAGCCAACTGGACTAGAATGCAGATGTTCCTCCAATTATTTGGCAGAGTATCCAGTAAAGGTCCTCTATGATACCACCATACGTCCATTCAGGGATGAGTAAGGGCGGACTGATGAACCAGCTCTCAGAAGTGCCTGATTTCACTGCATTCTGTTAAGTTTTCAAGGAACGGTGAGTTCTCCTCCTGTCATGAGAGACATGAGGCAAACTTCATCTTGTGAAATGGAGGCTGTATGGCTCTCGGGGGCTGAACCACAGGGTGCTGAACCTCAGGAAATAGCAGTGGAAGAACTTGGCACAATTCGTTATTCCAGGCATTGGAATCCTGAGAAAGAGCTACCATGCATTCCATGTCCACTTGGTTTGGGGACCATCCAGGTGAAAAGGGGACAACCTGGGCCTCTGGCCTACCGTGCACACAAGCATAACAGTGGCATTTATTTAAGGTGCGAACGGAGTATTTAATCCATTCTAACCAGGCATTTGCGTCCTTCCTTATATCCTGTTTCAATGACTATGGTTTGCCTTAGGTCCTCTACTTCCACCATTGAGACTCTGGTTTTGTCATTGTGTCTAGGAGGAGTGATTGATAAAGAGGTTGAAGAAGCAATAGAGTGCATTTCAAAAATTTCTTTAGGATCCTTTATTGAAATGTCAGCTCCTATACCATAAATATGACTTAATGAAGGAGAAGAGTTTTCAGATGTTGCAATAACAATAGTAGCTGTATAGGATTACATTGGTTATATTGACAGCTAGAAGGAGTAATTCCTTTGATGAAGAGGATATGTAGTTTTAAGGACCTGTGGAAGCAGTCTATCTTAACCCTTTATTGTTCCATATGACATTAGGCTAAGCAGAACATAGAGACTCTATCTTCGAGGGACAAGAGTCTGATTCATACCAATCACAAATACAGCTACTATTCCTTGGATTACTAGTATCCTTAGAGGAACGCATTATATCTTCCTAATATGAGGAAGGCTAAGTGGGACAGAGACATCGTTCCGAAGCAGCAAACTTGTCCTTGGTTATGCAAATCTCCATGAGGCATAACTAAACAGACATAAGAGCAACAACATGAGGTGAGCCAGAACTAATCACATTAATTACAAGATGAGGAGGTTAAAGGAGAAAAAGAAAAAGAAAGGAAAGATAGGTAGACTAAGCTTTTCTTAGCTTTAAGTTGGTAACGTCTGATCCTGGAACAATAGCCCATGATTCTAATAGTGATGGCACTTTCGTGACTCAGGTGTGATGTGTCTATCTCTTTTCTGTTGTGCAAACGGCAGTCTTGGTGGCTAGCAGCATGAGGTAGGGTGGTCTCCAGGCTGGTACTGGTGTACTGGAAATTCTTGGAGTGGTGCCTCTGCTAAGAGACTTTCTATAATCTTTGTTAAAGAGCAGGTTAGTGATTTAAGAAAAACCTGTTGTGCTTTTATTTTAAAGTCCAGTTTACAGAAAATCTGGATAATACCTCTTTAACTTTAGCTGATATGTTTATACACCGAATTTCCTTTATGATTAAGATTTCAAAACGTGCTTAAACTTTCAAAACAAAAATTATACAACATTTCTTGCATAAATTCCTTTTTATAACATATTTCACAACTATCACAGACAATCTTGCAATTTTAACTTTCTAACTTTGTTTTATATCTTTCCTTATTAGAGGTGTATTCTCTTTTGAGACAGAGTTTCCCTCTTGTTACCCAGGCTGGAGTGTCATGGTGAGATCTCGGCTCACTGCAACGTCCGCCTTCCAGATTCAAGCGATTCTCCTGCCTCAGCTTCCCCAGTAGCTGGGATTACAGGCATGAACCACCTGCACACTCAGCTAATTTTTGTATTTTTAGTAAAGACGGGGTTTCACCATGTTGGCCAGGCTGGTCTCGAATTCCCGACCTCAGGTAATCCACCTGCCTTGGCCTCCCAAAGTGCTGGGATTATAGGCATGAGCCACCATGCCGGGTGTAAGCTGCATTCTTATATTTATAACTTTCTTAATATTTCTTTCTCTTCTTCCTAATTTCTCTCCTTTGTGTCTCCTTCTCTCTTTGCCTCCTTGTCTCTGTCTCTCAGCCTTTCTCTCTTTCTCTCTGACTCCTCTTTGACTTTGTCTGCCTCTTTCTCTTACTCTCTATCTCTCTCTCTTACTCTCTTTCTATCTCTCTGACTCTCTGTCTCTCTCTGTCTTGCTTTCCAAGTCTACTGTTTCTTCCCTTGAAAAGAGAATATTTAGAATGGACATTAACTCTTTCTAGGTATGTAACTGGGGACCTAAAAATTGATCAATCTGTTCTGCTACCCAATCTGAATCATCTAATAATGGCTTAAGTTCTCTCTCTAGACTCCGGACTTTAGAAGCAGTTAAGGGAGCATTCACAATACCAACCACACCTCCTCCTTGAGGCTTCACAAAACTAACTGTGCCTCCTCCTTGAGACATCTTCTTTAGAGAAAAAGAAAAAAGCTTTGAAACTGAAGCTGACTCCTTGGAAGAAGAGGGAAAAGGAAAACTCTGAATATCTCTTTTGCATTGCTCTATCTCCTGCCAGAGCCCTTTCTTCCAGGAAGAACATGCAGGCTGTCAGTGATCAGGCCTTTGACATGCTAGATCCCAAGAACCTGGTTCTAAGGGGAAGTAGGGAATTCTGGGTTGGGTTCTGAGGCAGCAGCCTGCTCAGAGAGGAGAAGGCAGTGTCGTGGGGATGGTGGGAGCAGGAGCTGGAAATGAGGGAAGATGGTCTAAAGGGTCCCAGTTACATGTGGACTGCTCATGGGTAAAAGCTTCACCCTTTTAAGGTGAGACTGCTCCTGACTTTATTCCACTCTCTGATTGTTTTCCTCCTCCTCTTAATGAGTAGAGGAGACCTGGCCCCTGCCGCCAACAGAGAGGGTAGTCCATTTTTTTTTTTTTTCTTTCTCTGTCTCTCTCTTTTTTTCTTAAGAGTTGACGTATCTAATCCCCATCTGACACAAATTCTGGCCAGACAACTGTGGGCTTGAGGATCAGTCCTTTAGTTCAAATAAAACAGCAATACTTTATCATTTGTCATGGAAGACTCAACCCCCACAAGTTGGGAATCTCTTGCCTGTTCTGTTTAGGGAAGACTCAACCCCCAAAGCTGGGAATCTCTCACCGTCACTGCCCTGGGATGTTGACCTGTTTCCTCCCTTTCCCCTTCTCAGGGTCCCTTACACTATTCTCATGCATGCCATCCTCCTTGGCCACTCCCCAGCAGTAGGACTTGTTGCCATTCATGTAACCTGTGGGCGGGGGGAGCGGAGCAGGGGAGCCGGGCATCCCTAAGATGCTCCCAGTTTCCCAATTCGAGGACCTTGCCCTCTCTTACCCCAAAGAACGGGAAAAGGGGCCCGGGAGGCGCGGTGAGCTTGCCGTTAGAATAAACATCATGGACCTCAAAAGTTTTGCAGAGAGTGATTTATTAGGCAGAGAGAGAGAGAGAGAGAACGAGAGAGAGAGAGAGAGAGAGAGAGAGAGAGAGTGAAAGAGAGCTCTCACATTGTTGTGGGAAGGGAATCTGGAGAAGGATATCCGTATAGGTAAGGAGCAGCTGAGTTTTAACCCCGGAGTTACTCCCTCCCCATTCATGTTCTTGTCCAATGAGAGGAGTTCTTTCAAACTTCTTCTGGAGTGATTGATCTTTGACTCTGATACTGGATTGGCTGCTTGGTCCACAACAGAGCTCCCTCCTCCCAGAGCTTTCAGCAGGCTTTTTGGACAAAGAAGTCCACCTGGATTTCTCTACCTAGCCCAACCGCAGGAAACCTAGACAAAGAACTTTACATTTCTGGATGGAAGGGTGGAGCCAGGAAACTCCTGCCTTTGAAACCCTGCCCCTTGTGGACCCAGGAAGAATCCCTCATTCACAAACAACACCACATTCACACACACACTCTACCCGCCAGAAGTTAACCACCAAGGAAGTACTTCATCATCGCTTTGCAACATTTACTACCTTGGCCTGTGCATGAGGTTGCCTGGCCGAAGCCTCTGGTCACCGTGGTTTGGAATCTATTTGGTCTGTATTGCTGCTTTGTTAAGAATCCAGGTTTATTTCTTGCACTGAGTAAGTTCTGGCTCTCTCTCCTGGGACCACTGCGAATAGGTCGGAGGGACACCTCCCCACAAGAGAGGACCAAGGACTGCCCTAAAGGGGAAACAGGATCATGGACAAGCCCCCAAGTTTGTTGGAAATGGGTTTATAACATTGGGAAAAATCCACACCGAGACAATGGATTACTCAGCAAGGCTGAGTAATTGATTTTTTTGTACTTAGTAAATGCCAGATGCTATGCTAAGTGCTTTGCATACATCTGGCATTTTAGCTTCAGTGCAACCCTGAGAGGTGGAAATTATTGGGAAATTAAAGCATTGGTCCCAGACCAAGAAACTGGTAACCATGATTGCTACCTCTCTGCTGATATGTTCCTAACCATGAGGCTCTACTGTTGTTAAGAGTTTATTTTCGGATGCTTCAGTTCTCTTCAACAAGTCTGCTGATGGTGTCTACGGACAGTGGCAAATGCAGATGTGGAGATGCGCTGGGGCAGGAGAGCTGGCCTCTGTGCGGGGATACTATGGCCCTGGGAGCTGACATTGTGCCCAAGGGAGCTGGGAGAGCTGGACTCTTGCTGCGTCTCTCACTGTCCCTGTGGTGACCCCGAGGAAGTGAAATTGCTACCGGCAGAGGGTCTGCAGGTTCTTGGCACCTGTGAGCAAAGAATTGGACAAAACACACAAACAAAACAAGGAAAGAAGGAAACAACAAAAGCAGAGATTGATTAAAAATGAAAATACACTCTACAAAGTGGGAGCAGGCCTGAGTATAGGGGCTTAACAGCTCAGTTTCAGAATTTTCTGGGGCTTAAATACCTTGTAGAGGTTTCCCATTGGCTACTTTGTGTACGCCCTATGCAAATGAAGTAGTGGCCCATGATCAGTCTGATTGGTGGCAAAAAGTGACCAGTCAGAGGCTGAAGTGAAGCCACAAAGTTACTACTATACAAATGAAGACTTGGCCTGCCACCAGTTTGTTTGGTTGTGGGAGGGGACCAATCAAAGGTACTTTCAGGTTCTCATCTGTCACCTAGAAAAAGGCAAGGACAGGTTTACAAAGGGAGTAGCTTCTGATCCTTTTGTTACTTAGGCAGGGAGGGTTTCATTTTGATTTAGTTCTAGGAAGTCAGTGTGAATTGGCCTTAGGTTCCCTGCCTCCAGACCCTATTCTTCTCCCTCAAAATGAAATCGTCTGAGTCACCAAACTCAAGGATTTATTGTGGTGACCAAATACAAATAATTTCTGAGAGTCATTTACAGGATAAAAGGAAGTCCTGGATGTCATTCTTACAATGGATTCTTTGGGCTCATGTTCCTTTCTGTCATTCCTGTGTTGGATTGTTGTTCCTGTCTGTCCTCCTGTTTATGCAGTTGATTTATTTAGTAAAACCTCTTTCTCAGTTCTATACCCACCCTTCTAGCTATAAAGACAAGACAAACCAGACCTCATCCTGCCTGAATTATCCAAGTGTTTCCAACCAACCCACTTTTGCTCTGCACTAATGAGGCTTCCCTCCTTGCTGCCCTGGGTTCATTTTAGCTCAGAGTCTGGAGCTTTGATTGTCTTCTCTCTTGGGGGCCAGCCAGCTGCTGTGCATACCCGAGGTCCCTGGTCTCCTGCTCACCAGGGCTCCTGGAGCTTCCACATGAAGAGAAGCTACGTCCCGTGGGGTCTGGTTTTAAAGTCAGCTATGATGATGTTCATTCAAAATTACTTTTGAAAATGCCTTTAGAAGGCTGCATGTTGGCAATTGACACACTGGGTTTTCTTCCAGAGTTAGAACAGATCCTTTTTCTCTGGCTGGGCACCAAAAAGTGTTTGGCTGATATTTACGGGCTGCGCTGTATGAGAGAAATTTTGGTCTTTGAAGACTAGAATCATGCCTTGTAGAGCGAGACTTTCCTGATACAAGAAATGCTTAGCATTATGGCAAAATGAAGGCGCAGCTGACTCATGGTTCCCACGCCCCAGCCACTCCCACACCTGGGATGGGCCCTGCTGCAGAATGGCAGGCCCACTCCTCATCCCCAGTTAGACGGCGCCACTTCCGACTTAAGCACAGTGCTGAGTGCCTAGTTGGCTCTGTATGTGCGAGGGCAAGCCTGATGAGACGTCACTTTGTGGCCCACTTGGCCCCTTTCAATTTTCTTCCAGCATTTTCCACAGAGGAGTCTAAAACCTCATGAAGGTGGAGAAAATCAGCTGGTCACCCTGGTTCTCCCACGTCTCCTCCTCTGTGGAGGGCCTGGGCATCATTCACGCCTATGGCAAGAAGGAGAACTATATCACTAAGTGAGTCCCATGTGTGGCCCTGCCCCTGGCCCCCAGGCTTCATGCCTGACTCCAATGGGGAGGGCACAGAAGGAGGGAAGTCTGGGCTGCTGGGGACTGACTGCAGACAAAGAGTTGGAAGAATCAGGAGTCCTTGAAGATACTTGGCCTCATGGCCTCTCTTCCAGCATCTGGGGCCCCAGCAGTTGTGAATGAGGGGAGCTTGTTCAATGACAACCTCATTTGTTCTGTTTTTTACTCTAAGAGTAAAAATGTATTCGATTCAGGAAGATAGGGCAAAGCAGAAAAAAGGAGAAAAAAATCACTTACAGCACTCTCCAACCCAAATCTACTAATTTCTTCATATATTTTCTTTCAGTTCTTTTCTCTTTTTCTATTCATGGAGTCTTCTTTTTCTTCTTAAGTATTTATAATCATTTCTTACATTTATTTGAATGTTTGAAATAGCTTGTTTTATGTTATTACATGTTCCTTATCATTTCTAAAGGCCACCTTTCATTTCACTTAGCATTTTCTTCTTTTTAAAATATGGGGACTATGTTAGTAAATCTCTCTGGCATCTTCCAGCTTCAAACTTCTAAAATACGACATAAAATATATAAATCAGGCTGGGCACAGTGTCTCATGCCTGTAATCCCAGCACTTTGGGAGGCCAAGGTGGGTGGATCATGTGAGTTCAGGAGTCAGAGACCAACCTGGCCAACATGGTGAAATCCTGTCTCTACTAAAAATACAAAAATTAGTTGGGCATGGTGGTGGACACCTATAATGTCAGCTACTCAGGAGTCTGAGGCAAGAGAATCTCTTGAACCTGGGAAGTGGAGGTTATAGTGAGCTGAGACTGTGCCCCTGCACTCCAGCCTGGGTGACAGAGTGAAATATATATATGTATATACACACACACACATATACACATGTATATACATTTGTGTGTGTGTGTGTGTGTGTGTGTGTGTGTGTATATATATATATATATATATATATAAAAATTACAGTTGACTCACTGTGGTAACAATAACTCCAAATCTTAGGGAGTTCATACAATAAATTTTTATTTTTCCCAATGTCACAATTTACTGAGGGTCCTTGGAGCAAGGGTAGGGCATTCTACTCCACACTCAGGCAGAGTCTGTTTCCATCTGGGGCTCTTCCATTCTAAGGGCCCTGGGGTATTCTTTCAAATCCTCTGTGTTGAGACTAGGGGAAAGGCCAGGAAGGAGGACCCATTGGGAATTTTATGGTCCCAACCTAACAAAGCATCCGAAGATTTCCGCACATTCACTGGCCAGATTGGAGTCGCATGGGCTCCCCTAACTGCAAGGGAGGCTGGGAAATGTAGTCTGGCTGTGTCCACAGGAGGAAAAGAAAATGGAGTTTGGTGAATACATAGCAGCCTTTTCCACATAGATTTTCTATCTTTTCCTTCCTTAAAAAGCTAACACACCCTTCAGAGAGAAAGAATTAGATGCAGTTCTCAAGGGTGCATATAATGCATTCTAAGTTTTGAATTGCATTAAATTTATTTATATATTTCATGGTTTTTAATTTTTTGTGAGAGTTTCACTCTGTCATCCAGGCTGGAGTGCAATGGCGCAATTTTGGCTCACTGCAACTTCCATTTCCCAGGTTCAAGTGATTCTCTTGCCTTAGCCTCCTGAGTAGCTGGGACTACATGTCCAGCTAATTTTTTATTTTTAGTAGAGACAGGGTTTCACCGTGTTGACCAGGAGCCCTCGAACTCTTGATCTCAAGTGATCCACCCGCCTTGGCCTCCCAAAGTGCTGTGGTTACAGGCATGAGCCACTGCACCTGGCCCCGAATTGCATTAAATTTAGAATTGCATCTAATTCTCTCTCAGGATCTCAGGATCTCAGAGTAGACTTGACATCACACTTTGTCTTTAGTTCAGTCAGCACCTAATCCTGACCCTAGTTTGACCTGAACATCGTTTGTCAAGAGTTCTGCCTCACACATAGACCCTTCCAATGTCCTGGCCATGAGTAAAGTCCATGGAGCTATTAGTCTATTCACCCACGACAAACACAGATGCAAGCCTTGTCTACATTTTCTCCTCCAAGATTTCTGAGAGGATCCTCTAGGGAGCCAAGAATGATTGATGGAGTTTCCCTTCTTTTACTATTTTCTTTCCACAGGGCTTGGATTTCTGATGTGTATTGCTTTTGCCACCAGACAAAAATGCTACAGCTTAAAACATGTAAAAAGGTTAGAAGGCAAATTCCAGTTTTATTCCAGATAGTGATTTTGTTTCTGTGCAATCTAACCAACCACACAGATAAGACCACAGGTGACTTCCAGGTCACGGAGGCTATCAGTTGAATTTGTACGCTGTATAGCAGCGAGGTAGAAACAGCACCGTGTTTGGAAGCATGTTTTGACTAAGCTCTGGGGAAAATAAGTTAGAGTTGAAACAGAGCGGAGGAGAGGGTGGCAGAGCCCAGGGCGGCTGTTCAGAGGGGCTTTCAGGCAGAATTTTGGGAGGACTTTCAGGACACCATGGAGCAGGACTGCTTGAGGACGTTCTCGACGATGCCAGGGGAGGAATTGTACTTCCTTAGGGCTTTAAGCATGAGAAGGTTTTCATTTTTCCCCCAATAGTTTCTATCAGCTGTTCTCATGAAGCCCTTCCCCACTAGATCAGGGAAACCAGAGTGGCAATTGAATTTGATGTGTCTTTTGGTTAATGGTCAGCTCAGTGTGGTGAAAATTTCAATCTCGAATGTATTCAAGGCACAGATCTCTTTCCCCCAGAGGCTTGGTGTGGCAAGGCTATGCTGTGTGTGTATGTGTGTGTGTGTGTGTGTGTGTGTGTGTGTGTGAGGGGTGGGGCAGGCTTGCAGTTGAGAGGCACCTGCTCTGTGCTTTTAAACATCCTCTTCCTTTTCTCCAGGCCTGGCTCTCTGATGGCCATGCCGGGGAACTGGGGAGGGGACAGCAGGAAGAACGCATCCTCGGGTGACTGGTTGGCACCTCTGGGCCATCCTCTCCTTTCTACTGCCCTTTCCTGCTGCTGTAGTGCACTGTGCAGATGTGGGACAGCAGCTTGGAGGCCCCAGCAGGGCCAGATCCCCAGCAGTTCTGCTGGCATTGCTGCATTGGTAAGAGTTGCTGGGTCTTCCTCTGAGTTCTGCCTGGCAGCCCTCACACAGCACTCTGATGTGGAGACCCCTTTGCTTCATGCCAGCGACCATCAAATTATGACTACAGCCTCCAATGTCATCCTCCCTCTTCTCTCTCAGCCCTAGGAACTATGGAGCTGATGGGATCCGCCTTCCATACATCACGACTATGCCAGGTACAGTTTTTCCCCTGGCATCGTCGAGAACGTCCTCAGGCACTGCTGCTCCATGCTGTCCTGAAAGTCCTCCCAAAATTCTGCTTGAAAGCCCCTCTGACAAGCCTCCCTGGACTCGCTGCCCTCTCTTCCTCGCTGTTTCAACTCTATTTTCCCCAGAGCTTAGTCAAAATATTCTTCCAAATACAGCGCTATTTCTATCATGTAACTATACAGCATACAAATTCAACCACCATTCATACATACATGGGGAATGAGGAACTCCAGGGGTGCATCTTGCCCTTGTCCTCTGGCTGTGTCATCTCCCTGTCACTCTTCTCTTGCTCCTTCCCCTGTCTCCAAGCCCTTTGGCTCCATGGATGTGCAGCAGGGATGCAAGGTTTCAGCTTCCTCCCCTTGAAGTGGCTCCCAGCTTTATAAGCAACTGTCTTCAATCTTCTTTCCCTGATTCAGGGAGGGAAATCTGCCATGAACCCTCCCTTCCCTCCTCTATGGTCACAAACATTGACTTGCTTAAAGGTGACCTCCTTCACAATCCACCTCACCCTTTCTATAGATTGAGGGGCCAATTGTCAATTCCACAAGTCCTTTGAAGTGTGACTGACTCTGTGATAGGGATCCTCTGGAGTCAGAAGTGTGAAGCACTCAGCACCTTTTCTTCTCAGCTATGGGTTTGAGCTACCAGTTCTGGGAAAGACAGAAAGAGTCACTTAGCGCCCTACTCTACTGCCACATGAGATTTCCTAAAATATGTGCAAATCAAAGATGTCTAACGTGGAAGATTTTAAGAGCATGAATATATGTTCATTTTTGTAAGAGTCTGCTATTGAGACTACATCCCCCTCAATTAAGAAGTCCCTGGCCAAGGCCGGGCTCGGTGGTTCAAGCCTGTAATCCCAGCACTTAGGGAGGCCGAGGCGGGTGGATCACGAGGTCAAGAGATCGAGACCATCGTGGTCAAGATGGTGAAACCCCGTCTCTACTAAAAATACAAAAAATTAGCTGGGCGTGGTGGTGCATGCCTGTAATCCCAGCTACTCAGGAGGCTGAGGCAGGAGAATTGCCTGAACCCAGGAGGCGGAGGTTTCGGTGAGCCGAGATCGCGCCATTGCACTCTAGCTTGGGTAAGGAGCGAAACTCCGTCTCAAAAAAAAAAAAAAAAAAAAAAAAAAAGAAGTCCCTGGCCTTATTTCTCCAGTCACCCTAACCCTAAGTCTACAGAAGCACAACCTGATCTTCTGCTTTTTTCTGATTTTCTTGACTTTAGGTTTGAAAGGCTAGACGATGAGAGTTCTTGTCACCTCTTCTACTTTAACTGTGCTCACCGGTGGTTAGTGCTGAGAATGGGTGTCCTCATGAACATTCTCACCTTCACTGTGGTCTTGATTGTGACCCTGAATTTCTCCTCCCTCAGTACTTCATCCAAAGGCCTGTTATTGTTATACATCATCTAGGTAATGCCTGATACAAGGTTGCGCTTAGTCTGGAGGCTCCAGCCTAGAATGTATTAGTGAGGGCGCTTTTGGATGGACAGAACAAAAACCCCAACTCGAATGAGTTCAGATGAGAAAGGGAGCTTAGTGGCTCACATCATTAAAATGTAGGATGGTTGTGTGGACTTCAGGCATGGTGGGATCATGGCTATGGGCTTTGCCCAAGCTTGGTGATGACTTTCCTCACAGGTGACCAGCAGCTTCAGGGGTCCACAGCAGAGAGAAAGCAGAAGGAAAGAATTTCCTGCTCTAGCCATAGAGGCAGAAGCCTGGAGTTTTCCTCTTATTGGATAAATGTCGGCATCCCAGAACTAATTAGTGGTTTGGTGGGATACAGATCGTTGGTTAGACAAGGGATGGAGTTACACGCATTTCCAACTTTAAGTCAGATAGCTGCTCCTCTGTGGAGGGAGTGAAATGAATGCTGTAGAGATCATAATAATGTTGATGACAAATAATTACTGGCTTCTCTTCTTGGTTGCTTTTTTTTCTTGAATAACAATAATAGGTGAACATATGGCATTGACTGTGATTGGCTTCAGGCCCTATCTTTTAACTAAATTAATTCATTTCCTCCCCACAGCAACCTTCTAATACTGCCATAATCCCCATTTTGCAGATGAAGAAACTGAGCCCCAGAAAGACTTGGCCCAACCATACAGCTGTCATATGTGAGGGCCAGGATTTGAACACAGGCTACCTGGACCTCATGTTTGTCTGAATCCTGTTATCTTTGGAAACTTATTTGATATAGTCCTTATTCTTAGTGCTCTGGTATTCTGGGATAATGTATCTGAATGTAGATCTTTATTCATATGTTCTGTTTGATGCTGAGGGTTCTTTTAGATTAAAGTCAAATTTCTCATCAGCTTGGAAAATTTTCTTGTTTTTCTACTTCATTTTGACAACGTCTTCCTATTATTTGTTTTTCCTTACTATATTCATGTCAGGTGAAAATGGAATGTCTTGTACCAATTCTCTATGTTTCTTTTTTTTTCTCTCAAAGTTACCATGTTCTTGTCTTTTTATCTTTATTGTGGGAATCTTTGTTACCTTTGCCATTCAGCCATTCTTTTGAATTTTAAATTTGGCAATCATACATTCATATATTTAATTTCCACAAGCTCCTTTTCTCTGAGTGTTGAAAATAATCACTTTTTACATGGATGCAATGTATTTTTTAATCTCTCTGAGGATATTAATATTAATTAGTGTATTAGTCTGTTGCTACTCTAATGATAAAGACACGCTCGAGACTGGGTGATTTATAAAGAAAAAGAGGTTTAATGGACTCACATTTCCACGTGGGTGGGGAGGCCTCACAATTATGGTGGAAGGTGAAAGTCACACCTTACATGGTGGCCGACAAGAGAGCATGAGAGCCCAGAGAAAGGGCAAACCCCTTATAAAATCATCAGCTCTCGTGAGACTTCCTCACCACCATGAGAATAGTATGGGGGAACCACTCCTATATTTCAGTTATCTCCCATCCCACTAGGTCCCTCCCATAACAAGTGGGAACTATGGGAGCTACAATTCACAATGAGATTTGGGTGGGGACACAGCCAAGCCATATCAATTAGAGTCTTTTTTTCCCCTCCTAAACTCTCCTTTCTTCTTTGACTTGCATCTGTTTCTTCCATAGGTAGGTTTTTTTGTTTCTCTCATTCTTGCTTTTTCATGCCATTGGTTTTGTTCATCTGTCTCCTGACCCATTTGTATTTAATCCCAGGCAACTGGGTTGGGTTTTCAGAGTTTCCTCTGCCTTTGTTTCCCCATGCTAGGTGTCTCCTGATGGGAAATTTTATGACCACAGGTTTAGGTGGGTGGTGGAGCTTTTCCATAGGCTGGCTTCACATCAGGAAAGCAGCCGGCGACCTGGCCTTTAGGTACCCAAAGACTTAAAGGAGTTCTTATGCCCCATTTATCCCCAGACAGTTAATCAATTTCTTTAGAGAAAATCGTGTGTGTGTGTGCATGTGTGTGTGTGTGTGTGTGTGCGTATGTGTGTACACGTGTGCTCCCATGCCTAGGGATAAAGGGTCCAACTACCTCTGGTTAGGAGAAAGAAGAGGGGAAGGTGAGTTAGTGAACCAGACAGGAGTGGTTGTCCATACACAGCCTATCAGCCAGCCTATTTGTGAGTCCCCTTCTCACAACTGGAGCCTCTGTGGATTCTGCTCTTTAAGCTCTAGCATGTTCTGCTTCCATTTTATCAAAAGGCTTCATCCTCTTCCCATCTTGCAGAAATTTGTAGCTCATTCACTGCTATCTCTTCTCAATTCCCTTGGTGTTAAAGGTCTATTCTTTATGGAAAATTTCTCTGTTATCATGTCAATGGTATTTTGAGAAGAAGGAGAAACACAGATGTATTCTCAGCACTCTCTCGTAAGTGGGGAAAAATGAATTTTCCTTGGGTAACCAGTTTCCTGTATTGATAGATGTTTTCATTTCTTTTTGCCTAGTAAAGTATCAAACAGATGATGTTGAACAGTTTCCCTTAATTGGTCCAAGTAAAACAGCTTTCCCCAACTAAGGTCATGCTTTTGGGCGATATTGCCAGTTTTCCAGGAAATTGTTTTCAAACATTCCTGTAAGGTCGTGCACAGCATTGAGATCTATGGAACACTTGGTCTCCAGCTGCCTCTGTGGCTTCATGAGCATTAGCCCCCTTTGGAGAACACAGAATCAAAATGACAGTCTCAGTTCCACTTGAGACTAGAGAAGCCTCCCTAGATGGATGAGAAATTGGCATGAAATCCCACAGAGCAGAAAGCGAATGCAAAGTGACATCATATCGTATCACAAAGGAGCATAAGCACTTCCTGGGGCCAGCACTGCGCCACTGTGGGCATTCTAAACCTGGGAGGGCTGCCATGGCCTTGGAAGCTGATACTCTTGCATTTAGCAAAAGATGTATATGCCCTTCTCAAGGGCAGGGTTCATTCATTCACTAGCCAGATATCCACTGAGCACCGACCATGAGCCAGGAACTGTGCTAGTGGCTGTGGATTCAGTGGTCAACAGTCCGAACAAGTCCTGCTCTCATTCTAATGGGCAGCTGGAATAAATGAGGGGCAAGTAAATAGATGAGAAGCTCAAAAGGTGTTTCAGTGTTAGGAAGATGAACAGTGGGGGAATGTGGCTATTGGAAGGGGAAGCAACATTTCACACAACAGCCAGAAGAGGCCTCTGCTCGGAGGTGGCTTCCAAGCTGAGACCTGAAGGATAAAGAATCGGCCAAGGAAGACTGGAAGAAAGAGGGCCTCAGGGAAGGGCTCAGTGGTAGGCAAGATCCTGGCATGTCTGAAGCTCTGAGAAGCCCACATGGCTTGAACAAGGTGGTCTGAGGTGCCAGCTGAGTAGAATACGTATAGCTTTGTAAGACGGGGGCAAGGGTATTGCCTGCATTCTAAGACTGGGTTTCTCAGCCCTGGCCCTGTGGGCTTTGGGGTTGGATAATCCTTTTGGTGAGGGGCCGTTCTGTGCATGGTAGGATGTTCAGCATCCTCCCTGGCTCTGCCCATGGGACGCTGGTATCATGTTTCTCCCGCCGGTTGCAACAACCCAAACTGTCTGTAGACATTGCCCAATGTCCTCTGTGAGGAGTAAGCACCCAGCCATTGCTCTAAGTAAGTGGGAAACTGCTGAACTGTGTTAGGCAGGGAGGCCGGCTGAGGAACTCTCAGAGGGTCTGCATACACACAGAGTCCATGTCACCCACCTGCCTGTGCCCCTGCCTCTTTGAGGCTAAGTCCACTTGCTTCTGACTGGAGCATTCTTATCCCAAGTTCGCCTGGTGGACTTCTTATCATAAATGCCTCAGCTCACAGCCCCGGCCCCTCTTTCACATCATCCTGCTTTCGGGACGTTCTTGTCTCTCCCACAGTGGCCTTGTGCACCATCCCTCCCAGTCCACTATAATGGAAGCTGTGTGAGTGCAGGATTCTTGTCTATAAGTTTCAACCCTGGAAATCAGTACCCTGACCAGTACCTGGCTCAGGGCTACTGCTCAGTCAATGAAGTTCCCTAATGAATGAGATGGCCCTGCCTCTAGCCCACTTGGTGACAGATGCTGTGGCTGTCCCACCCTTCCAGGGCAGTCCAGTCCTAGCCCAGGGCAGGCTGGAGGTTCCAGGTGTTCTTACACCAGGAGCAGGTGCAGCAATGACTGAGGGAGTTAGTGGTTATGTGCCCTGGCTTCCTTGCCCAGGCATAGGACCATTCTGAGGTGTGCTCCATCCAGTGTCCCAGAGCTCCCAGGCTGGCTGGACTCTCAGTTGCCTACAGCAGTAACGTCTCTTGAACACACCTGGTATGGGATGCCTCTCTTCCCCTGCTCACTCTTCCATCCCCTCCTGGTACAATCTGGGTTCACCGCCTGTGTTCATTTGCAAACGCTGCTGTGACAAATTACATATGTGCAGGCTTCAAATAAGAGAAAGGCAATCTCTCTCTCTCTTTTTTTAAAATGTATATTTTATTGCACTTTAGTTTCTGGGGTACATGTGAAGAACATGCAGGATTGTTGCATAGGTACATACCTGGCAATGTGGCTTGCTGCCTTCATCCCCATCACCTACATCTGGCATTTCTCCCTACGTTATCCCTCCCCAACTCCATACACCCCGCTGTCCCTCCCCTAGTAACCCCCAATACCCCAGTGTGTGATGCTCTCCTCCCTGTGTCCATGCCTTCTCATTGTTCACCCACCTATGAGTGAGAACATGTGTTTGATTTTTTGTTCTTGTGTCAGTTCGCTGAGAATGATGGTTTCCAGGTTAATCCATGTCCCTACAAAGGACACAAACTCATCATTTTTTATGGCTGTATAGTGTTCCATGGTGTATATTTACCCCGTTTTCCCTGTCCCGTCTATCATCGATGGGCATTTGGGTTGGTTCCAGGTCTTTGCTACTGTAAACAGTGCCACAAAGAACATAAGTGTACATGTGTCTTTATAATAGAACCATTTCTAATCCTTTGGATATATACCCAGCAATGGGATTGCTGGGTCAAATGGAATTTCTATTTCTAGGTCCTTGAGGAATTGCCACACTGTCTTCCACAATGGTTGAACTAATTTACACTCCCACTAGCAGTGTAATAGTGTTTCTATTTCTCCACATCCTCTCCAGCATCTGTTGTCTCCAGATTTTTTAATGATCACCCTTCTAACCAGCGTGAGATGGTATCTCAATGTAGTTTTGATTTGCATTTCCTTAATGACCAGTGATGGTGATGAGCATTTTTTCATATGTTGTCCTCATATATGTCTTCTTTTGTGAAGTGTCTCTTCATATCCTTTGCCCATTTTTGAATGGGTTTGTTTTTTTCTTGTAAATCTGTTTTAGTTCTTTGTAGATTCTGGATATTAGCCCTTTGTCAGGTGGGTAGATAGCAAAAATTTTTTCCCATTCTGTTGGTTGCTTGTTCACTCTAATGACTGTTTATTTTGCTGTACAGAAGCTCTGGAGTTTAATTAGATCCAATTTGTCTATTTTGGCTTTTGTTGCCAATGCTTTTGGTGTTTTAGTCATGAAGTCCTTGCCTATGCCTATGTCCTGAATGGTTTTGCCTAGATTTTCTTCTAGGGTTTTTATGATGTTAGGTCTTACATTTAAGTCTTTAATCTATCTGGAGTTAATTTTAGTGTAACGTGTCAGGAAGGGGTCCAGTTTCTGCTTTCTGCACATGGCTAGCCAGTTTTCCCAACACCATTTATTAAACAGGGAATCCTTTCCCTATTGCTTGTTTTTGTCAGGCTTGTCAAAGATCAGATGGTTGTAGATATGTGGTGTTGCCTCTGAGGCCTCTGTTCTGTTCCATTGGTCTATATCTCTGTTTTGGTACCAGCACCATGCTGTTTTGATTGCTATAGCCTTGTAGTATAGTTTGAAGTCAGGTAGCATGATGCCTCCAGCTTTGTTGTTTTTGCTTAGAATTGTCTTTGCTATGGGGGCTCTATTTTTGTTCCATATGAAGTTTAAGGTGTTTTTTTCCAGTTCTGTGAAGAGGGTCATAGGTAGCTTGGTGGAGATAGCATTGAATCTATAAATTACCTTGGGCAGTATGGCCATTTTTACAATATTGATTCTTCCATAAGCATGGAATGTTTTTCCATCTGTTTGTGTCCTCTCTTATTTCGTTGAGCAGTGGTTTGTAGTTCTCCTTGAAGAGGTCTTTTACATCCTTTGTTAGTTGTGTTCCTAGATATTTTATTCTCTTTGTAGCAATTGTGAATGGCAGCTAGTTCTTGATTTGGCTCTCTTTAAGTCTGTTATTGATGTATAGGGATGCTTGTGATTTTTGCACATTGATTTTGTATCCTGAGACTTTGCTGATGTTGCTTATCAGTTTCCGGAGATTTTGGTCTGAGACTATGAGGTCTTCTAAATATAAAATAATATTGTCTGCAAATAGAGACAACTTGACTTCCTCCTTTTCTAATTGAATACCTTTTTTTTTCTTGCCTGATTGCTCTGGCTAGAACTTCCAATACTATATTAAATAGGAGTGGTGAGGGAGGGCATCCTTATCTAGTGCCAGATTTCAAAGGGAATGCTTCCACTTTTTGTCCATTCAGTATGATATTGACTGTGGGTTTGTCGTAAATAGCTTTTATTATTTTGAGATATGTTCCGTCAATACCTAGTTTATTGAGAATTTTTAGCATAAATGGCTGTTGAATTTTGTCAGAGGACTTCTCTGCATCTATTGAGATAAATAATGTGGCTTTTGTCTTTGGTTCTGTTTATGTGTTGAATTACATTTGTAGACTTGCGTATGTTGAACTAGCCTTGCATCCCCTGGGTGAAGGCTGCTTGATCATGGTGGATAAGCTTTTTGATGTGGTGTTGCAATTGGTTTGCCAGTATTTTATTGAAGATTTTTGCATCTATGTTAATCATGGATATTGGTCTGAAGTTTTCTTTTCCTGTTGATTTCTGCCGGGTTTTCGTATCAGAATGATGTTGGTCTCATAAAATGATTTGGGAAGCATTCCCTCTTTTTGGATTGTTTGGAATAGTTTCAGAAAGAATGGTACCAGCTCCTATTTGTATGTTTGGTAGAATACAGCTGTGAACCCATCTGGACCTGGGCTTTTTTTGGTTGTAGGCTATTAATTGCTGCCTCAACTTCAGCCCTTGTTATTGGTCTATTCAGGGTTTCAACTTCTTCATGGTTTAGGCTTGTAAGGATGCAAGTGTCCAGGAATTTATCCATTTCTTCCAGGTTTACTGGTTTATGTGCATAGAGTTGCTTGTAGTAATCTCTGATGGCAGTTTGTGCTTCTGTGGAATCTGTGGTGATATCCCCTTTAGTGTTTTTTATTGCATCTGTTTGATCTCTTTTCTTTTTTTAAAATCTGGCTAGTGGTCTATTTTGTTGATCTTAAAAAAAACAGCTCCTGGATTTATTAATTTTTTGAAGGTTTTTTTTGTGTCTCTATCTCCTTCAGTTCTGCTCTGATCTTAGTTATTTCTTGTCTTCTGCTAGCTTTTGAGTTTTTTTGGTCTTGCTCCTCTAGCTCTTTCAATTTTGATGTTGGGGTGTCAATTTTAGATCTTTCCTTGCTTCTCCTATGGGCATTTATTACTATAAATTTCCTTCTAGACACTGCTTTAAATGTGTCCCAGAGATCCTGGTATGTTGTATCTTCTTTCTCATTGGTTTCAAAGAACAGCTTTATTTCTGCCTTCATTTCATTGTTTATCCAGTCAACATTCAAGAGCCAACTGTTCAGTTTCCATGAAGTTGTGCAGTTCTGAGTTAGTTTCTTAATCCTGAGTTCTAATTTGATTGCACTGTGGTCTGAGAGACTGTTTGTTATCATTTCTGTTCTTTTGCATTTGCTGAGGAGTGATTTATTGCCTATTATGTGGTCAATTTTAGAGTAGGTGTGATGTGGTGCTGAGAAGAATGTATATTCTGTGTATTTGGGGTGGAGAATTCTGTAAATGTTTATTAGGTTTGCTTGGTCCAGAGCTGAGTTCAAGTCCCGGATATCCCTGTTAATTTTCTATCTTGTTGATCTGTCTAATATTGACAGTGGAATGTTAAAGTCTCCCACTATTATTGTGTGGGAGTCTAATTCTCTTTTTAAGTCATTAAGAACTTGCTTTATGTATCCTGGTGCTCCTGTATTGGGTGTGTATATAGGATTGTTAGCTCTTCTTGTTGCATTGATCCCTTTACCATTATGTAATGCCCTTCTTAGTCTCTTTTGATCTTTGTTGGTTTAAAGTCTATTTTATCAGAGACTAGGATTGTAACTCCTGCTTTTTTTTTTTTTTTTTTTTTTTTTGCTCTCCATTTGCTTGGCAAATCTTCCTCTATCCCTTTATTTTGAGCCTATGTGTGTCCTTGCATGTGAGATGGTTTCCTGGATACAGCACACTGATTGGTTTTCACTTTTTATCCAATTTGCCAGTCTGTGTCTTTTGATTGGGGCATTTAGCCCATTTACATTTAAGGTTAATATTTTTATGTATGAATTTAATCCTGCCATTTTGATGCTAGCTGGTTGTTTTGCCCATTAGTTGACGCAGTTTCTTCATTGTGTCAATGCTCTTTACCATTTGGTATATTTTTGGAGTGGCTGGTATTGGTTGTTCCTTTCTATGTTTAGTGCTTCTTTCAGGGGTCTTGTAAGGCAGGCTGGTGGTGATGAAATCTCTGAGCAATTGCTTGTTCATAAAGGATTTTATTTCTCCTTTGTTTATAAAGCTTAGTTTGGCTGGATATGAAATTCTAGGTTGAAAGTGTTTTTCTTTAAGGATGTTGAATATTGGCCCCCACTCTCTTCTGGCTTGTAGGGTTTCTGCTGAGAGATCTTCTGTGAGTCTGATGGGCTTCCCTTTGTGGGTAACCCAAACTTTCTCTCTGGCTGCCCTTAGCATTTTCTCCTTCATTTCAACCCTGGTGAATCTGATGACTATTTGCCTTGGGGTTGCTCTCCTTGAGGAATATCTTTGTGGTGCTCTCTGTATTTCCTGGACTTGAATATTGCCTTGGGGAAGTTCTCCTGGATAATATCCTGAAGAGTGTTTTCCGGCTTGGATTCGTTCTCTCCATCACATTCAGTTACACCTATCAAATGTAGATTAGGTCTTTTCACATAATCCCATATTTCTTGGAGGCTTTGTTCATTTCTTTTTACTCTAATCTTGCCTTCTCATTTTATTTCATTGAGTTGATCTTCAATCTCTGATATCCTTTCTTCTGCTTGGTCAATTCGGCTATTGAAACTTGTATATGCTCCATGAAGTTCTCATGTCGTGTTTTTCAGCTCCATCAAGTCATTTCTATTCTTCTCTAAGCTGTTTATTCTCATTAGCATTTCATCAAACCTTTTTCCAAGATTCTTAGTTTCTTTGCACTGGGCTAGAACATGTTCTTTTAGCTCAGAGGAGTTTGTTATTATCGACTTTCTGAAGCCCGTTTCTGTCAATTCATCAGACTCATTCTCTATCCAGCCTTGTTTGCTTGCTGATGAGTTGTGATCCCTTGGAGTAGGAAAGGCATTCTGGTTTGGGGTGTTTTCTTCATTTTTGTTCTGGTTTCTTCCCATCTTAGTGGATTTATCTACCTGTGGTCTTTGTAGTTGGCAACTTTTGGATATGGTCTTTGAGTGGACGTCCTTTTTGTTGATGATGAAGTTATTTCTTTCTGCTTTTTAGTTTTCCTTCTAACAGGCTTCTCTGCTGTAGGACTGCTGGAGTTCCACTCCAGACCCTGCTTGCCTGGGTATCACCAGCAGTGGCCTCTGCAGTTTTGCTGGGAACTGCACTCCAGAGCTATTCCTATTCAGCCATCTTGGATCATCTCTCAAGGAAGGTATTCTTTCAGTGTTCTGGGGTTGGACGCCTGGACTCAATATGTTGACAGGGCAACTTTCCCTCCAGAGGCTCTCAGGAGAATCTGTTTCTTCTCTCTTCCAGTTTCTGTGGCTGCTGGCCATCCCTGGCATCTCTTACCTGTGGCTGCAGCACTCCAGTCCCCACCTCTGCCTTCATGTCCCCTTATCCTCTGTGTCTTCTCCTTTATCTCTTATAAGAACACTTATCATTGGACTTAGGACTCACCCAGATGATCCATGATGATCTCAAGATCCTTGTTAACATCTGCAAACATCCTCTCTCCAAATGAGAGAGCATTAACAGGTTCCAAGGATTTGCATATAGACACATCTTTTAGGGGTGGGGGACACCATTTAACCTGCCCTAATATACTCCTTGCAGTCAAATCTCAGGGTTGGCTTCTGGGATATCCAGACCTAAGGTGAGTGACCTTAGCAAGCCACATGCCCCAGTCTGAGCCTTGGCTTTCTCATTGCTACAGCAAGAAGACAAGCTTGATGGTTTTCTGGTCTCTTATGGTGATGTGGTTTTCAGCTGCTTTTTGAGCAAGGGGCTGGGGAGGGCTGCTCTGATATGCAAGACCCTGCCAGGTGGCAGTGAGGGGTCAATACCAAGCAGTTCTGCAGCTTCCAGGGAGAATTCCCACCACTCGAAGAGGTGTGTGATCAAGTGGTTCTGTGGGGAGATGATTTTCACCATCTGGAGTGTCAGGGAAAAATGTGATTACCATTTGTTTCTAAATACTAAGGGAGTGTTTAAAGGCAAAACACCCCAACAGGAATAGCTCTACTTCTGGGTGCTTGGCTAGGAAGGCAGGACTCCTATACGTGCCTGTGCTGTGTGAGGCAAGGGAGGGGTCATTCACCAAGGCTGCCTCCTGAGCAGGGAGCAGCAGAACCCAATGGAGGAAGGGGCTCTAACTGCATCTACTCACTCCTTTTCAACAGCTGAATGGACTGCTCCAAGTGTGTATGCGAATAGGAACAGAGACCCTAGACAAATTCACCTCCATGGAGCTGCTCAGGGATACATTTCGGTAAGAAATTAATGCATCAAAGAGGAGGGACAAGTTAATTTTGGCAGGACTTGGGCAAATATTGGATCTTTTTAGATGTGAAAGGGGTCTTTTTAAAAAAACCCAAATTGGGCCAGGCGTGGTAGATCATGCCTGTAATCCCAGCACTTTGGGAGGCTGGTGTAGGCAGATCACCTGAAGTCAACAGTTTGAGACCAGCCTGGCCAACATGGTGAAACCCTGTCTCTACTAAAAATACAAAAATTAGCCAGGCATGGTGGCATGCGCTGGTAATCCCAGCTACTCTGTAGGCTGAGGCAGGAAAATCACTGGAACCCCGGAGGTGGAGGTTGCAGTGAGCAGAGATGGCACCACTGTACTCCAGCCTGGATGACAAGAGTAAAACTCCATCTCAAAAACCAAAAACAAAACCCAAAATCAGACAAGTCATCCCCCTTCTTAAAACCTGTATTTATAATACATTGTAAAGTCCTTCATGTTGAATGT
Organism: Saimiri boliviensis; assembly: GCF_048565385.1. NCBI lineage: Eukaryota > Metazoa > Chordata > Mammalia > Primates > Cebidae > Saimiri > Saimiri boliviensis. Next base: position 124,234,683 of record NC_133449.1, read on the forward strand.
GAGATTCTTTTTAACAAGGTTTCCTTAAGGCCTGTTTTGATACACAGAAACATACAACTCAGTGGTTTATTTTGGTTTCTAAAAATCAGTATTCGGCCAGGTACAGTGGCTCATGCCTATAATCTCAACACTTTTGGAGACCAAGCTGGGAGGATTGCTTGAAGCCAGGAGTTTGAGACCAGCCTGTGCAGTATAGCGAGACCTTGACTCTACAGAAAAAAAAAAAAGAAGTTAAAATTTGCCATGTGTGGTGATGTGCATCGATAGTCCTAGCTACTCGGGAGGCTAAGGAGGGAGGGAGTATCCCTTGAGCCCAGGAGTTTGAGGCTGCAGTAAGCTATGACGATGCCCTTGTGCTCCAGTCTGTGCAACAGAGCTAGATCCTGGCTCTAAATTTTTTTTAAGTTAAAAATTTTTATTTGATTAAAGTTGTAAGTTAAAAATACAGAAGCCCAGTCTAATTCTTCTTTAAAAGCTTTGATATCCAACTTAGAAGTCTTGCCATTCTTTGAAAAGGAGTCCAGCCAATTCTAGCAGTGACATTTAGGTGCCTTTGAAGAGTGTTTAGCTCCATTTACAAACTTAATTAAACACTTTAAAACATTTTAAACTGCATTTTAAAATTTAATACATTAGATTTCTTTTTTAAGTACCTCAATGATCTAATTTAACAACAAACCTTGCTGAGTCTGTACAAATCTAATAAATTAAACTTATAGTAAACTTTAAGTTCTCATGTCAGTACTAATTTCATAAACTTTTAACTTAAAATCATGTTTAAATCAATTATTCAATTATACATTTTAAATTAGAATCACAAGCCCAAATTCTATTAATATTGAGAATACTTGAAATACCAAGCATGCAGATTTCTTAAACTAAAAATATTACTGTTACAGTTTCATTTTTCTTAAATATTTTTATTCTTATTTCTAAATCTTCTAGGGGTTAAAAATACTCAGTTCTTAACTACACAATTATTTTCTCAGTTAAATGAGGTTGCTTCTTGAGTAGAGATTTGGGCTGGTGGGCCACCCTGATGGGCCATGCGGGCTCCCTATTTACAGCTGTTTACATGGACATAAGAGGAGAGGCCGGTCTTTTAATGAAGCCAAGCTACCCTACTCCTTAATTAGACCTTGCATTTCTTGGACTCTTAGGAGACAAATGTTTTTTTCATGTATCTCTAAAGACCTCTGAACTTGATATCTTGCATTCTTATCATCTTTCTACTTCTAGCATGCTGATAATTCTTGCAGATCTTGAAATTACATCTGGCTGAGTTCCGCAAGTCTCAAGGCTCTGTCTGGCCTTGTCACATAGCTTCAAAGCTACACTTCTGACATTTTCCTTCCCAAGCCCACAGGCCCAGTATGAGCTCTCCCTTCTGTAGTCCTCTAAGTCATCCATCCCTCTATTAGCTAACCTCCAGCTACATGACTTTTCTTTCCATTCCTCAAATTGCCCAAGCTCATTCTGGCCACAGGGCCTTTGCACTAGCTGTACCCCCAACCTGGAGGGCTCCAGACTTCATCCTCTCATAGATGGCATCCTCCCAGGATCTGGTGTCCTCCAGCGCTCAGGTCCAATGTCACATGTGTGCCTTCTTCAAACCTCAAGTACTTTTACTCCACCTTTCCCCCTTGCCCAGCACATAAATCACATTCTGTATCCTATTGCAATACTCTGTTTTATTGTCTTTATTTTTAAATTTTTTCTTGTTTATTATCTGACATCCCCACTGGAATGTGAATTCCTTGGATTAAGGACCATTATTGGCCTATTTCATCACCACAAATAACAGTACCTGAAATCTTGTGAATCAACAAATGAATTAGTTAAATAAATGAATAAAAAAATGGCTCTTCACTGGTCACTGGTTATTCACCTTTTCAGACCTGTGTTCCTGAATGCACTTATCCCCTCAAAGTGGAGGCCTGTTCCAAGAAGTGGCCCAGCGAGGGGAGATTACATTTAAAGACTATCAGATGAGATGCAGAGACAACACCCCCTTGTTCTTGACAGCCTGAACTTGAACATACAAAGTGGGCAGACAGTCGGGATTGTTGGAAGAACAGGTTCCAGTGAGGACAAGCTCTGCTTTTATTTCTTTCAGCTTGTTTTCTTTGGATTTCCACTGGATGTCCTGGTTAAGCCACACTAGAGAGTGATGTGTATGTATATCAGATTGGCTGTTATTTCCCTCAAATCTCTTTACTGTAAATTAGGACTTCAGGTTGAATGTGTGTGTAGAGATGGAAGCAAACACATCAGGTTTTGAATTAATTAAATGACGATCATTCTAGTACAACAGGGCCCCAGAGAGGAGTTGTGTGCTAAGGGCCCCTGCAGGGATGGGCAAGTTAACTGTCCGGGCAGCCCATCCCTCCACCCCTGCCCTGGTGAGGACACTTTCTGTCTATACCATCATCCTTATGGAGCCATTTGCATCGCATTAAAAATCCCACTAATTAAATGCTTGGATATGATGGAAGCACAAACTGATGTTTGATTTGTTGTTCCTGCTTTTATGGTTCCCAGGGAAGTCATTGTTAGGAATGGCCTTGTTTCATCTGGTGGAGCCAGCCACTGGCACAGTCTTCATTGATGAGGTGGATATCTGTACTGTCAGCGTAGAGGACCTCAGAACCAAGCTGACTGTGACCTCACAGGATCCTGTCGTGTTTTTAGGCACCGCAAAGTAGCTGTTTTTGATCGCTGTGCATTCCTATTTTTGGAGAGTGAAATCAGACTGATCAAGAACTTTGCGATGTACCCAGGGCATGCCTGGCCTGGAGCTGTTCTATCTGAGGGAAGCAGCATCCCAGAGGCCTCACAAGCACTGCTGGTTCCTGTTTCTGCATCCACCCTTGGGAGGAGTCAGGGCCCAGGGCTCTAAGCATACTTGTGTTTTATAAACACATTGTTAATGAACAAGACGCTTCTATACTCTTTCATACACTGAGCAGATGTCCCGGTGGCTCTGGACAGACTGAGTTTATGCCTGTGTCCCAGCATCCCATCAGGCTTAGTGGTGGGCACTCTGAAAAGTGCCCCAGCTTGCACAGTAAAATAAACAGTTACCCCATGTATATGACTATCCTTTGTGAAGTGCATTCATTTATTTCTGCAACTAAGTGAACAGAAGCTATTTCAAGCGCAAGAACAGCAGGGCTGCAACTTCCGTGGGGCTCCAGATCTGATATCAAGGCACAAGGGGAAAGCCAGTTTTTCTGTTAGCTAGTGCAGTGGGGGGTGACGAGAAGGACATTTCTCCCGTAGAGCACCAGATGAAGTAGGAGAACTGTATTTACTGTATTTAGAGTTCATTGTTTGAAAAATGCATTCTGCCTCTTGAAACAGTAGACTTACATTCTACGTTTGAGCTGCTCAGCACCCTGTGAGGCCCTGGAGTTGTCGATGCCTGGAGTGGCAGATTTGGGTTGCTAACTCTCCCTCCTCTCTCTGCCAAGAATTGATATCAGTTCAAACCCGCTCTGCTACTCAGGGCTGCTGAGAGACCCAGGTGTGTCTTTCTGCGCACATTGCTCAGTGCTGCCCTTCAGCGGGGTTCCACCTGTCGTTGCCTGCCTTCGTGGTCTCTGCTCTATTGCAGAGTTGTGGGCCCCTGGTCTTGTGGCCTGAGGTCCATATTTTATGGACTATTGTCCTGGACTGAGCACTATTCTTAGAGCACGAGTTATCACATGCCACCTCCTACCCTCTTCCACGTGTTGCAGAAAACCTACTCCCCACCCATCCCCTCGTCCTTGGAAATCTGACTCCCTCTCCTCTCTTCTCCTTCATTGTAGGTCCAACTTGGATCCCTTTGAGAGTCACACCGAGATGCTCTGGCAGGTTCTGGAGAGATTGTTCATGAGACACACAGCAGGTCTCCGGGGCTGTTGAGGAGTTTGTTTCCCAGCACCGCTGCCCTGGATTCCTGGCCTAGGTTTAAATTTGACAAGCACCGAGGCCAGCACTTGGCTGGGTTTATGTGTGGATACCATAGAAGTCGGTAGAACATAATCCTTAGTTACTCTTTCCTATTAAAAGCAACAATAGGGCTCTACAATGATCCGGTCGAGAGGGCTACACGTATTATCTCACTTAATCCTTCTACAATGCTCAGGTGGGTACTCACGCTCACTCCTAATTTTAGAGATGAAGAAATTAAAGCTCAGAGAAGTAATATGCCCAGGCTAGTGAGCAGCAGGATGGAGACTTGAACTCAAGCCTGTCTGATTCTAGAGCAGATGGAAGGCCCCTGCTCTTTTGCCAATGGCCTCCTTTGCTTATCAGAGCAGGCAACCCACAGAAAACGGGAGGGTGTGAAATATTCTGGGAATGGCAAGTATGGCTGGTTGGAGAGGACTGAACCACCTGTGAGAGGGGAGCCTGTCCTAGGAGAGCTACAGCCCCAGCTGGGGTCAACAGGTGAACATGGCCACCTCTGCAGCCCAGAGGGATATTTTTCCAGGACTTGGTACCAATGTGAGCATCTTCCAAGGCCATTTTGGCTTGTCGCTCTGGATAAGTCAGACTCCGTCTTACCCTTCCTTAATGTCCAGAAAACTTTCCATCCCATCTCTGTTTTGTCCATGGAAATGGCAATCCAGGAAGCCGTTTCCACTTGTTTTTGTGCTCTCTGGAACTGCATGTGCATCGTTTGTTCTTTTGGTGAATTGTCTATGGGGTTCTATGAGTCATATTGTGATTTTAAATTATTAATGTCCGCCTACTCACTGGTCTTTCCCTGGTGCCTGTTTGCAATATTGAAATGATTGTTGTTTTGCACTTTCTTTGCCACAGTAAAATAAAGCAAGCAGATGAATGCAAGAGAAGGGGGCAATCAATACAGGCAGGGTAGGACAATTTTATAGATCATCAGTACAAATGTGGCATTTTCTGTGTTTTGTAGATAATGAAACTCCCAGAAAAATGATAGGCAGAAGTCGCAGAAAATAGAGAAAACTTCTCAGTAGGGGAATGTCGGCTGCTTTGTGTGGCCTGAGCTCTTCTTCTGAATTCAAAGGTAAGAAAACACGGGAAATGGATTGGTCAAATTTTGGATATTTCCTGCAGCGCCACTCAATCCAGGAAGTAGCGCCATGTGTTTGCCTTTCAGCAAAGAGAGAGCAATTGAGTCATTTAAAAACCGATCACTTTTTCTTAAGACAAATTGTCAGAGGTTAAAAATTGAAAAGCAACAGCCATTTACAGCAAGAGCACCTTCCTCTCCCGGGCCTCCCCTGGGGAGGTCTCGCTTAGGTTTTCACTCTGCTCGCGTAAGTGGTTTGAGTTTGAAGAATCTGTCTCTTAACTTTCTCTCATTGTCTCTGAACAATACTGAATCTGGATACACTGTCCACAGGATGCTCAAGAGGGCCGTCAGAATGCTGGGATATGCGAACTGTAGAATTTACACATATTTTTCTTTGTGCCTTAGCTGCCTTTCCTCACTGATTTCGGGGAACGGATTGCTGTTGCTCTAGTAATTTCGTTCTCTGAAGCCTCATCAAAGGTGTGACCCATTGTGTGTATTCTCTAGATGCACTAATGTCAAGGGAGAGGGACCGGCATGGATCCAATGCCTGCCACGGCACTGCACACTGCTAGGTGGTTAAAGTGTTGTCTCCATTTCCAGCTGATCAATAAGGCATAGACCCCTTTCACCTCCGAGGGAACAGAGGCTTGGGGAAATTAAGTAACTTAGCTGGTCAAACAGAGTCAGGGTTAAGTTCAAATGCTCTGATTTGCTAAATCAAATCTGCCCCAAAGATGTTAATGTCCTGATTTTTGGAACTTGTGAATATGTTCCTCCAAGCCTTTTAATATATTAACTTACTATCATGAGATAGGATCATGAGATCGGGAGATGATTCTAGATCTGGGTGGACCTAGCATATTCACATGGGTCGTTCCCAGGAGGAAGCAGAAGAGTCAAAGGCGGAGAAGGAGCTGTGATCCCAGGAGGTGCTGTGGGCCAAGGAATGCAAGTGGCCCAGAAATTGGAGAGGGCAAGGAAGTAGAAAGAATGCAGCCCTGACAATACCTTGATATTAGGATTTCTGACTTCTGGAACTAGAAGATAAATTTAGGTTGCATCTCTACGTTTGCGATCATTTGGTATGGCAGCAACATAGGGAATGAATGTAACTGCTGTTGTACTTCATGCCAACTCAGGTTAGCATGGTAGATAAAGCCTGTGCAGTGTCTCCCTACAGTTTGTAGGGTTAGAATAAACCACTTAAAAAGAGGAGTAAAGGATATACATGCTTTTCCCTCTAGCAAGTTCCTCCAGGAAGATGGAAGTGATGTGATGTGACTTTTATTTCAATCTTCATTTTCTTATTTTTTTGAGATGGATGTTTAGCTAATTACTTTTCATTTTGTGGTCTTCTTTTTCTTCTTCTTTTTTTTTTTATGTAAATAGAGCCAAGGCTATAAATTTTCCCGTCAGTGTGCCTTTGGCTTAGTGTGACCTATACAATGTTCCCTCCTCGACAGACCATTCTCCTTGATGAAGAAGCCACCACCTCCATGGACTCCAAGACTGACACCCTGGCTCAGAACACCATCAAAGATGCCTTCAAAGCCTGCAGGGTGCTGACCATCACCCACTGCCTCAACTCGGTTCTCAACTGTGATCACATCCTGGAAAATGGGAAGGTACAGGAAGCCCTTTTGGCTTCACTTCCCCGGAAAGTTCAGTGGTTCGAGCTTGACAGTGGGTAGATATTTTCCAATGATTTCAGTTCTTCTTCTCTTACTGTTAGGTGATTGAGTTTGACAAGCCTAAAATCCTTACAGAGAAGCCAGATTCTGCATTTGCGATGTTACTAGCAGCAGAAGATATTGCAGTTGTACTGGCGGCAGATTCTACAGGAGGAAGAGGCTTTGTGAGATGAGTAGGAGGGGTCTTCAGGAGGAGGGGCTGTTCCCACTGAAACCCTGGTCTCCAGCCCCTCCCACCCACGGAGTGAGCTGGGGCCAAAGTTGTCCCCACTGCCCTACTCAGCCTGTGCCACCTCACCCCACTTGTTGGCCTCGGGTTGGTTCTGGGTGGTGAACGGAGGCAGACAAAGCTAATGAATTAACAAACTGCCCTTAACCTCCCTAAACCCCAAGGGTCCCTCATGTGTTTTCACCGAAACCACCCCAGTGCCTGAGAATGAAAATATTGTAACTTTCAATTAGAAGCCAGTCACAATAAACAGAAAGGGAACATGCCTTAAGATGGAGTTTGTAACTTTTTTTTTTTTTTTGCCTATTATCAGAAGGAAAAAGAGCAGAATTTTCATCCCATTTAAGCCCACTCACTTCCGTCTTGACCGGGTGACAAGCAGCTAAGCACACAGATCTGTAGTGTGAAAGACTGATCACAATGCTTGGCCAAAAAAAATTTTTTTTTAATCCTATTATATGTTTCAATTGATCTGTTAGAATAACCAGGAAAACAAAATGCTGGAGTTTCTCTATAAATGACATTTTAATATCTTCTTTATTGGTCATTGAAGCACAGTAGGAAATTACCCTGAAGTGTTGCCTTGCAATGATTTCACTGAAGAGATTCTGATTTCGGTGCTGTGTCCTCTCCTAGGCCCTCATTGCCTTCTCTCTTGACTCGGTCATGAACCCTCACAGTTGCTTACCAAATAGACGGCTTTTTCTCTAACCTCAAGGCTGGTTCTGATGGAAGCAGTAAAGACGTATTCCTAGCAGCCCCAGGAGTGAGCGCTGCTAATTCATGATGACGTTTGAGAAAAAAATATATAGACTATCTGGCAAGCTCTTGTGCAGCAGTCACCAAGGGGCATGCGGCAGTTCTGGCTGTTTCTCATTTGTCAGGAATGAAGGCCCCATGCGGTTTCCTGAGCCTGCTTTTGAGGCCCCAGGCTAAGCTCTAAATACAGCTCAGGGCAGTGTGGTCAGCAAAGCTTCCAGATGATGCCCTCCACCCCACTCCCTTTCTGAGTGTTGGTCACGTACTTGCCCCCCAGATGTGGAAGAAGCAGTGCCTGGCACCTGGGAGCACTCAGGAAACACTTGTGGCAGCTGTGAATGACAGCCTCTGATGAACTCACTCAAACACAGCCGTGGACCCTGGCGGACACCACCTCAGGTGTGTGTGCTCTTTAAGAGCTCAATCTGGACTTCTGGCCAACAAGCCCACAGCCAGCAATTCAAGGGCTGGGCATGTGAAGTTCACCTCCGACCGATTATTCTCCAGCTCTCCTCTGGTCAGGCCTGGGCAGGGGCCTACCCAACCAGTGGGGAAGCGAGCACACCTGACCTCAGGTAGAGCTTACAGGTTGCCAAGTGTGTGAAAGCCCTGGCCCAGCAGCTTGGCAGTGATGGATCCTGTCCTCAGCAGAGGGTGCACTAAGACATGTGGCTGAGAAGGATGTGAGCCAGGGGATTCCTTCCGTGGGCAGCCCCAGGCCAAGTGTGGATCTCTCTGTGAAGGGACACAGTGTATCTTTGCCTGATCTAAGCTTTCCCCCATGGCATGTGACCGTAATCTGAGATCAGTAAACCCACATCCACAGGGTCCTGAGCAGCTGCTCCCAGCTGGGTGTAGGCATCACCTTTATGGACATCCAATAACTTCCCCAATATGGCAAGCAGACTTGACAGTCTGTGCTGGCCGTGGGAGTCCATACCAGTTGTGCAATCCATACCAGCTGTGCAATCCATACCAGCTGTCAGGGAGGGATGCTTTATTTTCTACCAACTCAACACGAGCCCAGACAATCAGTCTGTGATTTCAAGAGATGATGTTTCCATGAGGACAGGGGATAGGCTACGGTGATCCCTGATGTTCCTTCAGATGCCTTGAGAGAAGAATCACCTCCTATGACTCCTGTTCTGCCCACACTTGCTTTGGTTTACTCTGGCAAAAGAAGAAACTGACATTGATCCTGATGTCCACTGGAACTTGTGGTGTGCCAGGCCCTGTGACAAGCGTTTTTTTCCGTGAATTATTTCACTGAATTCTCACCTCACCCCGTAAGATGGGAGTGGAGGCTCACTGAGGTTTGTGACTTTATCCACAGATGCCCAGGGAAGAAGAGACAGAGCTAGGACTTGAACCCTAACCAATCTGACTCCACGGGCCCTGCTCCCATTCTTCACAACAGAACCCCTCCTGTCCTTTCCCCTTGGCCTGTTGCAGGGACAGTGATGGTCATCAGCATCACCCATGGGGGAGAGTGATTTCTGAGGGTGTGGCTGTTTGCATGTACAAGACACGACACCATCTCAGCAAACCCTCTCCCACCCCAACCCCTCACTGTCACTGGCATGTCAGCTAAGGGAAGACTATGTGGAATAATAGTAGCCCTTTAGCCAAATTCCTCGAAGCACAGACTTAGGTCATTAAATCCTCACCATGTCCCTGTGGGGTAGGTACCTGCTATGATCTGAACATATGTGTCCCCCCAAAATCCACATGTGGAAACATAATCCTCGATGTGATAGCATTGTGGTAGGGCCTTTAGGAGGTGGTTAATTAAGTGATGAGGGTGGAGCCCTTATGAATAGGATTGCTGTCATAAAAGAGGCTTGGGAGGCTTGTTCACCCCTTCCTCCATGTGGGGAGACATAGGAGGCATCATCTATGGGGATCGGGCTCTCACCCAACACCAAATCGTTGGCACCTTTGAGGGAATGTGTTCTCTTTTTCCTGGTCCACAAGGGGGCATAGTTTTAAGGGCAAGAACTTCCTAGCACCATGCCCCCCTCCCATCTCTCTCCATCCAGGAGATTTAACGATTTATGTTTGAATTTCATGGGTGCAGGAAGAAACTAAGAGTCAATCACTCCAGCGGAAGTTCTAAGGAACTCCTTTCATTGGCCCGGGGTTTTAGAGAAGGTGGGGGTTCCTCCCAGGTTAAAAGTACCCTTCTTCCACACCCCTTCGGACTCCGTGTTTGGCTCCCCTTCCACGCTCCCTTTGTGGAAGCCTGTCTTCCTCTCCTAAATTCCGTCTCTATTCCCTTCCACTCAGGGTGGAAGCTGCTTTCCTCTCCTGGATTCCATCTTTCTGGATTCTCTCACTCAGAGTGAGAGTTAGCTGTTTCTTTCTCCTCCTCCTGTTTCTCTCTCTCTCTAAACAAACCACTTTCTACAAACACTTTTGAGTCGGGCATTTACTGCGCATGGCGCCGTGGTCCCCTCTCTCATTCTTGAGAGGGCAGGAGAACAAGAACCTGGAGAAATGTTCTCTCAGGGGAGCTGAGGGCACCCTGAATCCCTGAACCCCAATATTACACCTTGACCATGGACTTCCCAGCCTCCAAAACTGTGAGCAATAAATTTCTGTTGTGTATAAATTACCAAGTCTGAGATATTTTGTTACATCAACCTGAATAGACTGACACAGTAAGAGCGTTATCCTTGTATTTACTGATGAGGAAGCTGAGACACTGAGAAAGTAACTTGACCAAGGTCAGCCGCTGGTGAGATTTAAATCCAAGCAGGTTGACTCTAAAAAGTGTGCTCCTCCAGGAGAGAATGAGACCAGCCTGGGCAGCACAGTGAGATCTTATCATTACAGAAATAAATAAAATAAAAATAAAATATGTGCTGTTAAATTCCATACAACTGGAAAGTCCATTCCATACAACTGGAAAGTCCATCTCACTGCTGGAAAGTCCATCCCAGTGAGAAAGAGCAGTGCCTGGGATGTAAAGCCTGAGGACTGGTCAGGGCGGACTCAGTTATGCTGCAGTAACAAAAGCCCCCAGACCTCACTGGCTTATTTCTTGCTCATGTGATACGTCCATCACAGGTGTGCTTATCCTCTTCACTCTGCGACCCAGCAGAACAGAGCAGTCTCTGCCAGGAACATTACATTTTGTGGTAGAGGACAGTCAGACATGGCAACCAGAAGTGATACTTGCTGCCTTCACCCACATTTCATGAGCAAAATAGATCACCTGGCCACTCCTGGGTTCTACAGTGTGGGTAGTGGTGGTGGCATATGCCCTACTCCACAGGGAGGGCCACCACAAGGCACAAGGACCAAGCCTATTCCTGTAGGAGTTGTGTAAGCTTCCTCTTTGGAGGGGCAGCAAATATTTTGAACAATACTACAATCTATTATAACCTGGATTGGGGTCTTGGTTCTGCCACTGGGTGGCTGTGTGATATGGAGAAAGTAGCTTGCCTTCTCTGAGCCTCCATGCCATCTGTAAAATTTGGATAAAGTGCTAAGGTGTTTTTCAGTCTTGACTTTAAATATAGGAGAAACAAAAAAGGAGATATGAAAACGGTTTCTATTGCTTTAATGGTGGAATTTAGGCATTCAAAGGGGATTAGAGTGCCTTCTAAATATAATTAAATGTTTTTTGTTTGTTTGTTTTGAGACATTACCCAGGCTAGAGTGCAATGGCACAATCTCAGCTCTCTGCAATCTCTCCCTCCCAGGTTCAAGAGATTCTTCTGCCTCAGCCTTCCAAGTAGCTGGGATTACAGGTACCTGCCACCACACCTGGCTAATTTTTTTATTTTTAGTAGAGACAGAATTTTACCATGTTGGCCAGGTTGGTCTCAAACTCCTGACCTCAAGTGATCTGCCTGCCTCAGCCTCCAAAATTCCTGGGATTACAGGTGTGAGCCACTGCTCCTGGCCTTGAAATTTCTTTTTAAATTTATTATTATTATTATACTTTAAGTTCTGGGATACATGTGCAGAATGTGCAGGTTTGTTACATAGGTATATATGTGCCATGGTGGTTTGCTGCATCCATCACCCCATCATCTACATTAGGTATTTCTCCTAACGCTATCCCTCCCCTAGTCCCCCAACCCCTGCTATCCCCCTCCTAGCCCTCCACCCCATGACAGGCTCTGGTGTGTGATATTCCCCTCCCTGTGTCCATGTGTTCTCATTGTTCAACACCCACTTATGAATGAGAACATGTGGTGTTTAGTTTTCTGTTCTTGTGTCAGTTTGCTGAGAATGATGGTTTCCAGCTTCATCCATGTCCCTGCAAAGGACATGAACTCATCCTTTTTTATGGCTGCATAGTATTCCATGGTGTATATATTCTGCATATTCTTTATCCAGTCTATCATTGATAGGCATTTGGGTTGGTTCCAAGTCTTTGCTATTGTGAACAGTGCCAAAACGAACATATGTGTGCATGTGTCTTTATAATAGAATGCTTTATAATCCTTGGGTATATACCCAGAAATAGGGTTGCTGGGTCAAATGGAATTTCTATTTCTAGATCCTTAAGAAATCATCACACTGTCTTCCACATGGTTGAACTAATTTACACTCCTACCAACAGTGTAAAAGCATTCTTTTTTCTACACATCCTCTCCAGCATTTGTTGTGTCCTGATTTTTTAATGATCACCATTCTAACTGGCATGAGATGGTATCTCAATGTGGTCTTGATTTGCATTTCTCTAATGACCAGTGATGATAGTTTTTTTTTCATATGTTTGTGGGCTGTATATGTGCCTTCTTTTGAGAAGTGCCTATTCATGTCCTTAATCCACTTTTGGATGGGGTTGTTTGGTTTTTTTCTTGTAAGTTTGTTTCAGTTCCTTGTAGATGCTGCATATTAGCCCTTTGTCAGATGAGTAGATTGCAAAAATTTTTTCCCATTCTGTTAGTTGCCACTTCACTCTAATGAGTGAAGCGGCAACTTTTGCTGCACAGAAGCTCTTTAGTTTAATTGGATCTGATTTGTCAACTTTGGCTTTTGTTGCCATTACTTTTGATGTTTTAGTCATGAAGTCCTTGCCCATGCTTAAGTCCTGAATGGTGTTGCCTAGGTTTTCTTCTAGGGTTTTTATGGTGTTAGGTCTTATGTTTAAATCTTGAATCCATCTGGAGTTAATTTTTATATAAGGTGTAAGGAAGGGATCCAGTTTCAGCTTTCTGCAGATGGCTAGTCAGTTTTCCCAACACCATTTATTAAATAGGGAATCCTTTCCCCATTGCTTGTTTTTGTCAGGATTATCAAAGATCAGATGGTTGTAGATGTGTGGTGTTATTTTTGAGGCCTCTGTTCTGTTCTATATCTGTTTTGGTACCAGTACCATGCTATTTTAATTACTGTAGCCTTGTAGTATGGTTTGAAGTCAAGTAGCGTGATACTTTCAGCTTTATTTTGTTGTTGCTGTTTGTTTTGTTTTGTTTTGTTTTGTTTTTGCTTAGGATTTTCTTGGCTATATGGGCTCTTTTCTGATTCCATATGAAATTTAAGGTGTTTTTTTTTTTCCCAATTCTGTGAAGAAAGTCACTAGTAGCTTGATGGGGATAGCATTGAATCTATAAATTACTCTGGGCAGTATGGCCATTTTCATGATATTGATTCTTCCTAACCATGAGTATGGAATGTTTTCCATCTGTTTGTGTTCTCTTTTATTTCCTTAAGCAGTGGTTTGTAATTGTCCTTGAAGAGGTCCTTTACATCCTTTGTTAGTTTTATTCCTAGTTTTTTAATACTCTTTTAGCAATTGTTAATGGCAGGTCACTCACGATTTGAATCCCTGTTCGCCTATTACTGGTGTATAGGAATGCTTGTGATTTTTGCACATTGATTTGCATCCTGAGACTTTGCTGAAGTTGCTTATCAGCTTAAGAAGATTTGAGGCTGAGACGATGGGGTCTTCTAAATATACAATTTTGTTGTCTGCAAATAGAGACAGTTTGACTTCCTGTTTTCCTGATCAAATACCATTTATTTCTTTTTCTTGCCTGATTGCCCTGGCCAGAACTTCCAATACTATGTTGAATAGCAGTGGTGAGATAGGGCATCCTTTTGTTGTGCCAGTTTTCAAAGGGACTACTTCCAGTTTTTGCCCATTCAGTATGACATCAGCTGTGGGTTTGTCATAAATAGCTCTTGCTAATTTGAGATATGTTCCACTGACACCTAGTTTATTGAGAATTTTTAGCATAAAGGCTGTTGAATTTTGTCGAAGGCCTTCTCTGTATCTATTCAGATAATCATGTGGTTTTTGTCTTTGATTCTGTTTATGTGATGGGTTATGTTTATTGATTTGCATATGTTGAACCAACCTTGCATTGATTTGCATATGTTGAACCAACCTTGCATCCCAGGGATGAAGCCAACTTGATCATGATGGATAAGCTTTTTGATGTGCTGTTGGATTCAGTTTGTCAGTATTTTACTGAGGATTTTCACATCAATGTTCATCGTGGATATTGGCCTGAAATTTTCTTTTTTAGTTGTGTCTCTGCCAGGTTTTGGTATCAGGATGATGTTGGTCTCATAAAATGAATTAGGGAGGATTCCCTCTTTTTGTATTGTTTGGAATAGTTTCAGAAGGAATAGTGCCAGCTCCCCTTTGTACCTCTGGTAGAATTCAGCTGCGAACTCATCTGGTACTGGAATTTTTTTTGTTGATAGGCTATTAATTGCTGCCTCAACTTCAGCCCTTGTTATTGATCTATTCAGGATTTCAACTACTTCCTGATTTAGTCTTGGGAAGGTATAAATGTCCAGGAATTTATCTATTTCTTCCAGATTTGCTGGTTTATTTCCATAGAGTTGTTTGTAGTAATCTCTGATGGTAGTTTGTATTTCTGTGGGATCGTTGGTGATATCCCCTTTATCATTTTTTATTGCATCTATTTGATTCTTCTCTCTTTTATTCTTTATTAGTCTGGCTAGTGGTCTATCCATTTTGTTGATCTTTTCAAAAAACTATCTCCTGCATTCATTTTTTTTAAAGGTTGTTTTTGTGCATGTGTCTCTGTCTCCTTTAGTTCTACTCTGATCTTAATTATTTCTTATCTTCTGCTAGCTTTTGAATTTGTTTGATCTTCCTCCTCTAGTTCTTTTAATTGTGATGTTAGGGTGTCAATTTTAGATCGTTCCTCATTTCTCTTGTGAGCATTTAATGCTATAAAGTTCCCCTAGACACTGCTTTAAATGTGTCCCAGAGATTCTGGTACATGTCTTCGTTCTCATTGATTTTGAAAAACATCTTTATTTCTGCCTTCATTTCATTATTTATCCAGTAGCCATTCAGGAGAAGGTTGTTCGGTTTTCATGTAGTGGTGTGGTTTTGAGTGAGTTTCTTAATCCTGAGTTCTAATGTGATTGCACTGTGGTCTGAGAGACTGTTTGTTATGATTTCCATTCTTTTGCATTTGCTGAGGAGTGTTTTATTTCCAATTATGTGGTCAATTTTAGAAAAAGTGTGATGTGGTGCTGAGAATAATGTATATTCTGTGGATTTGGGGTAGAGAGTTCTGTAGGTGTCTATTAGGTCTGCTTGGTCCAGATCTGAGTTCAAATCCTGGATATCCTTGTTAATTTTCTGTTTTGTTGACCTGTTTAATATTGTCAGTGGTGTGTTAATGTCTCCCACTATTATTTGCTGAAGGAGAGTCTAAGTCTCTTTGTAGGTCATTAAGAACTTGCTATACATATCTAGGTGCCCCTGTATTGGGTCCATACATATTTAGGATAGTTAGCTGTTCTTGTTGCATTGATCCCTTTGCCATTATTTAATGCACTTCTTTGTCTCTTTTGATCTTTGTTGGTTTAAAGTCTGTTGTATCAAAGACAGAATTGCAACCCCTGCTTTTGTTTTGCTCTCCATTTGCTTGGTAAATCTTCCTCCATCCCTTAATTTTGAGACTATGTGTGTCTTTGCACATGAGATGGGTCTCCTGAATACAGCACACCAATGTGTCTTGACTCTTTATCTAATTTGCCAGTCTGTGTCTTTTGATTGGGGCATTTAGTCCATTTACATTTAAGGTTAATATTGCGATATGTGAATTTGATCCTTCCATTTTGATGCTAGCTGGTTGTTTTGCCTGTTAGTTGATGCAGTTTCTTCATAGTGTTGATGGTCTTTACCATTTGGTATGTTTTTGCAGTGGCTGGTACTGGTCAATTTCTTTCTATGTTTAGTCCTTCTTTCAGGGGCTCTTGTAAGGCAGGCCTGGTGGTGATGAAATCTTTGAGCAATTGCTTGTTCATAAAGGATTTCTCCTTCACTTATGAAACTTAGTTTGGCTAGATATGAAATTCTGAACATTTTTTTCTTTAAGAATGTTGAATATTGCCTCCCACTCTCTTCTGGCTTGTAGGGTTCCTGTAGAGAGATCTGCTGTCAGTCTGATTGGCTTCCCTTTGTGGGTAACCCCACCTTTCTCTCTGGCTGCCCTTAGCATTTTTGCTTCATTTCAACCTTGGTGAATCTGATGATTATGTATCTTGGGGTTGCTCTTCTCAAGGAATATCTTTGTGTTGCTCTCTTTGTGGTATTTCCTGAATTTGAATATTGGCCTGCCTTGCTAGGTTGTGGAAGTTCTCATGGATATTATCCTGAAGAGAGTTTTCCAACTTGGTTTCATTCTTCTCATCACTTTCAGGTACACAGATCAAATGTGGATTTGGTCTTTTCACATAATCCCATATTTCCTGGAGGATTTGTTCATTTCTTTTCACTCTTTTTTTTTCTAATCTTGCCTTCTTGCTTTATTTCATTGAGTTGATCTTCAGTCTCTGATATCCTTTTTTTCCACTTGATTGATTCAGCTATTGAAATTTGTGTATGCTTCACAAAGTTCTCATGCTGTGTTTTTCAGCTCCATCAAGTCATTTGTGTTCTTTTCTATGCTGGCTATTCTAGTTAGCATTTTGTCTAACCTTTTTTCAAGGTTCTTAGCTTCCTTGCATTGGCTTAGAACATACTCCTTTATCTCACATAAGTTTGTTATTATCCACCTTCTGGAGCCTGCTTCTGTCAATTTGTGAAACTCATCCCCCATCCAGTTTTGTTCCCTTGCTTGTGAGACGTTGTGATCCCTTTGATGAGAAAAGGAATTCTGCTTTTTGGAGAATTCAGCCTTTTTGTGCTGGTTTTTTCCCATCTTCATGGATTTATCTACCTTTGGTCTTTGAAGTTGGTGACCTTTGGATGGGATCTCTGAGTGGACACCCTTTCTGTTGATGTTGAAACTATCTGTTTCTGTTTGTTAGTTTTCCTTATAACAGCCAGGTCTCTCTGCTGCATTTCTGCTGGAGTTTTGCTGGAGGTTCACTCCAGGCCCAGTTTGCCTGGAAATCACCAGCGGGGGATGCAGAACAGCAAATATTGCTGCCAGGTTCTTCCTTTCTTCCTCTGGTAGCTTCATCCCAGAAGGGTACCCATCTGATGCCAGCCAGAGAGCTCCTGTATGAGGTGTCTATCAGTCCCTTCCTGGAGGTGTCTCCCTGTCAGGATACACAAGGGTCAGGGAACTACTTGAGGAGGCAGTCTGTCCCTTATCAGAGCTCAAGCACTGTGCTGGGAGATCTGTTACTACCTTCAGATATGCTGAGCAAGGACATTTAAGTCTGCTGAAGCTGAACCCACAACTGCCCCTTTCCCAGGTGCTCTGTCCCAGAAAGGTGGGAGTTTTATTTATAAGTCCCTGATAAGCTGCTGCCTTTTTTCAGAAGTGCCCTGCCCAGCAAGAAGGGAGTCTAGTGACAGTCTGCCTGCAGAGGCCTTGTTGAGCCGCTGTGTGTTCTGCCCAGTTGCTGTGTAAACTTCCCAGGCTACTTTTTTTTTACACAGGAGAGGTTGAAACCACCTACCTGAGCCTGAGCAATGGCAGATGCCCCTCTTCCCACCGAACTTGAACATCACAAGTAGAGTTCAGACTGTTGTGCTGGCTGCGAGAATTTCAGGCCAGTGGATCTTAGCTTGCTGGTCTTCATGGAAGTGGGACCCACCGAACCAGATCACTTGACTCCCTGGCTTCAGCCCCCTTTTCAAGGGGAATGAGTGGTTCCATCTCTCTGGTGTTCCAGGCACCACTGGGGTATGAGAAGAAAAAAAAACTGCTGTGGGTAAAACAGCTGCCTAGTTTTATGCCGGGAACCTGGGGCACTGGTGTTGTAGAAACCGGAGGGAATCTCCTGGTCTGTGGGTCATGAATACCAAGGGAAAATTACAGTGTCTGAGCCAGAATGCCAGAGTGTCAGGAAAAGTCTCTAATGACTTCCCTCGGCTAGGAGAGGGCGCTCTCCAGTCCCTTGCACTTCCTGGGTGAGATAATGCCCCACCCTGCTTTGGCTCATCTTCCTTGGGCTGCACCAACTGTCTAACCAGTCCTGATGAGATGAACCTGGTACCTCAGTTGAAAATGCAGAGATCTCCCCACTTCTGCATCACTCTCGCTGGGAACTGTGCACCAGAGCTGTTTTCACTCGGCGACCTTGGCGGAAATCTCCAAAATTTTTATTCTCATTTATTTTGGTGCCCCAGCTTTGCTGTGCTCTGATATCATCTGCCTATTGGGTCATCATATGCTCAATGTTATGAATTAGAACCTTTTGAATAGTCTCTGTTAGATACCAACAGAGAATGGAATAAGCCACTTACAAGCATTGTGGTTATAAATTAGAAACAAATTGTCTGTGACTTGTTTCATAGACACTTGTATACTGGAGCTAATTTTGAGGCTGCCTGGTCTACAAAAAGTGTGGACAAATTAGCTCATAGGCCAAATCCAGCTGGCCACCTGTTTTTATAAATAAAATTTCATTGGAATGCAACCATGCTCATTTGTTAATGCATTACCTATGACAGCTTTCACATTCCAACAGCAGAGTGGAGTGGCTGTGACCAAATATATATCCTCAAAGCCCAAAATGTTTACGCTCTTGGTCCTTTACAGAAAAAGATTGCTGGCTCCTGATTTGGGGATTGGCATGAGATATGATTCACATGAGGGGAAGTCTGTTGGTTGTCGGGGTGGGGTCTGGAAGGCATGCCCTCCCATTGCCTGGTCTGTCAGCAGCTTCATGTGAGCATGAAGGAAGCAGACAGATGGACAGAGCACAGGGACTTGCTTACTGCACTGAGCTGCTGATTTACCGACCCCACAGTCACCCTACCTCTTGCCTTTTTTAAAAAATAAATGTAGATTCAGGGGGTATGCCTGCAGGTTTGTTACATGGGTATATTGTGTGATGCTGATATTTGGGCTTCTGTTGTATCCATTACCCAAGTAATGAAAACAGTACCCAATAGACAGTTTTTCAACTGCCGATTTCAACAATAATAGGCAGTTGTTCCCTCCCCACGTTTGGAGTCGCCACTGTCTGTTGTTCCCATCTTTATGTCTATGTGCAACCAATGTTTAGCTCCCACTTACAAGAACAGGTAATATTTGCTTTTGTTTCTGTGTTAATTCACTTAGAATGATGGCCTCCAGCTGCATCCATGTTGCTGTAAGTGCCATGATCTTATTCTTTTGTATAGTTCCTTCCTCTTTTCCTCTTACAGAGAATATGCTTTCCTTATTGTGTAATCCAGCTTTAGTTGGTCTTGCTGTTACTTGCAGCCTAAAGCATTGTAAACAACACAGAAGAATCCTACCCTCCTCTTCCCTGGGAAGATGCTGATCCTCACCTGAGGATAAAAGAACTCCAGTCCCTGCCCTATGAGTTACACCATCTCCCACTCAGATGTGGCCCAAGTGAGCATCAGTTCACATTCAAGCAAGGAGGTGTGTCCAATTCTCATCTATCCCCAAAGCTTCAAGAAAATTATAAATATCCCCCTCACCTTCCCTCCCTACTGCCTGAGATCAGAAAGACTCAGAGAGAACTCATAGATTTTTTTCTTGCTGTTCAAGTGAACAGATTTGAAATTGCCCCAGAATTGTTGGTAAAAATATGAAATGTTCTTTGCTAAGAGCTGCAATCACTTTGGCCAGTATAGCATGATTTAAAATGAATTGGAAAATGCAAGAGGTCAGTTTGGGGTCAGATAGACGATCAAAGAAATCACTTTTCTTTTGGCCTTGTGTAGCAGGTCGCCTCTGGGTGAGGCCAAATCAAGCATTAAAGTCTTCAAATAAATGTCGATTTCCATGGAGAGGTCCTGCCTAACTTGATGATGTGCACATTCCTGGCTTCAGCTGAAAGCTTTCCCTCTGCTGGGACCAGCATTCAAAGGCCAGACCAAGTCAGTTTCTATTGTTTTAGCACAAACCTGCCTCCTTCACCTGGCAAGAGCCCTATCCAAAGAAACCTCAGCGTGGTTTGTGGCAATTGTTCTGCATTGCTCTAAATAATTTTTTGTATTATGGGAAAATGTGTATCACATAACATTTGCCATTTTAACAATTTTCCCTAATTTTAATACAGTTAAAATTGTGGCATTAAATACATTCACATTGTTGTACAGCCATAACCATCACCATAATCCAGATATTTTTCATTTTTTCAAACTGAAACTCTGGACACAAGCCCAAAATTTTAGGTAGAACTCTAGGATAAAAAAAGTGAGCTCTTCTTGGATGGTCAGTACCCCAAATGCCATTTTTGACATCACGAGGAGAAATTCTGCCTGAGAATGAAGCCAACACAGAAGAAAGCAGAACAGAGGGGTAGAGAAGAAGCTACTGTGTGCTCAGGCATCTCTTACCACCCAAGAGACAACACAGTCCCTATGGGGGGTTCACTGCTGACTCCTGGTGGCCCCAGAGCTTCTGAACCCCCAAAACACCAAAAAGTGTCCCCACTGTGCGAAACCCATGCTGTGTTATGCTCTGAATGGAGTGAAGAAACTTCACCGGAAGGTCCAGCCCCACACATGGGGCCAGGCTGGGAACTAGTTGTAGTTTCACTAAGGATGTTTCCTGAGAAAACATAAAGCCATTTTTGTTTGAGCTGAAACACTATGTACCTTGTTAGAAGTGACCATGGCTGTCTCCAGGTGGATGGTGTCAGAATGGAATTGAGTTTCAGGACACCCAGCTGGCGTCCGTTGCTGCAGAATTAATTGCTTGCCTAGTGTGTAGGGAAAACCACCACATATTTGGTCACAGAAGTCTATTGATTGTTGTATTGTGACAGCAGATGACATATGGATTTAGTTTTTTCACACTTAGTGCCCTTATAAAAGGAGCCCAAGAGGGTGGATCACCTGAGGTCAGGAGTTCAAGACCAGCCTGGCCAACACGCAAAACCCCATCTCTACTAAAAATACAAAAAAAAATTATCCAGGTGTGGCAGTGGGTGTCTATAATCCCAGCTACTCAGGAGGCTGAGGCAGGAAAATCACTTGAACCCCAGTGTCGGAAGTTGCAGGGTTGCAGAGAGCTGAAATAGGGCCACTTCACTACAGCCTGGGCAAAAGAACAAAACTCCACTTAAAAAAAAAAAAAAAAAAAAAAAAAAAAGAAAAAAGAAAAAATAGAGGCCCCAGGGAGCTTGTCTGCCGTGTGAGGGTATGTAGAAGGCACCATCTATGAGGAGTGGACTCTCAGCAGACACCAAATCTGCTGGTGTCTTGTTGTTGGACTTCCCAGCCTCCAGAACTATGGAATTACTCTGTATTATGTTTCATTGTTGTAACAGCCTGGGTGGATTAAAAGAGGTATATAGGCAGGTTAAGTAACTTACATTTCTAAAGCACCATACAATTTTTTCAGTGTATTTACAACTTTAATCTTCTTTTATGATCATAACAGTTTCTTAAATTGGGATTATCATCCATTTGGAATTTTTTTAAAAAACTTAAAGCATAAAAAGTTGAAATAAGTTGCCCAGGGTCAAAAAGTGGTACTCTAATCAGTGTTCACTCATAAAACCGTAGAAACTCAGAGTGGGAAACAACTTTGAAACTGTGCAGTTCTGACTGCTCAGGTCATTGGAGGAGTGACAGAGTCTCAAAGGCAAGAATGGTTTGCCTAAGAACAACTCAAGCAAACAAAGTCTGGAGACTTAATCTTCTCCGTTCTTTCATTCTACCATGATCCTCAGACAGTGTGTGACTCTCTCTTTCTCTCTCTCTCTCTCTTTCACAGACAGGCGTGCGCGCACACACACACACACACACACACACACACAAACAAACATCAGAGACTGCTCATCTCTATCTTACCTGCAGCTCCCCATCCCAGGATGGCCTCCCTCTAAATACAGACAGAGCTGCAGGGCTGTGCTAGCTTGGTCACCTCTAATGAGCTAGACAGTGTTTCAGCTCAAACCAAAATAGCTTTATTTTCCCTCAGGTAGGGTCCTCAGTTGGTAGCATTTCAGGTTTCAACAGGAAGAAAAGCCAAGGAGGGAGGCAAGTACATGATCAAGAGACCAGCCTCCCCAAGCAATAGCCAGGGCACCTCTGCCCTCCAGAGCTGCTGAGAGGCCTCCTGGTTCCTCTTGCCCCTCATACATTGGGAAGATCTGCAAGGGGAAAACAGGAGTTGAGGGTGGAGTGCTTGATGAGTCTGACAGCCAGCAGGCCCTGTGCTTTCTCATGAGTGCAGGGAAGACATACATGGTGCCTTCCTGGAAGGATACTGCAGCCAAGGGGAGTTCACAAGAGGAGATGAGAAGGAGAAACCCACGTAGATGAAAACTCTCACCTGCACTGGAGGAGTAAGGAGAAAGCCAATCTGCAGAGACCACGCAAGCTCCTGCTGCTCAGCCAAACCTCTCCTCTCCTGCTTCTGACAAGCTAACATGTGTGGACTGGTGCATATCCCCAGAATCAAAGTCTATAGTACATGTAGAAGTAAGGAAGGCAATGGCATTGACATGCACTGTATTAATAGATCCAGGCAGAAAACCAATTAAAACAGCTTTCATAAATGAGTCCAAGCTAGGAACAGAAAGACCATGCCTAGGACACTAGTGTGTAGGAGAGGTGTCAGGAAGGGGTGAGAAGACATTGAAAAATGATTACCAAAAGTTGTTTGTATGAATCCCCTGGTGACAGCAACTCCATAGATGAGCTATCTGATTAAACCGCAACATAAAAACATGGCAGTAATTCAAGGAACTGGCATCACAGAAGAGAATGAGAATGAAGGAAAATCTGAAATATCAAGAGTGAAGAGCACACCACTATGTGATTGTGTTTTGCATCTGGGAGCAAAGTGAAGCCCCTGGGGGCAGAGTTCACTAGGAAAAGACCTAGGACACTGATGGGTGCCATGTCAGTGAAGCGCTGCCCTATACTGTCTCCTGATGGTGACAGTACTCAGACTAGGAAAAGAAGACCAGGATCAGTCAGATCTAGCAGTGATTACCATTTCCAAGGAAGATGAACCTAACACGAGGGTTTCCTAAGGCCTCAGGCTTCACAATATGCCATGAATGAACTGGAACCATGGCAATGGAATCTCAGGCCTGGCAGTAAGGGTTGGTGGGTCTTCTTCAATGGTGCCTCTCTTCTTCATCTGGTGAAGAAAGGTGGAGGAAATGATATTCTTATCTGTAGCAGAGTCAGTGGTCTCACTAAACATTCCACCTATTTCTCCCCTTACCATTCCCAGCCCCTTGGCTGTTAGAGAAGGGATTTTTGCAGTTCCCTTGCAATTTTGGTTAACAGGCTTAAATGGAAGTGACACATGTCAGCAAGGATGGATGTGTGAAAGAGCAAGTACAAAACCCTATAGACGTCTCTTTCCTTCTTTAGCCACAGATGACATTTCAAGTGGAAGAGCCTCCATCCATCATTCTGAGCTCCTGTGTGAGTGTGTGAAGAATCCTCCCTTCTCCTCCCCACTCCTACCACTAGCTGATCTGAATAGAACAGCTGGTATGAGCAAGAAGTCAATTTCTGGCATGTTAGATGTATAATAAATCATTGTTGGGTTGAGATTTTGTTACAGCAGCGGGGCCTAGCACACTCTGACGAATATGCTACCTAGCCAACACCTGTGAAAGCATTATGACATCAGTAAGCTGTCTTAAGAGTCAATTATTTAAATTAAAGAAGTGTTTATTGAGTAGCTACTGTTGGAACTCAGAAAACAATATCCCAAAATGAAGTCCTCAGAAGGAGTCTCAGAAGCACAAGTTTTTCTCTGACCTTCTGCCACCCTGTCTCTCTGTCCCACTCTTCCTTAAGGGTAGCCACGGAAACTAGAATCCTTTTTCCCCAAGGTGGATCATAGAAACCAGAACTCTGTTCCCCAAAGCCAGCCATAAAACCTAAAAATATTGTTCTAATATTCACCTCTCCTTTTAGTGCAAAAACTGGCCATAAAGAAGTTCTCTGACCTACTTGTTTGACAATAGGGTATAAGACCCTGCATTCCAGAGAGTACCCTTCCCCACACCCAGAAGGAAGAAATACTGCTCAGAGAGGCCAAAAAGAATCCAGACAGACATGCCTTGCTGGGCTTCCCCAAGCAGTCTGTTAGCATTAGACCAGACCCTTTTTGTCCAGACTTTGTTGAACTTAACCATAAAAATGGACGACTTCCCCTGTATCTTTGGGTCTTCATTCTGGAGGCTCATTTTGTATACATTGAACATATTTCTATATCTTTCCTCTAATCAATCTGCCTTTTATGGGTTCAGTTTTCAGTGAATCTTCAAGGGTGCAGGGAAAACATCCCCTTGGCCCTAACAGTACAAAGCTCCAGGCATTGTGCTAGGCCCCGGGGTGTTGGGAACCAGCCTGACCCTGTACGTGGGTGCCCCGAGTCCCAGCCGTGGCAAGACTGTGAGAAAATAAATAAGACAAGACGAGTAGAAGTTCACAGCATGGGTCCAGGGGGCCAATGCACCCTCGCAAATTGGCACTGAGCTCTGGGCTCCACACCCTTTTATTAGGTACATTATCTTGATAATCTTGCAGGCTGTGGGGCGGGGAGGTAAGAAGGAAAATGGAGGGGAAGAGCATGTGTCTTGCAGTATTCAATAGCAAATGTGGCTCTGCTAGGAAATGCTAACTAAGGACACTGAGTTTTACCACCCATCGTCTATCCAGGTGCATCAGCAAAGAGGCACAGGAGATAAGGTGCCATAAGGTCTTACCACACACAATGCATCAAGGGGCTTTAACTCCCGAACATTGGAGCATTGCACACACGGAGCAATCCGAATTACTCTGTATTCTGAGAACAAAGACAGAGCCTGTGGCATTCTGGTTATCTCTGCTCTGCAAGACTTTCCTGTCCTGCAAGCTCCCATCTGCAAAGACCCTCCCAAGTCTTGTGAGCAGAGGTTGCATTCCTTCCCAGAGTTCTTGCACAAGCCCCCTTTACGAGACCCTGATGCAAACCGTCTATGTTGGGAAGAGATCGTGGGACCAAAGAAGTCTTTGCTGCCTTGGAACCACACCGCAGCATTCTGCGGTTATAAAGCGCTCTCAGATGGTCTTTCCTACAGGCCTGTTACTGCTTGATCTCTGCTTTTATTTTACTGCACCGTAGTTCGGAGTTTTCTTAATTCAAATATTTGATCCATGGCACAAATCTCAGTGTATAAAAAGCAAAGCGAGCTTGTAGTCATTTAAGTGTAGGTAACACAGGTCTACCCCTGGCCATCTTGGCCTACGCTGGGGCTGCTGAGATGAACAAGATCCAGTGTCTGCCCATCTGTCTGGGAGGCAGGGTCATGCGTCCATGGTAATGATGCAGTGGAAGACGTTTGTTGTACTGGGTGTTTTATGGTACTCTATTCCCCTCCTCAATCCCCACTTCATACATATCCCAGCCTCATCTAGGTCGGTGGTCCTCCTCCCTGCCTCTGCAATGCCCCAGTGCCCTACAGAACAGTATTTTGTAATTCTCCGCTGGCTCGTCTGTCTTCCCCATCATGTTGGAGCCTCTTGATGTCAGAGAATCACTGTAGTCTCAATGCCTGCCAGAGGTCTCAGCTCACAGTAGTTACAAAAAAAAAAAAAAAGTAAAGAAAAACTGGAAAAGTGAGCAGTCCAGTTAGAAACAACTCAAGATTTCATCACAGATCTCGGGAAACCTGGGTTCTGTCTGGCTTCAGCTTCTGGGTGAGATGAGGAGGAAGGTGATGGAGTGGAGAGGCTACGCAGGCAGGAGTCCAGGGGCCTCAAGAAAGTGCAGCCCAGCTGGGGAAAAATTAGCTGAGCCAGGAAGGACCTCTAAAAGCAAAAGGAGAAACAGAAATTCAGTGTGGTAAGGTCATGGAGGTCGCATGAGTTATCGACTTTGTTAAATCATTAGTGAATTGGCTGTTGACCAGAAAATAACATCTCCCTTCCATATGATTTCTAATTTATTCAAGAGCTTTCTGGAATTTCTGTTAACACATTTAAGCATCTCAATGGTAAATTCCAAGTGTTACAGTTCTTATTAACATTTTCACCAGGCCAAGACCTATAGCTGATCTTGCGTCTGAGAATCAACAAATACTCAACGAACCCTTGATGTATAACAGAGGCAGTCCTAGGAGCAGGGAAGGATGCAAGGATAAGGCATAGCTCAGTCTACCAGGGAAACAGGCATACACTGCACTGTCTCATGGCCCTGAAAGGTGGGAGTGGGATCCAGAATAAGCCCAGTTAACATCCGGCATTGGAGTGGTCCAGGAACTGGAGCCAGGCTGGGCTGACGCTCACCCGGGAGGCTTAGGATAGGGGAGAGGAAGAAGGGAGGAAATGATTTTTCTCAAGGAGAGCAAGAATCAATACCATGAAAGTCAATTTCTGTATTCCAGTTCAAAGAGGAATTTTGTAGCCAGAAATGGGAGAATGAATGAAAAGTCAGAAGTCCACACAAAAGACTGGAGTAGACAGTGAGGAGCAAAGGTAGAAGGAAAGAGAAGATCCAAGACATTTCCCCCATTTTTATTGGTCTTTAGCTGCACCTATTGTGAGTGGGTGGATTTGTTTAAAGGCTCAGGGTCTGGACATACATCTCAGTGGTACTTTAAGCCATGACTCACAAGACCCAGTCCTGAGATGGGTTTGAGGTCAAAAGAGTTCGGTCCAGCAATAAAGAATAATTTCAAAGCAAGCACTTCTGTCCTTCACTTATATTTTTGAAACACCAGGAAGGACACATGCAGACCTCAGCCATTCTATTTTTTAAAGACACGGTTTTGCTCAGTTGCCCAGGCTGGAGTGCAGTGGCATGATCGTAGCTCACTGCAGCCTCAAATTCCTGGGTTCAAGCAATCCTCCCACCTAGCCTCCCCAGTAGCTAGGACTACAGGCACACCACCACACCTGGCTAATTTTTTAAAAAATATTTTGTAGAGAGAGGTCCCACTATGTTGCCTAGGCTGGTCTCAAGACACCATAGTGGAACCTCAAGGTCCTCCCGCCTTGGCCTCCCAAAACACTTGGATTATAGACATGAGTCACCATCCCCTGCCAACGTCAGCCATTCTGAACACTCCTGTTTTCTCTCTCATCTATTTTGTTCTTGTGCCACTGTAGTGCTGAACTTATTTTTTTCCTCAGCTACCTGAAAAGCTCTGTTTTCCAAGCCCTCCTTCCAGGCCTCTTGCGTTTTCCTCCCTCCTCCTTTCTCCAGATTCCGAGTTTAAAGAGCTGGTCTGCCAAGCAGTGCCCTTCTCAGGGGATAGAGGGCAGGCCCAGTCAGGATGCTTATTCGTGGGTAGGAGATAAGGAAGGTCTGGGAACAATGATCTCTTACACCTTTTATTCCATCATGTATAGGACAGATCACCAAATGCCTAACATGTAGCCAATGCCCAGAGGAAACCCAGCACCTGTGTGTACAGACAGCATTCCCTGAGTCTGCTATGAACCCTCACAGAGATTTCCTGAGTCAGTGCTGGGAGGGGGGGGGTGCTCCAGAAAGAACATTCCATGTCCTTCTAGGGGCAAGATAAAGTCTCCTGGTCCATGTAGAAATTTAGAGGACATCTTCCTGGGTCTCTTGAGGATTGGACTCCTAATGTGGGTTTGACCCAATGTTCCATGGTTGGTTTCCCTCCTTGCTGCTTCAACATCCTTAATCAACTTTATTAAATGCCTGTGCTTTGATGGTAGGGCACACCTTAGATTTTCCAGTGACTAAATGATCCTATTTTATATAACTGCAGGCACCGAGTCGCTTGAATACTTCTCAGTCCTGGAATCAATCCTGTTCAAGTCAAGCTGTTGAGAAAAAGTCCCCAGCCATGTTCTATTCACCTCAAATGTTGAATTTCCTAACATAATTGCTCAGTCCTGGGGTGTCTCTGCCTCTCAGTCTTGTAGTTTGAGGAAATTTCTACCATTTCCTTACAGTTAGAAGCAGAGCAGGAGGGTTAATTCTTGCACGGGCAGCTACAGTATTATCTTTTTGTGAAGCATGAATCCACTAGGAATTAGCCTAATCTGCACACTGTACTTGAAATATGAGAACCAGAATTCAAATCAGTAGCAACAGATGAATCTGTTCGATGCCCACATCAGCCACTGCCCTGCAAACTGTCTCTGAGAGGACTCCATCCCTGGGGAGACCCAACTCCAGGTGCTTCTGGGTGGCCAGATATTCCCACTCAACATCTTTCTTGTTTTGCAGCCTGATCATCCATGCTATAATGCTGTCCTTGGCTTCTTTGCTGTTAGGAACTCCATGACAGGTCTGCATCCAGCCCAGTGGCCAGAACAGAGCTTCCCTAAACATGTCCCACAGAACCCTAGGCCCTCCAGATGAACTGTGAGAAAAGGGTTTCTCAGTCAAATAAATCTGAGAAAGGGCTTGGACTATAGCCATTGCTTGGAAATTTACAAGTCGACTGTGTCCTAGTTTGAGTTCCCCACGAGCATTTACTGAGACAAAGATTACTGTTCCCTGGAAGGCATGGGAATGAGATCAGGAAGGAAAGCAGCAGATAAAGGGTGTTTTGTGGAACCAGTTTCCATCGTGAATGGAAGTGAATGGAAGCTTCGTGCTGCAGGGGAACTTTGACAGCTATCAGAACAAGGGCCTCAGTGTCATCTCACCCAAAGGACAAAGTGGGAGGCCGGAGTATTTACACACTGTTATCAGTCTGTTTTCATGCTGCTGATAAGGACATACCTAAGACTGGGCAGTTTATTTAAAAAAAAAAAAAGAGGTTTAATGGACTTACAGTTCCATGTGGCTGGGGAGGCCTCATAATCATGGTGGAAGGTGAAAGCCACGTCTTACATGGCAGCAGGCAAGACAGAGAAGTCGCCTTTATAAAACCATCAGATCTTGTAAGACTTATGCACAGTCACGAGAACACCATGAGAAAGACCCATCCCCATGATTCAATTACCTCCCACTGGATCCCTCCCACAACATGTAGGAATTATGGGAGCTACAATTCAAGATGAGATTTGGGTGGGGACATAGCTAAACCATATCACAACACCAACTCCAGTACATCTCTGGTTGAGCTTCTGCTCCCAGGGAGTTTTGATTCCTTCACACTTCTCGTTGCCTGGACAGGCAAAGTGGGCTCCAAGGACCAGACAGAGCCCTCTGGTAAAGCACTGCAGGTGCTGACAGTGGCAGTGGGGCTGGTGGAAGCCAAAGTGGGAAGAGCCAGGGATGTGGGTGGACACTTAGCTTGACCACCAAAGCTTATTAACCCAGCATTTTCAAAGCTTATTTGACCACAAAACATTCTTTGTTCTTTTTCAAAGAACATCAGTTCATACACTGTGGCAAAGTTTGGATAAACCTGGTTCAGATACTTAGCAGACATACATGTAAAACCAAAAAGTGAACTTGGTGCTTATGTTATAAGCAGAATAGAAGATAAAGAAGACACTTGAAAGATGGAGGACAGTTGGCCTAGCACGATGGCTCATGCCTGTTAATTCCAGCACTTTGGGAGGCTGAGATGGTTGATTATGAGGTCAACAGATTGAGACTATCCTGGCCAACATGGTTAAACCCCATCTCTACTAAAAACACAAAAAATTAACTGAGTGTGGTAGCACATGCCTGTAATCCCAGCTACTCAGGAGGCTGAGGTAGGATAATCAATCGAACCAAGAGGCAGAGTTTGTAGTGAGCTGAGATTGCACCACTGCACTCTAGCTTGGTGACAGAGCAAGACTCTGTCTCAAAAAAAAAAAAGAAGAAAAAAAGAAAAAGATGGAGAAAAGTCTGCAGGGCATTGCCAGGCAGGGGAGCAGACCAGGCCTCCTCTTCCTGGAAGCCAATGACAGATTTGGCTCAGTGAAAGGAGGAAAATCTGTAATGACTGGGGCAGCCACTGACGGGATGAGGGCCCTGAACTTTCCAGTGGTGGAGGTGTTCTAGCAGCATCTGAGATTCTTTATGTGTGCTTAGGAAGGGATTGGGGAGGGGACATTTGATAGAAGCCTACACATTCTGGCTCTGAGATTGTGTGGCTTTAAGGTCTTCGTTTTGATTCTTCCTCCAGAGTTGAAGGGCAGGAGAGGGGAAATTCAGGGTTATTTCTCTTGCAATCACCATGCTTACTTGGCATTTCCAGAATTCACTTTCTCTCAGCTCCCCCTGGACAGTCTCTGTTGTAATTTAGTTTCTGCTTGAAGGCTCCAGCTTCTGAACTTTGGCCAAAAGATGAAAGATTCCCTTCAGCTCACAAACTAAATATTTCATTTACCCACCAGTAGGACTGGGTCCCCCACTATGCATTTGCCCATTGGCTGAAGGGAAACCTGTTTTTTCAGAACTGAGGTGGGAAGAGGGCGAGAGAGAAGAGAGGCCCACGGTCCTGAAGTCTTTGCCTGATTTGGCAAAGGCCATTCTCTTCCTTCCTTTCTTCTTCTACTACGACATGAAAAGTCCCACAAGAAATGTAGCCTGGGCTGAAATTCCCCAACTGTCTCAAGCCTCCAAATAGACAAGGAGGCTTGCAATTCTTCTGGCTTTTAACCTAGAAAGTTGTGCATTTCTGTTGATAAGAAATAATAGTTGTTCTTTGTTCAAAGAGTCAGAAAAATGAATTAGTCCCTGTGGTAGTGAAGATTTGGCTTAAATTAATCTTCCAAAGATGTGCCAAGAACATGAAAAAAATCCCAGATTAATAATGAAAAGAACTGAAGCAGTTGTCAGGGAAAAAAAAATGAAAGAAAATAAGTCGCTGCAATCCTCACCATCTCAGGAGCATTCCTTTCCTGCTCATTCCAGACCCTGGCAGAACAGCCCTGGGTCTGCAGTGTGGCTCCAGGACTCTTCCACCTTCCGACACTTCCCAGATGAGAACTGCCCTTTTGAATTTTAGTTGAGCCAAAGAAACAATTCTGGCTGGCTTCAGGGGAGATTAAGAAGTGGGTAGAGAGCTGTGCTTGTCAGCTACCTATCTTCCTTCAGCTGGATTTCCTGCATTCAATCTCTCGCTCTTTTTTAGAGTTAGGGTCTTGTTCTGTCACCCAGGCTGGAGTGCAGTGGCACAGTCATAGCTTACTGCAGCCTCAAACTCCTGGGCTCAAGCAATCCTCCCACCCCAGCTTCCTGAGTAGCTGGGACTACAGGTGCACGCTACCATGCATGGCTCTTTTCTTTTTCTTTTTTTCTTTTTTTTTTTTTTTTTTTGGTAAAGACAGGGTCTCACTATGTTGCCCAGGTTGTCTCAAACTCCTGCACTCAAGTAGTTCTCCTGACTCAGCCTCATAAAGCGTTGGGATTACAGGCATGAGCCACCTACCTGGCCTCATTCCCTGTTCTCTATCTCATTTGGTGTCATAGGAAACCATATCTCCCAGACTCCCTTGCTCCTTGGGACCAAGTGGTGTCATAGGGAATCATACCTTCTCTGTATTGACTGTGTTCTCTCTGGCTGTGACTGTGTCCCCTCCACAGCCTCTCCTTCCACCAGACAGTCTCTCCCTCCATTGCCCCAGGTTCTTTCCAGCAGCCCCTGCCATGGTTTTAGCTCCCCTCTGGAGGCCTGGCTCCTGGATGGTAATCCGCTCCTGCCATTGTCCTTGCAGCCAGTGGGTAATGGCGACTTCCTGCTCTTGCTAATTTCTGACTCTTCTCAATATTCTCTGCTTGGCTTCTTGGCTCTTGAATTACCAGCGTCACCAGTTCCCCATATTAAACTGCTGCTATTTGGAAGTCCTGAAATGGTTTCTGCTTTTCTGACTAAAACCCAATGAATATAGCATTGGGATGTGAACAAAAAATCCCTATTACCCTCCATTGGCCAATGAAAAGAAAAGCTGATTCCCTTAAATAAGTAGGCTGAACAGAAGCCATGCTGTGGGAAACCAGGATACAGGTCCACACCATGACCTGCAATAGCCACAGGGATCCTCAATGGCATGGTTCCCACAAACACAATCTCTCTCATGCCTGCTGAGATTATTACTATTACTTGCTATTATTATCCAGTTTTACTAAGAGGAAAAAGATCTTGAATTGACAAATAGTTTGAATTGTCAAACATCAATGTGGGATCTGGGCTCAGGCAGCTCAACTCCAGAGCTTTGCCCTTGAATACTGCACCACTCTGCCTCCTTGACATATTCTCAGTGTGGCCTGAAAAATAAGCATCACCCAAGGCCCTCTGTTTCTGATCTGCTCAGGCCTATCCTAGTTTCTTCAGCCTTTAAATAAAATGTAAGCTGAGGAAGAAGACAAAATGGGCTTAATTTTTCCATCTTAAATCTCATTTGACTTCTGTATTAGTCCATTCTCATGTTGCTGTAAAGAACTACCTGAGACTGGGTAATTTATAAAGAAAGGAGGTTTAATTGACTCACAGTTCCACAGGTTGTACAGGAAGCATGGCTGGGGAGGCCTCAGGAAACTACAATCATGGTGAAAGGGGAAACAAGCATGTCTTCATACGACAGCAGGAGAGAGAGAGAGAGAGAGAGAGAGAGGGAGAGAGAGAGAGAGAGAGAGGAGGGAGGTGCTACACACTTTCAACCAACCAGATCTCATGAGAGCTCACTCACTAGCATAGTAACAGCAAGTGGGAAGTCTGTCCCCATGATTCAATTACCTCCCTCCAGGCCCCTCCTCCAACACGTGGGGATTACAATTTGACGGGAGGTCTGGGTGGAGACACAGAGCTAAACCACATTACCTTCTAGCCAAGATAATTCTAAACCAGACCTGCTATAAAACGAAACAGCCCCAGGTCCAAAGTGCTTCGGTTATACCTGTAGAGACCCTTTACAGATAAAGACATTCTCACCAATCCTCTCCCTCTTTCACCATTTATATGAAAACTCCAATGGCATTTGCAAGACTGAGTGAGGTTAGGGGTAGACCCCACTCACAGAATGAAGCAAAGTTCAATACAGCGTGAGAGAATGAAGCCATGACTCTTGACTCATTAGCAAATGAATAAATGTCTCTAAACAGCTGGCAACAACTCGATGCAAAATCCTTTCCTTCCAAAACCATTTTAGGCTATAGACTAAAAGGCTGTGTCCCTACCTATTCCCTGGGAGCAAGGCCTCGTTAAGAAAATAACTTCGTTGTGTCCAAAAGTTTCTCACAATGACAAATTAACTAAGCTTTATATAAACGGTGGCCTTGGGAATGAGAAGGAACTAGGTTATTCCCAGCGAGTCTGCTCCACTGATGCAGGAAGCCTGTTGTCTTGTCCCGTATAGAGTGACTGGAAAGGCACAAAGCACCTAGTAGGGAAGAAAAGAATTTGCAAAAATTGAACTTGAGCTGATCTGATTTCTTACTGGGGAACTGTCGTCTGGTGCCGAGACTAGAAATGCCAACATTTGCTTCAGATTTTTATCATTATCACCATCATCACTGTCAACATCAACATTACTGTCTTCTGCCCCAAACGATATTTATTAAGTCTACTGGGTTAGCCACTTTGTTCTGGTAGCCACATACATTTGGGTAGTTAATTAGGAAATCTGGGTTCACATCTGGACTCAGATCAATCAAACATCTATCAAGCATTTTCTGGGTATCTGTGATGTGATAAATCACTGGCTCCAAGCCTCGCTGCACATTAGAATCATCTGGAAAGATTTAAAATATACCAATGCCTGGCTTCATTTCAGAATGATTAAATCTAAATCTCTGGTCATGGGACCAGGCATTCATACTTTTTAAAAAGCTCCACTGGAGACTTTAATGTGCACCTACTGTTGAGAAGAGCTGTAATAAGAGATGTGCTAGGAACTACGGAGGGATTTAAAAAGGAATCCCATCCTCTGACCTCTAGGCACTTACCGCCTAGCTAGGGAAATAAGATGTGGTTAAATAACAATGCATTGTATGTGTTAAGTAATGCAATATGACAACAATTCAAGACACAATTGAAATAAGACAACAATCCTTCAAAGCAGCAGGTAACTGACAGAGAGAGAGAGAGAGAGTGATCACTGGATGAGTGAGAGAAACAAAAAAAGTTCAGAAAGTGGGAAGATGAGAGTAGGTAAGAGCATTCGGGAGTGCTTTATGGAAGAATTGGAAATTGAGAACAGACCCAGAAGACAGTCAGAGAGCAGTTGGATCACCTCAAGCAGAAACAGTTTCAATTGTTCTAAAAGAGCAAATTGAACTTGCTATTTTCTGGAAGCAGTGGATAGATCAAGAATGTATTAAATGGTGCATTAGGAAGACAGAAGATAAAAAAGATGGGTTGTGGATATGCTTACTTTCCTGACTGTAGTCAGCATTTTGCTATGTATTTGTATATTAAACCACCATGTCATATACCTTAAATATGGATAATTGTGTTTAAAAAGGTTGGTTGTGGGCTGGGTTGAAAACGTCCCTGACTGCCAGCTATGTTGCTTGGCTTCTATCTTGTAGGAGAAGCTGCTGGTTTCTGAGCAGAGGTGAAGGAAGAGGCAGAAATGTTTGTTTCTTCACTGGGGGTTTGTATTTACAGTCAGCCCTCGGTATATGTGGGACATGGGTTCCGGAACCCCCACATATTCCAAAATCTGTACATACTCAAGTCCCTGCAGTTGGTCCTAGAAAACCTGAGTCTCCAAAAAGTGCCCCCACCTCCATAGTGGGTTTTGCATCCTGTGAATACTGTGTTTTCTATCCACATTTGGTTGAAAAAAAAAAGGCTGCTTATAAATGAACTGTGCAGTTCAATCCCATGTTGTTAAAGAGTCAACCATATAATATAATGAAATAGAGTATGGACTGGACTGGAAGGGAAGGGCCTGGGAAAAGAGGAGGCATCTAGGAGAGTGTGCGTTACCTTAAGAATGAGAAACTTGAATAAAACAGTGGCTGTGTAGGAAGGGAAAGATACAAGAGATGTTCTAGAAGATGAGCTTGTGGCCTGGGTGACTGAGTGGCTGATGCTGCTATTAACCAAACAAGGAAGGACAGCCAGCCTGGTATAGGGGAGGATCGAGGTTCGGGAAAGGTGGCCTGAAGTGAAACCATGGCTCAGTCACCTGCTGATCCAATTAGCTTAGGCTATGAGACTCAGTTTCCTAATCTGTACAATGGGACTAATAATATTTGCCTTGCATGCTAATTAGGAAAATTTGAAATAATATGATGACCACTACAGGACCTTGCACAGAGTAATAATAGCTCAGTTGGTATTATTATTAATGTATTTATTTGTGTACTCATTTTGTTTTTAGACAGGGTGTCACTCTGTCACCCAGGTGGAACTGCAGAGGTGCTATTTCGGCTCACTGCAACCTCTGCCTCGCAGGCTCAAGCGATTCTCCCACGTCAGCCTACTGAGTAGCTAGGACTACAGGTGTGTGCCAACCACCTGGCTAACTTTTGTATATTTTTTTTGGTAAGAACAGGTTCTCGCTATGTTACCCAGGCTGGTCTCGAACTCCTGGGCTCAAAAGATCCACCCATCTCAGCCTTCCAAAATACTGGGATTACAGGTATGAGTCACAGTGCCTCATCGGTATTATTTTTAGTATGAAACACAGGAAAAGACATTTGAAAGGACAGAGGTTAGGTAAGAAGTTGAGTTTTAAAAGGTAAAAGATTTATATCATTTGAAGAGAAACCAAAGTACTGAGTTGAGTTGAGTTTTAGACATGTTATATTTCCTGGATATCTTAGGCAAAATGTCTGGTAGGTCAGAGGAATATGGGCTCAGGATTAAAGTTTGGGTCTGAAATAAAGATGGCAGGATTAGACACAGTGGCTCACATCTATAAAAGCCCAGCTACTCAGAAGACTGAGGCGGGAAGATTGCTTGAGCCCAGGAGTTTGAGACCAGCTTGGGCAACATACTGGGACCCCCTCCCCCCAACTCCAAATTTAAAATAAAATAGAGGGCCAACTATGGTGACTCATGCCTATAATCCCAGCACATTGAAAGGCTGAGGCAGGCTGATTGCTTAAGCTTAGGAGTTTGAGACTAGCCTTGGCAAGATGGTGAAACCCCACCTCTACTAAAAATACAAAAAAAGAAAAAAAACTGCTGGGCATAGTTGCACAGGACTGTGGTCCCAGCCACTCAGGAGACTGAGTTGGGAGGATCACTTGAACCTGATAGGCAGAGGTTGCAGTGAGCCAAGATCGTATCATGGCAATCCAGCCTGAGTGACAGAGTGAGACTCCATCTAAAAAAAAAAAAAAAAGATTATAAAAATTGGACTCTAAAGATCTTGTTTCATTATTTCAAAAATAAAACAAAAAATATGTCTATTATCTACATAGAGGTGACAGCAGAAACTCAGAGAGGTGGGTGATAGAGAAACACATAGAGAAACGAGAAAAGAAGTTCAAGAATGGGTTTGGGTTTGGTATCATTCAGGAGTCTGGTTGTAAGTGACAGAACCCCAAATCAACAGCTTAAGCCACTCCTCCCCACCAAAAAAAAAGAGGAGGGAGAAATGTTCATCGACTTAAAATAACCAAAGGTACAGGCAAAGGTATACATTGTTTCCAACATGATTACCTGGTTGAATCCAGGGAGGGGCTCAAAAGATGTCAGGAATGCCATGAGGACTCTCCACTCTTCCTTCCTGGGATGGCTTAATTCTCAGGCATCTTCTCCTTGTGTTGCTGCAAAGATGCCCCTGAGCTTCATTCTATCAGTTTATAAATCTCAGCAGAGGCCAAGCAGGGTGGCTCATGCCTGTAATTCCAGCACTGTGGGTGGCTGAGTGGGGTGGATCACTTCAGACCAGGAGTTTGAGAGCAGCCTGGCCAACACGGTGAAACCCCATCTCTACTAAAAATACAAAAATTGGTCGGGCGTGGTGGTGCACGCCTGTAATCCCAGCTACTTGGAAGGTTGAGGCAGGAGAATCACTTGAACCCAGAAGATGGAGATTGCAGTGAACTGAGATCGTGCCACTGCCCAGCAGTCTGGGCGC
The DNA here is from genome assembly GCF_048565385.1 of Saimiri boliviensis. Classification (NCBI taxonomy): domain Eukaryota; kingdom Metazoa; phylum Chordata; class Mammalia; order Primates; family Cebidae; genus Saimiri; species Saimiri boliviensis. The sequence continues at coordinate 124,271,642 of NC_133449.1, forward strand.
CAGAGCGACTCAGTCTCAAGAAAAAAAAAGAAAGAAAAGAAATCTCAGTAGAAATAGAACATGTCTTTCCTAGCAGGCCAAAGCCCTCCTTCCTACAACTTTTTTTTTTTGTAAATAAAGTTTTATTGGAATACAGCCATGCACATTTGTTTATGTACTGTCTGTGGCTGCTTTAGAGCTGCAGCCACAGTGCTGTGGTTACTATAGAGACCATATGGCCTGTAAAGCCTGAAATATTTACTATTTGGTCCTTCACAGAAAAATGTTGCCAGCCCTGGCGCTAGAATCTAAGGCCGTAAGAGCAGAGACTTTTGTCTGTTAAATTCACGGTTGTATCCCCAGTGCTGGAAGAATGCCTGGTGGATGGTAGGCACTCAGTAGATACTTGTAGGATGAATAAAGGGGAAGTGAACACTGGTTTGGTATAAGGACTGATCCTAAACCAGAAAGGACATCAACATTTCCAGGGGATTGGCTGGAGGGGCTCGAGGAAGAGCCGAGGAGGAGAGGAGACTTGGGCAGAAGCCATGTCTCAGGAGCTTAGATTGGGTCCTGATCCCCACAGGACACCTGGAAAGGAATCTGGATGTCAAGAGGACTCCAGTGAGCTCCCCAAAAGCTTTTGCTGTTTCAGTAGACGCAGGCTGCTGAAAGGTGAGGCGGTGGAAACACCTAACATATGCCCCATTTTGGGACTTGGGTGAAGCAAACGTTCAGTAACCCCCATCAGATGCAAGGGGAATAGTCTTTTTTTCTGCATTCAGGATTTTAGGAGGGGTAAGAACAGGCCATGATTGGAGGAGTCTCTGCTTTTAAAATGCTTGGGTCCCTTGGGATCTGAGCTTGAGTTAACTCATGAGTGCCCAGACTGCTCCTCTTGACATCTGTCCCTCAAACAGCTGAGAGGCACACAGTACAGAGGCCAATATCACAAATAAAACCACACACAATAAGCAATAAAGCATCTCTGGTGTCTGCACTGACTAACTTACATTCCCTGCAGGAACCAGAGCTTTGGGCTTTTCCCAGTGGGTTTAACATCTTCTGAGTCTTTGTAATAAGCCCTGGGGGAATTGCCCTGTATGCTCTACCATAATTTAAAACAGAAAGTATAAGGGCCATTCCCCCTCCCCGCCACCAGCTTTTTTTCCTTGCATTTAACTCAAAGTCTCTTCTGCTAACTTCATCAGAGTATATTAATTGATGTCAAAATCACCCAACTCATTTCAGTTGTATTTAAATCCATTTAAACATTTGCCGAGTCAATTAAAGGCAGGATCAAGAGTTAAACAGTTCTATTCTTGAGAGTCAATTCCCTCCCAGAGGAATTCTTAATGTGCTATTTTTTTCTGTGTGAGTCTGAAGTGAGTTCAAGTTGGTGAGAGAAGCACCCAGCAGTCTTAGCACTCACTAGATATCTACAAATCCATTTTCCTCTCCCTTCCCAGCCCTTCCAAAATAGGCCTGGTGTTCCACTAGCCTTTGGTTCAGGTAAGTGGAATCGTGGAGGGACTGGACTCCCTGCGGGGGAAAGCAGTTTTAGCATAAATTCACTGCCTGGCCTTAGTATCCAAGGCCTCCCTCTGGCTGTTGTTTCAAATAAGCTTTTGCATTTAGGTTTTCTTTGAGAAAAGTTGTTTCAGCCGACATCCAAGCGTGGCATTTGAGGTTTTGTTAAGTCATTCCCTGGGAAGAGAGAAGATATTCAGCTGCTTCATAAAGGGTTCTCTCTGAAGGGTGCCATCATGATGTTCTCACCTTGGCTGGTGGCAGCTGCTCCTGCTGGTGTGATAGGAGCAGAGATGTGAACCCTTGAGTGGGGCCTCCCATCCCTCACTCTTTGACGGCTGATTCTTCTAGATAAACAGCGAGTCAGAGCTGGGCCCTGGCTTCACAGGCACCCTGGACCAGAGGACATGGGAGTGGGCAGAGAGCTCCTCCCGCTCCTACCAACCCTACTGTGCGCTCCCCTCCCCACGGGCCCGTTGATTGGCATGTCTCTCCTCACCCCACACAGTGTCGGCATATGCATACGCTTGTGTGCATTCGTGTGTGCTGAAAAAGCAAGAGGCTAACCTCAGGCTCTAAGAAATAAAAATCAGACCCATGAAAAGTGAGCGGGGAGGGCGGAGATGGGGGATGCTTTAGGCTCCAGTGAAGGGCTGGAGACATTTTCGAGCAGTCCGGCGTGTACCCGCTTGCTGCCGCTAGGGGCTGCTGTGGTTAGGCAGGAGTACCAAGAGCAGAGCTGTTTACAAAGACGGAAAACGAAAAGATACAAAGCAGTGATTATTTCAGTTCATGAATAATTGTGTGATTTCAGAGGATTTAGGGACTGCGCTTGGCCCCGACCCTCATTTTGCAAGTATGTGACTTCTTTCTTACACAGTGGCCCTGCCAGGATGGCTCCGTCAGAAAGTCCCCTTCGTGTGATCTGCAGACCTGCCGTTGACAGGTGCGAGCTGCTAGGGCTGGCACAGGCTGGGCTGGGCTCTCTGCTGTGTCTCCTACACAGTTCCTAGGGAGAACGAGCGCTTGTCTCAGGAGAAAGCTTCTGAGGATACAGACGGGTAGGGCGTTCTTAGTTCCAAGTCTCCGGTAACAAACGTGGAAGAGAACAAACTAGATTGGGGAGGCAAGGTATGATAGCACCTTTCTCAGATTCTGTAATTCTCCATGAGACTAAGACCCAGATAAAGAACTGTCAGTGCTTCAATTTAATTCATCTCAGCACTTATTGAGCACCGACTATATGCAGAACATCTTACTCTACTTATACAGTATCTATATATACTGTTTTAAGAGCTGGGTTAGAAATGTGGAGGGAGGGGTAGGGAAAGGGCAGAGAGGCTTTTAGAATCAGGGTCAACAGGAGCTGGAAACCTAAGAAAGGCCTGTAAATTGCATCTACTTAGTTTACCAGGAAATAGAAAATGAATGGAGGAAACAGTGAATTAAAGGGTAGGGTAGGGTGCATGCTTTACTTCCTGTGGCTAAAAAACAAGAAAGCTAGAAAAATGAATCCCTCCTGAAGAGTGATTTCCTCCATGTTGCTAAAAGGTCATGGTGGCATTGTTATTCTCATTATTTTTGTCATTCTTATCTTGAGCATTTTTTGCTAGTGTGAGCAATCGGCCACGAACGCCATGCATCATTGCTTATCAGTTTAGCACTTTTCAATCTGAAAAAAACAAAACAAAACAAAACAAAACCCTATTCCTCCTTGATTGGAAATAAGCCTGAAATCAACAGCATTAGTAATACGGTCTTCAAGCTGCACCGTTTCGGCGTGGACTATGGCACCCATGATTTGGCCCTTCCAGCTCCAGGAGAGGATGTGCACTTTTTGTGAGGGCAGAATGCAGGCAGGACTTCTGAATTCACTGTCTGCAGCCTTCCCCCGGGAGTAGACAACGCTGGAAGCAAAACAAACAATTTGGAACCATCACCACCAGATTCTCCTCATGTGGCCAGGCAGCCCTGATCTGGGCAGACTTTGGTGTTTTGTCCCCCAAAGAGGGTAGGGGATTTCAGAACACAGAGTCAACGTCAGGACCTGACTGTCAAGTGATAGGGGAGTAGTCTGGGACATGCTTACTTGTCTCTGAAGCCCACCCAGATGAGGAGACTTCTTTTTCTCTCTTTAACCTCCATAGTTCTCTAATGATAGTGCAATAAGCATTAGAGGAAATGGGTGGAATGAGTCTGGTTCATTATCTGACACATAGTAGGTGCTCAACAAATATGATTTCCTACTCCTCTTCTCTCTTCCCTGTGGACTTGCATTTCCCTAACCACAAGCTGTCAATTCAGTGAGCTCAAGACTGCAGCCCCATGTAGTCAGCTCAAGGGGCTGAAGGGCAAATTCCTTGGGCTCTCCAGGGCCAGATGGGGGAGCAGCCTCAAGGGGAATGTGAAAATCTAGAAGAAAATCTGATAAACAGAGAAATAAAATGAATGAAGAGGCTGTGGGAGTATGAAAAGACTTCATTTTGCTGAGAGTAACAGCACGGGGCTTTAAGTATTTTATGAGTTCTGCATGAGTTATGTATTTTCTGCCTATAAAGCATTTGACAGGTTTTAAATACATCAAACTGAGCAGATTTGTTGTGAAATGCAGTACACATAGGCTGAGTATTTTGGTACAATCATAGCCACCAGGAATGCTTTTTCTTCTTGTGTGAAAATACAAAGAGAAATACCTCCCCTTCTTTTGATCAGTTCTCAGTACAGAGATCTCTGGATTTACACAAATATAAAGATGAATTTGTATGTCTGTGAAGGAGTTCAGGAAATGCCACCTCCATATCTGATGCTTTGGTATTTCTGGTTACTTTGAACTGAAGGCACTTGGGGAACAGAAGATTTGGGATTTCTCTGAGCTCCCCTGATCTGCCTAAAGACTGATCCTCCAGAAGGAACTCAACTGTCATGAATCTTCTCCCTAGGAATCTTAGCAACCAGTGGAGATGAACCTGGGCCACAGGAGATAAGACTGGGGGTTGATACCATAGCCAGACTCTCACCTGCCCTTTTGAAGGCTGCTCTGAGACAACTTTTACTACCTGAGAGATCTTTTAGCTGCATAAAAACAAAACCTTTTTCAACTCGCTTTTCTTACCTTCACCCTCCCATGGCTTTTCTCTGCCAACCCTGAGAAACCCCAAACCCCTATTCCTTTCTATAGCTCAGGATATTATATAAGCTTCAATCATCTGGCCCTTCTTCAAGTCACATATGTCTGTGGGAATCCTTGTATCATATGTAAATGAATATCGTTTTTCTCCTGGGAATCTGTCTTATGTCAATTTAATTAGCAGCCCAGCCAAGGAACCTAGAATGGTGAAGGGAGCCATTTTTTACTCTCCTGCATCTGGAAATCACACCCTACCAGATTTCTCAACTTTGACTTTTTTATGAAAGGCTCAGCATATGGAGACTGTTAGAAATGGAAGCAGGCTGAAATAATTATTGACGTGAAAGGGTGCTTGGTGAACAGCAGCATCCACGCTGCCTGCAAGCCCATCGGCGATGCAGAATCTCACTTCTCCCAGACCTATTGAATCAGAATCTGCCTTTCAACCAGATCTCCAGATAATTCAAGAGCGTAATCAAGAAGGAGAAGCGCTTGTCCTTCAGCTCTGACCGATCCTTCTCACTTCCCCCGAAAGACAGCCAGCTCTCTGAAACTTTCCTTCTCATCAGCTGTCATAGAGCTTTCTGAAGCAGCGTGTAGTGAGAACCCTCTCTTCTCCAAGCAAAGCAATTAATGCATTCACTCAACAAATGTGTGTGGGGTGCTCATTCTGTGTTAAGTGTCCATGGGGAGAAAAGACACATGTGTGAGGACGCCTGCACTGTGGCCCATTCTCTTCCTTCTCCCAACTTCAGGTGTCTTCAGCCAGTTCTTGGAATGAAATGGCTTCCAGACCCCTTTGTCACTGCCCTTCAGCTCATCCATGTTGTCAAAATAATACTTTTAATGTGATTTCATTGAAAAACATATTTGACTGAATTTTCTTTGAATGGATATTTGAATAATAAGTCCCCCTTAAAATCTGGCACTTCAACAGGACCCTATGTTTCCAAGGTTGCCTGAAAAAAATGAGTAATTGAGGGAGATTTTTCCTTCCATGGTCTGGATAGAATTGCCTGAGAGTCTCGAGTGTGAACAACACCTCTATCTCTAAGTAGCTGTGTGTATGGTGAGTGGGAGGCATCCCTATCATGAAATGAGGCCCTCAGAGCACGTCACTAAGGTCCCTTGTGTTCCACATTTTATTCCTGATGCTGAAAGGAAGGAACAAGAAACGCTGCCACCTTCCACCCCTCCGCCCCTCTGTCCTTCCTTTCCACCATAGTTACTGAGCACCCCGTGTCAGGCACATCCCTCGGCCCTGGAGATGCAGCAGTGATATGCGCAAGCACAGTCTCTGCCCTCGCGCAGCTTCCATTCTAAAAAGAAAAGACTGAAAACAGAGGAACCCATAAACGAGAACCCTGACCTGCAGCATTCTGGCCCACTCATTTGGAAACCACCTTTGCAGAAGTTATAACAGTAAGAAAATCATGGCAGTGAAAGAGATACGATTTAACCCACTCTCCATCTTGCCTTTTCCTTAATTATTGCTGGGCTTTGGGGCCGAGATAACTTTGGAAGACATTTAGGTTATGGTTTAAATAATAATGGCCTTTCCCCCAAACTTGACTCCTTTTGTAAAGCTGATGAAACGCCATAAAGCCATGAGGGTGGAGGGGAGCCTGATTCTGCTAAGGTGCAGACATAGATTGCCAGCGATTCCTGCAGATAACATCACTATTGTAGATTGGCCTTTTGAGGTAGTTTTTCAGGTTGTTTCAGTGTCTGACACCTATGGCTCCAACCAGACCCACCGACCCCACTCCTGTGGCCCCACCCAGAAGCAATGCAGCGTGCAGGAGGACAGTTTCAATTCCCACCCCCCACCCCATATGATTTCATCTCTGACCCAACCAATCCGCAGCAAGCACTCATTACCTGGCCACCCACCCTCACTTCTTCTGCCAAACTGCCTTTGAAAAACTCCTAACTTGAGCCTTCAGGGGGATCGATTTGAGTAATAACTCCGTCTCCCATGTGGTGTAACCGGCCTCAAGTCAATTAAACTCTTTCTTTACTGCAATGCCATAGTCTTAGCTGTGCAGTGAGCAGGAACAACCTGTTGGGCAGTTATAAGACTAAGTGTTATTGGAAAGGGAATGAACTAGAGGAAAGTGCAATCACCTTTGCAGAATCATGACAGAGACAGTGAAGGAGATCTAACTTAACTGACTCCATCTTGCTTCTAACTGTCCTTGTTCGTTCCTGGACATAGGCTGAACTAACTTTGGGAGAAACTTAATTTATAGTTTACAGAGTAAGCAAAGACGACGACAGCCCTTTCTGAAAGCGGAACTCCTTCTTGCCTGGGGACTAGATTGCCTTTGTAGGACTAATATTAGCCCCAAGATTAGAGATTATGGTTTAGGAGTCATAGGACTGGAAGCTACAAGATTCTGACCCTCCCTACACGTTCCTAAGATCAGTGCTTGAGGTATTTTGCAGACCCTGCACTTGCTGGATCAGCTGGCCCCACCCAGATCAAGTAAACCGGCTCATCTGATCTGTGGCCCCCACCCAGGAACTGACTCAGCACAAGAAGACAGCTTCGACTCCCTGTGATTTCATCTCGGATCAATCAGCACTCCCGGCTCACTGGCTTTCCCCCACCTACCAGGTTATCCTTAAAAACTCTGCTCCCCCAGTGGTTGGGGAGGCTGTGGGAAGCAGAAAACTTCCTCTTTAAAGTTTCCTTTCTTGTTAAAGAATAAATTATAAGTATACTAGTAACTCTTTGTTAAGCCCTATCCTATGTAGCAGTTAGACATGCCATGCTTACAGGCACGTAGTACATCCCGTGTCCTTTTACTTCAACCAAAATATCTGTGCTGGACGTGCTCACAGGCATGTCCCAGCTCTCCATTGCTTTTACCTGTCTAGAAAAGTTTTAAGTTGTTAGCCAATCGGGTTTTAGTTTAAATTGTGAGGTCCGGCTCCAGCTGAAGGAGATCAGACAGAACAGTAAGGACAACCCCAAATGTGTAAGAAATAAATATGTCTGTTTTCCTTTGTTCATTGTACTCTCATGGCAAGATAGCTAGTGAGGGTACCCTTCCTACATTCCAGGAAGTAAAAGTTGCGTTGCTGAAAGACCCATTGTCTCAGTGCTCTTTTTTCTTTGTGGTGCCAAGCATCTGTTTCCAACAGAGGCTTATTTGAGTAATAGTAAAACTCCAGTCTCAGGCACAGCTGGCTCTGTGTAAATTACTCTTTCTCTATTGCAGTTCCCCTGTCTTACGAATTGGCTCTGACGAGGCAGTGAGCAAAGTGAAACTCTTGGGCAGTTGCCAGAGGGCAGGAGGTGAGACAGGAAAACAGGGTCTGGAGACAGGGAGCATAAGGCCAATTCACACTTCAGCTATGACAGGAAATATGACAGGAAATATCATCTCCATAGGGCATACACCAAGAAAATGACTTTGTAACTTTACTTCATCCTCTTCATTTACATAGGGCATACCCCAAGTCAAGGGTAAACTCGCCAAAATTTTGTAACAGAGCCTTTGAGCCCTACTCAAAGGCTCTGAGCCCTACTGAAAAAAAACACATGTGGAGGGGCCACATATGCATGTGTTTACTGAAGTTGCGTGCATGCTGAGGCCTACTCCCACACTGTGGAGTGTACTTTCATTTTCAGTAACTCCCTTCATTCCTTTCTTGCCTTGTTAATGCATTTTGTGCAATTCTTTGTTCAGGATGCCAAGAACCTGGATACCCTCCACCAGTAACAGAGGTAAGGACTTGCTTCTTCACTTGCTGTGGCCCTACCCATTGTGCTTACTCATCTCTGTTTTGCAAGCAGCCTTCTTTAAAAGGTGGGAATGAATAAAGTAAAATAAAAGCCTTTTGGTTTCTGCCAGACTCTTTCACTTACCACCAACTTCCACAATGAGCAACTGTATTCTCTTTCTTCTGCTGTAAGAGTGTCAGCAGTGGTGAATCCATACAGGTCTGCAGCAACTCGGTTCTCACCTCTTCAGAAGAAAGAATTTGTCTGAGGGGCATAAGGCAGAGTAAGAGACTGAGGCAAGTTTTAGAGCAGGCATGAAAGTTTATTTAAAAAACTTTAGAGCAGGAATGAAAAGAAGTAAAGTACACTTGGAAGAGAGCCAGGCGGGTCACTTGAGAGATCAAACACGTAGTTTGACCTTTGACTTGTAGTTTTATATGCTGGCATGCTTTAGGGGTCTTGTGTCTCTTGTCCTCTGATTCTTCCCTTGAGCGGGCTGTCCACATGCACAGTGGCCTGCCAGCACTTGGGAGGGGCCACATGTGCGTGTGTTTACTGAAGTTGTGTGCATGCTCACTTGAGGTATCCTTTCCTTACCTGGTGAGTGCTCCTAGAGGAAGGTCACATACCAGGTAATCTCCATTTGCCTCTTAGTGCACATGCTTGAGTCCACTCGCCCAACTCCTGAGATCTTATCAGAAAGCTGCTGATCACCAGCTTCAGGTATTTTCTATCTATTGGGAGACTGCTTTTCCCTGATGGTGGCTGTGACTAATGATTATTTTAGAGAGACAGTTTAATAACCACTGGACCATCACCTGATGGTTGCCTGACATTGCTGGTAGAGGGGCCCCTTCCTGCCCTGCTTATGTCTGCCTAACTACCTACTCAAATAAAAGAAGCCAAAAAAGGAGAGAAAGATGCATGCTGATGGGCAGCCCCAGGAGTGGACGTTCTGCCCCCATACAGAGTCCAAGGGTGAAGGATTCAGGCGTAACTCTCAGACATTTCCCAGGCAGGCACTTCCAAGCATCTCTTTGCCACAATAGCAGTGAGAATTGGAGGGTAGCCTTTCTACAGGGAGCCTGCCACTCTGCTGGTGCAGGTAAGTTTTTTGCAGGAGGAAATGACATCTTGAATGAGCTCTGTGGTAGAGATGCATCTCTGGAATGTTCCTATACAAAGCCTGTGCCCCTAGACAACCCCAGCTTAATGCAGCCTTTAGACCAGGGTCCTCCAGGGTCCTGTCTTAGTCTGTTTCTGCTGCCACAGAAAAATACCAGAGATGGAGTAATTTACAAATAATAAAAGTTTATTTCTTCATCCATCTCCAAAAGCTAGGAAGTCTGAGGCCAAGCAGCCAGCAGATTTAATACTCTCTCTCTGCTTCATTGTTGGTGTGTCTTCCAGAGAGGGTGAATGCTGTGTCCTCACTTGTGGCAGGATGACCAGCCAGCTCTCTGAAGCCTCTTTAGAAAGGCATTAATCCCGTTGGCAAGGATGGAGCCCTCATGCCTAATCATCTCCTGCCATCACTTTAGGATTTAAGTTCCAACATGAATTTTGGATGGATGCATACGTTAAAATCTTAGCAGCCACCAATCCACCATCCTGGAGACCCCAAAAGCATCTCATGTGATTCACTGATGACTGCTGTGCACCTGCCACATTCAGGAGCTTCTCACCTGTAGCTGCACAGCCCAGGGAGGAAGGGAGGATCTATTCCTCTCTGCCCCCTTTCTAATTTCTTGGCTGTCCATTAGGGCCCCAATGAAGTATGGGACTGGAGCTTTGGAAAGATTATGAGTCTGCCAAACCTCTTTGCATCAGTTGGGGTTCTGGCTGTGTGTAAGAGAAAGCAACTTTAGCCTCTTTATATAAATGAAGATGTAACAGGCAGGAGCTGTTCCACCACAAAAGAGGGTGCCATGGCCCTACAACCCCCACCGCTGTCACGATGAATGACCTCTAGCCATTTACATTTTTGCTTTTACCATTTCCTCAACATTCAAAGTCTGTGGGGAAGACACCTCTCCCAACTGTTCTTGGATGGATTTGGCTCCCTTCGTCTCTGCGGTAAAAGTGAAATTCTAAAATTATTCTACACCAAGATTACCCGCAGTGGGGAGGGAAAGGAGATAATTCCCTAATGGGAAAGTGGTGGGCTATTAGGGAAAGGGATGGATGCCAGGCAACCAAAGATGATAGGGGTCCACTACCGAGCTGGCCCCAGCCTCCACCTTGCAAAAGGCAATCAAAAGAAGCACACTGTGGAAGGTGTCTAAATTCTCCTAGTTTTATCTTTTTTGCCTTTTTTTCTTTTATTGTATTTTGAATGTAATAGAGGCAGCATCACATAGAAAAATCCCCCTGGACTAGCAGGTACCACCAGCCCTGCATGTCCCAGCTTGGTGCCCTCTTCTGTGAAATGGGGTGAGTCCCATCAACCTCATTTCACAGAAGAGGACTGAGTTTCCTCATTCAGCTTCTCAGAGTTGCTGAGAGGCTGAATGAGGAAACAGGTGTGGACGTTCTTGAAGAGCAGAGCACGTTCTGCAGTTGAGAGATACGAAGCTTGCTCTGAATGGGCCAGCTGTGCTTGATCACCAGCTTTTCATTTCCTTCCACCCTCACTGCCTTTTTATTTGCTTCGACTCTGATTTATTTGGTTAGTTTCGCCCTGCTTTATTCTGCAGAGGGTTTGGCTTTCAGGTGGCAGGATTTCCTTGTTAGTTCCCTGCCAGGCCAGTTTGTCTCACTTCCTGGCCTCTGGGATTTCGTTGGGGCTTTTGTCCTCTTCCTTTGCATTCTACATGCAGCTGCTCCAAGAGCTGGGGCAAATGTGGGGGTGACCCTCTGGTGGGCAGCCTTCCTCCAGCACCCACAAAGGACCAGTCCAGGGGACCTTTTCCTCCTGCAGAGTCACTGCCCACTCTAACACATGGTCCTACTTTCCCTCCTCTTTTCTCTTCTTCCCTTCCTCCTCCTTCTTCCCCTCCCCTTCCTCCTGTTTCTTTTCCTTCTCCTCTTCTTCCTTCTCTTTCTCCCCTCCTTCTCCCTCCTCCCCCTCCTCCCCCTCCTCCTCCTCCTTCTTCCCCTCCCCCTCTCCCTTTTCTCTCTTCCCCTCCTCCCCCTCCTCTTCTTCCTTTCCCTTCCTCTCCCCTCTCTCCTCCTTCCTCCCCCTTCCCTCTCTCTCCCCCTCCTCCCCCACCTTTTCCTCCTGCTAAATGCAGCTACATTTGGACCCCTGCAACCCAGCAGGCTGAATAAGATGCTGGCAACACCTTTGTCCTCTCTGGCCCCAGGGGCTGGTTGTGACATACCTTCCTAATCTATTGCACTCCAATACCATATCCTTCAGATGTCACAGTAGCAGAGATTTTCCACAGGAGAATCCACCAGGCCCAGCTCATTATCATTTTAACCTAAGGGGGATCTTTTAGCAATTAATACCTCTGGTTTAGAAAATTTTACTTGAAATTCATAAATATTTTCACTTTAATGACAATTTTTTTCTTCCTAAATTCAAGTAAAATTAAGTTTATTTGTAAAAGTAGTATGCATCACCTACTTCAGAGAAATGCATTTTAGTTGATTCGTCTGCCCTCCTATCTGTATATATGCAAAAGAAAAAGAGGTGTTTGGAGTGATATTCTTGCAACTTTTAAAATAGTCACTTTTTATTAACGATACCTATTTCTGGGGGTGAGATTCAGGGTAACTCTTTTACTTTCTTCCTTATAGATTTGACATTGCTTAAAATCTTCATAATAAAAATTATTAAAAATACAATCATTACTCTCAGAAAAAGCATTCATCCTATAGAAGAGAACTCTGGGTTAATTGGAAAATCTGCTATATAAATGAATAATTTAACATGGATTCTAGGTACCATGCATGATTATTCATGTTTACATAGACTATTTGATTATATCTAGAAATCTTGCTGATATAACTCAAATATGTATTTTTTAAGTTTAAAGACTTCCAATTTGGGAGTTCCTTCGTATGTTAATGGATGGCAGTGTCATTGTTACAGTATGACATTTGGGAATCCCTGATCTATGCTGGGGAGCAGAGCTGGGGATAAAGCTGGGGAAGAGGGGGAAGAATGAACTCTCTGTGTTAAAAGCAAATGAATGTATTATGATCGGTACCGCTGGAGTGCCACATAAAGGGAACAGGCAACGAATTAATGACGTGACAGAGCAGCCGCATGGAAAGGTTCCTGTCAGAGTGACAGCAAGCCTAGCATTGTGACTTAAGGCCCTGTTTTTATGCCTCGACCACCTCCAGTTTGGGCTTGATGTAGTGACAGCCTCATGCTTTAAGACTCTCACTTGTTCAAGTTATTTTTCCCCAGGTGGCAATTTCTCTGCTCTCAATTCAGGGAGAGTGAGCGAAGAGCAAGTGGGTTTTGGGAAAAGGCTAGCCCTGTGGGAGTCAGAGTGGTAATACACTGCTTTTCCTAATTCCCAGCCCCTACTAAGAAAAATCATGGAGAAAATGGATAATGTGGTACCCTCTATAAAAGCAGGCAGTTTTAAATTTTAATTGATCTGGAAAAATTACATATTCTACAAATTTATGCCATCATTCTGCCCCAAGCCCAGACATTGCTGCTACCAAAGCACAGGGACTTTAAATTTAAGCTGTAAAACAGGGAACAAATGACCCACATTCCCTGTCCATTTCTACTTAAACCATGGGAAACTTTTGAAATTGCTTGCCAGAAAAAAAGATAATGCATGTATACATAATTACCCATGGAGAAATATAGGGCATTATTTTGTGTGTATTTTAATATAAATTATACTGTATATAAGCATATAAATGCGTGTAAAAAGGTCTGTAAATCCTGACTCATAACAATGGTGGCCTTAGGCAAAAGGAGGAGACCATGTTAGGCATAGGGAGAAAAGGGACCTTAGCAAAGAGATGTTTGTGATGTTCTCACCTCTATTCTTTATCTCTGCCTCCTTTCCTTCCTTTTGTTATTCTTTTTAAAAGACATGTAGTCATACTTTACCTCCACAACTAAAAATTATTTTTAAATATTTTGGAATAATACTCTGCAGAAAAATCTAATTGAGTTCAGTTATACACTTAATGATTCCTAGTCAAATTGCTTCTTTGATTGTTTTAAAAGCTGATTTCTGCAGAGTAGGTATGTTCTGTGATGCAGTTGATCTCATATCGTCACTGGGATGAATGTAAATGTCAGAGAGATCATGTTTGGATCTGATATTTTTACCTGAATAAATGTTACTTGCAGCTGAAAAGAGCAAAGATTCTGTTCCTGAGTGGCATGCAGTAATCACTCAAAAAATGCTGAATGCATGAAATGGAGGGATGGATGAATGGATGGATGGATGGATGGATGATGGCTGGTTATTGGATGGATGGATGGATGGATGGTAAATGGATGATGAATGATTGAAGGGCGAATGAATGGATGGTGGGTAAATGGATGTATGGCAGATCAATGGATGGATAATGAATGACCAGATGGATGTATGGTGGATCAATGGATGGATGATGGGTGTATGATGAATGGGTGGGTGGATGGATGGTGAACAGATAGATGGATGGATGGTGAACAGATGGATGTATGTATGGTGAATGGATGGATGGATGGCAGATCAATGAATGAACGGTGGGTCAATGGATGAATGATGGAATCAATGGATAGATGTATGGATGGATGCATGGTGAATAGATGAATGGATGGTTTATCAATGGATGGATAGTGGAATCAATTAATGGATGGTGAATGGATGGATGGATAGGTGGATGGTGAATGGATGGATAGATGGTGGGTCAATGGATGGATGGATGGATGGTAAGTGGATGGATGAAGGATCAATGGATGGATGGTGAATGGATAGATGAATGGTAGATCAATGGATGAATGATGGAATTAATGGATGCATGGATGGTGGGTCAATGGATGGATAGTGGATGAATGGATGAATTAATCGGTGTGAGAGACAATCACTGTTAGATTAAGGATTACCTTGGGCACAAGTTATATAATTTTTTTTTTTTAAGAAAGTTAAAGCTCTTTCTCACCTTTGGCCAATAGGTGGATTTGATAAAGGCAATATTTTTTGCCTTATGAAAATCAGCCCAATGAGGAGTTGAACAAGATGATCTTAGTCTAACACAAGCTGAAGCTGAGATTTTGTAGGGGTGCCACAAGGGAGCAACAAACTGTTTTCTTCTTTCTCAACAAAATGAGGGGAAAGCATACAAATAAACACTGAAATCATTTAGAATTTTAGCAGGATGATTACACAAGGCACAGGGAGAACAATGGTGCCCAGAGGGGCAGCAAAGCAGTCAGGAAAACTGAATCCGCTGCATAAATACGGGTTGTTATTCCGAAAGGGACAGCTAAAGAAGACAGTCACTGGCAGCCAAGTCTTCTCTCCACCTCAAATACGATAATGGAACCAATAATCCCATAAAAAGAGGCAAGAGACTCATCTTCTCACATGCACTCAATGAAATGAGAATGGAAAAAGCCATTTTTGCTTGACCGGTGTGATGTCTTTCCTCAGTGACCACCTCCTGCTCCCTCGCCTTCCACTTCCCAGCTCAGGGTCACTGCCCTCTCCTCTCCACAGTGGCTGTTTATATTTTGGCAGCTTCAGATGTGGAGAAAAATGAAGACTGAATGTGTAATTTAAAACTTTTCTCCTGTGTTTGCACTACCAACCCACCCTGTCCTAACGGACTGTCCCCATCCCACCTAAAGGGGGACCCAGTCTTCAGCCCTGGCTGACTGTTCACCTGCCAGTCTGGTGTCACAAAATCTGTGCACCTGTTCATTTGCTTCAGGAACAATCATTATCTTACCCTTTATTTTTCTGAATTTTATATTTCTTCAGGGTTGCTATTCAGCTTGCAGTAATTACTCCAGTGGCAAAGCTGTGCCATTCCCTAGCTTTTAGGACATTGTTTGGTTTTTCTTATTTCATGACTCCATGATTTTCCAGAGGTTACTTTGCAAACAAAATCTCTTCTTTGAGTTATAGAAAGCTTTCAGCAAGCCTCTTGCCAAAAATCATCTCCTGCCTTATGCAGGAAAGAATCTTTCAGGCCACAGCGGGAAAAGCTTGGAGTTGTGTGGATCTGAGGCTTTCCAGGAACTACTGGGCATTAGCACTAAGGGAACGTCAGAAATTAATGGGCACAAGAGGGAAATGGGTTTACCTATTTCATACAACCATCTAAAGAGGGCAGACTGAGGCTCTGGGTCGAAAGAAGGAAGGAGGAAGAAATGAAGCCCCTCTTCCTCCCTCCCTGCTCCCTCCCCACAAAAGAGCTGGCAGTGATTGACTTTCTATGTGTCATAGACGCATCTCTGCTTAAAACACATGCTGTCAAATGTGTTTTTCTGTGCCTTGAAAAATTCTGTCAAATGCCATAAGCCATTCTGTCAAGAAAACTCTGTTTTTAATGGCTTTGCCTTGGCTGTTTCGTCTTCAAAGCATTAACCTCCTTCACTGGCTGTTGGCCAAATGTGAAGGAGGAAACAGATGCTCTGGTTGGTCTTCCCAATGACTGACTGTGCTATTTGGTGATACACTAAGCCTCAGGTCTCAAACTCAGATGCCTGTGAGGGCCAGGCAGGTGACATAAATGAGCAAAGCAGGCCTGATAGGAACTTTGGCAAAATGAACTGTCCCTGTCCCACCTACAGGGGGAACCCAGTCCTTAGCTCTGGCTGACAGTTGACCTGAAGGTCTGGTGTTGCCAAATCTGTGCACCTGTTCATTCGCTTCGGAAAGAGTCTTGCCCTGTATTTTCTTCTGAGTTTTCTATTTCTTCATGTTGCTGTTCAGCTTGCAGTAATTACTCCAGCGGCAAAGCCGTACCATCCTCCATCTCTTAGGAAATTATTTCGTTTTCCTTATTTCATGACTTTAAAATGTGATTTGCCAGAGGCTACTTTATCTCCCCCTTCGCAATAACTTACTTGCGGACAGGCACTTAACCCAGCCTGAACCAATTCTAATACTTCATCCTCTTGGCCATAGTGATTGATCCAGGCCCTGGGCGTGTGACCCGTTCAGCATTCTTTCCTGTACTCTCTCTTTTTTCTTTGTTAATTGGAGCTTGGGAGCAGGAGCCTCATTTTCACTGTAAGCCCAGGAGGGTGTCAGCTAAGGAGTAATTGGCCCTGACTTCAGCCTTCAGGAAGAAGCCAGCCTCAGGGTTCTGGGGGCCCAAAGAGATCACAGATAAAGTCCTCAGGGCACTGAAGTTTCCAGCTTCAATTGTTTCAGAGAGATTTCTCTTTCTTTTCAAGGTTTGGAAACAAACTGCACCTTTCTGCCTATTTTGAGTTGAGCTTCTGTTACTTGTAACTCAAAACACCCTGACAGATGTGAACTCTGGAGCCAGACTACGACTTGGGTTCAGTCTGCATCTGACACTGGCCACTGTGCAATCCTCAGAAGTTCATTAGCCTCTCTGTCTCATTGTCCTTATCTGTACAGTGGGAATAACAATAGAACCTACCTAATGTAATTTCGATATTTGTCTCCACCTAAATCTCCTGTTGAAATGTAATCCCCAATGTTGGAGGTGGAGCCAGGTGGGAGGTGTTTGGACTATGAGGGCAGATTCCTCATGAAAGGCTTGGACCATCCCTCAGTAATAAGTGAGCTCTGCTCTGAGTTCACACGTGCTATGGTGGTTTGAAAGGGTGTGGCATGGCCAGGTGTGGTGTGCAAACCTGCAATCCCAGTTACTCAGGAGACTGAGACAGAAGGATTGCTTGAACCCTGGAAGGCGAAGGTTACAGTGAGCCAAGATCGCACCATTGCACTCCAGCCTTGGCAACAGAGTGAGACTCTGTCTCAAAAAAAAAAAAAAAAAAAAAAAAGAGGCCTAGCACAGTAGCTCATGCCTGTAATCCCAGCACTTTGGGAATTGGGGGAAGGTGGATCGCCTGCTGTTAGGAGTTTGAGACCAGCCTGGCCAACATGGTGAAACCTGGTCTCTATTAAAAATATAAAAAATGGCCGGGCGCGGTGGCTCAAGCCTGTAATCCCAGCACTTTGGGAGGCCGAGGCGGGTGGATCACAAGGTCAAGAGATAGAGATCATCTTGGTCAACATGGTGAAACCCCGTCTCTACTAAAAATACAAAAAATTAGCTGGGCATAGTGGTGTGTGCCTGTAATCCTAGCTACTCAGGAGGCTGAGGCAGGAGAATTGCCTGAACCCAGGAGGCGGAGGTTGCAGTGAGCCGAGATCGCGCCATTGCACTCCGGCCTGGGTACCAAGAGCGAAACTCTGTCTCAAAAAAAAAAAAAAAAAAATATATATATATATATATATATATATATATATATATATATATATAATTAGCTGGGCATGGTGGTGGGCACCTGTTATCCCAGCTACTCAGGAGGCTGAGGCAGGAGAATTGCTTGAACCCAGGATATGTAGGTTGGAGTCAGCTGGGAACATGCCATTGCACTCCAGTCTGGGTAACAGAGCAAGACTGCATCTCAAAAAAAAAAAAAAAAGAAAGAAAGAAAAAAGGAAAAGAAAATGTCTGGCACCTCTTGCCACTCTCTCCCTTGCTCCGCTTGGCCATGTGACATGCCTGCTCCCCTTTCACCTTCTGCCATGATTGTAAGTTTCCTGAGGCCTCCCCAGAAGCTGAGCAGATGCCAGCACCATGCTTCCTATAAAGCCTGAAGAACCATCAGCCAATTAAACCTCTTTTCTTTACAAATTATATAGGCTCAGGTATTTATTTTTAGCAATGCAAGAACTGCCTGATATACTACCTTATATGAATGCTGTGAGGGTTGAAAGAGTCAGTACATATAAAGCACACAAAACATATATTGTTATCAAAGTGTTGAGCAAATGACAAGAAATGATTACACACCCCAGAACCAGGGACCCAATCTGTCTGTGACTGAAGAGCCACTTCTGCTCAAAGACAGTTTGAAACCTAAAAGGTAATTCCTCTTCTATTAGTGCTTCATCTTCAGAGAGGAATAGTAACTCCACATCAGAAGGATGTTTCTCTTTTCCTTTCCAAGAGAGAAAGAAAAAAGAACTTCATAAAATCAAATTCATGTTTCATCAAGAAATTCAAAGACAAAACTAGACAGACAGTCCAGAATGAGGTAGAATTCATCAATATTCTGAGAGGGATGGAAAGTTGAAGCGATAGTAGAGTCATTATAATACATTTAAACACCAACCACAAAGAGAAATTACTAATGGGTGAGTGTAGGTATAATTTAATGCTCGCGTTTTTGAGAAAAATCCAGCAGTGACAGGTCTGTAATTTTGACTTCAGTAGAGGAGGTAATGGAAATACCGTTCAGGCTTGGAGAAGCAGAGTGCTGTGAAAGTTATTATTTAATTAGAGATTGTAAGCACAGATTCAAAGGAGAGAAGAACTTTCATTTTGTTTGCAGTAGGTTTGTTGGCACCTCAAAGAAATGAAGAGGCAGCTGGGAAATGAGCTAACAACTTCTCCAAGAGGTGCTACCTGAAATCCAGGTCATTGTGAGAACCTAGGGCCCTGGGTCCAAGGAGGTCTTCCCTGCAAGCTACCTTTATCATCTAGCACCCTTGGTGCTGGTCTCAGCAGAAACAGTGATGCCTTCAAAAATAGGAAAGAAAAGGACAAAATCGAGCAGTTATTTTTATGTTTTAGGAACGGAACTGAAAAAGGAAGAGATTAAATGAATGTCGAAGTGATTGTAGTTTTGATAGGACGATCAGCATCTATTATTAAAGTATTAGGTTGAGGCTTCGGAGCCAGGAAGTGATGTTGCCCCTCCTGGGGGTCTGCAGGAAGAGATGTCATGACTGTCCAGCAGACAATGCCAGAAAAATTGGTGAGATGGTCCATTTAGGATGGAATTTATGGCTATTTTGCCCACTGCCTCCGCAACACAGCACATCACTGTGAGTTATATTAACATTTATAACTCAAACATGGGTTTTGGCTGTCACAGAAGGTTTTGGCACTAAATCCCTTTAGAGACAAATGAGGATTTCATGCAAAATTTGTGATTTCTGGGAAGTCCTCTTCATTAAAATGGTGGGAAAAAACAAGTTAGAAGGCTAGGAAGTGGCTGTTTGACATCAGTATTTTTCCAAGAGTGGGCTTTTAAAAAAGGCTTTAAAAATGTTATTTCCAGGCCAGAAATCTTCTCTCAGAGGATTAGAAAAAGGGTGGCTCACCAGCCCCAAATTTTATTTTATTCACTCTTAGTTGAAAAGAGACAGTAAATCACACACCTGTGCATTCCATGGGTCAGTCTAATCAGCACCATGACAACCTGATCTGTCCACAAACCTTGGGATCTCGTGCCCAAAAGTATTTTTAGGTTGTCTTGAAGGGCAACAATCTTTTTCCTGTTTTATTATCATTTTAAGTGATACATAATAATTGCACATATTTATGGGGTAGAATGTAACATTTCAGCACATGTATACCATGTGTAATAATCAAATAGAGGTTATTAGTATCTCTGTCACTTCAAACATTAAACTTTTTTGTGTTTCGAACATTCAAAATCTGCTCTTCTAGTTATCTGAAAGAAAACAATAAATTATTGCTGATTATAGTCACATTACAATGCTATAGAACGCTAGAGCTTATTTCTCCTATTTAGCTGTAATTTCGTGTCTGTTAACTAATGTTTAACTACACCTCTGGTAACCAGTATTCTACTCTCTGCTTTCATGAGATCAACTTTTTTAGCTTTTGCTAGGAGTGAGAATATGCAGTATTTGTCTTTCCTGGTTTGTTTCACTTAACATACTATCCTCCAGCGTCACCTATGTTGCCATGAATGAGAGAATTTCACTATTTTTATGGCTGAACAGTATTCCATTGTGTATATACACCACATTATCCACACACTTGTTGATGGGCATTTAAGTCGATTCCATATCTTGGCCACTGTGAACCATGCTGTAACAAACATGGGAGTGCAGGGAACTGCTTGACATACTGATTTCCTTCCCTTTGAATATACACCTAGCTGTGGGACTGCTGGATCATATGGTGGTTCTATTTTTAGTTTTTGAGAACTCTCCATATCATTTTCCATAATGGCTGTGCTAACTGATTTACATTCCCACCAACACTGTATAACAGTTCCTTTTCGTCTGTATCCTCAGCAGCATTTGTTGTTGTTGTTATTATTATTATTATTATTATTATTATTATTATTATGTCTTTTTCAGAATAGCCATTCTAGCTGGGCTGAGATGTTGTTTTATTGTGGTTTTAGTTTGTGTTTACCTGATGATTAGTGATGTTGAACGTTTTTTAAATACACCTGCTGGCCATTTGTATGTCTTCTTTTAAGAGATGTCTATTCAGCTCATTTGCTCATTTTAAAATCATATTATTTGTTTGTTTTTTTCTGATGAGGTAGATTCTGGATTTTAATTCCTTGTCAGATGAACCATTTGTGAATATCGTCTCCCATTCTATTGTCATCTTTTCACACTGTTGATTGGTTTTTGTTTGCATGAAGAAGATTTTTTAGTTTAATATAATTCCGCTTATCTATTTTTCCTTTTGTTGCCTGTGCTTTTGAGGTATTTTTCATAAGATCTTTGCCCAGACCAATATCCTAGAGCATTTCACTTGTGTTTTCTTCTAGTTGGTTTATAGTTTCAAGTCTTACATTTAAGTTCTTGGTCAATTTTGATTTGCTTTTTGCATATGGTGAGAGAAAAAGGTCTAGTTTCATTGTTTTGCATCTAGATGACCAGTTTTACAGGTACCATTTACTGAAGAGACTGCCCTTTCCCCAGTGAATGTTATTGGCACCTTTGTTGAAAATCAATTGGCTGTAATTACATGGATTTATTTCTGGATTCTCTATTCTGTCTCATTGATCTATGTGTCTGTTTTTATACCAATACCATACTGTTTTGGTTACCATAGCTTTGGAGTGAATTTTGAAATCAGGTAGTGTGATGCCTCCAACTTTGTTCTTTTTGCTCAGGATTGCTTCAGCTATTTGGGGTCTTTTGTGGTTCCGTATGAATTTTAGGATTGTGTTTGTTATTTCTGTAAAGAATATTACTAGGATTTTGAAAGGGATTGCATTGAATCTGTAAATTGCTTTTGGTAGTACCATTATTTTCACAATATTTATTCTTGGAATTTATGAACATAGGATGTAATTCTTTTTCTTTTTTGCCAAGGACACCAATCTTAATTCAGAGAATAGTTGTTTCTCTTTTTAGTGTCTGAATGGTCATACCTTTGCATAGTTATCCGTTTAATTTCCAGGTTATGCCCACAAGAGGTGGTTTGGTGCAGAGAAGCAGAATTATTTCAATCAGACAACGTGGATTCTTATTCCAACTCTGGCTCTGATTCTGGTGACCTCAGGCAAGTCATTATACTTCTCTAAGCCAGTTTCCTTTCCTGTAAACTTAAGTGAAATAAAGAGTGGTTGGCCTGTAATGTCTTTTTCAGCATTACAATTCTATAAAGTAATTCCTTTCTATGGTAGAAAGAGAAGTTATAGTGTGAATCATATGGAAGTATGTTTGGGAGAAAACACATTTAATAATGAATAAAATGTGGACTAAGAAGACCAGAGAGAGCCACACTGGCACCAGGACTGCTGAAGACCAGGCAGCAGGGCTGGAATGTGGTTCTGGGGATCTTGGAGGCAGGGAAAGGAGTCTTGAAAAGCAAAGTGGCCAGAAAAAAAAAATCAAGAAAATAGGAGTAGAGTCAATGCAGATGGCACATGAGTTCCACACCAAGCTCAGTTCTGACGTTTGTTTCTAAAAGCCAAGTTTTAGATTTATCTCCTCAAAGTTTTTCCAGACAAATCTCACCTAACAATGTTCTAGACAGGTCGAGTTTTTCTCGGAAACTATCAGTGGCTCCTCATGGCCTGGAGAAAAGTCTAAAATCTACATCTAGTTTCCAAAATTTGTTTACTGCCTATCTTTTCAGGCCCCTCTCTGATCTGCCTTTGTCAAAGGCTGAAGACTTTATCATGCCCAGACTGCTCCTGAATCTTCTCTTCTGTTTATTCTTTCTATAAAGCCCTTCAGCTTTCCATCTGCTGGGGGAAACATTGCCATTTATCAAGACTATTAACCTCATAGGATTTTCAGAAGCCTGTGACAATGTTTGCGACCTGCAATGAAGGAGGTAGAAATAATCAACTCCAAAATATGAGCATTTCAGAATCCAAATAATAATATTTAAAAAAGAAAATCATAAACATATTTCTGACAACAAAACGTTATAGTTAACATGGGCACTGGATGTATTTTAATATGATTACTACGTCTTGGGGTGGGGTCTTCAAAGGAAATAGTGCACGGGGCCTGCAGATGTCTCAGATGAGAAGGTCCTTGCTGAGACTTAGAGTTGGAGGGCTGTCTCTCTTTTCATATTGTTTATTTGCTTTGGGGCTCTATCTTTCACACTACTAATCTTACTCTGCCTTGTGTCAAAGTGGCTAGTGTCCACTGTTGTCTTCTCTGCTAGGCCAGAAGTGTCTTGAGGGCCAGAATCCTACTGTGTAGGGATCCTAATTAGCAACCCATTGGCCAATAGACAGGTGTTTCAAATAATGAGATTTCACCAGATGGCCAGGTTTCTGACTTTTTATAAAAGTTCAAATGATCTGGCTCTACCAGTCATTTAGACTTTCGCACCAGGTAACAGGTGACTGGACTTCAGTAGGCAGGGCACACAGCCTCCCATTTGCCCAGCTTTCCTGTGCCCACTGCTGTCACTTGTGTCAACATGAGTTCGGGATCCTTCTGTCTTATGCTTTTGGTGTAGACCCTCCTACTTTTCCTACCTTGCACAGTGTTTTGCAGAGTGCAGGCACTTAACATGTATTTGTTGAGTAAATGGGGTTTGGAGTTCGATGTCCCTCGAATTCATTGTCAGAATCAGACTTCAAGTTGCACAAAGCAAACTTCGCTATTTACTGATAACATGACTCTATTTTCCCTTTTCAGCTGACTGAGAGAGGGAGCCTATTGACAAGCTATGTGGAGCCTAATTGGATCATTTTACTGAAAATGATCACAAGAGTAGCAAATTATATCTGAATGATGATCTCCAGCATTACCAATATTTTCTGTCAAATTTGCAGGTAAATTATTGTCTTAACTCCAAAATGATGTATCCGAAGATTTGTTAATGTAAGAGCATCAGATGTGATGGAAATCCGTCATGAAACACAAACTGAAAGCAAGATGAACGTGTATCAAGTGCTTCCATTTTTCTTTTATCAAACAAAATTAGCCTTCCCCCATAAACTGATTAAAAAATATCCTTTACGAGATGAGAAATTCGCCTGAAAGGAGTGCTAGAGCGGTCTACATGTTGTTGATCAGAGATTCGAGAGCCATTATTTCAGAAAAACTGACATTTCAAATTTGCCCCTGAGATCCAAGCTACAGAGGTCAGGTTTGAGAAACATGTTCAAAAACATGCTATGCTGTGAAATTTAAAGTGACATTTTCAGTGAAATGGCTAGTCTATCTCAATGTGAGTGAGTATCTCAACTTTCCAACCAGATTCCAAGCAGCTTGTGAATAGGAGCTGTCTCTCACCATTCAGTCTGTTCACTTTCCTGCCATAGTGCCTTGTGAATAACTGGTGTCTAAATACTTATAGTTACTTGGCTGATAAACACACCCAATTAATTTGCCCTTAAATGCAACAAACCTCTGTGCAACCCTCTTGCTGCATTTAAGGATAAATTAGAAAAGCAGCAAGCTCTGAAATATGGGAAGGCCACAGAAAAATGAGTAGATTTATAAGGAGAGCCTTTGTCATTAATAATTCATGCAGGGAGAAAACTACAATTGGAAAAAACCTGCTCCCACTGCTATAAGTGCATTTCTATGGTCATGCATTGGAAATACTGCCAGCTTGGTAATGAGAAATGAAATTTATACATGGACTGATTGCATCAAATCAAATGTAGTTGTTCCAATTAGAGATAAGGTTTGACCTGTGGAATACTCAGCTCCAGGAAATAATGAACTAGGATGTAACAGTTATCTGCTATCTCATTACTTCAAGAATCAACAACATACCCAGCATTGTCTTTTAAGCATGATATGTCTTTCGTCTCCTCGACCAAATAGTCACTGAAACCAATAGTCATTGAGGCCCAGATCAGTGAAGGAACATGGTAGATTGGATTATCTTCAAAAACGTTTCCTCCCACCTACATCATTCAATCAATCTTTATGAGAGGAGTGAACTTCCCCACTCATTGACTTTGGGCTGGATCGTATAACTGGCTTTGGCCAATGATATTAGTAGATTGTTGAGGTATGTTTGAGTTGTGGGTATTACCCACTTGCACTCTGGCCATAGCATGAGAAGAACATGCCCTGGGTGGCCAATGACCCTTCAGTCTGGGGCCTGGGCTGAGACCAGTGAAGCAGGAGCACGCTAGCAATGTGCACACATGTGAGTGGGCATATATTTGGGGGCAATTTGTTACACAGAAGCAACTGACTGATACAGTTCCCTGCCCAAGGTCAAACAGCTAGTGGTGGAGTTATGTGTTTACCAGGTGACCTGAAGTTTCTTAGCATTTCAATTCTCCATCTTACAGAGGGAGGAGACACACATGGAAAGGGGAAATATTGTCCTTGGGGATTCAGCCAGTGATTGGATAGAGACAGAGGCAGCTATGGGTATTGATTTTAGAATTCTATAACTGGACTTCTGTCACACAGCCATGCTCAGAAAGAGAACCCACCTACACTGCTTTGAAAAATTGTATTGCCAAAGATCTACACAAGCAAACTAATTACAGACTCCAAAGCTCTCTTTCTCTCTCTCTGCCTAACCTTCCTCTCCATGCATCTCTGCCCTCGCCTTTCTGCCTCCCTTTCCCCATCCTTCGTTTTAGATAGGCAGGCAGTGTGGTACAATTGACCAAACACTGGATAAAGTGTCAAGAACACGGTTCTGATGCTGGCTCTGCCACTATCTCTCTGAAACTTTGGCCAAGTTACTTCACCTCTCTGAGCTTCATTTTTTCTCGTAAGTAAAGCAGAGTTGGTAATAACTGGTCCCACAGAGGCATGAAGGGATTTATGAAAGAACAGTCCTCTAGTGTTCATGATGGTGTCTGGCTCAAGCATTCCCTCTGGGGAGAAGCACGTATCTCTTCCTTTCACAGCCTCCTGTAGCAGAACGAGTTACATATTCTCCCCCTTTCCCAGGTAAAAATGTACAGAGCCAGCAGATCCTAACGTTTTCCTGTCAAGAAAACTGGTATGTACAGGCCGTGGAGGAGACTGAAGAGTCTCTGCTTTGTCCTCCAAGAACTCAGGATCTTCCTAGGCAAAAGATTCCCAGTAGGAAACACTCCTTTATTCAACAGGTATTTATTGAGCATCTACTACATGCCAGGCCCAGTATCTGTTCTGGGACTTCTATAGCAAATGAAATGGAAGGTTGTAGAGACGTTTTGTCTGCAGCAGAGCTGTCCAATAGAAATATAATGTGAGTCACATATGTCATTTTAAGTTTTCGAGTAGATACCTTTAAAAAGTAAAAACAAACAGGTGAAATTAATTATAATGGTACATTTTATTGAACCCAACACATCCAAAATGTTATCATTTTAACATTAAAATAATAAGTCATCAAGATTTTTATAGTCCTTTTTCCTAGTAACTCTTTAAAATCAGGCGTGTACTTTGCTCCCACAGCACATCTCAATTTGACTGGCCACAGTGCAAGTGCTTAGCAGCCACATGGAGCCAGCGGCTACTATGTTGGACAGTGTAGGTCTAGAAAAAGGCGAGCCGTGAGAGTCAAGGTGCACATGCCTACAGAGAGGAATGACAAGGGTGGGAAGGGCAGCTGACACCAGAGAGGCACCAGGGGTGACTGAAAGGGCCAGATCTCGAAGATGGGAGCTTGAAAGAGATGGTGGAAGCACCAGCAGGTGAACCCCACTGCAGTTCTAGGAGTCAGCTCGGCCAGGCTGATGAAGCGTATGAGGAGGGGCAGTGCCGGGCGGACCAGAGGTGCTGGTAGGAGGCGGGCGTGAGGAATTCTCACTCTAGAATGGCACAAATTGTCCCAGCTATTAAAGTGTTCTGAAGGGGGAAAAAACAGCTGTGGGTTTCGTGAACTGAACACAGCCTCTAAACATTGATCACTTATTTATTCATGTACAAATATTTATTGAACAGCTACTATGTGCCAGGGACTATGAATACAGTGGTGGATGGCATGGTCCAGGTCCCTTTGCCATGGAAATCCCATTAGCAGATCATGGTAAATGTATGATGTGGCGGAGGAGAAATGGCGAATGACAGGCTTGGGAGGGCAGTACACGCAGTTTAGATCGGGTGGTGAGCCGGGCTATATCTATTTGCCCCTGAGGATCCACTCTTTTGTTTTTTCCTGCCCTGCCCTGCCCTGTGTCCTAAAGCATTGGCCTATGTGAAATACACATCAGAGATTAAGGAGCCATGAGGACCACAGGCCGCATGGTATCCTACACTGGATCCTGGAAAAGGAAAAGAAAATCCAAAAAACAGTCTGCATCAACGTTGATTTCTTAGTTTTGATCATTGTATTGTGGTTGGGCAAGACGTTGATGTGAGGGGAGGCTGGATGAAGGGTAGGCAGAAACTGCTGTTTTTGCAACTTGTAAGTCTAAAATTGTTTCAGAATAAAAGGTTTTTTAAGTGGGTGAAAATACATGTAAATACATGTAACAGCAAGAACTTTGCACTTAAACATATCCATAGGACAATATGACTAAATCACAGGAAAATTTTAATAGCATCATTATTGTACTAGAGGATATGGTGTTTAAAATCCACTTGCCCCAGCAAGGTGGCTTTGCTGCAGAAATCAAACTAAGCCCATGCTCAGAGCTTCTGTTTCTACCAACATGCCTTTCAACACAGAGGCAGAGGGATGAATCCACCCACATGCATGTTCTGCAATATATTTTCAGTGAGTTTCAGGAGCTCAAGTTTGGCCTGTCTGGGCCTCAGTGGTTGCATCTGTAAAGTGGGAGACAGGGCTGTGGTGTCTCCAAGGCCCTCCGGATCTGAGATACCCAAGGCAGAGGGCAGATTTACTGGATGATAATGATATCCCAAAGCCACTGGGGCCCCGTGGAAACTTTGTTCTCTTTCTTACATTGGAGGATAGTTCTGGTGAGAGGCAATACCAACAACAGCTCTGAGGATGCCGAACACTTCACGAACTCTCGCTGTGTGCTGGGCACTCCTCTAAGGACCTGCCAGTTTTAACTCACTGAATTCTCACTGAAACCATCATCATCATCATCCTCATTTTATAGATGAGAAGCTGAGGCCTGGAGAGGTGAAAGAAGTTGCCTGGGGTTCCATGGCCCATGAGTGGTGGTACCTCTAGCCCTCGACCTCTGTATTATGCAAGGGACACTGGTTGTCCTGTGCCTGGAAGGAGCAGGGATGGGGCCAGGACAAGATGATGGAGTTCAGGCGAGGGTTTCCCTCTCAGATGTGGGTGTGGGCAGAACCTGCCTCCTATCACAAAGTGGACACAGGGCATGCCAGTTGGTGTCTGCCTCCTCTGTATCCAGGTTCCGGCGGCCTGAGTCCCAGCATTCTGAGGAAGGAGCATTTCACAACTTGCTCCTTCCAGGAGCAATTCCCTTCCAGCTATCAGTTGCGAGGAATCGGCGGAAAATCTGCCTCTCATGTGGATTCTCCCCTGCCTGCTCCTCATCTTCTCCCAGCCTGGCTCTTTATGGATGGTGTGTGCTCACGTGTGCACACGGTTCATTTATTTTGTTTCCTCTATTGGTTTTGCAAAAATTACAAACTGATAAATGCACATTGTAAAAGTAATTCAAATAGCATAGAAATGTATAATGGACAAAGTGAAAACATCACTCCCCTCCTTCCCCCATGCCTCTGTGCCCTTTCTCGAATCTCTCTCTCAGGGGTAGTCACTGCAAGCAGGCATTTTCTAAGAATGCAGCACCAAGAGTTTTTTACACCAAACACAGGCCCCTTGAGAATAGACACTGTCTGTGTTGTTCGCTGTTGTATTCTCGGGAGAGGGCCTGGCATTAGTAGGTGGCCAGTCATGTTTATTGATGTTGAATGAATAAATAAATGATTTCTTATAAAATCTATTTTTTCCATGAGGCAAAATAAACATTGCATGGCCCTGCTGCATATCAGAGCTTAGACCTAAGCTTCATTCTTTTTGGGGACTGCCAAACATTTCATAATCCAGGCGTACTTTAATGTTTAACACTCTCCTTCATTATACATCCTTAATTAATGCATTTTGTGGTGTTTTTATTCCAAATGCGATGCAAGGAGCCCTCTTTTACATGTGTCTCAGAATGCACAAATGAGTACTTTAGTGCAGGGGAATTTCTGAGTCAGAGGGTACATACAGTTTACATTTTGTCCTGGAGATGTTAAAGGACCTTGTAGGAGCTGGACAGAGGACATGAGGAGCAGGAGGGTTTTCAAGGACATGACCTGCCCCACCCCTCCCCCGCACCTGCGACAGAACTGAATGAACATCTTTCTGCTCAGGCTTGGATTGGGGCTTATAAGGAGAGCAAGTTTCTACTTCAGGAGAAACAAAACCCACCTTGGCAGCCTGCAGGGGGCTAAGGGTCAAGAAGAGGGGCTTTCTGCCTGTATGTTTGGAATTCCTTCTTGTAACTCTTACTCCAAGGATTTGTGATTTTCGGAATATCTTCATTTGCATTAGCTTTTTTGGATCTTCAATCCCATGAGGCAGGCTGGAAAGGTAATGTCTTCTCCTTTTTAGAGATGTTAATGACAGCCCAAGGTCACACACTTGTCACACTCATAAAGAGGAGTAATAGCAACTGTGCTCGGTGAGTGTGGGAAGACAATAAGAATTGAACCTAGAAAGGCTTTGTAAGGGTGCAAATATCCTTAGGGTATGTATAGGTGTCTTGTCTTGGGAGGAAAAGAGTAAAACTTACCAAGCGTCAAATCTGCAATAAGTTCTTTTGGCCCCCAAAGGAGGGTCTCCAGACACCTGAAGGTAGTGCACGGCTGGAGAAGAGGCATCAGGACAGAGAAACGAGGCTGCAGAGACACCAATAAGAATGAGTGTCCTTTGAGTCGAAGCTTGAGGCTTAGGACAGTTCAAGTATTGCCTCATCTGAAAAGACCGCTGATGGTTTGAAATTTATTCAGTTTCATTCGGATTGGTTCTCAATTCAGTTCAGTCCATTCGTTTACTTGTACTGGTTGCGAGGTTTAATAACAAGATCGGCAACCACAACAATAAAAATACCTCCTGAAACGACACCATTTTTGACTGATGGCTTTTTGGAAAACCCTTTTCTCATTCCGCATTCGAGGACTCATCAATCAACCCTAGGGTTTTACAGAAGCACCCTGCAAAGAGGCCCCCGCTCTTGTGCTGACCTGATGGTTGGTAAGTCCAGAGCCACGCAGCCCTCCGGCCACCATGCAGAGGAAAGCTCCCCAAAGATGAGGACAATGTGGTGGAAAGCAGGTTAGGAGATGGAGAGAGCCTCTGAATCCAACTGCTCCTGAAGCCACACTCTTCCTGGACTTTCCAGCTAAGAAGGTCAATGCATCTCGTCTTTATGTTTAATCCTGCTTGGTCTCCATCATTGAAAGATTCCTCATTAAGAAATTGGATTTTCTTTTACAATGAAATAGATGAGAGGAGGATTTTTGAAACTAATTGGGGATGCCTTTAAAAAGGAAAGACTGAGACAGGAGTATCACTTGAGGCCAGAAGTTTGGGACTAGCCCCATAGCAAGACCCTGTCTCTATAAAAAAAAAAAAAAGAAAAAAAAAGTTTTTAATTTATCCAGGTGTGGTGGCACACTCTTCTAGTCCCAGTTACTTGTGAGAAAAGAATGAATGAGCTCATTTATTCACATGTTATATATGAACCTTGGGCTGATTTCTGCTTCAGTGAAATGTGGGATTAGGAGATGCTCTCCAATCTTCTGTCAGAAATAAAACATACACCTATTCTGAGGGAATTTAAATGGAATTTTGTATATGTGTAGCGTAGGTTCCCACGACAGGCTCGACGCTGTTGGTCTTGTTGGGATAGGGCAGGTCTGTACATAGACTGCGGTCTGGTCTGTCACATGCCTCTAGGCCACCTTCCTCTTTGGCCACGTGTCTGATCTCTGCTTCCCTGTGCCTGTGTGCACGACCCACATTCACTCATCCATTCACTTGTTCATGTGCATTCGACAACACGTTTGTGAGTGTGGGCCATGCTCCACGTCTTCCTTTTAGGATCTGGGAGTTCAGTGTAGGAAGTCTAAGAATTCAAGTTGCGCTTTGTTCTGGTTATGTGAGTGTGAGTCTGATTACATCGGTACCAGAGACGTACCCAGGTGATCAGAAGAGGGCTGTGTTGGCCACATAGGAATCAAGGAAAACACCCAGTCCAGGCCATCGCCACATTTTCCCTGGACCGTTACATGCCCCAATCTTTCCCATTCCGATCAATCCTCTGAGCTCCTACATTACCTTTCTGAGATGCAACTCTGAGCATTATTTATCCACATACCTTGTAAATTGCCTTGTAAAGTGCCACATTACCTCCAGGACAACACAGGCCTGCTAGCCTCTCCCTTCATGTTCCATACTCTGTGAGCACACTGTACTATAGTTTGACTGTACCCCCTCCAAATTCAGGAATTGAAACATAATTGCCAATGTACAGATATTAAGAGGTAGAACCCTTAAGAGGTGATTAGGTCATGAGGTTCTCCTCATGAATGAGATTAAGCCCCCTATGAAAGAGCTTTATGCCTCCCTAACTCTCTTGCCCTTCTTCCTTCTGCCATGTGAGGACACAGCACTCCTCCCCTCTGGAGCACACAGCAAGAAGGCCCTCACCAGATGCCAAATGCCGGAAACTTGATCTTGGACTTCCCAGCCTCTAGAACTGTTAGAAATAAAGTTCTGTTTTTTTTTTTCCCCTCTGTTGTTTGTTTAAAATGAAAAAAGGATGTTATACAGGGACACAAAATGTTAAGCATAAATAGAATAATAATTGTGTTTTTTTCTGGTAATTTTTAAAGGGAGTATAATTTATATGTAGTTACATTTACGAATCTTAAGCATACTGTTCAATGTATGCACACCTCTTTCAAGACAGAAGAGTCCCATCACCTCAGGGAGATCCTTTGCACCCCTTCCTAGTTGAGCCCTCCCCATCTCCCACCTCAGTGATAACCACTGTTGTGATTTCTTTTGCCATAGACTAGTTTTGCCTCTTCTAGAACTTGAAACCAATGACATTACGCCCTGCTTTGTCTGGCTTCTTTCATTCATCACGATATTCTGAATCTCATCCACATGCGTACAAATAATGCTGAATGTTTGGGAATACTCCTGGTGCACCAGGCACCATGCCATATTCAAGTTACATATCTTTGCAATAATCTCATAGTGTGTTTTTAATATCCTCATTTTGCAGCTGAGGAAATGGCAACCTGGAGAAGCAAAGGCACTTGCTCTGAGTGGCATGACTAGTAAGTTCATTGTCATGATTTGAGTTCAAGTGCCTGGCTCTAGAGCCTGAGGCCCGAAGATACTTTTGCTTCTGTCTCCTGCACTGTGCAGGTCAAACACAGAGGCAGGTGAGACGTCATTAAACACCTCTCCCAGGTCCTTCCTCAGCCTCCAAGCACTGCTGCTTTTTCTGTTTTTCCTCCCCCTTGTACCTGGGTCGAAATCTTATCTTCTATTCCCCTCTTGAGGGTGTCACCTTCACCTACCCTCCACTCCATGAGCTCTGGGGAGAAAAAAATGGAGCCCACGAGGGTGCCATGCCTGCCCCGTGAGTTATGGCTCATGGGATCTGAGTGATGACTTTGTGCAAAGCCTGGCCCATAAATACGGTTACATTTCTGGGCCTGTCTACAGAAAGAAAGAGTATCTACAGCTATAAAAAGGGTAGGGTGAAGTTAAAAAAAATACAGCTGCCACCCAGAAAACCCAAATTAAACAAAAGACTCTTCCACTTTAGGTGACACCTGATTCAAAATGGAACGCTCTGGAAGGGTGCAATGCTGTTAGTTGTGTCTTACAGAGGAGGCCCAAAGCTACGCCCAGCTGCACATGTGGCTGAGCCTATCAGATCCGGTCGACCTTGGCCTCGAGGTCACTGGGTGGCCAGGCTTACACAGTGTGATGAGGAATAGGGATGACCACATCTGTTTAGAGTTTTCCAGGCTTCTTTCTACACACCCTCCAGACCTTCAGCCCAAACTCCTTGAGCTCATGGCCGGGAAAGGACCATGTGGGTCCTCCAGGAAGCGGGTAGGGATAGGGAGAGAGCAGGCAGCTGTGGACAAATGAGATGGGAGGGTAACAGCGTAGGACAACAGCTCCTGTTTCGGCCTTGAAGGACATAGCGTATTTCCTGGCTGTGCCATCTAGAGAAAGTTGCTTAATCTCTCTGTGCCATCATTTCCCCCTCTGGAAAACAGGGATCATAATAGGACATATCAGATTGTAGTGAGGAATAAATGAGTTAATACACATATTTAACACTGTTTCTTGTGGACGGTATGTACTTAATCCATGTTTATTATGTTGCCGGGAACATTCTAGACTGGGAGTCTGTCAACGTAGATTCTCATCTTGCCTTGGCCACTTACTTGCTGGGTGCCCCTGAGCAAGTGACTTTCCCTTTCTGGGTCTCAGTTTTGTGCCTATCTGAGAAGCCTAAGGGCCATTCCAGCTCAGCTATTGTCCTCTTTGGGCTTCTTGGAAGGACAGCATTCAAGCAAGCTCTGCAGGCTCTCCTCCCTGCCCGCCCCACTGCTGGGACCTGCCTGAAGGTGTCAGCAACCTCTCTGCATCTCAAGATGGAACCTGAGACAGCTCTGAGCCCAGTTCAGTAAACAGCCTTCTCACGGTCAGAAAACCCATCCGCTGGCTGCCGTCACAAACAAGCCCGGACTCCTGCAACAAAAGGAAAATACGTTGTATGTGAGGATTTCTGAGGCCAAATATTTTCCCCAGTCACACATACACACACACCTCTCTCTCTGCTCTCTCTCCTCTCTCTTTCTCTGTCTCTCTTACACACACACACACACACACACACACACACACACACACACACACACACACAGAGCCTTACTGTGGGGATAGCAACCCCTTCTATTCATCTATCCTGGGACTCCTCATCCTGTTCCTCTTCATCAAGGATGGTTTCCTTTTTCTTCTTGCTTTTTACTGGGGCACAGCATCCTCTCTCTTTGGGCCTGACTCTGTTTCCACCTCTGCTTTATCCAGTCTTGAGCTCCCAAATGACCACAATTTAGTGCACATGCCACCTTCTATATTCCCCTTCCCTCCCTCTTTCCTTCCTTCCTTCGTTCCTTCCGTCCTTCCTTTCTTCTTCTCCCTCCCTTTCTTTTCTTTTCTTTTTCTTTCTCTCACTTTCTTTCTCTTCCTTCCTTCTTTTTCTTTCTCTTTTCTTTCCTTTCTTTCTTTTTTCTTTCTTCCTTTCTTCTTCCTCTCTCTCTCTCTCTCTCTCTCTCTCTCTCTCTCTCTCTCTCTCTCTCTCTCTTTCTACCGAGGCTCTGTCTGTTGCCAGGCTGGAGCTCAGTGGCACAATCTCAGTTCACTGCAACCTCCACCTACCGAGTTCAAGCGATTCTCCTGCCTCAACCTCCCGAGTAGCTGGGACTACAGGTGCACATCACCACACCCAGCTAATTTTGGTATTTTTAGTAGAGACAGGGTTTCACCATGTTGGCCAGGATGGTCTTGATCTCTTGACCTCATGATCTGCCAGCCTCAGCCTTCCAAAGTGCCCATCCACCTTCTATATTCTTTAACGGCAATGCAACCACAATAGCAACAGTAATAGTGATGAAAATGACCATGCAGTGGCCGCTCTCTGTATGTCAAGTACATGCTAAGTGCCTGATAGGCATTACTTCACTGCACGTTCAAAGCAGTCTTTGGGGGCTAGGCACTACACACATTATTCTCATCTGGCTAGTAAGGGCTGGATTAGAGAAGTGAAGAACGTGGCTCACTACAATGAGTGTTAATATGGGAGCTTGGACCATGGGGTCTGCCCACAGAATCCAGGTTCTTCCCTCCTGGGTCTTGCTGTTTTAGGAAGTAACGGGTGATCTTTAACAGTGTGGTTTGAATCTAGACTTGTGACCCATGAAATCATTTTAGTGCATCATAAGCACCTTAAAAATAGTCTACCCTCTACTGTCTTAGAAAATATCAAAGCTTGTCATTCACATGAAGGACAAGTATTATTTCAGAACACTTTTATTTAGTTTGACATATACGCGTGTGTGTGTACCTGTTGACAACATAAAATGCATCTCCAAGTTTAGTCACAACCAAAAAACAGTTTGAAAGTCTCTAGCCTACGGGGTCCCTCTGGGGAAAAACCCCTAGCCATTTTGAGCTGAGGTTCTGCCGACTCTCTTCCCTGACTTTCCTAATTATAATAATATCGATGGCAATGATGTCTCACGGCTATGATGGATGTAAAATGGTTTAGCGCATTGTAAAATGTTGCCTATAAGTAAGTTCTTGGTTGATTTTTGCTTTTGCTGGGTTGTTTTGTTCACATATCTAGGGCTGAGGTGGAAGGAGTAAGTCATTCTGGGACCATCATGGCAGGCTCCAGTGGAGTTTCCCATCTCACGGCTGCAGACTGCCAGCCCTCAGGATACCATTTCCTCCAACTAGAAGCTCAATGCCCAGAGGTCAGCAGCTAAGGCGACAGGGATGGAAAAGCTTTCAGTCATTTGGGAAGTGTTTCCAGGAGGATTTAGCCCTTTCAGCCTTTCCCCAGACATCTGAGGGCTAACCAAGGCCCTAAACTCACCCGTGCCACCAGCTGGATATCAGCTTCTCCCTGAGAGCAGCACAGGTGTCTGCAGGCTCTGCCCCATCCCAGGCCTGTGCTCTCCTGTCCTTTCACACGCCAAAGAAGAGCTTGGAACTTGATTTCCAGCACAATCTGGAACTGCACCATCGGCGCCAAGAATAATAACCACCCCCTGGGTCTGCAAGGAGGCTTTTTTCTAATTTCGAAGTAATTTCCTAGATGTCGGGCTCATTTCTTCCAAGGGCACTCTGGAAGGTGTGGTTCTCCCTGCCAGTCTTGATCTTGGGGTGGGGTGAAAAGATGCTAGTTTAGAAGTTCTAGCCTTGATGACCTGGCTGGGGTATGGGCTGGGGTTAGATCCGCCTTCAATTTGGCTTTCCAAATCTTCCATCTGATTTCCAATTTCTCAACCCTGTTTTCATCATCACCTTCCTAAAAAGCTTTGCAGACATTTTCCTCCTATTGCCTTCCACCCTCCCCTTGCTCATGAAATATTAATAGTGCAGCTCCACTGTAT
This sequence comes from Saimiri boliviensis, assembly GCF_048565385.1. Taxonomy (NCBI): domain Eukaryota; kingdom Metazoa; phylum Chordata; class Mammalia; order Primates; family Cebidae; genus Saimiri; species Saimiri boliviensis. Next base: position 124,307,445 of record NC_133449.1, read on the forward strand.
AGGCGTTTATAGACTATATGTCTCTCTGTGCTTTATACATAAAAAGGGTGATTTTCTTGCATTTCCCTCCCCCACCAGGAGCCAGTTTTTGCTCCCTTAGTGGTGCTTTTATCCAGCTCGTCGTCTGCACAATAGTACAGAAAAACGACACCTCCTCTTGGGGTTACTGCAGGGACTAAAGCCCACACTGCAAGTGAAGTACTTAGCACAGTGCTTGGCATAAACTAGCCCTCATTTGCTCTTACTCTTATTAGTGAACATCATAATAGTTAACATCTATTGGGGGTAACTGTAGGATGGGATTTAGAGCTTTTCATCCATGTGGTGACTTGGTTCTCACAATAACCCTGTAAAGTAGGGATGATTATGATTATCATCATTTTACAGATGAGAAAATTTAGGCATAAATTTTACTTATCCAAGGTGACTGATGTGGTTTGGATCCGTGTTCCTGCCCAAATCTCATGTCGAATTGTAATCCCCAGTGTTGGAGGTTCCCCTGATGGGAAGTGATTGGCTTATGGGGGTGAAGTTCTCTTGAATATGTTAGCACCAACCCCTCGCTGCTGTTCTCGTGACAGTGAGAGAGTGAGTTATCAGGAGATCTGGTTGTTTTAAAAGTGTGTGGCACCCTCCCCCCGGCCTCGCTCCTGCTTCACCGTGTAAGATGCCTGACTTCCCACTGCCTGCCCCCATGATTGCAAGTTTCCTGAGGGCTCCCCAGAAAAAGATGCTGCCATGCTTTCCATATAACTTGCAGAACTGTGAGCCAACTTATAAAGAAACCTCACTTCTTTATAAAGCACCCAGTCTCAGGTATGTCTTTATAGCAATGTGAGAATGGACTACAGTGACACAGCCAGTTAGTAGCAAAGCTAGAATTCCAATCCAGAGAGTCGGGTTCCTGGGCTTAACCGCAATGCTGTGTGTTTTAGTCATGTGAGAGCAATGTTAGCATAAACATCAGTATGAACACCTGAATACTTTCAACAACGGCAGGCAGACTTGCTGGTCTTATGGCTTTGGACGCATTTTGGCCTATGTGGTCATCTTAACACTTTGAACATGAACTTTCTGATTCTTTCATCTCAGGCAGAGCTGCCGGAATTACTGGTACGGGTCAAGTTATTGAGCTCTCTCTTCCCAGCCTGGAGAAAGTATTCGGGTATCCCCAACAACCATTCCTCCTCTTCAGAGACAAGATGGCATGGAGCCTGGGCTCTTGCTGTGGAGATGCGTGTTGCTATGACGGCGGCTCATGCCTTCTGCCTACCCTCTCCAAGGTGCTGACACAGGCAGTGGTTTCTATGGTAACAGGACGAGTGGAGGGTCGGTCCACAAAGAAATGACTCGTGTGTGTTCTGACATGGGGGAAACTGAAATGAATCCTGGGCATTTGGAGGGCTACCTTGCCATGTGTCAAAGAGATATGGTTTTATCTGCAGGAATAGTCTAAGCAAGTAGAGTATTTGAGATGACAGTTTCTTACCTTATTCTCCCCCGCAAGTTTGTCTTTTGTCTTTTTCTTTCTTGAAACAGGATCTTGCTCTGTCACCCAGGTTGGAGTGCATTGGCATGATCTTGGCAAACTGCAGCCTTGACCTCCCAGGGTCAGGTGATCCTCTCACCTTAGCTTTCCAAGTAGCTGGGACTACTACAGGAGTGAGCCACCATGCCCAGCTAGTTATTTTCATATCTTTAGTAGAGATGGAGTTTCACCATTTTGCCCAAGCTGAACTTGAACCCCTGGGCTCAAGCAATCTACCTACCTTGGCCTCCCAAAGTGCTGGAATTACAGGTATGAGCCACCACCACTGTCTTTTTCTTATAAGGACAATTTAAGACTTAAAAAAATTAAGATGAAGAGGTAGAAAATCATAGTAAGAGTGAATTGTCAGAGGTGCGTAAGTCAATTACTATGCAGGCAATAGACCCACCAATAAAATGGTCCCAGTCCTCTCAGGGAAGTTTCAAAGAATGAAGGGACCAGTGTTCTGTCCTCTTTGAAGCTGCTCAATGCCCAGCCTCAGAAAACCCTTCCCACTGACTGACAGCCTCTGCCCTGCAGGCTGTGGTGCCCCTTGAGAGCCCACGCCTTTTCTGCTGCCAGAAATACAGGGCGGATCTCCCCACCTCCTTGGGGCCATGGCTGGCTGCACCCCGGGATCCTGGCCCACATATCAACATTTATTCACTTTGCCCTTTGCATGCTTTAAAAGTAACAGGAGGTGTGGGAGTAAATCCAAGTTGGTGACCCCCCCAGCATCCTAAGCACAGGCTCAGCGGGAGAGACCATTTAGCGGTGGCAACGGTTTTGCATCTCCTCCTGGATCAGCATGTGGGATAAGACATGGCACCCTGCTAGATAATGTTCATTGAGCACTTACTATGTGCCAGACACATTTCTAAGCGATTGACATCAATGGGCTCATTTAGTTTTCCCAACAACCTGATAAGATAGTGTTGTCCCAATTTTACAGACGAGAAAACAGACAGAGAGAGTTTGAGTAACTTACTCAAAGCCTTATATTTAGGAAATAGAAGAGCTAGGATTCAAACCACACATCAGGACCCTGGATTTGGGCTGTGGCCACAGGAAGAAACCAAACTACTATACTCAAAGAAAGCTGGGCAGAGAGTGAGCTTGCCACTGGAAGAGGTGGAAACTGTATTCAGATGCTTTTTGTGACAGAAATCCAGCTCAGGCATTCTCACGGAACAACAGGAATGTGGGGACCCATAATTCAGAGATGCCCAAGGGTATGTCCAGCCTCAAGCATGACTAAATCCAGGGTCTCAACACCCCAAGCTCAGCCCAGCCCAGGTTCCTACTGTTGCTGCATTCTCACACCCTCCCCATGCAGCAGGAGCTTCAGAATGACATCCTACTTAGCTTAGCCCCAGGAGAAAAAAAAAAAAAAAGATCTGCCTCCCACCATTCCAGCAAAATCTTGGAGTTGATAATGTTGGGATGGTTGGTCCAGTTTGGGTCCCATGTCAGCTCCCAATCCAACCATTTAGTTGATCCTGTATCTCATGGGCAAAACCTGGGTCATATGCCCAACTTTGGAGTAACAGTGGGAGGAAGCAGAGCATTTTGTAAGGGGGGTCCCCGGATGGAAAACAGGGTGCTGTGAGCAGCAGAGGAAAAAATGGATCCTGGGTAGGCAAAATGAAGCAGCTCCCCTTAACCTTTGCTCTCTGGTATATACAGAGAAATGGTGAAGACCAGACAGGTATTAGCCAAATCCTGCACCTGTCCCTTTGGCCCACAGGGAGGCCCCAGCCATATAAGGCACAGAGATGAGCCAATCTCTCCTCTCTCCAAGGAGGCAGCAGCCAGCCAGTGGGAGCTGTGCCTAGCTGGCCTCTGGCACACACTTCCCACCTCCTCTTCTGATGCCTGCGCTCTCCCCCACCTGCACTGGCACAGCCTCATTACCTTTGCTTTCTATGTCTCTCATCCACCTCTCTTCACATTCACCTCACTCAGGCTCTTTCATTAGAGATGCTTAAAATCATTTCTCTTTCTTTCTCTGCCCACCCTTCTCCTGGCATTTTCCCACCGTCATTAAAAATCAAAGTCCCGATTTCTCTATTGCCTTCTGAGGGATTTTTTTTTTGAGTTTGTGACTCCAGTCTGGATACACAGGAGCCCAGAAGCTTTTCTTGATGGGACTCTGAGCATTTTCAGCCATGTGCTTTAGGGAACTGAGATTCAGGGAGATTAAATATCTCTCTTTTGTGGTTTTATTGCTGAGGGGGCACAGTAGCTGCGTGATCTGTAATATCAAGTTTGCCTCTCTCAGCTCATCCTTCCAACACTTCCTCCAGGCTTGGGACAAGCCATCCCTGCGTGAATTTACTTCATCCCTCATTGATCCTTTGTTTCTTTGAACTTCCAGACAATGTTATGGTTACTTTGGGTTCTGGGACTTGTCCCCCACTGTGGCTCTTAGGGTCCTAAAGTAATGGAAATTAAGGCACATTTATTTGGTTGGCAGAATCTTTGGAGATCTTATTGTCTACAGTTCCTTCACTGCAGGGTGATTAAAGAGTGTTCAGAAATAAAGGTGGCTCTGAAAGGCCACATGATAGGAGGGACTATTAGAGATTGAACGTTTGTGCCTCACCCCTAAATTCATGTGTTGGAGCAGAAACCCCAGGGTAATGGTGTTTGGGAGTAGGGCCTTTGGGAGGTTATTAGGTTTTGATGAGGCCATGAGGGTGGTGCCCTCATGATTAGATTCGTTTGTCTTATAAGAAGAGGAAGACACAAGAGTTCTCCCTTCAGAAGCACACGGCAAGAAGGCTGCCATCTAGAAGCCAGGAAGCAGGCCCTTGCTAAGAACAGGATGTGCCAGAACCTTGATCTTGGACTTCCCAGCCTTCAGAACTATAAGAAATAAATTCCTGTCCTTTCAGCCACTCTGTCTATGCTATTTTGTTACAGAAGCCTGATATAGAAGCCTCTTCGTCTCCTCCCAAATATTATTCTGCAATATAATCCCCACGTGTTGGGGAAGTGGCCTGGTGGGAGGTGACTGAGTCGTGGAGAAGGGTTTCCCCCTCGCTGTTCTCCTGATAGAGGTCTCACGAGATCTGGTTGTTGGATAAGTGTGCGGTGCATCCCCCTGCTCTCTCTCCCTCTCTCCTACCACCAGGTAAGACGTGCCTTGCTTCCCCTTTGCCTTCTGCCATGATTGTAAGTTTCCTGAGACCTCTCCAGCCATTCAGAACTGTGAGTCAATTATATCTCTTTTCTTTATAACTTACCCAGTTGCAGGTAGTTCTTTATAGCAATGTAAAAATGAACTAATACAAAGTCCCGACAGACCAAGACACAGACATTATCAGCAGAGAGCTCAGGCTGTGACCAAACCTCTTGGAGTCTGACGCCAGACTTCCAAATCTGAAATTCTTGATTTCATGTGCTAGCTAAGGGAAAAGCAAATTCTTTGCCTTTCCCATGTGAGCTAGTCATTAGTGCTGTTCACTAAAATTTTCCATTCTCTTGGTACAATGTAAAATTATACTTTACTCCCCGCTTGCAGTTAGGCGTGCACAGGTAACACTCTTCAGCCAAGGGAATGTGTGTGATCTCTTCTAGATGGAAGTTGTAAGTGCTGGTGTGTGTGGCTGATCATGTATTTTCTTCCCTTTTTTTCTCTTTCACACAAAATCTGGCTGCTCTGTCAGCCTGGGTTCTGGGGTGAGGACACCTGAAACAGAATGCACCCCCACATGCACCTCACATCTGCTCCTCCATGAGCCATGAATGCAATACAAACCACCCTCATTATAAACCACTGAGATTTGGAGTTGCTATTATTGTAACATAACCCAGCCTGTCCATACCAATGGTCAAATCCTTTTAATAAGGGAGCCATAAGTGGATTGAGGCTGGGAGGAACGTTTGTTCAATGGAGACTTTCCAACTCTGTCAGCCTAGAAGATTCTCTTCTCCTCTACCCACCAACTCAATATACGGCTCAGTCCTTATCTTTTAAGTCTCTGCTCAAATATCACCTTTTCCAGGGGACTTCCCTGATCAGAATGTGTTAAGAAGTTCCTCCCAATCACTTTATGCCTTCATCAGATATACATTTTCAGAATCTGGTATAATCTTATTTATGTGCTTCCCTACCATAATAAAAGCTTCTTGAGGCCAGGTGCAGTGGCTCACACCTGTAATCCTAACACTTTGGGAGGCCAAGGCAGGAGGATCACTTGAGTTTGAAACCAACCTGGGCAGCATAATGAGATCCTGTCCCTGGTAAATAATGGTAATAATAATAATAATAAATTAGCTGAGTATGGTGGCACATACCCATAGTCCCAGCTATTTGAGAGGCTGAGGTGGGAAGATGGTTTCAGCCCAGTAGTTCAAGGCTGCAGTGAGCTATGATTATGCCATTGCACTCCAGCCTGGGTGACAGAACAACACCTTGTCTCAAAAAATAAAATAAAATAAAATATTAAATAATCTCCTTGAAAGCAACAGTGTCCTCTTGTGCACTTATATATCCCCAGTACTTAGAATCCTGCCTAGAAACAAGGACTTGAAAAGTTATAGGCAGGATTCTAAGTACTGAGGATTCTAAGTACTAAGTACTTGAGTAAGTGAAGAGGAAAGAAGGCAACGAAGAAAATCCTTTATGTTGCTATGTTTCCATTCAGAGTCATTTTGGTTTGAGATGCATCCTAGAAATGAGAGGGGGTGGTAAAGCGTCAGACTCCTCCCTCTTTCTGACTCGCTGTTGATTCTATTTGTTCTGTCAGAACTCAATATAATCAGACCGTTGTCTCAATACTAGTTAATTGCCCCAGTTCCTCCCGTCGTCCCTTCTAAAAGGCTACCTTGACCTCCTATGGGCCCAGGATTTGCTTCACTGGGAACCCCAAATCCCCACGGCCACAGCCTAAGTATCCTGTTTTGTGGCGAGTTACGTGTATATGCCCTTTAGACCTTGAGCCCTTTGAGGACAGGGGGGACTGAATCCTTTCATCTACATTTTCAGGGGCTCCCTCAGCCCCTATGCTATAGAAGGAGTTTCAGAGATGCTTGAGAGGTAATGAGCTGTCTTCTATTTTCTGTGCCCATCTCCCTCCAGTCAGGTTAGAGTTGGTTGCTGGAGGACAGTACTTTGCTTTCTTCTTGCCTTCCTTGTGTCAGGCATGTAATAAACTCTCAGTGACTGTTGCCCGCTTCCTTTTTCTTTGTCAGGGCCCACCATATTTTGCTTTCTTGCTGCATGGAGGGGACAGAGCTTGCAGCTTGCTGGTCACTCCATGAGTGGGGTCCCGGGGCTTCTCAAAGGAAAAATTAAGTTGAGGGCAAGGGTTCCCACATACGGTTAATACAGTGACCTTATTTCCAAAATTTCTAAATCCCACATTACAACACATTTTCTGATTAAAGATTTTAGTGTCATGTTCAGTTGCATGAAATAATTTAGGAGTTGAAGTTCAGATGCCCAATAAAACATTAGCCAGACAAGTAAATGGAGGGATGGCAAGAACCAAGATGAGCTGCAGAATTAAAATTTTCTGTTTCATAAGCAATTGGCATCGAGAAAGTCAATCATACCTGGAATGGAATCTGTTCATTTTCAAAAACACTTCTGGAATATCAGAATATCCTTCAAATGAAACTGGAAGTAAACAGATTCTCTCCCTTGGTTTGAGATTTTGCTTTGAAGCCCTCAGAAACTCTTCTAAGATGTCAGAAAGATTGTGGTCACTTGTTATATTACAGTAAAATGCCCAATGCACACAAATGGCATTCCATAGATGGGTGCCTGGGGGGCAGTAACCAGCCTGCATTCATGTTTTCCCCACAGCCGAGTGCCTTCATGCCCCACATGGCGCAGGCTTGTGGCCACAGGAAGCTCTCTTGTCTGGCATACTCCCTGCTCTCACTGAGCCAAAAAAGAAGAGAAAATAATAAATAAACACTGGTTACAAAGCTTGATGTTCTAGCACAGAAGGATGCAAGGTACAGTGAATGCCGAGGAAGACACGCTTAACTGCCTGATACTGTAGGAGACATCTTTGAAAGGGATGCCTGAGCTGAGCCTTGAATCATGAACGGGAGAGGGCATTCCCGGTAGTCCCGACATGGCTGCAAAAACAGGAGTGTGGAACGCCTTGGCACCTTTTGGGGAACAGTAAGTGACTCAGCATTGCCAGGGAATAGGATACCTCCATGCTGCCTTCAATGTGTTTTGCGTTGTTTTTTGTTGTTGTTGCTAGTTTCTTTTCTGTTGTTGTTTTTTGAGACAGGATCTCACTCTGTCATCCAAGCTGGAGTGCAGTGGCACAAATATGATTCATTACAGCTTTGACCTCTTGGGCTCAAGTGGTCCTCCTGCCTCAGCTTCATGTGTAGCTGAGACCACAGGCATGTGCCACTATGCCCACCTAATTTTGTTTTTTTTTTTGTAGAGATGGAGTCTCACTTTTTTGCCTAGGCTGGTTTCAAACATCTGGGCTCAAGCAATCTTCTGTCTCGGCCTCCCAAACTGCTGGAATTATAGGCATGAGCCACCATGCCTGGCCTTCTTCAGTTTTTAGAGTTTTCCCAACATATAATACCAAGCACGCATATGCACATATGCACACACAATAAGCATGCACACACAAACACACTTAATAGCACTGAGCTAAAATATACTTTATGTGCTTCTAGTAGCCCCTGAAATCTGTTTAGAAGGCTTAGGACTCATGTTATAATGCACATACACAAGCCCAGCATGTGACCCCCCTCAGGGCCTAAGTTAGCACATCTGTTCTGCCTGTTTAAGCAAAAAACGTAGACCTGGATCTTGGTTCAGACAAATATTGGGAAAGTATCTTACATACAGCAGATATGTAATTCACTGAATATGTGGTTTGTTTGTTTGTTTGTTAAATTGAGCAGCCTGCTCTTCTCTGAATCTTTTTGTTATACCAAATACTGTAGCAATAGCAGCTGCCAATCACCTCGATGCCATCAAGTTTATCTGTGTGTCCATGATTTTGTGTGCACATATGTAGGTGAGTGTGCGTGCCTGGTGCAATTCTGGACCTTCCTAGCTATCTGAAAACCACAAGATCCGACTCCTTGGAATTAGTGATTGAAAGAACCATCATCACACATGCTTAACCTGACCAATGAATGAATAATCAGGGCTCATTCTGGATGACAGCTTTACAGTTTGTCATATAAAATCAAACTCCCTAAAGAGGTTAGAATTGTCAAGGGCTAGTGATACAGATGTGGATGTCTCTTTGGCATCAAAATGACAGGACCAAAATGCCTCTTCCCCAGCTGCGTTCTGGTAGACTGGCTGGCTCCACACACACCTGAGCCACATGGGTAACATTAGGAAATGTAAAGAGGGAAGAGAGCAGTGAGACTCCCACAAGCTGGGCGCCATCTTGGTTGATGGGCACACTGTTTTTGCTGCAGTACTATCATTTTGGTTAAAGTTAGTTGACATGGTTTGGAACCATGTCTCCACCAAATCTCATGTCAATTTATTGTTGTTTGGAGGTGGGGCCTAACAGGAGGTGATTGGATCATGGGAGTGGATTTCACATAAATGGTTTACCACCATGCCCTTGTTGTTACTCTCACCAGAGTGAGAGTTCTCCTGAGATCTGGTTGTTTGAAACTGTGTGGCACCTCCTCCCTCTCTTTCTCTTGCTCCTGTTCCTGCCATATAACAAGTGCTTGCTCCCCCTTTGCCTTCCACCATGACTATAAGCTTCCTGAGGCCTCCTCAGAAGCTGAGTAGATGCCAGCATTATGCTTCTTCTACAGCCTGTGGAACTGTAAGCCAGTTAAACCTCTTTGCTTTATAAATTACCCAGTCTCAGGTATTTCTTTACAGCAATGCAAGGACAGACTAATATAGTAATAATGATTACCTTATTTAAATATCAAGCAGTTACTTTTGTTTCCAGCAAACCCATGAGCAAAAATGTACACTGGTATATTCTGGAGAAAAAGAAGTTAGTCAAATACCAAGATTGAAACCGAACAGCAGCCCACAGACAGAGACAGTGCCATGACTCCCAACTCCTCCAATCTCCCTCTCTCACTGGATATCTGGTGTGGTTTCAATACCTACCAATATGGCCAACTGGACTGCAAGAACTTTCAAAAAATGTATGTTCTAATTAAATTAGAGACTTCCTCCTTTGAAAGGCCACCAAGTGAAGTTTGTTATCTGGTGACTGTACTACTATCACCTGTTATTCCCTTGAGAGGAGAGGGATCTGCAGAATGGAAAAGAGGTTGGGGAGGTCCAGAGCTCACAGGGTGCCAGAGTAAGTTGCCGGCAAGCACACCAAGGTGATCATGGCAGGGTGATGCCAATGGAATTTGACCTTGTCTATTTCATAACTTTGTCCAAGTCCATTTCTAAAGAGTTTGTGAAGATATAATATCTATTTCTGTCCATTTTTCTGAGCCCTAAACAACTTCTGTCAGAGCTATTGGCCATCTTGAAAAGGTGAATTCCCTTTTCTTTGAGGTAGTTACGGAAACACTCCAGTGCCTGTGTGTGTCTTTTGAAACAGAAGAAAAAGATATGAAAAGCAAGAGTAGAGTCAGGGCTCATCTGGATCCAAGCAGCACCAAGTGCCAAGCACAGCTGACATCAGCAGACAGCTGGCTGCACCAGAGAGAGCTGGCGGTTTTACCATAGCTTCCCAATCAGGATGTTCAGAAGGGACCTACTGTAATTTGTTTTGTTTTGTTTTGTTTTGTTTTGTTTTGAGATGGAATTCTGCTCTGTCACCCAGGCTGGAGTGCAGTGCTGCATTCCCAGCTCACTGCAACCTCCACTTCCTGGGTTTAAGCAATTCTCTTGTCTCAGCCTCCCAAGTAGCTGAGATTATAGGTGCACACTACCACGCCCAGCTATTTTTTGTATTTTAGTAGAGATGGGGGTTCACCATGTTTCCCAGGCTAGTCTTAAACTCTTGAGCTCAGGAAACCCACCCTCCTCAACCTCCCAAGGTGCTAGGATTACAGGCGTGAGCCACTGTGCCCAACCTGTAATTTTTTTTTCATGCTGCACAGTTTCACGAATCTTGCCTTCCCTCAAAGTCCAGTAGCTAGCGTTCTCATGATGGTAATTTATTTCAATTCCATTTTTATTAGTAGCTTCTTGTATTGGGTAAAATCAAATCATTTTGCTGCTGCCCAGAATGTGAATGTGAGGCACAGGCAGAGGAGCTGGCTTGTCAGGGCATTCTCACAGATACCCACATGCATGTATTTAAAGCCAAAGGACTTTAAAAAATTTACACTTTGCACTTTAAAACGCCTTCTGCATTTAGCTTAGAAAAAGAAATGTGTTTCAGCAGGCTGCTCTCGTGCCCTCCTCCCCACTGCTTCTTCCATGTCTTTTAAAACTCAAACTCCCTTTCCCACAATATGTTATAAAAATCCCTTTCTATTCACCGCTTTTGGGAGATTTCCACCTCTACAAGTCAATTCCCTTTAAATGAGTTTTGAAGATTTGTATATTTATAATAGCATATTTGGAAAAGCAAAGGATTTGTCAGTGTGTGGATCAGAATATTATACACACAAATTCAAAATATTTTGAGATCTGGAGGACAAAGCTAGGCATTTGGTTTTGCGAGGTCTTTTCAACACAATTCAGCTCTTGAGTTTTCTTTATTGAAATCCTGTCTTTGTTCATTGCTTTGCCTCTGGCTCAGCTCTTGGTGACAAGCTCCCCAAAGCAGGAAGATGGGCTGTCCTGTCGCCCTCATCATCTTCATGCAGCCAACTTGCTGAGGAGTCTGCCGCTGGGAGAGAATGCATTTCATGGATCAGGACCAGATTGTGTCCATTAAAAGCCACTCCCCCCAATTTCAGCTACACAAAAGGATGTTAAAATTGAGCTGTGATCAAAGCCTCTTTCTCTTGCTCTTAGTGGACTCATATCCAGACCGAAGACCTCCCTTTCACACACGTGCATCTGCTCAGGCACCTGCTAGTTATCTGAGCTGGCTGGCAACAGAGCTGAGAACCCCACATTATTTATACATGACTTTGGAGGGAACTGAATGAGTCTGTTTCTGATGGAGCCAATTTATTTTCTGGGTTGCTTGTTACAGCTTGGCCTAAGAGACTCCACACTATTAAAATGAGGTCACAGAGACTCCATGCTATTAAAATGAGGTCACACAAGGCAGGGACAACTAACAATGGAACCTACAAGGGCAGGGGAGAGTCACACTGGGGTTAGACACAAAGGTGATGTCAGGCTCAGACATAAAGCTGATGTCAAGAAAATAATTGGCAGTGAACTTGCAGCAAAGCCGACCCTTGATTCAGAGATTTGGGAGAGAGGTGTTTTTGTTTTGTTCTTCTCAGGAGCATTTTTAAATATTAGAGTAACATACACATAACATAAAATGTACCATCTTAACCACTTGTAAGTGTATGGTTCTGTGGTGTAAGGTGCATTCACACTGCTGTGCAAACAATCTCCAGAGCTCTTCTTGCAAAACTGAAATTCTTTTCCCATTAAACAGCAGTCCCGCATTCCCCCTTCTCTAACCCCTGGCACCACCCTCTACTTTCTATCTTAGGATCACCATGTTAAGTGCCTGCACTCTTAGGGCTCTTTGAGTCATAAGTAACAGAAGCACTGGAAACTGCAAAAGCAATAAAGGTATAAGAAAATCCAAGGACGGGTTGAGTGGTCAGCCACAAGAAAAGGCAATGACAGGCCTCAGGAACTAATGGAGCACAGGCCTTAAATAACATCAAACTCCTGTCCCCATCCTTTGCCTCTGCTTCTTTCTACACATCAGCTCCACCTCCCTTCCTCTGCAGAGGGGCTTTCTGTAAGGCAGAGAATGTGGCTCGTAGCTGTTTCATATTAATTTCATCCACCAGAGACACTGGATCGACAAGCTCTTTGGTTCCAACATAAATTCCTAGGGAAGGGGCTTACTGAGTCAATTGGATCAGAGGTGCATACCTGGGCCAATCAGCCATGGCCAGGATGGCAATAATGCTATCACTGGCCCAGCTTAAGTCAGCTGCCCACTTCTGACCAATCAACTATGCCCAGTGGAGGGTCATGGAAGATCATGACAGATTCCATGGGAACAATCTAAGTAAAGGAAGGAGCTGAAGAAGTTTCCAGCAGAAACATCGATGGTGCTGGGAGGATGTAACAGAAGGCATTCACTATCATGCTGCTGAGACTCAGAAAACAATCTCCCAAAATGAAGGTCTCAGAAGCAAAAGTTTTTCTCATTCTCCTACCTTCCTGTCTCCCAGTCACATTCTCCTAAGGCTACCCACAGAAGCTAGAATTTCTCTTCTCCAAGGCAGGTCATAGAAACCAGAACCCCTTTTCCCTAAAGCCAGTCAAAAAATATCGCTATATTAAAATAATTAAAATATTACTCTAACTTTCTCTTGGCCTTTTCTGTGAAAAAAAAAATCTGCTTGGCACGGAGGCTCACACCTGTAATCTCAGCACTTTGGGAGGCTGAGGTGGGTAGATCACCTGAGGTCAGGAGTTTGAGACCAGCCTGGCCAACATGGAGAAAAATACAAAACTACAAATACAAAAGCTAGCCAGGTATGCTGGTGTAAGTATGTAATCCCAACTACTTGGAGGGCTGAGGCAAGAGAATCGCTTGAACCTGGGAGGCAGACCTTGCAGTGAGCCAAGATCACGCCACTGCACTCCAGTCTGGGAGACAGAGCAAGATTCCGTCACCAAAAAAACCAAAACAAAAACAAAAAACAAAAAACAAAAACTGGCAACAATGAAATGATTTGGCCTACTTCATTTGGCTGTAGGTCATAAGACCCCCATTCCAGAGAGAATTCTAGAAGGGTGGAATGCTGCTCATAGGGGCCAAGAAGAATCCAAATAGACAGGTCTTGCTGGGCTTCCCTACTCAGTCTATGAGTGTTTGATCAGACCGTCTTTGTCCAGTCGTATTTTTACATGGCTGTTAGTACTTTGTTGAACCTAATCATAAAAATGGACAATTTCCCCTGTATCTTTGGGTCATCATTCTGAAGGCTCCTGTGTCACGTAAAAGTATGATCAAGTAAATTTGTGTGCCTTTTCTCCTATTAACCTGCCTCTTAGTGATTTTTCAGCAAAACTTTAGAGGATGAAGGGGAAGTCTTTCCTTAGCCCCAACAGTTTTCTTCACTTCCTCTTCCTCCACCAGCTGTCCCTGTGTTTCAAAGCCACTTGTGCACTGATTAGCTCCCACTCCCTCGTGGTGACAAGCCTTCTCCAGGAGGTACTGCCTTCTCCAGATCTTCCTTTCTTACTAGCAACAGGAGACGATGAGGTCATCATCTGCATAGTGCCAGACACAATATACACATTCTCTCTCTCTCTCTCTCTCCTCTCTCCTTCCCCTTTTCTTTCCCTTCCTTTCTCTCTCTCTTTGATCCAACAAAAGATGACCCGTTGGATGTTAAAATGTGTTTTTTCCCAATGGTATTCTTGTACCTTACAAAAGAGGCCGAAACCTTCTAAAGGCTGAACCCCAGATTCACCTCTCATGGTGGGATCAGAGGCATCTGGTCACCTAATCCCCCTTCCTGAGCTTACCCAGCAGCACTTCCCCATTGGAAAGGGCTCTGAGCTGCTGGCAAGAAGACAAAGGGAGGTTTTCTCCTCATTCTTATTATTATCCGAATTCCCTTGTTTTGTGACATTTAACAAGGCAGGCTCCATCTGTATTTTTATATTGGTCAGATTATCCTTGCCTTTAAAGAACTGTCTCGGCATTTGGGCTGAGCAGATTTACAGGCAGGCAAACACTTCATCTCCACAGCATATTAGCTGAGGGGAAACACCCAACTGCATCCTGGGAGGCCTCCTTCCCAAGCCAGCCAAGGCCATAAATCTGCTGCGACAGGGTCCCCACAAATATCCCCACAGACACTTAGCACTCACTAGACTCTGAAGGCCCGTCAGAGCTCTCCATGGTGTCCACGTGACAGCCCATTTAAAGTAACACCACTGGGCCTGGGTAGTCCCTCATATGTTTTAAAGACCCTTATCCCCAACTGAGAGCTTCCAAAGACATTTTTGAGGTCTGCTGCTTCATCTGAAGCTATTGAAATGCCATTTGCAAAGCTGAGCAAAGTCAGAAAAGGGTTTTTGAAAGTGTGTATGTTATATTTCTGGCCACAAGTATTGCTCCAGACTTTTCTGCCTAAAAAGTAAGATGGAATCATAGCATTTACAGCCAAGAAGTTTTCAATGTGACCCAGGCTTGGGACTAGCCAGGGTGAAGCAAAAGTCATTTACTGAGTGCTTACTGCAGGCTCACAAATTCTAAGACTGTGCTCAGAAAAGCTGAGCATGGCCTCCACCCTCAGGAGGCTCACAGTCCACCACAGTGGAGCCATTAGTAAATAACCACTGTTTGTGTCTGCCCAATGTCCATTTTCCTTGATGCTGCTCACAGATGCCTGGTTTCCTTTGGAGAACAGTTGCTATTCCATTTTCAAATTATGCAGCTTATAATGAGCCCCTCTCCAAAGTCCATAGATGGTCACATGACTCAGAGCTAACCAATCAGACTGTACTATCCTTCTGATTGGCTCATAAATAGGCACATGACCCATGGATGGCCAATCAAACTAATTTCTGCATCTTTTACTGGGACTGTTGGGAAAGAGCCTTGGTCTTTCTGTCTGTTCTTTAGCTGGCAAGAGGGCAGTCTGGGGTGTCTGATGGTTGTATGCTTCCCTGTTTTGCAGATGAGAGAACTAAAGCACAGAGAAGTTAAGTAACTAATATAAGGTTACAAAGTTACCTGGAAGAAGAGCTGAGATTCAACTCCAAACAACCTAGTTCTAGAATGCATGCTCTAGGGGATTCCCAGTGTTCCCAGAAGAACCTTAAAAATTGACTTTCCAGCCATAATGAGATTGGAGGTCAGATGTGTCTTGTTATATCCCTCTCTTTTGTAGACAGAACAACTGACCAGCA
Organism: Saimiri boliviensis; assembly: GCF_048565385.1. Classification (NCBI taxonomy): domain Eukaryota; kingdom Metazoa; phylum Chordata; class Mammalia; order Primates; family Cebidae; genus Saimiri; species Saimiri boliviensis. The sequence continues at coordinate 124,322,942 of NC_133449.1, forward strand.
CTAATGTTAACATAGAGATCATACAGACTCTTTGTGGTAATGAAAACCTTTCATACAATCCATCCACCCTCACTGCCAACCAACAGGGACCTCTTCACACTCCTCAGAGCTCTTTCTTCCAGGAAGAGGCTCCTTCCAGAATGGTCTCTCAGTTCCACCGAAATGATGATCTCTAGATTTGGTGCATACCATAGGTTAGTGGTGTTAATTTAAACACACACACACACACATACACACACACACACACACACACCAAAATTCTGCCAGGCACAGTGTATGGTGCCTGAAATTTCAGCACTTTGGCAGGCTGAAGCAGGCAGATCATCTGAGGTCAGGAGTTCAAGACCAGACGGGCCAACATAGTGAAATCCCATCTCTACTAAAAATACAAAAAATTAGCCAGGCGTGGTGTTCAGCACCTGTAATCCCAGCTACTCAAAAAGCTGAGGCAGGAAAATAGCTTGGACCCGGCAGGCAGAGATTGCAGTGAGCCGAGATTGCAGCATTGCACTCCAGCCTGGGCAACAAGAACGAAAAGGAGAAAAGGAGAGAAAGAGACTTTATTTTTTATAAAGGGTTACAGCCTGCAAGGTGGCCATCCCATAGTCTGGGAAGAGAGCCTTTGGCCAAGAGCCCAGAGTCTGGCATTTCAAAGGAGGAGGGGTTGGGTGGGAGCTTTGTGCTGAAGAGGTTGGCTAAACATACATATTCAACAGATTAAGGGAGGAGCTATGAATATTCATGAAAGCAGTCCCAACACTTGCACATTAAACAAGCATACATGTAACATACAGCCTGTGTTTGCTTTAGAGTGGAGACTTAAGATTTTTAGGCTCTGTATGTCAAAAGGTCTTTCTAGGACATGAAGGCACGCCAGTGCGCAATCTCTGTAAACCGGCCAGAACCAGTCCACGGCCAGTGGTCTTCTCATCTGGAGAAAGTGACGGAAATCAGTCTCTTGTCCAATAAAAGCTATAGTTACGGCTGGTAGAACAGGGGCTGGGGGTCAATCAGCATCTGATGGAGCTGCAAATTGTTTTAATATGGCTTATCTCAGGGCCAGTGCTTATTTAGCTTTTAGAGAAAAAGAAAAACGTTGTATCAGTTAGAACATAGTTTACTTTTTAAGGGTAGGGGTGCATGACTTAACCCTTGCCTGCCATGGCCTTAGGTAACATTTGTAATTTGCTACCTGATTACCACAAAGAGTCTGTTCTGTCAGTCTTATGATCTCTATGTTAATATCAGTGCTGGCCAGTTGTTCTGTCTGCAAAAGAGAGGGGATATAAAAAGATACATCTGATCTCCAGCCCCATTATGGCTGGAAAGTCCATTTTTTAAGATTCTTCTAGGGTCTCCTTGGCAAAAAGAGGGGTTCGTTCAATCAGTGGAGACTTAGGATTTTAAGTTTACAGTTGGCTAATCTCTGGATGAAGAGCTCAAGGACAACGAAAAAAGGTAACAGCCCACCAGAGTGTCTAGAAGAAAAAAATCTTAACCTCCCTTGGGTCCCTGACCCCTGTAAGAATTTGATGAAAGCTATAGACCCACTATCCCCAAACGTTTGTATATACTTGCAGGGTTATATATGACAAGGTTCTTATGATTGCAAGTGGCAGAACACCAACCCAAAGCATCTTGCTCAAAAAGTGGAAAGTATTGGTTCACATAGCTGTGGTAAGAGCAGAGACGCAGCCAGGTCCTACCAACAACTGGAGCCAGGGACAAGGCCTTTCATTTTTGTTTTCTTCCACTTCCCCTTTTAACACGTGAGTTTCATTCTCTCTGATCCATGGTAAACAACATGGGTGAAATTCAGTCTCTCTGCACATTGAGAAACCACATCTCCGCCCCAGCTTCAGCTCAAAAATATTTGAGGAAGGGACTGTAATTGGTGTGGGTGTGGGCTCACAAGCGTGGCCATAGGAGCAGAGAACTGAGACTATATACAGTTACCACCCAGGGAAGAAGGCGGCATCCTCAGAAGAAGACAGGGTGTGAGGCAGACAAAACAAAGATAACCTCAATAAAGAGCACAGGTAGGACCCTGGGTCTGGAAGCTAGAACTGTTTCTTAAAAAATAAAGTGAAAAACTGAAGAGATTATATGACTAATTCAGAAAAACACTGACCTCATACTAAATTATTGGAATAATTCAAGGAGAATGTTTTGACCACGATTATCCAGAATGTAGCCTCCAAACTTCTTTTTTCTTTGCTATGAATTAGTAGCACAGCCCATATTCCTGTGACCTATCAAAGAAAAATTACCTCAGAAAATAAAAAAAAAAGACAGGAATTTCTTTTTGGGAAATATAATGCTCTGTGAGCATGAAGCTTCTTCTGTTTCTAAATTTTAAAAGGGAAATCAAATACATTAGATCAGATCAATTTTGTTAAAGCTTTCTAAATCCAATATTAATTGGGTACAGTTGTTTGGAAGTGCTCAATTGTTAGGAAGTGCCTTTCTAAAGACAGCCCCAACTTCAATTTTGGCACGTTTCAATCTGTCCTCTGCAGAGATGTCCTTCTAGTTTGCCTAAAACACTGTTATTTCACTATGATTCTCCATAAATTCGCGGGTTTCAAAACCACACTCGATGAAGATCCACCTTCCCAGACCAATCTCATCTCCAGCTACTCCATCTGGGATGGCTTCCTCAATCCTTAAAGCTTTGTGCTCATCTTCATCTCTGGCATTCTCATCTCCTTACAACTTACTCTAAACATCCTCCACTGTTGAAAGCTCCATTCCATTTTTACCTTTGTAGAGGACTACCACGCATCACAGAACATGCCAGTCATTTACCTTTTGCCTTTGGATTCACTGCCACCTTTCTTCTGTTCTGCTCCATGTGCAGGAAGCTCGCCCCTGCAAACTCCACTTCCCAGATGCTCTTGTTAACTGGCTTCCAGAGAGGTTCATCCATTAAGAGGTGAGATCCAGAAGACATCTCTGAAAAGTGGCATCTCTGAGGAGTGACTTCCCTCCTTCACAGTCAACTCTAGCTTCTGGGTTCTGGTGACAGTTTTTGCCTCACTAATCCTGTTTGGCTCCCCAGGCTTCCAACACAGCCATACCTTTGTAATGAGTTCCCCAAAATAAATTCGCTTTATTTGGCAACCTGTTATGGATTCATTTTCCCTGGATGGACTCTGAAACTTAGGATCAGCTCTCTAATCACTCTTTTCTCTGACCTCTCGTAATAGACATTGTATAGATTCACTTGTTTCGATAATATTTATTTACTTTAAAAAGAGGTATAGTTTCTACTACTTCAAATAGTATGAAATAATGAAGAATGGAAAGAGTTTTCTCCTCATTCTCATTCTCATATTTACCAAGTCCTGTTTAGAGTAAATTAGAGTTAATAATATCTTGTATATCCTTCCAGAGATTTTTGTATGCATGTCCATTTGTACCTGTTTTTAACAATGGAAGCATACCATACACATAGTTCTGCAACTTTCTATTTTCATTTAATAATCTAGTTTGCAGAGCATTTCTTAATTGTATATATAGATCTTCTTCAGTCTTTTTAATGGCCACTTGGAATCTCCTTATCTAAGGTACCATAGCTTACTTAATCGGTTCTTTATGCATGTCGTTATGAATCATCCTTGTACATGACTTTTTATACATTAACAAGTTCGGCAAATTTCTAGAAGAATTGATAAGGAAAAAGATAAGTACATTTTTATTTGCCAGACATGGTCAAAGGGGCTTTAAAAGAAGTTGTACTATTTTACATTCCACCAAGATTATTTGTAAGCACTATTTACCTACAACTTTTACAAAAATTAGTATTATCAAAAGGTTTTATATTTGCCAGTCTGGTAGGTCAAAAATTCTACCTCATCTGCAACCACTCAGCTGGTGTTATCTCCTCAGTCCTTATTTTAATATGTATTTTTACACTACCTACTCTCGTGGTTATACTAATAAGAGCTACAATTTTTGAGAGCCCTCAGAAATTGTAGCTCTTATTAGTATAACCATGATAGCAGATAGTGTATCAGAGCCTATGCTAAGAGCTACGCTTTTCCTCCAAATTCAATAATCCTACAAGGAAGATATTTTTCTTGTTTTATAAAGGAAGAAAACAGAGACTTAGAAAAACCACACTCCAGAAATCTGTTCAAGGCCTCACAGCTGGGAAGTGGAGGGGCTGGAATCTATCACAGAAAAGTTTATCCCTTGAAGTCATGATCTTTCCACCACAGTGTATAATCTGCTGAATTACAGTTAGAATGTTAATCTTCTATTTTCAATAGGCTGTTAGCTTCTTCACCTTCTCAAAAGTAGGGATAATGTCTTATGCTGTTTGGCAAATGAATAAAGTACCAAATAATTAGAATCTGTTAATTGAATTGAATACTTGTCCTAAGATACTACTTACTCACAACAGTGTTTTGTAAATTGTGTAATACTTTTTAAATTACCACTATTCTTCCCATGCCAGCAACTAGCACAGCACCTGGTACAAGGCAAGAACTTAAAAACTATTTGCTGAATGAAAGAGTGAGTGACTTTTGGCCTAAGTTTACAGAAGCTTTCCTGTTCTAAAGATGACCCATGAACTAGAAGAAAATTGAAAGATGCTCAGATTCCGTTATGTTTCAGATAGGTTATCCTGGATTCCCCAAAGCCATCTTTTATGGAAGTTCTTTGATGTTTCCCAATAACCAGACAGAACTCACACTCAGAGCATAAGCTCAGCTCCTGCTAGGTAATGTGGACAGGTGAAGGGCTAAAGGAAGCAGTCATGTCACACAGATGGGAACCACAGTTCCCCCAGCCCAGAGATCAGGATCTCTTCTGATGGGGCATCTGTGGATAGGCTGGAGAAGCATAGCCTGTGCCATGACCGTAGGGGGAGCCTCAGAAGAACCCTAGAAGCCCATGTAAATAAACCAGAAGCGATCCATCCATAGATTGACCTAAGTTAAAACAATATTTTCAGCCTCAGCCTCTACTCAAGATCAAGAATGTCATGAATTTCTACTATTCTACTGTATATTACTATACCATCTATATATTAATTGACTGCTATACCACCTGTGTATTAACTGACTACTGGTCATATTGATTCTCTCCTCAAACTTATATTTTTTGGTCGGGGAAGGAACTTACTTTGTTTTCCTCTGGTTTCGTAAGTTGAATACTGAGTAGTTTATTCTTAAAGTTTTCTAATTATAAAGACATTTAAAGTTCAATTTTTTTCTGTGAATTAACTTTATCCCATGGGTCAATTAGTCAGCCAATACTTAATCATTGAGCATCTATTATTTACCTTTAAAATACAACAATGAGAAAGACAAGTTTCTTACCCTGAAAGAGCTTCCATTCCACAGTAAATGAGAGGAAGACGATAAACAGGTGCAATAAGTGCAATGAAGAAAACAAAACAGGTAATGGGATCGAGAGTGACTTGGGAACCTGCTTCAGGCAGGTGATTCAACAAAGCTTTTTCAAGTAACTTTCATATATGTTGAATTATAAATGAAAGGAAGCATCCAGGCAAAGGTTTATAGCTATGCTATCCAAAGTGGTAGCAACTAGATAACCAAATTGAATTGATTAAATTTTATACATTCAAATTAAATTTAAAACTCAGTTCCTCAGTTGTCATAGTCACATTCAGGTACTCTGCAGCCTCTGATGGAGAGGCGCTGGTGTATGGGATGTTCCAGGCGCAGAACATTCCCATCTCCACGGGAAGATCTGTTGCATAAAACTGGTCCGAAGCCATGATGTACAGGCAGGGGAAAGGGTTAGCCGGAACCACGTTGGCACTCTGCTGGATGAAAAAAAGGTGGTGTGGTTGAAGGGGACTGATAGAGGGGAGACAGATAAGAGAGGAGGTTGGAGAGCCAGGTGTGAGCAGGCCATAAATGTCCTTGACGACGGTGACTCTTTATGCTGGTTGCTGTGGAAATCCACCAAGGTGTTTTACACAGGAAGGCAACAATTCTGATTCTACCTCCAAAAGTTCATTCTGAAGGTGTTGAAACTAACAGCTTATGTGTCATTAATCCCAAACAAGTTTTGATTTCAGTTACGATTTTCTTTTTGAACAATAAAAAAATTTATTTTAAGGATAGTATTTTAAAAAAATTTCCAGGTAGGAAATTTTAAGGGGACAGTGCAGAGAGGTTGTGATTTCATTAATTTGTGTTTTTACTGCACTGTGGTCTGAAAATGTGGCCTAAAAAGCTTATGGTTTGAATAATTAATTAAGGCTTTTGTTTATTTTTTATTTGTTTGTAATTGAATAAAGGGTCAATTTTTATAAATGGTTTTTGGTTATAAGGAGAAAAGTAAAGCAAGAATGAGTATTCCCTATTCATAGGGTATCAGATGTATTTCAAGATTGTTAATTATGTTACTCTTCTCATTTATATCCTTTTAACATTTTGTTTAATTGATCTGTAAATTCCAAAGGAGCTGTATCAAAGTCTTCCAATACTAACGTGGTTCTGTCAAACTCTTCAGGTATCCCTAAGCATTTCTGCTATATATATCTTCTTGATTAGTTTAATCAAGAAGTTTAATAACTTTTTTAGAGTTTAATCTCCTGCAGCTCTGTCCCTTCCTGGAGGTGGGGGTGCCCATCCTGAGGCTATATAGGAGCCCCATCCTAAGTCATCTCATTAGCATAAATTCCATGGTAATTAAAAGTGGTTCCTGCTGGGCATGGTGGCTCATGCCCATTATCTTAGCACTTTGGGAGGTCAAGGCGGGTGGATCACCTGAGGTCAGGAGTTCGAGACCAGCCTGGCCAGCAAGGTGAAACTCCGCTCTACTAAAAATATAAAAAATTAGCTGGGCATGGTGGTGTGCACTTGTAATCCTAGGTACTTGGGAGGCTGAAACAGGAGAATAGCTTGCACCTGGAAGGTGGATATTGCAGTGAGCCGAGATTGTGCCATTGCACTCCAGCCTGGGCAGAAGAGCGAGACTCCATGTAAAAAAGTAAATAAATAAAATAAAAAGTGGTGTCTTATGAACAACAAAAGACACTGATATCACTCAGGAAATTCTAAGGGTTTTAGGAGCCTGTGCCAGAAACTGAGACAAAGACAACATGTATTTCTTATTATACCACTATCTATATTTAACCTTTCCTCTATAGATAGTTATTTGAATTGTTTCGAAATTTTGCTATCTAAAACAGTGCTCTTTGTCCTAAACCTCTTTAGGAGGCATATTACTCTCAACTAAGTTGTATTGACGAAGAAAGAGAAAACAGAAACTAATGTGTTTTTGGACACTATGAGCTGTTTTTATTAGTCAGGAATACGTGTGATTCTTTTTTAAGTCAAACTTTCTCCCTTGTTGACCCACCTTTATAGCTCTTGACACTTGGGAATCCGTTTTACTGCCATCTCATCAAAACTGGACGTAACAAAATAAATTATGTTGAACAGCCTCCTTTAAGTTAGAAATTTAATACTAGAGATAAATGTACAGAATGATTCACTAGATCACTGAGTGCAAAGTAAGAGTATTCAGAATAGAAGAAATCTTGCAGATGGTACAAAGACAACTTTGACATTTAATCCAACAGCGTAAAACTGAATGGGATCAGAGGGACTTTGAAATATCAGTTCCATATGGCTGCTGTTATAGAAAATCACCAAGGACCATTATCGAGTTTGTTGAACACCACTTATAATAAAAAATTCTCATCATCTAAGGAAGGAAGAAAAATCATTGATTGCAAAGGTAGACGCTCCGTTGCTATAATTCAAATAAAATCACTGGCACATTTGTCACACCATGGAGAATACCTTCTCCAGCCTTTTCCCAACGAATTATTAATGGGGGATTGGAGATCAGTTGATAAAAGGCTGACAGGGAACTACTTTGAACAAAACAAGTGCCATTGACACTCAGAGAAGCAGGTGCTAATGAATAAACATTGTGGTGGTAGAGTACAATGAGGCGTGGAGATGATTTGGACATGCAGCATGTGTGGACTGATTTGAGTGACATGGCCTATTCTGGGTGAAGAAAAATAAAACAATTATAGGCTTCAAAGAGGAGATTTCCTGCCAGGGAATCTATAAATATGATTTTGTGTGTGTGTGTGGTGATTCTGCTGTTAAGATGCAACTCAGGTCAACAAAAGATTCAAGGTGAAATTGAACTGACTGTGAAGAGGTATTCCACCCTTATATTCTGGGATGAAATTCAATTAGACTCTCCCCTTGGATCAGAAATCTCCATGGGTCTCCATGCTGAAAGCCTAGCATGTCTGTATCACACCTATCAGGTAGAGGGGGAACAGTCCCAAAGAACTAATAGACAAACATGCATTGAAATTTAAAACCATCTTTGCAAAAATGGAGACATAAAAATCTGACAAAGGAAAATTATGACAGTGAAAGAAATCTGACCTCACCAACTCCATATTGCTTCTAACCTCTAAGCCGCCTTTGTTCATTCCTGAGTGTCGGTTGAGCTAACTATGGGAAGAATTTAGTTTAGAGTTTAACTTTGAAACAAAGATAATAACAGCCCCTTCCCAAAACAAACCATCTCCTTGCATGGAGTTCAGACTGCCCTTGTAAAACCAACAGATTAGCCACAAGATTAGAAATTATGGCTCAGGAGTCAGCCAGAGATCACAAGATTCCTAATCTCCCCGATTGCTCTTATAGAAAACATCACTATTGTAAGATCTAAGATTGGCATTCAAGGTATTTTTCACACACTGCATTTTTATGGACCAACTGGTGCCACCCAGGCTGGTAAACTGGCTTATCTGGTTCTGTGGTCTCCTCACCCAGGAAGTGACTCAGCACAAAAAGACAAGCTTTGACTCTGTGACTTCATGCCCGACTCAATCGATCAGCATTCTCCCTTCCCTAGCTCCCTGTCCACCAAACTATCTTTAAAAACCCTAGCCCCTGAATTTTCAAGGAGGCTAATTTGAGTCACAATAAACTCCTGTCCTTTCACTTAGCTGGCTCTGTGTTTATTAAACTCTCTCTATTGCAAAAACCTGCTGTTCTCAGTGTATCAGCTTTTCTGGGCAATAGGCAAGATGAACCTACCATGTGATAACAAATTCACTGGCCAACAAATTGTTCAATGTCCAATGCCTTAGGTGAAAAGATTTCTCTGACTTAGTGACATCCATGTCATTGCCTCCTTAGCGGATATACATTGCCTCTTTTTCTTGCAGAGTTGAGTTAGCAGTTACTTATTGGCAAGGCTTATGTGGTTGCAATACACCTTTAAATTGTGAACTATCACAGTGCATGTACCACTCTAGTGCTAAGGCAGCACCAACATCTTCCAGGGCTACAGCTCCCCATGTGTCAAGATGGACAAGCTGGATAGACTGAAAGTTACTGTAGCTTTTACACTCAGCAGTACTAAGAGGCTTCACATTGTATATATTCATTTCCTCCTGAACTTTGAACATATGAGTAACAAGCTCTTTTTCCTCTGTCTACCCTCAGTGTTGAAAAAGCTTGAGCTGCTTTGGTCGAAAAGCCTTAGATTTTGTACCAAATGCATAGTTAACTAGTTCTTTTCAGCAGTGTTAACATTGTTACATTTCTAAACAAATAACAAATAACAAAAACAGAGTCAAAGGTAGCTGCCAACCCACTTTGTTATATCTCATTTGATCCTTATCAAACTCCCTTTGCCCTCATTCAATAAAGAAACCTATGTTCTAATATGTAAGTAAGTTGTCTAAAATCATACAACCAACAAGTGGAGAAGCCACAGTCTGACCCTATATAGGACTCCAAAGCCCAGTATTTCAATAATACCTTAATACTTACAAAGTGAGGTGGACTTGTAAAAACACTAATGGCTAATTTTTTTTTATTGACAAATCATAGTTGTACATTTATGGGATACAATGTGATGTTTTGATATGTGCACATAATGTGGTATGATTACATCAAGCAAATTAACATATCCATCACTTTACCTATCTTTTTCATGGTGAGACATTTGAGATTTACTGTCTTCGTTATTTTGAAATGCGTAATACATTACTATTGACTATAGTCACCGTGGTGTGCAATAAATCTCAAAAGCTATTCCTCCTGTGTATCTGAAATGTTGTAGTCTTTGATAAGCAAATCCCCGATCCCTCCCTCCCTACCCGCTCCCCTCAGCCTCTGGTAACCATCAGTCCACTCTCCACTTCTGTGAGTTCAACTTGATCAGATTCCACATACAAGGGAGATCATGCAGTATTTGTCTTTCAATGCCTTGCTTATTTCACTTAGCATAATGTCATCTAGATTCATGCATGCTGTTGCAAATGACATTTCCCCATTTTTAAAGGCTGAAAAGTATTCCATGTATATATATCACATTTTTATATTTATCCATTGGTGGGCACTGATATTGTTCCCATATCTTGGCTATTGTGCATGATGTTGCAATAAACATGAGAATGCAGATAACCCATTGACATACTGACTCCTCTCCTTTGGATATATACTTAGTAGTGGAATTATTGGATTATATGGTAGTTTTACCTCTGGGTTTTGAGAAACCTCCATACCTTTTTCTATAATATCATTTTCTATAATGCTTTACATTCTCACCAACAATGTATAAGAATTCTCTTTTCTCTACATCTTCTCCAAGACTTATCTTTCATCTTTTTTATAAAAGTAATTCTAATAGGTGAGATTGTGTCTCATTATGCTTATACTTTGCATTTTTCTGATGATTAGTGTTGGAGAGCATTTTTTTTTCAACCTATTGGTCATTTGTATGTCTTCTTTTGAAAAATGTCTGTTCAAGTCCTTTGTCCATTTTTTAATCTGGTTATTTGTTTTCTTTCTATTGAGTTATTTGAGTTTCTTATATATATTGTATATTAATCCCATGTCAGATGTGTGGCTTTTTTAATCTCTGTTAAAAATGTTGAGGTTTTCTTCATCTGAGTTTTTTTCAGATTTTTTTTCATCTCTGTGAAAAATGACATTAGTATTTTGATAGGGATTGCATTGAAACTGTAGATCACTTTGGGTAGACATTTTCACAATATTAATTCTTCCAAACCATAAGTGCAGATATCTTTCCATTTATTTGTGTCTTCTTCCATTTCTTTCATTAGTGTTTTATAATTTCAGTATTCAGATATTTTACCTCTTTGGTTATATTTACACCTAAGTATTTAAATATTTTTGTTATTGTAAAAGGAATTGTTTTCTTAATTTTCTGATAGTTCATTAGTATATATAATAGAAACACTACTGATTTTTATAGGTTGATTTTGTATCCTGCCACTTTGCTAAATTTATCTGTTCAAACAGTTTTTTGGTGGAGTCTTGAGGGTTTCTATGTATAAGATCATGTCATCAGCAAATATGGATAATTTCCTTCTTTCCTATGCATATACCTTCTGTTTCTTTCTCTTGGAATGGCTAACTTTCATTAAGGAGTTTCTGTGTGCCAGAAACTATGCTGAGTCATAATGCATCTATTCCTTACCAGAAACTTGCTAGGAAAGTAGTATTATTTTACAGAGGGAAAAGACACACTTGGAGAGCTAGAATCCCAGAGCTGAGGAAGAAATGAGGCACATCAGCTCCTAAAGTCCAATCAGTGAGCCACTGAGCCATGCTGCCTCCCTCCCAAGGTGAAGAGAAAGGAGGTAGTGTTACCTGCTCTCCAAAGTACCAGAAGGCATAGTGTTTAACAGCAAATTATCCGCCAAAGAAAACCGGGTTTGCGCTCTCTCTGACAGTTTCCTAAAGCAATACCGTTTTGGCACTGATGTTGAGAACAGAAGGCTTCAGTCTGAGAATCAAGGCTCAGCACAAGTCTTGAGAACACAAGGTCCCCGCTTCTCTGACCCTGAGAACACAAGGCTGAAATGTCCACTTTGGACCACAGCTCTGTGACGTTCTTTTGTATACAACACAGAGCTGAGCTCACCGTATCTCAAGGGGAAAACAAAAAACATGATGGAGTTTGAGAAGTTCTAGAGAACACTAGAAATGGAAATATAAATTATTAAAGTTTATTGAAGAAGCCTGGTATGTAAGAGACCTATTCAGTCTGGAATAAGGAAGGCTGTGAGGAGAAATGATTGAGCCGGATGGGAAAGTTGCCCTGCTGACCAAATCCTGCTATAAGATTTAGGGGCTCCCCCAACGCCTTAAAAAATAGTCTCTTACAGTATTGCAACTTTTGAGGCACATGCCCTCTGCCTACAACACCCTATACATCTCTTTGCTCCTTTCACTATTTCTCAGTCATTTCCAGCCTCATTCATCAATGACTCAGGTATCTGGCTCAGGTCAGCCATCCTTTCCCTGGGCCGACCCTATCAGATCAATGGCTCCAGGCACTTTCTATCTGCTCATGATATTCTATCTTTTAAGCTGGTTTTACTCAGCCACCCCCAAGCGCACTACTATCCAACCTCATGGAGATCTCTAGCCATTGACCCTTTTATTTTCCTCCACCTCCAACATTCTCCTCGTCTTCTCATTTTTCTCCCTATTCCAGCTAGACCCAAAAGGCCACAACTCGTGCCTACACATCCCTTATCTTCTGTCCTTTCAAGCAGCTATCCTGACTTCAACCCTGAATGACTCTGACTACCCGCCCACTCCATGGCTATATCTGGACTGCTAAGCACCACTGGAGAAAATTACACAAGTGGACTCGCTCATTGGTGCCACTAGAAACTCACGATCACCAGCTTTGACTGTCTGGGAAGCTTACCATTTTTTTCCGGTCAAGCCACATTTTTATTATTTTCCAATTTTTTCATCGTTTTAAATCTTAGATTCCCTTATCTTCTCACTTATTATTTATCTTCAAGCTCAAATATGCAAATGTTCTTGAACTAGCACTGTAGCATCTGTTGCCTGGGCCCCACCCAGATCTTCTTTTCAGGTACGGGCACCCTTTCCCTAGCTGCTGCAGGAGTTGCCACCGTTTTCTGGAGGATTGTCCTGGGGTTATAGCAGCTGCCTTACCCAGAGATTGCAGGGAGGCTCTGCACCCGACCCCACTCCTAGAAGGGCAGCCAATGGCCAATTACCGACTGATGCAGGAACATAAAAATCAAGCCCAGCCCATTTGCTGCAAGGACAAATTCAGTGGGAGCAATTCACACTCCAGAAGCCCCGAGGGATCAGGCTGAATCTTGGTTTCTGAAGCTACACCTTGGCCTAGCTTTTACCCTGCTACATGCTGCTTCCCCACCCTTTCTTACATGCTTTTCTTGAGAATACTTCTTAACAAATCGCTTGCGCAAAAACCTTCACATCGACCTCTGCTTAGGGAACTTAACCTCAGAAAACCACATTCTTTTTTTCTTCTTCTTTCCTCCCACTGGAGCTGAGTGATCTTATTCAAGGCCAATGCCTCCTCCTGTGCTCTGGGCCCCATGCTGTTCTGTCTTCCCAGGAACCTTGCACAATCAATAATCCTTATGTGTTTCCCCACTTGGCTCCTTCCCATCAGGATTAAAATATGCTCAAGCTTCTCCCATCTTAAAAAACAAATCTTCCCTTAACCCTCTCTCCTTTCCAGCGACTGCCCTCTCTCTCTCCTCTTCCACAGCCAAACTTCAGCATGAAGTTGTTGAAGCTTTAAAATAATTTCCTTCATGCTTATCTTTCCCCCTCATATGCAAACGTAGAGTCCACATGGTGGAAGGATTAGAGATTTTGGACGACCTCAAGATGTGGCCAGAAGGGAGTCCTTTGAGGATGTGCCTGCCACTCTTACTGTTATTTTGAGCATTTCTAGCACCTGCGCTGTGAATGCTGCCCGACGAGGCGCTGTCTACATGCCTCGCCTCCATTTCCTGGCCTCTTGCTCTTTCCTTAACGCACTTGGATCTGGTCTCCTCTTCTGCCACTTCACCTCTGACCTCTGTGTTGCTAAATCTACTGGATGGCTTTCAGTGTGTCCCCCGCTTGATTTTTCTCCTCCACTCTTTGCTGTGTTCACTCTTTTTGGCTCCTCTGTCTTTGCATCCCTCACGCCTGCCTCGCTGCCCCTTTTTGGTTCCCCTTTCAGTTCCTCTACCTTTAACCACCCGTTTAATGTTGCTATCTCTTATAGTTCTATCTGGAAGCTGAATTTTTTTTTACTCTGCACCTGCCTTAAGAAACCGTATGCATTTCTAAGGCTTTAATCACCACGTCGATGAAATGGATCCCTAAATATCCAGCCCAGGTCTTTCTTCTGAACCCCAGACTCATATATTCAACAGTCTTTGTCACATCTCCATGGGAATACTTCAAATATGCCTTAAACAGAATGTCTAGAATTAAATGCATATTTTTTCTACCAAAACTGCTTCAGCTTCAATCTTGATAGCCTTAAGAAATGGCACCACCACCCACATAATTTCTCAAGTCAATAATTTATGAGTCAGTTGTTATTTCTTTCCAACCTTGTATTCAATCATTCACCAAGTCCTAATAATTCAATGTCTTAAATATCTCTCAAATATATCTCCTTCCATTAATTCCCAATGACAGTATGCTAGTTTAAGCCATCATTATTTCTTGTCTGAAGTATTTCAAAAATTTCTGTATCTATTAGGAGTTAGTTGTAGAAAATGGAAATCACTTTACCTTTGAAGTATAAAGGGATTTAATATGGGAAATAAGGAGCTTGCGTGATCCTGGATGGATGGGAAAGCTCTGGGCTAAGCTTCCTGGAATAACATTCAGAACAGCATCACAGAAAAGGCCCAGTAGGGAAACTGCTACCCTAGCAGAACAAGGCTTTTAAAAGCACAAGACAGATCATGAAATCCTCCTTAAAAGTAATTGGTGATTTCCCCTTGCTTGCTTTTTCTTTTCTTTTCTTTGAGTTTTTTGTTTGTTTTTGTTTTTTGTTTGTTTTGTTTTGTTTTACAGAGATAGTATCTTGCTCTGTTGCCCAGGTCGGTGTGCAGTGGCACGATTATAACTCTCAAACTCCTGACCTCAAGTGATCCTCTTGCCTTGGCTTCCCAAAGCACTGGGATTATAAGAGTGAGCCATTGCCCAGCCTTCCCATTACATTTCAGATATAACCCAAATTCCTCATCGTGGCCTACAAGTAGTGTTTATCATGTGCTTATGATGTGCCAGGCACTGTGCTTAGTGATTTTCATGGATTAACTAATTTGATGAGTCAGATAAATTATTCTAGTTTTTACAGATGAGTCAATTATGATTTAGGAAAGTTAAGTAACATTCCCAAGGCCACCCACCTCGGAGGCAAGGCCATCAGACTTCCCGACTCACAGCCCGTGTTGTACTTAGCACATTGCTGTCCCACTGTTTCCATCACGACAGATGCTGGGAGTGTCTTCAGTCTCGCTTCTCGCCACTGCCTCCCTCACTCCCAATTTGCTGCCAATGCCAGCCACCTTCAGTCACAGATGTGCTCTATCTTGACTCCAAGCTTTTGTACTTGGTTTCTTCTCTGGAACATTCTTCCTCCTCTTTTTTCCCTAGCTCATGTCTGCTCATTCTTCAGGACAACTCAATCAAACTCCCTCTCCTCTGGGAAGCCTCTCTCCTGATCCCTTGGAAGTGGCAGAGTCTCCCGATTACCCCATCTAGGGGTAATTACCCCCACATCTACTCTCCTGCAGCACTTCACACACATGAAATTATCTCCTAAATCATCCAATAATTCTTTAATGTGTGCCTTCCCCATGAAGCGGCATGGCGGCAGCCCCTGTGCCTGCTGAGTCCATCTCTCTCCCAGGGACCCAGAATTCTGCCTGCTACAAAACAGACATCCAGTAAATATTTGTCAAGCAATTCACTGATAAGGAGAAAGAAATGTAAATAACTCATTACCTGAAATAAAGATGATAAAAATAAAAACATCTCAACAAAAAGTGAGGAAAAACTCCCTTTGAAGAAAGAAAGACGAGTGATTAAGGGAAGGAAGGAAGGAAGGCCAGCAAGACCTCAGCCTCCTGAGTTCATTAGGTACAGAACGCAGCAGAAGACAGAAGTGGGACTTCAGTGCGACCAACTTCCCGTGCATAACTTGGTTCTCGCCCCATGTCCACCAGAAGCAGGGCTCAGATGTCCCGCACACTCAAGAATTAGTCCCAAATCCGCAACAGTGTATCGTTAGATCCAAATATGCAGTGCTGTATTTCCAGGAGATTGGAAGTTTGTGTTTTACACCGTGTGGCCAAATTATGTGACTATATCTTTAAACATCACTGCTGTGGCCCCAAAGTCCTCTCTTGATGCCAGCCAACGGATCTTCTCTTTCTCCTCCAGAGTACCCCTTCTACTCCGCAACCAAGACAGACCCGGCCTCCCTCCCCGAGAGGCTGCCCTTGTCTGTGTGTCCATCAAGTACGGTTCACTCTCACCTTCTCCAGGGCACATCCTCACACTCAGTGTCTGCTCCTAACAAAGGTTTCTCCTTGGGATCCACGTCCCCTTGTCTTCCAAAACACCAACAAGATGGCTAAACGGAAAGGAGTGCGTTCTTGGCAATATCAGTTTGTAAGCACAGAAGACAAAGATCTCCCAAGATCATGGCTCCCTGTAGCTGGAAGGCTATTAAAGAGAAAAACCCCAACTCTATTTTGAAATCCATATAATTATTTCTAGCAGTGAGCCCCCCAGCCCAGGGAACCATGAGGAGGAAGAGTCAGCTGCTGTCTTCCATGGAGAACAAAGCCCACCAAAGGTGCTCTCTCTTGGAAGAAGGGAAGGTTGGGTTAGGTTTTACGCTTCACAGGGCTAGTATCATATATATGCTGCAGGTTTAAAGGAAAAGCTATGCATTTTTATGAGGGGAGCTGAGCACATGCAGATTGGGTAAACATGTATGCAACATACATTCCATGTTCGCTTTGGAGCAGGGTTTTAGCATCAAAATGAGGTGGCATTTGGCTTTTTACATCCAAAATTGAACTAAAGGATGCAAAGACAGTTTGTGTGCAGTCTCTGTTAGCTGCCAAAACTGGCCTAAAATCTGTAGTAGCTGGAGAATGTTTGGAAGGCCGGTCCTCTGTCCAGAGTTGTAGTGGCCTGATAGGTCCTATTTTAGCGAGTTTTATAAGGGTATGGTATTTCTTACAGTAGGAATTTTAAAATGTGCCATGGCAGCTGGGCCCTGAACTCTCAACCCATAGATACTTTTGCTTTCTTAACCTTAGGGCCCATCTTAGTTGACAAAGGGGTGTCTACTTGGGTCTCTCAGATCACATCCTAGGATCACATCCTAGGGAGGACTGGAAATACAGTAGAGATATTTGGGGTATATTAAATCTGTGTAACTTTTAGTTTTAATAATCCTTTGCTCCCAGCCATTGTAGACTCCCACATCAAAAACTATGCCTGACAGACTCAGATCACAGTTTCTTCTAGGATGTAGACATAATATGCCCCCTTCTGCTCTTAATGCTGAGCTATAAATTTCAGTGCCCTGGAAAATAGGCTAAGAGGCTTCCAGAGAAAAAGTGTGAGATGAAACAGCCTTTCCACCATAAGTGAAGCGTGGGAAGAAGTCAGGTGGCAATGTCATACACAGATTGCCACCTTCTCCCTCATTCTGTAAACACTTTCCTGGGATTGGCAGAAATATCTCGACAGGTAAAGGAGATTCAGGATGATTATGGAGCTGGGAGTTGGGTGGTAACATGCTTCAGTGGGCATAGCCTGGGTAAAAACTACATGTGCAAGGTGGCCCAGGGCAAGGAAGTAGCATCTTAGAGTGCAAAGTCAGATAGGAGGCTCCAGGGTGGCATTTCTGACTCTGTCAGGCCTGTATGTGGACTTCTGGGGGCCCAGAAGTACCTGCATGCTCCTTTGAAGACAGTAGGTACAGAGAGGACTACTGGTGCAGTGGAGGCCTGGGTCAGGAAGAGGGGTTATCAGGGGTGGGACCTTGGCTGGGCGTGGTGGCTCATGCCCGTAATCCCAACACTTTGGGAGGCTGAAGCAGGTGGATCACCTGAAGTCAGGAGTTCGAGACCAGTCTGGCCAACATGGTGAAACCCTGTCTCTACTGAAAATATAAAAATTAGCCAGGAGTGGTGGCAGACGCCTGTAATTCCAGCTGCTCGGGAGGCTGAAGCAAGATAATGGCTTGAACATGGGAGGCAGAGGTTGCCGTGAGCCGAGATCATGCCACTGCACTCCAGCCTGGGCAACAAGAGCAAAACTCTATCTTTAAAAAAAAGGTAGGATCTTGATGACCAGAGGCCATGACAGTGGCACCAAGCAAATGGCAATTCAGCCATCAGGCCAGCCGAGCCAGCCAACAGAAAAGAAGGGAGGAAGAGGACATGTGGACCAGGTGTCATAAGCCCCATGCCAAGAGGACTCAAAGCTTTCCCTATAACCAGAAGCAAGGCAGGAGGAGGAAAGAATCAATGGCTTTGAACTGATCAAATATTTACTACATAGAGACTTGCTGTTTAAATGCTAGAGCCGGAGAGACCATGATTTGGCACGTTTAACGTGCATTGCCTGAGCACATATCTTGTGCTCAGCAGAGAAGGCTGAAGGCATATGAGGGTCTGGCAGCCCTAGAGCAGCTGGAGATGCTCCGAGAGACCCAGCTCTTCACGAGCAAGCACAAGTCATGGGGCTAAATCCCAGCAACCACATAGTCTCAACAGGGATTCCGAGGGAGGCCACGATGGAGCCCAGCTCCTATCTTGACCTGAGTGATCTGGTTGTTAATGAAACGGCATGCTCCGTCATCTCCCAAGATTGTGGCTCCCTATAGCTGGAAGGTTATTAAAACAAAAAATCTCGACTCTATTTTGAAATCAATATGATTATTTCTAGCAGTGACCACCCCCCATCTCAGGGGATCATGAGGAGGAAGGAGTCAGCTGCTATTTTCCGTGGAGGACAAAGCCCGCCGAAGATACCCAGTGGGCTGGGAGAAGAAGCATTTCACAAGGTCATCAAGCTACAGCCTGTCTGCACACAAATTGGAAGTGGTATTGAGTGAAGACAAAGAAATCCAGGGTGAAGACCCCAGATATAGGCTTCGTTTTGACACGATTGATGTGGTCTCTGGTTGTGGTCTCCAAAAATTGTAGGTGGTGGTAGGCAAGACAGAGGGAGGAGCACAGTTAGGAAGGGCTGAGCTGTTTAAATGCTACGGTTGGGCTTACAGAGTGATTGTTGTCTGGAGGCCTAAATTCTGCTGATTCAATTGCTCTTATTTGGATTTTCAAATTATTCCTGACAAGATAATAAGTCTCTTTCAAAACATTAAATCGGATAAATCTCCCGGCTGGAGGTCTCTTGTTCGATTTAATTTTCTGCAGATATTCTAAGGATCTAATGAGAAATCAAAATGAAAGGGCTTAATTGGAATTCCTCTAATTCCCCAACACGAGGTCTCGTGTTAAAGAACGTGGAAGCGGACATGCAGTAAAATGTTTCCTTCTCTCTCTCGCGCGCTTTCTCTCTCTCTCTGGGTTTAGCTGAGCCCCCTCCTGACCTTTAGATGATCTTGTTAAACTTCCCAGTCTATAAAAGGCTGAGCATTCATTATAGAGCTTGATTTCTGCTTGTTTCTGCGGCCGATTTTAATGCACTCCTCAGTTTTCTTTAGGTCTATTTAAGGCTACATGTTGTGTCTTCAGCTGAGCTGTGTGGACATAGCAAATCAGATGGCAGTTTTCAGAGCTGCTATTCTGCAGAACGTGGAGGACTGATAACTGAGCTTGTGAAGTCCCCTGGGAATTGGTTTGCCAAAATTGACTGCTTCTATTCTCGGGAGCTTTCCCAGATTAGTGCCTCGGGCATCGTTTCCATCCACGTTGGATAATAACCACTACCCTTTACTGAGCACTTACTATGTGCCAGGCACTTCGCCAACCCTTTTACCTGCCTGCCTTATTTAATCCATCCATGCAGCATCCTTGTGAGCCAGATGCTGTGATTATCCCCATTGTATAGACAAGCAAGTTGGCTCAGAAAGTAGATGTCATTTATTCTTAGGCTGCACCCTTAGTAAACAGTATATGTATTGGGGGAGAATGGGACTTCACTCTAGATCTGTCTGCCTTCGAAATTCTCATTACTCCAAGGAGAAAACATATAAGTTAACATGAAAATCACTTTTAATGAGGTCCCAGGAATATATGATATACCTTTAGTTAACAGAGCACAATCCTTGTCATAGATCCACTAACACATCCATCCACAGGAACGAACCCTTAATTGCTTTTCAGGACTTTGTAAGAGGCAGGAGGAGGGAGGAATGCTCTTGTTCCTCACCAAAGAAGCTGCTGTCACCCAGATTGGGAGAGAAATTGACGTGACAGGAAGCAGTTTCATGTTTCCCATACTGCAGGAGAAGACAGAAGAATCAAATTCGCTGTTCTTGGCAAAGATCCCACCTCATTAAAGAGGATATTGGTCACTTCAATGGTTCTGAGACAAATATGGAGAGAGAGAGCCTCACTAGAGAACCAAGTCAACAGACAAAAGAACACCTGCCCCGGGCTTTACGTTCTCTCCTGCTTGCTACCTAGGTTCACAGCTCCACCTCCCAGATGACAGATGCTCCTGTCGCTTGCTATTAATGGTCATTCCAGATTACTAGAACCAAGAGGGTAAAGACCAGCCAGCAACTGCTTTGAATGGGGATTTGAAGTGTGGAGTTTGCTTTTGCCCCATTACTTCTTGACTTTTGTTACCGGCCATGATGACACTGCAAAAAAAAAAAAAAAAAAAAAAAAGGAAAAAAATTCTGGCCAGAAGCCTCTCCTAGACTGGGTTGGCTCACAAAACTTTACTATAAACAATCTTATGTTTACAAGGGTCTGTCCCCCTTGCTTTTAAATTCACAAGGAAGAAGTGCAGCGAGGAAGGGCAGAGGAAGCTTACTCTGGCTTAATCAGCACAAAAACTTTCAAAATGAGAAAAATTGTTAGGGAGCTTCAATTTACGAGACAATGTCTTCCTTATAAATGGGAACTATGACCTGACAGGGCTCAGCCCCAGTGTCTGGAGCTGTAAGAACGGAGCTCTCCCTAGTACCTTTCTTCTATCTGCAGTTCTCTTCTTCTCTCAGGCTGCCCCACACCCTCGTGTTTGTCCTCCGCTGGCATGGTAAGCAATTGAGATGCAAATGAGATAAGGAAAATCCCCTTTGAAAAGCTTGACTACAGGGCCTAGAATTTGAGCTCTTTGGTGGACGGAGTAGTTTCTCCCAGTTTCCTGTATTATCCAAGAAGCAAACAGGGAACAAATAATTCAAATAGCAACATTACAGCAAGCAAGGACGGAGCTCAGAGGGAAGGGTGTCCTGTGACGCATGTGTGTGCTGTGATGCTGTGGGTTGGGTCTTGCTATCTCTGGAATCCAGACCGTGGCTGAATCAAACTCATTATGAACCATTTATTATTTATACCTCTGACTGATTTCCAAGAGACTTGAGGTGGCTTACACCAAAAACCAGGCCTTCACTAAGCCCATAAAAACAAGATTCAAATGAAAAGAAATAGGCATTGAATAAAGAAAAACTGAAAATATTATTGCAGAAAGCTGGACTGCAATAAGTAATCATTTTACTCTGAGCTTCCTGACATGCAAAGCAAAAAGAGGAACCATGATAAAATCAACATCTGATTTTCAAAACAGACCACATTTGTTAGGATATAGGGACTACTTTACTTTCCACTCTGTTCCACAGGTGCACATTATATCCCAAGCAAAGGTCAAACAAAATGAGACCTAGAAGTTAATTTCATCAAAATTCCCCTTGCAGGAGCAGACAAACTTTTGTCTGGTAGCAAAAGCCAAAGTTCACTTCTTCTGAGTCCCATGGAATGAGGTTAATTACTGTTTCCAAAGGACTGGTTGCAATGGGACACAATGGTATTCCAGAAAACCCTGAGTTGGGAGCCAAAATCGCTGGGTTCTTGTTCCAACTGAACAGCTAACATAACTGTGTGATGTTGGGCAAGTCCCTTCTCCTCTCTGAACTGTACTTTCCCATTTGTATTATGACATAGGGTTGAAATAGTTTGGTGGTTCTCAACTCTGGCGGCATTTTAGAATCGGGGTGGGGGGGCGCTTGTTTTTTGAAGACAGGTCATCTAGGATGGAGTGCAGTGATACAATCACAGCTCACTGCAGCCTCAGCCTCCTGGGCTCAAGCCATCCTCCTGCTTCAGTCTCCCAAGTAGCTAGAGCTACAGGTGCACAGCACCATACCTGGCTAATTTTCATATTTTTAGTAGAGACGGCTGGTCTTGAACTCCTGGGCTCAAGCGATCCTCCCTCCTTGGCCTCCCTAAGTGCTAGGATTACAGGCATGAGACACTGTGTCCAGCCTAGGGGGCGCTTTTAAACATACACACACCTGGCCTCTTCTACCGAGAAACTAATAACATATAATTTCCTAAGGGTGGAGTCCCCCAGGCATCAGTATTTTTAAAAACACCTCGAGAAATTGTAGAGTGCAGCCAGCACTGAGATCTCCAGATGGAATGATCTCCAGATGTCTGCATCC
Organism: Saimiri boliviensis; assembly: GCF_048565385.1. Classification (NCBI taxonomy): domain Eukaryota; kingdom Metazoa; phylum Chordata; class Mammalia; order Primates; family Cebidae; genus Saimiri; species Saimiri boliviensis. Next base: position 124,345,415 of record NC_133449.1, read on the forward strand.
ACAGACACATCCTTATCATGAGGGACACCTCGGTTATGATTCCTGTGGGCATGGGGCTCTTTCCCACAGAGAGCTAGGTTAAAAAGAGCAAAGCAGAAAGGTCCTTATAAATCATGCAAAATGAGCTGTCTGCTTATGCAGCTGCATGGTGAAAATGCCTCAGTGTACAGCATCTATTTTCCCTTCCTGTTGATGAGAAGCAGCAGCTTCTAACGGAAAGCATGAGCTCCATCTTTGGTGACCTCAGCCCACCTCTCTGGCTGCCTCCTCTTCCCATGCGGGCCCTCTTACCCACAGCACACGCCAGGTCCTCCCCACCGGACATGCTGATGAGGAGCTGATACAGCTTGAGCTAAACTTCAAGGGCTGGCTGGTGAAATGTTGCTAAAATGCCAAATGGCTACTTCAGCCTTCAGTTCGAGTAGACGTAACTCAGCACCTATGTGGGCTGAGGCATGTCTGCTCGAAATGAGGCTAGGTTAGGCTTCCTGCCTTATTTTTAAATATTTTACTGCATTTGTGAAAAAGAGGGGCTATCCCCCTTCCCCACTGACCATGACCATAAAAGAATGGCAGCATCATGCAAGGAAGAAGTTTAGACGTAAACTCGATCCAACGATGCAGGGCCCCCAGCGGCTGGCCTTGAAGGGTGGCCAAGGGGCTCGGTGGAGCAGGTTGAGTACAGAGTCTACAAGGCAGTCCTCTCCAGGGAATGTGGTGGCAATGGCTTATCCTCAGACCTGGGGCTCAACTTGCATGGTTGACCAGTAGGCCCATGCTCCAGCCCTTTACCATATCCCACAAGTAATCTGATTAGACTCCGTCTTAGCATTTCAGTTAGGATGGAAGTATTGGCCCAATAGTTTTTTTCTTTTCTTTTCTTTTCTTTTCTTTTCTTTTCTTTTCTTTTCTTTTCTTTTAAAGACATGTTCTTGCTCTGTTACCCAGGCTGGAGTTCAGTGGCACAATCACAGCTCACTGCAGCCTCAAACTCCTGGGCTCAAGCGATCCTCCTGCCTCAACATCCCAAGTAAGTGGGACTGCAGGTGTATGCCACCGCTCCTGGTTAATTTTTATTTTATTTTATTTTTTGGAAGAAATGTGTTCTTGCTATGTTGCCAGGCTGGTCTCGAACTCCTGGCCTCAAGTAACTTGCCTACCTTGGCTTCCCAAAGTGCTGGGATTACAGGCATGAGCCACTGTACCCAGCCAAGAATTCTATGTTAATTATTAATTCCCTGGACTGTTTGAAAATAAATAATTGGTATCTATACCCTGATACTCTCATGTACTATACCTACCCTATCCCAGCAAAAAATCAACTTTCTAGAAAATAGAACAAGTGCTATACCCAAAGTATCTGACAAGAGTTCACTAAATAGAATAAACACTAAATTATTCAAAGATTTGTGGTTCCACTATGGAATATAAAGACATAACACCTTGACAAACTGAAAATAATATAATCAACAATATCAAAGGCGAGAGGAGAGACGCAAAAATGTAAGCAGGATAAGGGACTCACCCACCACAGTAAGAGTCAAAATCCACTTCAGAACCTGAAATAGAGTTAGCAACAGAAACAGAAAATATACTTAACAACAGCTTTAGAGTTAACAACTAGAAAGCTTTTCCAATATATTTTCTTGACCACAGAGAAATCCTTTTTGATTTAATAATACATGGGATATTTTGTTTCTTTTCTTTTCTTTTTTTTTTCCAGCCTGGATGACAGACAGACTCTTGCTCTGTCACCCAGGCTGGAGAGCAGTGGCGCGATCTTGGCTCACTTGCTCCCTCCACCTCCCAGGTTCATGCGATTCTCCTGACTCAGCCTCCTGAGTAGCTGGAACTACAGGCTGCACCATCATGCCTGGCTAATTTTTGTATTTTTCGTAGAGACAGGGTTTCACTATGTTGGCCAGGCTGGTCTCCAACTTCTGACCTCAGGTGATCTGCCCGCCTCAGCCTCCCAAAGTGCTGGGATTACAGGCGTGAGCCACAGCGCCTGGCCAGGATCTAATGATACTTGAAATAAAAAGTATTTGATGGACATTTGAACATTTCTTCAGTTTCACACAGTTCTTTCCCATCTGTTGAATTCATACAGTTAAATTTTTAAATAATTTTATTTTTTTAAAAAAAGCATATATAGCACAATTCCATTTTTTTTTTTTTTTTTTTTTTTTTTGAGACAGGGTCTCATTCTGTCTCCCAGATTTGAGTGCAGCGGCATAATCACAGCCTGCTGCAGCCTCATCCAGTTTGGCTCAGGCAATCCTCACACCTCATCCTCTCAAGTAGGTGGGACCTATAGTAGGCATGCATCACCACACCTTTCTGTGTTGTCCAGGCTGGTCTCAAACTCCTGAACTTGGTGATCTCCTGGACTCGGAGCAATCCTCCTGCCTCAGCTTTCGAAAGTGCTGGGATTACAGGTGTGAGCCACGGTGCCTGTGCTAACTGAAATCTTGCAAGAGTATTTCTGTCTTTTGCTCGATCATTCCAGATGTCTGGAAACATGTTTACCAAGTGTTAACACTAGACACTGGAAGTTTAACTTGTTGTTTCAATATTTGCATTTTTCTGCCTTGTTTGCATTTTTACCATGAGCATGTACTGTAGTTACATAAAAAAATAAAATCACGATTCAAACAAGTCAGTGAGTAGGGGTCCGTGGATAGCTTCAAGATGAACTCGAAAATGATATGCAATATTTTATATATATGTGCACCTTTTTTTCTAGAAAATGTGTCATATTTTCATCAAGTTATCAAAAGTGTTCATGACTCCTGAATGTAGTTCTCTGCCTTCTACATTTCCTATACCTTCAGTTTTTAGGCTTCTGGCTAATAACATAGCTGCTCCTGACTATCACCTAAGTGCCTGGCACTGTACCAGGAACTTTAGATGTTTTGTCTTTTGGTCCTCAAGCAACCTTATATGATAGACATGATCATTCCCATGTTATGGAGAAATGAGTGTCACGAATGCTCAGTCACTTGCCCAAGGTCACACAGCAATCCAAGGTAGAGTTTGTAATCTAAACCCAACTCTGCTTGGGTCCAAAGTGCACACTTGCCTTCCTACATTCTGCCTCCTCATCAGACAAGTCACTGGAACTCATTCATCTGTCATTATCTGAGGGCCCGCAGTGTGCTGGCAGGGTCCCAACAGCTGGGAACACATCTGTGAACATGAGACAACAATCTTGCTCTTCTGGAGCTGATATTTTAGAAACAGGCTCAACATAGTTTCAAAATATGTTGATATTATTGCATTTGATCATTGTAACAATTCTCTGAGGTAGGCAGGTATCAATACCCCTGCTTCATAGACCATTCACCTAAACCTGAGAGAAGCTAAAGATTTACCCAAGTTATGCAGCTATTGGGTTATGGTGTCAGAATATCAAACCTGATGAGACGCATCCTTAAGTTTAAAATATGCATTTATTTTTAAATCAGGTTATACCCTAATAAAAATGATGGAAGTGATAAAACATAAAATTAAAGATAAGTTCTGTCCTCCGTTGTCCCTAGCCTCACCTGATGAAGGCTGTTGGACATCCTATAACAGGCTGTTTCCCCACCTCTCTCTCATTTTTCCTTTCAGGGCCCTTCTCTCTACTGAAATTGCCCTATGTTGTCCCCCAAGATCCTCAACTTGCTCCCAGTTGTTTAAACACAGCTGTCAGTCCTACTCCCTCTTGGTGCATTCTTTCCATGCAGCCATTGATCACTGAATACCTCGAGGATGCTGGATGTGGTGGCAAGTGTTGGGAGGCACATTCAGAAAGAATAAGACACAAGCTCTCTCCCTCCAGGGGCCTGTGTTTGCACTTTAAATTGGGATTTGTTCAACTTAAAAAAGGCACTAAGATCTAAAAATGCATCTCAAATGGTAGCTCTTTAAAACATACTCCATTAGATCATTTATAAATTATCCAGAAATTATAAATGATAAATTATGCCAAAAATGTATATTCCCAGTCTCCCTCCTCAGATTTTCTATACTATATAGTTCTGGGATGAAGGGCAGGAATCTGCACATTCAGCAAGTTTTCCAGGGTCCAGGTACAACATATTTTGAAAAGCATTGGTGCACTGGGGGAGACTGAATTGTGCACCCCATCTAGAAATCCCGGTGTGATGGCCACACCCATGATACTTCCGTCAAGGAACTTTTTTTTTTTTTATTGCATTTTAGGTTTTGGGGTACATGTGATGGACATGCAAGGTTGTTGCATAGGTACACACATAGCAGTGTGGTTTGCTGCCTTCCGTCCCCTCACCTGTATCTGTCATTTCTCCCCATGCTATCTCTTCCCACCTCCCCACCCCCCGCCCCTCCCCCATTTCCCCCCAACGGACCCCAGTGTGTAGTGCTCCCCTCCCTGTGTCCATGAGTTCTCATTGTTCAACACCCGCCTATGAGTGAGAATATACGGTGTTTGATTTTCTGCTCTTGTGTCAGTTTGCTGAGAATGATGGTTTCCAGGTTCATCCATGTCCCTACAAAGGACGTGAACTCATCGTTTTTGATGGCTGCCTAATATTCCATGGTGTATATGTACCACATTTTCCCTATCCAGTCTATCATCGTTGGGCATTTGGATTGGTTCCAGGTCTTTGCTATTGTAAACAGTGCTGCAATGAACATTCGTGTGCACGTGTCCTTGTAGTAGAATGATTTATAATCCTTTGGATATATACCCAGTAATGGGATTGCTGGGTCAAATGGGATTTCTATTTTTCGGTCCTTGAGGAATCGCCATACTGTCTTCCACAATGGTTGAATTAATTTACATTCCCACCAACAGTGTAAAAGTGTTCCTATTTCTCCACATCCTCTCCAGCATCTGTTGTTTCCCGATTTTTTAATGATCGCCATTCTAACTGGTGTGAGATGGTATCTCAATGTGGTTTTGATTTGCATTTCTCTGATGACCAGTGATGATGAGCATTTTTTCATATCTTTGTTGGCCTCCTGTATGTCTTCTTTTGTAAAGTATCTGTTCATATCCTTCACCCATTTTTGAATAGGCTTGTTTGTTTTTTTCTTGTAGATCTGTTTTAGTTCTTTGTAAATTCTGGATATCAGCCCCTTGTCAGATGGGTAGGCTGCAAAAATTTTTTCCCATTCTGTTGGTTGCCGATTCACTCTAATGACTGTTTCTTTTGCCGTGCAGAAGCTGTGGAGTTTGATTAGGTCCCATTTGTCTATTTTGGCTTTTGTTGCCATTGCTTTTGGCGTTTTGGTCATGAAGTCCTTGCCTACGCCTATGTCCTGAATGGTTTTGCCTAGATTTTCTTCTAAGGTTTTTATGGTATTAGGTCTGATGTTTAAGTCTTTAATCCATCTGGAGTTAATTTTGGTGTAAGGTGTCAGGAAGGGGTCCTGTTTCTGCTTTCTGCACATGGCTAGCCAGTTTTCCCAACACCATTTATTAAACAGGGAGTCCTTTCCCCATTGCTTGTTTTTGTCAGGTTCGTCGAAGATCAGATGGTTGTAGGTATGTTGTATTTCCTCTGAGGCCTCTGTTCTGTTCCATTGGTCTATATCTCTGTTTTGGTACCAGTACCATGCTGTTTTGGTTACTGTAGCCTTGTAGTATAGCTTGAAGTCCGGTAGTGTGATGCCTCCTGCTTTGTTCTTTTTGCTTAGAATTGACTTGGCTATGCGGGCTCTCTTTTGGTTCCATATGAAGTTTAAGGTGTTTTTTTCCAGTTCTGTGAAGAAGGTCATTGGTAGCTTGACGGGAATAGCATTGGATCTGTAAATTACTTTGGGCAGTATGGCCATTTTCACGATGTTGATTCTTCCTAACCATGAACATGGAATGTTTCTCCATCTGTTTGTATCCTCTCTTATTTCATTGAGCAATGGCTTGTAGTTCTCCTTGAAGAGGTCCTTTACGTTCCTTGTTAGTTGTATTCCTAGGTACTTTATTCTCTTTGTAGCAATTGTGAATGGCAGTTCGTTCTTGATTTGGCTCTCTTGAAGTCTATTACTGGTGTATAGGAATGCTTGTGATTTTTGCACGTTGATTTTGTATCCTGAGACTTTGCTGAAGTTGTTTATCAGTTTCAGGAGATTTTGGGCTGAGATGATGGGGTCTTCCAGATATACAATCATGTCATCTGCAAATAGAGACAATTTGATTTCCTCCTTTCCAATTTGGATACCCTTTATTTCTTTTTCTTGCCTGATTGCTCTGGCTAGAACTTCCAGTACTATATTGAATAGGAGTGGTGAGAGAGGGCATCCTTGTCTAGTGCCAGATTTCAAAGGGAATGCTTCCAGTTTTTGCCCATTCAGTATGATATTGGCTGTTGGTTTGTCGTAAATAGCTTTTATTGTTTTGAGATACGTTCCGTCAATACCTAGTTTATTGAGGGTTTTTAGCGTAAAGGGTTGTTGAATTTTGTCAAAAGCCTCTGCATCAATTGAGATAATCATGTGGTTTTTGTCTTTTGTTCTGTTTATGTGGTGAATTACGTTTATGGACTTGCGTTTGTTGAACCAGCCTTGCATCCCCGGAATGAATCCTTCTTGATCATGGTGGATGAGCTTTTTGATATGCTGTTGCAATCGGTTTGCCAGTATTTTATTGAAGATTTTTGCATCTATGTTCATCATGGATATTGGCCTGAGATTTTCTTTTCTTGTTGAGTCTCTGCCGGGTTTTGGTATCAGGATGATGTTTGTCTCATAAAATGATTTGGGAAGGATTCCCTCTTTTTGGATTGTCTGGAATAGTTTCAGAAGGAATGGTATCAGCTCCTCTTTGTATGTCTGGTAGAATTCAGCTGTGAACCCATCTGGACCTGGGCTTTTTTTGGGTGGTAGGCTCTTTATTGGTGCCTCGACTTCAGACCATGTTATTGTTCTATTCAGGGTTTCGGCTTCTTCCAGGTTTAGGCTTGGGAGAATGCAGGTGTCCAGGAATTTATCCATTTGTTCCAGGTTTACTAGTTTATGTGCATAGAGTTGTTTGTAATAATCTCTGATGATGGTTTGGATTTCTGTGGAATCTGTGGTGATATACCCTTTATCGTTTTTTATTGCATCAATTTGGTTATTCTCTCTTTTCTTTTTTATTAATCTGGCTAGTGGTCTGTCTATTTTGTTGATCTTTTCAAAAAACCAGCTCCTGGATTTATTGATTTTTTGAAGAGTTTTTTGTGTCTCTATTTCCTTCAGTTCTGCTCTGATCTTAGTTATTTCCTGTCCTCTGCTAGGTTTTGAGTTTTTTTGATCTTGCTCCTCTAGCTCTTTCAATTTTGATGATAGGGTGTCAATTTTCGATCTCTCCTTTCTTCTCATGTGGGCACTCATTGCTATATATTTTCCTCTAGAGACTGCTTTAAATGCATCCCAGAGATTCTGGTATGTTGTGTCTTCGTTCTCATTGGTTTCGAAGAACATCTTTATTTCTGCCTTCATTTCATTGTTTATCCAGTCAACATTCAAGAGCACGTTATTCAGTTTCCATGAAGCTGTGCGGTTCTGAGTTAGTTTCTGCATTCTGAGTCCTAACTCGATTGCACTGTGGTCTGAGAGACTGTTTGTTATGATTTCTGTTCTTTTGCATTTGCTGAGGAGTGATTTATTGCCAATTATGTGGTCAATTTTAGAGTAGGTGTGATGTGGTGCTGAGAAGAATGTATATTCTGTGGATTTGGGGTGGAGAGTTCTGTAAATGTCTATTAGGTTTGCTTGTTCCAGGTCTGTATTCAGGTCCTGGATATCCTTGTTGATTTTCTGTCTGGTTGATCTGTCTAATATTGACAATGGGGTGTTGAAGTCTCCCACTATTATTGTGTGGGAGTCTAAGTCTCTTTGTAAGTCATTAAGAACTTGCCTTTTGTATCTGGGTGCTCCTGTATTGGGTGCGTATATATTTAGGATCATTAGCTCTTCTTGTTGCAGTGATCCTTTTACCATTATGTAATGTCCTTCTTTGTCTCTTTTGATCTTTGTTGCTTTAAAGTCTATTTTATCAGAGATGAGAATTGCAACTCCCGCCTTTTTTTGCTCTCCATTTGCTTGGTAGATCTTCCTCCATCCCTTTATTTTGAGCCTTTGTGTATCCTTGCATGTAAGATGGGTTTCCTGGATACAGCACACTGATGGGTTTTGGCTTTTTATCCAATTTGCCAGTCTGTGTCTTTTGATTGGGGCATTTAGTCCATTGACATTTAGGGATAGTATTGTTATGTGTGAATTTGATACTGTCATTTTGATGCTACCTGGCTGTTTTGTTGGTTAGTTGATGCAGATTCTTGATTGTGTTGATGCTCTTTTACCATTTGGTGTGTTTTTGGAGTGGCTGGTACTGGTTGTTCCTCTATATGTGTAGAGCCTCTTTCAGGAATTCTTGTAGGGCAGGTTTGGTGGTGATGAAATCTCTGAGTACTTGCTTGTTCACAAAGGATTTTATTTTTCCTTCACTTATGAAGCTTAGTTTGGCTGGATAGGAGATTCTGGGTTGAAAGTTCTTTTCTTTAAGGATGTTGAATATTGGCCCCCAATCTCTTCTGGTTTGTAGGGTTTCTGCTGAGAGATCTGCTGTGAGTCTAATGGGCTTCCTTTTGTGGGTAACCCGACCTTTCTCTCTGGCTGCCCTTAGCATTTTCTCTTTCATTTCAACCCTGGTTAATCTGACGATTATGTGCCTTGGGGTTGCTCTTCTTGAGGAATATCTTTGTGGTGTTCTCTGTATTTCCTGGATTTGAATATTGGTCTGCCTTGCTAGGTTGGGGCAGTTTTCCTGGATAATATCCTGAAGAGTATTTTCCAGCTTGGATTCATTCTCTTCATCACATTCAGGTACACCTATCAGACGTAGATTAGGTCTTTTCACATAGTCCCACATTTCTTGAAGATTTTGTTCATTCCTTTTTGCGCTTTTTTCTCTGTTCTTGCCTTCTCTTTTTATTTCATTGAGTTGATCTTCAACCTCTGATATCCTTTCTTCTGCTTGGTCAATTCGGCTGTTGAAGCTTGTGCATGCTTCACGAAGTTCTCGTGTTGCGTTTTTCAGCTCCATCAATTCACTTATAGTCCTCTCTATGCTGTCCATTCTCATCAGCAGTTCGTCCAATCTTTTTTCAAGGTTCCTCTTTTCTTTGCATTCGGTTAGAACATGTTCTTTTAGCTCACTGTAGTTTCTTACTACCCACCTTCTGAAGTCTGATTCTGTCATTTCATCACCCTCCTTCTCCATCCAGTCTGGTTCCCTTGCTGGTGAGGAGTTGTGATCCCTTTTAGGAGGAGAGGTGTTCTGGTTTCGGGAGTTTTCATCCTTTTTGCGCTGGTTTCTTCCCATTTTTGTGGGTTTATCCATCTGTTGTCTGTCTCTTTCCCAGGGAGTTGTAGCTTTATGAGTTTCCGTTGCACTACTGCCTTTTTTGATTTTTCTTTCAGGTCTGACCCGCCCAGCTAGCAGCACGCCTAGCCACTGCCTGCCCGCAGGGGCTTTGCTGAGCTGCTGTGGCCTCCGCCCAGCTGCCCTGAGCTCTTCCTTGTAGTCCTTTTTATATGGGCATAGTTAGAACTGTCTCAGCAATGGTGGCCCTGCCTCTGTTATGGCGGACTCTCTCTGTTGTGGCAGGTTGCCTCAGCAACAGCGGGTTGCCTCGGCAACGGCAGCCTGCCTCCGTAGCGGTGGAGAGTCTCAGTAATGGCGGAAGCCCCTCCCCCACCGAGCCGACCGTCCGGGTTCAGCTGTGCTTGGTTTGAAGGGCTCAACCCAGAGGGTTTCCAATTACTGTTTTTGTTTTCATTGTTGTTGGGGGTGGAGGGGTGGGACCAACCAAGCCTGATCACCTGGCTCCCTGACTCAAGGTCTTTTCTTTTAAGTTGAAGGACCCCGCGTTCCGGTCGCTTGTTGAAAAGGTGCCGGGATCTCCCGTGCTGCGACTCACGGAGTCGGCTTGAACTGCGGCGCCGGCTCCTGGCGGATTTTGTGCCTAGGAATCTCCTGGCCTGACTCGCTATTTCAGATCAATGGGCAACTCTGCCGTCTCAGGGCTCTGCTCGCCAGCTAAGAGGGCTCCCAGACCAGTGGCTTTTGTACGGAGAACCGCAGCGACAGGGAGTGGTCACAGCAGCCGCGCGGGCGGAATCAGCCCCGCGGGGGCCAAAACAGCCGCACCGGCTGGGACTGTGATGCTGGCGACCCCTCTGCCTGGGTATCTCCTGGTCTGTGGGCAATAAGAGTTCGTCTGGAAATGCGGCGTCCACTCACCCTCTGCACTTTCACTGGGAGCTGAAGTCCTGAGCTGTTCTTAGGCGGCCATCTTCCCACTCCGTCAAGGAACTTATCACACTCGATTGCAGCTGTCTGTCTGTGTCTACCATCAGACAGTGGAACCCATTCCTATTCAACTTTGTAGCTCATGTCCGTGGAACATAGCGCCATACCAGAGACATGAGGTAAGTGTTTATCAGATGTATGAAGATGTGCCCACTCCACGTGAGTCACACACACACATCATTGTCATCATCATCATGGTCATTGCTGTCATTGTCATCTACTGTATTCACATGGAAAAAGCTAGTCCTAGCTCTGCCCCACTACGTGGTGCCTGGAATGAATACCTGCTTTTGCCATATGCTAAGAAGGAAGGCTTCATAAAGCCATAGTTCACTTGGCACCTGGAGAAAAGTACAAAGGCATATTGCAAGAAGAGAGTTAAATTCTTGATTTATTCCCATGTCTATCTAGCATGAAATCTGCAATAATAAAATTGAATGTTTTGGTAAAGATCACAGATCAAGTTGTTCAGATCTAGGAATAGAACTATACCCTTTTTTACTTTCTACCAAGCCCTTATTGCTCTGATCAAACCTAAGCAATCCAAACATCTTTGAACTTGTGCCACTACCTTGCAGCACCTGTGCCACTATTAAAAATATAATTATATGTTTGTAAAATCTTATTTTCCATACTGTAGATAAGATATATATATATATATATATATATATATATATATATAACTAGAATTTCTAATTCTTGATAGCAATAGATCATCTTGCAATCACTCCACTTTAGGAAACTCTACATTATATCAGGAGTTCATGAATGCTCTTCCAGTTTGGGAGTCACGGGAAGGAAGCCCAGTATCATATGCAGAAATAAAAACAGAAAGATTTAAAAAAGAGAGAGATGAGGGAGGAAAAGCAAGAAGAAAGGGAGGGAGAGAGTTGAAGAAGGGAAACAAAGAAGGAGCAAGAAGAAAAGGAAGGAAGAAAAGGCGGAGAAGCAAAGAAGGAAGAGAGGTCTAAAGCCACAGATTTTTATTTGAAGCTGACTGCAGTATATGCACAGGGGATCATTTCATAAGAGTAACTAGCAAATAACAAGCTTGGATTAGTCAAAGGAACATCAAGAGCAGATTTGCTGTTTCCCACACTTTCCTCATTGCAATGTATAATTAAGTGAATTTGGTAGGACACAATGTAAAAATGCCCTTCCTTCGTGGCATCCCTGATGCTTTTTGCAAGCCCGTGAATGCGTTTATAGCCAATATCTCTCTAATCCAGAAAGCAGCCTGGCAGCACTGTTTTTCACTTTCAGCTTCCAGGCACTTAAGACTCCAGCACAATGCATCCCTGATAATAGAACAGATAGGGTGGTTACTATGTTTAAATGGAGACAACCCATTTGTGAATATGCCAGAATTGGCCTTAATAGAATTAAATAAGGTAAATACTATTGTGAACCCAGAAAATCTTGACAAGTGCTGAATCTGTTCATAATACATTGCTTTGTACTTCACATATTTTTGAAAAAATTTTAAAGGTCACCTAGTTCTATCTCCAAGCTATAAACTAAAGATTGAAAAACAAAGCTGGCTGGGTGTGGTGGTTCACGCTTCTAATCCCAGCACTTTGGAGGGCCAAGGCGGGAGGATCACCTGAGGTCAGGAGTTTGAGACCAGTCTGACCAAAATAGTGAAACCTTGTCTCTACTAAAAATACTAAAAACTTAGCTGAGTGTGTTGGCACACACCTGTAATCCCACCTACTTGGGAGGCTGAGGCAGGAGAATTGCTTGAACCCAGGAGGCGGAGGTTGCAGTAAGGCAAGATCACGCCATTGCACTCCAGCCTAGGCAACAGTGTGAGACTCTGTTTCAAAGAAAAAAAAAATTAGCCAGGTGTGGTGGTGCATGCTTGTAGTCCCAGCTACTTGGGAGGCTGAGGCAGGAGAATCACTTGAACCTGGGAGGTGGAGGTTGCAGTGAGCCGAGATCGCCCATTGCATCCCAGCCTGAGAAACAAGAGTGAAACTCTGTCTGAAAAAAAAAGAAAGAAAAGAAAAACAAAGCCACTTTATCTTTTGAGAGGCCTCAGTTTTTTTCATTTGTAAATTGAGAGGACTGAACATGGTTTATTCCGGTTTCAACATCTCAGCAAGAATACCTAGGAGCAGTGATCAGTCATGGTCCCTCTGGTTCACGGTCAAGCATATTGAGTAAAGAATGAAAACTATAGCTCCCTTATTTGCTTCAGATATCAACTTGCAAATGCTAACTTTAACTTGAACTGCATAATGGCAATCTGATTTAGTCTGGAAATTACACCTAGACGCATCTGGAAATAGAAACACTTCCATTTCTTTCAGGATGGTGAAGGGTTAATTATAGGCATTTATGGAAAACCTTTTATTTCTATGATTTTACCTGACTCTTTACCAAATGTGTAACCCCAGTGGAAGTGTCAAAACGGTAGTAAAGTTTCTAAAGCTAAAAAAAAAAAAAAAAAAAAAAAAAAAAAAAGATTTTCTCAGACTTCCACAAATGCTAATTACTCATAATGACAAGTCATTACCCAAATCCATTTCTGGAAAGTCACAAGGACTTGACAGGTCAAAGCAGAAATGTCATCTCAGCCTCCAGTAAGAGACTCTGCCAAATTAACCTTCAGCATACTCACACACACCCTTTTTCCGAAGAGGGGAAGCACAAATAGAAAGGAAGGTTCAGCACCTCGGAGAGCGAAAACCAACTCAAGGTACGCACAGGGAAAGATGAGAGGCTCCTGAGCTCCAGGAGTTAAGGGCTTGTATAAGGGTGTTCTCAAGCACAACTTAAGCTATGTGACATAATTATGGCCTTCTGTGAGAACAGGACTCATGTAACAGACACAAACGCAGCTTGGGAATATCTGAGCCCTTTTCAAGATAATTTTGAAAAAAATTTTTGACAAAAAAGATTTCTGTTGTCTGTATAGTTTGTTACACATGTACACACACGTACAAACAGACACATATATGCACACATATATACATTTTTATATATGATAGGATAGGAGGGGGCTAAGACACTTGGTGCTGATAGCACTGGATCTCGTAAAGAAATGCTGGTCCTATACGAATTCCTATTAATAAATTTATTCATTATTTAATGTATGCATTCAAGCATGTATTTAGTCAGCAAATGTTTCTGAGTATCTCCTTTTTGCCAACTACTATTCTAAGTTCTAGGAGTACAGTGGTGAATGACTTGGGAATGCTTGACCTCATCAGATTTCCAAAAGGAAAACAAACAGTAATGAAATAATCATGCAAACAAGACAATATAATGAAGTTACACACTTTATTGAATGCACTAAAGAGAATGAATAGGTGAGAATGAGGGGATTTGAACAGACTACTTGACCTAGTCAAGAGAGAGGTCGTAGATAAGAAGGCAGGATCTCCTAGTAGAGGGGCAGTAACAGGACTAAGAGTAAGGGATAGCAGCATTCCAGGTGGAAGGTACATTTTGTGCAAAGCTCTGAGATGGACATATATGAGGAAAAAGAAAGCAAGGGTAGTGTGGTTGGAACAAAAAGCAAGTGTGAGGAGTGAGGAGTGCAGAGCCTGGAGTGGCAGGCAGCAGCCTCTGTCACCAAGGCCAGGTAGGAATGGGAAAGAGGGAGTGGGAGAGGGTGGGAGGCAGCACGTTCTGAAATTCACAGGCCAGGGCTGGCACAGAGAACCAGATCCCTCGAATAAAGGAGGCTGCTTGAGAGCTGCAATACCTGAATAAAGCATGGAGAGCCTTGTGATTGGAGGTAAGGCATTTGGAATTTACCCCACATGCAACGGAAGGCCGCCAAAGTATTTCAGGTGAAGGGCAAGGTGATCCAATTATTTTTTAAAGATAACACTAAGTATACATGGTAGAAATGAAAAGACAAAACCACACAACATGGAGCCTCTCAGAAAGATGATGAATTTAAAAAGCAACCCCACACGTTTACATACTGTGAGATACCATCTTTATACAGCTACAAAACAAGAAAACTAAGCAATACATTATTTGGGGATATAGATGGGACGAAAGAGTATTTGTAAAAGGAAACTATAAACATGACATTCAGCATAGCGATTACCTCTGGGAAGAGAAAAGAGGATGGGGTAGGGGACACAGAGGTACTTAAGACAGTTACCAGGTGAATGTCCTAGTCCTTAAGTTGGATGATGGGTTTTGGAGCATTCATTACATAAATTCAATAGGAGGTGACTGAAGTATTTCACTTGAAGACTGATATGATCTGATTATTTGTAAAAGTTCACACTGGGTATAGATGTCAATTTATAACATTTCAAAAAGTAAGAAATATACAACATTTCTATGTATCAATTATTATATTTAAGAAAAAAAAATGACTCATTCAGCCTTCTTTGTGGAGACTGCATGAGTGGAATCAGAGAGGCTAGTTCGGGGGCTGTTTCAGTTTCCTAGATGGAAGCTTCCATTTTATAGACTCCAGAAGGTTGGAGATCATGCCCTCAGCCCGCCATCATACCAGAACCATTCTGTGTAAAATAATGGGATCAGTATATTTTTATTTAATAAGATCATAAATTTTCAAGTAGAAAGAGTGGCTAGATATATTTGAAACTCAAGACATAGTTTCATAATGGTTCTTGAACTACCAACTCTACAGCAGCTGCATGTTTACAAATCACCTTCACATTCATTATCTGTTCTCCTCCAACTATAGGAGATTCATTCACCACACAGGAGGGAAAGTGTCTACTCTGAGTTCACACAGCAAGGTGAGGATTGAGCTGCAACTGGAATACTACAAGTTGGCATACTCTTTCCACAATATTTTGATACATTTCAAACACCAAACATAAATGATTACCTTAAGTATACCCCCTCACCTCCCAAACCACTCCGTTTCAGCTCTGTCATATTTTGGTAATTATCTTTCAAAAGATAGTTTTGAAAAAACGTTTTGATAAAAAAGATTTCTGTTGTCTGTATAGTTTGTTACACATGTACACATACACACACATATATAAACAGACACATATTTGTATATATTGAGTGTACATATTCTCTATAAAATTATGTAATTCTATATGCCCAGCCTCAACAACTTCATTTGTTCATTGAAGGTGGTATTTAAGCTTTCTTTCTTTCCTTTTTTTTTTTTTTTTTGGCAACCCATAATGTTGCAACCATAGTAGGCATGCGGAGGTACTACTACCTATCACCCCAGGGGCTCCCCAAAATTGATTCAGTTACTCTAGTGGCTATGTGGGCTCTCCTTTTCCTCATTGCTCCAGGCTGCATGCTCTGTTACAGATAAAGACTTTCTTATATATGAGGGGACCATTATTCAACAAAGCTATTCAAGACTAACTTACACTCCTGCTAGAACTTTCTAAATTATAATCCCTTCACCAGAAACAGCATAGTTGATGAACAAATTTTTCTCTACATTCTGGGGCAGCAATTCCCAATTTGCCTGATGCTAAGACACCTGTATTCTTCCTGCAAAGGCCCTAGATTCTTTTCCTACTCTTGTTAATTATGATCCTTGAACCACCATCACACTCAAGTCCACCATTAAGAATATCAGAAATTTATTCCTGAGCCAGGGAGTAACTAAGTTCAGGGTCGATCCTAGGTCTAGAAGCAGAGCCACAGAAACCAAGATGTAGGATGCTGAGTAGGTAGATGCAAGGATGAAGCAAGGTCGAAAACTGGAGATATCAGGGCCTCAATGACCAAATCTAGGTTGGAGCTTAAGAGAGCAGTAGCAGGAAATGTTAGCAAATCTTGTATTTCAAAGTTCACGCGCTGAAACAGGAAAAATGCACAGAAGGCCAGTATCCAAGAGAGATGAGTCTTTCTGAAGACCTTAAACGCCTAGTGGATTTGTTTTTCTAGGATTAAAAAAGTTAGTATCTATTAAGCATTGCATTCCAGGTACCACTCTAATGTCTTCACACATAGTCTCATTTAATCTGTACAAAAATATGACTTTCCTTTTTGTTTTCCACTTTGCAGATGAGGAATCTGATACTTAAGAAAATAAAATGACTTACCCAAGGTTACACAGCTACTGGGAAAGAGGAGAAACAGAGACAGAGACAGACAGAAGTTGGGCTGGATTTGAATCCAGACAGTCTCACGTGCAAGCTACCATCTTGGCCAACAATTGATATTACTCTCAGGTGGACTGTGGCCTTCAACTCCTTCTAAGATTTCCTGACAACATACATCTGTATTATAGACGTTTTAAACGAGTACATATTGATTTGGCATTGACAGCTGCACATGTTTGATGTTCTTGAAGATGACTGGAGTGAGCTCACGATTGAGAACCACTGCTTTGGGCTTGAAAAGACTCCACGGATAAAGACATCAGGATGCTTCACCCTCCAGTCGCCTTTGGTGGATTCGCTGTCTCTGTCGTAACTCTGCATGGTCCCTCCAGCAGCTATTGGATGACTTCCATGCCCTGGAGTGTTTAAGGATGAGAGTGGGAGCAGAATTAGAAGATACAGGAGGACAAGTCTAAGTATTGTAATTCTGATTTTAAAAAATCAGGGCACCATAAAAATTCTATTTCTGAAGATTTATACTGCACTTAATGCCATGAGGACTTGAGGTGGCTAAAAAAAGTCTACTTGTAAAGCAAATAGGATTATTGGATTGTGAAATCGAGAGCCATAAAATTTAAAACAATTTCATATGAAACTTGAACTTTTTTTGAATTTCAAGGTAAAAGAGTCAGGCAGTATCAAGAAAATTTGAATCTCAAATGAAGAGGAGAGGAGCCAAAGTTTTCCTCTGCTGAGCAACTGAAACTTCATCATCAGTCTGGGGTGACGCAGGTTAAACACCTGCGCTGGGGCTGATGCCTGAACTTGCCCCTGATTCTTGCTGTATCAGGTTTGAGACTAAATCAGCCATCTCCTGTCTCCCGGATTCCTCTCAGTGTCTGCAGGAACCCTTTTTCTTTCTTTTCTTTCTTTTTTTTTTTTTTCCTATGAAAAGGCCGTTATGATGTCTGCCCACTTTCACCTCTTCGTGAACATGGCACCAGAACTTTGCACTTCACATGATCTGTAAGGTATCATCTTCCCATTTTTCCCCTTTTGTGTTAAATTTCTTTTTCCAATTGAAGAGTAAGCTCTTAGTGTAAGGACACTCTCTGATGCCACTCTTGCTTGCTCCATTCTCAAGTGATCGGTAGCTTAGTGTAGTGAATACGATTTGTATTTGAATTCTGAACCTCTGTGACACTGAACAGATTCCTTATCCATTTCTTCTGCAAAATAAGAACTAAATAGGCAAAACGTGCTTAACCCAGTACCCAGCATATGTTCATTACTCAGTAAGCCTTACTTAGCATTACCTTTTATTGACTAGAAGAAATGACTTTAGGGCCTCATACACAGCCGAGGCACTTTAATGGTTGATTTCCTCATTCTGGCCTTTCCGAGTTCCCATTCCTCCCTTTTCAAGATTAGAAGTTGAATCCTTCTTTCACTCCCTCCCATCCCCATCACTACAGCTCCTCTCCATCTGATTCAAGTGTCTATTACCATCTCATTGAGATGCCACTTAGACAAGGCCTTTAAATGTGGAGCTGCAGAAGGGCTGAGTGTAGGCTGGGGTAGAGGACTGCCCATTAACATTCAATCCATCATAGAGACCATTATCTTGGCAGCAAAATACCCCAGCAGTAGTGATGTGAGGAAATGGGGGTGGGTTACCAAAGCAACAGGGAGACTGGAGCTGCACTGTTTCTATGGCAACAGAGAGTAGGCATGAGCATTCTCCTAGTTGGAATGATGATTACTTAGTTTCTCGCCAGCAGCATCAGTGACTCATCAGGTGGATTGTGTTGCAAAGGGAGGATTAGTAGAGGTTTTCTCTTCAAATCCTGGTGATAATGAAGCCCACAATAGAGATCTTGACTCTCCAAGCTGGAGCCTGGACTACTTTATTAGGAGTCAAGGATCTCTCTGGCTACTGGCCAGTTAATAACCTCACTAATATCAGCAATTCTTATTTGTAATCTGCAATCTCCATGAATAGCCTGCTTGGACAAAACCCATTTATGGGAATCCAATTCATAAGGTGCGTAAATTAAGTAGTGGAGAAGCGCCCACACGATTTTCCCTTTTCCCTCAATTTTAATTTTATCAAAGAAACACACTCGCATAATTAAAAAGTCAATTAGTGCTTAAAAGCTTATAACAAGAAACATCAATCCCCACACATATAACACCCCTCCCTCTCCCCCATTCCTGAGGCAACCACCTTTGGCAACTTTTGCTTTATATCCTCTATTTACCTCCATATTTTCAAATATCTCCACATTGCATACAATGTCCTATTAAAGTGAGTAGATAAAGCTCTTCACACCTCACCTCTCTTAATCTCAATCTCCTAATATGATTACAGTTATGTGCCGCTAAATGACAGGGACACATTCTGAGAAATGTGTCTTTAGGTGATTTTGTCCTTGTGCAAACATCACAGAGTGCACTTACATAAACCCAGACGGTAGAGCCTACTACACACCTAGGCCGTATGGTGTGGCCTGTTGCTTCAAGGCTACAAACATGTACAGTATGCAACTATACCGAATCCTGTGTATAGGCAACTGTAACACAATGGTGTTTGTGTATCTAAACATAACTAACCATAGAAAAGTTACAGTAAAAAATGGCATAAAAGATTAAAAATGGTACAGCTCTGTAGAGTATATAGTATGAATGGAGCTTGCAGGACTGGAAGTTGCTCTGGATGTGTTGGGGAGCTAGTGGTGAGTGAACGGGAAGGTGTAGAACATTACGGTACACTGTAGTAGACTTCATAAACACTGTGCACTTGGGCTATCCCAAATTTATAAAAACTATTTCTCTTTCTTCAATAATAAATTAACCTTGGCTTGACTGTAACTTTTATACCTTATAAACTTTTAAATCATTTTAAACTTTTTGAGTCTTGCAGTAGCACTAGCTTAAGACACAAACACATTGTACATCTGTAAAAACAATTTTTTCATTATATTCTATTGTATACGATTTTTCCTATTTAAATACTTTTTAACTTTTTGCCGAAAACTAAGGCACAGACTCACACACTAGCTTAGGCCTTCACAGGGTCAGAATCATCAAGATGTCCCTAGGCTATATAGGAAGTTTTCAGCTTCAGTATAACCTTATGGAACTGCGGTCGTGTATGCATGTGGCCCATTGTTGACCAAGATGTCATTATGCAGCACATGACTGTGTATCACAACTTATGAATACATCCTATTTATGGTATGGATTATGACATTTTCATCATTAAGGACATGGAAACATTGGCTCACTGCAGAACCAATTAGGGAAACTCAATGACATGATTTTACGCAGGCAGGGGCTGGAGTTCTCCTCATTCAAGATGCAGAACTGTACCCAGTCCCCTGGGTCTGGTCTGGTACATGGCTCTCCTCTGCACCTGGCGTCCCCATATCTGGAGGCTCTCTGTTCAGTTTCTCTGAAGAATTCCCTCCCACTTCTTGGCCATCAAATTGGGGAACTTTGGCCCTCATGCAGACCCACATCCCTCACTTGATTGCAGCCTGCACTTCAGCTCACCTTCAGCTGTCGCTGGGGCCGTGGGCTCCCAAGCCTTTAATAGGGCACCTGGTTTGGCCTTTCCTGCCCCTGCCTTCTCATTGTACAAGCGGGTTCTGAGTTATAGATGCTTTCTGGTGTCATCCAAAACGGAGTTGTGGTTCTGTTTCCCAGGCTCTTGTTGTTTGGGGCTGGCTTCCACAGAAGAGGGCAGAAACGTCTTTGCCTTCATAAATCTGGAAGTTTTCTTGACTAACTTGGCTGTCTGGAAAGTAGGTTCCACTGGAGTCATTTTGCAATGGAACTAAATTATATTAAAATGTCTTCATAATTTTTAAATTACAGTGCCTTACTTTAAATGTGTGACTAAACCTATCCAGAGATTGATTTGATTTGGAAAAAAGTTAATGAAATGTGTTTTTTGTTTTTTGTTTTTGTTTTTGTTTTTTTAAAAAAGCTTTTTCTTCTATTATGCTATAAATCAAAGCTGGGCAATTTCACCTTTTGACTGAGGAAGGTCACTTTTGAGACTCTATCATAAGAAAAATAATTCAAGCCAAGCACTAAATGAAATTGATCATTGCTATGTTAAATATGATTGTGAAAAATGGAAATGATATAAATATCTAATGAGAAGAAAACTTATATGTGAATACAATGGAATGGTCTATTCAACATGGAAAACATGTCATTGTACTAAGTGAAAGGAGCTGAATGCAAAGTGGTTACAAGTGTGTAAAATATCCATTCTAATCCTTGTGTTGCAAATTCTCCATCTGTAAAATGGGATAGCAAATTAAATACCTTACAGAATTGTCATGAGAATTGAAGGAAAGAAAGCTCCTAAAGTTTTTAGCTTGTGCCTGACACACCGTAAATGTACAGTAAATGCTAGCTATTATTACTACTACTATTACACAGTGCAATGGTATATGTTTAAAGGTTGTGGGCTTATACGTGTTCCAGTCCCATTTTTCTTCTTCTAGTATTACTTGTTCAGTAAATAAAAATCAAGACACAAAAAATACCTCCATAATAATAAAGAAGCACGTATACTATTGTGGCATGTTTACAAGCATTTACGTTCCCTGGCTCACTTGTTGGTTTACAGCGGCGGCTCTCAATGTGGAGCCCCAGGACCAGCAGCAACAGTGTCACTGGCAAAGTTGTTAGAAATGCAGATTCTCAGGCCCCATCCAACCTCTGGATCAGAAACTCTGGAGTGGGATCCAGCAATCTGTGTTTTAACAAGCCCTCCAGGGTCTTGTTTAGCCTTGGCTGCACATTGGAAACATTTTAGGAGCTTAAAAAATAATAATGCCTGGCCCCACACAGATCAAGTAAATCAGATTCACCATGGATAGGGCTCAGGCATTGGTAATTTTATTAAAAAATTTTTTTCTTGAGATGAGGGTCTTGTTCTGTCACCCAGGCTGAAGTGCAGTGACGCATCTCAGCTCACTGCAGCCTCAACCTCCTAGGCTCAAGGGATCCTCTCACTTCAGCCTCCTGAGTAGCTGGGACTGTAGACTTATTCCACCATACTCGCTAATTTTTGTACTTTTTTGTAGAGACAGGGTTTCACCATGGTGTCCAGGCTGGTCTCAAACCCCTAGGCTCAAGGGATCTACCCACCTCAGCCCCTCAAAGGGCTTGGATTACAGGTGTGAGCCACTGCGCCTGGCCCAGGCGTTGGTAATTTTAAAAAACTACCAGGTGATTCTAATGCATAGCCAAAACTGAGAACCACTCATCTATATAGAGATTACTATACAGAGAGCCCAAGTCATATGGGAGGAGCAGATAGCCTCACACACAACCTTATAACCCTGTTCCACCATCCTTCATTTCCACATGACTCTCTTTTCCCTATTCTTAATTGACACCAAGTCCAGGAGAGAAGAGGGGTGATTAGTAAGTCTATTCTAAGCCTCCAAGGCCCATGTTGATAGATCTTAAAGATCAAGTAGAAATAAAAATGAGGGAGATTTGATGTGGTAATATGAGCCCGTAGAACATGATTCCACATTTGAGAAAACTACCTTTTTCTCAAAAAAGTTCTCAGTGCATTGATCTGGGTACAAAGGTCTGGGTGCATTGGTCCCAAGGAAAACATGGTATTTTCTCCACAGTCAGACCAGAGACAATCCTCAATTCCCTCCATTTTCTGCTCATGCCTCCCTTTCCCTTTGAGATTTGAGCCACGTCCCCTCAAAGAGTTTGAGGAAGACTCTACAGGAATAATTTTCAGTTCTTGGCAGACTTTTGTGCTTTCATCTTGGAGATTTGCCGACAAATTTCTATCAAGAAATGACAAAGAAATAAACATGCCTGATTTTATTTTCCCTTCACTCCAGTTTTCTCACTTGTTTGCTTTTATCCTGTTGAATCTTACATATTTTTGTAATCCTCCTCAAATCCTGTTTTAGAATTCAGCGGGATAAAATAAATAAGAAGCTATAAGAGCTAATCAGTCATATTCTACATTTGCTTTTTTATGGAATCCTTCATTTATTCAATCAGTAAGTATTTATTCAGTTCGCGTTAAGACATTTCTATTGAGAACTTCTAGATGCACTGGGAAAGCGACAAAAGAAATCAACCTATAATGCCTTTCCTTTCTTTAAGAAATTTATTTACCATTGTTGGTAGACAAGAGAGAAACACCTGAAACAAATAAAGAACAGTATGTGATAAATTACTGAGCTAAATACTATCAAGTGTGACAGGAAACAGGTCTAAGGAGTGCTTACGACAAATCAGGCAGTGGGCTAGATGTTTTCCATACATCGTCCCTCACGTTTATGGGCAATCCAGCTTTACCGGCCAAAGCCTGAGTTCTGGATTCTGCCTGGGCAATTTACTTAACCTCTCTGTGCCTCAAGAGTGAAATGAGGATAGTAACCATCCTACCTCAATGAGCAGCCCTGAGTCACAAGTTCAAGTAAAGCACGTAGCACGGTGTTCAGTTTATCTCAGCTGCTTAACACACGTTGGTGCCTGGCACATACAGGCTATTTTTCATTGTCAGACGGCATTTTAATTCCACTTTAAAGATGCTCTCATGAAACAGCCACACTTCAAAACCTGTGTGCCTTCTTCTGTTTCTAAAATCAGGTGCTGAAATATTCAGCAGAGATCCCAAGTGATTCATTATTTTGTCTGCATTATACAAACACTTAACAAACCCGAGGTTGAACTCCACAAGGTCAGTTTTATTTGCCTCTTGATGCTTAACAAAAAGATATGTTGTAAGAAATAAGTTCCTCCCAGGCTGACAGCCCTACCCAAGTCTCACAAATGGCATGAAATCTAAGCCTCTGCCGGTCTCTTCACTGGCCCTTTGATGTTTTTCTCTTCTGGTTCAAGGCAAGCTCTCTTCCTACCTTAGTGCCTTTTTCTCACTGATACGACCTGCCTCTTTTCTCTTCCTCCCATTCCTCCTCTTTCCCATTCTATACCCTCCCGTATTCCAAGGCCCAACCCAAGCCTCTCCTGTGGCTCCATTTCCTCCATGCTCTCTCCTTTCTGCCTCCTCAGAGCCCTTGCAATTATGCTCAGTGCTTGGAACAAGAACCAGCCTTTGCTGGTTCTGTGCACAGAATCCACTGATATTGTCTGTTGAATCCTCAAAACCACCTTGATAATTGTGGTTTTAGCATCTTTACTTTACAGCTGAAGAAACTTAGGCTTGAAGGGTTTAAGAAATGTGTTAGAGGTCCCACATCTGCTGTAGAAACTGGAAGAGCTGGCTCTGAACCTAGTTCTCTAGCCTTGTGCTGCAATCCATGCCGTTCATCCCTGGTAGTCTTGACCCTACCACTAGACTACAAGTTCCTTGAATTTGGTGAGCATGGGAATGGGACTGTGTATATAGAACTAAGCATTTAACAAACAGAGCAGTCCTCAGACAGAACTCTATGCCCCAGTAGAACTTTCCTTCCTATGACAGACCCAGATTGTGCAATTGAAGAAACCCCATTGGACAGTAGACTGACATAGTAGGTGTTGCAAAGACATTCATGATAAAGAGCACAGACCTCAATGCCCCTCTTTAAATCAGATTTTATGAGTAACTTGTCCCCTCTCTCTCTGTTTCTATCCAGAATCCAAGGTCTTATGGAAGCTTAGCTGGTTCAATATTTAAATGGCATGAGTTTGTTCTGGACTTCCATTTATTATTCATGCATTTAAAAATACTGATTGAACACCTGCTATGTGCATAGTCACAGTGCTAGGTGCTGCAACATGATGAGAAAAAGAGATGCAGTCCCCACTCTCATGAAATACAGCCATGTAATCAAAGAATCCCACAATTCTACCATAAGAAGTGCTGTGACCGAGAGGTGCACAATGCCAAGAGCACTTATGAGAGGAAGTCACCTGACTGGGAGGTAAGGGAAGGCCTGCCTCGAGGAAGTAATCATTGAGCAGAGACCTGAATGAAAGTAATCACTATCTTAGAAAGGGAAATGGGAGGCTGCACGCCACAGCTCAAACCTGTAAACTCAACATGTCAGGAGGCCGAGGTGGGAGGATCGCTTGAGCCTAGGGGATTGAGACCAGCTTGGGCAACATGGGGAGGTTCTGTCTCTACAAAAAAATAAGAATAGTTAACCAGGCATTGTGACACAAGCCCTTGGTTTCAGCTACTGAAGAAGCTGAAGTAGGCAGGTTGCTTGGGCTCAGTAGGTGGAGGCTGCAGTGAGCTGTGACTGAGCCATTGCACTCCAGCCTGGGTGACAGACTGATGTCCTATCTCAAAAAAAAAATAATAATAAGAAGAAGAAAGTAGTGGAGAGAGCAGAGCAAATGCCCCTTTCTGCAGACCACAGAAACACACAGGCAAAGGAAAGATGAGATGGTAGATATGGCTGGAGACACAGGAGGGTTCATACTGTGAATGGCCTTGTGGACATGAGAGGATTTGGATTTTTATCTTAAAATCAATTGAAAAACCCTCAAAGGTTTTAGGCAAAGGGTAACATCATAAGATGTAAGTTTCAGATAGCTTACATCTTGGGAAACAGATGGGAACCATGGACAAAGTAGACCAGAAGACTCAGCCAGAAAGATGATGCGGGCCAAGGTTCTGGTGGGAGCTCAAACAAGTGGACCAATAGGAGACATTCAAGACATACAGTCGCCACGATTTGTGATGGAGTGGATGGGAGAGGGTGGGAGAAAGACATGTCGGGGAGATACCTCAGTGTGTTGTTTGCAGCTTGGTGGATGGAGCTTCCATTCATGGAGATGGGAATATCCCGAAAGAGGATGGCTTCTGAGGGAAACTCTTGAGTTCAGCATTTTTTTTTTTTTTTTTTTGAGACGGAGTCTCACTCTGTGATTCAGGCTGGAGTGCAGTGGCCCATTCTCTGCTCACTGCAATCTCCAATTCCTTGATTCAAGTGATTCCCCTGCCTCAGCCTCCTGAGTAGCTGGGATTACAGGCACGTGCCACCACACCCAGCTGTATTTTTAGTAGAGACAGGGTTTCGCCATGTTGGCCAGGATGGTGTCAATTTCCTGACCTCATGATCCGGCTGCCTCGGCCTCCCAAAGTGCTGGGATTACAGGCGTGAGCCACCATGCTTAGCCGAGTTCAGCTTTTAACAGGCTGAGTTTGAGGAGACTTTGACACATCCTTAAAGAGATGTCGGGAAGGAAGCTAGGCATGTGGGCTTGGGATTCAAAGGACATGCTTGGTCTTTTCTAACTTGAGGCTCATGAGGTAACTGCCTTTAGAGAGCAATTAAAGGAATGATAATAGGGACTAGGACTAAGTCTTGAGCTTGCTCAACATTTAATGGCCAAGATAAACCTATAAAAAGACAGACATCATGGTCAGAGTGGTAGGAGAAAAATCAGGACAGGACAGGGAATGTTTTAAACAGGATTCACAACATGGGGGTCATCCAGGCCCTAACCTGAGCTTTGCAATGGAGTGATGCTAATAAGAGCAATAGAAACAGAATCTGTTGTCACCAGTGAATTTCATAGACATAAATGCCAGAAACCCCACATCGCAGCCCCCACCAAACACTCATAACCTTGGTCTTGTTGTCTGAGTTCAAGTCAAGCTGTTTGAAAAACAGCTGGTCACTCATCCAACCTATTCCAGTGTTCCAAATAAGCAGAAGAATAAAAGAGAAAAGATTTTCAATTGGTTGATAATCTTTGATCTATGGGTCAGCATAAGAAAGAGAGTAATTATCTGTAGCTGAAATAAAATCCCTCTCTCATCCAAAGGTGGTGAATTCCCAGGTGGCTGCAATGTGCACCTAATGAAGAGTCCATCTGTTACAAGATGAATTGTGGCAAAGCTCTGAGAGCATCGCAGCAGCCTATGACAAGACCACTTTGTCCTTTCAAGCATGTTATAAAGACTTGGAAAAGGCCTCGTTTTGCACCTGACATTAAAGCACCATTAAAGGATTCTGAATACACACTCAAAGCCAGGCAATTCTGAGGATGGCAGGAGTCATGAACTCATCCCATTACTCTGAGAGGGACAGAAAACATTTTAAAAAGAATAAGAAGAACAAAGGTCTGTTTCAAGAACAGAAAAGCCCAAGAATGAAAGAGAAGGATTGTAACTGCATGTGGAATCTCGGCTTAAAATAGCACACAGTGTGCCTGGCGTCCTGTGAAGTAGCAATAGCTATGAGAGCATCTGTGCTAAAACACATTGTCACATGAATGTAAGGCTTGAGCCCTTTCTTCCAAAACTCTGGGTGCAGGCAATTACCACCATGCTGGGGTGGGCAGGGGCCTCTCTGTCACCCATGTGTCCTTTCTGGTATGTGCTGGGACTCTGTGATCCACACCAAATTCACACAATGATTGGACCCAACTGTGCTTCTCACCTTCGGATAGCCAGTAAGTTCACCACCCACTGGAGAGAAATAAGACAGAAATTCCATCACAGTGGTAGGGAAGAATAGGGACAGGCAGGTCTGTTGCTTCTCCATCATGAAGAATGATGCAATAGCTGCCACTTACTAAAGGTCTACTGTGGGCCATAGACTGTGCAAAGCTCTTTATATAGGTTATCTCAAATCATCACAAGAACTCTGAAAATCAGGCCTTATTACCTCCATTTTACAGATAAGGTAACTGAGTCCAGGAGAGATTGTGAGTGTCCATGGTCATATAACCGATAGCTGACCCAGCCAGGTGTGTCTGGCCCTGAAGTCCATTTTGGACCTTACCCCAGATTCATACTTGGTTGTTGATGCAGAGTGTGAGATACGAGGGAAGTGTTAGAAACTCAGATAGGAGAGGGGACATCCAGGATCCATTGTCCCTTTCAGGAGACTACCCCTCCCCTACAGGGTTAAATCACGCTGGGATGGAAATCCAAACACCTGCTGTTCCACTGGGGAGGCTATCAGAGTCCCCAGAAGCTCCTTCTGCCAGATCTTTCTTCTGCTTCCCACAGATGGGGTTTGGCTCCTGACCTAAGCTCAGCCAACCAGAGTCTCTCTCCTGGGATACTGACCCCTGAGCAAAGAAACAGGACAGAATAAATAACCAAGTTCGTTCATTCCCACAGCAGAACCCACAAGAGAGGGCTGAGCACTTCCTGCCTTTTCCAAGCTCCATTCCTCAACCACTCCCCATCTAGTGAATTCTCCACTGCTTGTGATCAGTTTCTGTGGCTTGCAGTTGAAGAATCCTAACTGAAATAACCCAACATATAAAAGAGCTCTGGTACTTAATAAAACAAGGAGAAAGAACTTGGGAAAACATTTCAAAGACCATATAAAGGGAGTAGGGCCATATGAGGTCTTGGTAGAACCCAGTGACGTCTGTGACAAACAGAACAGGGCAGAAGGGATAATCAATCGGTTCTGGGAATTGTCCTTAACTGACCTGGAATCTTCTAGTTTTTGTCTTTTGGAAAACTTATTGAGGAGACACCCCCACTTGGAACTCAGCCACGAAGCTATGAAAACCCCAAGTCCCGTGAAGAGGCCATGGGAGGGTGGCCCAGCCAGTAGTCCCCATTGAGCCCGGCTGCCAGCCAGTACCCACTGCTCTCCTCGGGAGCGAGCCGCTTTGGATGCCTGGCCCAGCCGAGCCTCATCTGGCTGTGACCAAGTGAGACCCTAAGCGAGAATCTCCCAGCCTACATGCAGAAGTGTGAGCCATAATAATAAATTGCTATTTTGAGATACAAAGTTTTGAAGTGGTTTTTATGCAGTCATAGATAACCAGAACAGACTGCTTCGAATGAGGACTGCTGGATAGAAGGAAAGGTGCTCTTACAATTTGACAGATACTGTCAAATTCTCCTCCCCAAAGGCTATATCAATTCACATATCCACCAAGGGTAGATGACAGTAAAGATGGATTTTTTTTAAAGCCAAGCTCCTTATATTTTTCATAGCTATAAGAAATCAAGGGCACTCATATATCACCTACTTGCACTCATGATTTCAAAACTCTTGTCAAGAAAAAAGAATAGAAGAAAAGGTATTTGAAAAGAAAGGCAGGCTCTTCATAATTCTTTTTAACATCTTACAATATATTTTTGGCCTGTCACTCAATTTACTGGGGATCCTGGTGATAAATCATGCCAACATTTGTGATAAAGGTAACTAAGCAGTAGCTTCTAATTAAATTTCATTTGTGCAACAAATACTTTCTGAGACACAGCTCTGTGCAAAGCACAGAGGGCATGGAGAAAACACAGACATGAATGGAGCAGAGTTTACAGTGTCTCATAAATAAGTCAAGCCTGCTCCCTCTCTTCTGCAAAATTGGAGCAGCCAGCATTGCCTCTGCCCTTGAACCTGAGGCGGCACCAGCACCTTGATCCTTGCTCTTGCTGCGTGGGGCTTTCTTTATTCACCAGCCTTTGTCTGAGAGAACTGCCCTCAGTCCTTCTCGCTTCAGTTCCCAGCTCCCTAATAACATGACTTTACACAAAGTAGGTATTTTTGCTTTGTTTATTTGTTTTGGTATTTCTTTTAGGGACAAGGACTCACTCTGTCACCCAGGCTGGAGTGCAGTGGCACAATCATGGCTCACTTCAGCCTTGAACTCCTGGACCCAAACCATCCTCCCACCTCAGCCTCCTGAGTAGCTAGCACTACAGGTGCATACCATCACACCTGGTTAGTTTTTTCTTTCTTTCTTTTTTTTTAATTATTTGTTTGTAGAAATGGAATCACACTATGTTGCCCAGGCTGGTCTCAAACTCCTGGCTTTGAGCAAGCCTCCCATCTCACCCTTCAAAGCGCTGTAATTGCAGATGTGAGCCACTGGGCCTGACTGGGAAGTGGGGTTTTTAACCCCTTCCTTCTGAACAGACTTCCAGGATGGTCTAATTTTTATGGTGTGTGTGTGTGTGTGTGTGTGTGTGTGTGTGTGAGAGAGAGAGAGAGAGAGAGAGACAGAGAGACAGAGAGAGAGAGAATCTCTAGATGCTGAGACTTCTAGATCTCTGGAAATCAAAGTAGTTGGGAAAAGAAAGAGGGTGAAATCAGAGAGAGAAGAAGGAAAATGAGAAGAGAGATGGCTCCTGTATCAGGGAGTGGACAGTTCCTTCACTCCAGGCCAGTGACGGTGAAGGAAGAATCTGAATTACAGCAAAGATTCTCTCCTTGAACAAACGTTAATCAGGCTCCTCTGAACTCTCTTTTCAACCAGCCCTCAACCCCAAGGTCTCCTCTTGTGCTTGCCCCACCCAGTCTTAGCAAAGAGTCCTGCTAAGTCGTCCCCCTACTGATCGCCCTGGATATCTGATCGTGTTCTCCATCCCTCATCTTTGATGTCGAAATCCTTGGCCTGCCTTTAGCGAGAATCCTATCATGCCAGTGTTACAGATGGAATGTGTGTGTCCTGTTGCCCTGAGTCATATGTGGCAGCCCTCGCTCCCAGTGTGATGCTATTTTGGGAGGTAATTAAGGTTAGATTAGGTCATGAGGATATAGCCCTTGTGATGTAATTAATGGCCTTATAAAGAGAGAAAGAACTGAAAAGATCTCTCTCTCTCCCTCCCTCTCTTTCCATACGGACAAGAAAGGCCATGTGAGGACACAGCAAGACAGCCACACGACAGGAGAGAGACCTCACCAAAACTGCCCATGCTGGCTTCCTGATGTCCGACTCCAGCCTCAAGAACTATGAGAAAATCAATGTCTGTTGTTTCAACCACCCAGTCTATGGCATTTGTTACTGCAGTCCAAGCTGACTGAGGCAGTCAGTTTAGCAAGAGGCTCCTTGCCTTTGATGTCTCTCCTCAGTAATTTTCCTTCCCTGACCCCCTCACCCTGCTCCATGGCTGTAAATCCCCACTTATCTTTGCTGTGTTTGGAGCTGAGCTCAATCTCTCTCCTATTACAATCCTTCTATTGCAACAGTCCTGAATAAAGTATTCCTTACCATTTTAACAAGCGTCTGAATATATTTTTCTTTAACAAGCAAACATGAATAGTGGAAGGCTCTCTGTCTCTTTGCACCTGGCAAAGTTTCAGTCATCCTTAAATTCCAATGTCACCTTGTTTTTCGTCTTTCCCTGAGGACCCTGGCTTCCCCCAACAGCGGGAAAGGCCCTCATCTGGCACTCGTCTCACGGCATTGTGGTTGGTGTTTTTACACGGCTGTCTCCTCTGCGGCAAGCCCCTGGAGGCTGGACTGTGTCTGTCTTTGTGTCTCCAGCACCCAGTCCAGGCCTGGCATGAGGAGACGTTCACTGCAGCCTGTTTAACTGAACTGCCTCACTGTAGAGTCAAATCTTTATGCTCAAAGCACAGGCAGGCCTTTCTGGGCTGGGGAAGTCAGTGAGGGCTTCATGGAGGATGGGAAGGGCTCAGGAAAGCAAGACACAGTAAGGATCACTGGCTTGGAAACAGCATAAATAAATAAGTGGGGGGCCGTGGCACAGTCATCACGTGGGGCAGTGGCTCGTTGGGCATCATCTGCTTTCCAGAAACAGCAACCTGCTGAAGATTTAAGCAATTTCTTGTATATAAATTATAATTTACTTAAAAAGTAGGCTTCTTCTAAATTTGTCTTCTGCCATCCAAGACAAGGACACTTGGCAGTTTGTCAAGA
Organism: Saimiri boliviensis; assembly: GCF_048565385.1. NCBI lineage: Eukaryota > Metazoa > Chordata > Mammalia > Primates > Cebidae > Saimiri > Saimiri boliviensis. The sequence continues at coordinate 124,376,357 of NC_133449.1, forward strand.
TTGACAGGACCAAGGACCTGGAATGCTGGCAAGATCCTGGATGGATGTCCTCTTACCTCTTGCTCTCTCCATGCTCACTTTTCTCAGACCAGCTGCATTTGTTCCACATACACATAGTCCAACCTGGTTGCCCCCAACTCACCCCCACAGCCCCACGGTTCATAACACCTTCCAGCCTAACTGCAGAGTGGATCTGCAGCTTCTCACAGTGAAGGGTTAGGCTGGAAGGCATTCTGGTCCCATCAGCCATGCTATGGGAAGGCAGACGCCTAAGGCTGTGGGGATCTCCTTCCGTGGCAGTGGAGAGAAGGAGGCCTAGGCTGGCACATCCATAGATGCGTCAAGTACAGGGCATGCTGTGGAGACCACCTAGACCAGAATAGAAGGTTTGCATTGAAAAGAATCAGAAAAGAAGAGCGAAATCATGTCCTTTGGAGCACAGGAATGGAGTTAGAGGTCATTATGCTAAGCCAATCAATGCAGAAACTCAAAACCAAATACTGCATGTTCTCACTTGTAAGAGGGAGCTAAACATTGAGCACATACGGACACAAAGAGGGGAACAATAGACATCGGGGCCAACTTGAGGGTGCAGGGTGGGGGTGTGAGGGGCGAAAATGACTTCTCAGGTACTATGCTTATTTCTTGGATGAAGAAATAATCTGCACATCAACACCCCACAACACACAATTCACCCATGAAACAAACCCGCACATGTATCCCCGAACCTAAAAGTAAAAGTTTGCAAAAAGTGAAGTGAAATAAAGACTAAAAATAAAATAAATTTGATTACAAAAGAAAAAGAACTGGACCAGCTGAAAGCCCTGCAGGGCATGCACACTATCTTTTAGGCAAGAAAGAGCTTGTGCTGTAGAAATACTTTAACATTGGGCTTCACGTTCCCCTGGGGGGACTCCTGTACCCCTTTTAGAAATACCTTCCTAAGGATGAGGACCACAGAGAGCAGATCCAAAGCAATCCAGGGCTCAGCTGCAGAATGGCTTTCCATGCACAGAAATGCAGTTGTGAGCAGCGTAATAGCCTGCCTCCTCTCATTACAGAGTCTACCCTTCCTCACAGCCCAGAGGGGCAGAGGTCTTCACATCTCCTGACAGCATTGGCAGGTGCACGTTGAGATTTCCAGGTCTCCAGATGGGGCTGCACTAACCGGCCCTAATTGCCATTTTGAGAAGTAAAACAGACCTGTCTCATCTGGAAGGGCCCATGCTGGAAGGGGGAGCATCCGTGTGTGCTCCAGCTGTCTCTCCTGGTGATAGAATATTAAAACAGCACCCAGGAGAGGGCAGGAAGGTGCTGGGGTGAGCTGGCAAGGGCGAGTGCTGAGCAGTCAGACCCATCCGGAGTGCCTTTGTGTCAGTCACACGCTAAACACGTCCTCTCTGGAGTTGGTTCTGTCAAGAAGCCAAGGAGTGAAGGACTGTAGGGAGCTGAGGGCCCTGCGGCTCTGAGTCCTCAGCACGCCTGCTTCTTTCTTTTTCCACCCAACAGAGCAGCCAGTCTTACTTTCCCGTCCACAAGGTAGCAGGGCAGGCCACCAGCTCCCAATTCACCTGGCCTCTCTTCCAACTCTTAGCTCCATCTGTGTCTAACAGGAAGTGACTAATCAACCCAGCTGGCATTGGCCACCATGGACTGGCAACCAACTGGCCCTTCCAACTGCACAGAAGAAGCTGTGGGTGGGGAGGGGCAGTTCTCAGAGAAGAAGTAATCATGCAGTGACTGGGAGACAACCACCAGGCTGTCTAGCGTGCCTCCCTGGTGTGGGCACTGAGTACACGAAATCCTGCTCTAATGTCACCAGTGACTCCTCTGTGCTCTGTGCTCGCCAAGGTTAGTCATCACAAACCATCTTATTTAGTTAGTTAGTTAGTTAGTTAGTTAGTTAGTTAGTTAGTTATTTTAGACGGAGTTTCACTCTTGTTACCCAGGCCAGAGTGCAGTGGCACGATCTGATCTTGGCTCACTGCAACCTCCACCTCCCCAGTTAAAGCTATTCTCCTGCCTCAGCCTCTCAAATAGCTGGGATTACAGGCATGTGCCGCCACGCTCGACTAATTTTGTTTTAGTTAAGACAGGGTTTCTTCATGTTGGTCAGGCTGGTTATGTACTTTTTGAGACGGAATCTCATTCTGTTGCCAGGCTGGAGAGCAGTGATGTGATCTTGGCTCAGTGTGACCTCCGCCTTCCAGGTTCAAGCCATTTTCCTGTTTCAGCCTCCCAGGTAGCTAGGATTACAGGCACGTGCCACCACGCCCGGCTAATTTTTTTTGCATTTTTAGTAGAGATGCGGTTTCACCATGTTAGCCAGGCTGGTCTCCAACTCCTGACCTCAAGTGATCTGCCCACCTTGGCTTCCCAAAATGCTGGGATTACAGGCGTGAGCCACCAGGCCCGGCCCCACAAACCATCATGACAATTCTTGCCATCTTTGAGTACCCTCTCCAGTTATGGACATAACTTTAAAAACCAACTCACATATTTTATTTAAGTAAAATTTGGCCTTGGCCTAAGCAATAATAGTCATAAAGTAAGTTTTCTAGCCGAGATGATAATAAGGCCATGCTAAATGAAGAGTTTGTCCATGAATTCCTGAAATGATTTCACCTCCCCCAGTGATGTGAGTCCTGCACTTTGGACCATTACCCCCGGGAGGCCTCAGTAAAGAGAACAGCAAAGGACAGTGGTCCTTGGAGCCAGACAAGACTCAGTTCCAATTTCCTTGGGCTATTCAATCTTTGGCAAGTCATAAAACTCTGTAAACCTCAGTTTTTGCATCTGTAACTTGGGGGTGAGCAACACTTACTTCAAAGGGGTGTTATGAGATTACATGGAATCGGGTTTGCAAAGTGCTGGGCACTGTGTAAAGGTTGCAGCGGCTTGAAACCACAGATGTTTTCCTGTGGAGAGTCCTCACAGGGTCAGCATTGTTACCCACACATCTCGGAAATCATCCTCCATTCTTCAACGCGAACCATGCTTCTGGGTGAAATCCCCCTCAGGAGAACACCGGGATGGCAGACAGGGTGGTGGTTGAAGTGTTGGGAGTGGGCAGAGCCAAGTTTAAGTACTAGTTCTTCGACATCCTGGCTGGGTGACCTTGGGAAACCGGCTCAACTTCTCTGTGCTTCTGCTTCATCATCTGTAAAAATAATGACAATAATGCCTACCAGGGGTTGCCGTGAGGATGAATGGGGGGAGCTGGCCCTCCACAGCCTTCCATCTGCCTTTGTTCTATGCCAGCAGCGTCATGACAGCAGTCACCTGCCTTTAGCCACCGTGACTGCAACGCTCTCATACGTGCCCTGGCAAGAGCCACTATTTCAGGGATGCAACAAGCTGAGTGGCTGCTGGAGAGGACTCCGTGGGAAAATGGGCTCGGCCATCAGCTTCATGAGCTTTGACAGTAAGGTGACTAGCAATGAAAACCGTCATCATTTTCCACAGCAAGAAGGGAAGCGGGAAAAAGCATCTCCCAAGGCTTTGTAAATGAGAAATAATTCATGCATGAAGAAAGTCATTCTAGAGAGATATTATTAAAATTCTGCCCTTTCTTGCTATTAGAAAAACAAAATAGGTAGAAAGAACTGGAGGAGGAGGAGGGGAATTCTGCAATTTCAAAACAAATAGGAAATGGTTTCTCTTTCAGTGTTGACCCTACGTCCTGTCTCACTCAGGAGCAGACAGGAAGAAAAAAGAGGGAAAAGCAGTCCCTGCAGGAGTGAATGGAAAGCTGGATGGGATCCCCTTTAAAGAATTGGGATTGGGACCCTGTATTGAATCAGGACTGAAAATTTGAGTGCCAGCTGGGATAGGCAGGTAACTTAAATTGAAGAGCATAACAAACTGGCGAGTTCATGCTCTGCCCAAGAGGGGCAGATACTGCTCAATGCAGACCACGCCTCATATTGGAACTCCAGCCCCAAATTGCCAGATCCTCCAATCTTTCCAGAAAAGACAAACATCTGGATTTTTATTTGCAGTTTCTTTAGAGTGCACAATTTAAATATATTTTTTTCTTTTTAAGACAGGGTCTCACTCTGTCATCCAAGCTGAAGTGCAGTGGTGCAGTCATAGCTCACTGCAACTTCAACCTCCTCAGCTCAAGTTATCCTCCTGTCTCAGCCTCCTGAGCATATAGACATATGCCACCACCCCTGGTTAATAATAATAACAATAATAATTTTGTTTTATAGAGACGGGGTCTCACTATGTTGCCCAGGTTGGTCTCAAACTCCTGGCCTCAAGTGATCCTCCTGCCTCAGCCTCCCAAAGTGCTGGGATTATAGGCATGAGCCATCACGCCTGGCTGTAAATATTTTTTTTTTTAACACTAAGCCAGCCAAACAACCAAACAAGCCCCCATGCATCTGTGGACCCATTTGATCCAGCAGAAACCAGTTAGCACCTCTGATTTAACCTTTCTGTCCTTAGCCCGCTGTCCCCTCACTGAGATGGTTCCAGGCTGTCCTGCTGATGCAGAGTCACAGTGCATGTCCCTGTCATGGGGCCAATACACACAGCACTGAAGGACACCTGTCCCTGTTCCGTTAATGGAGGGAAAATTTACATCTATACCTGCCTACCAACCCTCTGGAACATTTTTTCCCTCAAAACCACTCAATGTTTTGAGGTGGAACATTTTTCAGCCTCAGATGTGTTTTCAGCCAGAGTGTTCTCTTCAACACCAGCATAATCTGCTGTGACATCGCCTGTTTGCTTGACAAACGACGCAACAGGGACTTGACAATTGGGACAGATTCCTGCCTCGGGCTCAGCCCACTGCTCCTGGAAGGGTCCTCCAGGGAGCGTGGGGAGCACTAGCCGCCTCTCCCACCTGTGGCTGGTTGCCTGACGCACAGCTCTCCCCACGATGAAGTCTTCAGCTTCGGTTGTAAATCCAAGAGCTGTATTTTTTGCTTTAGTCATTTACACATGCAATCCTGAGACAGCGGCAGCCTCCCCAGAGGGTGATGTGTTTTGATGTCCGTATTTAGGGCTGGCATTAGAAGGCTTCTGGAGACATAAGCCCTGATATGAAATCCCTTCTGAGTAGATGACACATGGTACACAAACTGCTGGCTGGCTCAGCTCTTTTTTTAATTGGTAAAAGTCGTATATATTTATGGTCTACAGCATGATGTTTTGATACATAGACACACACATATTGTGGAAAGGCTAAATAAAGCTAATTAACATATGCATTACCTCACATACTTCTTTCTGTGGTGAGAACACTTAAATCCACTCTCTTGGTAATTTTGAAGTATGTGACACATTACTATGAATTGTGGTCACCATGTATGAACGGTCTCCTGCACTTATTCTTCCTGTCTAAATGAGATTTTGGCTCACCTTTTATGACCGAGTGGAGACTCAGGCATCTTATAGAATATACATTATTCTTATTATTATCATTTTAGAGATGGGAGTCTCACTATGCTGTCCAGACTGGTCTCGAACTCTGGGCCTATAACAATCCTTCCACTTCAGCCTCCTAAGTGGCTGGGATTAGAGACGTGAGACACTGTGCCCAGCTTGTTATTGAATATATACTAGTTGAGGGCCAAAACTGCCTCAGTAACTTAGCTGTAAAATGGGGATAGTAATGTGTATTTCTGGATCGTTACTGGGATTAACTAAGAAAAGGTATGTATCACACGTAGTTTCACAGGAGGAGATCAAACACTGGTTTCATTCTGTTTGTTATCTAGAAAACTTTATCCCCAAATCAAGAGATCAGTGGGGACAGAAGAATTATATTGATTTAAACATTTTAAACTTTATTACCAGATTTTACAAAAACCTTTTCCTGACATCAGAGAATCTTGGATTTCTCTGACACCTGTGGGTCCCAAAGGGTCCATGTTGTTACTTCACTCAGCTTCATGTCGAGTGACTGACTCACACCTGTGGTTTATCTCGTGGTTTCAGTGTGCTTCTCTAGGGAGGGGATGACTGATGCTCTGTCTAATGCGTGGGGCTGGTTTAGACAGAAGAGTGTGGTAACCTATGTGGGAGCCCCTTAGCAAGCAGGAAAACCAATACACAAACCCAAGAGAGCAGTCCGCTTGACTCACCTGGCTCGTTCCAGAGTGCCTGAGAGCCTCCCGCCCTGCTGTGAGTGGAGCCCTGCTCCTCAGAAGTGGAAGCAATGAAGCCCTACAGGCCCGCTCAGTAAGGAAGAAGGTAGGGCACTGAGGGGTGGGAGCACCGGCTTTAGGATGACACAGGCCCACGGGGTGAGCCCTTTCACTCCCCCAATCCTTCACCCACCCTCGGCCCCTCTTTTTCACCAACGTCTCCACCCAGTCTCTCACAGACCCTATTAGTTTCCCCTTCAACATGGACTCTGCCTTGACCATCTTCCCCCAGTCCAAGCTGCCACCATGCTCACAGCAGCCTCCTCCCTGGCGCCCTTTGCCCCTTACCCCCTGCAGTTCGCCCTCCATGAAATAACCAGAGTCACTTTTCACAGCCTATGTCAGCCTGAGCCCCCCTCTCACTCCACAAGCCTCCCTGAAGGCAACAGCCAGGTCCTGCCCTGGACCTAAAGGATCTGCCCACGCTGACCTCTGACCCTCAGCTCCCATCCTATGCCCACTCACCCCAATCACACAGGCCACCCAAGAACTTTACATTCAGCCCTCAGCAGCCCTGTGGGGAGGGGACTCACCTCACAGGCAGGAAACATGGCTTGGAGAAGTCGCTTGCATGAAGCCACAAAATGAGGAGGTGATGGAGTCAAGATTTGAATCCAAGCATCCCTGCCCACATTGATCATATTTACTTTTATCCTGCTATACATATTTTAATAAGCCACTTCAAATCCACTTTGGAGTAGGTGAGGAAAAGAGGAAGAAAGGCTGGGGGAGGCACACTTTTGGGCCTAGGACCACCTGCATCTCTAGACCAAGGAGGTCAAACTATTAAGGTGGAAAAAATCAGCCTAAACATTGTAGGCTGGGCTTGTCTGATGCTGCAGGAATCTGCAGGCACAGAGAAAGAAGACATATTTCTACCGGCAGAAAAATCCCGCCTAACCAGGCTAGCATTTGAGTTAACGGCACAGAAAATGTAGTTGAACCATCAGAAAATTGTTCTAATGTCCAGAGTTTCTGCTATTGTGCTGCCATTAACATGATGCTAATGAAATGTAATAAAATGCGGCTTGAAAAGGAAACCCATCTGCTCTGAAATTTCAATTAATATGATTAAGATATAGCTTTTACACAATAAACTTGCATCTGATGCACATTCTGTACTTTATGGATTATTACAGCAGAGTTAATGCAGTCAAATAAAGTTAAGTTGTGCCCAATTAACATTTGCAGCCAGCTCTATAGCCCAGAGCTCTGCTGAGGAAGATGGAGCGGAAGGGCCTGGGACCTGACTCCCTCCCCGAGTGGCACATCATCTATCATCTCTGCTCTGCCTTCTGAGAGACAGAGCAGCATCCAGCCTCCTCCGTCCTCTGCTTCTCTCCACTCCATACCACCCAACATTATGGGTCAGGTGGGGAAGGGGCCATGACAATGATCTTGTCCAAGAAAATGCAGGCTTCCAGGACTGACAGAGAAGTGTCCCCTCTGCTTTGAAGAGAAGGGGCTGAAAGTCGGTTGGCAGGCACTCCTTCTTTTCCTTTCTTCCTTCGATATTCTATCATCAAATTCAACAGCTCTTGCTGAGCATCTATTACGTGCAAGTCACCAGGGAAGACAGCAAGAGGTACAGAGAGAAAAAAAGACAGCTCAGGCTTCAAGAGCACAAATGAGGCCGGGTGCAGTGGCTTGTGCCTATAATCTCAACACTCTGGGAGGCCAAGGTAGGAGGATCACTTGAGGCCAAGAGTTTGAGGGCACCCTAAGCAACACAGCAAGACTCCCATCTCTACAATAAAATAAAATAAATTAGCTGGTGTGGTGACATGTGCCTGTAGTGCTAGCTACTTGGGAGACTGAGGCAGGAGGATCACATGAGCCCAGGAGTCAGCTTGCAGTGAGCTATGATCATGCCATCTTACTCCAGCCTGGGTGACAGAGTGATACCCCTGTTTCAAAAAAAAAAAAAAGAAAGAAAAAGAAGCAGCAAAAATGGACCACTGTGCAAAAATCTAATGTTGGTCTTCTACTCTCAAAACAAAGCCCCTTCTCCCTCTTTCCAAATTCCAACAGAGCTCAGCTGCGCATGGGTGTGGTAGCTGATAGAAGAAGCAGAGTGAGAAAGCCAGTCTTTTCTTCTTTCAGTGGTACAGAAATCCAGAAGACTATAATGGATTCTGCTCCAGGCTCAGACATCAGGGTATGAGTTGACGTCTTCCCACCCACTCCCTTTCACAGGTGTGGCCAACAGGACAGTTGGCGACTGTCACCTCTCACCATGGCTACTGGCTCAGGGACATGTACACAATCAGGTTGGCCCAATAAGAATCATGTCTAGGACTTGCTCTGGGAACTACGGAAAGAGAGGTGCTCTCCTCTCCCTCTGATTGACTGGAGGGGACTGGTCAGGAGCTGTTGGGGGTATGGGAGTGTTTTCCATCATGAAGGATCCTGCTGAGAAAGAAGCCAAAAGAGGAATGCCAGACCAAGCCTGGGGAAAAGAGTTCTGAAGACAGCAACTGAGCACCTGGATCCAGTTGTGCCTGAAGGCAGTCAGTCTGTCTTTCAGCTGCCCACTGGCTAGGCTTACGAATTCTCCTTTTGAAAGCTGGTTGTCAGCCAGCTCACTGCAGTTCTGGCTGATATCAAGGCAGATGCCACAAGTACCAGAATTTTCAGAGCCCTGGAGCTGCTGGAGGGGCTTCCGCAGACTCCAAGGATGTTGTAGAACTGAACTGGAGCCTCTCAGTGGCCAGTTTTCTGTTCTGGTCAGTGGGATCTGAGCAGAGGCTGCAAACTCACACAGCCCCCCGACTCTCCTCCTTCTCACTCCCCCGCCCACTACTCCTTCCCCTTCCCCAACTCTGTCCCACAGAAATTTCCCAACGACTTTCAAAACCATTCCAGGGATCTTTCTCCAGTCACCCCACACCTTTTGTTTCTATATGGGCCTGGCCTCCCACCCAAGTCACGTTTTCAGGAAGCTCATAACCTATGAACCCCAAAGCAACACTGGCTGCCATCCTTGGCTGACTTTTGTCCCAGCTCATGTTCAGGAGACATCTCAGGGTAGGAGAATGAGGAAAACACAATCCTATTCCGCATGACAGAGGTGTGACCATCAGTGTTAGCAGAGGTGCTGCCTGAGGACCTTGCCTGATGGGCTGCATGCTGGGTTTCTAGCCCCATGACTGCTTTTGATTTCACTTCCAAACCCACATTGATAGTTCTCAAAGCTGAGTTGAGCAGGAAGACACAGAAATGAAGGAGGAGAACTGATCAATATTTTTAATATTGGATAGACCTGGAAACAAAGTCCAATCCTGTCTTACAACAGCATGACCTTCGCCAGTTATCTAACTTCCCCATGCCTCAGTTTTCACCTTGGCAAAATGGTAATACTTTCTCTACAGGTTCATTGAAGACTCCATGAGCTAAGATTGTGTATTGCTTATCTCAGGGCCTGCCACATCCTAAGCTTTCTGTAAACCAGTTCGTATATTTCAGGCACCAAGCTAGGAGGGTGGGCATGCTCTCACGTTTTCTCATTTAGTAATCACAAAATCTTGTTAGGTAGTTATTATTGTTCTTGTCTTACAGGCAAAGGCTATGTCAATCAGACTCTTAGGTGCAAAAAAAAAAAAAAAGCAGAAATATTGGGTCTTTTTGGAAAAAAGGGAAGGTAATGAAAGGATATCAGAGGTTCAAAGAATCACCGGGAGGTCAAAGGAACAGGCCTGGCTGTGTCATGCCACAGGACCTCTCTGGCCTATGCTTCCTTCTAGCATGGGCAGGGAGCCAACTGCCAGATGGTCTCCCAGCTTTTCCCAGTCACTAAGGTCATAGAAGACAAAAGCTGATGGACTGAACTTACAGCACATTTCTGTCACTTGACTGGGATGGAGGATGGTAGAAAGTGGAAGAAGGATTTGAGAGCTTCTACTTCTATGGTAAGAGGTGAACATAAGCACTGTCCTTCTTCAAAAGCGTGCAATGAGGTGTTTCCTGAATGGATAACAGAGTGATAATAGGATAAAGGGCATTCGATTCAGGACAGCCTAGAAGTCTAGAGGATCACTCAAAGAATTAGACTTGGGAATGTTTAGTGACTTGCTCATTTAATAACTGCTCTCACTCACACACACCCATACACATTTGTAGCAGTCAAGAACAACTTGAAGTCTTGATTTCTGATCATCTTTTTTCATACCTTTCAAGGACAAACTCATGCAAAAGTGAGGGAGCTGTGGTGGGCAGAGGCACCAAAAAGGAAGTAAATAGGGTGCCCAGGTAAGCTTCATGGTTGTGCAGGGGGAGACCTGAGGCCGGTCAAATTGGCCTAACTGAGAGGAGATAAGAGAGGCTATCTGGGATGGGATGGGAGTAGAGGGCATCTCTCCAAACAGAGGAGAAAGGAGAGAAATGCTAGGGGTGAAATGGGCATAGAGTGGAAAGCAGAGCACTCCTGGGGTCCTAGGTCTGAACAGGGACTACATAAGACATGCGTTTCCCAGGAGGGGCTAGAACATTCAGACAGGCGGCCCTCAGGTGCTGAATCAGTGCAGCCTGCAGCAGTGGCTCCTCCAAACACAGGAGCTCATAAATCACAGCTGACAAGGCAGGGGCTCTCTTCTGTGTACACCTTTTGCTTCAGGCACAGATGGTTATTGAAATATGCATGTGGACTTTGTGCAGTTAGGGAACTACATATACAGAGTGAAGTGGTTACTGGGTCAGAGAGCTGAAGTTAACAAAGAAAGAGATCATTTCTGCCCCACTCCTCCTTGGGCAACTGCACAGTTTCCCAAACTTAAACTATTAGAATACCAATTGTACTATTATTTCATAAAATTGTCCTTTTATTCAGATTCACTTTTTAATCCAAATAAATATATATTTTTAAATATTAGATTCAGGAGTCCACGCGCAGATGTGTTGCATGGGTGTATGGTATAATGCTGAGGCTTGGGCTTCTACTGACCCATCACCCAAATAGTGAACATAGTATCCAGTGGTTCAGCCCTTGCCCCACTTCCTCTCTCTCACCGTTTGGAATTCCCAATGTCTGTTGCTGTCATCTTTATGTCCATAAGTTCTCAATGTTTAGCTCCCACTTATTAGTGAGAACATGCAGTATTTGATTTTCTGTTTCCACATTAATTTACTTTGGATAAAGGCCTCCAAATGCATCCATGTTGCCCCAAAGAACGTAACTTTTTTCCTTTTTTTTATAATTGCATACTATTCCATAGTATATATGTACCATATTCCCCTCATCCAATCCACCATTGGATAGGTTCTATGACTTTGCTAGTGTAAATAGTGCTGCAATAACATATTTCTTTTCATTTGGGTATATAGCCAGTAATGGGATTGCTGGGTTGAATTGTAGTTCTATTTTTAGCTTTTTTGCGGAATCTCCAAACTGCTTTCCACAATTGTTGAACTAATCTACATCCCCAACAATGTATAAGAGTTTCCTTTTCTTGGCATCCTCACCAGCATCTGCTGTTTTTTGACTTTTTAATAATGGTCATTCCGACTGGTGTGAGACAGTAGCTCATTGTGGTTTGGATTTGCATTTCTCTAATGATTAGCGATGTTAAGCATTTTTCATATGTTTTTTGGTTGCATAAATGTCTTCTTTTGGAAGGCCAAGCATGGTGGCTCACGCCTATAATCCCAGCACTTTGGGAGGTCGAGGCGGGTGGATTATGAGGTCAAGAGATGGAGACCATCCTGGCCAACATGGTGAAACCCCGTCTCTACTAAAATAATACAAAAATAAGCCGGGTGTTTGGCATGCACCCATAGTCCCAGCTACTCGGGAGGCTGAGGTGGAAGAATCACTTGAACTCGGGAGGCAGAGGTTGCAGTGAGCCAAGATTGCACCACTGTGCTCCAGCCTGGAGACAGAGCAAGACTCCATCTCAAAAAAAAAAAAAAAAAAAAAAGTCTTCTTTTGAGCAGTGTCTGTTCAAATCCTTTGCCTACCTTGTAATGGAGTTTTTTGTTTTTTTTTTTTTTTGTTTTGTTTTTCTTGTTGATTTAAGTTCCTTGTGGATTGTGGATATTAGTCCTCTGTCAGATGCATAGTTTGCAAATACTTTTTACCATTCTGTAGCTTGTCTGTTTACTCTGTTGATAGTTTCTTCTGTTGTACAGAAGATTTAGAAAATTTAGTTTAATTAGGTCCCAATTGTCAATTTTGTTTTTATTGCATTTGCTTTTGAGGTCTTTCTCATAAGTTATTTGCCTAGGCCTATTCCAGAAGAGTTTTTTCTACACTTTCTTCTAGGATTTTTAGAGTTTGCAGTCTTACATTTAAATCTTTAATCCATCTTGGGTTAATTTTTGTATATGGTGAGAAGCAAGGGTCTAGTTTCACTCTTCTGCATATGGCTAGCCAGTTTTCTCCTTTCTTCATTGTTTATTTTTGTCAACTTTGTCAAAGATCAGTAGGTTGTAGATGTGTTGCTTAACTTCTGGGTTCTCTGCTCTGTTTTATTGTTCTATTTGTCTATTTTTTTTACTAGTACCTTGCTGTTTTGCATACTGCAGCTTTGTAGTATAGTTTAAACTCAGGTAATGTGATGCCTCCAGCTTTGTTGTTTTTACTGAGGATTGCTTTGGCTATTCAGGCTCTTTGGGATTGCATATGAATTTTAGTATTGTTGACTGGGATGCAGTGGCTCACACCTATAATCCCAGCACCCTGGGAGGCCAAGGTGGGAGGATCACTTGAGATTATCTCTACTAAAAATACCAACAATTAGCTGAGTATGTTGGCATGTGCCTATAATCTCAGCTATGAAGGAGGCTGAGGTGGGAGAATCACTTGAACCCGGGAGGCAGAGGCTGCAGTGAGCCAGGATAGCACCACTGCACTCCATCCTAGACAACAGAGTGAGACTCCATCTCAAAAAGCCAGAATTTTAGAATTTTTTCTAATTCTGTGAAAAGTGACATTAGTAATTTGATAGGAATTGCTTTGAATCTGTAGATTGTTTTGGACAGTGTGGACATTTTAATGATACTGATTTATACATGAGAATAGAATTTCTGCTGTCGGTTATTTTTTTCACCAGTGTTTTGTGATTCTCCTTGTAGAGATCATTCATCTCTTTGATTAGATGAATTCCTAGGTATTGTTTGTATGTGGCTACTGTAAAGGGGATCACATTCTTGTCTTGGCTCTTGGTTTGAATGTTATTAATGTATAGAGCTACTACTGATTTTTTTACATCGATTTTTTATCCTGAAACTTTGCTGAAGTTCTTTTTCAAGTCTAGAAGCCTTTTTGAGGAATCTTTAGAGTTTCTAGGTAAAAAATCATATCATCAGCAAACAGATAATTTGACTTCCTCTTTTACTATTTGGATGCCCTTTATTCCTTTCTCTTGTTTGATTGCTCTGGTGAGGACTTCCAGGGCTATGTGGAATATGAGTAGGGAGAGTGGGCATCCTTGTTTTGTTCTGGTTCTGAAGGAGAATAACTTCAGCTTTTGTCTGTTCAATATGATGTTTGCTGTGGGTTTGTTATTGACAGCTCTTACTATTTTGAAGAATGTTCCTTTGATGCACAGTTTATTGAGAATTTTTATAATGAATGGATGTTGAATTCTATTGAATACTTTTTTTGCATCAATGAGATAATCATACTGTTTTTGTTTTTAATTCTGTTTATGTGGGGAATCCCATTTATTGATTTGTATATGTTGAAGCATGCAAATAAATATATTTTTAAAAATATTTTACACTTTCCACTACTGATCTGGCATGTACGAAACTTGGAAATTGACACTCTCCCCCAACAAGTCAAAATCTGAGCAAGCTGAAAAATCAACAATTCTTCTTAGATCCTTTAGAGAAGTAAAGCCAGAGGTTGACTGTTGCCCTCCATATTTGGAGACGTGAATAGGTGAATACAATCAAAACTTACCAGAGCAGAAAGCCATGAGCCGAAACCTCTGCAGAATCCAGTATTTGGATAGAAAAACCTGAACTGTACCTGAAAAATTGCTAGAGGCTCCTTGCAGATAAATCTGAAAGTTAAACCTCCAGGGGGGACCTAGTTGCGCAGAGCCCCCACACTTGTATGTTTTACACCTCTAGCAGGAATATTGGTTTCTCACAATGAAAAATGGAGAAAAATCTTGTGCTTCCAACAGAGGAAGGAGAAAATAAATCATTCTGAAATATGACAGAGCATTCTTCTTAACAAGGCCTGTCCTTAGGAGAAATTAGTTTACCAGAGTTTACACTTCTGGAGTTTTATCCGAGCCTAATTGACCAAGGGGAAGGAAAATACCCAACTCCAACCTACTCTGGCCAGCCTACTCTGGGCAGCCTACCTAAGGGTGGAGTTAAGGGGGCCTGAGAAGCACTTGTGAAGTTTACTACCCAGGGGTACGAGCTCACCAACAGACTGATCATAGGATTAAACAGTCCTAATCATATGACTAGAGCATGCTTCCTATCCCCCACACCTTACCAGTACATTATTAAAGGCTTATTTGCTACAGTTCCTTTTACCCAGTACATCATGTCTGGCAAAGAAAGAGAGAAAGAAAGGAAAGAACGAAAGAAGAAAGAAAGAAAGAGAAAGAAAGAAAAGAAAAGAAGGAAAGAAAGAAAAGAAAGAAAGAAAGAAAGAAAGAAAGAAAGAAAGAAAGAAAGAAAGAAAGAAAGAAAAAGAATTGCAGGCTGGGTGCAGTGACTCATGCCTGTAATCCCAGAACTTTGGAAGGTTGAGGCAGGAGGGTCACTTGACATCAGGAGTTCAAGGTAAGCCTAGGCAACACAGTGAGACCCTGTCTCTACAAAAAAATTAAAAATCAGCCAGTCATTGTGGCATATGCCCACAGTCACAGCTACACAGGAGGCTAACATAGGAGGATTGCTTGAACCCAGGAGGTCAAGGCTGCAGTGAGCAGTGATCATACCACTGCACTCCAGCCTGGGCAACAGAGCAAGAGCCTGTCTCTAAAAACAAATTACAAAGCATACTAATAGGCAAAAAACACAGTTTAAACAGACAGAGCAAGCATCAGAACCAGATTCACATATGGCAGAAATGTTAGAATGAGCAGATTGGGAATTTAAAACAACTATGATTAATATGCTAAAGGCTCTAATGGACAAAGTAGACAGCATGTAAGAACAGATGGGCAATGTAAGCAGAGAGATGGAAATTCTAGGAAATGATTAAAAAGTAATGCTAGAGATCAATCAACTGGATATAATAGACATCTATAGACTACTTCCCATAGAATGATAGCTGTAAAATCCTAAAATATTTGGAGATTTAAAAATGCATCTCTAACTAACACATGTGTAAAAGAAAAAATCTCGAGGTATTTTTAGACATTTTGATAAGATAAAAATAAAAATACAACTTATCAAAAGGTGTAGGATGCAGCAAAAGCAGTGCTTCGAGGGAAATTTATAGCACTAAATTCATATATTAGAAAAGAAAAAAGTTCAAAAATTAATAATCTAAGCTTCTATGTAAGAAAATTAGAAAAAGAAGAGCAAATTAAATCCAAGTAAGCAGAGCAAAAGAATTAATTAAAAATGTCTTTTGCAGTAACATGGATAGAACTGGAGTCCATCATCCTAAGTGAACGAACTCAGAAATAGAAAGTCAAATAGCACATGTTCTGATTTATAAATGGGAGCTAAACAATGGGTACACATAGATATAAGAATGAAAATAATAGACACTGCGGACTACACAAGGGCATTAGGTGAGGGATAGTGAGGGTTGAGAAACTGCTTACTGAAGGCATTGTTCAATATTTGAGTGATGGCTACACTGGAGGCCCAATCCCCACCATTATGCAATATACCCGTACATGTAACACACATGCACATGTCTTCCCTTGATCTCATTTTTAAAAAAAATTAATACACACATTTTTTAAAATTCAAAAACATAATCTACCATTAATTCCATCAAATTCTAATACGTCATAATAAACTGCTATTAATTTCTACTGGAAGGTTACATTTTTAAAGATCTTTCTCATAAATGGGATTTTCCTTATTCAAATTCTATTCAGTCTCCATGTTACCATATACCAATATCTCATCTTTTCTTCTAAAAAATTAAATATTGTCATACCTAAGAAAAGTAATGGGTATGTTCACTCACCTCCATAATGTGTTTGTTTCAATTTAATAAGAAGAATATAATTTATAATGAAAAAGCAGTTCTGTAACAGTCTCAGCTAATTGACAAAGTGCTATTGCATTGAGACTCTCACACTCAGAAAAATGGACTGAATTAGAGCATTGATCTCTCACATTTGGATCAGAATGGAAGAAATCTGCTTTCCGTGTCACAATATTTCAAAATTCCAATTCACATAAAACAAATGCATGCAAACAGATTTCTGCTTTAAGCTATGTCAGCACAGTCACTGAAAAGCAGTATCTGGAATTCTACCAAAGAGGCTTGTGGGACGAGGTGAGGTTTGCAAACTTCTTATGCAGCCTATGTTGATCTTATGCAGCCTATGTGACTTCTTGCTGCAAGATCAAAATGTGTGTGGTAGATAGCGAAAGTGTCTCTGATCCATTATTCCAAGTCTGTTTCTTTTTTACTGTCCTTACTGTTTTGGATGGCCTTTACTATTCTTTACTTTATTGCCAATTTAGTAGTTTTCATTACATGTAAATAAACAATATTCAAATATTCACAGTACTCATGGTCAACTCCCTCAACCTAAGCCTCAAATTCATTTCTATGCCAATAATTTTGTGGGTGCAAAGAACTGTTGATTCAAATATTCAGTCTTTTCTGTGTCACAGAAAAATCATCTGAGGAATTTTCCAGTGATTAGATAAACAAGCAATATATTCTTTCCAAGTTTTAAGCCATATTTGTATATTGACAATATAATTTGACACATAATATAAATATGCATTGACAAAATTATTAACAATAATATTGAACAAAGATTCAAGTGTTTTTATCTTTTAAAATTTTTGTTATTGCACTGCTTCTGGCCAAGATGTGTTTACTGTAAAAACAAAAAAATTAATGGTTATTTTCTTTCAAATATGCATAGTATATTTTTCTTTTTTTATATATTATACTTTAAGTTCTGGAGTACATGGGCAGAGCATGCAGGTTTGTTACATAGGTATACACATATGTGCCATGGTGGTTTGCTGTACCCATCAACCCGTTATCTACATTAGGTAATTCTCCTAATGCCATTCCTTCCCCTAGCCCCCGACCCCCGACAGGCCCCAGTGTGTGACGTCCCCTTCCCTGTGTCCATGTGTTCACATCGTTCAACTCCACTTATGAGTGTGAAAATGTGGTGTTTGGTTTTCTGTTCCTGTGTTAGTTTGCTGAAAATGATGGTTTCCAGCTTCATCCAGGTCCCTGCAAAGGACATGAACTCATCCTTTTTTATGGCTGCATAGTATTCCATGGTATATATATGGCACATTTTCTTTCTCCAGTCTATCATTGATGGGCATTTGGGTTGGTTCCAAGTCTTTGCTATTGTGAACAGTGCCACAATAAACATACATGTGCATATGTCTTTATAATAGAATAATTTATAATCCTTTGAGTATATACCCAGTACTGGGATTGCTGGATCAAATGATATTTCTAGTTTGAATCCTTGAGGAATTGCCACACTGTCTTCTACAATGGTTGAACTAATTTACACTCCCACCAACAGTGTAAAAGCGTTCCTATTTCTTCATATCCTCTCCAGCATCTGTTGTCTCCTGATTTTTTAATGATCACCATTCTAACTGGTGTGAGATGGTATCTCAATGTGGTTTTGATTTGCATTTCTCTAATGACCAGTGATGATGAGCTTTTTTTCATATTTTGTGGGATTCATAAATGTCTTCTTTTGAGAAGCATCTGTTCATATTCTTTGTCCACTTTTGGATGGGGTTGTTTTTTTCTTGTAAATTTGTTTAAATTCTTTGTAGATTCTGGATATCAATCCTTTGTCAGATGAGTATGTTGCAATTTTTTTTCTCATTCTGTGGGTTGCCAATTCACTCTAACGATAGTTTCTTTTGCTGTGCAGAGTTTAATTAGGTCCCATTTGCCTACTTTGGCTTTTGTTGCCATTGCTTTTGGTGTTTTAGTCATGAAGTCCTTGTCCATGCCTATGTCCTGAATGGTATTGCCTAGGTTTTCTTCTAGGTTTTTTATGGTGTTAGGTCTTACATTTAAATCTTTAATCCATCTTGAGTTAATTTTTGTATAAGGTATAAAAAAGGGATCCAGTTTCAGCTTTCTGCATATGGCTAGCCAGTTTTCCAAACACCATTTATTAAATAGGGAATTATTTCCCCATTGCTTGTTTTTGTCAGATTTGTCAAAGATCAGATGGTTGTAGTTGTGCAGCATTTCCTCCGAGGCCTCAGTCCTGTTCCATTGGTCTAGATCTCTGTTTTGGTACCAGTACTGTGCTGCTTTCATTACTGCAACCTTGTAGTGTAGTTTGAAGTCAGGTAGCATGATTCCTCCAGCTTTGGTTTTTGGTTTTTTGTTTTTTGATTTTTTTCGGGGTTTTTTTTTTCCTTTGTTTTGCTTAGGATTGTTTTGGTTATGCAGGCTCTTTTATGGTTCCGTACAAAATTTAAGGTGTTTTTTTTTTTTTTTTTCAGTTCTGTGAAGAAAGTCACTAGTAGCTTGATGGGGATAGCACTGAATCTATAAATTACTTTGGGGAGCATGGCCATTTTCACAATACTGATTTTTTTCTAACCATGATCATGGAATGTTTTTCCATCTGTTTGTGTCCTCTCTTGTTTCCTGGAGCAGTGGCTTATAGTTATCCTTGAAGATGTCCTTCACATCCCTGTTAGTTGTATCTCTAGGTATTTTATTCTCTTTGTAGCAATCGTGAATGAGAGTTCACTCATGATTTGGCCTCTGTTTGCCTGTTATTGATGTATAGGAATATTGTGATTTTTGCACATTGATTTTGTATCCTGAGATTTTGCTGAATTGCTTATCAGCTTAAGGAGATTTTGGGCTGAGACGTTGAAGTCTTCTAAATATACAATCATGTCGTCTGCAAATAGAGACAATTTGACTTCCTCTTTTCCTGATTGAATACAATTTATTTCTTTTTCTTGTCTGATTGCCCTGGCCAGAACTTCCAGTACTGTGTTGAATAAGAGTGGTGAGAGAGGGTATCCTTGTCCTGTGCCAGTTTTCAAAGGGAATACTTCCAGTTTTTGCCTATTTAGTATGATATTGACTGTGGGTTTGTCATAAATAGCTCTTATTATTTTGAGACACATTCCACCAATATCTAGTCTATTGAGAGCTTTTAGCATAAAGGACGGCTGAATTTTGTCAAAGGCCTTCTCTGCATCTGTTGAGATAAACACGTGGTTTTTGTCTTTGGTTCTGTTTATGTGATGGGTTATGTTTATTGATTTATGTATGCTGCACCAGCCTTGCATCCCAGGGATGAAGCCAAGTTGACCATGATGGATAAGCTTTTCGATGTGCTGTTGTATTCAGGTTGCCAGTATTTTATTGAGGATTTTCACATTGATGGTTATCACGGATATTGGCCTGAAATTTTCTTTTTTAGTTGTGTCTCTGCTAGGTTTTGGTATCAGGATGATGTTGGTCTCATAAAATGAGTTAGGGAGGATTCCCTCTGTTTGTGTTGTTTGGAACCGTTTCAGAAGGAATGGTACCAGCTCTTCTTTGTACCTCTGGTAGAATTTGGCTGTGAAACCATCTAGTCCTGGACATTTTCTGTTTGGTAGGCTATTACTTGCTGTCTCAATTTCAGACCTTGCTATTGGTCTATTCAGGAATTTGACTTCTTCCTGGTTTAGTCTTGTGTGGGTGTGTCTAGGAATTTATCCATTTCTTCTAGATTTTCTGTTTCATTTTCATTGAGGTGTTTATAGTATTCTCTGATGGTAGTTTGTATTTCTGTGGGATTAGTAGTGATATCCCCTTTATCATTTTTTATTGCATCTATTTGATTTCTCTCTCTTTTCTTCTTTATTAGTCTGGCTAACAGTCTATCTGTTTTGTTGATCTTTTTAAAACACCAGCTCCTGGATTCATTGATTTTTTTTGAAGGGTTTTTTTGTATCTCTATCTCCTTCAGTTCTGCTCTGATCTTAGTTATTTCTTATCTTCTGCTAGCTTTTGAATTTGCTTGATCTTGCTCCTCTAGTTCTTTATATCATGACATTAGGGTGTCAATTTTAGATCATTCCTGCTTTCTCTTGTGGCCATTTAGTGCTACAAATTTCCCTCTACACACTGCTTTAAATGTGTCCCAGAGATTCTGATATGTTGTGTCTTTGTTCTCCTTGTTTTCGAAGAACATCTTTTTTTTTTTTTTTTTTGCCTTAATTGCATTATTTACCCAGTAGTCATTAAGGAGCAAGTTGTTAAGTTTCCATGAAGTTGTGCAATTTTGAGTGAATTTCTTAATCCTGACTTCTAATTGATTGTACTGTGATCTAAGAGACTGTTCTTTATGATTTCCATTCTTTTGCATTTGCTGAGGAGTGTTTTACTTCCAATTATGTGGTCAATTTTAGAATAAGTGTGATCTTATGCTGAAAAAAAATGTATACTGTGTTGATTTGGGGTGGAGCGTTCTATAGATGTCTATTAGGTCTGCTTGCTCCAGATCTGCGTTGAAGTCCTGGATATCCTTGCTAATTTTTTCTTGTTTGTGTGTCTAATATTAGCAGTGGTGTGTGAAAGTCTCCCATTATTATTATGTTGTAGTCTAAGTCTTTTTGTAGGTTGCTAAGAACTTGCTTTATGAATCTGGGTGCTCCTGTATTGGGTGCATATATATTTAGGATAGTTAGCTCTTCTCGTTGCATTGATCCCTTTACCATTATGTAATGCCCTTCTTTTTCTCTGAAAAATACTCTTCAGGATATTATCCAGGAAGACTTCCCCAACCTAGCAAGGCAGGCCAGTATTCAAGTCCAGGAAATACAGAGAACACCACAAAGATATTCCTCAAGAAGAGCAACCCCAAGGCACAAAATCATCAGATTCACCAGGGTTGAAATGAAGGAGAAAATGCTAAGGGCAGCCAGAGAGAAAGGTAGGGTTACCTACAAAGGGAAGCCCATCAGACTCACAGCAGATCTCTCAGCAGAAACCCTACAAGCCAGAAGAGAGTGGGGAACAATATTCAACATCCTTAAAGAAAAGAACTCTCAACTCAGAATTTCATATCCAGCCAAACTAAGCTTCATAAGTGAAGGAAAAATAAAATCCTTTGCGAACAAGCAAGTACTCAGAGATTTCATCACCACCAGGCCTGCTTTACAAGAGCTCCTGAAGGAAGCACTAAACACAGAGAGGAACAACCTGTACCAGCCACTCCAAAAAAATACCAAATGGCAAAGAGCATTGACACAATGAAGAAACTGCATTAACTAACAGGCAAAACAGCCAGCTAGCGTCAAAATGGCAGGATCAAATTCACACATAACAATATTAACCCTAAATGTAAATGGGCTAAATGCCCCAATCAAAAGACACAGACTAGCAAATTAGCTAAAAAGCCAAAACCCATCATTGTGCTGTATCCAGGAAACCCATCTCACATGCAAGGATACATAAAGGCTCAAAATAAAGGGATGGAGGAAGATTTACCAAGCAAATAGAGAACAAAAAATAGCAGGAATTGCAATTCTCATCTCTGATAAAATAGACTTTAAACCAACAAATATCAAAAGAGACAAAGAAGGACATTACATAATGGCAAAAAGATCAATGCAACAAGAAGAGCTAATGATCCTAAATATATATATACCCAATACAGGAGCACCCAGGTACATAAGGCAAGTTCTTAATGACTTACTAAGAGACTTAGACTTCCATACAATAATAGTGGGGGACTTTAACACCCCATTGTCAATATTAGACAGATCAACCAGACAGAAAATTAACAAGGATATCCAGGACTTGAACTCAGACCTGGACCAAGCAAACCTAATAGACATTTACAGAGCTCTCCACCCCAAATCCACAGAATATACATTCTTCTCAGCACCACATTGCACCTATTCTAAAATTGACCACATAATTAGAAGTAAATCACTCTTCAGCAAATGCAAAAGAACAGAAATGATAACAAACAGTCTCTCAGACCACAATGCAATCAAATTAGAACTCAGAATTCAGAAACTAACTCAGAACCGCACAGCTTCATGGAAACTGAACAACTGGCTCTTGAATGTTGACTGAATAAACAATGAAATGAAGGCAGAAATAAAGCTGTTCTTCGAAACCAACAATAACGAGGCCACAACATACCAGAATCTCTGGGACACATTTAAAGCAGTGTCTAGAGGAAAATATATATCAATAAATGCCCACATGAGAAGCAAGGAGAGATCTAAATTCGACACCCTATCATCAAAATTGAAAGAGGTAGAGGAGCAAGATAAAAAAAACTCGAAACCTAGCAGCAGAAGAGAAATAACTAAGATCAGAGCAGAACTGAAAGACATAGAGGCACAAAAATCCCTTCAAAAAATCAATAAATCCAGGAGCTGGTTTTTCAAAAAGATCAACAAAATAGAGAGACCACTAGCCATATTAATAAAAGAAAAGAGAGAATAATCAAATAGATGCAATAAAAAACAATAAAGCGGATATCACCACAGATTCCACAGAAGTACAAACCATCATCAGAGATTATTAAAAACAACTCTATGCACATAAACTAGTAAACCTGGAAGAAATGGATAAATTCCTGGACACTTGCATCCTTACAAGACTAAACCAGGAAGAAGTCAAAACCCTGAATAGACCAATAACAAGGGCTGAAGTTGAGGCAAAAATTAATAGACTACAGCCAAAAAAAAGCCCAGGTCCAGATGGGTTCACAGCCGAATTCTACCAGACATACAAAGAGGAGCTGGTACCATTCCTTCTGAAACTATTCCAAACAATCCAAAAAGAGGGAATGCTTCCCAAATCATTTTATGAGACCAGCATCATCCTGATACCCAAACCTGGCAGAGACAGCAAGAAAAGAAAACTTCAGGCCAATATCCATGATGAACATAGATGCCAAAATCTTCAATAAAATACTGGCAAACCAATTGCAACAGCACATCAAAAAGCTTATCCACCATGATCAAGTAGGATTCATCCCAGTGATGCAAGGTCAGTTCAACATACACATGTCTATAAACGTAATTCACCACATAAACATATCCAAAGACAAAAACCACACAATTATCTCAATTGATGCAGAGAAGGCCTTTGACAAAATTCAACAGCCCTTTATGCTGAAAACCTTCAATAAACTAGATATTGACGGAACAAATCTCAAAATAATGAAAGCTATTTACAACAAACCAACAGTCAATATCATACTGAATGGGCAAAAGCTGGAAGCATTCCCTTCGAAATCTGGCACTAGACAAGGATGCCCTCTCTCACCACTCCTATTCAATATAGTACTGGAAGTTCTAGCCAGAGCAATCAGGCAAGAAAAAGAAATAAAGGGTATTCAAATAGCAAAGGAGGAAGTCAAATTGTCTCTATTTGCAGACGACATGATTGTATATCTAGAAGACTCCATCGTCTCAGCCCAAAGTCTGCTGAAACTGATAAGCAAATTCAGCAAAACCTCAGGATACAAAATCAATGTGCAAAAATCACAAGCATTCCTATACACCAATAACAGACTTAAAGAGAGCCAAATCAAGAACGAACTGCCGTTCACAATTGCTACAAAGAGAATAAAATACCTAGGAATACAACTAACAAGAAAGGTAAATGACATCTTCAAGGAGAACTACAAACCACTGCTCAATGAAAGAAGAGAGGACACAAACAGATGGAAAAACATTCCACGCTTATGGAAGAATCACTATTGTAAAAATGGCCATACTGCCCAAAGTAATTTACAGATTCAATGCTATCCTCATCAAGCTACCAGTGACCTTCTTCACAGAACTGGAAAAAACCACCTTAAACTTCATATGGAACCAAAAGGGAGCCCTCATAGCCAAGTCAATTCTGAGCAAAAAGAACAAAGCAGGAGGCATCACACTACCAGACTTCAAACTATACTACAAGGCTACAGTAATAAAAACAGCATGGGACTGGTACCAAAACAGAGATATAGACCAATGGAACAGAGCAGTGGGCTTGGAGGCAACACAACACATCTACAACCATCTGATCTTTGACAAACCTGACAAAAACAAGCAATGGGGAAAGGAGCCCCTGTTTAATAAATGGTGTTGGGAATACTGGCTAGCCATGTGCAGAAAGCAGAAACTGGACCCCTTCCTGACACCTGACACTAAAATTAACTCCAGATGGATTAAAGATTTAAACATAAGATTTAACACCATAAAAACCCTAGGAGAAAAGCTAGGAACCATTCAGGACATAGGCGTAGGCAAGGACTTCATGACCAAAACACCGAAAGCATTGGCAACAAAAGCCACAATAGACAAATGGGACCTAATCAAACTCCACAGCTTCTGAACAGCAAAAGGAACAGTCATTAGAGTGAATTGGCAACCAACAGAATGGGAAAAAATTTTTGCAGTCTACCCATCTGTCAGAGGGCTGATATCCAGTATCTACAAAGACTAAAACAGATTTACAAGACAAAAACATATAAGCCCATTCAAAAGTGGACAAAGGATATGAACAGATCCTTTACAAAAGAAGACATACATGAGGCCAAGAAACATATGAAAAAATGCTCATCATCACTGGTCATTAGAGAAATGCAAATCAAAACTACACTGAGCTACCATCTCACACCAGTTAGAATGGTGATCATTAAAAAATCTGGAGACAACAGATACTGGAGAGGATGTGGAGAAATAAGAACACTTTTACACTGTTGGTGGGAGAGTAAATTAGTTCAACCATTGCGGAAGACAGTGTGGAGATTCCTTAAGGACCTAGAAATAGAAATTCCATTTGACCTAGCAATCCCATTACTGGATATATATCCAAAGGACTAGAAATTGTTCTACTATAAGGACACATGCACACGAATGTTCATTACAGCACTGTTCACAATAGCAAAGACCTGGAATCAACCCAAATGCCCATCGATGATAGACTGGACAGGGAAAACGTGGCACATATACGCCATGGAATATTATGCAGCCATCAAAAACAATGAGTTCGTGTCCTTTGTAGGGACATGGATGAATCTTGAAACCATCATTCTTAGCAAACTGACACAAGAACGGAAAATCAAACACTGCATGTTCTCACTCATAGGTGGGTGTTGAACATTGAGAACACATGGACACAGGGAGGGGAGCATCACACACTGGGGTCTGTTGTGGGGAAATACGGGAGGGTCAGAGGGGTGTGGGGAGTTGGGGAGAGACAGCATGGGGAGAAATGCCAGATATAGGTGATGGGGAGGAAGGCAGCAAATCACACTGCCATATGTGTACCTATGCAACAATCTTGCATGTTCTTCACATGTACCCCTAAACCTAAAATGCAATTAAAAAAAAGAATATGGAAAGAGAGAAATGAGAATGAAACCTGTGGCATTGGGTTAGAATCAGTATGGACTCATGATAGGTAGAGAGATAGCCAGAATTAAAAATAAATGATGTTTACATTTATATGTATTTATAAGGATGTGTGTAAGTGTGTGTAGAAAGAGCAAGCCAACAGCCATGAGCGCATTTAACGCCCAGATCTCAAAGTTTCTA
Source organism: Saimiri boliviensis (assembly GCF_048565385.1). Taxonomy (NCBI): domain Eukaryota; kingdom Metazoa; phylum Chordata; class Mammalia; order Primates; family Cebidae; genus Saimiri; species Saimiri boliviensis. Next base: position 124,402,192 of record NC_133449.1, read on the forward strand.
AATACTATTCTCCATCAAAAGTAACGAGGATTCTTCAGAGAAGTGGGAGGTATCAAGGCTAGAGCTGAAGATCCTGGAGAATCTTGTGCCAGAAAACAAGGACGTGCTCAGAGAATGATGGAAACCTGAGAAAAGGAGAAAAGACTGACCAGAAAGACTCTCATTGGTCAAATCTAGGGCAATTTCAACATCAAAAGAAATAATGATAGTAATAGATTATCACTAGTTGAATAAAATAGGAATCTGTGAATCCATATAGATATAAATAAACAAATGGGAAAATGAGAAAGCTTTTTCTCCAGCAGAAGGAGTGATAGAATTAGAAATTCAATGTTTGGCAACTATCAGAGTAATGATTAATTCACCCAGAAAACATCAATGGATGCTAAAAGTCGTCCTTAAAATTTGAGAAGGAATGGGATATTTGCATAGTATCAAAGTATCTCCCTATAAAATGCTTATAAATTACAATGAATAAAAGAATAGCTTTTTGTGGTGTAGAAACTTGACAGATACCACCTTAATCAAGTAATCAAAGTTAACATTAAAGTAATGGGACACGTCACCATCGTACACCATTTCATAAGATGCAATGGGAGAAGCACAGCGCCACATCTATGATATTTTGCCAAAGATGCATAATGTGGGTCTAATCATGAATAAATATCAGATAAATACAAATTGTTAGAGATTCTAAAAATAACTGTCCTGTGATCTTGACAAGGTCATAAAAAAGAAAGAGAAACTCTTCCAAATTTAAGAAGACCAAAGAGATATAACTTAATATGGTGGCCCTGTATTGGATTATTTTGCTATAAAGGACATTTGGTACAACTGGTGATGCTTGAATGGGGTCTGTGACTTGAATGGTAACTTCCTTATTCTGATGATTGATGGTGGTTATGAAGAGAATTCCGTGTTTGTAGGAATTACACACTCAACTATTCAGGGGTGATGAGCATCATATCAGCAACTTACCCACCAATGGTCAAGGAAAAATATTTTGTAAATTCTTTAAACTTTTCTGTAAACTTGAAGTTGTTTCAAAATAAAAAATAATTTATCTTTAGTGTTTAAAAAGAAATTCACTGTAAAATAAATACAATAAAAAATAACATTATTTAATAGCCAGATTCTGTTGCCTGCTAAGGGCTGGGAGCTTGAGATCTATTCTCCCCTTGTTTGAAATGGAGATTAGCAAGTGTTCAGCATTCAGTACATGCTTACAAAAAACTGAAACTTTCTTCTGTGATAAGAAAAGGGAAATTAACTTTTTAAAGAAGAATAACATTCTTATATGTCTTCATGTTATTTAGTACTGCCTGTGTTTATCCAAAATTATTTCCTGTAACATTCATAGTTTTTGGCCTACGCTTTAAGAAACGGAAAGCAATTACTGAACTATATATTTAATAAATGCTTATGTGTGAGTAGATACATCAGGATAACCTGCCTCTCTAATATCCCATTAATTTCTTGTAATAGAAAAATGCAGGCAATAAGAACATTGTTAATCGAAAACCTTAGCTTTTCTCCATGCTTGACCCCATTTATCTCAAATTCTTTCACACTTGACCAATGTAACGTGTCCTTCTCTTGATACTCAGTCTTTGAGGCCCAGAGTGTCCATGGATTGTGTTCTGAGCTCCAGACTCCAATATTCAGCTGCCTAGTGGCACCGCAGTGTGTACACCCCACCAGCAACAAAGCTAAACGTTTCCTCTCTTCCACCCCAACTCTCAAATACGTTCCTCTCCTGCCCATGCTACCGTGGCGAGTGCTGACACCCTCACCTACCAGTTTCTCAGGTCAATACCCTGGGCATCATTCCAGACCCCACTTGACCTCCCTTCTCTTCTCCTTCCTTCTAGAGCCTCTCCGTAACTGAGACCTATGGTGCATCCATATTTCCCCACATTCACTACCCCCATTACAGTCCAAGCTCCTAATTGGCCATTCTGCTCTCACCCCTGCCCCTGCCACTTGCAATTCACTATCCAAGCTGCAGCCAGAGTGATTTTGTTTTTAAAAAATCCAATTTTGTAGCTCTCTTCCATAAAACCTTTCAAAGCTGTGCTATCTAATGCAGTAGTCATTAGCCACGTGTGACTATTTCGATTTAAATTAATTAAAATGAGATAAAATTAAACGTTTAGTTCTTCTATTGCACTAGCCACATCTCAAATGCTCAATAGTCATGCAGCTAATATAGGACAGCCCAGATGACAGAACACAGAAAAGTTTCATTGGATGATGCTGCCTCAAAAGCTTCCCATTGCATTTCGATCTGAGGTCTATAAAGCCATCTTGATTCAATCTGAGCTACCTTTCCAACCTTCTTGCTTGCTTCTTCCTCCACCATCACCAACTCCAGGCACACTGGGCTTCTTCTCATTTCCTCAAACAAACCATGCCCTTTGTTATCTCAGGGCCTGACTTAAGGTGTTCCCTCTGTCTTGAACACTTCCCCCTATTCCCTGTCTCACTAACTTCCACTCCCCTTTCAGACTTCAACTTAAATATCACTTCCCCCAAAAGGCTTTTCTTACCTCCCCAAACCCAGTAATTAACCTATTATTATATTCTCTTTTTGCATCCTCTTTTTCTTCTTTTGTGTTATTTCTCATACCCACAATGGTGATGTATTTATTTGGTGATGTTTAATATCTAGCTCTCTAACATTGTTAGGAGAGGGACCCTAATTTTTTTGGTCACCACTGTATCTCTGTCACCAAACCAAACTTGGATCCATTCACTCAGCATGCAGTAAAAGCCAGACACCAACGCCAAGATTTGCAGTGAGAGAAATTGTGATGTTTATTGCAGGGTGCCACCCAAGGAGAATTGGGCTGCTTACACTTAAGATCTGAACTCTTCAACGGATTGTAAGGAAAGGTTTTAAAAGGCAGAGATACATTTTAGGAAAGCAGAAATTACAGGCAAAATCATGAATCAATACAGGGAGATTATATATTGCTTTGGTCTAGAAAGACAGAATATCGTGAAACGGGCTTACAGGTCAGAGGTAGATTTAGAGATTTATTGTTATTTTTATTTGCAATTGGTTAAGGAAGTAAGGCTTTGTATAAAACCTGGAGGTCAGCAGAAAGGTTTGGCCTGTGGGCGTGACTCTCTCCAGGCCTCTCAAGAAGACATTAGAACAGAGAACAGTAGTCCGAATTTAGTCCTCAGTTTTTGCTTATCTGAGGTCTTTGCGACAGTGCTCAGCATTTTCATCTGGTCGCAGGGTCGGGGGTTCTGGTTTCTGAAAAACAACTCAGGAACATATGTCCAGATGTTATCTGCAGTTGTTACAAGGAACCAAACATCCTGTGAATCTGGCTTCCTTGGGTGGCTGTTATTTACGTTATTCTTCTTTTTGTTTAGTGGGTGCTTTATTTGCCTTTTAAATTGTTAGTTGCCAGGCTACCTATGTGCCAGGAATTTGTGTTGAGGACACTAAAAGAAATTATTTTATTTTATTTTTATGCTGTCAGAGAGGAGCCTGACAGGCCCATAATAGGGGTCCCTGCTCCATCCCATCTTTGGTACCCAGCACATAAAATCCACTCAAAGATTTTTTAATGAATGAAAAAAGTGATTTTATAGCAATATAACTCTATAATCTACAGGCTTTGGCAGGAATTTAGCTGTGTATGATGTGAGTAGCAGAAATCCAAGAAAAACTGCTTTTAACCCATCTTCCTACTTTACCACTTAACTATGAGTCCCTGTCTTCAAGGCAAATATTCTCTATTGAGGCAGGCCAAGAAAAGCCATTTTCTCTATTCTCTTGACTTCATAATCTAGTATCAGTTCCTTATCTGTGAAATGGGAATACATTTTCACTGCCTGGTATCTGGGGCTGTACTAGCAGATCTCCTGAGAGCCATCCTGTTCCGGTATATAATAGCATAACCCTGTCTAGGGGAGGTTGGTTGCCCCCACTGGCAAATTTGAAACTAAGTAGCCTACTCCAGAGGCTAACTGCACAGAAAATGTAATACCTAGATCAGCAACTTCCTCCCCACTCCTGTTTCTACTACTGGGCTGCCATTAACACTTACTTAGCTTATAAATGACCTAATTATATCAAGAGAGAAAAGAGAACAAATAGAAACCGAACACCTGAAACGCCCATAAGCTGGATCATGTGCGTGAAAATGGAAGAGTTGATGTTGCCCACTGGAGAACAAGCACGAATTGGGAGTCATTGCCACACAGCTTCACGACTAAAATTAACTATCTCTCTTGCCACAAATCCCTCTCCAAAGGAGAGACAGGAGACTCACAGGTGTTCACAAAACAGCAGACCTGGAGGGGACATTAGCAGTTCTTGTGACCAAGCATGAATGGCCACATTCGCAGAAGCAAGCCCAGGTTCTCAGGACTCCATCCTGGGTCTGCACACTTGCAGGTCAGAGCACTGCCACAGCGCCAGGGAACAGGCGGTGAGAGCTGAGTTCACACTGTGTTTATCGCCTCTCACACCCAAGGTGGCTCCATCAAGAGTGACAGGCTAGGTTTATGTGATCATGATGCTGTCATCCAGGTGTCAGGAGGAAGCTTCCATTCACATCCACCCTGAGGGCCTGACATTTGAGTCTTGCTTTAGATCAAATCAGAGAGTCAGAGGTGCTCCATTTTTAAACTGCACACTTACATCAAGCCATGAGTCAGCAAGACCTCTCATACTCTAGGACTGATTCTTTCCTTCCAAATGAGTAAGGGCACAGGATCCCTGTTCAGTCACAAATTTCCTCCATCTTGACATACTTAATGCAGGGACCAAGTTCTTTCCTCTATGCCCTCAAGACTCTGTCTTAATCCAGCTCCCAGGGCAGGAAGGTGCCTCTCTTGTATCACCACGTCCATCCAACAGGAACTGGACAATTGCAATTCACCTGGTCTCCCCCTGCAGACAGAATAGCTGATGAAAAGACATTTCATTCTTTTCCAGCCTCTTCTGGGTGAATCAAATTAGGCATTGGGGCTGGGGAAAGGAATGGCTGGAGCATGGGGAATTAAAAATTGGAATAACTTCCCTACTGAGATCTCATTCAGACTTTAAATAATACTGAATAATACTGATACAGCACGAAAAATTATCAAGGTTCCAGAGTACCCAAAATATGGTTTGAAAATCATGGTCAAATCAGTCCCTGAAAGAAGGACCACAGGTCAGAGTTTCTAGAGGTGAAAAGTCGCTGATGACCCATTCTCACCTGTCTCCCCCATCCCCCCCCCCCATACTCCTGAAGTTATTTTCACATTACACTAGAAACCTAGAAAATGGCTGCTCCAATGAAGACATCTGGGCATTTTCTCAAAAGAAATATATTGGGATACATGAGTTATTCAGAAGGAATAAGAAGATTAATGTGGTCAACACGTATTCTGTTCTACATGCCAAGGTCATGAGTTATAAACAGACAACTTGTATCCTTTATTCTGCTACATAAATAGTAGCTTCTCTTCGGATTTCCTGCTGCTGGCTTCTGAGAACCATTGCCTGGGCCACCAGCAGGGCCGCTAATTGGAGAGCTGAGCAGGTTTTTTCCTAAAAGACAGGACGACATGGTGAAACTGGGCACACTGCCGCAGCTCCCCTGGCATCCTTTTGGAAAGCTTGCTCTTCTTTGCATAAATGAAACTTGCAAGGCACAGCAGACAGAAGGCTGAAGGTCAAATGATAAATTCTGAGTGCTAAGACATGCTTTACTGACTCAACTTCCATGTCCCACTGTGCCTCTGCTTATACAAGGCAAAGGTCCGGGGGTAAAGAGGAGAGATTCACAGACTCAGAGAAAGCTGCAGATTGCGGTCAAGATTGAGGGGAAGATGGTCACTGGCTGGGCACTAGTTACTATTGTTTGAATGTCTACAATGTGCCAGATATTGATAGATGAAAAGGTAGACAAAGGTAGATAGATGAATAAATATAGAGATAGAGACAGATAGAAGATACATATAGATAACTAAATATAGATAGAGATAGCTAGATAGAGATAGATGATAGATAGATTGAGAGATATAAATAGACCGATAATCGAGAGGAATAGATAGATAAATAGATATAATAAATAAATGATAGAGATAATAGAAAGCTATAGATGATAGAGATGGTTGATTGACAGAGAGATGATAGACATTTAGTTTCACATATAATGTGTGTATGTAGATATGAGTGTATACGTATATATACCTTAAATATGTATATATTTTTTTCCTTTACTGATGAGAAAATCAAAGCTCAAAAAAGTTGAGTGAGTGTATTGGTTTATCCCAAAAGCAGAACTTGAGACAAAGACTTGAGCGCAGGTAGTTTATTTGGAAGTGACCCCAATAAGTAGGAGAGAGGGGATGGGAAGTGTGATACAGAGGAAGGAAGAGCCAACACAAAGCACATCATCGAGCTGGCCATTGCCGTGGACAGCTGGGTTCAATCCCACTGGATACTCTCTAGGAAGCTGTGTAGAATATGCTTCAGGATTGCCCCTTCGAAGGATAAAAAGCCAGGCATCAATCCCCTGCTTTTCTGGGCTGCAGCTGTGAGATACTATAATATATAATAAGAGATATATACATATGTTGGTCTTCATCACTGATTCCTGACACAGAGCTTCTAAAACCCTTGTGATTATTTCCAGAATCCTCTCTTAAAACTTAAGAACTCCTGGCATAGGGAAGATGTTGAATTGTCTCCAATACAGCTTGAGATCTCCCCCAAAGCAACGGGCTACAGGACGGGTGCCTAGGAAGTCCAGGCTGTCCTGACACTGCTTATGCCCAAACCCAGAAAAATAACATGACAGAGCTCAAAGAGCATGAAATCTGGAGCTGGGCAGTTTACTCTAGCAGGTTTCTGTGGCCCAGCATTACTTCCACTCAGCCTACCTGTGATTTCAGCTGCCATTACAGAGGAAAGTTCCATACACATGAACATTTCTCTTAAAGGTCAGCTGAATCTTAGCCTATCGGCTTCCCCTTCTCAGATCTTCTCCAAAGCTGGGGATCCTCTCCCAGCTCACATGCAGGTTACATGACAGAAAATCAAATCAATTGCAGAGTAAGAAAAATACATTTTCTCCTACTACTGTATACTGTGTACTACTGTATACTCGAGTTCAATACAACACTTCTGTGACCAGATGTGGCTTTTCCCTGACACTCACCCGTTATCCGACACCAGCCAGATGACCTATAATTCAGTTCAATTCTGATGCTGTCTACCTGGAGTTACAGTCAGATTCAACAGGCTAAGGATTCAGTCCCACAAGACTGCCCCTCACTTTGGATGCAAATACCAGCCTGGACCTCCTGGTTATAAATTGGGGTTCCCATGACTTCCTCCTTGGGTTTAATGATCATTTGCTAAAATGGCTCACAGAATTCAGAAAAGCATTTCCTTATGCTTACTAGTTTATTACAAAGAATATTACAAAGGATACAGATGAACAGCTAGATGAATAGATATATATAGGGTAAGGTATATACGAAGGGCGAGGTGCTTTCATGACCTCTCCAGGTGCCTTCTACATGTTCAGCAATGTGGGAGCTCACGAGACCCCACCATTCTGGCACTTTTATGGAGGTTGCATCACCTTAGCATGATTGATCATTAACTCAGTCTTCAGCCTCTCTTCCTTTTCAGAGGATAGAGGATGGAGCTGAAAGTTCCAAGTTTCTATTATGGTTTGGCCTTTCTGGTGACCAGCTCTTGACCAGAAACCCACCATGAGTCAATTCAGTATAACAAAATATGTTCCTATCATTCAGAAAATTCCAAGGGACTAGTTCTATGTCAGCAGCCAGACCAAAGTAAAGACCAAATACTAGAACAGAAGATGCACCTAGCATCCCTATCTGCTTAGGAAATAGTAAGGTTTTTAGGATCTCGATGCCAGAAATCAGGGATGAAGAGACATATACATGTAAAACATGTATGATTTATAATATATGTAAAATATGTATATTATATATGTAAAATATGTATAATATAGACATATGTATGTATATACATATACATTTACATTTATATACATATATGTATGTATATGTAAAATAGATACATAATAAAATATATATTATTGGTCACAGTATAAGGTCTTTTGAGATACACTATGTGCACAGGTAATGAGCTATCTATAAGATGTTCTGTAAGCCCAGAGTGAATGACAGAAAGTCATAATGGGAATGTCTGCACCAGATGGTGAATTAGACTTAGATATCAAAGGAAATTCCATGGCCCTCAACAGATTGAATGGTGTCCACCCACATTAGTGAGAACAATATTCTTTACTCAGTCGACTGATTCAAATGTTACTGTCTTCCAGAAACACCTTTATAGACACACCCAGAAATAATATTTTACTATCTCTCTAGGCATCCCTTAGCCCTGTTAAATTGACACAAAAGTCACCATCTCAGTGGCTGAAAACAACCACCACTTATTTAATACATAGTTCTGCAGGCTGACCATTTAAGATGGGCTCAGCAGGATGGGTCTTCTGGCTTGAAAGTCACTCATGCAGGTCATGCTGCATTGGCTCATCTCTGCTCCATATTATCTCTTATCCTCCAGCAGACTAGCCCAGGCTCATTCTCATGGAAGCTAGCAGGGTTCCAAAGACAGTGTGGAAGCCTGCAAGGTCTCCTGAGGCTTATGCTTAGAACTGGTACAATGTCAATTCTACCACATTCTGTTGGTTAAATCAAGTCTCAAGGCCAGCCCATACTTAAGGAAGGGGAAAAGATGTTTCCCACTGACCTTTTCATGAAAGAAGATGTAAATTCTTAATTTTAGAATTGACATGCATGATTATCTTGTGCAATTCCTTCATTTTATAAATGAGGAAATAAGATTCAGAGTGAACGGTTAACTCATTCAAGATCACACAGCTTGTCAGTGGATATACCTGCTTCCCTCCGGTGGGCCGACCCAACCAGACCATATGGTAAAGTAATGAAACCAGTGAAACCACACATCAAGGAGAGCAAGACAAGTCATTTGTGCTGAGAATAATAAAAATGTGTTTCATTTCCTTGCCCAGGTTAAGTCATGAAAAATTGCTCAGCCCACACTTCAAGCAACAATCCTGCAATATGCCCTCAGTGAATCTATTCTGTGTTGAGAATTAAATGATTTATTGCACAAAACCCATGTAGGCGTCTTTTAACAATCTCTTCTAGACAAGTGGCACAGGTATTGAAATATTCTGCTATGAGTCAATTTGGGTTTCTCAAAACAGGAGAAGGACACAAGGGACAGAAGTTTTTAGTGACGTTGTCATTTTTAGTTAATATACCAAGAAGAATGTAGCAGTTCATTGCGTGCAATTCATCGTTGTTCTTTTGTATACATTTTGATGAGCTTTCTTAAATTCTCTTGGTAAATCTCAAATATTATGGACTTTTTATTAAAACTTGGGAGCAACTAAGCATAAAATGAAATATGACTAGTTTCCAAAAAGCCTGGCATTACCATTAATAGGAAGGTTTCACTGATGCAGGTTTCACTTTGTAGATTTTGCTGAGTTATATCTTTATACGACACAGTTCTGATTTGGGATAAGGAAAAAAAGCAAGCCACCCATTAGGCAGAGGGCATAATTCATGACAAGAAACAACAAGGATCCTTTCTATGTGCTATTCTGCAGAGATTACAGTCCTCAGCCACTGTCCGGACCTAACCTCGGGGTTGAAAAAGAGTGTGTGAGCAGCCTGCTAAACATGTTTTGCCTTTTCTTTACATTTAATTTTTTACCTAGCATTTGAATTCTCATGGTTAAAGATGAACACAATACAGAAAAACTTGTAAGTAACGTCCACCTCCGTATTTCCACCCACAGCCACCTCCAGTGCCACGTACCTCTCAAGATGCCTTCACATTTATGACACAGCATATGAAGGCTTTTAAAATTTTATAAATGGCATTCTTTTCTACATTTTTGCACTTAAATTTACTTTCTACATTTAATCATATGTCTCAGAAATCTTTCCATATTGTCACATATAGATGCACTTTTTAAAAAATGCTACATGGTATTTCATAGTATAAAAGTATCATAATTTGACTCTCCCCTGTTGGTGGGCCTATGGATTATTTCTGATTTCTTTTTTGTTATTACAACTAGTGAATATTCTTTGTATTATCTTTGAATGTGTGTGTGTGTGTGTGTGTGTGTGTGTGTGTGTGTGTGTGTATCATTGTATTAATGCTTATTTCTGTAGCATAACTCCTAGAAATAGAATTGCTGAATTAGGGATATAGGCGTGCTAAGTTTCAATAGGCTTTGTCCAATTGTGTTTCCAAAAGGCTGCACAAATCATGTTTTGTGTTCAATGCAGACCAGATGGGGTTTGGAAAGCCCTAGAGTCAGACAGACAGAGTTCATATTCAGCACCACCCCGCCCCACTTCCTAAGTGATGACGTGGGAAGTTATTCAAGCTATTTATACCTCAATTTTCCCACTGCAAACATAGGACTAATGCATATTTTTAAAGAGTCTGGAGAGTTTTTAATGATAGTGAGTTTAAATGGAAGTGCTTGGTCTATGAAGGGTATTCAGTTTTCCCAAAAGTAATAATCTAATTTTCAAACATTAGTATGAATTAAAATCCCCTGTTTGCAGCACAGATTCTAATGCACCATCCCTCGAGATATAACTGGGATGACCAGAAATACAGCCCTGATTATCACCCTTTTTAACAAGTTTGCCAGAAGATTCTCCGAGAATCACCTTTTTACCAGGTAAGTTCCAATTCCACTGATGACCTTTTTCCTCCTGAATTGAATCCTACTTAATGTAGACAAACAGAAAACTTCCTGCCCTTATTTCGAATTGTCTCTGTCCTTTCCAGTATGAGAGTTAGAGCGAGTGAGAGAAGAGCAGGGATGGACACAGCTACGTATATAATTTTTAAATAGCCCTTTGAACTCCATGGACTTTGAGTTATTTTTTTGCTTTGAGGCAGAGAAAATGTTACATAATAAGTTTATAACAATCATAATTGCTCTTGAAGAGAAATAGCCCTGTGTTCAGCTGGAAGAAATGCCATATGTAATCAAATCTAAGATGCTAAGAAATAAAAATGCTGTCACTTATAATTGTAAGATTGTAAGTTGCATTCTAATTTCAGGGAATTTAAAAAGTGAGAAAATCTGTCTTGAATTGATGAAATACAGACATTTTTATAAGTTATTCAACATGCAATGGGGAAACACAAAATCCAACTACAAAAAGATGATCACCAAACCATCTTCTAAATGACGGAGTCCGGTTGCTTGGAGGTCATTTGGTTTGCTGAGCTCCCAGATGAGTTTGGGTATACAATTTGGGGGGAAGCGTAGGCAGAATTGCTGTGCTTGATAGAGGATAGAGAATTATGAAGTCCTGGGTGGAATCCCAGGAGGTGAAAGAGAAGTGAGGATTCTGAGTACTACAGGAAAGAAAAGCAAGAACCTGAAATACTCATGAGTGTGCACACTCACACACACATTCACCATACACTCGCTCAAACACAGCCCCTGTGGAATAATCCTTAAATGTGGGAAGTACAATGAAACCCCTTTCTCCTGTTCCTTACCAGATTTTCAGTAAAGTTGCCATTGTTCGTGTAAACCAAAAATAAAATCCTAAGCCCCCCAATTGACAGAAAGGATACCCCTCTAGGCCAAAGGGCTCCCAGAGAAACCTGAAAAACTAAATCTCAGCCCAACACAGGAAGGGAGGTCAGACACACGTCATTATACTCCTGCCTTTTTGGAGTTTAGGCACAACTGACCACCATTAACATTAAAATAGAGATCATGAGGCTCACAAAACAGGCTCTTTGTGGCAGTTAAATAACGAATTTCAGCCTGGCTCTGGTAAAACATCGCATGATGGATAGTAGACCCTGAAAGAAATCAAAATATTTTGTACCAAAATATATTTATTTGGCATATTTTTCAATGGCTGTGCAAAGCCATTGTTTGTGGGGGAGAGATTAACTAGGAGTCCAATACCCTTTAAAGTCCAAAAAGAGACATTTACCCTCTATTTTCTCTGAAGCTTTTTACCTGGAGGCTTCATCTGCACAAGAACCTTGGCTTCCACAACCTCCTTGATCTTAATTGAAGAATTTATTTCCACTGACTTCAGGTCTTTAGACAAAGCTTAACTCTTTCTACCAATGGCCGATAAGAAAATCTTTGAATCTACCTATAACCTATAAGTCATGACACCCCCGACCCCACCCCCTCCCCTACTTCACCCCACCCCTGCTCCCACTTCAAAATGTTCTGCCTTTCCCAGCCAAACCAATCTATACTTTACAAGTATTGTTTCATGTCTTTGCCTGTATCTTCTGTGTCCCTAAAATGTGTAAAACCAAACTGTAACCCAGCTGCCACAGGCACACTTTCTCAGAACCTCTTCAGATTGTTCTCCAGGCTATGGTCATTCATACTAGCTAAGAACAAACCCTTTAAATATTCGACAGAGTTTGTTTGTTTGTTTTTCAACAAGACTCATTACACTCTTTATGGGAGTGAGTTCTTTAGGGGTACTTAGCTTTTATTTCCACCTTGACGGTAAGCAAAGGCAGAAATCTCAAGCTGGGGAAACTGAAGGATAAGAAAATGGCTGCCAACTGGTTCTCAGTATCAGGTTTTAAGCTAATTCATAAGGGAGGAAACTGTATGAGAAGAGCTAAGAGGCTCATCTGACATTATTCAATACATCCAAACCGCAGCAACCATGCAGATCTCCTTGAGTTATCTCTGTTTCCAGGTCTTGCACTCCTTCTAAAATTAAAGAGTTGACCCCTCAGTAGTCAACATCTAATATTTTGCTCATTAAAATTAGTTTCAAGTGAAAAATGTTAGACTCCAAGAGACCTGGGACTCCCAGTGTGTTATTCTGCTGTCCATTTCCATACTCAAGCAATATTCTAAAACCTTCAGTTACTGACACTGTGGCCGCACTCCTCTGAGAGATTTGTCTCCCTTTTCCTGGTATGTCCAAAGAGCTGTGCTACACCTGACCCTGGCAAAAGGCATGTGTAGTCAGGGAAATAGAATTTTGCTCGAAGTGGAGCATCTGCTAAAAAGAGGGGTAGCCATGTTGAGCTCTCTTCTGACCTCTCTTATAGGAGTTATGACTGCATATCTTCGAGTAGACATAGCACTATAATTTGGATGTGCTATGACTCCTGGCACTCTGGATGCCCCCAGTTTAAGACTCAAACCGTCTTTAATAGAAAGGACAAGATCCATAGGCACTATTAAACTTGGTTCTCAGCAATTGTCCCAAAGGAACAAAGCCATCAAGAAAACCTGTTCTGCCTTTGCAAATTAAATGGAATGCTTAATAGTTCACATGAGGAAAATACAAAACCTGTAAACAGCTCTTTCAGGTTTAACGAGCTGAGGACTCAGCTGAATGTTTTCTGCAGCTTGACAATCAGAAGTGACATCCACACAATGGGGTGTCACTCTTCTTAGCAGATCCATTCTTTCTCTGCTAATAAATGCAGATGTCACATGGAATCCACTTCTTATTTAATTTTCTGCAGCGTAATGCAGAACTAAATCACCAGCACCCCAGCAAATTTCTAACATGCTCCCACAGGATGAATAGAATCTCCAAAAGGACACATGCTTGTGCTGATTCCATTTTCTCACTGGGAAAACAGTAGAGGGAAAGAGAGGAGTTGTGCATAGGCAATCATCTCTCGTAGGTCCATGCCTGTTTGGGGATATTTTGTTTAATTTTATTGAAGCATAATGCACATTCAAAAGATTGCACACAGTTTAAAATGCTCAGATCAATAACTTTGACAGTGGTATACACCCACATAACCAAGACAATCAAAATATGGGACATTAAGGTCAACGCAGAAGTTTTCCTTCTGACTTTTTGCAGTGAACTCCTCTCCATCCCACAGCACTGGAAAAATCACTGATCTGTTTCTCACTGATCTGACCACGTCACGTATAGTCTTTATGTCTGCCATTTTCACTAAGCCAATGTCTGTGAAGTTCATCTGTGTTGTGTGTATCTGTTTTTGTTCTTTTAGTGGCTCTGTATGTTCCATAACATGGATGAATCTCACTTTGTTTATCCGTTCATTGTGAAGAGGGAGACCCAGGCTTCTCAGATCAACTTCCCCTTTGACTATCATGCTGCATTTCAGTAGAAGAAAAGGTTGACCGACTGGCGCTTCCGGTTTTGCTTTCCTATAGGTGACAGGCTAGGCCTTGGGGACACTCTCCAGCAGGCACTATTGTTACTTAAAACAAGATCAAACCAGAAACCTTTTCACATGTGAGTCCTAAAACTGTAAACCGGAACCCTTTCATATGTGATTCTGAAACTGTAAACCAAAATCTTTTCACATGTGAGTCCTAAAACTATGAACCTAAGATTTTCACCTGTAATATCTAAAGTAAAAGCCTATATAAAGGCTGAACCTCCCTTTGTTAGAGGAGGTGGGTGTTGGACAAATTATCGCCCAGTCTCCTGGCTGTAATAATAAACCCCTCTTCCTCCTGCATTCAGTGTTTGAGAGATCCGTTTCCCGTGGCTGCTCCTGCTACAATAGGGTGAGAGACATTTGGATTGTTTCCAGTTTGGTTTATTATAAATAAAGCTGCTGTGAACATTTGTGTACAACTGTTTGTAAGGAAATATTCCTTTCTCTTGGGTAATAGTCTGAGACTGGATTGCTGGGTCATATTGTAAGTGCACGTTTAACTTTACAAAATTTGCCCATTTGCCAGTGTAGCTGCACTACTTTGGGGTTCTACAGTTTCACCAACCCTTTTTTGTTATTTGTGGCATGTTCTGGTGGATGTAAGAGGTATCTCACTGGAGTTTTAATTTGCATTTCCCTGAAGACTAATGATATAAAGCATATTTTCATGTGCTTTTTGGTCTTTCCTATATAGTGTTTGTTCAAATAATTTGCCCACTTCTTAAACTTTTTATTGAGCTGTATCTCCTTATTGTCTGGGTGTATATACATTTCTTATATATTCTGAATGCACCTCCTTTACCACACATGCTTTATATATATTTTCCATACGTTTTCTCCAGTCTGTGACTTGCCCTTTTAAATTCTTAATGGTGTTTTTTGTTTGTTTGTTTGTTTGTTTGTCATATTGTCATTGTTGCTGTTGTTGTTGAGGGGCAGACATTTTTAATTGTGATGAAGTCCAATTTGTCAAGTTTTTAAAAACTTATTTTGTGTAACAGCAGAGCATCTCTAAAAAACCTTTTTCTCCCTCAATGTCATGAAGCTTTCTCTTATGTTTTCGTGCAAAATCTTCATAATTTTAACTCTTCTGTTGAAGTCTATGTACATTTGGAATTCATTTTTGGTTATAGTGTAAAATATTATTTTTTTTCAAATTTCAGCACAATATGTTGAAAAGACTTTACTTTTCTCATTGAATTTCCTTGACTTCTTTGTCAAACCTCAATTGACCATATATGTATAGGGTTTTTTTCTAGAGTCTATTCTGTTTCACTGACATACAGGTCTATCTTTATAATAATGTCACATTATCTTAATCATTGCAACTTTATAGTGAGTATTCAGGTCACATAGTTGAGTCTTTCAAATTTGTTATTTAAAGAATGAAATTGAAAACTGATATTAATAAAAAAACTGACAGTAGCATAGTAAATGTGAAATACTTGGGGATAAATTTGACAAAATATGTACAAGACTTATACAATAAAAACTATAAAATGTTTCTTAAGGAAATCTAAGATCTAAAAATGAAGAGATGTATAATGCTAATAAAATTGGAAGACTTGATATTTTTAAAATATAAATTCTCTCCAAGGTTAATGAGAGTTTTTTTAATCATAAATTGATGTTGAATTTTAAAAAATGCTTTTTATGCATGTATTAAAATAATCTTATAGTTGTCTTTCTTTGTTTTATTAACATAGCAAATTACAGAGATTGACTGTGGAGTATAAAACCAGCCTTGCATTCCTGGGATAAACCACACCTTGTCATGAGGCATTATGTTTTAAAAATATTGCTGGATTTAATAGATACCCCTTGAAAGATGATCTAGAAAAGCCAGTAACTATATGAAAAATATATGCAATGTCATTAATTATGAAGGAAATAAAAATTTAAGCCACAATGAAATAATTATTTCGCATCTATTTGAATGACTAATGAAGAATAAAAATACCAAGTGTTGGCAAGGACATAGAGCAATTGGAATTCTCATGTGATGCTGATCAGAGCATAAAAATGCTGGAAACTTTGAGAAACCTCGGCAGTTTCTTATAAACTTAATCATGTGCTTTCTATATAAACTGGCCATTCCACTCTTAGTGTTTTTTCAATAAAAATTAAAATACATGACACAAAAAGACTTGAACACAAATGTAAGCAGAAGCTTTATTTAAAGTGACAAAAGCTTTAAACAACCCAAATGTCCTTCAACAGGAGAATCAGTAAACAAAGTGTAGTGCATCCTTATGTACATACTCAGCCATCTAAAGGAGCAGGTTATGCTACACACAGCAACATGGAGGAATCTCAGAGACATTAGGCTGAGGGAGAGAAAACATACACAAAACCGTGTATGCTGTATTATTCCATTTACATGAAACTCTAATGCAGGCAAAAATAATCAGAGGTGGTAAGCAGGGAGTAGGATTTGGTGGGAGCGGTGACTAGGTAGGTGTATGAGGAAGTTTTTGGAGAGATGGAAATGTTCTATATCTTTATTGGGATGGTGGTTCCATAAATGGTGACATTTGTCAACAGTCATTGACCTATAGACTTCAAATGTGTGAATTTTATTGTATGTAATTATATCTCAGTAATATTGACTTAAATTTAATGTATTAAATTTTGCAATTATCTATTTATTTGGGTAAATATCATTCAACATGTCTTCCTCATTTGCCCTCAAGCTTCATGATTCCAAGGACCATATCTGCTTTGCTCATCCCAGTGCCTTCAAAGCACGGTATTTAGCAAATGGAAGGTACTCAACAAATATCTGTTAAAAGAAGGAAAGAGGAGAAACTTACAATCATATTCGAAAATAAAAACATACACACATTGGTGAAGAAACTAAGCAGGGAATTAACAGCTCACAAGGTTGAATTCACCAAGTAACAGGGCAACAGTTCCGAAAGAAGAGGACTAAATCTGTGTGTTCCAACACCGCTGAAGAAGGCACTTTGGAATAAGTGAGTTTTAAAATCTGATGGAATTTAGGGAGGAGGCATATAGGAGGGATGGAATTTCTGGTAGAGAAAACTTCGTGAATAAAAGCATAGAGTTAAATGAGTGCTGAATGAAGTGTGGGGTGCTTTTTATCTGACCCCCAAAGTATGCAAATGATGGAGTCATCCTGAAGCTCTAGCCCCATCCCTTAAACCCATACCACTCTCCTTCTCCACCACCCTGTGCCATGCAGCCCCCCGGGCAGCCGCAGTGATGGAGCATCCCATCCATGGTGAGAGCCCCATGACTCCGACGTTCTCACTGGTGCTTGGAGAGGCCCTGGTGCTTAATGGAGGTCCCAGGCCTGGGGCACGCAGGAAATGGGCTTCAAGGAGAGCATCACGGGTCTTTCAGCACTGCGCTCACCGGAGACGGCAAATTACAAGTTGAAAATTCACTACATTTGTGAAACCCCTGAATTTATTTAGACAGAAGCAGATGGAGAGGATGGATAATCTCGTTACATTTCAGCACACCACACTTTATTCAGAAGAAATGAAACAACGCATTACGCGTTCCTTTTCTTCCATCTGCCTTCCCTTCCTTAAGTTCAGGTTTATTATTAATGTAATGAACTCATCCTGCCTTCCTCTGCATTCCATTAGCCTGTACTTCTAATTAAGTTTTGTTCACATTGTCCTTTTCGGCATCTCAGCAACTTTTTTCAGCACAGCTATTTTTCCCCAGACCTCAAATCATGTCTACAGATGAACTGCTGCTACTAGGCATATAACATGTCTTAATCAAATTATAATTTTTCTCAAATGTTAAGAAATCATCTAGGCCCTTCTGTTCCCCCAAAGCAGGTCTGACTTGAAGGACAGATTCTTCAGAGGATTGGAATCAACTCTTGACTTGGGTTTTTGGGAGGAGGAGGTGGGAGTCATCTTCCTCTGATTCCAAGCAGCTTGACCTTGGTTAGTTCACTATTAGCCAGATTATTCGTTTTCCTACTGCCCTCCATCCACCACTGGATTGTTTATTTCCTTTCCCAAAATGAATGTAATACATGAGTACAGAAAGTGTCTTGAGAAAAACCTACTCTAAAATTAGCTGGGCATGATGGTGGCACCTTTAAGCCCAGCTACTGGAGAAGCTGAAGCAGGAGAATCGCTTGAACCTGGGAGGTGGAGCCACTGAACTCCAGCCCGGGCAACAGAGGTAGACTCTGCCCAACAAAAGGAGAAGGAAGGGATGAGGGGGAGGGAGAGGGGGAGGGGGAAGGGAGGGGAGAGGGGAAGGGGAGAGAGGGGGGAAGGGGAGAGAGGGAGGAAGGGGTATGGGGAAAGGGGGAGAGAGGAAAAACCCACTCCAAAAGAAAAAAATAAAGGCCAGGTGTGGTGGTAGCTCACACTTGTAATCCCAGGTGTTAGGCTGAGGCAGGAAGATCACTTGAGCCTAGGAGTTCAAGGCCAGCCTGGGCAATATAGAGACCCCATCTCTAGAAATAAATAAAGAAAGAAAGAAACTAAAAGACCAAGCTTCAGAGACAGTAAAGACAGAAAGTATGTTGACAAAAAGTGCTGAGAGGGCTTCAGTGACTCAAAGACAAGTCCCCAACCCTCCCTATACTCCAATTCATGTTCAAACAGTTTAGGATTCGTAGCATTTCTGTTCATAACCACAGCAGCTGGGAAAGCAGATTGTGCATGTGGCATTGTTATCAATTTCTCTGGCCTACAGAGTCTGAGTGCAGCTACTGCAGTCTCTACCCCAGGCATTTTCCAGACCCCTTGGCACGCTTCCAGGCAAGCATGTCTTGAGGCCAGTGTCCCTCAGGCCAACATTCCTTTAGGTCGTGCATGTGCCTGCCTGAGAGAGGGAATTCTTCCTGGAGTTCGAAAGAGCGTGCTCTGGAATCTTGACTCTTGCATTCAAATCCCAGCTCTGCCTCCACCTACCAGGGCAGACTCGATCCAGTGAATTTGTGCCTTGGTTTCCTCACCTGTAAAACAGGCCTAAAGATCCAAACCTACTTTATCGAATGACTGCAAAGATTGATGTGAGAAAGTCTGACAAGCACTCAGCACAGGGTTTGGCAGGCAGTGTGCAGAAAATATTGACTGTGGTTACTAATGGTGATGGCCGAGACTCTGATACTATTCAGGGAAGACTTCAGGTGTCCTGAATTTGACCCCAGCTCGTGCCAGCATACTTACTGCTGCACCCAAGATCTAGGAAAGCTGCATATAACTCAAGCCACGGCAGCTTACACCAGATATTAAGGAGATCAAAATTTCTGCCTTGGGTCAGTTCCACAGTCCAGTCAACTGAGGAACTGTCATGCTGATGGACTCCCGGAAGCCAAGCAAACCACAAAGGAAGTTACTCTCAACTACCTTATTTCAACCCTCCTGGAGGTTATTCAAGTTTCTAGTTAGAATTTCCTTCCTGTGGCATTTCATTGCTAATAATGCCAGGTGCGGCTGGTGTTAACCATGGGTCAAGGAAGTCTGCTATTGGTGTTTTGGAAACTGGGAAGTAAAATCCATCCACGTCTCTCCACAAGGCTAGGACCCAGATCACAGGGAAGCTGACCTGGCCTCTGGCCTTTCACTCTAATTTACTCTGGCCCTCCCCATGGCCGACCTCTGAAATCACCAAGCTGTGGAAACTCAAACACTGAAGCCCTGATTAATGAGCTTTTCTGGAGCACTTTACCTGTTACCTGTTTTGTACCTTGAGCAACGCACCTCTCTGACCGGGTGCTGTCCTTCCTCAAAGCAGGGGCAGAGCAAGGGCTGCTCAGGTCAGCCCCTGAAGCTGATCCCGTACTCTCAGTGAATGGCAGAGTCACTCCTGCCTTTATCACAACCTCTGAAAGGTTCTGAAATGAACCCACATAAACCATGGCTTGCAGAACTGGCCAGCGAGTTCTTTATGACCCTGCTCCTGGGCTCTTAGTGGAGTGCGCATTTTCCCAAACTTAAATCTTCTAAATTGGACTTGCCACCTTTAAAGGGTAAGCTGACCCAATGTCCTTGCTGGTCAAAGAAATTTCTTCCAAATGCAGAAAAAAAAATTAACACTTTCCTTTTCAGACACAGGATGAAAGAGGACATAAATAGGTCAGAATATTGGCTTAAATCAAATCAAATTGTGGGAGCCATTTGAATTTACATTTACAGATAGAAAAACTGGAAAACCTCAGTCCCTTCTACTTCCTCCTTCTGCCTATGCCTCTCCCTCAGCCATTTCATGGATGTGCTCTGGGGCCTCAGAATCTCCCACGCTGACTGTCCTCCCCACTAAACAGACGTGATCTGGACACATTGATGCAGAAAGCCATGCTCCTTCAGAAACATCTGTTCCAGTGCAGTGATTAAGGCAGGACAAAATGTCACCACTGTGTTCCACAAGCACCTGTGCATCTCTGTCCCCAGGTTGTGCACCCACCCAAGCCGGCCCCATCACTCAGGTAACAGCAAATGTGAGCATCCCTGGCTACTGTGGGAGATAGAAAGACAGTAACAGAATATCTCTGACCTGGAAGACTGTGCTGTCTTGGAAGAATCCAGGGTATAGTCCTAGAGAAACAACTTCAGGACACTAAAGGCAAATAACATGAAATCTAGGACCTTGGAGCCAGAGGCCCTGAGTTCGAATCCTATCTGCACGATAATCGTCTGACCTTAGAGAAACTTCATTCCTTCCCCATCCCTAAAACCTCACAATGTAGTTATAAGGACCAAAAATCTGAATATGAAAAATATTCAGTACAGTTTTGATTTTTAAAACTCTTATTGAAAAACTCAACCATCTCACATTACTGCCCGCCAACAGCTTCCCCCAAGAGGGAAGAAGACCCAACCTCCCTTCATAGGAACCTACCCCTGCCACTGCCATGGTCTTGGTTTCCCCACTCTCGCCCTTGCTCACTCAGCCTCAGTTATGCTGGCCTTCTTCTGCTCAAACACAGAGACCTTCATCCAACCACAGCACTACCACTCTGTGTCCCCATCCTGAGTGCTCTCACTGCCTCCCCAAGCCCCTCATCACTACTGCTGTTCTTTCAGCTTATTCCCTAACTCTATTCAATGCTGCCTTTTCCTTGACCACTTTTTCTAGAATAAAAATGTACCACGCTTGCTGGTATGGATGTGGAGAAAGGGAAACCCTTCTCCACTGTTGGTGGGAATGTAAATTGATAGAACCATTACAGGAAACAGTATGGAGATTTCTCAAAAAAAAAAAAAAAAGCAGAACTACCATACAGTCCTACAATCCCACCACTGGGTATCTATCCAAAGAAAAAAGAATTCAGTGTATCAAAGGGATATCTGCACTCACATATTTATTATAGCACTATTCACAATAATAAAGCTATAGAATTAATCTAAATACCCATCAACAGACAAATGAATAAAGGAAACCTAGTATAGCTACACGATGAAATACAATTCATCCACAAAAAGAAGAAAACCATGTCATTTGATGCAACATGGATGGAACTGGGGGTCATTATATTAAGTAACATAAGCCAGACACAGAAAGACAAATTCTTCATGTTCTCACACGTGGGAACTAACAATATTGATCTCATGGAGGTGAAAAGTAGAACAATAGATACCAGAGCCTGGGAAAAATGTGGGGACTGGGGGATATGAAGACAGATTGGCCAATGGGTATATACAGACAGTTAGGCAGAAGTGCCAACATTCAATAGCAGAGTAGCATGAGTACAGTTAACGACAATGTGTGGTATATTTCAAAGTAGCTACAAGAGAGGACTTGAAAGCTTCCCGATACATACCAATGATGAATATTCAAGCTGATGGATACCGGCCCAGATGCCCTGACTTGATCATTACACATTCTACATGTGCAACAGAGTCAAATGTACCCCATAAATATCAAGAAAAATGCAATCCTTGCTACTTTCTCTCACCTTGTTTTATCTTTTATTGTAAACTGCACCCACCTTAAATAATATAGTATTTGTTTTGTAATGAATGAATGATCTATCATGATAATAATGAATGATACATAACATCAACAAATGTAAATTATCTATCATGAAAATAATGAATGATACATAACATCAACAAATGTTAAATGATATATAACATCAACAAATGTTATGTGAAATGTGATATACAAAATGGTGTACTCCAGTTCAGAGCTCCAAAGTGAAGTCAGGAAGCCATTCTAAGAAGGACTGAACCACCTGCAACCCTACAAACAATAACAACAAAAGACCCCGAAACTTGCCTTGGATTTCTGGGCTGGATCAAACAACCTCAGTGGCCACATTCTGGAAAGCAGCTGAATTTCTCCAGCGCTGCAGTTTCTGAACAGAAACCACCAGTGAACTCGTATACTAAGCCAGCTGCCTCCACCAGTGATATCTCTCTAAAAACAACCTGTATTTGAAGGGATTCCCAGGCAAGATGGCTGAATAGGAACTGCGCCGGTGTGTAGCTCCTAGTGAGACCCATGCAGAAGGAGGGTGATTTCCACATTTCCAATTGAGGTACCTGGTTCACCTTATTGGGACTGGTTGACAGTGGGTGCAGCCCAAGGAGGGCAAGCTGAAGCAGGGTGGGGCATTGCCTCAGCCAGGAAGCACAAGGAGCCAGGAAACTCCCTCTCCTAGCTAAGGAAAGCCATTAGGGACTGTTTCCTAAACTCTGGCCGAGATACTGTGCTTTTCCTATGGTCTTCCCAACCTGCAGACCAGGAGATTCCCTCCAGTACCTACACAACCACCAGGGCTCTGAGTTTCCAGCACAAAACTGAGTGGCTGTTGGGGAGAAACTGAGCTAGCCACAGCAGTTTTTTTTTCATTACCCAGTGGCTACTGGAATGCCAGCAAGCTAGAACTGTTCACTCCCCTGGAAAGGGGGCTGAAGCCAGAGACTCATGTGGTCTGGCTCTGTGGGTCCCACCTCCATGGATACCAGCAAGCTAAGATTCACTGGCTTGAAATTCTGGCAGCCAGCAATGTTTAGTCTAAGCTTGACCCAGGTCCTTCAGGCTTGATGTGGGGAGGGGCATCCACCACAGCTGAGGCTCCAGTAGGCAGTTTCAATGCCACAGTGTAAGAAAAGCTGCCAGGAAATCTGAACTGGGTGGAGCCCCACACAGCTCAGCAGCTGCAGGAACTGTCTCACTAGATGTCCTCACTAGGCAGAGCATCTCTGAAAAGAGGCAGCAGCTCATCAGGGACTTACAAATAAAGCCTCCACCTTCCAGGGACAAAACACCTGGGAAAAGAGACAGTAGTGGGGACAGCTTCAGCAGACTTAAAGCCCCCTGCCTGGCCCCTCTGAAGAGAGCAACAGATTTTTCCAACATAGTGTTTGATCTCTGACAAGGGACAGACTGCCTCCTCAAGTGGCACCTTGACCTCTGTGTATCCTGACTTGCAGAAACCTCCAGTAGGGCACAACAGATACCCCATAAAGAAGACCTCTGGCTGGCATCTGGCGGGGACAACTCTGGGACAAAACTACCAGAGAAAGGAACAGGCAGCAATCTTTGCTGTTAGACAGTCTCTGTTGTTGATTCCCCAGCAAGCAGGGTCTGGAATACAACTCCAGCAAATTCCAGAAGACCTGCAGCAGAGGGGTCTGACTGTAAGATGAAAAACTCCGGGCAACCTGGCCAAGATGGTGAAACCCTGTCTCTACTAAAAATACAAAAATTAGCCAGGCTTGGTGGTGAGTGCCTGTAATCCCAGCTACTTGAGAGGCTGAGACAGAGAACTGCTTGAACCCATGAGGCAGATGTTGCAGTGAGCTGGGATTGCACCACTGCACTCCAGACTGGGAGACAGAGTGAGATTCTAAAAAAAAAGAAGAAGAAAAACTAACAAACAGAAATAGTTTCAACATCAACAGAAAGGATGTCCACTTAGAGACCCCAACCAAAACGACACTGATCTCAAATTTGAAGGGAAAATAAATCCATGAAGATGAGAAGAAATCAGCACAAAAAGGCTGAAACACCAGAACACCTCTTCTCCTTTAAGGGATCACAGCTCCTTGCAAGCAAGAGAACAAAACTGGACAGAAAATGAGTTTGACAAATTGACAGAAGCAGGCTTCAGAAGATGGGTAATAACAAACTTTTCCAAGCTAAAGGAGCATATTCTAATCCAATGCAAGGAAGCTAAGGAACCTTGAAAAAAGGGTTAGATGAAATGATATCCAGAATAACTAGTTTAGAGAACATAAATAACCTGATGCAGCTGAAAAACACAACATGAGAACTTCATGAAGCATACAAAAGTTTCTATAGCCAAATTGATCAAATGAAAGAAAGGATAACAGAAATTGAAATTCAACTCAATAAAATAAAGCAAGAAGACAAGATTAGAGAAAAAAGAGTGAAAGGAAATTAACAAAGGCTCCAAGAAATATGGGATTATGTGAAAAGACCAAATCTACATTTGATCGGTGTACCTGAAAGTGATGGGGAGAATGAAATCAAATTAGAAAATGCTCTTCAGGATATTATCCAGGAGAACTTCCCCAACCTAGCAAGGCAGGCCAACATTCAAATTCAGGAAATATAGAGAACACCACAAAGATATTCCTCAAGAAGAGCAACGCCAATACACGTAATTGTCAGATTCACCAGGTTTGAAAGGAAGGCAAAAAATGCTAAGGGTAGCCAGAGAGAAAGGTCAGGTTACTCACAAAGGGAAGCCCATCAGGCTAAAAGCAGATATCTCAGAAGAAATCCTACAAGCCAGAAGAGAATGGGGTCCAATATACGACGTTCTTTAAGAAAAGAATTTTCAACCCAGAATTTCATATCCAGCCAAACTAAGGTTCATAAGCAAAAAGAAATAAAATCCTTTACCAACTAGCAAATGCTGAGAGATTTTGTCACCACCAGGCCTGCCCTACAAGAGCTCATGAAGGAAACACTAAACATGGACAGGAACAACGGGTACCAGCCACTGCAAAAACATACCAAATTGTAACAACCATCGACACTAGAAAGAAACTGTATCAACTAATGGGCAAAATAACCAGGTAGCATCATAAAGGCGGATCAAATTCACACATAACAATAATAACCTTAAATGTAAATGGGCTAAGTGCCCCAATTAAATGACATAGACTGGCAAATTGAATAAACAGTCAAGACCCATCAGTGTGCTGTATTCAGGTGACCCATCTCACATGCAATGACACACAGAGGCTCAAAATAAAGGGACAGAGGAAGATTAACCAAGCAGATGGAAAGCAAAAAAAAAAGGGGGGGGTGGGAGGGGGTTGCAATCCTAGTCTCAGATAAAACAGACTTTAAACCATCAAAGATAGAAAGGGACAAAGAAACACATTACATAATGGTAAAGGGATCAATGCAACAAGAAGAGCTAACTGTCCTAAATATGTATGCACCCAATGCAGGAGCACCCAATTCATAAAGCAAGTTCTTAGAGACCTACAGAGACTTAGACTCCCACACAATAATAGTGGGAGACTCTAACATTCTACCGTCAATATTAGACAGATCAATGAAACAGAAAATTAACAAGGATATTCAGGACTTGAACTCAGCTCTGGACCAAGCAGACCTAATTGTCATCTACAGAACCCTCCATCCCAAATCAACAGAATATACATTCTTCTCAGCACCACATCACACGTGTTCTAAAATTGACCACATAACTAGAAGTAAAACACTCCTTAGCAAACACAAAAGAATGAAAATCATAACAGTCTCCCAGACCACAGTGCAATCAAATTAGGACTCGGGATGAAGAAACTCACTCAAAACCACAAAACTACATGGAAACTGAACAAACTGCTCCTAAATGACTACCGGATAAATAACAACACAATGTGCAAGAATCTCTGGGAAACATTTAAAGCAGTATGTAGAGGGAAATTTACAGTTCTAAATGCCCAACAAAGAAAGCAGGAAAGATCTAAATTGACATCCTAATGTCACAATTAAAAGAACCAGAGAAGCAAGAATAAACAAATTCAAAAGCCAGCAGAAGACAAAAAATAGCTAAGATCAGAGCAGAACTGAAGGAGATAAACAACCCTTCAAAAAAAATCATTGAATCCAGGACCTGGTGTTTTGAAAAGATCAACAAAATAGATAGACCGCCAGCCAGACTGAAAAAGAAGAAAAGAGAGAAGAATCAAATAGATGAAATAAAAAATGATAAAGTAGATATCACCACTGACCCCACAGAAATACAAACTACCATCAGAGCATACTATAAAGACCTCTACGAAAATGAAACAGAAAATCTAGAAGAAATGGATAAATTCCTGAACACTTACACCTTCCCAAGACTAAACCAGGGAGAAGTTGAATCCCTGAATAGATCAATAACAAGGTCTGAAATTAAGGCAGCAATTAATAGCCTACCAAACAAAAAAAAGTCCAGGAACAGACGGTTTCACAGCTGAATTATACCAGAAGTACAAAGCGGAGATGGAACCATTCTTTCTGAAACTATTCCAAACAACAGAAAAAGAGGGAATCCTCCCTAACTCATTTTATAGGGCAAACATCATCCTGATACCAAAACCTGACAGAAACACAGCTAAAAAAGAAACCTTCAGGCCAATATCCCTGATGAACATTGATGCAAAAATCCTCAATAAAATACTGGCAGATCAAGAAGTTATCCGTCACAATCAAGTCAGCTTCATCCTTGGGATGCAAGGCTGGTTCAACATACACAAATCATAAATGTAATTCATCACGTAAACAGAACCTAAGACAAAAACCACATGATTATCTCAAAAGATGCAGAGAAGACCTTTGACAAAATTCAACAACTCTTCAGGCTAAAAACAGCTATTTAAGACAAACCCACAGCCAATATCATACTGAATAGGCAAAAACTGGAAGCATTCCGTTTGAAAACCAGCACGAGACAAGGATACCCTCTCTCACCACTCCTATTCAACATAGTATTGGAAGTTCTGGCCAAGGTAATCAGGCAAGGAAAAGAAATAACAGACATTCAGTCAGGAAAAGAGGAAGTCAAATTGTCTCTATTTGCAGATGACATGACTGTATATTTAGAAGACCCTAGTGTCTCAGCCCCAAATCTCCTTAAGCTGATAAGTAACTTTAGCAAAGTCTCAGGATACAAAATCAATGTGCAGAAATCACAAGCATTCCTATACACCAATAAAAGATAAACAGAGAGCCAAATCATGAGTGAACTTCCATTCACAATTGCTACAAAGAAAATAAAATACCTAGGAATACAACTTACAAGGGATGTGAAGGACCTCTTCAAGGAGAACTACAAACACATGTATCCCAGAACTTAAAATACAATTAAAAAAGAAAAAGAAAAAAAAAGTGTTTGGAAAAAAAAAAAAACTGTGTAATCATCCTCAGCTTCCTTTTTTTAATTTTTTTTTTTTTTTTTTTAGGGATAGGGTCTTGTTCTGTCAGCTAAGGTGGAGTGAAGTGACACAGTCTCAGCTCACTGCAGCCTCCACCTTCAGGGCTCCTGTGATTCTCCTGTCTCAGCCTTCCAAAGTGCTACCAGTGCAGCACCACCATGCCCAGCCCTCAGCTTCCTTTAAAAAAAACCATACTCCAGCCGGGTGCAGTAGCTCACACCTTTAACTCCAGCATTTTGGGAGGCGGAGGTGGGCAGATCACCTGGTATCAAGAGTTCAAGACCAGCCTGGCCAACTTGGTGAAGCCCCGTTTCTACTAAAAATACAAAAATTAGCCAGGAGTACAGCCTATAATTCCAGCTTCTTGGGAGGCTGAGGCATGAGAATTGCTTGAGCCTGATAAGCAACTTTAGCAAAGTCTCAGGAGGCAGAGGTTGCAGTGAGCTAAGAGCGCACCTCTGCACTCCAGCCTGGGCAACACAGTGAGACTTTGTCTCAAAACAAACACA
Organism: Saimiri boliviensis; assembly: GCF_048565385.1. Lineage (NCBI taxonomy): Eukaryota > Metazoa > Chordata > Mammalia > Primates > Cebidae > Saimiri > Saimiri boliviensis. The sequence goes on from NC_133449.1 coordinate 124,430,295, forward strand.
CAAATAAACAAAAACCATATTTCCCTCCCTTTTTTCAGAACACAAGTTTGGCTTCTAGCCGAATCTGTGTTTTCCAAATTGCAGTTCTTAAGACTCCAATAAACACCTTGTCATATTCTCTACTGCAGTCTGGTCTTTTACCTCTTTTGAGTTGACAATTACTATGTGGCAGGTGGCTCAGGTGCCCCTCTTCCTATTGCCCAGCCCACCTCTGGTTTCAGCTGCAGCTGGGTGGAGAGTCCCATGGCAGCCCCAATTATTCGCCTGTTGCTGGCTGGCTCTCACCTCAAACACTATATAGACTTTTCTTTTTGTCCTAAGGTCTTCTCTGATGTCCTAGGATTCCACCACCTCTGAACCCACGTGTCGCCCTTAAGCATGAGGTTAATGTTGCCAGAGGAAATCTACAACCAGTGGAAAGTTGCTAAAGTCATTGCTTCTTCCCTCCATGCTTCAGGCAGACCACCCCGGAAGGCCTTCTGCAGGCTTCCCCGGAACACTGGGATCCAGGCTCCAGGACCCACAGCAGCAGCCTCAGTGTTGCATCCTTACAGAGGCTTCTCCTCATCCCTGTCTCCCTCTCCTCAGCCTCTCACATCTGCTCCCTGGGATCACTTCCCAGATAAAGCCCTTCCCCCACCAAGTCTTGCCTTTGGCTCTGCTTCCGGGGAAATACTGGATGCTGAATTCCAAAGTGGCCTGAGAAGGTGGGGTCACAGAGCTGTGACCAGGGCGGATAAACCAAGAGGCTTCTTGGAGGAAGTGGGCTCTCTATTGGGTTTCAGAGGAGAGGGATGTGATGGCTTCTCAGAAAAGTCCTTCTGGGTTGTGACTCCTAAAGAGCAAGAAAGCTGAGTCCACGGTGCCTTGGTCTCACTGCAGGAAGATGGTAACTGTGGCTGCCAGGTTTCTGGCTACTCCATTCTCAGCTCTTCTTTGGAGAGACAGGATTTATAAAAATGCTTTTGCCTTTCTAATGAAAATCTAGCCTTTCAAGTCTTATTAACTCTAATGGGAAAAAAATACCTCAATTTCGTTTTTTCTGGAGGTAGGAGCAACAATATTAAATGATCCAATTTACCCATTCCTAATACCACTCTGGTCACTAATGAAGATGCATCTGCAACATAATGTGTGGTTCACACACAGGGCATTACTACTCGGATGAACGCCGTGCAGATGGTTTCATGCAATATGAAAACATTGCATGCAAATTTAATTTTTGTGAATCAAATGCTGTTTTCCTCTGGACTCACACGATTGTTTAAGAATCATAGTTTCTGTCTGTCAGGGCCTTGGCAGACAGTACCCCTATACTCCCCTCCCCATTGCCAGGTGGCCAATGGCCCATAGTTAAACAGGTGGACAAGGGAGGGTCCTTGTGCTGGAGCCATGCAGAGCAGGCTCTGGGCAAGCACAAATTTTTAGTAGTATGTAAATAATTGCTAAATTTACTAATAATTACAAATACACTGCTTGCTTGCTGGTAGTATGTCACCACAAATGTCCTATGAGGTAGACATATTATTTTGATTTTCACAACTGGGAAACCTAAGGCTGAGAGACTAAGTGAATTGCCTGAGGTCACAGAACTACCACAGCCACCCACGTTGCCTGAACTCTATCCTCCCTTCCAGGAGGAGGAATAAAAATCCAAACCTGAGTCCTACGACTCCAAAACCTGTTTTCTTTGCTGCTATGTCACAAAGTTACACAAGATTCACAAATGATACCATACATTTTCATCTGCTCATACTGATAGACAGTAGTGTCCTTTAATCCATGGTTTCACTTTCCACAGTCCGAAAATATTAAATGGCAAATTGCAGAGATAAACAATTCATCAGTTTCATATTGCTCACTGTTCTGAGTAGCGTGATAAAATCTAGCACCATGTCACTCAGCCCCACCTGCAATATGAACCATCCTTTTGTTCAGCGTATCCATACCATATAAGCTACCCACCTTATACAATGTGATCATGTGGGAAAAACTAGCATATGTAGGGTTCAGTGCTATTCTGTGCCCCAGATAATAATGATTGAAATTGACAGATTATTCCATTAATGTAATCTTCAAATTGAAGTTTTCAAGAACAGCATGCAAGAAGACAGTGTGTTAAAGATATTATTATGCTTAGGAACTATTTTTGTATAATTATTCGTTGGCTACTGAGGGTCTTGGCACGAATTTCCCAAGAAGAGGGCACTGATGTATGTAGTAGTGGCTGTGTTAGTTGATTCTCAGGGCATATTAAAATGGTAGAAAATTTTTGTCACTGAATTCTTCTATCTGACCTAGTGCTCATCACAAGTGAGAATTACGATCTATGTTCTCCATGCTCTTTTTCTTCCACTCATCTTGGAAACATGCTAGATTAAGATGGAAATAATGATATAGGCAGAATTTTTAGAGAAAAACTCATTCCACAAGAGCCAGAGGTTTCTACCAAAAAGTTAACCCACTGGGGACACCACCTTCTCAGAGAGAATTCATTATTCCAAGAGCAAGGCCAGAGAGATGATGTGGCTTTTTGAACTCAGGCCCTGTGCATTTGACCCCGATTTAGACAAACTCGTCCTCATGAGCCATCAGCTGATCTGGTGTTTCCAGCTTTGGTGGCAGCTTGGCACAGATTCCTCTCAAATTCATCTTTTATGTAATAAATCCCAAATGAGCTCCACTTCAAATATGAATACATGAGATGAACAAATTAATGATGAAAAATTCATCTCTGAATATATTTATTTCTAATGATACATAAAGTCTTGTGTTTAAGAGAAACAATTCTGTAAGCAGAAAGGTACCCATCACAATGTGTATTGTTGGGAGGCTAACTCCAAAGCTGAAGCAGCACAGGATTTTCCTGCATATTAAATGCACAAAGAGCCATCTGCCCCAGATGATAATGATTGAAATCGACAGACAATTCCATTAAGTATAATCTTCAAATTCAGACATTCAAGAACAGCATGCAAAAAGACAGTATGTGAAAGATTCATTATGCTTATGAACCATTTTTGTACAATTATTCAAAACAGACTGGAAGTAAATTATTTTTTAAAATGTACTTGAAAATTGAGTGTGTACATTTAGACCTTTAAAGTGCAATAATTTACTAAAGAGCTTGTAACAACCTGCCCTTTTATTTAGCGTACAGTTTGCGTTTTAAAATGTCAGCTAAGTATTTCTTTGTTTAGGGATTTTTTTCAAGAATTTCTATAAGAAATAGAAAACAGAATATGACTGCCAATTCAATAAAAATTTACATCCGGAGGGACAATGAACTCTCTGGGTGTGCTGTCCTCATTTTATAAATGGTGCTCGATGAAACAGCAGAGGAGGTTGGTGTATTTTAAATATGGATGAGAAATAAGTAAGACAGGCACTAATGTCTTTATAGATTATTTATGCTGCTCTAATCTCATGCTTTTAGAAACTTTTAGCCATACTCTTCGACCATAATTCAAGCTGAACTTCATTCTCTTTCATATCTTTCCTCTTAGCCATCTTTCTTATGCCTTTGTTTCCTCAAGTAATTCAGACACTTCCTATTACTTCCTCACTTTGATCTTGTAGGACTTCAGCGTAATGCAGTGTATTTCTCCTTCCTCTCAGAAGATGGCCCTAAGATAGTTGGATTTTATATGCACAATTATACTCCTGAATCTGGTCCACCTGCCTGTTTTCTCCTTTTGAGAGCATGTTCCTTTTCATGGGGAAAGACCAAGACCAAGGGGAGGGGAGGGCTACGTGAAATGTCTGCTGCTGTGGCCAAGAAGTGTTTCAGAGTCTCTTGTTCTCCCCCATCCCCCACTCCTGAATTCTCAAGGAAAGGAGGAAGAGTTCTTATAAGTCTAGCTTTTAGCAAACCTTTCAGAGGCTTACCGCTGGCTATGAAATAAATTCTGATAGAATGAAATATCAGCCTAACTAAGACAGAATGAAGAGATAAAGTGAATTAGGAGTTCTACCACCAGAGACAGATATGAAGAGAAGCCAGATAATTAATTTTTTTTTGTTTAATATTTAACAAACCAAGGCTCTACCCCTGCCAAAATTACTCCCCAAGCGTAAATGTGGCCCATATGGAATGGGAGGTTTCTTTTCCTCACTGCAATATCCAATTTTTATTATTCTCTTTGCCACTCTAGAAATTGTCATGCACTCCAAATTTACTCTCTTCTCTGTCTATCCCAGTATACCAAAGCTCAACCTGTCCTGTACTTTACCCTTGAGTCAAATACATTTCCAGTCCTTGAATGAATAAGTTCAAAGTATTTCCCACAGAGCTCACAAGTCTCCTGCTGTTTTCTTCTCCTTTGTCTCATGGTGACTTCAGATGCAGGGAAAGCAAAGGGCTTGTGACCAAATCAGCAAGCACTAATGAAAGCAATGCAGAGATCAGTTGGAGAAACTAAGGCCCAGAGAAAACGCAACCGAGCCAATGTCACATAGTCAGCGTGCAGCAGATTTGGGGTCAGCCAATTGATGCATGAACTCTGAGGGCTGGCTACCAGGAATCTCAGCCTGATTCTACTACTTGCTAGTTGAGTAGCAATCCTCTTAGAGCCTCAGTTTTCCCACCTACAAATTGGGGTTATTAATTGATACCTGTTGTGAGAATTCTGTGGGTAATATAGGAATAGCTCAACCAGTTATAGTTAGGCTCAATAACTAAGACCATGCACATTAAACTAACAAAAGACAGATTAGCAAGATAAAAGGTTTGCGGATTATATTATTATTAATATTTTTATGTTTATATGTACATAAGGGTCTCATAGAAAAGGAAATGAAAACCCAAAGAAGTAGTTAGGCCTGAGAGTTTACATACCATTTTAACAAAGAGTGATAAATGTGTGGAGACGTGACAGGAAAAAAGAAAAGAGTTTGGGTTTTTAGGGGTGGTGATTTCTAGAAAGGTCAATAGACAGGGAAAACTAATGGAAGATAAGAATTATTTCAGTAAGGTTTGTTTGTGCAGATTCAAGTCAGTGCCATCTCCCGTAATAAGAGTCTTCTATTTTTTGTATGGGAGAAATGAGTGGGACACCTTCACAAATGGAAATTTGTGCCCTGCATGTAGGCAGAAATGAGGAGGATAGAGAGCTTTATTTGTATCTGCTGTTTTTGAATTGTCTTCAGCTCAAAATAATCCTCCTGACCACATGGCATATTTGGGGGTTGCATACTCTGAACCCCTTTATAGTGTTAGTGATTACACTAACAGAGTGATTAATTACAGAGTGCTTATTCATCCAATAAAAAAAAGTCTCTCCTTTACCCAAATGTTATAGAACTCAATTTTCTTTTTGACCATGCTAGGATTTAGTGTGCCCACTTACTATTCTGTCTCTAAAATTTTTATTCTCTCTATTCAAATTTGAGAATAAATGTTAGTGAAGCAATCTGCTACTCCTTCTGCCCCAAGTGTTCTCAGAGACATTAAATAATATTCTCCATGGCCCTTGGTGACTGGCCACATAACCGAGTATAAAAAGGAGGGAGCAGAAAAGGGTCAAAGAAGAAAGGAAAGGGAAAATGCACTTAGTAGGAAAGGAAGGCCACAGGAAGGTAGAGGAAAAGAAAAAGAGTGCCCTGTATGATCAAACAGAATTCCCATCGGGTTAGAACTTTCAAAAACCATTTAATCCAACCCTTCTTATTACCTTTGGAGACACTGAGGCATGGAGAGGGATGAGTCTCATGGTGGCAGAGACAGGTTATGAACCCAGGATCTACTTTATCAAATTTCCCTCTGCCTAGAATGCTTTTCATTCTGAACCACCCTCCCAATGCCACCCTCTGCTGAGTTAATGTCTATTAATTTTGAAATCTCATCTCAAACATACATTCCTCTGGCAAGTCTTACCTGACCTATCCCCATCCTATCCAATCCAGGTTCCCCTAATGCACTCTCAGAGAATCTCTCAAGGTGTTTTTCCCCAGTCCCCCAGTTTCCACCCACCTCCCTGGGCACAGAATTGGCACCCCATTAACACGAGTCAATTAGCAAGGTGCAGACACCACACATGTGCTCTATGTGGGATGCCTTTCACTACGGCAAAGAAACATCTCCATACAATTCATTCATAAAGCAAGAAACAGAAATAGCTTTCATTCATGCATCTTTAAATAGGGAGGTTCACACAGGATTCATTAAAGGAAACTTTTAATTGTGACATTTACTCCTGCAAAGTCAATGTAGCTCTTTCTAGTCAGCTCCTTCTTTCAAGGCAAACCCTACCAGAGAGGACAAGAACTAACAAGGAAATTCCATGAATTGTTCTAGTGCTTTATTTTTTTTCTAACTCTTGGTCTTATCACCCCAGACACACTTTACGTGGAACAAATTGATTAAAACAAAATGAGAATTCACTTTCTCTTAGGCTCTGCTGTGTGTCGTTATTGGGATATAAAAAGATCCAAGTGGCTTAACTAAATCCAAAAAAATCCATCTCATACTGTCTAATCTTCAGCTCTGAAGTTTAAGCTCCTTGCTGAGAGTGGCGAAGGAAGAGAACTGACATTTATTGAGTTCCTACTATACTCCAAGCACTGGGAAAGGAAATCCTCATCCTTTATTCACTCAGGAAAGATTTGAGTTCTAGGCACTGTTCTAGGAATGGGGGAGACAGCGATGGAAAAATCATAGCTTCTGTTATCTTTGAGCTTTGCTGTTGTTGGTTTGTTTGTTTAAGACAGGGTCACTCAGACTGGGGTGCAGTAGCACAGCCATGGCTCACTACAGCCTCAATCTTCTAGGTTCAAATGATTCTCCTATCTCAGCCTCCCGCGTAGTTGGGACTATAGGTGCACACCACCATGTCTGGCCTTTTTTCCCCTCCCCCATAGAGATAAGGTTTCTCTATGTTCTCCAGACTGATCTCAAACACCTGGACTCATGTGACCCTCCTGCCATGGCCTCTCAAAGTGCTGGGATTACAGGTAGGAACCACCGTGACCAGCCTTCATCAGAGTTTTCAGATAGACAGGAAGCAAATAGACATATCACCTAATGTCAAATAAGAATTATGGCGATGAAGAGAAAGAAAATAGGTTAAAGACTTCGGAGTGATGGGAGATATTTCAGACTGGAGGGCAGGAAAGAACTTTTGTGGTGGTGCCCCTGGAGCAGAAGGCTTGTGATTATTGGGAGGAAGAGTGTTCCAACCAGAGGAAGCAGCTAACACAAAGGTCCTGCGGTAGGAAGATGCCCGGGAGGCTGGAGACACAGGGAGAAGGCTGGCACACTGGGAGCACACAGAGATAGGCAGCAGCAAAGCGGCGATGTGGACAGAGAGGCAGACGAAGATCAGATCATGCAGCCATACAAAGAACTTCCAACTCTATTCCACATTTCATAACAACCCTTTGGAGGGTTTTGAGTGAGGGCGTGCAGCAATCTGACTTTCTTTATAAATGGCTGTGTCTTATTTAGTCTGGAAAACTCTTACGAGCTAAGCAGTATTAATCTCATTTTGCAGACATAGGATTTGGGAATGAGGGAGATTAAGCATCTTGTCCAAGTTTATGCTGCTTATAAATGCTAGATTTGTAATTCCCATTTAGTGTGGTGTGCTTCCAAACCCCAGGCCCTTCACATCACCCCATGCTATCTGAGGACAGGAACTGTGTCTTGCATGACCCTGAAGCATGGTCACAGTACCCAGCACATGGCCACTGCCTGGTAGGTATTTGCTAAGTGAATACATAAGACTCAACTCAAACTCTACCACATTCCTGCAATGCCTGGGTGTTTGGGTCATTAATGTGTTAAATATGGAGACTACAGGGATTTTTACAATAAAAAAGAGAATAGCAAAGAAGTAAGATGTTCTGCTCCATGCTCTATTTCAGGCAATACCCACCCATTGAAGACATGATGTTTTTTCAGTGATTCTAGTTTTTTTACCCCACTTGATACTTTAAATTATATCTTCTACATAAAGAGTTCTGTGTGCACACACACGTCAACATTGAAACAATCATCTTGCCCTTTCTAAAAGTCCAAGGGTCTGTTGGAAATGACATGCACTGCGATTTAGCTGAGTGCCGCGTTTGCTCCTAAAGGCTATGCACACACATATATCACATCAAGAAGGGCAGCCATAAATGGACCCTATGCCTGTTCTCCTTCCTACACTCAAGTAATCCAGTGTAGCAGCTCCTTTTTTTTTTTTCATCCTTTTCCCGGAGGCAAAGTAGAAGAGAAAAGACCATTCTCAGGTGAGTACCTATTATCTAGCCCTCTACTGACTCACAATTCTCCACTGAACACCTCAAGTCTACTCCAGTGCAGCCATTCCTGCCATAAAGACGGCTAAGGAGAGGAACTTCCCTGGGCCAGCCTCTCCTCCCTGCTGGGTGCGCTGGTGAGCAGAGCCCCAAACCTACCCTGGCTCACAGGAACCTCTTAGGTTGGTTGGATCAAAGAGGGCAGGCACATCCTCACACAAACATGAAACGGAAGAAAAGCACTGAAGGAAGCAAACCAGAGGTTCTAAGAGCTTCCAGCCTGACCTCTTCCGGGCTGGAGGCACAGAGGCTTCTCTGACGACTCATAACAGAGGCTGTGTGGACACTGAAAAGATGAAGAAGGGGAAAGGAGGAGCATTCTAGACTCGGAGCTTTCTTGGGGCTCTGAAAAACAAAGAATCAAAGGGTGCAGAAGGCTAGCGTGCTGAGTCACAGGGTCAGGGAGGGGGCTGCCGGTGAGAGGCAGGGACTTTTAGGATATGATCCTTTACCCCGCAACACTCACAATACTGAGTGTTGACTCAGCCTCCATAGGAGGTATCATAATGATCAATGAAAACAGGCTCAGGAAATCCTCAGAGCTCCCACGGTGTCTAGACACAGGGATTCTAGAATCCTGCCAGGAAAGAGGGTGGGAAAGGGATTTGCAAAGAAAGCCATTAACGTCACCCCCTCGGGGAGAGGGACTCCAGGTGAGGCTCTGGGAGAACCTGGCTATGCGCACTGGTTTACAGCCTGGGTCTCCTGGAGCCTATGAAATGAGAAGCAGTCATTAGCACAGCAAGCAGCCCTCATCCTTCCTTCTCGATAATAACACTGTCAGCAGAGGACGGAAAATTACCCTGACGTCTCTATATCTCCAAATTGCACTTCAGAGACAGACTGCGTAAGGCAAACAGACCCCGAGTGAAAACGTCCTGGCTAGACTTCCAAGCCAAGGCCTAATAAATCACCCTGAAATATACAATCTGACGGCAGCTTTGCTCTGTGGCTGGTGACTTCTGCCCTGGGAAGGACCATGAATTGCAGGGCCTGACAGATGGGGTCAGAAAGTGGAGTCTGCCCAGTGGGTTGAGGACCTGCAAATTAACCCCGTGGTGCTGGTTTCAGAACATGTGTGCCTGCTCAGGCAAACACTAACCTCTAAGAAAGAAGCAGGCCCAGAGGCGAGGCCCCCCTGGTCATGAAAGAATCAACCCCAGTCCACGGAGTCCAGAGATGAGCCATCCTGCCTGGAGGGGGGAGCCCTGTGCATCGAAGAAGCCAAACGGGATCTTCAGTGGTTGAAAATGTTCATTAGGAGAGGCTGCACGACATTAAGTGAGCCCCATTGAAAGGTGCAAAATTTTTGTAGCCTGTATTTTTCTTTCTCTGTCAAAAACACCCCGATTTGCCAAAGCACTTTAGCAATCATTTGTAAATTGGTCTGCCAGGGTCTCCATGAGAATGTTAAACGACAAGAAGAAGAAATCAATATCTCATTGCTGACACGGCGGGCGGGGGTGGCGGGGTGGTTGGGGGATGGGGGAGGGGGGGTTGGGGAGTTGGGGGGATTGGGGGGGTAGGGGAGGTTGGGAGGGCAGGGTGGGCATTCAAGTGGAAAACAAGATTCAAAGTACCGATAGACCAAAGACGCTTATCTCCTGCTATGAAAAATAGTTAAACAGAAGGTGACAAACGCCAAGCTAGAGAGATTGATCTAAACAGCTAATGCAAGTAAATCCAACACAGGCAGCTATAGATGTTGAAGCTTTTTTTTTTTTAATTAGATCTCGTCAGGGACTACTGATAAGCATCACATCAAAAAAGATAATTAAGAATAAATTGGTTCCCACTTAAGCAATTGCTGCAAAAAAAAATTGTGATATGAAAATAAAGAAAATATTCCTGGTGTGAATAATTAAAAAATATGAACAACTTTGGAAATAGGAAATTTACAGAGTTTACTACAAAATCTGTATCCTGGAAGAGGTATTACATTTAGAGGCAGGAAGCTGCATATAGGGAACCAATAACTGTTAGCATTTATCAAGTATTAGTTATGTGCCAGCTGCATAACTAATAAGTGACTTTTTGTAAGCAGGTGGGTTTTTTGTGAACACTCAATGAGCTCTATGGAGTATGAAGATTATAATCCTTTTGCTGTAGATGAGGAAATTATGGCTCCGAGAGGTTAACCATCTTATCCAAGATCACACAGCAAATCGGATCTAGGATTCCTGTCTCAGTTCTAGAGTTGCTGCTATTTGATTCTACTTTTTACACGTGTCTATCCATTTGGCTTAAGAGATAGAGAGTGTAAGGAGGGCTAGCTCAAGATTCTCACTAGAACAGGAAAGAAATAGCTTGAGAGCTTTATCCATATAAAAGTTTTTTTGTTTTTTTTTGTTGTTGTTGTTGTTGTTTTTGTTGTTGTTGTTTTTTCTGGGAAGAGAAAACGTAGGCATTGTTTTGGGTATGGCCATCACCAAGGCTGGGTCCTGCCCCCCACCCATGCCTTTTCAGAGGCTTTAAGATTCTGGCTGGGACTTCAACGAGAATCCTGGGTTTTCTCTAAATACAATTATATTTAGCAAAATAAATAAATAAACATGAATTGGGGAACAAGAGTCAGAACAAAAACACTTTCACATGTTTTTCTCAAGCTGCTATAGGAAAAGAAAATTTAGCAAAGTACTCATTTGAAATATTTTAAAATAATTACACAGCAACAAGCCAGAAAGCCAAAACATTTTCTTCTTTTTCAAGATATTCTGATTTCTTTTGTGTTTCTACCTCTTGGAATAACAAACCATCCTCTCTTTTCATTTCTTTTCTGTTTTGGAAAAGCTGCAAAAACACCTCTCAAACTCATGCAAATTATCAGTGTCTCCTGAAATATTTTCCCGAAACATTGCAAAGGCTGGTAATCAGATCCTTCAAGAATAAAAATGAGCTATTTTTTTTTTCTTTTTGGCTTCTGATCTTATACCACCACCATCTTCTTTTTCCTCCTAAATAAATATATGAATAGAATTCTCTTCCCAAACAACAAATGGATCATTTTCTTGTTTTATTTTAGAAGGAAGATCTGGAGTCATTGCTGATGCGATTCAAGCCAATAGCTTCTACCAGTAGATGCCAGTGGTCCTATTTTCTGTGCATTTGATAGCCACATTGCTTATTTATGGCTCTTTTATTATCCAGACCTGCTCAGCAGTGGATGAGGGCATTAGGTGAATTAATTGTGTTTGGATGCCACAGGACTTGAGTTTTGTGAGGCAGCAGAGGATTGCAAGCTTCCAAGGAAAGAGTCTCAGAGAGGGAGCAAGAGGATTAGATGGTTTTATGTGAAAGGCAGTGAAAGAGCCCACCGGCCAAGTGGCCCAGGTGTGAATTGAACGATGACGGCAGAGAAGGCAAGGCAGCCAAGAGGAGCTGGCTCAGAGTGGGGGGTTTCTTCCTCCCAGCCAGCAGATCAGGTCTCCCTCATGAGATCACAGCACTCTCTCCTTCTCAGAGGTTTCTTTCTCTTTCTCTTCCCTTCTGTCTTCTTCACCATTCAGAAAGCTTCTCCTTCACTCCTCCCCGCTTCTCTCACCTTGCCTCCTCCTCTGTCTCTGTCTCTTCCTCTCCCATCTTCCTTTTATCATGAATGCTTTACAGGGCACACTCCGTTTGGCTGACAGGGAATTCATATGCAAGCTTTTGTTCTTTCAAGCTGTTTTTGTTTCTGAGAGACAAAATACCTACTTTGTGTCATGTTCTCTTGCGTGTGACTAATGGTAACAGAACAGTTATGAGCTGCACATTTGTATTCTTAGAAAGCTTAAATTAGTACCATTTTTAAAATAACAATTGTATTAGCATAAATTGTTTGCTTCTAAAACATCACATGTGAAAGCAAATTAAATGGCTCAAATTATATATGTCCACTGACTACTAAATCATTAGAAAGTAGAGACTAGTAATTCTTAGTTCCAAAGCTGCACAAAATTTCTGTTGCCTGAAAGCTTCTAAGATGACGGCTTTTGGCTTCTAAGAACAAAAGGGCATCTATCTGGAGGGGAGGAAATGGCAGATACCAAGGCCAGTCATCGGCATCTGATACCATTTCTGACACTCACTTTCTGTGCTGATTCGTGACATTTTGGATATAGCAATTAATATTAGTCATAAAATCAAAGGATTTGAAAACTATAGGTTTTGCTGCAATTGAACTTTTACTAGGTGAACGAAGGACCAGATGGATGGTAGAAAGATAGATGAATGGGTGACAGACGACTGGCTGGATGGTGACTGGAGGGATGAATGGTGAGTGAATGGATAAATGAGTAAGATGAATGGTGGACAGATGGATGAATGGATGGTGGATGTGCACAGTCTCTTGGAGTCGAACCAAATCATCTGAGGAACATCAGCAATAAGTTTGATTATTGCCAATTAAATAGGCACCTGTTCTATGCAAGAGATAAAGAAAGTAGATGGTTTTTTTGTTTTTTGTTTTGGTTGTTTTTAATATTTTTTATTTCCGTAGGTTACTGGGAAGCAAGTGGTGTTTGGTTACATAAGTTCTCTAGCGGTGATTTGTGAAATTTTGGTGCACCATCCCCAAAGCAGCACATACTACACCCTATTGTAGTCTTTTTTCTGTCACTCCCTTCCCATCCTTACTCCTTGAGTCCCCAAAGCCCATTGTGTCATTCTTACGCCTTTGCATCCTCATGGCTTAGCTCCCACTTATTAGTGAGAACATATGATGTTTGGTTTTCCATTCCTGAGTTACTTCACTTAGAAGAATAGTCTCCAATCTCATCTAGGTTGGTCTCTATGAATGCCATTAATTCATTCCTTTTTATGGCTGAGTAGTATTCCATCATATATATCTCCGTTTTTTTCTCATTGATTGACGGGCATTTGGGTTGGTTCCACATTTTTGCAATTGTAAATTTTGCTGCTACAAACGTGCATGTGCAAGTATCTTTTTCATATAATGACTTCTTTTAAAGGAGGTAGATCTTTTAAGACAAAGAAGGAAAAGATGTGGTCCATGCCCTCAAAAAAGTTGCAATCTAATTTGGAAATAAGACAATATACAAATAATAATACACATTTAATTAAAAATTATATGGTACAGATTGTTCAAAGGAAACTCGTTTGGAAAAATATGGGGTGGGGAATTCCAAGTAAGAAGTGGAGTATTCAGGGAAGGCTTCATGGAAGGGACCTCATCCAAGTAAGAATTTAAAGGACAGATTAGCTTTGAAAAAGTGGGAAGGAGGGGCCATTCTTAGGGAGAAACAAATAAAATTTGGTGGCACCAAGTTCTTTCTTTTTTACTGGTAGTCTCCCATTGTTCATTTAAGGGCTTTGAGCAAGGAACATCAAAATTTTGTCTTTTCTTTAATTGTATGCTCTGTTGTTAGCACAGTATCTTGCACAAGTGAGGAGCTGAATTAATTCATAGTGAATGAGTAGGTTGAATAAATAAATGGAGAGCTATAGCTAAAGTCCCTACTCAGACTGTAGTCCCTGCTTGGGATCCTCACCATGAAATGAAGCTCAACTACATTCTAGCATGGGTTGTATTGAATTAGATTTTTCCTGCATAAAGATCCCTGGTAGCAACTTAAAATATGGATTGGGAGTAAGCTGACGAAATACAACTTGAACTTTGGCAATACTGGAGACAAACTAGTTTCTTAACATTTTTCTAAGAGGAATCCTTTCATAGTTGAAATGAAAAGAAAAGGGCCAAAGGGGATACCAGAGCCACGCTTTGACACAGTCTTAATTAAATAACTACTCCCAGCTTTGTAGAAAAATCAAATCTAATACTGTTTTGCCCATGGATTGTTCTTCAAGAGGATAATAACAAATCACTCCACTGGCTTTAGCCTTGCAACCAGCAACGTGCAGTAACTTAATTAGCTGATGTGCTGTATCAGTAGTTTAGAGACTGCAATTGTCTACTCTCTGAACTACACGGGAAGCTCTACTGGGAAGTGTTACTGCCTCTAAAGGTGAATGTGCTGGCCAACAGGTGGCTCAGGGAGTTTGCTAATGAGTTTTTTTTTCCTTTTTTTTTTTTTTTTTTGGTTTGAGACAAGGTCTTGCTATGTTCCCCAGGCTGGATGGAGTACAACGGTGCAATCGTGGCTCATTTGCAACCTCCATCTCCTGGGCTCAAGCAATTCTTCTACCTCTGCCTCCCGAGTACTTGGGACTACACAGGCACATGTCACCATGCCTGAGTATTTTTGTTTTTTAAATTGTAGAGATGGGGGGGGGGGTCTCACTATGTTGCCCAACCTGGTCTTGAACTCCTAGAGTCAAGCAGTCCTCCAACCTCGGCCTTCCAAAGTGTTGGGATTATAAACATAAGCCACCATGCCCATTCTGTTTACTTTTACAATCTCATCTCTTATTCTGACTCTCTTTATTCTCTATTCCCTTTCTATGTTTTATTTTTTCCATGAGCCTTTATTATCACACAACATAGCTATAGTAGTTGTCAGTCATCTCCCATGAAAGTAAATGGGCGAGAACCTTGTCACTTGTCAGTCATATTCACTATCACTATCTTTGCCTGAGGCTAGAACAGTGCCAGGCACACAGAAGACACTCAATATTTCTTTAAGAATGAGAGAATAAATTTATTGGGTTTTTGCTTTGCATAGTTAGCCCTCAAAGAGCTAAGCGGAAAGCAAGGACTCTAACAAGACTTATAGTTTATTGAATACCCATTATGTGTGAGGCACTATGTTAATCACGTTACATTTAGTAACTCATCTAATCCTCATGGCACTGTGAAGTAAATACTGTTATTACCCCTTTTATAGGTGAGCAGACTAATGAAGTCAGCCTGCTGGGCCTTGGGTTGTCAGAGACAGATTGTATATGAGGGCAATTATATTTAAGGCTATTCCCTCGGCAGCCTATGTTGAAAGTAAAGAAACCATTTGGATGCTGATGATGACCTTGATGATGATGACGATGGTGATGACAATGACAATGATGATGATAATGATGACGACGATGATGATGATGTTGATGATGATGATGATGATGATGAACTGATACATGAAGTACTAACCATGTGCTGGGCAGTACAGTGCAGTGCTGAGCACACAGAACACGCTATGATATTTATTTAATCTGCACCGAAGCCTTAAAAAGTAGATGCTCATATTATCTTCAGATTATAGATAAGGAAAATGAGCATGAGAGAAGGTAAATCATTTATTTAAGGTCACACAGCTACCAAGTGTCATGGTGTGGCTCCAGGGACATGGCCACGTAGAAACGCAAATGCCATCAAAGCAAAAAAAAAAAAAAAGAAAGAAAGAAAAAAGGAAGTCCAAACAGAAGAGGATTCCAGAGTCTACATCAGCCTCGTAGACCCACAGCTGGGACTCAGCAGATGCTCCCATCAGAGTGGAGTTATAAAGAATCCAGAGGCGAGGGCATTCTTTTTCCCTGAATAGACTTATGCAATATTTACAGAAAACTATTCACTGAAGAGACCATTAAAAGTGGAACCTCTTACCAAAGAGGGCTGTTATACCTAATAATCACTAGATAAGTGAAAAAATTCATGCTCCATGGAGCTAAAAACACTCTCCCTAAGGGATGGAAGAAGCAGTCTCTAAAATAAAAAAGGACATGTTGGATAATCAGTATGCTAAATAATTTACACAAAAAAAACACAAAAGGGCCCAGTTCCTTGCATTTAGCTAAAGGATTTTTGTTATTGTTGAATAAGGTTCTTTCCCTTGCTTCTAAGTTATTTCTTTTTCCACTTGAACTGCCTCAAAAAGAGAACGCCAAACGGAAATGTTACTGGGAATGGAATTCAGTAATCTTTAGGAAGAAGTAAAATTAAATATTATTTGATGCCATAATTCCTGGCTGGCCACACATAAGCTCCTGGCAGGGAGCTCACTTAGCTAAGCTTCAGGAAGCATAGACAATGGGTTTGTGAATTCTACAAACACACCATCGTCACTCACTCACTCGCTCACTCTTACAATGAGGGTGGGGCTCAGGGACAAAAGTGAAATAACCGAAGTCTCAGTTCTCTAGAAGCTCCCAGAGTAAAGACCAGAGGCTCCAGCTCTCCTATCACTTTTCTTCAGCCAACTAGAGTCTTAATAATTTAAACATTAGTAGTTATTATTTGTTGAGAACTTTAATGAGCCAAAAACTATACTAAGTGCTTTCTGATTATTACAGCTTTTAAATTCTCACAACAAGCTCATAAAAGAGATAAAGGAATTAAGGCTAGAAAGGTGAGCGGCATTTACCCCAGCCTCGTAGCTAGTATGAGGTACAGCTGAGATATGAACGGTGGCAGATCTCACCCCAGAGCCTGTACTGTCAGCCACCCCACAATAAGAGTTAGGAACACTTTTGGAACAGCTTTGGCTCTAGACAGAGCTGAGTTCAAATCCTACCTCTAAAACTCTCAGGATGAGACCAGTTGAGAAGTGGTTCCTCTAAATGAAGAGGTGGGCTCTTTGATCAGAAGAGGGAATGGTGGGAAAAGAAGCAGACTCAAGCCAGCAGCTGTCACGTACATGTGCATGGATTTGTTTAGCAGGTCGCTTTCCTCCTCACAGCTGGCAACAACATGATGGGAGATTGATAGGTAGTCAAGGGACACTGTCCAGATGTGACTGCCTTCTGAGAACCTGGGAATTAAGAGAGATCATTTCACGGAACGAGGATTCTGAAGACAAGCCACATGCTGTTCAGTGAGGTACAACGTAGACTGTGCCTCAGAGTCCAGGTACTTCTTTACCACCTTCTGTCCATCTCATCTCGAGACCTGGACCCAGGGGAAGCTCCCCGACATTTCTGGTCCATCCTGTGGGTAGGCTGAGAATACTCAGGTGGCCAAAGAAAGCCCCCAGGGAAAGAAGCAGAGGGAATCGCAGGCGGAAGCCACCTGGCTGGTGTGCGTGGGGATTGGAGGTGCCAGGGGAGGAGGGCTAGGCACCAACCATGCCTGCCATGGGTGCAGAAAACTGTTTCTCTACTGCAAGAAAGGTAATAGCCTCTGTGTCAGTGAGCAGCTGAAGAAGCTACTTGGCTTCAACCAATTGTTGACCATGCAAGAATGCAGAGCCAGTATTCAAGAGAAACCACAAATCTCAACTGTGCTGGAAATCCCTAGGGTTTCAAATGTCTTGGTAGCAAATTGAAAAATTTAAAAACACCATGCAGGCTACACAGCTCATGTGCTGGTCCCAGTTTGTAACTTCTGATACAGGAGATCCGGATGCCATTGCTCAGTGTTGCTAATGTATCTGTTCCTTTCTTGAAAGAGCCTTCCAGCTGCCACCTCACAAGCCCTTCATTACATCCCAAGGAAGAACCCATTTTCTGAGCGAGGTTACTGCATAGAACAAGTCTCAGAGCTGTCCCACCCGAGAGGTAGAATTCAAGGTGAAGGACTTTGCCGAAAGCATCGCAGCTAGTTTGTGATACAAGGGTCTCCTAGCTGACATCCCTTCTGACAATCCACACGATAATTTTATGATGGTGCTACCTCTTTCAGGTGAGCCTTACCAGAGGTGGCTGCTTTAGATCAGGGCTTCTAGAGAGACAAGGTTTTCCCCCTCTTTTTCCACCTACCATACAGAGATAGAAATTTCTCAAGGGTGAATAGCAGCCATTTGATGTTATCTCTCTAATAACTTTCACACTGGGAAATTTTGTTCTCAACAGCCTTTCAACAGCATCCTAAAATGTAGAGCTTAATGATAGACATGCAAACAATAAAAATGACGGTGGCAATAAGTGATTCTCCAAACACCCACAGACCACCTTGCACCTTTTTAACTTCCTAAAAGGTCATAGTCAGGGAATGAGGACCAGATTCCTTCATTCATTCAGCAGGTAATTATTAATGCTGAATGCCAGGCATGGTTCTAGGTGCTGAGGATGAGCAGACAAGCTCCCTTCTCTCATTCACAAACACCTTCTTCAGGGGAATATGTACCCACATTGGAGAAGGTGAGAGCGCAGCTCCAGCTTGACGTGAAAGAGCTGGGGTGCCTCTTTGACCAGATGAGGGTAACACCCCTGATCTGTCTACCTTACAGATGTGTGTTGAAGTTAGTTGAAGCCACGGGTGTAGAAGGAGTTGGGAAACTGAAGGACTCTTCAAGTTGAGGCATGTTTATTACTTACCTCGTCTGTTTCTTTGGCCTCTCCCATGTGGAGAGAAACAATTGCGTCTTGTGATCACACAGGACTAAGTGGTTAGGTAACATCTTCAGTGTTTACCCAGAAGGAGGAGATGACTGCTTTATTAATTGTTAGACAAAAAGGACTCCCATCCACAAAGATTCACTGTCTCATGCAAATTAAAATGTTTTGCCTTAAACATTAGTGCTGGGAGATGCAAATCAAAGCCTGCAGCCCTGCATTTGGATGTTTCTTTTCTTTTTTGAGATGGATTCTTACTCTATTGCCCATGTTGGGGTGTAGCAATACAATCTCGGCCCACTACAACCTCCACCTCCTGGGTTCAAGCGATTCTCCTGCCTCTACCTCCTGAGTAGCTGGGATTACAGGCAAGTGTCACCACGCCTTGCTAATTTTTCTATTTTTAGTAGAGACGGGGTTTCATCATGTTAGCCAGACTGGTCTTGAACTCCTGACCTCGTGATCTGCCCAACTCGGCCTCCCAAAGTGCTGAGATTATAGCTGTGAGCCACTGCACCTGGTCTGGATGTTTCTTATAAAGGTGCACTCCATAAATATTTGTGCTATTCAAAGGCATGAGAACCAGAAAGGGTCATCTCAGCCATTCTTCATTTTACCTCTGGGAAAATTGAGGTCCAAAGAGAGGAAATGACTTGTTAGAGACTGCTCAGTGGACAAGGGCAGAGCAGAAGGGAAAGCCAGGTCTCGGTCCAAAGCACTTTCCACAACAAATTGCAAAAGTGACCTTCCATATGAAGGGTCTAGTTTATTCAATACATTTGTGCTGAGTACCTCTGGATGAATGGTCCTTGGGTAAGTTCCTTAGACAAGTGCTTTATTTAAATAAATGTCCCGGGTGCATTTGAGGTGATTCTGACTCAGGAGCTCTGAAGTGGAGCCTGGGAACCTGTGTATTATGTACTATGGCAAATGGCCCTGGGTAATTCTGGGAACCAGGCACGTTTACAGAATGCCAGCCTGTATGGCTCGGGGCATGGTCTTAACCAAAGCTGGGCAGGACCATCTCAGAGCACACATTCCCAGGCTCCGCCTCCAGAGACACCTCATCATTATTTCGCTGTACAGCAAATCCTCATTTAACTAATCCTCATATCGCTAATATGTTCTTGGATGCTGCAACTTTAAGCAAAACAATGTAACAATGTATAACAGCACCAATTTTACCATAAGCTAAGTGATAGAAATGAGAGTTAAGCGCCTATGTTTTTGGTCACAGAAACATCACCAGACGTCTAGGAAAAAAACCAAAACACTTCTGATATTAAACATTAAAATAAATGTGAACTATTCATACATTAGGAAAGATTAATAAAAACAAGTAAGATAATTACTTACCTTACCCAATTATTCCAGTCAAGGATTTTGGGAGCCCATACCAGCAGCTCAGAGCACAAAGAGGGAACTGACCTGGCTAAGATGCCATCCTATGGCAGAGCACGCACACCCACACTCACTCCAACTAGGACACAGAGACACACCAGTGAGCCTCCCTTGCACAGCTGGGATGTGGAAGGAAACCAGAGTGCCTGGAAAAAAATCACACAGCTATGGGAAGAACGTGCAGACTCCACACAGACAGTGGCCGCTTCCGGAAATCAATTTCTTTTCCTCATCAACATTGTAACAACATGGCATTGAACAAAATGACATTATTTAAGGACCTGCTGTATTTCCAAAACCTTTCCTGAGTGAGCCTGATCCACACCATGTGCTCAGGAAGTCCTGACATCGTTTGTTAATTAGATCACTGCCATAGAGGCAAGGCCACACCTGGGCTCAAGTCCCAGCTCCCCAATTACCAGCTAGCTCTGTCACCTGAGGGTAAAGTTATTTACCCTCTTCAAAACACAGAGGATAATAGCAACAGAGCCCAGCTCAGAGGCATGTTGGGAGGATTAAACAGCATGATATGTGTTGAGCCTTTAACACGGTGTCTGGCCTATGGACACCCAAAGAATGCTAGCTATTATTTTTATTTTACGTAGTCTGGCAAACGTGTACTTGTCTGACAGCTGAAAACTCCACATAAAGCTACAGCCTAATGAAGGTAAAGAACGTTGAAAGGGAGCATGTAACCAAACGTTTTGTACTGGAGAGAAGAGAAATACAGACCTTATAAATCTAAGCCTGGGCATAGTGTCTGTCATTTTAGCACATTGGGAGACTAAGACAGGAGGATCACTTGAACCTAGGGTTTCAAGACAAGCCTGGTCAACATAGTGAGATCTTGTGTCTACAAAAAAAAAAAAATTTTAATTAGTTGGCTATGCTGGCACATCCTTGTAGTCCCAGCAACTTGGGAGGCTGAGATGGGAAGATCACTTGAGCCCAGGAGATTGAGGCTACAGTGAGCCATGATCGTGCCACTGCACTCCAACCTGAAAAAAACCCTACAGATATGGACTTTCAATGTTAAACTTTAACAAAAAAGAACCTATTCCACTAGGTGAAGTGATATTCATTTCTCTCCTCCACATCTAAATTCTATGTCTTCCTATATATTCTCCCCAACCGAGGGACAATTCCTAGTATGAACATTTCAGTAAAGGAAGAGCTTGGAATGACCTTTGCGTTCAAGTCAAAGCACTCATTGTGGATTGCTCAGAAAATCTCCAGATCTTCCAAGGTTACCCAAGAACACTGTTGAACTGATGGAGATGTTCTGAATCAGGCCAGTTTTTTTTTAGCACCTTCCCTGATTAGGGGTTACCATGAGCCAACCATTTTGTTGTTCTGCAAAGAAATTACCCCATCCCAGGGGATATTTTAAAGGAGCTAAGAAAATAAACACATTTTCTCTGCATTAAAGCTTCTGCCTTCTTTGAACTTCTCATTTTTAGAATATCTCCACTGATAAGGACAAATGTAATTTTCACCATCAGTGGATCTGAACAGACAATTACATTAAGGCAAATAAGACAGGGTGAGGCCAATGATGTGAATCACAGTGTGTGCATCTCATGTGCAAACAAAACTCTCAGATAACAATGAACAGCCTCAAAGCAGTCAACATTTTTTTTTTTGCATCTAATCAGGGCCCAATTTGCATAAACATTTCTTTACCTGCCACCTCCACAAAATCAGCTACTGGCATTTGGAGGTCTGGGGAGAGGGAAGAATTCAGTCAACTTTTAAGACATCTTCCCTAAGGAAACTACTCAACTCCCTTAGGAAAGGCTTACAGGTGCCCAGCAAAAACCATGCCTTCACTGCTGCCACAGGGCAGGCTTACAAAGCACTCTTAAACTCATTACCTGATTGGGCCTCACCACAACACTACAGGCTTGGAAATTCAGATCATTTCTTGTCTTTATAATAAAGAGAAACCCGAGATTACAAGTGGTTTCATAGGAAGTGGCAGGACACGGATTGAAGTCTTACTTCCTCTGAAATTTGCCTCTGAAATCTCCATCCAGTCAATCAGTATCAGCCAATCCAGTAGATTTTCAATGGTCTGCTCCTGCTCTTACCCCCAAGCTCAGAGGGGGACACTGGTTTAGAACTCTGTGACTCTGCTAACAAAAGAAAAACTTGAAAAGGGACAGCAGAAACTGTGCTCAGCCCCACTGAGATTTACATTTTTGCAAGTGGCGTTTGAGCCAGCCAAGTGGGGGAAGCAAAAGGTTAGGCTCACAGAATGAACTCTGCGTTGAGCTTTTGTGTGCAAGAGAAAGGAAAAAAAATGATATTCAGGAAAGGAGTATTAGGGAGACCATGGGGAGGGTAAGACAGAGCCAGGCCTGAAGGCACACGTAGAGAAAGGCAACAATCTGCTCCTTAAAGCCTCCCTAGTGTTTGACACCAAAGGGAGCAGGGTTCCAGGGAGATGTGCCTCAGAAAGGAAGCTGGCGGCTCATGGGTTACTTTTTGCAGCCTTCAACACGCATGGCCCTCAACATTTGATGAGAGCCTTGGGTGATATCCAACGTGGGGATGCACTGGTGTCATGAAGCTGTGAGCCCCCAGCAGCCCACCCTCCACTCCTCAGGTACTGATGTGCTTCTGCCTCCCCTGGCTGCTGATGGGGGCGGTGGAGGGCACTGATGCTACTTCTCTGTGTATGGGGGTGGGCAAGCATGGCACAGGAGGTAGGAGGGATGAAGGTCGAGGTTTGCAGAATGGGTTTCTTTGAGTTTCTCCAGAGAAACAGAGAGCCCATGAAAGGGTTCAGCCCTGCTTTTTGCTTCTTTATGCATTGTTCCCAGCAATAAGAGAGGCGGGAGGCGGGGGGAGAGAGAGAGAGAGAGAGAGAGAGAGAGACAGAGACAGAGACAGAGACAGAGAGAGAATGATGAGCATTATTGGTGGGGAAGAACAGCTTGCAATCCATGACCTAGATATTTACTAGGGTTCCATCCAGCTCTGAGGCTCTAAGACTTTCCTCTTTTTACCCAAAATGGGCCTGCTTCATTTCTCTGGCCTAGTGTTTTCCTGCAGTGAGATAAAATATCAGCGGGTATTTTATATGGTATTTGGAAAGCATTATTTTGACAGTTATGCATTTTTTTAAAGTATTACCTCATGTTTACGGCAACTGATGCTGGATTTGCATTTATGATAGTAATATAAAATGTCTTTTTAAAGTCAATTTATTTACACCTTTAAAAAATCAGTTGCTCTCATTATTGAGTCATTATTAAGGAGTAGTGTATGTCAAACACAGCAATGGCAAAAAGCATGGCATCTGATTCACAACAGTTTGGGACTTACTGAGCTGACCCAACTGGTGGAGTCAGCCAAGCACTAGCATAGAAGCCACTGGGGTACCCAGCAGGACACCCAGACCCACCCAGTCTTATAGGAAGTCAATGGGAAACAATGGTTACTGCATGAGAATTTACAAATGGCCACTGCATGCCTCCCATTTCAGAGACAAGGACAGGCTAAAGACACAAAATATAAAAGGAGGTGGTATAAGTCAAAGACACTGCCTACAAAGGGTAGAGTTGGGGAGGCCGCATGGTAGAGAGGAAGAGATAGGACCCTTTCTGAGCTTGTGACCAACACAACCTCTGCCCTCTAGCCTGGCTGGTCTATACCATCCTATATCCCTGCCGTTTATGTTCACCTCCTTATTTTTATGTTTCCCCTGCCTGATACGACCTCTGCTCTCCCGTGTATATTTCAGAACTCAAGCCCCACCTTCTCCATGAAACCTTCCCTGAAACTCAATAGCACAAATGTTCTGGCGCCTCCCTTTGGCAACTTCCAAGCTCCGCCCCATGTAGCTGCACCCTGCCTAGCGACACCGGGAACGCCCCCACTGGCATTCACCCCACTGAGATGATTTAAGGGTGAGCTGACTCAGTCTTAAATAGCATTAAATCACAAAGTGAGAACGTCACTCCCTTCTGCTTCTGCTTCAGTGAGTCTGATTAAATCAAGAAGAAAGTCTCAGCTTGGGACTCATATGTCTTTAACAACCAACCACGACACTTGCTAATCTCCCCTTTCAACAAAGAGTTTTGGAGGAGAACCCTCATCATGTAATAGTATTCATCCAGAGCTTAACATTTTTTTTTATATGTATATTCTAAATTAAAGCAATTTTTTCTGGTTTTTCATTTGAAATGATGATTTTTAAATCAATGTATTTAAATAAAAATCTACTCAACTGGAAGAAAATATTAGGCAGTGGCATATAGTGCAGCTACACATAAGGTGCTGTTGTGTGGACATGGAAAACATTGGGAAGGTGCTATAGGCATAACTAACATTTGGAAAACATGGGTCAAGCTTTTCTGTGGATACAGTTAATCTGTTTACCTCCATGTGGTACAGAGTGACTGGGATGCCAGGGGTGAGGCCCTGGCATCGGACCCCATCCTTCATCAGCTAGACTCCATCATCCACAGAACAACAAAAAACAAGCAATAAGCAAAAATACCAAACAGCAGCAGCAGCAACAACAAAACAGAGAAACAAAATACACTCACCGGAAGGAGACTGAGGACCCATAGAACCAAGAGGAAGTGTGAAACTAGGGCAACAAAGCGACTTCTGAAGACCACAAAGAGGAAGCCTAGAAGTTTTCTGTAGGATGCACCCCCCGCTACAATGAAAGAGCCCTGACTGACTATCCATTGGTGTGTTCAAAGTCAGTAGAGAGTGTCTGGCTGGTTGAGCCCAAGTCACAAGCCGGTATGCTGCCGCCAGGGAACAGAAGAGGAGAGCAGGGCCCCTCAGCTCCCACAGGTAGTAGCCGGGCCCTGCTTCCTTGAAGGACCACACTCAGTGGAGATTTCCTCTAACAAGGAGGGTTGGGTGGATGCTGAACAGCCTAAACATGACAAATGTTCACAAACAGGTGCACACACACGTACGCACACACACGCACACACACGTAGGTGTGCACACACACCTGCTTATGCTGCGTTTCATCCCTGCTGCACTTCCTAACATACCTCCCTCTCAGTCACCCTCTCTCTCTTGCAAGTATATTCAATGTCTCCCTCTGATATAGTTTGAATGTTTGTCCTCTCCAAATTTCATGGTGAAATGTGACTCCCAATGTTACAGGTAGGGCCTGGCAGGAGGTGTTTGGGTCATAGGGGTGGATCCCTTATGAATGGCTTGGTGCTGCCCTTGTGATAATGAGTGAGTTCCGCTCTATTAGTTCATGTGAAAGCTGGTTGTTTGAAAGAGCCTGGCCTCTCTCTCTCTTGCTCCCTCTCTCGCCATGTGACATGACTACTCCCCCTGTGCCTTCTGCCATGAGTAGAAGCTTCCTGAAGCATCACCAGAAGCTGGGCAGATGTTGATGTTATGCTTGTACATGCTGCAGAACTGTGAGCCACATAAACCTTTTTATAAATTACCCAGTCTCAGGTATTCCTTCACAGCAACACAAAACAGAATAATGTACCCTCTCTACTTGCCTTTTCCCTTGAGCCTGCAAACACTTTGGAATGTCTTTTATCTTTAAAATCCCTCCTTTACCATACATTACTTATAACCTATCCCCTAAGAGTTGGGAAAGTGCTCTTCACTCACCACCTATACTTCCTCACCACCCGTTCACTGGCCATCCCACTGCAGTCTGACTTCTGACTCCCCCTCCCTGGCACTTCCCTGAAGCTGTATTTTCCAAGGTTGGCAATGAATGTCAAGTTATTCAATCTAAACAGCACTCTCCAGCTTTGATGTCCCTTGGGTGTTGATCACTCCCTGCTTTCCTGAAACACTCTCTCACCTTGGCTCTGAGACCCCTCACATTCAATTTTTCACTCAGTAGATGTACATGGATCATCATGACTCCCTAGAGCAGGGACTACGGTCATAACTGGACATACGATAATAAAATGGCCAGGTCCTTGTCCTGAAGGCACTGAGAACCTAGTGGAAGACAAGCCACTAGGCCAAGGCCAGAAAGCCTGACATCGGTGGGACGGGTTGGATTGTCATCCCCAATTCTTCACTTTCTTCCTAGGATGAAATTGCATGCCCATGACCTCTGCCTTGTGAATCTGTATTACGGAGTCTGCCTCCCTGCCCCTCTGACTTTGAGCTTAGCCAAGTTCCTTGTTTTGACCAACAGAATGTGAGCAGATGTGACAAAGCAGAAGCTTTCTATGTGCTTACAAATAGGCTTGCACTCTTGTACTTCCACCACCTGTAACAATAAGAATATGTCCTAGAATAAGAGACCTGAGGAACGGACCTCCCTGGCTGCAGCCTGCAGCAGAGCTGCCCCAGCTGGTGCCCCATGATGAGCAAAAAAATGAAGTATTTGTTGTTGTGAGACACTGAGATTTGTCAGTTGTCTGTTACATTAGCATTATAGCCAAACCCTGACTTTCTGTGTCAGACTCCTGACCCTCTGGGAGCACAGAGAGTGGGATCTAGCCTCACAGAGGTTGATCTGAGAAGGAGGTGTTGATAACTAAGCTGAGTCATGAAGGATGAGTAAGAGTTGGCCAAGAGAGAGTGGGGTGGGGGCCAGAGGATTGTGGGGAGTTCCAATGGAAGAAGTAAATGCACTCAGATGAGAGAGGAGGCAGTAGGCTTGGAACCGACTCTTTTTTCACTCTAGTTGGCGTGTGGAGTGCAGTACCTTGTTCCTTTGCTTCTCTGAGCCATCTCAGCACCTCTTATGGCTGCCTTTATCATCTTTGTGCTGACTTCTCCTGATTCTACAGCTCCAACTCAGACTTCTCTCAAGCTCCAAGATGCCGTCTCAATGGTGCTCTCAAAGTCAACATGTCAGCATGTCCAATGCTGACCTTCTTAGTCCCCTTAGACCTGTTCTTACTGTGCTCCTCAACTCAGTAACAACCCCTGCCCCGACCCCCATGAGTGTGAAGGCCAGGAAGCATGGCCTCCTCCTGGAGTTACTTAGCTCCCTGCTTAGCTCCACACCCAATAGCTTCTGTCTAGTCTACCCCCTTATCTCTCATATCTGCTCCTGACTTTCCACCCCTCCTTCCACTGTGAATAGCCACAGCGTTAGTGGACATATTGACCTTGTTCCTAATTTTATTGGAAATCCTCTTGTATCACCAATAGTAGGATGAATGTTAGAGACTTCTAATGTAACTTATTTGTTACTTATTTGTAACTTATCAAGCTGAGAATTTCCCTTCTAGTCATAGCTACCAGTTTTTTAAAAATAAGGATTAGGTGTTAATTTTGTAAATCTTTTTTTCCTGAATTGATTGAAATAGTCACATAGTGTTTATTTTTAATCAGTTAACTAAATAGATATTTTGAGTCATTATAAACCATACTTCGTGATAATGTAATATTCCTTTAATTCAATCCTTAACTTTGTAGAGGGCTAGGTTCTGTTACCATTCTTGTGTTGATTTCTCCCAATCAACATCTCCAACTCAGACTTTCTGCATTTATGTTAATGAGGGATATTAGCATATCTCTCTTTCTTTGTAATATTATGTAAAATTATAAGACTTATTTTAGTAATACCATTAAAAACTCATAGAATAGGTTAGAATCTTTTAATCATGTTCTAACAATCCAGAAATTGTATGTGTATGTGTAAGTGGGTAGGTGTATAAGGTTTACAATATGGAAATAATGGTTTTATAGAACTCACTTATTAAATTAACTGGATCTAGGGTTAATTTAATAAGTGATATCTGTAAAACCGTTAAGGAATGGATAATTTCTAGGGTTATATCTTTGATTGCCTCTTCAATTGCTTGCATGGTCTTCTCAGGTACCTTCCTAAACTCTAGTCAATTTGATTTTATCAATCAAATTTAATGTTTTTTTTACTTCATTAATAGAAATTTTTATTAATTTTATTTAGCCTTTTTCTTTCTTTAGCTTATTTTGTTACCTTTCCTAGTTTTCTGTGTTGAAGATTAGCTCATTAATTTTCAATATTTCTGGGTTTCCATTGTATGTACTTAAAGCTATATATTTTCCTGTAAGTACTACTTTGCCCATTCTCCCATTGGTTTTTATTTATGGTGCTTCTACGGCATTTATTTAGAATGGCTTGTAGTATCAAGTTGGCTATCTTACATGGCAAACCATTTCAAATTGTTTTTTGGCTCCCTTTGGACATTTATGTCTTTCACATATACAGGTTAAGTGTCCCTTATCCAAAATGCTTGGGAGCAGAGTGTTTTGAATTATTTATTTATTTTTTCAGATTTTGGAATATTTGCACATACGTAATGAGATATCTTGGGAATGGGACCCAAGTCTCAACATAAAATTCATTTCTGTTCCATACTCCTTACACACATAATCTGGAGGTAATTTTATATAATATTTTTAATAATTTTGTGCATAAAACAAAGTTTTGACTGTGTTTTGACTGTTACTCATCACATGAGGTCAGGCATTGGATTTTCCACTTCTGGTATCATGTCAGTGCTAAAAAATTTTTAGATTTGGGGTCAGTTTGGATTTCAGATTTTTTGATTAGGGATGCTCAACTTGTACAACAGACAAAATAGTTTAAGTTTCCTATTGTGATTTCAACTGAGATTTTATAATTGAGAGTTTATAATTTAATTGGAAAGAATTAATACAATTTCCTAAGAATATACTATATATCTCTACTTGTTTAGATCTCCTTTTATGTCCATCAGTAAATTTTAGTGCTGCTTTTACACGGGTCTTTTGCATCTTATTAAGTTTGTTCTTGCTATTGTGAATGGAGCCTTTCCCCTTTATGTCTTCTAATTGGTTATTAATGATATATAGGATAACTAACAATTTTTACTTGTGACTTTCATATTTTATTACATTATTAAACTTGTCAGAATTAATAGTTATTTGGTTTGTTCTCTTGGATTTTCTAGGTAGGTAATCAAATCACCTGCAAACTATTAACACAAAATAGGTGCTCATTAAATATTTGTTGAATGTCTGTACTTATCTTCCAGGAAGTGGAGACAATCTTATATAATTTAGATGTCCTCTAAGAGCCTTGCCTTATGGAAATCTGTCAATACTCTAAATTTTTTTGTGTGAAATCTTCGTACCCTTGTGATTTATTCTACCACATCGTATAAGCTATATTCTAGCCTTAAATAATTTAGAAGAATCACAACATAAACAATCTAGACACAGCATTCTCACAAATATTGAGCCTTCAACAGCAGATAGTTTCGTATTTCTGAAAGGCCTTCCATATCAAATCTACACATCAAGAGTGGGAGTGGCTCTCTCCTTCCACTTTGTAAAAGGACATTGAGGGAAAGTGCCCTGTCTTCCTCTCTAAAAGCAGAGAAGGACTTCTTGGCTCGCCCTTGCATACTCAGACTCTTCCTACAGAGAATGAGCAGAGAGAGGAAATGCTGAAACTTGCGCTGGCAACACCCATCCAGGAGGACTTGAAAGATTCAAGAAAGACAAACTATCCTCCCAGAAACATATTTGCTTTTTCTATATTCGATTTAAGCCATCCAAACTTTAAAAAAATCAATGCAGTCCAGGGAGAAGAAAGGAGGCAGGAAAATGAGCCCTTTGAAAATTCCTCTAGAGAGCCAACTATAGCCTATTAATATTAACATGCGGTACCTCTACCCTTGGATGCTTTTGGAAAGCCATGGCTGACTATCGGCATCCCTGCTGTGCACGGTCCTTTTTGAATGTTAGGAATAAAACCCACAGCCTCTGAGTCAGGCAGGAAAATGCCCATTTTCCTTTGTGCTCACACTTTCAGAGGAAGCTGCCTCGAGCAGAGAAAAAAAGGAAAATGATGAGAATTCTTAACAACAGGCTGTTCCTTGGCAAGGAAAATCCGTGTTTAAGAATCTTGCAAAGTGAAGGATGAACAGAAGACAATGAAATGAAGCTCAAATCCATCTTGAGAAAGTATATCTTTCTGAGATAGACTCAATTACTGATCCGTCTTAGATGGTGACTTGGCAATTGTTTGTACCTAAAGCAGCACAATGAAAACAGCAAAGAACCTCGGGTCTAAACAGAAAATGACTAGAGGGAAGAAAGACTTCACAAAGTAGGAGAAAAGGAAATAATTGCCTCAGCCATTCCCTTAGATACACAAGACTTCTTACTGGAAATTCAGATTTGGCCTTGAACTTGAAACATTCACCAATAGGCATCCCGAATGGGATGGGACTTACCGAGCAATGCCACGCTTGGCCTTACTGCTCTATATTGAGTCCCCTGAGCCATGCTCCTTGTTGGCACATCCTTGACTGCCATGATCTCCCATTCCCCCTTAACTTGCTAACTTCTGCGAGTCTTCACAATCAGCTGAGATGCCACTTCCTCCAAGGATCCTCTCCTAATCTCACAGCCCCTGCGTCTGTCTCAGCCACAGCACCTATCACAGCAGATTCTAATTGTTCATTTAGTGGTCTGTCTTTTCTCAGTAGACTTCATGTCAGCTGGCATTGAATACTGCTCACCTGATGCAGTGCCTGGTATAATACATGGCAAGAAAACAATAAATATTCATTGAACGAATGAATGAGCAAGGTACATAGACCAGCACAGCATTTCCAGCGCCACTAAGTTACCCTCTTGCCCTTGGGCTGCATTTCTGTTTGAAATGAAAACATTTTCAAGGTGAAATATATTCTTGGAGCCACATTTAATTGGCTGGCTTCCCGACACTAAATCATTTAGCTTCAGGAGGAAGAATTTTTTTTCCCTTGGCAAACATTTCCTAAAGAAAAGTGGATGAGGCAACTGTCAGAAGAAAATGAAGCATTGCTGTGGAGCTGAAGAGATGTCTAAATACTGCCAAAGATGTCCCATGGGCTTGCAGACTCAGGGAGTATCTATAAATATCTATTTTCCACAGTTAGCCTATTAAGACAAAATTATCTTGAAAACACTTTCTAAACATTAAGTCACAAGTGTTTGCTAATAATTCTTTGCCCTTCCTTCCTCTCCTTTCCAATACAATTGGATACAAAGGGTATCCTTCATCTCATGACTCCACTTGACATCTTTGCCCTTCTTTTTCATCTCTGACGAGGGAAGGCAAAATAGTTAAACTTCAGAGTTTGGTTACAAGAATCTTTCACTCTTAAGTCAGGAGCTGCCATAATAAAGTACCACAGACCAAGTGGCTTAAAGAACAGAAATTTATTTTTTCACAGTTCTGGAGGCTGGAAGCCTGAGATCAAGCTGTGGGCAGTGACGGCTTCTGAGATGTCTCCTTGGCTCTGTAGATGTCCACCTTCTCCCTAGGTCTTCATATAGTTCACATGAAGACATAGTCTTCATACACGTCTGTGTCCAAATTTCCTTTTCTTTTTAGGACATCAATTGTGTTAGATTAGGAGCCACTCAAACGACTTCATTTTAACTTAACTACCTCTTTAAAGAACCTAGCTTTAAATACAATCACATTCTGAGATACCTGGGGTTAAGACTTCAACAGATAAATTTGGTTGGGCAGCCATAACAGCAGGATACCATTTATTTCCTCGAACATTTCTGAACAGGAATGGAAGACACAGGATTACAGACTCTTGGACAACTTTTCTTCCAAAGTAGAAAGTGATCATCTCTTGAAAATCCAAGAGAAATGGAACCTGTCCATTCAACATGGGATGATCTCTGGTGGGAAGTCCCAAGATGGGAAAAGGAGTGATTTGATTCTTCTGTGGCTTAAATCACCCCCTCCCTATCTGTGTAGAAATCAGATCACTACAGACTTTCTTGGACTTTTATTCTAGTTTCCCCCTCTACCTTTTCATTTCCCAAGTACCTGAAAACCGAGGACGTGGGTGGGAGTCATCAGGGACTGATGAGGGTGGGTCCTTCCTGCCCTTCCCCAGGACTGGAATGCCTTTGTTATGAGTTCATCACCTTGCTTGGAATTCAGGGCGAGGGTGGAAGGTTGTTCTTAAGGGAGAGAGAACAGGATGAAAAATGGCTTTTGGATGTTACAAACCACATCTGCCCTGACTTTGATTAAACATGAGGCTGACTGCTTTTAGTAGATAAGCAGCATTTAATAAGATAGCCTAAATGTGCCATCACTCTTCACCTAGCCATAGAGATTTTTCTGGGCAGTTGGGAACACAGGCTGTCAGGAACATCACTTACCCTCCTTTTGGAAACAGCAGGAAGACCTGGAAAGAAGGGTTAGAAGTGCCTGGGACAGGACTCTGCAGCAGAAGCCTCTGGTTATTTTCTGTGCCCTGTCTCATTTCCCCCCTATTCTGCTCAGAACATTCTAATTTTCCTTTGGGGAAAAATCCCTGATGTTCTTCCTACTGAGAAATTGCCACGGTTTCTGTCCTTTCCAAAATCATTGGGGTTACTTATTTCCTCCTAATTACCTTGGATTCTGTGAACTAATCATCAATCATGTAACCAAAGGCCTGTTTGACATCTCCACTTAAATATTTAGCAGACACCCCAAACTCCTAATTTAACCTCTGGTCTTTCCCACATACTTGCTGTAGCTACAGCCGTCCCCATCAGCAGATAGCAACTCTGTTCTTCCAGTTACTTGGACAGAAACCTTGGAATCACCTCTCACTCTCTTTCACGTTCCACATGCAACCTACCAGGAAATTCTGTGGGCTCTCCCTTCAAAATTGATTCAGAACCCGACTTCTCCCACTTCCCAGCCACTATCACTTCCTGCAGGATTTGTCTCCTGGCTCCTCCATCACTTCCTACTCTCTGCCCTCCCAGAAGCCAGTGCATCTTCCAAAACACAAATGAGAGTATGCCTGCTGGGTGTGGTGGCTCACACCTGTAATCCCAGCACTTTGGGAGGCTAAAGTCAGTAGATCACTTGAGGTCAGGAATTGGAGACCAGTCTGGGCAACACGATAAAATTCTGCCTCTACCAAAAATACAAAAATTAGCTGGTCGTGGTGGTGTGCACCTGTAATGCCAGCTACTTGGGAGACTGAGGCAGGAGAATTGCTTGAGTCCAGGAGGCAGTGGCTACAGTGAGCTGAGATGGTCACCAGCCTGGGAGACAGAACAAGACTCGGTCTCAAAAAAGAAAATGAGAGGATATCAGTTCTCTGTTCAGACCCTGCAGGCACCTCATTTGATTCAGACTAGGACAGAAAGTCCATGCCATGGCCCACAGGAGCCCACGTGATGTCAGGTCCCTTTCTGCCTCTCTGACATTGTCTGTCACCACTCCCTGTAATTCAATCTGCACCAGCACATTGGCCTTCTTGCTGCTTCTAGAACACACCAGCCTGTGTCTGCCTTCGGGAGCTCTGGCTGACAGCTCTTCACCCAGAGACCGCATAGCTAAGCCCTCACAGCTCAGGTCTCCCCTTCCTGGATGGCTGTCTGGCCACTCAGGCACTCCCACTGCCTTTGCCTGGCTCAGCTATTATTTTTCTCACATATCCTATAGCTCACAGTAATTCCTCACTTAATACCATCCGAAGGTTCCTGGAAACTGCAACTTTCAAGCGAAAGGACATATAATGAAACCTTTTTACCATAGGCTAATTGATGCAAATAAGGGTGATGTTCCTACAACATATTTCTGGTCACAAAAACATCACCAATCTCCTAAATAAGGACCCAAAACACTTCTGATATTAAACATTGAAATAAATGTGATCTATATAGCCATTTAAGAATGATTAAGAAAAACAAATAAGATCATTAGTTACCGAATTTTTAATTTTTTTATTATGACTGCATATGAATTATTTATATTTATGGGGCACATGTGATGTTTTGATGCAGGCATACAATGCATACTGATCAGATCTGAGTAACTGGAGTATCCATCACCTCAGACATTCTTGGTGTTAGGGATATCCCAAGTCTACTCCTTTAGTTATTTTAAATACATTATAAGTTACCTCTTGCTACCACAAATTTCACAAATAATCAAAACTATGGCAGGCTCACTGGACACGTTCATGCCACATCATTTAGCATCATGCCTTTGTGGGATTATCATCAATCTTACAATTTTTTTTTTTTTTTTTTGAGACGGGGTCTCACTCTGTTGCCTAGGCTGGAGTGCAGTGGTGGAATCACTGCTCACTGCAGCCTCCGCCTCCCAGGTTCAAGCAATTCTCCCACCTCAGACTCCCAAGTAGCTGGGATTACAGGCACACCACCATGACCAGCTATGTTTTGCATTTTTGGTAGAGACGGGGTTTCACCATGTTGACCAGGTGATCCAGAACTCCTGACCTCAGGTGGTCCACCCACCTCGGCCTCCCAAAGTGCTGGGATTATAGGCATGAACCACCATGCCCAGCCGACCTTACAAAATTTTTATTTTACAATAATTTATATTCATTCATCCATTCATTCATTTGTTCTTTGATTCGTGTATTTATTTCCCAACCCACTTATTCCAGTTCACAGTTGCAGGTGGCCAGAGCTCATTCCAGCAGCTCAGGGCACAAGGCAGGCACCCACCGTGGACAGGACACCATACCATCTCAGGGCACACTCACCCACACACACTCTCACTTCATCTGGGGTCATTTAGACACACCAGGGAACCTCAGGTGCACAACTTTTCAAATGTGGTAGGAAACACAGTACCTAGAGAAACCCATGCAGACATGGAAAGAATGTGGAAGACTCCACAAAGACAGGGGCCCCAGCCTGGAATTGATTTTTTTAATCAATGTTATAATGAAACTACATTATTTGAGGACCTGCTCTACTTGCTTTTTCTTTATTGCTTACTGAATGCCCATCCACACTTCTCCTTTCCCTTCCCCTTCCTGAACAAGAAACCAATTTCTACATGCACAGAGATCTTTGTTTTGTTCTCTGAAGTATCTTAGCTCCTGGAATTGTGCCTGGCACATATTAGATGTTCAGTAAATCATTGTTAAATGAAAAAATAAGAAGAAAGCCCATATCCTTCCAATGAATCTCTTTTACTTGATTTGGCTCAAATGTGCTACCATTGCTTGAAAGCAAAGCCTCCCAACTGAGAGAGTGCCCTTCTCAGCACACCATGACTCCAAAGAGCCTGCTATACCTTTCTGCATTAAGAAAAGGATCAAAATCAGACAGAAAAAAGAAAAAATACAGACTTTCTAATTGTTTCTATAAGAATTCAGCTTGTCCTTTTGGCCGCCTTTATTAGTGAGGGTTCCCTAGAAGGACAGAACTTAAATGTGTCTGTGTGTGTATGTGTTTGTGTGTTTGTGTTTGTGTGTGTGTTTGTATATGTTATATATACATATATATATGTTAAATGGGATATATATATACACACACACACACACACACACACATATATATATATATATATATATATATATAGGAGTTTATTAAGTGTTAACTCACATGATCACATGGTCCCACAATAGGCTGTCTGCAAGCTGAGGAGGAAGGAGAGCCAGTCCGAGTCCCAAAACGGAGGAACTTGAAGTCCAATGTTCAAGGGCAGGAGGCATCCAGCACAGGACAAAGATGTATGTAGGCTGGGAGACTAAGCCAGTCTCACCTGCCTGCTTTATATTTGCTGGGAGCGGATTAGATTGTGCCCACCAGATTAAGGGTGGGTCTGCCTTCCCCAGCCCACTGACTCAAATGTTAATCTCCTTTGGCAACACCTTCACAGACACACCCAGGAACAATACTTTGCATCCTTTAATCCAATCAGGTTGACAGTATTAACCGTCACTCAACCCTTGTGGGTGTAAATCAGCAGGAAAATCCCTTGATCCAGGGCCAGGACACCCAGCTGTACCTGTAAATCCTGCTGCTTCTGGGGGTGTGGCTTTGGGCATCACTAAGCCTCCCTGGACCTCAGTTTTCTCATCTGTAAAGCAGATCTAAAACCCCAATGCTTCAGGGTTGTTATGAAGATTAAATGAGACCCCCAGTATCTGGGACTCTGAAGAGAAATCCCCGACTCCTTGCAGTCAGAGCAGCTCTGCATTGCAAGCAAGGGCGTAGGCTCTGGGACAGGAAAACCAGTTCAAATCCCACCTTCACCACTTACTGCCACATAGCCAAAGATGTATCACCTAGCCCCTGTTGCCTGGTCTTTAAGAGGGGAACAA
This sequence comes from Saimiri boliviensis, assembly GCF_048565385.1. Lineage (NCBI taxonomy): Eukaryota > Metazoa > Chordata > Mammalia > Primates > Cebidae > Saimiri > Saimiri boliviensis. The sequence goes on from NC_133449.1 coordinate 124,466,204, forward strand.
TTCACGTAGCTTGTGTCTGAGGACAGTCATGGGCATTGACAAGTCCATGCCTGTGTTTTATCCCAGTGCCTGGCACATGCAAAGTGCCCAATAATAATAATTTGTTGTTGCTATTGCAGCAGGCTCAATAAATGTCCTTTCCCTCCTCATGACGAGAGCTTTGGCACCTGAGCCAGATCATTTATTTCTTTTTCTCTTTTGATGCCAATGATGACACATAACTTACCCCAACACGACAGCTCCCTGGGAAGAATTTGATGGGATGACAAAAATGTGTTTCTTGGGCTTTCTACAGCTACAGCCCTGTGGTTCCTGGCTGGGAACTGTCAAAATAAGCCTGAAACATGGGCTTTCTGCCAAGTCATCTTGGAGAGAGAACAACGTAGCATGCACCCCTTCCTTTCTCCATTCACTATCCCGACTCCCACCCAATCCGACCCTTCTGCAGCAACACACTGTGTCAGCCATGCCTGAGTGGTTTGGTAAAACAGGGTTCATTTTAGCTCCCTTTGGCAGCGCACAAGGTGGTGTGGAGAAGGCCTGAGGGTAGAGGTATGTGAAAATGGTTCAGAAATGCCTGGGAGATGCCATCAGTTTGCAGCAGGTGCTAGAAACTAGGATTATGGCTGCTGCGCCCTCGTGACTGACTTTGAGTCATAGCTTGTGAAACCTACATGCTGACCAGGAATCAGAACAACTAAGGACAGACAAGGACACCCATCTACCTTGACTCAGGTCCTTCAGGGTGATCTGAGACGCCAGGGGCAGCAGGTGGCTGCCAAATCTCATTGCCAAGCCAAATTATCATAGCTCCTTTGTCGTTTCTGGTTTTGATATGAATCTTGTAAAACAGAGATGCTCCTGCTCCCTGAGGTCTTGAAGTCAGGAATTTGTAAAAACAATTTTACTTCAAGCTTCCACAAACATACCATTTCCCCTGCCTCTGCTTCCCTGTTGTGAACAGGAAAGCTGTACTATCATATGGTTAACCCTCCACATGAGATAAATTGGTCTCCTTTGAAAGCCACTGTGTTCCATCCATAAATTAACAGCTGTACAGATGTAGACCTCTGACTGACACAGAAATCACTCCTCCAAATCCCCACCATGTACAGCCATTTAGAAACAATTCATTGTATTCCACTGGTCCCCTGTTTCCCTTTGGAGAGGTTTATAGTGGATAAGACTCTTGGGTACGGATGACAGAAACCCAACTGAAATTAACCTAAGCAAGAAAAAAGGCATGCTATTCCCATGATAGAGACACTTGGGGGTAGTCCAGTTTCAGGCACAGCAGGATCCAAGTTTCAAAAAAAAAAAATTTCCAGCCAACTCTGGGGACCCATGCCTATAATCCTAGCACTGTGAGAGGCCAAGGTGGAAGGATGGCTTGAGCCCTGAGTTCAAGACCAGCCTGGGCAAGATGGCTAGACCTTGTCTTTACAAAAAATAAAAATAAATTAGCCAGTCATGGGTGACGTGCGTCTGTGGGCGCCAGCTACCCAGGAAGCAGAGGTGGGCAGATCCCTTGAGCCCAGGCATTTCAGGCTGTGGTGAGCTACGATCACACCACTGTACTCCAGCCTGGCAACAGAGAACCCATCTCACTCTGTGTATATATAACCATTTTACCTACATCTTACATCTTACCTACATCTTACCAGTTTACTCTCCCCAGGAGAGTGAGGTTTGCTTTGCCAATATTTCCAGCAAAAATCTTAGCGAAGGATGGCCATGGCTCTGAGTGGCACTGCCCATATCTCATGCCTACGCAGGCCCGACTTCCATGGCCAGGGGTAAATAATAATACCCTCACATGATCCCTGTGCCAATAGCTGTTATTGTCTACTTTGTGCCAAGCCTTTAACTATATTGTCACACATCTCACAACAAGAGGAAAGATACCTGTTTACTATCCCCATTTTTCAAGTGATGGAACAGGATTAGAGAGGTTAAATAACTTTCCCAAGTTCACATCTCCTAAATGGAGAAACTAAAATTTTGGCCCAGTTCTCCAGGACTCCCTATCAGAGTGCCAAAATGGTCCATCTCCCTGCAGCTGCAGAATAAGTGCCCTGTCTCATAAAATGTGCATTCATTCCATAGATGTTTATTAGGCACTGCTGTGTGCAGTCACAGGTTATGATTGGAAGATTCCTGGGGCATTTGAGCACTGCAGGCACCAGCTTCCTTAAGCCCCACATAGACCCCTTCCGGAAACTGAGCTGCTAATAGTAGCACCCTGGTCTCTTGAGAGACGCATGGCTCATCTGGTAATTCTGGGTAGCAGAACTTTCCTAAAGAAGAAGTCAACATTGGCAACTTCTGCCCAACCTGTTTGACCACTTTCAAAAAGTCTACCATCCAGGTAAGATAAAAATAAAAAGGGGGTCAAAGACCAAGCTTGCTTGGTCCATGTATTTTTTTCTGAATTGAATTTGTTGCCAATACTGAAAAGATAGGACATTTATCTTCACATTCAAAGCCATGTTTCTGGTTTCTCCTAAATATATCAAATGTAGCAGTACCGAAGCCGTATTCTTAGATGGTAAAGGTCAGTGGGAACTGACAAGAAGACTGGCTGCTGCTTTGGGATGGGGCATGTGCCCTCCAGTTTGTCCTAGTCCCCTTCATTCCTTATTGCCTTACCCAAAGGCTGCCTTACTCACTGACTTCACCTGCTGAGTGAACAGCACAAACGAAGTGTGAAAGCACACAAAGAAGAGGCTATGAGTATACAGAGAGAGAAGCAATGCTTTCCCCCGGGGGGAGAAGGAGAAATGAGAAAGAGGTTCCAGCCTCAAAGTAGGAGTAGGGTTTTAAATAGCAAAGTCTCTTCACATGTAGGGTGGATTATTATTGGCAGAACGGAGCAGTGTGGGGAAGGGATTTGCCAAGGTGAGTGGTGGGCATGAGGAAAGCTGCAGGCAGAACATTCACCTGGTGCTCGGGGAGCCCCGCCTGCAGAAGGAATGTCAGGAGGTCACATCCTGGAGAATGGGTAAGATGAAAGACCAGCTGGACTGGATTCTGCAGCAGCCTCACCAGCCCACTGGGGCCTCCAAACACACATGCACATGCACACACACAGACACCCAACACACACAGAAGGTCATGGGTCCAGAGGTGCACTAGAGCCCATGTGGCACCAGAAACCTCCAAGTGGGCCTGGGGCTGGGGAGCCGTGCTCCAGACTCAGCCACATCTTGTGTTTCCTGTGAATGTGATTGTATCCTCTGCCAGCCCAGTGGGGCTGGATCTTGACCCATCCTGCTGGAGTCAGGGTCTCTCACTGCTCCACCCAGTCTCTTTAACACCTGCCACCCCGGCTGCTCCTAAGCCAGCCTCCTCTCAGAACAGGAGCGTGTCCCCAGCTGATTCTGGGTCCCAGGGTTCTTTGTTGCCCTTCTTGGGCCGGAGCCAGTGAGGCGCATGAAGGGAGGGCAGGGAAGAAACAACCAACGTGACCAGCACACCTGGTGCTTCCTCCAGCCCCGCTTTGAAGGTTGACATCATTATCCTGACTCTGCAAGGAAGAGCCTGAAGCCCACAGAGGTTGATGATTGACTGTGGATAAAGCCTCTCAGCATCCATCTCATCCTCTGTAGAATTAGGATCATGTACAAGTCTCCCCAGTTTTTTGTAAAATTTAGAAATAGTGCGTAAAGTGCTGGCCTGGTGCCTTGTATGCATTCATTAGTTAAATATAATTAGTGAGAATCTGTTATACGCCAGGCACAGTGCTTGGCACTAAGTTACAACACTCAACAAGGCAGACACAGTTTCTGCCTGTAGAGAGTGACAGTCAGGGGTGTGAGTGTGTGCGTGTGTGTGTTTTGAAATTCTGTGTGTGTGTGTATGTTGGGGTTGTGTGTGTGTGCTGTGTGTGTGTGTTTTGGGCTGGGGTTGTGTGGGTGTGTTGGGTATGTGTGTGTTGAGTGTGTGTGTTAGAATTCTGTGTGTTTGCTGGGTGTGTATGTGTTGGGGGTGTGCATGTGTGTTGTGTGTGTGCTGGGCATGTGTGTATTGAAATTTTGTGTGTGTGCTGGATGTGTGTGTGTTGAGATTGTGTGTTGGGCTTGTTTGTGTGTATGTTGGGATTCTGTGTGGTGTGTGTGGTATGTGTTGGGGATGTGTACATGTGTTGGGTATGTGTGTGTTGGCTCTGTGTGTTGGGTGTGTGTTGCGGTTGTGTGTGTGTTGAGATTGTATGTGTTGGGGTTGTGTGTGTGCTGGAAGTGGATGTGTATTGAGGCTATGTGTGTGTGTTGGAATTCTGTGTGTGTTGTGGGTGTGCTTCTGTGTTGGAGAGGTGTGTGCATTGGAGGCATGTGTGTGTTGTTGGAGTGGTGTGTGTGTGCTGAGTGTGTGTGTGTTGGAATTCTGTGTGTGTGTTGGGGGTGCATGTGTGTTGGGTTGTGTGTGTGCGTTGGACTTGTGTGTATTTAGGGCTGTGTGTGTGTGCATTGGAGGTGTGTGTTGGGGTTGTGTGTGTGCATTGGACTTGTGTGTATTTAGGGTTGTGTGCGTGTGTGCATTGGAGGTGTGTGTTGGGGTTGTATGTGTGTGTGTTTGTGTGCTGGAGTTGGAGAAGTGAAGGGAATAAGTGACCACATACAACACAATGCAAAAGTGGATGCCACGGAGTTTTTCGGGAGAATAGCAGCCAGTCCCAGGGATAATAATGGATTTGGGAGTTCTGGGAGGATGTGCCATCTCCACGTGTTTACAAAACAAAGAAATTCAGTGTGGCTGCACCAACAACATGCCTTGGGGAAAGGAGAGAAAGGAGGACAAAGAGGAGTGTGGGGTTAGATGGGGCCAGGTCAGGCAGGACCTCACCACCGTGTGAAGGGGGCTGCTTTTCATTCCAAGGGCTCCGGAGAGTACTGTGGGGGGAGGAAATGAAGAGAGACAGGGCGTTCCATGCAGTAACCTCCCAGCTGGTCCTTTGGCCCGCCACAGTTTATCCCAACTCAGCAAGCAAAGCAATTCTGTTAAAACACGCACTGGATGACACCACGCCTCTCTGCTCAGCACCCTCCAGGGGCTCCCTGTTTACCTCTGCGTAAAGGCCGAAGTCCTCACAAGACCCTGAGTGGCATGGCTATTACCTTGCTGCTCATTTCAGGCAACCCCACTCACCAATCTGCTAAATGAGATGACCCCATCCAAAGTGGCCTGGCTGCTCCTGGAACAACAGGCTTCCAACTTAGGGCTGAGATGGAACAGGGACCCCTATTAGGGCCTGCTGCACACCCCACTGCCACTACCCAGTTATGAAAATAAAGGAAAAATGTTTAATTCCTTCCAGGGAGAGTCCAGGCACCTAGCTAGCTCTGAGAAGTAAAGAAGCCACCTGAGAAGGAAGGAGAAACGCAGATAGACGCCCTCCAAATGGATCCGCTGGCACACAGACCTCAGACCAGGGGAAGCCAAGACAAAATTCTGACTGCCTATTCTTTGTTCTCAATTTCCAGAAGTCATGCCCATGGGCCAAATCTTACCATTCCTTTCTGCTGACCCCAAGAATTTAAGGAAAACTTTCCTTCCTTAACCAATCACAAATCAGAGAGTTTGAACCCACCTATGACCTATTAGCCGCATTATTTCAGATATCCCACCTTTTTAAGCCACACCAATGTGTAACCTCCATGTACTCATTTATGATTTTACCTGAAACTTCTGCTTTCCTGAAATTTTTCCCTGTCTTAAAAAACCCTTGCATGCAAGCCATCAGGGAGGTCAGATCTTACGTGTGAGCTGCCTGATTCTCCTTGCTTGGCGTCCTGCAAACAAATACCCCTCTTTGTTGCACTGCAAACCCTCAGTGTGGACATTTGGCTTTACTGCACCAACTGAGCAGAATCCATTCAGCTCCCCTCTGGCTGAGCCTCTAGAGGGAATGCTCTCTTCTTCCCTCATCACCTTTTCATCTTTGCCCAGATTTTACATTCCCAAGGAAACTTACCCTGACACCTACTTTTTACTCAAAATTGCTCCCCACGGTACTCCTAATCCCTCCTTTTTTGTATCTTGCTTTCCTTTTTCTATAACCCTTATCTTCTAACATATTGTCCATGCCCTCTGGACAAAGCCCACCGGGAACACATACACAGGTGGACATGTTCAATTTCCCACTGTGCCAGTGAAGAAGATCAATCACATACCAGGAGACCTGAGGGTCCCTCCCGCATTGCAGTCACTGCAGCATGCAGCGGCACCTGTGCTCCTGGCAGTCCTTGCCTAGAGAACATCGACATCCTATGTACATTACTTGTTTGCTATATTTTTCTTCTTGTCTTCACCTTCTAGCTTCATGGAGGTAGGAATGTTCTGACTGTTTTGTTAATTGATCCCAATGCCTAGAACTATAATACACAGTAGAAGCCCAATTTATGTCATTTGCTGAGATGGGGAAGCCTGGAAGATGAGCAGGTTTGCAGGCTAGGGCAGAATTAGTGGGGGAATTGATAAGCTTGAGCTGTCTACAGCCTCAGAATCATTAGCTCAACTTCCTATGTCACCCTCACCCACCGCTCAGCAGTGACTACAGCCCTGCCTCTTCCCCCAACCCCTAAGACACGCCTCAGCCCTCAGTGAGCCCCTCAGAGGCAGCACTGGCAGCACCATTAAAACACACCCCAGGTGCCGCTCTAAACACAGATTATCTTACCCGGTCAGCACTCCTGTGATTTTAGAGATGAGGAAACTGGGCCAGGCAAGGCAGTTCACACCTATAATTCTAGCATTTGTGGAGGTTCAGGAGGGAGGATCATTTGAGGTCAGGAGTTCAAGCCCAACCTGGGCAACATAGCAAGGCCCTGCCTCTCCAAAAAAAGTTTTTTAATGTAAAAAATATGTTTTCAGAGGTGAGGAAACTGAGCACAAGAAGAATAAGTAAGTTTTGAACAGCTGAGCTGGAATTTGAATATAAGTTGTCCAACCCCAGGGCCTAAACCACTCAGAGCATTTTATGGCCATCGATTTAGATACCAAAGAAGGGAGGTGGGGTGAGGAAGTGCGGCAACACCAAAGCAAACTTGATTTCAGGTGTAGCAAGAGGAGATAGCCTGTTAGGAGGAGGCCGTTTGTGGCAAATACTGCTCTGTGTCTCATGGGAAACCCCACAGGCTGCCCAAAGCCCTCACAGATGCCCCCCCCCCCATTCAGGCCTGACTCGCCACATTGAGTCAGAAGGGTCTGGTACCTTTGACACAATACATCAACCAGCATTCATAAAAATGAAAAAGGAGCCACGCCCGGCCCTTTTCCCCCACCAAAGGAGAGCAGCAGAGATCTGAAAAACAGGGTTATTAACTCCACCAGGCTCTCAGGTTGCCATGGATACTACCGACCAGCATGACGCCTCTTCTGCCCCTTGGTTCTGAGGCTGCGTGTGCTCTTCAGCCCTGGCTCATGCTGGCAGGGAGGTTTTTCTCCTCACTTCCCCAAAACTGATCCTAAAAGCACAAAAGGCATTTGAGGACTCAGAACTGGGGAGAGCTCATTCTACCCCGTCATCTTTTTAAAAACTACATTCGTTCCATCTCTTTTGCACATCATGTCAGCTGTATTCATGTTAATGGGAGCTTGTGTGTGTGTGAGGACCACACACAAGCTTAGAAGTTATGTATTTACACTACAACTTACGATTAAACACCTTGGAGGTCTGAAGAGAGGGAACTAGGAGGCAAATTAAAGAGTTCCTTTTTTTCTTTTTTAAGGCGGTCTCACTCTGTTGCCCAGGCTGGAGTGCAGTGGTGCAATCATAGCTCACTGCAGCCTCCAGTTCCTGAGATCAAGTGATCTTCCCACAGGCACGTGCAACTGTGCCCAGCCCAATGAGCCCTTGTGTCTGTGAATATGTCTATTATGACATATGGTCACTGGTGATCTTGACAGCTTTATTAAAATTACATTTATCAGTCTAGTAACATGAAACCTAAACTTTGTCACTAAAGTGAAGTATACCCGTATACCCATATACATATACCCATATACCCATATACATATACCCGTATACCCATATACATATACCCGTATACCCATATACATATACCCGTATACCCATATACCTCCAATCCCATTGCCCAAGGGATTGATCTCTGTGTCCAGACTCAAGCTCTGACAAAAAACTGTGCCAGTCACTAACATTCTCAATAAACATTGATCGGATAATCATATTTGCAAACTGCTTTTAACTTTTCAAATACTTATCCCATTTGAGCTTTACAACTACATGAAATCAACAGTAAGTAACAACGGTCCAACTCAGGCCAAAATCAGTAATATGAATGATAATCATTTTTAAACGCTACAGTGGAAACATACTTGAAATGCACAATCCAAAGTAGATGAATGGCTGGACAGAATGCTTGGGTTTGATAAATTTCAAAGGTCCTTTTATCCCCCCAAATTCTATGTTTTTATATTGATTTTCTAAGCATTTTTCAGATACTCTAAAATGAAGATAAGTTAACATTCATCAGCTAAGATCAATTTAAGGTTAAGCTCTGCAGCAACTCAGAACCGAGCCGAAGTATATCAGTCAGGGGCTAGTGCATGCTGTGGCAGCAAACATCACTACAATCTCAGGGCTTAAAACTACAGAGTTTTATCTCTTGCTTACATGATATGGGTACCACACATGAGCTGGGGGCTTTGTGCCTGAATCGCCATTGACATTGTCCTCTTTGTTGTTCTCCTTCAGGGCCCAGTGAACAGAGAGCCCCTGGACATTGCCCAAGGGAAAGGAGAGAGCCCAGCAAAGCACACCCGGTATCTGAGGCTTTTCATGTATCATTGCGTGAAAGGAAGTCACGTGGGCCAAGGAGAGGAAGCAGGTGTCGTCAGAGCAGTTCCACGGTCCTCTAGGTGTTGTACAGGCCAGGCATGGAAAGTCAACACCAGGACAAAAGTGTGCCAAATTGCAGGGTCTTTATTGCCAGCGGCCATGGAGGACTCACGTCTCTCCAACCCGTGGCCCCGAAAGGAGGGTGTCAAACCCTTTATACCTGTACAAATCACCTTGGGAGTGAGGGTGAGGGGTGGTGGTGGGGGTGAGGGGCTTCAGACATTCCAAGGGCTAGTGGATTCTGTAAATCATCTTCTGGGTGGAGATGAGGGTGAGGGGGTTCCAGACATTCCAGTGGATTCCTGGGCCAAGATGAAGGTGAGGGGCTGCAGACATTCCGAGGGCCAGGTTTTGCCATTCTGGTTGTTACTTAAGTGGTTCACAAAAGTCAAGATTAGTATTTGTTTACACGTTGTCTGGGTAGGGTGGCAATTACGATCCTTAATTACTTATTCACATTTGGGTTATAAAGAGCAGTTTCAACAGAAAGCTGAGGTATGGTTGAGGTATGCAGTTTTATGGGGCTTTTTACCATGTCACATAGGCACAGTAGCAGGCATGCTCATCTGTCCTTCTCTCCTTTTAGACAGTAAGCTACCCAAAGTCAGTCTCCATGGGTTTTTTCCTTATATGCAAACTATCACATGACAGGTGTGCCAGATAGCAATAACTCAGATGTGAAAGACCCTACAGTCCAAGAATGTTGGTTCAGAGCTCCAAACTAAGGAAATCAGGAGCAGCCAACCCAGAGGTTTACTCCTTATCTGTAGAGCATAGCTGAACGCCTGGCCCGTTTCTTGGAACAGGATGTGCGAGGAACCGAGGCCCTTTGTTTGAGCTAGGTGGAGGTGGTCAGGTGGAGGTGGCCAGGCAGAGGTTGCTAAGTGAAGATTGCTATATGAACTGCATGCTTTTCACAAAAGGTAGCAGTTACCCCATCCAGCCAGCCACTTGTGGACTCCCTGTATGTTTAAGTTCCCCAATAAAACTTACGTCTTGCTCACTGTCCCTGGGTCTTTCCTTCAGCCTCTCAGACATGGTGCCCTCTCTGGGTTTGGACTCAGTGGGAGTACTACTCCACAATTACAATGCCCAGAAAATGCCCACCTTTCTTTCTGACACTCAGTAAACATCTGCCATCAGCAATGATTGAATTTTTAACATCTTTACCCTCTGAGGAACAGCAGCTCTTTTCTACCTGTGACACCTTTACTTTACTGGCTCAAGGACAGTGTTCAGGGTGAGTCTTAGAAACTGTGGCACAAAAGCCTGTTGTTTTCCTTGCCCAGGGGAGATTTGAGGCTCAGCAGTAGGACGTTCTCTCTTTCAACCTGAAGCTTTGTTATTGTGTCTCTAAAGCAGGGAGCAGGGAAAGAGGGAATCACTTAAGGACCCTGGGGCTCCTGTGGAATTTCTGCAAGAGAGAGGTGATAAATAAAGACTTAGTGGAGCAGGACAACTGGGAGGGAGGTAGATAGCGATTAGCCATCTGAATAGAAGGGAAAAGGAGGCTTCAAAGAAACCCTAAGGCTTGTTTTCAAGGCAAAGATCTCATCTCATTCCTGTGGCTCCCTAACTCCCTGTGTGCCTACCCTGCACAGTTGTCTTTGAGTCTGTGTCTTGCAGTGATGCATGAGGCCAAACCCCCTCCCCAGAGGCCATTGAGCCAGATGATTCATGCTGAACAACCTAGTACATTCTAACACAGCCTTCTGTGAAAGGTGGCTTGGCTCCAAAGCTGCAAAATACAAAGCCTTTCGCAGCACCAGCCAAACAGGTACATAAATGAATCAATACTCAAGCACTCAGCACATTCACGCATATTTACTACGGGAACATGCTGGACCAGGCCCAATACCTGGGCTCCTAACTGTGCTAGTCAATATCACTTGTCAATTAAAACCTAAAGGAGTTTTATCACTCACCCTGACACCCCAGACTCCTGGCTCATAAAATGGATTTCAAGTCAGGGTAAATAGCTTGCTTTGCCCAACAGCTGTGTTCCTGAAAAGTTTCTTGTAAATCAAATCCTCTTTTAAAATGCATGAAACTTTCTGTTTAAAAGGAACCCTGTGATTAATCCCTTTGTAAGGCAAAACATCTTCCTGTAATATAAAAAATACAACTACCACCTGCCCCATCTCGTTCTTCCTCCCCTTGCCACCCCCTTCTCCTAGTGGCCACATGCCCACATCCACTCCATTCCATAGGTCAGCGTTAGGTGCAAATACCATTTCTAAAGAGGATTCACATTTTTGTGACTTGGAAGCAAACCAAAGACTCATCTTTTTAATATGTATCTTACAAATATCCTGGTTGAAAAGCCTGCAGAATATACATCACTTGTTTGCAGATACCACAATACACAATCACCAGAAATGCTGATGAGCTTGGCTATGAAAGGAATGAGCTGATGTTCTCTGAGAGGATGGCTCATCATCCCTCACTCAAAGGAAAATCGAAGGCAACATCTTGGAAGGCAGGTGGAGACACGATTAAGGACGCCTTTACTTCCCCTCCCCAGCTCACGCCACTGCTTCCTGCTAGTGAAGATTGAAAAGCAGAATGAATCATGGAAAATACCATTCTCCGAATGTCATTGGGAACATCAGTCTATACTTTTGTCTAAAAGTGAGACAAAAGACTAGCCCCGTGTTTCTCCTTCTTCCAGCATTTCAGATTTTTGCCATGCCCGTGAGCCACATGTAGCATTACTTACTCGGTTTTAGTGAAATTGACTTCTTACCTAGCATGGGAAGAAGAGAACTTACCTCACATGAGAATGTGAAGGCCAAGAAAGAGCTTCTCCCTTGGCCCTCTGAAGGTCTGCTGAAAAAATAACTCACAAAAGGCAGATGAGTGGGAGAAAAGGCAGACAAATGTGTGTCATGTATATACATGGGAGACTACAGAATGATGATCCAGTTCCTGGTGAGTTTCCAAAGCTTGCACACCATCTCAAGGTTACATAAAGAATGCATGCTCCGAGCATGACCCAAAACAGGTTAGGCTGGTAGATCAAGTTTAGTACCAAGGCAGGTTATGAGATGGGGAGAGGAAGGGGCCTGGCTACAAAAGGGGGTCTCGTTATGCCACCTCTTGGGTGGCAGCCCTCAAGAGAATAGATGGTAAATATCCCCTTTCTGACCTTTAAAGGGTCAGACTCTCAATCTTCCCTAGATCCAGGAACAGCCTAGAAAGGGAAGGCCTGGCCGTATCCTTGGAGATTCTCTACAGATGCAAATTTCCCCCACGTAAGACAGCTTTCAAGCCACTTCTGTCTGTTTGCACTGCAGCAGCCATTTCAAAATATGTCAAAGAAATAGAGTTTGGGGTAAAATATCTCTATGTCCTTCAAGAAGCAATGAGATCCATGAACTCACAGGTTTGAAATGTAGTTATATCTTTTTTAGAACACATTAGTATGAGTTTATAACTGAAACCACCTTTGGAAACATTGTAATTGTGAGAAAATTATGACGGTGAATGAGATCTGATCTAACTCACTTCTATCTTGCCTTTAACCTCCAAACTGCCCTTAATTATTTCTGGGCCTGGCCCAAGGTAACTTTGGGAGACATTCAGTGTATACTTCAAATGGTAATAGCCCTTCCCCAAAACTCAGCGGCTTTTGTAAAGCTAATGAAAGCAACACGCCAGGTCAGGAGGATGCGAGGAGCCTGAGTTCTGCTAACATGCCAATGTAAAGGATTACCAACCATTATACTGGAGGTCACAAGACTTGCAACTTCCGCAGTTATCCCTGCAGATAACATCACTCTTATAGAACCTAAGATTGGCCTTTTAAGATGTCTTTTCAGGCTTTTACATTTCTGACAACAGATGGCTCCACCTGGACCTACCAAGGGGTCCCATGGTCCCACCCAGAAGCAGACTAAGCATGCAGGAGGACCACTTCCCACACCCCTATGATGGCATCCCCAACCAATCAACACCACCCATGCCCTGGTCTGCCAAACTATCCTTGAAAAACTCTCGTCTCCACATTTTTAGGGAGACTGATTTGAGTAAAAAATTCCAGTCTTCCATTCAGCCAACTCTGCTCGAATTAAACTCTTTCTCTAATGCAATTCTCCTGTCTTGATAAGTCAGCTCTACCTGACCAGCAGGCAAAATTAACCCATTGAGAGATTATATAACTACTTAAAAATGGGTTCATCCAGATGCTACCTAAAGTCATTCTGTGGGCTACTATTGATACACGTATACTACGCTTTGCCACCACACTTTGACTGGACAAGGTAGCCTCACTAAATATGATTGAGCCATGCTAGTCCCAATTCCCTTACCATTGTTTGCATATCTGTGCCTGCATTCATTCAATGAACATTGGTATCTACTATGTATGGGCATTGTACAGGGCATGAGTGAGGAGAGAGGAGAGCCTCTGTGCCTTTGAGAACTTACAGTTTGGTGAAGGAGGCTGGGCGCGGTGGCTTGTGCCTGTAATCCTAGCACTTTGGAAGGCCGAGGCAGGCAGATCACCTGAGGTCGGGAGTTCGAGACCAGCCTAACCATCATGGAGAAATCCCATCTCTATTAAAAATACAAAAAATTAGCCAGATGTGGTGGTGCATGCCTGTAATCCCAGCTACTCAGGAAGCTGAGGCAGGAGAACCACTTGAATTGGGGAGGCGAAGGTTGTGGTGAGCCAAGATCAGCCATTGCACTCCAGCCTGGGCAACAGAGAGAAACTCCATGTTAAAAAGAGAGAGAGAGAGAGAGAGAGAGAGAGAGAGAGAGAGAGAGTTGTGATGTAGCATGTCGTGCAACAAACTGGAGGAGCACAGAAGAGAAATGAACTCTCTTTCAGGAACAGGAACTTGAAAGACAGCACTGGCTGAGCTTAGAAGGGTGAGTGAGATTCACTCTGATGAGGAGGGTGAAGAGAAGACATTCCAGAAAAGAAAGCAGTGGTGTACAAAGGCTCAGAGGTATGTGACAGCAAGATGCAGGCAGAAGGGATGGGTACTCTGGGTGGTAGGAGAGGGGGCAGTTTTTAAAAATAAAATTACAGGGGTCTTTTGTGTAGGCCTGGTGATAATGTCCTCAAGGTTAATCCATAATGTTGCATGTAACAGACTTCCTTCCCTCTTAAGTCTGAATGATATTCTATTACAAGTTGTTAGAGATTAAATTGTGCCCTCACCCAAGTGTAGAAGCCTTAATCCTCAATGTAATTACATTTGGAGATAGAGCCTTTACAGAGGTAATTAGGGTTACATGAAGTCATAAGTGTAGAGCTCTAATGACTGTTGTCCCTACAAGAAAAGGAAGAGGCACGAGAGAGGCACTTACACAGAGAAGGGGTGAATGGGAGGACACCAACCCTGCCACACCTTGATCTTGGACTTGCAGCATCCACAGCTGTAAGAGAATACATTTCTGTTGTTTAAGGCACCCAGTTTGTGATATTTGGTTATGGTAGCACTAACAAATTAATAAATACGTATATTTGACATTTTGTTTATCTATTCATCTTTCAATGGACATGGGGGTTGCTTCCACCTTGGGGCTGTTGGGAATCATGCTGCTATGAACACATGTGTGCAAAGATCTCTTCAAGACTTTGCTTCCAATTCTTTTGGATATATATCGAGAAGTGGAATTGCTGAATCATATGGTACTTCTATTTCTAATTTTCTTGAGGAAGTTTCATACTGTTTTCCATAGCAGCTGTGCCATTTTACATGCACAGCAGCAGTGCACAAAGATTCCTATTTCTTCACATCCTCACTCACACTTGTTTTCTGTGTGTTTTGTTTTGTCTTTTTTTTTTTTTTTTTTTTTTGATAGGAGCCATTCTAATTGGTGTGAAGTGGTATCACATTGTACTTTTTCTTTGCATTTCCCTAATGATCAGTGATATTGGACATCTTTTCATGTGCTTATTGAACATCTGTAAATCTTTGGAGATTCAATGTCTATTCAAGTCCTTTGCACATTACTGAATTGTATTGTTTGCGTTTTTTTGTTGAGTTTTAGGAGTTCTCTATATATAATGGATAGTAATCCATTATCAGATGATATGGCTATAGATATATATGATTTGCAAAGATTTCTCTCATTCTATTGGTTGCTTCTTTATTCTATTTGTATTGTCTTTTGATGCACAAGTTTTAAAAACTTTCATGAAGCCAAATTTGTCTATTTTTTCTTTTCTTGCCTGTGCTTTTGAGGTTATTTCCAAGAAATCATGGCCAGATCGAATGTCATGAAGTGAAGATTTTGCCCTGTGTTTCCTTCTAAGAGTCTTATATTTAGATCTTTTATCCATTTTGAGTTAATGATTATGTATGGTGTTAGGTAAAGGTCCAGCTTTATTCTTTTGCATATAGACATCCAGTTTTCTCAGCACAATTTGTTGATGGTCTTGGCACCCTTGTCAAAATCATCTGACTAGTTTATTTCTGGGCTTTCTGTTTTATTACATTGGTTTATATGTCTGTTTTTATGCTAGTATCACACTGTTTTAATTATTATAGCTTTTTCATTTTTTTGAAACAGAGTCTCAC
The DNA here is from genome assembly GCF_048565385.1 of Saimiri boliviensis. Classification (NCBI taxonomy): domain Eukaryota; kingdom Metazoa; phylum Chordata; class Mammalia; order Primates; family Cebidae; genus Saimiri; species Saimiri boliviensis. Next base: position 124,481,597 of record NC_133449.1, read on the forward strand.
TCTGTCACCCAGGCTGGAGTAAGGTGGTATAATTATGGGTCACTGCATCCTCTACATTCCTGGGCTCAGGTGATACTCCCACCTCAACCTCCTGAGCAGCAGAGACACAGGCACACACCACCATGCCCAGCTAATGCTTATATATTTTTCTTTTTTCTTTCTTTCTTTCTTTTCTTTTCTTTTCTTTTCTTTTCTTTTCTTTTCTTTTCTTTTCTTTCTTTGTTTTCTGTAGAGATGGGATTTCGCCATGTTGCCCAGGCCAATCTGGAACTCTTGAGCTCAAGTGATTCTCCCACCTCAGCCATCCTGCTGGGATTATAGGCATGAAACAACAAACCTAGCCAATTATTATAATTGTTTAGTAAGTTTTGAAATTAGGAAATATTAATCTTCCAGCTGAGTTCTTATTTTTAGGATTGCTATGACTACCCAGAATCCCTTGAAATTTCATGCAAATTTTGGAATATATTTTTCTGTTTCTGAAAAAAAAATTATTGAGATTTTGATAGGAATTTCATTGCATCTGTAGATCATCTGGAGTAGGGTAACATTTTTAAAACATTAAGTCTTCCGATCCTTGAACATGTTATATATTTCCCTTTATGTCTTCTTCCATTTATTTCAACCATGTTTTATAGTTTATAACATGAAAGTCTTTCACCTTCCTGGTTAATTCTTAATTTTTTTATGCTATTGTAAATTGAATTGTTCTTGTAATTTCATTTTCATATTATTCATTGTTCACACACAGAAATGCAATTAATTTTTTTGTGTTGACTTTGTATCCTACTACTTTACTGAATTTGATTATTAGTTCTAACAGGTTTTTTGTATGAAATCTTTAAGGTTTTCTACATATAAGATACAATCTGTCAACAGAGATCATTTTACTTCTTCTTTCCCAGTTTGGATTTTTTCTCACCCATTGTTCTGACTAGAACTTCCAGAACTATATTGAATAGAAGTGGCAAAAGTGGGTACCCTGGCCTTGCTCCTGAACTTAGAGGAAAAGCTTTCACTCTTTTGCCATTGAGTATCGTGCTCATGGTGAATTTTTCATAAGTGGCTTTTATTATGTTGAGGTAGTTTTCTTCTACTTTTAGTTTATTTAATGTGTTTTGTAGCTATTTTTATGCTTTGTCTTTAAATTCTATGCAATAATTTAATTTCTATGTAAGAATTTAAAGTAGATTTATGCACCGAAATTACAATGACACAGGTTTCTATATTTGTTCATATATTTACCTTTACCAGGGAACTTTATACTTGCACATGTCTTCACAGTGCTGTTTAGTGTCTTTTCATATCAACTTAGCAGACTCATTAGCATTTACTGTAGGGCAGGTTTAGTGGTCTACTTCCTCAGCTTTTGTTTATTGGGGAAAATCCTAATTTCTCCTTTATTTTTGAAGGACAGATGTTGCCTTTTGATTATTCTTAGTTGACAGGCTTTTTCCCCCCAGCAGTTTGAATCTCACTGCCTTCCTATAAGGTTTCTGCTGAGAAATACATTGATAATCCTATGGAAGCTCCCTTGTACATCGTGAGCTACTTTTCTCTTGCTGCTGCTTTCAAGATTCCCTCTTTGTGATTCAACTGTGGCAATTTGATTAAAATGTGTCTCAGTGTGGGTCTGTCTCAACTTATCCTAGTTGGAATTTGTTGAGCTTCCTGAATTTGTTATTTTCTTTTTTAAGATAGGGTTGCACTCTGTTACCTAAGCTGGAGTACAGGGGTGAAATCATAGCTCACTGCAGCCTCAACCCTCCAGGCTCAAATGATCTTCCTGACTTGGCCTCCTAAGTATCTGGGACCACAGGCATGCACCACTATACCTGGTTAATTGTTGTATTTTTTGTGTTTGTAGAGATGGGGGTCTCACAATGTTCCCCAGGCTGGTCTCCAACTCCTGGGTTCAAGCATTCCACCAACCTCAGTTTCTCAAAGTGCTGGGATAACAAGGAATTGCTTATCCATTTATTTCCTCAAATTTGGGAAGTTTTCAGCCATCATTTTTTTCAAATAAGTTTCTCCGTTTTCTCTCTCTTTGCCTTCTAGAAGTCTCATAATGCCTGTATTGGTCCACTTGGTGTTATCTCATAACTTCCTTAAGCTCTCTTTACTTTTCTTCTTTCTTTTTTTTGTGATTTGTTGTTGGTCTTATAATTTGACAATTTCAAATGACCTGTCCTCAAGTTCACTGATTGTTTTCTTCTGCTTAACTAAGTCTGATATTGAACCCCGCTAGTGAACTTTTCAATTCAGTTACTGTGTTTTTCTGCTCCAGAATTTCTTAGCTCTTCTTCATAGTTTCTACCTCTTTGTTGATATTCCTAGTCTATTCATGCATCCTTTTCCTGATTTCATCTCACTGTCTATCTTATGTTTCCTTTTGTGTGGCTGAAGACATCTAAAACTACTGAAAGTTATTTTAAATGCTTTGTCAGGTGATACAGATATCTGAAAGTCTTTAGTGCTCATTTCCAGAGATTAATCCATTCCTTTGATTGAGTCATGTTTTCCTGTTTCTTTTTGTGCCTTGTGATCTTTGGCTGATATTTAGGGATTTGAATAAAAAGCTACCTCTCCCAGTCTTTCTGGACTGGCTTTGTGCAGAAAAGTACCTTCAAAAATGAGTCTGGCTAGAAGTTCTGAGACCTAGACCTCTCAAACATTTTCTTAGCATATGGCTTTTTTGTACTTGTGAGTATGTTTTTCATTCCAGTATATATGGCTGATTTCAACTGTCTTAATTTCCCTTATAAACTTGACCCTGCTTTTCTCAGGAGCTTTTGGTTTCCATTTCTATTATATCCCTGTGACCATAATCTCTTGCTTCCCTAATGCCTGTCAGTGGAAATTTCAGACTCCTGCTGCTGACACTGCTAAACCTGCAGTGTTTGCCTCTGTTTTCACAGGGGGCTCCCATCTAGTATCTAAGCTATCCTTGATATCTAAACTGTTTCCATTAGCACTCCAAGTTAGGAAAACCAGAAACCAGTCCCTCAGGCAGCCCCCAATAAGCCAGAATGTTGAATGCAAGTTCCACTCTTCTTCCTATCCCAAGGAGGAGCCAGTAATTGGGAGGCTTCCTCCCAGTGGTGCTACACTGCACTGGGTAGGAAGAGAAGCTAGGGTGAGCAAAATGTCTTCAACTTTTCTACACTTTTCAGCTTTTTTTTTCTTGGTTGACTGGGTCCTAGAGCTTCCAAAATGGTTTCCAGAATACTCACAAACATATTTTCATTCATATATTGCTATTATTTCAGGATTTCCATAAGGGAATAAGGGTATTGAGCTTCTTAGTCCACCATCTTGCTGATGTCACCAATTGATTTTTGACAGAGGTAAAAAAGGTAATTCAATGCATAAATCATAGTTCTTTGATTGAATTATAGGCCAAATTGTAAAACCTAAAATTATCAAACTTCTAGAAGAAGTCTTAGAAGAAAATTTTTGTGACCTTGGTTATACAAAGATTTTTTATATGTGATACCAAAATCATGATCCATATAAATTGTTTTGATAAACTGGACTTTATCAAATTTAAAACTTCTGCTCTTCAAATGATTTTATTAAAAGGAAAAGACATTTAAGATGGTAAATTTTATGTCGTATGTATTTTACCTTAATAGAAAAATTGAGGAAACAGAAAAAGTCAAGCCATGAACTGGGAAGGTATAGATTAGATTGGAGTAATATATCAATTTTAATTTTCTGAGTTTATGGTTGTATTGCGGTTACTGTGGTTACTAAATTATCTGAAGATAATGGAGCATAATATTAGCAACTTATTCTCAAATGGTTCAAGAGAAAATAAGTTTTTGTACTGTTTTTACAGCTCTCTGTAAATTTCAGGTTGTTTCAAAGCTGAAGGCTACTCTAACAATTGTAACGCTTGTTCAGATGAGACTCAATTAAATTACAAATGTGAAATTATCAGAGCCTTTATCAGAGTAAACACAAGATGATGAGCATGAAATTGGCAAGACTTGGAGACTGTTTGAATGAGGGAGCATTGATGGCAGGTGGAGTCTAAGATGATAGTTAATTTTCTTTCAGGCCTGGAAGATTGAGAAGATGTTGGTGCCTTATTAGAAAAAGAAGGGAAATAGAAATGCATAAGTCAGGAAGAAGATGATTAGGGTTGAGGAAAAAAAAAAAGAATGAGTTTGTTATTGTGGAAATATTGACTTGACAGAGTAGTTCACAGTATGTTCAGATTCCAGGTCCCTATGAGTATTTGGATAATAAGAGATGCTAGACACAGTGTGTGTTTGTGTGTATATGTGTGTTTGTGTATGTGTGCATGTATGTGTGTGTCTTTGGTGGGGCATTGCTTGGCTTGCTCTGGGTCCACTCCAGTAACTGTCTAAATGTGCCGCATCCCTACCATGAATTAGCTCTTTTACCAGTACCCTGGTTGTCCACACCAGTGGTGGGGAATGAGCCTAAATATGTAATTGATTATTCTTGGAAGATTGCCAAAAAACAAAAGCTGAAAACTTCCCAAGCTATCTCCAGAGCATAATGTGTTTTCAGCGCACAAAAATCTCCATTGCCAAATGGTCTGCCAATTGCCTGGATTGCTAAAGAGACTGAATGCATTTTCGTTGCACAGATGTGTCCTCTGATTACCTTATTATTTAATGCCCTCTATAAAGGTAACTTATGTCTTGAATACCTTATGTTGGCATTTGAGGTGCTCTCCAGATAATTTTGTAGATCCCTTTCCTCTTGTCCCCCACCTAAGTCCTCACTACCTAAGCCAGTTCAGTATCCTTTTCATCGTCAAAGGTTGTCTTGCTCTCTACCACTTTTGAGACCTTACTCACCCTGTTCTGCCACTTGGAATTCCCACTGTGTGCTGAGAGAGCATCATGCTAGGCACTGTGGAGGCACTGAGCTGATAAAGACACAACTTCCATGCTTAAGGAACTTGCATTCACAATAGAAATGCAAGGTGCTTATATGAAGGAAAGAAGGATCTTCTTTATTAAGGTAGATGTGGGAGAGGAACGGGCATGTGCACCTCTAGATTGGATAAATGCTTGCGTTTCCAAATATGACTTGCAGACAAGCTAACCTGTCCCCAGATCATCCATTTACAACTGGCTGCTCACACTAAAATACACGTTTTGCCATGCTCACTTTCTCTCATTCTTCAGGCCTAAATAAAAAATCTTTTCCACAGAGTGGCCTTTCCTGATGCATTTTCACCACAATCTACAATACAGTGAGAAAGTCTAAATTCACACTTCCTTCTCTTTCTCATCAGGTAAAACGCCAGGTGCACTATACAGAAATGGGGGCAAAAACCAAAGAGTTTCAGAGTCTCAGATCTGGAAAGGACCTTAGCCAGCCCAGCCTTGTGTAGCAGATGAGGAAACTGAGGTTCAGACAGGGTAAGTAGCTCACCAAACACTACACAGTTCAGATGCTTTGGGTTGCAAGAAATTAAAATCTCAATCCAAACAGGCTTACACCCAAAGGAATTTGTTAGTTCATATAGTTGAACAGTCTGGAGGTATATCTAGCTTTAGCTCAGACTTGATCTGAAACCCCAATAATGAGATTGGGATTAAGTCAGTCTCTCTCTCCCCTCGAAACCTCTCTTCTCTTCTCCTCTCTTCCTCCTCCCCCTTTTCCTCTTCCTCCTCCTCCTCTTCCTCCTCCTCCTCCTCCTCCTTCTTCTTCTCCTTCTTCCTCTTCTTCTCTCTCTTTCTCTCTTTTTTTCTCTCTCTCTCTCCCTCTGGATATCCCATTGTAGAACCAAAATGGCCATTAAGACATCCTACATGCTTCCTCCCTAGGACTCCATTTTCCCCAACAACTCACTTGAAGCTCCTCATTGGCCTGATTCACCTGCCCTGGGACATAGTATGTCTCTCAACCCAACACTGTAGCCATTGGAATGGGATGGGCAGATTGGTTGAAGCAAAACAGGGCTTTGCCTTAGAACTGGAGGTAGGATCAGTTCACCAAAATCTCATGGCCAAGAAACGTTGGATGCTATTGTGAAGGGGAGAAGAGAATCAATGCTGAGGATACAAACCACTGAAGTCCACCCAAGAAAGTTACTGGCAAAGTCAGGGCTGAAGGTCAAGTGCCTTGGCTCTAGGTCAATGGTTTCATCACATTCTTGGAAAGGCTCAGTGGCAGTTAAGGTTCTGTGATAGCAGGATGTAGCCAACAGAGCTTTGCATTCAAACAATTCTGTGTTGACTCCAAAGTGAGAATGCTAAATTCATCATTCCTCAGGCAGGGAGAAAAAAATAACTCCAGGATCTGTGTCCAGAAAGAGACAGGGTACAAGAAGAAAAGGGATGATTACTGGAACAAGCTGTAGATCCAAATCAGGAATTAGAAGTAGAGAACCTGAATAATAATTGTCTTCCATGTGCTGTCAATGGAATAGAATCTGCATAATTGATTTAATCTATACAAAGTGAGACAGGCCTTCTGGAAAGCTGCCCATGAACAGATCAGCAAGACCCATAATTGCCATATTAGATGAAAATAAAGTGAAGACTAAAGATGGAATCCTTCCAACCTACAGTACTCAGAGCAAGACAAACAGAGTCTGGCTGGTTTGAGTAGAGTAGGAAGAAGGATAGCAGCTGTTAGTGATTCCAAGGCAGCCATAGTTCAGAGCTGGCTTCTTCAGGAATCTTTATCTGTATGTTGTGTTTTAAATGAAGCTCACATAGAATACACCCTATTCTCAATAATGTATCATTCAAGATGTGCTTGTTTCTTGGTTTAACCAAACAAAAATATTTCACCTGTGAATCCTCTTAAAGTCCTCCCAGTCCCGTAAGGATACCCCCACCCATTGGCACATAATACTGTCACCAATAAGCAGAAATGCCTCCTGAGTATTTTGACAATTTCACTTTCATCCTTCTTCAATGTTCTCCTGGAGAGAAGGGCTAGAGAGGTACAGGATAGTTCCATCCCTTCAGGATCACATTATGGCACATATTAAATAAGAAGGAAAATTCACATTTCTTGGCAAGTTGTTCCATAATCTAGTTCTGTCCCATATTCTAAATTCAACCTTTCATGTGTCCTGTTCAGTTCCCATCACAACAAACCTCTAGCAAAGAATTTTTTCATATAATGCCCATGATTGTTTGATATATTGCTTTATACCAGTACTACCCTTTGCTTTACCACACATCTATGGGCTAGACTGAGATGGTGGCCTCCAATTTTGACTGCTAGATTAAAATACTGCCTTCTTGGTGAGTTCTTTGATTCTCAACAAGAAAGAATGACTTCTGTCTTTTTTAGACACTACATCATTTTGCTTCTTTCACCCTTAGACCATTCATTGCATGCCTTGTATTGCCATGATTTGTGCATTCATCTTATCTTTCACATGGATCTCTGGATTTCCAAGGCAGACATCACAGGTGATTTATGTCTTCAGTCTCAGCATGGATGGATTTATCCAAGAAAACACATAGGGCAGGAACTGTGTGTATTTTGCTAATGGTGGCACCTTGAGCAAGTGTAGTTGGATGTCTCACGGAAGCTTTGAGGGTAAGAAAATGGGGAGAGCCCCTGGGTTCATTCTCTGATAAGATTCCCTGAAATCTTCCTTTCATTGCCTCAGCCCTAAGTCTTTCACTGTGGAGCTATTTTTCATCCTCAGCCCAGAGGAACCTTCACTCATTGAGTTACTGTGACCTTGGGCAGTTACTAACCTGTGAAGCAATTTCAGGCCAACATTCTTGGTGGCACAGATTATCTGTAAAACCATTTGTGAGGTGATATCTACTAGTAACATGCCCTGTGGTGGGGTGTTTCCAGCAAAGTTGTTTAGATTACAAAAATAGACTCTCAGGCCACCAGTCACATAATTAGATACTGGTACCAAGGACCATTTTACTTTTGTTTTGGATTATTTTCCCCCTGTGCTGCCACTACCATCTTACGCTGGAACTCCAGCTACCCAAACTGTCTTACCCCTGTGGAAGGTAATAGTGAATCATCTTCTAATGAATATGGGTTCTGGAGTTAAGATGCAAGGTTTGAAACTGGCTCCTTTAGTTGAGAGCTCTTGAGCAAGTCATTTGACTTCTCTGAGCCTCCATGAATTTATCTGCAAAGCAATGAACACAATAGTTTCTATCAATAGGGTTGTTTTGAAAATTAAGTTACCATGCAAAAAATGCCCCTAGCATAGTGCCTGGCACATAATAGCACTAAAAAATGTTTGCTACTATTTTATTGATTTCAATATCATTATTAGCAGAATTTCTAGTGATAAAATTCTCAGGTTAACATCTATAGGGAGTCATAGAACAGACTCTTGGCCACCCTGTTTCCCGGAGCTAAAACTCTCAAGATATCAAGACTCCTCTTCTGCCTGCAAAAGTATCTGTTTTCATACATATTCATTCTTTTGTCAATCCACAAGAACCAGAGCTAGAATCACCAGCTGAAAAATATGGTGATGCTGGTGTCAGCTCAATGTAACATAACTTTCTCATAGACAGGACTTTCCAAACATGAGATAAGCTGCCCTGCAGGTAGTGACCACCTAAGTATAAGAGATATCCAAGTAAAAACTGGACAAAGGATTGTAGGAAATCTTGTGAAATAACCCAGATATCATATCCAGGGACTGAACTAGAAGAACTTTGAGGACTTGACCAACCATAGAAATAAATACTGCAGTTATCCTTTTTTTTCATTCCTAGCATTTCCTTACAGAAAACAATTTGATAACATCAAAAATTAGCCAAAACAGCTACCACAGCTGGAGGTCTGTTTTGTGGAGCATGGCATTTGCAAAGCAAAGATCCTGAAACTATGTTTTCTGAATAGTAGAAAAGAATTTCTAGTACACATGCTACCAACCCCTGCAAAACTCGTATTTGAGAAGCCAAAGATAGCTCTACTTGGTAAACTCTCATTTAGAAAAGGCATTTATTGAATTGCTTAGCTATGTGTACCTTAAATTGAATTGAGTTCAGGAACAAAATGTATCAAAATATGTCTGCCTTCTAGCTTTTAATCTGTTATACCTTCTGGCATTGAACTATGTCCTTTATCTTCTGGGAAGAATAGAATCTCTCATCCTAATTGAAGAGAACTTATTAGACGTCATAAGCATAATACAGAATTTAGTTTTGGTAATGGGAGTCTAACATCCTTAGAATTTCTTGAGCCATAGGAGTGTCTTCATTATGCTAATACAGTAACTCATAGTAGGTCCTTAATATAGCTAATAGCTTCTTGAGGAGGACTGGTCACCAGAAAGACCAAGAAGGTGATTAAAGTGTTGGGATTTTTGGCCAGACCAATTTCCAGGAAGAGAATGGGGTCTGGAAATTGAGTTCAATCACATGGTCCATGATTTAATCAAGTGTGTCTGTATAATGAGACTCCAATAAAAACTCTGGAGCTTCTTGGTTGGTAAACACACTGATGTGCCAGCAAAGTCACATGCCTCATTCCCTGGAAAGAGGGCATGGAAGCTCTGTGTTCAAGATCTTCCCTCGCTTTTAGTGTGTACTTTAAAATAAAATTGTAATCATAAGTATAGTGCTTTCCTGAGTTCTGTGAGTCATTCTAGTGAACTATCAAAACTGAGAGAGAAGGTCATGGGAACCCCTAAACTTATAGCCAGTTCATTGGAAGTAGAGCCTGAAGACCCCCAGGGTGTGGTTGGTCTCTGAAGTCAGCAGAGTCTTGTGGAGGCCTGAGCCCTTAAATCTCTAGAATTGAACATCAATTCTGGGTGGTTAGTGTCAGAAGTAAATTGTAGAATGCCAAGTTGTGGTTGAAATAAAATAGATGCCATACCAGAAAGTTACTACACTGGATAGGTTGTGTCTTGGATCTCCCTTCTACGAAAGTTGGACCACAAAATATTGACAAGGATGAGGGGAAACCAGGATTACAGACTAAGAACATAAGTCTCAGAAGGTAACATAAGGTAGCAAATGGGAAGAAACTGGGCCAGTGGAGGACAGTGTGGAGCATGTAAATTCTTTACTCCACTAGCAGGAGGTCCCAAGCAGCACAAGTAGGTCTGGTGTTGGAAATTCAGGAAAGGCAGGAATATGGGCCAAAAGGGGTGCTTGTATAAGTTTTCATTTAATTCTCCTACAAATTTATGATAGTCATCATCACTTTCTCTTTACAGATAAGAAAAATGAGACCCAAAGAGGTTGAATAATAGGAATAAGCCTGTGAATGTCAAAGTCAAGATTCTTAATCCGCACGTATTTTATTTTAAACCCCTTGCAATATTTCATGCTGCCCTTCCCTGTAAGGGCAACTGGCAGTCTCGGGAACATGGTCTGTGATGGAAAGCCTCTGAACAGGAGATGGGAACATGACCACCAGCCAAGACTAGTGAACAGTCCTTTAATGATAGTAGAGGGGAGAGGCGGGGGAGGAGAGGGGAAGGTTTTTGTGAGAAACTGAAGCATATGGCAAAGTTATAATGACTGAGATTCACATATGAAAGCATAATACCATAAACAGAGTAGAGGGAGAAACCAGTCACAGAATCAAAGTAGAAACGAAGCAGAGTCACACCAGCAGCTTCTCAGTAGCCTGGGTGCTGCGCAACCTGGCTTTGTCCTCTCAGAGGTCAGAATCAATTCCAAAGCTCCAGATGTATGGCTGGAAGTCTGTAGAGACAAGAATTGGTGAGATAATGGAGTCATTGTTCCAAAAGGAGCAGCTAAGGTAAGCACAACAGGCAGTAAGTGCTGTAAGTGCTTGCATTGTGATGAGGCCTAAATCCAGCTCGATTTATAAGGAATCAAAACTCTTTTTAAAACTCAGTGTAGGCCCCTCAAAAATGTATTCATTGTGTACCAGCATGTCATCTCAGGACAAGTGAAAAGTATAATATCCATTTAGGGAAAATAAAGAAAAATGGATCAGCTGGTTTCTTCCTTCAGAGGTGTTACAAGGCAGATACAGACCTTTTTTTTTTTTCTTTCTTAATTCACATAAGAATAAAATGTACTGACATCAAAATAAGAAGAATTGTTTGAGTGTTAAGGAGATTAAGGGAATGAAAGATGAATGAAAGCTATATCAAGAAGACAATAGATGGGTCTACTTTTCTTATGATTATTAACCTTTTAGGAGTTTTATCAAGTTCTAACATCACTTGATCCAGTTTTTCAAATACTATCATATGAAAGAACTATAAATTGACATTGACTTTTATTTATCTAAATTGAAATTAAAGGGAAGTAGCCCCTATCTTTTTAAATTATATTACATATTTGGGGTTTCACAAAATCTGATTCTACACATTCATCTGCTTAAGCGGTTAATAAAAGCAACTGACTTACTAGGTGACTCTTCGGTTCTGTGATTCTTAACTTTATTTTAAAACCAATAGCCTTTTTTAGAAATAAAAAATACAAAAAAAAAATTCCACACCATATATCACACATAAAGAACAGTACACTATTCAGATTTTCTAATTCTTCTTATGTCATTTTTAGTAAGTTGCATTTTTAAAGAAAATTTCCTATTTATCTATTAATTTTTTATGTCTATAGGATTTGAAGTGATGCCTGCTTTGTTCATACCTGACACTGGTTATTTGGGCACTCCCTCTCTTTTTTTGATCAGCCTCCACAGAGGTATCAAATATTATTAATCTCCTTAATAATTTAGTAATATCTTATCAATTCTAGTGGACAATGTTACAGTTGTTTTTTTTTTTTTAGATGGAGTTTCACTCTTGTTGCCCATCCTGGAGTACAATGGCCCAGTCTCAGTTCACTGCAACCTCTGCCTCCTGGGTTCAAGCAATTCTCCTGTCTCAGTCTCCCAAGTAGCTGGAATTACAGGTGTCCACCACCACACCTGGCTAATTTTTGTATTTTTAGAAGAGACGGGGTTTCATCATGTTGGGCAGGCTGGTCTCAAACTCGTGACCTCAGGTGATCCACCCGCTTCAGCCTCCCAAAGTGTTGGGATTACAGGTATGAACCACCATGCCTGGCTTTACAATTTTTACTTTCAAGCATCATTCATATCTTGACTTAAAAACTTAAAGGGAGAAAACAGTCTATTACATTTGCCAGCAAAGCATTTCTGTTGTTCTTCCTTTAACCTTGAATTTCTTTCTAGTATTGTTTTCTTCCATTTGAGAAGCTTAAACTTATTTTTACATATCTTTTAGAGCAGGTATGCTGGCAATGAATTATCTTAATTTTCCTTCAACCAAGGGTGTTCTTTTTCAGTCTTTATTCAAGTAAGATATTTTCACTGGACACAGAATTCCGGATCTTTGAGCACTTAAAAAATATTGTTCCACCGCTTTATGACCTCCATGGTTTCCAAAGAGAAGTCTACAATTATTTAACTTACTTGTATCTGTCTTTCTGTGGTTGCTTTCACAGTTTTTTCATCTGTGAATTTTAGCAGTCTAATTATGATGTGTTTGTGTGTATATTTCTTTGAGTTTGTCCTGAGGTTTACTGAGGTTCTTGGATCAGTAACTTTATATCTTTTACCAAATTTGGGAAATTGTCAACATAAAATATGTTTCCTCAAACACACTCAAGGTCTGCCATTTACGTCACTGGAGTTTCTAAAAAGCTGAAGAAATGTGACTAAAATTTGTTTGAGGAAACATTCAGGAATCAGGGATTGAGCCCATGGGTTCATCCACAATCTCATGGAATCCTTTTCTCAAGCTTTTCTCTCTCCACAATCCAATCTCTATACTCTCTACTGGGGGCCCCTTTCCTTTCCCCTGGCTAGGAAGCCTGGGCTTTAGTCTCCCTAAAGTGCTGTGCACTTCCCACCATTGGGTCCACCTCAAAGGCCAAGTGGTTTGAGGCTAGAGAGAGAAAAAAAAAAAGCAGTGAGGATCTCCCTAATTATTCAGATAGTGGTTATAGTCAGAGAGAAGGATTTATGTTCCTTAGAATTTTTGGTGCTGTCCTGGCCACTGCTGCCATCATTGCTACTGGGGACTTTCAGGAATGAGAGAAATAAAAAATAAAAATTCCCACACATTTTCTGCTCTCTCTGCCTGCTAAGGGCTCCTCTGCCTATTTCTCTAACTAGAAAGGGGTTCCCTTGAAGCTAGCTAGCTTGCTTGCTTTTGGGATAGGATCCTGCTCTGTCCATCAAGGCTAGAGTGCGGTAGCATGAACTTGGCTCACGGCAACCTCAACTTTCTGGGCTCAAGCAATTCTCCCACCTCAGCCTCTTGAGTAGCTGGAACTACAGGTGTGTACCACCATGCCTGGCCTTTTTTGTTTTTTTGGTAGAGACAGAGTTTCACTATGTTACCCGGGCTGGTCTTGAACTCCTGAGCTCAAGTGATCTGCCTACCTTGGCCTCCCAAAGTGCTGGGATTACAGTCATGAGCTACTGTGCCCTACCTAAAGCTCTTTTCTTTTCTTTCACATTTTATGAGCTGTTCCAGGATTTTCTTGCCTTTGAGCTAACACCAGAATATACAGAGGGGGAAATCACAGGTATTTCACTGCCACATCAACCGTATTTCAAGTCCAGATTTTCTCCCCAGTCTGCCTGATCCCATTTACTTTTCAGTCCTCAGCTAGTTGCCCCACATATTCTGTTTAAGACTTTTAGTTGCATTCAGTGGGAAAAACAGAATAGAGTGTGCTTATTCCACCTTAATAGGAATTGAAGGTGATTGCTTTCTAAATTTTATAGAAATTGTATCAGACTATATTATTCACAACCTAATATTTCATCTAATTTTATATTATCACATAGATAATATAGATCTAAATAATACAAATGTAGAAACTGCTATATCTAGTTCCTACTGATGAATAATTTGCTTCCAGATTTTTACTGTTGAAATCAATGTTGTAATGAACGTCCTTGAACATGTTTCCTTGTCCACGTGTGAGAGTTTCTCCAGGACATATACCTAGAGGTGTCATGTTGAGTAAAAAGATATATCCTGTGTTTTACCAAATTGCTTTCTAAAGTAGTTGTGTCAATTAACACTTCTGGAAATGGTTTGGCATTCTTCACTCCTTTCCTACATCCTTGCAAGCAAATAGTGTTATCAGATTTTCTAAAACAAATTTTCCACTTTGATGGGTATGAAATGGCATTGTATGATTGTTTCATTTTTCACTTCTCTTTGAAATTATCTTCTGACCTCATAAACACATATACACTCTAAAAGTAACATATGTTATAGAAATATAGAAAAATCGGAGAAAATAGAAAGGTATAAAGAATGTTTTAAAAATCCAATAAACAAACAAACGCCAGGTATTATCTTGGAATAGGAAGACAGGTAATTAGAACTGGGCATGATTGTTGAAGGGGATTGAGCATTAGTGTAATATTATAATTTTTGGTATTAAAATATTCTCATACATTTCATATAATTACACATTAAAGTAAATGAGTCATGAGTCTCTTGTTGGGCTATTTCTTTCCATTGTATAGATTTTATATTAATATGTGATATTATTACGTAGATATGAGTAGACTATAGCTGCAACTTAAAATCTTGGTTTTTAAATTATGATGTAAACATTTCTTTTTATAAGAAAACTTTTTTTTTTTTTTTTTTTGAGACGGAGTTTCGCTCTTGTTACCCAGGCTGGAGTGCAATGGCGTGATCTCGGCTCACGGCAACCTCTGCCTCCTGGTTTCAGGCAATTCTCCTGTCTCAGCCTCCCGAGTAGCTGGGATTACAGGCACGTGCCACCATGCCCAGCTAATTTTTTGTATTTTTAGTAGAGACGGGGTTTCACTGTGTTGACCAGGATGGTCTCGATCTCTTGACCCCTTGATCCACTCGCCTCGGCCTCCTAAAGTGCTGGGATTACAGGCTTGAGCCACCGCGCCCGGCCTATAAGAAAACTTTGTGAACATCTTTAATGATTGCACAAAGTCCCATCCACTATAATTCACTAAATTGTTTGCCCCTTATGGGCATTGTAGTTTCAGTTTTTCTTCTTTGGATGTAAAAATAACACTTCAAGGAACATCCATGCCAATATTCTGGATTGTTTGTTCAGGATAAACTCCTGGAAGAGGAATTAGTGAAGTGAAGGATATAAACATTGTTAAGACTCTTGATATGTTCTGCCTTATTGTTCTTCAGAAATATTGGGTCATTTCCAACTACCTCATTATTGGGTATATATGCAAAAGAAAATCAATCATTTGACCAAAAAACACACAAGCACTCATGTGTTCACTGCAACACTATTCACAATAGCAAAGTCATGAAATCAACCTAGATGCCCATCAGTAGTGGACTGGATAAAGAAAATGTGGTATATACACACCATGGAATACTATGCAGCCATAGAAAGAATGAAATCATGTCCTTTGCAGCAACATAGATGTAGCTGGAGGCCATTATCGCAAGTTGTTTAACGCGGCAACAGAAAACCAAATACCACATGTTCTCAGTGAAAGCTAACATTTAGTATTCACGGGCATAAAAATGGCAAAAACAGACACTGAGGACTAGTAAAGGGAGGAGGGAATGGGAGCAAGGGTTGAATAACCATCTATTGTGTACTAGGCTCAGTACCTGGGTGATGGGATCAGTCGTACTTCTAACCTCAACATTAAGCAATTTACCCACGGAACAAACCTGCACATGTACACCCTAAATCTAAAAGTTGAAAGTATTTTTTTTTGTAAAAAAAATAAAAAGTAAAAAAGGAGTATTAGGTCATTTCAACCAACAATACACGAGAGCGCTTTGCCAGTATTTGAAAGTTTCGTATTTTAATAATTCTCTAATTTCTATTTCATGTTGTTTAGAGAGGAACTCTATAAAATATCATTTCATTTATCTAAAATATAGTACACTACAGAGAGAGAGAGCATGGTGGTGGGGGGCGTAGAAAAAGAGAACACATTGTACTCCCAGCTAAAATACCACAGTGGGCAAACAATGAATCAGATTTCAGGAAAGACAAATAGAACAAAATTGATTTCCTCCTTACTAGAAACTCTGCTTTCCAACTACTTTTTGTAGCAGTAGTCATGTCACGTCTCTTACTTTTAGGACCACCTTTTAAGCCTCAGACACAAGTAGGTAAGATAACAAATGCCGTTGGTAATAGCCTCGGGACTTAGTCCACTTACTCCAACCTGCAGGTGGAGGAAACTGGGAGCCCCAGTTTTGCCCACTAGAATTCGTCCCTTCCCAGATCAACACAGAATGCTCGTTTCATTTTGCTTTGAGGCATTTTAGATCCCTTGGGAAATGATACTAAGTGATTGAATTCAAAACAGCATTTTATACTTTTTGTCCATAGTAAACACTTACAGGTTCTCTTTGCAACATTCAAATTTTATAAAAATCAAACACACACAAAATGTAGTCACATAAACCAATTCAAAATGCTAGAATTTAGTGTTAAATGTTGAACATACACTTACTTTGCAAAGATGAAAATAATTTGAGTTTACTAATAAGAATCCCATTTACTACATTATTTCTGGTTTTTCTCTATGCATATTTTTGTTATTGAGAAAAGAGCATATACATTATTTTATTTTACTTCTTTTTTTTAAGAGACAGGGTCTTGCTCTGTCACCCAGGCTGCAGTGCAGTGTCATGATCATACCTCACTGCAGCTTCAAACTCCTGGGCTCAAGTGTCCCTCCCACTTCAGCCTTCAGAGTAGCTGGAACTACAGGTGCATACTACCACACTTGACTAATTTTTTTTTTTTTTTTTTAGATGGAGTTTTGCTCGTGTTGACCAGGCTGTAGTGCAAGGGCACGATCTTGGCTCACTGCAACCTCCGCCTCCCAGGTTCAAGCAATTCTCTTGCCTCAGCCTCCTGAGTAGCTGGGATTACAGGCATATGTCACCATGCCCAGCTAATTTTGCGTTTATAGTAGAGACGGAGTTTCTCCATGTTGGTCAGGCTGGTCTTGAACTCCCAACTTCAGGTGATCTGCCCGCCTCAGCCTCCCAAAGTGCTGAGATTACAGGCATGAGCCACCACACACAGCCCATACTAGGCTAATTTTTATCTTTTTTGTAAAGATGTGGTCTTGGGTCTCAGACCCAGGCTGGTCTCTAATTCCTGGCCTCAAGCAATCCTTCTTCCTAACCTCCCAAAGGACTAGCATGACAGGTGTGAGCCTCTGTGCCTGGCCTGATTTTTCACTTAACTTTTAATGTAAGTCATTTACCTGCTATTCAACACTCTCCATAACATTATTTTTAATAGCTGTGCAATATGCCACAATTTGCCACTTATCTTTAGTCATCGGGAGAGTTATCAAATGTCAGGCCCTGTGCTAACCGCATTTAACCCACGTGATGCTCTTATAAGGTAGGTTTTATTATCATCCCCATTTGACAGACAAAACTGTTGCACGAAGTCTGGTGTCTTATCTCAGGGATGAAAAAGGAAATCACGATCTAAACAGTGATCCTTGATTGCTAACTGTGATTTTCATAGAAACTGAGAGTCCAAATAATCTCTGTTTTAAAACATCAGTTACCTTGTTTTAGCTGAGCTGGTGTCCATTTCTATGGAAACAGATGCAGCAGCAGAGGAGTGAAAATTGGCTTTGGTGAGCGTCAGAAACAATTGCTGCCCGAAAGCAGGACTGTCGCTTCCTAAATCACACCTGCCCAGCCCAAGACATAAGATACACGGCTGGAGTTTGTAGATTACTGGCTTTGGAAAGCAAAAATGAGAGTTCTGCCAAATTTGATGCTTAACTCCTCAGCTAAGTCTCACTAGTCAGTCTAAATAATTCAGGCAAAATTAGGGTGATTTTTTTTTAAACCCGAAGTTTGCAGAAACACTGTCTAGTTGTCGCCAACAGTTTTTAGATAATTGCCAAATATTCTACTTCGTTCATATAGAAAAAGCTTGCTTTTACCAAAAAGTAATTACTGTCATTGAGTGACTATTCACTCTGTGCATAGCAATATAGGGTAATAATTTTATAATTACAATCTCACTTCTTAAGAAATTGTCACATAAAACTTCAAGCACAAGTAGTTTAAAGTTTTAGCATGGAAATTTTGGATCATCTACTAAACTAGACAGAATAAGGCAGAGTTGGAGAATTTTGTCCCATGGGCTAAATCTGGCCTGCCACCTGCTTTTGTAAATAAAATTTTAGTGGAACGCAGCCACGTTTATCCATTTACATGTTGTCTATGGCTGCTTTCATACTGCAATCGCAGAGCTGAATAGCTGTGACAGAGACCATATGGCCTGCAAAGCCTAAAATATTTACTATCTGGCCCTTTAACAAATAATATACTGACCGCTGATCTAATGAACACCCACAGACCCATCGCTCAGCTTCAGCTCATGAGAAACATACATTCACAGGTGAACTTGCCTGGAAGTCTCCCTTAGTGCCCGTTGTAAGCCATTCAATTATTTATATAACATAAATATCAACCGTTAAAAATGGTTGCAACTACAAGTACAATAACCAAATCAAGAAAATGTTTGGGTAACAACATGGGATTGCTGTAATTTCTCCCTCTATCACTTGATGTGCGTCACTCTGGAGTTAGGTACTGTAGAAAAAGAGAGGAGAACAAAAGCCAAGGCTGAGAAAGTGAAAAGGGTGCTTCAGAGGGGTGGATGGCAGCATCCGAGTGAAGGAAGAGCCAGTAAGGAAATAACAGAATCTTCTTCCCTTTGCCCTGAACTACACTGTAGTTCACCTGTGTGGTAGATCTGAGAAATCATGTGGTGGGAACACCCAGTTGACACTCAAGAATTTGAAGTGATGGCATCACTGTCATCACAAAAATGCAAATTACAACCACAATGAGATGCCATCTCACATCTGAATGCCAGTCAGAGTGGCCATTATTAAAAAAGTGAAAAATAACACATGTTGACAAGGCCATGGAGAAAAGGGAATGTTTATACACTTTTGGTGGAAATGTAAATTAGTTCAACCCCATGAAAAACAGTATGGAAGATTTCTCAAAGAACTAAAAATGGAACTATCATTAAACTCAGCAATCCCACTACATGGTATCTACCCAGAGGAAAGGAAATCACTCTATCAAAAAGACATCCACATTCATGTGTTTATCATCACACTGTTCACAATAGAAACGCCATGGAATCAACCTAAGTACCCATCAACTGTGTATTGGATAAAGAAAATGTGGTCCAGCTACACCATGGAATAGTATGCAGCCATAAAAAAGAATAATATCATATCCTATACAGCAACATGGGTACAGCTGGAGGCCATTATCCTGAGTGAATTAATGTGGAAACAGAAAATTAAATACCACATGTTCTCACTTATAAATGGGAGCTCAACAATGGGTACACGTGGACATAAAGATGGAAACAATGGACACTGAGGACTCCAACATGAGAGAGGAAGGGAAGGGAACAAGGGTTGAAAAACCACCTATTGGGCACTATGTTCACTGTTTGGGTGATAGGTTCAATAGAAGCCCAAATCCCAGCATTGTAAAATACACCCATCCAACACACCTGCTCAGGGACCCCCGGGGTCTAAAATTAAAAATAAGCCAGGTATGGTGGCTCACATCTGTAGTCCAAGCACTTTAGAAGGCCGAGGTGGGTGGATCATTTGAGGTCAGGAGTTAAAGACCAGACTGGCCAACATGATGAAAACCCATCTCTACTTAAAAAAACATATACAAAAATTAGCCGAGCACAGTGGTTCATGTCTGTAATCCTGCAGTTTGAGAGGCTGAAGCAGGTGGATTACTTGAGGTCAGGAGTTCAATACCAGCCTGACTAGTATGGCGAAACCCTGTCTCTTCCAGAAATACAAAAAATTAGGCAGGGGTGGTCGTGCTCACCTGTACTACCAGCTACTCAGAAGGCTGAAGCAGGAGAATCGCTTGCACCAGGTAGGCGGAGGTTGCAGTGAGCCAAGATCATGCCATTTCACTCCAGCCTTGGTGACAGACTGTGGCCAGGAAAACAAAATAAGCAAAATAAAATAAACGACATTGAAAAAAATGAATTTGGAGCAAAACAAATCAACAACCATGAAACAAAGGGGGAAAGTTCTTCCTTTTTCTTCCCCACGTCTTGTAAATTTAAAAATATGTTTTCAGATTTACCCATTTATTTTATCCTCAGAACCTGCCTTTGAGGTATGTAGGTAATTTGTCTGAATCTGCCTTTTATAGATGGGGAGTATAAGGCACCGAGAGGGAAACACGATTTCTCAAGGTCATGTGGAGGCAGGATAGTGCTAAAAGCCAGACTGGGAATCCAAGCAATCTGAACTTGACTTCAGATTCTAACACATGCCACCTCTGTAATCTTGAGCAAATTTCTTAACTGCTTTTTACATCTTTTTTCTCCTTTGTAAAAAGTGAATAACACTTAAAAGGTGTTTAACAAACTTCTTTCCATAATGTATATCCTAGGGAGGAAAAAGAAACTCAACATGATTTTTTAAAAACTTGTTTGGGGCTTTTATAGGAGAAATATGTAGGGGTAAGAGGGAAGCAGTGTCCTGTCCCGACTCTGGGTAAGTATTAAACTTAGACAATCATTCCAAATGCCAGAGAAGGAAAGATGCCCATTGCTGAAAAGAATGCCCACCATTTACTGGATCTCATCTCAGACACACTTTCCAAAGCAACACCGCTGAATGATCCAACAAGTAGCCACAGCTTTCAGCCTTGACATTCAGAAACTTAATCTTCATCAAAAACTTGAGTAAGATGATTTTGGGGCTTAGTGAACAAAGTGACGTCTCCATTCAAAAGTCTAAGGCATCAGGAATTCAAGGAAGTTTGTGCTTACAGGCTGTGGACAACTCCACCTCCCCAGCCAATAGGGCCGCCCTTTGGGGAAGTGGAGATTGTGCAGGTTCTGTTGTGAAGACACAAAATGTAAGCAGAGGCTGTGGCACAAAACTGCAGGGCTGCAGGCTTGCACAGAAACAGCTAAGCATGCGAACCATCACATTTTCTTCCTTCTGCCTGCTCAGAGTCACACCTCTGTATTCCATTTGCCAGGGTGAGATTTTCTCCTCTTCAGCCTGTTCTCCTAGCATTCATCTGTCCTGTCAACACACCATAAATTGTTTATAATGCATCGCTCCAGAACAGCACTGAAGTAATGAGAATAAATAGATCCTGATAGACATATTGCTACCCACTGAGATTGAACCGTTAAACAGCTCATGCATATTTAGGAGGTGTTGACTTGCTTCTCACCTCACCAGGCATTTGGGAAATTTTGCTGTAAATGTTCACAAGTGGGGGGTCTGATGTTGAAAGAGTTGGGTGCGGGGCGCTTTCTAAGCTCTGTCAGTAACTGGAGTAGTAGGCTGTGAGTTTCTTAGCAATTTTCTTATACTCTCTGGGTTGTAATTTGTTTATCTGGAAAGTATCTCAAAGGTCTCTCCTAGGTTTGAAATTCTGATTCTGAAGGAAACAGGTGTTTTCCACATATCCCTTCTGTCCTCTCGCTCTTACCTGTCTCGGGGCCTTGGGTCACTTGTTCCAGCCCCAGCCAGCACTGTGATGAGCAGCTCAGCCCGACTCAGCCTCAGCCTCACAGCCACACAACACTTTGCGTTGGGCCTGAAGCACCCGCCACTAGCTTCATAACCTGGGACACCCTCATTTGACTGAGGCATGAACACTGAGGCTGCAAAGTCAAGGGCATTCATGGCCTGTAGGTCAAAGCTTCAGTCAATGAGAGATGGGATCTCTTCCCTTACTTACTCAATCAGATTAATGATGCCAAGCATCATCTTTTTATTTGGTCTTGAAGAAGATGGCCCCATGCAGTAGAGCAACAAGTTACCCTTGGTACCCAGTTATCAAGTAGTGACCAACTTATCACAGCTCTCCCCACTTCTCTGGCTCACTCCCCTCGTCCCTGAGGTTTTACTCCCTAAAAAAGGGTAAAACATGAGCTTTTGCCTCAGCCCTTGATTTCTGCAAATACTAAGCTAAGACACTGGGAATGTCCATGGATCAAATTAGACAATGTGACAATTATAGTCCAATACAAATACCCAAAGTCCTATGCCATGTTTGTGGTGATTGCTGGGCATTTATTTGGGGCATTGTCATTGAGCATTCATTTTTGTCTATCTAACTATCTATCTATCTATCTATCTATCTATCTATCTATCTATCTATCTATCATCTATCCATCTATCTATTTACATAGAGAAAGAGATAAAATTCCTTTTCAGAATGATCTCTGTGGCCAAGCACAGTGGCTCACTCCTGTAATCCCAATCCTTTGGGAAGCCAAGGGGGTAGGATCACTTGAAGCCAGGAGTTCAAGACTAGCCTGAGCAACACAGCAAAACCCCTATCTCTGCAATGCTTTTTAAAAAATAAATTAGAGGGGTATATTTTCCAGGTCTTTTCAGATCTCATCTGTAATCCTAATTACTCAGGACACTGAGACAGGAGGATCACTTTCCAGATCTCATCTGTAATCCTAATTACTCAGGACACTGAGATGGAAGGATCACTTGAGCCCAGGAGTTCAAGGCTGCAGTGAGCTATCATCCTGCCACTGCATTCCACTCTGGATAACAGAGCAATACTCTGTCTCTAAAAACAAAACAAAACTAACAATCTTCAGGTGAAACAAGAGGAAGATAAGACATGGACCTCCCTATGACTGAGATATCTAAGATAACCCATGGTCTTTCTTCCACGGCTGTCTTGCTTGACTTGAAATCAAGAAGGTGTCAGTACTTACCCAGCCTCCCAAAAGCTTTGACTATCCTCACGATCACCATTCTCTGCCACCATATCTGGGATTTTGATATTGGCTTTCTTCTGAATGTAATATGACAAGAAATTTTTATGCATTTCCACATAGCATCACTGGAGCATAAAGGTTTCTGTTCATGAAAGAAAACATAAGTTCCAAGAATGAAAAACAGAACTCTAAGGTTTTATATGGAATAGTCTCACTTCTGTATACTTTGGGTTATTATCTCGGGCCGTGGAGAGGCTCCTCAAATGTGCATCCCATCATGCGTGGATGCTCCAGAGCTACCGCTGCCATCTAGGCAGCATGCTTCACCTGTCCCTACCACCATCTTCTTCTGGTCACAAACGTTGTTTCCTGCACAGAGAGGAGTATATGACACCTGCTGGACCAGTCAATCGCCTTTCCTTAATCATTAAGCCAGCAACAGGTCTGGGGTGATGGGGTCACTCACAGGATTTCACTGTTGTTTTTCTTAACAGAGCTAACATGGAAGACACTTTTTTCCCTTTGATAAAAGCTACAGAAGTGAGATCCGAGTTTCCAGCCACAGTGATCACAGCCACACGGAGATGTGTCCGCTATACAAGAGAATGAAGCTAAGATAGGGAGAAAAGCAAGAACGAGAGCTGAATAGAGACATACAGATCCGTGGTGTCACCAAGCTGCCAGTTCCAGTCTCTGAGCTTCACACAGTCCTGCAGCTGGTTTTTATTCTCTGAAATACCCGAGTATATTACCAGTAAATCCCCATCTTTGTTTAAGCAGCCTGGAATTGGGTTTCTGTCACTTGCAATCAAAAGAATCCTGGTTAATATCGATGTGTATAAAATGCAAAGCTCTCACTCTAATATGCCTTGCTAGTTTTTTCCTCTGGGCACAAGAATGAATTTGATGTAGAGAGAAAGCAGGACCTTGCAGCTACCTTGTGCACTGGTTAGTTAAGTTGGATTTATGGATCATCTTTAGACACTGATCCATACATCACTTATTTTTTCATGTCATTCAGAGGTTTTATTTAGATGTTTGCACAAACCAGAATAAAAAAAAAAACCATAGCTTAAAATGACAAAGAAAAGTCAACCAAGCCAGTTTGCTCTGTTTGCTAATGCTAAATTTCAATCATGTGTATAGCAGATGGAGAAGGAATCAAGATGCTTAAATTTGTTTTTTGCCTGATTCAGACACACTGTCAGGTAGGTAGAAAGCCTGGGTTTATTCTTTGGAACGAGGCTTTTCTGCATGGACTTTCATGATCATGTATCTCAGAGGCACAGATAGTTAGGTTTATTATACAGCATGGAATGCCTAATTACAAGCAATAATTACATGGGAAGCTGCAGTGTGGAAAATAAAGAGTTGCCAAAATAACACATTGTTTCTGACAAAATAAGAGGAAAGTATGGTTCTGGCTCCAGCAGGAACATCTCCCTGCCGTGCCGTGCCCACTCACCTGGGCAGCTCCAACCCCCGTGCCCATGGATGTGAAATATCCCAAGACACTCGGAGGAGTGGAACTCTTGTAGCTAGAACACGTCTTTCTCTGAAACAAATTCTGTGGGCTCCTTTCTTGCTTGAAAAGAGCCAGGTTTCAAAAATGGATTATCGGGAACCTGTCTTTCTAGCTTTTGAAACGTCTTCTTCAAAGGTGTAGATGCTTCAGTATGGGGCCTCACAGCTCTAAACCTGATGTCTCAGTTATCCAGCTCCAGCAGACCTGCCAGCCATGTGCTCTGGATTCCTGTAGGAGCCCATTCACTTCAATAAACAGCAGGAAATAAAAGCCCTTCGCATTTGCATAGTATTATCTGTTTCTCAAAGTCCTTCCATGTTAAACTTGACTTTAACCTATTAGGTTTGTAAGACAGGGATTATTATCACCATGTAATGGAGAAAAACACCAGTGGACCATGAAAAGCTGCAGGATGAGTTAGCTAACTTATACAGATAGTATGACCTCCCTATTACTCTACACACACACACACACACACACACACACACACACACACACACACACGTGAGAGGTGTTAATTAGTAGTGATTATCTGCCGCCTGATTACTTCCCCTGTAGATGCAAGACCACTCCTGGTCCTTCCTTACCTTGACTACGGTTACTCCATCACTGGATAAAATACTTAACTGTATTAATAATCTAAGTATGGGTCTGTGACCTCTTTGCTTCCTACAATCATCAGCCAATTTTGAGTAACCATGTGTCAATCCTCACAACTTCACAAGAAGAAAAACTCATAATGTTACCAGTCTATCTTAAGCCTCAGGATTCTTTTTGGTTTACTTTACTTCCAATTTTTATTTTAAGTTCAGGGATACATCTGCAGGATGTGCAGGTTTGTTATATAAGTAAATGCATCCTATGGTGGCTTGCTGCACAGATCATCCCAACATCCAGCTATTAAACCAGTATCCACTAACTATTCTTCCTTATTGTCTCCCTCCTCTTACCCTCCCCCCACCTCCAACAGGCCCTCGTCTGTGTTGTTCCACACCCACACGCACAATATGCCCATGTGTTCTCATCATTTAGCTTCCACTTGTAAGTGAGAACATGTGGTATTTGATTTTCTGTTCTTGTGTTAGTTTGCTGAAAATAATGGCCTCCAGCTCCATCCATGTCCCTGCAAAGGACATGATCTTTCTTTCTATGGTTGTATAGTATTCCATGATGTATATGTACCAGATTTTCTTTATCCACACTATCATTGATGGCCATTTAAATTGATTCCATGTCTTTGCTATTGTGAATAGTGCTTCAGTAAACATACACATGCATATGTCTTTATAATAGAACAATTTGAATTCCTTTGGGTATATACACAGTAATAGGATAGCTGGATCTAATATTTCTGCCTCTAGGTCTTTGAGAAGTTGACACACTATTTTCCACAGTGTTTGAACTAATTTACATTCCCACCAACAGTATAAAAACATTCCTTTTTCTCCACAACCTTATGAGGATCTGTTGTTTTTTGACTTTTTAATAGTAGCTATTCTGACTGGTATGAGATGGTATCTCACTGTGGTTTGGATTTGCATTTTTCTAATGGTCAGTAATGTTGAACTTTTTTTCATGTTTCTTGGCCAAATAAATGTCTTCTTTTGAGAAGTATCTGTTCATGTCCTTTGTCTACTTTGTAATGGGGTTGTTTGTTTCTTGTAAATTTGTTTAAGTTCCTTACAGATGCTGGATATTAGACCTTTGTTATATGCATAGATTGCAGAAATTTTCTCCCATTCTGTAAGTTGTCTGTTTACTCTGTTGTAGTTTCTTTTCCTGTCCAGAAGCTCTTCAGTTTAATTAGATCCCATTTGTCAATTTTTTCTCTTGTTGCAATTACTTTTAGCATCTTTGTCGTGAAAGCTTTGCCTGTGCCTATGTCCTGAATGGTATTGCTTAGGTTTTCTTCTAAGGTTTTTATAGTTTTGGGTTTTACATTTAAGTCCTTAATCCATCTTGAGTCAATTTTTGTACAAGATATAAGGTAGGAGTCCAGTTTCAATTTTCTGCATATGGCTAGCCAGTTTTACCAGCATCATTTATTAAATAGGGAATCCTTTCCCACATTGCTTGTTTTTGTAAGATTTGTCAAAGATCAGATGGCTGTAGGTGTGCAATCTTATTTCTGGGTTCTCTATTTTGTTTCATTGGTCCATGTGCCTATTCTTGTACCAGTACAATGTTGTTTTGGTTACTGTGGTATTGTTTGAAGTTGGGTAGTGTGATGCCTCCAGCTTTGGGGTGTGTGTGTGTGTGTTTTGTTTAGAATTGCCTATCTGGGCTATTTTGGTTCCATATGAATTTTCAAATTGCTTTTTAAAAATTCTGTAAAGAATGTCAATGGTAGTTTAATGGGAATAGCATTGAATCTATAAAATGACCTGGGCAATATGCCATTTTCATGATATTGATTCTTCCTATCCATGAACATGGAATATTTTTTCGTTTGTTTGTGTCCTCTCTTATTTCCTTGAGCAGTGGTCTGTAGTTCTCCTTGAAGAGGTCCTTCACTTCCCTTGTTAGCTGTATGCCTAGGTATTTTATTCTTTTTGTGGCAATTGTGAATGGGAGTTCATTTGTGATTTGGCTCTTGACTTGCCTGTTGTTGATGTATAGGAATACTAGCGATTTTTGCACACTGATTTTGCATCCAAGCCTCAGGATTCTTAACGTGGGTGTATCAATTCACAAAAATATAAAGTACCAACAAAGACCTTTAGAAAATTCTTCAAAAAAGTGATGCAGAGATAGACAGAGGGAATATAGGCAGGGCCCTAGATGGTCATTGAAATAAGCAATTTTCTTCAATAATTATTAAAATAACATGAGCACAATATCGCAAAAATAATTTATAAAAATATTACCAAAAAATTACAAAGATGCCTCTTTCATAAATTATTTGAAGTCATTGCAGGTGAATTTCACCAAGAAGAAACCTAAGGTAGTGATGTCAGTAGAAGCCCAACATCTAAGGTGAGGGAGGAACATGCCCTGATAAAGTCTTGATGCATCTTTGTGATTCTGCACAATGTGAAACATCACCATGCAGAAAGAGCACCAGAGAGGTGGTATTCAGCTCATCCCCACCTGCTATCATAAGGAGGCCTTGTGTCCACTGTGAGTCTATAGTAGATCTGCCACATAAGGTCATTGGGCCAGGAGAGCTGTGACAAACTGAAGCATGAATTCATCAGACAGTGAGTCGGTGAGAGGAGCTATCCCTGCTCAGAGTTCTACGACTTTTAAGCCAGCCAATTATTGTTCCAGGTGTGTAGAGAACATTTTTGAGCGGTGCTTACTAACTTGCTAACCTCAGAGAAAAGAGAAGAGTGGTTCCGAATAATTGATGAAGAAAATGGATAAACCATTTTCTGAGCATAGAAGACCAATTAAAAATGAGAGACATAGAGATAAGGAGCAAGAGAGAAAAAAGAGAGAGCTTCCTCTACTTTCTTTCTGGTTTTGGCCTTACAATGTGTATATTCAGATCATCAAAGTCAGTGTTTCAAGTAACTCATGTTGAGAAGTGTGAGGACCATGCATAGATGAAGAAGGTGGGCACCCATACTGTGATTTAAGGGATAGGCAGGCTCCAGATCCTAATATAGCTCCTCCCAGCTTGTGATGGAGCACATTAAATAGAGATTGCCTCAGGTTTCTCTATTTAAATGCGAATAACTCTGGAAAAGATAATACATTATGAGAATCATTAAACAGAAGTGTGACTAGCTTATCAGATAATTTTCTCACTAGACCTCTGAGAGAACCTGGTTCACAGCTTACCTTGGCTTATGCAATAGTTTGTGATCTTGGCCAAATCCATTAGCCTCAATGTGCCTCAGTTTTCTGTTGTACAGACACCATGGTTTACCCATCTGCCTCTCAAAACACTCGTAAGAATTGAATGAGGTGATGTGTAGGTAACAAAGGAACACAGACATTACAAAGGCATCTGAGGGAGAAGGGTAATGAAAGGTGAGAACCAAGTTACACCCTAAGGACCAGTCCTGGACACAATTATTTTCATATCAAATGTCCCTTGGGAGTTCAAGGAAAGAGCATTGAATTTAAAGTTAGAAGGTCTGGATTTTAAAACTCTCAAACAGGAAAACAGGCAGATTATGAGAAGGAAGTTATAAAATATTTAAATGACAGAAAAAGGCTTGAAAAAATGAAATCTCATTAGTAATATCAGAAAGGCAAATTAAAACAGTAAGATGCCCTTTTACCCATAAAATGAAGAAAAGTATGTTTTTAAATAATAATTGTATGAGTGTAGAGAAAAATGGGCTGCTGGTGGGAGTGCAAATTGGGCTATTAAGCAACCTGGATCAAAAGTTCTTAAATTGTGTGACCCAGCAGTTGTAATTCTAAGAGTTATCTTAAAGAAATAAACAAGAACATCCATAAATATTTAGCTACAAGAGTTGTCATTACAGTATCATTTATTGCAAAGACAATAGAAATAATCTAAATGTCCAACAAAAATTTGTTCATAAATCATGGTATAAACCCACAATTATATATTATTCCTATTTTGAAGTGCTGCAGAACTATGTTTATTAACACAGGGGAAAGTACCTAATAACTTTCTCAGTGAAAAACTGGTTGTAATATAAACAAGAGTGAGGTCAGCAAAATGGCCCCTTGTACTCATCCCCCCTACAAGACATTCAAAGCAATGAATAAAAACTTTATTTTGATGAAAATAACTCGAGGACTGTGCCAAAGTACAGCAAAAGAGTAGCAGAAATCTTGTAGTGCATGCACACTCAGGAAGGCAGCGTAGCGAAGGGAAGGAAACACTTCTGCCATCTTATTCCCTAGTCAGGACCAGTTGGAACGAGGAGGAACTTCTCCCTGAGGGGAAAAGGTAAGCAAAAGGAACCCAGCAGCCCCCATCACCACCCTCGTCATAGTCTTCACCATTGACGACACCTGAAGTCTTCACAGGTGCCAAGCCCAGCTAAGGAAGCTGCCTGGAATCCAAATAGCTGTGCTCCCCGCCAGAGAAGTAGCTAATGTTTTTCTCCTCCCCTCATAGCCCATGTGGCTACTGCTATGCCCCATCCTGGAACCAGAACCACTGCTGGAGTGTGGTCTGCTCCAGGGGCAAGTAGCTATTGCGCCCTTCCACCCCTGAGGCTTTGTCACCACTGCACCACTTCTGCCTGGTGGCTCACCATATAGAAGCCAAACCAAACAGTTGTGACCTTTCCCTCCCAGTCACTGCTGCATCCTGCCCTCTTGACACCTGTGTGGAAACAGCACCCATCTCCCAGGGAAACAGTGCCTTTGCTTCCCAGCGTAGTCACACCCCTCAGCATCAGAGCTGAAATGGTGCCCTGTTTCATGAGGTTATCAGTGCCTACTTGGCTGGGCCAAGTACTTGCACCTCTCAGAGCTGAGGCAATGTGGCACTCTGCCCCGAGAAAACAGAACATTAACTGAAGTGGGACACCTTGCCCTCTGGACCAAGCATTGACAGTACCCTGCTTCCCTAGAACTAGACAATCCCCCAGGATCTGAGCTGCTGGGGCACCCCACCTCCCTGTGTAGTGGAGTCATTGCTATACTGTTCCCTGCCCCCCAGACCCAGGCTACAGCTGTGCCACACCATTCCTGGATTCTTACTGCCACTGCACTAGGAATCCATAAATCATGGTATAAACCCACACTTAAATACTATTAAATAGTAAATAATTGTATAGGTAGCCTTACAGAGCCTAGAATACTGGTGTGTACCATCATCCCAGGGTCTAGAGTCACCACTATGTGGTGCTTCATTCCCCAAGGCCTGAGTTGCCACTGTGCCCTACTGACTGATTCCTGAATTGCTGCTGTGCCTTCTTTCCTGGAGCCTGAACATCTGGAGCACCTCTTCTTTCCCAGAGCTGGGTCAGAGTCATAGCTACAAACCTAGCTCCTTATGTACAAGTGGCTGGAGTATGCCTCAGAGTCACAAACTGTAGTTTTGTTATCAGTCTGTGTCTATTCATGCCTGAGACAGTGACTTTACACCTAAAGTTCCAGATACCATAGTAGAGTTGTGAGATCCTGAGCCCAGAACCTCCACTCTACAGCTGCTCTGAGCACCTGCACCCTGGATCCCAGAACCACTGTGGCTATCTATGAGCCATAACTAACCTGACACCAAAGGGAATCCCTTCAGCCATATACTCCTGCAGTTTAGGAGTTTATGAGGCACCCATAGTCATCACCAAAATTGATCTCAGCTGAAGAACCTTTACAGAAGTTATGCCACTGCACTCACTTAAAAACATATCCACTACACCCTTCCCAACTGGCATCCTAGGCCCATCTTCAGGTGAAATTATTTTTTCATGAAAGTTTCCTCTGTAAAGTCTAGAAGTGGTAACACCTCTACCAGATGTGCAGACATTGATGATGGGACATAGAAAATATGAAAAAGCAAGGAAGCAATGGAACACAAAATTATCCAATAATTGACCCACCCTTCAAAAACTGAAAATTTCCAAATTGCTTGAAAAGAAACTCGACATAATGATCTTAAGGAAATGCACTGAGATACAAGAGAATACAGATAGACAATTCAATAAAATCAGGAAAACAATTCATTACCTATGCAAGAAATTCAACAAAGAGATTGACATCATAAAAAGAACCAAATATAAATATTGGAGCAGAATAATTCAATGAATGAAACAAAAATACAATTGACAGCTTCAACAACAGAATAGATTAAGAACAAGAAACAATCTCTAAACTTGAAGACACATCTTTTGAAATAACTCAGTCAGATGGGGGAAAAAAGGAAAAAGAGTGTAGAAAACCGACAGGATCTATGCAACAGCATAAAGAAAACAAATATTCATATTATGAGAGAGAGAAGAGATGTAGAAAGGCACAGAAAGCTTATTTAATGAAACAGTTGCTGAAAACCGCCCAAGCATTGGGAGAGATATGGATATTTGTATGCATAAAGCTCAAAGGTTGGGAAGAGATTCAACCCAAAGAGGTCCTCACTGCAGTACATTATAATCAAAATATCAAAAGTCAAAGACAAAGAGAATTTTAAAAGCAACAAGAGAAAAGTGTCAAGTGACACAAGGTAATCCCAATTAGACTACCAGGAACTTTCTTAGTATAACCTTGTAGGCTGGGAGAGAATGGAGTGGTATAGTAAAATCCTAAAGAAAAATAAAAAAAAAAAGACTGTCAGCCAAGAATACCATACCCAGCAAAACTATTCTTCAGAAATGAAAGAGAACTAAAGTCTTTCCCAGACAA
Source organism: Saimiri boliviensis (assembly GCF_048565385.1). Lineage (NCBI taxonomy): Eukaryota > Metazoa > Chordata > Mammalia > Primates > Cebidae > Saimiri > Saimiri boliviensis. Next base: position 124,513,097 of record NC_133449.1, read on the forward strand.
GCAAAAGATGAGAAAATTTATTATCACTAAAGCTGCCTTATGAGAAATTCTTGAGGGAATTCTCCAACTAGAAATGACGATATTACTATCATAAAAACATATGAAAGCATAAAACTCATTGGTAGAGGTAAATTCATTGTCCCATTAAAGTAATGAATACTTCATTACTTTAATAATGGTGTGTAAATCTTTCAAATCTAGTAGTATAAAAGTTAAAAATCAAAACGGCTACTATAAGTTGCTAAGGAATACACAATACAAAAATATGTAAATTGTGACAATAAAAATAGAAATTTTGGGGCAGAGATAGAAGTCTAGAGTACTTTTATGTGACTGAAACTAAGTTGTTTTCAGCTTAAATAGTCTATTACAACTATAAGTAGTTTTATTTAAGCCCCATGGTCACCATGAAGCATAAACTATAGCAGATAAACAAACAAGAAAGAGAAAAGAATTAAAACTTAGCACTATAAGAAAATCACCAAATCACAAAGATAGACAACAAGAGAGGAAGAAAGGAACAAAGGAGCTACAAAAAAATCATAAGACAACAAAATGGCAGAAGTAAATTCTTACCTATCAATAGTAACCTTAAATGTAAATTGTTTAAACTCTTAAGACATAAAGTGACTGCATAGTTTTTTCTTAAAGATCTAATCATATGCTGCATACAAAAGACCCATTTTAGCTTTAAGGACAAACATAGACTAAAAGTGAAGGGAGGGAAAAAGATATTCCATGGAAATAATAACCAAAAGAGAGCAAGGGTAGGTATATTTAGTGTCAGATGAAATAGATTGCAAGCTAAAAACTACTACTAGAAATAAAGAAGGTCATTATCTAATGATAGAGGGGTCAATTCTTCAGGAGGACAGAAAAATTAGAAATATGTATGCACCCAATATGAAAGCACCCAAATAAATAAAGCAAAATTAATGACATGAAGGAATAAATAGAATTCAATAATAGGAAACTTTAATATCACACTTTCAACCATGAATAGATCAACAAACAAAATTAATGAGAAAATACTGGTAGTTTTCAGCAACTGTTTCATTAAATAAGCTTTCTGTGCCTTTCTACATCTCTTCTCTCTCTCATAATAAGAATATTTGTTTTCTTTATGTTGTTGCATAGATCCTGTAGGTTTTTTACACTCTTTTTCAATTTTTGTCCCGTCTGACTAGATTATTTCAAAAGATGTGTCTTCAAGTTTAGAGATTGTTTCTTGTTCTTAATCTATTCTGTTGTTGAAGCTGTCAATTGTATTTTTGTTTCATTCATTGAATTATTCTGCTCCAATATTCATATTTGGTTTTTTATGATGTCAATCTCTTTGCTGAATTTCTTGCACTTTAGACCAAATGGACTTCACAGATATGTGTGTGTATATATATATATGGCCATATATACATGACATAACAAGTCTAAACATGTTCAAGATGATTAACATTATGCCTACTATTGTTTCTGACCACAACAGTATGAAACTAGAAAGAAATCTTGGAAATTGTGCAAACGTGTATAAATTAAACAATATGCTTCTAAACAACCAATGGGTCAAAAAATAAATCAAAATGAAAAATAAAAATAGCTTGAGACAAATGAAAATAGAAACACAGTATACCAGAAATCTGTAAGTCTCAGCAAACTCAGGGTTTTTGTTTTTTTGTTTTTTCCTTAGAGAGGGTCTCTGTAACTCAGTCTGGAGTGTGATGATGTGACCATGACTCACTGATGGATCACTGCAGCCTCAACTTCCTGGGTTCAAGTCATCCTCCTGCCTCAGCCTTCTAAGTAATAAGACTGCAGGTATGTGTCACCAGATCCAGCTAATTTTTCAATTTTTTTAAGAGAGGAGATCTTGCAATGTTGTCCAGATTGGTCTCACACTCCTGGCCTTAAGTGAGCCTCTTAGATTAGGCTCCCAAAATGTTGGGATTACAAGCGTGAGCCACTGTGCTTGGCCAGCAAAAGCAGTTCTAAGTCAGAAGTTTATAAAAAATAAATGTCTCCACTAAAAAGATAGATTCCAAATTAATAGCCTAACACGGTGTCCTAAGGAAATAAAAAAAATCAAACAAAATAAACTAGCTAGTAGAAGGAAAAAAACAATAAAGATGAGAAGAGAATAAATCAAATAGAGAACAGAAAAAAATAGGAAAAAATCAATAAAACCAAGAGTTGGTTTTTTGTAAAAATAAACAAAATTGGAAAACTTCTAGCTAGATTAACTAAAAAAGAGAAAGACAAGACTCAAATAAAGAAGAAATGAAAACGGAGACATTCCAATACTCACCTCATAAATAGAAAGGATCATAAGTGACTATTATGAAAAATTATATGCTAATCACTTGCATAACCTAGAGAAATGGATAAATTCCTGGGAAATTATAACTTGCTGATATTGAATCAGAAAGAAATAGAAAACCAGAACAGAGTAGTAACAATAAAGAAAAGCCCGCAACCAGATAGCTTCTGATATAGTTTGGCTCTGTGTCCCCACCCAAATCTCATGTTGAACTGTAATTCTCAATGTTGGAGGAGAAGCCTGGTGGGAGGTGATTTAATTATGGGAGAGAACTTCCCCCTTGCTGTTCTTCCAATAGAGTTCACCTCAAATCTGCTTGTTTAAAAGTGTGTTGCACCTCTCCTGCCTCCTGCCATCATGTGAGGCTGTGTTTGTTTCTCTTTCACCTTCTTCCACAATTGTAAGTTTCCTGAAGCCTCCCCAGAAGCATAAACTTATATAGCCCACAGAACCATAAGCCAATTAAACCTCTTTAAAAAAAATAATAAACTACCCAGTTTCAGGTGGTTCTTTATAACATATAAGAATGAAGTAATACAAAAAATTGGTACCAAGAGTGGGGTATTGCTATAAAGATACCTGAAAATGTGGAAGCAACTTTGAAACTAGGTAATGGGCATTGGTTGGAACAGTTTGGAGGGCTCAAAAGAAGACAGGAAAGTGAGGGAAAGTTTGGAACTTCCTAGAGATTTGCTAAATAGTTGTGTCCAAAATGCTGATAGTGATATGGACAGTGAAGATCAGGCAGAGATCTCAGACGGAGATGAGAAACTTATCGTGAACTGGGGTAAAGGTCATTCTTGCTAAGCCTTAGCAAAGAGACAAACAGCATTGGGCCCCTGCTCTAGAGATCTGTGGAACTTTGAACATGAGAGTGGTGATTTAGGATATCTGGCATAAGAAATCTCTAAGCAGAAAAGCATTCAAGAAGTGACCAGGCTGCTTCTAAAAGCCTACACTCATCTGCATAAACAAAGAAATGATGGTGGTTGTTCACACCTGTAATCCCCAGCACTATGGGAGGCTGAAGTGGGTGGATCACAAGATCAAGAGATCAAAACCATCCTGGCCAACATGATGAAACCCCATCTCTACTAAAATTAATTGGGTATAGTGCCGTGCACCTGTAGTCCCAGATACTCAGAAGGCTGAGGCAGGAGAATTGCTTGAACCTGGCAGGTGGAGGTTGCAGTGAGACAAGATCAAACCACTGCACTCCAGCCTGGTAAGAGAGCAAGACTCTGTCTCAAAAAAAAAAAAAAGGAACTTATATTTAAAAGGGAAGTAGAGCACAAAAGTTTGGAAATTTGCAGCCTGACCATATGGTAGAAAAGAAAAACTCATTTTCTGAGAAGGAATTCAAGAAGTTTACAGAAATTTGCATAACAGGAGCTGAAAGCTAATAGCAAAGACAATGGGGAAAGTGCCTCCAGAGACCTTCATGGCAGACCCTCTCACCACAGACCGAAGGCCTAGGAGAGAAAAAAATGGCCCAGAATCCTACTGCTCTGTACAGCCTCATGACATGACATCCTGAATCCCAGCTACTCCAGCTATAGCCATGGCTAAGAGGGCCCAAAAACAACTTAGGCCACTGCTCCAAAAGGCACAGCAGCAAGCCTTGGTGGCTTTCACATGGTGTTAACCCTGTGTGCATAGAGAGCAGGAGTTGAAGCCTGGGAGCTTCCACCTATATTTCAGATGATGTATAGCAATGCCTGGGTGTCAAGGCAGATATCTGTTGCAGGGGCAGAGCCCTCCTGGAGAACCTCTCCTAGGACAGTGCAGAGGAAAATTGTGGGTTGGAGCCCCCACATAGAGTCCCCATTGAAGCACAGCCTAGTGGAGCTGTGAGAAGAGGACCACCACCATGCAGACCCCAGAATGGTAGATCCACTGACAGCTTGCACCATGTGCCCGGAAAAGCCACAGGCACTCATTACCAACCTGTGAAAGCAGCCACGGGACTATACCCTGTAGAGCCATGGAAGCAGATTGTCCCAAGGCCCTGGAAGCCCACCCCTTGTGTCAGGGTGGGCTGGATGTGAGACATGGAGTAAAAAAATATTATTTTGGAGTTTTAAGATACAATGACTGCTGGATTCTGGACTTGCATGGGACCTGTAGCCCCTGTGTTTTAGCCAATTTCTCCCTTTTGGAATAGGAGCATTTATCCAATGTCTGTAGCCACATCATATCTTGGAAGTAACTAACTTGTCTTTTATTTTGTAGGCTCATAGAAAGAAGGATCTTGCCTTGTGTCAGATGAGACTTTGAACTTTGGACTTTTGAGTTAATGCTGGAATGAGTCAAGACTTTGGGAAATGGTTTGGAAGGCATGATTGTGTTTTGAGGTGTGAGAAGGACATGAGATTTGGGAGAAGTCAGGAGCAGAATGATACGGTTTGGCTCTGTGCCCCCACCCAAATCTCATGTTGAATAGTAATCCTCAATCTTAGAGGAGGGGCTTGGTGGGAGGTGACTGAATCATGGAGAAAGACTTTCCCCTTGTCGCTCTTGTGATAGAGTTCACCTGAACTGTCCTTGTTTAAAAGTGTGTCATATCTCCCCTTTTGTCTCCTGCACATATGAAGATGTGCTTGCTTCCCCTTCTCCTTCCACTATGATTATATGTTTCCTGAGGTCTTACCAGTAGCAGAAGACTGTACAGAACCAAGAACTGACTAAACCTCCTTTTTATAAATAAATTACCCAGTTTCAGGTAGTTATTTATAGCAGTGTGAGAATGAACTAATACAGTTTCACAGCTGAATTCTACCAAACATATAAAGAAGAATTATTATCAATACTAATTAAACTCTCACAAAAAAAGTAGAGCTAGAGAGAATGCTTCCAAACACATTTACAAAACAAGTGTCATCTTGATTCTTAAGCTGGACAAAGGTATTATAAGAAAAGAAAACTACAGGCAACATTCTCTGAGATAACTATAGGCCAATATCTCTGATGAACATTGCTGCAAAATCCTCAGTAAGATATTAGCAAACTGAATTCAACAACACATCAATAAGATTTTACATTAAAACCAAGTGGGATAAATCCTTAGCATGCAAGCCTGGTTTAACATAGGCAAATTAATCAATGTGATACATCACATTAACGGAATAAAAACTAAAAACTGTGATCATCTCAACTTATGCAGAAAAAGCATTTGACAAAGTTCAGCATCTTTTCTTGATAAAAAAAAAACTCTTAACAGTTTAGGTAGAGAAGGAAAGTCCTTCAACAGAATAAAAGTGATTTATTAAAAACCTACAGCTAACATCATAGTTAACAGGCAACAACTGAAGGTGTTTTCACTAAGACTCAGTACAAGGCAGGGATGTCCACTCTCTCTATTTCTATTCAGCACACAACTGGAAGTACTAGCAAGAGCAATCAGACAAGAAAAAGAAATAAAAGACACCCAAATCAGAAAGAAAGAAGTAAACTTATATCTATTTGCAGACTATATGGCCTTATATGTAGAAAGCCCCAAATATTTTACAAAACAACTCTGGGAACTAATAAGTTAATTCAGTAAAATTGCAGGATACAAAATCAGCATGCAAACATCAGTAACATTTCTATTCACAAATAACCTAGCTAAAAATAAACCAAGAAAATAATCTCATTTATGATAGCATATAAAAAAAGATAAGAATAAATTTAACCAAGAAGATGAAAGATATGTACATTGAAAACTATAAAATCTTGATTAAAAGAAAGGTTATCCTATGCTCATGGATTGAAAGAATTAATGTTAAATTGGCCATACTATCCAATGCAATATACAGATATAATGCAACCCTTATTAAAATTCCAGTGGCATTCTTTACAGACATAGACCAAAACACTCTAAAATTCAAATAGAATAACAGAACGCTATGAATAGCCAAAGAAATACTGAGAAAAAAAAAACAAAGCTGGAGACATCACACTTCCTGATTTAAAATTATATTGCAAAGCTATAGCAATCAAAACAGTATGACAAGGCACAAAAACAGAAACATAGACTAATGGAACAGAATAGAGAGCCCAGAAATAAATCCAAACATATACGGTCCACTAATTTTTGACAAAAGCACCAAAAGGACACAATGAGGAAAGGATAGTCTCTTCATAGATGGTGCTGAGAAAACTGAATTTTCACATGCAAAATAACAAAATTGGACCCTTATCATACACAGCTAACAAAAATCAACTCAAAGTGGATGAAAGGCCTAAATGCAACACCTGAAATCATAAAACTCCTAAAAGAGAACATAAGGGGAAAGCTCTTTGATGTTGTTCTTGGAAATGATTTTTTGGTTATCACACGAAAGCTCAGGCTACAAAAGAAAAAATAAACAAATGAGACTACATTAAATTAAAAAGATTCTCCACAGTGAAGGAAACAAACAAAATGGAAAGGCGACCATGAACTGGAAAAAAATATTTGCTAACCACAGATCTGATAAGTGTTAATATCAAAAATTTATTAAGAATTCTTGCGACTCAATAGCAGTGAAACAAATAAACAAATTAAAAAATAAGCAAAGGACCTAAACAGATATTTCTCCAAAGAAGACTTAAAAATGACCAACAGGTACATGAAAAAGTGCTCAACATAACTACCCATCAGGTAAGCACAAATTAAAAACACCATGAAATATCACCTCACACCCGTTAGAATGGTTAGTCTCAAAAAGGCAAGAAACAACAAATATTTGTGAGAGTGTGAGGAAAAGGGGACCCTCGTCCACTGTTGGTAGAAATGTAGATTTGCACAGCCATTATGGAAAAAAGTATGGAAGTTCCTAAGGAAATTAAAATTAGAACTACCATATGGCTCAGCAATTTATCTTCTGGCCATGTACCCAAATGAGACTGAATCACCACCTGGTTAAGATATCTGCAGTGTCATGTTCATTAAAGTGTTAGTCACAGTAGCCACGATATGAAAAAACCTAAGTTCATCAATGAATGAAAGGATAAAGAAAATGTGAGATATAAGTAAATGCACACATGGTGTGTATACAGACAAACAACACCATATTATTCAGCTTTACAAAGGGAAACCCTGCCATTTGCCACAACATGAATGGACCTGGAAGATATCATGCTAAATAAAATAAGCCAGACACAGAAGAAAAATATTGCATGATCGCACTTATATGGGGAATCTTTTTAAAAGTCAAATATATAAAATTGAGAATAAAACTGCGGTTTCCAAGAGCTGTAACAGGGAGGAAATGGGAAAATGTAAGTTGAAGGATACAAAGTAGCAGACATGCAGGATGAATAACTCTAGAGAGCGAATGTACAACTTGAAAACTACGGCTTATAAAACTGTACTGTATTTAGAAAAAATAAAAGGCTGCTGTAACAACTAAAAAAATATATGCAATATTATACCATGCATCTTCTATTTATCTATTTATATCAAGGGATGGTTATCAAAATGTTAGTAGTTCTCTATGAGTATAGGACCATATTTTCATTTTATTCTTTGTTGATCTGTATTTCTGTAAAATTCCCACAAGTAACTTTGTTTACATATATTAAAAATATTTGTTTTAAGACACATTCATAGAAATGAGAGAAATTCCAGTAAGAGGAGAGATTTTTAGATTCAAGCCAAGGATTTTAAATCCACAATGTGAGGGGGAAGGGAATTACCGTCCCTACATAGTCTATAGAACTCTCAGGAAAAAAAGCATAAGATATGTGTGAAAAAGAGTTTGAAACCTATAAATCTCCCTGTAGTGTGAAAGAAGTGGAAAGCCGCAGAAATGTTATTTCCATTCAGTCACTCACGGAAAGAAAAATTGTTTCAGCACCACGGACAGCGAAACAGTCCTGTTGCTTTGACCAGGGGCTGGGAAAGGCAGTGGGGGTAGGGGTGGGGATGGGTGGCCACGGCAATGGGGAATGGTTAATGGGTACAAAAAATAGAAAGAATGAATAAGATCTATTATTTGATAGTACAACAATGTGACTATAGAGTATTATTGGATTGTTTATAACACAAAGGATAAATGCTTCAGGTAGATACCCCACTTACCCTGATATGATTATTATGCATTGTATGCCTGTATCAAAATATCTCATGAACACCATAAATATATACACCTACTATGTATCCAAAAAAATTTTTTTTAAATTTGCCTTTAAGGGAAGAAAGGCAAAAAAGTTTTAAACCATCTTTTAAGTGTGTACTAAAATTCTCTCTTCCTCCCTCCATAAATGTCTGCTTCTTCTACCTCTGATGAAAATAGGGAACAGCCGGTACTGTTGTGATATTTCCTAGTGCTTTCCATGCACATTGTTCACTGGAAACTTCACAATCAGAGAGGAGAGGACGCATGCAAGGGACTTTATCGTTTCAACAGCAGCAGAACTACCCTTCCTGCATCCTCAAACCCTAAATCCTCACCAAAATGTAATTCCTTGCTTCACATGTACCTGTCATAATAAAGGGCTCTAAAGCACAATGTAGCCACTGGCATTGTACAACCTCCCACCCACTGAAACCTCCCACTGCCGCTTGCGAAGCACTTTGAAGGCAACAGCCACCCACATAGATCAGCTCCCAGACTCCACTCACAGCTCCTGGTCAGCAATAAGGTTCAGAAACAGAGGCAAGAGAGAGCAAGCCTATCTAGAGATGGGGAGAGGGAACTGGCTGCCTCCAGAGATGTTTTCTGACCTCCAAAACCCCCTTTCTCCTCCATTCTACTCCTACAAAAACATGAATTTCACCTTTGAAGACATGCATTCATTTTTTAGAAATTTAGTAAGAAAAATAGTGCCTGGAACTATTCTAGGCATGCAGGATACAGGCAGTGAACAAGGCAGATGAGTTTCCTGCAATCAGGGAATTTATCCTGATGGAAGAGACAGATGACACACAAATAAGTGAGACAGTGATAAGTACCAGAAAGAAATTAGAAGAATATCATAGGAGAAAGAGTGACTGGGAATTGGGTGAGGGGGGCACCTTTGGATTGGGAGATAAAGGAAAGCTTCGGTAAGGAGACCTGAAAAATGGAAGAGGCAAACATAAAAAATATCTGAGGGAGGAGTATTTCAGGCAAAAGGATCAGTGAGTTGTAGAGGGTTTGAGTTGTGGATGAGTTCAGTGTTTTCAGGGAGCCAGAAAGTTTAGAATCAAGGTGCATGTGGGATGATATCGGACCAGGGAGGTGGGCAGAGGCCAGATCATCTGGGGCCTTTCAGGCCATGGCACAGAACTTGTTACCCACTTCTGCATACAGTAGGAGGCCAACTGGGGATTTTAAGGCAGGAAATGACATGGCTTTACGTATATTTCTAAAAGATCCCTCAGGCTGTTGAGTGTACATTTTTAAGTAACTTAAAAGTTGACTTTTCCTAGTTCCCACTTAAAATGCAAACACCCTCATGGAGGTAGAATTTTAATAAAAGTCTACTGACTTCTTTTCCCATTCCATTCTCATTACAATCCAGGAATGGTAAAATCACTGTATGTCTGCCTATGGGCTCTGAATACAGGCGTAAGTGTTTCAAACAGCAAGAGCATACATATATCTAAGACCAAACAAAACTGACAAAAGCAGATCTTGAAAACAGATCCTCCAGCAGGGTGAGAAGAGATTGCAAACTGTGGAATCAAACAGTGCTAAATTAAAAACCTGGTCCCCTAGCTCCCCCGCCTACTAACAGTGGAGCCTTAGGTAAGTTCCATTCTTAGAGAGTTGGTTACAAAAGCACGTGGAATAAGCATTACTTGGAAATGTACTGAAATTCATCTCAGTCATCCCTGTGAATTCCTGAATTGGCTACCACACTATAGAAGCACATTAGGATTTAATTCAATATCATAACAACCTAATGTTTACAATATGCCCAGAACTATGCTAGGTGCTGGTGTTTCAAAGATGAATCAGTCAGCAATAATACCCATATGCTTTTATGCACACTATTTTTCTCAGAAAGTGATAACATTTTGGAAACAGACTTTGGCAAAAAAATCTTCTTAAGCTAAAAATAACAGGCAGGATAGATATTCCACCCACCCAGTTTTTAAGCATTTTAAATGTCTGTGTGACTCTCCACCAGTACTAAAGAATGTTGCTTTTTGGAATATCTTCTCATTCTGAATTAATTAGTAAGGTCAGTTGGAATTCACATCTAATTCTTAGGCGATTTGGCAAGATGGCAGTAGCTCTGCAGTGTAAACTGTTTACCAATGAAGCTAATGTCTGTTCATTTGGTTTGATGGGTGGCATGCTATTCAAGGCATGCTATTCGATTGCTCCATGGGAGGAGAGGAGAGAGGATTTCTCCTAATAGTCAATCTTACCCATGATTGCAATGTCTGCATGCCAAATGAATTCACAAATACTAAAAAACAATTTTATAAAACAATCCATTGTGGAAGACAGAGAAAATCTGTCATGACATGAATAGGATATGGGTGAAGGAGCAGAACTATAGAGACTGCTGGAGAGTAGGGACCCTGTTGGACTGGGACTCAAAAATGAGGACCAAGTCCCAAGATGGACTGGGAAAAAAATGGACTCAAGTTTATTCTAAAGAGAAAAGGGAAAAAGAAGGTTCTTATTTTCTAAGAGCTTTCCTAAGATTCCTCCCACAAATTTGATCTACTTTCCAATGCAACACCATAGTCATACACATCCTCAGAGCAAGGAAGGAAGTTGTTGAAAGGGGCACATACCACAGTGTTTGCCTGTTTGGCCATCCCAGCCTTTGCTGTTCCAAATAACAATTGGCATTCCAACCCACGAATCAAAAATCTCAAATAGGCCAGGTGCGGTGGCTCAAGCCTGTAATCCCAGCACTTTGGGAGGCCAAGGCGGATGGATCACGAGGTCAAGAGATCGAGACCATCCTGGTCAACATGGTGAAACCCCGTCTCTACAAAAAAAAAAAAAAAAAAAAAAAAAAAAAAAAAAAAAAAACTAGCTGGGCGTGGTGGCGCATGCCTGTAATCCCAGCTACTCAGGAGGCTGAGGCAGGAGAATTGCCTGAACCCAGGAGGCAGAGGTTGCGATGAGCCGAGATCACGTCATTGCACTCCAACCTGGGTAACAAGAGCAAAACTCCGTCTCAAAAAAAAAAACACTCAAACATACTTTATCGCCAGTTCCCTCAAACCACAGCATATCACTGAGCTGATATAGACAGGCCTTCATCCCTCAAACTCAACTCACTAGGAATAAAAATATGTCTAGTCAAAGTCATTTTTCATTTAAAATCGGAGTATTCCTAAGAAGTTTTAAAAGATTTTTTCCTTAACAATTTAGCTAATAGAGAAGGGGACCAAAATGTCAAAGTTTTCTATACCTTCCTAGTTCAAAGCCAATTTGTTTCAATTTCAAACATCTATGTGATGAAATATAATGTAACTCAAGTAAGTAAATAAGTGACACCTTAGCAATCATTAAAAAAACAAAAACAAGGAAACATTTACTCAGGTCTTAAGATGAGGAGATGAGATCATTGGTAAGTTACATTGGGACCAATAACAAAATTCCAAAATGACCAAAAAAAAAAAAACTTCAAAAACCTGAGGAGCGAATGTTGGTAGCTGTGTATAAGGATGTATTTTCCAATGTGGTGAAAAGATTGGAAAAGAAACATAAATGCTTGCAACATCATTTGTCTTAGGACAGTTCTCTGGGAAACAGACTGAGATGGAGATTTGCATGCCAGAAGTCTATGAAAGAGTGACTTAGGAATTAGCACCTGTTTGGGAGTGAGAAAAGTAGAAATTAGTAAGGGGAAAAGCTAAACTTTGTTGCAGACATAAAAAGCCTCAGCTGATCCCATGTGGAGCTCTGGTGCTGGGGCAACCCTTTAGTTGCCCAGCCTGGAGTCAAGCAGGCTGGACCTCTGCATCCCTCATTGGCCAGTCCAGTCATCAGCCTCAGAAAGGGACATGAACTTGTACAAGGTGGCTTTCTTGGGCTGAAGGCAAGTCCCACAAAGCTACTCAGCCAAGAGCCATTGGTTGCCACCCTTCCTGCAGGTGAGGGAATGGGTGCCTCAAACCTAAAGCAGGTCTGAGCATCAAGTGACCGCATTTGTTGTATCAATGAAGGCCACCGGTGTGCCTGGTTGGTCCAGGATGCAAGTCTGCCCTCACAGAATGCCCTCCAACCTTTGACACTTACATCCTGACTTCTGCCATTGGAATAGGTTCTGTTCCAACAGCACTCTCTGCTCACTGGCTTGACTCCACCTGTTATCCAAACCGAGTCCACGCACGCTTTGGTCTGCACTCTCATTTCCACTGAGGAGGGAGAAACTGGCTCTGGTGCACACGGGCTCTCTGCTTCTCCTCTTTCCTCCATTCTAATGGCACTCACAGGGCTCCCGATGTCCTTGGCACTGCACTCAGCCTGGGACTTGCAAGATGAATAGGGCACCAGCCCTGTCCTTGCAGAACTCACAGAATTACAGGAAACTGAAGACAAATTTCAAAGCACTATGGTAAGAGCAATGGTAAATGTCATGAACAAAATATTTCTGAGAAGCTAAAGGAAAAAATGACCAACCTCTGCTTGAAGAACATCAAAGAAAGTTTTCTTCAGGAAGAGATGCTTGACCTTGGCTTTGTAAAGCGGGTTGAGAGCTGTGGGATGGGGGGCTGGAAAGTGGATGTGCTAGGCAAGGCACGTGCAGAGGTGCAGGATAGGGGCTGGAGTCGTTCCGGTTATCGTTTGGGGAACTATGAAATGCGGCAGGCCTTGGGTATAGGGCATGAAGGGCCCACTGTGTCAAGCTAATGAGTTTGGAGTTTATTCTGTAAGAAACAGGAAACTAACCTAATGAATATTTTCAAGTAAAGGGTAACCTAATCAGATTTATTTATTATCGAAATCTTTACTGGAATTGTGGAAAAAGAATGAGAATGAAGGGGAATTTCCAAATAGGAAGTCAGACAAGAGATGTGAAACATTTTGTTATTAAATATTCCAAATTTCAAGAATGTAATGAACATCTGGTTCATGTTATAGATTCAATAAATCTTACTCTTTGGGGATATTTGCTTTTGATATTCTAAAAATAAGAAATAAAAGCTTACAGACACTGTTGAAGTCCCTCTTGCGTCTCTTCTTTGATGCCTTCCCTTCCTTCTCATTCCATACCCCAGGGACAGGAGACAGGAGATACAGCCTGTGAGAGGAGGTTCTGGAAATAGTTGAGGAGTGAGAAAATAAGGGACGGTTTCAGGCAATGGCAATTAGAAAGAAGGTGAGAGAACAGATTCAAGGGGCTTTCTGGGATACAACTGATAAAATTTGAGGGAAGTAGATTAAATGAAGGAAAAGCGGAGGAGAGAAATGAATTACAATTCAGCCAGTGATACCGTTAAAGAAACATAAGAATGGGTGTGGTCTGTGGGATACTACACAGTCACAAAGAAGAATAAAATCATGTCCTTTGCAGCCACGTGGATGGATCTGGAGGCCATTATCTTAAGTGAATTAATGCAGGAAGAGAAATCAAAATACCACACGCTGTCATTTATCAGTGGAGCTAAACACTGAGTATTCATGGAAATAGTTGTCAGGGGTAGAGTGACGCCCCGAGGTTCACAGGCAAATGGACACAAAAAAGGGAGCAACAGACTCCAGGACCTGCTTGAGGGTCGAGGGTGAGAGGAGGCTGAGGACTGAAAAACTACCTATCGGGTATTATGCTGAGTATCTGGATGATAAAAGTATTTGTATACCAAATCCCCACTTCATGGGGTTTACCCATGTAACAAGCCTGCACATGTGCCCTCTTGAACCTAAACTAAAAGTTGGAAAGAAAAAAATATCAGTGTGGCAAAGCAAGTTGGAGAAAACAATAAAGTTGGACTTGCAGAGCTCTGGAGCTCCTTGAGATGTCAGGGGTAGAGTGACCCCCCGAGGTTCACGTGCGAATGATGCTCTGAACTTTGGTCTCCTACACCCTCTGCCTTCTTGTTTCCAATTTCTGTCTTTATTGTAGTTGGAACTTCTCAGGGAACTGATTGCCAGATCAGAATTACAAAGTTACGAGGAAGGGAGCATTTGGCATCCAGATTTGAACATACCAAGGATGTGCGGGAATTCCTCTCTTATAGCTCACTCTTGCCAGAATCGACTATTATCATTTTGACAAACATTTGCTAATCTGATAGCAAAGAATGCTTCCCTTACTGTTGTTTAAATTTGCATGTCTTTGATTATACTGGAAGTTGAACATGTTTCCATATGCTTGTTTACTGCTTTGCATTTCTTATTTTGTGAATCATCTGTTCATGTCCTTTGCCCATTTATCTAGTTCGGTTTAAATGTTTTCATCATCAGTTTTAAGAGTCCTTTATGTAACAAAGCTATTAACCCAATGTCATGCGGCTGCAAATATTTTTTCTTCTGAGTTTGCCTTTTCATTTGATGTTGGGTTTCATTTTTCCTTTACATGCATATATTTTTCATACTTATTCTTTGGCTTAAAATCTTTCTGCATTCAATTCCTGAGCATGGTACTCAAAGCCTTTTGAGGAACAGCTCCTTCAACCTCTGTTCTGTCAATTCATCTCACAAAATGCACGATCTAGTTGTTCTGTTTCCACATAAATGCAGAAAGTCCTTCCATACTTCTAGGATGTAACACATCTTCCCAGGAGTCCCTCCTGCCCTCATGCACCAAAGTAACTTCGAGTCCTTCCGGATGCAGGGCAAGTCAGTGTGATGGATGAGTGCCATGCATGGGGTCGCCGTGAGAGCGGCTGGCCTGGACTCCCAGCTCTTTGGCTTACCTGCTGCATTTGCCAGCTGACCTAAACTATCCAAGCCTCTATTTCCTTACATGTTAAATTGGGGTGGCGGGGGAAAGCAGTGGTTCCTCAAAATATGAACCACAGAATTTCCACAGAGAGGAACCCCCGAGGGCAGTGAGGGTGGGAAAGTGCTGGGGAGAGAAGCGGGATACGACCAGAAGGAAGTCCGCTGAGAAGCCTTGGCCTCGGCACCGCCTACCCTTCCGCAAAATAAGAGGCAGCATTGCTTGGGAATTTGGGGATTGGATCAGAGCAGGTCCTCGGTGGCGACCAACAAAAACACAGGGAGTGTGAGTGCACCAGGATGCTGGAATCTGGGGGAAAGGTAGGAAACGAGGGCTTCTGGATGTCGAGCGAGACCTGGGGAATTCCAGAAATTCCACTCTTCAGCACAGACTCAGGAGAACAGAAAACCTGCTGCCATGGTCTGAAAGTTTGTGCCTCCCACTCAAAATTTGTATGTTGAAACCTAACTCCCAAAGTGATTGTATTAGCGGCCTTTGAGAGGTGATCAGGTCATGACTGGGGTTAGTGCTCTTTAAAAGGGGACCCCAGAAGGCCTGTGTAGCCCTTTCTGTCATGTGAAGACAAAATAAGAAGGCACCATCTATGAACCAGGAAAAGGACCCTCACCAGGCGCTGAATCAGCTTGCACCTTGCTCTTGGACTTCAGCCTCCAGAACTGTAAGAAATAAATTTCCTTCTTTTAAGCCCCCCAGTCTGTCACACTTTGTTACAGTCGCTGAGCAGACTCATACAATCACCAAAAGGCTGTTGAACGCCTGCTCAGAATTGAATGCTCAAGAGAGAAGCAGCCCTAAGCAATGGATCAGGGGAAGATGAATACGGAGAGAGCCTACGGGCTCCCTGTCTATTCCTCTCCTGCCACCTCCTGTCCTTCTTTGCCCAGCTTCAGAAAGATGTTATCAGGTATTGTCTAAACAAAAAGGAGAGCTGATTCTAGGAAGAACCGGGAGGAATAAGATCGAACCAATCCAGAGGCCAGAACCAATGTCCTGACTTATAATTCAAAGCAGCCTCCTCCCTCTCCCACCTCCAGGGTGACCTTATCCTGTAAATTAATCCCATGAATGGTTTAAGACACAGGCACTGAATTAAATGTGGCTCATTTTCTAATGCAAATTCTCCTTACTGACTTAGTTACTTTATATGCCTGAAATTATTTTATTTTTAGTTAACACATTTTTTTAAAAAGACAGAATTAAATGCAAATCCTTTCAGAGCTTGTTCGACTCCTGTAAAGCTTAACTACATAAAATTTTCAATGTATTATTTATATCCAGATATGCTGCAGCTGAATTTCACATGTAAATGTTCAGAATTCCAAGTTCCTTAACTGAAAACTTAAAAAAAAAAAAAAAAAAAAAAACTCTCTTCATCACCGCTGGCTTTCTCTTCTCTTTCATGAAAGAGTCTGTTAATAGGTTACAACATGGCCCTCTTGCACACTTTAAAAGGAGATCCAAGTCTTGTTTCCTTCTCGGTCCAGCCCTGTGACCTTGTGACGTCGCGTGATTTCAACAACATGAAGTGAAAGCAAGTGACTGCTCCATGCTCCTTGGAACTCCAGGTTCTAAGAATTTATACAGGGGTTGTAGAACATTCTGGTAGGAAGGGGCCTGGGAGCTCCTTCCCTTCCCCTGCACCATCAGGGGTATCCCCGCAGGCCCCAGGAGTTCCAGTTTCTGGAGACAGTGTCCTCCCCTGAGCAAGAAGATGAGATGAGTGAACTGGGCTCCCGAGTGGGCTGCCTCTCTGCGGAGCTTGTTGCTGTGCTGGCAATGACTCAGGGAAAATCTATGTCCTGGAGAGGAGGTGGGTTGCAGGAGCAAGAAGCCGCAGGAGAACTTTCCAGAAGAATGAATGAAGAAAGCCAAGGAGCCCCAAGCTCTCAGGGACTAAGAAGAGGGGACTTCAGAGAAGCCAAGGGCATAGACGCCAGGTGTAGAGGGAGCCCCTGAAGTTACTGTAGCCTCCGCCTAGTGCAGGGCACCCCAAGGGGCACAGTCAACTGCATGTGTGTGGCTAGCTGGGTGCACAGGGGGTACCTGTGCACTGAGTACCAAGCCAGGAGACTGTTCCCAATGGAAGGGTGAAGTCCTAGGCATCTCCTCGAGGATTGCAGGGTAGGTGGGAGAGGGCTGGAAAGAGATCTTCCTGAATCATCAAACATCATGGGTAGGGAGGAAGTGAAAAGACCTCCTAAGTAACGAGCGCTATTCTAATAAAAGTAACACTGAGATAACAATCAGCATTTCTTAAGCACTTAATACGGGAAGCAGCAAAGTCAGCAGCTCAGCATTATCTCAGTGATCTTCACCTGATTCCCAGGGTGGAGATACGATTACCCCATATTTCAGATGAGAACCCAAAGGCGTAGAAGAATTACATAATTTCCCTGACACAATACAGCTAGGAAATTTCCCGACAGAGAGCTGTTCTCACGGGATCAGAGAGAACTTGAGTTTTCAGACTTTTCGAAATCCCTGGTGCTTCTTGCTGTTAGTACCTCCTGCCGGAGCCCTCCTAAATAAGTGTGTGGGGGGTCCGTCCTGGAAAACCAGAAGGAGGGAGCTAGGGCGGTGCGAACTTCAGGCGGGCGTGGGGAGAGAGGAACCCCTGAGGGCAGTGAGGGTGGGAAAGTGCTGGGGAGAGAAGCTGGACACGACCAGAAGGAAGTCCGCTGAGAAGCCTTCGCCTCGGCACCGCCTACCCTTCCGCAAAATAAGAGGCAGCATTGCTTGGGAATTTGGGGATTGGATCAGAGCAGGTTCCCGGTGGCGACCAACAAAAACAAAGGGAGTGTGAGTGCACCAGGACGCTGGAATCTGGGGAAAAGGTAGAAAACGAGGGCTTCTGGATGTCGAGCGAGACCTGGGGAAGCGCTGCCCCTCCGCGCACCTAAGCAGCCACGCGAAACGCCAGAGCAGGGGTCCCCAGGGTCCCCTCTGGGCGTGCAGCCCCCATTCAGAGCCTAACCTCCAAGAAATCCTGTTCCACCGCCGGTCCCCAGCAAACCAGAGGTGGGGAGGTGAAGGAGGGCTCTGTCATCCCAGTTCCTGCAGTGGGAGCAGTACTGGAACAGGCCTCGCCAAAGGCGGCAAACGTTGGGAAAGAGAAAACTCTCAGAAAAAAATCTGGGTGTCGCTGGGCAGGGAGATGAATTCTGGGCAGGTAAACGTGAGATGCATACGTGGGTGCTGGTGCAAATAAGCCTGAGACAAGAGAGTCTGAGGAGAATCCCATCCTCCCTGAATCCCCTGCAGAGGAAGCCCGGATCCAGGTGCCCAGAGCGTCCTGCCGGTGCGCAGAGACTCCGGGGCCTCAGCAAAGTCCCTCCACCCAGGGCTCTGCTGCCTGTCCAGGCCCAACAGGCTGGAGGGAAGGGAGGCAACTACCAATGAGACTGGAGTCTGAGGAAGCTGCAGAAAGGACCCAAGGATGTTTACCAAGATGAAGTGAATGCACCTACTCCTGGGGAACCAGGAGATAAAAAGAAGCCAGCAAACTACCCATTAAAGAGAAGCCTTTCAGCTGCACCAGGCAGGGTGCCAGGCACTGAGAAGCATCAGCAGGGAGGAGAAGCAGCACTCCCCCAGGAGCCACAGGGAGCGTCCCCTCCCGGCTTCCTCCATCTGCACATCTTTCTGTCCCACCTGGGGAAGCTGCTGATGCTTCTCTAAAGCATCACGGTTTTCGTTGCATGGCTGTGTTCACTTCCATTTGACTGCCCTTTGCCTTAGGTTTTCTTTCTCTCTCCAAGGCTGTTGGATTTAGAAGTAGGGGGAAGATGGTTCTAGACAGTCAGACACTGAGGGCAGCTGGAGGTGGACAGGGACAGAGGCCATGGAAAGTGGGTGGGATAGAAAAGCTGCTGGAGTCTGAAGACCTGGCATCTTTTCCCAGCCATTTCGCCTCTCCACCTCCCCAGCCCGGGCACTGGGCTGCCTCTAGCCCTAAAGCACCTTTGTGCAAAACAGAAACTGGTACCCCTTTCTCCAGGCAGATGCAAACTGTGGACTGCTTGGAAAATCTTGCACAACTGTATTTCAGCTCCACTCATGCCCCTTCTGGGTTCCTCATAATGGTGAAAAACCCACACAACTTCCTGTGGCAGTTCTGTTCAGTCAAATTACGTAACCTCTGTGCCTCTGTTTCTCCATCTGCAAAAATAGGGACTAATGCCAGCTGCCCTGCTTGAATTGCATGCATGTATTATTTTACTGTTTTATTGTGAAATATAACATATAAACGATGTACAATGTCCCAGGGATGTTTGAGGGGAATAAAATAATGTTAGAGAAGGGACCGTGGGAGTTAATAGTGCTGAGATAACCTAACTGGTTGTCCAGTTCTGATTTGTGTCCCTTATGGGGACTCAAAGCCAGGGGGCACCTGTGGCTTCCTGGCTAGGCCACACTGGGGACTCAGAGCTGAGCTACAACACTGATCCAAGCAAGTGGCAGTTTCAGAGGGGAGGAGGGGGTGAGGGCAGCAGTGAGGAGATGGACCCCTTCCTCCTGCTGGCCCTGTTCCTGCTGTGTGGTGCCGCGTTAAGAGCAGTGGCAGAGATGCTGTGGGAATTGGCTGGCAGCTTGCCTGTCCTCCTCCCCACTTCACAACCAAGGATGACTCACCTGAGGAGGTGGAGCCTGAGTCACTCGCCCATTCAGACATCCAGCAGTACGGCAGATAAGAACTTCCTGGGAGAGTCAGATTGACCTGACCCACTGCCTCAAAGCTGTGTGACCTGGGACACATCATCTTACCTCTCTGAGCCCCAGTGTCTGTATCTGCCAACAAGAGTAATAGGACCTGTCTCATAGGATTGTGTCAGTTTTATCTGAGATAAGCAGCCAACAGACTCCAGCCATCGTTGTGACTGGGCGGGACTGAAACTTAGATCACCTGGCGACTAGGCTCACTGCTTTCCCTGACCCCATAATGGTTCTAACGGAAGCTCACCACCCTGCCCCTTTGGGAGGAAGCCACCCAAAGAACTTTTTTCCTCCAGGTTACAAGGTGATTTTTAATGGGAATCTTCAACAGCTTGAGAAGTTATGTAGGCACGTGCTGAGCAAAGTCACGTGATCCTGGCCTCTTGGAAGAACCCCTTGCCCTACTGACACTGAATGTGGTTGAGAAGGGCCTTGTCTCTTAGAAAATATCTTTTTTTTTTCAGAAGTCAATATCTTTCCAGGTCCTTGGGAAAAGTATGTCAAAGACTGTAGGGGTGCTGCCTGCAATATTCAACTCAGCTTGCCTCCTGCCTGCTCTGCGTTGGCTGTGTCAGCCCCTCCTTTTAAGCACAGAGGCCCAGGACGTTGGACTAAACAGCTACAAGGTGTTATTCATGGACAGCTGTGACTGAGTGGGCTCCTCTCCAGAGAGGTCAAGCATTGAAAAGAATCTCCCACTTCCAGCCTGCTAAGGATTTAGAGATTATTTAGATGAAGGAGTTCATGTACCTCTTGGCAGGGACTCATCCATGGGTGGACCCAGAACATTTCTAAAATCCCTGAAATTATTTTTAAGATTTTACCTATGTGTCACATGTGAGTGACTTTAAGAAGAGAGCAGAGTGTGTGCATTGGTTTTTAAGAGGTTAGAAGTTACATGGTCACTTGGAATCAAAGGCCTACTGAAATGAACCATGAGGTGGACAAAATGGCTAACGAGATGCGTTATTATGGGCTTATGAAGAATGCAGAATGCAAGGTATTTCTCACTGTATTAAAAATGTAAAGGAAAAAATATATAGGCTCTGGGTTATATATCTTTGGCTCAAGGCATAATGGGAGAACTAGGGAGTTTTTATAACAGCTATAAATTAATCTTATTTTTCATATCCACAGGGTAGACATAAGCAAAAATGAGAATCAAAATCTGATCCAATAAGCTGCTGAATTCTTAAAGCCATTTATGATGCTTTGAGTACAAATTAGGACATTAGATTGGTTTAAGAAAAATTGGTACCTTGAGAATTAAATTGATAATATTTGGGAGGAGTTAGCTGACTGAGTATTCTAAACCCACAAACATCCAAACCCCTCTGATGACCCTCTTGCAGCAGAAATGGACATTCCTACTCTATTCGAAGAGTATGATGCTGCCGCTATTGAAGAGCCCACAATGGCCTCAGGTGGTTACATTGCAAAGGGACATTAATTCTCCTCATACCCAACACCTCCCATTGCCTTTAGGCTGCACTCCAGACTCTAGAGTCAGATCAAACTCAAAGTCAAACCCATAAGAGGAAGGGCGCAACACTAAAAATAATTGAAAAATTTGTGGATTCATCAGTAAAAACTGGGGAAATGTATGAAATGATTCTGAAAGCACTGTGCACAGGAGGCAGAAGCAGTTTTAGTTCCAGCTGCATCCATCAATGTGAATGCATTTACTCAAAACTCTGAATTCAGTGTGCTGGAGACGGCTGTGGTTCTAACTGTGGTTTATTTGGTTGAGTGAGACTGGACTAAATGGTGAGTTACACTGAATGTAGTGTAAATGTCAGAAATTCCTTGGTATGATATAGGAGAAGAAATTCACAGACACAGGAAGATAGGAGTGTTCAAGGGATTTGTTATGCTAAATAAGATTCATAGGAGGCTATTTATTGGTTTGGATTCAGCTCCTGCACCAGGCCCAACAGACCAAATCAAACTGGGGTCACTCTTGCTAAAGTTCCACACCACCAAGCTGAAACCAAGCTATTAATCTAACTTTCCAAGAAATAAGGAGAGAGAGAGAATTTCCAAATCTCCTAACAGGCCAGTTTTAGCCAGCATGATTTTTAAAAGTTCCTTCTGCTCTAACCTTTACAAGAAAAATAAGTTTAAAACAACCAACCCACTTTTTGTCGTTTCTGCTTTCCTCAGCCCATTTCTGTCTATAAAACCAACCTCCCTTGCTTGGCTCAACAGAACACTCATTGTGTTTTATGAGTTGCCTGAATCTAGAATTGCAGATAAAAGCCAATTAAGATCTTTAAACTGAATTTGTTGTAATTTTGTCTTTTGATAATCATGTGTGACCTGCTCACCCAACCCTTAATGATATTTTTCCAGAGGGCTCCAGTAACACTTCCTTCACTGGGGCACTGAGAGTTACATCATATTTCCGTATGCCCAGTCTCTTGAATCAGACCCAACTCCTCTTTCTCTCCCATCCCAGATAGAACCCATAAGCAGATCGTAGTGATTTTGCCTTTCAAAATATATCCATAATCCAAATGAGGTAGGAGGAGGGCTTGGACACTGGACCAAATTGAGGACTAGTTAAGACAGCACCAAGGTGAAAGCAGCTTTCCATAAGACATGCCCACCAGTATGCCTTGTCAGTTTATCATTGCCATGGCAACACCTAAGAGTTAACCCCCTTTCCGTGGCAACACCAGAAGTTACTGCCCCTTTTCTAGAAATTTCTGAATAGCCCACCCCTTAATTTGCCTATAGTTAAAAGTGGATTTCAATGTGACTGCAGAACGGCCCCTGACCTGCTGCTCTGGGCACACTGCCTGTGGGATAACCCTGCCCTGCAAGGAGCAAGACGTCTGCTGCGGCCATACACTCCCACTTCAGTAACAGCTGCTACCACCATCCCTCACCCTTGAATTCTTTCCTTGGCGAAGCCAGAACTCTCCCTGCCTAAGCCCCAAACTTGGGGCTTGCCTGCCCTGCATCACAAGCACGTCTCATCACGACCACTGCTGTCTCTCCTGATTACTTATATCCAGTGGCTGCTTTGTCTCCTTGCATCTTCTGCTATTGGTCCCCTTCCTACTACCCTCCACACAACAGCCAGAGTGATCCTGTGTTGTGTCTCTTTTCCAATAACCAATTCTCTAGTTCTCTGATACCAACTGAGGTTCCTGTAATTCAATTCAGTTGTGACACTAACTACCCAGAGTTAGCACAGACCTTCACAAATTAAGGATTTTACAAGTCCCACAAAGCTGCCTCTACTTCAGGACACAGCCACAAATGGGGTCCCCATGCTACTTGCACTTCTGCCTGGCTGACTACAAATTCAAGAGTTCCCATGACTGCTCTCTCTCCTTAGGTTTGATAATGCACTAGAGTGAGTCACAGAAATAAGGAAAGTGCTACTCTTACCATTACAGTTTTGTTACAAAGGCTACAACTTAGGAACAGCCAAAGGGAGGAGATGCGTAGGTGAAGGCATTGGAAGATTAGGGGTGGGGTGTGCAGAATTTCTGTCCCTTCTCCAGGCAGTTGAACTTCCTAGCACATCAATATGTTCACATACCTGGAAGCTCCCCTAGCCTAGTAGTTTCAGAGTTTTAGTGGAGCTTTTATTCCATAAGCACATTTTATTTTATTCCATAAGCATATTCACCATTGGTGAATGAACTCCTTCCAGTCCCACTCCTCTCCCTAGAGCTAGGGGGTAAGGCTAAAAGTTCTAATCATCTAAGCATGGGTTGGTTCTTCTGGTGACCAGCTCCATCCTGAAACTCTCTAGGGCTTCCCCACCCCTTGAATCATCTTGTTTACATTCAAAAGACACTCCTATCATTCAGCAAATTCCAAGCAATTTAGGAATTCTGTGCCAGAAACTGGAGATGAAGACCATTTTTTTTTATATCACATTCTGCTAAACCACAAATCATAGTCTGCTAAATCACAACTCTGTTCAAAATCCTCATTTCCTTCAGAGTAAAAGCCAATGTTTCCACAATGGTCCATAAAACAATACATTCTGGTCCCACAGCCCTTCCCCTAACTAACTCTCTTCCAGCCGCAAAGGCCTCAAATAATCTACGCAGGTTCCCACTACAGGCTTCTGCACAGTTCCTGTTTCCTCTAACAAGGCGCTCTGCCCCCAGAAACCAAGACAGCTCCTTCCCTCCTGCCTTTTCTCAGAGATCATCTGAGTTGTAAAGTCTTATCTGACCTCCCGATTTAAACTGTGACTCTCTTCTAAGACTCCATTGTTTTATTTTCCTCCAAATCACGTATCACCAACTTGCATACTATGTGTCCTGTTTTATAGTCCAATTCCCACCACTAAAATTGATCTTTTTCTTCTTAAAGATTTTTTTTAATTGTTTTGTTCATATAACATAGCAGTACATATTTTGGGGGTATGTGTGATATTTTGATACCTTTATGCAACGTGTAATAATCAAATCAGTGTCATTGAGATATATATCACCTCAAACATTTATCTTTTCTTTGTGTTGGAAATGTTAGAATTCTTCTCTTCTAGCTATTTTGAAATATACAGTGAATTATTGTTAACTGTAATTTCCCTACTATACGACTGAATACTAGAACTTATTTCTTCTAACTGTATATTTTACCCCTTAATCCATTTCTCTTCATACCTCCTTTTTCTTTTCCCTTCTCAGCCTCTGGTGACCATGATTCTATCCTCTCCTTCCATGACAAACACTTTTTAAGCTCTCACATATGAGTAAACCACATCATGTTTGTCTTTCTGTGCCTGGCTTATTCCACTTACCATAATGACCTCCAGTTTCATCTATGTTGCTGCAAATGATAAGATTTCATTCTTTTTTATGGTCAAATAATATTCCATTGTGTATATATATATATATATATATATATATATATATATATATATATACATTTTCTTCATTCATTCATTCATTCATTGAGGAGCACTTAGATTGATTCTTTATTTGGGTATTCTGAATAATAAGGCAATAAACATGGGAGTGAAGATAGAGCTTTCAGATACTGACTGCCTTTCTTTTGGATATATACTCAGCAGTGGAATTACTGGATCATGTAGTAGTTTTATTTTTACTTTTTTTAGGACCCTCCATACTTTTTCCATAATGGTTTACAACTTTCCTCCCTGACAATATACGCATGTTCCCTTTTCTCCACATCCCCACCGGCATTTGTTATTTTTTGTCTTTTTGATAGTAGCCATTCTAACTGGGTGAGATGATATTTCACTGTAGTTTCGACTTGCTTTCCCTGATGATTAGTGATGTTGAGCATTTTTTTTTTTTTTTTTTTTGCATATCCACTGGCCATTTGTATTTCTTCTTTTGAGAAAAGTCAATTCAGGTATTTACTCCATTTTTAAAATCAGATTGTTTTTTGCTATTGAGTTGTTTGAGTTTCTTTTATATTCTAGCTATTAATCCCTTGTTGAATGGAGAGTTTGCAAGGATTTTCTCCCATTCTTTAGGTTATCTCTTTACTTTTTTATTGTTTCCTTTGCCGTGCAGAAGATTTTTGCCTTGATGGAGTCCCATTTATCTGTTTTTACCTTTGTTGCCTGTGCTTTTGAGATCTTACTCAAAATCTCTTTGCCTAGATCAATGTCCTGTAGTGTTTTCCTAGTGTTTCCTTTTAGTGATTTCATAGTTTCAGGTCTTACGTTTCAGTCTTTAATCCATTTTGAGTTGATTCTTCTATGGTGAAAGACGGAGATCAAGTTTCATTCTTCTGCATACAGATATCCAGTTTTCTCAGCCCTATTTATTAGGGTTTATCCTTTCTCCCAATGTATATTCTTGACATCTTTGTCAAAAATAAGTTGGCTCTTAGTATGTGGATTTATTTCTGGGTTCTCTATTCTATTCCAGTGGTCCTTGGGTCTGTTTTTATACTAATACATGCCGTTTTGGTTACCATAGATTTAGAGAATAATTTCAAATCAGATAGTGTGATGCCTCCAGCTTTGTTTCTTCTGTATCCTATAGCTTGTAGAATTCCTTAATCACATCTAGTGAGTTTTGGGTGGAGTCTTTAGGTGTTTCTAAATATAAGATTGTTTTATCCGAAAACAAGTGCAATTTGACTTCTTTCCAATTTGGATGCCCTTTATTCTTTTTTTTTAATCTTGTCTAATTGATCTAGCTAGGACTTTCAGTACAATGCTGAATAAAAGTGATAAAAGTAGGCATTCTTGTCTTGTTCCAGATCTTAATTGAAAGACTTTCAATTTTTCTTTATTCAGTATGATATTAACTGTGAATTTGTCATAAATAGTTTTTATCAAGTTGAAGTATGTTTCTTCTACACCAGTTTGTTGAGAGTTTTTTTTCATTAAGTGATGTTTAATTTTATTGAATGCTTTTTTTTACTATCTATTAAAATAATCATATGGTTTTTGTCCTTGATTCTGTTGCTGTGATATATCATGTTTATTTATTTGCATATTTTGAACCATTCTTGTACCCTTGGAATGAATTCCACTTGATCATGGTGAATGATCTTTTCAAATATGTTGTTGAATTTGGTTTGCTAGTATTTTATGAGGATTTTTTGCATCTATATTATTGCAGGCATTAGCCTGTCATTTTCCTTTTTTGTCGTGTCCTCGTCTGGTTTTGGTATTTAGGTAATGCCAAACTCATAGGATGAGTTTGAAAAGATTCCCTCCTCTTCAATGTTTTTGAAGAGTTTGAGTAGAATTGGTATTAGTTGCTAAGTGTTTGGTAGAATTCAGCAGTAAAGCTATCAGGACCTAGGCTTTTCTTTGATGAGAAATATTTCATTATAGCTTTGGTCTTACAACTCATTATTAGTTTGTTTGGGTTCTCTATCTCTTCATAGTTCAATATTGGTAGGTTGTATGTGTCCACGAATTTATCCATTTCTTCTACGTTTTCCAATTAAGTAGCATATAGTTGTTCAAAATAGTCTCTAATGATTCTTCATATTTCTGAGGGCTCAGTTGTAATGTTTCCTTTTTCAATTCTGATTTTGTTTATCCTGGTCTTTTTATTATACTTTTCTTGGTCTAGCTAAAGTTTTGTCAATTTTGCTTACCTTTTAAAAAACAACTTCTTTTTAAATAAAATGGGATCTTTCAAGATCCTCTCTTTGTCTTTGATCTTTGAGAATTTGATTATAGTATGTCTTACAGTGTTTTTATTTGGGTGAACTCTCACTAGTGACCTTTGATACCTTCATGTGTCTGAATATTTATAATTTTCTCAGGTTTGGAAAGTTTTCTGTTATTATTTCTTTGAGTAAGCTTTCCATCCTTTTGTCTTTCTCAGTTTCCTCTCTAACTACAATAATCTAAATATTTAATGTCCCGTATGGATCCTGTAAGCTTTCTTCATTCCTTTTTATTCTTTTTTTTTTTCTCCTCTGACTCTATACTTTCAAATAGTTTGTCTCCAAGGTCACTGATTCTTTCTTCTGTTTGATCAGTTCGCTGTTGATATTCTCTGTTTCTTTTTTTATTTGATTCACTGCATTTTTCAGCTCTAGGATTTCCATTCAATTTTTAAAAATTATTTTGATGTCTCTGTTAAAATATCTCTAATAAATTTTTAATTAATTCTCTGTGTTTTCTTGAAGTTTATTGAGCTTCTTAAAATGTTTTCAGTTCTTCCTCTGAGAGATCACACATGTCTACTGTATCACTTTAGGGTCACTCCTGGTTCCTCATTTTGTATGGTTGGTGAAGTCATTTTTTGCTGAATGTTCTTGATGCTTATGGATATGGGATAATATCTGCACATTGAGGGATTCGTATTTGTTTTAGTCTTTGCAGTCTGGCTTGGCTTGTGGCTACCCTTCTTCAGAGGGGTTTCCAGGGATTCTAAACAGACTAACTGTTGAATTCCCTGAGCTTTTGAATGCTGCCGCCATCTTAGCACTGGAGGATTCTCCAAGCCCAGGCTTGCCAAGAGTCCTGCAGGGACTGCAAGTTAATGTGGCTTTCCAGTCTATCTAGGCCTGCATTCTGATGCTCTTGCAGGAGACATTTTACTGTGGATGGGCATCGAATTTTAGTTGTTGTGGGAGAATACATGTGAGTTACCTTCTTTCTGCCGTCTTAATGACATCACTCTCTCTTTCCAGTTCTATCAGTATTTGCCTCAGGTATTATGATGCCTTGTTAGGAAAATATACGTTAAGGATTGTTATATCATCATTGAGAAATGTTTCCTTTTATCATTCTGTCATACATCTTTTTATTTCTTATATTTTCCCTTACCCTGAAGTCTGTCTGAAATTGATATAGCTACTCCAGCTTTCTTTTGATTGGCATAATATACTCTCCTGCATTCTTTTCTTCTCTTTTTATTGTGATTAGAAAAAAACACAACATAAAATTTACCCTCTTAACTATGTTTAAGTGTACAGTTCAGAATGCTAAGTATATTCACAATCTTATGAAACAGATCTTCCAAGTTTTTTCATCTCTGTGCCCCATTAAAAAACAACTTCTATTTCCTCCTCCCTCAAGCTCCTGGTAACCACCATTCTACTTTCTATGTCTATGAATTTGACTACTTTATATATCTCATGTAAATGGAATTACACAATATTTGTCTTTCGTGACTGGCTTATTTCACTTAGCACAGTGTCTTTAAGGCTTTAAGGGTCATTCAGGTTGTGGCATGACAGATTTCCTTCCTTTTTAAGGTTGATATTCTATTGTATATATATTCCACCTTTTGTTTATTCATTCATCTATCAGTGGACATTTAGGTTGCTTCCACTTCTTGGTTATTGTGAATGATACCACTGTAAACATGGGACTGCAAATATCTCTTTGAGACACTGCTTGCAATTCTGCTACATATATAACCAGAAGTTGAATAACTGGATCTTATAGTAGTTCTATTTTTAATTTTTTAGGAACAGTTATACTGCTTTTGATAGTAACTACACCATTTTATAATCCCAACAGTGTACAAGAGTTCCAGTTTCTCCACATCCTCACCAACACTTGCTATTTTCTCTTTTGTTTTGTTTGATAACAGCAATTTTAGTAGGTGTGATATCTCATTGTGCTTTTGATTTGCATTTCCCTAATAATTAGTGATGTTGAGCATCTTTTCATATGCTTTTTGGCCATTTGTATATCATCTTTGGGGGAATGTCTATTCAAATCCTCTCCCTCACCTTTTTTTTTTTTTTTTTAAATAGTCTCACTCTGTCACACAGGCTGAAGTGCGGGGTGTGATCTCAGTTCACTGCAACCTCTGCCTCCAGTATTCAAGCAGTTCTCCTTGACAAAGCCTCCCAAGTAGCTGGGATTACAGGCACCCACCACCACGCCCAGCTAATTTTTGTATTTTTTAGTAGAGATGGGGTTTCGGCATGTTGGCCATGCTGGTCTTGAATGATGATCTCAGGTGATCTTCCTGTCTCAGCCTCCCAAGGTGTTGGGATTACAAGCATGAGCCATGGTGCCCAGCCCCATTTTTAATTGTCTTTTATTTTAATTGTCAAATTCCAGAAGCTCCCCATATATTCTGGAGATTAATTTCTTATCAGATATATAATTTACAAATATTTTCTCCAATGCTGTAAGTTGTCTTCTTACTCTGTAATGGTGTCCTTTAACTGAAAGAAGTTTTTAGGTTTGATATAGACCAATTTGTCTATTTGTGCTTGTGTTGCCTGTGCTTTTGAAGTCATATCCAAGAAATCATTGCCAAATCCAGTATCAGAAAGACTTTTCCCTATGTTTTCTTTTAGGAATGTTATATTTTCAGCATTATGTTTAGATTTCAAGCCCATTTGGAACTAACTTCAGTATTAGAGGTAAAGTAAGGGTTCAACTTTACTATTTTTGCATGTGAATATCCAGTTTTCCTGACACCATTTGTTGAAGACTCTTCATTCCCCATTGATTTGTCTTGACATACTTGTCAATGATCATTTGACCATAAACTTGAGGGATTATTTCAGGATTGTCTATATCATCCCATTGGTCTATATGTCTGTTTTTATGCTAATAGCACTCTGATTACTGTAGTTTTTTAGTAAGTTTTGAAATCAGGAAACTTGAGTCCTCCAACCTTGTTGATCTTTTTCAAGATTGTTTTGGCTATTCAGCATCCCATGAGACTGCGTACAAATTTTAGAATTTATTTTTGTATTTATGCAAAAAAAAAAGTCATTGGGATTTTCATAGGGATTGTGTTGAATCTATAGATTGTTTTGGGTAGCATTGGTATCATAAAATTATTAAGTATTTCAATCCATGAACACAGGAGTCATTCCACTTATTTATGTCTTATTTCATTTCTTTCAGCAATATTTTGTAGTTTCCAATGTAAAAGTCTTTCAGGCTCTTGGTTAGGTTTATTCTTAAGTGTTTTATTCTTTTTTGACGTTATTGTAAATGAAATTGTTTTCTTGATTTCCTTTTTCTGATTGTTCATTGTTAGCATGTAAAAATACAACTGATTTTTTTAGTATTGATTGTGTATCCTTTAACTTTGCTGAACTTGTTTAATAGTTTGAAGAGAACTTTTATGGACTCTTTAGGGTTTTCTAAATATAATATAATATCATCTGTGAGCAAAGATAATTTTACTTCTTGCTTTCCAAATTAGATGCTTTTTAAAAAAAATTCTTGTCTAATTGTTTGAGCTTGGACTTCCAGAAAGCTTTTAATCTTTCACCTTTAAGTACAATGTTAGCTGTGAGTTTTTCATATATGGTCCATCTCTTTACTTTTAATCTATCTGTGTCTTTATTTAAAGTGGGTTTCTTATAGAGAAACAACATATAGTAGGTATTGTTTTTTAATCTACATGGATATTATCTGTCTTTTAATTCAAATATTTAGGCTATTAATATTTAAAGTAATTATTGATATAGTTTAATAATATCTACCTTATTTATAACTCATTTGTGACTAATTTGCATTCATTATCCTCATGTGGTTTTTTTTTCTTTTGTCTTCAACTGACAAAAGAAAAAAAGAAACACATAACAAGGATAATGAATTTTCTGTCTCTTGTGGTTTTAATTGAACATTTTATATGATTTCATTTTAGCTCCTCTTTTGGCATATCAATTATACTTCTTTTTACATTTTTAGATGGTGCTCAGGAGTTTGCAATATAAATTTATGACAAACCCAAGTTCACTTACAAATAACACTATAACCACTTCATGAACAATGCAAGTATCTTATAATAGAATATTCTCAACTTTTCCCTCCTGTTCCTTATAGCAGTGTTTATTTTATTGTATCCATCTATAAGTTATAATCACTGAATGCAGTTGCTGTTATTTTAAACAAACTATTATCAGCTAGATCAATTAAGAATAAGAAAAATTAAATATTTTATCTTCATTTATTTCTTTTCTAGTGCTTTTTTTCTTTATGTAAAACTGTTTTTATCTATATCATTTTTCTTATTTCTAAAGAATTTCTTTTAACATTTTTTTGTAAGGCAGATCTATTGGAAACAAATTCTCTCGGTCTTTGTTGTCTAAGAAAGTCTTTATTTGTCCTTCCATTTTGAAAGACAATTTTGCCTGACACAAAATACTAAGATGGTTATTTTTTTTCTTTCATCATTTTAAATATTTCACTGTGCTCTATTTTTGCTTACATGGCTTCAGAAGAGAAGTTCAGTGTAATTCTTATCCTTGTTCCTTTGTAGGTAAGTTTTTTCTTTTTTCATTTGTTTGTTTGTTTGTTTTACCTTTGGCTTCTTTCAAGATTTTCTCTCTAATTTGGTGTGTGCTTGTTTTTGCAATTTAAATATGATATCCCTACATGTAGACACTTTTGGTATCCCTTGCCTGAGTTTCCTGGAACTGTGGGTTGGCATCTGTAATTAATTTTAGAAAGTTCTTAACCATGATTGCTTCAAATAGTTCTGTTCTTTCCTCTTCATTCTGGAATTCATATTACATATATATTATGCCTTTTGTAATTGCCCCATGGCCCTTGGATTTTTTTATTCTTTATTTTCTTTGCATTTCAATTTGAGGAGTTTATAGCGATATATCTTTTTTTTTTCCTTACTTCTTCTTGATTTGGATTTATTTTGCTCTTTTTTAAAATTTAGCTCCTGAAGTAAGAGTTTAGATTATTTGTTTTAGACTTTTCATCTTTTCTAATGGCATTTGGTACTATAAATTTAACTTTCAGCACTTTTTTAGTTCTGTTACATAAATTTTTATATGTTGCATTTTCATTTCCACTTTGGTGTATTTTTTATTTATCTAAGAACTTCCTCTTTGATGTGTGAGTTATTTAGAAATATATTGTTTCATTGTCAAATGCCTGGCAATTTTTCTGTTACATTTCTTTTATCGATTTCTAGTTTGATTCTACTGTGGTTAGAAAACATGTTCTTTGGCTATTATTTTAAAAATCAAGAAAATAGATGCTGGAAAAGTTACGGAGAAAAGGGAACTCTTAAACACTGTTGGTGGGTGTGTAAATTAGTTCAACCATTGTGCAAAGCAGTATGGCAATTCCTTAAAAAGCTAAAATATACTTTGTATTAGGATTCAACCCAGCAATCCTAATAATAGGTATATACCCAGCAATCCTAATACTAGATATATACCCAGAGGAATATAAAGCATTCTAATTCTACCATAAAGACACATGCACACAAATGTTCATTGCAGCACTGTTCACAATAGCAAAGACATGGAATCAACCTAAATGCCTATCAATGACAGATTGAATAAAGAAAATACAGTGCATATACACCAGGGACTATTATGCAGTCATAAAAATGATGAGATCCTGTATTTTGCAGAAACATGAATGGAGCTACAGGCCATCATCCTTAGCAGACTGAAAAAAAACCAAAAGCCATGTTCTCACTTATAATTGGGAGCTAAATGATACAAACTTATAAACACAAAGAAGGAAACAATAGACACTGGGATCTACTCAAGTGGGGATGGAAAGAGGAAGAAGAGCAGAAAAGATAACTATTGGGTACTGAGCTTAATACCTGGATGATATAATAATATGTACACCAAACCCCTGTGACACATGTTTATCTATGTGACAAACCTTCATATGTACACCTTAAAATAAAAATTAAAGAAAAATTCTGTATAATTTTAGTATAAAAATTTTTGTTGGCATTCGTTTTATGGCTCAGGACATAAACTATCTTGGAATATGTTCCACAAGCACTTGAAAAGAATGTGTATTCTTCTATTGTGAGTAGAATCAGCTATAAATTAGATCCTGTTGGTTGATGGTTTTGTTCAGTTCTTTTATATACTTGCTGCTTTTCTGTCTAGTTGTTCTATTGTGGATTTGTGTATTTTCCCTTTCAGTTCTATCAGTTTCTGCTATACATCTTTTTCAACTGTGTTGTTTTATGCATCCAGTTTTAGAATTGCTATGGTTTTTTTTTTGGTGCATTGGCCCTTTTATCATTATATAATGTCTCTCTTTGTTACTGATTATTTTATTTGCTCTGAATTCCACTTTGTATGATATTAATACAGCTACATCAGCTTTCTTTTGATTGGTGTTTGCATCGTATATTTTTTCCATGATTATACTTCTAATTTGCCTATATTCTTACAATTGAAATGAGTTTATAATAGATTTTGTATACTTAGGTCATGTTTTTTTATTCACTCTGCAAATTTATCTTTTACTTGGAATAGATATACACCATTTACATTCAAGATACTTGTTTATGTTAGGGCTTACGTCTGCGTGTTTACCTTTCATTTTTTTGTTGTTGTTGTTGTTTTTTTTTTACTCCGTTCTGTTTTGCTTTACATTATTTCCTATGTGTTAAATAAATTTTTTTTAGAATTCCATTTTGATTTATCTATGGTGAACATAAGTGTATCTATTACTATAGCTTCTTCAATGGTTATTCTAGGTAGTGTGTGTATGTGTGTGTGTGTATGTGTGTGTGTGTGTGTTTAATCATTGTTTTACTAGCTTGAGTGGCATATAGAAATGTTACCTTCCTTTACTCTCTTTTACCTGCCCCTATTTATAGTATGATTGTCTTAACTATTCTCTCTCTATATATTTTTTACTCAAGAGGATAGCAAAGTCTATTGTCTTAGCCATATTTACCCTTACCATGTCCATTCTTCCTTCCTCATGTTTCTAAATTTCTACTTTTATCATTTCCTGTTTAGAGAATTTTTTTTAGCCATTCTTTGAGGATAGGTCTACAGGCAAAAAATTTACTTAGGTTGACCTTGTCTGAGAATATCATGATTTCCCCTTAATTTCTGAAAAATATTTTCACTGGGTATAGGATTCTGGGTTGACAGTTTTGGTTTCTCACAGAACCCAAAAAATATTGTGCCACTTCCTTCTGACATTCATTATTTCTTTCAGAAATCTGCTGTCATTCTAATTTTTTCCTAATAGTAAAAGTGTCATTTTTCCTCTGGATTTCAAGTTTTGTTTCTTTAGTTCTCAGAAGTTTAATCATGGTGCGTCTTGGAATGAATTGTAAAGATCTATCTTATTTGGGATATGTAGGTTTATATCTCTTAACAAATTTGGGGCATTTTTAGCCATTATTCTTCAAGTACTTTTTCCACCATGCTCTTTTATTCTCCTCCTTCTGTGACTCTGATGCCACAAATATTAGATCTTTGTAATATTTTTATATGTCCTGAAATCCTGTTCAGTTTTTTTAATTCTGTTTTCTCTCTGTTGTTTAGATTAATTTCTGTTGTTCTCTTTTCATTTTATTCTCTCTTCTGTTCTCTTCATCTGATGTTGATCTCATCCACTGAGGGTTTTTTGGTCATTGTATTTTTCAGTTCTTAAATTGCATTTGTTTGGTTTTTATGTTTTCTATTTCTTTGCTGAGATGTTCTGTTTTTTCACTTATCACAATCATCTTCATAGTTGCCCAAGGAAGTATTTTTATAATGGCTGTTTTAAAATCTTTGTCAGACAATTCTAAAATTTCTATCATATGGTATTAATTTGTATTAATTATTCTTTTTTATTCAGTTTGAGCTCTTGTTCTTATTTTGATTATAATTTTTAATTGAAAATTTAACATTTTCATATTATGTAATGAAACTCATATCATTTTAAACTTCTTTAAGCTGTATTTTTCTGACACTACTCTGGAAGAGGAAGTAGCGGTGCTGCCCTGTTACTACTGGATGGGAGTAGAAGTTCAGCTTTCTCACTCAGCCTCCCCCTGTGTGTTAAGGGCTCTTTGTTATTGCTCAGCAGGACAGGGATTTCCAGCTCCTCACATGGTCTCTGCTGACACTAGAGGGGGTGGTCTCATTATCACCAAGCCATAGTGAAGGTCTTGACTCCTCTAGTTCTGATTTAACCCCTAACCAATGGAGAGAGGATGACTATCTCATAACTGCTGAATGTGATGTAAGCTCAGGTACTCCTCACAATTTTTGCTGATATGCAAAGCATACAGCCCCAGCTCCCTGCTTGACTTTCTCTGATACCACCTTTTGGGGTGGTATTGGGTTTCTTTCTACAGCCAACACAAGGGTGAAAATCTAAGTTTCCATTTGGTCCCTGATGGCATAGTGTCGGGGAGAGGTAGTATGGGAAAGAACAGGAACCACAGATTTTTTTCATGGTATTTGGCTGAAGTGAAGAGATCATTGCCTAAATTTTTTTTTTTTGAAAGACTTAATAAACTTTAACAAACCAATTAAGTGTTTTAAATTTATTTTTCTTTTTAGATTCAAGTGTGGGTTTGTTATGCAGATATATTGCATAATGCTAAGGTTTGGGCTTCAATTAAACCCATCACTCAAATAGTGGCCACAGTAGCAAGAAGGTAGTTTTCCAACCCTTGTCCTACTTCCTCCCTCTTTTGGAGTCTCCAGTGTCTATTGTTCCCATTTTATGTCTGTGTGCACCCAATGTTTACCTACTACTTATAAGTGAAAACATATGATAGTTGTTTTTTTGTTTCTATGTTTTGGTTTCTGTTTCTTTTCTTTTTTCTCTTTTTTTTTTTTTTTTTTTTTTTTGAGATGGAGTTTTGCTCTTGTTGCCCAGGCTAGAGTACAATGGTGCAATCTTGGCTCACTGCAACCTCTGCTTCCAGGGTTCAAGCAATTCTCCTGCCTCAGTCTCCCAAGTAGTTGGGATTATAGGTATGCACCACCATGCCTGGCTAATTTTTTGTATTTTTAGTAGAGACAGGGTTTCTCCATGGTGGTCAAGCTGGTCTTGAACTCCCCAGCTCAGGTGATCCGCACACCTCAGCCTCCCAAATTGCTGGGATTACAGACATGAGCCACTGTGAACAGCCTTGGGTTTTGTTTCTTTATTCAATCTTGGATTTTAAAAATGTGGTACACGTACACCATGGAATACTATGCAGTCATAAAAAAGAATAAAATCATGTCCTTTGCAGCAACATGGATACAGTTGGAGGCCATTATCTTAAGTGAATTAACACAAACAAAAAACCAAGTACCACATGTTTTAGGGCATCTAAGTTGATTCCATGTCTTTGCTATTGTGAATAGTGCTGTGATGAACATACGAGTGCAGGTGTCTCTTTGATAGAACAATTTATTTTCTTTTGGGTATATACCCAGTAATGAGTTTGCGGAGTCTAATGGTAATTCTATTTTTAGTTTTTTGAGAAATCTTCAAATTGCTTTCCACAGGAGCTGAACTAATTTAGAATCCTACCAAAAAATGTATGAGTATTCCCTTTTCCCTACAACTTTGCCAACATCTGTTCTTTTTTGACTTTTTAATAATAGCCATTCTGACTGTGTGAGATGGTATCTCGTAGTTTTGATTTGCATTTCTCTGATGATTAGTGATACTGAGCAGTTTTTTTATATGTTTGTTGGTCCCTTGTACATCTTTTGAGAAGTGTTTGTTCATGTCCTTTGCCTACTTTTTAATGGGGTTGTTTTTTCTTGTCAACTTATTTAAATTTCTTATAAGATTCTGGATTGGTCCCTTGTCAGATGCATAGTGTGCAAATATTTTCTCCCATTTTGTAGGCTATTTATTCTATTGATAGCTTATTTTGCCGTGCAGAAGCTTTTTAGTTTAATCAGGCCCCAATTGTCAATGTTTGTTTTTGTTGCATTTGCTTTTGAGGACTGAATTATAAATTCTTTGCCTGGTCGTCTAAATATTTTCTATCTTCATAGGCCACCTCTTTCCTAGACCTTAACTGAGGCTTCTGTTTGTTTGTTTGCCTTATTATTTATAGGCTGTCAGCTTCTTCAGCTCCAAGTCTAGGATATATCAGGCCAAAAGAAAGCCCAGAGTGCTCATCGTCCTATTGTTCATCAGGCCCAGAGTTCCCTAGCAGGCCTGCCTGCTTCTGTTCATGTTTCTTTGTCTTCTTGAACTTATTTTATATATAATGTCC
The DNA here is from genome assembly GCF_048565385.1 of Saimiri boliviensis. NCBI lineage: Eukaryota > Metazoa > Chordata > Mammalia > Primates > Cebidae > Saimiri > Saimiri boliviensis. Next base: position 124,550,306 of record NC_133449.1, read on the forward strand.
AGGGCTTTTAATTGCATTAAGAATGAGGAGTAAAGAAAAGTACACCTACTCCATCTTCCCAGATTTGGAAGAACCACTTTTGCCCATTTTAAAAATTGAGTTCATCTTATTGAGTTGTATGTATAAAAAGTTTTTGACAAAATCTAACGATCAGTTATATTTAACTCAGTTTTATTACTTTTATGACTATGAGTTCTTTTTAAATATCTTTATTACAATTTTTTTATTTCAGTCTGTGGTAATTCTTTTTTAAGAGTGTCTTTTGAAAAGTAAATGAATGCATTTGTAATGAAGTACAATATATAATTTTGTGTTTTTTTGTGTAATATTTAAGAAATCTTCCCAAATACAAGGTAATTAAAATTTATGTCAATGTTTTCAAGGTTTTAACAATGTAGGTTTTACAGGTAGATCTTTGATCTTTCTTGTGTTATAATTCATTGCTGTGCATTTGTATATGCCATGAAGTGAGGATCAAGGGTCTTCCTCACCCATGATGATATTCTATTCTTCAAGCATCATTTGTCAAAACTTAAATGGCCATATGTCTGTGGGTCTATTTCTGGATTCTATTCTGTTCCACTATTCTATACATCTGTCTTTAGACAAGTGTCACATTATTTGATTCTTGCAGCTTTATAATGATAGATTTAGAAATAGGAACATCTTCTTACTTGGTTCTTTTTCTTCACAATAATTTTGGTCATTTTAGGTCCTTTGTATTTTAACATAAATTTAAAATCAGTTTGTCAATTTCTAAAAAAAAAAATGCCTGTAGATTTTTATTGCATTGAATATAAACATCGATTTGGTAAGAAATAATGTTCAAATAATATTGAGTATTCCAGTGCATGGGTGTGGACCCCATTTCATTCTATTGGCAATGTTTTGTAGTTTTCAGAGCACAGGTTTTCATATCCTTCGTCAGTTTTCATATGCTTTGAGGTCAGTGTAAATGGTTTTTTTTTTTTTTTTTTTTTTTTTTTTGAGATGGAGTCTTGCTGTCACCTAGGTTGGAGTGCAGTGCCATAGTGCCATGATCTCAGCTCACTGCAACCTTTATCTCCCAGGTTCAAGCAATTCTCCTGCCTCAGCCACCTGAGTAGTTGGAATTACACGCATGCACCACCATGACCAGCTAATTTGTGTATTTTTTGTAGAGACAGGATTTCACCATGTTGGACAGGCTGGCCTCAAACTCCTAACCTCAAGTGATCCACCCACCTCAGCCTCTCAAAATGCTAGGATTGCAAGCATAAACCACTATGCCTGGCTGGTATTTGTTTTTAATTTTTAATTGTGGGCCAGGCGCAGTGGCTCATGCCTGTAATCCTGGCACTTTGGGAGGCCAAGGAGGGTGGATCATGAGGTCAGGGGTTCCAGACCAGCCTGGGAAATATGGTGAAAGCTCATCTCTATTAAAAATACAAAACATGAGCTGAGCATGGTGGATCATGAGGTCAGGAGTTCGAGACCAGCCTGGCCAATAAGGTGAAACTTTGTCTTTACTAAAAATACAAAAACTAAGCTGGGCATGGTGGCACACACCTGTAGTCCCAGCTACTCAAGAGGCTGAGGCAGGAGAATCACTGGAACCCAGGAGACAGAGGTTGCAGTGAGCCGATATCATGCAAATACACTCCAGCCTGGGCAACAGAGCAGGACTCCATCTTAAAATAAATAAATAAACAAAATGTATTTAAATTGAAATAGTTTGTTGTAAGCATATAAAAATAAAGACAGTTTACTTATTCCTTTTCAATCTTTTATTTCTTTTTCTTTCTTATTGTGCTGGTTTAGAACCTCTAACAAAATGTTCAACTGAAGTGGTGAGAATGGACATTCATGCTTCGTTCTGTATTGTGTGGAGAAAGTATTCAGTTTATCACCATTAAATATATTATTAGTTATATGTGGGGTTTTTTTGTAGCTGTTCTTTATTAGGTTAAGTTCCTTTTATTGAAAGTTTGCTGAGAGGTTTGTTATTATTTTTACTATAACTAGATGTTAGATTTTGTCAAATACTTTCTATACATTTATTGAAATGATCATGTCATGTTTTCTTTTTTGTTAATAAGATGTTAACAAGGTGAATTACACTGATTTTCAAATATTTGATGAGCTTTTCATTTCTGACATTATAATATGTTTATGTGTCTATCGAGATATTTTCACTTCTATTTTGTTAATATAGTGAATTACATTGATTTTCTTGTTAAATTTATGTATCTTCATGGGGTACCAGCACCATTTTGTTACATTCATATATTGTGATGAGGTCAATGCCTTCAGTGCATCCATCACTGGAGCAATACACATTGTGCCCACTAAGCAATTCCATCATTACCTGTCTTCCACTCCCATCCTTCCAAGTCCCCACTGCTCATAATTCCACACCCAGATTCCATGTGTACATGTTACTTAGCCCCCACTTAGGAATGAGAACATGTGGTATTTGTGTGTCTGAGCTGTTTCACTTAAGATAATGGCCTCCAGGTCCATCTTTGTTGCTTCAAATGATGTTCTTTCAGAATACATTTATTTTTGAAAAGAGACTTAGAAGTTAACCTTTGCAGGCAGGGGGTTAAGATAAAGGCCACTCATAAAATGAGATCTTCCTTTTTCAGTTAGAATCATGCCATCCAAGAGTCACAAAAGACAAGCGGCAGCACCTGAAACAAGCTGGGCACAGTTTCTGCAATTGGCAGCAGAGCCTAAGTAGTGATTAGAAATATGTGAAATAACATTCGATGAAAATTATTTAATCATTGGACTCCCTAAGATCAAAACAATGAGCAACTCTATGGTCCTGCCTGCTATCTGTCATTAATCATGTGGTGGGTCTGGCGAATAGGACTCATTTGAGTCATTATTTAAAAAATCACAGTCCCTTATTCAATTCCAAGGCCTGAGTCCATTCATAGAATTAGAGCCCCTGGAATAAAGGGAAAATCAGGTAAACACTGAGTAATAATAGTTAGATAACACAAATGTATACTGAGAATCTTCTTCCTTGCCATAGCCAAGAGGACTAGAGACCAGAGTAACTGATGATTAAGAAAATGAAAATACCAGAACTATTCAGAAATAATTAGACTCTAGCTGTGAGTAAGCACTTCTGGGAAACTCTAGAGTACACTATGATCCATTTGTCAAAGTGTGGACATAGAAAATTTTCTTCCCATCTCTGTAAGTTTGGACTTTGTTAATTTAGAGGCTTTAAAATTTAAGAGGAAAAGACTTCTAGCAGGGGTTGCAGCAACACTTCCATTAAGCTGAAAGTAGAAAATTCCAGGGAATGCTGGGAAGATGGCTGCCTAAGAACAGCTCAGGACTTCAGCTCCCAGTGAAAGTGCAGAGGGTGAGTGGACGCCGCATTTCCAGATGAACTCTTATTGCCCACAGACCAGGAGATACCCAGGCAGAGGGGTCGCCAGCATCGCAGTCCCAGCCGGTGCGGCTGTTTTGGCCCCCGCGGGGCTGATTCCGCCCGCACGGCTGCTGTGACCACTCCCTGTCGCTGCGGTTCTCCGTACAAAAGTCACTGGTCTGGGAGCCCTCTTAGCTGGCGAGCAGAGCCCTGAGACGGCAGAGTTGCCCATTGATCTGAAATAGCGAGTCAGACCAGGAGATTCCTAGGCAAAAAATCCGCCAGGAGCCGGCGCCGCAGTTCGAGCCCACTCCGTGAGTCGCAGCACGGGAGATCCCGGCGCCTTTTCAACAAGCGACCGGAACGCGGGGTCGTTCAACTTAAAAGAAAAGACTCTGAGTCAGGGAGCCAGGTGATCAGGCTCGGTTGGTCCCACCCCTTCACCCCCAACAACAACCAAAACAAAAACAGTAATTGGAAACCCTCTGGGTTGAGCCCTTCAAACCAAGCACAGCTGAACCGGGACAGTCCGGCTCGGTGGGGGAGGGGCTTCCGCCATTACTGAGACTCTCCACCTCTACGGAGGCAGGCTGCCGTTGCCAAGGTAATCCGCCATTGCCGAGGCAACCTGCCACAACACAGAGAGTCCGCCATAACAGAGGCGGAGCCACCATTGCCAAGACAGTTCTAACTACGCCCATATAAACAGGACTGCAGGAAAGAGCTCAGGGCAGCTGGGCGGAGCCCACAGCAGCTCAGCAAAGCACCTGCGGGCAGGCAGTGGCTAGGCGTGCTATTAGCTGGGCGGGTCAGACCTGAAAGAAAAATCAAAAAAGGCAGTAGTGCAATGGAAACTCATAAAGCTCCAACTCCCTGGGACAGAGACAGACAACAGGCAGATAAACCCAAAAAATGGGAAGAAACAAGCACAAAAAGGATGAAAACTCCCGAAACCAGAACACCTCTCCTCCTAAAAGGGATCACAACTCCTCACCAGCAAGGGAACCAGACCGGATGGAGAAGGAGGGTGATGAAATGACAGAATCAGACTTCAGAAGGTGGGTAGTAAGAAACTACAGTGAGCTAAAAGAACATGTTCTAACCGAACGCAAAGAAAAAAGGAACCTTGAAAAAAGATTGGACGAACTGCTGACGAGAATGGACAGCATAGAGAGGAGTATAAGTGAATTGATGGAGCTGAAAAACGCAACAAGAGAACTTTGTGAAGCATGCACAAGCTTCAACAGCCGAATTGACCAAGCAGAAGAAAGGATATCAGAGGTCGAAGATCAACTCAATGAAATAAAAAGAGAAGGCAAGAACAGAGAAAAAAGCGCAAAAAGGAATGAACAAAATCTTCAAGAAATGTGGGACTATGTGAAAAGACCTAACCTACGTCTGATAGGTGTACCTGAATGTGATGAAGAGAATGAATCCAAGCTGGAAAACACTCTTCAGGATATTATCCAGGAAAACTTCCCCAACCTAGCAAGGCAGACCAATATTCAAATCCAGGAAATACAGAGAACACCACAAAGATATTCCTCAAGAAGAGCAACCCCAAGGCACATAATCGTCAGATTAACCAGGGTTGAAATGAAAGAGAAAATGCTAAGGGCAGCCAGAGAGAAAGGTCGGGTTACCCACAAAGGGAAGCCCATTAGACTCACAGCAGATCTCTCAGCAGAAACCCTACAAGCCAGAAGAGAATGGGGGCCAATATTCAACATCCTTAAAGAAAAGAACTTTCAACCCAGAATCTCCTATCCAGCCAAACTAAGCTTCATAAGTGAAGGAAAAATAAAATCCTTTGTGAACAAGCAAGCACTCAGAGATTTCATCACCACCAAACCTGCTCTACAAGAACTCCTGAAAGAGGCTCTACACATATAAAGGAACAACCAGTACCAGACACTCCAAAAACACACCAAATGGTAAAAGAGCATCAACACAATCAAGAATCTGCATCAACTAACCAACAAAACAGCCAGAAGCATCAAAATGACAGTATCAAATTCACACATAACAATACTATCCCTAAATGTCAATGGACTAAATGCCCCAATCAAAAGACACAGACTGGCAAATTGGATAAAAAGCCAAAACCCATCAGTGTGCTGTATCCAGGAAACCCATCTTACATGCAAGGATACACAAAGGCTCAAAATAAAGGGAAGGAGGAAGATCTACCAAGCAAATGGAGAGCAAAAAAAGGCAGGAGTTGCAATTCTCATCTCTGATAAAATAGACTTTAAAGCAACAAAGATCAAAAGAGACAAAGAAGGACATTACATAATGGTAAAAGAATCACTGCAACAAGAAGAGCTAACGATCCTAAATATATACGCACCCAATACAGGAGCACCCAGATACATAAGGCAAGTTCTTAATGACTTACAAAGAGACTTAGACTCCCACACAATAATAGTGGGAGACTTCAACACCCCATTGTCAATATTAGACAGATCAACCAGACAGAAAATCAAGGATATCCAGGACCTGAATACAGACCTGGAACAAGCAAACCTAATAGACATTTACAGAACTCTCCACCCCAAATCCACAGAATATACATTCTTCTCAGCACCACATCACACCTACTCTAAAATTGACCACATTATTGGCAATAAATCACTCCTCAGCAAATGCAAAAGAACAGAAATCATAACAAACAGTCTCTCAGACCACAGTGCAATCGAGTTAGAACTCAGAATGCAGAAACTAACTCAGAACTGCACAGCTTCATGGAAACTGAACAACTTGCTCTTGAATGTTGACTGGATAAACAATGAAATGAAGGCAGAAATAAAGATGTTCTTTGAAACCAATGAGAACGAAGACACAACATACCAGAATCTCTGGGACACATTTAAAGCAGTCTCTAGAGGAAAATATATAGCAATGAGTGCCCACATGAGAAGAAAGGAGAGATCGAAAATTGACACCCTGTCATCAAAATTGAAAGAGCTAGAGGAGCAAGATCAAAAAAACTCAAAACCTAGCAGAAGACAGGAAATAATTAAGATCAGAGCAGAACTGAAGGAAATAGAGACACAAAAAACTCTTCAAAAAATCAATAAATCCAGGAGCTGGTTTTTTGAAAAGATCAACAAAATAGACAGACCACTAGCCAGATTAATAAAAAAGAAGAGAGAATAACCAAATTGATGCAATAAAAAACGATAAAGGGTATATCACCACAGATTCCACAGAAATCTAAACCATCATCAGAGATTATTACAAACAACTCTATGCACATAAACTAGTAAACCTGGAAGAAATGGATAAATTCCTGGACACCTGCATCCTCCCAAGCCTAAACCTGGAAGAAGCTGAAACCCTGAATAGACCAATAACATGGTCTGAAGTCGAGGCAGCAATAAAGAGCCTACCACCCAAAAAAAGCCCAGGTCCAGATGGGTTCACAGCTGAATTCTACCAGACATTCAAAGAGGAGCTGATACCATTCCTTCTGAAACTATTCCAGACAATCCAAAAAGAGGGAATCCTTCCCAAATCATTTTATGAGACAAACATCATCCTGATACCAAAACCCGGCAGAGACTCAACAAGAAAAGAAAATTTCAGGCCAATATCCATGATGAACATAGATGCAAAAATCTTCAATAAAATACTGGCAAACTGATTGCAACAGCATATCAAAAAGCTCATCCACCATGATCAACTAGGATTCATCCCGGGGATGCAAGGCTGGTTCAACATACGCAAGTCCATAAACGTAATTCACCACATAAACAGAACCAAAGACAAAAACCACATGATTATCTCAATTGATGCAGAGAAGGCTTTCGACAAAATTCAACAATGCTTTATGCTAAAAACCCTCAATAAACTAGGTATTGATGGAACGTATCTCAAAACAGTAAAAGCTATTTACGACAAACCAACAGCCAATATCATACTGAATGGGCAAAAACTGGAAGCATTCCCTTTGATATCTGGCACTAGACAAGGATGTCCTCTCTCACCACTCCTATTCAATATAGTACTGGAAGTTCTAGCCAGAGCAATCAGGCAAGAAAAAGAAATAAAGGGTATTCAAATTGGAAAGGAGGAAATCAAACGGTCTCTATTTGCAGATGACATGATTGTATATCTGGAAGACCCCATCATCTCAGCCCAAAATCTCCTGAAACTGATAAACAACTTCAGCAAAGTATCAGGATACAAAATCAACGTGCAAAAATCACAAGCATTCCTATACACCAGTAATAGACTTCAAGAGAGTCAAATCAAGAACGAACTGCCATTCACAATTGCTACAAAGAGAATAAAGTACCTAGGAATACAACTAACAAGGAACGTAAAGGACCTCTTCAAGGAGAACTACAAGCCATTGCTCAACGAAATAAGAGAGGATACAAACAGATGGAGAAACATTCCATGTTCATGGTTAGGAAGAATCAACATCATGAAAATGGCCATACTGCCCAAAGTAATTTACAGATTCAACGCTATTCCCATCAAGCTACCAATGACCTTCTTCACAGAACTGGAAAAAAACACCTTAAACATCATATGGCACCAAAAGAGGGCCCACATAGCCAAGTCAATTCTAAGCAAAAAGAACAAAGCAGGAGGCATCACACTACCGGACTTCAAACTATACTACAAGGCTACAGTAATCAAAACAGCATGGTACTGGTACCAAAACAGAGATATAGACCAATGGAACAGAACAGAGGCCTCAGAAGAAATACAACATACCCACAACCATCTGATCTTTGACAAACCTGACAAAAACAAGCAATGGGGAAAGGACTCCCTGTTTAATAAATGGTGTTGGGAAAACTGGCTAGCCATGTGCAGAAAGCAGAAACAGGACCCCTTCCTGACACCTTACACCAAAATTAACTCCAGATGGATTAAAGACTTAAACATCAGACCTAATACCATAAAAACCTTAGAAGAACATCTAGGCAAAACCATTCAGGACATAGGTGTAGGCAAGGACTTCATGACCAAAACGCCAAAAGCAACGGCAACAAAAGCCAAAATAGACAAATGGGACCTAATCAAACTCCACAGCTTCTGCACGGCAAAAGAAACAGTCAGTAGAGTGAATCGGCAACCAACAGAATGGGAAAAAATTTTTGCAGCCTACCCATCTGACAAGGGGCTGATATCCAGAATTTACAAAGAACTAAAGCAGATCTACAAGAAAAAAACAAGCCCATTCAAAAATGGGCAAAGGATATGAACAGACACTTTACAAAAGAAGACATACAGGAGGCCAACAAACATATGAAAAAATGCTCATCATCACTGGTCATCAGAGAAATGCAAATCAAAACCACATTGAGATACCATCTCACACCAGTTAGAATGGCGATCATTAAAAAATCGGGAAACAACAGATGCTGGAGAGGATGTGGAGAAATAGGAACACTTTTACACTGTTGGTGGGAATGTAAATTAATTCAACCATTGTGGAAGACAGTGTGGCGATTCCTCAAGGACCTAAAAATAGAAATCCCATTTGACCCAGCAATCCCATTACTGGGTATATATCCAAAGGATTATAAATCATTCTACTATAAGGACACGTGCACACGAATGTTCATTGCAGCACTGTTTACAATAGCAAAGACCTGGAACCAACCCAAATGCCCAACGATGATAGACTGGATAGGGAAAATGTGGTACATATACACCATGGAATATTACGCAGCCATCAAAAACGATGAGTTCACGTCCTTTGTAGGGACATGGATGAACCTGGAAACCATCATTCTCAGCAAACTGACACAAGAGCAGAAAATCAAACACCGTATATTCTCACTCATAGGTGGGTGTTGAACAATGAGAACACATGGACACAGGGAGGGGAGCACTACACACTGGGGTCCGTTGGGGGGAAATGGGGGAGGGGCGGGGGGTGGGGAGGTGGGAAGAGATAGCATGGGGAGAAATGACAGATACAGGTGAGGGGACGGAAGGCAGCAAACCACACTGCCATGTGTGTACCTATGCAACAATCTTGCATGTTCATCACATGTACCCCAAAACCTAAAATGTAATTTAAAAAAAAAAGAAAATTCCAGACAATCATTTTGACCTCTTCATGCTGCAGGATAAACGACCAAAAAATTATTACATTTGTTGACATAATTGGTTCTAACTTTCAAGAGCAAATAGCAGTGCTTCTACAATAACAAGAACAAGAAGGAATATTTCCGGAACCAGAAGGTCCGTGAGAGAAACTCATGGCCAATATTCTACTGGGAGTAGTCTTAGTGGGAATGTAAATAGAGATGAAAACGGAGGTTCCACAATGCTTTTCTTACCTCCCCACACAGCTACTAAGGAGTGTGTACATGGTCTAAGCCTAATTGATCAGAAAATCTCTCTGTCTCTCTCTCTCTCTCTCTCCTCTCTTTTAGTCAAAGATGACAGGATGAAAGAAATGGTCAGACCTCAGTCATTCTAGCTGGCTACGCTGCAGAAAAAACCACTAGATGCCCACTAATATCCATGCTCCCATCTCCCATAAGCAAACCTTCATCAACATTGAACAACGCATCTCAGACAATTAGGAGAAAAAGAAAGACTTAATTTGTTCTTACAACCACTAACTTGGAGAGTTTCTCTCACAATCCTAATACATACTCTAATGATCAATTAACTTCTATCTTGATCTTAGGCCTGGTGTCCAATCTTTGTGCCAATTCAGTGATTTCTAGAACCAATATGATAATTACAAATGTAATTATCCTTGGGTAAATGAATATCACAGTCTTCAGCCATTGCATTAGCTGAAAGGAAATTAGTTGACAGTCCACTGAAAACAATGCTCTGTCATAGGAGATGCAAGTGTGGCAGAGATTACTGGTTGTTGCCAAATCTGTTTTCCCCTTCTCCTGCAATAATAGATCCCCCACTTCTGCAGAACACATGGCTATTCAGCGTTTCTTGAAACGAGGTATACGTCTAAGTCCTGGCCAATGGAATGTAAGCAGAAGTAATTTGTGTGGCTTTCCAATTGTGCTCTTAAAAGACGGGAGAACACCCTCTCCTTACTCTGTCTGGAAAATAAATATGGTATATGATGTGCTATACTAGTGCATCAGGGTGGCACAGCAAAGACATTAATATGTATATATATTATACATATACGCTAATATATGTGTGTGTGTGTGTGTGTGTATACACACACACACACACACACATACACACAGCCTGACACCATGGACTGCTATGAGAGAAAAATTTCTGTCTTATTCAAAACACTTATCCCAGTGCGGGGGTGGGGGTCTCATTAGAACAATCAAACCAATATCCTAATTGATGCACACATGTTCTCAGCATAAAACGGACATGTGACAGGGACACTCAAATGCATGGATTAGGTGTCGGGAGAAGGGCTCCAGCTTCCTCAGGGCCACTTACTTGCTAGGTGAGTTGGGCAAGTGCATTCCCTTGTCTGGATCTCAACTCCCCCATTGGTAAATGCAGCCCCTGACAGCCTGAACAGCCAAGTCTAAGATGAGAACATGCCATGCCAACAGAACAATGAAAAAGAAAGCATAGGCACAAGCAAGTCCTGCCGAAGGTGAACAAATCCTCAGAAAAGATCTCTTGAAATGCATGTAGTTGGGTCAACTCCATGCCCTTTCATGTATTTATTTATTTATTTTGCCTTGGTGTTATTCTCCAAGACATTTGTGTTTTTGAATAAATCTTACACATTCAGTGCCAAACCTCCATCTGCCTCCTCCTGCTGAGAAGTCATAATGCCATATTTATGACACCAGCTTCTGTTTCCATGGGGACGATTGTATCAATGTAATTCCAGCATTATGACTTCTGGGTACGTTTGAGAAGACGGTGAAAGCAATGAAAAATTTTCAAGTGTATACATTTATTGTTATCCTGAAAACTCACAGGAATGATACTGCTGAAAATAGAGTCGGAATCAGACAGATGTCCACTAAAGAATGAGGTCATTTTTTTCTGATGGCTGCAAACCACATTTAACCTCTAGATCCTTCCTTCTTGAAATCTTGGGTCTGCTTTATTTTTAATTTTTTGTTTTAGTTTTTAATATGACATAATTTGCATTAGGCATCTGTAAGGCTTTTATCTGCTCAGTGCCTTAATCTTTCATCTGGATAGGGACTACATTAAGCTCATCCTGAATAATGGCCTCTATTATTTAAATCCATTATTCAAATTCAATTTTTCTAAGAAGCTATCACTCCTACTCCATCTGTAAATGTGGAAACTTAAATGTAAAGGTCCCTCCTCAAATTTTCCACAGGAAAAAAATGTCATCCTTTTAAATGCATGCTTCGGGTACTGCACACTCTGTAAGAAGGCAATTTTAAACAGCCTGTTTTTTTTTTAACATCAAAATTGAGATTTTAAAAAATTTTGCTGATTACAATAGTAATTCATGTTTACTGTGAAGAAAATCTAACACGGAAGAATTTGAAGTGGAAAGTAGCTACCCAAAATTCTATCCAAAATTGCTATGCCCCACAGAAACATTGTTTTATTTCTATATTTTTCTAAATGTTTAAATAAAAAAAATGAATATTTACACAAATTGAATCATATGATTCTGCGGTAGACAATTTTCCAAAGATGGTCATAACAATATCCCTCATCCTGCATGCTTTTCTGCAAGTTTCTTGCCACTCTCCCATCAAGAAACGTTATTTCACCATCTCCCTGAATCGCAGCAGGATTTTGGATTGCTTCAATCAATAGAATAGAGCTAATATAATGTTATACTAATTCTGTGTGTAGCCTTTAACTGGCCTAGCAACTTCCACTTCCTGCTTTTTGGAAGGCAGACATATTTAGAAGTAGGACTACCCTAAGACTCCCATGCTAAGAAGAACTGGAAGATGAGATTCCTTGTTGAGAAGTAAAGAAGTCAAAGTGCACCAAAGCTCTAGACATGCTTTTCAGATGCAGATTTGTTTGTTGTTTTGTTGGTTTGTTCCTTGATTCCACTCTTACCTACATACGTATCAACACACACAACCTGTAAGACCTGTAACTGAAGAAGCCATCTTGAAAACAGATCCTTCTGTCCCAGCTTGGCCCCGCTGACTGTAACAAAAACCACCCAACCAAACCCCTCTTGAGTGCTGATCTATTAAACCAGAACCAGAATGAAAGAGTTACTTTAAGCCCTTAAATTCCGGTATTTTTGTACCATTAACATTTAAATAACCAAAACACATGGTTTGAGCACTTTTTAAATTTTAAAACAAATTAAATGCATCTCACCTATTTCAATAGCTCTCAGAGTATTCTATCATATGCATTTACCCTATGTTAACTCAGCCTCAATAGATGTACTTTAGACTATTTTCCACTTTTATTATGCAGTAGCAAATTTTTCTTTACATTTATCTGTATGTATCTGATTGTTTTCAAAGATAAATTCTTCTAAGTCTTACCATTGGGCCAAATGAGAGTTCAAATATTACATCTTGATATCTTCGGCCTGATTATATTTCAGAAATGTATAGATTTATTCTTACACCAGAGCATATAAGAGTTTCTCCCACATCTTCATCATCACTGGATTTTATCAATCTTTACCATTTTAGCCAATCTGCTGATATATACATAGTTTCATTTGTATTGTTCATTTCTTATATTTGGTAAGTTGGTTACTTATCAAGTATAAACCATTTCAAAATCATTTTAAAGCTTAGACTCATATAATGTTACATAGAAATATGCACTATGTAGATAGTATATAGCATATAGTGTATATATTATTGCTACTCACCAGTATTTCCGTATTTTTGTTCCCTTCCAGAGGAGCACAAGAGGAATAGACTTCCCTGACTCCTTGAGCTTATCTACAACCACGTGCTTTGATTTGGGGGTTGGGGGGCAGGCAGAACACGTTAACATGCATCAATTCCAGATGAAAACTTTTAATTGCTAGTACATATTTCTTTACGTTCTCTCTTCCCATGCTGCAGCCATGTAAAAACATATGTGGTTAGAAAGACTCCATAAGACCTAAATGGCCTGGAAGATGAAGCCAAACCATTAAGTAAATTGCCTGGAGAGTCTTCCAGACACCGAGACTTCATGTGAGCAAGAAATAAATGTTTGTTACATTAACGCATTGTGATATTGGATTGTTTAAGAATAAGAATAATCTAACCTACCCTGACTGATATATACACATATAATCATAGACACACCTTTCAAATGCAGACTTGATTGGTTGGTTGGTTGGTTGGTTGGTTAGCTGGTTGGTTTGTAAGCTGCTTGACTCTACCCTCACCTACACATATATCAATGCTCATGACATAGGTCATCTTGGTAGAAGAGTTTTAAAATCTGATCTGTAATTTTTCCTTTATGCTCATAATCCTATACAAATGTTCACAGGAATGTATGTATGTAAAGTGTGATCCTAGTCTTTGTTTTATGAAAAGAAAGTAGACGATTTTACACCAGTCTCTGTGTCTCGTATTTCTTATTCAGTAAGTGGTACCCATCTTACAGCTATAATTCACTCATTTTACTGATTGCCCAGCAGAAGCCAGTAGGCATGATGCAGTATAATTTATTCAACCAGTATTCCCCCACTGTGGGCATCCATTTGATCTAGCTTTGTGGCATTAAAACCAATGCTACAATAAACATTTTAATGCATTAATATATCCATTAATACATCTACTTTTATGTCACTTTTTTTTTTTTAGGGCAGAGTCTGGCACTCTTGGTCCAGCTGGAGTGCAGTGACATGATCATGGCTCACTGCCACCTCCATCTCCCACCTCAGCCACCCAAGTAGCTGGGACTACAGGCACATGCCACTATGCCTGGCTAATTTTTCTATTTTTTTGTAGAGACAGAGTCTCCCTATGTTGCTAGGCTGGTCTCAAACACCTGGGCTCAAGTGATCCACCCTCAACCTCCTAAAGTGGCCATGCCCAGCCATCTGCTTTTATTTCTATTGGCGTTCTCAGGAGAGACCTGATAAGGTTAAAGGATACATGTGTTTTTATTTTTCATACATGCCACGAAATTACTTTAGCCAAAGGCTATGACATTGCACATTTCCACCAGGAATATGAGAGTATTATATTCCTATATCCCTAAGAGAATAAGTGTTGTAGCCCTTTCCAATGAATGCAAACTGGAATCTCACTGCTCTTTAAATCTGCACTCTCTTGGCTACCAGTGAATTTAAGCATCTTTTTCTACATCTGTGGCCATTTCAATGTGCTCTGCTGTGGCTTTTTGTTAGTCAGTTTTTTTTAACAATGTTGTGGTTTTCAGGTCAATTCGGAGAAGCAGTTTGAATAATAGAGACAATTTACTCCTGTCATTTGCATGACACTATTTTTTCTTGATCTATTGTCCATTGATTTTAATTGCTTCTTTATCCACACAAAAGTCATTACTTTTTTTTCTTTTTCTTTTATAGAAAGGAAGCTCACTCTGTTGCCCAGGCTGGAGTGCAGTGGCACAATCATAGCTCACTGCAGCCTCAAACTCTTGGGCTTAAACAATCCTCCCAGTAATTGGGATCACAAGCACATGCCACCACACCAGACATTATCATTTCCTTTATAGTGTCTAAGTTTCTTGTCCTAGTTAAGAAACTCCCTGATGCCTATGTTGCAAGATTTTCTTAAAAGAGTTTTTGTTTGGTTGGTTTTGTTTTCACACTTGAGCATTTCAATAATAAGAAATCTATTTTCTTTTTTAAATTAAGATATTATTTATATAAAATAAAATGCATCTATTTTAAGTGTACAATTTGATGACTGTCGTAATTGTGTAAGATCAATTAATCACAGTTAAGATTTGAAACAGTTCCCCTACCACGTTTTCCTCTCCCCTCTGTTTCTCCATCCCCTTCCAGGAAATCACTGACCTGCTTTCCATTATGACAGCTTTGCCTTTTTCTAGAATTTTGTATAAATGGAATCACTCAGTATAGACTTCTCTTTGATTTATTTCACTTCACATAAAGATGTTTTTTAAATTCATCCATGATTTTGAGTACGTTATTCTTTTGTTGTTGCTTATTACATATGTACCATACATAGAGAAATTACAATTTGTTTATTCATCGGTTTTTGTCTATTATAAATTATCTGCTATAAACATTTATGTACATGTCTCTGTGAAAATGAATTTATTTCTCTTGGGCAACTACCTAAGAATGGAACTTCTGGGTCATAAGGGTATCATGAATCTCAAGATACTACCATATCTTGTTTTCCAAAGTGACTGCACTATTTTGCATTTTAACCAGCAATGAGCGAGCCTTACAATTGTTTTCCATCTTCATCAACACTTGGTATTTCAGTATTTTTTACTGGAGCCATTATAGTAGGCAAGTCATGGTAGTTTTTAATAAGCTCTGATGACTACTGATGTTGAATCTTTTCATATGCTATTGGCCAGTCACACATATCTTCATTTGTAAGATGTCTGTTGACAAAGTTGGTCCTTGTGTTACAAAGATCTTCTGCCCCCTCCTTTTTCTTGGGGGATGAGGATGGAGTCTTGCTCTATCACCTGGGCTATAAAGTAGTGGCACAGTCTCTGCTCACTGCAACTTCCGCCTTCCAGGTTCAAGCAATACTTATGCCTCAGCCTCCCAAGTAGTTGGTACTACAGGCATGTACCACCACATCTGACTAATTTTTGTATTTTTAGTAGAGTTGGGGTTCACCATATTGGCCAAGCTGGCCTCAAACTCCTGACCTCAGGTGATCCGCCCACCTCAGTCTTGCAGAGTGCTGGGATTATAGGCCTGAGCCACTGCACCTGGCCCATTCTGCCCATATTTATTGGGTTCTTTTGTTTCTCATTCTTGAGCTATGAGTTCTTTGTGTATTCTAGGTCCAAGCTGTTTGTCCCATGCGTGTTTTGCAAAAACTTTTTCTCCCAGTCAATGGCTTGCTTTCTTTTCTTAACTGTGTTTCTTAAAATCTAAAAGCTTTTCATCTAAATGAAGTCTGTTTTATCAATTTTTAATTCATATTTTGTGCTTTATGTGTCTTACAAAGATTTTCTCCTATGTTTTCTTCCAGAAGTTTTATAGTTTTAGCTCTTCATTTAAGTCTATGATCCACTTGGAGTTAATTTTTGGTTTAATGTTAGGTAAGGGAGTTAGTTCATCATTTTTTTTGTGCATGAATGTTCAACTGTTCCAGTACCATTTGTTGAAAAGACAATGCCTTCCCCATTGACTTGTCTTGGCACTCGATTGACCGTATGTATAATTTGGGTCTATTTCTGGACTCTCTTCTGTTCTATTGTTCTATACGACTCTCTTTTGTTGTTGTTGTTGTTGTTGTTGAGAGACTCTCATTGTCACCCAGGTTGGAGTGCAGTGGTGCCATCTCACAACCTCTGTCTCCCAGGTTCAAGGAATTCTTTTGCCTCAGACTCCCAAATGCTTGGATTACAGGTTCTTGCTACCATACCCGGCTAATTTTTGTGTTTTTAGTAGAGATGGGTTTTTACCATGTTGGTCAGGCTGGTCTCAAACTCCTGACCTCAAGTGATCCACCCACCTCAGCCTCCCAAAGTGCTGGGATTACAGGCATGAGCCACTGTGCCAGGCCTATGACTATCTTTATGCCAATCTTGATTGCTATAGATTTACAATAAGTCTTAAAATCAGATAGTTTAGGTCTTCTGAATTGATTCTTCTTTTTCAGATTATATTAGCTAAGTTCTTTTTATGCAAATTTTAAAATCTACTTGTCAATTTCTCCCAAAAGCCTATTGGTTTTTACCCTTCTCAGACCCCAAGGAGTATCCCAGATGCAAAGTGCAGAACTGGGGTGATGTGGTACTGAGGGAGCTCAGAGCAGATGGAATAACAAGGAAGAGATTTGCCTTCCTGCTTGAAGTATCTAACAAATCTGACAAAGTATATTGAAAAAGTGTCTCAAGACATCGGACATCAGATAAAGACGAGCAGTGATTTCTGAGAGATAGGATACAAATTTGATGAGCCCTACGTTTGAGTTGCTCTCCTAGCTATGTCCCAGAGAGCATTTCCAGACACAGCACACAGACAGGCAACCCTGAGCACAAGAGTCTCCCTAAGCTGAACTAGGATGGGGCACAGATGAGCCCGGGGGCTAAGGCTGCTAGAATTCACAAGGCAAGATAAGGAAGAGAAGAGACCTGCAAAGAAATAGAACTCCAGAGATCTACAAAAGTTCCAGTACTCTTCAGCGTGCATGTGAGAAACCTATCAAAAGGATTAGAGGGAAAAATCCCTACACGGGGTGGGAACAGTGCCTGTTCATACCATCTGGAGTGGAAAATCATAATTATAGGGATTGGTAGAATACTCAGAAGAGTCTTACCTCATAGTGGAGAAAATTCTACCCTAGACTAAATGTTGCTCTGTTCCCTCCTTACAAAGCTTAAAGGAAGACCCAACAGGATGAAATTGTTTCCAAGTCACTTAACTACAACCTAGAATGAGCTCAAGTACATTTATAGAAATACAATAACGTACCGCACTCAACAAGAGAAATTTCACGAAGCTTGGCACACATTCAAAAATAATGAGGCATGCAAAGAAGTAGAACAAATGCACCCCATAATATGAAGAAAAGTCAATCAAATGGACCCAGAAATGACACTGATGATAGAGTTAGTGACAAGGCCATTAAAACAATCATTATAACCGCATTCCATATGTTCAAGAAGCTGTAGGAAGATTGAACATGATACATACTAAAGAAAACTCTCAAATTGAACTATTTTTTTCCATCTTCTTTTTGTTCATCTTTGTTGTCATTTTATTTCTCATTCTGTCTTCAACTCCATTTATCTTTCCTCTGTCGTAGCCATTTGGATTTTCATTTCATTCTGTGAATTTTTTTTTATTTCAGAAGTTGTATTTTTCTAGAATTTCAAAATTCTAGAATTTTTATTTCTAGTTATCTGCTGAGAGTTATTTTTCTATGCTGAGATTTTCATTAATTGGCAATACGTTTTGTTTTACTTCATTGAGAAGAACTTAGAATAGTCGCAGTCTCTTGAGAATCAGCTCTATTTTCTTAGTTCTATGTATGTTAATGTTGGATTACATCCTAGACATTATGAATGTTAAGTGAAAATTTTGGATTCTGTTATTTTTTCTCTTATAAGTGTTTTTTCCTTTGTTTTAACTGATAATTTTGTTGCCTGGGCTTAACCTTCAGACTCTGCTTCTTGAACAGTGACAGTGGATATAATCTCAGTTCAGATCTTTAACTGAGCTGCTTTGAATCTTCTGCACAGGTGTGGTTTGAGAGTAGGTCAGACTGGGTACACAGAATGGCCCCCACTGCCACTATTGTCTTCAGTGTTCATAGTAGTCCAGCTTCAATTTTCTGCTTTGCCAGGCCAGAAAGAAGAGAGGTTTGTCCACATGCATCCCAACAGCTGCTGTGTTCACTATATGGAGCCACAGAGATGGGACGTCACCTGGGGGACTTCTCATCTCCCCTCTCTAAGTAGGTGGTCACCTCACATTGGTGCCTGTCTGCTTCTCTTCCTCTCTGACACTTTCAGGCAATTACTTTTGTATTATGTCCAGGCTTAATATTTGCTTCCCCATAAGAGGGAGGGTGGATGGGTTACCCAGTATGACACTGGTCCATTATAACCAGAACCTGGACCGGGGAGTAATGTATCTTGGGAAAGAGTATTAGATGAGAGTCAGTAAGCTTGATGGCAAATTGCTCTAACACATTTATTATGTAACTGCTCTTTTCCCCATGAAGTGAACCAGTTTTGTCATATGTTAAGTTCTTAAGTGCTGGTACTTATTTTGAAGTCTCTTTTCTATTTTCCTGATCTGTTTATTCTAACACAACTATGATATTGATTTTAAAACAGTGACTTCCTGGTATAATCTTAAAAGGTGAATTTTCCATCATGGTTATTCTTCATAGCTTTCTAGCTTATTTCTAGGTATTTATTTTTTGTACATATTCTAGGATTATTCATCCAGATTTTTAAAAGTATTTCCAGTACCAATTGGAATTACATGAGGTTTATATGTTTATTTAGAGAAAACTAATACTTAAAATAAGTCATCCCATTCAAGAACAAGTTTCTTGGGGAGACCTTTCTATTATCAATAAGATTTTATAATTATTTTCAAATAATCCTGTCTTTAAAATAATGTAAATTTTATTCTAAATACTATATAACCTGTCTTTTATAAGCAATGATTTCACATTTTTATGTACTGATTTCTAGGGTAATGTGATTCATTTTTTATATTATTTATATTCAGCCATCTTTCCAGATTTTGATAGCGTTTTTAAAAAACAATAAAAAACAATTAAAAATCCTCATAACCCAACCTTTGAATTTTCTGAGTTTATAGATAACCATTAGCAAACACATAGACATAACTCTTTATTTTTCCAATATTTATACCACTTTTATTTCATGCTTTGCATTGTTGCCATTTTCACAGACAGTACTAAATGCTGACCACACCAGGCATCCCTTATCAATTGTCAGATTAATGGAAATAAGTTTATTTGCTGTTTAAATTCATTTTTGCATTGGAATTCTTAGATTATGATTTATTATCATAATTCAAGTCATTTCTTTTCATTGCTATTTTACTCACAATTTTATAACTACTGAATTTTATTAAATATTTCTGTATCTGTTAATATAATATGACTTTCTCCTTTACTGCATTATTATAATGGATCACACTGATAGATTACAATATTGACCTTGCATTCCTTGAATAAATCATATTCAGTTATTATTTTGATACAAATTCTAAAAGTATTAGCAAATAGAGTTTAGCTATGCTTCTATATGCATAAGGAATATTGGTTTACGATAAATTTTAAACAATAATTGTCACGAATTGGTGTTCAAATTATGCTGGTTTTGTAATGTGAATGCACAAGGTTTGCATTTTCCATGGCTGAAATATCTAAATAACATTGGAATGATCTATTCTTTTAAGAATAAATTCATCCTGAGAATGGTACCAATTACAGAACTTGAACCAACTTTGAGACTTTCCTTTGGCCATTAGTTTAGTCAAGTCTTCCAATTTCTGAGTAAAATTCAGTGATTTTTATTTTGCTAGGAACTATTTCCTTTGGGTGTTAAAACCTGGATAACAGAGTTGCATGCAGTATTCTTTTGTAATTTTTACAATGGTTATAGTCCCTTGCTCATTCCATAGCTTGTATTTTTGTCCTCTTTTTCTTGCCTTAATTAGACTTGCAAATGTTTCTGCTTTATTGGTTTTTTTCAAAGAAACCATTTTTTGGATTTATCTTTTCCTTTTTCTGTTTCATTATTTCAACTTTTATCTCTATTAATTCCCTCTTCCTAGTTACTTAGTTTATTCCATTCCTTTTTCTAACTTTATGTAATGAATATTTTGCTCCTTTCATATTTTTGTCTTTCTTTTCAAAAAATGAAGGCATTTAAAGCTCTAGATTTGGAGAATTCAGCTTTTTCTGGGCTCTTTTATTTTTTCTGTAATTTTAAAAAGAATTGTTCTCTAATTCAAAGGTTTTCTAAAAATATGCTTTGACTTTCCAAATAATTTTTTCTTTATTATTGTTTTATTATTTACTGCTAATTTTATTTCATTATTGAAACAGCCAAGTAAAAAGGGGTCTCTGGAGAATCTCCCACCTGCCTGAGCACTGAAAACATGGGGCGGAGCCTCGGGAAGTTTGTGCTTTGCAGAGGGAGGAGGCTGGGGCTTCTCCTGTTCCTGGCTGGTGACCTGAGGTTCAGTCACTGAGGTGGAGAGCCTGTTAGCAGGACTCCATCTCACCTTGCTAAGTTGCTTTCCCTTGTTCTTTTTCACCCAAAAAATTCCACTCTTCACCCTTCCATTGTCCATGAGCCTAATCTTTTGTGGTGTGTGACAAGAACCCAGTTTTGGATAACGACATTATAATCAGAGAATGGTGAGAAAAATTTAAGGTTTTCTTCATGGTCAAGATCATTTTTTAAACATGTATTCAGACATAGAAAAAAGCCTCCTTTTGTATTCAAATGATGCAAAGTTCTACATACAATTGTCATATTGAATTTGAGTGTGACCAAATTCCTTTACAAATGACTTAATTTTTTTTTTTTTTTTTGCCCAAAGGTACACTGGAACCAACTGGAAGAGCAATAAATGGTCAAAGCTGGAACATTTTGAGAAACAAAGTAAATAAAATAGTACAGAGTAATAGCCTAATGTGTAAAATAAATAACCATGAGTCCATTCTGATGTAAATAAATAATTGAATAAATAAATGATTGGGGGAAAATAGATAAATCTCCCTGGAGAATTCCAAATAATCTACATAGCAACTCTAGCCTTGAGTATATATGGAAACTAACTACCCACTTCTTCAGTGTGGGCTGTGCCTAGTGACTTCCTTACACAGAGTATAGAACAGATGGGGGAAGGATGGAGAGCAATCTTACAGTGGAGAAACATGACAGGTACCACTTCATCCAGGTGATCAGAGTTAGCATCTGCATGATAATTCATGCTAATAGTACGTCCCCTTGATATAATGTAGTGGGAGTGGCACTTCACCTCTGTAGTACTCCTCCCCAAAACTCCAGTCTAATCATGAGGAAAATATCAGACAAACCTCACTGGAAGGGCCCTGCAAACTGTCTGACTAGTACTCAAAACTGTCAAGGTTGACACATCAGCAAAAATGTCAGAATAAGGACCTGCCAAAGCTCTCTCTCCACAAAACCAATTTTTAAAGCTGGCAAAAATCATCAAAAGTCAACTCTTTCAAAACCCTGGAAATTAATGTCAGGCTTGCAGCAACTTTGAAAGCATTTAGCCAAAATTAAGAACAAACAAACAAAAACTCTGAATCTCAGTAAGAATAGCAAGCTTCGTGGCATTTTAGCTTCTTATTTTCATTCCCCATTCCACAGCACTGGGAAAGCCTTAAAAAATAACAGCCTGCACTCCTGGTATAAGAAGGAGTAGAATGAACTTACAAGTGAGAGCTGAGTGATGAGGCCACATGGACACATGGGGACACAACACACATTGGAGCCTTTGAGAGGAGGGAATGGGAGGAGGAAGAGAATCAGGAGGAATAGCTGATGGATGCTGGGCTTAATACCTGGGTGATGGAATGATCTATGCAGCAAACCACCATGGCACACGTTTACCTCCGTAACAAACTGAGCAAAAATTGAAGAAAAATAGAAAGAAGGAGAAGAATAGGGCTGGAATTCTTTCTCAAAGCCTCTATACCAAAGAGAAATCATTATTTAACCTTTCTAATTGTTTCTTGGAAGACCCCACTCAAAGGTTTGTCTTTATTTTACTTCACTAGAATTATCCCAGTGCTAGAAGCTACTCTCTGGAAGACATCTGTCGAATGTTTTAAAATCTTGGCTGCTTCAGGCAATGAATAACAGTTGGGGCAAACAATAGACTAATTCACAGCTTAAAAGGAAAGGCTGAGGAATGAGACTTCCATAAATGCCAAAAGACCCCCAGACTAGGCATGGGGCTATGCACATGCTCAGACCTGAGACTTGCCTCTCTAAGCTCTAAACAGAATAATTTTGAGGCTTTATGAAAGCAGCAAGTGAAAGCTGAAGCAGAGTTGTAAATTGCCTTGCTGAATTTTGAAGCTGTGCTTCAACATGCACTCAGATTCCATTGGCAAATACACAGAGACTTATTGGCTCCAGGCATTTAAGGTAATGTCTGTCTAATTAGCTGACCACTAAGTTAATTAAGTAGAGACTTCAGTGTCCACACATAAAAAAGATAGATTTCAGAAAATTCCTTTAGAGAAGTCACTGAATGGACAATAAAAACTACAGCAAGAAGCACCAGCAAAACCTGGGTAATGGAAAGAATCTGATTTCCAGAGTTACCATATTTATTATTTGAAATGTCCAGTTTTCAACAAAAAGTTATGAGATGCAAAAAGAAGCTATGATCCATACACAGGAATCAAATGAAAATTGTCTCTGAGGAAATCCAGACATATGACTTACTACACTAGCTATTTTAAATATGTTCAAAGAGTAAAACAAACAAAACATTATGTCTAAAGAACAAAACGAATCAGAAGAACAATGTATCACCAAAGAGAAAATATCAATAAAGGGAAACTAATTATAAAAAGGAATCAAGTAAAAAAGCTAGAGTTAAAAATGTAACTAAAATGAAAAAATCACTAGATGAGCTCAATATAGGATGTAATGCAGATGTAAGCAGGCAGAAAAAAAGAATCAGTAAATGTGAAAATAGCACAATTGAGATTTTTCGTTCTGAAGAATAGAAAGAAAAAAGAATGTAGAAAAATGAACAGAGCCTCAAAGACCTACAGAACCCTGTCAAGCACACCAACACAAGCATAATAAGAGTCTCAGAAGGAGAGAAGGGGAGAGGAAGAAGGAGAAGCGGGGATGAGTAAGAGCAGAAAAATATTTGAATAAATAATGAGTGAAAACTTCCCTGATTTAATGAAAGACATTGAATCCACACATCTAAGAAACTCAATGACCTCTACAAAGTATAAACTCAAGAGATCCACATCTAGACACACTTTAAAGGCTCGAAAGACAAAGAGGGAATATTGAAAACAACAAGAGAAAAATGACTCAACAAATAAGGAATCCTCAGTAAGAGTAATAGCTGATTTCTCATCAGAAACCTTAGAGATTAGGAGGCAATGCCATGACATACTGAAAGTGCTGAAAGACAAAAATTGTTAATCAAAAATTCTATATCCAGAAAAAGTCTCTTTCAAAAAATGAAAGGGAATTTTAGATATTTCCAGATAAACAAAAGCTGAGAGAGTTCATTACTAGTAGGCCTGCTCTGCAAGAAATACTGAAGAAAGTTCTTCAGGCTGGAATGAAAGGACATTGGACAGTAACTCAAATCCACATGAAGAAATAATGCATATCAGTAAAGTTAATCACACAGTCAAATATAAATGATGTTTTAAACATATTTTTTGTTTGTAACTCCATTTTTTTTCCTGTCTGATTTAAAGGACAACTGCATAAAGTAATAATTATAAACCTGAGTTGAAGGGTACAAAGTGCATAATGATGTAATTTTGGACAAAAGCATAGAGGGGAAAGAGATACATAGGAGCAAAGTCTGTGTACATTACTAAAAATAAGTTGGTATTAAGCTGAATTATCTTGTTATAAATTAAGATTTCAATGATAATTTTCAGGGCAAACACCAAGAAAATGACTTAAAAATCAAGAGTTAAATAAGTGATAATGGAATTTAAATGATTAACTGAAAATATATAGCACAAAAGAAGGAAATAATGAAGGATATGAGAACCAAAAATACGTGGCATATAGAATACACGTAGTAAAATGGCAGACATAAATCCTACCTTACCAGTAACTACATTAACTGTACATGAACTAAATACTCCAATTAAAGATACAGATTGGCCGAATGGATTTTTAAAATTTGTTTCAACTATATGCTACCTACAAGAGACTCATTTTACATTGAAAGACAAATAGGTTGAAAGCAAAATAGAAAGAAAACTAAACCATGAAAACAGTAACAAAAAGACAGAGGAGTTGCTACACCAATATGAGACAAAATATACTTTAAAAGAATACTG
Source organism: Saimiri boliviensis (assembly GCF_048565385.1). Classification (NCBI taxonomy): domain Eukaryota; kingdom Metazoa; phylum Chordata; class Mammalia; order Primates; family Cebidae; genus Saimiri; species Saimiri boliviensis. The sequence continues at coordinate 124,575,296 of NC_133449.1, forward strand.
TTACTAGAGACAAATTGTAATAACTTATTTAGAAGTGTGTTGTTTACTTCCCAGATATTTGTAAATTTTTCAAATTTCCTTCTCTTATTGATTTCTAATTTCACTTCATTGTAGGTAGAAAACATACTTTGTATAATTTCAATTCCTTTAAATCTACTGAGACTTGTTTTATGGACTAATTTGTATTCTATACTGAAAAAAAGTGCTCTATACACTTTTGAGAAGTATATGTATTCTGCTGTCATTGAGTGGAGGGCTGTTTAAATGTATGTTAGGTCTGGCTGGTCTAACATGGTGTTCAAGTCTTATATTTCCTTGTTTATCTTTTGCTTAGTTATTCTACCAATTCTGCCATTGATGGGAGAAATAGCAGAAGGAAGGAAATAATTAACATTAAAGTAAAACTAAATTAAGAGTGAAAAAAATAAAAATCAATGAAACCAAAAGTTGGTTATATGGAAAGATCAACAAAATTGAAAACTTTGATCTAGACTGAGCAAGAAAAAGAGAGTAAAATTACTAAAATCAGGAATGAAAGAGAGGACATTACTATCAACCTTACAAAACCAAAAGAATTATAAGGGAATACTATGAACAAATGTATATCAACAAACTATATAAATTAGGGAAGTGGACAAATTTCTAGAAAGGGAAAAACTACCAAAACTGACTCAAAAAGAAACAGAAAATCAGAATAGACCTATAATAAACAAAGAGATTGAGTTAGTAAACAAAATACTTCCCAGAAAGTAAAGCCCAGAACCAGGTGGCTTCCATGGTGAATTCTAATAAACATTTAAAGAATTGAATTCACACTAATTCTTCACAAAGTCTTTCAAAAAAATAGAAGAGGAAGGCCAGGCACAGTGGCTCATGCTTGTAATCTGGTGCTTTGGGAAGCCAAGGCAGGAGGATTGCTTGAGGTTAGGAGTTCAAGACCAGCCTGGACAACATCATGAGATCCTTCTCTACAAAAAAATTATCCAGATGTGATAGCAAGCACCTGTAGTTCCGGCTACTCAACTGGCTGAAGCAGGAAGATCACTTGTGCCCAAGAGTTTGAGGCTGCAGTGAGCTATGATTGTGCCATTGCACTACAGCCTGCATGACAGGGCAAGACCCTGCCTCTAAAAAAAAAAGAAGGAAGGAAGATTCATTACCCTAATACCAAAAGAAGACAAAAGCATGACAAGAAAAGGAAATCACATGGAAATGGATGCAATAGTCCTCAAAAAAGTACCAGCAAGCCAAATCCAGCAGCATATAAAAAGGATGATAAATCCTGACCAACTAGACTTTAGCCCAGGAATTCAAGTTTGGCTCAATATCTTGAAAATTAATCAACATAATACATTTTATCAATAGAATAATAAACAAAAACCACATGATTACCTCAATAAATGCAAAATCAAAAACAAAATCAAATGTTTTTCACAAGAAACTAATTTTAGGGCTCAGAAAACAGTACCCCAAAGTGAAGGCCTCAGAGCAAGCCTCAGAAGTAAGATTTCTCTCAGACCTTCTGCCCTTCTGTCTCTCACCCCTCATTCTTTCCAGCAAGCCATAGAAACTAGACTTCCTCTTTCCCAAGGTGGAGCATAGAACTCTTTTGTCTGAAAGCCAGTTACAAAGCATAAAAACATTAATCTTCCCCCCGTCTTTCTGTGTAAAAGCTGGCCATAAAGATCTGACCTACCTTGTTTGATGGTAGATCATAGGACCCCCATTCTAGAAAGGGATGCCTCATATGTGGGAAGAATTAATGCTGTATAGAGAGAGGCCAGGAAGAATCTGAATAGACAGGCCTTGCTGGGTTTCCCTACCTCAATCTACTAGCATTAAATCAGACCCTTGATATCCAATCATATTTCTATACTGCTGTTCTTTATTTATCAAACCTAAGCATAAAAATAAGTAGTTTTCCTTGTATCATTGGGTCTTTATTCTAAAGCCTCCAGTGTTATACAAACTATGATTAAATAAATCTGTTATGCTTTTCTCTTTCTAACCTGTCTTTTGTTATAGCAGTGTTGGCTGTGACCCTTATGATGGAAGAGTGGGAGGGATAATCTTTTTGCCCCTATAGTAAGAATACAAGGGATCTTACTTAAGCTGATGAAAGGCATCTAGAAACCCACAGCTTACATAATACTTAAAGGCAAAAGACAGTACTTTCACCAAAATCAGAAATAAGACATGGATGCCCACTCTCACCACTTTTATTCAATACTGTACTGGAGGTTCAAATCAGGTGATTGGTCAAGAAAAAGACACAAAGTGCATCCAGACTGGAAAGGAAGAAGTAAAATGATTTCTATTCACAGATGACATGATCTTAGAGAAAGTTCAAAAGAACCCACAAAAAACTATTAGCACTAATAAATGAGTTCAGCAGGATACAATGTCAATATGCAAAAATAATTGCAACTGTGTTTCTCTACTCTTTCTTTCTTTCTTTTTTTTTCTTTTTTTTTTTTTTTTTTTTTTGACAGAGTCTCCCTCTATTGCCCAGGCTAAAGTGCAGTGGTGTGATCTCAGTTTGCTGCAGCCTCCACCTCCTGGGTTCAAGCAATTCTCCTGTCTCGACCTCCCAAGCAGCTGAAATTACAGGCATGCGCCACAATGCCTGGCTAATTATTTTGTTTTTCAGTAGAGACGGGATTTTGCCATGTTGGCCAGGCTGGTATCAAACTCCTTACCTTAGGTGATCCACCCACCTGGGTCTCCCAAAGTGCTGGGATTACAGGTGTGAGCCACCATGCCTGGCCTATGCTCTTTCGATGAGAAATTTGAAAATGAAATTAAGAAAAGCAATTCCATTTACAGTAGCATAAAAAAGATTAAAATACTTAGAAATAAATCAAACAAAAGAAATGCAAGATTTGTACACTAAAAGCTAGACAACATTGTTGAAAGAAATGAGCCTGATTATTCCTAATAATCAAAATGTGAAAATCATGCAAATGTCTATCAACTGATGAATGGATAAACAAAATATAATATATACCTACACATTAGAAACTTATTTGGCCATCAAAAGGATTGACGTATGATACCTGCCGTACTATGAATGCGTCTTGAAACCATTATGCTAAGTGAAAAAAAATCCAGTTACAAAAGGCCACATATCATATTATTTTATGTATTTAAAACATCCAATTTAGGCAAACCTATAGAGATGGAAAGTAAATTAGTTGTTGCCAAAGGCTGAGGGGATGAGGTTAGTGGAGGGTGATAAAGGGTACATAGTTTCTTTCTAGGGTGATTTAAATGTTTTTAAATTGATTGTGATGATTGTTTCATAACTCCGTGAATACTAAAAAACATTGAACTGTACACTTCAAATGGATGAATTGCATGGCATGTGAATTATATCTCAATAAAGCTATCACCAAAAAATCAACAACTGTCAATGTTACCAAAAACATGGAAAGTCTGAGAAACTGTCACAGTTAAGAGGAGACTGAGGAGACCTGATGAGTTAAGACGATGTGGGATTGTGAAATCCTGATGGGATCGTACAATAGAAAAAGTAAGGAAATGTGAATAAAGTAAGTATTTACTTAATCTATCAACATTGGCTCACTTATCACAATAAATATACCATCCTATTGTTAAGACGTTAACAATAGCAGAAACTGCCTATGGGGTCTATGTACTATCTTTGCAATTTTTCTTTTATCTAAAACTATGCTAAAATTAGAGTTTATTTATCTATGAGATGGATGCTCACTCTGTCACCCAGGCTGGAGTGTAGTGGTGCAATCTTGGCCCACTGTGACCTCTACCTCCCAGGTTCAAGCGATTCTCCTGCCTCAGTCTCCCCAGTAGCTGGGACTACAGGCATGAGCCACCACACCTGACTCATTTGTATATTTTTCGTAGAGATGGGGTTTCATCATGTTGGCTAGACTGGTCTCAAACTCCTGACCTCAAGTGACCCACCTACCTCAGCCTCCCAAAGTGCTGGCATTACTGGAATGAGCCACTGCACCCAGCTGAGTTTATTTTTTAAAAGACATCTTTGTAGTTTTGAGAGAGATGGTTGAGAAGTCCATTTAATTACATTTGTATCAATTCTCCCTTGCTTTACATATTTAGCTGCTATTGTTTTTGGTGCACACATATTTGACTTATCCACAAATTGTAGCCTTTATCAGTGGTTTTTTATGTTGTTAGTGCTTTTTCCCCTAAAACCCATGTTAATTTTAATAGGGCTATTTTAGCAGCCCCATGGCACACATGATTTCTGTGTGGCCACAGTGAAGTGGCATCTTTGCTACTCTTATTCATCTTCTCTCCTCTTCATACACTACTTCGGAGTTTCTACCACTTTAAGACTTTGGAAACTTTTTTGCTTCACCTGTGTCCCCACCTCCCAGTTCATAAATTTGCTGAATACTTATTAGAATCCCCCACATCCCTTCTATTTCAAGGATTTTTGCCTTTGCTTGTTTGTGTTTCATGACAGCAGCCTCTCCACATCCAACCACAGGGATTTTGTTATTCGCCTCATTTTTCTGGTTTCCCGCAACTTGAGTTCTGTATTCTTTTGGGGGGTGGGGTGCGGTTAGCGATTTCTTAACTATTTTCTTCAGATGGAGCATGTGGGTGATATACACCAACGTTTGGTGTATAAAGAATAAAATTAAAAGAATATTTTTAGATCCTTTTTAAAAATTTTATATCCATTTTTAAAACCTTCACTACTTCAAAAATCAAAAGAATCCTGAAGTTTATGAACAATTGAAGAAGGCATTAATGAAGAGAGATCACGATTCAAATTGTCTCTCTATCCCTTGATTTCTGCAGAAGGGTGGAAAGATCTATTTCCAGTCTGGAAAAGGTGGAGGTTTTTCTCTTCCTTGACAGATTCAGAAATCTCCAGGAGTGGGCCTGGGGAGGTAGGGGGGTGGATCATACCTGTAATCCAAGCAATTTGGGAGGCTGAGGTGAGCGGATCACCTGAGGTCAGGAGTTCGAGACCAGCCCGGCTAACATGGCGAAACCCTGTCTCTACTAAAAATACAAAAATTAGCTGGGTGTGGTGGCACGCACCTGTAATCCCAGCTATTCTGGAGACTGAGGTAGGAGAATTGCTTGAACCCAGGAGGCAGAGGTTGCAGAGGCTCAAGATCACACCATTGCACTCCAACATGGGCAATAGAGTGAGACTTAATGAAAGACAGAAAGAGAGAAAGAGAGAGAGAGAAAAGAAACGAAGGAAGGAAGGGAAGGAAGGAAAAGGAAATCTATCTCCAGGAGTGAAGGCAGAAATTGGAGGAGCAGCCAGGAAGTGTTTAAGGCAAATGTTGGTATAGTCAGCCTAAGCAGAGGCCAGCTCCACCCGTTGGAACGGGAGTTGAGGGTAAATACAGCAGAGCCCCTCATACATGGGCTCTGGGAAGGGAGCCAGCCAAGCCAGCCCAGGTGATAAAAGGTAGCTGGTCCTTTTTTTGCTCTCACCTCAGAGCCCTCACCAAGCAAGGCCTGGTTTTTCAAATAGCCTTCCTTACAGATAAAAGCCATGCCTCAGTACAAATGAATTCTTGCTCTGATATCACTCAGATGTATTTTAAAGCACTGTTCCAACAGACTGATTCCTCAGTAAGAGAGAGGAAGGGAGAGGTGAGAGAAAGGAGCCCAGAAGTTTCCTTGTCTGCCTCTGTGTGAATCCGCCAGGCCTTTTAACAATCACACTTAACCTGAGAGTATCTGGAAGAAGGGGCCATTTTTCATTTTCCGGAGAGAATTGCCAGCACCTATAGATTTAATAGATCCAGAGAAAGACTAAACATAACATTTAGGATCTCTGACAAGTTTAACTGAAGATCACAGCCCAAGACAAGTGGGGTGAGTTACTTAGCCATTTCCTCCTATCTTTGATATAATTTTTAGTATAATCACATTTTCTCAGATCTCAAGGAAGAGCCCTAGGGAATATTTTTAATTATAAGATAGACTTAGCATTCAGCCTTATGTATTATGAAGCATCTTTGTCAACATCAGATAGTTGAGTCCTAGGACCAGATGGGAGCATTCATACAGGCTTATATAAGGCACTTCAGTTCCTCTTATCCTCAGATCTGCTCTCACCTCATCGCCTGAATGTACAACATCTGTGGCTTTGTTCTCACTTGCACTCGCTGATGGGAAGCTGTATAATTCAATCCATTGTGCATTAAAGGTGTTTTGTTAAGATGATCATTTAAAATACACACTCAAAAAGACACACTCCAGGGTGCCACATATTAAACATTTTATCTCTTCTCTTTAAAACAATCAGAGCTAAATGTTTTTACAGATAATCCCAGACCTCATTATCGAGGCGTAAGTGCACACTCTTATGAACCATTCTTTCTCAATAAACTGGCTTACGAATATCTTCCTCATCTCTCTTCCCATTTTCACATTTAACCCAGTTTCCTGCCTTTTGAAATTCAGCAGAATCTTCTCTGTCTTGTGTAGTCTTGGCTGTGTTCTCTTGACCTCAGATCCAGAGACAATTCCTGTGGGTTATCTACCTAATGCCACCCACAATGTGAAAGCCAGCCTGTAGCGGGCTGTGAGGAGCTGATGCCTTCACGTGATTATCATGCTCTGCACTGTCTTTTGGAAAGGAAAAAAATCAGTGAAGCACTGCTGGTCTTGTTGTATCTTCAGGCATTATTATTATCAAGGAAAAAATATTTAAATATTTAAAAATAATTATTATAAAAAATATTATTGAGAAATAGCAGATTATCCTTCAAAAGGCAAAGATCCCACAGGAGCGAAGGAGTCCAGACATCTTGTGGTCTATTCCCTGCCCCTGGGATAGGCTGGGGCCATTCTAGAATTTCAGAGCATTTGTTCTCTCCACATAGGATGGCTCGATGTTTATGCTTAATTGCAGTAAGTTTCCTTAGCATAACAGAAGCTTCGGCCCTCTAGTTCTCCCAGTTAACAGCGATGCCCCCAAGAGCATTAGCCCCTCTACCAGGCTGAGCCATTAGAATCTCTTCCTCGGGAGTATGGATTGGGAATGTGTAGCAAGACCCCTGGTATGTAAACACAGGTCCTGCTGGTGGCTGTGTTTTCTACTGTGTGGACTGGAGAACAAAGGAAGCAGAGGCACAGGAGGAGGAGGATGGGCAGAGAGGGGTGAGATGAAAGCAAAGCGAGGGTCCCCCTTGCTGACAGCCAGGCCCCTCTCTGGTTCCGTTCTTCCCAGAAAGCCTTGCTGCATCATGGGTACCCTTCTATGCTTACAACTCTCCCTCATTTATTTTGTTTTTGGTTTTTGAGAGGGGGTCTCATTCTGTCACCCAGGTTGGAGTTGGATTGCAATGCTGCCATCTCAGCTCACTGTAACCTCCACCTGCCAGGTTCAAGCCATTCTCCTGCCTCAGCCTCTCGAGCAATTGGGACTACAGGCGTGCCCCACCATGCCTGGCCAATTTTTTTGTATTTTTAGTGGAGACAGGGTTTCACCATGTTAGCCAGCCTGGTCTCGAACTCCTGACCTCAAGTGATCCACCCACCTCAGCCTCCCAAAGTGCTGCTATTACAGGCATAAGCCACAGTGCCCTGCTTCTCCCTCACTTATTTTTTCCCTTAAAACAGCTCAAGCAAGCTTCTGATGTGACCAGAAGCTTCCTTACTGATACACATATTTAACTTTTAAAGACTTGCTATTCTTTCTCTTCTCCTTTTGCCTCTTCCACTTTAACATCTGGTGTTTTACCGTCGTGGTTTTGCTGTGGACGCACAGGTACACTTGTGCATTGTAGGTCAACTTGCCAGTCCACATGGAAAAAATGAAAGACAGATTCATCCCATTCATAAACAAACGCAGGGAAAGGCATTTCAGAGCCTGCCCTGGTGAGTCCCCCACAGGAGGGCCTGTGGGGCAGCCACAAGTCTGTGTGGAAAGGCAGAGCTGGGGATTGTAGGCGCTTTCATTTTTTTCAAGAGAAACCAAAAATGATCATTTTTATGAGAAATCTCTTAATTTTGAATTGTTGATTCAAATTATGTTTAAATATGCAGTAGACCAGCCCCTCCCCACTGCAAAAGTGTTTGCAGGCTGCTTGCAATCTCTGCTTTCCACCCTGTTAGTCACACTGTGGACTGAGGACCAGCAGCATCAGCAGTACTCAGGAACTTACTAAAAATGCAGAATCTCAGGCCTATCACAGACAGGATGAGTCAGAATCTGTCTTTTCACAAGGCCCCCAAGTCATTTGTCTGCACATTAAAGATTGAGAAATCTTGGCTTAATTCACTTGTTCCTAAATTTGGCTGCATATTGAAACTGCCTCAGAAACTTAAAAAATAAAATAAAATACTAATACCTGAATTCTGCTTCCAGGAAGTTTGTTTTAATCAGTCTGGAATGCAGACTGGACATTAAAAAAAAAAAAAAAAATCCCTCCCTTGCTGATGTTAACAGGTAGCAAATGTAAATGTAAAGAATGGCTGGTCTACCACAGGACCCAACACCACTTCCTACTGCCTCCCAGGTGATGTCCAACAGTTCACACAGACCTTATCCACCTTTACTCCTGAACTGGCAGCTCCAGGTCTGGAGTCTCAAGACTTTCACAGGAGGTGGACGTTCCAGCTCCACAAATATTGCCAGAAAATAATTTTGGGAGAGGGGTGGGGAAGAGTGCTTCAATTTTTATTTTAATTTAATGATCCTAAATTAGAAGGCAGGACTTTCTCAAACGCCACAAAAAATAGTATGAACATTTTAGAGAAATAACTATTACAGTCAAAAGTACTCCGTTGTGCAGTACAAAGATTCCAAACACACAGGACTTAAATCTGTATCTTAAATGATCTCAGGCATCTGAAAATCCCAATTCTTTGAAAATGTGGCCAAATAAGAAGGGAGAGAATAACAACAGCAAAATACCCGAGGTTGAACCCTGAGACGCCTAAAATCAGAGTGCGGAAAAAGCATCTTCTTTTACCTTCTGACCGCTTGTCTTGTCACTCTGATCACTGCTTCTAGAATACATTCCAGCAGCTAAAACAAGCTTTTTGTCTGTATCTGAGTGTATGTATAAAATTCTTCCAGTGTGATAAACTGCAAACAAAAACCAACCCCCCCAATTTTTTAGCCCTTGTATGGATGGCCTGTACAATGTGATCTGTGGCTCCTCCCCTCAAGAACTAGAGTATTTCAGCCCAACCTTTGAATCTGGGCTGGCCATGTGGCTTCCCGTAGCCAACAGAATGTGCAGAAACTGTGCTCCCATTCCTGGGCCTAAGCTGCGGGGGACCTGCATGCTGCCACTCGCTCTCCTGAGGCACCACTACTGCAATGTAAGCAAGCTCCCGGATTTGGAGAAGACCCAAGGCCCTCCCAGACCTCCCAACAGCCAGCTGACCCCCAATACTTGAGAAACCCCTGCCAATGTCAGCAGCCACCTGCCTAACCCACAGCTGACCAAAAATGCATGAGCAAACCCAGTCAAGACCAGAAGAGTCACTCATCTGGCCACAGCACAGTGAGTTAAGTGAATACTTGATTGGTTACATACTGATAGCTAACGGATATACTCAGCCTAGAGAATTTCGATTTAAACATTAATATTCTAAAGAAATGGAGTCCAAAGAAATAACTGGAAAATAGTCAAGTGATACTAGGGAACACTAAGGAAAGAATAAGTTTCTTTTGTCAATTTTGTTCCTCCATTGAGTCATTTAGGGACTGCACTGCTGTGTTACCTTGCTAAGTCAAGGAGCTGAGCAAAATTGGGGCCAGCTGGTTGGAGGTGGCGCATATTGAGAGGATGTCCCTGGGCACAGCATCTGACAATGACTTCCAATCCACTTCCTAATTCCACCTCCACTACTGCCCCTTTTATATTTTCATCTACATTATTGAGCATTGTAATTTGAAGACCAAATTTAAATATGAACAGTGTTCATGTTCTGAATAACATCACGTTTATGGATTCCTTAGATAATTCTTATGACTTAGTACGATTTCCCAAAGGATAACAGCATCACATGTCCTAGGGTTTTCTGCAAACTTCCTAAGAAAACTGAACTGTTTCATAAGAAACTGCTTTCAATATTCTTGCTAGAAAATCAGTTTAAAATTTAGCTCATATGGCAAAAGAAAAAAAAGTCAGCATTTATAAGATATCATATGCATCACAGACTCAGTCTTCTCTCCCCTCTCAAAAATCGGAAGTAATGTTCAATCCTTGGGCAGTAGGCAGCTTTGTAGGTGAGAAAATTATTCTGCTTATACCTCCCTATGACATAGAATTAAGGCCGGATTTCTTTCCTTTTTTTTGGCTTAGATTTTTTTTTATTATTATAGTTTAAGTTCTGGGCTACATGTGCAGAACGTGCAGGTTTGTTACATAGGTATGCATGCACCATGGTGGTTTGCTGCACCCATCAACCTGTCATCTACATTAAGTATTTCTCCTAATGCCATCCCTCCCCTAGCCCCCCACCCCCTGACAGGCCCCAGTGTATGACATTTCCCTCCCTGTGTTCATGTGTTTTCATTGTTCAACTCCCACTTATGAGTGAGAACATGCGGTGTTTGGTTTTCTGTTCTTGCGTTAGTTTGCTGAGAATGGTGGTTTCCAGCTTCATTCATGTCCCTGCAAAGGACATGAACTCATTCTTTTTCATGGCTGCATAGTATTCCAGGGTGTATATGTGCTATATTTTCTTTATCCAGTCTATCTTTTAAAAAAAAATGCAGACATAATTATTTTCAACTGGTTCTTCTTTTAGTCCTGCAAAAATCCCTGAGATAAAGAGAAATAACAAAAGGTAAAACTATCTGTTTGAAACTGTGGGGTGGTAGTGAGGGAAACAGAACATGAAACATACATTAAAAGTATAATATGTATATTCAACCTTATAGAGGAAGTAAATCGTACACATACTACAACATGGATGAACCTTGAGGATGCTATACTAAGCGAAGTAAGACATAAGGCTGGATTTCTGCAGACTTCTCCTCACCTTCATAGCTGACTTAATTTGCCCAGAAGTGAACGGAAGCAGTCACAAAATCCTATTCTAAGGCCATTCATAGTTTCTGACGAAGGCTGGTGGCTGCCTCAGATCAAGGGATAGCCCAAAGATGAGCAATATTTGTATTGAGAAGCCAGATATAATTTCAGGAGGTAAACAGAAGTCTCACTTTCAGGTAAATACAAGACTAATGAAGGAAGTTGCATTTTTCTCTTAATAGTGAGGTTGGCAAGCCAAGCACATGGCGTATTTATGGATCTCTGTCCTGGACATTATGAGGAATAAAGAAACCATTCCCCACACAGTGACTGCTCTCAAGGAGCTCACAATCTGGTTAAAGAGACACGATGGTCAGATCCGAGAACAAGGGGTGTAGATCAGTACTTCCAAGAGGTGTTGTTGAGATGGTAAACAGTACCCGAGTGACCACAGTTACTGGACACAAGACTATGCTGTGAGCTGGATAACTCATGGAAGATCATGGGAAAAAACTCAAGAAATCAATGGTGAGATTGAGCCCACTGTTTATTAACCACTCCTCTAGAAGTATGTCCTGGCTGGCTGACTCATTGATACACACACACACACATGAAATGATAATGCTGTATTTGTCTCATCAAACCATCTGTCTCCTGAGAGTCTCAGAAGAGATAGCTGTGTAGTAGATCGCTGTTGTTATTTCCTCACATTACCCGAGTGGACACCACCTGGGACAGGTAAACTTCTAGAGAAGGAAATGATCCCAAGTGTTACCAGTGAGACAAGAGCAACCCAGACATGTGAATCAGGAGCATACAACAGAGCATCTTTTGATACGTTCTTTTGAATAGCAATTCTTAGAAAGCTTTCCATTGGGCGCCATCAGATGCATAACTACTATTAAGACAAAATAGCACTTGCTCCCACTCCAGCCATGCATATATCTTATCATTATCTATACTTCCAAGTTTCATGAACCTTTGTTTTTAAAAAGTAAGAAAAACTTTTATCTTTAAACAGTTTTCAATGCAATTGTAGCACATTTTCCAAAATGCCAAGTAATCTCAAAGTAATTTACATCTGAGCTAGGCATATGTCAGGTTTTCAGGATATTTCTCTTCCTACTTCCTAAATTGTGCTCTGACGAATCTAGTAGTAAAATTAGTTAAGTATTCAACTAGGCACAAACTACATGATTAGAGAGGATAGCTGTGAGGGATGGAAGGAAACCAGCCTGATTTAAAATTTACCAAGAGATGATTTAATTCCACGCAATGAACATTTCCTGCACTGCAAGGAAACTGGTCATCATTATTCATTAAGACACAACCCACGTGCAGTTAGATTAAGGGATTATCATTCAGGGATCTCACTAGCTTTTGTACACAAATTTGACCCCATAATCCTAGCAGTGCAGACCAACCTATAGATGGCAATTTTACCTTGTGGTCTTTAAAACGAGCCTCTCCTTCTAGCTTTATCCAGCAGACAACCGCCTAGTCATGCTACAATCAACCTGAAATGTGCTTCACGTTGCATCTTGCTGCTTTAATTAAAGTACACCAATCATCCAATTACACTGCATGATTTCTCAAGCCTCTCTTAAGCCCCACAAAAGCCACGAGGAAAAATCCAATTGAAGAAGGAAGCCCCAGGATTTCAATAGGCTCTAATCACAAAGGCTTCAATTTGCTCCTAGGTGAATAATAGGTAGAAATGAAACAAGATTCTTAATCTCCTGCCTGGCCTGCAACAGGAAGGGAACACAGCTCAGCTGAAGGAGGTAAACATGAAGCTGCTCACCCAACCTCACCTACGACACGTCTGGCCTCTCCAGTTGTTTCTCTCCCTCTAGGCTGATCAAGCTGGGTGGCCTCACCTTGACTGCTAACACATAAATCTTTGCAATGAAACAGCTCACTTAACTGACTGTATCATCCACTAGCAAGGTCATTCTTTACATTTGATAAAGTGACCTTCAAAAGGGATCTTTTGCAGAATGAGTGGATCCAAATGTATCTTTACAAATAAAAGCCAAGTGTCCATGTAAAGACTTCTCTTGAGAAATGTAACCAAGACTTTCTGACACAACACAAATCACTCAGTACCCATGATCTCATTTCATCTCAATCGCCCTACATGGGGACATTCAGAGTGAGTAAATAACGTACTTACAGACAGACCAGAGGTAAGCTGCAGAATAAGACAATGTTGTTGGACAATTTGAGAAAACAAGACCATATTCCATCTACTTCTTCTCAGTGGACAGTGAGACATGGATGGGAGCATGGACTCCAGAAGCTGATCAACTTGGGTTTGAATTCTGCTTTTATTGCTTTCTAGCTCTATGACATTGACAAAGTTATTGGACCTCCCCTGAGCCTCAGTTTCCTCATCTCTAAGATGGAAAAACTCCCCTCTATCTCAAAAGATTGCAGTAAGGATGAGATGCAGTAAGAATGCATGTGCAATATCTGACACGATGAGAGTATTCAGTTGATGCTGGCTGTTACTATTATTTATGAAGCAATTTTGCTTAGTTTAATCTCCTTTCAATCTCTTACTGAAGTAGCTTAAGAGCCTAAGGTAAAACAACTTCCAACAGATGGACCTAAGAAGCAACTGGAGATCATATGCCATGATGGTGATGAAGCATTAATTAAACTGGGATTACCACCCAAACTGAACCAGGCAGGAGGGATCCAGCAGGAAATCCAGCTTCTTAGTTTCTCAGCAGAGGAAGAGCTCTGCTCATGGTAAGGCTAGAGCTGAAGGCAGAGGAATGTGGAGTTGAGTGGAGGCCAGGAGCTCTTATCACCTATGGCTTTCACTTTGATTAAGACCTTGTTCTCTTTTTTTGAGAAGGAGTTTCACTCTTGTTCCTCAGGCTGGAGTGCAGTGGCGTGATCTTGGCTCACTGCAACCTCCGCCTACTAGGTTAAGCGATTCTCCTGCCTCGGCCTCCCAAATAGCTGGGACGTGCAGGCACATGCCCCAATGCCTGGCTAATTTTTTGGATATTTTTAGAAGAAATAGGGGTTTGCTATGTTAGCCAGGCTTGTCTCAAACCCCTGACCTCATGTGATCCACCTGCCTCGCCCTCCCAAAGTGCTAGAATTACAGGTGTGAGCCACCATGCCTGGTCTAAGACTGCATTCTTTGCACTACATCCTTGACCAAGATGAACCTTGAACACAGAGTACTGCAAAAGACTCTTTCAATCCACGGGCTCCCAGAGCCAGCCATCTGCCTTATCCAGCTGGGGAGCAGAGATGAAATTAAATTGCTGCAGCATCTCTCCCCCACTCCTAAGAAACCAGTGAAGGATGGCAGACTGGCTGGCTATGGCCATTGAGAGAGTAGACCATTCTGTGTTAATGAGGCAGAAACCAGCCAGACTGCAAAGCCGGGAGAGATGCATTGTTTTCTGTGTTCTTGTAGAGGGACCTCAGGGAAAGACAATATCCTACAGCAAAGTGCATGAAAGGAATCAGTATCCTCTTAGTATAGTGACATCTCTATCCATCCAAAGTTTCCCAGACCAGAAGGGGCATGAAAAACTTTTCAAAGAGTTGGAAGAGTAACCAAAAATAAGAAAAAGGAATTATATATGAGACCACTGCCCAAACGTCAAAGCTGCACAATTCACCCACAGTGTGGAGATGAAAGGGGTCAGCTTGGATATGAGAGCTGGTATGAAAGACACGGGTGGGCCAGAAGCAAAGGAAGCATCCAGTCCCATCCAGAGGCACCACGGGGAGGGGAGGGAGAAGAGGTTGAGGATGCTCTTTCTTCTCCCAAGACGATGGTTCCCCAGTGTTTCTTGTTGGTGTTCCACATTCTGTGTTCTGTGTTGATATAGGTGAAAGACATCAAAGACCCTGAGTGTTAAGGCCACAAGAGACCAGAAGAAAACAGCCCGGGGGTGACCTGTGCTTGCTGCAGCCCATTCCCCAAACAGTGGCACCAGCGACCTCTGTCATAATGACCGCATGCCATTTGGCGATGTATTTCATCACCCAGTAGCAGGGCTGCTGCCAATTCTACCTCTATGAAGTGTTGCAGGGTAGAGGCATTTTACAGAAAGAATGTTGTCAGAGTGCTGTTAATCTCCACGGAGGTAACGACAGGAGAACAAATAAACCCAGGCTTGGAAAGTGGGGATTGGGTATGTTCTCACCCTCTTTCTCCAAGCCTTTACAAGTGAGACCACCGTAGCTTGGGAGAGTTAACCGATTTCTGTAAGGTTACACAGCCAAGGTCAGAGGTGGAACTAGGACTAGAATCCATACAGATTTCGAGGAACAAAACTCTTCATCGTTAGGAAGTGAGGAGTGCGACTGAACGGATGGGAATCTCCTTTACTGAAGAAGGCATGAAAAACGGGACTGATTTTCTTACCATTGCGACAGCTCAGAAGAATCTTTCAAAATTCTTCCAGGCCTAAGAGGCTACAGACCTTGAAAACAACAACAACTAAGGGGAAAAGCCAAGAGTAGGGTGGCACGTGGGCAGGAGATACCACCGGAAACAAGGCAGGCAGATCCTCGAGGAAGATTGCTGGGCTAAAATTTCACCACAATTTGGCCTCAAGCAGAGAAATGAGAGCTTCCAATATGCCAGGCGCCCTTCTGGTTGCTGCTGCCCACACAGAGATGAAGAAACACCCGCAAGAGCGGGGAGAGGAATTATGCTGCAGTGTCGGACACAGATCTGATAGTCACTTTCATGTACGTTTCCTCATAGCCAGCCCCTGAGCTAAGTACTGTTTTCCCTATTTTACAGAGAGAAACATCAAACAGTGATAGAAAAAGAGTCAGTGTGATATGTTTGCACATGCTCTTCCTGTCCCTCTCTGGAATTTAGACGGAAATGGGTAAACACATAGAGAAACTGGGGTGTGTTCATGAAAACTGATGTTTCAACAAATCTAAAGACGGTAACATGAGAAAATGAAAGAAGCTCTCTGGTGTCTGCAGCCTCACCGTCTTCTCACACACAGGGATGTGTCTCCACAAAAGCGCCCTTGCTCTGCAGCTGAACCAGAGGCTGCATGACCTTCTCCCCCGCAGAGAGCAAGGCAGCTGCAGAGCGCCACTGTGAGGCTTCCCCCAGGCACAGGTTAAGAACGTGTGGACACTCTTGTAAACAGTGGAGAAGTCACAGAAGGTTCCTGGACAGAAGAGGAATCTGATTGGATATGGTGCTTATAGGGGACCTGGACTGGGAAGATAAAACTCAGGTTTGAAAAGCTGGTGGGAAGGTGTGGAGCAGTCAAAATGAGAGGTAACAAAGAGAGGTGCTGAGAGTGGAAAGAGAAACAGGGCCCTAGCTTTAGACAGCCTGCAGGGTGAATCCAGGTAGATGTGGTCACGTGGTAGAGTACCATTATCCCTATGCATCATTTAGCAAGACTCTCCTAGAGATGATGGCTTCAAGCCAAAGGGCTATTACGGTGAGAAGTATACCCCAGTAGGTAGCTGGGGATGGGCGTCTTTCTGGGAAGGAAGACACTGGAGCCTCTCAAATCCTTGCAAAGCGTCTCCTGCTTTCCTTAGCTGCCCCTCACCAGAGAGCACCTTTCTCAACCACATCAACCAGATGAGAAATGAAAAGAGAGGGACTTTTTTTTGTTCTGTTCCATCACTGGTGTCCTTGTCTCTTCCCCTCGTGCCCATGTTCTAACCCGGAAGTGTTCTGGCAGAGCCACCTTGCTGGTCCCCTGAAAAGCAGGCAGAATCCTGTCTTGCTCCTGAGAGACTATTAGAAAGGCATTTTGATGATTACCTTTTGTTAATGTGCAGAATAGATTTTTAAATTGTCAGTTCTATTACCTATCCCTATTCCTGCAGAGCTGACCTCATGCCCTGCTTTCTCCATCTATCACAAACATAAAAACTCTTTAAAGATCCATTTCCTCCTCCTACACCCCCCATTATTATTACCTTCGTTTTAGCTGTCAAGAGACTTTGCTAAGAAAAGAAGGCTATAATTCAGCATTAGCTTACCAGAAAACACTGGTGGGAGTTGAAATCACAAGCCGGCAGAGAATAAAGTAGAATCAAAATTCATCATGAAGCCATTTTCGCCTCCCACTCTCCACTCTGACCAAGACAATAACCCTTGTTTGTGAGGAGCATAAAGATTTGCTCCTGTATATCCTAGGAAGAACATTGCGATGGTCGGCCCCTGTTACTCTTTATAACTGTCAGGAGTCTCACTCCTCCCCTGGAAAAGAGCTGTATATTTTAGAAATGCTCTGATCTCTTATCCACAATCAGCAGGGAAAAAAAAATGTATAATTTAGCTTGCTTTCAGCACACGATGTTTGGACTGGATTCCCAAAGCACATGATGTGGGTAATTGGCAACTCTCTGCCACTAAGGGCCATGACAAATGTTGCAGAAGGACCTTGGCCAGTACTTCCACAAGAAGTCCCTTGGAAGCACTCAGGTGCCTGCCTGCCCTGATTGGGGGTGTGGGGAAAACAGCTGTTGGAGGAGGCTGATGGGCTTCGGGCACCTGGATGACAGCAGTTTAAAAGGTAAGAGAGCTAACTCTACAAATGTGGCCAAGTCATCTTAATTAACACCAGAATCACTTTATTAAAAAGAAATGGCGTTTGACTTCAGAAATCCAATCTAAGTTGCCACCAGGAATTGGAGGGCACTGGCTGACTATACAGTGAAAGGCACATGGGATTTTTCAGTTGCTTTTTCTTTTCTTTTCTTTCTTTCTTTTTTTTCTTTTTTTCTGAGATGGAGTTTTGTTCTGTTGCCCAGGCTGGAGTGCAGTGGCGCAACCTCAGCTCACTGCACTCCCGGGCTCAAGTGCTTCTCCTCCCTCAGCCTCCCAAGCAGCTGGGATTACAGGCTATACCCCCACACTCAGCTAATTTTTGTACGTTTAGTAAAGATGGGATTTTTGCCATGTTGGCCAAGCAGGTCTTGAACTCCTGACCTCAAGTGATCAGCTTACTTTGGCCTCCCAAAGTGCTGGGATTACAGGCGTGAGCCACTGTGCCCGGCCTAATTGTCTTTTCTGAAGCTAGTCTCAGATTAAAAGCCAAGTGGTTTAACTGGGGCTAGGGGTGGTTGTCTGCTGAGAACTACTGACTCTGGGATTTGGCTTAGATACTGCACAAACCCCCATGAGCCTTTTACCAGGAGCCATCCCTCTTGGTTTCCAACCCTGCAGAGTCCCTTAAGCTCTTCTCCCCCATACTGAGACACTCATGTCTACCCTTTCCCTCCCTGCACACTTAAAAACCTCCAATGTTTTCCCACTGCACTTAGATCAAAAACCAAACTTTTAGCCAAGGCTGCAGGGTTCCCAGCTATCTCCTGCCCCACCCTCAAAACTCACATCTACCCAGTCCCGTCTGTTCACTCCAGTTCAGCAACTCTGGACTTCTTTCTATGAACACGAAGGACTTGGCTCCTGCTTGGGACCTTTGCATTTATAGCTCTCTGCTCCTGATAGCTCTTCGCTCAGAGCACGGCTGATTCCTTGCTGTATAATTCAGCTCGGATGTTACCTGTTCATGAAGCTTTTCTGACCCACCCTATGTCAATATCCCTTGCTCCTTCTGTAACTTTCTAACCACTACTCTGCTATTTTTCTTTGTCATCCATCTCCAATGTTATTATATATCTCTACTTTTTATTATTCTGTTTCTCCACACTAGAATATAAACTCCTTGAGAACAGGGTCCTTGCCTGTCTTGGCCACTACTAAATCCCGAACACTGATAAAAAGTGCTCAATCAATATTTTGGAATGAATGAATGACTCAGTCAATCACTCAGTCAATCTGTTAGGAGAAGAATCACTGCCACATGTAATTGAAAATCCAGAAGCAAGTCTTTAAAAATCTTGCAGCAATCAAGCAAGTCCATGTGATGCCAGTCTGGTTATACTGTGGAGAGAATTCTGCATGCATTTGGATGGGAGCCACCACTGAAGCTCCAGCCAGCCCTGTGCTCCTGGCTGGCACTTGACAGAAGTAATTTGTAGGAAGTCGCTTTATAGCCCAAATCAGGAGTTCTAGTTTTTGCTCCCCAGAGCCACTGACATGCACTTATGGGTATTTTTACCCAGAGATGCATCCCACAGCCAGTCCATTAATATCTTACATAAACTAGCAGCAAGGAGCATCAGTTGAAAGTCTTTAAAATATTGTCTCAAGCAGTCTGTGTACAGGCAGTAATCTCAAAGCCAGTGTGATGCCTCTACTTGGGAAGAGGGGTCTGCCATAAAAAAAGACACTGGAATTGAACCCTCCTTCCGAAGTCCACTTATTACCCTTTCTTCTTACACATCTATTTAAATATTGTCCTAGGTTGCCACATGCACACTCAGGGAACACAAAAATAAGGCAATTTTTCCAGTTACCATGCTCACTGGAGCATATTTGGCTTCATCTTGAGTCATTGATCTGGAAAGGAAAGTAGAATGAGATGAAACCAAATGGGGCCAAACACATTGATTGAGGTTGGATCCCTTTAGAACCATTTGAAAATAAATAAACGTCAGTGCTTTGTAGAAAGAAGAAAGTATGGGCAGGCTGAACTCTCTCCTCTAGAATTTACTTTCCCTAAAAATTACAGGTAATAAATAACTCTGTGGAGTGAGTTGTGCACAGAACTTTGAATGTTCCCTCGGTATGAGGACTGTGACACATGGAATCATTTGGCTGCATCTGCAGCTTTGGAGCTGGCCACGTGCTGCAAGAGGAAGGCTTTGGGAGGGAAACCAGGCAATAGCTCCAGGACTCCAGACACCTCCAGGGCTCTGATGGTCTTGGAGCCTCTAGAGCAGGGGTCCCCAAACTATGGCCCGCGGGCCACATGTGGCCCCCTGAGGCCATTTATCCGGCCCCCGCCACACTTTAGGAAAGGGCACCTCTTTCATTGGTGGTCAGTGAGAGGAGCACAGGATGCGGATGCATACAGTACTCCTGGAGCACTGTATGTGGTGGTGCCATAAAGTGTAGCATCACTCACGTACAGTACTACTTCCGGTGACGTGGGACGCACGCGTCACGGCTCCGGAAGCACGTCATATGACGCACATCCGGTCTGCGACTGTGGCACCCCACATCACCGGAAGCAGTGTGAAATAACAGCAGAAGCAGAAAGAAAGGCAAAGCACTATAACCATTACGACACAGTACAATGGCCCCCATACTCTCCCAAATGTACAACAACATAATGGCCCCTATAACCTCCCTTTGCCCAAAAGTCTCCCCCCACATTACTACACACCATGTTTCCCCTATTATAAGACCCTGTCTTATATTAATTTTACCCCCAAAAGATGGGGGCTGTCTTACTTTTAGGAGGTGTCTTATAATAGGGGAAACATGCAGCAGCAGGCTTCCCACAGAAGAGGCCCACCGCTGCTGCAGATGTCCAGGACGCTGTATACACAGTGTCACAGGCTGATCACCGCCATTCTTGTAGACAGCACTGGAGGCGGTGCTGGGCCTGTGACACTGTGTACCGCTGTCTAGGATAGTGGAGGCAGCAGCGCTGGCTGTGAAGGGTGTCACACCTTGCATAGTCCGGCCCTCCAACGGTCAGAGGGACAGTGAACTTGCCCCCTGTGTAAAAACTTTCGGGACCCCTGCTCTAGATCCAGGCCACTGCTTTCAGCATGACAGAGGTCTCAAGGCATTCCCATAAAAAGCATTAAAATAGTAAGGTGTAATACATTAAAGCCAATCTTTCTCAAATCTAAGAAACACAAAACATTTACAAAGCCACCCCCACTCAGAATAGTAGCCTTGTCATTTACTCACCTTCACCATCACTCAACCAATATTTAAGAACATACCTCATGCAAGCCATCATGTTGCATGCTAGGTAATCAACAGTAAGCAAAATAGACAAGTTCCCTGCCTCTTCTAGAGCTTTCATTAAAATGTAAGCCTTTTCTTTCTTTTTAGGACAGTTTTATGGAGATATAATTCACATACCACACAACTCACCCAATTCAAGGCTTTGCATATTTTCATAAAGTTGTTCAACCATCACTATAATCAATTCTAGAATATTTTCATTATCCTAAAAGGTAACACAAGGTTTTAAGGAACTAATCATTTAGTCAGCTATTGAGTTGCAATCATGATTATTCCTTCTACTTCCCTGAAAGGATAAAGCATGTAATACGAGGAGGCCTCTGGTTTTGGGGTTTCGATAAGGCTCTCGGAAGAGCTGAGAGCATATGGGGGAGTAGGAGAAAGCCAGGCCAAAGGAATGAAGTGAGCAGGAGGAAGTAGAAAAACACCACTGTGAATTAGGCTTTGTGGTGGGTCTGTGGAACTGAGAAAAGGATGTTGAATTTTATTTTAGAATAATGGATTTTCTATTGTTTTAAGAGTTTTAAGTCTTCCTGTCTATTCCCATCTTCCATGCACAGATTTTCATTTCAAAAAAAATATCTCCTGCTGAGGATGAGAGAACAGATTGGAGGGAGGCAAGCATGAAAACAGGAATATCAGTCAGGAGCCCATCACAGAAGTCTGGTGAGGAGATCAGAGTGGCCTAGATCAGGACAGTGGAAATGGGGGCAGTGAGTTCATTCAGGATTTATTAGGAACAGAACTGAAAGATCTTCGCAATTGATTGACTTGGAGGAGTGATGACTTCTAAATCTGATGCCTCCACTCCTGAGTATATGGGTTACAGAAGGAAAACTGGAAGAAAACTAAGGTTTTTGGAGTTGGGAGAGAGATCATCAGGGTTTCTGACAAGGCAATCAATGGGTCACTGTCCAACACACAGCGGCCAATATCGTGGCAGTGGCTTTTGAGAAAAGAAAAGTTTTATTGCCAGTCAGCCAGCAAGGAGACAGGAGGAAATGCTCAAATCTGTCTCCTCAAGCTGGGGTTTTAGTTGGGTTTCATAAGCATAGGTTAATGAGGCGTGAGGTGTGATCTGATTAGATCTTGCAATGAAGTAATGTTGGGAAGAATGATCTGACTGACTGCCACTGGGTGACTAGAGTACGATCTGATTGAATCCAAGGTCCTGCTTGGTGGTATCCGCTTCTTAATTCAGTCCCCACTCCTTCACCCAAGCACTTAGGTTCCCCCTTTGGCTGCACACTTGGTTCATCTGGGCATGCTCAGGTTATATGACCTTAACCTGGAGATCCATGGCAAATGAAAAACAACTTTGTTATGAAAAGCCAAGCCAGATTGGTCTGGTGTGGTTACAGGTTCAACATTGGATATTGACTAAGCTTTCAGGTAGGTAGTTGAATATGACTCTGAGGTCAGAGGTGAGATCTGAGCTGAAGAAATAAATGTAGGAGTCATTGTTGCTAATTGACTATTGATGTCCTGCATGTTGAGGCCACCCAGGGAGAGATGACACAGCAGAGAAGGGGCCTCGGGCCAAGCCAAGGGAAGCACCAACATTTCAATAGTAAATAGAAGAAGTTATCCTGGTAAAGAGGCTGAGGAAGAGCTGCCGGGAGGAGGAGGTCAACCAAGAGCATGCAGCGACCTGGAGCCAAGGGGAGTTGGTATTTTAAGTGGGGAGAGGCTTTGTTTAAAAGATGCTGAGAGATGAAGGCTAAGAGAATGTCCTTTGAACTTGGGGACATGAAAATTATTGATGCCCTTAGCAAGAGTCATTTCAGTGACAGAGCATTTGGTGGAAGAATGGAGAGAACATAAACAGACAACTCTTCTGAGAAATGTGGCTTCACATGGGAGGAGAAAGATGACCGAGACGGAGGGCCATGTGGAGTGAGGGAGGAAGGGTTATTTTAAGATGGGGGTTATATAAGCAAACCATAATGCTAATAGAAAGGATCCAGTGAAGAGCGGGAAAGAAAGATGACTGTTGGGTAAGGTGCTTGAGATGGGAGAGTGGAGCTGAAACCCCAGCACAGCCATAGGGGCTGGCGTTAGTTGGAAGGGAAACCTGCTTCTACCTGGTGGGTCCTAAAGCAACAGACTTTGGTTTCACTACAACCAGCAATGAACCCAGGCCGTGCTGGAGGCAGGGATATTCTCCAGAAGCCCCACTGGACATCATTTACTACTCACCTACTTGCCATGCGGCTGGAGTGGGATGAAAAGTCTTCTCCTTGCCCCTCACAAAACACAACTCCCTCTCTCTCGCATTAAACACGTTTTGGCAACAAGACATCATTAGAGGCATCCAGGAACCTCATGGATAGAGAACCTATATCTACCTCCTGCCTCGCACAGCTGAGACTTCAATTTATACTTAACACATCAAAATACCCTTTCTCGATGTCCCATGCTCCTCAGAGTTCAGATCCTCTATCCTTCACCTCCTCAGGATAGAAATAAGTGCCCACACCCCATGGCGTGTCAGAAGTATCACATCCCTCCAGAGAGGTAATGTCATCCCAGGACATCATTTCTTCAAGTGCAGTAAGACCGGCCTTGAAAGGGATTGTGGCAACAGAAGAGAGTGGCTGCCACCAGACTCCCTGCCCTACTTCTGGTTCACGGGATTCATGAAGCCTCAAGCCTGAGCTGTGAGGGGGACTGCTCCACATCACTTCCATATGGTGCATACTACTATACGCACTGGCCACAGAAGTCAAGTGCATTAGCCTTCTGTGCAGCTTCACCATGGTCAGGCAGGGGTGAGGACTGAGCTGGGCATTGGACCACAGGTTCAGGAGGAAGGGAACCACCTGGCCCCAGAGCAGAAACCCAGTAGTTGTGAGGACACAGGGAATGACGCCTGTGAAGGGTCCTTGAACAGAGAACTAATGTTGTGAATTATTATAACTATTATCTTGGAATGCTTATTTCTGCATTTTTCTTTTTAAAAAAAGTTATTGTGGGTACATAGTAGGTATATATATTTATGGAGTATGTGAGATAATAGTGTGCACCTGTAGTCCCAGCTACTGGGGTGGTTGAGGCAGGAGGATGACCTGAGCCCAGGAAGTCAAAGCTGCAGTGAGCCATGATCGTGCCATTGCACTGCAGCCTGGGTGACAGAGTGAGACCATTTTTGAATCTTTTAACAGACATTGCATTGTTGTACATGTGGGAGCCTGACTTTACTATGTCCATGTTGGGGTGAAGAAGAATGACCACATGGGCCTTGGGCTGACCTCAGCGCTCCCACACATGAATCTCCCGATGTTAATAATCCTCCCAATGTTAATAATTCACTTGATTGGTACAAAAATATAGTTAGAGAGAATGAATAAGCCCTGTTATTATTTTGAGACTGAGTTTCACTCTTGTCACCCAGGCTGGAGTGCAATGGTGAGATCTCTGCTCATATAACTCTGCCTCCTGGGTTCAAGCAATTATCTTGCCTCAGCCTCCTAAGTAGCTGGGATTACAGGCATGTGCCACCATGCCCAGCTAATTTTTGTATTTTAAGTAGAAATGGGGTTTCACCATGTTGGCCAGGCTGGTGTTGAACTCCTGAGCTCAGGTGGTCTGCTTGCCTTGGCCTCCCAAAATGCTGGGATTACAGGCATGAGCCACCACACCTGGTCTATTATTATTGTTTAAGTGATTTTCCTGCCTCAGCCTCCCAAGTAGCTGGGATTACAGACACACACCACCCAGCTAGTTTTTATATTTTTAATAGAGACTAAAAATAGAGACGGAGTTTCACCATGTTGGCCAGGCTAGTCTTAAACTCCTGACCTCAGGTGATCTGTCCTCCTTGGCCTCCCAAAGTGCTGGAATTACAGGCATAAACCACCATGACAGGCCCAGGAACTCAATTTTTAAGTTTTTTTCTGGGGTTCCCTTGGCCAAGAGAAAGATTTTGTTCCATCAGTAAGGACTTAGAATTTTAGTTTTAGTTGAAAAAATCCCAGGAAACTTTCATGGGACAAGGTATTTAATCAAAGAGCTGAGACTAAACTCTATCAAGGATATAAGGGGCCAAGCCAAAGGAAGAAGGAATTATGCTGGGATCATCCTCCACCTCCACAGCGGAGAAAATTAATGGCACAGTCCTTGATGCATTTGAGAGAACCACTTAGCTAACTGCTGATTCTGCTAGTTCAGGTTATTTACTTACCCGTTCAACAGAAGTTGAAAAATCACCTGTATTATTAATTTGCATAAAACTTTCCAGCTTCCGAATGTGACTCAAGCTATTTTTACAAAGAACAGTTGGAATTCTAAGCTTTTTGCTTACAAATTACTAAAGTCATTCATCAGCTGTGCACATAAACGCCAGGCTTATAATTTTTTTAACCTTCCATTTTTCGGATGAGATAAACATGCACAGGTTTACTGAATTGCTCTAATTCTGATTGCACACTCAGATATAAAAATACTAAAAATCTTTTAGACCCTTCCCTATTTTCAGACAATCAGATAATTCTATCTTCCTTTGGGCAAATCCACATTCATAATACAGAGTTACTGTCCAGTCTCTCTCTCTCTCTCTCTCTCTCTCTCTCTCTCTCTCTCTCTTTTTATCAATTAGCAAGCATTTATTTAGCCTCTACAACATGTTTAGCTCTGTAGTGGGCACTGGGTGAAGACACTCAACCCATTTAGCCTTTATTGAATGCTGGGCCTCAGAAGTTTCTACTTCAGATAAAGAAAGCAGCAACCTTCTGAAATTATTAATTCACCAGGGAATCCTCTGTGGTCTATAATTGAATGGAATTACATGGAATCCCTGGGCATTCAAAGATAAAACCCACTAGAACCTCTAGAGTTCTGGAAGACAAGAGGAAACAAGAAAGGAAGGATTGAATAAGACAGAAGGAGAAGTACATTTCAGACAAGGGGACTCACCCCCAATCTGTGTGTTTGTTTTAAAGACTGTGAATAGCTGGGACTGACTCATAGAGGCAGACAATAGGGAGCCATGGAAGGTTTATGAGTGAGATGAGTCCAGTGGATAGAAGGTTTTCCTGACAGAACCCTGACTTAATTGTTAATGACAGCTCTTCTAGTGGGCAGCTCCCTCATGTAGGGAACACATAGCAAGACTTGAGTTCTACAAATGGATGGGCAGAAGGCATAGTATTTAGCAGCAGGATAGAACCCCTTAGCGACAGAAATTGCCCTGCTCATCCCCTGCCAATGGAGGAACCCAGGAACAAAGGAACCTGCAGAGATATTCAGAATATGGGAGAAAAAGGGAAGCAGGACATTCATTCCTGACAGTATCAATGTGAGCAGTCCCACCATTTGATCATGAGTTCCTTCAAGCTACTTGGGAGGCTGAGGCACGAGAATCACTCCGACCTGGGAGGCAGAGGTTGCAGTGAGCTGAGATTGCACCACTGCACTCCATCCTGGGAAACAGAGTGAGATTCTGTCTCCCTCGTCCCCCCAACAAAAAAAAAAAGAAAGAAAAACAGGGGGACTCTCCCTCCACTGAGGACACTATTTCAGACTTGCTTTTTCTTAGGTATTGTTGTTGTCGACTAAAGACAAAAATCAAGCTTTTAAAGAATTCAAGTTATTTGTATTCAGAAGTCTTCATGAGGACAATAGACAGACCTAGGGGCTGGGAGCAGACAGGTCAGATTGCTCCAAAGCAGTTTCAGCCCACAGCTTATATGCAGATGTCGGGGGTTGAGTATGTGCAAAATCATGTCAAAATTTGGATGTGAGAGTACATCTGGCTCTAGATGACTAAAGTATCTTTGGGTAAGAGATCATAGCAGCATAATCACTAACCCTCTCCTACGCTGTCTGATGTTTAGGCAAAGGCAGGGGCTCAGGTCATTTATCTTTTCAAGGATGTAGTGACTCAGGGAGAGACGTGGGTAGCCAAGGGCTCTGTCCTGCTTTGTCCTCAAGGCGTTGATCTGGAGGGCTGCATCACAATGAGGGGCTCAAGCAGAAATGAGCAAACATGGCTTTTTATGTTTGCTATCTTGTCTCACAATTGTCATTAAAGAAAAGAATATAGAAGTTAAAACATAAACCAAAGGGAGCTGGTTAAAAAGGTGAGCAGATTAGTGTAGGGAGTTGAGAGCTCAGATCTGGAATCCTGCAGACCTTGGCTCCAACCCTCGTCCTGCCACGCTGGCCTGGCAAGGCCTCTTTAATCTCACAGCTTCTCAGCCTTGTCATTTCTCAAACAGAAGCAGCAACAGTCCCTTCCTCACAGAAAAGGTGTCAGGGCTCAATGAAATCAATCACGAAAAGAATTTAGCAAAGATGGGGCCAAAACTCCTGACGGACACTGGGGCAAGTGTCCTGGGCAGTGGATGGCTGGGCTCTGAGCAGGGTCCTGTGGACACTGGGGTGGGTGTCCCAGGCAATGGGTGGCCAGGCTCTGGACAAGGTCCGACAGACACTGGGACAGGTGTCCCGGGAAGTGGTTGGCCAGGCTCTAGGCAGGGTCTGACCAACACTGCGGGTGTTCCAAGCAGTTGGTTACCGGGCTCTGGGAGGGGTCCCATGGAACGCGTCTGGCTCCCTGGCTTTTCAGTTTTCTCCTGGTGCCAC
The DNA here is from genome assembly GCF_048565385.1 of Saimiri boliviensis. Taxonomy (NCBI): domain Eukaryota; kingdom Metazoa; phylum Chordata; class Mammalia; order Primates; family Cebidae; genus Saimiri; species Saimiri boliviensis. The sequence continues at coordinate 124,602,719 of NC_133449.1, forward strand.
AGGCATCCATTCCCTGGAACTAAAAGCTGAGTCCTAAACCACATTCTCTCTTTATCCCATTTGTGGCTTTCAATGGCAAAAAGTGAGACAGGAGGGCATCTCTATTCCCTGCTGGGGAACTTTCTCCTGGTTCGAACCAGGTATCAAGTGGTCAGTTACTGAGAAACAAGGCTACCAGGTCCTGGCAGTGGGAGCAGAAAAAAGAGGTCAGATTCCAAAGACAGTAGGACTTGGCAATTGATGAAGAAAGATATAAATATGACTGCAGGTTCTGGGATAATGGAGAAGCCATAGAGAAGAGACCTTGAATCCAGAACGGAGAACAGTCTATGTTGGGAGGGAATAGCAAGTCCTACAAAATTTGGATGAGAGGTTTGATGAAAAATGGTAGGGCAGATAAGTGGAAGTTTCCGGTGGTTAAATAGCAATACAGGATCCATATCTATTGTATCCATATGTATGCATCTACACAGCTGTGTGTGTGTAGGAGTTATCAGTGTAGAGGTGGAATTTAAGGCAAGAGAATGAGAAGCTCTTTGAAAGACAGACACAGGGGAGTGAAACACTTAAAGGAAAGGGGATACAGTTACAGAAAGGGAAGACAAACTGATAAAAAAGTAGAGTTGGAGGGGAACTTTGCAAAAATCCAGCCCAATTCACTCACTTAAAGGATAAGGAGACTGAGGCTCAAAGAGCATCAGTGATTTGCCAAATGGTCAACCATATCCAGAAAATGGGAGATGTGGGGCCTGAATCCGTATTCTCGGACTCAGTGTCTGTCCTTTCCCACTGGAGACCTGGACATCGCAACTTGCAAGTGAATGTTAATTAATGTTGATCACCAGGATGAAACTGGTGATCATGAACCTCTAATCTGGTATAAACTTATGAGTCAAGAAATTGTGAATACTAAAAATGTGAATACACTTTGTCCTTTCACGTAGGTCAATACACACACACACACACACACACACACACACACACACACACACACAAGCAAAACCAGAAAGAAATCTTAAAATTAAACAGAATCTCATTAATTGAGAGCAGATTAATGATTTCAATGGCTGGAGAATCATTTCACCTTTTTTTTTATGACTTGGAAAAGGAAGTTGCTGGAAAAAGTCAGATTCAAAGCATCTCTTTTCTGCCTGGATTTATCCTGCTGTTTTTCAACCAGAGTCTTGCAGGAAGTTGTCCAGAAGGGAAACGATTGTGCTGCAAAACTTCTAGATCATGAGTTGTGCTTTCATAATTTGCAATGTCTCTATCAAAAAACAATTGAATTTGAAGAACCAGAAACACATGTTGCATGAAAGGTTTCTGATTACAGCCCTCACTTGCAGGCTCAGAGAACAAACCCTTCTCTAAATGATGCCAACCCCTCTGAACCCATCGTCTTTACTGGTGGCTCAGCTGGCGTTTGAACCAAAATTGCCACTTAAACCTGCCCCTTTAGTTCACTGTACTGATTGCATAAGATGGGACCGTTAATTATTTACCTCGCATTGTGTTTCTCCTCCACTATGGTAGGGCGGGCACTTGACTGATGTTATTGAGTTTCTTCACTTTCATTTTATTGTGGGATCTCAAAGGGAATGAAATATACTCAAGCTGGAAACGTCCGTGTATATTTGGTATCTCTCAGTGCTTTCCACAAGATGCAACTGGGGCTCGCTTTTAGTGTCCGATATGCCTCAAGTAATCTGTTTTCAAGAAAGAAGTAAGTCAGGTTTCAGAATAAATACACCTCTCACATCTGCAAGGTTGCCGGCCCCCTTGTTTAGGGAAGCTGCTCCCCATTGCTCCCATTCTGCTATCCATAAGATACTGTACCCGTCACAGAGGAGCCCAGGCTATTGTAAAAGGGGGCACAGGCCTGGTGACAGTGGGTCCCCACAGCCCTAACCCAGGTTTCTCAGCTCTGGGAAAACAGATAAGCCTGTTTCTTCATGAAGCACCTTTGAAGCAGTCATGTTACAAGTTTGAGAATTTTCTAATGTTGCTATGTATCATTTTAATTTAAAATTAAAAATGTCTTCTACATCTATGATGACTTTCTCTTTTGAGTTCTAATTTTGTGACTTGGAATCTAACTTTTGAGTTATTTACTATTTGTGAGACCTTGGGCAAAATGCTTAAACCCCCACCTCAGTTTTCTCATATGCAAAATGAGAATGATAGTTCTTACCTCATAAAGTAGAGCTAATATTCATAAGGCACTAAGCCCAGTGCCTAGTATATTAGGTGCTCAATGAATGTAAGCTATTATTAGTCTCCATCATTACTCAATTAGGCCGACTGGAGGTGTAGCTATCTGACAGTTTCTTCAAAAAACAGTTTATGGGGACTAAATTCTTAACAATGATGTCTACTTGAAAATTACTAAAGGAATAGATCTTAAATATTTTCACCATTCAAAAAAATGTGAGGTGATGGGTATGTTAATTAGCTTGATTCATTTCACAACATGTACATGTATCAACATTCACATTGTACATCATAAATAGATATAATTTTGTCAATTATGCCTTAATAAAGCTGAGGGAATCCAGATCTTGGATTTATTCTATTTTCCTGTTCTTAAATTGCTTAATTTCTGTTTCATTTATCATTTTCATTCTTGTGCTTATGTTTATTTTGTCATAATTTTTAAAGTTTTTTTAAAATTAACATTCAGTCAATTTATTTCCATTCTGTCTTACTTAGTACTACATTTAAAGCTGTGAATTTTTTCTCTGAATATGGTTTTAGCCATCTTATATATAGAAATTCGATCATAGTCTAGATATTCTAAAATTTTAATTTTGGTTTCAACTTAGAAAGGAATTTCAAAATTTCTAAAATGTTGGGTTTTGTTTTTTTTTCTATTTTGATTATTAAACTGTAGATTTTTTTTCTTTTGTTTGACATAAGAGAATGCAATCTGTACTATTTCTAATTTTGAAATGCATGGAGGCTTTCTCTGGCACCCAAGATATGATCAGTTTCAAGAAATATCTCAGGGACAGTAGAAGGTATGGTCTGTTTGAATATGAAATTAAATGGAATTTTTGTTTGGATATGGAATTAAATATTTTTATATTAATATGCAACAATAATTACTAATTACATATTATTCCCATCCTCTATATCACCATTTACATTCATGGATTTTATTTGTCATAGGTGTTAAGGTCTCTCTGATTATGTTTTTGTTTCTCTTTGAATTTGCAGGTCCTTTTATGTGTGTGTGTATGTGTGTGTTTGTGTGTGTGTGTGTGTGTGTGTGTGTATACATATATATTTAATTAATTAGTTAATTTAAGAGACAGGGTCTCTCTCTGTTACTCAAGCTAGAGTGCAGTGGTGCAATCATGGCTCACTGCCCCCTCAAACTCCTGGGCTCAAGTGATCCTCCTGCCTCAACTTCCCTAGTTGCTGAAACTACAAGCTCAAGCCACTATACCTGCCCACTTCCTGTATTTTGAAACTTATAATGTGACTGTTAGAACACATAGACCCTTGCCTCCCTACTCCCAAATAAATATGACAGTTATGCTTTCTGTTTCCTATTTTAGATCTAATGAAACAATTGTTTGAATTCTTTCCATCCAGATAACTGGGATAAGTTTTCTGCCTTCTGTTAAAACCCTGGATCAATTGTCAATGAGAGCTGACTTTGTAGGCAGAGTGGGTGTGGAGAAAACAGAGACACTTCACAGTTAGGAAGTTGGGCTGAAGTCATGTGGCCATCTTCAATGCCATCACCTTGGTCATTGTCATTCCAACCTATGGGGAAGGGGAGGAACACAAAGGGCAAGCAGGGAGGTTTATGGGCCAGGCCTGGGGTGGCACTCACCTCTGCTCACATTCCATTGAAATCCCAAGCAAATGCAGGGTGTATCTGAACAGCCATATGCTCATCTATAATTCTGGGTCATGTAAAAAGAGAATAGGTTTTGGTGAACAGCTAGCAGTTTCTGCCAGAATGCTGTTTTGTTTTGTGTTGCATAGAGATTTAGGCCACTTACATTCTTGTTACAGATGCACACTTTTTTCCCTTTAATTCAATGCTGTCTGATATTAAAGTGGAGAATTCCAGTTATATTGGATCTGGAGACTGTCATTTCTCTCTCTTTTTTTAATCTTGAGCTATTTGGTCAATTTTCTGATGCACCCTTAACCCTGCCACCCTTCTGGTAATTTAAAATTACTTAAAAATTAAAAAAAAATTTTTTTAGAGGCAGAGTCTTACTATGTTGCCCAGACTGGCCTTGGACTCCTGGGCTCAAGTGATTCTCCCACCTCTGCCTCCCAAGTAGTTAGGAGTACAGGCACGTAACACTCCACCTGGCCACTTTTGTATTTTAAAGGACAAACTTTAAAAACTTTTAATATCTTGATTAACTTCAAAAAATAAAGTGATTAGTAACTTCTTGCTGTGAAAGACAAGGAAATTAGCTCGCTTACACTGGCCACTCAGTCCCTACTGAGTTGTCAACAAGCCGTAGGATTTTTGTCCCAGCCCATTAGTTACATTTTTTTTAAATTGTGAAGCTTCTCTTTCATTCTTACATTCTTTGCTGTTAAATCTCATTATTAAGTTTAAATTTTAACGGAGTCATAGTTCAAAGTTGGGTTTTTGTTTGTTTGTTTTTTGAGACAGTGTCTCACTCTGTGGCCCAGGCTGGAGGGTAGTGGTGCTATCACAGCTCACTACAGCCTTGAACTCTCGGGCTCAGGCAATCCTCTTGCCTCAGCCTCCCTAGTAGCTGGAACTACAGAGATGCACCACCACACCCAGCTAATTTTTAAATATTTATTTTGTAGAGACGTAGTTTCGCCATGTTGTCCAGGCTGGTCTCACACTCCTGGCCTCAGACTCCCAAAATGCTGAGATTACAGGCATAAGCCACCGTGCCCGGCCCATAACTAGTTCTTATTTGTGTCTTCTTTGTTACTATACTCTCCACACTGATTCTCTTGGTTGACTGGATTTCATCAAATGTTATTTTCAAGAGAAGTTTGCAGGTGCAGGTGTTATGATTCCTGAGTCCTTGCATAATTTAGGAATTCTTCATTTGCTTTTATAACTGCTTGGGGAAAAAAAGATCTCTCAGATCACACTGTACAACATTGAACTGATACGGAGAAGTTGAGTGATAGATGACTTTTTTGGCATAAACTTCTCCAAGTAAGTTCTCCCAAGATATGTTTCAATGTTGCTCATTCCTATTACATTTTTCTAAAACGTGATGTGTTCTCTTGATCTGCAGATTCAGTTCTTTAGGAAAAATATAATCGTTTATTTGAATTTTTTTTTTCTGTGCCAATAGTAGCCTTCTCTACCTACCAATTTTTTTACGTTGAATCATCCTGTCTATTCCCCATCTTAAATTTGTTTCCATCTAATCAAATATCCCCTAATCAGGGGCCTTCCCACACCCCAGGAAACCTAATAACCTTTGTCACTCTTTCCTCCTCTTCCTGCCTTATTTTTCTCCACAGCATTTCTCATCAGGGCATGCCACCCCTGTCATCACCCCCAATGAAAACATAGCTCCACAAGGACAGGGGATTTTTTTTTTTTTTTTTTTTTGAGGAGTTTCACTCTTGTTGCCCAGGCTGCAGTGCAATGGCACGATTTTGGCTCACTGCAACCTCCGCCTCCCAGGTTCAAGCGATTCTCCTGCCTCAGCCTCCCAAGTAGCTGGGATTTCAGGCATGTACCACCACGCCCAGCTAATTTTGTATTTTTAGTTGAGACAGGGTTTCTCCAGGTTAGTCAGGTTGGTCTTGAATTCCTGACCTCAGGTGATCTGCCCGCCTCAGCCTCGCAAAGTGCTGGGATTACAGTGGCTCACGCTACTGCGCCTGGCCCTTTTTATTATTTATTTATTTTTTTTGAGACAGAGTTTTGCTCTTGTCGCCCAGGCTGCAGTGCAATGGCACGATTTTGGCTCACTGCAACCTCCGCCTCCCAGGTTCAAGCGATTCTCCTGCCTCGGCCTCTTGAGTAGCTGGGATTATAGGCACGCACCACCACGTCTGGCTAATTTTGTATTTTTAGTCGAGACAGGGTTTCTCCATGTTGGTCAGGCTGGTCTCGAACTCCCGACCTCAAGTGATCCGCCTGCCTTGGCCTCCAGCAATGCTTTTTTTTTTTTTTAAACCCTATGCCAGAGCAGCAGCAGGTGCATATAGATGATGCTCAATAAGCACTTGACTGAATTATCTCAAGGGTTCTGTGTGTTGGCAACTCAATTTTTAGCTGTGTGTATTTTGTTCTTTGCTGTTTCTAATTTATGAAACTTATTTCCTTAGCTCTAAGTTTCCTTTCTACTTTATTGAAATGTTTTGTCTTTGACTTCTTTTTTCATTAAAGACTTTTCTCTCTAAATTCTTTTAAAATGTAGGGTGTTAAATGTGAAGGATGTTCTATTTCCCAGAGTAAATTTTCTTTCAGCGTGGGTTCTACATGTCCTTTTTCTATAGTATTCTTCACATTGTTCACAGGCATAAGGCTGGAGGCAGTGGTTCACACCTAATCCCAGCACTTTGGGGTGCTAAGGTGGCAGATCACCTGAGACCAGGAATAAGAGACCAGCCTGGGCAACATGGTGAGACCCTGTCTCTATAATAAACAAGTCAATAGTTGATGAGCAGTTTCTTCCCATCTTTCTCATGGCTGCACAGCAGCCTTGTGGATTCCCAGTTACAATGTGGGTGGTCTTTGAAGCTCTCCCACCCAATCTGAACTCTTTGATCTTCTCCAAGCTGCTTCCAGCTGAGTCCCTTCCTCTTAGACAATAAGACACGAGTCAGGAATATGCAGTCCTTAGAAGACAGAGAACTCAAAGCGAAAAAGTACCAGCCCAGGAACCAACAGGCAGAGGGGAAAAGGGCTGACGGACAGCCTTGCCCTCAGTTCCCCACTCCCGTGAGGAGGAAAGCCCCAAAGCCATCTGTTTCCCCCACTTTTCCTCCCTGGCTAGGAGGAGAGGGGAAACAACTTCTGGAAAGATAGGCGTGAAGGAGGTGGGATTTATCCTGAGGTTAAGCACTTCCGTCACAAGTGAAAAAGTTTACCTGGTTTGGCAGAACAGCTCACATCGGAAGACGCCGTCTTCAGAAACAGGATATGCCCCCGACTAGGCAGAGTGAATTCTGTCCAGTTTTAAACATTACAGAAAAAAACAAGAAGGGGGACAGTCAACGCAAATCACCACGCCTCATAAGCCCCACCCTCTCAGGTAACAAGACCCAGGTCAGGACCGGCTCCCAGAACACCTGCCATTGGAGACAGTGAGTTCTGGGGAGCCTTGCATCTCAACTGCCTCCCTCCCAGACAGCGTGAGAATGCCACTCCCGACAGCTTTCCCTTCCTTGGCAAGCAGGACTGAGACAGTCATGAGGACAGTGCACTGCACTAGGGAGCCAGTGAGAATGCAGCTGGGGGCTGAAATCCAGTTTACTCTGAGCCATGTGTCCTGGTGTGGGGGTCACATCTGCTCAGAGAAAGGACCTTTCTCTGTACAAAGGTGCCACTCACTCACACACCGGGCTGCGTGTGGGCTGGCAGCAGCCCTGCTGAATAATGCCGGGTGATTGTATAGTGGTTGGGAAGGAGCTTCCACCTTGGAGAAACACTTCCTGATATCTCCCCTAGGTGCTGACTCAACAGGCATTTGATTCCCTCCAAATGCATTTGGCTTTTCACAGATTACTAGCCTTGTCCTTGCCCATGCACAGCTTCTAGGAAGCCAGAGTATAGGAGCCAGATTCCAATTCCAGTAGGTCTTTTGTCTGCTGCTGTTCGGAGTTTATAGTGTGAGGCTGTACTAACCATTTCCTTTGAATGCTGCCAGTATGGTTCTGCTGGTCCATTCTGCCTCATTTTTCATTCATGTTTTTAGTTTCTGAAATGGGCGACTTTTATTATACAGCTGCATACTACTATATGCTACTTCCAACCTGTCCTTGATGTGGTCTCTCTGTGCTGTTATAACTGTTTTCACATTGTGAAGTGTGAATATGCACTTTCATGTGCCACCTATTTAATATGCATGCTCATAAAGGCTTAAAGCACATCTGAATCTACTTTTTTTTTTTTTTTTTTTTTTTGAGACAGAGTCTTGCTCTTTCACCCAGGTTAGAGTGCAATGGTGTGATCCTAGCTCACTACAGTCTCCAACTCCTGGGCTCAAGCAATACTCCTGCCTCAGCCTCCTGAGTGGCTGGAACTACAGGCGTGAGCCTCTATACCTGGACCTGAATTTACTGTTTAACAGTTTTGGTGAAAAGCTAAATGTATTCAAGTGTTCAGTAAATGTTATTTGGTGTTAATAAGTCACCAGAGGCTTATAACATATTGAAGATGACATCAAGATGATTCCACATTCTGATTATTTTAATAATTTGAGTTCTGGGATACAAGTGCAGGATGTGCAGGCTTGTTACATAGGCAAATGTGTGCCATGGTGATTTGCTGCACCTATCGACCCATCACCTAGGTGTTAAGCACCACATGCCTCAGCTATTTAGCCTGATGCTCCCTCCTCCCCGCTCCCTACAACAGGCCCCGCTATGTGGTATTACCCTCTCCGTGTTCATGTGTTCTCGTTGTTCAGCTCCCACTTATAAGTGAGAACTTGCAGATTTGGTTTTCTGTTCCTGTGTTAGTCTGCTGAGGATAATGGCTTCCAGCTCCAACCATGTTCCTGCAAAGGACATGATTTCATTCCTTTTTATGGCTGCATAGTATTCTGTGATGTATATATACCACATCTTCTTTATCCAGTCAATCATTGATGGGCATTTGGGTTGATTCCGTGTCTTTGGTATTGTGAATAGTACTGCAATGAATATACACATGCATGTATCTTTATAGTAGAATGATTTATATTCCTTTGGGTATATACCCAGTAATGGGACTGCTGGGTCAAATGGTATTTCTGGTTCTAGGTCTTTGAGCAATCACCACATTGTCTTCCACAATGGTTGAACTACTTTACACTCCCACCAACAATATATAAGGGTTCCCTTTTCTTGATAATCTTGCTAGCATCTGTTTTTTCTTGACTTTTTAATAAAATCATCATTCTGATTGGTGGGCTGGCAGTAGCCACAATGAAATGGTTATCTCATTGTGGTTTTGATTTGCATTTCTCTAATGATCAGTGATGTTGAACTGTTTTTATATGCTTTTGGCCACATAAATGTCTTCTTTTGAGAAGTGTCTGTTTATGTCCTTTGCCCTCCTTTAATGGGATTGTTTTTTCTTGTAAATTTAAGTTCCTTGTAGTTTCTGGATATTAGACCTTTGTCAGATGGATAGACTGCAAAATATTTCTCCTATTCTGGTTGTCTCTTCATTCTGATAGTTTCTTTTGCTGTGCAGCAGCTTAATTAGATCCCATTTGTAAATTTTTGCTTTTGTTGTAATTGCTTCTGATGTTTTCGTCCTGAAATCTTTGCCCATGCTTATGTCCTGTATGCTATTGTCTAGGTTTTCTTCTAGAGTTGTTATAGTTTTGGGTTTTACATTTAAGTCTTTAATCCATCTTAATTTTTGTGTAAGGTGTAAGGAAAAGGTCCAATTTCAGTTTTCTGCATATGTCTAGCCAGTTTTCCCAGCACCATTTATTACATAGGGAATCCTTTCCCCTTTGCTTGTTTTTATCAGGTTTGTTGAAGATCAGATGGTTGTAGATGTGCAGTCTTATTTCTGAGATCTCTAGTCTGTTCCATTGGTCTATGTGTCTGTTTTTTCACCGGTACCATACTGTTTTGCTTACTGTACACTTTTTGTATAGTTTGAAGTCAGGCAGTGTGATGCCTCCAGTTTCGTTATTTTTGCTTAGGATTGTCTTGGCTATCTGTGCTCTTTTATGGTTCCATATGAATTTTAAAGTAGTTTTTTTTCTAATTCTATGAAGAATGTCAATGATATTTTAATGGAAATAACATTGAATCAATAAATTACTTTGGACACTATGGCCGTTTTCACGATGTTGATTCTTCCTATCCATGAGCATTCTTCCTATCCATGGACTGTTTTTCCATTTGTTTATGTCCTCTCTTATTTCCTTGAGCAGTGGTTTGTAGTTCTCCTTGAAGAGGTCCTTCACTCTTCCCTTGTTAGCTGTATTCCTAGGTATTTTATTCTCTCTGTAGCAATTGTGAATGGGAGTTCATTCATGACTTGGCTCTCTGCTTGTCTATTTTTGGCATATAAAAATGCTTGTGATTTTTGCACATTGATTTTGTATCCTGAGACATTGCTGAAGTTGCTTATCAGCTTAAGAAGCTTTTGGGCTGAGATGACGATGAGGTTTTCTAGATATAGGATCACGTCATCTCCAAACAGACACAGTCTGACTTCCTCTCTTCCTATCTGAATACCCTTTATTTCTTTCTCTTGCCTAATTACCCTGGCCAGAACTTCCAATATTACATTGAATAGGAGTGGTGAGAGAAGGCATCCTTGCCTAATGCCAGTTTTCAACAGAAATGCTTCCAGCTTTTGCCCATTCAGTATGATATTGGCCGTAGGTTTGTCATAAATGGCTCTTCTTTTTTTGAATATGTTCCATCAATACCTAGTTTATTGAGAGTTTTTAGTATGAAGAGGTGTTGACCTTTTCTGTGTCTATTGAGATAATCAAGTGGTTTTTGTCATTGGTTCTTTTTCTCCATTTTGATTTTTAAAAATTGAAATATGATGTTTTCAGGCTTAAATAAAATGGCAGAAAATCTGGAAAACACCCTGATTCTTAAAATGATGCTCTGGAAATGTTGCTGAATTTGATATTCAGTCAGGGGTTTCCAACAGATGATGCTTGTACAATAAGCTTACACAGTGAATCTGCCATTGTGATAGAGGAGGCTTTAAATCAGATTTAAATCTTGTCATGCCTAAATAAATGTGCTAATATTTTCTGTCGGTCTCTAGTGCAGCTGTTAAAACATTAGGGCTCTGTAGACCAAATGAGACTTCTATATTTCATATGAGTTAGTTCTGTGTTCTAATTCTTATTATTTTTTGCTTTTCTAATTAGAAAACAGGCATTGACTTTTGTAAAGGTGAACATCAAGATTTACTGATTCTAAATATCACTTTCAGAACAATAAATTTTGAATCTCAAAGCACAAAGTCAATACATGTCACAGATTCTGAATGCTTTCAGTAGCACAGGAAAACTTCAGAATTTTGCATATGCAACATTTAAGCTGGAAGCTATCACTCATTCAGGAAACAGCAAATAATGTTTGATTTCAACTAAGATGGCAGTTTTCTGGTAACTTTGCTCAGCTAATCATATTTTTTAAACAAATTCTTAAAAATACAACACCATTTACTTTCCTACAAATTTCAGCAAACAAAAATTTTAAGGTTTTTTTTTTCTTTCTTTAATTTCCAGTTTCCCCAGTTATGAAGTGTCAGTTCTCAACTCCCTCTTCATGGGCTTCATGCTTAAGTTTTTTCAAGCATAAGTTTTACAAATTAGCTTCACCCTTCACAACTATCTTTTCATAAACTCGCTTAACATATTGAGTCAAGCAGTTTAATAATCCTCTTTGTCATATCCTCCTCCTTTGTTCTTTGGGGCCCAACTGTGACTCACTCACCTCAATTTTACCAACTAATATCCATACAATTTCTTATGAATTTTGCCAACTAATATCCATACAATTTCTTAGATTCAAGATCTAGGCACTGTACCTCAAAGTTATGAGAAATGTGACTGACAGCAGATTTTTCCATGTGCTCACACATCCATTCATTTGATATCAATTGACTCAATAATGAAAATTCTATAAATTAGCTGCATCTTTTTATGTGACAAATGTATCTTCTCAGGTGAAAACTCCAGTAAGATTATCAGAAAAACAACTCTTCTTTGGGGCAAGGGCTCAAACTCATGGACATTTTTTTTTTTTCTGTTTAGGAAAGAAACAAATAAAATTTAAATGTTTACTTTATATTTTTATTAAAGTTTAAGTAAATTGGGCAACTAAATGTGTATAATGATAGGTACCAGAGATTGTCTTCCATTCCACCTCCAAATCAATTAAATGAAAACACTCAGGAGTTTTAAGCTCAATCTTGTGAACCTAGGAAAAAAGAATGTGTCCAGATATATTCATTAATTCAGAAATAAAATTTAATGACTCTTAATTTTGTTTTTATTAGTACAAATGAGATTAACAGTCCTTAAATTTCACATATTTCTTTTTGTTTGTTTGTGTTTGAAATGGAGTCTCTCTCTATCACCCAGGCTGGTGTGCAGTGGCACAATTTCAGCTTACTGCAACCTCCATCTCCTGGTTCAAGCAATTCCTGTGCTTCAGCCTCCTCAGTAGCTGGGATTAAAGGCATGCACCACCTGGCTAATTTTCGTATTTTTAATAGAGACAAGATTTTCACCATGTTGGCCAGGCTGGTCTGGAACTGCTGACCTCAAGGGATCCACCTGCCTCAGCTTCCCAAAGTGCTAGGATTTCAGGTGTGAGCCAACGTGCCGAGCCTAAATTTAACATATTTCTGAAGAATCATACACATGTCCTGTTTTTAGCAGGAGCTCAAAGAAAATGCTTGATAAGGTACAGATTTATTTTATTTTAGTCCAATCCCTGTATTTAGCAAATACAAAACCACAGTCATGTTTAAAATGTAAAAATTGTAGAATAGCTCTGTATACTAAAATATTATTAATAATGCAGTTTCTGAGAACCAAAATATCAGCTGGCTGACTTTGCTTTTGTGATATATATTAACACCTTTTAGCATGACAATATGATGAAGTAAAGCTTACCATTCTTTCAATATCTTTTGATGTTCAGTATGCATTACTAGTTGGCAAATTCATTTTAGTGGCAGTATGGTAAGAATTCAGTCCAAAGAGCAAAGATTCATTTTGATGAACTATTTGATCATAAAACATGCAGTGGCAAATTTTCAATTCATAAACTATTTTTATCATTCAGTGAAGATTACTATTGTAGTTAGCATGATCATGAGAACTTTTCCCTGCTTGATTAAAAGCATTTACTGTTACCAGAAGATTGGCTATGTCATGCAAAAGGTCCAATAACCCTGCCAAGGGTATGGCAATCACCTCCCCAGCATGCTCAGTTTGTACATTAATGGCTGCCTTAAGCTTGAACACAAAACATCACACACTTCAGAACATGTGTCTCAATAGAGCTTCCTACACCTTCCCCACTAGCTAATCAGACATGGATCATCATTGTTTGACTTGACTTCTCCTTCCAGCAGCAGATTCATCACCGCCTTTGTCAAATAGCTGCATGTTCCTTTTTTTCCCAGGGGGGGAGTGTTGTAAAAGGGAGTCATGTCATCCTACAAAGAAAAACAGTAAGCAAGGCATTTGATCTTCTGTTTGTAAAGAGTTGACAGGTAAAATCAGTGTCAGCCTAGGGGGAAAAATAAATTCATATAAAGATTTCCTCATGGAAAATATGAGATTCCTGAGCTTTTCATTCATTTTCCTGAGGTGCATATAAAACAAAGACAGACATTTTAGTATTCTCTTCTTTGTTGATAATTTGTATTTACTTAGAGAACCTCTTTACAGATGAACTTAAAATATTAAACAGAGAACCCGCAAGGGCCTGTCTTAGGCAGTACACAGCACCAATGTAGCCTATCACTGCATTCTCACTGTCCCCAGAATTTAATTTTATAGCCTTCTGGAGTCTATGCCTCCTCCCTGATAAAACACTTTCACTGCTAACCATAAAAAGGAAATTTATGTCTTTCTAGATTTCTTTTTTGTCACAACTTCACATCTGAATTGACTAGTAATTAACTAAAAAGTAGCATTAATTCCTCAAATAAGGCAGACTGCCCCTCAAGTATTCTATTTTGCACTCTGTGAATCTGTTTTATAGAATAAATGAAAAGCAATTAGGGATATTGTAAAGAATTGAGACAATGAAAAAAATTCTACACAAAAAAATGTTGTTTACTTACTTGTTTTTCAATTTCCTTTGGCTGACTCTGATCTTTTTGAAATTCATTAAATGCTTCTTTGACCAGTCTGTCTAGATCTACTTTGTCTTGAAATTCTAGCTCAGGGTTTCTTTCCAGTACAATGGATACGACCATGAGTAACTAGGAGAGGCAGACATTAAAAGACAATTATATGAACCATAATAGTGACATGTTTTCACTCTTTAATCAGATAGATGGGTGATTCACAAGAAGTTCCATATGATGAGAGATTTAAGGATCATCTATGGAAGGAATCTTTCTAATTTTGCAAGTTATCTGCATAAGTACTGTTCAGAAAGTACACATATTTTTTCATTGTGTGTGTCCCTAGAAATGCTTTTTAGTCAGTTGAATAAAACCGTTAGAAAAATGACTTTCCTAACCCATTGTGTACATAATACATGATGCCCTATTCACCCAAAGTGTCTGAACTCTTTCTGGGCCTTTGGGCATCAATCCTTGTTGGCAAGAAACCAAAACACCATCTGTGGAGAGATGGGTCAGGCACCAAAGCCAGAGAAGCCACATGGGTTCAATGGAGACTCTGGACCTAGGTTCAGGATCAAATGACCTGGAGCCCAGAACCCAAACAAGAATAAATCTGTGACGCTGCAGTAGTTTCTAAAGGGATGGCCATGTTTTAAAAAAATACATTTAACTCTGACTTCTGTGACAAGAGTCCTATTTGGTCTGTATAAATTATCATAGTTTAATGCATCAGTCTATTGCTTGGCCATCACATATACCTACCCTAAGTGGTAATGCTCATTTTAGATGCCAAAATCCTATAAACAAAAATAGTGTCTGCATATGCAATAATTGGTAAAGGCTCTCTGATGATGTTTATGTACTAATTTGTACACTGAACAGGAAACATGCCTCGTAATCCCCAATTTTGGATTCTTACTGACTGTACTTTATCTAGATGCTTCCAAAACAGAACTTGAAAGAATCAAAGCAAACAGAGTAAAATCCAGGGGTCACAATGTCAGAAACCTTGGGGCAGGCCTTTAGCCATGAGAATAGGGATTTTTGCTGTGGCCTTAAAGGAAAATGTCTTCTGCAAAGGGAATGACCTCACTGTGGTCAACAAGAAGGACCTTTATGTCCAGTGTATATCCCAGACGCTGGGTACTAGACATGGAAGACATTCACCCATCTAATAACCCCATCTTTTCCCTACCCAGTCTGCCTCATGCTATGAAAATAGTTGGCTGATACTGTTCCACATCCTGGGACATCAAAGATGAGGCTGAATCTACTCAGCTCTGGCTGCAGCTACAGACATGCTAGATTTTAGGAGGTGCCATGTCCAGGTTGGCAGTCACACAGAGCTTCTGTACCAATAAGACATATTATCTACCCTCGAGAAACATCAAAGTCTGATGAACACATTCCCGGAAAAGAGACATAGTGAGGATGAGCTAAATATTAAATCCATCAATTGGTGGTTTCTCTATGCATTTGGGGTAATATTTAACATGACAAAAGGGCATGTGTGTTCTGTTAATTTTACATTTAATTTTATACAAACCAGTGATACAGCATGCAATGACATGTCTTCTTTTCACATGGAGATGTCTGGAAAGATGGCCCTCAAAATATTAACAGCAAGGATCTCTGGCTAGTGAGTGGGGGGAGGAAACTTTTATGCTCTTTTCTATAATTTTCTAAACTGCTGAAATTTTCTACAATAGTTGTGCATTATTTCTGTGAATAGAAAAAAAATGAAAATAAAGTAAATAGAAAAGGTCACTTCCTCTACTTTTATGATGTTGCGGATGCACCTGAGGCTGAGGGGTGAGTGTGTGGCTGAAAAGCAGGGGTTGGCTCTCCCTCCCTGGAGAAGTCTGAGGTCTGAATTGCTCATGTGTCTTGCCTTGGGTCCGGGTGGCCATCTTCTTGAGGACTCGGCTGGGAGAGATCAGGGTTCCAGAAAGAATAGCATTCTGGGTCTCACAGGCAGTTTCCCTTACTCTAGTTTTCAGGGAACAGAGAGAAGGCACTTTGTCAGCAATCTTAATTTCCTACTACCCACCTCTACAACAATCTGTCTGTACCGTGGCTGGTCAATATTTCCCAATGTGTCTTCAACAAGGAGAGAGAAATTCATCTCATACATGGTCATATCCGACAGGGTTGGTTGCTGAAAAAAATAACTCCACATTAACATGCTGAACTGTTATGCTCTCGTTCTCATTTAATAGAGGAATTTCATTTTCTAATGGTTAATAGTTTTCAGTTTTTATAAAACCTTGGAGAGCATTTCCAGCTCCACAACTAAATTTTATATAGGTCAACTATTAAAGCCAACCAGCTGACTATTGTGATGAATTAAACCTCCCATTTTTAGTAGTTACCTTCACTACATTAATGTTTTTGAGGAAAAGGCCTATATTAGAAGGCCACTTCAATACACAAAAGGAATAGCCAAGCAAATAGACTACATATTGCCTTCAGAATTGACATGAAAAGTTATGCTTGCTGTCAGGCTCCTGCACGGAAGTCACCGGCTATTGAATTTACATCATTTTTGTGGCAGGTCCTTTCTGAGCTGGCAGCATAAAAATGCATACAAACAAGCAAAACCAGTATTATGTGCAGAACTGGGAAGAAAACAGGAAAAAAGCAAAGCTGAAAGAATTTCCTCTACTCTGCCCTTTATCTTTCATTTAAAGTAAGAATATCAAATAGTTTTCCATTCATTTTTCACAAACCAAAATGAAAGCAGAAAATAAACTCAAATTCAAATACAAATCTGGGCATGGGGATATCCCTCAGAGGAGGGAAGGCAAGGCTCTGGACACTAGGCTTGTATGGTAGAAAGCAGATGGGGTCACTAGATCATTACCAGAGAGGCAGAGATGACAGATACTTGTTTTCACCACAGTGATAATTTCCAGTGAACTCAATCAGGTTCAGAACCATGTTATCTACTTACCACCCAAAATGGTACCCAAAGTCCTCTTTCAGTCAAGTGACAGCAAAGTTGTTCAGCCTGGTATAATAATGCCTTAGTCCTACATTCAATAGATATTCAATACAGCTAACTATTGTATTTCATAGTCAATATAATCCAACATATGATTAATGTTTACAGGTAGTACCTAATTTGGGGAAAACAAAGCCCCACTGCTAAACACAGTTATCATTGACTAGATCTCTAGCAATAGGCTTAATGGGGTTACAGAAGGAAAGGAAGACCCTTTCATAGTTTCACATTAATTTCTTCTTAATATATCTCAACCTAGCTACTGTGCAACTAGAGAAGAGATACCAAGCTTGCCTTATTTCCTACTCTTCTGAAAGGACTTAGGGTAACTAGTATAGCAGAGAAGTTAAGAGACAAGACTCAGCAGCTATACTGCCAGGGGTCATACCTTGCAGCAGCTACTTACTAGATGTGTGCCTTGAGGAAATCATTTAGCTGTGTTTGTGTCCTCTTCTGCCAAACAGGAATGCTAATAACTAATCACCTTCCTCACAAAATTGTCTTATGGATCAAATGGGTACTTAGAAAAGTGCTTGAAGCAGAAAAATACTAAACATGTATTTATTGTCATCATCGTTATTTTTAGCAAAGAGAGGATATTAGCATAGCAAGGATACTACATGTTAAGTGGCCCAGGCTGTCAGACAATTAAATGAAAATCTGTTAAGTATTAGTGGGGGCTGAGAAAGAAGCTAACAAGTGGTTGCGAGCGTGCACTGCCCAAATGGGCAGAGAGGAGGCCTCGCAGGATGCTTTGAACTACAGCAATGAGGGGCTGCTCTCTGCTCTCAAGAAACGGTGCTGTTCCTGAACAGTAATCACAGGGCACCCAGGAGAGGGCTAGGCCCTGCAATGACAGTGAAATAAAACTACTTGCAGTCTGTGAACAGTACAAAGAATACATTTTTAAAGTTTTTATGCATTTTTTTTTAATAAGTAATATATTCACAGCATTCAAACTTTGAAAGGTATAAAAGAGTTCCAGGGAAGAGCCCACACTGTCCTCCCAGTCACACAGTTCCTTTTACCAAAGGCTGAGAAAAGAATACTATCAATTTCCTATGGGTCCTTCCAGAGACACCCTTAGGTAGATAGAAGCAAAATGAGTGTGGGTCTGTGCCTTTGAGAATCCTTTATTTGTATAAAGAGCTACATTAAAATTTATTTCATTGATATTTCAACACTAAAAACAATTACAGTACTGTATTTCCAGAAGGCTAATCCTTCACTTTTGTATATAAGTAGAATGATTGAGATGCCAGGATTAAATAATCACATCAAAGAAGCAGGCCAGTGCATATCATGTGGGAAACCAACTGAAGGAGAGGGCACTTACTCACTTGGACCACAGGTAAGGTACACCTCGAGTAAAATAAGTGATTATCTGTCCAATGACCTAAAAAGTTACTGCATTTTTCAATTTCAACACAATTGCTAAGTGGTGATTTCCTAATCCACAGCATGACTAGGCCCCTTTCCTTCTTAGGTCTGCTCTGGTTCTATCTTTTCAATGCATGCTTTACTGTTAGTGAGGTCCCCCAGCACTGTTTGTGACGCACCACCAGTTGGGGTCATGAAAGGGTACCCCCTCTTAAAGAAAGCCAATATAGGAAACTTTAAGCTGGCAAGTAAACAAAGGAAAGACAGCTTGTTCAACAAGAGGTTTGGTTTTTTTTTTTTTTTTAAAGGGAACATCCTCAAAACATCTAAAATACAACAATACCAACAACTTTTTATTAAACACAACTTTCAGCAACATATCCATTTGATAAAGTGAGCCTTTTCTGCCAACAGGGGCACTAAATTTGAAAAATGAAAGTAGCTCATATGGGGGAAAAATATTTTCAATCTAATTGATTAGATTTCTTATTTTCTAGTGTTTCATTCCTTGAGGTAATATCCCTTCTTCGAAAATACTCTTAAATGCTAAAAAGGAGAAAAGTTATTTGTAATACAGAGGAGGAAAGGATTCACCACCCTTTCTGAAGTCCTCTTTCTTTACAGGAACACAGTGGGGCTTTACCTGAGGCAAATGCTTCCCAGCGACAATGATGCCATTGGGCGTGCGCTCCAGGATCTGCCACACTCGGTCATAGAACCCGGTGGGCGTTCTATTCAAAGACCCATCGATCTGACGCCTGTTCAGCCAACATCTGTAGACAAAAGGCAAATGTCTTAGAGTTGAAGAACAAGCTTGTTCTGGCAGAAAGCAGGGCTTTCAATACGAACTAATTGTTCCGATAGGGTACGCAATAAAAGCCAAAGCCCATCAATGATGCATATCTCTGTGTGCTACAGAGGCTAGTAGCACATTTTCAATATTTCATAATGAAAATGGGGCTTGCAGGACAGGAGGAAGTCTCCAAGAGTCTAAAAAATTCGGCCGGGCGCGGTGGCTCAAGCCTGTAATCCCAGCACTTTGGGAGGCCGAGGCAGGTGGATCACGAGGTCAAGAGATCGAGACCATCCTGGTCAACATGGTGAAACCCCGTCTCTACTAAAAATACAAAAAAAAAATTAGCTGGGCATGGTGGTGGGTGCCTGTAATCCCAGCTACTCAGGAGGCTGAGGCAGGAGAATTGCCTGAGCCCAGGAGGCGGAGGTTGCGGTGAGCCGAGATCGCGCCATTGCACTCCAGCCTGGGTAACAAGAGCGAAACTCTGTCTCAAAAAAAAAAAAAAAAAAAAAAAAATTCAACAGACAAAATGTTATTCTCTTAAGTTATGGATTGCTCACTAAATACTCAAATGATTTTCTAATATACAAAGCAGCTCCATTTAAAAATGCAACAGCTGTGAATTTCATATTAACTTGTTTTCACATATAATAAAATGTATGGAAATCATATAATTTGATCACTCCTATATACCTCTCCCAGAAAGGTGGTTAGTAAACACTTAGAAAGTGAATGAATAAGTGATGTTCAAAAAAGCATTTTATATAGAATAAAATTATCTTATTTTAAACCTTATAAAATTTTGCTAAACACTGCTAAAGTTTTAGTGCTGAAAAAAGATATGAAATTTTACATTGTAACATTCACTAAAATGTAGTGATACACCAAAATTTTAGATCTTTTATTTTCACGGATTAAGTATTTAAGTATTAAATCTTAAGGACAGAATATACCATTCACAAATTGCTAAAAATGCACAATTTGCATAACTTAAAAAGAACACAGAGTGACAAAGTAACAAATTCTGGCAAAAGCTGAAGAAGGGCACAGATTTATTTATTTGTTTATTTATTTTTGAGACAGAGTCTTTCTGTGTCACTCAGGCTGGAGTGTGATGGCTCAATCATCGCTCACTATAACTTCTAACTCCTGGGCTCAAGCAATCCTCCCACCTCAGCTTTTCCAGTGGCTAAGATTACAGGCATGCCCCATCATGTCTGCTTAATTTTTAATTTTTTGTATAGCTGGGGGTCTGGCTATGTTGTCTAGGCTGGTCTTGTTGTCCTGGCCTCAAGTAATCCTCCTGCCTTGGCCTCCCAAAGTGCTGGGATTATAGGTGTGAACCATGGCATACAGCCCCAATACATATTTTTTATACTTAGTATTATTTTAAAAGACAGCAGAGTGAAATGTATACTCAGTCACAAGGGAGGCATGTCATGACCAACACTATTTCTAGGTGTGACAATAGCTATGCAGGATACAGTAAACAGAAAAAGATCCTTTTGCTTTGGAGAAAGAAAAGCAATGAAGATTTATCACTCATTGGTAAGAGGGGCATCTATTTTTGGATATAAAAAATTTCTTTTAATAGCTGCAGCCTTGCATTGCTGGGTTTAGTGTTTCACCAAAGTGAAGAAGCTGAGAGGTCTAAGGGTTCCTTGGTGATGTTTTATTTTTGATAACTGCCTGCATGTTGATTTTTCTCCCATTCTGTTTGGCAATTTAAAAAATACATTTTTGGAGTTACATGAAGTTATGATTAATACTTTAAAAATGAGATACTCGGTAGAACAACAGAAAAAGTAGAAATGTGAGAATACAATGGAGGTAGAAAATTATTTTGAAAGATCTTTTTTTATTTTTATTTTTTGTCTTTTCACTTTGAAAAATTTCAGACTTACAGAAAAGTCATGAATATAAACCATAAATTTCTTGTATACTCTTAACTTCCCTTTTTTGTTGTTATTGTTGTTTTTGCTTGTTTTTGAGACAGGGTCTCACTCTATCACCAAGGCTGGAGTCCAGTGGTGCGATCTCAACTCTCTGCAGCCTCAACTTACTGGGTTCAGGTGATCCTCCCACGTCAGCTTCCTGAGTAGCTGGAAACAGGTGTGTGCCACCGCATCCAGCTAATTCTTGTGTTTTTTGTAGAGATGGAGTTTTGCCATGTTGCCCAGGCTGGTCTCAAACTCCTGGGCTCAAGCAATCTGCCTGCCTCTGTCTCCCAAATTGTTGGGATCACAGGGGTGAGCCATCATGCCTGGCCTTCCCCTACTCTTGTCATCTTACATAATTATAGTGTAATTATCAAAACCAGGAAGTAAAATATGATACAATAATTTTAATTAATCTATGGCTCTAATTCAAATTTTGTCCATTTTGCCATTAATATTCTTGTTTTGGTCCAGAATCCAGTCCAGGATTGGCATTTCGTTTCCATATCTCCTGAGGCTCCTCTAGCAGCTTCTTGGTTGTCCTTTATCTTTTGTAAGTTGACACTTTAGAAATGTCAGTTATTTTGTAGGATGTACCTCAATTTGGGTTGGTATGATATTTCCTGATCAATAGACTGAGATTATGCATTTTTTTGCAGGAGTATTTAGAAGTGATGCTGTGCTCTTTTCTTATTGACTTATTTTTATAGAGATGGGAGTTTTGCAGTGTTGCCTAGACTAGTCTGAAACTCCTGGGCTCAAAGGACCCTCCTGACCCAGCCTCCCAAAGTGGTAGGATCACAAGCTTGAGCCACCATGCCCAGCCCATCATGCCCTTTTCAATGCAACAGGGGCTATATGATGTTGATGTGTCTTATTACTGGTGAAGTTCACCATAATCTTTTGGTTAAGGTAGAGTCAGCTGGGTTTTGCCACTGCAAAGTCACTATTTTCTCCTTTACAATTAGTAAGTGTCTTGAGTGGAAACACATTGGAATGATGCAACTTTCAATTTTTCATCATACTTCCATGCAATGATGGTTTTTGCCAGCAATGATAACTGTTGTTATTTGTCTATTTCTGTCATCCTATCTACATTTAGAATTAGAATTCTATTATAAGAAACAGTCTCTTCACTCCCATTTGTCTATTTATGTCAGCATGAACCCATGGGTGTGTAGGAATGTTTCCTCTCATTTTTCTTTGGGGTTTTGGTTGTCTGTCCCTCAATTTTGAAGAATTCTTGGTTATTAGCTCTTTGTGGCATATGTTTTCTTCTGGTTTCTCAGTTGTCTTTTGACATTGGTTATCTACATTTTGCCATATGAAGTGTTGTTTTTAATTTTCATATAGTCTTATTAACTTTTGTGGCCCTTGGGTTGAGCCATTATTAGAAGGTCTTTCCCATACTAAGGGTAAAAAACAATTTAACCATGTCTTCTTGTTTTGTATTATTTCAGTTTTTACATTTAGATCTCTAATATATTTGGAGTGTATTCTTGTGTGTGGTATAAACTACAGATGTGATTTTATCTTTTGCAAATGGCTATCCAGTTGTCTCATCACTATTTATTTAAAAAGTCCATCCTTGGCTTTGTCACACACTAAATTTCTGTATATACTTGGGATTCTATATCTGGACTTTCTATTATGTTCAACTCTTCATTTGTCTGTTGTGCACCAATATCACACTGTTTTAATTACAGAGGCTTTATAGTATGTTTTAATGTCTAACAGGGCAAGTCCTTCTTTTATGTTTTTCTGATTATTCTTGTAAGTTTGTTTTCCATATAAAGTTTTGTACTAACTTGTCTTAACCTCACCAAAACAGCTTGCTGAAATGTTACTGGAATTGCGTTATATTTACAACTGACATCTTTATAACACGTATGTTCTTATTTAAGGATGGCTTTCCATTTATTCAAATCTACTTTTGTAGAAGACAGCTTTTGTAACAGGCCTAGGCAGATTTTTCTAGGCATACAACTATAGCACTTTGGTAAATCCCAGGCACGAATGTGCTCAATAAATACTTTCCTAAATACTTACATTAAAGCTATTTCTGTAATAAAAAAATTCTTCAAGTTAACACAATCCCCAAGTATTTATTTTGTTCTTAGTGTAAGGTTAGCACAAGTATAGGAAAGGGTTTAGCACTGAAGTTTATTTAGGGATACAAAGTTACAGGCAACATACTTAAATAATGTTACCAAACCCAATCCTATCTGTCAAAATGCTGGGAGGAGATGGTGAGTGCCACAAAGGTTCAGAAAGGAAACTGACTTCAGAAAGTGGTATGAGGTGTTACATTGTGTACAGAATAATAAAAATGAAGAAATGCTTATGAATTACACTGAAAAAAGGCATAAAATTCAAATCAATGCAAAATAATAACTGAAGACAGACATTTGATTGGTCTATTTACACTTTCCATCTAGTAGGGTGGCCTCTGATATTCTACTGTATTTTATTTCTTACTAATATCTTATCAAGTTCATAAACATACCAAGCTAAAAATTCTGAAGTTATTGTAAATCCAGAATATCAGGTAGGTAACAAGAGGCCCCCATTACCTTCCATTCTGTTGAGGCTGGAGAATATCCAGCAGAAGCTGTTTAACTTCACTAGGTGATAGCTGATACAAATCCAAGGCTGGCTTGTCTCCACCACGGATCTGAAGTTCATACTCCATGGCATGGATGATCCACCTGAAACAAAATAGGGAAAGCATGAATCAATAACTCTTAAAATAAGATCACCTCAGTAATGCCCTTAACAGCACTGACGAATCCAAAGGAGAATGAAGAAGAGGCCATCTGAATTTCCTGAACTCTTGATACAATTACTTCCATCAAGATTATGTGACATGATCAGACTCTTAAAAAATGAGACCTGCTCTTGCACAGGTGGTGAGGTTGTACAACATTAAAATAGGTAAGCATTTGGGTTCTTACCAAGTGAGATTCTACCCATTCACTGTGGTATTATTCTGTACACAAACAGCTGTATTAAGTATTTTCTTAACACTAGATACATGCAAAATAAAAAAAAAAAACAGGAAAGAGAGAAAGAGAAACAATTCATTTCAAGAAATGGACTGAGATATGCTATTATGTAAAGGTTCCTTTCTCCGAAATCTCAAGCTTTTTTTTTTTAACCAATTTCCTTTACTTTGTAGTCATTCCTTTAGGGTGAGAGGAAACAGACAAGTACCTGTCTTTGAAATATAAGGACAGAATTAGTTATAGTTGTACATTAAAGATGTACTTTAACCAGTAGGTTGCAGAAGAGCCAAAATATTTATTTTATGTGTAAATAATTTTTTGAGAAGGTTTTAAAAAGCATTTTTGTAGATTCATCTCATTTCTTTCATTTACTGTATTCTGAGGACAGAACTCAGATAAACTAGTTATGAAAATGAAAGAAAATTCTGGAAATAATACTGTGCTTTAGCGAATGAGAAATTTACACACCATTAGGAAAAGTCAGGGAATTAGTTTTACACAGCAGATTCCTATGCTTCATCCTTAAATCCTTCAGTGAACACTGCATAACAGAGGCAGTACAACTGAGCATCCGGAAAGAATGCATCTTCATTCAGCCATGCTGCCTTTCTCTCCCATGCCTTCTCTTTCTCTTGATACTCTTCCTTGAAAGGCAACCCACGAGGCTATTGCAGGTACAGAGATGAAAATGTTAGGTAGATGTATTGAAAAGATTAAAGTCCTTTCTGCCAATGCTGGTTTGCAAAACGACAGTGATGCATCCTCATGGGATGACTAACATCTCTCAGTATAGAGGAGAGTAAGAAAAAATGCTAAGCCTTCATGGTTGAGACAGACAGGGTACCAACCAGGCCTGCTGGGCCAGGCCATAAGCCACAGCGTAACATGTATCAAGTTCTGTGATGGTTCTAACCTCTACCGCCCTGAGCTAAGACAACTCTCAGGGCTTCCTACCTTCTCCCCTACTGTCTGTTGTTGCCATTTCCGGAAGATGGGAGTTTAGTCTAGGGTAATACTGAGATGGATTATAAAGGCATGAGAGATACACAAGGATGAAACATACTAATATTTTAGAAATACTATGTAATGAATATTTAATAGCTATTCATTGGTAAGAGCAATAAAGATGAAGTAATTACAAACAACAAATACCTGAATGCTTCCTGTTATATGCAACAACGGAACACGTAAGAGAATTAAGATTTATCATTTCTATTTCTCTGGTAAGTCGAAAAGAAGAACTGCACTACATATGTTACTGGCAAAGACTAGGCTTTCTTAGTCTTATTATCCCAATAATAATGAGGATGATAATGATAATGATAATGATCATCCTCATTATTATTGACTGTATTTAGCCAAAATGTTACACAAGCATAAAAGTAACAAGAACATAGTTCTTTTAGATGCTTTGATGCTAAAGTTGCTTGTGAAATTAGCTGTTACAGCACAATAAACTACGCAGTGGGCCTCTTCTTTAAATTAAAAAGTTATATTGGCCGGGCGCAATGGCTCAAGCCTGTAATCCCAGCACTTTGGGAGGCTGAGGCGGGTGGATCACGAGGTCGAGATCGAGATCATCCTGGTCAACATGGTGAAACCCTGTCTCTACTAAAAATACGAAAAATTAGCTGGGCATGGTGGCACATGCCTGTAATTCCAGCTACTCAGGAGGCTGAGGCAGGAGAATTGCCTGGACCCGGGAGGCGGAGGTTGCGGTGAGCCGAGATTGTGCCATTGCACTCCAGCCTGGGTAACAAGAGCGAAACTCTGTCTCAAAAAAAAAAAAAAAAAAAAAAAAGTTATATTGTTATTTTATAGACTAGGCATAGAATTGTCTTTTATTTATTTTATTTATGTATTTTATTCATTTCTTAGATTTAAAACTTATATTTGAGGCAGCTTAGAATAACAGAAGGAATACTGCATTAAAAATCTAAAGACTTGCCTGTTGGTCTCCTCAATAAGTCAATGGAATGAAAAGGAAAGTGGGAGTCATTGTTGTAGATGAAGTGATTTAAGAGACATAACCACTAATACCATGAGCCTTGTTTAGTATCATGATTCAAAAACAGACCAAGTGTAAAACGTCATTTCAGGGATAACCCAGAGAAATTTCAATAAGAATTGAGTATCTATTGATATTAAAGAATTACTGCTAATTTTGGTGGTGATGATAATGGTTTTGGGATTATTAAGACAATAACCTTTTTTTAGAGATATGTACTCACTAAAATATTCACAGGTAATGTTAAATGTCTGGGATTTGCTTTATAATATACCATAGCAAAATAAAAGATAAAGCAAATATAGCAAATACAAATAGCTAAGCATTGCTTATACCCACTAAATAATGGGTATATGCGAATTCACTAAATGATTCCATTATTATACACTTAAAATTCTTAATAATGAAAGACAGTCTTAAATACTAATTCTGTCACTTACCAACTGTGCCCCACTGTCAAGTTATTTTTCAAATGGGAACACTATTGCTCATTTAATTTACTTTATGAAATTATTTTGAGGAACACATAACGTCTATAAAAAGGCTTTGAAATGTTAAAGAATCATAAAATGTTAGTAAACTCTTGTTATGTGACTTCTTAAACTCAGTTTAGAGGAAGGTAACATAAATTTTTACTTCAAGTTTTGGAGTTCCTTAAGCAAGTGCCACAGTCAATTAAATTCAGGAGGTATCTTTTAAAATAAATAAATTTTTATTTTTAAAAGGCTTACTTTTTAAAGTCTGCCACTAACTTGAGTTATTAAAATTAGACATCATTTATCACATTTATCTTTTAAAATCCTCAGTACCACACACAAAGATAGCTGGAGACCTTAATGTTTTCCCTTAGACTTCCTTCTATTTATAAAATCTCAGCAGTTCTCTGGGCAAATTATTGAAAACACTGTTCTCAAAAATCACCAAAGAAAGAAGGTTTTTTTACTTGTTAAAGCACAAATGAATATAATCTGTTATATTATTAAAATACATTTATTCATTAAAAATGTTGGTCAAACTAATCTTTTTTTTTTTTCTTTTTGACAGAGTTTAGCTCTTGTTACCCAGGCTGGAGTGCAATGGCACAGTCTTGGCTTACTGAAACCTCCGCCTCCTGGGTTCAAGCAATTCTCTTGCCTCAGACTCCTGAGTAGCTGGGACTACAGGCGTGCACCACCATGCCCAGCTAATTTTTTTTTTATTATTATTTTTAGTGGAGATGGGGGTTTCACCATGTTGACCAGGATGGCCTCGATCTCTTGACCTCGTGATCCACCTGCCTCAGCCTCCCAAAGTGCTGGGATTACAGGTGTGAGCCACCATGCCTGGCCAAACTAATCTTTTTATACCTTGGAAGTCTTCAAATAAAAACAGCAAGAGAGCCTTTGACATAAACTACAAAACTATTAATAGCTGTCAGTTTATACCTTGGAAGTCTTCAAATAAAAACAGCAAGACAGCCTTCGACATAAACTACAAAACTATTAATAGCTGTCAGAAATCTGCAGAAAGTAAATTACCAAGGAGCAACAGAGTTAAGAATATCAAAGACATTTTATCCATTTGTAGGACTACTAATAAAGGAGCACAATTCCCAATGACAAGGCCATAAAATCTGATTTGATCATTTTAGTACAAAAGCATATTTTTCTGAGATGGAGCCTCACTCTGTTACCCAGGTTGGAGGGCAAGGGTGGGATCTCGGCTCACAGCAACCTCTGCCTCCCAGGTTAAAGCAATTCTCTTGCCTCAGTCTCCTGAGTAGCTGGGATTACAGGTGCATGCCACCATACCTGGCTAATTTTTGTGTTTTTAGTAGAGACAGGGTTTCAACATATTAGCCAGGCTAGTCTCAAACTTCTGACCTCATGATCCACCCATCTTGGCCTCCCAAAGTGCTGGGATTACAGGCTTGAGCCACTGCGCTGGGCCAGTACAAAAAGCATTTAAATGCAAAATGGGGAAAGAGAGAGATGGAAGGAAGGAAGGGCGGGGAAGGGAAAAAAGAAAGGAAATGTGAAGGTCAAAACAACGAATGTTATGGATGGGCCACAGCCTTATACACTCAGTATGTTTAAAGAGCCAGAGATGCTCTACTTGCCAATGAGCAAGTGAGAAAGTGGCAGATACACACAACTGACCAAAGCAACCTTCATATGTATCCAGGTTTGACTTGAGGACAATGAATTCTTGGGGACTACTGGAAAAGTGCAAAAAGGGATATTAGCGTTCCTCAGACAGTTCTGGGACTAAGCTTATCATTTTAAGAACACTCTTGTTTGGAGGTTAGTAAGGCTGCAGTGTGTGTATTGGCATGTTTCTTTCCGATATGCTCCAGTGAAGGAGTACAGTATGAAATATAGTATATGGAAATCTGACCCCAACAGTAAATCAGAACACCTGAAATTTTCTTTCTTTTTCTTTTTTGAGACATGGTCTTATTTGTCATCTATGGTGGAGTGCTGTGGTGTGATCTTGGCTCACTGTAATATCTGCCTCCTGGGCTCAAGTGATCCTCCCACCTCAGCCTCCCAAGTAGCTGGGACTACAGGCATGCACCACCACACCTAGCTAATTTTTAATTTTTTGTAGAGAAGGGGTTTTGCCATGTTGCCCAGGCTAGTCTCAAACTCCTGGAATCAAGTGATTCACCTGCCCTGGCCCCACAAAGTACAGGAATTATAGATATGAGCCACTGCACCCAACCAGCTGACATTTCCTGGAGAAAAAAAAAAATACCATGCAAAATAGAACTGATTCTTGGCAAAAAAATATTTTTTTAAATAATCATTTTAAGATTATTTGAAGATAACAGAAGGATATGCTAAGTTTGCTGTTAAATGATTAAATGATTTTGTGCAAACATTTAACTAAGCCATGTGTTATGGACTGATTTCTTTCTCCTCCACCAAATTCATATGTTGAAGTCCTAATGCCACTGTGATGGTATCTGGAAATGGGGCCTTTGGGAGGTAATTAGGTTTAGATGAGGTCATGGGGCTCTTATGCTGGCATTAGTACTCATAATTATGAGAAGATACACCAGAGAGCTCTCTCTCTTTCCATGAGAGGACACAGAGAACACAGAAGGCAGCCATCTGCAAGCCAGGAAGAGAGCCCTCACCAGAAACCAAATCAGCAGGCACCCAGACCTTGGCCTTTCCAGCCTGCTGACTGTGAGACATTTCTGTGTTTAAGCCATCCCATCTATGGCATTTTGTTATGGAAGCCAGAGATGACAAATCAAATGACAGAAGACGGGAATGCTGCAAGAAGGGACCTTTTCGCTTGTTTCATATTAATATATGGAGAGGGTTACAGTTTGATGAGGCAAACTGAGCTTTCTATTTGATGCCTGAAGGATGTGGACTCACTCTATCACTGATTCAATCACAATAAAATAGAGGTAGGAGAGCTTCATCATCTCACCTCGTTAACTCATATCAAATGCCAAAAGAAAAGACCTTGGAATGAGTGGACTGTGCTAATGAACTTCGTGCTGTAATTATTTTCTCTTTCCTTTAGTGCATAAGCAATGTTATAGTCTGCTATCTATGACAACAATGGCCCTATCTAAGCTTCAAATATGTGATTCACAGACACAGTTTCGGGCAACAGAGGACAAGGTGCGTCTGGATCATAATTGCTTACAGAGGATGTCCTGGCAGTATGAAAAGCAGAGATGAAAAAGGCTTGATAACATATATCCTCTGGGGTTATCTCTAAGTAAAGCTTGATTGACAGACCTGCAGCAGAAAGCAGTTGATTGGAGGTCTTTACAGTAATGGGCCTGTCAGGAACTTGATCTATTTCAACAGGAAAGCAGGAGCACAAATCAATAATGAGACAGCAAATCAAATCATTATCAGACCAGAATACCATTCCTGTGAGCAGGTTAATACCATTCCTGTGAGCAGACACCAGAGTGCCTGATAGCAGTAAAGTTGAAGAAATTGCATTGGCAAGATTCACCTTGGAAAAAAAAAGAAAACAGATACATGGTGCTATTGGTTTAAAAGCAATTGAGGTAGTGGGTAATGTACATAAATAAAATGAGGGGATCCAAGATGGCTGGGTAGGAGCAGCTCTGGATCGCAGCTCCCAGTGAGAGCATGGAGGGTGAGTGGTTGCTGTTTTTCCAGATGGATTTTTATTGCCCACAGACAAGGAGATTCCCAGGTGGAGGAGTGCCAAGGGTCTCCAGCATGGCTGTTTTGGCCACCACAGTGGGTCTCCACACAAAAAACTCACACAGGTCTGGGCGCCATTTCAGCTGGTGACTGGAGCACCTGGGAGACAGAGTCACCCGTTCAACTGATAAAAAGGGGACTGAAATAGGGAGCCAGGTCAGGAGATTCCTGGGTGAAAAAGCGCCACAAGTCTCTAGCACGCAGAAGGTCTCCACACAAAATCTCACACAAATCCGGGCACTTTTTCAACAGGTGACTGGAACACTTGGGAGACAGAGTCACCCATTTAACTGATTAAAAGGGGACTGAAACGGGAAGCCAGGCCAGGAGATTCCCGTGTGAAAAAGTGCCACGAGCCCCTAGAGCGGCGGTTTCAGCTGGCACAGCGGGTCTCTGCACAAAATCTCACACAAATCCAGGTGCCTTTTCAATTGGTGACTGGAATGCCTGGGAGACAGAGTCATCCGTTCAACTGAAAAAAACAGGGGACGGAGACAGGGAGCCAGGCCAGGAGATTTGGGGCAGAAAAGCATCACAAGTCCTCAGCACGGCTGTTTCAGCTGGTTCAGTGGGTCTCCGCACAAAATCTCAGGCAAATCCAGGCACTGTTTCAACTAGTGACTGGAATGCATGGGAGACAGAGTCACCTGTTCAACTGAAAAAAAAAGGGTCTGAGGTAGGGAGCCAGGTGATCAGGCACGGCCGGTCCCACCCCCACAAAGACCAGCAATCTGAAACGCTCTGGATAGAGTTTCACAGCAAGCACAGCTGAATCCGGGATGATTCAGCTCTGTTGGGGAGGGGCGTCCACCATTGCTGAGGTGGTCCACCATTGCCGAGGTAGTCTGCCATTACTGAAGCAGCCCGCATTGCTGAGGCAGTCCGTCATTACAGAGAGAGTCCACCATTACAGAGGCAGGCCTCTATTGCCAAGGCAGTTCTAACTATACCCCTATAAACAGGACTGCAGGGAAGTTAACACAGTAGCTGGGTGGAGCCCACGGCAGCTCAGCAATGCCGCTACTAGCAGACTGTGACTAGGTTGCCTCCTCGCTGGGCAGGGCATTCCTGAAAAAAGGCAGCAGTGTGACAGAAACTTATAAATAAAGCCCTACTTTCCCGGAACAGAACAACTGGGGGAAAAAAGGCTGTTTATGAGTTCTGCTGCCGCAGACTTAAACATACCTGCCCAGCAGCTCTGAATGGATCAATGGAGCTCATAGCTCAGCACTTGATCTCCTGTAAAGGACAGACTGTCTCCTCAAGCAACTCCCCGACCCACGAATATCCAAAAAGTCACCTCATAAAGGAGAGCTCAGACTGACATCTGGCAGGTCTCCTTCTGGGTCAAAGATAGCAGAAGAAGAAACTTGCAGCAACCCTTACTGTTCTGCAGCTATTGCAGGTGAGCCCCAGGCAAGCAGGGTCTGGAGTGGACCTCCAGCAGTCCTACAACAGAGGGGTCTGACTGGTAGAAGGAAAACTAAGAAACAGAAAGAAATAACTTTATCATCAACAAATAGGACATCCACTCAGACACTCCATCTGAAAGTCACCAACTACAAAGACAACAGGTAAATAAGTCCACAGAGATGGGAAGAAACCAGCACAAAAAAGATGAAAACATCCAAAACTAGAACACCTCTCCTCCTCCAAGGGATCACAACTCCTCACAAGCAAGGGTCAAGGCTGGATGGAGAATGAGTCTGATGCATTGACAGAAACAGGCTTCAGAAGGTGGGTAATAAGAAATTTCTGTGAACTAAAAGAACATGTTCTAACCCAATGCAAAGAAACTAAGAACCTTGAGAAAAGGTTAGATGAAATGATAATGAGAATAAACAGCTTAGAGAGGAACATAAATGAATCAATGGAGCTGAAAAACACAACATGAGAACTTGACGAAGCATACACAAGTTTCAATAGCTGAATTGACCCAGCAGAAGAATGGATATCAGAGGTCGAAGATCAACTGAATGAAATAAAACGAGATGGAAATATTAGAGAAAAAAGAGTAAAAAGAAATGAACAAAGCCTCTAAGAAATATGGGATTATGTGAAAAGACCTAATCTACATTTGATAAGTGTACCTAAATGTGACAGAGAGAATGAATCCAAGCTGGAAAACACTTTTCGGGATATTATCCAGGAAAACTTCCTCAATGTAGCAAGGCAGGCCAATATTCAAGTCCAGGAAATACAGAGAACACCACAAAGATATTCCTCAAGAAGAGCAACCCCAAGGTACACAATCGTCGGATTTACCAGGGTCGAAACGAAGGAGAAAATGCTAAGGGAAGCCAGAGAGAAAGGTCAGGTCACCACAAATGGAAGCCCATCAGACTCACAGTGGATTTCTCAGCAGAAACCCTACAAGCCAGAAGAGACGATACTCAGAAACCCTACAAGCCAGAAGAGACGACCCTACAAGCCAGGGGGACGATACTCAACATCCTTAAAGAAAAGAACTTTCAACCTAGGATTCATATCCAGCCAAACAAAGTTTCATAAGTGAAGGAGAAATAAAATCCTTTACAAACAAGCAAGTACTCAGAGATTTCATTACCACCAGGCCTGCTTTACAAGAGCTCCTGAAAGAAGCACTAAACATAGAAAGGAACAACCTGTACTAGCAACTCCAAAAACGTACCAAATGGTAAAGTGCATCAACAAAATGAAGAAACTGCATCAACTAACAGGCAAACAACCAGCTAGCAACAAAATGGCAGGATCAAATTCAGACATAACAATATTAACCCTAAATGTAAATGGGCTAAATGCCCCAGTCAAAAGACACAGACTGGCAAATTGGATGAAAAGCCAACACCCATCAGTGTGCTGTATCCAGGAAACCCATCTCACATGCAAAGATACACATAGGCTCAAAATAAAGGGATGGAGGAAGATTTACCAAGCACATGGGGAGCAAAAAATTAAAAGCAGGAGTTGCAATCCTAGTCTCTGATAAAACAGACTTTCAACCAACAAAAATCAAAAGAGACAAAGAAGGACATTACATAATGGTAAAAGGATCAATGCAACAAGAGCTAATGATCATAAATATATATGCACCCAATACAGGAGCACCCAGATACATAAGGCAAGTTCTTAATGACTTACAAAGAGATTCAGACTCCCACACAATAATAGTGGGAGACTTTAACATTCCACTGTCAATATTAGACAGATCAACAAGACAGAAAATTAACAAGGATATCCAGGACTTGAAGTTAGACCTGGACCAAGCAAACCTAACACACATTTACAGAACTCTCCACCCCAAATCCACAGAATATACATTCGTCTAAGCTCCATATTACACCTACTCTAAAATTGACTACATAATTGGAAGTAAATCACTCCTTAGCAAATGCAAATGAATGGAAATCATAACAGTGTCTCAGATCACAATGCAATCAAGTTAGAACTCAGAATTCAGAAACTAACTCAGAACCACACAGCTTCACGGTAACTGAACAACTGGCTCTTGAATTTTGACTGGATAAACAATGAAATGAAGGCGGAAATAAAGATGTTCTTCCAAACCAACAAGAATGAAGACACAACACATCAGAATCTCTGGGACACATTTAAAGCAGTGTCTAGAGGAAAATAAATAACAATAAATGCCCACACGAGAAGCAAGGAAAGATCTAAAATCGACACCCTACCATCAAAATTGAAACAGCCAGAGGAGCAAGATCAAAAAAACTCAAAAGCTAGCAGAAGCCAAGAAATAACTAAGATCAGAGCAGAACTGAAGGAGACAGAGACACAAAAAACTCTTCAAAAAAAATCAATAAATTCAGGAGCTGGTTTTCTGAAAAGATCAGCAAAATAGACAGACCACTAGCCAGATTAATAAAAAAGAAAAGAGAGAAGAAGCAATAGATGCAATAAAAAACGATAAAGGGGATATCACCACAGATTCCACAGAAATACAAAGCACCATCAGAGATTACTACAAACAACTCTATGCACATAAACCAGTAAACCTGGAAGAAATGGATAAATTCCTGGACACTTGCTTCCTCCCAAGACTAAACCAGGAAGAAGTCAAAACCCTGAATAGACCAATAACAAGGGTTGAAGTTGAGGCAGCAATTAAGAGCCTACCAACCAAAAAAAGCCCAGGTCCAGATGGGTTCACAGCCAAATTCCACCAGACATACAAAGAGTAGCTAGTACCACTTCTTTGGAAACTATTCCAAACAATCCAAAAAGAGGGAATCCTTCCTAAATCATTTTATGAGACCAACATCATCCTGATACTGAAACCCGGCTGAGACTCGACAAAAAAAGAAAACTTCAGGCTAATATTATCCATGATGACCATAGATGCAAAAATCTTCAATAAAATACTGGTAAACTGATTGCAACAGCACATCAAAAAGCTTATCCATCACGATCAAGTAGGCTTCATTCAGGGAATGCAAGGCTGGTTCAACATACGCCAGTCTATAAACATAATTCACCACATAAACAGAACCAAAGACAAAAACCACATCATTATCTCAGTAGATGCAGAGAATGCCTTTGACAAAATCCAACTGCGCTTTATGCTAAAAACTCTCAATAAGCTAGGTATCGACAGAACATTTCTCAAAATAATAAAAGCTATTTATGACAAACCAACAGCCAATATCACATTGAATGGGCAAAAACTGGAAGCATTCCTTTTGAAATCTGGCAGTAGACAAGGATGCCCTCTCTCACCACTCTTATTCAATATAGTATTGGAAGTTCTAGCCAGAGCAATCAGGCAAGAAAAGGGAAAAAAGCGTATTCAATTAGGAAAGGAGGAAGTCAAATTATCTCTATTTGCAGACGACATGATTGTATACTTAGAAGACCCCCTTGTCTCAGCCTAAAGTCTCCTGAAAGTGATAAGCAACTTCAACAAAGTCTCAGGATACAAAATCAATGTGCAAAAATCACAAGCATTCCTATACACCAATGACAGACTTAAAGAGAGCCAAATGAAGAATGAGCTGCCATTCACAGTTGCTACAAAGAGAAGAAAATACCTAGGAATACAACTAACACAGAATGTAAAGAACCTCTTCAAGGAGAACTACAAACCAATGCTCAATGAAATAAGAGAGGACATAAACAGATGGAGAAACATTCCATGTTCATGGTTAGGAAGAATCAATATCGTGAAAATGGCCACACTGCCCAAAGTAATTTAGACATTCAACACTATCCCCATCAAGCTACCAATGACCTTCTTCACAGAACTGGAAAAAAACACCTTAAACTTCATATGGAACCAAAAGACAGCCCGCATAGCCAAGCCAGTTCTAAGCAAAAAGAACAAAGCTGGAGGTATCATACTACCTGACTTCAAACTATACTACAAGGCTACGGTAATCAAAACAGCATGGCACTGGTACCAAAACAGAGATGTAGACCAGTGGAACAGAACAGAGGCCTCAGAGACAACTCCACACATCTACAACCATCTGATCTTTGACAAACCTGAAAAAAACAAGCAACGGGGAAAGGAGTCCCTGTTTAATAAATGGTGTTGGGAAAACTGGCTAGCCATGTGCAGAAAGCAGAAACTGGACCCCTTCCTGACACCTTACACTAAAATGAACTCCAGATGGATTAAAGACTTAAACAGAAGACCTAGCACCATAAAAACCCTAGAAGAAAACCTACGGAAAACCATTCAGGACACAGGCATAGGCAAGGACTTCATGACTAAAACGCTAAAAGCATTGGCAACAAAAGCCAAAATAGACAAATGGGACCTAATTAAACTCCAGAGCTTCTGCACAGCAAAATAATAATAATAATAATAATAATAATAATAATAATTATAATTATAATCATTAAAGTTAATCAGCAACCAACAGAATGGGAAAAAATTTTTGCCATCTACCCATCTGACAAAGGGCTAATACCCAGAATCTACAAAGAACTAAGACAGATTTACAAGAAAATAACAAACAAGCCCATTCAAAAGTGGGCGAAAGATATGAATAGACACTTTTCAAAAGAAGACATATATGAGGCCAACAAACATATGAAAAAATGCTCATCATCACTGGTCATTAGAGAATTGCAAATCAAAACTACATTGAGATACTATCTCACACCAGTTAGGATGGCGATCATTAAAAAATCTGGAGACAACAGAAGCTGGAGAGGATATGGAGAAATAGGAACACTTTTATACTGTTGGTGGGAGTGTAAATTAGTTCAACTGTTGTGGAAGACAGTGTGGCGATTCCTCAAGGACCTAGACATAGAAATTCCATTTGACTCAGTAATCCCTTACTGGCTATATATCCAAAGGATTATAAATCGTTCTACTATAAGGACACATGCACACAAATGTTCATTGTGGCACTGTTTACAATAGCAAAGACCTGGAACCAACCCAAATGGCCATCGATGATAGACTGGACAAGGAAAATGTGGCACCTATACACCATGGAATATTATGCAGAATATTATATGAACTCAAAAACGATGAGTTCGTGTCCTTTGTAGGGACATAAATAAACGTGGAAACCATCATTCTCAGCAAACTGACACAAGAACTGAAAATCAAACACCACATGTTCTCACTCATAAGGAACAATGAGAACACATGGCCACAGGGAGGCGAGCATCACACATTGAGGTCTGTCGGGGGGGAACGAGGGGAGGGACAGCAGGGGGAGGGGAGTTGGGGAGGGATAACATGGGAAGAAATGTCAGATATAGGTGATGGGGAGGAAAGCATCAAACCACATTGCCATGTATGTACCTATGCAACAATCTGGCATGTTTTTTACGTGTACCCCCACACCTAAAATGCAATACAATATATATTTTTAAAAAATAATAAAATAAATAAATAAAATTTAAAAAACACTAAGGGAGAGTAGTTAAGCAAGAGATAAAAGCATACACAGTGCAAGGGAATTCTGGGTAAGATATACCATGATTAGGGCAAATGTTCTTATTTCTTATGTCCAGTCAGCCTAGTGAATGCTGGCATTCCAAGAAGAATATGGCATTAAAATGTGACCAATCAATCAATCACTTTAATAATAATTAACTTTTAAAAGAGAGAAACAATAGCCAAAAGCCAAGTAAGAATGAGTCTGATATGCTTATTGTACTATAAGGTAGTAAAAAAAGAACACCTTCTATAAATCCCCTTCCTATGTTTCTTTTAAAATTGTGCTACAACCATTACAATACACAAAGGACTAACTCAGAAGCACTTACATGTTCAGCAATTTATAGGAAACTTGACATTCAAAGACTCCATAAATGAATAATTTGCTCACCAATTTTAAGCAAACTAAAAACCTCCAGGGACTAATTCAAGGTAAAATTTGTAAGGAAACATACTGAGTATGTATTTGTTGCTGAAAATAAACAAATATGAAAGGGGCCCATTCACTTAAAGGGGCTGAGTCCTTAGTATAATTTATTAAGGATGAATTCTAATAAAAACATACAAAAAGACGCAAAAGTATCTTTTTAGTCTTCAGAGGGGCACTATCACAAGCCCCACAGACAAAAGTTGCCTGATATCCCTAGAGGAGAAATAGCATTCCCAAACCTTTGTTACTGTGATGGAAGAGTGCTGCAGGGATAGGTCTAGGGGGTTTGCCATGGGTGTCATGAATGTCTGCCAGGTGATGGAGAAGTGACACCATGTTAGATGGCAAGAGATAATCCCAAAGGGATTCTGAGATGGAGTTTCCATATGAGATGCTTTGGGATCATTCCATTGGGCCTACAGGGGACTCAGCCATGGCTGAAAGGGTCCTCTCCTCTAGGGTGAACTTCTTCTGTGGGAGCACATGTCCCTTGCAAAACTCACTCTTTGCAAGAGTGAGTGAGAGTATATGTGTGCATGCACATGTGTGTGTGTTGGGAGAGGATGGAGGTTGTGTATGTGTGCATGCACGTGTGTGTGTATGTGTGTACGTGTGTGTATGTGTGTGTGTGTGTGTGTTGGGAGAGGATGCAGGTTCCTCCTATGGAACCTTGAGACTTGCGGAATGTAAAAAGCACTCCCTAGAGGGAGCTGTTCTCCAAATGTCCTGAGAGAGAACCTCAAATTATCAAATGCCACAGTGATAATATTGAAGCTTTGCCCTTGAAAAACATCTTCACATTTTTTGGCCAGAATCACCACGTCCAATGAAGACACCAAAGCAAGGATAGGCACTCTGTTACCAACCAGGGAGCTGGAAAAGGGGTGGGGGAGCATAAACTCTGCATCACTCACGCTAGTTCCAAATCCTGGTTCTTGGCCTGTGACATTGGGAAAGTTTTCTAATTTTTCAGAATTTCAAGCAGCTTGTGTATAAACTTACAAAATTTCTGTGAGGATTATATGGGATAACCCAAGGGGCAAGCGCCTAGAAAATGGGCCCACGGCAAACATTAGATAGCTTTCTCTGAACATATGAAATGAGAACTTGCTTAAACCCAGGAGGTGGAGGTCGCAGTGAGTCGAGATGGTGCCACTGCACTCCAGCCTGGCAACAGAGCGAGACTACAATTCAAAAAAAAAAAAAAAAAAAAAAAAAGGAGAACTCATTTGCTTGATATAGTCACTTAAGTTACTGGCAGAAATGGGAATAAAATTCAAGGATTTCCACTTGTAACACTCAAATTGGTGGTATCCAGAGAGCTGAATTCAGTGGTAGGGTGGTTTTGCCTTAGGCGAGGTAGAAGATTTTCCACAGTGGAGTTATGCAGCAACTGTCTACTGCGTAAGTACTGCGCACTGTGCTTATCCCAGTGTCTTTACCTTCGCTTGTTCCAGCAAACAGCATCATGGGCTCAGTGCATGTTCACTGGCTCACAGATTTTGGAATAGCTGTTAACTTGGAAGAGAGACACCTACCCTGGACGTACAAAGAAGGGTTAGTCTTCAGGAAAATATTACTTCCTTTGCAAATACTGACCTTGAAAGTATGACAAAATATAATTTTGAACTATTCTTATGCTTTGCCTCCTAAGCCAATTTTGATGCAGCAACAGGCAGGCAGGTTTATATTTTAGAAAGTTTTTTTGTGTGGTTAACATAATAAGACTCTGTATTTGCCAGAGGTATCCTACAATATTATAAGGAAGTGAAAAGTCTGCTCTAGACTTCTCTGAACTTTTCATAGTATCTTAATATTAGGTTAGTGCAAAACCAATTGTGGTTTTGGCCACTACTTTCAATGGCAAAAACCATGATTACTTTTGCACTGATGCAATATAGCTACCAGAGTATACAAGCGGCCAACTTAGAATCATCCCATTTTCTCAGTATTGTGATGAATAAAGGTGCAAAATCTCATTTATTTGGCCTGTTAACTTGTACCTGTTCAAGTTTCTTACACTGCAAAATGCTAAATGGTACTGATCCTAGATTGGAGGCCTGGTAGAAAAAGGACCAAAAAAAAAAAAATCTGGAGTCTGACACATCATAGTTACTACATGAACTTGAATACAATGTGGATCTGTAACTGAAATCATGTATAAGAGATCTTAAAGGCCATAAAGTTTTAGAAATAAACACAAAAGCCTGTTTCTGTGAGATAACGGCAACGGTACACAGAAGCAAAAACATGCAGAAAGTACTTAAGACTGAAGAGTACTTAAGTACTTAACACGAGTCCGGCAGACCTGGGTGTAAATCCCAGTTCTTCCATTAACTGGTAAAACGGCCCATGCACACTTTCAAATCTGTTTCTTTGCTGTAAAATGCTGGTTCTAGTGCTTACTTCAAAGTTGTTATAGGGATTAAATCAGATAATATATGCGAAGAATTTTAACACATTGCTTAGCATATAACAGATATTCAATAAACAGTATTTGTGGTCATATTGATGGAGCAAGAGGAGGAGGATGGTTTACAAGAGTGATCTTTTGAGTGCAGCGATCACATGTTATTTACACTTGTCTCCTCTTAGATTGTTAAGAGATGTACAATTGTAAGGCAACCTGTCATATACTCTGATATGATTAACAATACCTTTCCATTTATAACTCCTTGGAGAAAAGTGCTACATCTTGATATCTTCGGTATATATGACTGGACTTTCATACAAACAAGGCTCTGTTTAACTTGGTCATTTCCTGAGGGACATGACTTAAAGCTTCTTTTATACTTAATTTGAATATCATATGGCATAAACCAAGTATGTTTATCAAAATTAAGAGTCATTTACTTCTCAAAGAGTACAGACACACTTTCTTTTTGTTTTCCTAAATTCCACATCACTAGCTCAAAGCAAACCACCTGACTCTGCTTATATGCCATATGTTAAACAATCCAATATTTATTGAGCATCTATGATGAACGAGACTGTAAGACAGATGGGAAGTAATACAAGATCTAGTTCCTATCCTTAGCAGAAGGAAATTTCTTAAATAAATCACTCCTTAATTTAAAAAAAAAAAATACCAGATTGCTTCCCAACTGCAATTGTCCCAGTGATTAGAACTGATCTTGTGAGACCTACATAAGAGTGAAATGTACATTATAAGTCAGGGAGGGACAGTATTAATACTCACAATGAGAATATAATGCCACAATTCCAGAATGAGTTTCAGGATGGTGAATAATTAAGGTTTCATAACAAATTTCTTCATGAGTAAATACTAAATCACATGCTGCCACCTGACATTTTTACTTTGGGTGACACAGTGTAAGGAAAAATGGTATGTTATTTCTCATGGAAGGCATTGAACATACAAAGTAGCAGATATAAAAACAGAAAATGCAATTTTTAGAATAAACTAAATACCCATTCCCATGACTAGAAGCGTCAGGTTAGGGATGAATTCAAGAAAGGGAATTACATGAGACTTGCAGAGGACCTAAATTAGCTTAAAATGCTGAATAAGCAGTAAAGGAAAAGCTACTATAGACTGAAAAACACAGCAGTGTAAAATCTTGGGAAACTGTTTACCTTCACTCTAAGGCTTTATTTAAACCTCTGCAAGGATGGCTATCACTTGAAAAGGCTCCCCCAACTAGAACACTTATTATAAAGAATGTGCTTTGAAAGACTTACAACCTATACTTCTCAGTCTGTCTCAGATAAATGCCTGAGTCTGTGACAATAGAGTACTTTTGTACCATGTACGGAGATGGAGAATCACATTTCTTTTCATTTAGAGTTAACTCACATGAAAGAATCATTTCTCTACCCTCATATGGAGTCAAGAGGTTGGAGTTGAAAATATCAGGGCAAACAGACTGAACAAATCAGGATATAACTCAAAGTTCTTATAACTGATTCAGAATAGCTCCAAATCTTCGAAAGAAACTATTTTAAGGGAGAAGAATGAAGGTCAGATTCTAAGCAAGTAATTCATTTTCAATCAAAAGAAAGAAGAGACAAAGATAGGGAAATTTGACTAAAATATACTGTAGTTGAAATCAGGCAAATCACTTAAAAATAACAAGCTAAAGTAAATTTTAAAAATAATACTGAAAAATGTAACTGAGAAGGTAGAAATCTAGAGAAGGTAACTGACACCAATTTGATATCTATTTAAAAGATACTTTTGCACACATATATTACATAGATACATGTAGGGTATTATTATTGTTCTTTTACAAAAAGTGGAACAATACTCTGCAACTTTTTTTTAAATTTAATTTTCTGGGACATTCATAAATGTCAGTATATAGAACTTTATCTTGTTCACTGTAATGGTAGCACAGCATTTTGTTATATGGCTAAAAACCAATTTATTCAAACTATCTCCTACTAATGAACATCTAGGTTGTTCCTAATGTTTCACTATTTTGAATAATGCTGAAACGAAGACTGCTGCAAAATATGTCTTTATGTACTTGTGTGAGTACTGTAAACTCCTTGGATGAGAACTGATGAATTACTATGCATGCATATACTGCCAAACAGGCAATGCATTTTTTACATGGAATTTTGAAGTAAAAATGGGTAATCATATTTTTAAAAAGTACTTCACCATTTACTTGTAAAACTAGTATAACGAAAATGACCTCAACCCAACAAGAACCATAAAAGGAAAAAAGTAATAAGAAAGCATGATAAATATAAAGTATAAAATGTAGAAATAGGTCAAAATGTAAAAGAAAGGGAAAAATGTGAACTATTCTATTGAAAGATAACATTGTGTATACAGTTAATACTACTGTATGATATAATAAAAATGGTTAAGATGATAAATTTTGTTACATACTTCATATAAGATGTTCTCAGATTATATTAATACATTATAGTGCTGAATATAAAAACATATATACATACATACAAAATTTTATAAAAGAACATTGAATGCAAAGGGATGGAAGGCAATATACCAAGCTAATCATCACAGATGAAGGTATGGCAGTAATATTTGACAAATATAATTCAATTGTTTTTGTATGCATGGTAACAGTATCATGTTTCATGTTTTGAAAAAGTTCTTATGTTTTTGAGATATAAATTTAAGTATTTACGGAAGAGAAGATATGGATTTGCCTCACAAAACTGACAGGGGACTACGGGGGCAGGTGGGTAATAGATGGGGGTATGGGTGAGGTAGGACAGACCAGATGATAATATTGTTGAGGGTGGGTGATAGCATGGGCACACAAATCTTTATTATACTAGTCTCTGTATTTTTATAAATGTTTGAGGTTCAAAA
This sequence comes from Saimiri boliviensis, assembly GCF_048565385.1. Lineage (NCBI taxonomy): Eukaryota > Metazoa > Chordata > Mammalia > Primates > Cebidae > Saimiri > Saimiri boliviensis. The sequence continues at coordinate 124,645,668 of NC_133449.1, forward strand.
AAAGTTGAAAAGTAATCAATGACATGAAGATATATTGGTAAAAGTTATGAAAAGACATGGACAAAACCAAAGTTTTAAACTACATAAAGTGGCCAGGTAAGGTGGCTCACACCTGTAATCTGAGAACTTTGGGAGGCTGAGGCGGGACTTGAGGTAAGGAGTTTGAGACCAGCCTGGCCAACATGGTGAAACTCTGTCTCTACTAAAAATACAAAAATTAGCTGAGTGTGGTGACACATGTTTGTAATCTCAGTCACTTGGGAAGGTAGGTGGGAGAAATGCTTGAGCCTGGGAGGCAGTGGTTGCAGTGAGTCGGGATTGCACCATTGCACTCTAACAACTACATAAAGCAAAACTGATAAAAATAAAAATGCAAAGAGAAATGGATAGAATCACAATTATAATGAGAAATTAAGACTTTGATCAGCAGTCAATGATCAAATACACAGATAATAAAGATATTAAAATTCCAGTTTTACAGCTAGCAAGCTACATATACTTATTCCACACTCATACATATACATGTATGTTTGCACCCAACAAACAGAGAATATATATTCTTTTCAAACACTTGAGAAACACCCTCCAAAGTTGCCCACATATCAGAATACATTAGAAGTTCAGATATCATTGGGCTCTTTTACAATCAGGACATACTCACATGATATCTGTACAATCAAAAATTTATTTTAAAAAGACACATTTATATTTCCTTAGCTTGTCATAGGCTTTTAAACATATCTCATTTAATTGTCATATAAAACAAAGAAACTGGTATTAAAGTGAGGCTAGAGAGGTTCAGTCATTTATCCAAGGTTACTAAGATGACAATGGCAGTCAGAACTTGACCTCAGTTCTGCTGAATTCCAGCGCTTGGTTAGTTTTTCCTACACCATGCAGCCTTATAAAATTATTAAGAAGATTCAAGATCATCAGAGCCTTATTTTCAATTTATTCTCCAAAAACAATATTAAAATTCAATAATTAGATTTTGGTAGAAAATGGATATAGAATATTCTTAAAAGGACATTTGTATCTGAATGTGTCCTCCTGACAGTTTTACTGAAAATCATTCTCTTAAGGCTTATCCATTTTGTTTATAGGAATTTTTGCAAGTACTGTGCTTAGTGTTTTACATGCTACAGCTGTTGAAATTTCTGGGGTTTGATTTTACCAGACAACAGAATTACTTCACTATGTCTAATTCAAGAGTGAAATAAACATAACGATTCTTTCAGGCCAGTGGCATTTATTTTTCATACCCCCAGATATTGCCTGGATGGCTTAGGGGACGGGTGCACTTTGCTGAATACTCACCAGACACCGGGAACATTGCTTCACTTGGAGAGGCCAGGTCTGTTAGAGGACAACTTGAACAATTCTCTTTATGCAAATGCAAAGGACTTCACTCACCCAATTCGTATTTTCAGCATGCCACTGAATAACTCAGGGTTGTTGGAGATGATCCAGCCAATATGGATGACCAGTTCTTGCTGAATGACCGCTTCCCTCTCGTCATGGGTGTTACACTTATAATAGATGATGTTTTTAATCACTCTCGGAGACAAAGGATTAGAGATAACTTCTTCTTCATGCCCAAAGGCACCCAGAGTTACCTACGAGTGGCAGAATTTTATTGTAAAATTCTCCTAGCTACTAAAAGATAAAAATAAAAAAATTCAAGGCTCAGGATGACTGGCAGGCTGAAATTACTCTCTATAAGCTAGGGAATTAGGTAGAATAACTGTTCCTGCTATTTATTAAAATGGCTTTCAAAGCATGACTCCCACTGGAATTCAGGATGGTTCACAGTCTAGTCTAAAATATAAAGGCAGGAGAGGGTTCCAGTTAGGGGAGTGGAGGTGAGTGAATAAAAGCAGGGAAGGAATATAAATAACTATGAAGTTAAAACTATTCTGAATGACTTTAGTACTAGAAACTCCCCAGAGAAGCCAGAATAGGTTGAAGAGTTTTACTTGATTGCATAGTCTACACAATTTGGTATTTGAGAGATATGCTTTTTGATTCTTTTAGTTTCTCAGGCAGAACCTTTTGCCTTAACAACACTATAACCTTTCAAAGGCAGGTGCGAGGTCACCCAGTTCCTGTGTAGCCCTCATTTTTCCAGGCACAATGCAAGGTGCCTGGCGAGGGTTAAAATATGTGGTGACAGATCTCTCACCTGTGGAGGGGAAGGAACAGGCTGCCCACAGCCTGGGACAGGAGAGAGCACAGAGCAAAATGGTCAGGAAAACTCCGAGCAGAATGCTGCTGAAACTGGCAAGGGGAGTAGGCTGGTCTCTCTCTCTCTTCTATGCCTGGCATTCTGCTCCCAGAGGACTCTGCAGGCCGCCCTTCCCCCTGAGTACCCCTTTCCATCTCTTTTCCATGTACAATGCACAATTAGAAAAGGCAGGAAAAAAGAATAGCATATCAAAGGCCACAGAGATGAGGGGAGAGAGCAGAACATGGAGTCTATTGCCTCAATTTTGTCATGGAGTGAAAACCATGAACTGCTGGTTTACTGTATCACAAGTGGCACGAACCAGTTAGTCTGAGTGTGAATACTTTTATTAAGATGTCAGTATGTAAAGAAGAAAACAAAGAGAAGGCACATCATTGCCTCTGGAAACAATGATGACTAAGCCATGATTTCATTCCACAGAGTTTGAGGTGATCTGAACGTGCTTGGTAGAAACAGTATTACTTCAGTGCTTAGGGCGGCTTTTCAAAAATGCGCAAGTATAAACTCTGAATGCTCCATTCTCATTTCTTTTTTGTAGAGAGGTAAGATGCGGTCAAGGAATGGACTTCATGCTTCTGGTAATGAAGCTGAGCTACTGGTCTCCGAGTCTTGCCCAGCTCTGTGAGTGACTGTCACCCTGGGACACACTAGTGTGATGAGCAATGGTCCAGGCACAACCTTACGGCAGGCTATGAGGCTTCCAGGATGTGAGAGCAGGATCTCAGGACCACAGGCTGCAAGCCCCCTTTAGACATTGTGTAGAAGGGACAGGACCAACCCTAGCCCACCCTTTCTTCCAGTGCCAGGTGCTGATGACCTCGAAGATGTCCAAAAGCTTCTGAATGCTCATATGCAGTAGAGTTAACTCTTTTCAGATATGCTAACAAGGATCTAAAATCCAAGGAAAAATATCTTCTCAAAGCCTGTTTAACTTTCTTTCAGAGATGGGTTGGTCCAGGGCCAAAATACAAGACTATGGCTGGAGGTGAGAATTCTGGTGAGAAAAGGTATTTGGTAAGTTACTTCCTGTATTTTGGTCTGTTTTAATTGACAAACAGGGATAAAAATTCTACCTCTCAATAATTTGGAGAAAATAACATATATGAAGTGATTTAACTTTTTCTTAGGAGTTTTTGTATATTTTCTTTTTAATTTTTTTAAATGACAGGGTATTGCTCTATTGCCCAGGCTGGGGTGTAGTGGGTATGATCATGGCTCACTACAGCCTCGAATTCTTGGGCTCAAGCAATCCTCCTACCTCAGCTTTCCAAGATGTGGCCAAGGCATGTGCCACCAGATCCAGCTTTTCTTTCTTTTTGCAGAGATGGGGTCTTGTTATGTGCTCAGGCTGGTCTCGAACTCCTGGCCTCAACCAATCCTCCTGCCTTGGCCCCCAAAGTGTTTGGATTACAAGTGTGAGCCACCATGCCCAGCAGTAATCTTTAATTAGTACAATTATTTTTAATTATTAAATATTACAGGAAACAATAAATAGCTTATTATTCTAACATTTAAAAAGCTAAATGTGAGGATGAATGATTTTAATCTTAATGAATTAAGAGTCCTGAAATATGACCAATGGGTTGATTGATTCCACTGAAGAGCATTAAAGTACTTCATATTACTAAAGCTTATTATATCCCCAGATTAACTTTCAGGAAAACACAATAAAGCACATATAGTGCACAGAGAAGAGATAGTAAGTGGACAGGTTTTCATTCTAATCAAAGGATGATTCAGCCAGGTAAATTAGAGCTAATAGAAAACAAAACAGAAAACGAGCAGCCACACCCCACATGCACAGGCTCAATTCGACCCACATTCACCAAGTGCCTTTTCTAAGCAAGGCCCCATGCTGGGCACACTGGGATGTATACTGGACAAGACCCAGGCTCCGACCCCTGGGGGCTCACAGCCTACCATGAGGTAAGAGATACACATTCAAATGAACTGGGACAGAAGGCAGATTGTGAGAAGTGTCACAGACCTATTTTGAGAATCCAAAGGACAGAGAGACCATTGCTAACAGGAGATGACTCCATAAGGAGGAGGTGACAGAGTTGGCCTTGGTGAATGGGGAGGAGTTGGGGTTAGAGATGGCCTGCAGCGGGGGATCTGGGGAGCAGCACTGGCATGCAGAGACCCTGGCTGGGCATGAACACCATGCTTCCTAAACGGAGGAGATCTCATGTGGAGTAGAAGGGAAGATGTACCCTTCACTCTTCAACTACCTCTGCTCTGCCTATCTGAAACCTGCCTGGAGTACTTCAGTAGTTATCGGTCTGTGTTCTAAAAGAGCATCTGCATTGATCTCAAGTTAACAGAGGAGCTGAAGATCACAGCTCTAAGGTGCAGCAGGAAAAGAAAAGGCCTATTTAATATCTTTACGACTAGATTTTGCTTAGGGAAGGTGACTTTTGTAGAAATGCCTGAGCCCTTATTAATCTGTTTGTGAGAAGCCTACGACACTGAGGCCTGCCAGACTGAAAATTAAGGGTCCTACCCAGAAATCTTTGCAACTTTGACCAAATAAGTGTCTGAAAAGCAAATACTTACCTGTTTTCCCTGCACTAAAACATTAGTAATGGATGGGGCCAGGCTGTCCACTACTTTACTTAAAAGACTTGCTGCACGGCGTACAACCGACCTGGGGGCAAAGAAGAGAGCAGGCCAGATGTTCACAAATCTAAAAGATGAGGAATGCATGGGGCCCTGATTAGGTAGTCTTTAATATATACACGGTTGAATCCTCACATAATCATTTGGAGGAAATAGCCCAAGACATTGAACCTCACAGCTGAAACTTCCCAGACTGCAGGACCATTCAGAATTACGGAAGGATCCCTCAACCTCATCCCTGCCACCAAGCTGTGACAAAAACATTATTGGTGACACTATCAATTTAAAAAGCAAAAAAAGAAAACCTAATGATTACTTTGATTAGGGAGGTAGGGTGTATAGGAGAGATTAAGAGGGTATTCTAATTTTGCATTTACAAGTTCATTGCTAAGTCTGTCACTGGCATATGTGACCTTTTCATATAACCACTTTAAATCATGTTTCTTCTGGTGCCTAGATAACCAAATCTCTGTATTAGAGGACTCACTTAGTACTGAATTTTAGAAAGTGCCACAATGAATTACCAGTATTTCTTTTTCCTGATAAAGCCATCATGTTGGGGAAAGGAATTTACACTGCTATTTTTATATTACTGAAAAAGTCCTAGAACGTAGGGAGAACAGATTTTATTTTTTAAAGTACAGCACATGCAATACGTAAGACATTCTTTCCCTCAAAAGTAAAAATTCACGTGGAAGTTTTAGACAGAGAAAGTAAAATGAAAATGTAGGTTTGAAACTGGCTGCAATCTTTATGTATTTCAGGATATCCACAGAAGCTGACGTATAAAAAGCTTCTACATTCCTTAATCTCAGCATAGATGACTAACAGAAAATTAAGTCAATAACTAATAAAGTTAGTGAAACAAACACTTCCTACTTCTAGAGAAGCTTTCACCCACACACTATAAGACCAAAGGACAATGTTTAACCCTCAGAGTGCAAATAAGTCCACACATTTCAAGCAGCTTGGGTTTTCAAATTCTGTGCATGTTACCTGTTTCCCATGTACCAGAAAAGTAGTAATGTGTGGGGCTATAGAGGAAGAAAATTTCTGGGTAAATGCAGCCCCGTAGCGCACCGCCAACCTGGGTGTGTCAGTGGAAAGCCATAAAAGGGAAAATAGAGTAAATAAAACTTCCAAGAGTTCTTCCAGACATAACAGTTAGCATTCTAAATGTTTGCTACTTAATGATTTATCTGAAATGCATACAGTGTGATACATAAAGCAAGAACAGGTTTGCTAATCAAAATTAAGACTGCAGACCACATTTGAGACTTACTGGCTAAGAAAGTTTACCAGAATGATCACCTATTGGCTTGCATGTCTTACTGTACTGAGAATTTACAGTGAAAATTTGGAAAATTTTATAGGATTATTACATTATTTCTTCTGAGGAGGAATGGTATATTTACAATAAAAATAGTTGAAATATTCTAAGAGATTGTTTTGTCTAATCCCCTTATTTTAGGGATTAGAAACCTGAGGCTCATTGAGGTTAAGGGAGTTTCTTATGACATTCTTGAGACTTTTTTTAAAACATAGATAACGTGTTATTAAAAACAATGTGTGCGTGTTCACATGTATCTATATATACTACATATATCTTACTTTCAAAATTTATTAGATTCTGCTAGTAAAACTGTTAGAATTACATCAAAATGCAAAGGGCCATGCATTTAGGCATTCTTATCCCATTGTGAATTTAAACAATTTTATTTAAAATTTCATTTATTTAAACTTTCCCACTTTTTATGTTTTTTTCAGTCTCTGGGAAGAGACTACCTCTGCAGAACAAATTAGTTATTTTTCATGAAGCAATTATAATCACTGGGATTCATTCAACTTAAGTGACAAGAGAATAGCCTTCCAAGTATATTATTTTTGCTTAAGATTAGATGAATCATTGGTCTCTTTTCATGGCCTTCTATAATGGCAGAATAGGTTTCCTAAATTAAAGAACAGAACCTAAAGCACCTTGCTGGGGCAGAAGAGGTGTAGAGTAGGAAAAATTCTTAGCATATCATTCCAGTGAATACTCTTCAGGTTCAATCCCTATAGTGTCTTTGTTCTCAGAATTTTGGGTGGAGGCAGTGATGGGGAGAGACATGTTTCACAGGCACATTCTTAGAAAATGCCATAACCTTGGAGGTTAAAAGTAAAAATTAGTATGAATAACCATCTTTAAGATTAGTCAATTTTCTTTAGGCTATCGAATATGACAACACAAAAATAAAACATAGCAACAAGGACACTAATACAAACCAAAGTTTTTTGCTGCCAGCTCTTCTATAGATTCTCTCAATGTGATCAGAAACGGTACCTAGACATTGGATAATAGAGTCTTTGTTGAACAAAGCTTTTAATTAAATGCATAACATTTATTTCTCTTAAAAGAAGTACTCAAATATTCACTGTGTTTCATTAGAGTTGATACATTGATCCATTAATGTTCTGAACTGACATATTTAAATGTGTAACTCAAACATATAGAGTGTGACTATCTCCAGCACTTGATACCATTTAGTCTGAATAGATAATTTTGGTATTTTATTTCTCAAAATTCAACTGTTTCCTAATTAATATGCAATCTACACTTTTAACAAATACAAATGCGATTTTAATTTACTGCAGAAAAGAGGAAAACAGAATCTGGTAAAATAATTAGCAATTGACCAAATACTATAGACTCTGAATATACATGCCTTTTCATTTATTTGTTCAACAAAACTTTACTGAGGCCTTGTTATGTACATGAGGCTATGATCATTCCAACATATACTACAGCTCAAAAGACACCAATGGGATTCATTGTTTGGCCACTCATTTTGTCAGTAAAATCACAATGTGACAGGAAAGATCACCAAAAAGGAAACAAAGATAAAGAACAAGAGCTTTCACATTCTACTCTGAACTTTAGCCTTTTAACAGATTTGATCAAATTATATTTGGATTCTGTAGATGTGTATGATTTTCAATGTTTCACATAAGGTTTTATAGATTTAAAACATTTAAGGTCTTCTGAATATTTAAGTAAAAGATGAACATTATTCTCATTTATAAAAATGGTTTTAAAAAATCACTCCCTTAGCATTTTCATTATAAACTATTTTATATAAATTTTCTTTTATTTAAAAGCACTACTAAAACAGCCATGCTGAATTCTAGGTTTCTAATGAAATGTTTGATTTTTTGAAATCCTATTGTTTTAGCTAAAGTGCAAATTTCAATGAATGTCCTAAATATAACTGAGAATCTGCTTATACTTACAGTTTTAAGACTAATTAGAAACATGAAAGATTCATGTTTGAAATTCAAGTTTGAAATTTGCTACAAGTTCTTCGGCTTTTACCAAGCTAAGAAATTGAAAACTATTTAATTCCCATGTATAACACTCAAGAAGGTTACCTCTTAGCTACAATAATGCAAAAACTAAGTAGATCTCATTTGAATAACTATGCTTGGTTAATTACCAGAACTATATGTATTATTATTATCACGTATTTTTCAGTTCTAACCATATGAACACCCACCTCTTAAGAGAGTATTTTCAAATGAGCCAAATATTTTGAATAGCTAGACATTAAGTACTTGAACTGTATTCCATATTATTCTGTATTACAAAATGTCAGAAGTGGACCATGGTGGATAACTTGAAGATGCCTTACATAGTGACTCCACATGCAAATGTGAATTTGGGGGATAATTGGGTTTCATCCTTAATGCAGAGTGGACACAGACATAATTAGAAATGATTTATTTTTATTAACCATCTTCAGAGCACAATTCTATTAAATGCCACATTCCATTCCAAATGGCTGCTGCAGATCATGAGAGCTAATTTTTATAGACTTAACAATTCAATGTTATTCTTGAAAAATTAGAGACGATAAAATGGGCAACAGAAACTGTCAATAAACAACTATGGAATTCATCAGAGGTTAACAGTCACAGGCCGAATCCAAGCTCTAATACTATTCAGACAATCAGAGAAACAATCAAGAATCACTGCATGAAAGCCATTTAGGGGTTCATATATCACTCTCCTCTACTCTAGGGGGTATGAATGAACATTTTCCATTCAAAAGTGAAAAAAAAATGTTTAATGAAGAGGGAAATAACTTGTAACATTTTAGTGGGCATTTTATGCATATTTGATATATGTTCAAGGGTAGAGAGGCCCTGTTATTTAAAATGTTCTCCTAGACACGCACTCTTACCTTCCTTTGTGATGAAGTTGGGGCCTTCTCTTTTGAGCAGGATACCCAGCAGGATGGCTTGGCTAGCCAGACAACTGCAGCCCTGAAAATATAAATCACAATGAGGAACTAGAATGAAATGGGTACAGAAGTTACCACAGGGGGTAACTAATCACAAAACTACATGATGCAGAGAAGAAATACTTTACTATGGAACTGAGGAAAGATAAAATGTCATTGATACGATATCAAACACAAGATGATATTATACAATGATTCATATTTATCTTAGATGTCTTAGAGATAGAGGGTAGACAAGTAACAAGCTGGCTTCTTAGCGTGGTAGGATTTAATAATCAAATTTGCCAGAAAACAAGATAAGTAATTAACAGAAAATATTTTATCTACAAGCATTAATTTTGATTTTACCACTCTCTGAGAGACTTAGCTACGTCATTTAACCACTCCCTTCTTGATTCTCCTTATTGGTAAATGGGAGTCCATGTTGCTACCAAACTGTTATGAAGAGATGGATGACAGAAGGGGACTTGTTTAGAGTGTTTATTACATGTTAGGGCACTGTGCTATGTGCTTTATGCCATATTAGATCTTATTCATGTTTATTTGGATCTATACAATATCAATCAACAAGAATTTGTCATATCTGGAAGGATATATATTTGGTCTACACGCTCAAATTTGTATGGCCCAAACAAAATATCACAGTGTTTATAGCTCTACTGGGGGAATTTTGTTTCCTTGAATCAGTACTACATCCTATCCCATCCTGACTCTTCTGAAACATAAGTAACTTAGGAAAGATAAATATTCATTTTCTAAAATATTTGTATGAATGCAGTGAAAAGATTGCTTTACTCAGCGACAGCACAGACCTAAAGCAAGCATCAGACCTAAACACTGGGGCAGGGGACAAGACAGGGGCGGAGAGGGAGGAAGAGGGCATTGAAAGAGAAATCTGGAGAGCCCAAAGATAACTATCACTGGCTCAACTTCTTTAATGGCTCATATCATACTTTTATATCCAAGACAAATGTATTCATCTGCACTTCTTAAGCATTTTTAAAGATATCCATGCAAATGTTAGACCAAGAGAACAACTCCTCAGTAATTCCCTGGTGTAGACAAGTCATCCACCTCCAGATTAACTGCTACCTTCACTGAGAGGACAAAAAGACATATGGTCTGACTCTGGGAGCTTCTGCTCCAACAACCTCACTTAGGCCCATGTGGGAACTGCATCTGTCTCACATTCAGTTTTTGAAGGATTTCGTAAGTAGGTTTGTCTTTCCATTCACTAATGTTGACATCCTGCTGCTGTTCCAGTTCAGGAGCACTGGAGGTGCTGCTTTGACGTTTGACTTTTGAATGTTTGGGAGGTTCTAGTTCCTCAAAACTCTTAAATTCTGGAAGCCTAGAAATTAAAAGAAAGTGTTTCAGATTTTTTGCTTTTCTAGTGTACTTTCAAGAAACCCAAAAATGAAATAACCCAAAGGGACTTACTCTTCTGTGTCACTGATTCGTAGGAAATCAAGTTGTTCTACTACAGCTCCAGATATTAGTGTCTGAAACGTGATCAAAAAAAGATTAGAAACTCTTAGATACATCAAGCCATACTCTTATGGCCTGTGCACATACCTTTCTGTAATTAAGTAATACTTCAAAAAAACTGCTCAAAAATACATACAGTTCTGAAGTAATTTCTTAAATGAGCATTCTAAAATCACTCAGGTTTCCACACACACAAAAGAAGCCTAAAGTAGAATATACACATTAAGTTACAAGTTTATGAGTCATCATAAATAGGTCAACATGAGACGAACTCTCTGTTCTTAGAATTGCAGGCATTTATTTTTAAGCTGGAATTAAAATAATTCAGTACCCATTAAAATGTCAAAAAGTAAAATTTCTAAATTAGAAAAAACATAAAATACTACAATTGCTTTGGGAAAAGATGTGAAATCGGGCTTTGGATTCTGCTACTGTGATGTATTTTTGGGTCATCCAATGATAGGATACCACAAAGGCTTCATTTTTTTCAGGAACATGAAGGTACTGGTTATCCAGGCCAGTGCTTCTCTACATTCTGGTATATGGCTACCCATATTTATTTGGCTTTTTTATTTTGCATTAGTTTCTGATTATAGCTTGAACAAACTAAATGAATCTGAACCTAAAACATTGTTCACGGTGAACAGTATGAACAGCATAAATGAATGATAAACCTACAATGATTTTTAGCATTATGTGTCACTTCTAATTATCTGATGAATTATCAGAGAAAACTGAGAAATGTACTTATAAAAAGCAAGCTATAAATTATTACTTAAAAATAAGGCAATATTTATTACATACTTAGGCAATATTTGTAACATATTATTTCCTCTGTGTTCTCACTGTTCATCTCAAATGTGAAGAAACAGGACAAGAAAAACACAGTTGCTTTTGTTGGCTAACTAGCCAGAGTAGTAGTGCCTTCTTCTTAGTGGAAACTCATAAACAAAGTAGATCAACAAATGCCCATTTACAGAAGGTAGGATGGACATATTAATAGCAATCATAATAAAGCTTCCTTGAGTCCGAGTGAGGAAGGCTGAATATGGAGTTGATCTGCACATTTTTACTAGCCTGGCTATAGTCAGGTGACTCTTGAACAGTAAGTTCCCTAAAAGCAGGGTCTGTGCCTAGGCAGAGGGGACTGCCAAGCACAATAGAGGTGCTCTGAGTGGCATTTCCTCATATACAGGCTAGCATGTATATATTTTGCTCTTTAGTTAAATAATTTATTAGACAAATTTTACTGTAACCCTACTAGGTACTATGTTAGGTACTGAGGATACAGCATGAACAAAATACATAGCATTCTTGCCTTCTTGAAACTGATCTTATAGGTATGTGCAGGTGATAGACAATAAAAAAGCACACACTTACACACACATATACACATGTACACACACACACATGCACACACAGAGTCACGTATCACTTAATTACCGAGATACATTCTGAGAAATGTATTGTTAGGCAATCTCATTGTTGTGTGAACATCCACAGAGCATACTTACACAAACCTAGGTGGTACAGCCTACTAAGCACTAAGCCATGTGGCATAACCTATTGCTCTTAGGCTACAAACATGTACAAACATGTACTGAATACTGTAGGCAACTGTAACATGATGGTAAGCATTTGTGTATCTAAACATAGCAAAGGTACAGTAAAAATACAGTATTAAAATCTTATGAGACCTCCATTGTATATGTGGTCCATCATTGATTAAAACATCATTATGTGGCATATGACTCTGTGTGTATAATAATTATTAAAACATATACTACATATATGTATTTATTATGTCAGATGGTTTTAAGTGCAAAGTAGAAATAAGAAAGGTAGGGGATAGGAAGTACCAGGGCAGGGGAGTAGGATGAGGGTTGTTAGCCATTTCATATAGGTGATCGGAGTAAAAGGTAATCAGAAACTGAAGAAAGGACTAGAGTCAATGATACAGAGCTGAGGGAAGAGTGTACAGGGTTGAGAGTGGCAAGTGTAAAGGTCCTGAGGCAGTAGCAGGCTTAGTGTCTTTGAGAGCAGTAAGGAGGAAAGTGTGGTTGAAATAAGGGGCAGCTGGTAGGAGATGAAATCAGAGATGTAGGTCCAGACCATGGAGAGCACATACACCAGTTGAAGAACTTTGGTTTCTACTTCGTGTGAGAGAGGAAGTCACTGGAGGCTTATGATATATGACATAATCTGACTATGACCAGGTAGAACATAAACAGGCTGTCTTATGTCTAGTTGGAATTTAGGAGATGACTGTAAAAACCTAGGTGAGAGATAATGGGAGCCTGGACCATGATGGTAGCACGAAAGGTGAAGAGAAGTGGTTAGATTCTGGATACAATCTGAGGATAGAGACAACAGGATTTAATAATAAATTATAACACAGGGTATGAGAGAAATAGAGTCAAGAATTACTTAATTCTTAAAGTTGATAGCTAATACTAGAAACAGAAAAAAATTATATTCAACAATTTCCATTTTATTAGCCTACTTACCCATATATTCTAATTCATCCCATAAAATAAATGTTTACTCTAAGTTAATAGGCAAATGCTAAATTCCATTAATAATCTCTAGGGCTTTTGATTTTAAAAAATTCAGTTGGTTGCAGAAGCTCATATATTAATATTGGAAAAAGGCATACTTAATAAATATTCTAGGCACTGGTATTCTATTTCTGATGGTAATTAAATAATATTGTATGTGTCAAATGCAATATAATATTTAAAACACTCAATTATATTCCAACAGACCATCCTACCTAAGATTACATTCCTTCCCATAACTCTCCCAGCCTACCTGTGTTTTCTGTTGGGCTTTCCCCACTAGAATTTAAGTCCCATGTGGTCAGAAACCTTGTATATCATATTCACCACTATGTCCCCAGTGCTTACAGTTGGAATACAATAAACATTTGTTGAATCAATGAGCCAATATTTAAATATTTCCCACAGAGGACAGTAGTGAGGAGGAGTACTCTGGGGATGCAGAAATGAGTGAAACTTAGGCTGAAAAAGATTACAAACCACAGAGCGAAGCAGGCAGAAGAAACTAGCTACACATAAAATGAAAGAAGAGCTACAGCAAACATTCAAGCAAAATGTCATAGAAGCACAACGAAAGGAGAAATTAATTCCAGTCCTGGAGGTTTCACTAAGGAGGAAACATTCACCTAAGCTGTAACATTAAAGTATGACATAGAAAGAAAAAAAAAGAAAAAGTCAACTCCAAAATACCACAATAGCATGTACCACAAAAACTCCAATTACATTCAGAGATTTGGAAGCAGTACATTTGGGGAATGGAAAGCACGGCTAGGAACAGACTGCATAGAGAGATGGGTAATGGGGCTAGGAAAGAATGCTAGGATCCTAATAATGAGAGAAACTGTGGATCAGGGAATAAGGAAATTTGAAAGGATCTAAAATAAAACCCAAGAGGAGCATGTAGACGCCATTTTCATTTATCACCTTAATAAAAAAAATGAAGGCTGGAGTGTGGGGGGAATGAAGAACTATTGTTTAGGAGTATAGAGTTTGAGTTTTGCAAGATGAAAAGAGTTCTAGAGATTGCATAACAATTAACGTACTTAACACTACTAAACTGGACACTTAAAAATAATTAAGATGGCAAATTTTATGTTATGTATGTTTTACCACAATTTTAAAAGAGATGACAAAGTACATATTTAAATTCAGAAGATCTTCAAAAATACTGTTGACATTTTGGGTTACTAATGACTGCAAGTCTAAGAAAACTTATATACTTAACATTTTGCTTTTGATAAAATATTTTTAATTTAAATAAAAGAAGGAAAAAATAAAAACACAAATGGTGAACTTCCATTCACATTTTTTTAAAATATAAAACTCTTTGAATCATGACAAAACTACTGACCTCTTTCTCCTATAATTTCTGAAACACACCTAAAAATGGGAAAATGAGATAGGTAGTGAAGCAGACGTTAAACTCTGCTGCTGAAAAGAAAGTGATGAAAGTTCAGGTGCTTGAATATAAAAAGGAGTGAACTAGGAATGGGAAGCCATGTACGCAGCTCTAATTTCTTAAGCATATTGATTTATTCAAAAGTCCATGTCTGATAACTCTAATAGCTAAAGCAATGTAAGTCTACTTCTATTGTCTGTGTTTCCTCATGGCTCTCTGTTGTTTGATCACTCCTAGTAAGCCTAAGTTTTGAATGACAGACAGACATTGTACATATTTGTGGAAATACTTTGAGGTTCTGGATAATGTTATCTACCACTCTTTGTGAGAAGTGAACTATTTCTGATTCCCTTTTATTCAAAGGTATAGTTTTTCAAGAGGGTCATCTGAAAGTCTGGAGTATTTATCAAAATTCCTCTTCCCTGAACTCTAATTTTTGTCCCTTAACCATATGAAATTGCCAAAAGTTCTACTCCACTTAAATGACCATGATTATAATAAACCAGTATGCTAATTTAGGAGGTACTCACATTTTTTAATAGTCCTTTCATCCAAGAATATGTTATAGCCAATTATTTATTCAAATCTTATATTTCTCATCAAAATTATTTAGGTCTTTTTTTTTCATGTAGGTCCACATATTTCTTAAAAGGAATAGAAAAATGCCTAAGTAGATCCTGGAATGGGAGGGACATTTAAATATGAAATCAAAAGTAGATTTCTGGTTAACATGACCAAGACATATCTTTAACTCCTGTTTTTCCTAAAATCCCTAAAATGATAGTGGAAAAAAAGGTTTAAGGTATAAACCTACTAAGGTATAAATCTATTAGGACAAAGAGAACAGGAAAGAGCCTCAGGATCCTGTGACTCAGACACTGATGAGATTCACAGACAATCCACATAGGAAGACTGAGTCCAAAAGTTCCTTTCCATTCACCAAACACTTAGGAATTTATTATCTGCTTCTAGCTCTCTGATTTTTGAGAAACCAAAGGCTTTTTCTCTGGTTAAAAACACTGTACTCAAGAGTATAAGGCACAGCAGAGAGCAGCAGCTACAAGGATTAAACAGTGGATTTGGTTGGAGGCTACATACTTCACAGTGGGATCCCTCGTTCCCTTCCTCCACCCTGCTCTCAGAACAGGGAAACAAAGTGTATGTTCTTTGGCCATGAGGTTAGATATTTACTTTAGGGGTAGACTGAAAAGCCCTAGAGAAAATAATTCCAGATATTAGCATCTGAGGCTTTCTACAACAAAAGGAGCTTTTGCCATCAGATCACCTTAAGTGAATTCATCAAGAATCTTTCTCCTACCCAGCCAACAAACGTTAAAAAAAAAAAAAAAAAAAAAGCTCAATATCACTAAACATCAGAGTAATGGAAATCAAAGCCACAATGAGGTTGGGCACAGTGGCTTATGCCTGTAATCCTAGCACATCGAGAGGCAGAGGCAGGAGGATCACTTGAGCCCAGGAGTTTGAGACCAGTTGGGGCAACATAGCAAGACCCCGTTTCTGCAAATTAGTTGGGCATGGTGGCACGTACCTGTTGTCTCAGCTACTTGGGAAGGTGAGGTGGGAGGATCCCTTGAGCCTGGGTGATTGAGGGAGAAGTGAGCTGTGCACTCTACTGCAGTCCGGCCTTAGAGGACAGAGTGAGACCCCGTCTCTCAAACAAACAAACAAAAGAAACAAAGAAAACAACCTACAACGAGATACCATCTCACACCAATCAGAATGGCTAGTATTAAAAAGTCAAAAAACAACAGATGCTAGTGAGTCTGTAGAGAAAAGGAATGCTTATACACTGTTGGTGGGAATGTAAATTAGTTTAGCCACTGAGGAAAACAGTTCGGAGATTTCTCAGAGAACTTAAAACAGAACTGCCATTCAACCCAGCAATCCCATTACCTGGTACGTATCAAAAAACAAAAAGACTACTAGAAGCGGGAGGGAGGAAGGAAGGAGGGCAAGAATTGAAAAACTATTGGAGACTACGCTTAGAACCTGGATGATGGGACCATTCACACCCCAAACCTCAGCATCATGCAATTTACCTAAATATCCCCTTGAATTAAAAATAAAAGTTGAAATCACAAAGAAAAAAAAAAGAATCTTGTGTACCCAAGCAGAGAGCTTCCTATAAACTTTTTACTCCTTCACTCTTCAAAATGAATAAATAGCTAAAGAATACCAAACATCTGACAAATGCCTCCAACATGAAAGACTGAGGGGAAAAAACCTAAGAGAATGCAGAGCAAAAGAAAATTAAAACAAATGACAAAAACAAAAAAAAAACCATAATCTCTAGTTTATATCCTCAGAAAAGTAAGACAAAATGTGACATCCATGAAACATCCATAGGACAGGACACTATGAAAAATGAAATTTTAAAACATGATAGCCAACACGCAAAACTCAATAGAAGAATTGTAAGATAGAATCAAAGAAATTGCCCCAGGAGGCATTACAGAAAGACAAAGCAACAGAAAATATTAAAAAAAAAGATAAATGCTTAGGTAAAAATCAACCACGTATGCAAAATACAATCACCAGTGAATGAGTATGTAAACATGCCATTTATAACACTACCTAAGTCTTTCTTTATAAACTTTCCTCTTTCCTATTCAATATTGAGCACCAACTATGTGAAAGACCCCATGGAATAACCATAATTATCTTATAGGTATAAAGTATAGAAGTCTCTTTAATAGACCGCAATCTTAGTAGTTTAAGTTAAAGGTCTCAAAAGCATGGTGAAGAACAGAAGTGTATTTGTGGTCCGGATGACTTTGCAGAGCTGCCCTTAAAGTCTGATGAGACCTCAAAGCCCAGTGACCTGGAAAGAAGGAAGGCTATTCCAGGCAGAGAAAATGGTATGAGCAGAGGGACAGATCCCACGAAATTCGAAACACAGTAATTAATTTGTATTGGCTGAAGCACAAAGGTGTTTAGTAGAAGAGAACTGGCAATAGAGAAGCTGTTAGGACCAGCAGTGAACCAAAGAGTATTTCTGTAATTTAGGAGCTGTGAAGTTAATGCTGTGAAGTTCTGAATGGAACAAGGGTTATTCCCAGGTTGGATGTTACTGTAGAGCAGGGAAAAGAGCACTGGACCAACAGTCAGCCAACTTGCCCCTAAAAGCCCAAGGTTATAAGGCAGGTCACTTCATCACTATGGACCTAGCTTTTAGAGATGAGCTACTGACATCTAAAATTCTGCACAGGAAATTGCTGCAAGTGCTCAAGCATCTGACTTGGTGGGATCAGATAAACTGGAAAAGTAACAATAGGAATAGGAAGATAGGTAGATAATAAAATCTTAAGAAAAAAACCTTAAATAGAACATATATTAAGGAATATAGCTGTATTGTAGATTCAACGTCCAGAAAATAGAAGCATACTGAAAATCAAAAGGCTACCTGTAGACGATCAACATGAACTTTGACTCCTCCAATTATTCCTTTTTTAAGGGCTGCCAGCATATCTAATATGGGGTTGAATCGGCTACCTCTAAAAAATATGAATAAAATATACAGATTAACAAAAGAATGGTAAATTAATAATCTAAGTGTCCCTTACATATAGAAAGTATTCTACCACATAATAAGAAGTACACAAAAAAATCCAAGGATGCCTTTCTTCCAAAGGGCTCACTATGTTCATGGCAGTGAGACATAAGACACCTTACCGCTTTTATCAACCTACCTTATATTGTCTTCTCGGATGAGAACAAGGAAAAGTGGACGTCCATGCATTTTCCAATATTGT
Organism: Saimiri boliviensis; assembly: GCF_048565385.1. NCBI lineage: Eukaryota > Metazoa > Chordata > Mammalia > Primates > Cebidae > Saimiri > Saimiri boliviensis. The sequence continues at coordinate 124,664,030 of NC_133449.1, forward strand.
TTAATGAACTGCAGTGCATTCTGTCAAAACAGAATGAGGTAGGATGTAATGGCACAGTATCTAAGATGAACAGGATGTTTAACCATGAGTGCCAAAGAGCCAACAAAATTCTTATGTAGCAAGACAGTTCACAATCCAACCCTGAATGATTTAGACTACTTAGGGGTACGCGTGCTCTAGCAGGTTCTCTGGGTACATGCAAGTTATGCTGAACACCACTTTGAGTTCAATGGTTTCAAACTTTGTTCTTAAAAGTAACCACACTACATTGGTTTTAATGGGTTTTTTCCCTCTTTTTTTTAAACAAAAATTTAATCTATTTATTTGTTTTGTTTGTTTAAAGACTGCCAAGGCTGGTCTAGAACTCCTGCGCTCAAATGATCCACCTGCATCAGCCTCCCAAAGTGCTGGGATCACAGGTATGAGCCAATGCACCTGGCCTCCTTTCTTTTTAAAGCCTAAAAAATACAGTTCAAGAGTGGCCTCAGGGAGAACAATTGTGCCAGCCATCCAGAAGATTAACTCACTTCATATTACTGGGGATTTATCTTATAGCAGGTAGAGGAGACTGGACTGAATCTATACAGACCATTAGCAATGTAGGAGTTCTTTGTTTGACCAAATATCTATCTACCTATCTGTCAATCAATCAATCAATCAATCATCTCAAATACTTACATATCATCATCATCATCATCATCACTATTATCATTACATCAAAGACTTAGATAGTATGCCATATATGCAGGAACTATTCTTAGTACTTTATATATATTAACTCATTTAATCCTCAAAACAGCCCTTAATTATTATTCAGTTTTACGGATGGAAAAACAGAGTCACAGAGGAGTTAAGTAACTTGCCCAAGAACACATAGCTGGCAAGTGGCAGAGCCAAGATTTTAACAAATACAGTCTGGCTCCAAGTTTCATGCTTTGAATCATGATTCTAACCTTCTCTACTCTGCAAGTAGAAAGGGGAGTGGCAATTTTAACTCATGGAGTTATGAGTTAGTTGAGGTTCTACTGGATATTTTTCACAAATAAAATTATTTTGCTAATTCACCTGTTGTTCAAAAAGAGATAAACTGTCTCATGAACATATTTTTCAAAATAGGTCCCCCTGTTTTTCTGAATTGTATTTTTTCATTTTATTTGTAGAAAGGCACAATGAGCAGTCACACAACTGCATATAAGACAGAGGTCATCTATTATTCCAATGCTGCAAGTAATTTACACTTCTCCAAAACTACGCAGCTGGTTTTGCGGTCATACTTTACACTGTGTTAACCTAGGGTCACAGTTTACTCCTTGGAGTATTCAGTATAGAACATGTGATAAAATCAGTGGAAACAAAGTCATTCCATTTTTTAAGAAAGGTGTTCTGAGGCTACCTTTATGTCATCTATCAGCAGCAAAACATCTTGAGACATGTAGAAATCACTTAGGTCGAAGATAATCGGGTAACAAACCACAGTCTTTCCTAGAATGCGATAAATCTGTAAGGGAAAAAGTTTTAAAACAAATTAACTAAAAAACATACCAAAGGCAAAGATACAATACTGTAAGTCCCAACAGAAATAAAACCTGATGTTTAATTCTGAATAAGCACATAAATTAATAGCTTGTGAAATTTACATATTTAAAAAAATTTAAAGTTTCTTGATTGAAGCAGTATACTAATAAACTTATAGTCTACCTCTAATATGATGAAAAAAGTCCGTGTTTGAGTAAATATTGTTATAATCAGGTATTTTACAAAGCTTAGAAATAATATATTTGGCAGTGAAGTGCTCCTTTATTTCTATGAGACTTCCATGATATGATGCAAAATACGATTTACTTGCAGAAAATAATACTTCAGATAAGTAGTGTGAGTACATAATGAAAATGAAAAAGGATACACAGCAGGTCAAACACCATTTCAGCATGTGTTATTAGAATCCCAAAGTTTTTTTTTTTGAGGACATTTCATGAGCACCTTTGATGTACCAAGGCAGCCAATGGGCCTATCTGGCCTTCCGGAGAGTCCTAACTTTTCATTGATACCCAGGTAGAAATAAGCCTGTAAGACACAAGTTTATAAATTAGAGTCAGATAAGTTGGTAAATTAGAGTCAGGTAAGAGTCCATGTCACTTTCTTCCCCTGAGTATTGCCCTGTTGGTTTCTAATCTTTTCAGAGAAAAAGAAGCTAGGGAACCCTAATCCAAAAACTTGTGGTTAGACAAGCTAGCCAAAAATGTCAACCTAGGTTTTGTATAACTGAGATATCTGAGAGCAAAAGTTTTACAGATCTACTTAGCAACATTCTTAAATTTTATATTGTTCTTACACTATTATAAATGTACAACTTGCATTGCTCTGACTCACAAAAGAACACAAAGAGGCTAATGCTTCCTGTATCGTTAAAAAAATCTAGTTGTTTAACATTTTAAAAACTAGGGCCATAATCTCCTACTAAATTTCTACCTTCAAATATTTCTCACCTAAATGAAAATGTCTTCATTGATTTTTTCTGATTATATAAATTTTATGAAAATTAAAACCATATATTCAAAGTGAATGTTCCTGTTTATTTCCACAATCCCTTTTGCAACAACTATTTCTCTGGTGTATGCTGAAAGGGGTAGTTTATTGTGAATCCCTAAGAGGCACCAAGAGTATAGATAGGGTTAAAGACTCTTAAAAGTATGTCAATAAATATATGCTCATATTATACACATGCCAATATGTGTCTATATTTATAGAAATGGGTTCATATAACATATTCTGTGTCCCATTTTTTAAACTTAATATTGTAGTATTCAAGATGTTAAAATCTATGCATTTTTCTGTATATTTCTGTATATTTCAATGTTGAAATGATTGAAGATATATTAAAACTGAGGGGGAAAAGTCTGCAGAGGTATTAGAAAACAGGAAAGGATGCCAGAGTGGAGCAGAAACTTCTAGAATTTCTACAAGGTTAAAAACAGTCTTTGAATGAATTAGAAGTTAATGTCAGAGCTGAGCACTTAATCTAATCAATAAGCCCCTTTTACCCTTTTTAACTCGTATCTCCTGTTAAAGGTAGCTTCCAATTTTTTGTTATTTTAAAAATAATTCAATAAACATCTTTGAACAGTGTGTTATTATATCTGCACTATAATTTCCTAGACTTGCTGGATCAAAGAGAATACATCCTGTTTGAAATATAATGTGAGGTTGGTCACCCTCTAGAAATAATGTACTAAGTTACATTGGTATTAACTGTGTACAGGCCTTGCCACCCTCTTGGGTCAAAATAATACTTCGTTTTAAACTACTGTATTCATATATTTTGTGGCTCAGCATTTTCTGATATAGTTAATGACTATTTGCATGTTGTATAAATTTTTTCATTTGTTTCCTTTTCTAAGTGGAATTTAGCATTCTTTTTATTTTAATAAATCCTGATATATTAAGAATATTGTCTCTTAAATCAAATACTTTGCCCAGTTTGCTCCTTTTCAGTGTTAAGAAATGTAAGAATGACTGCACAGTAGGTGGAATCTCATTTCAACATGTAATATTTCAATATAAACATTTTTCTACTAGGAAATTTCACAAGCACCTTTGATATGCCAGGCTGTTTGCTATATTTAGTTATACAGTATTTGTCAATCATTTCCTCAATGGCTTTTTGGCACTGGTATCATTCTAAAAATGGACTTCCCTTCCCAACAGCTAAAAAATATTTTCCTATTTTTTTCTTCTAGTGCTTTTATATTTAAATAATTTAAAAAGTTTTAATTTTTGATCTGTCTGCAATTTATTTTTACATTTAAAGAGAGAAATAAATCTAACCTATATATTCCTAAATGGAAAATCAAACCAACTATCTCTATACAATCTACAGATTGTGATACAGATTTCAAATAACAACTTCATCGTATACAAAATTAGTGGTGTTGCCAGAGCTCTCTGTTCACTGCCATAGTGCACACATCTATGTGAGAGTTGGTTCTGTATCTCTTTCTTCTTTTGAATTGTACATTCCTGTAGAACAGCAGCCCAAGTTGGCACTGTGCCTAGCATGTAGCTGGTACTTAGGAAATACTTGATAGATGAATGAGGGAGCAACTGAATGTTCTCCTGAACCACATGTGCTGTGAATATTGATTCTAGAATAGCAGTGGTTTTAGACAAAGTCAACTGGCCAGAAATCGTGCTTTATAAGCATTATGTTGCATAGCTGCACTGAAACCATAGCACATAACACTAGATATAGCCCCCTTTCCCTTACATATTAATAGTTTCAAATTTTCAGAAATAAATGAATAGTAAAATGTGTTGATCTAGGTGGGTTTCCTTTAAATACTACTCTATTACAGTACAAGGATCTGTAACAGTTTATTTAGTGCTCCCTACATTCCAGGGTGAATATAACACTGCCTCCATGTTGTGCACATTCATATCATTTAATGCACCGAAAGACACAGTAGTGACCAAACTACCCAGAAATACAGACGTACTTCCTACTAGGTCTGTACCATAGAGTAGAATTCTGTATTCAGACCCCCATGAAGCAAATCACACTATAGTCTTCACATCATGAATATTAACCACATGCTGCATAAAAGCCCTGCTCTCAGCTGTCTGCCCTCACATCCTCTTCAGTGGGCTGAGGGAGGGAGCGGCTTCTCAGAAGAAAGGGAACAATCGCTGGAATAAGAATATGTGCATCAGCTAAGATTTGAGGGAGCACCTTTACTTTTAAAAGGCAGACTTATAAGGACTGGAATAGTAGGCAATATATCTTAGAGGATGAATTCCAAAGAGTAGCTACTGGAACCACAGACTGAAAAACAATCTTCCATCTCAACACATGCACTGGAAGGTTGGCTCTTGCTCACAAGTTTGTCTTTTTAGCCACACTACACCAAAATTGTAAGTCATTTGTCAACAACATTTTTAAAACAACAAGATACAAAATGAGCCAGGAACTGCTGTAAGTCTTAGTTGCTCTATAACAGAATGCCTTCTACTGCCTCTGATTCCACAAGCACTTTGTATGAACATCTATTATAACAATTATCAAAGTGAACTGTAATTAACTGTTTTTTTCCTGCCAAACCAGTAAACTCAGAGGTCACTGAGAACAGGGAGAAAGTCATTTCATCTGAGTGTTCTACACAGTGCTCTGCATATAGCATGTGTTTGCTGCTGAATGAAAGAATACCACATTCAAGTCATTTGCTCACCATGTTAGCCTTTTAAATCTTGACTGCATGTTGAATGCTAGGATACAAACTCACCTACTATTAAAATAAGTTGCTAATTATTAATTACACTAAAAAAGCAGATTTGGGTTATAAGAGTATGTTTATCAAAGAATAAGCTTTGTTGGCATTCTCTAGAGCTTTCAGTGGGAGAATATAGAAGTGTATTAGCAGCAACAGCCTGCCGCTGAATACGAACAGCACAGCGCGAGAGCCTTAGATTTTAGCATCCTTTTCTCTCCTTCCACGTTGTCTTCTCGCCTTGCCTTGTACCATCATTTCAATCTGGGCATGAGTTTAAACTGTTACCTACTCTAGGGATCCTTGTATTTTCAGCTTATCTCTTGGTGGGGTGGTGGTGGTTAAATTTATTAAAGAAGGTGGAAGGACTCTCCAAGAGCTGGTGCCCTTGGTGACCTGACACCCAGGTTCTAGTTTGTGTTGCCTAATATCAAGAACCAGCCCTGATACCCAGCAATGAAGTCCTGCATTTTCCCATGTAACATGTACCTCTCTTCTCTAAGCCTTTATTCTTCTGTTACAGCATCAAGACTTTGACTACAACCATTTATATTAACCTAATACACTTAATCATGTCCACTTGAGATATACTGTTAGAAAGACTTCTACCAGACACTGAACAGTTTGTTCTTACATTGTTTTTTTACAAATAGTAAATAAAAATGGCAGTTTATAAATAAGTAGTGGGTGGGAGTCAACAATGTCCTGTCTCTAATGAGCAAGAATATTCACAAGCTTAGGCAATAATGGATCCATCTGCAGAGCACTGCATGCAAAAGGCCTCAAATGTTACCTTTTAATTCCAACCCAAACAGGTATGGAACTACATCAATGAAATACAGATGTTACTTTTACTTCATAATTGCTTTGAGATCCAGCAAAACAAAGGGGTAGCAATTACTTCAGACACCATATGTGGCAAGTAAGGCAAGAGAAAAAAAGGAAAGTTGTGAATATCAAAAATATTTAGGTATGAGAAGGTGGGTTTTTTTTTTTTTTTTTGACAAACCTTCTCATACCTAAACATTTTGTGATAATCAAAGAGGAAAAAAAATCAAAGAAAAAAGAGGAAAAAGTCAAATCAATATGTAAGAATATATTTTGATAAAAGAGGAAAAAAGCAAATCAAAATTTAAGAATAATTTTATACCTATTAAAATTAAGACTAACTTGTAATTTAACTGCTCAGCCTAAGTTAGCAATAGAGTTTAGAAAGAAGTAGAAATCAATAATACCTATAAACATAATGTACACAGACACACACACAGAGTGCAAATTTGTTTTAGTAACAGTGTCCATTTAAAGTGGGCTTCTCAATTTCATTAGAAGCTTTCGGATTACTGGTTCTATCTCAGAGTCAGATTTTAACTGTGTGACTTGTCTGTAAACTAAGTCCAACCATAAAGCCCTAGTACCTCTACAAGGCAAGAAAAGAAAGGCAGAATCACTCACTTTCACAAGCTCCTGCTGAGGCCATATCTGAATGGGTTCTACTTGTTGAGGAGTTTGAGTTTGAATACCATATGTGTTCAGAAAAACTTGAAGTCTAAAGAACATAGGGAAAAAAAGAGAGACGTTTTTAGACAATGCATTGACAGTTTAGGAAGCAGTGAAGGAGGAAGATAAAAGGGAACATGTTAACTTGGAGGACATTACTAATTTATTAGTATTAGCAATTTGCCATCTGCACTAGACTTCAGAGGCTCTTATGGATTCTCCATGAAGCATCAGATGGAAACATTAGGGGCTGGCAAGGAGAGTAAGCACTAATTTCAGTAATCCCCATGTGTTTGCATGAATTTCTCAAAACTATAACCCAGGCAACATGGCACGGGTCAAAGTCTTTAATATTTACTTTAACTAAAACAAAATTATTTTTAAACATGAAAAGAATGATATGGTGGCCATTTAAAGTGGCATTAATGATATCCTTGAAACCCTGTAAAGGAGTTTCTGAAGTTAATCTCTTCTACCATGCTCGATATTGTAAGCATAAAGCAATCATTTCCTCTCCCCTCCCCACAAAAAAAAAAAAAAAAAAAAAAAAAACCTACCATCCATTTGGATTTCTTACCTTTGGCTTTCTGCTATAAGTGCCACGTGAACTACCAAATCATTTTCCAGTGGGCCCTGTAACGCAGAATAAGGGAGGGGGAAACATTTTAAAAGATCTGGTCATCATCAGCTACAATGAGAATCAAGGACAATATTAACCATCTCTAAGCAGTTCATTAAAATGATGGACATCAGCTGGCTCTCAACGGCCACCTTTCATTCCTTGCTCGCTACTGCCTACTAATCAATTTGATTGTGTAGACAGAGTAATGGAACACCAAGGAATGGAAAGCCATAAACCTCATCACTATCACAGGGACTAGCCTGTCAGGGCTATTTTGAATGATGCACAAGAGTAGTTTGGGGACTGAGAGTCATTTTCCATCATTTAATTCTAAAGGAAAGAGGAGGAACTAAAAATAAAAACCCAATTTATGTATTCTCTGTAAAAAAAAAGAGATCGTGAGTTAAAATTGTTCATTTGACATCTTAACCATATATAAGGTTATTCCCTTTCTTGTTAGCCAATTTTCCTTTGGCACCTTATACATCAAAAGAGCTTTATTCTAATTTGTGATTCCTATAATAGAGCATGAACTACCCAGTTAACTATATAATTAACATTATGTTCATTAAATACAAGCTGTTGGACTTAATAGTTCTAATCAAAGATAGTGTTAGATATTTGCTAATCATTTTTTGTGTGATAAAGATTCACTATAACATGTATTATACATTGTTAAATTGAACCCAATTTTGAACCTGCATATAATTAACAGAGAACATTAGGAGCACCGACGAATTACAGTATTCCAGAGCTCTGAAAATACTGACGAGACATAACTCTTTTATAGTAATGAATTCAACATTCCAAATAATATGCTGTAAAACATTTGATTTATCATTAATCAGTTCCTCTCTATGGTATTCAATATGCCACTGAAATTTATGTATGATGGAAGGCAAGAAACACCAGCATACATATATCAGCAGTAAATACCATACAATCAAAGGGATGGTTCCCAGAATCATCGTGAAAGTGCCATTTCAGGCAGACTTTCATGTGATTTAAATGAATGTGTAAGAGAAAATGTGATTTAACAATCCAACAAAAACCAATACCCATTTAAAATGTGATAAATTCTGTTTTTAACTTGATAAAGACCTTACAATTAAATGTTTCTCAAAAGGATGAGAAAAAACTTAACTTTTCAAAGCCTTATCAAGATTTCTAACAACAAATGAAAAAATTAAGACTTATTTCTCTTGGATGAAATCTCTAGTATTTACTTCTTCAAAAGGATGAGTGATCTTAAAATATGCCATTATGTATAATCTTCAGGACAGTTATGGGATTCTTAAATAAAAAGCAAATGAAAACACATGAGAATACAGATGATATTTTAATAACAATAAATAAGGCAGTTTATAGATTGTAATTGGCAAACTGGAATCTTCTTTTTAAATCACAGGCCTGTTTAGGATACTGTTTCCACTTGTATGACAGAGTACTCAGATCTAAAACGGCCACTACACATGTTGAATCATACTGAGCATCATAGGGACTATTCGATGGCTGAAGAGCTCTTTCATTGTAAAAACTAAGGCCAGGCGTGGTGGCTTAAGCCTGTAATCCCAGTACTTTGGGAAGCCAAGGCAGGCGGATCATGAGGTCAAGAGATCAAGACCATCCTGGCCAACATGGTGAAACCCTGTCTCTACTAAAAACACAAAAATTAGCTGGGTGTGGTGGTGTGCACCTGTAGTCCCAGCTACTCGGGAGGCTGAGGCAGGAGAATTGCTTGAACCCAGGAGGCAGAGGTTGCAGTGAGTCATGATTGTGCCGCTGCACTCCAGTCTGGCGCCTAGTGTATCTTGAATGCTGTTTTCTTTGCATTGCTATAGCAACATTCAGGATTTAAAAGTGGTAACAACTGTGAACACTTTATATAACCATACTCCACATACCAGGAACTGTATAAGTGCTTTATCAAACTATTATCCCATTTTACAGGTTAAAAAATGAGGCATAGAAAATTTAAGCAATTTATCCAAGGACACAGACCTAGCAGAACTAGAATTCAGACCCAGGCAGTATGACTGCAGATTTTGTGCTCATAATCACTCATTTACCCTGCCTCTCAAAGAGCAGAAAGAGGACAGACTTTAGATTGAAAGACCTACACACAAGTCCTATCTTGTCACTTCCTCCAGCAATGATCCTGTTCATCTGATAGATGCCTTAGCTTACTATGGCAAAAGCGGACGTGACGCAGAAAGCTGAGGAAGCTTATTGCAGTGGTTATCAAGTGCACTGTGTACAGTTATCTGGTATGTTCTCTCCTCTAGGTTGTAGAATGAATGCCTTCCGGTCACACAGGTCTCAACCACCATCCCTTCTGCATAGGCCCTCTCTCTCCACCATGGCCGAAGTCACTCTCCTCCAGCATCTCCAGACCCAGTCTACCACTTTACCTTATTTTGCCCTTCTCATAGTACCTGTCCGATACAGAAAATATATCACTTATTGTTACTCATTCCCTTTAGAAAGTAACTCCCTATGGGCAGGGAACTTGATCTAGCTGGTCTACTGCTACCTACCCATGTGTGGAACATAGTAGGCATCCTTACTATTTATTTGATGAATGACTGCCCAGGCAAGTTTCTCAATTCTTTGCTTATGTGTAAAAGGGAAAAAATATTTACAGTGCCTATCACAAAAGAAGAGGCTCAAACAAAAGAAGGAATGTAAAATATTCGCAAACTTTGATCTTACACAATGATATTTATGCTAGTATTTGCTGTGTGACTCACTATGTCATTTAACCTCAATAAGCCTCAGTTTCCTCACCTACAAATTGAGAATAATAAAAATATCTACTCCTAGCCAGGCGTGGTGGCTCACACCTGTCATCCCAGCACTTTGGGAGGCCAAGGTGGGTAGATCACAAGGTCAAGAGATAGAGACCAGGCTGGGCGCGGTGGCTCACGCCTATAACCCCAGCACTTTGGGAGGCCGAGGCGGGTGGATCACGAGGTCAAGAGATCGAGACCATCCTGGTCTACAAGATGAAACCCCGTCTCTACTAAAAATACAAGAATTAGCTAGGCATGGTGGTATGCACTTGTAGTCCCAGCTACTCAAGAGGCTGAGGCAGGAGAATTGCTTGAACCCAGGAGGCGGAGGTTGCGGTGAGCCGAGATCGCGCCATTGCACTCCAGCCTGGGCAACAAGAGCGAAACTCCATCTCAGAAAAAAAAAAAAAGAGGCTGAGGCAGGAGAATTGCTTGAACCGGGAGGCGGAGGCTGCAGTCAGCCGAGATCACGCCATTGCACTCCAGCCTTGGTAACAAGAGTGAAACTACATCTCAAAAAAAAAAAAAAAAAAAAGACCATCCTGGCCAACATGGTGAAGCCTCATCTCTACTAAAAAAAAAAAAAATACAAAAATAGCTGGGCGTGGTAGTGTGTACCTTTAGTCACAGCTACTCAGGAGGCTGAGACAGGAGAATTGCTTGAACCCAGGAGGCAGATGTTGCATTGAGCCGAGATCGCGCCACTGTACTCCAGCCTGGGGCCTGGTGACAGGGCAAGACTCTGTCTCAAAAAAAACTACATCCTAGCATTATGAGACTAATACATAATATATATAAGCATTTAACACTGGAATATATATAGTAAGTGTCCAAAAAAAAAACCATTAGCTATCTATCAATGCCAATAACACAACCACAACCCTGGTTCACTGCAATAACCTTCCTTAGCTTTCTGCCTCATACCTGCCTTTGCCTGTTGTCTGCCCTTTATGGTCAGGTTAACTTTCTTGAATCAATGATTTGCACAAAGGAGGTGGTCAAAAAATATTTGTTGAATGAATGAAGAAAGAGGAAGGGAGAAGAGTAAGCAAACAGATATAGTTATTGCAATATTTAGCATATTACTTCTTACCCCCAAAACGAATGTTTCCCAAATAAAGCCCAAACTTCCTGAGGACTTTTACAACTCAGGGGCTACCTGCTGTTCCCTGTTGATCTCCCATCTGTTTTAGAGCACTCCACTAAAAAACAGTTCACTCATGTCCATCTCATGATTCTGTTAACTGTCCCTCTATGTTTGGACCACTCTCTCTGTTTCTTTATCTATCCAGATCCTGACTCACTCTTTTAACCTATCCTTCTCCCAAACTCCCCCAAACATCAGAGTCCAAATATTTTTTGTCCCCGCTAGCAATAGCTGGTACTGCCTGTAGGAGACACTGGGCACAGGTCCTGGACCACCTCATGCCATGTCTTTGGAAAGGTTATTTAGCTTTAGAACACCTATGAGTGGTCTGTGAAACTACAGGGGCCCCTCATGCTTACTTTTCTCACTTAGGATGTAGGCAATACCTTGTACTAAAAGAAAAGCAATTGTTATTCATTTGATGATCTGGAGGAAGAACTTTTTTTTTTTTAGTATTGCTGGTTACATTTATTAGCAATCCACAAATCTTCCTTTGAGCATATAGAACAAACGTTTGCAAATATAAACAAGGATATTTTTAGCAAAAGAAAATAATCAAGGCCAGGCACAGTGGCTCACGCCTGTAACCCCAGCACTTTGGGAGGCCGAGGTGGGTGGATCATGAGGTCAGGAGTTCAAGAACAGCCTGATCAACATGGTGAAACCCCATCTCTACTAAAAATATAAAAATTAGCTGGGCGTGGTGGTGCATGCCTGTAATCCCAGCTACTAGGAGGCTGAGGCAGGAGAATTGCTTGAACCCAGGGGACAGAGGCTGCAGTGAGCTGAGATCATGCCATAGTACTCCAGCAGCCTGCACAACAGAACAAGGCTCTGTGTCAAAAAAACAAACAAACAAACAAAAAGAAAATTATCCGTAAAATGTGCACATTTACATACACTATAAAAGAGTGTACACGTCAGAGTAACAATACAACTAAGGACCAAAAACCTGTAGTTAGAAATATTCTCATTCAAAATTTTCATTTCTATAAAGTCAGACTGTATTTTTCTAACATTTTTTAACTGGGACAAAAAAAACCCACATAACCTAAATTTAACATCTTAACCATTTTTAAGTGTACAGTGGAAGAGGAACTCTTACAGCATAGCTCTCTATAAGCTGGTCACTAACTGTATTAACACTGCAACTCATCGTGCTCAAAATTTAAAAGTACAGTAATTAAGACACTGCATGTCTATATGTCTAGATTCCAGTTTTTAAATCACTCAGATCAGGTCAAAGTAGTAAAGCTAGGAGATCTGCAGCTGGGGGCTACAGTGTAATACAACTTTCAAAGGGTACACAGAGAAAACTTAATGTGGATGTGCCCTAATAGTGTTTCTTCTCCTTGTTCTTTTTTTCTAAACTTTTTCAATAGATAATTCATTCATATGGTTCAAACACCTAAAAATTATGAGAAAGTTTCTGGTGACATGTTGTTCCCACGTGGGGCCCTCATCACCACAGTTCCCCTCCATCTAACAACCAATCACTGCTATGATTGTTTATGCCTTGCTCTAGAGTTTCCTCATGCCTACAACAGCAAATGTGAGTATATATTCTTATTTTCAAAAGTTACTCTCAGCACCTTTTTCTAGTTGATGATTGTATATTATGGAACTCTTTTCATGTATTAATACATAGAACACATCCTTATTTTCATTCTAACTGTTTGGTATTCCATTTTGTAGCTATATCATACGTATTAATGTCATCTTTTCATCTTTTTATCAATTAAGGCTAGTCAACCTTTTGCACTGAAATCTCTGGAAATGGTTATGGTTACATAGTGGCACCATTAAACATCAGGTTTTAATTTTGCTTGTAAGAGTAGAATAAGCGCTCAAACTTAATCATTCAGAGGAATTGCCACCACTGGATTATGTGGGTCACTAGAGAACTAGGTTCAGTAGGTTTGGGTTTGGGGAGGGGGCAGTGAGAAGTGTCTGAGTCTATTCTCGGAGGGTGGCGCAAAAAGATGCACAGATGTCCATTTACAATGTATGACAGCTTGTTGATAAGAGTTATCTCATTATGTTATTGCTTACATTTGTTTTGTAGTCTGGTTTGAAATGTGAAGGAATTAATACATCTTGACAGCTTGCTATGTGCCATGTGTTTTTCAAGCACTTTGTTGTATATTCTCACAAGAACTCCCATTTTAAAGATGAAGAAACTGAGGTGGAGAGCGGCTAAATAATTTGTCAAAGGTCACACATCTAGTCATTGATAGAGTTTAACCTGACTGCAGGAATGTCCAGGTCTGAAGTCAATATGGTACATGTCACAGTATGTATTTCACAGATTATGTGCATGCTGCTTGCTGTATTAGGCAGGGATCTCTAGAGAAACAGGAGAGAGAGGGGAAGAGAAAGAGAAAGAGAAAGAGAAGGAGAAAAAAAAAGAAAGAGAAAGAGAAGGAGAAGGAGAAGAAAAAGGAGAAGAAAGAGATTTGTCATAAGGATTGGGTCACACAATTACAGAGGCAGGCAATTCTTAGGATGTGCAGGTGAGCTGGTAAGTTGAGACCCAGAAGAGCTGACGGGTTAGTTCCAGTCGGAGTTTGAAGGTCTAAACCCAGGAGAGCAGACCGTGTCATTCCAGTCTGAAAACTGGCAGGCGTGGGACCCAGGAGGAGCTGATGTTTCAGTTCAACTCCAAAGGCAGGAAAAGAGCCCATGTCCCAGCTGGAAGGCAGTCTTGCAGGCAGAATCCTCCCCTTCCTCAGTGGAGAGTCAGCCTTGTTCTTTTCAGACTTCAGCTGATTGGAAGAGGCCCATTCCCATTAAGGAGGGAAATAAGTTTTACTCAGTCTACTGCTTTAAATGTTAATTTCATCCAGGAACACTGTCACAGAAACACTCAGAATAGTGTTTGACCAAATAGCTGGGCAGCCTGTCATCCAGACAAGTTGACACATAAAACTAACAATCACATAGGTGCAGGAACATGTTTCATTTCATGGGGAGTGGAGTCGGCAAAATCCCACCAACAGTCTCTTCTTCAGCCACCTAAGATCAGGTTTTAAGAAAACTCAATTCCAAGTATTGTTTACAAAACAGCTATTTTCCTATCTGTTTTATTTATTTATTTATTTATTTTGAGACACAGTTTCCCCTCTGTCACCCAGGCTAGAGTGCAGTGGCAAAATCTCAGCTCACTGCAACCTCTTCCTCCCAGGTTTAAGCAATTCTCATGCTTTAGCCTCCTGAGTAGCTGGGATTACAGGCATGTGCCACCATGCCTGGCTAATTTTTGTATTTTTAGTAGAGATGAGGTTTCACCACGTTGGCCAGGTGGGTCTTGAACTCCTGACCTCAGGTGATCTGCCTGCCTCGGCCTCCCAAAGTGCTGAAATTACAGATCTTATCTACTTTCTGATAGAATATAATTCTTTAGTTCTTGACCAGTAAACATAAAAATGACTGCCTTTTCTATTAAATCATATGGCATGTAAAGATTTTCTTATTTTTGCAATTGTACTGAGCCCTGGTCTAGTAGTTTTATTTTTAATATGCCCTATATTGCATTAAATAATCTACTGTGTCTGGCTTACATAGGTCTTTTATTGAAAGAAAGGCAAGGGAGGAGGGAGAGAAGGAAAGAAAAAGGAGCCAACAAATAAATGGGTCACACTTCATCCAAGGCTGGTCTTGCCTCAAGGCCAGTGTATTTGAAACATTCTATGCCTCTGCTTTGGGGGCCTTACAGAACACTCATTTATGCTCATTAGCCTTCATCAGTAGGTCCTGCCAACATCCAGCATTTTTTCATTACACTCATTTTTCAGCAAAACCTCATTAGCTGAAGAAACCAGGCAGATGCTTTATACATCTCAATTCCAACTGGAAACACTACACCCCCAGTATTTTTCCCATAGGAGCCAAGTAACAGGCTACGGCAGTTTGAACACAGCCATGTCCTCAGTGAGACACATTGGCATCTTGTTCTGACATTTCCAACCAAGCCAAAGCAGCAACATGTAGAAAATTAATAGGAAAGCAGAGGAAAGTTAAGTAGAAATATCAGAGGACTAACAACATCAAGCATGGTTAAAAAGCTAAACTTGGCTCAAGAGTCGACTTGGCCTGGGAGAAAATGGTCATTTAGGCCCTGTGTATTTATATATTGGATTAGTGATTATATAAGCTTTCTATTTAAGAGGAAAACAAATGAATTTTTAAAAGTATTCCCAGACCTCAAACACATAGTTTTAAATACCCAGATGAATAAATCAGGCAATGCTTTTTGACAGCAGTTCTTTCAATTACTGTGATTATAGTGGAAGAGAATACTGAATACTTTGTTGCAATGAATTGATTTGTAAAAACTGTTTTCACCCCTTTCCAAGAACTTGCTACAACTAGTGTTTCTTTATTTTTATCTTAAGGAAATGACAGTGCTAACAGTCTTGCGTACTGCCTAGAACAATGCCAGAATGGCCACATGAACCCAGGTAGAGAAACCCTTACCTATGGTGTTCTGATAGCTTTAATCACGACAAAGGGGAAGAACAAATTATGAGAACCTCATAGAAACACAACAGGAAAGATCAACGTCAGGAAAGATGAGTAAGATGAGGGTGAAACAGAGCAGGAAGAGGTAGAAACAGGAGAAGAGATTTCAAGAATCTAGTCATTTAAATCTCAGGTTTTTAGGTCATTTAGGAACACCTCAAGTGGTGGGTTACAAGCAAAAAAAGGTCCCTAGTGGTAGACTATAAGAAACCAGGTTTTAGAATCATGGGGGGGAAAAGTGAGTCCAGTAAACCAATGAGTTTAAAATTTTTCTCCTTTGGATGCTTGTACCAACAATCAGTTCCCTGTGAGTTGAAAATGTCAGAGATGGAAGGCGGCCATTTCTATCATTTGGCTGTGGGAGGAGTCTATGAGGGAGACTAGTGGCAAGACACCATTTCAGCCAGAGCAGCACAACTTAGAACTATTCTGTATGCTGAAATTCTACTTAAGATTTTGTCTGAAAATTGGCTTTTCTTGATAAAATCAATAATCCACTTGATGGATGAAGAGACTGAGACCCAGAGAAGGGAAACAGCCCAGTCCCTTTGCATGTTAGTGGCAGACCCAGAAGCAGAAACTGTTTTTGGACTGACTTGGTCTAGAGTTCTCTTTGCTAAGTCAGACTGCTGCATCTTACGGGCTGTACCATAAACTTTTCAGTTCACCAGAGAATTGCCAACTGCACCATTCCACTTAGGAGTGGAAATGAATACAAAGGCCATGGGTGCAGTTATTACAGTGCGAAAGCCACCTAAGAAGAGTGACCCTGGAGGGGACGGGCATGAAAACCTGCTCTACTTTCTCTTTTGGCACTGGCTGGAAAGACAGTACAAGGGCCAACCTGTGGCATGATTTATCATCACTGGGTCAGATCCAACAACTACAGAGGCACGCAGCAGGCTCTAGAATCCAACGAGCTTTTAGCAGTGCAGAGCCATCTTCACTGAGTTGAGGCCAACCTGTTTCTAGTGCGGATTCACACAAGGGACCCAACTGCAGAGGAGACACTCTACTATCACTCTTTGCAAGTCAACTTAAGGGTGTTCTACATCAATTGACATAATAATTCAATGGTTTTGTACACTAGAAAGGTTTGAGAGTGTGCTAATTTTTTCAAGCATCCAGACATCATAGTGAGCACTAGGATGGCAGAAAGATGAATGAAACATCATCTCTATTCTTTATGAACTCACCATATAAGAGAGAAGACAACTACGTATGGAAGTCAATAGGATATTAAATACAACGCTGTTAATGGATACTTTTAGGGCAAGAGAGGGAGCATCCAACTTAGCCTCAGGGAATTGAGGAGGACTTTATAGAAAAGGTATCTGAGCTGTTCTTGAAGATAAAAACTTGCCATTAATGAAGTGATTCAGTTAATAGTCATCATTTACTATATGTCATTAAGACAATAAAGTCCTTCTCTCATTAAACTTACATTTCAGTGAGAGAGTTGATTAAATATATATAACTAAACATAAAAAAAAAAAGTAAAGGTAATATATTAGAGTGAATGAAGACAGAGGATACTTTAGATTGATGGTCATAAAGTTACTCTCTTAGGGGGTGTCATTAAATCTGAGACTTAGAGACTTAGAAAAGGAGTGTGCTAAGGTCTGGTAACGAGCACTTCAGGCAGAAGGGAAGAGTGTGCAAAGGCCCTGAGATGGAGAGAGCCTCAAGTGCTGGAAAAACTGCAAGGAGGCCAGTGTGTCTGGAGCATAACAGGCAAGCAAAAGACTGACAAGAGATAAGGGTGGAAACAGATAAGGCCCCACAGGGCCCTACAGGCAACAAGGCATTTGGCTTTCATCTTAGTGGAATGAAAAACTACTTAAAAGGGTTTCAAACAAGGAAAAGACTCAATATAATCTACATTTCTACAACAATATTAATAAACACACAGAGGGTACTTATATGGGCCAGGACCTTCCTAAGCACTTTACATACATATTAAATCACATGATAGTGACTCTCTTGCTGCCATATAGGTATGATTTGCACAGGGCAGAGCAGACATATGGAGATTAGTTGAAGCCTGCAGTTGAGAGATGATGGTGACCTGGACTATAGTGGAGTGAAGAGGAGGGAAGGAGCTAGTGAAAATATATAGGGACTATTTAGAAAACAGAATTTTCGCAGGACTGAATTTGGAAGAGAAGAGGAGAAGCACGCAGAGCGGAATCAAAGATTACTTCTATTTTTTTACAGAACTTAAAGGAAGGAGTGTTCAATTGTGCTGAATGTCTTTGAAGTCAAATAGAATGACATCTGAAAACAGATCATTGGATTTATCAACTAACAGAAGATGAACAACCCACTGCATGTGGTTTTTGTAGAGTGGCGGTATAAGAAGCCAGACTGGGCATTATAAGGAGTGACTGAGAACTGAGGACATGAAGATGGTGCAAGCATCTTTCCAAGCTGTCTGAAAGGGAAGACAGGTCCTTGAGAGAGGAGAATAGCTGCAGAGCACTTAAACATGGTCAGGGAAAGAATCAGTAGAGAGAAAGGTATAAAATACAGAGGAAAGAAGGAATATCAGTTGGAACAGTTGAAGGCAGAGGGAAAAAAGCTGGGTGAGTTAATGCCTAGGGATGGAGGTTTTTCTTAGTCTTCTGGGATTCAGAGGAAGAAATCCAATCATAATTAGATGCAATGATCTTGGCATGTAGATCATTTAGAATGATGGCATGTAGAATCCGTTAGACCAGTTTTAATTTTATTTTTATAAACCCTTATGAGAAATTAAAGCTCCATCTCCTACTTTGCACAATTTTGACAAGTACAAAGAAGGGCTCATGTTCTGCTACATAGGATTATTCATTCTGCATCACCATATTAAATTCATATTCTTGGGCTGAACTTACAGTTTCTTCTGATTAATGATATGATTAGGAGCCATAATCAGTGTCCAGATATCTGACCATGTTACAGTGTCCCTTTCAATTCATCTTCATAAACCAGCTGGCTCTACAAACCACATGCTCCCATAAAAGAAGATGTCTTAAGTAAGGCTGGGAAAACAATAAAGATACTCACACAAATAAAGAAGGAGAACATTAAAATATAAATATTTGCTCAAAATTCATGAAGATTCGTAGTTTATAAAAATTATTCATGAAAATATATAAAAATTATATAAATTATATGAATTTATAGCCTTCACTGAGCTTATGAAAATCATTTTCAAAAGGCATTTCTTAGGCATTATATTCTGATATTTCTAATTCAGTACCATTCTTAAAAAGTAAAGGATAGAAGAAAACAATGTAATCTGAGAAGAGGAAACATGCAATTAAGCTGTATCTATAACAAACCAAAACTATCAATATATGGAGCTAATTTTTTTAATGGAACTAAATTCCAAAAAAAAAAAACCCAAAACCCAAGTTCAAAGGCCATTAAAACAATGGCTTCTGTCTATACAGTGACAGTCTTCATCAGAGACATACAAAGAGATAGAAGAAATCTAACAGGTTAAATATTAAACATTTAATTTTTTTCTAAGTTGAATATAGCCTAAAAAACATAGCTAAAATGTTGAAAATATAAAAGTTTTCCTCCAGACTTTTTAGGATGTTTTTCTCATCTCTTTAATGAGAAAGAAATATTATTTATATAATAAATTACTGAAACAAAACACAATAATATTTATTTAGTTTGCATAATGTGTCAGACATTCTGTTAAGAGGTTTACATATACGATCATTTAATCGTACACACTACCCTGAGTTAGGGATTATTATTCCTATTTAAAATATGACAAAAGTGGGGCTTAGAAAGATTAATTCAATTGTCCAAGGTCACACAGTTAATACGTGGAAGAGACAGGCTTTATAGCTAGGCCTGTATGAGATACAAAGCCACTATACTATATTACTTCCTTAAAAACAAAACTTTATTATGCATATATGGAGTGCTCTTTAATCTTTAAGAAAGTAACTCATGCAAAATTCTATGCATCTGTATTTTTAGAAGAGAAAGCATGAAACTCCCTCTTTCTCATTAATTTGAAAAGTGAGAGACTAAGTGTACTATATGTTTTTAGCTGAGGTCTATATAAATATGTACATGATTTAGCAAATAAGTACTGATTTTCATCCTCAATTTGGAAACTTGCAGCACAGAAAATAAGCTCTTATGACTAAAAAGCATTCCTTTCATATTGGCCTTTTCTCCAAAGTCTGTCAAAGTAGATCTGTTCTATCATGATAATTCTGCAATTAATGTAAAATATTGCCTCAAGTAGCTGACCAAAAATAGTTGTATTTTATTCACCTGCATGATGGCAAAAATACATGGAACTCTCCAAGGACCTCATGAGAGAAAAATCATTCCTCAAGGAAGTAGGGGCTCATGAAGCCCAATCCTCTGGTTTAGAAGGGGGCAACTTGTCAGGATACAGATTATTAAATTAGGTGAGGCTAGAAGAGATTAACTGATAGGTTTTCTTCAAAGATCACTAGACCTTTAAAAAATGTGAATACAGTCAAAACAAGAAAAAAAGTAAAGCACATACATTTAGGTTAAGTTCATAAATATATTCATATTTATTAATAACTGAGATTCCTTTCCTCAGAGAAAAATGTCAGAAATAGATTCATTAAAACAATACTAGATCATCATAATCCTTATATGTCTTTATTCTGGACCATAAATCTTGCTTTCTTACTTATATTTTTCTTCTTTTACATTATAGCCATGAATATAAGAAGTTTCCATCCTGTAGGTAAAATATTTTATATTAAAATATTATATATCATGTCCATTATTGAAACTTTTAATTTTAATAGGTTCAATGGGTTAATTAGAATGATGTTATTAAATGTGCTTAAGCTCATTTTTTTGACTACCAATTCAAGTTTTCTAAGTTCTGGATTTCTTTTTTTAATCAAGGCATTGAATTTTAATTGGCTCAGGTATAAATACCAGTTGATAAGAGACTCTTCATTACCCTTCAAGACGGCAGACAGAATTGAGGAGAAACTCTGTGTGGCTGTGGCATATTCAGGCTATACTCCAGAAGGATCTTTGATGCCTTGACTATTTTATTCTGTTTTATTATGATAATCATAAGAACTTCTATTCAGTACTCAAATTCACTCCCATGCTTGTAGACAAATTTGGGTTTTTGGTCCCACACAAACACTTTCTTTCTTTGCCAAGCTTGTGAAGTTGTTATTTTTTAATCTTTTAAGGAAAAATTATGTCTCAAACTGGTTAAACTATTTGAGAGCATTAGAATAAAACGAGTCAAATAAAACTGAGCCACATGCAAAATTTCCTTAAACTACCTTAAATTTCCTTAAATCTTTTGAAAGATTAATAAATCTTTCAAAACTGAATAGATTTGAAACAAAACTTTAAAAAGGGAAATAGCTACAATTCCATATTATAGGAGTGCTATATAATGTACCTACTAAATTAGGAGTAGCTTACAACCGTTCTTGGATTGCAGTAAACTCACTTTCTGAGCAGATGACCTTCCACCATTTAATTGCTCTTTAACTCCCTACAATCTGGCTTCTGGGCACACTACTCCACTGAAGTCACTCAAAGGTTACCAGTTACTTAGATTACGGCAGCCAGCAACAGAAGTGCTAGAAGGGGATTTATGAATTAAATCCAATAAAATAATTTTACAGATTAGAAAACTACACTCCAGAGATGCTAGGAATCCTTCCCCAGTTTATTCTCCAGGTGAATCACACAGGTCTAGAGAACTAGCACCTTAATTTCTGCCAGGACTTTGCTGCTCTTCCCAGCCAATGAGGTAGTCAGCCTTCTTGAACCAAGAAATCAAAGTTCTTCACATTTTCATATCCATGACACTGTTTTAACCTTCTTGATAGATTACTCTGTCCTGCCTGTCTAGAACATCTCTTTACTCCACCATCTGCGTTACCCATACTGTGACAAAGAACAAAGTCTGGAGCCTGGCCTTCCAAGAATTGTCTGCTCCCATAGGTTAATTTCCACCATGAACCATGTTCAATAGAATACAGTCTTGCATGTTTCATTTATATTAACTGCTGGGCACCTCAATTAATTGCTATATCTGCATTGGAACTATCGAAATACAAATAACAACAAGGGCTAAGCCCAAGGTTGGATTCAGAAGCATGCAATGTGCCTCCTGTGTTCTTAATCATTTTGCTAGGCAGAACATCCAACAATATGAAACCTTTCCTTTTTGTGCTCTTGAATATTGAAATAGCATTTTCGTATCAGAATATTTTTTCGATGACTTTTTCTATAACACTAGAATGGCTTATTTATGTAAAAATTCTGCTGCATTCAACATCTATTTTGAAAAACAAGATCAATGTTTCTTAAACTGGTTTAAAAACAAAATGAAGGGGGAAAAAAGCAATTCCTGGATGGCTATTGCCTGTTAAATGCAATAGTTTCAGACAGAATCCCGCAAACATGTAGAAAGATGTTAGGTGTGTTTTCCTATTTAGCCAGGAATCTTCTGTATTCTAATTAGTATAATACACATGTAAAGATAAGTCCATTTGCTATAGAACTACAGAAACCCACCCCCTAGTTACTATTAATGGATGTCCTCTAAGGGCCACTTTATCCTTAGTGGACAACTGTAATGCAAAATGCAATAAATTAGTAAAATGCAGATGCAGTTTCTGCTGCAACCAGACCTCTTCCAAGTATGAATGAGCTACGAAGCCTGGAAACAAACACAGTCTTCAAGAAACCATTTTCTCACAATAGCATGGCAGAGGCACTGCAGTATGAATGATGATCTCGTTCATAGATAATCAGTGGGTACTTGGCACCAGAATTACCTAGGCAACAGAAGATGATGGTCCCTTTAACAGGACAAGTTAAGGTGAATGAAGAGAGGGAGTAAACACCTCCTGAAAGGGTTTTCCCCTAGATAAGGAAGAAGAAAGTCCCTACTAAAATACTGTTATAGATTTGTAGAGTTGGTTTCTCAGCCTAGCATAACAGGAAAAAAGAAAGAAGGAAATAATTAACATGATGATATAATGAATCCCGGCATACATTTTGTACTGATGTGACATCTTTGTGTTTAATTTTTCAGATCACTTCTGCAGGCCTCTCAGCATCCTACGGCACAGGTGCAACTGTGTTCCTATGATGTGATATTCAGCCAGGCTGTTCAAGAAACAAGCTATTTCTCCTGTTAACTCCATACCATTAAAAAAGTCACTGCTTCCAAATGCTTGACATTCCTTCCTTTTTCTTCTTCAGTTAATACCTTCATATTGGTTCTGCCACTTGACAACTGTGTGACCTTGGAGAGATTACTAAACCTCTCTGAGACTCACACTATCTATCTGTAAAATGGATATAATATTTGTCTCAGAAAAAAAGGTTAAAATCAGATATAATGTGTATAAAAGTGGCTCGTACAGTGCCTATACACAAATGTAACACTATCAATAATAGTTACCATTGTGTCTTTCACTTCTATTCTCTGGTCCTGTCAAATACCAAAGAGAAGACAAGAGTAAGACAAATTCTCTACCCTGAGGACCTCTTTGAGAAAGTCAGGCATGTAAACCAACAACTGCAATAGTGACAAGTGTTATAACAAGGGGTATGCAAAAGAAATCAGTCTTAATGGCACAGCTTGTAAACACATGATTTGTTTGGGAAACAAAACACATGATTTTATTCTGGGAGTAATTTATAGGATGAGACAATATGGTGTTTTTTGTAATTTATTTTCCCCAAATCAAATGTGCCATGGAAAAGTGGGGGTAGAGAAGCAGACACTGTTACTCTGTTTATAAGAATAAAGGATGGTCCAATGAACAGTTTGGGGTAAATGTTCTTTCATATATGACTTTCCCAGACAATATAAAAAAGTCTGGTGTTTTATTTACTTGGTTTGTATCTATGTGGACCATCACAACTATTTAGTAAATATCAACTCTACTCATATATATCACAGTGTTAGGTTGATTCCCTAAGATCTGAAGAAACATTGGATATAGAAGGAGAAAAAGACACTCGACAGAAATAAAGAGGAAAGACTCAAGCGCAGGAGGTGAGGCCTGGGCTCCTAGTTCTAGAGAGCAAAGTGCCCATATACTCTCAGTTCTCCTCTCTCTTCAGACCCCAGAGAAGAGACCAGCTACAGATTTAAAATAAGCAAAAAAGATTAAGTCAGAGCAATGAAAAAATAAAGAAGGTCATAAGATAACAAGGTATTTAAACACATTTCTAGTGTAAAAGATGACAAATAAAAATGCATTAATGAATAAAGCAGAGCAGAGAAAACCTATATAAAACAAATGATACCACTTAGAGTATCACTAAAGTGCTGCAGCAGGTATGGGAGCTGACCCAGCAACTAGAGGGGCCTCAGAGGGGCACCTGGTCTGCAAGCACAATGGAGGACAGATGGGAGAAACAGAAGTGACATGGAAGGACTGATTAAAGGTCACAGTGGCCAGCCCCATGTACCACAAAGAGAACCACAGTCAGCAACAAAGCAGGACTTTTCTCCAAATATACAGAATGAGCTGGTTGGGATGAGTTAATGCTTCTACGGCAAACAACAGATTCTTGAAATAAAGCCTTGGAATTTGGTAAAGGTGATAAGAGTCTTGCTTTTTCTCAACCAGATCCCTGACTCATCATTGAGGTTAGTCAGGAGACAAAGCTCCCATCACATCTCCCTCACCTCTAGCTGGGATGGTGGGAGTAGGAGACTACTACTGAGAATAATCAGCCCACTTAACACACTGATATATGATTGAATGATGAGGTCTACTAGGTATGTGACAAAATAACCAGCAGGAAGAAAAAAACCCACCATATTAATGAAACACACAAACATTAGTATAGAAATTATGCTTAAAATAAGCCAGACACAGAAGGACAGATATTGCATGATTCCACTTACATGAAGTAACTAGAATAGGTAAATTCATAGAGACAAAAACTAGAATAGAGATTACCAGGGGTTGGAGGGAGTAGAGAGAGAGGGTCACTGCTTAACGGGTACTGAAATTTTATTGAGGATGATAAAAAAAAGTTTTGGTATACATAGTGGCAAGAGCTACATTATATTGTAAATGTACTTTATACCACTGACATGTATACTTATAAATGATTGAAATGATATATATTAATATATTATATATAATGTAGAATTAATTCATTAATTTCATTAATTTTAACAATCCATTATTTATTATATTATACTTTATATATATTTAATATGCATCTAACATAATATATAGGATCTATTATATGTCATATAACTATATGACATAAAATATATTTAATATATATTATAATATATATTATTAAATATGTAATATATATTTAGTATAATGTCTTATTATATATTATGTTTCTATATCATATATATTTTACTTTACTTTAAAAAAAGAAAAAATTTACTGTGGAGAGTCAACAAATGTGACAACTGGATAACCACATGCAAAGAATGAAGCTGGCTTCCTACCTCATACCATATACAAAGTTAATTCAGAATGGATCACAGGTCTAAACATAAGAGCTAAAGCTATAAAATTCTTAGAAGAAAATATGGATATAAATCTTCATGACCTTGGATTAGGCAATGGTTTCTTACACATGACACCACAAGCACCAGCAACCAAAGGAAAACAACAGATAAATGAGGCTTCTTCAAAATTACAAACTTCTGTGCTTCAAATGACACCAAGAAGAAACTGGAATAATAATCCACAGAATGGGAGAAAATATTTGCAATCATATAAAGGTCTCAGAATACATAAAGAACTGTTACAATTCAATAATAAAAAGAAACAAATCAATTAAAAAATGGCCACAGTATCTGAATAGTTCTGAATGTTCTAAAATTGGTTCTGGTAAATATACTGAAAACCACTTCATTGTATGCTTTAAATTAGTGAGTTGTATGGGATGCAAATTATACCTCAATAAATCTGCGATTAAAAATAAATGCTCAATAAATCATAATCATTAATGTTTAAAAAAATACTCTGAAGAGAAAAGATGAGTCAAGGAACAGAAGAAATCTTTTTTACTTGTAGAAAAGTAAAAAAATCTTTTTTATTTATGAACATAAATGATCAACTATTAAAAAACTGGAAGTAGGAATGAGATGGCCTAGACAGGTAACTATTAAAGGATTCTAAAAGCTGGAAAGAAAGCAGTCTGGACTGGCCAGAGGCCTCAGCACTTGAAGAATAGCAATGCAGTTAGATTCCTGAGATCACACATATGCTAGGCGGGGCACTGCAGGAGTGTGCAGCCTGAAAACAACCAATGAACATAGAAAAAAAAAAAAAATCTGTTCTCTCTCACAAGAGGACTAGGAAATGGAAAGCACAACAGAGACAAGTGGGGAGTTTTCATCTCAGCTCTTCAACTGAGGTACCAGTTGGCCAATCTGTCTTCAGCAGCAACTTCAAAGTCCTGGTGAGACAACCCAACCTCTGCTTCATAACCAGAGCACTGATGGGCCAACATAGTTGCAACATCAACAGAGAAGCCCCAGAGAGTTTTCCTGATTCCACAGTGCTCTACTACTCAGGTAGCCTTGGATAGTCCAATTCACCTGCAGACGGTTCAAAGCAATGACAAGTCTACTGAACCCCTGCTCACACCAGGGGCAACAGAAATTAGGCTGATCCTCCCATGTCAACTGAGCCTGGTATCTTCTGGTCTTCTACCTAGTGACATAAAGAGACTTAGGACAAGAAGAAATGGGGCATTCCCTACAGAGGAACACAAATTTGAACCAACAGGGAATTTTTCATTTGAAACTATGGAAGCCAGAGGAAGTGGCACAGTATTTCTTAGTGCTGAAGTAAAACAATTGTTAACTAGGAATCCTATATCCAATGTAACTACGCTTCAGGAATGAAGGTGAAATAAAGATGTTCTCAAAGGAAAACTAAGAAATTTGTTGCTAGCAGACCTACCCATAAATAATGTCTAAAGGAAGCTCTCCAAACAGAAAGAAAATAATAACAGAAGAAGGCTGGGATACTCAGAAAGGAAAGAACAATGGAATGGTAAAAACTGAGGTCAGCACAATAGACTATCCTTCATCTCATGAACTTCTTTAATCAAAGTTTATGGTTGAAGTAAACATTTTCACACAATCTGATGTGCTGCTCAATAAAGGCAGAGGGAATATTTTTTAAAATTATGCCTAAGAAATGAAGAAGGTAGCTGGGTGCGGTGGCTCACACCTGTAATCCCAGCACTTCGGGAGGCCGAGGTGGGTGGATCACGAGGTCAAGAGATCGAGACCATTCTGGTCAACATGGTGAAACCCTGTCTCTACTAAAAATACAAAAATTAGCTGGGCATGGTGGCGCATGCCTGTAGTCCCAGCTACTAGGGAGGCTGAGGCAGGAGAATTGCCTGAACCCAGGAGGCGGAGGTTGTGGTGAGCCAAGATCACGCCATTGCACTCCAGCCTGGGTAACGAGCGAAACTCCATCTCAAAAAAAAAAAAAAAAAAAAATGAAGAAGGTAAGAGAAACTAACGGAAGAAGTAAAATTTCTATAACTCACTTAAATGGCAAAATGATACCACTGCTAATGTTCTTCAATGTGTGAATAGTTAAGCAACCTAAGATACAGCCATACCATGGTGTACAACTCAGCAATAAAAAGAAACAGACTATGTAATATGGTTTAGCTCTGTGTTCCCACCCAAATTTCATGTCCAGTTGTAATCTCCAGTGTTGAAGGTAGGGACTGCTGGGATGTGACTGGATCATGGGGGTGGAGTTCTCATGAATGGTTTAGCAGCATCCCCCCAGGGTACTCCGAAATGAGTGAGTTCTCATGAGATCTGTTTGTTTACAAGTGTTGTAAAGACTACCAACACTATGAAGAAACTGCAACTAATGGGCAAAACAACCAGCTAGCATCAAAATGGCAGGATCAAATTCACACATACTAATATTAATCTTAAATGTAAATGGACTAAATGCCAAATCAAAAGACAGAGACTGGCAAATTGGATAAAGAGTCAAGACCCATTTGTGTACTATATTCAGGAGACCCATCTCACCTGCAAAGACACACATATGCTCAAAATAAAGGGATGGAGGAAGATTTACCAAGCAAATGAAGAGCAAAAAAAAAGCAGGGGTTGCAATCCTAGTGCCTGATAAAACAGACTTTAAACCATCAAAGGTCAAAAGAGACAAAGAAGGGTATTATATAATGGTAAAGGGATCAATGCAACAAGAAGAGCTAAGTATCCTAAATATATATACAGGAGCACCCAGATTCATAAGGCAAGTTCTTAATGACCTACAACTCTTTGACTCCTACACAGTAATAGTGAGACTCCTACACAGTAATCGTGAGAGACTTTAACATCCCACTGTCAATATTAGACAGATCAATGAAACAGAAAATTAACAAGGATATCCAGGACTTGAATTCAGATCTGGACCAAGCAAACCTAACAGACATTTACAGAACTCTCCACCCCAAATCCACAGAATATACATTCTTCTCAGTACCACATCACACTTATTCTAAAATTGACCACATAATTGGAAGTAAAACACTCCTCAGCAAATGCACAGGAATGGAAATCATAAACAGTCTCTCAGACCACGGTGCAATTACATTAGAGCTCAGGATTAAGAAACTCACTCAAAACCACACAACTATATGGAAAATGGATAACCTGCTTCTGAATGACTACTGGATAAATAATGAAATAAAAGCAGAAATAAAGATGTTCTTTGAAATCAATGAGAACAAAGACACAATGTACCAGAATCTCTGGGACACATTTAAAGCAGTGTTGTAGAGGGAAATTTATAGCACTAAATGCCCACAAGAGAAATGAAGAAAGATCTGAAATTGATACCTTAATGTCACAATTGAAAGAACTAGAGGAGCAAGATCAAACAAATTCAACATCTAGAAGAAGACAAGAAATAACTAAGATCAGAGCAGAACCGAAGGAGATAAAGACACACACACAAAAAAAACTTTCAAAAAAATGCCAATGAATCCAGGAACTAGCTTTATGAAAAGATAAAAAAAATAGATAGATCACTAGCCAGAGAAATAAAAAAGAAAAGAGAAAAGAATCAAATAGAGGCAATAAAAAAATGATAAAGGGGACATCACCACTGATGCCACAGAAATACAAACTACCATCAGAGAATACTACAAACACCTCTATGGAAATAAATCAGTAAATCTAGAAGAAATGAATAAATTCCTGGACATTTATATCCTCCCAAGACTAAACCAGGAAGAAGTTGAATCCCTGAATAGATCAATAACAAGGTCTGAAATTGAGGCAGCAATTAATAGTATACCAATCTAAAAAAGTACAGGACCAGATGGGTTGATAGCTGAATTCTACCAGAGGTACAAAGAGGAGCTGGAATCATTCCTTCTGAAAGTATTCCAAACAATACAAAAAGAGGGAATCCTCTCTAACTCATTTTATGAGACCAATATCATTTGATACCAAAATCTAGCAGAAACACAACTTAAAAGAAATTTCAGGCCAATATCCCTGATAAACATCAATGTGTAAATCCTCAATAAAATACTGGCAAACTGACTGCAATAGCACATCAAAAAGCTTATCCACCACGATCAAGTTGGCTTCATCCCTGGGATGCAAGGCTGGTTCAACATACACAAATCTATAAAGGTAATTGATCATATAAACAGAAACCAAGACAAAAACCACATAATTATCTCTATAGATACAGAGAAGGCCTTCAGCAAAATTCAACAACACTTTATGCTAAAAACTCTCAATGAACTAGGTATCAATGGAACGCATCTCAAAATCATAAGAGCTATTATGACAGACCCACATCCAATATCATACTGAATGGGCAAAAACTGGAAGCATTCTCTTTGAAAACTGGCACAAGACAAGGATGGCCTCTCTCACTACTCCTATTCAACATAGTATTGGAAGTCTGGCCAGGGCGAACAGGCAAGAAAAAGAAATAAAGGGTATTCAATTAGGAAAAGAGGAAGTCAAATCATTTATATTTGCAGATGACATGATGGTATATTTAGAAGACTCCATCGTCTCAGCCCAAAATCTCCTTAAGCTGATAAACAATTTCAGCAACATCTCAGCATACAAAATCAATGTGCAGAAATCACAAGCATTCCTATACAGCAGTAACAGGCAAAGAGAGAGCCAAATCATGAGTGAATTCCCATTCACAATTGCTACAAAAATATAAAAGACCTAGGAATACAACTAACAAGCAATATGAATGACCTCTTCAAAGAGAACTACAAACCATTGCTCAAGGAAACAAAAGAGGACACAAACAGATGGAAAAACATTCCATGCTCATGGTTAGCAAGAATCAATATCATGAAAATGACCATACTGCCCAAAGCAATTTATCGATTCAATGCTATCCCTATCAAGCTACCACTGACTTTCTTCACAGAATTGGAAAAAGCCACCTTAAATTTCATATGAAACCAAAAAAGAGCCCGCATAGCCAAGACAATTCTAAGCAAAAACAAAGTAGGATGCATCACGCTACCTGCCTTCAAACTATACTAAGTCTACAGTAATCAAAACAGCATGGTACTGGTACCAAAACAGAGATGTAGACCTAGGTAACAGAACAGAGGCCTCAGAAATAATGCCACTCACCTGCAACCATCTGATCTTTAACAAACCTGACAAAAACAAGCAATCAGGAAAGGATTCCCTATTTAATAAATGGTGTTGGGAAAACTGGCTAGCTATATGCAGAAAACTGAAACTGGATCCCTTCCTTATACAAACCTTATACAAAAATTAACTCAAGATGGATTAACGATTTAAATGTAAAACCTAACACCATAAAAACCCTAGAAGAAAACCTAGCCAATACCATTCAGGACATAGGTATGCGCAAGGACTTCATGACTAAAAACACCAAAAGTAATGGCAACAAAAGTAAAAATAGACAAATGGGATTGAATTAAACTAAAAAGCTTCTGCACAGCAAAAGAAACTGTCATTAGATTAAACTGGCAACCAACAGAATGGGAACAAATTTTTGCAATCTACTCATCTGACAAAGGGCTATCCAGAATCTACAAATAACTTAAACAAATATAGTACTGGAAGTTCTAGCCAGAGCAATCAGGCAAGAAAAAGAAATAAAGGGTATTCAAATAGCAAAGGAGGAAGTCAAATTGTCTCTATTTGTAGATGACATGATTGTATATCTACAAGACCTCATCGTCTCAGCCCAAAGTCTCCTGAAACTGATAAGCAACTTCAGCAAAGTCTCAGGATACAAAATCAATGTGCAAAAATCATAAGCATTCCTATACACCAATAACAGACTTAAAGAGAGCCAAATCAAGAATGAACTGCCATTCACAATTGCTACAAAGAGAATAAAATACCTAGGTATGCAACTAACAAAGTATGTAAAGGACCTCTTCAAGGAGAACTACAAACCACTGCTCAACGAAATAAGACAGAATATAAACAGATGGAGAAACATTCCATGCTCATGGTTAGGAAGAATCAATATTGTGAAAATGGACATACTGCCCAAACTAATTTATAGATTCAGTGCTATCCCCATCAAACTACCTATGACCCTCTTCACATAACTGGAAAAAAACCACTTTAAACTTCATATGGAACCAAAAGAGAGCCCACATAGCCAGGTCAATTCTAAGCAAAAAGAACAAAGCTGGAGGCATCAAGCTAACTGACTTCAAACTATACTACAAGGCTACAGTAATCAAAACAGCATGGGACTGGGACCAAAACAGAGATATAGACCAATGGAACAGGACAGAGGCCTCGGTGGCAACGCCACATATCTACAACCATCTGATCTTTGACAAACCTGACAAAAACAAGCAATGGGGAAAGGATTCCCTGTTTAATAAACGGTGTTGGGAAAACTGGCTAGCCATGTGCAGAAAGCAGAAACTGGACCCCTTCCTGACACCTTACACTAAAATGAACTCCAGATGGATTAAAGACTTAAACATAAGACCTAACACCATAAAATCCCTAGAAGAAAATCTAGGCAAAACCATTCAGGACATAGGTGTAGGCAAGGACTTCATGACCAAAACACCAAAAGCATTGGCAACAAAAGCCAAAATAGACAAATGGGACCTAATCAAACTCCAGAGCTTCTGCACCGCAAAAGAAACAGTCATTAGAGTGAATCGGCAACCAACAGAATGGGAAAAAAATTTTGCAGTTTACCCATCTGACAAACGGCTGATATCCAGAATTTACAAAGAACTAAAACAGATTTACAAGAAAAAAACAAACAAACCCATTCAAAAGTGGGCGAAGGATATGAACAGACACTTACAAAAGACATACATGAGGCCAAACAAACATGAAAAAATGCTCATCATCACTGGTCATTAGAGAAATGCAAATCAAAACTACATTGAGATACCATTTCACGCCAGTTAGAATGGTGATCATTAAAAAATCTGGAAACAACAGATGCTGGAGAGGATGTGAAGAAATAGGAACACTTTTACACTGTTGGTGGGAGTATAAATTACTTCAACCATTGTGGAAGACAGTGTGGCGATTCCTCAAGGAGCTAGAAAGAGAAATTCCATTTGACCCAGCAATCCCATTACTGGGTATATATCCAAAGGATTATAAATCATCCTACTATAAGGACACATGCATATGAATGTTCATTGCACCACAGTTTACAATAGCAAAGACCTAGAACCAACCCAAATGCCCATCGATGATAGACTGGACAGGGAAAATGCGGCACATATACACCATGGAATATTACGCAGCCATAAAAAATGAGTTCGTGTCCTTTGTAGGGACATGGATGAACCTGGATGCCATCATTCTCAGCAAACTGACACAAGAGCAGAAAATCAAACACCACATGTTCTCACTCATAGGAGAGTGTTGAACAATGAGAACACATGGACATGGGGAGGGGAGCACTACACACTGGGGTCTGTTGGAGGGAAATAGGGGAGGGACAGTGGGGGGTAGGGAGTTGCAGGGGGATGGCATGGGGAGAAATGCCAGATATAGGTGAAGGGGAGGAAGGCAGCAAATCACACTGCCACGTGTACCTATGCAACAATCTTGCATGTTCTTCACATGTATCCCAAAACCTAAAATGCAATTAAAAAGAAAAAGAAAAAGAAAAAAAAAACAACCCCATCAAAAAGTGGGTAAAGGATATGAATAGACACTTCTCAAAAGAAGACATTTATGCGGCCGACAAACATGAGAAAAGCTTTCATCACTGGTCCTTAGAGAAATGCAAATCAAAACCACATTGAGATACCATCTCACTCCAGTTAGAATGGTGATCATTAAAAGAATCAAGAGACAACAGATGCTGAGAGGATGCAGAAAAATAGGAATGCTTTTACACTGTTGGTGGGAGGTGTAAATTAGTTCAACCATTATGGAAGACAATGTGGGGATTCCTCAAGGATCTAGAACTAGAAATACCATTTGACCCAGCAATCCCACTACTGGCTATATACCCAAAAGATTACAAATCATTCTATTATAAAGACACATGCACATGTATGTTTATTGTGGCACTGTTCACAATAGCAAAGACTTGGAACCAACCCAAATGCCCATCAATGATAGACTGGAGAAATAAAATGTGGCACAGATACACCATGGAATACTATGCAAATACTATAAAAAAGATGAGTTCATCTTCTTTGCAGAGACATGGATAAAGCTGGAAACCATCATTCTCAGCAAACTGACACAAGAACAGAAAACCAAACACCACATGTTCTCACTCATAAGTGGGTGCTGAACAATGAGAACGCATGGACACAGGGAGGGGAACATCACACACCAGGGCCTGTCGGAGGGCTGGGGGTCTAGGGGAGGGAGAGCAGAAGGTGGGGGGATAAAGGGAGGGATAGCGTTAGGAGAAATACCTAATGTAGATGACGGGGTGATGGATGCAGCAAACCACCATGGCATGTGTATACCTACATAACAAACCTGCATGTTCCACACATGTATCCCAGAATTAAAAGCATAATAAAAATCAATCAATAAATAAAATTGTGTAGCTCCTCCCTCTCGCCCTCTTGTTCCTGCTCCTGCCATATAAGATGGCTGTTCCCCCTTTGCCGTTCTCCATGAGTAAAACCTCCCTGTGGCTTCCCCAGAAGCCTGGAAGCATGGAAGCTGCTATGCTTCCTGTACAGCCCTGCAGAACCATGAGCCAATTAAACCTCTTTTCTTTATAAATTACCCAGTCTTAGGTATTTCTTTATAGTCGTGTGAGAACGGACTAATACACTGTTGATACATGCAACAACTTAGATGAATCTCATGGAAATTACGTTGAGTGAAAAAAGTCAATCCCAAAGCGTAGACACAGTTCAATTTTTATAATATTCTTAAAATGCCAAAATTATAAAATAAAAAGCATATTAGTAGTTGCAAGGGATTAAGAACTGGGGTGAAGGAAGTTAGTGTGGTTACAAAGGAGGAACACAAGGAAGCCTAATGGTGACATGGGATGATACAATTAAGTATCTTGACTATGGTGGTAGTTACACAAAATTTTTAATAAAATGTAATTAATTGTAAAATAGAGCCAAAAATAAAGAAACAGAAAACATTTGAGAAAAAGTAAGAGGCTCACAAGGTGATAAGCGTGTTCTGCATGACTGAGGCCCTGGGCTACATTGTACAAGTCTGCCCAGAGAGTTTGCAGTAACAATGTGATTTATGGTGGACATCGGGAGAGGCGGGTGGGGGGTGGGGGCTGGTGCTTAAACAATTGAGATGCTGCAAGCTTACATAGCTGACCTTTAGTAAAATCTATACACAAAGAAGCTTGAGCAAGCTTCCCTGGTTGGCAACACTGTGCATGTGTTGACACATCCTCGCTAGGGTAATTAAGTGCATTTCATGTGATTCCACTGGAAGAAGACACTTGGAAGCCTGTGCCAAGGTTCCTCAGGACTTGCCCCATGTGCCTTTTCCCTTTGCTGATTTTATTCTGTATCCTTTCACAATAATCAACCCTATGTGTAAGTGTAACAGCTTCTGGGTTCTGTGAATCCTCCAGTGAATTCTAGTGGCTGAGGGTAGTCATGGGATCCCTGACATACCTTCTTTGGAGGGCAAGCACTTCTACCATTTTCAGAAATGCTTGTAGTAGTAAACCACTTCCTATTTACTTTCCTAACTTGTATCAGGGTTTAAAGCACCTAGTGAATTCCCACAGACCAGTTAGTTACAAAATCTGACCTGGTCAATCATCTAAGTGGCTACTGACACCAACATTTCAAACAGAGGGCTGTGCATCTGCGGATATATCTGACTCCTCTATTTCATCAGTCCATGTCACCCAGCCCCGGGAACAGACATGGGCATGCCAGGCTTTTCCTACTGCTTAAAATGGCTGAGAAAGTGGCAAGGCAGCTTCAGTACTTTACATACCACCACAACCAAGCTGCCAACTGCGTGGGGACATATCCATTCCAGTAGTTTTATGCTGTGAATCTCCCCATCACCTCCTGCTCAGAAACTATACAACACTGCACAGAGGTAATCTACCAATGGCTATAGGAGAGAAGCATTTCGCCAATTGGGAGGCATGACAGATAATTCAGTAGCAGCAATACAAAGTAATTTTAATATAAAAAATTCCTGTAGAGTGAATCCTCTTTAAAATTCACTCTCTGTCACTCATATCCTGATAAGCTTTCCTGAGCAGGAGAGAAGGAGTTGCAGGTGGTATACAGTACACCAAAATTTACACATAACCCACAGCCATCATTATATGTGTCAAGCATGAAACAACTGTTTAAACTGATGATTCTGTTAGCCATATGCCTATGAAATGCTTTGATGTTCTCTGGCTCCTGTCCTCACACCTCAAATCTGTGATCTATTACTTTATTATCTTAAGAAAAGGCTTTGAGGTTTCATCACTCCAGAGAAGTGGGTCAGACATGTGAAATACTATTTTAGTGATACACATTAGTCTCAAAATGGCTCAGTCACAGCACTGGTAATATGAGTTGGATGAATTCCCTATTTTGCTATGTCTTCAAGTAAAATGGCGTATTTCAAATTGGTATAGACTGTACACCTGCACTGCACCTACAAACACTTGTTGACACAACACAGTCTGAATAAATAGCTACAAAATGCAAAAACTTAAAAACTATTCCTTCCCCAACACGTCACCAAATGCTGAGAACAATTTTGCCAGTTGTACCAATACAACCGGTAAGATAAAGGCCAAATCACCCCTTACATAAGGAGCTACCAGGCCAGTGAGAAATTCCCACCATATATTAACACAGGAATTTTATGTTCTTGACAAAACCACAGCATTTATTTATAAGTCTCTCAAATAGCTTCTCATCCATAAACAACTCAGAGTCATTACATGTTTTGTTGAAGACCAGCAAAAGAGTCAGAGAAACAGTGTAATAGAACCTAATGGGGCCACTGGCTCTCCCTTTCTTATTGAAACAAGCACCTACTGCTGTGTGTGTGTGTGTGTGTGTGTGTGTGTGTGTGTAATATGTATTTGCATTTTTTTAATATAAGGAGAATTTCCAATTGTAAGCCTATCTTCTGTAAGCACTGATGCCATTCTTATTAAATGCATGTTAACTGTTTAGAATCCCAGGCACACACACAGGTTCATTCTCTTTCTCCTCAGGCAGTTTCCACAATCCACAACATTCTCATTTTAACAGTCCTCATTACTGGTGTCATTTAATACTTGAGGGTTTGCTCAAGTCAATATCAATCCTGCTGATCCTACAAACACTTATTTTGTTGATACAACACCGTCTGAATCCACAGCTACTAAATGTAAAAATTTTAAAACTGTTCCTTCTCCAACATGTCACCAAGTCACTGTTGCTGTAACAACTGTGTCAGTCATGCAGCCTTGTGAAGGAGCCACAGAGCAGGAGAGACATCAAGCACAAGGCCTTTCGGGGAATCTCACTCCTCCTGCTATGCAAATCCACCGCTTCTTCTCAAAGACAATTGACACCTTAAACTCAACATTCTGAAGGTGGAAATGTTTACCTGGAAGGCACTTTGGTGGACCCACCTGAAACTTACTTCCTCATTAACAAATAATCCTTTATCACAAGTAAATCTTAACTAACCAGAAGGAGAAGGCTTTCCTTCAGAAGGAACAACCAAAACATATTCAGAACATGAATATCCTCTTCAATTAAGCTTAAATGTCTTTGGACTTTGGACGAGTCCTACTTAAGAAATACAGTATCTCTTTACCTGATTGGAAAACCTCATGCTCACGTTACGTTGATTCTGTAGTGGGACATAGCGCTGGACAGGATCAATGTCTTTAGGACTGATTAGTTCATCAGCTGAAAAAAAGAAGGGGAATGACATTATTGAAAATGCGTTTGCATAACACTAGAAACCAACTAGACATTTAGAAAATACTCCTCTCAACAAGAGTAGAATATACACTTTTCTCAGTGTACATGAAACAACCTCCACCAGGATATACCACATACTAGGCTCTAAAATGAGTCTCAATATTTAGAAAAGGACTGAAATCGTAAAAAGTATATTCACTGACCACAAGATAATGAAATTAGGAATCGGTAACAGAAAGAAATTTTATAAATTCACACATGTGGAAATGAAAACATACTATTAAATAACTAATGGGTCAAATAATAAATCAAAAGGGAAATGAGAAAATATATTTTAATATATTTTCTGATGAGATGAATGAAAATAAAGACAAATGCTAAAATTAATGGGATGTGGGTAAAAGAATGTTCATAGAAAAAATTATAGCTATAAATGCCTATATTAAACAGAAGAAAAAAATCTCAATTCAATAACCCATTTTTCCACCTTAAGACAGTGGATGAAAAACAGCAAACTACATCAAAAGGAAGCAGAAGGAAGGAAATAATAAAGATTAGAGTGGAAATTAATGAAACAAAGCATAGAAAAATAATGCAGAATCAAGGACACCAAAAGTAGTTTATCAAAAAGCTCAATAAAACTTGCAAACCTTTAGCTAGATTCACTAACAAAAAAAGAAGACTCAAATTACTAAGTCAAGAATGCAAGAAAGAAACATTATTACAGGCCTAAAGGATTATAAGAGAATAATATCAATGAATATATGTCAACAAATTTGATAACCTAGATGAAATGGACAAATGATTCCAGGAAAACACAAACTACAAAAACTGAATTAGGATGGAATGGAAAATCTAAACAGATTTGTAAAAAATACATAAAGTAATTGAAACTTTACACACACACACACACACACAGAGAGAGAGAGAGAGAGAGAGAGAGCAGCTCAGGACTAGATGGTGTCACCGGTGAATTCTACCAAGCAATTAAAGAAAAATTAAAGCCAATGTTTCACAAACTGTACCAAAAACAAACAACAACCAAAAGAAAAAACAAAAAAAAAGGACACCTCCCAACTAATTCTAATAGGTCAGTATTATTCTAATATCAAAATCAAAGTATTGCAAGAAAATTACAAACCAAAATGTTATGAATATAGACACAAAAAACCTCAACAAAATACTAGCAAACTAAATCCAGTAACATAAAGAAGGGACTGCACACCATCACCAAGTAGAATCAACCCCACAAATGCAAGGATGGCTTAACATCCCCAAAATCAATTACTGATAGACCATATCAACAAAATAAAGGACAAAACTCTATATGATCACTTAAACAGACTGAGAAAAAGCATCTGACAAAAATCCAACATCCTTGAATAAAAAAGCATTCAACAAAGTAGGAACAGAAGAAAATGTATTCAACCTAATAAAGGGCATCTGTGAAAAAGCTACAGCTAATATCACACTCAATGGTAAAAGACTGAATGCTTTTCACCCAAAGATTAGGAATAAGACAAGGATGTCCACTCTCACCACTTCTATTTAACATTGAAGTGTAGGTTCTATCCAGGGAAATTGAGAAAGAAAAAGTAAATAAAAAGTATCAGATTGGAAAGGAAAAAGCTACAGTAATTAACAGTGTGGTATTAGCATAAGGATAGACACAGAAATATCATAGAGATTACAGAAATAAACTCTTGCATATATGGTCAACTGATTCTTGACAAGAGGGTGCCAAACAATTCAACAGGGAGAGAAAGCGTTTTTCTTTGTTTTGTTGAGACAGAGTTTTGCTCTGCTGCCCAGGCTGGAGTGCAGTGGCACAATCTTGGCTTACTGTATCTTTCACCTCTGAGGTTCAAATGATTCTGGTGCCTCAGTCTCCCGAAGAACTGGGATTACAGGCATGTACCACCATGCCTGGCTAATTTTTTTGTGGAGACAGGGTCTCATCATGTTGGCCAGGCTGGTCTCAAACTCTTGGCCTCAAGGGAGCCACCAGCCTTGGCCTCTGAAGCGTTGGGATTACAGGCATGAGCCATCATGCCCAGATAAAAAAAGTTTTTTATTGACAAATAGTGCTGAGACAATTGGATATTCAAATGCAAAAGAATGAAGCTGGAACTTTTCCTCACACCATATATAAATAACAACTCAAAACAAATCAGAGTTAAATGTAAGAGTTAAAACTGTTAGAAGAAAATATAGGAGTAAGTTTTTGTGACTTTGATTTAGACAAAACTATGACAGCAAAAGTAACAAAAGAAGTAAAGAGATAAATTGAATTTCATCAAAATGATAACTTTTTTGTGCGGCAAAAGACCTATCAAGAAAGTGAAATAAGAGCCCACAGAATGTGAGAAAACATTCACAAATCAGGTATCTTATAAGGGATTTAAATCTAGAAGATATAAAGAACTCATAACAATGCAATAATAAAAAGAAAACAAAAACAATTAAAAAATAGCCACAGTGTCTAACTAGGCATTTCTCCAAAGAAGATATACAAATTACCAATAAGCACACGAAAAAATGCTCACAACATTAGTCATTTGAGAAATGCTAATTAAAACCACAATGAAATATCACTTCATATCTATAATGAAGGCTACAATTAAAAAAAGAAAATAGGTAAGAACAAATGTTGGCAAAGATGTAGAGAAATAGAAACCCTCAAATAGTGTTGATGGGAAAGCAAAATGATATAGTAGCTTTGGAAAACAGTGTGGAAGTTGCTCAAACTGTTAAATGTAACAGTTAGCATAGACCCAGTAATTACATGCCTAGGTATACATCCAAGAGAAATGAAACAATAATTTGACATAAAGTTTATAGCAGCATTACTTACAATAGCTAAGAAGTGGAAACAACTCAAATGCTCATCTCCTGATGAATGGGTAAATAAAGTGTAATGTATATATATAATGGAATATTGTTCTGCCATAAAAAGGAACAAATTGCTGAAACATGTTACAACATGGATAAACCTTGAAAATATTAGGCTAAGTGAAAGAAGCCAGACATGAAAATCCACATTATCAGTATTGACTTATATGAAATGTCCCAAATAGGCAAATCTATAGAATTAGAGAGTAGACTTACTTATCATTGCCTAGTCCTGGAGGAAAGGGTGAATTAATGAGAGGAAAATGAGGAGTGACTGCTCTTGAGCATGAGGTTTTTTGGCAGGGAGATGATGAAAACATTGTAAAACTGATTGCAGTGATGGTTGCACAACTCTATAAATACACTAAAAATCAATGAATTGTGAACTTTAAATAGGAGAAATGTATGATATGTAAATCATATCCCAATAAAGCACTTCTAAAAATAATAGGAAAGAAATCAGTTAGATTTCTTTCAGAAAAATAAAAAATAAAAATAAAAAATAGGAAGGAAATTAGTTTGTTAAGAAGAAACAGTGTTTCCTGATACAAAATTCTAAAAGAGATTTCTGAGAAGGGGCGTTTTGTTATGGGGCACCGACCAACATGAGGGCAACGTCCTCAACTGCTGTTACACTGTTAACATGGAAGCCCATTTAACGTGGTAGTTCGTTATGACAACTTTTAATAAAATCCAAGGATATAAGAAAGAAGAAAATTTAGAGTGACAGGCTGTGGGGAGGAAGGCACTAAGTCTGTAGTTTTCTGCTGTCTTCTGCTGTAACTCACTTGAGGGATACCCATCATCACTGGAGGCCCACTCACTACAGCAGGTTTTCTCCATGGGCCTGGAAGACAATATGCTGGGGAGAGGTGGCGGTGGTGGGAAAAGCCCCTGAAATGCAATTCTGCAAAACCTCCTTGGAGTGCGAGTTATCAGTTGTCTACATAAATTTACAGTGAGCATATTTTCCAACCCAGCAAGCCTGTATCTATAAAGTTATCTTAGTTAACCTCACACATGTGCAAATTAGTTGAACAATAACAACAACAACAAAATTAAACCTCTTTTGTGTGTGTGTGTGAGATGGAGTCTCGCTCTGTCACCCAGGCTGGAGTGCAGTGGCGCAATCTTGGCTCACTGCAATCTTCACCTCCTGAGCTCAAGCAATTCTTCTGCCTCAGCCTCCCAAGTAGCTGGGACTTACAGGCATAGGCCACCACATCCAGCAAATTTTTCTATTATTTTATTTATTTTATTTTTTTTTTAAGTAGGGATGGAGTTTCACCATATTGGCCACACTGGTCTCAAACTCCTGACCTCATGATCCACCCAACTCAGCCTCCCCAAATGCTGGGATTACAGGTATGAGCCACTGTGCCCGACCACAAAATCCAACTTCTAAAGTGAGTTTGTGCACTTCTTCATTTTTACTGCATGTAAGCTATACATTTCATTCTTGATCTTCAGCTCTAAAATGATCACTCAAAAACAATACTATGCTAAGTTTTGTATAAATGTACCTGTATATAATATTTACCAAAAAAGTTACAGTTCATTTTCCATAGCATTTTATATATTGCTTTTAGGTAGTAAATATGACAGAGCAGGGAATCAATGGTTATAAATTTCTTTGCAGCTTTAGGAATATTTCTACATTAGATTTCTATTCCGGGGTACTTTCCAGGCACATATGCAATGTTACTTGAGACCAAGTCACCAAAGGATTTTAGTAACTCTTGGAAGATCTTTTCAATAATAACTAAAGTGGTATCAATAGTAGAATAACAAGAAAAAGGGGGAAGAAGAGCAGTAGCAGAGTCTGCCAGAGCCACTGCAGCCTCTGCAGCAGCAGCAGCAATACCTACACAGTTATTAAGCTCCAGGCATTAAGTATTTCACATATATTCATTCATTAATCCTCACAACAATTTTAACATTTTACAGATGATGAACCAGAGACACCTGAGTGTTTAAGCAACTTTCTCGTGGTTAGTGTACAGCAAAGCCGAGACACAGTCAGCTTCCAGAGTCAAGGCTCTTAAACACATACTAATCCCGCCCTTTAAGAACCCTGACATTCTATACAACATCGGTGAAACAACACCAGGAGGAGGAAGAAATAAAAGACTATCTAGACATGTTACATTTTTCCTATCTAAATCAGGTTGCATGTTACCAATGTTCTCCTTTCTCTCTGAAAAAAATATATACTTCTCCAAAGTTTAAATCAAACCAATAAAAGCAGTTATCAACATATAACTTTACTGTATTAATTTCAGTTTAGCTCATGATACAGGGTTGATTAGTACACTGATATTCTAAATAGGCAGCAAATTATTTCCCTATCTCATTTTGTATGATCACTGAGATGTGAAAAAATTTCTAAAACCAACAAGTTTTTTGTCATGATATAGAAATTAAATTCTATCTTTATTACAGTATTTTATTGTTTATAAATGGTGACAGATAAATTAAGAAACCTTATATCCTTGTAAAGCATAAATGCTAATCTATTAAAGTCGATAAGAACTGAATAGTTAACCAAGTCTTTCAAAAGCTTATTTCTTTGTATTTCCTTCATATGTCTCTCTTTGTCTCACACTTTTCTATCTAGCTTGATGTTTCCACTTATGCCATGTGCTCATCTATAACCTCATAGACTGTATGCTTCTTAAACAAGGTGATACCCCAGTACCTAGTACAGCAGCCAGTACCTAGCACACAGTCTATAGACTTACTAAGCAAAAGAATAAATTAGTGGGTTAGCAAATACAGAAACACTAATTGCCATACTCATTACTTTAATTTCCATAATGGTAAAAGTGATAAATGTCATTAAAAGGTCAAGTTTTTGGCTTCCTTTTTTTTTTTTTTCTACTGTATTGATTTTTATCATTCAGTGAAACTGGTTTTCTGGTGAAGAGTGGCAATCCTGAAAGAACTTATATCCAACCAACTACAGAATATTTAAAATGAAAATAAAAGGATGAGGGTAAGAGGTCAATGGCTTTCCACATTTACAGAACAGCACCACACCTCCAAGATAATCAAGAATTTTTACAAAATAGAGATATCTGTCTTTAAATCCTAAGAACATAGGGATTACATTAATTAATATTTATATTTTTTATGCACAGAAGGTTTATAAAATGTACCCTTGGCTTATCTC
Source organism: Saimiri boliviensis (assembly GCF_048565385.1). Classification (NCBI taxonomy): domain Eukaryota; kingdom Metazoa; phylum Chordata; class Mammalia; order Primates; family Cebidae; genus Saimiri; species Saimiri boliviensis. The sequence goes on from NC_133449.1 coordinate 124,707,315, forward strand.
AGTAAAAATTGTCCAGGGTAAAAAGAAAATATTAAGAAAAATCTTTGTTTCTTTAATGAAATGACAATTTCAAGAAAATTTAGCAGGGCAAGTATTTTTTTATCATGACACAAAAATTACATAGGACATACTAAAAGAGTCTCAGCAGATATTTACAGGGTAAAATTATGTACTTCACAGCCTAGCTGATTCTCAGCTGTGGTGACACATATTAGTAACACATGTATTATGAAATGAGCTACTTAGAGAAACAGAAAATGCAGATCCTTAACCTCATATTATACCAAAAAATTCCAAGTGTGTGTGTGCACACACATGCACGCATTTTACTCAACTGATGAACAAGGATGGACTTTCTAAAATTAAAAGATTTTTAATTTCTAAAATTATGCTGTGGTAAATTCCACAGCACAAATTAAATAGGAAAACACTGGTAGATCTGAGTGTGTAAAGATTTTAAGTTCTGCTAATGAAAATATAGGAAAAGCAAAATTTAAAGACAAACAAGGAAAATATCAGAGAGATTTTATACGCTTAACATATAAAATATTCTCCTCCAACCTCTCCAAACTACTTTGTTTGGAAATACTGAGCTACACTTCAAAATATATTCAAGAGATTTCCAATAAATTTTTTTCTGATAAAAAATATATATGTATATATATAAAACATTCATGTAGACTGATAAGAAAAACCATAAAACCAAGGTTAATGGGCAAAAAAAATTACTAGACAACTCACAGAAGAGTGACTAAGAAAATCATTTCTAATAGGATGCAAATGAAAACAATATGCAATTTATTATCTTATTAGGCTAGCAATGTTTTTATTTTTAATAGGAACATTTAACACCACAGAGGTTACTGGTGAAAACTGCTTAATATTCAAGTTTATCAAAATAATACATATATATTTATTTTTTATTTTTTTATTTTTTTTGAGACAGAGTCTTGCTCTGTCACCCAGGCTGAAGTGCAGTGGTGCAAACTTGGCTCACTGCAACATCCGCCTCATGGGTTCAAGCAATTTTCCTGCCTCAGCCTCCCGAGTAGCTAGGACTACAGGCGCGTGTTACCATGCCCAGCTAATTTTTTGTATTCTTAGTAGAGAGGGGGTTTCACTAGGTTAGCCAGGATGATCTCTCCTGATCTTATGATCCGCCCACCTCAGCCTCCCAAAGTGCTGGGATTACAGGCATGAGCCATAGTGCCTGGTCAAGAATATATCTTTTTTTAACCATTAATGTTTATTAATGTTTTCAAAATATCCACCCTGAAAAATTCTTGTATTCACCTGCCTTAAATTATATAGTATGTAAAGTTCTAACCTTTAATGGATCAGGATTATGTACTAATATATAAATGAAGATCATCACTATGAATATCTGATGTACAGGATAAGAAAAGTTAGTTGCATATATGGAGAAGACAAGCTGAAGTCTAGACGTCAGATTTTTAAACGCTGATATGTTTGTGTCTCTTTTTAGGATATATTGAAAAAGAACATATATTAAAGTTATATAATGGCCTTTATAATGACTATATAATGCTTTTAGAGTAATGTTATCATTACCTTTGTTATATTTCCTTAGTTTTTTGAATCTCAAAAAGAAATTCAATCCAAACATCAAGATTTTCAAACAATTTTTAATCTTTTTTTTTGAGACAGAGTCTCACTCTGTCACCCAGGCTAGAGTGCAATGGCGTGATCACAGCTCACCACAGCCTTGACCTCCAGGGCTCAGGTGATCCTCCAGCCTCAGCTTCTTGAGTAGCTGGGACTACAGCTGTGCGCCACCATGCCTGGGTAATTTTTCTGCATTGTTTGTAGATACAGGTTTTTGCCACGTTGCCCAGGCTAGTCGCGAACTCCTGAGCTCAAGCAATCTGCCCATCTCAGCCTCCCTAGATGCTGGGACACAGACATGAGTCACAGCACCCAGCCTCAAGTGAGTTTTAATGCAATAAATACAGTTATGTGATGATGCATAAAGATGTCCCATAAGATTATAACACTGTATCTTCACTATACCTTTACTATGTTTAAATATGTTAGGTACACAGATACTTAGCATTGTGTTACAACTGTCCACAGTATTCGGTACAGCAACATGCTCTACAAGTTTGTAGTCTAGGAGCTAGGTATGTATATATCAAATAGGCTAGGTATATATACACAGGTATATATATCATATAGGATAGGTATGCTGTAGGCTAAAAATCACCTAAAGACACAATTCTCAGAATGTAGCCCTACCATTATGCAATGAATGACTGTACTTTTAAGGTTATTTATTTTTGCGAAGAGCTAAAAAAGTTACTCTGCTTTCTTTAGACTGGTTTTACATGAATAGTTTCTAAACTTTCTAATTCGAATAGCAATTGAAGGTATAACAAATGATCATTTTATTCTAAGACACATCAAATATATCTTAAGGTATGTCTTAGGTGGCTTAAAGTATACATGTTGACAATAAATTTACCAGTTATATAAAAAATGTTGGTTTTCTCAAAGTATAAGTTTTATAAGGAAATACTGTGAATAATTAACTTATTTTTAAAGAACACAGTGGGGACTTCAGGCCTTGGTTCAGGAAATAGCATACTGTGCCTTTCTTTTAACAATGAAATAGAAGTCACATTGTTTTGTTGTATAATTATTTACTTAGACATACATAAAGCAAAGTATTATTAGACTTCACTGAGATACAAACTGGTGTGAATCACTGAAAGTCGTATATTATAGAGTATTTTTAAAGATTCACTGTTCTATTATTTTCATGTAAAAGTAGTAACCACAATTAACTGCCCACAAAACGTTGCCAAGCAGATACCCAACTGAGGCTCCTTTAGTGAATAAAGACTTTTTAAGTAAATGTATCTGGAATCCTATTGAAAATCTACAGAAGTCGGACGGTTCTTAGGGCTGGTATATAATAGTTAAGAGCAACGAAATGATTCAATCTTCTGAGATGTTATTCATCCTAACCAGTTAGTTGTTAACCAGATGACACATAGCTAGGCTAGACTACTAATGAATATGCAATATTTCTTTTTTTCAGCTGGAGATATGTATGTGATTTCATTGTATGTAACATACTTAACTGCATATTCTCATTGCCTTTTCAGAAGATCAGCAGGGAAAAGAGAAACTGATTTTCTTTTGCAGAAGCCCTGCAGGATCTCTTCCTCTTTTTGGTCATGAAACAGAAATGGAGGCACGGCCTGTACTATTTCTATTCACTCTGGTCTTAACATGAAAAAATACTGTCTTCACTCAAGACTGTCTACATTCAACATATTTATTTTGGAAAGTTCGATGCATTTTTACTGATACTACTGTCAATCCTTTTCTTCTTTTAAAGCTCAATTTGCTTATGTAGGGTGTAGTCGATTCCACCTTCTCAATTCACTAGCTTTGTCAATTTTATCTAGAGGCTTTGCTCAAGCAACATTCTTTCTAGTTGCACTAAACCCAGGTAGGATGTATGGCAAAAAGCAGGAGGAAGAAGGTTTTAATTTCATATCCCAGATCCCAGGTGCCAGGTTTCAGCCTCAGAATCATAGAAAAAAATCCATCATGCTGATTTGTAATTTCCAAATGTAGTACATAAAAACTAATAATTCTAATGTTAAAATTCTTATCCTTACATAAGTTAACTAGTCCTCTACTAAAATATGTTTTACTTAGCTGTATCAACAAAGCTTCTTTGTAATTACGCTAGTGAGATGGAAATAACACTCTAACCAGAGATAACCTTCCCAACTTGGCTTGATTCTAAGAAAACTCTTTCATGTGTCTTTTCCCCTCCTTTGGAAATTCTAAAAGCAAAGCCTATATAAATAATATCAACTCTTTGTCAAAAAACTGTCCCTTTAAAGGAAGAAAATGTTTCTACATGTTCTTAAGTTAGCAATAGGTATATATAGAGACCCAGAAAATAAAATTAGGAAACGAGCAATTTGAAAACAGCATTAACTTAGTTTTTACTTATTTGGTTAGCTTCTTCCTGCTCTTACATATCATTTATGTAAAGCCCAAATTGGAAATCTGTCTTGTGAAATATTCTTCCCTAATGGAATATTTTTGAAAAACCAAAGATGATTACTCTTATGGCACAAATTAATTAGCATTTATGCAGTAATGCTAGAAATAATAAAAATCATAATAGTATTTTATACAGTAGGCAGTTCTTCTTTTTTTTTTGTACTTTAGGTTCTAGGGTACATGTACAGATTATGCAGGATTGTTGCATAGGTACATATATGGCAATGTGATTTGCTGCCTCCATCCCCCCGTCACCTATATCTGGCATTTCAGTAGGCAGTTCTTTTAGTGCAGGTACAGTATTTATAGTTAGCCTTTTCATAATCTTTTTGCCATAAAGGGATTCTGACTCTAAAGTGATAGCCTTTTTTATGTAAATGCTAATAACATTTAAAACTTGAGCAAGGAACGGTGCAGGAAAATGCATAATGTTTTTTCTGTGTTTATAAAATTTGTCTTCATTTCGAAGTGTCCAAGAGTGCTATGATTCAGCTCAAGTTGTAGAAGAAGATGAAAAACAGTTCCTCAAAGAATTATGAATAATGGTCCTATTAAGCCTCCAACTAAAATTGCCAATATGTATTTACTGGAAAGAAGAGAACTTTGAGATGACCAATACCTTTTGGCCAGTGGCTTACTAAAGGTATAACCAAGCATGACTGCTACTGTTTTCTTAAGGCAGAATTTTTAATATATCATATAAAAGTAACTCAAAGTTTCTGTAATCTTCTGCAGGAAACCTATATACTAAGCTGAAGAATGCAGCCCCCTAAATGATCACAAATGGTACCCATACCTATTTTGCTTTCTTCCCAGAAACTGTCCATCATCATTCAGTGAAATGGATATATTAATATATCATTAGATACTAAGAAACTCCCCAAAGACCTCTTCTTTTTTTTTGAGACGGAGTTTCGCTCTTGTTACCCAGGCTGGAGTGCAATAGCGCGATCTCGGCTCACCGCAACCTCCACCTCCTGGGTTCAGGCAATTCTCCTGCCTCAGCCTCCTGAGTAGCTGGGATTACAGGCACATGCTACCATGCCCAGCTAATTTTTTGTATTTTTAGTAGAGACGGGGTTTCACCATGTTGACCAGGATGGTCTTGATCTCTTGACCTCGTGATCCACCCACCTCGGCCTCCCAAAGTGCTGGGATTACAGGCTTGAGCCATTGCACCCAAAGGCCTCTTACAAGCATGAAACACCACCCAAATCCAACATAAACATCAGCAAAGGCATATTTATTTCTAATAGCTTAATAACAAGGAAAAAAATACCATTTCCAATCTTCTCCACTTACCCAGGAGTTTTGCAATGATATAAAGTGCTTGTCCCCAAAGAAACAGTTTTCCATCACGGCCACAGTTGCTAGGAAATCGTTTTTGACTACCGGGGTTATTTTTCTCATATTCTACAAAGTCAGCTGGTACGTAATAGTACTTTGGTACAACAGGATATCCTATGGAGTTTAAAAACAAGCATTTAAAATATAACAAATCTGTATTAGCTCATTACCATGCTACTAATAAAGACATACTGAAGACTGGGTAATTTATAAAGGAGAGAGTTTTAATGGCCTCAGAGTTCCACATGGCTGGAGAGGCCCCACAATTCATGATGGAAGGCGAAGGAAAAGCAAAGGTATGTTTTACATGGTGGGAGGCAAGAGGGCTTGTGCATTTAGAAAACTATCAGATCTCCTGAGACGTATTCACTACCATGAGAACAAAATGGGAGAAATCAACCCCATGATTCAGTTATCTCTACCTGGACCCACTCTTGACATATGGGGATTATTAAAATTCAAGGTAAGCTTTGGATGGGGACACAGCCAAACCATACAAAATTAGTGTCTTTTCCAAAATTTCCCTTCAAGATACTGTAACAATTAGAAAGCAGGGAGAGAGAATTGTTGTACAGGAGGCAACAGATTTGATAAGCTATAGAAAGCTAGATATTCTGGTTCTTTTCAGATATTGTCAGTGAAAATCATGGAGAAAAGATTGACTTTAAAGCACTAATTCAACAGCAGGTTGTTATTCTTTGGCTAACAATGAGTACATAATCTCCCTCAACAACATTTAATTTTAATACCTTCAAATGAATCAACAAATACACAGTATGCAAATATTTAGAGCCACAGAAGAAGCTATTTTTAATAGGATTAGTTTGCAGAAGCTTTACAAATGAGATATTGTGTAATCTTAAATGAAGAATTATAACCCTGAGCCATTGCTAGAGCAAAGAAATCCCCATTTAAGCATTAAGCCCATTATCTATCATTCAATATCACGGAAGAAAAAAAGCCATCCTCCCCAGTGACCATTTAAAACTGGGTTGGTAGAAACTAAAGTTATTATTTAAGAGTAGAATCTTTGTGGATGATATAATGGGAAAATAATCAACTATCTAGGTAGGATGCTACAGAAGACTTTTCACCTTATTAGCCCGTAGTGAACATAATTTTTCCAATAAAATGGCAGAGATTTCCCTAAAATTTTGCCTCCTTACATATCAAACAATCAACAATAATATTTGTGTCTAAAATCAATAAGAAGATCTATGATACACAGAGAATACTTTGAACAGCACTCTCTGAACATGATGAAGCCTGAAGTGCATTAAACTGCTACACCTCAATGCATCAATGATCTAACACAAAATATTAAAAGATCTGCTTCAAAGGATTTCAAATATTACACGCATTACAAAATTCAATACATGATTTCTCACATTGGACAAGTGATCATTTGTAGCAAAAAGACAAAAATAGCTTTTAAAAATTAATATTCCCTTTGAATTCAATGTTTATCCATAAACATTTCACAACTTTTAACATTACAAGCATGTGAATGAGCATAAAATATGAAGTATTTACTCTGAGATATCTGAAAGAATATCACAAACTTCATGTGAGATAGGAATGGGGACCAGTGCTGTGATTGTCAGTACTTTCCAGATCCCAAAGACATCTAGAAAATCTCATCCGGAATTCCTTTGAAAATCCAAGTTAAACAGAAAATTCAGTTATGCCTTTTGAGGGTCCCTACTGATGTCTGACTGAAACCAATATACCCTTATTTCTAAGACTGGACCTTCTGACCATTTCTAAAATACTAAATCTATCCTCAAAGGATGACATTTTAGCACCATGGCAGACATTCAAAACACAATGCTAAGGACCCTAGAAAAAAACTCCAAAGAGGGATCCAGAATATTCTCGGCAATTCTAGTGCCTTAGACAAGAGCAGAACCTCTCCAGAGGTTCTGGCACTCATCTGACTATAGCATTTTTGGTGACCTGGATAAAAACTTGTCACTTTCTACTACTGTCACACTTACAGAGTAATGGAATTATACAGTAAATAACAGATGAAGGAACTCAGTCCACCTGATGAACTATTTTGAAATGATTATAGCCATGCCCACCTAGATTCATCTTCATCTTTGTTTTGGTTAATCTTTCTGATTTCATTTCAGGGACCAATCATTTTTTTCTATTTAATATAAGTTACTGTGTTTTACAAAGAGCTTACACATTTCAAATAAACATTAAAGAAATGTTGGTTAGAAGAATTTCTTAAAAATAAACTATACCTTCTGTGGTCTGATGAAGTACTGGAGTCAAAAGATTCTGATATTCCTGTACTTGCTCAGGGTTGCCTCTAAAAACTCCTAAAATATAAAATAGAAAACACAATAGCAGCTGAGCTCAATAAGCATCTCAAAAATTTTACCTTAGAAACAATCTATTAGCCCAGTTACAATTATTTTGGCAATTTTCTACACAAATGGTAAAATTAAAATGAAAAAAAGTAATGCAAACCTGTATGATACTTTTCCAAGAAATTGGTTTTAGAAAGTCATGTTAGCATTTATAATTGAAAACTGAATTTTAATTGAACTTTCCTATTCCTAATAATAAATGTTACGGACACTCACATTATAATGGATTATGGTATTACTGATTTCTACTAATAAAGATTTTTCTTTGTAAATATGAATAATATATATGGTATCACTTTTTAATGCTTCAGAGTGTTTTTTTAATTCTTTAAAAGATTTAGCATTCACTCAGAAAGAAAGGAGCAGGCATATACAAAGTCAGGGCAATTAACATCACTGAAGTGCAGACTATTTTTATACCTGAAAGGAGTCATATTTCATTTCTGCTCTTCTTTAAATCACTTAAATCCTATAACTTAAATTTCAGGAAAAAGCTTGCTTAAATTTCAGGAAAAAGCTCACTTACCATCAATCATCATATAAAGGAAAAATATGGGAAATTCACATTCAATGCCATCAAATAGCTAAAACAGAAAATAAAACATTAAAATTTTTGCTAATAATAATAATTATTATTATTTTGAGACAAGATCGTACTCTGCTGTCCAGGCTATAGTATAGTGGCACAATCATGGCTCACTGCAGCCTTGCCCTCCTGGGCTCAATCCCTTCTCCTGCCTCAGACTACCAAGTTGCTGGGATTATAGACACACACCACTATATCTGGCTATCTCTCTGTGTGTCTCTCTCCCTGTCTCTCTTACTTTTTTCTCAGAGATGTAATCAGCTCCCTGTCTTTCTCAGGCTGGTCAAACTTCTGGTCTCAAGAGATCCTCTTATCTTGGTCTCCCAAAGTGCTGGGTTTACAGGTGTGTAGAAGAACTATAGTTAGGCAATATGTCAAAGATTTGTTTATAGCAATACAGTTGAACTGATTTTGTAAGCAGCTTCCTTGTTGTTTTTTCTTAAAAAAAATTTTCTCAAGATTTATTATTCAAAAGCTCAGTCATTCAGTCCATCAAATTGCAATCCTTCAATAAATCTTTACTAAATACTTACTAATGCCTGGAATCAAACAGACAGAGAACTACTAAGACAAAAGATAGAGAACTTCCCTTAGAGGGTACAGCCTGTAGGGAGGCCGGCATGTAAATAAACAACTATTAAAGAGTAGGAAATATCTACACATGGTATGTCAGGCTCATAATGGGTGGAACACCTGAGTCTGCCTTGGAGTCAGGGAAGGTTTGTAGGAAAGGAGATGTTTCAGCTAATGCCAGATGGACTTCACTGGGCAGATGAGCTAAGGTAACTCAAGGCAAAGGAAATATCAGTTACAAACCACAGATGCACAGAAGTACAAAGTATGTTAAAGAACCTACCAGTAATTCAGTGTTTCTGGAATAAACAAGGAATAAGTAGTGAAAGCTGAAACCCAATAGAAGGGCCAGGCCAGCCAGATCAGGAAGGGCCTTGCAGGTCATGCTTAAGTGGCTAAGACTTTGGTCTGGAAATAAAAAAGAACCACGGGTGAATACTGAGCAGGATCAGATTTACTCATTACATTTACTTGCCAGACTGAGCAGCTGGTAATACTGAAGAGAGTTATAGGGCAAGAAACAGGACCAGCTGGAAGATTGCTGGAGCAAAATCCAAAGAGAAAAGATGACAACCTAAACTGAGGTTTCTCAAGTTGGGTCCTACTGACATTGTTACCAAATAACTGTTGTTGGGTGGTCCTGTGTAGTGCAGAATGTTTAGTAGCATCCCTAGCATCTACGTTCTAGATGTCAGTAGTACAGGGCAACCCAAAATGTCTGCAGATGTTATCAAATATCCCCTGGGGGGCAAAATCACTCCAAATCCACTAGACTAAACCAGGGAGTAATAGAGAGGAAGAAACAGAATTTTAGGATTTTTAGGAGTCTAAATCTGCAGTCTTGGTGATTGACAAAGGAAGATGGGTGAGAAAAAAGTGCCTAGAACAACTCTCGGGTATAGGACTTGAGCACAGGAGTGGAAGCTGAATACAGGTAGACTGTAGGACATTTAATCGAGGATGTTCACAAGGCAGCTGCATACAAGGGTCAGGCACTTGAGGAGAGGTATGAGTTCAAGATGGAGATCTGTGGTTAATAGCCATAGCTGAAGCTGAGAGTTCACAGCCAGAATAAAGAGAGACTAGGGCTGTGGATGGACTCCAGGAGAAGAGCAGTGTTCAAGAGGAGGCAGAAGAAGAGAAACCTGCAAAGGAGACGAAGAAGTAAGTGAGAGAAGTAGAGAATTAAGAATTGGGTCACAGCAAACGGAGAATGTTCCAACAAAGAAGATTCAGCAAAGACATTCAAATGCCAAGAAGTTATATGAAACAAGATCATAAAAGCATTCACTCCGACTCAGTGTTGTAAATGTACTGAAACCTGTAAAGCTACTGGGGAGTGCTCGGAAGGAAGCCAGTTTGTAAGGGGAAAGAGTAAGACGGAAGCAAACAAGAAACACCAAGTAGACACCATGCTTTTCAGACGTGTGGCACAAAGAGAAAGAGGATGGAGTTGGACAGGAGTTTTTTCTTAATAATAAACATCAATGGGCTTAATGAGGAAAAAAGCTAATTTAAGTTGGGGATACAAGACAGAGAAGGTAGAAGTGGGGAAAATTAGGAGAAAAAAGAAAGAGAAATGGATATCCTATCACAGAAGAAAACAAGTAAGGGTATCAAGAAAGTCAAAGAGAATAGTATGGGCTATACACAGGATGGGTTAGCCTTAGAAAGAACAGAGAGCTCCTTCTGTGAGGCAAGAGAGATGGAGGTAAGTATGGATGAAGGAAAGACACAGTGGAGAAGGCCATACAGAAATGAAAGGCTAATAAGTAGGAAATCAAAAGGAAAGTCTGCCAACTTGAGTACAAATTGAAAAAAGCTGGAAAAGCCTTCATGGGGAGTTCCTGGCATTGTCAGATTGCAGGACTAACAAGAACCGACAGCAGTGATGAGGCTGAACCAAGACAGATCTCCTGACTGTGGGGCAGCGCCTAACCACTGTGCTGTGGCTTTCCTTGGTGGTACTCAGCAGCAGGTGCAAAAGTAGAGAAAGCTTGGTGTACGGATCCAAAATTGGAAGTGTGCAAGGTGGTAGCTGCAGGTGGTCCAATTCAAATGTAAGTGCCATACATTGGCATAGAAAATGTGTTAAATAGGAAAGAAGCACTTGAATGTGTTTAAGAGATAAATGGATCTTTTGGTCCAACCTAACAGATTGTAACACTGCCAACACTACTGAAAATTTCAAAAGTGTACACAATAAAATGGTTTCCAACTGATAGTCAACTATGAAATTAAATAAAATAAAGCTGGGTTGTAGTGGTGTATACTGGTAGTCCCAGCTATTTGGGAGGCTGAGGTGGGAGAATCACTTAAGTCCTGGAGTTCCAGTCCAGCCTGGGCAACATGGTGGGATCTGGTCTCTATTAAAAAAAAAGAAAAGAAAAGAAGTTAAATAAAATGATAAATAGCTTGTGTAGTTTTCCTGCAAAAGTGTACATTAAATTTTAAAACAGTATGTTAATTGCCAAACAACTTAAAAGGTATAATGTTGCCTATACATTTTCTATATACAGATTCCTGGGGACCTTACCTACCTTCAGTGAGTGATCTAGTTATGCCCACACATACAAAATACCTTTCAATACACTACATTAAAGCAAAGTCCTCAGCAATGTGCATGACTTCTTACTTTTTTGGGGAGATGTTTTCTAGATGACTTAAAAGTAGCTAGTATAAACCTAGATATATATATATATATAGTGTGTGTGTGTGTGTGTGTGTTTCAAAATACAAAATATTTAAAAACTAAACATTTAGAGGACTATATTTTAAAAGAAAGCATCTAAATGAAACAGATAAAGGAAGACAGAATTGCACATCAGTTTCAATAAAAGAATTTCCTTAATAGACTGAAACATATATCACAAACAGATTTTTTAATATTATATAAGACAAATAGTATGGATCAGACAAGCACAGGACTAAAAATGCAATAGAAAAACTATTCATCCAATAAATCAACATGGCCCAATATCAGCAAATACCTCACTGGTAATAAGAGCTAGCACTTACTGAGCATTCACTTAGTGCCAAGCACTATTCTAAGCACTTTTTTGTAAGTTATTTAATCCTCATAAGAACTTCAGTATATAGCTGGGCATGGTGGCGCATGCCTGTAATCCCAGCTACTCGGGAGGCTGAGGCAGGAGAACTGCCTGAACCCAGGAGGTGGAGGTTGCGGTGAGCCGAGATCACGCCATTGCCCTCCAGCCTGGGTAACAAGAGTGAAACTCCGTCTCAAAAAAAAAAAAAAAGAACTTCAGGATATAGGTACTATTATTATTTTACCAAGGAAAAAAATTAAACACAGAGAGAGGTGAATTAACTGGCCAACGGCCACATAGCTAGTAAGTAGCAGAGCCAGAATTCAAACCCAATGGTCAGTCTCTTGAATTTGTGTTTTTAACCGCTCTGGTATACTATTAACATGAAATATTTTGGGTGGATCCAAGATGGCCAAATAGGAACAGCTCTGGAGTGCAGTTCCCAGTGAGAACAAAACAGAGGGTGAGTGATCACCACATTTCCAAAAGAGTTTTTACTGCCCACATACCAGGAGATTCCCAGGCTGAAAAGTGTCACAACTTTCCAGCACAGATGTATCAGCTGGCACTGTGTGTTTCCACACAAAAACTCACATAAATATGGGGCTGTTTCAACTGGCACCTGGAATGCCTGGAATGCCTGGAATACAGAGCCGCCCATTCAACTGAAAAAAAGGGGGCTGAAACAGGAAGCCAGGTGATCTGGCTAAGCAGGTCCCACCCCCAAAAGACCAGCAATCTGAAACATTCTGGATTGAGAGTTTTGCAGCAAGCTCAGCTGGACCCAGGATGGTCTAGCTTGGTGGGGGAAAGGGCGTCAGCACTTACCAAGGCAGACCACCATTACTGAGGCAGTCCACCATTACTAAGGCAGTCCACCATTACCGAGGCAGTTCTAACTGTACCTCTGTAAACAAAACCGCAAGGAAGTTCACAAAGAAGCTGGGCAGAGCCCACGGCAGCTCAGCAATGCCGCTACTGGCAGACTGTGACTTGACTACCTCCTTGCTGGGCAGGGCATCTCTCAAAAAAGGGAGCAGCATGTCAGGAACTTATAAATAAAGCCCCACTTTCCCAGGAAAGAGCACCTGAGAAAAAAAAAGGCGGTTATGAGTTCCACTGCAGCAGACATAAATGTACCTGCCTAGCAGCTCTGAATGAAACAATGGAGCTCCCAGCTCAGCACCTGAGCTCCTATAAGGGACAGGCTGTCTCAAGCAGCTCCCTGACACCCGTATAAGCAAAGAGATATATCCTTTATAACCTCCTCATAAAGGAGAGCTTAAGCTGACATCTGGCAGGTACCATTCTGGGACGAAGATAACAGAAGAAGAAATCAGTAGCAACTCATACTGTTCTGCAGCTGCTGCAGGTGATCCCCAGGTAAGCAGGGTCTGGAGTGAACATCTAGCAGTCCTACAGCAGAGGGGCCTGACTGTTAGAAGGAAAACTAAAAAACAGAAATAACTTCAACATCAACCAAAAAAATGTCCACTCAGAGACCCCATACGAAAGTCCCCAACTACAAAGTCCACTGGTAGATAAATCCACGAAGATGGGAAGAAATCAGCACAAAATGGATGAAAACACCAAAAATGAGAATGCTTTTCCTACTCCAAGGATTACAACCCCTCACCAGCAAGGGAACAAAGCTGGATGGATAATGAGTCTGATGAATTGACAGAAACAGGCTTCAGAGGTGGGTAATAACAAAACTTCTCTGAGCTAAAAGAACATGTTCTAACCCAATGCAAAGAAACTAACAACCTTGAAAAAAGGTTAGACAAAATGCTAATGAGAATAAACAGCTTAGAGAGGAATATAAATGACTTGATGGAACTGAAAAACACAACACAAGAACTTTACGAAGCATAAACAAGTTTCAATAGCCAAATCAACCAAGCAGAAGAAAGGATAGAGACAGAAGATCAATTCAATGAAATAAAACAAGACAGCAAGATGAGAGGAAAAAAAATGAAAAGAAATGAACAAAGCCTCCAAGAAATATGGGATTATGTGAAAAGACCTAATCTACGTTTGATAGGTGTACCTGAATGTGATGGAGTGAATGAATCCAAGTTGGAAAACACTCTTCAGGATATTATCCAGGAGAACTTCCCCAACCTAGCAAGGCAGGCAACATTCAAATCCAGGAAATACAGAGAACACCACAAAGATATTCCTCAAGAAGAGCAACCCCAAGAGACATAGTCATCAGATTCACTAGGGTTGAAATGAAGGAGAAAATGCCAAGGACAGCCAGAGAGAAAGGTTGGGTTACCCACAAAGGGAAGCCCATCAGACTCAGCGGATCTCTCAGCAGAAACCCTACAAGCCAGAAGAGAATGGAGGCCAATAGTCAACATCCTTAAAGAAAAGAACTTTCAACCTAGGATTTCATATCCAGCCAAACTAAGCTGCATAAGGAAAGGAGAAATAAAATCCTTTATGAACAAGCAATTGCTGAGAGATTCACTATCACCAGGTCTGCCTTATAAGAGCTCCTGAAAGAAGCAGTATACATAGAAAGGAACAAACAGTACCAGCCACTTGAAAACGTGCCAAATGGTAAAGACCATTGACACAATGAAGAAATTGCGTCAACTAATGGGCAAAACAACCAGCTAGTATCAAAATGGCAGGATCAAATTCACACATAACAATATTAACCCTAAATATAAATGGGCTAAATGCCCCAATCAAAAGACACAGACTGGCAAATTGGATAAAAAGCCAAAACCCACTGGTGTGCTTTATCCAGGAAACAATCTCATGTGCAAGGACACACATAGGCTCAAAATAAAGGGATAGAGGAAGATTTACCAAGCAAATGGAGAGAGAAAAAAAAAAAGAGTAGAAGTTGCAATCCTAGTCTCTGATAAGACAGATTTTAAGTCAACAAAGATCAAAAGAGACAAAGAAGGGCATTACATAATGGTAAAAGGATCAATGCAACAAGAAGAGCTAATGATTCTAAATATAAACACACCCAGTATAGGAGCACCCAGATACATAAAGCAAGATCTTAATGACCTACAAAGGGGCTTAGACTCTCATACAATAAAAGTAGGAGACTTTAACACTCCACCATCAATATTAGACAGATCGATATTAACAGGGACATCCAGGACTTGAACTCAGACCTCGACCAAGCAAACCTAATAGACATCTACAGAACTCTCCACCCTGAATCCACAGAATATACATTCTGCTCAGCACCACATCACACCTACTCTAAAATTGACCACATAATTGGAAATAAATCACTCCTCAGCAAATGTAAAAGAACGAAAATCATAACAAACAGTCTCTCAGACTACAGTGCAATCAAATTAGAACTCAGGACTAAGAAACTAACTCAGAACCACACTGCTTCATGGAAACTGAACAACTGGCTCTTGAATGTTGACTGGATAAACAATGAAATGAAGGCAGAAATAAAGATTTCTTTGAAAACAAAGAGAACAAAGACACAACATACCATAATCTCTGGGACACATTTAAAGCAGTGTCTAGAGGGAAATTTATGGCAATAAATGCCCACATGAGAAACAAGGAAAGATGTAAAATTGACACCCTATCATCAAAACAGAAAGAACTAGAGGAGCAAAATTTAAAAAACTCAAAACCTAGCAGAAGACAAGAAATAACTAAGATAAGAGCAAAACTGAAGGAGATAGAAACACAAAAAACCCTTCAAAAAATCAACAAATCCAGGAGCTGGTTTGTTGAAAAGATCAACAAAACAGACCACTAGCCAGATTAATAAAAAAGAAAAGAGAGAAGAATCAATAGATGCAATAAAAAACGATAAAGGGCATACCACCACAGATTCCACAGAAATACAAACTACCATCAGAGATTACTACAAACAACTCTATGCACATATATCAGTGAACCTGGAAGAAATAGATAAATTCCTGGATGCTTGCACCCTCCCAAGGCTAAACCAGGAAGAAGTCAAAACCCTGAATAGATCAATAACAAGGGCTGAAGTTGAGGCAGCAATTAATAGCCTACCACCCACAAAAAAGCCCAGGTCCAGATGGGTTCACAGCCAAATTCTACCAGACATACAAAGAGTGGCTAGTATCACTCTTTCTGAAACTATTCCAAACAATCCAAAAAGAGGAAACCCTTCCCAAATAATTTTATGAGACCAACATCATCCTGATACCAATACCTGGCAGAGACTCAACAAACAAAGGAAACTTCAGGCCAATATCCATGATGAACATAGACACAAAAATCTTCAATAAAATACTGGCAAACCGATTGCAACACCATATCAAAATGTTTATTCCATCATGATCAAGTAGGCTTCATCCCGGGGATGCAAGGCTGGTTCAACATACGCAAATTTATAACCATAACACACCACATAAACAGAACCAAAGATAAAAACCACATGATTATCTCGATAGATGCAGAGAAGGCCTTTGACAAAATTCAATAGCACTTTATGCTAAAAACTCTCAATAAACTAGGTATTGATGGAACATATCTCAAAATAATAAAAGTTATTATGGCGAACCCAGAGCCAATATCATACTGAACAGTCAAAAATTGTAAGTATTCCCTTTGAAATCTGGCACTCGACAAGGATGCCCTCTCTTACCATTCCTATTGGAAGTTCTAGACAGAGCAATCAGGCAAGAAAAAAAAATAAAGGGTATTCAATTAGGAAAGGAAGAAGTCAAATTTTCTCTATTTGCAGATGACATGATTGAATATTTGGAAAACCCCATTGTGTCAGCCCAAAATCTCCTGAAATTGATAAGCAACTTCAGCAAAGTCTCAGGATACAAAATCAATGTGCAGAAATCACAAACATTCCTATACACAAATGACAGACTAAAAGAGAGCCAAATAAAGAGCGAACTCCCATTCGCAATTGCTACAAAGAGAATAAAATACCTAGGAATACAACTAACAAAGGATGTAAAGGACCTCTTCAAGGAGAACTATGAACCACTGCTTGAGGAAATAGGAGAGAACACAAACAGATAGAAAAACAGGGCCGGGCGCAGTGGTTCACGCCTATAATCCAAGCACTTTGGAGGCCAAGGCAGGTGGATCACCTGAGGCCGGGAGTTCAAGAAAAACATTCCATGCTCATAGTTAGGAAGAATCAGTATCATGAAAATCGCCATACTGCCCAAAGTAATTTATAGATCAATGCTATCCCCATCAAGCTACCTATGACTTTCTTCACAGAACTGGAAAAAAATCACCTTAAACTTCATATGGAACCACAAGAGAGCCCACACAGCCAAGACAATCCTAAGCAAAAAGAACAAAGCTGGAGGCATCATGCTACCTGACTTCAAACTATACTACAAGGCTACGGTAATCAAAACAGCATGGTACTGGGACCAAAACAGAGATATAGACCAATGGAACAGAACAGAGGCCTCCAAGGCAACACAATATATCTACAACCATCTGATCTTTGAAAAACCTGACAAAAAGAAGCAATGGGGAAAAGATTCCCTGTTTAATAAATGATGTTGGGATAACGGACTAGCCAAGTGCAGAAAACAGAAACTGGACCCTTGCCTGATACCTTACACTAAAATTAACTCCAGATGGATTAAAGACTTAAACATAAGACCAAACACCATAAAAACCCTAGAAGAAAATCTAGGCAAAACCATTCAGGACATAGGCATAGGCAAGGACTTAAAGACTAAAACATCAAAAGAACTGGCAACAGAAGCCAAAATAGACAAATGGGATCTAATTAAACTGCAGAGCTTCTGCACAGCAAAAGAAACAATCATTAGAGTGAACTGGCAACCAACAGAATGGGGAAAAAATTTTGCAATCTACTCATCTGACAAAGGGCTAATATCCAGAATCACAAAGACCTAAAACAGATTTACAGGAAAAAAACAAAACCATTCAAAAGTGGACGAAGGACATGAAAGACACTTTTCAAAAGAAGACATATATGAGGCCAACAAACATATGGAAAAATGCTCATCATCACTGGTCATTAGAGAAATGCAAATCAAAACTACATTGAGATACCATCTCATGCCAGTTAGAATGGCCATTCATGAAAAAATCTGGAGACAACAGATGCTGGAGAGGATGTGGAGAAATAGGAACACTTTTACATTGTTGGTGGGAGTATAAATTAGTTCAACCATTGTGGAGGACAGTGTAGTGATTCCTCAAGGACCTAAAAATAGAAATTCCATTTGACCCAGCAATCCCATTACTGGTATATATCCAAAAGATTACAAATTGCTCTGCTATAAAGACATATGCACACATATGTTCATTGTAGCACTGTATACAATAGCAAATACCTGGAACCAACCCAAATGCCCACTGATGGTAGACTAGACAAGGAAAATGTGGCACACATATACCATGAAATACTACTCAGCCATAAAAAATAATGAGTTTGTGTCCTCTGGAGGCATAGGGATGAATCTGGAAACCATCATTCTCAGCAAACTGACACAAGAACAGAAAAGCAAACACCACATGTTCTCACTCATAGGTGGGTGTGGAACAATGAGAACGCATGGACACAGACAGGGGAGCATCACACAGTGGGGTCTGTTGGGGGGGACTAGGGTAGGGACAGGTCGGGGTAGGGAGGTTAGCAAGGGATAACATGAGGAGATATGCTACATATAGGTGACAGGGGGATGGAGGCAGCAAACCACATTGCCATATATGTACCTATGCAACAATCCTGCATGATCTGCTCATGTACCCTAGAACCTAAAGTACAATAAAAAATAAAACATTAAAAAAATGGAATATCTTTTAATACCTTAATTTCAGCTGGTCTGTAGTAGGATCTGTTGGGATCTTCCAATGATGTTCTATACCCATCTCTCAAGAAACGTTTAAATCCATATTTTCCTTTTAATTTTCTAACCACTTTATCAAGTGTCTGGCTAAACAGAACTTCATCATCCAGGGCAAATGCAGGATAACTGATGCAGGGGAGGAGGGCAGCATCTGTGTTCTGGAGGCAAAGAGAAAGAGAGACTGTGAGTGTCCACAATGATGTGATCAACACAGCCCAAGGAGAATGATAGAGATGAAAAACCAGTGAGGTTATGCAGTCAAAAGTGAGTGTGCTCTGCTCACAGGGTCAGACAGATATTTCTGTGGCATACTCCAGCAAACCCTACAGAGGAGGTAAATCTTTATTTGATAATAGTATTTTCAAGGTTCAATGGGCTGAAACGTCAAAATACTAATTAAAACAGTGCACAAAAATTTAATAGTTGTCACAAGTTAGTCTGTTGCAACAATTTGGTTATAACAATAAAAAAGAGAAAACAATCAAAATGTCCAACAATTAGTTAAGTAAATTTGCAACTATTAAAATTTATATTGTGGAAATCTGTTTATTGGTATGGGACGATATCTATTCACAGAGCTACGTCATCTTTCAATATAAAAAGCACTCTTCTAGCTTTGTAAAATAAAAACGTTATGGCCGGGCGCGGTGGCTCACGCCTGTAATCTCAGCACTTTGGGAGGCCGAGGCGGGTGGATCACGAGGTCAAGAGATAGAGACCATCCTGGTCAACATGGTAAAACCCTGTCTCTACTAAAAATACAAAAAATTAACTGGACATGGTGGCACGTGCCTGTAATCCCAGCTACTCAGGAGGCTGAGGCAGGAGAATTGCCTGAACCCAGGAGGCGGAGGTTGCGGTGAGCTGAGATCGCGCCATTGCACTCCAGCCTGGGTAACAAGAGCGAAACTCAGTCTCAAAAAAATTAAATAAATAAAAAATAAAAATAAAAATGTTATATGTGTTTAAAAATACGTCAAAACATATATACTCAAATGTTGTTACCCTAAGATTATATCAGAGGGCTAGCATGAGTGGGTATTATATTATTTGCTTATTTGGGGAGTTTTTTTTTTTTTTAATGACAATCTTACATATATAAGGCAGTTGCTTTTGAATAACTAAATTATTCTACTTTGGGTGTTTTCTAAATAACAGGACCACAAATAATCCCCAGAAAATTATGCAATTAGGTAGGATTAAGCATACAGAAGTTCATCAAGCAAGGGGAAAAAGTCAATTGAATGAGCGAAAAGAAATAAGAAATGGAAGGTTATTTTATTCAAAAGAAATCTATACTATGAAAAATATTTTTCTAATATTCCATGGCAAAAAAATAATTCATCTTGGCCCGATGTTGCTACTCCCTCAAAAGAAAAGTCTATTTTTCTATAGCCCTGCAAAAGATTTAAAGGCCAAAGCAGCCCTGTCCACAACTCCTGTCCACTTCCTAAGACCTCCCAAGGCCAGAGGAGTAAGGGACAATACCTATCATGTCTACTTATCTCTTCTGGACGACCACTAATATTTGAGAGCAGTTTCTTGGAAATGAAGGTAAAACTACATGGAAATCATAAACAATAGTTTATGTTAAATTTATCATTATTAAATGTCTCACATGTGATCTTGATTCTCTGGGTAACAGCGAGCACAAAGTTTGCCTGTTGCGATTGTGAGCATCGAGATCCACAAATATAACTGACCATGAACAACCCTGGAAAGAGAAAAAGAAAAACATTACCTAAGTTAAGAAAAAAGACTTGTACAACATTTGGCATTTGGACTGTGAAAACTTCACAAAAATGCTGACACTGACTGCATTGAGTGTGGAGTTCCAGAAGACTTTGTTTATACTTTCAATATTTCTCAAATTTACTGCAATAAACATGAATTTTATAATCATAAAAATGTTCTTATATTTTCCCTAGTTTTCCTCGACTTTCTTATAAATCAAAGTGTACTTATTATGAGATTGCCAATATATTAATGGTATTCATTTTAATGAAAATACAGTTAGTTTAGCTAACATGACACAGAATGAGAGAGAATGCAGATTCATAAAATCTGAGTTGTACATTTCTCATAAAGAATATTGACTATATGATCAAACTAAACATATTTAGATATAATCTAGATGAATGTAAAGAATATTGTATTAAAATACGAAGACAGGGATATCTCAAATAACAATAAAGCAAACTATCTGGACTAATATTCACTGCATCAGATACTATGCTTTATGTGTCACATGAATTGTCTCATTTAATATCCATATGTAGATACTATTTTCCCCATTTTACTGAAAAGGACATTAAGCCTTACTTTAACAAAGCAAAGGTTCAAAATCAAGTCTCTCACACAAAAGTCCATTCTTTAAACACTAGCTTATATAATTTTCCATATATATATGTATATATGTATACACATACATATACACATACACATATATACGTACACACACACATATATATATATTTTCAAGAACAAAAAGCTTGAATATAAAAAATAAGTGCAACAGAAATGTTAATTGATCTGCTAACCAGGTTAAAACTAGTGCATTCCATATTCAATAGCTTTACTGGGGAGCTAAATATGTGAAATCACGTAGAATGGGATGGCAATAAAGACTGCTTAAAATATAAGAGAATACTCAGAAAAATACATGGAGAAAAGCAGAAGAGAATTATAAATTCCATGTTGCTTTAATAGTATTTTCTGAATCTTGTCCCAATTCTCACCAACTTCACAGATCCATTCACGCTGAAACAAAAATATCTCCTATCAATCACCTAAATTGAAACTTCAAAATCTAGCAGTACCAGATCCCATATCTAGATATCAGGTTCACTAGAGGTGTATTTTTCCTGTTAGCCCATATTCAAACATGAAAATTAGCTCATAAAACAGAATGACTTCTCATTCAGAATACCAATTTTAAATCTTTTTAAAAGCTGACAAGTAAATTAATAAATGAATGGTGATTCAGTGAGGCTGTCTCTCAACCACCAGATGAATGATAAACTGTCCTTTCTATTACTCTGAAATCCCAACCTTCCATCTCTCCTGGTTCACGCAGGAGCTGCCACTGGCAAGGTACTGTGCACTCTGCTTTGAGGAAAACAAACATGATCAAACTTGACGTGTGCTCCCAAGGAGCTGACCCAGGCAATAGTCCTCAACAAGAAGATTATTAAGAAAACAAAAAGGCAGCACATCGTAACACATGACTTAGTTTTATAAAAGTTAGTGGTTTAAAGGGGAGAAGAAAATTATAAAACAAGTCCTCAGGGAAGTTGGGGCACTTCATAGAGAAGGTGAGGACCAGAGCTAGGCTCCGAATTTTGGTGGAGCAAGAAGGGTAGTTAGAACGAAAGAGCAGAGAAATGAATGGATACAACATGTTAGGAGCCTATGAATACACAAAAAATAGGAGCTATAATTTATCTTTAAGCCAAGAATTAATACAGTTAATTGCATACCAAACTATCTGCCTGGACTTAAACTTTCAAAAGATACAATCTAAGTAGGATAATTTATAAATAATGAAGTGAAATGGCAAATGTGGCAATTCTCTACATTACTTGATTAATGTGAACAGCCAACTTCTATTTTCTGGCCACAAATAAATGGCTTGTTTGTCTAAATTCATCCAAGTATTTATTCAGTTCTCAATTTTTTTTCTGCCAACCTAAGAAATATGCTTAAAGGGAAATATGATCTCACAATGTTACCATATTTTAACACCAAGATCAAAGGGTGATGAACTGTATTGTTTGTCTGTCTTCTCACAAAAGTATCCCATGCTTTAGGCATTTACAGTCCAGATTTCCAAGAGGGTAAAATCACCCACGGTCATGGGCAGCTATTCCCAATCCAGAAGCAAGTCTTTTAAAAAGTCATCAAGGAGAACCCACGCATGGAATTAATTATCACCTACTTTACATCATCAGACGCATTAATTTAAGGCCTGCAAATTTCAAAGGAAGCTAGATGTCTGCACTGCTTTGAACACTTTGCATAACATGAGCAATCTCTCTAGTCATTACCTTTTAGATTCTGGCCTCATCTCATTTGCCAGTATCTTGATTTCCCCAATTAAGTACAGGAATATGAAAGGATGTTTTATATGTATATGTCACTTCAGAGTATCTGATTAACTTGGATATTTTATTTTCATCTTTCATTTCCTGAAATCATTATAATTCTGTCATTAATATCCTGACTCCACCTAAAGAGCTTATTTTAAGACTGACAGCTCAAACTTTACTCCCTAACTGACTTTCTATAATTGTTTTCCTTCTAGTAAATATACTGGGACTGGGAGATGATGATTCTGAAACCTGACCACTATCATGGGGACTTGAGTTCCAGTGGTAGGGAAGGGCTGCAGTACATTTCCCTTAATCCCATGACCAGAACAACCACTTTTGAGATGGTCTCTAAGGCCAAGGGTATCAACTGTAAACATAAGACTTTGCTGATCTCACTGGTCTCAATTCAAAAGAAAACAATTTGAAAGACTGTCTGATCTTTCTTTTCTTCATTAATCACTTCTCAGAGTTTGAGCTAAGAGACTTGCTGTCCTCATCCAGAATCAAAAAATAAAACAAGGTACAAGTGGTCATTGGATCTACTGTATATGATCTTTTACATTCTTATTCTGGAATCAAAAACCACACCACAAAACTACAGTCAGGAGATTTTGTCCCCTAGCTCAGTTATGAGGCTGTCACTGAGCTCTGCAGCAGAGCCTGGAGAAATGTCTTCTTCTAGAAAGGGTATTTACTGATGGGAATTCCCCCTCTGCACCAAGGCTGTGGTGGCAATAGATGTGTAAATAGCCAACTTTTGCTTACTGACCTAACAGCTCTTGCCAGCAGCCCCTCTCACAATCCAGGCTTCTTTCTCCTCACACACATACTGTGAAAGGAATTTTCAAACTACAGAGACAGATAAATTTGAACATTAATTTTCAAGGTCTCAAAAGAACAGAGCTGAGACTCAAACCCAGGAATCACAAAACTGTTGCTTACTATGTCTATGACATTTGATGAAAATAAATTATGATTTATTTAAATATTACTATTTAAATATTATCAAACATTACTTAAATAATAAATATATTCGTCATGATATTTATACAGAACATATTTGAGATCATGATGAAATATGTGATTCCCATATTGAGGATTATATATGTTTCTAAATGTAGCTCTGCCCCAAATTAGCCTTTATTGTAAACAAATCATTAAAGAAACTAGGCCATTTTATCACATTTTATTTTTAGTGTCCTAACGAAAAATAAATTTGGAAAATAGTTTCAGAATGAAAATTTAAAGTGTTTTTTTTTCCTTGAATAATAAGTAAAGTTATTATTGGAAAAAAAGAAGGAAGTGCAGGAACACATAACAATCACAACCAAAGTGAAAAACTTTTCCTCCCAACAGTTGCCCATAAAAATAAAATTAACATTTGTTTTATCTCATATGCTGAAGACTAAAAGGAGCAAAAGGCAAGCCTTTTACACTATTTGTGAAATGGATACCTCTTTCAGAAGCGCAGTAATTATTAAGCAGAAAACAGCTTAAGAGTTTTCAAAGAAAATGCACAGTTTCTAATTCTAAAAGTAGAAGGCATCCAACAGCTAAAATTTCCCATACCAACAAATGGATCTTCTATTAAGGATGGATTCATTAAGGAGTGGCTTTGGTTTAATTACTGGTCCTGTGAGAAACCAGTGATCTGAGAAACACTATCTCAACCTTCTGATCATTCATTTTGGGAGAGGGGCTCGTTCATCTCCAAAGATCTATGACTCTCTTGAGTTGCCACCACAGGGAATGTACTTTTTGAAAGTTCTAAATTAAATTAGTTAAAGACACATGATCAAGTCCTCCAAAACCTTATACCAATGGCCTTTAGAAATAACTGTGAATATCAGTATGATCTGAAATCCCCCAAGTCTTGAGGTAGTTTTTATGGATTGTCATTGGAATAAAAGCATTTATTTATGTCAATTCTTTTCCCAGACATTGACTTTTAATTAGATTACAGCTCTTTTAAGGATATACAATGACATTATAAAAACGCTAAAAAGAGCACATGCACTTCTAAATGTGCTACTGTTTAGTAGGCACATTATTAATTTAACTGCTGTAGAGATGGGAATAGTAACATTTTCAAAGTCATATTTCTGCAATTCTCCATATCAGAAAAAGAGATGAAAGGGAATTTGTAAAACTAGGACACTGACACTAGCTTGTAAAAATGGAAGACGAAGGGGCTTTACTGGCAACATGTGATATTCTTGTGGCTAAAGAAATAAGACACAGCTGAGCACAGTGGCTCACGGCTGTAATTCCAGCACTTTGAAAGGTTAAGGCAGGTGGATCACCTGAGGTCAGGAGTTTGAGACCTGCCTGGCTAACATGGTGAAACCCTGTATCTACTAAAAATTCAAAAATTAGCTGGGCGTGGTGACACACGCCTGTAGTCCCAGCTACTGGGGAGGCTGAGGCAGGAGAATCACTTGAATCCGGGAGGTAGAGGATACAGTGAGCTGAGATCGTGGCACTGCACTCCAGCCTGGGCAATAGAGTGAGACTCGGTCTCAAAAAAAAAAAGAAAGAAAGAAGACATTATCTGTTCATATTTCTATCTGAAATAATCAAGTAGTAGTCAATTCAGCAAATATTTGATGCGTAGCTACACTGGAAACAGATATGACCTGAACAAGGCCAAAAATTAACTCGGCTCAGAGGAGTCGTTCTCATCCTTGGTTGTATGTTAGAATTCCTGAGGAGTTCCAAAAAATCTCTATGCCAAGGCCTCCCCCTATACCAATTAAATCAGAATCTCTGGAAGTAAAGCTCATATATGAGCATTTTTTTTAATTCCTCAAATGATTCCAATGTGTAGTCAAGATTGAGAAACTGGCTGAGGAATAATATCAGCAATACAGTTATAACTCAGAATTCAAATGCAGAATAAAGCAATTTAGTGATTTTAGAATTACAGCTGAGCAATCTATGAAAGTTTCCTGGGAAAAGTAGAGCTCTGAAAGATGGATAGAGTTAGGAAATGTAGCTTATATGTATGTGTGTGAGTATACACATAATTGTAAGGGGTGCATACAGGTATGTAAGCAACATACACTAAGACTCAGGTACTTCAAAGAAGATGAAACAGTTGCAATAAAGAGCTGGCTACTACTACCATGTCAGAGTCAACCAAGAGACACTCAGCTCCATTCAGCTCAGCATTTGTTATGTCACAGAAGCAGGTTAGCAAGACATGCACCTTTCCAGACTGCTGATAACATTAGCTCTAGTTTAAATTCAGCTCTAGTTTAAACCATGCTTCCTCTCAGTCTCCTTGAGATACGCTCTTGAAAGCTTTCAGTTGTCTCTTCATTTCCCTTCTTTTGTATTACTACTACTTCATAAATAATAGCAACAAGAGATGGCATTTATTAAAAGTTTAATCTCTGCCAAGCACTATGCTAATTAAGTTAACTTTTATTTGCATGAAAACCTCCTGAGTTAGGTTCTATTATCATTATCTTCATTTTTTTAGATGAGGAAGCTGAGGCTTAGGTAAATAACTAGCCAGACTAACTGGTGGAAGTGATCACAGTGCATGTAGTGATCCTGTCTCCTGACCCCTAACACAATGCCATTCTTTAGTGTCATTTTATTTCCTACATCTATCTATCTGTCTATCTAATCTATCTATCTTTCTATCTAATCTATCTGTTTGCTGGTCTGTCCATCTAGCCCTCCATCCATTCACCCACCCATCCAGGAATATGAAAATGTGTGATCCAGAGTGTGTGGTAATTCCTCATGACCTTCATATAGACAGAGCCCATCCATCCTCTAGAGGGAGCTGGGCTGAAAAGAGTGCTTGTGTATGTAAGGAGGAGAAGAGTGGTGGATGAGTTAATATGCTACAACTAGAAACTTTCCTAAATTCAGGACTTGAGAAATCATATTATAATTGCCATAACGAAAACCATGTTACTTTTGTGCACAACTGTGTAATCTCCTAAAATGTTTCTTTACTGACTTGGCATTTCAGTAGCTTAGGATTAATTATATTATCAGTTAGAAACTTCACTTCACCTCACCATCTTAGGAATCTTAATAAAAACTGTAAAGAAAATTAGCCTACTTCTTGATCCAGAGTAGTAACCTCTATTCCTACATTTTATTCCTTTACACTGACAACTCAATCCATGGTTACTTGATTAGTTTTTCCAGCACAAAAACTGGTTAAAAATCCAGTGAAAATTTAAGGTGACCTTCAGGGTTTCTCTTTCATCTCCAGAGAAAATGAGATTTTAGACATTTGATTATAGCCAGTTGAAGGTGAAGCTAGGATCAAAACTCCCAATTCTCTGGCTAAACACATCACACAAATTCTCTTCTACATGAGATGTACATTGAAATATATTTAAATTGAAACCAACATGAAAACTGACAAGAAAAAATATATATACAATGCTAAATATACCTAAAAATGTGAAAGCCTCTACAAAATGAGTAATAGACTTGAGGGAAAAGTTACTAAACCAAGGAAATCAGAATTCTTTACCAAAAACGTTTTTCTTTTTTGTAAGAAATTAAGCAATAGTCTCATCAGAAAACTAAAATTTAACGGCAAATTATTTTCAAAGGAAAAGTTCAAGCATGAGCTGCTACATAAATTTCAGAATTCTCTGATTATAAGAAAATGACTTTGTTAATGAATAGTCAAATTAATTAAACATGCAGTTCAAATAATCAAAGATTTTGGGGGTCTTGTTTTTTACCTGGTTGCCAAAGAGGTTGAATCCATTAATTGCTTCTAGAGCTGCTTTTGCTAAACCAACAGAGCTAAAAGAGAAAAGGAAATACTTTATTACTCTAATGTATCTGGCTACAAAATAAGAACCATTATCTGATCAATATTCACAAGCAAGTTTCTTTATTAACATTTATAACTTCTATAAGAAGAATAATGTTTGAGAGATTTCATTCTGACATTTCACTATTTTAATTTTTCTTTTTTATAGTTAGTGATCACCCGGGAAAAATATTTCTAGATTCACCTTGATCTAAACTAATGGTCATACTATTGATGGGAGTAGTTTTAGTTTCAGAATCATTTTTATTCACTAACTCAATAAAAAAATATGAACTTTAGAGGAAGGTATATTATGATGATAAGTGCAGCAATTAGCAGGTTGGGCATCATTAGTTCAGATAAATGTAACAGAACTTTTCTGACGTCAACTCTGAGGCTTAAGAAAGATCTTGCACATCATACAACTATTGGAGTTTGGCTAAAGGAATCCATTCAAATACTCTTGCCTAAGATCCAAAAAGTAGGCATTATTTTATGTTCACAGAACAACTGATCACCTTATCTTTCATTTCTTGCTGTATTCTTCCCTTTATAATAAAATGAATACTATTTCCCTCAGTGTCCTACTCTTTTGGCCTCTCAAATGCCATATACTATAGTGCTGGAAAATGGGAAGACCTATTTCATTAAAAATATGATATCATCTTTTAATTATCTACTTTTAAATATTTTAGATCTAACACCCAGTTTAATTATTGTAAATTTTTATTTTTTTACTGAGAGCAAGTGTATCTGCCATTAACATTATTTAAAGCTAGTGATCTTTCAACTATTTAGCATTTCTCTGAAATAGGTTATCAAAGCAGCACCTTCAGGTATTACCTGGGAATTTGTTAGAAATGCTAGTTCTCATTCCTTCTTGGGAGTAGGGCTCCATATCAGTGTTAAAAAGCCTTCCAGGTGTTTGAATACACTTTAAGTTTGAGAGCTACTGTTCTAAGCTATTCATGTCATCATAATCTACATCCTATAAGTTGTTCACATAACCTGTTTTTAAGAAATCATCACTTTAATTGCAGGAGAGTAAATAGGTCAGACACTTATTTTAAAGATACATGGATGGGAAGATGAAGTAGATATAATTTCTTCTCACTAAGTACAACCAAGACTCTTGGACATTACCTATAAAACAAACATAAAAAGACTTAGAAACATGGATAGAAGGCAGTCTAGCTATGAACTTTAGGACTCTATGAATGACACTATGGTAAGTGCCGTGGGTTTCCTTTTTGCCTTATTTATACCAGTCTTAAGAGCCAAAGGGGCCAACCACTGAGAAATGTCAGCACAAGCATACAAAAAAACCCCAACAAAAGGCTGCTCTCTCTAGCCAAAGGACAGGAAAAGAGCAACCTAGCAAAACAGAAAGCTTTTGGACAATAACCACTCAGAAAAAACTTTACCCTACCCCCATCCATTCCAGCAAAGGCTGAGTAGAAACCTAGATTTCTACATTCATGAGTCAATTATGAGGCACAACACTCAACTCCCAACTCTCTTAGTCATGGTGGTGTCAGAAAACCACAAGGAAAAAGTCAACACTTTCATTTCCAACAGGTGATAAGAAACCATTTCATTACCAATCAAGGGGTCACACCTTTTCTCCTGCCCTATAAATGGAGGCCAAATAAGAGCCTGTTATGAAGCACTCCTGTATTTCCCAGCCCAGGAGTTATCAGTGGAGGCCTACAAGGGAACTGGATATTCCATTCAGACCCAGTAGTAATGAGGAGTTTCCAGATTGGGTGTCAACAAAAATAATGGCCTTATATTCCTACCTGGCAATAATGAGGTGATGTCCCCTCACCCCTTCTCCTGCCAGAATGGTATAAAAAAAAATACAGCTAAAACAGAAAGTTAAAATAAGATCTAGGGTCTTATACTATTATGCCCCAAGTACCTATATGTCAATCAAAAAATATTCCTCATACCTAGAACCAGAAAGATCTCAAACCAAATGAAAAAAATAAAATCAACAGATGTAAGTAGATTGAGAAGAAAGAGTTGTTAGAATTATCTGAGAAAGATTTTAAAGCAGCCATGCAAAAATCCTTCAATGAGCAATTACAAACATGCTTGAAACAAATGAAAAAATAAAAATCCTTAAATAAGAAACAGAAAGTATCAGCCAAGTTTTTAGAATTGAAAAATATAATAGTGTAAATAAAAAGATCAGTAGATAGGCTCAATGGAAGAATGAATAGGACAGAGGAAGGAATAACCAAGATGGAAGACAGAACAACAGAAACTATCCAGTTTGAATAAAAGAGAAAAAATATAATGAAAACTGAAATGAACAGAGCCTCAGGGATGTGTAAGATCATAAAAAAGTATCTAACATTCATGTCGCTTGAGTTCATAAAGGAAAGAGACAGGACAAAGCAGAAAAATTCCCACTTATCAAGAGTCATAAACCTAAGATTCAAG
The DNA here is from genome assembly GCF_048565385.1 of Saimiri boliviensis. Taxonomy (NCBI): domain Eukaryota; kingdom Metazoa; phylum Chordata; class Mammalia; order Primates; family Cebidae; genus Saimiri; species Saimiri boliviensis. Next base: position 124,737,466 of record NC_133449.1, read on the forward strand.
AAGCTGAGTGAACAACAATAAAATTTAAAATATCCATGCTAAGACACATCATAACTTCTGAAAATTAAAGATAAAGAAAAAATGACATATTACGTGTAAGGGAAAAATAATCAGAAAGACAATGGATTGTTTATTAGAGACCACAAAGGCTAGGATGTAGCACAAGAGTTTCCAGTGATTGAAAGAAAAAAACTACCCATTCAGAACATTATACCAGTAAATGCATCATTTAGCCATCCAAGACAGTCTCAGATGAAGGAAAAATAAGAGATTCTATCATGAGCAGCTCTACCCTGAAAGAATGGCTAAACTCCATTCTCTAAACAGAAAGGTAACTTTTTAAAAAGAGGAAAAAATAAGTATCAGAACACCCAAAAAGAAATAAAAAACATGTTAAGCATAAATATGGGTAAATACAATAGATGTTTCTTTTCCTCTTGAATTTTATCTTTGACAGTTGAAGCAAAAATTACAACATTGATATAATTCTGAATGTGTACGGAGAAAATATTTAAGATACCTATTATAAATGCAGAATGGTAATAAGACATAAATGAAATAAAATGATGACATCGCTATACTAAAGTGTTACCCACAGCAATCATTAAAAAGTTATACAAAATGACTCAATCAAAACTACTACTGATAAATCAAAAAGAAACTTAAAAAAATCTTTAAGTGGCCACAGGAAGGAAGGAAAAATAAAACAGAGAGATGAAAAATAGAGAGAATAAACAAAAAATAAAATAAAATAGTGTTAGCTAAGTTAGGAAAAGGTGGAAAACAGTTAAAAATAACATTAAAAAAGAAAAATAAAATGTCAGACTTATGCCAAAACGTATGAGAAATTAATTAAATGTAAAAGCATGAAATATACCAATTAAAAGAAATAGATTTGCAGAGTTGAAACATACTTCATCTTTTTATATATAAATAAAAATGTCCCCTCAAATATAACAATACAGACATGCTGAAAGCTAAAGGATGGAAAAAGATATATCACACAAACATTAATCAAAACAATGCAGGAGTGGCTATATTAATAATAGATAAAGGAGACTTCAGAGCAAAGAGAATTATCAGAGACAGAGAAGAATATTACAGTATATAACAAAAAGGTCAATCCACTAAGATGTCAACAAACAACAGAGCTGCAAAACATGTGAAGTAAAACTGATAGAACTGAAAGAATAGACAAAACCGCAGTTATAGTTGGATATTTGCACACTTTTCTCTCGACAATTGGTAGAACAACTAGACAGAAAACCAGCAAGGATACAGAGGAATTAAATGAGGATTGACATTCAAAATCCTTAAAAACGCATTTGCAAACAATATTCAGCAATACGTAAGATGAATTATCACCATGACTAAGTAGGTATTCCAGGGAGACAAGGCTGGTTCAATAATAAAAAACAAATCAATATAATCTACCATGTCAACTGACTAAAGCAAAATAAAATAACATGGTCATATTAATTGATGCAGAAAATGCATCAAACAACATCCAACATCCATTTATGACAAAACTCTCAGAAAACTAGGAATAGAGGGAAATTCTGCATCTTTGAAATTATGTATCTTTTTTTAATCTATAAAAATGTAAGGGGTACCATCAAGCTACCAATGACCTTCTTCATAGAACTGGAAAAAAACACCTTAAACTTCATATGGAACCAAAAGAGAGCCCACATAGCCAAGTCAATTCTAAGCAAAAAGAACAAAGCAGGAGGCATCACACTACCGGACTTCAAATTATATTAAAGGCTACAGTAATCAAAACAGCATGGTTCTGGGACCAAAACAGAGATATAGACCAATGGAACAGAACAGAGCCCTCGGTGGCAACACAACATATCTACAACCATCTGATCCTTGACAAACCTGACAAAAACAAGCAATGGGGAAAGGATTCCCTGTTTAATAAATGGTGTTGGGAAAACTGGCTAGCCAAGTGCAGAAAGCAGAAACTGGACCCCTTCCTGATACCTTACACTAAAATTAACTCCAGATGGATTAAAGACTTAAACATAAGACCTAACACCATAAAATCCCTAGAAGAAAATCTAGGCAAAACCATTCAGGACATAGGCGTAGGCAAGGACTTCATGACCAAAACACCAAAAGCATTGGCACCAAAAGCCAAAATAGACAAATGGGACCTAATCAAACTCCACAGCTTCTGCACAGCAAAAGAAACAGTCATTAGAGTGAATTAGCAACCAACAGAATGGGAAAAAATGTTTGCAGTCTACCCATCTGACAAAGGGCTGAAAGCCAGAATTTACAAAGAACTAAAACAGATTTACAAGAAAAAAACAAACAAGCCCATTCAAAAGTGGGCGAAGGATATGAACAGACACTTTACAAAAGAAGACATACATGAGGACAACAAACATATGAAAAAATGCTCATCATCACTGGTCATTAGAGAAATGCAAATCAAAACTACATTGAGATACCATCTCATGCCTGTTAGAATGGTGATCATTAAAAAATCTAGAGACAACAGATGCTGGAGAGGATGTGGAGAAATAGGAACACTTTTACACTGTTGGTGGGAGTGTAAATTAGTTCAACCATTGTGGGAGACAGTGTGGCAATTCCTCAAGGACCTAGAAATAGAAATTCCATTTGACCTAGCAATCCCATTACCGGGTATATATCCAAAGGATTATAAATCGTTCTACTATAAGGACACATGCACACAAATGTTCATTGCAGCATAGTTTACAGTAGCAAAGACCTGGAACCATCCCAAATGCCCATCGATGATAGACTGGACAGGGAAAATGTGGCACATATACACCATGGAATATTATGCAGCCATCAAAAACGATGAGTTCGTGTCCTTTGTAGGGACATGGATGAACCTGGAAGCCATCATTACCAGCAAACTGACACAAGAGCAGAAAATCAAACACTGCATGTTCTCACTCATAGACGGGTGTTGAACCCATCGATGATAGACTGGACAGGGAAAATGTGGGACATATACACCATGGAATATTATGCAGCCATCACAAACGATGAGTTCGTGTCCTTTGTAGGGACATGGATGAACCTGGAAGCTATTATTCTCAGCAAACTGACACAGGAGTAGAAAATCAAACACCGCATGTTCTCACTCATAGATGAGTGTTGAATAATGAGAACACATGGACACACAAGGAGGGGAGCACTACACACTGGGGGTCTGTTGGAGGGAAACAGGGGAGGGACAGCAGGGGGTGGGGAGTTGCGGGGGGGATGGCATGGGAAGAAATGCCAGATATAGGTGAGGGAGAGGAAGGCAGCAAATCACACTGCCACGTGGGTACCTATGCAACAATCTTGCATGTTCTTCACATGTACCCCCAAACTGAAAATGCAATAAAAAGAATTTAAGGGGTACAAATGCAGCTTTGTTACATTGAAATAGTGCACAGTGGTGAAGTCTGGGCTTTTAGTGTAACCATTGCCTGAATAATGTACATGGTACCTATTAAGTAATTTCTTATACTTCAAACTCTTCTCACCCTCCCACCCTCTCCAGTCTCCAATGTCTATTATTCCATATTCTTTTTTTTTTTTTTTTGAGACGGAGTTTCGCTCTTGTTACCCAGGCTGGAGTGCAATGGTGCGATCTCGGCTCACCGCAACCTCCGCCTCCTGGGTTCAGGCAATTCTCCTGCCTCAGCCTCCTGAGTAGCTGGGATTACAGGCATGCGCCACCATGCCCAGCTAATTTTTTGTATTTTTAGTAGAGATGGGGTTTCACCATGTTGACCAGGTTGGTCTTGATCTCTCGACCTCGTGATCCACCCGCCTCGGCCTCCCAAAGTGCTGGGATTACAGGCTTGAGCCACCGCGCCCGGCTATTATTCCATATTCTACATCCACGTGTAAACCATTGCCTGAATAATGTACATTGTACCTATTAAGTAATTTCTTATACTTCAGACTCTTCTCACCCTCCCACCCTCTCCAGTCTCCAATGTCTATCATTCCATATTCTATGTCCACGTGTACACATTATTTAGCTCCCACTTTAAGTGATAACATGTAGTATTTGACTTTCTCTAAGTTGTTTCACTAAAGATAATGGCCTCCAGTGTTATTCATGTTGCTGTAAAAGATGTGATTTCATTCCTTTTACGGCTCAACAGTATTTCTTTGTGCACAAATACACCACATTTTCTTTATCCAATCATTCATTGATGAACACATAGGCTGATACTATATCTTTGCAATGGTGACTTACACTATGATAAACATATGAGTACAGGTACTTATCTAAAAATTTGACTTACACTATGATAAACATATGAGTACAGGTAAGTATCTAAAAATTTGATATAATAATTTCCTTTGAGTAGATACCCAGTAGTGGGATTACTGGATTGAAAGGTAGTGCTATTTTAAGTTATTTGAGAAACCTCTATACAGTTTTCCATAGAGGTTGTGCTAATTTATATTCCCACCAACAATATATCAGTGTTTCCTTTTCTCCAAACCCTTCCAATATGTTATTTTTTGACTTTTTAATAACAGCCATTCTAACTGGTGTAAGATAATATATCATCATGGTTTTAATTTGCATTTCTCTGATGATTAGTGATATTGAACATTTTTTCATATGAGTCTTGAACATTTATATAAATTCTGCAATTTTATTTACAAAAATTATACAGCTAACTCTATACTTGATGGTGAAAGACAAAATGAATGCTTCCTCTCAAAACAAGAAGGTCTGCTCTCACCAAACTAACATAGTACTGGAAGTTCTAGGTGGCAAAATAGGGCAAGAAAAGGAAATAAAAAGATATAGCTTAGAAAGGTAGAAATTAAACTGTCTATTTGCAGATGACATATTATGATTTGAATATGGTTTGTTTGATCCTGCCAAGCCTCATGTTGAAATCCCCAATTGTGGAGGTGGGGCAAGGTGAGAGGTGTCAGGATCCTGGAGGCAGATCCCTCCTGAATGGCTTGGTGTTATTCCCATGGGCTTTAGTGAGTTCTCAGTCTGAGTCCCCGGGATAACTGGTTTTTCAAAAGAATCTGGCAATTACTAGTCCCTCTCCTGTCATGTGATTTCTATACTCTGGCTCCAATTAGCTTTCTGTCCTGAGCTTCTTGTACATACAGCCTGCAGAACTGTAAGCCAAATAACCCTATTTTCATTATAAACTACCCAGGCTCAGATTGGAGGCTTTGTTAGCATGCCTCACCTGCTTGGAAAGAGCAAAATAATGTGCAGAGATTTATGTTGTGAACTTTTATCCAAGAAGAAACACAGAACCTCAATGGAAAAACTGAAAGAAACTCCAGACATTTTGAAAGCTGTGAGTGGCAACCTGCATGGTGAGTAAGATGAAAATCTGTCTCCAGGGTGTGAAAGTGGGGAGACTGGCTTCATGATACACATTCACATTGGGGATCTGGGCAATCCAGACCACAGGGGAGTGTCTCAACCCTACCAAGCACTGGTGCTGATTTCGTGAGCATCAGGGAGCATATGAGAAGGTGGTGGCTCATGCCTGTATCCCAACACTTTGGGAGGCTAAGGCGGGTGAATCCCCTGAAGTCAGGAGTTCAAGACCAGCCTGGCCAACATAGTGAAACTCTGTCTCTACTAGAAATACAAACATTAGCCAGGTGTGGTGGTACATGCCTGTAATCTCAGCTACTCAGGGGGCTGAAGCAGGAGAATTGCCTGAACCCAGAAGGCGGAGGTTGCAGTGATCCAGGATTGTGCCCCTGCAATCCAGCTTGGGCAACAGAGCAAGACTTCATATACATATGAAGCTACATACATACATACACACACGCACACACACACACACACACACACACACATATATATGTATATGTATATATATACATATTTATATATATTTTAATATATATAAAAATATAAAATTATGTGTGTGTGTGTGTGTATATATATATGTATAAATATAATTGTTTTGTGTAAGCACTCCCAGAATCCAGCAGGGATAGAGAGAAAGCCATTGCTGATCCTACTTCATAGAAGACATCGCAGAAATCTGCCAGCTAACTCAGAGAGTGGTCACAGGTTGGAAGAAGTTGCCAACTAAAATAAGCAATCTAATATACAGCGGGCATAAGCCCCATGGACCAGAAACGACAGGTGAGCAGGAAGCATGCTCATGAACATGTCACAGGTGCAGGAGTTGGGAGCCCTTGCTTTGCAGGCAAATTAAGAGGGGCTTGCCCTGAAAGCCTTGGTCTTTGCCTTGGGCAGGAGAACTTACAGCCTGGTGCAGTTTTGCATTCTGAGTGCAGACTGCCTGGGACCCAGCCAGTTGTTGACAGAAGTCTGTGAGTGAGAGACGTAATGTGTCAAATGAGTGAGAGCCGGGTGGGTCTCACTGCTGCCTGTTACCCCCTCCCCTCCCTGAAGATTCTTTTATGCAACAGAGGTAGTTCCACTCATCCATAGAATATTACTCCAGTGGCCAGGGAACTGCCCTTGGATCCCCACTGGGGCCACAACCTGAGCCCACATCTGGTGACCCAGAATGAGGACTTGCCTGATCCAGGCCCCACAGGCCATGTATGTCCCTATGCCGGTCTTGGTAGCCTAACACAACAGACAGGGACTTTAGGAAGTTCCACGACCCTGCCCACCACCTGGGATATGAGTGCTTCCCCAGAGTAATATAAGCTAAGTATAAATCCCCGCAGCCACCACTGCAGCTGGTTCTCACCTGCTAGTGCCACCTCACTGTGAATTCTACTACTCCTCTGAATTTCGCTATCCTGGCTATCCTTTGAAGCTGTCTCAAGCCAGTCTGGTTCTGGGGAATATTTGAAAGGGATCTAGTGATGGGAAGACACAAGGGTTGAAGGTACTTGGGCAGAACAAATTTCTGCCATGGGTACGTACCCAGTATGGCACCTACTACTACAGCTTAGGACCAGGGGAAAAAGGAAGGGACCTTGTCTGAGCAAGGTAATACCCTCAAGGAGTCCCTAAATTGCAGTTGGAGGTCAACTGACACAGCTCTCTACAACGTCTGCTAACAAAATAACACAGTGGTCAGGAGAAAACTTTTGCATGACCTCAGCTAACACCATTACTCACACCACCCAGGCTGCTCAGGAGGCCTTCAGCCTTTTGATGTACCTAGCACACTACTACATCTGGCAAAATTGAGAAAGCCGCTGCACCAAGGCTACTTATAATCAAAGAAATCTTACAGAGTCCATGCCACTCCCCTACTGCCACCATCAGAGCTTGTGCTTGCACCTGCCCCTGTGAGATAAGAGGACAGGCTGGCCTTGTCCAGCTCTACCCAACATCACCCACCTGTGGAGCTAAGAGTGGGGCCTGAGTCACTACACATCCCACAGACCTGTCCATAGCCTGAAGCACTAAAGAGCTTCTCCAGATGGTTGACTAGAGATGCTGTTAACCAATTCTCCCCAGAAGGAAGACACAAAATCACAAATAGTCTCATCCCAAATAGAGTTGTTACAGGGAGAAGGCTGGAGCCCATCAGAGAATTCACTGGAAGAATCCACAACACACACACAAAAGAAAATAAGAAGTTGGCAGACCATCAAACCCTGAGAGATTTAATGTTCTGTGGGGGTAGGTGGGGTGCTTGGGAGCTTTTGGACTCTCAAGCCTTTGACTGCTGGTATGTAAACTCAAGGAGTGCTTCTCTGCCTCATGAGTCCAAATGCTGGAGTGGGCTGCAATCTGGGGACTTCTTGAATGTATTACCTTGCTCACACAAAGTCCCGTCCCTTTCCCTCTGGTCCTGAGCTGTAGTAGCAGGCATCATATTGGGCATGTATCCATTGTGATCTTTTGTTTTGTTCAGGGACCTTCAGCCCTTGTGTCTTCCCCATGACTACATCCCTTGCCGAGATTCTCCAGCACAGGCCTGGATTGTGGCAGTCCCTGAGGCAGCTAACCCAGATGAGCAGCGGGATTCACAGTAGTCTAGCCAACACAGATCAGCACTCCCATGGGAACGGGGAGTGCACCACACCAAGGGAACACCCTTTGGGACAAAAGAAACCAAAGTACGAACCGTGAGTACCATGACTTCCTGCTTGTGAGAAGTTTCTTTCAGCAGAGAAACAGGTGCAGTAGTGAGCTCAGTGGGGAAAGACTGAGGTTCTACCCCAGCAGAGGAGCGGTCACAGTTTTTGTGAAGGGGCTTCTCCTCCCTCTTGTCCAACATTGTAGATACAATTGGGGCTTCTCCCATAGGAGCTCAGTGAGGATGGACCTATAGAGGACCTTTCTCGAGCACTTTGGGACGACTGCATCCCCTTGGGAGAAGTGCCCCCTGGAATCAGACTTTCATGAGAGACAGAGTCTCACTGTCTCTGAACACAGAATGTCAGTGTTCAGACAGAGGTGCTTGTCTGATCTAAATATCCAGAATACAGGGATGGGGGCATGACAGGGATGTTGCTTTCCTACTGGCCTGGTTGTGAAGCTGAGGTGGCTCCCTCCCCTTCCCCAGTGAAGACCTCAGTGCATTTCACTAGGAGCCCTGCCACAGCTGCCTCTGTCAAGGCTGAGACTTTTGTTCATCACTGGTATCCTACATACACCCACCACCTGCTTCAGCTGCACCTGGTTTTCACCCATGGCAACTCCTACTGGCCTGAAGGGTGAACTATTCAACCTAGTGAAAAAAAGGTGGGGAGGAGAGTAGTGCACACTATTGGCCAACAAGATAAGCTTCCTGAGACTTCTGCCATTTTGGCCCCATAGGAGACAGGGAACCTTTCCACATAGTAAGTATACTGCTACTACAACCAGCGCCTGAGAAAGCCATCACACACAGATTCTCTATAACCAAGAAACTCAACAGAAACTGCCACTGAAAGCACCCAGAGCTGATGCTTGGCAATCGCGAATTATACACATTAAAGTCACATCCTTAAGGGGAAAAGAAAAAAGAACTCAGTCAAAGCAAAAGAAAATTCAATAAAATTCAATAATAATAAGAAGAAATTGTTTATCCAGATAGGAAGAAACTAGAAAAATAATTCTAGCAATATGAAAAAACAGCTTTACAATAACACCTCCTCCCAGGCACACACTAACTCTTTAGCAGTGGATCCAAAGCAAAATGAAATCTTTGAAATATCAGATGAAGAAGTCAAAATGTTCATTATAAAGTTGCTCAATGAGATCCAAGAGAAAGCTGAAAACCAACATAAAGAAATTTTTAAAAAATCAGGATATAAATGAAAAATTTCTAGAGAGGTAGATATTAAAATAAATAAAAAAACAAAACTTCTGGAAATCAAAGATTCATTTAAAGAGTTAAAAATGCAGTGGAAAGTTTTTAACGACAGACTAGACCAGGTAGAAGAAAGAATTTCAGAGTCCGAAGTCAAGGTTTTCAAATTAAATCAATCAGACAAAAATTAAGAAAAAAGAATGAAATGAAAAAACAGTCACCAAGAAATATGGGCATATGTAAAACATTCAAACCTAAGAATCAAGAGTGTTCTTGAGGGAGAAGAAAAGGAAAAAGCTTGAAGGAATAATTGAGAAAAACTTGAAGAAATAATTGAGAAAGACTTTCTTAATCTGGCTAGAGATTTAGACATGCAAATACAAGAAGCTCAAAAAACTCCTGAGAGATTCATTTTAGAAAGGAGATCACCAAAACATATGGTCATCTGGCTATCTAAAGTCAATGCAAAGTCAACAATTCTAAGAGCAGTGAGATAAAAGCATTAAATAAATGATAAGGGATAAACTATCAGAGTAACTTCTCAGCTGAAATCTTGTAAGCTAGGAGTGATTCAGTCCTATCTTTAGTCTCCTTAAACAGAATAACTGTGAGACAAAAATTCTGCATAGGACAAAACTAAGCTTAAAAAATGAAGGCAAAATAGTCTTTCAAAGAAAAGCAAATGCTGAGAGAATCCATCACCAATAGACCAGCCCTATAAGAAACACTCAGTGGAGTTCTAAACATCTAAATGAAAGGGCTAGCCCAGGTGTGGTGGCTCATGCCTGTAATATCAGCACTTTAGGAGGCCAAGGCAGGCAGATCACTTAAGGTCAGGAGTTCAAGACCAGCCTGGCCAACATGGGTGAAACCCCGTCTTTACTAAAAATACATAAATTAGCTGGGCATGGTGACAAGCACCTATAGTCCCAGCAACTAAAGAGGCTGAGGTGGGAGGATCACTTGAGCTTGGGAGGCAGAGACTGGGTGACAGAGTGACTCCATCCCAACAAATACATACATACATACATAAATGAAAAGGTGTATAACAATAACACAATAAAGAAAAAAAGGAACTAGGTAACAATTAACATGATGACTGCAAGAGTAGCTCACATATCAATATTAATTTCAAATGTAAATGGTGTAATCCCCCGCTTACAAGATACAGATTGGCAGAATGAATTTTAAAAAACACAGTCCAAACATCTGCTGTCTTCGAGAGACCTACCTAACTCATATAAAGATTCTTGTAGACTCAAGAAAAGATATGGAAAAAAAAAAAAAAGTTACACATAAATGGAAACCGAAAGGGAACAGGAGTAGCTAGCTATTCTTACCTGAAACAAAACAGACTTTAAATAAAAAACAATAAAAAGACAAAGAAAGTCATTATATTATAACAAACAGAACAATTCAACAAGAAGATATAACAATTCTAAATACATATGCACCTAACACTGGAGCACCCACAGTCATCAAACAAATTCTACTAGGCCTAAGAAAAGACAGCAAGATGATAATAGTGGGAGACTTCAACACTCCATTGACAGCACTACTTAGATCACTGAGGTAGAATGTCAACAAAGAAACACTAGACATAAACTGGACTCTAGAACAAATGGACCTAACAGACATTCACAGAATATTCTACATGAAAATTGCAGAATATACATTCTCATCAGCACATGGAACATTTTCCAAGATAGACCATAAGACAGGCCACAACACAAATATCAACAAATTTAAAAAATCAAAATCATACCAAGTATCTTCTTAGACTATGGCAGAACAAAATGAGAAATTAATTCTAAGAGTAACTCTCAAAACTATACAAATACATGGAAATGGAAATTAAGCCATCTGCTCCTGAATGATTTTTGTGTCAACTATAAAATCAAGAAAAAATTTTTAAAATTTGAAATGAATAATAACCGTGACACAAGTTACCCAAATTCCTGGGATACAGCAAAAGCAGCGCTACGAGGAAAGTTTATAATGCTAAATGCCTATATCGAAAGACAGAAAGATCAAAGACTGGCAACATAATGTCATGACTCAAGAAACTAGAGAAACAACAAACCAAACCCAAAGCTGGCAGAAGAAAAACAACAGAGATCAGAGCAGAACTAAATGAAATTGAAACCAAAAGACAATACAAAGGATCAATGAAACAACAGGTTGGTTCTTTGAAAATATAAACAAAAATTACAGACCACTAGCTAATCAAGAAAAGAAGAGAGAAGATTCAAGCAAGCTGAATCAGACATGCAAATGCAGACATTATAACTGACACTACAGAAATACAAAAGATCATGCAAGATTACTATAGGAACAGTTCTATGTGCAGAAACCAGAAAATCTACAGGAAATGGATAAATTCTTAGAAACACACAACCTCCTAAGCTTGAATTAAGAAAATAAACAAATCTTGAACAGATCAGTAATAAGGAGTGAGACTGAAGCAGTAATAAAGTATCTCCCAACAAGATAAAGCCTAGGATGAGACATATTCACAGCTGAATTCCACCAGACATTGCAAAGGAAAACTGGTACCAATCCTACTGAAACTATTCCAAAGAATAGAGAAAGAAAGAATCCTCCCTCACGCATTCTACAAAGTCAGTATCACACTGATACCAAAGCAAGGAAAGGACATAACAGCAACAAAAAAGAACTACAGACCAATATCCTTAATGAATACAGATGCAAAAATCCTCAATAAAATATTAGCAAATTGAATTCAACAACACATCAAAAAGATAATTCATCCTGATCAGCTAGGTTTCATCCCAAGGATACAAAGATGTTTCAACGAATGCAAGTCAATACATTGATTTACCACATAAACAATTAAAAATAAAAACCATATGATTATTTCAAAAGATGCAGTAAAAGCACTTGATAAAATCCAGCATCTCTTCATGATAAAAACTCTGAACAAACTAAGCATAGAATAAATATACCTTAAAATAACAAAAGCCAAAATAAGACAAATCCACAGCCAACATCATATGCAATAGGGAGAAGCTGAAAGCACTTCCCCTAAGAACAAGAACAAAACAAAAATGCCTGCTTTCATCAGTTCTGTTCAACATAGTACTGGAAGTCCTAGCCAGAGCAATCAGGCAAAAGAAAGAAATACAGGGCATCTAAAGTGAAAAAGAGAAAGTCAAACTATCTCTGTTTACTGATACTATGATTTTATACCTAGAAAACTCTAAAGACTCCTCCAAATGACTCCTAGACTCAATAAATAAATTCAGTAAGGTCTCAGGTTACAAAATCAAAGTACACAAATCCCTAGCACTGCTATATATCAATAACAAACAAGCTAAGAATCAAATCAATAACTCAATCCCATTTACAACAGTTGCAAAGAAAATAAAAAGAACTACAAAACACTGATGAAAGAAATCAAAGATGACACCAATGGAAAAACATGCCATGCTCAGGGATTAGAAGAATCAATACTGTGAAATTGACAATACTGCCCAAGGCAATCAATAGATTCAACGCAACTTCTATCAACATACTAAGGTCATTTTTCATAGAATTAGAAAAAAAAATTCTAAAGTTCATATGCAACCAAAAACCATCCTGAATAGTCAAAGTAATCCAAAGCAAAAAGAACAAATCTGAAGGTATCAAATTACCTGACTTAAAATTATACTACAAGGCTATAGTAACTAAAACAAATACACGAAGCCACTCCCAACATGGAGGCCTCAGCAATACCAGTTTTCACTGTGACCCATTGTTGACTTTCAAGAACTAAGCAAAAAAGAAGAAGAAGGGGAAGACTATCTCCCTAATAGACTTTCTGGCTGAGGATGGGGGGCTGGTGGAAGAAACACCTGTTTCCAAACCAGTCAGCTGGGCTGATGAATCAGATGGCCTGGAAGGAGATGTTTCAACAACTTAGCACTGTAATGATGACAATGTACATAGGGTACCTCCAATTGACTGTTTCGTCCTTCCCACTGCTTCACAGGCTGCTCGGGAACCCAATATTGACCAGAGTTGTCTTCCCAAATTGCCACCCTACACTGCTTTTCTAGGGAAGTTACCCTATGATGTGACGGAAGAGTCAATTAAGGAACTCTTTAGAGGATTAAATATCAGTGAAGTGCATTTACCATGCGAACCCAGCAATCCAGAGAGATTGAAAGATTTTGGTTATGCTGAATTTGAGGACCTAGATTCCCTATTCAGTGCCCTGAGTCTCAGTGAAGAGTCTCTAGGTAACAGGACAATTCGAGTGGCGGTTGCTGATCAAACATAGGATAAAGACAGGGATGATCGTTCTTTTGGCCATGATAGAAATCAGGATTCTGACAAAACAGATATAGACTGGAGGGCTCATCCTGCCACAGAAAGCTTTGATGACTACCTGCCTAGAAGAGGTGATGATAGCTTTGGAGACAAGTATTGAGATCATTCTTATTGAGACCTGTATTACGATGGCTATCGGGATGGCCCATGCCGCGATATGGATTGATATGGCGGCCGGAATTGCTATGATGACTGAGGTAGCAGGCACTATGATAGAGGCTATGATTCCCAGATAGGCAGTGGCAGAAGAGCATTTGGCAGTGGGTACTGCAGGGATGATGACTACAGAGGAGGCGGGGACCGCTATAAGACCAATACGACAGACGGGATGATGATCGTGGAACTCCAGAGATGATTACTCTTGGGATTATTATAGATGTGATGATAGAGGTCCCTGCCAAAGACCCAAATTGCATCTAAAGCCTCAGAGTACTCCTAAGGAAGATGATTCCTCAGCTAGTACCTCCCTGTCGAGTTGAGCTGCTTCTATCTTTGGAGGGGCAAAGTCCATTCACACAGCTGCTAGAGAAAGAGAAGTAAAAGAATGTACTGAAGGAACAAGAGAAGCTGCAGCGTCAGCTGGATGAGCCAAAACTAGAACGATGGCCTTGGGAGAGATACCCAAGCAGGTGAAGTAAAAAAACTCAGGAACGGGAATGGTTGAGGACAGGAAGTGAGTCATCACAGACTCGGACCTCCATCACATCCCACAGAAATGCACGAAGGAGAGAGAGTGAGAAGTCTCCAGAAAATGAAATACTCAATAAGGAGGAAGGTTGTCACTCTGCAACTTCTAAACCTCCCAAACCTGATCAGTCCCTAAAGGAAATGTCAGCCTCTCCACCAAAGGAGAATGCTTCAGTGAACAAAGTTCTAACCCTCCTGCTCCATCTCAAAGCTTAAACACAGAGCAGCAAACCCCTAAAAGCAGTGGGGGAAAAGTAGTTCCAGCTTAACCATCTGAGGAAAGACCAGCAAGGAAAGATGAAAATAAAGTAGATGGGATGAATGTCCCAAAAAGCCAAAGTAGGAACTCTAGCCGTGGTCCAAGAAACAGAGGGAACAAAGACCACTGGAAGGAGTCAGATAGGAAAGACAGCAAAAAGGATCAAGACTCCATATCTGCACCTGAGCCAAAGAAACCTGAGGAAAATCCAGCTTCCAAGTTCAGTTCTGCAAGCAAGTAGGCTGCTCTCTTCACTGATGGTGAAGATGAAAACAAGGTTGAAGATTACACTAAATAGACCTTGACATCCTATGCTTTCTCCTAGTTTCTCTCCACCCTGGAACATCCGAGAGCAAATCAAACATCTATCCAGAAAAGACAAAATAAGACTCACCATCCTCTGGAAAAAGAAACAGACACACAGACCATTGAGAACAGAACAAACAGCCCAACATAACCCAAATACCTAAAACCAACTCTTCTTTAAAAAAGCACACAAAAACACACACTCGAGAAAAGACACTCGATTCAATAAATGGTGCTGGGAAAATTGAACAACAACAGGCCAAGAATGAAAATGGATCCCTATCTCTCACTATATACAAAAATTAACTCAAGATGGATTAAAGACTTAAGTCTAAAGCCTGAAATCATAAAATTCTAGAAGAAAACCTGGAAAAACTCTTCTAGACATTGGCCTAGGCAAAGAACTTATGACTAAGACCCCAAAAATAAATGTAACAAAAACAAATAAATGTCACGTAACTAAACTAAAAAGGTCCTGTACAACAAAAGAAATATAGGACAGAGAAAATAGACAACATATAGAATGAGAGAAAATATCTGCTAACAATATATCTGACAAAGGACTAATAACCAGAGTCCACAAGGAACTCAAGCAAATCAGCAAGAAAAAAACAATCCCATTAAAAAGTGGGCAAATGACCAGAACAGATATTTCTCAAAAGATTTACAAATGGACAACCAACATGAAAAAATGTCACCAATGTCACAATCATCAGGGAAATGCATATTAAAACCACAGTGAGAGACCTCCTTACCCCAGCCAGAATGGCCATTATTAAAACCTCAAAAAACAATAGATGTTGGTGTAGATGCAGTGTAAAGGGAACACTTACACACTGCTAATGGGAATGTAAGTTAGTACAATATTTATAAAAGACAGTATGGAGATGTCTCAAAGAACTAAAAGTAGATCTACCATTCGATCCAGCAATCCCACTACTGGGTATCTACCCAAAGGAAAAAAAGTCATCATATAAAAGATACCTGAATGTATATGTTTATCATAGCACAATTCAAAATTAGAAAGATATGGACTCAATTTAAGTGCCTATCAACCCATAAGTGGATTAAAAATGTGATATATATATATATACACATATCTATATGCACACACAGACACACAGACATAGACACATACTATGGAGTGCGATCCAGCCAAAAAAAAAAAAAAAAAAAATGCAATCACATCTTTTGCAGCAACTTGAATGCAACTGGGGACCTTATCCTAAGTGAAGTATCTCAGGAACAAAAAACCAAATACCACATGTTCTCCCTTACAAGTGGGAGCTAAACTATGGGTACACAAAGGCATGCAGAGTGGTATAGTGGACACTGGAGGCTCAGAAGGCAGGAGGGTGGGAGGGGGTTGAGTGATAAATAATTACCTACTGAGTAAAATTCACTTTATTTGGGTGAATAAAGCCCAGGCTTCCCACTATACAAATCATCCATGTAACCAAAAATCATTTATATCCCTAAATAGAAATAAAATTTTTAAAAGGAAAAAGAAAAAAAAAAGAAAGTAGGGTTCAAATATTAAAAAAGAATGTTAAACCTATTCTATGTTCTAGAAATGGAAGAACAAAGTCTGAATGACAGCAGATCTGTTTACAATATGGTTTACTGAATACTTTAAGCCCACTGGTAAGACCTAATGCTCAGAAAAAATGATTCCCTTGAAAATATTACCACTATTGACAATATACCTGGTCACCCAAAAGCTCTAACAGAGATGCACAAGATTAATGTTTTCATTTCTGTTAACACATTATCCATTTTGCAGTCCATGGATCAAGGAGTAATTTTACTTTCAAGTCTTATTATTTAAGAAATGTGTTGCAAGGTGACAGCTGCCATAGATAATGATGGATTTGAGCAAAGTAAATTGAAAATCTGGGAAGGACTTATTCTAGATGCCACAAAGAACATTCAAGATTCATGAGAGGAGGTCAGAATATTAACATTAACAGGAGTTTGGAAGAAGCTGATTCCAACTGTCATGGATAAGTATGACAAGTTCAAGACTTCAATGGAAGAAGTAAGAGCAGATGTGGTGGAAATAGCAAGAGAACTAGAATTAGAAGCGGAGCCTGAATATGGGACTACATTGCTGTAACCACAAGATCAAACTTGAAAGGATGAGGAGTTAATTCTTATGGATAGCAAAAAAAGCGATTCTTGAGATGAAATTTACTCCTGGTAAAGAGCTGTGAATGTTGTTGAGTTGACAACAAAGGATTTAGAATACTTCATACACTTAGCTGATAAAGCAGTGGCAAGGTTTGAGAGGATTGGCTCCGATTTTGAGAGAAGTTCTAATGTGGGTAAAATGCTATCAAACATGTGTTACAGAGAAATCTATTGTGAAAGGAAGAGTCAATCAATGTTGCAAACTTCATTGCTATCTTATTTTGAGAAACAGTCAACAGCCATTCCAATCTTTAGCAACCACCAGCCTGAGCAGTCTGCAGCCATCAAGACTGTGGCAAGACCTTCCATCAGCAAGAATTTTACAAGTCACTGAAGGTTCAGATGACTGTTAGCATTTTTAACCAATAATGTATTTTTAACTAACGCAAAGTACTTTTTTCCAGGATGGACACACACAATGACAAAACCACATCATTGAAGGGTGTTGATCTCACCCTGTTGATTCTCAACTCAAAAGAGGCTAGAGGAGGCAGAAGCTGCATCTGTTTTGTTCAGCATTTTTTTACTTGTGTCCACCAACTGTAGGAAATCCTTTAAGATAAAAAACAAAATACTACTGAACCACCTGTGGACAGAAAGTTATGTGGACAAAGTGGGGAATGGCCACATCTCTACTGGGAGGTCCTTTCTCTTGAACTGGCCCACAGTGAACTTTGTGGTCAACTTTTGAGCTCTGAAGATTACCGGCTGTAAGCTGAAGAAGATCACCTCTGGCATGAAAGAGGCCCCATGTCAACTCATTAGGCATGAGCATTCCTACGGAATTAAAATGAGCTGTCTTCAAGCCACTATGCTCCTGCCACAGGGACAGGGAACTCCGTCTCTCCTTTTACCTTTCAGGAGTCCTTCTTCTGGCAGGGCTCTAATACTTGCCAGGATAACCTGTGCATGACTCTACCAGCCCGAAAGCCAGGCCAGCTCTCTGGAGGTTCTCCCACATGCTTGTGAGAATGACAAGTTACCTACCCTTCTCTGGATATGCCTTTTTTTAATTAACCAAAAAGGGCCACTCAATAGAGGGAATCTTCTGAAAATTGGCCAATATAAAATCATATCAAGCCCTAAAGGAGAAACTAAATTCTGGAGATAAAGTGAACTTGGACAATGAGTCCATTCTTCTGGAAACATGTGTCTTAAAGGATTTTCTTCGAAATATCCAAGGAAGCATATTTTCATCCAATCTCTGATGAATGGCTTGGTGTATTGATCAAGGGAATGAAGAAGAGAAAATAACTGCAATCCAGAGGCTTTTAGACCAGCTGCCAAAACCCAATGTTGTTCTCTTGAGATACCTTTTTAAAATGTACACACTGAACATTCCTCATCCAATCAGATAATAGCTTATAATTTATCAGCATGTACAGCCCCAAGCATTCTTCAGCTGTCTACTTCCTGCAGCTCAAAACTAGAAAATGAATTCACAAAAAGTCCAGTGTGATGACTCTGATTTTAAAAAATAGAATTCACAAAAAAGGTTTCTCTTATATAATTTCTCATTGAAAACTGCCTCATGATATTTGGAAAAGACATCACTTCCCTCTGTGAAAGAATTCAAAGAGCTGTGATAATAGCCAGAAGGTGTCAGTAAAAACAGAGGAACCTCTTTAATCAAAGCCAGTAAGAATTATGGTGGTTGACAAGAAAATCACAATTGTAGAATGATGCCCAGGCCCATCTGGAATGGGTTGACCCAGCTACCTGTCCACTGTTTTTTAAGTTACTGAAGATTCAAATCTCCATAGTCACATTTAACTCTTCCTTTTCTTTCATTTCCTACAGTATTCCACTGAGAACAATTTTCCCAAAATGCTTGCAGGATTTTGCTGAATTTGGATTAAATCCTCAGGTTCTTTCCAAAAATAAGTAAATTTCTTGGCAAAAGAATGAACATGTGGCACCCTAAACTAAGACAACCACCGTGGATCATGTTTTTAAATCACTTGTTTTTAGTTGAACACTGAATGAGCACCTTCCAACATCCCAGCTTATCCTATTTCCTTATCCTTATCCTTATCCTATATATACGTATTTGAAAAAAATCTTCCCACAAAATACATCTTCCATCTTTCCATCTGTATTATATTGTATTACTACTTTTCAATTGCTAAAAAATAAATGTATATATTTGCAGAGCAAAAAAGAATTTTATAGTTTTAACTCTTACATATAGGTCTTTGATCTATTTCATGTTAAATTGTGTATATGGAGTGAAATAGGGGTCCAGATTCATTGGTTTTCATGTAGACATACAGTTGTCCCAGCACTATTTGTTGACGACTATCCTTTCCCCCAAATTGTCTTTGCACATTTGTGAAAATCAATTGACTACAGAAGTGTAGGTTTATTTCTGTACTCTTTTTTTTGTTTTTTTTGTTCTTTTTTTTTTTTTGAGACAGAGTCTTGCTCTGTCACCCAGGCTGGAGTGCAGTTGCACAATCTCAGCTCACTGCAACCTCAATCTCCCAGGATCAAGCAATTCTGCTTCAGCTTCTGGAGTAGCTGGGATTACAGGCATGTGCCACCGCACCCAGCTACTTTTTTTTGCAATTTTTAGTAGAGACGGGGTTTCACTATCTTGGCCACGCTAGTCTTGAACTCCTGACTTCGTGATCTACCCACCTTGGCCTCCCAAAGTGCTGGGATTATTTCTGTACTCTTAATTCTATTTCACTGACTTCCTTGTCCTTATGCCAGAACCACACCATTTTACTTATTGTAGTTTTACAGTAAGTTTTGACATTGAAAAGTGAGTCCAACTCTCTTCTTTTTAGAGGTTGTTTTGACTAGTCTGGTCCCCTTTCCATGTGAAATTTACAATCAGCTTGTCAATTTCTGTAAAAAAGATAGTTGGATTTTTTACATAGATTACATAAACACAGATGTCTTTCCACTTATTTAGGTCTCCTTTAATATCTTTAAACATTTCTTTGTAGTTTTCAATGTATAAGTACAAGAACCTTTAAAACTCTTACACTCCTTTTGTTAATCTCCTCTCCTTCCTTCTTTCCAATTCTTTCCCTTTCCTTCCTTCCTTTCCTCCCCCCTCCCTTCTTCCTTCCTCTCTTCCTCTTTCTCTCTCTCTCTCTCTCTCTCTCTTTCTCTCTCAAGTTATGGGATACATCATGTGTAGAACGTGCAGGTTTGTTACATAGTTATCCTCGTCTCTCTCTCTCTCTCTCTCTCTCTCTCTCTCTCTCTCTCTCTCAAGTTCTGGGATACATCATGTGTAGAACGTGCAGGTTTGTTACATAGTTATCCTCGTGCTATGGTGTTTTGCTGCACCCATTAACCCATCATCTATATTAGGTATTTCTCCTAAGGCTACCCGTCCCCTAACCCCCAAGAATTCCTTCTACTTTTAAGATAAGGAAACAAGCCCTGAGAAACGTAAGTGGTTTTAAAATCCATCCTTACTCCTGCTCTTTGGTGAAAACTTTGTACCCTACTAGAATCTATGCTGACCAATTTACCCTGATTTTCAAGAACAATTGAGCCAATAACCTGGATTTCAGATACTACCCTAATGACGCTAATCTGTAGCTTAACATGTCACTGCCAGTGAAGGTTCCCCACCAGTGAAGGAAGTACTTGATGCTTCCGCAGGTTAAACACATTTTGTGACAATTCATGTGGTACTGCTAGCATACTAACAGCAGGAGGCTCTTTGCAGGTCTCAAGTTGTTTTAGAGAGAAATAACAAGGGCTGGAACCTAATGGAATAAAATCCAAGTAAAGGACCTATGGTGTTTTTTTGTTTAGTTTAGTTTTGTTTTTTTGAAATGGAGTCTTGTTCTGTTGCCAGGCTGGAGTGCAGTGGTGCAATCTTGGCTCACTGCAACCTCTGCCTCCCAAGTTCAAGTGATTCCCCTGCCTCAGACTCTCGAGTAGCTGGTACTACAGGCATGTGCCACCACACCCAGCTAATTTTTGTATTTTTTAGTAGAGACGGGGTTTCACCATGTTGGCCAGGATGGTCTTAATCTCTTGACCTCATGATCTGCCCACCTTGGCCTCCCAAAGTGCTGGGATTACAGGTGTAAGCCACTGCACCCGGCCCTTGTGGTGGTTTAAAGCATGTCTGCAAGTTCTTTGACAATCCTCCCCATCAAGAGGTAAAGTCCAATATCCCCTATTAGAATATGCCCTGGTCTTAGTGACTCTAACAAATAGCATGCAGTGGAATTTACACTGCATGACTTCTGAGCCTAGGTCATAGAGGGGAAAACAGCTCCCACCTAACTATCTGCCTTGGGTCTGGGCCTTGGAATCCAGCCACCATGCTGTGAGGAAGCCTATATGGAAAAATTTCACATAGGCCTTCCAGTGGACAGGTCCTGCCAAGTTATTAGTCAACACTCAGATACCTGAGTGAAAAAGTCTTCAAGATAACCCCAGCCCCAGTCACAATGATGACAAATATATTAGGGACCCTGAGCACAAACTGCCAAGCTTAACTCAGTCCACTATCTTAATAATAAATATTAATGTAAGATAATAATAAAAAAAGGTTGCTGTTTTATGCCTCTAAGTTTGGGTTTATTTGCAACAATAGGTAACTAGAAGAAAACCTTAGTCAGATTCTAAACTATCATGTACTCTTAGGTCAAACATAATTTTGCCTACTGTAAAAAAGTAACCAAATGACCATAGTATCTGAACAAAAATTTTAGAGCCTTAGACCCTAAGGGTTAGAAAAACCACTTGGGGTTGTATACTTGGAGTGTTTGTGTAAAAACATACATTGCTAACTGGTTTTCTTCCTTAAGAATGTGTTCCGGATGACCCAGAAGCTCTCTTAACTCGCAATGCGCAAACACTCATATTCACTTAACCCAGTAATACCAGAAAACTTCCTCCTATAGTGTGAGGTACATATTTTATTAAATATTTATAGTATTTTGAAATGTAAAGAGAAAATAACCCATTCAAAAGGCAAATACATATGAAATTCAGTATGGGATGAATTTGGAAATTATCATTTAAATGTGGCATTATTAAAGAAACAAGACTGGGCAAGGTAGCTCATGCCTGTAATCCCAGAACTTTGGAAGGCCAAAGTAGGCGGATCATGTGAGGTCAGGAGTTCAAGACCAGCCTGGCCAACATGGCAAAGAAACCCTGTCTCTACTAAAAATACAAAAGCTAGTCAGGTGTGGTAGCACATGCCTGTAATCCCAGCTACTAGGGAGGCTGAGGCAGGAGACTTGCTTGAACCCAGGGGCACAAGTTGCAGTGAGTCAAGATTGCACCACTGCACTCCAGCCTGAGTGACAGAGTGAGACTCTGTCTCAAAAAAAAAAAACAAAAAACAAGAAGAAAAAAGCAAACAAATATGGTACCTAAACTAGAGTAAAATTCACAAATATTTTAATTTATTATCCACTAGTTATTCAAATCTCTGACAACAGTAAGCTATTTAGAAACCCAAACACAATCATAACATGATCTTACATTTTAATGTCAATTTGTGTTGTTGGCAATATATATTGTTCTAAGAGTTTAAAAATATTTTAATGGCACAAGACACTCTCAAGGGAACTAAATTATTCTATTATTAGCTATTGAACATATTAATATTAGATGACTAATATCAATAGAACATTTACTGATTTGATTCTTACAAAATGGTACCTTAATATCTTTATTCTAATATTCACTAAAAGACCTAAAATAAAGCAACATTTGCTTGAGACACAGTGATTTCTTGCATAAATCAAAGCTTTTACAGGAAAGATAGGTCTGACTAGTTAATTTCACACCTACCATGGAATCCACAAAAGTAACTGGCAGACATGAGAACCAAATTCACAATCTTCTTCTAATTAACACTATTTTAACTCCAAATTACCCAATCATATTTCCCAGTAGAACAAGAACTTCACAGTACTATGGTTTCAACAAATATTCATGAATTGTTCGGTATGGCAAAGATACATAAAATGAAGCAGAATGGATAGACAGTAGCTTCTGTCATAGTCCAATGATGAAAATACCAAAAATGACTTAAGAAGACTAAGTAGTTTAAGTAATAAGCACCATATGGAATAAAAGGGTCACTGAAAGCCTCTTAAACTGAGTAAAGTGGTGCTATGATGGTTATTTATCTGATATTTTAGTGATGGCTTTCTTTATTAGCAAAGCCAAGAGAATAGAACATAAAACTATTTTAGAAAGCTAAAAACAATCATTTCAATTTCTTTAGCTTCTACTGTCCTCTACATATCACAAACAGAAGCCTTAACAAAGCGAAACAAGAAATTATGTTGTTAAACATAAAGTTCTACTTAGGAGTTAATTTCTCTACATTTGGACACATAATGTACATTAGTAAATTATTAAGTACAGTTTTCCTTTTTGTTTCCTAACAGCCAAAAAAATGCAAAATTAGGGCTTGGAATCCAATTTACATTTTGAAGCAAAGACTCATGTCTTCTTCAAAACACACAGGTACAGGTTTAAAGGTAGCCCCAAGGAGTAGAAATATCCTTACATTAATCAGGAGGGAGAAATTTAAAGATTAAAATATTTGAATTAAACTTGGAGAGGCTGAGAAGACTTCTTTGATATGTAACTCTGGAGATTAAGAATTACTGCTATAATAAATAGGTACCAAAATGATATATGGAAGAAAGTGTAATTAAATATAATAATATAGGATTAAAAAATGTATGGGCATCTATTAAAAGACTTAGAAATTTAACAGAAGGAAAGAACAGTATCCAATATAGGCTGCAGACATCTTAGGAGAAATCAAAAGGGGCATGTTGTTTGAGGAAAAGCAAATGGAAAACTCAGAAGAATAGGGACTGGATACTTAGGAAACATTTCAAGAGAGTCATAGTGAGATTAGAGCAATAATAAACCCTTTTATTAAAGCCCTGGAAAGGGTGAGGCTGCTGCTAGAATGTGGTTTTGATCAATGTAAGGAGAGTATTGTTTATAAAAAATTCTGGGGTTTATCTAAGAAATACTAAACAATTCAAGGATTTGGACTAAAAGCGTATCAGCCAACCTGGGTTGAAACGGGAGATCAAGAAGGGTCTCACCAAAGCAGTAAGGCGAATAAAGCTATACTGATTACTAAACTATGATATTATCCTTGAAATTTACCACAATTTTATAGAGCATTCACACCCTGTAGTACTTCCAAACTTTAGAAAAACGTTTTATGACTTTAAAATACAATGGGACACAGTAAAAATATTTTGGACTTGTGGGCCAATGTCATGGAATCCAGTTCTGGTTCTACTACCCACTGAGTTGTATGACGTAAGGTGTGGGGGGACCCTAAAACCTTCTAAAATTTTGTTTCCTCCTATATAAAATACCCCAGTAATGTTCCAAAACTGTTCAGTGTCAAAGATTGCAATTATTAAAGGACAGCTGAGCATAGATGCTGAAGAGATATCCTCTGATCCCTGAAGAGTACATGTGCATCTTTTGGGTCCCTGGGGTAGAAATCTTCTTTGATACGAGGTGCAGCTTAGAAGGGATGTACTCAATGCGGCAAGGAAAGAAAGATCCAGTCACTTCAGCTGAGGCTCTAGTGAGCACCAAGGTAACACTCAGATTATGCTCTGTTCTCTCTCTAACTCCTGTTACAGATGACTGTATAGCACAAAGACAGAGGACAGCGGCAGGGAAAGTGTCAGACTACAAAGGGAAGTGTAAGTCCTATAGCAAATATTACTATGAATTAATTCAAACTGTTTGAAATTATGGGGACAGCTTCAGGATATAACAAGGATACTGCTTTAAGTGTAAAGAATAGATTCAATTAATCCCAAATAGTTGTGCGGTATTCTATAGCAGAGACAGACTAAAGAGTTATGACTTGATCCCAGGCTAGTAGCAGCTCTATATTCCACTACACAGCCCTAAGCACAGAAAGATACTGGCTGCCCACTACCACAGCTATCACTGCATCTGTGAGCACATGGAGCTCAGTTCTCTTTCAGTTTCAAAATGTATCCTTTGGGCATCAGAGATGATAAATTCAAAGCAGACCTGACCTGGGAAACATTCAAATAAAAAACTAAGTTTAAAGTTCTTTCTGGGAATTGTAAAGTGTTATACCATGGACAATTAGAGGATCAATGTCAAATGTATAAAATCCATCATCTAAACCTAAATGACAAACTTAATCTCCCATCTATTTGAACAAAATCAGCCTACTACAATTAAGATTAATTTTGCATGCAAAAGATGGCAAAGAACATCACATAATGATTTTCTAAGCCTTGAAATAAAAACCTTAATGAATCAATTTAAAGACCGGCACCTCAGTTATAGGAATAGAAGCTGCAGCCTGTTTTGTCATCAGGGACCTCCTAACACCCTTACTTTCTACTACGTTTTTGTTTTTTTTTTTTTTAGATGGATTCTCACTCTATCACCCAGGCTGGAGTGTAGTAACACAATCTCGGCTCACTGCAACCTCCACCTCCCAGGTTCAAGAGATTCTCCTGCCTCAGCCTCCCAAGTAGCTGGGATTAAAGGCGCATGCCACCACGCCCAGGTAATTTTGTGTTTTTTTTTTTTTTTTTTTTTGTAGAGATGGGGTGTCACCATGTTGGTCAGGCTGGTCTCAAACTCCAAACCTCAGTGATCCACCCACCTCAGCCTCCCAAAGTGCTGGGATTACAGGTGTGATCCATGGTGCCTGGTCTACTACAGTTTTTATAAACAAAAAAACTTCTAGTCCAAATATTTTACCCCGCAAATAATGGCGATGGGATCAGACTGATATATATTAAATGGTTATTAAAAAACAAGGAAGAGATCTGATATTCGTAAGTACTGAAAAGGTAAATTTTAAAAATCATCTTATCTAATCAGATCCACTTTCTTATAATTTGAGTGATAATCTGGAATGTTGAGAAATTAATTTGGATGAGGGCTAAATTATAACATCATCTTTCTAATTTTAGTATTTGCCAGAATCTGTTTAATGTTTGAAATGAGCTTTACCACAAATTATTCCTCTACTTCACTTACTTTTTCATTGATTGATACTATTCTGGTCTATATTGTAAAAATTCCTCAAATGAATCATAAAACCTATAGAAAAAGGTTTGCGTGTTAGTTAAGTAGGATTAATTTGAAAGTCTTTTAATTTAAATACTTATTAAAATGTTCTTAAAGGTGTAAGTACACTAGCATTCTAGTTCTTATGCTAGGCATTCAAATGCTTTATATATATTATTACAACAATGACAATTATTACAACAATGACAATAATTATCACAACAATGACATAAAGTAGAAATTATTATCTTTATTTCACAGATGAGAAAACTGAAGCATAAAGAGGTCACATAACTTGCTGAGATCACATAACAGCTAGTGATCTGGAGCCAGTTTTGAGTTTACTAAATACCTTATATCAACTTATTTTTGTGTGTGTGATTAGTCTTTCTATCCAAAACCATAGAGCACTTTGGATTCCTCTTAACCAGTGTTTTCTAGACAGTTTCTTTACTTCATTTAAGTCTCAATAATCCAAACTGACCTACAGTGATAACTTTCAGCTTAAATTCTTACATCTTTTAGAGCAACACAGATAGAACTTATTGAACTATATAATTTTGTTATTAAAATATGATCTCGGCTGGGCATGGTGGCTCACACCAGTAATCCCAGCACTTTGGGAGGCCAAGCTAGGTGGATCACAAGGTAAAGAGATCAAGACGATCCTGGCCAACATGGTGAAATCCCATCTCTACTAAAAAATACAAACTTACTGGGTGTGGTGGCGCATATCTGTAGTTCCAGCTACTCGGGAGGCTGAGGCAGGAGAATCGCTTGAACCCAGGAGGCAGAGGTTATAGTGACATGAGATTGTGCCACTGTACTCCAGCCTGGTGGCAGAGCGAGACTCCATCTCAAGAAAAAAAAAAAAAAAAAAAAAAACTCCTAGGCATAAAATTAGGATTTAGGAAAGGTGCAATCAGTCACTAAAGTTATTTCTTTAACCCTAAGGAATAAAAGAAATTCATAAACTACTAACATCAGTTATTAGCTATTAGAATATTGCTTATTAGTTATTAGTTATTAGCTATTAGAATATTGCTTATTCTAATGCACTAAACCACAGCTCAAGATGCTGATCAAAAGACTTTACAGATGACAATGGAATGCTAAGTTTTACATGAACATTATAAGAATCTGTAGTCAGGATAAAAATCAGCTCTACAACATGGTAGGAAATTTTATATGCAGTGCATATACAACTGATGTTTGAAAATTTTAATGTACTTGACATTTCAAATAAGGTAATTTCGAAGAGGAAAAAGAAAATGACTTGGTTGAGCAGAAAGGCCAAGCTGTGGATTAATGATGAAGGCTGATATGCACATACTGATACCTTGGGAGGTTGGGAAAGACACCTACTCCTTTTTTATATCTGTTTATGGGCAATGAGAGTGGGCTCTTTTGTGTTAATTTTAAGTGACTTTCACCTGCATCATAGGTAGGAAAAATATTGCTCAAATTAACACACAAATCACAGTTCCAATCTAATGCTTTGGTATTTCTTCATATTCAAATTCCATATATCTAATTAAAAAAAAAAAAACCTCAGAAATCAGCAAATTTACCTGGAATGTAGCTCTGTGCTGCCATTATTATATTTGCTTCCTCTTTCCCAGACACCAAAGTCAGGCACACGGTAAACTCTTTCCACGCAAAATACAAGGTTTTGAATAAAAGAGACCTAAAATAAAAGAAATGAAACATAAGGACATACTCAGTAACAGGACATTTAGATACTAAAGAGAATAATTAGATACCGTTTGAAATCCAAATACATACTTGCCTCCCAACACATTTTTTAATATATTGAAATTTGTGTGAATATTACTATGAATACTATTATACTTATTTTTTTCTAATATAAAACTTACTTAAGGTGAGAGCCTAATATTATACAGTATAGAAATAAAATTTAAATCCTCTCAATGCTCCAATTATCATTCTTCAGCAATGTGTCTATTATTGTTTATAAGGATTATACATCTTAAGCACTAAGAAAAGTATAAAGCATGCTTCTTATACTAGAAATAATACATGTAATCGGAAACATCCACATGAAATGTTAAATAGGTCTAAAACTTTTTTTAAAAGATATCTCTGTTCTGTAAAGTGCCAGTTCCCTGTTGGGTCAACCTTAAGTGCTAAAATCCAGTCTTCCTTCTGCCTTGTATAGCAGTAGGTATATTGCTGCAAACTCAAAGCTCACAGTTGGAAGTGAATTAAAACGAAAGGTCCAGGAATCAGAGCTTCCATGCAAAGATTTCAGATGTGACAAAATGTATACTTTCAAAAGTCTATAGAAGGCAAAGACTATGGTGAATTCTTATTTAATACAAGGTTCCTTTATTTTAATAAGGTCAATTTCTTATGTGGGCTACAGGTTCTGATCACAGGGTTTTAAATGTAGTCATCATGTTAGGTTCAATATGGCAAACTGAATACATGCATCTGCCTACCCTTCAACATAAAATCCTTCTGAGGTGGCAATACACATGTCTCACCTTCACCCTACACACACATAATTAATATAATGTATATACTTTAAAGAATGAAACAACAACACAGAAAGCCAAGGTGAGATTCTGCCAGTAGACCAGAAATTTTCAAAAACTACAGGAAGAGAGAAAGCACATGGGAGGGAACTGGTGGAGAATCAAAGCATAGGAAACCACAGCTTCTCAAAATGGTGCTTCCTTGTTTTCTAGGGCCTCCAAGAAATCTTTAAGCTCAGAGTCAACAAACACAGTGATAAAAAGTTGACCAGGGATGAGCCTACCCAGGTTATCTCATGAATGATGAATGACTGGGGCACCTGCATCCAGGATATTTACAATCTCCTCCCCTAAAGAGACATTTGCCCTCAGGGCAGAGAACACCTCCCTCATAGGAAAGAGCAACCAGGTGTTGAGGTCTCATTGAAATAAAAGAGAATGTGTTATTTCTAGATTTCTCCAAAACATGCACCTATTCTAGGACCTCTTCATTCAAGAGTAGAACAGTACATCCCACAGTAAACTTGTTTTTATTTTGAATATTGGTCAGGGTCCCCTCAGTTTACCTGACTTGGGCTGCCTTGCCTATACACCTTAAGGGAAACCTTCCTGTGTAAAAAACCTGCTCACTTTCATGATATTAGCTATTCCATAGTCTTAAAAGTTAATTAGATTTTATAATACATACAGAAAATACTTTATAGTTTGTCAGGTCTCCAGGTTTAAAGCTTTGTGGCTGGATGCCTATAATCCTAGCACTTTGGGAGGCTGAGACAGGCAGTTCACTTGAGTCCAGTTCAAGACTAGCCTAGGCAACATAGCAAGGCCCTGTGTATACAAAAAAATTTAAAAATTAGCAGGGCATGGTGGCATATGTCTGTGGTCCCAGCTGTTTGATAGGCTGAGATGGGATGGATGATTCCTTGAGGCTGGGAGGCTGAGGACAGTGAGCTGTGATCGTGCTACTGCACTCCAGCCTGGGTGACAGAGCAAGGCCCCGTGTCAATTAAAAAAAAAAAAAGAGAGAGAGAGAGATTTTTCCATGTATGTTTACAATGCTTGCTTATAATTCAGTGATGTTTCCATTCTAATCCTGAATATCTATAACCTGTAGCTTTTACAATCAATTATGAAGTATTTCCACTTGAATTTACCATTTAACAACATGTTCTAAACCCTTCCACCTGGAAGCACTTTTCAAGTCTGGTTTTTTTTGTTTTTGTTTTTGTTTTTCCCATTAGATCACTCATTTTGCAGGCTCTCAGTTTAGAAATCTTGAACTCAACTTTCATTACTGTTCAATAAAATTTGTAAGAGGATATTGATTTGGACTGAGCTCCTGCAGTAGGCCCAAGAGATCAGACCAAACCAGAATGGAGTCACCTATACTAGGTGCCACATAGTCAAGTGAAATGTTGAAAGGGGCCAGTTTTCTCAAACAAAACAAAACAAACAAAAAATAAAAACAGAAGATTCACAGCAACCAATCAGAAGGGGCCCAGTTTTCTGAGTTGGCATGATAAGGAAGTCCTCTCTGTTTTAACCCTGTAAGGAAAGTAACTTTGAAACAACCAATTAGCTTTTTGTTCCCTTTCTGCTTTCTTCAACCCTTTTCTGCCTTTGAAGTCAACCTCTTGAGCATAACTTTTTGGAGAGCCTTTTGCTAGACCTTTGGAAGAAACACTACCAATTCATGAGTCACTTGTATTTTATTGACTTTTATTAAGTCAATTCGCTTTTGAATTGTTGCAATTGTGTCTTTCGATACCATGTTTCCTTTTAGCCCCACATTCATTCTCCAAAGTCTGCTATTTTTCACATTGCTTCTTTGATCAAAAAGGTTTCTTGAGGCCGGGCGTGGTGGCTCAAGCCTGTAATCCCAGCACTTTGGGAGGCCGAGGCAGGTGGATCACGAGGTCGAGAGATCGAGACCATCCTGGTCAACATAGTGAAACCCTGTCTCTACTAAAAATACAAAAAACTAGCTGGGCGTGGTGGCACGTGCCTGTAATCCCAGCTACTTAAGAGGCTGAGGCAGGAGAATTGCCTGAGCCCAGGAGGCGGAGGCTGCAGTGAGCCGAGATTGCGCCATTGCACTCCAGCCTGGGTAACAAGAGTGAAACTCCGTCTCAAAAAAAAAAAAAAAAAAAAAGAGGTTTCTTGAATTCTGACACAGTATTACAATTCTCATGTTTGACATTCAAACCCTCTACAATCTTCCCACCCTGTCCCCACAGGCCTCTATTTACTACAAAATCCTCTCACAGGGACCTGGGTTCTAACTGGGCAGGTTGGCTATTAGTCTTGCTCATTTCCAAATGAAACACTTTTCTATGAATCTTCCTTCAGCCCTTATTAAAAACGTTTCTTGGCGTAGTCTCTAATTTCTCCTCTCACTGTACTTAGAGCCAAGACCACAGACCTTAATTTTTGTTTGATGTGGTTTTTTTTCTTACCTCTAATTGTACACAGGTATACCATCTTTTATTTGCAATTCTTAAATGCCACACATTCTGAAATCCAATTGATTTTTAACTCATTTGTCAGCAAAACCCAGAACTGAGATGAGATTAGCTGCCTTATGTTTCTTGCTTTGTGTGAATATGTATATGACTTACTGTAAAAATATTAATGTGCAGCTTCTGCCCTAAGCCATGCTGGGGTTATTATATAATAAAAGGTATCAAAACAGTATTATCTTTTTTTAATCCAGCAAGTTTTGAAATCTAAAACATATTTGTTTCCAATTGTTTCTTCACATAAGAAACTGTGGACCTATATAACTTCTCTGAACTCAGAAATGTAAATTTCTTATAGTTCCCACATAAATAATACTATGATTTAGTAAGAACTGGGCTCTTGAGGAAGTATAACATTGCTAGAATATAAAAATAAAGATCACAACCATTTCCAAGGTCAGGGTATTTTGTGTATTAATTTCAATCCTGACTCTAGTTTATGTACTCCATGTTGTTAGTCCACTGTACCATCTTCATACCAATGTCTGCTACCTTGCTTTGAAAGCATGTACCTTTGATACACATTTCTGCAAAAAGTGTGTAGAGAAATATTTCTAATTTGAAGAGCTAGAACAGTCAAATCTAAATGTCGTCTGTAATATTTTCAGGATAAGAGTATCATCAAAGCAATAACACAAATATCTGAAATACTTTCAAAATAGTGTTAAATACAAATACAATAACAGTTGAGATTGAATTAGAGTTATACTGTAGGAAAAATCAAAATCTTAATGGACTTTATAAAATTTAAGGTATATGTGCTAAGAGACAAGTTAGGGATTGAGAGGGACTTATATCGTATAAACTACAGCTTTAGTTAGCTAACCAAAACTCCAAAAGCAAACAGTTATTTAACTCTCTCTCCATATATGACTAAAAACAATCAGTATAATAAATTAGTATTAACCAAACGTTACAGTAACTCCTCAATTCTGAGGGTTGGGCTTTAAAACATCTATGGTAATACAATTTGTTAACAAGAAATTTATTACGGAGAAATTAGATAAGGAGATACTGAGTTTATAAACAACCACTGAATGTTCACTAAAATAAAACAATTCAGACCAAACACAAATACTAAGTTTAAAGGGAGTTTTTGTTATACATGTTAAATTAGTAATAATGGGTGGTATACAAATGATTTCCATTTACTATTCCTTTATCACTAGAAACATTTCAGGATCTCTCTCCCTGAGTTTCAAAAAGATATTTGTCAGTTAATTTGTCTTAATGAAGCTAAGTGCTGATTAAAAGGTTTTCTCCCCTGTGTCTTGCATTCAGTCAAATGCTTAAAAGTGTTTATGATTTCACATACTCTTTAGTGTAACTGAGCCCTACCTGCCATCAGTAACTGCCCAGGAACAAAAAAGCTTTGCAAAACCTTAATTTACTTCAAAAATTCCCTCCCTAATACCCATTTTAGTCCTCCTTGCAGTTCTCTGTCATCTCTCCTTAGCTGATTTCTTCTTCACTCGTTCCTCATTTCTTTACAACCTCAATAATTTTTACGTCATTTTGTCACATCCCTCAATTTCAGTTTGTCTCATACTTGCCCATGACTGGATAGAGGTTATGCATTTTTGGTAAGAATATCATAGAAATAAAGTTGTGACTTTCTTAAAGCATCATAGCACAGGATTTATGATGTCAGTGTATCTTCTTACTAGTGTTAACAGCCACGATCACTTAGTTACAGTGGCTTCTGCTTTATAATGTTATAATCTTTCCCTTGGTAGTTAATAAATCTTTTGAGGGAAATGCTTTGGAACTATGTATAAATCCTGTTTCTCCACATAATTTCATCCACTAATTTCAGCATTTATCAGTGGATCTTGTTTACAGTGATTATCATTAGTTTTTGCCTAAAAGTTATTTTCTATTTCCCTCTTTATTTCTACATTCATAAATTAAAATCCTACCATAACAGTTTTTTAATGCAACAGTACTGCAATGAACTTTTAGTATGTCTCTAGGAAAGAGGTTCTTAATCATTTTGACATCATGGTCAAATATTATCATGAAATAATATTTCTATACACACATTGAGATAACTTGACACAACTCCCAGCAGCCAGAGGCTATTGGCCAGGGAGGTATGGCCAGTCCAGGCCCCACCAACACTTTTAGGAAGAAAACTCATTACCATGGCAAATCTGTACCCTAATCTAGTCATGGCAGCAGTGGGCCACCTGGAGTGGCTGCTGCTATCAGTAGGCAGGTATAGCTGGACTGCATGCTCTGTGGGGTCAGCAGGAGCCAGGAACAAGAGGAAGCCTACAACCCATCTGAGTTGGTGTGGAAGCTCCCCAGGTACCACTGCAGTCACCCAAGCCCCAGCAGAAGACTGGGGCATCTCTGTACTCTCAGGGCCCAGGAGGAGGGGCCCAGGAAGAGGGGGGAGTCCTACTGTCCTGGGTGCAGCTGCAGCTGCCCAAGTTGTGGCTACAGAGCTGGGCCTCCTGCTCCACAGAGCAGGCAGGAGTCCCACCCTCAAAAGTGCAGCTGCAGCTGCCCAATTTGTGGGTGTGGACACAGATCTCCCTGTGCTCTTCAGGGGCCAAGAGCAGACAGGAGCCCTGCACCTCTGGCACAGCTGCGGCTGCCCAAACTGTGGTTGCAGACTCAGGTATCTCTACACTCTTGGGGGTGCAAGAAGGCCACTCCCTGCCCTCACAGGCTCAGAATTTCCTGCTCCTGCTGCTTGGCTATTCCCTGATGTTGGTGCCCATTCCGATCTCAGAGCAAAATCAGGGCTCAGCCCAGGTTCAGTCACAGCCCAGCCAGGTGTGCAATGCTCAGGGCACTGCAAACATGCTAGCCCCTTGCCACCTCAGCTCCCTCTGGACTCTGGGCATCGATGAACATAGAAGGGAAGCCAAAGTGTGGATGAGGGAGCTTGGTGCTGGCCTGCAGACTCTTTGGCACCTATAGCCTGGGCACAATAAACAGCTGAAGGAGGCAGACAGATTCCTGGGTGGAAAAGGGCAGGTCCCTGGTGAGGCCTGACTTTCAGGCCAGGGAGGGCCTGCAGGCTGGGGGCTGGGCTGCCAGTATTGTGGACTGGAGTGGGAATTTGTGGTGCCTCTTTTAGGCCCACCCGTGGACCAATGGGCACACACTTCCTCCCCTCTGAGGCCCATAAAAGCCCCAGGCTCAGCCAGAGCTGAGCTGTCAGGATGACCAGCTGCAGACAGGAGCTACCCACTCCAGGACCTCCTCTCTGCTGGGAGCTGCAGACATCAGAACAACCAGCTACAGAGAGAAGCTACCCACTCCAAGGCCTCCTCTCTGCTAAGAACTGCAGACGTCAGGACAACTAGAGGCAGAGAGGAGCAACCCACTCCAGGACCTTCTCTGTACTGAGAGCTAGGGAGATGATGGGATCACCTGCTGACAGAGAGGAGCAACCCACTACAGGACTTCCTCTCTGCTGAGAGCTGCAGATGTGATGACCTGCCTGCAGAGGGAAGCTGCCCCCTGCAGGTCTTCTCTAAGCTATTCCATTGCTCAATAAAGCCCCTCTTCATCTTGCTCACCCTCCACTTAACTACATACCTCACTCTTCCTGATCACAAGACAAGGGGACCCATAAAATGGTGAAGCTAAAAGAGCGGTAGCACAAACAGGGCTAAAAATGCCCCTTGCTTGCCACATTTTGGGGAAAGAGAAAGAGAGAAGAGCTGTGGCTCCTTGGGGAGTTCAGACCTGAGAGCTCCCTGAGCCAGGGCTATGATTCCCTCTTAGGAAAGGTGTGGTTCCTGGCACCTCCAAGATTTTGGGTGTCACCAAGTTCCCTAGTGCCAGCTGTGGAAGCTGCTTAGAGTTCACCTGGTCCAGCTGCAGCCTCACAGAGAGCTGGCACCCATGCCAACACCTGGAGCTGCCCACCTCGTTGCAGCAGACAGCATGTCTGACTGTGCAGTGTCCAGACCCCACACTTGCTCACACACTCCTCACCACTCCATGTCTGGCTCACCCTGGACAGGTATGGGATCCAGTCTGGTGGCATGAGCCAAGTGGAATAAGCCCAGCGGGCTGGAACAAAACAAGGGCAAAGGCATCATTGGGCACAGAGGTTTCTGGCCAGAAAAGCAACACTCCAAGGATCCCATAACACTAGGGCATTATCTAAAAGCTGAACTCGTGAATTGTACACAAAGTACACCTTCAGTTTTACTAGATATCGTCAAATTACTCTACAAAACAGATATCCGAACTTGTGCCCACCTCAAGAGGGCACAGAACTATCAATGCTTTGTATCCTTCACTGATAATTTTGTTACACCAGTCTGATGCATGTGCAGTGGCATATAATTGAGGTTTAAATATGAATTTCCCTGATTAGGTACCCTAATTTTCTGTAATGAGGGTTTTTAAAATTAATAATCATTCTTTATTCTAGATACCTATCTTGTGTCAGACACATGTGTTACAAATGTCTTTTCTCAAGTCTTGGTTTTTCTTTTCACCTTGTTTGTTGCTTCTTGATGAGCAGATTGTTACTTTAATGGATCAAATTGATTTTATATGTGTATGTAGTTTATACTTTTATGTCTTACTGAAGAAAGCCATTCCTTCCCTGAAATCAGAAACATATACTCTCCTGAAGTTTCTCTACAATAGTAGTTCTCAAAACTATTTTCACTCTCATTCTCTCACAAATGTAACATGAGTTTTCTAGTGGCTACATTATATGTAATACTGCAATAGATTGACAGCAAAAACAGGTAGAGAATCCAAATGTCTTCTATTAAGCCAAAATTTAGAAATTCCCAAAAATGTGGAGCAATGCTATTCTTTTCACTCAATTATTTTTATTTTGGAAATGTGATTTATATTAAAAATATAGTATTTATGTTATCCTGTGATGGATTATTTTGAATAAAACAAATACGCTTAATGTATCTTTTACTTTCTAATATAGTAATTATCAACAGATGTAAACATACACACAAAAAATATAAGCATATAAGAACAAACAAAAGCTCTACGGAGTTATCAAAATTTTTAAAATATAAAGGATCTTGAGATCTAAAAGTCTGAACACCCTTGCTCTAAAAGTATAACCTTTGTTCTTTTCACAATTCACACCTAGGAACTGGTTATCATATAAAAAGGGGCTTCCAATATCTATTATAAAAATAATGGGATCCTATTTATTGATGAGGCCACCTATGGCTCTGGAAAGCCTACACTGTCATAAATCTAACTCCATATATGTATGTGTGTGGGTGGGTGTGTGTGTGTGGGTATAGGTAAGTCATTTCTTGACCCTCAATTTTGTTCCACTGACTATATGTCTAGCATCATACCAATATCACACTGTTGAATTTCCATGTATGTATGAGTTTTATATCTGGTAAAGTAAGTTTCCCTTCATATTTTTCCTTGTCCAAAATTACCTTGTGTGTTTTACAGTTTATTCTTCTATATAAATTTTAGAATGAGTTTGTCAAATTCCATGAAAATTCTGTTGAGATGTCTACGGAAATTTTGTTGAGTTTAGAGATTAATAATATAGAAAGAATCAATATCTTTACATTATTAAGCATTCCTGTGTATTGACATTATGTTAACATCTATTTAGATCTTCATTTATGATCAAAGTTTTATAATTTTGTCCATCTGCTATTAGGTTCTTTCCCAGGTACTTTAGAGTGTAATATTTACTTTACATTAGACAAATTTCTAACTAGTTACTGCTGATCTATAGATAAATTATTGCTTACCATATGTTGACCATGGATCTAGCTTTGAAACTAAATTTTTAAATGACTTTTAGTAGTTTAAGAACTCATTTCAATTTACTAGAAATTTACTAGAAATTCATTTTATCCCACTAGAAATAAAAACTTTTTCATTTCTGCCATTTCCATCCACATCTATTATTTCTTGCCTTATTGCTTTGGCTAGATCACCTGTTTAATATTCAATAGGAGTTTATTGGTCATGCTCAGGGGTTTACACCTGTAATCCTAGCACTTTGGGAGGCTGAAGTGGGCAGATCACTTGAGGTCAGGAGTTCAAAAACAGTCTGGGAAAAACCCATATTCTACTGGATTGGTGAAACCCCGTCTCTACTAAATATACAAAAATTAGCTGCACATGGTGGCACAGGTCTGTAATCCCAGCTACTTAGGTGGCTGAGACATGAGAATTGCTTGTACTCAGGAGGCAGAGGTTGCAGTGAGCCAAGATCATGCCACTGTAATCCAGCCTGGGTAAAAGAGTGAGACTGTCTCAGTAAACAAATAAATAAATAAATAGGAGTTTATATAATCAATGTCTCCTTTTCTTGTCCCCCAACCTAAAGGGTCTGCTTCTAATGTGATATCTCCTATAGATTTTTGGTAGATATATTTTACTAGATTAAGAAAATTCCATTTCATATGTTTTATTAGAATGTTTTTCATGAATAGGCGATGAATTCTTCACCAAATATATTTTCTGCACCTATTGAAATGGTCATATGATTTTTCTTTCTCCCTTAATTTGCTAATACGATGAGTTATACTAATGGATGTTCTCATTTTAAATCATCCTTGCATTTCTAAGATTAAACATTACTTGGTCCTGGCACATGATGCTAGCTGACAACCAATATCTTGTCTCTCTTTCTTTTTCTAATAAAACCCTGATTTTAACTTCACAAGGCTCCACAGCAGCAGGAATGGCTATGTGACCAAGTTCTGGCCAATGAGATTACATAGATGTCATGAGACCAAGCTTCTAGAAACTTAAAAAAATAATAATTTTAAACAGATTTTTGTAGTGATGAGGTCTTGCTTTATTGCCAAGGCTGGTCTCAAATTCGTGGCTTCAAGTGATCCTCCCACCTCAGCCTCCCAGAGTTGGGATTAGATGTGTGAGCCACCACACCTGGCCTAGAAACTTTGTTAAAGTCTCTTCTTCTTTCTCAATTCTTATATACAGTGTACACATGATACCTAGAGGAATACCAGCTATATTATGATTATTTGGATAAATCTCTCCTGGTAAATACAGAAAGGCAGAAGAAAAGGAATCCATATCCTTGATGACTGTTAAAACCCAGGAAAACACTTCCAATCCCCAGAGTTTTTGGTGTATAAAATAAATGGCTCACGCCTATAATCCTAGCACTTTGGAAGGCCGGGGTGGGTGGATCACAAGGTCAGGAGTTCAAGACTAGCCTGGCCAAGATGGTGAAACCCCATCTCTACTAAAAATACAAAAATTAGCTGGGCATGGTGGCAGGAACCTATAATCCCAGCTACTCAGGAGGCTGAGACAGGAGAATCCCTTGAACCCAGGAGGCAGAGGTTGCAGTAAACTGAGATCACATGACTGCACTCCAGCCTGGGTGACAAAAAAGACTCCATCAAAATAAATACATAAATAAATCCTTTGTTTATTGAAAGCACTGTTCATTTTCATTGGGTTTTCTTTTATTTGTAGCCAAGTGAAACTTTAAATGATACCTTATCCATGTTTCCTTTACAGTCTCATTCTCCATGTTTCCAAAAGAATAAATGAAAAGAAAAGAATATTGAGACTGGTTTAAAATTTGATTTTTTCATACTAACCTCATCAACTTTTATAAAATTATACCAATCTCATAAAATTTATTGAGGGGCTTTTCCTATTTTATAAGGTAAGAGTCATTGCTTTCAATTTTGAGAAAATCTGCTTATTAACTAGCTAGAGACTAGTCTCTTTTTGGAGAAGATGAAGAGAAAAAGGAAGATTTCTGAAAAATGATTTACTTTCTTAAAGACTACTGATTATGCATTCTTAGGGAGCTGAAATTGGTTCTCAAGAGAGCAAGGGGCAAAAAAAATCTTAGCTATTACAATAAGTTCTGACCCTTCAAAGCTCAATTCTACCCCCAAAAAATGTTACTCTTTAGTATTTAATTTCTCACGTTAGGGAGAATTTAAATTAAATCGTTTTCCCTTCCTTGGAGGCAATGAAAATAACAAGAATAAAAAGTTTAAGAAACACTGTTATAAGTCTATTTCATTATTTTATTTTTCCTAAGTCTGTTACAGTAACTATTTATTTGCTAGGGCTGCTATATAAAATACCATACACTGGGTGGCTTAAGTAACAGAAATTTATCTTTTCACAGTTCTGACAGTGGGAAGTCTAAGACCAAGTTGTTGGCAGGTCTGGTTTCTTCTGAGGCCTTGCTCCTGGCAAGGACTTCAGCCTGCTGCTTTGTCCTTACGTGGCCTTTCCTTTGTGCACACATACCCTAATATCCCTTTCTATGTCCAAATTTCCTTCTCTTATGAAAACACCAGTCAGGCTGGATTAGGGCTCATCCAAGGGCCTCATTTTAATTTACCTCTTTAAAGATCCTACTTTCAAAACATTACGTATATGTCTCCAAATAGTCACATTCTGAAGTAGCAGGGGCTAGGGCTCCAACATATGAATTTTAGGGGGACACAACTGAACCCATAACAGTAAATTATAGTGTTTCTAGAACAAATTCTGTTTGGATAGTTTTAAATTTATTGCCCTGAACTTTCTTATAGTAGATTCCTTTTTTCTCTTTTAATCTCTACTTATTTAAAGTTACGCTCTCCTTTTCATTGTGAATATTGTTTCTCTGTTTAATTCTTCCTTATCTGCTTGGTAAAAATTTTAAGAGTTTAGTTTATATTGTTAATCTTTTTTAAAAAAATAAAGCTGTTGATTTTGAGAATATCCTATCTTTACATTTGATACCATTATTCCTATTTTTATCTTTATTACTTTCTTCCATCTACTTGCTTTGTGTTTACTACGGCATACTTTTTCTAAAGTTTAACATCTAATATTTAACTTATCAATTTTCTATCATAACGTTTTTCTACATCTGCATATGATATAGTTTGGATGTGTGTCCCTTCTAATCTCATGCTGAATTGTAACTCCCAGTGTTGGAGGTGGGGCCTGGTTAGAGGTGAATGAATCATGGGGGCAGATTTCTTATAAATGGTTTAGCACCATCCCCTTGGTGCTGTCCTTGAGATTGTGGGTGAGTTCTCATGAGATTTGGTGGTTTAAGTGTGTAGCACCTCGCTCCCCACTTTCTCTCTTGCTCCTGCTCTGGCCATGTGACTTGCCTTTTCCTGTTTCACCTTCTGCCATGAGTAAAAGCTCCCTGAGGCCTCTCCAGAAGCTGAGCTGATGCCAGTGCTATGCTTGTAGATCCTGCAGACCTGTGAGCCAATCAAACCTTTTTTCTTTATAAATTACCCAGTCTCAGGTATTTCTTCATAGCAATGCAAGAACAGCCTAATACAACATTCAAGGCTAAAAGCTGCCCACTAGTAACACTTCAGTTGTATGCTGTAAGTATTCATATGATGTGTTTTCATTTTTATTCCATGGTATTTCTTAATTTCCACTTTTACTTTTTCTTGAAAACTATAAAATAGAAGCTAATTTTTTTTTCTTTTTTCTTTTTTAGAGATGGACTCTTGTTCTGTCACCTGGGCTAGAGTTCCATGGTGTCCTGATAGTTCCCTACAGCCTTGAACTCCTGACATTGGGAGCCGGTTGGGAGACAAACTAGCTGTATGATTAGAGGATTGAAACTTTCAGTCCCAACTCTCAACCTTCAGGAAGGGGACAGAGACTGAAGGTTGAGCTTATCACCAATGGTGAATAATTTTTTTTTTCTTTGAGATGGAGTCTCACTCTGTCGCCCAGGCTGTGCCCAGTACAATGGCACGATCTCGGCTCACTGCAACCGCCACCCCCCAGGTTAAAGCAATTCTTCCTGCCTCAGCCTCCTGAGTAGCTGAGAATACAGGTGTCCACCACCACGCTGGCTATTTTTGTTGTTGTTGTTGTATTTTTAATAGAGACAGGGTTTTGCCATGTTGGCCAGGCTGGCTTTGAACTTCTGACCTCAGGTGATCCACCCACCTTGGCCTCCCAAAGTGCTGGGATTACAGGCATGAGCCACCATACCCAGATGGCCTTGTCATTTTTTTTAACCCAATTTTGAGGTCCTGATTAGAGGCTGGTTAGTTCTTCTGGAGTAGCAGACCTACACCCCAACCACTTTCTGGATTACCTCTCACACTGGACAACGATGTATCTAACCCTAACTGCCCCAGGGCCAGATATCCTACAAAGTGAGAAAACCCCACCTACAGGAGCCCCAGAAAGTATTCAAATTAGCTAATCTATAGGGAGCCCAAGAAACCTAGCTAACCCTCCCTTCCACTCCTCATCATCCATAACTGTTCCCTACAGTTGAAGCTTGCTGTTCACCTGTCCTCTGGTACAACTCCCTGTGTGGCCCTACATGGGGGCTTTCTCTCATTCACAGCTATAAATAACAAAGAGTGTGCATTTTATCTAAAGATGAATCACAGAGAGTTGGGTGTTTCACTTAAGGTGAACAAAGACTTGCGCTTTTCATCATCATGCTGTTTTCAACCAGCAAAAAAAAAAAAAAAAAAAATCCTTAAAGCTCATGAAACACAGGGTGGTGGGGCAGA
This sequence comes from Saimiri boliviensis, assembly GCF_048565385.1. NCBI lineage: Eukaryota > Metazoa > Chordata > Mammalia > Primates > Cebidae > Saimiri > Saimiri boliviensis. The sequence continues at coordinate 124,779,013 of NC_133449.1, forward strand.
TTAATGCCATAAGGTCATTTAGGGACCCAAGTTCTTTCCATCTCCTGTTCCCTAGGAATTTTCTTGAGCAGGGGAGAAAGGAGTTATTTTTATCTGTTTTGTACAAGATGTCTTTTGTTCAATTCAGAGTGACAGTCATCATCTCTTCAAATAGTGCTTTTTCCCAATATCCTCTATTTTAAAATAGATTTAAATATTTCACATATTTTTGCTATTCACACATGTTAACACTGATACAAAGTAGTTATCTTTTTAATACTCTGGCATTTTTGAAGAAAAAGCCACCCTTTCCTAAAACAGTGATCATTTGTGGGCAAACACTCCAGATATATTAAAACCAAATAATAAGTCTTTTCTCAGCTAAACTGTACCCTGCCTCCTGCTCAAACTATTAAAACAGTTTGTCCTTGGGGAGGAGTTCTCCCTCTCCTGCAGGTGACAAGTAAACCAAATGTAATACTAAAGAGCTTTCATCCAAGGATTTCAAGATTTTAGGGAAAAAGTGGATAATTTGTGTCATTACAATAAAAATTCTACTGAAAATTCACGAAGTTTGCCTGATTCAGGATACTAAAGCCAACAAAAAAGTAGTAGCCACTTTTCAATACCACTGGACACTAAATAATATAACTTGATTTAAAATTCCCATAAAATGATTGTTTTTAATTTAAAAAATTTTTAAAGATTTTTAAAAATCTTGAGTGAGCCAAGTAGAATTTACATGATATAGTAAAAAGGAAAACATTAAAGTGTTCCCTTTAAGACTTCAGAGTCAGGCAACATGGGGACACTGAATGAAGGAATTTCAGAACTAGAAAATAATATCCTCAAAGAATATTATTAGGAGATCAAACAAATGAATATTAATGTTAGCCCCTAATCTTTTTTTTTTTTTTTTTTTTTTTGAGACGGCGTTTTGCTCATTACCCAGGCTGGAATGCAATGGCGCGATCTTGGCTCACCACAAACTCCGCCTCCTGGGTTCACGCAATTTTCCTGCCTCAGCCTCCTGAGTAGCTGGGATTACAGGCGTGTGCCACTATGCCCAGCCAATTTTTTGTATTTTTAGTAGAAACAGGATTTCACCTAATCTTATCATCAATAGCTTCATTCCCTTGGTGGCTGAGAATATGAGTCCAGTAGTAACTGATTCAAAATACAGATACTGCAAATAAGTGACTAAGGAACAATAAAAAATAGATAGCTTAAGAAATAGATAACTCAGGGAAAATGAAGAAATATCTCAGAAATGCAGAAACATCTCAGTGTCTACATCTCACAGTGCTCATCCAGAACAAATAAAGGATAAGTTAATCTAACATTTCATAATGAAATATATTTAGAAGGGCCAAGTTAAAAGATAAATTTCAATTATTAATATGACAAGCTTTAATAAACATAACTTTAAATTTATTCAATTAATGGCCATATATCTAAGAAAAATTTCTTGATTCCTGTCCATTTGCCTTATGAAAATTTAGTTCTGTGTATAAGTGACAGGTAAAGAAAGCAAACAACCACGTGCAGTACATGAGGTAGCCATCAGCTACATGTGGATACTGAGCAGTCACCACACAGCGAAACAAAAATGACATGGGCTTTCAATATAAAACATATTCCAGATTTTGAAGATTTGGCAAAAAATAAAGAATGTATAAAATTTCCTTGACAATTTTTTATACGTATTATATGTTGAAACATTATCATACTGCATTAAATAAAATGCTTTTAAAAATAATTTCATCTTTTCTTGGGCCAGGCACAGAGGCTCATGAGTGTAATCCCAGCACTTTGGGAGATCAAGGCAGGCAGATGGCTTGATCTCAGGAGTTCAAGAGCAGTTTGGGCAACATAGTGAAACCCTCTCCCTACAAAAAAAAAAAAAAAATACTCAATTCTGGTAGCCCACATTTGTAGTCCCAGTTACATGGGAGGCTGAGGCACAAGAATAAACTTGAGCTCAGGAGTCAGGGGGTACAGTGGGCCGATATGAAGCCATTGCACTCCTTGGGCAACACAGCAAGACCCTGTCCCCCACCCCCCAAAAAAGTTACGATAATGATTTTATCTTTTCTTTAATATGTTACACATATAGTCCACATTATATTTCTATTGAACAGCACAACTATAAGAAGCTGGAAAAGAAATACATACTTTCCCAGCTTCCTTGCTCAACTGGAGATGGCCTTATAATAGCTCAGTCCTATAAGGCATGAGCAGAAGTCTGCTAGAGACTTTAGATATGTCTAATAAAAATGGCTACTTCTGATGAAAAGTAGCTAACACTCTTCTTTAATTAACTTTTTTGTTAGCATTTTTTAGAGCAGCCATTTTGAGGTCATAAAGAAAAGGAAAACTAACCAACTAACCAGTTATCTATCTCCAGGCTTTTCATTAGGTGAGAAAGGTAAGAACCTTTTCATTTAAGCCACCATAGTCATTCCCAATAGATATGTAATGAGTTAATCTAACATTTAATAATGAAATATAATTTAGAAGGGCCAGGTTCAAAAATAAATTTCAGCCATCATATGACAAGCTTTATTAAACATGTTAACTCTGAACTTTATTCAGTAAGTCATACATATAACAAAAATTACAAAAACATTTCTATATAAATACTTGAGAGCTTTAGTTCAAAAAAATCAAAGACACTAATTCAGATGTTAGTATAAATTCACTTCCCAATTGTAAAATCAATGGAGTGACAGAAATCTCAAAGTAATAGCTGAATTCTAAGAACTACATAAATATACTATGCAAAAATGAGTACAAATATTCGGCAGCAAATCACTGTTGACAGCATTACTTTTACAATAGAAACATACTGCAGTAAGCCCAAATGTCCTAGCAAAGGCCTGGCACACAACAGGGGTTCACTAAATATTTGAGAAGAAGTGAACCAGAGGCATTTGATTGTGTATTTCTTTCTTTCTTTCTTTCTTTCTTTTGAGACAGAGTCTCACTCTGCTGTCCAGGATGGAGTGCAGTGGCACGATCTCAGCTCACTGCAACTCCATCTCCCAGGTTCAAGTGATTCTCCTGCCTCAGTCTCCTGAGTAACTGGAATTACAGGCACAGGCCACCATGCCCAGCTAATTTTTGTATTTTTAGTAGAGACAAGGTTTCGCCACGTTGGCAGGCTCATCTTGAACTCCTGACCTCTGGGGATCTGCCTGCTTCAACCTCTCAATGTGCTGGGATTACAGGCCTGAGCCACCATGCCCTACTTGGTTGTATATTTCTGACACATGTTACAGAATGTCAGGCAGCCACTAAAACATGTTGTATACAGATGTTTAAATGTAGCAAACATCACTTGAGGTCAGGAGTTTGAGACCAGCCTGACCAACATGATGAAATCCCATCTTTACTAAAAATACAAAATTAGCTGGACATGGTGGTGCATGCCTATAATACCAGCTACTTGGGAGGCTGAGGCAGGAGAATCGCTTGAACCTGAGAGGAGGAGGTTGCAATAAGCTGAGATTGTGCCATTGCACTCCAGCCTGGGCAAGAATAGCGAAACTTTGTCTCAAAAAAAAGAAAAAAAAAAGGAATATTGACAAAAATCATCGAACTTTTTCAGAATTCCGGAAATTAAATAAGAGCATCCAATGATCTAAGCATTAAATCAAGAAAAATGGCTGAACTCTCAGTAAGTAGAGTGAGCTTTTGGAGTATATGAAATTAACTTATTCTCAGTCCTTCTCCCCAACTCTGCAGTAGGGATATATATCAACAGCCACAAAATCATAGTACTCATGAAAAACAGCAGACTAGCAACAACAGGAAGGAGGAACAGAACAGCTTTGGAACTCCCCCAAATCACCATCTCAGTAAACTGTTACTATTAGAATGTCTTGAACACAGGCATTCAGAGCTTTTCTTTCAACAACCTCAGAACTCATACAGATGCAAATAGCCTTTTTTCTAGGCATATAAAGAAAATAATCAGTTGTGAACATTTAACACTGCAGCTGACTAAAACAAAACTTCTTAAAACTTGGGAATGAAGTAACCACAGAGGCACTGAAAAGCTTCGACATATTCCTGTAAAGTCAGAAAGCTATGCATACACATAGGCCTGGGCCCATAGTAAGTAAAGACCTGAGATAATAGTCTACACCTCTGGCTGAATAGGATACTCAACAAAAGCAGGAAGTGAAAGCTCAAGTAGAATTAGGCACTGCCTACGAAAGCTTTCAAGTTATACCTAAAACACACACTGAGAACCTCTGCAAAGGCTAGAAGATTGATTGGTTCAAAGCATTTAAGTAAATTCCTGTTCAAACATTAATTGACCAGTAAGCTAACTCAGCAAAGACGTCAATGGCCACCTATGACAAAGAATACATAATTCACAGAAAATTTTCAGGAAAGATGCTAAACAAACAGGCAAAACCACAAATATACATATCAACACCACCACACCTTGAAGTAGGAAGATCTAATTTCCAGAGTTAATCTATTTTTCAAAATGTCCAGTTATAACAAAGAAAAATGAGACATGCAAAGAAACAAGAAATTATAGTCTGTATACCTAAAAATGAAATTAGTAAACACTATTCCTGATAAAGCCCAAACACTGGCCTTACTAGACAAAGAGTTTAAAGCAGTGATTCTAAATATACTCAAAGGGCTAAAGAAAATCATGTACAAAGAACAAAAGGAACCCCTGAGAAGGATGTTGTACCAAATAAACAAAATCAGGAGATAGAAATTACTAAAAAAAAAAATTAAAAATTTTGAGTTGAAAAGGGCAATAATGTGAATAACCGTGTTCAACAATGTACAGAGATCAAACCAAGCATGTTTTCCCATCATCATAGGATAAAATTATAAACCACTAACAGAAGGGAACTTGAAAATTTCACAAATATGTGAAAATTAAAACAATATACTACTAAATAAACAATGGGTCAAAGAAAAAACTCACAAGAGAAATAAAAAAATACATTGAGATGAATCAATACAAAACCACAGAATATCAACATTTATGGGATGCAGATAAGTAACGTTTAGAGGCAAATTTATTTATTTATTTATTGTTTTCCTACACAGAGTATGGCTCTGTCGCCCAGGTTGGAGTGCAGTGGCGCAATCTCGGCTCACTGCAACTTCTGCCTTCCGGGTTCAAGCAATTCTGCCTCAGTCTCCTGAGTAGCTGGGATTACAGGCACACGCCACCAGCCTCAGCTAGTTTTTGTATTTTTAGTAGAGACGGGGTTTCACCATGTTGGCCAGGCTGGTTTCGAGCTCCTGACCTCGTGATCCACCCGCCTTGGCTTCCCAAAGTGCTGGGATTACAGGCCTGAGCCACCTCGCCCAGCCTAGAGGCAAATTTGTAATTGGAAATCCTTCTATTTAAAAAAAAAAAAAAAATCTAAAGTCAATAATTTAATCTTTCAGCTCAAGAAATTAGAAGAAATAAGAGAAAAATGAACCTAATCCAGCCAGAAAGAAGAAAATAATAAAGACTAAAGAAAATATAAATAAAATGGAGAAGAGAAAAATAATTTTAAAAATAAATAAAGCCAAAAGTTGATTTTTTTAAAAGACTAACAAAAATCAATAAACCTTTAGCTTGGCTGACCAAGAAAAAAAGGGATGAGACACTCAAACTATTAAAACCAGGATGAAAAAAGGGACATTAACTTCAATCTTAGAGAAATAAAGAAGATTGAAATAGAATATCATGAACTAATATGTGCCAACAAATTAGATAATTAGATAATCTAGATGAACTAGACAAATTCCTGGAGAAACCCAAACTACCATAACTGACTGAAGAAGAAACAGAAACTCTGAAGAGGCTGAAAGTAATCAAAAACATTTCCATAAAGAAAATCCCAGATCCAGCTAGCTTTACTGTTAAAATCTACCAAACATTTAAAGAATTAACATTAATCCTTAAAAAAATAGAACAGGAAACACTTCCTAACCCATCTTAGGAGTCCATTATTGGCACTGGTACCAACACCAGACAAATGTATCTCACCCACACATATAAACTAGCAAAACACAAAATGGATATCTGGATAAACCAATATCCAGATATTGTGTTCTCGATAAACTAATATCCATTATGACCATCAATGTAAAAATACTCAATAAAATATCAGGAAATGAATGCAGTGGCATTTAAAAAGGATTATACATCATGACCAAGTAGGATTTATTCAAGATATTTTAGGTAGGTTCAAAATAAGAAAATCAATCAATGAAATAGTACATATCAGTTAAATAAAAAACAAAAATCACATAATCATTTCAACAGATATAGAAAAAGATATTATTAACAACCTAAAAATTTTTCATGATAAAAGCACTCAAGAAATGAGGAATAGAAGGGAACTTTCCCAATCTGATGAAGGGCATCTCAAAAGAAAACCCACAGGTAAAAAATTGAATGATTAAAAGGTTTTGCCCTAAGATCAGAAACAAGACAAGGATGTGCACTCACATCCCTTATCTTCAACATTATATTGGAACATCTATCCAGGAAAATTAGGCAAATAAAAGATTTAAAAGCCATCCATATTGAAAATGAAAAAGTAAACTATTACTACATGCCAGTGACATAATATTCTATACAGAAACCTAAAGAATTCATAAAAACCATTAAAGCTTAAACACGAGTTCGAAATTGCAGAATACAAGATCAATTTATAAAAATCAAATAAATTTCTACATATTAGCAATGAACATTCTGATGACAAAATCAAGAAGCTCCAATTAACATAGTACTCAAAATAAAAGATGCAGAAATAATTTTTTTTAAAGAATCAAAGACTAATGTTTTAAAACTGCAAAACCACATTAGAAGAAACTTTAAAAGACCTATGACATCTAAAGCACAAGCAACAACAACAAAAAGTAGATAAGTGGGACTTAATCAAAATTAATAAAAAATCTTTGAGCTTCAAAGGATATTATCAAGAAACTGAAAACACCCATTCCCTGTTTTCCCCACAATAATTCAGACTGTATGATGTTACAGACTAATTTCGTTTTTCATTTCTATATTCTCACTGTTTGGCCCACTATAGAAACTCAATAAATGTTTATCAGATAATTGTATGGTCCATGCAAGGATGCATGAACAAATACAAACAACTATACGTGAATAAACCTGTGAGCCTTAGGTCTCTTTGGCTGCCTTCCAGGCTTGAAGATGACGTTGTCACATGACACATATGTGTACAGGTTAAACAGAGATCTAACACTCACTGTCAGTGTAGAAAATGAACTCCTGAGTGAGAGTACTTGGTTTAAATCCCAGCCCTGCCATGTATTACGTGCGTGACCCTGAATAAGCCACTTGGTGGCTCTCTGCATTATTTTGGTCATCTGTAAAATGAAGATAATAACTGTACCTACCTGACAGAGTTGCTGTAAGGATTAAGTGAGTTTTTATATATGCAAAGCACTTTGAATAATGACAACACATAAGTTCTATATAATGTTAATCATTATTACTATTGCTACATATAATTTTAGAAACAAGGACAGTGTTATCCTTCTATTTTTAGAGGAAAACCATCCATAAATAGTTTTGAGCAACTAAACATTTCTCTGCCTAAACTGATGACAATCAGAAGCTAAGAATACCCTATAATGCTTCGAAGACTACTTACAGAAAAGATTTACTTGTTCCAACTTTTGGGACAGAAATGCTTCCAGTTCAGCCTGACAACCACCTCCTACCAAAAGGTAGAATCTATGACAAAACGCTTCCATATAATAAATAAAAGCCAGAAAATAATTTAGTATTTTAAAGAGAAAACAAGTATACAACAATTTAGTAAATAGTAATAGAAATTAATAATAGAAAAAAATACCTATCTTTAAAAGTCTTAGTATACAAGGAAAAAAAATCCCATCTTAAAAAATATCTCTAACAAAGTCCAACTAAAAAGCACTCCTAAAAATAGCAGGCTGGCTCCCAGTCATTCCTAATCCTAGTATCTCTAAGCCTTTGTGTAATTCCTGCCTACAATGAATAGGGCTGACTTGTGTAATTAATAGGACATTGTGTAAGTGTGACTTCTGAAGCTGGGTCATAAAAATCACTGTATTTTTTATCTTATTTGCTTGGATCCCTTGCTCAAGAGGAAGCCACCTGTCATGTCGTGAGGACACTCAAAGCAGCTCAGTTGGAGAGGCATCTTGCTAATAACAGCTGGGGAGAAATTGAGGCTTCCTGCCAACAGCCATATGACTGAGCTATCTCAGAAGCCAGTCTTCCAGCCTCAGTAAATCCCTCAGATGACTGCAGATCCAGCTGACACCTTGAGTGCAGCTTCATAAGAGACCCCAAGCCAGCACCGCCCAACTTAGCTGTTCCCATATTCCTGACCCATGGACTGTGAAATAATAAATGTTTAATCTTTTAAGCCACTAAGTTCTGAGGTAGTTTGTAACACAGCAAAGGATGACTAATACAGTAAGAGAGCAATTCCATGTGTCATCCAATCTGAAACACGATATAATTGAAAAGAGCTGCTAGGTCATATGATAGAAAACATCTTTGCAAAATAAAAAGTAAATGACACATGAGTCCATAAAGGAGACTTCCACAGGTCTTATGTTGAACAAGCACCTACAGTTTTGTGTACAATTTTTATTATAAGGTTTGCAACCTAAATGTGCACTTAACAACTTCCATAAGAGACACAAAAAAGTATCTTAAACAAAAAAACAAAACTTCATTGATATACAAATTTGAGGGGGTACTTTGACATTAAATGAAGTAAGTTTCTCTGGACCCACTTCTAAATGATTTCCTTCTTATTTCTATGAATCTACTTTTAGAAAATTTATTAATGGAGAATGTCATGAAATGAGACATGGAATGCCATGTAGCAGTTTATTACTTTGCCCCCCTCCAACAGATGTAAATCAGTTATCTCCACTAGTAGACAGAAGGGCTGACTTAGTAAACTTTATATTTAGGTCTAAGTTTAACATATATGATGAGTTTCTCTCTAAAGAAAGCAAACAGCAGTACAAGGGCAGAACTACAGAACTTTTGTCTTTTCAAAAGTTTTTATTTCTAATAAAAAATGAATATGACCAATGTACACAGCAAGACTTGCATAGACACTAGGAAATACTGATACCAAGGAAACACGGTACACCTGTGTGGGTAATGAAAGATGTTAGAAAACTAGCATACACTACTGTTCCTGCCCTTAGGAAATACATTCTCCAGCAAAGTTCATCACCACAAGCATGGCCACTCAGTAGGTTCACAGGCCCTTTGTAAGCATGCACATGATCCTTACGACCACAGCCCTCTCCCAGAGGAACTACAGTATAGATTCGAAGTTTATAAAAACAAGAAAAACCATAAAGATACGATGAGCTGCAAAAGAAAGGCTTCTCAAAAACCCTAAAGTCCAGACAATGCAGTACCTATATTCCATTACATATGTGTGTGTATGTATGTGTGTGTGTGTGCATGCATACATATATTTCCAAACCCTGAATTCTTCAATCCTAAGAAAAGTAAGCATTATTGCAAATTTTAAATCTTATAGTAAATAGAGAAGGAAATAAATGGTAATCCCACTGACATCCTGGGTTCTTAGATTGCCTTAAAATGTGAATGTAACTAGAAACTGAAGATGTGACAGGGTTAAAGAACTAGCCAACCCAGAGCCTAAGATACAGTTAGAAAAGAAAAGGCTTCAAAGTCAAAGAATTAAATTTGACTTTGAAATTTATTTCAAAGAATTAAATTCTCTGAAATCTTTAGATGAAAGATATTTCATTCACTGAAAGATTCTATGCAGGTCCATTTACAGACTCTCCATACGGTCCAACACATTATATAGAATCTCAAGGATAAAGATGGTGAGCAGAAATGACGTGTTTTATTACTCTAGGATTTTTAAGTGTACATATTAAAGTCTACCGATAATTAGCTACATAAAAACTTCACATATAGTAAATAAAAACCATAAGGCCAAGAAAAAACACAAATAAGAAATTTTTTTAAAAAGTAGTTTAAGAAAGAAAGGAAATATCCAAAAATTTTAAAGCATACATAAGCCATATAAAACCAAATGGAAAGATTAAAGCAATATAATATACATGAAAAATGGCAGTTGAGAAATAAAAGCATAAAATGAATTATGACATATATGAGAAAGCAAAAAGTCAAACTTTCAAAGTTAAAAGTAAATTACTAAACAAGGCTGAGTATAGTGGCTCACACCTATAATCCCAGCACTTTAGGAGGCTGAGGTGGGCTGAATGCTTGAGCCCAGGAGTTTAATACGTGCCTGGGCAACATGGTAAAATCTACCTCTACTAAAAATACCAAAGAAATTAGCTGAGCATGGTGGTGTGCATCTGTAGTCCCAGCTACTGAGGAGACTGAGGTGGGATAATCACCTGAGCCCAGGAAGTTGAGGCTGCAATGAGCTGAGATGGTGTTACTGCACTCCAGCCTGGGCAGAGAGAGTAATACACTGTTTCAAATATATATAGAACAAAACAAAGCCACTGCTAACTAAGGCAATTTCAACTCTTATCATTTTACCTCCAGTAACATTAGAGTGAAAGCACTTGCAAGCAATATTAGTTCCACTAATTGTAAATGGTTATCATACCATGTTCCACAGGGATCTGGGATATATCTCCCAGTGCTTTGGAGATGTTATTGGTGAAAAAAATGAGAAGCTAAATGGGCTGGTTCTGGAAGGCCTCCTCTTCTCAGTCAGAGTCATGTCTCTTTTATTTGTTTTATATTTTGGCATACTCCTTAAGATTGGTCTAAAACAGGAGTTTCCCAGCTCCTCCCCTACCTCAAATGCTTGAATAATCCCACTTCACAATATTATAAACACTAACAACTAACAACAACAATTTTGATAAAATGAAAACAGAATTCTTTGATAAATCAAATAGAAGAAACCATAATGGCTATTCTTAATTTCTTACTATCATAATTTCTTCATTATTTATCTTCACTTCTAAATAGAATTTATTTATTGTGTAAGATTATAAACTCATAAAAGTATATGAGAGTATAAACTTAGAGGGCAGGGCTACATGTACCTATTTCACAGCACCCTCAGCACAGCCCAATGATGATTTTGGTGTTGAGTGTATGATTGAATTGTTCTCCCTGTATGGATCACAGGAAAGGAATAATAACAAGCATATATAGTATATCTACTCTTTCACAGAGTTCTCACTGCATGTACCAAATAATAAAAGCTTTTTGCTCCCACTGTGGCACATTTCAAAGTATGTCAGCCCATGTGCCTTTGTGTTTGTTCAAGCATTAATGCCTCTGAAAAAAATGCTTCTCATCTTTGGGATATGAATTCTTCACAATTTTCCTAATAACAATAAGAACATGGTATTTGTCTTTTGAAAAACATGAAGAACCCTACTGAGATCATACAAATAAAAATAATATAATATAATAGGATAAAAGTTTCTCTTTACTTTTGAAAGGGTAAGTTACAAAATGCAATGATGTTAATTTAAAAAAGACAATAGTTGAGAAAATCTGCAAATGCTATTTTGCTTTCATTGTTACTAAAATGTTTTTAAAGTTACATGTTTTTATTTTAGATGACCTAAAATAGAGCCTTCATGGGAGTCAAGTTTTATAATTTATTATATATTGTGTTCATTTTCAAAGTGTGATGTATTGTAGATACAAAGATTTTTTGACTGAATAGCCAATCTCTATTATCTGATTATATAAATGTAATAGGAATTCATTTTTTGGCAACTAAAAATAAGATGTGAAAACTAAAAAAAAAAAAAAATAGTTATTTTCAGAGGTGAAATTTTGTAGTAGAAAATTTGGGGAAATCATACCTCATCAGTGTTGTAGATAATCTGGAGTCCTGAGGAAATCATTTCCACAAGGTAAAGAAGATAGAGTGACACTGCATTTATCTGCAACAAACAGCAACATTAAAAGGTTAAAGGAAGTAACCAAAACAAGTTATAACATTAATTAATTAAGGCTAAAATTACAAGTCATTTCCTCTAATAGTGTCATAAAACTATTTCCATTCCTACTGTGAAATAAAGGTGTTGTGAATTTAGTTCATAATAAAATCCCCGCTTTGTATGTAAAATTCTAAATCCTCAAATTCACTGTAATGGATAACACTGGATTAGGGAAATGGCTTCAAATAAAACTGTTAACAACTGTTTCTACATCATTTGTTTTCTTTACATGGCAAAAAGGACTTTGAAAAAAAAAGAATATATCATTTGATCTTTAAGATTTATTTTCAAGCGCTGGGTCTAAAGTACTTCTACTTTGGAATAGTTTTGCCCCACAAGCAGTATGAATGTCTATCCATCTCAAATACATGTAAATGAAAAAAGTTATTTGGCAAGCAAGACATTATGATGATGCCAGTACACCAGAAACGATAGTCAGTGCATCTTGAAAACAGCCTTATATTTAGCAAATACAGAATTTCTGTAAATAACTGCAGGAACATGTTAATGTTAATGGTATAGCATATGTTTTAAAACATGTTTACGAATAAATTCGTTTTATGAACAAATGAGGTATTATTTTAGTGATTAAAAATAGATATTTCATGATCTAAACAACAAAAATACCAATATCCACTGTAACGAAAATGATACTCAGAATCCTGAATGGGACCTTTGAATTGTCTCAGGTAAGGAAGCAGGAAACATACATACCACAAAAGGGACAACCCTTATGTGGTTAATTTTAGATGTCAACTTGACTGGATAAAGGGATACCTAGACAGTTGGAAAAGCATTATTTCTGGGCACATCTGTGAGGATGTTCCTGGAGGAAGCTGGCATGTGAGTTGGCTGACTGAGGAAGATCTGCCCACAAGGTGGGCAGGCACCACCCCATTGACTGGGGGCCACCCAGATGGAACAAAAAGGCAGAGGAAGAGTGAATTCTTGCACTCATACACCTTTCTTCTTCTGCTTTTGGACATCAGAACTTCAGGTTATCCAGCTTTTGTCTCCAGGGCTTCCTTCAGTGGCCCCGTGGGCTTTCGGGCCTTCATTCTCCAACAGAAAGTTAAACCACTGGCTTGTATGGTTCTGAGGCTTTCAGATATGGACCAAGCCACATTAGCAGGATCCTTGCTTCTCCAGATTACAGATGGCCTCTTGTGGGACTTCTCAGCCTCCCAAATTGCGTGGGTCAATTCCTCTAACGTCTTCTTCCCTCCCTTCCTCCCTCTCTCTGTCCTTCTCTCCATCCTATTGGTTCTGTCCCCTTGGAGAATCCTGACCAACACACCTTGAAAACATACTCTAAATTTAAAAAGCCAATCACAAAAAGATCTTGAATTATATGATTCCATGTATATGAAATGCCAAGAGGAGGCAAATCCACAGGGACAGAAAGACTAGTTGCTGCCTAGAGCTGGGGGGTTTTGGAGAATACATGGAATACAAGGGTTTTTTTTTTTTGCACCCTAATGGGTACAGGTTTCTTTGTGGAGTGATGACAATGTTCTAAAATTGGTAGTGATAATGGTTGAAAAACTTTGAATGTACTAAAACCCATCAAATCATATATTTTAAATAGGTGGATTACATGTTACGTGAATTATCTTTCAATAAAACTGTTATTAAATAATAAGGAAAAAAAGGCAGTGAAAAACTTCACTCAGCCAGGAAACTGTAAACCTGAGTTAAAAACAAAGAGAAAGCAAGGTGTGATTTTGTTCCCACAGAATTCTAACATAGATTATTACCCTCTAATAGGCAGAGTGGCTATGTCTCCCATGACTCTCCTCCAGCCCAACTGAGTGACAGATGGAAAATTGGGGCAGAAAATTATTGGTGACCTGGAAGCCTTGGGCAAAGCAGCCCAGGACCTGCCACAGGTGGAGGTCTGCTCAGGAACCAGGCTGATCCTGGATGTCTCCTGACTTCCTGGCGCTCAGAGTCCATTGGGTGTCAGGGTTTTGTCATGGCCCAGATGGGCCACACAGAAAGATGCAGTGTTCTGGTTTTGGTTTTTTTAGACTTACACTAAGTTTTTAGTGACTATTCTTAAAACATGGCTGCATGGTGAGAAGGGTTTCATCCCACCGCCAGGCTCCCCCAGATGTTCTCTTACAACACTGACACTAGCCTGTCAAAAATGACTTCAAAGAAATTTCATTCCTATGTGCAGCCTTTTACAGGAACACCTCTAAGAGCTCTCTGCTCTGACTTTTGCGATGCTTCTGTGAGAAAATGTCAGTACATGGCAAGTTGTAAGTGGCCTGCCACATAACAGGTTGACCGAAATTTATCTAAGGCCAATTACGTGCAAAGCGTTGAGCTGAATTCTGGGATACAAAAATAAATGAGCTGTTATCTTCTGAAAAACCCTATATCTGATAGTAGACATATTTATCAAGGCAAAGCACATAAAATCTGATTCTGTTATAGTCATAAGATTAAGGTTGAGAAACTATGTATTCATATAACACTAATTCTCCAAGGAACTGTTTACAAATAAGTACAAGAGTTTCTGCTGCATAGAAATGAGAACACTGCACTTTCTGTGTTTAGAGAAGACATACTAAAGTAAGACATTTGAGATCTCTAGAGAGGGACTATAAAAAGGATATACTCTCAATTTAGTAAGGAATATATGAATAGTAAGTATTCTATCCCAAAGACAGAGAATCAAATCACGAGCAGAAAATTGATTAAAGATAAATAGAATATATTTGTATCCTAGAAATAAGATAACAAAATGTCCAGCTAAAAACAATACACAGATGTGAGAGGGGGAAAAAATGAAAACAAAATATAAACCTCATAGTGTGTTCTAATCATAGGTATAAAATTTATTATATAAGACAAAATTTATGAACATCAGAAATACCTTTTGGAATTACATTTCAGTGGCATTTTTTAGCTTTATTGAAGACTGATACATTAAGAAATGAACTGCTAGTTGGGCATGGCAGCTCACGCCTATAATCCCAGCACTTTGGGAGGCTGAGGTGGGTGGATCACAATATCAGGAGATAGAGACCATCGTGGCTAACACGGTGAAACCCCCTCTCTTCTAAAAATACAAAAATTAGCCAGGCGTGGTGGCATGCACCTGTAGTCCCAGCTACTCAGGAGGCTGAGGCGGGAGAAATAGCTTGAACCCAGGAGGCAGGGTTGCAGTGAGCTGAGATTGTACCACTGCACTCCAGCCTGGGTGACAGAGTGAGATGAGACGCCATCTCAAAAAAAAAAAAAAAAAAAAAAGAAATGAACAGCTATGTAACAAAACTAATTTGCTACTATACCACTGTCAATTGTCTTTTTCCCCTAGTTCCTAAATGTTGAAATTCTTCTAAATTTAACAACATATACACACTTTTATCACCAAAAGAATTGTAGGCTTCCTTCTTTTGTACAGAAATAATATTGTAATCTATCCATTTACCCTTTTTGCTTGAGGACCAAGAATTCAGTTGGATTTAATGTTCAATCGCAGCAATTAACTCAGCCCTGGTGGCTGGCATTTCACTTTCTTCTCCATTGCAGGGTTGATTTTATACCTCTATTTTGAACAATTTATAAAATCTAATTAAAAAATTACTTTTAAATAGCCTCAAATCTTCTTTTTTTTTTTTTTTTTTTTGAGACGGAGTTTCGCTCTTGTTACCCAGGCTGGAATGCAATGGCGCGATCTCAGCTCACCACAAACTCTGCCTCCTGGGTTCAGGCAATTCTCCTGCCTCAGCCTCCTGAGTAGCTGGGATTACAGGCACGTGCCACCATGCCCAGCTAATTTTTTTTTTTTTTTTGGTCTTTTTAGTAGAGACGGGGTTTCACTATGTTGACCAGGATGGTCTCGATCTCTTGACCTTGTGATCCACCCGCCTTGGCCTCCCAAAGTGCTGGGATTACAGGCATGAGGCACCGCCCCCGGCCATGAATTTTGAGAATCTAATGCCTAATGATCTGAGGTGGAACAGTTTCATCCCAAAACCATCCAGCCCCTCTGCCATCTGTGGAAAAATTGTTTTCCACAAAACTGGTCCCTGTTGCCAAAAAGGTTGGGGATCACTGTTTTATGCTATAGAATACAAGGAGAATAAAATTTATAAGCTCTTGTTACCTGAAGATGACCATATTCCTCATAGGAGAGCAATTCATCTCCTGTATGCACATTGAAAACAGAGTGAAGACATGTTGTTGGGCGTGGATCCTGCTTAAACTGCTGGACCTAGGATGAAATAAAAAAGTTAAACAACATCTGTAATTCACAAACTCACCCAAGACTATAGATTATAAACTATTTCTCATGACACTTTTCAATGAACAAAGCTAAGGCAGAGGACGGAACAAAGCAGAAATGGTATTTTTTCTAAAGAAAGAATACAAAAAGTTCGTTAACGTCTAACTTAACAGAGTTAACATGATTCTCAATTGATGTTTTACATGCATAGCAACTCAGGTGTAGTATGGAGCAGATTAATGTAGTAGCAATGGCTTTTGCAGTGTTTTGCATCTTATTTTATTTTAGAGTAAAATTTTGCTTTATGTTGTGAGACAGGATTTCAGTGATTGCATTATAGTATGCTGTTTGGAAATGCCTATATGACACTCATAATGAAAAAGTATTGCAGGCCAATTCTAGTTCAGTAAGTGTTCAAAATTCAAATATGATTTCTTTCTCTAAGGCTCACAAATTTTAATGTATGCTACTGTTAACATGCTTTCATTTCCCCTTCCACATATACTGTACTCTCATTACTAAGTCACTAATTCTAAGAGAACACAGGCCATACCATTATTTATTAGCTAGACATTAAATTTTACCATTTTAAAATAAGTAAATACCAAAATAACCCAACAGAAAAACTCTGGGGACCAAAAAACCCACCTGCCTCTTCAGGGCCTGTTCAATTCAACATGTACGGATGCCAATTATGTGACAAATGCTGTGCTAATTCCTGGGAGTCTGAGATAAATAGGAGCAAAACCCAAAATGAATTGAAAGATATGTAGCTCTAGGTAAAGGCAATGATTTACTTCTCTTTTAAAGAGAAATAAGACATAAATGATGATAATACCTAAGTGGTTGCAATCTTGCCTTGTTTCAGTTCACTATAAAACTATATAGAACCGTGTTTTCTTCTCCATCTTTAAAAATTCTCCTATCCTTAAAATACTATCTTAAAAAAATCTTCTATGTTTTGAACCTCACCAAAATTCCTTCTTCTGGGCTCCCCCATCAGTGTAGTTGTCACTCAATTGTTTTTCCTGTTTTGTACTTTTACCAGTTGTGTGTATCTTCCTGTGATATTATATAATACACATTTGGTCCACCTTCCTAGTTCTGGGCACAGGGCTCCAAGAACCCTTAGAATTTATTGAGCAACAAGGGCAAAAAGAACATCTTTTGTTCCTCTAAGTCTTTTTCAACCATACATGAATTTTTGCTAATAATGTGACTCTTGATAGGTCCCTGGACAGCTTCTAGATGGGGGACTGATTGACAGAGGAACCAACCAAGTGATTAGTGGGTTGGAACTTTCAGCTCCTTACTCCCACACCTTACTTCAGGGGAAGTGTAGAAAGGGAAAGCTGGCAAGTAAGTCAATCACCAATAGCCAGTGATTTAATCAATCATGCCTATATCACATGATTGCTATAAGAACCCTAGATGATGGTGTCTGGAGGGCTTCTGGGTCACTGAACACATCTGCATGCCTGGAGGGTGGTGCACCCCAGACTCCACAGGGACAAATGCTCCTGTGCCTGGGACCTTCTGCACCTTCTACCACTTTATCTGGTGTTTGATTATGTAGAAAATAAAAATAAATAAAAGATCCTCTTCAAAGTTTTCCTCTCAGTTCATTGTAACTAATAGCTTCTTTAAAAGTTAATTTACTCTAGACCTTTTGCTAATACTCCTGAATAGCTGTTAGTCATACTAAAGAAATAAGCATATCCAGTGTTCTTAGTTTTTACACTTCAATCTAGATATTTGCCCTGACATGCTTATACAAGCCCAGGCAAGTCTTAGATCATAGCTTATTCCTCTTCCTTATTTGGAAGTAGTTTTGCCTCTCTAAGACTTCCTCAAGTTACTTCCTTTTTTCCTTTGTTCTCCTCTGCCTTTACCTATTTAGGAAAGTTTTAAGCTGTTAGCCAACTGGGTGCAGACTAGCCTGGAAGGTCCAGTTCCAGCCGATGGAATCAGAACACAGTAGTAAAGCGGATGCATTAGATATAAATTGCGCTGTGTCCTTTGTTCAGTTTACTCTCATGGCAAACTGCTGGCGAGTGTACCCTTTCTGCAGAAAGTAAACTGCCTTGCTGAGAGAAAATTTTTATTCAAGTGCTACTTGTTTTGTGGCACCAAAATTTACATGTAACAGTTTATATCCTTAAAAACAAACTGGTAATAGTAAATAAAGTGTCTCCCAAGTTCTGTGAGCTGTTGAAGACAAATTATTGAAGCGGAAGAATTACTGTAGCCAGCTCAGAGAGAATTGTGGGTAACCTGGGCATCCACTACTTATAATTGGTATCTGAAGTCAGGGGTAGTCTTGTGGGACTGAGTCTTAACCTATAAGATCTGTTTTAACTCCAGGTCACTACTGAAAGAATTGCAATAAGCTGTATAATACCCAGGTTGGTGTCTCAAATTTGAGAAACTGCTTGGTGTGGAAAATACATACATTTGGTGTCAGAAGTGTTGAGAGTAGACAAAGTTTTCCTGTAGAGTCCCACTATCTTGTAAGCTTCCAGAAGCTATGCTGTCCAACATGGTAACCATTAGCTACATGGACTAATTAAAATTAAATTACTATTAATTAAAATTAAATAAATTTAAAAATTAAGCTCCTCAGTCACAATGACCACATTTCATGAAATCAATAGCCATGTGTCACTATGGGTACTGTATTGCTCAAAAGTAATATGGAACATTTCTATCATCATAAAAAGTTCTATTGGGTACCACATTGCTCAAAAGTAATAAGGAAAATTTCTATCATCATAAAAAGTTCTACTGGGCAATATTGTTCTAGAGAGATGTTACATATTTACTATCTTCAATAGCTCTACACAAACAAATATGGCCCTCCCTATAAAGAACCTAATCAACAAAATAAAAGTCTGAACCTATCAGTACGTAATCAGGATATCAGGATCTCAAAAGTGGGTACAGTTAGGCATGTATATTCTTTATTGATAAACTGATGAAGCCATCAGGTGTTCAGAGAAGACAGCTATCCCTTCACAATATCTGAAACTGCTGGCGGTATTAGCAACCTACACAAACAGAAATCCATGTGGTCACTCTTTTATTGTCTCAAAGTCCTGAATATTATTCTGAGCTCCTTTACAAAAATAGGTAAAGTTGAAGCAAAACACATTTAAACCACTTGATATAGACCTAAAAGGATAAGGTTTTATCACTTTAATAAAGTAACTGCTGCAGTTAACAAGGTAGTGTTTGTCATTTGTCTTGAAGATATGCAAGGATCCAGTAAGACAATTTATATTCAATCACTATGTCGGGGGAAAGCAACTGCTAAATGATTAAAGATGCTCAAATGGGGGATTATATAAGTACATTTTGAGTTTTAAAGCCATTAAAAGACAAGTAATTTAATTTTCAGAAAAAAATTAGGTCCAAAGTATAAGCTCTGAAGATTAATGGGGCATGCTGTATGTCAATTACAAAGAAAAAGTTCTCTCGAAAGAAGTCAAAAACAAGAGGATGCTAATTAGTATTTTATATGACTCTGGCATCTGGCAAGTAAAAATAAAGATAATAATTAAAGCAAAATTTTCTAGACTAAAATAAATCTAGAATAATGCCTCTTCCACTTGTATTTTGCTTAGATTTTTTGTGAAAACTTTTATAATTGGGAATAAACAGTTTATCATTTGGGAAAAGGTAATTGAGTATTTTGTCATCCATTTTTAACTTATAGCCTTAAAACATGCATTTAAAGGAAAAAAAAATCTTCTCATAAGGGAATCCTGGAAAAATAAATTTTATAAAATTTTAATGATTTCTCATTAATTAGAAACTAGCATTTTAAACAAAAAAAATTAAGTAATTAGATACAGCAAAATTTATAGCCTATTATAAAGCAAATGTCTACTCTCCAAACTAACTGCAGATTGAATCAGCTCTGAAAAACTGAATGCCTCTCTGTAAGCAGAATTATAAAAGAGAATAAATAAGAGAATAGGTATGTGCACACTAAAAGGTAAAACATAGCTGACACTAATACGCAGGCATTAAGGTAAGTGTCAAGGCAATAAAACACAGAAAACAGACTGCTCTAAATTCTGTAAATAAGTCGAGGAAAGTCTACGTATTCACTCAAATTCATAATAAACTTAAAATATCTCTTAGCTAGTATTTTTAGAAAATACATCAGGAAGTGTGTTTTATGATGAGAAATCAATAGAAGTGGAGAAGGGAGACTGTCTAGGTCATGATTTTACTTCAAAAGACAAAGAACATGAGGCTAGAGGGCAAACAGTGAATGAACAATACAAATGTGCTTTGCTTTAGTTTTAAGGGACAACCAAGAGAGAAATATTTCACATTTTATGATATGTTCATATTCCCTCTTGCAACAGTATTATAAAGGAAATGGCCAAGACTGGAGGAAAAGAAAGGCAGACACCAATAAGGTGTGAAGTATGGTGGAAGGCTTTGAGCTGAGTTCATGCTTCAGTCTCCCTGAGTCAGTCCCTCACACTCATATGCACTAGAATACTTACAATTCACGTTTACATTAATGGTCTATATCATAGGTACACAGGATTCTTTATAATTTAAAGAATTTAAGATAACTCAGCCAGGCATGGTGCCTCATGCATGTAATCCTAGCACTTTGAGAGGCCAAGGAGGAGGATTGTTGAGCCCAGGAGTTTAAGACCAGCTTGGGCAATATAGTGAGACCCTGTCTCTACTTTTTTTTTAATTTTGGAGACAGAGTCTCATTCTGTCACCCAGGCTGGAGTGCAGTGGCTCAATCTTGCCTCACTGCAACTTCCATCTCCCGGGTTCGAGCAATTCTCCTGCCTCAGCCCCTCGAGTAGCTGGGACTACAGGCACCCACCACCACACCCAGCTAATTTTTTTTTTTTTTTTTTGTATTTTAGTTGAGGCAGGGTTTCATCATGTTGCCCAGGCTGGTCTCGAACTCCTGAGCTCAGCAATCTGCCCACCTCGGCCTCCCAAAGTGCTAGGATTACATGTATGAGCCATTGTGCCTGGCCCTTTATTTTTAAAATTAAAAACAAAAACAACCTTAGGTCACACTCAAACTGTATTAAAAGAAAACATATTACAATTGTGATGACTGGTTAGTAAGGTTAAGTAAGAAACTCAGAAAAGGCCATTAACAATTGGCTAATGGCCAAGCGCTAATGATCTACATCATAGCTACATAGAAAAAAAAAAAAAAAAAAAAAAAGATAATCCTTTATAATTTAAGGAATTTAAGAGAGCTTGAGTTGGTGGGGCACAGTGGCTCACGCCTGTAATCCTTGCATTTTGGGAGAGTTAGGAGGAAAAATTGCTTGAGCCCGGGAGTTCAGTATCAGCTTGTGGAAACAGAGAAACCCTGTCTCTACAAAAAAAATACAAAAATTAGCTGGGTGTGTTGGTGCACGCCTGTAGCCCCAGCTACTTAGGAGGCTGAGGTGGGAGAATTGACTGAGCCTGGGAGGTCAAGACAGGCAGTGAGCTGTGATTACACCATTGCTTTCCAGCCTGGGAGACAGAGAGAGACCCTGTCTCAAAAAGCCAACCAAACAACAATAAAAATCAAATGGTTAACCATGCCGCAAGGATAAAACTTTAATCCAAGCTTGTCCAAGCCATAGTCCATAACAGCTCTGAATGCAGCTCAGCACAAATTTTTAAACTTTCTTAAAACATTTTAAGAAATTTTTTGCAATTCTTTTTCTGGAAATAAATAATTTATTATATTAGAGACTATCTGTGCAAAACAGTGATACAAAGAATGTTTTGTTTTCCTAATAATTATTCACTTTTTCTTTTTTTTTTTTATTTGTACTTTAGGTTCTGGGGTACATGTGCAGATCATGCAGGATTATTGCATAGGTACATACATGGCAAGGTGGTTTGCTGCCTTCATCCCCCCATCAGCTGTATCTGGTATTTCTCCCCTCATTATCCCTCCCCACCCTCCCCACCCCGCTGTCCCTCCCCTAGCTGCCCCCTACTGATCGCATGTGTGTGATGTTCCCCTCCCTGTGTCCATGTGTTCTAATTGTTCAGCATCCGCCTATGAGTGATAACATACAGTGTTTGGTTTTCTGTTCTTGTGTCAGTTTGCTGAGAATTATGTTTTGTTTTTTTAGTTCATCAGCTACAGTTGGTGTTAGTGTATTTTATGGGTGGTCCAAGACAATTCTTCTTCCCATGTAGCCCTGGGAAGCCAAAAGTTTGGACATCCCTGTCTTAAGCTAATACATTATTAGACTTCCTTTTGATAATTTTACTCTGTCAACTTGTTTGGCAAACCATGAAATCCATGATTTTCACAATGCATCATAAAGAGAAAAGTTGAATTCATAAAGACATTATGCATTCACGTAATAATACAAATGAAAAAAAACAATAACATCTCATACTTAGGAAAAAATTAACTTAAATCACAATTATATCAATATAACATATGACACACTCTTTTAATTCCAGTATGTCAATCTGTGACATACTACTTTATTTCGAGCATCTGAAAAACCTTTGCATTACTGATTTGTAAAGTCAAATCTCGGTAGACAAACTACAAGTTCTTCATGTGTCTCTATTATTAGCTTATGAGTAAATATACTTTTTCTCTATAACAGTTTCTTGTTACCATGTTCTGGTGGCAGAATGGTAATGATTTTTTTTTTTTTTTTTTACGGTTTGACTTGAAATACAGGCCTTAAGGAGAAAATGTGCTATCACTTTTTTTAATTCTTTTGTTTTCTTCCAGACAGAGTTTCCCCTCTGCTGCCCATGCTGGAAAGCAATGGAGTGATCTCGGCTCACTGCAACCTCCTCCTCCAGGGTTCAAGTGATTCTTGTGCCTCAACCTCCTGAGCAGCTGGTATTATGGGTGTCCACCACCAAACCTGGCTAATTTTTATATTTTAAGTGAGAGACGGGGTTTTACGATGTTGGCCAGCCTCGTCTCAAACTCCAGGTTTCAAGCAATCTGCCCATCTCAGCCTCTCAAAGTGCTGCGATTTTAGGTGTGAGCCACCATGCCTGGCCTACTATTTTCAAGTGTAAATTAAAACAATATGTTTGTATGATTAAAAAAAAAAAACAAAATATTAAGTGATCAAAACTGCCTTCATAGTTACTTGTGTGCATCTCTGCTAAAATATAGAAGTTAAGAATGCATCTAAAACATGTGGTCTAGAAGGGAGAGGGAATATTACTAATGATAATGACACAAATATTGACTGTACGTTCACCTGGCACCAGCCCTTGTGCCATGTGCTCTCTTTCACCTGAGTACTGACTAGGTCCGACTCTGCTTAGCTTCTGAGATCAGACGAGATCAGGTGTTCAGGGTGGTACGCAGGGAGACACCATGTACTCTCTACACATTCTCTGCCTCCCCCAACCTCCACCCCTTCAATTTCCATGGCCACCCTCCTGCTGTACACCTTTTCTGGGGTCTGATTTGTGTGTGGGCATTGGGCACCTTAACCTGGCATTTGGTTCATCCTGCAGTGCAAGGTCTGCTTACCAGAAGTGGCCCACTAGGCACTTACATTCCACACCTGGCTCCATGTGCCAGCAAGCTGGGCTTCTTTCCCATTTAAAGTGTGACAATAGGTAGAGATCCTTTGGATACTAAAACCTCCAACCATTTGCTTTACCAGATGAAACCACATGGGGTGGGTTTTCGGAGTGTGCCAGCCATCCTGGCACAAGCCATTCTGAGGGAAACCTCAGAGGGAACAAGCTACTAGATGGTTCCATCAGTCTTTTGCCCCTATGCCCAGTTCGGATGTCCAATTGATTCACATGTCAGGACCACTACAGGCCTCCACTAGATTCCTCCGGCTTCACCCTGACCCAGGCATAGGTCACCATCTTTCAGGTCCCAACATGTGTTCTGGTGCTTCCCCTACCCAGTACTGACCCGGTGAGATGTGTGGGTGGTGCACCTTCAGCAGACTGGGGGCTGAGAATCCCACCTCAGCCAGTGAGTGCACCAGCCTTCACCTTCATTGCACCAAGTTAACTTCCTCACAAACACTGACTCGCACAGGTGCGTTATTTCTTAATCCTTACAAAACCTAATAAGGGAGGTATTACTGGTTTCCATATTTAACAGATGAAAGAAACAGAGGCACATGGAAATTAAATAACTTGTCCAACATCACACAGCTGGGAACAGCCTGGAAACCAGTGCATTCGTTTATGCTGATTGTCCTGAAATGAGTTAATATAGTAGGCCAGAAACTGCCAACTACAGAAAGAACTGTTTGTAAGATTGGCCCTTGGCTGGTATGTGGCCACTCAGATTATGAAAATGTTTCCACTATTCCCTCAGAAGAGTGGCTCACTATACCTAAAGGGTTTACATTAACAGTGTGGTTGATACGACACATCTGGTTTCCTTGTAGATATCTGGAACTTTGGTTGAGTGCTAGATAGAGGATACCTACATGACCAACCACCAATGAAAACCTTGGGCTACATAAACCTCAAGTTGCTATTGAACTTCCCTGATAGACATTTTAAACGTTACACTTAGTCATAATCATTTGCTGGGGGAATGATGTGTATCTGTGTGACCCCACTGGGGAAGACTCCTAGATGCTGGCATCTGGCTTCCTCCAGTGTACCTTTGCTGATTATGCCTTGTCTCCTCTCCTTCCATGTACCTTTGCTGATTATGCTTTGTCTCCTCTCCCTGTAATAAACCATAGCCATGACTAAGACCATCTGTTGAGTCATGTGAGTTCTCCTAGTGAAGCATCAAACCTCTAGATGGTCTTAGGGACCCATGATGCATTGATGTACACATATAGGCACTTACTATATTAGGAACTGGGATCACAGAGATGTAGGTAAGTAAGGGAATAGCACATTATATTTGTATAAAGCTTTATAGTTTTTAAAATGTTGTTATGTATATAATTTTTTTTAATTTCCACATAACCCTGTAAAACTGTTTTCCAAGCTCTTTGTATACAAATAAAGTGTTACATATATATATATATATATATATATATATATATATATATATATATATATATTGAGATGGAGTCTTGCTCTGTTGCCAGGCTGGAGTAACACGGTGCAATCTCGGCTCACTACAAGCTCCAGCTCCTAGGCTCAAGCGATTCTTCTGCCTCAGCCTCCCAAGTAGCTGGGACCACAGGCACATGTCACCATGCCAGGCTAATTTTTGTATTTTTAGAAGAGATGGGGTTTCACCATGTTGTACAGGATGGTCTTCACCATGTTAGCCAGGATGGTCTCAATCTCTTGACCTCGTGATCCACCCGCTTCAGCCTCCCAAAGTGCTGGGATTGTAGGCGTGAACCACCACACCCGGCCAAGTGTTGTTAGTTTTAAACTAAAGTTCACTTAGGTCAGAGCAATTCACATGTCCAAAAGTAATTCTGATAAGGATTTTCTTTAACTAATAAAATATTGGTTAAAATTATGGATATTGTGAGGTTCCTGAGAAACTGGGTCTTTATCAAGCAACACCAGATGCAAAATACAAACAAATCCAAGTCTAAATAACAATTCTCAATCACCTCTTGCTTACGGTGTTCCTTCTATTTCAGGATTTCAAACCCTGGGCTAGAAAGGCAGAGGCTGTTTTAACCTATCTAGGCCGCCCTAGGATGTGGCTGTCCCTTTGTAAAGTACATTCTTCTTCAGAAGATGCCATTGCTATACTAGTTAAATTAATCCTTCAGAATGATGGGAGAATTCCCGTCCACACCACAGTGTTTTACCTTATCGGCCTGACGCATATAGCAGTAGAGAATTCCTCTCATGCATTTTATAGCTGAGTGCTCCAGCTCATGGGTCCTTCCCTTGTCATCATCAATGCGCCTGGGTGAGAGAGATAACTCATGAAACAAATTGGAAATGCATTTGAAAAAGAAGCAGAGCTTTTGATAATTAAGTATTTAACTATCTGGCTAATCCTGTGTTCTGGTGACATCTACCAATTCTGTCACAGTGAAACTCCGTTTTCTCAGCAAAAGTAGAAATGTTGCAATTAAAAAAAAATCCTATGATGAAACTTAGGTAGATTTTTCCTTCTTTCAAGGATGTAAGCCAACTTCTTTTAAAAATAGTATACATTATTTCTACAGTGATTTGGCTGAAATTTTAAAGGATATTTCTATTGGAAAAAAAATCCACCAACAGATTGTTTTAAATTCACCGTTACAAAATAAATGTAATTTTTATTACCTATCCCTGTAGGTTATGCAATGGCCATTTGGATTTAAGTAGCAACCACAAGTTAAGGTAGGTGCTGCCTTTCTTTGCTCTGCAGTGTGTTTAATACTTTCAGGGAAGGCATTTAGTCATAATTAAGGATGCCTTCAACTAAACAACATCCAGGATGACACATGATGTATTTTGGCATAAAGTTTTATATTCTCTGGTTTTAATTTAAAATCAATTGACCATATTTTACATCTCTTGCTTTTAAAAATAAAAAACAGGTAAAATCTAACTATCAAACTATGTTAAGATGTTCCTTCTGTCCACAAGTTGTTTTTTATTATAGATCAGTTTTCCAAAGATGGATGAGAGTCGCCCACCACTAAAAAACAAAAGTGACTTATTTATTGTTTCACTTAATCTTAACTGAAATATCTGGTGATCATTCTCACATGATTAAAAAATATCACCTCTCTCCTTAAAAAGTATACTATAATTACCTCCCACTTCAGTCACAGACTGCATATACCATTCACTATTGGGAAGAATGATTATTATTTTGACATAGTATAGTGTATGTCAGTTAAAACTAACTTATTCATCATTAGCACATCATACCTTCTTTTGCATGCTAGCATTGTACAAAAATTAGCATGAATTTGCTCTATACAGTACTTTTCTCCTTGATGTCGAACATAAGTGTTTTAATAGAGGCAGATTCTACATAGATGGTGTGTCTGGCAAAGGACTTTAAAGTCTCTATCTGATGTTAGAAGCATTTTGGGAAAAGGTTAATATCTGACTGTTGTCCATATGCTGCGTGTACTCTTGTATTTGCTAAAGCAATTTTCCTGTAAACATTTTATTTAGAAAAATTTCAAATCTACAAAAAAGTTAAAAGGATATTATAATAGGCCTTTAACTCTTCACTTAGATTAACTATTGTTAACATTAGCTTGCATTCTCTAACTATAATATTTTCTTCACTGTTTGAAAGTAAGCTACAAACATCATGAGCCTTCACTTCTACACAATTCAGAGGTCTCTCTAGAAAACAAGGAGAGTTGCCTACATAACCAGAATACCATTATTATACCTCAGGAATTTAATATTGACACTATACGATCTAATACTTAGTCTTGGCTCAAATTTTTTGAAGTATCCCGAAAACGTACTTTATAGCATTTTTAAAAATGTGTGATCCAATTAAGGAGCATGTATTACATTTAAAAAATGCTAACAAATGCTATTGTATTTAGCTGTGGTATCTGTTTAGTCTCTTTTAATCTAGTCATCTGTAATACTGACATTTTTAAAGAGTGCAGGCAAGTTGTCTTATAAATAGTCACAATTCAGCTTTGTCTGATTTCTTGTTCATATGTAGACTCATATTAGATAACTTGGTAAGATGGCTGAATGCGGTGGCTCACGCCTATAATCCAAGCACTTTGGAGGCCAAGGCGGGCGGATCACCTGAGGTTGGGAGTTCACGACCAGCCTGACCAACACAGTGAAACCCTATCTTTTAAAAAAAAAGATAACTTGGTAAGATGTTAGCACAAGTTGTACTTCCCATTGTGTCAAATCAGGAATGGCAACTAACATCAGTATGTCTCATTACTGGCTTCACCAATTGGTGAAGGTGCTACTGATGCTCCCTGTACTCCTAAGATGAGTAGCAGTTTTACATTTAATAAAGCTACATTGTCCTTACCTAGAATATGTAAGGAAATGCTTTTAGTGATATCAGCATTCAAGTGTACTTAAATAAGACTACTTCATAGTATCTCAGTGTTTTCTTTCTTTTTAAAATCCAACACATCAATGATTTCAAACAGATAAATCATGTTCATGCAGAAGATACAATTTTTAAATCAGAAACATACATATGGGTCACTTTCAGAAAATTAATATTCAAAAAGTTAATCTTCCTAATGTTAATTATGGTTAAAATGTATTACCACTGACTATGTGTTAGCATCCACATTCAGTGCTTTCTACATGTGAAATAAATAAAAGAAATTTTGTATTGTTAAACTATTTTTTTTTACTTTATACAATTATTTCACTTATAACCAGAACTAATAACAGATACTTCACTGAAATGCAGTGATAAAACCAGGAAACTGAGTAGGGGAAAAGAATTCTGACCCTGTTTCTATCATTAACTAGTTACATCATTTCAAAAAATTTGTTAGTACTCTGGGCTCTCATTTTATCATTTGCAAATTTTAGTCATCATCAGTTCTCTCCATGACTGAAACCAATCAAGTCAATGAGAGTGGGTAGGTAGTTCATTCTACTAATGACTAATGCTGATTTAGAAACCTAGAGACAAAAAGTTTTAGTCACAGAGTCACAAAGTCTTAGAACTGGTCTGATGTAAACTCTTAGAAAAATGAAAAAGTTTAGGTCAGGCATGGTGGCTCACACGTGTAATCCCAACACTTCGGGAGTCAGAGGCTGGCAGATCACTTGAGGTCAGGAGTTCCAGACCAGCCTGGCCAACATGGTAAAACCCTGTCTCTACCAAAAGTACAAAAATTAGCCAGGTGTGGTAGTGCACACCTGCCATCCCAGCTACTAGGGAGGCTGAGGAGGAGAATTGCTTAAACCCAAGGGGAAGAGGTTCCAGTGAGCCAAGGTTGTGCCACTGTACTCTGGCCTGGGGAACCTTGTGTCAAAAAAAAAAAAAAGAAAAGAAAGTGAAAAGGTTTAGAGGCCTAAAAAGGGATGTGAGCAGTCATAAGTCACAGAGTGAGTCAGCAGCAGAGCCAAAAGATAGCTGCTCAGTTAGTCTTGGTCCTACAAAAACCTGTATCCACCCTCGAAATTGCTAGGAGAACATACACCAGCTCACCTGTATGCAAGAGCCAAAGCCCAGGCCCCGGCAGCACAGTATAGGCTGTCCTGGATCTTGGCCTTCTGGTCACCACCGCATGTTTTAGTGGGAAAGAGACCTGTAGTTGGACTTTGATATAGCAGCAATGTTGACTTGACTGCAATTGAAGGCAAGACAAAGAATGAATTGTACAGCCAGTGACTTTTCTTGGTCTAAATGTTTTAATCTTCTTTGATTTCCTCATCTCACTTCTGACGATTTTGTTTCTAAACTTGCTATAGTATAAAACTTCTGAAGATGTGGAAACAACTTCATGTTACTCCAGCCTTGGCGGGAATCCACCCTACATAAAGAAGTCTTTCCAGATTTTAGGAAAGGATTCAGCTAATTAGGACTTAAAAAGCTTTTAGCACTTCCCTGGTAATGTCAATTTGTGTTAGAAGTCTTATTAGGACATCATCAGGTACAGAGGGAAAAAAAGATAAACCAAAACACCAAGTATAATATTTTTTAAAAATCAATTCAACAGGGAAACTTAAAGCAAATGCACAGGAAAGAGTGGCATACATTTGCGAAATCACAAAGTTCCTCAACTGCTACAGTAAATGATCAACAACGTAGGAAGGGCGAGGGGAAGATCACAGAACAGGCCAGAATCCTGGGTTTCACCGATGACTAAATTGTTCCTGGTCTTCAGAGGAGTGTACGGTATTTATTTTACTTTACAGAGGTTAGGAGAATGTTTAACATTTTAAAATGGAATTCCATCCATATATAATATGAACACAGAAGCAAGTAAATAATTTTTTGTGAATGTTTTACTTAAATAAGTCTGAAATTAATGTTTTATTATCTTTTATAAATGAGCTCTAAAATAGGAAAACACATACACTAAAATTACATTTACAAAGAGCTATTTTATTATCTAACTATAAATGGATGGGTAACATTTTTCCTAAAATACATTACATTAACCTTATCTAGATTGGCAACTACTTTTTTGGTTTGAGACAGGGTCTCGCTCTATAACCCAGGCTGGAGTGCAGTGGCATGATCATAAGCTCACTGCAGCCTCTAACCCCTGGGCTTCAGTGATTCTCCCAACTTAATCTTCTAAGTAGCTGCGTCTACAGGCACTTGCCACCATGCCAGGCTAATTTTTAAACTTTTTGTAGAGATGGAGGGCTTGTTACGTTGCCCAGGCTGGTCTCAAACTCTTGGTTTCAAAAGATCTCCCATCTTGGTCTCCTAAAGTGCCAGGATTAAAAGCATGAGAGATCATGTCCAGCTATGTTATCTACTTTTTAGGATAGATTTTCAAAGGTCAAAAACACTCTGTCTGTCACAGAGATTACAGAATTAAAATTTCTTTCTGTTTTTCTCAGACTAAATTGATCTTATCATAATCAATTCTTTTAGAGAACCAGAGTATTTATTGTTTTTCCCAGTGTAAATAATTAGTCCTAGAAGTCCAAAATACACAACTGACATATATATATATATATATATATATATATATATATATATATATATATATATGGTTAATTCTCTTCAGGTAGTTATCGCCAAAAAAATAATAAAACAGGCAACTTAATGGATGCAAGAATCTTGACCAAAATAAGTGAGATTGAAGTTTCATATGAAGTTGAAATAGACAAAAAAATCTTTTTTTTTTTTTTTTGAGATGGAGTTTCACTCTTGTTACCCAGGCTGGAGTGCAATGGCGCGATCTCGGCTCACCGCAACCTCCGCCTCCTGGGTTCAGGCAATTCTCCTGCCTCAGTCTCCTGAGTAGCTGGGATTACAGGCATGCACCACCATGCCCAGCTAATTTTTAGTATTTTTAGTAGAGACGGGGTTTCACCATGTTGACCAGGATGGTCTCGATCTCTTGACCTCGTGATCCAACCGCCTCGGCCTCCCAAAGTACTGGGATTACAGGCTTGAGCCACCGCACCCGGCCCAAAAAATCTTTTATCTTAAGGGGAGAGAAATCAGATTTTATGTTTCAGCCATACTAGTACAAGTAAATAGCATAAAATGTAAATGGACAAAAAGATTAATAGACATTCTAATATATGGTCTGACAAACAAAGAGGAGTCCCATATACACATATCTGAAAGCTGCTTACATTGAAAACAAAATTTGCAAGGCTGATCCTGGAAAAACAAAATAAAACAAACAAAAATCAGGGCTCTGATATTAATAATACTAACCTGTGATTATCTCTTGTACCTTAGCAAATTAGAAATGGATACAAAAAGTTTAGAACTATATGGAAACCATTTTTAGGTAAATGAGCAAATTAATGCTGTGTGAAATATTTGTGTATTAATCAAAAAACATTCTCAAGGTCTCAAATCTGGTAATGTTTAGGAAGATTTAAAAGACACAGAAGATATTGGTGACAATTTTAAAATTATTCAAGGGCCAGATATGATCTGCCAGATTCCTTTTATAGTCCTGGTATCAATATACAATTGGAATATAGAGCTGCTTAATCATTCAAAGTATCCCAGCATCCCAATGACAGAACAATATTACCCACATACCATACATAACTTAACTAGGGCAGAGGAAATACTAATTGCAGCCACCTAAGGACATGTTTTCCTCAAGTTTTACTCACCAATTCTGTAATAATGATCCAATTTATCCCAGAGAGTTTCATTATCAGGTCTTGGAAGATTAATGCTTTTAAGAGGTTCATAAACTGAGCCTAAAAGAAAAAATAAAAACCCATCAAATTCAGTCATTTTCACAAAGATAAAGAAATATTCTAAACAAATGAAGAAGCAATACTTAATCTCATTTCCATTTTTTTATAGGAAGTACCATACTTTACTACTTGTAAAACTTTTTGATGGGGGGACAAGAGGGAATAAAGTATCTTTGACAATAAATACAGAAGACTTGAAATGTCATGGAATAGTCCCAGCACTCAGTCCAACTAACTGATGTATATACGGTCCGAACAACTCAGTATCACTAATACTCATGTGGGGGCCATTTG
This sequence comes from Saimiri boliviensis, assembly GCF_048565385.1. Classification (NCBI taxonomy): domain Eukaryota; kingdom Metazoa; phylum Chordata; class Mammalia; order Primates; family Cebidae; genus Saimiri; species Saimiri boliviensis. The sequence continues at coordinate 124,811,291 of NC_133449.1, forward strand.
TCAATAGATTCTAGTTGTTAAGAAATATGTCTAATTTTGTGACCATAAATCCAAACAATTCCTTACGCTAATGTTTCATCATATAATTTTTTTCTCAAATGATTATCCCCCAAAACCCTCAAGGAAAGAAGATACTGTTCACATACTCCAAGGCCATCCACTCCACAAATATTCAGCTAGGTTTCATGCTGAAATTCCTAATCCTCGACTTTCTCCCAGGTAGATAATATTCTTGCCTTATTATCTGGACTACAAGCAAATCATTTCTACTTCTCAGCCTTGAAAACTACTCCAACGTGTTAGCAGAGTCAGCTGCTCAAAAGCTACAAAATACACAATAACCATGATAATTTGCCACAAAACGTATACAGAAAATTGTTCACTTGACTAGTGCACTTTCTCAACTGCTAACTGAAAGAAAGATATCTGAACCTTCAGCCATCAGACTAAGTACTGTCTCTCATTCTTGTTAAAAGCACTCGGAAATTATAAACATCTCAAGGTCACAATTAATCCGCCCCTGGATTCAAGTAATGTATATCATATAGTCTAAGAATGTAGCACAAAAAGGAACCTATAATTTACCTAGTGGGGGAAATCACATTGGCATGAATTAAGTTTCTGTTTTTAAAGAAAATTAAAGCCTGTATCCTCATAAAATTGCTGTGTCCAACATGCTAGTTTAAAGTCAAGGTTTTGGGAAGCCTATATGTTTAGGCAAATAGTAACATTAAGAAGGAAGGAAAGAAAGGGCCTATACATTCAGGCAACAGGCTCATTATCTTCTGTTGAAAAGATAGGTAATTTGTAGATAAGACATGCTCTGAGTGAAAAGAACATTTTCTTACAAGAGTATTCACAATGGCACCAACAGGAATGGTTCCACAGTGAGGAACGGAGAGACCTATCAACAGATGGAGCATCAGTACTCCTTGCCCACTTCTGCACAGAAGGAAAAAACTCAGCCACACTCCAGCCATGTCCCTTGCCTTCCTGTATTCAACTAGCTCCGTGCAGGTATAAGTATTTGGGTAGCCTCAATCAGAAAGGAATAATATGCCACTGCTAGAATATAAGGTAATAAGCTCTAAGAGTTTATATACTCCCAGTGAAGCTCATCCATAATGAAAGAAAATAAATTAAGTACAGATAATCATAATTTACAAATCATGCATATGTATATATAAAAATTAAAGGGGATATCTTTGCTGGGGTGGAAGAATTGTGGGTGAGTAACATTTCTGTTTTTATTTAGATCCCTATTAGTAGAGGTAGTATTTTGCTTTACATACGAAAAATAAACTACCAAGAGTATATAATTCCATTACAATTAGTTAAAAGATACATGTGCATATGCATACAGAATATGCAAAACTGAAATCAACCTCCATTACAATGGTAGATAAATTGATTTTGAAAGATTGTTTTAATGATATTATATCATGATTTTAGGTTTTAAAATATTTATTTATTTATAAGACGGAGTCTCGCTCTGCCGCCCAGGCTGGAGAACAGTCACACAATCTCGACTCACTGAAACCTCCACCTCCCAGATTCAAGTGATTCTCCTGCCTCAGCCTCCCTATTAGCTGGGACTACAGGCATATGCAACCACTCCCAGCTAATTTTTTGTATTTTTAGCAAAGATAGGGCTTCAGCGTGTTAGCCAGGATGGTCTTGATTTCCTCACCTCGCGATCCACCTGCCTTGGCCTCCAGAAGTGCTGGGATTACAGGCATAAGCCACCATACCCAGTGTCCAGAAATATTTATTTTAAAAAGTGCTAGAATATTTAAGACCAAAGGACTACAGTGATTCTGTCATCTAATTTTTCTAAAAAAAGAGAAAAAATAGAGTTTTATTAGAGGCAACAATAGATGAACAAAAGGAAAATCAGATTTCTCAAGAAAATAAGTATCTACTCAGTAAGAGGTAAAAGAGATATTCAAAATGTAGCAGAAAAGGGTAAAAGTAAAATCATCTACACTACACAAAGAACGTCCATGGTAAGTCAGGAACAGTCTGGTTAGATAAATGTTATTATTTTAGTGATCATCATTGTATTGTTTCTAAAATAACTGCCTAAAATTAAACAAGGATATTCCAAACAATTTATGGTAAAAAATACCACAAATCTAAGTCAAAGGAAAAGTAATCAATGTTAACATTTTAAACATCTGGAAAGCATCAGTGCCAGTAAAAATGTGGAGAGAGCAATTAACAGAACATAAATTCCAAAAGCAAATTAAAGAGATATGAAATAACAGAAAATTCTACTAAATGATTAGAGTTCCAACTGAAATGAAATTACAAAATGTTAATTTTTCTTTTCTATGCTTTCCTGATTTGAATTATGTCTATATACAAACCTCTCAAGGTAAAATAAAACTTATCACTGAGAGAAGAAAAATAGCTCAGAACAGACTGAGCTAGGTGAGGTATGCAAAACTTATCAGGCCCAATAAGACAAGAGTATGGGACTTCATTCACACATTCCCTCCTCTGTACCCATGCCCAAGGGCAATGTTTACAGGCATTTTTGTTCCTGACTAGCTGCCTTACCCATTATCTTCCTGTTCCTGGAATCTGTGATACAAAGAACAATATATAGCTAATCAATAGCTTGTTATTTTAATATAAGTTATTGGTAAATACCTTAGAAGCTGCCTCTTCTTTTCTTTAAAATCCACTTTGATGCTAATCAGAGTATATATTCAGGGCAGCATCTATCTATGCTTCCCCATAGCCATCCTCAAGTTTTAGGCTTGAAGAATCTCTATACTGAATCACATGTTCTGAAAGTAGTTATTTAAGAGTAATATTTTGGCACCCCAGATGGGACCCGAAATGGACTCTCCAGAAATCCCCACTACACTTTACCAGCAATCGGCACCTTGGTACCAATGCGATGGGTTGTCCTTCACCCAACCTTGCCGAAGTCTGCAGGATTCTCTGGTAATGCCGCTGCTGGGATCTGAATCCTCCCAGCTTGATTGAGGATTAAGACTTTATTCAACTCATATACATTCTTAACTCGCTGGAGTTGGAATGAAGCTCTTTAAAAGGTAAGAGTTCCATTTGTAATTCTCTGGAGATCTGTTGACCTCAAATTTGTGACTTTCATTTTTCTCTGAGGTTAAGGTTTTATTTCCAACTACTAGTTGGAGTTTTTCAACCTTTTCTATAGTTTAAACTTTGGTCTTTAAAAAGAGGAAGTGACACTTTGTGGCTTAAGTGAAAAACTTGTAATTTTAAAAACTGGTTAGATTCTGAAGCTTGGTTCAATTGTCCTAAAATGTTCTTGAGTGACCAAAACAACAAAAGACCCTCTATGTGTACCACTAAGTTTCTGGTTATTCAGAAGGAAAATGAAAATTATGGACAACAATATCTCTAAAACCTAAACTTCTTCCTTAAAAAGTGACCCACCATTATAAACACCAGCTGTATTTATATTTAACACTTTTGGTGCCTCTTCATGCTAACATTTAGAAAACTGGTCACAAATAACTAAAGATGACCCCAAATTACAATGGTCAAAATAGTGTATTTTAAAATACCTCGACTAGTTTACATGTGCTCTCAATTTTAAAAAGCTAGCTCTAAAATAAAAACAACTGGGAGAGATATTTTCAATACTTAGAAGCTTCTAAAAGAGGTTCTGACAAAGTTATATATTTGCAAAAGAAAAATATAAAATAGTATGAAGTGATTTTTAAAATGAAAAATGCTGCTGAAATTGTTCCTCCTCCTCTTTCTGTTTATTCTTTATTCTAACTGCGCTTCCCTTTCTCCCTCCTACTCTTGATTTCAAGAATGAGACAGCCAAGTATAAAGAAATCCCAGAGAACCTCCAACTGGCCTGCACTCTGGGAGGAGTATGCAGTAGGGTGGAGCCTCTGGAAGTGCACATTGTTTGCCAGAGGGAGGAGCCTGGCCTCCTCAGTTCCAGGGTGGTATCTAGGATTCAATCTATGAGGTGGGAAGCTAGCTACCAGGACTTTCTCCTTGCTGAGAGCCCTGTTTACCTTTGTTTTCCGTTTTGTCCATTTTTCTCACCCTTTAAAAATCCTGTGAGCCTAATCTCTCATGGTCCTGTAACAAGGACCCCGTTTTTAGGTGAAACAAGGAGAAAGTCCTACAACAGGTTAGCACCCAAGGTGGGGCTTGAGAAAGGGTGAGATGCAAACCAAATCACTTTCTCTCTCATTTCTAAGCCTTTTCGTCCTCAGACTTCTGAGGGTAGGGAAACCATGCCCCTACCGCCATCACTCCTGGATGTTGAAAAGCTCAGCCTCAGTCTCCAGGGCATTTTCCTTCCTTTGTTGGAACAGAAGGGCTAACAGTGGCTACCCGCTCCCCTCCCCTCCTTGCCAGGGCTGGGGTTCATGAACCAAGGGTGCCCAATGGCAGGCAGCACTCCCTGCCTTGTATCCATGAAGCCTTCCCTTCCCCCAGCCAGGAGGTCTCACTCCCAAGGACAGGGATTAAGTCTTTCTCCCGGGTGGAGGAACAACTTGCATAAGAATAAGAGGTTCCTCATCAGGCATTTTAAACTGTTTTTTTCTTTCCTTTCCTCCACAAGGTCAGGAGTTGACTTTCAAATGAGCTTTTTTTTCTTTTAGAAAAACTAAGATAGGAATTATAAGGATCACTGTTTATATTCTCTGTAGAATTTTAATTATGAAGAAGGACTTCTGAGGCTGGTCTTAATCTGTAGCCAATCTAGTGTACTTTGCACATATTTCCATGGCAAACTTTGCAGCAGGCCTCCATCTTGTTCTATGTTCTTGCAAGCAAGTGTGGCAATGTTTTGTTCTAGGCTCACCATGCTAGGAGTTCAATACTGCCTTAGGGAATGAGTTCTTTGTAGTTTGATTGCTGCATGGTCTTTGCCATTTTTTTTTGCTCCCTCACCCTTCATGAACTGCCTTGGATTTTCCTTTCTCTAAGCCCTTAGAAAAGTTTGAAAGCCAGAAATATCAGCCATTAGGCCTGGCTAAAGTCAGGTATTAAGAAATTTAAAAGGCCCTTATTAAAGAGTTCTCTGGCTAAAAGTCACGTTAATTAAAAGCAGATACTCACGTTCTAACAGCCTGGAACTCCTTAGAAAATATAGGAGGCGCCAGGTACCCCATTTTGCAAAAAACTCTGTTTTTTTTCATGAAACCCAGGAATTGAAAACAGATAAAGCCCTCTCCTAATTTAAGGTTCTGTTTTGTATTATGCTGTCTGGCATTTTTGACTTTTGGGGGTATCAGAAATTACTTCACATTATCAGAGAGAGACTGGCAAATGACAGGTCTTGGAACTACTGAACCTTCTGTCTGTCTGTCTGTCTGTATAGCTGTATCTGTGTTGAGCGTGAGGTCTATAAAAAGATCTCTAACTAACTGGCCTAAAGGAAGGCAATTGCTTGGATCAAATGTATTTTAAAGGGAAGAAAACAGCTGTGGTACCTTTTAGTTGATGTGATTTTAAGCTTTGAGAAATAAAAACAGCCTTAAAGATTATTAGTAAAATGCAGATATCATAAAAAATGTAAATTGGTGGACTAAATTATGCAGGTTAGATACTAGGCTCACTAAATGTATTAAGGTTATAAACCGCCTTTTGGGTTTTAAGAACTATCTGCCTTGCCTGATTCACAACTGGTAAGTCAACTGACATATAGTCATAGTTTTATAACTTGCCAGGTTTTACATTAAAGTTAAATTTGCTAGGAGTTACTATTACAACACATAATTGAAACTACTGGAAATAGATTTATATGCTAGATGTATAAGAACAACAAAATAGGCTGGGCATAGTGGCTCATGCCTATGTTTCTAGCACTTTAGGAGGCTGAGGTGGGTGGATCACAAGGTCAGGAGATTAAGACCAACCTGGCCAACATGACAAAACCCAGTCTCTACTAAAAATGTAAAAAAATTAGCTGGGTGTGCCTATAGTCCCAGCTACTTGGGAGGCTGAGGCAGGAAAATTGCTTGAACCCAGGAGGTGGAGATTGCAGTCAGTGGAGATCATACCTGCACTACAGCCTGGATCTCCGTCTAAAACAAAACAAAACAAAGAACAACAAAATGTGTTATTAGTGAAAAAGCATAAGAAGGCATGAAAATGTAAATTATTGGCTAGGATTAAAGGATTGTTTTGAATTAGGTAGGATAAAGCAGAAAGTTCAAACAAGCAGTGGAAAGATTGTGGAAATTAATCTTGCAGAGGAGGCTTTCTGTGTGAACATAATAGACTATGCTCTGGGAGTTACTATGTGTTTGCTCTGTGAGTTGAGCATTGGAGTGAAAGCGCAGCAGGGTACTCTTGGGACACTGATCTGCCCTTTGGCAAACCTGTAAAAGGTTATAAAAGGTTTTTGCTTCATTAAAATTTCTGAGTTATCATTTCGACAAAATAAATAATGTATGGTAATCTGGAATTCAATTTTATAACATCAAGTGTTTTAAACCTTTAACATATTTAACAGGCTTCCCCAAATCAAACTTCAGCTTCAAAATTGCCTTTCCTGACATCTGGCTTCTGGGAGGCTTCAGAGGGCCCCTGGAACCTCCAGAAAAGAGGTAAACAGGATCATCTGACACATTTAGTTACATGGAATTGCCAAAATAATGTTCAGTCTACGTTAGATTATATTTTGGTGAATACTAATATTTGTTCCAAAACTATATGGGATTTCTAAAATTCTAATGTATATGTGCTGGCAATCATAATTAAGGTTATTATGTTAAGTTATCATAAACCAAAGAGATGAAGGTTTTTGTCAATTGTGTTTCTAACTATAACTACGCTGGACATTTTGCCATTCACAGACAATTGTTGTCTTCTTTGAATTCTTTTCAAAAGATGGTTTATAATAAGTGATAGAATTTTGACAGGTGGTCTTAAGTACAGGTTTCTGATAACTTTGGAGATTGTAACATTGGAATAAAGAAAAAATGTACAGGACTCATGAAGAGCTGAAATGTTTATGAACATCAAGAAATCAAGAACTAAATGGATAGTACTCAGAAAGCTGAAGCAATCTCTGACTTTTGCTTGAAATATTGCTGACCCTTGTTTTGTTTTTCAGAGTGAAGGAAACTTATTTTAAACTATTTACAACCTTCAATAATTGAGTAAAGTATACTCCTGTGAACAAAATTTAGAGCATGTTGGAATCTCTGCCTGATTCATCGAGAACTTGGAAACTATCTGTGAGTATTCTTAACTTATGGCAATATAGTTGTTTGTATCAGTACAATAAGAATCCATTTTTCTTTTGCAACAGGACACAGTTCGAGAAACTGGTTGTTTCACCAAAATTTCACCAGAAGGTTATGCTTCCCTTTAAAGAGTCAAGCTCAACTTTCATAGCTGATAAAAGCCCTGTGGTAAAAACTGGCCTCATACCATTGCCTACGCAGGCCCTGTACAGGGCTACTGACCTGTGGTCAGCAAAGAATGTCACTTTCTAACAGGCCTAGGTCCTCTAAATTTATCTTGGGACCTTAAGGGGAGGAGGTCACCCAACTCACAGGTATTTGAGGATATAAACCCATGGCTGGGCTCAGCTTTAAAAGGTCTTATCTGAGATTCCTTGTGGAACAGAATTCTATCAAAGCCAATCTAAAAAGCCTATGTAGAAATACTTATTCTTGTTGCACTTTAGGCAAATAATCAGGACAAGTGTAAGACTAAAGTCTATTTTGCAAACAACTCAGTCCTATCATGATTTGTTTTTTTAAAAATGAGGACAAGAGAAACATAAATTATGCTTCAAAATGTATCGCACATTTATCATTAAATTCTAAATTCATTAGTTGTTTTCAAATTTTTGCCTACATTTTTAGACTAACCCTGGTTGTTCCTGTGAACCAACCAGCAACCTCCAGCTGCAGCTCAGAAAGAACAGGAGAGATGGGTAATGTAAAAATCCAGATTAGTATTCTAGTTCTGAGCAACTATCCTGCAAATCCTGCCAGGGAATGGGAACAAATACATTGCTCCTCATCTAAATATGAAGACAATAACTGAAATCTAGAAAGGTATAAACCAAAATTAAAATTATAAGGCCCACAAACCATCTGAATGGACTTCTCCCTCAGCCAGGGCACTCTTAAAATTTAACCTGAAAGACTGGTTCAGGCCATGCCTGGAAAAGGGAGACAGACATGCCTCATTATACTTCTCTGGCATTAGCATCAGAACAGACTTTACAACTGATAAGAAACATTTTATAACCAATTCTCTCTGAAGCCTACTACCTGAAGGCTTCCTCTGCAAGTAAGAACTTTGGTCTCCAGTTTTTGAGACAGAGTATCACTGTGTTGCCCAGGCTGGAGTGCAGTGGCTCACCACAGTCTCTACCTCCTGGGTTCAAGAAATCCTCCCACCTCAGCCTCTGGAGCAGATGGGACTATAGGCATGTGCCACCATACCTGGCTAATCTTTGTATTTTTTTGTAGAAACAGTTTCACCATGTTGCCCGGGCTGGTACAATCCTTTAGCTTAACTCAGACATTCTTTTCTATTGATCCCAAACTCAACCAATTGTCAACCAGAAAACTGTTAAATCTACCTATAAGCTGGAACCACTTCTTTTGCAACAGGACACAGTTCGAGAAACTGGTCTTGACCCCAACCTTTCTTGACCCCAACAATGTATTTCTTAAATGTATATGAAGTCTCATGTCTCCTTAGAATGTATAAAACCAGGCTGCACCCCCCTTCACCTTGGGCACATGTTCTTAGGACCTTCTGAGGCTATATCATGGGCCACAGTCACTCATATTTGGCTCAGAATAAATCTCTTAAAATATTTTACAGAGTAGTTTGATTATTTTTGTCAATAAGTGCATGAAACTCTAAACATATACATACTTAATACTCACAGTTGTAAAACACGGGAAATTGTACATTTCCTAATTTTAAGATGCTACATACTAACAATTTTTTGAAGTGAAGAAAATATATCACTAACAGAGTAAGTTTTATTTAAAAACTGATTCAAGTGTATAAATTCACAAGACAGAAAAACAGTTGTCATTAATATTTTGGTGCATTATTTTCAGGCATTTCTTTAAGCAAAAATTAGAAATATATGTAAAATTTGCCAACCATGAAATCATAATAGTTATGCTGTTTTTATCTTGGACATTAGTCCTTTTGTCATTTACCTCACTGCTAGTCCTTTTCTGTCCTCATTCCTAGATAACCATACTTTTCTCCATATTTACACAATCATAATCAAACAAAAATGCATAAATAAGGGAAGACTATTATTGCTTGTTTTGTGGGACAGGATCATGGCACAGAGCCATCCTTATATCTTTCTCCTACCATTTAATATATACAGAAAGCAATCCAAGGTGATGGTTCTAATAGATGCTTTATATTCCATGACATATAGTACAATTTATTCAACTATTCACCCATCATCTGTTTCTTGTTCTTACCATCATAAGCAATACTGCAGAAACATCTTCATACAAAGGTATAGCCAGTGGCGTGTTGGAGACAGCTAGTAACAGTTGGAATGAGTATAACTATTAAGTGTTTAGGAATTTTGGAAGTTGGTCGTATACCACAGTGTTGAAAAATAAATTTTATAAACTTGTAAATCAATGATTAAAACCAAAAGTAATAAATAGTCAAAACTCATCACTTCCTATTTTACATTTTACTATTATCTATGCCACTGAATTTATTTTTACTTATATTTCTATAAATTGAAAATACCACATAATAGCATGTTACAACATATCTCTTCCCAAATCTTCATTTAGTGATATCATGTAGAATTGAGTAGTTGTAACAAAGACTATATGGTCTACAAAGCCTAAGATATCTACTATTTGGCCCTTTATAGAAGAAGTTTGCCCATCTCTGATCTAAATTCCCAGAAGCAGTATTGAACTGAATAAGTATAATTTTTACAAAATAATGGCAAATTGCTTTTTTTTTTTTTTTTTTTTTCTTTGAAACGGAGTCGCACTCTTTTTACCCAGGCTAGAGTGTGGTGGCGTGATCTCTGCTTACTATAATCTTCACCTCCTGGGTTCAAGTAATTCTCCTGCGTCAGCCTCCTCAGTAGCTGGGACTATAGGTGCACACCACCATATCCAGCTAATTTCTTTATTTTTAGTAGAGACAGGATTTCACCCATGTTTAACAGGATGGTCTCGATCTCTTGGCCTCGTGATCTGCCTGCCTTGGACTCCCAAAGTGCTGGGATTACAGGCATGAGCCACTGTGCCCAGCCACAAATTGCATTTTTTCAAGGCTAAAACGATTCCCATTCCTATTAGAAGTTTAAAGTGTCCCATTCTTTTAAAAGGTTTTCCAAACTGTTACAAGTAAAATAGTATCTTACTTGACTTAACTTTCATTATCCATACTGGTAGTGATTATGAAAATGGTCATTTGGATTTGCTTTTCTGTTACCTGTCTATATCATTTTGCCATTTGCCATTGTTTTGTTAGTCCTTTTGCTAGCTATTTCTAAAAGCTCTTTGTATATCTTTGCTATATATCTAACATTCCCATTGCAAACATTCCCAAGCCTTCATTAGTATATCAATGCTGTAATATAAAAAATTTTACTAGTCAAATACATCTATCTTTTTTCATTTGGTTCTTGTTTTCTTGTCTGTTTAAAATGCGAATTTGTGTCAGGCTCTAGGTTATACATATATATAGTCACCATGGTTTTCAGCTAGGATTTTTATCATACAAAAAAAAACAGGAATTGTTCAGGGTGGCTCATGCCTGTAATCCCAGTTACTCAAGAGACTAAGGCAGAAGGATCATATGAGCCTAGGAATTCAAGACTGTAGTGTGCTATCATGGCACCACTGATTCCAGCCTAGGCAACAGTGAGACTCCATCTCTAAAAATGAGATAAAATTGTGCTTTTAGGTACTTGATCTATTGGGAATTTGTTTTCTAAGCCACTTTTAAAATTTTCTTTAATATATTCTGTTGAGATAGGGGTCTTGTGCTGTCACTCAGGCTAGAGTACAGTGGTGAGATCATAAGTCCCTGCAGCACTGACTTCCCAGGCTCAAGCAATGCTCCAACCTCAGACTCCCAAATAGCTGGACTATAGGCTCATGCCACCACATCTGGTTATAAAAACTTTTATAGAGATAGAGTTTTGCCATGTTGCCCAGGCTGGTCTCAAACTCCTAGATTTAAGTGATCCTCCTACCTCAGTCTCCCAAAGTGCTGGGATTACCAATGTGAGCCACCACACCTAGACCTAAACCACATCTAAAATAAGTAGTTTACTCCATAATTCTGAAAAAGATCACATTGGTTCAATTTTTTTTTAGGTTATAAAATATTAAATACAAAGATCCATCTATCTGGTCATAAGAAGAAAACATTCCAAGTCATAGAATTCAAATAGACCATTTCCTCTTGAAATAATAAAACAATTTTCAAAAATGACATAAAACAAACTAGGCATTGAAGGAACATATCTCAAACAAATAAGAGCCATTTATGACAAACCAACAGCCAACATTATACTCAAAGGGCAAAAGCTAGAAGTATTCCCCTCAAGAACCAGGGCAAGACTATCTCTCTTCTCAGACAATATGATTTTATACCTAGAAAACCAAATAGTTTGTATGCAAAGTGTCCTATATCTGATAAATAACTTCAGCCAAGCTTCAGGATACAAAAATCAATGTATAAAAATCATTAGCATTTCCAAACACCAATAACATCCAAACTGAGAGTCAAATCAAGAATGCAGCTAGGTACGGTGGCTCATGCCTGTAATCCCAGCACTTTGGGAGGCTGAGATGGGTGGATCACCTGAGGTCAGGAGTTAGAGACTAGTTTGGACAATATGATAAAACCTCGTTTCTACTAAAAATACAAAAATTACCCAGACGTAATGGCAGGCCACTGTAATCCCAGCTACTTGGGAGGCTGAGGCAGGAGAATTGCTTGAACCTGGGGCACAGAAGTTACAATGAGTCAAGTTTGTGCCATTGCACTCTGGCCTGGGCAAGAGAGCAAGACTCTGGCTCAGACAAACAAACAAAAAATCAAGAATGCAATCCCATTCACAATAGCCACAAAAAGAATTAAAAACCTAGGAATACAGCTAACCAGAAAGGTAAAAGATGAGAATTACAATGAGAATTACAAAACACTGCTGAAAGAAATCCCAGATGTCCCAAACATATGAAAAAAAATTCCGGGGGAGGACCCAAGATGGCCGACTAGGAACAGCTCAGGATTACAGCTCTCAGTGAAAGCACAAAGGGTGAGTGGATGCTGCATTTCCAGACTGATTTCTACTGCCCACAGACCAGGAGATTCCCAGGCGGAGGAGCCCCATGGGTCGCCAGCGCAGCTGTTTCGGCCAGCATGGCTGTTTCGGCTGGCGCGGCTGGTATGCCTGCTTTGCTCTGCTGGTGCCCTGGCAGGGTGGTTCTCCGTACAAAATACACTGGTCCGGGTGCCCTTTTAGCTGGCAATTGGAGCCCCAGGAAAGCAGATCGCCCATTCATATGATTTAAAAGGGAACTGAAAACTAGGGAGCCAGGCCAGGAGATTCCTGGGCAAAAAAACTGCCACGAATCTCAGTGCCACTGTTTCAGCCAGCTCAGTGAGTCACCGCAGGGGAAATCACACAGATCCCGGCGCCTTTCAACAGGCAACTTGAACACCTGGGAGAGAGTCGACCTTTCAACTAAAAAAAACAAAAAGACTCTGAGTCAGGGAGTCAGGTGATTAGGCTCAGTGGGTCCCACCACCACACACACACACACACACACACACACACACACACACACACACACGAAAACAGCAATTGAAAACACTCTGAGTTGAGAGTTTCACAGCAAGCACAGCTGAACCCGGGAGGGTCCAGCTCTGTGGGGAAGGGGCATCTGCCAATACTGAGACACTCCACCACTACAGAGGTAGTCCGTCATCGCTGAGGCAGCCTGCCATTACCGAGGCAACCCGATATTGCCAAGGCAACCTGCCATTACAGAGAGAGTCCACCATTACAGGGCCACCATTGCCAAAGCAGTTCTAACTACACCCATATAAACAGGACTGCAGGGAAGATCACATGGCAGGTGGGCGGAGCCCACAGCAGCTCAGCAAAGCCTCTGCAGGCAGAAACTGACTAGGCTGCCTCCTTGCTGGGCAGGGCAGCCCTGAAAAAAAAAGGCAGCAGCACAATGGAAACTCATAAATAAAGCTCTAACTCCCTGGGACAGAGCACCTGGGGAAAAAAATAAAAAAGAGTTTATGAGTTCCGCTGCAGCAAACCTAAACGTACCTGCCCAGCAACTCTGAATGAACAATGGAGCTCAAAGCTCAGCACTTGAGCTCCAATAAAGGACAGACTGTGTCCTCAAGCAGCTCCCTGACCCCCATATACCAAAGAGTCACCTCATAAAGGAGAGAACAGACTGATATTTGGCAGGTATCCTTCTGGGACAAAGATAGGAGAAGAAGAAACTGGTAGCAACCCTTACTGTTCTGCAGCTGCTGCAGGTGATCCCCAGGCAAGCAGAGTCTGGAGTGGACCTCAGCAGTCCTAGAGCAGAGGGGCCAGATTGTTAGAAGGAAAACTAAGAAACAGAAATAACTTCATGATCCACAAACTGGAATTTAACTCAGAGACCTAATCTGAAAGTCAGCAACTACAAAGACGACAGGTGGATAAATCCACAAAGATGGGAAGAAACCAGCACAGAAAGGATGAAAACACCCGCAACCAGAACACCTCTCCTACTACAAGGGATCACAACTCCTCACCAGCAAGGGAACGAGGCTGGATGGAGAATGAGTGTGATGAAACGACAGAATCAGACTTCAGAAGGTGGGTAATAAGAAACTTCTGTGAGCTAAAACAACATGATCTAACCCAGGCATCCCCAAACTATGGCCCGCGGGCCACATGCAGCCCCCTGAGGCCATTTATCCAGCCCCTCGCCACACTTCAGGAAGGCGCACCTCTTTCATTGGTGGTCAGTGAGAGGAGCACAACATGTGGCGGCCCTCCAATGGTCTGAGGGACAGTGAACTGGACCCCTGTGTAAAAAGCTTGGGGACGCCTGATCTAACCCAATGCAAAGAAACTAAGAACCCTGAAAAAAGATTTGATGAAATGCTAACGAAAATGGACAACTTAGAAAGGAATATAAGTGAATTGACGGAGCTGAAAAACAACTCCAGATGGATTAAAGACTTAAACGTAACACCTAACAGCATAAAAACCCTAGAAGAAAATCTAGGCAAAACCATTTAGGACATAGGTGTAGGCAAGGACTTCATGACCAAAACACCAAAAGCATTGGCAACAAAAGCCAAAATAGACAAATGGGACCTAATCAAACTCCACAGCTTCTGCACGGCAAAAGAAACAGTCATTAGAGTGAATCGGCAACCAAAAGAATGGGAAAAAATTTTTGCAGTCTATCCATCTGACAAAGGGCTGATACCCAGAATTTACAAAGAACTTAAACAGATTTACAAAAAAAAAAAAAAAAAAAAAAAACAAGCCCATTCAAAAGTGGGTGAAGGATATGAACAGACACTTTACAAAAGAAGACATACATGACGCCAACAAACATATGAAAAAATGCTCATCATCACTAGTCATTAGAGAAATGCCAATCAAAACCACATTGAGATACCATCTCACGCCAGTTAGAATGGTGATCATTAAAAAAATCTAGAGACAACAGATGCTGGAGAGGATGTGGAGAAATAAGAACACTTTCACACTGTTGGTAGGAGTGTAAATTAGTTCGACCATTATGGAAGACAGTGTGGCGATTCCTTAAGGACCTAGAAATAGAAATTCCATTTGACCCAGCAATCCCATTACTGGGTATATATCCAAAGGAGTTTAAATCGTTCTACTATAAGGACACATGCACACGAATGTTCATTGCCGCACTGTTTACAACAGCAAATACCTGGAAGCAAACCAAATGCCCATCGATGACAGACTGGACAGGGAAAATGTGGCACATGTACACCATGGAATATTATGCAGCCATCAAAAATGATGAGTTTGTGTCCTTCGTAGGGACATGGATGAACCTGGAAACCATCATTCTCAGCAAACTGACACAAGAGCAGAAAATCAAACACCGCATGTTCTCACTCATAGGTGGGTATTGAACAATGAGAACACATGGACACAGGGAGGGGAGCACTACACACTGGGGTCTGTTGGGGGGAAATAGGGGTGGGACAGTGGGGGGTGGGGAGTTGGGGAGAGATAACATGGGGAGAAATGCCAGATATAGGTGAAGTGGAAGAAGGCAGAAAATCACACTGCCATGTGTGTACCTAGGCAACAATCTTGCATGTTCTTCACATGTACCCCAAAACCTAAAATGCAATTAAAAAAAGAATATATATATATGTGTGTGTGTGTATATATATATGAGAGAAATATATATATATATATATGAGAGAAATATATATATATATGAGAGAATCATTTTGCTTTGGGGAAAAGGCTCATTGCCAAGTCATATCTGTTTTTATCTTTTTCTCTCTTGGTCCATTTTAAAAATCATACCTTTTCTCTCTATCATGGTTATGAAATATGCTCTGGTAGAAAGGTTGAAGAGAATGGTAAAAATATCGTTACATCTTTACTGACAAATTTCATTCACTGATGCTTCCCTGTCTCCAATTAAAATGGATAACTATGAGTTACCTGTACTAGTATGTACTCTCACCAAAATGGCTTCCAATCTAATTTGTACTTTCATACATTTTGGTCATCAAAATAAAGACATATCTCAGAGTAAAAAAAAAAAGAAAAAACATTCCATGCTCATGGAAAGGAGACTTAATAGCATTAAAACAGCCATACTGATGGCTGGGTATGGTGGCTTATGCCTGTAATCCCAGCACTTTGGGAGGCCGAGGTGGGCAGATTATGAGGTCAGGAGATCAAGACTATCCTGACTAACACAGTGAAACCTCATCTCTACTAAAAGTACAAAAAATTAGCCAGGGGTGGTGGCACACGCCTATAGTCTCAGCTACTCGGGAGACTGAGGCAAGAGAATTGCTTGAACCCAGGAGGTAGAGGTTGCAGTGAGCTAAGATTGCACCACTGCACTTCAGCCTGGGCAATGGAGTGAGACTCCCTCTCAAATAAAATAAATAAATAAAAATAACAGCCATACTGCCCAAAGCAATTTACAAATTAAATGATACTCCTATCAAACTACCAATGACATTTTACACAGAATTAGAAAAAAAAAATTTTTAATTCATATGGAACTGATGAAGAGCCTGAATAGCCAAAGCAATCCTAAGAAAAGAACAAAGCTCAAGGCATCACACTACCTGAATTCAATACACCACAAGGCAGCTATGGTAGCCAAAACAACATGGTATTGGTATAAGAACAGACAGACCAATGGAACAGGCTAGAGAACCCAGAAGTAAAGCTGCATACCTACAACCAACTGATCTTTGACAAAATTGAAGAAAACAAGCATTGGGGAAAGGACTCCCTATTCAATAAATAGTACTGGAATAATTGGCTAGCTATATGTGGAAGATTGAAACTGGATCCCTTTCTTTTACCATGTATAAAAATCAACTCACAGTGGATTAAAGACTTAAATGTAAAACCTAAAACCTTAAAACCCCTAGAAGAAAAACCAGGAAATGTCATTCTGGACATAGGCCATGGCAAAGATTTCTAACAAAGAATCCAAATGCAATTGCAATGAAAACAAAAATGGTCAATTGGAACCTAATTAAACTAAAGAGCTTCGACACAGCAAAAGAAACTATCAATAGAGCAAACAGACAACCTAGATAATGGGAAAAAATATTTGCAAACTGTGCATCCAACAAAGGTCTAATATCCAGAATCTATAGGCAATTTAAACAAATTAATAAACAAAAACTAAACAACCCTATTAAAAAATGGGCAAAGGACATTAACAGATACTTCTCCAAAGAAGATGTACATGTAGCCAACAAGCATATGAATAAATGCTCAACCTAACAAATTATTAGAGAACTGCAATTCAGAACCACAGTGAGATACCTCACACCAGTGAGAGTGGCTATTATCAAACAGTCAAACAAATAACAGATGCTGGCAAAGCCACAGAAAAAAAGGGAAGATTTATACACTGCTGGTGGGAATATAAATTATTTCAGTTACTCTGGAAAAAGAGTTTGGAGATTTCTCAAAGAACTTAGAACATAACTATCATTCGATCCAGCAACCCCATTTCCGGGTATATACTCAAAGGAATATAAATCATTCTATCACAAAGACACACACAGGTGTATATTCAATGCAGCACTGTTCACAATAGCAGTGTCATAGAATCAACCCAGGAGCCCACCTATGTTGGATTCATTAAAAAGTTGGTACCTATATGCCATGAAATACTATGTAGCCATAAAAAAAAAAAAAAAAAAAAAAAAAAAAGAAAAGAAATCATGTCCTTTGCAACAACATGGATGAAGCTGGAGGCTGTTATTCTAAGCAAATTAATGCAAAGACAGAAAACTAAATACCATATATGCTTTTTATAAGTGGAAGTTAAACACTGAATACATGTAGACACAAAGAAGGGAACCATAAACACGGAGACCTCTTTGAGGGTGGAAGGGTAGGAGGAGGGTGAAAATGAAAAACTACCTGTTGGGTACTATGCTCCTTACTAGGGTGATGAAATAACCTCTATACCAAACCCCTGCAACACAAATTTACCCCATGTAACAATATGCATATGTACTCCATCAACCTAAAATAAAAGTTAGAAAGAAAAAATATATGTATAAAAATTCTAGTATCTACTAATGTAACATTTGGCCTATACATGTTTTCTCATATATTTTAAGGCATGATTAATAGCTTAAGGCACAATTTCAAACCTATCGCAGACATATGATGTTTACAAATACTTTAGATAATAAAGCTTTATGGATAGTTATATTAATGTCTGCAAAAATCTTCACTGCCTGAAGCACCATTCTGATTTTAAAAAACATTTTATATAGCACTCCCTACTGGAAACTGACACTGGAAGTTAAGAATATTATACAAACAACACACTTTCAGATTTCTTTGGGTTTTGGGTTCTAGCATAAAAATATACAAAATCTGTGAAAATAGAATCTCACCCCAGGGAAGGTATCAATCAGTGTCTACCACTAATGGTAGACATTTTTTTTTCCATTTTGTTTTTGTATAAAGGCTTTTATCCTGTAAGGAGAAAAAACCCTGGACATAATAAAGGTCTGTTTTCTACAAAAACAATGTCTAATTCTGGGTGGACTGATCTCTTCTCAACAGCCTAGGGCAGGGCTGGTCCTTCCTCCGCCTGTGTCCACAGGGCCTAGGACACTGCACACACCAGGACAGGATTTGGCTGAATTTAAACCCACTACCCACCAAGGGAACTTGGGGACATTTAATGGTTGAGGGCCATGCCAGACGATCACTGCGGAGAACCACCTCTTTTCCTTACTGTAGTTTAAGTATGATAATTGGGCTTTGCTATGACTTACTGGACAAACCAGTAAGAAAAGCTAATCTTCAGGCTTCAACATGTTTTGACATGCAAACAAGAAGTTTTGCCAGGGGTTAATAAAGGTTATGAGTTCCAAATTCCTAGGCAAATATGGATTTGCTGGGAAGCCCCCTGGAGGGGAGGCTGAGAGGGCTGACCAGGTGGGCCTGGGGCACTGGGGCACTGAAATCATCATTTCATTAATGATTCTCTAATTTTGGGAACTGAGCAAGTTGAAGTTCACCAGTTCCAATGTTTCCAACTTTAGACTCTTCTCCTTCCTTAGCTAATGTTGATCAGATAATTTTCTAGATATGGGGCATGTAAAGAGTACTAAGTTTTAAGAGTCAGGAGCAAATCTCTGAAAGCATGAGGAAAACAATTTTTGAAGACTGCAGTGCAGAGGTTGACAAACTAAGAAGAAAGTATGTGCAAAGAAGCAGTGAATAATCCAAATCCCTGGGCTAAGATGTTCCCCAAAAAGATAATCAAGAACTAAGCACAATCTGAAGATCTTTTATCATAGAGGGTAAAAGGATCCCACAGTTCCATGAGGTTTTGTATATTCCCGGTACTCACACAGGCACAGAGGAGGGTAAGGAGGGCAGGTAGGTTGCAGACAGGGTAAGCATGGGAGAGCAGAGGAATGAGACTTGTACATGAACATACAATCTATCAGCAAACCACATCTGTGGCTTATTAGCAAATTATTAGGACATTAATATTTGAGCTGCTGAGACAGCAAGCATCCCCAAAGAACAAGAGTACATACATTTGTCCTATGACTCATCTATATAAGATATAATATATTTTCCAGCAATTTTGAAATTTAAATTACATCATCTTCAGGCAATAATTTCTTCCTACAATTCCCATTTACTCCTTCAATGATACAAACCAGAGAAAGGACAAGTCTCTTCAATATATTCTCAATTTTGTATCCTTAATGCTGGCACATAGGAGGTTCTCAGTAAATAATTATGGACTGAATTGAGTGATCTACATGATATGGGAGGCCTTCTTTAATTCCTACAGCAGAGTTAATTGTTCTGTCTTCTGCATCCTTAATCACCGTGCTTATTTATCAAAAGTGAACACAATACATTTTATTTTCACCACTTGATTAATGTGTTATTTTCCATACTACTTTGGAAGACGATCAATGACAGGAACAATATCTAGTATATGGTAGGAGACAGTAAATGTTTAGTAGGAAGGAAGAAAAAGTAGAGAAGCTGATGAAAATACATTTCAGGAAACTTTATTTTTCCTTTTACTACTTTTTTTTTTTAATCTTGTGTCAACCACTGACTTTCAATGAAAAGTGGTGCAAGATCAGGCATAGTGGCTCAAGCCTGTAATCCCAGCACTTTGGGAGGCCAAGGAAGGAGGATCATCTGAACCCAGGAGCTCCAGATCAGCCTTGGCAATGTGGTGAAACTCCACCTCTACAAAAAATTTTAAAAATTAGCCTGGTGTGCTGGTATTACACCTATAGTCCCAGCTACTCAGGAGGCTGAGGTGGGAGGATCTCTTGAGCCCAAGAGGCAGAGGTTGCAGTGAGCAGAGATTACGCACCTGAACTCCAGCCTGGAGACAGAGTGAGACTCTATCTCTAAATAAATAAATAAATACAAACTAACCAAAGAAAGCAGTGAAGGAATTGCTCTGCTAGGTATGAAACCCTGACCCGGAAGCAGTGTTTCAGGAAACTTTTGATGACCAGTTTGCAAATTTATTCTCACAGGCTACCCTTTCTCCTGCTACTGTCCAACCCACATTCTCTGATTTAATGATGTAGTTCCACCTCCTCAGCAAATTTCCATGATTAGACAAGTTGAAAAATTTGTCTTCCTCACTTTAGAAGGGATGCATCTTAACTTCTATAGTTAAAACGATTTGAATACACTATACATAGATGCAGCACTGTAAGCATCTTCAAGATGATTGATACCTCCTTGAGAACAAAATAAAATTTAAACCATGATTTATTTTCTGCACAGTTCCACCATGCACAGAAATTTAAAACATTAAGGAATAAATATCCCCTCAATAGAGGAATAAATAAATAAATGATGACACCTTCATTCAATGAAGTATCTTAAAACAGTTTAGGGAAGAAGGTAGCTCAATTTGTATTATGAAAGACTAAATAAACAACAGTGTGGAAGAGTAATGTTATAGAACAAAACATGTTTAGCATGATCTTAGGTATTGCAAAGCTAAGCAACAATAACTATATGCGTATAAGGTTTGAAATGTATATGCATATACAGATAACTAAGTACTTTAAAATGCCTAGAAGGATACACACCACATTGTTAAAAATGATTACCACTAGGGAAAGGAGTGCGATTTTTACTCTTTATAGTCCTGATTGTAAAAATATTATATGAAATTACATGCATTTACTACTTGTGCAATTTTTTAAATGGAAACAGGAAACTTGAATGCCTAACTACTTAGGCATTGCATAAGACAGTTTATATATATTATTCCATTTCTTCATCCTGACAAAGCTGTGAGACTGGTAACACAGCTTTGTCATACCAAATGGAAGCACAGAGAAGTTATTAAATGGCAGTCTGAATTTGAAAACAGGGCTCTGTGAAGACAAACTGTATATGTGCCCTTTTCCTTACATCATAAAACCTCATAAAAAAAATGCTTCACTGAGAAGTGTTGAGCCCTTGATCCTTGCTTTCATTTTCTGCTTTAAACAAGAGATTGCTCCAAAATTATTTGTATATGTATACATACATATATATATATACTTTTACTTAACAACTCCTATTTATTACATTTCATTTGAACCCTCAAGATTTCAAGTCTACATTTCTCCATGATGGCTAGAAAGATGGGTAAGAAACATATTTCACAAGTAAGGTATGAAATGGCAAATATGAAATAACACAACTTCATAAAAAGGAAGTAAAATTTGCCTATTCAACTTATCCAAATAAGATGTGAAAAGGCCATTCCACCATTCCCATTTTATTTTTAATAAAAAGTTATTAAGTTCTTCCAGTGACCTTTAGAGAAGGAGCATGGCCTATAAAATCTATTTAAGGATATTAAACCTGGTTGACGTTTCATGAGTTGACCTTATGAATAGCAATCACTCAATTAGATATTTCATTTTCCTTTCTTATTTATAGTACCTTGCCATAATATACTATGATTCTGTACGATTTCCGTGAGGTCAGAGCTGTATTCCAACAATTCTAATCTTTCTAAAATGTTTTTGGAACTCCTTTTTAGGAAACAAGTGCATTGAGAAGTGGTTATTTATTGTTCTCAATGGCAATTGTTTTATTCTGCCATTGAGAACAATAAATAACCACTGAAGTTACTGAAGTAACCCCAGTGCCAACAGTGCCTGGCACATAGTGAATGCTTAATAAGTATTTACTGAACAAAATGAAATCACTATACTCTGATGTCTAAGCCTTGCCGAAAGTTACCGTGACTCAGCCACAATGAACAAGGTGATCAATCAGGGCAGATGAAGTGAAGTAAGACTCACTCACCAATAACCTTAACTGTAACTATAAAGTAGTTCAGTTGTTCTCTTCTGCTGGGTGTGTTCTATTTTATACTCTTATGTTCTATTATTCTATTGCTTATAAAGGGAGATGTGAATGAAATAAAAAGAGATTATTAGAAAACGATTTGAGCAATGACAGCACCAGCAGAATAAATGTATGCAGCCTTACAAGTGGATCACTTTATAGAGAATAATACTAATCTGAACATATAATAAGATTTCTCAAGAGAAACTCAGGGTCATTATTTCATACTTATACTACAAGTAAAAATTTTAAATTTCAAACGTGTAAGGCTTAAATGTCAGAGTTTTAGTTCATTATATTAACTGAATTATAAGGAGGGGAAAAGAACGTCACTATACACTACTCTAAATCTTTAAAGAAAGAGCCGGGTGTGGTGGCACATGCCTGTAATCCCAGTACTTTTAGAGGCCTAGGCAAGTGGAGCACCTAAGGTCAGCAGTTTGAGACCAGAACATGGTGAAACCCCATCTCTAAAAATGCAAAATTTAGCTGGGAATGGTGGCGGGCACCTGTATTCCCAGCTACTCAGAAGGCTGAGGCATGAGAATCACTTGAACCCAAGAGGTGGAGGTTGTAGTGAGCTAAGATTGTGTCACTGCACTCCAGCCAAGGTAACAGAGTAAGACTCCCTCTTAAAAAAAAAAAAAAAAAAAAAAAAAAAAAGGTTAAACCCAGTCTGTGCCTGTAGTCCCAGCTACTCCGGAGGCTAAGGCAGGAGAATCGCTTGAACCCGGGAGGCAGAGGTTGCAGTGAGCCGAAATCATGCCACTGTACTCCAACCTGGGCAACAGAGTAAGACTCCGTCTAAAAAAAAAAAGAAAGAAAGAAAGAAAAGAAAAAGAAAGAAAATATTTAATAGGCCAGACGTGGTGGTTCACATCTGTAATCCCAGTACTTTGGGAGGCCCAGATGGGCAAGCCATTTGAACCCAGGATCTCAAAACTAGCCTGGTTAAGATGGCGAAACCCCATCTCTCCTAAAAATACAAAATTTAGTACAGCATGGTGGTGGGTGCCTCTAATCCCAGCTACGTGGGAACCCGAGGTGTGAGAATCGCTTGAGCCTGGGAGGCAAAGGTTGCAGTGAGCAAAGATCACTGCACTGTAGCCTGGGTGATAATGTCACACCCTGTCCCCCCAAAAAAAGTATTGAATTTTATTATGTCTTCTGTTATTATAGTGATAAAGATGTGATAATAGGTATTTTATTGTGTCATACATTATTCTATACAAGTCCTACAGAAATAATACTTTCAAGTTATTCAGCATTTTGAAAAATAGACCCAAACCATTTCCATTTTTCATTTGCAGTTTGATGAAGCCTGTTCTATATTCTTGTCTTGGCAAAATTCAGCAGTACATTTAATATGAATGTTATTAGTACAATTAGAAATTGCACAGATATAATCTGTATAATTAAAACGAATATGGGAAGTCTTGAATGTTAGCAGAAAAAAATCACAATAAACTATAAATTAGCAAAGTAAGCTGACTGTAAATAAAAACAAGAATAAAACTAGACATAATTCTGAAGGACAGTATCATTTGTAGGTAATGAATGCTAGTTAATTTTCTTCCAGCTGAAAGGCAGTGAAGTTTCATTCATTGGCTAAGTGAAACAGGGCAGAGATGGCATTACCCTTTTCTACATTATACTTAACATACAACCCTTAGACTTCAGTGATTTGTTCTAATGCTGTCCTGAGAATCTGTGTGAGGAAGTGCCTTGCAAAGACCTACCTATAATATAATAAGTAACTGACCAAACTTTTCATATGGAATCTAAGTCACATTTTTCACAAGCCAACTTTCATTCTTTAGTGAATAAGGTTAAACCCAATGTTAAATCAAGTAAAAGAGAGGTCTGTCATCGCCTACCCCAGGCCCTCAGAGTATCAACAAACTCCGGGAAGGGAGACCGTCTTCATAGCTAAAAGATCGTGGAAACAACAAGGGTTTTGAAAACAGGAAGAACTGGACTGCAATCACAGCTATATCAGTTTACAAATTTCAAGACCTGGGCTCTTTCTCAGCTAGGTCTTCTCATCTGAAAAGTGGAGAAAATTAGATAACCTCACAAGGTTGTTGCGAGGCTTAAGTGCAATATTTTAAGTAAAGCAATACACAGTGCATATTAAATACAAATTGTTTTCTCTTCCTTGCCTTAAATTTTGTCATCTACTTCAGCACTTAGGACAGGACTGAGTTACAAAGTAGGAAAACAAGGAATTCTGGATTAATTGGCTTTGTCAGGTTAATGTCAGAATCCTCTTGAACAGTGCAAAAATGGATGGTCCACATAGTGATTTTTTAAATCAGCAAATTAAATAATCGGTAATTTTTAAACAGAGAAAGACAACCAAGTGAAACAAATGTGATGTTAAAGCAGCTTTGAGCTGCTACAGGTAATTTAGTGATTATGAGCAGGAGCCCCAGAAAACCAGGATTACCACTTTTTCTAACCATGCCAGAGGGAAGAGCATTAATCATGTTAGATGAGGGATAAAAGCTCCAATAAAACACGACCCTGTGCTACACAGGAGTGATGCTAATAAGTCTTCAAGAAAAATTTTATAACCAAAAATGATTATTTCTGAAGCATAACTATTCAGAGCTAATCTTAATTTCACCAAAAGTCACTAACAGCAATCATGTCTAAGTAGAGCCAGCTGTCAAACATCCCAGAAAAGCAAGCTGTCTCTGTGGGAGACAAAGCAAACTCAAGACCCTTGGGAGTGAAATCAAGTATTTCACAGACAAGTATAGAATGGGTATGAAGCTGTCATACCTACATTATAATGAAGATGTCAAAATGTAAATTAATCTACTTTCTAATAAATACATTTAAAATTACAGAACTGGAAAGCTATAATAGGCATTCTTTAAGTTCTAATTCAACATGCAATATGCTACTCAGACCATCTAGTTTGGCTTAAAATTTTTCATGTCTATTCTAAGTGTAGCTTAACTTACTGTATTTTTATGGACTATTAGTTTTTTTATGAATACAAAACTGAAAGAATGTGACTATGGGTGAACACTATGCCTATTAAAATTCTGCTGTACTTTAATTTGCATTATAATTTAGTTATAAGGATTTTATTATAGCAAAAAGTTGAAATGAAAACTGGAGTTTTGACAATGGATATTTAAGGTACTGAGCTTATACTACAGCAAATGAAACTAAACTACTTCTGTAACATGAAACTATAATGGAAATCAGCCTTGAACTTGTCAGTTTTTTGAAACTAAATTACTTCTGTAACATGAAACTACAATGGAAATCAGCCTTGAACTTGTCATTTTTTTGGTAGTTAGTTTAAAGACTGCTTGCTCTTTCCTCTACTTTTCAAAGAAAATCGTATTATATTACTTGAAGCACCTACCCCTATTTTTATGGCCATTCTATAATACTGTTGAATCTGACAATAATACCTAGGGAAAAAAGAACTTCTAAAGCCAATGTTTAATAGTATTATTCTCCTTTAAATGATAAGCTGCATGAAATATGAAAGAAGCAGGAAGGAACCGAATCTCACCACCACCAGCAAGAGCCTCCACAAAGGCCTTTGAGCAATTAGCACATCAGTTTCTTAAAGATACACTTGCAGAAAAATAAACTGAACTCAGGGGAAATCAGCTTAACTTCCAGTGCTAACCAGTTATACCTCTCATTTCCATTCAATTGGTTAGGCAACCCTCTGAAAATGGAGGCAGTCATTACATCCCAAAGTAGAGCTCCCTACTGAAAGGAGGACTACATGATCCCCAGGACACAGAAGAGATCACCAATTACTGTAATCATGTATGATAAACAGATGAGACAGGAGATGTACATATATACCCATTTCCGAGAGCAGTGGTTGGAAATTTTAATGTATCTAGCAATGTACAGCAAACATGGAGGCCCTGAAATGGGCTCAGATGAGTAAAAGGATCTAGGCCAGGTAAATCCAGGCTGAAAGTCACAATCTGGAGTAGACCAGCAAACTGACAGAAGCAGAGTGCCATACCAGTGAAAGGAAGCTGCAGAAACAGCCATGGATCATGTGCAGGAACTGTGGGGTTATGCCTGAAGGGAATCGGGGATGTAGATAATGACATATTAATTTAAAGACTAAGTTCAATTTGGGAACATGAGGATGCTTAATTCAGAGCCCAAGATCTGCAATCTAAATTCGAAGACAGAGAAGAGTCGAGGATGTTACAAAGGACTGCTGCTCAACAAATATGAGGCTATAGATAAGACTTCTGCCCCTCAAAGTGCAGGCCATCCAAAAGCAGCAAAAGCCTCACCTGGGAGCTTGTTAGAATGGCAGTGTCTCAAGTCCTATCCCAGACCTGCTGAATCAGATCTGCATTTAAGTAGATCCAGGGCTCTACAGTGGTAGCGCTGCTATCTTATTAAAAAAAAAAATGAGAGAGAAGAGGGTAGGGAAGAAGAGAGGGTGTGGGATGTTGAAGTTAACAGAGATCAAAATTAGATAGCAGCTTTGTTTTCTTAGGAAAATCCAACTGTACAATCCCTAGAAAGTAAGACCATGAACCAACTGAATCAGCTTAAATATCAAAACTAACATCTTATTCATCAAGGCTTCCTTTATGATCTTTGCATCACCATATTGACAAATCCAAAGCTATCATCTCATCAACTCAACTCTGCACAATCACAATCAGTTCTCCGTCTTGCAAGATCTACCTTGAAATCACCCAGCCTCGGCCCTGAAATCCTATACGTACTTTCTCCTAACTCCCCTGACAGTCAACGATTGAGTGTCATGATATTTTGAAGCAGAAAAAAATATTAACTATTACCTGGTCTAAGTCCCTTATTTCATGGAAGAAATTCATAACTTGCTCAAGGATGCAGAGCTTGTTAAGAGCAAAACCAACACCAAAACCAAGATCTCCAGACTCTATTCAGGAATCTGCTATTTTCAAAATACATTCATTATTTTGGTATGTTTGTTCTGGACAAGGACATTGCTTTAAGCGACTGTAATTCACTAGTGTACCCAGAACACCATGCTTAGTAAGTGCTGTCAATATGCAACACGCTAGAATGAATACAAACACATAAATTTAATTTTAACCAAAGAGCCCAAAAAGGTTAAGAAGAATATCATTATAGTATTATTATCTGCATCCTAATAAGAACTAATAATATTAGAGCATTTACCACACCCAAAGTACTGTGTTGAGAGCTTTATATGTATGATTTCATTTAATCCTCACAAAACTCTTCTAATAATAAGGGTACTATTATTCCCATTCTAAAGATTTTTTTTAAATGAGGTTTAGTAACTTAATCAAGATCACACTGCTAGCAAGCAGAAGACCTAGGATTTAAACACTGAAATACGATTTGTTTCTTTTTCTCGAGCAAAGCAAAAAAAAAAGAAAGAAAGAAAAGAAAAATAAGAATACAGTCATCCTTTCAGGTCTTCTCTTAAAAATTTTATTCCTTGTTATGAAAATAATACACATTTGCAGCAATATATAACCTGGTTCCAAGGTAATATTTAAATTAGAAATACTGCTTTAATGACAATTTTCCCCAAAATATGAAGAGGTTTCTAAGCAATTCTGGTATTGATCGATGCACTCTGTCCATGTCAGCCATGTAAATGAACAATTCCAGTTGTCATATTACCTGACATATCTGTCCTTTACCTAGATTTCACTTCTTTCTATTTCCATTTCAATTAGAAGACAGCTACAGTTCACAAGAATAAAAAGAACTTTCATCCTGTAAATTAAATACATAATTGCTAGACTCTGCTCTAAAGAGGTGTAAGGTAAAAACAGATTTTTTCTCTAGTACATTATTTAGCATTATGTTTAAGACTTTTCCAGAAATAGATATTATATCACTTCTTATTCTGAAGCTTAGTCTAGATGGCAAGACTTAGGAAGCTTACTTTTCTCTATTTTATTTAACAGTATACCATTTTACTCTTTCTTTACCATATTCCTGAAATTTAAATGGTAAGTTCAAATTCCTCAGTATCTTAGGTAAAGTTTACACTGTGACATACCAGGCCTATTAAATAGAACTGACCCATCCTATGCATGAAGGAATAAAAGTGCTACTGATGATTTACATTTGGATTTCAATGTAGATGAATAATCTATGTGATTTCTTCCATTTTTCCTTCAGGGAAAGAAAAAATCAGTACACAGGAATAGCTCAAAGTTTGTATACAAGGGGCAAAAGCAGTTGCAGCCATGCTTGGCCTTGGAGATGCTGGACACAGTTTAACAGGAAAATCAAAAGTGCATTCACCAAGTCATAAGGCTATTAAAAACCTAGGTCACTATTTTGTTTTATTTATTACATTTATTTTATGAGTCTGAATTTTGAACCTTTTTGGACTTGACCAGTAGAGGATTTTTTTTTTTTTTTTTTACTATTAAAATATGTTCTTATTCAAAACTTACAGGAAAATAAATAAACCAAATTCTATTCACCAAGTAAAAAGTTTAAATTATTAGACAATATATAGTGCTGGAAAGTTCATTCTGAACCAAAATTGTACTAATTCTTCTAACATGATTAATTAATTCATTCAACTTGTATTCTTCTTCAACACTGAGTCCCCAGCATCAAGCCTTGTATCAGGAGGCTATACACAGCTGCAACAGATCTTGTCCCTAACCTGAAAGATTTCATAGCCTAGTAAAGAAAAAAGATGCATAATTATCTAATAGTGATGCAGTGACATCAGAGCCAAAAGAAGCATGTATAAAATGCCATGGGAACCAGTAGAGCAATTAATTGAAACCTGAAATGCAGAGAAGGGAGTTGTCAGAAAACATGTAAAAACAAGAGATCACTGGAGCAGAATAAAAGATTATGGAGTGCACCAAGCTTATAGAGAAAGGCTATTTAATACAGAAGGAACTTCATGATAAAGGTGCAGAAGCCAGAAAGACAGTCACTCATCTTGGCGCTGCAGGTATATTAATAACACTGCAACAGAGAATGTAAGACGGACAGGAGGCTGGACAGGTATCCAGAAGTCTAATAGGGAGGATGCTGAACAGCAGTTTCCAGGTTTGCATTTTATGCTTTAGATACTGAAGAGCCACTGCGGCATCATATGATCCAAACTCTAGAAGATATATCTGTTGGCAAAGCAAAGGACTGCTAGACAAGGGAGTAAGCCCTAGGCATAAAGGTCTAGTTTGGGTCAAAAAAATCATTCAAGTCCCTTGAATTAACAGAGTCACAGCAGTATTGCACAAAGGAGGAAATATTCAAGAAATATTCAAAACGTAGAATTTAAAAACCTAAGAAGGACTTATATTTGGTATAGGTCTTAGCTATCCTTGAGATCATTGAGCAAATGATTATTATCAAAGCTAAACAAAGTGAGTATAACAAATTAATTGAGCTTCATTATGTATTTCCACATACAAAAAAAAAGATAACATAACCAAACAAGAGAATCTCTGAATGGGTAGAGAGAAATTCATATAAAAAGATTCCACAAAACAAAAATAATTTCCCTCAGAAATACATAAGAAAACATGCTTGTATTTTAAACACCTCTACATTAAAGATATTTAACATGGAAACTACTCTATCAGTAGACTACATAAAATCTGCTTAACACAAATGAAAGTTAAGGCCTTACATTTTAAAATCAAGGCTAACTCATATAATCCCAGCACTTTGGGAGGCTAAGGGAGGATTGCTTGAGGACAGGAGCTTGAGACTAGCCTGGGAATCACAGCAAGACCCTATCTCAAAAAAAGAAAAAAAAAAAATTAGCTTGGCATGGTGGTACATGCCTGTAGTCTCAGCTACTCAGGAGGCTGAGGCAAGAAGATCACTTGAGCCCAGGAGTTCAAGGCTGCAATGAGCTATGATTGCACGACTACATTCCAGCCCGGGAGACAGAGGAAGATTCTGACTCTAAAAATAAAATAAACACGTTTATAAAAGCCACACTTGAAAGGAGCTCAATTTGAACAGGAAAACTCTCAAAGCAGGAAGAACATCAATAGACATGATTCACTCTTTATCAATGCTTACCATATTACCAAATAAAGTTGTTTAATTAATATATTTTAAGTGTTATTTGCAAGCATGGGAGTTTGCTAAAGAGTAATGTCACCAAATGGGGCATGGTTCTATTTCCACATTTAGCAAAGCCTTACGATACACAGTGCATTTTCTCTAGAGTTCCATCCAGGTTTCTCACTAGAAATTTCCAGATGAAGTCCCCTAATCAAATCTATAGCATCAAACTGCCAAAGCCTAAGAGTGATCCCCACTTTGGAATCATTTAGCCACAAATACTCTGTTATTCAAAACTTATTAAATATATTGTTTTTGCTTAAAGAGAGAGGAAATAGTAAGGCTGCCTCTATTAAGACATCCAGATCTATGGTCAAGTTTCAGAGACAGGGAAAAAAAGAAAAAGCATGCTACAGCTTGAGATGTGTCAAACTTCCATCTTCAAAATATAACAGTAAATGCTTATATCAAAACATTTAAAATCAAAGATCACAGAAAATTTAATGGTTTAGTCTCTTAACTTTAATTTTTGAAGAGTTAGACTTGCACAACGACCATTCAGTTACACAGACGGCAATTCATGACAAAACGTATTTAGGAGGCAGGAAAAAAAAAGATGGGACAGAAATCATCCTAGATCAGAAGCCGTTAAAAGTTTAGATGTGAATTATAAAAAATAAACAACAAGCTGTTCTGCAAGCTGAAAAAAATAGTCCCCATGAAGAAAGTAGTCCATCCAGGTGTGGTGGCTCACACCTGTAATCCCAGCACTTTGGAAGGCAGAGGTGGGTAGATCATCTGAAGTACGGAGTTTTAGAGGAGACTGACTAACAATGGTGAAACCCCGTCTCTACTAAAAATACAAAATTGGCCAGGCATGGTGGCGCATGCCTGTAATCCCAGTTACTTCAGAGGCTGAGGCAGGATAATCGCTTGAACCCAAGAGGAAGAGGTTGCAGTGAGCCAAGATTGCACCATTGTTCTCCAGCCTGGGCAACCAGAGCAAAGCATCTCAAAAATAAAACAAAATAAAATAAAATAAAATAGTCCACTGACTGAAGTCCCAAGCTAAGTTAATTCTTTTTGACATGCTGCTGCTGATTTATAACTAATCAATCATCAGACATTTACAAGCAAGCTTACAACGTTAATGTAACCAAAGTTAATGTACAATGTAAATGTAATTGCATTTTTTTTTAACATATAGAAAATATTTCCCTGGTTTAACTATTGGAGGAAGACAGAAATATAATAAAGAATACAAGTTAAGCACCTAATGAGTATGGTTTCAAAACATACCAGGAATATGATGAGGAACTATCCTCAGCTCAGCTGCCCAATTCCAGACTCTGTGTCTGTCCTTCCTAGTCCACACAGCTGTAGCAATAAGACTTGATCTATAATCCAAACAATAGCATGAGTGTTTGTCTCTATGGCCAGTGCCCATTTCAGTCCTGAGCTACAAGACTTGAATCTCAAATGGCCAAAAAGGAGGGCCATGTAAACAGTGTGAGGCTGTTGATACAAAGGGAGTAAAACAATAAACTTTTTAAAGATGTTATATGACAAAAGAAAAATCAATGATGTATTTTTGAAAATAAGAGCATATGTGACATGAAACATATCAGAACCTATACAAATGACAAATTTCAATTATTACATGAGATTCTCAAATGTTGACCCAGGATATGAAGTTTCAGTTGGATGGGAGGCATAAGCTTCAGTGACCTACGGCACAGAATGGTGGCTGTAATCATAAGGCATTATATATTTCAAAATGGCTAAAAGAGTAGATTTTAGGCCAGGTGCAGTGGCTCACATCTGTAATCCCAGCATTTTGCGAGGCCAAGGTAAACAGAACATGAGGTCAGGAGTTCCCTGGCTAATATGGTGAAACCCTGTCTCTACTAAAAACACAAAATATAGCCAGACGTGGTGGCACACGCATGTAGTCCCAGCTACTTGGGAGGCTGAGGCAGAAGAATCACTTTAACTTGAGAGGTGGAGGTTGCAGTGAGCCAAGATTGTGCCACTGCACTCCAGCCTGGGTGACAGAGCAAGACTCTGTCTCAAAAAAAAAAAAAAAAAAAAAAAAAGAGTAGATTTTAAATGTTTTTATTACGAAAAAGTAGTAAGTATGTGAGGGGCCAGATTGTTAATTAGCCTGATTTAATCATCCGACATTGTAACCATATATCAAAACATTATATTGTACTCTATAAATATATACAATTACTATTTGTCAATTAAAAATAACATTAAAAATTCTCACTATGACTGTTGGAAGTCACCTAATGTTTAGAAACCACATCTGTCATCTATACAAACCAAAATCCTCAAGAAAATATGTGAAATATAAACTGAAAGAAAAGAAAGCTATAAATCCAAGAAGTTAAATATAAAGAATAATTCTTTTCTAATGGACTAATACGTAATCATGTGACTGTTGGTAAAATAAACTAATAAAGTCTATAAGAAAAAGATAACAAATAGCAAAATAAAAAAACAGCAACAATTTTTTCATCTTATAAAAACCATTAATCAAGGCAGCCAAGGTCTAATGTGAAAAAAATGAGTATAAGTATGAATGTATTAAAAATACATCATTGAGGCCATATGCAGTGGCTCACACCTAGAATCCCAGTACTTTGGGAGGCAGAGGTGGGAGGAGTGCTTAAGCCCAAGAGTTCCAGACAAGCCTGGGCAAAACAGTGAGTCCTTGTCTCCACAATAAATGAAAACAAAAAATATTAGCCAGGCACAGTCCCAGCAGAAGGGAATAGTTCCAGTAGAAGGGAATGCTTGAGCACAGGAGACTGGGGCTCCAGTGAGCTGTGACAGTGCCACTGTACTCCACTACAGCCTGGGTGACACAGTGAGACCCTGTCTCAGAAAACAAAACAAACCCACACATGCTAGAAAGCTACAATGAACCATCAGAAAGCATTTTCAAGACTAAGTACATAACATATGTAGTTACAATTTTCTATTACTTATTTTCTTTTTATTTCTTTTTGAGACAAGGTCTCACTCTGTTATCCAGGCTGGAGTGCAGTAGTGTGATCTTAGCAGCCTCAACCTTTCACACTTAAGCAATCCCTCCCACCACAACCTCCAAGCAGCCATCCCAGGTACCACCACCACGACTGGCTAATTTTTGTATTTTTGGTAGAGATGGTTTTGTCATGTTGCCCAGGCTGGTCTCAGACTGGGCTCAAGCAATCTGCCTGCCTAGGCCTCTTGAAGTGCTGTGATTACAGGCATGAGCCACTGAGCCTGGCAGTTGTTTTCTAATTAGGGATCTGAAAATAGATGCATCCCTAAACCATAAAACATATGTCCTAATTGTATATTTTCTACAAATCCATTCTAAATGTATTTGTATATATGCACCTTGATTATGCATTAGAACCTACCTACCATTTATATCTCTGACTCAATAAACTCACTTTCTAAATTAAGTTTATTCTCCCATTTAACAGGAAATGGGCCACAGGAATATTCTTCCAAAAGTGATTTTATTGAGTCAAAGATAAGTTGGTTCTAATGCTTAATCAAGGTGGCCACATCTTCTGAATTCAGAATGTTGATATACTCAGTATCTGTGCCTTCACAGCCATTCACTATCAAACATAGATTGAATGTCCCTATGCACCTAGCATGGTGCCAGGTGTTAAACATAAAGATATAAGACACAGCTTCTGGCATGAAGTTGCTCCCTGCCTTTTTGTCATCTTCCAGTCTATTTTTTTTTTTTAAGACAGAGTCTTGCTCTGTCACCCAGGCTGGAGTGCAATGGCATGCTCTTGGCTCACTGCAACCTCCACCTCCCGTGTTCAAGCAATTCTACTGCCTCAGCCTCCCAAGTAGCTGGGATTACGGGTGCACGCCACCATGCCCTGCTAATTTTTGTATTTTTAAGTAGAGACGGGTTTCATCATGTTGGCCAGGCTGGTCTTGAACCCCTGACCTCATGATCTGCCTGCCTCAGCCTCCCAAAGTGCTGGGATTACAGGCGTGAGCCACCGCGCCCGGCTCTTTCCAGTTTATTTTTATATAGCAGCCAGAGAATCTTCGTAAAATATTAAAACAGCTTTACAACTCCACTACTTCAAATTTTCAATCACTTTCCCTTTCACTTATAATAAAATTCAAACATCTTCAAGGTTCCCAAGGTCCTGCCCATCTCAGCCCCTCCTCTCACCCATTCCTGTCATTCACAATGCTTTGCCCGTAATGGTCTTTTCAGTATCGTTTAAATACCCAGCACTATTTAGCCCCAGAATCCCTAGCCTAGATTCTCACCCAACTTCTTCACTGAATCCTATTTCTAGAAGTTAAATGTAACTACCAGAGAGGCTTTCCTTGAAGTCCCCACCTCAATCCTGCAGGAGATGGAGAGCTTAACCTTAAGTGGTTAGCTCATTTTAGAAAAATCACCAGGCAACAACTTGTAGTGTGCATTGACTATGGAGAGTACAATGGGAGGTGATGGCTCTAGGTAGCAAAGTTCAATAGGAAACAACTGGAGCAGTCCAGGAGAGACACAGAGTGAATGTATGCAAAAGCATTGGTCACCTTCAGCTCGGCATAAATTCCATCAAGCTACGAGCTCTCTCAGACCAGTATTATTTATTAAAAACTTCCTATATCAGAGAGGTCCAATAAACATCAGTTAGTTACAAATGAATGAAAGAACAGTAAACATCAAGAAGACATCAGTAGTAATCACTGCTGTTTATTTATGGAGTACTAGGCACTATGGATGAAGAAGAGAAGGAAGGCAGCAGTGGTTAGGAGAATCGGTTCTTCCACAGTTTGTTTCGGCTCTATTATGTACTAGCTGGGTGACTTTAAGTAAGTTACTTTACTTCCCTGTGCTTTGAGTTTTTCAAAAGGGGATAGTAATAATGCCTACCAAAGAGGATTTCTCTGAGATTCAAATGTAAAGCACTACTTGTCACACATTAGGTACTCAACAAAGATTAGCTGCTTAAAAAGTTGTCACTGCTGTCATCATAACATAAAAAATCATTATTATCATTAGTACTATTACTACCACCACTAGGTACTTCCTAGACATGACTTCATCTTCACAAAGAACTTATGAGGGATATACTATTATCTCCATCCCATAGTATGTAAAATTAAGTGCAAAACAGTTGACACAAGTTGTTTGGTTTTAGGGGGAAAAACCATTTTATTTGTTTTTAATAATTCCAAATTTTGCTTCAGATTTAGGTAACAAACGTGCAAATTTGCTACCTGGATATATTATGTGATGCTGAGGTTTGGGGTGTGAATGATCCCATTATTCAGGCAGTGAACAAAGAATCCAACAGTTAGTTTTTCAACCCCTGCCCCTCTCCTTCACTCTCCCCTCTAGCAGTCCCCAGTTTCTACTGCTGCCATGTTTATGTTCATGAGTACCCAATATTTAGGTCCGGCTTAGGAGAACATGCAGTATTTGGTTTTCTGTTGGTGTGTTAATTCACTTAGGATAATGGCCTCCAGCTGTATTCATGTTGCTGCAAAGGACATGATTTCATTCTTTCTACAGCAGTGAATTATTCTCTGGTGTATATGTACCACATTTTCTTTATCCAACCCACCGTTGATGGGCACCTAGGTTGATTCCATGTCTTTGTTATTGAGTTCACACAATTTGTAAGTATCAATACTAGTAAGTATTGATCAATACTAGTGAGTCTAACATCCATATAATAAGCACATTAAGACACTGTCTCTCAAAAGAACCAGGACAGTCTCCAGTGTGATAGATACTATATAATTTACTGAACATTTTTTATGTTCCAGGCATTCTTCTGAGCTCTAGGGATACAGCTGTGAATAAAACAAGTAAGTCTCTGCTTTTTTTTTGAGAAGGAGTCTCTCTCTGTTGCCCAGGCTGGAGTGCAATGGCGCCATTTCAGCTCACTGCAACCTTCACCTCCTAGGTTCAAGTGATTCTCCTGCCTCAGCCTCCCAAGTAGCTGGGATGACAGGCACGCACCACCACGCCCAGCTAATTTTTGTATATTTAGTATGGACAAATTTCACCGTGTTGGCCAGGATGATCTCAATCTCTTGACCTCGTGATCTGCCCAACTCGGCCTCCCGAAGTGCTGGGATTGCAGGCATGAGCCACTGTGCCTGGCCAAGTCTCTGCTTTTACATAGCTTATATTCTAGTGGATGAAGATGAACAGGAAAACTAAGAAGGAAAAAAAAATTACCTAATAGTAAGGACACTGCAGATAATTAAAATTAAGAGTGATGCAGCTGGAGGCTACTTAGATTGGGTAGGCAGAAAAAGCCTTTCTAAGAAGGCTACATTTAAGATGAGAACCCAAAACTCAACCAGAAGGAACAAGCTACCCAAAGAGCAGTATGGAGGGCTTTCCAGGCAGATAAAATAGTTATTACAGAGTGCCTAAATAGCTATACTACAGAGAGCTTAAAGTGCAAATCAGATTGCATCTTATGCATGCAAAGAAAGCAGTGGAGAAGAGGAACATTCTATGAGGTCAGAGGGGCAGGCAAAAGCCAGATCACCTGGGACTTTGTCATTCAAGGGAAGGGAATGTAGATTTTATTTTTTATTCTTTTATTTTTATTTATTTATTTTTGAGACAGAGTTTCGCTCTTTTTGCCCAGGCTGGAGTGCAATGGTGCAATTTTGGTTCACTGTAATTTCTGCCTCCCAGGTTCAAGCGATTCTCCTGCCTCAGCTTCTGAGTAGCTGGGATTACAGGTGCCCACCAGCATGCCCAGCTAATTTTTTGTATTATTAGTAGAGGCGAGGTTTTACCATGTTGGCCAGGCTGGTCTCGAACTCCTGACCTCAGGTAATCCACCTCCCAAAGTGCTAGGATTACAGGTGTGACCCACCTTGCCTGGTCAAGAATGTAGATTTTATGCTAAGGTAATGACAGATACAATGGGAGGACTTTAAGCAGGAAAGTGACATGAGCTGACTTACATTTTTTTTAAAGACCCATCTCACTGCTTGGCAGAAAACAGATAGTAGTGAGACAAGAATGTAGAGACAGGAAATCAGTCTATTTCTGTAGTGTAGACCAGAGATAAAAGTGGCTTGGACTAGGGAGGTTAGGAGTATAGCTGGAGAAAAACAAATTTGGTATGTGTTTTAGGGGTAAAACAGAAAGGTTTTACAGATTAACTGAATGAAAAGGGTAAAGGAAACAGAGGAATAACCCCTGTATTTTTAGCGTAAGTAGGAAGAATAATGGTTTAGTTTAATGAAATGGAGTTATATTTAAGGAGGAACAGGATTGGGATAAGAATAAGAGTAGAAAATAAGAGTTCTGTTTTGTTCAGCATGCATTTGAAATGCCCATCATATTCCCATTTGGAAATGTGCATAGGTAACTGGATCAGAATCAGGAATTCTAGAGAGTTCCTCTTACTCTTTCTCTGATTTCACAAAAGATTGAAGATAAAACGGCACAAGGAAAATAGCTTTTAGAATGCATAATGTGAGTATTTAATAACAATCTAAACGAGCAAGACAAGCTGTTGTGCTCTTCATGAAACCACTTCACTTATGAAATGTGAAGCATCATTTCTGCTGAGCATAATGACACAGAAAGTGAGTAAGCCTGAAGGTCAGTGAGATTCATGCCAAGGGACTTAAGTCATATGATATGGCCTCTATTTCCTAATTCTTACAAGATTTACAGGGCAAGACCTAGTAAGAAGAAGTCAGAGCTCCAAGTAGGATACAATTAAGGAGTACTTCTGAGAATTCCATCCCACATGAAGGGAGTCCACCGCATATCTGAGACAAAAATATCTTTTAAGTATACATAAAATCACAACTGTTCTACCAGCTATCTAATACGAGTTTCCATGGAAACCGTCAGAAACAATTTCTTAGAGTTAAACTGATTACTGACAAAAATAAGATGGACATAAAGTAAAATAAGAACTAAATTTACAAAATGGAATGGACCATATTAAATAGCAAAGCTCTATTAATATTTAATTCTGAGTAGTCTGATTCAAGCTAGTTATATTTAAGTATGACAGATTTTCTTAAAATGGCTATTTTGAGGGCAGATATCAAAATGAGAGAGAGATAAGAAATCATATTTGTTGCATATAAGTCATTAGTCTTTAATACACATCAGTAATATTGTAAAAGACACATACTTTTAGGAAAGACAACTAAAATTTATTGAGCAGTTACTAAACACCAAGTGTTTTGCATACAACATCTTGTTTAATCTTCGCAATAATCTCTCCAGGTAGGTTTTATTAATGTCATTTTTACAAGGCAGGAAGCTGAATCTCAAAAAGATACAACGTGCTCAGATCAAATAAGTAGTAAACAACAGAACCAGAATCAGACCCAGGTGTAGGTGAACACAAAATGTACTCTTTCATTAGGCTCTGAAAGGAAGCCACAACCCACAAGAGTCCAGGAAACTCAGGCCTATGTTCTCTTCCAATCACAAGAATCTTTAATTAGTTGACGGTTAGATTAGCTAACTAAAAACAAGACTGCTATATAAATTCCTTAAAAGAAAGTCAGGCATATATAAAATTAAAGGTTTTGTTTTGCCCAGAATATACAATAAAATTTTAACAGGTACTAATTTGACCATCAAATTAAATTAACAAAAGAAAGTTAATTAAAGAACATAAAGAGAAACAAGTAAATGAAAAGACTCAAGTCCTATATTGAAAACTACTTATCAGCTGGCTGATAAACTTAGGGAGCCAAGGTAGATAAGCTCATGAGCCATTATAAAAAGGAATAATCTCTTAAATTATCTATGTCGTTTAAGAATAAAAGCAAAAATGCCAAGCTATTTCTTACCTCATCACAATATGCTATAACAATTATTCTAAGTAATGGAACTATATTGCCAAGGTGATTGCTACAGATGACCAATTTTGCTAACTTAATATAACTGTAGTGGCCACATGAGAAATGGAAGCAATCTAAGGTATTGAATACTACATTCCTTCCATAATAATTATTTAATTTATTTTGGCTGTTGAATTTCTTCATAAATTCATGGTATGGTACATTTTACTCCAAGGGTCTTTAAAGAGAAATCTGGATATCTAGATCTCTGTTTCAGTTTAAGCAGTCAAAACAAATTACATTCAACCACAGCAAATACTAGTACATTCATAAGCAGAGCACAACTCAAGTATGCACATACAGAAATGCAGGACTCACACTAAATTCAATAAAGAGGAAAAACAAATAAAAACAAAAAGCAGAAACATATCCAGGAGGAATATGAAGGGTTAAAATACATAAAACAATGCAAGTGCATTGAAAATGAATTTTTCAAAATCAAGATACTACTGGCTTTCACTTTTGGCAATACTGGATAGTTTCTAGCCAAAGTACCAATGAAACGCTCAGCTGTGAAGCCAGGACATGCTTTAAAATAATTGTTCAATGAAATCACACAATAAAACACATGCCTATAAAGATAATGTCCAAAGAGCCACAATAAGGAAAAGCAAATCATTCCAGTACAAATGCAGTATTTCTACATAAGTAAGAAATTATAAATGCAAACCACTCAGAGTACTGAAATGCAAACACAACAGGCCACATTCAAAATACGATGTAAAGTTAAGCTAACACCAGTAGAAATGGTACTTGTCATTTTAACAGATATGAGTTTTAAGTGTGTCTTTATAGTTTTACTAAGTTTTGGTCAGATGAGCTTCCAAAAAAGTGTCAACATTGAAAATAATTTGTAAAGAATCATTCTTTAAAATGAATTGTAACACTAAAGTTTAATATTTTTCTAGTCTGTTTCTTGGTGCATTCCATTTCAACTTGATACAGTACTGGAAAAGCTTCTTGTATATGTCTTCAAACACTCTATGTAATGTTAAAGCACAGTTCTTGGGTTTAGAAATTTTCAGGACTGTTGATGCATAAAAGCTATCTTTAAGCATTCTATTTCCCCATTACTACTGAATGACTCTGCTAGTACTTAAAACCACTTTCCTTCTCAGTACGAAAGCTAAGATGGAAAACAGAGCTTAGTGCTTATAAAGAAAGAAAATGCAGTCTAGGATATATGTCCTCCTGTTCTTTTAGTTGAAAGATAAAATCAGAAACCAATTGGCATTGTTACATATAATATTTTGTTGTTTAGCAGATGACACCTAATGACAGAAATCATTTCAGTATCTTGAAGAGTAAGTTTTTGTTTTCTCCATTTCGTTCTTCCTTAAGCTCTTTCCTATTTATTTTCTTCAAGATTTTCCTCCTCTGTCTTGCCAGAACAGGACTTGAAATATAAATGAAATGAATGAAGAGGGAGAAACACTTCTGAAACTCTACAGTGAAGCCAAGGAGTTTTCACTGTGGTGGGGGTGCTCATCTTACATTTATCTGTTCATGAGTCCTGAGGCTTGAAATACTCTGCTAAGAGACATTACAGAAAAAGTAGCCTCTTAACAGCAGGCTTCTCCATGTTTTCTAGCACATAATAGATTTTAAATGGCCCAAGTTAGGCCACAACTACAGAAAAGGGCTCTAAATGCTTCAGTTTTCATTTCAGCTATGTGGCCACCTAACAAAATGTGTTTCTTCTGTAAAGTGAGACTGAATACATCCAAAGGCCTGGTTCCTAATGCGAATCCATAGGTAATCATGTCTGTGTCCATGAATCCCCCAGAAATTGTTTTCAAAATCCCGTGCACACATCTGGGGAGCAGTTCCATAGCTTTAATCCAGCTCTCAAAGGGGTGCATCAACACAACAGTCAAAGAGTCACTGTGCCAATATCTGTTCCAGCCCTTATACCAGGAAGCCACAGGATAAAGGCCAAAGCACATGGCCTTAAAATATTGCCTGGGACAAGTCACTTCCTGCCTGTGAAAAACGTATATATTAATAACCTGCTTCACAGTAAGCTGATGAAGAATAGATAAATGGGATGTTGACCACAAATTCTTAATTTGTAAAAGTTACTTCCATTGTGGTAAGAAGACTAAAAGTATTTAAGGTTCCCAGACACTAAGGAACTGCATCTGCTCAAATAGCTTGCAAGTATCCGGGCAGGCCGGGCAGGCACTCCACTCTCTGTCCTTTTCACATCCCACATGAGAAGAATACAACAGGCCACATTCAAAACACAATGCAAAGTTAAGCCTAACACCAGTCTGGTACTCAGGCTTGGGCCCACCAAAGAAGAAATAAAGACATAATGATATCTTATGGTGACATCAACCTTTAGAAACAAAGGGATTTAAAATTACCAAGTGACCCTTTTGGGGTCTACAACACTTACCAGACCTTAAGAAAGCAGAAGACGAGGAGACGACTGCATCAGGTGAGCAGGCCATTTCAAATTGTTGGCTCTAATCATAAGCGTCCCAGGCTAAGCTATAGCAATTTTAAAACTGTTTAGTGAAGGTTAGAAGCAATCAGTGTTAAATTAATTGAAAGCAGTGTGAGCAGTTATTAACACGATGCAGTGCGCAACAAAGGCAGTAACTAAGGATCATTATAACTTTATTTTCTCTTTTATGACTTGAAAATGTGATTTTCTTCGCTTTGATAAATTACACTTGCTCATATGGATGAGGCAGGAACTACATAATATCCACTTATTAAACATTACATAAAAGTAGTATCCTCTATTGTGCAGTGAAGTAATTCTGCTGCTATGTAACAATGCTCGAACTCTGGGGAGGACTCTACACCAGAGTCAGGTTAGTGGAGGTTTCTAACAAAGCTCTGTTTATATATTCTTCTAAAAGTAACAAACAGAATCAAGTTGATTGTTTTTAATGGCATAGGAAGTTATTAACTCAAGAGTTATTAACTTTATCATCTGTACTTCATATCGTTATAAGAATGTGAAACCTGAAATTTAACTATTAATTTGGAGGAATGACTTCAACTGGCATCTCTTTTTACTACTACAATGTAAACACATAGGAACATTCAACATTGATACTATGCACTTTGCACGTAACACTGAATTTAAATAACTGCATTCAACAACAGTTAACGCTAGAATTCTTTTTCTCAGCTAAGAAAAGAGAAGTAAGGTTTTCAAAGCTGTTATGACATGCATTTCAGAGGAAAGAAAGACTGATGAAGAAAATAAACTCTATGTGCTTAGGAAGGGAAAAGAGAAATGTTGCAAAAATATATGTTGGGGGCAGTACTCAGGTCCCTGTAAGAAAACTCTGGTTACTTTTCTTTGTCAGACATAACCAATCCAATAACACTTTTTATATCCAGATAGCTACATTGTTAGTAGCCAACTCAATATTCCTATATGACACAAAAAAGAAATTTAAGAAAAAGTATGAAAC
This sequence comes from Saimiri boliviensis, assembly GCF_048565385.1. Classification (NCBI taxonomy): domain Eukaryota; kingdom Metazoa; phylum Chordata; class Mammalia; order Primates; family Cebidae; genus Saimiri; species Saimiri boliviensis. The sequence goes on from NC_133449.1 coordinate 124,853,765, forward strand.
AAATACATGTGACTATTCCAAGTCACTTTATTGATTCTCAGTAGTACTAAGGACAACTTTTTGAAAAAATTCTCTCATATTTCATAGTTGGTAATTTTACTATAACCCTAAATAAAACAGAACTTTTTGTAAGGTATAAAAAGCAGAATGAAATTGGCAATAAAGGTTAGGTTTATGATTTCTGAAATTAGATTTTCAGAAATTAGATTTACTTTCTCTAAATTAAAAAAATAAAATAAATAAAAAGTCAGTATGTACAACAGACAACTAAGAACTTCATAAAGGGGAAAAGCCCAAAATAGAAAAGGCATGTATTAGCTGAGAAAATAATTTTATTTTATTTTTTCTGAGATGGAGTCTCGCTCTGTCGCCCAGGTTGGCGTGCAGTGGTGCGACTTCTACTCACTGCAATCTCCGCCTCCTGGATTCAAGCAATTCTCCTGCCTCAGCGTCCCGAGTAGCTAGGATTATAGGCGCGTGCCACCATGCCCAGCTAATTTTTGTATTTTTTTTCCTTCTTCTTTTTTTTGATACAGAGTTTCGCTCTTGTTACCCAGGCTGGAGTGCAATGGCGTGATCTCGGCTCACCGCAACCTCCGCGTCCTGGGTTCAAGCAATTCTCCTGCCTTAGCCTCCCGAGTAGCTGGGACTACAGGCACGTGCCACCACGCCCAGCTAATTTTTGTATTTTTAGTAGAAACGGGGTTTCACCGTCTGGTTTGACCAGATAGTCTCGATCTCTTGACCTTGTGATCCACCCGCCTCGGCCTCCCAAAGTGCTGGGATTATAGGCATGAGCCACCGTGCCCAGCCGAAAATAATTTCTTAATAGCAATGCAAGTGCAAAGTGAATTTTCTTAGCTAATGCCTTTCACATCCCCTAATATGACATAGTTAGTCAATTCTTTCAAAGGGAAGCACCTTAGTTGAAAATCTGCTTTCTACCTTCCACCTTTCTCGTTTAAGTGCATGCTTTTTGCTTAAGCTTATCTCCGGCCAGCCAGGAAATACGAGAAGTTTTCATTCCGACTTTAAGAGGAGTTTTCAGCCACACGTGTTGATAACTCCACAAGTCATGACGCTGCAATTTGAACAAGTCAGTTCGGGACACTTGGAACTGTTCAAACTGCCTACAAGGCACCTTCTGACCTCCAGGCTCTCGGGCTTGGAAAATCTGGGGTCACTTGCCTACGGATGGAGCCCTTCTCCTTCTGAGCCCTAACTATGCATTTCATGACTTGAGGCCCAGTCTCCTTCAGTTTCTGCTACACAGATGACAGGTCTACCGCTTAGAACCCGTGGGGAATGTAAAAGGGATATAAGACATAAGGTAAGGGGCAGTCGCCGGCTCTCTGCAGCCGGAGCGTAGCTACAACATTTGACTTGATCTGATTAAGCTATCTGACTTGCACGGAGAACACTTACAGGGAGGGTACACTCCCTTTCCCAGGAATATACTGCCGCCTAATTTCTAAGTTAGAAGACTCTACGGGAAGTCAGGACCGCTACCCAGTTTCCAAGTGGGGATCACAAGCGGAAAAGAGTTGGGGGCACACACAGAGTGGAGTTGGCATCGCCATCTAATTTTTAGAGGTGGAAGAAGATATCAGAAGCAAGGCCGGGGCCGCCACCTGCTTTCTAAGGGGAACTCCGGGCACAGGTTCATTCCCAGGACTCCCACCTGCCTCCCGCAAAGGTGCTTGAGAGGAAGCACCACCCAAGGTGCTCGAGTAGGGGGGTGGCGCCCCAGTCAGCCAAACCTGAGCGCTTGGTCCGAGCTCTTCGCTCCAAGACCTTCCAGCTCACTTCGGCCATGAGCCCGGCCGCCCCCGCCATTGCGCTCCAGCAGCCGCCTTGGCCACCGCCCCCAGGGCAGCCTGTCAGCAGTGCCCGCTCGGCCACGCCCCCCGCACGACACTGTCGGGAGGCGCGCCTGCCGGAAGTGAGCGTGAGGACGACTTTCATCCTAGCTCCACTGTCTTTTTAGCGTCGGAAGGGCTGCTCTAGAGGGAGAGAGAAAAAGGAGCCTGCAGCGGCTTCTACGCGTTCCCGAGTTGCGCGCCTACTCTCTCCGCTGGTGGCGCGGTGCTTTGCGGCTGCCGTCAAGCGCGGCGCTGGGCCGGCGGGCGGGGGCCGAGGGGCTGCCATGGCGGCGGCGGGCCGGCTGCCTAGCTCCTGGGCGCTGCTGGCGCCGCTCCTCGCGGGGCTTGCACTACTGGGAGTCGGGCCGGTCCCAGCGCGGGCGCTGCACAACGTCACGGCCGAGCTCTTTGGGGCCGAGGCCTGGGGCACCCTTGCGGCTTTCGGGGACCTCAACTCCGACAAGCAGACGGACCTCTTCGTGCTGCGGGAAAGTCAGTGTTTGCCGGGCCCTCCCTCTGTTCGCTGTCTGTGTGCTCCTCCCGGTGTTCCCCAAACCCATTGCCCAATGGCCGGTCCTTCTGCATTTCCTGGCCCTTCTCTCCCAGCCCTGTGGCCTTCCCTTCAGCATTCTTAACAGATTGTCCTTTTGCACCACCCTTTCCAACCCCAGGTTCTGACCCAGCCACCCTACAGTTTGACCTACCCCCAAAAGCCCTGACAGCACCCCAGGTTTTTTCCTCAGAAGTCTGCGGCCTTCACCCACTCACCCTACCCCCTTCTCCCCATGGAATCACCTGCCTTCCAAAGTGCTTCCTGATTCCCAGGAATCTTTGTAGCTTGCCTCAACGTTCGCTCCCAAGGCCCTCTCTTTTCTGTTTTGCTTCAATCTTCCTTCCCCATTGATGAACAGGAAAAGGTGCAACTTGACAATTTCTTCTCATAGGGAGGGGCCTTTTCCTTGCCTCCCCACCTACCTAATTCACCACCCCTCTCTTTGTCAAGGCCACAAGTTTCTTTGAAGTGAATGTGCCCTCAAGGGCCTAAACACTGAATAATTCACACAAGCATTTTGGAAGGACCACTGATAAACCCAATACCTCCTTGGGAAAGCATTCTCAAACTACAGAACTTTCTCTCGAGCTGCCTTTCTTTCGTGTACACCTTCCTCACCTTGGTCATCACCTTAGTGTTCCAAATCTCTACTTTCTTTGCTAACATGTTCTTGGAAATTCTTTGCTTTAGCCATCATTTACAAAAATCTAACTTTTTTATAAATCTTGATGCTGACAGTGGGCATTGTTGGGGGCGAGGGTCCTTACCGTTCTTGAGTACTCACAGAAGCAGATGTGGCTTAAAGATCAATGCCATGAAGGAAGGAAATGAAGAGCTACTCAGAGCTTGCCTGACAGGATCTTGATCCAGACTTGGGGCCCTTGCCAGGATGCAGAGCCTTTTACGGACTCTGAATATTTTCCCAATCTTTTTGACTCCTCATTTTGCAACATACTGCCAAACCTGTTGCTACTCTGACCAAACTGGATACAGAGAGTGGACTTGACTTTAAAGATGGCCTGTGTGTGATTAAGCAATTCCAAAAGTCTGTCTCAATGAGTGCAAATTGAGCTCCAAAAATGTATCAGCCTCTGGAGGATGGTTCTATAGGTGGAGGGTCTTGGAGGATTCAGATTTTCTCCTTACATGCCTAATTACGTCCATGTTGTCAGGTATCTACAATGGGAGTTCCTGCATCCTTGGGGTCATGTATCTATGTAATGAACTAAACAGCCTTACAAGGGACAGCATTGCTAGATTCAGAGAAGACAAGTCTTGACGTGTAGTAGTTATAAGACATCGTCTTTATATGGTTCTTTTAAGTCAACCAGTCTGACTTCTTGCAGAATCCACTGGCTTCAGTTTCTCTTGATTAACTGCTTTTTCCCATGTTCCTCCTTTCTGTTCCTCTGCTGCTTTGGACATTAAACTTGTGACATAATATTAGGCATCCCCATTGGACTGGTGGGACTGTCCTTGAGAGGGCAGATGAACTGGAGCAGAATAAGTTTTCTTGTTAAGAGCAGTGCTCAGAAACCTTCTTGTAACCTGATTGGGTGTCTTACCAAGAAACATTTTTCTAATATATATTTGTTTCCTTTAGGAAATGACTTAATCGTCTTTTTGGCAGACCAGAATGCACCCTATTTTAAACCCAAAGTCAAGATATCTTTCAAGTAAGTACATACATGATCATTTTGATAAAACAGTCATTAATGTAATAATAGATATGCTGTTGCTGATTAGATTGTCTTTAAAGTCAGTCTTACCTGTGGTGTTGGGATGCAAAACCACTAGTTGTGAGACATGAGTAGCAAGTGATTTGTTTGGAAAAATAGTGAAAATACCAAAGTTTAAAAATGACTTAAATAAAATTTGAGTGGATCCAGGTTTGTTTGTATATATAAACACCCTTTATTTCCTTGCAATCTCATATCCTTTCTTGAATGTGTCTCGATCTGTGCCTCATCTTGAGGGAGCAGTCACTCACAGGGGTCTCATTATGATGGCAATGTGTTTTGTGGAAGAGGGGCCTATGTTGCAGTGGGGGAAAAGTCAGTGTTCTAATTTTTTTGTTTAATTGACTGATGGATGGTGATTTTTAAGGTTGACTTGGAAGGATCAAGTTTTTTTAATTATCTGAATTTTTAAAATCTTCAAGTAATGGTTATTATTTTTCTTTTCTGTGGTTGGCATTGCATGAAACAGTGACCACCCCCACACCTCTACTTCCATCATAGTGACACAACACAGTTGTGAAACTACAAGAAGCAAGCATTTGTGGCTGTCTGAATTCAAGCAAGAAGAGAGGGGTCAGTGCAGGCCAAAGGGGCGATTTCCAGAGTCATGGACTTGAGCTTGACTTTAGTATAAGTAAAAAGTTAGGTGAAGATGTTCAACTTTGGAGACTGAGCATTTATGAGAGATAAAAGTTAAGAGCAGCATGTTATGAAGAGGAGGTAGAAAGATCTGCCTAACAAAAGTGGAAGGTACACTTTGGGAAGTTAAGGACTAAGAACATGAGATAAGAAGACTAGACTGGGAGCCTTCAGAAATCACAAAAAGAGTTTGACCAAAGTCTTATTTAGAAGAGGGGAATCATCAGGCCCTTGTGCAAAGGAGAGATAATGAAAACAATATTTTAAGTTGATTTACTGGTGAAGCATATGCAGAATGAATTAGTTTGTAGAAGATTAAAGACTACTTAGAAAACTGTTTTTTAAAAGTCCCCGTGTGGGCTAATTAGTTCTCAGACTCTACAGTATTTTATGTAAACTCAAACTCACGTTAAAAAAAAAATGGCCTTTAAGTAGAACTTTGAGGGTAATGTTATAAATGGATAAATAGGAACTTATTTCCCTTGAGAAATGTTTCTGGGTGGTGACTGTCAGCATGCTGGAAGTGGAGAAGAAACTAAAGTTGATCAGTGTATATGAGAAGTGAGCTAACTGCCTAGAGGTGATTTTTTTTTGCTGATTAGAAATTAAGGAAATTTAAAGGATGTAAAAGGCATGTATTCTGATAAGTTAAAACAAATATCCCAGTTTTTGTTTTTGTTTTTTTTTTGAGGTGGAGTGTCACTCTCTCACCAGGCTGGAGTGCAGTTGCGTGATCTCGGCTCACTGCAACTTCTACCTCCCGGGTTCAAGCAATTCTCCTGCCTCAGCCTCCCGAGTAGCTGGGACTACAGGTGCAATACCACGCCCAGCTAATTTTTGTATTTTTAGTATGGACAGATTTCACCATGTTGGCCAGGATGGTCTCGGTCTCTTGACCTTGTGATCCGCCCACCTCGGCCTCCCATAGTGCTGGGACTACAGGCATGAGCCACCACGCCCGGCCCCAGTTAATTATTTTTATTAATGCAATGTACTTTCAAAATTTAGTAACTCTTATTTGTGTTTTAATTTAGAATAATTTTCAAAGCAAATTATTCTTCACCCTTTTTCTCCCCTACACCCCTATTTCTCTCTCAGATGCGACCACTTTTAAGACCTGTAGCTGATTCTTCTAGTGTTTATTACTATATTTTAAAATAAAATTTTACACTAATTTCTTGAATTATCATTTCTAAATATTCATTTCTTGTTTCTTTTTTAATTAACATAAATAAGTAAATTATTTACATTGTCCTAGTTTAATTAAATCATAATTTTTTGTTAAATCAGTAATCATTGTTTACATTTTAACCATGTAGTGTCTATGTAATTCAGAACCAGGTAGTGTGCAGTATTTCTTTTTTTTTAGACAGAGTCTCACTCTTGTTGCCCCGGCTGGAGTGCAGTGGCGCGATCTCGGCTTACTGCAGCTTCCACTTCCTGGGCTCAAGTGATTCTTCCACCTCAGTCTCCTAAGTAGCTGTGATTACAGGCGCCTGCCACCACGCCTGGCTAATTTTTTGTATTTTTAGTAGAGCTGGGGTTTCACCATGTTGGCCAGGCTGTTCTTAAACTCCCAACCTAGGTGATCCGCCCACCTTGGCCTCCAAAAGTGCTGGGATAGTATTTCATTTTTTGTGTAGCTTGCCATACTGGAATAAATTATTGCTTTTTAAAAAATCAATTGCATAGTTTTCTATGGACATATCCTTAATTCTTTGCAGATATTCCCTCATATTAGCCAGATACCTATCATGCATTTTTGCTTTTCCCATTGGATCCTGTATATTCCTATTCAGTCTGGATTCATTCTCCAGGCCTTTTGCAGGATGATTCTATCACATTTTAAAAAAGAAATTTCCTCATTTACTTCGTGGGGGTGCGTGCTTTAGGAGATTCCTGAGAAAGGATGCATGATGAGTCCTGTCATGTCCGAAAGCTTTTTCTACCCAGTCTTAACACTTTAGTGTATTGTAGTCTGGCTTCATGGGTTACTGTCTTAAAATTCAATCCTATTTTTTCTTCTAATCTTTCAAATGTAAATTGTTTTAACTTTGGAGGCTATTGGAGTCTCTTCTTTTTCCATTTTATTCTGATTTCATGATGATGTGCCTTGGTGTAGATTTGTTTTTCTCTTTTTTATAGAGACAGGGTCTTTCTGTGTCACCCAGGTAACAAAAGAGTACAGTGACAAAATCATAGCTCACGGTAGCAACATAATCCTGGGCTCAAGCTGTCCTTCCACCTTCGCCTTCCAGTGCTGCAATTACAGGAATGATTATTTTTTACTTATTATGCCAGGCATTTTGTGGGCCCTTTCAAGCTAGAGGCCTCTATCCTTGGGGGCTTTTTGAAATAACTCTTACATTATTAAATATTTCCTTGAAACTTCTTTTTTGTCTTTTTCAGGAATTCCTATCAGTGGATTGTTAGTCTGCCTGGGTTCATCCTTTGTTCCTTTATCTTACCTGTTTTTTTTTTTTTTTAATCATTTTGTTTTATTTTCCTTTGCAGGAGGTTTTCTCAACTTTATCTTCTAAGTCCAATTTTTTTTTTTTTTTTTTTTTGAGGTGGAGTCTCACTCTTTTGCCCAGGCTAGAGTGCAATGGCACAATCTTGGCTCACTGCAATCTCCACTTCCTGGGTTCAAGCGATTCTCCTGCCTCAGCCTCCCAAGTAGCTAGGATTAGAGATGCACACCACCATGCCTGGCTATTTTTGCTATTTTTTTTTCCCAACTCCGTTAGCTGTTCCAAGGAATATTTTTTGTATTTTTGATACCAGCGAGGTTTTACCATGTTGGCCAGGCTAGTCTCAAACATCTGACCTCAAGTGATCGGCCCACCCCCATCTCCCGAAGTGCCAGGATTACAGGCATGAACTAGCACTCCCAGCCATGTGTCACATTTTTAATTTCTGAGTTTTTTCTTTGTTTGTTTTCTTAATGATACTGTCTTTTAGCATACTGTGGTTATGTTTTTTTAATAGGCAGACTTTCTTAAGTGTGATTTTGAATTTTTCTTTTGTTGCCTTAGCTCTATTTTCTTCAGTTTCCTTATTGTTATTTGTTTTAGCTCTCTTTAATAGTCAAAGTTTTCTTTAGAAGGTGGGTGTCTACTCATATGTCCAAGTAAGATGCTAAAGAAATCATTGGAAATGCATTGCTTAGTGGGACTTGTCTGCTGTCTTTTGCCCTGCGTGTATATTCTTGACAAATTAACATTCTAGAAGTAGGGTAGAGCTGTGGGCAAGGGTTAAATTACTCCTTTTGTTGACTTTTGGTTAAGTGCTGTTTTTAGCTTAAGGCCAAAGCCTTACTCATTACTGTAACTTAAATCCTTAATTCCTGAGACTTTCCAGAAATACACCACTTGGTTCTTACCTTGCTGAGTGAGAGGGAGAAAGGACTGACCACTGATGCATTCAGAAAGTAATTATCTGTAGTCTAATTGGAAATTTGCTGTCTTGCTATTTGCTCTAAGTAGAATTAAATATAAAATGAATTTAAGGGCTAATTTTTGCTTGGGTCATTCAGGCAACAAAACACCAGGATGTTAAGTTTTCAAGATTCATATAAATAATTTTAGAATTATTTTATTGATAAGATATATCAATACTTGTGAAAAGGAAAACATAAAGAAATACATATAAAATTAGATATATATGGTTGGATGCCGTATTGATTGCCAAGTTTGGTTAAAAAAAAAATTCCGTTCTTAAATAAATAAATAAACAAAAGAAAAAAATTTCAATTCTTACATTACTAGCTTTCAGAAAAAAATAATTTTTTAATTTTTACTGTAAATTTTGAATTTATATTAAAATCCAAACTAAATATTTTATAAATAAGATCTTTTAATTGAAAAAAATCCCAGTGATATTTCTTGCTGCTTTGCCAGTTTGAACCTCCATTTGTTAGAAACACCATCCAAATATCTTTGTGTCCTTCACAAAGGAACTGTAGAGAAGGACTATACATAATAAACAAGTTTTCTCTCCACATATTTCAGATTTGTCTTGTTTCTTGAGACTATTCTGCATTTATCTGAACTCTTGTAGATCAAAGAGGTTTAAATACATGAGGGGTGAAAAGATAGGAAAGAGAAGGCAATCAGTCAGTTACGTGAAGCTTTTAAAGTTTTATATTGAAAATATTTTTGTATGGTAGAAATATAGAGATGTCCTTTTCCATTACAACTTGTCTGATATTTGTAAATGCTTGTTTCTTTTAGGAATCACAGTGCATTGATAACAAGTGTAGTCCCTGGGGATTATGATGGAGATTCACAAATGGATGTCCTTCTGACATATATTCCCAAAAATCATGCCAAGAGTGAATTAGGAGCTGTTATCTTCTGGGGACAAAATCAAACATTAGGTGAATTTGTTTTAAGAATTTTTAATATTTATCACTGAATATGAAGGTAAATGTAACAAAATATTGTTCTGAAATCAGTTCAAAAATACTGTTCTTGGGTGTCAGTAATTGTAAAACGTTTTTTCAAAGTTTATTTCCTGATTTTTCTTTTTCAATTCTGAACTGGGCAGGGGTCAGTTCTACAAACAAACTTCACTCTTACTAGCTTAAAGAGGATAGAGATTTATTAAAGGGTTTTAATGGCTTACAGAACTATTGGGATGGCTAAAGAATAAACTCTAGGTTGAGCTTTCAGGAGCAATCCCAGTATCATCCAAAAAGCTACCACCTCTTTCACCTATCTGAAGTGGTCAGTTACACAGCTGCTGCCAGAATGATGCTGTGGTTGCAGTGATTCTCGCTAGCAAAATGAATGCTATACCTGGTCTCTTGATACTCCCAAATTCAGTGAGCAGACACAGATAGAAATAGCAGAGAAACAGCCTTTGCCTCATTCATGCCTTTAAGACTCGCAGTGTATCTGACTGGCAAGGCTTAATTTTTATTCAGCATCTCAGATGCAAGGATATGTAGAAAATGCTATTTTTGGTTTCTAGTCTCCTCAGCACAGGAAAGCACAAAAAAGTTGAAGTATAGTTTGAGAGTCAGTCTATCATATCTAGTCACAAACCATCAAGCCTTATCTGAAAAGCCAATTAATTAGTTATACCTAAATAGGTAACTTTGTTAATGAAGCAAAATTTCAGTCATGTTCTCTGTACCATTTGTGAATGTAAACAGTAATCTTAATACATTGTATTCATTGAGTCAATAAGTATTTACAGAAGGAGTACTATGTACAAAGCACTGCTTGTATATAAGCATGGACATTTTAGAGCCAGGAAGTTTTGCATATATTGCCTTCTTTACACCAAAACCCTGTTGTCAGCTGCTCCAGTACTGAATTGTGTAAAGACAAAGACTCAGGAAATATTTACATGCATACCTTAAAAGGAAATTATCATAATACTAGTCTTAACTATAGAATATACTCTCCCAATATTTTGTCTTCACAAGCTTGATGTTCATTCTAACTAGCCTTACAGTATCTCATTTATGATAATAGTTGGAATAAATCAGAGATAAATCTTGAAAAGAGTAGAAGAATATTTTTTCCTAAGTGTAGCTATCAAAAGTAATATAAAATGCCTGCTAATTTCTGTGTATTATATATATATCTTTTTGCAGATCCTAACAATATGACCATACTCAATAGGACTTTTCAAGATGAGCCACTAATTATGGAGTAAGTATGTGCTTGCTTCCTTTAAAATGGTTTCAAACTTAAACATAAAATCTTCATATAGGAAACTACTTTGCTAAGTAATATAAACACTAAATTCACTGAGAGGCCTGTACCCTTGATTATATTGTATTTATTTGCCATCCAATAGGAAAAAGAAAAATGAAATTTATTATTTTGGAAAGAAGAGATTTGTGTTTTTGTTTCAGTAGCCTCAGATATGTCCATTATGGATCTATGCTGTCACTACTGAAAGAACTAAGATACCTGTTTTTGAGTAAAACTGTTATGCTTGATATGTAGGATACAGTTTCCTCCAGAAATTTAGATTCCTATATTAAGGAGAAATTTTTGTTCTTTTTATAATATAACTCCTCCTCTGCATTATCATTAAATCCAAATTTCTGACAGCGCATTTTGGTAGAAGTAGAAATCATTCCTGGGGCTAGAGCAAAGTTTGGCTACATTCTTGTTTCCAGTACTGCCTTTCTTACAGTTATTAAAATCACACCCATACAGCAATGTTTCAGTGGCCATTAGAAGTCTGAAGAGTAATTCCATGGATTCATCTTCTTAACGGTGCTCAGCTAGATTTCTTTCATAGTTGTGTATTTTTTTTATTAAATACTCAATGGCCAGTATGAAGTTTTATACCAACTAGGATTATTTTTCTGAGTTATTTCTCCTAAGCCCATATAAGTAAACAAGTTGGCCTGTGATTCTGAAATAAGTTTCTAGGAATTAGTGCTGTATCCTTATCATTCAAGAATAGGTTAAATTATGCAAAGATTACAGACATACCCAAAATCTCACAAAAGAAATTTATTTCTTGCTCTCACTGTATGTCCAATGTGGGTCAACAATAGGCTGTACCCTGTGCTGTTGCTTAGAATCAGGCCATCAGAGACCCCACTGTTTTTGTAGCTGGTCCATCTGAATCACAAATTCTTCTCATTCCCATGGCAAGCCTGGAGAGGGCTAAAGAGGCTGGTAACAAATTACGCCCTTTGGCCTAGAAGTGACACATGTCACTTGTGCTGACATTTGACCTATTACTTATCCCTAGATACTGGCGAGCATTGTAACGTCTACCTCACTTTCCACAGTTACTGTTAAAGCTAAATTAGAAGTGGGAATTTAATGAAATGGCAGCTTATTGTTTTAATTTTTTTTCAGTTTCAATGGTGATCTAATTCCTGATATTTTTGGTATAACAAATGAATCCAACCAGCCACAGATACTATTAGGAGGGTGAGTAAATATGATTATAACCATGTAATTAAATGTATGTATTGCTGCTACTTTAACCACTGGAAAAAAAGTAGCTCATTGGAAATCTTTGTCATTAAAGATTTTTAAATGGGCATTTGGTCAATGTATATAAGCTTTCTCCAATAGTTTGGATTTGGTCTGCAACTGCTTTCCAAGGACCAGCTTAGTCCTTTTAACTCTTTGAACATTAGAGATTCAAACTTTACAGGTCCCCATTTAAATATAGGTTCATTAATGTTTTTGAAATGGACAGATTTCATGAAAATAGGGAGGATACCTGCGGTCTTGAGTGGATCCACCCTACCTTAGTCATGTTAGCTTCTAGACTTTATTTGATAAGATTTGTTTCTTCTTTCTGTCATTCATTCAGTGAGCAGTCAATAATGGCGTAGTAGTGTTAAGTGTTCCACTAAGCTCTGGAAACTTGTCAGCGTATAACTTTATCCTTCACCAGTACGTGTGTTAGGCCTCTCTTACTATCTAAATGTGAAATTCTTAGGGAAAACTGCTAGGTATGCTAGGCCTCTCTTACTAAGTGTGCAATTCTTAGGGAAAGCTGCCCGGAATCTCGAAATTCCAAGATATCCATTGTAATTACTCTGGATTTAAATAGAACTGGTCATGTAGCACAAGAATTCATGATCACAAGATACCTTCAACCTGGTTAATTTTTTTCTGTATCTGGTAAGGTGAAGTTTAGTTCAAGAAGAGTACGAACACATTTATTTACTTTTTGCCTTTTTGAAAGTACAAAGGACCACTCATTAATCTGTCTTTCCCAGCTATTTGCAACTCTGATGACTTTTCTCTTTATGTTTTATAGAAGTAGTTTGTTTTTATGATTCATTTTTGAAATGTGATTTATAGGTATGCAGAGGAGTAAATTGTCAAAAGTTAGGGTATGCTGAAGAGACACATTCACATTTCCTATTACTTTTTCTAGTCTGTGGCCATACCACCCTGAATGCGCCCGATCTTGTCTGATCTCAGAAGCTAAGCAGGGTTGACTTTGGTTAGCACTTGGATGGGAGATCCCCTATTACTTTTTCTGTGGGTTTTTAATAAGGAATAGGGTACTTTGATGCTAGTAATCGTGAACTTTGAAAGAATTATTGTGAATCCTGAATGAGAAAGCTGTTTTTCCTTCAAACTTTGAAAAATATCTTGAAGAAAGTCTTGCTTTAAAGACAAATTGGAAGGAGGTTCTGATTTGCTTTTGTGGCCAAAAGAAGGGGGAATTGAGTGCAGATAGGCTGTGGGGAAAACACAGACCACTCCCCTCCACCACTCCCCTCCTTCTACAGCAAGTGAGGACTGCTTAGGAAACCCTGTCCTTTCTTTTCCTCTCTTCAAAAGCAGACATGTGATTGAGAATGTGATAGTGACTTCTGACCTGTTTTATTTCATGGCAGTTTACACTTAAGACAAGGAAATAATTGGAATATCTTTAATCTGATGTAGTTATTTCTTTAGAATTTCTTTAGAAATTGAAACAGCTATTGTTGACAATTCACAAAGTATAAATAAAACTTCTAATACCTATACAGTTTTTTACTTAATCTGTGAGAAAACTATTTAGAATATTATGGGATAATGCCAAAGCTTCTTTATTTGTCCTTAATTCTGTATTAGATTTTTTCCCCCTCTGTTTCATGAACAGGTTCAGCTTTTAAAACTTATTATGCCTGAAAACATGCCCAACTTTATTTTTTGTATGTTATATTCTGGTCCGATATACTAGAGTAATAATTCTCTGGTATTTTAGGGTATCTGTCATTTGAACCTCAGTTACAGATTAACCATATCTAAGTGGTAAGTTTGCATCTAATATTTGTCCTGATGCCAGTTTGAAGATATATAAACTGACAGAAATTTGCATTGTTTAGAATGACTGTAGCCTAATATCATGGTTCAGACAACAGAAAACTGTATATGCCCCTGTGGGAGCAAGCATTAATATGTTACTGAAATATGAAAAATATGTTTAAGCCATATCAGTTTTATAAACAACAGATAAGATACATGCTTAGATGCAGAAGTGAAAAAGTCATTAGCATTGACATTTTGGATTATTTACGTGGCCTTGATTGGCAGCCTAATCTTATTTATCAAGAAATCTACTTTTTACAACTTAAATATTATGCCTTATGGATATGCCAAACCCAAGATCATCTTTAATTTATTTGACCAGCACTTTAGTTTGGGCAACTCACAGTGATCTTTAAATTGGGTGTGAAATGCTTTTGTAGGATTATACCAGAAAGTCCTTGCTGTAGCCTGGCCTAGTGCAGACTTGGAAATCTAAGATATCACACAGGTAAAACCAGTACAACTAGTTGGCTGGAGTAAAGGTAGGGATGATCAGTTTAAGCAGCAGTGGTGATAAGCAGAAGAATTCCTTATAATTGGTATAGTGGGGTTATCTAACAGGGACAGGAAGGGCTTTCACTGCGTATAATGAGGTTCGGGAGATAATTGAAATGTGTTAAATCGTCAAAGGTGAGACTTCAGTTTGAGCTTTAACTTCACTTATAAGAACCTGAAATAATGTAATAATGTGCCATATTACTTAGAAATAACACCCAGCTATTGTGTGTTACAGCAGCTTCTGCAGTGATGTAAGGTTATTGTTAATGAGCATTTTCTGTAAGAGGATACTGGAAACTGATGTTGCATACTCATTTAGAATATTGTTTTTAATGTTGAAGTGAAAACACTTGTACCTGTAATTTTAGTCAAAACCAGATATAATGTTGGTCTGTTAAAATTTTCTGACTCCCATACTGAGTTCAGACACATTCTTGGTCAAGCCCAACTTGTATGCTTGGAGATATTAACGTAGGTATGTGACAGATATATACTTTGCCATACTGTGTTTACGTCACAAGTGATTGCATGAAAATATTGAATGTAGTATAAGTGGCACTGAAAGCAACCATTCTTAACTGTTGTGTGAGATTTTTCCCCTCCATTATCCAAAAAACTGTGTCTGTATTTAAATGTAGTCAGCTACTGTCAATCCGGAAGAAATAAATTCCCATTTTTCCGTTTAGCTTTTCATATATTCTCACATTATAACCAATGTCTGACTTATTAAAGCACCCTTCATTTTTACTGTTGATTTTGTTTGCTGATGTATTACAGAAAATATAAATATTTGCTTTAATGAAATAATATATTGTATCACTTTATCATTTAGTGAGAATATGAAAATTATGATGAGATTTATGACACAAAATAAAACCAAATAATACTTAAGGCAGCTTTTGACTTTGTAATCAGCATTAATACTCATAACAGAAAAAGTTAACTTTGAGATGATTTGTATTTTCTTCAGATTCCCTTGGCAGCACCTTCCCTCTCATCCCATACAACATTCATATTTTTAATACTGTTGCTGAAAGGAATCTATTAAAATCTGAGAGATCAGGTATTTTTTTAATCAGTATTTCCATGGAAACATTACATCAGTTTTCTAACTTTTCTTTTTCTAAAGAAACTGTGCTATTAGAGATAAATTAATTTCTTTTCCCAGTGTTTCTCACACAAACCTTTTTCTTTTCAAAATTAAACTGCAGAAATAGTGAAAAAATTTTTAGCAGATGACTTAAAATTTTATATGTGGTGATTATTTCAAATGGCATGTTCATTTCTTAAGGGTCTATAATTTTATTTCCTGTAGTCCCACCAGATGTGTTGGAGGGGTCAATTAAATTATCATACTGCTTTATTTTATGTTCTGATTGGTACTATTACATTTAAGTGAAATTATTTATTTCTAAGTAAACGGTTTTAATAAGTTCTCAAAATTTACTCAACTGGCTTTTAGTTAAATCTTACTAATTTGTATATGTATATTTATAATTATTCAGAAAGATAGCTTCTTTTGAGAAAAGTATAGTTTCATAGTTTCTATGCCAAAAAAAAACTGATAACATTTTCTTTTATTGGCATATATCAAACTTTTGTTTCCTTGTTTTGGGAGGAACCATTTTGCTTTATTTCATTACTTGTTAATACTTGTGTATGTATTGAAACTAGTATAGGGTACGGGCAGTGACTCAGGCCTGTAATCCCAACACTTAGGGAGGATGAAGCAAGAGGATCACTTGAGCCCAGGAGTTCAAGACCAGCCTGGGCAACATAGGGAGACCCCGTCTCTACATATGAAAGACAAGAAAAAATTAATTGAGCATGGTGGTGCACTCCTGTGGTCCCAGCTGCTTAGGAGGCTAAGGTGAGAAAATTATTGAGCCGGGGAGGTCGAGGCTGCAGTGAGCTATAATTGCACCACTGCACTGTAGCCCGGGTGACAGAATGAGACCCTATATTCAAAAACAAAAGAAAAAAAAAACTAGTATGGCTAAATAAGGCGTGTGTGTAGCAGACTTTGAGTAAAATTAGTATATATTCCCATTTCAATTTAGGGTGAAATGAATCAGAATCATAATTTCTGAAAATATAGGTCATGTTCTCTTTCATTAGATTCCAGTTGCATTTTTTCAAAGGGTATACACTGCTGAAAATGCTTTACGGATACTTGATTTTTATCAGTCCAGAGGCCTAAACTCTTCAGTTCCAGTTCCTGAGTGAGTTCCACAGTAGTCCTGAATGAATATGTGTGTTCAAGTATGGGGCATATGCTTCTTTTCAGACTGCCTGTTTTTCCACTGTATTTGCCTGTCCTAAGAATCAGTGCTGTCTCTTAGGTGTAGTCTTACTGTTGCATATCCTAGGAAAGTAGGACTATTGGGACAAAGTATAATAAAAACATGACTGAAAGAAATCTTCTTATTTTCTCTTATGTAAGAAATCTTCATATTTTCTCTTAGGTACAAGAGACATTATTGCCGAGAGGTGCTTAAGATTTAGCCAGAACCACACCTTTGAGTTCTCATTGAGGCCCAGAGTGAGTAATTCATGAGGACTTTACCTGGGTGACTTTGTTCTCCAGTGATGCTTTCCCCAGTCTTCTCCTGTGTATCTTGCAGAGGAGGCATACTACAGAATTGTACAGCTTATCTGTTCCTTTGGAGGCTCAGAGTTGGATGGGAAACGAAGAGAACAAAGAGAATCTCAAACAAGCTTCTTGTTTGTTTATTAAATGTTTACCAAGTAACTCAGGTTGGCACTTAAGTTGGCTCTTTTTTTTTCTTTCTTACCACAGATAGCTTGTGTAGCTAACAGTGACTGAAGAGGCTAATTCAAAAGTTAAGTGACACCACAAGCTCATAATATGTAAATATGACAGCTCTTCCAGGTTCTAAAGCCTGTGCTTTTGCCTTCATTCTTGTACTATCATTACCATCAATATAGTCACAGGGGGCCTTTGATAGTGCTCCTTCATATGTCCTCCCCATCTCTCTCCATTGCTAGCTTGGACTTCATTGCAGCATTATGGCTGCTTTTCAAGAAGTATTCCACAAAATGTAGGCAGAAACTGCATATTTCTTAAGACCCAATCCTGGTTAAACAATTGTCATTTCTTTTATATTCCATTGGTCAAAAGAGGTCATGTGACTAGCTAAGAGTCAGTGAAGTTAGTAGATTATAGACCCTACCTCCTGATAACAGGCATGGCAAAATTGAATGCAAAAGAGCATGTGAGATGGGAAATAATGTGACCATTTTTGAAAACACAGCACAGTAGCCTGTGTTTGTTTACTTTACCGTAAGTAAAGACTTGCAAAGGAATATGGAAACATAAATCATTTTAAGCATGTCACCTTCCAGAATCTTAGGCTTCGCAAGTGTTCTTACCTAAAACTGTTGTGTCTGACAGTGTACCTGTTTTCACTATAATTTTCTCCTTTTAACAGTAATTTGCTGGGGTGTAAAAAGCCACAGATACCAAACATGGAGAAAAATTTTTCTTCTTTTTCTTTTTCCTTCTTTTTTTTTTTGAGACCTTGAGACAGAGTCTTGCTCTGTGGTCCAGGCTGGAATGCAATGGCACGATCTTGACTGACTGCAACCTCCTCCTCTTGGGTTCAAGTGATTCTCTGGCCTGAGCCTCTTGATTAACTGGGATTACAGGCACAAGCCACCATGCCTGGCTAATTTTTGTGTTTTTTTAGTAGTGGTGGGATTTCACCAGGTTAGTCAGGCTGGTCTTGAACTCCTGACATCATGATCTGCCTGCCTCAGCCTTCCAAAGTACTGGGATCACAGGCATGAGCCACCATGCCTGGCCTGGGAAATCTTTTATGAGTAAGATATCCCAAACTAATAGAACTTACAGTTTGTTTGTTTGTTTGTTTGTTTGTTTAAATGTACATTTCTCTTAACATGAAGCTTGCCTACAAAAGCAGGCATTATGGTCCACATTGATATATTTTGAATTCAGATGCACTGGAGTGGGGTTGTGGTAGTATGATAGTTTTTGTTTTAATGACTCTGGCTATTTCATTATTTGAATACTATCAAAAAATCCATTATTGTTGAGAGAGACCCTTGGGAGAGCAAAGAAAAGAGAGCATTCATAAGAAAAACCAAATTCTAAAAAGCAGATCTTATAGCTCTTCTTAGCACTATATCTCAGGATTCATCATTAATTGGAAAGAATGTAACTTTCATGCCAAAGTGATTTTGGAAGGTGACGATTGTCGCAGATGTGACTGGAATGTTCTCTAGGACTATCAAACTCTTGGATAAAACTTTTGCATAATTTGTTTCATATTTGTTATGCGTTTTTTTCTATAACGTAGCGTATTTTATAAAATTATATCAAGAAAATTCCATTTAAAGTCCAGCATCTTATTTTATCTTATGAAATTTTAATTTACCATTTTCTGTATCCTGTTAATGTAATGATGCTATCGCCTAATAAATAAATTTACATGTTTGCTTCTGAGCCAAATAATTTTTTGCAGCATACAACCTCTTCTTTTATTAAAGTCTTAGGAAAAGTTTATGTTTGAGGAAATGATTAAGGCATGGTGTTATTTCTTTTTTGTATATGCTAAGTACTGCAAAAGCCATAGCCGGAGTTTACTATGCACATACATTTACTGAAGGACTATTACATTTTTTTTTTTTTTGCGTCAACATCTTCAAGGCAAGGATTGTTACATCTTTGATCATATTTCTTGTAACATAAATTATTTTAGCTGCATTATATTGCACTGCTGTAAGTTAATAAGAAATAGCATGTTGCTTTACAATCTTATTTTTATAACCTGTTTTATAAAAGTAGATAAATCAATTTTATCTGACTTACATTATTGTAATCTTGACTGCTTTTAGCAGTCTGTCCTACAATACACATTGAGTCATTTCTCAGCAGTTTTTATAATATTCCTTGAAACACATATTAGCACGTTTTTTTGAATTGAAAAAAACGAAGTCAACCTCTTTCTGGCAGAAAATAACTTTGATTTGGAAACAGCATTTATAGTAAGGACTGGCTTTGCTAATTGGGTTATGTGACAGACATTTTCTGTAAATTGAATGAAGTAGATCAGCAGTTCTAAATTTGTTTTTGTTTTTTCCTTACACTTTATTATGGAACATTTCAAACATATAAAAAGGTAGTGAGAATCAGGCAATGAATATGCATCTAATAAAACATACCTGTCACCCCGCTTCAGCAATTACCAGCTTATACTCAGTTATTTTTTCATCCACACTTTTCTTCCATTTTCCTTTTTTTACACCTTGGACATTTTGAATCTGTAAATATTCAACATATATCCTTAAGAGATAAGGATTTTTTTTTTTTTTTTTTTTTTTTTTTTTTTTTGGAGATGGAGCCTCACTCTGTCATCCAGGCTGGAGTGCAGTGGTATGATCATAGCTCATTGCAGCTTTGAAATCCTGTCCTCAAGCAATCCTTCTGCCTCAGCCTCCTGAGTAGCTGTGACTGCAGATGCTTGCCACCATGCCTGGCTAATTTTTAAAAAATTTTGTTGGAGATAGGATTGCTCAGGCACTAATCCTTCCGCCTCAGCCTCCTGAGTAGTTGGGATTACAGGTGTTAGACACTGCATCCAGCTAAGGATTTGTTTTCAAAAATATATAATCATAACATGTTCATCACACCTAAAAAAATAAGAACAGTTTCTCAATATTACATTTTCAGGAAAATTTTCATCAAAATATATTAAAGCATTTGATAATGTGGAAATATTTTATTAAACCGTATATTATTGGCAAAGATACATTAAAAAGATTTCTCAAACTGTCTATTAGTATACCTTTACTTGGTTAAATGAGGTGCCTCTCTAAATAAAGAGTAATTGGTATAGCTAATATTTATTTTTAAATAGTGCTTATAGTTATTTGATAAATGTTATGGTTATTTGATAAATCCATCCTTTGATGAATGCTGTTCTTTGAGATTAAGGGTGGTGATGCCTACAATGCTTTTGTTTTACTTCTCAAAAATTGAGAAGGTAAATGGGACTAATGAATGGATTATGCATCCTTTTACAACTCAAGGGCTTTCCAGCTGCTTGCTTTGAACAGCTTAAAGGAAGATCTAATGGATAGAGCATTGAAAGTTATTTTTGTTGAGAAGTAACTGTGATGTTTTATTATTTGACTACAGAGGGGTTCAAAAAACTGAGAATCCTTGCTGTCATAAAGCTCCTTTCATTCTAATCTGCCTTTTTATATGAGCAAGATTTCGTAGCATTTACGTCTATAAAAATGAAAAGTAAGAATAGACTGTTTGCCCTGGATAGTGTCTCGTTGTAGCAAGAAGACGTTATATTTTAAGTGTAAATAAAATGATATGTTTTAAAGCTTCATTCATCACTCTTAAAAGTGCATTTCAATAAAATTTTACCTTTGGTTCAATTAGTTATCAAACCAAATAATATGTATTTTCTTCAGTTGTATACTGATAGTTTAAATAATTCAACCTCAAAGAAAGTTTTTTAAAAACACTGAGATCCATGAACAAAACCAATTAAATGCAAACTTTATTTTATATGCCAGTTCATAAATGTATTCTTTGTTTGGAGAATTACCGTGGAACCATCACTAAAAAGACTTCACATATAGGCCAGGCATGGTGGCTAACGCCTGTAATCCCAGCACTTTGGGAGGCGGAGGTGGGTAGATCACGAGGTCAGGAGTTCAAGACCAGACTGACCAACATGATGAAACCCCATCTCTACTAAAAAAAAAAAAAAAACACACACAAAAATTAGCTGGGCATGGTGGCTCATGCCTGTAATCCCAGCTACTTGAGAGGCTGAGGTAGGAGAATTGCTTGAACAGGGACCCAGGTGGTGGAGGTTGCAGTGAGCCAGGATCACACCACTACACTCCCGCCTGGGGTGCAGAACAAGACTATCTCAAAAAAAAAAAAAAAAAGACTTCACATATAAAATCATTTTACATCATGATAAAGTTTTCTAAGAAAAATTGAATGAAAGTTCAGGTTTCGAAGATAAAAGGGAAAGATGTACAATTTCTGAATATTCAAGAAGAACTTCAAAAATCTATCTGTTTTTTGTTTGTTTTGGAATTCTTTTGTGGATAATGAGGAATGGATGACAATTCGGCTGTATTTATATTCCACTGGATGCATTTTTAATTATTTTAAAATTTTGATAATTTAATAGATTAAAATATTACCTATTTTTAAGCTATTTATGCTAATAAAAACAGATTGTTTTCTTAGAAATTAATGTGTTAGCTGGTATATAATTTTTCAGAATTGTTTTGAAGCATATATGAGCAAAGATGTTTGAAGACAACTGGACAAAGAACTAGGCAGCTTGGAAAAGTAGATTCTTCATGCCAGAACCATCTCCTAGTTACTGCTTTTACCTGGATATCTTAAATAATGATAATTGAATATAAGCTGATCATTGAAAAGTGGGTAGATTAGCAGTCATACAAAAAATAGTTAGCATAGGCAACCAAAAGCCACAGTTGACATTAATTACATTTAAATTCATCCTTTAACAAATGCTATTCTTTGAGATTAAAGGTGGTGGTGCCCACGAATTAGAACACTTTGGCATAATTTTGTTTCCTGTGGAGGAAAAGCTGGTAATTGGGATTTTCTAAAGAGGTCAAGAAATGTTAATGAAAACACCCCAACATGACTTAGACTGGCCTATTTTTCTTCTTTGTTTCTTTTTTTTTTTTTTTGTAATCAGAGTGGTTTTTATTTGTGACCTTAGCCTTCAAATGGAGTTGAGCACATATAGGAGAAGATGATACTTTATGTGAGTTCAGTGCTTGAAAAATATGGTACCTGTGTTTCATTGCTAAAAAACTATAATTTGTACAAAGAGCAACTTTTTTTTTTTTCTTCAACTTTTAAGTTCAGGGGTACATGTGCAGGATGTACAGGTTTATTATACAGGTAAATGTGTGCCACAGTGGTTTGCTGCACAGATCATCTTATCACCTAGGTGTTAAGCCCATCATCCTTTACCTGTTCTTGCTGATGCTCTGCCCCATAGCCCCTGCCTCTGAAAGGCGCCAGTTTGTGTTGTTCCCCCTGAGGTGTCCATGTTTTCTCATCATTCAGGTCCTACTTATAAGCGAGAACATGCATCGTTTGGTTTTCTGTTTCTGTGTTATTCCATGTCTGCTATTGTGAATAGTGCAGCAAGGAACATATGCATACACGTATCTATATAATAGAATGATTTATATTCCTTTGGGTGTATACCCAGTAATGGGATTGCTAGGTCAAATGGTATTGCTGCCTCTAGGTCTTTGAGGAATCACCACACTGTACTCTACAATGATTGAACTAACTTACACTCCCACCAACAGTGCAAAAGTGTTCCTTTTTCTCCACCACCTTGTCAGAATCTATTGTTTTTTGACTTATTAATCACTATTCCAACTGGCATGAGATGGTATCTCATTGTGGTTCTGATTTACATTTCTCTAACGATCAGTGATGCAGAGCTGCTTTTCATGGTTTTTGGCCACTTGAATGTGGTTTTTTGGGAAGCTTCTGTTCATTTCCTTTGCCCACTTTTAAATTTTTTTTCCTTGTAAATTAGTTTTTGTTTCTGTAAGACTGGTTGTTAGACCTTTCTCAGATGGATAGATTGTCCATCAAGAATTGCTTGAACCCAGGAGGCAGAGGTTGTAGTGACCTGAGATTGTGCCACTGGACTCCAGCCTGGTGCCTGGTGACGAAGCAAGACTGTCTCAAAAAAAAAATTTTTTTTCTCCCATTCTATAGGCTGTCAGTTCACTCAGATGATCGTTTCTTTTGTTGTGTGGTAGGTCTTTAGTTTTATTAGATCCCATTTGTCAAGTGTCAATTTTTACTTTTGTTGTAATGCTTTCGGTGTTTTCATCATGAAATATTTGCCCATCCTGTACCTTCCGTGGTATTGCCTAGATTTTCTTCTAGGTTTTCATAGTTGAGGGTTTTACATTTTTGTGTTTAACCCATCTTGAGTTAATATTTGTATATGGTGTACAGAAGGGGTCCAGTTTCCATTTTCTGCATATGGCTAGCCACTTCCAAAGAGCAACTTCAAAGGTAGAAAGACAAACAAATATTTTCAACTATAAATTTGTTAACAGTTTATTTCTCATATATATATGCATATGTATGTATATGTATATGTATTTTCAGTTTTCATCCATCTTAAAATGCATCACAAAAAGAAACTATTGTTTTTTCATTTTTTGTACAACTTTGATAAACATCAGAATAGTAAATAGACACTGTATAAAATAAACTCTAAGGATCAACTCCTGCCTTTTAAGAGGTATAACTGTAAAATAGCAAAGCATATGAAATAAGTATGAAACTCAAAATACTGTGAAGAATTTGTTGATTTTAAATGTTCAAAGAGGCAAAATGGTAATTAATATATTGTTAGGAGTGACAAATTCATATTTGTCAGGAGCCAGGAAGGAAACCAGAGTGACTGAAGCAATTTGGGAAAATTAACACTTAGGTTGTTTTTAGGCACTAGCTCTGTCTGAACAAAGCCAGTTGGTTGCTAGACCTTCTGATATTTCTGATATTTCAAGAGAAACTGAAAATCCAGAACTTTATATGAAATAAATTTTCTTTATAGGTTCTAGCAATGAATTTAACATTTGTAAAGGAATATATGGGCCAAATTAAACACCTCTTTGTGCTGAATTTGGCTGATGATCTGTCCCTTTATGACTTTTGATTTATCACTTTTCTAGAGTCTTCCTTTGAAATCAACATTTGGTTAAATAGCTCCTAGGAAAAAATGTCACAAGGTAGTTGAGTTTTTCTAAAATTCTAGCTATACTTATTTCAGAGTAAGCCTACTAAAAATTTTATACGGAATGACATAGGTAACTTCTCAGGTAGCATTTAGAGACAGAGCCACATGATCAACCTCATAGAGTTTTACTCTATAAAAGTCTGGGGTTTTTTATTGTTGTTGTTTTTTGTTTGTTTGTTTTTGTTTTGTTTTAATTTATTATACCTTAAGTTCTGGGATACATGTGCAGAACATGCATGTTTCTTACATAGGTATACACGTGTCATGGTAGTTAGGTGTACCCATCAACACGTCATCTACATTAGGTATTTCTCCTAGTGCTATCCCTCCCCTAGCTCCCAAATGCCTGACAGGCCCTAGTGTGTGATGTTCCCCTCCCTGTGTCCATGTGTTCTCATTGTTCAACTCCCGCTTATGAGTGAGAGCATGCAGTGTTTGGTTTTCTGTTCTTGTGTTAGTTTGCTGAGGAAGATGGTTTCCAGCTTTATTCATGTCCCTGCAAAGAACATGATCTTATCCTTTTTTATAGCTGCAGAGTATTCCATGGTGTTTATGTCCACATTTTCTTTATCCAGTCTATCATTGATGAGCATTTGGGTTGATTCCAAGTCTTTGCTATGGTGAACAGTGCCACAATAAACATATGTGTGCATGTGTCTTTATGGTAGAATAATTTATAATCCTTTGGGTATATACTCAGTAATGGGATTGCTGGATCAAATGGTATCTCTGGTTCTGGATCCTTGATGAATTGCCACACTGTCTTCTACAGTGGTTGAACTAATTAATTTACACTCCCACCAACATTGTAAAAGTGTTCCTGTTTCTCCACATCCTCTCCAGCATGTGTTATTTCCTGACTTTTTAATGATTGCCATTCTAACTGGCATGAAATGGTATTTCATTGTGATTTTAATCTGCATTTCTCTAATGACCAGTGATGATGAGCTTTTTTTCATGTGTTTGTTGGCTACATAAAAGTCTTCTTTTGAGAAGTATCTGTTCATATCCTTTGCCTACTTTTTGATGTGGTTGTTGGTTTTTTTCTTGTAAATTTATTTAAGTTATTTGTAGATTCTGCATATTATTAGCCCTTTGTCAGGTGGATAGATTGCAAAAATTTTCTCCCATTCTATAGTTTACCTGTTCACTTTGATGGTAGTTTCTATATGCTGTGAAGAAGCTGTTTGGTTTAATTATATCCCATTTGTCAATTTTAGCTTTTGTTGTCATTGCTTTTGGTGTTTTAGTCGTGAAGTCTTTGCCCATACCTATGTCCTGAATGGTATTGCCTAGGTTTTCTTCTAGGGTTTTTATGGTTTTAAGTCTTGCATTTAAGTCTCGAATCCATCTTGAGTTAATTTTTGCATAAGGTGTAAGGAAGGAGTCTAGTTTTAGTTTTCCGCATATGGCAAGCCAGTTTTCCCAACACCATTTATTAAATAGGGAATCCTTTCCTCATTGCTTGTTTTTGTCAGGTTTATCAAAGATTAGATGGTTGTAGATGTGTGGCATTATTTCTGAGGCCTCTGTTCTGTTCCATTGGTCTATATGTCTGTTTTGGTACCAGTACCATGCCGTTTTGTTTACTATAGCTTCATAGTTTAGCTTGAAGTCAGGTAGCATGATGCCTCCCACTTTGTTCCTTTTGCTTAGGATTGTCTTTGCTATGTGGGCTTTTTTGGGGTTCCATATGAAATGTAAAGTAGTTTCTTCTAATTCTGCGAAGAAAATCAGTGGAAGCTTGATGGGGATTGCATTGAATCTATAAATTATTTTGGGCAGTATGGCCATTTTCATGATATTGATTCCTCCTATCCATGAGCATGAAACATTTTTCCATTTAAGTGTCCTCTCTTATTTCCTTGAGTAGTGGTTTGTAGTTCTCCTTGAAGAGGTCCTTCACATCCCTTGTAAGTTCTATTCCTAGATATTTATTCTGTTTGTAGCGGTTGCGAATGGGAGATTTTGGCTCTCTGTTTGTTTGTAATTGGTGTATAGAAATGCTTGTGAATTTTGCACATTGATTTTGTATCCTGAGACTTTTCTGAAGTTGCTTATCAGCTTAAGGAGATTTGGGGCTGAGACAATGGGGTTTTCTAAGTATACAATTATGTCATCTGCAAACAGAGACAAGTTGACTTTCTCTCTTCCTATCTGAATACCCTTTATTTTTTTCTCTTGCCTGATTGCCCTGGCCAGAACTTCCAATACTGTGTTGAATAGGAGTGGTGAGAGAGGACATCCTTGTCTTGTGCCAGTTTTCAAAGGGAATCCTTCTAGTTTTTTCCCCATTCAGTATGACAAGTGCTGTGGGTTTGTCATAAATGGCTCTTATTTTGAGATACATTCCATCAGTACCTCGTTTATTGAGAGGTTTTGGTATAAAGGGTGTTTAATTTTATCTAAGGCCCTTTCTGCATCTATTGAGATAGTCATGTGGTTTTGTCTTTGGCTCTGCTTATGTGATGGATTACATTTATTGATTTGTATATGTGGAACCAGCCTTGCATCCCAGGGATGAAGTGACTTGATCATAGTAGAAAAGCTTTTTGACATGCTGCTGGATTCGGTTTGCCAGTATTGTATTAAGGATTTTCGCATTAATATTCATCAGGGATATTGGCCTGATATTTTCTTTTTTTGTTCTGTCTCTTCCAGGTTCTGGTATCAGGGTGACGCTGGCCTTTTTAAATAAGTTAGGGAGACTTCCCTCTTTTTCTGTTGTTTGGAATAGTTTCAGAAGGAATGGTACCAGTTCCTCTTTGTACCTCTGATAGAATTCAGATATTAATCTATCTGGTCCTGCACCTTTTTTAGTTGGTAGGCTATTAATTACTGCCTCAATTTCAGAACCTGTTATTGGCCTATTCAGGGATTCAACTTCTTTTTAGTTTAGATTTGGGAGGGTGTATGTGTCCATGAATTTATCTATTTCTTCTTGATTTTCTAGTTTATTTGTGTACAGGTGTTTATAATATTCTCTGATTGTAGTTTGTATTTCTGTGGGATCAGTGGTGATATACCCTTTATCATTTTTTATTATGTCTGTTTGATTCTTCGCCTTTTCTTCTTCTCCCTTTTTTTTTTATTAGTCTGGCTAGCAGTCTGTCTGTTTGTTGATCCTTTCAAAAATCCATCTCCTGAATTCATTGATTTTTTTTTTTTAAGGGAATTTCGTGTCTCTGTCTCCTTCTGTTCTGCTCTAATCTTGGTTATTTCCTTTCTTCTGGAGCTGTTGAATTTATTTGCTCTTGCTTCACTTGTTCTTTTAATTGTTGTATTAGGGTACTGATTTTAGATCTTTCTTTTTCTTATGGGCATTTGGTGCTGTAAATTTCCCTCTAGACACTGCTTTAAATGTGTCCCTGAGATTCTGGTACATTATATCTTTGTTCTCATTGGTTTCAAGTTACTTCTTTATTCCTGCTGTATTTTCGTTATTTACTCAGTAGTCTTTCAAGAGCAGGTTGTTCAGTTTACATGTAGTTGTGCAGTTTTGAGTGAGTTTCTTCATCTTGAGTTCTGATTTGACTGAATGTGGTCTGAGAGACTGTTATGATTTCATTCTTTTGCATTTGCTGAGGAGTATTTTACTTCCAATTATGTGGTCAGTTTTAGAATAAGTGCAATGTGGTACTGAGAAGTACATACGTTCTGTTGATTTGGGGTGGAGAGTTCTGTAAATGTCTATTAGCTCTGCTTGGTCCAGAGCAGAGTTTCAACTCCTGGATATCCCTATTAATTTTCTGTCTTGTTGATCTGTCTAATATTGACCATGGGGTGTTAAAGTCTCCCACTATTACTGTGTGGGAGTCTAAGAACTTGGTTATGAATCTGAGTGCTCCTGTATTGGGTGCATATATATTTATGTTAATTAGATCTTTCTGTTGCATTGATCCCTTTACCATTATGTAATGCCCTTCTTTGTCTCTTTTTATCTTTGTTGGTTTAAAGTCTGTTTTATCAGACTAGGATTGCAACCCCTGCTTCTTTTTGCTTTCTATTTTCTTTTTTTCTTTATGATTTTTTTTTAATTGCATTTTAGGTTTTGGGGTACATGTGAAGAACATGCAAGATTGTTGCATAGGTACACACATGGCAGTGTGGTTTGCTGCCTTCCGTCCCCTCACCTGTATCTGTCATTTCTCCCCATGCTATCTCTTCCCACCTCCCCACCCCCCCGTCCCTCCCCCATTTCCCCCCAACGGACCCCAGTGTGTAGTGCTCCCCTCCCTGTGTCCATGTGTTCTCATCGTTCAACACCCGCCTATGAGTGAGAATATACGGTGTTTGATTTTCTGCTCTTGTGTCAGTTTGCTGAGAATGATGGTTTCCAGGTTCATCCATGTCCCTACAAAAGACGTGAACTCATCGTTTTTGATGGCTGCGTAATATTCCATGGTGTATATGTACCACATTTTCCCTATCCAGTCTATCATCGTTGGGCATTTGGGTTGGTTCCAGGTCTTTGCTATTGTAAACAGTGCTGCAATGAACATTCGTGTGCACGTGTCCTGGTAGTAGAATGATTTATAATCCTTTGGATATATACCCAGTAATGGGATTGCTGGGTCAAATGGGATTTCTATTTTTAGGTCCTTGAGGAATCGCCACACTGTCTTCCACAATGGTTGAATTAATTTACATTTCCACCAACAGTGTAAAAGTGTTCCTATTTCTCCACATCCTCTCCAGCATCTGTTGTTTCCAGATTTTTTAATGATCGCCATTCTAACTGGTGTGAGGTGGTATGTCAATGTCGTTTTGATTTGCATTTCTCTGATGACCAGTGATGATGAGCATTTTTTCATATGTTTGTTAGCCTCCTGTATGTCTTCTTTTGTAAAGTATCTGTTCATATCCTTCACCCATTTTTGAATGGGCTTGTTTGTTTTTTTCTTGTAGATCTGCTTTAGTTCTTTGTAAATTCTGGGTATCAGCCCCTTGTCAGATGGGTAGGCTGCAAAAATTTTTTCCCATTCTGTTGGTTGCCGATTCACTCTACTGACTGTTTCTTTTGCCATGCAGAAGCTGTGGAGTTTGATTAGGTCCCATTTGTCTATTTTGGCTTTTGTTGCCATTGCTTTTGGTGTTTTGGTCATGAAGTCCTTGCCTACACCTATGTCCTGAATGGTTTTGCCTAGATTTTCTTCTAGGGTTTTTATGGTGTTAGGTCTGATGTTTAAGGCTTTAATCCATCTGGAGTTAATTTTGGTGTAAGGTGTCAGGAAGGGGTCCTGTTTCTGCTTTCTGCACATGGCTAGCCAGTTTTCCCAACACCATTTATTAAACAGGGAGTCCTTTCCCCATTGCTTGTTTTTGTCAGGTTTGTCGAAGATCAGATGATTGTGGGTATGTTGTATTTCCTCTGAGGCCTCTGTTCTGTTCCATTGGTCTATATCTCTGTTTTGGTACCAGTACCATGCTGTTTTTATTACTGTAGCCTTGTAGTATAGTTTGAAGTCCGGCAGTGTGATGCCTCCTGCTTTGTTCTTTTTGCTTAGAATTGACTTGGCTATGCGGGCTCTCTTTTGGTTCCATATGAAGTTTAAGGTGTTTTTTTCCAGTTCTGTGAAGAAGGTCATTGGTAGCTTGATGGGAATAGCATTGAATCTGTAAATTACTTTGGGCAGTATGGCCATTTTCATGATGTTGATTCTTCCTAACCATGAACATGGAATGTTTCTCCATCTGTTTGTATCCTCTCTTGCTTTCTATATTCTTGGTAAATATTCCTACATCCCTTTATTTTGAGCCTTTGTTTATCTTTGTATGTGAGGTGGGTCTCCTGAATACAGCACACTGATGAGTCTTGACTTTTTATCCAATTTGCCAGTCTCCGTGTTTTGATTGGGGCATTTATCCTGTTTACATTTAAGGTTAATACCATGTGAATTTGATCCTGTCATTATGATGCTAGCTGTTTATTTTGCCCGTTAGGTGATACAGTTTCTTCATAGTGTCGATGGTCTTTACAATTTGGTATGTTTTTGCAGTGGCAGGTACTGGTTGTTCATTTCCATGTTTAGTGCTTTCTTCAGGAGCTCTTGTAAGGCAGGCCAGGTGGTTACAGAATCTCTCAGCATTTGCTTGTCTGTAAATGATTTTATTTCTCCTTCACTTATGAAGCTTAGTTTGGCTGGATATAAAATTCTGGGTTAAAAATTCTTTAAGAATGTTGAATATTGCCTACCCCCCTTACAGGGCTTGTAGGGTTTCTGCAGCGATATCCGCTGTTAATCTGATAGGTTTCCCTTTGTGGGTAACCTAACCTTTCTCTGTGGCTGACGTTAACATTTTTTCCTTCTTTTCAGCCTTGGTGAATCTGACAATTTTGTGTCTTGGGGTTACTCTTCTTGACGAGTATCTTTGTGGTGTTCTCTTTATTACCTGAATTTGAATCTTAGCCTGTCTTGCTAGGTTGGGGAAGTTCTCCTGGATAATATCCTGTTTTCCAACTTGGTTTCATTCTCCTCATCACTTTCATGTACACCAATCAAACGTAGATTTGGTCTTTTAACATAGTCCCATATTTCTTGGAGGGTTGGTTCATTCCTTTTCATTTGTTTCTTCTGATCTTGTCTTCTCGCTTTATTTCATTAAGTTGATCTCTAGTCGCTGCTATTATTTCTTTCTTCCGCTTGATTGATTTGGCTGTTGATACTTGTGTATGCTTCACAAAGCTCCTGTGCTGTGTTTTTCAGCTCCATCAGGTCATTTATATTCTTTTGGTTATTCTAGTTAGCAGTTTGGCTAACCTTCTTTGAAGGTTCTTAGATTCCTCACATTGGGTTGGAGCACGCTCCTTTAGCTCAGAGGAGTTTGTTATTACTAACCTTCTGAAGCCTACTTGTGTCAATTCATCAAACTCATTCTCTGTCCGGTTTTGTTTCGTTGCTGGCAGGGAGTTGTGATCCTTTGGAGGAGAAGAGACATTCTGGTTTTTAGAATTTTAAGTCTTTTTCCAGTGGTTTCTCCCCGTCTTTGTTGCTTTATCTACCGTTTGTCTTTGATGTTGGTGGCCTTCGGATGGGGTCTCTGTGTGGGTTTCCTTTTTGTTGAATGTTGAGGCTATTCCTTCTGTTTGTTAGTTTTCCTTCTGATAGTCAGGCCCCTCTGCTGCAGATCTGCTGGCATTTGCTGGAGGTCCACTCCAGATCGTGTTTGCTTGGGCATCACCAATAGAGGCTGCAGAACAGCAAAGACTGCCTGTTCCTTCCTCTGGAGGCCTTGTCCCAGAGGGGCACCTACCAGATGCCAGTCTGAGCTCTCCTGTATGAGGTGTCTGTCAGCCCCTACTGGGAGGTGTCTCCCAGTCAGGATATGTAGGGATCAGGGAGCCACTTGAGGAGGCAGTCTGTCCCTTAGCAGAGCTCAAATGCTGTGCTGGGAAACCTGCTGCTTTCTTTAGAGCTACCAGCCAGGGACTTTTAAGTCTGCTGAAGCTGCACCCACAGTCGCTTCTTCCCCCAGGTACCCTATTCGAGGAAGATGGGCATTTTATCTATAAGCCCTTGACTGTGGCTGCTGCCTTTTTTTTTTTTTTTAATTGCATTTTAGGTTTTGGGGTACATGAGAAGAACCTGCAAGATTGTTGCATAGGTATGTACATGGCAATGTGGTTTGCTGCCTTCCTCCCCATCACCTATATCTGGCATTTCTCCCGATGTTATCCCTCCCCACTCTCCCCAACCCCCGCTGTCCCTCCCCTAGTTCCCTCCCACAGACCCTAGTGTGTGATGCTCCCCTCCCTGTGTCCATGTGTTCTCATTGTTCAACACCCGCCTATGAGTCAGAACATGTGGTGTTTGATTTTCTGTTCTTGTGTCAGTTTGCTGAGAATGATGGTTTCTAGGTTCATCCATGTCCCTACAAAGGACACAAACTCTTCGTTTTTTATGGCTGCATAATATTCCATGGTGTATATGTGCCACATTTTCCTTGTCCAGTCTACCATCAGTGGGCACTTGGGTTGGTTCCAGGTCTTTGCTATTGTAAACAGTGCTGCAGCAAACATACGTGTGCATGTGTCTTTATAACAGAGCAATTTGTAATCCTTTGGATATATACCCAGTAATGGGATTGCTGGATCAAATGGAATATCTATTTTTAGGTCCTTGAGGAATCGCCACACTGTCTTCCACAATGGTTGAACTAATTTTCACTCCCACCAACAGTGTAAAAGTGTTCCTATTTCTCCACATCGTCTCCAACATCTGTTGTCTCCAGATTTTTTAATGATCGCCATTCTAACTGGCATGAGATGGTATCTCAATGTGGTTTTGATTTGCATTTCTCTAATGACCAGTGATGATGAGCAGTTTTTAATGTTTGTTGGCCTCATATATGTCTTCTTTTGTAAAGTGTCTGTTAATATCCTTTGCACACTTTTGAATGGTTTTGTTTGTTATTTTCTTGTAAATCTGCTTTAGTTCTTTGTAGATTCTGGATATTAGCCCTTTGTCAGATGGGTAGATTGCAAAAATTTTTCCCATTCTGTTGGTTGCGATTCACTCTCATGATTGTTTCTTTTGCTGTGCAGAAGCTATGGAGTTTAATTAGGTCCCATTTGTCTATTTTGACTTTTGTTGCAACGCCTTTTTTTTTTCTTTTTTTTTTTCTTTTTTTTTTGTCTTTTTCATAGATGCCCTTCCCAACAAGGAGGAATCTAGAGAGGGAGTCTGGCCACAGTGGCCTTGCTGAGTTGTGGTGGCCTCTACCCTGTTCAACCTACTGGGTGGCTTTGTTTACACTATGAGGTTAAAACTGCCTACTCGAGCCTCAGCAGTGGTTGACATCCCTCCCCCTACCAATTCGAGTATCCCCAGTCGACCTCAGACTGCTGTGGTGGCAGCGAAAATTTCAATCTAGTGGATCTTAGCTTGCTGGGCTCCAATGGGTAGGACCCAGTGAGGCAGACCACTTGGCTCCCTTACTTCACCCCCGCTTTCTAGGGGAGTGAACAGTTCTGTCTTGCTGGCGTTCCAGGCACCACTGGGGTATGGAAAAAAAAAAAAAAAAAAACTCTTGCAGCTAGCTCAGTGTCTGCCCGAATGGCCACCCAGTTTTGTGCTTGAAATCCAGGGACCTAGTGGCATAGAAACCAGAGGGAATCTCGTGGTCTGCAGGTTGTGAAGGGAGTCTGCAGTGTGCATGGGAGAAGTGTAGTATCTGGGCCTGAGTGCACCATTCCTAACAGCAGAATCCCTCACAGCTTAGTCCCTCATGGCTTCCCTTGGCTAGGAGAGGGAACTTCCTGACCCCTTGCACATCCCGGGTGAGACAGCACCCCACCTTTCTTCACCTCGACCTCCATGGGTTGCACCCACTGTCCAACTAGTGCCAGTGAGATGAACTGAGTACCTCAGTAGGAAATGCAGAAATCACTCGCCTTCTGCCTTGATCATGCTGGGAGCTGCAGACTAGAGCTTTTCCTGTTCAGCCATCTTGCCAGCAATCCTAACTTCTCTAAAAGTCTGTGTTTTTAATCATTCTTGGCCTATAACATGAATTTGTTGATAACATTAGGAAAGTTTTTTAAAATGACTTAGGGTTAAACTTGTCAAGAGAACCTTGAACCCAAGTCTGATTATTTTGTTAGTAATTTAAAATACTTTAATGCTTAGAAATTATTGAACTGATGAATAAATGGTCTATCTTCAAAAGAAGTGAATCAATCATTAAATTGGATATAAGTGAAACTGTTTTAAAGATTTCTAACCTTGTTTAGGGTGAAAGAATAAAACAGTTGTTTGACGTTTATTACCTTTACAACATATGTAAAATGTAATTTCTCAATTCAATTTAGTGTTTTCTTACTACCATGACTTTATATTAGTCAGAGTTCAGGTTAAAATAATGAAATTAGTTTGTATGAAAAGTACTTGTTTTTGATTTTACTGTCTTGCTTAGGTTAAAGTGTGTTTAGGCCCTGCTCGTACTAAAATATTTGTAGAAGGCTATGGAAAGAGATTTCTGTTTGTAGAACACATTTTTTGTAGAGAAAATTTTCTCCTGATGATTGGTTATTCTTTTTCCCATATTCCACCTGCTAAAAACAAATTAGCCCATTGTGTCATTCTGATTTCTAAGACATCAAAACCAAATTCACAGTTATAAACCTTGTTTGCTGTATAGTCCATTGGATACTGTGTTGACAATTAAGTTGGACTTAAATAGCCTTAAATTGCTCTGTGGAAATGACATGTCTGTGGTTCCGTATTAGACTGGTACATATTACTATGAAAATGGTAGCGAATTCTAACTAAAGTAGAGAAGAAGAGGAAATGCCTCTTGAGACCGAGGTTCAGTCTAGCTGGCATTTGCTAACATTTCATGGGAGCCAGGTCCTGGTTAGGCATTGTGGATACAAATATTGATGAGTCAAGGTTTCTGGGGGTGCTTTACAGCATCAGAGAGAAAGCTCCTAAAGTAACTTTAATGCAAACCAAAATGCCATTAGGAATGAAAAATGTAGCAGGATAATAGTAAGAGAAGAGGGAAGACCTTTTGGAGAAAGCTGACTTGAGTTAAGCCTTGGTAAATGGGGGTATCCTCACCTAGTGAGAAGTTACGGGAGAATGATTTTAGTGAAACTTCCTCTTTCTTCTGTAGTTGAGTATTACCAGTGTTACCTTCTGGTTTTGATATTTATACTGTGGTTATAGAAGATGGTACTATTAGTGGAAACTGAATGAGAGATCAACGGAAACTTTGTGCTATGGACTTTTTTTATTAAGATAAAACTCACTTAACATAAAACTGTTAAATTTATCATAGAATTCCTTGTATAAGTTATAAAGTGTATAATTTAGTGTCATTTAGTACATTTGCAATTTTGCATAACCCTCAGCTCTATCTGGATCCCATACCTTTTTATCACTTCGAAGGGAGCCTTGTATCCATTAAGTCAGCAGTCCCAAACCTTTTTGGCACCACAGATCAGTGTCATGGAAGACAATTTTTCCATGGACGGGGTCAGAGGCCAGGTGGCGGGGGTGGTTTTGGGATAAAATTGTTCCACTTCAGATCATCTGACATTAGATTGTCATGAGGAATGCACAACCTAGATCCTTTGCATGTGCTGTTCACAATAGGCTTCACAGTTGTTTGAGAATCTAATGCCGCCACTGATTTGACAGGCCGCAGAACTCATTGAGGTAATGCTCACTTGCTTGCCACTCATCTCCTGCTGTGTGGCCCGGTTCCTAACAGGTCATGGACCTGTAGTGGTCCACAGCCCAAGGATTAGGGACCCCTGCATTAAGCAATCACTCTTCCGTTTTTCTTTTTCTCAGCACCTAACAACCACAAATCTGCTTTCTGTCGCTGTAGATTTAACTATTATGAATATTTCACGTTAAGTGGAATTCTCCAGTATGTGACCTTTTGTTTCTGCCTTTTTTCACATAGTATGTTTTTAAGGATTGTCCATATTGTACTAGTCTGTATTGTTGGTAATTTAGTCCTTTTTATGGCTTAATAATAGTCTGTTGTATAGATATATGACACTTTGTCTATCCATTTACCCACTGATGGACATTTGTGTTATTTTCACTTGTGGGCTATTATGAATAGCACTGCCAAGAGCACTTATTTTTCAAGTATTTGTTTGTTTACCTATTTTCATTTATTTTGGATATATAGCTAAATGTCGAAATGCAGGATCATATGCTAATTTTGTGTTTAACTTTTTGAAGAACCGCCAAAATGTTTTCCAGAGAGCCTTTTAGTTCTTTCATCCATTCTGAGTTAAATTTCGTATGTAGTATGAAGCAAGGGCCTAAATTTATTATTTTGCATGAATTTGTAAAAGAGAATCATTATTATTTTCCACAATATTAGAAAATCTATGATATTAAATCATTTATTTTCTGATTCACTAAAAAAAAGATTAAAGAAGATAAATATGACTGCTAAAATTATAAAACCCTTAGAAGAAAACAGATAAATCTTCATGACCTTCGATAAGGAAATGGATTCTTTGACATGGTACCAAAAGAACAAGCAAAAATATGAAAAACAGATAATTGAACTTAATTAAGATTAAGAAATTATACTATCAAGAACGTAAAATATGTCTGGGCACGATGGCTCACACCTGTAATACCAGCACTTTGGGAGGCTGAGGTGGGTGAATTGCCTGATCCCAAGTGTTCAAAACCAGCCTGGCCAACATGGTGGAACACTGTCTCTACTAAAACAAAAAATTATCTGGGCATGGTGGCACACACCTATAATCCCAGCTACTCAGGTGGCTGAAGTAGGAGAATCACTTGAACCCAGGAGGCGGAGGTTGCAGTGAGGAGAGATCGTGCCACTACCCTTTAACCTGGGTGACAGAGTGAGACCCTGTCTCAAAAAAGAAAAGTAAGTAAAAAGACAACCCACAGCCTAGGCGACAAGTCATATACTGGATAAAGGTCTAATGTTCGGGTTATACAAAGAACTCTTAAAATGTACCAACAGGGACTGAGGGCAGTAGTGTTGTAATCCCAGCCCTTTGAGAGGCCGAAAAGGGAGGGTCCCTTTAAGCCAGTAGTTCGAGACCAACCTGGGCAACAAGGCAAGACCTCGTCTCTAAAAATGGATGGATGGATGGATGGATGGATGGATGGATGGATGGATGGATGGATGAATGGCAGTAAAACAATAAATAACACAATTTAA
Organism: Saimiri boliviensis; assembly: GCF_048565385.1. Classification (NCBI taxonomy): domain Eukaryota; kingdom Metazoa; phylum Chordata; class Mammalia; order Primates; family Cebidae; genus Saimiri; species Saimiri boliviensis. The sequence continues at coordinate 124,890,362 of NC_133449.1, forward strand.
GAATGGAAAAATAACTTCAATAGACGTTTCTCCAGAGAATATATACTGATGGCCTATAAACACAGCAAACATGTTTAGCATCGTTAGTTATCAGGAAAATACAAATCAAACCACAATGAAATACTATATCATGCCCCCTAGGATAGCTGTAATAAAATAAACGGACAATAATAAGACAAGATATGGAGATAACTGGAATACTTCTACATTGCTGGGTGCAAATGTAAGATGGTAAGTGGAAAACAGTTTAACAATTCCTCAAAAAGCTAAACATACACTTCTTTATGACCCAACAATTCTCCTAGGTGTATACCAAAAAGAATTTAAAAATATATCCACATGAAAACTTGTACATGAATGTTTGTAGCAGCCCAAAAGTGGAAAGAAGCCAAATCTTCAGATGAATGGATAAGCAAAATGTAAACTCATACAATGGAATATTATTCCACGATAAAAAGAACTGAGGCACTGATACATGTTTTAACATAGATGAACTTGAAAACATTATTCTAACTGAATGAAGCCAAACACAAAAGACCACAAAGTGTATGATTCCATTTATGTGAAATGTCCTGAATAGAGACAGAAAGCAGATTTGTGGTTTCCAGTTGGGGGAAATAGGGCATAATTAAGTACGTAATTTCTTTTTTGGTATGATGAAAATGCTTTGGAGTTAGATAGTAGTGACAGTTGTACACTGTGAACATACTAAAAACCACTGAATGCACTTTAAGGGAATTAATTTTATGGTATATGCAACAGATCAGTATATATTAGAATATATCAATAAAAATAAATAAGTTTTTAAATGTTTTGCATGTAGAGATTTTTGTTTTAAAACAATACTCATTTGGTGTTTTCCTTAAGAAAAGTATTTTTATTTAATTTTTTAGAAATTTATCATGGCATCCAGCATTGACCACTACAAGTAAAATGCGAATTCCACATTCTCATGCATTTATTGATCTGACGGAAGATTTTACAGCAGGTGAGTTGCATTTAAGTCTGGAATTGTTTTGAAATGACAAAGAAGTATGGGATTTTATTTACTGTATACTTACTATTCATTTACTAATGAAGTAAATGTTGAAATTAATGTTAAAAGGATGGTAGAAAGTCAGTGATATGGAAACATGGAAAAAGTACTGACTGTAATGAGTAAGTCTTTAGCTATTGTCATTTTTGTTGTTTGTTAATAACTGCCTCAGAATTTGAATTCTCCACATTTTATGAATTCATGATAATTTCAGCACGCTTCCTGCTGTTTCTTTACCTTATTATTAAAATTTTTAAAAAATAGTATGTGCTACAAATTTAATGATAACAAAAATCTTTAGCTTATGTACAAGAAGACTTTCAGAAGCTTTTAAAACATGTTACTCTGGAAAATTTTAAATAGAAAATTGGACAGAATAGTATAATATATGCAAATTTAACCATCACCTAGCTTCAACAATTATTATATGGCCCAATCTTGTTTCCCCTGTAAACGTACCTACAAGTTCCTCATACCCGAGATAATGTTAAATTAAATCCCAAACATATAATTTCATTTTTAAACATTTTCGTCTGTATCTCAAATTGTGAGGAGTTTTTAATTTAAAGCTGCCAGATCAGAAATTAAACAATAATTCCTTTTTTTGAGAGAGTCTCACTGTTACCCAGACTAGAGCGCAGTGGTGCATGTGATCACAGCTCACTACAACCTCTGCCTTCCAGGCTCAAGCTATCCTCCCACCTCAGGCTCTAGAGTAGCTAGGACTACAAGCATGTGCTATTAGGCCCAGTTAATTTTTGCATTTTTTGTAGCGATGTAGTTTCCCCACGTTACCCTGGCTGGTCTGGAACTCTTTGGCTCAAGCAGTCTGCCCACCATGGCTTCCCAAAATGGTGAGATTACATACATGAGCCACCACACCCAATCAACAGTTTCTTAGTATCATTGACTATCTACTCATTGTTTAAAATGCCCCAATTTTCTCCTACATGTTTTTATCAAATCAAGAGTTTAACAAGGTCCATACAGAAGTAGAGAAAATGTCTGTGCTGTACACATCTGTGCTATACAGTTGTGTGGATTTTTCAGATTGTATCCCAATGGAGTTAACATGTTACTATGTTACTTATGCTCCTATATTACTATGTTCCTATATTTCCTCTAACCCAACCCAAGTTAGATTTGGATCCTTGATGAGAATCAGAATTCTTTTTTTTTTGTTTTGTTTTTTTTGAGATGGAATCTCGCCCAGTTGCCCAGGCTGGAGTGCAGTGATGTGATCTCTTCTCTCTGCAACCTCCACCTCCTGGGTTCAAGAGATTCTCCTGCCTCAGCCTCCCAAGTAGCTGGAATTACAGTCTCATGCTGCCATGTCCAGCTAATTTTTTTGTATTTTAATAGAGATGAGGTTTCACCATGTTGGCTGGGCTGATCTCAAACTCCTGAGCTCAGGCAATTTGGCCACCTCGGCCGCCCAAAGTGCTGGGGTTATAGATGTGAGCTGCTGCGCTCAGCCACAGAATCAGAATTCTTTTGTGAGTAGTAGGAATAGGAATATCAAGAATATTTCCTATGTGTTGCTGTATGTTTCAGCTTATTAGGTAATGTACTTTAAGTTCTCTCTCTTCTGGATATTAAAATTGATCAGTAGGTTTGGTTTTCCTCAGCATGGATCATCCACTACAGTGTTCTCTAATGGTTAGGAGGTATGAATGATTATTGTCAGGTCCATTATTTCAACAAGAGTTGCAAAATTATGACACACTAAGTATATCACTCTATGGCATGTATAATTAGCTAAATTTTCTTTTTTAGTCACCTGCAGTATAGTTGAGACAGGAAAGATAACTAATTGATTTCTCCACCCCCGCCCCTACTTTCCACCATTTTTTTGTCAGCATTCAAACACTTAACGGTCTGATTTTACAGTTAAGTTTTTCTATAATGACCAGTTGCAAATGAGTAAAGCAGGCCTAGTGGCTGCTAGATGTAATAAACCTTATTTTCTTTAAAAACATTCCATGATGCAAAACCTAATTTTCTTTGAGAAACAGGTAGAAAATAATTTTGCATAATTTAAACCTCTTAATTCTGGATTGATTATGACTTTTGCTAGCACATTTTCATTGTTAACATACAACTTGGAAAGTTAAAGAATATTTAGTGCCCAAATACACTGGATTTTACTGACTTAAAAACCACAAATTTAACCTTATATCTAGTAAATTTTTTATAAATCTAAGATTTTTGGTACTTGAGTATATGTTTTCGTTGGGAAGAAAGGAGAGAATTTAAGCATTGAAAACAGAGGTCATTTTTAGTGTGGATTATCTGTTATGCCTAATCACATGAAAACTTCAATAATAAGTTGTTGACTACATTGCAGTGGAAATTGTCTTAAAAGCTTGCTTTTCAAGATGAGGAAATTCTGTAATTACAGATTCATTTTTAAAAATCTTATTTCTGTTATACACATACATCCAAACTTTTGTTTTTTACAATTTCTTTTTAGGAAAAGTCTATCTTAATGAAGTTTTGGAAATGTACTTTTAGTTCAGTAGTATGGGACTTCCTTAAAAAATACTGACTTGACATTTAAGTAAGCTGCCACCATGGCTGTTGCTACCCATCTGCATGTGCAGAGTGGGAAAACAGAGGCTAACACATCAATTTCACTGCCACCATGGCTGTTGTGTATTTGTGCCACACTGGAGGTCCAAGGATTACCATCAACAATGCCACATATCTTGCCCAAGAAGCCTGGGGATCTGCCTGCTCATCCTACCACTGCTATGGCCAGCACAAGAGCAAGTTGACAGAATCCACAAGCATTGACTTGCCTAGACCCACTACCATTATTACCTATGGATGCTGTGAAGGGCCCAAGGACTGGCATACTCAGCTCACCACCATCACCACTGGGCCCTGTGAAACCATCCACCTGTCATCCCAGTCCTCAGCAAGGCTTGGAGACAGAGTCGCACTCTGTCGCCCAGGCTGAAGTGCGGTGGGGTGATGTCCACTCACTGCAACCTCTGCCTCCCGGGTTCAAGCGATTCTCCTGCCTCAGCCTCCCAAATAGGTGGGACTACAGGCGCACACCACCACACCTGGCTAATTTTTTTGTATTTTAGTAGAGGTGAGGTTTCACCATGTTGGCCAGACTGGTCTTGAACTCCTGAGTTCAGGCAGTTTACCCACCTTGGCCTCCCAAAGTGCTGGGATTATAGACATGAGCCACTGCACTCAGCCACAGAATCAGAATGGTAGCCTAAGCCATTAAGAATGCACAAACACCGCTGGTGCTGATTACAGCCAAATAAATCATACAGTAGTCACACTACTTTATGTACCATAATCAGAGCCAGAGCACCCTACCTGATCAACTCTACAGAGACATAGAGAGAGAGAAAAAAGTCTTTCCCTATGAAACCTACTACATAAAATTAGAAGAAGCAACTGTTAAAGCAGATGAATGGAGATCAACATGAGAACACAAAAACATGATAAAGCAAAGAAACAGGATAGCTGCAAACAAACACAGTAATTCTCCAGCAGGACATTCCAGTGAGAAACAAATTTAAGAAATGCCTGGAAAATAATTCAAAATTGTGATGTTAAACTCAGTCAGACAAAAAGCAATGCAGATAATACAAATCAGAAAAATAATTTGTGATCTGAAATTGAGAAATCCAATAAAGGCATATCATTAAAGAAAAAAAACAAATGGAATTCTGGAACTGAAATGGAATGCTGGAACTAAAGAATTCAATGAATGAAATAAAAAATACGAGAGAGGGCTTCAGAATAGTCTAGATTAAGTAGAAGAAAGAATATCCAAACATAAGGATAGGTCTTTTGAAATAATACAATTAGTCAGAAAAAAAGAAAAATTAGGAAAGCCTACATGACATATGCAACATCATAAAGCAATCAAATATTCAGTTTTTGGGTGAAAGCTGAAAACTCAAGTGTTACAAGCGATATAGACTACCAGATACAGGAAGCTTAATGATAGATACATTTAACACAAAAAAAGTCTTTTCTGTGGCGCATTATAATCAAACTGTCAAAACTCCAAAAATAAAAAGAAAGAAAGAAAGAAAAAACAATAACAAAAGCTGGGTGAGGTAGCTCACACCTGTGATCTTTTTACTTTGACAGACCAAGGTGGTTGGATCACTTGAATCCAGGAGTTCAAGACCCACTGGGACAACATGGCAAAACCCTATCTCTAACAACAACAAAAAAAAACCCCACAAAATTAGCCAAGCATGCTGCCATGCTGCTGTATTTCCACCTATATGGGAGGCTGAAGTGAAAGGATCACTTGAACCCAGGTCAAGCCTGCAGTGAACAGCTATGGTGCCACTGCACTCCAGCCTGGGTGACAGAGTAACACCTTGTCTAAATAATAATAATAATAATAATAATAATAATAATAAATGAGAATTCTAAAAAGAGCAGTAGAAAGATTCAAGTCACAAATAAGAGAGCCCCCATTAGACTAACCATGGAGTTCTTAGCAGAAAGCTTACAGGCCAAGAGAAAATGAGATGGCATATTCAAGTGCTAAAAGGAAGAAAAAATGCTGTGAATCACTAGAATAGCCCTACATGAAATTCTTAAGGGAGTCCTACATTTGGAAGCATAAAGACAATATCTGCCATCATGAAATCACACAAAAGTGTAAAAATCACCAGTAGCTCAGGCACACAAATAAAAAACAGAAAGGACTCAAATTTTACCAGTACAGAAAACCACCAAATCTCTTTGATAATCAGTAAGAGATAAAGAATGAACAAATGACACATATGCAAAACAACCAAAAAACAATTCATAAAGTGAAAGGAATAGGCCAGGTATAGTGACTCACTCCTGTAATCCCATCACTTTGGGAGGCTGGGGCAGGCAGATTGCTTGAACTCAGCAGTTTGAGACCAACCTGGGCAACATGGTGAAACCTTTTCTCTGCCAAAAATGCAAAACATTAGCTAGGCTTGGTGGCACATGCTTATGGTCCCAGCTACTCAGGAAGCTGAAGCAGGAGAATCAGTTGAGCCTGAGAGGCAGAGGTGCAGTGAGCTGAGATCGTGCCACTGCACTCCAACCTGGGTAACAGAGTGAAGAACTTGTTTCCAAAAAATAAAAAGGAATAATTCATCATCTATCAATATAACTTTGAATGTAAATGGATTAAATTTTCCACTTAAAAATATAGACTGGCTAGGCTGGGCACAGTGGCTCATGCCTGTAATCCCAGCACTTTGGGAGACCAAGGCAGGCAGATCATGAGGTCAGGAGATGAAGACCATTCTGGCCAACATAGTGAAACCCCGTCTCTACTAAAATACAAAAAATTAGCTGGGTATGGTGGTGTGCGCCTATAATCCCAGATACTCATGAGGCTGAGGCAAGGGAATCACTTGAACCCAGGAAGCGGAGGTTGCAGTGAGCCAACATTGCGCCATTGTACTCCAGCCTGGCAACAGAGCAAGACTCTGTCTCAAAAAATATGTATATATATAGACTGGCTACATTGATATTTTTTAAATGACCTACCTAACTTTATGCTGCCTACAAGAAACTCACTTTACCTGTAGCAACATGTGTAGACTGAAACTGAAGGGGTGAAAAGAGATATTCCATGGAAACAGAAACCAAAAATGAGCAAGAGTTCCTATACTTAAATTCAATTAAAGATAATTAAAGGCAAAACCAAAAAAGAGACATATAAGGCCTTTATATATTAATAAGGTAAAGAATTCAGGACGATGATAAATCTTAATATATGTGCATCCAACAGTGGAGCACCCAGATAAATAAAGGAAATACTATTATATCTAAAGGTGAACAGGTGCTGATATGCACATAGATCATGTAACAAAAGATAGGAAACAGGAGAGAAACAGGGAGGTACCAGGCTTTCCTTAATAGCTGGATCCTGAGGAAATTTTTATGCAAATTAATACAGAACTCACTCTTTACCATGAGGATGGCACCAAGGCATTCATGAAGGATCTGCCCCATGATCCTAACATCTGCTCTCTTAGGGCCACCTCCAACATTGTGAATCAAATGTCATCATGTTTTCCAAACTACAGCAGACTCCATCAGTACATTAATTGTTGAGCACTTCAGCATCACACTCTCACTCTTGCACATATTATCTAGACAGTCAGTAATTGGATATAAACGGTACATTAGACCAAATGGACCTAAAATATTTACAGAACATTTTATCCCACAGCTACAGAATACAATATTTTTCTCTTCAGAATATGAGTAAACTTCTAGGATAGACCAGATATTAGGCCACAAAACGAGTATCAACATATTTTTGAAAATTGACATCATATCAAGTACCTTCTCATGCCACAGTGGAATACAACTAGAAATCAACGACAAACAGATCTTCAGAAACTGTAGAAGTATATGGAAATATAACAGTATGCTCTTGATCAACCATTTACTCTATAAATTAAGGCAAGGCATGGTGGTTTATGCCTGTAATCCCAGCACTTTGGGATTTAGCTGAAGTGAGCTATGACTGCACCATTGTACTATAGCCCAGGCAGCAGAGCAAAAGCTGGTCTCTAAAAAAAAGAAAAAAAAAAAGAAAAGATGAAAGATTCTGCCCAGTTAGACTTGAAGTAGGCTGGGCATGGTGGCTGATGCCTGTAATCCCAGAATTTTGGGAGGCCAAGGCAGGCGGATCACTGAAGGTCAGGAGTTCGAGACCAGTTTGGCCATCATAGTGAAACCTCATCTCTACTAAAAATACAAAAATTAGCTGTTGGGGCAGTAGACACCTGTAATCCCAGCTTCTTGGGAGGCTGAGGAGGAGAATCATTTGAACCTGGGAGGCAGAGGTTGCAGTGACTTTGTGCCGCTACACTCCAGCCTTGGAAACAGAGTGAGACACCATCTCAAAGAAAAAAAAAGTCCGGGTGCAGGGGCTCACACCTGTAATCCCAGTACTTTGGGAGGCCAAGGCAGGTGGATCACAAGGCCAGGAGTTCAAGACCAGCCTGGCCAATATGGTGAAACCCCGTTGCTACTAAAAATAAAAATAAAAATAAAAAAAATAGCCAGGTGTGGTGGCACATGCCTGTAATCCCAGCTACTCAGGAGGCTGAGGTAGGAGAACTCCTTGAATCCGGGAGGCAGAGATTGCAGTGAGCTGATACCACACCATTGTGCTCCCTCCTGGGTGACAGAGTGAGACTCCATCTCAAAAAAAAAACCTGAAGTAAAGCCTTGAAAGTGCAAGGGAACAGGTACAGTGGCTCACACCTGTAATTCCAGCACTTTGGGAGTCCTAGTTGGGTGGATCACTTGAGCTCAGGAATTCAAGACCAGCCTGGGCAACATGGGCAAAACCCTGTCTTTACAAAAAAGTACTAAAAAATTAGCTGGGCAAGGTGGCATGCTCCTGCAGTCTCAGTTGCATGGGAGGCTGAGATGAGAGGATTGCTTGAGCTTGGGAAGTTGAGACTGCAGTGAGCAATGATTATGCCACTGCCTGGTTAATAGAGTTAGACCCTGTCTCAAAAACAAAAACAAAAAAAAAATAAGGAATTCCCTTGAGGCCAGGTGGTCAAAGCCATAATACAGGAATTCCCTTGAGGCCAAGTGGTCAGAGTCATAAAACACTATGATTGCAGCTGTGAACAGCAACTGCACTTCACCTTGGAAAAACAGACAGACTCTGTCTCTGAAAACAAACAAAAAAACTTAGCAAGCCAAATCCAGCAACATGTCAAAAAGATAATATAATGTGAACCAGTGAGATTTATCTCAGAAATACAAGGATGGTTCAATATGCATATTAGTAGATAAAAATGGAAAGATATCTCATGCTCATGGATTATAAGAATTAATATATAATCATCATATGACTATATTTCCAAAAGCAATATACAAATTCAATATAAACTCTATCAAAATAACAATGGCATTCTTCACAGAAATAGGAAAAACAATTCTAAAATTTTTATGAAACGACAAAATACACTAGTCATAACAGTACTGAGCAAAAAGAACAAAGCTGGAGGCATCACACTGCTGGAGTTTAAAATGTGTCACAAACATATACTGCAAGGCTATAGTAACCAAAGCAACATATAGTGCCAAAACATATAGTAACAAAAAGAAACACAGACACAAAGACCAGTGGAACAGAATAGAGAACCCAGAAATAATTACACAAGCAACTGAATTTTCAGAAAGGCACCAAGATTATGCATCATAGAATAGAAACTTTCTTTAATAAATACATCAGTATGAAAAAGAATGAAATTAGTCATCCCCCCACCATGATATACAAAAATCAACCCAAAATACAGGAAAGTCTTAAACGTAAGACCCAAAGCTATAAAACTACTAGAAGAAAACATAAGAGAAACACTTGAGGATATTCGTCTAGGCAGTGATTTTATGGCTAACAATTCAAAACCTCCAAGACCAAAACCAAAAAAAAAGATAAATGGGACTATGTTATGCTAAAAAGCTTATGTACCACTGCAAAGAAAACAATCAGCAGAGTAAGAGGCAACCTGTAGAATGGGAGAAAATATTTGGAAACTATTCATTAGGTAAGGGACAAATATCCGTAATATACAATAAACTCAATTCCACAGTAAGAAAGCAATAATCGTATTGAAAAGAAGGCACAGGATCTGAGCAGACATTTCTCAAGAAAAGACATACAAATGGCCAATAGGTTTATGAAAAAAATGCTCAACATCTCTAATCAGTGAAATCTAAACTACAGTGAGAGATCATCTCATTGCTATTCAAATGGCTGTTATCAAAAAGACAAAAGAAAAACCCAAACAAATGTTGCTGAGAATGCAGAGAAAAGGGAACTCTTATACACTGTTGTTTGAAATATACATTAGTACAGCCATTGTGGAAAACAGTGTGAATGTTTCTCACAAAAAGTAAAAATAGAACTACCTTATCATTCAGCAATCCCAGTACTGGGTATTTATCCCAGGAAAAGGAAATCAGTATGTCAAAGGGATATCTGCACCCCCATGATTATCACAGTAGTACTCAAAATATGCAGGTTATGGAATCGACCTGAGTGTCCTTCAGCCTTGAATGGGAAAAGTGTGGCGTATACACACAATGGAATCATATTCTGCCATAAAAAAAAATAAATAAATAAAAGCCTGTTATTTGCATCAACATGTGTATTGAGGTCATTATGTTAAGTGAAATAAGCCAGGTACAGAAAGTCAGTTATCACATGTTCTCATTTATATGTGGGAGCTAAAAGGGTTATCTCATAGAGGTGGTTGGATAGTTACCGGAGGCAAAGTGTAGTGTGGAAGATGAAAAAAGGGTGGTTAATGGGTACAAATACACAGTTAGAAGAAATAAGTTCTAACATTTGATAGCACATTAGGGTGACTATAGTTAACAATAGTGTGTCGTGTATTTCAAAGTAACTAGAGGAGAAGAATTGAAATGTTCCTGACCCACAGAAATCAATATTCAAGATGATGGATGTCCTAAATATCCTAGGTTGAGCATTATACATTGTACACATGTATCAAAGTATCACATATACTTGATGAATATCTACAAATATTATGTCTGTAAAACATTTAAAATTTTGTGATAAAATGCACAAGAGGCATTTCCTTAATCTGTTGTATAAAATGTGTAGAAATTCTCTTTGATGAGTGATCTTTCAGAAATAAAATTATATAAGGAAGTTTTAAAATTCTAATTATAGTTGTGTTATATAGAACCCTGTTTCTGCTTTTGAAATCATTTCAACAAACATTAAGAGTATCTGCCTCATGCAAAGGCCTCTGCTATTCATTGTATGAGATATAAAGATGACAAGAAGTGCCATCAGCCATCAAAGACAATTTAGTTTACTGGGAGTAGCTGACAAGTCTAGCCTTTATATATAGCAGAATGAAATAAGTGCACATTAGTTACAAACTGCTGTATAGCAATAATAGAGGTAATAGTAGGCAGTAGTCCCACTATCTTGGGACTGTCATGTCCTATAAATTTAGCTAAGAATTTGGCCAATTTTTAAAATGGTATTATATAGTTCTCATTGTCCAGAATATATTCATTCCGTAGAACACTGTGTTAATCCTTTTGTGTTAACATAAAGAAGTACCTGAGATTGGATAATTTAAAAAGAAGGGGCTTATTGTGGCTCATAGTTCCCCATGCTTCTGAGGAGGCCTCAGGAGATTTCCATTAATGGTGGAAGTTAGAGAGAGAGTAAGCATATCACATGGTGAGACAGGAACCGAGAGAGAGGCGGGAATGCCAGGCTACTTTAAACAGTCAGCTCTTGCATGAACTCAGAACCATGGGGAGGGCACCAAACCATTCATGAAGGATCTGCTTCCATGACCCAGATAGATACCTCCCACTAGGGCCTACCTTCAGCACTGGGGCTCACATTTTAACATGAGATTTGGAGAGGACAAACATCTGAACAATATCAGACATATAAAACTTGCAAACAATAAACTCTAGCTGTAAAAAAAAAAAAAAAAAAAAAGCTCTAGCTGTAATTTAAGGAGAACTTCCTATCAAAGACAAAATAAATAATATAAATGAATTCTCAAGTTTTTTTCTTTTTAAATATTTTTACTTCTTAATTTGTTAAAATAGTCAAGTCTATATTTTTTAATTGCTTATCCACTATATCATTATAACAATTTATTTAGCATGTTTTTTGTTTTTTTGAACACTTATGTTTCTGGATTTTTTAGTTTTTATTTTATTTTTATTCCTCTGGTGCCTGATTTTGTGGACACTGCTCATAATCTCAAGAAGAGTTTCTGCATATGAAATAAATGGTTAAACACGTATAAAGATTTTGTTTTTTTTTTTTTTTGAGACATAATTTTTGCTCTTGTCACCCACTTTGGCGTGCAGTGGTGCGATTTTAGTTCACTGCAACCTCTGCCTCCCAGGTTCAAAGGATTCTCCTTCCCCAGCCTCCTCAGTAGCTGGGATTACAGGCACCCACCACTACGCTCTGCTAATTTTTGTATTTTTAGTAGAGACAGGGTTTCACCATGTTGGTCAAGCTAGACTTGAACTCCTAACCTCAGGTGACCCGCCCACCTTAGCGCCCAGCAAGATTTTTAAAGAGGTGAAACGCTTATCTTGCCCTGAAAAAGGGCTCATAAGATTGCTTATTTTTCTCATTTTTGCCAACACTAGGTATTACCTTTTTTGAATTATTACCAATTAGATGAGTGGAAAAAGTGGTATTATGATTTTGATATTGAAATGGAATTCTTTTTTCACATGTGAAAACCATTTCTGTTTTTTCTATTATGGATTGCTGGCTTTTCTTAAAGTCAAAGTTCTGTTATTCTGACAACCAAGGCATTTATATATAACCACAGGCAATTCTGATTCATCTCAGCTATAGCTTTCCAAATAGTCTTCAAGGACTAAAGTTCTTTAATATCCCATTCTTTATAGTAACCCGATCATCTTGTTCTGATCATCTCACTTTCTTCAGTAATCCACTTTAAGAAAATAAATTCTGGCTCTTATTCACTTGGCCCACTCTTCCATGCACAGCAGAAATGGCTGTCTATTACCTAAAGTAGACTCTCTTATATTATTTTATTCTTGCATAAAAAAGTCAACCTTATCTTTTCAGCTCATTTCATAACTAAAGAATAAGCATCTGCGTTGAAGAAACAATGACACAGTTTGAGCATCCAGGTTCTTGTCCAACATTGGAGTATATGTATCATAAGGCCAGTTGAGAATGAAGATTTTTATGGATGAAACACTGCAGACACATGGAACATTAATATCCCTTGATATTCTTGATTTGAAGAATCATAGCCATTTTAAGGAAAAAATAAACTGAATCTCTCAAGTCAAAATATTCACTACAAAGGCTGGGCACAGTGGCTCACTTGAGGTCAGGAGTTTGAGGCCACCCTGGCCAACATGGCAAAACCCCATCTCTACTAAAAATACAGGAAAAAAAAAAAAAAAAAAAAAAAACTAGCAAGGTGTGGTGGTGCGTGCCTGTGGTCCCATTTTTGTTTCTTCAGTTCGCTGTCATTTCTCCAGTGCCCGTAACAGTGCCTGCCACCAAATAGGGACTTGACAGATATCTGTTGAATAGCCAGCCACATTTTTGTGGGAGAAGAGAACCTTAAGGACAGCTAGCATATTTTTAAGTACTCACACTGTCCCTAATTGGTACGCCTTTTTCAGCTAAATATTAAACAACTAAGAAAAGGAACTCTTCATGAAATAGATGTTAGTTTGCAGAAGTGTAAACATAAACTAGTGAATGAGCTTCCTTTTAAAAATTCCACAAGATTTTGAGAAATATGTACAATGCTTGGAAACTTTGGCTGTGGGAATTTTATCTAAGCAGACATAGAAAATAACAGATACATTTTTTTCAAGAATTTTATTTCTTTTTCTAAAAATACAAATTAAACCAACCAACCTTAAGATATCATAAGGTTATCTTATAAATCATTTCTAAATGCATCATTTGAACTGATTCAAATTCTGTTCTAAAAAATAGTTGATCTTTATCAGCAAGATGAAGAGACCTGTTTACTAAAAGCTGCAGTTGTTTCTGATGTTATCATTATGTTTTCTGATAAGGAAGGGGCACCGGAGAGACAAAGTAATAGAAAATGTTTTATTTCAAGTATGCTATAACTTCTCTGATATTTACACACATATGTTGCTGGATTAAACACTTCTGAGAGAAACTTCACAGTTCTGTTGTAGCAATATTATAATATGTGCTTATTTCATAGCTATAAGTATCTGTTATTAGAACCAGGACTTAATCCAGGAAACTACCCCTGATACTCATCCCCCCCCCCCCACAAAGGCCATCAGAACATCAAATCTGCCACAAATGTTTAGTCTTTATCTGAAATACAGTCATGAATAAATAATAAGAATAAGAACTACCATTTGTTGAGCATTTAGATAAGGCTAGGACTAGTCTAAGCACTGTATATGTATTTGCTTATATCATCCTCACAGTCACCGTACAGAATAAGTTCTGTTATTAACCCTAGTATACATATTGTGAAACTGGCATACAGAGGTTCAGTCACTTCTCTGTGGAGCCCAAGGGCCTTTCTGCCTTTAAACTTTGATTTGATACACATTTTACCTACTTCGTGGTCCCATTCCCCTTTGAGAATCTAAGGCGGGGGAATTACAGAAACTCTCCCAAGAAAACAGCCCATAAAAATTGACTTTTATGTTCATAAACACTCTAAAACCTATTTTAAACTCCCCAAAACCTATTTTTAAACTCCGCAGTGGTCACCTGGTTAAGAATGAATTAATACATGCTCACTTTAAATACTCAGGCATTACAGACATATGGTGCAGAAAGCAAAAGTTTCATATTAGCTGAAACTCTAGATATTAATAGTTACTACTTGGTCTGTGTTCACTAGATTGTTTTTCTACACGTATTCTCTGCATATAAGAGAATATATGAGGTTTTGGTTTTATGGCTTTTTTTTTAATGAAATAGGGAATATATCAAAATATAAGACCACTGTTGATCAGAGGATATCATTACAATAAGATGAAACAAAAGTCGGTCTGGCGTGGTGGCTCAAGCCTGTAATCCCAGCACTTTGGGAGGCCGAGGCGGGTGGATCACGAGGTCAAGAGATCGAGACCATCCTGGTCAACATAGTGAAACCCTGTCTCTACTAAAAATACAAAAAAAAAATTAGCTGGGCATGGTGGCGCGTGCCTGTAATCCCAGCTACTCAGGAGGCTGAGGCAGGAGAATTGCCTGAACGCAGGAGGTGCAGGTTGCAGTGAGCTGAGATCATGCCATTGCACTCCAGCCTGGGTAACAAGAGTGAAACTCCGTCTCAAAAAAAAAGAAAAGCCACAAATTGGGAGAAGATATTTGTGACATATATGACCAACCATGAATTGAGTTCCAAAATGGAGAACTCCTATAAATCAAGAAAACAAGACAAACTACTAGAAAAAAAAAAGGGCAAAAAACATGAAAGGGCAGATCAAAAATAGGAAAGGCCAATAAATATATGTGTTTAACATCTATGAAAATTAGAGAAATTAAGTTAAAACCATAAGATAACATTTTACATTCATGACATTTGCAGAACGTATTAATTGGAAAGACTGCTTTGATGACAAGTGAACAAAATTAAAGAATTAAAGCTTATACACATTAACATGAATGAGTCTCAGAAACAATGTTGAGCAAAAAAAGTTTCAGAAGAGTGATAACATTTAGATAATGTTCAAAGCCATGCAAAACTAAATTTATATATATCGTAAATGTGCACATGTATGTGCATACATGTGTGTGTCATAAATTATAGCTAAGAGTGGGGAAATAATAAAAAGTAAACTTTGTAGAGGAGGAAGGAAAAAGATGGCCAGGCGCCGTGGCTCAAGCCTGTAATCCCAGCACTTTGGGAGGCCGAGGCGGGTGGATCACAAGGTCAAGAGATCGAGACCATCCTAGTCAACATGGTGAAACCCCGTCTCTACTAAAAATACAAAAAATTAGCTGGGCATGGTGGCACATGCCTGTAATCCCAGCTACTCAGGAGGCTGAGGCAGGAGAATTGCCTGAACCCAGGAGGCGGAGGTTGCGGTGAGCCGAGATTGCGCCATTGCACTCCAGCCTGGGTAACAAGAGCGAAACTCCGTCTCAAAAAAAAAAAAAAAAAAAAAAAAAAAAGATTCGTCGGAGGCATACTGGATTTGAGAGGCAAAGGTTACCTGTTTCTTAAGGGAATAGAGTGTTAGAGTATTTATTAGTCTTTATAGCTCTAATATGTTGTTTAGCTTATATGAGTTATTTTACAATTTTTTTAATGATTGCCAAAAAATGGGGCCCTATACTATTTTATAACTTCATTTCTTAATTTCTTAGAAATCATTCTATCCCAGTACTTAGATGTACCTTATTTATATCATAGCTGAACTATATTCTTTTATGTATTACGCATATTTCTTTTAACATATTAAGTATTGCCATTAAAGGCCGATTGGAAAGGCTCCCACTAATAAGTGCTGCTTACCATAATCTGTTCTGTGAAGGGACGCTCTGTGTAGAGGATTTTGCATATTGTCTCTAGAGCACTGGCCCCCAACCTTTTTGGCACCAGGGACTGGTTTCTTGGAAGACTATTTTTCCACAGACTGGGCCAAGGTGGTGGTTTTGGAATAATTCAAGCACATTACATTTATTGTGCACTTTATTTCTATTATTATCATTACATTGTAATATGTAAAGAAATAATTATACAACTTACCATAATGTAGAATCAGCTGGAGCTGTGAGCTTGTTTTCCTGCAACTAGACAATCCCATCTGCGGGTGAGGCTGTGCAGCTCGGTTCCTAACTAATATATGTCCATGGCGTGGACATTGGGGAACCCTGCCCCAGAGATAACACCTAGAGTATGCATTTTTCTGTGTGTGTGTGTATGTGTGTGCACGTGCGCCAAGAGCGATCAAAATCAACTTTTTTTTCCCAGAACTGTCTAAAAGTGAGTGTTAAACATCTTCACACTTCACCTATAAAATAGTTGTACATGTGTATCTAGAGAATAAAGATGTTCTCCTGTTCATCTACAGTACCATTAGCATATCTAAGACAGTTAATGGTAATTGCAGAATGTCATCTAGTAACCAACATATATTTATGTTTTCCCAGTTGTCTTAAAAATGTCTTTCACAGACCGGGTGCAGTGCCTCATGCTTGTAATCCCAGCACTTTGAGGGTCTGAGGCAGGCAGATCATGAGGTCAAGAGATCAAGTCCATCCTGGTCAACATGGTGAAACCCCGTCTCTAATAAAAATACAAAAAATTAGTAGGGCATGGTAGTGCATGCCTGTAATCCCAGCTACTCGGGAGGCTGAGGTAGGAGAATCACTTGAACCCAGGAGGTAGAAGTTGCAGTGCTCTGAGATCGCGCCACTGCATTCCAGCCTGGCAACAGAGCAAGATTCCATCTCTGGGAAATATATATATATATATATATATATATATATATATATATATATATATATAAAATTCACAACTTATTTTCTTCCCTGTTTAGGAACCAAGGAAAACTTACATGTGCATTTAGTGGTTATTTCTCCGTAGTCTCTTTTAAGGTAGCTATAGCCTCACACCCCATTCTTTTTTTTTTTGGAGTATGTCTTAGTAACGTGAAAGTGGACTTTTTTTTTTTTTTTAAATGAAAATGGCTTTTTGACATACAAGTCCAGGACACCTGTATGGACTATATGGGCCAATTCTACATTTCAGTGGGCTATAGAATGGCCTGCATTCCAGCTTTATCTGGTTGTTTACACACAGTGTTTAACTTTTGATATCTACTTCTCACATTAAAAAAAAAAAAAAAAGCTGTATTCCAGTAATGGTGTTGTTACCTTGGTGTATTTATGTGACTGAATGAATTATTTTGTGTTTATGAGGAAAAGGAGGGGGCAAATTCTACAAATATTGCAAATATGTTTTTTAAAAAATGTATTAAGTGCAATGAGTGCTTATTACATTACTATAATTTTACGAACAGCAGTATGTTAACTGTAGCATTTATGAGCCCCTTTGTGATCTTTTAAAAAGCAGTAAATTTATTGTAAGTCATTTTTCTTATTCCTAAAATACTGTAGTGTAATATTGCATAGGAATAGCACTAGAATTTCTATGGTTCTTGCTTTGGTTCAGATAGTTTGTAGTTGTTTCATGAAGTATGAATCTTTTCCCATGTATTTAAAACAATTGTATTTCAGCACACAAGAGAATGTGTTGTACATTTATTCTTTGGTTCTATCCAAAGATATTTGACACACATCTATATTATATAATTTTAGAAATAAAAATCATGTCTCCTTATATGCATGATTAATTTGGTCATTTAAGTCACTGACCAGTAAATTGAATCTATAAAAACTGTTGAAATAGACAGAATTATTTTAGTCAGCTGGGCATTTGATACCAAATGGGAATAGTTCTTACATATTTGTCATCCCAGAGGGATAAGTGAACATGAATCCCCTACACTGCCTCTGGCAGCCAGAACCGAGATCTGTGGGGAACAGTGGTTGTGACATGCAAACAGGGCACAGTTTAGGTTCTTCCCAGATTTTGTCTAGATTTTGTCTAGTCGTTTTTGAGACTTTCTCATTTGTAAAAGTGGAAATAATATCATGTAACTTGATGCAGGGGCTTTAAAATGTTTTTAACATAGCTATAATAAGAATATATTTTATATCACAACCTGTACACACATAATTGCACCATGCACTTTTAATAGATATATGCTTACAGACATATGAACATCTATCTATCTATCTATCTATATATATATATATTTTTTTTTTCATTGCACTTTAGGTTCTGGGGTACATGTGTAGAACATGCAGGATTGTTGCATAGGTGCATACATGGCAATGTGGTTTGCTGCCTCCATCCCCCCATCACCTGTCTGGCATTTCTCCCCATATTATCCCTCCCCAACCTCCCAACCCCCAGTTGTCCCTCCCCTATTCCCCTGCAACAGACCCGGGTGTGTGATGCTCCCCCTGCCCCGTTCATGTGTTCTCATTGTTCAACACCCACCTGTGAGTGAGAACATGCGGTGTTTGATTTTCTGTTCTTGTGTCACTTTGCTGAGAATGTTGGTTTTCAGACTGATCCATGTCCCTAGAAAGGATACAAACTCATCATTTTTATGGCTGCAGAGTATTCCGTGGTGTATATGTGCCACATTTTCCCTGCCCAGTCTATCATTGATGGGCATTGGGTTGGTTCCAGGTCTTTGCTATTGTAAACAGTACCACAATAAACATACCTGTGCATGTGTCTTTATAACAGAAGGATTTATAACTGTTTGGATATATACCCAGTAATGGGATTGCTGGATCAAATGGAATTTCTATTTCTAGCTCCTTGAGGAATCGCCACACTGTCTTCCACAATGGTTGAACTACTTTAAACTACCACCAACAGTGTAAAAGTGTTCCTATTTCTCCACATCCTCTCCAGCATCTGTTGTCTCCATATTTTTTAATGATCACCATTATACCTGGCGTGAGGTGGTATCTCAATGTGGTTTTGATTGGCATATCTCTAATGACTAGTGATGATGAGCATTTTTTCATATGTTTATTGGCCTCATGTATGTCTTTTGAAAAGTGTCTGTTCATGTCCTTCACCCACTTTTGAATGAGTTTGTTTGTTTTTTTTCTTGTAAATCTGTTTTAGTTCTTTGTAGATTCTGGATATTAGCCCTTTGTCAGATGAGTAAATGGCAAAAATTTTTTCCCATTCTGTTGGCTGCCGGTTCACTCTAATGATTGCTGCTTTTGCTGTACAGAAGCTCTGGAGTTTAATTAGGTCCCATTTGTCTATTTTGGCTTTTGTTGCCATTGTTTTTGGTGTTTTAGTCATGAAGTCCTTGCCTATGCCTGAGTCCTGAGTGGTTTTGCCTAGATTTTCTTTTAGGGTTTTTATGGTGCTAGGTCTTATGTTTAAGTCTTTAATCCATCTGGAGTTCATTTTAGTGTAAAGTGTTAGGAAGGGGTCCAGTTTCTGCTTTCTGCACATGGCTGGTCAGTTTTCCCAACACCATTTATTAAACAGGGAATCCTTTCCCCATTGCTTGTTTTTGTCAGTTTTGTCAAAGATCAGATATTTGTAGATGTGTGGTGTTGCCTCCGAGGCCTTTGTTCTGTTCCATTGGTCTATGTCTCTGTTTTGGTACCAGCACCATGCTGTTTTGATTACTGTAGCCTTGTAGTATAGTTTGAAGTCAGGTTGTATGATGCCTCCAGCTTTGTTCTTTTTCATTAGGATTGTCTTGGCTATGCAGGCTGTCTTTTGGTTCCATATGAAGTTTAAGGTGTTTTTTTCAAGTTCTGAGAAGAGGGTCATAGGTAGCTTGAGGGGGATAGCGTTGAATCTATAAGTTACTTTCGGCAGTAAGGTCATTTTCACAATATTGATTCTTCCTAACTATGAGCATGGACTGTTTTTCCATCTGTGTCCTCTCTTATTTCCCTGAGCAGTGGTTTGTAGTTCTGCTTGAAGATGTCCTTTACATCCTTTGTTAGTTGTATTCTAAGGTATTTTACTCTCTTTGTAGCAATTGGCAATGGCAGTTTGTTCTTGATGTGACTCTCTTTAAGTCTTTTATTGGTGTATGGGAATGCTTGTGATTTCTGCACATTGATTTTGTATCCTGAGACTTTGCTGAAGTTGCTTATCAATTTAAGGAGATTTTGGGCTGAGACGATGGGGTCTTCTAAATATACAATCATGTTGTCTACAAATAGAGACAATTTGACTTCTTTGTTTCCTAATTGAATATACCCTTAATTTTTTTTTCTTGCCTCATTGCTCTGTCTAGAACTTCCAATACTATATTGAATAGGAATATGAGAGAGGGCATCCTTCTCTAATGCCAGATTTCAAAGGGAATGCTTCTAGTTTTTGCCCATTCATTATGATATTGGCTCTGGGTTGGTCATAATAGCTTTTATTAATTTGAGATATGTTCCATCGATACCTAGTTTATTGAGAATTTTTAGCATAAAGCACGTTGAGTTTTGTCAAAGGCCTTCTCTGCATCTATTGAGATAATCATGTGGTTTTTGTCTTTGGTTCTGTTTATGTGGTGAGTTAACGTTTACAGAGTTGCATATGTTGAACCACCCTTGCATTCCCAGGCTGAAGCCTACTTGATTGTGATGGATAAGCTTTTTGATGTGCTGTTGTAATTGGCTATTTTATTGAAGATTTTTGCAGCTGTGTTCCATGGATATTGGCCTGAGGTTTTCTTTTTTTGTTGAGTCTCAGCTGGGTTTTGGTATCAGGATGATGCTGGTCTCATAAAATGATTTGGGAAGGATTCTCTCTTTTTGTATTGCTTGGAATAGTTTCAGAATGATTGGTACCAGCTCCTTTTTGTATTTCTGGTAGAATTTGTCTATGAACCCATCTGAACCTGGGCTTTTTGGTTGGTAGGCTATTAATTGCTGCCTCAACTTCAGCCCTTGTTATTGGTCTATTCAGGGTTTTTACTTCTTCCTGGTTTAGTCTTGGGAGGGTGCAAATGTCCAGGAATTTATTCATTTCTTCCAGGTTTACTGGTTTATGTGCATAGAGTTGTCTGTAGTAATCTCTGATGGTAGTTTGCATTTCTGTGGGATCGGTGGTGATATCCCATTTATTGTTTTTTATTGCATCTGATTCTTCTCCCTTTTCTTTTTTATTAATCTGGCTAGCGGTCTGTCTATTTTGTTGATCTTTTCAAAAAACCAACTCCTGGATTTATTGATTTTTTTTTTGAAGATTTGTGTGTGTGTTTGTGTGTGTGTGTGTGTGTGTGTGTGTGTGTGTCTATCTCCTTCAGTTCTACTCTGATCTTAGTTATTTCTTGTCTTCTGCTGGCTTTTGAGTTTTTTGATCTTGCTCCTCTAGCTGTTTCAATTTTGATGATAGGGTGTTGATTTTAGATCTTCCCTTGCTTCTCATGTGGGCATTTATTGCTATAAATTTCCCTCTAGATACTGCTTTAAATGTGTCCCAGAGATTATGCTACATTGTTTCTTCATCGCCTTTGGTTTGGAAGAACATCTTTATTTCTGCCTTCATTTCATTGTTTATCCAGTCAACATTCAACAGCCAGTTGTTTAGTTTCTATGAAGTTGTGTGGTACTGAGTTAGTTTCTTAATCCTGAGTTCTAATTTGATTGCACTGTGGTCTGAGAGACTGTTTGTTATGATTTCCATTCTTTTGCATTTGCTGAGGAGTGATTTACTTCCAATTATATGGTCAATTTTAGAGAAGATGTAATGTGTTCCTGAGAAGAATGTATATTCTGTGAATTTGGGGTGGAGAGTTCTGTAAATGTCTGTTAGGTTTGCTTGGTCCAGACCTGAGTTCAAATCCTGGATGTCCCTGTTAATTTTCTGTCTTGTTGATCGGTCTAATATTGACAGTGGAGTGTTAAAGTCTCCCACTATTATTTTGTGGGAGTCTGCGTCTCTTTGTAGGTCGTTAAGAATGTGCTTTATGTATCTGGGCGCTCCTGTATTGGGTGTGTATATATTTAGGTTCATTAGATCTTGTTGCATTGATCCTTTTACCAATATGTAATGCCCTTGTCTCTTTTGATCTTTGTTGGTTTAAAGTCTACTTTATCAGAGACTAGGATTGCAACTCCTGCTTTTTTTGGCTGTCTATTTGCTTTGTAGATCTTCTTCCATCCCTTTATTTTGGGGAACCCATCTCACGTGCAAAGCCTATGCGTGTCTTTGCACATGAGATGGGTTTCCCGGATACAGCACACTGATGGGTTTTGACATTTTATCCAATTTGCCAGTCTGTGTCTTTTGATTGGGGCATTTACCCCATTTACATTTAAGGTTAATATTATGTGTGAATTTAATCCTGCCGTTTTGATGCTAGCTGTTTTTTTTGCCCATCGGTTGATGTAGTTTCTTCATTGTATCAATGCTTTTTATCATTTGGTATGTTTTTGGAGTGGCTGGTACTGGTTGTTCCTTTCTGTGTTTAGTGCTTCTTTTAGGAGCTCTTGTAAGGCAGGCCTGGTGGTGATGAAATCTCTGAGCAATTGCTTGTTTGTAAAGGATTTTATTTCTCCTTTGCTTACAAAGCTTAGTTTGCCTGCATATGAAATTCTGCGTTGAAAGTTCTTTTCTTTAAGGATGTTGAATATTGGCCTCCACCCTCTTCTGGCTTGTAGGGTTTCTGCCGAGAGATCCTCTGTGAGTCCGATGGGCTTCCCTTTGTGGATAACCCGTCCTTTCTCTCTGGCTTCCCTTAGCATTTCTTCCTTCATTTCCAGTCTGGTGAATCTGACGATTAAGTACCTTGGGGTTGCTCTTCTTGAGGAATATCTTTGTGGTGTTCTCTGTATTTCCTGGACTTGAATTTTGGCCTGCCTTGCTAGGTTGGGGAGGTTCTCCTGGATAATATCCTGAAGAGTGTTTCCCAGCTTGGGTTCATTCTCTTCATCACATTCAGGTACACCTGTCAAATGTAGATTAAGTCTTTTCATATAATTCCATATTTCTTGGAGGCTTTGTTCATTTCTTTTCACTCTT
This sequence comes from Saimiri boliviensis, assembly GCF_048565385.1. Lineage (NCBI taxonomy): Eukaryota > Metazoa > Chordata > Mammalia > Primates > Cebidae > Saimiri > Saimiri boliviensis. Next base: position 124,913,507 of record NC_133449.1, read on the forward strand.
TTTTCTCTAATCTTGCCTTCTCATTTTATTTCCTGGAGTTGATCTTCACTCTCTGATATTCTTTCTTCTGCTTGATCGATTCTACTATTGAATCTGGTATATGCTTTGGGAAGTTCTCGTGTTGTGTTTTGCAGCTCCATTAAGTCATTATATTCTTCTCTAAGCTGTTTATTCTTTTTCGCATTTTGTGAAACCTTTTTTCATTGGTCTTAGTTTCTTTGCATTGGGTTAGAACATACTCTTTTAGCTCAGAGAAGTTTCTTATTACCCGTCATTTGAAGCCTGTTTCTAGCAGTTCATCAGACTCATTCTCCATCCCACTTTGTTCCTTTGCTGGTGAGGAGTTGTGATCCTTTTTAGGAGGAGCAGTGTTCTGGTTTTGAATGTTTTCATCCTTTTTGCGCTGGTTTCTTCCCATCTTTGTGGATTTCTCTACCTTTGGTGTTTGTAGTTGGTGGCTTTTGGATGGGGGTCTCTGAGTGGACGTCCTTTTTTTTGATGTAGAAGTTATTTCTTTCTGTTTTTTGGTTTTCCTTCTAATAGTCAGGCTCCTCTGCTGTAGGACTGCTGAAGGTCCCCTCCAGACCCTGCTTGCCTGGGTATCATCTGCAGCAGCTGCAGAACAGTAAGGGTTGCTACCAGTTTCTTCTTCTGTTATCTTCGTCCCAGAACGATACCCACCAGTTGTCAGCATGAGGTCTCCTTTATGAGGTGTCTCTGGTTATACGGGAGTCAGGGAGCTGTTTGAGGCAACAGTTTGTCCCTTATAGGAGCTCAAGTGCTGAGGTGTGAGCTCCATTGTTCTGTTCAGAGCTGCTGGGCAGGTACATTTAAGTCTGCTGCAGCGGAACTCATAACTGCCTTTTTTCCCAGGTGCTCTGTCCTAGGAAGGTAGACCTTTATTTATAAGTTCCTGACATGCTGCTGCCTTTTTTCAGAGATATGCTGCCCAGCAAGGAGGTAGCCTAGTCACAGTCTGCCAGCAGAGGTGTTGCTGAGCTGCCGTGGGCTCTGCTCAGCTGCTGTGTGAATTTCCTTGTGGTTTTGTTTACAGATCTATAGTTAGAATCACCTCAGTAATGGCAATCTGCCTCAGTAATGGCAGACTGCCTCTGTAATTGCGGACTGCCTCAGTAATGGCAGACTTCCTCAGTAGTGGTGTGCCTCGGTAGTGACAAACTTCCTCAGTAATGGTGGACACTCTTCCCCCCACAGAGCTGGACCGTCCTGGGTCCAGCTGACCTTGCCGTGAAACTCAATCCAGAGCATTTCAGATTGCTTTTCTTTGTGGGGGTGAGACTCACTCAGCCAGGTTGCCTGGCTCCCTGTTTCAGCCCCCTTTTTTTAGTTGAATGGGCAGCTCTGTCTCCCAGGTGTTCCAGGCGCCAGTTGAAACTGCCACCCAGATTTGTGTGCGTTACTGTGCAGAGACCTGCTGCAGCGGCTGCCATGCTGAAGACTCATGGCAGTTTTCAGCCCGAGAATCTCCTGGTCTGTGGGCAGTAATAACTCATTTGGAAATGCGGAGATTACTCACCCTCTGCCTTGTTCTTGCTGGGAAATGCACTCCAGAGCTGTTCGTATTCGGCCATCTTGGATCTGCAATCGCCACATATAAACATTTTACATAACAATGCTTACTCATTCTGTGGTGCAAGTCAATTTTTAAATGTTGATAAAATTTATTTCATGACCTACTAAAGGATAATCATCCTCAGTTTGAAAACGCTATATAAAGATTTGGTGAGTTTCAGATTCTGCTACAAAAATGATGCTGCCATTTTGGTCATTCAGTCACCAGACATTTATGAAATGGTTATCATGTGCCTATGTGAATAAAACTAGAAATCTCTGCCCTGTGGAGTTTGCAGCCCCTTGGGTAAGAGAAAATAAATGAGAAAATATGCCATCATGAAGAGTATTCTGAGCTGTGAAAAAACACATAAGCAAGGTGCTCCGTGAAAGAATACCAGGGAGGATCAGCTTTAGAGTGGATATGGGAGCAGAGGGTAGTGGGAGTCAGCTGATTCCAGAATGGAAAGAACCAAAGGAACCAGAGCAAAAATATGGGAGAGATTCAGTAGGGTACTTGTGACCAGACAAGCTTGAGAATTGTGCTTTAAGTCATGCCTCCAAAGGTCTCTGTTTCTTTTTTTTAATGAATGAGTTATAATCAAACACATAAAGAATGCTTTGCACAGATCATTTTCCAAATTGATTTTAATATTTATCTGTTCCATTTAATAGTTACCTGCGTTGTCTGTCACCTCCACCTTGTTTCAGGCACCCAGTCCCATGGGCACACCTAGTCATTTCCTGCCAGAACTTTTCACAACCTCCCACACTTCTGGCTCTTACTTTACTTCTGGGTAGCATATGACACTTATCTACTTTTGTGTCCTCATAACATTTGCTTTCTTTAACCACTGCGAAACCTGCTTTTCTTTCTTTTCAGAACCTTCTGTGGGCACTTTTTCTTCCCAGTGTCCCATAGATGTAGGTAAAGCTCAGGACGTTGTACTCATCCCTTTTCCTTTTTCACGCAAAACACTCTCCTTGAGCGCTTCATTGATTTGGCCACTTCCACAGCTTATATCAGTTACATTAGTTATGCCACGAACTCCCAAATTTATCTCTTATTTAGACCTCTCATGGATTTCACCCTATAACCCACAGATATTTCAAACTCAACATAGCCAAAATAGAACATTATCTTTTTTTCAAACCTCTTCATCCTCCTGTTTCCTTATTCCAGTGGGGGACACCATCTTCACAGTGGTCAAGTGATTTCCAAGAGTCATTCTTGACTCCTCTCTTTCTCACACCTCTCATCCAATCAGTTCCCAAATCTTCATGAATTCCCCCTCCTGAAAACCTTTTGAAACCATCAATTTCTGTGCATTCTATTGCAGCTACTCGGGTTTCAGCTGCAATTACCTCCTGCTTACTTTATCATGACAATTGCCAGACTGGTCTTATAGCCACCAGTTTTCTTCCCTTCCTGTTCAGTCTCCTGATGGCCACCATCCTAACATTAAATTGGAGATCATATCCGATCACACCCTTTCTTAAAATCTCTGCGTGGCACCTTATAACCAGCAGAAAGAATCGCTTGCTTTTTGTCATGGTGCACAAGGGCTTTTCTGGTCTTGTTCCTGCCCAGTGCTCCAGCTGTAGCTCTCTTGAACCCCTGTCTCTTCCTTTGTGCTCCTGCCACATGGAGCTTGCAGGCTGTTTCCTCTGCCCCACACCTTCCCCTACCTCTTTGTTTCCCCTTCCTCTTTCACTGAACTGACTTTTACATACCCTTCAGGTCTCAACGGACACCTCTTTTCTCTGGGAAGCCTACTTTGACCCTGAATGCAATGGCCACTACTCTGTGTGCTTGCTTATGTACTTGTATTTGGCCCCTAGTAGAATGTCAGCTCTTGGGGAAATTGTCTTCCCTGTTTACCAGTTTTGCTGCAACTCCTGACACAATGCTGGTGTCTGGTGACACCTTTTTTTTCTTTTCTTTTCTTTTCTTTTCTTTTCTTTTTTCTTTTCTTTTCTTTTTTCTTTTCTTTTCTTTTCTTTCTTTTTTTCTTTTGGTGAGTTGGGGCTCATTGTGTCACCCAGGCTGTAGTACAGTGGTGTGTTCATAGCTCTCTATAGCCTCGAACTCCTGAACTCAAGCAATCTCACCGCCTGTCCTCCCAAAGCACTGGGCTTACAGGCTTGAGCCACTGCACCTGGTCTCTAGTGGTACATATTTGAACAAATGAAGGAAGGAAAGTACAAGCCAGTTGCAAAGGAAGACTGTGGAGCCTCATGGTTAAAAATGCAGGCTGTGGTGCCAGGTGGATCTGGGTACCAATCTTGGTTCTACCACTGACTGCTGGGCAAATTTAGCCTTATCTGTAGAAATGGGGCTGTTACTGGTTCCTGGCTTGCAAGGTGAGGAATGGAATGAGTGAATACCTGCAAAGTATCCAGTACAGTGCCTGGAGCATAATCAGTGTATCATAGAGGTTAGCTGTGATTTCCTTCCATTCTGATCTATGAAGAAATAGAACCCAGAAGCCTTCTGATTATCACTGTATTATATTTAACAATAAAAGCATACATATGTGGAGAAGTAAATGACCCTACTAGCAGAAATTACTTAAGATATGAGCCATATCATTATATATGGCCTTCAACCCTTGAAAATATTAGGAAAACGTAACTGACTTCCCAGTTGGATAAAAATACAATTATCATATGAGACAAAATCTTCACTCATTATAGGGAACCATCAGACTAACTACACTAAATTAAAAATGTGCTTTATAAGTACACTGCATGGAATGGAAGGGGAGAATTTGTTGTAGCCGATAACAGATGGAAAAGAATGTGAGCTTTCTTAACTTTCTGTGACAGAAACCACTGTCTGCACAGGTCTGTCCCCTAAAGTGTTCTTTCTTAAGAAAAATAAAACATAGCTCTCAGTAAAAATTTATTTGAAAGAATCCCTGCATTTGCCTTTATCTCATTTTGGCTGAATTTATTATCTGTTAATAGATGATACCAGTTAATATATTTATACTTTGGTAGTATTTCTTATACTCCACAATCTCTCTGAGTGCCTCTAGCCCTCTTTTTGGTCTGTTAAGAGAGGGAAGCACGGCTGAGCACAGTGGCTCACACCTGTAATTCCAGCACTTTGGGAGGCCAAGGCGAGCGGATCATGAGGTCAGGAGATCGAGACCATCCTGGCCAATGTGATGAAACCCCATCTCTACTAAAATACAAAAAATTAGCTAGGCATGGTGGTACGTGCCTGTAGTCCCAGCTACTCGGGAGGCTGAGGCATGGGACTTGCTTGAACCCAGGAGACTGAGGTGGCAGTGAGCCGAGATAGCACCACTGCACTCCAGCCTGGTGACAGAGCAAGACTGTCGCAAAACAAAAAGAGAGAGGGAAGCACTTTTTGGAGCTGATTAAGGGTAAAGGAAGGAGTGTACTCTGTATCCTTCCTAAGGTAGAAGATTCTTCCCACTGTAGGATTTGTTTAGCTTGATCCATGCATGTGGTTTGAAGAATTAGGCTTCTCTCTCTAATAAATGTTCCCTGAAATATTGTCTGGTGAATAAGCCTTCCCAAAGTATAAACACAGTGTCATTGAAATAGTATAAGCTCTTTAATGTCACTAGGGCTCCATTTGGTACACCACAGGAGGAATAAGTAACTCTTTGGCATTGTGGTATCATTCTGAACAGAAAACCTTGCCAGCAGATTAAATTCTTTACCTGACAGAAAAGGTCTGATTCATGTTGGGACATTATTGCCTTGCTGACCTTGTTTGGTGTCTAATTTATTTTCAGAGAGAAGAACAGGAAAGGAAACTTAAATCAAGTTTAAGATTTTCATTTTAGAAACAGATTGCCTTGCTTTTTATAAATTACCGTCATCACTGAAAGTAATGCTGACTGAAGTGATCCAAACAAACTTACAGAACAGCTAAAAACTGGTACAAATCCAGAAGCTTAAGTTGTTAGTAATGATTTTCTTCTTGAAGGGGAGGGGTTAAAATAATTTAAGAAGTTTAACGAGCCATGGTTTAGGTTTAGTGAATATTTCCAAAATCTAGCAGTATGGTTTACGCTCATTTTTTCAGGAGAAATCCAGATACTTCTTGTATTGATTCAGGCCTTTTTTCTTTTTCTGCCTGATGCTTCCTGGCACTTCTTTTGTTCATCAGCACCTCTAAATAGACACTGGGGATGAAGAGAGAGGAAATTAAAGTTTTTCATATTTTCTCTGTTTTTAGTAGTTGAAGGAGGTGTGTGACAGGCTGTTAAAAGCCATGCATCTTGAAGTCTGAATTGCAGGGTAGCCTACTGCGTGTGTGGTCAAATGTGGGACATGATGAGTCTCATCCAGGGCTTTTACTGTTCGATTAAGGAGATGAACCTAAATCATTAAAGAATGATTAGACATACTTGACGGTGCTTATAAACTGAAAGGATAAATTATTGATAAGGCTCCAAGCCTATGTAAACCTTCCCAATTCAGTGATATTGTAACATTGATTTGCTCAAAGACCTTCAGTGGCTCCTCTCTATCCTCTAAGGTAGGTGGCAAATTCCCTTGCCTGCCTACAGTGTGATCCTCTCTTCTTTCTAGCTTTGTCTCCTGTTACCCTGCTGGCACCCTACGCTTCAGCCAAACTCTCCTTTTTCCAGTTTCCTCTAGTTTTCCTCTTTGCCTTGCCTTTGCTGCTTTCTCTCCCTCAGGGTTTCTTAATCATGGCACTGTTGACATTTTGAGCAGGATCCTTGTTTGTTGTGGCAAGCTGCCATATGCATTGTAGGATGTTTGGTTTCGCACCATACCTGGCTTCTACCATCTAAATACCTGTAGCAACCAAAAATATCTTGAGACATTGTTCAGTGTCTCCTAAAAGGCAAAATAGTCCTGGTTGAGAATGATTGTTCAAACTCAGGCGTCCCCAAACTATGGCCCGAGGGCCGCATGTGGCCCCCGAGGCCATTTATCCGGTCCCCCAAGGCCATTTATCCGGCCCCCCGCCGCACTTCAGGAAGGGGCACCTGTTTCATTGGTGGTCAGTGAGAGGAGCACAGTATGTGGCAGCCCTCCAACGGTCTAAGGGACAATGAACTGGCCCCCTGTGTAAAGAGTCTGGGGATGCCTGTTAACTGGTAAGCTGTCAACCTGTCTATATCATACTTGTCTTTCTTTCAAGCTTTATCTCAAATGCTATTTCCCCTGAGATTTCTTACTGTTTTCTCTTTGCTTTCTTATCTTGTTAGCCACTCTGTTTCCCATACCCAGTAAGAATGACCATTCCCCTTGAGCTCTGTCTCCTGACTTACCCATCCCTGACCCCTTTGCTGCCTACCCCACACTTCCACTCTGAATGCCAGCTCCACCGTCAGCTCTCATCTGTATGTAGTCTTGCTTCTTTTCACAGAGTTCCTTTCACAGTTATGGAAGCATCCCCTGTAGCTGTCTCTAATGGAATATGCCACATGGTTCATATTTTGGTGTTTACAGATCAGCAACTTTAATCCCCAATATCACTTACAAATTATTATCCCGAAATGTCTGCAAATCTCCTCCTCCTATGAGGTTTCTGCCACCCAGTTACACCAAACGTCATCTTCCCTTTTTTATTACTAGCATCTATCAATTTCCTAGTTCTCTGGAGACATAACACCTTCTGGACAGGTGTTGTACTTTTGCCATCATTTTAAGTGATTTCATTGTCTACAGAGATGACTCAACCCAGCACCATGACCTCTCCACCTCAGCCAGCTCATTTCATTCCCTGCACCTTCTAAGTACCAGAAAATATACCATCTCAAAAACTACTAATCAAATAGCCACTCTCCTACCACCCCTTATCCTTCTAGGTTGCATGCATAAGTGCCTTCCCTGCAACACTTTTTGGATCTCATTGGGGCCTGCAGTTCCCTGATCTGGCTACTTTATATTGACTCATCCCCTATCCAGCCTCCATTTCCCTCCTATGCATGGTAAATTATTATCAGCCCTCTCTTGCAGATATGCTTACTTTCTCTCATTTTCTCACATTCAGCCACCGTAATTCTAGGTAAAACCAGCCACCTTCATTCTTTCTGAAACACACACACACACACACACACACACACACACACACACAGACACACACACACACACCATTAGATTGGAAGACTGTCCTTGCTCTCAGTCTCTCATGCTAAATTCAAGTCCTCATTGTGTTCTTTCTCATAGTTCCTGAACTTTTTCTTCATTTCTATCATAGTTTGAATTTGAAGTCCCGTTTCTCATCTTCATGTATGGTAGGTGGTCATCTTGCTCCTTTCCTCTCCTCTTCTCCTCTTCTCCCGCTCTACTTCCTCCCTCCCACGTGCTCCCATTGGAGAAGCAAGCAATGCATACATTTTAGCAACAGCTAACAGCTGTACCTGCTCCATTTTGGCATTTAACAATGTATTTGCTCTGAGTTGCAGCAGATTAACTTTTCTTCAGAGGCTAATGTAGACTTATCTCACCTTTTCCTGACCACCCACTGCAGTATACATAAAAAATTGAAAAGGGATAGGTGAGTGTTTTCTCCTGCTATCACATAGACTAAAGTAAAGAAATACCCTTTGGATAACAGAATAGATGTAAATTGGGTCTTCAGATATATAAAACATTAGGCAGTTTTTTACCAAGAGACTGATATGACATTTAGTAGCAGATTGTGTTACATGGCTTGATATTTCTTCACACCTGCTTTCTGAATATAGATGTGTTCTTAATCTGATATCTAGGATTGCAAACTGCTGACGATAGACATGAGGCAGTGACATTGTATTTTCTGCATAAATGCCTGAGAGTTTTTTAAACTTCTCTTTTTTGACATTTTGAAATTGAATATTTTCATTATTAATAGAACTCCAGAAGAAAAACTCCATTTAAAAACAGTATATGGTGCCCTTAAATATTCAGCTCTTAGTATAAAGTGAGAACAATTTTTTAAATAACAAAATAGAATTGCCGTTTTGCTTCTGTTACACAGTGTTTTCCATCTGTTAATTTACCCCCAGCAGTGATTCTTAGTCACCTAAGTGGATTGCTTTCAATCCTAATTGACAGATTGGTGCTGACATTTTAACTTTTACTAGTTACTTTTTTCATGGGTTTAGACTGTAATATAGATTTTTGAATCAAGCTTTTTGCTTGGGCGCGTAACATGATTTAGACCAGGTGTCCCCAAACTTTTTACACAGGGGGCCAGTTCACTGTCCCTCAGACCATTGGAGGGCCGCCACATACTGTGCTCCTCTCACTGACCACCAATGAAAGAGGTGCCCCTTCTTGAAGTGCAGCGGGGGGCTGGATAAATGGCCTCAGGGGGCCGCATGCGGCCCGCGGGCCGTAGTTTGGGGACACCTGATTTAGACAGTGTGACCTGCCAGATCTTTTCATCAGAATGACAATTTACGGCATCCCTAAGCAGCATATATTATGCCAGTGAACATAAATGATCATGGTGGCTCATTGATATTTTCATTTCTATTTTTATTTTTAGCTATTTAGACTCTTTAATGAACTGTATATGTTGTGGAGCAAAATGTCATAATTTTAATATACAATATAATGAATATATAGTAAGTAGCTTTAAATTGTTTGAATTCTTATCTAGTCAAGTTAAAGATGAGCTAAGTCTATTTCTATTCAATATAGTTAGTTTGCTATGAACTAAAGTCTGTTATTACTAAATATTCTGGATCACTGATGTGGTTAAGAAGGATATAAAATTAGTATTCAACTTCAGTAAGCCATGTAAAAATGTTTTGTCCAAGATGTTCACATTTCTCTTAGTAGAAATTGTCCATAATCATAATGGACACTTCATATTATATATTGGCATGAAAAACAAAAAATATCTAAAAAGTATTATTTAGCAGCATCACTCTTATCTGTCTTCAATGCTAACAGAGCTAATTTTTTTCCATAAATGGTCTTCTGAAAACTAGCTGAAATCACAGAGTAACATGAAACTTTAGTTTTTAATTACTGGAGATCTCATTTCACTCTTAGTACTCAGGATCTCAGATATCATTCATAGGAATCAGGTGCTTATTATTTGAGAATGTTTTTAGTATACATTTTTAGAAATACAAGTTAATTAAAATATGAGATGAAATTAGCTAGGATAACTTATTACAAATTGAGACATTATCTCTTTTTTTCCATTTAGATTTTTAGGTGCACCTTAATTATAGTGCTTCTGGCAAGTAATGAAAACTTGGCCTTTCTGCTCTAGGAAAACATAGTCCATATGACACAGTACTTCTGTCAAAATTCTCAAAAGACAGTGTGTGTTTGCATTTTTGTGTCCTTTACCTGAAGTGAAATGGAATTTTGTTTCTGAAAAAGCTTTAAAAAGTGGAAATAGTATATGTCAGTGAGTCATGAGAAATTATAAAACAAACCTACCAGGAGGGCAAAACGAGCTAAGATGGAGGGTACTTTTTGACACCTTAGAATTGCTCAGCTGACTTAAAAGTATGTAATATTTTTTCATAGATTTATTAATTCTGATTAGTATGCTAAAGGTACACACACACATACTTTTTCTTCTTGAAAGCAGCACAGACTATATCTTCAAGATGGCTTAGTTAAATCTAGCTTTACATTTTTTTGTCCTCTTAGGCCACAGTGAAGCTTTTGTGAACATTAAAAATATGATGCAATGGGTTCTCTTATAAAAACATGTAGAGTCTGAACTACTGAACATAAAATTATAAGTTCTTAAATCCTACTGCCATGGAGTGTATCTTTACCATTGCTCACAGAGCATTTCTAGCATTATCCTGAAATTAATGCTAATTCCACTGTACAGATCAAAAACTTGAGTTATTCTTTAGGATGAGTCCTAACCTATTCTATTGACCAAATTTTAATTCACATAAAGAGACTTAAAACATACATTTTAAATGACACTGATATGTTAGTGTTATGGTTGCCTACAGTTTTACTTAATCCTAAAATATATAACAGCCAAATGTTTGATGAAGTCTATTATAATTACATGGTCTTGAATTTAGTGACTTAACTTTGCATTTATGGTGGAAAAACTTGAAAAGTCCCTGTAGAAAACGATTTTTTTTTTTTTTTTTTGAGACAGTTTTACTCTGTTGCCCAGGCTGGAGTGTAGTGCATGATCATGGCTCACTGCAATCTCCGCCTATGGAGTTCAAGCGATTCTCATGCCTCAGCCTCTTTAGTAGCTGGGACTATGAGTCCATGCCACCACACCCAGCTAATTTTTTTAAATTTATTTATTTATTTATTTATTTTTTTGAGACAGAGTCTTGCTTTGTCACCAGGCTGGAGTACAGTGGTGTGATCTTGGCTCACTTCAACCTCTGCCTCCCAGGTTCAAGCGATTCTCCTGCCTCAGCCTCTTGAATAGCTGAGACTACAAATGCATACCACCACGCCCAGCTGATTCTGTTTTGTATTTTTAGTAGAGATGGGTTTCACTATATTGGCCAGGCTGGTCTTGAACTCCTGACCTTGGCTGGTCTTGAACTCCTGACCTTGTGATCTGCCTGCCTCAGCCTCCCAAAGTGCTGGGATTATAGGCATGAGCCACCACCCTCAGCTGTCACTGCTCAGTTTTGAAGGATCTTTTGAGTCTACCAAGGACCTTCTCCTTAATACCTAGGAGTTCAACACCAGTATGGCCCCTTTGATAGTGTATGGTACACTGCCTCACAGCATCACACTGCTAGTTGTCTAATTATGATAAAGGAATACAGGCTCAGGCACCCTAGAGTACAGTGTAGTCAGAAAAGGAGCAGACACATTAAGGGGTGTCCTTGGCTCTCGTTAGAGGGCCAGGAACCTCTGGGGACCACGTGACCATTCCTGTGTCTTCCTCAGCCTCTAAGCTCTACTTGCCCTAAAATGGCAGAGCTACCTTTTTTCTAACTCTGAATCTCTTAATGTTTGTTTCTTCTCCCTCTACTAGCTGGTCAGAATTGTCTGTCTTCATTTAGAATTTTGGTCCAACAAATTCTTATTATCCATATTTGAACATAGCTTTTCATGCTTGGCCTCCTCTTTAGTTACCTGCCAGTTGTCTGAAGGGGTGGCCTTGGATTAAGACACCTGTGAGCTAGTCAGTAGTTACTTTTCTGAGCAAAGACCTGTGGCTGGGTGATTTTTCTGTTACTTACATTTAGGTTAATAAATTTTTTGTCCCAGAGGGCTCTGTAAATTTTATGAGACCAGTGTCAGGTATTGTTCATTACGGTACCCGTGATAGCACCTCAAAGAAACTAAGATTTATTAAGCCTCTTAGCACAGAGCACTGTGTTAGTCTCCACACATTATTTCATTTCACCCTTTTCCTGTTCGTGCCTGAAATCAACTTACTATAAATGGTGCTGTTACACCCATTTTATTGGTAAATTAATTAAGAGGTAGAGAAAACAAAGGCCTATAAGTCACACAGCTAATAATTGGCACAGCTGACTCTGATTCCCAAACCTGTGTTCTTTGTAGTCCGTTCCATAATGTGTAAAACTCAAGTCCCTATAACGAATCTCAGGGTTCTGCATGGCCTGACCCCTCACATTTCAGACCTGACCGCGTCCTTTCCTGCCCCATTTCCCCTTGTCCCAGCCATACAGACCTCCATGGCCTATGTTCCTGAGACACACTCTCACCTCCAGCTTTGACACGGCTGATGCCCTGCAGTACGCTCTTCCCCCAGAGTTCCACAGGGCTCACTCACTTCCTCGTCTCCTTCATATCTCCTGTTTATTTTGTGGGCATTTTTTTGTTGTTTGTGGGGGGTCTTTTTAGAGACAGAGTCTCTTTATGTTGCTTGGGTTAGTCTCAAACTCCTGTACTCAAACAATCCTCCCACCTCAGCCTCCCAAAGCACTAGGATTACAGGTGTTAGCCACTGCACCCAGCCTCCTTCAGATCTTCACTCAATATCACTTTGGTTTTTTTTTGGTTTTTTTTTTTGAGACGGAGTTTCGCTCCTGTTACCCAGGCTGGTGTGCAATGGCGTGATCTCGGCTCACCACAACCTCTGCCTCCTGGGTTCAGGCAATTCTCCTGCCTCAGCCTGCTGAGTAGCTGGGATTACAGGCACGCGCCACCATGCTCAGCTGATTTTTTGTATTTTTAGTAGAGACGGGGTTTCACCATGTTGACCAGGATGGTCTCGATCTCTTGACCTCGTGATCCACCCGCCTTGGCCTCTCAAAGTGCTGGGATTACAGGCGTGAGCCACCGCGCCTGGCCTCAATATCACTTAGTAAGTTTGCTTTCATTAAATTCCAAACACCACTCTCACATGGACACGTCTTATCTATTTCCCCTGCTTTATTTTTCTCTTTAGCATGACCTATTTTATTTACTTACATGTAAAAATAAAGGAGCAAAAGTTTCTGCCAAGAAATACTCCTGTATTTCAAGTTAGAACAGTGCTTGGCATATATTAAGCACCAAGTAAATATTATTTGAAAAATGGATGAAAGGATGGGTGTATATGTCTATGCATATATGTCCCAATAATGAAATAATTTCCAGGATATTAATACATCAGAGGTAATATAACTCAGTTCTGATTCCCAAATGAGAGTGTCAGAGTGGGCAGAAAATAATTTAATGACCAAATCCTTCAGTAATCTAACAAGGTGCATGCACATATGTATTTCTAATATTTATCCTGACTTTCAAAAAGGATCTTCAGAAACCTTTCATGTAGTTCACATAAGTATAACAGAATCGTATTTAGTGTTTGTAGTACTGTTTCTGAAAGAATTTGAAAGCACTTTAAACACTATATATGCTGCAAAATACAGGCAAAAAATGTAAAATATCTCAGAGATGATATGAAAGATCCCAAGAATTGTTAGGACCAGGGCATTACATACAACGTAAACATTTAAGCAATATTAAACGTTTGTGCACTAAAGTTTACTCTGAGTAAATTGGTAGCTAAGACAAAAAAGGAAAGTTATTTGAATGTCTCATCAAAGAAAGAATCCACATTCATCTACAGAGACATGTTTACTTAGAACTTCAATTCTGTGAAAATACAGGTGTCTTTATATAGACTATCTTCAACTGTAGGATTATGAAACATTCAGAAACTTTGCTCAAATGTATACCTTGTATAAATGCCTTGTATAGCAGTTGAGGACATAATATTAAATTATAACTAAGTCCACACTTTTCTTAATAACCTGATATGAAGTTCTCTGCCATGTCCACTTTCCCACCTTGTGCCTCTGCTTGTGAGTTCTCACCTGTGTGTGTCTGGATAGTCCCTGTGCTTCAAGGCCTGATGAAACTTTCTTATTGTCCCCAGCTGCTAAGATTCTCTACAGGCTCAGGATTCTCATGGACTTTGTCTCTTCCTAAATGATACTTTTCACTTCAACTTTATGTAAAAATTATATAAAATTGAATTAGAAGTATTTGAGATAGTTGTCTAATCACTCAGATTGTTCTTTAAGTATAATGTATTCAGTTTTACTCATTAAATATTTGTTAAGAGAGCAAATGAACCTATTTCAATATTGGATTTTTAAAGTAATATCTTGTACAGTTCAGGCAAAATTTTTCTGTTAATAAGCATTATTATATCTGGTTTTATTTCATTCTGAAATTGTGTCAGTTGATGTAAGGGTATTTGCAGCATTCATCGGTCTTCTGTTCTTGATTTCACATGCAGAACTCATTACCAAATAAAGAGCAAAGACTTAAAACCTCACAACAAACTTACAGCTAATGATGCTTCTTTAGGACCTCTCTGTCACAATGACTTAATGTCAGCCCATGCCATGCCTGTCAGATTCAGTCCTGATCCTCAGTGATTATCACCTTTTTCTAAGTGTGTATAATGCTTTATCTGGTAAACTGAATGGATAAGCTCCAACCTTAGCAGACTGAAAAGGAATGCTTCTCCATACACATCTCATGTTGCTTTTCTTTCCACGTGGAAGTTCATGGACCTGAGAATGGCTTATGTTAAGGAGAGCATCAGCTTTGTACCCCAAACTAAAATCTTTGCATTTGGTAGGCATTTTTTTATCCAGTCTAACAAGCTCCATCTTTTGGTGGACTTGTTGAATCCACTCACAAGTTATCATCAGTGTTATTATTGCAACAGTTGAGTTCCCATCTGCCTTGTGTTTACTATGTCTCAATCCCTTTTTGGTCCTGTATTCCTACTTTACTGCTTTCGTTTGCTTTCAGTGAGTATTTTCTATTGTAACATCTTAATCCCTTTAATAACTTTTCTAACTTTTTATTTTAATTAGTGGTTGCTATAGGGCTTACTACATACATTTTAACTCATCTGAATCTACTTCAGATATGTACTAACTTAATTCCAGTGAGATATGTCACTCATTTATAGTTCTATTCTCTTTCCCCCTTATTATAATACATATTACACCTATATATGTTACAAACTCATCATACATTGTTGTAATTATTGCCTTATATAACTTTATGTCTCAAGCTTAGAGAAGACAGTAGAGCAGGTATTATTTACAGTGTTCGTTATATTCTCCTTCTTAGTTACTGTTTCTGGTTCTCTTCCTTTATTCCTGTAAATTCAAGTTACCATCTGGTGTCATTTTCTTGGTCCATTGCAGTTTTGCTCCCACTCATCTTCTTAGTGCTGTTGTTGGCAGATATTTTACATTTCTATATATTATGGGCCTAGTGATACAATTATGTACAAAGAATATACATTTAAACTGTTTTTTATAGCTACATAATTCCTTTACTAATTGTACTGTTTTTTCATATAGAATTGAATTACTGTTAGGGGTCACTTGCTTTCGTCCTGAGCAGCTTTAGTATTTCTTATAAGGTGAATCTACTAGCAGTGAATTATCTCAGTTTTTCATTGTCTAGAAATGTCTTTATTTCCTCTAAAGTTTTAAAATTAGTTTTCCTGAATGTAGGACTTTTTGGTTGAAGGAGTTTTTTTCTTCCATCACTTGGAGTATATCATCCAACTGCCTCTGCTCTCCATTGTTTCTGATGAGAAGTCACCCATTAAACTTACTAGGATTCTCTTCTACATGATGAGTAGTTTTTCCCTTGCTTCTTTCAAAAATTTTCTTTTTCTTTGGTTTTCAGCATTTTTACTGTGATTTATCTATCTGGGTATTGATCTCTTTGCACTTATTCTGCTTCACATTCATTGAGCTTCTTAGATGTGAATATGAATGTTTTTCATCAAATTTGGGAAGGTTTTGGGCATTATTTCTTCAATTATTTTTTGTCCTCTCTCCCTCTCACCTCTACTGGAGAAATTCCATTACATAAATCTTAGTGTACTTACTTGTGTCTGACATTTCTTTGATATGCTTTTCATTTTTTCCTTGTCCTTTTTTTCTCTTTGTTTTTCAGGCTGCGTAACCTGTCATGAAGTTTGCTAATTCTTCTAACAGTCAAACCTAATGTTGAGCCTCTCAAGTGAATTTTTTATTTCAGTATGTTTACTTTCAGTTCCATAATTTCCATTTGGTTTATTATTTCTGTCTACTGATATTTTGTATTTGATAAGGCATACTTCCCTTTACTTCCTTAAGCATAATTTCCTTTAGTTTTTTGAACATATTTATCATGGCTGCTTTAAAGTTTTTGTCTGTGAGATTTACATCTGGTCCCTCTCACAGCACTGTCTGTTGCTAGGTTTTTGGTTTTCTGTTTTCTTGTGTATGGATTATCCTTTCCTGTTTCTTTATGTGTCTCATAATTTTTTATTGGACATTTTAAATAAATGTGATCATTCCACAGAAAACGTATGCACAGTCTTCCCTCCAGAATTTAGCTCAGAAGCCAAGAAGATATGAAAAGGTTTATTAATCGCATAAAGAGGCTTTGTGGAAACCACAAGGCAGGCCTTCCACACTGGTCTGAAAATGATTTGAGAGAGCAAGGACAGGAGACTGGCTTGGAAGGTTATTTGTGTGCTATTTAGGAGTGAGGCCTGGGTGAGGTTCCGATACATGATTAGAGTTTGAGGGGCATAAATCTCCCACCAGCACCAAATGAGGCTGGCTTTTTTACAAGCCTACTTAGATATAGGGCAGAGGAGGAAAAGGAAGAGGTAAGAATTAAAAGCTGTCAACAGACAAATATTTTAAAAATGGAACCAGATCCTTTACCACCGTAATACCCTGTAGCAACTTTGGATACTGCTGCTTTCTACTCCCCAAGGTTTGTTATTGTTGTTTGCTTGTTTATTTGTTTAGTGATCAGCTAGAGCATTTCAGTGAAGAGTATTTTCCCTGTAGTGTGAAACCTTGGATGTTGTGCCTCAGAGGCTTGGCATGTGCCTTGTCATCCTGGGATGACAGTGGTTTTAGCAGGGCTCTCTTTGTCTCTTTCTGGATCACACTCAGCTGTTAGACTTAAGTAATTGCCAGCTGATTGCTCTATTTTTGACAATACCTTGGGGACATAAATTCCTCCATGGTCTGATATAATTAAGTTTGGATTCCTTTGCAGGTTTGTTCTGTAGGTTAGTGTTGTAGGTTTTTCCAGACTTCAGGAAGGTTATTTGTAGTTCTTCTTTCCATAGTTCTCTCTGTTAAGCTAGCTGGTCTGTGATTTAGTTTGTTTCTTTCATGAGGCTAACTGCCTTCTTTTTATCGCTTTCCATCAAACCTCCATTTGTTTCTAATACACCCTTGGATTTGAACTTCCCCACACTCTGTTTTAAATAAAGTCAGTTCTTTAAGGGACAGCTTTGTAGCTGCCTGTTACAGCTTGACACTTCTCCTGGGCAAAATCCCTGAGCATGGCTCCTGAGGTGAGAGTGAGGACAGTGACACACTTTCCCCTGAGAGGCATCCCTGCTTTAGGAGCAGAGCACTGCACTGGAGTGGTAGCTTCTGATCTTTGCTTGCCTTTCCAGCATTGAACCAAAGGCCTACAAAAGGACTGGTGTGTGAGTCACTCGGCCCCTGCTATTCTAAGTGTGCTGCACCAGAAATAGATCCTCCACCTTATGAGTAGGGGCTGGGTTGAAGAAGGGAGTTCCTCGACCTCTTGGCCTCACACTCTTGGAATTGAGCCTCTACAACATATAGCAGTGGGAGATGAGAAATGGTGGCCTGTCCCACAGAAGTTACTACGGTCCTTGGCTAGTAGCTGGGTAGAAGGGGAGCCCTGTGTTTTTGGCTGCACCTTCCTGAAGTGGAGTTGCCATCACACTGAACTAGGAGGAGAAGAGTAAGAGCAGGTAGTGGTTCAGAAGTCACAGACTCTTACTCTTGTCTGATTTTAGTATATTTTCTGGAATAAATGTTTCTTCATTTGTTGTATGCTCTCAGAACAATTTCCAGAGGCTGTAAATTTTTTTTAAATAATTTCCCCCAGTTATGCTTGTTTTACTGGGGAGGCGTTCTGCAGAACTCCTCACCCTGCCATTCCAGAAGGGAATTTTTACAATTAGTAGGCATTTGCTGACCTAAAAGTTATCAGACCTGTGCCAAGTAACAAGTGGCTTTTTGTTGAAGTCAGTGGCCCATTTTGTTTACTGTTTTGCTTGTGGCTTTTTTAGGATGAAAGTTTTATCGTGTATGCTCCATAGGAATATTCTGCCATGTTATAGATTAATCTATAAGTTAAATATGATCAATTTATAAAACAGCATTAGAACTTTCCTGTCTAGCTTAACAGCCATTCCTTGTTTTTAGTGCAATGTTTTAAGTCTTCAGTTTTAAAAGCTCAAAGTTTTGATTCTCATGTAAGGCCCACTGACATTAAAAAAGAAAGGTTGAATCTCTTCTTAATGAAGTGAGCACTCAACATGACCTATAAATAGCATTCTGCTGCTACAACAGGCAGAGAAAACTGAGGAAAATGAAGGTTCATTAGAAGTTATTAGTCACCTATAAGGTTTACTCTTTGCTGCGTTAGAATGATTGAAGATAGACTTTCAGAGTTAACATTGTTTTTAAAATTATTTCATGGAGCTATTTGAAAGGAAGCTTTAATATATTTAATAAACACTTCATTTTCATGTTTAGTCATTATTATACTTGCTTCTGCTTCAAGAGAAATTTCTTTATAAGTTCACATATAACGTTTAGGGACTACTTTAATCAAATGCCATATACTGAGGAAATTACTTCTCAGAATTACCAGCTTCAAATTGTGTACAGCTGGAATGCATGTAAGAGCAATTTTTTTGCTGGGCGCAGTGGCTCATGCCTGTAATCCCAGCACTTTGGGAGGCCAAGGCGGGCAGATAACGAGGTCAAGAGATCAAGACCATCCTGGCTAACATGGTGAAACCCCATCTCTACTAAAAATACAAAAAATTAGCTGGGCATGGTGGCACGCGCCTGTAGTCCCAGCTACTCGGAGGGCTGAGGCAGGAGAATCGCTTGAATCCAGGAAGTGGAGGTTGCAGTGAGCCGAGATCACACCATTGCACTCAAGCCTGGGTGACAGCAAGACTCTGTCTCAAAAAAAAAAAAAAAGGAATTTTTTAATTGTCGAGTATATTTAGTGTGTATTTTGCATTAATAAACCTTATTTAATTTTTTTAACAAATTAGTGGCCATGAATATGTCTCATTATTTTAATAAATTACTTCAACCTGAAGTTTCTTAATAATCTGATTGACATTAACTTATTTCATACATGCAAACCTTTATAAACATAATGTCATATGTTGGTAATGTTAGCATTTCACTAATGTGAATATAATAACTTCCCAAAAACAAATTGCCCGTGAAGTTTCTGACCAGTGCAAATGTCACCTCTTCAGTAGAGCCTTCCTCAAATTCATCTAAGCAGAGAGTAGAGAGTACCTCTGTAAGCTGTGTTTCAATAGTATGTATTCATAATTCTAGCAGAGCCATTACTATGTGGTTTTTGTCAATTGCCACATCTGCCTTCTCAAGGAACAAAAAGTTCCTCAGAGGTAAGGAGCACACTTCATTTGTGTTTTGTTTTTGTTTTTGAGGTGGAGTTTCGCTCTTGTCGCCCAGGCTGGAGTGCAGTGGCATGATCTTGGGTCAGTGCAACCTCCGCCTCCTGGGCTCAAGTGATTCTTCAGCCTCAGCCGCTGGAGTACCTGGGATTATAGGCACCTGTCACCACACCTGCTAGTTTTTGTGTTTTTAGTAGAGACAGGGTTTTACCATGTTGGCCAGGCTGGTCTCGAATTCCTGACCTCAGCCGCCTGCCTCGACCTCCCAAAGTGCTGGGATTACAGGTGTGAGCCACCATGCTCTGCCGTCACTTGTGTTTATCTCTCAAATACCTAGTGGAGTGCCAAGCAGTCAGAGGTGTTTAAAAGATATTTGAATCAGTGAGTGAATATGATGTGGAAAAAAAAATAAAGATCATTCCATCTCATCATTTTAGAGGCAAGGAAGTGCAGTCCAGAAAGGTATACATTTTGCTTTAATTTTTCCAAGTTATCACACTGTATTACTTTAGGCGTCTTATCACTACAGTGCTCTAGATTCAGGAAAAATACTCCCTTCCAGTATGTTCCAGAAATAGTTCCAGTATGTTCCAGGAGAGGAGAGAAGAGGGGAGGGGAGGAAAAGACAAGAAAGAAATCACTTTCAAGCAGAATTGGATTTTAAATGTCTGGCCATGATTTTTGTGAATAAATTTAAGGGTTTTTTTTCCTAACCGATACCCCATGACTTGGAGTCCATCATGTAATGAAAATTTAGAGTTCTGTCAAAACTATTTCTCTCAGGAGACAGAAATGCATTAAAAAATGTAATTTTTGGAAGTTCTTTAACATCAGCATAAACTGACATACAATCTTTTTTTTTTTTTTGAGACGGAGTTCACTGTTGTTGCTCAGGCTGGAGTGTAATGGCATGATCTTGGCTCACTGCAACCTCCGCCTCCCAGATTCCAAGCAATTCTTTTGCCTCAGCCTCCCGAGTAGCTGAGATTACAGGCATGCACCACCATGCCCAGCTAATTTTTTGTATTTAGTAGAGATGGAGTTTCACCATGTTTGTCAGCTGATCTCAAACTCCTGACCTCAGATGATCCACCCACCTTGGCCTCCCAAAGTGTTGGGATTACAGTTGTGTGCCACTGTGCCCAGTCCAGTCTTTTCACTGGAGGAAATACTCAGAAATCCAACATGCCATGTTTCAACTGCTAAAAAACCATTTTGGGATATGGTGCTTGTGTAGGCAGCTATTGAGCAACTAGAAAGTAACATCTTTATAAATCTATGATGAGGCACAGGTGGACAAGGTAAGAAAGAAAGGATTTTTGAATGAAAGGGATGAATGGAAGTTAAATAACCTTAGTGCATAAACCAAATCATTGCAGACTGACTTCATTGCCCTAAGAAAATTCATCAAGGCAAATATAATTCTAAAACTGGTATTTTAAAACCTTCGTTTAAGTAAATTTATATAAATGAAAGTTGATGGAAAATCAGAAAATCTTAGCAATTATTGATGCCAAGTTCCCGTTCTCCAGTTCTTTCCATCATTAAGTATTATCTCTGTTAACTTATTTACCTTTCGGAACATAGAGGACTTTTTGAGAAGGTGTAGGGTCTGAATTAGTGTCTGTTAACCCATATAAACATTCCAGTATTGAAAATATTAAAGCTACAAAATCTCCCTGAAATTCCTTAAGATCCTAACCTCACAAGGGTAAAGGAAATATGTGTCTTCATTTGATACATACATTTAACACCAGAATTCAAAATGTTGCTAAGTCTTCGGGGATCGTTAACTTACCATATTGTCTTGATTACATTTCTTCTAATAGTTCAGCATACAAGTTACAGAAAATAAATTCCTATGATAAAAAAGTAGTAATTTAAAAATATATACTACTCATTTATTAATAACCCTCATCAAGTGAAAATTATAACTCCCTTAGACACTGCCTTTCAGTGCAGTTAACAGATTCCTTTCGTTATTTGCTACCAGCAGCCTGTTACTTGGAACTTAATTGGTTTTGCCTAGAATGTTTATATTTATTATACAATCTGAAATAAATAAAGCCAGTGGGTTTTTTTTTCCCCATTTAGAACAAAAATACTTCTGATCATGATTTGACTGATGAAGGAAGTCAGGGGAAAGCATGAGTTGCCTTCAGCCTTGTGTGCCCACATTCCAGAGTGTGGCATCTGAATCTCTCTGTATCTGTTGTACACCTTCTTGAATCAGAGCTGTCTGCTAAGTATGGAGAATCTTCATTTTGGATCCCATGTTTCAGGAAATAAAGAGAAAGTTTAGATAGACAGTAATGAACTTAAAAATTGATATTTTTAAAAGATTCCTAGAAATGTAGACTTGTGAATGGGAACTATTCAACCACGTTTCTCATATCATCTTACTAAATTAATGCATCTTTATAAGGTATGATTTGGCGAAATTATTTGATAAAGGAAAATAGAGGAAATAGGGTTGATCTTCTGCAAACAAAAATATAACTAATGCAATCATCTCTATCAGAGATTTCAAACGAATACCTGTGAGCAAAATCAGCCTGGAGACACGTTTTGAGGGGTTTTTTTTTTTTTTGGTTTTTTGTTTGTTTGTTTGTTTGTTTGTTTCCCCACGCTGTGTTTCAGATATTTTGAATTAAGTTTCAGTGTTTTAAAAGTGTGATTTTTATATTAAAAATCATATTTCTGTAACAATAACAATTGACTGGATCTAATTAATTCTGTCCTCTCTGGTCAGTGATGGTCTCTTTTGGTTTATCTAGTTCTCCACTTCCTACTGTCTCTCTTGTCCTGAGACCCTTATTCAGTTTGTTTGCCCCTCGCCTTTTTACTATTTGATCATCTTGTTTGTACCAAGCTCTCTTAATTTATTTAAGTTAAGGCCTTAGGCCTTACAGCATTTCAGTTGATGACCTCTGAGCTACAGAAAGCAATTAAACTGCTACTGCAAAGAGTGAATGCCGGCGTGACCTGTTGTCTTAGTGATTTCAGCAGTCATATGGCCTTCAGTGTACTTTTTAATCAATAACTGGGGGGAAAGGTGTTTTATTGTAAAGACATTTTTATTCTACATTGTTATGCTGCGCTTCCCCTAATATAACTGGGCCTAAGAGAAACTGGATAGTACTGTAGAACAAATATAAACATGAGCTTGGCATAGCTTCCTAGCTTGAGCATAGAAACAGTATAAGTTATGATACTACTTTGAGCCATTCTTTGTGGAAATGTCTCCAGACATTTCAGCTTACAGAAAATACTACAGATGTTTTATTAACTATATTTTTTCAAAATAAACCATAATATTACTCCTTTGTGAATAGTAACTATTATTATCCAAGAAGAATTTCTTCATGCAGAACTCAAAATAATATTATAAATAGGTTTATTTTCATTTCCATTGGAATATTTTTCTTAAAACTTGAGTTGTCACACTGAAGAATATAGTGCCTGAAATCACAATTACATGTTCATGATTAATCATTAATTTTGTTTTGACTTTTTCTAACAGGATTTAGTTCATACAGTAGATTTCCAATTTGTTTCTCAAACTCCTGAGGCTTGCTTTTAATGCCGACTTTAACCAGAGAGCTCTTCATTCAAAAGGAAGGCTAAACTGCAGTTGACAAAGATTAAAATGCAGTAGCTTACTCCTTTCAAGCTATGAATGGAGATGATTGAAGCATAAACCATTTAATGTTTTTGTACACACTTGTCTATGTCTCTGTAGTTTCTGAGGAAGAAACTGCATGTGCATTGAATATTTTCACTATTTTACTTGTTAAATGAATCTAATGAAAAAGAACTTAATTGAGTTTGGAGTTCATATCCTGAATTTTTCACTACATCATGATGTGATCTTTTGTTATGGGGTATTTATTCAAGTGAATACCAGTGATGTCAGCTATCATTATGTTGTTTCTATTAGCATATCCTTGTTAATTTTCTGTCTCCTTGATCTGTCTAATATTGACAGTGGGTTTTTAAGGTCTCCCACTATTATTGTGTGGAAGTCTAATTCTCTTTGTAGGTCTTTAAGAACCTGCTTTATGTATCTGGGTGCTCCTGTATTGGGTGCATGTATATTTAGGATAGTTAACTCTTCTTGTTGCATTGATTCCTTTACCATTATGTAATGCCCTTCTTAGTCTCTTTTGATCTTTGTTGGTTTAAAGTCTGTTTTATCAGATATAAGGATTGCAACCCCCTGCTTTTTTTTGCTCTCCATTTGCTTGATAAATCTTCCTCCATCCCTTTATTTTGAGCCTGTGTGTGACTTTGCACATGAAATGGGTTTCCTGAATATAGCACAATGATGGGTCTTGACTCTTTATCCAATTTGCCAGTCAGTGTCAGTAAAAGCCTCAAGTGACCCCTGGAGAGCTCTGAATGTGGAATGGCCCTGTAGAGTTGTCCTGAGTTGTGGCAAGTGGATTCAGCCTTTATACCTCTAAATTGATCATTGATTGGATGCAGGTTAGCCCACAAAGGGTTGCAACCTTCTGCAAGGTAGCTCTTTTTTAGCCAAAGCTGTTCCAGAGAGGGCTAACCACTTAGGGTTGTCTACCAGTAATACTTCCAGAAGCTGAGAGAATAAATCCTTAATTCCAAAAAAGGGCATCTGCGTGGCGTGTCACATCTATTACTGTTTCTTGAGTACATTTCCTTAATTTTACTTTATGAATTACTTTGAGCCATGTGAGAGGGTGAGAATTGTATTGCTTCATTGATTAAAAATTTTCTTCTAGGAGTTTTTTATTCTCATTTCAGTCAAAGTCTGAGGCATGATTCTTTATACTGAATTACTAATAATTAAGTTTCTCTATTTTTGTTTCTCCGTGTAATGAATCATTTATTTTTTCTGTGGCCTCTTTACATAATTGAGTAGTAAAATGAGATTTTTTTAAAAACCTATTTTATGGGATACTTCCAATCCCTCACCTAGATTTACTACTTTTCAAAGCTGTAATAAATAGCTAGTGAAGCCATGGAAATAGAATCAGTATTTTGTGTCATAGTTCCTAAATTCTTTAAATATGCATGAAAGAACAGGGACTCATAATTTTCACCTATGCAAATATAGATTGTGACTAATAGAACGCCAGTAGAAAAAAATTTTTGAATTGTTTTTCTAGGAGTGGTGATAAATTGCTGGTAGTTCCACCACTCCTGCTAACTATCCCCCTTAACCATATCTTAACCATATGTGTCACAGAGTCATTCTTCTAATCCCATGATGCTAACTGCCTTATCAAGACAGCAAGCCTTAGATTCCTTGTGGAAAATATGTCCCCACATTTATTGTATTTTCAAATGCATTAAGAATTTCAGAAGTTTGATATTTTTAGTTTGAACAAATACACCTGTAAAGTAATAGCATGCTTGCCCCTTTTCTGAGCTTTACTTCTTTCAAATAGCTCAGAACTTACACTCCTGCCTTCCTTGATGATTCTTAGAATTCTCTGTGGCTGTTAATCCCTAATAACTTTTCTTAATGCTGATGATTCACATTTTCAGATGCTATAAAAATGTAGCACCTTTTAAACATACTTAGTATGGTAGTCCCCGTGATTATTTTTAATGAAATGCTTTAATGCAGAGCCTTCTTTTCCCAAGACTTTCCATTTAAAGACATAATAATAATTTTTAGATGCCTAAGCAAATTTGCAAGAACTATAGTATACGTACAGCATGTTGTTCATAGTTATCCAACAATCATTTGAACATGCTGCATTTCCCAGCTCATAGAAATAGCAGAGATAGAAAAATCCATTAGGCATGATTCCTGCCCACCAGGAGTTTTAGACAGACAGATGTGAAGCCAGAATATCATTGGAGGTTGTGATCACTGCCACAGTGGAGGTAGCACAGGAGAATAACAGTAGAGGGAAAGCCATGTCTCGGGAGAGGTAGGAGCTCTGGAAGGAAGAGGACATTTCAGCCAATTTTGAAGAGTCCATTCACCACGTGGCTGTGAGGTAGAAGGGCACTACGGAAATGAGAAATGACATGTACAGAGGCAAATAGATGTCAAAAAATATGACAGTATCTGGCAACTACATTGCTCTGTCTGGAACACAATCTTCTTGTGAGGGAGTAACACAAAATTCAGGCTGGAAAGGTAGGTAAGGTGGCCTTCACATAACAGGTGAAGGATTTGCCCTACATCTTGGAAGAAAAGGAATGAGATCAAATGAGTTTGGAAGTAACACGTCATTGGGAGTACATGAGTGACAGTAAACAAATCGCGTTCATAGAGGAATACATTTGTGTATCTACAGGCAAAACATTTTCCTTGTTGTGGAAATAAATACAGAGCTATTTGATACATGGACATAAGAATGATTCCACTTGGAATGAGGAGTTTTGAGTTCAACTAATTATAAAAATAAACAAATTCCTTAGCTTTTAGCTTCGTCAAATTCATATGACACCCTTGCAAAAAAAAAAAAAAACACATTAAAATGTGAATGGTAGTTTTCTGAGCATATGTAATGTAGGAAGGAAAAAAAACTTTTTTTCTTTTTAGTAATTATGGTCTTCACGTTACTCTTAGTAATTTGTTTTTTAAAGCATAAAACAGTCATGTCATTTTAATATTCCTATGAGCCACCTCATCATTTTAAAACCTTATATATTCACTAAGTAAAATTGCCATGTTGCAAACATTTTAATAAATGCTGCTACTAGAATAGATTTATTTGCAGTTCATCTGGCCTTTGCAATGGTAGGGTGTTTGATTTCACTGTGAACCTATTTTTTTTTCAAAGAAATTTTATTAATATTGTACTTTTCAATAAAACAAACTTGTTAGCTGGAATTTATGAAAACAATTCTATTACTGAAAATTTGAAACATAATTTATTGTTTATTTAACATGAGTGCAAAAACTTTTGGATGCTGAAATAATGTGATTTAAAATAATGTTGAAAACTATGATACATAGGTAAGTGTTGCTTTTAGCGTGAGAAAACAAATGTGATTGCGATTAGAATATTTTTCTAAAAAATATAGTACACTTGGAATAAAGAACAAAAAGTTCATGATTTTAAAAAGTGCTACACATAACTGTTATTGAAAATAAAGAATGCTTTTGAAGGACTAATACCAAATACGCTCTTTAAATACATTTTCTTCATTTTCTTTAATACAGGGTCATCTGCTTTTTTTTTTTGGTGGGATGAAACTTGTAAAATGTAATTTAAAGTATGTTTAAGTAGAACTGCATTAATTTTGTTAATGTATTGCAGTTTTTTTCTGTTTTTAAAGTGTACATCAGTAAGACTACAAAATTTTACATTTTTATTATTTTCCTTCTAGATTTATTCCTGACAACATTGAATGCCACCACTAGTACCTTCCAGTTTGAGATATGGGAAAATTTGGTAAGAAATCTTTTCTTTGAAGCATTTTAAACTGATGGCTTTCAGTAAAAGCACACAATTTTAGAAAATAAAATTAAAATAATCACTTGGTCGGTTGATTTCAACAATAAATAGAAAACTTTAAGAGCCTTTGGTTGCATTGCTGCATTTAAACTGCTGAATATTGCTGAAGGAAGTGATTCATTCAGCATTAATTCCTCTGCAGGTTTTTAGGCATGACTGCCAATTAAACCAATCAGGCTGCCCTAATGTGCATGTTAACAGGACCCCTGCTATGCTGTCAGCTGTTGAGAGAGGTTACTGTCATTTAATTTGTCAACATGATGGTTTATAAAGAAAATTCTTTAAAAAAGACTATATTTTCCCCTTTGCCTTTAGGCTTATATAAAGAAATAAGATAACCAACGCTAAACTTACTGCCAGGTTAACTAGGATTAAGAAATAGTTTTTTGGTTTTTTTTTTTTAATTGTAAGTAGAAGATTCCCAAGCCAATGTCATGATGTTATCTTACTTTAAGCTTGATGTGAATTATGTGATCAGTGAATTAATGAAGAATAAACGACCTGAAATCTTTTTTTTTTTTTTTGAGACACAGTCTTCTTGTCGCCAGGCGCCAGGCTAGGGTGCACGATCTCGGCTCACTGCAACCTCTGCCTCCTAGGTTCCAGCAGTTCTCCTGCCTCAGCCTCCCAAGTAGCTGGGACTGCAGGCGCATAACCACCATGCCCAGCTAATTTTTGTATGTTTTAGTAGAGATGGGTTTTTACCATGTTGGCCAGGATGGTCTCCATCTCTTGACCTCGTGATCCGTCCACCTCAGCTTCCCACAGTGCTAGGAATACAGGCACCACCTGAAATCTTAATGTTAAATTTCAGGCTGCCTAGTAGAAGACGGGATCTGAGATCAGACAAAACTAGCCATCACAGTGACATTCATGACATATTTGTCAAGTATTGAACCTCACTTTCTACACACAGAAAATGGGCGTAAGAGCCTCTGCTTCACATAATGTTTATGAAGATTAAATAAAACAGCCTGTGTAATGTGCCTGACACAGAGTGGACATTTATCGAATTTTTCAATCCAAATTAAACCCATACCTTTTTTTTTTTTTTTTTTTTTTTTGAGACAGAATTTTGCTCTTGTTGCCCAGGTTGCAGTGCAGTGGCGCCGTCTTGGGCCTCATTGCAACCTCCGCCCTCTGGGTTCAAGTGATTCTCCTACATCAGCCTCTAGAGTAGCTGGGATTACAGGCGCCTGCCACCATGCCCTGATAATTTTTTCTATTTTTAGTAGAGACGGGGTTCCATAATGTTGGGTAGGCTGGTCTAGAACTCCTGACCTCAGGAGTTCTGCATGCCTCAGCCTCCCAAAGTGCTGGAATTACAGGCACGAGCCACTGCACCTGGCCAAACCCATAATCTTTTATAAATTTTATTAAAATACTTAAGAAAACTACGCCAGTTTTTTAAATGTAAAGCACAAACTTAACGGAAGGAGATTCATTATCAGCCAGTTCTCATAGTATGGTCAGTGATACTGATCATGACTCCCATCCCTTCATGGAAGGAAACTACTATGGGGGTAGCTTTGTTTAGACAAGAGCAGAGCTTCTAAGTACTTCTAAGCTCTGAAATTTGATTCTTTTGTGGGGGAGCATTGTGGAGGCAAGGGAAAGTAAGACATCTAAATCAAGAAAAGACTTACTTAATATACTACTTTAAAAAATTAGTTATATATTTTTTTCTGATAATAGAAATACGGTTGCTGTGTTTTTTATGACTGCCATATGTAAGTCCCCACTGCTGGGGGATGTTTGTTCGCAGATGGCCTTTCTTTGTCACCACAAGTGAATCGTGCAGTATTAGAAAATGAGAGGTGTATTTGATTAACAAGTATCCCGGAATCAGTGGGAAACCTCATTATAAATAAGTAGAATATCTGTAGAATATTATGAAACAACCTTAAGTTTATGAGGTTCTTTAAGTCTAGGCTGATTTAAATGTAGTGCAGTAAAGCAACTCAATGAAGAAAACAGATTTTGATTGGGTCTTTTGTTATTGTTTTCTTTAAGAAAATGAATAAATTGGCTGTTGGAAAATGGGGACTGAGGGTTGTTCCTGTTAAGTGGCTGGGTTAGTAAGTAACTTTTTTTGTTAAAGATGGTAAGGCAGTTTTTCTTCAAGTGTACTCCTCCAGTGGAGTTTTGCAATAGGGGAAAAAGATCGGACTCACTGATCTTTTTTTTTTTTAATTTAAAAAAATTTTTCGGAATTCAGATGTACACTATTTTTGTTTGGAAAGAGTAACTGAAACAGAGGCTCTCTAATAAGCTATCCTTTTCTGTTTGGCTTGGGCACCGCTGCTTCTCAGTCAGTACATGGCCACTGTTGTAATCCTTTGCTCCTCTTCTTACTAATAAATTGTTGATGGATTGGCCCTTTAAAGATCAATGGCATTCTCCTCTCATTTCACTATCTTTTCTTAATTGTTCCCAACAGAATCTCCTTCCCTTAAAATCTGCAAAACGTGTCTTTGAACTTACCTATGCTATTTATATGTTACTGTCAGAAATTCTATCTTTCTGACTTATACTCTACCTCCCAAATGAAGATATAAGCTCTTTGAGGGTAGGAACTAGTTTTGTAATTCCTTATACTTCCAAAGCCCTCCACAGTACTTGAAATTATTACCCTCTGAAATTATGATGATGACTTGGTAAAAGATACCAGAATTGACAGCAAGGAAAGCATACCAGATTCACATTTTCTTCTACAACTCGTGGGAGTTTCTTTTGCCTCAAAATAAAAGTGGAACAGGAGATTGGAATAATTTTTGTGCAATACAACAAACCACTGAAATTATTTCCTTAGTTCAGGTAGAATGCTTTGTTTCACACTTAAATGAATGGATTAAGATGTTCTGATTTAAAGTTTTCTTCATTTAACAGGATGGAAACTTCTCTGTCAGTACCATCTTGGAAAAACCTCAAAATATGGTGGTGGTTGGACAGTCAGCATTTGCAGACTTTGGTAAGATTGCTTTTGCCTTTCCAATTATCCTTGTCTTTCTGATCTATTCATATTAATTCCCCATAGCAGGAAATAACTCCAGAGTCTTCAGAGCTATTATAGCTTCAAAGGATCCCTATTTTATAATAGTATTGTACATGACATGTGGTCAATTTCTTAATGAAATAAGGAAAAATTTGTGACATGTTTAAAAAATAGTTTGATACTGTTTGCCAGAGTAATATCCAAAAAAGGAAATCTACTGAGACTTCTCTAGAGAATACCAGATATTAATTACCATAACTTCTTCATATATCCAACAAATGGAACAAATATAAGTGAAGGAGTTAATCTGACCTCTTAGAACCGATACTAAAAACCATTTTTATTTACAGCTTAATTTCTAAGAAGAGTAGTATCTATCATGAATTACCCAAAAGAGGATATATGAATTTATGTTTTCCATAAGATTCTCCAGAATCAAATTCACATTGACCAGGAATTTCCAAAGCATATGTGGCTCTTTTCATCATTTGTCAAGAATAATCATTAAAAGGACTTTGTGTTAGATGGAAAAGTGGTCTGGGTGACCCCTACCTAAAAGCTGTTCAGTGCCCATTCCCATCCCGCTGATCCTTCATTATGCCAATAACCACTATAGGCTTTCGTCAAAATGTAGATGAGATGTTACCATATTCAGATACCTCAGTTTCCTCATATGTAAAATGGAAATGATAATAATATCCACCTCTAAAGCCTATTATGAATAGCACAATGCAAATAAAAAACTGTCAGACTTATAGTAAGAGTACAAGAAGTTAAAGTTTGAGCTGGGTGCAGTGGCTGTCACCTGTAGCCCAAGCTACTTGATAGGACTGTTTGTGCCCAGGAGTTCAAGTCTAACCTGGGCAACACAGCAGTACCTCATCTCAAACTGTAGTTTGAGTCTATTCATTGGACTTAACCTGTTTTTTGTTCTTATTGCCTCTGCTGCTCTGTACGCAGCTGACTAAATCAACTCACTGTTCAGTATCATATGGATGTATCCCAACACAGGTAAACAAGGAAGTTTGATTATGTCATATCATGGAAATTTTAACATAAATCTCTGTTGCCCCGTATTTTAGTTATATTGAATATTATGTTAATTTTGAGTAAATTTATGTTGCCTTTACAGTTTTTAATGCAAATAGTCAAGTAATAGAACACATGACCTTACTTTTTGGAATTTGCTGGCTAATTTGATTAGCTAAATTAGTAACAGCTCTCTATGAAAGTCTCTCTTTAGGAAAAATATATGTACTATAATTCTCAGGGAGTTCAGAGATCTCTCTGATCCCCTTAACCCTTGACTAAAAACCTCCAAAATAAAGTTATATCCTTTATGATCATGTGTTTTATATCATAAAATGCCTTATTTTTAACGAAATTATTAGTAGCTTTACTTTGAGGGTTTTTTTTTTTTTACAATTTTGCTAAATATAAACATTCACATGTTAGTGTTTTTAAGATGTGCAAAATATGAGGCACAGTCAAATTAAGAAACATAACTTGGGTAGTTTATCAGTAAACTTTTTTTAATGTATCAGTAATTTTTTTTTTTTTTTTTTTTTTTTTTTTTTTGAGATGGAGTCTCACTCTGTCGCCCAGTCTGGAGTGCAGTGGCACGATGGCACGATCTCGGCTCACCGCATCCTCCGCCTCCCGGGTTATTGCAATTCTCCTGCCTCAGCCTCCCGAGTAGCTGAGACTACAGGTGCACGCCGCCACACCCAGCTAATTTTTTGTATTTTAGTAGAGCCGGGGTTTCACTGTGTTGCCCAGGCCAGTCAACTGCTGAGCTCAGGCAATCCGCCCACCTCGGCCTCCCAAAGTGCTGGGGATTACAGGCGTCAGCCACTGCACCCGGCCTTAGTAAATTTTTAATAAATATAACATGTTAGCTTTTTTAAAATTCATGTATTTTTAGTTGAATATTGGCAAAAAAGACTGCTGGATCCAAAAATATGAATATTAACATATCAAAAATATGCATTTTTTTCCTGTGAAAAGTATACATTTGCATATGTTTGTGAATTGCATCCAGCCCTCCGTCTTACTTTCCACCTACTTCCTTTGAACCAAAACAAGGGAAGTGACTGACAGCCAGGAAGTCAGCATGATTTCAGAAATTTACCATTCAGTTGATAAAGAGTGCACATGCTTAAATAAATGATGTAAGTTACAAGAAGTCTGTACCAAAGAGAAGTGTTTTTAAATGGCCCCCAGCTCACTTGTCTAAAAAAATAGAGAAGACCAGAAAGAAATAGAGCAAAAGGATAATAATGGTTTTGTTAAAGTAGGATAATAGATTATCTTATTCCCATTTTCCAAATTTTGTTTTGTGGTTTGGTTAATTTAATATGTTAATTTAGTAGTGAAAAAGTAAATTATTGAGAAGTAATAGTCAACCATGGCAAGAAACCATAGTATATACTTACTTCCCAGTTAAAAAAAAAAGAAAGTGTTAAAATTTTCATCATAGAACTTCTGAGTTCATATAAAATTGATTTTATTTTCTGAATGACATGAATGACTCATTTAGAAAAGGTCATGTATGGCTGTATGTGGCGGTTCGTACCTGTTGTCTCAGCTTCTCACAGGGCTGAGGCAGGAGAATTGCTTGAGCACACAGGTCAAGGCTACAGTGAGCTGTGGTTGAGCTACTGCACCCTAGCCTGGGAAACAGAGTAAGACCTCATCTCTAAAAAAATTTTTTTTAAAGGTGAAAGAAGAGGTTATATAGTTTCACAGGGTCTTTGACCCCAAATAAAATGCAGAAGTTAGACCTCTGAAAAAAAATTAAACCTCTGTTATGCTTAAAATATTGTGCTGAACACTATGTCTGAAAACTGATTTTAAAGATAAGGTCCTTGCCTTTAAGAATTTTACAGGCCAGGTGCAATGGCTTACACCCGTAATCCCAACACTTTGGTGGGCTGAGGCAGGAGGGTCCCTTGAGCTCAGGAGTTTGAGACCAACCTGGGCAACATGACAAAACCCTATCTCTACCAACAATACAAAAGGTTAGGTGGTTATGGTGGCACAAGCTGTGGTCCTAGCTACTCAGGACACTGAGGTGGGAGGATCACTTGAGCCTAGGAGGCAGAGGTTGCAGTGAACAGTGATCACACTGCTGCACTCCAGCCTGGGTGACAGAGTGAGACCCCCACTCAAAAAAAATTAAAAAAATTTATATTCTAGTTGGGGATACAGAATTTGAATGTATAAAAAATCAATACAATAGTAAAGCAGCAAGTAACTGCCACAATATAAGAGAAACCAAACCATTTCATTGTTGATTATGAAATTAATGCCATGGAAAAAGTGGTATCTAAGTCTTGTGGCAATATAGATCATTCTAAGCTGAGAAAGGGTACAAAAGCCTCTTAGAACTGGTGCGATTTTATACTGGACTTTGAAGCAAATCTAAGGTTTGGCTAAAAATATGCGGACATATAAAAATGGTTTGGTTAGTGACTAGTGAATAAACCAGTTTGGGTTGAATCAACAGCTACTGTAAAAATGTAGAAGCATAATAAATGGCCTGGGAATACATTGGATTACCAAATGAATAACAGATGAACAAATGTTGATTTTATTCTGTAGAAGTGATGGGAAATAGTAGAACAATTTGAACATCTCTTTGCTAATGCCTTTTTTATTAACTTCAGAAAGTAAAGTTGAATAAAATCTACTGGTCTGGTGGGATATGCATAATATAATGCTTCTTGGGCATGCCGTAGGAGTTCAAAGGAAGATTATTAGAATCTCTGAGGTACCTGAGATTTTGATGTTAAAAGAGAGGCAGATTTAAACAGTCTTAAAATACAGTATTTTCTAAAGGTAGAAAACACTCAAGAGACAGGTCAGGGCATGCGGTGGTGAGAGCCAGAGCTGAACTACATCAGTATGTGGAGGGAATCAGTAAATTTGCTGATTGGTTTGACACTAGGGAGAGTAGAAAGTAAAGTAAAAAATTGACTCTGAATAACCTAAAGAAGGGCGATACTATTCCCAAAGATAGGTAAATCAGGAGAGAAAGCTGAATTGGGTACTGAGATGCTTTAAAGCTACCACATTAATCATGCTGTAAAGACAACAAAGTCATCATGTTTAGCAGACCTAAGCTGAGGGAAAAAGCCAAAGCAGGTGTGAAGGCCCTTGAAGAGGGAAGAGGTCAAGACTGGGATGAGCCCTCCAAAGAAGGTGTAAAATAGAGCTTGACAGAGGGCTAAGGAGGGAGAAAAGTAGGTGCTAAAAGGTGGTCAGAAACCATCTGCAGATATTAAAATGTGATGCAACAAGACCAAAAAAAGACCTTTAGATTTTTATTTTAGTAGGGTATTGGTGGCCCAAAAGTTACCGTTTGCAGAATTCTCAGAGCAGTTCCTGAGTCATAGAAATTACTCAGTAAACACTTGCTGCTACTGGTGTCGGATGAGGTTTTAGACCCTAGTCTCATATTTGGAACATCTGCAACCCATAAATGTCTCTCATAGCTAAGCAATCATCAAGGAAAGTGTATCTTCTAGAAGACATGTTTTTGTCTTGCCCTACTATATCATCCTTTTAAACTGTATATTAATCTTGAGTCTTCTACATAGGCTCTGAATATCAGATTCTAAAATTCCTATAATAAGGTCTTATCTCTTATTAAATTATACAGGACAAAAAGTCAATAGAAATTAGACTTAGAGAAAATGTGTGTCAATTTCATATGTAATACTAGATGTAGTGGAAATCAATAAAACTGAAAGAAAAACAGAAATCTTACATAAAATGTCAGCATTTTTTGTGGCTTGAATTATTGTAAATGTCATATAAATTTATTTATAAATTATCCAGATCTCATGCTAACTGTTGTGTATCGCATCTTCAGCAGAAGATCATACTTTCTTCTTCAAGTAAAGGGAGAATACTTGGCATGATGAACTCGGCCTTGGAATTGTCAGTCAGATCTACATAATCCTACAAAAAATAAAGGAGCTAGCCGGGCGTGGTGGCTCAAGCCTGTAATCCCAGCACTTTGGGAGGCTGAGGCGGGTGGATCACGAGGTTGAGAGATCGAGACCATCCTGGTCAATGTGGTGAAACCCCATCTCTACTAAAAATACAAAAAATTAGCTGGGCATGGTGGCGCGTGCCTGTAGTCCCAGCTACTCAGGAGGCTGAGGCAGGAGAATTGCTTGAACCCAGGAGGCGGAGGTTGCGGTGAGCCGAGATCGTGCCATTGCACTCCAGCCTGGGTAACAAGAGCGAAACTCTGTCTCAAAAAATAAAAATAAAAATAAAAATAAATGAGCTAATGAAAATGGAAAACTGTCATTCATGAAAGCTATAAACATACTGGAAAATCTTGAACAACTTAAAGATAGTGTCATTGATGGTTAATAACAAATATGATTCAATTGAATGCCCCAGTGCCTAGCACAGTAGATAATCAATGACATTTAGTAAAGTAAAGGAGAAAGGCAGGGATACCCCACATTAAAGTTGTTTTACAAAGCTCTATAATGCTTGGTAAAAATTCTAATGTTAATTCTTAATTAACCATTGTAGAGCTGATTTCAAAGCATTTATAGCAATTATGCTCCCTTTGTTTTATGGCTAGGTGTTTTCAGTAACCATCTGACAAATTAAAATTGTTTCTTGTTCATGTTTGATCTGTAAAGTAAATCAGAGGAGCCATTATGGAAATGTAAATTTAATATTTAGTCTGAATGCTAATTGGCAATAGAATTTAATATTCTCTCTCACAAAAGAATTTTTTAAATCACATGCCTTCAAATAGATAGGTGACGATTATATTATCAAAGAAGCTAGAAAGCAGAAAGTTCTCTTTGCTATGCTTTCTGTACTTGGTTTTATTATGTGAGTCATTTAAGATTGGCTTTTGGTCCACAGTCTTACATTAATGACACACTTTTTTGTTTGTTTTTTATAGTTGAAAATTGGCTGCTCTTGTTAAGTAGCCTCTTTTTCATTAAAAAGGGACATTGAACACTAGTCAAAAATTATCAATAAAACAGAAAAATGTTTGAAGTTGCAAATTTTCTCTCTTAAATATACTACTATACCATATCATTGCCGTTCAGAAATTATCAAGTAAATACAGATATACATTACTTTAATATGTGTAAATAGGCAAATTAGATATAAGTGCTGCATTATAATACTTTTATATTCTTCGAATTGTATGGTACAGACATGATTCAATCAAATAGTTCAGTCTGTCTGTTTATTCTTTAAAATTGTGGAGCAATTTGTTTTTCTTCCATTTAGTTCCCTGTTTTATAATGAAATATTTTTATTGTGTACAAGGTATTGATTAATCACATTTAAAAAATAGTTTTAGAGTTCCTACTATTTGGACTGGCTGTGTATTACATACTTGGCATATAGCCAAGCCTCAGACATACAAAAACTCTGCTTTCAGGAAGCTTAAATTCTGTTGAGGGAAGAAAGACAAAAACAAGTAAATTAATAAGGAATTGTTAGAAAGTGATAAGTGCTCTGAGCAGAGGACTTAAACAAAGTGCTATAAGAGGAAATGAAAAGGGCTATTTTAGGTAGCTCGTTGGAGGTTATGTCTGATCTGAGACTTGAATGAAGTTGTAGAAGGTTTTTGGGGAAGATGCTCCATGCAAAAGGAACACATAGGTGAAGATTCTAAGGCAAAAATGAGCTTGATGTTTGAAGAACAAAAAGAAGGCTGGCACTTGGCCAGGTCTTGTAGTGTTTTGTGGACAAAGGTAGCAAGGAATTTGGATTTTCTTCTAAATATAATTGGAAACTTACAAGGAGATTAGTTAAGAGGGAAAAGCTATGGTAACTTGAACCAGGGAAACCACTAGGAAATGCATAGAAGTAGTCTTATTTAGGACATGTTGGAGACAAAGTTGACAGGACATGCTGATGGATTAGATGTTGGAGGGAAGAGAAAAAGAAGAATGATTTCTAGATTTTTGGTTTGAACAACTGTGTGGGTGGCAGTCCCATTTGATGAGGTAGGAAAGGAGTAAGAAGAGGAACTCTGGAGTTCTGTTAATTGATCGTTCTGTTTGCAACATGTTAAGTTTGAGATATCTATTAGGAGACAAAATGAAATACAAATGGGAGATAAAAGCTCTGGAGAGACACAGAGTTGGATATTAGCATGTCCTTGTTTAACCGCCATTTAAAAGATGGATAATGGATAAATGAAGGAGCACATGTCCAAAGCATCCTGCCTTTCTTTCTAACACTGTAAATGCACCTGTGCTCCAGTCACGCTGCCTCCTTGGTGCTCTGCAAATTGTCCTTTCTGAGGCCTTTGCCCTGCTTATCCCTCTGCATGAGATTCATCATGACTCACTCCCATACCACCTTCTGGTTTTGCCACTTCACCCTCTCCTGGAGGCCTTCCCTGACCACTTTATTTAAAACTGTAAACCCTACCCCCAGCACTCCTGACCCCCTTTCCTGCTTTATTTTTCTCCCTTGCAGACTATTGCTGACATGATATTCATTCTAATCATGTACCCTCATCAGAACTCCACTGGTGTGTTTTATCCACCATTATATCTCTCAAGCCTATAGCAGTGCCAGTCACATTACAAATACTAATGAATAATTGTGAATGAATTATTTAATTAAATGAAAAATGCTCTGTTCAATTGAATATTAAGTATTCAGAATTAACACTGAAAATTTTTAAATAGTATAATTGTTTTTTAAGCATTGAGCTCAAATTTAGGGTATCTTAAGACCTTCAACTATAATTCTAAACTAAAACTTCTTAGATTCATTCATATGATGAAGACTAATATATCATTACTTTTACTTATTTTGATTAAAGTTAAATGATTAAACTAAAAATTGTTCTGAATCTAAAATACATGGATGCTGATTCCAGTAGGAGACATCCTGGATCCTAATTGTTAAGTCTTAGTCTTCCTATTTACATTTTCTAATTCATAAATTCTGACCAGTAAACAACATCATGCATTATTTACAGTATTTACGGTTATTCAACATTTAAAAGGCAACTGTATTTGCACAGTTTCTTAATATCCTTTTGTATTTTTATAGTGCCAATTCTGTTTCCATGTATTCAAAGTCATCGTAACCAGTTTAAACAGTTCTCCCTCTAACCTGTGGGTCCTTTGTCTCCCTTACCCTGCTCTGCCCCATCAAAAAAGGATAATGCTATTAGAAATTTTTGGTAAAACAAATATTTTATATGCACTCATTGCCATAAAGCACCCAAAGTTATGAGATGTTCTTAGAGTACTCTTCTAATATTTGCAGTACTCTTTCAAACAAATAATCCAGTTCATTAGTATTTCCTTTTCATTCCATGTCTATGGTGATTGCAATGCAATAGTTACCACAGCAAAAGTGATTAGTTCCTGAGTTTCTAATTTGTGATAAAGACTTCTCTGAGGCATCTATCTTGGTGAGTCGTGGATGCCAGATGTGATTCTAATAAATATTTTGAATACTTTTTGATTGGAAATTATAATTTATATAAAAATTTTTAAATGGCTGCTTCATAGTCTTAACTTCATACATACTCAGCATCTAAAGTGGACTAGGCTATTTTAGTTTCTTTTA
The DNA here is from genome assembly GCF_048565385.1 of Saimiri boliviensis. Lineage (NCBI taxonomy): Eukaryota > Metazoa > Chordata > Mammalia > Primates > Cebidae > Saimiri > Saimiri boliviensis. The sequence goes on from NC_133449.1 coordinate 124,952,031, forward strand.
AGGTATACAAATATGGGGACAATCTAGGATTCTATATCCCTAAAGCCATTTTGTACAGGTTTGCATTCTAGGTAAGAGTGTTTTTTTCTAAATATACCTCTGACATAGTGTATTCTCAAGACAGTATTGTGCATTTAATTTTTTAATGGTGCATGGTATTATGAATGTATACTTAGCCTTTTCAATATTAAATCTAACATACTTAAAAATGCTACAGGATAATGTTGCATTTTACATTATTACATTGCTATTTTGTAATTTAATAGATGGTATGTTTAATACTTCCTAATATAACCCACAAATTAATTGGAACATTTGTCAATCTAAGTCTACCCTAATTAATACATTTGATCTATGATTAATGGAGCACCCCATAAAACTGTCCTGTAAACTTAACTATGCGTATCTGTTTGTTTTTTCGATTGCAACAGTATATGAAAGACATTATTGCAGACAACTTGGCTATTGTTAGACCTTACAGAACATATACCTAGGAAGGACCAAAAGATGGTGAGATTTATTTCTGTGTGGCACGTTACACTTGAAAGGAATTCTGTGCCATGAATCAGAGTGGCATAGAAGCTCATTATGAGGAGCCTAGTGTCACCTGTAGGCAGAAAATATCTTGCCCTGTTCTCAAACATGTATGACTTGCATTTCGACCCCATATTTTTCCCTCCGCAACTCTGCATTTTCACTCTGTATAAATGCCCCATTCATTGATAAGCAAAGTCACAGTTGTGCTTTTCTGATGTGGGTATGTACACAGCTTTTCTGTGCTTAACCTTAACCTGTGAAAGAGCTGAATGATGGATTGATGGGTTGAATGGATGGGTAGTGAATGAATGGATGAAAATGCCCTTTACTACTTATCACTTTTTCACAGCAATCCATTCCCTTTGCCTCGCTCACAAAGCAATCCTATTTTCCTGTTCTGTTCCCCAGTAGCAAGACAGTTTCCTTTTAGTCATTGTTACACACAGACAAGTGGACATTCTCTGTATTTAACTTGCCCTTGCCGATCATCACATCACCCTCTGTAACTAATGTATGTTTAATTTAATCAAGAAAAAGCTTTCAAGTTTTTATTAATCAGTGACATTGACAGAATTTACAAGTTTTGTATATTGCAAATGTCTGTTTCCTTCTTTTTCATAATGCTTAAGCATTATTTTTGGCAGAAACTATTTTATAGGAAATATTTTGCATTTGTCTCAAGTAATCTTTCCAAATCTTTCTGAGGTGAACAATATTATTTAGCCTCATTATAGTATGTGGTAATAGGGTTCAGAGAGGTTAACAAACTTGACCAAGGGCACGCAGTTAGGGAGGAAGTGATAGAGCTGAGACGTGATCCTTGGCCCTGTCTCACAATCTGTATCCTTAAACACTATACAGTCCTTCTTCATCTGCATTAGTTTAGATTTTAAAATATGTTACATGTTCAATAGTGGTCACCAATAGTGACCCACTAGTATACACCTGTTTGCTTTTAGAACCATCTATTTTGATAGTGAATCTTCTCCATCTGCTCCCCATGTTTTTCACACATGATTTTTAGAATGTTTACACTCTTTGACCACTCTCCTAAGTCACCCATGTCAAAAATATGATTATGTCTATCTGTAATTCTAGAATATATAGTGTTTGTCGATTCCAGAAAAAAACAGACCTAAACAGTAGTGATTTTGATATAAAATTCATTAAAAATTCATTTCTCTTGGAATAAAACAAGCTTTCAGAATATAAATTTTTTTGTAAGTTTTTAAAAATTTTTTAGTTGACATGTAATTATAGATATTTGTGGGATACAATATGATGTTTCACTACATGTGTACATTGTGTAATGATCAAATCAAGACTAATTAGCAAATCTATCACCTCAAACATCATTTCTTTGTGGTCAGAACATTCGGAATAATCTCTTTTAGCTTTTATGAAATACACAATACATCACAGTTAACTATAGTCACCCTACTGTGGAATAGAACACCAGAAAGTATTCCTCCGATCTTAACTGTAGCTTTGTGCCCTTTAACCAAGTTCTCTACATATCCTCTCTTCAGCCTCTGTTAATTGCAGTTCTCTCTACGTCTAGAGATCTACTTTTTTAGATTCCACCTATGAGTGAAATCATATGGTGTTTATTTTTTGTGTCTGGTTTATTTCACTTGACATAATGTCCTCCAGGTTTATCCGTGTTGTCATAAATAACAGGACTACATTCCTTTTCATGTCTGAATGTCATTGTATATAGATCCCACATTTTTCTTTACCCATTCACACATTTTGATAGACTCAGGTTGTTTCCTTATCTTGGCTGTTGTGAATGGCGCTATAATAAACATAGGGAGGTAGATATCTCTTGAAATACTGATTTCATTTCTTTTGGCTATATACCCAGTAGTAGGATTGCTGGATCATATGGTAGCTCTGTTTGTAATTTTTTTTGAGGAAACTCTATGCTGTTTTACATAATGGCTATACTGATTTACATTCCCACCAACAATATGTCAGGGTTCCCAATTCTCCACTTCTTCACCAACATTTGCTGTCATTTTTCATAGTAGCCATTCTAACTAGAGTGAGAAGATACCTCATTGTGATTTTGATTGCATTTTCTGATGATTCATGATGTTGCACATTTTTTCTTATGTTTATTGGCCATTTCTGTGTTGTCTTTTAAGAAATGTCTATTCAGGTCTTTTGCCCATTTTTTAAACAATATTTTTGCTTTTGAATTGTACGGGTTCCTTATAAATTCTGATGTTACCACTTTGTCAGATACATAGTTTGCAAATATCTTTTTCCATTTTTTAGGTTGTCTTTTCACTCTGTTACTTGTTTCCTTTGCTGTGCAGAAGCTTTTTAGTTTGATGTAATCCTGTAGTCTCATTTGCCTGCTTTTACTTTTGTTGCCTTTGTTTTTGAGGTCTTACCTAAAAAATCCTTTCCAAGACAAATGTCATGAGGTATTTTCCGTGTGTATTTTTTAAGTAGTTTCATAGTTCTGAGTCTTACCTTTAAGTCTTTAATCCATTTTGAGTTGATTTTTTAATAGGATGAGAAATGGGGGTTGACTTTCATTCTTCTGCATGTAGAAATCCAATTTTTCCAACACCATTTATTGAAGAGACTGTCCTTTCCCCAGTGTGTGTTCTTGGTACCTTTGTCAAAAATCAGTTGACTGTAGAAGCTTGGCTTTATATCTGTATTTATAGTCGTTCTATTGGCCCATGTTTCTGTTTTTATGCTGTATTGATTACCATAGCTTTGACTATCATGCTGTATTGATTACTGTAGTTTTGTAGTATGTTTTAAAGTCAGGTATTATGGTGCCCCCAGCTTTTTTCTTTTTGCTTAAGATTGCTTTGGCTCTTCAAGGTCTGTTGTGGTTCCACACAAACTTTAGGATTTTTTTCCCTGCTATTATGAAGAGTATCATTGGTATTTTGATAGGAATTTCAGTGAACCTGTAGATTGCTTTGTGTAGTGTGGTCACTTTAAACATACTCCTTTCGTTATATTCATTAATTCTTCCAATTCATGAACACAGAGTATCTTTTCATTATTTGTATCCAATTCAGTTTCTTTCATCAATTGTATGGTTTTGTTATAAAGATCTTTCACCTCCTTAGGTTTATTCTTAGTATCTTTTTTTTTTAAGCTATTTTTTTAAATAGTAAGTGGATTTTTTTCTTGATTTCTTTTTCATACAGTTTATTAGAATTCCTACTGCTTTTTGCATATTGATTTGTGTCCTGCACCCTTACTGAATTCATGTATTAGTTCTAAAAGTTTTTTTTTGGTGGAGTCTAGGGTTATATAAGACCATGTCATCTGCAAACAAGAACAGTTTGTGCCTCCTTTCCCATTTGAATGTCTGTTAATATCTGTCTTTCACCTAATTGCTGTGGCTGAGATTTCAGTACTTTTTTAAATAGAAGTGATAAAATTGGGCATCCTTGTCTTCTTCCACATCTTCGGGAAAATGCTGAAAGAAAGCTTTTTCCTTTTCAATATGATGTTAGCTGTAGGTTTGTCACATGTGGTTTTTATTGTGCTGAGTGAGGTACATACCTGCTATGCCTAATTTGTTGAGAGATTTTATCACAAAGGGATATTGAATTCTGTCAAATGTTTTTTCTTCATCTATTAAATCACCATATGGTTTTTGTCCTTCATTCTGTTAATATTATCAGTCTCATTTATTGATTTGTGTATATTGAACCATTCTTGTGCCTCTGGGATGAATCTCACTTGATTTCAGTGATGATTTCTTTAATGTGTTGTTGAATTCGTTTTGCCATTGTTTTGTTGAGGAATTTTTGATCTATGTTTATCAGTGTCTTCTAGATCTTCCAGTTTTTTGGCAGATAGTTGTTCCTGATAATCTCTTTAGGATTCTTTGTATTTCGGTGGTATCAGTTATAATGCCTGCTTTTTTTTTCTCTGACTTTAAGTATTCTCCTTTTTTCCTAGTTTAGCTAACAGATTGTAGATTTTGATTATCTTTTCAAAAAACCAGTTCTTCCCTTTATTGATCTTTTGTCTTTTCTGATGTACATGTTTATTGCTGTAAACGTCCCTCTGACTACTGCTTCTGCTATAACCCATGGATTTTGGTATGGTGTATTTCCATTTTCATTTGTCTCTAGAAATATTTTCACTAATTCATTGACCGTTGATTCTTCAGGAGCATGTTGTTTAATTCCCATGTATTTATATAGTTTCCCAAGTTCCTCCTGTATCGATGTGTATTTTTATACGGTTATGGTTGGAAAAAATACCTGATACAATTTCAGTTTTTAAAAATTTATTAAGACTTGTTTTGCAGCCTACCATGTGGAGCAGGGAATTCCTCCAAACTCATTCTATAAGAGTAGAATTACTCTGATATTGAAACCAACTGGTACACATCTTAGAGAATGTTCCATGTGTACCACAAAATATGTGTGTTCTACTGCTGTTGGTTGGAAAGTTCTGTATATATCTGTTAGGTCTGTTTTGTTCTAAGTGAAGTTCAATTCTGTTATGTCCTTATTAATGTTGAAATGGGGTACTGAAGTCTCCTAATACTACTATATTACTGTTTATTTCTCCCTTCACATCCATTAATATTTGCTCTGTATATTTAGGTGCTCCTATGTTGGGTGCTTATATAGTCATGCACCACATTGTGCCACTTTGGTCAACCATGGACCACATACACAATGGTGGTCTTATGAAATTACACCATTTTTTAACTGTAACTTTTTCATGGTTACATATCTTTAGACACACAAATACTTATCTTATGTTACAATTGCCTGTGGCAGCCTTGTCCAACCTGCGGCCCATGGGCCACATGTGGCCCAGGACGGCTTTGAATTCAGCTCAACACAAATTTGTAAACTTTCTTAAAACATTATGAGTTTTTTGGCCAGGTGCAGTGGTTCATGCCTATAATCCTGACACTTTGGAAGGTTGAGGCAGGTGGATCTTTTGAGGTCAGGAGTTTGAGACCAACCTGGCCAACATGATGAAACCCCGTCTCTACTAAAAATACAAAACAGTCGGGCATCGTGATGCACACCTATAATCCCAGCTACTCGGGAGGCTGAGACAGGAGAATCTTTTCAACCCAGGAGATGAAGTTGCAGTGAGCCAAGATGGTATCATTGAACTCCAGCCTGGGTGACAGAGACTCTGTCTCAAAAAAAAAAAAACCATGAATGTTTTTTACAATTTTTTTTTTTCTTTTTTAGCTCATAAGCTATCGTTAGTGTTAGTGTATTTTATGTGTAGCCCAAGACGATTCTTCTTCCACTGTGGCCCAGGGAAGCCAAAAGATTGGACACCCATAAGTTAGATGACTTGCTAATTCCTTTGCGGTCCTGCTTTACCTACTATTTTAGCCCTTGCCAAACACTGTAGTAATTATCTGTTTACTTTTTTTTTCCTACTTACCTAGGAGTTCCTTGAAGACAGAGACTATAACTTTTCATATTTCTATTTTCAGTGTTTAGAATAGTAGCCAGCTAAGTGTCCATCAGCAGATGGATGGATAAAGAAAATATGGTACTTATACACAACGGAGTACTATTCAGCCACAAAAAAGAATGAAATTCTATCATTTGCAACAGCATGGATGGCACTGGATGTCATTATGTTAAGTGAAATAAGCCAGGCACAGAAAGACAAACATCCCATCTTCTCACTTATATGTGGGATCTAAAACTGAAAACAATTGAAATGGACATAGAGAGTAGAAATATAGTTATCAGAGGCAGAGAAGGGTAATGAGGGGCATGGGGGGAGATGAGGATGGTAAATGGGTAATGCCTGTACCAAATATCTCAGGTAACCCATTAATATATGTACCTACTATGTACCCACAAACATTCAAACTTAAAAAAAAAATAAAAATAGAATAGTGGATGGTACGTAGTAACCCTTAGTAAATGTTTATTGAATACTTTCTTTGGAAAAAAAAAAACTCTGCTTAAATTAATTATTTTAAGTTTTTAACAGTTTTATTGTATAATTTACATATCATAAAAGTCTCCATTTTAAGTGTAGAGTTCAGTGAGTTTTAGTAAACTATGAGACTGTTGTACAACTATAAGAACAATCTCAGTTTTAGAATACTTCCATTAACCCAGAAGGTTCCCTCCTGCCCACATAGAGTCAGTCTCCACTACTACCACAGCCCCAGATGATTACTTTATTAAAAATTTGGTTAAAATATGTACAACATAAAATTTGCCATTTTAACCATTTTTAAATGTATTAATTCTGTGGCATTAATTGCATTCACACTGTTGTGCAACATTAACTACTATCTATTTTCAGAACTTTTTCTATCCCTCTTAATGGAAACTCAGTAACCATTAAGTAATAATTCCTCATTCTGATAACCTCTGATCTACTTTCTATCTCAATGAATTTGCCTATTCTAGATATTTTATATCAGTGGGATCCTACAATATTTCCCTTTTTGTGTCTGACTTATTTCACTTACCGTAATGTTTTCACGGTTCATCCATGTTCTGCCTGTTATCAGAACTTCATTTCCATTTTGATTATCTATTTATCTCTGATGAATTCATGAGTTCTTTCTACCTTTTACCTATTGTGAATAATGCTGCAGTCTGTGTGAATCCCTGCTTTGACTTATTTTTAGTAGTAGGGAAATTGCTGGGATATAAGGTCATTACACATTTACCTTTCTGAGAAACTGAAAACTATTTCTATAGCCATTTTACATTGCTACCAGCAGTGCACAAGGGTTCCAATTTGACCACATCATCACTAACATATGTTATTTTTCTTTTTTAAGAAAATTACTAGAGCCTTCCTAGTAGATGTGAAGTGGTTTTTCATTGTGGCTTTCATTTGTGTTTCTCTAATGACTAATGTTGATCTTCTGTTTATGTTCTTACTGGCCTTTTTTTTTTTTTTTTTTTTTGGATAATTGTTAATTCAAGTTTTTTACCTATTTTTTAAGTGGGTGGTTTGTGTTTTTATTGTTGAGTTGTTGGAGTTATTTATATATTTCAGATATTAAATCCTTTATGTGGCTATTTAAACATGTATATGTAAACAGATGTGATAAGAAAATATTCTCTCCCATTCTGTGAGTTTTCTTTTCACTAAGGGTTTTATGATTTTAGCACTTAAATTAGATTATTATAATCTGTTTTGAGGTAGTTTTTGTACATGGTATGAGTACAAAAGGATGCATGGGTCCTTTTATGTGTGGAAATCCAGTTATTCTAGCACCATCTATTGAGGAAACTATTCTTTCTCCATTGAGTGGACTGGGTACCCTTGTCAGGTGGCCATATCTGTATTTGCCGATTTCTGGACTGCAGATCATATTCCATTGGCCGATATCTGTACTTATGCCAGTATTACATTGTTTTAATTACTATAGTTTTTAGTAAGTTTCAAAGTTCAGAACTATGAGTTCTCTAACCGTATTCTTCTACTTCAAGATTGTTTTCATTATTCAAGGCTCCTTGCAATGCCACATGAATTTGAGAATCTTCTTTTTCATTTCTGCTAAAAAGGCTTTTGAAATTTTGAATGTGATTGCATTGAAAGTGATGGCTTTGAGTAGTACTGGCAAATTAACAGTATTTAGTTAGTTCCAACCTCTGAATACAGGCTGTCTTTCCATTTATTTAGGTCTTTAATTTGAATTTCCAGCAATGTTATATAGTTTACAAGCACTTCAACTCTTAGGTTAAATTTACTCTTAGGTGTTTTATTCTTGTAGATGTTATTGTAAATGAAATTGCTTGCTGAATTTTGGGGAGACGGTTGTTCATTGGTGCTTTATAGAAACACAACTGATTTTTGTGTGTGTTGATCACAAGATCAACCTGCAACTTTGCTGAATATGTTTAATTCTGTTAGCTTTCTTGTGGATTCTTTGGGATTTTCTCAATATAGCATCATGTCATCTCTAAATACTGATAGTTTTATTAATTTATTTATTTATTTGCAATTTTTATGCCATTTATCTCTTTTCCTGTCTAATTGCTCTGGATAGAATCTCCAGTATACTGTTAAATAGCAGTGGTTAAAGTGAGCATCCTTAACTTCCTGAACTTAGAGGGAACGTTTTAGTTTTTCCCCATTGAGTATATTAGCTGTGAGTTCTTTATAAATTCATGTTCAGAAAATTTTATTCTACTCCCATTTTTCTGAGAGATATTATCATGAAAGTGTGTTGAATTTGTCATGTGCCTTTTATGTGTCACTTGAAATGATCATGTGGGTCTTTTTCCTTCATTCCATTACTATAATGTATTACATTGATCAATTTTATATTGAATCACCCTTGCATTTCTGAGATAAATCCCACTTGGTTATGGTGTATACTTATTTTGATATGCTGAGGTTTTTTTGCATCTATTGCTCAGTAATTTTCCTTTGATGTCATTATCTGACTTTCATATAGGAGTAATGCTGCCTTCATAAAATGAGTTAGGACGTATTTTTTCCTCTTTTTTTTCTGGAAGAGTTTGAGAAGGTTTGATGCTAATTCTTCTTTAAATGATTGGTAGTATTCAACAGAAACGCCATCTGGTTGGACTTTTCTTAGTTGGGAAATTTTTGATTCATGGTTCAATCTCTTTACTTGTTATAGGTCTGGTGAGAATGTTACTTTCTTCTTGAGTGAGTTTAGGTAATTAAAGTATTTTTAGGAATTTGTTCATTTCATCTGAGTTATCTAATTTGTCACCGAATTATTAATACTTTTTATAATGCATTTTATTTCTCTAAGGTCGATAGTAATGTACCCACTTTCATTTTTTACTTTAGTTATGTACATCTTCCTTTTTGTCAATCTAGATTAAAAGTCTATCTATTTTTAAAATCTTTTCTAATTGTTTATACTGTTTTCTTTAGTTTTCTGTAGTTTTGTTTTCTTTCCTAATCCTTGCTCTTTGGACTTTGTTCTTTTTCTGGTTTCTCAAGGTGTTCTTGATTTGAGATCCTTTGTCTTTTTTTTTTTTTTTTTTTTTTTTGAGACGGAGTTTCGCCCTTGTTACCCAGGCTGGAGTGCAATGGTGCGATCTCGGCTCACCGCAACCTCCGCCTCCTGGGTTCAAGCAATTCTCCTGCCTCAGCCTCCTGAGTAGCTGGGATTACAGGCACGTGCCACCACGCCCAGCTAATTTTTTGTATCTTTAGTAGAGATGGGGTTTCACCATGTTGACCAGGATGGTCTCGATCTCTTGACCTCGTGATCCCCCCGCCTCAGCCTCCCAAAGTGCTGGGATTACAGGCTTGAGCCACCGCACCCAGCCAATATTCTGTTGATTGATTATTTAAATTAAAAGAATTGCTAATTAGGAAACTATGAACAAAATATGTGAGTAAAACACCAGGATAAGAAGGGATCTTTACACTTACTAGTTAGAACATTTTACTTTTAGTGGCCATGAAGTGCTTGCAGAGATCAGGGTTGCTGTAGAATTCCTTGTGCACCTTGCTTTTGAACGTAGCAACTTCATAATGTTTGGTTCTCTATTTTTCCCTTGAAAGGATGGATAATAAATATTTTAATCTTGAATATACGGTGAAATCCGTGGAATATCATTGTTAGCAGCTATTTATTTCACTTGTTTCAACCCTTCTGACAAAAAGTTCACAGCTATTTCTGAAACAGGGATTTAGGCAAAGTGAGAATACTGCAACACTGGTTCAGACATTTCATACTTTTATTTATAAAAGTATTTTATTTATATTATAAAGGACAAAATGAACTTCTTAAAGATGAGGTGCTTTGACCTAAGAATTTGATGTCCTAATAACGTTTGAGATATTTGAAAAGATTTTGTATTTCATTGTTTCATAGGTGATCAAAAAATACCAGCAAGTGGAAATTATAATTACAATTTTGAAGAGAGTTCAAGATGTTTATCTTCTGCATAAAAGCACTAATTAGCTCATTGATCATACAACAAAAATAACTAACAACATCCAAAATACTTTTCTCATGAAAATTTCAAAATTAGCATGACTAGAGTGTTCTTTTATTTTTCAAAAGGCTATTTCAAGTATTTCAGATTAGTCTACTTATTTCTGAAACTTGTCCTTTCTTTACACTTTTAAACTAACCCTTGTTTATTTATAATATTGTGGGTTATAAAAGGATCTGAAAGGTAAATCTCCCAAAGATAGATATTTCAGTGAAAGAAGAGTATAAGCAGAAGTCAGAATAACCTTTATTAGCAGTTTTTATCATCGTCCACTTTAATGGAGCCATCTTCTTTGGGTTTTTGTTTTATTTAATTGTTAATTTTAGTTTAGATTCAGAGGGTCCATGTACAGATTTGTTGCATGGGTATATTGCATGATGCTGAGGTCTGGGCTTCTATTGATCTCATTACCCAGAGAGTGAACACAGTACCCAGTAGAAAGGTTTTCAGCCCTTGGGCTCTTCCCTCTGTCCCTCCGTCCTTCCTTTTGTTTGGTGTCCCCAGTGTCTGTTTCTATCTTTATGTCCTTGGGTATTCAGGTTTTAGCTCCCACTTGTAAATGAGAATATGCAGTATTTGGCTTTCTGTTTCTGTGTTAATTCACTTAGGATAAGGGCCTCCAGCTTCATTTATGATGCTGCAAAGGGCATGATTTTGTTTGTTTTTATGGATGCATGGTATTCCATGGGTAGCACATTTTCTTTATCCAGTCCACTGTTGATGGGTATCTAGGTTGTTTCCATCTTTGCTTTTTGAACAGTGCTGCGAGGAGCACACAAGTGCAGATGTCTTTTTGGTAGAACAATTTCTTTTCCTTTGAGTATATATCCATTAATGGGATTACTGGGTCAAATGGTAGGTCTATTTTAAGTTCTTTGAGAAATCTCCAAGCTACTTTGTATAGTGGCTGAACTAACTTACATTTCCACCAACAGTGTGTGCTAAGCATTCCCTTTTCTCTGCAGCCTTGCCAGCATCTGTTATTTTTTGACTTCTTAATAATTGCCATTCTGACTGGTGTGAGATGATATCTCATTGTGGTTCTGATTTGCATTTCTCTGATAATTAGCAATGTTGAGCATTTTTTTCATGTTTGTTAGCTGCTTATGCATCTTCTTTTGAGAAGTATCTGTTCATTTTCTTTACCCAGTTTTTAATGGTGTTATTTTTGTTTTTCCTGTTGATTTGCTTAAGTTCCTTATAGAGTCTGGATGTTAGTCCCTTTTAGAATGTATAGTTAGCAAATATTTTCTCCCATTTTATAGGTTGTCTTTTTACTCTTTTGATGGTTTGGGGTTTTTTGTTTGTTTTCTATTTGTTTGCTATGGTGAAGCTCTTTAATTCAATTAGATTCAACGTGTCCATTTTTATTTTAGTTTCACTTCATTTTGAGGACTTAGTCATAAATTCTTTTCCTAGGCACATGTCCAGAAGAGTATTTACTAGGTTTTGTTCCAGGATTTTTAAGTTTGAGGTCTTAAATTTATGTCTTTAATCCATCTTCAATTAATTTTTCTATATGGTAAGAGGTAGGAATCCAGTTTCACTCTTCTGCATATAGTTCACCACTTTTCCCAGAACCATTTATTGAATAGAGAGTCCTTTTTCCATTGCTTGTTTTTCTCAACATTGTAAAAGATCATTTGTCAATAAGTGTGCCCCTTTATTTCTGGGTTCTCTATTCTGTTCGTTGGTATGTGTGTCTATTTTTGTACCAGTACCAGGCATTTTCAGCCTTCTTGGAAGGTCACTCTCTCCAGAAGAAACTAAGAGTCTGTAGCCCATCCCAGACTAATACCCAAGTGTTGACATTTGGCTTATATAAAAGTAACTGTCTTTGATACTGTAGTGTCAACGTTTGACACTTTTGAGTGTTTGTTGTTCTAACAATTACTACCACATATTTAGCTCTTATGTGCCAAAAACTATGCAAAAGTCAGTGGACAAGAATATGGGCTCTGGACACAGCTGCCTGAGTTTTTATTTTGATTCTGCCCCTTACTAAATCTGTGTTCATGGGCAAGGTACTTAACCTCTTGGTACTTCCATTTCTTCTTCTGTTAAATGGAGGTCACAATATAGTATAATAACACAATTGGAGTTATGAAGATTAAAGGAGAGGATACATGTATAAAACTCATAACTTTTACACATAGTAAGCACTCAATGACTACTTGTTAGTTTCATTATTGTCATCATCATCATCATTTAATCTTTACAGGAAAGCATTGGGATAATATGCATTTTAGAGACAAAGAAACCGAGGCTAAGGAATCATAAATAACTTTCCCAAGGTTACGATACTAGCAAATGATAGCTAAGATTTGACCTCAGGTGCTTATGATTAAGCCCATGCTCCTAAACTAGACTGTGGCCTTAGTGGAAGAGGGCTGCTGATAGCATTTTAGAATGTCATATAAGGAATCTAGCCTTCTCCTTTTGTGGATTAAAAAACTGAACTGACTAAGCACCCTAAGTAACAAATCCGTAAAGGAATGTCTTTCTAATTGTCCTTTCTACTGCCCCCAAGCATGGCTTCTTTTCTTTTTCTTTTTTTCTTTTTTTTTTTTTTTTTAGGTGGAGTCTCACACTGTTCCTAAGCTGTAGTGCAGTGGTGCGGTCTCGGCTCACTGCGGCCTCTGCCTCCTGGGTTCAAGCAATTCTTCTGCCTCAGCCTCCTGAGTAGCTGGGACTATAAGCATGTGCCACCACACCCAGCTAATTTTTTTGTAATTTTAGTAGAAACAGGGTTTAACCATGTTGGCCAGGTTGATTTTGATCTCCTGACCTCATGTTCTGCCCGCCTTGGCCTCCCAAAGGGCTGGGATTATAGATGTGAGCCACCACGCCCAGCTGCATGGCTTCTTTTCTTAAGAATGCTTTAGAATAGGTTTAATCATTTGCTTTCTGATTCTCACCTTCTGCCCAAATATAAAATCCTAGATTGTTAGGATTAAATGAAAGCTTTTGTGTGTAAAGATTTCATTTTAAAATAATATTACTTTACCATCATATTATGCTTTCTTATTCTAATCAAAACAAGAGTGAACCGTTATTCTGTCCTTGCTGCCTTAAGTGTGGATTTTTATATTTAAATACATTTCTGTTCTTTTGATCGTAGGCTTTATTTTGGATGCAGGGTTATACTGATGAAGAGACTAGCAGCCACCTTTCCCTACTTTGTATGGTGGGTGTGAATAAATATTTAAAGCAAAAAATAGAATTTTATTTCAGTCTCTTGTTTAGTTTTAGAATTCAGATAATGGGTTTGAGTTAGCTGCTGGTTTGTCATAAGAGGTTACTTTATTAGTAAATGATAGACTATTGACAGAAAAAAATTTAATCACTTTTATTTAACTGTGCCAATCTTAAAATGATTCCCTAAAATGATTCCCCAGTGGAATTTGTCATATTGCAAGCACTCAGAAGTAAATAGATAAAAGAATTAATAGTCTTTAAGTCTCACTTTGCATGGTAGAAAATGAGAATGTTTAAGCTAATTAGTTATACAACAAGTATACACTAAGTATTTTTCTTCTATTTTTCCAACGTATATGGGAAATGTGATGTGTATAAATTTCCTTCTCCTCAGCTATCACATTTACTCCAAATTTTAAATTATATATGATTTGATTTTTGCAGACGTACTAAAAAATTTTAAAGCATGATTGATAGAAATATTTTTATTTTATATGACATGTGCATTATAAAAAAAATTGTACTGTACTATATATGTGCATTGTTAAATATACACATAGTTGTTTTTAGTAAGAAAAGCTAAAAGGATTATAGTTTCGTAGCACATTTGATACTTCATGTAAAACAATAGCCATAGAGTTTTAGGTTTAATCATAAGAATTTTAAGAATAATCTAGTCCCATCTTCCTCTCCTTGTTCTTTTCCAGACTTCAGAAAGTAAAATAATGTCTCCACCATCATTATGGTGAGTGGGCTGGAATTGGGTGTACTGAGACCCTGTCTCAGTCCACCCCATTACTACCCCACCTCACGGAGATACTCGGCTTTTACCTTGATTCACATACTGAAGAGAACAGAGGAATCTCAGAACAAGAAGAGTAGGTCATGACTTTGCTTTATAAAATTCTGAGTTAGGAAAAAATATCAAGTATAGTAGTTATCTTATTCCATTTTCTGTTGCTTAGAATATCTGAAATTAGGTAATTTATAAAGAAAAGAAATTTATTTCTTACAGTTATATAGGCTGAGAAGTCCAAAGTCAAGCAGCCATGTCAGGTAATAGTTTTCCTTCTGGTGGGGACTCTGCAGAGTCCCAAGGCAGCACAGGGAATCAAATTACTAGGGGGCTGAGCCTCCTAATATGCTAGCTCAGGCCTCTCTTCCTTTTTTTATGCATTTTGATTATCATCTTCTTCCCAAATATAAAATCCTGTGGTTCTCCCCCCATGATAACTCATGTTCTTTGCCATGATTACCCATGAATTCATTAACATATTACCTAATGAATTCTTGAATGAGTTAATCCATTTATGTGGGGAGAACCTCTTGACCCAGTCATCTCTTGAAGGCCACACCTCTCAATAGTGTCGCATTAGGGATTAAATTTCAACATGAGTTTTGGAGGGGACAAATATTCAAATTGTAGCAGTAGGGAAAGAATTGGTATACTCAGCAAAACAGAAAAGCATCACTAGATAAGTATCCATGAGATATTATTGAAACCTGGTCTTTATCTGGGGATTTAAATAACAAACAAAAATATTTATATCAATCGGAACAACAAATAAAATGGTTTATTTCAGACCTTAGCAAGAGAAAAACAATCATCCTGAATGTCCTTTCTGATGGCCAAGTATTCGCAAAGTTTAAGTTTATATTAAATACAGCATGATAACTATAGTTAACAACAATATATTATATACTTGGAAATTGATAAGAGAGTACATTTTAAGTGCTCCCAACACACACAAAAAATTTTAAACATATAAGTAAATGCATGTGCTAATTAGCTAGAGTTAGCTATTCTGCAATGTATTCATATTTCTTTTGTATGTGTGTGAGACAGAGTCTCACTCTATTGCCCAGGCTGGAGTGCAGTGGTGTGATCTGGGCTTACTGCAGCCTCCACCTCCCAGATTCAAACAATTCTCCTGCCTCAGCCTCCCAAGTAGCTGGGATAACAGGAGCCCGCCACCACGCCTGACTAATTTTGTTGTATTTTTAGTAGAGATGGGATTTTGCCATGTTGGCCAGGCTGGTCTTGAACTCTTGACCTCAGATGATCCACCTGCCTCGGCTTCCCAAAGTTCTGGATTACAGGCATGAGCCACCATGCCCAGCCTGTATTCATATTTCAAAACTTCACATTGTGGATCATAAATGTATAAAGGTTTTGTCAGTTAAAAATTAATAATTAAACAAAAATTTTTTTACTAAGTCTTGCTATGTTGTCCAGGCTGGGGTACAGTGCCCATCTACAGGCACAATTGTAGTACTCTGCAGTCTTCAACTCCTGGGCTCCTGGGCTCAAGTAATCCCCTTGCTTTGACCTCTCAGGTAGCTGGGACTAACATGTACCACCGCACCCCACTCTATATTTTTGTGAGAATAATTTATCTTATGTTAATGATGCGTTCTTCTGAAAAATATAAAGTTATAGTCTTTACTTTTTTCAAAAGTAAAAAGGATATTGATTTTTTTTATTTCAGCCTGTATTCCCAGCTTTATATTAATAGTGAATCACAAAAGAAAGTGTCATTTTATATGTAAATACATTATCTGTCACATATCTCTTGACAAGTGTATTGAGAAAGCCATTATTTCTGTCTATATTCAGAGTCCATTTTAGCAAGAAATGTAGTTTCAGAAATCCTGTAGATAAATCTTTCAGCCCTGGGTCTCACATATTAGAAGTTAAAGAAAGCCTTGAATTCTATTTAAAACCTTCTACCATTAATTAGTCATGTGATTTGTAGTATTTATAGCTCATTTGTGCTGCAGTCATCCATGAGTAGATTTTCCAGATGGTGGAAGGAGACATTTTGACTTACTCCCTGTGTGAGCTGTCATGCCATGTTCTACTCTGTAATCAGAAATCACTGATTTATTTTTGTTTTTGAACTCAGAGTTCCAGATTGTAGATAGAAATATTTAGCCATTCCACTTACAATTTTTTTCTTCATCTATGGAGCAACATTTATCAAATTCTAAATTGTTAGTTTCATTTTTCGTGACCAAGTATTTTAGTATTTCCACTGAAAACTTTGCAGCGGGTCCTTGAAGTGAGAACCGTGAAGAAAAAGCACTTCTGTCCTTCTGGGAGTTAATGCACTTCTTTACTATTTTGCCTGTGTCCTAGGCACAGCATACCACTGTATTAATACACAGAATACCACAGTGATAGGGGTGATGTAGGGATAATGGACTTCTTTATGTTTGTTTACTGCTTTAATTTTTTTTCTACATTGTTTCTTCCACATTTAATCCTTACAGTGATCACGTATGGTAGCTAAGTAATGTTCCTTTTAATCATTTTACAGATTAAAAAAAGCAAAAGAGATTTAGATTTGTTTTTCTTTTTTTTTTTTTTTTTTTTTTTTCTGAAAAGTATGTATCATTCAATAGTTGGTGTGGAACAACTAACTGGATAGCCATCTGTAAAAAGTGCAGTACAGCTCACATTGTATATTAAAATAAATTTCAGGTTAATCTGACACTTAAAAGTAAAACTAATGCCCAAAAGTACTAGAACAAAACAGGGTGTGGGTGAGGGAAACAGAGTTACATGTGTACTGGAAATGCCTTTGTGAATTATAAGCAAAACATGGAAGCCATAAAGCAGAACAGTAGTAAATCACAGATTAAAGAATAATTTTCTTAATTTTGAAAGGCTGCTACAAACTGACAAGTAAAAGACCGAGAACATTATTCACTAGAAAACAAAAATTGAAACCACAGTGAGATACCATTTTCACTTATCAGACTGGCAAAAAATTCAAACATTTGATAACTGAGATATTGGTGCAGCCTCTCTGGTAGTGATTCTCAATGTGTGATCCAAAATATGGGCCTCTGGAGGGGCAGCTCCCTGCAACTCTTTCAGGGATTACACAAGGTATAAATTATTTTTACACTAATAAGATATTATTTGCCTTTTTTACATGTTGACATTTACAGTGACAGAGCAAATCAATGGTGGATAAAGCTGCTTCCAGTGTAGCAGTGTAGCACAAATTTAGATAGTAGCTCCAAACTTCGCTAATATTCATTGTGGTCTTTATCACCGTACATTCACGATTTTAAAATGAAGGAGGAGGAGGAAGGAAACAAGGAACTTGGTCAGTTTCACTGAGTAATTGTTTTGATGAATCTGCAAAAATCAATAATTTTAATAAGTCTCAGCCCTTGAGTATACATCTTTATAATAGTCTATGTTGGAAAATAACTATGCATAAAACACATCTGCATACTGAGTATGATGGCTGTGTTGACAAAAAGCAGTATTGTGATTAAGTTGCAAACTAACCTAGCTACTTCTTAAAAGTACCATTTCTTACCTGAAGGAACAACTGACAAACTACTGTTATTCCAGCTGGGGTAGTTGATGGACGTTTTCTCTAAAATGAACGAAGTGAACTTGTCACATCAAGAAAACTGACAGGATTCGGTGCCAGTGATAAAATTTGAGCTTTCAAGCAAAAATTTGAATTTTGGAAAACTTCTATCTGCAATAAACCGACAGCTTTCCAACATCTAAAGACTTTTGTGATGAGATTGTAGTGATATCAACATATGTGAATTTTTGATATGGTATAATGAAGTGTATCAGAATTTAAAAGAGCCACGTAACTTAGTTAACCAATATTTTTCAAATGATCAATGTGTGATTTTGGAGAGTCCTGCATTTTACATGAATGCATAGATGGATATGAAGCATTCATTCAAAGTGCAAGATAGACCAATGTTTTTAATTAACAGAGTAGGGAAAATTCATTGATATGGCTTTAGGTTCCTCATTGCGAATAACCGTTAAAAAATTTTACTTGTTGAGTTTGGCGATAGATGGGAGAATACCCAGGGTTACCTGAAAAGGCTATTTTAATACTTCTACCAGCTTCATCTTTTCATATGTGTCAACTAAAACAACATATTACAGCAGATTGCATGTAAAATCAGTATTAAAATGTAATTTTATTTTAAAACCAGGCAACTCTACTCTTTTTTCAAAAATTTTGTTTTGTAGTTGGTTATTTTTCATGAAATTGCTCTCTGTGCTTACATGTAATATATTTAAGGTTATTTTAACTTAATAAATATTGAACTATTTCTGTCTTAATTTTTAATACAGTAAGGCATAGATGTAAGTCACATAAACAAAGCTCTTTAGGGTCTTCAGTTTTTAAGAGTATTTAAAAGTTTGAGAACTATTCCTCTATGGAGCATAAAATATAAATTTTAATGTAACAATTGAAACAGTAATTTTCATTCTGGGAATTCATACTATAGATATAATCTCAAAAAGATGAAATTACACAAAATTATTTAAAGTTGGATTGTTTGGATTATCAAAAGATTGGAAACAACCCATCATTTGCTTATCAATAGAGAACCAGTTACTGAGATACCTTCATACAATTAATACTCTATTATGTATATGACACAGATACATATTTACCATTATGAAACCATCTCAAAGATTTTTAAGTCAGAAATTCAAGATGCCAAAAAGTATGTAGACTACACTACTGTTCATGCAAAATTATGTGTACTATATGTATTTGCATAGACTCTCTAGGAAGTATAGACAAGAAACTGCTATTGTGGTTGCCACTGGAGGGGAACACGGGATGGAGTAAAACTAAGACTTTTTTCTTAGTTTCTTAAGATTGCATACCTGATTACTCATTATTAGCAGCTAAGCCAGGCTAAAAATGCAAATCTAACTATTCCTGATTTTATCTTCTTTTCATTACGTTAAAATCTCCACATGCTATTATCAAGTGGAAAGACATTCACAGGAAAAAGTCACTTTATGTAGTGGTATGTGTTTTATTACTTTAGTGAACTGTTGTGCCTAAAAGACACAAGATTATATAGAAGATGTCCTGGAGTCCCAAGAGGCTGGAGCGATGTTCATAAGGGAGGGATACAGACAGTCCTAAAGGGGTAATAGAATTTGATTAACAAGAAAAGAAGTTTATTCTAAATGAAGAAATATGATCAAAATGTTAAAAGTAGGGATACACATTGCACCCCCTGGCAACAGTGGGAGACCAGTGTAGATTCCTGAGAGCAAGTGTCCCAATCCAATCAGCTGGAGGACTTATGAACATACAGGGTGCTGGGCCCCACCTCCTGAGATTCCGATTCATTAGGTCTGGGCAGGAGCCAAAGAATTCTCATTTCTAACAAGTTCCTAGGTGATTCAGAGGCTTGCAGAACCACTGCATTAGAGAAACTGGTTAACAGAGTTGGAAAGGTAATCTGGGGCCAGAACAATGAGTTCTAATTAGCTTAAACAATTCCACAGGTCAGTTAACTTCATTAGACTGAAAATATTTAAAATGTTTAAGAGAATAAGTGATATATGTGAACGTTTTTTATGTGTATCTTTTTTTGTTCTCTGCTTAGTTAAAAACAAAAATACAAAAATTTATTGTAATCCATTTGTATAAGAACAATAACATTTTAGTTTCGCTTTTAAAATTAAAAATTTATATAAATCAGTTTTAAATGATTAAATCTATTTCAATGAAGTATTTATATGTTTTAGAGAAAGATATCATTTGTAATTTTGCTAAAGTTGCCATCAAAGGGAAGTTAGTATGTTTGTTAGTTTAGGATGATCAGTCCTGCAAAAGGCTATTTTTACACTGTTTTTTGTAAATATAAGTGAATCAAAATGCTGTTCCTTCTGTTACAGTTTCTGTTGAGTTTTTGAGAAAGAATTTTGGCCTTCAAGAAGACTTGAGATACTTATTTACTGATGTCCCAAAGAAAAGATAATCCAAAGTTATAAATTCCTGGGACTTCTTTAAGTACTGTGCCAAGTTCACAGGCCAGCACCTCCATCAGCATGCCCTTCTTCGTAATCTACTCACACAGAGATGTTATTTCTCTGAGAATTTGCTTAAAGTAATTCTAGCTCCTAGCCTTGTGTCTCTAATTTTTCACATGTTAAAAGTACTTTCTTCTCCAGGCATAATAACATATTAAAACATAAAATATTCCTGTAGTGTGAGATTTAAAAGATACGCAGATTATAAAAGACAAAGAAAGGCTATGGAAACATTCCAAATGAAAGGAGGCTTTTAAGTAACAGCTTTATGCAATTCCGATTCTTAAAATGTATCCTGTACTATAGGGACCAAAATGCTATGTGGGACAACAGGTCAGTGGACAGAATTGAAATATAGATAGCACATTAAATAAATGCATTGTTTGTGTATAAATCATGAATTGTTAATTGTAGTTATGTAAGAGAATATCCCCATTGCTTCTTGGCCTTTTGGCTAAGATCAACTGAAGAGAATATCCCTACTCCTAGAAAATGCACACTAATACATTTAGGGGCAAAGGGCCTTAATTCATGTACTTATATACACGGTTCAGGAAAAAAAATTATTTCAAAGAGGAAAACAACACAAATGATTTTGTAAGAGGGGTAAAATGTTAACAATAGGCAGATCTGGTTAAAGGCTTAACAGATGTTTCTTTTACTATTTCTGTTATTGCAACTTTAAGTATAAATTACTATCAAATGAAAAAGCTTTTAAAGAAGTATAGAAAGCTAAAATATGTAAATTTAAAAGTTTCTTTTAAGACAGCAAATTTCCTTTGAAATTGTACTCTTGAAGTTGTACTCTCAAAAAGCATTTCTGTCATTTCACCTAAATATTTTTTAAAAATATAAGGCCAGGGCAGTGGCTCATGTCTGTAATCCCAGCACTTTAGGAGGCCGAGGCGGGCAAATTTCTTGAGGCCAGGAGTTTGAGACCAGCCTGGCCAACGTGACAAAACCTGGACTCTACTGAAAATACAAAAATTAGCCAGGTGTCGTGGTGCATGCCTGTAATCCAGCGACTCAGGAGGCTGAGACACGAGAATTGCTTGAACCCAGGAGGGGGAGGTTGCAATGAGCTGAAATTTCACCTCTGCACTCCAGCCTGAGCAACAGAGCAAGACTCTGTCTCAAAATAATAATAATTATATATACAGCATTTAGAATTATATATATAGCACAAGAAACACATTTTGTGATTGAGTTTAGTTTTCTGTGACCATATCTGCAAAATATTACTGATAATTTATACTAAAATGCATGATTATGCTGTTATCACGAGTTACATAAATAATACTAGTTATTTATCAGAGCACTTGAAAAAAATCAGCCAATTCATAGTCAAAAAATTCATGAGATATATGTAAATACTTGGAAGAAAGAAACTAGGGGGAAAGTAAAGTATAAATAAGATTCTAATGTGAGCATTTTGTCATTGGGGTAAAAATGAAGGGAAATGCCATGGTAATGCTCTTCAAATTGTTCTCCCATTAATTTACGGTAGAATGATTTGGTTTTAGTGAAGTCTATGTTATCACTTGAGCCAGTTTGTAAATCACATTTTTGTATTAGTTTTTCCTTACTGGGCTAGCTCTGTTACATTTCTATTTTTTAGCCATGTTATGTGTTTATCTCCTTGGACAGCATTCTCCTTTCCAAGTATTCCTGCCTAGAATTGCATCTTTGTCTCTCAACCTATTTAATTCTCAGTAGTCTAAATCTATATATTGCCAAATTACAGATGTTCTCTACATGTTGTATTATTTATTCAACTATTTTATTTAATGTCGCACTCCTCTAAGGCAAGGTTTATCGTCATAAATGGTATTAATCATGAGGATCATAGGTAATCAAATGAAATTAAAGAAATTAATTTTTTACTTTGTTGTTCGTTTTTACTTTTCCATGCTGAAATTAGTTTCCATTGGCTACATTTTAATCCCACTCAGCCTAAAATTCTTTTTTTTTCCCTTTTGAATAAGTTATTGGAGACTTGATAGGCTTTTGATAGTTATATAGATCTCAGTACATGAGTATGCGTCATTAAGTATACAGTGAAGCATATTTCTCTATTGATAATGCTTTTATTTTCTTCCAAGTGTAGACACTACCTCAGGCACAAGTTAAATAATATAATAAACAATAGCAAATAAATTAGTGATTAAAGCAATATAAAATCAGTCCCCAAATTAAGAAGCTAAGTGACTGTGCGTTGTGAATGTCCACCTAAGGAGACTTAACTCTGAGACATCAAAGTCTGTAAACTCCATCAGGTAGCAGGGTCATGAGATGGGAGAGAGCACTGGAGGAGCTGACTCCTCAGTAACCTCAGTAACTTACTAACTTCCTCCATAACCTTACCTCTATAGGCCTTTGCAGAATACTGTACAGCTTTGTAAAAAACAGTGACTTGGAAAGGCTATCTATATTCCCTTCATTTGCTTTTTCATTGATAAAAATTTATTGGTGCTTTAAAGAAGCCAGAGTGTTGAGAGCTTTATAACTCTTGGACTGAAGTTTATGCTGAATAAAGGCTCTTATGTATGTATAAAGATGAGAGTCTCACATTTAAAATACTCTGTATAATAATGGACTGCTGTTGATATGCTTATTTTTCTCTCCTATGACAGCAGTCATAATTAATAAATCAAAGCTACATTTTTAAAAATGCATGTTATAACATTACAATCTGAAATTGGGTCTCTTACCAATACTATACATTTTCCTTTTTTTTTTTTTTTTGCAACAGTGTCTCGCTCTGTCACCCAGGCTGCCCCCAAGTAACTGGGATTACAGGCACGTGCCACCACGCCAGCCTAATTTTTGTACTTTTTTAATAGAGACAGGGTTTCACCAGGTTGGCCAGGCTGGTCTCAAACTCCTGACCTCAGGTGACCTCCCCACCCACTGGCCTCTCAAAGTGCTGGAATTACAGGCATGAACCATTGCGACTGGCCTACATTTTACTTTTTTATTTTTTTTGAGACAGAGTTTCATTCTTGTTGCCCAGGCTGGAGTGCAATGGCGTAATCTCAGCATACCACAAACCCCTCTCCCAAGTTCAAGCTATTCTCCTGCCTTAGCCTCCCGAGTAGCTGGGATTATAGGCATGCACCACCACACCCGGCTAATTTTTTGTGTTTTTGGTAGTGACGGGGTTTCTCCATTTGGTCAGGCTGGTGTTGAACTCCTGACCTCGGGTGATCTGCCCACTTCGGTCTTCTACAGTGCTGGGATTCCAGGCATCAGCCACCGCTCCCGGCCTACATTTTCCTTTTTTTTTTTTTTTTTTTTTTTGAGGCAGAGTTTCACTGTGTCGTTGGGCGCCAGGCTGGAATGCAGTTGTGCTATCTCTGCTCACTGCAACCTCCGCCTCCGGGTTCAAGCAGTTCTTCTGCCTCAGCCTCCCGAGTAGCTGGGACTGCAGGCCCACACCGCCACGCCCAGCTAATTTTGTGTTTTTAGTAGAGACGGGGTTTCACCATATTGGCCAGGATGGTCTTGATCTCTTGACCTCATGATCCGCCCTCCTTGGCCTCCCAAAGTGCTGGGATTACAGGCTTGAGGCACCCAGCCCATTTTCCTTTTTATAATTTCAACTTTATTTTAAATTCAAGGAGTCTGTGCAGGTTTGTTACATGGATATATCGCATGATGCTGATGGTTGCGGTATGACTCACTACCCAAGTACTGAGCATAGGACCCTGTAGTTTTCAGCCCTTGCCCTCCTCCCTCCTTTGTAAATATTTAATCACACAGAAGTGTGCAATTTAGAACAAGACACCGTTCAGATAATAAGGTTGCAAGGGCCAGAGTAATTTTTTAAATAGAATCATATTCATTTTGAAGCCATGTGTCAAATTCTTCTGTTTTATCCAGATTGATGTAGACTTTCAACAGATAATAAATTTACAATGCCATACAAGAACACTTTATTTTGTGACTATTAATGGACTCTTGAAGTTTCTTTTGGCAGATGGAGATGGACACATGGATCATTTACTCCCAGGCTGTGAAGATAAAAATTGCCACAAAAGTACCATCTACTTAGTGAGATCCGGGACAAAGCAGGTATATCAATTTGTTTTTTAATGTAAACATTTTTTATGTGCTTGAAAAAAATCTTCAAAAGTTGGGAAAAATATCTGTACAGTCAGAGGAACCCCAAAATTAAGTTATTGACTTCTTCATTTTAACTTGATGAAATGCATTTAAATCTATTATTTTTTAATTTGTTGAGGAGAAAAGTATTGTTATAATTATTTCTCGTAAAGAAAACTCATTCTGTATGTATACTATAATTAAATGATCTTTTAGCTTTTTATATGCCAGAAATATGGCAAAACACACTACAGTAAAAGGTTACATAGAAGAAAGTTTTATCTATTTTCTGAAGCTGATCTTGTTTTTGTGTTATCTAAACCTATTTTATTATCTCATGCTGACTTTTACCTGTAGCTTATAGGTAAGCAATTTAGAATCTGATAGTCACAGAGGAGAATTAATATGGGAATGATAGGTTATAACAATCATATTAGAATTAATGTTTTATTTTCTTTTGGAGGGTAATAAATGATAGAATAACATGTTGACTTTTATAACCCTTATGGAAAGGAAGCATCACATTTTATGTGAAAACAAATCTTCATTTTGAAAGCATTTAACTGGCCGGTCTGAGTTCAGTGGTGTTAAGTAATCATAGCCAGTTACAGATTTCCTTGTTTCTTCACCCCCACTGCTTCACTTGACTAGCCTTAAACATAAAATAAATGAAAGCATTTAAATATTATACGTTTTATCTTGAACTTTTTTTAAAGTTTTGAATCACTTAAAACTTTAGGTCAAGTAACACTTGATTATTGGTTCATAGGTATTAGTAAACTTATGAATTATTGCCCATCAACAGACTAGTGTAAGAATATTTTCAAATTATACAGTCATCTCTCTGAAGATAAATGTCACACTTCTTTGGTGACTATTATCAGTGTCATATTAAGTGAAAAATCTTTTTACTCTTTAGGCCTTAATACCTTTACCTTAACAAGAATGCTTTATTCAATGTGGTTTATCCTCTGTCGACCTCTTCAGAAATTTGTGATAACGTGGCATTTGTGAAATTTCTCATCTGCTAAGATAAAACCCACCAATTTTTTTTTAATCAAGTGAAACCATTAAAACATTTTGATGATACATAAAATGATAGTTTTGTTTAAAGAAAAATTGAAAAATTATTGAAGATGTATACCAATTTTTTTAAAAAAACTCATTTCTGTAAATATGTCTTCATCAAGTTTTCTTTTTCCCTGGTAAAGCATACTTTTTTTTTTTTTTCTGAGACGGAGTTTCGCTCTTGTTACCCAGGCTGGAGTGCAATGGCACGATCTCGGCTCACCGCAACTTCCACCTCCTGAGTTCAGGCAATTCTCCTGCCTCAGCCTCCTGAGTAGCTGGGATTACAGGCACGTGCCACCATGCCCAGCTAATGTTATTGTATTTTTTAGTAGAGACGGGGTTTCACCATGTTGACCAGGATGGTCTTGATCTCTTGACCTCGTGATCCGCCCGCCTTGGCCTCCCAAAGTGCTGGGATTACAGGCTTGAGCCACCGCGCCCAGCCCGGTAAAGCATACTTTTTTTGGAAAATATATAAATTATTGGAGATACCCTGTTTATTAACCTCTTTTCAAGAAACCATCTTTAATATAATTTGACTTGCAGCCATATAAATGAGTCACCTGCTTAGAAGGAAAGGAAAGGGATCTCTAGGCATGTTTGGCTTCCTGCCAGCTGAAGTCAGCTGTGCCTGCTTCAGGTTCCATGCCAACCATCTTCAGGTTCCATGCCAACATTCATACTCAGCAAATTGTGGGCGCATCTGTAACTTTAATGGCATGGTTTCTACTCTTCAGATTTCTAGTTATTAAAAAGTGAAGATTTATGTTATCTGAAGACAAAGGGATTTCCAAAGCTCATTTTGAAATCGGCCTATTCTTTCTGTTCTCTTCATGGTCATAAATATAGAAATAAAGGAATTAACTAAAAATGTAGCTTCCAGCCATTTTAGTGACAGAGCTCATTCTTCTTAGCTGAGAAGTGCCTGTCAGTTACTAAGGAAGCCTGTCAGGCCTGGTGTTGTTTGGAAAGCCTCAGGAGCTGCTCGGCTGGAAGGTAATGACTGAAGTAATCTGCATGTGTAAGAGGCACAGCGGCAGAAGAAACAACGGGGTCTCTGTCATGTTCTAACTTTCCTCCTAAGTTGGTCCTCCCGAAAGGACATCAGTGTTAGATGATACTACAGTTTGCTCTAGTTTTTTTTTTTTTTTAATATTCATTTGAGGTTGTGTTTCTGCGTGATACAGTTTTAAATTATGTAATCTGACTAGATGTGTATTAATATCAGTTCAATCCTAAGATTCGTTTGATATTGTAAAAAACCCTCTAAGGCGTTCTGTGCCAGTTCAGGCAAAAATAACTAGTGATAAACAGTGATAAATTCTAACGGAGACTACTTTTTCATTGTCACCTATTCATCAGAGTAAATTATGATACCCTACCATATTGTAGAGATAAAGAAGTAAAATGATGCTTATCTTGAAAACTTAATGGATCGTTTGTTTTGCAAATTGTAAATTATTTTATAAAATAACTATAAAGTCTGACCTTTTTCTCTTAATCCATAGTGGATTCCAGTCCTACAAGATTTCAGCAATAAGGGCACACTCTGGGGCTTTGTGCCATTTGTACATGAACAGCAACCAACTGAAATACCAATTCCAATCACCCTTCATATTGGAGATTACAATATGGACGGCTATCCAGACGCTCTGGTCATACTAAAGAACACATCTGGAAGGTAAGGAAATTAAATCAAGTGAGAAATATTTGTAAACTATGTCGGAAATATTTGCAAACCATGGTGTTTTGCAACTGAATAGTACCTAAATATGTTATAGTCCCTTAAATAAGGAACATGATGAGCTCAGTTCCTGTTTTTTAATGTAGTCCCTGCACTTCTCCCAACTGCTTAGAATACCTGTTCTTTTTCACAGATTCATTATCTGTAAAACAGCATTTTTCACACAATAAAACTTAGTCTCTTTTAAAGGTCAAAAGTTTTTATAGGCAAATGACCCAATTATATTTGGAGATGGAAGGCGCTGGTGGTTAAAAGCTGGCCATAGGCTTTGATCTCAATGCAACTGCTTACCATCTGTGTGACCTTGGTCATATTAGTCAAACTCTTCATGTATAAAATAAGTGTAATAATTGTACCTTTGTCATGGAGTTATGGTAAAGATTAAATAAGGTAAAAGTAAATGAACCATTTAGAAAGATACTCATGGCTTACTGATTTTACTTTTAGTAAATCTTGTTACCTTATTGTTGCTTGTTTTGTAATGACATTGGAAATTCCAACATGACTATTGATACTATTTGTTTGTGTAAACTGTGAGTACATTTATTGTATTAGCAGTGATTTTTAATACTGCAATTACTTTAATTTTTGAAATAGAAGTAACAGTGGATAAACCAATATAGTTAAACTCATAATGAGCTTGAATCTTGGCAGATGCCATAAGTATGACTATTCCCAAATTCTAATACCTTATTGTTTTATTTATCTTGCAGTTAATTATATTCCTTAGCCCTTATTCTTTCTTCCCTTTTACATTATTTTTCTGAGCATTAATTAATGATTCAGTTCCATATTAAAAACCAGGCTCATGATACAAAACAAATTCCCCAGAAAAAGTCAGACCTATTATTGCTTTTAACACTAAACAGTGTTGTCCAGAAATCTGATATTTAGAGAAAATGTATCACTAGTGAGTGTCCCTAAACTATTTATAGAAAAGTTTGGAAAGTCTGTACTTAACTTTCCTAAGCACGTTGATTTGAAATTATAATGACCCTTCGTCATGTTTATAGATTTTTCCAAGGACACGATCATCATGTTCTGTTATGCAGAGTTTAATATGTACTTATGACCTATGTATGTGAAACAAATCTGATATAACCAAAACAAACTTCTGAATGGAGCATGAGTGTTATTCCTTTTAAAAGCTTAGTGTCACATAAAAACAAAGAACTGTAAAATTATTTTATTAGACATTGGCTCTTTTCAGAAGAATATGAAATTACATTTTAAATTCATTAAATCCTGTGATTTAAATAGAATCATTTAGAATATTTAAATAATTTCTATTTTACTATGAAAGTTATTTATCAACACTGTTTTGTTAACAGTTTTTTTTGCCATTCAGCAGTACATATGGTATCAGCTGCTAACTCAGCAGTGAACATTTTATCTTTGCAGGAAAAATAAGTACTAAAGGTAGTTGTACTTTTTAATAAAAGCCTTGATACCATTATGAAAGCAGTTGTTTAAAACTCAGTGTTTCTTTTCTGTTGTTTTGGGTTAGATGAGAATTGAAGGATAGATTTCAGTTCATCTCAGTGTTCATTCCATCACAGATGAGAAGTAGCCCTAGCTTTAAAAGGAGTTGTATGTCTGGGAGAATCCAGCATAAGGTATTCTTTGACACATAGAATATGTGGAAAGGCATAGAAGGGCATGGGACATTGTTCTTCCTATATGAATCCTCTTTCATTAAAAAGTAGGTTATAGTTTTTTACTGATTTCAAGACTATGATGTTACTGAGAATTAGTGCTGGAGTTTCTTATTTGAAGGGTTGCCATCTGGACAATTCTCTCTCTTTTTCCTGCAGATTTTGAAAATCAGGTAGGGATTAGCCATTGCTTGTTAACTTATTTTGTGACTTTTGGCTTGAGAAGAGGGTTGTTTTGGTTTCTATTTGTTTTCCATTTTAAACTAAAGGCCTAATTTGTAATAAATTAAACTTCTAAATTCTGTTAAATAAAAAGGAGATCTACTAATGACATTTTGTAGAGGAAGTGAGTGACTCTACACAACATGATCAGAGATCAACTGTGTACCTCTTTGTCACCAAAGACTAAAATAAACCCTGGGCTTTATTCCTGTAGCCATCCCATGGCTAGTCAATTGCTGTTTTTCTGTCATGTTCTATTCTATTTTTTATGAGAGAAGAAAGGAAAGTGACATTGTTCCAATAGTGTATTCTTAAATCAATAATAAAATAGGATTCTATTTTTAGAAATTGTTTTTTAAATTTCATTTGTAAAGTAAAATGGAAAAAATGTTTTATTCTCTAAATCTTTAGTTGGGAACTGAAAAACTGTTTGTTTGTTTGTTTGTTTGAGATGGAGTTTTACTCTTATTGCCCAGGCTGGAGTTCCATGGTGTGATCTCTGCAACCTCCACCTTTCAGGTTCAAGTGATTCTCCTGCCTCAGCCTCCCTAGCAGCTGGGATTACTGGCATGCACTGCCACGGCTGGCTAATTTTGTACTTTTAGTAGAGACAGGGTCTCTCCATTTGGTCAGACTGGTCTCAAATTCCTGACCTCAGGTCATCCGCCCGCCTTGGCCTCCCAGAGTGCTAGGATTACAGGCATGAGCCTCTGTGTCCAACACAAAAACTTTCTGTAAAGGGAACTGAAGGATAAATTATAATAAAGAAAATCTAGGTACCATTTATCTAATTAGACTGTGATCCTTATGAATTTCTAATCACTATTATTTTCTAATTAACGAGTTATGAGAAAAACTAACAAAAAGTTTGAATTTAAGTAAATTTTGCCAAAATATGTAGGGTATTAGAAATTTTATGTATGCATTTATTAGAAAGAATTTTCCATAAATGCTCCCCTACTGTCATAGGTAAATTAAATCTGAATATTAGAGTTACTGTTACATTTCTGTAGAAAAATTTGACAAATCATATTGAAATTAATGTCCTAGACCTTGTTAAGACATCTTCTAAAATTCAAAGACTGATTATGATTTCCTAATAATATATAAATGTTTAACACTGGTACTATAGAATTTATGTTAATAATGTATCATTATGCCAAGCACATAGTGAATATTTCTTCCTTCTTTTGAGACTTTAACCTTGTGGCTGTGTTTAAGAGTGTGACTCCTAGTCTACATTCTGACTATTCCTATCACCTTTGTATGATACAGTCAAAATGTTGACATATTTAGGAAGCGTTCTATTGTTACTAATATATTGCAAGTCATGGGATGAAACTGGATAGCGAAACCTGAGTTTCCATTGGGATTTTATAAGAGTTCCAAGTCTAGAAGCAGCTAAAAATAAAGAAGCTTTTGGCAGCAAAAAAGCACACTCAGAAGTGTTGAGTATCAGCCATGAGAAAATTCAAAAGCTGTTAAAAGGCAAGTAAATCTGTAAATGACCAAATTTAATATATGGCTTGTTAATGCTGGGAAGAAAATGGCTTTTGTTTATAAAGTGATTTTAGTTTGTATTACTTGACCATCATTTTTCATAGGTTGGTTATTATCTTTATTTTACAAATATGAAAATAGTCTGAAATAAATCAGACAACTTACCCAATATCATATAGCTGGTGAGTTGGAATCCCTAATTCAGTTACAGTCTGCATTTTCATCAGCCTCATCAGCTTTTTAGAATAATTTACCTTTACATTAATGACGCTGACTCATCAATGAAAGGTTACATTATGTTGCAGATGTTCTATTTTTTAAAAAGGCAAAGAGGTTGATAGTACAAGGGCCTACATCTGTGAGAACATTTCTAGCCACTCTTCTTTTTCATTTTCTCTATGAAGTATAGATGCCAGTGAGGCTGCAGAGAAAAGGGAACACTTACACACTGTTGGTGGGAATATAAATGAGTTGAGTCACTGTGGAAAGTGGTTTGGAGATTTTTCCAAGAACTGCCTTTTCGACCCAGCAATCCCATTACTGGGTATATACCCAAAGGAAAATAAACTGTTCTACCGAAAAGACACATGCAATGTATGTTCACTGCAGCACTATTCACAATAGCAGAGATGTGGAATCAATGTAGGTGCCCATCAGTAGTGGATTGGATTTTTAAAACGTGGTATAAATACGTTATGGAATACCATGCAGCCATGGAAATAACAAAATCATGTACTTTATAGCAACATGGATGCAGCTAGAGGCCATTTTCTTAAGTGAATTAACACAGGCACAGAAAATAAATACTGTACTTTCTTACTAGTAAGTGGGAGCTAACAGTGAGTACACACGGACATAAAAATTCCAACAGTAGACACTGGGAGCTACTAGAGAAGAAGGCTATCCAGAGTTGAAAAACTATTGGGTACTATGCTCAGTACTTGGGTGATGGGATCAGTCATACCCCAAAACTCAGTACCATGCAGTCTACCCATGTAACAAACCTACACATGTACCCTGTGACTCTAAAATCAAAGTTGAAGTTATAAATGTTAAAAGAAGAAAGAAAGAAAGAAATGCTGTCCTGGATGTAAACTCATTCCATCTCATTGATAAAGAAGAGCTCATATTGCTCTGTTGGCTAGCCTTCACTCAATAACCAACTCCAACTTCATTAGTTGGAATTGTCAAGATTAAAAAAAATTTCTGCAATAATATTGCCTGTTCATCTGCTACAATTAATCGCATACTAAAATTCTTAATCCCGTAATAAAATTGAAAAAAAAAAAAAAAAAGAACTCCACTAAGTAATTCTGAGGTAAAAGACCTCTGTAGACAGAATTAATTCTACCATTAATTCCATAGGAGATACAGTAAAAGATATATTACATATTATTTATTTTAGCAGCAATTTTTAAAGTATTAATAACCCCACACACTAAATTTATTAGTATAAAGTTGCATTTCTTTATAATTCTTAAATATTCTTTAAGTCTTTAAATACAACTCCATGTTTTTAGTGTTGTTTGCCTTTCTAACTTATTTCATCAGACTTGATGAAGGCTTCTTTCTCTGTTTTATTTCACTCATGTCTACGTTTTTGTTATTACTGTAGAGGTTCAAAGAATCACCTTTATTTTCAATAAGATGAATTTTTTTCTATGAATATTTTCTTTTATGTTTATTTTTACATTTTTTACTGTTTTGCTTTCTTGAAGTTTATTGCTATTTTTTATTTTATTTCATTGCATACTAAGCTAATAGATGTTTATCTTGCTTTCTAATAAGTGTTTTTAAGACTAAATATTTAATTACGAGTTTGGCTTCAGGTCATGTATTTTTATAATAAGTGCTTTAATTGTTCTTTTTTTATTTAAAAGTTTTCATATACACAGAATTATTTAGAAAGGTATTTTAAAGTGTTCACATACATATGTTTGGGAAGTTGTTTTTTATGGTTTTTGGATTTGGGTCAGTCTATTCTTTATTCTTTTAGTTATGGCATTGTAAATATAAATGTGGCTTGTGCTGTACTTTTAGAAACTTGTTGAGATGTTTCTGGTAGTTTAATAGCTCAATGAATGATTATTCGAAGTATCATTCCTGTTAATTATATTATTTAAATCTTAATTTTTCTTTTCTGCCTTTTGTTGGATTATTCAACATTTTCTTTCTTTTATAGTTCCTAAGGTGGTTAACATATTAAAATTTTTATTTTTATCATAGTGGTTACATTTAAATATTTAATATATATACTTAAATTTTACCTTTAATGAACTACTGGAGTTAAAATGTAAGGCAAGAATTTTAGGACACTTCTGGTTCTCTCTCTCTTCACCCTAATTACTCCTCATTCTGTGGTACTACCCATTGATTGAATGATTTTCATGCTTTGTTTCTACAATTATTTACATTTAGCTATAGGGTCTACTGGTTTCTCTGATCACCATTAAATATTATATCTTTTGTTCTTTCTTCAGTTTCTTTTTTTCTGGACACATCAAGTAATTCTATCTGGGAAAGTCTGCAGCCTCTTTCTGAAACTTTGCATGTCTGAAACTTTGTTTTTCCTCCAGCCTGAATGCTAACTTGGCAGAGTGTAGGATTCTAGATTCAAAATTATTTTATTTCATATCCTTAAAACCACTTCACCATTGAATTCTAATATTCACTTTTGCTAGTCAAGTCTTGTGATAATCTGTTCATTGCAGGTAACCTCTTAATGTTCTGTTTAAGATACTGGATTTGTAATGTATCCATAGTAGCGTGAAATGTTACCATGTGGAGTTGGATCGTGACTCCTGTAAATTTCTATTTGTTTTTTTTCTTCTCTTTCATTCTTTTAATTTGTAAAATGTATCTGTTAATTTTTTTTTGAAGCTCATATTAGAATACATGAGGGAAGTTCTGTGTCTGCCCTCCTTGTCTCTTTCCTGATAACCCTCACATTTTTTAACTTGTGTCTTTTGTGCTGTGTTCTGGAAAAATGTCTTTGTTCAACTCGTTAACTACCTTGATTATTGAAATGAACAAGACAGAAATGAAATTTACTCACTACAAAGTACTGGTCACCACTGTGAAAGCAGCCCAGAAAATATGACTTATTTACAGTGGGTCAGAAGTATCATTTTTCCAAGCAGTTTATGTGTATAAGACAGCACATCATTAATTCTGGAGAGAGAGTGGTAAATGATATATGAGTGTATATACTTGTCTTTCCAGACAAATTATGTTGATAAATTTCATTACTTATACACTAGTGGTACCAAGATAAATTTCATCATTTTCCATGTAACTGATGATGCACTTCAAAATTTGTTTCTACATAAAATTATAATATGATGAAGTAAAATAAGCTTTTTACCTGTTGAATCATCAGCATATACAGTTAACTTTTGTATTTGGTAAGGCAGTGCTGGGAAAGGATAATGTCCTTCTGAGATAATATACTTAAATCCATTTTATTTAATATCAATCAGCTTTTTTACAAGAATAGTGGCCAAAAAGTTTTGTGTCTCCTAAGGAATAGTAGTAGTCCTCTTCAAAACAACAGTGACATGGAAGATTTTGCACTCTTTTTTTTTTAATATTAATTATCTGTATAAATCAGATTAGTGGTTATTGTGTATGGAGTCACCAGGTTGTCAGGATGGAAAGTGCTCTCCTAATAGTCTGTGAATAGGGCAAGACTTAGATTCAGGCCTCTCTGTTAGATATGTACTTTCAGTCAGATATGTTAATAAAAGGAGAAATAAAACACAAATGGAGGTTTTTTGTTTTCACAAATGTAGACATTTATGCCCAAAGAAATTCAGGCCTGCATGCATTGTGAAACACATGTACTGCATCATCCCTCACATACAGTTAAAGTTTATTATTAGATACACCTTTGGATAAGAGAATTAAACAAAAATCATGCACTTTGGATCTCAGTTGAAATGCCAGTGCTACCCCTTGTACTTCTGTTTCCTTCTTTTACTTACTTTACCTATGTATGTGTCTCTAAATTTATAAAATGAAGGTGGTTATACCTACCTTGCAAGTTCCTTGTGAAGATTGAAATACCATTCCTTTCCTTTTCCCTCCTAAGCTTAACTTAACTGAGAAACCTCTTAATTAAGCTAGACTGGCACATGAGCGATGACTTTAATTCTGAGAGATCTGTGACAGCTAGGTAACATCCTACCAGCTATAGACTACAAGATTATCCATATGGAAAGAACTGATGGCTCTTTTATTTCTATTCTTTTTGTACAACTATAAATCCCAAAGGATGCTTATTTATGTTTCAGAACATTTAAAACATGTAAGTTAAAATGTTTAAATCTAGGAATTTTTTTTTTCAAACCTCAGTTACTTAGATCAGGTTATTTTAAGTAAAGGTAGAATCAGTTGAAAACTTGCAACAGAAAATTATTAACAGGTCAGGCATGGTAGCTCAAGCCCATAATCCTAGCACTTTCAGAGGCCAAGATGAGAGGATCACTTGAGCCCAGAAGTTCAACACCAGCGTGGGCAACATAGTGAGACCCCATCTCTACAAAAAAATTAAATGAAATAAATTAACCAGGCATGGTGGCTGACATCTGTATTCCTAGGCACTCAGGAGGCCTGAGTAGGAGGATTGCCTGAGCCTAGGAATTAGAGGCTTCAGTGAGCTATAATTATGCCACTGCACTCCAGCCTGGGCAACAGAGACAGACCTTGTCTCTAAGAAAAGAAAAGAAAAAGAAAATGACTAACACTAAAAGGGAAAATTAAAAGTTATCAGCAGGAAGTGTGTTTCTGTGGATTTCAGGAAGTAACTTAAAATGTCCAGATCTTTCCAGATCCTCACACCTTTTCTCCCTAAAGCCAATAGATTAATTGCTATATTGGGTAACTGCTTTCCATGTTGTGTACATGAATTTTAAAAACATATTAAGTCTTTGGTAGCAAAAGACATCTCTTAAGCCCATCACCTTTCCTCACTTTCTTCATAAGCAAAGACAGAAATAAAGAATATATACTGTACAGAAAGAAGGTATAAGGAAAATGTAAGTCAACATTATCGTCTATTTTTTTTCGTATATTTGTCACTAAATCTAAATAGAATATTAAAACCTCATCTCTGTTTTTTCAGAGAAGAGGCTTGGTTCAGACTGATCTAAGTGTTTTCTTCATACCCGTATGCAAACATAACAAATGTAAATCAGGTAGCAAAACAACATGGCACAGTGGGATGAGGATTAGATTTGATATAAAAATATTTGCTTTAAAATCTTAACTTAGTGTCATCATTTCCTCATATACTTCTGCTCCATTACGGAGAAGTTGTCAAAATAAAATAAGATACTGTAAATGAGAAAGGAAAGTACAGGGTCTTTCATTAAATTAAGCTTTATTTGTTTTTAATTTCTTGGTAACAGCTTTTTAATCCCACGAAATAAGTTTTTACAATGTTTAAATTGTTTGTGTCTAGTGATTGCAGTATTAAGATCTTGGACATAGTATAATCGTTTAAATATATTATGTGTTAGTCATTAACATTGCTAAAAAGAAACAATACCAAAAATGTCATCCCAAAATAAGAGGTCTTTCCCTGAGCAGGACTTCCTTTAACTCAAGTATTTGGGAGCAGTGCTTATGACTTATTTTAAAAGACAAATTTCTCTAGTCTGTTAAATGTGAGTACAAATTTTGACTATTAAAAGTGACTGGTAATGCTTCTGTTAGTAGAAAAAACAAATACAAGTTCCTGGAGAGAAGGATTCTTAAAGAACCAGAATAATGCCTTCTCTGATTTTTTGTTTTTATTTTGTTTTGTTTTATTTTTGTTTTTATATATATACTTTAAGTTCTGGGATACATGTGCAGAACATGCAGGTTTGTTACATAGATACACATGTACCACGATAGTTTGCTGCACCCATCAGCCCATCACCTACATTAGGTATTTCTCCTAATGCCATCCCTCCCCTATTTCCCCACCCCTCGACAGGGCCGGGTGTGTGATGTTCCCCTCCCTGTGTCGTGTGTTCTCATTGTTGAACACTCGTAAGTGAGAACATGTGGTGTTTGATTTCCTGTGTTTGTTTGCTGAAAATGGTGGTTTCCAGGTTCATCCATGTTCCTGCAAAGGACATGAACTCATCCTTTTTTGTGGCTGCATAGTGTTCCATGGTGTATATGTGCCACATTTTCTTTCGTTGTTGTTGTTGTTGAGACACAGTTTCTCTCTGTCACCCAGGCTGGAGTGCAGTGGCATCATCTCAGCTCACTGCAACCTCTACCTCCCAGGTTCAAGCAATTATCCCTACCTCAGCCTCCCAAGTAGCTGGGATTACAGGCACCCCCCATCACACCTGGCTAATTTTTGTATTTTTAGTAGAGACAGGGTTTTGCCATGTTGGCCAGGCTGGTCTCCAACTTCTTACCTCGGGTGATCCACCCACCTTGGCCTCCCAAAGTGCTGGGATTACAGGCATGAGCCATTGAGCCCAGCTGCTACATTTTCTTTATCCAGTCTATCATTGATGGGCATTTGGTTTGGTTCCAGATCTTTGCTTTTGTGAATAGTGCTGCAGTACACATACATGTGTGTGTGTGTCTTTATAGTAGAATGATTTGTAATCCTTTGGGCATATACACAGTAATGGGATTGCTGGGTCAAAGGGTTTCTTGGTTCTAGATCCTTGAGGAATTGCCACACTGTGTTCCACAGTGATTGAACTAATTTACACTCCCACCAACAGTGTAAACGTGTTCTTTTTTCTCCACATCCTCTCCAGTATCTGTTGTTTCCTGACTTTTTAATGATTGCCATTCTAACTGGTGTGATATGGTATCTCATTGTGGTTTTGATTTGCATTTCTCTAATGACCAGTGACAATGAGCTTTTGTTTGTATGTTTCTTGGCCGCATAAATGTCTTCTTTTGAGAAGTGTCTGTTCATATCCTTTGCCCGTTTTAGTAGCAGTTACTTTTTATTTTATTTATTGTTGTGCTTCTTTTCAAATTTACTACACCATAGCATTGCTTTTATAATAGAAACCTCAGAACATGAAGATTTTTTTGTTTTGTTTTGAAGACTCACTTGGGGAAACTAGACAAGGTCACATCTATATGGTTGGCTACCTCTTCAGTGTCTGACATCTATGAGAAAATACCTAATGAAGTGAGTTAGAGGACCAGGTCTGAGTTTATCCATTCCTATAGTCTAATAATAAAAAATATCATTGATTTTGATCAGCCAATAATATGAGTCTTGTTAAACAAAATCTTAAGTAGAATTTTTTTTTTTGAGACGGAGTTTCTCTCTTGTTACCCAGGCTGGAGTACAATGGCACGATCTCGGCTCACTGCAACCTCCGCCTCCTGGGTTCAGGCAATTCTCCTGCCTCAGCCTCCTGAGTAGCTGGGATTACAGGCACGCACCACCATGCCCAGCTAATTTTTTGTATTTTTAGTAGACACGGGGTTTCACCATGTTGACCAGGATGGTCTCGATCTCTTGACCTCGTGATCCACCCGCCTTGGCCTCCCAAAGTGCTGGGATTACAGGCTTGAGCCACCGCGCCCGGCTTAAGTAGAATTTTTTAATAGACTGTTGGAAATAAGCACCAGATATAGATGAAACTGTTTTATAATTGATAATCTGTCAAATCAGACATTCCCTATATTATTATCATTTATTATTTGTTGGTCATGAAATATTTAGCTAGAAAAAATTGAAAATACCTGGGTGCGATGGCTCACACCTGTAACCCCAGGACTTTGGAAAGCTGAGGGAGGCAGATCACTTGAGGTCAGGAGTTCAAGACCAGCCTGGCAACACAGTGAACCCTTGTCTCCACTAAAAATACAAAAATTAGCCAGCGTGGTGGTGGGCGCCTGTAATCTCAGCTACTCTGGAGGCTGAGGCAGAGCAGAAGAATTGCTTGAACCCAGGAGACAGACGTTGCAGTGAGCTGAATCACGCAACTATACTCAAACCTGGGTGACAGAGCGAGACTCCATCTGAAAAAAGAAGAAAGAAAAATTGGAAAGAGTGCCAGTTTGAAATAGAATTTATTTTTACAGACTCAGTAAGTCACTTACAGGTTTGACTTTTTTGTATTATAATACATTAATTTACATTTTCTCTAGTTTTTAGTCCATTGTCTCTCTGCGAAATTCTGCACCAAAAATCATCTTGAACTCTTTGTTCTCGTGGGAAGGAGGATTGTCTAATGGTGGTTGTTTAGTTCACTGATCTGTGTACTTTGTTCTCATTTGTCTTTTAGTAAATCTCTCTAGTCATGAATTTTATTTACTTTTATTAAGGCACATAGATTTCTGTGTTTCAGTACTTGTAAAAAATTATACTCCTGGACTTTTAAGGCTGAAAGGAAATATAAAATCACATAGTGTACTTCTTATTTATGAATTAATTAGGGCGCAGAGAACTTAAGTGATTTATCTAAGATCACTCACTTAGTAGTAGAATAGAGTAGATCACTCAATTAGAAGTAGATCAAGTTCACTGCACAATCTTTTTTACTGTGCTATTTATTTAACAATTTGGCTGTACTTAGAAAGCATTATGCTAGAATCTGCAAATAAATAAGTGAAATTCAGCACTTGGTACCCGCACTAACATTCTGTATTCAGAAATTCCATTCAGTGTTTCAGGGTGCCTTTTTTATATTAAACTCTTTAAGCCATCTGCCTTCTATTTTAATGTATATTATAAGAATCATTAAAACCAAATGTGTTAAAATCTTGATGGAGTGGCATAGGCCATGGCCCTTCAGCTGTGAGCTTTTGCCTCCATGGCTACCCAGACACATTATTTCACCACTGAGCAACAGTCACTGGAGTTTAGAACTGTCACTTTAGGAAAGGTGGAATAGTCTCCAGTTCCTCCAGGTCTTTCTTTGCACAGGGACCTTATTCTTCTTCCCTTACCTGCTGGCCTCAGGGGTGTGAAGAACTGGAACTTCTCTCAGCCATTCATGTCAGGGCTCTCCAACACACCCTTGTGACAAGTGGTAGGAATGGCTGGCTAGAAGCATTTCAGGCACACTTCATACTTGGAAGACCAAAATACCATGTAGACTATTACATTTAGAATACATTCTCCAAGAAGGAGCATGAGAAGTCAACAGAAAAGCAACAAGAAAAAAGTAGGAAGCCGAAGGAAAACAGGAAGCCTACTTGACCAGGATGGGCCAGGAACCCCAATACGGGAAAAGGTGAATGAGACTCTTTCTACAGTCCACTTTCCCACTCGGGAATCATACAATCCAGACCCTAGGAGAGTACCATGTCCCTCTCAAGTCCTGAATTTAACTTAGGGAGTAGCTAGGAGACTATGAGAAAAAAACTGCTCCAGGGAAAGAACATCCCATTCCCTTTCT
The DNA here is from genome assembly GCF_048565385.1 of Saimiri boliviensis. Taxonomy (NCBI): domain Eukaryota; kingdom Metazoa; phylum Chordata; class Mammalia; order Primates; family Cebidae; genus Saimiri; species Saimiri boliviensis. The sequence goes on from NC_133449.1 coordinate 124,992,221, forward strand.
GAAACCTAAGTGGCCATTGTAAAACACCACTCTTGATCCTACCTTTTAGCAGACTGTGCGGTCCTGGGAACCAGGCCAGAGCTGAGAAGTGAGTGTGGCAATGGCTCCAGCCAAGGGCATGTGATTCCACATCCTCCCCATCCTGGAGTTGGGCTGGGAAGGTTTCACCTGGGAGCCACAGTTTTATGGCCTAGGGCTGTTTTGCAGTCCAAAGACAAACTGCTTGTGACTTGGCTGGCTGCCCCAGCTTGATACCAATGGCAGCCCACACGATGGTGTCCTACTAGGTTGAAAGCGTGAGAGCAAGGCAGGTCTCACTACTATCTGCTAGGCTATGAACTGAGCCACCCCACTTTCCCCATTCTGGTTTGTTGGAACAGAAAGAGTTTCTCTACTTCTCCCTGAACTATTGCTCCAGTGGCCTGAGAACTATTCTCCAACCCCCATCAGGGCTGGCACTTCTGCTTGCCTTTAGAAAGACCAGGTATAGACCTGCCTATCTTAGCCCCACCCTACTTTCTCCTATACCCAACACCAGCAGCTTTACCCTCATCCCCTGCCTTGGAAGCAAAGTACAGGACTGAGACCACTGAGAATTCCATGGCCCAACACATTGCCTGGGAAGCCCAAGTAGATCTGGTTAACAAAGGTCAAGCCTTAACTCTACTACCACCACTACAGCTGTCTCTCACCTACAAACATTACCTACTGGCCAGGAGATCAACCTGCACAACCACTACAAAATCAGATACAGTTTCAGCCTGGAAGTAAATAGCATTGCAGCCTAAAAGGAAACAACATTGTCTAACCTAACTGAATATTCTGAACATTGTACAAAGGCGAGTGAAGGAAGCAGATTCTGTTCCTGCCTGTCAAAGCCATGATACTAGGACCACCCTTCACTCCCCATGCAGAGACCTCAGCAGATTTCACCAAGGGCCTGAGGACTCCCCTGCCACCCCTCTCAGGACTGGTGTGTACATGTGCCATTGGGGGGCCCTGAATGCAGGTGTGCACCACAACACTGGCTAATTTTTGTGTTTCTAGTAGAGACGGGGTTTCATCATGTTGACCAGGCTGGTCTCGAACTCCTGAGCTCAAGGTGTCTTCCTGCCTTGGCCTCCGGTTTGGGTGACAGAGCAAGACTTTTTCTCAAAAATAAAACAAAACCAAAAGTAAATGCTGTTGAGGATGCAGAAAGTGGGAAACTCTTATACATTGATGGTGGGAAAGTAAATTAGTACAGCCATTATGGAAAACAGTGTGGAGGTTGCTCAGAAAATAGAACTAGCATACCTGCCATATGTTCCAGCAGTCTTACTACTGAGTATTTATCCCAAGGAAAGGAAATCAAAGGGATGCCTGCACTCCCATGTTTATTGCAGCACTATTTACAATAGCCAAATTATCAAATGAACCCAACTATTCAACAAAAGATGAATGGACTTTTGCAGTGTGATATATAAACACAATGGAATACCATTTAGCCATTAAAAATTGAAATTTTTTCATTCATAACAGCTTAATGAGCTTGGAGGACTTTGTATTAAGTGAAATAATCCAAGTATGGAAAGATAAATAACCACATTCTCATTCATGTGGAAGCTAAAATAGTTTATCTCAGAAGTAGAGAGTAGAATAGTTGTTACTTCAGATAGAGAAGGTTATTGTGGAATAAGTGAAAGCCAAGGGTTGGTTAATAGATACAAAAATATAGCTAAGAGGAGGAATAAATTACAGTGTTCTATAGCATGATAGAATGACCTCACAATTTATTGTATATTTTCAAATAGCTAGAACAGCAAGTTTCAAGTATTCCTACTACAAAGAAATGGTGAATGTTCAAGATAAGTAAGTTATCTCAAACATTGTATCCTAATTATCCTGATTTGATCATTACACATGGTATTCATGAATCAAAATACTACACTCTACCCATATACATGTGGACAAGTATTATGTCAAAAATAAGAATAAAAGCAAAATAAGTTTTAAAAAGAAATGAAAAAGACATACATGCCCTTGTTCTTGTTTTGATGACCGTTCAGTCTAACTGCCCAATTCTTTGGTAGTTAAATGCCGTGAGGGACTAGTGCAAGATACGATTAAAATATACAGCAAGCCCGGCCAGGTGTAGTGGCTCATGCCTGTAATCCCAGCACTTTCAGAGACCACGGCGGGAGGATGACCTGAGCCTAGGAGTTCAAGACTAGCCTGGGCAACATGGTGAAACTCTGTCTCTACAAAAGACATAAAAATTAGCTGGGTATGGTGGCACACACCCGTAGTCCCAGCTACTTAGGAGGCTGGGGTAGGAGGATCACCCAAGCCCAGGAGATTGAGGTTGCAGTGAGCCAAAATTGTACCACTACACTCCAGCTCAGGCAACAGAGTAAGACTCTTTCTTAAAAAAAAAAAAAAGAAAAATGTACAACCGGGCCGTTTCTCCTAGTCTACAGATATGCAAATAGGAAGACTTTCTGGAGGAAGTGATGTCAGCAGTTGAAGTTGTTTTTTTTTTTTTTTGAGACGGAGTTCCGCTCTTGTTACCCAGGCTGGAGTGCAATGGCGCGATCTCAGCTCACCGCAACCTCCGCCTCCTGGGTTCAGGCAATTCTCCTGTCTCAGCCTCCTGAGTAGCTGGGATATATGTGAATGACACTGTATAAGGCAGAAGATAAATGAGTAAATTGAGACATTTACTCTGGCCATGCATTCTAGCAGAAGAGGTTAATGCTCACTTTTCACCTTAAACTGTGAAGACACATTTTTCCAAAGAAGATGTGCGTAGGACTAAAAGGCATATAAAAATTTGCTGAGCATCATTAGTCATTCGTGGAATTCAAAACAAAACCATAATTAGATACCACTTCACACCCACTCGTTGGCCAAAATCAAAAACTGAGACAAGCCAGGCATGTTAGCACACACCTGTAGCTACACACAGAACTTTGGGAGGCTGAGGAGAGAGAATTGCTGAAGTCTAGGAGTTCCAGACCAACCTGGATAACATGGTGAGGCCCTGTCTCTACAAAAAAAATTTTTATAATAGCCAGACATAACGGCATGTGTCTGTGGTCCCAGCTACTCAGGAGGTCAAGGCAGGAGGATCACTTGAGCCCAGGAGGTCAAGACTGCAGTGAGTTGTGTTTGTGCCACTGCACTCCTGCCTAGCTAACAGAGCAAGTCCCTGCCTCAGAAAGAAAAACAAAATAGAACCGCTGGACTTGGTGGCTCATGGCTGTAATCCTTCTTTGGGAAGCCAAAGCATGAGAATCACTTAAGGCCAAGAGTTCAAGACCAGTCTGGGCAACAGAGCAAGACCCCCACCTCTAATTTAAGAAAAGTTATATGTATTTGTGTGTGTGTATATATATATATATATATATGTATATATATATACATATATATATATATGTAGAGAGAGAGAGAGATTGAGAGATTTAAAATAGAGAACATTTCTGTTAACACAGAATGGTATTTTGGACAGCATTGCTCTATATGGTGTATAGAGTTGGAATGGTCGTTGGATATAGTTGCAGCATCATTTCCTAACCAAATGTCCTTGCATTAACTCTGGTACATCTGATCTTCAGCTTTATCTTACAAATGGAGCTAGCAATTGATGTAGGTCTTGCTTGCCCCAAAAAGCCAAACTTTTGAACAAATTTATTCTCTTAACATTCCTTGAATGTGAACTACCTGAAAGGAAGATGTAATTAAGAGAAAGAATATAGATTTTGTAAGTTTAACGAATACTAAATGTGAGATGTTCAGTGAGTTTTTTAACCTCTCTCAGCCTTGCTTATCTCATGAATACAATAGGAATACTAATCCATGCCTCATAAGACTGGAGGAATTAAACTGTATAGTGTATCAAAGCTGAGTACCTAGCACATAGTACATAAGCAGTGTAGTGCTACCCGGATCTCCCTTTAGGACTTAGGGACCTATTTCCTGGGCTGCTGAGAATGCTGCCATCTGACAGCCATTTGCTATTAACACTCTCTGGCAATTATCTTTAACAAAGAAGGCCACTTATTCTGCTGGTATGCCTTCTTTATCATATCATGTAATTGACCAGGCAGTTAAAGTCCCAACCTCTCCACCATAACGGAGGACAATTTGGAATGACCATCCAACTTCAGAGCTTCCTGTGGGGTAGATTGAGGCCTTTGTTAAGACTGCATCACAGTCTGAATTCTCTCTCTACCTCTGTAGATTTCAGTATAATAAATTTACTGCTGTTCTGTCTCCATCTCAAATCTCCTTCCCAGGAAGCCCAAATTGCCCAAGAAGTGATGTTATTTCCATTCTCCCTGCACTGAACCCCTTCCCTGTATAGTCTGCCATGTGAAGAGTGTCAGAAAAGGCTTTTGGGAGAAGGTGGTACTTAAACTGAGTGTCAAAGGAATTAGAAATAATTAGCAGCGGTTAAGTGGGGAGTACATTTCAGGGAGAGCAACACTTGCCAAGGCACAGATGATGTGAGGCAGAGGGTACATGAAAAATTTTAAGAAATATTATTATAACATGATTTACAAAGTTCTTTGAGTTGACTACCACTGTTTTCTACATCTCTTTTGTAATATAATTGTGCAGAAAACTCTCTTTGCCTATGCTTTTCCTCTACTCTAACCTAACACCACAACATTCACTAACATAGATGACTTCCATGACCATATGTCTGGGCTTTTTTCCACACACACACAAAGCAGCAGACGCCAGCTGTATCTCCTCTAATTCGGTTCCACCACTTCCAGAGACAGTGTCAGAACAGGTTAAGGGCAAGACCGCTCCCCCACACACACTAGCTGCAAGTTCAGGCCTCTGAAATTTTTGTCCAACCAGCTTGAGGTTGCTGTTCCCATGACCCTCTCTTTGGCATCAGTTAATTTGCTGGAGTGACTCACAGAACTCAGAGAAACACTTACTTACATTAACAGGTTTATTATAAAAGACACGGATGAAGAGATGCATAGAGTGTGGTGCGGGGGAGGGGCTCAGAGCTTCCATGCCCTCCCTGGGCACAGCTCCCTCCAGGAATCTCCATTTGTTCAGCCGGATGCTTAATGAACCCTTTCCTGTTGGGTTTTTATGGAGGCTTCATGGAATCAACATTCTTCCCCCAGGGTATAGAGAGGGACTCTCTGATGGGAAGGTCTTAAGACCCACAATCAGAAAGGCAGGGAACATTAGAGTGAACAGAGGGCGGGAGCTCAGAGGCCTGCCTCAGAAGCCAAACACACGGCAGCATTGTAACAAAAGACTGTAACAAGGGCTGTGGGAGTTTTGAGCCAGGAACTGTGGAAGAAAACTAATATATATAACACCACAATAACAATAATACTTAACATTTGTAGATTAGTTTTAATGTTGTTCTATATAAGTTTCTATAACTTGATGCCCTGTCCTCTATCTTCAAATTCTACAGAGTAGCATATTGGTTTTAGTCGGGATTCTAGAGAGAAACAAAATCAATAGAATGCATAGAGACAGGATTTATTATAAAGAGTTGGCATAGTATTGCTATAAAAATAGACACATAGATCAGTGGAACAGAGTAAAGAACCCAGAAACAAAGCCACATACCTTCAACCAACCAGTATTCAACAAAGTTGACAAAAATACACAATAGGGAGAGGACAGTCTCTTCAATGAATGATGCTGGGAAAATTGGCTAGCCTATGCAGAGAAGTTAAACTGGACCCCTGTCTCTCACCATATGCAAAAGTTAACTCAAGATGGATTAAACTCTTAAATGTAAGACCTAAAACTATATAAATCCTGGAAGAGGCCACGTGTGTTAGCTCACGCCTGTAATCCCAGCACTTTGGGAGGCCTTAGCCAGTGGATCACAAGACATTGAAGCCATCCTGGCCAACATGGTGAAACCCCGTCTATTCTAAAAATAAAAAAATTAACTGGGTATGGTGGTGTGTGCCTGTCGTCCCAGTTACTCTGGAGGCTGAGACAGTAGAATCGCTTAAACCTGGGAGGAGGGGGTTTCAATAAGCCAGGATCGCCTCTGCACTGTAGCCTGGCAACAGAGTGAGACTTTCTCTCAAAAAAAAAAAAAAAAAAAAAAAAAAAAAAAAAAAATCCTGGAAGAAAATCTAGGAAAAACTCTTTTAGACATTGGCCTAGATAGACTTTATGAATAACTCCTTAAAAGCAAACATAATAAAATCAAAAAAAGATACATGGAACTCAATTAAACTAAAAGGCTTCTGCGTAGCAAAACAAATAATGAACAGAGAAAGCAGATAACCTACAAAATGGGAGAAAATAGTTGCAAACGTAACATCTGAGAAAGGGTTAATATCCAAAATCTACAAGGAATTCAACTCAGCAGGAAAAAAGCAACCCCATTAAAAACTAGGCAAAGGGCATGAACATATATTTTTCAAAGGAAGACATACAAGTGACCAATAAACATGAAAAAATATTCAATATTACTAGTCATCAGAGAAATAAGAACTAAAACCACAATGAAATATACCATCTTTCACCAGTCAGAATGGCTATTATTAAGAAGTCAAAAAATAACATGTTGGCAAGGATGTGGAGAAAAGGACCACGTATATGCTGTCACTGGGAATGAAAATTAATACAGCCTCTGTGGAAACAGTATAGAGATTCCTCAAAGAAATAAAAACAGAATTCCCATTTCACGTAGCAGTCCTACTACTGGGTACTTAAAGGAAAAGAAATCATTATACCAAAAGGATGCCAGTACTCATTTGTTTTTTACAGCACTGTTGACAATAGCAATGCTATGGAATCAACCTAAGTTCTCATCAACAAATGATTGGATAAAGAAAATGTCATATACATATACGCCATGGAATACTACTCATCTATAAAAAAGAATGAAATGCTGGGCGTAGTGGCTTACGCCTGTAATCCCAGCACTTTTGGAGGCTGAGGTGGGCGGATCACAAGGTCAAAAGATCGAGACTAGCCTGGCCAAATGGTGAAACCCTGTCTCTACTAAAAATACAAAAATTAGCTGGGCGTGGTGGCATATGCTTGTAATCCCATCTACTCAGGAGGCTGAGGCAAGAGAACTGCCTGAACCTGGGAGGCAGAAGTTGCAGTGAGCTGAGACTGCACCACTACACTCCAGCCTGGGCAACAGAGCAAGACTCCATCTCAAAAAAGAAAAAAAAAAAAAGAAAGAAAGAAAGAAATGAAATTTGTATCTTTTGCGGCAACATGGTTGGAACTGTCTTAAGTGAAATAACTCAGAAACAAAATCAGATATTGCATATTCTCATTTATGAATACAAGCTAAATGTGTCCACATGGAAATAGAGGACAGAATAATAGTGAAAACTCGAAAGGCTTAGGGGGTGTGAGAGATGAGAAATTATTCAATGGGTATAACTCAGGGGTATACAGTAGTATGTATTGTACCCATTAAGTAATTTCTTGTATTTCACATCCCTCAGCCACATGGGCACAATATATACTACTGTACTGTACATGGGTACAATATATACTGTTGTACCCTTGAGGCTGAGGAGATGTGAGGGATAAGAAATTACTGTATGAGTATATATTGCATCTAGAGTACATATTGTACCTCATAAGTACAATATGTACTATGTATACAAGTAGTATATATTATACCCATGAGGCTGAGGGGATGTGAGGATTGAGAAATTATTATACTATGAGGCTGAGGGGATGTGAGGGATAAGAAATTACTTAATGGGTACAGGATATACTATTGTACACTAAAATCCCAGACTTCATCACTACATAACATATCCATGTAACAAAACTGCACTTATAGCCCCTAAATCTATAAAAATAAATAAAAGTTTAAAACAGAAAAATAACAAAGGCAAATCAAAAGCTGTTTTTTGGAAAATATCAGCAAAATCATTAAACCTCTAACAAGACTGATGAAAAAAGAAAAGATTGTTATTTTGTAAACAATAACAAAAATGAAACGAGATATTACTACAGATGTTCAGATGTTTAAAGGATCATAGTGTTGTTGTCATTAACAGCCTTCTATGCATAAATTGACAACTTAGACATAATTTAACAATTCCTTGAAAACTACAAGCTATCAGAATTCATTCAAAGTGAAATAGATCATAGGAACCATTGTATAACTATTAAAGAGATTGAAACTTTTCCCCCAACCTTTCTGAAAAAGAAATCTCCAGACCCAGATGGCTTCACTGACAAATTCTATCAAACCTTTGAAGAATAAATAACTCCAGTTCTATATAAGCTCTTCCAGAAAATAGAAGACAAAGGGACACTTCTCAATTCAACTGATTCTAAGATGCTGATGTTAGCCTTGATACCAAACCAGGCAAAAGCAGTACACAAAAAGAAAACCTACAGACTAATATTTCATGAACAGAGATGAAAAATTGCCTAACAGTGAATCAGCAAGTTGAATCTCTGAATCTCCAATACCAGTGGTGCGCCCAATGATCCAGTCCTCTGACATCAGATTCCCAGTGTTAGCATGCAACTCCACATTTGTTAAGGATTCTGTTCCACAAGACTGCCTTGACTTCACATCCCTGTCTCAAGCTCCAGTCCCCAGGATACCCAAATTTCTCTCCAACTTGGCTGCAAACTCAGGAGTTCTCATTCCTCTTCATATTCAATAATTTGCTAATATGGCCCACCAAACTCGGGAAAGTGCTATACACTTTATTATAGTTTATTCTAAAAGAAGCAAGTGAACAGTGAAATGAAGAGGTACACTACAGCAAGGTTACAAGGGTCACAAGCACAGCCTTTTTGTCCCCATGGAGTTAGAGCATGTTACCCTTACAATTGGATGTATTCACCAAATCCTGTCATTTCGAGGTTTTTAGAGAGGCTTCATTACCTAGGCATGATTGATTCAGTCACTGGTCATTGAACTCAAGCCGTTCCTCCTCTCTTTTCTGGAAAGATTAGGGGGTGAGACTGAAAGTTCCAACCCTCTGATCAAAGATTGCTCTTTGTGGTAAAAGGCCTCATCCTGAAGCTATATAAGAGCCTCCTAGCAGTCATCTCATTAGCATAAACTTATATAATTGTAAGGGCCTGTTATGAGTAACAAAAGATGCTCCTATCACTCAGGAAATTCCATTTAGGAGCTTTATGCCAGGATCTGGGTACCAAGACCAAATATATATTTCCCATTATACCAAAGAATCCCACCAATATATCGAAATTAATATACTACAACCAAGTGGACTTTACTCCAGGGATGTAAGGTTATTTAATATTTAAAAATCATTTTATTCCTCCATTTAGTACTTTAAATAAAGGAAAAAGCATATCGATTAATATAGAAAAATCATTTAACAAAATTCAGTGCATTCATGATAAAACCTCTCAGAAATCTGGGAATACAAGGGAACTTCATCAGCTTGATAAAGAACTACAAAAAAATCTACAGCCAACCTTATAATTAATGGTGAAAGTAAAAGTAATGCTTTTCTCTTAATATTGAGAATAAGGCAACTGTGTATTCTTTATCTACTCCCATTGAACCTAATACTGGAAGTCTTCCAGTGCAGTAAAGCAAAAAAAATGAAATAAAAGTCATAAATTGGAAAGGAAGAAATCAAACTTCCCCTATTGCAAGTAACATGCATGATATTCAATGTAGAAAATTTCAAAAAATTATGGAAAAAACTCATATAACTATTAAGTGAATTTATGATAGTTGGAGGATACAAGATCAATACACAGGAATCACTCTTATTTCTGTCTGGTAGCATTGAACAACTGGAAAAAGAAATCCATACAATCCAATTTAAAGCAGCACTAAGAAAAAAATAAATATAAAGGAAACATGTTAAGTATCTATATGTCATTAATTACAAAATGCTGATGAAAGAAATCAAAGAAGACCATGGTGAGACATACCATATTCAGGCACTGGAAGACTCAACATCCAAAATATCATTTCTGTCAATACATAGTTATTGTAATTCCTATCAAAATTCTAGTAGAGTGTTTTTGTAGATATAGACAAACTGATTCTATAATGTATATGAAAAGACAAAGGAACCAAAATGGCTACATCAGTTTTGAAAAAGAAAATAAAATTGGAGAAATCACACTCCCTAAGTTAAGGATTTTACCGTATAGTTACAATAATCAAGACAGTGTGATATTGGCAAAGCATAGATCAGTGGAATAACTTAGAGCATCAAGCAAGTACAGCTTACTAGTACAGCTAACTGATGTTTGAGAGAAGTGTAGTCGTGGTTCAATGGAGAAAAGATAGTCTTTATAACAGATGGTATTGGAAAAACTGGGCATCCCTCGCAGGGAAAAAAAACCTTGACCAAACGTCATATCTTACACAAAAACTAACTCGAAATAGATTACAAGCTTAAATGTAAGACATATAACTATGAAACCTTTAGAAAACATAAAAAGTCTTTGTGACCGGGAGTTAGCTGAAGAACTTATAGGCATGACACCAAAAGCAGTAAATAAAAGAAAAAAGCTGATAGGTTGACCTTTATCAAAATTCTTACCTTTTCTTCTGCAAAGGACATTGTAAAGAGGATGAAGAAACAAGCCACAGACTAGGAGAAAATAATTGCAAATCTCATTGACAGAGGATTTGTATTCACAATATATAAAGAACTCTAAACTCAAAAATTTTTTAAAAAAGGAAGATTCAGACTATAACTTGGTTTCTAATTTTTTATAAAGGTTAAACTTTGAATGCAGAAGAAATATAAGAATTTCAGGTCTTTCTTAAGTATTCACCATTGCTTCAGTTATTTTCTTATCATAAATTGTACATAGCTATGCTGTCAGTGAGTAATATTTAGATTGACATAATTCCTATTAGTTGATAATAATCACCGTTTCCACTCCAGTTGCTGAGTTATTTTCCCTTCACATATGGTAAGTCTCTCCCTTCCTCCCCATTGCCACTGTTGGCTTTTCCATGGAGTAACAGCATTAGGAATTTAAAAAATCACTTTCACAACTTTTTTCTGTACAGGAATATTTTTTATCTAAGCCTGCATGTGACAGATCTGTTACAGAATAGCAGTGAAATTGCTGGTTCAGGCAGGAATACAAAGAGGACGAACAAGTCGGCTTGCCTCTCATGCTTTCTCATGCCTCTCGCATTCTGCCTGGACTGTGTGCACTTGTGCATAATGCTCTACCATCTGAAATGTGGAACAAGGTAATAGGGGCTGCCCCTTCTGTTCCTGTTGCAGAGTGACTCAGCCCCAGTCCCAATTCCTGTAAAGAAACTCCATTTGTAAATGACCTCTTCCAATCACCTTTCAAATCGTCACCACTCTGAGAAATCTTAATTTTTGGTCACATATGTTCAGATTATTCTAATATAATCGAGACCCCTGTGATTTTTGTTCTCTCCCCCACCACTGTTCTTTATTATCTCTTCTGTTTACATGGAAACATGTTAAACACTGATACTTTTGTATACAGAATCTTCATTTAAGTAAGACTGCTTTAAATGAAGACTGGAAGCAGGCCTCAAGACCTATGAACATAGGTATAATATAAATTTAACCTCCCCTTTAGAGAATAGGAGTATGAGGGAACACAGAGAGGTAGATATTTGAATAAATACTTGGTTTGATGTTGAAACAAATTTCTTCTGTCTTATATTTTATATAATTATTTGATATGCTTTAAAGGTGATCTGTTTGCCTAAGATAGTCATTCTAATTATGGGCAATTCTGAGCTTGAACTGGAAACATAAACTTGTCTCTCCCAAATATAACAGCTGAAATAAGTAAATGTACTAGCACATCACACAGCCATCTCTTCACATGAAATTTAGTAGCGTGTTCTTCAAAACACAGTTCTGTTGTTGTAGTGTGTATTTTTTGTGTGTATATACTAATTCTTCAAAATCCACTCTGTAGTTTACACTAAAGCACATCTGAATTCAGAATAGCCACATTTCAATTCCATAGTAGCCGAACGTGAATAGTTCCTACAATATAGGGTGGCACAGGTTTGGACGAAGTCATCTCATTCCTTGTAACCTGAAAATTCAAATATTTGGTTATAAATCCAGTTTTATTTGTTACTATCATATAAAATTGCATGTTAAAATGTTCATGTCTAATTTTCTTTTGAAGTTTCAAGGTACTGTGTTCACTGCAATATTGTAAATATATTCTTACACAGTTGACCACTGAAAAGTACCAGTTTGAACTGTACTGATCCACTTATGTGGAATTTTTTCGATAAATACAGTCAGCTCTCCTTACCTGCAGATTCTGCACCCACTACCAACTGCTGATGGAAAATACAGTATTCATGGGATGCTAAACCCTTGTACATATTTTCTATGGCATTGGACCCCAAAGGGCTGACTGTGGACTTCGGTGTGTGTAGATTTGGGTATGGGGAATGGAGCCTGGTCCTGTAACCAATCTCTTGTCTATACCTAGGGATTACTGTATTTAATTTTTACAGTTTGGTAAATTAAAATGTATGGATTACATTTTTAATAAAAGAAGCAAACTGATTTTAAGATAATTTAATGTCTTTGATGATCTGTGTAGCTCAACTGAAATTATGATCTAGTATATTTTTTACATGTAATTGTGTGTAAGCTGCCACAAAATGATAACCAATGGTATTCAGTAGGCTCTTCTCTTGTGACAAAACAAAACGGGAGAGAATAGGGATAATTATAGCTGGCTAATGTTACAGATGTGCACAGAATGAATACAGGTTATTTTGTATGCAATCTCAGCTTTTCTCATCTTGTTTAGATAATAATGATCTATCTTATATTTTTCTGTATTTTATCATAAAAGTTTTAAAATTTTACTTTTTATATGCAGGCTTTTTATGTACCTAAAATTTATTTTTGTGTATTGCATCAAAAGGGTCTCGTTTCATTTATTTCTCTTGGATAACCAATTGTCCCCATGTTTAATAAGTAATGTATCTTTCCCACCGAGTTGTGATGCCACGTTTGTGTGTATTTAGTTTCTCTCTGTGTGTGGTCCTATTTCTTTGCCTTCTGTTTTGGTGCCTTACCTTGTTTATCAGTCTCTGCACTGATTCCTCATAGTATTTATCATTCTACCTCTAAAATAATGTTTGATATCTGATAGGGAAAAACTTTCCCATGTAATTTTGTCTTTGTAATTGTCTTGACTGTTCTTTACCCTCTGTCCCTTCACATAAATTCAGAATTAATTTTTCTTATCTGACCAAAAAAATTATGTTAGCTTCTTGATTAATTTGATTATATTTCATGTAAAGATGAATTTTTGAGGAACTGGCATATTTGTGATGTTGACTCTTCCATTCTATAACATTTATTCACATTGTCTTTACATTTCCCTTGCTAATGTTTTGCCATTATCTTCATAAAACTCTTACACAGGTTTTGCTAGATTATTTTTTACAACTTACAGATTTCATTGTTGTTGAATGAGATTTTTTTCTATTAATTTTCTAATGATTATTATTAGAATTTAAGAAGGCTATTGATTTTGGCATGTGGATCTTATAATCAATCTGACTTTATTCTCTTATTCTAATAATTGGCATATTCTCTTAGATTTCCTATGTAGATAATTATTTCATTTGAAAATAAAAGTAGATCTCTTGCTATATAAGTATTGTATCTCTTCTTTCTTTTTGATCTTACTGCATTGGCGATTACAATGTTGAGTAGGCATGGTGTTATTTGGTATCATTGACTTGTTCATGACCATATATTCTTTTTATTCAGAAGTTTATTTTGTAATATGTAACAGAACCATGTATGACTTAATAGAATGTAAATATAGTACAGTATTTTTATTTTATATATTCTTCTAATAAGCACAGATTATCACAACTTAGAAAGTATGAATTTTAAAAGCTTAAAAATCACCCAGAGATGATCATCCTTTGCATTTTGATATGTGGCAGAATCACATATTAAGTTTTAAAGTCAGTCTAAAAATGGCAAAATTACTCTTAAAAATCCATTAAGTCACTCACAAGTTAAAATATACACATACGGATTTGTGTCATCTTCCCTATGTATATACAGCAATATATACTGTGAGATAAAATGGAGACTTTTTCTATACCTCTACAGTTAGTGAAAAACAAATGATATATTGGTCTCCTACAGTATGCCAAGCATACAATTGGATTCAGAATGTTAAATCTATGTGGATTGACTCCAGTATGTACATGATTTTTATCTTCCTAACTTGAGAAGCTAAGCTTGCGTGATGCTACTCTCTCATTTAAAATGTACTGTATTTTATATAGCTGTATTTTATAAATACCTATTATTGTGTATTTACTTGCTAGCATTATTGTTCAGGCCAGAAGTGACATTTCACAAACAGTGCCCTGTATAATACCAAAAAAGTAGTTGAAGAAATATAATAACAAGGGAGAGGACTGGGACTCTCAAATTCAAAGAAAATATATTATTCCAAGTCCTTTCCAGAAGTGGACATTACAGTATCAACTAAACAGTAGAATAACAGATTCATACATGCTCAGGTACATGTGGAAATTTAGCAAAAGATTTATAAACATGAACCTGAGCAGAGGAAACTGTTAAAAATAGCAGACATGTGATATAGAAAATTCGACAGATGAAACTCCTGGTTGTGTTAGCCACATTTTCAAAATACTATTGTTCGTAAGTCTTAGAAACTCCTTACCTCCCTTTCTGACCAGAGTGAACAGAGTTTGAATTCTACTTCAATTCTTTATGTACTAAAGAATAGTCAATTTTTTACATACTACAGAGTTTGAAATAGAATTCTGAAGAGTGAAGGAGCAGTCATGGACTTACTGAAAGCCTTTTTGATTATGGTTAGGGTATTTAAGCAGACTTACTCAGATTTTGTTCCACAAAACATGTATTGGACTTTTGGACTTTCCCACTGTAGTTCCATCTCTCTACGTCTTCAGCAGCTTGTTAGCAAAGTATCCTTTTATAGAAATGTGAGTTTATTAGTGACATTTTCTATAAATTTTTATTATCATAGGTATTCTATTGTTTGGCAGTTTTAAAGCCACCAGTATCATAAGAGAGAATTTTATCTCATAGCCTGTGAAGCTTAAATCTTAAATTGGGTTATGTGGGGGTTACCCAAGGCCAACAGTGACCTGAAAAGGAAAAAAGTTTTTAGTTTTTTATACTGGAAGAGCTAAATATGTTACATCTGTTCTTTCTTTCAGCCCAAGTTTTTGTTAATTGTCTAAATATTCTGTCCTCTGCTTGACAAAGGATTTAATAGCTGATTTTATATACATTCCTGGTATAATGTTACTTTAATACATTTTCATTGATAGGATAATACCCCTTTTTAAGGTATGCAGTTCTGTTAACGCAGCATGTTGTAAAGCTTTTCTCAAGATGATAAGAGTACATCTTAAATTTGGTTCTTTTTTTTTTTTTTTTTTTTTTTTTTTTTTTTGAGATGTAGTCTCCCTCTGTCCCCCAGGCTGGAGTGCAATGGCACGATCTAGGCTCACTGCAACCTCTACCTCCCAGGTTCAAACAATTCTTCTGCCTCAGCCTCCTCAGAAGTTGGCTTTAGAATATAGTATAAACACAAAATAGGACTGGCGACAGAAGAGTTTGGTTTCCTTGATCACATTTCATTGGCATCCCCAACTATAAATGAATATGGCTGTTATGTATCCCAAAATAATAATACAGATGAATCGGTTGGCCTTCAGAAGACAACTTCAGTAATGTTTAAAACACACTAGCTGGGATTACAGGCACACACCACCATGTCTAGCTGGTTTTTGCGTTTTTAGTAGAGATGGGGTTTCACCATGTTGGTCAGGCTGGTCTTGAACTCCTGACCTCAAGCAATCTACCCACCTCGGCCTCTCAAAGTGCTGGGATTACAGGCTTGAGCCACCACAGCCAGCCAGTTAGTTCTTATGTCTCATAGTTATTAAAGTACTTAGATTTCTTACCTTTTATGAGCTAATGAATATTTCATAGAAGTTAGCTTTAGAATATAGTATAAACACAAAATATGACTGATGACAGAATAGTTTAGTTTCCTTGATCATATTTCATTGGCATCCCCAACTATAAATAAATATAGCTGATATTTATGTAAAAATAATGAAACAGATGAATCAGTTGTCCTTCAGCGGACAATTTTAGTAATGTTTAAAACACACTAGAAATTCCTCTTTAAGAATAGCCTGGCCAGGCGCGGTGGCTCACGCCTATAATCCCAGCATTTTGGGAGTCCAAGGCGGGCAGATCACCAGGTCAGGAGATTGAGACCATGCTAGCCAACACGGTAAAACCCCGTCTCTACTAAAATAACAAAAAAATTAGCCGGGCATGGTAGCTTGCGCCTATAGTCCCAGCTACTCAGGAGGCTGAGGCAGGGGAATCGCTTAAACCCGGGCGGCGGAGGATGCCGTGAGCCAAGATCGTGCCACTGCACTACAGCCTGGGCAACAGAAACAGAGCAAGACTTCTTCTCAAAACAAACAAACAAACAAAAAGAATTACCTGTATGGGAATTTACTTCTAATGGGTATAGGATTTCATATTGGGGTGATAAAAAATTCTAAAATTAACTAGTGATGATGATTGTACATTCTGGTAATTATACCCAAAACTGCTAAGTTGTATGTTTTTGAATGGTGGTGTTTATGGTATATGTGTTATATCTCAAGAAAAGTAGGTCAATTAAAGAGTCACACTGAGATAAATCTGCCCCCCCCCCTTTTTTTTTTTTTTTTTCATTTTTCCCTTTGGTCTGACTAAATCAGTCTTTTTTTAAAAAAATCAATTATTATAGGTACATAGTAGTTATATATATTTCTGGGGTACATTTGATGTTTTGATAGGCATATAGTAGGTAGTAACCAAATCAGGGTAACTAGGGTATCCATCACCTCAAGCATGTATTATTTCTTTATGTTAGGAATATTCTGATTTCATTCTTTTAGTTATTTTAAAGTATAAAATAAATTAACTGTTGTCATCAGATACTAGATCTTACTCATTCTAACTATATTTTTTTACCCATTAACCAGCTCCGCTTTATCCCCCCATCCCTGCTAACCTTCTCTGCCTCTGGCAACTACCGTTCTTATCTCCACGAATCAAGTTTTTAAAAATTTTTAGCCCCCATATATAATTGAGAATGTGCAAAATTTGTCCTTTTGTGCCTGGCTTATTTCACTTGACATATGTCCTTCATTTCCATACATGTTGCTGCACATAACAGGAGTTCGTTTTTTTGTTGTTGTTTTTTGTTTGTTTTTATTATTGCTGAATAAGCCATTGTGTATATGTACCTCATTTTCTTTATCCTTTCATCCATTGCTGGACACTGTTGTGAATAGTGCTGTAATAAACATGGGAATGAAGATACGTCTTCAGTATACTGACTTCCTTTCTTTTAGGTGTATGCTCAGTACTGGAATTGCTGGATTGGACAGTAGTTCTAGTTTTGGGTTTTTGAGGAACCTTCATACTCTTCTCAGTAGTGGCTGCACTAATTTATATTCCCACCAACAATGTACAAGGGTTTCCTGTTCTCCACATCCTTGCCAGCATTTATTATTGCCTGTCTTTTGGATTAAAACCATTTTAACTGGAGTGAGATGATATGTCATTATAGTTTTGATTTGCATTTCTCTGTTGATTAGTGATGTTGAGTACTTTTTCATATATCTGTTGGCCATTTGTAGCCTTCTTTTGAGACATGTCTGTTCAGATTCTTTGCCCACTTTTTTTTTCTTTTTTTTTTTTTTTTTTTTTTTTTTTGAGACAGTGTTGCTCTGTTGCCCAGGCTGCTGGAGTGCAATGGCACCATCTCGGCTCACTGAAACCTTTGCTTCCCAGGTTCAAGCAATTCTCGTGCCTCGGCCTCCTGGGCAGCTGGGACTACAGGCATGCACCACCGTGCCTGGCTAATTTTTTGTATTCTACTAGAGACAGGGTTTCACATTGTTGCCTGGGCTGGTCTCAAACTCCTGAGCTTCCACCCACCTAAGCCTCCCAAAGTGCTAGGATTACAGGCGTGAGCCATCATGCCTGACTTTTGCCCACTTTTTTGTCAGGTTATTTGATTTTTTCTTATTGAATTGTTTGAGTTCCTTATGTAATCCAGTTATTTTGTCCCTTGTCGGATGAGAAGTTTGCAGATATCTTCTCATATGCTGTAGGTTTTCTGTCATGAGTGTGACTGGCTTGGGGCAGCACTGCAGGCAGTAGAAGAATTTACCAAGACAGTTGTAGGCAAAGAAAGGCAGTTATTAGAGAAAGTACAAAGATACATTGCAAGAGAGCAACAGACACCAGAGCAGAGAGAAGGCTGTCTGCCCAGAGGAGGCAGGGCCTGAAGGGAAGTTTTATAGGGTCATGCTAGAGAGGCTGTGAGCAGATAGGGTTGGTGCTGCTGGGGTGTGTGCTGAAAGAGGTTCCCCAACATTTGGGAACAGGATGTTGTGCAAGCAGGTTGTTTGTGGTTAACCATTTCTTAGAAGAATGGCTTGTTAGCCATCTCTTAGAACAATGGCTGTCCCCTACTCTGGTTCCCTTCCTTGTTTCAACTTAACACATGTTCCTCTTCACATTGTTGTTTCCTTTCTTGCACAGAAGCTTTTTAACTTGATATGATCCCATTTTTGCTTTGATTGGCTGTGCTTTTGAGGTATTACTCAAACCAGTATCCTGGAGTGTCTGCTCAGTGTTCTCTCTCTCTCTCTCTCTCTCTCTCTCTCTCTCTGTGTGTGTGTGTGTGTGTGTGTGTGTGTGTGTGTGTGTTTGAGACAAGATCTTGCTCTTTTGCCTAGGCTAGAATGCCATGGCACGATTATAGCTCACTGCAACCTCATCTTTGTAGGCTCGAGTGATGCTCTCACCTCAGCCTCCTAAGTAGCTGGGACAATAGGCGTGCACCAACATTTTATTTTTGTTTTGCTTATTTTAGAGATGAGGTCTCACTATGTTACTCAGGCTGGTCTCAAACTCCTGGGCTCAAGTGATCCTCCTGCCTTGCCCTCCCAAAATGTTGAACTTGCAGGCATAAGCCACCATGCCCAGCCTAATATTTTGAGTAGTTTCATAGATTTAGATCTTAGATTTAAGTCATTAATCCATTTGGATTTGACTTTTGCATATGGTGAGAGATAGGGGTCTACTTCCATTCTTCTGCATATGGATATCCCATTTATATTGAAGAGACTCCTTTAATTTATGTTCTTGGCACCTTTGTTGAAAATAAGTTCACTATAAATGTTTGGATTTGCTTTTGGGTTCTCAGTTCTGCTCCATTGGTCTATGTGTCTGTTTTTTATGCCCAGTACCATGCTGTTTGGTTTTCTATAGCTTTATAGTATAAAGTGAGCCAATGTGATTTTTTTCAGTTTTGTTCTTTTTGCTTAGGATGGCTTTGGCTATTCTGGGACTTGTGGTTCCATATAAATTTAAAATTTTTTTTTATTTCTGTGATGAGTGTAATTGGTATTTTGATAGAGATGGCATTAAATCTATAGATTGCTTTGGGTAGTATGGACATTTTAACAATATTCTTCCATTTCATTAACATGTAGTATCTTTCATTTTTTTGTGTCTTCTTCAATTTGTTTCATCAGTCTTTTCTATTTTTCATTGTAGAGATTTTTCACTTCATTTGTTAGGTTTATTGCTAGGTATTTTACGGAGTTTTTGTAAATCAGACTTTTTTTAATTTCTCACCTTCATTTTCTGTCTATAAATGTTGCCTGCCCAAGTTGTGGAGCAGAGCTCCCTGAACCACCACTGTAAGGATGTCATAATACACTGAAATGTATTGTGTTTCCAGTTCAAGAATTGTTCTTTGTTCAATTAAACTCTATTAAATTTAATTCACCCAAAAAGTTTCTTTTAACACCTCAAATTCACCCTTAACCTGCCATAGTCAAGCTGCAGGAAGCTTCACACTACTAAAGCTTTTATTCAGTCGTAGTGACTTCTGATCAACAAATCCAGTGGACATGTTGGTCACCATGACACCTGATCCTTGCCTGCATTGGGCTGTTGATGTCTTAACTCCTGAAACTCTTCTGATTCTCTCTGTATCTTCTCTAACTGTTCCTATAGCGTTTGTTCTGAGGTTTGTTCTTCATCTTGGCCACCTTAAATATTAGTGTTTCTAGGGTGCCATTCTCAGCCTTTTGTTCTCAGTCTGCATGTTCTTCATTTACTTTAGCTATTTTAATTACCACTTACAAGACTTAATCTCAATATCTGGGCCTAATACTCTTATGTAGATCTCCTCGACTTACCATGGGGCTATATGCTGATAAACCCACCATAAGTCAAAAATATCGTAAATTGAAAAGACATTTAATACCCTGATAAATCCATCATAAAGTCAAAAAATCATAATTGGAACCATGATAATTCAGGTACCTTCTGTATATAACTGCCTTATGGACTGTTCCTCTGCATGCTTCGCCTTGACACTCCAAACCTGAAAGTATCTTCTCTCCTTAAACGTGTTCTTGGTGTACTCTTTATCTCAGGTGCTAGAACCATCACTTATACTAGAAATGTGGATGTTATTATGTACCAAAAATAAGGTGACCGTAACATTTCACTTTATATAATAAAAAACAAAATATTATAATACCTAGAAAGAAAATAATTGGCCGGCCATGGTGGCTTATCCCTGTAAATTCAGCACTTTGGGAGGCTAAGGCGGGTGGATCACCTGAGGTCAGGAGTTCAAGACCACCCTGGCTGACGTGGTGAAACCTCTTCTGTACTGAAATGCAAATACTAGCCAGGTACAGTGGCTCATGCCTGTAATCCCAGCTACTGAAGAGAATTGCTTGAACCTGGGAGGCAGAGATTGCAGTGAGCTGAGGTCGCACCGCTGCACTACAGCCTGGGCGACAGCATGAGACTGTGTCTCAAAATATATATGTTCTTTATGTTGGCCAATTTGGCAATCACATATATATGTGTATATATATATATATATATCTCACTAATATATATATATATATTAATGATAAGTCCTAGACACTGACGGGGGATAAATGGATTGCATTTGCCCAGAGATCAAGCAAACTTTATTGTGAATATCAGTTAATCTGATCATCAGTTAGTTTGCAGAATGCAAATTCTGCAGACCTCCTGGATCAGAAACTCGGAGGGTGCTTTCACAGGCCCTCCAGGTGATTCTGATGTGTTGCTTTAGAAAAACAACCCTGAGAGCTAAGGGAGTGAGAGGGGAGGTGGGGAAGCCTGAAGAGGCCTCAGGGGCTGCTGCATCCTCAAAAAGGAATCACAGCTGGAGGACAGACCCAAGCATGGAAGGAGGATTTCTGGTTAGAGGATTCATGGACTTATTTGTGTTTCTTCTTAATTTGTTTTTCTTCCCCATATAAAACTGGCTTTCCTAAGGTTTATAGTAAGTCATATATATATATATATATATATATATATATATATATATATATATGTGTGTGTGTGTGTGTGTGTGTGTGTGTGTGTGTGTGTGTGTGTTAGTGATTACCAAATTGGCCAATGTATATATATATATATATATATATTAGTGATTACCAAATTGGCTAATATAAAGAACATTTTGAGGCCAAGCGTGCTGGCTTACACCTGTAATCTCAGTACTTTGGGAGGCTGAAGCAAGTGGATCACTTGAGGTCAGGAGTTCAAAACCAGCCTGGCCAGCATGGTGAAACCCCATGTCTACTAAAAATGCAAAAATTAGCTGGGCATGATTGATGGTGGGTCCCTGTAGTCCCAGCTACTCTGGAGGCTGAGGCAAGAGAATCACTTGAACCCTGGAGGAGGAGGTTGCAGTGAGCCAAGATCACACCACTGCACTCCAGCCTGGGCAGCAGAGAGAGACTCCATCTCTAAATTAATTAATTAATTAATTAATTAAAATAAAATAATCTAACAGATTCTTTTGAATAGAAATTAAAACATGACGAAATATTTTCTACTCACCTATTTGACAGGAACTTTTCAACAGTCACAGTGTTACATTCCATTAGGTTTCCCTTTTCGTTGGTCTTCCTCTACAAAAGATACTTCCTTTTTTCATTCAGGTGACATGTACTGTCTCCCCACTGAGTCACATATCCTAGACACTGACTGGGGATAAATGGATTGCATTTGCCCAGAGATCAAGCAAACTTTATTGTGAATATCAGTTAATCTCCTTTTGACTATTTCTGGTTAGAGGATTCCTAATGGACTTATTTGTGTTTCTTCTTGATGTGTTTTTCTTCTCCATGTAGACCTGGCTTTCCTAAGGTTTATATAGTAAGACAGACATATCCCCACACTGAAGCTCTTTCCCTTGTACGTGAACCTAGTCTGATAATGAAATTGGGGAATTAAGGAAGAGAGTTAAAGACAGTCTGGAAGAGAACTCACTGGATATAGAAATGACTAAAGTGGACATGAGCTCTAAGGGCAGCCAAGGAGAAAATCAGACTTTAAGTTAAATGATTCATCAGCTACCTCTCTTAAAGAGAAATAAGACAGATACTCACAGCACGTTAACAACCTAGAATAACTCAAACCTTGTCAAGTGGTAGTATATTGAGTAATACCATCAATTTTATAACCTTTGAAGATAAATTAAAACCAGCCTCAAAAAATTGCATTCTAGATCTACAAATATTGGCATATTCAGAGAAGTGACATTTAATAGGTGCATTTTACACATTATGTCACTTAAACATTTACCGTGTTTTTTTTTTAAACAGGTTAAAATATTCTGCAGTTAACTTTTGTATTAACCACTTTGTTGAGATATAATTCACACACCATACAATTCGCCCATTTTCTGTATACAATTTAATATCTTTTAAAAATGTATTCAGGCTAGGCGCAGCAGCTCACGCCTGTAATCCCAGCATTTTAGGAGGCCGAGGTGGGCAGATCACTTGAGGTCAGGTGTTCGAGACCAGCCTGGCCAACATGGTAAAACCCCGTCTCTACTAAAAATGCAGAAATTAGCTAGGTGTGGTGGTGCGTACCTGTAATCCCAGCTACACGGGAGGCTTTGGCAGGAAAATCACTTGAACCTGGGAGGCAGAGGTTGCAGTGAGCCGAAATCGCGTGGGACTCCACTCAGAAAAAAAAAAGTATATTCACATTGTTGTGCATCTATCATCACAAGCAATTTTAGAACATTTTATTATTTATTAAAAAGAAGCCCCACTCACCTTGGCTGTTACTCTCCAATCCCCCTGGGACTCCTCCCACTGCCACCAGGCCTGGGAAACCACTAATCTACTTTCTGTCTTTACAGTTTTCTGTCTCTACAGTTGGACCTGTTCTGGACATCTTATATATGCAGTTATACAATATGTGGTATTTTATGACTGGTTTCTTAGACTTGGTATAATGTTTTCAGGATTTTTCCATGTGGTAGCATGTAGCAGTATTCCTTTCCTTCTGTTGTCCATAAGCATACCATTATATAGATATACTGCATTTTATTATTCATTCTTCAGTTAATAGACACATGGGTTTTTTGTACTTTTTGGCCATTATGAATACTGCTGTGAACATTCATATGCAAGTTTTTGTGTAGACATGTTTTCATTTCTCTTGAGATATACCTAGGAGTGGAATATACTTTAGGAGTAGAACTCTGTTTTTAACTGAGGAACTAACAGACTGTGTTCCTAAGTGGGTGTGCCATTTTACTTTCCCATCTACATTATACAAGAATTCTCATTTTTCTATCTTCACCAGCATGTGCTACCTGTCTTTTTTATTTTAGTCATCCTGGTGGGTGTAAAGTTTTATTTAATTGTGGTTTTGATTTGCATTGTCTGATGGCTAATGA
Organism: Saimiri boliviensis; assembly: GCF_048565385.1. NCBI lineage: Eukaryota > Metazoa > Chordata > Mammalia > Primates > Cebidae > Saimiri > Saimiri boliviensis. Next base: position 125,016,044 of record NC_133449.1, read on the forward strand.
TACTGTGCTTTCTTCCTGTGCTTCTTGGGCATTTGTATCTCTTGCTTGGAAAACTGTTCAGATTATTCCCTTTTTCAATAATTGATTTATTTGTCTTTTTGCTATTGAGTTGTAAAATTTCTTTAATATATTCTAGACACAAGTTCCTTATTAAATACATGATTTCAAAAATTTTCTCCCTTTCTGTGAGTTGTCATCTTACTTTCTTGATAGTATTTGAAACGGAAACTTGATGATGTCGAGTTTATTTCTGTTGTTGTTATTTGTGCTTTTATCATGAGCGTTTCATATATTTTTAATAGCTTAATTGGGGTTTAATTGACAGTAAATTACACATCTTTAAAGGTTGTAAGTTGATGTTTTGGCATACAAATATACCTATAAAAATACCACCACAATCAAGATAATGAACATATCCATCTCTCACAAAAGTCTCCTCTTAACCCTGTGTAATCCACTTTCCCCATCACACAGGTAACCTACTGATCTGCTTTCTGTCACTGTAGATTAGATTGCATTTTCTAATATTTTATATGAATGGAATTTTATAATATCTGTTCCTTTATGTCTAGGTTTTCTTACACAGCATAATAATATTGAGATTTATTCATGTTTTTACATGTATCTTTAGCTCTTTGCTTACTATTCCTGAGGAATAGTCCATTAAATGGATGTATTACAGTTTGCTTATATCCATTTACTTGTTGATGCGCACTTCGATTTATGTCAGATCTCACTGCTGCAAATAGTCAGCTGTGAACATTCATGTGCAAGTTATTGTCTGAACATAGGCTTTCCTTTGTAAATATCAAGGAGTGGAGTGGCTGTGTCTTTTGAAAGATGCATGTTTAACTTTTTAAGAAAATGCCAAACATGCCAGTTTCTCCACATTTTCTCCAGCATTGGTATGGTTAGTCTTTTTATCTGTTCTGTTTGTAGTACATCTCCTTGTAGTTTTGTTTCTTTAATAAATTGGGATATTTGTTTTCTTATTTATTGAATGTTGAAAGCTTTTTATATATTCTGGATACAAGTCCTTTATTACTGGATATGTTATTTGCAAATATTTTCTTGCAGATCTCTAGCTTATCTTTTCATTCTCTGAACAGTGTCTTTCAAAGGGCAGAAGTACCTAGTTTGGGGAAAGTACCATATTTCAATTTTTTCATAGATATGATTTTAGTGTCATAACTAAGAAATCATTACCTAACACAGTGTTTTGATATGAAAATTGAAGAGTTCTGGATTTTACAGTTAGGTCTGTGATCCATTATATTCAAGTTCATTTTTTTGTAAATTATTCCAGCACCATTTATTGAAAATACTTTCTCTTTCCACTCAGTTGCCTTTGATCCATGATGAAAATCACTTGACAGTATATGTGTGGGTATATTTCTTCATTCTCTTTTCTGTTCCCATAACCTGTTGTCCATCTTTGTGGCAGTACCACAGTTGATTACTATGGTTTAAAATGAGTAGTCAGTTCAGATAGTATATGCCCTCCTCTTTTCCAGAGTTATTTTGGCTGCTTTAGTTTCTTTGTGTTTCCTATAAATTTTAGGGTTAGTTTTTCAGTTTCTGCAAAAAAATAAAAATAACAAATCTGCAGAGAGTTTTACTGGGATTACAATGAAACTATAGTATAGGTCAATTTGGGGATAAATGACCTCTTAACAATATTGCATCCTCTGACTGAATGTAGTGCATATATAGCTCTTTTATTTTAGATGTTTAATATTGTAACAGTTTTTTCTGGTTTTCAATGTATAGGTCTTATGCATCTTTTGTCAGATTTATACCTAAGTAGTTTATATATATATATATATATATATATATATATTTTTTTTTTTTTTTTTTTTTTTTGAGACGGAGTTTCGCCCTTGTTACCCAGGCTGGAGTGCAATGGCACGATCTCGGCTCACCGCAACCTCCGCCTCCTGGGCTCAGGCAATTCTCCTGCCTCAGCCTCCTGAGTAGCTGGGATTACAGGCACGTGCCACCATGCCCAGCTAATTTTTTGCACTTTTTTTTAGTAGAGACGGGGTTTCACCATGTTGACCAGGATGGTCTCGATCTCTCGACCTCGTGATCCACCCGCCTCAGCCTCCCAAAGTGCTGGAATTACAGGCTTGAGCCACCGCGCCCGGCCGTAGTAGTTTATATTTTTTATGCTATTATACCTGGTGCTTATTATTTTTAAAAAATGTTTTTTGTTTTTGGTTTTTAATAGAGACAGGGTTTCACTGTGTTGCCCAGGCTAGTTTCAAACTCCTGGGTTCAACCAATCCTCCTGTCTTGGCCTCCCAAAGTGCTAGGATTACAGGCGTGAACCACTGTACCCGGCCGGTACTTTAAATTTTAGTTTTCATTATTCTTGACTATTGTATTTGTATTTGACACCTAGCCAAACTTAATAGTTCTAGTAATTTTTTTTTGCAGATTTCATAGGATTTTTTTCTAAGTATGTAGCCATAAAACCTGTGTATTCATTGCTGAGTGGAAGTGATGAGAGCAGGCATTCTTGCCTTGTAAGAACGGGGATCTTAGAAGGACAGCATTCAGTCTTCCACCATTTGTATGATGTTCACTGTAGGTATTCCGTAGAGGACCTTTACAATGTTGAGAATTTTTCTTCTATTCCTAGTTTGCTGAAACTTTAGATCAGAAATGGGTTTTGGATTTTGTCAGATCCTTTTTCTGCCTTTAATTAGACGATTGTATTATTTTCCTTTTTAATTTGTTAAACTAGTGAATTACGCTGATTCATTTTTTAATTTTAAAGCAACTTTGCATTTCTGCAATAAAGTCAACTTGGTTATGATTTTAGTCTTTGTAATATACCTACAGGACTTTGCAAGGTCCTGTGTTCACTGAAACATGCTTGTATCAGAAATATGTTCTCTCTCTCTGTATGGTTGGCTGGTAATCACAGAGCAGAGACATGGCTCAAAAATGCACACATGTCAATGAACGCTGGACTGTATAACGCAAGATCTGGTTGTATCATTGCATTTGATTTACTAGAATTTTGTCTTAAAATGTTGCATATATCCTCATGAGGAATATTGCTTTCTAGTTTTCTTGTAATGTCCTTCATTTGCATGTTTAATGCTGGTTTCATAGTGTGAGTTGGAAAGCATGTCATTTATTTTCTAAAGAGTTTGTGTAGTACATGTATTATTTCTTCTTTCAATATTTGGTAGAATTCATCAGTGAAGCCACTTCAGTCTGGAGTTTTATTTTTGGAGACTGTTACACTCCAATTTCAATGTATTTATTTATTCTCAAGTAAGCTTTGGTATTTTGTGACTTGCAAGGAATTAATCCATTTCATCTAACTTATCAATTGTATTGGCACAAAGTTTTTTATATCATTTCCTTATCATCCTTTTAATATCAGAAACATTTGAAGTGATGTTAACTCTCTCATTTCTGATATTGGTACTTTGTATATTTTCTCTTTTTTATTTTTTTAATGGCCATTCTGACTGAAGGCTTATCAATTTTATTGTTTTTTGCAAGAAACCAGCTTTTGTTTTCATTGATTATTCTGTTTTTTTTTTCATGTTTTCTATTTCATTGATTTTCTTATTAGTTAGTTTTTTCTTCTTAATTTACATTTTATTCTCTTCTATTTCTAGTTTTTAAGAAAGAAGCTGAGGGCATTTGTTTGAGACTTTTCTTCTTTTATACTATAAATAGCCCTTTAAAGACTACTATAGTGACACATAACAAATCTTGATGGCTTCATTTTCATGCAGCTCAAAGTACTTTCAAATTTTTCTTTTTACTCATGGTTTATTTAGTAGTGTTTTGTTTAATTTTCAAATATTTGGAAATTTTTGAAATAACTGTTATTGCTTTCCCATTTTATTCCGTTATTATCAGAGAAAATACTTTGTGTGAGTTAAATTATTTTGTATTTATTGAGACTTGTTTCAGGATCCAGAATATGCTCTATCTTGATATATATTTCATGTTACCTCAAAAGATTGTATATTCTGGTGTTGCTGGGTTATGGTCAATAAATGTCAAACAGGTGAAGTTCGTTATTATTGTTTGAGACTTCTTAATACTCATTGATTTTATGTCTTTGTAGTGTTACCAGCTATTAAAAGAGACATAATTGAATCTGTGACTGTAGTTGTGGACTTGTCTGTTTCTTCCACAGTTCCTCCAGTTTTTGTTTTATTTACTTTGAAGTTGTGTTATTAGGTATATAAACATTTAGGATTCTTATGTTCTCTAGAACTGATTCTTTTCTATATGAATCAGTGACTCTCTTTGTTCTGGTGATATTCTTTGTTCTGAATTCGACCTTCTCTATTATTAATATAGTCACTACAGTTTTCTTTCTATTTGCTTTAACTTGCTGTATCTTTTTTTAACCTATGTAATAATTTGTTGAGATATAATCACTTGCCATCCATGTAATTCACCCATTTAAAGTATACAATTCAATGGTTTTTAGAATATGCATAGAGTTATATAACCATCACCTTCAAGTTTAGAACATTTTAATTAACCCCAAATGAAACCCTTACCCATTAGCAGTCATTCCCCATTTCCTCCAATTCCCTTAGCCCCAGCTAACTGCTAATCTACTTTCCATCACTATAGATTTGCCTATTCTGAACATTCCATATAAGTCGATTATATGTTGTCCTTTGTGACTGACTTCTTTCACTTAGCATGTTTTTAAGGCTCGGTCATGTCTTAGTTTAATACATTCGTTTTTTGGTCATTATATAGATAGACCACATTTTGTTTATCTATTATTAGTTGATAGATAATTTGGATAGTTTCCACCTTTTCACCCCTATAAATAATACTACTATGAACATTTTTCCATATAAGTTTTTGTGTAGCCATATGTTTTCATTTTCCTTGGAATATGTCTAGGAATAAAATCCTGGGTCAGAGTTTAACTCTATGTTTAACTCTTTGAGTAGCTGCTAGACAGTTTTGCAAAGCCGCTGTACCATTTTACATGTCTCCCAACAGTGTATGAGCTTCCAGTTTCTCCACATTGTCTTGAGCACTAGTTATCTCTCTAAAAATTACAGCTGTTCAGCTGGACACGGTGGCTCATGCCTGTAATCCCAGCACTTTGGGAGGCCTTAGCCAGCAGATCACTTGAAGTCAGGAGTTTGAGACCAGCCTGGCCAACATGGTGAAACCCTGTCTCTACTAAAGGTACAAAACTTAGCCAGGCATGGTGGCAGGTGCCTGTAATTCCAGCTACTCCAGAGGCTGAGGCAGAAGAATTGCTTGAACTTGAGAAGCGGAGGTTGCAGTGAGCCGAGATCATGCCACTACACTCCAGCCTGGGCAACAGAGCAAGACTCCTCTGTCATAAAAAACAAAAACAAATAAACAAAAAAATTTTAGCTGTCCTACTGGATGAGAAGTCCTTTGTATATCTTTCTTGAAAAAAATATCTATTCGGATACTTAGTTCATTTTTTAATTAGGTTGTCTTTTATTATTGAATTGTGAGAGTTTCTTGAATATTCCAGATATGAGTCTTTGTCAGATATAATTTGCAAAAATATTCTCCCATTTTGTGGGTTGTCTTTTTGCCTTCCTTGGGGTGATTTATCTTTTATCATTGCTTTTACTTCTTTACCTATTTTTATCTTTATATTGAAGGTAGTTATTTTTGCAGGCAGTATACAGTTTTTTAATATACTTTTTTAATCCAATCTGATAATGTGTGACTTATAGTTTGTGTGTTTATACCCTTTACATTTTATGTCAGTATTGATATACTTAAAATCTATTTTGTTTTCTTGTTTTTGTCCTCTTTCTGCTTTCATTTAAATTAATTGGGTATTTTTATGATTCTATTTTGTCTTTTTTTTGACTTATTAATTATAAATTTTATTTTAGTGGATACTTTTGGGTTTATACACCTTTAACTTATTCTAATCTATCTTCAAACAGTATTACAGCACTTCACGTATAGTTTCAGAGCCTTATGATAGTATATTTCTATTTCTCCTCTTCTGGTCTTGGTGCTATTTTTATCACACATTTTGCATCTACAACCTTATTAGTGCCACACTGTTTTTTGTTTAGACAGTTGATTGTCCTTAAATAAGTTTAAATAATAAGAAAAAACTTTTCTGTTTGCCCACATGTTTGACATTTTCAGTGTCCATTGTTTTGTGTAGATCTAGAGTGTTATCTGGTATCAATTTCCATCTGCCTGATAGACTTCCTTTAACATTTCTTTTAGTGCTATAAAGAAAAATATAGACATAAATGACTACATAAATATTAAAAACCTTTTAGTGAAGGGTACCATAAACAAATTTTTTTTTAAGTCTGGGAAGAAACATTTACAACGTAACAGGGTAATAATAACAGCAGTATATAATAATAATAATAATATAGTAACAGCAGTTATTAAATGTGTACTGAGTATACCAGAAACTATACTGAACACTTCACAATGTATTTTCTCATTCAGTCCTTACAACAGCATTTGAAAGTAATGACTATTATGACTCCCGTCTTACAAATAAGGATATGAGATTAACAGATAAGTGACTAAAGTCTGTAACAATAAGAGACCAAAAAATCAATGAGAACATAATTTTAATTGGCAATTCTTAGGAAAAATGTGAATGACCACTAAACATAAATGCCATACTTAAGTGCTCTCGTCATCAGAAGAATAAGGTCATTTTTAAGCTCTTCAACTGTCAAGAGTAAGAAGCACTGTTACTAATACTGGCAAGATATGAAAAGACACTCATACATTATTGGAAATATAAATTGGTATACCTTTTCAGAGGGCCATTTAGCTTTAACTGTTGACATTTAAAATATGCATATCCTTTGACCAGATTACTGCCATCTGGAATTTCTTGTACAAGTTCCCAAAGAAAATCTTTCTCTCTCTCTCTCTCTCTCTCTCTCTCTCTCCCCCCCCCACCCCCAGCCCCCCCCGTGTGTGTGTGTGTGTGTGTGTGTGTGTGTGTGTGTGTGTAATAGAGAACAGTTGGCGATAACCTGACCATCAGTAACAATAAAAGGAATGATGGCTTAGCCATATAATGGAATAACCACTAGAAAAATATGATACTGGAGAAACAACCAGCCAATTTGATAGGCTACTAATGGAGACTTAAATTGGGATACTTTCTTGTGGGAGGAGTTTTCAATATAGGAATCAAAAGTCTTCAGTCAGGCTATGCCCCATCCCCCCTTGCATATGCTATATAATGTAGTAGAAAGAAAAATATCATAGAAAAATATATGTATCAGAACCCAATTGGGTTTTTTTTTTTGAAGGATATATATATTTACATATTTATATGTGTCTAGAAGAAGACTTAGAAAGATGCAAACCAAATTATTAACATTGATTATTCCTGGAAAGGAAGGATTTTTACTTTTTAAATCTCCCTATTGAATTTTATGATAGCTTTTGTAATCATTTTGAATTTAAAAAATTTTAAGGTATATTAGTTGTAATTGCCAAGAATACATAGAGAAATTGACTAAAAAGAAGCAAGACTCTTTGTCCCCAAGCGTTTCTAACCAAATGGCTCAAGGCTCTTCTCCCCTAGGCTTAAATCAAATTTTATTTTTAAAGACAAGTTGCTGGATTCTACTCGTAGAGCTCAGTAGAATTTTAAAGAACTGAACTCTTACAACCCTCCCGTTTCACAATATAGGACCACAGTAAACTGATATAAAAAATTAAGGATGACATTTTATTCATTCATCCATTCATTCATTCATTCAGGTCAAAAGTAGTGAGTAGTATATGTTAACATCCAAGAAAGTAAAATAGCACCTCTGCAGCAGCTCATTAACAACTGGTAACACTTAGATGTCAGTGTTTCAGAGCTTTAAAAAAAAAAGTACTGATACAGTTGAAGACCCCTCCACTAGACATAAGATGGAGCACTGTATGCATATTACAATGACAGTCACCCAATAAACGCAAACAGGCACATCACCCTCCTTCATGGGGTAGGTCCATCATACTTGTCATGAAGATCAGCTGCATTGTCACTGGAAACTTGGATCCGCCATCCTCCTGCACATGGTAGAGGTTAGCAGCACCTCCTGAGAAGACATCTATGCAGGTGGCTTGGTAGCTCACTTCGTGAGCCAGATCATAGGCCTGCTCCATTTCTAGGTTATAGGAATAGCCCTAATTCATGACCCCATAAGCATACACAGAGCCCAAACCTACAGAGAAGGTGGCCCCTGAGATCCGATTCCCTTCAGTGTCCATGTAGCAGAGTCCAGAGCCTCTCTTATCCTAGCCACAGATCATGGTGCCAATGGACAGCCCCATGCCTTTGTACTGATGCAACATGTTGGCAAGCAGCTTGGAGGCAGGTGCTGCAGAGATGCATTCCTTATTTGAAAGCTCATACATTTGACATTGCTGAGCAACAGCCATTCTCAGAAGCTAAAATCTACTGTGTCCCTAGCCATGATGGCTTCAGGTAGAGGTCGATCTCTGTCACCTTCTTAACCATTTGGAAGCAATGTAAACACTTACTTTAGCCCTATAGTTGGCTGCAACAGTGACTTCATGACAGAACTTGAAGGCCAGGGTGGTGGTTCCATGAAGCATTTTGATTTTCTGCTCTTCTGAGACTCCCAGCTGGGCATGGCCAGGCTCAGCCCATCACTGGGACTCCCTGGACCCAAATCCAGCAGTTCTGCATTAACTATAAGTCCAGAAAACCTGCACTGGTTTATGAGTAGCAGCCTCTCCAACAAGCTGGCCAGCACCATGTCTAGTGTGGGCAAAAGAAGGAATAACATTTTAAATTGCATGACTGCAAAAGGGTTTTTGTTGTAGGTTGTTGTATATTTGAAATTGTGACTGGACTTACAATAATGAAAGATGTGCAGTAGTTTTGCAAAGGGAAATAGGGATACATGCTCACTCAAATGTTGACCATATGATGCATTGATTATAGAATATTGTAGAAAGTCTGCTTTTATCACATGTTCTCATGTTGTAATACAATTTTCTAATAACAAAGCGTGCTGCCTCTCTGTAAAATACCTAGAAAAATTCTTTAGCTAAAAGGATGAGATGGGTAAGTTATGTGGAAAACTTTTTATAAATTAGAATTTTAAAATTTATTGTTAGGAGACAAAGAAGAAATCATTTATTCTTTCTAGTGGACGAATATTGTTGTATAATAGGTCTTGAATGAAGTCACCCAAGAGTTTTCCAAGTAAATGTTATGATCTGAGAGATTTTTTTCATTTGTTAAAGAATTGTTCTGGTAAACTATTTGTTTCTGAATTTTTTATCTGGAAAAATAGTTTGAAGCCAAATATTTACTAGACATCATGCAAATTGAATATTTGGTACATTGGTTTCCATTCTGTGTTAAGCACTTAGAAATTTTCCTTTCTTATAATCAAACTCACCCAGATCCACAGTAATATTTTTGTATGAACAAAAGAAATCTCTATTTACAGATTTATTTAAAATAATTACTAGAGGGCAGGCATGGTGTCTCAACCTATAATCCCAGCACTTTGAGAAGCCAAGGCAGGAAGATCACTTGAGCTCAGGAGTTTGAGACTAGCCTGGGCAACACAGCAAAACCCTGTCTCTAGAAAAAATACAAAAATTAACGGGGCATGATGGCATGCACCTGTAGTCCCAGCTACTCAGGAGGCTTAAGGTGGCAGGATCATTTGGAGTGCAAGAAGCAGAGGTTGCAGTGAGCCAAGATTGACCACTCCACTCCAGCCTAGGTGACAGAGTGAGACTGCCTCAAGAAAAATAAATGAAAAATAATTATTATTAGAGAAAAATTGAACAGTAATAAAATTTAAGCCCTATCTATTATTTTCCATATGCATAGAGAAAAGTGAAATAATATACTTATTTTGGGAAAATGCCTATAAATTAGAGCTATTACATAAATCACACTTTACAAAGTTATTTCTATATCTAAGGAAAATGTTTTTACATGGCATCATATTGCACTCCATAGTAAATATGAAGATAATATAAACACTTTGATTGAGTACTAACTAGATGCCAGGAGTTGTTCTAAGTAACTTTCCATGCAATCTTTCATGTCATCTTAACAACCTGTGCTGTATGTACTCTTATTACACAGCTTACAAATGAGGATCTGAATCTTAGAAGTTATATAAACTCACTTAAGGCCACAGAGCTGCTAAATAACAGAGCCAGGATTTGAACCTAGGTAATATAGCTCCTGCATCTAAGCTCATACTTTGCCTCTAGAGTAGGAGTCAAGAGGGAAGACATAGCTGTGCAACATATGATGCTTCTATTATCTGAGAGATTCTTGGCAATATGTACCCAACTGTCTATGAGGGCAGCTGAAATTCTGTTGTTATAGATTGATTGCTTTGAGTTTGAGACTTTCCGGTTAAAACGCAGATATGCATTGAAAAGTAATACACATCTAAACAAATAATGACAGTGTCCAGGAACTCAGGTTTGATGACTATAGAGTAGTAAATGAGGAAGAAGGGATGGATTTGGAAACTCCATAGAAACGAAGAGAAGCCAGCAACAAACTAGCCTACAAAATCAGAGGATTTTGCCAAAGGTTACAAAGGGATAGCCAATAATTTTTTAATGACAGTACTATAAACACTAAAATGTGGAGATTTTTTTCATACAATTTCAATGTGTACCATTTACTACCTCCTTTGAATCTGGGAAATACTACAGAGTCGATGCCACAGAGCATTGATGTTTATATTAACGAAATGCCTTTCCTTTGGCACACAGCAACCAGCAGGCCTTTTTACTGGAGAACGTCCCTTGTAATAATGCAAGCTGTGAAGAGGCGCGTCGAATGTTTAAAGTCTACTGGGAGCTGACAGACCTAAATCAAATCAGGGATGCCGTGGTTGCTACCTTCTTTGACATTTACGAAGATGTGAGTTAAGAGCTGTGCTGTGTGTTTGAAGTTTAATAGCCGTTCACCTTGTTACACTTTAACTTCATTCCATTTGACCAGAAAATGTGGACAGCGTAACAAAAGCAAATGAGTTAATTAAGGAGAGCCCCTTTTATTGTTAAATGGCAGATGGAACAAATCTATTGACAACACTAGCTGATCAGTACACTCAAATATGAAAACTCTCTTTTATCATTTTGTGCATATTTGGATTAAACCACTAAAGCATGCTCTAAGACTGGCAAATCTGAATGTTCAGCAGTAGACAAAATTACAGCCAACAAGTAACAGACTCTTGAATCTGCACAGGATAACAGAAGAATGAATTTAGTGCTCACTTTTATCTTTGTCAACCAGAGTAGCATCTATTTCTACAGATTCTTGTGACTCTGACTTTGGTTGCTAGGTTACCTTGTGAAAGGCTTTCAAGGTTCCGGTTTTCCCCTTTCTTTCTTTTCTTTTCTTTGTTTTGTTTTGTTTTTTGTTTGTTTTTTGAGACAGAGACTTCCTCTGTTGCCAGGTTGGAGTGCAGTGGTGTGATCTCAGCTCACTTGAACCTCCACCTCCCAGGTTCAGGCGATCCTCCTGCTTCAGCCTCCTAAGTAGGTGGGACTACAGGCACCCACCACCATGCCCAGCTAATTTTTTATATTTTTAGTAGAGATGAGGTTTCACCGTGTTAGCCCAGATGATCTCTATCTCCTGAACTCATGATCTGCCCGCCTCAGCCTCCCAAAGTGCTGGGATTACAGGCATGAGCCACCACTCCAAAAAATAATAAATTCTGAAAAAAGCAATGTTAAATTCCCGAATTGATGTGTCACAGTATATTCTTGTAAGATAATTTATTTTTAAAAGTTCAATGCCCAGTAGGACATTTATGTCTCCATTTACCCCATTTTGGATTTTATTTTGTTTTGTTTTTTATAAGAGGCTTATTCTCAGTTATATGAATTATTCAGGTCCCTGTTTTCCCCTGTTTCTCCCGCAATCAAGTCTTGCATTATTTTACTTTTCATTAGCAGATTCCAAGCATAAAAGTAATTGGCAGAAATATCACAAGGGGACAAAGCAAGAAAATTGACTACAAATCCATCTTTAATTTCTGTACATCAAAAACATAATGAAATTTAAAGTTGTTCAAAATCTAGGAGATAAATTTTCTATGAAAGAGTTAAATAGTTAATATTCATAATATAAAAGGGCTCATACAAACTGATATAACCAAAAACGCTGGAAAAATATAACATAGTTTACTACAAAAACCCAAGTTGCTGACATATTTAGAAATATGATAAATGATCAACTTCATGATAAGAATCAGAGGAATATCAATTTAAATGAGCATGCTTTTTTTCCTTCCACAAAATTAGCAAAGCTTCCTCCTTTATGAAAGCAAATGGTAAAATGCTGCGGTGGCAAGGGCAAATTAAAAGGTACTCCCCTGATAGTTGGAAAGGGTCTGGCAAGTCTACATCAGGGGCCTTTGAAACGTCATGCAAATTTGACTGGAAGGAAACACCAAAATGCTAATAATTATCTCCAGACACTAAATACAGATATTTTTCATCTTATTTATATTTTACTATTGAAACTTGTGTGTATATACCAAATATTTTAATAGTGATTTTATTTTAAACATGAGGATGAATAAATAAGGCTACATTTACTTTATAAACAATATGCCATGCATTTTAATGGTAATTTTTTTTTTTTTTTAGTTGGGCTAATAGTTTGTTCTTACCATTTTTGTTTGTTTTTTTCCAGGGAATCTTGGACATTGTGGTCCTAAGTAAAGGATATAGAAAAAATGATTTTGCCATCCATACACTAAAAAATAACTTTGAAGCAGACGCTTATTTTGTTAAAGTCATTGGTGAGTAAAGTATTAACATTTAATTTTGTTCTCTCTCTCTCTCCCCGTCACTCCGTGTATTCCAAAGAGCAAGGACATGCTCAGATGTACAGCCCTCTAGATCAGATCAACATCAGTACAGCACCATCCTGTCTATATACATAGACCCTGTTCAGATTTTGCCAGCTGTCCTAGTAATAATCTTTTTTCTTCCTGGCCCAGGATTCTGTCCAGAAATGTCTATTGCATTTAATTGTCCCATCTTTTCAGAGTTCTTCAGTCTGGACCAGTCTTTTCCTATTTTTCATGTCCTTATCAGTTTTAAAGAATCCAGGCTTTGCATTCTTTGAGATAGCCCTGTTTCCTCATTACCCAACTTAGGTCATGAATTCTTTGCAGAAATTCCACTGCAAGGAATTGTAGAACTGATGCTGTGCATTTCTTAGTGTATCATATCAGGAAACACATGATGTTGACCAGTCCTACCACCATGACATTAACCTTGCTCACCTGGTCACGTTGATGATCACCAAGTTTCCCTATTCTAAACTCACTGTTTTTCCCTTTGTAATTCATTAGTGTTTGGGGGGGCAATATCTGATATTACATTAATAGCCTTTTCTTTATGAGACCTTTGCCTAGCACCCTTAGAGTACGTTAACAGCTGCCCGAATCAACCTTCTACATTTGTCGAATAGTGATTCTCTGTTTCCATCAATTGGCATTCTGTTGTTCATCTTGTATCTCCCTTGCCCCAAGCCTGCAATCAGACTTTTCTCCAAGGAGTCTTGGTTCCCTTTAGTAGAGTACAGTATTTCAAAACCGCATTCTGAAATGGTTGCCCAGTGTGCTAGTTGCTACTGGGTTGTCATTTCTTTCAGGTTCTCTCAATGGACACAGCTAGAAGAGAGAATACAGGTATGGATTCACATATGCACATACAAATGTACACATTTGTAACTATATTGACATCTATTTATATTTGCATATACTAACTATAAAACCATGAATTCATTGCTATAATTTCATTTTCAATCCAAATGGAGCACTTCAGGGTTCCTTCTAATCTTGTCTCTTTTTGTAGATAGCTCTCCCAACAGTGAGAAATGTGATTTCTGTTTTTCTCATTGTGTTACTTATTTGTTCACTGCAACCAATGCCAGCAGTGTCCTCCACCTGACACCTGTGTTCCTCATAAAGACCCTGTACATATTTTGTTGAGAGCATGCTTAAGTATTTTATTTTCTTTAAGATGGCTGGCCGGGCGCGGTGGCTCAAGCCTGTAATCCCAGCACTTTGGGAGGCCGAGGCGGGTGGATCACGAGGTCAAGAGATCAAGACCATCCTGGTCAACATGGTGAAACCCCGTCTCTCCTAAAAATACAAAAAATTAGCTGGGCATGGTGGTGCTTGCCTGTAGTCCCAGCTACTCAGGAGGCTGAGGCAGGAGAATTGCTTGAACCCAGGAGGCGGAGGTTGCGGTGAGCCGAGATCGTGCCATTGCACTCCAGCCTGGGTAACAAGAGCGACACTCTGTCTCAAAAAAAAGAAAAAAAAAAAAAAAAAAAAAAGATGGCTATAGAGGATATTGTGTTTTTAAGTTTTGCTTCCACATATTTTAGTATATGGAAATGAAATTTATTTTTGTGTGTTGATCTTGTGTATACAGTGACCTTGCTGATTCTAGAAGGATTTTTTTGTAGCTTCCTTGGGATTTTCTACATAGACAACTTTGTCATCTGCAAAGAGAGATAATTTTCTTTCTAATCCATATGGCTTTTATTTTTCTTGTGCTGGCTAGAATTTTCATTTACTGTGTTGAATAAGTAGTGAGCATGGACATACTTGTTTCCAGTCTTAAGGGGATAACATTTTGTCTTTCATACTGAAATGTTTTATTAACTATAGAGTTTTTTGGTAGATGCTCTGTATATACTAAAGAGATTCTCCCTATTCTTAGTTTACTGAGGGTTCTATCATGAACTGGTGTTTGAGAAGTGACTGTTTTTGCATTACTATTGTAATAGCCAACACCAGGAGAACCATATTGATTTGTTTGTCAACAAAATGACACATGTACTTTGTAGAAATATTTATTAAGGTTTTGAAATAAGCATAAATAGCTGAATACAGAAAAGCAACAGAGTAACAGATTAGTGTTGAGATTTATTTTGAGAGATGAAACTGATATAACATGCATTCTTCCTTTCTAAACAGCAAATTCAGTCTTGTTTGAACTAAGAGTTCCACCCATCTTCCTTATTACTGCAGCCACAAAATACTGATACATGAATCTAATCATTTCTGTACTTTTTATTATCTTGTGCTGTCTTTTGCCATTTTCAAGAAAGAACTATTTGGATATGTTGAAGCTAAAAAAATTAAATATACGGTTTATTTGGTATGCTATTAATTTTGTAGTTTGAAGTACATTTCTTATCTCTATCCTTCTTCAACTGGACACCTCTAGATAAGAAGGCAAGAATTCTTAAAACTTTTGCTGGCTCTAATTGTGTATGTAATTAGAATAACCAAGTTCAGTTAATTGGAACAAAGAGATGTTAGAGTAAGAGTTTGGGATTTGATTCCTTAGGGATAAACTACTAAATCCAGTACAGCCATTTGACGGCTACAGATTTTGGTTCCCAGGTGAACTAAACAGAAGTCATCTATTTACAGGATGAAAATATCTTAAAAAAAAAAAAAAAATCAGTCCTCCCAGCACTTTGGGAGGCTGAGGCAGGTGGATCACTTGAAGTCAGGAGTTACAGCCCAGCCAACATGGTGAAATCCCTGTCTCTACAAAAATACAAAATTTAGTTGGGTGTAGTGGCATGTAACTGTAGTCCCAGCAAATCTGGAGGCTGAGGCTGGAGCCTGGGAGGCAGAGGTTGCAGTAAGCCAAGATCATGCCACCACACTCCAGCCTGAGCTATACGGCAAGGCTCTGTCTCCAAAAAAAAAAAAAAAAAAAAAAAAAACAGAAACAAAAAAAAAAAGAATTAAAATCAAATCCGTTATTTTACCTTCGATCACGAGCATCATCCTCCTTGGTGAAGAACAGCACACTTTTAGTCTTCACTTATTTAAATATCACATTTAATCTCGCCTTCCTCCATCCATTTCAGAATACTTGGCAAGCACTCTGAAATCTAGGCTTATTTACTTGTGTCCTTGGCATTGGCATCTCTCTTACTCCTAGTATACTATAATGATTCAAGCAATTTAAGAGTAGCATCTGTCTTTTTTGTCTTTGATTGTCAGGTGCCTAACACAGGGCCTGGAATGTAGGAGGCATTCAGGAAATTTATGTGAAATAAATGGCCAGCTATCTTTTGAGGCCTAGATTGGCTATCTTGAATCACAGCCTTCCCCTCTTCTCTAGTACCTAAGCAACAGGTGGTGCCTCTGACCCATCTGTGTCTCTAGGAAGCATTCTACCAAAATAGGTGAAACACCAATTCAAAGTCAGATTTCTACCTTGACCTGTTTGCTGATATTAGGGACACAACTAGTCAATTGTTCATTTCTTGAAAAGATTGAAATGCCCTTTCCTAGCTTAGCTTCTCAAGTCTACCCATCTTTTGCGGATTCTCTGTGACTGGAAACTCTAATTTATATGATTTCTCATGCTTACACCAAAAATGCACAGAAAAATTAACACATAATGAGTAACAGTGCGTTTTTCCTCTCATTATTTTAATGGGATCCTATAAAACTCACCGTTTTGCTTCAACCTAGAATAAGTGTGATTTGCTTCAAAAATATACATTAAATTTAAATTAATAATTCTCTTTCAAAATACTGTTTTCTTTCTGTTTAATGAGAGAACTGTAGGCTTTTTCCTTCTTTCTGAATTCTACCAGTATACTTCAGTAAACTTTTTTGAGATAGAGCCTCACTGTGTTGCCCAGGTTGTAGTACAGTGGAGCGATTTCAGCTCACTGCACCCTCTGCCTCCCAGGTTCAAGCGGTTCTCATGCCTCAGCTTCCCGAGTGGCTGGGATAACAGGCACATGCCGCCATACCTGGCTAATTTTTTGTATTTTTAGTAGAGACAATGTTTCACCATGTTGGCCAGGCTGGAGCCAGTGTACATTAAAGGAACTATTTTCTCAAATCTGAAGCTTAAAAAAAAAAATCAAAACCATAGATTCATTACTTAGTTCATCTGAATGTGGTATGTGCATGTGCCTACTTGGACAGATTAAAGATTAATTCTTTCTAGAACAGATGTTAGGCATTAAGTAGCAAGGAAAATTTCAAGTGCAAGAGATACTCATCTGTATATTGTTAGAACAAATCAAGTTCTCCCTGTGCTCATCAAGTTATTTTATTCAAGCCTTGAAGCCACTTTTATACTAAAAGTTCTGTTTTATACTCTTAAAATAGAATGTGATTGAACTATTTATACTTGTGGCAGTTTTGCTGACTAGCATGAGGCCCTGTGACTTCACTGCTTTCCATGCTCAAGTCTGCAGGCCCTTTCCTCACACAGAGGTTTCCAGCCAGGTAGAATAGATGGAAATTAGAGCATAGGGTTTTTGTAATATTGATAAGATATTCCAATTCCCAGTTGTAATAATAATAATAATATTCTAAAGAGAGAAGGCATTTCTAAGGGTGAAGCAAAAGAAGATCTGAATATTTTATATTGATCATTTAGAAATTATCCACATGGAAAAATGTACACATATAATTTAGGGTCCCAAGTTCCTCCTTGGCATTTATTCATTTACTTTTTTTTAAAATTATAAAAACAAGATCTTAGAGATGGGGGGGAAAAATCTCAAAAGGCATCTTGCCCAAGTCTAACCTAATGCAACATCTTAGTCAGCTTCTGCTTGAATGCTTTATACCAAAGGAGACCTCACCTCCTCATAATGCAACATCGACTTCTTCTATGAATTAGTTTAGTTGTTAGAAAACTCAAGTCAAAATGTGCATATTTAGTTAGTTCTGTCTATCGATATTCATGTCTGGTATATCGTAGGCCCTTGATTAGTGTCTGTTGAATTTTTTCAATAAAATTACTGTATTTTTTATTGTTAAAGCAGACCCTAAGGTAGGGGTCCCCAAGCCCCAGGCCGCAGACCAGTACCATTCTGAGGCTATTAGGAACCTGGCCGCGCAACAAGGGGTGAATGGTCAGAGAGAGAGCAAAGCTTCACCTGTATTTACAGCTGCTCCCCATCGCTTGCCTGAGCTCTGTCTCCTCTTAGATCAGCGGCAGCATTAGATTCTCTTAGGAGGGCGACCCCTGTTGTGAAATGCACATGTGGGGGATCTAGGTTGTATGCTCCTTTTGAGAATCTAACATACCTTGTGATCTGAGGTAGAACAATCCTGAATCCATCTCCCACCTGACCCCCATCCATGAAAAAATTGTCTTTCTTCCACAAAACCCATCCCTGGTGCCAGAAAGGTTGGGAACCACTGCCGTAACTTAAAATCATAGTAACAAAATACTCAGAACACATCACGATGCTGCCCTAACTTAGAATCGTAGTAACAAAATACTCAGAACACATGGTCCTGCTCAGGAAAACGTAGCCTTCTTTACATGATTAAGTAGTGAGACAGCAAACTACCTGAGAGCAAAATGACATGTCTGCGGCCCTTCTTTAAAGTAGTCCAGGGATGTGGAATCTGGGGTACAGATGAAACAAAGTTGGCCATGTTTTGTTGGCACTTTTTGAAATTGTGAGAAATGTTTGTGAGGTTCATTCTACTATTTTCAGTTTTATATATGTTTGGACTTTTGTTTGAAATGTTCCATGATAAAAAGTTAAAACAAAAAAACCTAAGAGAGTCTTGAGAAGCTCTAGTCAGGAGAAGTTAAGAATCCCTGGCCTTCGACTCCCCAGCCTAAATCAGGACGGGTCGCCCTGCAGTCTCGGTAACATAGGAGAGGATTCTCCACACATCTTCAAGCTGAGACCCAGAGATAGCCAGTTTGGTACAGGAGGTTTTAGTTTGAGAAAACAGGATAACTTTGCATTAAAGATATTAACATAAATATTAATAAGGTAATTTACAGAAAGGTTACAGGAAATGAGATCCCAATTTAAAGCAATCATTTGGAAGAAAAATAACTTTCTAGTTGTTTTGAGATGCCCTTCCACTCTTTCCTTTGATTATTAGTTGTTTGCCTTAAGTCAGTTACTATTATGTAATTACCCTTCATAGCCATTGGCAATGTCCACAGCTGGTTTTGCTCTTAAATTATTCTGTTACTCTAATGCTCAAATCCACCTATACTAAATGCCACTGTTTTTCAGTTATGGAAATTGGGGATATGTAAGCTTTTATATGCAGCCACAGCAATATAAACTGCCCTTCTGCATTTCTTAACACACATCTGCAGCAGATCCACAGCATTTACATGAAGACAGGGACCTTGTGTATGACAGAATTGTGTCCCCTGAATTAAGACTTGTTACTGGCTCTCATCTTTTATTGATATTCCTGTCAGATACACTTGAAGGTTCTGAATCTTAATTCTAGTCTAGAAGTTACCTCATTTCTTTTTTTTTTTTTTTCTTTTTCATTGCACTTTAGGTTTTGGGTACATGTGAAGAACATGTAAGATTGTTGCATAGGTACACACAAGGCAGTGTGATTTGCTACCTTCCTCCCCTTCACCTATATCTGGCATTTCTCCCCATGCTATCTCTCCCCAACTCCCCACCCCTCACTGTCCCTCCCCTATTTCCCCCCAACAGACCCCAGTGTGTACTGCTTCCCTCCCTGTGTCCATATATTCTCATTGTTCAACAACCGCCTATGAGTGAGAACATGCAGTGTTTGATTTTCTGCTCTTGTGTCAGTTTGCTGAGAATGATGGTTTCCACATTCATCCATGTCCCTACAAAGGATATGAACCCATCATTTTTCATGGCTGCATAATATTCCATGGTGTGCCACATTTTCCCTGTCCAGTCTATCATCAATGGGCATTTGGGTTGGTTCCAGGTCTTTGCTATTGTAAACAGTGCTGCAATGAACATTCATGTGCATGTGTCCTTATAGTAGAACGATTTCTAATCCTTTGGATATATACCCAGTAATGGGATTGCTGGGTCAAATGGGATTTCTATTTCTGGGTCCTTGAGGAATCGCCACACAGTCTTCCACAATGGTTGAACTAATTTACACTCCCACCAACAGTGTCAAAGTGTTCCTGTTGCTCCACATCCTCTCCAGCATCTGTTGTCTCCAGATTTTTAAATGATCACCATTCTAACTGGCGTGAAGTGGTATCTCAATGTAGTTTTGATTTGCATTTCTCTAATGACCAATGATGATGAGCATTTATGTTTGTTGGCCTCACATATGTCTTCTTTTGTAAAGTGTCTGTTCATATCCATCGCCCACTTTTGAAAGGGCTTGTTTGTTTTTTTCTTGTAAATCTGTTTTAGTTCTTTGTAGATTCTGGATATTAGCCCTTTGTCAGGTAGGTAGATGGCAAACATTTTTTCCCATTCTTTTGGTTGCCAAGTCACCGTAATGACTGTTTCTTTTGCCGTGCAGAAGCTATGGAGTTTGATTAGATCCCATTTGTCTATTTTGGCTTTTGTTGCCAATGCTTTTCGTGTTTTGGTCATGAAGTCCTTGCCTATGCCTATGTCCTGAATGGTTTTGCCTAGATTTTATTGTAGAGTTTTTATGGTGTTAGGTGTTATGTTTAAATCTTTAATCCATCTGTAGTTAATTTTAGTGCAAGGTGTCAGGAAGGGGTCCAGTTTCTGCTTTCTGCACGTGGCTAGCCAGTTTTCCCAACACCATTTATTAAACAGGGAATCTTTTCCCCATTGCTTGTTTTTGTCAGGTTTGTCAAAGACCGGATGGTTGTGTATGTGTGGTGTTGCCTCCGAGTTCTCTATTCTGTTCCATTGATCTATATGTCTGTTTTGGTACCAGTACCATGCTGTTTTGATTACTGTAGCCTTGTAGTATAGTTTGAAGTCTGGTAGTGTGATGCCTCCAGCTTTGTTCTTTTTGCTAAGTTACCTCATTTCTAACAAACCTGGATGAACCCTGTTTCCCCTGGCACTTTTAAAATTGTAGCAATATCTTTACCTTTACTTACCAAACAAGAGGAGACCTTTCCTTTGGGAAAGGTGTTGGGGTTTTTTTTGGTTTTTTGTTTTTTGTTTTTCATGAAAAGCAGATACTTGATGGGAAAGATTTTATTACCCTTGGCTACCTCCAGTTTTTGTTGAAATAATATGAAAGTTTGATTTCTGGACGATTAATTTTGCTTTACTTTTTCTGTCTTCTATTTTATAAATCCTTTCTTAATAATTCACAATCGTATTATTAGTAATTAAACTTCAATTTTACCAGCTTTTATTGCCACCTTTTTTCTTATGTACCACATTTTTCCCTTTCTTTATTCCAACTCAGAGTAAATTGTACTTAGATTAATATATTTTCTGAGTACTGGTATGTCTTAGAATGTCTTTCCCTTGCCCTTATTGTTAACACTAAGTTTGCTAATGGAATTTTATAAATATTGCTCTACTTTCTTCTTGCATATAGAGTAGTCCCTCCTTATCCACAGTTTCAGTTTCTGTGGTTTCAGTTACCCACAGTCAACTGTATTTTGAAAAGATGTAAGTACATTATAAAAAAATATTTTGAGAGTGAAAAGCCACATCCATATAATTTTTATTATAGTATATTGTTATAATTGTTCTATTTTATTGTTATTGTTAATCTCTTACTTTGCCCAGTTTATATATTAAACTTTATCATAGGTATATACATATAGGAAAAAACGGCATATTTAGTATTCAGTGCTCTGCATGGTTTCAGGCCCCCACTGGTGATCCTGGAACATGTCCTTTTGGATAAGCAGGGGCTACTATAATACGCTAGTCTTTGAAATACCCTCCTGTTCCTGTGCATGTTCTGTTGAGGTGGGGATCATTTATATGATTGCTCATGTTAGTCTTTCTTCTCTTAAGCTGTTGCTTTTCTTCTTGTGCATAAGGATTTTTCTCTGCTTACATTTCTTAAAAGAATCAGGGTTGGTGGGTAGTGTAAGCGGGGTGGGTCACTATGCAGTTCTGCCCAGCAGACGATTGCCACTGCTTCTTTTCTCCTTTCCCCTTTAGGACTCACAAGCTGGGAGTCCACCATGGGTAGAAGCTATATTTGAGCAAAGTGGTGGCCTGGTGGCTATCAGACAGCAGAGCCAATGTGATGCCTTACAGTTGAACTGCCTTCTCCGTGAAAGTCACTAGCGAGGGATGCATGAGCCCTGACTTACTCCCTTAGCCTCGTATGTGCTTTCCATTGGGAAATAATGAAAGGATGTTACAGTGAGGCACTCTGCTTTGCTGAGCAATTTTTTTTTTTTTTTTTTAGGTGACAGAGTCTTGCTCTGTCACCCAGGCTGCAGTGCAGTGGTGCAATTTCAGCTCCCTGCAGCCTCCGCCTCCCAGGTTCAAGCAATTCTCTCCCTCAGCATCCTGAGTAGCTGGGACTACAGGCGCCCACCACCACACCCGGCTTATTTTTGTACATTTGGTAGAGATGGGATCTTGGCTAGGCTGGTCTTGGACTCCTGAGCTTGTGATCTACCCACCTCGGCCTCCCAAAGTCCTGGGATTACAAGCGTGAGCCACCGCACCCGGCCTGCTGAACCTTTTTGTGTTGTTTCATCCTGTATGCTAAAAAGTTTGTTTTTGGCAACACTATGAAGTTATTTAGGGCAGTGACTAGAAGCACCAGCAAATCCCCCACTTTTACTTAGCTAGCAAGAACTACCAAGTAACAAGAACTGCTAAGTTACAAATGCAGCTTTTCCTGTCACAAGCCTCAGACCTGCTTTCCAGAGACCTTCCTTTTCCTCACTGTCCTCAGCCCTGGCATGTTTCCCTTCTCAACCAAAGCTCTGAGCTGAAAGGTTTCCCAGTGGGCTGCTGGGGTGGTCCACCCCATTGCCCCAGTAGCTCTCTGACCTGCTCAGCACTAAATTAGCTCTTTCTCAATCTTATTCACCTATTCAGTATCCTTTTAAGAATTTCTCAAGATATCTACCATTTATTATTTTTGAACATTGCAATGACAGTTAGGGAATTAAGGAAGTAAATAAATGTTTTGTTTTTGAAATTGTCTACTAAAAGTTCCTTCAGACAAACTTACCTAGAACCAATATGTTTTCTGTTTTTTAACTACTTTTTTCACATTTTTTAAATTTAAGGGGTACAATATGTTATTTTAGCATATGTATACCTTGTGAAATTATTAAATCAGGCCAATTACCATATCCATCATGTCACATATTTTTTTTTTATTTGATATGTTCTTAAAGGTCAAACTGCTCCTGAGTATAGCAAAAATTTTAACAAATTTATATGTTATATATTTATATGCGTATATATATTTATATAGGTATGAAGTTTCTAACTTCCACATTTGATATTAATATGTACACATAAAGAACAAGATTACAATTACTTCAAAGATCATCTTGTAGGTTTCTGTATTTTTTTTTTACAAACAGCGTATCATTTTACTATTTAATAAAATAATGAATGAAAGATAGGTAATCAGTAACAGACCAAAAAAATCTTTCAGAGAATATCTAAAATAATGTCATCTAAATGACAAGAATGTCTGAGGGGAGGTACTTGATTTTACACATGTGCTCAAAGCTTGAGTAATTTTTAGAGAGGTGATAATGTTTTTGTGTTCATGTATCTTAAAGAAACAAAGCTTAAAGACATTTTCAGAGAAGGAATGTGAATAGTCACTCATAATCTAAGCAAGAATTTTTTACTTAAAACACAACTAAAACCATTGTACAGTATTGACCTTTACAGCTTTGGCTTTGTCTAAGTCATCCTCCCAGCCTGCACGCTGGTTTAGTGTTATAGTATTTATGCATGATTATTCCCATATTTGGGTTTTGGTTTTGACATTTGTGTGAAAAGTGAATATAAACTGACTCACAAAGCTAGAAGCCAAATTTTTATATTTTAACTATCTTTAAGAATACATGGGCCATGACATACAATATGGTTTAACATGAAATGATAAAATCCTAAGCATTGTCATGTTAAAAGAAACTTATGAATTGCGCATCCCATTGTCCACATTTTAAATTACAAATTAATCTCCTGATAATCAGTATTTCAAATAGCTCATCAAGTATTTTTATTATTGCTTTTTGTTTAATTGTGAATAGGCTATTTCATATTTTTTTAATCTTTAAAAACAAATTTGGTTTTAAATATCCCTAGGAGTATTAGAAATTACTTTTTGGAACAGTTCATTTAAAAGGCTATTACTCAGTGTTATAATAATCCTGTGTAGATTTTTGTAATTTTTTTTTTTTTTGAGATGCAGTTTTACTTTGTCTCTCAGGCTGGAGTACAGTGGCATGATCTCGACTCACTGCAGCCTCCACCTCCTGGGTTCAAGCAGTTCTCCTGCCTCAGCCTCCACAGTAGCTGGGACTATGGGAATACACCACCATACTCAGCTGATTTTTGTATTTTTAATAGAGACAGAATTTCACTGTGTTGGCTAGGATGGTCTCAAAACTCCTGACCTCAAGTGATCTGCCCACTTTGGCCTCCCAAAGTGCTGGGATTACAGGCATGAGCCACTGTGCCAAGCCAGTAATATGATTACAAATAATACATAATTACAAAAGTTTATGAAATTGTTAAAAAATTTTAAACTTCTAGAGTAGACCATTAGCCAAAATTAGCTAGTTAAAAAACATTCAGTAACACTTGAACTAAGCAACACAGAGAGACACTTAAAAATCAAACAAAAACAGTTCTTGCCTTCAAGAAGCTCACAGGGGCAAACAAGACAAATAGTAGAAGGCTGGAATTGCATACAGGTGTCTGTCCTGTTAAATTTCCCTTTTCCATAATGGACCGTTTATGTATTTTAGCACACCTTCCCAGTTATTATACTTAAAAAAAATGTTTTACATCACCCATAAACCTGTATTTTCATATCAATAATATAATGGTCCCATGTTTAAAAAGTGGGCTTTTGCTGTAATCGGTAAATTCAGCCTTGGAATATTTAATAGTGTGTGTGTGTTTTTTTTAACCCAACCGAAGCACAGATAATGAAATTTTTATTCAGATATCACTGGGGAAATTACATTCTTGGATTCATTTAATAGACTACTTTAAATACTTTTTTCTTGTTCATAAGCCGGACATTATGGAGTTTTTAAATTTTAATTTCTGGGTGACATTTGTAGAAACACCATCAGTCTATCCTTTTTTGATTATGCAAGAGAACTTTAAAACATTATTTCTTTTATTTGTTGGTAGGGTTTTGGTTTAATATTTATTTAGTTTTGTTTTCTGATTACAAAAGTAAGTGAGCCTATTGTAAAACATTTGGAAAGTCTGTAAAAGTATATTAGGAAAGCTATGCTCTTTGCCACTTAGTATATGCAACCACCATGAGCACTGAGAATTCTCAGCCTGCTTTGTTGGTTCCTGAAGTTTCAGGCACACCAAAAGAAGCTGCAGCAATGAAAGCTGATGCCTGTAAATTCTGAAATCCGGAATGATAGAATATGTAATTTGTTTTAAAAACCAAACAGTAATAGCTAACATTTAGTGTTTGTCATGTGCCTTCTGCTTTACATGATTGCTTCATACAATAATCTCCTATATATAAGTTTTAGATGAAAATATGTATGTATTTTTTTAATAGCATAATGTTACATATGCTGTAAGGACAAAGAGAACACAGAAAATTAGCTTACATAATAGCAAGTTCCATTTCTGGTTCTGTTCTGCATTTCTGACTTTGAGAGGTTGCATCATCCATGATCCAGCCTCATTCCTTCAGACCCTGACTATTCAAGGCTCTCGGTGTTCTAGATAATTTTATCACATGTGAGCGAACTTACATAAAGAGCCCTTTAAACCCAGGCTACTTCCCTCTGAGCTAGGGTGAGTATTAAGCACCTGAAACTAGCAATATAGATCCCAGTTTGGAATGAAAGAATTATGAAATAATTTATAAGGTTTATAAAAACTCCAGTTTGCAGGTTTTTATAAACCTTATAAATTATTTCATCCAACTCTCTTACTTTAAATGTTTTTTTTTAAACCATACGAGAGAGAGGTGAAGGCGTTTGCCTCTGATCACATCTTTCATTAGCTAACATAGCAAGATGTGGTCCCACTTAATGAGATTTTCTGTGCTGAATGAGTAGTAAGGAGTGGCACTTAGGGCTCTGAGCTAGCATTGGTGTCCGTCGCTTTGAGGTTTACCCTTATCAACACTCATAACCTAGAGACTTAGTTTCTGTTACTCGCAAATTATTAACAACAGAAGATGAACTACTAACACACATATAAAATTTACACTCTGTTGTGTTTTCCAGCAGTATTTAATTCAGTTCTGCCTTTTATGAAGAATTTATATCTAATTTTAATAAACTGTAATTGAAACCATATTCCTGATGAGTCTGTACCTTTGATATACTGAGCAATGAGAGGAGAAAAATCAGAATAAAAATTTTCTTTATATGGTCTGTAAATTTCAAGAAACCTAATGTTTTTCAGACTTTTTTTCAAATTTCATTAACTCAAGAGGGGAAGAAGATAATAAGTATGAGAGTGAATGTCTTCTTTTTTTCTTTCAAGAAAATTAGGCCAGGCACGGTGGCTCACCCCTGGAATCCCAGCACTTTCAGAGGTCAAGGCAGTTGAATCACTTGAGGCCTCGATTTTGAGACCAGCCTGTTCAACATGGCAAAACCCCGTATCTACTAAAAATACAAAAATTAGCCAGGTGTGGTGGCAGGCACCTGTAATCCCAGCTTCTTGGGAGAGTGGGGCACAAAAATCACCTGAACTCAGGAGGTAGAGATTGCAGGGAGCTGAGATTGTGCCACTGCACTTCAGCCTGGGTGACAGAGTGAGACTCCATCTCAAAAAGAAAAAAGAAAAAAACTCAAGACTGGGTCACAGAG
Organism: Saimiri boliviensis; assembly: GCF_048565385.1. NCBI lineage: Eukaryota > Metazoa > Chordata > Mammalia > Primates > Cebidae > Saimiri > Saimiri boliviensis. The sequence goes on from NC_133449.1 coordinate 125,042,816, forward strand.
GATTTGAATGGTAAAACTAAAAGTCAAATTTCTTCCTTCCTTCAGTAGCACTCCTTAACAAAAGCGGTATCATTACTGAATGTAGCTAAAGACATACACATTTTCCTACCTTACATCAAACATTCATAGCTAGTAGAACCCAGAAGCCATGCAGACTAAGTCTGCCTCACCTGCTGCATAGCCATGTAGATGTCACTGGAAAAATATCAAGTTGTTCTGTAGGTAAAGTAATAATTTCTGAGTGGACACAGATTAACCTTTATAATACTATGTTGAGAGTTGTTTAGAATTCCTAATTAAACAATATTATGAACCAGCATGATAATTAATTAAGGGTTAGTATTGTTTCTCCTTGGATCTGTGATTGCAAAAACCAAGGAAATGCATATTCTATTTGTATCATGTATATATCCCCTTTTAGAACACTTACCTGTGGCAAATATGTATCATATTTTTTTCATGTGTAATATCTAGTTTGACTTTATTTTATAAAATTTCTTAGTGGAGAAAAGATGTGGCAAAGTTAGGGTTACATTTAAGACTTATCATGTGATCCTAATGTTATAATGTGAAGCTTCAAATTTGACAGGAGGTCTTGTGAAAAAACAAAAACAGATGCAGGAACCAAGTTTTTAGCTTACTATATACAAAATGAAATAAACTATTACATGATGTCTGAATTAGGATTAGTATTAGGTGATTAATACTAATGTAATTATGTGTTGTATTAGTAAATACTCTTATGCTAACCAAGACACAGACATTTTATCTTGTACAGAAAATAACCCAATGGTTCATCGATTTCTCATCTCCTATCATAGTAGGATGTGTTCTTTCAATGAATTAGTTTCTTGCTGCTTGTTGAAAGCAGTGGTCACATAGTCTTGCAAAAAGAGTTCCATTCACCCTGTGACCTTGAGTATGGGCCCAAGCTTCAGTTCTTCAGTTTCCTCTTCTTAAAAAAAAAAGATGAGGAGGCGGGGACAATTAAAATTATTTCACAGTTTTGATATGAGGATTAAGGAAGAGCATTTGTAAAAGCAAATTCATGTGTTCACAGCTTGGCACTTACCAGAAGATCAATAAATGATCTTTTTAGATGTTTGACAGTCTTTTCTGGAGAGTAGTTTCATTGTGTACATTAAAAGCTTTAAGACTGAACCCAGAAATTCTGTTTTATGAATTTATCCCAAGGAAATTGTCAGAGATGTGCCGAAGATCTATGTATAAATATACTAGGTCCATAAAACTGATCTTGCCAATGGTGTTTTTAAAAAGGAGGAAAAAAAGTTGGGGTATGAGGAGAAGAACTTAAACATCCTAATAAAAAGAAGGGATAAATACATACACACACACACACACACACACACACACACACACACACACACACAAATTGAATACTGTGCAATTATGTGGTTGTGTAATAGGTGAGGGAGGATTACACAATAGTGTGTAGTATGATTTTATTTACGTAATTTTTTTTTTTTTGAGACAGAGTTTTGCTCTTAATGCCCAGGCTGGAGTGCAATGGCAAAATCTCATCTCACTGCAACCTCCACCTCACAGGTTCAAGCAATTCTCTTGCCTCAGCCTCCCTAGTAGCTGGGAGTACAGGCGTGCACCGCTATGCCTGGCTAATTTTTTTGTGTTTTTAGTAGAGATGGGATTTCACTATGTTGGCCAGGCTGGTCTTGAACTCCTGACTTTATGTGATCCACCTGCCTCGGCCTCCCAAAGTGCTGAGATTGCAGGCATGAGCCACCAAACCTGGCCTAAAAATTTTTCAAAAACAAAGTTTGTGTGTATTTTAGTCTGCTCAGGCTTCCATAACAAAATACCACAGACTGAGTACTGGGAAGGTAGATTCTCTCTGAGCAGCCTCGCTTCCTGGCTTTTAAGTGGCTGCCATCTCAGTGTGCGCTCACATGTTCTTGTCATATGCAGGTAGAGAAAAAGAGCAAGCTCTCTTATTAGGAGACACTGATCCTCTCCCTGTAACTTCATTTAACCTTAATTATGTCCTTAGAGGTCCCAAGAACAGCCACACAGGGGGTTAGGGCTTCAACATACGAATTTGAGGGAGGGGGTACTCATTCAGTCCATAACATTAAAAGGGGTCAATACACACACACACACACACACACACACACACACACACACGATGGAATACCATGCAATTATGCATAATTATGCATAACATAAGAGACAGGACAAAATCAAACTTTGTTCTGTACTCACAAAGTCACTACAACACAGAATACTTTATCTCTGATCACCATAATATGCAAGTATTCTGCCTCCCACCTCCATACACCAACCGATCAATCAATTTTGACACTATCTACCTAGAGACAGTCTGTCAGATCCCACAGGTTGATGGCTCAGCCCAGCAAGATTGCCCTGCATTGCAGATGCCAATCACAGGTCTCACACTGGGACCTGTACTTCTGACTAACTGGCTATGAATCAGGGTTTCCGTGACCCCCTCGGTTTGATTTGCTAGAGCAGCTCACAGAACTCAAGGAAACACCTTACTTACATTTACCTGCTTATTATAAAAGGTATCTCAAAGGATACAGGCAAACATCCAGATGGAAGAGATGCATGGTGCTGGGTATGAGTAAGTTCCTGTTTTTGAAAACGATGTAAATGAAATCATACAGGATATGCTCTTGGCACCTGGCTTTGTTTGCTCAACACTATGTCTGAGTTTCATCCAACACACACTTTTATTATTTATTTATCTATTTAGAGATGGAATCTCTCTCTGTCGCCCAGGCTGGAGTGCAGTGGTGCGATCTCGGCTCACTGCAACCTGTGCCTCCCAGATTCAAGTGATTCTCCTGCCTCAGCCTCCCAAGTAGCTTGGATTACAGGCTCCTGCCACTACTATGGCTAATTTTTGTATTTGTAGTAGAAACGGCGTTTCACCATGTTAAGCAGGCTGGTTTTGAACTAATCTGCTTGCCTCAGCCTCCCAAAGTGCTGGGATTACAGGTGTGAGCCACCATGCCCAGCCCAACACACACTTTTAAATATTTTTAAACTTTATTAAACATGCTTGCCTGCATCTTGGCTTTTATTACCTTAACAAAGTATAAGCCCCCTTTCAAGTCAGCACTTACAGGCCTCCCTCATTTTTCTGTTACCTCCTTTCCATAATTTTATATGTGTTCCAGAATTTATTTCCTTTTTCATCTCTTAATGGATATTTGTCTGGTCTCCAGTATTTCATAGACATGAGTTGAAGAGACTGTGTTTTTAACATTAATCAATAATAACAAATTATCTTCCCTGAAAGTTGTAGGGATTTATATTTTCACCAGCATATGACACTATCCAGTTTACCACATACTCATCTGAGAGTTCTAAATTTTTATTTTACTAATGAGTTTGTTTTTAAAATAAATAATTCATACAGATGGCCTATTAAAAATTACAAGGGTATATGATAAAAGTAGGTCTCCCTTTTACTCATCTCCCAGTGCTACAGTTCTCTTCCCAGAGACCTCTTTGTATCTAAGATATTTTTATGCATATGTGAAGATATATATGTGTGTAATCTAGAATTGCTTCTTTACTAAATAGTATATAGTATGGTTACAACATAATTTAATGAGTTCCTTATTCACATATACCATGTGGTTTTCAGTCTCATTATGAATAGTCTATAATGAAAATCCTGTATGATAAATTATTAAAAATGGAATTGTTAAAGAATACATATATATTTTTAAATAAACATTTTATTGAAATATATAAAAAAGTATACATAAGTGCACAGATCTATAAATTTTAGCAGAGTAATCATACCCATGCAATTATACTCAGATCAAGAAACAAATATTACCAACATCCAAAATGTACCCTCTAGCCCTTTTATTAGTTACTAACCCAGTTCAGCTAAAAGCAACCACTATTGTAATTTCCAATACCACAGATTAATTGTCTTGTTTTCAACTTTATATTGTATTTTTGAACAGATGTCCCTTCACAGAAATTGTATAATTTTCTACTTCTACCTACAGTATATATATTGAAAATGCTCTTTTCCTAATACCTTCACCTACCCAAGGGGTTATTAAACTCGTTTATCTTTGCCAGTTAGGTGAAAAATATTTTTATTTCATATTTTTCTTATAACAAATGAAGTTGAGCATCTTTTCATGTATTCAAGAGCCATTTGTATCTTTATTTCTATCAATAGTCCTTGTCCTTTCTTATTTTCTAATTGATTTATAAATATACTGTAGTATATATTAAAGAATCCTTTGTGATAATATATTTATTATTTTTCTTACAATTTTGTTATGCTTTTATTTTTCACCTATGTCTTAAGAATAAAATTGGTTTTTTTCCTAACTAGTGGTTGAATGCCTTTCTCAGTGTTTTTTGATTATTTCCATTTTCTCTTCAGATATTGCTTCTTGAAATCCTTTGTTTTCTCTTAGATTATCTTCTGTTATCTAGAAGTTCTTTTTAAATTAGCAATAGTATCTCTTTGTACTGTTATATTACAAAAAGTTCACCCCCTTTGTCACTAGTCTTTTAAAATGTTATGGTATCTTTCTTATTTCGTAACAGCTTTATGAAGACGTAATTCACATACCATATCATGACCCATTTGAAGTATAGAATTTAATTGCTTTAGCATATTCTCAAGACTTGTGCAACCATCACTGCAACCATTTAAGAATATAGTCATCATCACAAAAAGAAACCCAGTACTCACTGTCTGTCACTCTTAGTCGTCCATTATCACCCAGTTCCAGGGAACCACTAATCTATTTTATGTATTCATTGATTTGCCTATTCTGGACATTTCATATAAATGGGGTATTATAATATGTGGTCATGTGTGACTGGCTTCTTTGACTTAGCATAATGTTTTCAGGATTCATCCATGTTGTAATATGCATCAGTACTTTATTCATTTTAATTGCTAAATAATATTCTGTTGCATGTATAGTCCAAATTTTGTTTATCCAATCATGATTTGATGGACATTTGGATGGTTTCCACCTTTTGGCTATTTTAGATAATACTGCTGTGAACACTGATGTACAAGTTTCTGTTTCGATTTTTTTTGTTTTTGTTGTCCTTAGAATATAGCTGGAAATGAATTGCTGGGTCAAAGGAGAACTTTATGTTCAGCCTTTTAAGGGAATGCCAGATTGTTTTCGAAAGCAGGTGCACCATTCCACATTCCCATCAGAAATGTATGAAAGTTCCAATTTGTTTACATCTTCAACAATACTTGTTATTCTTGGATTGTTATAACCATCTTAGTACGTATAAAATTTTAACTTATTGTGGGTTTTTGTTTTGTTTTGTTTTTTTTACCATCTTAACCATTTTTTTTAAATTGTGGTAAAAACGTGTCACATAAAATTTGCCATCTTAACCATTTTTAATGTATGGTTTGGTCGAGTTATGTATATTTGCATTGTTGTGAAACACATCTCCAGAACTTTTTCTTCTTGCAAAACTGAAACTCTATACCCATTAAACAGCTCCCTTCTTTCCCATCCCTCCCAGCACCATTCTACTTTGTCTCTGTGAATTTGACTACTTCAGATAACTCATTAAATGAAATTATACAATGAATGACTGCTTATTTCTCCTAACATAATGTCTTCAGGGTTCATCCATATTGTAATATGTGACAAGATCTCTTTCCTTTTTAGGGCTGAATAATATTCCATTGTATGTATTTACCATATTTTATTCATTCATTTGTCTGTCAGTGGACATTTGGCTTGCTTCCATCTCTTGGCTATTGTGACTAATGTTGCCATGAACGTGTGCATGCATCTCATAATGATTCTGCTATATATTTTTCTGATGGCTAATGATGTTGAACATCTTTTCATGAGCTTATTGGCCATCTGTATATCTTCCTTGGAGAAATACCTGTTCAGATCCTTGTCCTGTTTGTCAGTTGGGTTGTCTTTATATTATTAAAGTTTAGGAGTCTTTTTTATTATTACGGCTTTGTCAAATATATGTCTTATGCAGGGAGGTAAACTCTTAACTATATATTTTTTTCAAGTAGCCAATTATCTAGTACCATTTATTGAATAATCCATCTTTCTTATTTATTTATTTATTTATTTATTTATTTATTTATTTATTTGAGACAGGATCCCTCTGTCACCCAGGCTGGAGTGCAGTAGCATGATCTTAGATCACTGCAACCTCCGCCGCCCAGCTCAAGTAATCCTCCTGCCTCAGCCTCCTGAGTATCTGAGACCACAGGCGCGTGTTACAGCATCTGGCTAATTTGTGTGTGTGTGTGTGTGTGTGTGTGTGTGTGTGTGTGTGTGTAAAGATGGGGTTTCTCCTTGTTGCCCAGGCTGACCTCAAACTCCTGAGATCAAAAACAGTTGACTTGCCTCAGCCTCCCAAAGTGTTGGGATTATAGGCATGAACCACTGTGCCTGGCCTGACTAATCCATCTGTTTTCCTCCTTTGACAAGTATTTATTGAGCAAATATGTTGGGTGAGACCCTGAGAAAATAAGGATAAAATGACGCAGAGCAAACATCTGTGTACAAAGACAATAATAAATAACTATAGGTCAGCAAGATAATGGTTTAAATGAAGGCTTATGTGAATCATTTTGGAACAGTTGGTAAAGAAGTACCACTGTCTACCTAGACTTCAGGGAAAAAGATAATAGGAGAGTGAGAAGTTAGGGTTTTCGTGATAAAAGAGTGAGACAGTGTGCTGAGGTAGGAAATCTAAACATTGAAAACTGCTTGCAAGTGTAAAATATTTATTTCACTGTTTACTCAAGTTGTATTTAATACACATATTCTATAGTAAATGAACAGGAAATATGTCATGAAATATGTCATGCTTATTTCTTGGTGCGTTTTACATTTCATACTCTGTGTATTAATCAATTTAGACTGCTGTTAATATAAAAAAAAAGCCTGACTAGGTATGGTGGCTCATGCCTGTGATCCCGCTGAGGCAGGCGGATCACAAGGTCAAGAGATGGAGACCATCCTGGCCAACATGGTGAAACCCCCTCTTTACTAAATATACAAAAATCAGCTGGGCATGATGCCATGGTGCCTGTAGTCCCTGCTACTCAGGAAGCGGAGGCAGGAGGCTGAGGCAAGAAACTGTTCTTGTGTCAGTTTGCTGAGAATGATGGTTTCCAGATTCGTCCATGTCCCTACAAGGGACACAAACTCATTGTTTTTTATGGCTGCATAGTATTCCATGGTGCCACATTTTCCTTGTCCAGTCCATCATCTATGGGCATTTGGGTTGCTTCCAGGTCTTTGCTATTGTAAACAGTGCCACAATGAACATATATGTGCATGTGTCTATAATAGAAGGATTTATAATCCTTTGGATATATACCCAGTAATGGGATTGCTGGGTCAAGTGGTATTTCTATTTCTAGGTCCTTGAGGAATCACCACACTGTCCTCCGCAATGGTTGAACTAATTTACACTCCCACCAACATTGTCAAAGCATTCCTATTTCTTCACATCCTGTCTAGCATCTGTTGTCTCCAGATTTTTTAATGATCGTCATTCTGACTGGTGTGAGACGATATCTCATTGTGGTTTTGATTTGCATTTCTCTAATGACCAGTGATGACCATTTTTTCATACGTTTGTTGGCCTCATATATATCTTCTTTTGAAAAGTGTCTGTTCATGTCCTTCGCCCACTTTTGAATGGTTTTGTTTGTTATTTTCTTGTAAATCTATTTTAGTTTTTTGTAGATTCTGGATATTAGCCCTTTGTCAGATGGGTAGATTGCAATTTTTTTTTTTCCATTCTGTTGGTTGCCAGTTCACTCTAATGATTGTTTCTTTTGCTGTGCAGAAGCTCTGGAGTTTAATTAGGTCACATTTGTCTATTTTGGCTTTTGTTGCCAGTGCTTTTGATGTTTTAGTTGTGAAGTCCTTGCCTATGTCTGTGTCCTGAATGGTATTGCCTAGGTTTTCTTCTAGGGTTTTTATGGTGCTAGGTCTTATGTTTAAGTCTTTATCCATGTGGAGTTAAATTTAGTGTAAGGTGTCAGGAAGGGGTCCAGTTTCTGCTTTCTGTGCGTGGCTAGTCAGTTATCCCAACACCATTTATTAAACAGGGAATCCTTTCCCCATTGCTTGTTTTTGTCAGGTTTGTCAAAGATCAGATGGTTGTAGATGTGTGGCATTTCCTCTGAGGCCTCTGTTTTGGTACCAGTACCAGGCTGTTTTGATTACTGTAGCCTTGTAGTATAGTTTGAAGTCAGGTAGCTTGATGCCTCCAGCTTTGTTCTTTTTTCTTAGAATTGTCTTGGCTATGCAGGCTCTCTTTTGGTTCCATATGAAATTTAAGGTGGTTTTTTCTAATTCTGTGAAAAGAGTCATAGGTAGCTTGATGGGGATAGCATTGACTCTACAAATTACTTTGGGCAGTATGGCCATTTTTACAATTGTCTGCTTTCTTATCAAAGGGATCACTTCACCAAAAGTGGTAGAAATATGGTTATATTTCAGAACTCATGTTATTTAGATAAAGATTGTTTAGATATTTTAACTTCTTTTGCTGACTATAGAATAAATGTATCATTAAGTTATTTTTGTGTATTTATTGTAGAGTCATCAGTTGTTTTATAGTTATGCCTTCTATAATAGTTATCAAGGGTACCCAAAATCTTTAACCCAGAATTACATAAATGGAAAAAGTCTAGTTTGAGATAAAAAGTTCTGAATGTTTTATTTGTTGTTCTTAGTATACATCTTAGTTGGTTCTCATTTGGCACCCCTCTGTCAGAATCTGAGTCATCCTTAGAATTTAGTTAAGTAATTGGAAAATAGAACCAACAGCTTCTATTATAAGTATAGTATGATATAATCATAATTAATCTCACCTGTATAGTTCACAAAATGACATCTTGACAATTTAATAAAGGCTTTGAGGTATTGGTATAAAGTGAACTACAGAACTTTAATTTACTCAGATCTACAGAAATTGAATTGGTTTCTGCTTGTGATTATGAATCAATAGAGTATATTAATGGATCTTAGGAAGAAAATTAGAGCTCACTTTAAATATAAACTTATAATAGTAATAATTGCCTGTTCTTTATTTTTCCACAGTTCTTAGTGGTCTGTGTTCTAATGACTGTCCTCGTAAGATAACAGTAAGTAAACTTAACTCTGTTATAAATGTGTCTGAAAATTTGCTGCATAAGTAGACACACACAAAATAGTTCTTATATATTATAATCAAAATATTATTACTATTTGGCAGTGATTAAAGAATCCTTCATTATTCAAGAAAAGTCCTGAAAATAAAGTAACTTTCCTAAAAAATGTCTTACCAGAAGAGTCCCCTTTATGAAGCGTTTTCTGATATCTTTAGAAGAAAGACTACCCCTCCAATTATTTTAAGACATTTTAGCATTTATAATTTTTTATTATACTTGTTTAGATTAGATGCCTCTCCCCATGGGACTGTAACCCCTGAGGTCAAGAACCATAGCATCCTGTGTACCTGGTATAGGTCACAGAAGCAAGCATATAGTAGTCAGTTAATGACTTTTAATATTGACTTGTTGTCTAATATAATGTTTCAGTGAAATAACAAATGTGAAAATAATTAGGCTTAGTTTTTGGCAGAACCAATTCATGTAAACTATAATAAGAATATTGTATTATATTTGAAAGGCATGCAAGTGTTTGTGTATGTGTGTATAGGGAATTGTTTGGGGTCTTTGTAGTAATCCTTGTTTCATGAGAAATTAGCCCCTATTTAAAGATAAGGAAACTGTGACTCAGAGAAGTTAAATTATCGAAAGTCATGGAGCTATTAAGTAGTGGAACTGCAGTACAAACTAGGTGCTCTGATTATAATCTCATATTCTTACAGTGTCATTAAACATTACATTGATAATATTTTATGTATAGTTGGGAAACTTCCCATATTTAAGAAGTGTGGAAACAGACCCTGACATAGGGATATAATATAGACTCAAATTGGGGGCAACACCTCTGAAACAATGAAGAAAGCAGCAGTGGCAGAAGGAGAAGATGCATGGTGAGCTCTGGAGCTAGGATGATCCTTCAGATGTGGCCTGAATTGAGCCGGAACTCTTGCATCAGTCACACATCACATTTATATGAAGCAGCTCCCTTTGGCTATGAACAATCTCCAGCCAACACAGACCAGCTCAGGGAATAAGTATCCAGGTCCTGAAGAGAAGATCTGAATGAGGCATCACCACCGTCACAGCAGCATGCATGTGAATGTTTTGGTCCAACCCATATACTTTTATGCCCCTATAAAATTATGGATGGGATTCATCAGCCTAAAGATTAACTTGGTTATTCAGGTATTGTCTATGCACTTTGTAAAACATTCAGACCTATGTTCCTCCCTCTAACTAACCATATCTGCATTCTGTGGCTCTTTTCATTACATGGTCATGCAAAGAACTTTAAAAATTTGTGGTTGAAACCACTCATTTTACTTAGAAGTTCTAGATGAAAGTTTGATAGTAAGGGCTGTGTAGCCAAAGCAGGTGATACTTCTAAGATCCATAAGGCTTCCTGTCACCTTATCTTAAAATATTAATCCTCTTCTATCTTAGAGTGAACAGAATCATTTGGAAAGTGTAAGTCAAGTTCAACATGCAGAGCTGCCTTTACAGTGATTACCCTTACCACCCAGCACCTTTGGGCTTTTGTGCAGATAGTACATCTGCCTCCCATTCATTCATTTATGACTTTCTTTAAAATTAAGATGCTGTTGAGCTACCCTTCATATATATCATTTTCCTTCTCTGTGATATTTTACTGATATCATAGATCACAATTTTACTAGCATGGAAACAGATGCACAGTGTACTCATCCAGTATCACAAATGTCAAATGTATGCCCACTTGTGAAATTATTGACTTCTTGAAAAAGTGGTTCTTCTTCATATTCCTTTGACATCAGATCAAAGTAGAAAGTGTTATATTGAGTGAGCCCCAGAGTGAGACTGAGAGAGAAAATGTACATCCCATATAGTATTCTTTACCACTTGAGTTAATTCATTGAATAGCTCTTCTGCTGGTTATGTGTTCTCTCTGATGCAGGCAGACTATCAGGTGTATAGAAAGAGGAAACAGTTACTCAGCTCATGAACTGATCCCACCCATATTCCTTCATCTCCATTTTGAAAACTTCAGAGTGTTTCATTCATGTTTAGTTTTAGCTATTCACTCCCATGGCCATAACCTGGACCTTATGTACCAGAATGGTTTCACTTCTGAAACCCCAATTTAATTTATCCAACTCTGACCACAGCCTGTTTTCCAGCCCTCCCACTCTGTTACTCTGATTATACCTGTTCTGCCTTAAAACCATTAGTCTCTTGACCTGTATCAGCCCACCATTGTCTTTGCCTACCTCCTTATTTAGTTACCATACATCAACATTACTTCTGCTAGTCCCTTAACTCCTATAAAGCACTGAGTTTTCACTGTACCTGTCTGGGAAATTTTCTTTTTTTTTTTTCTTTGTGTGTGTGTGTGTGTGTGTGTGTGTGTGTGTGTGTGTGTAAGTGAGCTTTTATTTTATTCACCATAAAATATTTGCATCTCTTACTGCAAGAGGGACTCCTCAGGTTCTTACATAAGATAACAGTTAATTAATTAAGTTAACCATTATAGCCATCGAGGGCCTGAGAAACCACATCCTTTGCAACTGTCTCCTAAACCAAGTCCTGGGAGGCATCGTGAAGAACTCCATCCAACTTGAATGACCAGTCTGTCTGTTGGTTATTGACAACTCCTCTCCGAATGTCCTTTTTTAAGTGAATATCAATGGTTTTATTGTCATCTCCATATCTGATCATTTCATGAGCAAAGTCATCGGTTGGTTTGACACGGACAAATGTGTGAACTTTTTTCCTAGTACCCATTCTCTTTTTGTAGAGATGGTGTCTTACTATGTTGCCTAGGCTGGTCTTGAACTCCTATCCTCAAATGATCCTCCTGCAATGACGCTTACCAGGCAGCAACGCTCCCGGGACGCAAAGCTGCAACCGAAGCCACCTGCACTCCCCACGCGGGGCTGGCTGGCTGTGTACACGAGGCCATGGCAATAGGTCGCTTCCCCTGTCTGGGAAATTTTCAACCCTGGGTTAGTCCAGCTATCTCTTATTTCCTCCTATGCCTAGAATACTGGGCATTTCTGAAGAAAAACCTGTAACTCTGTGTATTGGCACTACCCCTGTGTATTAGTCTATTCTCACACTGCTATGAAGAACTACCCAAGACTGGGTAATTTATAAAGAAAAAAGGTTTAATTACTTGCAGTTCTGCCTGGCTGGGGAGGATTCAGGAAACTTTTACAATCATGGCAGAAGACACCTCTTCACAGAGCGGCAGGAGAAAGAATGAGTACCAGCAGGAGAAATGCCAGGTGCTTATAAAACCATCAGATCTCCTGAGAACTCACTCACTATCAGGAAAACACCATGGGGGAAACTGCTCCCACGTTTCGGTTACCCCCCACCAGGTCCCTCCTGTGACATGGGGATTATGGGAATTACAATTCAAGATGAGATTGGGTGGAGACACAGCCAAACCGTATCACCGTAATTCATGGCAACCTCAAATGAGCATTTTTTATTGTATCACAGTCTTATATGGAATCCCAGCCCTCTTTTCTTCTATTTCTTTTTTTTTCTGGCTTCTTTCAAGATTTTCTCTTTGTTTTTGATTTTTTGCAGTTAGAATACAATATGCTTGCGTATAGTTTTTTTTTTGTTTTGTTTTGTTTTTTTGGTATTTATCCTGCTTGGTGTTCTCTGAGCTTCCTGGTTCTGTGGCTTGAGGTCTGTAATGAATTTTGAAAATTGCTCAATCATCATTACGTCAGATACTCAATTTCCTTTCTCTCTTCTTCTTGTATTCCTACTAAATGTATTTACAACTTTGGCATCTTCAAGCTTAACTGATTCTTAGGTCATGTCTAGTCTACCAATGAGTCCATCAAGGCATTCTTCATTATTACAGTATTTTTTATTTCTGTTTCCTTTTGATTGTTAGTTTCCATCTCTCTGCTTACATTAACCATCTGTTCTTGCATGTTGTCTACTTTTTTCCGTTAGCACCCTTAGCATGTTAATCATAGTCATTTTAAGTCCCTGGTCTGATAATTCCAAAATGTCTTATATATGAGTCTTATTTTGATTCTTGCTTTGTCTCTTCAGGTGTTTTGTTTTGTTTTGTTTTGTCTTTTGCCTTTCAGCATGCCCTGTCATTTTTTGTGGAACGCTGGATACAATGTGTTTAGTGAAGGTAACTGAGGTGGATAGACCTTTACTGTGGAATTTTTAAGGTTTATCTGACTAGGAATCCGGCTGTATTTACTGTTTGCAGTAGTTGTTGTGTCAGAGGCAAGTATTTCCTCTAGTGTCCTTGCTTTTGTCTCCTCTGGGGTGTTGGTTTCCCAACAGACTCCTTCGTAAATGAAAGATGATGCTTGTAATGCTTTGAGCTGTAGTTCCCTGCTATACAGGAGCCCAGTTGATGAAGTTCTGGGATAGGAAAAGTGTTCTGTCATCCTGTCATTAGGGCTTTCTCTTTTAGTGAGTTGGTGTCCCTGGGCTATGATCTCCAGAAGTGCTTCTCAGCTTCTCTATCTTCTTAGGTGAGACAGGAAGATGAGAAGGAGCTGGAGTTGAATATTTCCCTTTTCCCAGGTCAGTTAGGTTTTTGTTAAACCCACGTCAATTAAGCTCTAGTAAAAGTTTTCTTTGAAGACAGGTTGTTAGAGAGAACAGAGAGCTGTGGACATATTTCAGAACAGTTACTTTCTCATGCTGCTGCTGAAAACATGAAGGCACTTTTCTCCAATCTTCACAGTGAGAATCTAGTAGAATTCCTGGAAGTAAAACTCACAAACGTGTAAGTGTGAGGGTTCCCCCTGTCCCAAACCCTTGGAGTTTTGAACACTCAAGCTAGACTACACTGAGCCTCCAACAGTTTTTCAGTTAAGTCTTCCTACCTGTATTGGCTCCATCTTTGTTTGATCTTCTGCTCTTGGGCTTCTGCTCCTTGTAAGCTGTGTCTCTCTTTCCACCTGTCTGTCTCTCCAGTTTGCAGAGTAGCAGTTTGTCCTGTGACCTTGGTTCTCTGAAAGATCTAAGAAAAGTTGTTGATTTTCTGTTTCTTTGCTTTTTTCTTGTTATGAGAGCTAGAGTGACAATGTTAAAGAACTTTACATGTCGAACTAGAAACTAGAAACTCTTCTTACATTTTTATTAGTTTTGCTTTAAGGTTTTTTTGTCCATTTTACTTCATGGCTTGTATCAGTGTATCTTCCTGTGTGTCATTTATTGCTCTTTATCTTGTAATTTTTTAACTTTTTAAAAATTTGTAAACATCTATAAAAGTATGAATTAGTATAATAAAACTCCTTGGCTGGGCATGGTGGTTTATGCCTGTAATTCCAGCACTTTGGGAGGCTTAAGCAGGGAGGTTCACTTGAGCCCAGGAGTTTGAGACCAGCCTGGGCAACATGGTGAAACCCCATCTCTACAAAAAATACAAAAATTGCCTGGGTGTGGTGGCGTGCACCTCTACCCCAGCTACTCGGAAGGTTGAGGTGGGAGAATCACCTGAGCCTGGGGAGGTTGAAGCTGCAATGAGCCATGATCATGCCAGTGCATTCCAGCCTAGGTAACAGAATGAAACTGTCCAAAAAAAAAAAAAAAAAAAAAAAAAAAAAAAAAAAAAACAAGAACAAATAAATACATAAAATTCGTGTGCCCATACCAACTTTGGCAATATCCATATATGCCCAATTTTATTTCACCCATACTGCCACCTACTATCCATCCCACCCCCTCCTCTATCTAGAGTATTTTAAGGCTAATCCATCACCTCTAAATACTTAAGTGTGTTGTAAATACACCTTTTACTTGTCATACCAGAAGTTCTCTTTCTTCATAAGAACTATGTAATACCCTTTCTACTCTCGCAATTTCCAACTGTCAGTAGTTAACCTTCCCTCCTACTTCAGAAAAGAAAATAATGCATAAAATGCAAATCTCTTCAGCTAGCTACAGTAACTTTGGAGAAGTTATTTTATTTCTGTTAAGCCTCATTCTCTATGTCTGGAAAACTAACCTGTATAAGCTTCCTATCGCTGCTATAACAAATTAATATAAACTTAGTGGCTCAACACAACACGGATGTATTCTTTTACAGTACTGGAGGTAGGAAGCCTGAACTATGTTTCACTGAGCTAAAATCAAGTTGTCAGCAAGCCTACATTCCTTTTTGGAGGCTTTGGGGAGAATCCATCCCCTTACCTTTTCCAGCTTCTTGAGGCTGCATATATGCTTCGGCTCATGGCCCTTTCCTCCATACCCCAAACCAGCAGTATTGCATCTTCAAATCACTGACACTAACCCATCCTGCCGCCTTCTTTCTCTCAGGGGGAGCCTTGTGATTACATTAGCCCCACCAGGATACTCCAAGATAATCTCCCCATTTTGAGATCTTTAATTACATCTGCCAAGTCCTTTTTGCAGTATATTCAGTAGGTTCCAGAAATTAGGACATGGAGATCTTTGGAGTACCCTTATTCAGCCTATCAAACTACCTTCTAAGGTTATTGTTAAAATATGAGGAATTAATATAGATAGATCATAATAGGCCCTGATACACAATAAACACTCAAAAAGTATAGCTGTTATTATTTGTCAATGTTATTATTTATACCCCCTCCTCTGTAACATCGCTGTATTGGTAGGGACAGTAAGTTACAAATATTTTGAGAAATACAGTGTTCCCTTTGTCTTTCAGGTAAGACTAAAGGTATACTAGACTTCTTGACTTTTTTTCTTACCGTGTAAATCTTTTTAAACATCACAAGTTTATGAAATATAGATATGGTAAATATCAGTATTATTAGTGAGTGCTACCATAAATATCTGGTTAATCAAAAGAGTATGTTCCTGTTTTCTGATTATTTTTTCTTTAAATATCCAACTCATTTTTGAAATCTTTTATTCTCAGTATAAGGTATACTCTGACATTTCACTATGTCAGTGGGGATAATGGCTTTTTTCTCTGTGACTTGGTAATTCTTTTCACCAAAGTCTGATGACTTTTTCCACTTTGTAGATTATGAATCTAGAAACAGGCAGATAAGTACTTTTCCCCTTGAAGAGCAGACAGGTTTAAAAGTAGTCTTTGGGCCGAACATGGTTGCTCACACCTGCAATCCCAGCACTTTGGGAGGCCGAGGAGGGCAGATCACAAGGTCAGGAGTTCAAGACCAGCCTGGCCAACACGGTGAAACCCCATCTCTACTAAAAATACAAAAATTAGCGGGGCATGGTGGCACATGCCCATAATCCCAGCTACTCAGGAGGGTGAGGCAGGAGAATGGCTTGAACTTGGACCCAGGAGGCGGAAGTTGCAGTAAGCTGAGATCCCTCCGCTGCATTCCAGCCTGGGCTACAAAGCAAGACTCCCTTTCCAAAACAAAAAAGTAGTCTTTACCTCCCCCATACACAAAAAGAGTCTGCTCACATTCCTTTGAAAGGGCTCCATGGGGGCAGAAACAGTATCTTTTTTTCTTGCAAGTATGTATCAGAACCTAGCAGAGGGCCTAGTGCTTAATAATTTGTCAGCTGACCTCTGCAGCAGCACTAAACATAATCCCTTCCTCCACACCCATCCTCATTTCTTTTTCTCTTGACTGAAAATCGGTGCCAGCTGTGCTGTGGGTCACACCTACCTCTTCTCAAGGAACCTTATTAGTCTTGTACCACTGTTTATTTGGCCTATGTATCCAGCCTCCATTTGTCTGCTGGTTTCTTTCCCTTAGCAATTAAGTATGCCCAAGTCTCTTATCTATACATGTATACGTATGTACCTTCTGAAACCCACATCCCCTCCTGCTACTACCCATCTCTGTTTTCTTTTCTCAGCCAAACTCCTTGAGTCTTCTGCATTTGGATCTCTGGAATTCCTCACTTCAGTATCCTTCATGCTGCTGCAGCTGCATGTGATACTCCTGACACTTCTGGGAACACTCCCATTTCTCGGCTGCCTTCAGGCTCTTTCTTTCCAGCTCTCCTCCTACCTGTGTGGTCATTCTTCCAGGTTCCTTTATGAATAAACTTCTCTTCTGCCTGTCTTTTAAATGTTGGTGATTTTCAGGTTCCATCCTAGCTTCTCTTCTCACTATGTATACAATAGTCCCCTCTTATCCACAGAGATGCATTCCAAGACCCCTGGTGGATGCCTGCAACCTCGGATAGTACCAAACCTTATGCACCTTGTTTTTCCTACAAGTACATACCTATGATAAAGCTTAATTCAGAAATTAGGCAAGTAAAAGATTAACAATAACTGATAATAAAATAGAACAATTATAACAGTATACTGTAATAAAGGTTATGTGTGTATATTGCACAATGAGTAACTGAAACCACAGAAAGTGAAACTGCACATGAGCAGGGACTACTGTAAACTCTCTTAAGTGATCTCAGCCACTCTCCTGAACATGAGACTTTATATCTGAGTGCCTTCTTAGGAAGGACCTCTAAAACTGAAATCTTCCCCATACCTCAAAATCCAGTCCTCTTCCCATGTTCCCTAGCTCAGTTACTTTTTCCTTTCCCTTGTCCCCCAGTTTACTAGATTATCATTCTTTCCCCACAAATGTCCCTTCTGTCTGTCCTAATACTTTATTTCAGGCTTTTTTTTTTTTTAACCTGAGTACTGCAGTTATCTAAGCTGTCCTTAAAAAACCTGCTACTACAGTGATCTTTCTAAAACACAAACCTTCAGTGGCTCCCCTTTGCCCTTTAGAGGTAACCTAAATCTAGCTTCCTGAGATAGAGCCCAGGTTTACCCCTTCAGCCTTATCTGTTACAGTTTTTCCTTACACCCTCCCGCAACTCTATAATCAGTTCCCTAAATCACTATGTTCTGTCACCTCTGTAACCTCCTACTCCCATATCTGCCTCTATACCAAAGTCTCCTCTTGTTCACCTTCTCCTAGTTTGCTCTGTGTGACCTTCAGGTTGGCTCTCAGACAATATTTCCTCCAAGAAAGCATTCCCTGGCTCCCCTTTGACATGGAATTGGATCCACTTTCTGTTGTTTCTTAGCTCCCTATGCCTAGTCCTGCTACTATTGTTTTCTCTAGAATTCGGTTTGCTTTTTAATGAGCCTTCATTGGTAAATTTTCCATGCCATCTCTCACCACAATAGCATATTCACTGTTAAGTATGAACACTTGCAAAATAAATTACAAGCTGTTTACAAGAGAAATGCGTTCTGAAAAAGCTCTGATACAAAGGAAAAACATTCCCCATTAATGCTTACAGAAATACCTCCTAAGAAAGGGTCTCGGGCTTTTACTTGTTCTATTTAGGAACATTCTGACAAAGTACAGGCCAAGTACATTTATCTTTGGGTCAGATGCCATGGCTCACACCTGTAATCCCAGCACGTTGGGAGGCTGAGGCAGAAGACTGCTTGAGCCCAGGAGTTTGAGACTAATCTGACTAGCCTGGGCAACATAATGAGATCCTGTCTCTACAGAATTAAAATGTTTTACATTAGCTGCATGTGGTGGCACACGCCTGTAATTGCAGCTACTCAGCAGGCTGAGGTGGGAGAATTGCCTGAGCACAGATCAAGGCTGCAGTGAGCTGTGATCGCGCCACTGGGCTCTAGCCTGGGCAACAGAGTGAGACCTTGTTTCAAAAACAAAACAGGCCGGGCGTGGTGGCTCAAGCCTGTAATCCCAGCACTTTGGGAGGCCAAGGTGGGTGGATCACGAGGTCAAGAGATCGAGACCATCTTGGTCAACATGGTGAAACCCCATCTCTACTAAAAATACAAAAAATTAGCTGGGCGTGGTGGCGCGTGCCTGTAATCCCAGCTACTCAGGAGGCTGAGGCAGGAGAATTGCCTGAACCCAGGAGGCGGAGGTTGCGGTGAGCCAAGATCGCGCCATTGCACTCCAGCCTGGGTAACAAGAGCTAAACTCTGTCTCAAAAAAAAAAATGTCTTCACTTTGGCGAAGTGAAGGATCTGACTCAGTTTTACCATGCTTTAAAGTATAGCAGGCATTACTTCAACCACTGTTGATTATAACAGACTTACTTATTTGACATTCCTTAAAATATTATTCACTCCTTAATTCTATTTGCCTTTCTTTTCTCACACCTGCCAGTGATAATATCATGCTTCCTGTACCAAAGATTTTTAAAAATGATGATATGGGTATTTTCTGCATTTAATATGCTGTTTTACAGTTCTGTATTTACTTTGGTCAGAGGGAAAATGCCATGCAGTTTTCATAGGAAAATAACCAAAATTAAAGGAATAGTGTTTTATTTAATGTCTTAAAGAAATTAGTAAAAAACAATATAAAAAATTCACTATTAAACTAAATTGGGCAGTTCAGCTAGTGTTAACAAAGACAGGAACAAATGCCATTGAGTGTTCACTTAAAACAGGATTTTAAAAAATTATCTTTGAGAAAAATTAAGTTCATTCTATAAGCCAGCTATTTTTCTGATATTTTATAATCATGAATTTATATCATATAATACCTAATTATTGATTATACCTAATACAATATGTTTTATGTGTTTTTTCATTTTTATTTCATCATCCAGAGCCAATGATTTAGCATATTATTAGCACTCCATAAGGTAACCAAGTAATTGACACTAACATAGAAACCACCAAGATTTGGCCAGGCTGCTAAAAAAGTCTCTAGAGAAAATAGAAGTATTCCAGCCCCAATTTTATGTGTCAGTAGCCATACAAGGGATCAGGTTAGTTAGAAAGTATCTGCATAATACAACACCTAAACTGCATTACATCAATGTGACACACGCTAGAACGAGAAAAACGGAGCCAATGATAGTCCTTTTTTACTGATGGTATGAAAAATTGAAACTTCACTAATGTGTCTAAATTTAACTTCCCTGAATTCTTTCGAACAAGTATCAGATGTGACATTTAAAAGGAAGCCCTAATATAACCCAAGTATGTTAAAGGTATAAAAAATACAGCAATACTCCTTGTTCCTTTATTTTATAGAAGAAACACAAAGTAAAAAGTACTTCAAATCTCTTGACATTTTCTATGAGCATGACTATTTATAGTAAGTTTTGTACTAAACATTCATATGGAGGTAAAAGGCACTATTTTAAAAGAAAAAATGAAGTTGAATGCTATGACATAAGGGATAAGAAACCAAAAGACTTCTAGGCCCAGCTCTCAGTTGTATCATTTCAGTTGGGTAAGGAAATCGGGAATTGAATTGTTCATTATATAGATGGTATAAAAGAGCAATTCTCACACTTCTTGGTCGATGGAACCCAAAGAGCTTTTCTTTATGGGAGATATATCTACTGACATTATTTGAAATTAAAACTGAAATAATTTTAAATGATATTAATTTTGTTCGTTTGTTTGTTTTTTGAAATGGAGTCTCACTCTGTTGCCCAGGCTGTAGTGGAGTGGTGCAATCTTGGCTCACTGCAACCTCCGCCCCCAAGGTTCAAGTGATTCTCCCGCCTCAGCCTTCTAAATAGCTGGGATTACAGGTGCCTGCCACTACACCCTGCTAATTTTTGTATTTTTTTTAGTAGAGACAGGGTTTCACCATCTTGGCCAGGCTGGTCTTGAACTTCTGACCTTGTGATCCACCCGCCTTCACCTCTCAAAGTGCTGGGATTACAGGGGTGAACCACCACACCTGCATGATATTAATTTCTTTTTAAAAGATAACCCAATATCTTAACATAACCTATTTTATTTAAAAAAATTTTTTTTTATTTAAATATTAGGGAAAAGAGGGATATTGCTTTATGTTATTACAAATCTCTTTAATGCTTAGCATAATAGAAGATAGTAGCATATTCTCTTATCTCCTTTTACATTCAGACTTTTGTGATATGTTGCCTTGGTTGAAATAGATGAAAAAAATTCAGCTTCACGTAACTATGTAATAGAAGAGGGAGTGTTTTAATATCCTGTTCAGATAATTGATATATACCAAAAAGTCATCAAGTGACAGTGTCTTAAGGTTCATTGCAATGTGGATTTTGTGACTTTATCGATGAGTTTTTCCTACTTTGTTATGGTATGCATGGTATTTATTTATTAAAACGTTGTTTAATTTCCACATATTTTCTTCTGTTGTTGATTTCTAATTCTGTTGCAATCAGAGAATATCATTTGTACAATTTCAATACTTTTATATTGACTAAAGCTTGTTTTATGGTCTAGCATACCATAGGGAACATAAAGCTTGTTTTATGTTCTCCAGGTCCCTCCTGCAGAACATTCCACATGTATTTGAGAAGAATATGTACTCTACTAGAGTTGGATGCAGTGTTCTCTACAAGTCTTTTAGGTCTAGTTGGTTTACAGTGTTGTTCACATCTTCTCTTTTCCTGCTGATCTTCTATCTAGTTCTTCTATCCATTATTAAAATTGGCATACTGAAGTTTTTAAGTATTGTTGAATTATCTGTTTCTCCCTCAAATTCTTAATGTACTTTGGCGCTCTGTTGGTTAGGTGCAATAATGCTTATAATTATTATGTCTTCTTGATGGATTGGGCCTTTTATAATTATACAATGTCCTTTTTTGTGTCTAAAAACAGTTTGTGTTAAAGTGTATTTTGTCTGATATCTGTATAGCCATTCCAGTTCTCATTTGGTTTCTTTTCCCATGGTATACCTTTCCATGCTTTTACTTTCAGCCTATCTGTTGTCTATGAATTTAATGTGTGTCTTTTGTAGATGGCACATAGTTGGTTATATTGTTCTGTCCAGTTGGTTAATCTTTGCCTTTTTGATAGGAGCATTTAACTCATTTATAGATAATGAAATTAGTGATAAAACAGATGATGCCTGTCATTGTTATATTTGCAATATGTCATGTTTTCTTGGTTGCTCAATTCCACCATTACTGCATCCTTTAATGTTTTCTGTTGTCTAGGATATCATTTTAATTCTTTTGTTGTTTTTTCACTCTATTTTGATTTATTTATTTTGAGATGGAGTCTCAATTCTGCTGCCCAGGCTGGAGTGCAGTGGCATGATATGGGCTTACTGCAACCTCTACCTCCTGGGCTCAAGGGATTCTCCTGCTTCAGCCTCCCAAGTAGCTGGAACTACAGATGTGCACCACCACACCCAGCTAATTTTTGTATTTTTGACAGAGATGGGGTTTTGCCATGTTGGCCAGGCTGGTCTTGAACTCCTGAACTCAGGTGATCCTCCTACCTCAACCTCCCAAAGTGCTGGGATTGCAGGCGTGAGCCACCCCACCCAGACTTACTCTATTTTTAAAAAGTTATTTTGTTAGTAGTTTCTCTCAGGATTACAATTAACATCTTAATTTAGAAACAATCTAGTTCATATTCATTCCAACTTAATTTCAGTAGCTTATAAAAACTTTGCTCTAACATATCTCAGTTTATTCACTCCTCAGTTTGTACTATTATTGTCCTACAAATTACATCTTCAAGCAATATGAGACCAATAAGATGGTTTTATAATTATTGTTTCAAACAAGTCTTTTATATCAGGTAGGAAAAAAGAGCTACAAACAAAAATGTATTTATACCTACAGTTTCCTTACAGTACCTTTTTTTTTCCAACTGCATCTTTACAGAATACTTACAGTTACCCTTACTAGTACTCTTTATTTGTGTGGATTCAGTTTACTATCTAGTGTTCTTTCAGATCAGCTAGAATTCCCTTTAATATTTCCTACAAGTCAGGTGTGCTAATAACAATTTCTTTCTGGTTTTATCTGGCTATATGTTAATTTCTGCTTCATTTTCGAAGGATATTTTTGCTGGATTTTAAGACTTCTTGGCTGACAGTCTTTTTCTTTTAACACTTTGAATTTATCAGCCTACTGCCTTCTAACCTCCTGGGTTTCTGATGAGAATTGAGCTGTTAATCCTACTGAGAATTCCTTGTCCATGATGAATTGCTTGTCTCCTGCTGTTTTCAGCTTTCACTCTTTGGCTTTCAAAATGTTAACTATGATACGATAGGTAGGATTTGACTTTGACGTATCATGGTGTGGAGCTCTTTGAGTTTACCCTACTTGCTACTCATTGACATTTGGGGTGTACAGTTAATGTTGTTCATTAAATTTAGGTAGTTTCAGCTGTTACTGTGATGTTCCCATCCCTGTGTCCGTGTGTTCTCATTGTTCAATACCCACTTATGAGTGAGAACATGCAGTGTTTGGTTTTCTATTCTTGTGTCAGTCTGCTCAGAATGATGGTTTCCAGATTCATCCATGTCCCTACAAAGGACATGAACTCATTCTTTTTTATGGCTGCATAGTATTCCGGGGTGTATATGTGCCACATTTTCTTTGTCCTCTATCATCAGTGGGCACTTGGGTTGCTTCCAGGTCTTTGCTATTGTGAACAGTGCCACAGTGAACATACGTGTGCATGTGTCTTTATAATAGAATTATTTATAATCCTTTGGGTATATACCCAGTAATGGGGTTGCTGGGTCAAGTGGTATTTCTATTTCTAGGTCCTTGAGGAATCACCACACTGTCCTCCGCAATGGTTGAACTAATTTACACTCCCACCAACATTGTCAAAGCATTCCTATTTCTTCACATCCTGTCTAGCATCTGTTGTCTCCAGATTTTTTAATGATCGTCATTCTGACTGGTGTGAGACGATATCTCATTGTGGTTTTGATTTACATTTCTCTAATGACCAGTGATGATGAGCATTTTTTCATATGTTTGTTGGCCTCATCAATGTCTTCTTTTGAAAAGTGTCTGTTCATTATTTTTCATTTAAGAAAAATCTGATGGATTGACAGTGCCTCAGTTATATTGGTGAGGTCTATCTCTAACTTGTTTCCATTTTTGGATCATTCCTCAAACCTTGAATAAAATGATATACTCCTTCTCTTTAGAAATCAAGGTTAATAAAATAGAACATAAAGAAACTTGATTGCAATGGACGTCCTAAGAAAAGATGACAAAATGTTTAAGAAATTCTTTTGAATATTTTTCACAGCATCAAAATCCTACTGATCTTCCCAGTAAAGTACAGAAAAGTTAAAATGACATTTAGATAGGCTACTGATGCTCTAAAAATGATTTTTCTCCAGGATGATAAGCAGTAATATAATTTTATCAATATCACAATTGCCTGATACATTAAGATCTTTAGAAGTCCATATGCTTCCAATGGCTATGAGAAAATAGGTTGCTATAAGCATGGAATTACTCATGAGACATTACTGATTTATCAAATGATTCATGAAGAAATCACACAAATATGCAAAATAAACTTATTAAGAAATATTTTTATGTGTTAAGATTAATATTATGCTTTGTACTACACACTACTTTCATGAGAGAATTAGTGAACTGTTATATCTACATTTTTTTTTTTTTAAAGATGGAATCTCGCTCTGTCACCCAGGCTGGGGTGCAGTGATGCAATCTTGGCTCTCTGCAACCTCCGCCTCCTGGGCTCCTGCCTCAGCCTCCAGAATAGCTGGAACTACAGGTGCATGACACCACACCCGGCTAATTTTTTGCGTTTATAGTAGAGATGGGGTTTCACTGTGTTAGCCAGGATGGTGTTGATCTCCTGAACTTATGATCTGCCCACCTCAGCCACCCAAAGTGCTGGGATTACAGGTGTGAGCCACCAGCCAATATCTACATTCTTATTTTGCAGATTGGCAAGGAAAAGCAGTGTTCTCTCTCTCACCTGTATTCAGTTAAAAAAATCAGGTCATAGTGTATCTGATACGAGTCCTAAAGCTGAAGCTCACCTATCATCATGGGCCAGTCATTCTGATATTTGAACACAGGGTCTAGAAATCCTGATTCAGTTCCTCTATATAGTTATTCTTAAAGCATGTTCAATGGGGAGAAATGACAGATATAGGTGATGGAGGAATGGAGGCCGCAAACCACCTTGCCATGTATGTACCTATGCAACAGTCCTGCATGATCTGCACATGTACCCCAGAACCTAAAGTACAAGAAAAAATAATAATATATTCCTTAAATGTGCAGGAGTTTAAATGTGATAGAACTAATCATCAGTATTTTTTATTCTATTGTAATTATTATAGATGGATTTTACTCGTGTTGATATTTTAGTGGGAAAATGCAAGCCATATTCAATCCCTCGCTGAAGGGAAAAAGCAATGCTATATTCAACAGAATATCTGATTTTAGAAATACCTAGTTAAAATAATGAACTATATAAATGCAACTATTAAATCATTTAAAGTCTTGAGAATGTTCTACTAATCAGGTTTTCTTTTTGTTTGTTTATTATTAACACTAACATCCTAAGAAACGACAGGTTTTATTTTGATGTGCTATCTTTATGAAAGGGGTCTCTAGGAAACTGTCATCTGTGTAAGAATTTTTTGCTTTGAAAGAGGTTTGCCTGAAACTTCAAATAATCCCTTACTTTCAAAGCCTTAACTAATTTTGTTTCTATTGCAGCCCTTTGGAGTGAATCAACCTGGACCTTATATCATGTATACAACTGTAGATGCAAATGGATATCTGAAAAATGGATCAGGTAAGACCAGATACAATGTCCATACTGTATAAAAGCTTCCTCAGTCAATATATTGGCAAGGTAAACTGGTGGAAGAAACTGTTTTCATACTATTTAATAAAATCTTCATTTTTATTATGCTTAGTCTTTCCCTAGACTTACATTGGTAAATTATAAAAGGTTCTCATGACAAAAAAAATGTTAAGCTTCAATTCTTCATATCTCCTATTATGATGGAGCCAAATCATTATCCTTATTTTTTAGTTGAAGTACCAGAGACACTGGGTGAAATTACTTGTGTTGTCTTGGTCAGAGAGTGAAGTAGCAAATTAGGTAATTAAGTTCATCTTAGAGGAAGTAAAAATTAAAAATCCAATTATACTATATTATAAACTACTCCTAGTTTTTTTATATGTAGAATAGACGCTGGAATTTATAGAGAGGTTTTTTTGATATATTATTATAAAGAAAAAAACGTAGTTACACATTTAAATAAGTAATAAAGGAAATTGCAATAAAGATAAAAAGAAATAAGATTGAGCAGAGGATGTCTGCTTTTAACAGATGGCTGACTGACTGAGGTTAGATCCAAATTACAGTAAATACACTGATAGTTTCAGTTATCTAAATAAGAAAAGGAATCTTAATATGCTTCTTTTAGATGCCTAGAGTTTTGGTTATGAAGAAGTATAAGCAGAGTTGCTGTCACTCCTCTACCTTTTTGGCCAAAAAAAAAAAAAATTAAGAACCCATTATATGACCATTGCCATGTTATGTAATGGCCTTACCTAAATCAAATATACCAGAATGAGTTTACCTTTTTAGCTAGTTGCACACATTTAAGAATCTCAAATGCACTGCTGCTTCAGCACAGAAACATTCCGTAAAACAAAATTTTTTTTAAAAGATTCAAGGAGAAATTGACAAACACAACTATACTTTAATATACCACCATCAGTCACAGCAGTTCAAGATAAATAAGGATATAGATAATTTGAACAAATTACTTCTTTATGTTTTTAATTCATGTACATATTAAACCTTTACCAAAAAAGTTCTGGGAATCGCTGGTTTTATCAGTGAATTCTTTTAGACTTTTAAGATGCAGATGATTTCAGTGCTAGGTAAGATGTTCCGGAATACAGGACAACAACATGAAGTTACTTATGCGTTTCATGAACCTAGTATAACTCAGGCAGAGGTAGCATACTCAATACCAAAAACTTAAGTTCACTGGTGGGATATCACTAAAAATCCTATCTAAAAGCTAACAAATGTATCTGTATTTTTAAAGAATTGCTTACTTAACATAATCAAGTAGATGATTAAGGAATGCACTGATGGTTTAAAATGGGAAAATCTCTTGTTATAGCAATACATCAATATTTAAAATACTTTTTCTTTTTTTTTTTCATGTAATGATACATTGTATACATCTTTCCATGTCTGTTTATACAGATACTACTGATTTATTTGGGGCTATTTTACATAGATGCAATAACTACTCTAGCCAATCCTCTATTTGTTTTACTAGAAAACAACAATACAACAGTAAACATCTATTTGCATATATTTTTGTGCAGTTAAATGAATAATTCAGGCCAGGTGCTCACACCTGTAATCCCACAACTTTGGGAGGCCAAGGCAGGTGGTTCTTGAGGTCAGGAGTCCAAGACCAGCCTGGCCAACATGACGAAGCCCCGTTTCTACTAAAAATACAAAAGCTGGGCGTGGTGGCGGGCACCTGTAATTCCAGCTACTCAGGAGGCTGAGGCACGAGAATGGCATGGACCTGGAGGTTGAACTGATTTGACATCATGCCACTGCACTCTTGGTGACAGAGTGAGACTCTGTCTCAAAAAAAAAAAAAAAAAAAAAAAAAAAAAAAAAAAAAAAAAAGTAGTAAAGTGTAATTCTCACTTTATAGAAAACTATCTGGAAGGATATACATTAAATCAACATTTATCTTGAGGAACACAATTTCAGGAGATTCACTTTCTACTCTGTACATTTCTGTAACTGTTGACTAGTTTTCAGTTCTTTTTAATTTTTTAAAAAAGATAAAGTTGGGCCCGGCACAACTGCTCACACCTGTAATCCCAGCACTTTGGGAGGGTGAGGTGGGTGGATCACCTGAGGTCAGGAGTTTGAGATCAGCCTGGCCAAAATGGTGAAACCTCGTCTCTATTTAAAATATTTTTAAAAATCAGCTGGGTGTGGTGGTACATGCCTGTAGTCCCAGCTACTCAGGAGGCTGAGGCAGGAGACTCATCTGAACCCAAGAGGCAGAGGTTGCAGTGAGCTGAGATCACGCCATTGCACTCCAGTCTGGTGACAAGAGCAAAACTGCATCTCAAAAAAAAAAAAAAAAAAATGTGATTGTTGATTCATTCAACAAAATTTTCACTGAACTTATACTGCAAACTAGGCATTGGCACCTAGTATTGAATTCCATTCAGTAATATTCACTACCCATTACTATATTTTTAAGGGAATGGAACAGTATTAACTTAGCATGATTTTGAAAAAAATCTACCCCAAAACAGTAGTGGAACATTGGAATTATCTAATGTTACTATAATCTAATAATTTATCTAATCTTACTGTATCTAACATTTACCTGTCTCTAGGTTGGAGTAGAAATTGGGAAGGAATTTATAGGCATAAAAGGAAATGAAAAAATATTAAGGTAAAAATAAATGCTTTTGAGTGCATAAATCAAATGAATGCACAAGTTTTTATGGAAGAATACCATAAACAAAAATAAACAGTACTCACAAACTTGAAAAAAATCTAAATGCCTATAAATAGATAAATAATAAATTATCCCATTTCATAATATTCTCCAGCCTACAAAATATTTTAAAATAACTTTTGATGTTTATAATAGTTGGAGGAAGACATATCTGCATGTAAAATCCAAATTGTATGTGTGTTATTTTAAGAGTGTGTGTGTATAGGAAAAATATAGAAAGAAAACAACATATAAAATGTTACCACAATTATCTTTTAGTCTTGAGAATGCAAATTGTATGTGTGTGATTTTTAAGTGTGTCTGTGTGTAAGACAAATACATAAACCAAATAACCTATGTTGCTGTGATTATCTGTTGGTTTTGGGATTTTTTATATTTGTTTACATTTTTGTTTACTAAATATATATTGCTTTTTAATTTAAGGAAAAGCTTTTAAAAATATTCAAACACATGCTATATTTCCTGCATTAAAATATATTCTAAGCAATGATGTAGCACTTAATTTGATTCACTAAGGGAATACCACCATGAAACCCTGCCCCAAATGTTAAAGGATGAAAATTTTCAGTTTAAATGTTAAGCACGTTTAACTCCAAGGAAACATTACTTGGTTAAACCATACCTTCCATCCCATCCTACGCCATCAGCACAAAATGTCCCACTGTAGGAAGAAGATGACTACATTTATGTATTTCAGAAACTGCAGCCTTGGTTTTATCAAAGAGCAGCTGGGAGTCTCTCACTACCTATTGACGGGTCATGAAATTAATGTAGTGGCCTTTAGGGTGTTTAACTTAATAGAATAAAAGAGAACAATAGAAATATATTGATCAGAGTACATCACAAATAGTAAAGTATTGTTTCATCAAATTTTTACTTTAGGGGTGTGTGTGTGTGTGTGTGTGTGTGTTCATGCTGGGTAATAAGATATGATGTAGTTTTTATTGTGGGTTATGGTCAGAAAAGTTTGAAAACCACTGCCAGAGAGAGATAACAACAACAGCATATGTCAGTATTAGTGAGTAAAGGCCTGGCCTAACTGTCATATTGCTTACAGATAAATTATCATTCTTACCCATTACTGTGCAGTCTTACACCTCTTAGCAAAGCTTGAACAGCAAACATTATTATAGAGTTACAGAGGCGTCATTAATTTTCTAAACAATAGTTTCTGTAACAGATTTTAAAAATAAAAATAAAGTATATTTATTATGAACTTTTTAGGAGGTTAAACTCCTATGGTTTTGAATCTAGGGTTTTTTTTACTACACCTGTGAATTAGCCAGATATCTGCAATGGGCATCCAAATTCCCTACAAAGTATTTGTTAAGAACTTAGCAGAATGGCGCCGGGCATGGTGGCTCAAGCCTGTAATCCCAGCACTTTGGGAGGCTGAGGCGGGTGGATCACAAGGTCAAGAGATCAAGACCATCCTGGTCAACATAGTGAAACCCCGTCTCTACTAAAAATACAAAAAATTAGCTGGGCATGGTGGCGCGTGCCTGTAATCCCAGCTACTCAGGAGGCTGAAGCAGGAGAATTGCCTGAGCCCAGGAGGCAGAGGTTGCGGTGAGCCGAGATCGCGCCATTGCACTCCAGCCTGGGTAACAAGAGCGAAACTCCGTCTCAAAAAAAAAAAAAAAAAAAAAAAGAACTTAGCAGAATGGAGTACATTGGCAAAATATTGTAGACTAGTGAGTTGCTGGTCATTTATGAATAATAACATTGTTAGACCAAGAATTGCTTTTCCCATAAAGTACTTATTTGGCCCTACTGTTTAAACCCAGAGCGAAAACATTTTCCTTTTTCCTCTGTGGCAACTATTTGTTAATATATCTGAGAAAAACATAAATAACCTTTGCCTTCTGTGTACCCTTACTCTATGCAAGAAGTGATGTTAAGCAATCACATGCTGTGATGTAGGGGAAAAATGTCTTCTATGATACACACACATTCAACACAGAACACAGCTGTGACCAGATGTATACGGTTTTACCCACAACAACCTGTTCTCCAACACAAGCTAGGTATCTCATAACTTAATTCAATTCTGACACTATCTGGAGGCAGACTCATATCCCACAGTTAAGTACTCAGTCTCAAGATTTTCCCCACTTTGGATGCCAATCACAAGTCTAGGCATCCAGTATTTCTGATGGAGGGTCTATGAATTGGCATTTGCTGGAATGGCTCACAGAACTCAGGGAAACACTTACTTACATGTACTGGCATATTATAAGGAATATTCTAAAGGATACAGATGAACAGCCATATTAAGAGATACAGGGATAAAATTTGGAAGGGTCCTGAGCAGAAGTCCTGTGAAACTTGAGGTGCACTACACTCCCAGCACATGGATGTGTTCAGTAGCCCTGAAGTGCTCCAAACCCTATCTTTCTGGGATTTATAGAGGTGTCATTGTGGAGGCATTGTTGATTAAATTGCTGGCCATTAGTAATCAGCTCAGCCTTCAGCCCTTCTCCCCTCCCTTGTCACAGCAATTCAAATTGCGTATCAAACAACAGAGCTGCAAAATGTATGAAGCAAAAATTGAACTGAAAGAAGAATAGACAAATCTACATCTATAATTGGAGACCTCAGTGTCTCTCTCTTAAGGTTTGGCAAAACAGTTAGAAAATCAGCAAGGATATAGAACTCAACAATATCATCAGCCAACAGGATCTAGTAGACATTTATAGGATAACATGCCCAACAACAGCAATACATACTGTTCAAATACCCATGGAACATACACTAAAATTGACTGTGTTCTGAGCTATAATTTTTTTTAACTTAAAAACCTCAAAAAATATGAACAAGTGAAACCATATAGAGTATACTCCCACCACAATGAAATTAAAATAGAAATCAACAACAGAAAGATAGTAAAATCTCTAAACACTTGAAACTGAAATATCATATTTCTAAATAATCCAGGGGTCAAAGAGAAATTTTCAAGGGAAATTTTTAAAATACATTGAGCTGAATTAAAAGAAAACTACAATGTATCAAAAACTAGGGGTCACAGCCAAAGCAGTGCTGAGAGGAATACTATAACAAGGCATGTGTATAATAGAAAAGAGTAAGTCTGAAATTAATAATGTAAGTTCAACAACAATGTAAGCCCACCTCAACAACCTATAAATAGAAAAGCAAACCTAAAGTAAACAAAAGGAAGGAAATAATTAAAAGCAGAAGTTATTGAAATTTAAAACAGAAAAACAAAAGATAAAATCAGTTAAACAGGAAATAAATAAAATTGACAAATCTGTAGTAGTACTGACAAAGACAAAAAAAGAAGAGTTATAAATTGCCAGCATCAGGAATGAATCAGATGAATCACTGTGGACCCTGAAGATATCAAAAGGATAATGAGGGAATAATATGCACATATGCACATATATTGGATGTCTTAGAAGAAATACACAGTTGCTCAAAAAAACAAAATGTCACAAATTATCCAGTATGAAATATGTCATTTGAATAATCTTAAAATTACTAAGGAAATTGGATTCACCATTTCAAAACTTTCAAAAAAGGCCCAAGTGGTAAGAATTATACCACACATTTAAAATACAGTTAACTAGTCTAGTGTGGTGGCTCATGCCTGTGATCCCAGCACTCTGGAAAGCCAAGGCGAGAGGATCCCTTGAGTTCAGGAGTTCAAGACCAGCCCAGGCAACCTAGTGAGACCCTGTCTCTACAAAAAAAAAATTTAAATAAGCCAGATGTAGTGGCATGTGCCCGTAGTCCCAGTGATTCAGGAGGCTGAAGTGAGAGGATCACATGAGCACTGGAGGTTGAGGTTACAGTGAGCCATGAGTGCACCACTGCACTCCCGCCTGGGTGACACAGCAAGACCCCATCTCAAAAAAATAAAATAGAGTTAACTTCAAATTCTTTGCAGTCTCTTTCAGAAAAAAAAAAAGAAACATGTCCTAGTTTGTAGGTTTACCCTGATACCAAAACCAGACAAAGACAGTACAAAATCCCTGTAGACAGATATTCCTCATGAATATAACTACAAAAATCATGAAAACATATTAGTGGGCCAAACGTGGTAGCTCATGCCTGCAATCCCAGCACTTTGGGAGGCTGAGGTGGGAGGATCACTTGAGCCTATGAATTTGAGACTAGCCTGGGATACATAGTAAAACCCCTTCTTTACCAAAAAAAAAAAAGAAGAAGAAGAAGAAAAAAAGGAAAATTAGTGAATAGAACACATACAGTATTATATAATAAGAATTATACACCATGACCAAGTAGGGGTTATGCAAGGGACACAATGCCAATTCAAGATTCAAAAATCTATCAGTGTAGTACAGCACATTGACATAGTAAAGAAGAAAACAAATCACATGGATGTTTAAACTATTCATGATAAAAACTGTCATAAAATAGGAATAGAGAATAACTTCCTGAATTTGATAAAGAATGTTTACAAGAAACCTACAGCTGACTTTATCTTTAATGATAAAAGACTGAATGGTCTGCCTGGAAGATTAGGAACTAAGCAAGGATATCTCCTCTCACCACTCTAATTGTAAATTCACTGCAATAAGGCAAGAAAAGGAAACAAAAAGCAACCAAGTTGGAAAAGAAGAAGTGAAACTGTGACTTTTCCACATGACATAATTGTATACATAGACAAACTCCAGGAATAAAAAGCACACACTCAGCAAAAAGTACTACAACCAGGAAGTGCCTTCAGCAAGTCTGTAGGATACAAGAACACAAAAATCAGTTGTATGTCTGTACATTATCAATGGATACATGGACACCAGAATTAAAAATACATGTCTATTCACAATCACTCAGAAATTGTGAATTCTTATGTGTAAATTTAGCAAAACATATAAAGGACTTATATGTTGAAAACTACACAATGCCAGTGAGAGAAATCAGTGATGTAAATAAATGAAGAGATACATGAGGTTCATAGGTTGGGAGCTTTAACAGAGAGAGATACCAATTTTCTGTAAATTACCAAGCAGGTTTAACACAATTCTTTTCTACGTCCCCAGAAGGTTATTTTATAAATATAAACAATTGCATTAGAAAATATGTGTGAAAAGGCCAAAGAGCTATTAAGTTGCTGCAAAAGTAATTGTGCTTTTTATCATTTTTTAATGGCAAAACTGCAATTACTTTTGCACCAACCTGGTATAATCGAAACAATTGGAAAAAGAAGAATAAAATAGGTGGAATTTGTCTACGTAATTTTAAGACTTATTTTATAGCTACAGTAATCAAGACTGGTATTGGCAGAAATACACATTGATTATGGAATGGAAGACAGAACCCAGAAATAAGCCCACACAAACATGCCCACCTTATTTTTGACAAAGGTGCAAAAAGCAATAAAGGAAAGATAGGTTTTTCACAACTGTACAAAAATTAATTCAAAATGGATCATGGACATAAATGTGAAATATGAAACTATAGATCTTCTAACAAGAATCATGAGCACATTTGCTGGATCTAAGGCTTGGCAAAGAGTCCTTAGACTTTACACCAAAAGCAAGACCCATTAAAGGAAATATTAATAAGATTTCATCAAAACTTAAAACAGTTTTGCTCCATGAAAGACCCTGTTTGCTCCATGAAAGACCCTGTTTTGCTCCATGAAAAGACAATCTACAGACAGAGAAAAATATTTGCAAATCACATGGCTGACAAAGGATCAGTATCTATAATATATAAAGAACTCTTACAGACTATCAAATTAAAACATGGACAATAGGCATGAAAAGATATTTCACTAAAAAAGATACATAGGTGGCAATTAACACACGAAAAGATGTTAACAATATTTAATTAGGGAAATGCACATTAAAACCATACACATCTATCGGAATGGCTAAAAAAATAAAGTCACGACACCAAATGCTAATGAGGATGCAGAGACAGTGGATCTCTTATATATTACTTGTGTGAGTGTGAAATGTTTATTCACTCTGGAAAATGTTGATAGCTCTTAAAAAACTAGACATGCAACTACCATATGACCCAGAAATTGCAGTTCCAGGCATTCATCCCAGAGAGATGAAAAGTTAAATGTTCACTCAGAAATCTACACACAAGTATTTATACCAAGTATCCCCAAACTAGAAGCATCTCAGGCATTCTCCTGTGGCTTGTTAAAATCTTTGCTACTTCCAGGGATTTGACTCCTTCCTGGTTTAGACTTGGAAGGGTGTATATGTCCAGGAATTTATCCATTTCTTCTACATTTTCTAGTTTATTTGCTTAGAGGTTTTTATAGTATTTTCTGATGGTAGTTTGCATTTCTTTAGGATCAGTGGTGATATCACCTTTACTATTTTTTATTGCATCTATTTGATTCTTCTTTTTTTCTTTATTAGTCTGAGTAGCGGTCTATCTAGTTTGTTGATCTTACCAAAAAACCAGCTCCTGAATTCACTGATTTTTTTGAAGGGCTTTTCATGTCTCTTTCTCCTTCAGTTCTGATCTGATCTGAGTTATTTTTTGTCTTCTGCTGGCTTTTGACTTTGTTTGTTCTTGCTTCTCTAGTTCTTTTAATTGTGATGTTAAGGTGTCGATTTTAGATCTTTCCTGCTTTCTCTTGTGGGCATTTAGTGCTATAAATGTCCCTCTAAACACTGTTTGAGGCAGTAATTAAAAGTCTGTCAACCAAAAAAAAGCCCTGGAACAGGCAGATTCACAGCCGAACTCTCCCAGAGGTACCAGGAGGAGCTAGTATCATTCCTTCTGAAAACATTCCAAACAATAGAAAAAAAGGGATGCCTCCGTAACTCATTTTATGAGGCCAGCATCATTCTGATACCAAAACCTGGAAGAAACACAACAAAATAAGGAAAATTTCAGGCCAATATCCCTGACAAACATCGATGTGAAAATCCTCCATAAGATACTGGCAAACCGAATCCATCCGCACATCAAAAAGTTTATCCACCACGATCAAGTTGGCTTCATCCCTGAGATGCAAGGCTAGTTCAACATATGCAAATCAATAAATGTAACCCACCACAGAAACAGAACCAATGACAAAAACCACATGATTATCTCAATAGATGCAGAGAAGGCCTTTGATAAAATTCAACACCCTTTCATGCTAAGAACTCTCAGTAAACTAGATATTGATGGAACATATCTCAAAATAATAAGAGCTATTTATGACAAACCCACAGCCAATATTATACTGAATGGGCAAAAACTGGAAGCATTTCCTTTGAAACCTGGTGCAAGACAAGGATGCCCTCTCTAACCACTCCTATTCAACATAGTATAGGAAGTTCTGGCCAGGGTAGCCAGGCAACAGAAAGAAATAAAGAGTATTCAAATACAAAGAAAGGAAGTCAAATTGTCTTTGTTTGCAGATGACATGACTGTATGTTTAGAAAACCCTATTTTCTCAGCCCCAAATCTTCATAAGCTGACAGGCAACTTCAGCAAAGTCTCAGGATACAAAAATCAGTGTGCAAAATTCACAAGTATTCCCATACACCAATAATAGACAGAGAGCTAAATCATGAGTGAACTTCCATTCACAATTGCTACAAAGAGAATTAAATACCTAGGAATAGAACTTACAAGGGTTGTGAAGGACCTCTTCAAGGAGAACTACAAACCACTGCTCAAGGAAATAAGAGAGAACACAAACAGATGGAAAAACATACCATGCGCATGGATCGGAAAAATCACTATCGTGAAAATGACCATACTGCCCAAAGTAATTTATAGATTCAGTGCTATCCCCATCAAGCTACCACTGGCTTTCTTCACAGAATTAGAAAAAAACTACTTTAAATTTCATATGAAATTTGAAGTATAAAATCTCTTCCAAGAAAGAGCCCGCATAGCAAAAACAATCCTAAGCAAAAAGAACAAAGCTGGAGGCATCATGCTTCCTGACTTCAAACCATACTACAAGGCTATAGTAACCAAAACAACTATGGTACCAATGGAATATATGATACCAGTGGAACAGAACAAATGCCTCAGAAATAACACCATCTACAACCATCTGATCTTTGACAGACCTGGCAAAAACAAGCAATGGGAAAAAGATTCCCTGTTTAATAAATGGTGTTGGGATAACTAGCTAGCCATATGCAGAAAACTGAAACTGGACCCCTTCCTTACACCTTACACAAAAATTAACTCAACATGAATTAAAGACTTAAATGTAAGACCTAAAACCATAAACACCCAAGAAGAAAACCTAGCCAGTGCCATTCACAACATAGGCATGGGCAAAGACTTCATGACTAAAACACCAAAAGCAATGGCAACCAAAAGCCAAAATAGATCAATGGGATCTAATTAAACTAAAGGGCTTCTGCACAGCAAAAGAAACTATCGTCAGAGTGAACAGACAACCTACAGAATGGGAGAAAAAAAGAAAAAAGACAACCCCATCAAAAAATGGGCAAAGGCTATGAACAGACACTTCTCAAAAGAAGACATTTATGCGGCCAACAAACATGAAAAAATGCTCATTATCACTGGTCATTAGAAAAATGCAAATCAAAACCACAATGAGATACTGTCTCTTACCAGTCAGAATGGCAGTCATTAAAAAGTCAGGAAAGAAAAGATGCTGGAGAGGGTGTGGAGAAATGGGAACACTTTTACACTGTTGGTGTAAAATTAGTTCAACCATTGTAGAAGACAGTGTGGCAATTCCTCAAGGATCTAGAAATAGAAATACCATTTGACCCAGCAATCCCATGACTGGGTATACACCCAAAGGATTATAAATCATTATTCTATAAAGACACATGCACATGTATGTTTATTTATAAAGACACAGCACTGTTCACAATAGCAAAGATCTGGAACCAACCCAAATGCCCATCAGTGATAGACTGGATAAAGAAAATGTTGCATATATATACCATTGAATACTGTGTAGCCATAAAATAGGATGAGTTCATGTCCTTTGTAGGGACATGGATGAAACTGGAAACAATCATTATCAGCAAACTAGCACAAGAACAGAAAATCAAACATTGAATGTTCTCACTTATAAGTGGGAGTTGAACAGTGAGAACACATGGACACATCACACACTGGGGCCTGTTGGGGTTGGGGGGAGCTAAGGGAGGGATAGCATTGGGAGAGATGTCTAATGTAGATGATGGGTTGATGGGTGCAGGGAACCACCATGGCACATGTATACCTATGTGGCAAACCTGCACATTCTGCACATGTATCCGGGAATGTAAAGTATAATTTTAAAAAAATCTTTAGTACATCCATACCATGAAACACTACTCAGCAATGGAAAGGAACAAACTGTTGTACACAGAACAACCCAGATGAATCTCCAGAGGATTACACTGAGAAGTGTATCCCAGAAGTTTATATACTATATGATTCTATTTATATAGTATATAAATAGAATATTCTATTAAATATTCTATTTAACATTTCTGAAGTGAAAAAATTTGTAGAAATGAAGAACAAATTAGTATTAGAGAAGGATTAAGGAGGGAGTAGGTGTGGGTGGCAGGGAAGTGGTTGTGGCTATGAAAAGACAATAGGAGAGATCCTTGTGATGGAAATGTTCAGGACTTCACTGTCTCAGAATCAATGTTTTACTTGCTTTGATACTATGCTGTCATTATGTAAGACATTATTACCATGAGTGAAAACGAAATAAAGTGTACATGAGATCTTTGCATTGTTTCTATGTCTGCATTTAAATCTAAAATTATCTCAAAATAAAAAGTTTAGTTTAAAATCACTCTTAATATCTATGGTGGTAAAAACAGTATCTGTAACTATTTGCAGCCTAAAACACCACTGTAGATTTTATATAAAGTTCCATAGAGGAACAACATGTTAAGCTTCTTTGCTTTTATTGGAATTATATCAATATTATGGTAATATTGGTTATAATAATAGTTCTGATCAGATAGGTATTGCTAAATGAATACTTG
The DNA here is from genome assembly GCF_048565385.1 of Saimiri boliviensis. Taxonomy (NCBI): domain Eukaryota; kingdom Metazoa; phylum Chordata; class Mammalia; order Primates; family Cebidae; genus Saimiri; species Saimiri boliviensis. Next base: position 125,081,086 of record NC_133449.1, read on the forward strand.
GGATATGATTTCACTATTACAACTGAGGAATTAAAATAGGAAACGTTTTAATAAATATAGTTGGATAGACAAAATATATTCCAATTTCAAGTCTATAAAAGAAATATGCAAAAGAATTTCAATGACAAAATAGGTGGGAACCACTTTGTTAGGTTTCACTGAACTTTGGCTATCTTGATTTTTAATACTTTTCTCATGGCTCAGTTTTTAATTCTCAATTTTTTTATTCTTCCTTACATTTTCCCCCTTCTTATTCTAAGTTGGATGACAATAATACACATTTAAAGTATTTGAATAATTGTGAGGAAGGATATTTTTAAATCTCTTGTCTCTCAACTCCCATAACCCTCACTTTCCTCCTCTCCCTTCCCTGCATTGTATTCATGGAAGGAAGATGGGTTGATTATCTGACTTACTCAGTCAAAAGGTTTTATTCTTACAAATGTGCTAACCCTGATTTTAGAAACCTAAAAACAAACACAGATAAGTTGGTTATCTCTTACAGTATCCCACTTACATAGGATAAGAAGTGATTCCAGATAAGATGATCAGCTTTCTCTGAAGTTATTTCCTCCTGTATTTTTTAAACAGGAAATCATGGAGTTACATTAGAAGTTTCATTGATTACCGCCAAAACTTTTTCTTATGGCTGCCAACCAAAAATATTAATATTTGACTTCTACAATAAAAGTGATACAGTTAAAATAAGGGACTGGTGACCACCAATGTTGACCACCTGACATCAGGTCCCTTTGTTTGTCCTGGAAGTACAGCTCTAGGTTGTAAAAAATACAGTGCCTCAGCAAATCACACTGCCATGTGTGTACCTATGCAACAATTTTGCATGTTCTTCACATGTACCCCAAAACCTAAAATGCAATTAAAAAACAACAACAACACACAAAAAAATACAGTGCCTCATACTAGTCTCATAACTGGAAAGATATATAAGGCTTAAAGTCTCTGGGAATAAATAATAGCTTACACTTAATGAGCACTTTTAATATGCCAAACACCTTAAAGTTCTTATATGTGGATTAATTGTTTTAAGTGTCACAATGGCCAATAATGTAGTTCATTATTGTCACCCTCATTATTGAGTTGAAGAATCTGATTCATACAAAAGTTAAGGACATCCCTCAGCGTCACACAGCTGGTTTAAGGCAGATCCTGGATTTGAACCCAGGCAGTCTGGCTCCAGGGTCTAGTCTTAGCCATCTTTTATAATAAATGATAATATGACCTCATATTTACAAATGCTTTTTTTTTTTTTTTTTTTTTTGAGACGGAGTTTCGCTCTTGTTACCCAGGCTGGAGTGCAATGGCGCGATCTCGGCTCACCGCAACCTCCGCCTCCTGGGTTCAGGCAATTCTCCTGCCTCAGCCTCCTGAGTCGCTGAGATTACAAGCACGCGCCACCATGCCCAGCTAATTTTTTGTGTTTTTAGTAGAGACGGGGTTTCACCATGTTGACCAGGATGATCTCAATCTCATGACCTTGTAATCCACCCGCCTCGGCCTCCCAAAGTGCTGGGATTACAGGCTTGAGCCACCGCGCCCAGCCTACAAATGCTTTTAAAGGTAGTAGTTAAGAATAAAGTTTCTGGAGTCAGCACTCCTGATTTCAAGTCTTGGCTTTTCAAGTCTCTTACTGTATTACCTTGGGCAAATTATTTATCCTCCTCAAGCTACAGTTTTCTTATTGTAAAATGGTAACTATAATTATAACATTAGATAATGCATATTAAGGGCTTATACAATGCCTGATACATAGCAATTATTCAATAAATATATCTAATAAACACTTACTGAATGATCAGTCTCTGTGGTACGTTTCTGGGCTGAGTATTTATTGTTGAACAAACCAGATAATGTCGTTGCTCTCAAGGCATTTACATTCTGTGGAATGGACAGGAGGGTGGGGAAAGAGAAAATGGGAAAATACAAGGTAGTGAATTAACATCCTATGGCCCCCTGGGCCCCACAAGTTCCAGATCTTTGTTCTCTCTCTGACAGCATCTACTCCTACTCTCCTGCCTTCTTAACTCTGCATCTGTTATATGGGCCTCTTTGCTGCCCAGAGTTCACCAAGCTCATCCCCTCTCCTGGCACACCCGTCTTCAGATATCCTCATGGCTCACCCACTTGATGTCTTTGTTCAGCTGTCACCTCACTGAGCACTTCCCTGATCGCTTTTTGAAAACTACAATACTTTCCCCTCCTTACTGTTCCCCTTCTTTACTTCCTCTTTTGCCAAATCACTTGCTACCTTCTAGTTATTTTATTGTGTGGTACCTCCGTTAGTCTATATGAGAGCAGCGATCTTTGTTTTGTTCACTTCTGTATTCCCAGCACCTAGAGAAACACTAGCATAATATTGAATAAATCTTTTTTGAATACTTGAGTGAACAAATAAAAGCAAAAAGAGGTCCGTGTGATGGAGAGTGGTTTGAGTGCTACTTTAAGTTAGTTGGTCAGGGAAATTCTCCCTTGTGTAGAAAACTTAGGAGTTGAGTTGTGAATGTTGGGCTTTCAGTCAGGTGAAGTACAGGAAGCATTCAGGCACAAGATGCCAGCAGCTCACACTAACATGGTTAACAGTGATGGAGAGAAATGGGCAGGCTAGGGATGTGTTATGGAAGTAACACTAACTGCACTTCTTCATGGACTAATATGGACTGGGTGAAAAAAAGGGAAATCAAGAGTGAATCTGAGGAGGAACCTTGAAAACCTCATAAATGAAAGGAGTCACAAACAAAAGGCCATTTTTGTGGTGTTATTCCATTTACAGGGTGTTCCTAGAATAAGCAGATCCATAGAGACAGAAAGCAGATTCTGGTTCCAGGAGCTGATAGGTGAGAGTAATGGGATGACTGCTGATGGATATGGAGTTTCATATTGGAGTTGATGAGGATGTTCTGGAATTCGGTCATGGTCACGTTTGCACAACTCTGTGAACATAGTAACAAACTGCTGAATTGTACACATTAAAGGTACATTTTGTGGCATGTGAATTATATCTCAAAAAGAATGGATCACATGATTTGAGTCATAGGTAGCAGGGTAGCTGTCTCTTACAGAGAAAGATGACTGGTAAGGCGCAGGTTAGATGGGAGTGGGGGAGGTAATCATGTGTTCTTTGGACTCACCTGGAGAGATCAACTTGGTATTATAGCTTAGATAGTAAATTGTGACTCTTATTATCAAATATTTAATACCTGGCCAGTCATGGTGGCTCACTCCTGTGATCCCACACTTTGGGAAGTGTGAAGCGGGCTGATCACGTGAGGTAAGAAGTTCAAGACCAGCCAGATCAACATGTTGAAACCCGTCTCTCCTAAAAATACAAAAATTAGCCTGGCGTGGTGGCAGGGCCTGTATTCCCATCTTCTCAAGGGGTTGAGGCAGAAGAGTCACGTGAACCTAGGAGGCAGAGGTTGCAGTAAGCCAAGATCATGCCACTATATTCCAGCGTGGGTGACAAATTTATATATTTCTATTTTAGACTCCGTCTCAAAATAGAAATATATAAATATATATGTAATACCAGTTGAGGAAATTAACAAACAACTATGACTCTGATTAATTAAACTGAATTTCACACTGGTTGATGATGGTGGGAGTGGATGTTCAATCTCTGTATGTGTTCCTAGAATGACATCTGTTGAAGTTTGGAGTTCTCACTGGTTGCTCCAATCCTGAAAGCCTGGTTACTTTAGGTAGTTATGTAACTTCTTTCACAGATTTATTCAGAAGGCTAGAAGCTCATACCTTTATTAGGATAATCATATAGTGCAGAAAACTTTGATCAATAAAAATAATCCTTGTCTCCTCTCCCAGGCTGATTATGTAGGAAATGAGGGGGTTTTCCCCCCAATTTACTTTTTCTCATCCCGATTCAGAAATACACTGACTTGCATTGAGTGCAGTAAGAATTTGAGTCTGAATAATTGTACAGATTGTCTCTGGACCAGTGATTCTCAATCAGGGGTGATTTTGACTCACGGGAGACATTTGACAATGTCTGCAACCATTTTTGATTATGACAACTGGGAGGGTGCTACTGGCATCTAGTGGATAGAGGCCAGGAGGCTGCTAAGCAAACTATAACAGATAGAACAGCTCATTCAACCAAAATTTATCCGTCCCAAAATGTCAACAGTGCTGACTTGAGAAATCCTGATATAGACTATAAAACTCCTAAATATCATAAAACTTTATAAATTCATGAATATTCAGCTATGATTCCAAACTTCTATGGATATTTGGAAATCCTTCCCACTTTCCTAGCTACATAGTAATATTATTTGCCAGGCTTCATATGCCACTGTAAACAGACAGATGAATTAGGAAAAGATGAAGAAAGGCAGGAAAGGTACAGCTCATGGTCCTGGGCTTGTTTTCTCCTGTCTTTTGATAGTTTACCAAAGTGCTGGCTCAGCACATGAGTTTAGAGAAACAACAGCCTAATAATTGAAGCTTAGTTGCTGACACTCCTCCTTTCTAACAAGGGCAATTTTCTCAGCCAGCAAGTTCTCATGTCTTCGGGATAGTCCCAGTCTTCCAATGTCCATATAAAATGTAAAATGCCGCAAAGACTGGGCAGTTGGCATGTGCACCTTGATAATACAGGATGGTGAGGGGAAGGGACCCAGGCATTCCACTACCACTCTGCCGGTCAGTGGTTCATTAAACCTTATCCTACTTTTAATACCACCTGGCACAAATGATGTGCGTATGCATACCTCCTTAGCATAACAGTCAGATAAGAAATAGTTAAAAGAGCTATAATAGAGATATAAACAAATGTTTTAAAACTAAAAGCTGACAAAATACAAAAGAATTTCTATTAGCTGAGTTGCTGAATTTATTAACTTTAGAAGCAGTTAAGGGAGAAAAGAGAATACAATATGTGTCATAGAAATACTCTATGCTTACAAAGTCAGCTAGTTTTTTAAATTATCTGTTGTAGTCACTAGGGGAATGAATGACTCTCAGACATTCATACTTTGAAATCATAAAGTCGTTGTTTTGAAATTTTTGTTATGGAAGCTGGTTACTAAGGGTGAATCTTTTTCAGGGTTGGTATCGTATGGTTTTCAAGATTTAGCTATAACAAGTAGGCTGTCAGATGCCATGGAAAGATTTTACTGGGGGTAAAAATGCTAATAATATATGTATTAGACAAAATTGTATTTTTATATAGGACCTTGGGAAGTTTTTCTTAGCATCGCCCCCATATGGCAGGGGTGGAGACTTTTCATTTTTGTTGTAAATTGTGGTGAAATACATATAAAATACATCATCTTAACCATTTTCAAGTATACAGTTCAGTAGTACTAAGTGTATTCACATTTATGCAACCATCACTATCATTCACCTCCAGAGTGCTTCCATTTGCACACTTGAAACTCTGTACCCATTAAACACTAACTCCCAATTTCCCTTCTGCTTCAGCCCATGGCATGCACTATTCTACCTTCAGGCTCTATGAATCTGAGTGCCCTAGGTCAGGGATTCCCAATCCCTTACCACGGACCAGTACTGGTCCATGACCTGTTAGGAACCAGGCCGCACAGCAGAAGGTGAGCAGCAGGTGAGCAAGTGAAGCTTCATCTGTATTTACAGCTGCTCCCTATCACTGACATTACAGCCTGAGCTCCACCTCCTGTGAGATCAGCTCCTGCCTTAGATTCTCATAGGATCGAAAACCCTATTGTGAACTGTGCATGTGAGGGATCTGGGCTGCACACTACTTAAGAGACTCTAATGCCTGATGATCTGTCACTGTCTCCCGTCACCCCCAGACAGGACTATCTAGTTGCAGAAAAACAAGCTCGGGGCTCCCACTGATTGTACGTTGTGGTTAGTTATGTAATTATTGTATTACATATTACAATGTAATAATAATAGAAATAAAGTGCATAATAAATGTAATGTGCTTGAATCATCCCAAAACCATCCCACCAGCCCCTGGTCCATGGAAACATTGTCTTCCACAAAACTAGTTCCTGGTACCAAAAAGTTTGGGGACTGCTGCTCTAGATACCTGATGTAATTGGAATCGTACGGTATTTGTCTTTTTGTGAGTGGTTTATTTCACTTAGCATAAAGTCCTTGAGGTGCATCAATGTAGCATGTTTCAGAAGTTTCTTCCTTTTAAGCTGAATAATATTTCAAGTATATTCCACATTTTTTCTGTTCATTTCCCAGTTCATGGACACTTGGGTGTCTTCCTCCTTTTGGCTGTTCTAATACTGCTATGAACATGGGTGTACAAATATCACTTGGACACCCTGCTTTCAATTCATTTGAGTATACATCCAAAAGCAGATTTGCCACATCATATCATACTTCTGTGTCATTTTTTGAGGAACCACTATACCATTTTCCATGGTGGGTCTGCACACCATTTTATATTCCCACTAACGGTACACAGGGTGCACTTTTCTACATTCTTACAGACACTTATTTTTTACTTTTTGGTAGCCATTCTGTTGGGTGTGAGGTGGAATCCCATTGTAGTTTTGATTTGCGTTTTCCTAATATTGAGCATATTTTATTTACTTGTTGGCCATTTATTTGCATATCGGTTTTGGAGAAATGCCTATGCAAGACTTAGGCCCATTTTTTTCTGTTTTGTTATCATTGTTGAGCACCCCCAGATGTTTTAAGATTCCTGCCTGAAGCAGTAACTGTATGTAAGTGCTTTCCTGTTATGCTTCTTTTTTTTTTTTAAGTTACACCTACACAGCAGATTCATAAGGTAGGGTGTGGAAAGACCACTAGGAGAACATTGAAGAATATTGATTAGTGTATACCAGTGAAGGAACAGCAGACATTTTAAAAATAATTATGAGAAGGGGTTTTAATCTTTTGTCTATACCATCTTTGTTTCTAACATTTAGTTTTCTAGTCTGAAAACCAATCCTGAGTTTATCAGTGTTGTGGTGTAATTTTCTTTTTGATGGTAAGAAGTTCTTCAGACCACTAGTTTCTCCTTTCCTAAACTACCTAGTGTACTAAATGGTACCTCGCTAGGTGAAAGATGATTTAACTCTTAATAATAAATAGTCACCTCATCTCAACTGTTATTCGGATATCACTAAAAAAAAAAAATACGAAGTATTAATTAAAGAATGAATGTCTCCTATTTCATTCAACATAAAAGAATTAACAATAGCCTCATATAAACATGTGACAGGGAGCACTATTTAGTTCTTAGCACTCAGCCTATGAGTTAGCCCTACATGTTCTAACCTGGGAATGTAAGTAACACTGTTATTTCTGCTTTATATAGTAAAACTATTAGTACTATGTATTACTAAAAACCTTTTAAAAGTAGTTCTGCTTATATGGAAAAGGTTTAAACATACTAAATGTCAGATACACAGTCAAGATGATAAATTTAATAGAAAAATCTGTTTATATATGATATTGTGCCAGACATCTTGATGAGGATACAAAGATAAAAAATACAAGGTCATCCCTGTTGCTGAAGGGCTAGTGAGTACTGCTAAGATTTGTATAAAACTTTAGACCACTGTCAGTAAAGATTATAACATGATTAGTTGTAAGATAACATATATAGCAGCCATGTGAAATAAATTTGATTTTTGCTGACTGAGAGCTTGATTGAAGTAGTAATTCACAGGTCCTCAATTCATCCTATCACACTAGTTAGCCCCTTATTCATGTTGTCTTACAATCAAGAAATTGTGAGAATAGGGATTTGACACAAATATAAATTCAGTAAGGTATTTTTAAATAAGGGCAAAATGGAAATTTTCTCCTAAATACAAATTCAAATTATCTTTCTTCTCATGAAGTTTCATTAATTTTAGAAAAGATGATACAATTATTCTGAAAATAAGTGTTTGGGTCCCACTATCAGGCATATAGTACAGCTGTCATTAAACCTGTAGAGAACAAATGTTCTCCTTATTGGTAGTGGTTCTCAAACGCTGTTGCTTTTAAAAATCCTGATGTCCATTGTTACTATCCAGTAAGACTTTTAAAACACATTATTGGGAAAATGAGACAGGAATTTAGTAAATTGGTGATGTATTACAGCTTTCTCTTTGATGCATATATTGTTTGTTTAGTACATTTTAGTACATTTGATATAATGGTTTTCAAATATCAGCATACATCAAATCATCTAGAGAGTTAATTAAAACACACTTTTCGGCCGGGCGCGGTGGCTCAAGCCTGTAATCCCAGCACTTTGGGAGGCCGAGGCGGGTGGATCACGAGGTCAAGAGATCGAGACCATCCTGGTCAACATGGTGAAACCCCGTCTCTACTAAAAATACAAAAAATTAGCTGGGCATGGTGGCACGTGCCTGTAATCCCAGCTACTCAGGAGGCTGAGGCAGGAGAATTGCCTGAACCCAGGAGGCGGAGGTTGCGGTGAGCCGAGATCGCGCCATTGCACTCCAGCCTGGGTAACAAGAGCGAAACTCCGTCTCAAAAAAAAAAAAAAAAACACTTTTCTGGGCCCTCTGGAAAAACACACTTTTCCAGGGGCTCCTTCAAGGGTCCAAGGAGCTTGAGAAATCTTAGATAATGACTTTTTACAACTATAATTATACATTATACAATTGTATAAATATATACAATTATACAAAGTTTGAAGTATACATATTTTCTCTTTTTTCTCAGGTTTAAAGCTTAATAGGTATTTAGAAGCCACTGACCTAGATGACCTATAATAAGCCATTCAGCTTCTCTATATCCCCATCATTAAAAGTTTTCATCAAGTGTAATGACATCTAAAAATATAATGTAGGAAATAAACTTTTGCTGCTGTTACTAATCATTGTCATCATCATTCTTGTTAATATCTGTTCAAGGTATATCATTTTCCTGGGGTAAAGAGAATCATCAAATTATTTCTAAATTTTACCGTACTATGTAGAAATGTACAAATGAATAATTAGCAGTGGCCCCTCTGAATTTTAAATGCCATTTTAATTTTTTTTATCATAAATGTGAAAATTTCAAGTATAGTCATACATAGCTTAACAGGGAGAATAAATACTACAAAATGCATTGTTAGGCTGTTTCATCTGCAAACGTCGTAGATTATACTGACACAAACTTAGAGAGTATAGCCTACTTCACACCTAGGCAAGATGGTACAGCCCAGGGGTCCCCAATCCCCTGGACTGTATTGGTCCCTGGCCTGGTAGGAAAGGGGCCACACAGCAGATTAGCTGCAGGCAAAAAAGCAAAGCTTCGTCTGTATATACAGCCACACCCCATCACTCACATTATGGCCTGAGCTCCACCTTCTCTCAGATGAGTGGCGGCATTAGATTCTTAGAGGAGTACAAACCCTGTTGTGAACTGCACAGCACTGCCAGGGATTTAGGTTGTGCGCTCCTTATGAGAATCTAATGCCTGATGATCTGTCACTGTCTCCCCTGGTTGGGACCACCTAGTTGCAGGAAAACAAGCTCAGGGCTCCCACAGTTCTACATTATGGTGAGTTGTATAATTACTTCATTATATATTACAGTGTAATAACAATACACACTTATTATTATTATTATTATTATTATTAGATAAAGTGCACAATAAATACCCAAAACGATCTCCCACCCCCAGTCTGTGAAAAAATTGTCTTCAACAAAACCAGTCACTGGTGCCAAAAAGGTTGGAGACTGCTACTGTAACCTATTATTGCTCCTAGGCTACAAACCTGTACAGCATATTACTGTGCTGAATGCTGTAGGCAGTTATAACACAATGGTAAGTTTGGCGTATGTAAAGATAACCAAACATAGAAAAGGTACAGTGAAAATAGGTTATAAAACATTTTTAGATGTTAGCACACTTACCATGAATGTAACTTGTACAACTAGAAGTTACTCTGGCTAAGTCTTGAGTGAATGTGAAGGCCTAGGGCATTACTGTGCACTATTGTAGATTTTATAAACATGGCATGCTTAGCGTATACTAAATTAGTTTTTGTTTTGTTTTGTTTTGTTTTGTTTTGTTTTGTTTTTTGTTGGAATCTCGCTTTGTTGCCCAGGCTGGAGTGCAGTGGCGTGATCTCAGCTCACTGCAACCTCTGCCACCCGGGTTCAAGTGATTCTCCTGCCTCAGCCTCCAAGTAACTTGGACTACAGGCCATGATGCCCGGCTAATTTTTGTATTTTTAGTAGAGATGGGGTTTCACCATGTTGCCTAGGCTGGTCTTGAACCCCTAGCCTCAAGTGATCCACTTCTCTCAGCCTCCCAAAATGCTGGAGCTTTTCTTTTTTTTTTTTTTTCTTTTTTTTTTTTTTTTTTTTTTTTTAGTTTTTTGACCCTTTTGTAATAACACTAAAACACAAAGACATTGTACAGTTATACAAAAATATTTTTAAATTATTTTTACTTTTTAAACATTTTGTAAAAAACTAAGCCACCAACACCCACATTAGCTTAGCCCTACACTAGGTCAGGATCATCAACATCACTGTCTTCCACCTCCACATCTTGTCCCAATGGAAGGTCTTCAGGGGCAATAACACCCATGGAGCTGTCCATCTCCTTTGATGACAACACCTTCTTCTGGAGTACTTACTGAACAGCCTGCCTAAGGCTGTTTTACAGTAAACTTTTTATAAGTAAATGAAAGGTACCCTAAAAGAATGATAAAAAGTAAACTAAATACATAAATCAGTAATGTAATCATTTATCATAATCAGGTATTATGTACTGTACATAATTGTATGTACTGCACTTGTATACACTGGCAATACAGTAGTTTTGTTTACCCCTGCATCACCACAAACGTGTGAGTAATGCCTTACACTATGACATCACGACAGCTAAGATGGCACTAAGTCATAGGAATGTTTCAGTTCCTTTGTAATCTTATGGGACCACCGTCTTTTTTGTGGTCCATTGCTGACTGAAATGTTGTTATACCGTGTGTGATGTTAATTTGACGTGGCATTCTAATATACTGGTAAAGCTGGGAACTAATATTTGAGCTTTAAAGTTCAATCTGCAGTAACAGTCGGATTCTACTGCCCACCAAAATGTAATCACTGAGCCCTATAAAAAGAAATTATACTACAGAGCTTATCATATCTCAGCTTTCCCTAATTTGAAATACGAAATTAATGGGGCAAACATGCTGAGGTAAAGTCAGAGAAAATTATTTTGTCATGTAGTTCTCATGATGAAAAAACAAAAGATCCCCTCACATTTCTGGCAGGGGTGAGAAGAAGTAACCATTTTGAAATTTGACCAAGGCTTTCTCCATCTCCAGGGAACAGACTCTACTCAGGCCATGGCATTTGCCTGGTCCAAGCCCACAGCCTTCCTGTCTCAACCAAGTGGATGTTGTGCAACTCACAGACCAGGGACATAGAGCTACTAAAAGACAGTTCATGAAAAAGCTGAACTCTGTCTACTATTTAAAGAGGTTTATTGTGAGCCAATATGAATGACCGTGGCCCAGGGAACATTCTCAGGGGGTCCTGAGAAAGTGTGACCAAGGTGGTCAGATTAACAGTTAGGTTTTACATATTTTAGGGAGACAGAAGTTATAGGTAAATACATAAAGAGATACATGTAAGGTATACATTGATTTGGCCTGGAAAGGCAAGACTTCTCCAAGGGTGGGGGCTTACAGGTCATAGGTGGATTCAAAGATTCTGTGATTGGCAGTTAGTTGAAAGAGTTAAGCTAAAAACTTTAAGTCAGTAGAAAGAAATGCTTAAAAGAAGTGGGGTTGTGCGAGCCAAGGTTCTTGTTATGTAGATAAACCTCTAGGTAAAAGGCTTCCTAGAGACTAGAAGGTAAATAACTATTTTCAGACCTTAAAAGATGCATGCTTTCCCCTGAATTCTTGTAGTGTAAAAAACAGATGGAACACAAAAGAATTCTCTCAATTACTATGGGTTGGTAGCTTGGATGACATGTAAAGTCTTCTTATTGCTGGAAGTATCAGAGGTAGAAAGTAACATGTTACCATTCTTGTTGCTACTGCCGTTGTGAATTTATTTAACACAAGCTAAGTGGCTGCAGAGCTCTTCTTTCCCTTTCTACGTGGAGTTGATTTTTGCAGTGATTGGTTTATGGTCTCCAGTCTCTTGGGTTCTCACGCTCTTGTGAAAACCTTGTGTTTTTTCGTAGCCCCAAGAATCACCCTTCACACAGCCTATACTTCTAACTGCAGCCCCCACAAGAGTTTGTAGGATTTCTGTGCTAGCGGGGAATGTGTTCTCATCTCACAGAGCCAGGTAGAAACTGTACACAGTTAGACTCTGTTCTTTGAGATGAAAACAGGGCCTTTGGGGCTCTTAGTGTTCCTGTTCAGTTGTAGATATAACACGCTTACATTGTGGAGGCAAATGCTCTTCCGGTGCCCAGGTGCCCTTCCTCATATTCACGGAGGCCCGCAGGTCAGAACTACAGTCTCACCTGTCGGCAGAATGCACTGTGATCTATCCCAACTACCCGAACTACCTAGCAATAAAATGAAACACATTAAAAAAAAAGTCAGACTCTTAATCTCTTCTAGATCTGAGAAAAACCTGGCTGCATAAATGGAAATTATCTACAGATGTAACATTTCCTCCACAAAAGACAGCATTGCATGGCCATTTCAAAATATGTTAAAGAAATATATTAGTATTTTGGAGTTAAGTACTTTTCTTTCCTTCAGGGTCTGCTATCTGTCATGTGATGCTATACCAGAGTCAGGCTGGAATCTAGTACCTTTTTGCCAGAGAGAATGTTTTGTCAGCCTTAGGATCTCTAGTTTGTTGTTGTTTTGTTTTGTTGAGACGGTGTCTTGCTCTATCATCTCAGCTGGCGTGCAGTGGCACAATCTTGGCTAACTGCAACCTCCGCCTCCTGGGTGAAAGCGATTCTCCTGCCTCAGCTTCCCAAGTAACTGGGATTATAGGTGTGCACCACCACACCTGGCTAATTTTTGTATCTTTTGTAGAGACTTGGTTTTGCCATGTTGGCCAGGCTGCTCTTGAACTCCTGACCTCAAGTGATCTACCCGCCTTGGCCTCCCAAAGTGCTGGGATTACAGCCATGAGCCATTGTGGCCCTGGCCAGGATCTGTATTTTAATGTTAATGCTCATCAGTTGTGCCTAAATTCCAAAAGGGAGGGAGTACAGCAAAGCATTTGCAACCTCCCTTCCCATCTTGAATGGAAATTCAGTTTTCAGGTTTCTTGTGGCCCAGGGGAGCTCAGTTCAGTCGGTTAGGGGGCTTGGGATTTTATTTTTGGTTTTCAAGACTGATTATTCTAAAATCATAAACTTTTATAATGTTTCCTCCCTCCCCAGCACTTTACCACCACACCACCAGGGCTCAATATAATAGCAGAGCATTATAAGTGAACAAACTGCAAGAGCAGACAATAAGGAAAATTAGAATATCAGAAGGAGAAGAGAGAACAGAGCAAAAGAAATAGGTGAAGTAATTAATAGCCAAGAATTTTCTAAAAGTAATGATACACACCAAACCACAGGTTTGGGAAGCTCAGACCACACCATGCAGGATAAATACCCAAAAAAATATACATTTATGCACATCATTGTCAAACTGCTGAAAAGCAAAGACAAAGAAAAATCTTAAGCCAGAAGAAAAAAAATGCTATAGCAGAACAAGGTTAGAATTACAGCCACCTTCTTGGAGAAAGCATGCAGGTAAAAGGAAAATGCGGTGAAATATTTAAAGTGTTGTAACACCAAAGGAAAAAACCACCAACCTAGAATTCTGTATCCAGCAAAATTATCTTTTTAAAGTGTGGGAGAAATACACTCATAAGTGGGAGTTGAACATTGAGAACACATGGACACAGAGAGGGGAACAGCACACACCAGGGCCTATTGGGAGGTGGAGGGTCAGGAGAGGGAACTTAGAGGACAGGTCAGAGTCAGTAGGTGCAACAAACCACCATGGCACATGTATGCCTATATAGCAAACCTGCAGGTTCTGCACATGTATCCCATTTTGGATTTTTTTTTTAGAAGAAATAAAAACCAAAAAAAAAGAAAGTGAGGGAAAAATAAAGGCTACCAGACAAACAAAAACTGAGCGAATTAATCACCACTCAAGAAATATTAAAATAAGTTATTCAAGGAGAAGTAATATGGTAAGTCAGAAACATATCTACATAAGGAAGAGCATCAGTGAAGGAATACATGGATGTAAAATAAGGTCTTTTATTTTTCTTCTTATTTTTTTTTTTACTTTTTCAATTTTTAATTTTTATGGGTACATAGTAGATGTATATATCTATGGAGTACATGAGATATTTCAGTACAGGCATACAATACCTAATAATTACATCAGAGTAAATGAGGTATCCATTACCTCAAGCATTTACCATTTGTTTGTGTTACAAACATGTCCGTTATACTCTTTTAGTTACTATAAAGTGTAATAAGTTATTGTTGACTGTAGTCACCCTGTTGTGCTATCAAATACTAGACCTTATTCATTCTGCCTATTATTTTGTGCCCATTAACCATCCCACCTCTCCCCCAACACCCCTCACAACTACCCTTCCCGGCCTCTATCTATTCAGCTCTTTTGTCTATTTTTTTCTTTTTTTAAATTTATATATATTATTTAATTTATGTATTTTACTTCAGGTGCATACTATATCTGGCATTTCTCCCTATGTTATCCCCCCCCACCCTCCCCTCCTTTCCCACCCCCCACTGTCTCTCCCCTAGCCACCCCCCAACTGCCTCCAGTGTGTGATATTCCTTTCCCTGAGTCCATGTTTTCTCATTGTTCAACACCCACCTATGAGTGAGAACATACGGTGTTTGACTTTCTGTTCTTGTGTCAGTTTGATGAGAATGATGGTTTCCAGATTCATCCAAGTCCCTACAAAGGACACGAACTCATCGTTTTTTATGGCTGCATAGTGTTCCATGGTGTGTATGTACCACATATTCTTTGTCCAGTCTATCATTGATGGGCATTTGGGTTGGTTCCAGGTCTTTGCTATTGTACACAGGGCTGCAATGAACATATGTGTGCATGTGTCTTTATAGTAGAACAATTTATAGTTCTTTGGGTATACACCCAGTAATGAGATTGCTGGGTCAAATGGAATTTCTATTTCTAGATCCTTGAGGAATCGCCACACTGTCTTCCACAATGGTTGAACTAATTTACATTCCCACTAACAGTGTAAGAGTGTTCCTATTTCTCCACAACCTCTCCAGCATCTGTTGTCTCCAGATTTTTTAATGATCGCCATTCTAACTGGCATGAGATGATATGTCAGTGTGGTTTTGATTTGCATTTCTCTAATGACCAGTGATGATGAGCATTTTTTCATGTTTGTTGGCCTCATATATGTCTTCTTTTGAAAAGTGCCTGTTCATATCCTTCACCCACTTTTGAATGTGTTTGTTTTTGTGTGTGTGTGTATCTGTTTTAGTTCCTTGTAGATTCTGGATATTAGCCCTTTGTCAGATGGGTAGATTGCAAAAATTTTTTTCGCATTCTGTTGGTTGCCAGTTAGCTCTAATGATGGCTTCTTCTGCTATACAGAAGCTCTAGAGTTTAATTAGATCCCATTTGTCTATCCTGGCTTTTATTGCCATTGCTATTGGTATTTTGGTCATGAAGTCCTTGCCTTTGCCTATGTCCTGGATGGTTTTGCCTACATTTTCTTTTAGTGTTTTTATGGTGTTAGTTTTTATGTTTAAATCTTCTATCCATCTAGACTTAATTTTAGTGTAAGGTGACAGGTAGGGGTCTAGTTTCTGCTTTCTGCACACTGCTAGCCAGTTTTCCCAACACCATTTATTAAACATGAAGTCCTTTCCCCATTGCTTGTTTTTGCTGGGTTTGTCAAAGATCAGATGGTTGTAGATGTGTGGTGTTTCTTCTGGGGTCTCTGTTCTGTTCCATTAGTCTATGTTTCTGTTTTGGTACCAGTACCATGTTTTGATTACTGTAGCCTTGTAGTATAGTTTGAAGTCCGGCAGTGTGATACCTCTGGCTTTGTTCTTTTGCTTAGGATTGTTTTGGCTATGCAGGGTCTTTTGTCATTCCATATGAAGTTTAAAGTGGTTTTTTCCAGTTCTGTGAAGAAGGTCATTGGTAGCTTGATGGGGATAGCGTTGAATCTATAGATTACTTTGGGCAGTATGGCCATTTTCACGATATTGATTCTTCCTAACCATGAGCATGGAATGTTTCTCCATCTGTTTGTGTTCTCTCTTATTTCATTGAACAGTGGTTTGTAGTTCTCCTTGAGGAGGTCCTTGACATCCTTTATTAGTTGTATTCCTAGGTATTTTATTCTCTTTGTAGTAATTATGAATGGGAGTTCATTCTTGATTTGGCTGTTTGTCTATTATTGGTATATAGGAATGCTTGTGATTTCTGCACATTGATTTTGTATCCTGAAACTTTGCTGAAGTTGCTTATCAGTTTGAGAAGATTTTGGGCTGAGATGTTGGGGTCTTCTGGATACACAGCCATATCATCTGCAAATAGAGACACTTTGGCTTCCTCCTTTCCTAATTGAATATCCTTTATTTCTTTTTCTTGCTTGATTGCTCTGGCTAGAACTTCCAATACCATGTTGAATAAGAGTGGTGAGAGAGGGCATCCTTGTCTAGTGCCTAATTTCAAAAGGAATTCTTCCAGCTTTTGCCCGTTCAGTACGATACTGGCTGTAGGTTTGTCATATATAGCTTTTATCATTTTATGATACATTCCGTCAATACCTAGTTTATTGAGAGTTTTTAGCATGAAGGGCTGTTGAATTTTGTCAAAGACCTTCTGTGCATCTAATGAGATAATCATGTGGTTTTTGTCTTTGGTTCCGTTTATGTGATGGATTACATTTGTGGATTTGCATATGTTGAACTAGCCTTGCATCCCCGGGATGAAGCCTACTTGGTCGTGATGGAAAAGCTTCTTGATAGGCTGTTGCAGTCTGTTTGCCAGTATTTTATTGAAGATTTTTGCTCAATGTTCATCATGGATATTGGCCTGAAGTTTTCTTTTTTAGTTGAGTCTCTGCCTGGTTTTGGTATCAGGACGATGTTGGTTTCATAAAATGAGTTAGGGAGAATTCCCTCCTTCTGTGTTGTTTGATACAGTTTCAGAAATAATGGAACCAGCTCCTCTTTGTACATCTGGTAGAATTTGGCTGTGAACCCATCTGGACCTGGACTTTGTTTGGTTGGTAGGCTATTGATTGTTACCTCTACTTCAGCCCTTGTTATTTGTCTATTCAGGGTTTCAGCTTCCTCCTGGTTTAGTCTTGGTAGAATACAAGTGTCTAGGAATTCATCCATTTCTTCCTGGTTTACTGGTATATGTGAGTAGAACTGTTTGTAGTAATCTCTGTTAGTAGTTTGTATTTCTGTGGGATCAGTGGTGGTATCCCCTTTATTGTTTTTTATTGCATCTATGTGATTCTTTTCCCTTTTCTTTTTTATTAATCTGGCTAGCAATCTGTCTATTTTGTTGATCTTTTCAAAAAACCAGCTCCTGGATTTATTGATTTTTTTAAAGGGTTTTTTGTGTCTCTGTCTCCTTCAGTTCGGCTCTGATCTTGGTTATTTATTGTCTTCTGCTAGCTTTTGAGTTTTTTTGATCTTGCTCCTCTAGCTCTTTCAATTTTGACAGTAGGGTGTCGATTTTAGATCTTTCTTATCTTCTCTGGTGGGCATTTATTGCTATAAATTTCCCTCTCAACACTGCTTTAAAGGTGTCCCAGAGATTCTAGTAAGTTGTGTCTTCATTCTGGTTGGTTTCGAAGAACATCTTTATTTCTGCCTTCATTTCATTGTATATCCAGTCAACACTCAGAAACAAGTTAAGTTGTTCAGTTTCCAAGTGGTTATGTGGGTTTGAGTGTGTTTCTTGATTCTGAGTTCTAGTCTGATTGCACTGTGGTCTGATAGACTGTTTGTTATGATTTCTGTTCTTTTGCATTTGCTGAGGAGTGATTTGCTTCCAATGATGTGGTCAATTTTAGAGTAAGTGCAATGTGGTGCTGAGAAAAATGTATATTCTGTGGATTTGCGGTGGAGCATTCTGTATATGTCTATTAGGTCCGCTAGGTCCAGCTCTGCATTCAAGTCCTGGATATCCTTGTTAATTTTCTGTCTCGTTGATCCTGTCTAATATTGACAGTGGAGTGCGGAAGTCTCCCACTATTATGGTGTGGGAGTCTAAATTTTATTTTAGGTCATTAAGAACTTGCTTTATGTATCTGGGTGTTCCTGTATTGGGGGAGTATATATGTAGGATAGTTAGCTCTTCCTGTTGGATTGATCCTTTTACCATTATGTAGTGTCCTTCTTTGTCTCTTGATCTTTGTTGGTTTGAAGTCCATTTTATCAGAGACTAGGATTGTAAACCCTGCTTTTTTGTTGTTCTCCATTTGCTTGGTAAATATTCTTCTATCCCTTTATTTTGAGTCTATGTGTGTCTTTGTATGTGAAATGGGTTTCCTAAATACAGCACACTGATGGGTTCTGACTTTTTATCCAGTTTGCCAGTCTTCGTCTTTTGATTGGGGTGTTTAGGCTATTTACATTCAATGTTAATATTGTTATGTGTGAATTTGATCCTGCCATTTTGTTACTAGCTGGTTTTCTTTCCCATTAGTTGACTCATTTTTTCATTGCATTTTTGGTCTTTGCCAACTGGTTTGCTTTTGCAGTGTCTGGTACTTGTTTCTTAGTGTTTCTTTCTGTGCTTAGTGTTTCTTTTAGGAGCTCTGGTAGGGCAGGTCTAGTGATGACAAAATCTCTCAATAATTGCTTGTCTGCAAAGGATTTTATTTGTCCTTCACTTACGAAGCGTAATATGGCTGAATATGAGATTCTGGGTTGAAAGGTCTTTTCTTTAAGGATGTTGAATATTGGCCCCTACTTT
This sequence comes from Saimiri boliviensis, assembly GCF_048565385.1. Classification (NCBI taxonomy): domain Eukaryota; kingdom Metazoa; phylum Chordata; class Mammalia; order Primates; family Cebidae; genus Saimiri; species Saimiri boliviensis. Next base: position 125,099,978 of record NC_133449.1, read on the forward strand.
CTTGGGACTTGTAGGGTTTCTGCCGAAAGATCTGCTGTGAGTCTGATTGGCTTCCATCTGTGGGTGACCTGAGCTTTCTCTCTGGCTGCCCTTAGCATTTTTTCCTGATGAATCTGATGATTATGTGCCTTGGGGTTGCTCTTCTTGAGTATCTTTGTGGAGTTCTCTGTATTTCTTGAATTTGAAATTTGGGCTGCCTTGCTAAGCCTGGGAAGTTCTCCTGGATAATATCCTGGAGCGTGTTTTCCAGCTTGGATTCATTCTCCCCATCATATTCAGGTACACCAATCAAGTATAGATTAGGTCTTTTAACATAATCCCATTATTTCTTGGAGGCTTTGTTCATTTCTTTTCACTCTTTTTTCTCTTGTCTTGCCTTCTCTTTTTATTTCATTGAGTTGATCTTCAATCTCTGATATCCTTTCTTCTGCTTGATCGATTCGGCTATTAAAACTTGTGTTTGCTTCACATAGTTCTCGTGCTATGTTTTTCAACTCCATCAAGTCGTTTATGTTCTTCTCTAAGCTTGTTATTCCAGTTAGCATTTCATCTAATTTTTTTTCAAGGTTTTTGGTTTCTTTGCATTGAGTTGGAACCTGTTCCTTTAGCTCAGAAAAGTTTGTTATTATCCACTTTCTGAAGCCTGTTTCTGTCAATTCGTCGCACTCCTCAGTCAAGTTGTGATCCTGTGTTATTGAGGAGTTGTGATTCCTTGAAGAAGAGGTGTTCTCGTCTTTGATGGTTTCATCTTTTTTTGCGCTGGTTTTTTCCCATCTTTGTGGATTTACCTGGCTATGTTGTCAGGGAGCTGCTTGATGAAGTCGCTTGTCTGCCTGTGGAGGCGCTACTGGGTTTCTAGGGACTCCTTCAGGTTACTAGGGAAGCTTCTTGTGTCTTTTTTGTTTATACTGGGAGATTAGGCCCACCTCTTCCCCTGACCTGTAGGTACTGCTGGTTGGTCAAGAATGTTGTCCCGTTGCTACGTAGGCTTCCTGTGTTTTTTGTTAAAACATGTAGCCCAGTCCCACCCCTCTAGTGGTGGGTTGTGCCCTTCGTTCACTGTGCTGGATCATTCAGGGTTCATCTCAGACTGTGGCACTGGCTGCACAACCCACTAGAGTCAGAGCTTCAGCCCTCTGGGTTTGTGGGGGAGGGTAGGGACCCACCAAGCCACACCCGGCCATCTCCCCCTGTCAGCTTCCTCTCTCTTTGGTCGTGTGGTAGGATCCCGCCCAGCTGCTCCTGCTTACAGCACCAGCTCTCTGCAGGGTGGAGGGAGGGGGCAGTAGCTCAATCTGCAGGCTTTTATTCAACTCTGCACTTGTAATTCCTGGCGCTTGACGGGCAAAGATCCCCTGTTTTGTGTATTGCTGAGGATTTGGGGGAAGCGCTGTATCTGTGCCGGAGTGTCAGAGGGGAACCTCTGACTTACCGGTCAGATGCACTTTCTAGGTGAAGCAGCACCCCTCCACGCCTCAGTCTGCCCTGAGTGGGCTTTGCTAACCGTCAGACCAGACCCGTTAAAAAACGCACCTGGTACCTCCATTAGAGATAGGAGATCTCTGGATTTCTGTGTCTCTCTCGCTGGGTGTTGTGCACTGGAGTTGTGTCTAATCGGCCATCTTACATCTCCTTTTCTATTTTTCTTATTCTTAATTGCTCTAAAAAATAATTTTGTTTAAAGCAATAATAGTAGCAGTGCACTAGGTGGTTGTAGCATGTGGATAAATGACATGAAAGACAGGAATGCCATAAGAGATGGGAAGGGAAAATTGGGAGTACTCTGTTATTTACTCAAACTGGTCCTTTCCTGGAAATGACACTCAAGAGTCTCCTTTCTATCAGTTTTGTGTGATGACTCTTCCAATGAAACAGTAATGGGCTATAAAACTTTAATAACCTATGTCATCAAAATTGAGTGGTTTTTGTTGCACCCCCCCCCAACATACAAACACAACCACACATTTATAAAGAACTAAAGAAGAGATGAGATTAAATAAGGGTAACAGGTAGTAAAAATAAAATGGAAAGAAACTTATGAGGACAAATCTATAAAATAAGTATGAGCAAGTGAGAAAAGATGAAACCAAGAGAATAAATAGAAATTAAGAGAGTCATAGAAAATGGACAAGTGAAAAGTTCAAGAGCATCGGAATCATTTGTAAAGTGTGTGTTAGTTGTGGGGGTGTGGGGGATGGTGCACATATACAGTCAACTCCACAATGGGTTACTCTATGAAGATTTTTTATTATTTAAAAAATATTTATTGAGGGGATGGAGGGACAAAGGGAGGGAGAACATTAGAACAAATACCTAATGTATGAGGGTCTTGAAACATAGTTGATGGGTTGATAGGTGTAGCAACCACCATGGCACAGGTATACCTATGTAACGAACCTGTACGTTCTGCACATGTACCCCAGAACTTGATATTTAAAATACATATGTATATATATAAAGTAGAAAAATATTTATTGAGTATCTGCCAAATATAAACTATAATCCCAGGCACATTGAAGAGAAATATGAAATATATTCATTGTCCTAAAGAGTCTATAATTTATTTTCAGAGAGAAATAAGGAAAAAAACTAAACAACAAGATGTGCCACTAATGAAAGATTTATCAGACGAGGGTTTAAAAGATAAGACTAACTTTACTATTCACTAGCCCTTTCTTCTATAAACTTAGGCGTCCAAATGGAGTCTTATGAAAGAACTAGGATTCCATATTCTGCAAGACTTCCTTGAAATCTGATACCCTAGAGATCTGACCTTATTTACTGGATAACTGTGCATGATACTTTGCCAGGTGCTGAGAATACAAAAATATACTTAAATGAGGTTACCATCATCAACAATTTTGTGTATTAGGAACTAGACATATACATTTCGAAATACCCTCATAAATAGTCATTACAAAGCAATGAGTGCAACAGAGTTCAAAGAAAGACCATTATTGACTGAATAGATAAGGTAACACTTGGTGAAGGAAGTCTTCGTTTGAAGGATTGGTATGCATGAACCAGAAAAAGTGAGTAAGAAGAAATGCAGATGTAGCATTAGCAAAGTCAATATAATGGGAAATGTAACGGACTCGCACAAAAAAATTTAACAATCAAAAAAGAAAAATCTTGTTCTGTTTCTTAGCTCTGTAGTGGTTACAAAAGCTACAACATCTTTAAATGTGTTATCTTTATTTCTTAACTTCATTGAGGAAAAACTCACATTCTAGATAGAGGTTCCAGGTTTCACTTAGTTGCTTGGTATTTCTAAGTAACTTGGTAAATAGTCTGGAATTTCATTTTTTAATTGTTCTTTACACAAAACTTTATTTATTTATTTATTTATTTATTTATTTATTTATTTATTTACAGAGTCTCACTCTGTCACCCAGGCTGGAGTGTAGTGGCGCAGTCTCAGCTCACTGCAGCCTCTGCCTCCTGGGTTCAGCCTCCCATAGCTGGGATTACAAGCGCCCACCACCACGCCCGACTAATTTTTATATTTTTAATAGAGACGGGGTTTCACCATGTTGGCCAGGATGGTCTCAATCTCCTGACCTTGTGATCCATCCACCTTGGGCTCCCAAAGTGCTGGGATTAAAGGCATGAGCCACCGCAACTGGCCCATTTATTATTTTTAATTACAATTTAGTGAACAGTTTACTAACCATTATAGTAATACATTTGACTTAATTATGCATATTCACTAAAAGTAGTAATTGAGAAGATTTAATCCTCCTTTATTTCAAGATTTTACTGTATTTGTATTTATTTATTTGAGACAAAATCTCACTCTGTCACCCAGGCTAGAGTGCAGTGGTGTGATTATAACTCACTGTAGCCTCAACCTCTTGGGCTCTAAGAGATTCCCCCACCACAGTCTCCCTAGTAGCTGGGACTACAGATGTACAACAACACACTAACTTATTTTTTATTTTTTCTAGAGGTTTGCTGGGACTACAGGTATGCAACAACACACCGCCTTATTTTTAATTTTTTGTAGAGGTGAGGTTTCACCATGTTGCCCAGGCTGGCCTTGAACTCTTGGGCTCAAAATATAGCTTTGGCTTCCCAAAGTGCTATCTTTTACATTTTAAAGATGTCAAAAAAAAAAAATCTATAATAGGCCTTTTGAATGTGGGTTTTGTTGAAAAAAAGAAAAGAAAATTTTTTAATAAAATAAAATAGGCCTAGTTGCCCATTTTTAAAAATATACTTAAATGTAAAGGATAGATAAGAAAGAACGAAAGAATGAATGATGAGTGAAAAATCTTTCAACTTCTCCACAGGCCCAGATCTGAAAAAAAAATTAATAAAATTTTAAAAAATATTTTGAGATCTTATGGTTTCCTATCCAACATGTAAAGAGGTTGGCAGTTGTACGCTCATCCTCACCAAAAAAAAAAAAAAAAAGAACAAACTGAAAATCAACAACTCTTCTTACATCCATCAAAGAATGAAGACACAGGACAGACCACTGCCCCCAAAATTAGAACAGACAAATACAGAGAATCACAGATTACTAAGAGCAGACGCCACAGCTAGAGCCAGTAACTGGTAGGAACATTTCAAGGGTGATTGACTAATTGCTAGAGACTGAGATTAAGACTAGTTTAAAACATTAAAAACTCCTGTAGGCCCATCCTTAGAGTATCACATACTTTTTCTGAGTTTTACCTCTAAGAACCCTATCAAGTTCTCAGGGTTAAGAGCTGAGGGAAAAATGCCCTTGTGTTTCTGTGTGTGTAGAGGGAAGAGAGTCAACTTTTTTTTTTTTTTTTTGAGACGGAGTTTCGCTTTTGTTACCCAGGCTGGAGTGCAATGGCTCGATCTTGGCTCACCGCAACCTCCGCCTCCTGGGTTCAGGCAATTCTCCTGCCTCAGCCTCCTGAGTAGCTGGGATTACAGGCACGCGCCACCATGCCCAGCTAATTTTTTTTTTTGTATTTTTAGTAGAGACGGGTTTTCACCATGTTGACCAGGATGGTCTTGATCTCTCGACCTCGTGATCCACCCGCCTCGGCCTCCCAAAGTGCTGGGATTACAAGCTTGAGCCACCGTGCCCAGCCGAGAGTCAACTTTTTTTTAAAAAACAAACATATACTTACCCGGCAGGGGAGATACCATGATCAGGAAGGTGGTTTTCCCAGGGCGAGGCTTACCCACTGCACTCCAGATGTGCTGACCCCCGCGATTTCCCCAAAAGTGGGAAACTCGACTGCATAATTTGTGGTAGTAGGGGAATGCGTTCGTGTACTCCCCGGTCTCTAAATTAAAAAAAAAAAAAAAAATTTAAGTAAAAAAAACAAACAGACTTCCAGAGCTACTGCTCTCCTTAACAAAGACCTGTCTTCAAGGGAAACTATTTTACCAACATCTAACCGAGCTAGGTTTTGCCAGAGTCTATCATGAGAGAAGTGAAATACCCAACTCCAGCCCCCTCTAGCCTGTCTCACCTAAGGGGGCTAGGAGGGAGTTGGGGGGTTAAGGACCACAGAACACTTACTCTCCCCCATCACCTTGCCACCACATTAATCAGTCTACTATATAGTAATAGGGATTATAGTTGAGCAAAGCTCAGGCCCTATTTCAAAAGGAGTCTCTAGGGAAACCCAAATACTACAGAGGAAACACAAATAAGCATTAGATGATGTTTTCACATCTGACATCTACAGCTGCAACTACCAGTCGATGCAACCTAACTCATAGCTAGATAAACAAAAAAACCTCACACTAAATGCCTACTTACCTTGTTCCTTTTATACATTACATCATGTACAGCTTTCAACAACAAATTACACGGCACACTAAAAGGCAAAACAAACAAAACCCACACACTCTTAATGCATAAAGCAAGTAGAAGAACCAGACTCAGTTATGGCAAAGACTGTCAAATTATAGAGACAGGGAATTTAAAATAACTGTGGGCCAAGTGTAGTGGGTTACACCTGTAATCCAGCACTTTGGGAGGCCAAGGCAGGTGGATTGCTTGAGCCCAGGGGTTCAAGACTGGGCTGGGCAACATGACACAACCCAATCTCTACAGAAATACAAAAATTAGCCAGGCATGATGGAGCTTGCCTGTAGTCTCAGCTGCATGGGTGTCTGAGGTGGTCCTTAAGCCCAGGATGTCAAGGCTGTAGTGAGTCAAGATTGCACCAGTGCACTCCATCCAGCCTAGGGACAGACCAAGACCCTGTCTTAAATAAATAAATAAAGGTCAGGTGCGGTGGCTCATGCCTGTAATCCCAGCACTTTGGGAGGCCAGGGTGGACAGATCACCTGAGGTCAGAAGTTTGAGACCAGCCTGGCCAACATGACAAAACCCTGTTTCTACTAAAAACAAAAAAATCAGCTGGATATAGTGGTGTATGCCTATAATCCCAGCTACTTGGGAGGCTGAGACAGGAGAATTGCTTGAACCCAGGAGTTGGAGGTTACAGTGAGCTAAGATAGTGCCACTGTACTCCAGCCTGGGTGAAAGAGTGAGATTCTGTCTCTAAATTAATTAATTGTTTAATTAAATAAGTGATTAATATGCTAAGAGCTCTAATGGAAAAAATACTAGAAATCAAAAACAATCTTTGGCTTCCCTGAACCAAATTGGAAGAAGAATTGTCTTGGGACACACATAAAATACACTAACACTAATGATAACTAATGAGCTAAAAAAAAATTTTTTAATAACAAAAAAACTTCATGATGTTTTAATAAAGTTTATGAATTTGTGTTGAGCCACATTCAAAGCCACCCTGGACCACCTGTGGCCTGCGGGCAGTCGGTTGGACAAGTAGCTTGCTGTAATAAGAATGAAGAATGCCTTTGATGGGCTTAGACATAGCAAAGGAAAGAATTAGTGACCTTGAAGATGCGTCGATTGAAATGCCCCAAATGGAAAAGTGAAGAGAAAAAAAGAAAAATACAGTTTTACCTTAAAAAACATTCAGGCATGAAATGCTACACTAATGGCCCCCAATAATTCATGCCTCCTCAGTATTCATTTAGCCTCAACCCACAATGACTTTGGCCAAGAAGACATCAGCGAACATGACCCAAGTAGAATCCTGATAGCCCTTACACTGCAGGACTTGCCCTCTAGGAGTGTGGCCCTGAGATAGCATGTGAAAAAAAGCCAGGCTAGTCTCCCAGGATGAAAGACCATAAAGAGGCAGGCCAGTGCAGTCATCCCACCAAACCCAACCCCAGGTAACCAACCAGCTGAGTGCAGTCACATGAATAACCTAGTCAAAACAGCAGAAACCACCCAGTTAACCCACTGAATCATAAGAAATAAAATGATTCTAGTTGTAAGCCAGTAAATTTTAGGTTTATTTGTTATTCAACAGTAATTGCAAGGAAGAAAGTAATATTCTGCTTTGCTTCATGAGCCAAATACGAATGAATTTACAAAGATGGAAGTGCTGACACTGATAAAAAATGTATGTTTGGGCAGTTCAGGCATGAGTGGATAGGAAAGGGATAGAAATGTAGAGAAGCAGAAGGTGACAACTGAAGAGTTTAAAAGTATATGCATACTGACACTCACAACTTTAATCATGTCCTCCAGGAAGAAGGTACACATGAAAGAATTGACTGCTAAAGAAAATAATTAGAAAGTATTTTTACGGTTTATGCCTATTGATAGCTAGTAATTGCCTCCAGATCTCTCCAAGTTGAGTAACATGTATTTAATAATACCTACCTACTCTATTGAACTTTTCTTTTAAAATCACATTTCAGCAAAAATAACCTATCTTGCAATTTGGGACTAAAAACATCTTTTCTCACCTTTGGTTTTAAAGTAGTTAAGCATCTTTGATCCATGTCCCAGAACTAAGCAGGTTTGCTCCCTTGTCTCTTTTTTTTTTTCCTACTGAAAAAAAAAGGCCCCTTATAAGCAAAATGACCACTGGTTTCCCTCTCAGAGAGGTAAGATCTCCAACATGGAAAATTAAGTGCACTAAGTCATAAGTCAAGCTTTCCCATTTAGCTCGTTTATACAACATTGTTCACTTTGGAACCCAAGGATTTTTTTAATATTAATCCAGAGGATGACAGCTGAAACATAATTGCACATAACTTCAGAAAAGTTTACCACCCTAATGCAACTCAAAAGGAACACTTACCATTAAATTGAACTCCACAAGCAATAACACCTAATGCGGTGTGTTTTTATGGGAGCTGTGTGGATTTCTTTTATTGTTTCCCTTTGCATTATTTTTTAAATGCATTTGCAATGGCTTTTTGCTATTCCTTCATTAGAGGCTTTTTTGAATTAAGGATAGAAAAGCAGTTAACAAAAACTACTCAGTTCTTCAAAAAATTAAACACAAAGTTAGGATATGACTCATAAATTCCACTCATAGGTATATTCCCAAGAACAGAAAACATGTTGACATAAAAACTTTTATGTGAATGTTCATAGCAGCATTATTCATAATAGCCCAAAAAGTGAAAATAGACCAAATGTCCACCAACTGATGATACAGTGGAATATTATTCAGTCACAAAAACATGAAACGTGCAACAATGTGATGAACCATGCAAAACTATTCTAAGTGAATATAGCTAGACACCAAAGGCCACATATTGTCCAACTCCATTGATACGAAAGGTCCAGAATAGGCAACTTCATAGAGGTAGAAAGGACAGTAGTGGTTACCAGGGGCTTGAAGGAGGAAGAAATGGGAAGTAACTGCTCTTGGATGTGAGGTTTGTTTTTGTGGTGATGAAAATATTCTGGAATTGGTGTCAGTTGCACAACCTTGTCAATGTACTAAAAACCACTGAATTGTACACTTTAAGCTGTGGGTTTTGTGATATGTGAATTATATACCAATTTAACACAAAAGAAGAGACATAAAAACTACTCACATTCTAAATTTATAACTGGGAAGTAGGTTGACAGAACTTGAACCAGGGTTCCAAGCATCTTCATTTATTCCAAAAAAGAAATTAGAAGAACTTTCATTAAAAACTGCTTATGGGGCCGATGTGGTGGCTTATGCCTGTAATCCCAGCACTTTAGGAGGCCAGGGCAGGTGGATCACTGAGGTTGGGAGTTTGAGACCAGCCTGGCCAACATGGCAAAACTCTGTCTCTACTAAAAATATAAAAATTAGTCAGGTGTGGTGGCACACAATTGTAATCCCAGCTACTTGGTAGGCTCAGGCGGGAGCATCACTTGAAGGAGGCAGAGGTTGCAGTTAGCTGAGATAGCACCACTGTACTGCTCTGTAGTTACAAAGCACTTTTATAATACATTGGAAGTTAAGTACTAGTATGTGGTAATTGTCTCACCGAATCTATGCAGTAGATGATATTGTTTGGTACTGTTACTCTAATTCTACAGATGAAAAAACATTCCATTATATTTTCATTTTTGTATCCTTAAGCATCTCCAGGTCAAGGTTTGTCTCTCTTTTCATCTGTGTAAAATGCATACAGTGTATATTCACTCAATGTTTAGATGAATGAATATACAAACTAAGGCTCAGGGGGGTCAAGAGATTACTAGAGAGCAAAGCAGTATTAAGTACATACCTTTGGCATTCAGATCCCATGTGTTTTTCATAATACCGTATTTACAAGTCTCCTGTGTTCCCTGCACATTTGTTCAAGCCCCATTATATAAGCCGATATCGTGTTATTATTCAAAAGCCAAATGGATGTCTTCCACAGTAATCATTGACATGGCATATTATAAGACCTCAAGGAAAGCTAAAGTTATGCAACTGTACAAATTTGTTATTTACTCCTAAACCTTCTGTTTAGTACAGCAGACATCTACTAAATGCCTACTGTATGCCAGCCACTATACTGTATTCCCCAGGAATAGAGCATGAAAATGAATAATTACCTCGACTGGAAGCACCTAAGCAGCTCTTTTAATGAAACTCCTTTCTGTCTACCGCATGTTTCATCACTTCATCCTGTCAGCTATCTATAAACTGAGTTCAGATGTAATTCAAAATACGCTAAAGGAGTAACACTCAGGCAGTGGATTCCTTTATTCGCAATCATAACTCAACTTTCAGGAAAAGAGGACAACCGTTGTTTTAAGAAGTTTTCCATCAACAGTGATGATCCTAACCTCCAAAATCTAAGAACTCAGCATTTGAGCATGCAGCCGCACAAATTCCCCATATACTATTCACTTAGGATAATTTAAGATCTTTCTTTCTGGAGCCACATTCTAGAGCACCTGTACCACCACATACTTTTAAAAGGTATTAACCACTTCTCTAATGGTTTATGGCTTTTGGTGAAGACAGCTTATTTCTTGTCCTTACGCTGAGCACTAATTAGGACTGTTTAAAAACCAGGAGCATTTATATAGTGACACTAAAGTAATACAGGTCTTGCATTTGTAATTTTATCACAAAATCCACTCACATTGAAAACTGAATTTTTCCAAAGTCCAAGTAAAATGGTGTGCCTTAGCTGTATAAGCCAGGAGAAGATTTTACCATCAGGCAGAGACCAGCTGCTTTGTTCTTTTTTTCTGTGTAGGTAACCATCCATTTAATTAAAATCAATAAATTTTAAAACAGAAAAATAAGAGGATAAGCTGTATGATTTAACAAGTATCTTAAATGTCAAGGGACTATAGCCTAAAACATCTCCAAATTTTAAAATTAAATGTTAATATTTTTATTCTCAGTCATATCGTTTGGCTTTTTTTAATATTCAAAATCTATTTTGTCCTTTTTTGTTTTCACTTCTGAATTCTAGGGTCAAATTATAATATGATATTGCACAATTAAGTTTATCCTGTTAACAATAAATAGCCTCTTACCAATTACTTAGCAATTACTCTATATATAGAAATTAGTTATCCAAATAGCTAAATACAGGCGTCCCCAAACTGCGGCCCTCTGAGGCCATTTATCCGGCCCCCCGCCGCACTTCAGGAAGGGGCGCCTCTTTCATTGGTGGTCAATGAGAGGAGCACAGTATGTGGCGGCCCTCCAACGGTCTGAGGGACAGTGAACTGGCCCCCTGGGTAAAAAGTTTGGGGACACCTGGCTAAATATTTCAGCAGTTAATTTAAATGTTAAAAATCATCACTGCTGTAATACATTTCATCACTTCCTTTCTTTGTCCAATATTCTAGCTTAGTTGATAATTTGTATTTAAAAGGTGGTCCCTGGGATATTACTGGAAATTATTCTAATACAATAACTATGATCTTCTGTTATCCAGAATGTTCAGGGCATCGGGTGCTCAGATTGAAAGAAATATGTAAATAAGAAGTCATTAAAATCACCTTATATTTTTTAATTGATGTCTGTAGAATTACAATATGTATATGCAACATCTAACATACATATTCTTTTCTAAAAGTTTACATGTCAGTTGTTTGACACATGGAACATCTTTTTTGTACATATTTAAACATATCAAGGAAATAATTGCATTATCAGAGTGACCATAAACACCAATGTAATTGCTAGACTTTTTCCTGGCTAGACCATCTGATTTAATAGACATTTATAATGAGCCTCATCATATTAAATAAAACAAATTATTACCCCAAGTTGGCATTTGGAAACAAGGGACTATAATAATTGTATAGCTGGGAAGATTTTAATAGATACATCAGCCTGGTGATATGGCTCACACCTATAATCCAAGCTACTCAGGAGGCTGAGGCAGGAGGATCACTTGTGCCCCAGAGCTTGAAACCAGCCTGGGCAAGATAGTGAGACCCCTTCCCTTAAAAAATTTTTTAAATAAAAATAGCCAGATAAGATGCCATGTGCCTATATTCCCAGCTACTCTGGAGGATGAAGTGAGAGGATCACTTGAGCCCAGGAGTTCAAGGTTGCAGTAAACTAGGATCACACCACTGTACACTGTACTCCAACCTGGGTGACAGAGTAAGATCCCCATCTCTGTTTAAAAAAAAAAAAAAGAAGTTGTATGAGAAACCCTATTAGCAATGCAATTAAAGTAGACTAGCAGCAAAGGAAAGCAAGTGATAATGTATATTTTAATTATTAATTTTATCACTTATCAAAAAAAAGCTTTAACCAATACTGATTACTCTGCTAATTTTTGTATGAGAAAACAAACATATCAATACCTGGAACATAGTCTTTCTCCATCCCATCCTGCTACAAGGAAGAAGAATCACATATCAGTCACCTAATGGGCAAAGAACACATTGATTAGGGAATAGCTGTCACTTTTAGCTGAAAGACTCAGGACAGCTATGCCAATATAACAAAATATGATTCTCTTAGGCAGCTATAAAATTAGAAACAGACCATTAAAATGTACATGGCCAATTAGTAAGAGGAAGTGCCACTGGCCAAATCATTTGTAGGTTAGAGTCCCTATGTAATGAAATATATTTAATATTAAAGCTCTCTGTGAATATATTTTTCTTTCAGTGTCTTCACTTTTCTTAACTTCCATCATTCCTGTTACCATCCAGCTTGCCATTCTCAAAATTACATATCTTCCTCACGCACACAAAAAAACTATTGTCTTCTGTCTGATACTCTTACTCATATTTTCTTATTCAAAATATATTACAATCACACCAGGTGGAACAAAACCATGGTGTTTCTCTTAGAATCCCCCTACGAGTAATGAGAATAATCCTGAAATTTTCACTCTGCCAAGTGTAACCCTTTTAACTATCTACAATGAGCCAGAGAACTTGAGCTTAGTAGTATAGGTCACAGGCTAGTCCATAGCCACAGTGTCTTTTTCATAATCTTACCTGCAGGGATATAACTAGATTAAACTCTTCCTGAGCAAATTAGCATCCTTCATTAAAGAACAACAACCAGGCTCATTCCCCAGAGAACTGCATAAACAGCCCAGGCTTTAGGTCAGTCAGAACCTCCCAAAGCCCAGGTTGTGCTCAGTGAGCTCAGACGCCACACCCATGAAGCACAGCCTGGACTTGTAAACAGCAGCCAGGCATGGTGGCACACACCTGTACTCCCAGCTACTTAGGAGGCTGAGACAGAAGAATCCCTTGAGTTTGAGGCTTCAGTGCTCTACAGTCACACCTGTGACTAACCACTGCATTCCTACCTGAGCCACACAGCAAGACCACATCCAAAAAAAATTGCTACAAACATGTCATGGTAGCTGGAACCTTTGACTGGGTATATAGTGTTACTGATTCCCAGAACATGTATCATAGGACCCTACAAATAGGATAAAGAGCAAGGAGTAACAGGAGCAACTGGCATTGGAGAGGTTGCTCCATGTCATTAGAAGTTCTTTTCTATATAAGACAAACACCACACTTTTCTTATGAAGACAGTATCTTGGATGATGATGATAAAGGCTAAAGGGCATGTGATTTGAAATTAGGCTACTAAAATTAAATCCCAGCTCTATGTAATAAAATATATTAATATTAAAGCTATTTGTAAATATATTTTTACTTCAAGGTCATAGCTTCACTTTTCTTAAATTTCTTTTAATTAAAATTAAAATTATTTTAATTAATTAAATTTTTATATAATTTAATTAAAATTAAAATTTAAGTTTTTTATTTTCTTAAATTTCCTTATGTTAGAGGTCATAATAGTATCTAACCTCATACAATTATTGTTAGGAATAGTTGAAATAATACACAAGAATGACTTGCCACAGTTTTTGGCACATTATAAGCATTCAAAACCTGTCAAATCTTTTATTATTTCTTATAGAAAATATTCTAATTTTTATACTTTATGCTGTTTTGGTGTTGTCTCCATTTTAATTAATGTCAATATAGTATTGGTTCAGATGCCATGATTATCAGATACGATGGCAGATTGTTTCAGATACTGTTAATCATCAATTTAAGATTAACAAATACTTCTTGGAACAATTTTCTCTTTGAGTTACATAAAACATTGATTATTTGAATGTGTCCTTCTATCTTATTTTCATAGAGATATCATTTTGCCTCAACTCAGGGCAGTGCAAGAAGAGTTGCAGGTATTACCATTAGATGACAATTCCTTGTGGTTTAAAACCTTTCACTGAAGCTGGGCACAGTGGCTCACACCTGTAATCCCAGCACTTTGGGAGACTGAGGCAGGTGGATTACCTGAAGTTTGGCATTTGAGACCAGCTTGGCCAACAAGGTGAAACCCCGTCTCTACTAAAAATACAAAAAATTAGCTGGGCATGGTGGCGTGTGCCTGTAATCCCAGCTACTCAGGAGGCTGAGGCAGGAGAATTGCCTGAACCCAGCGGGCGGAGGTTGCGGTGAGCCGAGATCGCACCATTGCACTCAGCCTGGGCAACAAGAGCAAAACTCTGTCTCAAAAAAAAAAAAAAAAAAAAAAATTACATAAATAATGTGTACTTGAACTATATTGGTAAATCAGACTATAATGCAAGCCTAGACAAAAGCACACAGACATTTGAATCTGGTGGTTGGAGTGTCTGATATCACAAATGCCTTTTATGTATTTCTTATAGAATATTCAGAACTTATTACTGATATTTTACCTTTGGGTAGACAATTGAGATGTGCTAATATTTATGTGGTATAAGTCAATAATAGTATTTTTTGTTGTCTAATACCACATTTCAACTGGAATATGTTAGAAGCGTCACATCTGACACAGTTGGAGGATTAAAATTTCTTTCAATTCTTCATTAATTTAACAAAAATATATTGAGTGGCTAATACATGCCAGGCCTGTCCAGGCTCTTAGAATATAGAGGTGAATAAAACAGACTCAAATCTCAGCCCTCAGAGATTGCATTCTAGCGGGAGAAGACAGACAATAGGCATAATAAGTTAGTCATGTAATACTGTCTGGTGTTAGGCAGTGATGAGTACTGTGGGGTGGGAGGAAAAGGGAAAACAGAGTAAAAGGGATTGGGACTGCTAGGCAAGAGGGTCATCAGTTGTATGTAGGATTATCAGAGCAAGCCTCTCTGAGAACATGTCATTTGAACAAGGGTTTGAAGGAGGTAAGGGAGTTAGACATGTAATTATCTTTGGAAGGATATTCCAGGCAAAGAAGAAAGCCAGTGCAAAGGCCCTAAGATATAAGCACTCCTGGAATTTCCAAGGAACAGTGAAGAGGCTAGTAAGTTGCAGTAGAATGAAAGAGGGAGGTTACAGAGTAGAAAATGAAGCCACAGTTAAATGGGAGGTGTAGAGTGTACACTCAGTAGGATATAGGACAAGACTGTATTCTGAGTGAAGCTGCAGACTATAAAAGGAACAACCATTAAAGCAAGGAAACCAATTATAAGCTATTAAAATACTTCAGTTCAGGAACATACCTATTTGAGGTACATAATAAGAATAATGCAAAAGTTGGTGGCAGCTTGGGACCAAGGTGGTAGCAGTGGAAATAGAAATGAGTGTCTAGAGTGTGTATATATTTTAAATTGTAGATATATACTCAAATTGAATACAGGTTACAAGAAAAAGAGAGGCTCGTAACTATAACTATAGGGTTACTGGCATGACCAAGTGGAAAGGAGTGGCCAGAATTGAGATGGAACAGGGAAGGGAGGGGTAATAAAATCAGGGATTATGGGGGGTTTTGTCTTGTTTTGTTTTGTTTTGTTTTGTTTTGTTTTGTTTTGTTTTGTTTTGTTTTGTTTTGTTTTGTTTTGTTTTGTTTTGTTTTGTTTGAGATGGAGTCTCACTCTGTTGGCCAGGCTAGAGTGCAATGGCCCGATCGTAGCTCACTGCAGCCTCTGCCTCCCAGGTTCAAGCAATTCTTCTGCCACAGCCTCCTGAGTAGCTGGGACTACAGGCACATGCCTGGCTAATTTTTTTGCATTTTTTATTAAAGACAGAGTTTCGCCCTGTTGGCCAGGCTGGTCTTGAACTACTGACCTCAGGTGATCCACCCACCTCAGCCTCCCAAAGTGCTGGGATTACAGGTGTGAGCCCTGGGGATTATGCTTTGACTGTATTAAGTCGGTAATGTGTATTAGACATGAAAATATTGATGTTTAGCATTTAGTTTCATATGAGAGCCTAGAGTTCAGAGATTGGCATTCTATGCTAGAATTATACATTTGGGAGTGGTGAAGACTAACCTAAGTCAAGTTAATTGTCTATAACTCTTAGGTTCTTTTGGCAATAATTGTAGCTGTCAAAGAATGTAGTTATCAAGCATTGGTAACTAATTTCCTTACTATCAGTAAACATAAAAGAAAATCCCTAACTAAATTCTGTGCAAATGAGGACATTAATGAACTAAACATTCATTAGCAAGCAGATACAAAACTATTCATATGTTTTATATGCTCTCTGAGTATTGAGGTACTCCAGCCACTATTTTGCATGAATAGTTCACTTATGGAAGATAAGACATATATCAGCAAAACTAAAAAATATTTTGAGATAACTAAAAACAAGCAAAGCCACAACATACCAAAATATATTGGATGAAGCAAAAGCAGTACTGAGACAGACTTTTATGGCTGTAAATGCAGTGTTAAAAAAAAACGGTATCCAAATCGGTAACCTAATTTTACACCATAACAAACTTGAAGAACAAACTAAACGCTAAGCCAGCAGGAGGATGAAAATAATAAAGATTTCAGCAGAGATCAATGAAATAGATAAAAACAATAGAGAATCACAGGAATCAAAAGTTGGTTCTGAGGCTGGGCGCGGTGGCTCAAGCCTGTAATCCCAGCACTTTGGGAGGCCGATGCGGGTGGATCACGAGGTCAAGAGATCAAGACCATCCTGGTCAACATGGTGAAACCCCGTCTCTACTAAAAATACAAAAATTAGCTGGGCATGGTGGTGCGTGCCTGTAATCCCAGCTACTCAGGAGGCTGAGGCAGGAGAATTGCCTGAACCCAGGAGGCGGAGGTTGCGGTGAGCCAAGATCGCGCCATTGCACTCCAGCCTGGGTAACAAGAGCGAAACTCTGTCTCCAAAAAAAAAAAAAAAAAGTTGGTTCTTTGAAAAGATCAACAAAATTGACACTCTATTAGCTAGACTGAGTTTAAAAAAAAGAGAAAAGGCAAATAACTAAAATCAGAAATGAACAATGGGACTTTGCTACTGACCTTATAGAAATGTAAAGGATTATAAGATAATAGTATGAACAGCTGCATATCAACAAATTAGACAATCTAGGCCAGGCACAGTGGCTCACACCTGTAATCCCAACACTTTGGGAGGCCAAGGCATGAAGATTGCTTGAGGCCAGAAGTTTGAGATCAGCCTAGGCAACACAGTGAGTCCCTGTCTCTACAAAAAAATTTAAAAATTAGCCAAGTGTGGTGGCATGCACCCGTAGTCCTAGCTACTCAGGAGGCTTAAGCCCAGGAGTTCAAGGCTGCAGTAAGCCATGATTGTGCCACTACACTCCAGCCTGTGTGGTAGAGCAAGACCCTGTCTGAAAAAAAAAGAAAAAAAAAAAATGCCAGGCACAGTGGCTCATGCCTGTAATCCCAGCACTTTGGGAGGCTGAGGCAGGCGAATCATCTGAGGTCAGGAGTTCGAGACCAGCCTGGCCAACACGGCAAAACCCCATCTCTACTAAAAATATAAAAATTAGCTGGGTGTGATAGTACATGCCTATAATCCCAGCTACTTGGGAGGCTGAGGAGGAGAATCACTGGAACCCAGGAGGTGGAGGTTGCAGTGAGCCCAGATCACACCATCACACTCCAGCCTGGGCAACAGAGCAAGACTCCATCTCAAAAAAATAATAATAATAAAAATAAAAAATAAAATAAAAAAGTGTTTCCAAGAAACACACACAATACAAAACTGACCCAAGAGGAAATAGACAATGTCAAGAGACCTGTATGTAACAGATACAGAGATTCAATCAGTAATCAAAAACCTGAAAAAGAAAACTCAAGGACCAGTTGGCTACACTGGTGAAATTCTACCAACAATTTAAAGAATAATTGCATCACTGTTACTCAAACTTTTACAAAAACTAGAAGAGCGAATACCCAACACATTCTGTGATGCCAGCATTACTCTCATACCAAACCCAGACAAGATACCACAAGAAAGCCACAGACAAATATCTCGTATGAATATTAATACAAAAATCTTCAACAAAGTATTACCAAGCAAAATTCAATAGCACAATAAAAGCTTTTATACATTATGACCAAACAGGATTTGTCCCAGGACTACAAGGATTGTTCAGCATAAGACAGTCAATCGGTGTAATACATGGCAATTAATAGAACTAAGGGAAAAATAATACATGATCATTTCAATAGATCCTAAAAACAATTTGACAAAACTCAACATCCTTTTATAATGAAAACATTCAGCAAACTAGGAATAGAAGGGAACTTCCTTAACATCATCAAGGGCATTTATAAGAAAAATCACAGCTGATATCATCCTATATGGTAAAAAAGTGAAAGCATTTCTTCTAGGATCAGGAACAAGATGAGGATGCCCACTTTCACTCCTGCTATTCTGCTTTTTACTAGAATTCCTACACATAGCAATTTAGCCAGAAAAAGAAATAAAAAATTTCTAAATCTGAAAGGAAGATGCAAAACGATTTCTATTTGCAGATGACATGATTTTCTGTATATAGAAAATCTCATATAACTCACAGAAAAAAATACTACTGCAGCTATTAAACAAATTCAGCAACGTTATACGGAACAAGATCAACACCCAAAAATCAGTTGTTTCCATATACCAGAAATGAACAGTCTAAAAAGAAGTTTTTAAAAAAAAAACAAACAGTTCAATTTACAACAACATGTAGAAGAATGAAACACCTAGGAATATATTTAATCATGAAATTGAAAGATTTATCCACTGAAAACTAGAAAATATTGATGAGAGAAATTAAAGAAAATCTAATAAATGGAAAGACATCCCATATTCATGGATTGGAAAACTTTAAGATAGCAATATTCCCCAAAACAATCTACAGATTCAAGTGGTCTGTTTGCAGAAATAAAAAGCCAATCTTCAAATTGATACAGAACTGTAAGGGGCCTCAATAAAAGCCAAAAAAAAAAAAATATTGAAAAACAAAAGCAAAGCTGAGATAACTTAAACTTTCCAAATTCAAAACAATACAAAGCTACAGTAATCAACAAGCATAGTGTGAGCATAAAGACAAACATATAAACCAATGGAAGAAAATTCCATAAATAAATTCAAACATCTATGGCAAATTAATTTTTGACAAGAGTACCAAGACCATTTAATGGAGAATGAAGAGTACCTTTAATAGATCATACTAGAACATCCATGTTATGACATGCAAAAAAAAAAAATTAGACTCCATATAAAATAATTAATTGAACATGGATCAATGACTTCTATATAAGCAGTAAGATTACAGAATTCTTAGAAGCAAACATAGGAGTAGATCTGCTTTTCCTCAGATTTGGCAGTGGATTCTTAGATTTGACACCAAAAGCACTAGTAACAAAATTTAAAAATAGATTAGCGTCTTCAAAAATGTAAAGCTTTTGTCCTTTAAAAAACATTTTTAGCTAGGTGCAGTGGCTCATGCCTATATCCCAGCACTTTGGGAGGCCACAGCGTAAGGATCACTTGAGTCCACGAGTTTGAGACCAGCATGGGCAATATAGTGAGACCTCATTTCTACAGGAAAAAAAAAAAAAATTTATTAGCCAGAGGCAGTGGTATAGGCCTGTGCTCTCAGCTATTCAGGAAGCTGAGCTGGGATCACTAAGCCCAGGAGATCAAGGCTCCAGTGAGCTGTGATTGTGCCACTGCAATCCAGCCTGGGTTACAGAACAAGACCCTATCTCAAAAAAAAAAAAAAAAAAAAATTCTTCAACAACTGAAAAGGGAGGAAATATTTGCAAATCTTATATCTGATAAGGTTCTAGTATCCAGACTATAAAAAGAATTTTTATAATTCAACAACAACATGAACAGCCCAATTGTAAAATCGGCAATGGACTAGACATTTATGCAAAGAAGATATACAAGTGGCCAATAAGCACAGAAGATGATGTCCTACATAATTGGTCATGAAGAAAATGCAAATCAAAAACAGACTGAGTTACTACCACTTCAAAACCACTAAGATGGTTTTAATTAAAAAGACAGAAAATGTAAGGCTGTGAAAAATAGGAACCCTCATACATTGCTGGTGGGAATGTAAAATGGTCCACCTGCTGTGAAAAACAATATGTCAATTCCTCAAAAAAATTAAACCTAGAATTACCATATGATCCAGGATTTCTGCTTCTTAATATATACTCAAAGAATTGAAAGCAGGGTCTCAAAGAGGTATTTATACATCCATGTTCATAGCAGCACTACTAATAATAGCCAAAAGGTGGAAACATCTGAAATGTCCATCAATAGTTGGATAGATAAACAAATCAAAGTTTATACATACAACAGAATATTATTTTTCCATAAGAAGGAATGAAATACTGATACTTACTACAACTTATATGACCCTTGAAAATATTATGCTAAGTAAAAGAAGCCAGACACAATTGCTCACATGTATGGTACCTTTTATATGAGCTATCTAGAGTAGACAAATCCATAGACAGTGAAAACAGATTAGAGGTTACTGGGGAAAGGGGAAGGGGGAATAATTACTTAACTGGTACAGGGTATTGTTATAGGATGATGAAAAGGTTTGCAAAGGAGAGAGAACTGATAGTTGCACAACATTGTCAATACTCTAAAGGCCATTTGATTTTATACTTTTAAATGGTTAATTGTATGCTATGTGAATTTCAGCTCAATTAGAAAATAAGAATGGATTGAAATGGATGCTTTCATTGAAAGCTAATGGAAATGTAAAGTGATGCAACCTCTCTTTAGGAAACAGGTTTTCTATATTTAAGAATAGGTGTTGCCGGGCGCAGTGGCTCAAGCCTGTAATCCCAGCACTTTGGGAGGCTGAGGCGGGTGGATCACGAGGTCAAGAGATCGAGACCATCCTGGTCAACATGGTGAAACCCCATCTCTACTAAAGATACAAAAAAATTAGCTGGGCATGGTGGCACGTGCCTGTAATCCCAGCTACTCAGGAGGCTGAGGCAGGAGAATTGCTTGAACCCAGGAGGCGGAGGTTGCGGTGAGCCGAGATCGCGCCATTGCACTCCAGCCTGGGTAACAAGAGCGAAACTCCGTCTCAAAAAAAAAAAAAAGAATAGGTGTTAAACTTCCTACTCTTTGATCCAGTATTCTGTATCTAGGAATGAAGGAAAGTAATCTAGGTACAAACAAATATTGATTTGCAGAGATAGTCACTAAAGCATTCTTTTTTTAATAGTGAAGGATTAGGAAAAGTCCTTTATCTCCAAAAATAAGGAATTAACTTTTAAATAAGATATTATATAGGCAGGAAAGTTATATTTTTGTAATGTCTGTGTAGGTATCACTTTGGAAAAATAACTTTTAAAGTATACATAATAATACATGTATTTTACACAGTTTCCTTTGGCTTTCTCTTAAAGGGATTTTGGTATTCTCATCATTTTTCTCTCTGCTTATCTATTTTTAAAGAATTTTCATGATGACTAAATACTCATGAATAATACTGAGTGAAAATAATACTAAACTATGCTAAAATGTGTTTATTTGTTCATGCACATTCCTTGGAGAAAAAAGTATGTGACTAAAAGTATTCTAAAATATAATGATGATTATCACTTTATTTGAAGTTGTTGGATAATTTTACTTTATTCTTTATTACTATTCTCCTTAATAGTTTTAAGCTTTCTTATTGCATAGTCAATTTTAATAGTATAAACAGGAAAACAGAAGCCTAGTTTGATGTCTTGTGGACAAAAAGAGTCAACTTTAAGTCTTTTAATATAAGGGATTGTGGAGACCAAGGTTTTATCAGTAAAGATGAAGGCTCCAGATAGCAGGCTTCAGAGAGGATTGTGAATGCTTCTTATCAGACTTAAAAAGTCTGTTCTATCAGTCTTAAGGTCTTTGTATTGCTGTTAATGCTGGTCAGCTGTGCCTGAATTCCAATAGAAAGGAGAATATAATGAAGCATGTCTGACCCTCACTTCCCATTTGCATGGCCTGAACTAGTTTTTCAGGTTAACTTTTGAATGCCTGAGGGGATTGTCCATCAGTTAGTTGTGAGGCTTAGAATTTTATTTTTGGTTTACTTCTGTTAAGTCAGTCTTTGCTAGTAGTGTAATGAAATCAGCTTGTGTTTAATTTTTATTTTTGTTTGTTTTTGAGACAGGGTCTCACTCTGTCTCCCAGGCTGGAGTGCAGTGGTGCAATCACAGCTCACTATAGCCTCAACTTCCCCCTGCTCAGGTGATTCTCTCACCTCAGCTCCCAAGTAACTAAGACTACAGGCAAAAGCCACCATGCCTGGCTAATTTTTGTATTTTTTGCAGAGGTAGAGTTTCACCACATTGCCCAGGCTTGTCTCAAAGTCCTTTGCTCAAGCAGTCCACCTGCCTTGGCCTCCGAAAGTGTTAGTGTTGGAATTATAGGCCTGAGCCACTGTGCCCAGCCTGTGTTTAATTTTTAATTCAACTCTTTAAGAATAAATTTTATCTTAACCAAGATAGCTAACATGATTATTTATTATGTGAGATATTCTACTTTTGAACATTATCTTTCAATCAGCACAATTCCACAAGGTGGACTAATTCTACAGCCCATGCTGTTCACAATACTATTTACCAGTTTCAGATACATTGTTAATCTAAATGCCTATCCTTAAATTCATGTTCCTTTCCATTATACCTTACTGTTTCCAATTTAAGAACTATATAATCAGGTAAATATACTTTCCAGTGATTGCATACTTTTTGATAACATTAGTGATGTTTAGCAGAGCCCTCTTGAATATTAAAATATTTATATATTAATTAACTTTGTCACTTAAATGTTAAGTTTAAGCATGTAGAAAAATACCTAGGAAATACATATTCTATAAAAGTGAATGAAAGCAGGAAAAGATTGATTATTGGAATGGCAGTGTGAAGACCACATCAACTTACTCTCCCAGAGCACCCTCCAAAAAAACAACAAAATACTGACCAACCATATAAAATCCACCATCTCAGAACTCTGGAAATTAACCAAAGCCACAGAATGGACTGAGTATTGTCTGTTCTAGGGAAAACTACTGATCCTTGATAAGACACAGAATCTATAGGATTTTTAACTTGGAGCTTCTCATCCTGCCTCCCTTCTCAATTGAATAGTGTAGTAGCGATGGAAAGCTGGCAGCTTCACAGCCAATGGATATGACTGACCTCCTTGGAGCTGCATGAAAATCTCTATCCTTATTTACTATCAAAATTTTGTCTGAAGTAGCAACTCCCTGGAAAATCTTCATTCTCGGTATCTTGGCTATTTCATTTGACTAGGGCATTACCAAAAACAACAGTAATCTATCAGCAACATCTCAGCTACCAGAGCCTGTGATTAAAGGTGGAGGAAACAAGATCCTGGTCAAAACAGAAGAGGAATTCTTAGAAAACTGGAAAACATAGGCAGCTTTGAAAAGCTACAAACATATTCTTGGGGATCTAGAAGACTTTGCAAATTCCTAGAAAGGAAAACACCTCATTCAAATACTCAGCTCCCTTCTGCTTCACCATGTGCCCTACGTAAACAGGAAATGAAAACTAAGGCTGTCCTTTAAGCTGTCTGAACTTTGAAGACATGCCTTCACACACAAATCACTCTGACAAAGAGTGGAAGATGTACAGGCAAGGTATTTAGGGAAATCTTACAACAACCCACTGGCTGACCACTAAATAATACTGACCCAAGTATGCCAAGTAGGAAGCCAGATATACAATAAAAACTTTAAAAATAAAAATTAAAAAAACTTGGGGGCAACCGCTTCAGGAAATACAGAATCCACAGAATTCACTAAATGAAAAAAAAAAAAAGCTACTAAACAAATAAACAGTAACAAAAACAACAAACCCTTGGGTGGGGTTATGTGATACCACAGTTGTCACTATTATCTTAAAGGTCCAGTTTTCAACAAAAATTATAAGACCTAGAAAGAAACAGGAAAGTATGCTAATACATATTTCTTTAAAAAAAAAAAAAAGACACAGAAAATGTGCCTCAAAGGCCAGATGTTTACTTAACTAACACGCGTGTGCGTGAGAGAGAGAGAGAGAGAGCGTGCATGTGTGTAGTTGAGCTTCTTGCATGTGCTTATTCATCATTTTCATGATTAACAACTGTTAGTAATTTCGGAAATGCAAGTAAAAACTACATGAGATATCACTTCACAACCAGGAGACTGGCTGTAATAAAAAAGACACAATAAAAAGTGTTATTGAGGATGTGGAAAAATTTGAACCATCATTCATTGCTGGTACATACAATGGTGCAGGTACTTTGGAAACATTCTGTAGTTCCTATGATGTTAAACACTAACACTCTTAGCTACATAATCAAGGAAAAGGAAAACAAGTAAATAGAAAAATAAACCCTGTGTATGAATGTTCACACCATTATTCATAATAACCAAAAAAGGAAATGACTGAAATGTCCATCAATTAATGAAATTAATGAATCTAAATTTATATAACACAACCGTAATATTTGGCAAATAACAATAATAAAGTACGGAAACATGCTAACATATAGATGAACTTTGAAAACATGCTAAGTGAAAGAAGCCAGTCACCAAAGACCACATTGTATTATTGCATTTATATGAAACCTTCAGAATAGTCAAATCTGTAGAGGCAGAAAGCAGATTAGTGATTATATACAGCTGGAAGTGTGTGGGTTGGAAACAGACATGACTGCTAATATGTATAGAGCTTCTCAAGTGATAAAAATGTTCTAAGATTAGATTGTGGTGATGATGTCTGAACGATTCTTTGAATATACTCAAAACCACTTAACTGTACACTTTAAATGGGTGATGTGTATGGTATGTGAATTATATCTCATTAAAGCTGTTTTCTTTAAAAAGTGAATCACTGGCTGAGCACGGTGGCTCATGCCAATAATCCCAACATTTTGAGAGGCCGAGGCAGAGGGATCACTTGACCCCAGGAGTTTGAGGCCAGGCAACGTAGCAAAACCCCATCTCTACAAATATTTAAAAACTAGCTCAGCATGGTGGCGCACACCTGTGGTCTCAGCTACTTGGGAGGCTGGGATAGAAGAATAGCTTGGGCCTGAGACTTGGTCAAGGCTCAGTGAGCTGTGATCATACTACTGCACTGCAGCCTAGGTGACAGAGTGAGACCATGACTCAAAAAAAGAAAAAAGTGAATCATTAATATTAATGAACTGTATGTTTCACTTCACATTTTTAAACATGATACATTCTAATACCTATATTTTTAACATTTTATCATTTTAATATTTGATGGGAGCAGTGTTTCCAGATATGTTTTTAATGTTTTTTTAATTGAATAATTCTAGCTGGCCAACTCAGCCAATCCGCACATTTAGCTCTCCAACTACCATACAACGTGCTTGGATTAGGTCGGAGCGCAAATTTTCTTGACCATCTCTATGTTGGTATTCCCCGTCCATCTGGAGAAAAAGTAAGTAAAAATTCATTTTGTTTACAATTAATCTGCGTTTTAATATTCACTATTTAAATTAATTTGAACCTAATTGAATCTGAATTCAAATAAATAAAATACTTTTCTTCCCTTCGGCGAATAAAGAACAATGCACTGGTAGTGGCCTAAGCTTATCTTACATAGAGCACATCATGATTTGAAAATACCATGTAGTTTTCCCCTCTCCTCTCCCATAAACCTCACCTATCCCTCTATCCCACTTTTTCTTCCTAACATTTTTCACCACCTAACATGTACATAAAATATTTTATTAACATAAATACTATTATTATACTTATGTGTAAGTATTATACATAATATGTATAATTGTATTATTTTACTTGCTTTATTGTCAGTCTCCCCTTAACTTGAATTTTAGCTCCAAGCAGCATTTGCATATAACCCTTCGAACACTGCCCACTACGTGTCTAATAAATATTTGGTAAATGAATGAATTCATAAAACACAAATATAATCTTTCCTGCCGGGTGCAGTGGCTCTTGCCTGTAGTACCTCAGCACTTTGGGAGGACGAAGCAGGTGGATCACCTGAGCTCAGGAGTTCACGACCAGCTGGGCAACACGGGGAAACCCCATCTCTACTAAAATACAAAAAATTAGCTGGGCATGGTGGCGTGCACCTGTAGCCCCAGATACTCCGGAGGCTGAGGCAGGAGAATTTCTTGAACCCGGGAGGTAGAGGTTGCAGTGAGCTGAGATCACGGCACTGCATTCTAGCCTGGGTGACAGAGCGAGACTCCATCTCAAATACATATATATATATGTATGTAAAATCTTTCCCTGAAGAGATGAAAAAGTTTTCCAACAGATGATACAAAAGCCTTATTTTTGGCTTAATATTGGAAAACATAGCTTAATACATACCTAGAAGTTGAATCTCTCGAAGTAGTTTAGGTTTTTCCTTATTTATTTAGAATAATAATTGTGTTTTTTAAATGTACTGAATGTTAAATCTTCTTAAATTCTTCTTCTTCCAGGCTATACGAAAACAAGAGTGGACTGCAATCATTCCAAATTCCCAGCTAATTGTCATTCCATACCCTCACAATGTCCCTCGAAGGTAATGTCCTTGCTTGAACTGATTTGCTAAAGACATTGCTAACTCTGAATTATAGATATAGTGATGTCTTTTAAACTTTCTTATATTCCTGCTGTGTTCCCATGAGTACCCATCCCTTAATTTGCTTATGGCAAACTCTAAATGACTAAACATACTTACATAAAAGGTCCCAGATATTTTTCATGAGGAACAAATTCAATCCTATTAGAAAAACATCAGGTTAACTCATTAGGGATTTATACATATTCCACTTAAATAAACTGCTCTTCAGTTTACTAGTTATAAATTCAAATTTTCAGGATACTAAATCTTTGTATAAAGCACTGATCTTTTAAATAAATTATTTGAGAAGCAGTATATATCCCAGTGGTTGGGCACAAATTTTGGAGTTAAATAGATGTAGGCTAAAAAAATTCAGCTCCATTGCTGACTGACTGCCAAGACTAGGAGTCAGTACTTTGTCCTCTCCAAGACTCAGTTTCTGCATCTGAAGGTGAAATATACTTAACACAGCGCTCGTTAAGTGAATAGTAGGTATTTTTATCCTTATTAGCACAATACATTCATTTCATAATACAGCATTTAACTCGAAATCCTTAATTTATCTTTGTTCATTTTTATTAAAATTCCTCTAGATTGATTCTGTTCTTTTTAAATTAGGCAATAAAAGCATTCCCTAACATTTAAATTTCATAGAGAAAAATATGCTAGACAAATATCAATAAGGGAAAATAACCAAAAAGAAATGGTGAATTTATCTATGAATGTGTAAGTCAGTGGGGTCCCCTGCTTGTTACATTCCCTCTGGAAATACGGACTTCATCATTAATGTTTCGACTGACTGTATTGAGTGACAAAACCAGCTGTGCCACCTCATGAGCTGACTCTGTGCATCTGTATTCAGTGAAGTCACACTGAAATCAGTTACGGTGGGAGAATCTACTCCATGAAAATTGGTAGGTACCATTATCACCTGTCTCTACCTCAGAGCCAGTTTACCAGCACAACTGAGCAGATGCATTTTATGATAGATTAATGGGCTTTGGAACCAAACTGCTTAAGAATATAAACTTATTACAGCCTTATGCTTGGAATAAGATGACATCATTGAAATAGTTATAGTCTTGGTTCAGATTTTTTTTTAATGAGCCTATATTGTATGTTTGTGTTAGTTTTCTATAGATGAAATTTACAGTAAAACTAGAAAATCTGGACCATGAGTAAGAAACTATAGAAAGTATGATACTTCTATACAGTTCAGTATCATGACTTTTTTTCACTGCCATGGACATAGAACAGCCCCTTAAGATGGAGTGGTAAGCTAAAAAACAACAACAACAAACAAAAGAAGCAACAGCAAAATGTAGAATAGTATGTATAACGAGCAGCCATTGTGATTAAAAAAGAAGATATCTACACATACATGTTCATGTGTGTATAAAATATCTCTGAAAGGATATGCAAGAAACTGTTAAGACTGCCTCTGAGCAGAAAACTGAGGATTGGCTTTTGTCTTTTTTTTTTTTTTTTTTAACCAAAGTACTTATATTCCTGATTTGTTAAAAATCTATTTTAAAAGTAGAACTACCAAAAACATCTCATAAAACAACTATTTTCTTAAGTATGAGTACAACACTAAGAGTAGCTTTCAACTAATTAACAGTATTTGTTTTCTGAAGGTTTACTTACTCTTCTGAATTTCCAGAAAATTATACCATAGCTTTTTTCCATAATCTCAACTTTTTTTTTTTTTTTTTTTTGAGACGGAGTTTCACTCTTGTTACCCAGGCTGGAGTGCAATGGCGCAATCTCGGCTCACCGCAACCTCCTCCTCCTGGGCTCAGGCAATTCTCCTGCCTCAGCCTCCTGAGTAGCTGGGATTACAGGCACGTGCCACCATGCCCAGCTAATTTTTTGCACTTTTAGTAGAGACGGGGTTTCACCATGTTGACCAGGATGGTCTCGATCTCTCGACCTCGTGATCCACCCGCCTCGGCCTCCCAAAGTGCTGGGATTACAGGCTTGAGCCACCGTGCCCGGCCCATAATCTCAACATTTTTCATGTTTTTCTTACTCTTTCCAAAGAAAAGTTCTTTTCAAATTTATGTACATAATAAAAACCAAATTGATTTTAGTTTGAGGTATATTTTGAGGATTATTGACTAGAGGCTAACTTAGGGATCAATAAATTTTAATTATCCTAGAATAAGTCAATAGCTACTTGCTATTTACCAGAACATTCTTACCTTTATTAAACTTTTAAAATAAAAACATATCCATTACCTATTTCTCAGGAGAACAAAAAGTTAGGTGATTATAACAACCTGCAGTGTTGGTGATACAGTCATTAGTTTTAGGCTTTTCAGGGTGTGTAAATGCTGTATTACATGGACTGTTTTAGAAGGAAAGAGCTAGTTCTCATTTTTAAACACCTCTAGTCTGTATATTGTCATTAACAGTGAGGGACTAAAGGTGATTTTGTAAGTCATTTTCTAAGTGACTCATCCTAAAAGTCACTGTAGTAATGTAAACCCTCCAACATGATACAAAAACTATAGAAGTTTTGCAGAAGCCATCAACATGCAAAATATTTATGTTTTTGTTGGTCATATATATATGACACAGGTCAAAAATAAGATGATACAGAAGGCTTCTAGGCTCGTGTGACTACTTCATTTTAGAGTTCAAGATTTCAAATTAATCAGGTAGATCAAGATTTAAAAAAAGATGTCTATGATTGTCCAGAGTACCCTTAGATATGTTTACCTAAGACTAATTCTCATGGAATCAAACTTAAGAAATGAAAAATATTGAAATATCTCATCAAAAATTCTACTTCAGTTGTCTAAGTAAAATATAAACCGCAGCATTATCAATATTCTCAGCACTATCCGATTTTAATTGCTTTTGTTTTATTTATAATGAATGAACAGATGAATGGTTTAATGAATAAATTTACTGTTTCATTAATTAATAAGCTATTTTGCTTTGGGGTCTCAATATAACTTATTTTTAGGTAAAATTTGTAATTTTAATCTGTTCTGTTTTAATCTACAGTTGGAGTGCCAAACTGTATCTTACACCAAGTAACATTGTTCTGCTTACTGCTATAGCTCTCATCGGTGTGTGTGTTTTCATCTTGGCAATAATTGGCATTTTACATTGGCAGGAAAAGGTTTGTTCATTTAAATGAAACATTAACTTTGGTTAATTTATTCTAGTAATACATATATTGCTCTTTAAAAATACTATATTTATTTTAAACTTTTTTCATATGATTAGAATTTCCTCATTTTTCAAGTTCTTTGCAAAGCATCATTTTATTGATGATAATTTCTTTTATCCTTGGAAGTTACTAATATCTCCTATCAATTCATAAAAGTTTGATGCTCTACAATAGTAATAAAGTGATCACCCAGAAATCAAAAGGCATTTAGAAGCAATTTCATAATGACCTGAAAAATAATAATTTTTAAAATGAATTTGTGTTCTGTATCTACTGATAAAGCCATGGATATTCTTTGTCTAGGATTAACAGCTATCTCTTTTAAAGAAATTAGAGTATAAACATGTTAAATTATTTTCTCGAAGTTTAGGCAAAATGTAACAACTAAAGCGATAAACAGCCAGGAGCGGTGGCTCATGTCTGAAATCCCAGCACTTTGGGAGGCCGAGGTAGGCAGATTGCTAGAACTCAGGAGTTCAAGACCAGCCTGGGCAACACGAACCTCGTCTCTACAAAATATACAAAAATTAGCCAGGTGCCATGACACAAGCCTGTAATCCCAGCTACTCAGGAGGCTGAGGTGGGAGAATCACCTGAGCTCAGAAAGTTGAGGCTGCAGTAAGCTGTGATTGCACCACTTCACTCCAGCCTGGGCAAAAGAAGTGAGACCCTGTCTCAAAAAAAAAAAAGCCACAGACATATTTTTCATCTATTAAGTATTCTTTGCATTAAACTGATTTCTGTTCTTTAACATAATACTCTACATAATAATTGAAAACAAAACTCCCAAATATGTAAAAGATTTTTATGCAATGTTTATGTGAAGAAAAGAAGAAGCTATCACTATAAATTTATTAGCAGTTTAGATATAATTGAAAAGCTAATTTCTATTTGTATATGGGTTCCAATTAATGCCCTCTAAAAAGCGCTTCTTTGTGGCACAAAAGAAAGGTGTTTTTCTTTTTTTGCACCTACACTCTGAATCATCATGCCATCATAATCATTTTTTGCTAACCAAACTTACTTTGTTCTTTTAACATATGAAAAATAGAACATATTCGTTGTTCTATAAATGTTCATATGTTCGTCGCTTTTAAAAATCATTCCTTTATATATTAAAAACAATAACATCAAATTACATATTCAGTTAACTTGTAGATTGCAACTTAAGAGTAAGATCAAAGACAATGATACATACTTTGTCCAGAGTATCAGAATATCATATGAAAGATTCCATAGTTCTTGACCTACGAAGCAAAGGAAATTAATTTCATTAATTCCTCAGTAGATCTGATTACAGCATAAACATTGTGGGCTTATAACAATAAGTATGCAGTGGCCCAAAATTAAACTTTTAAGCACAAGTATATATTTGACCACATATATACTGTATCTCCTGTGGCACTGGTATCTCAAAGAGGTAGAACCTCTTTAACCGATTTTTTACCCAAGCCGGCTGGTTACTTCTACCATTTTCTCAATGCACGCTTTCCACAGTGTCTGCCCCTGGCCCTCTCCTTTCAACACTTTCCCTGCCAATCTTACTTAAAATCATGGCTTTGGATATCCCGAGCTCTTACCTCTAAAGGTCCTTTCCCATTTCCAACTGTCACCATGATAGATGGTGACCATGTCGCCTAGATGACTTACAAATAACTCAAAACCAGGATTCTAAAGCTTCATCTCTCTTACTTGCCTGTAAGATTTCATCACTTGCCTATGGACTCTGCCTCCATAAGAAGTTTTTCAGTTGACTCCACTTCTCCATTCCTACCACACTGCTTCATACTTGGCCTCTCTCCTTCTCTTCTCTCCCCTTTCCATTCCATTTAGCACACTGCTGCCAAACAACTCATCATTCAGTTTAGCCTTCATCATGTCCCTCCCCTGCTCAAAAAGCTCTGGTGACTTGTATGTATAAAATCCTTGGCCTGGCCAGCATATGGCTTACATGTGACTCCACAGTCTTATTTTTTTTTACCAGTTCCTTTCACATATCCGTGCTTCTTCCAGCCCTCTCATGATTGCTGATGTTGTACCACCAGCTTGGAGTGAATGCTGCTCCCACCATTTCTATGCTTTCAAATGCTTTCCATGTCTTTTCAAAGCTTTCCCTTTCCTCACCTGAATCTAGAAGTAGTCTCTTAGACTTGGTAACATATTTCACTTTTTATCTTGAACTACAGTTATACAGTATGTTTTGCATTTGTCTTTTTGGAGGACAAGATACAAAAGGTTCTTTTAATCTTAAAATACCAAACACAGTATTGGTATTGGGAGCAAAGGGCCAATGAATAACTGCTAAGTTAACAAGTTAACTAAAAAATAATTAGTATATTAGTTCTTTAATATAATTAGTTTAGATTTTTTTGTTTGTTTGTTTTGTTTTTTTGAGATGGAGTCTTATTCTGTCACCCAGGCTGAAGTGCAGTGATGCAGTCTTGGCTCACTGCAAATTCCACCTCCCACGTTCAAGCGATTGTCCTGCCTCAGCCTCCGAAGTAGCTGAGATTACAGATGCCTGTCACCCCTAGCTAATTTTTGAATTGTTTTGGTAGAGTTGGGATTTTACCATGTTTGCCAGGCTGGTCTCGAACTCCTCACCTCAAGTGATCCACGCTCCCTGGCCTCCCAAAGTGCTGGGATTACAGGCATGAGCCACCACCACACCCACCCACTAGATTTGTTTATTAACATCACTGTTAAGAATGAGAGAAAAATGCAATCATTGATTTATCCTTATAGAATCTAGTGCTTATTCGTATTTTCAAATAGATAATAAATGATAAGCTAAGTATTTAAGGGCCCTAAGTATTTAAAGTGCCCTAAATATTTAATTATTTCTTGTTGGTTTTTTTATTCAATTAGATCATTAATTATAAAATAGCTACTATAAACTACAATAATGCTTCCTAGGATTATTGCATTAGGAAATCATATCTATTATCTACTAATTGCTGGAGACCTCTAAAAATGAATAACTGTGTATTTCAGAAATTAGTCTTCTCATAACATTCTCCTACCATTTATAAACTAGTCTAAAATTCTTTTTCAGAAAGCAGATGATAGAGAAAAACGACAAGAAGCCCACCGGTTTCATTTTGATGCTATGTAACTTGCCTTTAATATTACATAATGGAATGGCTGTTCACTTGATTAGTTGAAACACAAATTCTGGCTTAAAGAAGAAAATAGGGGAGATTAAATATTATTTATAAATGATGTAGCCCTTGGTAATTATTGGAAAGTATTCAAATAAATATGGTTTGAATATGTCACAAGGTCTTTTTTTTTAAGCACTTTGTATATAAATTTGGATTCTTTATTCTGTAGTGCTGTACATTTTTGTTCCTTTGTGGAATGTGTTGCATGTATTCCAGTGTTTGTGATTTATAATCTTATTAGAGTCATGATGATGGAAAAAGACATGTAAATAAAAATATTTAAATGAGCAGGAATTTTTGTGTCCACTTGGCTTGGTCTTGCTTCTTATTCTAATAATGCAAATTACACTTTTGTGAATATATCACAGTTATTATGCATTTAGCTTCATCGCAGCAGGTCAGGGGTCTCTCATTGATGGCATACAGTATAGTGATCGGGTACTCTGACTTCGTATCACAGTAAGACAGACTTGCCTTAAACTCCTAATTCCTCCACTTACAAAGTCATTGTTTGAACTTGGCTTTTGTTTAACTTCTCTAAGCTTCAGTTTTCTTGTTTATTCAGTAGGGCTAATAATACCTGAGTTATTGTAAACATTAAATGGGATGATATATAGCTTGGTGCCTAGCACAGAGTAAGTGCTCAATACATGGTAGTTGTCATTATTACTATTTTAGATGATGTTATGAGACTTATACATCTAATTATAGAAATATACAAACTTGATAGAATTTTATTTTCAGGCATGAGGAAATAATAGTCTTTGGAAAAGCCAAATTCTTGGTGATTGACATCTATAAAGATTTACTTGCTCATATTAACTAAAAATTATAGTACTCTCCAAGAATTAATGTGCCCTAAAAATTTTCCTCTGAAAACTGATCCTTATCGTGTGATAATGAAGCACATTTGATTTCTTGAAAGGAAACCGCTGTAGGCAGCATCTGGGAATGCAAATCTTCAATCACATTTCTATTCTCAAAGGCTTGGAGAAGTTTATAATTTCCTATCAGACTTCAATGCAAATTTTATATTGTGAACTTCACATTCCCAAAAAATTACTTTAAAAAGAGTTAAAGATGAGAAAAAAGGTTTACCAATGCTAATAATTTTCTAATATGCAAATGGACATGTGATGACTATAAAACACAAAATTTCTCTGAAAACAATTTTGTTCTTCATGTGATTTTTTTCTTTACATTTCACTGACAGTGGCATGTTTTTACTTTGTATCTAAGCATGTTAACATGTCTTCTTAATAAATATTCCTTATTGAAACAAAGTATTTTGGTGAGTTTTTAAATAATTCTTTTGGAGCATAAAGAGACCTTAGAGCTTACAAAAGCATTCATCTGCACTGGGAGACTGGGGTAAGGTGACTTGCCCACTGCCTCTCTATGGGTCACAGGCAAGAAGGGACTCTCCTGACTGTAATATTCAGTTAAATTCACTAGTTATCAACCCACAGCACTGGGCCAGGTACCACACTTTCCCAAAGACAAGTGGGCTCATTATCTGTGGATAGCCTGAGTCTTAAAACTCACGTGGAGTCAGTGTTTACAAGACAAATAAAATGTTAATGACAATTAAAACTACATTCAGTGACATTAATACTGCTTCTGTATTTCCAAATGCAACTTTAATATTAAGGGACAGCAGGTAAAAACTATGTCACACATATGGAATCACTAACAAAGACCTTTGTTTTCATTTTGAATATTGCAGTGGAAAGAGAACAAGGCTTTGAGGTCAGACCAATCTGGAATCAGAGCCCAACTCCCTGATTTCTTGACTTTGAATCAGCCACTTCTTTGAACTTTGGTTTCTTAATCTGTTAAAGATACTGAGTGATACCTATCTTCAAGGACTGCTATGAGTCTGAAATGGCAGTTTGTATATAGAAGGTACTTGATAAGTGCTGGCTCTTTTCTTCTTTCCCATCCCATTACAGTGACTAACATTTTCTGACATTTTTTTCCCACTGACTATACATTTGTGTCATCTGTCTTTGAGGAGCTAGGAGGAGTAATTAAGAATTAATAATCATTTTGAAGATGTTGTAAATATGTTGTTAATACACCATTTATTTGAACTAGCCCTTTACATTGCCCCATCCTTGCAAGTAGCTAGAATACCTCATAAAAAGAAACAAAAACTTAAAATGTGTCCAGCAGACCTCAGTGATATACCTAGGACTGATCTAGGATACTTAAGGGCTTACTCCTTGGGATAAAGGTGAATTAAAGGAAACCAGCCCTTGTGATTACCTGCACCTGACCAGTTATTTTAAAAGGCTAATAAAATAGATAATAGATTAGGGAGTGTTTTTGATCCACAACTGTATACGGGAAAGGAAGGAAACAATATTAGGCAGAGAAATTGAATTGTGATGTGTTCTCAGTGGAATGCCACATACAACCCTACATCGAGTTCTGAGGTAGGATGACCTTTCCTATCTCCTGACCTGCCCCAAGTTAGAATACGAAGCCTGAGTACCCTTTTCATTTTTGATACTGGTTATTTGTACCTGTCTGGAATGTAAAGGCCGAGCCTTCGTATTCTAACTTGGGACAGGTTAGGAGATAGGAAAGGTCATCCTACCTCAGAACTCGATGTAGGGTTGTATGTGGCATTCCATTGAGAACACATCACAGTTCAGTTTCTCTGCCTAATCTCAAAAAAAGAAAAGAAAAGGGTATAACTACAGATTATTAAAAGTAGGAAGACTCTGAGAATAATTTTATACCAATATATCTGAAAGTTTATACAAAATGGACCAATTCTTAGGAAAATATCACCAGAATATAACCAGAAACAAAAGTCTAAATACTCCTTCTGCTAGACGCTGTGGTATGTCCAGATCCAGCATCAAGAATAAAGGACTTCCTAACGTAACTTCTGGGAATGCCTTCACTGTTCATCTGCCAGCCTCATCTAGAGAGCAGACTTACCCAAGATGAGTCCCCTCTTCTTGATATTTAAAAAAGAAAAAAAAAAACCCTAAATGTTCATAAACTAAAAAGTAAAAACTATCAGACCTGTAAGGGGAAATAGACAAAATCACGATTTAAGTGGGAGAAATCAACACTCTTCTCCAGTAACTGAAGGAAAAAGTAGGCAGGAAATCAGAAAGCTTAGAGCTAACCTGAAAAGCACTCAGTCCATCTAACCTAGTGGATATTTATATAACTCTTTAACCAACAGCAGCAAAATAGTCTTTTTCAGTGCACATGAAACACTTACTAAGACAGACCATATTCTGGGCCATAAAACAAGTCTCACTAAATCTAAAAGAATAGAAATCATACAAAGTAGATTATCAGACTATAATAGATTTGAACTAGAGAGATACATGAAAAATAGCCATATATTTTGAAATTAACACATTTTTAAATGACTATAGGGTCAAAGAAGAAGTCTCAAAGGAAATTTTTAAATATTTTGAGCCAAACGAAAAATACAACATACCAAAATTTGTAGGAGGCAGTGCTGAGAGGGGGGATTTATAATATTAAATGCATATATTAACAAACAAGAAGGGTGATTAAAGAAAGCAAGGGAAGACTTGATACTCCCCAAAGTGATCTGTAGATTTCACACCATCCCTATCAAAATCCCAGCAGTATCTTGGGGTGAACATGGACAAGATTTTGTGCAACTTATATGAAAGAGAAAAGAAAGTAGGATAGTTTAAAACAATTTTGAAAAAGAAGACAAAGTTGAAGAAATCAAGCTGTGTTGACTTAAAAACTTATTATAAAGCTAAAGTAATAAAGATAGTGTGGTATTGGCAAAGAGAGACACATAAACCAATGGAATAAAATAGAGTCCAGGAATAAACCCACACAAATACAGACATCTGATGTTTGAAAAAGATGTAAAACTTACTGAGTGGAAGACAGTCTTTTCAACAAATAGTGTCAGAACAATTGATTGTATTTGCCATAAATACTAAGGGTAAAGGGAAAAAAAAAAAAAGAACCTTGATCGAAAATTAACTCAAAATGGGTCATAAATTTAAAATGTAAAATGATAAAACTTTAAAAGAACATACAGAATATCCTCATGAGCTAGGGTTAAGCAGAGTTCTTAGAAATGACGCCAAAGTTATGATCCTTTCAAAAAACCAATAAATGTGACTTCATCTAAATTAAAAATGTTTGCATTAACAAAGACACTTCCAAGAGAA
This sequence comes from Saimiri boliviensis, assembly GCF_048565385.1. Classification (NCBI taxonomy): domain Eukaryota; kingdom Metazoa; phylum Chordata; class Mammalia; order Primates; family Cebidae; genus Saimiri; species Saimiri boliviensis. The sequence continues at coordinate 125,137,123 of NC_133449.1, forward strand.
TGAACAAGGTATATATGCAAAGAAAAAAAAAATTTTTTTTTTTGAGATGGAGTCTCATTCTGTCACCCATGCCAGAGTGCAGCGGTGTGATCTCAGCTCACTGTAGCCTCTGCCTCCCAGGTTCAAGCAATTCTGCCTCAGCCTCCCAGGTATCTGGGACTACAGGCATGCACCACCATGCCCAGCTAATTTTTGTATTTTTAGTAGAGATGGGGTCTCACCATGTTGGTCAGGCTGGTCTCAAACTGTTGACCTTAAGTGATCCATCTGCCTCGGCCTCCCAAAGTGCTGGGATTAATAGGCATGAGCCACCACACCCAACCAAGAAAATATTTTCAAATCACGTATCCAACAACAGACTTGGATCCTTGGCTCTCAAAACTCAACAATATAACAACTCAGACAAGCTAATACCTAAGGAAGCTCCTGCCTCTCCCAAAGCTAAAACCAAAGCAAAAGCTTTGAAGGCCAAGAAGGCAGTGCTGGAAAGCATCCACAGCCACATACAAAAAGGAATATCTGCACTTTACCCGCCTTCCAGCAGCCCAAGACACTACAGCTCTAGAGACAGCCCAGATATCCTCAGAAGAGTGCCCCCAAGAGAAACAAACTTGACCACTCTGCCTAATTCCCCCTGACCATTGAGTCTGCCATGAAGAAAACAAGATAACAACACACTTTAGGTCACTGTGGATGCCAAAGCTAACAAGCACCAGAGCAAGCTGGATGTGGAGAAGCTCTGAGACACTGATGTGGCCTGATCAATCAGGCCCAATGGAGAGAAGGTGTACATTTAACTGGCTCCTGCTTAGGATGCTTTGGGTGTTACCAACAAGATTGGAGTCATCTAAACTTAGTCCAGCTGGCTAAGTTTAAATAAACATATTTTTACCATTAAAAATAAAAAAATTTGAGTAGGCAATAACTTGAAGATAATTCACTAAAGAGGATATATTAGTAGCAAACAAGCACATGGAAAAATGTTCAACAGGATAAGCCATTAGGGAAATGAATACTAAAACGATGAAGAAATACCACTACACATCTATCATAAAGAATGCTTTCATGGATAAAACAAAGAATACTGACAATTCAAAGTGCTGATAAAGATGAGGAACAACCAGAATTTTCATACATTGCTGGTGGGGATGCAAAATGGGAAAGCCACTCTAGGGAACTGTTTGGCACTTTCTAAAATCAACTGCATTTTTATACACCAGTATGATCAGTTAGAAAATGGGATTTAAAACAGGTAACATAACAGCATGAAAAAAGTCTTAAGTGCCTAGTAATCAATACAACACAAGATGCACCACACATCTCTGTCTGGTAAATTATAAAACTTTTCTGAGAAACACTAAGAAAATTTTTCAATAAATGCACATATGTACCATGTTAATGGACAGGTAGACTCAAAATTGCAGATGTAAAAGCCCTCCCAACTCCATTCATCCCAATGGGGTATTGTGTTGTTGAGCTTGCTAGGCAGTTTCTAAAGTGTATACAGAAATATGAAAGACCAAGAACAGCCAAGACAATCTTGAAAAAGAACAGGACTTGCTCTACCAGATAACAAAACAATTAAAAGTTAGGGTGATTAGGCCAGGCATGGTGGCTCACGTCTGTAATCCCAAAACTTTAGGAGGCTGAGGCAGGTGGATCACCTGAGGTCAGAAGTTGCAGACCAACCTGGCCAACATGGTGAAGCCCTGACTCTACTAATAATATAAAACTTAGCCAGCATCATGGCACATGCCTCTAATCCCAACTACTCAGGAGGCTGAAGCAGGAGAATCACTTGAACCCATGAGACAGAGGTTGCAGTGAGCCAAGATCATGCTATTGCACTCCAGCCTGGATGACAAGAGCGAAACTCTGTCTCAAAAAAAATGAAAATAAAAATTTAAGGTGATTAACAGAGTGTGGTATTAGTGAAGAAATAGACAGACCAATGGAACATAATAGAGAGTGCAGAGAAAAACTCATATGCATGGATGTTTGATTCAGGAAGGCAGCAACACTGCACTGCAAAGTAATGGAATATGAACAGCCTTTTAACAACAAATAAGCTGAGACAATTCATTAACTAAAAGGTAACTGCACTCCCATCACACAGAAAAAATCAATTCCAAATAGATTGAAGGTGAAATGTGAATACAAATTTATAAGCTTCTAGTACTTAATAGAATAACTTCATTATCCTAGGGTAACAGTGGGTTTCCTATTCAAGTCATTAAAAAAAACACTAATCTCTAAAGGAAATTTCTGATATATTAAAGTAAATTAAAATTAATAACTCTGTCCACAAGAACCATAAAAAGTGTGAAGAGAGAAGTCACCAAATAAAAGAAGATATTTTCAACAAATAAAACTGACTTTACTCAAAATCTAGAAATCCTGCAAAATGATTTAGAAAGAAAATGCCCAGTAAAAAATTAAGCAAAAGGATTGACAAAAAGTATTAACAGCTGACAATAACCAAATATTGGTATGGATGTGGAGCAACAAAAGTCTGATGCACTCTTTTTTTTTTTTTTTTTTTTTTTTTGAGACGGAGTTTGGCTCTTGTTACCCAGGCTGGAGTGCAATAGTGCGATCTCGGCTCACCGCAACCTCCGCCTCCTGGGTTCAGGCAATTCTCCTGCCTCAGCCTCCTGAGTAGCTGGGATTACAGGCACGTGCCACCATGCCCAGCTAATTTTTTGTATTTTTAGTAGAGACGGGGTTTCACTATGTTGACCGGGATGGTCTCGATCTCTCGACCTCGTGATCCACCCGCCTCAGCCTCCCAAAGTGCTGGGATTACAGGCTTGAGCCACTGCGCCCGGCCAAGTCTGATGCACTCTTAATGGGACTAAGTTTAAAAAAAAAAGTAAAAGCAGTGGTTGGTTTTATTTAAAGTAGAAGATATGCATACTCTAAATCTACATGTCACTCTACTCTTAAGAAATTCTCGGCCGGGCGCGGTGGCTCAAGCCTGTAATCCCAGCACTTTGGGAGGCCGAGGCGGGTGGATCACGAGGTCAAGAGATCGAGACCATCCCGGTCAGCATAGTGAAACCCTGTCTCTACTAAAAATACAAAAAATTAGCTGGGCATGGTGGCACATGCCTGTAATCCCAGCTACTCAGGAGGCTGAGGCAGGAGAATTGCCTGAACCCAGGAGGCGGAGGTTGCGGTGAGCCGAGATCGTGCCATTGCACTCCAGCCTGGGTAACAAGAGTGAAACTCCGTCTCAAAAAAAAAAAAAAAAAAAAAAAAAATTCTCACACATGTGCACCAGGCTATAGGTATAAAAATGTTCATAGCAACTACGTTCGCAATGGCCAAAATCTAGAAACTGCCTAAATATCCAGCTACATGGAATTTTATATAATGAAATACTATACAGCCATGACATTTCATGAACTACACTTGCACACACCACATGATTAATCTCACAAATTTAAGCCAAAAAGCAAGACACAAAAGCATACATGCAACATGATCCACTCATACATATAAAGTTCAAAAACAGAAAAAATTAAACTATATTGTTTAAGGATGTATTTATTTTTAAAACTACAAAGAAAAGGTAGGAAATAATAAAAGTAAGAATACTGATAAACTCTAGGGAATTGAAAGATTATGACCAGGCAGAGGAATATGCAGGACTTTAGTACATAGATGATGTTTCATTTATTGATTTGGGTAGTATTTACACGGTTCTTCACTTTATTAAACTGTACACACATGTTTAAGATACTTTTATATTACACAATTTTTAAAAAATCTTATAAAACTTCCCCAAAGATCCCTTTGTAGATCACATATCTAGAAACAGAAGTTTCATTACAAGTCTTAGAGTATATATTTTATAGCACAAAAATAGTTTGAGATGTGTTAATATTACAATAATTTAGATATACCTTTCTCACAAATATAAGAATTAAATAACACTGACATATAGTTAAATAGATTCATTCCAGTAATGTTAGTTTTAAATAGCATAAGAATATAAGCCAGCATACATATTCACAGTCCATTAAGCCCTTAAGTTGAATTTATAAGAAATTTTTATTATTTAAAAAACATTACCAAATAACTGAATCAAGAATTTACACTTTATGGTTTCATATTGCACCAATGAACTAACATTTGTTCCAGCTTTTAGTAAACAGGGTTTTTCTTGGAGGGGTTGTTGTTTTTTAATGAAAGAACACCAGGTTAGAAAGTAAATAGGTTTAAGTAAACACATCTCTTTTCAACATGGGATTTTGGTTTTAAAGAAGAAAAGATACCCATATATGTTAGCAATTTTATTCTAAGAAATAGTCAGTCCTATGTCACTTAACAGACATACATTCTGAGAAATATGTCGTTGTGCAAACTGCATAGAGTGTACTTATTATACAAATCTAGATGGTGCAGCCTATTACCCACCTGGGCTCTATAGTCTAGGGTATTATTCCTATGCTACAAACCTGTTCAGTATGTGACTGTACTGAATATTGTAGGCAATTACAAGACAATGGTAAGTATTTGTATATCTAATGATATCTAAACATAGAAACACTACAGTAAAAATATGGTATTATAATCTTATGGGATCACAGTTGTGTATGTGGTCTGTCATCCACCAAAAGGTTGTTACATAGCACATGACTAAAATCAGGACATTTCTTAGTTTTTCACAATCAAAAGAAAGTAATAACGACCAGAAATTTTCTTGACAATTTGAAATTTTCCTGGTAAAGATGAAATACTTTAGTAATTAGTAGGAAGCAATATTTCTTAAAAGCATTCTTTGTTTAAAATTATGCTAACTAGAAATTTAGACATTTAGGGGGCAGTGTTACCGAAAGAACTCTTTTGACTCCCTGACAGCTCTTCTTCAATATCATTAACACAGGAATGATTGTGGTTCATGCATTTTACAGGCTGAATTGTGTTTTCCACAAATTCACATGTTGAAGCCCTATCCCTCTATATAACATTTTGGAGACAGGGCCTTTAAGGAAATAATTAATGTTGAATGAGGTCAGAAGGGTGGGACCCTAATCCAATAGGACTGGTGTCCTTATGAGAAGAGGAAGAGACCGGGGTGCATACAGAAAGAGTAAAAGGCTGCTGAAGACAGTGAGAAGATAGTCTGCAAGCCAGGAAAGAGGCTGCAGTAGAAACCAACCAGCTTTCAGAACCGTGAGAAAATACATTTCTATACAGTAAGCCACCCAGTCTGTAGCTTACAGTGTAATTCTGCCATGGCAGCCTGAGCAGACTAATAGAAAGCACTTTTTAAAAATTATAATTTTCCTCTATTCCTTCCCTTAAAAACCTACAGTTGTGTAACAAACACTTAAATCTTCATATACTGAGAACTCACCTAATTGTTTTTCACTAAATGTCACCATGACTGTAAAGTTCAAGATCCATATTATATTTTACTACAAATAGAGTTTCTGCACATAAAAGTTTGGTTCTTTTTCAATTCCTCTACCGTCCTTAGTTATAATCTCTGTATTAGCTGGTCCAGGCTGCCACAACAAAATACCACAGACTGGGTAGCTTAAACAACAGACATATTTTCTCACAGTTCTGGAGGCTGAAGTCCCAGATCAAGGCAAGAGCCAATTCAGTTTCTGATGAGGATGCTCTTCCTGGCTTGCAGATGACTGCCGTCTTGCTGTGTCCTCACATGGCCTTCCCTGGTGCCTGTGCATGAAGAGAGAGCAGGCTCTCTGATGTCTCTTCCCATCAGGACACTATTTCTTTCAGATCAGGGACCCACCCATCTGGCCTCATTTAACCTTAATTACGAGGCCTTCCTCTTCAAATACAGCCACACTGTGGGTTAGGGTTTCAACATATGAACTAGGAGGGGACACAGTAATTAACAATCTTTAAACACAACAACCTGCCTTCTTCCTCGGCTGTCATGTAATAGAACGTTAACACTCCCAAACAATAGCAAAACAGAGACACAACAAAAATCTGTTAAGTGTATAAACATTGACAATAAAATGCTTCCTTTTAAAAAAATGGTTCATTCTAATAACAAGTAAATGCCATGCAACACCATTCACGTGCCACATGGGACTTGGTCAGAGAAAACCTAATTCAGACTATAGGAATGATTGTTAAGAGGCGGAGAGCCTGAATGGATGCCTTTCCTTTGCAAGGAAGCAAAGTTCTCAGTCACCCAGAAACTGGCAGGTAATGTGGGAACAGACTGGGTGCTACTGGGTGATCTTCCAGGAAAATAATAATTCAATACAGAATACCCAAGTGAGAGATACGAAAACTGCCTCCCTTTTGATTTGGCTAACATATGGCCACACAGTAGTCTCAGCTACGATCTGTGCTTTCCTACATTCCTCGAAAAATCTACTGCAGATGATTCCACCAGCACATTTAAAAGATAGGTGTCTTAAAAGGGAGCCACAAAGTGAACATTCCCAGTTGGAATCTACTCTCAAGCCAACATTCTAGAGGAGAAAAGACTTTTTAGGTTTAATCAAAATAACACTATCAGTAAGAGCTACTAAAGTAAATGCAGAAGTATTATAGATCTACTTTTGGAATTCTTGTGGTTGCTCTAATCTCTCCCCTTTTATTACAACCTCAACTAACAGATGATTCTTCCCAGAACTCCATTACTCCAGTATTAAAAGTCACCATTCACCTAACTAGCATTCATGCACATATCTCCATAATCAAAGCCCACCATGTCCAACCTCATCTTTAATACAAAACATAACACTTGCCCCAAGTTCCAGGCTCACCCTGCTCCCTGCCTGCTGAGCTCTTCTTCTTCAGCTTCCTCTCCTCTCCTATCACCACCCCAAGCCTTTCCATGGTTTATGTGTCACCTGCTTCAGGATGCCTTCTCTGATGACATCACACACTGATTTTTTCCTTTAGTCAACAACTTCACATTAAGAACCTGTTATGTTCCACAAGCTGAGAGTCCCTTCCTCTCAAATTTTTTTTGTTCACTGTTGTCTGTGACTTAGACTTACCATTGTCTTCTTACTGTCCTATTCTACCATTAGGCCACCTTATTTGAGACGAAGACCTGCTGTTGCCCAGGCTGGAGTGCAATGGCATGATCTCAGATTACTGCAACCTCCGCCTACTGAGTTAAAGCCACTCTCCTGCCTCAGCCTCCCGAGTACCTGGGACTACAGGTGCCGGCCACCACACCCGGCTAATTTTTGTATTTTTAGTAGAGATGGGGTTTCACCATGTTGGCCAGGCTCGTCTCTAACCCCTGACCTCATGTGATCCGCCTGCCTCGGCCTCCCAAAGTGCTGGGATTGCATGCGTGAGCCACCACGCCCAGCCGCATGCCACCTATTATAGGCGTAGGAAAAGGTTCTTAAATGTTTTATCTCCTAGTTGGTCGTGTGCGATCTTAACTGTAGGTGGTTACCTTTACGAACCCAGACTTACACGTATTTCGTGCCCCTCCACAGCACCATGGCAAAGGGTGAAACACCTTGACATTAATTGGTGTGAAATGTTTTTCCTTTGTACATCTTGTGAATTGCTTATGCTTTTGAGCCTTTCTTGGAGGAATACAAAGAGAGAAGAGCTGAAAAAATTTTCAGTTGCCTGACATTGTCTTTAGCTACAATTGCTTAGACTAACATTTATAGAGTTCCTCCTACCTGCAGACACAGGCATAAATACTCTATTATGGTAGGGCCTTGATTGTGGTTGTTTCTCCCGCACCAGTCATTGTCTTCTGCACGTAATTAACACCCAATACTTACTGTGGAGTGAAAAAAATGAATGCAATCTCCCTGCCTGCAAGCAGCTGATAGTTTAATGGTGTAGGGGTGAGGGAGATACAAAGGATGAACAAATAAATAAATGAGGAAGGTCCTATCAGTGTGATAACCGCTACGGAGAAAATAAAGCAGAATCACGAATACTCCCAAGAACCAGGCAATTGTTGGCAAACCTGGAGACTCCTATCAGCGGGCAAAGCCGGTCAGCGCCGTGGTTAGCGGAACAGGGCGGGCCCGGGGGAGGGTGAACAGCCCTGCCGCTCGCTTGCTGTGTGGCTCTGGACAAATGGCTTCACCTCTCTGGCCTCGATTTTCCCATCCTCTACAACCTACCTCATGAGGGGAGTCTAAGGAGTTGGTACTAAAGTGCCCGTTAACCTGGCAGGCGCTGGGAGACGCCGGCAGCGCGGCGGATCGGGAACTCACTGGCGAAGGGCAGGGAGAACCTCTGGCTCCCTCTGCCGAGGTCCGCGTCTCCCGGCTCAGGGTCGGGCAAGGCTCAAGTGGGCGAAGTTCTGACCTTGAATAGAGGTCCGAGGGACCGGAGGTCAGCGCCCCTTTCCTTCTGAGAGGGTGGGCGGAGATGGGGCAGGCGGGCGAGGGTGAGGGGCCAGGGTGGGCGGCGCTTCCAGGGCGCCTCGGTCAGGCGGGAGGCCTCGAGGGCTCCGGCCGCTGCCCCGGGCACCCTGCACGGCGGCTGGGCACCCGCCGGGCTATGCCCCGGCGTCGGCCTCTCGGAGCAGAAGGGCACTGCGCCGCCAGGGAGAGGGGTACCCCCGCACCCCCCGGGCCCCGCCGGTCCCCAGCCCTAACGGCAGCCGGCCGGGAGCTACGCCGTCCCAGGGCGCGAGGCCGCGGCGGGCGCGCCAGGCGCGGGGCGGGGCGGGCACATGCGCACAGGCGGCGCGGCCGGCACGCGGCGCTCGCGCTCCCTGCTTAAATGAGCCTGGGCGCCCCGCGCCCGCCACTTCAGTGGATCCCGCGCCGGGGCCGCGCTTGTAGCTGACCGCCCGTCCCGCGCCGCGCGCCCGCACTCCTCGGCCCCCAGGCGGTCGATGGGACTAGGCGCCGCGGAGCAGGAGGCGGCGCTCGTCGGGGGGCTCGGGCATGGCGGGCCGCAGGACCTGAGCCCTGCCCCGCGGGGAGGCACCTGCTGGCCGGCGATGAGGATGGAGCGGGGCCGCCGCCGCTGCGTCGGGCCGTGAGCCCCGCGCTGCAGCCGCGTGAGCCCCTTGCGAAGCGCCGGGCAGCTCGGGAACATGGCCCTGGAGCGGCTCTGCTCGGTCCTCAAAGGTAAGTGCCGGGGCCGCGAACGGCGCCCCCTGCGGGCCGAGGCTGGCGCGCCGCCCTGCCCGGCCGCCGCCTCCCTTCACTGATCCCCGGACCCGACGCGCCTCTTTGTCTGGCGGGACTCGCGGCGACTCGGAGCGGACCGCGGGGCGCGCGCACTGTCCGGCTCTCCCGGCGCGCCGCCTCCGGCCCCTGCGAGTCCAGCCGACGTTCGCCGGCCGCGAATGGGAAAGGGGATCGGGTAGAGAAGGCGGTTGGGAGGACCCTGGGCCCCGCGGGGTCCTCCGAGCTGCGTCCTCGCGCCGCTTCCGTGGAATTCCGACTATCGCTTCGCAAAGTTGTGAGATTCCTATCGTGGAGCGAAGGCCGCTCTTTCTCCAGATGTGATAGCAAAAAGTAATTCCACGCGAACAATAAAAGCCGCGGCCGTGACGTCGTGCAGCGGTTTTCAAACAGCCTCGCGGCGCGCCAACCTCGCTGCGGGGAACGGGGCCTGCCGGGCCGGCTGGGTTCCACCTGCTGCGGCCGCTGAGGCTGCGGCACCACTGCGGGCTCTGGGGGCGGCGCGCGGGCGCCGCGGACCCGGCCCGGCCCGGCTCGGCTCGTCCGGCCCGGGGGAGTCCGGCTGCTCGGGCTGAGCCCGGGCGCTCCCCGGAACTGCGCTCCTCCAGCTTCCCCCGAGGTCTCAGAATTCCCCGCCGCTAGTGTTCGGTTCTTACTAATTTGTTGTACCGGGAATTAAAACACTTGGCTTCCCAAGAGCGCAGAGCTCTAAAGCACTCTCCAGCCGCTTTGCATTTCCCAGGAGGCGGTAATTTAGAGGAAAATTTATATACATAGATAATTAGGATTGGGATACAAAGTTGCTCCTGAAACTCGGACTGAATAAATCGTCTTTTCAATTTCCAGAGGGAGAATAGCACCAGCACTCCGTAAAGGACTTCTCTTTTCCCTCTGCTGATTTATTTAGATTGAAAATTGAATATCTGTATGTTTGTAATGTCATCACATGTTCTTTTTTAAAATACTGAGGGTACAACTGAGGCATTATTAACGTGTCACGTATAGCTTAGAACTGTTTCTTAATATTTGTAGAGTGACAGATCTTGTTTTTCCTGCTCCATAACAACACTTTTTTCACATTTGTTTTATTAGAAAGTTCCGTGTAATTTTGCTTTTGATTTTAATAGGACACATTATCTCCTCTCCACATACTCCTAAATTTGTGACTGAGATGTCAGTAATTTAATTTAAAACGTTTGCCCCACTGTAAACCGATCTACAGCTTACGCTAAGGTAACCCAGGACTTTCTAGCTGATGAATAATTTCACAAACCATAAATGCTTAGTGATTCCTTTATTATACTACAATTTAAAACAGCTCTGAAATTCATCCTATGGTTTTCATATCTCTAATTCTTAATTTTTACAGTCATTCCGGGGAAATGAATGTTTTGTTTTACTCTTTCATGATAAACCGTATGCACAGTAGGATTTCTGATCGTTCTGCTTATCTGAATTTTCTGCCGTTGTCGAATTGCGCCCTCACCACGGTAAGGTTGTCAGCATCCTACTGACCGAGCATCTGAGGGCAGCCCCCGGATGACATCGCGTATATCTGTCACACCGCTTTACCTGCAGAACTTGATAAAACTGAGCTGCTTAGGGCAGGAGCTGATAGAGTCTTCTCCAATGGTGAAGGGATTTGCAGCGTTTCTTCCTTCGCCTTTGCGGTGGGTGCACACTGCCCTCTCTGGCCAATATGGTGAAGCGTTGAGTTGTTGTACGTTTCAGGAAAGGATTCTGGTGATGACAGAGCTACAGTGAAAACAATATAGTATCTGGCTTTTCTTTTTTCCGTGTTAGTCAACATACACTATTTTTACATGGTGGAGTATTTTTAAAGCTCAAGCTGAATTATTGTTGTTGTTAACTGCTGTTGGTGGCGGCTTCCTAGAGAGAAAGCAAGCTATTTTTAAAGTCTTCTATGGTATTGACTTGTAAATGCCAAGAATTGATCTGGAAAGATTCAAGAAATTGTTAACAGGAGTTGATTCTAATACATAAATCCAGGGGACAGAAAGACAAGAATGAAGGGGAGACTTTGGTTTCACTGCACACCCATTTGTGTCAGTTGACTTTTTTTAACCAAATGCATGTATAACCTATATAAAAATATTTTATTTTTAAAAATTGCTTTTTAAAAAGATACTGGCCTTTCCCAGTACTCATACTCATTGTGTGCCCAAGGCATGAAAAAGTTTTCCTTATGATCTATAAAGTGAATTTCTTCAACATCAAAGAGGTTCTTATCTGAAACAGCTATTTAACATTTACATAATTGTAGATATTACCCATGAAAGCCTTGTTTGGAATATTATGGTCAGTTCTACTAAAATAAATCAGCCATAATGAGTGTGAAATTTTAAGTATAAAGTAATTTTAGTTCTTTAAGATGCCACTGATTATTCTTGTTTTACTTTCAGCCTTTAAGGCAAAAAGATCACCTTACTAGGACTTTTAAACCTTGTCCTATGCTGTTGAAACTAAATAATTCACTTTTAACTGTTTATGATTACTGTAGCCCTCACAGAATTTGAGTTAACCTTCTGTCAAGGTTAACTAAGCACTGTAGTCCCATAAAAATATTACATGAAGATGATAAATCTATTTTTTGTTCTTATTCATTCTGCACACTTGTTTCTGGAGAATCTATCAACTCAGCAATATTTAAAGCTGTATAAACTGTGGTTACATTTGTGATGTAACAGAGCACAAATACTCCTTGGCATCGTATTTGAAATCTTGTTTGAGATGGTACAAGTATTAACTCCTGTTTTTCATTCTTAAATCTCACCCAAGAATGTAAACTAGTTATACAGAAATAAATGTGGTACTGAAAAACTTGTCCTTTAATACTAAAGCCTTGTTAAAAATTAACTTTTTGACTTTTCCTTCCAGGGTTTGGGAAAAACTGTTTTAACACTGTCAATTCAGAAGTCTTATTAAATAATGGTTTTGTTGTAGTAAATCCTCAATTGCAATCTGGTTTATCTTTCATTTTGAAAGTACACTCACTCTTTAGGAAAAATCCTGTATTACAAAACAAGTTCAAATCAAAGCCACTTTCAGTCCTTTTTAGAAAAGTTAGAAAAATGATAGACTATAAATAAAGTTCATATCTGAAATTTTAAAACAATAGGATACCTCTTGCTCTTAGGGTACCACCCATCCAGCATGATCTCCTATCATTTTTCAACTTAAGCTCCTGCAGAATAATTATTGGTACTTAGAAATACATGTCCCTGAGGCACTGGAAATTCCAATTTTTATGATCTTTGAGTTGAAAAGGAGCATCTTAAGAGGTGATCTAATCCAGTGGTTTCCAGGCTTCAGAGGAACTCTCGTGAGGAAGCACTTTAAAAAAAAAAAAAGAGGACAACAGAACAGAATTGATTAGTGGGAGGCCTTGCCCTCTCAGTCACCTCAAACACCAGGGTGACCCCAAGAACTGACACTTCAACATGTTTGTTATATTGCATCCAAAATTACAGGGTATACTAAACTGAAAGTTCAGTCCTTTCATGACATTAAGACATGTTGGTTTAAATATGCCTAGAGTAACATTAGAAATTACAGCACAAGAAGATATCAAGTAGTCTTTCAAATATGACCTGATCATGTTAGAAGGTGACGATAGTTGCTGTGCAGTCAGGAGGACTGATGTGTCATTAAAATAGAGCATACAAAAGTGCCATCTCAGATCAGCTCCACTAAGGAGTTTGTCACATTCTGCAGGAAAGAGAAAGCACTTCTGCTACAGTTACTCTTTCTTACTAAAGTGATTGACAGTGTGATTAACATATGTAGGCTGGAGTGATCCCAAAGTTCACCATCCATCTTTGTTCTTAACTAGTAAAGTATGATTGAATTTGATTAAATTTGGGTACTTTTTTTGTTCTTTGGAACATAGTTTATCAAAAACAAGTGACTGCCATGTCAAATAGTATGTGGACTCTAACTGAACTCCATTCTGCTGTCATTATAGGAAATTACTAATGAGCAGGGAGACCAGGTAGGTGGTTCTAGCATCTTGTATTAGATTTTAAAAGCCTTATGTTTACCACCTAGTTGCTTAACACAGGAATATGTAGAGACACCTTTAATTACTAACAAAGGTAAACTGAGCCAGCTTGAGGAAAGTAACAGTGGTGACAGGGTATCTCAGGAGGGTGGAGGTAATCTCAGTTCTTTTCCCATCCCCTGATTTGTGCTCACATTAAAAAAAAAGTGAGGTCACATGTGTGGCTACTGTTTGTTCACCAAGATTTGTGTTTGTCAGTTACTGTGCTATGTGTTGCAGTTACAAAGAAGAGACACTGGAGTCATGCTCAGTCACCCCCATGTGTTCGTTCTGTCTGTATGGAGTACTGTTGAGGTCAGGCAGTCTTTTAGGCCCTGGACATGCATCCGTGATTCAGACAGACAAGGTCCTTCTTTCTAGTAAAAGAGACAGACAACAAACAAGCCCCAAAATACCAGGTAATACAGTAATGAAAATAAAGCAAGATGAAGGAGAAAATGTAGTGCTTATTTAGAAATCAGGGAAGCCTCACAAGACCTGAAAGACAGGAAGAAACCAGCCAAAGAGATTCTAGGCAGAAAGCACAGCTGGTCCCTGAGGCAAGCATTAGCTTGATGTGTTTTAAGTAATGGGAAGAAAGCCTGTGTTCTGGTAGAGAGCACTCGGAAGGCCAGAGAGATGCACAGGCTCCAGTTCACATAGGACCTCTGAAGTGAGAGTAAGGGGCATGGATTTGTTCTAAATGTAATGGGACTTTACTGGAAGATTTTAAACAAGGCTGTAATGTGATCTGATTTGTATTTTGAAAAGATCACTGGCTGCTGTGTACACAATACACTATAGGGACTGTGGCAGAAACTTCCAGTTGTCTGCAAATACCTGTTTAGCTGTTTGTCAGTCATTCTGTTAATTTTTAGCTGAGCACATAGTTGCCCAAAATGAATACTGTATTTCCCAGTTTCCTGTTGGTTTAGGTGACCATGTGACTAAGTTAGGTATGAGTAGAAAATGATGTGTGTATCTTAGGGGAATTGTTTTTGTTGTTTAAACTTTTCTTTCTTTTTTTTCTTTTTTTTGAGGCGGAGTCTTACTCTGTTGCCATGCTCGAGTGCTGTGGCGCAATCTTGGCTCACTGCAAGCTCCAATTCCCTGGTTCAAGGAATTCTCCTACCTCAGCCTCCCGAGTAGCTGGGATTATAGGCATGTGCCACCAGGCCCAGCTAATTGTATTTTTTTAGTAGAGACGAGGTTTCACCATGTTGGCCAGGATGGTCTCGACCTCTTGACCTCGTGACTCGCCTGCCTCAGCCTCCCAAAGTGCTGGGATTATAGGCATGAGCCACCACACCTGGCCCTAACTATTTTAGTTTGAGATCACTGTAGATCCTGGGCAAGTGTTTTTATATTTAGTGACTCACTACCTGTTAGATAATGGGTTGCTGCATATGTTTAACAGATCATCTTTCTTCCTGTGTCATTGCTACGTTTTTTAATTACTGTAGCTTTACAATAAGTATATCATATATTGTTTTTATGTATTTTATGTTATTTATAAATTTTCTTTGGCCAATATTCAAGATAAGCATCAAAAACATTTTGTTAAGTCCAAAAACAGGACTCACTGCTGGGCGCAGTGGCTCATACCTGTAATTCCAGCACTTTGGGAGGCCGAGATGGGTGGACTGCGAGGTCAAGAGGTCGAGACCATCCTGGTCAACATGGTGAAACCCCATTTCTACTAAAAATACAAAAGTTAGCTGGGCATGGTGGTGCGTGCCTGTCGTCCCAGTTACTCTGGAGGCTGAGGTGGGAGAATTGCTTGAACCCAGGAGACGGAGGTTGCGATGAGCCGAGATCGCGCCATTGCACTCCAGCCTGGGTAACAAGAGCGAAACTCCGTCTCAAAAAAAAAAAAAAAACAGGACTCACTAAGAGTTTGATTAAAATATTAAATATATGGCCTATTGGAAAGACTCATTATCTTAGCAGCATTATTTTACTAAGAAACATGTTACTGCTCCATTTTATTCAGTATATTTATTGTTTATTTAATTTATTTTAGTTTTACTTTCTTAATAGGTATCATAAGTTTTCAAGTAATTCTCTTGAAGTTTCTAGGTTTTCAGTAACATTACCTATAAATAATAATTTTGTCTTCTTTCCAGCATGTATTGTATTAGTTAGAATTGCCACTGTTAAGTAACAGCGTAAAGAATAAATGTGACTTTGATTTCTTTTCTTTTTTTTTTTTACAGTGGAAAATAGGCCTTTAAAATGGAAAGCCTGGGAACAGGATTCTCTGCTTAGAGCTAAAATGACAGTGATTCATGGTTTAAAAAAAAAAAAAGAGGATGAATAAAGGGAGTGCCTCTGAGGATTGTTTAACAGCCTGAATAGCACCTATCTTTATCATAAGAGTGACTTCATTTTAGGTCAGATCTGTACACGGGTTATTAGAAGACTAAATTCAATTCTAGAACCAGGAGTAATGTAATAAATGGTGGGTACTACCTTTCTCAAGCATCAAATCACAAGTAGTTCTCTGTACAATCAAATTGCATGGTTATAGAGTTTAGAATTTTTATTTTTGTGTAGATTTCTGCCTTATAGAATTAGTACCTTCCTATTTACATTATCTTTGAATTCAGAGTATGAGGCATTCCTGGATTTCAGAAATTATTGATCCTTTTAGTTAGAGGGAACAGTGACACCTAGATTGAGAATAAAGGCAGAACAAAGAACCACAGAACTGCTTCATGTGCTAAATAATTGCAGAGTTTAGCATTAATGGAATTTGTTTTAATATCTCAGCCTGATTATAACTCAAGCAGTGTACAAAGATCTTGTTACACAACTCGGGAAACTGTGTTTATAATGATACAGAATTTAGAATGGATTAATAGTCACAACTGTATTACCAAAAACTGTACCAGTAAATCTTTCTATTCCTAATTGCTGTGCAGATTCGCCCTATTCTTTATACGTCATTTTTATATTTAGTGGCACAGCTCATTTGGTCGATTGAGTTGTGAATAGCTAGTAATTACTTGAGAAAAAAAGAAAACTGCACAGCCCTCTAAATAAAGTTGAAAAGAGTATAATAGGCTATTTGGCGTTGCAACTTTATTTTCAGTACGATCTACCTTGTGTATTCTATGCAAATTGCATAAAGCAATTATTTTACACTGGCACATTTTTATTGGTCATTGTATATCAATTGAGCTGGCACAGTTCATCTCTTTGCCATAGTTGTACTGTTGCTGTCTTGGTTTCAGTTTATTGGCTTCTTAGGTTCCCTGTCTGCTGGCTTTTTGTGGTTACTTGCTTATAAATGGATTTGTAAATGTCAAAACTAGTAAATGCTTACATCTATTATTAAGGAAGAACAGAATACTGAGCACAAAATATTGACCAATTATGTATGATTTGAATGATATGCCTGGGAGATAGTGTCTTCTAGTGAGATAAATTGATTAAAATGGTTGGTTTATTTGCTGAATTACAAAATATCTACTTATTATCTGACTTTTGTTTTTGATCATAAATCTGTTTTTTAAAAAAAGTTTCAAAACTCCATTCTTCTAATCAGATCCAGTGTAAAGATGTGAAGAGTTAAAGATCTCAGCATAACACGAGATCTTCAACACTACGTATCAACCAAAGAAAGCAAAGGGGGCAATTAATGTTATTGAGAAAACACAGAGGAGACACAGAGGTCAGCAAGGATGCAAGAAACCAAAGATGAAGATGTCAAATAATTAGATTTTAAGATGTGAACTGAATAGCAAGAACTACCTCTTAGCACTTCTATATTGGTGACTTTGGTGGTAGACACTCAGAACGTGCTATTAGGTGAACAGTGGTGACTGTCTACCAGCCACTTGACTAGCAGACTCCAGTGCCTCATCTCCCTTACCCTTTACATCCTGTAAGTTGCACTTGACTCTAAATTTGAACCATGTCATTAATCCCTCCTCCTTTCTTTTTCCACTGCCACTGCTCTGCTTCAAAGATGATAATGCAAACATGATCACCTTTGCTTCCTAATGATCTCTGTCTTCTCATTAAAAGTGTAGACACCACACAAGCATTAGGATTATTGGTCTAAAACACAGAAGTGATAATGCCATACACTTGTTTAAAAACTACAAGGCTTCTTATTATATAGTTAGAAGTCCAAACTTTTAAGCATGCCATTCAAAACTTGTTAAAATTGGATCTCACCCAACTTTTCTCTAACCTGCTATACTACTGTAGCCTTCCACATGCTAACCACACCGTATTACTCAGAGTTCCCTAAAACCTGCTGTAAGTTAGAGCTCGTGCCTTTATGTTTTTATATTATTTTTATTTTTATTTTTATTTTTTTTTGAGGCATGCTCTCTTTCACCCAGGTGGTAGTGCAGTGGCACAATCATGGCTCACTGCAGCCTCTAACTCCTGGTCACAAGTGATCCTCCTGCCTCAGCCTCCCAAGTGGCTGGGACTATAGGCATGTGCCACTATGCCTGGCTAATTTTTTTTCACAGAGACAGGGCCTCACTGTTTTGTTCAGGCTAGTCTGGAACTTTTGGGCTTAAGCCATCCTCTTGCCTCAGCCTCCCAAGGTGTTGGGATTTACAGGCATGAGTCACCGTCCCTGGCCTTCTATGTTCTTATTTAAAGTATTTCTTTCTCCTTCTCCTGGGCTCAAGTCCTATAAGGTCCAACCAGATTATGCCTTCTCTTTTAGGGGTTTTCCTTATTCTATTTCCTTTAAACCCCAGCAGAATGGACCTTCTGTTTCCATTATGCCTTCTGCATATCTCCTGTTAAACTCCATTTCATCTTGTATTGTAGATTCAGCAATACATTGATTCCTTGTGGATGCTGGTTTGTCCTAATATCCATCGTTTATGTAGCAGATTGCCTGTCACGTAAAAGTACTATGCACATCATCTCATTTAATCTTCATAGCCACCAATGAGGTTGGCCCATTTATATATCATCTCCACTTTAAAAATAAGTAAACTGAGCTGAAAAGGCCTCACAGCTGGTACAAGGCAAAACTTGAACCCTAACCTAGATTCATGTAACTCCTTAAGTCCACACTCTTAACCACTTTGCTCTATTTCTCTCTCCACACCTGTGCATCCTTAGTGCCGCTTTTCAGTGTATACTCTGTAAGTGCCTATTCACTGAATGAATAACTCCAGTTCACGCAGTAATTCAGGACATGCTGGCAGTATGGTTTCCCTTGAAAGGGAGAGTGCACCATCCATAAAAATGTTTAAGTCTTCAAACCACATACACAAAACAATTCAATGTGTTGTTGATTGGGTCTCAGAAATATTCAACATGGGAAAAGCCTTTAGTGTCTAAGTATGGCTAGCCTTTGTAACACAGAGCACAGCATAGTATTGCACAACCATAAGACAGTTTGAATTGATTTCTAGGAGACTGCTGCCCCCTTACTTTCTGTCTTGATTATGAATGTTCTCAGAAAGCAGATAATCTAATTGAACTTCACTGCCATAGCACATTGCAGAGCCAGCTATACTACATGTAAACTCTGAGATGGACTACAGTAAATAGAGGAATAGTTAGGATGAGCAAGGTCTGTTGCAAAAAACAAGGGTTTTTTGTTTTTTTGTAAACTATTAAGTTGAAAAGTACTTCAAATGCCATGTGTTACTAAATGTGTGTATAAATGAGTACAGAACCACTTGTCTTTTCCTGGATTGTCTTAAGGGTTAGGTTGCAAATCAGAGCATAACATTTAATGCTTAAAGATCTTGTGAGTGAATTTTAGTAATAAATAGTGATTTTAGTTAATCTTTTTTTGTCATCCAATTTTCTTTATTGACTTAGTAAAATGTAGTATAGATTTAATTGTAATTTCTCTTCTCTGTTATTTCTTTAGTGTTGCTAATAACGGTACTGGTAGTGGAAGGGATTGCTGTGGCCCAAAAAACCCAAGGTAAAGTACTGACATTGGCGACTTACTGCATGTTTAAGACAATGGACTGGCTTATTTGAAAGGATTGCAACTTTGAGTCCTATTTCCATAATCCCTTTGGGGTGTTCAGTGACCTAAGGCTTTCTGTCAGCCCGACAGCCTCAATTTAACTGGGTTCAGCTGCAGTTAACTAGAGTAAATTGTCAGCATAAAGTCTTGCCCTGATAAATTTTAAAAATTGACATCACTAGTAGCTCCTAGCGTACTGTGGATTATATCCAAAAATTAAATGAGATTTATATTTTATCACTAAGCAAAGATAAAAGTCCCTTTTTCTAATTTAAACAAATGAAACCCTTCAATTAATGTTTTATTCAAAGCTTGGTCCTGTTCTTTTGTCTTGATTTATGATAGATGATTAGCTAGTGTGATTTTTTTGGAATCAGATTTTTATGTCTAAATTTAGTACATTTTCAGTGTAATCTTGTTTGTTTTTTATTTTCATCTAAGTAATACATATGATAAAAATCAAAGCATTCCTAAAAGTTAATTAGGAAAAATCAGTTCCCCATCTTGCCCTATTTAACTTCCTGCTCCATGGAAATAAACACTCTTAGCTGATTCTTTTCGTATTTCTCTTCCTTTCTCTGAATAACATGCTATATTGCTACTTCTTGGTCATTTCAGTTTTAGACATTAGATACTGATTTTTCACTGTGGAAGATGAGAATTTAGCTCTTTCACACACCTGTTGTCCACCCTATCCATATATGAGTGTTGTCGTACCTTTCCTTTGTACCACCCTTCTCAGTACAGTTCTGTCGTAATTCTGGTTAACTCAGTATTCAGGATATACATTAAGTTACTCATTCAGTTTGAGTTTTGTCTTTCCGTTTTAATTTTTTAAACTCCCTTTCCTCAATTTTCTCTCTTCTGTCTTTTCAAGAATTCCTATTACTTTACTTGGTTATGGCCCTCCTGGTTTTTGTTTCTAGCTCTTCTATTTTCCGTCTCTTTTTGCTCCACATTCTCTGAGACTTCTTCAACTTTACCTCTAAACCAGGAATTAGAACACTTCTTCTGTAAAGTTTCAGATCATAAGTATTTAAGGTGCTGTAAGTCTTACAGTCTCTGGAGCAACTCCTCTAACTCCTTGACTCTTCTGTCCAGGAACAAAAGCATACACATGATGGGCATGGGTATATTCCAGTAATGCTTTATTTACAGCAGGCTCCAGGTCATGTCTGGCTCAGGGTCATAGTTGGCTGAACTCTTCTCTAAATGTTCTGCTAATTTTTTCATTACTTCTATTTTTAGAAGCTTTTTTTGGTTCTGTTTTCTGAGTATAATTTCTGTTTGAAGACTATCTTTGTTCTTGTCTTATGGATTTACTTGCTTTTCTTTCTCAGGATATTAAATGATTGTTTAGTGGTAGTGGTGGTTTTTAAATATTTTTCTTACATAGTCTTTATCTCCTCAGAATTGCTTTTCTCCTGTTTTTTATATTGGAGGCTTTCCTCCAATGTCTGGTGATCCTTGAAGGCTCATATTTTAAGAGGGGTACTAAAAACTAATTGTTAGCTGTTCTGCAGGTGTGGGCAAGGATTGGTCACTGGCCCACACTGTTGACACACTTGACATTGGGGAACTCCTTCCTATGTCTGCATCAGGTCTTTCCTAGGGCTGTTTAGATTCCCAGAAAATAATCTTCTCTTTTCCTGCTTAAAGGCTCCGTATCTGACGGGGAGGCCTTTGTGGGGGTTCAGCAGGAAATGAAGGCTGGGATATGTGCTAACATTCACTCACCTCCCTGTTTTTCTTCTCAGCTGTGCCTGTGTCCCCTAGTCCCTGTTGTTTTAGCTTCTCCAAAGAAATCACCTCTAGTGTTCTGATATGGTTGAAGAGCAGCAGCTAAGCTAGATTTGTGGAGAAGGAAAGGGTACTGAAAACCCAACTCATTCTAAACAGACTTTTAACTAGCCTGCACACCACCCCCCACCCCACTTCCTGGTACCTCCAGTTGTTACTGCTTTATCTACCCCTCTGTACTTAAGGGTTTATACCCTTTTAAAAATCCTTTTATTGTTGCTTAAGTGGAGTTTGAGGAGGGAGCAGAGCTAAATGCATGTGTTTAGTCTACAATCTTCAACTAAAATCCCTCTGTAACCTTGGAATCTTTCTTTCACTGTTGGATAAAACTAAGTATGAAGGCCCCATATCAGAGATCAAATCTTGGGATGCCTTCGTTCTTATTTTTAGGTTAAAACTGAATTGTATTGCATCTTACTGACTTAGCAGATTCCCCTATATGGTTTTGCCCTTTGTTATGTGCATATAAGCCCTTTATTTCCCTTTTCTCTTGCATGGCAAACTTGTCCTCTCCCAGCAAGTTTTCCCTCCCTGTCTTTCACTTCTGTACTCAATTTGTTATGCTAAATTTGACAGTGGTTCCTATAAAATTTTATATATGTAGCATAGAGTGAGGAATTGTTTGGAAAGTGGTAGGGGAAAGAGAAGAATGATTATCTTTTGCTGTAATGAGTGTTTTAAATGCCGTTTTTCCCCAAGATGGACAAAATATTGGAATCAAGCATATTCCTGCAACCCAGTGTGGCATCTGGGTTCGAACCAGCAATGGAGGTCATTTTGCTTCACCAAATTATCCTGACTCATATCCACCAAACAAGGAGTGTATCTACATTTTGGAAGGTATCAGACCAATTTCTTTTATTGGATGAATTTTTACTTTCTTGTAAAACTAAATGTGTTGGTAAAATGAGCTATGTAAACCAGTTTGAACAAAATTTAAACATGTATTTGAATTTAACTGTAGAAATGGTAAGTATTTCTGCATATTGAATACATTACAAGATACTAGCAGAAATATTATAGAAAGTTTGAATCTCCCAAAATATAATTCAAGTAGGTACATTAGTATATATGAAAAACTTCTCTGATAAGAAACTTAAGCTTACTGGCATCCCTTGTAAGGCTTAATTCAAATTTATGTCCACATAAGTGAGTTCCTTTCATTTCTTCTGTTTATTTTTCTATGTATTGTAGTACATTGTATCTTGAACTAAGTAAGCAGTAGCATCACTCATGAATATTTAACTTAGTAGATACCATAGCCAAAGGAAAAGATTACTGTAGTTCCACAGAGTAGCATTGTTTTTAATTTAAGTTACAACATTTATCAAGACTTTTATAGCAGTTGTCACTAAGACCCTTGTCTATGAAGCAGTTAGCACAACAGTTGTTTTGCTTTCCTCATTTGTGTCAATACATTTATATTCCTTCTTGTTTGTGTTGCCCTGATTTGCTTACTCTTATTTTCTAGCTGCTCCACGTCAAAGAATAGAGTTGACCTTTGATGAACATTATTATATAGAGCCATCATTTGAGTGTCGGTTTGATCACTTGGAAGTTCGAGATGGGCCATTTGGTTTCTCTCCTCTTATAGATCGTTACTGTGGTGTGAAAAGCCCTCCATTAATTAGATCAACAGGGAGATTCATGTGGATTAAGTTTAGTTCTGATGAAGAGCTTGAAGGACTGGGATTTCGAGCAAAATACTCATTTATTCCAGGTAAAGAGCAAGTTATCTTTTAAGTGGTTGGGCATCTCTAACTCTGATTTTAGAATCTTAAGGTTAAAAAAGAGATTAGTTTGGTCAAGTTAATCAAATCAAGACTTTAAACAAATTAGCAAAGTCAAAGGGAAATTATTCCATGAACAAATAAGAACTTAATAGAAATTGGACATAGAAACGCATCATTTGGATTTGGAAGTGTATCAGAGATGGTGCCACATTTTCTTAGATTTTTTTCCGTTTTATAGCATATTCTCAGGCCAGCAACATTAAAAACAATACTTTTTTTAAATGATTCAACAAATTGTCTTGTTTTCAGAATTCCCACAAAAATTATTTTATATGATTTTTCTCATTTAGCTGATTGAATTAACCACCCAACTGAATAAATACTTTAGAATATATGAGCAATAGAAAGAATACTGCTCTGCACTTAGATATCAAAGATCTGGGTTTGAATTCTTTCTCTGCCTCCTAATAGCTGTAGGACTACTAAGCACAGAATTATGCCTGAGATTTGCCATTAGTAAAATGGGAATGCCTGCTGTATTACTTTTCTGGTGCTGCCATAACTAATTACCTCAAATTTGGCCACTTAAATCAGCAGAAATTGATTTTCTTTTAGTTGGGAGACCAGAAATCCAAAATTGAGCAGGGCCTCATTTCCTCTAGGAACCTGGCGAAGAACCTGGTCTTTGCTCCTTCTAGCCTCCCTCTTCACAGCTCTTTCTACTCTTTTCAAGATCCTAACCTAATGGCATCTTTTGCCTTGAAATGTACTATGTATTCTTTAAAATCTGTATATATTATATATGTATCTATATGCATGCTACTATTCACCGATTATAGAGATTCCACCATGGGTATATTGGGGGGTCTACTGTATTATCAGCCTGCCCCACTGTATTACCTGCCCCATACACAGTAGGTGAGAGCACTCTGAGAATTATAAAGCCCTGTCCAGTATGACATGTACATACCCCTAATGCAGAAACAGAGACGTGCAAGTTATTGTTCCTGTCCTCACCAAGCTTACACACACACTAACAAGATGAAAAAATAACAGTAAAACAGCTATATGATCTTTTAGCTTTCATTTATTTTCCATGCAAGAAATTTAACTGGAAAAAACTAAAACATTGAAATGAAAATATTCATAATCCTTCCACCATGTATATAAAATCAGTGTTTTTAGTGTTATTTGGTGTATATCCCTTCCAATTTTTTTTATATCTGTTTCTTTTGTTTGTTATACAAGATTGGGCTTATGGTACGCATATAACTTTATTATCTGCTTTTTTGCCTGAAACACATAAACAACATTTTGTTCCCTGTCACTACACATATGGGAAATGTTAAGCTTTGCTTCAGTATTTATCTGCTCTTCTTTTTTTTTTTACTTTTGTTCTATAATCTCCATAGCCAACCAAGTATTTATCTGCTCAATGCCAAAAGGATATTTACAAAAAGTCAAATTTGTTAATAGACTTTACTTTTTAGAACACTTTTAGGTTCGCAACAAAATTACATAAGAAGTAGAGTTACCATAAGCCTCCTGCCTCTCCTCCCATCAGCATCTTGAATGAGAATAGTGCATTTGTTATGGATGATGAGCCAACATCATACATCATTATCACCCAAAGCCCATAATTGACATTAGGGTTCACTCTTGGTAGGATGTACTAAGGTGGGTTTTGACAAACGCATGATGACACATATCCGCCCTTACAGAACCATGCAGAACAGTCTCACTATCCTAACAGTCCCTTATGCTCTGCCTGTTCGTCCCTCACTCCCCCCAAACCACTGGCAATCACTGATCACTTCAGTTTCTCCCCATAATGTCATATAACTGGAATCATACAGTGTGGAGTCTTTTCCAGTTAGTGATATGCATATAAGGTTCCTCCATGTCCTTTTGTGTCTTGATAGCTCATTTTTTGCACCAAATAATATTTCATTGTCTAGATATATCTAGATGTTTGTATATCTGTTCTACTGAAGGATATCTTGGTTGCTTCCACATTTTAGCAATTATGAGTAAAGCTGCTATTCATGTGCAGGTTTTTGTATGGACATAAGTTAACTCATTTGAGTAAATTCCAATACATGCCACAACATGAATGAACCTTGAAACATTATGCTAAGTGAGATAAACCAGATGCAAAAGCACAAATGTGACTCCATTTATATAAGGTATATAAAGTAGTCACGTTCATAGAAACAGAAAGTGAAGTAGTCATCAGAGTATGTGGGGAAAGGGAGAAGGGGAGTTAATGTTTAATGGGTATAGACTTTCAACTTGGGATGATTAACAATTCTAAAAATTAAAAAATGATGATGGTGTACAACATTGTAAATGTGCTTAATGCCACTGAATCGTAAACTTAAAAATGTTAGAGCCAGGAGTGTCTTGCACACCTGTCATCCCAGCTACTCTGGAGGCTGAGGCTAGAAGATCGCTTGAGCCTAGAAGTTCAAAGTTATAGTGAGCTATGATTGCATTCCAGCCTGGGTAACAGAGCAACACCCTGTCTCTTGAAATTATCAACATTATGAATTTTGTGTTACGAATAATTTACCACAACTTAAAAGTAGTGGAGTGGCTTACACCTGTAAACTCAGCACTTTGGGAGGCTGATGTGGGTGGATCACATGAGGTCAGGAGTTCAAGAGCAGCCTGGCCAACATGGTGAAAGCCCATCTTTAACTAAAAATACAGCAGTTAGCTGGGCATGGTGGTACATGTTGGGAGAATCACTTGAACTTCGGAGGTGGAGGTTGCAGAGAACTGAGACTGCATGACTGCACTCCAGTCTGAGCAACAGAGTGCAACTCCGTCTCAAAAAAAAAAAAAAAAAAAAAGTAGTAGCTAGTGAGCTGTTTTTTCACAGTGACAGGGAAAAGAAAGATGAAAGGGTGATACACAGGATATTCTGCCTTGCGAAATAGTCCACAGAAGTTTTAGAACCAGTAGTTCATATCAAATGACTGATTTGATTAAATTGGTCAGGTGTTTTATTTTTGTTAACTAAATCAAGTTACTGATAACTGAAGTTATTGATACATAGTGTCATGAAGACACTGTTGCAATAGATGATGGCTGCACAATGTAAGTTTAGACTACTTGACAGAAAAAGACATCCAAAGAATACTCTTATTGGAATAATGTTTTTAAATATTAAAAAACAAAATCAGCCAACTTCATATGTACAGATACTTACTATGGAGTCAAGTAGCTGTTTTTTCTCTATTCATGTTTTAGCTCATGAGAGCAACTTTAAATGGCCTATAGTTAAAATATAGACGAAGTATAATGAAATGCTTAAGATTTCTAGAGTTTATCACCTTTCATTTGCATTTTACAGTGCTTCACACTTTTGATAGACATTATATTTAATTTTATGCTAATCACAGTAATGTCAGGAGGATTATGTAATATTTTATATATGAGGAAACTGAGTCAGAGATTAAGTGATTTTCTTAGTTCATAGAATGGCAAATCCAGAACTAGATTGCAATTCACTAGGCAATACTTCCTGCTCTATCATGTCGCCTTTATAATGTGGATGAGGTCACACTGGAGAAAAGCCTTATTTTGTAGAGGACTTCCGCCAAGATGGCTAAATAGGAACAGCTCCGGAGCACAGTTCCCAGTGAGAGCGATGCAGAAGGTGAGAGATCCCCACATTTCCAACCAAGGTACCAAGCACATCTCAATAGGACCAGTTGGACAGTGGATGTAGCCCAAGAGGGCAAACTGAGACAGGGTGGGGTGCTGCCTCACCTGAGAAGGGCAAGGGGTCAGAGGACCTCCCCCCCACCCAAGTGAGGCCATCAAGGACTCTTCTGGGCACTCCAGCTCAGATACTATGCTACTCCTGCAGTCTTTACAGCCCACAGACCAGGAGATTCCTGCCGGTGCCAACAACACCAGTGCTGCAGGTTTCCACCACAAAACTGGGCAGCCATTTTAGCCTGCACCTGGAATGCCTGTAAGACAGAACCACCCATTCCCCTGAGAAAACGGGGCTGAAGGCAGGGAGGCAAGTGATCTGGCTCAGCAGGTCTCTCCCCAACAAAGACCAGCAAACTGAAACTTGAGATTTGCACAGCTGACACAGCAGTTTGAGCTCAACCTGGGACAGTCCGACTAGGTCGGGGTAGGGGCTTCCTCCATTACCAAGGCAATTCTAACCTTGCCTGTGTAAACAAAATTGCAAGGAAGTTTACACAGCAGCAGGGTGGAGCTCGACGCAGCTCAGCAATGCCACTATAGGCAGACTGTGACTAGACTCCCTCCTTGCTGGGCAGGGCATCTCTGAAAAAAGGTAGCAACCCATCAGGGACTTACAAATAAAGCCGCACCTTCCCAGGACAGAACACCTGGGAAAAGGGGCAGTTGTGAGTTCCACTGCAACAGACTTAAATGCCCCTGCCCAGCTGCTCTGAAGGGAGAAACAGCTCCCAGCACAACACTTGAGCTTTAATTAGGGACAGACTGCCTCCTCAAGTAGCCTCCTGACCCCTGTATATCCAAAGAAGCACTTATACAGGAGAGCTCTGGCTGACATCTGGTGGGTACTCTTCTGGAATGAAGCTACCAGAGGAAGGAACAGGCAGCAATCCTTGCTGTTCTGTAGTCCCGGCAGGTGATTCCCAGGCAAGCAGGGTCTGGAGTAGACCTGCAGCAAGGGGGGCCTGACTGTTAGAAGGAAAACTGAAAAACAGAAAGAAATAGCTTCAACGTCAACAGAAAGGATGTCCACTCAGAGACCTCCCCCAAGTCACCAACTTCAAAGACCAGAGGTAGATAAATCCACGAAGTTGGGGAAGAAACCAGCGCAAAAAGGCTGAAATCACCAAAAACCAGAACACTGCTTCTCATCCAAGGAATCACAACTCCTGACCAGCAAGGGAACAAAACTGGGTGGAGAATGAGTGTGACGAATTGACAAAAGCAGGCTTCAGAAGGTGGGTAATAAAATTCTCTGAGCTAAAGGGGCATGTACTAACCCAATGCAAAGAAACTAAGAACCTTGAAGAAAGGTTAGATGAAATGCTAACTAGAATAACTAGCTTAGAGAAGAACATAAACGACTTAATGGAGCTACAAAATACAGCATGAGAACTTAATGAAGCATACACAAGTTTCAATAGCCAAATTGACTAAGCAGAAGAAAGGATATCAGAGATTGAAGGTCAACTCAATGAAACAAAATGAGAAGGCAAGATTAAAGAAAAAAGAGTGAAAAGAAATGAACAAAGCCTCCAAGAGATATGAGATTATGTGAAAAGACCTAATCTACGTTTGGTAGGTGTGCCTGAATGCGATTGAGAGAATGAATCCAAGCTGGAAAACACTCTTCAGTATATTATCCAGAAGAACTTCCCCAACAAGTTCTCCTGCAAGGCAGACCAACATTCAAATCCAGGAAATAGGAGAGCACCACAAAGATATTCCTCAAGAGCAACCCCAACATAATCGTCAGACTCACCAGGGTTGAAATGAAGGAAAAAATGCTAAGGGAAGCCATAGAGAAAGGTCAAGCTACCCACAAAGGGAAGCCCATCAGACTCACAGCAGATCTCTTGGCAGAAACCCTACAAGGCAGAAGAGAGTGGGGGCCAATGTTGAACTTCCTTAAAGAAAAGAACCTTCAACCCAGAATTCCATATCCAGCCAAACTAAGCTTCATAAGTCAAGGAGAAATAAAATCCTTTACAGACAAGCAGTTGCTTAAGAGATTTTGTCACCACCAGGCCTGCCTTACAAGAGCTCCTGAAAGAAGCACTAAACACGGAAAGGAACAACCAGTACCAGCCACTGCAAAAATGTACCAAATGGTAAAGACCATCCACACAATGAAGAAACTGCATCAACTAACAGGCAAAACAACCAGCTAGTATCAAAATGGCAGGATCAAATTCACACATAGCAATATTAACCTTAAACATAAATGGGCTAAATGCCTCAATCAAAAGACACAGACTGGCAAATTGAATAAAGACTCAAGACCCATTGCTGTGCTGTATTCAGGAGACCCATCTCACATGCAGAGATACACACAGGCTCAAAATAAAGGGATGGAGGGAGATTTACCAAGCAAATAGCAAAAAACAGTAAGAGTTGCCATCCTAATCTCAGATAATACAGACTTTAAAACCAACAAAGATCAAAAGAGACAAAGAGCATTATGTAATGGGAAAGGGATCAATGCAACAAGAAGAGGTAACTATCCTAAATATATGCACCCAATACAGGAGCACCCAGATATATAAAGCGAGTTCTTAACGACCTACAAAGACACCTAGACTCCCGCACAATAATAGTAGGATACTTTAACACTCCACTGTTAATATGAGATCAACAAGACAGAAAATTAACAACGATATCCAGGACTTGAACTCACATCTGGACCAAGCAAACCCAATAGACATCTACAGAACTCTCCACCTGAAATCCACAGAATATACATTCTTCTCAGCACTACATAGCACTTATTCTAAAATTGACCACATAATTGGAAGTAAATCACCCCTCAGCAAATGCAAAAAACAGAAAACATAACAATCAGTCTCTCAGACCACAGTGCAATCAAATTAGAACTCAAGATTAAGAAACTCACTCAAAACCACACAACTACATGGAAACTGAACAACCTGCTCCTGAATGACAACTGGATAAATGACGAAATGAAGGCAGAAATAAAGATGTTCTTTGAAACCAATGAGAACAAAGACACAATGTACCAGAATCTCTGGGACACATTTAAAGCAGTGTCTAGAGGGAAATTTATAGCACTAAATGCCCACATGAACAGCGAGGAAAGATCTAAAATTTACACCCTGTCACAACTAAAAGAACTAGAGGAGCAAGATCAAACAAATCAAAAAGTCAGCAGAAGACAAGAAATAACTAAGATCAGAGCTATCCTGAAGGAGACAGAGACACACACACACACACACACAAAAAAAAACCCTTCAAAAAATCAATCCAGGAGCTGTTTTTTTTTTTAAAAAAAGATCAACAAAATAGATCGCTAGCCAGACTAATAAAAAAGAAAAGAAGAATCAAATAGATGCAATAAAAAAATAATAAAGGGAATATCATCACCAATTCCACAGAAATACAAACTAGCATCAGAGATTACTACAAACATCCCTATGCACATACACCAGTAAATCTAGAAGAAGTAGATAACTTCCTGGACACTTACACCTTCCCAAGACTAAATCAGGAAGCAGTTGAATCCCTGAATAGACAAATAACAAAGTCTGAAGTTAAGGCAGCAATTAATACCCTACCAACCAAAAAAAGTCCAGGACCAGATGGGTTCACAGCCAAATTCTACCAAACATACAAAGAGGAGCTAGTACCATTCCTCTGAAACTATTGCAAACAATACAAAAAGAGGGAATCCTCCCTAACTCATTTTATGAGACCAATGTCATCCTGATACCAAAACCTGGCAGAGACACAATAAAAAAATTTCAGGCCAGTATCCATGATGAACATTGGTGCAAAAATCTTCAATAAAATACTGGCAAACCAAATCCAACAGCACATCAAAAAGCTTATCCTTCATGATTGAGTCAGCTTCATCCCAGGGATGCAAGGCTGTTCCAACATACACAAATCAATATGTAATCCATTACATAAACAGAACCAAAGACAAAAACCACATGATTATCTCAATAGATGCAGAGAAGGCCTTTGACAAAATTCAACAGCCCTTTATGCTAAAGACTCTCAATAAACTAGGTATGGATGAAATGTATCTCAAAATAATAAAGCTATTGGTGAAAAACCCATAGCCAATATCATACTGAATGGGGAAAAACTGGAAGCATTCCCTTTGAAAACTGGCACTAGACAAGGGTGCCCTCTCTCACCACTCCTATCCAACATAGTATTGGAAGTTCTGACCAGAGCAATCGGCAAGAAAAAGAAATATGGGTATTTAGTTAGGAAAAGCGGAAGTCAAATTGTCTGTATTTGCAAATAACATGATTATGTATTTAGATGACCCCATTGTTTCAGCCCAAAATCTCCTTATGATAAGCAACTTCAGCAAAGTCTCAGGATAAAAAAATATGCAAAAATCACAAGCATTCCTGTACACCAATAAAAGACTTAAGTAGGTGGGACTACAGGCATAAGCCACCATGCCCAGCTCTCTTTAACCATTTTTAAGTGTGTAATTTAGTGGCATTAAGTACATTCACAGTGTTAAGCAATCATCACCAGCATCTATTTAAGCCAAAATTTAGAAGACAAATTGTAATATGCTTCAGCAGAAAGAAACTTCATTCTTTTTTAAGGCCAAATAATACTCTGTCTTATTGTATATGTGATGTTCTGTTTATCTGTTCAGCTTTGACAGTTGATGTGAGTTTGCAAGTAGCATAAATAAATAATTCACTATGGAATCAAAAGTAAAAATGTGATTAAATAAATGACAATCCTGTATGTGAGCTTATAAATGACCAAAGATGTAGTTTACATCCATGAAAGCTTCTCTTACCTTGCTGTCAAATGGAGCATTAGATGTAATTTAAGACATCAAGGCTTAAAGTAACTATCTCAGTACCAATAACTTTATTCTTTTTTCTGTTACAGATCCAGACTTTACTTACCTAGGAGGTATTTTAAATCCCATTCCAGGTTTAGTATATTACCACTTGTTCCTCTTGGCATTTTTGATCAGTCATATATTCCTTTGAACACCTTTCATGTATTCCTTCTAGATTGTCAGTTCGAGCTCTCGGGAGCTGATGGAATAGTGCGCTCTAGTCAGGTAGAACAAGAAGAGAGAACGAAACCTGGCCAAGCTGTTGATTGCATCTGGACCATTAAAGCCACGCCAAAAGCTAAGGTATTATTATGTATTAAGTCACTTCAGAGAAGAACACGATAAGGCATGATTTGCAAAATGTGTTATTTTGGTTTGTGAAAATATTTATTGACTACATAAACTGATATTGCAACTTTTTAGAAATACATTTGATTTCACTTATTTTATATTGGCACCTACTAAGATCCCAGCATTGTTATAGTTAAATAAACTGGAATTTCTGAAACTTTTTAGGACTATTACATGTATATTAAGATTCCCAATTTTTAAAAATTAAGATTCTTCACCAGGTGCAGTGGCTCACGCCTGTAATCCCAGCACTTTGGGAGGCCAAGGCAGGTGGATCACGAGGTCAGGAGTTCAAGACGAGCCTGGCCAAGATGGTGAAACCCATCTCTACTAAAACTACAAAAATCAGCTGGGCATGGTGGCGGGTGCCAGTAATCC
Source organism: Saimiri boliviensis (assembly GCF_048565385.1). NCBI lineage: Eukaryota > Metazoa > Chordata > Mammalia > Primates > Cebidae > Saimiri > Saimiri boliviensis. Next base: position 125,169,107 of record NC_133449.1, read on the forward strand.
CAGCTTCTCAGGAGGCTGAAGCAGAAGAATTGCTTGAACCTGGGCGGCAGAGGTTGCAGTGAGCTGTGATCATGCCACTGCACTCCAGCCTGGGTGACAGAGTGAGACTCCATCTAAAAAAGAAAAAAAAAAATTAAGACCTATCAGTTCGTAATTGGTGAGTGTGCATATTGATCAGTATGATTATAGACTCATTAACATCTTTATTAGAAGAAAAATAGGCTACAAGAGGTGAAAGTGTGTTCTCAAAGGTTACAGAGTCAGTCGTAGCGATCTAAAAATAAAAACCCAAATGTGTTGAGTCTTCATTCTGTTTTTACCCTGCTGTCCTCTGCTACTCATGGGGCGCTTTTATTGGAAAGAACTGCAGGGAAGGATGTTTTAAAATAACTCCGACAGATTGAGATTGGATACTGACTACTTTTGCATTTAATTTATACTTCTAGGAATATGAACAGAGTTAAAATTATATTTAATGCGTATTATGTAAAAAGTGGGAAAAGAGGAGAGAGTGAGGGTGGGAAAACATGTAACTCTCAAGAATTGTGAAAATCAGATTTAAAGATTGGGTAAATGATAGATAAGGTAACCTGAAACCCCATCTACTAGAAGACACCTGGAAACATTGGGTAAAATATGACAAATAATTTTTTTAAAGGCATACGTGTAAGCTCCAGGAAGGAGAAAAAGCGGATAATGCTTGTGGACAGGAAATGGAGGGGACTACAAATTAATAAACCAAAACTGATGTTACAAATGCTCCTGACCGATTTTCATAACATGTTACGGTACAGGGGTAGACAGCTGGGGGCTTGCTTTTAATTCCCACACTGAGAAAAGAAGAGTCCTGTAGTTCACATGGCCTTTGTGAGACTCACTTGAAACTGGAGCCCTCAAAGGAAGGTGATTCACACGAAAGCATAGATTAGAAAAAGTGTTCCACTGGCACCTGCTGATGACAAAGAAGCTTGTTTTTCTGGGTTTGGTCTCAGGGCGGGTTGGGGGTGAGGCTGGGGTCCCTCCTAGCTTTGTACTTAGAACCTGCCTTTATTAGGGTTTGAGAAATGAATTTACACTCCATGCTGAACCCAGGAGTCACTAAGTCCAAAAACTAACAAATCATCCTGGGTGCATAAAATCTTTGAGTCACCTGGCAAAAATAAATCTAAAAATCACCAAGGAAGCTTCAGGGTTGGCATGGATAAAACAGTTGTTGCAGGTCAGCTCATGGCCCCCAAATTCTAAAACCCCTGTGCTCACAGCCCACCGTGGGTACAAGTTCGCCGATGTAACAGACAGGAAGGAGTTCCTTAGATCCCCAAGAACTTGAGTGTTTCACATGTCCTACAAGAAGGAAACGGAAAGATGAGAAAGAAAAATGACCACATCCATTTTAAAAATAACCAAATAGGGGATCTGTAAGTTAAAAGTAGGTTATTAAAAGATATATCTGAAGAATTACCCAGAGCATAGTGTTGGGAGAGGTGATAGTTTATTAGGATTTTCCAGAACTGATACTCTGTAGTGCATAAGCCTGATGCCCAGTGTTCATGCACACATGTGACATGTGCCTCCCTCCAGCCCTGTTATCACGTCAGTACATTGCCTATCTTACATGAAAAGGAAAAAAAAAGAAAAAAAATTCAAGAACTGATGAAAAGCATGACACAGGATGACTCCCAAATAGGAAAAAAAAAATTTTAAGTGACACTGACATTGTACCCCACAGACAAGGAGAAAAGTTTTAAAAAACAGAGAAAATAGTCTACAAAGGGATGCTATTAAGGCTGACACCAGAATTATCAATAGCAAAATGGAAGCCCGAAGACAACAGAATACTGTCTTCATAGTGTTGAGAGTGTTCATTGTCATTTAAGAATGAAGGCAGTGGTGGGATGTGGGGATGATTAATGGGTACGAAAATATAATTAGATAGAATTAATAATATCTGGTATTTGATAGCACAGCACAGTGACTACAGTCAACAATTTATTGTACAGTTTAAGTATAATTTGGGTATTTGTAACACACATGATAAATGCTCAAGATGATGGATACCCCATTTATACTGATGTAGTTATTATACACTGTATACCTATATTGTAATATCTCATGTACCCCGTAAAGATACTATCATATACCCATAAAAATAAAAAAATAAAAGAATGAGGGCAAAATTAAGGTATTTCTCTGCAAAATAATAAATGAACCAAATGCTACAGTTAATATACAAATGTATCTAACAAGATACATTTGTAATTACAGGAAAATTTAAAAATACAAAACTAGAAAAGAAAACAGACAAATGTCAGAAAAGAGCTGATGTAACTATTAGAAATAAAGAATGTCACTATCTCACAAGATATAATTTAAAATAATTTAAAGATATTAATATAGCCCTAAAATACACAAAACATAGATTGATGATTGCAAAGGAAAACTGACAAATCCACAACACAGTGAGTAATATTTTTTTTAACCTCTTAGTAATTAACAGGTCAAACATACAAAAAAATTAATATGGCTCAAAAGATTTAAATAACACAGTATATGCTTAATGGACATATTATCTTGCTCCCAACATCCAGAGAATAGGCATACATAAAACATTTATCAAAACAGATACACGTGCTCAGCTAACAAAGAAAGTCTGAACATATAGGCAGAGTAGCCTGTGACAAAAATGCAATTAAACCAAGAATCAGCAACCAAAGATTATTTTAAAACTATATGTTTGGAAATATATACTACTTAGTAATTTATAAGTCACAGAAGAAATTAGGATGGAAATTTAAATACATTTAAAATGCATTAATAATGAAAATACTGCATATAAAAAACTGAGGTACAGCTAAAACAGTACCTTGAGAAAAAAGATTGAAATGTAGTAAGATTGAACTCAAGAAGTTAAAAGAAAGACAAATCCAAAGAAAGGGCAACAATTATAAGACAGAAATTTAAAAAAAAAAAGATACAAAAAGAAGAAATCAATGAGGCCTGACATAGGCTCTTTGTAAAAGATAACAATAGGCAGACTTCTGCCAAGATTGATCTAGAAAAAAAGACATAAATAGTATTAGAAATGGAGGAGTTATAAATCAACTACAGCAAAGATTTAAAACTATTATGAGACAAACCAACTAGAAAGTAGACCTACCAAACAAAAGAGGAGAAAAACTGTTTCTTTATAAATAAATGACAGTGGGAAAAAGTAAAAACAGGAGCCTCTAGATTAAAAGAGATATAAAAGTCAAGTGAATTTATGGATTTAAACAAACTATAAATGGAGGGAACTGATGACATTAAGAGACATTTAGAAGTTTGAACACTGGTATTTAATATTGTTATTTATTTTGGGGGGTTGATAATAGGATAAAGGTTATTTTTTAAGTGGCTTTAGTAATACAGAAATGTTTGCAGATGCAATGATTTAATGTCTGAAATTTGTCTCTAATATGTAAGGGGTAGAAGTGAGGAGAGACAGATAAAATAAGATTGGCTAGGTTATAAGTGTTGAAGTTGGAGGCTGGATACACAGATATATTTTGTCTGTTTTTGCACACTTGATATTTTAATAAGTGTTTTAGACTATTATAAGAGGATATTATAAACAATGATTTGTCAATAATTTGTAAAGGGCATAAATGGTAATGTTTGGAGAATATGGAGGGAATCTCTTTTTTTCTCTTAGTCAGAACTCACAACAGGTTGGGAGACTAAAATTCTAAGGAAAACTTGTCTTTCTGGCTAGAAGAACTGGGTAGAGGAGACCATGTTGTCATCTAGAGAATATGAAGGAAGTTTTGGAGAGGAGAGAACTAATTTTCAGGCTTTCCTTCTGACGTGCCTGTGTGTGAAACAGATCCAGGGAAACATGGCAGCAGTGTTGGGAACCATGTTACAGTATGAACCACCTCTAAGTCCCTGAGTGAGTCATACACTGGGCAAGCCTACCCAGCACAGCAAAGTCTTTGAACATTGGGACCACCACCCAAAGTGAGACAGAACATGCAGTCTGAACACAACTTAGTTGATTGTCTGCGGAACCAAAACAAATAACAAAAAATGACTTCCTCCAGGGATTTTTAACAGGATCCATAGTCGCATAGTATTCAAAATGTCCAGGATACAGTGAAAAATTAGGAAAGAAAACTAGGAAAATCTGGTTAATGTTAAAGGAAAGGCAATCAACAGATCCCAAAAACAGAACCCAGATATTAGAATTATCCAAAATTCTTTTTTAAATTTTTAAAAAATACAAATGGGGTCTCACAATGTTGCCTAGACTGATCTCAAACTCCTGAGCTCAAGTAATCCTCCTGCCTTGGCCTTCCAAAGTGTGAGGGTTGCAAGTGTGAGCTACCATGCCCAGCCAGAATTATCAAAAATTCTAAAGCAATGATAGAACCATGCTTCATGAGATAGGAATAAACACTCCTGACGAGTGGGAAAATAGGACTCAGCAGAGAAATTAATTTTTAAGTGGAAAATTTAGAACTGAAAGAAAAATCTGAATTTTTAACAAATATAATCATTCTATGGGCTCAGCAGGAAAAATGGAAAAAATAGAAAGTCACTAAACTTGAAGATGAATCAGTAGAAATTAACCAATCTGAAGTACAGAGAGAAAAAGATTAGAAGCAAAGTAATTGAAAACTCTCTGTGGGACAGTTTCAAAGGGCCTAGCATTTGTGTTATTTAAGTCCTAGTGGGAGAAGAGATTGGCACAGAATAAATATATGAAGAAAAAATTGCTGAAAAGTCCCAAACTTGGTGAAGGACATACATCTACAGATTTAAGAAGCTCAGTAAACATCAAATGCAGTAAACAAAACCAAAAACAAGACCTGCACATCTCAAAATCAAATTACTTGAAACCAAAGATTGAGATCTTAAGATCTGCCAGAGAAAAATGATGCATCTTGTATGAGGGAACAGTGATTTGAATGACTTTTTTCTCCTTAGAAGTGATGAAAGCCAAAGTTAGTAGATCAAAATCTTCACATGCTGGGGTGGGCAGTACAGGGAACTGTGAACTCAGAATTTTATACCTTGCAAAACTTCTTTCAAGAATGAGAAGACAAAACTAAGAGAATTTATCACCTATGCACTTGCTATAAAAGAAATCTTAAAGGAAGTTATGTAGATAAATGATAACTTTTATGAAAAAGAAGCATGAAACTTCATGAATAAAGGGAAACTAATGGTAACTATCTAGGTAAATTTCAACCATTTTACCAGTATCAGGAATGAAAGAGAGAATATCACAACAGAGCCTACCAATGTTAAAAAGAACAAGAAAATACTGGCAACAGCTCTATGCCAGAAAATCAGATGACTTTGATGAAATGGGAAAATCTTTTAAAAGCTACACAGCTCTCCAAACATATCCCAGAAGAAATACGCAAACCAAATCATCCTATGCTTATTCAAAAAATGAATTAATAAACACCTTCTAACAAAACAACTAGGCCTAGATGGATTCGCTAGCAAATTGTACCAAGCATCAGGGAAGATACAATGCCAGTTCCTTAGTATCATCAAGGAAATCAAAGAGCAGGGAACATTTCTAAACTTACTTTGTAAGACAAGCATTAGCCTGATGCCAGCAGACAGAGACATTATAAGGAAACTATTGATCAGTATTAATCGAGAAAATGCAAAAATTTCAATAAAATATTAGCAAATCTTATTCAGCAATATAAAAAATACATAATATTAAAGTGTAGTTCATCTCAGGAATGCAAGTCTGGTTCAACATTTGGAAAATCAATGTAATTCACCATATAGGCTAACGAAAACTATGATTGTTTCCATTTGTTAAAATTCAACACCCATTCATGATAAAATAAATCTCAGATAGGAACAGAAAGGACTTCCATAACCTGGTGAAAGATACCTACAAAAACCTGCAGTTAAACCTGGCACAAGGCCGGGCACAGTGGCTCAAGCCTGTAATCCCAGCACTTTGGGAGGCCGAGGTGGGTGGATCACAAGGTCGAGAGATCGAGACCAACCTGGTCAACATGGTGAAACCCCGTCTCTACTAAAAATACAAAAAATTAGCTGGGCATGGTGGCACGTGCCTATAATCCCAGCTACTGAGGAAGCTGAGGCAGGAGAATTGCCTGAACCCAGGAGGCGGAGATTGCGGTGAGCCGAGATCGTGCCATTGCACTCCAGCCTGGGTAACGAGAGCGAAACTCCGTCTCAAAAAAAAAAAAAAAACAAACAAACCTGGCACAATGGCATGTACCCCATCGTTCCAGCTGCTAAGGAGGATTGAGAATTGCTTGAGCTCAGGAGTTCAAGGCCAGCCTGGACATCATAGTAAGACCCTGACTGTTAGGGGGGGAAAAAAAGGCAAAAAACCGCACAGCTGATACCATACCTAGTGGTGAAAACCTGAATTCTTTCCCCTCCAAAATCAGTAGCAAGCTATTATACTAGAAGTTATACTAGAAGTTGTAGCCAGTGCATAAAGACATACAGATTGAAAAAGAAGAAATAAAAAATTTTTTGAAGATATCATTATCTATATAAAAACTTCTATAACATCTAAAAAGCTCCTGGAACAAATATATCAGGTTAGCAGGGTTGCAGGATGGAAGACCAGTATGCAAAAATCAATTGCAGATCAGCCACTATGGTTCATGCCTGTAATCTCAGCACTTTTGGAGGCTGAGGCAGGTGGATCACCAGAGCTCAGGAGTTCAAGACCAACCTGAGGAACCTGACAAAACCTAGCCTCTGCCAAAAAAACTAATAATAATAAAAACAACTAGCTGGGCATGGTGGCTGTGCCTATAGTCCCAGCTACCCAGTAGGCTGAGGCAGAGGATCACTTAAGCCAAGGAGGCAGAGGTTGGAGTGAACCAAGATCGCACCACTGCACTCCAGCCTGGGCAGCAAACTGAGACCCTGTCTCAAGAAAACTAAATAAGTAAATTGAATTTTTACATACTAGCAATGAAAATTGCAGTTCAAAATTAAGAAAACTACTATTTAAACTATAACCCCATCAAAAAATATATATATAGTCTCTGTAAACTGAAAACTTACAAGACCACAGTGTAAATATTCAGAGATGACCTGAATGCATAGATATACTGTATCAATGTATTGATAGGTTCAGTAGTGCTAAAGTGTCAGTTCTTATTAAGATCTATACAGAGGAATACAATTTCAATCAAAATCACAGCTATATTTTTGTAAAGATTGACAAACTGATTCTAGAACATACTGGAAAAGCAAAGGATTACAAGAGCCAAAATTACTCTGAAAAAGAGCAAAGATGGAAGACTCATTACCTGATTTCAGGACTTACTGTGAAGCTTCAGTAACCAAGACTGTGGTACTGACAAAGGACAGACATACAGATCAGTGGAACGGGGTAGTCCAGAGGTTAGATTTATGCAAATATGGTTCACTGATTTTTGACAGACATTGGAAGGAAACTGAGGGAGAAAGGATAGTCTTTAACAGATGATGCTGGAACAATTGGATCTCCATATTCAAAGAAAAAAAAATGAACACTGTATTCAAAAATTCAAAATACATCATGGACATAGATATAAAATTATAAAGCATTTAGAGGCAAATATATGAAAAAATCTTACTGGTTAGACAAAGTTCTTAGATGCAACACTGAAAGAGTATAAATAAAAGCAAAATTTATAAATTGGACTAATAAGCTTTTCTCTGTTAAAAGATACTGTTCAGTGAAAAAAAAAATCTCACTGACTGGGAGAAAATCATTGCAAATCACCTATGAAAGATTTCTTTCATCCAGAACTCAAAACTCAACAATAAGAACAAAATGCAATTATAAAACAGGCAGATTTTAACAGATACTTCACCACAGAAGATTTAGTCATTACAAAAATGCAAATTAAAACCACAATGAGATGGCACTATTCTCCGTTAGAATAACTGTAATTTAGAAAAATCACTGAGTGCTGGGAACTATGTAGAGCAGCTGAAACTCTGATACATTCCTGGTAGAAGTGTAAAATGATAGAGCCGCTCTGGGAAACAGGTTGGTGGTTTCCTATAAAGTTACTGTGTGACTCAGCAGTCTCTTCTGGATGGGTACCCAGGAGAAATGAAAACTTATGTTCATGGAAAAAAATCCATATGTAAATGTTCATAACAACTTTATCTGTAATAACCAAAAACTATAAATGCCTCAAGTGTTCTTCAGCTGTTAAAAGAATAGGCTGGGTGCAATGGTTCACACCTGTAATTTCAGCACTTTAGGAGGCCGAGGCGGGGTAGTGGGGATCATTTGAGGTCAGGAGTTCAAGACCAGCCTGGCCAACATGGTGAAACCCCACCTCTACTAAAAATATAAAAAACTAGTCAGGGCCTGGTGGTGGGTGCCTGTAATCCCAGCTACATGGGAAGCTGAGGCAGGAGAATCGCTGGAACCCAGGAGGCGGAGGTTGCAGTGAGTTGAGATTGCACTACTGCACCCCAGCCTGGGTGACAGGAGCGAAAACTCTATCTTCAAAAAAAAAAAGGATGAACTATGGTACATCCATATAGTAAAATCTATTCAGCAATAAAAAGGGGCAAACTATAACTACATGCAATAACCCCAGATGCATCACGCTAAATGAAATCATCTAGACTTAAAGGATACATGCTGTGTGATTTCATTTATATGAAGTTCTGGAAAAAGTGAACTATAGGACAGAACAGATCACTGCTTACCGGGGATAAAGACTGGAGATGGGTTTTCATTGCACGGTAACAGCACAAGAGAATTTGACTGGGTCGTGGACTTGTTTTAGGTGGCATCAAGGACTGAGTAGTGGATTGAGTACAGCAAGCAGACTCAAAAGAATTTGCTATAGAAGGCCAGGTGCGGTGGCTCATGCCTGTAATCCCAGCACTTTGGGAAGCCGAGGCAGGCAGATCACAAGGTGAAGAGGTTGAGACCATCCTGGCCATCACGGTGAAACCCGTCTCTACTAAAAATAGAAAAATTATCTGGGCGTGGTGGTGCCCGCCTTTAGTCCCAGCTGCTTGGGAGGCTGAAGCAGGAGAATCACTTGAACCCAGGAGGCAGAGGTTGCAGTGAGCTGAGATTGTGCCACTGCATTCCGGTCTGGCGACAGAATGTGACTCTGTCTCAAAAAAAAAAAAAAGAAAGAAAGAAAATAATTTGCTATACAAGTATAAATTGTCTCGTTATAACTCAACTGTGAAAAGAAAAAATATATATAAATTGGTACAGTCATTTTGGAGAGCTATTTCGCATGCTCTGGTAAAGTTGAAAATGGTCGCATACTACAACACAAGTATACTTCTAGATTTATACCCAAATGAAATTGTCATACCTTTGCATAATGAGAAGATGACAATGTTTACAGCAGTATTAGCTAATTATAAAAGTAGAAGCAAGCTAAATGCCCAGTAGGAGAGTGGACACACAGTGATTTATTTCTGTAATTGGTATGAGCTTTTAATAAATGTGGAACAAAACCACATATTTTTATAGCTATGTAAGTATGAAAATATTAAATATGCATTAAATAAGTGAAATTAATAATTAGATCCCCTTACTCTTCATTGAAATATTTCATGAAAAGGTAATTCCATATTCACAGATTTTTTAGGAGTGTTACCTGGAATATTGACTATAGGAGAATATCGTATTGCTTTTAATAAAAGTAAATCATTTTTTGAAAGTTAAAAAATCATACAATTGACATGGGAATTGAAGCAAATTTTAAAATTTAAATAAATGTATAAATAGGCCAGGCACAATGGCTCACGCTTGTAATCCCAGCACTTTGGGAGGCTGAGGCAGGTGGATCACTTGAGTTCAAGAGTTCAAGACCAGCTTGGGCAATGTGACGAAACCCTGACTCTACTGAAAATACAAAAAATCAGCTGGGCATGGTGGTGCATGCCAGTAGTCCCAGCTCTTCAGGAGGCTGAGGCACAAGAATTGCTTGAATCTGGTGGATGGAGGCTACAGTGAAAGCCACCATCATGCCACTGAACTCCAGCCTGGGCGACAGAGTGAAACTGTCTAAAAAAAGAAACCAAACAAAGTGTCATTAGATGGTTTTATTTAAGAAATCTAAATTAAATGTTAAAAGTCACCATAACCCTTGAATACTCAATATGAGAAACTTGTTAATGGGTGAGGCTTAAGAAAAATATTCATTTATAAATATACAAAAGAGGCCAGTCACAAAAAAATTGTGGCCGATGCTTGCAATCCCAGCACTTTGGAAGGCCAAGTCAGGAGGATTATTTGAGCCTGGGAGTTCAAGACCAGCCTAGACAACATGGTGAGACCCTGTCTCTATTTTTTAAATTAAAAATATATTTTAAAAATAAAATAAATTTACAAAAGCATCAGTGTTTAAGAGTATATAAGTAGTGTTTTAGTCCACTTTTATCAGTGGCCTTTTCATGATAATAGCTTTCTGGGGATTTCATTTCTGTTGGGGTCTTTGGGGGCTCTAATAAAATAGCATCACATTTCCCTGCTGGCATGCTGAACCAATTGATAAATAAAAGTGTCAGTGTGGGGACTCCAAACAGTCTCTTTACTATAGTGAAGGCTAGGATAGAGTAGCATAGAGAGATGATCTAATTAGTCTTGCCAACTCCTCCTTACCCACCAGTTCCACCTCTCACTTAAGTCTAGGACAGTCCATCTTACTCCAGGGAAAGTTCCCGTCTGCAGAGCAGACGCCTACCTAGTCCCACTTCTACAGAGGGAGGGAAGAAGAAACCAAACTCCCGCCAAACAGGTAATTTGCCCTGCCTCCTTGGGTAGGATATAGGGATAGGGTAAGAGGCCACTTACTTAATAAAAGATGTAAGTAAAAGATCCCTTCTAATGCAATCTGGAGTGAAAGAAAATTAGTTTATGCCCTTCTAACATTGCAATTTGTCAGATTCATGTTATGAATATTTCCCAAAAACTTGTTGAATTAAACAATTAACTTCAATATTTATCGGTATTTACAGTAGAAAAGTGCTATGATCTTGTTATGATTTATCTTTAACTCGATTTTTTTAAACAAAATTGTCTTTAAGAGCATTTATTATAGCCTTATATAATACTGTTTATTTAGACTAAAAGAAAAGCAGACAGCATATACTTCAGACATACTTGATTATTTTACTGATATTTCTACCACGTCATAGTTTTACAAGCCTAGTCACTTTCTCATTGCCTGCCATGAGCAAAAATTATACTGGATGAAACTGAGCCAGTGACCTTCCATTGGAAGACCTCTGTCTAGTGGAAGAGGGAAGTCATTAAAGCATTAGTGCTCACCATCACAGAGTGTGAGCAGAGGGTTTGGGTTATATAAGTGATGGGAAACTAATGAGAACTGATGATATATTTAAGAAAACATATTGCTTCTATGTTAAAATACATGCATGAATACTTTGTAAAGTTTTGAACTGGAAATCCTATTACATTACCAGTTTTCCCCCATTCTCACAGAAGAGCTGAACCAGTCACTTCAAATAAACTAAAACTACTCAGTCAAAATGTAATTAAGCTATATTTTGTAAGTTGTTTTCTCTTAGTTTTATGCCATCAGGGTATTTGGTGGGGAGGGGAATATATAACATAACTTTTTTTTATTAATCCCTTTGAAATGAAGGGTAGGGGTGCATACTGCTCCCTCAGGGTTAATAGCTAGGAAGTGAGTATTAGGTGTCTTAAATGGAAATTCAAAGGTAATCTTTGTTCAGTCACTCAAATTTTATTTTACTTGTAGAGTCACATAGGAGCAACTAGAGCCCAAAATTGGAAAACTGTGTGAGTGTGTAAGGCACCTTATGGAGTGAAAAGAACGTACATTTAGAGCCAGACCAACCTGGGTTTAATCCTTGCCACCAAATAATAGAGTCATCTCTGCCCAGAAAAAAAAAAAAAAAAAAAAAAAAAAACGATACCTACTTCATTAGGTTTTTCAGGAGATTGATGCTTAAAATCTAAGTGCACAGTCTAAAGGAAATCTTCAAACAAGAATGGGTCAAATGTGTTTAGGAAATAACCTAGTACCATTTAGCTATAAAATTTGAGTGGGGGGATGCTAATAGTGCTTCCTTTGATAGTACAGTTGATGTCTGCCTTTCTGAAAATGCAGATATTGTTAAGAGGTGAAATCATAAAACAACTGTGTAGAACAGTGGGCTGTTGTGTAAATAAATAATATGACATTCAGGAAGAGGCTGAGTATAGATAGAAACATTTTTATATGTTACAGCAAAAGTAGGATGTATATATCTTACAATTAACAGGTTAAATGTGCAGAAAAACAAACTCACCAATTAATCACATGCATGTTGAAATAATAGAATTATGAGTGATTATTTTATTCCCCCCGTCCAGTACCGTGAGATTGCTTTTATGATGAGAAAAATGTGATGTAGTTATGCCTTGTGAAACAAAAAGTTTCTTCTCTTTATTGACAAAACACAAAATAAGTTTCTTAATGCTTGGTTCTGTTATTAAGACAAGCAAAGAAATAGATCATTAGTCTAACTATTTAGTCATCAGCCATTTATTATTGTTTTCTGTCATCTGTCATCATTCAGTGTACCATGTTATCTGTGGAAAATAGAAAACTGCAAATTTAATATATCTTTTTAAAAGCAATGTTTTTGTGTTAATGTTACAGATTTATTTGAGGTTTCTAGATTATCAAATGGAGCACTCAAATGAATGCAAGAGAAACTTCGTTGCAGTCTATGATGGAAGCAGTTCTATTGAAAACCTTAAGGCCAAGTTTTGCAGCACTGTGGCCAATGATGTAATGCTTAAAACAGGAATTGGAGTGATTCGAATGTGGGCAGATGAAGGTAGTCGGCTTAGCAGGTTTCGAATGCTCTTTACTTCCTTTGTGGAGCGTAAGTAAATGATTCCTTTAGTATTGAAATCTTTTATGTATTTTTCACTTATTCACAATGTACTCAGCATTGGCTCTAAAAAATATTTCAGGATGTATTTTCTTTTTGTTTTACTACAGCTCTTTTTAATACAAGAATATTTTTTAGATTTAAAATGTTTTTAATTTTATTTACTTTTTAGAGGTGGGATCTTGATTTGTTGCCCAGGCTGGCCTTAAACTCCTGGGCTCAAGCGATCATCTGCTTCACTCTCCCAAGTAGCTGGGACTACAGGCACATGGCACCATTCCAGGCAGCATTTACTTTTGACAAAAATGTGCAAGTCACAAAGAAGGTAGAAGCAACTATATCTTCGCCCCTGTTCTCTTGGAATGGACTGTCATGGGTGGGAAAACGATGTTAACATATCAATTGGAAAACTCATTATAAAGGTGTAAACAAATGATTAAGATCGCAGACAGTGAGGACTTACACTTTCAAGATTTTCTAACTTAACAGTAGTATAAATTTAGCTTGGTGAATAGTTATGAATCCACTAAACTGTGGTCATCAAAGATTTAAATACAACATAGATCTTTTTCTTTTTAAATAACATTAAACTTAGAGAACATTGTAAAAATGATAGAGTTGCCTATGTGCCGTTCACTCAGATTCTCCTAATGCCAACATCTCTCAAAGCCAGAGTAAAACTGAAAATTAACACAGATACGGTATTATTAACTAATCTGTAGACCTGATTCTGGTATCTCTAGTTTTGTCAGGAAAGTCCTTTTATGATCCAGTTTCCCATATTGCTTTTAGTTGTCAAGTAACCCTTTCTCCATCTGTGACAGTTACTCTGGCTGCATTTTCCTTGGCACATTGCCAAGAGTACTAGCCAGTTTAGTAGAATGTCCATCAGTTTGGGTTTGTCTAATGTTTCTTAGGGATTCCTTTGAGGCTGTGTATTTCTGTCAGGAATACAACAGAAACTATGTTGTGTCCTTCTAAATACATCATGTCAGTGAAGCAGGGGTTCATGGTATCATTTTTTTTTTTTAGGGAGCAATACTTGATTTTCACACACTTTGACAAGGAGGTTTTCCATAAACAACCTTTCCAGTGGCGAACAGAGAACATGAAAATCGGCCTCCAGATATCAGTAGCTGTGTCTGCTCAGGGCTGAGGCTCCCCCTTGCCCATGTGGTGAGGTGGCGGGGTGTACTTCCCTTCCTTCATCAGTTTTTCCCGTTGCCTCCAGATGGTATCCATACGTTTCATCGTTTTTTTCCCGAAGTATACACTCTGTGAAATCATCATATTCTCTCTTGCATTCTTTCTCTGCCTGGATAGTACCGATTCCATGTGCACATTCTGTCCATTCTTTTTCAAAAGCATGGCATCGAGTAGGAAACTTGTAGGGCTATTCAGCACTTTTGATTGTCCTCCACCGATCTAGGTTAATGCCAAACCTTTTCTGCACGTCCAAGAAAGCATGGCTATATGATGCTCGTGCCCTTGGCTCTTCTCTGGTCTCCGCTTCAGGACGACTCTTTTTTTTTTTTTTTTTACATATTCAGCTTGTATAGTTAGTAGATGGTATCATTTTGTCTTATTGCTTGTGATACTAACTTTGATCACTTTGTTAAGGTGCTGTCTGACAGTTTCCTTCACTAAAAAGTTGCTATTTTTTTCCTTTCTATTTAATAAGTCTCTTTGAGACTATGCAGATACCTTCTCACTCACTAATTTTAGCATCCATTGATGGCTTCTGCCTGTAACAGTTACTACTGTAGGGTTTACCTAATCATGATTTTCCACTTCGATCATTCCTTCTGTATACATTCATTAGAATTCTGCTGTGAGAAAAGCTATTTCTTTTTTTTTCACTTATTCAGTTATTAATAATTATATCAGTATGGACTCATGGATATTTATTTTATTCTATTATAATATTAATATTATTATTATGACCAGTCATCGTGGCTCACTCCTATAATCTCAGCACTTGGAGAGGCTGTGGCAGCAGATCACTTGAGGTCAGGAGTTTGAGACCAGCCTTGGCAACATGGTGAAACTCTTGTCTCTACTAAAATACAAAAATTAGCTGGGCGTGGTGGCAGGTACCTGTAGTCCCAGCTACTCAGGAGGCTGAGGTAGGAAAATCACCTGAGCCCAAGAGGTCAAGGCTGCAGTGAGCTGAGATCACACTACTGCCCTCCAGCCTGGGCAACCAGAGTAAGACTGTCTAAAAAGTAAAAATTAAATTTACCAATAAAAAAAAATTCTGTGTTACATTATTTTGTTGCTCAAAGCCTGAGCTTCAGCCGTTGGGAACTCCTTCAGTTTGCTTCCTGTGTCCTCTCAACGTACCCAATTAATAGGTTTTTAATCATTTTTTTTACATTATGGCAGTGCTGGATGAAGCCCTAGACCATCTGTATTTCCAAGGAGCCTTTTCTTCGTTTATTTATCTTACAATGAGAAACCTAATTATCCGAAATGGATTAATTTGTTTATCCTAATATACACAAAAAGTAACTTTGCAATCACTAATCCATATCCCTGTGAGAAATTTCCTAACAAAGTACCTATGTACAGTTCTTTTTGTCTTTAGCTTTACTGTCAAAATAGTGTTTTCCAGTTACTCAGACTAGTGGTTTATATTTCATTTTGTGTTCCCCCCACATCGTGGTTACTGTAAATTGTTTTTATGTAGGGGTTCTGGGAATATGACTTGTTGTTCCTAGAGAGCCCACATCCCAAGAGGGACACTTAGAAGTGTCTTTGCCACCTTCATTCTCTGCCTTCCATTACTACCCTCTATTGGGATTTCTTTTTGCACAAATGAGCAGATACACGTGTATTTTCTTATGTGCCATCTTTTTCTTATGTGAAGGACAGCATTATTCTTTTATACTTTATGTTTTTAACTTAAAAGTATATCCTGATCAAGTGCAGTGGCTCACACGTGTAATCCCAGCACTTTGGGAGGCCAAGGCAGGCGGATCACTTGAGGTCGGGAGTTTGAAACCAGCCTGGACAACATGGCGAAACCCCATCTCTGCTAAAAATACAAAAAATTAGCTGGGCACGGTGGCACGAGCCTATAATTCCAGCTACTAGGGAGGTTAAGGCATGAAAATTGCTTGAAACCAGGAGGTACAGGCTGCAATGAGCCAAGATCAGGCCACTGCACTCTCCAGCCTGTGTGACAGAGTGAGACCCTGTCTCAAAAAAAAAAAAAAACAAAAAACTATATCCTGGAAACCATTCCATATCAATCCATACAGCACATCCTTATTTTATAGCTGCATAATAGAACATTGTATATACCAACTTTATTTCATCTTCTACTTACGAGCATGTAGGTTATTCCCAATATTTGCAATTATAAACAAGCTACAATGAATAATATTATGTGTCTATCTTTTCATATTGTTGGAGACATATCATCAGGATAAATTCCTAGAAGTGGGATTGTTTGGTTTAAAAAGTTGTATAGTTTAGTTAGATATTGCCAAATACCCTTCCAGGAAAGTTGTAGCTTTTTTTTTTCAACTCTGGCAAAATATACATGGCGTAAAATTTACCTTTAATCACTTTTACGTATACAAATCAGTGGCATTAAGTACATTCACATTGTTGTGCAGCCATCACCACTGTCTGTCTGGAGCACTTTTAGCATCCCAAACTAAGACTCTGTACCTATGAAACAATTCCTTCCCGTTTTTTTCTCCCCACCTGGTAACCTCTATTCTACTTTCTATCTCTATGAATTTCCGTATTCTAGGTAACTCATATAAATAGAATCATATAATATTTGTCCTTTTATGTCTCGCTTATTTCACTTGGAATAATAATTTCAGGGTTCGTAAATGTTGTATGTATAAGAATTTCTTTTTTAAGGCTGAATAATATTCCATATATAAATGCTACATTTTCTTTATAAATTCATTCATCTGTTGATGGACACTTGATTGTTTCTACCTTTGGGCTATGATGATTAATGCTGCTGTGTAGAATTGCTGGATCATATGGCAAATCTGTGTTTAAGTTTTTGAGGAACCAACAAACTTTTCCACAGTGGCTGCACCATTTTACACACCAACCAGCAATGCGCAGAGGTTTCCAGTTTCTTCACATCTTCACCAATACCTGTTATTTTTCATATTTTTAGATAATAGCCATCCTAATGTGTGTAAAGTGGCATCTCATTGTGGTTTTGATTTGCCTAATTAGTAATGTTGAGCATTTTTCCATGGGCTTCTTGGCTATTCGTATATCTTCTTTGCAGAAAGGTCTCTTCATGTCCTTTGCCCACTTTTGAATTTTTTTTTTAAGTTGTAGACATTCTCTGCATATTCTGGATATGAATCCCTTATTGTGTATGTGATTAGCAGACTTTTTTTGCATTCTGTTTGTTGTCTTTTCACTCCCTTGATATAAAAGTTTTTAATTTTGATGAAGCCCAATTTATTGTGTTTTTTGTTGTTGTTGTTGCCTTTGCTTTTGGTGTGATATCCAAGAAATCATTGACAAAACCAATGTCATAAAGCTTTTCTCATGTGTTCTCTTCTAAGAGTTTTATAGTTTTAGCTCTTGTAATATATTTAGGTCTTTGATCTATTTGGAGTTAATTTTTCTACACAGTGTAAGGTAAGATTCCAACTTCATTCTTTTTCATGTGAATATCCAGCTAGCAGTCTATCTATTTTGTTAATCTTTTCAGAAAACCAGCTCTGGATTCATTGATTTTTTCAAAGGGTTTTTCATGTCTCTGTCTCCTTCAGTTCTGCTCTGATCTTAGTTATTTGTCTTCTACTAGCTTTTCAATTGGTTTGCTTCTCTTGCTTCTCTAGCTCTTTTAATTATGATGTTAGGATGTCGATTTTCGATCTTTCCCACTTTCTCCTGTGGGCATTTAGTGCTATAAATTTGCCTCTAAACACTGCTTTAGCTGTGTCACAGAGATTCTAGTACATATGTCTTTGTTCTCACTGGTTTCAAAGAACCTATTTATTTCTGCCTTAATTTTGTTATTTACCCAGTAATCATTCAGGCCAAGTTGTTCAGTTTCCACGTAGTTGCGTGGTTTTGAGTTTCTTAATCCTGAGTTCTAATTTGATCGACTGTGGTCTGAGACACTGTTTGTTATGATTTCCATTCTTTTGCATTTGCTGATGAGTGTTTTACTTCCAATTATGTGGTCAATTTTAGAGTAAGTGTGATGTGGTGCTGAGAAGAATGTATATTCTGGATTTGGGGTGGAGAGTTCTGTAGATGTCTGTTAGGTCTGCTTGGTCCAGAGCTGAGTTCAAGTCCTGAATATTCTTAATTTTCTGAAGTGTCTTAATTTTTGTTATCTGTCTAATATAGACAGTGAGGTGTTAAAAGTCTCCCACTATTATTGTGTGGGAGTCTAAATCTCTTTGTAGGTCTCTAAGAACTTGCTTTATGAATCTGGGTGCTCCTGTATTGGGTGCATATATATTTAGGATAGTTAGCTTTTCTTGTTGCATTGATCTCTTTACCAATATGTAATGTCCTTCTTTGTCTCTTTTGATCTTTGTTGGTTTTAGTCTGTTTTGTCACAGACTAGGATTGCAATCCCTACTTTTTTTTTTTTTTTTTTTTTTGCTTTCCATTTGCTTGGTAAATCTTCCTCCATCCCTTTATTTTGAGCCTATGTGTGTCTTTGCACATGAGATGGGTCTCCTGAATACAGCACACTGATGGGTCCTGACTCTTTGTCCAGTTTTCCAGTCTGTGTCATAATTGGGGCATTTAGCCTGTTTACATTTAAGGTTAATATTGTTATGTGTGAATTTGATCCTGTCATTATGATGCTAGCTGGTTGTTTTGCCCATTAGTTGGTGCAGTTTATTCATAGTATTGATGGTCTTTACAATTTGGTAGCTTTTTGCAGCGGCTGGTACTGGTTTTTCCTTTCCATATTTAATGCTTCCTTCAGGAGCTCTTATAAGGCAGGCCTGGTGGTGACAAAAATCTCAGCATTTGCTTGTGTGTAAAGGATTTTATTTCTCCTTTGCTTATGAAGCTTAGTTCGGCTGGACATGTAATTTTGGATTGAAATTTTTTTTCTTTATGAATGTTGAATATTGGCCCCCACTCTCTTCTGGCTTGTAGGATTTCTGCAGAGAGATCTGCTGTTAGTCTTGATGGGCTTCCCTTTGTGGGTAACCCTAACTTTCTCTCTGGCTGCCCTTAACATTTTTTCCTACATTTTATCCTTGGTGAATCTGACAATTTTGTGTCTTAGGGTTGCTCTTCTTGAGGGGTATCTTTGTGATGTTCTCTGTATTTCCTGAATTTAAATGTTACCCTGTCTTGCTAGGTTGGATAAGTTCTCCTAGATAGTATCCTGAAGACCATCATCCAACTTGGTTCCATTCTCCCTGTCACTTTCAGGTACACTAGTCAAATGTAGGTTTGGTTTTTTCACATAGTCTCATATTTCGTGGAAGCTTTGTTTATTCCTTTTCATTATTTTTTCTCTCTTCTTGTCTTCACATCTTACTTCATTAAACTGATCTTCAGTCTCTGATATCGTTTCTTCTGCTTGATCAGTTCAGCTATTGATATTTGTGTATGGTTCACGAAGTTCTCATGCTGCGTTTTTCAGCTCCATCAGATCATTTATGTTCTTCTCTAAACTGGTTTTTCTAGTTTGCAATTCCTCTAACCTTTTTTCAAGGTTCTTAGCTTTCTTGCATTGGGTTAAACCATGCTCCTTTAGCTCAGAGGAGTTTGTTTTTAACCCACCTTCTGTCAATTCATTAAACTCATTCTCCATCCAGTTTTGTTTGTTTGTTTGTTTGTTTGTTTGTTTGTTTTTCTCCATCCAGTTTTATTCTCTTGCTGGAGAGGAGTTGTGATCCTTTGGAGGAGAAGGGGCATTCTGGTTTTTGGAATTTTGAGCTTTTTTGTGCTGGCTTTTTCTCGTCTTTGTGGATTTATTTGTTCCTTGATGTTGGTGACCTTTGGATGTTGTTTATGTGTGGACATCCTTTTTGTTGATGTTGATGCTATTCCTTTCTGTTTGTTAGTTTACCTTCTAACAGGCCCCTCTGCTGCAGGTCTGCTGGAGTTTGCTGGAGGTTTACTCCAGACCCCGTTTGCCTGGGTATTATCAGCAGAGGCTGCAGAACAGCAAAGATTGCTGCCCGTTCCTTCCTCTGGAAGCCACATCCCATAGGGGCACCCACCAGATGCCAGCCGAAGCTCTTGTTTGTAGACCCCTCCTGAGAGGTGTCTCTCAGTCAGGAGGCAAGGGGGTCAGGGGCCCACTTGAGGAGGCAGTCTGTCCCATAGCAGAGCTTTAGCACTGTGCTGGGAGATTCACTGTTCTCTTCAGAGCTGGCAGGTAGGAACATTTAAGTCTGCCGAAGCTGTGCCCACAGCCACCCCTTCCCCCAGGGACCCTGTCCCAGCAAGATGGTAGTTTTATCTATAAGCCCCTGACTGGGGCTGCTACCTTTCTTTCAGAGTTGCCCTGCCCACAGAGGAAGAATCTAGAGAGGCAGTCTGGCTATAGCAGCTTTGCTGAGCTGTGGTGGGCACCACCCAGTTGGAACTTACCTGTGGCACTGTTTACACTGTGAAGGTAAAACCATGTACTCAAGCCTCAGTAATGGTGGATGCCCACCCCCACCCCCTCTGCTACCAAGGTCAAGCATCCCAGGTCAACTCCAGACTACTTTGTGGCAGTGAGAGTTTCAAGCCAGTGGATCTTAGTCTAAAGGACTCCATGGGGGTGGGATCCACTGAGATAGACCACTTGGCTCCCTGGCTTCAGCCTCCTTTGTAGGAGTGAACGGTTCTGTCTCTCTGACATTCCAGGCTCCACTGGGGCATGAAAAAAAAAAAAGTCCTGCGACTAGCTCAGTGTCTGCCCAAATGGCCACCCAATTTTGTGCTTGAAACCCAGGCCCCTGGTGGGGTAGGCACCCGAGGGAGTCTCCTGGTCTGCAGGTTGCAAAGACCATGAGAAATGCATAGTATCTGGGCCAGAATGCATCATCTCTGATGGCACAGTCCCTCACAGTTTCCCTTGTGTAGGGGAGGGAATTCCCTGACCCCTTGAGCTTCTCAGGTGAGGTGACACCCCACCCTGCTTCTGCTTACCGTCTCTGGGCTATGTCCACTGTCTAACCAGTCCCAATGAGATGAGCCAGGTACCTCAGTTCAGAAATGTATTCAGAAATGCAGAAATCACACACCTTCTGTATTTATCTCACTGGGAACTGCAGACCAGAGCTGTTCCTGTTCAGCCATTTTGCCCAATAATCAACCAACTGGTATTAATTCTTTACATGTTTAGTGGAATTCACCAGTAAAGCCATGTGGTCCAGAGCCTTTTTTTGTTGTTGAGAAGTTCTGGATTGTTTTGTTAATCACCTTGCTAGTTTTAGGCCTATTGAGATTTTCTTTTGCTTCATTATGTGGTTTTGTTTGATTGTGTGTTTCTAGGAATTTAACCATTTCCTCTAAGTTGTCAGTTTGTTGGCATGCAGTTGTTCTGAGTATTCCCTTAACGATTCTTTTTATATATGTAAGATCTGTAGTAATGTCTCCAGTAACATTTCTGATTTTAATAATTTGAAATTTTTTTCTTCTTAATAATTCTAACTAAAGGCTTGTCAGTTTTGTTGATCTTTTCAAAGAACCAAATTTTGGGTTTTTTATTTTTGCTGTATTTTCTATTTTTTTTATTGTCTAATTTATTATTTTGTTACTTCTGCTAGTTTTGGATTTAGTTTGTTCTTCTTTTTCTAGTTCCTTAAGGTATAAAGTTAAGCTATTGATCTAAGTTGTTTCTTTTTTAATGTAGGCAAACGTATACAGGTGTAAATTTCCCTTTTATTACTGCTTTTACCACTCCCCTTAAGTTTTGACATGTTTTGGATTTCATTTGTCTCAAGATATTTTATAATTTCCCTTGTGATTTCTTTTTTGAGATCACAACTTTAAAAGTTGTGTAAGAGTGTGTAGTTTAATTTCAACAGACTTGTGAATCTTTTAATTTTCCTTCAGTTATTGATGTCTAGTTTCATTCCATTTAGATTCTAAAATAAATTTTTTATGATTTTGGTTATTTAAAATATATTAAGACTTGTTTTGTGGCTGAACATACATCATCTATTCCAGAAACTGATACATACTTGAGAAAAATGCACATTCTGCTATTGGGTGGAATGTTAGGTCCATTTGGTCTGTAGTGGTGTTCAGGTTCTTTATTTTCTTATTGATGTTCTGCCTGGTCATTCTATGCTTTATTGAAATGGGAGTGTTGAAGTCTCCAATTACCATTCTGTAAGTGTCTACATCTGCCATCAGTTCTGTCAGTATTTGTTTCATATATTTTAGGGCTGTTTTGATTTTTAGTCCATATATGTTTATGGGTGAATTGACCCTTTTATTAATACACCATGTCCTTTTTTATCCAAGACTAGTATTGCCACGCCAGACCTCTTTTAGCAACTATTTGCTTGGAATATCTTTGTCCATCCTTTTACTTTCAACTTTTTTATATCTTTAAAGGGAGTGTCCTACAGGTAGCATATATTTAGATCTTGTTTTTCACCGTCAGTTCTGCAATCTCCTCTTTTGATTAGAGAGTTTATTTATGTTTAACTAATTGCTGATGAGGAAGGATTTCTGCCATTTTGTTACTTATAGCTTCGCTGTCTCTCATTTCTTCCCCTTACTGTCTTCTTTTCCTTAATTGATTTTTTGTATTGACAAGTTTTAATTCCTTTCACATTTTCTTTTGTGCATATTTTATAGATATGTTCTTGTTACCACAGAGATTATGTTTTTATGAACTGCTTAAGTTTTTAAAAGTTATTTTCACTATTTGGTAAGCATGTGGGAACTTGTTTTTATTAAGGGTTGTAGCTCATATACAGACAACCACCACAACTTAACATGGAGAAATTTTGAGGACAGATTTTAGGATTCTTCCTTTGGGTTCCTAGGCCAGGCACAGTGGCTCATCCGTGTAACGCCAGCATTTTGTGAGGCCAAGGCGGATGGATCGCTTGAGTTTGAGACCAACCTGCCTAGCCAACATGATGAAATCCCATCTCTACTAAAAATACAAAAACCAGCTGAGGTGGTGGTATGTACCTGTGGTCCCAGCTACTCAGGAGTCTCAGGTGGGAGGATCACTTGAGCCCAGGAGGCAGAGATTGCAGTGAGCTAAGATTGTACCACTGCACTACAGCCTGGGTGACAGAGCAAGAACTCGTCTCAAAAATAAATAAATAAACAAAACCTTCCTTTAGGCTGGGCACAGTGGCTCACGCCTGTAATTCCTACACTTTGGGAGACCAACAGGTGGATAACCAGAGGTCTGGAGTTTAAGATCAGCCTGACCAACATGATGAAACCACATCTTTACTAAAAATACAAAAAAAATTAGCTGGTCATGGTGGCATATGCCCCTAATCCCAGCTACTCAGGAGGCTGAGGCAGGAGAATCACATGAACCCGGGAGGTGGAGGTTGCAGTGAGCTGAGATCATGCCAATGCACTCCAGCCTGGGCAACAAAAGTGAAAAAACTCCGTCTAAAAAAGCACCTTGCTTTAGTTCCTGAAAAATCAAATAAATAAGTTCACACCAGGAAAAACTGGTTCTGCTCTATTTCTTTGCCTTTCTGTCTCCTTAAACTCCTCAGCCAATTAGCTAAGGTTTAAAAAAATAAAATACAAGTGATATGTCAGTACTTCCTAATTTTCTTATTTTGCTTATCATAAGTGCAGATTATATTACAGTAGCTTTGGCAAAATCTGCTTTCCAAAATACCATCATTGTTTTACTTGAATTTGGCCCTTAACTTTAGTCTACATTCGGGCAGGGCTGGTTAGCCTCTCCAACTGTCTGGTTTTTTTAGATTCATCTCCTGTATGAAGAAAAATACTGTTTTAAGACAAAGATACAGTTGAGTTTGTATGTTCGCATCACATATATTTTAAAATTATAAGTGGCATATCTTATCTGTTGTCTTGAGAGGAATGTTTTAGCTTTTATATCCTGACTGATGAATATGGTATAATGATAAGTTACATGATTTGTGCAAATATACAGTTTCTAAATACAAAAGTATAATTTTTTGACAAATTTGAAAATTAATAGTTTTTCTCAATTTTGTAATTTTAAGTCATCATATTATTTCATGGATTCTGTATTAAAATCATGACTGTTTATGACCATGTACAGGCTTTCTCATAGCTGAACTCTTTTATCTAGAACTTTAAAGGACTTCATGAGATGACAGATGGTCAGTTGGGTTATGAAGCCAGTTTGGCCAGCCAGCCTTCCTACCTGCTTTTACATTCATTTCTTTGACATTTGTCGTGTGAGTTACTGTGTTTGATGCTTGGAAGATACAAACATGCATGGAACAGTACCGGCCCTAAAGGGTTTTCCAGTTAGGTAAGGTGACATAGGCAAATAGTGACAATGCAGGATTGACCGTGATGAAGACCCTTTGAGACATAAAACAAAATGTTCTCCTATTAAATATCCAAGCTCCTTCAAGCAGGCAGCATCCATCATTTATGGAGGAGGTGGTCCTTGAGTGCAGGTCCTTTGAGTGTGTCCTTGAGAGTAGGTGTATTTTGAAGGTAGAAATGTTCATTGAGGCTGTTATTTTAGACAGAAGCAATAAAATGAACAAAGGCATTGAACCAGAGCTAAGATGGACCACAAGAAGTGTGGTAAAGGGAGTGACAGAGAAAGGAGGCAGGAAAGGTAGATTAAAACTGGAATAGGAAGCCCTTTGGGAAAAAAATCAAAGGGAAAACATAGACTCACCTTGTAGGCATCGGGGAGTTTGCACTATACAATGACATGTTTAGCCCAGGTGCCTTAGCTGGGGCGTGGAGACGAGTTAAGAATTTATTTCCATAGTCACAGCAGGAAGCCATGGAGGTCTGAACCTAAGCTGGAGCAGTGAGGACAGAAGAGTGGGGAGCGGAATCCACAGGATTCAGTGACTCATCAAGAATGAAAGCTAAGAGAATGAGTCAGACACCTACAATTTTGACTCTGACTTACTTGGAAAATGAAAGCTGAACAGACGAGATGGGGAAAGTGTCATGTTTTGGACACGGCAAGCTCCTCGGGCAGCTGAAAACGTCAGGAGCTCATCAGTGTCACTTGCCATGAGTGAACTGTGCTGCCGCCACTCCTTCACCATGGAAAGAACCTGAGCATGTTCCTAAAACTTTTTAAATTTGAGAACTGTTCAAACTTTAAAAACTGTACAGAAGCTGTTTCACTATGTCAAATAACGACAAATCAGTGCTTTATACAAAGACATAGCTAATAGGCAAGCCTTTTAGCCTTCTTATTGCTCCCTCGGTTTTGCGCCCAGCCTCTGCACCTGCGCTGTCTGGTCCCGTGTCCACCAGCCACTTGCAGCCTCTGAACACTTGTAACATGGCCCGTCTAAACTGACATGTGCTGTTATTGGAAAAATGCCTCCCAGATGTCAGAGGCTCGGTATGAAGTAAAGAATGTAAAGTATCCCGCTAACAGAATTTTATGCTATATGTTAAAATGAGAGTATTTTGGAAATTGTTTCGGGGCTCCCAACAGCAACCCCATGTTAGGTGCCTTGCTGGAAGGACTCTAGGACCCAGCATTTATTTGTACTGCATTCACAGCTGGCACGGACGACAACAAAAGGAAGCTGCCAGGGAGAGACCGCCAGGGTCTGGACCCACCCTTGCTCAGGTCTGCATACCGCATCCTTTCCATGAGGAGCATCCTGAGCATGCCTGTTTCTTCAACAACAGCAAATGTGCATGGGCTGGGCACAGTGGCTCACACCTGTTAAATCCCACCCTTTGGGAGGCCAAGGTAGGAGGATTGCCCAAGACCCACCTGGGCAACATAATGAGACAACGTCTCTTTAAAAAAAAAAATAGTTTTAAGTGAGTTTGGCACAGTGACACACACCTGTGGTTCCAGCTACTCTGGAGGCTGAGACAAGAGGATCACTTGAGCCCAGGAGGTTAAGGCTGCAGTGAGCTATGAATTATGCCACTGCACTCCAGCCTGGGCAACAGAGTGAGACTCTGCCTCCAAGAAAAACAAAAATGCGGTAGCATATGTGCAGTGTTTCTGCCCAGAGAAACAGAGACTCACTGTTAGAGACTCAGCACCCAGAGTTCTTGTCGGGGTCTGGTCACATGGGCACCCGCTGCTTTGTATGTATCAAAATTGCAGGCTCTCAGCAGGAAAGAAAGTATTTGGCGTAAATGATATTTTTTATACAAAGCTTAGGTAAAATGAAGTACCCTTATCTGTTAGAGAATGGATGCCACCCAAGGGCCAGCCTTGCAAGCAGAACCTTTTAAAGGTAACACCCTCAGGCCTGCTATGTTAACTCTATCTGCACAGATATGTTGGGTTAAATAAACTAAATAAGTCAAATTAATTCCACCAATTTCTTTTTTACTTTTTAATGTGGCTACTTGCTCACATTTTTTACTCACATTTATTTTGGGCAGCACTGGTCTCTATCCACAATGAGAAATTCTTTTCTAATGTGTCTTAGCTAAGGTGTTTTCTCTATATACACTAATTTTTTCTAATACAAATATGTTAAACAGGTGAAAATCCTGCCTCAAATGATACCTTTATATTAATTCATCACCAAATGTAAGAATAAGTTTAAATTGTAAGGCTGCAATAGATTTAACTTTATATCCCAAATTTAGCTGTATTACCCAAGAAAAAGAAGAAAGCCGCCCCTTGTACGATTAAAATTAGGGATTTAACAGCGCTTTTTAAAAACAAGAGGCAGCTTGAAAAACCTCCATTTGAAAAGCAAATTTCAGAGCTACAATTAGTAAATTTTTTCATGTTTATCATTAATTCAAATTATTGAACTATTTCTTTTGTTCTCCTCTAAGCTGTTAGTGATTTGTAATTGTTTCTATTTCACCCATGGAAACAATTAGTATTTCAGAAGAGGTTTATATAAATGGGCTAATTCTGCGTGAGAGATTCACTTCATGCCTACCCATTATAGATTGCAGATATAACTGAAATAGAATAATTTTGCTAAAATAGGTGATACAGAATAGCAATCAGGATATATTTGGCTTCTTCCCAGGCACTGAATACTAATATATACCTCACTCTTTAAGAAAGATACAGTTTTAGGAGAATAATTTCTAGGACTAGAACTGTGAAAGCAGCAGCAGATATTTTTGTCAGAATAAACCTGTAATGTGATTTTCAGTGGCGTACTATCCACGGGACCCTTGCAGCCTTCGCTGAAGGACAGCCATCTTTCAGCATTATTGCCACATCTCATCAAAATTGGGGGGAACATAAAATCCCAGCCCTCCCCTTCCTTTTCACACCATGACCCAGCAGTGAGGAACGGCAGAAGGTAGAAAGTCCTCAGGCTGTAAGTGGAGTCCAGTTCATAACTGGCACTATTTTTGCCATCTTTTATTTATGTAAAGATGGTTAGTTCAATCATTTGATTATTTGAATTGAAGTATACCATTAACATTCCATATCAATAACTGATGCTTGATTCCCATTTCCACCAGCCATGCTTACCCAGTGAAAAGCCATAAAGGTTAATGTGGGTGTAATTAAAAATATAACTCACATTTCTATGAAACAAAATCTGACAGCATCAGTGCTGTTTTCTAATCGCTTTAAATAATATGGAGAGCAGTTGTAAAGAATTTATAATGAGAACTGAGGACATTTTCCTCTCACTGCTCAATCAGCGATGAACACAGGGCAAGAAACCTGTCTTTAAGGTCACCTTAGAAGTTATAAAGAGCCATCAAAGTGGAGGTCACATATTGTTCTGTAGATAAACCTTAAAACCTAATGGTAGTTTTATTCATGAAATCCGAATGCCAAGGAGCCACAGTGCTGTTTATTACCTCATTCAGCTTGCCTTGAAAATGATTTATCTTTTCTACATCACCTTTTTGTGAACTAGATAGAATATAATATACAATTATATCATATGTAATAGAATTACAGTGTGGTACATAAATAAAAACAGCAACTCCGGTTTATAAAAATGGGGAAATCAAAAATACTGTATGTCTCTCTTGGCCATTTTTTAATATTATTCAGTGCCCCAATTTGTGTAATACAGTTTTATGATATCTTTGACAAACAAAAGTAAGTGCACTAGCTAATTTTGTAAAGTGAATAAAACACCACCAGATGCTCCCCTGCCCTCAGTCTGATGGCATATTTGTGTAACTGACAACTGTTGTCTTTCTGATGAGCGTTGGAATCATCAGTGTTATCTAAGAGTCATGAAGTATTTTAATGGTTTTAGTGATACCATTTTGACAGGTTAACAGTCTCTGGATAAATTACTTATTAGATATATACATCATTTGCATTTAATGTAAAACAGAAGTATCATTGAGACCACTAATTATATAGTCTCATCAAATTTTAGAACCAGAAGTCTGAGAGACACGTATTCTATACCCTTTGTTTTAAAAGAGGAAGCTGAGGCCCAAGGAGATTAAGTATCTTAAGATATGTGGACTAAATGACAATAGAAATTCTTTTTATTAATTACTAGTTCGTTGTTTTTTCTACTTTGCTGCATGGTGCTATTTCCCAAGTTCCTTCACAGTTCCTAGCTATTGTGGACTCTTCAGTCATGTCAGCCACCAAGGGGTTCTCATACTTGAACTGCAGTGGCTGAGTACTCCACAGGTGAATAAGCTTAACAGTTTAGTGTGAAGACTGTTGAGCTGTATATAGAGAACGAGTCTAAACTCAACTGCAGGTTGGCTTACAGTGAGGAGCGGGAAGGGGATAAGCAAACCCTAGTTCATAATGACTATATTTTTAACCTGTTGTACTGAAACTTGGGTGAATAATACCATTTAGGGGATTCTGCTTAAAGAGAGATTATGGTCATACTCTTAATAGCAAAGCAATTTTGGATATTCACTATGGACCTACATTTGTCAGATTATGTTTTGGAGTTATCTAGGTACCTAATAAATGCCTGTTTTTCCAGCCCATGTTCACAGCCCATTGAGAAATAGAGTAGGTAAGGCATATGGATGAAAAAAATATTTTTTTCATTTTGTTACTGATAATGTACTGCAATTGGAGAATGTGGTCAGATATTCCAAACTTTTATGACTGTTCTCTGAAGAGTCTTCTCTTTGGAGGGGAAAAAAAATACTACTCATGGCTGTTTTAAAAATTAGTGTATTACATATTTATTAAGAAAAAGATAATATTTAGAAAAAATCTTATTAGTCAAGTAAGATTTTAGATACTAATTGTATCTTGAAAAACCTGAAAGAAAATATAAAAAATATTTGAAGTACGTCAGCATAATATAGAGCAATATTCGATTCTCCCTCCTTGATGTAGCAAATATTTTCTGAAAATCAAAAGTACAGAATCTTTTAGACAGGAAATACATTTTGTGCAGCTACAATTTTAGAAGTCAAAACTGTTAAGTTTTGGGCCACACACAGTGGCTCATGCCTGTAATCCCAACACTTTGGGAGGCTGAGGCAGGCAGATCACTTAAGGTCAGGAGTTTGAAACCAGCCTGGCAGAATGGTAAAACCTCATCTCCACTGAAAAATACAAAAATTAGCTGGGTGTGATGGCACATGCCTGTAGTCACAGCTAGTTGGGGAGGCTGAGGCAGGAAAATCACTTGAACCTGGGAGGTAAAGGTTGCAGTGAGCTGAGGTGGCACCACTGCATTCCAGCCTGGGCAACAGAGTGAGAAAAAAATGGCTAAGGTTTTTTGGGCTTCTGTCATACTATAATCTTGTTGAATGGGAAAATAATAAGCTGTCTCACTTCTTGACTTCCAGATGTTTTGTTTGTTTCTTTATACTGAAATACTTAATGCTATTCTATCGGACTCCTGCCTCCAAGCTAGAAATTTAGTTCCTAACAGAAGTAAGCCCATTGATAATAATAATCCATTCTTACAAAGGTTTACATATGCAAGGGGAAGTGCCAAGTAGAGGAGTATGTGGAGTGTGACAGGAACACACAGGAGTGACTGGCTACCCAGGAGAAGTAAGGGGATTTTCACAGATGGTAACATTTGAGATGATTCTGAAAGATGAGTAGGTGGCCGCTACAAAGAGAAACAGAGCCATTCCAGGCTGAAAGAACAACTTAAACAAGTAGGAAATTACATGGTTTATATTCCTTTAGTGTCATATATACCTTTAGTGTCTTTAAAACAGTTATTTGGCCACATACGGTGGCTCATGCCTATAATCCCAGCACTTTGGGAGGCTGAGATGGGTAGATCACGAGGTCAGGAGATCAAGACCATCCTAGTTAAAAGGGTAAAACCCCGTCTCTACTAAAAATGCCACGAATTAGCTGGGCATGGCAGCACACGCCTGTGTGCTAAGGCAGGAAAATCGCTTGAACCTGGGAGGCGGAGGTTGCAGTGAGCCAAGATCATGCCATTGCACTCCAGCCTGGGTGACAGAGGGAGACTTCCCCTCCTTCCCTGCCAAAAAAAATACATACATACATACATACATACATACATACATACATACATACAAATAAAGTAAAAAATAAAGTTGCCTTTCCTCTCCTGGACATTTAAAAAAAAAAACAAAAAAACAATTTTTTTTGAATTCAGAAGAGTGGATTTATTTTGTTATGGGTAAAATATACTTAACATAACAAAATGTATTATTTTAGCCATTTTAACTATACGGTTCAGTGGCATTAACTAACATTCATTCACATTATTGTGCAATCATCACCACTATCTATATTCAGAACTTTTTTGTCTTCCCAGACTGAAGCTTTGCACCCATTAAACATCACCTCCCCATTCCTCCCTCTTTCTGGCCCCTGGTAACCTCTTCTACTTTCTGTCTCTATGGATTTGCCTCTTCTAGGTACCTCAATAAGTGGAATCTATGGTATTTCTCATACGATAATATGTAATTATAAATAATTATGCTAAGTGAAATATATGGCTTCGTCCTTGTATGTATCAGAATTTCATTTCTTTTTATGACCGACTCACATTCCATTGTCTTGTAGATGCCATGCCACATTGTTTATCCATTCACCCATCAATGGGCATTTTGTTTGTTTCCACCTTCTGCGTATTGTGCATAATGCTGCTGTGAACGTTGGTATGCAAGTAACTGAGTTCCTGCTTTCAGTTCTTTGGAGTAGATAGCTAAAAGTAAAATTGCTGGATCGTAAGGTAATTCTACTTAACTTTTTGAGGAGTCTCCAGACAGTTTTCCATTACGGCTGCACCATGTTATATTCTCACCAGCAGTGCAGAAAGGTTCCAGTGTCTCCACATCCTTGCCAACATTGTCTGTCAAAGTTTTGAAAAAAAAAAAATTTACCAGATTGTGTACTGGTTCCATAAGAACCATTGGAAATGCATTCATGTTCTCATTTCATTAAAAATGACCTTTTGGGGCCTAGCATAAGAAAAAGTTGGAATGAGCCAGCATCAGAGAATATTGACATTTGTCTTATTGTTTGAATAGTACAGAGTTTATTCAAGGAAAGGCCTTTGAAGTAAGAAAGTACTCTTATACAGTTGGATTTGTTATATATAAAATAAATCAAAATCAGGTGTTATGCCTGCTCTTTACAACACTGTTTTCTCTTCCTGCAGCTCCCTGCACGGGCAGCACTTTCTTTTGCCATAGCAACATGTGCATCAATAATTCTTTAGTCTGTAATGGTGTCCAAAATTGTGCATACCCTTGGGATGAAAATCATTGTAAAGGTGAGTTTGATGTAAAGGCCAACCTTTTTGAGAAAAGAGTAACTATTGCCCTTCATTAGGAAAGACTTAAAATGTTATTTTCTACAACAGTGCTTAGCATAGCTGCTTTGGCAGAAATGGAAACATATAAATGTTCATTTAAATGGAGTATAGACCTGGGATGTGGTAAAAGCAAAGAAAAATACTCTAAACAAAAGCATTTTTGTCTACGAACTGTTAAGTTGTTCAAAGTGTATTATGGCCGGGGGCGGTGGCTCACGCCAATAATCCCAGCACTTTGGGAGGCCAAGGCGGGCAGATCACTTGAAGTCAGGAATTCAAGACCAGCTTGGCTAACATGGTGAAACCCTGTTTCTACTAAAAATACAAAAAAGTTAGCCAAACGTGGTGGCGCACGCCTATAATCCCACCTACTCACGAGGCCGAGATAGGAGAATCCCTTGAACCTGGGAGGCAGAGGTTGCAGTGAGCTGAGATTGTGCCTTCGCACTACGGCTTGGACAACAAGAGTGAAACTCTGTCTCAAAAAAAAAAGTGTATCATGGTATGCCTTGCCCTTATTTTGCTACTGTTGTTGAAGTTCGTCATTTGTATTATAAACATTATTTAGCTGTCAAAATAATTTAGAGGTTAGCCTGCATTATGTGGAAACACTATTTAATAACAATCGACTTGCAGATTCAGTCTTACAACATAAAAGCAGAAACATTCTATGAACTGCTTTTTTAAATTTCACAACATTTCCTATACTACATTCCCAGTGTGTACTCACTGAAAGATAAATGCAGCTTGTGGTAATGGTTGAATGTCTGCAAGCTGGTTGTCAGGTGACTGTCTCAGAACTAAATGTGATCTACCTTTTATCCTCTAAGAGAGCAGTCCCCAGCCTTTATGGCACCAATAACTGGTTTCATAGAAGACAATTTTTTCATGGAATGGGTGGGTCAGGAGGGTTGGTTTCAGGATGATTTAAGCGCATTACATTTATTGTGCACTTTATTATTATTATGTTGTATATAATGAAATAATTATCCAACTCACCATAATGTAGAATCAGTATGAGCCTTGGCTTGTTTTCCTTCAACTAGACAGTCCCATCTGGGGCTGATGAGAGACAGTGACAGATCATCAGGCATTGGATTCTCCTAAGGAGCACATAGCCTATGTCCCTCAAATGCACGGTTCACAATAGGGCTCCTGCTCCTGTGAGAATCTAATGCCACTGCTGATCTGACAGTGGGCAGAGCTCCAGGTAATGTGAGTGATGGGGAGCAGCAGCAAATACAGAGCTCGTTCACTGACTGCTCGCTTCCTGCAGTGAGACCCAGTTCCTGTCTATGGCCAAGGAGTGGGGTCCCTGGCTGTAAGAGTTCAGTAAATATCTTACTGTGAAAAGGTGATATAATCCGATATGGCTGTCATAAATACTTGACATGAAGTGTTTTCAAGTAATCATTCAAAAACAGTAGATCATGATAATATACTGGATAGGTTAGTCTGATAATGTTAGTTTGCTCTCCCTGGGGTCCTCAGTAGATGTGGGTATACCTGAACATGGCAGTTGGTCAAACCTATCATCAAGCAGAAAGCTAAACTTGATAGAAAAAAAAGTATCTATTTGGCATAGTCTATATTTATGTATTTGATTTGATTTGCAGAATGTGTGCATTTCTGCGTTTTCTAAAGAATGGGACCACGAACTTTATCTTTTCTATTACCTGTCTATCTATACTGTGGTTGGTAACTTGAACAAGAAATTATAACAGAGTTGTTTTGTTTAAAAATCTAATTGTAAATGCACTGTCTGTAGTATATTTGGCCCAAGTATTCTGCTTTACCTAAAAATACCTTACTAATTTGTACCAGGATTCATATTATTGTATTTTGAAAACTTAACATTTCTCATTTCCTTTCTACAGAAAAGAAAAAAGCAGGACTCTTTGAGCAAATCACTAAAACTCATGGGACAATTATTGGCATTACTTCAGGGATTGTCTTGGTCCTTCTCATTATTTCTATTTTAGTTCAAGTGAAACAGCCTCGAAAAAAGGTCATGGCTTGCAAAACTGCTTTTAATAAAACCGGGTTCCAAGAAGTGTTTGATCCTCCTCATTATGAACTGTTTTCATTAAGGGACAAAGAGATTTCTGCAGACCTGGCAGACTTGTCGGAAGAATTGGACAACTACCAGAAGATGCGGCGCTCCTCCACTGCCTCCCGCTGCATTCACGACCACCACTGTGGGTCGCAGGCCTCCAGCGTCAAACAAAGCAGGACCAACCTCAGTTCCATGGAACTTCCTTTCCGAAATGACTTTGCACAACCACAGCCAATGAAAACATTTAATAGCACCTTCAAGAAAAGTAGTTATACTTTCAAACAGGGACACGACTGCCCTGAGCAGGCCCTAGAAGACCGAGTAATGGAGGAGATTCCCTGTGAAATTTATGTCAGGGGGCGAGAAGATTCTGCACAAGCATCCATATCCATTGACTTCTAATCTTCTGCTAAAGGTGATGTGAATTCTTAAGTGTCTATGTATGCAGCCTCCAGGACACCATACTGTTTCCAGCAGCCAACCCTTTTCTCCCATCACAGCTACGAAGACCTTGATTTACCATTAACCTATCATATGGTGATGTTTTTATTCTCTCAGGCAGTCTATATATGTTAAACCAATCAAGGAACTTACTCTATTTGGTGTGAACAATAATCATCATCTACTGCTTTGTGTCATTTATAGAAAGCACCCAGTTAAAGAGCATTGGAAGAGGTTGTTGGATGGAGCCAGGCTCGGGCTGCCTTTTCATTTTAGCGACGGGAATACTGCTCTTGACTGATACAGCTCTGTCAATATTTTGATCCTACAATAAACTAAGATTTTTCTTTACATTTCTTTTATTTTTCTTTTCTCCAGATTTTATGTTTTATAAGCCCATAGTTTTACCATTTCAGTTTCTTACGTAAATACAAGTGGTTAATGTACCACATACTTCAATATAGGCATTTCTTCTTGAATGTGTCAAAATACAGCTAGTTACTGTGCCAGTTAAGACCCAGTTGTATTTCATCCATCTGTTTCTTCTTGACTAATCTCTCTGTACTTCTGCCTTTTAATTACTGGGCCCTTAGTCCTTATTTTCTGTGAGAAGTAGTAGATATGATTTATCACCTTTCAATTAAATTTTTTCTCAGTTATACTAGAAAATTTCATAATCCTGGAATATTTATACCATTGCCAGCTATGACTAAAAATGTGAAAACGATAAAAACTTGTAGCAAGCCTTTGAAGTTTCCCAAGTATGGTCACATTCAGTGATAGCCCATTCATTCCAGTAAACAGTCATTTCATTCACTTTGGGAGAGGCCTATAATTACATTTATTTTCAATGTTTCTCTTTGCTAGATTGTTACATAGCTCCCATTCTACTGGTTTCGCTTACCGCATATGGTAACCAAGGTTGGATGGAGTTAAAGGGAATTCTTTAGAAACTGGGTGAGCCTTGAGACGGCTTCTTACCTGGGACAGGACATTTTTCTAGCTCTTCTCAAGAAAAACAACTTTCACTTTTTTTTTAACCTGCACTTTTGACTTTTTTTATGGTATATGAAAATAATTTATAAACATAAAAGCTCATTGTGTTTTTTTAGACTTTTGATATTATTTGATACTGTACAAACTTTATTAAATCGGGATGAAAGACCTCCAGGGCAGATTCCTTTCAGTGTTCACATCAGCGGCTTTGTATGCAAATATGCCGCGTTTGACCTGGACACTATGACTTACTGTAAAGACCTTGGTAATGTGGACATGAGCCCTTTCTTTCCTTTTGTTACTGTATTTAGTTTGTGATAAGTTTTTCACTGTGTGATATTTATTGCTCTGAATCACTACGCAAATCCTATATTAAAATATACATTGTACATGATCCTTTAATCATGTTATTTATGCCACTGAGGTTGTGGATCTTAAGATATGTACAGAAAGGAACTCATTTATCAAATTGTAAGTAATACAGACATGCCATTTAAAAGAGGTAAATTCCTGTTTTCTATATTTTGGTAGTAAATTCTCAATGAAATAAGAAGTTGAAGTTTCACTGGATTTTATTAACTCTTAAATATTGCATAGATATGTTCTCTCAGACTAGTGAAAATTGTGACTTTAAATATGATACATATATACTGCCTCAGAATGCTTTCTTATATCAAAGCTTTTGTTTTTTAAAAAAAGTAGATAATATTCAGGAGACAGAAAAGCCTACACATAGTGTATTCATGATTTAAATGTTTTTTTAAGTCAGCATAGTTTCCTGTTTTAACAGTACAACTTGGAAACATAAAAAGACATGATGCATATAATATTCAATGAACTAATACCAGAGACAGCTAAGTTTTTTCAATAGTTATGCATAACAAGCATTTTAGTAGGTAACTTGTGCCAGCAAACATTTGAACAGCATAATAAATACGACTATAATCTCATTCTTCATGATGATAAAAGGGAAATTTGCATATTTTCTATGTAAAATTATATCCATTTTTTAAAATAGTGTTAAACCTATCTTTAATCTTTAGATTATAGTAACAAGTAATACAGTATGCTAAACTGTTATCTATAGTCACTTATAACCACATTTTTATTTGTGAAATTTGATTTCTATTTTCTTTTAAAAGGTCTTGAAAAAGACCTGCAAAATACAATCTTTAAAGAAGACATATAACAGTAAAATAGCACAGAAGTACATAGTTTTATACAAATCAATGTAGCAAGTAAAGTTTAGACAGTAAGTTTGGTTCTGAATTTTCTGGCTGCTAAAACAGTTTTTGCTTTTCACAGTAGAAAGCAAACTTATGTGCAGAGGCTAGTTTCCTCTAGAACTATAGCATGAGGGTTTTTATATAGGAACATTTCTACAGAATGTAAAAAAGATGCAAAATACAGAGAGAGGTTATAATGGTGCCTCTTAACCCAGTGAAGGCACAACTTAATGTCATCTAGGAACATTGGTTTGGGGTGAGTCTGTATTTTCAGGGATAGAACTAAAGAACCAGATGATCAATAGCTAAGCTAGCCTTGGACTGTCACATGTTATGCCTTCATTGAATCATAGATGGGCATTAGGTCTCATTTATTTCTTAAATTTGTCTATGCTTTTGGAAGAAGTGAGAATGGAACTAATAAATCTTAGGCATTATTGCCAGAATAATGCTAATGCTGTATATACAGCCTTTAATCTTTGAGATCAGTGAGAAAACTTTACAAATTGCTTACTGAAATGAAAGCCATACAACTTAGTAACAGAAGACGTGAAATTTAGCCATCTTGTGGACTTCATTACACAGTATTAACTGTCACACACGGTACCCCACACAGTGCCCCAGTGTTAAACACGTCTAACACAAAATGCAAATATGGAGGGGGTAAATATTTTCAATTCAGAAACAGCGTTAAGGATACCTGTATAGTATTGTCACTGTTATCTTCCATCTGCAGTTCACCATGTCATCCGCCAAGTGCCCACAGATCTATTGCAGGAAACCTACTAATCCCAACATCTAAAGTATGTAGGATATTCCTAAAGCATGTAGGAATAAGGTGTGTGGGCAGAGCTTCAATTTAAAGGTTTAACAAAAAGCAAAGAATGTTCACATTTCACATCACAAAAGAGACTTAAAAGACTCCTTTAACCCAGCAGCTCTTACATCAGTGTCTTTGCCATGGTTCATAGAATTGTTAGACTTTAAAAGAACCTCCTGAAAGTCTGCCTCTGAACATTTGTGTGGTTCTCCCAATGTCTGATGAGAAGATGCTTCCCCGTTTCAGAAGTATGTTCGCTGATAAGAGGGGACAGGAGAAGCCTGGTTGTGATTTCAGGAATAATTCTCAGTCAAAGGAGATTATGCTCTTATTGCAAAATGGGGTTCACTATGTTCATGTCACTTTATTGCAAGTATTAAAAATAATATTCCTTGAATCACACTGATTAGACCCAGAAGGATCATCGAGTTTCTGGTGTTCTTTGAAGACCCAAGAAAGACTATCTTGTCCACGTGTACTAATGAGAAGACGGAAACCCACAGAAGTGAAGTGAGCACCAGTATCTCAAGAACTAGCCGAATACTTTCTTTTTTTGCTGTCTCCTGCTTTTGTCAGTTGTAGGTTTTAAAAGTCAAGCACTTCTAAGTAGCAGCCCAGATGTTCCATGTAAGCTTGTCAGTCATTCTGATTTGAAATGTAATGTATTCTATAATTTTTTCAATGCATTATGTTTTCCCTCTTCTTCAAATGTATATAACACTGTGTTCTACAGTTTTGTTGCCATGATTCCTTGGCACCTGTGATTTCTTACTAAGCAATGTTTGTTAACAGGATACAGGCTTGATACTAGGCAGGAAGAACTCCCATGTTTTTGCTCTTCTGATCTTTTTTAAATCTAAAGGAGACAACGTACATTCTAGAAATCAAACATCTGTGTGCCATATCTCTTGAGTTTAGAGAATGATTGGAGTTCGAGCCACTATAAATGACAAGATTGTCTCGGATATCTTTTTTAGCTTACTGCAAAACTACTTATGTTTTGTATACCTCTGCTAATAATTCAAAACTCTGAATTTACTTTCCTTTATTAACTTTTTAAAAATGTATCTTTGCAACTGGTTTAATGACTACAAAAGCCTAAAAAGCCTGAGGTGACTAGGGTGGATGTTTAGTATGCACTGTCTAGTGTAAATTTTTTTTCAAGCAGTAGATTTTTATTAGAGATGAACTTCCAGGCCACATGAGAATTCTTACCTGCTTAATCCTAGATTTGGCATTTTACAGAAAAGAATTTTGACTCTCGAACTAGAATTAAAAACTCGTTCTGATTTCCTTGCTTGCCTCAATTTCTAAAGTCTAGAAGTGGCAAAGAATTTAGATCACTTGTGCCCACAGAATCTGTATTTCTTTTCAGAGCGAAAGTTGGCATTTCCTATCTAGTAGCTTCCAAAATAAAATGATCATAGTTATGATAGTAAGTGCAACCTCATTTTTTTACACTTGGAACCATTTTATGTTTTCAAATTAATTAATCTTCAAGTTAAGATGAACTAAAGAAAAAAATACATTTTGTCCCAGGTTGCTTGCAGGATCCAGTCTTCTGCATCCGGTCACTGAAGAAGCAATGAGGACTGGCATAGAGCAGGCTGCAGAGCTAAGCTGTCCTTTCAGGGTGCACAGTGCACAAGCCGTAGCACAGCCTGGAAACATGGATGAGTAGACCTCAACACAGGAGAACGCGAAGTGGGGAGCAAAAGAAGGTGGAAACTTGTGAGTTTCACAAGCATCAGGCACAGATCAGGGCACAAAGGAAGAAAGTGGTTATCACTGGTCTGTCTCTGTAAATAGTTACAGAGCAATTTTACTTTGTGTTATTTAGGATCAAGAAACAGGTGTTGTTTAAAAGTCCTCTTACCCTCCAAGCTTTGTCATACTCCACAATGTTGGTTAGGCTGGTCTCGAACTCCCGACCTCAGGTGATCCGCCCTCTTCGGCCTCCCAAAGTGCTGGGATTACAGGCGTGAGCCACTGCACCCAGCCACCAGTACATATTTCATTGAAACTTTTTTTTCTTTTGAAGCAGAGTCTTGCTTTGTCACCCAGGCTGGAGTGTGGTGGCACAATCTCGGCTCGCTGCAGCCTCGACCTTCTGGGCTCAGGATATCTTCCCACCTTAGCCTGCCAGGTAGCTTGGACTACAGGCATGCACCACCATGCCTGGCTTATTGTTGTAAATTATTTTTGTACAGACAGGGTTTTGCTGTGTTGCCAGGCTAGTCTAGAACTCCTGAGCTCCAGCAGTCTGCCTGCCTAGGCCTCCCAAATGCTGGAATAACAGGTGTGAGCCACTGCTCCTGGCCCATCTGATTTTTGGGGGTTTTGTTTTTGTTTTTGTTTTTAGAGATGAGGTCTCAAACTCCTGGGCTCAAGCAATCCTCCTCCCTTGGCTTCCCAAACAGCTGGGAAGTGTTGCAAACATTTTGAGTAGTTGTTGATTGCTAAAGGGAATTTTTATCAGAAATCTAGGTATTCAACCATGCTTTTCAAATCTTGTTTTATTCTTCCATTGATAATATTGGTCCTACTAAGTGGTGTTTCAGAGAAGTATTTAAATTTTGAACCAAAAAATAATCATGTAAATAGTAGGGGAGTTTTTTCTGTACCTTTGAGTTATTTTATCACTGTTGTGTGTATACCTCATAAGAAAATTTTGCTCTGAGAGTAAGCATAAGGAACAGATAGTCAATGTGCAACTGGTGCTGATATGTAGCCCTGTGCCTTTCAGATGTATCGTGTGCAGGCAGTTTTACTTCCTCAGTCATTAGCTTTTCATCTGAAACAACAAAGCTAGTTGTAGGCAGCTTCCGAGATGGTTGTCAGTGATGCCTGCCCGCTGGTGTGCACTCTTGTATAACCTCCTGTCCTTGGGTGTGAGCTGGACATAGTGATCTGCTTCTAAAGAGTAGAACATGATGGGAGGGAGAGAGCTCTCCTGAGGTTTGGTGGCAGAAAGGCTCTGGCTTCTGTCTCCTTGCCCACTCTTACTTTTGTGCTTTCCTGCTTGGAAGGTGAGGTGCTCTTTGGAAAGGCCCATGTGACAAGAAGCAGAGATTTCCAGCCAACAGCTAACATGGGACTGAGGCCCTCATTCCAACTGAATCCTGCCAACAATACATGAGTTTGGAAGGGGATCCACCCCAGTGGAACTCTGAGGTGACTGCAGCCAGCACCTTGATTGCAGCCTTGTGAGAGACAAAGAAACCAAGATCATGGTTGTTTAAGTGCTAAATTTGGGGATCATTTTTTATGCAGTTACGATAACTAATACAAAACTAAAAAAGAAGACAATGGCATATCTCTCCAGCATTCCTGGGGTAAAAGTAGTTGAGGAAGATCTAACATGGTGTTATATGTTTGCAGAAAACTGATAATGCAAATTTTAGCATCTTAATGATTCTGGCACCACCTCAAGAACTGAATTAAGGAGAACTGTTCTTCCTCCCTCATGAGCACCTGTCAGCTTAGTCTTATCTTAAATAAAAACACTTAATCAAACACATTTTATCTCTCAAGGACAGCAAAAGATACTGAAATTTGATTATTCTGTATTTGAAATGTAAATCAGATTACAATTAAACTCTTCAATACTGTTCCTTTTAAGTCACTTACCAAATCTCCTTTGAGTAAGATGAAATTATCTTGAAATGAATAAAGGATAAAAGACTTATTCTGATTCTATATTCTCTCATATTTCCAATCATATAATATTAACACTGGGTGTCCTAGATGGCATGGTTAATTTACAACTCTATCATTGAGAAGATTCTTGGGACAAGTGATTTACAAAACAACACAACAAAAAGGAGGCAGGTGTGTCACTGAGAAAAGAAAGAAAAGCCTTTTGTGACCAGAACCCATTCTACCCCCAGGATGAGAAGTGTAGCCAAAGCAGCTGTATATGGAGATTTTTCTATTATGATAAAAATAGATACATAAATAAGAGTTCCTGGAAGGAAATGCTCTTTTTTACTTTGCTTTGGGCAAAATGATTAAAAGACCAAATCAGGAAAGTTTTTCTTTCTGAATTGTTTTCAATAGCTGGCTAACAGCCGCTAAGTCCTTTTCTAATATGAATCTGTCAGATCTTTGCCACTAGAAATAGGATGGTGCCTGTTACTTTGCAAGCACCTCCCTATACTCCGATCTCTACAAGAGAGCCACCAAATGAGCCTCTGTTGCTCCCCATCCAGGCATTTTTAATTGCTAGATGGCAATCTCTGCTTCTGGAAGGACCTCTCTGAGCTGTTCTTCTGCAGAGGTGGGAGAAGGACCTGCCTTTCCGCAGGAGCCCTGTGGTGTTCTCGCCATCATTTAAAAATAAGCACACCCCACACTCCATTCGCTGTTCCTGTCCTGCTGTCACTGCCTCTTCTTTTTTTCTTTTTTTTTTTTTTTTTCGGCAGAGTCTCAGTCCATCACCCAGCCTGGAGTGCAGTGGTGCCATCTCGCCTACTGCAATCTCCACCTCCCAGGTTCAAACAATTCTCCTGCCTCATTCTCCGAATAGCTGGAATTTCAGGTGCCCGCCACCATGCCCAGCTAATTTTTGTATTTTTATCAGAGATGGGGTTTTGTCATGTTGGCCAGGCTTATCTCAAACTCCTGACTTCAGGTGATCCACCTGCCTCAGCCTCCCAAAGTACTATGATCACAGGCATGGGCCACCGTACCTGGCTACTGCCTCCTTTCTTGGCTTTTCACCAGTACCCACAAATGGTCACAGAATTTTTTTTCTTTTTTTTTTTTTTGATGTTGTTGTTTGAGATGGAGTCTCCCTCTGTCACCCCAGCTGGAGTGCAGTGGTGCAATCTCAATTCACTATAACCTCCACCTCCCAGGTTCAAGTGATTCTTGTGCCTCAGCCGTCCAAGTAGCTGGGATTACAGGTGTGCACCCTGACACCCGGCTAATTTTTGCATTTTTAGTAGAGACAGGGTTTCACCATGTTGCCCAGGCTGGTCTCAAACTCCTGACATCAGATGATCTACACGTCTTAGCCTCCCAAAGTGCTGGGATTGCAGGCATGAGCCACCATGCACAGCCAGAAATTGCCTTTATCAAAAGCCACTTCTTAAAGCATATGCCAAGGAATGCTCCTATTTTAAGCTGGCATTCTCACCTCTTCACCCTGAAAGAAACAGCTTGCTTCTCTTCCCCTCATCAGGTAGGCAAAGAAAGTGATTGCACACTGTTTTTAATTGCAGGTTTACATAAACCCACAATTCGAGAGCATTGATTTGTTGGACTGTAATCTACACTTTAACACACTGAGCTGCATTTAGGCAGCATGCCAGATGTGTAAAGTTGAAATTTAATGACATTTCAGTAGCAGCCCCAGAATTTAGTACAGTACTGCTGTCGAATACTAATGTTTCACTAGCAGGAAAACAGAAACAGCTTTTTTATCAGTTACCTTTTTGTCCCTTTCTTAAAGATGGAAAAAATGACAGCAATTAACTGTTTCTTGGAAACTTCATCTTATAAAGAAACTCCAGTCAAGAGCATCCTACCATAGTTGTGGCTATGTTCGTGCCACTTCAGCAATCAACCAAAGATTAATTTTTAACACTTTAAAATATTACACTGCCCATTTATGAAGTTGGAGATTTTCCTGATGACTTTATCAAGCATTTTTACTTTCTGAAAATAATTATGTACACGAAAATTACTGCAAACAAAGTCCCCATGTGATATCATTTCTGCTTTTTCATTTCTTTTTTTTTTTTTTTTCTGAGACAGAGTCTGGCTCTGTCACCCTGGCTGGAGTGCAGTGGCATGATGTCAGCTCACTGCCACCTCCGCATCTAGAGTTCAAGCGATTTTCATGCCTCAGCTTCTCAAGGAGCTGGGATTACAGGCATCTGCCACCATGGCCAGCTACTTTTTTGTATTTTTAGTAGAGACAGGGTTTCACTATGTTGGCCAGGCTGGTCTCAAACTCGTGATCCACCCACCTTGGCCTCCCAAAATGCTGGAATTATAAGTGTGAGCCACCGCACCCAGACGTTTTCATTTATTTTTAAATAGCAGAAGAGAAAAAAAACAGCTGGTCACGGTGATTCACACCTGTAATCCCAGCAGTTTGGGAGGCCAAGGCGGGTGGATCACGAGGTCAAGAGATCAAAACCATCCTGGTCAACATGGTGAAACCCCATCTCTATTAAAAAATACAAAAATTAGCTGGGCATAGTGGCATGTGCCTGTAGTCCCAGCTACTCAGGAGGCTTTGAGGCAGGAGAATCACTTGAACCCGGGAGATGGAGGTTGCAGTGAGCCGAGGTCACACCATTGCACTCCAGCCTGATGGCAGCGCAAGACTCCATCTCAAAAAAAAAAAGAAAAAACGCATATTCTTATCTTAAAGGATAGGGTTTCTCAAGCTCAGCACTGCTGATGTTTTGGACTGGGTAACTCCTCCCAGTGGGAGGGCTAGCCTGTGCACTGCAAGGGGCAGCGGTATCCCTGACCTCTCCCCACTAGATGCCAGCAGTACTACCCCAGCTGTGATGAGGAAACTGTCCCCAGATATGGCCTGTGTCTCCTCTGAGGAGGTGATG
Organism: Saimiri boliviensis; assembly: GCF_048565385.1. Classification (NCBI taxonomy): domain Eukaryota; kingdom Metazoa; phylum Chordata; class Mammalia; order Primates; family Cebidae; genus Saimiri; species Saimiri boliviensis. Next base: position 125,212,948 of record NC_133449.1, read on the forward strand.
CAGGGATAGAGGGGGTAAAGTCAACTCCAGTTGAGAACAACTGCTGTAGAAAACAAAACTAAAAACTGTTGAATTCTGCTTTAAAGAAATATTTCAAACCTATGAAAGGGTATGGAGAACAACGAGCACCAACATACCTTGAGCCTGCTAAAGAAGTGATGTCAGTAAATACAATTACACCCCACTGCAGTCCCCTCCCAGTTTCACTTCCCCCCCTGCCCCCGAGATCCTGACCGTGGTGGTGACTGTTCCCATGTGGGTATTAGTTGGAAGTTAAATGCTGTTTCTCTAACACTTGTGGCTGAACTTCAGTTTCTCATGCATGCATCAAATCTACGATTAATATTTCTACCCTTTTTCTGAACAAAACAAGAGCCATACAACACCTGAGCCTGTTCACCCCACTTCCATCTTATGTTCTTTTCATTCAATATTTTAGTTACTTGTTTTTTATTCCCCAAAATGGCCAATTTATTTTAATCTTTATGTTTCTTTATTGGAGCAAAATTCTGATCGGTATACAGTGATATATTTGCTAAGCAGAGACCTGTGCAGAAGTTACATGTTATCCATCTAGATATGTTGTTATACCTTTGCGTATTGATGGAATAGTTCCATTTATCAACTTTTATACATCAAAAAGCTTTTGAATTTCACCAGACTGTCTATTAATTCACCTCTTAAAAAGTGGCATTTAATTTAAGCTACTATATTTTACAGCATTCAAAACTTATGCATTAGGGTGCTTCTCTGCACAATGGCATTGAGCAGACAGAGCTGAATCCCATCCCATTGTTTTTGTTTTTATGGTAAATACATAGATTTTTCTCTATGCTTATCAGTTCATTATCTTTTTATACTTTATTGCATTCCAGACCCTACATCTGGGATCACTTTTCTTCTGCCTTCCTTTAAAAATTATTTATTGACATTGCCAGGTGATCTGTTCAGTTTTTGCTTTTCTGAAAATCCCTGTTTCCTCCTTCTTGTATGATAGTTTATCTGGGTATGAAAGCCTGCATTGACAGTTTCTTTCACTCAGTGCTTATTTCATGATCATCTAACTTCTTTTATAAAGCTAAATTATTGTATCTTTAATCTATGTTTTCCCACATAAGTGATTCCACAATATTGCTTTGCCATTTCACTACAATATGTCTACGTATGTATTTATTTTTATATATTTTTTGTGATTCTATATGCTTCTTCAATCTAAAGATAAGTATCTTATCAGTTCTGGAAAATTGTGTCTTTCATGTTTCTTAACTTTCAACATTTCCATGTCTTCATATTTTCATTGTGGTACATTGTCTCTTAGCCACATCTCATCTTCTGTTTAACTGCCCAAAGAATACTTAATGTGAATGATTATATGTTTATTTCCAGAAAACCTACTTAAGTTCTGTTTAAAGAAACTTAAGTTTCTTTAAGCCTGTTCTCTTTCAATGGTTTCTTTTCTTACGTTTTTCTTTCTCTTTTTTTCTTTTTCCACCCCCCTCTTTTTTCTCTTAAACCAATTTAACCTTTTTTTTTTGTTTTTTTGTTTTTTGTTTTTGAGACAGGATCTTGCTCTGTTGCCCAGGCAGGAGTGCAATGGCACTATCACAGCTCACTGCAACCTTGATCTCCCAGGCTCAAGTGATTCTCCCACAGTAGCCTTCCAAGTAGCGAGGATTTCAGGCACATGCCACCATGCCTAGCTAATTTTTGCATTTTTCATAGAGACACGGTTTCATCATGTTGCCCAGGCTGGTTCCTAACTCCTGACCTCAGGTGACCTGCCCACCCTGGCCTCCCAAAGTGATGGAATTACAGATGTGAGCCACCGGGGTGCCTTGCCAATTTTCTTTTTTAATACTGAGTAGTATCTTATTATATGTAATTGGATACTATTATCCTATTATCCCATGGGGTAGGTATATACACACACACACACGCACACACACCACATTTTCTTTATCCTTCCTCACACGGATGGCCACATAGGTAGATTCTGTATCTTGGCTATTGTGAATAGTGCTGTGCAGTATACATGGGAGTGCAGATATCTCTTCAATATACTGATTTCATTTCCTCTGCATAATACTCAGGGTGGGATTGCTGGATTGCATAGTAGATCCACTCTTCATTTTTAAAGAAACCTCCATGTTGTTTTCCATAATCCCTGTACTAATTTACATTCCCCACCCACAGTGTGCATCCTTGAATGGCCTAACAGGTGTGAACTGATATCTCATTGTGCTTTTAATTTGCGTTTCTCTGATGATTCGTTATTTTGGGCAATTTTTCATATACCTGTTGCATTTGTATGTCTTCTTTTGAGGGATGTCTGTTTAAATTCTTTGTCCTGAAATATTTTTTAAATGGCTTATTTTTTGTCAAATCAAGAAGCAATCAATGAGCCTCTTGTTCTTCCAGAAGATCATTTCAGCAATGTGAGAGAAATACCATCAAGAGCTTCAGTTTGATCTCACATCTTGCTGGGGCCCACAGCTCCTGCCGACCCCCTGGAGCTCTAGAAAGGCCCAGCAGAGCATTGGCTGCAAGTCGCCATTGACTTTTTGTTCAGATGTGACGGGTTAACTAGTTCGTGGTGAAGTTAGGTAGTACCATTTTTATCTGCAAATGCTGACAGATTAGCCCAAAAAGAGCCTGTGTGGGCACTGGCACAGTTATATGTGTCTGTGTGAATATTCAAAACCATCCTCTTCTCGATTTAAAAAAAAAAAAAAAAAAAAAAAAAAAACCACCCTGACAGTAGTTAAAGCAGTAAAGACAGATTTTGTTCAGGAGCTGTTGCAATTGGGGAAAGAGCCCTCAGTGCGGAACTGGACTCACTTCTGAATACAGCATGGACAAGCAGGGACCACGGCCAGGAGCAGGGTGGGGGCAGCTGGTGAAAAATACAAAGAGGCGTGCAGAGGGATTACACGTGAGGGGTGCGGAGGGATTCTGGTTCATCAGATGTAGCAGGTTTCTCCCCCGTCGGATGTAACAGGATTCTCCCCCGTCGGATGAAGGCAGGTTAGAGTGGGCAGGTGTCACCTGGGGTGGGGGTGGGTGAAGAATTTAAGCCAATATCGAGGGTGATCAGATACTGAGGGTGGGGATGGGGGTTCTCCACATTGACTTATGAAGATTTCTGCTACAACTGAGTGATAGAGGCCTGACAAGGACTGACTCCAAGGTTGAGGCCTAAGAAGGCTGGAGGAATCAGACTGCCGTTTAGTTAAGGAGTCTTTGTCACCACTGACAGCAGGATACCTGTTCCTCTCAAGGGCACACAGGATGTGCTCCAGGCTGGAACACACGTTAGGACTCAGAACAAGTATTCACAATTTTAAGAAGTTTGAAATCATACAAAATATCCTTTCTAAACCACAATGGTATGAAACTAGAAATCAATAGCAGAAGGAAAACCTGACAATGCACAGATATGTGGAAATTAACACTCTTAACCAGTGGGTCAAAGAAGAAATCGCAAGGGACATTGGAAGATAGCTTGAAATGGAAACTGCAAATGAAAATACAACATTCTGCTTTTACCCTGTTGGTGGGAGTGTAAATTAGTTCAACCATTGTGGAAGACAGTGTGGCAATTCCTCAAGGATTTAGAAATAGAAATACCATTTGACCCAGCAATCCCATTACTGAGTATATAACCAAAGGATTATAAATCATTCCATTATAAAGACACATGCACACAAATGTTCATTTTGTCACTGTTTACAATAGCAAAGACTTGGAGCCAACCCAAACGCCCATCAACGATAGACTGGATAAAGACTATACATATGACACATATACACTATAGAATACTATGCAGCCATAAAAAAGGAGGAGTTCATGCCCTTTGTAGAGACATGGATGAAGCTGGAAACCATCATTCTCAGCAAATTGACACAAGAACAGAAAACTAAACACCACATGCTCTCACTCATAAGTTAGGTGTTTGAACAATAAGAACACATGGACACAGGGAGGGGAATATCACACACTAGGGCCTGTTGGGGTGTGGGGAATAGCAGGGGGTGGGGGGATAACATTAGGAGAAATACCTAATGCAGATGACAGGGGGATGGATGCAGCAAACCACCATGGTATGTGTATACCTATGTTAACAATCCTATGCGATCTGCACATGTACCCCAGAACTTAAAGTATAATTTTTTAAAAAAAGCACAACATCCCCAAACTTACATGAAGTAGTACAAGGCAGTGCTCAGAGGGAGGTTTATAGTAGTAAACACATTTTAAAAATAAAAAATAAAAAAACATTTTTAAAATAAATTTTAAAAATAAAGATCTCTAGGCCAGGCACAGAGGTTCACACCTGTGATCCCAGTACTTTGGGAGGTCAAGACAGGTGGATCACTTGAGACCAGGAGTTCGAGACCAGCCCGGCCAACATGGTGAAACCCTGTCTCTACTAAAAATAGAAAAATTAGCTGGGCGTGGTGGTGCATGCCTGTAATTCCAGCTACTCAGGAGGCTGAGGCACATGAATAGCTTGAACTCAGGAGGCAGAGGTTGCAGTGGGCCAAAATTGCACCACTCTACTCCAGCCTGGATGACAAAGCAAGATCCTCTCCAAAAATTAAAAAACAATTTTTTTTTTAAAAAAGGATCTTGAGGGCCAGGCGCGGTGGCTTACACCTGTAATCCCAGCACTTTGGGAGGCCGAGGTGGGTGGATCACAAGGTCAGGAGATCGAGACCATCCTGGTCAACATGGTGAAACCCCATCTCTACTAAAAATACAAAAAATTAGCTGGGCCTGGTAGTATGCGCCTGTAATCCCAGCTACTCAGGAGGCTGAGGCAGGAGAATTGCCTGAACCCAGGAGGCGGAGGTTGCGGTGAGCCGAGGTTGCGCCATTGCACTCCAGCCTGGGTAACAAGAGTGAAACTCCATCTCAAAAAAAAAAAAAAAAAAAAAAAGGATCTTGAATCAGCTATCTAACTTCACACCTAAACAAACTGGGAATAAGCTATACCCATAGTTAGGAGAAGGAAGAAAATATAAATTTTATCAAATAATATTATAAATATTATTATAAATAAAAATTAGAGCAATATAAACTAGAGAATAGAGAAACATCATATGTTATTTCTTCTTAGGCATTCTGTGAAAACAAAACCCAAAGTGGGTCACAGTTCTCAGTCTTTGTATCCTAGAAGTACATATTGCAGCGTTTCTTCCAGTTCAGTTTCCTTATATTGATGATAAAACTCTACATGCCTCGACATCCATGAAACTGCTCTGAGCCCCTCATTCCCTATTTTTCTATACTTTGTTTTGGAGACAGAGTCCCACTCTGTCGCCCAGGCTGGAGTGCAGTGCAGTGGTGCGATCATAGTTCACTGCAACCTCCAACTCCTGGGCTTCAGAGATCCTCCCACCTCAGCCTCTGGAGCAGCTGGGATCAAAGCTCTGAATCACTGCCTGGCCTTCTGTGATATTCCTAAAGAAAACCTAAGGATGCACTGTTGCCCCCAACTAATGTGTCATCCGCTGGGGACTCAAAGAAATAAAAGAGCACGTGAGAAACAACAAATGCTGGATTGACTGGCCAGGGAGTCGAGCAGGGAGGAGAGGGACCAGCTGAGGAGGAGGCAGGCGGACTTCCAAACCACGGTGAGACTCAGATTGCGGAGGGCATTCCTCAGGTGCACAACAGATTGGGAACTGTGGGCTAAAATAAAGGTTTTGCTGAAAGAAAGGAAGAAGGAACCCATGGTGCCTCTGACTAAATGTAACCAGCCCCTTTCCCCCACCTCTAGCAGACCGTCTGAGCTGGGGGTGTCCCACTCACCCAGGTGCATTTTAAAAAAGAAGGAGCTGCAGCCTGTGATGCTAAAGGAAGTAGAACACAGATGATTGTTGAGGTTGCTCAGAATTGCCTGTGTACTTTCATGCACATCCAGACTCCAGAATCTCACGCCATTACACCTTTCCATCATAATGAGTTAGAGATGAAAGGGAATAGAACAAGCTCCAAGGAAACCAGAAGAGATGAAAGGACCACAGTTTCTTCAAATAACTCCAAAGAGTTGAGAGACTGAGTCCTCTTAATGGAATGAATGCCACAGCTCGTGTCAGCAGAGGGAATGCGGCTGCAGAGAGCCCCGAAGAAGAAATCAATGAGCCAACGCTGCACAATACTCGGGCTCCCTTGATCTTGGTCACCGTGCCCTTAGGGATAATGTTCTTTCTCATTCAGGACAGAACGAACAAAACTATGATCACCTTGCCTCCTTTAAAACAAAGCATTTGTGTTAGTCAAGACTCACTGAGTTGAAAATAATAAAAAATAAAAACAGCCTAACACAACTCAGTTTTTTGGGTTTTTTATTTTTCTTATTTTTATTTTTTAGAGATGTGTCTCACCCTCCCATCCAGGCTGGAGTGCAATGGCATGATTACAGCTCACTGATAGCTCACTGCAGCCTCAGTCTCCCGGAGTCGGCCACACCTGGCTGGTGATCGGTATGAGTTGTGTCTCCAGGCTGCCCAGCTCACCATGAGGTTTGTTCTCTGCGTGACCACACCCCAGCGCTCTCCCCTGCCCATAGTTTATGGCCTAAACCAGGCGTCCCCAAACTATGGCCCTGCCCGGCCCGCAGGCCGCATGCGGCCCCCTGAGGCCATTTATCCAGCCCCCCACCGCACTTCAGGAAGGGGCACGTCTTTCATTGGTGGTCAGTGAGAGAAGCACAGTATGTGGTGGCCCTCCAACGGTCTGAGGGACAGTGAACTGGCCCCCTGTGTAAAAAGTTTGGGGACGCCTGGCCTAAACCGTGGTTGCCTGGGGTTACCTCCCAGCCTGCACCTGACCGTGGCTCACTGTCCCTCATTTTCTCTCTGGCTTTGGTCGTGGGCCTGTACGTGAGGCTGATTCTCTTCTGAACGGATTTCTGGCTTCCCTCTTCAACTGTGGCTTGAACTTCTATTCTGTCATTCATTCCACAAATATTGCCGGAGCATTTCCAACAGCCAGGCACAGAGGGTCCATGTTGAACAAGGTAGACCTGGTCCCTGTCCACGTGAACTTAGGTGCCCTTAGAGAAGGTTGATGTTAAATAAGCAATTAGAATACTATGAGGCTGGGCGTGGTGACTCACGCCTGTAATCTCAGCACTTCGGGAAGCTGAGGTAGAAGGATCGCTTGAGCTCAGGAGTTTGAGGTTGCTGATTGCATCACTACACTCCAACCTGGGCCACAGAGTGAGACTCCATCACTAAAAGTAAGTAAAGAAATAATAATAAATAAAATAAATGAAAGTCTGATGACTGATAGGAATAGAAAGGGCCAACAGAAGCACGTGGCAAGGCCCTAAACCCAGGCTAGTGCTCAGAGAAGGGCTCTGTGAACAGCAGGTAGTTTGAAGAACAAATGATGAGTTCAAAGTGGACCGTGTTGTCTGTGCAGGACCTGGAGACATCCAGGTGAGTGTCTCGCACTTTGGATTGTGTGGGCTTCTGCTGCTCTAAGTAAGCACTCTCCCACCCAGATCCGACCCAATGCCCAGGGACCCAGCCAACACAGGCCTGAAAGGCCCCATGCTCACTCATTAAGTTCACCTTGAACGTGAAGCTGACACATCCAGGTTTGTCATAAGAATGTCCCAGGCCAGTGAAAGAGATGAAAGGGAGCTAAAAAGATGCTCTGTGTGAAACAAGAGCTGCTCCCGGGAAACTGATCATTACACGCTGTGCTTATGCTGAGTTGTCAAAAAAGCTTCCTTGTGAGCACCGAGCAATTAAGAAGGGGGCAGTAAATTTTTGTTGATTGATTGGTGATGGTTCCCAGGGATGAGCCACAAAAACAGGAGTCCTAACTGAGGCAGGTGTAACAAGCAGCACAGGGCCAAAGAAAGGGGCGAGAAGCAGAGATGAGGGGCAGTGCTGGCGGGGGCTTGGCCCATGAGCTCAGAGTTGCGGGACCCCCGCTCAGCCCCCTCCCCTGGCTGGCTTTACCTCTCCTTGCCAACAGTCTCACTCCCACTCCTTTCTCCCTCTCCTCCTCCAGGCTTTACTCCTCTGAATCACAATTCTGATTCTCCGGGCTTCCAAGAAGAGCCCCTCCCAGTACGATCCAGCTCTGGGCCTCCCCGAGCCCTTCCCTTAAGAGCAGCGTCACCCCAGATTCACTAGAGCCCTCTAAGTGGGCCTCAGCCACAGGTGGGGGACTGAGAAAGTGCTAAAGTCTCCCACGGTTCTGGAGCTTGCCCTAGGAGTATTTGAATATAATCTCCCCTGTAAACTGAGGATTGCGGAGAAAGCTTTCTCAGACTGAAATACATGTGATAAGAGGGAAAACCTTTTTTTCAAGTTTACAAAAAAATTAGAACTGATTATGACTGATAACACTCAAGAGGAATGGAAGAAGCCAGGCGTAGGGGTGCACACCTGTATCCCAGCTACTTGGGAGGCTGAGGCGGGAGGATCACTTGAGCGAGGAGGTCAAAGCCAACCTAGGCAACATAGACCATGACTTTTTGAAAAAAAGAAGAAAAAGAAGGAGGAGGAGAAGAAGAATTATTTTTTTTAAATCTTCCTTCTAGAAACAATGAAAAAAGGGTTATAATTTTCAACTATAGGCTGGGCACAGTGGCTCACGCCTGTAATCTCAGGACTTTGGGAGGCCAAGGTGGGTAGATCGCTTGAGGTCAGGAGTTCAAGACTAGCCTGGCTGACATGGTGAAACCTCCATCTCTACTAAAAATATAAAAATTAGTTAGGCATGGTGGCACATGCCTATAATCCCAGCTACTCAGGAGGCTGAGGCAGGAGAATTGCCTGAACCCAAGAGGCAGAGGTTGCTGTGAGCCAAGATCACGCCACTGCACTCCAGCCTGGGTGACCCAGCAAGACTCCGTTTCAAAAAAGAAAAAAAAAAATTCAGCTATACTTATAACTCAGAGCAATACTCATACACTTTTCCCACACCAGCAGAACTGGAAATAGAAAATTGCGTGTGACTGTGGCCATAGACAAGCTCTGGGCACCCTGAGCCTTGGACTAACCCAGCACCTTCCACCACGAGGCCAACGTCAGCCGTTCCCTGCTGTGGATTTACCCATCAAACCAGTGCCACTCTGGTGTGAAGGTGGCAATGGAGAAAGTGACTCTATTGAGATTTTAACCTCACTTGTTGGGAGGAGCAGAGACCTCGGCCCCTGCTCCAGGACGCTGCCATCCTGGATCAAAAGGAGGCCGCCTTTTCCTGCACCATAGGCCTTCACTAATTATTTTAATCATCTTTCACTACCAAAGCAATACATGTGAATTTTAGAAAACAGGAAAATATTGATGATCTCCAAAATAAAAATAACCCATTTCCAACACTCAGACATTACCACTATCGCTCCTTTATCAATATCCTTCTAGATTTTTCTGTGTATTAATATGCACGTGTATTGTTTTTACTAAAATGAGATCACACCATACATACTGATTTTTTCCTCTCAACTTTTATTGTCAAAAATGTCAAACTTACAATGAATTGAAAAAATGGCGCACATTCATGAATTGGCGCCATTCTGCCACATTTGTTTTGTCTGTATCCCCAATGTCTATATATATTTCTCCATGTCTATATCCAGACAGGCACGTCGCAAGACCTGTATACATACAGTTTAATATATAGGGAGAGATTAACCATTTGAAACTAAGTTGCATATATCATTACCCCTCCCCCTAAATAGCTCAGCCTGTATCTCCTGCGAACAAGATGTCCACCTATGCCACATACAATTATCACATCCAAGAAATTTAGGCCAGGCATGTGGCCCATGCCTGTAATCCTAGCACTGTGGGAGGCCAAGGCAGGAAGATTGCTTGAGCCCAGGAGTTTGAGACCAAACTCAGCAGCATAATGAGACTCCATCTCTATGAAACAAATTTTTTAATTAGCTGGGCATGGTGGTACACACCGTAGTCCCAGCTACTTGGGAAGTTGAGGGAGGAGAATCCTCTGAGCCCAGGAGGTTGAGGCAGCACTGAGATATAATCACACCACTGCATTCCAGCCTAGGTGACAGAGCAAGACTCTGACTCAAAAAAAAAAAAAAGATATTTTACACTGATACAATATTATTAACTAATACACAGTCGATATTCAGTGTCCCTTAATTGCCCCTCTGAGGTCCATAAAAGCCCTGGGCTCAGCTAGAGCAAGAGACGGGAGCTAGAGCAGGGCAGAGGAGGTGAAGGACAGAGAGATGACAGGAAGACCAGCTGCAGAGAGATGCTGTCCTCTCTGCTGAGGGCTTCAGAGACCTGCAGAGACACGGGAGCAACCTGCCTCCTGGAGAAGAGCCACCCTCTCCAGGGCCTCCTCTCTGCTGAGAGCTGAACTGGAGGGGCGACCTGCCTACAGAGATGAGCTACCCACTGCGGGTCTCCCAATCTGTCTTAACACTAAATAAAGCTTCTCTCTGTCTTCTTCACCCTTCACTTCTCTGAGTACCTCATTTAAAACTCAGACAAAGGCCAACCAACCACTGAGATTTCCAGGAAGAAAATCAAGGCACCCCCCCGCCACCACACAAAGATCCTGTAACAATATCAGTAATCCTGGGACCTCCCTTTCCCCAGGGAGGAAATCCTGAGAATGGAAGACACCCAAAGGGAAGGAAAGCCAAAGGCCTCACTCCCCAGGATACCACAGCTGTGGCTCTAGCAACATCACCAGGGTCTGCCCCCCACCAGGCCCTGCCATGGCTTCCTTGGCAGCCTGTGTCCTTGCTAGCATATGATCTGCCTGCAGTGCACAGAAAGGAAGCTCCAGTGACTGAGCACGGCTTTCCTTCCCTCCCAACCAGTAAGGATGGCCAGGTGGGACATGTACTGTTCACTCTGTGTTCCTTGTGCCAACTAGGAGTGTGCTTTGAGGTGAATTAAGGTGCTCTCGAAGGCTGGCAAACAGTGAGGGCCAGGCAGACTGGCTCCCACCTGTAATCTCAAGGCTTTGGGAGGCTGAGGCAGGAGGATCACTTGAGCCCAGATGTTTGAGATCAGCCTGGGCAACATGGCAAAACCCCATCACTACAAAAAAAAAAAAAATGTAAAAATGAGATAGGCATGGAGGCACATGCCTGTAGTCCCAGCTACTCGGGAAGCTGAGGCAGGACGATTGCTTAAACCCGAGAGTTCAAGGCCATGGTGGCTATGATCATGCCACTGCACTTTAGCCTGGGCGACAGAGCAAAACCCTGTAGTCCCAGCTACTCTGGAGGCTGAAGTAACAGAATTGCTTGAACCCAGGAGACAGAGGTTGCAGTGAGCCGAGATCACACCATTGCACTCCAGCCTGGCAACAGAGCGAGACTCTGCCACATAAAAATAAAAATAAAAGAAAACAGAGAGAAAGGTCTGTTTCTGAGAGTTAACTATAAAATCAGCTCAGGGCAAAGCAGAACTATGTGCTGTCACACTAGAGAGACAGCAACCAGGATCTAAAACATGTCTAAAGGCGGCGTGTGATCCGACTGGGTGTGGTGGCTCACACCTGTAATCTGAGCACTTTGGGAGGCGGAGGTGGGCAGATCATGAGGTCAGGAGTTCAAGACCAGCCTGGCCAATGTGGTGAAACCCTGTCTCTACTAAAGATACAAAAAATTAGCTGATCGTGGTGGCGCATGCCTATAATCCCAGCTACTTGGGAGGCTGAGGCAGGAGAATTGCTTGAACCCGGGAGGTGGAGGTTGCAGTGAGCTGAGATCACAGCCACAGCACTCCAGCCTGGGTGACAGAGCGAGACTCTGTCTCAGATAAATAAATAAATACATAAATAAATAAAAAGTGGGCATGTGTCTGTGAGAAAGGGGTGGCCAGCTCTGCAAGCAGAGGAGAGGGGAATCAGCACCAGAGACAGAGCAGAACAGTGGCCAGTGGCCCTGTCTCAGTTCATTAAAAGAAGAAATGCTTGACTTAATGGTTTCTACACTGGGAGAAGACCACCACTTCCCAGTGCACAAGTCACTGGAATCCCTAACCAACCTTCGTCGTGTGTGCCCACCACGAACTCAAGCCTGCCACGTCATTGGCCAGCAGGGAGAGAAGCTGGTCAGGCCACGTAGATCTCTGGTCTACCCGGCAGTTCTCATTTTCATGGGAGACCTCTCGGTAAGCCATACTCTGCCTCTGTCTCTGAAGGCTTTGGAGGTGTGAGTTGGTCTTCCTGAGTCTGAGATGCTGACCAGGTAGAGGCTGTGAGCCTGGGGCTGAGGGTTGGACGAGGGACTGTGGTGAACCCACCAGGGGAAGAATTGCCATCTGGATTCAGCCTCTCCCCTCAGTGTCTGCGAGCAGTTTCCAACAGAAACTTCTACACAGAGCAGGTGCTGGGTGTGGTATGGATGAGTGGACAGACGGACGCACAGGTAAACAGAAGTGTTACTGCAAGATGAAGCCTCCTGTCCGGCCCCGAAACCTGAGCCTTTTCCACCATGTGCGCCATCTCTTCGGCTCTATCTTCTTTTTCCCCTCTCCCTGCTAGGACTGGTCTGGGGCCAGGACCTGGAGCTACTCACGAAATTCTGTTTTATTTTTATTTTTCGCTAGAGACAGGGTCTTGTTCTGTTGCCAAGAGTGCAATGGCGCGATCACAGCTCACTACAGCCTCCAACTCCTGGGCTCAAGTGATCTTCCCACCTCAGTCTCCAGAGTAGCTGGGATGACAGGCATGCACCACCACACAATGGCTAATATTTCTATTTTTTTGTAGAGACGGGTTCTTGCTACATTGCCCAGACTGGTCTAGGACTCCTGGGTTCAAACAATTCTCCCACCTCAGCCTCCCAAAGTGTTGGGATTACTGGCATGAGCCACTGTGCCCAGCCTCTTGCTGACCATTTGAACTGGAGGCCAGGAGCAGGGACAGATGCAGTAAGCTTTGTGCAGTGGGGAAAGAGCCCCTGTCCTCACTGGGGAGGGCCCTGGCCTCACCCTTCTCCAGCTATAGTACTTATTACTTAGAAGGGGATAGAGTGGGGCACAAATTTCCCAAGGCAGTGCCCAACTGAAGGCCACATTCCACAGGCCACCCTTTTCTGGTGCCGTCTGTGGCTTCACGACACCAGGAGATGGACATTTTATAGAAGACACTTTGTCGTTTGTTTTTGAAACAGCATGAAGTCTCCACCAAGCTCTGGGTATCAGCTGGTCACTTGTTGAGGACAGGCACATAGTGTGGGCCGCTCCTACCCATGGCAGTTCTCAGCATCTGCCTCGATGACTCCCAGAGAAAAGCCCGGCCCAGGACCAGACAGCAGAAGACCAAATTGTTCAATGCGTGCTCCAGGGGCCTGCCCATCACGGAGTTCCGGGCCCTTCCTTGTCCTCCCTCATCATTCCTGGGGCTGCGCTTGCAGGGCAGAAGGAGCTGGGCCTTTGGAGTTCAGAGACCTCGGTTCGAGCCCAGGCCAGGGCTGTTGGGTACAGTTGTCCTCCCTGCCAAGGCTGTCTGATGGGGTTCAGCTGACCTTTGCCCTGGGCAGGACTTGATTTGTGTCTCCTCTCCATTCCCACGGTGGCCATGGCCTCCTCTCCTTCAAAAACGGAAGGCTCCACATGGCCAGCTCTGCCAGTTCTGCCCAGAACACAGGGGTGGCATGAATAAGCCCTGTGCTACACTGGTGCTGTAATTTGGGGGTTCGGAGAGGACATAGTCTCAGCTACTTGCCCTTCACTGGGGCCCCTCTGCAGTGGGCACTGAGAACAAGGGGCCTTCCCTGGCTGCTGCAATCCCTGCAGAGACCTGCAAGGAGAGGCCCAGGAGGCCTGGAAGCCTTGGTGGGGAGGGGCCAAGACTCCAGCCCCTGCCACATCATGCTTCCTGGGGGACCCCAGCCAGGGTCCTAGGTTAGAACTCATGGTTTCAAGAGACAGAAACCTGAATCCAACCAACGCAAGTAAAGGGGGCTTATTCAGAGGATACTGGGGCTTGTCACCACCCAGGTGCCTCAGGGACAACTGGAATAAAATACTCAAATGCCACAGGATGCTGCCTGTCCCTGTGTTCCGCATCTCTGACGCTGCCCTCCTGCTTCGGCCCGGCCTCCTGCATGGGGGAAGAGCAGGGCTGCCATGGCGCCAGCCATCGCTGGAGGGGTATTGCTTCCCTCGCCTTAGCATCAGCCTAACACATCCCAGACAGAGGCTTTGGTTGGCCAAACGGAGGTCAGTAACCCATTCCTGGCCCAATCAGCTTTGGCAAGAGGACAAGGCCGTGTGTCAGAAGCAGAGCCACCAGGTTCGCCTGTGTGCAGATCAATCCCAGAGAAGGAGACACGCTGGGGACGAGGATGCCTCTCCAACTGTGGTCTGTTATGCCTCTCTGAGCCTTCATTTCCTCATCAGTGAATTGAGGTGCGATTTGGCCAGCTTGGTGGCTCATGTCTATAATCCCAGCACTTTGGGGGGCAGAGGAAGGAGGATTGCTTGAGGCCAAGAGTTTGAGACAAGCCTGGGCAACATAGTGAGATTCTGTCTCCACAAAAAATAAGAAAAATAATTGGCTGGGCATGGTGGTGCCACCTGTAGTCCCAGCTACTCAGGAGGTTGAAGTGGGAGAATCACTTTAACCCAGGAGTTCAAGGCTATAGTGAGCCTTGATTGCACCAGTGTGCTCCAGCCTGGGTGACACAGCAAGACAAAACAAAACAAAAGGGTGATAGATGCCTTCTTCGTGGGCATCTGTGAGTTATTGATGAGAGTGTTTGGTGGGCCTGGCATGGTCACTCACACCTGTGATTCCAGCACTTTGGGAGGCCAAGGCGGGTGGATCATGAGGTCAGGAGATCGAGACCAGCCTGGCTAACACAGTAAAACCCCATCACTACTAAAAATGCAAAAAAATAATGGGGTGTGGTGGCAGGTGCCTGTAATCACAGCTACTCAGGAGGCTGAGGCGGGAGAATTGCTTGAGCCCTGAGGTGGAGGCTGCAGTGAGCTGAGATCGCACCACTGCACTCCAGCCTGGGCGACAGAGTGACTCCAACTGAAAAATTTAAAAAAGTGTTTGGTGGCTGAAAGAACTTAACAAAGATTAGCTTTGATTATTGTGGCTGTTGCTAATAGAAGGATGTGCTCAGCCAAGGACTCCAGCAAGGACTGAGGTTCCCGCTGTGCAGGTTCTGGGTAGAGCCTTAGTGCTCCTGAGCCCTGATTCTCCGGTAGTCCCTCACTGGCTTCCTGAGTGGGCCACGGCCTAAGATCAGTGGGCACTAGAACCCACCCCAGGCCAGCCGAAGAGGCAGCTTCTAGAACAGCCTCCTCCCCAGCTTCGGCACACCTCCCCAGGTCTCAGTTCCGTTGCCCATCAGATGGAGGCCATCAGACCTGCTTTCCTGTTACACAGTGGTGAGGAACGAGCAAAAAGACATGAGTGGAAGGAAAAATCGTCGTGTCTTATTAGTAATTTATTGTTGTTATTAATTATCATCTCCAGAAAACTGCTGGGATTATGAGCCTGTTTCCTCATGCCTCTCTAAAGGCCATTATCACAGGGACAACCAGCAGTTTTAATTTGTGAATGCTAGCTACTAAATTATGCAAAACCAGATCTGCTAATGAATTTCTTCCACAGTGGCTGCTGGTGCTGAGGAGTTTGCAGGTACACTTCTTGGAGGGAGGGGTGAAAAGGGGCCTGGGTGTTCGCTGTTTCACCTCCACACTAGGAACCCCCTTGCCTTCACCCACCCCCGGGACAAAGGATGCCTAAAATGTGAATTCCCAGCCGGGGGAGGCATCAAGATGGCTGAATAGATTATTTGGTCATTCAAAGTGGTTTTTGTTTTTTTCAGTTTGAATAGACTCAAATAGCTTGTCTCAGAAGGAAGAAAAAGGCCGCTGTTGAATTAAATGTAAGCCTGCAAATGACTTCTCTCTCTCTCTCTCTGCTCTATTTCTGATAGCTATTTATAGATGAGGGGCCCGTCATTGCAAATTAGGGACATTTTCTTCCTCCCCCATCCTCCAGTACTCCAGCCCCAGTTCCTTGAGGCAAGCCCAGGATCAGGCACTGTGCAGTGGGCAGCCGGTGCACATCCCCTTCTGAAGACAGCTGCCCCCTGCTTCCCCTCCTGACTGTGAGCTCCTCGAGGAGAGGGGCTGGGTCCGCATGGCCAGGAACAGGCTGAGGCTGGGCACAGGGCGCCCTCATCACATCTGTGAGATGGGTGCTTCAAGGACAAGCTCAGAAACCACTTCTGACTTATCAGGGTCAGAGGTGATTCGCCAGAAGGTTCCAGGTAGCTCACAGATGGAAAAAGAGGCTGTGTGGACTTTCCCAGCCTGGAGGAGGGGAGGAGTCAGGCCAGCCTGGAAACGCAGCAGCAGGAGCAGGACTGTCAGGGCCCAAATCTTTAGGTGTTCCATGCCCAGTGGTTCAAATCCCACAGGGCCTCACTCACTGCGTGATCTCAGACATGTTTCTTAGCCTCTCTGGGGTTGATTCATCCTGTGTAATCAGGATCACAGAGCCTTCCTCCCCATCTCTCTATACCCAGGTGTGAGCCTGCTACAGTCATGCTGCTCTTTAAAAAAATATTTTTTGGCTGGGCGCAGTGGCTCACGCCTGTAATCCCAGCACTTTGGGAGGCCAAGGTGGGTGGATCACCTGAGGTCAGGAGTTCAAGACCAGCCTGGCCATCATGGTGAAACCCCAGCTTATAAAAAAAAGAAAAAAGAAAAAAATTTTTTTTGAGACAGAGTATTGCTCTGTCACCCAGGTTGGAGTGCAATGGCACGATCTTGACTCACTGCAACCTCTGCCTCCCAGGTTCAAGTGAGTCTTGTGCCTCAGCTTCCCAAGTAATTGGGATCACAGGTATGTGCCACTACACCCTGCTAATTTTTGTATTTTTATTAGAGACGGGGTTTCACCATGCTGGTCTCAAACTCCTGACCTCAAGTGATCCACAGTCTGCCCACCTCAACCTCCCAAAGTGCTTGGATTACTGGCGTGAGCCACCATGCCTAGGCTGTTCTTTGAAATTTAAATGAAACTGGGAGGGACCTCAGATCCCTTGTCAATGGAAATCCGATGTCCCCATGCACCAAGATTTCTGTAAATCCTTGGAGATTATACCCAGCCTCATTCAAATTTTTTTGCATTTGTGTTGAGCAATTGGATGACCCAGGCCAACCACAGTGGTTCATGCCTGTAATCCCCAGCATTTGGGGATGCCAAGGCAGGTGAATTGTTTAAGCCTAAGAGTTCAAGCCTGAGCAACACGTTGAAACAAAAAATGCAAAACTTAGCTGGGTGTGGTGGCATGTAACTGCAGTCACAGCTACTAGAGAAGCTGAGGTCAGAGGATCACCAGAACCTAGGGAGGTTGGGGCTGCAGTAAACTGTGACCATGCCACTGCACTCCAGCAGACAGAGTGGGCAAAAGAGTGAAGCCCTGAGATAAAAGAGAAAGAGGGTGAGAGAGAGAAAGAGGTGGGGGGGGGGAGAGAAAGAAAGAAGAAAGAAGGAGAAAGAAAGAAGAAAGAGGAAGAAGGAAGGGAAAGAAGGAAGAAAGAGAGAAGAAAAAAGAAAAGAAAGGAAAGGAGGAAGAAAGAAAGAAAGAGGGAAAGAAAGAAAGAAAAAGAAAGAAAGAAAAAAGAAATTTCCTAAATTGGCACTCTTCTTTAGAAGTACCAACCATTAAAACAAGAATTTTTCCACACTCAGTAAATGCAGATCAGATAAGCGGGGAAGTGCTTTGAAAACCACAAAGAACAGCCAGCATAGGGAGGATATTAAACCCATTCCTTAGTCCCATTACGGACAGCACTTCCTGGAAGGCATCTAAATGCTCTCTGTTCCCGCACTGTTTGCCTTATAAAAAGTACAGACGTCTCTGTGCATTTTTCTGAAACAATCCTTTCAGGCTCCGAAGAACCCACTCCTGTTATCCTGAATTAAACAAATTCACTCCAACTATCCCCTTACACTTTTTAAACTTCTTACTGGAAAATCATTTACATACAGAAAGGTACATCATTAACATTCATATCCAGTTCAAGACACAGAGCACATCCAGCTCCCAGAAACTTCCCTTCCCATCACTGCCTCCAAAGCTGACCTCTAATGGCCGACACGTGTGTCTGCTTCTGTATCTGTGAATGGAGTCCTACCATAGACACTTTGCTCCCAGCTTCTCCCACCCCACACGACGTCTGCAGGATTCATCCGCATGGTCGCATGTAGTTTAGATGATCATTGTCACTGTTCATCATAGTCTCTCCTGTGGAAATAGGTTCTTTCATCTACTGTTGATGAACATTGGGTAGTTTCCAGTCTGGGGCTATCATGATTAGCACTGCCTTGGACGTTCTAGTTCATGTTTCTTGGCACACACAGGGCTGTGTTTCTGTTGGGTATCTGCCTAGCAGCACAATTTTTGGTTCATAGAGTAGTCATTTTTGTTGTTGTTGTTGTTTTGTGGTTTTTGTTTTTTGAGACAAAATCTTGCTCTGTCACCCAGACTCACTGCAGCCTTGAACTCCTGGGCATAAGCAATCCTCTCCTCTTAGCCTCCTGAGTAGTTGGGACCACAGGTGTGTGCTAACATGCTTGGCTGATTTTTTTTTCTTTTTTGAGACGAAGTTTTGCTCTTGTTGCTCAGGCTGGAGTGCAGTAGTGTGATCTCAGCTCGCTGCAACCTCTGCCTCCCAGGTTCAAGAGAGTCTCCTGCCTCAGCCTCCCGAGTAGCTGAAACTACAGGCACACACCACCAACCCAGCTAATTTTTGTTTTTAGTAGTGATGGGGTTTCACCGTGTTGGTCAGGCTGGTCTCGAACTCCTGGCCTCGTGATCCTCCCACCTCAGCCTCCCAAAGTGTTGGGACTACAGGCGTGAGCCACTTAGCCCGGCCACTTTGCTAATTTTTTATTTTTATTTTTTTGTAGAGATGAGGTCTCACTGTGTTGCCCAGGCTGGTCTCAAGCTCCTGAGCTAAAGCAGTCCTTCTGTGTTGGCCTCCCAAAGTGCTGGGATTACAGATGTGAGCCACTCAGCCTGGCTGTGTTAAACTTTAATAGACCAAATACCAAATGGTTTTCATCCCATCTTTTCTTTCTTTCTTTTATGTTTTATTTACTCATTTTTGAGGCAGGGTCTTATTCTGTTGCCCAGGCTGAAGTGCAGTGGTGCAATCATGACTCACTGCAGCCTCAACCTCCTAGGATCAGCTGAGCCTCCCATCTCAGCCTCCCAAGTAGCTGAGACTACAGGTGCACATCAGCATGCCTGGCTAATTTTTGTTTTGCTTTTTTGTAGAGACAGGGTTTTACTATGTTGCCAAGACTGGTCTCAAACTCCTGGCCTCAAGCAATCCTTTCTGGCCTCAGCCTCCCAAAGTGCTGGGTTTACAGGTGTGAGCCACCGTGCCCAGTTTTATCCTTTCTTTTGAGTGTTTACTCTCAGATAACTTTCTGCAGGGAAGTGATATTAAGTGGCTTGTTCCAGGCCATGTGCACAGCAGTGGTAGAGCTGAGATTTGAGCTTATGCAGGCTCCCTCTCAGAGTCGGCACTCTTAACTACCAGGCTACACTGCCTCCCTGTTTTTGAGAAGAATCTAATATACCACATAAAGTTGTGTGCAGTGTAAACCTCCTGAAAAGGAGCCCTGAGCTTAGGATTCCTGAGGGGATCTGTGGAATATTTATTTACTTATTTATTTATTTATGAGATGGAATCTTGGTCTGTCTCCCAGGCTGGAGTGCAGTGGCGCCATCTCGGCTCACTGCAACCTCCACCTCCCGAGTTCAAGTCATTCTTGTGCCTCAGCCTCCTGAGTAGCTGGGATTACAGGCATGTGCCACCAGACTCGGCTAATTTTGGTATTTTTAGTAGAGACAGGGTTGAGACAGGGTTTCGCCATATTGCCCAAGCTGGTCTTAACTTCTGGGCTCAAGCAATCCTTCTGCCGTCGCTTCCCAAAGTGCTGTGATTACAGGCATGAGCCACCCCGCCCAGCTGGGGAGCAGAATATTTTATAATGGGCAGTTAGCACGTCTGCTTTTTGCTCCAGGAGGAAACGCTAACACTTGCTTCTAAGGCTGTTTACTGTACAAACATCCTAGAAAAATCACCTGGAACCAAGGCAGCCTCTGCTCACAAGATGTGCAGACACGTGAGGCCCATGGAGAATTGTCTCCTAACAGCTGCCCCAGCCTAGACATTGGGCTGTGGCCACAACCAGCATCTGCTGCCTCCATCACCAGCACAGATGCCGTGGCTGCCTACAGAGCCAGAGGGCTGGAGGGAAGGCCAGGAAGGGAGACTGTCGTGCCATCTGGAGGTGACCCATGAGCAGCTGTGGGCCAATTGCCACCAAGCCTGCTGGCCCTGGAAAGACTGTGGGCTCTGGTGGGGGCAGTGGTTCATGCCTGTAATCCCAACACTTTGGAAGGCAAGGCAGGAAGATCACCTGAGGTCAAGAGTTCAAGACCAGCCTGGCCAATATGGCTAAACCCCATCTCTACTAAAAATATAAAAATTAGCTGGGTGTGGTGCACACCTGTAATCCCAGCTACTCAGGAGGCTGAGGCAGGAGAATCGCTTGAACCCGAGAAGTGGATGCAGTGAGCCGAGATCACGCCACTGCACTCCAGCCTAGGAGACAGAGAGAGACACTGTCTCAGGGAAAAAAAAAAAAAAAAAAAAAAGACTGTGGGCTCTGAAGGCAACAGCTGCTCCTCTCCAGGGTCGAACCCAGGTCTCCGGGAAGCAGCCCATTGTCCCCTCTGCCCTTTGCCTCCCTCTTAGGTATTCCTCTGCCTCTCCTGGACCTTCTCTTTCTCGAATTATTCTCTCTTCATTGCTTCACCTTTCCTGCTGGCTTTTTGTAGATGTCTCTCTCTCTCTTCCTCTCTTGACGATTTTATCTCTGGGGCTGTATGCAAACTTTAGAAAACAAACTAAACACATACACGCCACGCATGTGAGAAAAGAAGAAAGCGAGGCTCACCCACGATCCCCCCACTCAGAAATAACCACAGTGAACATTTTGGTCAGCATCTCCCCAAAGTTTTTCTATAGACATAGCCACATATGCCACATATCCACACATATCAACATGCTCATCACAAAACTGGGATCCCACGTAGACGGAGCTCACTCTTCCTGAGCTACTCCAGAGAAGAGGAGGCCTGTGGAGCCCACAGGGACGGGGAAGACTTTCCTCCCCTTGAGAAAGAAAATGAGAGAGAACGTGGGAGCACTGCTAGCTGCGTGGAGCCTTGATCTTCCAGGACACCAAACGAGCCTGCGTCCCTGTCCTGGCCCATCCCTGCCAGCAGGGTCAGGGGTAGGAGCAGGTCAGGGAGAAAGCTTAGCTGTGAGGGTCCTCGGGATGGTGATGGAGGCAGGACCACATCTGCTCCCCTCAGCCTTGAGCAGGCTTCCAGGAGGAGGTGAGACCTCTGTGCACACGGCAGAGCCTCCATGGATTGTGGAGCAGAGGCCTGAGGAGAGTGTGTGGGCAGGGTGGGGGGTTATATGTCTGTATGAGTGTAACCACACGCTCACACAGACCTCCATCTTCAGTCCAGCGACCATGGGGGGAGGGAGCAGGCCTGCCACAGCCACACGGCCACTTTTCTTTTATTTTTATTTATTTATTTATTTATTTTTGAGATGGAGTCTTGCTCTGTGGCCCGGGCTGGAGTGCAGTGGCACGATCTCAGCTCACTGCAACCTCCCCCACCAAGTTCAAGCAATTCTCATGTCTCAGCCTCCTGAGTAGCTGGGACTACAGGTGTGTAGCCCACCAGCTAATTTTTGTATTTTTTGGTAGAGATGGGGTTTCACCATGTTGGCCAGGCTAGTCTCAAACTCCTAACCTTAAGTGATCCACCCACCTCAGCCTCCCAAAGTGCTGAGATTACAGGCATATGCCACCACACTCGGCCTTACTATTCGTATTTTTAGTAAAGACGGGGTTTCACCATGTTGACCAAGCTGGTCTCGACCTCCTGGCCTCAAGCTATCTGCCTGCCTCAGCTTCCCAAAGTGCTGGGATCACAAGCGTGAGCCCCTGTGCCCAGCCCCCTTTCCTTGGACTCAAACCTACACCAACTCCCATTCTGGGATGTGCCTTAATCCTCAGTCCCACTCCAGGTTGAGCTGGGAGGGCAGCCTGAGGCTGGTGGGACTGGGAAGGACCCATGGCTTCGGTGGGAAATATTTAGGTGGTTTATGAATTTTCACTATCACAAATAATGCATTTCCAAGGTTTATTTTATTTTATTTTATGATTTTATTTTACTTTATTTTTAGAGACAGGGCCTTGCTCTGTCACCCAGGCTGGAGTGCAGTGGTGCAATCACAGCTCACTGCAGCCTTGAACTCTTGGACTGAGGCCAGTCTCCCACCTCAGCCTCTTTAATAGCTAAGACTATAGATGCACACCACCATGCTGGGCTAATATATTTTTTTTAATTTTTGTAGAGATGGGGGTCTAAGTGTGTTGCCCAGGCTGGTCTCAAACTCCTGGACTCAAGTGATCCTTCTGCCTCAGCCTCCCAAAGTGCTGGGGTTATAGCCACGAGCCACCAGTCACGGCCTCCAAGGCTTTTAAAGCACCATACCTGTTACAAGAAATTCAGACAAAAACCAAGTTCATAGAATTACATCAGAAATTCTCCCTCACCCCACCGCGACTTCAGCTCCACTCTCCACAGAAGTAACCCCTGAAAGAGGTTAGCATCCAACAATACAAAAATATGGGCCCATATAAAATTGTATGTGTGTATGTGTTTTTTAAATCACACACAGATACTTCCTTTTCTCAGTCACTCAATAAGCTCTTATGTGCCTTTCCCAAGCCAGTGCATAGAAAATGGCCTCATCGGCCGGGCGCGGTGGTTCATGCCTGTAATCCCAGCACTTTGGGAGGCCAAGGCAGGTGGGTCACGCGGTCAAGAGATCGAGACCATCCTGGTCAACATGGTGAAACCCCGTCTCTACTAAAAATACAAAAATCAGCTGGGCATGGTGGCGCGTGCCTGTAATCCCAGCTACTCAGGAGGCTGAGGCAGGAGAATTGCCTGAACCCAGGAGGCGGAGGTTGCGGTGAGCCGAGATCGCGCCATTGCACTCCAGCCTGGGTAACAAGAGCGAAATTCTGTCTCAAAAAAAAAAAAAAGAAAAAAAAAGAAAAAAGAAAACGGCCTCATCAATAAAAAGTTTGCTCAGAGAGGAGAACCAAGTCAGCCTAAGACGTCTTGGCCTTTCCACAAACATTTGCAAACCCCTGCAGTGCCGGGCAGGCTGTGGAGGCAGAGAGACCTGGGCTCAGCATCTACCTCCAGGCTCCACAGCCCTGTGACCTTGAGGGGGTCACTCTCCTCCCCGAGTACCCACCTCCGGTGCTATAGTGAAGGTTAAGTGATAATCCGCGTGGGAGGCTTGGCAGAGCACCTGGCGCAGAGAGGGCCCTGACTGATGGAAGCTGTGACTTACTGATGGAAGCTAACTGACTATTGCCTCCAAAATGAGCCAGCCGCAAGGACAGCTGCGTAGCCTTCCGCGGACCGGCGCCCTGAGCCTTTCCACGCTGCTGAAGAACACGGAGCTTGTTTCCAGTTTTCACAGTTCGCTGTTTTATTCAACAAACAAGTTCACGTCCTCCTGCTATGTTTTCAACACACTAAATTGGAAGCATTTGCTAGGAAAGACGCCGTGTTGATCCCCAAGCTAGTAAGCCACCTTGGGCAGCGCTTGGTGTCTTTGAACCTTGCTTCCTGTCTGTAAAGTGGAGGAAAATTAAATTAATACTGTCTGCACCTGGCCAAGGTTGCCTGGAGGACAAATTAGAAAGTGGCTGTAAAAATGCTTTGCAAAATCTGAAGCAGTGTAGACACGTGAGGGAATGTTAGGTGGCCAGGACTGTGGCCCCGTTAGATCTCCTCCTGGGAGGGCGGACGCTGTGGGCTCCGTAATACTTGCCGAACAATGAATGAATCTTCTCATCTGAAAAATACGGAAATTAAAGGCCCTGCATCTCTGGCATGTTTAACAAGGGAAGAGGAGGAGGAAAAGCAGAGCCCACCCTGTGTTCCTTTTGTCTTTTCTCCTCCCACCCTTCTTCCTTCCTTTCTTTTATTCGACACACATTCTCTCCTCTGGTGTTTTGTTTCGTTCTGTTTTGTTTGAGGCGGGGTCTCGCTCTGTTGCCCAGGTTGCAGTGCAGTGGTGCCGTCTTGGCTCAGCGCAACCTCTGCCTTCCGGATCTGCCTCCAGCGATCCTCCCACCTCAGCCTCACGGGGTAGTTGGGACCATAGGCAGGCACCACCACACCCAGCTAATTGTTTTGATTTTTAGTAGAGAAGGGTTCTCACTACCTTTCCCAGGCTGGTCTCAAACTCCTGGGCTCAAGCGATCCCTCCACCTCGGCCTCCGGAAGTGCTGCGATTACAGGAGTGAGCCATTTCCCCTGTTTTTTTAAGGGGAGGAAAAAGAGTGGTGATGATCCGGCCCCTCCTCATTTTGCACACGTCAGGGTTTACAAAGCACAGTCACATGATGTGTGGATTTTCTTATTTGACTACTGAGGTACAGTCGCCTGTAGTTCCAGCACTCTGAGCTCAGTTCAGGACCAGCCTGGGCAACATAGTGAGACTTCGTCCTTATATAAATTTAATTTTATATGTGTGTATATTTTTAAACGGCAATGAAGTATGTCCCAAATACTGCATGGGACATACTAATACTAAAATTTTTTGGCCAGGTGCAGTGGCTCATGCCTGTTATCCCAGCACTTTGAGAGGCCCAGGCAGGCGGATCACCTGAGGTCAGGAGTTTAAGACCAGCCTGGCCAACATGGTGAAACCCTGTCTCTACAAAAATACAAAAATTAGCTGGATGTGGTGCTGCATGCCTATAATCCCAGCTACTTGGAGGCTGAGGCAGGAGAATCACTTGAACCCAGAAAGCGGTTGCAGTGATCCAAGATTGTACCATTGCTCTCCAGCCTGGGAGGTAGAGCGAGACCCCTGTCTCAAAAAAGAAAAATAAATCATTGTTTATTTGAAATTTGAATTTAACTGACACCCTTTTGGCGGAGGCGTTGGGAAACAGTGTCTGTCATTAAGCTGTCGATCGGGGCTCACTGCAGCCTAAAACTCCTGGGCTCAAACGATCCTCCCACTGAAGAAAAATGTACTCCCATTTGACAGACGAAGAAACTGAGGCCCGGAAGAAGTTATGGAATCTCTCCAAGTCACGCAGCCCATCTGAAATCCGGCGCGTCCTTCGCCAGCCTTCTCTGTCTCTCTGCCGTGCTGTCCCCTGTAGACCAACCACCAATGAGTACTCTGCATGTCTGGAAGGACCGGGCTCTGAGTGCCCCCCTTCCTCGGGGCCCTGCACGCTCTTTCCCACCAGCACTTTGTCACAAGTCTCGTGAGTGGAGCCGGGTGGGATGGGCCGGGTCCCCCCTCCGCCCTCCGCCCCCTGCTTTCTGGACGCCGCTGGGCGTCGGGCCTCGAGGTGGATGCCGCGATGAGACCCCTCTCAACAGAAAGACGCGCCCCGTGCTCGCGCGGGGCTTTGGTGGAGACCCCAGGCGCCGAGGCGGGGGCGTGTCCGCGGCTTTCCCTCCTCCTCCTGCCCCGCGGGGAGCCGGGCACTCCTCCTCCGGCCGGAAAGCCATTTCCCGAGCCCGCTCGCCCTCTGGCGGCCGGAGCCAGAGCCGAGGCCGGGCCGTGGTGACTGCGCCCGCGAGCGCCCTGCCGGGGGACCGCGCCGCGGGGCGGCTTCCAGCCTTCGCCCGAGAGGGACGCAGCTCGGCGCCTCCCACCGTGGAATGGGGCGGCTGCGGGGCGCGTCCCCTCTCCTCACCCGACTCGGGCCCTTCCAGGGCGGATCCCTCCAGGGGTGCATCCCCCGCGTCTCATCCCCAGACAAGAGTCTGGCGCCAGGCCGTCTTCGCGGTGGGCGCTCGGGCCGATTCTGAAGAACGTGCAAGTGAACCTCAGATAAACCAGCGAAGGCATTGCCCGAGGGCCCGACGTCTGAAGGGAGTGCCCCCCGACGGCCGCTGAGAGGTTGCCACGAGAAATACAGGGCGACCCACCTGAATCTGAATTTCAAATAGACAGCAAATACCTTTGTTTAGTGTAAGTATGACCCGGCCGGGCGCGGTGGTGCAGCCTGTAGTCCCTGCACTTTGGACCAAGGCAGGAGGATTCCTTGACCCCAGGAGTCTCAGGACCAGCCTGGGCAACATAGTAAGGCTCATCTCTATAGAAATTTAATTTTACGTATGTATATATTTTTAAATAGTAATGAAGTATGTCCCAAATATTGCATGGTACATACTTATACTAAAAGTTTTTCCATTGTTTATCTGAAATTTGAATTTAACTGACATGACATCCTCTTTTTTTCATACAGGGTCTCACTCTGTCACCAGGTTGTGGTGCAGTGGCACGATCTTGACCCACTGCAACCTCAAACTCCTTGGGCTCCAACGATCCTCCCACCTCAGCCTCCTGAGTAGCTGGGACTACAGGCGTGCACCACCACAAAACTGGCTAATATTTTTATCTTTTGTAGAAATGAGGTATTGTTATGTTGCCCAGGCTGGCTTCAAACTCCTGGGCTCAAGCGATCCTCAGCCTCCCACAATGCTGGGATTACAGGGGTTAGCCACTGTCCCCGGACCTCTATTTTTATTTGCTAAATCTGACAGCTCTAGCTGGGTGGAGTCATGGCCATAAAAAAAACCCATCTGAGCAAAACGGGGCTAGGGGAGTTGAGGGAATGCGTAGTGGTCCTCAGAGAGGCTGGGGAAGGGCAGGGCAGGAGGGTTGAGTCCAAATTCAGCTTAGGCCAGGGAGAAGAGAACAGTAACGCAAACTTCACATTTTTATGTGGAACTTACAGCCATGTGGTGAAAACAAGGAAAACTTTGCCTGTTCCTCAAGCTTCTGCTAAAATGTCGCCTTCTCCATCCCCTCCAACCACAGGGGCCCCTCTCTCCATTATCTTCACAGTTGTGTCTGCAGGACACACCCAGAGCGTGGAAGACTTCCTCCGGATTAATCACCCCAACCCCACCCTGCAGCGCAGAAATCGAGACACTTTACCCCATGACACCTAGAGGGCATCAATAATTGGTGTGAAATGAGTTGATTCGAGAGAAAAAGCTGCTACCTGGGTGGAGCCTGCTTGTGCCACTTTCCAGCCACATCACTTTGGGCAAGGTCTGCAAGCTCCATGCTTCAGTTTCCTCATCACTAAAATGGGATTAATAACTGGGCCTACCTTATAAGGTGGTTAAGTGATGTATCTGAAGCAATGCCTGGCTCATAGTAAATGCTGCATAAGTGTGAGCCCTTCCCCTTATTACTATTGCTGAAACAGCGCTGACTGCAATGGATACACCCACTAATTTTTCTCTGTAATTCCTGCTTTCTAGTTCTTTCCCCCATTTGGGGGCATCTGTAACAATTATAAGACATCTTGGTTCCACCTGATTTTGGTAAGAAAAAGAGAAAAAAAAAAAAAAAGACCTCTTGGGGGATTTCTTTCTCTTGAGCAAAGGCACAGACTGTGAGAGTGATGCGATGCCGTTTCCTCGATGAAACAATCTCTTGGTCCCACTTCCCCATGACCACTGCTGTTCATCTTTCTGTGTTCCTAGCAATATTCCAACTCATTTATAACGATTTCCAGTCATTGCACTGGACAAGAGTTTGATGTCCACTAGGCCTCTTCATTTGACCAAAAAACATTTGAAGCATGAAGCCACATGAGAAAATCACCGCCAGCACCATCAGGAAACATCCTCGTATTTGAAACCGATTTGGAGTGTCATTTTTTATATCATGGATTATCCATCTTCAGATTCCAAGTTCTCAGTATCTTCGTTCTCCTGCACCAGGACCGGGAAGACAGCAGCAGGCCTGCCCCGGGCCCTGGGAGCCAGGGAGGTGCCAACCCCAGGAATGAGATTCTCAGGAGATGCCAGGCACACCTGACACTTGGCTTCTTACCAGCATCGTTTCGCCTCCTATTGACAGCAAAACACTAGCACAAAAGAAAATGCCAGCTGAAAGTCCCGGGGCCACAATCAGCCAGCACACCCAAACACGAGATCGTTTTGGCTGTTTTTGGCTGGTGTTCATGCCAAATCTGATGTTCAATATTGGAAATCACCCCTGAGCAAAACAGCCATGAAATTATAATAAATAAGGATATCTCAGTCTGTGCCTTGCCATGCCGAAAGAGCTGGATTTGAAAGTTGTTTTTGTTTTTGAGATAGGGTCTTGTTCTGTTGCCCAGGCTGGAGTGCAGTGGTGTGATCTCAGCTCACTGCGGCCTCGACTTCCTGGGTTCAATCGCTAATCCCACTTCAGCCTCCTGAGTAGCTGGGACCCTAGGTGCATGCCACCATGCTTGACTAATTTTTGTTTTGCTTTGTTTTTTTTGTAGAGACGAGGTTTCACTATGTTGCACTGGCTAGTCTCGAACTCCTGGGCCTGCATCAGCCTCCTAAAGTGCAGGGATTATAGGCATGAGCCTATAAAAGCACCCAGCCAAAAAGTTTTTTAAAAGGCTGGGTGCAGTGGCTCATGCCTGTAATAAAAGAAAAGCAAAAATCTTTTAGCAGGCCAGGTGTGTAATTTTCCAAAATGACAAAGAACACATTTATCTGCATTTTTTCCACTTTCCATCTAAATGCTTTAGAGTAACTTGGATATACAATCCCTTTTTTTTTTTCTTTTTTTTCAGATTACTTCAACCTGCCCACACCAAAGCTTAGAAGATAACTGATATGTGTATATTCTTTATAAGCATGAAAGAAAATAGAAAGACTGTGTGCCATGGCTCACGTCTGTAATCTCAACGTTTTGGTAGGCTGAGGTGGAAGGATTGCCTGAGGCCAGGAATTCAAGACCAGCCTGGGCAACACAGCAAGACCCCATCCCTACAAAAAATTTTTAAAAGCTGAGCCGGTGGCGCCCCTGTAGTCCCAGCTACTCTGGAGGCTGAGAGAGGAGGATTGCTTGAGCCCAGGCATTGGAGGCTACGGTGAGCCATGATCACACCACTGCACTGTTTCAAAAAAAAAAAGAAAAGAAAAGAAAGAATGAGAGAGAGAAAAAGAAAAGAAAGTAGGGCCAGGCGTGGTGGCTCACGTCTGTAATCCAAGCACTTTGGAGGCCAAGGCGGTCAGATCACCTGAGATCGGGAGTTCAAGACCAGCCTGACCAACATGGTGAAACCCCATCTTAAAAAAAAAAAAAAAGAAAGAAAAGAAAAGAAAGTAGAAAGATTCTGACCAATAAGACCTGAAGTAAGGCCATGAAGTGAAAGAGGCCAGGCATGTTAGCTCATGCCTGATATCCCAGCACTTTGGGAGGCTAAGGCAGGCAGATAGCTTGAGCTCAGGAGTTTGAGACCAGCCTAGACAACGTGGCAAAAACCCTTCTCTACAAAAAATACAAAAAAATTACCTGAGCCTGGTGGTGAGTACCTATAGTCCCAGCTACTCAGGAGGCTAAGGCAGGAAAATCACATGAACCCAGGATGTCAAGGCTGCAGTCCCAAGATCATGCCACTGCACCCCAGCCTGGGCAAGACAGCAAGACCTTGTCAAAAAAAAAGAAAGAGAAAAGAAAGAAAGAAAGAAAGATAGCGAGCAAGAGAGAGAGAGAGAGAAAGAGAAAGAAAGAAAGAAAAAGAAAGAAAAGAAAGAAAGAGAGAAAGAATAACAAGAAAAAAGAAAAAGAAAGTGCAAGATTGACTCACAGCCTGAGTTTGTCCTGCTTCCCCTGTGGTGGGCTCACAGTTCCCTCCACTGTCTCGGAATCCCCTGGGAAGATTTCTTTCTCTCAAACCCAGAGGCTACACGATTCCTTTGACCTTGATTTTAATGAAAAAGAACAACACTGGGAGCCCTAGATAAGCTGAGGAGCCCAGGGCTTCCTGGGCCTGGCAGGTCCAATTCATTTATCCTGCTCTTTGTTTGGAAACTCAGATTGACCTTAATGATGGGAAACAGGCTGGCTTCTAGGAGCATCTCTGGACCTTAATGAAGCCTGGGCACCCTTTCTTTAAATAGATATTGAAATATGCAGGAACACCTATGTCATCTGGATGCCCACTTACTAAGCTACTTTAACTGCTCCTGGTAATTAGACCCTAAAACTGCAGCCATTGCACTTTTCTCCATTGGAGGGGGAAATTCATTGTTTTAATCACCACCAGTAAACTTAATAGTTTTATTTGCACGAAAAAAAAACCCCCATGAAACAGAAACTGGAAATAAGGCTGGAAAAACGATTTCAATGTTTGTACACATATTTTAGAACATCTCTCTCCCTCTCCTTCCACCTCTACCCTGTGTGTGTGGAAGGAGGTGGTAGAGGTCACCCTGACTCTGATGGTTTTAGACCATCTGCTCTCTGCTCCTACCAAAGCCAGGATAGGACTGGGGGCAGCACTGAACCAGAGGCCATTTATAGGAGGAGCCTAGGAAATGGATGGCTCTAGCCTCCCTTCTGCATGATGGTTCAAACCCGAAGGCCTGAATGGGCAGAGTGTCTGTCTCACCTGTCAGGCTGCCAGGGGCCACTTTCTGCTTTAGTTTTTTTTTAATTTTATTTTTGAGATGGAGTTTCACTCTTGTTGCTCAGGCAGGAGTGCAATGGGACGATCGAGGCTCACTGCAACCTCCACCTCCTGGGTTCAAGCGATTCTCCTGCCTCAGCCTCCCGAGTAGCTGGGATTACAGGCATGCACCACCATGCCTGGCTAATTTTTGTATTTTTAGTAGAGACGGGGTTTCTCCATGTTGGTCAGGCTGGTCTTGAACTTCCAACCTTGGGTGATCTGCCCGCCTTGGCCTCCCAGTGCTGGAATTAAAGGCATGAGCCACCACGCCAAGCGGTTTTGTTTTTTGTTGATTTTTTGTCTTGTTTTGTTTTGAAACGGAGTCTTGCTCTGTCGTCCAGGCTGGAGTGCAGTGGCCTGATCTGGCTCACTGCAACCTCCGCCTTCTGGGCTTCAAGCAACTCCCCCACCTCAGCCTCCGGAGCGGCTGGGATTACAGGCACCTGGCCATCATCCCCAGACAATTTTTGTGTTTTTGTAGAGACAGGGTTTCACCATGTTGTCCAGGCTGGTCTTGAACTCCTAACCTCAGGTGATCTGCCCACCTCGGCCTTCCAAAGTGCTGGGATTGCAGGCATGAGCCACTGCACCCGGCTTTTTTTTTTTTTTTTTTTTTTAGACAAGCCTTGCTGTGTAACCCAGGCTGGAGTACACTGGCACAATCTTAGCTCAGTGCAACCTCCACCTCCTGGTTCAAGCGATTCTCGTGCCTCAGCCTCCTGAGTAGCTGGGACTACAGGCACATGCCACCACTCATGGATAAATTTTGTGTTATTAGGAGACACAATAATAATACAAGTCTTGTTATGTTGGCTAAGCTGGTCTCAAACTCCTGATCTCAAGTAATCCACCCACCTCAGCCTCCCAAAGTGTTGAGATTACAGGTGTGAACCACCACACCCGGCCCACTTTCTGCTTTAGTTCACTCAGTGCTGGCAGTGGCCAGGCCCCAGGTCAGGAATAGTTGATATCAGGCATCTCAGAGGCCTCTACACTCCCTACCTGGGCACTTCCATTCACACCCATAGCCAGACATTTCCCCTGAGCCTGAGATCCAAAACTCTATCTGCCATCTTGACATCTCCACATGGATGAGCCTAGCTCGACATATTCAAACCAAACTCAGGCGCCTCCCCAACCTGCCCCTCCCAATTACCCCTCCAGTGCTCCCTGTCACAAGGAGGGACTCCCCAACCTTTCAGTGCAAAACCCAGAAACCTACAGTCGCCTATGTCTGCTTTGAGACACCTCCCTCGTCCTCAGCCTCTATAACAGATGCTGCTGGTGCCTGGCCCACATGCTACAGGACTGACCTTGTCCATGGCATTGGTACACACCCAACCACCAGGATTGGTACAAGGAAGTCAGGGATAGCCATTCTTCCTAGGCAAGGCAGGCTGGAAGTGCCAGGAAGTTAGAACTCTCCAGGAACAGCCTTTGGCCAGTGACTGAAGGCTCTCTCATCTATCTGAAGTGTATATTTCATTCCTTTCACTGAGCTTCCCTGTGCATGTATTTTTAAAATTCCATTTTAAAACTTAAACTAGGTCAGATGTAGTGGCTCATGCTTGTAATCCCAGCATTCTGGGAGGTCAAGGCAAGCGGATCACTTGAGGTTAGGAGTTTGAGACCAGCCTAGCCAACATGGTGAAACCCTAACTCTACTAAAAATACTAAAAATTAGCTGGGCATGGTGGTGCATGCCTGTAATCCCAGCTATTTGGGAGGCTGAGGCAGGAGAATCTCTTGAACCTGGGAGGTGGAGGTTGCAGGGAGCCAAGATAGCACCACTGCACTCCAGCCTGTGCAACAGAGTGAGACTCTGTCTCAAAAGAAAATTAAAAATAAATAAAAGTAAAATAAAAAGTTATTAAAAACAAAATTTCAATTACTTCCCTTTGCTCTTACGATAACAGCCAAAATCACCATGGCCCACAAGCCCCTGTGTGACGTGACAGCCTTGCTTGCTTTCTCTCTGTGGGTCAGTTACATGGCCTTTCTTTTCCTCAAACTCACTGTGTTTCTTTCTGCCCCGGGGCCTTTGTACGTGCTGTGCTTTCTGCCAGGAATGCTTTTCTCATATTCCTCACTCCCTTCCACTTCCTCTTTCCCTAGCTACTTAATCTCTCTGCTTCTTGTTTTTTCCTCATCGGTAAAACATGAATAGTAATGGTAACTCCTCAACAGGGCTTCCTCACCACACTGTTACTGGGACAAAAGTGCCTGGCACAGGCCCCACACAGTGGGTGGCTCATGCCTGTAATCCCAGCACTTTGGGAGTCTGAGGTAGGAGGATCGTTTGAGACCAGGAGTACGAGACTAGCCTGAGCAACATAGTGAGACCCCATCTCTATCAAAAACAAATCTTTAAAATAAATAAAGAAATTAGCCAGGTGTTGTGGCTGGCACCTGTGGTCCCAGCAACTCAGGAGGCTGAGATGGAAGGAAACCCATCTCATCTTGAACCCGGGGATTTGAGACCAGCCTGGGTCACGTAGTGAAACGCTGTTTCTATAAAAACAAACAAAAATCAGTTGGGTGTGGTGGCACATGCCTTGGTCCCAGCTACTGGGGAGGCTGAGGTGGGAGGATGACTTGAGCCCAGGAGGCAAAGGTGGCGGTGAGCTGAGATTGCACCACTGCACTCTGGCCTAGGTGATAGAGGAAGGTGACTCTGTCTCCAAAAAAAAAAAAAAAAAAAAAGTACCTGGTACAAAGCAAACATCAAATAAACAAAAGCCATTATGGAGGGAAAAATGCTGTTCCTTACAAGCTTCAAGTATAATTGTCAGTCCAGGAAGCTCAGCCGTTTTATCCTGTGCCTCCAAATGCCCCGGATTTCCCTTAGTTTCTGATCACTGAAGAAGATCTCAGGCCAGCCAGGTGCTATCTGGGGAACACTGCCTACAGGCAATCCCCTCACCCAATTATAGTGAGAAGCGAATGAACCTTGGAGATACTGAGGTCCACAAACACAAAGCATGATTAGCACATGTTGGGGGGACCCAGGGCAAGAGATGTCCCTCAAGTGAATTGGAAGCCCCAAGACCTACACTGCCCTGCTCAACTGGTTCCATCCACCTGCTGTTGGCTATTTTTTTTTTTTTTTTTTTTTTGAGACAAAGTCTTGCCCTGTCACCTAGGCTGGAGTGCAGTGGCCTGATTTCTGCTCACTGCAACCTCCACCTCCCGGGTTCAAGTAATTCTCCTGCCTCAGCCTCCCAAGTAGCTGAGATTACAGGCCCTCACTACCACACCCAGCTCATTTTTATATTTTTGGTAGAGACAGGGTTTCGCCATGTTGGCCAGGCTGGTCTTGAACTCCTGACCTCAAGTCATCTGCCCGCCTCAGCCTCCCAAAGTGCTGGGATTACAGGTGTGAGCCACCGTGCTCAGCCTGCTGTTGGCTTTTGAGTGGGCGGCCACACATCTAATTAGGTTCAACTGGAGGTTATCAGAAAGAACCAGGATGCCGAACACTTCCTCTCTGAGATTCAGCTAGAGGCTTGACCTGCTATGTGGCAATCTGATTATGGTTTACTTGGGCATCATGACCACAGAAATCCCAAAGGACAGTGGCGTCAGGGGCATCATTTGCTGGAGCAGAGCATCCTTGGTGCCAACCCTTTGAGACACTTGGCATGTACTGTCTCATGGACTTACTCCAAAGTTACTCTTCTTAAAGGTTCTGAAGCTCAGAACAGTCAAGAAAGTTGCTCGAGGTCACACAGGCAAGATTGAAAACTAGATCTGCCTGGCCTAAACTCTTTCTCCAAGGCCCCATCCAGTGACTTGAATCCCAAACTCAGGGTTCCTGGACCCCATCTTCCCACTTCTCCTCAGTACATCTGGGAACAGGCCTGAGAATTTGTGTTTTAAAAGCTTCCTGGGCAACTCAGAGGAGCAGCTAAATTTCAGAACCATTTATAGGAAGCCATTGTTTCCCAGATCCAAATAAAATGGCCCCATGAGGCTGTTTGTAACCTTGGCCCAGTGTAACCACTGGCTTTATACAATAGGCTAATCGGTCAGACTCTAACTCATAAATGATGCCTGATGTTATTTCAAATCAAGCCTTCTGGCACCTCAATATATAAAGTCCTTTATTTATTGACAAAATCTCTATTCCATGAGAGCATTTATTCCATAACTACAAACACGGCAGACCCCTCTATCCCTGTGTGCTTCTGACACTGTAACCTTCTAGAGGCACTAATTGAGCCCCTATTGTCTCACTCTGCACAGCAAGACATTTAATACGTTTCTTAGTCCAGCACACGTGAGTTGACGGGAAAAGGCATTTTCCTAGTCAACCTCCAATTTTACAGCAGCAATTTTGGTTCCTGGAGTTCTGCAGGTTCCTTTCTGGCAGGAAGATTAGACCACAAGCTGCATTAAAGATACAGTTCTGTGCCCTCCAAGGCACTAATAGACTGGAATCATGTTAGAGCTTTCTAGAGCAGAACCATCTCTTCAGTCAGAACTGTGAGTCTAAACCAATTCAGGAGACAGGTTGCTACTTATGAAAAGCAGACTCACTGAGCTTATAAATGGATTTTTTTATGGACTTCTTGCCCAGCTTCTGCTTCCAGCACTGAAGCGTGCTAGATGACGCTTCTAACAAATGCCTTTCCCTATTCAGAAACTGAGCTTAGATAAGAACCACCTTTACTAAGCCAAAGAGTCTATCTAAATAGTAGCTTATCTCATAAGGACTGCATTTCACTCTATTGAAACACTATAACCCTTTTGTGTTCAACTGTCACGCATAGAAAGCCTTAAGGAGCAATAACTTAGTGGCAAAAGTAATGTTTAAATACTCTGTAAAAAAAAATACTAGGGCCAGGCGCGGTGGCTCACGCCTGTACTCCTAGCACTTTGGGAGGCCAAGGCGGGTGGATCACAAGGTCAAGAGATCGAGACCATCCTGGACAACATGGTGAAACCCTGTCTCTACTAAAAATCCAAAAAATCAGCTGGGCATGGTGGCGCGTGCCTATAATCCCAGTCACTCAGGAGGCTGAGGCAGGAGAATTGCCTGAACCCAGGAGGCAGAGGTTGCGGTGAGCCGAGATTGCGCCATTGCACTCCAGCCTGGGTAACAAGAGCGAAACTCTGTCTCAAAACAAAAAATAATAATAATAAATAATAATAATAATAATAACATAGCCATGCTTAAACATTTACAAATAAATGGCTGGCTCTCCTTTCCCTTTGAGTCTACTTCCTACAGAATGACCAGAAAAGATTTTTTTTTAAGTCTTGCAGTTTTTTGTTTTTTTTTTTTTGGAGACAGAGTCACACTCTGTCGCCCAGACTAGAGTGCAGTGGCATGATCTCGACTCATTGCAACTTCTGCCTCCCAGATTCAAGCGATTCTTGTGCCTCAGCTTCCCAAGTAGCTGGAATTACAGGTACCCATCACCATGCCCAGCAATTTTTGTATTTTTAGTAGAGATGGGGTTTCAGCATGTTGGCCATGCTGGTCTTGAACTCCTGACCTTAGGTGATCTGCCCACCTCAGCCTGCCAAATTGCTGGGATTACAGGTATGAGCCACTGTACCTGGCCAGAATTTGTTTTTAAATCTGGAAAAGGCAGATAAAATACCAGCAGTTATCACTGGGCACAGTGAGTCATGCCTGTAATCCCAGCACTTTGGGAGGCCGAGGTGGGCAGATCACAAGGTCAGGAGATTGAGACCATCTTACCTAACATGGTGACATGGTGAAACCCTGTCTCTACTAAAAAAAAAAAAAAAAAAAAAAAAAAAAAAATTAGCCAGGCGTGGTGGCACACACCTGTAGTCCCAGCTACTCCGGAGGCTGAGGCAGGAGAATTGCTTGAACCTGGGAGGTGAAGGTTGCATTGAGCTGAGATCATGCCACTGTACTCCAGCCTGGGTGAAAGGGCAAGACTCTGTCTCAAAAAAAAAAAAAAAAAAAGCAGTATAAATGATCCCAAAACAATTGAATAAAGGGTAAAATTTTCTGTGAATTAACTCATCTACACCATGTTAAGAAACCTGTCTGGGTTGGGCATGATGGCTCATGCCTATAGTACCAGCACTGAGGTGGGAGGATCGCTTTAGACCAGCCTGGGCAACATAGCGAGACTCTCACTCTCTCTATACAAAAATCTGAAAAACAGCCAGGTACCGCTGAGGTGGAGGATCCCTTGATTCCAGGAGTTCCAGGCTGCAGTGAGCTATGATTGTACCATGGCACTACAGCCAGAGACAGAGCAAAACCCTGACTTGAAAAAAAGAAAGAGGCTGGATGGGTGTGGTGGCTCACACCTGTAATCCCAGCACTTTGGGAGGCTGAGGCAGGGGATCACTTGAGGTCAGGAGTTCCAGACCAGCCTGGCAAGCATGATAAAATCCCATCTCTACTAAAAACACACACACAAAAAAAAAAAAAAAAAAAAAAAAAGAGCTGGGTGTGGTGGCACGCTTGTGGTCCCAGCTACTTACTTGGGAAGGCAAAGCAGGAGAATCGCTTGAACTCTGGAGGTGGAGATTGCAGTGAGCCAAGATTGTGCCACTGCACTCCAGCCTGAGCAACAGAGCGAGACACAGTCTCAAAAAAAAAGTTTTTTTTTTTTAAAGAAAGAGGCTGGCCACAGTGGCTCATGCCTGTAATCCCAGCACTTTGGGAGGCCAAGACAGGCAAATCACTTGAGCTTAGGAATTCAAGACCCACCTGGTCAACATGGTGAAACCCTGTCTCTACTAAAAATACAAAACTTAGCTGGGTGTGGTGGCAGGTGCCTGTATTCCCAGCTGTTGAGAGGCTGAGGCAGGAGAATCGCTTGAACATGGGAAGCAGAGGTTGCCTTGAGTCAAGATCACACCAGTGCACTCCAGGCTGGCCAACAGAGAGACTCTGCTAGGGAGGGGAGGGAAGGGGAGGGGAGGAAAGGGAAGCAGAGGGGAGGAAAGGGGAGGGGGGGGAGAGGGAAGGGGGAGGGGGAGGGGGAGGAGAGGGGAGGGGGAGAGGAGAGGGTGGGAGAGGAAGGGGAAGGGGAGAGGGAATGGGGAGGGGGAAGGGGGAGAGGGGAGGGTGGGGGGAGGGGGAAGGGGAGATGGGAGGGTGGGGGAGAAGTGGGGGAGGGGAGAAGGAGGGGGATGAAGGGGGAGGGGAAAGGGGGGAGGAGAAAGGGGAGGGGGACAGAGGAGAGGGAGGGGAGGGGAGGGGGAGGGAAAGAAAAGAGAGAAAGAGAAAGGAAAGAAGGGAGGAAGGAAGGAGGGAAGGAAGAAAAGGGAGGGAGAGAGAGAGAGAAGGAGACAGAAAGGAAAAGAGGGGAGAGGAAGGAGGGAGGGAAGAAGGGAGGGAGGAAGAAAGGAAGAGAGGGAGGAAGGAAAGGAGGGACAGCGGGAGGGAGGGAGGGAAGGAAGGAGGGGACTATTTAATCCTTTTCCACTGAATTGTGATTTGCCTGATTGGCATCAAGATGATGTATATATCAGCTATGGTTAGTGCAATTGACTTAATTCTTGCTCATCTAGCCCTGGTTGAGTAACATGTGGGGTGTGGAATCGATGCCTCACTCATCTCTTTTTGATTGTGCCTCAAACACCCTTTCCTGAGCCCCTGCTCCAGGCATGGGCCTCTGCTGGCCCCTGGGGCCAAAAACACTCAGGGTCACTGTCAGAGCATTTAGCCACTGTGGGCTTTTAGCCCGTACAGGTACTGTATGGATATAAACAAATCGCACACTGAGGAAGAGGCACAACTGAGTCTGGGGCAGGGACAGGCAAAGGTTTCACAGGAGGGGACTTTGCAGCCATGCGTTGAAGGATGAACAGGAGAACAAGTGGCAGGTCATACTGTCTCCAGGGATTGAGTCAACCAGCTAATTGCTGCACAGCGCTTCACTACATGCCTCGTGACCTGTGTGGTGTGGCGTCCTCTCTGCTTGCAAAAGTTATCTCCTCTTCAGGAAAGTGTTTCTGGCAGAAGAGTTCCCCTGGCACACATCCTTCATTTTCCGTTTCTCAGTTTCAGTGTTTGCTTTTGTTAACCCAGTGGACCAGGCCGTGAAGCCTGTTGGTGGCGGTGGTGACAGGGAGCGCCTGTCTCCCTCCTCATTAGGATGACCCACCGGTTGTCAGCCACAGAGCCTTGCAGGAAGCTGTCACGTGAACTCAGATATGTCACTCCACTGAGTACTCATTTTCAGCTCCTTTGCTCCTTCCTCCCGTGTGAACCCACCAACCTTTCAATTCAGCATCCTGTGTGGACCGGGGGAGAACACGTGCAGTGGGCCACCAAGCCACTGGGGACAGGGACCGTGGGGAATTCTCCAGGGCAGACGGACTTTTCACGGCCTGAGTCCTCATCCAGGCCTTTGGAGAGTGGTGACCTGTTTCGTCAAGGCTACTCGAAGGTGTTCCCAAAGCCTTCCAGACAGCACCATTTGCGGACGGTGAGCCCCACTTGAACACTCAACTTATTAAAATCTGAATTGACAAAACAGATACCTCAAGGGTGCACCAAGTCTTATGCCTTCTGCTCTGCATTCAGAGTGCTTCTTCAATCAGAGATTTCTGTGTTGCAGCAAACCTCACTATTCTTTTTCTGTAGCATCATTATTCTCAGTGTTCAATTATCTCAAATTCTCAGGGGCACCTGTTCTTTTGATGCCGTGTCTGCCCATCCCCTCTGATGGCGAGTCCTTTTCTTGTGTGAGTGCATCTTTCTCAAGTGTGTGTGTGTGTGTGTGTGTGTGTGTGTGTTCGCGCGCGAGCATGCGCACAAGCATGTGTCTTGTGAGCTCTGGCTTGTGGAAATGGTCCATAAAGCAGCTCTGAGTTTGCCTCTACTGAGGACCCCAGTATTTCACCAGACTGTGATTTATTTTCATGGTCATTTATTGGCTCCTTATGGCCACAGCAAGCAGGAAGAGTCCATTTGGATTCCACATCCTTGTGTGGTACAGGTTTGGGGGTTCAGATTCTCAAAGAAGCTTTTTTTTTTCCTCACCCAGAGCCCTGGTAAAATTAACTCCCATGCTTGGGTAGGAAGGCAATGTTTTTCAGTCCCCTGGACACAATGGTCCCGCCATTCCAGACCCCAGGTTTATGCATGGGCCAGTTACAGCTCTCCACCATTTGCAGGCTGGT
This sequence comes from Saimiri boliviensis, assembly GCF_048565385.1. Taxonomy (NCBI): domain Eukaryota; kingdom Metazoa; phylum Chordata; class Mammalia; order Primates; family Cebidae; genus Saimiri; species Saimiri boliviensis. Next base: position 125,252,704 of record NC_133449.1, read on the forward strand.
GGTTGGGTCTTGTATCCCACTATAGCTAAGAAGCCATCTGGGCTGATATCTAGGTCCACTATCTCCCTAAGCTATCATGGCGCCAGCTGGCCTGAGTACCACTCTGGTGTGAGCTGCCCTTCATGGCTAGTACCTGGGAAATTCTCTTCTTTACGGCTTGGCCATGGATTTGAACTTTTAAATACAAATACACACACACACACACACACGATTATTTATTTACTTATTTATTTATTTTTTAGACAGAGTCTTGCTCTGTCTCCCAAGCTAGAATGCAGTGGTGCCATCTCGGCTCACTGCAGTCTCTGCCTCAGACTCCCAAGTAGCTGGGATTATAGGTGCATGCCACGCCCAGATAATTTTTGTATTTTTAGTAGAAACGACGTTTCACCATATTAGCCAGGCTAATCTCAAACCCCTGACCTCAAGTAATCTGCCCACCTCGGCTTCCCAAAGTGCTGAGATTACAGGAGTGAGCCACCACACCTGGTCTAAAAAATATACTTTTTATTAGGCTGGGCACGGTGGCTCACGCCTGTAATCCTAGCACTTTGAGAGGCTGAGGTGGGTGGATCACCTGAGGTCAGGGGTTCAAGACCAGCCTGGCCATCATGGTGAAACCCCATCTTTAAAAATATATATATATATATATATTTTTTTTTAAATTTACTACTGGCAGGAAGAGGGGGATCCATATTAGTTAATCATATCATTTTCTGAAACCCACAGAGTCATTATTTTTTAAAGTAGGATAAATTAAGACCAAAAATAATTTAGAGTAGGCCATAAAATCCCATGTAATTGGCCAGGCGTGGTGGCTCACAACTGTAATCTCAGCACTTTTGGAGCCCAAGGTGGGTGGATCATGAGGTCAGGAGTTTGAGACCAGCCTGGCCAACATGGTGAAACCCCATCTCTACTAAAAATACAAAAATTAGCTTGGTGTGGTGGCCTGTGCCTGTAATCCCAGCTACTCAGGAGGCTGACACAGGAGGATCGCTTGAACCCAGGAAGCAGAGGTTGCAGTGAGCTGAGATTGCACTACTGCACTCCAGCATGGGCAACAGAGTGAGAGTCTGTCCAAAAAAAAAAAAAAAACAAAACTTGTAATTGTTAGATGGAGCTTCCTGACAGCCAAAGGAAAATGAGATATATACACAACGTCCTTTTTCTCATTAAAACAAAACAAAAAAACAAGCCAGGCATGGTGGCTCACGCCTGTAATCCAAGCACTTTGCAGACCAAGGCAGGTGGATCAACTGAGGTCGGGAGTTCAAGACCAGCCTGACCAACATGGTGAAACGCCATCTTAAACACACACACACACACACACACACACACACACACACACACACATACACGAAGAAGAAAAGATTGTCAAGTATAAGAAAAACTTACTTTTTAACCTAACACAATTTTTTTTTTTTTTGAGACAGAGTCTCATTCAGTCGCCCAGGAGTGCAGTGGTATGATCATAGCTCAGTGCAGCCTTGACCTCGCAGGCTCCAGCAATCCTCCCACCTCAGCATCCCGGGTAGCTGGGACCACAGGCACCTGCTACCATACCCAGCTTATTTATTTTTACATTTTTTGTAGAGATAGGATCTCCCTATGTTGTTAAGGCTGGTCTTGAATTCCTGGGCTCAAGCAATCCTCCTGTCTCAGCCTCCCAAAGTGCTGAATTACAGGAGTAAACCTCCCATGCCCAGCCCTACTTTAATAAAATTAAATCCTGATCTTCCAATATCGGAAATAGAGGGAGACTCTCTAGGTTGGGAGGAGTAGTCAGCTCCTGTTATTCTAAATGTGTGTATAATGTTTACATGTTTTATTAATATAAAATTAATAGATACTAATTGTAGAAAATATGGCAACTCCATATAACTAAAAAGAAAGTAAAGCTCAATAAACCATAACCTTGGTCACTCAACTGCAGGATACTTAGAATCGATACACAGAATCATGACTCTAAGGTGTCTCCTGAATCCTCAAAGAAAGACGAAGCTTGCTAAGGAGGTGGGGTGAGTGGACTCCAGCATCAGGCTGCTCTGCCAATTGCTGCATAACACCAGGCACATTAACCTCTCTGCATCTCAGTTTCCTCATCTGTAAAACTGGAAAAATAACAGTACCTACCTGAAAGATTGCAAAGATTATATGAATGAATAATGTAAATTCTGGGCACATAATAGGTGCCATATAAAGGTTTGCTATTTTCATCGAAATCATTTTAGGCCAGGTGCAGTGGCTCACACCTGTAATCCCAGCACTTTGGGAGGCCAAGGCAGGCAGATCATTTGAGGCCAGGAGTTTGAGACCAGCCTGGCCAACATGGTGAAACTCTGTCTCTACTACACAAAATACAAAAATTAGCTGGGCATGGTGGCAGGCGCCTGTAATTCCAGCTACTCTGGAGGCTGAGGCAGGAGAATCACTTGAACGTGGGAGGCAGAGGTTGTAGTGAGCCAAGATTGCACTACTGCACTCCAGCCTGGGTGACAGAGCAAGACTCCATCTCAAAACAAACAAATAAAAGACTAATAAGAAGGCCGGGAGCGGTGGCTCAAGCCTATAATCCCAGCACTTTGGGAGGCCGAGGCGGGTGGATCACGAGGTCGAGAGATTGAGACCATCCTGGTCAACATGGTGAAACCCTGTCTCTACTAAAAATACAAAAAACTAGCTGGGCATGGTGGCGCGTGCCTGTCATCCCAGCTACTCAGGAGGCTGAGGCAGGAGAATTGCCTGAACCTGGGAGGCGGAGGTTGCGGTGAGCCGAGATCGCGCCATTGCACTCCAGCCTGGGCAACAAGAGCGAAACTCCGTCTCAAAAAAAAAAAAAAAAAAAAAAAAAAACTAATAATAAATCAATAGAAAATTTGCTAATTTGCCAAGTCTTGAAGTGGATGTTTTAAATTAAATGTAAATTATAAAGAAAAAATATCCCATGAATACCCTTGGAGGCATTTCCTCTGCATTTAGTGGCTGGAATGCATCCTGATTTTCCAAGGCTCCTTCAGCAGCTCTTGTCATTCATATCCTTTTCTAAAAGGCATTTTCTCCATGTGCAAAATTTTTTAGCACAAATTTTTGCTCTATGCTTATTCTCTGAAGAAAGATGCCAACAGTGCCACCATTTGGAAGGAGTTTTAACTTCTCACTCTCCTGGATTAAAAATAATGTCTATACTGTCTGAATTTATTTGAGATAAGCTGCCAAAACTTGCCTATGGAGTCTCATGCTTTCGTTTTTATAACAAAAGAGGTAAAAACCAGAAAGTGTAAAATAAAAGTCACAACCTGGCAACCCACAGGTCAAATTCGGTACACAGGTTTATTTTAGAAGGTCCCAAATAACTTAAAAAAAATTTTACAAGAAAATTTGGATTTCTATATTCTCTTGAAACAGCAGTTCTAGCAACCCGGGACTCACATTTCCATATGGCTACAATTAGCTGGACCTGAAAAGAGGGTTCCTCATTGAGTTGACATATAGGCCTCCAGAACACCACAGTCCTCTTCAACCCAAATTGTACAACATCCAGTTTGCCCCACACATACCTCTCTGCAGTGCATTGAATTTCCCAGTCCTGATCTAGAATATCAAATACCTTCTTGGTCTAAATGATTTCCTTCAAAATGTCATAAAGAGAAAAAGAAAATCACTGAAAACATGAAGCAAAATGAACCTTGAACAAACCTGATATAAAACAAGCTTAAAGCCATTACTTTACACATTTCTAGAATAAAATAATAATTAAAAAAAATTTTTTTGTAGAGACAGGAGTCTCACCATGTTGCCCAGACAGGTCTGGAACTCCTGACTTCAAGTGATTAACTCGCCTCAGCCTCCCAAAGTCCTGGGATTACAGGCATGAGCCACCGTGCCTGGCCCAATATCATTTTATTATAAGTGTTCTATGTTTGAAATAATACTCTCAAAGCTGCCAGCCAAAATTTGGGGTTCTTGACATGACACTACTCAGGGCAAGAAATGAAGTCACTTTCTAGCCAGTCCCCGTGGTCTCAGTCCTACTCAGTCTTAGCAACTTTTCTTTTCTTTCTTCTTCTTTTTTTTTTTTTTTTTTTTTTTTTTTGAGACAGGAGTTTCGCTCTTGTTACCCAGACTGGAGTGCAATGGCACAATCTCGGCTCATCGCAACCTCCACCTCCTGGGTTCAAGCAATTCTCCTGCCTCAGCCTCCTGAGTAGCTGGGACTACAGGCACGCACCACCATGCCCAGCTAATTTTTGTATTTTTAGTCTTTTTTTTTTTTAACAGTCTGGCTCTGTCACCCAGCCTGGAGCGCAGTGATGCAATCTCTGCTCACTGCAACCTCTGCCTCCTGAAGCAATTCTCCCGTCTCAGCCTCCATAGTAGCTGGGACTACAGGCATGTGCCAAGATGCCCAGCTAATTTTTGTATTTGAGGTAGACACGGGGTCTGGCCATGTCAGTCAGGCTGGTCTCGAACTCCTGGTCTCCAGTGATCCGCCTGCCCAGCCTCTTAGCAACTTTAAGTTACATGCTTGGTGTTTTCCTAAATTTGAGATGTAATGGTGGCTAGGAAATGTCAGTTCTCAGATAATGAAGCATGATCAGTGGTGTTAAGAGACGCAGATGAGTGTCTTTGCTGCCTCCTTCGCCACAGTGACAGCACAGCTAGAGAGGCATGAAACTTTGCTGCGAATATGACTGAGCCTGGTCCAGGCACAGCGGTGCAAACACAAATGAGAGTGCACTCCTGCATTCTGACCACAGGCGGCACCTAAGTGTGTCATATCATCCACATCCCGACTGCTCAGGCTATGTGGGACACTGACTTTCTAACGTCTGTGCCATAGCAAAACCATACATTTTCACTTCTTTCCTAAAACTTCATCTGTAGTAACACTAGACAGCAAAAAAAGGACCTTTTTTTTTTTCAGCCAAATAGAATGTATATTCCGCTTTAGTCTGCATTTATTATAACAATTTTTTTGTTTAAGTGTTTCTGAATTACCCCCTATCCCCCACATCTTACAGCCCTAAATCAAGAGCCATACACACTATGTCTTGAACTCAAGATCTTTTATATCCATCTGTTTACAGTCAGTGGGAGTTGGTAGAGAAGTATCTGGAAAGCGGGGTCAGAGGCAGGAAACCACAAAGGCCAGTCATCCATCAGGGAGAAGACCAGTGTGAGCCCGGGAGACACAGGCACCACCCAGGCCCCACCTGAAACTACTCCATCTTCTAAGAGCAAAATCTTGACCCAGACCACGTTCTGGACCTGGTGGCTTTGCCTGCCACCTGGGCTATCTGAGCTGCCCTCCTCAGGGCTTCTCTTCTCAGGGCAGACAAAGAACAGAATCTATGCCCTCTGCTTTAGGCTTGCCAAAACCCTGAGCCTTCTAACCCTATGAGGTGGGATAGAAAGAAGACCAAACTTTAGGATATAGAGCCCTCTAGAAAATTAAATGCACACCAGGTAGTGCATTTCTACTAGATTATTCTTTACTGTTTTGTTGTTGGTGTTGTTTGAAACAGACGCACTCTGTTGCCCAGGCTGGAGTGCAATGGCGTGATCTCGGCTCACTGCAACCTCTCCCTCGCAGGTTCACATGATTCTTGTGCCTCAGCCTCCTGAGTAGCTGGGACAACAGGCACGTGCTACCATACCAGGCTAATTTTTTTGTATTTTTAGTAGAGACGGGGTTTTGCCATGTTGGCCAGGCTGCTCTAGAACTCATGACCTCAGGTGATCCACCCGCCTCGGCCTCCCAAAGTGCTGGGGTTACAGCCTTGAGCCACCTCGCCCAGCCTAGATTATTCTTCACATGATGTCACCGGAAGAGCTGATGGCTGGGAGCAGATGGGACCAGGCCCTGTCATTTTTGCAGCAAAGTTTCACATCTCTCTAGCTGTGCTGTCACTATGGTGAAGGGGGCAGCAAAGGCACTCATCTGTGTCTCTCTTTCAACACCATCGATCATGCTTCACCATCTGAGAACTGATGTTTTCTAGTCACCATTACACCTCAAATTTAGGAAAACACCAAGCATGTAATTTAAAGTAGCTAAGAGGCCAGGCGGGCAGATCACTTGAGGTCAGGAATTAGAGACCAGCCTGACCCACGAAGGAAAAGACCAGCTGGGCAGTTCCCAGAACTAAGCCCAAAAGAAATGCAAAGAGAATAATAAAGCTGTGGTAGAATAAGGTCCACCTTTGCCCTTCCTTATCCCACACAAAAGCAAAAGTGGCCTTGATTGAGGGCTGGCAGACTGGGTAGGGCAAGAAAAGAGAAGAGAGGGAAAGTGATGAATGGGATAAAGGCAGCCAGAGCTGTCCCACAGACAATGTGGAAAAAACACGTCGCAAACCAAAGGATCTGAGAGCAAAGGAGGACTGTGTTCCCCTGTGTGGGAAAGCTGCAAAGCCCCAGAGAGGAAATGACCACATAGGTGTCTAGGTGGATGTGGTCACAGAGGGTGACAGTTACTTCCTAAGCCTGTGCACAGCAATGGAGGCCACAGAAGAATAGCCCTGACCCCATTCACAGCAACATGGACCAGTTCACCGGACCTGACCAGGCAGCTGGATGGCTGCGTGGACACCTGGAAGGCAACACAGAGGACAAACCTCAACTTCCTGGTGTTACAGAAGCCCCGGAGCTTAGACAATACCCCAGGACAGGGAAGGATGCCACCATTCCACAACTTGAGACAGTTGGGGGTCCTGGGTAGAAGTTAAATTAGGTTATAGGCTGGGCATGGCGGCTTATGCCTGTAATCCTAGCACTTTGGGAGGCAAAGGCAGGAGGGTCCCCTGAGGTCAGGAGTTTGAGATCAACCTGGCCAACATGGTGAAACCCCATTTCTACTTAAAAATTCAAAAATTGGCCAGGCACGGTGGCTCATGCCTATAATCCCAGCACTTTCGGAGACCGAGGCGGGCGGACCACGAGGTCAAGAGACGGAGACCATCCTGACCAACATGGTGAAACCCCATCTCTACTAAACATACAAAAATTAGCTGGGCATAGTGGCGCTTGCCTGCAGTCCCAGGTACTTGGGAGGCTGAGGCAGGAGAATCGCTTGAATATGGGAAGTGGAGGTTGCAATGGGCCGAGATCGAGCCACTGCACTCTAGCCTGACGACAGAGTAAGACTCCATCTCAAAAAAAAAAAAAAAAAAGACAGAAAGGAAAAAAATACAAAATTAGCCAGGCATGGTGATCTGTGCCTGTAATCCCAGTGACCCAGGAGGCTAAAGCAGAACTGCTGGAACCCAGAAGGCAGAAGCTGCAGTGAGCCGCGATTGTACAGGTGCACTCCAACCTGGGCGACAGAGCGAGACTCCGTCTCGAATAAATAAATAAATAAGTTATAGAACAATGGAAAATGCTCTATTTCTTAACACCTCAACTGCATATCCACCACGAAGTAGAAATCGGTCTAGTTTTGAAGCAGAAGCGGCCGCAAACAAACCTCTTGAACACCCAACTGGGAAGGAAGTGGCAGTTTTATTCAGCCAGGAGCTGTGGGCTGGCTCAAGCCTCAATAACCAAGTTCCCCAACAAAGAAAATCCTGGCCCTTCTGAAGGATCACAATCTAAGAAGTGCACATGTGAGAGGGTCATGATGGATTAGGCAAGCATCGGGGACAGTACTAGGTAGGGGATCTGAGCAGTTGAGAAAGAACAATACCTTGCGGGAAAAATTCCTCCATACCATGTCCGTGAGCTATAGATAGGATTGTGGTTACCAGTAGGGAGTTTAATCTTTAAACTGTAGACCTGGCCGAGGGCACCAACTGGTCCTTCCACTGACCTCCTCTGGCTGACTTTTATTTTGTTTGTTTTTAAGACGGCGTTTCACTCTTGTTGCCCAGGCTGAAATGCAATGGCACGATCTCGGCTCACTGCAACCTCTGCCTCCCAGGTTCAAGTGATTCTCCTGCCTTAGCCTCCCTCCCAAGTAGCTGGGATTGCAGGCATGCACCACCATGCCCAGCTAACTTTCTTTATTTTTAGTAGATACGGGGTTTCTCCACGTTGGTCAGGCTGATCTCAAACTCCCGACCTCAGGTGATCTACTCGCCTTGGCCTCCCAAAGTGCTGGGATTACAGATGTGAACCACCTCACCCAGCCTTCTCTGGCTGACTTTTAACTTTTACTTCCTCCTTTTCTCCAAGCACAGGCTTGGAGAAGGGCGTCTCCTTCCTCAGTTTTGGCCAAGAATGACAGCACAATGAATTCTAAGTCATGAAACATTCCGTGCCACACACACTATGGTCAGTGTGTCTGAATAATGCATGGTATTGCACTACTTATTGGGAATGACTGGTTTATTTTATGATCTAAAATTTTAAACCCTTTAATATGCCTCCCAGGGGATCATCTGATTTGGAAAAAGAAAAACTAAACAATGAATAAGACTACAGAAAAAGTACAAACTGTTTTATTAAATTTGTTCTACTATGAACTCTGCTTTGGCCAAAGAAGGTAAAATAATAAACCAGTTTGTTTTGGGGTACAATTTTTATTAAAATTTGGTGAAAATGGAAAGATATACATTGTATGCCCTTATTTGTGTACAGAATGGGTATATATATATATATATATATATATATATATATATGTGCAGAAAATATCTGAGATGATGTCTAAGAGACAATTATTGGCTGGGCTTGGTGGCTCATGCCTGTAATCCCAGCACTTTGGGAGACCGAGGTGGGCGGATCATGAGGTCAGGAGTTTGCGACCAGCCTGACCAACATGATGAAACCCCGTCTCTATTTTAAATAAAATAAAATAAACAATTGAAAAAAAGAGACAATTATTAAGAGAAACTGCTTCCTGGTGGAGGGGGCTGGGGATACAGAGTGGGGGAGAAATCATTTTCTATTTATGCATGTATTACTTTTTTTTTTTAAGACGGGGTTTCACTATGCTGGTCAGGCTGCTCTCGAACTCCCGATCTCAGGTTATCCGCCCGCTTTGGCCTCCAAAGTGCTTGGACTACAGGCATGAGCCACCACGCCCAGCCTATGCATTTATTACTTTAATTTTAAAAACAACATCAGCGAGTAGCCACAGAAAAAGCCAAGGTCATTTGTAGGTCAAAACTATCAGGGAAGTAGGCTGAGGAAGTAAGTGAGCAAAGAGTAGGGCAGAGGAGAACTCCAGAACTGCAGGCACACAGCTCCCACAGCTTTGGCTGCAGGTCCCAGTGGTGTGTCTTAGTCCATTTTGGCTGCTACAACAAAATACCATAAACTAACCACAGAAAGGTATTGCTCATAGTTCCGGAGGCTGGGAAGTCCAAGATCAAGGCACCACCAGATCTGGTATTTGGCAAGGGCCTGTTTCTGATTCATAGATGGTGACTTTTTGCTGTGTTTGAATGAGCTCCCTCAGGCCAACTGTGTGAGAGTACTGACCACCTCCCTAGAGGCCCATCTCCCAACATCACCTTGGGGGTTGGAGCTTCAGCCTGTGAATCTGGGGAGGATACAAAGTTCCCAACCATAGTATGGTGATTTCTAGTCTTGGATCCTGGACTTCAAATCTTGTAAATCCTATAACAAAACCTTATTTTTTCACATTTTTATCAAAAACAGATTAATTAGGGCAATGCAACATAATGGCATAAAGCACTGAACTATTTGACAGGGCATCCTTTCAAAAATGAAAAGCAGTATACAATTATCTAGCTTCCCCACTAATCCTTGTTACCAACATCTACTTAATCTAATCCTAAAGATGGAGTACAATATTCTTTCTACAACACACTGAACACTCACTTCAATTTATTGTATTTTTTCTAAATGTACCTCTCTTCCTTCTGGCAGGAGGGACATTTTATCAGCAAACAAATGGGGTCTTGTGCCCATCTGACAGTCTCACACCTACCCAACTATCCCAGACCCTGAATCCAGCCAGGGACAGGCCAACTCCAGGGTTCTCTGCCAAGGGAAGTCCTGGAAAGGCTCTGTGCTCAAGACAAATCCCTAGGCCACCCCGAGGGAGGGGGATTGTTTCAGGTTAAGAGAAAAGCAAAAAGAAATTGAACCTGGCTGGGGTTGGTGGCTCACACCCGTAAGCCCAGCACTTTGGGAGGCCAAGGTGGGTGGATCACTTGAGCCCAGGAGTTCAAGACCAGCCTGTGCAACACAGTGAAACCCCATCTCTACTAAAAATACAAATATGAGCCTGGTGTGGTGGCAGACGCCTGTAATCCCAGCTACTCAAGAGGCTGAGTGGGAGAATCACTTGAACCTGGAAGGCGAAGGCTGCAGTGAGCCCGGATGGTGTCACTGCACTCCAGCCTGAGAGAGACGCTGTCTCAAAAGAAAAGAAAAAAAAAAGGAATCTGAACCTCCTACCTTCTTCAACTGGAGTGTCCAGAGTGGCTTTGGCTTTCTACAGGGCTAGGCCTGCAAACCCCCTTCACCTCTTCTCTCTGGCAGCCTCATTTACAGGCTGCCGTGGGATGAAGGATCAGCAGCCATTGGGCTTCCGTCTGAGCCCTGCAGCCGCCAAACAGGAAGCTCATCAGCTGCCTCTTCGGGTGCAGGAAGTGCCTTCGCAGCGCAGGGTTCGGATGCCACAATAGACTGCGTGCCCTGTTTCGGGGTTCACTTCTGCACGGTCTGCTCCACGCGCCAGGCCAGGTCCTGGGCCAGAGGTGGCGTGTGGGCCTCAGCACTTAGGGGCCCCTCCTTTGGGGCGCGTTTCTCTGGGGCCTTCTGGCCTCCTTTAGCCACAGAGGCCCTGTTCGGGTTTTCTCCTTATTCTCCTGGGTCGCGTCCAGGGGGTGCGCTCTGGAGGCGGAGTTGCTGCACGTGGGCTGCCCTGAGCAGAAACAGACCCTGGAAGGATGCAGGCGCCGAGAGCCGGGGTCTGCGAGACGCACGGGCCGGACCCAGGCCTGGGGCCTTGGGTGCCAACCCGCAGGATGTCCTGGGCCCTGGAGAAGGGAGGTAGCGCGAGGGCTACGCGTCCTCTCCCTGCCACTCCCCGCCGTGCGCGGAGGTCCAACGAAACCTTTACCCGAGTAGGCTCAGGGGGATCTCTGCTCCTTACCATCCAAAGAGCACTATCTGAAGTCACCGATCTTTTGGGAAGGAAGGCTGATTTGAAAATGGGATGTCTCAACCAGGCACTTCCAGCTCACCAGCTTTATGCATTAGCAATAGGAAGAATTTGATTCATTTTTTACTCTGTGTTTTTAGCTCTTTATGACGGCTACAAAGGTGCTTCTCGCTTGCCTTCTCTTGGCCACAATTCTTACAGACAGGCTGAATTTCTGTATCAAGTGGCTTATAGGCTCTGTTCTGGCAGATCTGTGTAGTTGCTAATATGATAGTGCATTTTACTTATTAATACACTTCAGGGTCTAGTAATTTGTTTTCTGTAAAAGGCCAGCTAGTAAATATTTTAGGCTTTGCAAGCCTTTGGGCTCTGTCACAACTATTCAACTCTGCTGTTGTGCTGTATAAGCAACCACAGACAATACGAAATGAATAGGCATGGCTGTGTTCCAATAAAACTTTGTTTACGAAAACAGGCAAAGGGCTGGATTTGGCCCACAGACTGTAGTTTGCTGATCTCTGATATATTTTATTGTAAACAAAATAAAAGGCACCCACAGGGAGAGCAAGAATCGAATTTCTAAGAGGACAGTGTATATTGCCAATGGCTAGATGTAGGCTTTGGAAGATTAAAGTAAGTTTTCTCAAAACTATGTCCCACCTGGGCATGGGCTCACACCTGTAATCCCAGCACTTTGGGATGCCAAGGCAGGAAGATCACTTGAGTCCAGTTGTTTGAGACCAGCCTGGGCAACATAGGAAAACCCTGTGTCTACAAAAAAACACAAAAAGTTAGATTGGCAAGGTGTCACGTGCCTGTAGTCTCAGCTACTCAGGAGGCCGAGGTGGGAGGACCACCTGAGCCTGGGAAATAGAGGTTTCCATGAACCATGATTGTGCCACTGCACTCCAGCCTGGGCAATAGAATGAGACCTTTTCTCAACAACAACAATAAATAAATAATAAGAAAACTCTCCCAGTCATTGCTATGGTTTGAATATTTGATCCCTCCAAAACTTATGTTGAAATTTAATCTCCAATAATTTGGCAGTATTAAGAGGTGGGGCCTCTAAGGGGTGATTGGGTCTTGAGGGCCCTGCCTGCATGAGTGGATTAACCCATTACTGGATTAATGGATGAATGGGTTATCATGGGAACTGGTGGCATTATAAGAAGAGGAAGACAGACCTGAACGAGCACACTCAGCCCCACACCATGTGCTGCCCTGCACCGCCTTGGGACTCTTCGGAGAGTCCTCACTAGCAAGAAGGCACTCACCAGGTGCAGCCCCTTGGCCTTGGACTTCTCAGCCTCCATAACTGTAAGAAATAGATTCCTTTTCTTCGTAAATTTCCTAGTGTGGGGGATTTTCTGTTGTCACAGAAAATAGACTAAGACGGTCATTGAAACCCTTAAATATACAGAAAGATTTCTTTTTTGAACAAGAAGAATATATTTATACAGACAATTTGGGATGTATGCATCTTGTTTCTAGGTCAGCAATAGTGGGTGGATTATTTGCATCTGATTAGTTCTAGAACGTTTTACTCTCGACTTTTCTAGTCATTCTTCTCCAGTGTTCTCAGTCTTTGTCATTTTTGTGTTTCACTTGAGTCTCACAGACTATTTGATATTTCCTCTAATTAGCATTTCTTCCACGGCTTTTCAGAGTTATATGTCATTCTGCTATTTTTACTTTTTTAAATTTATTTATTTTTTGAGAGATGAAACCTCACTGTATTAGCCAGGCTGGTCTTGAAATCCTGGGCTCAAGCTATCCTCCTGCCTTGGCCTCCCAGAATGCTGGGATTAAAGGCATGAGGCAGTGTGTCCAGCTTTATTTTGCTATGTTTGTACTTCTTACTTTTAAGTCTTTGATACAGTAATAACATCTCAGAATATATAACTCTTACAAATGCTTGTGTAAAATGTATTGATAAGAGTCAACATTTGCCCAGGCATGCTGGCTCATGCCTGTAATCCCAGCACTTGGGGAAGCCAAGATGGGCAGATCACCTGGGGTCAGGAGCTCGAGACCAGCTTGATCAATATGGTGAAACCACGTTTCTATTAAAAAATAGAAAAATTAGCCGGGCACAATGGCTACTCTAGAGTCTGAGGCACAAGAATCTTCTTCTTCTTCTTCTTCTTCTTCTTCTTCTTCTTCTTCTTCTTCTTCTTTTTTTTTTTTTTTTTGAGACAGATTCTCACTCTGTCGCCAGGCACCAGGCTGGAGTGCAGTGGCATGATCTTGGCTCACTGCAACCTCCACCTCCTGTGTTCAAGCAATTCTCCTGCTTCAGCCTCCCGTGTAGCTGAGATTACAGGCGCGTGCCATCATGCCCAGCTAATTTTTAGTAGAGATGGGGTTCCACCATGTTGGCCAGGATGGTCTTGATCTCTTAACCTCGTGATCCACCTGCCTCGGCCTCCCAAAGTGCTGGGATTACAGGTGTGAGCCACCGCTCCTGGCCACGAGAATCTTTTGAACCCAGGAGGCAGAGGTTGCAGTGAGCTGAGATCATACTATTGCACTCCAGCTTGGGCGGCAAGAGCAAGACTCCATCTCAAAAAAAAAAAAAAGAGCACTTATTAAGCATTACAAATTGTCTCAAGGGATTTACCTGCATTGACTTGTTGTTAGGAATTCTACAAGGTAGATACCTATCACTCCCTCATTTCACAAATGGAGGAACCAATACATGAAGAGGTTAGGTCACATGGCTAGGAAATCATGCTGGGCCCTGAACTCAGGCAGCCTCCCCCAGGGCCATTGCTATTAGCCACTCCGCTGTGCCATGCTATATTGCAGAAGGCAGATGCTACAATGGCCCCCAGATTCCCACCCACTGTTACACAACCTGAGTGTGAGTGGGCTTCTGAATGTAAGGAGATATTACAATTATGATTATGTTTCTTTACACAGAAAGAGGGGTTCTGCAGATATGATTAAGGTCCCTAATCAGTTGACTTTGAGTTAATTTTAAAAAATTATCTTAGGTGGATTTGACCTAATCAGTTGAGCCCTTAAAAGGCCTGAATACTTTTGGAAGTCAGAGATTTAAAGTGTGAGAGGGGGCCACATTGCAAATATATCAGAATGATCTCTAGGAGCTGGGAGTCATCCCTCATCAACAGATAGCTGACCATGGGGGCCTCAGTCCTACAATTGCAAAGATATGAGTTCTGCCAACAACTGAGAGAAACCAGGAATGGATCTTTCCCTAGTGGAGCCTCAAGATGAAGGCAGCTGGCTGACACCTTGATACCAGCCTTGTGAGCCCCTGAGCAAATGCCTTAGCTACACTGTGCCCAAACTTCAGACCTATAAGAATTAGCTGATGATCGGGTGTGGTGGCTCATGCCTATAATCCCAGCACTTTGGGAGGCCAACATGGGTGGATTATCTGAGATCAGGAGTTTGAGACCAGCCTAACCAACATAGTAAAACTCCTTCTCTACTAAAAATACAAAAATTAGCGGGCGTGGTGGTGGGTGCCTGTAATCCCAGCTACTGGGGAGGCTGAGGCAGGAGAATTGCTTGAACCCAAGAGGTGGAGGTTGCAGTGAGTGGAGATCGCGCCACTGCAACCCAGCCTGGGCAACAAAGTGAGTCAGTTTCAACAAAATGAAAATAGGCCAGGCATAGTGGTTTATGACTGTAATCCCAGCATTTTGGGAGGCTGAGGCGCGTGGATCACCTGATGTTAGGAGTCCCAGATCAACCTGACCAACGTGGTGAAACCCTGCCTAAAAATACAAAAATTAGCCGGGTGTGGTGGTGGGCACCTGTAATCCCAGCTGCTGAGGCAGGAGAATCACTTGAACCCAGGAGGCAGAGGCTGTAGTGAGCCCAAGGTTGCACCATTGCACTCCAGCCTGAGCAACAAGAGTGAAATTCCATCTCAAAAATAAATAAATGTAATTTTAAAAATAAATAAAAATTAAATAATTTTTAAAAAAAAGATATCCTGAAACATGCATACTTTTTTTTAAGAAAGTCAGTAGGAGACGGGCATAGAAAGCCGAATGGTAGTTGAAGGTCTTAGCAGGTAGTAACACCTGGAAAGTGGAGGAAACAAGAAAGAGAAGGTTCACATCTGTAATCCCAGCACTTTAGGAGGCTGAGGTGGGCAGATCACTTGAGGTTAGGAGTTCGAGACCAGCCTGGCCAACATGGTGAAATTCTGTCTCTACAACAAATATAAAAATTAGCTGGGTGTGGTGGCGGGCACCTGTAGTCCCAGTAACTCCAGAGGCTGAAGCAGGAGACTTGCTTAAACCTGGGAGCCAAGATCATGCCACTGCACTCCAGCATCGGTGACAGAGTCTCATTAAAATAAAAAATAAAAAAAAGAAGGCGAAGGGGATAACTAAGATGCAGAGTTATTACTTCCAGGATCAACAGTTGCAAAACAACATGAATGGGTTTTATGGGTTCACTGCATGCTTGAAATTATCCTGGATGGGCCTGATCTAATCAGATGAGACCTTAAAAGGGACTAGATATGCCCAGCTGAACTTGGAGAAATTTACACACACCTTTCTACACAGAGACATCACTGATTCTGATTTCACAGCTGAGCACTTGTTGAGGGTCCAGAAAATCACTCCCTCAGCACATAACTGGGTTCTTCTCTGTGTCTGTTTGTTATCACTTGATCCCATGGAACTGTCCCTGTCACCTCCCTGCTTTTGTTCCTTTACTCTGTTTTTATCCATCAAACATACAGTAGATTTTTATCAATTAATTATAAGTAAGTGAAACATTAAATGCCCAGAAACATAAATGCCTCAGGGAAATGTCTTTGTGTAAAGTCAGACAGGAGTTCCGTGCCCTGAATGTCTTATCCCGTTACATTCCGGACATTTTTTATTTTTATTTTTTTGAGACAGGGTCTCAATCTGTCATCCAGGCTGGAGAACCATGGTGCTACCTTGGCTCATTGCAACCTTTGCCTCCCAGGTTCAAGCGATTCTCCTGCCTCAGCCTCCCCAGTAACTGGGATTACAGGTGCGTGCCACCATGCCCGGCTCGGGGGTCTCACTATGTTGTCCAGGCTGGTGTTTTCTTTTTTTTTTTTTTTGAGACGGAGTTTCGCTCTTGTTACCCAGGCTGGAGTGCAATGGCGCGATCTTGGCTCACCACAACCTCCGCCTCCTGGGTTCAGGCAATTCTCCTGCCTCAGCCTCCTGAGTAGCTGGGATTACAGGCACGTGCCACCGTGCCCAGCTAATTTTTGTATTTTTAGTAGAGACGGGGTTTCACCATGTTGACCGGGATGGTCTCGATCTCTTGACCTCATGATCCACCCGCCTCGGCCTCCCAAAGTGCTGGGATTACAGGCGTGAGCCACTGCGCCTGCCCCAGGCTGGCCTTAAACAGCCTAGCTCCTCTACTTTGGCCAATCAAATCAGCTTTCACAGGCTTATAATGCACCATGGATCTCAGGTTCACTCTACCAGCATCCCTGAAATTCACAATCGTGTAAGCAAGTCACCAAAGTCAAAAACAGTTAAAGAGAAAGAAAAAGGATCTGACTGCATAAAATTTTTGAACATGGAAAAAAAAAAAAAAAAAAGGCCAGCAGTAAACTGAGAAAGAATTGGATATATAAAACAAAGTGTTAATATATTTAATTATATATAAACACTCATAAATCTATATGAAAAGACAAACAACCAAATAGAAAAGTGAGCAAAAGACATGGATAAGCAATAAAAAATAGCTAATGACTTGATAAACTTTTTTTTTTTAAGAGAGGGTCTCTCTTTGTCACCCAGCCTAGGGTACAGCAGCATGATCAACCTGCCTCAACCTCCTGGGCTCGAGAGATCTTCCCACCTCAACATCATGAGTAGCTAGGATTACAAACACTTGCCATCATGTCTGGCTAATTTTGTCTTACTTTTTGTAGTGACAGAGTCTCACTATGTTGTCCAGGCTGGTCTCAAACTCCTGGGCTCAAGAGATCTGCCTGCCTCATCCTCCCAAAGTGCTGGGATTACAGATGTGAGCTACCATGCCTGACGTGTTTTCTCATTTTTAAAAAATAGTGGGATTATGTTTCATTGTTTGGATAACCCATTATTTATTTAACAAATCCCTATTGCATCTGTGTCTATTTTACTAGTATAATTAGTGCTGCTGTATACATTATCTTACTTAAATAGTTGTGCACATAATGGTTATTTTCTGAGAATACATTTCTAATTATGGCTGTAAGAGTTGGGATTTTTTTTTTTTTTTTTTTTTTTTTGAGACAGAGTCTCACTCTGTCACCCAGGCTACAGTGCAGTGGCTCAATCTCAGCTCACTGCAACCTCCACCTCTGGGGCTCAAGCAATTTTCCTACCTCAGCCTCCCAAAGTACAAGGATTACAGGCATGAGCCACCATGCCCAACAGGATATGATGTATTTTATTTTATTTTATTTTATTTATTTATTCTGTCGCCCAGACTGGAGTTCAGTGGCATGATCTCAGCTGACTGCAACCTCTGCCCCCCAGGTTTAAGCAATTCTCCTGCCTCAGCCTCCTGAGTAGCTGGAACTACAGGCATGTGCCAGTATGCCTGACTAATTTTGGTATTTTTAGTAGAGATTGGATTTCCTAGGAGTATGTTTTAACTTAAAAAAAAAAAAAAATAGGTGTCAGCCAGACATGGTGGCTCACGCCTGTAATCCCAGCACTTTGGGAGGCTCAGGTGGGCAGATCACATGAGCCCAGGATTTTGGGATCAGCCTGGGCAGCTTGGTGAGACCCCGTCTCTACAAAAATACAAAAATTAACTGGGCTTGGTGGTGCATACCTGTGTTTTCAGTTACTTGGGAGGTTGACATGGGAGGATCACTTGATCTCGGGAGGTGGAGGTTGCAGTGAGTTGTTATCTGCACTCCAGGCTGGCTGACAGAGCAATACCCTGTCTGAAAAAAAAAAAAAAAAAAAGAAGGAACACATTATGTTCTGATACAGGGAGAGCTCCAAAATAAATTGTTAAGTGCAGAACAAGACATATGGTATTTACCTATCATGCAAAAAAAGAAAATTAGATTACATGTGATTATATTTTCTGGTATATCCATAAAGAAACTCAGAAGGAATGCAGTGTATTGGAAGTGGGGTGGAGCAGGGAGCTGGAGTGAGAAAGTGATGCCTCACTATGTACCTTTTCAAATATTTCACATTCTGAAGAATGCAAATGTGTTAATTATTCAAAATAATAGAAGTACATTTATTAATACCAAAAAATGTATTATATATTAAGTAAAAAATCAGGTTATAAAGTACAAATGCAAGAGTGTGACAATGTAATTATTTTTGTTTTTAAAAAATCTATCTGTGGCCGGGCGCAGTGGCTCACACCTGTAATCCCAGCACTTTGGGAGGCCAAGGCGGGCGGATCATGAGGTCAAGAGATCAAGACCATTCTGGCCAACATGGTGAAACCCCGTCTCTATTAAAAAAAAAAAAATCTATCTGTATTTTCCAATTTTTCTATAATGAACAAATATCACTTATATGAAACACTAACTTACTGCCTGTCCTAGCTACTTAGGAGCTGAGGTGGGATGATCACTTGAGCCCAGGAGTCTGAGACTGCAGTGAGCCGTGATTGTGTCACTGCACTCCAGCCTGGGCAACAGAGTGAGACCCTGTCTCAAAAAATAAAATATAATAAATAATAAAATAATAATGTCTGGCCAGGCGTAGTGGCTCATGCCTGTAATCCAAGCACTTTGGAGGCCAAGGCGGGCAGATGACCTGAGGTCAGGGGTTCAAGACCAGCCTGACCAACATGGTGAAACCCCATCTTTAAAAATAAATAAATAAATAAATAAAAATAAAATAATAATGTTTAAAATACGTGTGTGTGTGTGTGTGTGTGTGTGTGTGTGTAGCTAAATATAGATTAGTATATTAGGTTGGTACAAAAGTAATTATGGTTTTTGCCCATTACTTTTGTCCCCTGGAATTCATGTGTTGAAATGTAATGGCCAATGTGATGGGGACTTAGGAGGTGACTAAGTCATGAGGACAAAGACCTCATGGGTAGATTAGGGTTCCTGTAAAAGGGTGAAGGCAGGGGTTCACTCTCTTCTTCCCTGAAACCATGTAAGGACACAGTATTAGTGCCCTTTTCTTTGCCCTCTCATCTCTTCTACCACGTGAAGGAGGATGAAGCAAGAAGGCCCTCACCAGACACCACATGCCAGTGTCTTGGACTTCCCAGCCTCCAGAAGTGTAAGAAATAAACTTCTGTTCTTTATACCTTACCTGGTCTGTGATGTTTGTTATAGCTGCCCAAACGGATTCAGACACTGACTTTCCTTCTCCTTGCAGGAGGTCTCACAATCAGGCCAAAAGATACCTTGAGAATGAACTCTTGTGTAAAGGAAGCAGGATGAGAGTGATGGTGGATCCAGAGGGGGACCCATCGGGGCATGAGCGGAGGTCGTCAGCATGAGCGACTTCCCCAGAACTACTTTTTCTGTTGCAGAGGCCGACAATTCTATGGAAGCACAAGATGTGCCTACAAAACAATGCAACACAAACGCACTTCAACAAATAAGAACTGAAACATACCAATGACTAATTTTCTTCTCTAACATAACCACAGCAGTCATTTTAGGACAATCACTTAATGTTAACAACGTTCTTGTATGAAACAATCTGAAAATGCCAATTTTAAATTCCTTGAGAGCTTATCACTTTATTTAAATTTTATTTTAAATATCTTTAGTAGTGGTAAGTCTTTCTCTTTTTTTTTTTTTTTTTGAGTTGGAGTCTCACTCTGTCACTGAGGATAGAGTGCAGTGGCACAATCATGGTTCACTGAAGCCTCAACCTTCTAGGCTCAAGCGATCCTAGCCTCCCAAGTAGTTACGACTATAGGCGTATGCCAACACCGCACCTGACTAATTTTTTTTTTTTTTTTTGAGGCAGAGTCTCGCTCTGTTGCCAAAGCCTGAGTGCAGTGATGTGATCTGGGCTCACTGCAAACTCCACATCCCAGGACGAGCTATTTTCATGCCTCAGCCTCCCAAGTAGCTGGGACTACAAGTGCGCACAACCAAGCCTAACTAACTTTTGTGTTTTTAATAGAGACAGAGTTTCACCTTGTGGGCCAGGCTGGTCTTGAACTCCTGACCTCAAGTGATCCACCTGCCTTCGCCTCTCCAAGTGCTAGAATTACAGTTGTGAGCCACCGTACCCAGTCAAAAAAATTTTTTTTGAGACAGACTCTCATTCTGTTGCCCAGGCTGGAGTGCAATGGCACGATCTCAGCTCACTTCAGCCTTGACCTCCTGGGCTCAAGTGATCCTCCCACCTCAGCCTCCTGAGGAGCTGGGACTACAGGTACACACCACCACATCTGGCAAAAATCTTTGTGTGTATTTTTTTGTAGAGATGGAATTTCCCCATATTGCCCAGGCTGGTCTCAAATTCCTGGTCTCAAGCAATCCATCTGCCTTGGCCTTCCAAAGTGCTGGGATTACAGTCATGAGCCACCATGCCCAGGCCTGGCTAATTTTTTTTTTTTTTTGTAGAGATGGGATCTCACTGTGTTGCCCAGGCTAATCTTGAACTCCTGGACACAGCCATCTTCCCAACATGGCTTCCCAAGGTGCCGAGATGACAGGCATTAGCCATCGCATCCAACTGATAAATCTTTATCCTTGGCTAAATTAATTTTCTTTCTTTTTTTAGAGATGGGGTCTTGCTGTGTTGCCCAGGCTGGTCTTGAACTCCTAGCCTCAACAGATCCCACTAACTTGGCCTCCCAAAGTGCTAGGATTATAGAAATGAGCCACCATGCCCAGCCAGGAGTTAATTTTTTGAAAACAACAAAATGTATTCCAGGACACGATTGGGGTATACAGAGGTGTACCAGTTATCTACTGTGGCTCCCCAAACAACAACCACACCTAGTGCATGATTCTGTGGGTTGGCAATTCCGGCTGGGCTGAGCTGAGTGGTTCTTCCGGTCTTGTCCAGGCTCACCCATAAATCTGCAGCTAATAATAATGGCAATTAGTCTGAGCGCAGGCATCACTGACACTGACTCAACTTTTGATTGAGATGACACGGGTGACAAGACCATATGTCTCTCATGATTTAGTAGGCTAGCCTGGCGTTTTTCACCTGGCAGCTCAGCAGGTTCCAAATAAGAAAGTAGGCCAGATGTGGTAGCTCATGCCTGTAATCCCAACACTTTGGGAGGCCAAGGCAGGCAGATCACATAAGGTCAGGAGTTCGAGACCAGCCTGACCAACATGGAGAAACCCTGTCTCTGCTAAAATTAGCCAGGCATGGTGGCACATGCCTGTAAGCCCAGCTACTCTGGAGGCTAAGGGAGGAGAATCGCTTGAACCCGGGAGGTGGAGGTTGTGGTGAGCCAAGGTTTCGCCACTGCACTCCAGCCTGGGCAACAAGAGCAAAACTCCATCTCAAAAAATAAAAAATAATAATAATAAAATAGAACCCACATTTTGATGGGAAGAACTGCAAAGTCACACTGCAAAGGGGGATGAAGATAGGATGTGACAGAGAATTGTGGTTATGTCTACAATCTGAAATAAATATAATTGAGCCAATCAAACTATTTTGGATTTTTTAAAAATGTGAGTCCAAAGTCTGGTTTTCACAGAAAACTGCCTCTTGAGGACATGTCGAAACAGTACACAAATGTCTTTTTAAGTAAAAACAGCATCAGCACCACTGAAACTAATGTACTTTCCTACCCCTACCCCAAAACCCACCACCACCCAGATGACCAGTCTGGGAGCCAGGGTCTGTGTTCTGGTGTGCTTGCTTTAAAACATTATGTTTTCAGCACCATAAGACAGGGCAAAAAAAAATTTTTTTTTTTTGAGACAGAGTCTCACTCTGTTGCCCAGGCTGGAATGCAGTGGCATGATCTCAGCTCACTGCAACCTCCACCTCCCAGGGTCAAGCAATTCTCTGCCTCAGCCTCCTGAGTAGCTGGGATTACAAGCACCCGCCACCATGTCTGGCTAATTTTTGTATTTTTAGTAGAGATGGGGTTTCACCATCTTGGCCAGGCTGGTCTTGAACTCCTGATCTCATGATCCACCTGCCTCAGCCTCCCAAAGGACAAAAATTCTTAATGAAAATTTAAAAAACATTAAAAAAAAATTTTCTGAGACAGAGTCTCACTCTATCACCCAGTTGGAGTGCAGTGGCATTATCTTGGCTCATTGCAACCTCTGCTTCCAGGGTTCAAGCCATTCTTCTGCCTCACCCTGCTGAGTGAATGGGACTACAGGCTCACGCCACCATGCCCAGGAGCTAATTTTTTTTTAAATTTTTAGTAGAGATGGGGTTTTGCCATGTTGCTGGTCTTGAACTCATGTCCTCAAGTGATCTGCCTGCCTCAGCCTCCTGAAGTGCTGGGATTACAGGCGTGAGTCACCAAGCCTGGCCTACTTTGATTATTTTGTATACAAAGGTTTCTGTTCTTGATTCAGACAAGATCTGACTCTGTCACCCAGGCTAGACCTCCTGGGCTCAAATGATCCTCCTTCTTCAGCCTCACAAGTAGCTGGCACTATAGGTGTGTGCCATCACACCTGCTAATTTTTCTGATTTTTAGTACATATGAGGTCTCACTATGTTGCCACCTTGGCCATGAACTCCTGAGCTCAAGCTCAGCCTACCAAAATGTTAGGATTACAGGCATGAGCCACTGTGTCCAGGCCATAGTTTGAGATATATATATATATATATATATATATATATATATATATTTTTTTTTTTTTTTTTTTGAGACAGAATCTTGCTCTGTCATCTAGGCTGGAGTGCAGTACAATGATCATAGCTCACTGCAGTCTTGATTTCCTGGACTCAAGCAGTCCTCTCACCTCAGCCTCCCAAATAGATAGGATTACAGGTTTGAGCCACCACACTTTAACTGATACATTCTAATAGATGGGCTTTCATTTTGACAAACATTGCTAAATCTTTTCTTTTCTTTCTTTCTTTTCTTTTTTTTTTTTTTTTTTTTTGAGACTGTGTTTCTCTCTTGTTGCCCAGGCTAGAGTACAATGGTGTGATCTCAGCTCACCACAAACTCCACCTCCCGGGTTCAAGTGATTCTCCAGTCTCAGCATCCCAAGTAGCTGGGATTACAGGCATGTGCCCTCACATCCAGCTAATTTTGTATTTTTAATAGAGACGAGGTTTCTCGAACTCCTGACCTCAGGTGATCTGCCTGCCTTGACCTCCAAAAGTGCTAGAAATACAGGCATGGGCCACCATGTCCAGTCCTTTTTATTTATTTATTTATTTTTTGACATGAAGTCTTGCTCTGTCGCCCAGGCTAGAGTGCAGTGGCGCAATCTCAGCTCACTGCAACCTCCGCTTCCTGGGTTCAAGTGATTCTTGTGCCTCAGTCTCCCAAGCAGCTGGGATTACAGGCACTTGCCACTACGCCCGGCTAAGCTTTTAGTAGAGACAGGGTTTCACCTTGTTAGCTAGGCTGGTTTTGAACTCCTGACCTCAAGTGATACACCTGCCTCGGCCTCCTAAAGTGCTAGGATTACATGCTAAGCCTATTTTTAAATAATCTCTTGAATGTCTCTGGGCTGGCTATATTGCCACAATAATTCAACTTCAGCCTTGCAAACAACATCCAGAATCACCAGACTCATGTGGGTCACATTCTGGAGCTTCCGGAATCCAGAGGATATTTCATGCAAACAATGGGCATCAAACCCAGCTAGTGAGCTTTTAAAAGCCTTTCGAAATATTTTAATAGTGGAGCTGCACATGGCAAAACACATGCAATGGCCTGAATGTCTGTGTCCCACCCAAAGTCATATGTTGAAACCTAATCACCAATGCAATAGTATTAGGAGGTGGGGCCTTTGGGAGGTGATGAGGTCATGAAGGCTTTGCTTTCATTAATGGGATTCATGCCCTTTTATAAAAGAGGTTTGAGAAACTGTTCCTTCCATTTTGTGAGAACACATAAAGGCACCATGTAGGAGAAACCAGCCCTTAACAGACACCAAATCTGCCAGCACCTTGACCTTGGAATTCTCAGCCTCCAGGGCTGAGAGTACATTTCTATTGTTTGTAAATTACCCAGCATGGTGGTTCACACCTGGAATCCAAGCACTTTGGGAAGCCGAGATGGGTGGATCACCTGAGGTCAGGAGTTCGAGACTAGCCTGGCCAATGTGGCGAAACCCCATCTCTACTAAAAACATACACAGGCATGGTAGTGCACACCTGTAATCCCAGCTACTCAGGAGGCTGAGGCAAGAGAATTGCTTGAACCTGGGAGGTGGAGGTTGCAGTGAGCTGAGATCTGGCCATTGCGCTCTAGCCTGGGTTACAGAGCAAGACTCCATCTAAAAAAAAATAAAGATCAAAAATAAATTACCTCGTCTAAAGCAGCTTGTTATAGCAGTCCAAACAGACTAAAACAATATACATATAATATAAAGAATATAATGCTTTTAACAGACAAAATTATATTTGTGTGTACAAGCATTCTTGTGTACACTGAAAAAGGTCAGAAGAATACACACCAAACTGTTAAAGGTAGTCGTCTCAGGAATTAGTTACAGTTTGATAAGAAGCTGGAGGCAGAGGGCCGGGCGCGGTGGCTCAAGCCTGTAATCCCAGCACTTTGGGAGGCTGAGACGGGTGGATCACGAGGTCAAGAGATCGAGACCATCCCGGTCAACATAGTGAAACCCCGTCTCTACTAAAAAATACAAAAAATTAGCTGGGCATGGTGGCACGTGCCTGCAATCCCAGCTACTCAGGAGGCTGAGGCAGGAGAATTGCCTGAACCCAGGAGGCGGAGGTTGCGGTGAGCCGAGATCGTGCCATTGCACTCCAGCCTGGGTAACGAGAGCGAAACTCCGTCTCAAAAAAAAAAAAAAAAAAAAGAAGCTGGAGGCAGAGGCCAGGGAGTGAGGAAAGGAAACTTCCGCTCTTAGGACTATTTATTTATTTAGAGACAAAGTCTCATTGTGTCATTCAGATTGAAGTATAGTTGTGCAGTCTCAGCTCACAATATCCTTAACTTCCCAGGCTCAGGTGATTCTCTCACCTCATCCTCCCAAGTAGCTGGGACTACAGGCATGTGCCACCATGCCCAGGTAATTTTTTGTATTTCTTATAGAGACAATGTCCATCATGTTGCCCAGGCTAGTCTTGAACTCCTGGGCTCAAGTGATCCTCCTGCTTCAGCCTCCCAAAGTGCTGGGATTACAGGTGTGAGCCATTGCTCCCAGCCAGGGCTCTAAAAATTTTGTACTGTTTGAATTATTTACAACAACATTATAATTTATATTTGTGTATTATTTTTTTAAAGGCAAAAAATATAAATAATGTTCATTGATTATAATCCTTTGACTCAAAACAGTCTTCTAAGGTCTACTTTAATTTCCTCTTCTTGAAATACATCCATTTCTTCCACATAGGTGGTGAATTGAAGCCAGGGTCATGCAGATTTGTGATTATATATATATATATATATATATATGATTCTTTTTTTTTGAGACAGAGTTTTACTCTTGTTGCCCAGGCTGATCTTGGCTCACTGCAACCTCTGACTCCCAGGTTCAAGTGATTCTCCTGCCTCAGCATCCTGAGTAGCTGGAATTATAGGCATGTACCACCACACCCAGCTAATTTTATATTTTCAGTAGAAACAGGGTTCTCCATGTTGGTCAAGCCGGTCCCAACTTCAGGTGATCTGCCCATCTCGGCCTCCCAAAGTGCTGGGATTACAGGTGTGAATCACCGCACCAGGCCAGATTTGTGAAATTTTTATCTTGCTTGTTTAGTTTTGTAAGAAAGAGTCTGACTTCACTTTTTGTGTTTGACTGATACTATCTTTTAAGGTTTTCCCTTCCCACCACACATCTGGGCAAGCTAAGAAAGCAGGTGCTCCCTCTCCTGGTTCAAACAACACAGGGAGACAACTTGGCCCCATAACTATTAGAAAAACCCCAAGCCACCCTCCTGTCTCTGATCTCTCAAGTCATTTTAAGACCAATTTGGGAAGCCCACCCTGCTCTCTCCGGAAACACTCACTATGTGTGCAATAAAATGTTCATACTCTCTTCGGGGTGTGTGTGTGTGTGTGTGTGTGAGTGTGTGTGTGTGACGTCATTAGTCATGATATCCAAAACAAATTAAGGGTAGGGTTCCATTGTGTTTTTTGAAATTGCCACAACATATTTTAAGGCCAATTTTCCTATACATCTAAAAGGAAAAACAAACTCATGTTTCTTCTCTATTCCACTGCCATTCTCAACAATTCCAGAATTTCATTTCCAAAACCATCTGTCTGTTGGTTTTCCCATCCCAACCAGTTTCCCAACTCTCTGGGCACGGGTGACCAAGGATACAATTATGTCACTAACTACCTGCAGTTAGCAGACCCCATTGGGTAAGAGCTCATTCCCACAAGACTGCCCTCACCTCCAACATCAATTTCCAGTTACTCACACTTCTGTCCAATTTGGCTACAAGTCAGATTCCCAAGACCCCCTCCTCGGGTTTTATCATTTGCTATGATGATGTGATCATAGCTCACTGCAGCCTCCAACTCCTAGACTCAAGCGATCAGGACTACAGGTGCCCGCCACCATGCCCAGCTAATTTTTTTGTAGACATGGCATCTCGCCTTGTAGCCCCGGCTGGTCCAAACTCTTAGCCTCAAGTGATCCACCCACCTCTGCCTCCAAAAGTGCTGCGATTACAGGTGTGAGCCAGTGAGCCCAGCTGACACACTTACGTAATGTTTACTGGTTTATTATAAAGGATATGATAAAGAACACAGAGGACCAGCCAGGTGAACAGGTACAGGGGACGAGGTCCAGAAGGGTACAGGAGCTTCTGTCCCTGTGGAGTTGCTGCGTACCACCTTCCCAGAACTTGGATGTGTTCACTGATAAGGAACTCTCTGAACCTTGTGTAACCCTTTAAGACTGGCTGCTGTCCATATATAAAAACAGCATGTTTTTACTTTTTTTTTTTTTTTTTTTTTTTTTGAGACGGAGTTTCGCTCTTGTTACCCAGGCTGGAGTGCAATGGCGCGATCTCGGCTCACCGCAACCTCCGCCTCCTGGGTTCAAGCAATTCTCCTGCCTCAGCCTCCTGAGTAGCTGGGATTACAGGCACGCACCACCATGCCCAGCTAATTTTTAGTATTTTTAGTAGAGACGGGGTTTCACCATGTTGACCGGGATGGTCTCGATCTCTCGACCTCGTGATCCACCCGCCTCGGCCTCCCAAAGTGCTGGGATTACAGGCTTGAGCCACCGCGCCCGGCCATGTTTTTACTTTTATAGTGTATTTTGGATTCACTCATGCCTTGTGTGTCAGTAGTTGTTGCTTTATTTTGAGTGGTATTCTATACTATCGTTGTGCTATAGTCAGTTTAACCATTCATCTATTAAAGTCCTTTGGAGAATATATAGAGGCTTCATCGCATAGGCATGATTGATTAAATCATTGGCCATTGGTGACCAACTAAACTTTCATCCCCTCCCCTCTCCGGAGATGAATATGCTGTAAGTTCCCACACTCTAATCACATAGTTGCTTCCCTCAACACTAGCCCCAATCTTGAGGCTCTCCAGGAACCTCAGGCCACCAGTCATCTCATTAGCATACAAAAGCCCTTCTCACATTAGAGATTCCAAGGGTTTTAGGAGTAGTGTATCAGGAAAGGTGGGCAGAGACCAAATATTTATTTCTTATTATGTTGCACATCAATTGAAGGTCTTTAAAAAAAAAAAAAAAAAAAAAAGATGTACAGACAGGGCACAGTGGCTCATGCCTGTAATCCCAGCACTTTGGAACAGGTGGGTGGATCACCTGAGGTCAGGAGTTCAAGACCAGCCTGGCCAATACAGTAAAACCAAGTCTCTACCAAAAAAATATAAAATTAGCTGGGCATGGTGACAGGCACCTGTGATCCCAGGTACTCAGGAGGCTGAGGCAGGAGAATCACTTGAACCTGAGGGCAGAGGTTGCAGTGAGCCAAGATTGTGCCATTGCAAGTCTCAAAAAAAAAAAAAAAAAAAGACATAGAGTATAATTGACTCCTTTGGTTTACAGTTCTATACATTCCAAAGCAGGCATAGATTCATGTCAGCACAACAGCAATCAACTTGTGGAAAAGTCCATTGACCCCAAATTCCCTCAGGCTGCCCCTTTGTAGCCAAACCTTCCCCGCCAACTAACCACTGTCAGCAGGTTGTTTTTTATTATTGAGCAGTATTCTGCATTGTTGTGCCACAGTTAGCTTATTCACTCATCTTTTAAAGGATATATGGATTATTTCCAGTTTTTTTGAGCAGTTATGCGGGAAACACTTGTATTTGCTGTTTAAACAATAAACTTTTTTAAAAAAAATTTTTATTTTTATTTTTTTTAAAGATGGGGTTTCACCATGATGGCCAGGCTGGTCTTGAACTCCTGATCTCAGGTGATCCAACCCACCTCAGGTTCCCAAAGTGCTAGGATTACAGGCATGAGCCACCATGACTGGCTAAACTTTTTTTTTTTTTTTTAAGAGATCGGAGTCTCACTGTGTTGCCCAGGCTGGTCTCAAACTCCTAGCCTTGAACAATCCTCTTGCCTTGACCTCCCAAAGTGCTTTGGGATTACAGGTGTGAGCCACAGCAGCCAGCCATAAGCTATCAACTTCTGTAAGCACTCGTGTTACCAGTTGAAGGTGTCCAGGTTCTTGGCGTTTTGAAGAAAGAATTGGACAAAACACACAAAGCAAGGAATGAATGAAGCAACAAAAGCAGAGATTTATTGAAAATGAAAGCACACTCCACAGGGTAGGAGCAGCCTGAGCAATGGCCAGGTTACAGAATTTTAAATACCCTTTAGAGGTTTCCATTGGTTACTATGTAAATGAAGAAGACGAAGTAACATTACAAAGTCATTTACTCTGTGCCCACCTTACATAAATGAAGAGGATATTTCCTATCATCGCTAAAGTGTTTCCATTTGATCTAGTTCTATTCTCCACTTTCAGGCCCTATCCTCCTGCCTTCCTTCTATACAGGTTTTTATGGTCAATATGAGCTTTTATTTCTGTAGGGCGGAAATAAAGTTGAAGTTGCTGGGTCATATGGATTAAGTATGTGTTTAATGTGATAAAAACTATCAAGCCATTCTCCAAAGGGTTCATGCCACTTTTCACCTTCACCAGCAATGTATGATAGTTCTAGTTGGACAGTATCTTTGCCGGAACTTGGCGTTGTCGCTCCTTTTATTTAACTTTATTGCGTTTTTGAGACTGGGTCTCACTCTGTCACCCAGGCTGAAGTGCAGTGGCATGACCACAGCTCACTGCAGCCTCAAACTCCTAGGTTCAGGTGATTCTCCCACCTCAGCCTCCCAAGCAGCTGAGACTACAGGTACATACCACACCACCACACCTGGCTAGTTTTTGTATTTTTAGTAGGAACAGAGTCTGGCTATGATGCCCAGGCTAGTCTCAAACTCCTGGGCCCAATTAATCCTCCTGCCTCAGCCTCCCAAAGTGCTAGGATTATAGGCCTAAGCCACTGTGCCTGGCCAAGGTGTTACACTCTTTTACCTTTTTTGTTTGGGGGGATTTCTTGGGAGACAGTTTTGGTTTTGGTGTGTACCAGTATCACATTGTGGTTTTAACTTGTATTTTTCTATTTTTTTCTTCTTTTCTTTCTTCTTCTTCTTTTGTGTGTGTGTGTGTGTTTGTGTGTGTGTGTGTGTGTGTGTGTGTGTGTGTGTGTGTGTTGAGACAGGCTATCACTCTGTTGCCCAGGCTAGAGGGCAGTGGTGTGATCAAGGCCTACTGCAGCCTTGACTTCAGCCTCAGGTGATCCTCCCACCTCAGTCTCTCAAGTCATTGAGATTACAGGTATATGCCACCACGTTTGTATTTTTTTTTTTTTTTTTTTTTTTGGTACCGACAGGGTTTCGCCATTTTGCCCAGGTTAGTCTCCAACTCCTGGGCTCAAGTGATCCACTTGCCTCGGCCTTCCAAAGTACTGGTGATGCCAGTGGTTGCTGCCATCACGCTGGCTGCAGCAGGGAGGCATAGCTGAGCTGCACACTCCATGGAGCCAGTGGGAACCCCATCCCTTCTAAGGTGGGGTGGGAGCTACTTGGGTGCACTGCAGCTGCCCAAAAGGAGGCTGCAGACCCAGGCCTCCTGCTCTATCGAGAAGGCAGGAGTCCCACACTCCCGGGTGGCGCTACAGCCACCCAAACTGTGGCTGTGGATCCGAGCCTCCCTGTGCTCTTAGGGGGCCAGGAGCAGGCAGGCTCTGCCCTCCTCTGCGCAGCTGCAACTGCCTGACCCTCAGCGGCAGACTGTGCCTCTCACTCCACTAAGCGAGCAAGAGCCAGAAAAAGCAGGAATCCTCCCCCTACTTCTGAGTTGGTGGTAGGAGCTCCCAAGGTGCAGCTGCAGCCACCCTCCCAGGTGCAGGACCCAGGAATCTCTGCAGCCTGCACCCTCAGGCTGGGAAGGCCTCCCACCACTTCTCTGCAGGTTCAGGCATGTCTGCCTCCACTGCCTGGCCCCTTTCCTTTGCGGCACCTGCTCCAATCTGGGAGTGGGGATGGGGTGGAGGCCTGAATGGCAGCGGGAGGCCTGGGCAGAAGGGGGCAGGTCCCCAAGGCCCCATCTTCAGACCAGGGGGGACCTGAAGGTTGAGGGCCGGGCTGTCAGTTCAGCGGACCAGAGTGGGGACTCATGGTGCTTCCTCTGGGCCCGCCGATTGCCACCCATGGACCAGTCCACATGGACTACCTCCCCTCTGAGGTCCATAAAAGCCCTGGGCTCAGCCAGAGCAGAGCAGGGCAGAGGAGGGTCAGAAGAGGAAGAAGACGTAGAGGAGTATTCTGTCTGCTGAGAGCTGTAACACTGACCTGCTGGCAGAGAGGAGCCACTCTCTCCAGGGCTGCTGAAGAGAAGAACTATCCTCTCCGCTGAAAGCTGCAGAAATGACCTGTCAGCAGAGAGAACCTACTTTCTCCAGGGCTCCCTCTCTGCTGAGAGCTGCACTGAGACAACCAGTTGTAGAGAGGAGGTACTTTCTCCAGGGCTCCCTCTCTGCCAAGAACTGAACACTCGACAGAGGACCTACCTACAGAGAGGAGCTATCTACACTGCGGGTCTCCTTTGAGCTGTTATAACACTTAATAAAGCTCATCTTCTCATTTATCCTTCGCTTGTCTGTGTACCTCATTCTTTCTGGAACCCTGACCCCAAAGGCCAGCATCAACTCCAAACATCCTGAAACACTGGATATGAGGCATGAGCCACACACCCAGTCTTGTCTCTCTAATGACGAATGATGCGAGCATCTTTTTATGCACTTATTTGGACATCTGTATAGTCTCTGTGGTTAAGGGTCTGTTCAAATTTCTTACCCATTTTTAATAGGGTTATTTGTGTTCTTATTTGTCAGAGTTCTTTATATATTTGGTGACAAGTTCTCCAGAGATTTTGCCTTTTGAAATGAGAAGAAATCTCATGCCAAGAGCTTTGTGAAAGGGATGGTAGTTCCAAATAAATCTGCATTTTTTCTGATGAGGCTTAAAAAAATTATGACTCCAAAATCATAGATCAGAAGAACCTGCATTAGAAAGCAATAACATCTGGACTGTAAGCTTTCAGCATTACCCTATACCAGGCGTCCCCAAACTACGGGCCCGCAGGCCACATGCGGCCCCGAGGCCATTTATCCGGCCCCCCGCCGCACTTCAGGAAGGGGTACCTCTTTCACTGATGGTCAGTGAGAGGAGCACAGTATGTGGCGGCCCTCCAACGGCCTGAGGGACAGTGAACTGGCCCCTGTGTAAAAAGTTTGGGGATGCCTGCCCTATACAGTATAGATTATCATATGAAGATTATAGTATAATCTACCAGTATACAGTATCTACTCTATACAGCAGATTACAGTATATATACTGAGCATAGTAAGATCCATTATGACTTTTTTTTACTATGACTTAAATGATCAAATTTGCATTATATTTTGACATATGATTGAAGACTTTCAAATAAAAGATGACTTTTTTTTTTTTTTTGAGACAGAGTCTTGCTCTGCCACCCAGGCTGGAGTGCAGTGGAGTCTTGCTCTGTCACCCAGGCTGGAGTGCAGTGGTGTGATCTCAGCTCACTGCAACCTCTACTTCCTGGGTTCAAGCAATTTGCTGCCTCAGCCTTCTGAGTAGCTGGGAGTATAGGCACCTGCCACT
This sequence comes from Saimiri boliviensis, assembly GCF_048565385.1. NCBI lineage: Eukaryota > Metazoa > Chordata > Mammalia > Primates > Cebidae > Saimiri > Saimiri boliviensis. The sequence goes on from NC_133449.1 coordinate 125,285,043, forward strand.
ATACCCAGCTAATTTTTGTATTTTTAGTAGAAATGGATTTTCACCATCGTGGCCAGCTGAAAAGATCATTTTTTTTTTTAATTTTTTTTTTTTTTTGAGACGGAGTTTCGCTGTTGTTACCCAGACTGGAGTGCAATGGCACAATCTCGGCTCACCACAACCTCCGCCTCCTGGGTTCAAGCAATTCTCTTGCCTCAGCCTCCTGAGTAGCTAGGGCTACAGGCGCGTACCACCATGCCCAGCTAATTTTTGTATTTTTAGTAGAGATGGGGATGTTCTCGATCTCTTGACCTCGTGATCCACCCACCTCGGCCTCCCAAAGTGCTGGGATTATAGGAGTGAGCCACCGCGCCCGGCCAACTTTTTTTTTTTTTAGACAGAGTCTTGCTTTGTCACCAGGCTAGAGTGCAGTGGCACCATCTCGGATCACTGCAACCTCCGCCTCCTGGGTTCATGTGATTCTTCCGCCTCAGCCTCCCAAGTAGCTGGGACCACAGGTGCGCACCACCATGCCCAGCTAATTTTTGTATGTTTAGTAGAGACAGGGTTTCCCCTTGTTGACCAGGACGGTCTCGATCTCTTGACCTCATGATCCACCTGCCTCGGCCTCCCAAAGTGCTGGGATTACAGGTGTGAGCCACCACGCCTAGCTAAGACCATATTTTTTAAAAAAGAAAAGAAAGTGTAAAAATGGGCTGGGCGCGGTGGCTCAAGCCTGTAATCCCAGCACTTTGGGAGACCGAGGCAGGTGGATCACGAGGTCAAGAGATCGAGACCGCCGGGCACGGTGGCTCAAGCCTGTAATCCAAGCACTTTGGGAGGCTGAGGCAGGTGGATCACGAGGTCAGGAGATCAAGACCATCCTGGTCAACACGGTGAAACCCCATCTCTACTAAAAATACAAAAAAAAAATTAGCTGGGCATGGTGGCACGTGCCTGTAATCCCAGCTACTCAGGAGGCTGAGGCAGGAGAATTGCCTGAACCCAGGAGGCGGAGGTTGCGGTGAGCCGAGATGGCACCATTGCACTCCAGCCTGGGTAACAAGAGTGAAACTCTTTGTCTCAAAAAAAAAAAAAAAAAAAAGAAAGTGTAAAAATGAACTCAAGCAAAAACACATTTTTTCTTTTTCTTTTTCAGTATCATTAAAGAAATTTTAAAAGTGTTATAACACTAACCCATACCCAAGAAGCATTTTATAAAATACGGAAGAGAAACAGCAGCCCTCTTTGCCTGTACATTCAGTGATTTTTCACTGTGCATGGGTGAAGCAGCCCTATCAGTATTCTAGCCCTGCAGCCCCTTTTAATTCAGGCATTTGATAATCAACCCACAATGCTTCTGAGGACTTTTGATCAACTGGTATGGCTGGTGCTTAAAATGAATGTGAGGCTGGGCATAGTGGCTCATACCTATAATCCCAGCACTTAGGGAGGCCAAAGCAGGAAGATTGCTTGAGACCAGGAGTTCGAGACCAGCCTAGTCAATATAGCAAGACCCCTTCTCTCTCCCTCTCTCTCTTTTTTTTTTTTTCTTTTAAGATGGGTTTTCACAATGATTGCCAGGCTAGTCTTGAACTCCTGACCTCAGGTGATCCACCCACCTCAGCCTCCCAAAGTGCTAGGATTACAGGCGTTGAGCCAGTACGCCCAGCCTCTTTTTTTTTTTCCTTTTCCTTAATGTGATGGTTAATACTGAACCCCTTCTCTTAAAAAAAAAAAAAAAGAGAGAGAGAGAGAAAATTAGTCATGGTAGTGTATACATATAGTTCTGGCTGCGTAGGCTACTCAAGAGCCTGAGGTGGGAGGATGGCTTGAGCCCAGGAGTTGGAAGCTGCAGTACTCCAGCCTGGAGTGAGACTCTGTCTCAAAACAAACAAACAAAAAAATCAAACAAAAAAACTCAAACAAACAAAAAAGAAAGAAAAAAAAATTTAAAGAATGTCAAAAGTAGATTTTGTTACCTTGCTGATCTATTAAAACCCTTCTAGCTGGGTGTAGTGGCACGTGCCACTTGGGAGGCACGTGGAGGCTCCCTAGCTACTTGGGAGGCTGCAGTGGGAGGATTGCTTTAGCTAGGAGTTCTAGGCTGTAGTGCGCTATGCCAATCGGGTGTCCATACTAAGTTTGGCATCAATATGGTTACCTTCTGGGAACAGGGGACCACCAGGTTTGTTGCCTAAGGAAGGGTGAACCGGCCCAGGTCAGAAACGGAGCAGGTCAAAAACTCCCATGCTGATCAGTAGTGGGATTGCACCTATGAATAGCCACTGCACTCTGCACTCCAGCCTGGGCAACATAGCAAGACCCCGTCTCTAAAAAAAAAAAAAAAAACCTTCTAAAGGTAAAAATACAGCTGGGTGTGGTGGCTCAAGCCTGTAATCCCAGCACTTTGGGAGGCCGAGGCAGGTGGATCACGAGGTCAAGAGATCAAGACCATCCTAGTCAACAAGGTGAAACCCCGTCTCTACCAAAAATACAGAAAAATTAGCTGGGTATGGTGGCACGTGCCTGTAATCCCAGCTACTCAGGAGGCTGAGGCAGGAGAATTGCCTGAACCCAGGAGGCAGAGGTTGCGGTGAGCCAAGATTGTGCCATCGCACTCCAGCCTGGGTAACAAGAGCGAAACCCTGTCTCAAAAAAAAAAAAAAGAAAGAAAGAAAAAAAAGGTAAAAGTACAACATGTATGGTAACTCAATGAAAATGACCTCCTAAAATATCAAATGTTTTCTGTCAGAAGAAGTTGCTTTCCTGGAAAAAAAAAAGGGGGGGGGTGGTGGTGAGGGTTGTATTACTTCATTTCACGTTGCTATAAGAAATACCTGAGGCCAGGAATGGTAGCTCAACCCCATAATCCCAGCACTTTCGGAGGCAAAGGCGAGTGGATCACTTGAGGTCAGGAGTTTGAGACCAGCATGGCTAACATGGTGAAACCCCATCTCTACTAAAAATACAAAAATTAGTCAGGCATGGTGGCGCATGCCTGTAACTCCCAGCTACTTGGGAGACTGAGACAGGAGAATTGCTTGAACCTAGGAGGCAGAGGTTGCAGTGAGCCAGGATCGTGCCACTGCACTCTAGCCAGGGTGACCAGAGCAAGACTCCATCTCAAAAAAATAAAAATAAAAATAAAAAATAAAATAAATTATCCCACTCTCAATCCCATATTTCCCCAACACTCTCTAGCCCCATTCTGTGCTTTATTTTATACTTAACTTTTTTTTTTTTTTTTTTTTTTGAGACGGAGTTTTCACTCTTGTTACCCAGGCTGGAGTGCAATGGCGCGATCTCGGCTCACCGCAACCTCCGCCTCCTGGGCTCAGGCAATTCTCCTGCCTCAGCCTCCTAAGTAGCTGGGATTACAGGCACGCGCCACCACGCCCAGCTAGTTTTTTGTATTTTTAGTAGAGACGGGGTTTCACCATGTTGACCAGGATGGTCTCGATCTCTTGACCTCGTGATCCACCCACCTCGGCCTCCCAAAGTTCTTGGATTACAGGCTTGAGCCACCGCGCCCGGCTCTATACTTAACTTTTAACACTATCATATACTTTTTATTTTTTGTGTCTTCCCAGAACCCCTAATTGGAACATAAGCTCTGAGAGCAAGGATATTGCTGTTTTACTCATAATGGTATCTGTGGTCTCCAGCACAGTGTCTGGTACAGAGTAAGTGTTCAACAAAAACTTGTAGGCCGGACACAGTGGGTCACACCTATAACCCAGAACTTTGAGAAGCCGAGGTGGGCAGATCACTCGAGTCTAGGAGTTTAAGACCAGCCTAGGCAACATGGTGAAACCCCGTCTCTGAAGAAAATACAAAACTTAGCCAGGTGTGGTAATGCGCATCTGTAGTCTCAGCTACTTAGGAGGCTGAGGTAAGAGGATCACCTGAGCCTGGGAGGCTGAGGCCGCAGTGAGCTGTGATGGCACCACTGCACTCCAGCCTGAGTGATAGAACAAGACCCTGTCTCAAAAATAAATAAATAACAAACAAAAAAACTCACCACGACTTGTGGAAAGATTGAATAAGGTCACAATAACTGGATGTTAAAAAGAGGACACACAGCCAGGCATGGTGGCATGAGCCTATAGTCCCAGCTTTATAGGAGGATCACTTGAGCCCAGGAGTCCAGTCTGGACAACATAGTGAGACCCCTATCTCTAAAAATAAATAACTAAATTCAAAACGTTTTTTAAAAGCTGGGCACGATGGCTTATGCCTGTAATCGCAAGTCTTTGGGAGGCCAAGATAGTTAGATTGCTTGAGCCCAAAACTTTGAGACCAGCCTGGGCAACATGGCAAGACCTCATCTCTACAAAAAATTAAAAACTTAGCCAGGCGTAGTGGTTTGTGTCTGTAGTCTCCACTACTCGGGAGGCTGAGGTGGGAGGATCGCTTGAACCCAGAATGCGGAGGTTACAGTAAGCTGTGATTGCACCACTGCCTCTAGCCTGTGTGACAGGAGTGAAACCCTGTCTCAAAAAAAATAAAATTTAAAAAAATTAAAATTCCATTTTCCATGGACAGTGATGGGCTTGTTTTTGTAAAATTACCAGAAAACTCAGTGGAGATTTACTGAAAAACTCAGGACCTTATTCAAATTCAGGTCCTCTACAAAAAGTAGAGTTCTGTCCCATGTGTCTGTGACACATTTATTAAATATCTGTTTTTTAAAGTTTTGGTAAAATCATCAACAGTTGATTTGAAAACTTTTCCAATAAGAAGAAAAACATGGAGTGATTCAGAGGACTCAATACAAACTTGTTTTTTATTAAAAGAAAATTTTAAATTTAAACTTTAAAAAGGGGCCAGGCATGGTGGCTCATGCCCGTAACCCCAGCACTTTGGGAGGCTGAGATGGGCAGATCACCTGAGGTTGGAAGTTCAAGACCAGCCTGATCAATATGGAGAAACCCTGTCTCTACTAAAAATTAGTCAGGCATGGTGACACATGACTGTAATCCCAGGTACTTGGGAGGCTGAGGCAGGAGAATTGCTTGAACCCAGGAGGCAGAAGTTGCAGTGAGTGGATATTGAGCCACGGTACTCCAGCCTAGGCAACAAGAGTGAATCTCAGTCTCAAAAAAAAAAAAAAAAAAAAAGGACACACAGATGAGTCTTACAAAATGGTGAGACATTTTCCACATATACTCTGTCTGTGCATCTGAAATCAATCCTTTCACTACACAGATGACACTCACAGAGGCAAATCCAGTGACTCTGTGTTAGAAGAGTTACTAGGCTTGGCAAGTGTAGATGTTATTTCATTTTAAAAAAAAATTATACGTATTCTGAGACACAGTCTTACTCTGTTGCCCAGGCTGGAGTGCAAAGGCACATATCAACTCACTGCAACCTCCGCCTCCTGGGCTCAAGTGATCTTCCAGTCTCAGCCTCCTGAATAGCTGGGACCACAGGCACATGCCACTACACTCAACTAATTTTTGTATTTTTTGTAAAGACTCCTGGACTAAAGTGATCCTTCCCTCTCATCCTCCCAAAGTGCTGGGATTACAAGCATCAGCCACTGTGACTGGCCAAATGCATAATTTGTAATTCATAAGTAGCATACTAGTAATGCAAGTTCAATAAAAACCTAAAGAAATCATTTCTGACTGGGCGTGGTGGCTCATGCCTGTAATCCTAGCACTTTAGGGGGTCGAGGCAGGAGGATTGTTTGAGATCAGGACTTCAAGACCAGCCTGGGCAATATAGCAAGATGCCATCTCTATTAATTGAAATAATAAATATTAAAAATAATTTTAAAAGAAATCATTATTGGGCCAGGTGTGGTGGCTCATGCCTGTACTCCCAGTACTTTGGGAGGCAGAGGTGGGCGGACCACCTGAGGTCAGAAGTTCAAAACCAGCCTGGCCAACATGGTGAAACCCCATCTCTACCAAAAATACAAAATTAGCCAGGCAGGCATGGTGGTGCATGCCTGTAATCCCAGCTACTCGGGAGGCTGAGGGAGGAGAACTGTTGAACCCGGGAGGCAGAGGTTTCAGTGAGCCGAGATTGTGCCACCACAGTCCAGCCTGGGTGATAGAGAGAGACTCCGTCCCAAAAAATAAAAAAAGAAAAAGGAAAGAAAAATAAATCATTATTGAATTATAATATGTATTTTAAAAGCACAAGAAAAATAAAAAATAAATAAAAAGCACAAAAGCAGATGTTTCTGAGCAGAACCCTATTATCACTTGCAGTGTGTGTGTGTGTGTGTGTGTGTGTGTGTGTGATTATTTTATTTTATTTTAATTTTAAAGATGGGGTTTCACCATGTTGGCCAGGCTGGTCTTGAACTCCTGACCTCAGGTGATCCACCCACCTTGGCCTCCCAAAGTGCTAGGATTACAGGTGTGAGCTACCGCACTGGCTTATTTCTTTTTAAGAGACGGGGTCTCACTATGTTGCCCAGGCTGGAATGCAGTGGCTATTCACAGGCACGATCCCATTACTGATCGGCATGGGAGTTTTGACCTGCTCCGTTTCCGACCTGGGCCGATTCACCCCTCCTTAGGCAACCTGGTGGTCCCCCGTTTCTGGGAGGTCACAATATTGGTGCTGAACTTAGTGCAGACACCCAATCAGCATAGCACACTACAACCCAGAACTCCCGGGCTCAAGCGATCCTCCCACCTCAGCCTCCCGTGTAGCTGGGACAACAGGCATGCACCACCGCGCCCGGCCTGTGTGTGTTTAACATTAAAAACCTTTCTGTTTTGCAACCGAGGATTTTTAAATAAACTGATATGGAAAATGCTTGGGAACATAATATATTCAAACTTCATTTATTCAGCAAACATATATTCAGTGTCTACTCTGTGTCATATACTTTTCTAGGAAATAGAGAAATAAAGACAAAAGCCAGAAACCCTACTTGTAAAGAGCCTGAAGTTGCACATATTCCAGTGTGGTAAGTGCTAAGCTGTACAAGTACAAAAGTCAAGACATTGATCAAGGCATGCTACTTTGCACAATTTTTTTCCAGGGAGTCTTATGTTTTTGATTTACATATATGGACAGTGTTCCGGTAAAACATACTATGTTTGCAGATACAACTCAATATGAACTGTACATGCATTTGCCCACATTGGTCCTCACACTTCAACCCATCTTTCTTTCATATCAGGCCCATAAGCTGTTACGTTCTGTGTTGCATTCAGAATACATCCAGAATCCAGCCACTGCTAAATATGTGGTACCACTACTATCCTGGACATCTCTTCCCTGGATGATTGTAGTAGCTTCCTAAGTTCTACACTTACTGCTCTTCAATCTATTCTCATTGCAGCAATCAGAGTATCCTTTGAAAATGTCTATCATATCACATTACTTCACTGCTCAAAATCCTCCAATGTCTTCCCATCTCACTCTGGCTAAAAGCCAAAGTCTGTATAATGCACAGAAAGCTCTACATGGCCAGGTGCGATGGCTCACACCTGTAATCCTAGAACTTTGGGAGGCCGAAGCAGGCGGATCACTTGAGGTCAGGAGTTCAAGACCAGCCTGGCCAACATGGTGAAATCCCCTTTCTTTCTCTTTCTTCCTTCCTTCCTTCCTTCCTTCCTTCCTTTCTTTCTTTTCTTTTCTTTTCTTTTTTCTTTTCTTTTTTTTTTTTTTTTTGAGACAGAGTCTTGCTCTGTCACCCAGGCTGGAGTGGAGTGGCGCGATCTTGGCTGACTGCAACATCCGCCTTCCAGGTTCAAGCAGGTCTGCTGCCTCAGCCTCCTGAGTAGCTGGAATTACAGGCATCCCCCACCATGCCCAGCTAATTTTTGTATTTTTAGTAGAACAGGGTTTCACAATCTTGGCCAGGGTGGTCTTGAACTCCTGAATGATCCACCAGCCTTGGCCCCCCAAAGGGCTGGGATTACAGGTGTGAGCCACCACGTCTGGCTGCGAAATCCTGTTTCTACTAAAAATATAAAAAATTAGCTGGGCATGGTGGCACACACCTGTAGTCCCAGCTACTTGGGAGGCTGAGGCAGAGGTTGCAGTGAGCCCAGATTATTTCATGTCAGCTGGAGTGACAGAGCGAGACTCTGTCTCAAATTTAAAAAAAAAAAAAAAAAAAAAAAAGCTCTACATGACCTGCCTTACCTTACCTTTCTGTCATTGCCTCCTGTTCTACTTACAAGAAGGCTGCTTCTGCCTCAGTGTTTATTCACCTGTTGTTCCTTCTGCTCAGATTGGCATGCTCTTTCCCCAGATATTTGATAGCTCCTTCCTTCACTTTCTCCAGGACTTTACTCAAATGTCACCATATTTAGATATGGTGGTCTCTGGCCACCGTATCTAAAATTTCAGTAGCATGGATGAATTTGTTTATCTCTCCCCCAAAATTTCCTATTCTTTCCTGCCATTTTTCCCCTTAGCATTGATCACTCTCTCACTTATTATATACTTTACTTACTATTTACCAATAAACTCCACGAGGGCAGGGATCAAATATAGATGTCTTTCACTGATGTTTCCCCCAAGTGCCTAAAACTATTTCACTTAATAAATATTTCACTTAATAAATTTCATAGGCTGAGCACATTGGCTTACCCCTATAATCCCAGCACTTTGGGAGACCGAGGCGGGCAGATTGCCTGAGCTCAGGAGTTCAAGACCACCCCACAACAAGGTGAAATCCCATCTCTATTAAAATACAAAACATTTGCCAGGCATGGTGGCATCTGCCTGTCATCCCAGCTACTCAGGAGTCTGAGGCAGGAGAATCATTTGAGCCTGGGAGGCAGAAGTTGCAGTGAGCTGAGATCACGACACTGTACTCCAGCTTGGGCAACAGAATGAGACTCTGTCTCAAAGTAAATAAATAAATAAATTTCATGGAATGAACAAATGGCTGAACACAAAAATACTTCACATAAGGAATTCATTTATTGAATCCACAGATATTTACTGACTGCTTATTATGTACAAAGCACTTTTTAAAAAGGAGAGGAAATAAAACAAGAGAGAAATAGTTTGCACTTCCATGAAACTTACGGAAAGAATGAATCTTTAAACAATTTTCACACTGAGAAAATTTACTACACAATAGGACATAAAAACCTAATTTCTTTAGCCAGGCATGGTGGTACATGCCTGTAGTCCAAGCTACTTGGGAGGCTGAGACAGGAGGATCACTTGAGTCCAGGTGTTTAACGTTGCAGTGAGTTATGATTGTGCCACTGCATGCCAGCCTGGGTGACAGAGCAAGACTGTCTCTTGAAGAAAAAAAAAAAGTAATCTAAATGCTGCACAAATCTATAGATGGCATGTCTTTCTTATTAGTGGTAACCACACTCACTTCTTGATGTTTATCCAAATCTGGAATCCAATTGCTGCAAAACATAGGCAGTGTTGAAAACTGTCTTCACTGTGCCTGGGGCTTGGAGGAAAGAGATCATGCCTATTCTACAGTGCCTGGCAAAGAGGGAATTTATTTATTTATTTATTAATAAAGATCAACAGCCTGAGAGCCTGTGGGGCTTGCAGCTCTCCAGGACTGAAGGCTTTTAGTTTTGTTTTGTTTTGTTTTTGGAAACAGAGTCTCACTCTGTCGCCCAGGCTAGAGTGCAATGGCGCCAACTTGGGTCACTGCAACCTCCGCCTCCTGGGTTCAATCAATTCTCATTCCTCAGCCTCCTGAGTAGCTGGGACGACAGGTGCCCGCCACCATGCCCAGATAATTTTTTGCATTTTTAGTAGAGAAGGTGTTTCACCACATTGGCCCAGCTGATCTTGATTTCCTGACCTCAGGTGATCTGCCCACCTCAGCCTCTCAAAGTGTTGGGATTATAGGCGTGAGCCACCATGCCCGACCTGGGAATTTATTATTGAATAATAAATGTGAGTTGTTGATTCCCTCAGCAAAGGAGAACAGCCACATGTGGCCTTCCTCAGAGTGGCTTTTAGAGTAGTCACAACTGATATTTGGAACTTCATTAGTCCTGCTGAGAAGAGAGACACAAGAACTCATAAGGAATTCTTGCAGAAGTTGAGGCATGCCACTTCACTTAAGACCACCATTAAATGATGGTTTTCTAGATAAGGAGGGCTATTCATTCCTCTTAGTCCACTAACCTGGCAGGAAAAGACTATGTAAATGGCTTAGCTTTAGTTTGCTGAAAGAAAATTTCAGAATTCAATTTTTTTTCCAAGGAGAGACAGACTTTACCATTATTTCACTGTCCTTCATCCCTCATGGAGATTTTTTTTTTTTTTTTTAAGACAGGGGTCAGCCGGGCACAGTGGCTCAAGCCTGTAATCCCAGCACTTTGGGAGGCCGAGGCGGGTGGATCACGAGGTCGAGAGATCGAGACCATCCTGGTCAACCTGGTGAAACCCCGTCTCTACTAAAAATACAAAAAATTAGCTGGGCATGATGACGCGTGCCTGTAATCCCAGCTACTCAGGAGGCTGAGGCAGGAGAATTGACTGAACACAGGAGGCGGAGGTTGCGGTGAGCCGAGATCGCGCCATTGCACTCCAGCCTGGGTCACAAGAGCGAAACTCCGTCTCAAAAAAAAAAAAGACAGGGGTCTTAACTTTGTCACCTAGGCCTGGAGTTCAGTGGCATGATTACATCTCACTGCAGCCTTGACCTCCTGGGCTCCTGTGATCCTCCCACCTCAGCCTCCCAAGTAGCTGAGACTACAGGCATGCGCCATCATGCCTGGCTAATTTTTTGTAGAGATGGGGTTTCACCGTGTTGCCCAGGCTGGTCTTAAACTCCTGGACTCAAGTGATCCACTCGCCGTAGCATACCAAAGTACTGGGATTACAGTTGTGGGTTACCACGCCCAACCGAGATCTGACAATTTTACTGTGCTTTTCAGCAGAAAATAGAGCTTCCATTGCCAAGGCCAACAGTCTGGATTTCTGTGTATTTTTCCATTTGGACCTGAGTAGCTTGTTTCTTTAGTAGAAAAAATCTGCCAGCCAAGTTCACAACCAAACCACAGCTAAAGTAATGTCTCCATTACTTTGACCTAGAAATTGTAATTCAAAGCTACTGTTCTTACGATTTCGAGGTATCTTTCCCTGAATCATAGGGGAAAGCTAATGACTTCAAGCTCAAATAGCAAGTACTGATGCTGAGGGCTGCTGACTTCAGAGAGTCCACTGGGAGCTCTTTAGTTCTACAATAATTTGAAATTAATTCCTTCCATTCTAAAGAAAATTTGAAATTTTCTTTTCACCAAAGCAACTTTCTTTAAAAATTAAATTATTAAAAATAAATTCAGAATTTGATTCAGCTTTGTAGAAGGCCCCAGTGAATTAGATTCTGTTTTCTAAAAGCTGGGAGATAAAGAATAACTTCTAAGGGATTTTCATCTCTGGCACAGATACATATCTTAATTACCAGGTAACAAGCTAAGTGCCTAGTAATAATCAACTGATTAAATAAACCATGGTATATCTTCACAATGTATGTTGCTATTTTTTTTTTAATAAACAACAACAACAACAAAAAGAATGAGGAAAATTTCTATGTACTGATCTGAAAAGATTTTCGAGATTCATTAAGCAAACCAAGCCAGAACAGAACAGTATATATGCTATTTTTGTATTGGGGATAAGAATATAAATGTTAAGGCCAGGCACAGTGGCTCACATTGGTAATCTCAGCACTTTGGGAGGCCGAGGCAGGCGGATCACTTGAGGTCAGGAGTTCCAGACTAACCTGGCAAACATGATGAAACCCCGTCTCTACTAAAAATATAAAAGTTAGCTGGGTTTGCTGGTGGGTGTCTGTAATCCCAGCTACTTAGGAGTCAGAGGCAGGTGAATCACTTGAACTGGGGAGGCAGAGGTTGCAGGGAGCTGAGATCATGCCATTGCACTCCAGCCTGGGCACCAGAGTGCGACTCTGTCCCCCTTCCTGCCCCTGCTAACCAAAAAAAGAAACAATGGAAGGATAAGTAAGAACTATAAAGATTAGGGTGAGGTCAACAGGGGTGGAGAAGACGGGAGGATCAAGATTTCTCCTTATATAATATTTATATAGTTGGCCAGGCGCGGTGGCTCACACCTGTAATCCAAGCACTTTGGAGGTCAAGGCAGGTGGATCACCTGAGGTTGGGAGTTCAAGACCAGCCTGACCAACATGGTGAAACCCCATCTTTAAAAAAATAAAAATAAATTAATTAATTAAATAAATTTTAAAAAAAGAAAAAATATATTTATATAGTTTAGACTTTTGAATCACACACATGTATTAATAAATAATTTTTAAAATCTTAATTTCCTTTGAAAGCAAGATGTCTGAATTCACATGCTCATAGGTCTAGGAAATATTCAAAGTGAGATAAAACTATGAAAAATAAGTTGATCTTGAAAGTCATTTAGTGGCATTTTTCTAATGCAGATTAAATCAAGGTATTTTGTTTGCTTTCCTTTTCCATTTAACTGATAAATCCTGCAGATCCAGAAATTTAGAGAGAAAGCATTGGGACAAGACTAGATTAGAATTGGAAAAATATCTAATATATTTTAATATAATTAAAGTTTTATAATAAATCATCCTTAAGGTCTGTACAGCCAAATCACACTAGATTTGAAACTGTTTCAAAGTCATATTGGCTGGTACTAGCACAAGTTATAGTCCCCATGGAGCAGGTCCAAAAATATCACAAGCCTGAAATTCTTCCTCCACACCCTCTGAAATTCACTGTCCATCAAAATCCTAATAGTCTTAATTCATCCGTTCAAACGGAAACCTTCAGCCTTCTCAAATTGTGACTGCTTTCCCTTCAGAGAATTAGGGTGACTTCAATCAGGCCCCCGGCCTTGAACGCCACCATAGAATAAGTGTTGCAAAACCTGTCTCCCACCCTGACCTCTTCCCTGAGCCCCAAGTGATTAGGTCCAATTCCTTAATGTACACCTCTACTTAGATATCTAAATTTCAAATTTAGCTCTGCCAAAGTATAATTTTTTTTTTGTGAGACAAGTTCTTGCTCTGTTACCCAGGTTGTAATGTGGTGGTGCCATCATGGCTCACTGCAGTCTCAACTTCCTGGGCTCAAGCTATCCTCCCACCTCAGCCTCCCCAGTAGCTGGGACTATAGGCATACCACCACAGCCACTAATTTTTTATTTTTTGTAGAGATGGGGTCTCCCTATGTTGTCCAGACTCCTGGCCTCAAGTGATCCTCCCACCTCAGCCTCCCAAAGTGTTCGTATTACAAGCATCAACCACCCAGCTCCAACGTAGAATTCTTGATTCACACAACCACCAAATCTGCTCCTCCTCCAATCTTTTTCATCTCTCTAAGTTACTGTACCACTGGCTTGGTGCCTCAAGTGAAGAATCTGGAAGTCATCTCGATTTCTCTCTCTTTCCAAAACCCGCATCAAATCAATCAGCAAGTCCTATAGGATCAAGACCCATAATCCATTGATAGTACCACATTCTCACTAAAATCCCACTTTCAAACATTATCATCTCTCCCCTTCACACTCTCAAAAGTAGTTGCCCTCATTCTCACCAATGGCCTCCACTTGCTAAATCCAATCCTGGTATAGTTGAAGGATTGCTGGAGTCAGGGTATCAGAGGGAATGGAAAGATAAGAGGTAGAGGTCAGAGAATGAGAATAAGGAGGGTTTGACAATGACAAAGTTATATGATCATGGAAGTGAATAGCTGAGAAGTGGAGGAGAAGATCAATGGATATGAGTTGAAGAAACAGAGAGGTCAGGGTGTTGGAAAGACCATTTATACATACACTGAAAAAGCCAACAATTTAGACAGGAATGGAATTGGACACTGAGCCAGAAACTAGTATTTTTGAGAAAGCAGGAGTGACTTTGGGGGAGTCGATAAATGGACAGTGCAATAAGGGATAGTAGGTAGTATATTCTGGTGACCTGAGAGTAAAAGCTTTACGTTTTTATGAATGCAAGAAGGTGAAATCTCATCTCCAGGCTTTAATGGACTTTTTTTTTTTTTTTTTTTTTGAGATGGAGTTTTCGCTCTTGTTACCCATGCTGGAGTGCAATGGCACGATCTCGGCTCACCGCAACCTCCACCTCCTGGGTTCAGGCAATTCTCCTGTCTCAGCCTGCTGAGTAGCTGGGATTACAGGCACGTGCCACCATGCCCAGCTAATTTTTTGTATTTTTAGTAGAGACGGGGTTTCACCATGTTGACCAGGATGGTCTCGATCTCTTGACCTCGTGATCCACCCGCCTCGGCCTCCCAAAGTGCTGGGATTACAGGCTTGAGCCACCGCACCCGGCCTTTTTTTTTTTTTTTTTAAATGGACTTCTAAAATATAGTCCAAATCCATCTAATCCTCATTTTCGCGTTTGCTATCCTAGTCTATTTTCATCTGTCTCTCCTGTCTGTCTTCATCTGGAACCCTGCAATTGAGCTTCCTAATTGTTTCCTTGATCATTGATTTATCAACATTTTACTTTGTGTCTCTTTGATACTGTGATTTGTTTTAACTTAATGAAACTCACTAAGGAGAAAGTGCCTGATACAAAAAAACTAAACTCCAGATTGTGACTACCTTCACGACTAATTCAGAACTGAAGGAGCTTTCTGTGTTCATTTTTTTCTCTTTCTTATCTATGATTTCTTTTTTTTCCCCTGATTAAGCGATATTGAGACCTCTTAGTGTTATAGCTAGGAGAAAGATTTGGCACTTAAAATGTCACTGCAGATTTAGATTATTGTTCTAATGCTTAAGGTATGGAATTTTTTTTTTTTTTGAGACGGAGTTTCGCTCATTTACCCAGGCTGGAGTGCAATGGCGCCATCTCGGCTCACCGCAACCTCTGCCTCCTGGGTTCAGGCAATTCTCCTGCCTCAGCCTCCTGAGTGGCTGGGATTACAGGCATGGGCCACCATGCCCAGCTTATTTTTTGTATTTTTAGTAGAGACGGGGTTTCACCATGTTGACCAGGATGGTCTCGATCTCTTGACCTCATGATCCACCCACCACAGCCTCCCAAAGTGCTGGGATTACAGGCGTGAGCCACCGCGCCCAGCCTAAGGTATGGAAATTTTATTAAGAAATTTATTGGGTCTCACTCTGTTGTCCAGGCTGGAGTACAGTGGCACGATCTCAGCTCACTGCAACCTCCACCTCTCAGGTTCAAGCGATTCTCCTGCCTCAGTCTCCTGAGTAGCTGGAATTACTGGTGTGCAACATCATGCCTGGCTAATTTTTGTATTTTTAGTAGAGACGGGGGTTTCACCATGTTGACCACACTGGTCTCGAACTCCTGGCCTCAAGTGATCTGCCTGCCTTGGCCTCCAAAAGTGCTGGGATTACAGGCATGAGCCACCATGCCCAGCCTATTCTGACTTTAAAACACATATTTTAAAGACTGTATGTCAGAAAAAAATCATGTGTTCTTCATGTGCAAATTTTTTTTTTTTTTTTTTTTTTTTTTTTTTTTTTAAGATGGAGGCTCACTCTGTCACCCAGGCTAGAGTGCAGTGGCATGATCTCAGTTTACTGCAACCTCCATCTCCCAGGTTCAAGCAACTCTTGAGCTCAGCCTCCCAGGTAGCTGGGATTACAGGTGCCAGCCACCATGCCTGGTTTATTTTTGTATTTTTAGTAGAGACGGGGTTTCACCATGTTGTTCAGTCTGGTCTTGAACTCCTGCCCTCATGATACGCCCGCTTTGGCCTCCGAAAGTGCTGGGATTACAGGTGTGAGCCACTGGGCCTGGCCTTCATGTGCAAAATTAACAAAAAATACTAGCAATATTCTAGAAGCGTATACTGTAAAAGCAACTAAGATTGTACACAATTAGACTATAAGGCTTTTAATATGAGCATTGTTTACAATGTTAAAAAGTATAAATAAGCTAAATGTACAAATATAGGATAACCTTAGACTGTTTTAAAAAATACAATGCCCTCACCCTACCTTAGATCAATTCAGTTAGGATTTCTGGTAAGAGAGGCCCAAAAAATAGCTTTTTTTTTGAAAATAGGATTTTTAAAAAGGTCTCCTAGGGGTTCTGATGAGCAGTGAGCTGTCCTAGGTCTTACTTCTTTATACACTGGCAATATGTGAGGGGATCCCCAAATTTACATCTCCAGTTTGAAAGCCTGCCCCTTCCAACTCTATTCTTACATACCCAGCTGCTTGGCTGGGTGCACTGGCTGTAATCCCAACACTTTGGGAGGCCAAGGAAGGAGGACTGCTTGAGCCCAGGAGTTTGAGGCTGTGATGAACTATGATTTCACCAATGTACTCTAGCCTGGGCAATAGAGGGAAAAAAAATCCAATTGCTTAATATTTATCCAATAACAAGTGTTGGCAAGGATGTGGACAAAAGCAAACCCTTGCATACTGTTGGTAGGAATGTAAATTAGCACAGCCACTAGGGTGAATGGCATGGATGTTCCTCAAAAAATTAACAACAGAACTACCATATGACCCAGCAATCCCACTTCTGGGTGTATATCCAAAAGAAATGAAATCAGTATGTCAATGAGATGTCTGCACTCCGTTTTGTTTTGTTTTTTTTAAAGATCAGGTTTCACCATATTGGTCAGGCTGTTTTTGAACTCCTGACCTCAGGTGATCCGCCCACCTCAGCCTCCCAAAGTGCTGGGATTACAGGCCTGAGCCACCATGCCTGGCTTGAAATGTCTGCACTCCTATGTTCACTGAAGCATTATTCAGAATGGCCAAGACATGGAACCAACCTGTGTCCATCAAGAGATGAGTGGAAAAGAAAATACGTCTCTCTCTCTCTCTCTATCTATCTCTCTCTCTCTCTCTCTCTCTCTCTCTCACACACACACACACACACACACACACACACACACACACAGAGAGAGAGAGAGAGAGAGAGAGAAATGCTATTCAGTTATTAGTAAGAGGGAAATTCTGTCTTGAGACACAGTCTTGCTCTGCTGCCCACACTGGAGCACAGTGATGAGATCCCAGCTCACTACAACCTCTGCCTCCCAGGTTCAAGTGATTCTCCTGCCTTGGCCTCCTGAGTAGCTGGAATTAAAGACGTGTGCCACCATGCCCAGCTAATTTTTGTATTTTTAGTAGAAACAGAGTTTCACCATGTTGGTCAGGCTGGTCATGAACTCTTGACTTCAGGTGATCCAAGTGTCTTGGCCTCTCAGAGTGCTGGGATTACAGGAGTGAGCCACCATACCCGGCCTAATTTTTGTATTTTAGTATAGATGAGGTTTCACTGTGTTGGCCAGGCTGGTCTTGAATTCCTGACCTCAGATGATCGGCCTGCCTTGGCCTCCCAAAGTGCTAGGATTACAAGTATTAGCTGCTACACCGGGCCAAAAAAGAGGAAAATTCTGTCATTTGTAACAAAAGACTTGAACCTGGAGGACATTATGCTAAGTGAAATAAGCCAGGCACAGAAACACAAATACTACATTATCTTGCTTACATATAAAAAACTTATGGAAGTAGAGTACAGTTGTGATTATCAGAGGCTTGGGGGAGAGGAAGAATGAGAACATATTGTCCAAAGGGTACAGTTTCACTTTGACAGAAAGACATGTTTTAAAATCTGTTGTACAACATGGTAACCATAGTCAAAAATAATGTATTGTATACTCCAAAATTGCTAAAAGAACAGATTTTAAATGTTCTTACTACAAAAAATAAGTATGTAAGGATGGATACATCAGTTTGATATAATCATTCCATAATGTTTCATATACACATATTAAAACACTGGGCCAGACACGGTGGCTCACACCTGTAATCCCAGCACTTTGGGAGGCCAAGGTGGGCAAATCACTTGAGGTAAGAAATTCAAGACCAGCCTAGCCAACATGGTAAAATTCTGTCTCTACTAAAAAATTACAAAAATTAGCGAGGCATGGTGGCAGGCGCCTGTAATCCCTGCTATTTGGGAGGCTAAGGCAAGAGAATCACTTGAGCCTGGGAGGCTGAGGCTGCAATGAGCTGAGACCGTGCCATTGCATTCCAGCCTGGGTGACAAGAACGAAACTCTGTCAAAAACAAACAGACAAATGAAAACATTGTATACCATAAATATATATAATTATGTCAAACAAAATTAAAAATTAAGGCTGGGCCCAGTGGCTCATGCCTATAATCACAGCACTCTGTGAGGCTGAGGTGTATACAATGGAGGATAGTTTGAGTACAGGAGTTTGAGATCAGCCTGGGCTGGTAGCAAGACCCTGTCTCTACAAAAAACAAAAATATTAGCCAAGTGTGCGTTGGCACATGCCTGCAGTCCCAGCTATTCAGGAGGCTGAAGTGAGAGGATTGCTTGAGCTCAGGAGTTTGAGGTTGGAGTGAGCTATGATCTTGTCACTGCACTCCAGCCTGGGTGATACAGTGAGACCTTATCTCAAAAATAAATTTAATTTAGAAAATTTTCTCCTGGCCGGGCGCGGTGGCTCAAGCCTGTAATCCCAGCACTTTGGGAGGCCGAGGTGGGTGGATCACGAGGTCAAGAGATCGAGACCATCCCGGTCACATAGTGAAACCCCGTCTCTACTAAAAATACAAAAAATTAGCTGGGCATGGTGGCGTGTGCCTGTAATCCCAGCTACTCAGGAGGCTGAGGCAGGAGAATTGCCTGAACCCAGGAGGCAGAGGTTGCGGTGAGCCGAGATCGCGCCATTGCACTCCAGCCTGGGTAACAAGAGCGAAACTCCATCTCAAAAAAAAAAAAAAAAATTTCTCCTGAGGCCAGGTGTGGTGGCTCATGCCTGTAATCTCAGCACTTTGGGAAGCCGAGGTAGGTGGATCACCTGAGGTCAGGAGTTCAAGACCAGCCTGGCCAACACAGTGAGACCCCCATCTCTAAAAAATTAAAATAAACAAAATTTCTCCTTGAGGAGGCAGCCATCTTGCTCTTGCCGCGTGCTGGTGTTGGCGGACCCTCCCTGCTTCACATTTACCAACAGCATGAAGCAAGAAAAGTTAGCCAAACTTCAGGCTCAGGTCCGGATAGGGGGCAGAAAGAAGGTGGTGGTACATAGAATAGCTACAACTGAAGACAAAAAGCTTCAGAGTTTGCTAAAAAAAAACTGGCTGTGAATAATATAGCTGGTATTGGAAAGGTGAACATGATTAAAGATGATGGGACAGTTATTCATTTCAACAATCCCAAAGTCCAAGCTTCCCTTTTTGCTAACACCTTTGTTATTACTGGTCATGCAGAAGCCAAACCAACCACAGAAATGCTTCCTGGAATATTAAGTTAGCTTGGTGCTGACAGCTTAACAAGCCTTAGGGAGTTAGCTGAACAGTTCCCATGGCAAGTTTTAGACAGTAAAGCACCAAAACCAGGACATTGATGAGGATGATGATGATGTTCCAGATCTTGTAGAAAATTTTGATGAGGCATCAGAGATGAAGCTAACTAAAATTTTGGTTTTTGGAAGCTGGCATGGACTAGATTTAACAAATCAGCTACGTGCTTCCAAAGTTTTACCGACACGGAGAACATCACCTGTTACTAGTTACTAGTTCAGTAATATAAATATTTTGTATATTAATAATGCTGTGTGTTCAGCATTTTCTTGTCATTTGATTTTGCATTTTGCACTTCCTCCCAGGGTATTTTTTTGCTCAAAATATGAAGTATTTGTGCAGTTTGAGGGTGTTTTGGTTTTTGATTACTGGGGTTTTTTTTTTTTTTGGGGGGTATTTTTGGTGTATGTATGTTTACGCATGTGTGTGGGTATGTTTGTGTACAGTGGAGAGTAAATTGGAAAACAGTTCTTATCCTGCTCCCTCTCAAGCAGAAATTTAAAAAATCTTGACCAAGAAAAAAAAAATTCTCCTTGAATGTTAATAAATTAACATGAACTTTTATTTTCACCCCACCCTCATTTCTGCCCAACATTTAATTCTGTCAGTTCAAAGGTGAAAATATATCCAGAAGCCAACGATTCCTTGCCAACTCAACCTCTTCTATCTTGGCCCAAGTCTCCTCTCACCTAGGTTTTATTATGATAGGTTCTCAACACAGCTAACAAAAATGTCTCTCCTCTAATCAAAATCCTTTAACAGCATAGCCAGGAGCAGTGGCTAACACATGTAATCCCAGCACTTTGGTGGGGCTGAAGCAGGTGGATTGCTTTGAGCTTAGGAGTTTCAAGATCCGCCTGGGCAACATGGCAAAACTATGTCTCTACAAACATTAGCCAGGCATTGGTGGCATATGCCTGTAGTCCCAGCTACTCAGGAGGGTGTGGCTGGAGAATCACTTGAGCCCAGGAAGTGGAGCCTGCAGTGATACTGCCACTGCACTCCAACCTGGGTGACAGAGCAAGACTCTGTCTCAAATAAAAAAAAATAAAAAAATAAAAAAATCTAAATCCTTTAATACCTTCCCAGCTTACTCAGAGTAAACATCAAAGTCTTTATAGATATGGACATGACTGAGTCTCCCACAACCTCTCTGATGTGAGCTCTTTCCAGTATCTCCCTACCTTGCTGCTACCCAGTCATACTGGTTTCCTTCCTCTAACAAACCAGGAATGCTTTGCCTTAGGGCCCTTGCAGATCCAACTGCCTGGGAAATTCTCTTCTCACATATCCTCATGGCCCTGCTTCTTTTTTTTTTTTTTTTTGAGACGGAGTTTCGCTCTTGTTACCCAGGCTGGAGTGCAATGGCGCGATCTCGGCTCACCGCAACCTCTGCCTCCTGGGTTCAGGCAATTCTCCTGCCTCAGCCTCCTGAGTAGCTGGGATTACAGGCATGTGCCACCATGCTCAGCTAATTTTTTGTATTTTTAGTAGAGACGGGGTTTCACCATGTTGACCAGGATGGTCTCGAGCTCTTGACCTCGTGATCCACCCGCCTTGGCCTCCCAAAGTGCTGGGATTACAGGCGTGAGCCACCGCGCCCGGCGGCCCTCCTTCTTTTAGATCACCATTAAAATGTCATCTTCCTCAAACACCCTAAATAAAAATGGTTCCCAATCCCAGTACTTTCTTTTTCTGCAGAGCACACATTACCATCTGATACGCTATGTATATACTTGTTTACTGCCTGCCTTCCCCTCTAGATGTACAGGCTGTAAGGGCAGCGATTTTGTTTCATGGCTGTCCCCTAGCCTACCAAACAGTGCCTGCCACATAGCAGGGTCCACAGCACATTTTTGTTGAATGAATGAATGTATAGATGAGTGGAAAAAACTCAGATTCAAAGTTGTCTCACTCAACAAGTATGTGGGGGTTTTTTCCCCACCAGCAAGCAAGCGATCAATTCTACAATAGATACCAGCTGTGTGACCTCCAACTCAATTCTTACACTATCTACTTGGTAGCATCAGATCCCACAGGTTGAGAGCTCAGTCCCCCGAATTCTGATAGCAATAGCAAGCCCCAGGTGTTTCACCTGTGTCTCTGACCAGCTGGCTAGAAATTAGTGTTCTCATGAACCCTTCCTTGGGTTTAATTTTGCTAGAGTGGCTCACATGACTCTGAGAAACACATTTACTAGTTTATTATAAGGAATGTTACCAGTTTATTATAAGGAATGTTACAAGGGATATAGATGAAGAGATGCACAGAGCAATGTATGAGGGAAGGGGCTTGGAGTTTTTATGTCCAGGTACCCCACCCTCCAGACACCTCCACATGTTCAGCTATCCAGAAACTTCAACTCTGTCTTCTTGGGCCTTTTATGGAGACTTTACTGGACAGGCATGATTGACAACTATGTAAAAATGTGACTGGACAAAAAGGTATGATCTAATATTAACAGACTGAATGGGGAAACCCAGCAAGGGCTGTACACTTAGATTCCTCATGGCCTCTGTGCAGCACTCCCTTCTTGAGGATATAGGGTAAGACACCTTCAGAAATGGGAATCTCATGATCTACAATCAGACAAGCCAGGTCAGAGAATTTCTTCTCTTCTTAATTAAAAATTTTTTTAAAGACAGGGCCTCACTCTGTCATCCAGGATGGAGGGCAGTGGCACAATCATAGCTCACTGTAACTTTGAACTGCTGGGCTCAAGCAATCCTCCAGCCTCAGCCTCTGAAATAGCTAGGATAACAGGTGCACACCACAACACCCAGCTAATTTTTTCCTTCTTCTTTTTTTTAGAGATAAGATCTCAGGCTGGGCAGGTGACTCACCCTTGTAATCCCAGCACTTTGGAGGGGGCAGGCGGGTAGATCACTTGAGGTCAAGAGACCAGCCTGGCCAACATAGTAAAACTCCACCTCTACTAGAAATGCAAAAATTTGCCAAGCATGGTTGTGCACACCTATAGTTTCAACTACTTGGGAGGCTGAGGCAGGAGATTTAACCTGGGAGGCAGAGACTGCTGTGAGCCAAGATCTTGCCACTGCACTCCAGTCTGGGCAACAGAGTGAGACTCTGCCTCAAAACAAAAAAAACAAAAACAAAAACAAGATCTGCAACATAGCTTCAAGTGATCCTCCCAACTTGGCCTCTCGAAATGCTAGGATTACAGGTGTGAGCCACCACTCCCCAGCCCCAGCTAATTCTAAAAAAATTTTGTAGAGATGGGTCTTGCTATGTTGTCCAGGCAAATTGAATTTCTTTATGGCCAGCTCCAAGTCAGAAAGATAATATTAGAGTATATTTTAGTTTCTGTGGCCTGTCTTGGAGAGAAATAACAATGGCTATGGAAGTTATGAACCAGGAACTGTGGGAAAAACATTTATCACTATAAATATATATGTTTATAGTGATGAGATGCATGTGTGTATATATACATATGTATGTGGAGAATATAGTATAATTATATTCATATTACCACAAAGGACATACATTCACCATTTTTCCCCACACTAATTGTTATATGGCTAAATTTGCTGAGTCAATTTCTCTGCTTACTACACCACTGCAATTACATAAGCAAATTGAACTTTTAGAAAATGCTAATTAATAAGGCAGGGTTTCACATGACAGGGTTTGAAAGGACAGCAGTGGGGCTAGAAATACTACATACAGGCCAGGCGCAGTGGCTCATGCCTGTAATCCCAGCACTTTGGGAGGCTGAGGCAGGTGGATCATAAGATCAGGAGTTCAAGACCAGCCTGGCCAACATGGTGAAACCCTGTCTCTACTAAAAACACAAAAAAAAATTAGCCAGGCATGATGGCAGGTGCCTGTAGTCCCAGCTACTCGGGATGCTGAGACAGGAGAACTGCTTGGACCCAGGAGGCAGAGGTTACAGTGAGCTGAGATCGCACCACTGCACTCCAACCTGACCGACAGATTGAGATTCTGTCTCAAACAAACAAAAAAACCCCACATATAACTGTGCTGCCCCATCACTGCATAATCTGCTTTAAGCACTGAAAGAAATTCAGAAATTATTCAGTGATTCAAGGCCCACAATTGTTCCTTCCCAGAGGACCAACAATCATCAAATTATGTGGTCCTGACACCCTCATAACAAGAACCATCAGTCCCTTCTTCTATATCCCCCAAAATATTTTAACCTGCATCACTTACTCTATACATTCAAAACTAGTTAAATACAGAAAGTAAAACTACTTTCTGAACTGCCTGAATGATATATCTGGGGTTGTCTAAGAACTGTGTAATGGATTACACAGTTCTCAATTACTTATGAACAGTATGAATGGCCTTCAAAAATACTACAGTTCCTATACTCCCTCCCTAATCCATATCCATTTCCTGCCCACCCCAACCCCTCACAGTTACACAAGAATACCAAATCAAAGTAAAGGAACTGAACACAGATATAAGCCTGGCAGAAATCTGAAATCACTGCCGCCTCAAACTTTAGATCATTGCAGCAGTCAGGTGCACTGTGACTCAGCATTTTATAGTGACTGAGACATGAAATGAGATAAAGGTCCTTTTCCCTTCTTAGCATTGGCTAAATATAAGCTAAAATAAATACGCTATCTCAAAACACAGTGGCTTAAACACAGTGCTCACACTGACACAGGTTTATCTCAGTCTGTGATTCTTGGGAGAGCCTGTGTCAGTTTAAGCACACAAAGCTGTTCTGAAATAACTCAAGCTACAAAATTAGCAAATAATGCTGACTACACTTAATACTCAGAAATGGAGAAAATATTGCAAATAAATGAAAATAAAATTCAAAACTAGTTACTGTGGTTTCTGATCTAGTCAGGTAAAAAAATGAGAACAAAAGAGGGAATTTACCCAGCTACTCTTTGTTACAGTATCAGAAGCTAAAATGGAATCAAGTGAGAATTTTTCCCCTTGCAAAAAAAAAAACTGAGCAAAACTGAAACAAATAGGAAACTCCAGCTCTTTTAAACTGTTCATGGGCAGAAGGAAAATAAGATTTAAAAATAAATTAATATGAAGGTTGCAATAAAGACAGGTTTTCAGTTCATATTCTCACGTGGAGCAGAAACTAACAGAGAAATGAGATGAGAGAAAATAATAACTGACAAGCAAGATCTGGGAAGATGAGGCCATGAAAAGGGATGGAGGGCATTCCACATAGGTAATGGAGGAAGTCAGGGAATCCCAGTAGAAAAGCCAGAAATTTAAATGAGCAAAGACAATGTAAGCAAATGGGCCAAAAACAATAGTTAATACTTAATTGGTTTTAGCTTCTAAGTAATTTTTAAAATTTTTAATTATTTATTATTATTTTGAGACAGGGCCTCACTCTGTCACCAAAGCTGGAGTGCAGTAGTATGATCTCGGCTCACTGCAACCTCCACCTTCCAGACTCAGGGGATTCATCCACCTCAGCCTCCTGAGTAGCTGAGACTATAGACATGTGCACCATCCCCGACTGATTTTTGTATTTTAGTAGAGATGAGTCTCATCATGTTGGCCAGGCTGGTCTCCAACTCCTCACCTCAAGCGATCCATCTGCCTCAGCCTCCCAAAGTCCTGGGATTACAAGCGTAAGCCACTGCACCCAGCCCTAAGTAATCACCATGTATTAACTCTTTTAAACCAATGATGTAAAAAATAATAAGCCCAATCTTACACCTGAGGAAGCAGCCTCAGAAAAGTTAAGTAACTTGCTGAAGGTCACATTTTTCCTATATGGCGGAGTCAGACTACCGGCCCACACAATCTAACATCGCCATGACTTTACTCCCTCTCTTATGAACATCTCAAAATGCGAAAAGTAGAGAACTGGATTTCACAGCCATGCATAAGAGAAGGATGACATCAGCATTTACACAACACCACCAGCCAAGAGGCGATGGCTTAAGCCTGTAATCCCAGCATTTTGAGAGGCCAAGGTGGATCATTTGAGGTCAGGAGTTGGAGACCAGCCTGGTCAACATGGTGAAAACCTGCCTCTATTAAAAATACAAAAATTAGCTGGGCATGGTGGTGGGTGCCTGTAATCCCAGCTACCGGGGAGGCGGAGGTGGGAGAATCACTTGAACCCAGGAGGTGGAGGTTGCAGTGAGCCGGGATCACGCCACTGCACTCTAGCCTACATGACAGAGCAAGACTCTCTCAAAAAGAAAAAAAAGAGTTCAAGATCCTACCACAATGTTGCACATTTTTTGTACCACAAAAGGTACAAACCAAGGGTGGTGGGAACTCGAATGAGACAGCAGTGTTCACCAGTGTCCAGTCAAGGAAGACTTCACAGAGGGCACAGGATTTCAGATGGGACTTAAGGAAAAGGGTTTAAGGATTATTAATGACTTCTTGCTGACTGCTCCTCAGGGTTTTCAGGCTAAATTTCCAAGTCCTTGGCATGGCATTCAGGCCTTTCACAACTAGGTCAAGGGGAACACCAAGGAAGAAACATTATCCTGAGTGAGACGCTTATGCTGAAGTCTTTGCTATCACTTCAGGTTCCAAGGGATCAGAAAATCTTATTTTTCTGTCTCCATAAGCCGTAAACCGGTTGAAGGCAGGCACTTCTGTAACACTCCTCTCCCCGGACCAGCTCTCTGTACAACATAGCATGTGGTATATGCACAGCATACTTTTTCCCAGCGAAACTAAAGCAAATGTAAATCAAGTCACCTGGTGTCCAGACTTGCCTTACAGGCTTACACCATCTAAACCTCTGGTGTTAATTTTAAAACTATCAAGAGGCTTAAACACATGGTCCAGATGCAACATGTGGACCTTGGTTTGGACCTTGATGCCACAAACCAATTGTAAAAGGACATGAGATCATTAGAAAAATCTAAATATGGACTAGGAATTACAGTAAGGAATTGTCAATTTCATTAGATGAGACGATGTTGTTTTGCCTTTAAAAGTCACCTCTTAGATATTAAATATATACACTTAGGGTATTTATGAATGAAATGGTTTCCCTTAAAACACGAGATGATTTTTTCTGCCTGCTTTATTAAGAAAAAACAATAAAATAAAAAATTAAAAAATTTTAAAAAAAACACTAGAGATGAGATGTATGCGGGGCGAACGAAACAAAATTGGTAAAACGTAGTTAACGGCACTACGGGGCATAATATACTGCTTTTGCTGAATGTTTCAGAATTCCCAGAATATAAAACAAAACATACAAACACACCCACACGACCCCCAGCTTTCTTCATCGTAAGCCCCGAGGGAGCCAGACCCAGGGGGTTCACCGGCGACCCCGATTCTGAGAACGACCTCCGCACGCCGGGCGAGCCTCCTGTGGGAGCCGGGGCCCATTTTCTTTCTCGATGGACTCGAAGCTAACGAAGCTGCGACACAGGCCTGTTAATCCCCTCAGCGCCTACTGCCGGATTGAACACGCGACCTCGCAATCATGGCCTTTGGGAGGAAGTTGAATCCCTGAAGTGCGTCGCGCAGAGTTAATTTTCTACATTGGCCCTGCTGGAGGCCTAGACCGAAGGAGAAAGGACCGCCCGGCCCACTATTCACCACCAGGACTCCAATGGCCGCGCCCCGGGGGCTCGGGGGCGGGTCCCAGGCATCGACGTCACGGCGCACCGTGCGCCGGGTCAAAGTTCAGCCCCGCCCCCGCTTCCCCCTCGCTGTCTCCCTCGGCCTGCGCCGCTGCCGACGCTGTTTGTGGGCCCGGCTCCGCTCCGTCTGCTCCGCCACCTTCTCCTTGAGCGCTGCCCGGCCGGCCGCCATGGCGAATGTGGCTGACACGAAGCTGTACGACATCTTGGGCGTCCCGCCCGGCGCCAGCGAGAACGAGCTGAAGAAGGTATCCCGGAGCGGGCCGGCCGGGCGGGTGTGAGGGGCGCGGGGCCTGCGCGGCAGGGGATATCTTCAGCCAGGCCGCGCTACGGGGCGGCCCGGGAGCCGGTGCTGGCAGTGACTGGCCCAGGCTGGGGATCGGCAGCGGCGGGACCGGACTCGCCGCGAGCCGCGCACTCTGGCCTCGGCTGACCTTGGGCCGCCGGCCCCGCCCGCCCGCAGATGCAGCAAATAAAACTCACTCCTGCGCAAACACGACGGGAGTCCTTCCTTCCTCCCTCCTCGGGCGAGCGCCGGGCCCGGGCTCCCCGAGGAGGCAGCAGCCCGTTCGGCCCTCCGCGTCGAGGTCACCACCCCGGACAAACAGGTTGGACCGAGGCGTTCAGCGCATCCCGGTCCCTGGGGGGAAGCTGTCCGCGCCGCCGCCGTCGGCTCCGGGTCTGGGGCTCCGCGGGGCGGGGTGGCGGGGAGGTCGAGGCCGCCCCCGCCGGGCGCCTCGGGCAGGTGGGGATGTTTCCTGGGTGCCGCGGCCGCTGGCTGCGGGAGCTCCTCCCTCTCTTCCTTCCTCGCCTATTGACCCGGAGGTAGCGTGGGTCTGTGTTTGGATGCATTGTTCTGTGGGCAGGTCATGCTAATGTCCTGTACCTGCTTAGGAATAAACTGTGGTCCCAGCCAAACGCCTGAGTGTACTGTAAACATAAATAGAAAGCCTTATTATCACTGTTTGCAATGCTGCGATATCTTTCATCTCAGGATTTCAAAGCACACGAGGCATTTAATTAAGCTCCACAGCATCCTCACCAGGCTAAGAGCATCCGGATTTGTAAGCCGAGAAAAATGAGAATGCTCCTCAGGCAGTGAAACGAGTACAGTGGACTTCCTGTTACCTTACCGGAAATGCTAGTCTGTATTATATAATTCACGAGCCTCCGTGAATGAAGAGATGTGGGCTGTAGGACCCAAACACCTCATTGAGAGTGTGTGCAACTTTACCACTACCGAAGTCACTGTAAACCCCAGTTAAACACCACACGGAAATAAAACACCTAAAGACACTACTTAGTACCACCTTGGCTTTTTCCTGATGTTGCAGTTAGAAGGAAGGCATAAGCCATCGTGAGCAGGGATTGTTACTTTAGCTTGATTTGTAGTAATATTGTCCGTAAAACTTAACGGTCATTTATCTCGAATTTATTAGGGTCGTCTTGCTCTGGTTACTTGGCCATCAAAGACATTTGACAATAGAGAAAATAAGGATTTAGCGTTTTGGTTTTTCCTGTGGTATTGCTTCATTGCTTCGTCAGGTTTTCACTTTACTGTAACCTGTTTTCAAGTATAGTTGTCTACTTGGTTATATTACATTAATGAGTAAACAGTATCGAAAGAAACTGCCAAGGAATCCTACGAATAGAAACTATTTTTGGAAGGCTAGGACTTTAGAACATTAGTTCTCAGAAAAGCAGATATTAAGTTATCACAAGACTTTAAACTGGTGTTTGGTTATATAACTTTTTTTGTTTTTATCCATTTTCAAAGGCATACAGAAAGTTAGCCAAGGAATACCATCCTGATAAGAATCCAAATGCAGGAGACAAAGTAAGTTATTTTCAACTTTTTTATTCTGGGGGTTTTAGTTTAACTTAAATTGCCCTCCTTGAAAAGGGGAATGTTGCAAGAAAAAAAAATCCAACTGTGCCCACATAGCCACATTTTCATAATGTCAAGAATATTTTAGTTTTAGAATAAGAGTACTAGCATTCTAAGGAGTGGTGGGTGGTAAATAGAACCATAATCAAGTCAAAGGTAACTTGTCCCTTTTATTAGAATTAAATGGATTCTTGATTCCTGTAGCCTCTCCCCACTCTTTTACTTGAAAATGCAATTATTTTTATTTTTTCTTTATAGTTTAAAGAAATAAGTTTTGCATATGAAGTACTATCAAATCCTGAGAAGCGTGAGTTATATGACAGATACGGAGAGCAAGGTCTTCGGGAAGGCAGCGGTGGAGGTGGTGGCATGGATGATATTTTCTCTCACATTTTTGGTGGGGGATTGTTCGGCTTCATGGGCAATCAGAGTAGAAGTCGAAATGGCAGAAGAAGAGGAGAGGACATGATGCATCCACTCAAGTGAATATCTTCTTTTCTTGTTTTAAAAAATTAAGTACTTTTTGTCAGGTGGGATAATGACTCAGTAGAAGAAAAAAGTCTCAGAATGTTCTGTCCTTCATTAGAAAAACTTCCATTTGCCTTGTCTTTTTTTTTTTTTTTTGAGACATCTCGCTCTGTTGCCCAGGCTGGAGTGCAGTGGTGCAATCTTGGCTCACTGCAACCTCTGCTCCTGGGTTCAAGCGATTCTCCAGCCTCAGCCTCCCGAGTAACTGGGACTACAGGCGCGTGCCACCACGCCCAGCTAATTTTTTGTATTTTTAGTGGAGACGGGTTTCACCATGTTAGTCAGGATGATCTCGATCTCCTGATCTCGTGATCCACCCGCCTTGGCCTCCCAAACCTGGGATTACAGGCGTGAGCCACCACGCCTGGCTGTCTTGTCTTCTTTTGGTGACTAAATTGAATTTGATTATCTGAATGTTTCTATTTTGCTACAGCTCTTAAAAGGATAGTTGATGTTTTTTAATGAGTAGGAAGGTGGTTTTATATGGTTCTGAGGCTGCTTGTTATTATAGGACTTAAGATTTCAAGCATGAAGATCTTTTTTTAAAAAATGGAATCTCACTCTGTCACTCAGGCTATAGTGCAGTGGCGTGATCTTGGCTCACTGCAACTTCGGCCTCCCAGGTTGAAGCACTTCTCCTGCCTCAGCCTTTCAAGTAGCTGGGATTATAGGCACCTGTCACTACACCCAGCTGATTTTGTAATTTTTAGTAGAGATGGGGTTTTGCCATGTTGGCCAGGCTGGCCTTGAACTCCTGACCTCAGGTGATCTACCCACCTTGGCCTCCCAAAGTGCTGGAATTACAGGCATGAGCCACTCCGCCCAGCCTGTTTTCTTTGAAGCATATGAATATTTCAAGGTACCTTTTATTTAGAAACTAAAAATGAGTGACTGTCTGCCTACTTTGTGTACACATTAGAGTCACTTATTACTTGATCCTCAGTGTGAACTCTCCTATGTTGGTTTCCATGGTGCTTGCTGGCTTCCAGCCTGACATTAACCTGCCAACACATGAATGGTGCCTGACCTTGATCTTAGACTGTGAATCCACAAGCCCTCTCCAATGTGAAAATAACTATTTCACTTTGCAAAATCTGGGAGGTCTTTCTCTCCTGTCTTTTTTTCTTCATGGACTGATAAATGATTTTATTAACAAATGCCAGTGGCTGAAGTTTAAGTACTTGTTTATTTCATAATATCCTAGTTTATATATTTGAATAAGTTAGAGAAAGTCATATTATCGGTTAACTTGAGTCTCATTGAATCCTTAAATTTGAAAGAATTTACTCTCAGAAATTAACATTTGGATATAATTCCTGTGGTAATATTTGTATAGTGCAGGTTAATTTATTTTTTTCTTTAATATAAAAATGGTCTAAAGAGCAAAGAGGATCAAGAGATTGCTCTCTGTACCTTAATAGTTCTTCATGTTGAAAAAAATTTTATGCTATACAACAAATAGTTTTCTGCTGTCTTAACATTTAAAATTTTCCTGTTATTACAAATACTATGTTTATAATACTGCATTCTATGATATAACCATTTACCTTTTATATAGGGTATTACCACATTTTTTTTTTTTTTGTAATAGATAGTGCTGCTATGAGTATCTTTATGTACAGCTTTGTTTCTCCTTGGCAGAGATTCCCAGGCAGGCATGAGTGTTTTGAGACTGATAAATACAACTAAATTGCCTTGCAGAGGGATTGTGCGAGTTTAGGCCCCACTAGTGGAGAGTGCCAACCTTGCCAAAGCATTACCTGCATTTTTCCTTCCTTGGCCGCCTTGGTTGAAATGTGTATTTTTTTCTGGCTGAGGACAGTGAGGATAGCAGTTGTGCATACCAATTATAATTTAATATGTAGGGGAAGAAAGACCTATTTTCTTTACATGATTTGGTTAAAGGTTCTTAACACAGAGTATAAAAGATGCAACAAGCATTTTTGTCTAAGGCTCAGATGTAGGTAGGTCATTATTTGACAGTGTCATTGGTAATGTTTTGTCCATACGTGTGATATTCTTAACCTACCTACAACAGTGTAAGTTTCTGAGAATAATAATTTTGAAAAAGTTTGAATATCACAAAATAGTATAGATGCTTTGTAAAATACTTGTAACTATTTTTTGTTCCTCTAACCCCCAGGATTTTAAAGTAAATACAACAGGTTGACCATCCCTAATCTGAAATCTGAAATGCTCCAAAATCTGAAACTTTTTGAGCGCCAACCTGCTGCCACAAGTAGAAAACTCCACACATAAGTACTTGTCTCACTCTGTCTCCCAGCCTGGAGTACAGTGGTGCGATCTTGGCTCACTGCAGCCTCAACCTCTCAGGCTCAAGCAATTCCTCTGCCTCAGCCTTTTGGGTAGCTGGCACTTTAGACATGCCACTACGGCTGGTTAATTGTTTTTTATTTTTTGGTAAAGATGAGGTCTCCTTATGTTGCTCAGGCTGGTCTTGAACTCCTGGGCTCAAGCAATCCTTCCTCCCCAGTCTCCCAGAAAGCTGGGATTATAGGCATAAACCACTGCACCTGGCATGAAAAACTATTCCTTTCTGTCATGCAATAGGTAGGGCCACTTTTATTTTTTTTAAGACATATGCCGTCTCAGTGACTTCCTTAAGCTGAAATAAAAGTTTGGTAGCCTTTCAAAAGTGTCCATGGAGGAATCAGGGACTCTGGAGCCAGATACCTATGTAATCTTGGGCAGGTTTCTTGACCATTCTGTGCCTCAGCTTTATCACATAAAATGGGAATAATAATTGTACCTCTTCTGAAAAGTTTTTATTAGGAGTTAGGTGGAGGGCTTATGCCTGAGAACAGAAGGTTTTGATATTTGAGTTTGTGAAGTCATCAGCTTTATCAGAAATTCCACCACAGCAAATTGCTGTCCTGATGCTGTAGGTTCTGGCTTTGAGTATCATATATATACTGTCTGTAGGCATAAAATATTTCTGTTAATTTGAGCCATAAAATAAAACCTCAGTTGAATTGATTTAATGTGAGATTATGAGGTGTTTTTGCATTATGTTTTAAAAGTTGATGGTGAATTTGCTGTATCAGCTCTTATTTGTATCTTGTATTTGACAAAATGTGGCAAAATTTGGTTGAACCCAATTATTTTCTTTCCAGAGTATCATTAGAAGATCTGTATAATGGCAAGACAACCAAACTACAACTTAGCAAGAATGTACTCTGTAGTGCATGCAGTGGGTAAGTGTGTCCTCCGGTTTATTGGGTACATTTTGTCTATTCTTCCAGTATCACACTGAATGTCTGTACCAGGTAAAAATTACTATGATTTAAAACTTACAGCTGGGTGCAGTGGCTTACACCTGTAATCCCAGCATTTTGGGATGCCAAGGTGAGTGGAGCACTTGAGGTAGGAGGAGGCAGAGGTTCCTGTGAACCAAGATCACACCACTGTACTCCATCTCAATAAATAAATCTTAGCAAGACGGTTTCTGATTCTTCTAAAAGTCAATTTAAATACAAGTTATTGTGTTTGAAGATGAAGGTAAAAGCAGTTTCTATGTGTTAGGGCTTATTGGAGTGATCTGTGGACAAAACCTAATGTATTTTTGTGCTTGCTTTAGCCAAGGCGGAAAGTCTGGAGCTGTCCAGAAGTGTAGTGCTTGTCGAGGTCGAGGTGTGCGCATCATGATCAGACAGCTGGCTCCAGGAATGGTACAACAGATGCAGTCTGTGTGCTCCGATTGTAACGGAGAAGGTATGTGTCCTGGTACTTCTCTGCTTTTATGTTGGACTGGATTGAGAATCCAGATATTGGAGAGGTTTACAGTTTTTTATTTCAAAGGGTATTTGTATTCATCTTATTTAAAAAAAAAAAAAAAAAAAACAGGAGACCCGATATGTTAGCTTATTCCTGTAATTTCAGCACTCTGGGAGACGAGGTGGATTGCTTGAGCCTAGGATTTCAAGGCCAGCTTGGGCACCATAGTGAGACCTCGTTACTAGAGGGAAAAAAGTGTAGAAAAATATGTAATGAGGGGCTCAGGGCATGTCTGTGGTCCCAGCTGCCTGGGAGGCTGAGGCAGGATTGCTTGAGCCTAGGAATTTGAGGGAGCAGTGAGCTGTGATCATGCCAGTGCACTGTAGTCTGGGTGACAGAACAAGACTTTGATGCAAAAAATAAAGTGCGAAAGTAATTACTTCATTATGCTTAAGCCCAGTGAACATAGAGAAATGGTAGATTTGTATTGTGTTAGTGAAAGGTGACTAATTCTAAAGAGAGGGGCAAGGTGATCATTTGTCCCTTTGCTATTTCCTTCTTTATCAAATATAACGTTTTATTACTTTCTGTAGAAATGACCACCATGGGAAGACTATCTCCTTTATCAAATAGAACTTTTTAAGCTACAAAGGGACAAATCATCAAATAATAAGTAGCTAAACATGTAATTGTTTAGTTTTTCTGATAAGTTGAGGATTTTACTGTAAGCTTTAGTTAGTTTTTCGGGATTGATCTTGAGATTGAAGCTGTCCTTACAAAAGTAAATAGTTTAGACTTTGTAAGCCAAATAGTTTTTGTCACAGTTGCTCATCTCTGACCTTTTAGTGCTTTTATGGCCACAGACAAATGGGTGTGGCTGTGTTCTGATTAAAATTTTGTTTAGGCCAGGTGAAGTGGCTTACCCCTGTAATCCCAGAACTTTGAGAGGCTGTGGTGGGTGGATCACGAGATGAGGAGTTTGAGACAAGCCTGGTCAATATGGTGAAACCCCGTTTCTACTAAAGATACAAAAATTAGCCAGGCTTGGTGGCGGGTGCCTGTAATCCCAGCTCCTCGGGAGGCTGAGGCAGGAGAATTGCTTGAACCCAGGAGGCAGAGGTTGTGGTGAGCCGAGAGTGCACCATTGCGCTCCAGCCTGGGCGACGAGAGACTCCATCTCAAAAAAAAAAGGAAAAATCTTATCTGTAAAAACAAGTAGCTTCCCCCACCCCCACCTTTCTAGAGCAGTGCTATCCAATAGAATTTTTTCCATATTGTGATGTTGGAGTTCAGTATCTGCAATGTCCAGTACAGTACCCACTAATCACCACTAATCACCTGTGACTACTGCATACTTCACATGTGGCTATCGTGACTGGGGAACTATTTTAAATTTGAATTAATTAAAACATAAACTTAAGTAGCTGCAGGTAGATAGTGGCTACCATATTAGGAAAAGTATGGTTAATGGGCATCCTTTTCCAAATTGTTCTTGGAAGTGATGAGATAATTATGAGAAGCTACATATGATGTTCCCTTCCTGCAAAATCTTGGCATTTTACTTTATTTTTTAAAATTATTACTTT
This sequence comes from Saimiri boliviensis, assembly GCF_048565385.1. Lineage (NCBI taxonomy): Eukaryota > Metazoa > Chordata > Mammalia > Primates > Cebidae > Saimiri > Saimiri boliviensis. The sequence goes on from NC_133449.1 coordinate 125,319,620, forward strand.
TGGAGATATGATCTTGTCACCTGGGCTGGAGCGCAGTGGTGCACTCTTGGCTTACTGCAACCTCCACTGGCCACGCTCAAGCAATCTTCCAACCTCAGCCCCACCCAACCCCCAAGTAGCTGAGACCACAGCTGCTTGCCATCACACCCAGCTAATTTTTGTATTTCTTGTAGAAATGGGGTTTTGCCGTTATACCCAGGCTGATCTTGAACTCCTGGGCTCAAGTGATCCTCCTGCCTCAGCCTCCCAAAGTGCTGGGATTACAGGTGTTAGCCACCACTCTTGGTCTCATTTTATCTTACTAAAATTGCTAACAACTCCTGCAAGAAACGAAAGTTTGAGACTCTAGAGAAATAAAGAATTTTAAGACACAAAAAAAGAAACTTAAGTTGACTGAAATCTTTTCCCATGCACCACTACCTTTTTTTTTTTTTTTTTTTTTTTTTTTTGTCTGAGACAGTCTCGCTCTGTCTCCCAGGCTGGAGTGGAATAGCACGATCTCAGCTCACCACAGTCTCTGTCTCCCGGAATCAAGTGATTTTCCTGCCTCAGCCTCCTCTAAGTAGTTGGGATTACAGGCACACACCACCACGCCCAGCTAATTTTTGTATTTTTAGTGAAGACAGGGTTTTGCCATGTTGGCCAAGCTGGTCTCAAAACTGACCTCAGGTGATCCGCCCACCTCCATCTCCCAAAGTGCTGGGATTACAGGTGTGAGCCACCATGCCCGGCCACCATTACCATTTTGAAGAACTGGTGTTTTGAAGAACATAAGTACTGTTACAGAAACATCCCTTAATAATCAGTTATATACATCTTTCTAAGCCTTCAAATGTGCCAGTAATTGGCCATTAGAAAGTGACACAATTTTTTCACACTATGTAAAATGACAGTTTTGCTTTTTTACACCATAATCAAATATTTCAGAAGAATATGTAGAAGAGAAAAGCTATGTTGCCCTACACATGGTATGGATACATTGCATTCTGAAATAGTGGGTAGCTGAGTCCCTCAGGCAATCTGCAGTAGTAAGATGTAAGTTTTTGTTATTCAGAATAGTGCTTTTTTGTTTTGTTTTGAGACATGGTCTCCCAGTCACCCAGACTGGGGTGCACTGGCATGATTATAACTCACTGCAACCTCAGACTCCAGCGCTCCTCCCTCCTCAGCCTCCCGAGTAACCAGGATTACAGGCGTGCACTACCACGCCCGGCTAATTTTTTTTCATTTGTGGTAGAGGCAAGGTCTCACTGTTGCCAGGCTGGTCTCAGATCCTGAGCTCGAGTGATCCTACCACCCTGACCTCACAAAATGTTGGGATTACAGGCTTGAGCCACTATTCTTGGCCTCAGAATGCTGCTTTGAATAAAAATTTAGGTAGCAATTAAAAGAAGTTCAGAAAGTATATTTAAATAGTAAGGATATTAAAAGTACAGTATAATACTGTTGCTGAAAGTTTCAATAACTTCTCTTTCCAGGAGAGGTAATTAATGAAAAAGACCGCTGTAAAAAATGTGAAGGGAAGAAGGTGATTAAAGAAGTCAAGATTCTTGAAGTTCACGTAGACAAAGGCATGAAGCATGGACAGAGAATTACATTCACTGGGGAAGCAGACCAGGCCCCAGGAGTGGAACCAGGAGACATTGTTCTGTTGCTACAGGAGAAAGAACATGAGGTGATTTTACTTTTTTAAAGTTTGTTTTGGTTTTGTATTTTGTTTTATTCAGAAGTACTTCTTGCTTGTGAGAAATAGGTTAGATCTGTTTGGATTCCCTGGAGCAACACTGCACACTGGTGAAGTCAAGGAAGTCATGGCCAACTTCCTAAGACTGACTTGTTTAAGAAAGACAAGGCAAGCACAATTAGAAGCACTGTAGGGGTCAGTTTTAGTCCTGGTTTGGTCTTTGTTTTGTTTTTGTTTTTTTTTTATTTGACAGAGTCTTCCTCTGTTACCCAGGCTGGATGGAGTACAGTGACACGATCTTTGCTCACTGCAACCTCCGCCTCCCAGGTCAAGCGATTCTCCTCTGGCTTGGTCATTGACTAGCACTGAAACTGTAGGTAATCTTACTGTCTCAAATTCTTTATTTATGAAAATAAGGGCATTGGGCATTGGCCCAAATGTTCTAAGGCAGCCTATTTTTCACTGTGAAACTCTGCTGCTCTGTTGATTTGGTTTTTATTTATTGGGTAGCCAAGTGAGCTCTCCTAGAAAGGGTTCTGGGGTTTTCAAAATCCTTTTTTTTTTTTTTTTGAGACAGAGTCTTGCTCTGTCGCGAGGCTGGGTGGAGTACAGTGGCGCAGTCTCGGCTTACTGCAATCTCCACCTCCTAGGTTCAAGCAATTCTCCTGCCTCAGCCTCCCTAGTAGCTGGGACTACAGGTGCACACCACCACGCCTAGCTAATTTTTGTATTTTTTAGTAGAGACAAGGTTTCACCATGTTGTCCAGGATGGTCTCGATCTCTTGACCTCGTAATCCGCCCGCCTCAGCCTCCCAAAGTGCTGGGATTACAGGCGTGAGCCATGGCGCCAGGGCAATAACATTTTTTTAGACGTTTCTGAAGAATGTGGTCTCTAGTGTATGTTTTTGGGAGTTTTGTTTTTTTGAGACAGGGTCTTGCTCAGTCACCCAGGTTGGACAGTTGCATGATCTGGGATCACTACAATCTTCACCTCTGGGCCCAAGTGATCCTCCCATCTCAGCCTCCTGAATAGCTGGGACAGCTGGCGCACCACCATGCATGTAGAGACAGGGTCTTTGCCATATTGCCCAGGCTAGTCTTGAACTCCTCAGCTCAAGCCATCCTCCTGCCTTGACCTTCCAAAGTGCTGAGATTACAGGCGTGAGCCACCATGCCAGGCCTAGTGTATGTTTTGATTTTAACATTGTACCTGTATATTTTTAAAGTCCATATAGTATACTGTAGACCTTACTCATAAAGATTATATCTGGGACTATTTATGAAAAAATCTTTTCAGTAATCATCGAAATTGTTGAATGTTAGAAGCACTTGACAGGACTCTGGTTTTGTACTTGATCACATTTACTTATGCTTTCCTCTGAAAGTCTTTACATCACAGGTTAACCACCTTTTTAGTTTGCCCTAAAATCTTGTCCTATGCATAAGCCCAGTGAACACAACGGTAAATTTGTATTATGTTCAGTGATAGGTTACTCTTTTTTTTTTTTTTTTTTTTTTTTGAGACAGAGTCTCTGTCACCCAGGCCGGAGTGCAGTGGTGCGATCTCAGCTCACTGCAACCTCTGCCTCCCGGGTTCAAGCAGTTCTCCACCTCAGTGTCCCGAGCAGCTGGGATTACAAGCACCTGCCACCATGCCCAGCTAATTTTTTTTGGTATTTTTAATAGAGACAGGGTTTCACCATCTTGGCCAGGTTGGTCTTAAACTCCTGACTTCATGATCTGCCTGTCTGGGCCTCTCAAAGTGCTGGAATTACAGACGTGAGCCACTGCGCCCAGCCTACTCTTTTTAATTCTAAAAAGATGGGCAGGTTGGGGGCGATGGCTCACATATGTAATCCCAGGACTTGGGGAGGCCGAGGCAGGTGGATCACGAGGTCAGAAGTTCAAGACCAGCCTGGCCAAGACGGTAAAACCCCATTTCTACTAAAAATACAAAAAGCCGGGCGTGGTGGCTGGTGCCTGTAATTCCAGCTAGTAGAGAGGCTGAGGCGGAGAATTGGTTGAACCTGGGAGGAGGAGGTTGCAGTGAGCCACGGTTGCACCATTGCACTCCAGCCTGGGTGATAGAGCAAGATTCCATATCAAAAAAAAAAAAAAGATGGGTAAGCTGATTATTTGTCCATTTATTTATTTATTGAGATGGAGTTTTGCTCTTGTTGCCCAGGCTGGAGTGCAGTGGCACAATCTCGCCTCACTGCAACCTCTACCTCCCAGGTTCAAGCAATTCTCCTGTCTCAACCTCCTGAGTAGCTGGGATTACAGGCATCCGCTACCACACCCGGCTAGTTTTTAGCATTTTTAGTAGAGACAAGGTTTCACCATGTTGGCCAACTTGGTTCTCGAACTCCTGACCTCAGGTGATGCACCCACCTCAGCCTCCCAAAGTATTGGGATTATAGGTGTGAGCCACTGGGCCTGGCCTTATTTGTTCCTTTATAATTTAAAGGTTATATTTTCTGTGGTGGTCATTTCTCCAAATAGAGTAAATTTTAAAAATCACTGTAAGACTCCTGTAGAGAACAACAAAGCCATATTAAGATGCAGATTTTAGGAATTTAGTTGTAATCCCTCACAAGGTCAGGCTTGATCTCCTGGACAATCAAGGCGTGCTAGTCAGCTTTCATGACTCAGCAAAGCTACCAATTAATGTATTTTGGTTTTTTTGTGGAAATTGCGAACTCTACAAATAGCTAAGGTCTCCTAGGTTGCCAAAAAATAAGAGTAGTTTTTAGAATTTTGCTTTTGGGTCTTGTAGGATCAAGTATTTCAAGATTACAAGATTTCCTGTTTGTTGACATTTTAGCTACTTCGTTGTTCATTCGGTCTTGCTGCTGTGCACACCACCATACCAGAAATGTGAGGGAGAAAAATAACAAGACAGCTAAGTAATTGGTAATTCTGCTTGGATGTAGGTTATGTAGGTTAGACTGTATCATAAAATGGTACAAACAATGCCTGGGCATTTATTTTCTTTGAGATAAATTCTCACTCTGTTGCTCAGGCTGGAGTGCAATGATGCGATTTCAGCTCACTGCAACCTCCGCCTTCTAGGTTAAAGCGATTCTCCTGCCTCAGCCTCTCGAGTACCTGGGATTACAGGCACCTGCCACCACATCCAGCTAATAATTGTATTTTTAGTAGAGATGGGGTTTCACTCTGTTGGCCAGGCTGGTCTAGAACTCCTGACTGGTCTGCCCACATCAGCCTCCCAAAGTGCTGGGAGCCACCATGCTGCCTGGGCATTTTCACTGATAGAATCCTTGAAGTAGTTTGGAGTTCGTTGTCAAATGATTTTTGGCAGTGCAGCAGCATGATAGTGAGGAAGTAAAGAAGGAATGGTTATTTGCAGAGAAAAGATTATTCTTTTGGTTTGATGCATGTCAAACTGAAGGTAAAACCTTTTTTACCTCTACATTGAGTTTCTAATGTTGCTGCATAATTAAATTGGGTTTTTTTAAGTATATCTTTGGATTTGGAGGCAAAGGACTTAAGGTCTGGTCCCCATTTACTAGCTTCAGCTTCTCTGGACTTTTCAGATACTAAAGAGTCAAATGAGATTATGAATAAGTTCTTTCTTAGGGTTGTAGGGAGGTGTTGGGAAGTAAGTCATCTCTTAAAATTGTTGGCAGCAGTGGAATTGGCAAGGAATTTTCAACAGAAGGCAGGTGTAACTGGTTGTCTAAGGTATAAAATACAAGGTGGTAAATGGAAATTTGTCTTAGTTCTTTCTTGGGAGTGCTGTATCATCTGTAGTCATTATCTTGCCATGTCACTTAGCAGTATGACTGTGTGTCTCAGTGGCCTGGTTACCGTAGTGCATTTATACAGCACCAAACCACAGAACCTGGTGATGTTAGTCACGCCTCTATAATCTGTACTTTTGTTACTCAGAAATTATAACTTTTAAATGTTTTATGTTCTAGTGCTTGGTGGTCCCTCCTCATTAATCTTGTTTCTCAGAAACTGGCATTTTTTTGTTGTTGTTCTGATGTATTTATTTATTTATTTTTGGCCAGATCTTATAGTGAGAACTCTCTGACATTCTTGCTTATTTATTCTGTTTAAACTTTTAACATCAAATTGTTTAGCTTACCCCCCTCCATAGCAACAGTCATTCTGATAATCATTTTTTATTGAAATCACTTTCAGTTGAACTCTACTGTGTAAGAACATAATACGTATCTCTTCTTGTTCCCTACACCTTTTTTTTTTTTTTTTTTTTTGAGACAGTCTTGTCCTGTCGCCCAGGCTGGAGTGCAGTGGCACAATTGTATTTTTAGTAGAGACAGGATTTCACCGTGTTGGCCAGGCTGGTCTCAAACTCTGACCTCAGGTGATCTGCCTGCCTCAGCCTCCCAAAGTGCTGGGATTATAGGCGTGAGCCACCATGCCCGGCCCCTACTTCATTTTTATTTATTTATGGACAGTCTCGCTCTGTCATCCTGGGCTGGAGTGCAGTGGCGTGATCTCCAGTCACTGCGGCCTCCGCCTCCTGGGTTCAAAGTGTTGGGATTACAGGTGTGAGCCACCACGCCCAGCCCTGGTCCCTACTTCTAATATGACTTAAACAAAGGATATTTGGTAAGATGGTTCTTGGAACACTGGCATTCTATAGTATACTTAGCATTTTATTTTAAATTTATTATTTTTAAGATACAGGGTCTCCTTTTGTCACCCAGGCTGGAGTGCAGTGACTGGGTCATTAATGAGGAGGGACTACCACTGCAGCCTCCACTCTGGACTCAAGGGATAGTCCTGCCTCAGCTGGCCTATTTTATGGTTTTTTTTTTGTCTCCCTATGTTGTATTTGACCTGGCCTCCCAAAGCCTGACCCTATACTTAGATTTTTAAAATTTATTTATTTTTTTGAAATGGAGTCTTGCTCTATTGCCCAGGCTGGATAGAGTGCAGTGGCACAATCTCTGCTCACTGCAACCTCTATCTCCTGGGTTCACGTGATTCTCCTCCTTCAGCCTTCTGAGTAGCTGGGACTACAGGAGGCTAATTTTTGTATTTTTAGTACAAACGGGGTTTCACCATATTGGCCTGTCTAGTCTCAACTCGTGACCTGACCTCAGGTGATCCACCTGCCTTGGCCTCGCACAGTGCTGGGATTACACGTGAGCCACTAGCTCCTGACCTACTTAGCAGTTTTAATGCGTTGAAAAGTCCTGCATTAAAGAAAACTATTGGTCCCATTGTGAGGAACACTTGAATAAATGTGCATAGATAATATACACTCTTGGATCTCAAACTTTAGCCTACACTATAATTGCTTGGAGGTCTTGTTAGGACTACAGATTGCTGGACCCTGCCTTCCTTGTTTCTGGCAGGAATGGAGTGGGGCCCAAGAATCTGTTTTCCTAACAAGTTTCCTGAAGCTGCTGGTCTAGAACAATACTCAGAGAATCATTGGTTAAGGTAATAGTTTAACTTTGTTTAATGGGTAAATTTAAGGGAATAACATAGGAAAATAACCTGTCTACCAGATTTTCTGTAAGTGAACCAGCCAGGATTGTTCTTTACAAGAAGTGCAGCCATTGTAAAATCTAAGCAAAAATTGCAGGTTGGGCATATGAAATTGGATGTATTTTTCCTACACATTGAAGGCTCAGAAACATTCTTTGTCCTTATTCTCAATACCTTTTGCATTACCTAGTTCATAGGCTTTTAGTGTAATATTGAATGAGCCAAGTTTTGCATTTTAGTGAGGCGTGAGGCTTGTTGGTACATGTGTGAAGCATGGAATTGAGCCCCTTGACTTTGCTGGCTGGGTGTTACTGGTAGAGGTTTTTTATGTTAACCTTGGGCCCTCCCCCCTTCTCTGTTATGATCATGTCTGGGAGCACTCAGGATGAGCCTGTTCTGCAGAAGCCTTCGGGCTTTCTGTACCTTTTTGCCCAGAGGCAGAGTCCAAAAGTGGGCCATAATTGCACCTGGCCCTGTGTTGGGAGCCTCAGGTCTGTTGCTTTTATATATGCCATTGTTTACCAGTTTCAATAGACCTTCCTCATGGAAGTTTCTCGCATACTACTTGGGAATAGCTAGCTTTCCTAATACAAGTTTAGGGCACTAGGGACAGTGGCACTTTTGTTTTGCAGTGAGTGGTAGAAATAAGGTTTTGAAATTAAGTCAAGGAACATAATGCCACGGGGTATAGCTCCATAATTTTTGGAAAACTGTGTTTCTTTTGTGCTTTACAGGTATTTCAGAGAGATGGGAATGATTTGCATATGACATATAAAATAGGACTTGTTGAAGCTCTGTGTGGATTTCAGTTCACATTTAAGCACCTTGATGGCCGTCAGATTGTGGTGAAATATCCCCCTGGCAAAGTAATTGAACCAGGTAAATCTTGATTTTGTCTGATTCTGCTTTTCAGGTGTTCTTAAAATTTGTAATTTTTTTATACTGAATAACTCAAAAAATTGTACACTTCTTTTAGGTAAAATTATTAATCATTTCCTCTTAAATAATAGGATGTGTTCGGGTAGTTCGAGGTGAAGGGATGCCGCAGTATCGTAATCCCTTTGAAAAAGGTGATCTTTACATAAAGTTTGATGTGCAGTTTCCTGAAAACAACTGGATCAACCCAGATAAGCTTTCTGTAAGTGTTCTTTAAATGAAGCAACAGTTGACTTCAAGTTTGGGGTTTTCTTTGTTCTTTCTGGTTTTTTTTTTTTTTCAGACAGGGTCTCTGTTGCCCAGCCTGGGATACAGTGGTATGATCATAGTTCACTGTAGCCTCGACCTCCTGGGCTCAAGCAGTCCTCTCACCTCAGCCCCCTGAGTAGCTGGACTGTAGGTGTATGCTACCATGCCTGGCTAAAAAAAAAATTTTGAGACATAGTCTTACTCTGTCATCCAAGTTGGAATGCATTGGTGCAATCTTGGCTCACTGTACTGTCTGCCTCCCAGGTTCAAGCAATTCTCATGCTTTAGCCATCAAGTAGCTGGGATTACAGGCATGAGCCACCATGCCTGGCAAGTTTCTTTCTTTCTGTTTAAGAGGGTCCCTCTTGCCCAGGCTGGCATGTAGTTGCATGATCATGGCTCGTTACAGGTGTTCACCACACCCGGCTAATGCTTTTTAAAACTTTTTATAGAGGTGGATCCTTGCTATTTTGTCCAGACTGGTCTCAAGTTCCTGGCCTCAAGCATTTCTCCTGCCTCCTGAAGTGCTGGGATTGCAGTCGTGAGCCATTGCACCCAGCTGACTTCAAGTTTCTTAATAGTCATGTTACTGTCAGTTTTAAAGTATGTTTGTGTGATTGGTAGTCTTTCCTAGTCGTTAGGAAATGGGGAATTGCTGGTGTAAATGTTGATGGGGCCAAGCAGGGAATTGTAGAGGAGTAGAGCAGACTGGGGTGGGCAGTGGTAAGGACTAGCACTCCCTGGAGAGATCAGATTCCTCACCTGCAGAGGGCAGGACCACTACCTACTTCGAGTCAGCTGATGTCTATGCTGAATGCAGGAAGACGTGTCTCCTGTAGAAATTGTCTAATTTTTAAGTATTGGCAGCTTATGATTTTCTTTTCTTTTTTTTTTTTAATTCACCTTCTACTTGGGTAGATTTTTTTCTTACTACTTTTTAAAGCAGTACATGGGTTGCATAAAAGATGTCTGCATATTTGGCCTGTGGGTGATGAGTTTGTGATCTCTGACTTAGAGTGCAAAGTCCAATCCACTTTCTTTAACTTTTTTTTTTTTTTGCAATGGAGTCTCGCTTTGCCACCCAGGCTAGAGTGCAGTGGTACGATCTTGGCTCACTGCAACCTCCACCTCCTGGGTTCAAGCAATTCTCCTGCCTCAGCTGCCCAAGTAGCTGGAATTACAGGCACTCACCACCATGCCCGGCTAATTTTTTTGTATTTTTATTAGAGACAAGGTTTATGTTGTCCAGGCTGGTCTTGAACTCCTGACCTCTGGTGATCTACCCACCTCAGCCTCCCAAAGTGTTGGGATTACAGGCGTGAGCCACAGCGCCTGGCCCCTTTTTAAAAGAAACACACTGGATTGTATCCAAAGGAAAGTTGATGAAAATACTACAACCCACCCGGTTTTTGTTTGTTTTAATGAAGGAACTAGAAGATCTTCTGCCATCTAGACCAGAAGTTCCTAATGTAATTGGAGAAACAGAGGAGGTAGAGCTTCAGGAATTTGATAGCACTCGAGGCTCAGGAGGTGGTCAGAGACGTGAAGCCTATAATGATAGCTCTGATGAAGAAAGCAGCAGCCATCATGGACCTGGAGTGCAGTGTGCCCATCAGTAAACTCGGGAGACAAATTGCACAGGTGGATTTTCTTTCCACATTTGCCTGATTTGTTCTCAGCAATCCAGCTGGAGTGTCTTATCAATCCAGATGAACTGAGGGACATCTGTTGGTCTACGTGTAACTTTTAAAATTGGTATAGTATCTTCAGAGTGTATAATTTAAACTAACCACAAGGCTTTACATCTTCATTTCGACTGTTCCATAGCAGAATAAAGCACTTGAAAGGAAACAAGACTCCCTTTCACACACGGATTATAACTTTCAATCCTGGTATCTGTGCTTGATTTTTATCAGTTTTGTGTAGATTTTTATGTTTCATATTTTAAATTTAAATCCCACATTGTAAAGTTTGTACAATTTGTCCTGAAGCTTTGTGTTTGGCTGCACCTGCATAAGCTGCTACAAATAGAATAAAGAATTTCATAGCCTGTATCTATCATTTTAGATGCATGGAAAAAATGGGCTTTGCACACAATGGGTTTGGAGCTGACTGGGAACAATGGAAAAAATTACATTAGCTGTGGTTGTAAAGGTTTTTTGTTTTTGTTTTTTTGGGTTTTGTTTTTGTTTTTGTTTTTTTTTTTTTTTACCATCTTGTGAAAGGTTTCTGAAACTCGATAATAAAAAGCAGTTGGTGTAAATTATTCTTTTGTGTCACATTTTTAGAAGGAAAAACATAAAGAATGTATCCTTAGTACTGGTTCTTAAACAGCCCATAAAAACCCATTGGCCTGAAGCTTATGTCTCAGGCCCATGCCCATCTTACAGTTTTGAAAGGCAAAAGGCTGGTAGAACAGTCTTCAATGGCTGCAGCAATGCTCTGTAGAGGCCAGGGTGTCTGAGTGCTGTAATTCCCGAGCACTGGGCTAGCCCTACCTCTGTATCTTCCCCACCACCACCCCCTTAAAAAAATAAGGTTGACAGCAAATGTATAGTAAAACCATGTCTGCATAGAACCTGTTCAAATGCTCTGTCTTCATTAAATGTAAAAGTAAGAGATGCTTTGTCTCCATTAAGTTGAATGTTTGAAATTGGGGAAGCCATTGATTATTTTTTTGATTTTCTATAATATTTTATAGAAAAGTAGGCTGCTTAGGCTGGTATGAGGAAATTCAGGTAAAACTGATGAAAAGGATGTTGTGTTTCTCTTTCCATCATCTGGTTTTAACCATTTCGCTCTCAGTAGATATTTTTAGAACACACTTATTTGAGGGAAAGACATCAGATGCACATTTTACATTTGTAAAGGAACATATGGGAAAACTGAAAACTAAAAATTTTAAATGTATTCAATGCCATCCCTGAGCCTAAATCTAGTATTTGTAGTTTATTTCTAGGTCTGCTAGAATCTGAATGAAAAAAGGTGTGCTGACACCAATCAAGTCCTGTGAGGTTTAAATTATTGACCTATCCACTCTACCTCCATTGTACAAAAAATATTTTACAACAAACCTGGGCAAGATTCAACAGTATAGTAGTTTTGTATCCAAGGTTACTTCCCCACAACCACTTTAAACATAAATGCGGTGGCAATATAAAGTTTGTAGCCTTTGCAATAAAGGTTTATAAAACAGTTGTTCACTGCAGTCTGTCTGTCATTTCTACCCAGGTGTTTTGACTATAGGCAAGAAAACTATTTGGAAGAGAGGTCTGTTAAGATGTGTTATTTTGCCGGGCACGGTGGCTCACGCCTGTAATCCCAGCACTTTGGGAGGCAGAGGCAGGCAGATCATGAGGTCAGGAGATTGAGACCATCCTGGCTAACACGATAAAACCCTGTCTCCACAAAACAGCTGGGACACATTCTGAAAAGTTCATGGTTAGGAGGTTTCATCGTGCAAACATGAGTGTACTTGCACGAACCTAGGTGATGTAGCTGACTGTACACCTATTTGGTATAGTGTATTGCTCCTAGACTACAAACCTGCACAGCTTGTTAATGTAACATTATGGCAGTTGTAACACAATGGTAAACAGTTTTCTGTTTACCTTTTGGTATAGCAAAAGTACCTTGTAAGAGAAAAGGGCAGGGTGTGGTGGCTCACGCCTATAATCCCAGCACTTTAGGATTTAGGAGGTAGGTGGATTACCTGAGGTCAGGAGTTCAAGACCAGCCTGGCTAACATGGTGAAACCCTGTCTCTACTAAAAATAGAAAAATTAGCTGAGTATGGTAGCACATTCCTGTAATCCCAGCTACTCAGGAGGCTGGGGCAGGAGAATCGCTTGAACTTGGGAGGTGGAGGTTGCAGTGAGCTGAGATTGCACCACTAAACTCCAGCCTGGGTGACAGAGTGACACTGTCTCAAAAACAAAAGATAACAAGTGGTACACTTTTATAGGCTCTTAAAATGAGTAAGTACTGGTACCAAAACAGAGATATAGACCAATGGAACAGAACAGTGGCCTCGGAGGCAACCCAACATATTTACAACCATTCGATGTTTGACAAACCTGACAAAAGCAATGGGGAAAGGATTCCCTGTTTAATAAATGGTGTTGGGAAAACTGGCTAGCCATGTGCAGAAAGCAGAAACAGGACCCCTTCCTGACACCTTACACTAAAATTAACTCCAGATGGATTAAAGACTTAAACATAAGACCTTTCACTTGACTAGCCTCAAAAAAAAAAAAAAGACCTAACACCATAAAAACCCTAGAAGAAAATCTAGGCAAAACCATTCAGGACATAGGCATAGGCAAGGACTTCATGACCAAACTACCAAAAGCATTGGCAACAAAAGCCAAAATAGACAAATGGGACCTAATCAAACTCCAGAGCTTCTGCAGAGCAAAAGAAACAGTCATTAGAGTGAATTGGCAACCAACAGAATGGGAAAAAATGTTTGCAGCCTTCCCAGCTGACAAAGGGCTAATATCCAGAATCTACAAAGAACTGAAACAGATTTACAAGAAAAAAACAAGCCCATTCAAAAGTGGGTGAGGGACATGAACAGACACTTTACATAAGAAGACATAACACGAGGCCAACAAACATGAAAAAATGCTCATCATCACTGGTCATTAGAGAAATGCAAATCAAAACCACATTGAGATACCATCTCACACCAGTTAGAATGGCGATCATTAAAAAGTCTGGAGACAACAGATGCTGTAGAGGATGTAGAGAAATAGGAACACTTTTACACTGTCGGTGGGAGTGTAAATTAGTTCAACCATTGTGGAAGACAGTGTGGCGATTCCTCAAGGACCTAGAAATAGAAATTCCATTTGACCCAGCAATCCCATTACTGGGTATATATCCAAACGATTATACATCGTTCTACTATAAGGACACGTGCACACAAATGTTCATTGCAGCACTGTTTACAATAGCAAAGACCTGGAACCACTCCAAATGCCCATCGATGATAGACTGGACAGGGAAAATGTGGCACATATATACCATGGAATATTATGCAGCCATCAAAAACGATGAGTTTGTGTCCTTTGTTGGGACATGGATGAACCTGGAAACCATCATTCTCAGCAAACTGACACAAGAACAGAATCAAACACTGCATGTTCTCACTCATAGGCAGGTGTTGAACAAAGAACAAATGGACACGGGGAGGGGAGCATCACACAGTGGGGTCTGTTGGGGGGGAAATAGGGGAAGGACAGCAGGGGATGGGGAGTTGGGGAGAGATAGCACAGGGAGAAATGCCAGATATAGGTGAAGGGGAGGAAGGCAGAAAATCACACTGCCATGTGTGTACCTATGCAACAATCTTGCATGTTCTTCACATGTACCCCAAAACCTAAAATGCAATAAAAAAAATTAAAAAACAAAAAACAAAAACTTCAATACAGCTGGGTGCAGAGGCTTATGTCTATACTCCCAACACTTTGGGAGGCCAAGACGGAAGGATCCCGTAAGCCCAGGGTTTTGTGGTTATAGTGAGCTATGATCATACCACTGTACTCTAGCCTGGTGACAGAGCGAGATGTTGTCTTCAAAAAAATTAAAGAGTAAATTTAGGCCACAGTGGCTTATGCCTATAATATCAGCACATTGGGAGACTGAGGCAGAAGAATTGCTTGATCCCAGGAGTTTGAGACCAGCCAAGGTAACATGGCAAAATCCTGTCTCTACAAAATATAAAAATAAAAATTAGCTGGGTGTGATGATACATACTTATTGTCCCAGCTATTTGGGAGGCTGAAAGTGAGAGGATAACTTGAGTCCGGGAGGTTGAGGCTGCAGTGAGCTGTGATTATTTTGAGAAAGAGTCTTGCTCTGTTCCCCAGACTGGAGTGCATGCAGTGGCACACCATCTTGTCTCACTGCAACTTCTGCATCCCAGGCTTAAAGGATCCTCCCACTTTAGCCTCCCAAGTAACTGGGATTACAGACACATGCAGCTATGCCTGAGTAATTTTTGTATTTTTTGGAGAGACAGGGTCTCACTATGTTGCCCAGGTTGGTCTCGAACTCCTGGGCTCAAACGATCTTCCTGCCTTAGCTTCCTTAAGTGCTGGGATTACAGGCATAAGCCACGTGCCCAGCCGCTCACTTATTCTATTATCCAATGAGGGGTATTAGTCTCATTATACCATGTTAACACTGAGTACTCCTACAGCTGGTAAGGGCTAGAGCCAAGGTGCACGCTATGGTCCAACCACCCTGGGCACTGCTCTCAGGACAGTCCCTTTCATGTTCTGCCTCCCAGGCCATAGTGAAGAAGAGGTGTCATGCCCTAGCAGGGAACACTGGCCTGGAAGAGTTCATGGTGTTACTGGTAGTTAGGCCTGAGCCAAGCAGGAAATGGCTCTCTCCCACCCACTAGGAATGTCGGGTGATAACACTGCTTCTCTAAAAGCAATAAACTGGGAGCCCATGCCAAGGAGAGGACATTTCCTGATGGCCCACACCTGTTACACTAAAGTGTTAATTGAATGCAGGCACTGGGAAGAAGCAATTCCTGGGCATGTGCATTAAGAGAGAAAATGGCTAGGCAAGGACTTCATGACTAAAACACCAAAACCATTGGCAACAAAAGCCAAAATAGACAAGTGGGACCTAATTAAACTCCAGAGCTTCTGCATGGCAAAAGAAACAATCATTAGAGTGAACCAGCAACCAACAGAATGGGAAAAAAAATTTGCAATCTACCCATCTGACAAAGGGCTAATATCCAAAATCTACAAAGAACTAAAACAGATTTACAAGGGAAAAAACAAACCCCATTCAAAAGTGGGTGAAGGACATGAACAGACACTTTTCAAAAGAAGACACATATGGGGCCAACAAACAAGAAAAAACGCTCATCATCAATGGTCATTAGAGAAATGCAAATCAAAACCACATTGAGATACCATCTCACGCCAGTTAGAATGGTGATCATTAAAAAATCTGGAGACAACAGATGCTGGAGAGAATGTGGAGAAATAGGAACACTTTTACACTGTTGGAGGGAGTGTAAATTAATTCAACCATTGTGGAAGACAGTGTGGCAATTCCTCAAGAACCTAGAAATAGAATTTCCATTTGACCCAGCAATCCCATTACTGGGTATATATCCAAAGGATTATAAATCATTCTAAAGACACATGCACACATATGTTAATTGTGGCGCTGTTTACAATAGCAAAGACCTGGAACCAACCCAAATGCCCAGCAATGATAGACTGGACAAGGAAAATGTGGCCCATATACACCATGGAATACTATGCAGCCATTAAAAATGATTAGTTTGTGTCCTTTATAGGGACATGGATGAATCTGGAAACCATCATACTCAGCAAACTGACACAAGAACAGAAAATGCAACACTGCATGTTCTCACTCACAGATGGGTGTTGAACAATGAGAACACATGGACACAGGGAGGGGAGGATCAAACACTGGGGTCTGTTGGAGGTACTAGGGGAAGGACAGCAGGGGGTAGGGAGTTGGGGAGGGATAACACGGGGAGAAATGCCAGATACAGGTGACGGGGATGGAGGCAGCAAACCTCAATGCCATGTATGTACCTATGCAGCAATCCTGCATGTTCTGCACATGTACCCCAGAACCTAAAGTAAAATAAAAAATATATGTTTATAAAATATATTATAAATATAAAATACATAATTATATATTAAATTATATAAATTAAATATATTAAATTATATAAGTTAAATAGTATATATTATATATTAAATTATATAAATTAAATATATAATTATATATAAAATATATATTTATTTTAAAATGTGTATATATATATATATATATATATATATATATATATATATAAAGAGAGAGAGAAAATGGCAGAATATGTTGTTCTGGGGCACTCCACCAGAAACAGAAAGCCTCAACTGGGCATGCGTGCAACTTCCTAAACGCACCGCACATGCTTACCTCACAAGGGTAAGAGGGCACTGTGCACCTGGGCAGCCTACCCTCAGGGAAGGCTCATGGGAAAGGGGCCAGCCTATAAAGTCCTAGGATCATGATTAAACATGGCACTTAACCTGGGTGCCCACTTGGGTCTCTTCCAAGCATCCTTTCCTTTCTTTCCTGTTCTAAAGCCTTTTAAATAAATTTCCATTCCTGCTCTGAAACCTGCCTCTGTCTCTTTTTCTGCCTTATGCCCCTCAGTCGCTTGCTTTCTTCTGAGGTGGCAAGAATTAAAATTACTACAGTACTGTAGGGATTCACCACCGTTCGATGACCTTCCCTGAAACAATGGAACTGCTAAGAATGGCCCACAATGATCCTAAATACAAGGGTGGGAGAGAGAAATACCCTTTTTATGTAAGAATGTTTCTTATACAGCATTATTTTAGAAACCAAGAACTGTATACAACCTAAATGCTGGAGGTGCCATTAACTAAATGAGTCATCCACAGAATGGCCAAGACAGCCATAGCAACTGCCTGCCTGGCATTTTTTTTTCCTTTTTTTTTTTTTTTTTTTTTTGAGACAAAGTTTTGCTCTGTCGCCCAGGCTGGAGTGCAGTGGCGTGATCTTGGCTCAATGTAGCTTCCACCTGCCAGGTTAAAACAATTATCTCCTGCCTCAACCTCCTGAGTAGCTGAGATTACAGGCACCTGCTACCACACCCAGCTAATCCAGCTAATTTGTTTCTCATGAGGCATTTTTATTAACATGTTCTAACATTAAAAGGGAAGCAGGACCCAGAACTACACAACACTGTCAACCACATAAAAATATTCTTAGGAAAAGGACAGTAAAGAAACAGTACCAGAATGTTAGACTTTATTAACTCTGGTTAGAGGATCACAGTGGGTTTCACATTTTCTTTTTATATTTTCTGATTTTTCCACATAAACAAGTTTAATTTGATAAATTTTTTTTTTTGAGTTTCAGACTTTTATGTAATGTACACTTTTATGCTCTGACTTTGTTCTAACATTACTGGGATTCTGGGTTGCTTTTTTTTTTTTTTTTTAAGAGATAGGATCTTGTTCTGTTGCCCAGGCTGGAGTACAGTGGCACAGTCTCAACTCACTGCAGCCTCAACCTCCCAGGCTCAAGCGATCCTCTCTCCTCAGTCTCCCAAGTAGCTAGGACTACAGGTATGTACCACCACACCTAATTTTTGTGTTTTTGTAGAGATGGGGTTTTGCCATATTGCCCAGGCTGGTCTTGAACTCTAGGCTCAAGCAGTCAATCTGCCTCAGCATCCTGTAGTGCTGGGATTACAGGCATAAGTAGATTGGTTTTTGTTATTGTTTTTGAGATGAAGTTTCACTCTTGTTGCCCAGGCTGGAGTGCAATGGTGCAATCTCGTCTCACTGCAACCTCTGGCCTCCCAGGTTCAAGTGATTCTCCTGCCTCAGCCTCCCGAGTAGCTGAGATTACAGGTGCCTGTCACCACACCCAGCTAATTTTTTGTATTTTTAGTAGAGACAGGTTTCACCATGTTGGCTAGGCTGGTCTCGAACTCCTGAGTTGTTTTTTTTTTAAGCTAAAAATCCTACAGCAGCTGGTATTCCCAGGCAGTCTCCCATCCAGGTACTAACCAGGTCCTTCCGAGATCAGACGACCCTGGGCGCGTTCAGGGTGACACGGCCATAGACACTCCTGATTTTTTTTAGAGATGATGTTTTTATTAAGCTGTGTATGAATCAATTTTTAACATTCTAAAATTTAGTATCTTCAAAGGGACTTTGAAGGATGCCCCAATATTTGCATTCAGAGCAAAGGAGATGAACTTGGAGGAGACCAAAAAGGTCAGTATGTCTTTAAGTGGAAAATAAAGTCTCTCTCTGACTCTCCGGCTGACCTGTGCCTCCTAAAGAAGAGAGTTGGTACATGGCTAGCAGTAAGGTTCATCTTCCTCCTTCTTGGAGGTCTCCTGGCTTGGGGGCAGGGTGACAGGAGATCGACAGACACATTGAGAAGTGGGCAGGCGCCCTCCAGTAGAAAACAGTATCATCCCCCTCCCTTCTACGCATCACCCACATACATTTTTTTCTTTTTGAGACAAGGTCTGGCTCTGTCACCCAGGCTGGAGCACAGTGACACAATCTTGGCTCACTGCCACATCCACCCCCAACATCTCACTTTTATTTAAGAGACTGGGTCCTGTTCTGTGGCTTAGGTTGACATGCAGTGGTGCCATGATTCCCTGCAGCCTTGAACTCCTGGGCATCAAGCAGTCCTCTGGCCTCGGCCTCCTGAATAACTGGGACCAAGCCTGGGTAGTGATAGAAAATGTTTTTGCAGAGATGAGTTCTCACTATTGCCCAGGATAGTTTTGAACTCCCAATGTCAAACAAACCTCCTGTCTCAGCCTCCCAAAGAACTGGAATTACAGGTGTGAGCCACCATGCTCAGCCCCTCAACTCACCCTGAACCCCTCTCTCCCTCCTCCATCCCTTTCTGAAAGGGCCCTGTGGTAAATGGGTTTTTCTGGGGCAGCACCACATCCAACTCCCTTTCCCATGGGGAGCAGCTTCTCCTCTTCAATGTTAGGGCTCCAGTGGGGCTGGCTAATGCTGTTTCGACCTCCTGCTCTGTGCACAGGGCCAGCTAAAGCTCCCTATTCTCGTGGGTCAGAGGTGGGCTCAGGGAAAGGCACATGGGCCCAGGGAGCCAATCAGGATCCTCCTTTGTGATTTTTCCAAGTGGAGTTGGACAAGACAGACTTTGCCTGTAAGAGAGTAAACCTGAGAACCAAAGTGGGCTTCCCTCTCAGGTACATGAAGTCATACTTCCTCTTTTCTGCTGACGCTACTCTGAGTGGATTTCTATCACTTCCAAATGAAGTAATTTTTTCATGTTTTCCAAATTTTAAGAGACTGGGTCTCACTATATCATTCAGGCTAGCATACAGTGGCATGATCATGGCTCAAGTGACCCTCCCACCTCAGCCTCTCAAGTATCTGGGACTATAATAGGTGTGTGCCCCTGTGCCTGGCTAATTTTTTGAATTTTTTTTTTTTTTTTGGTAGAAACACAGTCTATGTTGCCGACTGTTCTCAACTGTTGGGCCCAAGTGATCCTTCTGCCTCAGCCTCATGGTAGATGGACCACAGGTGCACACCACCATGCTCCGTTAATTTTTTGAATTTTTTTAGAGATATCATCTTACTTGGTTGCCCAGGCTGGTCTTGAACTCCTGACCTTGTGATCTGCCTGCCTTGACCTCCGAAAGTGCTGGCATTACAGGCATGAGCCACCGCGCCCAGCCAAGGCTGACAGTTCTTATTTCTCTTCCACCAGTGTTCATTTTAACTATATTCTATTTCAAAGAATCCATGAAGTTTCTCTACAAGTGAACAAAAAACAGCACAGGTGTCTTAGGAACGCCCCTAAGAAGACACAGAAGCTGAGAAGCCATGATGAGTTTGTCATGTTTGGTGGAAACGCCCATTATTGTTACAGAGACATAAATTACAAAGAGTGAAGGTGTAAAGTTAGTAATGTCCTCGATGTTTAGATTCAAACTACAATGAAAGTTAAACACAGTCACCATTTGGACATTTTATTTATGGAAATTTCCAGTAGAGCCATTGTCGGGAGATGCCTGTGAGAACCTAGACATGAAAACAGCCACAGGTTGATCTGTGTCTGTTCCTCCCCCAAACTCCACACACATCAAAACAGGAACGGCCAGCCGAGCCTCTGGGTGCGCAGCGACAGGGCGTCCGAGGCACAGCCCTGCTGTGCTTCCCCGGCTCACGCTACACACACAGATCTGCATGAATGACAGAAACTTCACAGATGTAACTTCCAAGTGCGACCTCAAATGACAACTTTGTTGGGTGGTGCCCGGACAGGAAAAGGACCGGAACAGAATCTGTAGAAAATCAAACCTATCGTGATCAGCATTCTTACCCGAAGTTAACTTCCTAAACTAGCTGACCTTATCATTTATTTTGAAAGCAAAACAAGTGTATACAGCCTCTTTTAAAAAATTATGTAAACGTTGTAAAGTTTTTAGGGACTGGTTATAATCTGAAGAGATTTATAAAAAATTACTGGACTTGTTAGGATTATAAATACTAACCCCACCTCCCCCATGAAAAAAGCAATTGTTACAAAAATATAAAAAATAGACTAGCTTCTACCATTTAACCTTTCCACGAGAAACCAACCTCAGGACTCTGGGATAAATCCTGGTTTATATACCACACAGCAAGCACAAGTGCAATTTTTTCATTTTTTAAGGAAGGAAAAGTTTTATAACATTCCCTTTTATTGTTTGAGATTGTGGCTACTTTCTTCGTAGGGGCTGTGATGTCGGTGGGTAAGGACAGTATGGAGCTTGTTTCCTCTGCACAGACCTGGTGTGGAAATCACAGCAGAGGCTGCTCTAAGCCTCACTCCTTGATCTCTTCTGCTTTCTCTCCAGCTCCTCCAATCCCATTTTGGGACGTACGGGGGTCCCAGGCTCCTGAGCTTCCCTAACTTCCCACTGGGGAAGGCAGGGGTGATGGGGAGGCTCCCAGTGAGGGAGGTGAGGGCTAAGCCCCTAGCACCACGGCCTCGAATATGTTGGCCCGCCCAGGGAAGCCGCATGCTGGGGGAAGGCGCCCTCCTGGCCCGGGAGAGGACTGATGCCACAGGTTAGAGTCTGCAGCCTGGGAGAGGGGCTGGAAGCTAACGTGAAAGCAAAACACTGCACGAAAGCATGCCAATAAACCTCCAGTCACAACTCACTGACTCCTCCACAGCAGCCAAGCTACCAGGCACTTTTACCACCTAAGAGCTAGGAAACCGATCAGATTCAGCTTGCCATCATTCAAGAAAGGCCAAGGCCTTCGCTGCTCGGCAGGTCCAGGGGATTGCTCTTGCGGGGAGGGCATTTCCAGCCCTCATTTCCCCGCTGCTGCCAGCAGGGGGCGGTGTGCACATAGGCTCGGTCAGGCCCCGGGGAGAACAGGCACCAGTCACCCGGAGGATGGGTCCACACCATTCCAGCGGGACTCTCCACGGAACTGGGATGCTGCCGGGCTGCACTCTGTGTCCCTGAAGTTCAGCGAGACCTCTCAGATGGGGTTCCAGCTTAAGCATGTTCAAGAGAACCCCTCAGTCCCAAAGTCCACCGGGTGCACAGAATTCTCCAGCCCGACTGAGTTGCTAAGAAGCGGAGACCAGGTTCTTCCTACAGCCTGACTCACTCCGGGAGGCCCTCTGACCATGGCCACAGCCCCAGCCCCCAGCATCAACCCCAAGCGAGTGCCGCATCCTGCCCAGTCCACGTGCCACTGCGCTTCCTGCACCTGCCTCCAGGCCACAGGACAGACCCTCTCTCAGCCCTGCAGGCCTTCCAGGCCCTTCTGTTCAAAGGACTGGATGCTTCACACCACTAAGGGCTTTATTCACAGATCACGGTGGTAAGTTTGGATTTCCAGCCCTCACCATGGCTAAGTCACACATTTCCCAACACTTGCTCATTTTTCCAGATCTGAAACATCTCACCCGACACAGCCTAGTTGGTGTAAACCCCAAATGAACTTTCCAGAAGCAAAAACAGTAACAGATTCGGAGAACCCTGGCCACACCTGCTGAGCAAGTCCCCTCTACTCTGGTTGCATATAGAACCCTTGTTTGCTCAAAAGAGAGGCGCTCTCAACATCAAGGCACAAAGAAAGACGTCTCCGGGGGCAAAATGATGATGAAGTGACCAGCAGCCTCTGCGAGGCCTGAGGCAGAGTCATGGGAGAGGCGAGATCAGCCTGGCCTGGGTGGGCATGGGGAGGAAGAGCCGAGGATGGGCCTCCCGCTGGGGCCCAGGCGATCTCACGCGTACTTGTCCAGGAAGTTGATGTGGAAGTCCTTCACCTTCTGTAGCACTGTCTTCAGCTTCTCCACTGGAGGGAGGATGGTCATCCTGGTTGGAGAGACAACAGCATCAGCCTGGCTGCTCTGCAAGAGGGGAGATGAGCAAATCCAGCAGCTCCATCGCCTCTAGGAGTGGAGAAGGGAGGTCTGCCCTGGTCAGCTTCAACAGCTCCAGCCAGGACAGCGCCCGGCACTTGGACCGCTTTCTCTTTCATTCATATGTTGTTCACCCAAGTAATACACATGAATGAAAGCAATAAACTAGGGAAGCATTTAGGCTAAGACATCTACCTGTTACTGCAGAAGGCCTGAATCACATTTTTTTTTTTTTTTTTGGAGACAGAGTCTCACTCCACTCCCCCAGCTTGAGTGCAGTAGTGATCATAGCTCACTGCAACCTCTCCAACTCTTGGGCTCAGGCGATCCTCCCATCTCAGTCTCCCGAGTAGCTGGGATTACCGGCAGGTGCCAACATCCCTGGCTGGTTTTTTAAACAATTTTTTGTAGAGACGGGTCTCGCGAATGTTGCCCAGGCTGGTCTTGAACTCCTGGACTCAAACCATCCTGAATTCGGCCTCCTGAAGTGTGCGAGCCACTCCACCCAGCTCTCTACAACGTTTTGACCACTGAACGGAACTTTCTCTAGAGTATGACTCTTGGTCTTTCCTAGAATCATAGAGATTTTACTCCTGCCAGAGGGGCCTTTTTTATCTCCAGTCAGTCTGACCATGAGACACCCTCTAGTCACAAGTCTCCCTCCAAAGGAATTCCCAAGTTGCCACAGTAACTAACACTTCCCTCTGGTCCACCAATATGCACCCTGACCCTCCCGGCAGCCCTCTTGCTTAAGTCACTTTCTGACCAAGCCACTGAGATAAGCCTGACCAGGGGTGGGAAGGCCAACTGGACAAGCTTTGTCTATCCAGGGAACACGACCCATGACCTTGGCTAGTCAAGACTTGGCTCCAGGCGCTAACAGCTCATGCCATTTCTTTTCTTAGCATCTGCCATGGGAGACATCTGAGAGCAACACATGGAGGGAAGACGCTGTTCTGAAGAGAACTGGCCACAGTGGGAAACCTCTGCTCCAGTCAGCTCAGCTCTGGGTGCCAGCATTCCCATCCACACAGGGCCAGAGCGGGGTACGCCCTGGGCGCGAGTGGAGCAGATGCCACTGCAGCTCCTCAGCAGGCTCTAGGATCGCAGGCAGCGCTGCGGCCCAGGGTGTAGCCAGGAGCTACCGAGCACATGCCAGCACCACTCCAGGCACTGGCAGCTGTGTGCTGCCATCACAGAGTTGAAAACGGACAGCGAAATAAGGAGCACCCAACTAGAAACATTTCAGATGATGATGGTACAGATGGCTGAGGGGAGAGACGGAAGAGTCAAGGAAGACCTCTCAGGGAACAAGACCCTGAGCAGACAACCACTCAGTTTTTCTTAATCCCTGGACCAGGGTCTGAGCTTGACTCTGCAGCAGAACAGAGTGGGGTGACTTGAGGGGAAAACAGGGGCTCCACACCTCTGTTTCTCCAAAGTAGTCCTCTGCTCCATGTCAAGAAGCCCACATTTCCCTGGACAAGCCCCCGACCAGCCCTGGACCAGCCCCTGGTATGGACAGGAAGTCGTACCTGAAGTGGTGAGTGCCTTCCCTCTGCCCAAAGCCACTGCCAGGCACGACGCAGATGCCAGTCTCCTCCAGGAGCTTCATGCAGTAGAACATGTCTGGGGCCATCTGATGGGCCTGTGGGAGCAGACAGAGATCATGATCATGCCTGGCTTTGCAAACACACCGTTCAACCCTCAAAGCCAAATGTAATCTAAACGGCAGGTTCTCTCCCACGGCATGCCCTTCTCCCCTTCTACTACTAGAGAACCAGGGCTGGATGCTGGGATACTGCTGGTGGCTGTTGCTGGGCAGACACCTAAAAACTACCATGGGACAGCCAGGGTAGTGGTGCTCCTGCCTGTCTTCGGGGAGTGCCCATCCCCAGGCAGCCACTCAACAGGCATCAGCAGTGGCTTCCTGCATGTCAAGCCATGCAATCCTCTGAAAACGGGGCCCTGGGGTCTGCATGCAACTTTCATGGAACAAGCTTCTCTGGGGCACTCTCAAGATTGCTGCCCACACACTGGTTTGCACGACCACCCGGGGAGCCTGTTAACCACAGATTATCAGATTCTATCACCAGGGAGTCTTTTTTCTTTTCTTTTCTTTTTTTTTTTTGAGATGGAGTCTTACTCTGTCACCCAGGCTGGAGTGCAATGGTGTGATCTTGGCTCACTGCAACCTCTGCCTCCTGGGTTCAAGCAATTCTCCCTGCCTCGGCCTCCAGAGTAGCTGGGATTACAGGCACGGGCCACCACGCCTGGCTTTTTTGTAGTTTTAGTAGAGACGGGGTTTCACCATGTTGGCCAGGCTGGTCTCGAACTCCTGACATCAGGTGATCCATCCACCTTGGCTTCCCAAAGTGCCAGGATTACAGGCATGAGCCACCGTACCTGGCCCAGGGATTTATTTATTTATTTATTTAACTTATTTAAGAGAAGAGGTCTTGCTCTCACCCAGGCTGAAGTGCAGTAGCATGATCATAGCTCACTGCAGCCTCAACCTCCCAAGCTCTGGCAATCCATCCACCTCAGCCTCCCAAGCAGCTGGGACCACTGGCATACACCACCCAGCTAATTTTTAAATTTTTTGTAGAGAGAGTTTTACCATGTTGCCCACGCTGGCTCAAACTCCTGGGCTCAAATGATCATCCTACTTCAGCCTCCCAAAATGCTGAGCCCTCAGGTGTGAGCCAGGGCACCTGGCCTAATACCAGGAATTCTGATTCTGGAGGTCTAGGGTGGGGCCTAGACTTGAGTGTTTAACAGGTATTCAGGAGGCTTGGGGGTAGGTGAGGATGCCACCTGCAGAAACTGTGCTCCCTGTGAGTCTCCAGGTAGGCTCTGTGGCACCCAAGAACTTGGTGCAAACACAGACTCTTAGGTACCTTGCAGACATAAGACCCTTTAAGAAACAAAACAAAACAAAAACAAACAACAAAAACAACCAGCCAGGTGCAGTGGCTCACGCCTGCAATCCCAGCACTTTGGGAGGCTGAGGTGGGAGGTTCCCTTGAGGCCCAGGAGTTTGAGACCAGCCTGGGCAACAAAGTGAGACACCATCTCTCTCTATAAAAATGCAATTAAAACAAAAAAAGTTAGGCATGGTGGCTCAAGCCTGTAATCCCAACTCTTAGGGAGGCAGAGGCAGGAGGATAGCTTGAGCCCAGGAGTTTGAGACCTGCCTGGGCAATATAGCGAGACCCCGTTCTCCACAAAAAGGAAAAAAAAAGGCGCCAGGTGATGGGTGCACACACTGAAGTTGGTGAAGCGCTGCTCTAGGACGCAGTGGCTGGGTGGAAGCGGCAGCTCCTGCTGCTTCCCCCACAGGCATCTCACCCGGGCACCTCCCTTGGGAGTAGCAGTGTTCAGAGTCGAGATCAGCTCCTCTCCCCTGGGGCCCACCTCATGTTTGCCCACCATCATAGCACATGGCTGGGCCTCCGAGAACCTGTCATCTTTACATAGTCAACACCATCTGACTGAGGTACACACAGTTCAGCACCTCCAGGGACAGCGCTTCTGCTCCCCAAGATAAGCAGGGGCCCCCAACCCAGCATCTCAAGTGAACCTGGTAAGAGAGAGCCAGCCTGGCCCATGCCCCAGACCTGAGCAGCCTCCACAGCTTTGGCAGGAAGGAAGATCCGAGGAAAGGCATACATGGCACCCTGCAAGGGGTTGCAGTGAATTCCTGGGACTTGGTTAAAGAGGTCTTCTGTCAGCTTTGCTTTTTTGGCCAGATTACCCAGGACCGACTCCTTCTCCTGATGAGACAGAAACAGCAGTCAGTATCTCTGGATAGATTCGTTCCAGCCACTAATCTTTCCCACAGCACTTGTGGAAATCCTGGAAGATGACTTTGCTCCAGCTTTGAACATATGTCCCCACTGACCCAGGCATTGACTCAGATTTGCTCTGCCTGGGTCACGTGCCCCATGCATACCACACAGATGGAATGGGTGGGGTGGTCTGTTTCTTCAACACTGGGGTATCAGACAGACTGACCAAAGAGCTTGTGTGAGCGCCAGCACAGCAAAACCAGGAGGTGGGTGGAACACGTCTCCTGGCAGGATTTCTTCCACAGTGCTCACCCTGGGAGGCTGCCATGTGCCCTGGGGTGTGGGGTACACAGACACCAGGGAGTTCTAGGCTAGGGGGTAGAGCCCAGCAGCCTGTGTCATGGGTTCTATTCTCATACCAAGATGTCTTTCCAGAAAACAAGAAAAAGCAGTCATTGCCTGTCAGTCTGCATGGACTTGGCTCTGGACACAATTCCTTAGAACATACTTCTAGGAGACATGCCCATTCTTCTGCAGACAGGCCCCCACCAATGTATTTGCGGGGCTCAGTGCTCCCCACCCTCCCCACCCCACAGAATCTGTGTGGTGCGCATGCAGCACGGGCCCAAGCAGAGCAAGTGGGGGTCGGTGACTGGGCCTGAGCTGGGCGTGTGTCCAGGGTGTCCGCGGCTGGAGCAGTCGCCATCCAGGGCTTCCACAGGAGCTGCCAGCCAAGTGGTGTGGAAGGTGTGGGCTGCAGATGGAGGCATAAGTACTACGTGGCCTGTCCGCATTGGGAGCATGGTTCAGCCTGGAATCACCACCCGGGCCACAACACCAGATGGACCTGGAGTATACCATGCTGAGGAAAATAAGCCAGTCACAAAAAGACAAAAAAGGCACGACTCCCCTTTTTTTTTTTGCGACACAGTCTGGCTCTGTCACCCAGCCTGGAGTGCAGTGGCACAATCTCAGCTTACTGCAACCTCCGCCTTCCGGGTTCAAGTGAGTAGGTGGGATAACAGGCACGCACCACCACGCCCAGCTAATTTTTGTAGTTTTAGTAGAGATGAGGTTTGACCATGTTGGCCAGGCTGGTCTCAAACTCCTGACCTCAGGTGATCCACCTGCCTCAACCTCTCAAAGTGCTGGGATTACAGGCGTGAGCCACTGCGCCCAGCCGACATGACTCCATTTCTATGAGGAACCTCGAGGAGGTGAGTGGAGAGAAGGGGGAAGAAGGGTGGCTGCCAGGGCTAAGGTGAGGGCAGGCTGGGGTGTTCGTGGGTAATAGGCAGAGCTCAGTGTGGGATCATGGGACAGCTCCAGAGACGGATGGTGGTGATGACTGCAGGACAGAGTGAATGTCCTGACTGCCACTGAACGAAGCGCTTCATAAAGGTTAAAATGGTCAACTTTATGTGCATTTTATCACAATGTTTTTAAAAAAGAAGTGAGCCTGGACCCGTTGGGAGCTGACTTCTAGGTTACACAACCCATAAATTCCTTTGTTTGAACTGGTCAGAGGTGGAGGACCCTGTCAAGCTGTGAGAACATGGGGTAGCAGAGGCAGGCCAGGGCCTCCATTGATGCTGTGCCCGTCCACCTCACCTTCTTTTCAGTTTCATGAGTCCACCCAGTATGTTATCAGGACAAAATGCCCTTCCCTCCTTGACACTCGCCATCAGGAAAAGGAAGGGTTCACCTGCCCACACACACTCACAGTGCTAACTTCCAAACAATGCCCAGATACACCTCCGGACTTCAACTCATGGGGGTAGTTCAGGCTCTGAGGAGCCATGAGCGCCTCTGCAGGCCACACACCCCTGGGAAGCTGCTGTCTGGCCATCTGGAGATAGGCCGGCCACTGGTGCAGTAGGAACTGTCCAAGACCCCAGTAGCAGACGCATCACAGTGGACTCACCTGGCTGAACTGCTCAAAGCGTGACCCTTGCCGCAGTGGTGTGCATGCGTCACAGTGGACTCACCCGGCTGAACTGCTCAAAGGACTCCTCTCCTGGCACTGGGGGGTTCACGACGATGTCCATGGCAGCCTGCCCGGACACTGGGGGGCACAGGCGCACCGAGAGCAGCTTCACCAGCTGGCCCTTGATCTCGGGGTGCAGGTTGATCACCTCCATGTAGCCTCCTCTGTAACCACACCTGGAGGGCCAAGAAGAGGAAGAGGACTACCAGTTACAGAAAGACCTCAACAAAGTGCCATTTGGGCAGCCAGAATTTGAAAGCATCCCCACACCCAACACCTACTGGCCAGGTGTGGCTGAGTTCTTGCCAATGGAAGGTGAACAGCAGTGATGACTATGTACAAATTCGTAGCTTTTTTTTTAAGAGATAGGATCTTGCTCTGTCACCCAGGCTGGAGTGCAGTGGTGTGATCTTAGCTCACTGTAGCCGCAACCACCTAGGCTCAAGCAATAGTCCCACCTTGGCCTCTCAAACAGCTGGGACTACAGGTGTGTGCCACCATGCCTGGCTAATTTTTTTATGTTTTATATTTGTAGAGATAACGTTTTGCTATGTTGCCCAGTCTGTTCTCGAACTCCCAGCCTCAAGCGATCCTCATGAATCAGCTTCCCAAAGTGCTGGGACTACAGGCATGAGCTATCCTGCCCACCCAAGTTTCTGTAATTTACAGCCAAAAGAATCCTCACTGATACACTCAAATTATGTGAAAATAAGCTGAGGACATGTGATGAGTTAAAAAAAAAACTTTTGCAAACCAAATCAGCAACATACATCTCCTCTGGTGTGTAGCTGCAAACGTTCAAACTAATAACCATAGGAACACAGACATCCGGAGGCAGGAACCTGGTCACCATCCTCCATGCACCCCCACCCCCAGCCTCAGAGCACCTGACACGATGAGATGCTTAGTAACATGCTTTTGGGGTCATGCTGCTGAACGGAACTGGCAAAGATTCCCATCTGATCCCTGGACTGGATGGTCCAAGGTGGGAAGATTCTAACATCTCAGAAAAGTGTCCCATGATAAAAATGGAAAGACAGAACTTTCTGCTTAATCCTCTGCTGATGAGCAGAGAATCAAAATAAGTAAAGCAGTCAGATCCTAACTCATCCAGATCTGAGAACACGGGGACACGACTCAGGATACCAATATCAGGACCCTGGCTGGTAGGGTAATCAATAACTGAGACAGGGCAATAGATAAGTGTGTGGTAAACATGCTTAAGTTTGATAACTAAGTTCACAGAGAACAGATTTGTTTAGGAAAAGAGCTATACAGCAAAAGGAAGTCAAGCAAGGAGCCAGGACTGCTAGACCAGAAAGCCAATGAGGCAGAGGTAGACCAGAAAGACCAGCATACATTAGCCAGTGCCCAGATCTAAGCAGCCCAGTAACAGTTTGGCAGCCATCCCAAGGGGACTGCTCCCTTGACCTGGTGGAAGTATTCCTTCGAGCTTCACAGTTACACTGTTCCAGCCTAATGACCAAGAGCCCTCCCCATGCCAACGCCTGGCACAGAATAGGACCCCACCATGTTGGGAACGCATGCTCTTTGCTGCAAACCCAGTGGTCTCTCCTCAGTCTCTGCAGCTTCGTTCTCTTTCCCCCAACCTCCCAGCAGTGGGGGCCCAGGCCCAGGCCTCACTCCATGTGAGTATGAGACATGTCCAGGCTTCAAGCTCCAACAATCTCACAATTCACACCCAGAAATCTCCCAAACTTAAACTTCCCCCCAGATGTCAGCGTGCCTGGAGACTTACACATCTCTCTCTACCTGGATGCCGAGCTGGCATGTTTCAGTTTAACAGGTCCAAAACCAAACTCCTGCTCTTTCCCCTAAACCTTCTTTACCCCCAGCCTTCCTCATCTGTTGACTGTAACACCATCCTTCCTGTTGTTTGAACAAACAATTCGGAATTCATTGTGCGGTGGTGTCACCGCAGCCTGGAACTCCTGGGCTCAACTGGTCCACCTCAGCCTCCTGAATAGCTAGAGGCACGCACCACCAAACCTGGCTGATTTTTAAAACATTTTTTGTAGAGAAGGGGTCTTGCTATATTACCCAGGCTGATCTCAAACTCTTGGCCTCGAGTGATCCTCCCACCTCAGCCTCCCAAAGTTCTCTGATATCAGGCATGAGCCACCATGCCTGGCCACAATTCAGCCTT
This sequence comes from Saimiri boliviensis, assembly GCF_048565385.1. Lineage (NCBI taxonomy): Eukaryota > Metazoa > Chordata > Mammalia > Primates > Cebidae > Saimiri > Saimiri boliviensis. The sequence continues at coordinate 125,349,888 of NC_133449.1, forward strand.
GACTCTTCTCTCCCACACCTGTCTTTTCTATCCACAACTCCTACCAACCCCACCTTCAAATACATCCAGGATCCTGTCCCCATGTCTACCTGGTGCACAATAGCTCACCTGTGGGACTATAACAGCCTCCTGGCCTCTGTTCCCATCTATACCCCATATCCTACCACACAGTAGCCAGGAGGAGCAACATACCAGCTAGGCAAGGCCGCACCCCCTCCAACAGATCCCACGTCATGCTGGGCATACGTGAAAAATACAATCACCAAAGTTGCCCAGGTGACCTGGCCTCCTGTGATTCTCAGGTCTCCACTTCTGCCACCACCCCTCGCACACTGCTTTCCCCCTACGCTGCCATGACAGGGACCTTTGCTCAGGCTGCTCCTGCTGCCTGCAAACGCTCTTCCCCGATATCTGCAGTTCCCTGCCACATTCCTTTGGCGTTTAACTCAGAAGCCAACTCCTCAGTGAGGCTGCACCCCTTCGGCCTTCGACCCTGCCCCTACCTCTCTCCTAATGACTGCTCTCCATGGGACGCACGATTTATTCATTTGCCTACGGCTCTCTCCCCTCACTAGAACCCACGCTCTATGCTGGCAGGAAGGCGTGTTCATGGCAGCATCCCCAGCACTGAGATCAGCGCTGGACTCATCAAAAGTGCTCAGTAAATATTAGCTGAATGAACACACACAGGATTGCAGCGGACCTGTTAGCCTCTGAGGTCATGCAGTACCTAAGGCCGCTCTGCACCCAAAGCACGCCCTGTCAGCCTAATAGCAGTTGTCTTTCGGCTCCATCGGCCCTCCCTGACCCCTCAGCTATCAATCAACCTTGGAACAACAGTGACAGGGAGAAAGCACCAGGTGTCACAAGCTGCCTCGAGGTCCTGTTCCACTCCATCATTTGTCCATTGTCTGGCTTCTCCAAGTACGCCCTTATTTGATTTGATCCCCCGCACCAGGGCTGTTCTCATACCATGGCTCCCCCGCCAGGGAGATGCAGCAAAAGCAACAGATAAGGGCGGCCTTCTTTCTGTCCGGCTGGGTGGACCATGGGGCAAGGCAGAGGAGCCGGCAGCGTGAGGACCTGGTGGACCTAGCGTTGGGAGGGAAGGGAGGCCCACATACTCGCCCATGTAGCCCTTGGAGGTGGAGTGGAAAGAGGCGAGCTCCACGTTGCTGGAGTATTCGGGCCCCATCTCGTACAGCACCTTCTTGAAGGAATGGAACCGGCAGTCTGGAGAGTACACGTTGTCCTGGTACACCTGCGGGGGCAGAACAGGGATGGTCACCCAGTCACCAATGGGCCTCAGAGAGTTGCTGCCCAGTGTGACTGAGGCAAGGGAGGGCACAGATGCTGTGGGCCATGAGGCCCAGCCCTTGACAGGCCAGCCAGACCAGCCTCCTGTGCCACTTTCAGGGACGAGGCCAAGTGTGCCTGAAGGAACCTTCTAGAATAAGCAAGGAGGCAAGGCCTCAGGCCAGATGCTGAGACAGCTCAGGAGCTCACTTGATTTCTCTCACACTTGTCCCCACCCAATCTCCAGAGTTCCCTTCCACCTCACCTGACCAGTGATGGTGCTGAGACCCCCCCCCACCTCCCCCCAGCAGACTCTCCTCCTAAAGCATGGTGCTTCCTTGCTTTACCAACACCAGTGAAGACAGCATGAGTGCCCCTTTCCTCTGACCTCCTATTTGAAGAGCTAACACTGTTGCGTTTCCTTTGCAACACTTACCCCTCAGAGTGGAATCACGGTTTTCTTCCTCCCACTCTTCCCTGCCAGAGCAGCAGCTGCACCTGTTTAGTTCTTTCCAGTCCCCAGAGACCAGCACTCACAGCAGGCAGGCACCCACCCTGGCCTTTGAGGTTAATTCCCCATCAATTTTGGAGATCAGAGAAACTGAGGCTTTCTGGGGCCCTGGGGATCAGCTGAAGGGTTGGGCTCGCTCCATCACCAAGCCAGGCCCTGTCCTCCTCGTTCTCCTCTTCCCAGACCCAGACCCAGAGGGGAGTTCTGTGTACCAGGTCAGGAGGAAAACCATGGGTCTCTCTCTGACCCTTCCCTCCTTTAGAAATAAAGATGTCAGGTCCATCTCTTACTAATTAAGGCAACAAATTGATGGGTAAGCTCTGTGTGTGTGTGTGTGTGTGTGTGTGTGTGTGTGTGTGTGTGTGTGTGTCTTTTCATGTGTATATATGTCTGTATATATGTGTGTCTGTATGCATGTGTGTGTCTGTATGTGTGTGGGGGAGGGTGACAAGGAGCAAAGAAATGAAGGCAGTGGGCTAGAAGCTGCAGCTTCCCAGAAACCATGCAGAAATGAGGAAATAAAAAGAGGATTTGATAGAGCCTTAGTTTCTTTCTTACAAAACATTAAGAGAATAAGCAGACCTCGGTTCCAGAACTGGAATTCAAGAAGCAACAGGTACAGGGGGGTTAATTAAGATCCCTTCCTGAGATGTAAATGAATTAAATGAGACAGCAGATACGGAAGTACTGGGAGGCACAGAACTGCAGCTTTATGAGGAATGGGCGTCAGTCATTTCTGCCCCTGGGTACCCACCCTCCCTTGTTGGGTAGGAGCCCCTCAATTGGCCCTCAGGGAATAACCCTCCTTGGTTCTCCATCTGGAGGTTTGGGAAAAGAAACCAGAGAGCCCATCCTGTGCTCTGGGCCTGGCCAATTTGCATACTAGAACCCCTATATCACAGTGATTGGTTCAGCAACGGGCACGTGACTCAGGCTGAACCAATGAGGCTCAATTCTGAGACTTGCTGGAACCACCAGGGCAGAAAGCACTCTTTCTAGGCTGGGAATCTCTAGGTTGGGAAGGTAACAGGCCTGTGTTACAGAGGGGTGGAAAAGAGAAAGAGGACCTGGAAGATAACATCTGAGTCCCTGGATCCAGCTGTGCACCTATGACCCCATCAGCACTTTTTCTTTTTCCTTTTCTTTTTTTTAGAGCTTAAGTGATTTGGGGTGAATTTCTGAAATTTATAACCAAGAGTACAAACCGATAGAGGGATAATTTAGGTCACAGTCCCACAAGTTGTAACACTGAACATCCTCACCCTGGGCCAGAATCATTCCTCCAACACCAAGACAGTTCTCTCTGGCTGCAGAACAATGGGTCCTGGGTCCCCCCACAAGAGGAGAAAAAGCTTGTGCCCACCCCCTCTGAGTGGGGACCCTCTTACCTCATCAGCCAAGAGAAAGAGCTTCTCTTCCCAGGCAAAATGGATCACATCTTCTATGCACTTTCTGCTTTGTACCTGGCCTATAAAATCCCCAAGAAAATCAAAATGTCGGTTGTAATGCTGCTTAAACTGTACCCAGGTCAGAAGCCCATTCAGAATCACTCGGTGCCCTGTGTTCCCTTGAGACTCCCAGATCCCCCCAGAGACCCCCCTGTCCCTGGCTGCCATGCATGATGGCGTAGTTGGCCTCCAGGGACACCCAGAAGAGCAGCCTGTGTCTGACTCTCCTCAGCCAGTTATGCAAGAAAGAAGGGGTTCCCACCTCACTCTCTTATTTTTATGAAAGCTGTGTGTAGGTGTGGTGGGGTGTGTGTGTGCACACACATGTGCCTATGTGTGTGTGGTGTGTGTGTAGGTGTGGGGGTAGGGTTGTGTGTGGTGTGGGTGGTAAGAGTGTGTGCACATGCATGTGCATATAAGTCTGTGTGTGGTGTGTGTAGGTGTGATGGGTGTGTGAGCATGCACACGTGCGTATGTTTATGTGTGGTGTGTGTAGGTGTGGTGGGATGTGTGTGGTGTGTGCATGTGCATATGTGTACGTGTGGTCTGTGTATGCATGCACATGTGCATATGTGTCTGTGTGGTATGTAGGTGTGTTGGAGGTATGTGTGCATGCACATGTGCATGTGTGTGGTGTGTAGATGTAGTGTGTGTGGGGTAGGTGTGTGTAGGTATGGTGGGATGTGTGTGGTGTGTGGAGGTGTGGTCAGGTGGGTGTGTGTAGGTCTGGTCTGGTGTATATGCACACGCATGTGCATATGTGTATGTGTGTGGTGTTTGTGTAGGTGTAGTAGGGTGTGTATGCATGCACATGTGCTTATGTGTCTGTGTGGTATGTAGGTGTGTTGGAGGTATGTGTGCATGCACATGTGCATGTTTGTGTGTGGTGTGTAGATGTAGTGTGTGTGGGGTAGGTGTGTGTTGCGTGGTGGTGTGTGTGGTGTGTGTGTAGGTGTGAGAGGTGTGTAGGTGCGGGGTGTCTGGCGTGTGTAGGCGTGGTGGGGTGTGTGCACGCACGTGTCTGTGGTGTGTGGAGTGAGGTGTGTGCACATGCATGTGCATTTGTGTGTAGTGTGTAGGTATGGTAGGGTATGTGTGCACGTGTCTGTGTATCTGTGTGACATGCATGTGCATACGTATGGGTGTGGGTGTCTGTGCGTGGTGTGCATGTCTTTGGTATGTGTGGTGCCTGTGCGTGCGTGTGTGTGGTGTGTGTGTGGTATGTGTGTGGTATGTCTGCACTGCAGGTCAGAAAGGCTTGAAAGCATCATAAAGATCAGGGAGAAAATGCCCGGCACAGTGGCTCACGCCTATAACCCCAGTGTTTCGGGAGGCCAAGGTGGGGGGATCATTTGAGTTCCAGACCAGCCTAGGCTCACCTCATCTCTACAATAAAAATATTATCCAGGTGTGATTCTGAGATTTTTCAAAGCTCCCTTTGTGATTCTAATGTACAACCAAGATTGAGAAGCCAGCTCTATGTCATTTTTCTACAGAATCTTCATTCCCCTGCTCCCAGGAGCTGGGATAAATAAGCCAGTGGTATCGCCAGCTGCAACCATTTTCTGCACTCAGGAATTCAAGGGGTGTTTTCAGCTGACTGAAGTATCTGATGTTCCCGAGAAACAGATTCCACAATCAACTCCAAAGCATTTTGGCCCTTCCCCAATTTATCTCAACAAAGGAAGAGAGAGGAGCCCTTGTTCCCTGTGTCCAAATAGCACTGGGGGTGTATGAAGCCAGCGGCCCAGAAAGATCAAAACAGGCAGGACTGTGGACTTTTTTAAAAAGAAAAATATGCAAAATTGGGGGTGCTCTGCAACTTCTGGAAACTGGTGTTTGTTTGTTTTTGTTTAGTTGCTTTTGTTTTGAATATTATGTTTTTTTCTCAGGCCTTAAAGGTACACAGCAATACTGTGTGAAAGAACACAACCACAGCAGCGTTCTCCAAACCAGTTCAGAAAAATGAGGAGTGAAGATAAAATGAGGCCTATGATTAACGATAAGTTTGTGAGTAAATAATCTCAAGGAGGCAAGTCTTTGCAAATGTAAGAACAGGGTAAAAACACACACACACACACACACACACACACACACACACACACACACACACAGACAATTTAAAAATAACAATACAATCCTGGCTGGGTGCAGTGGCTCATGCCTATAATCCCAATGCTTTGGGAAGACTGCTTGAGGCCTTGAGTTTAAGACCAGCCTGGGACACACAGCGAGATCTTGTCTCTACAAAAATAAAAACTTAACATATTAGCTGGGTGTGGTGGTGCTGCCTGCAGTCCTAGCTACTCAGGAAGTGGAGGCAGGAAGATCACCAGGATTTCAAGGCTGCAGTAAGTTATGATCATACCACCTGCACTTCAGCCAGGTCTGGAGCGACAAGCAAAGACCCAATCTCTATAAAATAGTAATTATTATTATTCAACCTGCCCAAGAAAATGTCTGCATTTACTCCCTTTTTGTTTTTGTTTTTTTTTTTTAGACAATGTCTCATTCTATTGCCTAGGCTGGAGTGCAGTGGCACCATCTCGGCTCACTGCAACCTCTGCCTCCTGGGTTCAAGCAGTCCTTCCACCTCGGCCTCCCTAGGAGCTGGGACTGCATGCACCACCACACCACTTTTTTTTTTTTTTCCACAGAGTCTTGCTCTGTCACCCAGGCTAGAGTGTAGCGGCATGATCTCGGCTCACTGTAATCTCTGCCTCCCAAGTCCAAGCAAATGTGCCTCAGCCTCCTGAGCAGCTGGAACTACAGGCACTTACCACCATGCCCTGCTAATTTTTGTATTTTTTAGTAGAGAAGGGTTTCACCATGTTGGCCAGACTGGTCTCCAACTCCTGACTTCAAGTGATCCACTTGCCTTGGCCTACCCAAGTGCAGGGATTCGTGAGCTACCACGCCTGGACTACTCACCTCTTGAGGTGGCCTGTGGCAAATTTTATGGATTTAGGTTAGCAAATCTGAAGTGGACTGGGAAACTAGGAGCAGAGAGAACTACCAATTATTTAAGTCTTTGGTTTCTAGACAGCCAGCGTATCAGCGACCCCTACCCTCTACAAAACTGGTGAGGAAGTAAAGTGCAGACCTGTGGGGTTCCCAGGGTTGATTATGCAGAGCACCTTAGGGTCACAGTGGTCTTTGGCCTCCTGCACCGCCCGCCGGAGCTCATTCACATTCAGGGCCCAGCAGTTCTCCTCGTCCAGGTAGTAGTTCACTTGGATGGCATCGAGCTCAGAGATGACGGCTGAATAGAGGGGATACTGTGGGATGGGGATCATCACACCTGTTCGTGACTTGCCACCCCCGGAGACGAGGATCTTCAGGATCGTCTGCAACAGAGAAGTTGCATCTAGAAAGCCAGCACCATTCCCCATCCCTGACCCCAGCCTTTCATCTGTGGGCCCCACTGCGTGCCTCCAGTACAACTCTGTGCAAGTCACTTTACTTCCCTGATTCTCAGTTTCCTCATCTGTAAAATGAGGGCAGCTGCAAGGAGTAAACAAAATACAGTGTTCTAAAGTTCTTAGCACAATGCAGAACATGCGGTTAATGACTTAGTACTTAGGCCAGGCACGTGACTCATGCCTAAAATCCCAGCACTTTGGGAGACTGAGGCAGCCAAATCACTTGAGGCCAGGAGTTTGAGACCAGCCTGGGCAACACAGTGAGACCCCCATGTCCTTACTTCAAAATTTTAAAATATACATTTATTTTTCTTCTCACACACACATACACACACACACACACACACACACATATCAAACGGAATTTTGCTCGTTGCCCAGGCTGGAGTGCAAAGGCGTGATCTTGGCTTCACAACCTCTGCCTCCCAGGTTTAAGCAAGTCTCCTGCCTCAGCTTCCTGAGTAGCTGGGATTACAGGCATGCGCCACAACACCTGGCTAATTTTCTATTTTTAGTAGAGATAGGGTTTTTCCATGTTGGTCACACTGGTCTCGAACTCCTGACCTCAGGTGATCCGCCTGCCTTGGCCTTCAAGGGGTGTTTTCAGCTGGCTGAAGCATCATTTGCTGTTCCCAAGAAACAGATACCACAATCAAGTCCAATGCATTTTGGCCCTGACCCAACTTATCTCAACAAAGGGAGAGAGAGAAGCCCTTGTCCCTGTGTCCAAATATCTTTTTTAGTACAGACAGGGTTTCTCTATGTTGGCCAGACTGGTCTCGAACTCCTGAGTGTGCTGGGATTATAGGCGTGAGCCACTGGGCCTGGCCTAAAAAAATTTATTTTTAAAAAGACTCAATGCTTGTATTTTTAATACTTCCAAAATAGTCATTCCCACACTCACTCTGTCTCAGAATTATTCTGACCTTGCCCTTGTAATCCCGACTGCCTATGTTTGGGGATTCTGACCTGGTGGGGAATGTATGTTATCACTAAGTATCAGTGTGCAAGGATAGAAAGACCCCATCCTCACCCAGCCCAACAGGGGACTCTTAAAATGGGATAAAATACCCATCTACTGCCACCAGGTGGCGCTTTGACCTGTTTTCCAAGCCGAGAAGGATTCTTGTAAGAATTCTGAGAAACCAGGCCATGGGATTCCTGTGGGGTACTGATGGAGGTGCCAGTAATTCATTGAATTAATTAGCCAAAACCCCCTGCAGGGAGAGTCTCCACCTTAAACACTGGCATAGGTCCTTTCTCAGATTCAGTTCCTTGCTGCAAAAATGCCATGAGATTTTAAAACACAATGACTTGATTCTTTCCGCTGAATCTTGTGGACACGCCCCCTTCCCTCTTCCGGCACCTCTTCCCACACTGGGCATTTCTGGGATTCAAGAGAGGCCTTGACAGCAGAAGGCAATGAAAAATGCTGTGATTGGTGGCTGGAGCCCCAATGTTAGAATCCCAAATGTCACAAGAACTGACTCAAGGCAGGCAGACCACTTAATGTCTCTGGGCCTCCATTTCCCATGGGCTGAATGTGTAGGAAAGGCTTTGGGAAAGGAACAAAGCACTCAACAAACAAGAGTCTTACAGGTCAGGAAACAAAGACAGCCCCATTAAAAAAGAAAGGGTTCAGACAGCACATGGTTCCCTGAGCATAGATGAGTTGACAGCATCCAGCACACCAGGCCCCTGGGAGGGGTGTGCAGAAAGGGAGAGGCAGGCCACCAGCCCCCAAGCCCAGGACCACAGGCTCCACCGGTCCCCCAAGCCCAGGACCGCAGGCTCCACTGGTCCCCCAAGCCCAGGATTGCAGGCTCCATCGGTCCCCCAAGCCCAGGACTGCAGGCTCCATCGGTCCCCCAAGCCCAGGACTGCAGGCTCCATCGGTCCCTCAAGCCCAGGACTGCAGGCTCCATCGGTCCCTCAAGCCCAGGACTGCAGGCTCCATCGGTCCCTCAAGCCCAGGACTGCAGGCTCCATCGGTCCCCCAAGCCCAGGACTGCAGGCTCCATCGGTCCCCCAAGCCCAGGACTGCAGGTTCCATCGGTCCCTCAAGCCCAGGACTGCAGGCTCCATCGGTCCCTCAAGCCCAGGACTGCAGGCTCCATCGGTCCCCCAAGCCCAGGACTGCAGGCTCCATCGGTCCCCCAAGCCCAGGACTGCAGGCTCCATCGGTCCCCCAAGCCCAGGACTGCAGGCTCCATCGGTCCCCCAAGCCCAGGACTGCAGGCTCCATCGGTCCCCCAAGCCCAGGACTGCAGGCTCCATCGGTCCCCTAAGCCCAGGACTGCAGGCTCCATCGGTCCCTCAAGCCTAGGACTGCAGGCTCCATCAGTCCCCCACGCCCAGGACTGCAGGCTCCACCAGCCAAGTAATCCACAGCCAAGTCACCTCCTCATGGCTTCTGTGCCCCTCCCAGCCAAAATTTAAACTTAGGAACAGAAATCCAACTGCCCCACTTCCTTCTCCTTCAGACCCTTCAGTGGCTCTCTGTTGTTCCTAGCACAACGACCCAAATCCTCAGGGTGGCCTCTAAGGCCCTGTACTGGCGCCAGCTGCCTCGCCAGCCCATGCCTGGTAGCTCCATCCCTTGTCATGCACTCATCCCCCAGCATCTCCAGTTCCCGGCACTCAGCCTCCTGCCAGCTCCTGGCCTCTGCAGTGACCTTCGGCTCAGAGCGCACCCTCTCTCCCAGTTCACTTCTGCATGTCCCTCAGGTCAGTGTCTGCTCAGTCTTCCTTAGAGAAGCCTTCCTGCCCCTGCCTCACTGGGTCAGAGTCCTTGCTGCTCCCTCCCATGGCAGCCTGTCCTTCTCCACTGCAGAAGAGAAACTAAAAGCATGTGATGTGCATTTATTTCTGTGATATCAGCTGGTCTGCTCTGCTTCTGTAGGCAGAGGCCAAATGATGTGTTTGGTTCCCCATTATCTCCCCTGCACCTGCCACATGAGGAACAGCAGTACATGCAGAACCACAGAAAGGCCAATGGCCACCCTTGGGTATCCCCCGGCTCCTCTGCAGCCGGACCTGCCACTGTGCAATCCAGAGGAAAATCAAGGCTGCAGTAATGACCAGGCTCATGAAGACTAAAAGAGGCCAAGACTGCAGGGTGCCAGGGCAGGGGGACCAGAGGGTAGCCACCCATGCTGCCACCCAAGCCTGTCTCCCTGCTAGCCAGTTCCTGTGCTGGGCCCTAACAGGCTGCTCTTCATGTGGTTAAACGCCAGATAATGAGCCACCCTCACACATACAGAAATGCCGTCACTAGCTCCCGTGGTCAGGTAGATGTTGTCGGGGTCCGCAGGCACGCCGCCATCCCTTCTGGTGATGTAGGCAGCCACATCTTCACGGATGCAGTTGACACCCTGGCTAGCACTGTAGGACCCTGTAAGACAGCAGGCAAGACAGTGACAAAGGCAGGACATCTGGCTCCACAGGGTCAATATAATTGATATCCATCTAATTAGAGAGATGCCTGTTTGGGGTGAGGGTCTCAGGTGGAGCCCAACCCCCACTGCTCTGGAGCTGTGGCAAGCTGCTTAACCACCTGTCTGGGTTTCAACCACCCACCCCTCTATCCATCCACCCATGCATCCATCCACTCATCCACTCACTCACCCAGGATTGACTGAGTACCTACTATGTGTTACCCATTATTCTAAGCCCTGGCTTCTACTCAATCAAATGGTGTCCACATCTGTTCCACCCACCCTCCTGGAATTTGTGTGTTCTGTGACAACGTCGGTCACTAGAGCTGGGATTCCCATGCTTTTATCATGGTTGCCTACACATAGTTCCACAGGACTTGAAAGAGTGGCTCAAGCCAACATTAGGCTCCAAAATAGTACCCCCTGGGCTGGGCGCAGTGGCTCACATCTGTAATCCCAGCATTTTGGGAGGCTGAGACAGGAGAATCACTTGCGCCCAGAAGTTTGAGATAAGCCTAGGCAATGTGGCAAAAATCTCATCTCTACAAAAAAATAACAAAAATCAGCCGAGCGTGGTGGCTTGCACCTATAGTCCCAGCTACTTGGAGACTGTGCGGGAGGATCATTTGAACCCAGGAGGTACAGGCTGCAATGAGCTATGATGGTACCACTGCACTCCAGCCTGGAGTGAAACTGTGTCTCAAAAAAAAGTAAACAAAAATAAAAACAAAAACTCCACAGTAGCACCACCGGCCAGCCCCAGGAGCCCAGGGCTCTGACCAGCACCAACCGCAGATCTCAGGGACTGCAGGGTGTCCCCCAGCCCCAAGTCCCATGTGAACATACCCTCCTGCTGCCATTTAGGGTTGGAAGTCATTTATACTAAGTTCAAAAACAGGCAAAACTAATGTGTGGCGCTGGAAGCTGAGCAGTGGTAACTGCTCTGGGGTGGGGGCATTGACTACAAAGATACACAAGACAGTGTGCGGGGTAGGGGGCTGGCAGCTCCATATCCAGAGCCGGGTGGAATAACATTGATGTGTGCATGCATGAAAGGTATTCCAGCTGTATGTTAATAGTGGTACATTTTACTGTATGTCATACCTCCATAAAGTTTTCTTTTAAGTGTCAGGCTGCTATTTAGGTTTTTAAAAATAAACTGGAAAGATGTATTTGTACAGGTACAAGATCTCTCTGTAAAAACACTCAAACTGGTGAGGTGAATTCCCTGGGGAAGTGCATGGGGACCAGGGGTCAGACGTGGAAGGCAGACATTTCATTGCATATTCTTTTAGACCTTTTGAATTTTATTATCACATTTAAAGAAAACCAGACTATTCCTTCTGTGGCTACTGCAAAAACTGCCCCCAGGAGGCAGGATGGTGACTGAAAGTAGCTGATTCTTCTCTGGGGCTTCAGCCTGCATCAGTCCAGGCCTGGCATCCAGGAGGTCAAATGCTCTGAACTGGGGCCAGGCACAGTGGTTCACACCTGTAATCACTTTGGGAGGTCAAGGCAGGCAGATCACCTGAGATCAGAAGTTCAAGACCAGGCTGGCCAACATGGCGAAACCCTCTCTCTATTAAAAGTACAAAAATCAGCAGAGTGTGGTGTTGGGTGCCTGTAATCCCAGCTACTTGGGAGGCCGAGGCAAGAGACTCGCTTGAACCCTGGAGGTGGAGGTTGCAGTGAGCTGAGATCACGCCACTGCACTCCAGCCTGGGCGACAGAATAAGACCCTGTCTCACAAAAAAAAAAAAAAAAAAAAAAAAAAAAAAAAAAAAAAGCTGTGAACTGGAATGCCCCAGCTCTGCCTCAGCCTCTCTGCACAGCATTGGGCTCTGCACAGCTGTAAGACGAGAGGCCAGACCAACACTCTAAGGTGCCAAATGGCAAACGTTATCTCACGTCACTCTGGGAGGGGGACATGGGCTTCTGTCACGTTATTTTGAGTATTCTAATACATTTAAGTATTCTGTAAGTTTAAAAGAGGTGAGGTGCAGATGCCAGTGTCAGAGCCCTCCTCCACTCGGTGATTTAGTTGATATTTCTGAGCTTCTGTACACAGAGACTAGGGCTCCTTCCTTACCTTCACATCTTTTCAATGCCCCACCTTTTCCTCCTTGGGGCCTCCTCTTCTTCCTGCCTCTGAGTGCATCCACTTCCCTGAACACCCAGGCCTTGACCCATTAGCAATCCCTCTGTAGGTCACAGACATTCCAACCTTCCAAGGAGCTCCTGGGTTTCCTTTTCTTTAGATCTCACGCTATGCTCCAAACCACACTAATCCTTCCAGGCTCATTTCTAGTCTGTCTCCAAGAGGCCTGCTCTAAAGATTCTGCTCCATCCCCAGCCTCTCTCTCAGCCTATTTCTCCAGTTATTTATTAGTTTTTTTTTTTTTTTTTTAAGAGATAGGGTCTTACTGTGTTGTTCAGGCTGGTGTGCAGTGGCAAGATAGTAGTTCACTGCAGCATTGAACTCCTGGGCTGGAGCAATTCTCCCACCTCAGCATCCCAAAGTGCTAGGATTACAGGTGTGAGCCACTGTGCTGGCCCCTCCAGTTGTTCTGTACAGAAGCAGCCCTGCCTCCCCATGCTGACTCTTGGTTCCTCCAGGGCAGGGGCTGTTCCCCATTTCTTCTGTGCATCTCTCCTGGAGCACCTCGCCCACTGTGGGCTGCGCTCCACTACACCCTGCTGAGGACCCACTGCCAAACTCCCACCTCATCAAACACCACTACCCTCGTGCCCCTTCATTCAGTCACACACAGGTCCCAACCTCAGGGCCTCTGCACACACTGTTCGCTGGTCTAGCACTCATTTACAGGTTCGCACTTATCCTCCTCATGAGAGTGAATGCCATATTTCCCCTTAAGCGCTTCCTCTCTCCATTAGAGCCCCTTGTTATAATCCTGCAGCTCTCTCCAAGATCTCATGAGAGCTGGGGATTGCACATTTGTATAAATTCTTTTTCATGTTTGTTTCTCCCGAATCTGATAGCTTAATGAGCACAGAAGGTCCCCGCCTTGCTCATCAGTGTCTTTGGTGTCTAGAACACAGCCTGGTACGTGGTGCATGCTGAGGGAGAGGCTGAACAAGGGCACACAGCTCCTGCCCACCCCCCCCACCCCCGCCCCCGCGAGGCAGGTGCTAGGTTTTACAACTCAAACCCAGTCAGATCCAGGACACACCTGAGAACCAAATAGCTTGTTAAACAGGAAATAAATGAAGTGGCTGGGTGTGGTGGCTCATGCCTGTAATCCCAACTACTCTGGAGGCCGAGGCAAGATGATCGCTTGAGCCCAGGAGTTCAAGAGCAGCCTGCACAATAGTGAGACACCATGTCTACAAAAAATTTAAAAATTGGCCGAGAGTGGTGGTGCATGCCCGTAGTCCCAGCTATTCGGGAGGCTGATGAAGGAGGACTGCCTGAGCCTAGGAGGTCAAGGTTACAGTGAGCTATGATCTCACCACTGCATTCCAGCCTGGGTGACCAAGCAAGACCCCCTCTCTTAGAAAACAGAGGAAAAGAAAATGAAGCCCTGGTAAGAAATAATAATTTTTTTTTTTTTTTTTTTTTTCTGGAGGGGATAGAGTTTCACTCTAGTCACCCAGGCTGAAGTGCAATGGCGCAATCTCAGCTCACTGTACTCTCTACCCCCTGGGTTCAAGTGATTCTCCTGCCTCAGCCACCTGAGTAGCTGGGATTACAGGTGCCTGCCACAATGCCTGGCTTTTTAAAAAATTTTTAGTAGAGACAGGGTTTTGCCATGTTGGCCAGGCTATCTTGAACTCCTGACCTCAGGTGATCCACCTGCCTCAGCCTCCCAAAGTGCTGGGATTACAGGTATGAGCCACCACACCGAGCCCAAGAAATAATTTTAAAGGGCATGATAAAAACACATCCTGGGTGAGCTTCAAGACTTTGTATACATATTTAATAATCTCCCTGTGGGTCAAGGTGGCCCTGGGGTATTGTGACATACTCAATTTCCTTTTACTCCTCTGGGCAGAAAAGTGTTCAGGCTGCCCAGAGTAGGTGACAGAGAGCGACACCACCATGTCCCTGCCATGGGATGAACCACACTGTCCTGCCCCCTAGAATGGGCAGAGCTTCTCTAACAAGGGGCTTTAGCACACACGTCAATCTTTCTTGCGAGCTCAGGGGGTAGGTACAAAGTACTTCCCAGCTAAAGGATGAGAGAGACTCAAAGCACTCCGATCTCACCTGTGTTCATGAGGTTCTGGAGCAGGACCCAGGGTGGGTCCCAAAAACCATGAAGGTCAACTGGTCTTTTGCTGTAATACCCCAAGAGGGGACTCACAGGGACACAGCCTCTCAGCCCCACTACCCCAGCTCTGGCTGACAGAAGTTGCAAAAACATGCAGTTGATGAGACTTAGTATGTGGAACAAAAATCCCTGCCCTGTCCCTGAACGCTCACATCAGACACACAGAAGGCACATTCCCCACCCCCTGCCTCTCAGCTGGGGCTTCCAGCAGTCTCAGAGCCATGGGCATGGAATCTTTGAGAAATATCTTTGCCTTTGGGGCCAGGCAGAGAGTGTGGAGGAAAGAGGAGCCAGGCCTCTGTGCTGCAGGGCTGCTTTCTGCCAGCCTGTGGTTTAGGTCTTGGCACTCAAGGCCCTGGCACATACCCCATCCAGGCTGGCAGGCTTTGGAAAAGCAAGGGGTGGCTGGCCCCTTCCTGAAAGGGACAGTGCTCAGACTCAGAGGCCACAGCCAAGAGAGTGAGTACAGGGCCATCAATAAGGGCTGGAGCAGAAAAAGTTGGGGGGAGGGGAGAGATAGCCACATGTGGGACCACTCCCTTGCTGAGCAAGCCACCAGAATTCGTCCCCGTCTGTCCCCACCCTCAGCTCCGCTTTCCAGAACATCAGGGCTTACAACCTAGGAAGACTCTAAGAACAGCAGCTTTCCTCAGGGCGAGGGAAGCTGGATTCCCAATGTGGAAGCTGCATGAAGGAACAAGCAAATAAATAGAGAAAAGAAAATGAGAGAACAAAGAGCCAGAGCCCTGGAGGCTGGAACTCCATCCCTGCAGGGGAGGGAGAAAACCATCTTCACATCACAGGGGCCAAGTTCCAGGTTCCCTCCACAGAGCCCCGGTGCCTGGTGCCCTGTCAGGAGGCAGACATTGGGGCATGGGTTGCCAAAAGGGGGAGTGAGGGTTGGCTTGAGTGCCAGGGGGACACCATGAAGTGCTAGGGGGAACTGGCACCATCGGACTGAAGAAAGATACAGAAAGGGGTCGGAGGGGTCTCAAGGTGCTTCCCTTCCCCCAACAATTGGCTGCCATCGCCAAGACGGTACAGGGACACATTCAGAGCTGGGGGCCACCGAGAGGCAAGGACACTGAACAAAACTGAGCACTGTACTTCTACCCAGCCTCCTACTGCTGGGTGAAACCTGCTGTGACAAAGGCAGGCTCAGCTGCTGTCCAGTGAGGCTGGCTGCCAGGGGCAGACTCCACACCCGGCATGATGCAGACACTTGTACCTAAAGGTGGCGCTGGCACCGCCCACTTAATAAACAGGAGGCCAGCAAGGCGTGAGTGGGAAGAGGACGCTATTTTTCATTTACTCTGCATGCTGTCAGCCACCCACACACGTTCACACATTCATTCGCATGCATGACCCTCCGCTCGAGGCCAGGGCCACTGGGAGCATACGTTCATTTCACACCCAGGGGCCTGGCAAGTTGGGGCCTCACCCAGGCTGTTCCCTCCACAAGCCTGCAGAATCCGCCGGGCTCGTTTCTTAGCATCTTCTGGGAAGCTGGGGCTGTCCAGAAGGTTTGGGTAGGTGCACAGTGCCATCACCTGGGGGAACAAGGCACAGGCTGGGCTCCCAGAGCTCCGGGAGGGATACAGAGGCCACTGGAAAGAAAACAGCTGCCAGGGATGGGGCTGCCACAAACCGCTCTGCAAGGACTCAGCCTGTGGGAGCTTGGGGACAGGTGGGGAGGATGCTGGAATCTCCGCAGCAGAAGAGAAGCTGAGAGTTGGGATGTACTATGACCTGGGCTGCTAGAAGAGGAGCCAGTGATCAGAGTGAGGCTGCTACTCAGCCCCTGGCCCAAGCTCTTCCACTAGGGACAGCGGGCTCATGCATCCAAGGCACAATCAGGGGTCTGCAGAGCAGAGGGCAGGTGAAGCAGGGCTGCAGACCCTCCTACTTCCAGCCTGAACTCCACCAATGCCCTAGGCCCTCTCCCCCTGCATTCCTCAGCACCCCCTTTCCTCCCCAGACGAAAATGGCCAGCTTTCTCTGCTCTGTAATAGAGAACATCACCCCAAACCCACGAATTAAGAGAATTAGCAAGAAAATGTGTACAAAAGTGCCAGTAACCCCAGCTCGCCCAGAAAGTTGAGGCTAGCGTAGAGGAGCAGAGCCAGGTACACTGAGGGGGTCAGGGCTCGTGGCTCTGATACCAGCTGGGTGACCAGCAAGCGCCTGGGTTCATGAAGCCTGGCTTCTCTTCATCTACACAATGGGCAGTGAGCTGCCTGTCCACCTCGCAGGGGCACCTACGCATGTCTCATGTGAAGGCCGAAGGCAGCTGGCACCAGGCTGGGGAGGCCGGGCCTGCCATGCACAGTGGCAGGGCTGGACCTGGGAACACATCTCCAGCAAGTAAGGCAGAGTGAGGCCTGTCCTGGAGCCTGCCACAACCTCAGCCCAGGCCTGTACAGGGAGAGGCCACTTTCGCTCGGCCCTCCCCTCCAGTGCTCACACTCCAGGGCAGTCCGGGCCCTCTGGCCTCCTCCCACCTAGTTTCCCCGGCACAGCCACCATGTGTTCCGATTCGTCTCCCCCTCCTGGGCCCAGCATGAAGACTCTAACATCCACGGCTGAGGGCCTGCTCCGAGGGTCAGCAGCAGTGGCCATGGGAGGGAGGTACAGTGGGCGCCCCCAGACCAGGGCCAGCCTCAGCTCCTCTCTCTCACTGCCCTATGACAACTCCCTCAGGGACTGTGGGCTAAGCTCTCCCAGCCCCTCCCAGCCCCTCCCAGCCCTCTGCCCCAGAGAGCAAGGCGGGAATGGGAATTGAGGCTCACAGGGCTCAACTACCCTGATGGCCCCAGCCCATGAAACTTAACCACACACAGCACCACATTTTGATTCAAAAAGGGCCTCAACCCCAGTGGCTCAGGAGATTGAGGCAGGAAAGGATTGCTTGAGCCCAGGAGTTCGAGACCAGCCTGGGGAACACGGCGAGACCCTGTGTCTACCAAAAATTTTAAAAATTAGCCGAGTGTGGTGGCACACACCTATAGTCCCAGATACTCAGGAGGCTGAGGCAGGAGGATTGCTTCAGCCCAGGAGTTTGAGGTTATAGAGAGCTGTGATCGTTTCAAGTGCACTCCAGCCTGGGCAACAGAGCAAGACCCTGGCTCTAAAAAAATAATAATTATTAAAAATTTGAAACAAAACAAAACAGGCTGGGCATGGTGGCTTACACCTGTAATCCCAGCATTTTGGGAAGCCAAGGCAGGCAGATCGCTTGAGGTCAGGAGTTTGAGATGCACCTGGCCAACATGGTGAAACTGTGTCTCTACCAAAAATACAAACATTAGCCAAACATTAGTCTCTACCAAAAATACAAACATTAGGCATGGTGGTGCATGGCTGTAATTGGAGCTACTTGGGAGGCTGAGGCAGGAAAACTGCATGAACCCAGGAGGTGGAGATTGCTGTAAGCTGAGAACATGCCACTGCACTCCAGCCTGGGCAACAGAAAGTGACTCCATCTCAAAAACAAACAAACAAAAACTAAATAAAACAAAACAGGCCTCTGCCCTGGGGCATCTCCCACCCGGCCGCCTCCAGCCCACAAATCCCACAGTCATAGCCAGGCGGCACTCTTGAGGTCAGTGCTCAAACTAAACACAGAAGCCACCTTCTCCTGGAGCCAGGTCACTGAAGAGGCAGCCAGGGGCGCAGCGCTCACACTGGCCTCCCCCAACCTCGAGCTCCTGTGCTGGGCCCCAGGAGGCCTCTGCACTTATGATCTCATCAAGGCCCAGCAGTCCCCCAAGGCAGTGCTCTGCCAACTTCCACCTGCCCAAAGCCACACAGCTGGTACCCAGCAGAGCCCACACTCACACCCGGGAGGGCCTCAAGTGGGAAGCCACCTCCTGCCCCCACCCACACTACCCCCAGCCCAGCCGGCCTTTCCCTGTCCCCTGGGCTGCCGCCTACCCCACCACTGCCTTTTCCCAACAGCTCCCAGGACCCCACCCTGTGGAAGAGTCTCCCTGGGAGCCTCCTACACCAAAGCAACCCCAAAACGCATCTGGGAATTTCCCAACAACCTCAGAAAGGCAAGAAGGAGGCTAAGGGAGACAGCCAGAGGGCATGAGGCCTGGGAGGGCCTGGACAGAGAGGGGGTTAAGGACAGCCCCACGACGGCCCGCCCAGCCTAGAGCCCTGCCCTCCTGCAGCCTCTGCTCCTAGGGGCGGCTCACCTGCCGGAGGAAAGTGATTGGCTGCTGCCCCATAGCCTGGGCATCCCCGATGTTGGCTCGGATGACCTCTGTGAACGGCTTTTTGATACCCTGGGCAGAGAGAAAGCAACAGGTGGTTACTTAGAAACTCTTAGACCCTGGATTCCAGAGGCCAGGCAGAGTTCCTGCAGGATATTAATAAACAGCCCTATTTTGAGCCTTACCAAGTATCTGACTTAGTGTCAGACCTCTGACATGCCTGGTCTCATTTAACCTTCATAGCCACCCCATGAAGAAGAACTATTATTAATCCCATTTGACAGATAAGGAGATCAAGACTCTAAAAGTCTAGAAACCTTGCTCAAGGTCACATAATTTTATTTTATTTATTTTTTGAGATGGAGTCTTGCTCTGTAGCCCACACTGGAGTGCAGTGGCGCAATCTGGGCTCACTGCAACCTCCACCTCCGGGGTCCTGGTTCAAGCAATTCTCCTACCTCAGACTCCCAAGTAGCTAGGATTACAGGCACAAGCCACCATGCCAAGCTAATTTCTGTATTTTTTTAGTAGGGACGGGGTTTCACCATGTTGGCCAGGCTGGTCTTAAACCCCTGACCTCGTGATCTGCCCGCCTCAGCCTCCCAAAGTGCTGGGATTACAGGTGTTAGCCACCTCACCTGGCCAATTTTATTTTATTTTATTTTTTTGAGACAGAGTCTTGCTCTGTCACCCAGGCTGGAGTACAGTGGTACCATCTTGGCTTACTGCAACTTCTGCCTCCCGATTCAAACGATTCTCAAGCCTCAGCCTCCTAAGTAGCTGGGTTTACAGATGTGTATCATCACACCTGCCTAATTTTTATATTTTTAGTAGAGACAGAATTTCACCATGTTGGCCAGGCTGGTCTCCAACTCCTGGCCTCATGTGATCCATCCACCCCGGCCTCCCAAAGTGCTGAGATTATAGGCGTGAGCCATCATACCCGGCCAACATAATTTTATTTATTACTTATTATTACTATTTTGTAGAAACAGGGTCTCGCTCTGTCACTCAGGCTGGAGTGCAGTGGTGTGATCCTGGTTTACTGCAGCCCCAACCTTCTGGGCTCAGGCGATCCTCTGCCTTGGCCTCCCAAAGTATTGGAATTACAGGGGTGAGCCACTGTGCCCAGCCACATAACTGATTAATGTTAAGTGCTGCAATTGACTATAAGCACAGTAAGCCGGATTCCAAGTTCACTCTTCTTAACCACTATGCTCCTCCTCTGCCTCCCACTTTCCAGAAAGGCTGGAAGACCTTCCCTGGCTGCCCAAGGACCCTGAACAGCTGCTGCTCCATGGCCTGACTGCCACCGCACAGGGAAATCTAAAAGGCGGCTCCAGGCCAGATGTGTGGGAGGAAGGCAGGGGCCAGCAGTAGATCATGCCAAATGTCAGGGACACAGGGTCCCAGACTCCCCTGCACCCTGCCCCAGGTGCAGCTTTACCTCGATGGCCTAAGTGAATGGCCAGGGACACTGAGGACACCCTCCCAACCGGAAGATACGGATCAGCAGGGAATCGTCAGGATCATTCTCTTGCAACCTGCATTTTGCAGAATGAAAAATGTGGGCTGATTTTCACATTTTTTTAAAAAAAGCATCAGGGATAAAAAGACTGAATGAAGAGCAAAACTGAGGCCACTGCCTGAGCAACACGTGTAGCACAGAAGAGAGATCACAGAGAGAACTCCGAGACCCTTGCGATGTCACTGGGGAAGTGACAGAAGGATATCCCGGCTGCTGCAAAGGTGAAAGCAGAGTTTGACATAGAAAATTACGGGGACCTGGAAACATGGGAATCCTGCACATTTCCCTGACAAATCCAGAATTAGCCACTGGAAGAACTGCAATCAACAACAGTTCAAGGACTTCCCAGGGCAGCTGAGAGGATTACCTGAGACAAACAGTGAAAGCCCTGGGCAAAGTACGAATATCATCTTACAAAAGCCAGCCCAGGAACAAGGTTGCCAGAGTCACAGCAGGAAGAAAAACGAGCTTGGCAAGGTGGTGGCCACGGCCCGGGTGGGAGGGCCCGGCCATTGTCCTGTCTCCCTTCCCCAAAGGTACCCCAAACACAAATTTTACAGACTTACGTAACTCTGTGCTTGTGACACTTGTCTTTTCTCCTTTTCAGGCAATGTGTGAATAAAAGCAACTTTAAGGCCAGGCGTGGTGGCTCACGCCTGTAATCCCAGCACTTTGGGAGGGCGAGGCAGGTGGATCACAAAGTCAGGAGTTTGAGACCAGCCTGGCCAAGATGGTGAAATCCCATCTGTATTAAAAACACAAAAAAATTAGCCAAGTGCGGTAGTGGGTGCCTGTAATCCCAGCTACTCAGGAAGCTGTGAACCCGAGAGGCAGAGGTTGCAGTGAGCTGAGATTGCTCTCTAGCCTGGGCGACAGAGCAAGACTCCATCTCAAAAAAAAAAAAAAAAAAAAAAAAAAAGCAACTTTAGAAGACACGGCCTTTTCAGAATTAGTAATATACACCTTAAGTTAAAAAACAGTGACTGGACATGGTGACTCACACCTTTAATTCCAGCACTTTGGGAGGCCAAGGCAGGAAGATCCCTTGAGGCCAGGAGTTCAACAACAGCCTGGGCAACACATCAAGACCTCATTTCTACAAAAAATTAACAGTATCCAGGCATGGTGGCACATGCCTGTAGCCCCAGCTATGGGGAGGCTGAAGTGAAAGAAGTATCACTTGAGCCTAGGAGTTCAAGGTTTCAGTAAGCTATGATCATGTCACTACATTCCAGCCGGGGCATCAGAATGAGACCAGACCCTGTCTTTTCTTTTCTTTTTTTTTTTTCTTCAAGAGAGGGTTTCCCTTTGTTGCCCAGGCTGGAGGGCAGTGGTGTGATCTCGGTCACTGCAACCTCCACCTCCCAGGTTCAAGTGATCTCATGCCTCAGCCTCCCATGTGGCTGGGACTGTAGGCAGGCATCACCATGCCTTGCTAATTTAATTTTAATGGAGACTTTTTTTTTTTTTTTGTATTATGTATTTTAATGGAAACATGGGGTTTCACGATATTTCCAAGGCTGGTCTCAAAATCCTAAGCTCAAGTGATCTGCCAGCCTCAGCCTCCCCAAGTGCTGGGATTATAGGTGTGAGCCACCATACCTGGCCTGACCCTGCCTCTTAAAAACAACAACAAATCAGTGGGCTTGAGAGTCAAAAGCAGCTTTTCTGGCCCTAGTGTGCCACCCCTAAGCCCTAACTGAGGAGGCACTGGGGACAGAGGAAGATGCCCCAGAAGTGGCTCTGGACCTTCATAAGCAGGGCATAAGTCCCACAAACTATGTTTCTGGGAGAAGGGGCTCTCTAAGCCCCTTGTACCCTGTCCACTGAGTTCTTCAGTGTCTCACCAACATGGATAAAGATTCCAAGTGGCATCCAGATGCAGCCACTATGTCCGGAGAGCCAAGGCCAGGGCAGCACTGCCCACCGCACAGGGGTAGGCTGGGGAGGGGAGCAGGCACTCTGGAGAGGCTCCGGCTACAGGCACCCACCACCGCACTTGGCTAATTTTTTTTTTTTTGGCTATAAAAATGTTTTATTAGGCCAAACTACTTACTATGAAAATGCTTTAAAATGCAGCAGAAGGAGATGTAAAGACTCAAAGAAGTACGTAGTGACAATGGCTATCAGAACACACTAAGGAATCCACACTGCTTCCCCCTTTACCTAGAAAAGGAAGCTTCTAGGCTACGCCATGCTCATCCCACAGGCAGGAGCCCAGAAGGCTGAGGGTGTGAGCAGTTACCCAAGACTCTATGTGCAAAGGGACAGGCCCGATCCACCCCTTGGCACTGGCCTGGGTTCCTGGCAATAGGGCCCTTGCTCAGCCTGACTGAATTGCTGCAGCCCCCAGGCCTAGCTTGCTGAACCCAGGAGATTTCTGGGGTGTGGCTACAGCCCATTCTTCATAGGGAATAAATCTGTCACAGTTGTGAGGCCCAGGAACCAACACACAGCTGTGGGCCCTGGGCCAGCCCAACACAGTAAGAGAATAACACCTGGAACAGAGCCCTGAATGCTCCTTTCCCATGCCCTCCCCTGCACTGCTCAACCAATGAAGGGCCTGCCACTGGGGAGCCTGGGAATGCAGCATCTCCATTCTTGGGTCTTGGTGCCTGCAGACCCCGGACACTTTTCCATGATGGATGAGCTGGGGATCAGGACAATGTCTGCCCGCAATGGGCAAAGAAACCATCTCACCCAGACAAGGACCACCATGCAGAGGCGGCTGTCCTGAGCATACTCTTGCATCTGGGCACTCAAGATCTACATGGGGCAGGAAATACCAAGAGCCTGGGGTAGACTCCCCATAGTGACTCTCACAGTAACTGGCCCAGGGCCCACAGGCACAGCACCCATGGGAACCTCACCCCCACCCTGCCCTCAGGGCCCTGCCAGCTCAGAGGGACTAACGAGCCATAGCATCCTGATTCCTCTCACGGCATTCTAGAGCCACCTTCGAATTCGCCCGCATACATCCTGCCTCCCTTGTGCAGCACGGAGGAAATGTCCTTCCCAGGGAAGGGTCCCCTCCCGCCACTTTGGCTCAAGCAGGGATCAGGGGAGGCCATGCCCCACAACAACCCTGAGCTCTGGATACGGCATATTTCAGAGGGCGATAGCAGAGAGAAGAAAACAATGTCCTCCCCAGCCCACAAGCCCGGCACCAGCATGAGGGTCACAGGCAGATGGATGATTCTAACAAGTACAAGGCACAGCAAAGGAAACAAACAAAAAGGCGGCCCTAGGAAGGGAATGCTGTCAGCCTCCGCATCCGTGGATCCAGCATCCACGGACTCAACCAACCGTGGGTCCAAAATACTCAGGAAAAAACCCTGCACCTGTACTCAACACAGACTTGTCTTGTCATTGTTCCCTCAAAAACAAGAGTAGAATGATTATGTACACAGTATGTACTACATATTATAAGTAATCTATAGAGGCTGTAGAGATGATTTAAAATATACAGGAGGATATGCATAGGTCATAGGCAAATACTACACCATTTACATCAGGCACTCGAGCATCCTCGGATTTAGTGAATCCATACCAATTTACATTCCCACCAATTTCCATTTCCATTATGGAAAACAGTTTGGAGATTCCTCAAAAAATTAAATATAGAACTACCCTAGGATCCAGCAATCCCACTGCTGGGTACAGATCTGAAGGAAATGAAGTAAGTATCTTGAAGAGTTGTCTGCACTCCCTTGTTCACTGCAGCACTATTCCTAAGAGCCAAGATATGGAATCCACCTAAGTGTCCGTCAACAGGTGAACGGATAAAGATATGGTACAATGGACTATTATATACAATGGACTATTATTCAACCATTTAAAAAAAGAAAAAGAAAATCCCGCCATTTGCAACAATATGGATGAACCTGGAGGACACTATGTGAAGTGAAATAAGCCAGACACAGAAAGACAAATACTGTATAATCCAGGCGTCCCCAAACTTTTTACACAGGGGCCAGTTCACTGTCCCTCAGACCCTTGGAAGGCCGCCACATACTGTGCTCCTCTCACTGACCACCAATGAAAGAGGTGCCCCTTCCTGAAATGAGGCGGGGGGCCAAATAAATGGCCTCAGGAGGCTGCATGCAGCCCGCGGGCCGTAGTTTGGGGACACCTGGTATAAGCTCACTTATATGTGGAATGTTTAACCAATCTAAAAAAGTTGAACTTGAAGCCGGGCACGGTGGCTCAAGCCTGTAATCCCAGCACTTTGGGAGGCCGAGGCGGGTGGATCACGAGGTCGAGAGATCGAGACCATCCTGGTCAACATGGTGAAACCCCATCTCTACTAAAAATACAAAAAAATTAGCTGGGCATGGTGGCTCGTGCCTGTAATCCTAGCTACTCAGGAGGCTGAGGCAGAATTGCCTGAGCCCAGGTGGCGGAGGTTGCAGTGAGCCGAGATCGCGCCATTGCACTCCAGCCTGGGTAACAAGAGTGAAACTCCGTCTCAAAAAAAAAAAAAAAAAAGTTGAACTTGAGACCAGCCTGACCAACATGGAGAAACCACGTCTACCAAAATTACAAAATTAGCTGGGCATGGTGGCACATGCCTGTAATCCTAGCTACTCGTGAGGCTGAGGCAGGAGAATCACTAGAACCTGGGAGGCAGAGGTTGCGGTGAGCCAGGATTGCGCCATTGCACTCCAGCCTGGGCAACAAGAGCGAAACTCTGTTTCAATTAAAAAAAAAAAAAAAGTTGAACTAATAAAAGCAGAGGTGGTAGACGCCAGCAGCGGGGTGGTGGGAGAGGAAATGCAGCAATGTTGATCAAAGGGCACAAATTCTCAGTCATAAAATGACATATTTTGCATATTCTCACTTATTTATGGGAGCTAAAAATTTTTAAAAACTAAACTCATGAAGATGGACAGAGTCTGTTAAGGGCAGTGTGGGTAAGTGGGGGAAAGTGGAGATGGTTAATGGGTACCAAAAAGTAGAGAGAATGATCTAGTATTCGACAGCACAGCAGGGTAACTATAGTCAATAATTATTTAATTGCACATTTAAAAATAACTAAAAGAGCATGATTGGATTGTTTGTAAGACAAAGGATAAATGCTGGAGGGGATAAATACCTCATTTACTTTGATGGGATTATTTTTTTTTTACTTCTTTTTCTTCCCAAATCTCATCTTGAACTGTACCTTGATGAAATTATTACACGCTACATGCCTGTACCAAAATGTCTGGTATACCCCATAATTAATATACCTAACAGCCAGGTGCAGTGGCTCACACCTATAATCCCAGCACTTTGAGACGCTGAGGCAGGCAGATCATGAAGTCAGGAGATCAAGACCATCCTGGCCAATATGGTGAAACCCAGTCTCTACTAAAACACAAAAAATTAGCAGGGTGTGATGGTGCACACCTATAGTCCCAACCACTCAGGAGGCTGAGGTGGAGGAATGGCTGGAATCTGGGAGGCGGAGATTGCAGTTAGCCGAGATCACGTCACTGCACTCCCAGCCTGGTGACAGAGCAAGACTCCATCTCAAAAAACAAAACCAAACCAACAAAACACCTACCATATACCCACAAAAATTAAAAAATACTTTTTAAAAAGATGAGTAAGACCTCGGGATCTAATGTAC
The DNA here is from genome assembly GCF_048565385.1 of Saimiri boliviensis. NCBI lineage: Eukaryota > Metazoa > Chordata > Mammalia > Primates > Cebidae > Saimiri > Saimiri boliviensis. Next base: position 125,375,653 of record NC_133449.1, read on the forward strand.
AGCATGGTGACTATAGTTAAGAAAACTTATTTTTGGCCAGGTGCAGTGTCTCACACCTGTAATCCCAGCACTTTGGGAGGCCAAGGTGTGCATATCACCTAAGGTTGGGAGTTCAAGACCAGCCTGACCAACATGGAGAAACTCCGTCTCTACTAAAAACACAAAATTAACTGGGTGTGGTGGCACATGCCTGTAATCCCAGCTACTCGGGAGGCTGAGGCAGGAGAATCCCTTGAACAAGGGAGGTGGAGATCAAGCCACGGCACTCCAGCCTGGGCAACAAGAGCAAAACTCCGTCTCAAAAAAAAAACTATCATTTTTTACTTGAAATTTGCTGAGAACAGGGCTTAAGTGTCCTCAGCACATACACACACACAGATGGTGACTATGTGTGGTAAAGGATGGAATATTAATAAGTAACTGTGGTAACCATTTCCATGTCATATTACATACACAATGTAATATCAAACCATCACAATGTGTCCCTTGAATATATACAATTTTTCTTTGCCAATTATATTTGTCTCCCCCTCAATAAAAAAGGAGAGAAAAAAATAGGCACAAGGCCATTTCCTTATGCAAGGCCTATCTATGGTCACTTCACACGGCCTGTGGGCAGAAAGGCTGGCAGAGAACTTTCCTCCTATTCAACAAATACTGGTCACCCATGTCCCAGTGACAGCCATGAGCAGCACAGATGAGACAGCCACCCTCCAGAGTCTAGGCTGGTGAAGAATAAGAAGAGGGTGCGCGGAAGGAGAAGGCAGGCCGTGGGAGAGAGGACCCGCTGGCCCCAGGCCTGGGAGCATGATGTCAAAGTGCCCCTGGGTTCCTGACCCCCAAAAGAGCACTGACTGGGGCTTTAACGGGCAGAAAGTCCTACAGACAGCTCTAGCAAGAGGCCCCAGAGACAAATGCCAACTAGACCCCATGGTCCCTGAAACAGGTCCATTTAAGAGAGGAGGCTCTGCACAAGATGGGGTCCCAAAACAGAAAGACAAGTGAAGCCAGAAAAAACTGGAGCTGCAGCCGCACTATCTGTGGCTGAGAGCGCAGGCGAGAGACCCCAGGGCGGAGCTATCTGATCACTGAGGCAGGGCAGGCCGGGTGCAGGCCCCTGAACTCTGGAATCTGCGGGGTGGTCAACTATAAAAGCCTAGATTCCAAAGGCAGAAGCAGAGGTGAAAGGATAAACTCCAAATTCCAAACAGGATAGTGGGAGTTGCTCCGAATAGCAAGGCAGAGGCCCGAGAGGAAAAAGGAACCCCACAGAGCACTTCCCAGATCCAGAGCCTCAGGAGGTAGGAAAGACGAGGACCCTCAGCACCTCATCCCCAGGCCATTCTCATTAGCTTGAGAACCAAGACTTGGCAGTTCTAATTAGCTTCACAGCTGTTCAAAGCATTATCACTAACATCTCTTTATATTTTATTTTATTTTTCTGTGTGTGTATTATTATATCACTAACATTTCAAACTAGTCTTTCAGAGAAATAAACTGGCCTCATTTTGCAGAAGGGAAAATGACTTGCCTGAGGCCCATAGCACACAAAGGCAGAGCCCAGGACATGTGTGGTGACTGACTTGGAAAGGCTGGGTATGTGAAGGGTTCATCCTATTGGAAGCCTGCACTACACATTTTAAAGTAGAATCTAGGCCAGGCACAGTGGCTCACACACAAGTAATCCTGGCGCTTTGGGAAGCTGAGGTGGGAGGATCGCCCAAGGCCAGCAGTTTGAGACAAGCTGGGACAACGTAAGCAAGATCCCATCTCTACAAAAACAGGAAAGTAGCCAGCATGGTAGCGCACGCCTGAAGTCCTAGTTTCTAAAGAGGCTGAGGCAGGAAGATTGCTTGAGTTCAGGAATTTGAGGTTACAGTGAGCTATGACTGCGCCACTGCACTCCAGCCTAGGAAAAAGAGCGAGACCCTGTCTCTTAAAAAAAAAAAAAAAAAAAAAAAAAAATCAACAGCCTGGGCAACATGGCAAAACCTTGTCTCTACCAAAAAATGCAAAAATTAGCCAGGCATGGTTTAATTTGCTCAGGAGACTAAGGTGTAATGACTGTTTGAGCCCAGGAAGTCGAGGCTGCAGTGAGCTGAGATTGTGCCACTGCATGCCTGTCTGGGCGACAGAACTATGGAATCCTTTTGCCAGGTGCTCTGCAAACAGTATGGGATGTCTGGCTGAACAGCTATAATTAACAATAATTAGTATTATTATTTAATAATAATTACACAAGAAAAAGTAGCTGGGTGTGGTGGCTCATGCCCACCCACCCAGTACTTTAGGAGGCCAAGGTGGGAGGACTGCTTGAAGCCAGGAGTTTGAGACCACCCTAAGCAACATACTAAGACATGGTCTCTACAAAAAATTTAAACATTAGCCAGGCATGGTGGTGCACATCTGTAGTCCAAGCTGCTCAGGAGGCGGAGGTTGGAGAATGGCTTGAGCCCAGGAGTTCAAGGCTGCAGTGAGCCATGACTGTGCCACTGCATTCCCACCTAGGCAACAGAGCAAGAGCCTGTCTCAAAAAAATAAAGGCTGGGCATGGTGGCTCACGCCTGTAATCCCAGCACTTTGGGAGGCAGGTGGATCACCTGAGGTCAGAAGTTTGAGACCAGTCTGATCAACATGGAGAAAGCCCGTCTCTACTAAAAATACAAAATTAGCCGGGCATGGTGGTGCCTGCCTGTAATCCCAGCTACTCAGGAGGCTGAGGCAGGAGAATTGCTTGAACCCAGGAGGCGGAGGTTGCAGTGAGCCAAGATCACATCATTGCACTCCAGCCTGGACAACAAGAGTGTGTCTCAAAAACAAACAAAAATAAATAAAGTAGCATCTCAATGCCATAGAAAATGAATGAGATTCACCACCTGTGCTTGGCACATCCAGGGTTTCCAATCTTAGTTCTCAGCTAACTATAGCCACGTGCCTTAGCACCCTCTGCTTTTACTTTTGTTTGGATACAACGCATGCAGACGTGACCAGTCTTCCCGTCAGTTCTGAATGTTTGCCCTGACTATTGCCTTACAACTAGAAGCAAAGCCATTCCTCTGTCTCCACTTGTACCAATCCCCAACACCCATCCCCCAATTAAGCAAGGGAAAAAGTAGGTTGAGGAAGAACTGTCAGATCTTTTCAAAACTCCCTTTAATTGCAGCTTATTTTTAAGTGCTGCTCACAGTGAACACCAGGATCTGAAAAGCTAAGATAGGTTCTCTCCTTGGAGCTGCTGTCAGGGAGAAGCAGGGCCCCTCTCAGAGCACACAGTTGGGGCTGCAAGAGAACAGCCCCTTTCACAGCCCTTAGCTCACCTCCCCACCTCCTTCAGGCTCTGTTCCTAAAGAATCATAAAGGATGGAGACTCAGCTCTGCCAGCCACCCAAAGTCAAACACCAAAGCGACATATCCAGCCAAACAGCCCGTACTATTTGCAGAGCACCTGGTAAAAGAATTCCATATACAGCATGAAGGCCTTGGTACCACCAAGAGTCACCTTGAGTCCCCAAGGACAGTTTTAAATGGACAAGGAGGTATAAAACTGAGGGCAGGGGGGAACCCTGGCCCAGCCAGGCCACATCTGTTTAGGGAAACTGAGGCCCAGAATGGATATAGAATTCATCCCAAGTCACCCTACTCCCTATAAATCAGGCATCCCCAAACTGCGGCCCCCTGAGGCCATTTATCCGGCCCCCCGCTGCACTTCAGGAAGGGGCACGTCTTTCATTGGTGGTCAGTGAGAGCACAGTATGTGGTGGCCCTCCAACGGTCTGAGGGACAGTGAACTGACCCCCTGTGTAAAAAGTTTGGGGACGCCTGCTATAAATCGTAGCCCATCCCATCTTTAACCAACCAGGTTTTTGTTTTTTTGGGTTTTTTTGAGTTGGAGTCTTACTCTGTTGCCCAGGCTGGAGTGCAGTGGCACGATCTCGGCTCACTGCCACCTCCACCTCCCAGGTTCAAGCAATTCTCCTAACTCAGCCTGCAGAGTAGCTGGGATTACAGGTGTGTGCCACCACGCCCAACTAATTTTTGTGTTTTTAGTAGAGATGGGGTCTTGTTATGTTGGCCAGGCTGCTCTCAAATTCCTGACCTCAAGTGATCCATCCGCCTAAAGGCTCCCAAAGTGTTGGGATTACAGGTGTGAGCCACCGCGGCCAGCCTCCAACAAACCAGTTTTGATCACAACAATTCAATACAGGAGTAGAAAAACCAAAGCTAGGCAAAGTTAAGGAAAGCCATAAATAAATAAAAAGAAAGGACTGGGGAAATGTGGTTCTCACAGAAGGAGCACTGTTTAAGCTAACAAACGGAAGCGGGGCTGTCTCCCAAGAAGGAAGGGTTTCAGTGAGGCTATCTAAGCTGGTCTGGCCAACAGCCACAGCCAGGGAACTGAGACTCACAGTGAGAAGAGAAGAACGTGCTTGAATGAAAGCACCACAAAATGTAGGTGGCCAAAAAAAACTGCTCAACTAACTCAGGAGTAGGATATGGGGATGTGGAGCTTCTGTCTCAGAAATCAGAGATGCCACTGGCCCAGTGACCAAGAAATTTGCCCACCTGCAATCATTAAGCCACATCCCTGCTAGAAACCCTTCCTGGTTCCCACCTCCCACCAAAACGTACTATGAAGTCCTAATCCCAGCACGCAAGACTCCAGTCCACCTTTTCTGACTCATTCACCTCCCACATCCCTCTGTTAGTGTTCCACTAACAGCACCAGCCCCCTTCCCCAAATGCCCACAACTCCCCAACTTCCTGCTGTTGCTCATAGCACTGCTCCCACTTGGAAGGCTCTCACATATTCTGCCTGCTAAAAAATCCCACCACATTCTTAAAGAATCGGGGGAGGGGAACTCAGGCTCAGAGAACAACGCAAAAGCAAAGACAGTGCCCCTCTGTCCTCATTATCCTCAAGCCTCACTGGGTGGACAAAGGAGTTGCTATTTAGCAAAAGGCAGAGGTAATTCTTGGAACCCCTGCCAGCTCTGGAACCAGAGAAATCAGCTGTAATGTGATACACCAGAAACACGTTAATCCCTGCCGTGTTTTAGCAGGGACGCTGTTGCCTCAAGGAAGGCCAGCTCCGGCCTGCCAGACAGCAACAACCTATGTGCTTTGCCTGGCCCACCTCTGGGCCAGAGAGGCACAGAAACAAAGCCAGCCTCCTCCCAGCCAGCTTTAAACTTAGCCCTGCAAGGAGTCGGCAGGAGACACTGGACTCTGACTTTTCCAGCTCAGTTTTGAGTCAGCAGAACTGGGTGTCCCAACAAAGTCTCAGGAGGCCAGGAGCTCATTAAAAACCCCACGTCCCCACAGGAATGGGGCCAAGTGTTATGATACCCCTGAGACTTACTGCCATGCATTCATGGGACACTAAGTGACCCTCCCTCCCACCTCTATATTCAGTCATACTCTCTCTAGCAAGCAGTTGGGTGATTATTAGCTTCTTAGAAATCTTAGCAGTGTTTACTTTTTAAGATAATCCCTCTTGGCTCTGCCTCCTGAATTCCACGTAGGCTAGAACTTTATCTTATAGGGACACTTCTATCACCTACCCCCAGGCATCCTGGTTGTGGGGAGGCAGAAATCCCTCCTGGCTGTGGATTCGCCATACATGACGCTATAAACTCAAGCCAAGATTCCAGCCAGGTGGGCCCGCCACAAGACGAAGAAAGTCCCAGGGCCTCCTTACCAAAACACAACAGGCCCAACCCTCTGGTTCCCCACCTCGGTGACTGTCCCCAAACCAGAGAAGTGGCTAGTTAGCCAAGGCTTCAGAGGGGCCTAAAGGAAGGAATTCTGACGACTCATCTGGGAATCAGGACTAGCAAAGACCCTAAAGGCCAAAGACACGGAGAAAGAGGCTGGGGAACAGACCCAAGTTTCCACAGAGCCCCCTGTATCCCCTCTACCTAAAATGGTTTCCCTCCCACCATCCCCATTCCAACCCTCCTTCGTTATTCCTTTCTTCCAAGAACTTAACACTGAGACCCTCTTGCTTCTTTCTTCATTCACTTAATGTTCCGCCCTCCATGGATCTTGGTTCCACGAGGGTAGGGCAGACACACAACGCGCGGTGCCTGGCAGCACGGGCCGTTCAACAATTGACCAATACAATTCAACAAGTGAACCGTATTGAAAGGCCTCACTGAGTGAGGTGCTGGGCACTAGTGGATGAAGGGGCGGGAGGAGTCATTCTCTCGTTTTAGCCAAGCTTGGCTTAATGAGGAGCTGGCCATGGAGGTGGACATCGTGGGGAGGACCTCAGCTGGGGCTGCTGCGGTTCTTCCCTTGCTCAGCGGCCCCAGCCTCCCGGGGCCCCGGCGCGCGCTCACCCGCTGCAGCTCGAGCTCGATCTCGCCGGCCTTGAGCACTATGGGTCCCCGCACCGCGTACTCCACCGCCTTCACCTGCGGGTTCATAGACTCCGGCGTGAGGATGCGCTCGCGCCGGCTGCGCTCGGGCCGCACCTTGAGCACCGCCGAGGCCTCGGCGGCCGCGCTGCTCTGGTTGCGGCCCCAGGAGCCAGGGGTCCGGGGACCACAGCCCCGCCGGACCAGCGCCGCCGCCCGCTGCATCGCGCGCTTGCGGAGGGAAACCTTGGGACAAAAAGAGAAAGAGAACAAACACGTCTCGCACTGCCCTAGGCGGGCAGTTGTCTCCCACACAAGCCCAGCCAAGGGCTCTTTCAGCGAGCGGTGCCAGCCTGGCTCCGGCGCTGCCGCCCATCCCCCGGCGACCGGGACCCTCCACCGCGCCGCTGAAAGCACCAACGCGCACCCAACCGGGTTTCGCAAAGGCTGCGCCCAGAGCAGGTATGCAACATGCCTGTCGCCCCTGACCGGCCCTCGCCGCGTCCGGTTAGCTCGTGCGCCTGGAGCAGATCTCCGGCCTCTGTGCCAGCAGCCGCATCCCAGCGCCCCGTGCCCGTGCAGCCCGGCCCCTGCGTTCGCACACCCACCGCCGTCGGGGCCGCCCCAGGCCTGCGCGCTGCCTCCTGGGTCTTGTAGTTCTCCTGGCCGCTACGGAGAGGTTGCGGAGAGCGATGCGAACTACAAGTCCCACAACGCCCCGCGCCGGGCCGGACGGGGGCCAGACAGGAGGCAGGAGAGCTTGGCCGAACGTGGCCAGGGCTGGGCGGGCTCTTTGTCCCTTGCTGAGGGGCTGGAGAGACCGGAGGGGTCGGGCGGTGGCCATGCTCTCGGTCAGGTCTGCGAAGCTAGAGCTGTTTGCAGCCTCTCTCCCAGAGGCGTGTCTGCCCCCCCACTCCGTCTTCAGTGCCAGCACCTGCAAGGAAGCGGCATGCTAGATGGTGCAGTCTTCCCCCGAGTTTCATCATCCAGGGCCACACGGTGCCTGCGCCGCTCACCCGCGCTGGCCGAAAGGTGGGTGACGAGTCTGGGACTTGGCCATGCCGCCCCGACTCCCGAATGCCAGCTTCCTTCTCAGCAAAACGGGGATCTGCCCACTGCCTCTGAGGGTTGTTGTGAGACTTCAAGGACCATCTGCCAGGCGGTCAGCTTTTCCCGACCGCTCCATCTGACCCCCCGACCTCCGTCACTTCTGTTTTAATTATCTTCGGTTATGTTTTACTGGCTTATGGTTTACCTCCCCCCACTAACCGTGCAAGCTCCAGAGGGGCAGGGGCAGTGTCTTTCTTGTTCACGGCATTCGCAGCACCTCAACAGTTTCCACCACAGAGGAGTCACTCAGTAAATATTTGTTGAGGAATAAATGCCCAGCACAAGGGGGCTATTATGTTTGGTAACTGTGTCTGCAAGCGAAAGGATTCCTGGCTCGCCCAGAGCAAGAGCAGGGCAAGACTGGAGGTGGCCTAGGGTGGCGCAAATCGGAGTTCTGGAAGACTCCGGGTCTAATGGAGACACCAAAATCTACAAAATAAAAAAATACAAATACAGAATCTACAAAATTCCCTGTCGGTCCCAGGTTCTCCACGTGCAAAATAAATTGGGTTATGTAGCCTCTAAGGTCCTTTCCCTTGGAAATTCTGTGAGTCTGGCTGTTTTCAAGCAGAAAGAACAGCCCAGAGCTCCCATATCCCAACACACACACATACCCCCATTAGGTTTGTGAAAGTTGGGGGGTCCCAGTGCAGGGAGGAAGGTAGACCTGAGTCAGAATATTCACAGTTGTATACAGCCATGCACTGTTTATCTGACTTTGTACTACCTTGACTTGATGAAGCCTAGTTTTCCCATGCGTAAAATCAGGGTAACACCTACCTCGTACTGTGATTAAATACAAGGGTTGCCAATAAAGGCGGAAAGGAGGTGGGGAGAACAACAGAAACCAAAGATAGCTTTGAGTATTCCCATGTCAGCAACATGGCTTGGCCCACCAAGGGCCCTGGAAAGTTATTTGGGCTTCTTATATACTGGTTCCACCCCCACACCTGTGTCTACACTAGGTCTTGATGGCCAGGTATTCAGTCTCCAGGTAAAAATCTCCCCCAGTGAGCTTAGTTCCTTCTTCAGCGTCGTCATTATCACCTGCCCAGTTGAGGAAACAGAAACATAACTCTCCACCTCCAAAACACGCTTGACCTTGACCTGCATGTGATGTCCATGCAGTCCCTTGCTGTCCACCCACGGGTCAGTACGCTATGTTCTTCTGTTGTCTCTGTCCCTGATTGGTAGGGACAGGGAAGGAGGGGCTTAGAGAGGTGGTCATAAATCTATTTCCGCAACTGGGAAAAGCAATAACAAGCACACAGCCTTCTTATGTGTGCTCCCACGTCAGCATTGAAAAACAAGTCGAGTGCCTAATATGCCCTCTGCCAACCCATCTCTCTGAGATTATATGAGGGAAAAAAAGCATCCTTGGTTTCTTGTGAACCACCGTACAATTTGCAAAGCGCTTTCTTACCCAAAAGCACAGGCAGTATTATTCCTACTTTATAGATGAGGCTGAGAGAGGTTGGGTGAGTTATTCAAGTGGTACAGCTGAATGGAGAGCAGGAATTGTGATTTCTGACCCAGTGCTGCAGCCCATGCATGCAGGGACCGGTCTTGTATAGCTCTCTGGGTTTGGAAATTTGAGCTTGCTGTTGCAATGCACAGAGCCTTTGAAAAGCTTTTGGGTTGTAAAGCTTTTGGGTTGTGGTTGTGATGACAGTAGTGGCAATAGCATGAACTTTGCTTTTATTTTTTATTTTTTTTAACATATCTAACCCAGTCCAAGAGCTTTTTGTGTGTGTTTGTGTGTGTTCATTTTGTTTTGTTGTTCTCATCTGATTTTTTTTTTTTTTTTTGAGACAGAGACTTGTTACTGTCACCCAGGCTGGAATGCAGTGGCATGATCTCAGCTCACTGCAACCTTTGCCTCCTGGATTCAAGCCATTCTTCTGCCTCAGCCTCCTGAGTAGCTGGGATTACAGGTGCACACCACCACACCTGGCTAATTTTTTTCTGGGGTGGGGGGTGTATTTTTGGTAGAAATGGGGTTTCCCAATATTGGCCAGGCTGTTCTCAAACTCCTGGCCTCAAGTGATCCACCCACCTCAGCCTCCCAAAGTGTTGGGATTACAGGGGTGAGCCACCTTACCTGGCCTAATGATTTGCTTTTATTTTGCCCTCTAGACCAGTGTGGATGGATAGGAGCTGGCTCCTAAATATTAAAGCTAAAACCTGATTGAAATTATTAAATCCCTCCCTATAAGCTGAATGAGAGCTTCAAATACACAGCAAGCGCCTGTCAACCCACACAGCTGTGAGAGTCATATGTTTGCAAGGCATAATACCTCTCTTTATTCTATAATTTAACAAATTCTTCTTGGGCACTTACCCTGTGCCAGGCATGAGGCTGATCTCTGTGACTACAAGGAGTCAAGCTGCTTGTTCCTGCCTGCACAGAACGTACAGTTTCTTAGGGAAGGCAGACATCATCACATGTGATTACAAACTGTGATAACCGCTGGAGAGAAAAAGGGTGGGGTTTTCTGAGAGTTCAGAGGTCTGAGCAAAGGTATCCTAAATGAGATGACCCATGAGCTGCCCCCACCCCAGCCCTGGAAGGCTGATAAGAGACATCACTCCTGGCCAGTGTGGAGATGCGCCTAGCCTGGGATTGCTGTCCTACCCTAAGTGAAGAGGCAGGTACTCAGCATGTAAGAATCCAGCCATTTCCATAGCTCCAGGGCTTCCCCAGCAGGTTACCTGAGGCTTTGTCAGGCCTATTTTTCATTCTCTGTCCAATCCTACTTTCTCCTACCTCTTGCAAAAGTTGATCCCTAGCACCCATCTTGCACCTCACAGTCCATCTCAGTGTCAGTGGTGAGATGGACAGCTTCCTGGTCTGGGACCACTGAAGACCCTGAGGGACTCCAAGAAGGCCAGAGTGACTGCAGGGCAAACAGTTAAGCAAAACAGGAGTCAGCGTGGTGAGCAGTGTCAGGACAGGCAGGCCAGGTCCTGAATGTAAGAATTTTGGTCTTCATCCTAAGAATAAATGGAAGTCTCTGGAAAGTTTAAAGCAGGGGACTGACATGATCAGGTTTCTGTTTTAAATTCTGTTGTATGGAGGATGGATTGGAGGGGTACAAGGGAGGCTGCAGGAGGATGAATTGTGACTCCAACAAGGTCCAACATTGGCCTGGACGAGAGTGTGGGGGATGAGAAATGGATAGGTTCTTCTGTGTCCCCAACACCCAGCATATTACCTGGCATACAGGTCTTCGGTAAAAGGTTGAGTGGATGAGGCAGTAGATTCTGTGAGGTCCATGCTTTGAAGATATCTGCAGTCCAGCAGGAGCTGAGTGGTGTAGGTAAGTATGCTAAGGGAAGCCCCCAAGAATGCAAGCTACCCTGTCCTTGGAGGCAGTGAGGGCTGTTCATAAATGACCACAGAGAAGAAAAGAAAGTGAGAGAATCTTCTAAGAAGAGTAGATGGGCACTGTGGGGCTGCAAGGAGGGACTGCTAACCTACCAGAATGCCAGATTGTGCCTGGCCTGGAGGCTTGGGAAACTCTTTTCAAAGGTAGCTCTTAGTCCCTTGCCTCCAAGAGAGCCTGATAGAAGTTAGTGCTCTCAGCCAGTTGTGGTGGCTCACACCTGTAATCCCAGTGCTTTGGGATGCCCAGGCAGGAGGATCCCTGAGGGCGGGAGTTGAAGATCAGCCTGGGAAACACAACGAGACCCATCCCTACAAATAAATAAATTAGCTGGGCGTGGTGGTGAGCACCTATAGTCCTAGCTATACAGGAGGCTGAGGCAGGGGAATCACTTGAACCTAGAAGCTTAAGGCTGCAGTGAGCATGATTGTGCCACTGCACTTTAACCTGGGTAAAAAAGAAAAATGAGGGCTGTAATTAAACAAATGCCTTGGCTCATAGTCCAGGACAGTGATTCTAAAGTGTCCAAGGATCACCTGAGCATTTGCTTAAAATGCAGATTCCAGAGTCTTGCCCCAGACTTGCTGGTTTTGAAATTCCAGGGTTGAGTTGGCCCAGGAATTTTCCTGTAACTAGGATTCTGAACTGCACTAAAGTTTGAGAATCCAGGTGCAGGACCAGGTGCAGGGTGTGTCTCTTTGGGAGGTCTGGATTCTGATTCCAAATCTATTAACAATCTTTGATATGACCTGGAGCCAGGGCTGTCCCCACCTTTGCCTCTTCTGCAGCACTGCCTACACTTCTACTGACTTCTAGTTACTTGCTCTTCTGAGAAGTAGAGCCTGGATGACAGAGGGAGACCCCATCTCAAAAACAAAAACAAAACAAAAACACAAAAAACAATAGAGGCTGTACATTTAAGATGTACAGCCTCCCCTTCTGACTCAACTGATTCCCTGAGTCACAGCCGCCGCCTCTATTCATTGAGCCTCTGTTTCCCCACCTATCAGTGAGAGTGACTATAGTACCTGCCTCAAAGGGTTGCTGAGAAAATTAGAGATGAGATTTAAAATTTTTATTTTTCCTATGGATATTGATAGATTAGGAAATCTGAAAGGATTAACACTCTATTGTTTTTTGTGGGTTTTTGTTTTGTTTTTGTTTTTGAGATGGGGTCTCCCTCTGTCATCCAGGCTGGAGTGCAGTGGCATGATCATCTTACTACATCCTCAAACTCTGAACTCAAGTCATTAATCCCCCTCAGTGTCCCAAGGAGCTGGGTCTACAGCTGCATGCCACCATGCCTGACTGTTGTTAATGGTGATTATCTTTGAGTGGTGGGATTATTGGTGACAAATTTTTCTTTTTGTTTAATGTACTTTCAGAGTTTTAAGAAATTTTTAAAATAATAAAAGTAAATTTTAAGGAAGAAATCTAGAAAGGTCACATGATCTAGCAATTCCATTTCTGGGTGTATCAAGAAAGAATTGAAAGCTGAGACTTGAACAGATAATTATATACTAATGCTCATCACGGCATTATCGCAACTGCTAAAAGGTGGAAACAACCCAAATGTTTATTGTCAGATGAGTGGGTAAACAAAATGTGGTATACACAAGAAATATTAATCAGGCTGGGTGAGGTGGCTCACGCCTGTAAGCCCAGCACTTTGGGAGGCTGAGGTGAGTGGCCAAGGTCAGGAGTTCAAGACCACCCTGGCCAACATGGTGAAACCTCGTCTCTACTAAAAATGCAAAAATTAGCCGGGCATGGTGGTGCATGCCAGTAATTCCAGCTACTTGGGAAGCTAAGGCAGGAGAATTGCTTGAACTCGGGTGGCAGAGGTTGCAGTGAGCCAGGATTGTGCCACTGCACTCCAGCCTGGGCAACAGAGCGAGGCTCCATCTCAAAAAGAAAAAAAAAAAGTAATCAGCCTTAAAAAGAAAGGAAATTGTAACACATGCTACATACAATACAGATGAAACTTAATTGTGTAAAGTGAAATACACCAGCTATAAAAGGATAAATAATGTATGATTCCACTTATATGAGGGGTACCCAGAATAAGCAAATTTACAGAGACAGAAATTTAAATATAAGTTTCCAGCCAGGCATGGTGGCTCACACCTGTAATCCCAGCACTTAGGGAGGCCACAGCGGGCAGATTGCTTGAGCCCAGGAGTTTGAAATCAGCCTGGGCAAAATAGTAAGAACCTGTCTCTATTAAAATCAAAATAATTAACTAATAAATTAAAATAGAGGTTACCAAGGGCTGGGGGAGGAGAAACGGGAGTTACTGTTTAGGTGGGTACATTGTTTCAGTTTGCAACATGAAAATATTCTGGAGAGGAACAGTGGTGATGGCTGCACAATACTGTGGATGTATATAACGCCACTGAACTATACATCTCCAAATAGTTAAAATAGAAAATTTTATGTGCAATTTACCCATTATAAAATGAACAAGGATTTCCTGTGTGATGCAAGAGAATTTAAAAAGGGAAAGAGTGGGCAGGGTGTGGTGGCTCATGCCTGTAATCACAGCATTTTAGGAGGCCAAGGCTGGCGGATCACCTGAGGTCAGGAGTTCGAGACAGCCTGATCAACATGGAGAAACCCCATCTCTACTAAAAATACAAAATTAGCCAGCCATGGTGGCACATGCCTGTAATCCCAGCTACTCGGGAGGCTGAGGCAGGAGAATTGCTTGAACCCAGGAGGCAGAGGTTGCAAGGAGCTGAGATTGCATCATTGCACTCCAGCCTGGGCAACAAGAGTGAAACTGTCTCAAAAAAAGAAAAAAAAGAAAGAAAGAATGTATATCTTAGAGTGTTTATAGCCTTGTTTCAGAGATGGTGACTGAGCAGTTTCTGGGGGTGTTAGGAGGTATTTGGGTATTTGCTTGAAATCTCCCTCCAACTCTTATCTTACATTTTTAGCCAGCTCTAATCCTTGCCTTTCATGTTTTCTTTCTAAATGAAGGCCTCGTTTTTGTTTTTTTTGTTTTTGTTTTTGTTTTTTGGCTTTTTACATAGAGACAGTTTTTGCCATATTGCCCAGGCTGGTCTTGAACTCCTGGACTCAAGGGATCCACCTGCCTTGGCCTCCCAAGAGTTCTGAGATTATAGGCGTGAGCCACAGCGTCCTGACCCTTTATTATTTTTTTTATTTTTATTTTTTGTATAATTTAAGTCAGGCTCAAGCTTTTAGGGGATGGCCAGGAAAACTGTGTTGAGATCCCACCTGCCCTGAGTCTCTTTGAAGCAAATCATTGTCTCTAACAAGCAAATAAGCAAATATTAGTTTAGGTGAGCTAATAGCCAGGACATATGTATCCGTAAGCTCTCACCATGACATTCAAAGTGGGTTAAAGATAAACTTATGATACGAAGCTAAGGTATACACAAACAAGGGACCATTCTTATGTAACTGACAGAGATTAGAACTAAGTAAAGACATTTTACAAAAGTGGTGTTTACAATTCAGTACTGCATTGTACTGAAACGAGGCAGGCACGTTTCAGTCTTGGCAGTGCACTCAACTGAGTCCAGGTGGTTTTGGAGAATGAAGAGAGGCGCGAAGAGCTGCAGAGAAAGAGCAATTGTGTAAGCTTCATGAGCAAATAAAACCTTTTATTCAGAGGGTGTTTGTTGTTCCATATTCCTTGATTTCCTGCTTCCTGATCTTGCAGGGATCTGAGGACTCTTTTATTTGTGCCATGGAGGACATGTGGAAACAATTTCAGAAACAGCCCAAGGAACTAATAGAATTCTTAGCAGCAAACTCAGTGATTTCAGCTGTTGAATGCACTAAGACAAAATATTAAGCAATGGCTCAAATCAGTATTTCCAAAAGGTTTACTTATCTAGTTTTCCTAGATATTTTCATAAAGCCACAGAATCTTTCAGCTACAGAGCTTACAAAATAGTTTTGGGACATAGAAACATAGGAGAAAAAAAGATAATTGTGCAATACCATAAGCCCTTATGCTTTGTAGTTCTCATTTATTCTCTTTGTTTTTGTTATTTTTGAGACACAGTCTCGTGTCGCCCAGGCTGGCGTGCAGTGGCACAATCTCGGTTCACTGCAACCTCTGTCTCCTGGACTCGAGTGATTCTCCTGCCTCAGCCTCCTGAGTAGTTGGGATTACAGGTGCCCACCACCATGCCCAGCTAATTTGTGTGTTCTTTCAGTAAAGACAGGGTTTCATCATGTTGGCCAGGCTGGTCTCGAACTCCTGACTGTAAGTGATCCACCCACCTCAGCCTCTCAAAGTGCTGGGATTATAGGCGTGAGCCACCATGCCCAGCCTATTATTTTTTTGAATTCTAGTTTTTTTGGTTTTTTTTTCTTTTCTGGTTTTGTTTTTTTAGAGGTAGGGTCTTGCTCTGTTGCCCAGACTAGAGCAGTGGCGCAATCCTAGCATCCTGCAGCCTCGAACTCTTGGGCCCAAGCAATCCTCCCGTCTCAGCCTCCTGAATAGGGCTGTAGGAATGTGCCACCATATCTGGCTGATTCTTTTATGTTTAATATTTAGAGACAAGGTCTTGCTATGTTGCCCAGGCTGGTCTTAAACTCCTCGGCTCAAGTTATACTCCCACCTCAGTCTCCTAAAGTGTGCATTCTAATTCTTATTCCTCAGAAGAAACAGGCAGAAATATTTACCTAGAGTATTATCTATGATTCAGGTTTAGCACCAGGTAGGCCTGGCACAAACCTTGCTTTCTTTTTTATCTTTTCCTTCAACTTTTATTTTAAGTTCCAGGCTACCTGTGCAGGATGTGCAGCTTTGTTTTATAGGTAAACATGTGCCATGGTGGTTTGCTGCACAGATTGACCCATTACCTAGGTATTAAGCCCAGCATCCATTAGCTATTCTTCCTCATGCTCTCTCTCCACCCCACAAAGTTTTCTTTATTAATAATGATATAACCTTTATAGGTAACATTTATTAGATTTTTTAAATAATTATTTTTAATAAAGATGGGGAATTGCCATGTTGCCCAGGCTGGTATCAAACTCCTGAGCTCTAAGTGATCCTCCTGCCTTGGCGTCCCAAAGTGCTGGATTACATACAGGCATTGAGTCACTGCACCTGTCCTCATTGGACTTTTTTTTTTTTTTTTTTTTTTTTTGAGAGACGGAGTCTTGCTCTGTTGCCCAGGCTGGAGTGCAATGGTACGATCTTGGCTCACTGCAGCCTCCAATTCCTCAGTTGAAGTGCTTCTTGTGTCTCAGCCTCCCAAGTAGCTAGGATTAACAGGCACCCGCTACCACATCCAGCAAATTTTTTGTTTGTTTGTTTTTGTTTTTGTTTTTTTTAGACGGAATTTCACTCTTGTTACCCAGGCTGGAGTGCAATGGCACGATCTCGGCTCACCGCAACCTCCGCCTCCCGGGTTCAAGCAATTCTCCTGCCTCAGCCTCCTGAGTAGCTGGGACTACAGGCATGTGCCACCATGCCCAGCTAATTTTTGTATTTTTAGTAGAGACAGGGTTTCACCATGTTGACCAGGATGGTCTCGATCTCTTGACCTCGTGATCCACCTGTCTCGGCCTCCCAAAGTGCTGGGATTATTGGCGTGAGCCACCGCATCTGGCCAATTTTGGTATTTTTTAGCAGAGATGGAGTCTTGCCATGTTGGCCAGGCTGGTCTGAAACTCCTGACCTCAGGTGATTCACCCTCGTCAGCCTCCCAAAGTGTTGGAATTGCATATAGGCATTGAGCTACCACACCCAGTGTTATTGGATATTTTTAATGTGCTGGGTACTGCACTAAGTGCTTTACTGCATCATCTCATAGATGCCTTAGGAGAACCCTATGACATACAACCCTTATCTCCATTATACAGATGGGAAAACTGATGTTCAGAGAGGTTGGACTACTTATCAAGATTACATAGCTAGACTGGGCACAGTGGCTCATGTCTGTAATCCCTGCATTTTGGGTGGCTCAAGCCCAGGAGTTCGAGACCAGCGTGGCCAACATAGCAAGACCTCATCTCTATCAAAACATAAAAAAATTAGCCAGACATGGTGCACATACCTGTGGTCCCTGGTCCCAGCTTTTTAGGGGCCTGAGGTGGGAGGATACCCTAGAGCAGGCGTCCCCAAACTTTTTACACAGGGGGCCAGTTCACTGTCCCTCAGACTGTTGGAGGGCCGCCACATACTGTGCTCCTCTCACTGACCACCAATGAAAGAGGTGCCCCTTCCTGAAGTGCGGCGGGGGGCTGGATAAATGGCCTCAGGGGGCCGCATGCGGCCCACAGGCCATAGTTTGGGGATGCCTGCCCTAGAGCCTGGGAAGCTGAAGCTGCAGTGAGCTGTGATCATGCCACTGTACTCCAGCCAGGGCGATAGAGCAAGACTCTGTCTCAAAAAAATCACGTAGCTAGGGTGGCAAGGCTAAGACTTGAATTTAGGACTCAGTGCCTTCAGTGCTTGGTCCCACAAGATTGCCCCCACTTCAGACACCAGCCACCAAGTGGGGTCCCCTGGGCACCCACATTTCTGCCAGGCTGACTAAAAATTCGGGAGTTCCCATGACCCTCCATATTCAATAATTCACTAGAATTACACAACTCAGGAAAGTGCTATAATTATGATTACAGTTTTATTTATTTATTTGTTTGTTTATTTATTTATTTATGAGACAGAGTCTTGCTCTGTTGCCAGGCTGGAGTGCAGTGGCGTGATCTTGGCTCACTGCAACCTCTGCCTCCCGGCTTCAAGCAATTCTCCTGCCTCAGCCTCCTGAGTAGCTGGGGCTAGAAGCTCATGCCACCACACCTGGCTAATTTTTTGTATTTTTAGTAGAGATGGGGTTTTACTGTGTTAGTCAGGATGGTCTCTGTCTCTTGACCTTGTGATCTACCCGCCTTGGCCTCCCAAGATTCTGGAATTACAGGCGTGAGCCACTGCACCTGGCCTTACAGTTTTATTTTAAAGAATAAAACAAAAACAGCCAAAAAGCAAAGCATGGGAGGGTGGGAGGGGTACAGAGCTTCCATGCCCTCTCTTTGGGCATGCCACCCTCCCACCACATTGATGTGTTCAGCACCCATAAGTGTAGTTACGAATCAAAATTATAGTAATACTGGTTTTCACATTTGTCTGCATATTTACCTTCTCTGTGGAAATTTACATTTTCATGTGGCTTTGAATTACTGTCTGGTGTTATCTCATTTCTTCTAGTGATAAAAAATTCCCTGAGCTTTTGTTTATATAGAAATGTCTGATTTCTCCTTTGTTTTTCTCTTTTATTATTATTATCTTTTTTTTTTTTTTTGAGAAAAAATCTCACTCTGTGGTCCAGGCTGGAGTGCAGTGGCGCAACCTCAGCTCTTCTGAGTTCAAGTGATTCTCCTGCCTCAGCCGCCTGAGTAGCTGGGATTACCAGCATGTGCCACTATGCCCGGCTAATTTTTGTATTTTTTGTAGAAATGGGGTTTCACCATGTTGGTCAGACTATTCTCAAACTCCTGACCTCAGGTGATCCACCCACCTCGGCCTCCGAAAGTCTGGGATTACAGGCATTTGAGTCACTGTGCCAGCCAATTATTATTATTATTATTTTTTAGAGATGAGGTCTCACCATGTTGTCCAATCTGGTCTTGAACTCTTGGGCTCAAGTAATCCACCTGCCTCAGTCTCCAAAAATGCTGGGATTACAGGTGTGAGTTACTGTGCCCGGCCTCTCCTTTGTTTTTGAAGGACAGTTTCACTGGATATAGAATTATCAGTGACAGGATTTCTCTTTCAGCACCTTACATACAATTGTGTGCCATATAACAACGCTTCAATGACAGACCACATATACAATGGTGATCTCATAAGATTATAATACCGTATTTTTACTGTACCTTTTTTGTGTTTAGATTTGTGATATGGTCTGGCTCTGTGCCCCCACCCAAACCTTATCCTGAATCATACTCTCATAATTCCCATGTGTTGTAGGAGGACCCGGTGGGAGATAATTTGAATCATGGGAGTGGTTTCCCCCACACTGTTCTCATGGTAGTGAATAAGTCTCACAAGATCTGATGGTTTTATCAGTGGTTTCAGTTTTTGTATCTTTCTCATTTTCTCTTGCTACTGATATGTAAGAAGTGCCTTTTGCCTCCCGCCATGATTCTGAGGCCTCCCCAGCCACGTGGAACTATAAGTCCAGTTAAATTTTTCTGGCCGGCACTGTGGCTCACATCTGTAATGCCAGCACTTTGGGATCACATCTGTGATCGAGATGGGTGGATCACGAGGTCAAGATATTGAGACCATCCTGGCCAACATGGTGAAACCCCGTCTCTACTAAAAATACAAAAATTAGCTGGGCATGGTGTGTGCACTTGTAGTCCCAGCTATTCAGGAGGCTAAGGCAGTAGAATCGCTCGAACCCAGGAGGGGGAGGTTGCAGTGAGCCGAGACGGCACCACCGCACTCCAGCCTGGCAACAGAGCAAGACTCTATCTAAAAAAAACAAACCCTTTCTTTCCAGTTTCAGGCATGTCTTTATCAGCAGCATGGAAACAGACTAATACAGTAAATTGGTACCAGTAGAGTGAGGCATTGCTGAAAAGATATCTGATAATGTGCAAGCAACTTTGGAACTGAGTAACAGGCAGAGGTTGGAACAGTTTGGAGGGCTCAGAATAAGACAGAAAAATGTGGGAAAGTTTGGAACTTCCTAAAAACTTGTTGAATGGCTTTAACCAAAAGCCTGATAGCGATATGCACAGTAAGATCCAGGCTGAGGTGGTCTCAGATGGAGTTAAGGAACTTGATGGGAACTGGAGCAAAGGTGACTTTTGTTATGTGTTGGCAAAGAGTCTAGTGGCATTTTGCCCTGCCCTAGAGATTTGTGGAACTTTTAACTTGAGAGATAATTTAGGGCATCTGGCAGAAGAAATTTCTAAGCAGCAAAGCATTCAAGAGGTGACATGGGTTCTGTTAAAGGCATTCTGTTTTTTGTTTGTTTGTTTGTTTTTTGAGATGGAGTTTTCCTCTTGTTACCCAGGCTGGAGTGCAATGGCACGATCTTGGCTCACCACAACCTCCGCCTCCTGGGTTCAGGCAATTCTCCTGCCTCAGCCTCCTGAGTAGCTGGGATTACAGGCATGTGCCCAGCTAATTTTTATTTTTAGTAGAGATGGGGTTTCACCATGTTGACCAGGATGGGCTCGATCTCTTGACCTCATGATCCACCTGCCTTGACCTCCCAAAGTGCTGGGATTACAGGCTTGAGCCACCGTGCCCTGCCAGGCATTCTGTTTTATAAGGAAAGCAGAGCAATAAGTTTGAAAAATTTGCAGCCTGACAATGTGATAGAAAGGAAAAACCCATTTTCTGACAAGAAATTCAAGCCAGCTGCAGAAATTTGCATAAGTAATGAGGAGCTGAAGGTTAATCTCCAAGGCAGTGGGGAGCATGTGTCCAGGGTATGTCAGAGGCTTTCACAGCAGCCCCTCCCATCACAGGCCTGGAAACTTAGGAGAAAATGGTTTTACGGGCCAGGCCCAGGGTCCCTGTGCTGTGTGCAGCCTAGGGACTTGGTGCCCTGCAACCCAGCCACTCCAGTCATGGCTGAAAGGTGCCAACATAGAGCTGGGACCGTGGCTTCAGAGGGTGCAAGCCTCAAGCCTTGGCAGCTTCCATGTGGTGTTGAGCCTGTGGGTGCACAGAAGTCAAGATTTGAGGTTTGGGAACCTCTGCCCAGATTTCAGAAAATGTAAGGAAATGCCTGGATGCCCAGGCGGAAGTTTGCCACAGGGGCGGGCTGCTCATGGAGAACCTCTGCCAGGGCAGTGCAGAAGGGAAATGTGGGGTCAGAGACCCCACACAGAGTCCTTTTCTCTTCTCTTTCTGAAATTCCCATAATGTGTATATTAATCCATTTTATTGAGTCCCATAAATTTCTTAGGTTTTGTTTACTTTTCTTCATTCTTATTTCTTTTTGCTCTTCAGACTCAACCATTTCAAATGATCTGTTGTCAAGTCTTGCTGATGCTTTCCTCTGCCTGCTTGAGTCTGCAGTTAAACTCCACTAGTGAATTTTTCAATTCAGTTATTACATTTTTTAGCTTCAGGATTTCTGTTTGGTTCTTTTTAACAAAAACCATTTTTTTCTCTTGTTGATATTCTTAATTGTTTTCCTGATTTCCTTTAGTTCTTTGTCTGTATTATCCTAGTTCTTTGAGCATATTTAAGATAGTTGTTTTAAAGTTTTTTTCCAGTAAGTTCACTCCCTTTTTTCTTCAGAGATGGTTTCTGGATATTTGTTTTGGTCCTTTGGATAGGCCATATTTTAGTGTTTCTTTGTATATCTTGTAATCTCTTGTTAAATATTCAGCACCTGAAAAAGAACCACCTTTTACAGACTTTACAGACTGGTTCTGTACAATGGAAGACCTTCTCTAATTAGGCTTATATGAAGGGTTAAGGTTTACTCAGGCCTTTTCTAGGTATGGGTCTTCTCTGGCCAGTGTGTTTGCTTTTTCCCAATTCACTCATATATACAGAAACTCAATCAATAATTTTGTATTCCTCCATCAGTAATTTCTTGCCCCACATATCCGTAGTCCTCCTATGACTTTCATGAGCCATGCCTGCTCCTTCCTTAAGCTTTTCCTAGCCTGCGCCATGCTGTATTTGGCCATGTGAGTGCAAAGTTAAATAACAGGTGAGAGAGATCCATCAGGTAGCCCTGAGACAGGTTATAACATTGAAAATTAGGCCTACTCTCTCTGTGGTTAAAAGAAGTGGAGACCAGACCGCTGCTTCCTATAAGCCACACCATGGCAAGCTGGAAGGGGGTGGAGCAAAGGCAAACGAAACTGCCATGAAACTTCCTTCTATTTATAATGTGGCTTTCTCTTAGATGTGCATTGACTTGGTTGCTGGCAATCTTTTAATTGACTTCCACAGCCCCTATTATTTTAGCCATTTTCTAGTTGTTTATTTAATGTTTCCATAGGGGAAACAAGGACCTGAAGTCTTCTAGTCCACGGTCTTCCCATCTTCACCATCTTGCTGGTAACACTCCAAGCATTTTTTTTTTTTTTTCTGAGACAGAGTCTTGCTCTGTCTCCCAGGCTGAAGTGCAACAGTGATGCAATATCCTGGCTCACTGCACCCTCGACCTCCTCAGCTGAAGTGATACTTCTGCCTCAGCCTCTCAAGTAGCTGGGACTGCTGGCATGCACCACCACACCTGGTGTGCAAGAATTTTTTTCTTTTTATTTTTTTGTAGAGACAGGGTTTTGCTATGTTGCCCAGGCTGGTGTTGAACTCAAACCTCCCACCTAAGCCTCCAAAAGTGCTGGAATTACAGACATGTGCCAAGCATCTTTTTAGTAACTCATGACCAATAAATGCATAAATTATTTGTGGTATTCCTCAGGCAGATAGCAAGTGAGGTGGGGCAAGCCCAGGCCTTCCCAAGGACACTGGTGTCTTTATTTCCCCCAGGTTGAGAGAAGGACAGACTATCAGATCCCAGAAGACCCTTGCAGTTATCCAACCCCACTCCACATTATAAGGAAATATGTAGCTCCAATGGGAGCTGCTACTGCTATCTATTCCATAAGCCAATTGAGATCTGAAATGAAGTGTTTCTCTCCTTCCCATCCCAGTAATGAGAGTAGCTGTCTCCATCAAAAACAGCTTTAGAATTTGCTCTGTGCTTTCCCTTTTGTCCTCTGACTGAATTTTCCAACACCCCGGAAAGGTGGGTACTACGAGTCTGTTGCACAGATAAGGGAACTGGGACTGGGAGCACTTGAGATTTTCTCTGGGTGACATGGCAGTCAGAACTTCCAAATGGAAACCCATGTCTGTGCTAAGATATAATTGACTTGTAATTCTGTTCAGGGCAGAAGTCATCTATTCAGACACAGGGCATGCTGCCTCTTCCTGAAGGTAACAGAGTGAAGGACTGGAGAAGCCAGATTTCAGGAAAGGAGAGGAGGATAGGCTTATTATTATTTTTTCAGACAGAGCTTCACTCTTGTTGCTCAGGCTAGAGTGCAATGGCACATTCTTGTCTGACCACAACCTCTGCTTCCTGGGTTCAAACGATCCTCCTGCCTCAGCCTCCTGAGTAGCTGGGATTACAGGCATGCACCGCCATGCCTGGCTAATTTTGTATTTTTAGTAGAGATGAGGTTTCTCCATGTTAGTCAGGCTGGCCTCAAACTCCTGATTCGACCGCCTCGGCCTCCCAACGTGCTGGGGTTACAGGTGTGAGCCACCTCGCCCGTCTGAGGATAGGCTTTTGAGGACTGTTTCTGATAGATGATGTGGCACTGATGCCAGCAAGCCCCAGCTGGATGAGGCCAGAGACTGCTGGCCACAGGCTCCTTCCCTACAAGCAAAGAATAGTGCCAACTCATAAGCTGGAAATGAACTGGAAGTATTCAGCTAACTGCAAGGCTCTGGTTCCAGCTCCCAGTTTTTTCTTTTTTCTTTTTCCAAGAGAAGTCTCACTCTGCGATAATATGATCTTAGCTCACTGCAAACTTCACTTCCCAGGTTCAAGTGATTCTCAGCTGGAATTACAGTTATATGCCACCATGCCCGACTAGTTTTTTGTAGTTTTAGTAGAGATGAGGTTTTACCATGTTGGCCAGGCTGGTCTCAAACTTCTGACAAGTGATCCATCTGCCTCAGCCTCCCAAAGTGTTGGGATTACAGGTGTGAACCCCTGTGCCCAGCCCTAGCTTTTCTTTTTTGCCTTAGACTCAGGTACTAAGCTTGCTGGATTAGATACTTGGTTGGATATGGATAGTTTGGCCACCAATGCAGAGCTCTCCTTTCTTGTTGCCTTAGGACAGAGAGAACAGAGAATCTCAGATTTTGAAGAGTTTGGGGAAACAGCATATATCAAACAAATAGGAGAAAAATACAAATCTTACAAAGACCTGACAATCTTGTACCAGTCTAGTGTTCCCAGAATCCTATTATGGTCAGAGCCTCTCAGAGATGAAGAAATGCTCCAGCCAACTCCATTGTTTGAGATTTTGTTGTTGTTGCTATTGTTTTGTTTTGTTTTCTTTTTCTTTCTTTCTTTCTTTTTTTTTTTTGAGACAAGGTCTTGCTCTGTCACTCAAACTGGAGTACAGTGGCACAAATACAGGAAAAGCAAGTGATAGGGTTTGGCTGTGTCCCCACCCAAATCTTATCTTGAATTGTAGTTCCCATAATCCCCACATGTTGTGGGAGAGAGCCAGTGGGAGGTAATTGAATCATGAGGGTGGTTACCTCCATGCTGTTCTCATGTCAGTGAGTGAATTTTAATGAGGTCTGATGGTTTTGTAAGGGGCTTTTTCCCTGCTTTGCTCTGCAGTTCTTCTTGCTGCCACCATATGAAGAGGGACGTATTTGCTTCCTCTTCCACCATATTTGTATGTTTCCTAAGGCTTCCCTGGCCATTCTGAATGGTGAGTCAATTAAACTCTCCCCCCTGCCTTTTTTTTTTTTTAGACAGAATCTCGCTGTGTCACCAGGCTGGTGTGCAGTGGCACAATCTTGGCTCACTGCAACCTCCACCTCCTGGGTTCAAGTGATTCTCCTGTCTCAGCCTCCTACGTAGCTGGGACTACAGGCACACACCATCACACCCAGCTAATTTCTGTATTTTTAGTAGAGATGAGGTTTCACCATGTTGACCAGGATGGTCTCAATCTCCTGACCTCATGATCTGCCCACCTCGATCTCCCAAAGTACTGAGATTACAGGCATGAACCACCATGCCTGACCTAAAAATCTTTTCTTTATAACTTACTCAGTCTTGGGTATGTCTTTATTAGCAGCATGACAGCAGACTAATACAATAAATTGTTACCACAGAGACTGGGGCGCTGTTGTAAAGATACCCAAAAATGTGAAAGTGACTTTGAAACTGGGTAATAGATAGAAGTTGAAACAGTTGGAGGGCTCAGAAGAAGACAGGAAAATGTGGGAAAGTTCAGAACTTATTTGAGACTTGGAAAGCTCAGAAGACAGGAAGATGTAGGAAAGTTTGGAACTTCCTAGAGACTTGTTGAATGGCTTTCATCAACTTGCTGATAGTGATATGGACAATGAAGTCCAGGATGAGGTGTGATCAGATGGAGATGAGGAACTTGTGGGAACTGAAGTAAAGGTCACTCTTGCTATGAAAAGAGACAGTCAGCATTTTGCCCCTGCCCTAGAGATCTGTGGAACTTTGAACTTCTTTTAATGTATCTGGAGGAAGAAATTTCTAAGCAGCAAAGTGTTTAAGAGAAAGCAGAGCATAAAAGTTTGAAAAATTTGCAGTCTGAGGATGCAGTAGGAAAGAAAAACCCATTTTCGGCCGGGCGCGGTGGCTCAAGCCTGTAATCCCAGCACTTTGGGAGGCCGAGGCGGGTGGATCACGAGGTCAAGAGATCGAGACCATCCTGGTCAACATGGTGAAACCCCATCTCTACTAAAAATACAAAAAATTAGCTGGGCATGGTGGTGCGTGCCTGTAATCCCGGCTACTCAGGAGGCTGAGGCAGGAGAATTGCCTGAACCCAGGAGGCGGAGGTTGCAGTGAGCCGAGATCGTGCCATTGCACTCCAGCCTGGGTAACAAGAGCGAAACTCCGTCTCAAAAAAAAAAAAAAAAAGAAAAAAAGAAAAACCCATTTTCTGAGGAGAAATTCAAGCCTGCTGCAGAAATTTGCATAAGTAACCAGGAGCCAAATGTTACTCACAAAGACAATGGGGAAATCATGTCCAGGGAATGTCAGAGACCTTCATGGCAGCCCCTTCTGTCACAGGCCCAGAAGGAGGCCTAGGAGAAAAAAATGGCTTCCAGGGCTAGATCCAAAGCCCCCCTGCTGTGTGCAGCCTCAGGACTTGGTGCCCTGCATCCCAGTCACTCTAACTGAGGCTAACAAGGTTCAAGGTACAGCTTGGACCATGGCTTCAGAGGGTGCAAGAGGAAGGCTTGGCAGCTTCCACGTGGTGTTGAGTCTGCGGGTGCACAGAAGTCAAGAATTGAGGTTTGAGAACCTCTGCCTAGATGTCATACAATGTATGGAAACACCTGAATGTCCAGGCAGAAGTTTGCTTCAGGGGAGGAGCCCTCATGGAGACCCTCTGCTAAGGCAGTCCGGAAGGGAAATGTGGGGTTGAAGCCCCCACATGGAGTTCCCACTGAGGCACTTTCTAGTGGAGCTGTGAGAAGTGGACCATCATCCTCCAGACCCCAGAATGGTAGATCCACTGACAGCTTGCTCCATGTACCTGGAAGAGCTGCAAATACTCGAAAGCAGCCCATGAAAGCAGCCAGGAGGGGGCTGTGCCCTGCAAAGCCAAAGGAGTGGAGCTGCCCAAGGTGGTAGAAGCCCACCCCTTGCATCAGCATAACCTGGATGTGAGACATGGAGCCAAAGGAGATCATTTTGGAACTTTAAGGTTTAGTGACTGCCCTGTTGGATTTTGGACTTGCATGGGGCCTGTAGCCCTTTTGTTTTGGCCAATTTCTCCTATTTGGAATAAGTGTATTTACCCAATGCCTGTACCTCCATTGTATCCAGGAATTAACTAACTTGCTTTTAGTTTTACAGGCTTATAGGTGGAAAAGGACTTGCCTTGTCTCAGATGAGACTTTGGACTTGGACTTGAACTTTTGAGTTAATGCTTGAATGAGTCAAGATTTTAGGGGACTGTTGGGAGGGCATGGCTGTGTTTTGAAATGTGAGGACATGAGATTTGGGAGCGGCCAGTGGCAGAATGATATGGTTTGGCTGTGTCCCCACCCACGTCTCATCTTGAACTGTAGTTCCCATAATCCCCACGAGTTGTGGGAGGAACTCAGTGGGAGGTAATTGAATCATGGGGTGGTTACCTCCATGCTGTTGTCATGATAATAAGTGATCTGATGGTTTTATCAAAGGGGGCTTTCTGCTCCCTTTGCTCTCCTCTTCTCCTTGCTGCCACCCTGTGAAGAAGGATATGTTTGTTTTCTTTTCTGCCATGATTGTAAATTGTAAATTTCCTGATTTCCTGAGGCTTCCCCAGGAAAGCTGAACTTCCTTCCTTTTTTTTTTTTTTTTTTTTTTTTGAGACAGAGTCTAGCTCTGTTGCCCAGGTTGGAGTGGAGTGCCAGTAGTGTGATCTCAGCTCACTGCAACCTCTACCTCCCAGGCTCAAACATTCTCCTGCCTCAGCCTCCCGAGTAGCTGAGACTACGGGCATGCACCACCATGCCTGGCTAGTTTTTGTATTTTTCGTAGAGACAGGGTTTCACCATATTGGCTAGGCTGGTCTCAAACTCATAGGCTCAAGTGAGCTGCCCACCTCTGCCTCCCAAAGTGCTGGGATTACATGCATGAGCCATCATACTGGGCTCCTACCATTTTTAATGTGGCTTTTTCTTAGATGTACATTCACTTAGTTGCTGGTCTTTTTTCTGATTTCCACAGTCCCTGTTAAATTATTTTAGCCAGTATCTAGTTGTTCATTTAACGTTTCCATAGTGGGAACAAGGGCCTGAAACTTTCTAGTCTACCATCTTGCTGGTATCACTCTAAGCTTGTTTGTTTGTTTGTTTGAGGCATAGTCTTGCTCTGTTGCCCAGACTGGAGAAAAGTGATATAATCAGGGCTCACTGCAGCCTCAACTTCCTGAGTTCCAGCTATTCTCTTGCCTCAGCATCCTGAGTAGGTAGGATTATAGGCATGAGTCACCATGCCCAGCCCTTGAAGTAAATTATAGGAAATTCTTCATGTATCTCCAAAAAACAAGAACATCCTACTCCATAACTACAATACCATTATATTATACCTACATATTTAACAATAGTTCCCTAATACTACCCCTAGCGTATATTCAAGTTTCCCTAATGTAATTATTATATATTGTATTTCATTATTTTTTAAACCTTTTATTATAAAATATGACACAGATATAAAAAAAAACACACAAAACATACATATGGTGAATTATTGTAAATAATTCACCTTACAGCTACAACTCAGGACTAGAGATAGAACTTTGTCAGCTACCTCTGAAACTATCCACATACCACATCTCAATCACAACCATTTCTCCCTTAAAGTGACCATGATTCTAAGCAGGATGCCTGAGTTTTTGTACATTGAGAGGTTGCTAATTTTTGTGTCCCTTGTACTCAGATACAAAATCTTGACTCACACTTTAGTTTTTTGTTTTTGAGACAGAGTCTCACTCTGTCACCTAGGCTGGAGGCAGTGGTGTCATGAGCTCATTGCTGCCTTAACCTCCCAGTCTCAAGCAATTCTGCCTCAGCCTCCTGAGAAGCTGGGACTATAGGCGTGTGCCTCAACACCCGCCTAATTTTTGTATTTTTTGTAGAGACAGGGTTTCACCATGTTGCCCAGGCTGGTCTCCAATTCCTGAGCTCAAGTGATCCACCTGCCTTGGCTTCCCAAAGTGCTGGGATTACAGGTGTGAGCCACCACACCCAGCCAATATGTAGTTTCAAATCTTTGACAAAGTTTTCTTGAATTATAGTTTTTGAGCTGGGTGTGGTGGCTCATGCCTGTAATCCTAGCACTTTGAGAGGCTGAGGCAGGGGGATCACTTGAAGTCAGGTGTTTGATACCAGCCTGGCCCACATGGTGATATCTCATCTCTACTAAAAATACAAAAATTAGCTGGGTGTGGTGGCACATGCCTGTAATCCCAGCTACTTGGGAGGCTAAAGCAGGAAAATCGTTTGAATCTGGGAGGTGGAGATTACAGTGAGCCAAGATCACACCACTGCACTCCAGCCTGGGCAACACAGCAAAACTGTGTCTCAAAAAATATATATATATATATATAATATATATAATATATATTAAATATATTAAATATAATATATAATATATTATATATAATATATATTAAATATATAATATATATTAAATATATAATATATATTAAATATATATATACTTATAATTTTTGGTATTTGCCATGTTAGTTGCTTAATTTGGTTTTCTTTTGCTGTTACTCTTATTTATAATACGTTGGAACTGCCAATCTGAAATAATTGAAAGGATCAGAATCCTGTTTTAAAGAGTTTCTTTGAGCAAAATGTTGCTAATGACTATCTGAGACACCCAGACTCTAGAGAAATGCGGCCAGTGTTCTGAAGTTGAAAGCTAAGTTCTTGTTTAAATAGGCAAAAAACAAAGAAATAGGATCATTTTCTATATGAGGCTGCACAAGTTACAACCATTTAGTTTCTTTCCTTTTCTATATGGTTAGGTTTCTTTTCAACTGGTTTTCATTTCCTTTCCTATATATTTATTTCTTTTTGAGACAGGGTGTTGCTCTGTTGCCCAGGGTGGAGTGGCGTGGTGCAAACATGACTCACTGCAGCCTGGACTTCCCAGGTTCAAGGGATCCTCTCACCTCAGCTTCCTGAGTAGCTGAGACTACAGGTGTGTGCCCCCATGTCCAGCTAATTTTAAAAGAAAAGAATAAGAAGAAATAGAATCTCACTATGTTGTGCAGGCTGCTTTCAAACTCCTGGCCTCAAACAATTCTCTCACTTAGGCTTCCCAAGGTGCTGAAATTACAGGTGTGAACCACTTGCTGACCTTTCTTTCCAATTTAAGAGTGTATTTAGCATTCCATTTTATGACAATGTGTTGGCCAAAAAGTCTTTGTGTGAGAAGAGTAAAAGGGCAGTCAATCTATAATGAAGATCAGCAGTGACGAGTCATTTCCTGATGCCCTGTAGTCATTTGCGACATTTTGCAAAACAAGGTAAATAAGTAAGAAGGCTAATCTAGAATCAGTAACAAAGGGTTACAGCTGGCTGTCAGGTAACATACATCTAAGGCTCAAAATAATTTAGAGCTCCAACATCCTAGATTTTTAATTATTTCCAGAGATCTTATTTGCATGGCTTCAATATTTGTCATTTTTTTTGCACATGCTTTTTGTTTCTTTGTTCCTTATTTTCAATTTTATTTTTTTTCACCTTCTTAGCTAACATTTGTAGTATTACTTTTTT
Source organism: Saimiri boliviensis (assembly GCF_048565385.1). Classification (NCBI taxonomy): domain Eukaryota; kingdom Metazoa; phylum Chordata; class Mammalia; order Primates; family Cebidae; genus Saimiri; species Saimiri boliviensis. Next base: position 125,405,505 of record NC_133449.1, read on the forward strand.
TTTTTTTTTGAGACACGGTGTCGCTGTGTCACACATGCTGTAGTACAGTGGCACGCTCGAGAATGGTTGGGGATTTTAGAAACACGTTCCTGGCTGTTTCTCTGTTTTTTTTAGCATAGCGAGGACTTTGATTCACAGTTTCATTTTTGACTGGCAGACTTACTGTTCCATCTCAGCACTAGTAACTAATGGCCTTTCTGGCTCTGTTTTTGCTAGGCTTATTGAGATTGCTTGGATTAGGATGCATTATGATTCAAGTGGCAGAAAACCCTACTTATATTGGCTTTTAAAAAGATATACATTGGTTCATGGAGTGTGGAGGTATTTGACACTTCAGGAGTGGCTGGATTCAGGGTTCAAACGAGGTGATGGCAATAAATACTGCCCTTCCCAGACCCGGGTCCCATTTACGTTGTGTGACATGAGCCCAACACTATGTGCTCTTGGTGATGCCCCAGTCACTGCTGTGTCCCCTGGTCTGCTGTCCAGGTCCCCTCTTTGCTCTGCTTTCTCTGTTTGTGGACTCCCCCTCAGGCAGCCTCCCCTCATGTAGTGAAAGGGCTACAGTCAATCCTTGCTGAACTCCCTGCCATCCAAAACCAGCAGAGAACAGAGAACTTCTCCCAGAAGCCTCAGGAAAAGTCCCATCATGACTCACTGGCTCTCACTGCATCACGGCCCCAGCCTGAGTCCCACCCAGATCACCAAGGTTGGGGCAAGGCTGACATCCGACTGGCTCATACCTAGTCAAAGACTCTACTGCTAGTTACCAGTGAAGAAGGCAGCCTCATCAGACCCCTTGAATGAAGAGAAAGGGAGGGGGGATATGACAAGGGATAGCTCAGCATAGCTCAGATGACACCCCCTCTGAAAAGCATCAGTCTCAATTAAAAAAATAATTAAAAAAGAAAAGGGGAAAAAAAAGGCTGGGCACAGTGCCTCACATCTGTAATCCCAGCACTTTCGGAGGCTGAGGCGGGCAGATCATCTGAGGTCAGGAGTTTAAGACCAGCCTGGCCAACATGGCAAAACCCGAACTATACTAAAAATACAAAAATTAGCTGGGCTGTTGGTGGGCGCATGTAATTCCAGCTACTTGGGAAGCTGAGGCACAAGAATCACTTGACTCTGGGAGGCAGAGGTTGCAGTGAGGCAAGATTGCATCACAGCACTCCAGCCTGGGCAACAGTGAGACTATCTCATACACACAAAAAAAGGCCAGGCATGGTGGCTCATGCCTATAATCCCAGCACTTTGGGAGGCCAACGCAAGTGGATCACGAGATCAGGAGATCGAGACCAACCTGGTCAACATGGTGAAACCCCGTCTCTACTAAAAATACAAAAATTAGCTGGGCGTGGTGGCGCATACCTGTAGTCCCAGCTACTCAGGAGGCTGAGGCAGTGAACCCAGGAGGTGGAGGTTGCAGTGAGCCGAGATTACACCACTGTACTCCAGCCTGGCAATAGAGCGAGACTCTATCTAAAAATAAAAAATGCCAGGCATGGTGGCTTATACCTATAATGCCAGCACTTTGAGAGGTGGAGGTGGGAGGATTTCTTGAGCCCAGGAGTTGAGAACAGCCTAGACAACATAGCAAGACCCCATCTCAAATTTTTTGTTTTTTGTTTTGAAACGGAGTCTCGTTCTGTTGCCCAGGGTGGAGTGCAGTGGCACAATCTCAGCTCACTGCAACCTCTGCCTCCTGGGTTCAAGCAATTCTCCCTGCCTTAGCCTCCCAAGTAGCTGGGTATATACGTATCCGCCACCATGCCCAGCTAATTTTTGTATTTTTAGTACAGTCAGGATTTCGCCATGCTGGCCAGGTTGGCCAAGTGACGTACCCACCTTGGCCTCTCAAAGTGCTGGGATTACAGACATGAGCCACCATCCCTGGCCTCCGCCTCAGTTTTTTAAAAAAATTGAATTAACAACAACAAAAAGAGGCAGAATGTCACAGTGGTTAAGAATGTGTACTGTGGTGCCAAACCACCTTGGTTCTAACAATGGCTTTACCATTTAAGGGTATGTGACCTTGGGTAAGTTACCAAATCTCTCTGCGCCTCATTTTCCTCACCTGTACAATGGGAGATAATAGTCTCACCTTCATAAATTTATTGACATCAAATTGATTTAATACACATAAAATACTTAGAATGCTGACTGGCATGGAACAAGATCTAGAAGTCTTTGCCATTATTGAGAGTTCATGATCCTTAGGAGGGAGTAGGGGAAATTCCTAATGCAGCAAGCGTTCAACAAAGGACAGTGTTCCTTTGGCCTAGGACAGTGATGCTGCGGCTTGAAGTGATCCGTTTCATCAGTTTGCCCATCTTAGTCTGGAAGGGGCAACTTTCAGATCTCACTCCTTCGGATGTGTTGGAGCTCAGAAAACACCCCAAGATGAAGGCTGTAGAAACAGCCTCAGACGCAAAAGGTTTTTGCCGGCCTTCTCCTGCCCTCCTGTCTCTCAGTCCCATTCTCCCCCAAAACTAGTTATAGAAACTAGGAGCCTTCTTCCTCAAGGCAGGTCATAGATACCAGAACCCTTTTTCCCCAAAGCCAACCGTAAAACCTAAAAATATTCTGTGAAAAAACTGGCCTACCCTGTTTGACTGTAGGTTACAAGATGCCTATTCCAGAGAGGCTCCTGCCTTATACCTAGAGGGAAGGAATGCTGCTCAGGAGGCCAAGAAGAATCCAGACCGACATACCTTATCGAGTTTCCCCACTCTGTCGATCAGCATTAGCTCAGACCCTTTGTCCAATCCTGTTTCTACATGGCTGTCCACTTTGGCTAAGGATACAAATGGACAACTTCCTCCGCATCTTTGGGTCTTCATTCAGAAGGCTCCTATGTATACATGTTATGCTTCTCCAAATAACCTACGTTTTGTGAGCTTGTTTTTCAGTGAACCTTCCACGGGTGAAGTGAAAGTCTCCTTGGCCCCCACACATGCTGGAGTGTGGTTTGCCTTGATGATAGTCTGCAGGTGAGGGCATAGCTGTTGAATACCATTAAGGTAATTTCACTGTGAGGTTTGATTCACAAACATTGTTCTAGAACTTTAGACTGATTCACAGTTTTGCTGCCAGCCAGTGCAGCAGCAACTGCTTCCATCTGTGATGTTGTTCACTGATTTATAAACCATTTATAGCTCTGCTCTCTGCTTGACACAGCTGTGCCACAAATGACTCAGGATTGCAACTAGAGGGGAAATTGGGGATTGCAATTGCACTTTTTCTATAATGAAGTGCAAATTGTCTTTTTGAAAAGTCCTTTCTTCATAAATCCCAGGCCTCAAACGTGGCAATTAAGAGAAGCCTGAAAAGCAAAAGAGGCTTGTGTTCCAGATCTTTTCAAACCCTAAATGTCAAATTCTCTATGCTTGTGTCCTGGCCTGGCATCTTATTTCCCTCAACGCCCTCCTCCCATTGCTTTCTTAGTAACAATCTCAGATCCTGGCAGCGAATGGCATGCGAAGCTGGGAACATTTTTCTTCTACACAGACAGGGTTATAGAAATCTTCCTGTTTTAAAGTGATTTCTTTTACCCTTTGTTTCTTTTATGTGCCTTTAGGAGTCTGCTTAAATTCTTAATGGGCTAGATCCCTGGCTGGCTTGCTCTCTGTTTAAAGCAAACCATATCGATGCCAATTACTTTTATCCAGGGATTTGCATGTTTACTTAAGTTCTACTACCAGGCACTGATGTCATCAAAGACTGCCTCCAGATTCTTTGTATCCAGTTTTTTGTCCAGAAACATTCTTCTTGGCAGGGCACAGTGGTTCACGCTTATAATCCCAGCACTTTGGGAGGCTGAGGTGGGCATGAGGTCAGGAGATTGAGACCAGCCTGGCCAACAGAACAAAACCCTGTCTCTACTAAAAATACAAAAATTAGCCAGGCATGGTGTTGCATGCCTGTAGCTCCAGCTACTTGGGAGGCTGAGGCAGGAGAATCACTTGAACCCGGGAGGCGGAGGTTGCAGTGAGCTGAGATCACCCCACTGCACTCCAGCCTAGATGACAGAGCAAGACTCAGTCTCAAAAAAAAAAAAAAAAGAAAAAAATTCTACTTTTGATGCATCTCCTTTTTGTTGTTGTTACTGTTGCTTTTTAGATAGGGCCTCACTTTGTCACCAGGCTAAAGTGTAGCAGTGTGATCATGGCTGACTGCAGCCTCAAACTCTTGGGCTCAAACAATCCTCCTACTTCAGCCTTTGAAGTTGCTGGGACTACAGGCCATGCCACCATGCCCAGCTAATTAAAAAAAATTTTTTTTTAAAGAGATGGGGTCTTGCTGTGTTGCCCAGGCTGGTCTCAAACTCCTGGCCTCAAGGAATCCACACACCTGAGCCTCCCAAAGTTGTGGGATTACAGGTGTGAGCCACCATGCCCAGTCTGCCATTTTGTTTTCTGCTTTTGAAGAAAAGGCGTTGGATTAGCTAAGAGACCTGGTGCTCAGATAGTTACTTTCTGTTCTAGAGAGTTAATGCAATGAGACTAAGCTTGTCAAGTCCCCCCAGAATACATCAGACTATAACATTTCTGTGTTTTCCAATATGCTTCAGAGGGAATCTTCTTCCTCTCCTTCATCTGTCTAATGCCTTCTCATTTTCCTAAAGTTAGAACAATGTCATGACTCTGCTGGGAAACTCTATTGGATCCCTCTGATTTTGATATTCCTCCCCGGGGTCCTTTGAGTTCACCATTCTTGGAGAAAGCATTGTATTGGACAGTGATCATTGATTTACTAGTCAGCCTCCATCACTAAGGTAGAGGCCAGAAAGGGGCTATGTCTGATTGAACTTATTTTCCTCAGTTTCTTATAGACAACTATCAAATGAATGAATGTGCATTAATTGAATACTCTCTATGTGCCAGTTACTGTATGAGGCTCTGGGGACACCAAGACTTTGTTCCTTTGAAGATTATATTCTAGCGGAAAGTTTACACACTAGGTTAATAATCACACGTATCACAATATTATCCTGAACTGATCAGTGCTTTGAAGGAAAAAAAAAAACACAGAATGTTAGGAGACAGTCTGATAGGAGGATCCAGAGATTAGATAAGCAGGACTTTGATCTGGGAAGAAGGGAGAAGGAGGGCTGGAAGTGCTTTCAGGAGGTCCTGAGGTGTACTGAATGAGTAAACCGATGAAAGTGAGTAGGAGGGGGAATGCCTGATCATCGTGGGCATTGATGACTTAGCTTGGCTTGTGTCTTCTGCAGGTGGCAGGACCCTGATTTTCTAAGGATCTAAGCCTCCCTCATTCTCATCCTGACCTACCCTTCTTTCTAATAATGGGCACTTGACCTAGCCAAATTGAGTATGTCATCTCCCAGGCCTCCTCCTACGTGATTAACTTAGGAATGAGTTTGAATTTCAGTAAAGTCTGAGACTCTTGGCAGAACTAGGAAGAAAGACCTGCATTTCTTTCAGCACTTTGGATATTGTGCCTGAAAGAGAAGGGTAGAGATAGATGGAGACAAATTAATTTCTAATTTTTTTTTGAGCACCTGGATCCAGCCATACCTGAAACTCCTATGGGTATAGTTGCATCTAAATTAACACACATATGGCTTTTAAAGCTAGGCTGGGCAAAGTAGCATGCCTGTAATCCCAGCATTCTGTGGTGCTGAGGTGGGAGGCTTGCTTGAGTCCAGGAGTTTCCAGCCTAGGCAACATGGCAAGACCTTATCTCAATGAAAAAAGAAAAAAAGGGCTGTGCGAGGTGGCTCACACCTGTAATCTCAGCACTTTGGGAGGCTGAGGCAGGTGGATCACGAGGTCAGGAGTTGAAGACCAGCCTGGCCAATATGGCGAAACCCCGTCTCTACTAAAAATACAAAAATTAGCGGGGCATGGTGGCAGGCACCTGTAGTCCCAGCTACTTGGGAGGCTGAGGCAGGAGAATCACTTGAACCCAAAAGGTGAAGGTTGCAGCGAGCCGAGATTGTGCCACTGCACTCCAGCCTGGGTGGCAGAGCAAGACTCTGTCAAAAACAAAACAAAACAAAAAACCGTGGTGCACACCTGTAGTCCCAGCTAGTCAGGTCAGGGGGCTGAGGTGGGAGGATTTCTTGAGCCCAGGAAGCTGAGGCTGCAGTGAATCATGACAGTGCCACTGGACTCCAGCCTGGATGATTAAAAAAAAAAAAAAGTTATTAACTAAGTAACTCTCCCATCTTTTTATTTGACTTAGGCTAGTTAGCACAGGGCTTCAGTTACATGTAAGACCAATGGCACTCATTTGCTAAGTCCAAAGAGGGTAGGGGAGGGCAACTAAAGTGATTATGCAGGTCATCTAGCCAGGGAGAGCCCCAACACAGCAATCTTTCCTGAACCAGGAGAGTTCCCTCTAAGTGTCTATACTCTGGTCTTCTCCCCAGAGACCCTGACCCTTGGGTTTGCATCTGTGTTTGAGTGTCTAGCAACGGGTACACTGAGGGAGGGTGGTTGGAGAGAGATACCAATAGGAACCTTCCCAGGCCCTGACAGGGCAGGAAGTCCCAGGTACCCAAGGTGCTGGAAAAATCACGAATTGCCTCTGCATGGGAGAAATGTGAACTAACCCTGATTTGAGAGTGGAGAGCCAGCGGGAGAGCTGGCTTTTGCTGGACTGTGAATGGTGAACCTGCTGGGCCAGGCAAGCTGGAATTGTTAATGGGCTTCGGTGAGCAACAACATCGGGTCACAGCTGCCATCTAGTGCCAGATGCCAGCTTTTGCAAGTTGTTTACTGGCTGTTGCCAGCTGAAAGGACTTTCTGAGGGCCAATTTGGGGAAAAAGTGGGAGGTCAGTATGTCTACCTTCATATTCAGGAAGAACCTTAAAATCAGACTTTCAATATTATCTCTAAATCAGATTATTACAGAGTCCCAAAGCCAAATTGACTAGATGACAAAAATGGACAATCATTCCATAACATTATTTTCTGTTTCATTCCAAATCTCTAGAGTGCTATGATAGATTGATTAGATAGATAGATAGATAGATAGATAGACAGATATTTAAGGGTAGGCACAGTGGCTTATTTATGTTTGTAATGCCAGAACCTTAGGGGCTAAGGCCCGGAGCTCACTTGTGTCCAGGAATTTGAGGCCAACCTGGGCAACATAGCAAGAGCCGGTTTCTACAAAAGATGGTGGTGCATGCCTGTGGTCTCAGCTACTTGGGAGGCTGCGTTGCTTGAGCCCTGGAATTTGAGGCTGCAGTGAGCTATGATCACACCACTGCATGCCAGCCTGGGCCACAGAGGGAGACCTGTCTCTTAAAAAAAAAGATGAATTTTTAAAAAGATGGATATTTAAAAAAATAAATCCTGTCATGGTCCTATTTATGATTCAGGTTTCTAGCAGAAAATAGGTAGGGAGTAACCACCCAATGGGTTCACCTTGCCCGTGCCTAGACCTGCCTAGACAGGGGAATTGCAATGGAGAAAGAGTAATTCATGCAGAGCCGGCTGTGCAGGAAACAGGAGTTTTATGATAACTCAAATCAGAGCATTCGGGGATCAAAGTTTTTAAAGATAAATTGGTTGGTATGGGGTTGGGAGGTGGGGAGTGCTCATTGTTCAGGTTGGAGATGGAATGATAGAGGGTTGAAGTGAGGTTTTCTTGCTGTCTTCTGCTCCTGGGTGGGATGGCAGAACTGGTTGAGTCAGATTATGAGTCTGAGTGGTGTCAGCTGATCCATCGAGTGCAGGATCTGCAAAATATCTCCAGCGCTGGTCTTAGGTTTTACCGTAGTGATGTTATCCCCAGGAACAATTTGGAGCGGTTCAGACTCTTGGAGCCAGAGTCTGCATGACCCCTAAACCACAATTTCTAATCTTGTAGCTAATTTGTTAGCCCGGCAAATGCAGACTGGGCCCCAGGAAAAGGGGGGTCTTTTCGGGAAAGGGCTATTATCACTTTTGTTTCAGAGTCAAACCACGAAACTAAATTCCTTCCCAAAGTTAGTTTGGCCTATGCCCAGGAATGAACAAGAACAGTTTAGGCTGGGTGCGGTGGCTCACACCTGTAATCCTAGTTTGGGAGGCCGAGGTGGGTGGATCACCTGTCCTGTGGAGATGGCTCCAGCCTGACCTGCAGGGCAACCCTAGAGGGGAAGTTGTTTCAGGAGGTCTGAATGCAGGCCAAGGGCTTGGTATTGAACTTCTCACCTATCAGTCATGCATCAAGTGGGAGGGTAGGAGGGGAAGCTGGGGAGTCATCCCAGGCACTATGGACTTTCGGCATGTTGGGTTGGATAAAGTATCTTCAAGAATAATTTACTCATAGGCTGGGAGTGGTGGCTCATGCCTGAAATCCCAGCACTTCAGGAGGCCAAGGCGGGTGGATCACTTGAGGCTGGGAATTCGAGACAAGCCTGGCCAACATGGTAAAACCCCAACTCTACTAAAAATACAAAAATTAGCTGGAGATGGTGGTAGTGGCCGCCTGTCATCCCAGCTACTGGGGAAGCTGAGGCAGGAGAATCGCTTGAACCCAGGAGGTAGAGTTTAAGTGAGCTGAGATTGTGCCACTGTACTCCAGCTTGGGAGACAGAGTGAGACTCCATCTCAAAAAAAAAAGAATGATTTACTCATAATTTAGTAATGACTTTGTGAGAAGTACAGTGATAATGTGTGAGGGGTTTTAGTTATCACGTAAGTATGTTATTTGTTAGATTCTGAAGTACTCCCCAGGTGTTTTCAGGATCCATGCCTGGCTCAGTCAGCTACCAGCCAATGACTGAACATAGCAAATGTGTCAGGGCCTGGTCATTTTTGCCCAATGAATGACTCCCGTAATAAGCAATCTTTGCTCCAGAGCTCAGCAGAGAATGTAATATCTGATTGTGTTCTGAGCTCCCCACTTGTTTGAGGTTAGCAACATACTTTCTGGTGAAACATCATGCGGGGATTACACAATTCTCTTCTCACTGAAACAGGCTCCTCAAGTGGTATGTAAATATGACTGGCCTCCTTTTTCTCTTAAACTCATTGTGATAGTTCTGGCTTTACTCATTTGTTTTCTAGCAGCTGTCCCATGTTAACCTTGCCACATGGTCCGTCTTCTATTTGGTAGGTTTCATAAATCCTAAAAGTTCTAGTTCAGAAATAGCTCTAATAAACCAAGCATGGAAAATTTCACTCATTTCTTCTGAGGCTGCAGAATTTGCATCCATTTTTTCTGCAGCTATCACAACTGTTGCAGAAACCTCTGACCAGCCCACAAGCCTGACTAGCCTGCTGCACTTTAGGGAGCAACTGAAAAGCATACAGAGGGAGCAACTGAAAAGCATACAGAGATCCAAAGGAATAGGGGAAGCCAGGAACGCTGCTGCGAGTGGGGATGGGGTCAGTGAGGTGTGGTGTGTCTGGGAGGAAGATGCAGGGATGGAGTTTGAAGTACCAGAGTTCTGTTTGGGGAAAAGGGAAACAGCCTTGAAGGATAAAGGAGGAGGAAGTAGGGTCGGGTAGGGAGAAGCTCAGAACACAATCAGAGATTACATTCTCTGCTGAGCTCTGGAGCAAAGATTGCTTATTACGGGAGTCATTCATTGGGCAAAAATGACCAGGCCCTGGCACATTTGCTATGTTCAGTCATTGGCTGGTAGCTGACTGAGCCAGGCATGGATCCTGAAAGTTACAGCTGGAGTCTGGTAACTAACTCTGCTCCTTGCAGCTGAATGGCAAGTTTTTGTGTTTTTCGTTTGGTTTTGTTTTTTTTTGGTTTTTTTTTTTTTTTTTTTTTTTTTTTTTGTTGTTGTTTTTTTTTGAGACAGAGTCTTTCTCTGTTGCACAGGCTTGGGTGCAGTGGCACAAACATAGGTCACCTCAGCCTCAAACTCCTGGGGTCAAGTGATTCTCCTGCCTCACCCAGCCTCCCAAGTAGCTGGGACTATAGGTGTTCACCATCATGACTGCTAATTTTTATTTTTATTTTTGTAGAGATAGCATCTCAGTATGTTGTTCAGGCTTGTCTTAAACTCCTGGCCTCAAGTTGTCAGAGGTGTTGAACTGGAGCAACTCCATCTTGAATAGGAGCTAGTAAAATAATGCCGAAACCTACTGGGCTGCATTCCCAGATGGTTAGGCATTCTAAGTCACAGGATGAGAGAGGAGGTTAGCACAAGATACAGGTCATAAAGACCTTGCTGATAAAACAGGTTGCAGTAAAGAAGCCAGCTAAAACCCACCAAAACCAAGATGGTGATGAGAGTGACCTCTGGTCATCCTCAATGAAGTGGCATGACAGTTTACAAATGCCATGGCAACATCAGGAAGTTACCCTATGTGGTCTAAAAAAGAAAGGCATGAATAATCCACCCCTTGTATTATAATCAAGAAATAACCATAAAAATGGGCAACCAGCTGCCCTTGGGGCTGCTCAGTCTATGGAGTAGCCATTCTTTTATTCCTTTACTTTCCTAATAAACTTGCTTTTACTTTATAGACTCACTCTGAATTCTTTCTTGCATAAGCTCCAAGAACCGTCTCTTGGGGTCTCAATCAGGGTCTCTTTGTTTCTGATAACTAAGTGATTCTTCCTCCTCAGCCTCCCTAAGTGCTGGGATGACAGGTGTGAGTCACCATACCGGCCTGCAAATTATTTTTGAAAAGAAATCCAAATGGAGCATTTTCATGGCTGCCACATTTAATGAAATGTAGTGTATTTGGCTATTCCAGTCATCCCTCCACACCAACAAGGGGCAGCCTACCTGCCAGGGGTACAGAAACAAGGGGCAGAGAGGGAAATGGGGCCCTGATGGCTCACGTGAATGCCTAGATCCAGTTGTGCCTGAAGCCCATCAGACTCTTGGGTCTTTTGGTTATGTGAGCCAGAAAATACTCTTTTTGCTTAAGCCATTTTGAGTTGAGTTTTTATTTTGCAAAATTTCTGATTCCTGATTTATATACTCTCTTGAGTTTCATGTTCCTTACCTGTAAGATGGGTCTCATGATTCTACCTTGCAGGGTTTAAGAGAACGAATAACAAGTACTGTAAAGGACGAGATGCAAAGTAGATGCCCAATAAATAGTAAATAGCATGAAAAGGAAAAGCAAAGGCGGCAAAGCAGGGTGTGAGACTCCTAAAGGCTCCTCTGTGTACAAGGCAGGCAGCGGGCTGAGTTCAGTGCTCAGTAAGGGCAGTTCCTGGCTTGGGCCATCCAGAGTTACCCAGCTACAAAAGAGGCTGCCTCTTGAGCTGCTTTGAGCCTGTGGCTTTTCAACAATGAATGTGTCCACCCAGTGTGTTATTAGCCTTGTAGGAGAAGAAAAGCTCTCTTTCTAGCCAAAAATGAGGCTTCTCATACTCTTCATCTGGACAGTTTTTGGGTTTTTGTTTTTTTGTTTTTGAGATGAGGTCTTGCTGTTGCCCATGCTAAAGTGCAGTAGCTCATTGCTACTGCTCATAGCTCATTGCAGCCTCGATGTGCATGCCTGACTAACTTTATTATATTTTGTAGAGAAAAAGCCTCATTATGTTGCCCAGGCTGGTCTTAAATTCCTGGGCTCAAGCGATTCTCTTGCCTTGGCCTCCCAAAGTGTTAGGATTACAGATGTGAGCCCACTGCTCCCAGCTGGACAGTTATTTGTATTTATTTTTGTTATTGTTATTTGACAATGATTCCTTTGTGCAAATATATTAAATTTGTTTAAAAAAATTAAAGGAATAAACAAGCCATGACCACATTTGTAGCATTGTGATGATTCCCAAAGCTTCTAGAAAAAAAGAAAGAAAGAAAGAAAGAAAACAAAGCCCTCTAATTTATAACTCAGGATCTCTTTTCTTTTCTTTTCTCTTTTGAGATGGAGTCTTGCTCTGTTGCCCAGGCTGGCATGCAGTGGCATGATCTCGGCTCACTGCAACCTCCACCTCCCAGGTTTAAGTTATTCTCCTGCCTCAGCTTCCCCAGTAGCTGGGATTACAGGCATGTGCCACAACGCCCAGCTAAGTTTTGTATTTTTAGTAGAGACAGAGTTTCATTATGTTGGCCAGGCTGGTCTCGAACTCCTGACTTCAGGTGATCCACCTGCCTCGGCCTCCCAAAGTGCTGGGATTACAGGTGTGAGCCAGCACGCCTGCCCTAGGATCTATTTTCTAAGATAAGGGGGAATGTTTCTATCTTAAAGATCTGCTAATCCTCTTACTGTTCCTCTTCTCCCACCAAAAATGTAAAATGTCATTTATAGGGGCTTTGTGTCCTGAATGTTAACAGTGACAGGTGTAGAGGTGGAGGCTACATCTTATTTCTTCCAATCTCCAGGGGAAGCTCAGGTTCTAATACAAGAAAGAACAAAAAGTAGCTTTGAATAGCCATTTTGGTTCATTCATCAAGTACTTAATACTTATTATTAAAGAACCTCCTGCCAGGTCTAATTGCTTATTGTGAGATTCGAAGTACCTGCAGTCACTTTAATAGCATGTACGAAGGATCTTGAGCAAAGTTAGAAATAGCATCAGAAAACAGTGAAAGTGGACTCTTCTGGCACTCATCCTGTTCTTTCTTTCTGTCTTCAGGTCAAGGATAGATGACCTACACAGATTTGTCTCATTTTTTTCTGGATCAGTGGGACTCCGAAGGCCTATCTCTTGGCTGTGAAAATAATTGCAACCTTATTCTCAGCATTTCTTTTTTTTTTTTTTTTTTTTTTTTGGTTGAGGGGTGGCCTGGGGATGGGGACAGGCTCTCACTCTGTCACCCAGGCTGGAGTGTAGTAGCATGATCACAGCTCACCGCAGCCTCAACCTCCCAGGTTCAAGTGATCCTTCCATGCTGGGACTACAGGCATGCACTATCATGCCTAGCTAATTTTTCGTTTCTTTCTGTTCTGTTCTTTTTTTTTTTTTTTCTTTCAGAGGCAGGGTTTCCTGTGTTGACCAGGCTGGTCTCCAACTCCTGGGCTCAAATGATCCACCTTCCTGGGCCTCCCAAAGTGGGCCTCTCTCTTGAATCACTTCATCTGGGAAGGAAGTCAGCTGACATGTCACAAGGACATTATGGCATCCCTATAGACAGGTAGGTCCATCTGGCAAGAGATGAGGCCTCTTGCCAATAGCTAGGGGTGGGTGCCATCTTGGAAGCACATCCCCTACCTCCCGTCAAGCCTTCAGATGCTCAGCCCTGGCCAACAGCTCAATTACAACTCCCTTCTGAGAGACTCTGGGCCAGAACCACCCAATTAAGCTGCTACTAATAATCATTTAATGTTTTAAATAGGCCTTTAAAATATATATGGTTTAATCTTATTACCTACATTAAGGAATTAAAATTTGTTTCATTTATTTTTCACCAAACCGTGGCAAAACAAACTTTATCATCTTTATTTTTTTCAGTATTTTGTTGTGTTGTTTTGTCTGAGACAGGTTTTCCATCTGTCACCAAGGCTGGAGTGCAGTGGCACAGTCACAGCCCACTGCAGCCTCAACCTCCCTGGTCTCAGGCCATTCTTCCACCTCAGCCTCCTGAGTAGCTGAGGCTGCAGGTGGGTCCCACCACGCCTGGCGACTAATTTTTGTTGAGATGGGGTTTTGTCATGTTGCCCAGGCCAGTCTCGAACTCCTGAGCTCAATCTGCCCACTTCGGTCTCCCAAAGGGCTGGGATTGGAGGCATAAGCCACTGCACCAGACCACATTTTTGGTTTTTAGAGAAAGCCAAAAAGTAAAGTCAAGAGCTCAGGGCTGGGCACGGTGGCTCAGGCCTGTAATCCCAGCACTTTGGGAGGCCAAGATGGGTGGATCATTTGAGATCAGGAGTTCAAGAACAGCCTGGCCAACATGGCAAAACTCTTGTCTCTACTAAAAATACAAAAATTAGCTGGGTGTGGTGGTGGGCGCCTGTAAATCCCAGCTACTCAGTAGGCTGAGGCAGGAGAATTGCTTGAATTCGGGAGGCAGAAGTTTCTGTGAGCTGATGGTGCCACTGCACTCCAGCCTGGGCGACAGAGCAAGACTCTGCTTCAGAGAAAAAAATAAAATAAAATAAAAGAGCACAGATGATGTTATTTGTGAAGGTATACTGACTAACAATGAAAGGATGAAAACTTAAATATTTACATTAAAACCCAAAGAAATAAATTGAAAACCAAAATAATCTTTTAAAAGAAAGATTGCTAAAGAGAAAACAGAAAAGTAGGGCAGCTCCTTTGGAAAACAGGCAAGTCTTTAAAAATTTAAACATAGAGGCTGGGCGCAGTAGCTGACGCCTCTAATTCCAGCACTCTGGGAGGCCAAGGCGAGTGGATCGCTTGAGGCCAGGAGTTTGAGACCCGCCTGACCAACACAGTAAAACCTCGTCTCTACTAAAAAAATACAAACATTAGCTGGATGTTGTGGCGGGCTCCTGTAATCCCACGTACTGGGGAGGCTGAGGCAGGAGAATTGCTTGAACAACTCTCTCCTCCGGGAGGCGGAAGTTTCAGTGGGCCCAGATCGTGCCACTGCACTCCAGCCTGGAAAAAAAAATAAACATAGAGTCAGCATATGATCCCACAATTCTAACACTAAAAATATACTCACGAGAAAAGTGTACATATGAATGTTGACAGCAGAATTATTTAAATGGTTAAAAAGTAGGGCCGGGCGCGGTGGCTCAAGCCTGTAATCCCAGCACTTTGGGAGGCCGAGGCGGGTGGATCACGAGGTCAAGAGATCGAGACCATCCTGGTCAATATGGTGAAACCCCGTCTCTACTAAAAATACAAAAAAAAAAAAAAAAAAAAGTAGCTGGGCATGGTGGCACATGCCTGTAATCCGAGCTACTCAGGAGGCTGAGGCAGGAGAATTGCCTGAACCCAGGAGGCGGAGGTTGCGGTGAGCCGAGATCGCGCCATTGCACTCCAGCCTGGGTAACAAGAGCGAAACTCTGTCTCAAAAAAAAAAAAAAAAAAAAATGGTTAAAAAGTGACCACGCGCAGAGCTGCGGAGGGACCGAATGCCCCAGCAAGCCCTCTCCTACAGCCGCGGAGCGCTGAAGCTGCGCTTCCGGGTGGAGAAAGAGTTTCCCGACCTGAGCTGCCACCACGACCCAATGGCCAAGGCGCTGCCCCAGCTGATCGCGGAGCTGCGTGCCAGGAGTGGCTTAGCGCTGGAGACGCCATCCAGACCCGTGTGGACAGCCTGGGCCATTTGTACTCAGGGCCGAAGGCCGCATGCGAGAAACTAGGAGTCCGACGACTTGTTCAAGGATCTCTTTGGCCCCATACTGCCGGGCCTGCACGGCACTACCAGCCCAGCGATGAGCGCAAGACTCAGCTCAACCCCTACAAGCTGCTGGGCGGCGGCCATCTGGCCTCAACTGTGCTGAGCTCACCGTGCCCAAGGACGCGGCTTCTGCCTCCGCTGGGACCTACGGTGGATGCCCTGGAGCCTGGACCGTGACCTGGAGGGCCCGGACGACGCGCACAACAGCAGGACGGATGCGGAGGAGCAACAGCAGCTCATTGACAGCCACTTCCTCTTCCACGAGCCGGTACCACCCCTGCTTCTGCTCTCGGGCATGGCCTGGCCCGAAGCCCGTGGCATCTGGCAAAAGGACAGTAAGATCTTCCTGGTGTGGACAGGAGACGAGGACCACCTGTGGGTCATCTCTGTGCAGCAGGGGAGCAACACGAAGGAGGCGTTTACTGCTTCTGCCCCGGCTTCCCCCGGATTGAAACTTTCAAGTCTAGGAACGACGAGTTCATGTGGAACCTCACCTGAGCGCCATCCTCACCTGCCCTCCCAACCTGGGCACAGGACTGCGGGCAGGTGTGCACATCAGGCTGTCCTACCTGGGCAAGCATGAGAAGTTCTCGGAGGTGCTTAAGTGGCTGTGACTTCGGGCTGGGCATGGTGGCTCACGCCTGTAATCCCAGCTCTTTGGGAGGCCGAGGGGAGCAGATCACTTGAGGTCAGGAGTTCAAGACCAGCTTGGCCAACAAGGTAAAACCCTGCCTGTACTAAAAATACAAAAATTAGCCGGGTGTGGTGGCAGACGCCTGTAATCCCAGCTACTGGGAGGCTGAGACATGAGAATCGCTTGAACCCGGGAGGTGGAGTTTGCAGTTAGCCAAGATCGCACCATTGCATTCCAGTCTGGGTGATAGGGTGAGACTCAGTCTCAAAAACAAAACAAAAAAAAAAAAAAAAGAAAGAAAGAAAAGAAAAGAAAAAAGAAAAAGAGGCTGTGACTTCAGGCATGGATGGTGTGGATGTGGCCGCGGTGGGAGGGGTTTTCGAAGTCTCCAACGCTGACTGCCAGGGCTTCTAGGAGGTGGAGCTGGTGCAGATGCAGGTGGGCATTATGAAGCTACTTACTGAGATGGAGCAGCCACCAAAGCAGGGCCAGGCCACCGATGGCCTCATACCTGCTCAGCCTGCACCCACCACCAGCCCTGCTGCTTTCTGACTTATTGCTAAGGCAGTGCCTGCCATGTACCCCTGATGATGGCTGCCTGATGAGCCCTTGGCCGTGCTGTAGAGACTTCCATCACCCTTGCTAGAGTTTATTTTTTCAATTGCTAAGATATTGCTGATGCTGAAATAAACTGCAGTTTTGGCCTGAAAAAAAAAAAAAAAGGTGGAAACAATCCAAATGTACCATCGACTGATGAACGGTTAAATAAAATGTGGTCTATCCATACAATGGAATATTATTCGCCGTAAAAAGGAATGAAGTACTGATAGATGCTATGACATAGTAAACCTTGAAAACATTATGCCAAATGAAAGAAACCAAACACAAAAGGAATAGGAAATGACCAAAATAGGCAGATCCAAAGAGACAGAACGTATTAACAGATTAGTCGTTGCCAGGGGCTGAGAATAGAGAATGGCAAGTGGCTGCTATTGGGTATAAGGTTTCATTTTGCAGGGATGACAATATCCGGGAATTAAACAGTGGTGATAGTTATATAACTCTGTGAATATACTAAAAACTGAATTGCACACTTTAAGTGGTATGTGAATTATAGCTATATAAAGCTATTGTTAGAGCCAGCAGAGGTAGACATTCAATATTTTCCACATAAACATTACAGTCATCTCGGCTTCTTATAAAGTTGCACTAAAACCATAAGATAGGCTGTGTGAAGTGGCTCATGCCTGTAATCCCAGCACTTTGGGAGGCCGAGGTGGGCGGATCACCTGATGTCAGGAGTTTGAGACCAGCCTGGCCAACATGGTGAAACCCTGTCTCTACTAAAAATACAAAAATTAGCTGGAAGTGGTGGTGGGCGCCTGTAATTCTAGCTACTCTGGACTTTGAGGCAGGAGAATCACTTGAACCCAGGAGAAGGAGGTTGCAGTGAGCCGAGATTGCACCATTGCACTCCAGCTTGGGTAACAAGAACAAAACTCCATCTCAAAAATAAGTAAATAAAATTATAGATAACAAAGATATTTACTTGGAATGTGGGCTGGACTTGACTCACTTCTAATAAATAGAATATAGCAGACAAGATGGTTTGAGACTTTTAAAACTTGGTCGTGAAAGTAATCGCAACCTTACTCTCAGCCTCTTTTTGGTGGAGGGTGGGGCTGGGGGAGGGGGACAGGCTCTCGCTCTAGCATCCAGGCTGGAGTACAGTGGCATGGTCACAGCTCACTGCAGCCTCAACCTCCTGGGTTCAAGTGATCCTCCCATCACACAATATTGTGTGAAACTGTGGCAAGAATAATAGAACAAGGCCAGGCACAGTGGCTCACACCTGTAATCTCAGCACTTTGGGAGTCCGAGGCAGGCAGATCACTTGAGGTCAGGAGTTCAAAACCAGCATGGCCAACATGGTGAAACCTTGTCTCTACTGAAAAACCAAAAAAAATTAGCCAGGCACAGTGGTGCACGCCTGTAGTCCCAGCTACTTGGGAGGCTGAGGTAGGAGAATCACTTGAACCCAGGAGGCAGAGGTTGTAGTGAGCTGAGATCGTGCCGCTGCACTCCAGCCTGGATGACAGAGCAAGCCTCCATCTCAAAAAAAAAAAATAATAATAATAATAATAGAATAATAGAACAAAGGAAGCTAGCAAAGTACTTTTCATTGCAACGTAATACATGCTGAGATACTGCTAAGACGTGCAGTTTGAACATGAAGGTGATACAAAGAAAATAATTGTTTTCCTGCTTCTCTGGCCGCATACACAACTAGCTCTGATATTGTCAACAAATGTGGTGTGGAGCTTTAGAACTGTGGGGACGTATGTTTAGATGGCACAGTTGCAACATAAAATACCCCAGAGTAGGTAACCAGTTTAAGGAGCAAAGATCAAAATGTGAGTGAAAACACTGATTCTTTCCTTAAGAAAGTCATGCTATGAAAAAAAAGTCAGCTGAAGTAAACAGTGCACTTAAGCATATAGTAAAAATTGTGAATTATGTAAAAGTGAATGCATTAAACTTGAGATTATTCTTTTTATTACGTGATAATATGGAAGGTGATCATAAACAATTGCTATTGTATACCATAGTAGCTTGTAGCAAGTCCTGATATCTTTATTATGTATGGATCTTCATTATTCATGGATGCTATATTTGCAAATTAGCCTACTCACTAAAATTTATTTGAAATCCCAAAATTAATACTTGAAGCGCTTTTGAGGTCATTTCGTGGACATGTTCAGAGTCGCAAAAAAATTGAGCTGACTGACATGTCATTCCCAACAGTGGTCAAAGTTGATGTTTTGTCTCTTGTTTTGACTCTCATACTGCAAACAAAAGTCTCATTTTATGGTCTATTTAGTGACACTTTTAAGGGAATGGGGCTTGTTAGTCATTTTGCTGTCTACTATAGCCTCCAAGGAATTGCACGAACACCAGAGGTTGCAGTAAGCCGAGATTGCATCACTGCACTACAGCCTGAGCAACAAGAGCAAGACTCCATTTCAAAAAACAAAAAACAAACAAACAAAAAACACCTCCAAGCACAGTGCTGAAGTGCTGCCTCATGTTCCAAGGTTCAAGAAGTCTGATGTGCTTTACAGAAAAAATATGTGTGTTGGAGAAGCTTTAGGCGCAAATTGTTGTGCTGCTGACCATGAGTTCTATGTTAATGAATGAACAATATATGTTAACTAATGTGTTTTTAAACAGAAGCACACATAGACTAAGGTTCTAAATTAATCTCTTGAGAAAAACGTGACCAGGGGCTTGCAGGAAACAAATCTTGTATTTTCCCTGGGAACAATGATCAGAATTTGCTAATTTGGTGCTCACAGTGACTTTCCAGAACATAACTACTGCAAATAATAAGAATCGACTGCATGTCTTTGTGTAGTTCTCTTCCACCAGGCCAGTAAATATGGCCTAGCCCTGTGTTACTAATAGAACTCAGTGGGAGCGATTCTCCATGACCTTTTTTTTTTTTTTCCTTCTTTTCTGTGTTTGAGATGGAGTTTCACTCTTGTCCAGACTGGAGTGTAACAGCATAATGTCTGCTCACACCAACCTCCAACTCCTGAGTTCAAGTGATTCTCCTACCTCAGCCTCCTGAATAGCTGGGATTACAGGCATGAGCCACCACGCCCGGCTAATTTTTTGTATTTTTAGTAAAGGCAGGGTTTCTCCACGTTGGCCAGGCTAGTCTCAGACTCCTGGCCTCAGGCGATCCACCAGCCTTGGCCTACCAAACTGCTGGGATTACAGGTGTGAGCCACTGCGCCTGGCCGGTTCTCCATGACTTCTGAGCCCATAAAAGCCTTGCAGCTTCCACCCTGGTCTCTGGAATATTTGTTATTAGAGCCCTGAACTGCCGCAGAAGAGGTTTGACTGTGTAAAAGGAGAGACCATATGGCAAGGCCCTAAGTCTATGTGTAGAGAGGGAGAGAAGCCCAGTTGATTCCAGTCTGCCAAGATATTAAGTACGTGAGTGAAGTCAGTTTGGTCAAGAGATCAGAGGCTGGCTTCCTCTATGCTTTTTGCAGTTTGTTTTTGGACACTCAGCTCTATTCCATAGATCTGTATGTCTATGCTTCTGCTAATACTGCACTGGCTTGTTATGTAGCTTTGTAGGTTGAAAATCTGGAAGTGTGAGTCTTCCAGTTTTGTACTTCTTTTTCAAGAGTGTTTCATTCTTCTTTTTCAAGGTTGCTCCGGGAAAAAATTCAGAGTCCCTGGAATTTCTGTACGAATTTTAGGACCATATTGTCAATTTCTACAGAGAAACCAGCTGAATTTTGATAGAGATTGTGTTCATCAGCAGATCAATTTGGAGAATATTACCATTTTAATATTAAGACCTCCAATCCAGGAACATGGGATATCTTATTTTTTCAATAAATTAAAAAAAAAATAGAGACAGGGTCTCTTCATGTTGTCCAGGCTGGTCTCAAACTTCTGGGCTCAAGTGATCCACCCACTTCAGCCTCCCAAAGTGCTGGGGTTATAGGCATGAGCCATTGCACCTGGTCAGGATATCTTTTCATGTATTTAGACATTTAATTCCTTTCAACAATGTCTTTCAGTTTTCAGAGTATAAGTTTTACACATTTTTGTTTTACTCCTAAGTACTTTATTCTTTTTGATGATATTATAAAATGGAATTAATTTCACTATCATATTGTTGATTCCAAGTGTATAGAAATAAATTTGATATTTGTATATTGTGCCCTACGACTTAGCTGAACTCATTTATTCATTCTAATAATTTTGAGATTGATTTCTTAGGATTTTCTACATATAAGGCAATGTCATCTGCAAATAGAGATGGTTTTGCTTCTTCCTTTCCAATCTAGATGTCTGTTATTTCATTTTCTTGTCTAATTGCCCTGGCTAGAACTTCCAGTACAATTTTGAGATATCAACTTTTTTTTCCTGAAATGAAGTCTCACTGCATTTCTCAGGCTGGTCTGAAACTCCTGGGCTCCAGTGATCCTCCTGCCTCAGCCTCCTGAGTAGCTGGGATTATGAGTGTGTGTCAGTTTACTGCCAACTTTTTTTTTTTTTTTTTTTTTTTTTTGAGATGGAGTCTTACTCTGTTGCCAGGCTAGAGTACAGTGGCACAACCTCGGCTCACTGCAACCTCTGCCTCCTGGGTTCAAGCGATTCTCCTGCCTCAGCCTCCTGAGTAGCTGGGACTACAGGTGTGCACCACCACGGCCAACTAATTTTTGTATTTTTAGTAGAAATGGGGTTTCACCATGTTGGCAGGATAGTCTCGATCTCTTGACCTTGTGATCCACCTGCCTCCGCCTCCTAAAATACTGGGATTACTGGTGTGAGTCACTGTGCCCAGCCAAGTGCCAACTTTTAAAGACAAGAATTGGTTAATCAGATTGCTCATTTTTCTAATATCTTCATAATTTTTTTTTTTTTTTTTTTTTGAGACGGAGTTTCGCTCTTGTTACCCAGGCTGGAGTGCAATGGTGCGATCTCGGCTCACCACAACCTCCGCCTCCTGGGTTCAGGCAATTCTCCTACCTCAGCCTCCTGAGTAGCTGGGATTACAGGCATGCGCCACCATGCCCAAAAAATACAATTTTTTGTATTTTTTTTTTTTTTAGTAGAGACGGGGTTTCACCATGTTGACCAGGATGATCTCGATCTCTTGACCTTGTGATCCACCCGCCTCGGCCTCCCAAAGAGCTGGGATTACAGGCTGGAGCCACCACGCCCGGCCATATCTTCAGAATTTTAATGACCCTAACATTTGACTTCTTCTTCTTCTTCTTTTTTTTTTTTTTTTGAGACTGAGTCTTGCTCTGTGGTCCCAGGCTGGAGTGCAATGGTGTGATCTTGGCTCACAGCAACTTCTGTCCCCTGGGTTCAAGTGGTTCTCCTGCCACAGCTTCCCAAGCAGCTGGGACTACAGGCATGTGCCATCATGCCCGGCTAATTTTTGTATTTTTAGTAGAGATGGGGTTTCACCATGTTGGCCAGGCTGTTCTCGGACTCCTGACCTCAAGTGATCTGATCTGCTCACCTGGGCTTTCCAAAGTGCTGGGATTACAGGCCTGAGCCACTGCACCCGGCCTACTTCTTCTTTTCTAATTTGGATACCTCTGGTTTCTTTTTCTTGCCTAATTTCCTCTGGCTAGAACTTCTAATACTATGTGGAATAGAAGTGAAACCAGGCATTCGTGTCTTGTTCCTGATCTTAAGGGAAAAGCTTTCAGCCTTTCACTACTGACTATGATGTTAGCTGTGGGCTTTTCATACATGGCCTTTAACATGTTGAGGAAGTTTCCTTGTATTCCTAGCTTACTGAGTATTTTTTATTTTTAATTGTGATAAAATATACATAACATACAATTTACCATTTAACTGTTTAACAATGTATAGTTTAGTGTCATTAAGTACATTGATGTTGTTGTGCAACCATCACCAGCATCCATTGCCAGAACATTTTCATCATCCCACACTGAAACTCTGTACTCATTGAACAATAATTCCCCCTTCCCTTCTTCCTCTAGGCCCTGACAATCACTGTTCTACTTTTGGTCTCTATGAATTTCATGACGCTAGGTCTCTCATCTAAGTGAAATCATACAATATTTGTTATTTTGTGTCTGGATCCTGTCTTTGAGGTTCATTCATGTTGTGGTGTCAGAATTTCCTTTCTCTTTATGGCTAAGTAATATTCTGTTGTATGCACAGTAATGAGTCACTTAACGATGGGGAAGTGTTCTGAAAAGGTGTCATTAGGTGAGTTCATCATTGTGTGAACACCATAGAGTGTATTATACAAGCCTGGATGGTACAGCCTACTATACACGTAGACTATGTGGTGTTATTGCTCCAAGGCTACAAACCTGTATAGCATGTTACTATATTAAATATTGTAGGTAATTGTAATGCAATGGTATTTATGTATCTAAACATAGAAAAGGTACTGTAAGGGCTGGGCATGGTGGTTCACGCCTGTAATCCCAGCACTCTGGGAGGCCGAGGTGGGTGGATCACGAGGTCAAGAGATCGAGACCATCCTGGTCAACATGGTGAAACCCCATCTCTACTTAAAAAAAAATACAAAAAATTAGCTGGGCATGGTGGCACGTGCCTGTAATCCCAGCTACTCAGGAGGCTGAGGCAGGAGAATTGCCTGAACCCAGGAGGTGGAGGTTGCAGTGAGCTGAGATTGCGCCATTGCACTCCAGCCTGGGTAACATGAGCAAAACTCCGTCTCAAAAAAAAAAAAAAAAGTACTGTAGGTACTGTATAATCTCATGGGACCACTGTCAAATGTGCAGTCTGGAATGATGTTATATGGTGCATGACTGTATGAACATATTTTGTTTGTTCATTTATCTGTGAATGGACATTTGGGTTGTTTCTACCTTTTGGCTATGGTGAATAATGCACTGCCAACATTGGCATACAAATATCTGCTTGAGTATTGGCTTTTAGTTCTTTTGTGTATATGCCTAGAAGTGGAATTGCTAGATCAAATGGTAATTCTTTTCTTTTCTTTATTATTATTATTATTTTTTTTGAGATAGTCTTGCTCTGTTGCCCAAGCTGGAGTGCAGTGGCACAATCTTGGCTCACTGCAAGCTCTGCCTCCTGGCTTAAAGTGATTCTCATGCCTCAGTCTTCCAAGTAGCTAGGATTACAGGAAGATGCTACCATGCCTGGCTAAATTTTGTATTTTTAGCAGAGACAGGGTTTCACCATGTTGGCCAGGCTTGTCTCAAACTCCTGATCTCAAGTGATCTGCCTTCCTCCACCTCCCAAAGTGCTGGGATTACAGGTGTGAGCCACCACACCAGGCCTCAAATGGTAATTGAATGTTTAATTTTTTAAGGAACTTCCAGGCTGCATTTCCACAGCAACTGCACGATTTTACATTCCCATGAGCAATGCACAAGGGTTCTAGTTTCTCCATATGCATATCCACACCAACATTTGTTTTCTGTTATTGAGTGCTTTTTTTTTTTTAATCATGAAAGGGTATTGAATTTTGTCAAATGCTTTTTCTGCATCAATCAAAATGGTCATGTCATTAGCTGATTGTGGTGGTGCATGCTTGTAATTCCAGCTACTTGGGAGTTTGAGGAAGGGGGACCACTTGAACCCAAGAGGCGGAGATTGCAGTGAGCCAAGATCGAGCCACTGCACTGTAGCTTGGGCGACAGAGTGAGACCTTGTCTCAGAAAGATCAGGTCATTTTCCCTTTCATTCTATTAATGTGGATATTACTTTGATCAATTTTTGTATATTTAATAATTCCTGCATTACAGAAGTAAATCCTCCTTGATCATAATGTATAATCCCTTTAAACTGTTGCTGAAGATGGTTGGCTAGTATTCTGTGCAGAATTTTTGGAACTTAAAATTTTAGTGCAAGTAAAGAAGGCAGCATATTTTTCCCTGGAAATTATGATTGAGGGATGCAAATTTAAGTTAGAAATTTGAAAGAACAGCGATTTTACATATTTTTATAATATATTCCATGTTTTAACAGTAATTATTAAAGAGTCAATGAACTTGACATTGTACCTCTGTGAATGGTATAATTAAACATTTTACGAATGTGATAAAATGGTTTCTTTTTATTTTCCCTCAAAAGAAAATCCCTGCATAGGAAAATCATGGATCTGAAATCCATTTTTCCACTGAAGATAATTTAAAATTTAACTATTATACTATGGGATAAATAGATAGCCAAGCTGTGAATGCAAAGAAAGTCTTGAAGGAAATTAAAAGTGCTACTTCAGTGAACATGCAAATGATGAGAATGAAAAACAGCCATACTGCTGATATGAAGAAAGTTTTAGTAGTCTGGATAAAAGATCATAACAGCCACAATAAGCCCTTAAGTCAAAGCTTAATCCAGATCAAGTCCCTAACTCTCTTCAATTCTACAGAAGACTATAGAAGAAAAGTTTGAAGCTAGCAGAGGTTGGTTCTTGAAGTTTAAATAAATAAGCCATCTCGGCTGGGTGCAGTGGCTCACGCCTGTAATCCTAGAATTTGGGAGGCCAAGGCGGGTGGATCACCAGAGATCAGGAGTTCGAGACCAGCCTGGTCAACATGGTGAAACCCTGTCTCTACTAAAAATACAAAAATTAGCTGGGCATGGTGGCACCTGTAATCCCCACTACTCAGGAGGCTGAGGCAGGAGAATTGCTTGAACCTCGTAAGGCAGAGGTTGCAGTAAGCTGAGATCATGTCACTTCACTCTTGCCTGGCCAAAGAGTGAGACTCGTTGAAAGAAGGAAGGAAGGAAGGGGGAGCCATTTCCTTTTTTTTTTAGGCATCAAAGTTAGAAAGAAAGGAACCATTTCCATAATGTAAAAGTACAAGGTGCGGAAGAAGCAAGTGCTGATGTAGAAGCTGCAGCAAGTTATCCAAAAGATCTAGCTATTTCATTAGTACAGGTGGCTACATTGAACAACAGATTTTCATTGCAGATGAAACAGCCTTCTATTGGAAGAATATGCTGTCTAGGACTTTCATAGCTAGAGAGGTAATGCCTGTCTTCAAAGCTTCACTGGACAGGCTGTCTTGTTAGGGGCAAGTGCAGCTGATGACTTTAAGTTGAAGTCAGTGCTCATTTAGCATTCCCCAAATCCTAGGGCCTTTAAGAAACATGTTAAAACTACTCTGCCTATACTCTATAAATGGAGTAACAAAGCCTGGATGGTTGCACATGGTTTACTGAATATTTCAAGCCCCATGTTGAGACCTATTGCCTGGAAAAAAAAGATTCTTTTAAAAATATTATTACTCATTGACAATGCACCTGGTCACCTAAGGGCTCTGATGGAGGCTTAAGAAATTAACATTATTTTCATGCCTGCTAATCCATTCTGTAGCCTATGGATTAAGGAGGAATTTCGACTATGAAGTTTCATTATTTCAGAAATACATTTTGTAAGGCTATCGCTGCCATAGATAGCAATTCCTCTGATGGATCTGGGCAAAGTCAATTGAAAGCCTTCTAGAAATGATTCACCGTTTTCGATGGCATTAAGCACATTCATGACTCATGGAAACAAATCAAAATATCAACATTAACTGAAGCTTGAGAGGAGTTGATGACAACCCTCATGGATTGTAACTTTGAGGTGTTCAAGACTTCACTGGAGGATGTAACTGCAAATGTGGGACACCTAGCAAGAAGACCAGAATTAGAAGTAAAGCCTGAAGATGTGACTGAATTGCTGCAATCTCTCTCTCTCCCTGTCTCCCTGTCTTTTTTTTGTTTTGTTTTGGAGACAGGGTTTTACTCTGTTGCCCAGCCCAGGCTGGAGTGCAGTGGCACAACTGTGGTTCACTACAGCTTCGACCTCCTGGGCTAAAGCAATCCTTCCACCTCAGCAGCCTAAGTAGCTGGGACTACAGGTGCACATTGCGTCCATCTAATATTTGTATTTTTTTGTGTGCGAAGATGAGGTTTCACCAAATTGCCCAGGTTGGTCTCAAACTCCTGAGCTCAAGCAATCCTCCTGCCTTGGCCTCCCAAAGTGCTGGGATTAATACTGCAATCTCATGATAAAACTTGAACAGATGAGGGGTTACTTCTTATGGAAGAGCAAAGAAAGTAGCTTTTGGAGATGGAATCTCTTAGGGAAGATTCTGTGAACATGATTGAATGGCAACAAAGGATTTAAAATATTAGTTGATAAAGCAGTGGCAGGGTTTGAGAGGATTAGCTCCACGTTTTTGTTTTTGTTTTTTTTCTGAGACAGGGTTTCTTTCTGTCACTCAGGCTGGAGTGCAGTGGTTCACTGCAGCCTTGATCTGCTGTGCTCAGTGGATCCTCTTCCTCAGCCTCGTGAGTAGCTGGGACTACAGGCATGTGCTGTCACCACCTGGCGAATTTTTAAATTTTTTGTACAGATGGGTTTCACCATGTTGCCCAGGATTTTTAGCCAAATTTTAACATCAAGGTATGTGCACCTGTTTTTTAGCCATAATGCTATTGTGCTTTTAATATATTACAGTGTAGTGGAAACATATTTATTACATGTACTAGGAAACCAAAAATTTGAGTGTGGTTCTCTTTTTTGCAATGGTCTAGAACTGAAACCCCAGTATCTCCAAGGTATGCCTCTAACTGACCAAACAGGAAGCAATCTCGTGGGTTTCATATCAAAAGCTTTAAACATTTATATATCTGTTATTCATATAGAGTGTGCTTATAGGCATTTAGTATGTAAAACTGTAACTCATAACTTTGCTTTAGTTAACAATTGTAGAATACAAAGTTATTGGCTGGTCAAGGTGGCTCATACCTGTAATCCCAGCACTTTGGGAGGCCGAGGCAGGTGGATCACCTGAGGTCGGGAGTTTGAGACCAGCCAGACTAACATGGAGAAAACCTGTCTCTACTAAAAATACAAAATTAGCTGGGAATGGTGGCTCGTGCCTATAATCCCAGCTACTTGGGAGGCTTAGGCAGGAGAATCTCTTGAACCCAGGAGGCCTAGGTTGCAGTGAGCTGAGATTGTGCCATTGCACTCCAGTCTGGGCAACAAGAGCAAAACTCCATCTCAAAAAAAAAAAAAAAAAAAGTTATTAGTGGAATAGCCAGTCTCTGTAAGAAACACATATTGGTAAATTTTCTTTAAGCAAAGTGTGCAATTTGTAAATTATTTTCTATTTGTTCTGATTGTTTATTAAGTGTAACTTTGTCTGTCAAATTAAATATTTAAAAGTAAGATTACATTTTGCATATCCGTTTTTAAAATTCATTTTTCTGTAATTTTTTTCTTTTCTTTTTTTTTTGAAACGGTGTCTTGCTCTGCCGCCCAGCCTGGAGTGCAGTAGCGTGATCTCAGCTCACTGCAACCTCTGTCTCCCAGGTTCAAGTGATTCTTGTGCCTCAGCCTCCCAAGTAGCTGGAATTACAGACGTGTGCCACCACACCTGACTAATTTTTGTATTTTTAGAAGAGATGGGGCTTCACCATGTTGGCCAGGCTGGTCTCGAACTCCCGAGCTCAGATGATCCACCTGCCTCAGCCTCCCAAAATGCTGGGATTACAGGCGTGAGCCACTGCGCCCAGGCAGCCTTTTTTTTTTTTTTTGCGGGGGTGGGGGTGGGGTGGGGCAGGGCCTCACTCTGTCACTCAGGCTAGAGTGCAGTGGTTGCAATCTCAGCTCACTGAATGAAGCCTCAATCTCATAGTCTCAAGCGATCCTCCCACCTCAGCCTCCCTACTAGCTAGGACTCCAGGCATGGGACACCACGCTCGGCTAATTTTTAAAAATAGTTTATTTTTTATAGAGATGGGGGTATCGCTATGTTGCTCCCTGTCTCCTGGGCTCAAGTGATTCGCCCGCCTTGGCTTCCCAAAGTGCTGAGATTATAGGCGTGAGTCACTGTGCCTGGCGTCGACTAATTTATTTTTAATGTTAATTAAGTATCAGTCATGGACAGATTGGCAAAAGGAAAAACAACTGATCCCTCATCATGATTGTGAGTAGCACTGGTCTATACAGCTGGACTGCTCCTTGAAGGCTGACGCTGCATTTTATTCAAATATTCCTGACAGTGGGACTTAGGCAATTATATATTGAATGAACAAATAAATTTTCACGCTGCTGCTGGGTCCAGTGCTCTCATAAAATGTGTCTCATAATTCCTCAATTATTAGGCTTGGTAACATTTACTGAAGTTTATTAGATGCGAGGATCCACGCTACGCCCTTCACCATTCATTCCCCCTCCCACGCTCCCACGTTCTCCATGGGCAGGGGGCGTGCCCAGCACCACGGCCCGCCCTACCTGTGCATTCGTTGGTCGAGCTCGACGCCCGTTACTACCGAGTCCCGCCCAGGCCCTGCCCCCTCGTAGTCAGCGAGGCCGAGAGGAGGCGTGGCCACTGCCGTGCCGGGGCGGTCCAGACGGTCTTTTCTCTCGTGAGACTCCGGGCGAGCTCGCGGGCGGGCTGTGGGTCGCAAGCCGCCGTGGGAGCGCGTGTCGCGGTCCCGAGGAGCCGCCGGCTGCCGCCCCGCCCCGCCCCTTGGCGCGCAGGTACCGCGCGAGCTCGCGCACGCGCGCGCGCACCCGCCGGAGGCTTGGTGAGGCCCGCGGGGACGGGGCGGGCGGAGGCCGGGCTGCCGGAGTGCAAGGGGAGGAGCCCAAGCCGTTGCTGCAGCCGCTGAGGGAGAGGAGCATGTCTGCAACTCGAGCCAAGAAAGTGAAGATGGCCACCAAATCATGCCCTGAGTGCGACCAACAGGTGGGCGTCGGGGGCCAGGCGCGCAGGCGGGCGGCCGTGGCTCCGCAGCCGTGTCTGTGGAGGGGCGGCCTCACCGGGCTTCCGGCGGCCGAGCGGTGGGCAGGTCCTGAAGCCCGGCGGCAGCGGCGGCTGCGGGGGGTCCGGGGCTGGTTGGGCTGCGCCGGGGGTTTTCTTGAGAAAAGCCCGGGGCCGCGGCCCGTCAGTGCCCACCTGGCGGCGGCCAGACGGCCGAGCCCCTCCGGCGGTGTCCCGGCCGCCGGGGGAGCGCGCCTGCGGTGGGCGCACCCGGCGGCTCGCGGGAGCCCGGGACTCGTCTAGCAGGCGGCTGTGACAGCGGTGGGAGCCTGCGGGCCGCAGCCCCGGCAAGAGTGCGTCGCGCGCCCGCCTCGGAGGCCAGGCCCGGGCTTCGAGAGCCCCTCCTGCCGCCTGGGCGGCTTTGTTCCCGGTTCCGACGGGTGCGGGGTTCCCCCAAAACGGCCTCTCCGCGACTGGGGCGGGCGCCTGAGTGGGACAAAGGCGGCCGCGTGTCATGATTTTGAGTTTTGCCAAATTTGGAGATTTTTTTCCCCCCTCTTAATGTATTTATTATATTTTTGCTGTGCGATCGCGAATCGTGCCTTTACGTTGTTTTTAATGGTTCATAAGTGAATAAGGCCCCCATTTAAGCCTTTCATTTTGGGGCGCTCGTTACTTCCCCACCCCTCACAGTTTCCACTGTTACAAATTTAGCCTGTCTGCTTCCACATCTTTATCTCTGTCTGTCTGTGGCTGTCTGTCTGTGTCTCTATCTGTATATCTGTATATATCTATCTGGCTTCTTGAATTTGAAACGGTTCCTTTCTACCCCTTAGTTCATGGTGTAATGGTTGTAATTTAAAACATCTCATTTCAGTGTTCCCTGTGTTGAAGTGTGTCTCATTTCTTTACTGGATTAATAGACATTCCTTTAAGCCTTACCATCTAATGAGTTAAAACTCCTTCAGTTAAAACCGTTCTTAAGGCCCTCATTCGTTACCAACATGTAGATCTGTGTTTTTTCCTTTTCCACTGAGTGAATTTTTTCAAAATGACTACCTTTCTCTCTTCCCCTCCCCCCCCTTTTTTTTTTATGAAATCAAGAGTAATTTGAAATGGCTGGAGATTTTTTAAAAAGCTGATTTTAGTGCATTTTTCAAGGCGAATTCTTGTAGGTTGATCAAATATTCTAACAGAAAACATGTTATATGTTTTATTAAGTATCCTTTATGGGCTGTAGTAAAATGCTGATCAGAAAAAGGTGCAAGAAATA
The DNA here is from genome assembly GCF_048565385.1 of Saimiri boliviensis. Taxonomy (NCBI): domain Eukaryota; kingdom Metazoa; phylum Chordata; class Mammalia; order Primates; family Cebidae; genus Saimiri; species Saimiri boliviensis. The sequence continues at coordinate 125,435,895 of NC_133449.1, forward strand.
CTGTATAGGAGCTATACTAGTATGCAGTGTAAAAACGATTTACTTTCATTATTAGTTATTTCATTCTTACTACTAAACTAAATTTGTTAAATTTGGAAAAAAATTGGGCTTTGTGATATCACTCTTTGCAGGAGATTATTTCAGTGTTTAAGTCATTTCCAGTATTCCAGTTAATTGTGTAGAAGTATAAGGTTTATATGGTATGCGTTATACATTCCAGTTTCTGTAAGGCACAAGTATTTGCAAATCCTGACCTTGTTCTAATTGGCATAAAGCAACCTTTTTGGAAAAAATAGCCAATTTTTTATGGCTATTTTTATATAAAAGAACAAAGGATAAACTTATAGGAGTTTCTGAAAAACTGTTCACAAAACATGATCAGCATTTTATTTGGAAAGATCATATTCATTTTGTTATACGCCCCTCCCCCAAATATATTCTTTCTTATAAATTCAGCTTACTGAGCTTTGGCCGCCATAAGAAAATACCATGGACTGTGGCTTAAACAATAGAAATTTATTTTTTCACAGTTCTAGAGGCTGGAAGTCCAAGATAACAGTGCAAGCATGATTATGTTCTGGTGAGTGCTCTCTTCTTGGCTTACAGATGGCTGTCATGTTGGTGTCCTCACAAGGCAGTGAGAGGGTCAGGCTCTCTCCCTTTCCTTAAAAGGACACTAATCACATCATGAGGGCCCCACCCTCATAACTTAATCTAAACCTAATTACCTCTCAAAGGCCCCATCTCCAAATACCATCACTTTGGGGTTAGGGCTTCAATATACGAATTTGGGTAGGGGGAGGGCCCATAATTCTGTCCATAGCAAGCAAGCACATAATTTAATGAGTTAGTTTCTTTTGTCCTTTATTCCAAATACTTAACGACAATAACATATATAAGGACTAATTAAAACTTTTGGTGATACGAACCTGATGTGAAGAAATAATGGGTTAATTTTAGCTTTCTAATTATTTTAAAGTACCAGCTTCTTTGAGTTATAAACCAGAATATGATTATAACCCAGAAAGCCATTTGCTAAACATTAGAATACTGCTATGATTCTAAGTTGCTTAAAAAACATTAAATTAGAATTTGGTTATACTCTATAAAGATAAATGTAAAATCTTTAAATTTGATTTTCTCTAGTTGATTAGATTTACTTACTCTGTGTAAGTTTGAAAAACTAGTAGAAATCAGCAAACAAGAAAAAGCTAGATTTTCAGGGGCTTTGAAACGTTTTCTTTGCAGGCTTCTATTGAAAATATCGTCTAAAACATCTTAAACCACAGTGCTTTTCATTTTCAAGGGGTTTCATATTCATCAATCACTCAAAATTATTGAGCCATCTTGTCAGTTTTCTGGTATCTTTTGTGTATGCTTCTGTTTTTGCCTTCATTTTAAAAAAAGCATTTTTTTTATATTTAATGGAAATTTTATGTGATATATAGCAAATATGTCTGACATAAGTTCTTTTGGTTCTTTCAACAGTAAAGAATATAAATGAGTTATCTGTAATGTAATTATTTTAGAGCTTTTAACAAAATCAGTGAAACACTATAGGTCCAGATTTTTTTTTTTTTTTGCAGAGTAAAAATCTGCTTTACTTGTAGAACATACGAACAACCTAAATCCTTTTTCAAGAAGTGAATTAATGCCCAGTAAACTATCAGTAAACAATACTTTGAATATTTTCTTTCCTTTTAAAATCCTGAAAGTGTATTTCATAACTTTAGAATTTCATTACTGTTATGTTTAGTATTATCAACTGAAATTTAAAGAAACCTTAGTATGTTTGTTTAAAATCTAAATTATGCTATAATTAATGTAATGAGGTTAATATTACTGAAGTTGTCCACCCTATTTCATAATTCTTTTTACAGGATCTAAGGTGGTAGTGCTGGTAGAGGTGTGTTTTATTTTTTGTTTCCAGGGCAGAGGTCGTGGGGAAGGAACTTTTTATTTTAAACAGGACTATAGAGTGAATTAACTCAGGTACATGAAGGTTTATTGAGCATAAAACACTTTCATTTGTGGATGAAAATCAGCCTATCAATTCAGTTAGTCAATGTTTGTACATTGTGGGCCCCAAAACCAAATGTACATTTCTCATCTAACTCCAACACTGTTAATTCTGGATGTGGGTTGATACGATGTTTTTTGGAAGAGACTGAGACCTAAATTCAAATTTATTGAGTTCCAGTAGCTGGAAGAAAATGCTTGCTGATTAGGAAAGGAGCTGTTGAGCAAGAACATGCTTTTATGTATCATGGGTAGCATTAATTTAAAACAATTTACATGACTGTCGATGCCCTTAATAATATGTTTAGGTGTAAAGGAAATGAGTCAGTGCCTTTGAGCTTGGTTTCTATGAAGAAAAAATGGTAAACATCTATTTTAGACAGATTTACACTGTTAAAAAAATGTAACATTTTTTGTCATGATTTGAATGGATCTCATCACATTTTTAATTAATTTATTTATTTTTGGAGACAGTCACTCTGTTGCCCAGGCTGGAGTGCAGTGTCCTGATCTTGGTTCACTACAGTCTCTGCCTCCCGGGTTCAAGCAATTCTCTTGCTTTAGCCTTTTGAGTAGTTGGGACTACAGGCACACACCATCATGCCCAGCTAATTTTTTTTGTATTTTAGTAGAGATGGGATTTCATTGTATTGCCCAGGCTGGTTTCGAACTCCTGAGCTCAGGCAGTCTGCCTGCCTCGGCCTCCCAAAGTGTTGGGATTACAGAAGTGAGCCACTGTGCCTGGCTATCACATTTTTAACAAAGCAAGCTGTTAGACAAATCTGGAGTTTGATTAATTTTGTGAATTTCTTTGTTATTTTAACAAAAGACAGACTAGAGATCCGTTGTTCAATGTTTTTATATAGAGAAAAGAAATTCTTCTGCAAAAATTTCAATTTAGCTTAATTAGATCAAGTATTTATATTCTATAACATGAGACATTCTGTACATACATAGATAAAAAGTGTCATAATTTTAACTCAGTTTTTACATTAGCAGAACAATGACAAATGGAATTTATCTTACAAAAAGAATTGCAGTTTTTTTTACTGTAATTATTCTGTAAATATTCATCGAGATTAGTTTCACACTTTTGGTGAACATGTTGATTCCAGGGATCGTTAACTTTGATCTAGATGAAACGATTATGGGGAAAACTAAAAAATCTTTTCAGTGATTTTCAGTAGCACTTGGCTTAAAAAATAGTTATAGGCCTGGAGTAGAGAAAGAAAATTTGCTTATTTTGCAGATTTGAAAACAGAAGCTTGAAGATATAAAATATCTTGTCCAAAATAATTCTTGGAACTGAGACTGTAAGATTCTGGATCTAAACTCCTACTATCTCCTACATACTCTTTTTTTATGTTAGTATACTTTTGCCATTCAAAGTGATTATTGTTAGAAAGAATAAGACCTAATATTTGATAGCACAACAGGGGGACTATAGTCAATAATAATGTATATATATTTTTTGAGACAGAGTCTCGCTCTTGTTGCCCAGGCTGTGGTGCAATGTTGTGATCTTGGCTCACTGAATCCTCTGCCTCCCAGGTTCAAATGATTCTCCTCCCTCAGCCTCTGAAATAGCTGGGATTACAGGCATGTGCTACCATTGCCAGGCTAATTTTGTATTTTTTTAAATAGAGACGGGGTTTCACCATGTTGGTCAGGCTAGTCTCGAACTCCTGACCTCAAGTGATCCACCTGCCTTAGCCTCCCAAAGTGTTGGGATTATAGGTGTGAGCCACCATGCCCAGCCCTATAGTCAATGATAATTTGCTTGTATATTTAAAAATAACTAAAACAGTATAGATTGTTTGTAACACACACGATAAATGCTTGAGGGGATGAATACCCTATTTTCCATGATGTGATTGTTCAAATTGCATGTCTGTACCAGTGTATCCCATAAACATGTACACCAACTGTGTACCCATAACAATTTAAAGAAAAACTGGTTGCTGTAAATTATTATTTATTCTTTTTTGTCAGTGGTAATTGGTGTCTTTTCCTCTCATGTTAGAACCCTGAGTTATTTTCACTTCTTCCCACTTTATCACCAGTCATCACTTTGGGCCTTTGTCTGTTTTTCCTGCCTTTGAAACTCTGGCAGATCTACCTTTTTTCCATTTCCATTCTCACTATTTCACTTGGTTCTTCATAATTTTATACCAGGATTACTTTAATGACTTCCTACCCACTCACCCTTTTCAAATTTGTTCTATACCATAAAATGCTGTCAAACTAATATTTTAGGAAATGCTACCATTTTTTCCACCTACTTCCCCTTGCTCTGACCCTATTACAGTTTTCTATTGGTCACTCATATCAGTGCATATTTAATATGCATTTACTTTTTATAGTATTGATACGGTACAGTACTCATGGTTTTGATAAGCACTAGAAGAATGTGAATATATATATGATATGATACTCACCTCAGATAATTTGTTGTAAGGAGTTGGGGTTTAAATAAACATGTGATTCCTACTTCAAGTAATTTATCATTCATTTGAGGAGACCACTTAGACACTGGGAAATAATAATAATATATGTTTTTTTCCCTACAGGTTCCTGTTGCGTGTAAATCATGTCCCTGTGGTTACATATTTATTAGCAGAAAACTTTTAAATGCAAAACACTCAGAGAAATCACCACCGTCTACAGGTAATTGTGAGTTTAACACATTTTTAGCTTTTTGATGTAGAAATGTAAAGTTAATTTTTGTGAATTTAGTATTTACATTTTTTGTTGAAGTTAAAAATAAGTCTTTTAAAGTGTCTGGCTTTTATTAGCTGTTGGAATTAGTTTATGACATTGGTTTCATGTGCATTCTGTTTAAATGTTAAGTCCCTTATAATACTGATAATGCTTGTAACAAATTTTTTATGTTTGAAGGTGGAGAACCACTGAAGGGTTTTAGCAAGGGAGTAACCTGATCTGACATTAAGAAAACCCTTTTTAAAAAAATAGCTTAAGTAATGATTGACATTGAGTAAATTGGATGTATTTGAAGTGCATGGTTTAATACATTTTGATATATACATATACCAACCAACCAGTCACCACAATCAATATTATGAATGTTCATCAATTTCAAATGTCCTAGTTCCCCCTTGTAATCCTTCCTTCCTGATACCCCTACCCCAGGTAACCACAGATCTGCTTTCTGTCACTGTTCATATACATGGAATCATACAGTATGTACTCTTTTTTGCCTGGCTTCTTTCAGTAAGTGTAATTATTTAGAATTCACCCATGTTGTATGTACCAATAAGAATTCATTCCTTATTATTGCTTAGTAGGATTCTTTGTATGGAAATTTGTTTATCCATTCTCTTACTGATGGACATTTGAGTTTTTTCTCTCATAATGCTGATAAAATTTGCAACAACTTTAAAGTTTTATTTTTTTTTTAAACTAGTGTCTGAGGAAAAATAGAACTTGGTTTTGGTATGAATAATGCTTTTTAGACACGTTGGCTATATTTTACAGTTACCTGACTGAAGATATCCACAAAATGACTTTGTTTGAACTTGTTACTTTTCCATTAACATAGACAGATTGGATTTATTCAGTAGACATATTTATTAATATTAAAAGATAAATTTTGTTACTTATTCTTGGTTAAAACCAGACCTTCATACAGAGGTGACCTTGAAATAAGAGTGGGTTGATTACAAGTACATACTGAGCACCTGCTGTATGCTAGACACTGTTCCAAGCCTTGAACACAAAGCATTGAATCTACTGTTTAGGCAGATTTATTGCTGTCATGGAGGTCATATTCTTGTGGGTGGGAGATAGACAGTGAACACATACACAGAGAAAATGTAACGTGATAAATGCCTTGTAGCTATCAAGTGACTGGAAGGCTACTTTTGATTGGATGGTTAGAGAAGGCCCCTCTGAGGCCAGGCGTGGTGGCTCACGCCTGTAATCCCAGCACTTCGGGAGGCCGAGGCGGGTGGATCACAAGGTCAAGAGAGCAAGACCATTCTGGCTAACATGGTGAAACCCCATCTCTACTAAAAATACAAAATGCAAATTTTTGTATTTTAAGTACAAAATTTTGTACTAAATTTTGTGGTGGCAGGTGCCTCTAGTCCCAGCTACTCAGGAGGCTGAGGCAAGAGAATTGCTTGAACCCAGGAGACCAAGGTTGCAGTGAGCCGAGATCATGGCCACTGTACTCCAACCTGTTAACAGAGTGAGACTCCATCTCAAAAAAAAAAAAAAAAAAAAGAGAAGGCCCCTCTGAGGAGGTGACATTTAAATGGGGTCTCAGTAGATAAAAGTGGCTAGCCATGATAAGATCAGGGAGAACATTCTTGACAGATGGAAATAGCAAGTGCAAAAGTTCTAAGGTTGGACAAAATTTTGTATAGTTCAGGAACAAAAAAGACCATTGTGGTTGCAGTGTAGACAGTTTGATTAGAAGAGTAGAAGATGAGTTTAGAGGGATAGGTAGAAGCTAGATTATACAGGGCTTTGTAAACAAGAGTAAGAAGTTTGGATTTTATTTGTAAACTGTGAGGAAAAACTGTCCCTGAGATGAGGTGGGATGAAGTGAAGGGAAGATGGCATGCTCTGATTTGAGTTTTAGAAAGATCATTCTGGTTGCTGTGTAGAGAACACTTTGTAGGGGTACAAATATGGAGGTGTATTATTGCAGTAGGTTAACTAAGGATACTGAGTTAGACAAAGAGTGGTTATAGTAGCAGATGATTCAAGACATATTTTTATTTATGTCTGAGAGGTTTATTTATCTTAGGTCTATATAGAAGTGGCAGGAAACTTGCTTAGTTCCATTTCTGTAACTGTTTCAGTTCTCTTCTCATCATGAGAATGAACATAATTCATTGGTTATTAAAGGCGGTTGCTGCGTTGGCTTTATAGGATTCATCCAGAGAGCTTGTTAAAAATGGATTTCTGGATCTCACTCTCTGAGAGTTTGGTTTAGATAAAGGAACCCTGAAATGATGATTCATTCAGTAGTTATTTTGGGGTGATATGTCAGCTCAGTGCTGAGTTTCTAAAAATGAGTAAGCCATGGTCCTTGTTCTTAGGGAGACAAAGTGCTTTTTTGTTGTTCAAGTATTTTTGAGCTCCTTTTATGTACCAGTGATTCAGATGAGAAATGAGTTAAGAAACTCAACAAATATAAAAGAAGGAACGGGGTCAGTCATGTTGGCTTATGTCTATAATTCCAGCACTTTGGGAGGCTGAGGCAGGAGGATCACTTTAACCTTCTACAGTTGAGGCTGCAGTGAGCTGTGATCGTACTGCTGTCCTCTGGCCTGGGTGGCGGAGTGAGACATTGTCTAAAACAAAATGAAAAAAAGGAAGAGATGATACAAGTGTTAATGAGTTGTTAACAAGTTGAACCAGTGGGAAGAATTTAGAAGATTCCCAGATGTCTGATTTGGATTGCTAGTTAAAAGAGAATATAAGAGGGAAAACAAGCTTCAAGAGAAAGATGAATTTAATTTTGGATATAGTTGTAAAACATCATCCATGTAGATTTTTTTTCAGTTGGACATTTAGTCTGCAGCCTCAGCTGTAGATAAAACTTTTGAGCCATCAGTATATAGGTGGTAGTTGTCATCATGGAAAATGGATGAGCTCACGCTGGAGAGTTTGTAAGTTAGAAAGAGGAAGGCATTCAAGAGCTAAACTCTCACAAATACAAATTTTACAGACAGGTCAGATCAACTGAGAATAAATGTCAGCTGGAGGAGAAAAACCAACAGAGCCCAATGTTATGTAAGTCATGGCAATGAGTGAGTTTTAAGAAGCAATTCATTATTCTTTTATATTTGGAGTTTCCTGAGGTTTCCTTGTTTAGTAAGAGTGATCTTTTGACTTTGAAGTGAAGATGAAACATTGAAGCCCAGAAATCCCAGCAGGAGGAGGAAGAACCAACAATAAAACCAAATCAAACCAGAAAGGAAGGAGAAACATCAAGGATAGGCTGTGCTGTGGAAACCACAGGAGGAAAAGATTTTAAGGAGAGAATTAAGAGTATTCAAAGCCTCGAAAACAATTTGTTAGCATACAGACATGGGGGTCAGAAGACCTGGCTTCAGCAAATTTTGTCCCTTTCTAAGCAAGCTAGTTAACGTCCATGAGCAACTGTTGTTTGTTTATAAGATAGATTTCTAGTACCAGTGTTAGAGGATTGAAGTGTGTATGAAAATGTCTAGGCCAGGCGTGGTGGCTCACGCCTGTAATCCCAGCTCTTTGGGAGGCCGAAGCAGGCAGGTCACGAGGCCAGAAGATGGAGATCATCCTGGTCAACATGGTAAAACCCCATCTCTATTAAAATACAAAAAATTACCTGGGCGTGGTGGTGCGTGCCTATTGTCCTAGCTGCTCGGTAGACTGAGGCAGGGGCATCTCTTGAGCCTGGTAGGCGGAGGTTGCAGTGAGCCAATATCTCAAGCTGAGATCTCGCCACTGCACTCCAGCATGGCAACAGAGCAAGACTCCATCTCAAAAAAAAAAAAAAAGAAAAGAAAAAAAATGTCTGACATTTGCAAAACATGGTAAATTTTACGTAACTCAGTAGTATTCATTTTTACAATTAAATTTCTTAGAAGAAAGATTTGCCTTGGATAATCCCATAGTATGTATGGAATTGAGAAGAGCTTAAGGTCGCTACAAGTTACCAAGTGCTTAATTTTGTCAATGATATCTAGAACATTTCAGCTTTAAGGAAAGTAAATTAGTAGAGAATTAACAGAAGAAATGAAAATCTTCAATATTTGAAAGATAACAACTTCACTAATTATCAGGGAAATGCAGTTGAAATTAAATGTGATTCTTTTTGCCAACAGTTCATGTAAGTGTAAAGAATTTCTAAATACTTTCAGGAGTATGGTAAAATGGGTAGTCTCATACTATTTATCGGTGGGAGCATAAGTTGGTACTGCCTTTTTGAAGAGCAATCTTACCAGTAGTTGTTAAAAGGTTTAAATGCACATAACCTAGAAGGCAGAGTTCTTTATCAGTAGGTAGGTATCCTAATTCTTATACACAATGAAGTATTTACTAGGATTTTCAAGGCAACACTTTATAATAGAAGGTTGTTAGTAAGGCAGGTGTCATCAGTAGGGGAATGGCTAAATTAAGTAGTTACATTATCTTTTAGTTAATAATATGTGCTAGTTTGAAAAAATGATACAGATTTTATGTACTAAAATGGAAAGATCTCTAAAACATTGTTAATTTAAGAAAAAACTGCAAAAGAATATTTGGAGTATTAGCTTGTTTTTAAAACCCCACAAAATGATTTATCCATGTAGTATAAATAAGTAAATACATAAATAGATAGGTAACTATATAACAAGTACAGAGTCAAGGAATACTTGTTTGCATAAGTAGACATCTTTTTTTTTGAGATGGAGTCTTGCTCTGTTGCCATGCTGGAGTGCCTGCCTCAGCCTTCCAAAGTGCTGGGATTACAGGCATGAGCCACCGCACCCAGCTGTAAACACCCTTTTAAAAAAGAACCATAATTAAAGCTCATTGATTTTAAAAATAAAGCTATAAAATATATTTTAAAATTTCACTAGGTTGAAAGGTCTTATTGGCTGGGCGTGGTGGCTCATGCCTATAATCCCAGCACTAAGGCAGGCGGATCACGAGGTCAGGAGTTTGAGACCAGCCTGGCCAATATGGTGAAACTCCGTCTCTACTAAAAATACAAAAATTAGCCGGGCATGGTGATGCCCGCCTGTAGTACCAGCTACTTGGGAGGCTGAGGCAGGAAAATCGCTTGAACCTGAGAGACAGAGGTTGCAGTGAGCTGAGATCCAGCCACTGCACTCCAGCCTGGGTGACAGAGCAAGACTCCATCTCAAAAAAAAAAGGAAAGCTCTTATTTAATTATTGTACACAGTTTGTGATGTGCAGGAAGAAAATACTCTGTTAGGCTGAATCAGTTTATCTAGATATGAATTGTTTAAAACTCATGTTTTTCATATATTCTAATCATTTTTATACCTTCATAGAAATAGAGAGGTGGTAGATTAGAACTACATAGAACTTAGTGTAGCTGAAAATATGTATATATAAGCAAAATCTATTACAGAAATTAATGAATTTTTTTAAAGTTTAAAATTCATTTTGATGAGAGAAAGAGATATGTGTTAGCAATACCACTATGTTAAGAAATGCTCAGCCGAGTGCAGTGGCTCACGCATGTAATCCCAGCACTTTGAGAAGCCAAGGCAGGTGCATCACCTGAGGTCAGGAGTTCGAGACCAGCCTGGCCAACATGGTGAAAACTTGTCTCTACTAAAAATACAAAAATTAGCCAAGCATTGTGATGTGTGCCTGTAATCTCAGCTACTCGGGAGGCTGAGGCAGGAGAATCTTGAACCTGGGAGGTGGAGGTTGCAAGTGAGTCGAGATCACGGTATCGCACTGCAGCCTGGGCAGCAAGAGTGAAACTCCTTCTCAGAAAAAGAAAAAGAAATGCTCCGGCTGAGTACAAGGTCTCACACCTGTAATCTCAGTGCTTTGGGAGGCTGAGGGGAGCAGATTGCTTTGAGTTCAGGAGTTCGAGACCAGCCTGGCCAACATGGTGAAACCCCATCTCTACAAAAGAAAAATACAAAAAATTAGCCAGGGGTGGTGGTGTTAATCATGGAGCGTGTCCAGGTTCTTGGTGTCTTGAACAAAGAATTGGACAAAGCACACAAACCAAGGAAAGAATGAAAGGATTTATTGAAAATGAAAGTACACTCCACAGTGTGGGAACAGGCTTGGAGCATAGGGGCTCAAAGGCCCTGTTAGAGTTTTTGTGAGTTTAAATACCCTCTATTTGGGGCACGCTCTATGTAAAAAGAGAGGATGAAGTAAGGTTACAAAATTACTTACTTGGCCTATTCCCTATGGAGAGGATATTTCCTGTGACAGCTGAAGTGTGAGATCGACTTTATGTTCCCTGCCTCCAGATCCTATTTTTCTGCCTCCGTGGTGCGTGCCTGTTGTCCCATCTACTTGGGATGCTGAGGTGGGAAGATTGCTTGAGCCTGGGAAGCGGAAGTTGCAGTGAGCAGTGATCTCGCCAGTCACCAGGCGTGGTGACTCATGCCTGTAATCCCAGCACTTTGACAGACTGAGGCAGGTGGATCATTTGAGGTCAGGAGTTCAGGGCTAGCCTGGCCAACATGGTGATACCCCATGTCTACTAAAAATTAAAAAAAATAATTAAAAAAAATTTTAATTATAAAAACTATAAAAGAAAAAGTGAATTTCTAAATGAGATACTAGTTCATAAAATTTAGAATTTAAAATTTAATAACATTTAAAATGTAGAGTTCCTGTAAAGGTAAGAAAAATAGTTGAGATAATAGGAAATTATAATTGCTTATTAGTGTTTTAACTTACAATTTTCAGTGAGTATAAGGTTTAGGATAAGTATAGTCAAATAACAACCTCCCCATTTTTTATTGGGAGAAGGAAAAAAGAAAAAAGGGAAAAAAATTAAACCTCAAGTTAGTTTTCAAATTATTCTTTTTTTTTTTTTTTTTTTGAGATGAAGTCTCACTCTGTCTCCCAGGCTGGAGTGCAGTGGCGTGATCTTGGCTCACTGCAACCCCTGCCTCCCAGGTTCAAGCAGTTCTCCTGCCTCAGCCTCCTGAGTAGCTGGGATTACAGGCACGCACCACCATGCCCAGCTAATTTTTTGTATTTTTAGTAGACACGGGGTTTCACCATGTTGGTCAGGCTGATCGCAAACTCCCAACCTCGTGATCCACCCCTCCTCGGTTTCCCAAAGTGCTGGGATTACAGGTGTGAGGCACTGTGTGTGGCCCAAATTATTCTTTAATATAAGTTAATAGGCAAAGGCTGATAAGCAAAGAAGTTCATAAATGACAAGTTCGATTTTAGTTAAGGAAAACAAAAAGGAGAAATGATTATTACCTGTACCTTTTATAAATCTAAAGTGATTGAGTATTAATTCAGTAGTATAAGTGGTCCTCAACTCTGAATTGACTGTGGGAGGTTTGGTTTTGTTATTCAGAAAGCTTCTTCTTTACTTGCCAGCCAGATGCGGTGACTCACGCCTGTAATCCTAGCACTTTGAGAGGCTGAGGCAGGTGGATCACTTGAGGTCAGGAGTTCAGGACCAACCCGGCCAACATGGTGAAAACTTATCTCTACTAAAAATACAAAAATTAAATTAAAAAAGAAAAAAAAAAGCAAGCATCATGTATCATTCTTTACATGCTAATTGCGTAAAAGTGCTGTACGTTCCTTTATGGAACATGGCTTTTATGTAGTTGATTTTTGTGGGTTATTTTTGCCTTTTGATAAAAAAAAATGCATTGCTTTACCTCAGAACTTGTACTTTGAAGTTCTTAACCATATAGTTTATGATATCTATATTTGTCTTTAGAACACTTTGCATAGAGTTCTTTGACGTCTAATCAAGACTGATTGTTTTTATGTCTGCTATATAGCTGTGGTATTAGGGTTTCTTTACATTGTACTCCCAGGATAATCCCACTCTTTCTTTATTTTTATTATTTGAAACAGAGTCTTGCTGTATCACCCAGGCTGGAGTGCAGTGGCCCAATCTTGGCTCACTGCAGCCTCCGCTTCCTGGGTTCAAGTGATTCTCCTGCCTCAGCCTACCTAGTAGTTGGGATTAAAGGCATGTACCACCGTGCCCAGCTAATTTTTTTTTTTTTAATAGAGATGGGGTTTCACCAAGTTGGCCAGGCTAGTCTTGAACTTCTGACCTCAGGTGGCTCCACCCACCCCAGCATCCCAAAGTGCTGGAATTACATGGGTGAGCCATTGTGTCTGATGCCACTCTTAATTACATACTGTGTTTGTGTTCTTTTTAAACCATGTGTTTTTACTTTTGGAACACATTTCCCAGAAATAATTTTATTCCTGGAAAAACTTCTTCAGAAAAGACATAGTGGTACATTTCCTATCTTCTATTGTGGAGAGTGCCTTTGGTTTCATTCACACTTTAATTTTGGTCTCATTCTTCATTGGCATTCAGTGGGTCCTTTCCATCTGAAAGTTGAAGTCTTAACTCAGGGCAGTTTTAATCCATTATTGCTTTTCCCCCATTTTCTTTTTTCTTTTTTTCCTCCTGGCATGCCTGTTGGATCATGTTAGGATTGCATTGTGCAGAACTGACACTGTATTGGAAGAAGGATAAAGATAGGCAGTACAAGGATAGTGGTTCAATGTTGTCATCAAAGACTTATTCTCTTCTCTTTCTTCCATCTTAAGAAGATGTGGCTTTTATCCTCATTGTTCTGAGGTAGTTCTTATTGCATCTCTAGGCATCCTATAAACATTTCAACAGGGAAGAAGTGGGAAGAGCAGAGAGAATAAGGGGCATGCCAGCTATGCTTCTTCCCTTGAAAAAGTCTTTGGGAGGCCGAGGTGGGTAGATCACGAGGTCAGGAGTTCGAGACCAGCCTGACCAACATGGTGAAACCCCATCTTTACTAAGAATACAAAAAAAATTAGCCAGGTGTGGTGTCACACACATGTAATCCCAGCTACTGAGGAGGCTTGAGGCAGGAGAATTGCTTGAACCCGGGAGGCAGAGGTTGTAGTGAGCTGAGATCATGCCACTGTACTCCAGCCTGAGCAACAGAGTGAGACTGAAGGAAGGAAGGAAGGAGGGAAGGAGGGAAGGAAGAAAGGAGGGAAAGGGGAAGGGGAGGGGGGAGGGAAGGAAGAAAGGGAGGAAGGAGAAAAGAAAGAGAAAGGAAAGGAAGGGAAGGAAGAGAAGGGAGAAGGAGGGAGGGAGGAAAGAAGAGAGAAAGACAGAAAGAAAAGGAAGGAAGAAAGAAAAAAGGAAAGAAAGAGAAAGAGAAAGAATTTTTCTGGAAACCTTACCCAGTTTCACTTACCTGTCATTGGCCAGAGCTAGATGCTACCTCACCTGCAGGGAGAGTCTTGAGAATGTATACCTATTTAGGCATATTGCCCTCTTTATCAGAACAAGATTCTGTTCTTAATGAAGATGGGGAGACAGAATAATGGGTAGATAATTAACAATTCTGTCATAGGAATATCTATTAGGTTTCTTGGATCTTTCTTTCATTTTTCTTCACTTTCTGTCACATACTCTTTTTGTCTTTCTGTTTTGTTCCAGGAAATTTTGTTGATTTCCCTTTCTACATCTATAATTTTATCATCAGGCACGTCCACTATTTAGCTGATCTTTAACACCTAAACTTTATTTAGCAGGTTATCTTGTTTTCTAATTTCTTCTTTTTCATAGAATTTTAAAAATACTTTTCTTGTGGTAGAATATAACAATTTACTGTTTTAACCGTTTATAGATGTATAGTTCAGTGGCATTAAGTATATAGTGGCATTAAGTCTTAACCATCACTACCATCCAGTTCCCAAACTGAAACTTATCTTCCCAGACTGAAACTCTGTACCCATTAAACAATGACTGCCATTTCCTTCTCCCCCATGCCCCAGCAACCACCATACTATTTTCTCTCTGTGTGAATTTCAGTACTCTAGGTACCTCATATAAATGGAATTATATAATATTTGTCCTTTTGGGTCTGGCTCATTTTACTTAACACAGTGTCCTCAAGGTATCATCCATGTTGTAACATGCATGAGAATTTCCTTTTTAAGGTTGAATAATATTCCATTGTATGTATATGCTGTAGTTTGTTTATTCATGCATCCATCATGCATCCATCAGTGGACCCTTGGGTTGCTTTAACCTTTTTGCTATTGTGAATAATGCTGCGTGGTATACAAATATCTGTCCAGATCGCTGCTTTCATTTCTGTTAGTATATGCCTAGAAGAATTGCTGGATCATAGTTAATTCTATTTTAATTTTTTTGAGGACTCACTTTATTGTTTTCCATAGCAGCGCCACCATTTTACATTTCTACCAGGAATGTACAAATGTTCCAATTTCCCTACATCCTCATCAATACTTATTTTCTGGTTTTGTTTTGTTTTGCTTTGCTTTTCATAATAATCTAATGAGTATGAAGTGGTATCTTGCTGTGGTTTTGATTTGCATTTTCTTATTGATGTGATATTGAACATCTTTGCATGTGCTTGTATATCTTTGGAGAATTAGCTATTCAAGTCCTTTGCCCATTTTTAGATTGAGGATTTTATTGTTGTTGTTGACTTGGGAGTTCTTTATCTACTCTGGATATTAATCTCTTATCTGTTAATTTGCATATCTTTTCTCATTCCTTGTATTGCCTTTTCATTCTATTGATAGAGTCTTCTGATGCGCAGAAATTTTTTAATTTTGATGAAGTCCGTTTTGTCTTTTTTTTCTTTTATTGACAGCTTTCAATTTTGGTGTCACATCCAAGAAATTATTGCCAAAATCAATGTTGTGAAGCTTTTCCATGATTTTTAAAAGTTTTATGATTTTAGTGATTGTATTTAGCTATTTGATCCATTTTGAGTTACTTTTTGTGTATGGAGGAAGATAAGGGTCCAGCTTCATTTTTTGGGTAATTCGAATTATGCTACATTGTGTAGATACTCAGTTTTCCTATTACAACTTGTGGAAGATTACTTTACTTTGAATTGTCTCAGAGTCATTGAAAAAACTGTGTGTGTATATGTTTATTTCTGAGCTTTAGTTTTATTCCTTTGGTCTGTATATTTGTCTTTATGTCAGTACCATACTCTTGATTATTATAGCTTTGTAGTAAGTTTTGAAATCAGGAAGTGTGGAACCTCTAATTTTGAATTTTTTCAAGATTGTTTTGGCTGTTTGGAAATCCTTGGGATTCATGTGAATTTTAGGATGGATTTTTCTATTTCTGCAAAAATAATCTTATCTTTAATGATAATCTCCTTTCAGATCTCTCAAGGTATGCATTAGAATGTTTTTGTTTGTTTTGTTCAATTACCTTTGTTCTTCCTGTTTTATTTTGACTCTTCTCTCTGCCTGCCTTTTATTTTCTTCTTCTAGCTAGTAATGCTTAATTGGCTGTTGGTGTCATATCTACAAATGAAGAACTTGGTTTATCTGTGTTTAATGGATAAGTTTAATGAATATCCTACACTGTTTTAAAAGTCTATTTTGATAACAGTTCTCTTCAGTGTATAATTGGGAGGAATTTACTGGCAGGAGGTGAGCAGGCAGGACACTGGTGAATTTCCGTATTATCATAATAAAACAGGCTTCATTTTGGGGTGGAATGTGAAATCTCTTACAGTGTTTAATTCCTGTGAGGAGCTGCCCTTTTCCTATATTATGGAGGTTTGAAGTTCTCTTGCACATTGCTGTATTCCTGAGAGCCTTTCTCTACTTTTTGTCCTGCCCTGGGATTATCCTTGAGAATCCTCCTTTGGGAGGACCAGCCCTCCCTTCTGTAATAGCCATCACTTATTCCTATTATTGTAGTTTATTTTATTCTTTTTTATCAGAACCATCAGCTTGCCAGTTTGCTGAAATTCTGTAATTTTGGGGTCATTAATAGTACCCTTTTCTTGTTTCCAGCACCACAGATATATTTTCCTTTTCCCCCCTTCCTTTTTCCCATATTTCTTCTCATTTCAATGGGATTTTGAGTAGGTGGTGAGGTAAATGTGTGTACTATCCAATTTTATTTATTCAACAGCCTGTGTTAGTAATGTTCTAGGTTCTACAAAGAAGGTAGGGAAAGGATTTCCAACTTTCGTCAAGCTTATATTTTGATAGAGAAGACGTATTGAGCATATAAGTAAATCAATAACAGATTATAACTGTAGTAGATTACAGGAAGTAACTTGGGCTGGGAGACTCAGCGCAAGTGACCTATAAATGGATATCTGAAGGAAAAAATAAAAAAACCTTGTCTCATGAAGAGCTTTGGGAAGAGAGCTCTAGGCAGAAGAATTAGCAGATACACAGACTCAGCGGAAGAAGGAGCTTGTTTTATTAAAAGAAAGGCACGTCTGGAGTGTAGTGAACGAAGTAGTGAGCAGTATGAAACTGGAAAGAGGCAAATGCCAGATCTGTTGGGGACTTGTGGTCTTTGGTAAGGAGCTTTGACTTTAAATATGGAGAAAGCTTATTAAAGACTTGAGAAGGAAGCTAGGCAGTTTGAATTTTTTTTTTTTTTTAACATAATATTGGCTGGTATGTAGAGAGTAGGTTTGACTGGGATATTGCCCGTGGAGGTGGAGAGAAGTGAAGACATTATGGATATATTTTACAAGGAGTGCCTGTGGACCTTTGTAATGGTACCAGAAGCAAGATGAGTCACAAATGACTACCAATTCTTTGACTTGTACACCCAGGTGATGCTGTTTACTAATATGATGAAAGTAGGAGGAGTATCAGATTTGGGAGAGGGAAAATCAAGGGTTATTTTTTGATACAATTTGAAATGCCTTTGAGACATTCAACTGAAGTTGTCAGGTAGGCAGTCTAGAGTTTAGGGAAGAAATCAGAGCAGAAGGCGAAAACTCTGGAGCCATCATAACAATAGTATTTAACTCTGTGGGTTTGTGAGATGATCTAGGCAAAGTGTAAGTAAGAGAAGAGGGCTCTGGACCGAATCCTGGGGCTTTGATACTAGGTTGGGAAAGCACCTGGGGAAGGGCGCACAACAAAGACCATGAGGAGTGGCTGGTGACATAGGGAAACTGTGGGAGCCTGAGAATCAAGCGAAATAATTTCAAGGAAAGTGGTAATCATCTTTGTTGAATTTTTGAGAGATGGTTTAAGATGATAAGTGAGGTTTCTATTAAGGTTTGATAACACGTCTTTGTTGTTTTTGACAGTTTCATTGGGATAGGAACTATACTGGAATAGATTTGATGAGTGAGTGGAAGATGAGAAACTGAAGGCACAAAGTCCAGGCACCTCTTTTGAGAAGTTTGACTGTGAAGAAGTTTGCAGACATGAGTAGGTAGCCGGGGGAACAAACCTAAATTCAGTGTTAGACTGTAATAGGCATACTGTATAAAGCTTTACCTATCACTACTTCTCTTGACCTTTATTTATTTATTTTTTTAGAAATTCTAAGCATATGCCAGAGTAGACAATGACCAACCCTGCCTCATCCACAATCCTGTCTGCCTCTTCCCTTGCATCATTTTGAAGCAAATCCCATATAATTTCTGTTATAAATATTTCATTATGTTTCTAAAAGATGAGCATTAAAAAATATAAGCACAATGTCATTATAACATAAAAAATTAACAATGATTCCTTAATACCAAATATCCAACTTGTGTTCACATTTTCAGTTTTCTCGTAAATTATCTTAAAGTTTTAAAAACAGATTTTAAATAAAGTCCACCAATTGCACATAGGTGCTATCTCATTTATTTGTTTATCTCTACTATTTTTTTGAGACAGAGTCGTGCTCTGTCACCCAGGCCAGAGTGCAGTGGTGCCATCTCAGCTCACTGCAGCCCCCTCCTCCCGGGTTCAATCAATTCTCATGCCTTGGCCTCCTGAGTAGTTGGGACTATACGCACATACCACCACCCCTGACTAATTTGTGTATTTTTAGTAGAGATGGGTTTTATCTTATTGGCTGGGCTAGTCTCGAACTCCTGACCTCAGGTGATCCACCTGCCTCAGCCTCCCAAGATGCTGGATTACAGGTGTGAGCCACCGTGCTGGGTTAATTATTTATGGCAGGGTGTCACTCTGAGACAGGGTTTTGCTATGTTGCCCAGGCTGGTCTCAAACTCCTGGCCTCAAGCAGTCCCCTGCCTCAGCCTCCCAAAAACCTAAAGTCCTTTTGAATTATAGGCATGAGCTACTGAGCCTGGCTAGATAATATCTTTTTTTAACCCTCTTATCATCTATTATTTTCTCTTTTTTTCCGTGCAAGCTAGATGTTGAAGGAATGGCATCACCTGTCCATTTGTGTGTGTCGTTTGTATCCCATGGTGTCGGTTAACATATTCCTTGAGGGCCGGGCACGGTGGCTCACGCCTGTAATCCCAGCACTTTGGGAGGCCAAGGTGGGTGGATCACGAGTTCAAGAGATCGAGACCATCCTGGTCAACATGGTGAAACCCCGTCTCTACTAAAAACACAGAAAATTAGCTGGGCATGGTGGCGCGTGCCTGTAATCCCAGCTACTCAGGAGGCTGAGGCAGGAGAATTGCCTGAACCCAGGAGGCGGAGGTTGTGGTGAGCCGAGATTGCACCATTGCACTCCAGCCTGGGTAACAAGAGCGAAACTCCGTCTCAAAAAAAAAAAAACATATTCCGTGAATAACTTCTCTTTTTCCTATTAGTTATAAGTTAGATCTAAGGGCTGGGGAGATTGGAATTTTTTTTTCACCAGACTGTTTAGTAGGTAGTGATGTGTACCTCTATCTGGAGGTGCTTAAAGTCTGCTTCTCTTTCTTTTTTTTTGAGACGGAATCTCGTTCTGTCATCCAGGCTGTAGTTTAGTGGTGCTATCTCAGCTCACTGCAACCTCCGCCTCTCAGGTTCTAGTGATTCTCCTGCCCCAGCCTGCCAAGTAGCTGGGATTAGACATGTGCCACCACACCCAGCTGATTTTGTATTGTTGGTAGAGACAGGGTCTTGCTTTTGACCAGGCTGGCGTCGAACTCCTGACCTCAGGTGATCTGCCCGCCTCGGCCTCCCGAAGTGCTGGGATTACAGACGTGAGCCACTGCGCTTGGCCTGCTTCTCTCTCTTTTAGTGAGGTTAGTACCTGCTGATGTTTAGTGCTTAGAACCTTCAGTTTATTGCAGGTAAAAAGAGGTGATACTCTGATTCTGTCATTCCTTCTTCATTTATTAACGTTAGTATGAGAAACTTCTCTTCTTCTGTGTTTTGGTTACCCAGTGAGTAGCACAGTTTAAATAGAAAAAGCAGAAGAAATGCTTAGTTCTTGCCCTTTATTTAAGTTTTCAAAGTAATGAGTTGGTTCTTTAGTCTCTTCGTATGGTGGCCAATTAGGTTTTTTTTTTTTTTTTTGAGACAGAGTCTCGCTCTGTCACCTGGGCTAGAGTGTAATGGCTTGATCTTGGCTCACTGCAACCTCTCCCTCCCAGGTTCAAGCAATTCTTCTGCCTCAGCCTCCTGAGTAGCTGGGATTACAGGCATGTGCCACTACACCTGGCTAATTTTTTTTGGTATTTTTAGTAGAGACGGGGTTTCACCATGTTGGTCAGGCTGGTCTCAAACTCCTGACCTCTTGATCCACATGCCTCGGCCTCCCAAAGTGCTGGGATTACAGGCGTGAGCCACTGCGCCCGGCTGTAGTTTTTGTTTTTAATGTTAATGTACTCCTGTACTTGATATATTTCAGTCTATTGTAGTTATTATTTTTATTGATGCTCAAATTGTTCTGTAATAGTGGGAGCCTCTTCAGGTTAGCCTGAGTCTTAACAAGACCCTGATTGTCTTTGATAACTTTCTTGCAATCTGGGATAATTAAATGTTCTTGTATTATCTGGTATATGTCTAATTTGAAACTTCAAATTAATTATCCAAGATATGGTATTTGGAGATAATATTACTATTTTACTTTTACTTTTATTTACAGCAACCTATTACATACACTTATTTTATAGTTTTTCAAATTGTTCCCTTTATTTCTTGGGATATGAAATTTTCTGTTTCTTTTGCCCTTTTATCACTGTGATTTTAGGCATTTGGGGAATTCTCTTTCTTGCTTTTGAATGCAGGTATGTGTTAAAGCAAGGTATATTTTTTGTTGTTTTGTTTTTTCTTTAAGGTTATTGTTTGTCATATCCAACAGTCTGATTTGTTTAGAGTGGGAGGAGTGGCTTCTTGCATTAATTAAATCATGATAT
The DNA here is from genome assembly GCF_048565385.1 of Saimiri boliviensis. Lineage (NCBI taxonomy): Eukaryota > Metazoa > Chordata > Mammalia > Primates > Cebidae > Saimiri > Saimiri boliviensis. The sequence continues at coordinate 125,456,690 of NC_133449.1, forward strand.
TTAATAAAGGTTCTCTATTGCTATTCCATTTATGGAAAAACATGCTTTTATATCAGAAATTACCTTATCGGTGGCTAAAGTGAAAACTACTCACTTGCCTAGTGGTTTCATATTTGTTATGGATGCTTTCTGTTTGATTTTTATTGTAACCTTAATATGTTAGCTCTAAGATCAGTTTTGCTTCTGCATATTTCACATATTTTAATCTTTAATTCAGGTAGAGGTCAAAAAGGTATGGAATATTTTTTTCCTTTCTTAATATTTTACTACTTTTAGCTTGGAACCAGGAAGAAAAAGGCAGAAAACTTGCTATGGAATTGTGTAAACTTGTAGAGGCTGAAATGTAAGCTGCTAAATGAAGAAACTTGTTTTCTCTTCCAAGATTCCTCCTACTTCATGTGTTATTGTGATCTGAATTCAGTTGAATTTCTTTTTTTCTGATGTGGGTATGTGGGACACATATATGTTATGGTTGTAGTTCTATGAAATATGCCAGGAAGCATACTCTAGTGCAATTTAGAAAGGAAAAGGAAGACAATGAGAACTGAGGCAAACAGTTCTTGCTAAGCCCTAAAATATATCACTTTTATTCATCCATACAGAAAACAAGCATGAGGCCAAGAGGAGGCGAACAGAGAGAGTTAGGAGAGAGAAGATAAATTCTACAGTAAATAAAGATTTAGAAAACAGAAAGAGGTCTCGAAGTAACAGCCATTCAGATCATATCAGACGAGGAAGAGGAAGACCTAAAAGTGCATCTGCCAAAAAACATGAGGAAGAAAGAGGTATGCATAAACCAAGCAGTTTTTTTTTTCCAAGTATTAAATTGATCTGGGATCTTAATTAGGTAGTAGTGAAGAAAGTGGAGGCACTGAGCTCCTGGACTTAAAATCACAACTCATATTTTAGTTTGAAAGCATTTCCTCTATGGTAGATGCTTATTATTTTTTTAAATCACAGGAATTTAATTCTTATTGGAAACCTAAAGGCTTAGTTAGGTAAAATTTACCTTGCTATAAGCTGATGATAATGGAGTTCAAAGATAATTTGTATATGACACCCTGGAGAAGCCTGTCAATATGATTGTACCTTTTTTTTTTTTTTTTTTTGGAGACAGGGTCTCACTCTGTTGCCCAGGCTGGAATGCAGTGGCAAAGTCAAGGCTCACTGCAGTCTCCACCTCCTGGGATCAGGTGATTCTTTCACCTCAGCCTCCTGAGTAGCTGGGACTACAGGTGCACACCATCATGCCTAGCTAATTTTTTGGGTTTTGCCCCCAAAAAATTAATACGGAGGTTTTGCCATGTTGCCCAGGCTAGTCTTGAACTTCTGGGTTCAAGCGATCTGCCCTCCTTGGCCTCCCAAAGTGCTGGGACCTCTATTTTTTTCTTTTTCTTTTTTTTTTTTTAGACAAGTTTGAGTTCTTTTAAGACTTATTTCAAACTGTTAAACTGCGAATTTTAAAATTTTACTATTGAAAGCGTTCTTGTGGCGTTTTTAATTGCTTATTGAGAGATCTGTGTGCTTCCTACTCTGAGGCAGCTTTTGCGTAGTTAGATACATTCTTCTTGGTCCAGAGTATATTTCTATTTCTCCTGACAGGTCTTCTCCTTTCTTCTGATAAATATCTACTAATAACTTGTTTTCAGATATTAACTAAAACTTCAGCTTCTCTTTTTTTTTTGATTTACGCATCTTTTTAAAAACTTAAGGAGAATTTCAACATATGCAAAAGTAGAAAATAGTATAATGAACCTTTATATGTCCACAAATATCTTTTTAATATTGAAACTTTCAAGCCAGTAGTTAACTAAAAAAAGAGATAGTTGCTCTTTATTGTTCTTTAAAAACCGCTGTCAAAATGATTTCATCTTTGTTGAAATGCATTTATAATTTCTTAGACTATTTGTGAGTTATGCTTTGCTTTTTTAGATATTCTATCTTAGGTACTCAAGTGCTTTTTGTGTAAATGTAAATTTTACTTATTTTAGATAATGAGAACATTCTACCAGTTTACTATTTCTCTCTGCTTTATGTGCTTTTATTTGAATAAAATTATTATTGCTAGAAAACAGCTTCACCAGTATAGCCATTCCTAGCTTTTATCAAAGTTAAAGGTATCTTAGTATCGTATGGCTAAAGTAGTAAGGTTTCTATCATACTTGACTGTATTCTAGGTAGGCTATACGAAGATAATCCCCTTATTCCTTCGGTAATTTTACTGCTTTTCTCTTTCTTTCTATTATGCTCTTCCAGAGGGTTTGAGTTATTTGTTCAATTTGAATGTTTCTTTAACAATAGGGTGATAAGAAACCTATGCCAAGCACTATTTTAGAAGGGAAACTAGGTAAAGAAAAGTCAACAGAGAAAAAGGAAAAGAGAGAAATACTGCTTGGCTCAGAAAACAACATTCTTTTCAGTTGAAGTAGAGGAAATACAGCTGAAAGAAGAGAAGAATGCTTCTGGTGGTGGGTGAGAGAAGATGAGAAAACAGATAATGACAGTCTTTAGCTGGGGAAATGAAGTCTATATACTTGTGGTACAATTGTATATATATGGAGGATTTCAGTTTTTATTTCATGATTACTTGAAAAAAGCATTTATTTGGCTGTAAATATTTTTTAGGCATTTCCTATTTATTACGTAAAAATTTTAAGGAAGCTGTTTCTAGAGTAAGATATGCTTTTAATTTATTTGTTTTTGATACAGATTGCAGGAAATTGCTTAAAGCAGTTTTTGTAGGACAAACTGGAATCTTTTTTTTTTTAGACTGAATCTTGCCCGGTCTCCCGGGCTGCAGTTCAGTGGCTCGATCTCAGCTCACTGTAACCTCTGCCTTTCGGGTTCAAGTGATTCTTCTGCCTCAGTCTTCCAAGTAGCTGGGATTACAGGCACGTGTCACCATACCCAGTGAATTTTTTGTATCTTTAGTAGAGACGAGGTTTCACCATTTTGGCCAGGCTGGTGTTGAACTCCTGACCTTGTGATCCACCCACCTCGGCCTCCCAAAATGCTGGGGTTACGGGCATGAGCCACTGTGCCCAGCCACAAACTGGAATCTTAAGTAGACTGCGAAGTCATTACACTTTTTCTGTAAAGAGCCAGATAGTAAATGTTTTAGGCTTTTGGGCCATACTCTCCGTCACAACTACTCAGCTCTGCCATTGTAGCTGGAAAGCAGCCATAAAACATACATAAATGAATGGGCATGGCTGTGTTTCAGTAATATGTGATAAAACAGGTGGTGGGCCACATTTGGTACCTGTGCTATAGTTTGCCATTCTCTTTCTTTCTTTTTCTTTCCTTGCTTGATTTTTTTTTTTTTTTCTTCTGAGATTGGGTCTTACTCTATCACCCAGGCTGGAGTGTAGTGCTGTGATCATGGCTTACTGCAGCCTCAAACTCTTGGGCTCAAGTGATCGTCCTGCCTCAGCCTTCCGAGTAGCTGAGAATAGAAGTGCACGCCACCATGCCAGGCTTTTTTACTTTTAGAGTAAGTGAGGTCTCATTATGTTGCCCAGGCTGGTCTCAAACTCCTGGGCTCAAGGGATCCTTTTAGCTTGGCCTTCCAAAGTGCTAGAATTGCAGGCATGCATGAGCCACTGCACTTGGCCTAATTTGCCAATCTTTGATGTAAACCATTACATTCTAAGTATAAAATGGACAAGAACTATTAGATTGGTGCAAAAGTAATTGCAGTTTTACTTTTGTACCAATCTAATGTGAACTTTTGAAATCTCTGTGTTTTAGAATAGATTTCTTGGATATGCTTCTTAGTGCTAAATAGCTATTTAGCACTAAATTGATTCCTTGATTTTAGGGCATTTTATTGATTCCTTGCTCTTAGGGCATTTGAAAAATTTGGAGCAAGCTTTAACATATGAATTAAGGAAATCTGACACTGTGTCTGAAAAAACAAACTAAAAATGGACTTTTCTATCTAGTTAGATGAGAGGTCCAAAGTGGGGAAAAATTGACTTTTCTATTTTGAAACAGTATAAGAAGGAAGAATGGAAAAGGAAAGCTTGTTAGACATTGTCATAATAATATATCTTTATTAAATCATAAAGACAAATTACTAAACAATTTTGGGTTGCTCTAAGTCTTCATTTTATATATAAGGGTATAAATTTGGGGATATTATAATATAGAATATATATATTTTTGACTGATTAAAATATGTTAGACAATTCTGAACATCATATTAATGAACTTAAGAATGAATGTAGACTTTAAGCTGAAGATGGTGGATTGAAAAAACACATCTAGCTCTAAACTCCTTTGGGGAAATCTAAGAAAGAAACTCATTTTTATTCCACAGTTACCTAAAAGTCAGGAATTTGTACATCAGTCATGTCTGGAAGTAGAAATGAAATTGAGGCTAAAAATGAGAAGATTGTTTGCAAGTATTTTTATGGATAGCTCATTAAGACTGTTTACCCTGTTATACCCCAAATTTATCCTTTGAAAAAGATAAATAGCATAGTCTTTGGTCTCGGGAACACCAGGTGTCTGTTGATGGCCTGGATACCATGTTAAGATCAGGAAGCCTAGGTGAAAATTGGGCATAGTTAATACCGGGTTCTTGAGTTAGGCTTATTAGTGGTCCAGGTTAAAAAAAAAAAAAAAATTGACCATATCTTCTCCAGAGAATCTGAAGGACTCAAGAGAAAATGCCCCAAATAAAGATATTTTCATTATCACAGAGAAACGGCCTAATTGGATCATCCTAATCTGATGATCAGAGTCAAGCTCCACATACGTGTAATCAGCTTTTTTGGTCACTCTGCTAAATACGAGCATATTGCCAAAAATTACCCAGATATCTAGAAGAAAGCATCTATTATGGTATGAAAGGCTAAGACCAAATCAACAGGAGAGAAAAAATAACTTGGAAAAAACAAGTTTTTGAAGGGAAAAGAAAAAATATAAACTATTATTAATATCTTTAGCAAAATAAGTAATTGCAATTGTAAAACAAGAATAAGATAATATGTAAAAGGAAATTGCAGAGGTCAAGCCACTTAGAAACTGAACTTTAAAATATTCCCCCCAAACCCAAAACATACATGATACACAGAAATGAACAACTTTAATAAAAGGCTTAAAGATAAAATTGAAGAAAGGTTCCAGAAAGTATAGCAATTGAAAAGATACGGAAAAAACAGAATGGAAATGGTAAGAAATTTAGAGGACCAGTGTGAGGTCGGACATCTGCAAATAATTAAAGTTTCAGATAAAGAACATAAAAGATTAAGGAGAAGGAAGTCATCAGTGACTTTAACAGTGACAATTATTTATTCAAGAAGATTTTCCCAACGTCAGGGACATTGAGTTTCTTTGTTAAAAGGGCCTACAAATTTCCAGTCTAATGGATGGTTAAAAAGAGAAATTAATTATACCAGAGCTTGTCATCATATCTCTTGGGTTAAAGAAAATTCCTCAGGTTTTCAGAAAAAAGAAAAGCAAAATGATATTGGAACTAATACAATGGAATATTGCCCAGCAAAGAACAGACTACTGATATATGAATAGCATCAATTAATTTCAAAAACATATTGAGCAAAATAAGCTAGACACAAAAGAGTACATACTATATGATGCCATTTATATGAAGTTTAGGAACAGACAGAATGATTCTATGGTCAGAAATCAGAACAGTGGTTGCTTGTAGGTATTGGGAGGGATTGGCTGGAAAGAAGCATGAGGAATTTCTGGAGGACATTTGCTGTATCTCGATTGTGACATGGATTACATGTTTGTATATGTCTGTCAGAACTCATCCAGTTGAACACATAAAGGATCTACATATTTCACTGTATGTAAATTTATCATTGATTTAAAAAATAACTATAAAAGAGGTACTGGGTTTTCTCAACAGTGGCACCAGTAGTGAGAAGACAATTTACTGCCTTCACAGTTCTAAGTGGAAACCTACAAGTCTATACTCAGTCAAACCATGAATTAATGTGAAGGTAAACTAAAGATATTTTAACATTCAGGGTCTCATAAAATTTGCTACCAGTACTCCCTTTCTCAGGAAGCCCCTGCAAGTTACCTGCTACCAAAATAAAGAAGTAAACCAAGAAAGGATCTTTGGATTCAAGACAAAGGTGGGTCTACCTGACTCTAGAGATGAGGAGACTCTCCAGCATGATGCTGATGAAAGAGCTCAAGGTGATAATTGTGCAGTAGGCCTAGAGAGCAACCATTTCATACTGGAGCAGGTTTAAGACTTGAAGAGATTTCTTCGAGAAGATCAAAATGATAAAATGCCTGATATGTATAAACATCCTGAAAAAAGATTTATACAACTAGGGAAGACTTTGGGTTGAATTAGGAATGAAAACTAAAGAAGTAGAAAGAGAATCACTTGAGGGAAAACAATGTGAAGGAGAAGTAAAATCACTTACCATAGTTAAAATAATGTAAATATTGAAAATTGATGTTCCTGAAGTTGTGATTTAACTATTGTGAGAAGATGAGGGGATGGGCAGAATGTTGATTGGGGCAAGAGATGCAAAACAGTTTAACCCTTATTTTCCATTGTGGAAAGTGAATCAGTAATGCCTAAAACCCCGAAGTGGCATCTTGTACAAATGTTACTTAGAAATTTGTTTTTGTTAAAAAGGAACAACTTAAAAAAAATTGTCACTTTTTTGGGAGGCTGAGGCGGGCAGTGCTTTTGGAGATGGGAAATGTGCATGGGGCAACAGACTTCTGTGTTTTGTAACAAGTTTTATAAAAATGATTTGACTGTAAATTATATGCGTTTAACTTCGATCAGAATGTCAGAATAAAATAAACAAAAATAAAATCAGTGAATCCTGAAAAAGTAATTTGGAAGAATATATGCCAACATGTTAATTGTGATTTTTGCTGACTCATGAGATTACAAGTGATTTTCATTTTCTTTTTCAAATTTTCTGTGAACTTGGATTACATTTGTAATTGAGAGGGGAAATATATAAATGTTAGTTATTCATTTCCTATATAAGAAGATGAAGGTGAAAATGTTAATATATTTCTAAAGTCACCATTGATGTTCAGAAGGGGACCATCTCTCAGAGTGAATTTCATCTAGCAGAGAAAATTCATTTTGATTGAGACAGTGAGGAGATAGAAATATATGAGATTCTTAGAGAAATGATGCAGCTGTTAGAGTGCCTGTGTATAGAAATCTATGTTGACTTCATTTGATCTTCATTTCAGTAACTCCTTTGTATAATTTTAAAACCTTTTTACTTCAGTAGCATAGTAACATTTAATATACATTGTAGTATTATATATAATAATGTCATGTAAAGAATACTTGAAAGCTTTAAAAAATTTAAATTTACTATCAACATCGTGAAAATAGCCATACTGCCCAAAGTAATTTACAGATTCAACGCTATTCCCATCAAACTACCAATGACCTTCACAGAACTGGAAAAAAACACCTTAAACTTCATATGGAACCAAAAGAGAGCCCACATAGCCAAGTCAATTCTAAGCAAAAAGAACAAAGCAGGAGGCATCACACTACCGGACTTCAAACTATACTACAAGGCTACAGTAATCAAAACAGCATGGTACTGGTACCAAAACAGAGATAAAGACCAATGGAACAGAACAGAGACCTCAGAGGAAATACAACATACCCACAACCATCTGATCTTCGACAAACCTGACAAAAACAAGCAATGGGGAAAGGACTCCCTGTTTAATAAATGGTGTTGGGGAAAACTGGCTAGCCATGTGCAGAAAGCAGAAACAGTACCCCTTCCTGACACCTTACACCAAAATTAACTCCAGATGGATTAAAGACTTAAACATCAGACCTAACACCGTAAAAACCCTAGAAGAAAAAAATCTAGGCAAAACCATTCAGGACATAGGCGTAGGCAAGGACTTCATGACCAAAATGCCAAAAGCAATGGCAACAAAAGCCAAAATAGACAAAGGTGACCTAATCAAACTCCACAGCTTCTGCATGGCAAAAGAAACAGTCAGTAGAGTGAATCGGCAACCAACAGAATGGGAAAAAATTTTTGCAGTCTACCCATCTGACAAGGGGCTGATATCCAGAATTTACAAAGAGCTAAAACAGATCTACAAGAAAAAAACAAGCCCATTCAAAAATGGGCAAAGGGTATGAACAGATACTTTACAAAAGAAGACATACAGGAGGCCAACAAACATATGAAAAAATGCTCATCATCACTGGTTATTAGAGAAATGCAAATCAAAACCACATTGAGATACCATCTCACACCAGTTAGAATGGCGATCATTAAAAAATCTGGAAACAACAGATGCTGGAGAGGATGTGGAGAAATAGGAACACTTTTACACTGTTGGTGGGAATGTAAATTAATTCAACCATTGTGGAAGACAGTATGGCGATTCCTCAATGACCTAAAAATAGAAATCCCATTTGACCCAGCAATTCCATTACTGGGTATGTATCCAAAGGATTATAAATCATTCTACTATAAGGACACATGCACACGAATGTTCATTGCAGCACTGTTTACAATAGCAAAGACCTGGAACCAACCCAAATGCCCAACGATGATAGACTGGATAGGGAAAATGTGGTACATATACACCATGAAATATTACGCAGCCATCAAAAACGATGAGTTCACGTCCTTTGTAGGGACATGGATGAACCTGGAAACCATCATTCTCAGCAAACTGACACAAGAACAGAAAATCAAACACTGCATATTCTCACTCATAGGCAGGTGTTGAACAATGAGAACACATGGACACAGGGAGGGGAGCACTACACACTGGGGTCCATTGGGGGGAAATGGGGGAGGGACGGGGGGTGGGGAGGTGGGAAGAGATAGCATGGGGAGAAATGACAGATACAGGTGAGGGGACGGAAGGCAGCAAACCACACTGCTATGTGTGTACCTATGCAACAATCTTGCATGTTCTTCACATGTACCCCAAAACCTAAAATGCAATAAAATTATATATATATATATTTAAAAAAATAGTTCTTTCACTTCAGTTCTGTAGATAATAAATTGTATTATTCTTGTGGTGTGTGAAAAAAAATTTAAATTTACTGCATCTACTGTTTTTATATTAAACTTTCCCCTTTTCTTTTAACAGAGAAACAGGAAAAGGAAATTGACATCTACGCTAACCTGTCTGATGAAAAGGCTTTCGTGTTTTCAGTCGCCTTGGCAGAAATCAATAGAAAAATTATCAATCAAAGACTTATTCTCTGATATTTGTCTGCATAATCTGCTGAAACTTCCGTCAGGATTACATCAGCACAGTTATGGACTCTCAGGAGCATTCTGACTGCATCAATAAGGGCCATTGATTATTTCTTTCTCTCTTGTTGTTTAGCCTGTGCCACAGTTTGGGAGCAAAGCTGTGTGGGCTTGGACTGTTCTGGGATTTCCTTGTTTACCAAGGAGTATTGTCAGTGTTTTGTGTTTGGGATATAAGTAAGTGTATTTGCCAAAAAAAAAAAAAAGTGCTGAATGGATGTTAAAGGTTAAAAAGTGATGGATTATGGGTTAGGTATGAAAACTAGGGTAGTAAGATGTTTGATTGTTTTCAGGTTTGCCAGAGATGCAATATTTTAAATACTGTCAGAAAGAGTGATTTTTAAAACTATATATTTCAGATTTTCAGCGCTAACAGATTGCATATATACAGTTCATTTACTTTTAGTAAATTGGCAATTGATATTTTATTGAATGGAGAATTAAGAATATAAACTGTAAATTTTGTCTTTAATTGATTTTTTTTCTTGCCCTTTATTACTTAATGTATGAGTTATATTTTAGGAGATACTTTCTAGACAGTTTGAAGTTTGGGTGCTATATGAAGAAAAACCTTAAATGATATACTCAGATATAAACACCTTGTTTTCTTGAATATAATTTATTTATTAGTTAAAAAGAAAACTTCTGCTCTCAAGACGGTGCCTGTTAACCTAAACATGAAATATATTTATTACATGCAAAATATTTCTTAGCCACTTTTAAGCGGTAATGTTTTATCTGAATGGATATTCATTTATACATCCTGATAATTATTTAAATTGTTACTTTACTTTTACTCTGGAAGAAAAAAATAAATGTTAATATTGAAACTAAGTACATTAAATAGTGTGATAAAAGTTTTTTGTTCTAGTGAAGTTTCTGAAATGTATTTAAATTCTTAATTTTTCTAGTGTTAAATCAATCATTTATAGTTTATACTAAATGCTTTTGCATTTTGGCATATCAGTTTAATCATTAACATATTCAAACTTGGGAATAATTCCCCTTATTTTCAGTCCCCTTTTCCCTCAATCTGCTTGGCAATCCTTTTAAAGACTTCTTAGGAGAGATAGTCATCAGTTAGATTTAGTCCCCTTTTAAGAGAAAATTCCTTTCAATTTCAGCAGTAATATTGTCAATTTCATCCTTCATCCTGTGTCAACATTTTTTTCCTACTTTAAATGGTAACCAGCAGAGGGAGCTTAAGAGTTACTCTAGATAGGATATAGAATTTTCCTAAGGATTCTTTTTCCTTTAATCTTCATATCTATCTGCAGGTACTACAACTATTTTGTATGCATTTTATTTATTGATTTAGGAGACAGAGTCTTGCTCTGTTGCCCAGGCTGGAGTGCAATGGTTGCAATCTCAGCTCACTGCAACTTCTGCCTCTTAGATTCAAGTGATTCTTGTGCCTCAGCCTCCCTAGTAGCTGGGACTAGAGGTGTGTGTCACCAGCCCAGCTAATTTTGTTTTGCCTTGTTTTGTTTTGTATTTTTAGTAGAGATAGGGGTCTCACCATGTTGGCCAGGCTGGTCTCAAACTCCTGGCCTTAAGTGATCCGCCATCCTTGGCCTCTCAAAGTGCTGGGATTACAGGCATGAGCCACTGCAGCCAGCCTTGTATGCATTTTAGAGTCTTAACTAATAGTTTCCCCAAGAATGTAGTGTGATTTTATCTTTGAAACATACTGTAAGGAACTTTTTACTTTAAGCAAAAAAGCTTAAAATGATTAATATATAAAAATGCTTTACACATATTTATGTCCTCAGAAAAAGCAAGAACAGCTTGTGGAATAGGCATCTCTAAAGAATTATTGATGTCAGAGTCTATCCATTTAAAGCTGAAGACCATTAGAGGAAAGTCATGTTAACATATTCATTGGATATGGTAAAGGAGGTACTGGTGAGTGGGTTGAAGCTTGCTATGTAGAAAAGTAATTACTTCAGATCTCGTAATGTTAAGTTGTTGGCTTATTTAAAAATTTCCTTGACAGAAAGGCAAATTAGGTTTCCTCTGTGACATAATCTATTTAACCAATCTCTTAAAAAAATTGTATTCTCTGAGATACATTTATGAGCTGTCTTGTTATAAAGCTAAAAAATTTAATTTATCTAGGCATATTGTAATGGTCCCAGAAAGCAATACTTTCTGTTAGAAATTGTTGGTGGATTTTTTTTTTTTTTTTGAGACGGAGTTTCGCTCTTGTTACCCAGGCTGGAGTGCAATGGCGCGATCTCGGCTCACCGCAACCTCCGCCTCCTGGGTTCAGGCAATTCTTCTGCCTCAGCCTCCTGAGTAGCTGGGATTACAGGCATGTGCCACCATGCCCAGCTAATTTTTTGTATTTTTAGTAGAGATGGGGTTTCAACCATGTTGACCAGGATGGTCTCGATCTCTTGACCTCGTGATCCACCTGCCTTGGCCTCCCAAAGTGCTGGGATTACAGGTGTGAGCCACCGCGCCCAGCGATGGATATTTTTAAGAAAACTTTTTCAGCTCTTACTTTGTTCATTTTGTAGCACTGATTATTCATACTTATAATTTAGTAGTTCTCAATGGTCTTGGTTGCTCTTCAGAAATGAACAAATATGCTGTGATTAACCTTAGAAAATTCCTTTTCTTTACCTTACATTATAGCCATTATTTCAGGGTAGTGAAATTTATAAGTCTTTTTAATTATGGGAAAAATTCCTTTTGTTTTTTATTTTAATTTTGGTTAAACTTTTATCCAAATCTATTCAGAAAAAAAGTTTCACAGAGTATAGTACAACATGGTGACTATAGTATATAGCATCGATTGTATTTTGAAAATTGCTAGAAGAGTATATTTTAAGTGTTCTTACTATAAAAAATGGTAAGCATCTGAGGTGATGAATATGAAAATCAGCTCAGTTGAGCCATTCCACAATGTATACATATTTCAAAACATCATGTTGCACACAATAAATATATTCAATTTTTATTTGCCAATTAAAATTCACAAAATAGCTTTCAAAAATTTACAAAAGAAAGGTGTTTTATTTTTTATGGTAACAATTTTGGACTTTGTTCTTTCTGGATATTACTAGTCAGTAACACAATAATTACATTTATTGCCAACAATAAGTAAAAAAAAAATTCTAAAACTAAAAAAGTAAAACTAAAACTCCAAGAAAATTTTTATCCCCAATGTTGTCTTTTGGAGCAGAAACTTTTTAAAATATGCTGTTTGAGCTCCCCTGGTGATAAGCTCAAATTGCATTCTATAGAGAATAAAACTGCCCCTGCTGGAACAGATTAGCCTATCTGATTTCCTCCTTATATCACCACTCACTTTCTCTTTCTCTGGAGTCCTGGCTATTGATTATCCTAGAAATGTATGATTTCATATACATAATGTATTTTTAAAACTTCCAAATAAAATTTTTAATTTACATTTTAAACTTCACTTTTAACTTTCCAACTGTTGTTTAGTAAATATTCACTGTCCTTTTTCTTCTTCTCTAATGCAGAAAGAAAACATTCTTGTTCCATTGATGTTGGACTTGACTGTATGCTTTGCATTGGAGTATGAGTGACTGTAATTTCCCCAGGCTCACTCAGGGGCTTTTTATGGACTTCCACAGTTATGATTGGACTCACTTGGCCTTTTTCACTGCAACGTCTAAATAGTAAAATGAGAAGGAAAAGTCTCAGGAAATTGCTGCCCCTTCGACCTGGGTCCTACAATGACATGTGACGGAAGTCAACCAAAACATGACTTTCAGCCTGAAGTGAAACCATTGCAGCCCATCTCTAGATGTATGAATAAAACCTTAGTTTATGTTGGTGGCCACTGAAATGATTTTGGGGTTGTTTTATATGCAATATTAGCATCCCCAAAACCAACAAATAGAGAAAATCGCCATGCAAATAAGTAAAAGTTAAAATTTTAATATTCAAAAACTGGGTTAATATTTTGCAATAGTTTATTATTTATATTCACTCAGGAATAGTTGAATTCATGAACTGATCTCATAAACAGCATTAATAAATGTGGAGCAATATTGAAAAATGTTTTCATGTCACTGAGTTTTCATTTCATATTTTTTCCTTTTTGAAGTCTGAGTTATATTTGTTCACTTGTGCTTTCTAATACCATCAAATATAGCTAGATAATTTTCATTAAAATATGAAATTTACAAAATGAGTATTAGGCAGTTTTCATTAGAATACTTATGAGACTAACTTGGATAGTCTCGTAAGTATTGAGTCTAGGATACATGCTATGGGAGGAGGCAGAAAAGTCACATTTCCTTGTCTTCACAGCATTTGCATTGTGACTGACACATGGGAGGTGATTTATAAGCATTTGATTAAATTTAACTAAAGTGTCTTGATGCTATTCTATTCTGTGGTTAACTGCCAGAAATAGAGAAGTGCTGTGATGGAACAATTCAGCTATGGACTTCTAAACAGCAGCCCTCTGATTCACCTGTTTTCCTCATCATGTTGAAAATTATGATCCAGCTTTTATTCACAAAACAAATAAATACTGATCATCAATGTGGCCTGGGTATTTGTGTTCCTTTCCCCAAGCAGTGCACAGTCTAGTTGAATAGAAATGTAAATGTGAATCTGGCAGAAATGTAAGGGATGTTCTGTTTACTGTTATTGAGGAGAGCATGATTTGGTTCAGTGTTAGGAGAGGGAGTCAGTAGTGTGATAATTATGCTCATCTTTGGGAAGGAAGAGTTTTCAACACATTGCATGATTCTGCCTAGGCTAATTCTGAAGATATTTTTTCTTGACCATTCATTGCCAGTGTAACTTCTAATAATGATGTCAGTAATCTTAACATCTGCTTGAAGAAAGGACATAAAAATTTTCTATGGAACTATAAAACATTAGCACATTTTACAAAAAAAAAAAAAAAATAGAATTTGGAATAGATGCCTGCAGTGCCTATTTCTCATTGAAGGACACAGCACTCTGCTACTTTCAGGTCTTTTTTTTTTTTTTTTTTTTTTTTTTTTTTTTGAGGTGGAGTTTCACTCTTGTTACCCAGGCTGTAGTTTCAGGTCTTACTTACAGTTTACTTGATCAGGTAATTAACCCTTTCTATAGTTAATTAATCAAGATCAAACCTTAACCTTACATTTTCTTGCTGTTTAAAGGGCTATGTGTCCATTTTTTTAAACTTTTAAGTTCAGGGGTACATGTACAGGTTTGTTATATAGGTAAACTTGGGTCATGGGGATTTGTTGTACAGATTATTTCATCGCCCAGGTACTAAGCCTAGTGCCCATTAGTTATTTTTCCTGATCTTCCCTGTCCTTTCACTCTCTACTCTCAGGTAGTACTCAGTGTCTGTTGTTTCTCTCTGTGTCCCTGTGTTCTCTTCCTTTAGCTCCCAACAAAATAAGAGAGGACACAAACAGATGGAAAAACGTTCTGTGCTCATGGTTAGGAAGAATCAATATTATGAAAATGGCCATACTGCCCAAAGTAATTTATAGATTCAATGCTATCCCCATCAAGATACCTATGACCCTCTTCGCAGAACTGGAAAAAAAACACCTTAAACTTCATATGGAATCAGAGCCCACGTAGCCAAGACAATCCTAAGCAAAAAGAACAAAGCCTGAGACATCATGCTGCCTGACTTTGAACTATACTATAAGGCTACAATAATCAAAACAGCATGGTACTGGTACCAAAACAGAGATATAGACCAATGGAACAGAACAGAGGCCTTGGAAGCAATATCACACATCTACAAACATCTGATCTTTGACAAACCCAACAAAAACAAGCAATGGGGAAAGGATTCCCTGTTTAACAAATGGTGTTGGGAAAACTGGCTAGCAAAGGGTTTTAAAGTTTAACTCTTAACATTATTCAGGCCCTGCTAATTCTAAGAGGAAAAAAATCATTGTGAGACTTATACTCAAAAACAGAGATCAGCAAACTATGCTGCCCAAATCCACCCACTGTCTGTTTTGATAAAGTTTTATTATAACATTACCATATTAGTTTACATATTGCCTACAACAGAGGCAATATGGACTGCAAAGCCAAAAATAGTTTCCATCTGGACCTTTACAGAAAAATGTTTCAGATCCCTACTCTATTATCTGTTTCATGATTGGAGACAGACTATGGTTTTTTTCTGCATTATTGCTTAAAGTATAACTGATTTAGGCATTATCCCGATGTCAATAAATTAATTCCAAACTGATAAGTGGTTAGAAATGAAATAACACATTATACTTGAAAGTCCCCTTTGTTGGGAGATTTAAAGGGCTTTTGCTATGTTGTTTATGTATCTCTTCAGCAAGCCTGAAATTATTGGGTCTATTTAATTCCAATTTGTAAGCATCCTGATGGGAAATGTGTATATTGAAAAATACTAGTGTATGTTGGGTGCTATGAGGATCAGAAAATTTTTCAAATTATAATGAGTCTCTTAAATTGCCTTTAAACATTTTCTGTGTGAATAAACAGGAAGGAAACAGGAAGAAAATTACATTTCTTTTAAAAATACTCCATAATTCATACCACAATAATCTTTTACTCTTCCTAGTCTTTTCCTGTATAGTCTGAATTTAGTGAGTTCCCATAATATCTATTGATGTCATCTCTCAATTTCTACAGTACAGTATCTATTGTCTCTACAGGAACAATCTGAAAAAAAATAAGAGCAATTTTTTGACTTGCCGTTTGCTCATGTTCATGTGTTTATAAGATGCCGCCATGATTACTTGACAAATCTACAAAGTGAACCGTGTCTGCTGGTTTTGAGCTAGCACAGCTGGAAGTTCCTTAGCTTCCGTACTACACTTTTTGTATGGGTATGATTCTTAGTTGCCTATTCTGTCTGTATTTATTCAAATTACAGTGTTATTTATAAATACATAATCATTTCTAAGACAACATCTGCATTACTGTCTGCTTATTAGACAGCTGCAAAGTCAGCTGGATCTGATTGAATGCCATATAGTGCCTTGATCAGACCACAGCTTAAAATAAATTGCAATCATTTGCGTGCTTGTTGATCGCAATCTTAATTTGAGACATTGTTTATTCGTGATTAGTTTAAGGGACGCCTTTTATTTCAAAGCCTTTTAGATGTTCCAAATATAAAAATTTGATGGGATGAGAATTAAAGGAAGATATAAACCTTAATTCTGGACTCCCAAGTCACTTATAAAGTATGTGACCTTGTGACTATGTAATTTGACCTCTTAATTCACCTTTCCTCATCTGTGAAGTTGAAATAATAGTGGCAAGTTCTTTGTGATATCCTGATGATTAAATGAGAAATGTATATAAACACACTTTATTGCCTGATAGGTAATGTATGCAATAATTACTGCTTCTCTTTTTTTACCTTTCTCTTATTCCTTTCAAAGCATAAACTGTCTTTTCCTTCAGCCACCAAAAATGTTAGAAAATGAGTCATAGGTAGAGTTTGGAGATAGAAAGAGGGAATCCTAAGCTATGCCCAGAACTACTAAAATTAATTATTATTCAAACTTACAATGCTTTCTTTAGAGAAACAACACAAATCTTAAAAAAGAGAAACAAACTGGAAGTAGCAGTTGTAGCATTTAAATATGTAAATACCTTTCAGGTAAGAAGATGGAGCCAAGAATAAATCATTTGAAAGCCATTTATGTAATGAATATAATGTTGTGAAGCAGTGTATCATCTATCTGAAGACTCCATCAGACACTGAAACACAATTTAGGGATTATATTAATTTTAGTCTTACCTCTAGCCATAATATTTCTACCAACTGAACAAGTTCACAAGCATGTTTATAATGAGATATTTGATTAAATGAGAGTTTATATTAAATTAAAAGTTACCTTAGTATCTACGCTGTTTAATGAGATTGAACGTATTTAATCCTTCTCCTCTATTCACTAGTTCTATGACCAGTAGCCAATTACAGTAAAATTGTTTCAACTTGCTTTCCTAAATACTTTATTGGTCATTCCCCTTTCAGTTGTGCTCTTACATCTATCCTACTTACTTTTTTCTCTCCAGTCAATGCTGACCTTTATTCATTAGAGGCAACGTCTGTGAACTAAAAAGCAAAATAGTTCTGTTCCTACCTTTACCACCAGATAGTCATATAATATAGACATAAATTGTTCTTCAAGCCTTAATTCCCTTGTTTGCTGGACCCTTATATAATAATAGAGTTGTATTGGTTGGATTAATTTTTTTAAAATGGACCAAAGGTCAGGAAACTTGAAGTCTGGCTTTGTGTTGACCTTAGGCAATGCAATCAACCCTGTTAGGCCTCAAATCCCTCCTTAGTAAACTAGTAGATCTCCTAGTTTCATGGAACTTCAGCTCCAGGAATGATCTTAGGGGACATTTAGTCAACTCTCTTGCTTTGCTCATAAGGAAGCTTAAAAAACTTACATCCTGTCCTACATTCCAGCAGTTGATTGAAGAGTAACAGACCATGTCTTCTGGCCCCTGGGGTGAGTTCCTCTCCCCCTAACACCTGAGACCTTTCCATCCAGATCATATAATTCTAATAAGCATCAAATGAAAAATTGTGGAGGTGTTTTTGGCATCTAAGTATACAAATTTAAATTATTAAAATAACAATGATAATTTATTTGTATATTTTAAATCACAGATTATGGACTTTCAGAAACCCAAGTCACAGATTGTAAAAATGAAATATATTTCTTGTCCAGCTCAAAAGCATAATAAAGAAAAGGAAGGCAGGAAGCTAACAGGCACATGTTTGGTTGCTGACCTAGGGGTATTAATGGGCAGGAACCATGTGATTCGTTTAACCAGGTCAGAAAAGCAAAGGAAATGATTTTAATTTATCGAAGACCACTGTGACTCACAGATTGTTAGGAATGTGAAGCTGTACTTGTAGGGTTGGGCATATCCCTTATCCAACACAGCTCAGAAGAGCCACCTCACAGGAAGGTCAGCAAGACCCTCCTGGTCCCAGTTGCCTGGAGCTTTACAGTTGTCTATCCCAGTCACTCATTCTAAACCCAAAGTAACAATGAAATCCAATACAAAACCCCCTACTTCATGACCACCACATTCAGTAATTTGCCTTTTTTTCTTTTCTTTTCTTTTCTTTCCAGCCCTCCGCATTACTTCTGTTTGTATCCCTACCTGGTATGACTGGTTCTGGAACAAGACTCTGTGTCACAAATAAAAAGAATCTCAGGAGCTCAGGCTGTGGGTCTGCGTTTGGTGCCAGGTACCCTCCTTGGCCAGCGCAGAAGCTGTGGGGCGGACTTGGTGCTCACAGGGTGGAGATGGCCCCTGACAGTCTCTGGAACCTGGATGTCGCCCTGCACCAGGCCTCGATCCCCTCAGCGCCAGCTCAGGGGGTCAGATCTGCAATGAATACTGTGTCTGGCAGAGAAGGAGCAGGGGAAGCGCAGGACCCACCCTCAGACCTGCACCATCACCAAGAGAACTCAATTCCAATTCCACAATAAAAGGATGCAGAGGTGCATAGCTCCATCTCTTCCTGCTGCCGGCTTTCAAGGGGTGGCCCATCTGTCCCCCAGGGCTCAAGGAACTTCCCTGCCCAGGAGCCCCAGGACTCCCCGAAGGGAGTTTGTCAAGCGCCAACCAGGCGGTGGGCAGGAAGAAGCCAGTTTCATTTCCTTGCTCCAGGACCCAGGAAGGTCTGACCCTGGAAAACGCCCCACCCAGGGTACCGGTGACCTCAGGAGCCCCAGGGATCCAGCTCTCAGACACCCTACAGAAGGGCCCTGCAAGACAGGACCTGCTGAGGCCCCTTCCTTCCACTCCTGACCCCTGGGGGGGGTCAGGCCCATTATTCCCCTGAGAGCTCCCCTAGGTTATTCCACCCCCCCCCGCCCCCCGCCGCATTGACCTCCAGCCTTGGAGCACCCTCACACTTTCCCCGCCCTTGGGGACTCCACAATTATTCCCCTCCAAAGAACCCTCCCAAAACTGCCTCCTGGCATCAGCGATGCTGTCACACCTTGGTGACTGCCTAGGCCGCCCCCTTCCCTGGCCCAAGCACCTCTTAGTCTCCATCATGACTTCCCCAGGTCTAGGGCTGCACTGAGACTGCACAGCGACCCCAGCACACAGGGCTTCCCTCCAGCACTCCCTCAGACATCCTGCCCACCCTACAGGGGAGATGAGGCTCCACCGCCCCTAAAACGCTGCTTTCTGGACCCGCACAAGGCACCTCTGTCACACAGGAGCGACCCTATGAATCCCTCTCCAGATATCCTCGGGTCTTCCCCCAAGGGAGACACCACAGGCGGAGGACTCCCCTGGAGAGGATCCTCAGAAACCATCCTCAAAGCCACCATCACAACCAGAAAGACCCGAGGAAGAAACGTGGCCACGAAACCCATCTCCACATACACACTCCTCCTAGTGGCAGCTCTAGGGACCCCACTCATGGTCGCCTCACCCCATGGTGAACTCAAGACCCTCCCCCCAGGTTAAAGGGAAAAGAAAGGAAGAGTCCAGCAGAATTCCCGCAGGAGAATCCATTTTCCTTAATTCATTATGCATTGGAGTTAAAGTGCAGGGCACGAAGGGTTTTATAGAAAATTTTAAGTTCTTAGTATAGTTTTCCATGGAAACTTTAAAAATTAACAATGATAGAGATAATAGATAATAAACCCATCATAAGTACATTGTCACTAGGTTTCAACAATTCTCATTTTGCTGTTTAATATCAACTATCAATTCCAAATATTCTAGGAGTTTTTTACATCAAATATAAGATACGATATCATTAATTGTGGAAGAACATAAGTAACTGTATCTAACAAGTGAAGATAAAAGAGAAAATATCATTATCACATCTAATAAAAATTTTAATATTTAAAATAGATTAATTTGTGTATTCACCAAAGAGTAGACTCTACAACCATGGAAGGCTTTGCATGAAATGTTTCAACATGTTTCATTTAATATTTCATCTTCAAACACAAAATATCGATACATGAAAATATTCAGTTATGTATACAGGGCCACAGACTATGTTTGGAGGAAGAAATTGCAAATCAACAGTGGGATATTCCAAATCACTTTTTTGTGAACGTAAATGCAAGAGGCCAGGCACTGTGGCTCTCACCTGTAATCCCAGCACTTTGGGATGCTGAGGCAGGCAGATCACGAGGTCAAGAGATCAAGACTATCCTGGCCACCATGATGAAACCCTGTCTCTACTAAGAATATATAAATTAGCTGGGTTGGTGGTTCATGCCTGTAGTTCCAGCTACTTGGGAGGCTGAGGCAGGAGAGTCACTTGAACCCGGGAGGTAGAGGTTGCAGAGAGCCGAGATCTCGCCACTGCGCTCCAGCCTGGCAACACAGCAAGACTCTGTGTTTTGGCATGACCATTATGGGCCTGGGGGAAGATGAGCTGATTTCATCTCTCCGTTTATAACCATGATGTGGGAGCCTGATTTCACATGCACAGATTCCCTCCAAAGACGAGATGAACAGGCCTGAGCCCCCATGGAACTTGGAGTAATGACAGCCTTGTCCCCATGCCATTCTCTCTTCCCACACTTGTTGTTTCAGGCCATCGTGCATTCAGTGCATCTGTGGACAGAGATCCAAACCCAGGCACTCTCACAAATCTGGAGCCAATTCTAAAGTTTTTTGAATTCCAGCTCAGCTCAAACTGTCACCTGCTTGGGACTGTGGGTGACTGTGGACTCTGGACTGGGATGTGCTGTGTCCATGTGACAGTCTTCCTCCCCAAGAGTTGTTCAAGAAGATGGTACCCTAGGAATGCCATCTGGACTCTGTGGAACAAGAAGGGCAGGTAGCACCTGACACCCACTGTTCATGCCACCATCACCCAGCTTCACAGTGCGGTTATTTGAAGAAGTCTCCGCTCTATGAAAATCCGAATCAACAACAACAACAATAGCAACAACAACAACAACAACAATAAATTTAAAAAAAGAAAACGTAAAAAAAGAAAATCCTAATTTTCCTGGACTTTTTCAGCAGGAGAAGTGATATTTTGTAGTCTTTATAGTTGACAAGTCCAGGATCTTATACTGCTAATTTCTCTCTTTAAGGTAAGATGGCGTTAGTAGGCCGAACAGCGATGAAATCCATGCTCACGGCCCTTCTCATAGTGGCGACATCTTGATGCAAGTCTTTGTATTCACATGGCGGTGACATAGCCTAGGAAAGTCAATCAAAGAGAAAATGGGTAGAATTTTTTAAAAGGCTCCAACATTTTTTAAAAGACATTATTGATGAGAAGCCACACATACAGATTCCTTTAGCGGGTTCCCTTGCAGCTGCTTTGGCTGAGGTTTACACTGCCAGGTTCTGAGGATGCAACTCCCTGCTCATTCACTAAGGTAGTCTCCTTTAAGAGCTATGAAAAGACTGCCAGAGCCAAGAGGAACTTACTTTATAATTTTAAAATTGGGCTCATTGCTTGGTGATACTGTCACATACAAAATAAAATAGGGCTCCTAAAGATTTTCAGAGTATGGCGACAAGCTTCTAACAATATTATCTGTTACCTGTGCCCTTGTTCCTTCAACATAGTCAACATACACTTGTGCCAAACAATCAACTTACTCAGCGATTCAAATTCTACCCGATCCTTAGTAGTTACTGCACATTCCAAGCAGATTTTAATGAGGTAGGTGCATGCTGGGCTGTTTTGGAACATCCCAGAAGTCTAATGATTGAAGCACCACAAGGTGCTACTTTACTTGCATGTTGTGGTAGAGAAATGTATTATTCCAAAGTATCACCAAGACACCAGAGACAGTGCCAATTTTAAATGTGTCTATTTCATTTTGAATTTTCCTGTATATTCACCAAGAGTCATAAGCCATAAATCCTCCATTGTCCCATGAAGCCATTTTCACTAAAAACCCTTGTCCTTCCTACATCTAGTACTTGAAACACTGACACCTTATACAGTCTAAGCACAAGTCTCTCAGCCACTACTGCTTTGGCTGATAAACTCCTGGGACTGCACCGAGATATATAGAAGAGGCAAGGATGCAAAATTGCAAATTGCTTATGTAAAAGACAGTCAAAAGCAGTAAGTGCATTGTCTATTTAGACACAATTAGGAATACAACTGCATGTATTCACGAATGCTATGTGAATGGGTAGAAATTAAAAACAAAACCCATTAAGAACAGATTAAATTTAATTAAAAATATTCTGAATTATGATCAAAGCAGTGAGAATATCAATAACTTTTTAAAATATAGATCCTCAGCCGGGTGCAGTGGCTCATCCCTGTAATCCCAGCACTTTGGGAGGCCAAGGTGGGCAGATCACCTGAGGTCAGGAGTTCGAGACCAGCCTGACTAACATGGAGAAATCCTGTCTCTAATAAGAATACAAAATATCCGGGCATGTTGGTGCCTGCACATCATCCCATCTACTCGGGAGGCAAAGTAGGGGAATCACTTGGACCCAGGATGCAGAGGTTGCAATGAGCTGAAATCGCACCATTGCACTCCAGCCTGGGCAACAAGAGCATAACTCCTTCTCATAAAATAATAATAATAATAATAATAATAATAATAATTCTTGTATAAAGCATAAAAGACATGAAATATGATGACAAAGAAATAAGCACTTTGGTCTGTTAATTTTAAGGCTTTCATTTTCCTAATCACTACTTAATATGATTTTGTCACAGATGTTGGCTTTTGTGGCCGATGGGAAACTCCACTAAGTGACTTCACAGCCTTACCTTCAATCTCTGTGCTTTATCTTTGCGAAGAAAACGAAATAGAAAACACAGGTCATGGTCATATGCCAAGGCACGCAGGTCAAAGTAATATTTTGCATAAACACCGGCAGACACATGAATATTAAACTCAAGTAGCTCCAAAAAACACTTCTCCATCTTACTCCTGCGGGAGGAGAAACACAAGAAAGCCAACACAGGGCAATTTGAGTCAAGTGGGTTATCTTTAAAAATATCATTCTGAGCTACCAGGAGGCTCCAAATTCTCTTTTGAAACAAATAAAAGCTGACTGGTTGGGTCCTTACACTAATGTCCAAACAAGGCACAGCTGCCTGGGGTCTCTTCTGCATGCCAGCACCCCAAGTTTGGGATGAGGGAGAGGTGGAAGCCTCTTCTGCACTCCTGCTGTTGACTCGGGGCTTATTCTTCACAGTTCCCTTAGGGCAGCTGCACAACTCAGACTCCATGCTCACTCACAAACCCGCAATAGTGATCAGATGACAGGAATGATGGGTACCATTTACTGGCTCTGAAGAAGCTCCAGGCATGTTTACCAGGACGATAACAGGAAGGGACTTACTGAATTAGAGAAGCACCAACAGGAAGATGGGGCACATCTCCATGGCAACAAGGGGACCCATGGAGAGCCACCCTATTACCTCGGAGGAGGAAAAACTCTAAGGCTTCAAGGAGGATTCATCCTAAGTAAATAAGTAAGCAAGATACATTCCCTGGCAAAAAGAATCCCTTCCCTCTGCTCCAGCACACTAGGCTATGGCAAGGAGGCATAATGCAAGTCTCTGCTCACCTTAATATTAAGAAGAGACTGGGGAAGAATAACACTTACAATTTGAAAGGCAGAAAAGTCAAAAAGAGACATTTTGGCTAGACTAAAATCATTTTATAATGTGATTTAGAGTAGGGTCCTGGCCTTTAACACATGCAGTGTTGCTCTTGAGTTGGGAATGGAACCCTGAAGAACTCAGCATCTGTCACCCTTGGACAGAACAGAATGTGGGGGAGTTGGATGCAATGGGAGAGGAACAGACTGGGAGCCGTCCTCTGCCTCATGATCATCCAGCTGCCCTCACCAAAGCTACATTAATAGGTACACAGTTAGAGTCATTCTGGCTGCTTTCAGAGTAACCCCTGTAATGGGTTAGTTGCTTAAAAATGATCAATATCTGAACAATACATTTGGTTTTTTGGTTTGAAAGTTTTAACATTTTACCCCCTGGCTAAGGAAGCAAATGCTTGAAAGCGGAGGACAGTTAGACTGTAAGTCAAGATGTGGGGATCTCATTTGCTGAACTTAAAACCCAACTGAACCTACTTCCAAAGTTAATTTCCTGTTCACATAGCCGTAAGTCTATAGAAATATAAATCAAACAATATTTGAATAGACAGCTTATCAGGACGTGACTTCCTACAGGAATTAATGGCACTTCACAGAATTAACTTATCTATTAATCGATGTTTAATCACTGAAGAAAAGGATTCTGTGTACAGACTATGCATCTTCTGAGATTTCTGGTTTTTTAAACAGCTAGATGATTGAATAGCATACCCTTTACAACACAGCATTTCTGAACAGTGGCTACTCAGTTTAACTCTCTAGAAAGAAAATATCTTCTGGGGAGACACATCAATGTTGGAAAGTTTTAAGAAAAATCTGACGGACAGCAGTTTTTTATCTGTTTAACTGACACTCAAAATGGGATCATTGCAAACAGTCAACAGCAGTAGGGTGAGACGCATGTCTATTAAATGCTTGGACACAATGCTTTTCAGCTTCCCAAGATCATGAACAGAAGCAGCCTGTTCAGAGCATAGCTCCTGGTGTTTCTCCGTTCACACACAAACAGCTCTGTTTGGAGCCGGTCTTCTTGGGGCTGGCCTCTGCCCCCGCTGCTCCTGGAGTTCACTTCTCTGGAAACCTGCACATATCCCTGCATGTTCTCTGATCTTGTGACTAGAAATCAGAGCCCCAGCCAGCTTAGCTGCAGGTTTTGAGAACAAATCAGCTGCCAAAATGGCAGAACTAAGTGTTCATGATTACAAATTTGAAACCACCTTTGCAAATATTGTAACTGAGAAAATTATGACAGTGAAAGGGCTGATCTGACTTCATCTCACTTCTAACCTCCAAGCTGTCCTTGTTCATTCCTACGCAGAGGCCAAACTAACGTTGGAAGGAAAGTAGTTTGCAATTTAACTTTGAAACAAATATGGTAACAATCCTTTCCCAAAACAAACCCCTTTCCCACCTGGGAACTGGATAGATGACCTTTCCAGAACTAACAAATTAGCCACAAGATTAGAAATTGTGGCTTAAGAGTCATGAGGCTGAAGGCTGCAAGAATCTGAACCTGCCCATATTGCTCCTGGGAATAACGTCACTATTGTAAAACCTAAAATCAGTGCTTGAGATATTTTGCAGACCTTGTACTGGGATCAGCTGACACCACCCCAACAAATAAACGTGGCTCATCTGGTTCTGTGGCCCCCACCCAGGAGCCAACTCAATGCAGGAGGACAGCTTCGACTCCCTATGATTTCATCGCTGACCTGACCAATCAGCACTCCCCACTTTCTGACCCCCTATCCCCCAAGTTATTCTTTTAAAAAACCATCCCAGAGTTTTCAGAGAGACTGATTTGAGTAATAGTAAAACTCTGGTCTCCCGTACACCTGTCTCTGCATGAATTCAACTCTTTCTCTATTGCAATTATCCTGTATTGATAAATCAGCTCTGGCTAGGCAGCAGGCAAGGAGAAATCAGGCAGTCACAAATCTTGCTTCCTTTGAGGGACCAGTTTGCAAGTGGATGACTGTGATTAAACTCACTTTAGCATTTGCAACTTTCAAAGTACTTCAATTTGTTTCAAATTCATTTGCTGCCACACCCTTTGCTAAAATGGCTACCACAAATATCACAATGATCACTTGGTTTATACTATTAGGAAAGTGGTAGCAAAAATGTTTTTTGTTTGTTTGTTTGTTTCTTAGAGAGAGTCTGGCTCCATTACCCAGGACTGGAGTGCAGTCACGTGATCACAGCTCACTACAGCCTAAACTTACCAGGCTCAGGCAATCCTCCCACGTCAGACTCCCAAATAGCTGGGACTACTACAGGCACTTGCCAACACACTTGGCTAATTTTTTAAAAAAATTTTTGTATGGACGGTCTTCACTGTGTTATCCAGCAGGTCTGAACTCCTGTGCTCAAGTGATCCACTAACCTCGGCCTCCTGAAGGGCTGGAATTACAGGCATGAGCCACTGAGCTCAGGCACCAAGTGGTTATTTTTTAATGTAGATATACACACACTGCAGTATTTCTACAATATACACTGTATCTTCAATTGTAGACATGCACTGAGGTGATTCTGAGTAACAGTCCTATCTGGAGTACCGGGCAAAGATCACAAAACTAACTTGTGCCACTGCCTGGCATCATCATCTCTGCGGCTGCTCAACGTAAACAAGAGCTGCTCCCTCATCTTGCACCAGATGTAGCTGACACAGCTGTCCTCACTGTCCAGCGGGCACCCAGGGCAGCTCTGCTGGAAATGCCCCCCTGCTCACCCTCCCTGCCTGCTTCAGGCCCTTCACTTCACAGCAGTCATAGGGCCAGATTGGAAGGGAACCCAGGGGAAGCTGTGTTTCAGTGTCATGTTTGTGCATCTGGGAGGGACCCCATGACCCCACAATGCTCCCCGCACTCTCATAAACAACTACTGGCCCCCAGCCTGCTTCTGTGAATGTCTGAGTACCCAGGGAGCCTGTGAGTGTGGTGGGCATGGGGTGATGTCCCAGAAATGCTTCTCACACTGTGGGAGGTGAACGCGGAAGCTTCGAACTCATCAGACCGATTTCCAAACACATGCAATGTGCCCGATGGGGAAGAGCCAGGGCACAGAAATCTGTAGCTATTTAACATCATATCGCAAGGTTCCTATAAAAACAGATCTTCAGATTAAAGAGGGAGACACGGACCAGCAAAAGCAAATACATAATGGGTGACTTAGGTTAAAGGTGTAACTTCTGCATAGTCCAGAGGCCTTAAGACCTTAACGGTGGCCAATTATTTCAAAGGCCAGATGATTGCCCCTTCAAAGGGGACTGAAACTGGCAGGTGGCTTCTAAAAAGCTATAAAGATATTTACTGTACTGTGTCATTCTGACAGCATGCTTGTAAGAGGTTTGCCAAAAAACAATCAGAAAAACACTTTTCAGTTTATCAGCCAGTTATTACAACAATAACACATCAAGACTTACCTATTAACGCTGGAAAATATAAACCATTATACTAAAGCTGGATAGATTGAAGTCTGTGGTCTTATGCCTACTTCCTTTATCTGCACAATGAAACCTATAAAGATATTTCTTACACTGATAACTCGGAGAGCAAATGAGGCATGGAAAATGACGACAAAGTTAGCCAAAACCTTAGAAACTCACATTGTCTCAACTGCAACATCCTTGGGATTCTGGCTGTCATCCACACTCCAGTGACGACGATTTCCCCAAAACTTGGAGGCCAGAAGCGTGGCTCCAAGGACAATTTGTTTCCAATTAGTAGGACAAAGATCGATGTTAGCATTAGTTACAAGGCGTTCGATGTACACCTGCAAAATAGAGCACTTGTCTTTGATTTCAGTTCTGTTTCAGTGTGGTGATAAGAACATGTAAGAATGAAAGACTTCTGGTTTTGGCCAGAAAGTAAGTGCCTTTTATTCTTACGTTCTGCAGAGACTTTGCTCAGACAAAGCGAGAGGCCAAGTCACAGTCACAGTCAGATAGCTCTGCAGCATACTTTGCCCACAGAAATTTCCATGCCAATTTCACTCACAGGGATGTGAGCATGAAGAAAGGCACCTTCAGCACCTTCACGCTCATGAAAGGCAGCACAAACACAGGCCTCGTGCAGATTAAGGTTGTTTAGGAAACACTACAGTACCATGCGCGTGCAGCGTCATGCCTGGCAGGCAGGTAGACAGGTATTTTACAGGTGTGCCACGTTAGAATATGTAGCACCCAAGTCATACTGAGAACACTGCTGTCTTCTCCTGCCGGGCAGACAGCATGACAAGGGCAGGTCTCTGTTGCTGAGAAACAGTCCCTGTATTCAGTGCCTTGATGAGGAATGCATGTGAATGAATGGAGGGTCCTGCTCACAGCCCCTATTTTTCATGTCTCCACAATCACTTCACGAAACCTTATTTCTTGTCCTACAGTATTGGCATTCAGTCAATTCTGTGGGTTTGAAGGCAAAGAGAGCTGCCAGCCTCTGTATCCTTGGGGTGCCTCTAAACCTGTCAAGCAGTTTGTGAGATAATCTCAGAAAGTATTCTCTATCTATCCAATCTCTATCCTATAAAGAACTGGGTGAGGAACCAGCTGAGTGAAGGTTACAGAGATAAGCTGTGAGGTGTTGCTACCTCAGAGGGTGCTCTGTAGAAGAGTATGACTCTATGCTACTTGAAGTCTTTGTATCAAGGTGGAAAAAAAAAAACAGTTCATTTTAGAAGAGTTCATTTATTGTCTGAACATTATCAGATTGGCGGCTCAGATCTGGCAATGCTCTCCAAAGTCAACTGTTTTCCAAATCACATGGCCCTTGAACATGACATGTTCTTATGACAGATGCTGCTCCCTTTCTCCAAAACTCTGCACTGTCGGGTATCCAAGGAATAACCCTCCCTCCCAGGGTTCAACTCCACAGGACTCATGAGAGAGCACTGAAACAGCACTGGTGAGCCCTCAACTTCCTGTCACCTTTGCTGCTAAGCCAGTGACCTGCTGACACTTGTCGATACCACTTGCCCTCCTGGGTCAGTGAGAAAGTTCCTGTTTTAACACCGACTCTTCTATCAGCATGATGGATCCTATCCCACTTTTGCAGAACACTGTTCCCCAAATCACCTCTTCTTGAAGACTCTCTCCCTCTCTGCCAGAGATTTTCCCCAATACAAATGTGTTGCCTGTTCCCATCCCGCTCCCCCCAGCTCCCCCAGGACATCGTCTCATTTGCTCACAGTGTCATGCCCTGGTGGCTGCTCCTCACCTCCCAGCTCTCCTTAACCACCCCCCACCCTCATCACTCACCTGAGACTCCTCATCACTCACCTGACACTCCTCATCACTCACCTGAGACTCCTCATCACTCACCTGACACTCCTCATCACTCACCTGACACTCCTCATCACTCACCTGACACTCCTCATCACTCACCTGACACTCCTCATCACTCACCTGACACTCCTCATCACTCACCTGACACTCCTCATCACTCACCTGACACTCCTCTTACCGAGGTCCCCGCAGTCTTCACACCCACAAACCGGGGCCCTTCACCCCAAGGCTCCACTCCCCAACCTGGCCCTAATCTTCTCCAGGGAATTGCCATTGCTCCTGGGGACTAACACTCACATGTGCGTTGCCCTCCTCCAATCCCCGTGCAATCCTCAATGGCTACCTTCGCTGGCAGGCTGCCTGCTTCAGGTTCTGGGCCGCCACGTGTCACGGCTCACCTGTAACAGCCTAGTTGCTTCTTAGTCCTCTTCTCTGCCCCAACCCTCCTCCCAACTATGGTCTACTCTCCCCAAAGCACTTGGGATACCCTCTAAATTAAGAACACTGCACTCCCCTGCTCAAGATCTACCATTAGTCCCCGCTTCAAACTGGAATAAGACCTCAACTTGGTCCCCTGGTCTGCAAGCCAGAGGGCCCTGCGAGCGACGGCTCGGCTCTGCCTGTGCGGCCGCATCTTTTCCATTCTGTCTTTCATTTCTCTCACCACACGGGCTCCCTGCTGTCTGTTCCTGGAACACACGTGAAATGTGCTCCTGTCTCAGTCCTGGCACTCAGCCCGCTGCCTGTAATGCCAGCTCCTTATCATCCTCGCTTTATAGTCAGGTCACTGCTCAGATGTGTCCTCTCCAGAGAGGCTCTTCCTGATCATCTGTCAGAAACAGCGAGCCCCTCCCATTACATTCTCTCTGAATCGTGCTTTATCATTTTGCTATTTGCCATTAGCTAAAATAAGAACTGCTTCCCTCATTAAAACAAACGCCTCATAAAGACAAGGACTGTGCTCCACCTGTCCTCTTCTCTACCCCAGCACTTAGAAGAGTGGCACAGGGCTGGCATCCCAGGGGTGCTTATGGAATGGGCACCTTCTTGGCAGCATGTAGCACTGTGACCACAGCCTTTCCTATCGCGAACCCTTTGTTCTTATCGCATTTTCCTGCTCTTCCTCCTCCCACTCTGGCCACTTTACTGGGGGCTTGTCCCTCACATGCTGGTGGTCTTTACAGAGCTATCTTTTGTCCATCTTCTCTTTTTTTCCTTGAATAAACATGTTCCCACCATGTCCGGCTTGTCAAGTTTCATTCTAAACACTTTCATTGCATTTGAGCAGCTACTCTTTCTTTCTTTCTTTCTTTCTTTCTTTCTTTATTTCCCCAGAGTTTTGCTGTTGTTGTGCAGGCTGGAGGGCAGTGGTGCAATCTTGGCTCACTGCAACGTCTGCCACCCAGGTTCCAAAGATTCTCCTGCCTCAGCCTCCTAAGTAGCTGGGATTACAGGTGTCCATCACAATGCCCAGGTAATTTTTTGTATTTTTTAGAAGAGACAGGGTTTCACCGTGTTGGCCAGGCTGACCTCGAACTCCTGACCTCAGGTGATCCCTTTGACTTGGTCTCCCAAAGAGCTGGGATTACAGGCATGAGTCATGATGCCTCGCCTTGAGCAGCTACTCTTACTCTTCATTCGTTACCTCCAGCTCAGGTTCATGCTCCAGTCCCATATATCCAAATCATGACTGCACTGCTCTGATTCATCCTCCAGTTCCGTAGATTCAAATGACTGCACACGTCACTCTGCTATCTCACAGGCACACCAAATTTAGCCTGTGTACAGTGAACTCCCCCTTCTTCCAATCCAGCTTTCCCTCCTGCCTCAGCTCTCTCTCTCTCCATCTGGAAGTACCACTCCTGCTTCCCTCCAGCATGTGCTGAGCATTCCCAATGGCTGCAGCTCCATTAAATGACCTGCATCTGATCCAGTGCTCACAGAGAGGTTTCTATGCAGGTGCCCAGCAGAAGCCTTCGACCCTCAGCTCTAGCCAGATGCTAAATGAAAGGGTACTGCTCTAAGTATCCTTTCTCTCCAGGCCATGTGGTTGACATTCCTCTACCACATGGTTAGTGTGGGGAGGGTCAAACAATCCCAACCATCTGAACAGGACGTTATATTCAGAATGAGTCTCACCACAGGAATTCTGTGAGAACCATGTAGAGGTAAGGACGCAGCTATGGCTTGGCAGGCTAACTAGCAAAGCCCGTGTCCAAGTCTTACTGGTTCCACATGCCTGGGCAGTTTCCCGAGCAGGCACAAGAGGTCACCAGGAACAACAAAGCATTCAGAGCAGCAGCAGGTCAGAACTGTGGGGAAATACAGCCTGGAACTCAGCTTAGACCTACATTGGAATCTGTTGAGGGAGAAACCAGAATTCTCTCCTGCTGCTTTTAGTAGCAATTATTCTGTGATAAGAAAGGTAATGGCATCATTTTAAAACATGACGATGATTAAACTCTAATATGTGTATTTACTTTGCTTGCATAGGTTTCTCTTAAAAGATCTGATGATAACTTTAGGAACTGACTTTTACTTAGAAACACGGCCATGCGCTGTGTAGGAGACCATTTATTAGAGATGCTTTATAGATAAGAAATAGCTTACCAATGCTACAATTGCACCTGGAGCTGTTAGTTTTGTGACTTTAGAAAGATCACAGAAATAACTGAAAATGCATTTGTGTGTGGGATCATCCTCAAAGGATTTCCCTGGAATCTTTTCTTGCTGAAAGAAGAAAAACGGCAATATAAATATTCATTCAAGAAAACTTCTTAAGTACTCTTTAGATGGGAATGTTCAAATTTGTGCCCACATGTCCCTTATGATAATCTTGCTGGATAAAATGTCTTTTAGTTCTAAAAATATAAACAGTAGGATCTTAAAATATTTTTGGTTTTCTGTAAACATAGGTGCTAAGGTGGCCCTGTGGCTATCACATGCCTGAAGAAGGAAGTTTTTAAGTTTTGATAGCATTTAAACAAATTTAAATTTAAATTGTTTTCTAATTCTATTCACAGAGTTCGTGCATATTTGTTAAGACTACTTACAAATATTTATATTGTCTGTTGCTATAAAAACTTATCTTTTAATGTGACACATTTTGTTATTTGGATGATATGTTTCTTCGCCTTAGCGCACGAATTAAACAAAGCTGTAAGTCAGCTCTTATTCCAGTGTGTCCAACTTACGACACTCCTTGCACAAGACGATGAGACACAACTTAGGGAAGACTTAATGGTGGCTGATTTTTACTTCATCATGAAATAAACACAACTTTATAAGACATAAACAGAACCTCAGAGAAAGTGACACTTACTGAAAGTGGATGTATTGGCTCATCAAAAATAGCCAGAGATCTATTTGCATATCTATAAAAGAAGAATGTGCATTTAAGAAATTCATTCAGGAATTGTTAATATCTTAGTAAAGTATCTGCTGGGAGTAGGGCGTGGAGGGTGGAGGGAGATACTTCTTATTTGCTTTGGTAAAGTTTGTTCACCAAAACAGTTGTTGCCAATTTTTCTCCTGGATCCTGGCCTTCAGAGGGTTTCTTGACCTCTTTTTCATCAGCACATCACGTTCTGAACTGGGAAGTCTTTTCGACATTGATGAGCCAGACTTGCCTTTAAATACTGACTCCCGCTAACAGGCAATGGTAAGAAGCTGTATCTATTTTTACTCCTCTAACCTCATGGTGGAACACAAGAACATTTTAGAAAGCAGTAGTTGTTGGCAATGAAGATTTTAGAACTTTTTAGAATCAATTAAGATTTCCCAAATCTTTCTTTATTTTACTTTATGTTTGCTGAAGTAGTTTGAGTTACAGACTTAATTGCCTTTTTATTTTAAGAGGCCAGTCTTTAATGAACTTTACAAACTAACACATTATGTGATCATTTAGGAAACGAGTAGTTCTCCCAATGAGGTCTGTGGACCCATGAGATTCCCTAGGAGACCCATGATGTCAAAATTGGTTGTTGTTGTTGTTGTTGTTGTTGTGGTTATAGGGTTTTGCTCTTTCACCCAGGATAAAGCACAGTGGTACAAACCTGACTCACTGCAGGCTTGACTCCGTGGGCTCAAGCAATTCTCCTGCCTCAGCCTCCCAAGTAGCTGGGACAAAATGTCCCCACCACCATGCCCAGCTGATCTCTCTCTCTCTCTTTTTTTTTTTTTTTTTGATAGCTGGAGTCTTGCCACATTGCCCAGGCTGGTCTCAAACACCTGATTCAAAGTAATTCTCCCACCTTGGCCTCCCAAAGTGCTGGGATTACCGGTGTCAACCACCATGTATGGCCCAAACTGTTCTTACAAGAATACTAATTCAGCCCAAGAAGCTGATTGAAAATAAAACACACACATAATTTATTACTTTTTAAAAGTATTAAGACATTGATTGCTTTCTCCCTGTTCAACACTTGTGATGATTGTTTAAAAGCAAAAGTGGGTAAAACTGATGGTTTCTCAGTATGAATAAGGGCAGTGGTACCGAATTATACCAGTATTCATTCCACTCTTCACTGCCCCTTGCAGTTTTTATTAAAGTAGCATGTTTCACTGAAGAATGTCCTTGATGAAACAGTAAAAATTGATGGTGTCATTAAATCTTGACCTCTCTTTTTAGTATTCTAAGTAGAAAGTTCACATAAAGCGCTTCTGCATACTGAAGTATGGTCATGTTAAAGAAAAGCACTTGTGATTAGATTGTGAGCTGAACAAGCCTATTGTTCACAGAACACCATTTTTTATCTGAAAGTATAAGTGACTGTTATCCATAAAATTAAGTCAAGTGAGTCTGTCATTTCAAGGAAAATCACAAGTGTTAGTCTATAATAAAGCTAAAACTTTCAAGCTAAAAATCAGGACTTTGAAAACTCATACCTACTACTGTGAGCTTGACAGCATCTCCATATTTGAAGACATTTTTATAACAGTGGTGATACTAATGAAAGTGAGTTTTTGACACTATCAATCAACCAAGTAGCCAATGCATAATATTGTAAAGGCCAGTAAGGGGACAGATCCATTTATTGTACAAGAAAGGTCAGTGACTATTGGTGAACAAGTTCATTGATATGTACAATCCTGCTATAACTATTTTAAGCATTTAGCACTTCTGGAGTTTTGGTAGGGTTAAAGAATACCCACAGTAACGTGATAGCTTTAAAAATATGCCTTTTTCCTACTATATATTTGTGTGAGGCTAGGGCATCTTTTCACTGCTTCTTTACAAATAAATTGCAAACAAAGACATAAACAAATACACTTTGGATCCCTTAATAATTTAAAAGAGTCTTAGGAACCCAAAATCCCACAACTGATTCACTGTAACACTGTAAAATAAGCACTCTACAGCTTATAACGTCTAGAGTTATGACCTGACAGGATGTTTCGTATGACACAAAGTGATGAGCTGGAATAACAAGACAGGTTTCAAAGAGCTCACCTGTGCTTTACGTTGTAGTATATTGCCAAAGTCACACTGTGGAGGGAAAAAAAAAATTGTAAGAACTGATTTTATCATTTGTTAGGCCTGAATGTATATTTCTAAAGCAGGGGGAAGAGATCCCTCCCAGTGGCCCTGAAATCCTGTATTCAGAACAGTACCATGTGAGCACTTTCCTTTTGTTTTAGTCCCCTGGCTTTACAGCAAAAAGAGGAGAACCAAAATGCTAGGCAATACGCTGTTGGAAGACTTGTGTCTGCAGAGGGTCATTACGTATAAATAATGACATATTCTACCTGGGATTTGCTCTTCTGCCCACAGAACCTTTCATTCTGTGCACGTTACTTATATCTATGTGTACATATGCTTACATTTAGGCCACGCAGTAGTGTTTTGCTTTTTAAGTTGCTAGGCCCTGCATTTCGGCTGATTTCGTTCACCATCACCTACTCACCCATTTGTCATTATTTCCCCAAAAGCACAAAATGAATGTGCTTTATACCAAATAAAGTAATTTAAAATCACCTATGCATGATTAGCAGAAAATTGATTAGTAAACTTTATAACGCATCCAAAAATCGATGACACTTGTAGTTCTCCTAAAATAAGCAGTACTAAACACACAGCATAACACCACGTCATACAATATAAATGACAGGTACTTCCACATTAGTTTAAACAAAATATGAATGAACAAACGCAACTCTTCGGATGTATGTTACTGTGTTCCAAAGACATCCACAGATGTTGAGTGTCAGGACACAAGGGCTTCTCTTTGATAAGTTCTGTCCTTCCATTCACCCTCAACATTTAAAATGAGGCTCAGAATAATTTGAGAAGGCCAACTGGAGTTGTAAAAAGTAGGCCTTACAACATTATTAGCATCTAAGATAGATATATCTATAGTGCGTCCAACAGTTTCATCGCCATATTTTAAGATCACAGAATTTGAAGTTACATGCTGACAAGGACCACCGAACCTCACGTGACACTCCATGCACCGCCCATTTTACAATGAAGAGAACCAAGGCTTAAAACTGATTTGCCCAAGGTCCCTGAACACTGTTCCTGTGAACTGCAGGTGTTCACAAAACACTATGGTATGGTAGAAATTGAAGCATGTGCACACATAGATAGAAATGACTCGCACAGATAAAAGACTTTATGGGTAGAAAGAAGAGCAAATGACAGGGAAAACATGTCATTTTTCTATTAGAACCATCACTTTTTCACACAAAGGAAGCAGTGGCCTCCATATTTGCTGCACACTGGATCCCCCGGGGAGCTTTAAACAGGGCCTCAATGTCAGCTGGAGACATTCTGATTTAATTGGTGCTGGGCATGCTTTAGGCATCAGGGCTGTTGGTAAAGTTCCCCAGGTGATTCCAATGTGTAGAAAAGGTTGGGAATGACTGAATTAGGGTGAAGATCAGAATCATCTGGGATGCTTTTATCCATCTAATGATGTCTCACATACTTCCTCATTTTCCTAAAAGGCTTGTGAGTGCCCGGAGACGGAGGGGAGGTGGAGCTGGGAAGATGCATGTGTTTGCAGACATATATTTTGAAGAAACAGTATAAGTGATTCTAATATGGCTCACTTCTTCCATTGAGAACAATGCTCTACTAACCATGAAATACATTTTTCAAAATCCTTCCTAAAAGCCAATTTTCTATAATAACTGGCTCAGTAAATCTTTATTTCATCAAAAGCAAATATACCAAATAACCCCTTCTAAAACTGGAGAGTAAATTAAAACTTACTGTGCTTCAAAAATAGACTTCTAGTCCAGGCATGGTAGCTTATGCCTGTAATCACGGCATTTTGGGAGGCTGACTTGGGTGTATTGCTTGAGCCCAGGAGTTTGAATCCAGCCTGGCCAACACAGCAAAACCCCTTCTCCAAAAAAAATATCAATTTTTTAAAAAACTTGTAAAATTTAGACCACACTGGAAGAAAAAGCAGGACTTTTACTTGTTTGATCAAGGGTAAGCTTAAAAACTACTTTTGAATTGCATACTGAAACAGAATCTTTTGAAATCAAAAGCAGCCAGGGACTCTAGCTAAAAAAGGGTGGCTTTTCACTTAGGACTGAATACAAACATTAAGTGATGACACCATAGAGGTCAAAGCTCAGGGTTTTAGGCACAGGTAGAGTCCGGATCTTGCTGAAACACAATTGGATCTCAATTATTGTTAGACATGAGAGAGGAAAGTCACATTATTATGAGGATAAACTGCCATTTTTGATTAAAGTTGAAGTTACTGACAAATTAGCTTAAAAACTAGTACATTAGAGCCTAAATTAAGCTTTTAACTTAGTCATGTTTATAGACTGGAAAGTCAAGTTAGGGATAAGGAGACTAACATTCTGAGGTACCACTTGTCAAACTGTTTTCCGATAATCAACACTCATAATTGAAGGAGATGTTAATAATGTTTCCTGGACATCTCCATTGGAGCTGGCTTTTTAAACCCACTTGAACCCATCTTTCAAGGGTGTTTTAAAAGGGCATCTCTGATTGTGGCCTGTGAACTGCTGGTGCATGATGGGAAAATGTAAATGCAGATACACTATGGTGCCACCGGAGGACAAGCTGTTCCTTCTTCCAAGAGTAGTTTCCAAAGAAGTGCCCATCGTCTTAGGCCTGTGGCCCATAAAGAACTAATAATTTTTCCTGGAAACATCCAACAAAAAGCGCCTCTCCTGTCCATTAGGTTCAACGCTGTCATAACATAAATGTATCAAATAAATAGCCATGCTTTTTCTGGGACTGCTTATTTGCTAACTGGGTTTCCCTTTTACCAAGCAGTGTCTAAGATTAAAAGAGAAACAGAAAATTCATATTTAGGTCCTGAAAAATCCATATATCATTGACGTGAACTTCTTCAACTGCTTGCTGAAAAGGGCAACCAAATGGCTGAACTAACAGCGGATGGCTGGGATGCTTTTAGCACACGGGGGTCTCTCACTCAGCCCTTGGCAACCTCGTTGTACTCACCTTCCTAATATGTGGCTGAGATCAGGCTTGCTGACTGTGCTGTTATCCAGCAATATGGTGGAACACGAGCTGTATTTTCTATCAAGATGCCACGGAGGTATCTGAAGAAGAAGGAAGATAGAGAAAAATATCACAGTAGGATGAACTTACAAAAGTGTGGGTTTTTTCCCTTTGTCAAAATGTCAAACAATAAAACATTAAGGTATTTTTCATACCCCGTGACCTGCCTGAGTGTGGTATCATGTGCAGCTCTATGGGAAATTCATTGGAGGCTCTTAACTTTCACAGATGATGTTTGAGAAATGGGTTATAAAATGCTGCCCTTGATGACACCGATCATCAAACCTGGCAAGCCTCTATTATAAATTCCCTTTACAAATAATGGGAAACATTTAAAATGGGATTTCATGTTTTTTTTCTTATGCAGTAAAAAAACACTGAGATTTTCTATTTCTGTTATTCATTAACTGCAACAAAATGTCATACATTAAATAATATTGACACAAGAGCATTTGATTGCAGTAAATGAAGACCTAATACTACATTTACTAAGTTACTAATCCTAAGTGTGTGCATTCAAGAGAGAGTGTGATGGAACCAGTGTGTTAGAGTCAGAGACTGTGTATGCCAGAGCTGCTCAGTCACCAAACAAGTGAGCCATAGGTCTCCCTGGGCCTGTTTCCTTGTAAGAGGTTGGGGAAAGTACTGCTTTAAGACTCTCTCACATCCAAAAATCAGATGATGAAAACAACTTTGGGAATTTAACTTTCACTTCTTGTTTACATAAGACTGCTATGTATCTTCCTACAGATAGAAATCAGTGAAAATTCATCCACACTGCTATCAGAGATATGACAGTGAACCTTTTGAGCCCTGTAGAAAATAAACTATCTCTAAAACACTTTCAAAGTATCTATTCATTTGTTGAGAGTGCAATAGTCAATACGGAAACTGACTCAACTATGTTAAGTAAATGTTCCTCCTGGCCAGGCAAGGTGGTTTACTGCTGTAATCCCAGCACTTTGGGAGGCTGAGTTGAGTCAATCACACTGTCAGGAGTTAAAGACCAGCCTGGACAAGATGGTGAAACCCCATCTCTACTAAAAATACAAAAATTAGCCAGGCGTGGTGTTGGGTGGCTGTAATCCCAGCTATTCAGGAGGCTAAGGCAGAGAATTGCTTGAATCCCAGAGGTGGAGGTTGCAGTGAGCTGAGACTGTGCCACTGCACTCCAGCCTGGGTGAAAGATCAGGACTTCATCTCAAATTTTAAAAAAAGAAAGTGAAAGAGAGAGAAAGAGAGAGAGAGAGAGAGAGAGAGAGAAAGAAAGTGCTCTTCCTTAAAAATAATCCCAGTAGCCAAATGCCAGTCACCAAATAGTTGAAAAGATCTATAGCATCATTTAAAACCACAAAATACCCATTATTTTAACTGGAAAAAAAAAAACTAACTCAGATGAGCTTTTGTTCCTCCTGTTAATATGCTTGTTTGCATCATGTTATCACACTCTTCCATCAGGGTCTCTCACAAACACATTAAAGACAGGACAGGTTTGGATCTACTACGAATGAGCTAGTATGAAAAAATAAAGGCAGGGTAGGGAGAAGATCTAGTGGTTGTTTATAAACCTATGCTACATTTAAACACTGCCCATAGCCAATAATCAGAAATATCCACAGAGTCCAACAGCATTTTGCTGCTTCAGAGGCTTTGTGCTGCAAATTCACTTCTTTCTTAACCAAAATCCAAGATGTTTTAGAACAATATTACTATTTGAAGGACCATATTACCCTTTAAGATAGAAATGTTTTAACTCTAGCTAAACTCTTATGTTTCTTAAGCTATTCTGTTATAGATTACGTTAACAGTGTATGTGTGTCAATATGTATACTTTTATTGTCTCAAAAACAAATATGGCATAAAAAATAAAAATAGACTCATTCAGATAATTTCATTCAAAGGGAAAGAAGGTATCCCTTAAGGTCACTACTGTTAGGGGTAATGCAGTGTAATACTTTAAAATAACAAAAGTCAATTCTGAGGAAAATTCCATATATGAGAATAAAAGTAACAGGAAAAATGAACCAAAACACAGACTACTTGGTACAGCTTTAGGTGATATCTGTCCCCATTTTTTTAATTTAAAATTTCCTATCACTTACTGTGACCTCCACCTCCAAGTTCAAGCAAGTCTCCTGGCTCAGCCTCCCATATAGCTGAGACTACAGGCGTGTGCCACCATACCTGGCTAGTTTTTGTATTTTTAGTAGAGATGAGGTTTCACCATGTTGGCCAGGCTGGTCTCGAACTCCTGGCCTCAAGAGATCCACCTGCCTCAGCCTCTCAAAGTGCTGGGATTACAGGCATGAGCCACCACACCTGGTCCTCAAGATCACTTTTTTCTCCCCACATTTTTATAAGACATGTTTTAGATGTTTTTAAAATAATTAATGACCTTTAGGTAACTTGAAAATTTCCAATACTTTGTGTGCTAACAAAATCAGCTCCACCTATGTTGCACAGCAATGGGACCACACAGCAGGTATAGAGTTTGAATAGAATTATTACACAAGGCCTGAGTGGAAACATGTCATATGCTTATTATAGGTATAACTAGAAAATTGTCTGAATTAATGTCATAATTATGTTCAATTTAAACTTAGATTTACACTTACATATAGGTTCTAAATTTGGGTTAAATATGGATTGACCACAAATTTATTTTCTCTTCCTTCTGAAATCTCATGAGAATTAGTCATAAAATAAACATTATACACAGGACCAGGAGACAGGATTGACAGTGGATGATTCTGAGTCAATGTTGCAAGGTGACAAGCAGATAGAGGAGTGGTAACTGACATGAAAGCACAACCCCGGTGCCCACAGGGAGAGACTTGAACAGAAACAAGCAATCCTGTGTATTTTGAGAACCCATCACATTCTCCAAAATCAGAGCACATGGTACCTGGGAAGGTAGGGTGAAACATACAACAGAGCTGGCAAGTTCAATAGTAAATCTGTGCTTAGAACCCCAGGTCCACCTGTCCTCCCATCTTAGAAGGAAGGTGGATGTGTATTCTCTGGATATATTACACCTGAAGGTTTCTGAGCTCAGACCTACCAGGGCTGAAACCTGGAAAATGGGAGTAAATGGCACGCACAAAGTGAAACTCCACCTTGCTTCCCAACCCTGCTTCTGGAAAGCCAGCAGCCATGCTTGCACTGCCCAGGCAGAAAATTGGGAGGCCCTTCTTGGAAGAACACTGAACCATGGCAAAGAAAATACCCTCATTCTCTCGTATAATACACTGATGTCCCTCAAAGGAAAAACTGCCTCGACATCCAAATCCCTACAGTGAGATCCCTTAGTGAAAAAAAGCTCCTGCTTTCAATGAGAGAAAGCCAAAGACCACCACACATTTGAGCAAAGCCTCCAATGGGAGATGAAAACAACAGGAAAAAGGAATTCCTGGGACCAGTAAAAATTCAGGTGCAAAACTTTTTTAAAAATCTTAAAACACCCTTAAGGAAATTTTTAAAAATTCAATAGAACAGTTAGCATGGACAGTCAAAGAATCTCGAAGAAACAGAACAAAAGACAAACTGGAAAATTGGAGTTGAAGAAATTACAGATCAATGCAGAAATACTGGTCTAAGAAGTCCAACATCTGAATCATTAGACTAAAATAATAATAATAAAACAGAGCACACAAAAAATTCTCTAAATTTTATTGTAGACCTAATGGCCACAATAAAATAAAAGGTCCCTACCAAGCTCTGTGGTACAATTTCAGAATCTCAGGGATAGAGAAGGTCCTAAAAACTTGACAGATGGAAACACTGATTACATATGACTTATCACAAAAGGCAATACTTTCAAAAACAGTATAATAAAAATGCAATAGAAAAATGTCTTCAAGCCATGACATTTAGTTTTCACTCTAGAATTTTATACTCTATATATCAAAGGAGGGGTTTTAAGAAAGCCCAGATCTCTAAACATGTGTGTACATGAGCCTTTCCTCAGAAACTGCTCTCCAGCACCACTG
The DNA here is from genome assembly GCF_048565385.1 of Saimiri boliviensis. NCBI lineage: Eukaryota > Metazoa > Chordata > Mammalia > Primates > Cebidae > Saimiri > Saimiri boliviensis. The sequence goes on from NC_133449.1 coordinate 125,498,315, forward strand.
GGGAGTAACACAAGGCAGAGGGCAATGCACAGTCTAGGACTCAGGGACCCAACATTAGTGGTCCCAGAAGATTTCAGAGAGAGCTCCCAGGCCAACAGGTGCAGGGCAGCCCAGGAAAACACAGTCTATCTTGAGGAGGATAACAAAAGGCCAAGGAAACTTGCTTCAAGTAAAAAACATGGAAGGTATTCTTTAGTAGATAAAACATATTTTTGATAGGCATGTGACAAATGTGACAACTCCTGAGGAAGAATAGTTGTTAGAGAGCCAAAGGAATATAGTCAGAAAATCAATTCCACACACACATGAAAATGAAGGATGTGAAAACAAAGATACCAGCCAGAGGCTAATGGTCACATTTGGCTTTCTGAGCCATCATGGGCTAGGAAAAAAGAGGTTATCTGGGAGAAGTGGAGAAGTGTTCAGGAATCAGAAATATTTAAGAGAAAGAATGAAGGATGTACAAGGAGGAGGCACACTCAGAGCATTATATGACTCAGAAGTGAATAATACGTACATAGTCATAATCATGTAAATATCAATTCATGATTTAATTAAAAATGTGTTACAGGTGGAAGAAACGGGGAGGGAAATAAGGTCGCAGTGGAGTGAGGATGCTACACTTTCAGCTGCTATGACAGGGAGTCAGCAGAAAGTGTTGAAGAAAATGGACTTAGCTATTTTCAATTTTATTTGATTTTAAAAGATTAAATATTTAAGGCAGATGTTTATATCACAACCAAATTACTTAAATTTAACTGAAATGTCAGACAGCCTTAAAAATGGGCACAATAAGTTAAAGACTTTCTTGCATAAATCTGACATTTAGGAAAATAGAAAACAGTTAGAAAATTCACCAAAAAAGGATCATGCTAACAGCACTGGGTCCCTGTTACATTTCTAAGGAACCAAGACAGATAGACTTTTAACTTAAACAATTAATTTCTTAACTTTTCAAAAGCTTACTTACAGAATATAGGCGAAAGCTTCTCCTCTTTCCTTGCACTAAAAATAAAAATATAACTAATCAATTCCGGTAGAATAAAATACTATAGAATAAAAGTAGTTGCTAATCATCTGATCATCACTATATAAAACAAGATAAACCTGATTATCACTATATAAAAAATCAATTTTAAAAACTTTTTAATTTAAACAAATTTAACATTTAAATAATCTGGCATGATGAATCTCATAATGTAAAATTTAAAAACACAGTTTTACTTTTTGACCTAACACATATTCTACTACGTTCAAATGAAAGAATCCCCATGTACATAAGGAAAGGCAAAACAAATTAGGGAATGTGCGTGCCCTGCAAATCTCATGTTGAAATGTCATGCCCAGTGTTGGAGGTGGGGAAGTCTTTGGATCACGGGGGCAGATCCCTCATGAATGCTTTAGTGCCATCCCCTTGGTGAGGAGTGAGTTCCTGCTCTGAGTTCATGCACGATCTTCTTGGGGTTTTGTTGTTGTTGCTGTTGTTCTGAGACGGGGTCTCACTCTGGTGCTCAGGCTGGAGTACAGCGGCGTGATTATGGTTCACCACAGACTTGACCTCCTGGGCTCAAGTGATCCTCCCACCTTCCCCTCCAGAGTAGCTGGGGCTGCAGGCATGCACCACCACATCTGGCTAATTTTTAAATTTTTCATAGAGACAGGGTCTCACTTTGTTGGCCCAAGGTGGTCTCAAACTCCAGGCTCAAGTGATCTGCCCATCTCAGCATCCCAAAGTGCTGGGATTGCAAGTGTGAGCCACTGCACCTGGCCTGATCTGCTTATTTAAAAGCCTGAAGCACCTCCCACTCTCTCTTGCTCCTTGTCTCACCATGTGAAAGATGACTTCACCTTCCACCAAGATCATTAGATTCTTGAGGCCCTTGCCAGAAGCACATGCTAGCACCACACATCTTGTACAGCCTGTACAACCGTGAGCCAATAAACCCTCTTTTCTTTATAAATTATCCTGTCTCAAGTATTCCTTCATTCAAATGGCAAAATGTGGGACAGATGAGAAATTTAGTTAATAAAAATGCTTACGTATTGTATTTCTGAACTCCTATGCAGCAGTGTTTTGTTTTCTGATTCTACATGTACACATAGCTTACTTTCATTACCAGGATCTAATAGCTGACAGCTCTAAGAACCAGCTTCTGGCCAGGAGTCAATCTCCAGATGCACTGGAATATCTGGAAGCACCCCAAATGACTTCTCGGTCATCTATTCATACATTACGGAAAAATAAATGAGTCTTTGCTCAACTGAAAGGTAGCCTATCTTAAACCGAAATGTCAAAATGAGTGTGCCAACCTAACTGAACAGGGTATCCTCAGCACACGCAATCATTTGTTCTAACAAAGGTCCAAAGAATAAAAGCTCCAAAGAGGGACTTGGGCCACACTTTCTTCCCTACAATGCCTCCTCCTTTGAAGTTGAACTGGTCTCATTGACACACATTTCTCACCACTGAAGTGACAGGGGCAGGGGATCGCTTTTCTTCTACTTCCATACTCTCTATGTGTGAGAAGCCCATGGCTCTTGGAAGAAACTCAGAAATATAACAATACTAACCAGAAATTACTAGGTCAAGTCAGACAAAGTCCACACAAACTATGAAAATGCAAGTGAACAACCCCTTTTTTATTGTGCTGCATTACTTCAGATGTTATTCTAGAACCCCCAGTTCTTGTATTCTTGTTGTTAAAATTAACTGAAAAACATGGTGTATGGCTTTTTTGAAAATAAAGTGAGATAACATTACATTATGAAACATAAGCAACAGTACAGAAAAATCCTACAGTTCTAATTCTTATCCTAAAACAGGCAGGATATGGAAACTTTACACTAGCTTCACACACTAAGGCTAATATGGAAAACAGCACAGGGCATGTTACATTTCTATTACATTCCAATGAAAAAGTTCTAGCATCGACTTGGATGTGACAGTGGTTAGAGCACTGTGAAAAAGGAGGCCAAAATCAGAGATCCAATCTGGAACAATGGATTCTTTTGATTTGCTCAAGTGAAATCCAAGCTGTGGCCTAAATCCTATCAGTCATTATTAAAACATACTCTTTAGAGCAAGGGGAAAATGGCAAATATGTATGAAGAAAAAGGCATAAATCCGTGACTACTACACTAAATCATGTGGCCAATTAATTGTGTTGATAAAAATGTCACCAAATGTGTAAACACAAAGTTTGTGTGTTTCCATAAACAGTGACAACTAAAGGAAATTATATCACAAATGAAAATAAGACAAGTAAGTCTATGAAAAGTTGAACATTTTTAACTAATATCTGAGTTTCTCTAAATACTTTCCATAACAAACAAGACAGAAAATGTTTAGGTTTTCCTTGAAGGCAGAAACAGTATTTTGTCTTACCATTCATTTGATACTTTCTCAGGAAGAGTGTGCTTGCCCTTGGATGGTCAGAAGCAAGACCTGTAGAGGAAGAAAAGGAAACAATGTCATAAGTGAGATGAGTACAAAAGATTCTTTTTAAAGCTACATAGCCATTTTAATCACTTTTAACAGTCTTGAGAAAAGCTTTTAGTGATAAATGTCAAGAAAATAAAGGCACTGATGTCCCAATTCTACGGGAGAATGCAGAAATCACAGAATCTCTCCATGCATAGGGAATAAAACCAGGCTGGGGCTGGGACTTCTTTTTCAAACTTGCAGCTAAATAAATGGATGCAACTTTTAGATGAATCACATATATGCCCTCCTCCCCCTACTTATCAAATATAACCACCTTCCTCTAGGCTGCTATTACCAGCACATTTCAAGGAAAGTCTCAAGCAGTAAGAGATGCTGTGGTCAATTACTGTGGTCAGACCCCAGCTCAGTATTTCAAAGGTCTTAAAACAAAGAGCTGTTTTGGGCAAAAACAATGTTTTAAACAGACTAAGTCTCACTCTGTTGCCCAGGCTGGAGTGGTGCAATGGTGAGATGGAGCCAGCGTAACTCGCTGAAGGCTCAAACTCCTGGGCTCAAGAGATTCTCTTGTAGCTGGGACTGTGGGTGCAAGCCACCATACCTGGCTATTTTTTAACCATTTTTTGGAAGAGACAGGGTCAAATGAGACATACCTGTAAATGTGTTATAAATCCCCAAAAATGATATAAAGAGTCTATTGTGGGCCGTCATCCAACACTACCCATCTGCTACCTGGTGAGTGAAAGCACTCAGAGGTGTACCTTGCACCACCAAACAAGGAAAAGCTTTCACAAATACTTGCATGCTTTGTGTATAAAGGCACAATTCATCCACATACTATTTTTGTTCATTCTTTCACCATTTTTGAATATTCTGAGAGAACCATACCTTTCAGCTACAAAGTCACATTCATCATGAAGCTTAATCATTCTAACGTTTAAATAAATTAAGAGGCCAACCAAAGGAACCAGAAAAGCTGTATAAGACACTTCCTCTACAGCAATGAAATCTGTAGCATACATTTTCTGTTTGGAAAACTTAGCTTTGAGCCAGCCTGGGGTTGAGAAAGGGGCCAGAACTGGGCATTGGGGTAGGGAGGAGGAAAGAAACCACCATGTGCAGCAGGGAGAAAGAACGAAGGGTGGGGGCAGGCACGAGGCAGGGCCAGTCCTCCTGCCTGGTGCATGGGCCTGGGAAAGCTGGCTGGGGGCAGGAGGGAGGAGCCCGAGGCCGTGGATGCCTCTGGGGTGGGGGGAGGGGTGAGAACTGGTATGAGTGTCAGCCAGAGGCGTGCCTGAGGGCAAACAGTACCATTCATTGCCTTACCTTTGGGCATCTCCTGGTCGCTGATGTGCTGCAGGTCAGGGCCGTCTCCCGCTCCCAAATCCCGCGGGGCAGGCTCCACAGCAGTAGGGTCTGGCGCTTCCACCACCTCCCGCTCATTGATGTTATAGCTGCAGATCGGTTCTGCCCAGTGCACCCTGCGCTGGCTCTGCTTGGGTCTGGCATTGGGGAGCACCATGATCCCTCTCCCCGGCCTCTGCTCCTCTCTGCCTTGGTCTGCACTTATGCTCGACACTGCCTCACAGATGTCACAGCTGCCGGACACCGCCCCACACAGCCAGCTCGGGCACCAAACGGGTCTGGCACTGGTGTTGGACTTTTTCCTTCTGTCTTGGCCTGTTCCTTTGCTTGCCACCACCCCATTCATGTCAGAGCTGAAGGACAGATCCTCAGGCCACCTACGCAGACCTCGCCTGCGGCTGACTTTGGGGCAGAAACAACGACTCAGCGTGTTCCCCATGGGGCACCTTGGCTCCGCTCCAGCAACTTGGACCTTCCTGTGCCTCCCAGTCCGCACAGTTCAGCACTTCACCGTTTTCAAACACAGGCACGCTGGCAGGGCCAGCCCCTGGCTAGGGGGCTGCACCCCACTAACAGCTCACTCCCCGCCTCAGCTGCCTCCCCTGAGATGACTGGTCTGAAGGGAACCTGCTTGATTTCAAATGGGTCTAGATACAACAAGCCTGAGAGCGGAGATTGCGGAGAAGACAGCGCAGAGGGAGTTCCTCCTTCCAGTGTTTTCTACCAACTGAAGGAGGTTGCCCTACCAACCACCAGAGCTCCAACCTGGTGCCCAGGAACCAATCAGGCACAGTCTCCTCCACGAGGCGCCCGCACCCCCATTGTGATGTGGGAGCCCAGGCACGTGGCTCAGCAGGCCCCACCCTGTTGGCAGCCCTGCTCCCATCTTTCGTTCATTACTGGCTGCTGGGAGCTTTCAGGTATCTCCAGTGTGATGATGTTCCTAGAGATCACCACCTTACAATGAATTATACTAAAATTACTGTAACCCTACTGAATGTTTACTGAGTGAATAAATTCTGTATTGTTTCCACAGCATGAACCAAGACCTTGGGCTGCCATGGGGTCCTGGGGCTGAATTGAACTCTGGCAGGGGCAATCCCCTCACTCTCGATTGATCAGAAGGCTGCATGTGCTCTACATGTTAGAAGTAACCCTGTGAACTGGGACGTCCAGACTCCAAATGATTAGTAACATTTGCTTTGAGTTTTTAAAAAAGCTTTATTCATCTAACAGTTGGGTTATTAAAAGGTATCTCAGTAAAATAAGGCACTTTGCCTTTACTTTCTATAAACAGTTTCATCAGACACTGTTACATCAGAAATCAACGTGTTCTAACTTGTCTGTGTTATCTCCAGAATCAATTTTCCGTATCATCAGTTAGTCTTAGTGTGATATGTAACAGAATCAAATGTTTCTCACTATTATCTCAAACGCGTGTTTCTTTTTTGATTTTTTTTTTTTTCTTTCATAGAACCCAGGTCTTGCTCTCTTGCCTTAACTGGTCTCAAACTCCTGGCCTCAAGCAATCCTCCTGCCTCAGCCTCCCAACGTGTTGGGATTATGGGCGTGAGCCACCACACCAAGACTGAAAATCTGTTTCTTAAGGAGTAATGTGGAATACATAACATCCTTAATATACCACAGCCTTCTCCAAATAAGCCAAATTGTTTAAAAGTTCTATAATATTTAAGATTCAGTTTACTGTATTTCAACCTCCCCTATAAACAATGTATTAAATCTTAGAATGCATGTGCCATAACCTCACTTTTATGACAAATAGCGAAATATTTCATGAGCTTGGTAGAATAACTTGAAATAAAGTGGTAAATTAGAAAAATTAAAATATATATCCTGCATTTTATTCAATTATGTATGTCAAAACTAGTAACCTAGACTAAAATGTCCAATTCAATTAGTAGATGTTTCAAGCCACAAGATTTAACAATAAACAACATTGGGTCTAGGTAACAATCCCCAGCGGATTCAGGGAAGCTCTGGCCCTGTGTGGTACTATCCTATAAAGATACTATCTCTTTTCACTGTCAGAGAGGGATGGCCTATCCCTGAATGTAGGATGGAGTCAGTCTCACTGCACCTTCATGACCCATCGTATTTACCACACTTTACATTTCTTTCCTAAGTTAAATACACATCTTTTTGGGAGAAGACAGAGCACTACATGATATTAAATACTAACCAAATAATCACACAAAGAAAAACACAGATAAATAATAAAAACATTCAACTACTGAAACACAGCAACATTAAGCCACCTCAGTTTTCTTTTCCCAATGCTTGCAACACCCCCATCCACCACCGTATGAAAACATGGGAAGCAACACGTAGTATGACAAGGGGAAGTTGCATCTCAACGTGACCAAGGAAAACAGTTTTAGAGCGCAACGTTAATTTCCAACAGGCATTAAGCCAGTAGCCAGTAGTGATTTTTCCGGCTCCTCTCCCTCCTTCCAATCTCCACCCTCCAGTAGGGCCCAGGGTGTGTTTTTCCCCTATACGTGTTCACATCATTTAGCTCCCACTTCTAATTGAGAACATGTGGTGTTTGGTTTTCTGTTTCTGTGTTAGTGTGCTAAGGATAAAGACCTTCGGCTCCATCTAGGTTTTTGCAAAGGACATAATACTATTCTTTTTCCTAACTGCATACTATTCTATGATATATACATACCAAATATTCTTTATTCAGTCTACCATTGATAGGCATTTAGATTGATTCCATCTTTGCTATTGTGAATAGTGCTGTAAGGAATATACACGTGCATGTGTCTTTACGACAGAATGATTTATATTCCTTTGGGTATATACCCAGTAATGTGATTCCTAAGTTGAATGGTAGTTCTGCTTTTAGGTCTTTGAGAAATTGTCAAATAGTTTTCATCAACGGTTGAACTAATTTACCCTTGAACCTGGGAGGCGGAGGTTGCAGTGAGCAGAGATTGTGCCACTGCACTCCAGTCTAGCAACAAGACCAAGACTCTGTCTCCAAACAAACAAACAAACAAACAAACAAACAAAACCTCAACAAAATACTGACAAACCAAATCCAGTAACACATCAAAAAGTTAATCTACCATGATCAAGTAAGTTTTATTCCCGCAAGGCTGGTTCAGCATATGCAAATCAATAAATGTGATTCATCACATAAACAGAACTAAAAACAAAAACCACATGGTCATCTCAAAAGATGTAGAAAGGCTTTCCATAAAATTCGGCATCTATCACGTTAAAAATCCTCAAAAATCACAAAATCGTAAGAGCCATCTATAACAAACCCACAGCCACCATCATACTGAATGGGCAAAAGCTGGAACCATTCCCCAGAGAACCAGAACAAGACTAGGATGTCAACTGTCATCCTATTCAACACAGTACCAGAAGTCCTGGCCAGAGCAAGCAGGCAAGAGAAAGAAAGAAAAGCCATCCAACCAGGAGAGAGGAAGTGAAATATCTCTTTTCACAAACAATGTAACAACATGATTCCATACCTGGAAATCCCTTCAGTCCCTACCCAAAGGCTCCTAGAACAGATACATAACTTCAGTTGTTTATCAAGTCTCAGGATACAAAAGCAATGTACAAAAAGTGGCATTTTTTCTCTCCAAGGTTGTGGAGAAAAAGGAACATGTATATCCTGCAGGTGGGAGTGTAAATTAGTTCAACCACTGTCAAAAACTATGTGGCAATTCTTCAGTGGCATTCCTCAGTGGCATTTCTATACACCAACAATGTTCAAGCTGACAGCCAGATCAATTCTGTAACCCCATTCCTAACAGCCATTAGAAGAACGAAATACCTAGGAATAGAACTAACCATGGAGGTGAAAGATCTCTACAGTGAGAATCATAAAACACTGCTGTAAGAAATCGGAGATAATGACTGGGCGTGGTGGCTCTCGCCTGTAATCCCAGCACTCTGGGAGGCCGAGGCAGGCAGATCAGCTAAGACCAGCTGAGGCAGGAGACCAGCCTGACCAACGTGGAGAAACACCATCTCTACTAAAAATACAAAGTTAGCCAGGTGTGGTGGTGCATACCTGTAATCCCAGCCACTCGAGAGGCTGAGGCAGGCGAATCACTTGAATCTGGGAGGTGAGCGTTGCAGTGAGCTGAGATCATGCCATTGCACTCTAGCCTGGGCAACAAGAGCGAAACTCCATCAGAAAGAAAGAAAAAGGAAAGAAGAAAGAAAAGGAAGAAGGAAAGGAGAAAGAAAGAAATAAAAAAGAAAGGAAGAAAGAAAGAAAGAGAGAGAGGGAGGGAAGGAAGGAAGGAAAGAAAAGAAAGAAAGAAAGAAAAAGAGAGAAATCAGAGATGATAAAAACGAATGGAAAATAAACATTCTATGCTCATGAATGGGAAGAAATAATGTTAAAATGGCCTTACTGCCCAAAGCAATTTACAGATTCAATACTATTATATCAAACTACCAAGTCATTTGTCACAGAATGAGAAAAGAAACTATTTTAAAACTTACGTAGATCCGAAAAATAGTCTGAATAGCCAAAGATATCTTAAACAAAAAGAATACAGCTGGAGGCAACACACTACCTAACTCTTCAAACTATACCGGCTAGCCATATGCAGAAGATTCAAACTGGACCACTTCCTTTTATCATATAAAAAATCAATTGAAGATGAAGTAAAGACCTACATTACAAAATCTAAAACTCTAAAAATCCTAAGCAAAAACCCACCAGGACATACCATTCTGGACATAAACCATAGCAAGTTTTTCCAGACTAAGTCTCCAAAAGCTATTGCAACAAAAACATAGACACGTGGGACGTAAGGAAGCTAAAGAGATTATGCTCAGCAAAAGAAACTGTCAACAGAGTCACCAGACGACCTGCAGAATGGGAGAAAAATTCTGCAAACTATGCACCTGACAAAAGTGTCATCCAAAATCTATAAAGAAATTAAACAAAAGTTTAAGCAGAAAACAAACAACCCCATTACAAAACGGACAAAAGACAAGAACAGACACTTCTCAAAAGACATTTGTGGGGTCCGCGGCGGCCGGGCGCCGGCAGGGGCGGATAGGGCGAGGCGAAGGCGGGGGGTGGGGGCGGGAATCGAGAACCGGGTGGTGGGAGAGCTAGGCTCGTGGAGGCGAGGCCCGGGCCGGGCGGGGCGATGCAGGAGGCGCTGCTCTCCATCCCCATCAACCCCAACAACTGCCCCGCCAAACTGTGGCGGCCGGTGAACAGCCGGCGCTACGGCTCCATCCGCTGGGACAGCCGCGGCGAGGGGCGGCTCATCCACTAGCGGCTCTTCGAGACCGAGCTGCTCAGCCCGCCCGGGCCGGGGGGCGGCAGCGGGGTCGTGGGGGCCGCGGTCGAGCCCGATCTCTTCAAAACCACCAACTTCACCAGCTTCATCCGCCAGCTCAACCTCTACGGCTTCCACAAGGTGGTGCTGGGTGGGCCGGGTGCGGCAGGGCAGGGCCGGGGCCGGGGCCGGGGCCGGGGTGGTGGGGGCGACGGGCCGGCGGGGGACTGGCCCCTCCACCACCTCCACAGCCCGCACTCCCGCCGCCTGCAGCCACAGCTGGTTAGAATTTTCCTAAGGATACTTTTTCCTTTAATCTTCGTATCTATCTGCAGGTACTACAACTATTTTGTATGCATTTTATTTATTGATTTAGGAGACAGAGCCTTGCTCTGTTGCCCAGGCTGGAGCGCAATGGTGCAATCTCAGCTCACTGCAACTTCTGCCTCCTGGGTTCAAGTGATTCTCGTGCCTCAGCCTCCCTAGTAGCTGGGACTAGAGGTGTGTGCCACCAGCCCAACTAATTTTGTTTTGCCTTGTTTTGTTTTGTATTTTTAGTAGTGATAAGGGTCTCACCATGTTGGCCAGGCTGGTCTCAAACTCCTGGCCTTAAGGGATCCGCCCTCCTTGGCCTCCCAAAGTGCTGAGATTACAGGCATGAGCCACTGCAGCCAGCCTTGTATGCGTTTTAGAGTCTTAACTAATAGTTTCCCCAAGAATGTAGTGTGATTTTATCTTTGAAACATACTGTAAGGAACTTTTTACTTTAAGCAAAAAAGCTTAAAATGATTAATATCTAAAAATGCTTTATACATATATGTGTCCTCAGAAAAAGCAAGAACAGCTTGTGGAATAGGCATCTCTAAAGAATTATTGATGTCAGAGTCTATCCATTTAAAGCTGAAGACCATTAGAGGAAAGTCGTGTTAACATATTCATTGGATATGGTAAAGGAGGTACTGGTGACTGTGCTGAAGCTCGCAATGTAGAAAAGTAATTACTTCAGATCTCGTAATGTTAAGTTGTTGGCTTATTTAAAAATTTCCTTGACAGAAAGGCAAATTAGGTTTCCTCTGTGACATAACCTATTTAACCAATTTCTTAAAAAATTGTGTTCTCTGAGATACATTTATGAGCTGTCTTGTTATAAAGTTAAAAAATTTAATTTATCTAGGCATATTGTAATGGTCCCAGAAAGCAATACTTTGTCACTTTGCCAGAGAAACTTCTGTCATCAGCTGATGTCCTAAGAGTATAATTATAGTCCTTTAATTAATCCAAAATTTGCTCTTCTCTGATATCTATAAATGATAGGATTATTCAAAATATCCTGAAACGATTTCACAATTAGATTAGGTCTGCTGAAGATAACTTATTCTTAAATATGAGTAGGATTAAATAAAAGTAGTTTGAGAGCTGTTACTCCCTGCCTCAACTCCATGGTATTCCAGATTGTTTTTGTGAGTGCTTTAATACTTGTAGTTTGATTATTTATTTATTTTATTTTATTTATTTTTGAGACAGAGCCTTGCTCTGTCGCCAGGGTGGAGTGCAGTATCGAAATCTCGGCTCACTGCTGCCTCCGCCTCCCGGGTTCAAGTGATTCTCCTGCCTCAGCCTCCTGAGTAGCTGGGACTATAGGCTCCAGCCACCACACCCAGCTAATTTTTTTATTTTTAGTAGAGACGGGGTTTTACCATGTTGGCCAGGATCTCTTGACCTCATGATCTGCCCACCTTAGCCTTCCAGAATGCTGGGACTACAGGCGTTAGCTACTGCATCTGGCCTGTTTGTTACTTTTTAAAAGGAACATTTTTTAGATTTTTACGGGTGTTTTTGGCTGTATTTAAATGTAAATGATATAAAAGTAAGGGAAATTCTGAAATTATTTCTTGTGTAGCAGTCAGTGGAAGTGATCAAACAGCTTGAAACAGTTTATGAGAAAATTTAAAATTACAAATGACCTGAAAATCTAGCCAGAGTCTATTCATATTTTTTTAAATTTCAGAATACTTTAAAAAAAATAAAAAGATCAGTATGACCTCTGGGTTGCTTCCTAAAAGTCATCAGATAGTGTTTTCCCTTAGATAAGATTTCAAATTGAAAATAAAATTTGACTTCTTCAACTCTAGTAATTGTACCTGATTCTCTAATTTTGACCATTAAAATGACTTGGCAATATTTAATTTCGGCTTGCCTTTCAACCTGCATGTTTGTCTTTATTTTTTATTTTATTTATTCATTTATTTTGAGATGGAGTCTCACTCGGTTGCCCAGTTTGGAGTGCAGTGGTGGGATCTTAGCTCACTGCAACCTCTGCCTCCCGGGTTCAAGCAATTCTCCTGTCTCAGCCTCCCAAATTGCTGGGACTACAGGTGTCTTCCACCACACCCACCTAATTTTTATATGTTTAGTTGAGATGGGCTTTCACCGTTATAGATCAGGCTGGTCTCTTAACATCTGACCTCAGGTGATCCTCCCACCTCAGCCTCCCAAAGTGCTGGAACTACAGGCATGAGCTACCATGCCCTGCATGTTTGTCTTAAATTTAGAAAAATTAAGCTCCTTACATACTTTTATATAAAGTATTAATTGGCTGGGCATGGTGGCTCATACCTGTCATCCCAACACTTTGGGAGGCCAAGGCAAGATAATTGTTTGAAGCCAGGAGTTTGATACCAGCCTGAGCAACATGGTGAGACCCCCATCTCTACAAAAAGTAAAATTAGCTTGCTGTGGTGGTTCTAGCTACTGGGCAGCTGAGGCTAAAGTATCATTTGAGCCCAGGAGTTCGAGGCTGCAGTGAGTAATGACCTTGCCACTGCACTCCAGCCTGGGAGGCAGAGCAAGAAAGACTCTGTCTGAAAAATAAAAGTATTAATTGAATTTATTTGATTCCACTTTCAAAATATGTTCTCAGTACAGGTAGTCATTCTGCAAAGTTGTGTTCTTCTCTAAAATATTTTGTCCATCGTTCTTTGAAAGTCATTCTGAAATTATTTATTTTTATTTTTATTTATTTATTTATTTATTTATTTATTTATTTATTTATTTATTTTTTGAGACGGAGTTTTGCTCTTGTTACCCAGGCTGGAGTTCAATGGCGCCATCTCGGCTCACTGCAACCTCCGCCTCCTGGGTTCAAGCAATTCTCCTGCCTCAGCCTCTTGAGTAGCTGGGATTACAGGCACGCGCCACCATGCCCAGCTAATTTTTTGTATTTTTAGTAGAGACGGAGTTTCACCATGTTGACCAGGATGGTCTCGATCTCTTGACCTCGTGATCCACCCGCCTCGGCCTCCCGAAGTGCTGGGATTACAGGCTTGAGCCACCGCGCCCGGCCATTCTGAAATTATTATCTTAGCTTGACCTTCTATTTCAGTTTGATGCCTTCTATTCTTGCTAGTTAACAGAATTTTTTTTTTTCTAATATTTTCTGTGTACTCTTTAAGGCATATTGTTGTTAACAAATCTCTTATTTAACTACATTTTTTTCTGTGCAGCTGTTTTTTTTCTTTTACTATATTACAAGCTTTATTTTTACATTTGTAAGTGCATGTATATATGTTTATATATTTCTTTTTCTCAGGATTTTTTTTTTTTTGAGACGGAGTCTCGCTCTGTTGCCCAGGCTGGAGTTCGGTGGCGTGATCTTGGCTCGCTGCAGTCTCCTCCTCCCAGGTTCAAGCAGTTCTCCTGCCTCAGCCTCCTGAGTAGCTGGGATTACAGGTGTGTACCACCACACCCGGCTAATTTTTATATTTTTAGTAGAGACAGGGTTTCACCATGTTGGTCAGGCTGGTCTTGAACTCCTGACCTCATGATCTGCCCACCTCGGCCTCCCAAAGTGCTGGCATTACAGTCATGAGCCACTGTGCCCTGCCTCAGGATCTATTTTCTAGGGAACTATTTTTTTTTAATTATTCTTTTGTTCCACCTTAACCCATTATAGTTTGAATATTAGTAGTATTTACTGCTCAAAGATTACAACTATACCATGAAGTATTCTAACATATAAAGCAGACTCTGCAGAATTAAAAGTATGAGACATATAATACAGTCTGGAATAGAATAATTCTTTTTACCCCAGTCAGATACTTCCTTTTGTATTATTGAGTAATCTATTTTGTTCTTTTATTGATAATTTCATTTTTTTTCTTTGCCTTATTGTACTTGTTAGGACTTTTTGCCTTGATTCAGTTGTGGGGGGGAACATTCAGTCATGCAGCATTAAATAGCTTTGTTGTCGTTGGCTTGAAGAAATACCCTTTATTAGATTGAGGATATTCTCTTTTATTTCTGCTTGTTTGGCATTTTTGTCAGGAACAGATGTTAATTGTGTCAGATACTTTTTCTGCATAATTGATCGGAACTTTTTTCCCCCTTTAGAATGTTAATATGGTGAAACGTACTGATTGATTTTTTTTTTTTTTTTTTTGTCATGGAGTCTTACTCTATTGTCACCCAGGCTAGAAAGCAGTGGTACAGTCTTGGCTCACTGCACTCTCTGCCTCCTGGGTTCAAGTGATTCTCTCACCAGCCTCCCAAGTAGCTGGGATTATAGGTGCATGCCACCACACCTAGATAATTTTTGAATTTTTAGTAGTGACAGGTTTTTACCATGTTGGCCAGGCTGGTCTTGAATTCCTGACTCAGCCTCCCAAAGTGTTGGGATTACAGGCATAAGCAACTATGCCCGGCCTCCCAGCCTGATTTTTTTGTTGTCATTGAAGCCAGCTTTGCATTCCCAAGATAACCCTGGGTTGTGTTGTGTTATTTTTATGTATTGATGGATTCAATTTGCTAATATTTTGTTGAGAATTTTTTTATTTTTGTCCATGTAGTATTTTTTAAAAAATTGTCTTTGCTTTTAGAATCAGGTGATACTGGTTTCATAGAGTGAGTTGGGAAGTATTTCATTCCATTCTATTTTCCAGGAGAGATTGTGCAAAATTGTGTTATTTAAATGTCTGGTAGAATTTGCCAGCGAAACCATTGGGACCTAGAGATTTATATTTTAGAAGGTTATTACTATGAATTAAATTTTTAGAACAGTTATTGAGTAATTTCAATGTTCTATTTCTATTTGAGTGAGTTTTGGTACTTTGTGATTTTCAAGGAGTTGCAAGGAATTGGTCCATCTGAGTTGTTCAATTTGTCTGTGTAGAAGGGTTTGTAATATTGTTTTATCCATTTCATGTCTTTGGCATCAGTGATATTGCTTCCTTCATTCCTGATATTGGTAATTTGGTTTTCTCTTTTTCTTTGTTAGTCGTACTAGAGGTTTATTAACTGTATTTCTTTTCTTTTTTTTTTTTTTTGAGATGGAGTCTTGCTCTGTTACCTAGGATGGAATGTAGTGGTCCAATCTTGGCTCATTGCAATCTTGCAACCTCTGCCTCTCGGGTTCAAGCAATTCTCCTGCCTCAGCCTCCAAGTAGCTGGAATTATAGGCGCACACCGCTGTGCCCAGCTTATTTTTGTATTTTTAGTAGAGATGGGGTTTTACCATGTTAGCCAGGCTGGTCTTGAACTCTGGAACTTGGGTGATCAACCCACCTCGGCCTCCCAAAGTGCTGGGATTACAGGCGTGAGCCACCACGCCAGGCTGATATTATGGTGGTTTTGATTTACATTTTCCTGATGATTAGTGATGTGGAGTACTTCCTCATATATGTGTTCACCAACTGTATGTCTTCTTTTAAGAAGTGTCTATTCAGATTCTTCGCCTATTTTTTAATTAGGTTCTTTATTTTCTTGTTACTGAGTTGTTTGAATTACTTATGTATTTTGGATATTAACCCCTTAGATGTGTGTTTTGCAAATATTTCCTCTCATTCAACAAATTATCTCTTCATTCTTGTTTCCTTTGGTGTGTAGCTTTTTAGTTTGACGTAGTCTCACTTGTTTGTTTCTGCTTTTGTTGCCTGTGTTTTTGGTGTAATATCCAAAAAATCATAGCCAAGGCCGATATCAGAGTTTTTCTAGCTTGTCACCTGTTTTCTTCTGGTGATTTTATGATTTCTGGTCTTAGGTTTAGGTTTTTAATCCATTTTGAGTTTATTTTTGTATATGGTGTGAGATAAGGGTCTAGTCTAGTTGTTGTTGTTGTTATTTTTTGCATATGGATAGTGGTTTTCCCAACACCATTTGTTAAACATACTATCCTTTTTCCATTGTGTTTTTTTGGTGGCCTTGTCAAAAATTAGTTGAACATATATGATTGGGTTTGTTTCTTGACTTGCTATTCTTTTCCATTGGTGTATGTATCTGTTTTTATGCTAGTACCATACTATTTTGATTAGTTTTGTAACAGAATTTGGAATCATGAATTGTGATGCCTCTAACTTTGTTTTCCTTTCTCAAGATTGTTTTTGCTATTTGGGTTCTTTTGTGCTTTTATAAGAATTTTCTTTTTTTTTTTTTTTTCCTGTGAAGAATGTCGTTGGAATTTTGATGGGGTTGTGTTGAATCTGTTGATCATTTTGGGTAGTATGGACATTTAAATAGTAGTCTTCAAATCCACAATATTCTTCAAATCTATGAACATGGGATATCTTTCCATTTTTTGTGTGTCTGCAGTTTTTTTCATCAATGTTTAATAGTTTTCCAGGTACAGATCTTTCTTAGTTAAAATTATTTCTAAGTATTTTATTCTTTTTGATGCTATTGTAAATGTGATTTTTTTTTTTGTTACTGGTGTAAAGAAATGCAACTGATATTTGTGTATTTTATTTATTTATTTATTTATTTTTTCTCTTTTTTTTCTTTTTTCTCCATCTCTTCAGTATTCTGAAAGGGATGTATGTTGATTTTATATCTTAAAACTTATTCATTTATTCTAACAATTTTTCTGTGAAGTTGTAGTGCTATTTGCATTTAGGATCATGTCATCTACAAATGGATAATTGTACTCTTCTTTCTTTATGATATGATGCCTTTTATTTATTTTTCTTGCCTGATTGCTCTTGCTACTACTTTAGTACTGTGTTGAGCAGAAGTATTGAGTAGGCATCCTTGCCTTATACAGATCTTAAAGGATAAGCTTTCAGTTTTTTCTCCATTAATAATATTAGCTGTAAATGTGGACTTTTCATAAATTGCCTTTATTATGCTGAGGAATTTGTCTTCTATATTTATTTTGTTGGAAGCTCTTTTATCATAAAAGGATGTTATGTTATTGTGATGTCTTTGTCTGACTTTAATATTAGGGTGATGTTGCCCTGAAAAAATGAGTTTGGAACTTCTACTTTTTGGCAGAGTTTAAGAAGGATGGGTATAAATTCTTTTTTTTTTTTTTTTTTTCAGAGAGAGTTTTGCTTTTGTCACCCAGGCTGGAGTGCAATGGTGCAATCTCAGCTCACTGCAACCTCCATCTCCTGGGTTCAAGTGATTCTCCTGCCTTGGCCTCCTCCTGAGTAGCTGAATTACAGGCAACTGCCACCACTCTTGGCTAATTTTTGTATTTTTAGAAGAAATGAGGGTTTTACCATGTTGGCCAGGCTAGTCTTAAACTGCTGACTTCAGGTGATCTGCTTTCTTCAGCCTCCCAAAGTGCTAAGATTACAGGCGTGAGCTACCATGCCTGGCCAGTCTTAATTATTTGAATATTAGGTAGAATTTAACCATGAAGCCATCTGATCCTGAGCTTTTCTTTGATAAAAAGTATTTTATTACTACTTTAATATTTTTATTTGTGATTGATTTGTTCAGGTTTTCTGGTCTTGATTCTCTTTGTAGGTTGTGTGTTTCTAGAAATACCCATTTTCTCTAGGTTTTCCTATCCATGGCATATAATTGTTCATAATAGCCCTTTATGGTCCTTTTTATTTCTGTGACATCAGTTGTAATGTCTCCTCTTTCATTTCTGATTTTGAATAGTCTTTTCTTTCTTAGTGTAGCAAAAGGTTTATCGACCTTTATATTTTTTGAAAACCCAACTTGATTTTCTGCAGTTTTTTTATTTTCTGTTTGATTTGTTTCAGTCCTGATCTTTATTATTTCCCTTCCTTCTGTTAACTTTGGGTTTACTTTATTCTTTTTCTAGTACCTTGAGGGGTAAAGTTAGGTTATTTGGGATCTTTCTTCTTTTATAATGTAGGCATTTATCACTATAAAATTCTATTTTAATAGTGCTTTTGCTACATGCCATAACCTCTGATATGTAGTATTTTTGTCTTCATTTGTGTGTATGTATGTATACATGTATGTATATATGTATGTATGTATACATACATATATATGAGACAGGGTTTTACTATTTTGCCCAGGCTGAGCTCAAACTCACAATCATCCCGTCTCGGCCTCCCAAGTGGCTGAGACTACAGGTGTGCATTCCCAGCCTGAGATATTTTTAAATTTTCTTTTTTTAAAATTTGCATATAAAATTTATTTCCATAGATAGAAACATTCATAAGTTAAATATAAAGATTAAATTCATGTTTGAAAAACCAACTATACTTCAGTGCTAAAAACTAAGTGAAAATAAGGCTATTCTGCATAATTTTAAATTAAAAAAATACATCTTAAAATAATTAGATCCCCCGTGTTTGCTCTTTTTTTTACATTTTATTTTCTTTCAACTTACATTTCTTGCTATAGCCTCTTTCTTACCTGAGTGTTTGCTCTTCTTCCATCACAACTATATTAAAGAACACACTGGTTTGGATTGACTAGCCTACCTTGGGCATGTCTTACTAATCTAAAAACATCATGACAAATGTCATGCAGTTTCTGTTTCATTATGTTAATAGCTTTATTACATTGGGCTTAATCTCAATAGCTTCCTTCTTTGCTTGCAATTTACATACATCATCCTCTAGATTCAAAATTATGTCTAATTTGCATTTATAACAGTTTTGAGCAGCAACTTTTATTTTTTCCTCTTCATTTCATATCAAAGATGAGCAAGACTTGTAGGTCCGTCAGATAGTACCTACTAAACTGCTTTTGAAAGAATCAACAGGCAGGCAGGGCACAGTGGCTCATGCCTGTAATCCTAGCACTTTGCGAGGCTGAGCTGAGCAGATCACCTGAGGTCAGGAGTTTGAGACCAGCTTGGCCAACATGGCAAAAACCCATCTCTACTAAAAATACAAAAGTTAGCCAAGTGTGATGGCAGATGCCTGTAATTTCAGCCAGTTGGGAGGCTGAGGCAGAAGAATTGCTTGAACCCAGGAGGTGGAGATTGCAGTAAGCTGAGATGGCGCCACTGCACTCCAGCCTGGCCAGCCTGGGCAAACAGAGCAAGACTCGGTCTCAAAAACGAAAAAAAACAACAACAACAAAAAACACAGCCATGTGGACAATTTCATCTACAGAAAAAGGGATATGCAAACTTTAGCACGCCATTCTCACAGCTCAAGTTTCTATCTATGTCATTGCAGTACTTACTCCTTATTTTCTGTGACTTTCCAGGCATGAAAAAAATTCAGTAGATTCTAGTGAACTTGGCTATAAGTAAGTGGTAAGTGTGGTTATGAAATATGTCTTGAAATGCAAGGTCCCCATGGAAACCAGAATCACTACTTTGATCTATGTGACAAAGCATACTAGGTTCTGGGTAGCAACCTCCTACAGTGCTTTCTAAGTCATGACGGAAACGAGATTATACTAAAACCTATAGCATGTTCACAGAGTGAGAAGAATTACACTTGATGACAGAGGTGCTACTGTAACTTGAATCTAAAGAAAGGCCAGAATCAGAATCTGGTTCTTCAAAAGCCGGCTTTGTCTGTGGCTAATGACATTAAGTTTATCAAATGTATTTACATGAAGGTCATTTAGTAGGTCTTGGCTTGTTAGATTCCTCATTGATTGTCAATAGGTGGAAGAGATTCTGTCAAATTAGTTCTAGGCAGGGTTTGCCCAGGATCGGTGGTATGAGAATGTAGAAATGGTTCTTGTGCCTATGAAGTCCTTCCTACTAGATCTCTTCTAAATGTATTGTGGAGACACAGCAACATGGCCTCATGAAGATTCACATCATGACTTATCGCCTGGCTAAAGTTTCCAGTATAATGTGCTGAAGTATTCATGCCATCATTGATACTGCCTGGAAGTCGAGGAGTATCTCCCGATGAGATGCCCTCCAGTGAATTTTCATGATGAAAACAGCAATCTTCCGGAGAAGTATCTGCCCCATTCCGATGTCTCATTTCTAAGTCAGTGATCTTTTCTGCCTCCCAGTCAGGTTTACCTGCTATTTGTTTTCATCTTCATTGTTCTGGTGTAATGAGTTCTTCTGGGTTGACACAGTTTCCTCGTGCTGGGAACTGGAAGCCCCAGCATCATGCTCTTCTCTTAGTGGCTCATTCTCGTCGCTCACACATCCGCTGGCACCCGGCCCCTGAGCCATCCGTTCCGCGGGTACCTTCTCCTTTTCCCCGGTGGCCCATAGGCTACTCCGAGCTGCTTGTGGATCCCTGCTGCCCCGCTGCCCAGCCTGACTGGCGCCGACTCCTCCAGCGGACATGGCGGCGGCGCCGGCGCCAAGCAGCCCGTGGGCCACGCCTGCGTCCCCAGCTGCCGCGGTGTGCACCAGCCACGAATCCACCTGGGTGCAGGGGATGGATGCAGAGGACCCCCGAGCGCGCGCAACTCCCCGAGCAGCTGGCATGGTGGGGTCCAGTTCCTGGCGCTTGGTGTGCAGCTGGCCTGCGCGCCCCGACCCTCCTGAGGCGGGGAAGGGGATGAGCGCCGAGGCAGAGCCAGCCGGGCGGCCCAGGAGCAGCAGCTCAGCGCGGTAGCAGGGTAGGCGGAGCTGGGTGGACGGCGGCAGGCAGAGGGTGAGGTCCATTTTCTTATTTCCTTTTTAGCCCAGTGGTTAAGACGACGCTATTTTGGGCTGGGCGCGGTGGCTCACGCCTGTAATCCTAGCACTTTGGGAGGCCAAGGTGGGTGGATCACCTGAGGTCAGGAGTTCAAGACCAGCCTGGCCGTCATGGTGAAACCCCATCTTTAAAAGATAAAAAAAATTAAAAATAAAAAAAATAAAAAATTTAAAAAGAGTATGCTATTTAGTTTTCACGTACTTGTGAATGTTCCTTTTTTTTTTTTTCTTTTGCTGTGAACTGATTTATAATTTCACTCTTGTTTCCCAGGCTGGAGTGCAATGGCGCGATCTCGGCTCACCGCAACCTCCACCTCCTGGGTTCAGGCAATTCTCCTGCCTCAGCCTCCTGAGTAGCTGGGATTACAGGCACGTGCCACCATACCCAGCTAATTTTTTTTGTATTTTTAGTAGAAATGGGGTTTCACCATGTTGACCAGGATGGTCTCGATCTCTTGACCTCGTGATCTACCTGCCTCGGCCTCCCAAAGTGCTGGGATTACAGGCTTGAGCCACCGCGCCCGGCAAAGCACTGGCTTTTCTTTACTTTCCTTTTCTCTTCTTTCTTTTTGTAATTTTTTTGACAGTCTTGCTCTGTTACCAAGGCTGGAATGCAGTGGCATGATCTTGGCTCACTGCAATCTCCATCTTCCGAGTTCAAGAGATCCTTATGCCTCAGTTTCCTGAGTAGCTGGGATTACAGGTGTGTGCAACCATACCCAGCTAATTTTGTATTTTTAGTAGAGACGAGGTTTCATCATGTTGGCCAGGATGGTCTCAAACTTCTGGCCTCAAGTGGTTCACCCACTTCAGCCTCCCAAAGTGTTGGGATTACAGGTGTTGAAGAAGGGAATCGTAAAAACAAAACCTTATAATTTGTAGTTGCTATATAATAAATTTTGCTGTGTTGTGTGCTGTTTAATATAAAGCCTAACCTCCAGCTCTGCTTAAAATTAACTCACTCCCTGTAAAACCTACACTATCTATTCTCCCCACATTCTCAGCAAAGTTCCCAGGCATCACAAGATTCCTGTTTCTCTTGCCGACCAGCTGCAAGATCACAGGGCAAGATAACACCCAAAGAATGTACAATGTTTCTCAAAATGCTGTTTTTCAAATGTAGCATACATCACAAGACACCTTACAAATAATTAACTGTTCTTTGTTCTGGCTTCTGTAAACCTGTTAGCTTCTACAGCATCCTGGATGTATAAAAAGTACCCCATTTTCTTTCTCCTTTGCTCAGCCTTAGGATAATAATCTGCTGAGCCAGTGGCCACCTTAATAAAAATCCTCCTGTTTCACCCATTGGTCTCTCCAGTCTCCTAAATATTCCGCAACAGCGTGAGCCACCACACCTGGCCTTTTTCTTTTTTGTCAATTTAAAAGGTCACTTCTAACCTAACCAGTAGGAGAAATCTTTAGATCCTTTTATTATTTATTATTTATTATTTATTATGATGTCACGTACCTAGGCTGACCTGCTTCCCAGATACACTTATCAAACATTTTTATGCATTATATATGGCCCAAGAATTTTAGAATGTGGGTTGAGGTAGAGTTATGATTTTTTTGGTTGCAGTAAAATCTGTATAATAACATTGACCATTTTTTTCTTTTCTTTCTTTTTTTTTTTTTTTTCCTGAGACAGTGTCTTGCTCTGTCGCCCAGGCTGCAGTACAGTGGCGTGATCACAGCTCACTGCAGCTTCAACTTCCTGGGCTCAGGCAATTCTCTCACCTCTGCCTCCCAAGTTGCTGGGACAACAGGCATCCACCACCACATCTGGCAAATTTTTGTATTTTTTGTAGAGACAGGGCTTTTCCATATTGTACAGACTGGTCTCGAACTCCTGGACTCAAGCTATTTGCCTGCCTCGGCCTCCCAAAGCGCTGCAATTAAAAGTGTAAGCCACCATGTCTGGCCTTAATCATTTTTAACTGTCCAATTCAGTGACATAAAAGGCATTCACAATGCTATATTTCAGTCATACTATCTAATTCGAGACCTTTGTCATCATCCCATACTGAAACTTTGTACCCCTTACACAGTAACTCATTCCTTCCTCCCCCAGGCCCTGGCAACCTCTATTCTACTGCTGGTCTCTACAAATTTGCCTGTTCTAGGTACCTCATATAAGTGGAATCATAACAACATTTGTCTTTCAGTATCTGGCTTATTTCACTTAGCATAATGGCTTCAAGCTTCATCCATATTGTATCAGGTATCAGAATTTCCTTCCTTCTGAATGAGTAACAATAAGGCTGAATAGTTTTCCATTGTACATATATTCCACACTTTGTTTGCCCATTCATCTGTTGAACATTTGGGTTGCTTCCACCTTTGAGCTACTGTGAATAATGCTGCTGTGACCATAGGTGTATTAGTATTTGAGTTCTTGTTTTCCATTCTTTTGGTTATGTACCTAGGAGTGGAACTGCTGGACCATGTGGTAATCCTGTTTCACTTTGACTGAGAAATCACCAAACTATTTTCCATAGTAGTTGAATCATTTTTGCATTCCCGTCAACGATGCACAAGCCCTCCAGTTGCTCCATCTCCTCACCAATACTTGTTATTTTCTGTTTTTTTAAGTAATAGCCATCCTAATGGGTGTGAAGTGGTATTTCATTGTGGTTTTAACTTATGTTTCCCAAATGACTAGTGATACTGAACATCTTGTCATTTGCTTATTGGCTATTTCTATGTCCTTTTTATAGAAATGTCTGTTTAAATCATTTGCCCATTTTTGAGAACAACCATTGAATTGGTTTGTTTCAGTGGGGGTTGTGTCTTTTCTTTTTTTGAGACAGAATCCAGCTCTGTCACTCAGGCTGGAGTGCAGTGGTGCGATCTCAGCTCACTGCAACTTCTGCCTGCCAGATTCCAGCGATTCTCATGCCTCAGCCTTTCAGCTGGGGCTACAGGTGCACACCACCATGCCCAGCTAGTTTTTTGTATTTTCAGTAGCTACAGGGTTTCACCATGTTGGCCAGTCTGGTCTTGAACTCCTGACCTCAAGTGATCCACCCGCCTCATCCTCCCAAAGTGCTTGAATTATAGGTGTGAGTCACTCTACTTGGACTGGGAGGGTTTATATCTTAATGCCCATATCTATCTGCTCTCCAAGTGATCTTTGAATTTTTGATACTCATCGATGTTTTATATCTAACATATCTAGAAAGTACACATAGAAAATTGCTTCATGTTTCCATAATTGCCCATATGTGACAGATTTTTCTTTGCAATAGATGAAGCAGATGGTGATTCCAAGTTGTTTCCTATGTTTCCAGAATCTGCCCTTTCTTTTTCTACACAGCTGAAGCGTACCTGACCAGGAGGCAGGTGTGGCAGCTCACACCTGTAATCCCAGCACTCTGGGAGGCCAAGGCGGGTGGATCACTTGAAGTCAGGAGTTAGGTGACCAGCCTGTCCAACATGGTGAAACCCTCGTCTCTACTAAAAATATAAAAATTAGCCAGGCAGTAGTAGCACATGCCTGTAATCCCAGATATTTGGGAGGCTGATGCAGGAGAACCTGTTGAACATGGAAGGTGGAGGTTGCAGTGAGCCAAGATTGTGTCACTGAATTCCAGCTTGAGCAACAGAGTGAGATTGTGTCTCCAAAAAAAAGAAAAGAGTGGCTGACCAGGGATGTGAGCTGAGAATGAGACACCCAAGGCTCCTGTGATAGACCTGTTAAGCTTCATTTTTCTTTTGGTTGGAAAAATTTCTCTCTTTAGTAAAATAAGAACACAACAAAACAAATTGCCTACTTGTTGGCTTCTGGTTGCTGTCATTTACGTCATCGGCAACAGCAATGGCTCTGCCAGAAGCTTGCCAGGTGCTCCATTTCAGTTGGGAGCCACATGCCCTTGGTGCTAGTGATACGGATAAATGTCACTCCTGCCCTTAATCAGGAAACTCGGGGTCCAAAGTGTAAGTGCGGTTTTGAGGTTGTAAGAATATAAAACACTTTAAAAAAAAGTTAAACCTATATTTGTTACTTGAAGCTGGGCTTGGTGGATCAAGCCTGTAATCCCAGCATTTTGGGAGGCCAAGGTGGGCGGATTACTTGAGGTCAGAAGTTTAAGACCAGTCTGGCCAATGTGGTAAAACCCTGTCTCTACTGAAAATACAAAAAACTAGCCAGATGTGGTAGCATGTGCCTGTAATCCCAGCTACTAGGAAGGCTGAGACACAAGAATCGCTTAAACCCAGGAGGAGGAAGTTGCAGTGAGCCGAGATGGTGCCACTGCACTCCAGCCTGGGTAACAGAGCCAGACTCTGTCTGAAAAAAAAAATCACTTGAGTACCTGTGAGCAGTTATGAATTATTTTATGGTGTGCCAACATTTGAGTGTGGGTACAAGGAGCAACAGCGAAAACACTAGAAAAGAGTGACCATTTCTGGAGCAGTCACTGCCCTGGGCACAGTGCCAAATGCTTTCCATGGATGATTGTCTTCAATCACTACAAATCAGGAAAACAAAGCTCAAAGAGCTAAGAACGTTGCTCCGTGTCACATACTTCTAAGTGACAGAGCCTAGATACAAACCTAGGTCAGTGTGACTCCCGTTCTGCAGCAGAAGTACTGACAGCTTGTTGGGTGGAGGAGAAACAGGAAAATGCATTGCAAATAGCTTATTATGATTGCAACTGACTAGGAAAGTAACATAGACATTATTTAGAAAATAGAGGATCAGTGGCTATAAAGACCTTTTTGTCCTTAAGCTGTATTGGTAATGTTGCTTTGGAGCACAGAAGGCCAAGTGCTCATCGTAACCTTTCTGGTTGATGTAGGTGTTTTCACTACATGTGTTGTAGATTTTCTTTTCAGATTCAAATTTTGGGGGTTTTGGAGGGTTATTTTTATTTTTTTCAGACAGAGTCTCACTCTGTCACCCAGGCTGGAGTGCAGTGGTATGGATCACAGTTCACTGCAGCTTCAGACTGTTGAACAAGAGATCCTCCCACCTCGAGCTCCCAAAATACTGAGATTACCGGCATGAGCCATGGCACTGGGCCCAGTTGCAGATGGTAGATTCAAGTATTTTGTTCATATTTTGTTTTGGATTTTGAGACAGAGACTCAGTCTATTGCCCAGGCTGTCTGTAGTGGTACAGTCATGGCTCACTGCAGCCTCAAACACCTGAGCTCAAGCAATCCTCTCACTTCAGCCTCCCAAATAGCTAGGACTACAGGCACGCCACCACACCCGGCTCATTTTTGTATGTTTTGTGGAGGCAGGAGTCTCACTGTGTTGCCCAGGCTGACCTTGAATTCCTGGACTTAAGCGATCCACCAGCCCGAGACTCCCAAAGTGCTGGGATTACAGGTGTGAGCCATGCTCCTGGCCTTGTTCATATTCTGATTGGCTTTTATTTCAGTTACTGTGCTGTCTCTTCATTGGTATCATCACTTCTTCCTGAACAAAATATTATTTCAAAAGGCTCCTTTCCTCTCCCCAGTTCACCCATTTTCACCAGGTGACCATTTTATTTTGGAATAAAACCAAAAAAAGTCTCCTTTCCTAAGATGACCTCTAACCTTAATGACTCCCCTAAACCTGTCTTTAATGGATTCTGCTTCTTCATTTGAGGTTTGAAAGTCTCCAGGTCTCCGGTTAATCTGCCACTTCTTTTTCGTCAAGGTAGGGTCTTGCTCTTTTGTCCAGGCTGGAGTACAATGGTACAATCATGGCTCACTGCAGCCTTGGCCTCTGGGACTCAAACAATCCTCCTGCCTCTGCCCCGCAAATAGGTGGGACCACAGGCGCATGCTACCATGCCCAGCTAATTTTTGTATTTTTTGTAAGGATTGGGGTTTTGCCCTGTTGCCCAAGCTGGTCTTGAACTCCTGAGCTCAAGCAATCCACCCGCCTCAGCCTCCTAAAGTTCTGGGATTACAGGCCTGTGCTACCACACCCTGCTTAGTTAATCTACTTCTATCTACATCATAGCCCTATTCCTCCCACCCTCCATCCCTCTACCCCGGTTGTTATTGACAAAGATCCTGTTGTTTCTTATCTGAGCCTTCTGTTTTGTACATCCTCCTTTGTGGGTTTTTTCTTTTTTCAACCTGTCCTTTCTGATTTATTACGGGCTTTCATGGTATTGACAAAGATAGGTTGTTTTTTTTTTTTTTTTTTTTTTTTTTTTTTTTTTTTTAAAAAGAAAAAGAAAAAAATGAAGGAAAGGAAGAAAGAGGAAGAGGAAGAGGGAGAGAGAACAGGCGTATTGCTTTACTGCCCAGGCTAGTATAGCATTTCACAGGTTTAAATGAAATATTGGTTGGCTGCTTGTTTGTTATTTTCTTTCCTCATTTCTTCCTGTCTCATTATTAAGCATGATTGTAAGCATAAAAGACGTTTTCAATACCCATTATTAAGACAGGTGTTTCTTATCTGAGCCTTTTGTTTTGTACATCCTCCTTTGTGGGTTTTTTCTTTTTTCAACCCGTCCTTTCTGATTTACGGGCTTTCATGGCCTCTCCAGGCTGAAACCCAAAGACTGTTTCTAGAATCTGTCTTACCAGACCAATTTTTAACTTCCTATGATAGAAAATCTAGTTGTTTCAAATGGATAGAAATTTTGGGACATTCCTAGAGAAGGCAGAATGTTTGCTAGCCAGACACTCATGCAAGATAATGCCTGCTGTATGCTGTAGGCCAAGGCGCTGCAAAAAGTTACGAGATCTTGTCCACAGTATGGAGAAACATGAGCTGGGGACTTGTGTAATTGTGCGATTGTAAGTAATTGAACAACCACATCCAAAAAGGGTGAACTGATGTCAGAGGGTGAAGGGCTCTGCTCATCCTGCCCTGATTTTAGCATTTCTCTCAATGACCCAAATGACTTATCCCTAGAGAGCAAGTGTCTACACACACAGGTTATGGTTCTGGCTTCCTTGGTGTGAGCAGGCAGCATTAAGAAAGTCATGGGCCGGGCGCAGTGGCTCACGTCTGTAATCCCAGCACTTTGGGAGGCCGAGGCGGGTGGATCACAAGGTCAAGAGATCGAGACCATCCTGGTCAACATGGTGAAACCCCGTCTCTACTAAAAATACAAAAAATTAGCTGGGCATGGTGTCGCACGCCTGTAATCCCAGCTGCTCAGGAGGCTGAGGCGGTAGAATTGCCTGAACCCAGGAGGTGGAGGTTGCAGTGAGCTGAGATCGTGCCATTGCACTCCAGCCTGAGTAACAAGAGCAAAACCCCGTCTCAAAAAAAAAAAAAAAAAAAAAGTCATGCAGC
Source organism: Saimiri boliviensis (assembly GCF_048565385.1). Taxonomy (NCBI): domain Eukaryota; kingdom Metazoa; phylum Chordata; class Mammalia; order Primates; family Cebidae; genus Saimiri; species Saimiri boliviensis. The sequence continues at coordinate 125,526,495 of NC_133449.1, forward strand.
CAGGTGAGCTGGCCCACGCCTGTAATCCCAGCACTTTGGGAGACTGAGGCAGGTAGATCATGAGGTCAAAGGGATTGAGACCATCCTGGCCAACATGGCAAAACACCGTCTCTACTAAAAATACAGCATTAGCTGGGCATAGTGGTGCATGCCCGTAGTCCCAGCTACTTGGGAGGCTGAGGCAGGAGAATCACTTGAACGGGAGGCAGAGGTTGCAGTAAGCAGAGATTGCGCCACTGTACTGCAGCCTGGCGACAGAGTGAGACTCATCTCAAAAAAAAAGAAAGTCATGCACATTTGTCATTGTTTTGACCACCCTCTGTCAATTCCCTTACTTCAGCATACCATCTCCCAGACTTTTGGGATAGTAAATCCAGCAGCTAAACTCCCACAGCGGCAGCCAAACAGGTTCCCATCAGGTGCCCTGGGAATGAAAGATACAAAGGTGAGGAAATGGCTGAAGCACCGTCTTTGATTGCAGTGAATGGCAGAATGCAGTTCACCCCAGTCTTTATGCTCTTTCCCTGGGACTCCATTAGTGAACTGTGTGTGGAGTTTTGGATTGTCCTTTGGTTTCTTATCTGTTCTTTCACCACTTATTTTCTTCCCCTATGTTCTGGGAAATTTCCTCTTTTATCTTATGATTCCTTTGACCATTTTATTTCAGCTATCTTTTTTTTTTTTTTTTTGGAGATGGAGTCTTACTCTGTCACCCAGGCCAGAGTGCAGAGGCATGATCACAGCTCACTGCAACCTCTGCCTCCTAGGTTCAAACAATTCTCCTGTCTCAGCCTCCTGAGTAGCTAAGACCCTTACAGGCACCCGCCACCATGCCCAGCTAATTTTTTTTTTTAAGTAGAAACGGGGTTCACCATATTGGTCAGGCTGGTCTCGAACTCCTGACCTCAGGTGACCCACCTGCCTCAGCCTCCCAAAGTGCTGGGATTACAGGTGAGAGTCACCACGCCTGGCCAGCTATTATATTTTTAATCTACCTAATTGCTTTCTCTTGTTTTCTGATTATTATTTTTTCAGATCAACCTGTTCTGGTTTTATAAACTCTTTCTCAAACCTCTTCTAGTCAGCTGGGCACGGTGGTTCCCGTCTTCTAGACAGTTGAGCACTTTGCGAAGCTGGCTTGAGCCCGGGAGGTTGAGGCTGCAGTGAACTATGATTGCACCACTGCACTCCAATCTGGGTGAGAGAGCGAGACCTTGTCTCAAAAAAACAAAACACAAACAAAAGCTCTTTGAGTCAAATTTTCTTCTATTCCCTGATGATCTTTGTTTCCACCAGAGTTCATTTCTCGTCTGTGTATCTTGGTCTTTCTTTTTCCGGCTGCTGGTCCTGGAAATGTCTTGGTGATCTTCGGCTGTCTGGTCATATCTTAAAAAGACGGTCTGTGTGACTGGGTGGCTTCTCCCCAGTGAGAATTCTGACTGGGTGCTCTGGGCGTGGGGTGAGGCCACTTGATTGCCCAGAATGAGGACTTTAGGGTATCAAGGTGGTGACTAAAAGCCTTTGATTTTCCAATATGGATTGCTTAATTTCTTTAAAGAGCTGTGAAGGACTTGTTTGTTTTCTTTTGCCTGAGGGTAGATGCCAGCTGCCTGGACTTGCAGGGTATGTCTGAGGGCCTGGGGATGGGGGAAGGTGGGGGAGGAGACAGAAGCAGGTGGGGACAGTTGATCCACCCTAGAGCCTGCCTGGCTCATAGGCAGCCTGGCAGCCCTCCCCTTCTGCCTGCTGTTTGTCTGTTAACTCTCTCCCATCCACCCTCGCTTCCAGGGTGTAGGGACTTTCATTCCTCTTTCGTACCTGCTTACTCTGTCCTTAGAGTATGAGTTTATTCCTTATCGGACTTCTTGTCCCTCAGTCCAAAGAGTCAAGACAGAGAGAGCATGTCTGGTTCATTAATAAAAAATGAAAAAAGAAACCTACATGCACGATTAGTATTTGTTATACTGTGAGTAACATTTCTAGTGAAAGAACTGTAAATTAACATATTTTTCCATTAAAGTAAATCATGTATTGCTTCAAAAGATATATAAGTAATATACAAAAACATGCTTCTTGTAGAAATGAAAATACAAAATGGCTTTTCCTTTTATTTCCCCATCCCAGTTCTGTTCTTTTCGCAGGAAGTGGCTGCTGTTAATAAATGGAGATATGTCCGGGCGTGGTGGCTCACGCCTGTAATCCCAGCACTTTGGGAGGCCAAGGCGGGTGGATCAAGAGGTCAAGAGATCGAGACCATCCTGGTCAACATGGTGAAACCCTGTCTCTACTAAAAACACAAAAAATTAGCTGGGCATGGTGGCGCGTGCCTGTAATCCCAGCTACTCAGGAGGCTGAGGCAGGAGAATTGCCTGAACCCAGGAGGCGGAGGTTGCGGTGAGCCGAGATCACGCCATTGCACTCCAGCCTGGGTAACAAGAGCGAAACTCCGTCTCAAAAAAAAAAAAAAAAAAAAAAAAAAAAAGATGGTGTGTGACTGGGTGGCTTCTCCCCAGTGAGAATTCTGACTGGGTGCTCTGGGCCTGGGGTAGAGAAGGATGAGGCCACCTGATTGCCCAGAATGAGGACTTTAGGGTATCAAGGTGGTGACTAAAAGCCTTTTAGTCTAATAAAATAATTGGACATATATCGTTGCCAACCATTATTAATGGATTTATGTATCCATGTTTATCTGTCTGATTATCAGTCTCTTTTTAATTTAGATGGGATTAAATTGTATGTATTATTTTGTGAATTTTTTTTAACTTGGTCATATGCCTTGGGTGGCTTTCCACATTGGTAGATGTGGAGCTCTCATTCTTTCCCCTACTGGTTGACATTTAAGTAGTTTATAGTTTTTCTAAAAAGGCAGAACCTGTTGCTTTCTTGTTTCATTGACCGCTAGCATGTTTCTCACCGAAACGGAGAAATCCTGGTCCTATGTGTAATATGTATGTTGAATGGAAAAACCTAATTGGATGAAATACAGCCAGTCGAACAGATCATACGTAAACGTGATCAAACTTAGAAGTGCATTTAAACATCAGCAAATGAAATACTAAAATTTCTTTATTAAAATGTGTTACCCTATCCAAGTTCGTGAATGGAGCAGAATCAAGTCAGATTTATTTTGCTCCGAGTTAAGGAGACAAGCCAGTTTGCATTTCTTCTGTCAAACATATTCATAACAAGTGCCCAAGTTTCAAAGCTCCCTGTTTCTCCCCTACTGTTTGTTTCCTACGATTTGCTGCATGTTTTTCTTATTCTCCACACTAAGTTCTTGCTTTGTCAGTTCTTTTTGTTAGAGGTCTTGAAACAGGAGTCAGTTTAACCTCAAAGAGACTATGAGTGTTACTTTCCAGTCAAATCCCATTTAAAACAATGAGAACATGGGGCTGGCACAATGTCTCATCCCTGTAATGCTAGTATTTTGGGAGGCTGAGGGGGGAGGATTCCTTGAGCCTAGGAATTTGAGACCATCCCTGGTAACAAAGCAAGACCCTGTCTCTACAAATTTTTTTTTTCTTTGAGATGGAGTTTCGCTCTTGTTACCCAGGCTGGAGTGCAATGGCCCGATCTCGGCTCACCGAAACCTCCGCCTCCTGAGTTCAGGCAATTATCCTGCCTCAGCCTCCTGAGTAGCTGGGATTACAGGCACACGCCACCATGCCCAGCTAATTTTTTGTGTTTTTAGTAGAGACGGGGTTTCACCATGTTGACCAGGATGGTCTCGATCTCTTGACCTCGTGATCCATCCGCCTCGGCCTCCCAAATTGCTGGGATTACAGGCGTGAGCCACTACAAAAAAAAAAAAAAAAAAAAAAAAAAATTTGAGACAGAGCCTCGCTGTGTCGCCAGGCGCCAGGCTGGAGTACAGTGGCACGATCTCGGCTCACTGCAACCTCCGCCTCCCGGGTTCAAGGAATTCTCCTGCCTCAGCCTCCCGAGTAGCTGGGACTACAGACATGTGCCACCACGCCCAGCTAATTTTTATATTTTAGTAGAGATGGGATTTCACTCTGTTGGCCAGAATGGTCTCAATCTCTTGACCTCGTGATCCGCCCGCTTCGGCCTCCCAAAGTGTTGGGATTACAGGCCTGAGCCACCGCGCCCAGCCCCAAAATTTAAAAAATAAAAATATTAGCAGGGCATGGTGGTGCACACCTGTGGTTCCAGCTACCTAGGCCACTAAGGTGGGAGGATTGCTTGAGCCTGGGGGGTTGAGACTGTAGTAAGCTGTGGTCGTGCCACTGCACTCCAGCCCGGGTGACAGAGTGAGACCCTGTCTCAAAACACACACAAAAAAACAAAAAACAGAGAACATCAACAGACAAAAACACATTTTTAGGATCTAGATCCACACCCTCCCTGGAGAAAGGGAGAAGTCTCCTCTCTCTCTCTCTCTCTGTCTCTTTTTTTTTTTTGAGACAGGGTCTTGCTCTGTTTCGGAGGCTGGAGTATAGTGGTGTGATTACACTCATTTCGGCCTCAACCTCCTGGACTCAAGTGATCCTGCCACCTCAGCCTCCTGAGAAATTGGGACCATAGGGCACGTGACAGGCCACCATGCCTGCCTAACTTACTCACTTTTATTTTTTATAGCAATGGGGTCTCACTGTGTCTCCCAGACTGGTCTTGAAATCCTGGCTGAAGCAATCCTCCTGCTTTAGCCTCCCAAAGTGCTTGGGATTACAGGCATGAGCCACCGTGCCCGGCTTTACATGGCCCATTCTGGGAGGTCTTTTCCACCATTCTACACCAAAAGATTTTCAGAGTTCTGCTATGCTGAGATTAGCATTGAATTTCATTGGCTCTGTGGCAGAATGCCTTTCCTTTCAATTTTCACATTTTTTTAACCTGCAGAAACTTGGTACTTACCAGGTCTCCCTCTGCAAGGCTGGGTCAGAACTCCAGCCTGCATCCTGCTCTTAACAAAAGCAGCTACCACTCACAGTGCACCTGACTATGTACAGGCACTGTTGTATGAGTTTCACATTCATTTTCTCACTTAGTCCTCAAAATAACCTCATGCAGTAGGCCTTGATGGGGAAACTGAGGCAGAGAGCAGTTCAGTCACTTGCTTAAGTCACACAGTGCTTTAGATTACTGAGAGAGCTGGGCTTCAAACCCAGTATGCCTGGTGCCAAAGCCTGGGCTTTTAGCCTCTGTGCGACAAATTCCCCACTAACCAACTCTTTCTTTCTTTTCTTTTTAAAGACAAAGTCTCACTCGGTTACCCAGGCTTGAGTGCAGTGGTGCAGTCATAGCTCACTGCAGCTTCAAACCATGGACCCAAGTGATCCTCCTACTTCAGCCTCCGGAGTAACTAGGACTCTGGGCATACACCACTATACCCAGCTAACTTTTAAATTTTATGTAGAGACAGGATCTCCCTATGGTGCCCAGACTGACCCTGAACTCCTGGCCTCAAACGATCCTCCTGCCTCAGCCTCCTAAAGTGCTAGGATTATAAGCGTGAGCCACCCCATCTGGCCCAGTAAGCCCTGTTGAGCATGTAAGAAGGGAGACCTGCAGGTACCACCTGCTAGTCACTGGATGGCTGACTCTGGTGGACCAGATAATGTCCCCTCCAAAAGATGTTCCTGTCTTAATTCCTGGAACTTGTGAATGTCACTTTACAAATCCTGCAAATGACCTTGCAGATGTTATTAAATTCAAAACCTTGAGATTGGAGAACTGCCCTGGATTAGCCAGGAGGGCCTTGATGCGATCGTGTGTATTAATATGAAAGGGAGGCACAGGGAGGTGTGACCACACAGAGGAGGACACGCGGTCCTGGGGGCAGAGACAGGGACGATGCAGCCACAAACCCTGAACATCAGCAGCTGCTGGCAACTGGAAGATGCGAGGAACGGGCTCTCCTCTGAGGTCTCTGGAGCACACGTTAGCACAGTTATTGAACTATTAAAGAAGGGAATTAAATAATAGCAATAATAGTAAAAACAAAACCTTAACAATTTGTAGTTGCTATATAATAAAGTAAATTTTGCTGTGTTGTGTGCTGTTTAATATAAAACCTAACCCCCAGCTCTGCTTAAAATTAACTCACTCCCTGTAAAACCTACCTTATCTGTTCTCCCCACATTCTCAGCAAAATTCCCAGGCATCTCAAGATTCCTGTTTTTCTTGCTGACCAGCTGCAAGGTCACAGGGCAAGATAACACCCAAAGAATGTACAAGGCATTTCTTAAAATGCCATTTTTCAAATGTAACGTACATCACAAGACATGTTACAACCGAATTAACTGTTTTTTTTGCTCTGGTTTCTGTAAACCTGTTAGCTGCTACATCATCCCGGATGTATAAAACATACTCCATTTTCTTTCTTCAGGGTTCAAACTTGGGATGCTAATCCGCTGAGCCAGTGGCCACCTTAATAAAATCCTCCTGTTTCACCGTTGCTCTCTCTGGTCTCCTGAATATTCTGTAACACTATGAAGGAATAAATTTTTCTTTCTTTTCCTCTTTCTCTTTTCTTTCTTACTTTCTTTCTTTCTTTTCTTCTTTCTTCCTTTCTTCTCTTTCTTTCTTTCTCCTTTCTTTCTTTCTTCGATGGAGTCTCATTCTGTCGCTAGGCTGGAGTGCAGTGGCACAATTTCGGCTCACTACAATCTCCGCCTCCCAGGTTCAAACGATTCTCCTGCCTCAGCCTCCCAAGTAGCTGGGACTACAGGCGTGCACCACCATACCCATCTAATTTTTGTATTTTTAGTAGAGATGGGATTTCACCATGTTGGCCAAGGTGGTCTCAATCTCTTGACCTCGCGATCCACCCACCTCGGCCTCCCAAAGTGCTGGGATTATAGGCGTCAGCCACCATGCCCGGCCTGAAGGAATAAATTTCTATTGAGCCACTAAGTTTGTGGTAATTAGAGCAGCCATAGAAAACTAATACAGTGACTTTGTGGTCTCTCTAGGCCTCAGTTTCCTTATCTGTAAAACACGGATATTAATGATATATACCTAGTATTTATTTATTTGTTTTTGAGACAGGGTCTCTTTCTGTCGCCCATGCTGGAGTGTTGTGGTTCGATCTCGGCTCACTGCATCTTCCTGCCTCAACCTCCTGAGTACCTGAGGTTATAGGCGTGCACCACTAAGCCTGGCTAATTTCTGAATTTTTTAGTAGAGACAAGGTTTTGGTATGTTGGCCAGGTTGGTCTCAAACTCCTGACCTCAAGTGATCTGCCTGCTGTGGCCTCCCAAAGTGCTGGGATTACAGGCATGAGCCACCGCAACTGGCCTAGTTTTTTTGTTTTTTTTTTTTGAGATGGAGTCTTGCTCTGTTGCCCAGGCTGGAATGCAGTGGCGAGATCTTGCTTACTGCAACCTCTGCCTCCCAGGTTCAAGTGATTCCCCTGCTCAGCCTCCCATGTAGCTGAGAACACAGGCATGTGCCACCATGCCCAGCTAATTTTTTGTATTTTTTAGTAGAGATGGGGTTTCACAATGTTGGCTAGGATGGTCTCGAGCTCATGACCTCGTGATCCACCTGCCTCGGCCTCCCAAAGTGCTGGGATTACAGGCGTGAGCCACCGCATCCGGCCCTGGCCTAGTATTTTTAAAAACTAAGGAATTTAAAGTGCTTGGCAAGAGGCCTGGCACAAGTGTCAAATCAACCCAGATGAGGTATTGTGATCACTAATTGGCTCTGATAGGAGCGTGCATGGGTTTTTTGGGAACACATGGAAAGGGCCACTCAACAAACCCAGCTTTCATTCATGTGATGTGCATGGTTATCCAGTAAGGTCCACAGGGCACTTTAGAGGCAAATAAGTTGAAATTAATTAAAAGCGACAATACATGGTATTTACTGACCAACTGGTAGGAAATTCACCAAAAATTACGACCTCCAATTTCCTTTTTTAATGTTTTTTTTGAGACAGGGTTTCACACTATCACCCAGGCTGAAGTTCACTGGCATGATCACAGAGCACTTCAGCCTCAGACTTCTGGGCTCAAATGATCCTCCTGCCTCAGGCTTCCAAGTAGCTGGGACTACAGGCACCACCACCACACCTGGCTAATTTTTGTTTTAGTTTGGTTTGGTTTTTTGGTAGAGACAGGGTCTTGCTTTGTCGCCCAGCTTGGATTCCAACTCCTGACCTCAAGTGATTCTCCCAACACGACCTCCAAAGCAGGTGGGACTATAGGTGCATACGGCCATGCCTGGCTAATGGTTTTTATTTTTATTTTTTATAGAGACGGGTCTCACTATGTTGCCCAGGCTGGCTTCAAACTCCTGGCCTCGAGCAATATTTTCAACTTGGCTTTTCATAAGGCTGGGATTACAGGTGTGAACAACCAGGCCCAGCCTCCACTTCCAATTTCTAGTGTCACTATAGCCATCAGAGAAACACTTTTCAGGTAGTAATTTTTGTTACCTGCTGCATGCCCCAGTAATTTCTTATTTTCTGGATCTAATTCTGAGTGGTCATTCCAGGACACTTAATTAACAAACATAAAAGTAAACATAGGAACTGGGAATTATAAGTGCAAATTCAGCTGCCCATCAGGAATGTAATCAGTGACCTGCATACTTTCCTGTATTATCCACAGAAATGAGCAGAGGGAGGGCTGTTTTGATCTAGGCACCTGGGTCCCAGATGTCTGAGAGTTATTTCTCCCCAAGAGCTAGACTGCAGCAGAGCCAATGAGTTTGCCTTTGAGATGTTCCCATTTGTTCCCCCAGCTCCAAGAGACGTCATCGCTTTCGTTCTTGGTTGTTCCGGGCAAATGATGGAGGAATTAACAGCATGGCCTGGAGTGGCTCTGAGCAGGCCTGGGCCAGCTGACACACGCCACTTAGGTTTCCAGGGAGCCAAACTGTCCCCGCTCACGCAAGGCTGATGCACTTGTGGCTAAATGCGGTGCGGTCAGGGCCCCGGGCCAGATTCAGGGCAGGAAATAGAATACCACCTCCATCACCAGGGAAACAATGGTCTGCGGACATGATTTAAACTGGAGCCAACGAGAACGCTCAGAGGGCCGGCCAGCAGAGTACGGGAGACCAGAGGGCAGCTTGCACAGATCTTGTCTTGGGTTATAACTGTTGACAAGCCACTTAACTGCCTCCAGGTTTAGGTTTATCTGCATATAAGATGGAGGTAACAATATTTACGCATCTCACTGGAGACTTATGAAAACAAGATTTTGGACAGACCCCTTGGGACCTATGGATGGAAGGTGGTATGTAAGTGTGGTGATAAACCTACTGTGTATGTGTTTTCAGCAGTGCATTAGGGACATGTAGACCCACCAGAAAACACTTTTGGAGTCTGATCAAAAACGACAAGAAAGACGGACAGCTCTTGGTTGTAAGTGCATGGGTTTGCTTTGGTTTTGTACAGGTCTGAGAGAATAATTGCATGTGTAACTGAGACTTCAGAATTGTTTTCCACCTGTCTCTGTGATGAGTAATCCAGGTGCTCAAATCATCTGAGAATGCTGTTGCTACAATTGTTCCCAAATGTTTGTCAACTTTGCTTTACAAAACTCTCCAATTCTCCTGTGTGGTTTATGAGTTGTATGCCGAGTCTGGAGCGTTTCTTCCCAAGTTGGGTGGGGAATCTATTTAAAAATAAGGCACACAGGGGGATAGTTGTTCTTTCCCCATGACGTGTGATTTCTGCGGAGTCTTCCTGCGCCTGCTAAATACACATGTTTCTGTTTATTTAAGACTATGTAATTGACCTCACACCTCCCAGTAAGGTTCGTAAACGTTTTCCGTCAGCTGGGGTCCTGCGGGAGTCTATTGCTCTGTGTTCTCGGTTAGTTAAACCTGTCTCTTATGCATGTCTGTCTAGAATAATTCCTCTGGGTCTAGGTGAATGATGACTATTATAGAAAAAAATCGTTGAATAACAAACTACACACTTAACTTTTTTATTAGAAAAATAGAAATGAAATATAGAAATAGAGATTCTCTGTAATTATGCAGAATTAGCCATACTGGCATACATACGTGTATATTTTCAATAAAAACGGGATTCTAATGTATATGCTTGAGGCGAAGTCTTTAGCTCGTAAACCTGGGAAGAGTATTGATATCCTTAGAGATTTTTGCCTGCAGCGGGGAGGGGTCCTGCTTCTGTTGCCCGCCTGCAGAGTGGCGGAATGAGGGACCTTGGAAGAACTTTCAAAGACTCCTTCCCTGAGATGTTGCTCCACTTAGCGCCCTTATGTTTTGGCAACAACGCACATCCCAGAAGTGGTAAACACTTGCTTATTTGAGCTTCTGTGTGGATGCTGGCCCCTGCCAGTCCCCTCTATCCTTCTTCCCCCTTTTTTTTTTTCATGCTAGCAGAACCAATTAAGCAATGACTTACATGCCGTGCATTACACACACACATTACAGTCTGTGGAATTTGTTTCTTGTTTTGTTTTGAAATGGAGTCTCGCTCTGTCGCCCAGGCTGGAGTGTAGTGGCGCAATCTCAGCTCACTGCAACCTCACTGAACCCCCAGGTTCAAGTGATTCTTCTGCCTCAGTAGCTGCGATTACAGGTGCGTGCTACCATGCCTGGCTAATTTTTGTATTTTTTAGTAGAGACGGGGTTTTACCATGTCGTCCTGGCTGGTCTTGAACTCCTGACCTCATGTGATCCACCTGCATCAGCCTCCCAAAGTGCTGGGTGTGAACCACTGCCTCCGGTTCAGCCTGTGGAATTTGAACACACACATACACCCTTGTGACATCACCCCTTTGTGTCCTCTCTGTACCAATCCCCCTGCCCAGGTAATCACTTGCATTCATTCCTCAGTACTGACTTTTATCATGTTACTGCCCACCCCAAAATGTTCCGTAGAATCACTGTCCCTCTGTCTTGCTGCTTCAGGTCTGTATGTCTCGGCCTAATTTTCCTGGTCCACCGTTTTAAGGGTCCCACCTGCTGGGCCTCCGTTGATGTCGCATGGCTGCAGGGTGGTCGCTGCACCCTCACCCCCACCTGCCAGGCTCTACCTGCGCCTCGTTCGCTCTGTGACCTCACTAGAACTGTCTTTTCTCAGCCTCCCAAGTTTTGCCCATCCTTCAAGCCTCAGCTCAAGTCCCATGTTCTCCAAGAAGTCCTCCCCAATTTCTTTGCCTCCCTCTTACATGCTGCATTTGCTGGCACCACGTGGCTGTAGCTGAGTTTCTGCAGATGTGGGGCCCCAGAAGCACAGCCTGGCCACTGAGTCATTCCGACTTTGGATACCCAACAGCCATTTATATCCTGCAGCAGATGTTTTTCCCAACCCTCCTCTGTCCTCAGCCATTCTCTCCCACATCCTGCGGCTGCCTGAGGGTCTGTCACTCCCCGACCTCAGATCCTGATCAGTGACTGTGTCTCACCCTTTTCCTGCCCCCATGCTGGGACTTTGTTACCCAGATCAACCAAGTCCTCTCCCACAGACCCTAGGGTCCCGCCTCTACTATCAGTTCTTCGGATTTGATACCAAGACATCTTGGGACTGGGCTCAGCTCAGAGGGTAGGCGTAGACTGAGGGCAAATAATTCAGATGAAGAGAAAGTTCTTTTGATGGGATGTGGGGTGGGGCTGGGAGCGCTGGTGGGTTATACAGTTGCCCCAGCCCACTTACGTCCCCTGAACCTCGCAGTTAGCGACTGTCCCATTTTCTCTTTTGCTCCAATGTGAAAACCTCACTCCTGTCTAGATTTTGTGGTTTCCCACGGCACAAGTAGAGCTCGGAGCTCGCAACAGTGGGCACAGTGAAGGAGATTAAATAAGACCGTGCAGCTAAGGTGCTGAGCATAGGGCCTGCCACGACCAGGCCAAGAGAAGTGAGTTAACTTTAAGACCCTGCAGTCCCTTCTCTGGTTCTTGTCAGCCAGGGGAGGTGAGGCGGGGGTGAAGCTGTGTGTGTGTGTAGGAGTCAAGGAGACTTCCAGAAACCCTCCCATCTGCAGTGAACACAGGCCCTAGAGGCCCAGCTCTGCACAGACTCTCCCTGTGACCTCAGTCTTTCCATGAGGCAGTGGCCCTTTCCCTCGGATGAGCAGGGATCACGAGCATGTGTGCCCAAGGACTTTGCAGGTGGAACCTGTCCAGGGTGAGTGGGCGAAGGCTGGGCCGTAACTTGATAAAGTCAGTACTGATAAAGTCAGTACTGAGGAATGAATGCAAGTGATTACCTGGGCAGGGGGATTGGTACAGAGAGGACACAAAGGGGTGATGTCAGCTCCCTAGTTCCTCCTGGCAGGGCTGTGACTATTGTTGTATTAACTTTCTGCATCATCAGGTTAAGACAGGTCATAGACATTTTACTGTGAAAGAATAAGCAACCAATATTGATTATCTCAGAGCACCTGCCCCTTAGCCCTCTCTCCATCTCCTCAGACAACTGTCAACTACAGTATGCTGAGCCTGGGGGCGTAGGCCAGTCTTACCCCCTACCCCACACCCACAGAGTAGGCCGGGGAGTTTCAGGTCATTCCAAGAGCAACAGTTTTACCCTCTAGTTCTATCTTTGCCATTGACGTGCTGTGTGACCTTCAGAAAATCCCTTCCTGTCTCTGGGTTCAGAATCTCCATCTACAGGCCGGGCGCAGTGGCTCAAGCCTGTAATCCCAGCACTATGGGAGGCCAAGACGGGCGGATCACGAGGTCAAGAGATCGAGACCATTCTGGTCAACATGGCGAAATGCCGTCTTTACTAAAAATAGAAAAAATTAGCTGGGCATGGTGGTGCGTGCCTGTAATCCCAGCTACTCAGGAGGCTGAGGCAGGAGAATTGCCCAAACCCAGGAGGCGGAGGTTGCGGTGAGCTGAGATCGCGCCATTGCACTCCAGCCTGGGTAACAAGGGCGAAACTCTGTCTCAAAAAAAAAAAAAAAAAAAAATCTCCATCTACAAAATAAGGGAGATGACCCTTCCAGTGTCTGAGATCCCTCCTGTCTGTGAAAGTGGTGGAGGGTGTGAGTGATGAGCATGGGGTTGGAACGCTGTCCCCATGCCTTTCTGGCAGAGTGGCCCTGAGCAGCCATTAACGTTCTCCAGGTTGCTCCTCCTCTGTGAAATGGGGACGACAATTAGTGACCCATCCCATGGGGCTGCAGCGTGTCTCAGATAAGGAGAGGCAGCCAAAGCAGTCAGCGCAGGGGCTATGAGTGCGCACAGAAGCTGGCAGCCCGCCTCTCCTTCCCATCAGCCAAGCTAGTTAATTTGTGGTCTCGAAGTTGAGAGAGAGAGACAGAGACAGAGAGAGAGAGAGAGAGAGAGAGAGAAAGAGAGAGAGAGAGAGCGTGTGCATGCATGGCAGTGTGTGTGTATAGCTTGGTTCTCCCAGGCGCTTTGGGAAGATCTGGCCGGGAAGCCCTCCCTGGCATGTCCCTGGCAGAGCCACATGTCCTTACCTTCTTCTGCACTGCAGCCCCAGGCTTTGGGGACTCTGTGCCTCTTGGTTGTCTCCTGAGTACTTTTATTTGCAGGGGCAATAGCAGGACCCTTCCATCCCAGAGGTGACTGACCAGGCCTGGCCAGGGAACAAGCAGCCCCACTGATGACCAGCAGGGCCATCACCTCTCTGTTGCAGTCCTGGCCTCTCCTCTGTCTTGAGGGCTCCCTGAAGGCAAAGAGTCCCTGCACATCCTCAGGGCCCCTGTACCAGGATGCAGAGTTTTAAACTCAGCTCAGTTCTGCCCGAGGACTCCCTCCCTTCATTCCTCCTTCCTTGGACCACACGATGTTTGTTTCACAGCTGGACACCTTGCTAAGTGATGCAGGAAGTAGGCCCCCGGGGAGGCAGATAGAGCCCAGCAAGACAGATAACCAAGTGAAGCCTCTGGATGCCGCTGGGGCCTGGGACAGGGTCAGAGATAAGCGGAAATGCCAAGCTTATCACTCCTGCCTGAGTTCTTCCAGAGAAATCATCCTGGCTGGCTAGCCCACCTCATTCCCAGCTCTCTGGGCAGTTGGGCAGCATCCATCTCCAGGCAGAGTAAACACAGAGTTGGCACAGCCACAGCGGCTGCTGGATGGGGACTCTGCCCCACTCTAGCACTGTGCGGTCCCAGCACCAGAGGCCAGCAGCGGGCGTCGGGTTACACCAAGATATTTGCGGTAAGGGCAGTTCTGGGCCAGTGTGCTTTGAAGTAAGAGCCCAAGAAACAATTGGTAGGGTCACAAGACTAAGGGAGCCCTGGTGACAGTTGTTCCCCAGTCCCGGGTTCTCTTCCGCCAACAAAGTCAGCACAAAGCTTTGCTTTCGGGGGACAGTTTGGGGATGGTCAGCTTGGGCCCTCTGCAACAAATGCAGGGTGCGGTGGGCAGACGATGTGGATGGCGGCTGCCTCTGACGCTGTCGGCACTGAACTCTGCGCTGTTTTCTGGAGCTCTTCATCTCTGCTTTCCTTTCTTAAGTGAGCTTGACGCCATGGAGGGGATGTGTGTACTTCTTTAATGCACTTCAGTAATGTTGTGGTGTGGGCGGAGAGGTGGCCTGGGCTGGGAGGAGGTCAGCGGGCTTAGGACTGGGAAGCTGTCCCCCTTCCTCCTCCTGCCCCCACCCCACAATGAAGTGACCGAGCGAGCACACTGCTGTCTTGCTAGGCTGACTGTCTGCGGCATTATTGGGAAGAAGGTGTGGCTGGTCTTAAGGACGGCCGTTTCAATCGCTGCCACTTGTGTGGACTTACCACGTGCCAGGTGCTGTGCTAGACATTTTGCTTATGTTAATGCCCAACTGCCCTGTGGTTACTGCAGTGAATGAGCCCCCAGTGCAGACAGGAAAGCTTTGTTCAGAGGCAGTACCAGTTGTGCATTTTGTGTAAATTAGAGAAGGGCGACTTTCCTCTCAACATGTGGTTTCCTTCCCTCGGAAAACAGTCATCAGATTTGATTTTGTTGGAACAAGGCTTTTCGGCCGGGCCTGTAATCCCAGCACTTTGGGAGGCCGAGGCGAGTGGATCACGAGGTCAAGAGATCGAGACTATCCTGGTCAGCATGGTGAAACCCCGTCTCCACTAAAAACACAAAAAATCAGCTGGGCATGGTGGCACGTGCCTGTGATCCCAGCTACTCAGGAGGCTGAGGCAGGAGAATTGCCTGAACCCAGGAGGCGGAGGTTGCAGTGAGCCAAGATCGCGCCATTGCACTCCAGCCTGGGTGACAAGAGTGAAACTCAAAAAAAAAAAAAAAAAAAAAAAAACAAGGCTTTTCACGGCTACACTCTGTGACAGGACTGTCATAAATAAATACACAAATCAACAAAGAGCAGCGTGTGTTTATCTCCTTAGGGGCTCTGTCCTCAGGTTCTGGATAACTTGCCTCCTGTCCTGGTCCCCAGAAGCAAACACAATGAAGCTGTTTCTTTTGATATTTGCCTCCATATTTCTTCATTCTTGGTTTTGTGCATAATCTATAGACTTGCTGGTAAGATAAATGAGGACTTGGCTCTCTCACACCCCCCCACTTTCCCTCCCTCACCCTCACAAGTGAGATGTCTCTCGTTTTACTTAATAAAGGGTTTACTTTACTATAACTGTAGATATTCTTCATTGCAAAATCAAAGATTGTACTTTAATCTCATTCTTTCTCATAAGAACTCTGGGCTAAGTGCGGTGGCTCATGCCTATAATCCTAGCACCTTGGGAGGCAGAGGCAGGCAGATTGCCTGAGCTCAGGAGTTTGAGACTAGCCTGGGTAATATGGTGAAATCCCGTCTCTGCTAAAATACAAAAGGTTAGCCGGATGTCGCGGCGTGAACCTGTGGGTTCCAGCTACTCAGGAGGCTGACGCAAGAGGATTGCTTGAACCGGGGAGGCAGAGGTTGCAGTGAGCCCAGATTGCACCACTCTACTCCAGCCTGGGCAACAGAGCGAGACTCAGTCTCCAAAGGGGGAAAAAAAAAAAAAGGACTCTAGTTGTCCTGGCTTCTCTTGTCCTGGCATCTCTGACTCCTTTCATTCCCCTTTTGCTGTTATCTGCCATCGTCCTTCAGCTGATGGCTAATGTTTGAGCACTTCCTGGGTGCCTCCCGAGCATTCTCATGGCACCTCCCGACTACTCCATGAGGTGAATGTGTTGTTATTATTCTCCTGTTAAAAAGAAGGAAGTGCAGACTCAGAGAGGTTAAGTGAACCCTGGCCCACGGCTCTGACTAACAACTGGCGAGGCAGGAGTTAAATCCAGGCAGTCTGACTCCAGGCCCCATGCTCTTCACATTTTACCTCAAGTGTTCCACTGCATTCTATTGTATACTGTTGAACACTCTTCATTTTCCTGCTTCAACTTTGGGCCTAGGTTGAAGCTATTGTTTCTTGGAGCTCTTTTTTTTTTTTCTGAGATGGAGTTTCACTCGTCACCCAGGCTGGAGAGCAATGGTGTGACCTTGGTTCACTGCAACCTCTGCCTCCTGGGTTCAAGCAATTCTCCTGCCTCAGCCTCTAGAGTACATTACAGGCATCAACCACTATACCTGGCTTTTTTTTCTTTTTTTTTTTTTGTATTTTTAGTAGAGATGGGGTTTTATCATGCTGGCCAGGCTGTTTACCCCCTCATTTGCTGGAGTACATCCTCAAAGCAGATTTCTTAAAAAGTGTGCATGGGTGAGGTGTAGTGGCTCAAGCCTATAATCCCAGCACTTTGGTAGGCTGACAGGTGGATTGTTTGCACCCAGAAGCTTGAAACCAGCCTGGGCAACATGGCAAAACCCTGTCTCTACAAAAAAATCCGCAAAAATTAGCTGAGCATGGTGGCACACGCTTGTAGTCCTGGCTACTTGGGAGGCTGAGGTGGAGGATTGCTTGAGCCCAGGAGGTTGAGGCAGCAGTGAGCCGAAATCGTGCCACTGTACTCCAGCCTGGGTGACAGAGTGAGATCTTTTCTCGAAAAAAAAAAAAAATCGTGTATGAATTTCTTGCATTGTTGCAAATCATAAAACCCTTCATTTTGTTCTCTGATGCTGGTGCCGTGTCTTGAAGATTCTAAGGGGAAGAGCTTTCCTAGCTAGACTTTGACAGCCAGCCTCTCTTCTGGCATTCAGTTGTTTTTAGGATGAGAAGTTTAATGTCATGCTGACTGTAGTTCTTTGGTATGTGTAGTAGTCTATTTTCAGAAATACCTGAAACTGGATAATTTGTAAAGGAAAGGAATGTCTTTCTTTAGTTATGGAGGCTGAGAAGTTCCAGGTTGAGGGGGCCACATCTGGTGAGGGACTTCTGGCTGCTGGGCCCTCTCTGTAGAGTCCAGAGGTGGCCCAGGGCATCTCATAAGGAAGGGGCTGAGTGTGCTCTCTCAGGTCTCTCTTCTTTCTCTTGTGAAACCACCAGGCCCAGTCCCATGATAACCCATTCATCCATGAACCCAGAAGGGCAGGGCCCTCATCATCCGCTTGCTTCTTAAAGGCCTCACCTCTCAACATTGCCACACTGTGATTAAATTTCGACATGAATTTTGAAGGGGGCACATTCTCACAAGTATGTGGTTTTTGTTTTAAATTTCAGGGGGCTTTTATAATCTTCTCTTTATCCCTGTGTTCTAAAATTGCATAATGACTGTAGTATTTCTTTGATAAAGTCCTTCTTTTTTTCATTTCTCTTACTCTAGTTAATTAGATGTGAGGCCAGCTGGAGTCATCCAACAGCTTTCTCTTCTGCACATGGCTTCATATTTCAGTTTTATTTTCTGAGACATTATCTTAGCTTCATTTTCTAATCCCTATATTGAATTTTTAAATTTTATTATTCACACACACACCCACACACACATATATATATTTTAGATAGAGTTTTGTTCTTGTTGCCCAGGCTGGAGTGTAATGGTGAGATCTTGGCTCACTGCAACCTCTGCCTCCCGGGTCCAAGCTGTTCTCCTGCTTCAGCCTCCAAGCTGTTGTGATTACAGGCATGTGCTACCATGCCTGGATAATTTTTGTATTTTTAGTAGAGATGGGGTTTCTCCATGTTGTCCAAGCTGGTCTTGAACTCCCGAACTCAGGCAATCCATTCACCTCGGCCTCACAAAGTGCTGGGATTACAGCTGTGAGCCACCACACCTGGCCAGCATCCTCTCCTTTGTTAAGGAATGGAATAGCCTTGCACACTTTTCTGTGGCTTCAAATGACAGCCTTGTTTGTTTGTTTTTTGAGACAGGGTCTCACCCTGTTGCCCTGGTTGGAGTGCAGTGGCACAAACGTAGCTTGCTGTAGCCTCTGCCTCCTGGGTTTAAACGATCTTGCTGCCTCAGCTTCCCAAATAGCTGGGACTTCTGGCACACGCCACCATGCCCAACTAATTTAAAAAAATTTTTTTTTGTAGAGACAGGGTCTCCCTGTATTTCCCAGGCTGGCCTCAAATTCTTGGGCTCAATCAAGCCTCCTGCCTTGGTCTCCTAACGTGCTGGGATTACAGGGGTGAGCCACCTCACCCCGCCAAATGACAGCCTTTTTGAAACTGTTTTTCATTTTCTCAGTTTCTTCTTTGATCATGTTTCTGTTTATTTGCTTTAGTCTCCCCTTTTCATCTTGAAGGCTTTCGTTGAACACCCAGTGATTCTTTTTGTCTGGGCCTATTTCTGAAGAAGGTACTAACACCTGGGTGGGTGGTTGAGGCTTGTTAGCTGCGTGGCTTTGTTGAGGATGATCGGGTCGGGCACTCCTAAGGAACCGCAAAAGCCAGCACATAGAACTATTGTGCTGCGGACCATCGCATTTCTCCAGAAACAGGCGCTGATCTCTAGGGAGGGTGGGCCTGGCCAGGCCCTTCTGTGCCAAGGTGTGGGACAGGAAGGGGGCCGCTTTAGGGACAGGCTCTTCAGTCCTGCATTTCTGCTCCCCGTTTACCCCACCGAGGGTCTCAGGGTCTGAAGTGTCTCTGGTGTCCTACAGGGAAAGGTGGCTCTGTGCTTATCTGTATTTGCCATTGTGGCCAGTGAAGCTGCAGTTTTCTCTTTCTTATTTCTCCAGTTACCGCTCCTCCACCTGCTATCCATCTTCCAGAAATTCATTGATAACACTCATTCACCAAGGGCCTCCCTTCCATTCTGTTCATCATTGAGGGTATGTGTTTATTTTCCTCCTTTACCATGAAGTCTCTGGAGGGGAAGGAGAGAAATACGAGAGATCAGTCTTTCAACTTGAGTCAGAGTCTTAGTATTATTTTATTTTATTTTTGAGGCAGGGTCTCCTTCTGTTGTCCAGGTTGGAGTGCAGTGGCACCATCATGCTCACTGCTGCCTCAGCCTCCCAAGCTCAAGAAATCCTTCTGCCTCAGCCTCCCGATAACTGGGACGACAAGTACATTAGCCTGGCTAATGTACACATATATGTTCTTTTGTAGAGACAGGGGTTTGCTATGTTGCCCAGGCTGGTCTTGAACTCATGGGCTCAAGCGATCCTCCTGCCTCAGCCTCCCAAAGTGCTGGGATTACAGGTGTGAGCCACCACTGTCCTGGGTTAGTAAAGCCTGGAAAGATATTGAAAGACCCCATCTCTACAGGAAAGTTTTTTTTTTTAACTTTTATTTTAATTTCAGGGGTACACATGCAAGTTTGTTACATAAGTAAACTTGTGCCATGAGGGCTTGTTGTATAGATTAATGGGTACTAGGCTTAATAGCTGGGTGATGAAATTTTTTTTTTTTTTTTGAGATGGAGTCTTGCTCTGTCACCGGGCTGGAGTGCAGTGGTGAAATCTCGGCTCACTGCAACCTCCGCCTCCTAGCTTCAAGCGATTCTTCCACCTCAGCTTCCCAAGTAGCTGGGACCACAGGCTCATGCCACCACACCCGGCTAATTTTTTTGTATTTTTAGTAGAGACAGGTTTCACCGTGTTGGCCAGGATGGTCTCGATCTCTTGACCTTGTGATCTGCTCGCCTCGGCCTCCCAAAGTGCAGGGATTACAGGCGTGAGCCACTGACCGGCCCTGGGTGATGAAATTTTTTAAAAAATTAAAAATTCGCTGGGTGTGGGGGCATGCACCTGTAATCCCAGTTATGCAGGAGGCTGAGGCAGGAGCATTGCTTGAGCTTAGGAGTTCCTGGTTGCAGTGAGCTGTGGCTGTGCCACTGCACTCCAGCCTGGGCAACAGACCAAGACCCTATCTCAGAAAAAGAAAAAAATAAAATTAAATGAGGATGTTGAAATCTCTCTCACCCCACGATCTCTGAGACTGTTAGGTCGCCAAAAATCCAGGGAAGAGTCTCAGGGTTTAGTGCGTGCTGGTCCCACCCTAGGGTGAATAGAGGTCAGCCTATCTTTTTCCGGCAGAGGATCCACAGCCCTGTCCTTACCCAGGAAAGACAAGGGATTATGGTATTTGCTGCTCTGTCGATCCAGTTCAGCTGCCTCTTCTCTGGTCTTGGTTCTCTTGGCTTGGGGGGTGGTCAATGCCTCCCCATCCTCTGGGCAAGCACCATCACCCAAAAACTGGCCAAGCCCCTGCTGTGTCCTGTGCATCAGGGAGAGTTGGAGAGAAGCCATGCATCCCCGCAGGAAATCCATGTGCTCCAAACTCATTTCTCCTAAAGCTGAGACGCAAAGGGGTTAAAGCTGGTCCTTCTGGCTACTCCTTCCCACCACAGAGGCCCTAGGAACCTGTGTTCTGGACTTTCTCCCAGAGGGCCCCGAAGCTCCCTTCCAGGATTGTCGGGGTTTCCCCCCTGTACTCACTTCTATGGTTCGGGGAAGCTCCTGCCTCCTCCTTCCATGGAATTCTCAGGATGGTCCGATCAGCACCCTGCAGACACCTCCTTGACTCATTCCTCGATGTTGAACACCTGCCCACGTGCCAGGCAGCTGGTGCCTCCGGGGATGCAGACAAAGCCCAAGAGGGTGGTCTGCCCTCAGGGAGTTTCCAGCCACAGCCGCCTTCTTAGCAAATGAGCTACCTTGTAAACTTGTTGCTTAATGGAGACTTGACAAATCCTTTCGTAATTTGGATAATTTATTTACTTTTTTTGAGACAGAGTCTCGTTCTTTCACCCAGGCTGGAGTACAATGACATCATCTTGATTCTCCTGCCCCAGCCTCCCGAGTAGCTGGAATTATAGGCATGCGCTGCTACATCCTGCTAATTTTTTTTTCTAATTGAATTTTAGGTTTTGGAGTACATGTGAAGAACATGCAAGATTGTTGCATAGGTACACACGTGGCAGTGTGATTTGCTGCCTTCCTCCCCATCACCTATATCTGGCATTTCTCCCCATGCTATCTCTCCCCAACACCCCCCCCCCACTGTCCCTCCCCTATTTCCCCCCAACAGACCCCAGTGTGTAGTGCTCCCCTCCCTGTGTCCATGTGTTCTCATTGTTCAATACCCGCCTATGAGTGAGAACATGTGGTGTTTGATTTTCTGCAATTTTTGTATTTTTAGTAGAGATGGGGTTTCACCATGTTGGCCAGGCTGGTCTCAAACTCCTGACCTCAAGTGATCCACCTTCCTCCGCCTTCCAAAGTGCTGGGATTACAGGCATAAGCTACCGTACCCAGCCTTGGATAATTCACTTTCGATATAGATACACGTATGGGGCATTTGGTAGTTTTCTCTGGATTCATGTAGACTTTGAAGTTATCTTTCTGGCTTGTTTTATTTATTTATTTATTTATTTATTTATTTATTATTTTTTGAGATGGAGTCTCACTATGTTGCCAGGCTGGAGTGCAGTGGCCATGATCTCCACTCACTGCAATCTTGGACTCCTGGGTTCAAGCAATTTTCCTGTCTCGGCCTCTCAAGTAGCTGGGACAGGTGTGCACCACCACGCCCAGCTAATTTCTGTATTTTTAGTAGAGATGGGGTTTCACCATGTTGGCCAGAATAGTTTTGATCTCTTGACCTTTGATCCACCTACCTTGGCCTCCCAAAGTGCTGGGATTACAGGCATGAGCCACCGCGCCCAGCCCTTTCTGGTTACCCAGGACTTGCCTGGATGGTTCTCCAGAGGTCTCCACAGTAGCAGCAATAATAAAGTCTCTCCTCCAGAGACCAGGGTCTGCTTCTCTTGTCTATTGAGAACTTTATTCCACAAAAATTATTGGCATCAACTGGAGAGAGACACAGGGTTGGGCTGGGCGTGTTAGACTTCTAGAGACTTCTGTAGGCAGCCATTTCCCAAAGGTTGGCCCAGGGAGCCCACATCCACAGGGAAGTGCTAGGTGTGAGGTGTCAGGAGAATCTGCTGTCCTGGTCAGATGGTGGAGTCTTCTGAGACAGATGAGGTCCTCCTGAGGCACATGGTGAATGCCCTAGAGGGGCTGGAGCACGGGATTACCCCTCAAATTTCCTTTTCCAGGTAGACTTTATTTGTGTTTGTTTTGAGCGGCACTAAATATAACAGACCCTACTCTTTCTAGCATGTTCTGGGTCATTCCACCAATACCACTCAGGGACTCAGGGCTGTGCTCCCAGGAATGGGTTTGGATTTCTCTGTGGGCTGCCCAGGGGCAGCAATCGGGACAGAGGGGTAGGTAGAGAAGACTGTGGTCAAGCTGCATTTGCATAGTAAGCTCATTGCATTGATGGGTTAATGGTTTAACACAGCAAACCTCTAATGGTACTTTCGTGTATTTATTTATTGTAAAGACAGGGTCTCATTCTGTTGCCCAGGCATGCAGTGGCAGGATCAGAGCTCACTGCAGCCTGCCTCAGCCTCCTGAGTAGCTGGGACCACAGGTGTGTGCTACCTCACCTGGCTAATTTTTTGTAGAGACCAGGTCTTGCCATGTTTCCCAGGCTAGTCTCAAACACCTGGGCACAAGAAATCCACCTGCCAAAGTGTTAGGATTACAGATGTGAGCCACCACACCTGGCCCTAACAGTGCTTTTAGATTCCAAATTTCCAGGTCAGCCTTTGTCATAATTGCTTTTATTCAGAAGGGGGAACTTTCAGAAGACACTAAAGCCCCTCCCTTGGGGACGGCCCTACTTATGGCTGGACCATCCTCAGGAGGCCGTGTGCCTGTCTGGGCCACCTTAGGCAAATGCCCCTCTCTGGACCTTGCCTTTTGCCTGCAGGGAGCTGGATGGAAATGGTGTAAGTCAGACTGCTCCGTGGCATCCTTGGGACTTTGAGGGGCTCCCTGTGGCCTGCCTCGGGGGGTAACCTGAGCATCTCTGCTTGCGTATACTTTATTGACTGATGCTTCCATAAAATGTTTTATTTGAACCAAGGGCTTCTGAGGTGAAAACGTTTTTAAACCCCAGGAAACACAGGCCTGTTGCAGTCTGGGTCCCTGCTGAGTCTGTTTCAGTGCGGAAGTTGTGAGTCTGATACCTACATAGTTGTTATTGGCAGGGGGTGGGGGCGGGGGTGGGGGTGGGGAGCAGGTGTCTCTGGTGTCTCCCTGAGGGCTCTGTGAGAAACATGGCCCTCGGGACAGTGCTTGGCAGTTAGCAGGGGCCATTGCCCTCGGTTCTATTTTTAGGTACAAGTGACTAGTGACTGAGGGGCCTGGTGGGAAGGGACCAGCCGGCCACCCCACAGATAGTCTGAACACATGTTTGGAACGCTGGCATAGTAGGGACACCTGAAATTTATTTTAAATTTGCAGAAGCATCAACATTTTCATCATGGCAAAAGTCACAAGTTTGCTGAGTGGTCTCACATTCCTTCCTGTCTCGGGCTTGCTTTTTATTGTGACTGACATGTGTGGCCTCAGGTCTCTGGGCCTCTATGGGCCTTCCTCCGCCAGGGAGCCCTCCTGGAGCCCAGCAGGCAGGCACCATTCTCCAAAGGACCCTTTCCTTTCCTCAGAGCCGTTCCTTGCACGAACCCGGCCTGCTCTGGGCAGATTCTTAACATATTTGCCCATCAGCAGCCTCTCAGAGAGGAATGTCAAATGCTGCCGTGATGTCAAACGGGCCCCAAGGAGAAGGGCCTGGGCCGACCTCGGCCTGTCACTCACGGCCAGAGGAGGGTGGGAGATAAGCAAAGTGAAGGCACAGGGAGAACCCGGGGACTCTGAGCTCCCCACACGCCTGGGCCATCGCGGGGGCTGGTGCTGTCGGGAGGCTGTCAGCTACCAAGGATAATGACCTTGCAGACACCACTGCCTGAGTGAGAACCAGGGGTCTGTGCCTTCTTATCCTCCGCTCTTACCCTGGTCAAGCCTGCACCAGGATGTCAGGGGCCTCTAAGGAGAGTCTGGGGCCCCGGGGGCTGCCAGGGCTGGGCAAGGCCTGCTTAACCACCATGGACAAAAAACTGAACCTGCTGAACGAGAAGGTGGATCAGCTCCTGCATTTCCAAGAAGATGTCACCAAGAAGCTGCAGTGCATGTGCCAAGACATGGGCCGCCTGGAGCGGGGCCTGCACAGGCTGGAGGCCTCCCAGGCGCTGGGCCCGGCCGGGGCTGACGGGGCTCCCCCTGCTAACACCCAGGCTGGATGGCCCGAGGTCCTGGAGTTGGTGAGGGCCATGCAGCAGGACACAGCCCAGCATGGCGCCAGGCTGGAGGCCCTCTTCAGGATGGTAGCTGCGGTGGACAAAGCCATCGCTTTGGTGGGGACCACGTTCCAGAAATTGAAGGTGGCGGATTTCCTTATGCAAGGGCATGTCCCCTGGAGGAGAAGCAGCCCAGGTGACAGCCCCGAGGAGGTTGGTTCCTGCTTCCCTGCCCTGGCTGGACGGGAGGCCCCTGCCCTGGTGGGAGACTGGCCAGGCAGCCAGTGTTCGGAGAGCTGGAGGCATGGTGTCCCCTTCCTGTGTGACCTGTTGATGGGGAAAAGGAGAGCCAGAACCTTACGCATCGTAGGTGGATTTCCAGGCAGGACACTGCCTGCCGTTCTCCCCAGGGAAGGGAAGAAGCGGGGCCTGGCCGGGACTGCGGGGCCTTGGTAGCTGCAGGGAACCCAACCATGGGGGACATGCTGGCAGTTTGGAAGAGGGAACCAGCATGCTTCTCTGACACCCCTGTGACTGTCCTTCTGCTCCTTCACATGTAGGGTGGGGCAGGCAGGAGTGGCCGGTCTGTCCTGATGGAACCCTGCTCAGAAACCCACCCGCCACCTCCTGTCTCCAACCTTGGGCTTAGCCCCAGAGTGGGTGGAGAGTGCAGCTGCCTGTGGGGAGACAAGTGTTGACAGTGACCCGGGGGACAGCAGGCGGGAGCCGGAGCCTGGAGGCGGAGGGTGGCATGCCTGGCAGCGGCTGTTCCCAAGAGTTGCATAATCAATCCTGTGGGCTAATGGAAGCTTGGCTGCTGGGAGAAGGATATGGGGGTGAGGCCTGTAGAGGGAACACCCTGTTTGGGGACAGCTAGGGGTCAGCCACTTAGCAACACTCAGACAGACTGGAGCCACCATTTCAGACCCCTGCAGTGACTCACCGGCCTCTGGCAAGAGATGAGCTGGGGCCTAAAGGGGTCTGTGCTTGACTCTGTGTCAGCTGCCAAGGACAGGAGCATGCCACCCCTCCCACAAGGCCAGAGCTCCCCTGCTGCCCCTTCCCCTCCCCGCCCTGCAGCTTCTCCCAGAGTTGCCCCTCTCCCCAGCCCCCACTGTCTGCTGTCTGCAGGGTGCCTATCCTGAGGGCTTGGCTTGCAGGGCAGTGTGACCCTAACCAAGCCCAGCTTTGAAAAAGAAAATTAGGCTGGGTGCAGTGGCTCACGCCTATAATCCTAGTGCTTTAGGAGGCCGGGGTGGAGGACTGCTTGAGGCCAGGAGTTTGAGACCAGCCTGGGCAACATAGTAAAACCCTGTCTTTACAAATAATAAATTAAAAAATTAGCCAGGCATTGTGGCACATATCTGTAGTCCCAGCTACTTGGGAGGCTGAGGTGGGGGAATCGCTTGAGTCCTGGAAATGGAGGCTACAGTGAACTATGTTTGTGTCAGTGGAATACAGCCTGGGCCACAGAGTAAGGCCCTGTCTCTTCAAAAAAAAAAGGATATTAATCTAATTATAGTTGGCCCTCAGATCAAAATGTAGTTAAGCCTATGATGGTGTGTCCATACTGAGCATGTATAGGTTTTTCTTTCTCGTCATTATTCTCTAAGTAATAATACAGTTGTTATACAATAGTGTGACAACTATTCAGATAGCATCTACATTGTATTAGGTTTTATAAGTAATCTGGAGATGACTTAAAGTATATGGAAGGATGTGTGTACGTTACATGCAAATAACATGACATTTTATATCAGAAACTTGAGCAGCCATAGATTTCGGTATGGATGGAGCCCAGGAACCAATCCCCGGCAGATATAGTCACGACTGTAAGTTATAAAATAGATCTAATCAATAGCTTTAAAAAAATTAATATGTACATGGCAAAAAAAAAATCATATAAAGAGCCTACATCTCCTTCCTATTCCATCCCCCCAGGCCCCAGACACCAATGCCCTGCCACACCCCCAGGCAAGGATGGATTCTGATTTCCTTTGAATTCTTCCAGATAGAGGCTGTGTCTACAAGCACCTTGTTATCCACACCACCCTTTTGTTTTTGTTTTTTTTTCTACAGTCCGTAGCACCAGAATTGCTTAGTTGTTCTCATTTTGTTTTTGAGATGGAGTCTCGCTCTGTCGCCCAGGCTGGAGTGCGGAGGCCCAGGCTGGAGTGCGTTGGCACAGTCTTGACTGACTGCAACCTCCTCCTCCCAGGTTCAAGCAATTCTCTGGTCTCAGCCTCCTGAGTAGGTGGGATTATAGGCACAGACTGCCACACCCAGCTAATTTTTGTATTTTTAGTAGAGATAGGATTTCACCGTGTTAGCCAGGCTGGTCTTGAACTCCTGACCTCAAGTGATCTGCCTGCTTCAGTCTCCCAAAGTGCTGGCATTATGTGTGTAAGCCACCACTCCTGGCAGATTGTTTTGTTTTAACTCATGTTATTCACATTGTTCTGGCCTTGATTTCTAATTTTTTACTTAATATATATTTTGGGCACTGATTGATGTTCACATTGTTATAAATATATTCTGAGATTCCCTTCTGGGGGCTGTGTCTTCAGTTCTTAACCAGCCACAGATCCATTTGTTTCTATTATTTCTCATTTTTATTAACTGTAAATAATGATTCAGTGATTATCAATAGATGTAGGTCACTGAACACAAGTGTGAGTTTATCTGCATGGTACACTCCTGACAGTGGAAATGCCAACCCAAATGGTAGATTTATACAGATAAAGGCAAACCAGACTTCAAAGAAGTTACTCAAAGTCAGTCTTCTACCATCAAGGTATGGGAACGCTTTTGATTCTTTGCCTGTCTGGTGAATGAAAATGGGAAATTATTGCGCACTGTTTGTTCTCTCTTTTCCCCACCCACTTCTCCCTTCAGATTATTTTAAGCAAATCTGAGATGTTGGGTCATTTCTTTCATAAATGTTTTAGCATTTGTATCTCAGAGATAAGGGCTCTTTTAAAAAGCATAATATTTATTTATTTATTTTTATTTTACTTTAAGTTCTGGGGTACACGGGCAGATCCTCCAGGACTGTTACATAGGCATACACGTGCCATAGTGTTTTGCTGCCTCCATCCACTCGTCACCTACTTTAGGGATTTCTCCTAATGTTATCCCTCCCCAATCTCCCCGCCCCCTGCTATCCCTCCCCTGTCCCCTACTCCCCAATAGATCCCAGTGTGTGATGTTCCCCTCCCTGTGTCCATGTGTTCTCACTGTTCTGCACTCACTCATGAGTGAGAACACGCTGTGTTTGGTGTTCTGTTCTTGTGTCAGTTTGCTGAGAATGATGGTTTCCAGGTTCATCCATGTCCCTGCAAGTTACATGAATTCATCCTTTTTTATAATTGCATAGTATTCCATGGTGTATATGTGCCACATTTTCTTTATTCAGTCTATTGTTGATGGGCATTTGGGTTGGTTCCAAGTCTGCTATTGTAAATAGTGCCACAATGAACATATGGGTGCATGTGTCTTTATAATAGAACGGTTTATAATTCTTTGGGCATATACCCAGTAATGGGATTGCTGGGTCAAATGGAATTTCTATTTCTAGATCCTTGAGGAATTGCCACACTGTTTTCCACAATGGTTGGACTAATTTACACTCCCACCAACAGTGTAAAAGTGTTCCTATTTCTCCACATCCTCTCCAGCATCTGTTGTCTCCAGATTTTTTAATGATCGCCATTCTAACTGGTGTGAGATGGTATCTCAGTGTGGTTTTGGTTTGCATTTCTCTAATGACCAGTGATGATGAGCATTTTTTCATATGTTTGTTGGCCGCATACATGTCCTCTTTTGAAAAGTGTCTGTTCATATCTTTTGCCCACTTTTTGATGGGGTTGTTTGTTTAAAAAACATAATCTTGATACTATCATCACATCTAAAGAAGTGAATAACTTTATTTATTTATTTATAGAGACAGGGTCTTACTATGTTGCCCAGGCTGGTCTTGAACTCCTGGGCTCAAGCAATTTTCCTGCTTCAGCCTCCTCAAGTGTTGGGATTACAGGCATGAGCCACTGCACTGGGCCGAATGATAACTTTTTAATATTATTGAAGTTCAGTGTTCAAATTTTCCTGATTACCTTATACTTTAAACATATTTTAGGCTGGGCACAGTGGCTCAGGCCTTAATCTCAGCACTTTGGGAGGCCAAGGCAGGGGGATCACCTGAGGTCAGGAGTTCAAGATCAGCCTGGCTAATATGCTGAAACCCTGTCTCTAATAAAAATACAAAAATTAGCAGGGCATGGTGACACATACTTGTAATGCCACCTACTCGGGAGGCTGAGGCAGGAGAATTGCTTGAACCCAGGAGGTTGGAGGTTGCAGTGAGCCAAGATTGTGCCACCACACTCTAGCCTGGGCAACAAGAGCACAAAATTCATCTTTTTTTTTTTTTTTTTGAGACAGCCTCGCTCTGTCGCCCAGGTTGAAGTGCAGTGGTGCGATTTCAGCTCACTGCAACCTCCGCCTCCCAGGTTCAAGCAATTCTCTGCCTCAGCCTCCCTAGTAGCTGGGATTACAGGTGCCCACCACGATACCCGATTAATTTTTATATTTTTAGTAGAAATGAGGTTTCACCATCTTGGCTGGGCTGGTCTTGAACTCCTGACCCCTCATGATTCACCCACCTTGGCCTCCCAAAGTGCTGGGATTACAGCCGTGAGCCACCACACCTGGCCAAAAACTACAAAAAAAAAAAAAAAAGAAAGAAAAGAAAGAAAAAAGAAAAAAAAAGAAGCCAGGTGAGGTGGCTCACGAATGTAATCCCAGCACTTTGGAAGGCTGAGGCGGGCAGATCATGAGGTCAGGACTTCAAAACTAGCCTGGCCAATATGGTGGAAAGCACATCTCTACTAAAAAACAAAAATTGGCTGGGCATAGTGGCGTGTGCCTGTAATCTCAGCTACTCAGAGGCTGAGGCAGAAGAATTGCTTGAACGTGAGAGGTGAAGGTTGCAGTGAACCAAGATCGTACCACTGCACTCCAGCCTGGGCAACAGAGTGAGACTCCATCTCAAAAAAAAAAAGTTTTACAGTTTAGTTGCATCAGACTGAAATAAGACAATTAGTTATATATCTGTTAAAGCTAACCTTTTGACTTTATGAAAAAATTTTAGGTTTTTATTATGGAAAATTTCAAATATAACCAAAGGTAGAGTAATATGTCTCGTAGTTTTGATTTATATTTCTCTTACTAGAAGACTGAACATTCACACACTGGTTTGAAACCTTTCCGTGAACTGCCTGCACATATCTTTTCCCCTCTTTCCTATTTTTTTTTTTTTTTGCTTTTTTCTTATTGATTTGTAAGAGCGCTTCATGTATTAATGAAATTAGCTGTTACACGTGTCGCATGAAGACATTTCTGGGTAAGGGAAGTCACAGAACTCTCTCTTTTCTGAGTTCTTGTGCCGTTTCCCGTCTCTCCTGCCCCACTGGCACTTGCTAGATCTCTCCCTGGTCCTTGCATTTAATATCCATGTCAGGAACGTCTTCAGGTTTGGTCCAGTGTCCTCATCAGGCTGTCGGCTGCTGATTGGCCCATGACAGGAAGACTCTTCTTCCCTCCGTGTTCTGAGGCCAGGGCAGGTTTTGCAGGAAGCGCTCAAGAATGGACGGTGAACTGAGACATAGCCACAGTTGCCAAACACCTGGTCAGTGCTGAACACGGTCCATTATGGAGGCTTTTTTGGGGATTCTGCGTTTCCTGGGAGAGTGGGGCATGGCAACCATCTGTGGAATGGAATTAAGTCCTAGCCCTGGTGGTTAAATTTGCACATTGTGCCAGGACTTTGTGAAGGTCCTCCTGAGATCTTCAAAAGTGTCCAGCGGCACTTCATTTGGTTCCAGCAGTGAATTCGATGATCCCTGGAAGCCAGGTGCTCTCTCCTGGAAAACAGCCCCAGGCGTATGTGTTCAGAGGCACCAGTACTCTAGAATGGTGTGTGAGGAAGCACAGACTCGGCAGGGACTAGCAGGTGGAGCCCTGAAGACAGAACCCAGCTGGGGGTGGGGGGTTAGCACATATTCTCCTGCCTACCCTAAAGATGGGCGAGGGAGAGGACAGTTTGAGCCCAACAAGGTCTGCCAAAGGACAGTCTGTCCAAGTCCCTTTCTGCCAGTGGGTGAAAGAAGAGGAGGTCTGTTTCATGCCTCCAGTTCCCCCAGCTCCGGGGGCAGCAGGACAAAGCCTGCAGAAGGATAACAGGGAGCCATCTGCCCAGCAGGGGATCTGGGCCACATTGATGATGCTGGTGAACACTGGGACAGCGGCAGCAAGCATTTTTGATGAAGTGCCTCCCCCATGCCAGGTGCTGGCCTGTGTGTTCACTATTCGCTGTGTCCCTTTCATTCAGAGGTCAAAGCTTGGTATCCTAGAATCGCAAAGCAATGAGGAGGTAGTCATTGAGAGGAGTGGGAATGGTATAGACAAACAGTGGAACCAGCACCTTAGGGTTGGGGAGACATTTGGGACAGGCGAGGCCTGTAGTGCCCCACTTAGAGGGGACTGCCCTAGCCGAGTTTTGCCATCTGGGCCTAGGGTTGCAAGATCTTCAGATTTTTTGTTTTGTTTTGTTTTGTTTTGAGACAGAGTCTCACTTTGTACCCCAGGCTGGAGTACAGCGGTGCGACCTTGGTTCACTGCAACCTCTACCTCCCAGGTTCAAGCAGTTGTCCTTGCCTCAGCCTTCTGAGTAGCTAGAATTACAGGTGCCTGCCACCACACCCAGCTAATTTTTGTAGAGACAGGGCTTTTCCATGTTGGCCAGGCTGTTCTTGAACTCCTAATCTCAGGTCATCCACCTGCCTCAGCCTCCAAAAGTGCTGGGATTACAGGCATGAGCCACTGCACCCAGCCGTCTTCAGATATATATATATATATATATATATATTTTTTTGAGCCTCGCTTTGTCACCAGGCACCAGGCTGGAGTGCAGTGGCCTGATCTCAGCTCACTGCAACCTCCACCTCCTGGGTTAAAGCAATTCTCCTGCCTCAGCCTCCCGAGTAGCTGGGACTACAGGCGCGCACCACCACGCCCAGCTAATTTTGTATTTTAGTAGAGATGGGGTGCAGCATGTTGGCTAGGATGGTCTTGATCCCTTGAACTTGTGATCCGCCCACTTCGGCCTCCCTAAGTGCTGGAATTACAGGCATGAGCCATTGCGCCAGCCCATTTTCAGATTTTTAAAGAAAAACTGGGAACTTAGATTTCTTTTCTAGCAAGTTTTATTAAGCTGTAATAATTACATAATAATTATGATAGTACAATTTACATATAATAAACTGCACATACACACATATGCACATTTCAAATATATAGCTCCACAAACATTTCCACCTGTCACCATCACCACAGTAAAAATAGGAAACAATTATATCACCCCAAAAGGGATCCTAAATGTAAAAATCTCATGGATTTTAAAAGTTGGGAACAAATTGAAAAATTTAAATCTGAGTAACAAGGTGAGTACCTTGTCTTTATAAAACAACAACAGCAATTAGCTGGAGGTGGTGGCACATTCCTGTAGTCCCAGCTACTCCTGAGGCTGAGGTAGGAGAATCACTTACTCCTGGAAGGTCGAGGCTGCAGTGAGCTGGAATCCAACCACTGCGCTCCAGTCTGGACAATGGAGAGAGACTCTGCTTCAAAAAAAAAAAAAAAAAAAAAGTGCAAGCCCAACAAAATATGTCCTGAGCTGTTTTTGGCCTCTAGGTTTCTTTCTAATTAAGGGCTTCTGTGGCAAGTCAGGGGAAGGCCCTGGCTGGGCCCCCAGGCACTAGGCACTCACCAATACAGGGGCCTCTCCTGCCTTGGCCACAGAAGCCCTGGGATAGGTGAGTGCTTTAAGCCAGGCTCTGGGTTGTGGCCAGCACTGCTGCTGTGTGACATGTGCCAGGATTTATCTTAGGGACGAATCAAAGGATTCGTCCAAATCACCAAAGGATCCAAACCCCCAGAAGCACCATGCCCTTGCATGGGAACCCAGCAAGAGGTCAGACCATCTAGAAATATTTGCTTGAGGTTGGACTAGCTGAGTGTACTGAGGGCTCTGGGCTGTTGCATGGGTGAAAGCATGGGCAGGCCAGGCACTGGTCTGGTGTGGACCATTTGGAATTAAGGAAAAGTTGCTGAGAGCTTACCTGGGCCAGTGTCCTTACACTGGGCTCATGTAATACTAATAGCTCTTGGTTTCCACCTGGACAAAATCAACAGAGCTATTGAGCACCCACTATGTGCTGGGCACACTTCTCAGGATATTTGCACATTACTCTCAAATTCTCCCACTGACTCTACAAGGCTGATAACATGATTATCCCCATTTGACAGATGAGGAAAGTGAGATGCAGAGAATTTAAGGATCTTGGCCAAGTGGTAAAGGTAGGGTTCAAACCCAGCATAGCTGGCTCCAGAGCCCATGCCGCTGGCTACACTGCTACACTGTAAAGAGGTAACCGTGGGATTCCCCAGCCCAGCTTTCAGGCACACATTACTAACTGATCTTGGCCCTGTTTCCCCTGAGCATGGATTCGACTTCAGAATTCCACCAAAACCAATGCTGTAGTAGCCATGACCAGTTGATCTGGGTTGCCATTTTAGATTATTTTCAGGTTGGGCCTGGTGGCTCATGCCTATAATCCCAGAACTTTGGGAAGCCAAGGTGGGTGGAGCACCTGAGGTCAGGACTTTGAGACCAGTCTGGCCAACATGACGAAACCCCGTCTCTACTAGAAATACAAAAATTTGCCAGGGCTGGTGGTGCATACCTGTAGTCCCAGGTACTTGGGAGGCTGAGGTAGGAGGATCACGAGGTCAGGCGTTCGAGACTAGCCTGGCCAATATGGTGAAACCCCGTCTCTACTAAAAATACAAAAACTAGCTGGGCGTGGTGGCG
This sequence comes from Saimiri boliviensis, assembly GCF_048565385.1. Taxonomy (NCBI): domain Eukaryota; kingdom Metazoa; phylum Chordata; class Mammalia; order Primates; family Cebidae; genus Saimiri; species Saimiri boliviensis. The sequence continues at coordinate 125,559,764 of NC_133449.1, forward strand.
CAAGCTTGTAGTCCCAGTTACTCAGGAGGCTGAGGCAGGAGAATCACTTGAACCCGGGAGCAGAGGTTTCAGTGAGCCAAGATCACTTGCCTCTATCCAGCCTGGGCTTCAGAGAGAAACTGTCTCAAAAAAAAAAAACCAAAAACCTGGCAGACAGAGGTTTTAGTGAAACGAGATTATGCCACTGGACTACAGCCTGAGTGACAGAGCAAGACCTTGCCTCAAAAAAAAATTTTTTTTTAATGATTATTTTCCATCTTTAGTCTAAGCCCTTTGGGGTCAAGCCTATTTTGAACCCTGTATCCAGGGCTGGGTTCGTCCCTTTTGGGGAATGTGGTGAAGCCCTGGAAAGGAGGTGGTTCTGGGTGTGAAGCTGGCCGCCTCCTCTTACAAGTTTTATGACCTTGGGAAGGGCTCAGCGTCCTCTCTAAGTGATAATTGCTGTGTCTACTCTCCAATGTTACTGTGAGACTGTGTGAAATAACCCAAATGCCCTTACGTTAAGCATGGGGGAGGTGCTCGACAAATGTCTGTGGCCTGAATGACAGTGTTGATGATAATGATGACCTTTTTTTGTGGTTGTTATTTTAGAACAAGGAACCAGTGGAAGAGGAGGGAGCAAAACCAAAGCATGTGCTGAGCACCAGGGGGTTGCAGGCTGATGCCAGGGGGCCTGGGGAAGGTGAGTGGGACCCCATTTGCTTTATCCGACACTGCAGACACAACAGCTTCAGAATAAAGGGCCCAACAACATGGCCCACAGAATGATTCCTGGACAATTGTTGAAGCTTCCTTTTTTTTGTTTGTTTTTGCAGGGTTTTTTTGGTCATATATATCCCACCAGAGACACATTATCAATTGCTATGTTTCAAAACCACTTGGAATAGAGTTGACCCTTGAACAACTCAAGGGTTAGAGGCACTAACTTCCTGAACAGTTGAAAATTTAAGTATATTTTTGTCTTTTCCAAAATTTAACTACTGATAGCTTACTATCGACTGGAAGTCTTGCTGATAACATAAATAAGTGATTAACACATGCTTGTACTATTTTATGTATTAAATATGATATTCTTTTAAGAGCTAGAGAAAAAAAAAAAGTAAGCTAGAGAAAAGAAAATGTTATGATGATGTTCACAAGGAAGATAAAATGTCCCTATTCATTAAGTAGAAGTGGGTCTTCATCCTTGTCATTTTCACACTGAGTAGGCTGAGCAGGACGAGGAAGGTGAGGGGTTGGTCTTGCCGTCTTGGCAGCAGAGGAGGAAGAAAATCTGCATCGAAGTGAACCAGTGCAGTTCAAACTCGTGTCTCTCAAGGGTCAACTGTAGTACCTTTCTGTGCAGGCTATGCCACCAACTTGGTACTCAAATGCTTTAAATGTTTATGGATTAACTTTTTAACCTTTAATTTTCTTGTATAATTTTGCATGACATTTATGGGTTCCAAAGCCAAATAGACAAAACAATGTGTATTAAGAGAAGTCTAGAGGCCAGGTGCAGTGGATCATTTCTGTAATCCTAGCAATTTGGGAAGCCAAGGCAGGAGGATCACTTAAGCTCAGGAGTTTGAGACCAGCCTGGGCAACAACATAGTGAGACTCTATCACTATGAAAATTTATTTTATTTAAAAATAAAGCCGGGCGCGGTGGCTCAAGCCTGTAATCCCAGCACTTTGGGAGGCCGAGGCGGGTGGATCACGAGGTCAAGAGATCAAGACCATCCTGGTCAACATGGTGAAACCCCGTCTCTACTAAAAATACAAAAAATTAGCTGGGCATGGTGGCGTGTGCCTGTAATCCCAGCTACTCGGGAGGCTGAGGCAGGAGAATTGCTGAACCCAGGAGGCGGAGGTTGTGGTGAGCCGAGATCGCACCATTGCACTCCAGCCTGGGTAACAAGAGCGAAACTCCGTCTCAAAAATAAATAAATAAATAAATAAATAAATAAATAAATAAATAAATAAAAGAGGCCAGGTGCAGTGGCTCACACCTGTAATCTCAGTATTTTGGGAGGCCGAGATGGGTGGATTACCTGAGGTCAAGAGTTTGAGAACAGCCTGCCAACATGGTGAAACCCTGTCTCTACTAAAAATATAAAAATTAGCAGCCAGGCACGGTGGCTCATGCTTGTAATCTCAGCACTTTGGGAGGCCAAGGAGGGCAGATCATGAGGTCAGGAGTTCAAAACCAGACTGGCCAATATGGTGAAATCCCGTCTCTACTAAAAAATACAAAAATTAGCTGGGCATGGTAGCTCGTGCCTGTAATCCCAGCTACTTGGGAGGTTGAGTTAGAATTGCTTGAACCAGGACCCAAAAGGCGGAGGTCGCAGTGAGCCGAGCTCGCACCACTGCACTCCAGCCTGAGCTACAGAGTGAGACTCCATCTCAAAAAAAATTAGCCAGGCATAGCGGCACATGCCTGTAAACCCAAGTACTCGGGAGGCTGAGGCAGGAGGATTGCTTGAACCGGGGAGGCAGAGGTTGCAGGGAGCCAAGATCACGCCAATGCACTCCAGCCAGGGTGACAAGAGTGAGACTCTGTCTCGAAATAAATAAAAAATAAATAAATAAACAAACAAATAAAAAGAGAAGATTATCTTCTACCTTTGTTCCCTGCACCCTGCTTCTTGCCCCCTATGTAACTATTTAAAAAGCTTTTGTCTTCTCTTTCCCTTGAGGACCAGTCTACCTAAACAACATGATTGGTGGTTATGTACACACGTGCACACATGCACACTCACACCTGCTCCCTTCTTAGAGAAACAGGATGCCAGACACACCATTCTCCACCTTGCTTTCTTCCACTTACAGTATATCCTGAGATCACTCTGTAGCTGCGCCTAGAGATTGCTTTTTTTGGGGACAGGGTCTCTCTCTGTTGCCCAGGATGGAGTGCAAGTGGCATGAACATGGCTCACTGCAGCCTCTATCTACTGTGCTCAATCGATCCTCCTGCCTCAGCCTCCCAACTAGCTGGGACTGCAGGCACATGCCACCATGCCAAACTCATTTTTTTTTTTTTTTTTTTAGTAAAGACAGGCTTTCACTATGTTGCCCAGGCTTCCACAGAAATATTAATTTTCTTTTTTTCATGGCTGTGCCTCACTCCTTGTTGGATGCATCATGGTTTGGTCAGCCAGTCCCCTTCTGAGTTGTTTCCAGTCTTTGGCTGTTATAAACCTGGGCACTGAATGGCTTGTGCAGATTCCTTGCAGTATCTTTGTGGCAGACTCCTCCACATGGGAGTGCATTTTTGTCCTGCCTGTTTTCCTATAGAGAGCCAGAAGGTGGACGTGCTGGAGGGGACAGTGGAGAGGCTGCCCCCCATCAGAGCTTCAGGGCTGGGAGCTGACAGTGCCCATGCAGGGGCCTCATCAGGCCAGGCAGATGGCATTCCTGGCCCAGGCCAGGCATTCCCTGGCCACCTGTACCTGCCCACAGAGGTGGAAGCCAAGGCTCCTGAGACATCCAGCGAGAACCTCAGGACTGGCCTGGAATTGGCTCCAGCACCGGTCATGGTCAGTGTGGTCTCCTCGAGCCTGGAGGTTGCACCAGGTGCAGGACAAGGAGAATCATCCAGCAGGCCTGACCCTGAGCCCTTAGAGGAAGGCACGAGGCTGACTCCAGGGCCCGGCCCCCAGTGCCCAGAGCCTCCAGGGCCACTAGCCCAGGCCAGGGCAGCCCACAGTGGTGAAGAGACACCTCCAAGGTAAGGAGAGCTCTTCCAGGATGGGTGAGGGAGGGGATGGACTGCTGCCCCTCACTGGAGCTCGGCTGCAGACAGCATCCACTGTGTACATGTTCCTGGCTGGCGACGCGAGGGGAACAGGGAGAGGCCTGGGTCCTGCCTCTGGGAGCTTAGAGCACCGCTGCTCAACGGCCACCCACTAGAAGTACCTGGAAGGAGTTTGAAAAATAAAGATGCCTGGAGATGTTGATTGGACTGGTCTGGAGCGAGTCTCGGGAATTAGATTTTTTTTGACAGGTGATTCTAATGGGGAACAAGGTTGAGAATCACTAGCTCTTAGATTGGTACTAACAGTAGCTAAAAGATGGGGCTCACGGAGCACCTTCCTGGTGCTGGCCATTGGCTGGGCATTTCGCCGGCTTCACCTTCTATTCTCAAGCCGTCCCCAGGAATTGAATGTGGTTGTCATCCCCATTTCATGATGAGGACACTTAGGTTCCTAGTGTGGGGGGCCCCACAGCTAGGAATTCAGAGAGTTGGGATCTGAATCCAGGTGACTGGATTCCAGAATCTGTGCCACAATCACTGCACATCCTGCTTCCTCAAGTGGGTGTTTAATTACGTTCTAAATAATATGGTGGGGAGAGAAAGACATGGCCCTCTGGAATGCAAGAGGGATGCAGGCTGAGTCTGCCCCGGGGACTTTCAGGAGGCTCACACGGAAGTCCCAGAGGCAGAGTCGTGGCAGCTGCCGTGCTCCTAGGATGCAGCCTGAGGACCTGCTCTTGGCAGATGTCCGTAGCAGAGTCAAGAACCTGCAGACTCCCATGCCCTCCCAAGCACGTCCAGTCCCCAGGGCGGCCCCACAGAAGGGCACCATGTCCCCGGGCTTCTCTCGGAGGGACCTGGTGTTTCCCAGCCTTCCCTGCGCCTGCCTGGGGCGGTACTGACCTGTCTCGGAGACCGCAGGCCTGGCTCAGGGAGTGGATCTGGTGTCTGTGTTTGCTGTGGTGACAGGCAGAGAAGTCCAGATCATTTGTCCGACTTTGTTCTAGTAGGAAATGGGAGCCTCAGGAGGCCTAACAGGCTGGTGGGAGGGGTTCTTGGCCGGCATCCTGGGATTGGAACCAGGACTTAAATGTGGAATCCGGGGCTGGGGGTGAACTGTCTATGAAGTTGTTAAGGGCCCACAAAAGATTCTGAGAGAAGAAAAGTTCTCTATCTCAGGTTCAGCCTTTGGCTGAATTTCAGGCCCAGCAGACCTGCGGCGGCCTCAGGAACTGAGATCACTACCTGCGCTTCCTCACCTCGGACATGGGTGTATTTTGAGGAAAATGGGTTAGAAGTCAAACATCAGCTCTGATGGGCAGTGGCTGCCTGTGCAAAGGATCCTGTCGGGTGCTGTGGCTCATGCCAGTGATCTCAGCCCTGGGAGAGGTCAAAGCAGGAGGATCACTTGAGCCCAGGAGCTTGAGGCCAGCCTGGGCAACAAAGCAAGACCCCATCTCTACAAAAATTAGCTGGGCTACCATGGACATGGTGGCAAGTACCTATAATCCATGCTACTGGGGAGGCTGAAGTGGGAGGATCGCTTGAGCCCAGGAAGTTGAGCCTGTAGTGAGTTATGATCATACCATTGCACTCTGGCCTGGGAGACCGAGTGAGACCCTATTTCAAACAAATAGCAACAACAAACAAACCCAAGGGATGCTGAGGCCATGCCTGGGCTGGGCAGCCCTGAGCTGGAACTGGGTCAGTACTGCCTGCCGTGGGTCTGCTGCACAGCAAGTGGACAGCTTTGGGTGCTCAAGGTGGCAGGAGCTGCTTGGAAGTGCCTTTGGGGGGTTCACTCCATGCCTCTGGATGTGAAGACCCAAAGGAAAGTCGTGACTGCTGGCCTTCTCTGCTGACCATTGCTGACAGCAGTTTCCTGTGTCCCTTGGTCTGGCAGGAGGCCTGAGCTGCATTTGGAGTGGCTTGGCATGGGTGCCACATTTCCCCTCCTACCTGTCATTACTGAATCATGCTCAGTCCCAAGACACTGTGTTAGAAGAATTTCTACCTCCCACCCAATGAGTCTTTGAGATGCACCCAGGGACAGATGTGTCATAGAGGTCCAGCAGCTCGACATGAGGACGGGGTTTTCAGCTGCTGGAGAAGGGCCTCACTGTTTTCTTTCCAAAAATTGGAATAAAAACCACATAACATAAAATTGAACATTCTAGCACCCCCCACTTTTTTATTTTTATTTTTTTTGAGACAGGGTCTCACTCTGTCACCCAGGCTGGTGTGCAGTGGTGCCATCTAGGCTCACTGCAGCCTTCACTTCCAGGGCTCAAGTGATCTTCCGACTTCAGCCTGTGGCATAGCTGTGATTACAAGCATGTGCCACCATGCCTGGTTAATTTTTTATTTTTCTGTAGAGATGGGTCCCACTGTGTTGCTCAGGCTGGTCTCAAACTCCTGGCCTCAAACGATCCTCCTACCTCAGCCTCCCAAAGTGCTGGGATTACAGTCTGAGCCACAATATCCAGCCCCATCTTAGCCTTTTTAATGTGTACAGCTCAGTAGTGTTAAGTTTATTCACGTTGTCGTGAGACAGATCTCCAGGATGTTTTCATCTCGCAAAACTGAGATTCATCATCTACCAAATGACACCTCCCACCCCTCAGCCCTTAACAGCCACGATGATACTTTCTGTCTCTGTGAATCTGAGTATTCAAGGGTCCTCATATCAGTGGAATCACACAGAATTTGTCTTATTATTATTATTTTTTTTTCTGAGACAGAGTCTTGCTCTGTCACCCAGGCTGGAGTGCAGTGGCATGATCTCGGCTCACTGCAAACTCCACTTCCCAGGTTCAAGAGATTCTCCTGCCTCAGACTCCCAAGTAGCTGGGACTACAGGCACATGCCACCATACCTGGCTAATTTTTGTATTTTTCGTAAAGATGGGATTTCTCCATGTTGGCCAGTCTGGTCTCAAACTCCAGACCTCAGGCAATCCATCCTCCTTGGTCTCCCAAACTGCTGGGATTACAGATGTGAGCCACTGGGCCCAGTGGCAGGATTTGTCTTTTTGTGCCTGGCTCATTTCACTGGTACAGTGTCCTCAAGGTCCATTGACACTGTAGTGTGTGTTTGAACGTCCCTCCTTTTTAAAGCTGAATAGTATTCTGAGGTATGTGTACACCACCTTCTGTCTATGCATCATCTGTCACTGGGCATTTGGGTTGCTTCCACCCTTTGGCTGTTGTGAGTAATGCTGCTACAGTCATGAGTGTGAAGATATCCCCTGGAGACCCTGCTTTGGATTCTCTGGGATATATACCCAGAAGTGGAGTTGCTGAAATATACGGTCATCCTACTTTTAATTTCTGAAGAGCCTCCAGTTTTCCATAGCAGTTGTGCCATGTTAGGCCTTTTGAACCCTTGCATTTGTACCTTCCTCTCTTGGTTGACTCTTGGTGCATCTGTTGTCATCCCTGATGACAAAAGAGGGAACTGAGGCTGGACTTAACCAAAGCTGTCCGACAACCTGATGGCAGAGCTAAGCCCAGAATCCAGGCCACCTGCCTCCCTGCTGAGACTCAGTCCCTGCCAGACACCATCACCCTACCCTACAACACGCATAGACCCCATGCTATGGATTGTGGCCCAGCAAAAAAAAAGCCCCACTGAGAGGCAGCCAGAGTTGGGGAGACTCAGAGAGGGAGGGTCGGGATTCCTGGATGATGTGGCTGCCAGGATCAGGATTCTTCCTTTGGGAGGTCAGAGTTCAGAGAGCCTTTCCCACCTCCATCTGGGCTCACAAACCCCAGTTCTGCAGGGTCTGGGCAGTGAAACTGAGTGAAGTGAGCTGGGGAATTGCCAGGGTGTGCAGAGCCTGTGCTGAGGTGCAGAGCTGTTCTTCAATCACATGGGCACGTGGGTCCAGCACAGCCAGCTCTCACATTTGTTCAAGAGAAACAGAAAGTCTAGTCTTTTTTGAGAATTGCCTGATTTTATTTTATTTTTTGAGACAGAGTCTCTCACTCTGTCACCCAGGCTGGAGTGCAGTGGTATGAGGCTCACTGTAGCCTCCAACTCCTGAGTTTAAGCAATCCTCCTGCTTCAGCCTCCCAAGTGTCTGGAATCTAAGGTGCTACCACGCCTGGCTAAGTTTTTTAAAATTATTATTTTTTTAGAGATGGTATCTCGCCATGTTGCCCAGGCTAGTCTTAAACTCCTGGCCTCAAGGGGTCCTCCTGCCTTGGCCTCCCAAAGCACTGGGATTACTGGTGTGAGCCACTGTGCCCAGCTGGAATTGACTGATTTTAAACAAATACTTCTGACCTGGGCTTCCAATGTGATGTTTGACTTGGTTTCTCCTTTTCTCCATTTAAGTGAAAGGGAAACTGGGCCCAGGGGAAGGTAGAGCTACCTGGGTCTCCTATCTACAGGTCTCAGTCCTCCTGGGGCAGAAGCAGGTTCTCAGGGGTGTCTGGTTCTCACCCCTGTCCACCCTCAAGCTTCCCTGGACCCTCGTCCAGTGGGATCCTGAGAGCTGATGGCGCTAACTGCCACTGAAGCCAGCTCCTGCCCTGGTGTCCTGTCTGGCAGGGCCCCAGCGCCATTGTCAGTGATGGCCACAGTGGGCATTGGAACCCAGATCTGTTCTGACTCTGGAGTCTGTGCCTCTAACCTTGGCACCTTGTTTCTCTCCACCCCAGGATCTCCATCCACATGCGAGAGATGGATACTCCTGGGGAGATGCTGGTGACATGCAGGGGAAGCCTCGGACCCACCCCTGCCACAGAGGCTTCAGCAGCTGCTCAGCCAGGCAGGCAGGGCCCACCTGTGGCCAGGCACTGCCTCCAAGCCCCTGGGACTGAGTCCAGAGAACAGACCCCTGAAGGAGCCAGAGAGCTCTTCCTGCTGCAGCCGAGCAGCAGCCCTGGGGGAGCGAAGGCAGAGGAAGAGCAAAGGGCTGGGGCCGAGCCTGGCACAGGACCAAGCTTGGCCAGGAGGGACGACAGCGACCATGTGACTGGGGCCCTCGACATGCAGCAGGAAAAAGGCCCAGGAGCAGGAAACCCTGAGCCTGGGGAGGACCGTGCAGCCAGGGCCCCAGGGAGCGCCGAAGCAGTAAGGAGGACGCCCCCGGACACTGAGGCTGGCAGCGTGGTTCTGGGTAAGTGGGGCTGTTGCTTGGCTAGACATGAGCCCTGAGGGAAGTTTGGAGCCCCTACTCCTGGGGAGTATTCTTGTAGCTTCCAGGGGTAGATCATAAGGGTCTAGGTGCATCCAAGAGTCAGGAACATCTCTAGTACATCCTGGGGCTGAAGACCAAGGTGCAGAGATTCGGGGCCTGAACTTGGACTGGCTGCAGAAGTAAGGGAGAGGGAACATGTGTGGCCCACCTAGGTACATTTCTTCTTTTGGAGACAGGGTCTTACTCTGTTGCCCAGGCTGGAGTGCAATGGTCTGCAGCCTTGACCTGGGTTCAAGTGATCCTCCAGCCTCGGCCTTCCAGAGCTTTGGGACTGCAGATGCAAGCCACTGTGCCCAGCCCCTGGGGAGATTTCTTACCGCCACCTGCCTGCCTGAGCTTGCCACCATGAGTCTCATTTTGGATTGAGACAGAGAAGACTTCTGTTAAAAATCAAAGCCATGAACTCATGTCTGTGACCACTGTCAGCTGTTCCCAACCACTCGGGCTAGTAACCCAGGGCGTGTTCTTGTGTCCAAAAGGCCCTCAATCCCTCCAGCCCTAGGATCACAACCTCCTTGCTCTAAGAATTGTCCACAGACCACTCCCAGTGCTCCTGGTAGTTGGAGAGCAGGCAGGGTGTTCCCATGTCAAGCCCTGAACAGACACCAGCCGGAGCTGACTTCCCACCATGGCTCCTTCCAGCCCTTAGTGCACCATCAGTTCATGCCACTACAATTTCTCTGTATTCTAGATTCTGCTTTATCCATCTAGTCTCTTTCCTGTAACACTTCTAGGTATTCCTGTCACCTCTGAAGGACAAGATTAAAATAAAACACCCCTAAAACCAAAAAACAAACAAACAAAAAAACACCTTTCCGAGTGCTGACCATCCCCTGCCCAACCCCTCCCCAATCCTGTGACCGCGGACCTGCCCCCCCTTTATCATGGGCTGTCACGCTGAGCCTTGGTTGGGCTCAGCTGGCAGGAGGAGATGGAGGGTGAGAGGAGAGAGGGTGGGTGTTTATTTCTCCAGCTGCCTCCCTCCCATTACACCCTCATGAGTTTCCACAGTCCTGACTTAACAGTCCCGTCAAAAATGGCATCACTAACTGCCCCATCATCCTGTCCACGTGGGCCCTCTGTTTCCTGAGAACCACACAGATACACTAGGATCGCTTCTAGACGTCATGAACAGATTGGATAGAACTTCTTGGCCTTGCCAAGGGCACTGTCCTGGGTGCTGGGATACCCAGGTTTGAGTGCCATCTGTCAGGTGTTCCCTGTGTGACCTTGGTGGTCACCTCACCTCTCTGACACTCAGCTTCCTTCTCTGCCAAATGGGTGGCTCCACTGAGATGGTTTTGGGGGAAAGGTTTCAAATACCTTTCCCCCAAGGGCTGTATGAAGGGTTTGGTGGACTAAGGGAAGCTAAATGGGTCAGGCACAGGTGGCTGAGAGGTGTGGGCTGTGCAGAGGAGGCTCACAGGCCCCTATTGCCTCCTGAGCAGACGACAGTCCGGCCCCGCCAGCTCCTTTTGAACACCGGGTCGTGAGTGTCAAGGAGACCTCCATCTCGGCGGGTTACGAGGTGTGCCAGCACGAAGTCTTGGGAGGGTAGGTGGGCATCTGCCTTGCTGGGGGAAGGGACTCAGAGCAGGAACCATGGGACAGGGTCTGGATCACCTGGAGAACTGGCCTGGGTGCTGCAGGATGGCTCTCGGGCTGACGGAGCCAAGGCTGGGGTGGGGCATCCTGTACAGTGTGGGGTGCATGGTGGCCCACAGAGAGGGAGAAAGAGAATAGCCTGAGAGGGCAGGAGATCCCCTGTGGCATTGGGGAGGGGAGGCTTGGGAGGGTGAGCACCCTGTGGGTGTGGGAGGCACAACCTGGTGGTGGCCGGAGAGCTGGCATGGGGTGGGGTGATGAGGAGGTTCTTTAGGGTGCAGGATGGCCCAGGTGGTGTGGGGTGAGGGGATGTTCCTTTGGGTACAGGATGGCCTGGGTGCTGTGGGGCGAGGGGATGTTCCCTGGGGTTGAGGATAGATAGCCCTGGTGGTATGGCATTAGGGGATGTGCCCTGGGGTACAGAATGGCCTGGGCGGTGTGGGGTGAAGCGTTGCTTTGTAAGTTTCAGGATAGCCAGCAGGGTTATGGGGTGGTGATGGGCTGCATTCTGGGGTGTAGGCTGTTCCACATGGCCTGTGTGTGGAGGAGTCAACCCAGAAGCCCAGGGATGGATGTGGGGTGAGCCTCTGGCTCTCAGCCTGCTGTGTGGCTGTGTCTCTACAGGGGCCGGTTTGGCCAGGTCCACAGGTGCACAGAGAAATCCACAGGCCTCCCACTGGCTGCCAAGATCATCAAAGTGAAGAGCGCCAAGGACCGGGTGAGGCATCTGGCCAGGCCAGGTCCCTCTGGCCAGCCTCAGGATACCTTCCCTTCTCTCAGGGCTCCCAGGTTCCCATGCTGAGCTGGAAATGCTACTTTTCCTGCTCTCTTCTGGGATTCTCACACTCCAGTCAGGAAGTTCCCTTCACAGCCCTGGGTTCAGACCCACCCACCACGCGCAGGTGTCCAGGCACCCCACCCTGTGGAGCCTGGGACAAGAAGGTTCTATCCTTATTGGGCCTTGGGTTTCCTGTCTGTGAGATGAGTTGGACACACTCAGGCCCTTTGTGTTGTGGAGTCTGGTTTGGGTGTTGAGTCATGGAGACCTGGTATGAGAATAGGAAACTGAGGAAGGATGAGGAGCTCTGTGTCTGTCTTGGGAGGTGCAGGGGGCTTCTATTCCTGACCCATTCGCTTGGAAATCCCTCTGTCCTCTGGTTCCCCAAGGAGGATGTGAAGAATGAGATCAACATCATGAACCAGCTGAGCCACGTGAACCTAATCCAGCTCTATGACGCCTTCGAGAGCAAGCACAGCTGCACCCTTGTCATGGAGTAGTGAGTATCGGAGACGGGGCAGCCGCCTTGGCTCAGGCCAGGGCTCAGAGCTGGGGCTTAGAGCCTTCATTCAAGGCAAAGCCCTCTCTGTACTTTCCCCTCTCTGCCACATCCAGGGTAGTGCCATCCTGTCTTCTCTGGCTTGACTTTTTGACCTCCAATATGGAATGTGGAGAACAAAGCCACTTTGTCACAATCCAGTGGCCAGTGAGCCTGATGTGGCCTGCCAGTTTATGTATGTCAATTGGCCTATACTATTTTCAGTACTTTTTTGAAAATTAAATTAAATTGAAAAGTTTTTTTTAGAGACAAAGTCTCTGTTGCCCAGGCTGGAGTGCAGTGTTGTGATTACAGCTCAGTGCAGCCTTGAACTCCCAGGCTCCAGTGATCCTCCCACCTCAGCCTCCCATGTCACTGTGACCACAGGCACATGCCACCACACCCCGCTGATTTTTAAAACTTTTTGTAGAGATTAGGTGTTTCTATGTTGCCCAGGCTGGTCTTCAACCCCTGAACTCAAGAGATCCTCCCGCCACAGCTTCCCAAAGTGCTGGAATTACAGGTGTGAGGCACCAGACTCTGCCTATTTTTAGTAATGTGGAATTAGTTGTTAACCTTTGGAAATAGTTTAGCTTCACATTAAAATCTAAATATCTGGCTTTTCTTTAATATGTAAAAGATGCAGTAAATGCCGGGCCTGCCTTTCCAAGTGGAAATGATGTGTTGGAGTCCCAGGAGTTGCCGTTTCTAGACAGGGCGACCAGGCTTCCTTTGCCACAATCCCCACCACTCCCAACCGTCCTAGAACTGGGGCCAAGGGCTCAGCGATCGTTCATATTTGCGCTTGTGTTGCTGTTTTCCTTCCAGGCAGAGCTGAGGAAAGTACAACATTTGTCATGTCATGTTCCTATCAAAAGTGGAAAAACAAAACAAAAGATAAACAAAAGACTATATGTTGTTAGAAAATGTTTGCTTCAGCCGGGCGCGTTGGCTCACGCCTGTAATCCCAGCACTTTGGGAGGCTGAGGCAGGTGGATCACGAAGTCAGGAGATCGAGACCATGCTGGCTAACATGATGACATCCCGTCTCTACTAAACAAACAAACAAACAAACAAACAAACTAGCCCGGCGTGGTGGCAAGCTCCTGTAGTCCCAGCTACTCAGGAGGCTGAAGCAGGAGAATTGCTTGAACCTGGGAGGCAGAGCTTGCAGTGAGCTGAGACTGTGCCACTGTACTCTAACCTGGTGACAGAGCAAGACTCTGTCTCAAAAAAAAAAAAAGAAAAGAAAATGTTTGCTTCATGTATGGCCAGATCAGCCCACTTAGCCATTTGCCACAAAGGTCTGAGTTGGCCTCCATAGGCAAATGAGTTTGCAGCCCTGGTCAGGATCATCAGCCCTGGAGTGTGCCTGGATCATCAGCATTGATGGCCATCCCCTCTTCCCTTTGACCTGCCACTTCCTTTTAACCACCCCTAATCTCTGCTGGGGGTGAACTGGAGCAAATCCCAATAAAATCCCAATGGCAGGCCTGGCATGGTGGCTCACGCTTGTAAACCCAGCACTTTGCGGGGGCTGAGGCGGGCAGATCACCTGAGTTAAGGAGTTCGAGACAAGACTGGCCAACGTGGTGAAACCCCGTCTCTATTAAAAATACAAAAATTGGCCAGTTGCGGTGGCTTACGCCTGTAATCCCAGCACTTTGGGAGGCTGAGGCGGGCAGATCACCTGAGTTCAGGACTTCAAGACCAGCCTGATCAACATGGAGAAACCCTGTCTCTACTAAAAATTAGCCAGGCCTGGTGGTGCATGCCTGTAAACCCAGATACTCAGGAGGCTGAGGCAGGAGAATTGCTTGAACTGGAAGGTGAGGTTGTGGTGAGCCAAGATCATACCACTGCACTCTAGCCTGGGCAACAAGAGCGAAACTCTGTCTCAAACCAAAAAAACAAAAATTAGCTGGGTTTGGTAGCAGGCGCCTGTAATTCCAGCTACTCAGGAAGCTGAGGCAGGAGACTCACTTGAACCCGGGAGACAGAGGTTGTAGTGAGCTGAGATCATGCCACTGCACTCTAGCCTGGATGACAGAGCGAGACTCCGTCTCAAAAAAACACACACACAAAAAACCCAGTGGCAGCGGCAGCAGCCCTATGACTCATGGAGTATGACTTTGGGCCTACCAGCCTGGCATCTTTTGTCCCCATGATGACAGTAGACAAGCCCTGAAGACCCTTGCTCAGGCTGGTGCCTGCCTCTCCCTTTGCTCTGGCAGTGTGGACGGCGGGGAGCTCTTTGACCGGATCACAGACGAGAAGTACCACCTGACCGAGCTGGATGTGGTCCTGTTCACCAGGCAGATCTGCGAGGGCGTGCATTACCTGCACCAGCACTACATCCTGCACCTGGACCTCAAGGTGGGTTCTGCCCCGGGAACGCAGAGGAGGGCCCCTGGTGCCCGAGCCCCTGGCGTGCCCTCATCATTGAGAGCTCTGTCCACAGACAGCCCTGGCTTTCATTCCTGGCTCTCTGTCTCTTTCGGAGTTCTGGAGTCTGGGACAGGCCACTCTTGCTGCCTCTGGGGGCTGTAGTTCTTCCATCTGGATAACTGTACGGCTTTAAGTGTTATTTAAAGATTGAGTGAAACAGTGAGCATTTCTTCTTTACGAAACAATGAGCTTTTCTTCTTTAAAAATACCTTTAAGATTAGTTTTTTGAAGAGTTCAAAAGGGAACATAGGCTGTGGTAACAAATATAGACAATAGAGCAGTATGTAAAATACACAGTGAGTTTCTCCTACCAGGCCTCCTTGCTGAGGGGACTTCTCTGTGAGCAAGCTGGCATGACTCACAGACACACAAAAGACCCTGCAATGCATTTCTCCCGCCATCCCTCTGTCTGTCTTCCCTCCCTCCCTCCCTTCCTTCCTCTTTCTCTTTCTCACTCTTTTCTTTCTTTCCTTCCTTCTTTCTTTCCTTCTTTCTTTCTTTTTCTTTCTTTCTTTCGCTTTCTTTTCTTCCTTCCTTCCTTCTTCCTTTTCTTTCTTTTTCTTTCTTTCTTTCTCTCTCTCTTTTCCTTCCTTCCTTCTCTCTCTCTCTCTCTCTCTCTCTCTGTCTCTCTCTCTCTCCCCTGTCTTTCTTTTTTGGAGACAGGGCCTCCCTCTGTTGCCCAGGCTGGAGTGCAATTGTGCCATCATAGCTCACTGCAATCTCAACTGCCCAGGCTTAAGTGATCCTCCCACCTCAGCCTCCGAAGTAGCTAGGATTACGAGCACATGCCACCACACTCGGTTAATTTTTGTATTTTTTATAGGAACAAGGATTTACCATGTTGCCCAGGCTGGTTTTGGACTCAAGCCATCCTGCCTCAGCTTCCCGAAGTGCTGAGATTACAGGCGTGAGCCACCACACCTGGCCCACATCTTGTTTTTCATCTTGATTTTGTTAGTAACACAGTACAGTCATCTTTCTTCATTCTCTGTAAGGGCTGTGTGATACTCTATGGAGTGAATACACTTTTGAATTCCACTTTTTTTTGTCTACTAGGAGTGTCCCGGGAGTGTCAGGTACATAACGCCCTGGGCACCGTGCCTGGCTGATAGCAAGCACTTGAGACACGGTGGCTGTTTCTCTGATTTTCCACTCCTCTGGGCCAACAGGAGGGTGTTTCTTTACAACTCATTTCAGGAAGGGGGTGAATGTTGGGCGCTACCCACAGAAGAAGGGCGGTGAGTTGACTGCATCTCTGAGGGTGCACATTGCCCCTTCTGACCGTCTTTCCCGGGGGACATCAGATTGTAAGGTGGGGTACTTGGAAAAAAAGGGTTGGCGGGATTGGCTTCAGGCCCCTTTTACTCATTAGAGCTCACTCCAAGCATCCTGCACCAGCTGCTCTGGGGTGGGCAGCCAGGGACATCTCAGGAACCTGCCCTGTGATTCCGGGGCAAAGACCAGCCTTTGGGGCACAGCCTGTGGTTGCAGCAGAGAGGAGATCACTGCTGAGGCTGTTTCCCAGCTGGGAGAAGGGCTGTGGGGGTTCAGCCCCTTCCAGTTGTGAGACTTGGAGAAAGTTTCTTAAGCTCATCAATTGTGAAATAGGGAAAAATCACACCTACCTCCTAGGGTGTTGTCTGGATTAAACATAGAGAAAGAGCTCCGGAATTGCACTGCCCGAGGGAGAGTGGCCACTAAGCACTTGAGATGTGGCTAGTGTGACTAACCGAACTTTACATTTTGTTAATTTAAATTAATAAACTGACCCTTGATTCAGTTATTGGAAAACTATTTGGAACAACTTGGATATATGAATTTACGTTTCAACTCTAAATTTCTTGAAATCTAAATACAGATCAAATATTTCTAATGAAAACTTAAGGTCTGAATTGAGATACACTGTAAGTGTAAAATACGCACTGGATTTAAGGGACCTAATATGAAAAATAATGGACACGATCACATCAATATTTTTGTACTGATAACTTATTGAAGTGATAATATTTCAGATATGTTGGGTTAAATAAAATACATTATTAATCTGTAATCCCAGCACTTTGGGAGGCCAAGGAAGGAGGAGGCCATGAGTTTGAGACTAGCCTGGGTGACATGTGAGACCCTGTCTTTACAAAAAAAAAATTTTTTTTAATTAATCAGGTATAGTGATGCATGCCTGTAGTTCTGATTGGTTGGGAGGCTGAGGCAGGAGGATTGCTTGAGCCCAGAAGTTGGAGGCTATAGTGAGGTATGATTGGGTCACCACACTCCAGCCTGGGCAATAGAGCAGGACCTTCTCTCAAAGGGGGAAAAAAGACATTAGAAAATGAACAGCAAGTTAGACTCAAAGCAATCAGAATGAGGGAAATAAAAATTGGAGTATAAATAATAAAATAAAACAGAAAAACAATAGAGAAAATCATTAAAACTAAAGGTCAGTTCTTTAGAAAGATCGATAAATTGGCAAATATTTAGTTATACTAACCAAGAGAAAGAGAAGTTTTCAGGAATAAAAGAGGGGACATTGCTACTGATCTTACAGAAATAAAAAAGGATTATAAAGAAATATGATAAAATTGTATGCCAATAAGGCAGATCATCTAGATGAAATGGACAAATTTCTAGGAAAATTAGCTATGAAATTAGCTCAAGAAGAAACAGAAAATATGAATAGATCTATAACAATGAAAGAGACTGAATTAGTAATCAAAAACTATCTACAAAGCAAAGCCCAGGCCCATATGGCTTCACTGGTGAATTATACCAAATGTATGTTTGTTTGTTTGTTTGTTTGTTTTGAGACAGGGTCTTGCTCTGTTACCCAGGCTAAAGTGCAGTGGCGTGACCACAGCTCCCTGCAGCTTCAACCTCCTGGGCTCAAGGGGTCCTCCCACCTCAGCCTCCTGAGTAGCTGGGACTAGCGATGAGTGCCTCATGTGCAACTAGTTTTTGTATTTTTTTTTTGTAGAGATGGGATTTCACCACGTTGCCCAGGCTGGTCTTGAACTCCTGGGCACAAGTGATCTGCCCACCTTGGCCTCCCAAATTACTGGGATTATAGGTGTGAGCCACCACGCCTGGCCCCAATTTTTTTTTTTAATTATTCTTTCCATAGGTTATTGGGGAACAAGTGTTGTTTGGTTACATGAGTAAGTTCTTTGGCGGTGATTTGTGAAATTTTGCTGTAACTATCACCTGAGCAGTATACCCTGCACCCAATTCGCGATCTTTTATCCCTCAATCTCTTCCCACCCTTTGCCTCTGAGTTACCAAAGTCCATTGTGTCTTTCTTACGCCTTTGCATCCTCATAGCTTAATTCTCACATATGAGTGAGAACATACAATGTTTGGTTTTCTATTTCTGAGTTACTTCACTTAGAGTAATAGTCTCCAGTCTCACCCAGGTCACTGTAAATGCCATTAATTCATTCCTTTTTATGGCTGAGTAGTATATGGTACTGTCATAAAAACAGGCACATAGACTAATGGAAGAGAATAGAGAACCCAGAAATAAACCCTAATACTTACAGCTAAATAATCTTCAACAAAGCAAACAAAAACATCAACTGAGGAAAGGACACCCTATTCAACAAACGGTGCTTGGATAACTGGCAAGCCACATGCAGGAGAATGAAACTGCATCCTCATCTCTCACCTTATACAAAAATCAACTCAAGATGGATCAAGGACTTAAATCTAAGACCTGAAACTAAAAATTCTAGAAGGCAACACTGGAAAAACCCTTCTAGACATTGGCTTAGGCAAGGATTTCATGAGCAAGAACCCAAAAGCAAATGCAATAAAAGCCAAATGTTTAAAGAATTAATACCTTTACAAATTCTTCCAAAAATCAAAGAAGAGGGAACACTTCCTTCTCATTTTATGAGACTAGTCTTATCCTCATCTCAAAATCAAAGAAGACATCACAAGGAAAGAAGGCTACAGACCAAAGTCCCTTATGGATATAGATGCAAAAATTCTCAATAAAATGTTAGCAAACTGAACATATAAAAAGGATCATATACATGACAAAGTGGGGTTTATCCCAAGAATGCAAGGTTGGTTTAACATATGAAATGTGCCATATTAATATAATAATTTTAATAGATATAGAAAAAGTAATTGACAAAATTCAAAATTTTTTAATGGTGAAAACAATAAACAAATGAGGACCAGAACCTCCTTAACCTGATAAAGGCCACCTATGAAAAACTCACAGCTAACATTAAGCTTAGTAGTAGGAGACTGAATGTTTTCTCCTTAAAATCAGGAACAAGACAGGGTATCTGTCCTTGCCACTTGAATTGAACATTTTACTGGAGGCTCTAACTAGGGCAATTAGGCAAGAAAAGAAATAAAAGGCATTCAGATTGGGAAGGAAGTAAAACTATGTTTATTTGCAGATGCCACCCACTTGTATGTAAAAAATCCTAAGGAGAGGAAACGATTAGGATTCATAAATTCATCAAGATTCTGGTATGTAACTCATATATACAAAAATTAATTGTATTTTTAAATACAGGGACTGAACAATCTGTAAATAAAATTAAGAAATTAATTTCATTTGTGACAGCATCAGAAGAGTAAAATACTTAGAAAAAAATTAACAAAATAAGTGCAAGACATACTCTGAAGACTACAACAAAATGTTAAGGTAATTCAAAGACCTAAACAAATGGAAAGCCATCCCATGGTCATGGATTGGAAAATGTAATATTGTTAAGGTGACTCTCCCATTGATCCACAGATTCAACATAATCCTTTATCAAAGTCATAGCTGGCTTCTTTCCAGATATTAATGAAATCCTAAAATTGAGATGGGAATTCAGGGGACCTAGAATAACAAAAACAATCTTGAAAAAGAACAAATTTGGAGGACTAACATTTCCCAATTTCAAAACTTTCTACAATGCTACAGAAACCAAAACAATATATTATTGATGTAAGATTAGATATATGCATCAAATTAATACACTTGAGAGTCTAGAAATAAACCATTACATTTATGGTCATTTGATTTGTGACAACGGTGCCATGACAATTCAATGGGAAAAGTGTAAGTCTTTTCAACAATTGTGCTGGGATCCCATGCTAGAGAGCTACATGTAAAAGAATGAAGTTGGACCCTTACCTTACACCATATACAAAAATTAATTCAGCCGGGCGCAGTGGCTCACGCCTGTAATCCCAGCACTTTGGGAGGCCGAGGCGGGTGGATCACAAGGTCAAGAGATCGAGACCATTCTGGTCAACATGGTGAAACCCCATCTCTACTAAAAATACAAAAATTAGCTGGGTATGGTGGCACACACCTATAGTCCCAGCTACTTGGGAGGCTGAGGCAGGAGAATTGCCTGAACCCAGGAGTCGCAGGTTGCGGTGAGCCGAGATCGTGCCATTGCACTCCAGCCTGGGTAACAAGAGTGAAAACTCCGTCTCAAAAAAAAAGTTAATTCATGATTTTTTTAAATAAAATAATTCCTAGATATCTTTGGGCAGTGTTATAGTCTTAAAGCTTTCACTTTGACTGGAGAAGCAAGCATGAGTTTAGTGATTTCTAAATGAAGCCAAAATATTGATTTATACATTAAACCTTAATGAATTAGTCTTGCTTAGAACAGAGTGTTCTAAAAATATCACTGTATTTCGCTTATTCCTGCCATTTATAAAAGTTATCAGAAATCATTTTAACTAAGATTAAGTAGCATTATTCCTATTTTATCTTCCCAGGAAGAGCCTGTTGTCTGAATGATGCCAAAGTTTTCAATATCATTGGAAAGTCTCTATTAAATACAAAGTCGAAACTTCTAGCCTTACTTAACATGCACATACAATCAACTAATTCTGTAAATGATTATTTGCAGTTCTTTCTATGCTTAAGGTTCTGTGGTAGAAGATAAAGCCGTAGGTTCCATTTTTAATATTAAAAATCTAACATTGTTCTAAGAAATTACATCTCCTACTAATATAATTTATCACTGGTTTATTTTAAAATTTGCAATATTAAGAAAACAAATTGTAAAATTATAAAAATCAAGAAACAAAGAATATCTAATTTAAAAAAAAGTTAATTCAAAATGGATAGTTGATGTAAATGTAAGAGCTAAAACTACAAAATTATTAGAAGAAAACATAGGAATAGATCCTTATGACCTTGGATTAGGCAATGGTGTCTTAGATATGACACTAGAAACATAATCAATAAAAAAAAAAAGAGATGAATTAGACTTCATCAAAATGAAAAATCTTCATACTTCAAATGATCCATGAGAAAAGTAAAATAATAGCTCACGGAATGGGAGAAAATATTTCCAAATCATGTTTCAGATAAAGGACTTGTATTTAGACAATAGAAAGACAAATAACCAATTAAAAATGGTCAAAGGATTTGAATAGACATTTATCCAATGAAAACATAAAATTGCCACTACGCACATGAAGTCATTCTCAGCCTTGTTACAGAACTGTAAATCAAAATCAATTATTTCATATCCACTAGACTGACTACAAACATGACACACAATAAGAAGTGTTAAAGCCCGGGTGCAGCGGCTTACACATTGGGAAGCCAAGGTGGGCAGATCACCTGATGTTGGGAGTTCGAGACCAGCCTGACCAACTTGGAGAAACCCTGTCTCTACTAAAAATACAAAATTAGCTGGGTGTGATGTTACATACCTGTAATCCCAGCTACTCGGGAGGCTGAGGCAGGAGAATCGCTTGAACCTGGGAGGCAGAGGTTACAGTGAGCCAGTCGCACCATTACACTCCAGCCTGGGCAACAAGAACAAAACTCCATCTGAAAAAAAAGGGGGGGGTGGTTAGCTAGGATATGGAAAATTTGGAACTCTCATACATTGCTGGTGGGGTTGTAAAATTGTTCATTCACTTTTTAAAAAGTTTGGCAGTTTCCAAAAATGCTAAACATAGAATTACCATACAACCCAGCAATTTTACTCCTAGGTATACACCTAAGAGAATTAAAATATAAGTTGACACAAAAACTTGCACACAAATGTTTTTAGTAGCATTATATATAATAGCCAAAAGTGTAAACAACCCAGATGTTCATTAACTTTATTAGTTAATGGATAAATAAAATATGGTCTAATCCATACAATGGAATATTATTTAGCCATGGAAAGGAATGAAGGACTGATACGTGCTACACAACATGGATAAACCTTGAAAACATTCTGGTAAGTGAAGGAAAGCAGACATGAAAGGCCATATTTTAATGATTCCATTTATATGAAATGTCCAGAATAGGCAAATCCACAGAGAAAGAGAATACATTAATGATTGCCAGAGGGTGGGAAGTAAGGGTAGAATGGACAGGGACTGATGATGGGTATGGGTTTGTTTTTTTTTTGAGGTGATGAAAATGTTCCAAAATTAGATAGTGGTATCATTGCACAACTCTGTGAATATACTAAAAATCACTGAATTGCATACTTTAAAATGGTGAGTTTTATGATAAAAATCAGTATTATTTGTATTATTCATAATGTTATAAAAATTAAGTTCACTGTTTCTTTTGACCTTTTTAAATGTGCATACTAGAAAACTATATGTGGCTGCATTATATTTTTATTGGACAGTGTTATTCTAGATCTCATATAGAAGACATAGGGATTTTTAAACACCATTCTCTCCACCTATCTGAGGAATTGTACGACCTCATTATAACACAAATAACAATGAAGTCTTCTGTTGGGAAAAATAGCAGACATTTGCTTTGGAAGCTG
Organism: Saimiri boliviensis; assembly: GCF_048565385.1. Lineage (NCBI taxonomy): Eukaryota > Metazoa > Chordata > Mammalia > Primates > Cebidae > Saimiri > Saimiri boliviensis. Next base: position 125,581,826 of record NC_133449.1, read on the forward strand.
TAAAGTGTTTCATGCATATTATGTCATTTGATCCTCACACCCTCCCGGGGCACAGGCAGGAAGAGGTTATTACTCCTATTTTACATATGGAGACATTGAGTCTTCAGGAATGGGGAGGAACTCATCCAGGGCTCAGAACCAGGTAATGAGCCCCTGTGCCTCAGGCACTGGGCCCTGGGTCTGCAAGTCCTGTCTATCGTAAGCCCTAGATCTTCATTCAGCTTCTCTCCCCAAACCTCCAACACACATAAACCCAAATTTGTCATGTACAAGCAGCGAGCATCCTTCCAGGCTCCCTCAGGGCCTCAGAGCTGATCCAAGTGCCGCAGGAGGAGAGGCGTGCTAAGGCTGCCAGCCTCATGCCATGGGCCACAGCTGTCACTGCAGAAAGGCAGTGGACATTCGGCAGCTCTGCTCTCCTTAACCAACCAGTGATGCTTTGGTGTCACCCCAGAGGTTCTGATGTAATTGGTCAGGGTTGAGGCTTGGGCACTGGGACTTTTTTTTTTTTTTTTTTTTTAATTCTCTTAGCATTCCAGTATAACATTGGGATTTTAAAAGCTCCCCTGATGATTCCAATGTACAGCCAGGTTTGGGGAGGCAGCCCCAAACCAGTAGTCCCACACAAGCAACTCATGGGCCAAATATACATCACAGAGGTGTTCTGTGGGGCTTCCAGATGTGAGTTTAGATTTCACGTAGTTGTTAACATTTAAAAGCATGGAATTTTCACATAAAAACCTGAATTCCTAGCTGGGCATGGTGGCTTACCTGTAAGCCCAGCACTTTGGGAGGCTGAGGCTGGAGGATCTCTTGACCCTAGGGGTTCGAGACCAACCTGGGGAACATGGCGAGACCCCCATCTCTATTTTTTTAATTAAAAACAAAACCAACCAAACAAAAAACCCCTGAATTCCTGGCTTCCCTTGAGGACTGAGAAACTCTGGCGTTGTGCCTGCACTCATACGTGGTGATCAGTGGCTGGCACTGGGTAGTGCTGTCCCTTTACACAGGCCAGTAGCCTCCAGTTTCCCACAGTCCACACCAATCCTAATTGTCTCACCAGCCGCTTCATGTATTTTCATTATCTATCCAGCCCCTGCAGGGCTGCCCTGAGCAATTTGGGTGCCTTGAAGGCTGGAAAACGGAGGTCTATAGACAAAGAAGCGAGGCAGCTGCAGACCTCCTCTCTGTTACTTGGGCTAAGCAGACTTCTTTCTTTCCCAGCCGGAGAACATACTGTGCATCAATCAGACAGGACATCAAATTAAGATCATTGACTTCGGGCTGGCCAGAAGGTAAGGGGGTTTTATTTAGACAACTTAGCAAAATTCCTTGGGATTCTTTGTGGCTCTCTGGGCATGGTTACTGCTGACCCAGCCAATGCTTGAGTTTTGGAACTGATTGGATCCCAAATGCTTGAGTTCTTGTGCACAGAGGCTGGTGGCCTTTGACTTGCAGACAGGCCCTGATGCTCTTGCAGGGGCTGGTTTTGTGCTGTGGGCTCTGCTTCTCCCTAAACGGCTATGGGATTAACTGGTCTTCACACCACCTATCAGAAGAGAGAAGAGTGATGGTGAAGGGGGTTGCTGAGCTGGGTGCTAGGCTGCTCAGTTCTGTGGATTCCACAGGCCTTCTGCGGGCCAGGAGGTGCTGGGCTATGCAATGCATCTGTCACCATCCCTGCCCTCCAGGAAATGACCAGGTTAAATACAAAAAGTGAGTATGTGACAGTGTTGGGTGGTGCCATGGGTGGCTGTTTCTATAACCACTCAGGACTGGTTTAAATCTTGGTGAAATGACGATATAATGCATTACCTGCTGGCAGGGGGGTGGTTACGAGGGTTAAATGAGAAAATACACAGATAGTGTGGACCCATCCTATCTGGGAGGTCAGGTTCTCACGTTTCAGGGAGTAAAGTAAACATTGTAGGCCCAACACAGTGGTTCATTCCTGTAATCCCAACACTTTGGGAGGTCAAGGAGGGAGGATCTCTTGACCCCAGGAATTTGAGACCAGCCTGGACAATATAGCAAGATCTCATCTCTACAAAAAACACAAAATTAGCCAGCATGGTGGTGAGCACCTGTAGTCTCAGCTACTCAGGAGGCTGAGGTGGGAGGATCACTTGAGCTTTCAGTGAGCTAAGATCGCACCATTATACTCCAGTCTGGGCAATACAGCTAGACCCTGTCTACAAATAAATAAATAATAAACATTGTGTATATATATTTTTATTATTATTACTTTGAGATGGAGTCTTGCTCTGTTACCCAGACTGAAATGCAATGATGCAATCTCTGTTCACTACAACATCTGCTTCCTGGATTCAAGCAATTCACCTGCCTTAGCCTCCCAAGTAGCTGGGATTACAGGCATTCACCACCACACATGGCTAATTTTTGTATTTTTAGTAAAAATGGGGTTTCACTAAGTGGGCCAGACTGGTCTCAAACTCCTGACCTCAAGTGATCCTCTTGCTTCAGCCTCCCAAAGTGCTGGAATTACAGGTGTGAGTCACCTAATCTGGGCCCAATGTCTATGATGTTAAAAATCTCATAGTCTCTTAAAATGCTTGGAGCCCAGTGCAGTGTGGCTAACATTGCTGTGCAGCCCAAGGGACACTACCCATGGCACCACCCAACACTGTCACATACTCACTTTTTGTATTTAACTGGTCATTTCCTGGAGGGCAGGGATGGTGACGGATGCATCACATAGCCCAGCACCTCCTGGCCCCAAGAGGCCTGGGGAATTCACAAAACTGCGCAGCCCAGCACCCTGCTCAGCAGCCCACTTCACCATCACTCTCCACTCTTCTCAGATAGGTGCTGTAAAAGTCACATGTATGCTGAACACTGTGCCTCCGGAGGGTTCCTGCCCACGGCACACATGCCCAGTGGTGTGGGTTCTCAGCAGTGGTAGTAGCATATCTTTGGCATCTGGGAAGGCTTCCTCTAAACCTTCAGGCATCCTCGGTTCATAAACACGGCAGTAATGTATGCCCAGCTTCCAAGATTCAGCCAGGATTCTGTTTCCCCCAAGAGTGACATTTCTCTGGGAATCACGTATCTTCTAGGAAGGTCTTTGGCTGCAGCTGAATTTTCAAGAAGATGAAGCTCCTTCTCTCTCCTGATGGCTGGCTTTTTCTTCTTCTTCTTTCTTTCTTTCTTCTTCTTCTTTTTTTTTTTTTTTTGATAATCTCACTCTGTCGACCAGAGGCTGGAGTGCAGTGGCGTAACCTCAGCTCACTGCAACCTCCGCCTTCCGGTTTCCAGCAATTCTCCTGACTCAGCCTCCCAAGTAGCTGGGACAACAGGCACCCGCCACCACACCCAGCTAATTTTTGTTTTTTTTTTTGTTTTGTTTTGTTTTGTTTTTGAGACAGAGTTTCGCTCTTGTTACCCAGGCTGGAGTGCAATGGCGCAATCTCGGCTCACCGCAACCTCCGCCTCCTGGGCTCAGGCAATTCTCCTGCCTCAGCCTCCTAAGTAGCTGGGATTACAGGCACGCGCCACCATGCCCAGCTAGTTTTTTGTATTTTTAGTAGAGACGGGGTTTCACCATGTTGACCAAGATGGTCTCGATCTCTCGACCTCGTGATCCACCCGCCTCGGCCTCCCACAGTGCTGGGATTACAGGCTTGAGCCACCGCGCCCGGCAATTTTTGTATTTTTAATAGAGACAGGGTTTCACCATGCTGGCTAGGCTGGTCTCGAACTCCTGACTTGAAGTTATTCTCCCGCCTCGGCCTCCTAAAGTGCTGGGATTACAGGCGTGAGCCACTGTGCCTGGCCCTGATGGCTGTTATCCATGAAGAAGTAGTTTTCTTATTTCATGGCCACATGATGCCCTCCACCACATCCATGAATGGAAGGAAGCACAACCGTGGCCCTGGAGGCAGAGCCACGTGCCTGAGCTCAGCTCTGCCTTGCAGCACCTGCCTCCCAGGCAGCACCCATACCCTCAGTGCTGGTCTTCCTGGTCACTCCTCTACTGGTTGAAGTGTTAACGTGACCCATTTGCAGCGTGATGATCCATTTTCAGTGCCCGATGTGCTGCTGGTGTAACCACAAGAGGAAGTTCATGTCATCCCACAGGGCCTTCAGGGTCTCCATCACACAGTGATGGACAGAAGAAAATCTCTGCAACCCAAATACTCAAAAATCACATTCAATCTGTCATGTTAGCAAATTGCTTAGTATTTTCCCAGATAATATGCTATAAAATTCAGAAGCGTCCCACACGCTTGCACGTTGTATACACTAGGGGAATGTTTCTCAACCTGTTTCATGATCACTGCCTGCCCCATTGTGAACCCTTTTTGACTTTATTTCCTCAATCACTTAGTCCCCCCATGCCATGACATTTAATGCCACTGGTGTACTGTGTATCTGTTTATGTGCTGTGGCCCTTCGGAGAGCCGTAAACCATTGCAATAGCTAAGGCTGTTCTGTCCCTTCAGAACCAATGCTTGTCCCCCATGGGGCAATATTGTCTTCACTGAGAATGCACACGCTGATGTATGCAGTACGTTGTCAAATACCTGATGGCCTGCTGCCACATGAGCCTTTGCAGGAACACATTGTGAACGCCAAGAAAGAAGTAACCACTGGACGCCCCGGAGTCAGGGAAAGCTTCTCTGAGCAGCCGACAGGGACTGGTAGACAGGATTTGCTGTCTGTAGGCAATGCTGCTCCACTGGCAAATGCTTCAGCACCAGCATGAGGGAGTGGGGAGTGAGAAGGAGTAGGTTTGATTTGGAATCTTTGCCAATGTTTGCTAACTACAAGCTACCAAGATGATATCACTGAAGGCGGAGTTGGGAGGAAAGGCACTCAGGACTCCTGTGCACCTGAGAGCCAGCTCCAGTGCAGCACTGCCTGGAGGGGAGGCAGGGGAACCCTGTGAGTTACGGGCTGAGAATAGGGTGCACACCGTGTATGCGCGGGCTGGTTGGGAGAAGATACAATGGAAGATGAGGGCACTAATGGGGAATCGTGAATGCGAGGCTCACACTTCTGAACATTATCCTGTAAGCTTCAGAGTCTTATCTGGTGGAGAGGTGAAAAGGTCTGTAGGTCAATTTACCAGAAATGAGTGAAGCCAAAAGCCTCCACGCTGAGTGGCTGTTTGGGAAAAACTCTCAAATTGTATTTGCTCTCACACCGCAGCAAACAACACTGAAGACTTCTGTGATCAAAAGCGGGCAGGTGGGTTCCCCACCGGGGAGCAGCAGATGTCAGCTGGGTATTCTGCAGCTCAGTTCGACATCCCCTACCAGGAGATAGCCGCAGATCCTACAGGTTGAGGGCTCAGTCCTCAAGGATACCCCGTCTTCCCCCAGACACTGGTCACAAGTCCAAACCTCTGGAGCTTCTGATGGAATGTCTTCATGTTAGGGTTCCCATGACCCCCCTCTTTGGGTTTGCTTAATTTGCTGGAATGGCTCACAGAACTCAAGGAAACACTTACTTACATTTATCTGTTTATATTACAAAGAATACAGGTGAAAAGAGGCATAGGAAGGGGAATGGGGGAAGGGTCATGGATCTTCCATGCCCTCCCTGTGCGCCCCCCTCTCCAGGAACCTCCCCGTGTTCAGCCATTGGGAAGCTCACCAACCCTGTCCTCTTAGGTTTTTATGGAGGCTTCATGACATAAGCATGATTGACCATGGCGTAGAAAGGTGATTGGACAAAAAGCCCATGATCTAAAACCAGCAAGGCCTGTCTTTTTCTTAGCCTCTCTGTGTCGCATTCCTTCCTTTAGGGTAGGGGGGCAGGACCCTTTCTAGAATGAGGGTCTTTTGATCCACAGTCAGATTAGAGTCCTGCCTTGGGAAGGATAAACAAGGACTGGAGAAGAACAGAGAGATTGTCTCCTGAGGCCTAAAGTGTCCCAACATTATAACAAGGAATATGCAAGTTAGTAGCCAGGAACATACACACATGTATATAACACCACATATATATGTAACACCACAGTGCCTAATCCATCCAGAACTGTCAGACAAATTCATTAACCTGGTCAAGGGCAAGAATTCTGCTGGCGGGACCAGAAGCAGAGGGCAAGATCTAGAAAATAAACATGGTGCCAAATGTACGAACAGGCCACCCATGGAAAACAGCTGGGCACTGGTGATGGGCAGGTGCCCAAAACCCGTGATAATGTAGGAAACTGCCCTCTGTGGGGCCAGGCTGGCAGAGACACAGGTTCTGGCTGTGCAGTGGACAGAAAATGTCAAAAACATCCTCCATAATCTGGCAATGGGGTCATTCCGCAGTTTTGTTTAGCAAGTTGTTTTTTGCCAAACTGCCCTGCTTCCTGGGCACTGTGTCTTTCCAAGAGGATCTGGGTGGGTTTTGCAGGTTGAGGAAGCATATTCCATGCTACAGAATAACTAAATGTTTGTAAAGACAAAGGGAATGCTAATATCCCCCCAGCATAAAGTATAGAAAATAAAGTTGTGTTTCTGGGGGGCTATTAGAAGGTGCTGAGATTTTCAGCAAGGCCATGGCTCCTTGTGCAGTGGAAGCACATATCTGTACAATTCTCCGAGGTCAGGACCTCTGGCAAGAGGGACCAAGGTTATCCCAGGCCAGGAGTGAGAGCCATCAGTGCATCTAAATAGTGACACATCCAGGTTAAGGCTAAGGACATAGTGGAAATTATCTAAAACAGGTTGGGAGTCCGGACTCCCAGTCCAGTGCTCAGACTGGAATCAGAGTACAAAAGATCTCATTTCATCAGATCCTTTGGCAGAGTAAGGGGATGCCTACCCCAAGCCTCATGAGGTTACAGCCTCCTATGTGACCCTACAGTCATAGAAAGACTTGTGCTAAGAATCTGAAGAGAGTGTTTTGATGGATGTTTTGCCAGCTTTAGGGTGAATGTCTCAGTCAGCTATTGCTGCAATAGTGCTGTGTAACAAACCACCCCAAAACCAGAGGCTTAACATGATAATAATTTGTTCCTATCCACACTTGTGATTTAGCTGAGGGAGTGATATGCTGGACGTAACTTCGACTAATACTTACTGTATTAATTCATGATAAGGAGTTTTGTAATCCAGTTGTTAAACACTGCCATTAGTAAGAATTAAATTCTATAAGTTTAAAATTAAGGAAATCATATTAAAATTGAAGGTACTAAATATTCAGATTCTATTGCTTCCTAACTATGCCGCTGTGCTCTGAGCTTGAGGTTGCTTCTGCCTGTCGTGTCTCTATGGTAGAAATACTGAAGAGGGGGTGCCACTGTGCAGCTCTTCCCACCTTTGTTTAGTGACATCATGATGGTACCTTGACATTGGCCATGTTAAAATTGGCATCTACACCATAGAAACTGCAAATGCTATGAATCAGGGCTTTAAAACAACAACAACAACAACAGATAGATGATTGTGATGCATTTAGTCACATACCCCTGATTGGGAGTCGCTGAGCTAGACTGGGCACAGTTGGGCTTGAATCCAGGGTGCAGCTCAGTGACAGCAAGTCTGCTCCGTGTGCCCTCATTCTCATGGTGATGGTGAAGGAGCAAGAGGACAAGCTCTGATGGCCTAGGTTGGCATGGGCCCACTGTCAGTGGGGTCGGGGGTTGATATATTCTACCTCTTGTGGACAGGACTACAAAGTCTCATGACACAAGGTGTGGCTGTGAGGCACAATGAGGCACTGGGAACAGTAATGCAACCTGGGAGAGTGGCTTTGGGGGCTTCTCCTTGAGGGGAAGGCTATTCTGTTAGTTGGAGTTCTGCTCCTGATCCTTGAGTCCTGGGCCAGCTGCTGATGAAGGGGAGTGGAAGCACATATTTGTGCTTCCTTGCCGGAGGTCCTGACCTCGGAGAATTGTACAAATATGTGCTTCCACTGCACCTGGAGCAGGTGCCAGAGGAGCGCTTACCTCCCGGGCCCAGCCCCGGCAACCTCCCCCCCACCTGCCCCACCACCACCCTGCTGCTTTTTTTTTTTTTTTTTTTCTTGCTCTATGACTAGCAACAGACTTGAAACTAAAAAGGAAGGCTTTTACCGGATTAGTTTGGTCCTTTCCTTCTCCTACATTGTAGCAGCTGTGTTCTGCCCTTTCTGTAGCCCTGCAAGGAAGGGAGGCCTGTACATAGCAGTCTGCTGTTAATATCCATTGTAAGATTCCTAAAGTCCATGGAATGAGATCTTTCCTAGGAAAACTCTTTGTCAAGGCCAGCTCACATGGGAAAGTATTTCTTTTTTTTTTTTTTTCAAAGTGGGAGGACAAGAGCAATGAGATGAATATACATCTTCAAAAAGACATTGGAAAGTTTTCTTTTTTCTTTCTTTTTTTTTTTTTTTTAGAGAAAGAAAGAAAGAGAAAGAAAAAGGGGGAGAGAGAACAGGAGTCTTGCTCTATTGCCCAGGCTGGAATGCAATCTAAAAATCGGTAATAAAAACCTCTTTTATGCCGATAATTGTACTTAACAACGGAGACAGGAAGAATAAGGGAAGAAAATAACAAACAGCCAACCAATATTTCATTTAAGTCTGTGAGATACTATGCAAATGCTAAAGAGTGATTTAAAGCTGCTCTTTCACTGGATGGGCTCAGCTGTGCTGGCGCTGGGTCTGTGTCCACCTGGCTCTCAGAAAATTTGGAGGAGAGGAGACTGCTCTCTGAAAGCTGATTTAAAGGAAGCAGGGCATATTGGCAGAATATTCATTTTATTCATTTTATTATTATTATTCTCAATTGCCTCATCCTACCTATTTCACAGGGCTATTGGGAGGATGGAAAGAGATGTTATGCATGTATAAAACTTTTAGCATAGCACCTGACAAATAGAAAATGCCCATGGAATTTTAGTTAGAGACTCTCTTTTCCCTCAAGAGTGACTCTAAAACACACTGTTTGTCCCCTTTCCCACTCAGCCTTTGACTCTCTTCCTAGCCTTACTTAAACTTCACGTCCAGAACTTTTTCTAATTCTTTATTTTTGGAATTGTGGTTAACGTAAAAGTTACCACTTAGTGTCCATCGGTGGATAAAGAAACGGGTGTATATATGCAAATGAATACTGTTCAGCCTCAGAAGAGAAGGGGATCCTGCCATTTGCAGCGACATGGATGACCCTGTAGGGCATTATGTTAAGTGAAATAAGCCAGACTCAGACAGACAAGTACCACGTGATCTCACTTATGTGTGGAATCTAAAAGACAAACTTACAGGCAGAACGTTGGATGGTAGTTACCAAAGGTAGGGCAGGTGGCACTGAGGAGATGTCAGCCAAGGGACACAATATTTCACTTAGAAAGGAGGAATAAGGCCGGGCGCGGTGGCTCAAGTCTGTAATCCCAGCACTTTGGGAGGCCGAGGCGGGTGGATCACGAGGTCGAGAGATCGAGACCATCCTGGTCAACATGGTGAAACCCCGTCTCTACTAAAAATACAAAAAATTAGCTGGGCATGGTGGCGTGTGCCTGTAATCCCAGCTACTCAGGAGGCTGAGGCAGGAGAATTGCCTGAACCCAGGAGGCGGAGGTTGCGGTGAGCCGAGATCACGCCATTGCACTCCAGCCTGGGTAACAAGAGCAAAACTCCGTCTCAAAAAAAAAAAAAAAAAGAAAGGAGGAATAAATTCAAGGGAGCCATTGTACAGCATGGCGACTATAGTTAATAATATATCGCATACTTGAAAATTGCCGAGAGAATAGATTTTAAGTGTTCTCACCACAGAAAATAAGTATGTGAGGTAATACACATGTTAATTAGCTTGATTTAGCCATCCCACAATGTACACATGTATCAAAGCATCATATATACCTGCTGGGTGTGGTGGTTCATGCCTTTAATCCCAGCACTTTGTAATGTCGAGGCAGGCGGATATTTTGAGCTCAGGAGTTTGAGACCAGCCTGGGCAACGTGGTGAAACCTCATCTCTACAAAAAATACAAAATATTAGTCAGGCGTGGTGGCGCATGCCTGTAGTACCAGCTACTCAGGAGGCTGAGGTGAGAGAATCGCTTGAGCCTGGGAGGCAGAGGTTGCAGTGAGCCGAGATCATGTCACTGCACTCTAGCCTGAGTAACAGAGTGAGACCCTATCTCAAAAAAAAAAAAAAAAGCATCATATGTACTATAAATATATATACAATTGGTACATTCACATTGTTGTACAACCAATCTCCAGAGCTTTTTCGTCTTGCAAAACTGAAATTCTGTACCGATTAAACAATAACTTCCTACTTTCCATTTGCCCCTAACCCCTTCCTAATTTCTGTTTCTATAAATTTGACTATTGAAAGCAGCAAATGCCTGGAGGAGGAAGACTGTAGTTCTCTGATTCTCTAGAATCAGAGAACTGATTCTACCACTGACTTAGAAAAGCCTGCAGTATGGGTCTGGGGTCTGATTATTCCCCAGTAATCCACATGTGTAGTGTGGGTGTGGGGTCCAGGCCATATGGCTAACAGGAAGCGGGTAATGTGTGCTTCCCATCAGAAATGAGCCCCAGAATCCACATCTCCCAGGCCTCACCCCATGGTTCATTGTACTCTACACTCTTCCCCAGGTACAAGCCTCGAGAGAAGCTGAAGGTGAATTTTGGCACTCCTGAATTCCTGGCCCCAGAAGTCGTTAACTATGAGTTTGTCTCGTTCCCCACGGACATGTGGAGTGTGGGAGTCATCACCTACATGCTGTGAGTGCTTAGCAGCCTGGCTCTGAAGTGGGGACGGCGGTTATTTGTTTTCCCTTGGGTAATCTTAGAAGCAAAATTTTCAGCACCAGTGGTCTATTTAGGAAGTGTCCCCAGGAAACCCCAGTAGGGGAATAGGGTAGTGAGATGGGGAAAGAAAAGAGCTGGGGAAGGGGATGTTGTTAAGCCAGTTACCATATTTACAAGGCCGTTGTATTTCCAAGTTATCATTGTAGTAGGTTAATATTGAAAAAAGGTGAGATGTGCCAATATGATTCCCTGGAACAAAGTTCTAAAGGCCTGTTTCTTGGTGAGGAAGGCCTACTTGGGCTTCAGCAGCTGTATCAAGTTTATGGATTGAGCTGGGCATAGTGGCTTATGCCTGTAATCCCAGCTCTTTGTGAGGCCAAAGTGGGAGGATTGCTTGAGCCCAGGAGTTTAAGACCAGCCTTGGCAACATAGGAGACCCTGTCGCTACCAAAAACAAAAAAAATTAGCTGGGCACGGTGGTGCGTGCCTGTAGTCCCAGTAGTACTAGGGAGACTGAAGTGGGAGAATTGCTTGAGCTTGGGAAGTTGAGGTTGCAGTGAGCCATGATCATGCCATTGCATTCCAGCCTGGGTGACAGAGCAAGGCCATGTCTCAAAAAAAAAGAAAAGTTATGGCTTGAGCCATTGAATTTTTTGATACTGAGACATAAAAGTAGTAACTGAAAATAACAAAGGTATTCATGACCCAGGAGTAAGGCCCAGTTGTGGGCAACTGGAGTTTCATTCTGCTGGGGAGCTCCAGAATCCATCATGGAATACTTCCTGAGAATTATTTCATAGCAGGGGAGGGAGTTGGTGTATTTATACATGAACTCTTATCTGTTATTGCTTGTGGACTAATGGAGATGGGGTGGCATGGATTTCCTGATACTTCTGGGTGAGTAAAGCAAGCTTCAGCTGGAGAGAAAGCTCTCCAGCAAAGACATGCAGATGCTTTGGTACAAATGGAGCTGGATCGTGCCTATAATCTCAGCACTTTGGGAGGCTGTGGTGGGAGGATTGCCTGAGCCCAGGAGTTCGAGGCTGCAATGAGCAATGATTGCACCACAGCACTCCAGCCTGGGTGACAGAATGAGGCCCTGCTTGAAGACAAAACAAAATAAAAACCCAAATGAGGCTGGAGTGTACCCAAGGGGTAAGGAATGGGGGCGGGCAGGGCAGGACGTCTTTTGCCGCATCGTGGAACCCCTATGCTCCGTTTTCTTCTCTCCTCCGCTGTGGACTTCCCTTGGCTGCTTCCTCAGAGGCAAAATCATGTTTTGCTTCTGGTTTTCTGATTATTGTGCAACTGCTACGCACTGTCCCACACTCAGATGTGTGAGCTGCACCAGGCTGGGGAAGTTCAGAGACCTGAGGCCAGCCATCAGGGTGTCCTGCCTCTCTACCCTCACTCTACTGGGAGCCTAATAAAGCTCATTTTCCTTTGGCCTGGGGCCTGGGTAGCATCTAAACAAGCCTGGTTGTCTCAAGGACATGGAAGGCTATTTCTGTTTCTAAAATGAAATCAATATGTACTTGATAATTGGGCATACCAAGTTGTGCCCTAATTCTACTCTTTACTTCAGGAATGAGGAGGAAAGAGGTGCGCACAAGAGGGGACTTATTCCAAACACTCTTCTTGCCTCAGAATTTTAAATCCTTCTGCTCCTCCCTTTAATGAACACATTGGACTCCAGCCTGTGCAGAAGTAGTGGGGGTGCTTTTCTTTTGAACCCCCTTGGTTCTGGTTAGGTTTACTTGAACTCTGTAAGCTTCACTATTCTGCCAATGCAGGTTGGCAAATGTGGCCTCCACCTACTGATGGTCCTTTCTCTCTTCTATAGACTCAGTGGCTTGTCCCCATTTCTAGGGGAAACAGATGCAGAGACCATGAATTTCATTGTAAACTGTAGCTGGGATTTTGATGCTGACACCTTTGAGGGACTCTCGGAGGAGGCCAAGGACTTTGTTTCCCGGTTGCTGGTCAAAGAGAAGAGGTACCCTTCACTGCTTGTCACTCATGGGCCCTTCTGATGGAAATCCCGGGTCTGGGAGCTGGGCAGGACTACTGACCGTGAAGGTCCATCTTCCTGTGGATGAATTCTGTTCAAGATTTCTTAGTTTGCTACTTCTTTGGAACAATAAAGGAACAGAGAAAGGGACAAAGGAAATCAATGAAACAACAAACAAGTAGGGGCATAAAATATAGTTTTAGAAAAGAAGCATATATAAATTGGTTCGATCTGCAAGTTATCACTTGTCATAGGCTAAGGTTGAAAAAAAAGTTGAGATATGCAGATGTTATTTCCAGAATAAAGATCTAAATACCTTGTTTCTTGGTGAATAAAATCTGCTTAGGCTTTAGCATCTATATCAAAGTAATGGGTCAGGCCATCGAGTTTTTTGATACTCAGACATAAGGTAATAACTGGACATAACCCAAAGTATTAATGACCCAAGGCTAAGGCCCAAGAGTCTGGGCTCTAAGACAGCTTGTATTTTCCTGACCTTTACAGTCTTTTTTTTTTTTTTTTTTTTTGACTGTGAAGTTATGTAAGAGGAACAAAATTCTAAGTCAGATGAACAAGTTGCCTTTATAATCTGTAAGAAGAAAGAAGCTTCCTTCAAATTTCCTGTTCTTTTGCTTCTTAAGAACAATTTTAGCCACAGCTAGCCTTCCTACTGCTCTGCCTCAACTTCCCAGCCCCCTCTGGGAGGTGGTTCTTTCTAGAATCACTGGAATATGTTCCCGCTATAGAGGTCAGAGAACATTTTGCTGACAACCTTCTGGTACTTTGAAGGCAGGGAATTTTAGATACAAGGAGTTCCGTTTTTGGTACATGGCATGAATCTGCCTAAATGATTAATCTGTTCTACTGACTCAGGCTTCCTACCCAATTGAACAGATTTTTGGACTAGAAAAGGCAACTTCAACTAAAAGTCTTAACTGCTCTTTGATTTCACAGCTGCAGAATGAGTGCCACACAGTGCCTGAAACACGAGTGGCTGAATAATTTGCCTGCCAAAGCTTCAAGATCCAAAGTTCGTCTCAAATCGCAACTGCTGCTACAGAAATACATAGCTCAAAGAAAATGGAAGGTATTTGGTTTTTCCCTTAGTAAAGGTGGCATTTGTCATCTGAATCTGTCCTTTGAAAACCCTGTAGCTAAGTTTTTTGTTGTTGTTGCTAGTTTGTTTTGTTTTTTATAGACAGAGCCTTGCTCTATTGTTCAGGCTGGAGTATAATGGCATAATCATGGCTCACTCTAACCTTAAACTCTGGGGCTCAAGCAATCCTTCCACCTCAGCCTCCTAAGTAGCTGGGACTACGAGCATGTACAACCATGCCTCACTAACTTTTCTAATTTTTTTGCACAGACGGGGTCTTGTTAAGTTTCCTAGGATGGTCTTGAACTCCTGGCCTCAAGCAATCCTCCTACCTCAGCCTCCCAAAGTGCTGGCATTACAGGCCTGAGCCACTACACCCAGCCTGTAACTAAGTTTTTACTTACATGGTGATTCTGAACAGAAAGGTTATTTAGGGGAAAAAATCTCTTATGTCAAAAGCTGCTAGCTTGATTTAAAAATGTAACAGAACAAAAATAACTGGCTAAAAGTTACATTTGGTTTGTGCTTATATGGACACTTGAAGTGACAGATGAAGCTTAAGCATATGTTCTCAGTGGCAATCACAGTGAAGCTCCTGAACTAACTGCTTAGAGCTTGAGGACCGATTCCTCCACATTTCAGAAATAAGAGATAAGAAAGCTCTATTAAGCTTTTAAAGCTTTATAATTTTGTTTACAACAGAATTGTTTAGTACCATGGACATAAAACCTATCTTAAAAGCAACTGTGATCCAGAGAAGTGGCTTCCAACAATTTAATATGGACTTAGATCCTCACTGGGGATCCAAAAACATAAACAAAACCCTTGTATGGAGCTAGTACACAAGTATACATATACATGTACACACATACATAATACACACACACACACACACACACACACACACACACCCCAAAAATTTGACTAAGCCAGGCGTGGTGGCCTGCACGTATAGTCCCAGCTATTTGGGAGGTTGGGTGGGGAGGATCACTTGAGCTCATGAGTTTGAGGCTGCAATGAGCAATGATCACGCCAGTGCACTCTAGCCTGGGCAATTTTTTTCTTTTCTGTTTAAAAAAAAGGTCACAGCATTTCCTCTAATGGAGTATGATGTATTCTGATATTTTCTATTCTATGCCACTTGGTTTTATTTTTAAAATGATGTTTGCAACCCACCAATTTGATTTCATGACCCATTGCTCAGCTGTGAATCACAATTTGAAAAACACTGTTCTATCAAAGCATGATGTAGGCTGATAAAAAATAAAAATAAGACACTGTTCTCGGGTGCTCCATTTTTCATGTGAAAAGGGGAGGATAAGCCTGAGTAACATAGTGAGACCATATCTCTACAAACAAGACAAAAATTAGCCAGGTGTGGTGGCACTTGCCTGTAGTCCCAGCTACTTGGGAGGCTAAGGTGAGAGGATTGCTTGAGCCCAGGAGGTGAAGGTTGCAGTGAGCCAAGATCACGCCACTGCACTCCAGCCTGGGCAACAAATCGAGACCCGCCCCCCATCTCAAAAAAAGAAAAAGAAGAAAGAAAAAAGGAAGGAAGGAAAGGCGGGAGGGAGGGAGGAGGAAGGAAGGGACAAAGGAAGGAGTCAGGATGATGTATCTTCCCACTTCATATTTATTCCAAACATGCCCCTGAAAGGCATGTGACTATTCTATAATTATTTTAGAAACTTGTTTCCTTTAGGTTAAAAGTTTTAAACCAACCCAAGCAGTTAGACTCATTAAGTCCTTTTATTGTTTCTTCATAAAGCAACTTGTCTAAAATACATGCTTTTTCTTTTCTTTTATTCTCTCCTTGCTTCAAGAAACATTTCTACGTGGTGACTGCTGCCAACAGGTTAAGGAAATTTCCAACTTCTCCCTAATCTTCAACTCTGCTGCTCCAATGGGTCCAGAAATTACTGAGGCCAGTGGTGAAGAAGAGATGACTCAAAAAGTTAAATAATTTGGCTTTTTGCGATTATTGATTACACTTATTTTGTAAAAATGATTATGGCTGCTGCTTTCCTTGTGTATGAAAAGTGGCTGTAAAGAAGCTTCCTAAGAACGCTTTTTTCTGCCTTTTAAGATCACTAAGTGTGAAATGCTGTGTGTATCTTTCGAGTATACCTACTTTTGGTGGTAAGTGTAGGGATGCTTTAGGGAGGTACTTTGCATATGTCGAATTTAAATTCTAAACTCACACTGATTAAAGAACTCGGTAGACTACTTTGCAGGGTCATGTTATTCAGTATTAGCTCCTCCAGTACAAAGAATTCTTAGAATTTTGATTTGCTCAGGTGTGAGCTGACATTTTATTGTACTACCCCATTCTTGTGTCAAGTCACGTGAATTTAGGACAGTGATCTTCAAACTTGCTTTAACTTATGCTCCATTTTGAGAATCAGCATCATTTTGAAATGTCAAAATATGTCCACTGTCATAGCCAAATCAGAGCAGTGATCATTTTGAGTGTGTGTGTTTTTTTTCTTTTTTTTTTGAGATGAAGTCTCACTCTGTTGCCCAGGCTGGAGTGCAATGGCGTGATCTTGGCTCACTGCAACCTCCACCTCCTGGGTTCAAGCGATTCTCCTGCCTCAGCCTCCTGAGTAGCTGGGATTACAGATGCCTGCCACTACGTCGGGCTAATTTTTGTATTTTAGGTAGAGAGAGGGTTTCACCATGTTGGTCAGACTGATCTCGAACTCCCAACCTCAGGTGATCTGCCCACCTTGGCCTCCCAAAGTGCTGGGATTACAGGTATGAGCCACTGTACCCAGCATTGAGCATGATTTTTAAAGCGCCACACAACTCCACTTTTCTCCTAATTCTGCCCTGTCCTAACCCCTCTTTCTTGGTTATAAATTTCTGGTCTTGTAAATCTGGAAGCTGATAGGCAATTTATGAAAGAGGTAAGAATGTAATGAGGCTCAGCTTTCTGAGAAGAACACATCATGAGATATAAAGGAAAGCTGCTCTTCTGCTGCCTAATGGTGTACCACTCTCAGTGTTATCTCTCGACATGCACACTTCCTATTTACATGTACATGTACAGTTGACCCTTGAACATGGGTTTGAACTGCATGGGTCAATTTATACGTGGATTTTCTTATGCCTTTGCCACCCCTGAGACAGCAACACCATGCTCTCCTCTTCATCGCACTCTCCAGCCTACTCAATAGGAAGATGATGAGGATGAAGACCTTTCTGATGATCCACTTCCACTTAATGAATAGTAAATATATGTTCTCCTCCTTATGATTTTAATAACACTCTCTTTTCCTTAGCTTAATACAGTATATAAGCCAGGCATGGTGGCTTACACCCATAATCCCAGCACTTTGGGAGGCTGAGGTGGGCAGATCACTTGAGGTCAGGAGTTTGAGACCAGCTGGCCAACATGGTGAAACCCCATCTCTACTAAAAATACAAAAATTAGTCAGGTATGGTGGCAGGCGCCTGTAACCCCAGCTACTCAGGAGGCTAAAGCAGAAACCCAGCAGGTGGAGATTGCAGTGAGCCAAGATTGCACCACTGCACTCCAGCTTGGGCAACAGAGCAAGACTCCGTCTCAAAAAAAAAAAGAAAAAAAAAAAAAAAAAAGAGTATAGTATGTGATACACACACACACACACACATACACATACAAACACACAAACACACATATGTATGTGTGTGTATGGGTGTTAACTCACTGTTTATATTATTGATAAGGCTTCCAGTCAACAGTAGGCTATTAGGAGTTAAGTTTTTGGGGAGACAAGTTATACCCAGATTTTCAAATGCAAGGGGGTAAGCACTCCTAACCCCCACATTGTTCAAGGGCCCACTGTACATTTAAACACTTTTCTACCTGCATTAGAGTAGCCATGTCATCCCTTTACTGAAATCACACTGTTCTCAACATGGCAAGCAACTAACACTTTTTTTTTTTTTTTTTTTGAGACAGGGTCTCACTCTGTTGCTCAGGCTGGAGTGCAGTGGTATGACCTTGGCTCACTGCAGCCTCTGCTTCCTGGGCTCAGGTGATCCTGAGTAGCTGGGACTATAGGTGCCTGCCATCACACCCAACTAATTTTTGTATTTTTAGTGGAGACAGGGTTTTGCCATGTTGCCCAAGCTGGTCTCGAGCTCAAGTGATCCACCTGCCTCAGCCTCCCAAAGTGCTGGGATTACAGGTGTGAGCCACCACACTCAGCTTCAACTAATACATTTACAAACTTGTATACATGTATATTTAGATACTTCATCAACGTATAAAATGGTTAAAAGGAGTACTTTATTTACTGAAAATTACACAGTCTTTCTAATTTCCTTGCTTCTACATGATTTTTGTGCTATTCCCATTTTTTTTCTTGGTGAGCAATTTTATTTTATTTTTTGAGAGTCTTGCTCTGTCGCCCAGGCTGGAGTGCATTCTTTGCTCACTGCAACCTCTGCCTCCTGGGTTCAAGTAATTTTGTGCCTCGCCCTCCCAAATAGTTGGGATTACAGGCACGTGCTACCATGCCCAGCTAAATTTTGTATTTTTAGTAGAGATAGGGTTTCACCATGTTGGCCAGGCTGGTCTTGAACTCCTGACCTCAGGTGATCCACCTGCCTTGGCTTCCCAAAGTGATGGGATTACAGGCATGAGCCACCATGCTCAACCTTGGGTGAGCAGCTTTAGTCAATGTAGTGACTTTTAGATTTTAATTAGACATGCAACAGGTTCACCACCTTAGAGGACTTTTGTCCCATGACAGAGGCTGTGTGTGTGTGTGTGTGTGTGTGTGTGTGTGTGTGTGTGTGTGACAGAGAGGTGGGCAGGTGGAGACGTTATCCTGCTGCTGTAGTTCTCAAGTTGTTAAGTTTCCTCTGTAAGGCTAACCCTTGTTGGGAACTAAGAGTTTCAGTACTAGCAAGTCTAGGTCTGCTCCAAGTTGGTCAGCTGAAGAATGGACATCAGAAAACAGCTGTTGGAAGCTGTCCTTTGATGAGACAGTGACAGTGATTTGGTAAAATGTCTTATTTTTTAAATGTCAGTTATCTTTCTTTAAAAGGTTTTTTGAGTGCAGCCTCCAGAAGGAGCTAGAGTATATTTTGTAGTTCTATTATGGTTCATACCTTCTTTTGGACTTAAGATTCTGGGGAATGCTATGAATCATCTCCCCAGAAAAAAGTAGTTAATTATCCTATTTAGAGCAGCACTGCCCAGCAAGAATATAATACAGGCTATACACGTAATTTTAAAAATTTATCTTAGCTTCTCTAACAAAACCCATTGAAAATCAATTTTAACAATTTATATAACAATGTATTTTTAAAATTTCCATATGTAATCAATATAAAATTGAGATATTTTACCAGCTACTAGGGAGGGTAAGGCAGGAAAATCACTTGAACCCAGGAGGTGGAGGTTACAGTGAGCCAAGATTGCACCACTGAACTCAGCCTGGGTGATGAGCAAAACTCTTACCTCAAACAAACAAAAAAATTGAGATATTTTATATTCTTTTTCTCCTACTAAGTCTCCAAAATCTGATATATTTTACGTTTAAAAACACATATCAAGGCTGGGGGCAGTGGCTCACATCTGTAATCCCAGCACTGTGGGAGGCTGAGGTGGGTAGACTGCTTGAGGCCAGGAGTTAAAAGACCAGCCTCGCCAACACGGTGAAACCCCATTATCTAAAAATACAAAAATTAGCTGGGCATGGTGGCACACACCTATAATCCCAGCTACGTGGGAGGCTAAGGTACAAGAAACACTTAAACAGTAGGCAGAGGTTGCAGTCAGCTGAGATCACACCACTGCACTCCAGCCTGGGTGGCAGAGCAAAACTTTGCCTCCAGGGAAAAAACCAAACCTGGGTGGTGGGGGAAACAAACTGTCTATTCAGTTGCTAGGTTTTCATCAGACATACTTAATCTGTATTTAGATTTCCTAAAACTTACTGTGGAAAAATATATTTACATACTCAAGTTGTTTGAAACATACCTAACAGTTTTCCAGCAACTGAAGTATCTACTCTTACCAGTATTAAAATTAAATAAAATTAGAAATTCAGTTCTGCAGTTGCACTAGCCCCATTTTAAATGTTTAATAGCCACATGTGGTTAGTGGCACATATTGGACAGGGCAGATCTAGAGAGAATCCCGTATCAATCAATTTTATTTTATTTTTCCCTTTATGCTGTTATTCCTTACTTAGAGAAATGATTTCCCTCCAAAGTTTATTTGAAGGGTCTGTTTACAAGAGAGCTCCGTGGATTTTAGCATCCCTCATCTGAAATTTGGTTTTATGAAGCTTGAGTTTTTCTGGATATTTTTAGTACTTTGCTGATGTGTACTTACTTAGCTCAAACATTTGATTGCAATTGTGTTGGGTCAACTGTTTCTAATGGGACTTTTCCATTTGCATGTACAGTCACTGGAAAATGCTGGGCAGAGAAACTCTAAAACGTAGTTGGGGCCCACTTTTTTCACCTTCCAGACTGGTGAAGACTTGGTGAGGGTGTGGGGAAAATGGCATTCTCCCACTTTTGATGGATATGTATCCAAATAAAAGTCATGCCCATGTTTTCTTTCATCCAGCAATTTTATTTCTAGAAATTTATCCTTCCATACTTAAAACAACTGTATGGAGATTTATGCAACATGATGTTTACTATAGCACTATTGCTAATGGACCAATAGAAACAACCAACGTATGCCTATTTGTTTGGGTTTAGTTGAATGAATTTTGCCACATCCATATAGTGGAATACCTTGCAGCTGTTACAGATAGATCTAGATATACTGAAAGCCATCTTAAAAAAAAAATATAAAATGTATATATGGTATCATCCCACTTATGAAGAGACATATGCTTACATATACATTAAAAAACTGTAGGATATGCAAGAAACTTAACAGTGGAGTGTGAAAAGTGGGTGATTGGGAGAAGGGGAATTCCACTTTCCATTTATCTTTCTGAACCTTTTGAATCTTTTTTTTTTTCTTACAATGAGCATGTATTACTTTTTTTTTTCTTTTTGAGATGGAGTCTTGCTCTGTCACCAGGCTGGAGTGCAGTAGCGTGATCTCAGCTCACTGCAACCTCTGTCTCCTGGGTTCAAGCAATTTTTCTGCCTCAGCATCCTGAGTAGCTGGGATTCCAAGCCCCAAAATGGAAGAACTTGAAGTCTGACATTCGAGGGCAGGAAGCATCCAGCACGGGACAAAGATTTAGGCTGGGATGCTAGGCCAGTCTCTCCTTTTCATGTTTTTCTGCCTGCTTTGTATTTACTGGCAGCTGATTAGATGGTGTCCACCAGACTAAAGGTAGATCTACCTTTCTCAGTCCAGACTCAAATGTTAATCTCTTTTGACAACACCCTCACAGACACACCCAGGATCAATACTTTGTATCCTTCAATCCAATCAAGTTGACAGTATTAACCATCAGAACATCCATCACTGGGGTTGTAATTGTATTGGAAAACTGTAGAAAGGCTTCCTAGGAGGGCATTTGGGCAAGACTGCTTTAATTCCTTCACTCCCCAGCTAATTTAAAAAATAACTAAGTATATATTATATTCCAAAGAATAAAAATAATTACCATTACTTGCTTTCATGACATAAAGAAAAAAACTAACAGGCAATACTACTTACATTTATTCTCATGTGGTATTTAAACAAGGCTCAGAAATTTTAGATTTATCAGAATCACATTTTAATAGGGTAATTTAATAGTAAATGTGCTAATTAACTCAAAATGGATTAAATAACTAAATGTAAGAGCTAAAACCATTTAGCTCTTAGAAGAAAACATAGGGAAAAAGCTTCATGACATTGGATTTGGCAATGATTTCTTGGATATAACAGCAAGAGTACGGGCCACAGAAATAAAAATAAATTGGATTACATCAAAATTAAAAGCTTCTGTGCATCAAAGGCCACAATAAACAGAGTGAAAAGGAAATCTAAGGAATGGCAGAAAATATTTGCCAATCATATCTGATAAGGGTTAATATCTAACAAAAACCAAACCTGATTCAAAAAGGGCCAAAATATTAGCTGTTTGTATGTTTTCTTTAAAAATGTCTTTTCAAGTCCGTGAAGAGATGCCCAACATCTTTTCCTTAATCATTAGGGAAAAGTAAATCAAAACCACAATAACACCTTACACTCATTAGGATGGCAACTATTAAAAAATAATAATAATAAATAAATAAAAACTAGAAAATAACAAGTGTTGGCAAGGATGTAGAGAAAATTGGAATCCTTATGAACTGTGGGTGGGAATGTAATATGGTACAGTTACAGACACTATGGGAGTTCCCCAAAAATTTAAAAATAGAGGCCGAGCGCAGTGACTCATGCTTGTAATTCCAACACTTTGGGAGGCCAAGGCCTGTGGATCACTTGAGGTCAGGAGTTCAAGACCAGCCCAGCCAACATGACAAAACCCTGTCTCTACTAAAACTACAAAAATTAGCCAGGCGTGGTGGTGGGTATCTGTAATCCCAGCTACTCAGGAGGCTGAGGCAGAATTGCTTGAATTCAGGAGGCAGAGATTACAGTGAACTGAGATCGTGCCACTACACTCCAGCCTGGGTGACAGAGTGAGACTCCCGTCTCAAAAAATCAATCAATCAATCAATCAATAAAAATAAAAATAGAATTACTATATGATCTAGCAATCCAATTTCTGGTGTATACCCAAAAGAACTGGAAGCAGGGTCCCCAAGAAGTATTTGTACACCCATGTTCATAGCAGCATTATTCAAAACAGCCAAGAGGAAGCAGCCCAAGTGTCCCACTGATGGATGGATAAACAAAATGTGGTTTATACAGCTTTAAACAGGAAGGAAATGCTGACATGTTATAACATGGATGAATCTCAAGGACATTATATTAAGTAAAAAAAAGCCAGTCACAAAGACAAAGACTGTGATTCCACTAATATGAATCCTTAGGCAATTCAGAGAGAGAAAGTACAGTGGTGGTTGTCAGGTGACACGGGGAGGAATGGGGAGTTGTTTAATCATGTCAGTTTTGCAAGATGAAAAAATTCTGGAGATTGCTTGCAAAACAAAGTGACTATATAATAGTTAACCATATACACTTTAAAAAGATTAAGAGAAGCCAGGCGCGGTGGCTCACACCTGTAATCCCAGCACTTTGGGAGGCTGAGGTGAGCAGATCACCTGAGGTTAGGAGTTCGAGACCAGCCTGACCAATATGGTGAAAACCCATCTTTAAAAAAAAAAAAAAAAGATTAAGATAGTATATTTTGTTACATACATTTTACTACAATTTTAAAGAAAGTGAATGTGCTTAATTTTACAGGGTGATAAGTACATTGCTTTTGACTCAAAGCTAGAAATTTAAGTCTTAGCACCAAATAGTAAATTACATACCTTTTTTTGGTTTTTGCTTTTGAGACAGTCTCATTTTGTCACCCAAGCTGGAGTGCTGCAGCACAATCTCAGCTCACTGCAACCTCCACCTCCTGGGTGCAACCAATTCTTGTGCCTCAGCCTCCCAAGTAGCTAAGACTACAGTAACTTGCCACCATGCCCAGCTAATTTTTTTTTGTCTTTACTAGAGATGGGGTTTCGCCATGTTGCCCAGGCTGGTCTTGAACTCCTGAGCTCAGGCAATCTGCCAGCCTCAGTCCCCCAAAGTGCTAGAATTACAGGGGTGAGCCACTGTGGTGGGTCTCTTATTACATACCTTCTTAATAAATGAGGAAGATTTATTTTGGCTCAAAGCCATAACAAAAGCTATTCAGTGGATGCCTTTTAAATGCCACATACTTCACAAATATGGTAGTACCTTTAATCCTCACAAGGCAGGTACTTCTATTTTAGCTATTTTTTTTTTTTTTAAGAGATGGGGTCTCCCTACGTTGCCCTGGCTGGAGTGCAGTGGCTATTCACAGGTGTGATCACAGCACGCTACAGACTTAAACTCTGGCTCAAGTGATCTTCCTGCCTTGGCCCCTGAGTAGCTGTGACTGTAGGTGTAGGCCACGGTGCCCAGCTTTTCTATTTTACAAATAGGAAATCTTAGGGTCTGTAAGGTTTTGGGCTTTTTATAGGGGACAAGTGGCAGAGCCAGAATTTAAACCGGATTGTGTGGTTCCAAAGCTCCTCCTGTTCATTCCCCAATACCACAGGCCTTGCCAGAAATGCTTATGTTGGATCATTTCATTGTGGTATTTTTTTTTTTTTTTTGAGACGGAGTTTCGCTCGTTACCCAGGCTGGAGTGCAATGGTGCGATCTCAGCTCACCGCAACCTCCGCCTCCTGGGTTCAGGCAATTCTCCTGCCTCAGCCTCCTGAGTACCTGGGATTACAGGCACACGCCACTGTGCTCAGCTAATTTTTTGTATTTTTAGTAGAGATGGGGTTTCACCATGTTGACCAGGATGGTCTCGATCTCGACCTCGTGATCCACCCGCCTAGGCATCCCAAAGTGCTGGGATTATAGGCGTGAGCCACTGTGCCTGGCCTCATTGTGGTATTTCTTTAGCCTTAGTCTGCTAAAGTTCTAAAACCAAAAAGGGTACAGGGAAAAAAAGAGACATCACCTTTAATCATTCTAGGTCTATGTAGCAGGTATTACTCATTACCTGTAGCAGAAAAAAGGAAACCACTATTACTACTGATACAATTCTAAGTAGATTTTTAAACATTTGGATGCAATCGCTTTACCATGGAAATATTTAATTTTATCATATATTCTTAATTTTAATTAAAATCATGTCTGGCATGATGCCTTTAGCAACTTCTTACCATCCATGAAAAGGTCCTTTTCCATAGTCTTAAAATAAGCAGTATTCACTAACGTCACATTTTTCAATATGTAGATATTTTTTTTAAATCTTGATTTTATAGAAAGGTGCTAACGTTTAATTCATTAAGAGATCTCCAGATGTGAGATTTTTTCTATTCTGATATTTTCTAAATACTTATTCATAGCAGGTACTGTGCTAAATGCTTTACATGTATCGGCTCAGATAGTCTTCTGTATTATCTATGAGGTGGTACCATTTCTACTGCTACTTTATAGATGGGGCATAAAGAAGTTAATTAATGTGCTAAAGGTTTCACAGGTGTAAATGGCTGAGCAGAGATTCAAACCCAGGAAGTCTGATTTGAGTTTGTCGTCTGGAGGGCAGTGTGGCTCAGTGGACAGGAACCTGGGCTTTTTCCTGTTAGAGTAGACATAGCTTTTAGCATAAGGATTCCGCCAAACTGATGACAAGTACAACTTGAATGCATATACAAATAACATTTATTAACTTAGGCTGTACAATATATTGATTCAGTCAAATAAAAAATATCTTACACAAAAACAAGTAAAATCTGTACAAGACCATTCAGACTGAATTTTATATTCTGAATAAGACAAGGGACAGCCATTCACTTGAAACAAAGCAAAATGGCTCCAATTCCATTTATTTATTTATTTGTTTGTTTGTTTGTTTGATGGAGTCTCACTCTGTCGCTCAGGCTGGAGTACAGTGGCGCGATCTCAGCTCACTGCAACCTCTGCCTCCCAGGTTCAAGTGATGCTCCTGTCTCAGGCTCCCGAGGAGCTAGGATTACAAGCAGGCACCACCACACCTAGCTAAATTTTGTATTTTTAGTAGAAACAGGGTTTTTCCATGTTGGCTAGGCTGGTCTCAAACTCCTGATCTCAGGTGATCCACCCACCTTAGCCTCCCAAAGTGCTGGGATTACAGGTGTGAGCCACTGCACCAGGCCTCCAATTCCATTTTGTAGGAAAGTGTATGAAGCTATACCAATCAGGCACTGTGGCTGGTCTGATATTGACCACACCAGGGACCAGCCCATTGCCCAAACTCAGCCTCCAGGCAGGCTGCTTTGCTATTAAGGCAATAGTCTTAGGGTCCTTGTTATAAAAGTTTAAAGAAGGCCAGGTGCGGTGGCTCATGCCTGTAATCCCAGCACTTTGAGAGGCTGAGGCAGGCAGATCACAAGGTCAGGAGTTCGAGAACAGCCTGACCAACATGGTGAGACCCTGTCTCTACTAAAGATAGGAAAATTAGCCAGGCATGGTGGCAGGCGCTGTAATCCCAGCTACTAAGGAGGCTGAGGCAGGAGAATCGCTTGAACCGGAGAGGCAGAGGTTGCAGGGAGTCAAGATTGCACCATTGTGCTCTAGCCTGGGCAACCGAGGGAGACTCTGCCTAGGTGACCGAGGGAGACTCCATCTCAAAAAAAAAAAAAGTTTAAACAAAATTCCAAAGTCCTCAAGCCTTCCTGGAGGTGGCAATGTACTATCAGTTTGCAATGCATACCAGTCCGGAAGCTGAAATTACTCTGCTGTAGCCTTTTGAGCATTGGCAGCATTTTCTAAAATTTTTCTTTTCCATTCTTCATAATCCTGTGTCAGATCTTCATCTTTCTGTGGTTTATGTGGCATCTCCACTGCCTTCTCCACTTCTGAGAGAAAATTATCAAAAGCAACTTTAAAACTGTTATGCTTAGAAATGAAATTTTAAAAAGGTAAACTTATTTAAATTGTCTACTTTAAGAAAATCGTAGTAAATAAGATACTGAAATGAAGTGGAGAAACAGCGGTTACCACTGTTTTTTTGAGATGGGGCCTTGCAATGTTGCTCAGGCTGGACTCAAACTCCTAGGTTCAACTGATTCTCCCACCTGCACCTCCTGGGCAGCTGGGACTATTGCTGGGATTATAGGCTCACCTATAATCTATAAGCTACCACGCCTAGCTTAGCTATCACTATTCTCTCCCTTACACTCCGAGCATTCCAAGACATCTAGTAATCACTAACATCTATCAAGCACTTAACTGGTGCTTAATAGGCATCGAACCAACTACTTTAAATAGCATTATTTCGTTTAACCCCTACTATAATCCATAATAGGTAAGAATATTAATCACATTTTATAAAGCAGGAAATTGAGGCTCACAGAAATTATAGACTTTCTTAGAATCATATTGCCAGTGGCCAGGCGTAGTGGTTCATGCCTGTAATTCCAGCACTTTGGGAGTCCAAGCAGGGGTGGATCACTTGAGCCCAGAAGTTCAAGACCAGCCTGGGCAACAGTGAGACCCCACCTCTACCAAAAATACAAAAATTAGCCACGTGTGCTGGGCGAGGTGGCTCACACCTGTAATCCCAGCATTTTGGGAGGCTGAGGCGGGTGGATCACGAGGTCAAGAGTTCAAGACCAGCCTGGCCAAGATGGTGAAACCCAGCCTCTACTAAATTATTAGCTGGGATGATGGCAGGCACCTATAATCCCAGGAGGCTGAGGCAGAGAATCACTTGACCTTGGGAGACGGAGGTTGCAGTGAGCTGAGATGGCACCATTGCACTTCAGCCTGGGTGACAGAACGAGACTCTGTCTCAAAAAAAAAAAAAAAAGCCAGGTGAAGTGGCACACACCTGGAGTCCCAGCTACTCAGGAGGCTGAGGTGGGAGGATGGTTTGAGCTCAGGAGGCAGAAGATGCAGTGAACCAAGATCATGCAATTGCACTCTAGCATGGGTTGACAGAGCCAGGCCATGTCACAAAAAAAAAAAAATCACAGAGCCAGTAGGTGATATTAAAACAATAAAGCAGCCATTCACCTGAGGTTGTCTCTGTAGCTAAAGCTCTTATAAGTAAACTGGAACTTAACTTAAAAACTTTTTTTTTTTGTGGGGGGAAAGAACCTCCAAAAGACAAAAATAATCCCAGTCAATCACAAACGGCCAACCAGCTGATTGGTTATACAACTAAGGACTTCCTATCAGACCATGCCCAGGTAAGACAAATACCTAACTGTACCTGCTCAGGCTGGTCTCGAACTCCTGGGCTCAAGCAATCCTCCCGCTGCAGCCTCTCAAAGTGCTGGGATTACAGGAATAAGCCACTGTGCCAGGCCAGCCATATTCTTAATTACCTAATACCTATGTTACTTCCATTACTGATTGCTTGGAAAACTGGTCTTATCAAATGATTCAGTCAGAATTTACTTAAAACTGTACTCCTCTCAGGCAAGCTGCTAGGGCACCACTGGACTGTACTGCATAAAATGTCAATGTCAGTACTGTGTTAGTAAAACTCACCCTTTGCTGGGGGTTCAACCACTATCTTCTTTCTCTTCTGTGGTGGAGTAGCTAAATCTTCAGGTTCTCCTTTAAGAAAAAATAAAGTGTTATCAAGGTTAATTTTTCTCCTATCCTCAATTTCAGTGTTTGGGCATGTTTTGGATCACAAATCAAATTAGACACCTTAACTGATAAAATATGAAGACAAGAAGACAAATGATCTTAGATTTCTCTTTTCTTTGGCCTCTCTTGTCAGACTTGAGAATCATTTCTATCCTGGCTTATGTATCTAGAGGCTGGTATTTAACATGGGAATGTGTTAATGGAGAATCTATTTTCCAGGCATAGATTCACGGAATCATAGGTTAGAAAGATCATTAAAAATCTTTTAATGATCTGGTCCACATGCAATACAGAATTTAGAAAGCAGCAAGTTTACTTTTAAAAATACTTGCCTTTTACAAGCAAAAGCACTACATTTTCAAAGGACACATTCTTGAGCTACAGAATACTTACTGTCAATCTGCTGTCCAATCTTCTCTAGTTGTTTACACAGTCGATCAAATACAGCCTTTTTTACACCGGATGTGGCTGCCATTTTGTTTTTATCCACTTTCAGCTTTAGAATCCTACAAAACAATTTCGTAAGTTGCTTTTCTCAAGACCAGTACAGTTTTCTTCTCTGGCCAACCAGATAATTAACTTATTTTCTTTTTGCCCATGCTTTAAGAGCCTCTGTCTAGACTGTCCTTTATTCAAACATGTCATTATCTATAATCATGCAAATTTGGCTAAGTTGTTTATTTAGTTATTTATTGGACTGAGAGTTAAAATGCACATAGGATCTGTTTTATAACAAAAGAGGCACATAAAACACATTTGCTGTAGTGCTTCATGCCTTTTAGAACTCTTTAGTAAATCTCAGATTAATTTGCTGAAGGACAATCATAGGACTTTTTAAATGTTCAACTCATTTTAACCCGCAGGATATTTACATTTATATTACGGGGATGTGAACAACCCCATCCCTCCCTGAAAATGAACTCTCTTAATAACACTCCACAGCAACCACTAATTAAAAACACAAAATAAACTTTTTCTTCAGGACAATAGACCTTTCAGGACCTTTTTTTACTTGGTATGATATGGTTTCAAAAGTAGGGTTGACTATTCTTATTGTTTTCTACCGTTAACAGCTACACTTCCTGCCTATATGCACACACTTTTGTTGAATTAAAGAGATGTTTTCCACAAATGCCAATTAATACTCCTAGGTATGTAGCTAATAGAGTCAACATATCAAAATTAGTGGGTAGGTAGTGAGAAATCCATTTGGGCCAACTACATTTTGTTTTCTAAGGAGTTTGTTGGCAAGATAAGTAAGACAACTTGGCTGGGTGCGGTGTCTCACAGAGAGGCTGAGGTGGGTGGATCACGAGGTCAGGAGTTCAAGACCAGCCTGGCCAAGATGGTGAAACCCTGTCTCTACTAAAAATATAAAAATTAGCTGGGCATGGTGGCATGAGCCTGTAATCCCAGCTACTCAGGAGGCTGATGCAGAGCATTGTTTAAACCCGGGAGGCAGAGGTCACAGTGAGCTCAGATCACGCCACTGCACTCCAGCCTGTGCAACAGAGCAAGACTCTGTCTCCAAAAAAAAAAAAAAAAAAAAGACAACTTTAGACAAAGATATCAGTAATTACTAATCCAAAGTAACATTTCAGTATATATAAATAACCCACAATTCTAAGATTCAGATGGGAGAATTTATCACTGAAATATGTGATAAATTCCTTGAATAACAGTTGTGGCCAGCATTTTTTTTTGGAGACAGGCTGTTGCTGTGCTGCCTAGGCTGCAATGCAGTAGTATGACCATAGCTCACTCTAACCAAGAACTCCCAGGCTCCAGTGAGCCTTCAGCTTCAGCCTCCTGAGTAGCTGAGAAACCACAACTGGAGGCATGTGCTGACACTCAGCTAATTTTTTTTTTTTTTGAGACAGGGTCTTGCTCTGTTGCCCAGGTTGGAGTGCAATGGTACCACTGCAACCTCCACCTTCCGGGTTCAAGTGAATCTTCTGTCTCAGCCTCCTGAGTAGCTGGGATTATAGGCATGAGCCACCATGCCAGGCTAATTTTGCAGTTTTAGTAGAGACAGGGTTTCTCCATGTTGGTCAGGCTGGTCTCAACCTCCCAACCTCAGATGATCCGCCCACCTTGGCCTCCCAAAGTGTTGAGATTATAGGCATGGGCCACCTTGCCTGCCCACCACCCCCCACTTTTTTTTTTTTAAGAGATTGGAGTCTCACTATGTTGTCTAGAATAGTCTTGAACTCCATGCCTCAAGCATTTCTCCTGCCTCAGCTTCCCAAAGTGTTGGGATTACAAGTAGGAGCCACCACACCTGGCCCAGCTAGTACCTTTTTTTGTTTTGAGACAGAGTCTCACTCTGTCACCAGGCTGGAGTGCAGTGGTGTAATCTTGGCTCACTGCAACCTCCGCCTCCCACCAGCCAGTACCTTTTTAAAAATGTAAGCAGAAAATTATACAAGAACATTATTATTTTTTTTTTTTTTGAGACGGAGTTTCGCTCTTGTTACCCAGGCTGGAGTGCAATGGCGCGGTCTCAGCTCACCGCAACCTCCGCCTCTGGGGTTCAGGCAATTCTCCTGCCTCAGCCTCCTGAGTAGCTGGGATTACAGGCGCGCACCACCATGCCCAACTAATTTTTTGTATTTTTAGTAGAGACGGGGTTTCACCATGTTGACCAGGATGGTCTCGATCTCTTGACCTCGTGATCCACCCGCCTCAGCCTCCCAAAGTGCTGGGATTACAGGTGTGAGCCACCGCGCCCGGCAAGAACATTGTTTTAATGACAGATATCCTCTTTTATAAAAGGCAGACTGAAATCAGAATTCTCAGCTACATATATGTATACAGCTGCTATTTGGCTAGTGGAATTCCGGTAACACTAGTTCCAAGTTGTTAGCTACATTATGTGACAAACTGGGAATATGGTCACTTGGCCAATATTCCTAATATTTCTAGGGGAAAATATGCTCTGAATTGAAATCAACTAAATTAGAAGTATTCCTTGGGAATAAAAAACCCACTTGTAAATTAGGAACTTTTCTGAATGTTTAAAGAAATACTTACTTGCATGCTGAAAGCAGTGCAGCAGAAGTGAAAAGTGGCCTGGATAAGTCAAGATCTACGTGCTGTGTCTGGGGAAGACTGGACTCATAGCTAAAGGAGAGGTTATTGCAGAATTATATGTTAGAAAATATTATTTCAAAAGAGATTGAAAGTGCAAACCAGAACTTACAAGCTTTTAAAATGCATTAGATATGTGCACTGTCACTTTGACATAGGAGATTTTTTTTTTCTTAAGACCGAAAATTAACCAGAATAGGACAGTAGATAATTTTTCTTTATCTATCAGTATAAATTTTCTGGTTTTTCTTTTTATTTTCCCCACGAGACTGAGTCTTGCTCTGTCACCCAGGCTGGAATGCAATGGCACAATCTTGGCTCACTGCAACCTCCACCTCCTGGGTTCAAGCAATTCTCCTGCCTCAGCCTCCCTAGTAGCTGGGTGCCACCACACTGAGCTAATTTTTTGTATTTTTAGTAGAAATGGGGTTTCACCATGTTGGCCAGGCTGGTCTTAAACTCCGGACCATGTGAACCGCCCCCGTCTTGGCCTCCCAAAGTGCTGGGATTACAGGCATGAGCCACTGCACCCAGCCTATCGGTATACATTTTCAATTAAGATTCTTTATGCCCCATACCTTTTTAGTATCTTTGAAGCCATGTTCACTGCTTCTGTACAGCTGAACTGTACAGCTAGGTCTCTTATTCCAATATTCGAATTTAGGCCTAGTAAACACTCAAAAGACTTAAGACAGCTCTGATATGTTTTCTTGCTCAAACCAGAAAGTTTAATTAAATAGGCCTGTGAAAGGAAAAAACACATACATGAATCATAAAAACCTTAAGTTCTATATATTAGTACCTTTAAACACTTGTTTAATAAGTGGTATGACTTTTCAAAATTAATTTTGTGGCAAGTCACTCTACCTAAAGGTTTAGCTTTGCTCAGTCAAAAAAATTAGTAAACACATCAGGCAGAGGAAGTACTGCTCTCGAAAAGAGTTCAAACTATACAAAGACAGTCATGCCTATGCACAGATAATTTAAAATTATAACACAATATTAATATAGTCAAACAGGTAGTTAAAAAACCACAGGAAACACATATATGGTTACTTGTGTTTATACAAAGCTGTTAATGTGTAATTTACTGGGAAGAAGAAGGAGAGAAGTAGTGGGAGTGGAATCGGGGGCAGGTGTGTGTGTGTATGCAGGAGAGAAAGAGGAAAAGGAAAGTAGGAAGGTAAACAGGAGGATCCACTGTGGGATACTAGCTCTGCCTGGGAGAGTTAAGGCAAGTTTCATAAAGAATATAACAATCAGGCAGGGTCATGTAAGACAAAAAGGAGTTTACCAGAAGAGTACTGCAGGAAAAAACAAGATATTGCATTTATAAAGCCACAAATCATTGAAGTGGAGAATCTGTTATGTGAATACTGTAGCTTGAGGCCAGGATTCAAGAGAGGCTAGAGAGTTCGATGGTAATCAACAAAACTGTTTTTAATATTACCATTTAATAAGCGTATCGTTATGACACGAGTACTGTGTTAACAGTGTTATGTACATTTAATCCTCATGATAATCTAGTAAAATTGGTTATTTTATCTTCAATTTATGGGTGAGCACACTGGAGGTTAAAAGAGCTAGCTAGTGTGGAGATTTGATCTCAATATGCAACACCTCCTGACCCCAAAGCTTGTTCTTTCAAGCACTGTGATATTAGAAGAAAAGCATAGGGGTTTTGAAAGACGTGCTTTAAAAGGAGGATAATGCTAGCAGCAATGTGGAAGATGGCCTCTTCCCAAGAAAGAGGTGGTCAGGGAAAATTAGTGAAGAGTAAAGAAAACGTGGCAAAAAATTTTTTTCCAACTCAAAATGATTCTACAGTATTTCCAGAAATTATACAAGAATAGCCAGGACAATTCCAAAACAAGAGTTTTAACTGGGGTTTATTTCAATTAAAAGTTAAAAGAGCTTCAGTGTTGCACTGGATTATTCAGATATTCGGTGGGACCTACTTACCCTGTCCAAGGGGTACTTCATCCAGGAAGCTGCAAGGTCCAGGCACATGACTGCACTGCTAGTCTCCGTGGTGTGTGCAGAAAGGCCGACACACTTCACCCGGGACAGGCGCAAGTACTCCTCTGCTTTCCTAGATAAAAGGGCAGTGTGTTAGCTACAACTCTTATTCAGAAGTTTGCTCAACACTTTAGTAAACAATAACTACAGCTTGATGAATGTCACACTAAGCCTAAACTCCAGTGCACATTTATCTGGGGCTGGGTATGAAGATTGTATCCTCTGAAGAGAGGAAGAATCAGAACTGGCTCCAAACATCACTGTGCTCAAACGTTTTCAGGCAAAAGTTAAGTCAAATTTCGATAAAAAATAAATAAATAAATAAATAACCCTTCTTTCCTCCTTCCATTACTGGAACAAGCATGAACTATTTTAGAGGCAGGCAGGTTAGACCAGGGTTCCTCTTTCCCCCCCCATTTCCTTTAAATCAGTAGTTCTTAAACTTCAATGCATGCGAAAATCACCTTAGGGCTTGTGAAAACAAATTACGGGGGAACCAGGCTGAGTGACTGATCAGTATGCTTGAGGTGGGGCCCAAGAATTTGTATTTCTAACAAGTGACAAGATGATATGGCTGTTGCTAGTCCAGGAACCACATTTTGAGAACCACTGTTCTAAATGACTATCGAGTCCTGCAGGTGTGTCTTCAAATGTTTTTAAGCGCTCTTTTCCTTGCCTTCGCTCGCCTGACTGTTGAAGCACAGAGCCTGGTCCTGCTCTCCACGTTTTAGCTACAATGGCTTTATTCCGAACTCCAGATCCCGCTTCCCATCCGACGGCTTTTGCAGGAGGTGTCGTCCCTGCCTGGGCTGCTCTTGCCACAGCTTCCTCGCCCGGCACCTTCCATCAATCCGGCCTCAGCGGGAATGGAACCTGCCTTCCCGAGTTTTCCGCTAGGCCGCGCTCCACCTCAAGTCCGGTGGCTCGGGCATATTACTCGGTTTAAGGTCTACGCAGTCCTCGCCCTTTACAGACAGCGGGGCTCTGCGCCACGATATCAGGTTAGCAGCTGTAACCTCGACTGCAGTAGGCGTCAGCGGAATGAGCGGAAGTTCTCCCGCGCTTGTTCTTCTCCCTACCACTGTGCCACCCACAGACAGGGCTGGCTGTTCCCAGGGACGTCTGCCATCGCCCTTCTTGACACCTCAAGCAAGCCCACCGCCAGGAAGTCTCTCTTGAAGTAGGTTCTAAACCCTGTCCAGCCCCAGCGCTCCTCGTCACTCCTGCGCCGCCCGTCGCATGGGAAGGGCGCGGGCCTCGCCTGAGGGCCCAGGGCCGCGAGGCGGAAGCCCAGCCCTGGTCTTGCGCTGTCGAAACTCACCTCAGCAATTCGGGTTCAGCGAGGCCTAAGCGCGGGGCCAGACGGCCGATCAGCTCCGACCCCATGCCGCCCCCACTAAAGTGATCAACTCCGGCGAACGCCGCGGGGCGACGAAACCCGCGCGCACTCTGTGCCAGCCAGTGAGGGCCAGGCCCCACCTCCGGCGTATCTGGATTGGTTGGGACCAGATTGAGACCGTCCCACAAACTAATCAGGGTCTTCCTTTTGCGCATGTGCGTCACGAGCGCGCTCGCCAAGGCGGACGGATACAGAGAACATGGACTTGTCTGCTCCCCAGCCACCCATTCCTTTTTTCTTGACAAACTCATCACACACTGCCTTTCCCTCCTGCTGTCTACTGCCTGCCGCCGGGCGATCCCCACTGCCTTGCACTGCCCCACCCATTCTCACACGCTGTGGTGAGATTGGCTGGCGCCCAGGTCCGTCCATCCAGCTTTAAGTAGCCAGAGCCAATAAACACGCGAGACTTGGGTTCCTAGAAGCAGGCCAATCGAGAAGCCGCCTGCAGGGTCCGGAGGCGGGGCTAGAGAGGGCGGGGCTTGGAGGGGCCGCAGTGTCACATGACCGCGAGAGGCTCTGCGTGGGGTGGGTGCCGCTTGCTGCAGGCTCCGGGGAGTCGCCATGGTGAGTGCTGAGTGGGCAGCGGGACCCGGGCCGACCCTTCTTGTAGCCCCTGCTCTCTCCCACCGCCCCGGGGCCCAGCGGGAGGAGTAGGGGCCCCGAGACCTGTTGGGACTGAGAGCAGCCCGACTTGGCCTGCGGGATAGAGGACCAGACGAGGAAGGCCGCTGGCGGGCTGACTGCCGGGGTGGGCGGCGGCTCCTGGCTGCGGCCGTTGCTCAGAAACGGGGCGGCCTCTCTGGGGGGGTGACTTCGCCTGTAGGCTTTGGGGTCCATCAAGGCCTGCGGCCTCCTCTCAGTGGAATCGGCCACCTGCCTGCCACGAGGGGACCCGTTGCCCTAGGTCTGAGCGTCTGGACCCCGCGACGCGCGGAGGCCCTGAGACTCGGAGGTGGCGCCGGGACCCGCCCAGATGTTGCGTTTCCACCTTTGTGCCTGGTTGTGCTCGGCTGTCCACACGGCCTCCTGGAGGGGTCGCAGTGGTTCCTTGGCCTTTCTTGACCTCAAACCCGCCTTCGGCTGCAGTGCTTGTCAGCGAGTTCTGGGGACCTGCTTACATGAATTTCCTGGAAGGACTCAGGCTGTCTTGTAATCTTGACGATCGGAAAGGAGACTGATTGTTTCCTTTAGCATTTGTGCATTGGGCGCACGCTGGGTCTTTTGTCTCCATTGATGAAATCCAAGTATTTGACTGGCTGGAAGCAGTTCTCCGTAGGGCCGCTGTATGACGGCAGTAAATCGTGGTGTGGCTGTTGGCCGGTAAACTTGAACTTCCTCAAACTGAATCTTTGTGTCTGGTTCCCACAAAGGCAAGTTGTCACTTGTATTTTATTAGCATTTGACGTAGCCTACACTGTGTAAGTAATATTTTTGAGTGTATACTGTGTGTCAGCTTTAATTATCTTATCCACTCTGTAGACAGGCTTCTGTAAATCTGTAAGCCTGGAAACAGATTTCACTTTAAATGTTTTAATGCCAGCAAGGATTAAATGTTTTACAAATACTATTTTCATGTAAGATATTGCCGTACAAGGTGATTTTTGCCTGCTTTTCAGAATTTTTGCAATTGGGAATTGATACAAGACTGGCATAAAAATTTAACTTTTTAGGATTTGGGTGTTTCCCAGCATTTGTGGATTGACATTTATATTGTTTCATAATGGAAAATACTTAATTGAGGGTGTATTACACACCAACTCTTTGTTGGGTGAACCAGTTGGGAGCAATCAGCTAGACACACAGTCTTGTCCTCATTAATTTTATTGCAAAAGGAAACTTGAGTATTTGTTCTATCACAGTTTTTATAATTTAAGCAGGTCACTTAGTCTTCTTGGTGTCATACTTTTGCATCTGGAAGCAACTGTTGGCCCCTTTGGCCCGTCTCAGCCCTGAAGTTCCAGATTCCACATAAATTCATCGAACAGCTTGTGTGCTTTCAGTGTCACGGACTGTGGCGCTGGGTACTAATGTTCGAACTTAAGAGGCTACTGGAGGAGACACGCTTAAAGAACTTAATTGTAATACAGTATGCGGATTGCTTTACTAGCATTGTTAACTCAGTGCTTTGGGGTCATAGAGAGGTAGTTTTGCCTGGGGATTTTGGGAAGGACTACAGGAAGTTACACGTGAACTGAGACTGTAGAGGGTGGACAGAAATTCTCCAGGTGGAAAGAAAAGGTATTGCTAATAGATGAAACCAGAATGTTCAGTGTGCTCCATCAGAGGATGCTTGGTGGTATGTATTGGTAAATGAAGTTAGAGCCATTTGGTGTTCAAATTATATTTTGAAGTTCTCATGCTCTGGTCATCCTTATTTCTCACTGCTTCAGTTGTTAATGTATGCCATGCCATCATTTTTTAAACAGTTATTTTATTAACTCGATATTCTGTATCTTTGAAGAGATCAGTTTTCATTTTACAGTTGGTTTACATTGTATTTGTCAGATTACATCTACAGCATATGAGCAGGGTGATTGAACTGTAATAGGTTTCTAACATAAGTGGAGATAATTATTTGCATCTGAACTGGATATAATAATTGTAGGCCCGGTGCAGTGGCTCACACCTGTAATCCCAGCACTTTGGGAGGCTGAGGCAGGCTGATCACAAGGTCAGGAGATGGAGAACATCCTGGCCAACGTGTTGAAACCCCGTGTCTACTAATAATACAAAAATTGGCTGGGCGCGATGGCTCACGCCTGTAATCCCAGCACTTTGAGAGGCCAAGGTGGGTGGGTCACGAGGTCAGGAGTTCGAGACCAGCCTGGCCAACATGGCGAAACCCCCGTCTCTACCAAAAATACAAAAATTAGTAGGGTGTGATGGCAGGCGCCTGTAATTCCAGCTACTCAGGAAGCTGAGGCAGAAGAATAGCTTGAAACCGGAAGGCGGAGATTGCAGTGTGCCCATTGGGCCATTGCATTCCAGCCTGGGCAAAAGAGCAAAACTCCATCTCAAAAAAAAAGAAAACAAAACAAAAATTAGCTGGGCTTGGCAGCGCATGCCTGTAATCCCAGCTACACAGGAGGCTGAGGCAGGAGAATCGCTTGAACTAGGAAGCTGGAGATTGCAGTGAGCCGATCTCTTGTAACTGCACTCTAGCTTAGCGACAGAGCGAGACTCCGTCTCAAAAAATGTATAATAATTGTAGCATTTATTAAGTGCTTATTGCTAAGCAGTAGGCACATTTTGAGCTTTATGTGGTTTAATTCGTTCTTTTTAACAGTGGTGCAGGTACTCTCATCTCTGTTTTATAGAAGAGGAAACAAAAGCACATTGTTTGAATGGAGAGTTTTCCAAGTGATCAGTTCATGATGACCTTTGCTTTGGTCTGTAGGAGGCTGAGGGAGGAGAATCGCTTGAACCCAGGAGGCGGAGCTTGCAGTGAGCGGAGTTTGTGCCATTGTACTCTAACCTGGGCAACAAGAGTGAAACTCCATCTCAGAAAAAAAAAAAAAGAGGGATATTCTGACACTGCAACATGAATGAACGAACATTGGATATATTATGCCCAATGAAATAAGATATAAAAGGAAAAATATTATATGATTTCACTTACACGAAGTATATAGAGTAGTCAAGCTCAGAGGAAAGAAGGTAGAATTGCCTGGGGGGTTGGAATGGGAGTTTAATGGGTACAGTTTCCATTTGCATTTGTAAAGATAAGTTCTAGAGATAGATGTGGTAACTGTATAATAATGTGAATGTACTTAATGCCACTGAACTATACATTTAAATGTGATTAAAATGGTAAATTTTAGGTATATTTTACCACAATAAGAAATCATTTTTAATTAAGATATCCAAATGTATCATAAAAAAAGAAAAAAATTCAGATATATCACTGTTTATCTCTAAATGGATCAATTGAACTTAATTAAATCCATTGATTCAATTTATTATTAAATCTATTGCATTCAGAGGTAAGGAGCCAAAAAATTCCAAATGATGGCTTGGTTTCACTAAAGTTCAGAGATCACTAGCTCATGATGAATAGTAAATTTTTTTCAGTTAGAATCTTTAAATGCCGGTGTCATCTTTGCCTCTGAAACCAGTATTTTATCGTAATAGTTCTGCTGGGATAAATTCATGTTCCCTCTAAGTGAAATTTAAAAGATACCTAACTGTTTCTTTGAAATTTGTTTATGCTTCTGAGGAAAAGTGCTTGCGATAGAGCTCAAGTGTACTAGAGTTTGTCATGGGGAAAAAAGGGAGATGCACGACCTTGCTTATTACTCAATTAACCTTTTTCTCTTTCCAAAATAACAATTTTTGGAACTTCAATTTTTTAAACTATTCTCATTCATAAGTGGGTTTTATGTGACTCACATTTCTTTGTTAATCTCAAAATGACATGTTGTTTTGATTTTTCTTAGATAATGAAACAGACCAGATTTTACTTGCAGCTTTTTGTATAAGTCCTTGCCTTCCACCTCTTCAACTCATTATGTGAGAGGCATTTTGTCTTTAGTCATTGTTTTAAAAAATCAAAGTGAAATGACATAACATAAAATTAACCATTTTAAAGTGAACAATTCAGTGGCATTTAGTAGGCTCACAATATTATACAATCACCACCTTTAGGTTCAAAACATTTCCCTACCCCCAAAAGAAACTCAGTACCCATTAAGCAGTTATTTCCCCCAACCTCCCTCCTGGTAATCATCAGTCTTTCTGTTCCTATTTCATATAAGAAGAATCATACAATATGTGGCTTTTTGTGTCTAGCTTCTTTAATTTAGCATGTTTTCTAGGTTTGTTTATGTAGCACGTAGCAATACTTCATTCCATTTTATGGCTAATATTCTGTAATTGGAAATATATACCAAAATTTGTTTATCCATCTGTTAATTCTTCAGTAATTTTTTTGGTTAAATATCTAAACATTCTAAAACCATTGTATTCATTTATGCAGGGAGCATTTATGGAGCATCCATTACATATTAAAGCAGTGTGTTGGGTCCCAAGAATGTAAAAATGACCATTTATAATGGTAATGTGATGCATGCTGTGGTGGAGTTGTAAACGGTGTTAATATGACTTGAAGAAGTGGTTAATTCTTCTTGGCAGGGAGATTGAATTGATTTCTGCAAGCAGATTTTTGCTGATGGCAAGGAGAAGAGTGTCTAGATATATTTTGTCCACTGTAGTTGCAGATCTGTATGTTTGAAATGGTGTAAGCTGTTTGAGGAGAGTGCTCTTTATTGTTTTATACTAAAAGTCACTAACAATTTCGGCTATTTTATTTCTAAGCTGTTTATGCTTTTGTTATGCCAAGGAGGGGCTGGTCAGTGTTCTCATAAACTAGTTCCTTAGTCTGTCTAAGACTAAAATGCGGATGATAAGTAGTCTAGAGGAAAAGAGAGGCTTAAGAGATTTGGTTTCGGCTATACCTACCACAAGACTTAGATTGGTTGGATGGCTATGTCCAGGTTGGATTCAAGAGTGTTAGCAGAATACAGCCATGAGCTACCACTGCAAGTTTCTTTGAGGCCAGCCTACTACAAGAATGTTGAGTCAGTTTCTGAGAGCAATCCTTTGTACACATACTGTTCTCCTTTGTCATTCTTATTCTGTTAACTTCAGTGATGGGGCACCGCTCTGTATGCAGCAGCTGTCAATAATTGGCAAATGGTTTGAGGTACAGAGCTGGCGTGACCATTTTGTGACAGTCTTGGAGAAGAACTATGACTAGAACTATAGAAGTTACATATTTGCTTGAAGAATGTGCTTAAGACGTTAGTGGAATTTTTTGTTTTTCAGCCTACAACACAGCAGTCCCCTCAGGATGAGCAGGAAAAGCTCTTGGATGAAGCCATACAGGCTGTGAAGGTCCAATCATTCCAAATGAAGAGATGCCTGGTAAGAATGGAAATATGGGAGGCACAGTCACAGTCCATGTGTTCCTAAGGAAGCATCTGCAGTGTTTTCTAGAGTTAGGTGGCACCACTGTTTCTGGTAAATTTAATCTTCACTGTCTACCAGCATCTGTCTTCAGTCTCATTTCTCTCAAATACTGTGTGGAACAATTTCAACAAAGAGCCCTGTTTACTCACATGTATATTTATGGTTTGAGATTGTCTGTTTTCCCCACCAGAATACAAGCTTGGAAGAACAAGAGACCCTTCCTTTTATTTACATATTACTGTGTTATTACCACAGCAGTGTCTGACCAGAATTACTAGTCTTCTTAGTTCTATACCTCAGACCTGAGGAGTAATTACCATATAGTAGGTACTCAGTAAATATTTGTTGAATGAATGGATTTAAATGCTTTGCATTTGAATTATTCAGCTTTTTTCCTAAATATTTTGAAAACTAATTTCTTGAATACATTGTAGAAACTAGCTTAAAAATTATACTTAAACATTTATATCTTCATATTCTAAAAGATAAAGTCAGAGATTATCTGTGTATATACTTGTAGATTCTCTGGATTGGTTGGTACTTTAAGCTATAAGTTACTGTGATGAAGATGATGCTATCTTACCTTTGTAAAATGTCTTAAAGTTTCTAAAGCATAGTAATATGCTCTTGTATCTTTTATTGGTTTCATTCCCAACAAATTGGAAATGAAAAATAAATGTCTTGGAATGGAAAAGATAGGTTTGCTATTGCTTGCTTCTTTCTCTTTCTATGTATGGATAGTGTTTCCCCTATCTCAAGGAATTGCCTGCATTTCTGAGTTAAGTGGAGGAACATGTGGGCATTGGGAGGGTTTGAGGAATGCAAGAGGAAAGCAAACTTAACATAGATAGTCATTTCAGACAGCTCTGAAGAGTCTTTAACCTGTGACAAAGCCACGTCAGGATAGTATGTTGCTTCACCTGAATGGGTATGCCAGTTCTCTTGATTGCAGGTAAAATGTGATTAATGGACTAGTTTCCTAGTCTCTATAGCTTGAAAAGATTAGCAGTCTGTCAAGAAGCTTGTAGTACTAGATATGTAAGTCTTAGTAAGAATCATGCATCTTTTTCCTTTCAGTAGGGAAGGCAAGATGAAACTATCTAAAGTTGATTTTTTTCTGTGGTTGTATCATTTAAGTGCTGTATCCTTTTAAAACTATGTAACAAGTCCTTGATGTAAAGAGTTTGTACAACCAATATAAATGTTTATTTAAATTAAGCCTTCTGATTCTCTCGGTATTTCTGTAGGACAAAAACAAGCTTATGGATGCTCTAAAACATGCGTCTAATATGCTTGGTGAACTCCGGACTTCTATGTTATCACCAAAGAGCTACTATGAACTTTGTATCTTTTGAATGTTGAAGACTAAATATTTGGACCATACCTTTTCTTGATAAGGCAATTTTGTTCGTTCTTTATGAAGTTTTTCTGGAGTTATCTTATTCTTTGTTATCTTAGTCAAATGCACACCTCCATGCAGATATGCTAAGTGAGAAAAATGCTTTTGGAGTACCCCTTTCTTATGCTTAAATGTGTTTTAAGTGTGTTGTCAGTGCATCTCAATTTTCAGACCCTTCATGAAGGATATTCAGGCTGTGAGGCAGTTGGTTCTTTAATGCTTAGATTTTGTTATGCA
Source organism: Saimiri boliviensis (assembly GCF_048565385.1). Classification (NCBI taxonomy): domain Eukaryota; kingdom Metazoa; phylum Chordata; class Mammalia; order Primates; family Cebidae; genus Saimiri; species Saimiri boliviensis. Next base: position 125,623,933 of record NC_133449.1, read on the forward strand.
GCACTCTCAAATGGACAGGAATTTAATCATTTGCCATTTCAAAACCCATTAGCAGTCTGACAGGTAACCACTGTATTTACTGCTTTGCTTCACCACATGTTCTTTAAAACCCTTACGTTAAAGTAAGATAAGCCCAACTAAAATTCTATTTTCACTTGAACACTCCTGTTTTTTTTGTTTTTTGTTTTGTTTTGTTTTTGAGATGGAGTTTCGCTCGTTACCCAGGCTGGAGTGCAGTGGCACAATCTCGGCTCACTGCAGCCTCTGCCTCCCAGGTTCAAGTGATTCTTCTGCCTCAGCCTCCTGAGTAGCTGGGACTACAGGCACACACCACTATGCCTGGCTAATATTTGTATTTTTAGTAGAGACAGGATTTCACCATGTTGGCCAGGATGGTCTCAATCTCTTGACCTCGTGATCCACCCGCCTTCACCTCCAAAAGTGCTGGGATTACCGGCGTGAGCCACTGCACCTGGCCTGAACACTCTCTTAAAGGACTAAAACGTAAAATATCTGCCTAGTAGTTAATGATGACTCCAAGAAGTTTCAGAGTTTTGCTTAGGTTGGCTTATCTTTATTTTTAGTCCTTAATCATAATTAAAAGATATGGCCATTTCTGATGAATTGCACTACTTGGAGGTCTACCTGACAGATGAATTTGCTAAAGGAAGAAAAGTGGCAGATCTCTATGAACTTGTACAGTATGCTGGAAACATTATCCCAAGGCTGTAAGTAATTACAGGTTGTAAGACTTTTGTGTCTGTATTTCCCACTTTATGTTATGTCACTTATGATTATCAGCTTTAAAAAAAGTTTTAAGGATAATTTCTTAACAAATTGAGATGAATATTTTGGTAGATACTCTCATTTGTGTTAGAGTAACTAGATTTACATTTTATATAGATATTTGAGGAATTTGGAAATAAAAAATGGACGTGCTATTTTGTTTAATGTCTTGGCTATTAGAAAAATTAATATGACAATTCTCTTCCTAATATGTTTAAAGGTAATATCTGTCTTGTATGTATACAGTGTGTATGTGTGTGGTATTTTTAGAGGTTAGTCAGTGGTTATATTTTAAATCAGATATTTTCATTGTCATGGAGGAGAAAACAACATGGTTTCTGCCTTGTTTATTTAGTGTTTTGTTCAGTGTGTTTGGAACTAATCAAATTCTTGATTTGAATATTTTATTTCTAATCAGCGTTTCTTCATAATTCTCTTAGTTACCTTTTGATCACAGTTGGAGTTGTATATGTCAAGTCATTTCCTCAATCAAGGAAGGATATTTTGAAAGATTTGGTAGAAATGTGCCGTGGCGTGCAGCATCCCTTGAGGGGTCTGTTTCTTCGAAATTACCTTCTTCAGTGTACCAGAAATATCTTACCTGATGAAGGAGAGCCAACAGAGTAAGTGATTTTCTTTCTTGATTTTGTTGCAATATTTCCTTCATTGTAGAATGTATAAAAGTGTGGAAACATGCACAGAAATAAGAAAATAAGTATCAATAATTCTTCCACCCAGTCAGCCATTTAGGTAGCATTTGTATGTAGATTTTCTTTGTAATATAGAACTCCTGAATATACATGGTGTGATCTAAAATGTACTCTTAGGCAAATTATATCTTTGGGTTATTATGACCTGCTTTTTTTTTTTTTTTTCATGTAATGTAATTGAGCATTTTTCCATTACATTAAATATTTTTTGAAAATACAACGTTTTAAAGAGGGTTTTATTTGGAAATTTAATTTGTAATGAAATAATGAAGTATGAGCTAGCTGGATTTTGTAGTTGTTCCTTTAATGTCTGTCAGATTTTATAATTTATAGACTGCGAGTTACCTTGGAATAGAAATGATTTGAATTATCTGTTTCAAGTTAGCTATTAACTTCAGAAAAGAAAAAATTAAAAGCCATTCAGAGACACCCATCTCTTGTGTAACCAGTATTCTGTCATCCAAGTCTACTGTACTTTTATCCCACAGCAGGGGCAGATGGTTAGCCAACTGTGGTTTTCAGTGGGGTGAGCTGTTCACTTGGCAGGTCCCCAGATTAAAGAACTTCATTGTTTTAAAAAGTTTATTCATTTATTTCCTTTTTAAAAAAAAAAAAAATTTATCTTTTATTTTTCAGTTTGTTCTGACAGATTTTGTTTTTTTAAAAAATATTTTCATTTATTTCTAAGATGTACAATTCAATGGTTTAAACAGTACAGAAAAGACGAAAAAATTAACAATGTAGAGAAATTGATGAAGTTAATTTGCTTTATTACGTTTTGACTGTCCCTTTTTAGCATTTAATTAGGCAATCAATGAAAATTTTTGAAAGCTACCGAGGTCTCCATCCTAGGAGATAGAGAAAAATAAAGCAGGAAATCCATGATCTCTTTCCTCACAAACTTACATTTCAATTAAAAACAAAATATTCAACAGTAAAATGATATAGTTAGCAGTACACCGTAAGTGTTAAATTTTTTAGCCTTTTGTTTTTGTTTTTGGTTTGTAGGGAGGGGGTCTCATTATGTTGTCCAGGCTGTATTTAAACTCCTGGCCTAAAACGATATTCCTGACTGGCCTCCCAAAGCACCGGAATTACAAACATGAGCCACCATGCCCATCCTTCTGGGCTTTCTGAATTAAGGAAGTTGCCATAAGAGCAAATCCAGTTGGCCCAGGCTAGAGAGTTGAGGAAAGTAATTCGTGCTTTAAGTTTACACTGTCTTCTCCGTGGTACTTTTCTCCCTAGAGTATGTTCCCTTTGAAATTTAATACTAAGCCAATGAAGTTGAAAGTATTTTTTTTTTTTTTATAAAGCATTGGTATACTACAGAGATAAGAAGGAAATACACAAAGGAAAGGGATAGTAGTAAGTTGGTCCTATAAATACTGTGTAAAGACTTTTCTGTTTCTCTGCAGTGAAGAAACAACTGGCGATATCAGTGATTCCATGGATTTTGTACTGCTCAACTTTGCAGAAATGAACAAGCTTTGGGTGCGAATGCAGCATCAGGGACATAGCCGAGATAGAGAAAAAAGAGAACGAGAAAGACAAGAACTGAGAATTTTAGTGGGAACAAATTTGGTGCGCCTCAGTCAGTTGGAAGGTGTAAATGTGGAGCGTTACAAACAGGTTCATATCTTTTTATTTGTTACCTCTTCTGTTCTGAGATAAACTGAAATCTGATTTTTAAAATCAGAATATTTTTGTTATATAATATTACATTGAAAAAATCTTAAAATTGCTTTTATTGAAGAAGACCCAAATAAATGGAAAGATGTATGTGCAGTGTTTGTGGATTGGAAGACTTAATATTGTCAAGATAGCATTAAAAAAAAAAAAATTGATCTATAGCTTCTATGTAATCTTAGTTAAAATCCTAACATTTATATGACGAAGCAAAGAACCTGGAACAGCTACAACGAATTTGAAAAGGAAGAACAAAATTGAAAGACCCAAGCAACCTGAATTCGTGATTTACTCTAAAGCTACAGTGAGATCCTGAGAGGTATTGGTGAAAAGGATAGATACATAAATCAATGGAAGGGAGGGGGAATAAAGCAGGGAATGGCAAACTTTACCTGTGAAGGACCAGATAATAAACGGTTTTTGGCTTTGCACGACATATGCTATACAAGTTTGTCCAACCTGTGGCTCAGGACAGCTTTGAACATGGCCCAGCATAAATTTGTGAGCTTTAAAACATGAGTTGTTTTGCTTTTTTTTTTTTTTTTTTAAAGTTCATCAGCTATCATTAGTGTGTTTTATGTGTGGCCCAAGACAATTCTTTTAATTCTTCTTCAAGCCAAAAGATTGGACACCTTTGGTCTATAATAGCACTGCAGGTATGGTGCAAAAGCAGCCACAGACAATATGGAAGTGAGTGGATATGGCTGTGTTCCAGTAAAACTTTATTTGTAAAAACAAGCAGCAACTCAATTTACTGATCTCTGAATCGAAAATCCTTACTAGACCCAGATATTTATGATCAGTTACTTTTGATAAAAGTACAAAGGCAACCTTTTTAGCAAGTGGTTCTGGAGCAATCGTATATCTATATGGAAACAAAAAACTCTGAACCTTGACCCATTCCTCATACCATATATAAAAAACATAAAAATCGATCGAGACCTAAATATAGAACCTAAAACTTAGAAGAAAACACAGAGGAAGTCCTTATGACCTAGGATTAGACAAAGATTTCTGAGGACACACAAAAAAGCACAAGCCATGAAGAAAAAAGCTCGCTTTTGAGAGGCCAAGGCAGATGAATCACTTGAGTCCAAGAGTTTGAGATAATCCCAGGCAACATAGGGAGACCCCATCTCCACAAAAAAGTACCAACATTAGCTGGGCATGGTGGAACGTACCTGTAGTTCCAGCTACTCAGGAGGCTTGAGGTGGGAGGTTGACTTGAGCCCAGGAGGTGGACATTGCATTGAGTAGTGCACCACTGTACTCCAGCCTGGGCAATAGAACAGGACCTTGTCTCAGAAAAAAGCTTTTAAAGTTAAGAAGTGAAGTCTTGGTGAGGAAAAATCTCAAATACGATCAAGTTAGTAGTTTAAATGTGTTAATAGAGGAATAGCTTAATAATTTTTTTTATTTTTTTTTATTTTTTTTGTGACAGAGTCTTGCTTTGTTGCCCAGGCTGGAGTGCAGTGGTGCAGTTCTCGGCTCCCTACAGTCTCTCTCTCTTTTTTTTTTTTTTTTTTTTTTTTTGAGACGGAGTTTTTTTTTTGAGACTGGAGGGCAATGGTGCGATCTCGGCTCACTGCAGCCTCCGCCTCCTGGGTTCAGGCAATTCTCCTGCCTCAGCCTCCTGAGCAGTTGGGATTACAGGCACGCGCCACCATGCCCAGCTAATTTTTTTTGTATTTTTAGTAGACACGAGGTTTCACCATGTTGACCAGGATGGTCGCGATCTCTTGACCTCGTGATCCACCTGCCTCGGCCTCCCAAAGTGCTGGGATTACAGGCATGAGCCACCGTGCCCGGCTACAGTCTCTATTTCTCGAGTTCAAACAGCTCTCCTGCCTCAGTCTCCTGAGTAGCTGGGATTACAGGCACGTGCCACTATGCCCAGCTAATTTTTGTATTTTTAGTAGAGACAGGATTTCACCATGTTGGCCAGGCTGGTCTTGAACTCCTGACCTCATGATGTGCCCACCTTGGCCTCCCAAAGTGCTGGGATTATAGGCATGAACCACTGCACCTGGCCAGCTTAAGATTTTGAAAACATATTTTAACCCTTACATTTGTTTTTTTTTTTCTCTTTTAGATTGTTCTGACTGGCATATTGGAGCAAGTTGTAAACTGTAGGGATGCTTTGGCTCAAGAATATCTCATGGAATGTATTATTCAGGTAGGTGGGAACTTTTTTTTTAAGGAACCATTTTATCTTTCATTAAATTTCATTGTTTTGAAAACATTTTGATGGAATAGGAAATAAGCTTTCCTGAAAAAAGAATTTTCCTGGCTGGGTGTGGTGGCTCCCACCTGTAATCCCAACACTTTGGGAGTTCAAGGTGGGAAGATCTCTTGAGGCCAAGAGTTCAAAGCGGCCTGGGCAACATAGCAAGATGCCATTTCTATTAAAAATTATTAAAAATTTAAATAAATTTTTTAATGTTTATTTTTTTCATGTAATCGTTCTCCTTCTAAAACTATTTTTTTTTTTTTTTTTGAGACGGAGTTTCGCTCTTGTTACCCAGGCTGGAGTGCAATGGCGTGATCTCAGCTCACCGCAACCTCTGCCTCCTGGGTTCAAGCAATTCTCCTGCCTCAGCTTCCTGAGTAGCTGGGATTACAGGCACGTGCCACCATGCCCAGCTAATTTTTTGTATTTTTAGTAGAGACGGGGTTTCACCATGTTGACCAGGATGGTCTCGATCTCTCGACCTCGTGATCCACCTGCCTCGGCCTCCCAAAGTGCTGGGATTACAGGCGTGAGCCACCGTGCCCGGCCTAAAAATAATTTTTTTTAAAAAAAGAATTTTTCTGCCAGGCACGGTGGCTCACGCCTGTAATCCTAGCACTTTGGGAGTCTGAGGTGGGTGGATCACCTGAGGTCAGGAGTTCAAAACCAGCCTGGCCATCATGGTGAAACCCCATCTTTTTAAAAAAAAAAAGAGAGAATTTTTCTGTTTTCACCTCATAACTTGGTTTTTGTATCAATGTAGTTTGTTTTCCCCCAAAATGTAGGAATGAGTAATCTGAATTTTCTAGATCTCAGTAGCTTTAGTTTAATTGTAGGTGCACTTGTTTATTGGAATATTTCTGTCTGAGCTTATGTTTAGAGAGGTTCAAAGGTAATGTATTTGAATTTAGTTGTGTAAGATTAGAGTTTGTTTTTTTTCTCCACAAATGTGAACTTTAAATGCCATATGTGAGTTCTGAATATTATGTGAAATACTTTTACTTTTATTGATTATTTGATTTTCAGGTTTTCCCTGATGAATTTCACCTCCAGACTTTGAATCCGTTTCTTCGAGCCTGTGCTGAGTTACACCAGAATGTAAATGTGAAAAACATAATCATTGCTTTAATTGATAGGTAAGACCTTCCAACACTGGAGGGTAAATGCTCTGACTTGGGGAATAATGAATTTTAAACATTTTTGTGAATTCTTTCTGTTTTATCTTTATCATATCAGTGATCCTAATGTAATTGTACACTGTAAATAATTTTAAAACCTTTTGGGCTCATACAAAATATAGAAAAGCAATAAAGAATTAAGATGTCATCCAAGATTCCACTGCCTAAACCCTGTATTTTTTAAAATAAAGAGTTTTTGGGTTTTTTTTTTTAGATTAGCTTTATTTGCCCACCGTGAAGATGGACCTGGAATCCCAGCAGATATTAAACTTTTTGATATATTTTCACAGCAGGTGGCTACAGTGATACAGGTTTGTGTAGCTTTTCTCCTAATTTCTCAAAACTTTGAAACTTTTCTGCCTTCCTTTTACAATTTTTTTTAAATAAATTGGATTTTTCTAAACATTCCAGTCTAGACAAGACATGCCTTCAGAGGATGTTGTATCTTTACAAGTCTCTCTCATTAATCTTGCCATGAAATGTTACCCTGATCGTGTGGACTATGTTGATAAAGTTCTAGAAACAACAGTGGAGATATTCAATAAGCTCAACCTTGAACAGTAAGTCAGTTACATTTTTGTAAAGATCCTCATAAAGATTTTTTTCTCAGATTTGCTTTTCTTTCTCAATTGTTTTTTGAAATGCTGCCATTTGTTTTGTTTTAATCATGCATTAAGATTGTAATGCTTAGCACTACTAGGGGCAGAAAGTGGCAACCAATTACTTGGTTGTATATATTAATGAAATTGTGGTACCTGTGGACCATAGGCAGTCTTGAGGGACCAGTGTTCTCAATTTGGATCCCTTTCTGTGTATTAGGGGCATCCAGTCTTTTGGCTTCCCTGGGCTACATTAGAAGAAGAATTTTCTTGGGCCACACATAAAATACACTAACAATAACAATAGCTAATGAGCTTTAAAAAAAAAAATCACAGAAAAACTCATAATATTTTAAGAAAGTTTATGAATTTGTGTTGGGCCACATTCAAAGCCATCCTGGGCTGCACATGGCCTTTGGGCTGTGGGTTAGACAAGCTTGCTGTATGTGAATGAGTTTGTTCTTAAACTGGTAAGGAAATTGTCAGGCAGTTTTTATTTCTGTAATAAGTGTTTTCCTACGAGTAAGTACATGGTGAAAAATGGGGTGTGTGTATATATTTAACGTAAAGAATTAAATTGGTTTAAATATCTTTTCTATTTTGAGCTTTGATTTTGATACCTTTCAAGGAAATTATCAGCAGTGCTGCTTCCAACTTGAAGCCTCCTCAGCTGTTCTGTCTTAAACCTATGGCATCCTCTAGTGGCCACTGTGGGCAGCTCTGATACTGTTACCTTCCCCAGCAGTTCCCTTCCTGCTTCATTTGCCACTGCTCTGGACTTGGATCAAGCCAGGCCAACCACCCCCCTATTCACTGCATATTCTTCAGAATTTTACCTCATGTAATCTTCCTCCTTTCTATCTCCCTCCCAGTGGTTTACCTGCATCAAGAAAATTTCTTCTTTTTTTCTCCCCTTTGTATTACTCTTTTTCTTTTGATCATTTTTGTTTTTGTGTATGTGTAAACTGAAGACAAGGCCAGATATTGATTGATAGTGTGACAGAAGATTAAGTGATGTGCCAGGTGCAGTGGCTTGCACCTGTAATCCCAGCTATTTGGGAGAATTCCAGCTGTTGGAGTTGGGAGAATCACTTGAGCCAGGAGTTTGAGACCAGCCTGGGCAACATGTGGAGACCCTGTCTCTAATAAAAAAATTAAAAATTAAAAAAATTTTAATTAAAAAGACTAAATGATCTATGTCTTCTCCCCCCAAGTAAATTTTAAAGTAAAAACAGTCAAAATAATTAGAAATAGCTACCTCTAAAGAGGTTGTAATAAAGGCCCCAATATGCCTCAGTCTACACAGTGATTTTACTAATGACTACCTAAAAGTCAGTCAACCTGCCTTTTCTTAATCACCAACATCTGATGCAGAATAGATAATTTACATATTTTTCTGTTGTGTTGAATTGCTGGTTTGGCATGGATTTTTTTTTTTCCTACTTATTTTCATTGTGAATATACAGTACTTGTTGGCTGCTCCCTGGGAACCAAACTACCACTTAAAATACTTTTCTTAGAAACGTTGTCAAATTCTACACAGTTATCTTATTAACTCCAGCTGTTCCATCTGTTCATGAGTTGGAAATTGTATCTAGTTTTGTATCAATAGAGTAGTAATAGATGAGTATATGTTTGTGTTTAGATAAGCATTTTTATCCTCTTGAAAGGAGGTTGTTACAGTCTTCTGGGGTAGTATGATTCACTTAACCCATTTCCTTTAATGTGTAATGAAGAATTTCAAATTCTTACGAAACAAGTGCTATTTGTATATGTAAAAAGTTAATTTTATTCATTAAGACTTCTGTTTTTCTTTTTGTAGTATTGCTACCAGTAGTGCAGTTTCAAAGGAACTCACCAGACTTTTGAAAATACCAGTTGACACTTACAACAATATTTTAACAGTCTTGAAATTAAAACATTTTCACCCACTCTTTGAGTACTTTGACTATGAGTCCAGAAAGAGCATGAGTTGTTATGTGCTTAGTAATGTTCTGGATTATAACACAGAAATTGTCTCTCAAGACCAGGTAAGAAAATATCTATGTGCTATTTTAGGGAAACAGTGTTACAGTTTTACTTTGGACCTAGATACCTCAGATGGGAGGGGAGGGTAATTCAGTAGTAAAGAAAATTTACAAGTAACTTATTCATTATATAAATTAGAAAATCGGAGATGTATAAAGAATTAGAAAATATTTATAATTTCACCAGTAGAGATTAACCACTGTTAATTAACATTTTGTGCATATCTTTCCAGACTTATAAATATGTGTACTATGACGTGCATGAGTTTTGACTTTTTTTTCTTTTTTTTTTTTTTTTGAGACGGAGTCTTGCTCCGTTGTCAGGCTGGAGTACAGTGGCGTGATCTTGGCTCACTGCAACCTCTGTCTCCTGGGTTCAGGCGATTCTCCTGCCTCAGCCTCCCAAGTAGCTGGGATTACAGGCGCCCACCACCATGCCTGGCTAATTTTTGTATTTTTAGTAGAGACGGGGTTTCACCATGTTGGCCAGGATGGTCTTGATCTCTTGACCTTGTGATCTGCCTGCTTTGGCCTCCCAAAGTGCTGGGATTAATAGGCATGAGCCACCGTGCCCAGCCAGGTATTGACTTTCTAACCCAAAAAAAGGAATATCTTGTTGATATTGTATTGTAATTTTATACGACTGGAAACGCATTTGATAATGGCTTTATATGCTAATGGTTTCACATCAGTGGATTTGTTTTGCCTTGCATGTTACAGGTGGATTCCATAATGAATTTGGTATCCACGTTGATTCAAGATCAGCCAGATCAACCTGTGGAAGACCCTGATCCAGAAGACTTTGCTGATGAGCAGAGCCTTGTGGGCCGCTTCATTCATCTGCTGCGTTCTGAGGACCCTGACCAGCAGTACTTGGTATGAGTTTACTCTTACTATAACCCTGTATCAGCTCCTAATGAAATCACATGTTGAAGTGCTTAAAATGGTTTAATTCACTTTCTGATCTTAGAAGGTTTTGAAGGAATTGCAACTGAATTAAAGATTCATGGCATCCATGGGCTTTTTTTTTTTTTTTTTTTTTTGGAGACGGAGTTTCGCTCTTGTTACCCAGGCTGGAGTGCAATGGCACGATCTCGGCTCACCGCAACCTCCGCCTCCCGGGTTCAGGCAATTCTCCTGCCTCAGCCTCCTGAGTAGCTGGGATTACAGGCACACGCCACCATGCCCAGCTAATTTTTTGTATTTTTAGTAGAGACGGGGTTTCACCATGTTGACCAGGATGGTCTCGATCTCTCGACCTCGTGATCCACCCGCCTCGGCCTCCCAAAGTGCTGGGATTACAGGCTTGAGCCACCGCGCCCGGCTGGGCTTTTACTTTATATATAAACACATAATGGTAAAATAAACTTCCGGAGCATGTGAGTAACAATTCAGTTGCTCTGATTTCTTTTGCATACTGTTTGAGATTTGAAGAAGGTTTCTGTCTTTTTTTACTTGAGTGCTCATAGTTATTCCATGTTCATTTTTTTCTGAACTGTGTATTGCTTATAATAAACTTAATAAGAAATAGAATCCTTATATGTAATTTTACTTTTCAAAATTTGCAAGCGTAAGTTGTATTTGTTACATTGAAAATGTGAGGTTTTGGGGTTTTTTTCATTTCTTGTTTTCTTTTTTGAAGTGGAGTCTCGCCCTGTCGCCCAGGCTGGAGTGCAGTGGTGCGATCTCAGCTCACTGCAACGGCTGCCTCCTGGGTTCAAGCGATTCTCCTGCCTCAGCCTCCTGAGTAGCTGGGATTACAGGTGCACACCACCATACCTGGCTAATGTTTGTATTTTATTTATTTATTTAACTTTAGGTGCATATTATATCTGGCATTTCTCCCCATGGTGTTTGTATTTTTAATAGAGACAGGGTTTCACCATATTGGTCAGGGTGGTCTCGAACCCCTGACCTGATGATCCGCCCACCTCGGCATGCTGGGATTACAGGCATGAGCCACCACACCTGCCTGAGGTGTTTTTTTTTTGTGTGTTTTTTTTTTTGATGAAAGATTTAAAAATTCATTTTGCCGGCCAGGCGTGGTGGCTCACGCCTGTAATCCAAGCACTTTGGAGGCCAAGGCGGGTGGATCACCTGAGGTAGGGAGTTCAAGACCAGCCTGACCAACATGGTGAAACCCCGTCTTTAAAAAGAAAAGAAAAAAGAAATTCGTTTTACCTTTTACATGTTTTCCCCTGATAAAGAACAGTCGCGTGTTTCTCTCTTTGTTATTAGTCCACAGAGAATCTTTGTGAAATGGATAAACATATTGCCTGAGTAGGGGTATCAGTGACCAATACTAGGTAATTTATTTCAGTGAAGGGTTAGCATGGTTGGCTGCTTAATTATTGTTTGGGCAAATTAGTTTAATCATTCTTGGATGCATAAGGCTCTTAGGCTGTTATGATGAAAAAGACACTTGCTTGATGATGTCCTGACTGTCTCTCATCTTCTGTTGACTTCATTGTAGTTGACACTCCTGTACGTCTTCATGATCAGTGTGAAATAAGAGGCTGACTTCTGTTGGTAGTGTGATGGTCTTTGTCTTGGCTTAGTAACAAACATTCCAGGACAGTGGTATTGTGCTCTGTGACCTGTGTGATCTGTGCAGAGTGACTGTCTGATTGAGTATTTGAATGGATTCCCTATGTTTCTCTGTGAGATGGTGTGTCTGTGTGTTTTCATTTTCTGTTGCATACCAAATATAGCAGCTGGGCATATATAATGGTGGGCACCTATAATCCCAGGTACTCAGGAGGGTAGGGCAGGAGAATCACTTGAACTCGGAAGGCAGAGGTGGCAGTGAGCCAAGATTGCACCATTGCACTCCAGCCTGGGCAACAATAGTGAAACTCCATCTCAAAAAATAATAATAATAAAGAAAGTATGCCTTTTGCATGTGGCTGATTGGTTATTCCCATGTATAGATATCTTTATAAGATAGGATCATTAACGGTCACTGCCCCTAGGGGAAATTCATTTTCTTATCCATCTACCATATCAGAGAATTTCACAAAACCTGAATATGTCATTGTGTCACACATATTAAAAATATTTTATGAACTGTGTGTTTTTCTTGTAATTTTTTCTGAATTGGCTATATGTTGTGCCATTTCAGAAAAAATTCCGAGAAAAACAGAATTTATGGAATATTTCACAAGTGGCTCTTTTAAAGTATATTAGCATTTTCCTTTATTTAAATGGTCTTAATATTTTTCTGAATGAGAAGGTATGAGATGTACCGGTAATATGCATATAGTTGTTTTGTATCATAGTAATAGTTAACATTACTAAGCGTTTGCCTTGTGCTAAGTAGCGGTAACACTTCACCTGTGTTACTTGATCTTCCCAACAAGTAGGAGTTTACAGAAACTTGTGGCTAAGAGAAGGTAAATAATTTGCCCAAGGTCACACGTGTAGTAAGTATTAGGTTCTACTTTGAATCTCTGAGTCAGTCTTCACCACCTAGTTTTCTTTCACAGCCTATTTTTCTTTTCTCTTCTTTTCTTTTTCTGAGATGGAATCTTGCTCTGTCACCCAGATGGAGTGCAGTGGTGTGATCCCAATTTACTGCAACTTCCGTCTCCTGGGTTCAAGCAGTTCTGCCTCAGCCTCCTGAGTAGCTGGGATTACAGATGTGCGCCACCACGCCCAGCTAATTTTTGTATTTTTAGCAGAGACAGGCTTTCCCTGTGTTGGCCAGGCTCGTCTCAAACTCCTGATCTCAAATGACCTGCCCACCTTCAGCCTTCCAAAGTGTTAGGATTACAGATGTGAGTCACTGTACCCAGCCAGAGCCTACATTCTTTATCAGCGCAGCATAGTTTGCACATGTGTGTGTGAAAATGTATTTAAATATATCTTTGCTTATAACTCGCTATCTCGGGCAGGTTATACAACCTCTCTGAACCCCAGTCTTCCCCATTTGTGAAATCGGGTTGTATCTGTCTTTGGGTTGTTGTGACAACTTGAGGAGATAAGAAATATATAAATTGCCTACCTTTAAAGTATGGTACATTGTATATAGTCACAAAATGTTAGCAATGTTGATTAGAGCCCACATTTATTTTACAAATGATTAATCATAGTTTGGGATTTTTTTTTTCCTTAATTCTTTGACGTCAGATTTTGAACACAGCACGAAAACATTTTGGAGCTGGTGGAAATCAGCGGATTCGCTTCACATTGCCACCTTTGGTATTTGCAGCTTACCAGTTGGCTTTTCGATACAAAGAGAATTCTAAAGTGGTGAGTTTACTTTTAACTATTTTGCTACCTTTTTTCCTTTTTCATCACTCCGAATGTGTGTTTTATATTATAAAAAATTTCAAACATACAAAAATAGTATAATAAAATCCCATTTTTAGTAACACTCTATTTGTTCCTTAACCTGTGCAAAGTGTTCCTAACAGTGATGTTGGTGGATCAGATACTAGCTGAGGGATCCCGTAAAAAGGACTTAGAAATGCAAGATTAGGCCGGGCGCAGTGGCTCAGGCCTGTAATCCCAGGTCTTTGGGAGGCTGAGGCAGGCAGATCACAAGGTCAAGAGTTCAAGACCAGCCTGGCCAACATGGTAAAACCCTCTCTCTGCTAAAAATACAAAAATTAGCTGGGCATGCTGGCAGGTGCCTGTAATCCCAGTTACTCTGGAGGCTGAGGCGGGAGAATCACTTGAACCTGGGTGGCGGAGGTTGCAGTGAGCTGAGACTGTGCCATTGCACTCCAGCCTAAGCAACAAGAGCAAGACTTCGTCTCAAAAAAAAAAAAAAAAAAAGTGGATTTATGCTAAAACTTTTTCCTAAGTCCTTATTCAGGTTATCTTTAAAACCTAGAGAGAGGGACTAGCATTGCAGTCATTTCTCTCTAAAGGCATATGATTGAATAATATCATGAGTTGTGGGCAACTTTTTATGAGCTTTTTTCTTCTTCAAACCGGAATCATGGCTTGAGTCTTCATGGTGTAGTTTTGTTTTGTTGTTGTTTTTGAGATGGAGTCTTCCCTGTTGCCCAAGCTGGAGTGCAGTGGCGCCATCTCAGCTCACTGCAACCTCTGCCTCCCGAGTTAAAGCGATTCTCCTGCCTCAACCTCCCAAGTAGCAGGGACTACAGGCACGTGCCACCACACCCAGCTAATTTTTGTATTTTTAGTAGAGGCAGGGTTTCACCATGTTTGGCCAGGCTGGTCTTGAACTCCTGACCTCAGGTGACCCACCTGCCTCAGCCTCCCAAAGTGCTGGGATTATAGGTGTAAGCCACCATGCCCAGTCCAATGTGTACTTTTGAAGAAAATACCTCAAGCTCATGGACCTGAAAGTCGGACAGTCAGGTTTATGTTAAGGAACAACCTCTGTAACTTAATTTTGCTTACTTGTTTGTTTGTTTGTTTGGAGATAGAGTCTCACTCTATCACCCAGACAGGAGTGCTCAATCTTGGCTCACCACAACCTCCACCTCGTCGGTTCAAGTGATTCTTGTGTCTCAGCCTCCTAAGTAGCTGGGATTACAGGTGTGCACCACCACACCCAGCTAATTTTTGTATTTTTAGTAGAGACAGGGTCTCGCCTATTGACCAGCTGTACTTGAACTTGTGGTCTCAAATGATCCTCCTGCCTCAGCCTCCCAAAGTGCTGGGATTATAGGTGTGAGCCACTGCACCTTAGTAGGGACTTAATTTTTTCATAATAGAGAAAAAAGATGTATTCATTAGACCTACCAGCATGAAAAAGCAGCTTTTAGCCAATATTTATTAGACCAGCTTATCATTCACTCTTTCCCAGCGTTAATGGTTAGGAATTTGTGACTATAACAATAAAAATAACAACCAGCCTACATTACAAAGCCAAAGTAATTAAAACAGTGTGGCTGTATGGTACTGGCATAAAAACAGACACATAGACCAATGGAACAGAATAGAGAGTTTAGAAATAAACCCATGCATATGCAACAAAGAAATCTTTGATCAAGACACCAAGCATACACAATGGGGAAAAGGTTGGTCTCTTCAATAAATAGTATTGAGAAAATTGGATATCCACTGCAAAAAAAAAAAAGGAATTGGACTCTTACCATATACAATAATGAACTCAAAATGGATTAAAGACCTGAAACCGTAAAAATCCTAGAAAAAAACATAGGGAAAAACCTTGTCATTGGTCTTGGCAATGCCTTTTTTGGATATATAACCAAAAATTTAGGCAACCAAAGCAAAAATAAGCAAGTGGGACTCTATTAAACTAAAAAGCACTGTACAAGCCGGGTGCAGTGGCTCACGCCTGTAATCCCAGCACTTTGGGAGGCCGAGGCGGGTGGATCACGAGGTCAAGAGATCAAGACCATCTTGGTCAACATGGTGAAACCCCGTCTCTACTAAAATTACAAAAAATTAGCTGGGCATGGTGGCGCGTGCCTGTAATCCCAGCTACTCAGGAGGCTGAGGCAGGAGAATTGCCTGAACCCAGGAGGCGGAGGTTGCGGTGAGCCGAGATCGCGCCATTGCACTCTAGCCTGGGTAACAAGAGCAAAAACTCCGTCTCAAAAAAAAAAAAAAAGCTCTGTACAACAAAAGACACAAAGCAGCAGAGTGAAGAGAGAGCCAATGGAATGGGGAAGAATATTTGCAAATCATACATCTTAAAAGTGGTCAGTATCCAAAATATATAAGGAATGCAACTCAGTAGCAAGAAAATGGATAACTTAATTAAAAAATGGGCAAGGGATCTGAATAGACATTTTTCCAAAGACGACATACAAATGGCCAACTGGTATATGAAAAGATGTTCAACATCATTTATCAGGAAAATGCAAATCAAAACCACTATGAGATACCACCTCACACCTGTCAGAATAACTATTATCAAAAAGGCAGAAAATAACAAGTGTTGACAAGGATGTAGAGAAATGGGAACCCTGTGTATAATTGGTGGGAATATAAATTACATAGCCATTATGGAAAATGGTAGGGAGGGTCCTCAAAAAACTAAAAATAGAACTACCATGTGACCCTGCAATCCCACATCTGATTATGTATTCAAAGGAAAGGAAATCGGTATCTCAAAGAGATACCTGCACTCCCATGTTTATTGCAGCATTATTCACAATGACTGAAATATGGAAACAACCTTGGTGTCTATCAATAGATGAATAAAGAAATTGTGTTGTATGTATGTGTGTGTGTGTGTATATATGTATGCATGTTTCTACTCACATATAATATTCTCTACATAGTAGGATATTACTCAACCATAGAAATGGAGAAAATCTTGCTATTTATGACAAAGGGATGCATCTGGAAGACATTATTCTAAGTGAAATAAGCCAAACACAGAAAGGCAAATACTCCATGACTTCATCTATATGTGGAATTTTTTTTTAAGTTGAATTCATCTCTCCTAGGCAACATAGCAAGACCCAATCTCTATTAAAAAAATTGGCCAGGCACGGTGGCTCAAGCCTGTAATCCCAGCACTTTGGGAGGCCGAGGTGGGTGGATCACGAGGTCAAGAGATCGAGATAATCCTGGTCAACATGGTGAAACCCCGTCTCTACTAAAAATACAAAAAATTAGCTGGGCATGGTGGCACGTGCCTATAATCCCAGGTACTCAGGAGGCTGAGGCAGGAGAATTGCCTGAACCCAGGAGGTGGAGGTTGTGGTGAGCCGAGATCGCGCCATTGCATTCCAGCCTGGGTAACGAGCAAAACTCCGTTTCAAAAAAAAAAAAAAAAATTAGTCAGGCGTGGTGGTGCATGCCTGTAGTCCTACCCACTCAAGAGGCTAGGGTGGGGCCAGGTGTGTTAGCTCACACCTGTAATCCTAGCACTTTGGGAGGTGGAGGTGGGTGGATCATCTGAAGTCAGGAGTTCGAGACCAGCCTGGCCAACATGGTGAAACCTCGTCTTTACTAAAAATACAAAAATTAGCCAGGCGTGGTGGTACATGCCTGTAATCCCAGCTACTCAGGAGGCTGAGGCAGGAGAATCACTTAAACCCAGGAGGTGGAGGTTGCAGTAAGCCGAGATCATGCCACTGCACTCCAGCCTGAGCCAGAAAGCGAGACTCCATCTCAAAAAAACAAAAAAAAAACAAAAAAAAAAAAAAAAGAGGAAAGAGGTTAAGGCAGGAGGACGGCTGGAGCCCAGAAGTTGGAGGCTGCAGTGAATTATGATTGCGCTTCTGTGCTCCAGCCTGGGCCACAGAGGGAGACCCAGTCACTAAAAAATGGTTGAACTCACATAAGCAGAGAGTTTAACAGTAGTTACCAAAGAATGCAAACTTTCAGTTATAAGATAAAAGAAATCTGGGGATCAAAACGATTTAGGGCAAATAAGTAAAAGTAAAAGGCCTTTAGCCTTTACTTATTTACTAGACTACTTACTGTGTGCCATATACTGTGCCAAGGACCTTATACTTAATTGGATTATGGCATTTAATCCTTGGAACAAGTCTATGACTGTCACTGTCTCTTTTTTTTTTTTTTTTTGAATCAAGGTCTTTGTCACCCAGGCTGGGATACAGTGATATGATTACAGCTCACAGCAGCTTTGAACTCTTAGGCTCGAGTGATCCTAAGCCTCCTGAGTAGCTCGGGCTACAAGCATGTGCCACCACACTGGCTAATTTCTTGTAGAGATGGGGTCTTACCATGTTGCCCAGGCTGATCTCAAATTCTTGGGCTCAAGCAATCCTTCTGCCTCCTCGGCCTCTCAAAGTATTGGGATTATAGGCATGAGCCACCATGCCCCGCCTGTCACCATCTTTAGAAATGAAAAGAATTAATTGCTTTAACAAGAAGAAATTTGTCAAACACGATAAAATATTTATTTTTAATTATTATAATTGCAGCAGTGAACCTTTTTTTTTTTTTTTTTTTTTTTTTGAGACAGAGTCTTGCTCTTGTCATCCAGGCTGGAGCAGAGGTATGAGCTCATTGCAACCTCCACCTCCCAGGTTCAAGCAATTCTCCTGCCTCAGCCTCCTGAGTAGCTGGGATTACAGGTGCCCACCATCACGCCCAGCTAATTTTTATGTTTTTAGTAGAGACGGGGTTTCGCCATGTTGGCCAGGCTGGTCTGGAACTCCTGACCTCAGGTGATCCCCCTGCCTCAGCCTCCCAGAGTGCTGAGATTTACGGGAATGAGCCACTGCGCCCAGCCGGCAGTGAAACTTTTTTTTTTTCTCTGAGACGGAGTTTCGCTCTTGTTACCCAGGCTGGAGTGCAATGGCGCGATCTCGGCTCACCGCAACCTCCTCCTCCTGGATTCAGGCAATTCTCCTGCCTCAGCCTCCTGAGTAGCTGGGATTACAGGCACGTGCCACCATGCCCAGCTAATTTTTTGTATTTTTAGTAGAGACGGGGTTTCAGCATGCTGACCAGGATGGTCTCGATCTCTTGACCTCGTGATCCACCCGCCTCGGCCTCCCAAAGTGCTAGCAGTGAAACTTTTAAGAAATCAAATTAGCAAAGAGAAAAGAAAAATAAGGTTCAGCAATGGCGATGGTGTGGTGAAAATTCATTCTAATCTAATGTTGTCAGTGTGAATTACTACAATCTTTCTAGGAAGTTGGCAGTATGTAACTAGGGTGTTAAAATATTCAATAATTTCACTTCAGTTGAATTTCAAGAATTTATACTAAGGGAATAATTAGGGTCTCAAGAAAGTTTGGTGTATATAGAACATTCATTATAATACCACAGATTATTTCTAAAAGGAAATAGTTAAATAAATTTTGCCATAGCCAGTTTCTGTAATATTTTCTAGTCATTAAAATGATTTCAAATTAGTATCAGGAAAATTGTTAGGACAAAATAAGTGAAAGAAAAATTAGATACAAATTACTTGAAGTATGAATCCAATTTTGTTTAACTCTCAAGTAAGAAGATAAGGTCTGGGAGCAGTGGCTCATACCTGTAATTCTAGCACTTTGGGAGTTCGAGGTGGGTAGATCACTTGAGGTCAGGAGTGCAAAACCGGCCTGGCCAATATGGTGAAATCCCATCTCTTCTAAAAATACAAAAATTTGCCAGATGTGGTAGCGTACTTGTAATCCCAGCTACTCAGGAGGCTGAGGCAGAAGAGTGACTTGAACCCAGGAAGCAGAGGTTTCAGAGAGCTGAGGTCTTGCCACTGCACTCCAGCCTGGGCAACAAAGCAAGACTCTTTCTCAAAAAAAGAAAAAAAAACTACACACAAAAATTCCAGTTACATTACATTTACATAGAAAAAAAGAAAGGAAGACATTTAGCATCAGAATCTTATGATTATCCCTGGGTGATAGATTTAGGGATGACGTGTGGATGACTTTGTGTATTTTTCCAATTTTTACCAATTTGGGAATGTTACTTTACTAATCAGAAAAAACAAATAGCCAGGTGTGATGGCTCATGGTTGTAATCCCAATACTTCGGGAGGCTGAAGTTGGAGGTTTGCATGGGGCCAATAGTTCAAGATCAGCCTGGAAAACAGAATGAGACCCTGTCTCTACAAAAAAAGTAAAAAAATTAGCTAGGTGTGGTGGTGCGAGCATGTAGTCCTAGCTATTCGGGAGTCTGATGCGGGAGCATCACTTGAACCCAGGAGTTCAAGGCCACAGTGAGCTGTGATCATGCCACTGCACTCCAGCCTGGGTAACAGAACAGGACCCTGTCTTAAAAAAAAAAAAAAAGAAAAGAAAAGAAAAAGTAGTAACAAGTTGGACTCAGTGGCCCACGCCTGTGATCCCAGCACTTTGGGAGGCTGAGGGGGGCAAATCACTTGAGGTCAGGAGTTACCAGCCTGGCCAACATGGTGAAACCCCACCTCTACTAAAAATTAAAAAATTAGCTGGGCATGGTGGCGGGCACCTATAATCCCAGCTACTTGGGAGGCTGAGGCAGGGGAATCACTTGAACCCAGGAAGCGGAGGTTGCAGTGAGCCAAGATTGCGCCACTGCACTCCAGCCTGGGCAACAAGAGCAAAATTCCATCTCAAAAGTAGAAGAAAAAAGAAAAAAGAAATATCAAATATGTTAATACTGCAAAGGCAATTTAACCTCAAATGACGTTTTAAGACATCCTGCTTGATTTACTTGTGTGCCCTGTAACTGAAACAAGAGGAAAAATGACAGGAAAACTCTGCGCTCAACTTATCACCTTTACTATTTTGTTCTACTACAAGTTTAAATAACATTGAGTATTCTGAAACAAGTTAATTTTGAACTTACGGTAACTTAAAATGTTTTTTTTTTGTTTTAGGATGACAAATGGGAAAAGAAATGCCAGAAGATTTTTTCATTTGCCCACCAGACTATCAGTGCTTTGATCAAAGCAGAGCTGGCAGAATTGCCCTTAAGACTTTTTCTTCAAGGAGCACTAGCTGCTGGGGAAATTGGTTTTGAAAATCATGAAACAGTTGCATATGAATTCATGTCCCAGGTGATGATCTGTTCTTTCTGAATGTCACATCAGCTCTGCTGAGCCTCAGTTGCTTGTTTGCAAGCATGGCAGTAATGCACATGAATTTACTCTTCTTTCCCTGCATATGTAACTACCACCTTCCCACCAGCTTGGAACCTCTTTAATATTATTGTCAAAGTTGACTAGTGTTGATCATTTGCTGGGTGTTGATGAAATCTAAGATTTCCAACTGGGTTGTGGTAAAAGTGTTTCATGGAACATGGTTCCTTTGTTAATTCAGTTTGGGAACCTTGGGTTAAACAAAGTTGAAAGAAGTTTCTTTATTGCAACTTTTTAGCATATTTACCATCTTAGCTGTGTCCTGTGGTCTCAAGAGAGGGTGCAGCATGTTCTGATATAAAGGCTGCAGAAGTCTCACGGGATGGAGGTTTGGTGAGAAGTACTTTGGAAAATGCTCAACTAGAGAATGGTTGGTCCTTGAAAGTCCTTTCTGCTTTGTGTTCATTAGGCATTTTCTCTGTATGAAGATGAAATCAGTGATTCCAAAGCACAGCTGGCTGCCATCACCTTGATCATTGGCACTTTTGAAAGGATGAAGTGCTTCAGTGAAGAGAATCATGAACCCCTGAGGACTCAGTGTGCCCTTGCTGCATCCAAACTTCTGAAGAAACCTGATCAGGGCCGAGCTGTAAGCACCTGTGCACATCTCTTCTGGTCTGGGAGAAACACGGACAAAAATGGAGAGGAGGTAAGGTGATTCCTAACTGCATGGTAGCAGACAGGATCGATAACAGGGATCAATTGCCATGGCCTTGTGCTCTAGAGGTGAAACATACAGGGTGCTTGGAAGTCTGATGAACAAAATTGCTTTGGTTTTGTGAAAAAAGAATCTCATCCTGTAGTGAAGCCTTTGCTTTGAGGATATTGTAACAGTGCAAATCCAAACCACTACCTGTTTTTTAAAAAAATACAGCTGTATACTTCAAAACAGAAGGAGGAGGATAATAAAAAGGACTTAAATTTGTTGTATCCCTTTAAAACACGAAAGAGTACGGTAGTGTTGTGTTTCTTTGTATGAAAATAGGCTGTTTCATTAATCTCTTCACTGTCTTCATACCCTTTTGTTTTAGCTTCATGGAGGCAAGAGAGTAATGGAGTGCCTAAAGAAAGCTCTAAAAATAGCAAATCAGTGCATGGACCCCTCTCTACAAGTACAGCTTTTTATAGAAATTCTGAACAGATATATCTATTTTTATGAAAAGGAAAATGATGCGGTAAGTGCATTAGTAAAGTGTTGTTAATAAACTAGTATTTTCCCTTCCTACTCTTAGGAGATTTGATATGTACAAAACTTTGTAATTCGGATACTTTAATCACTGTTCATTTGAAAAATATAAAATAGGCTGGGTGGCGGTGGCTACATGCCGCTGAGGCGGGTGTATCACGAGGTCAAGACCAGCCTGACCAACATGGTGAAACCCCGTATCTACTAAAAGTACAAAAAACTAGCTGGATGTAGTGGCGCACACCTCTAATCCCAGCTACTCAGGAGGCTGAGGCAGGAGAATCACTTGAACCTGGGAGGCAGAGGTTGCAGTGAGCAGAGATTATGTCATTGCACTCCAACCTGGGTGACAGAGTAAGACTCAATCTCAAAAAATAATTTTAGAGAAAAACATAAAATAATTTACAGATACCAAATCATAGAATAATTTGTCATAATGTTCTCGTTTAAGATCATTCTAAGGCTTGTCGCAGTGGCTCACTTGTAATCCCAGCACTTTAGAAGGCCAAGGCAGGTGGATCACCTGAGGTCAGGAGTTTGAGACCAGCCTGGCCAACATGGTGAAACTCCCTCTCTACTAAAAATAGAAAAATTAGCCAGGTGTGGTGGCGGGCGCCTATAATCCCAGCTACTTGGGAGGGTGACCAGGAAAATCGCTTGAACCCAGGAGGCAGAGGTTGCAGTGAACTGAGATTGCACCATTGCACTCCAGCCTAGGCAACAAAAGTGAAACTTCGTCTCAAAAAAAAAAAAAAAGATAGGCCGGGCTCGGTGGCTCAAGCCTGTAATCCCAGCACTTTGGGAGGCCGAGGCGGGTGGATCACGAGGTCAAGAGATCGAGACCATCCTGGTCAATATGGTGAAACCCTGTCTCTACTAAAAATACAAAAAATTAGCTGGGCATGGTGGTGCATGCCTGTAATCCCAGCTACTCAGGAGGCTGAGTCAGGAGAATTGCCTGAGCCCAGGAGGCGGAGGTTGCGGTGAGCCGAGATCGCGCCATTGCACTCCAGCCTGGGTAGCAAGAGCGAAACTCCGTCTCAAAAAAAAAAAAAAAAAAGATAATTCCTAAATGTAGTATCCTTTTAGCAATGCAGCTTTGGTCAAGATTGGTAAGTTAAATAAAATTTTGCTTTTTTTTAATTGATGGAGTTTCGCTCTGTCACCCAGGCAGGAGTGCAGTGGTACAAAGTCAGCTTATTGCAACCTCTCCCTCCCGGGTTCTCATGCCTCAGCCTTCTGAGTAGTTGGAATTATAGGTGCCTGCCACCACGCTGAGCTAATTTTTATGTTTTTAGCAGAGGTGGGGTTTCACCATGTTGGCTGGCTGGTCTTGAACTCCTGACTTCAAGTGATCTTCCCAAAGTGCTGGGATTACGGACGTGAGCCACCGCCCTGGGCCAATTTTGCTTGTGTTTAAGAGTTGGTGGGTTTTGTTTTGTTTTGTTTTGTTTTTGGATAGTCAGTAGTTGCTCGAACTAGAAATTAATCTTCCATCTTGCTTTTTTTCATAATTACTCAAGTAATTGATGAGAGTAACAGAAACTCTTCAAAACAGTTTTATTAAATTGTCTTTCATTTTTTTGTGGTACGTGCTTGATCGTAAATTTGTATATACTCTTTTGTAGGTAACAATTCAGGTTTTAAACCAGCTTATCCAAAAGATTCGAGAAGACCTACCAAATCTTGAGTCCAGTGAAGAAACAGAGCAGATTAACAAACATTTTCATAACACACTGGAGCATTTGCGCTTGCGACGGGAATCACCAGAATCTGAGGGGCCGATTTATGAAGGTCTCATTCTTTAAAAAGGAAACAGCTCATCACACTTCTTTCCATGTACATCCAGTGAGGGTTTTATTACGCTAGGTTTCCCTTCCATAGATTGTGCCTTTCAGAAATGCTGAGGTAGGTTTCCTGTTTCTTACCTGTGATGTGTTTTACCCAGCACCTCCGGACACTCACCTTCAGGACCTTAATAAAGTTATTCACTTGGTAAGTGTTCAAGTCTGTCTGATCACCCCAAGTAGCATGACTGATTTAAAATTCCTGTGATCTGTAAAAAACAAAAACAAAAACAAAAACAAAACACAAAAAACCCCACAAGCACTGATCTTGGCTACTAATGAAGCTCTTCCTTTTTTTTTTTTGTTTTGTTTCATTGTTGATTGTGTATTTTCTTCATTACTGGGGAGTACTAACCCAAAAGTGTCTGTCTCTTTTCTTCTCTAGTCCAATTTCAGATTAATTTAGAAGAAAGGAATACTGTATGTGAACTTCATCTTGGGCTTCTCCCTAAATTGCAAGATATGACCATGTGTAAAATTTTCCCTAAAACTAGAATATATTAATGCATGTTTGAGAATTTTAAAGCATCATGGTCAAAACCAGAAGCTATATTTTGCATATTTGGATTCAGCCATCCATTAAGAACTTATGTTGTCCTCTGGGCATATTTATCAAAATAATTTGGTTTTAAATAGTATAAAAGGAAATTTGTGATCTATATAATTTATGTATCTCCTTCATTGTAAATTTAGCAGGAAATGCATCACAATTATGATCTTTTTTTTCACCAGTGAAACAATAAAGTTGCTATTAACAATTTTGGAGCTTTTTTTCCCCTTTCATAATATCTTTATTGATAAAAAGAACTAGTAGAATGCCTATGGAGTTTAATAGACATTTTCGTATTTTCACAGAGCTTACTTAACTCTAGTTTTAGGCACTTGTTGAACAAAGCGGCATCTGCTCTTTCCATCATTTATACCCCTTTTCTTTCCTCAGCTTTACCTTGCTTTTTACCAAGGCATGATGAATTCACGTAACACCCCCCCGAAGGTTCACCACCTGTACTAGTAACCTACTATGTAATAATTTATCCCAAAATTTAGTGTGTTAAATCAGCAAACATTTATCTCACAGGTCTCTGGATCAGGAATTTGGGAGCAGCTTAGCTGGTGGTTCTGGCAAAGGGAGTGGTATAAGGTTGCAAGCAAGATACTGGCTGAGGCTGCAGTCATCTGAAGCTTCAACTGGGTCCGACTTCTTTGCTCACTGACCTGTGGCTGTTAGGCAGAAGCCCCAGTTCCTCTCCTTCCACAGAGTGCCCTCACAGTATGGTGGCTGGCTTTCCCCCGAGTGTGAAAGCAAGAAGGAAACCCACATTGCCTTTCAGTGGCCTCACCATGGAAGTGACACACTCATTTTTTGCCTTATTCTGTTAGTGGGTAATCACTAATTCTAGCCTGTATTCAAGGGTAAGGAGAATTAAGCTCCACCTCTTGAAGGGAGAATTTATAGACATTTTCAAATGACTTCATCACTTGACCCCTCACCATCTGTCCTCCCATTGCTAGCACTTGATGACTAGCCCTTGCTAGGCTTTACATGAACAAATGTTTCCCAGAGTTAGAAAATCAGTACCACTAAAATGCATCAAATGTTAAGCCTTTCTGTGGTATGTCATAGTTCAGCAAACCCTTTTTGTTCTTTACAGGTGTAAAGAGGATGAGTTTTGTTCTTTACCCCATATAAACCTGAGTATGGCTTGACATGTCATTATTATTTACATGTTTTGTGAAATACAACTGGAGTAGTAGAAAAGACATGAGAATACTTAAATTTGAGCTCAATCGGAGAGGTTGGTTTTCAGGCAAAATAATGTCAGTATAGTATGTAAATTAGCTGTTATTTTCTGGGTTGAGATAAACCTGATTTTTAAAATAATAAACCAACAAACATAAATAAAAATGAAGCCAAAGCGCTGTTGATAACCTTAACTTAGGATTTTTTTTGTTGTTGTTGAACAAAAACTGAGTACTAGATATAGTTAGGCACTGAATCTAAAGGTCAAGAAGGTAGTAGTCCCTAGCTCCAAGAATTTTAGTCTGCTGTGAATAGTTATCTGTAGTTACAGAAGATGGTAAGGTATACCCAGGAGAGCAGTGAAGAAGGGCTTTGGGGAGTTGGAGATGGGGAATTTCTGCAGAGGGTTGAATGAATTCTCACAGAACGTCAAGTCCAATACCCTATTCAGCCTTCTGAGGCCAGTGCTTGGCCTCCAGTCCCAGGCTACTCAAAGACAGACCCATGGGCTGAAACCAGTTGCATTCTTGCCATTCTGTAATGAAAATTTAAAAACTGACTTGGCATTTAAAACGTTTTATAGCAATTTGGTAGAGTAGTTTTATGTCTATTGGATGTCATAAAAATTTGGCTTTGTGTTTTGTGTGTCTGCTACTCCCTGCTCTCCCTTTTTTGTAGTTTTTCTATCTTACAAAAAAGTACCTGTCCTTGATGGGGGTGGGAATCCTTCACAGGTGGATGGAAATGCTGAACCAGGGCAGGCTTGGTGCTGAATGGCATTAAATTCCAAGGCTAGGTTTCCTGTCTCCACAGAGGAAACCAGTGATTTTTAGAGTCCAGATGATTCCCCCTTTGCCTAGAAATTCATGTGTCTGACTCATCCTCAAGCTTGTGATTGGTAGTCATGAGGTTAATGAACTTCCCTGTCTGTTACAGCCCTGGCGGATGTATGCACCTCAGAGAAACGTGTTTGAGTTGCTTAGGCATCAGAGCACCTAGAAGGAGACTAGTGAGCACTTGTAGTGTGTAGTTCATGTGTAACTCAGAACCATTGAGAAATTCGACAGACCTTAAGGAATAAGTACACTACCACAGGCACTGAGGGGATTGAAATACAAAGTCTGGGTTCCAGAGGGGTCTTCCGTTACATTTGCTCTCTCAGAGACTCCAAGGTAGTAAGCTCAAGCAGAAAGGATTTCTCATCAGAATCGTCTTTGACAATGGGAATTTCAGACTCTATATTGTAAATGAAAGGTAGAGAAATCTGTGCAGAAGACCTTCCTGTTTGCTGGGTGGGGTTGGTCCTATGGGGATGCTGTGGGCGTGGACAATAGACACTGATTCAGGTGCCAGTATCCACATTTGCTGCACACTTGAATTCTCGAGAGTCGTGACCTGCTGTAGGTTTGATTAAAGACGTTTCCAAGCTTGTGGTAATGCAAAACAATTCACTGGGAAGGGGCCTGGGAAAGGTCTCGTATTGCTGATTACTCCACTAGGGCTCACTTCATTGTCCAACAAAACAGTCCATGCTTCTAAAATCTCCGGAGATAGACTGTATATTTTATTTATTTATTTTTTTAAATAGAGCCTTGCTGTGTCACCCAGGCTGGAGTGCAGTGGCGTGATCTCAGCTCATTGCAATCTCCGCCTCCCTGGCTCAAGTGATTCTCCTGCCTCAGCCTTCTGAATAGCTGGGATTAAAAGGGTGCACCACCATGCCTGGCAAATATTTGTATTTTTAGTAGAGACTGGGTTTCACCGTATTGGCTGGGCTGGTCTCAAACTCCTGACCTTGTGAGCTGCCTGCCTTGGCCTTCCAAAGTACTGGGATTATGGTCATGAGCCACGGTGCCCAGCCAGATTGTATATTTTATCACTCATTGCAGTGTTTAGCCTTGTGTCAGTAGTGTCTTCAAATAAATAAAATCTTAGACTGTAACTTAAATCCATTTTCACGTAGCAGCAAAATAGAAACACAAGGAAACCTTTGGAGGCTTCATAACTGTTGGGAATGGGCTATTCTCAGATGTGTTTCAGGGTCAAGATATAAATTACTTCCCAAGGTTAGTTAGACCTATGGGTAAACTCCATGCTGTTGAACACTCTGCAAGTCCTAGAGGGCAATTCCATATTTTACAGAAGCTTGTAGGAACCGGTTTCTTATATGAGTTCCATGTTTCCTTGTGGCAAAGACTAAAATGAAGTGGGTGGCAAGGCTTACGGGAAATGTTTGAGACTTTCCTCGGTGAGCCATAGGCCGTGATAGCTGAAATGAATGACTGAGGCCAGGGGCTCAATCAGCTGAGGGTTATTCAGCCAGCTTTGGGGTGTGTCTGGGAAAACGGTGAGCCACAGCTTTCTGTGGCTGTTTTTCCAAAGATGTTTTCAGTAGGTTTCATTATACATTTCCTTAAAGGGAGGATGGAGAAGGCATGCAGGAAGAGGGACAGGTAGGCAATAAGGCAAATGGTTACATTATTGTGAGACTTTAGTGTCCAGAATTATATATTTTACATAGATAAGGTGAGTGAAGGAAAAGGAGAAGAAAAGGAAGAATCGATGCAGGTGTCTCTGGGTAGGTGGAAGAATGACTGATCTTGTCTTTGTTTTGCACGTGGGAAGATAAACTCATAATGGACATTTTCAATCAGTGTGCAATCCTGTGGACTTTAGTTTTAGGAGTTAGATGTGGATTGCAGACCTGAAGTTAGAATTGACACATCCTTGTTTGTGGGTGGCCAGCAAAGCATTTGAAACCACCTTTGCAAAAATTATAACTGAGGAAATTATGACAGTGAAAGATATCAGACCTAACTGACTCCATCTTGCTTCTAACCTATAATTTGTCTTTGTTCATTCCTGGGCATGGGCCAAACTAACTTTGGGAAGGAATTCAGTTCATGGTTTGACTTTGAAACAAAATTGGTAACAGACCTTCCCCCAAAAGATCCCCTTCTTGCCTGGGAACGTGTCTCCCTTGCAGGACTAACAAATAGCTACAAGATTAGGAATTACAGTTTAGGGGTCATGCAGCCTCTGACTCCAAGAGTCTGAACTTCTCCAAGTTGCTCTTGGGCATAGCATCACTACTGTAAAACCGAGTATCAGTGCTTGAGATAGTTTGCAGACATTGCCCTCGATGGATCAGCTGACACTACCCAGACCCATAATGTGGCTCAACAAGTTCTGCCATCCCACCCAGGAACAGAGCAAGAAAACCTCACTTTGACCCCCTGTGATTCCATTTCCAACCTGACCAATCACACTCCCCACTTCCTAAGCACCCCCCTGCCTACCAAATTCTCTTTAAAAATTCTGATCCCTAAATGCTTGGGGAGACTGATTTGAGTAATAATAAAACTCCAGTCTTCTGTGCAGCCAGCTGTGTATGAATTACTTTTTCTCCACTGCAACTCCCCTGTCTTGATAAACTGGCTCTGTCTATACAGTGGGCAAAGTGAACCCGTTGGGTGGTTACAAATTTACTTAAGAATGATCTGTGGGGGCACCTGGAAATGCCTGAGGCCTTCAGGCTTTCCCTGGGGATCTGGCTGATACATGATGCTGGTAATACCTGTTCATTTGGGAGAGGGTGTTGCACGACCCAGCCTGAGGCTTAACTTTCCCTTTGGCATAGGGAATTTGGGGGTCCTGAAATTTTTAAGTTTTTCCTTTATGAGGGTTTAGGTGATCTGGTACTGAGGCAGGGAAATGGGGTATGGAGGCAGGGAACAAATGGCCAATTCACAGTTCAGCTATGACAGGAAATATCTTCTCTATAGGCCATCCTCTGTAAATGACTTAATAACTTTACTTCATCCTCTTCATTTTACATAGGGCGTGCCCCAAGTAGAGTGTCACAAAAACTCTGTAGCAGGACCTTTGAGCCCCTATGCTCAAGCCCACTCCCACACTGTGGAGTGTACTTTCATTTTCAATAAATCCTTCATTCCTTCCTTGCTTTGTGCATTTTGTCTAATTCTTTGTTCAAGATGCCAAGAACCTGGACACCCTCCACTATTAACAGTACAAGAGTAGTTTCTGTCACGTGTACATATGGGGGTGGATGGATCTTGCCCTTTCCAAGGACACAGCAGTTTGATGAACGCTTTTCTGACTCATGGTGGCAGAATGGGTACAGAAGAAGGATTGATAGCCCAATTCAGCCAATGGAGCCAGAAGCATGTCTCAGAGTGCTGGATGTGTGACCCATGGCAGGCAGCTCATATGACCACAAGCAGTGTAGGGAGCCTAGCACAGGACAAATGCACACACCATGATACCCAGTGACATGGCCACTCTCTCGTCCCAGGAGACACTGCTGGGAAGGCCCATCTGCTTGTGGCCATTGCAGGTGCTCTCGCTATCGTGTAGCAGTTCTGCTGCATGGGATTCTGAGGTCCACCTGCAGAGGTGACAAATCTTGAGTCCCAGGACATCCAAGGAAAGCCCCTGGTGCCTGGAAAAGGAACTCTGGTCTCTTCTCCTTCTGCTCCTCCTCTCTCCTGGTTTAAGAAAAAAATGTGAGCTGTATTTCGTTTTTTCTCTGAAGTTCATCTCTGTGCAGTCTTGGCTGGGAGCAATGTTGTCATTCCTCAGGGAGGTGTGCTTCTGAATGTTACATGGGTGCTCAGGTTGAAGTAAGTGACACTGATGAGAGGGTGAAGGATTCAGTGCTGGAAACTGTCATCAGGAAGCACCAGCTGTACCATTCTTCCCTTCAGGGCAGAATGCTGCTTTTGGCTACGTAGTCCCAGCTGATGATGGCAGGCCCATAGTGGAGGCATACTGTAACCCATGCCAATGCCATTTTGAAGATGGCATTCCTGGTCATGCTCTCTGTCAGGTCGGACCTGCAGACCCTGACCCAGCAACAGATGAACAAATGCACTCAGACACAGATATCCAGTGAAAGAGCAGGCTAGGGGACCAGGCCACTTAGGAACACAGAGGAGGGTACTGTAAAGAGTCAGCAGCTGTGGCCCCCATGAACTGGCCCTGTGGGCCTTTATTTAGTACAGATTTAATGACACGGTCCTAAAGCAAACACCATTTGTGGGTAATTAACTCTGCCGACCCCTTGAATAGAGAGCAGTCATGTGCCCATGGGTGTTCAAAGGTCTGTCTTAGGACCATATGACTAAACAAGCTCTTTAGATAAACTCCCTACATTCCTTTGGATCTGCTGTATAGCAATTGCTCAAGGAAAGGGGACTAGGCTGCCTTCAGCCATAACCTCTTTTCTAAGCCTTTTGCAAAAACCTCCCAGCCTTCCAAGAAGGTTTGTGTTCTTTTCCTACAATGTCTCCCACCACCCTGACTCAACTCCTACAGCCCTCTACACCCTGTAAGTTCCCTGGAGGGAAGCAGCAGGGGCAGGCAAGAGGGAAGGTTGAGGTCACTTTGCTCCCTCAGGCTGGCACAAGATGCCAACCATGAGGCCAAATAGTAGGTGTTAATATGGCAGCATTTGTGGGTGGGGGTTCTATTTCCATATCAGCCAACTCTTCCTCAGCTGTACTTATTGCCTAAGTCCTTCAGGTAGCCTCTTTGAAAGAGATAAAGAGCTTTTCTTCCTGGGAGACGGTGGCTCAAGGTCAGCCCATTTGGACATTAGTGGTATTCCTTCTTGAAGGAAAGCATCCAACCATCTTCAGCGCCCTCCATAACATTTACACTACATCCATCCAGCACCTGCATGTGCACTGTGTTACATTTCACTTTCTCTTCCAGTGTTTAAGAACATCTGGTAACTATATTCTCATTCAATATTTTTACTCTAGACTGGTGGTCCCCAACCTTTTTGACACCAGGGACTGGTTTCATGGAAGAAACCACACACAGGGTGTGTGTGTGGTGGGAGGAGGTTTCAAGTGCATTACATTTATTGTGCACTTCATTTCTATTATTATTACATTGCAATATATAACGAAATAATTATACTACTCGCCATAATGTAGAGTCAGTGGAAGCCCTGAGTTTGTTTTCCTGCACTAGACAGTCCCATCTGGGAGTGATGGGAGAATATGACAGGTCATCAGGCATTAGATTATCATAAGGAGTGCAACCTAGATACCTCACATGTGCTGTTCACAATAGGGTTCCTGCTTCTATGAAAATCAAATGCCACCGAAGATCTGACAGGAGGCGGAGCTCAGGGGGTAATGCAAGTGATGGCGAGCAGGCAAGAGTCACTGCAACAAGCTTCAGTTTCTTCATGTGTAAAATGTGACACTGTTTTGACTAGACTATCTTGTTATAAATCTTAGTGTCTCTCTTAAAACAAGCCCTCAAGCATTAATTGCCACTGTTTCTGGGTATAAAAATATCTGTAAATGCAGAAGCATAAAATAAAATTCTTGGCATTTTTTTTCCTTCTGTATATTTTATTTGTAGAAAAAGTTCTGAGAGAGTTAGAGGTAACTGGGAGAAATGAAAGGCCCTCTGATGATTTGGGGGATGGAAACCAGTCTGCCATGCTGCAAACCCTTTCCAAGTGGATGCCTGGATCAGAACATCTACCTGTCTACATGGGTCACTGCTGAGCACTTAATTCTCATCTTTAGGCAATTTCACTGTGTGTGCCCACAATGTACACAAAACCTTGAAATCAAAGCAAAGGAAACCTAATCTCTCAGGAGACAGGACTCAAGCGATGGGTTCTCTGAGCTGCTGGAAAGAAAAAGTGCTGCTTTACACAATGTTTGTACTTAAGAAACTATTCTGTTCAAATTCAACAGGAATGTAAGAAACAGTAACAAGAATGGGAGACAAGGAAGAGGTAGGCAGGAGCAGTGATGGAAGGCAGTGGTTTTCATTTTCATCTGTACCTTAGAATTGCTGGAAACCATTTTTTTAAAGAGATAACGTCTTTGTTGTCCAGGCTGAAGTTTGTGGTACAATCATAGCTCATTGCAGCCTTGAACTCCTGGGCTCAAGTGATCCTCCTGCCTCAGTCTCCCAAGTAGCTGGGACACAGCACCTCATCTGGCCAATTTTTTAATTTTTATTTTTATGGAGACAAGGGTCTTGCTTTCTTGCCCAGGCTGGCCTCAAACTCCTGGATTCAAGCCATCCTCCCACCTCTACCTCCCAAAGTGCTGGGATTATGGGCATGGGCCACCCTACCCAGCCTAAAGGCATTTTTAAAAAATGTGAATACCTGGGCCCCACTCCAAGCCAATTAAGCCCAAAGTGGGTGGAGAACTGCAGCTGTAAGTGAAGCAAATTTTGTGGGTGCCACAGAGTACATTTAGCCTCTGAGACAGGTGGAAGGGAATGGGCTTTCTCAGACCATGACGAGGTCTTGTGAGTGATGAGATGCACAAAGCTTGTTCTTATTTTTTAATTTTTCTATAGTGAACATGGATTACTTATACAAAAGATACATGAGATATTTATTTATCTATTTATTTATTTGAGGCAGGGTCTCCCTCTGTCACCCATGCTAGAGTGCTGTGGTGCGATCTCGGCTTACTGCAGCCTCAACCTCCTGGGCTCAAGCGATCTTCCCACATCAGCCTCCTGGGTAGCTGGGACCACAGGCATGCACTATCATGGCCAGCTAATTTCATTTTTTTGTAGAGACAGGGTCTGGCTATGTTGTCCAGGTGGTCTTGAACTACTGGGCTCAAGCGATCCTCCTGCCTCAGCTTCTCAGAGGGCACAGGCATGAGCCACCGCACCCAGCCCTAAAGATACTTCCATAATATATTATATTCTAGAAAATATATCTATTGGTGGTGGTGGTGTGTGTGTAACACGTGCATGCATGTGCAGATGCATGACTCAGGAAGGGGTAACCTTTGGTGTGGTAACAAATAATTCCAAAACTTCAGTGGCTCCGCAAACATTTATTTCTCACTCCAACACATGGTTGACAAGTGTCTACAACAGGGATCTGTTCTTCGGAGCCACTAAGAGACTCAGCACGAGAGGCTGCGAAAGGAAGAAGAAAAAAAGAATGGATTGTGCCTTCAAGCTTCCACCTAAAAGTGATTCATATCGCTTCTCACATATCCATGGCCAGAACAAGTCGTGTGGAATTGTTACCCGGAGGAGCAAGGGGGTCCTCCAGTCCTTGCTCTTCTTGAAGGAAAGAATTCAGACCAGAGACGCACAGAAAGAAAGCTACCCGTGCCTGGCTACCTGCCTCCTCTAACAAAATCACCTAGCTCTAAGGAATGGGAAATTTTGTGCCTGGGGGAACTGGAAATATTTAGTAGACAGCACTAGTGATCACTCCTGTAGGTTCCGCATATCATTTGCCATTTCTTATTATTCAGCAATGCTTTGGGATGTATCCAAGTTGATACACATGGATGGAGTTCATGATGATAAAGTCACTAAGCTGGACACAAGCAAGGACTGTGTTGGAATGCTGTATAATTCCAACAACATCTCTCAGACATTTTTTTTAGAGACTGTCTTGCTATGTTGCCGGGCGCGGTGGCTCAAGCCTGTAATCCCAGCACTTTGGGAGGCCGAGGCGGGTGGATCACGAGGTCAAGAGATCGAGACCATCCTGGTCAACATGGTGAAACCCCGTCTCTACTAAAAATACACAAATTTTAGCTGGGCATGGTGGCGTGTGCCTGTAATCCCAGCTACTCGGGAGGCTGAGGCAGGAGAATTGCCTGAACCCAGGAGGAGGAGGTTTCAGTGAGCCGTGATGGCGCCATTGCACTCCAGCCTGGGCAACAAGAGCGAAACTCCGACTCAAAACAAACAAACAAACAAACAAAAAAACTCATCTTCATCTTGTTCACCCTTATTGTGTTTCTCATGTCTCATGTCTACGTTATGCGTCTTGTCTTGGATGCAGGCCAAGACATAAATTCCGTGGGCGGCCACAGAGGTTTTTGGCCCAGCCTGAAAACGGACACCTAAAGTTCTGTAATAGTTTAAATTTTCATTTTCTTAGTGGTTAGTGATATTGAGAATTTTTCTCATGTTAGTTGCCATCTTTATATCCTCTTCAGTGAAAATGTCTGCTCACATTTTTGCCCATTTTTTAGTTGATTTTCCTTCACTGTAGTTTTGTGAATGTTTGTATTCTAGATAACTAGTCCTTTGAGGAGTCTCCACTCTGCCTGATCCGAACTCAAATGTTTCTCATCCCTGTGTGAGTTGCAGTAATGTTTAACTGAGCTCTTTTCCCAGCTTCATGCAGTTTCACCCTATTCACGTGTGGCTTAGTATTCATGAAGAGACTAGAGGAGAGCCCTCCGCAGATTTCTGGAGTGTTGTAATTTTTTTTTTTTTTTAGACAGTTTTCCTCTGTTACCCAGGCTGGATGGAGTGCAGTGGCACAATCATAGCTCACTGGAAACTCAAACACCTGAGTTTAAGTGACTTTCCGACCTCAACCTCTCAAATAGCTGGGACTACAGGTGTCACCAACACACCTGTCTAATTTTTTGATGTATACTTTTTTTTTTTTCTGTAGAGATTGGGTCGCTCTATGTTGCCCAGGCTTGACTCAAACTCCTGGAATGAAGTGATCTGCCCTTCTTTGCCTCCCAAAGTTCTGGGATTACAGATGTGAGCCACCACACCTGGCCTGTGATCAGCTCTCCTGGTACTTTTGTTTCAAAATTCCAGCTACCTGTCTCCAAACTCTGATCTCTGTTTTCTCCGCTAAGTGAGATGCTGTGCTTTGCCAAAATTTCCCTTTCCCAGCTGCATTCTGGAAGTTACCTCAGGCAGAAAGTCAGGGTGATGACAGGATGCATATCATTCGTTTCCCTTCTCCCAGGGATCATCTGCCTGCCATGCCCGTTGCTCGAAAACTGTTGTTCCATATATTTGTCCAGTTTTCCAGTTGTTTGTTGATGAAAAGATAAATTTAGTCTCAGTTACTCTTTTTTTTTTGACATGGAGTCTCACCCAGTTGCCGATGCTGGAGTGCAGCGGTGAGATCTCGGCCTACTGCAATCCCCGCCTCCTGGGTTCAAGCAATTCTCCTGGCTCAGCCTCCGGAGTAGCTGGGACTACAGGTGTCTGCCATCATGGCCAGCTGATTTTTATATTTTCAGTAGAGACAGGGTTTCATTATATTGATCAGACTGGTCTCCAACTCCTGACCTTAGATGATCCACCCACCTCAGCCTCCCAAAGTGCTGGAATTACAGGTGTGAGTGCCTGGCCCCAGTTACTCTTCATAGCCAGAAGCAAGCGCATTGATCTGTTCTTTCAGTAGGTGTGACATATGCACAAACACTGGCCTGTGCAGGGCAAGGGTGTCCATGGCTTGGAGGGAGAGGTCAGATCGTTGGACACCGGCTCCCCTCTCCTCTTCTTACCTTCTGAAGAATTTTCAGTTGTGTCCTGGACTGGTTTCCCAGACTACATATATCCAGACATATGGAGTTAAATGCCTGACCTGCTTCTGCAGGGTTTCAAATGACCAGTGTATGAGCATCTGTTTTACATGATGTGTGCAAATTTATATATCTATATCTGTGTATATGTATATAAATTATACAATATAGGCTGGGCACGGTGGCTCAAGCCTGTAATCCCAGCACTTTGAGAGGCCGAGACGGGTGGATCACAAGGTCAAGAGATCGAGACCATCCTGGTCAACATGGTGAAACTCCGGCTCTACTAAAAAATCCAAAAAAATTAGCTGGGTATGGTGGCACGTGCCTGTAATCCCAGCTACTCAGGAGGCTGAGGCAGGAGAATTGCCTGAACCTGGGAGGCAGAGGTTGCGGTGAGCCGAGATTGTGCCATTGCACTCCAGCCTGGGTAACAACAGCGAAACTCCGTCTAAAAAAAAAAAAAAAAAAAAATTATACAATATATTAAAATACACATATAAATATACATTTTTGTATATATTATATATATATTTATATACACATAAACATGTAAAAATTTGCACACATGAGTGTGTGTGTATATATGTGTGTGTATATATACATATAATATATATAAGTATAAATGTAAACATAAATAAATAAATATATACATATATTTGGGCCATAGAGCCAAGGTCAACATTAAAAGAACCCTCAGCTGGAAGTCAGTTCGAACTTGGTTTGAATCCAGTCTCCTCCATTTACTGATCCCTCTGACTCTGGGCCCCTCATAAGAACTCACTAAACAAATTTCCTCTAGTATAAATTGAGTCTAAAACATCTCATAGTAAAGTTAGGGAAGGAGAAGAAGCGGGGCTGTGTGTCCAGTGAAGCCCCTTTTATAAACCAGAGAGCACTGTGCAATGTGTGGTGTTCCTGTTAGTTTTACATAATGTGGCTAGGAGGCAGATGTTCCCAAATGCTAAGTCCTGCAATGCGTCCTCCACACGACAGCCAGATAGCTCTTGCCAGAGCAGCAGTCAAGTCCACTATTTTCTTCTTTGAAGCTCATCAATGGCACCCCGCTATGTGAAGATTAAAATCGAAACTTTTTCAAAGGCCTTGGAGGCTGTTACCCTGGAACCTCATCTCTGGTCACTTCCCCTCTCATGCCCTATGCTGAGCCCTGAAGAACGCCTTCTGTTTCTGGAACACCACCCTCTCTCCTGTCTCAGGGCTTTCCGAGCTGTTGCTCCCCTCTTCCTGGATGCCCACTCTCCCTCCTGAATGCTCACCTGCCTTCCTCCAGAATCTGTCCTTCTCCACCTCTGGCCAGTGGCTGCCTTATCCTGAAGGTCCTAGCCAACGCCCTCTTCTCAGGGAGGTCTTCCCAAGACCTTGATGGAGAGGCCCTGCCTGGGATTCTGTCTCCTGACAGCAGCTCTCTCCTTGACAGTTCTAGGTTCTGACTGAGCCCTCACTGGGTGTTGTCTTTTTCATTTGCTGCTTCCCCACCCGACGGCCAGCTCCATGAAGCCAGGGCTAAGTTCATTCACTTCTCATCCCTGAGGACCTCACGCTGGGCCTGGACGTTCAAGAGGAAACTGAAAGGACTCCTCAATGCTTTACAAAGTGGACAAGATTTATTTTCTTTTGAAAGTTTAAGCTGCCCTGTAGTGGAAAATGCAAGCCAAGATTCCGGCCTGGCTTTTCTTTGTTTTTGTTTTCGTCTTGGGGGAGCCCCAGACTCTCTAATCAGTGTCAGACACCTAGTGTCTCTACTCTCCCTTCAGCCTATTGCAAGATAGGCCACCTTTTTCTCCTACAGAAGACGCTCAGGCACACCCAGGCTCGGCACAACTGCAGATGGAGAGATAAGCCTCACCCCGAAGGGACCCCTCCTAGGGCTGGGTCTCCCTCCCTCCCTTTCTCTGCTGTTCAGAATATGCACTGTCTATCCTGGTACAGATCTGCTCTCAAAGCATTCACATGAAGATCCAGTAACAACTTATAATGGGACCCTTGTCTCCCAGGGGATCGGAGCCCTTAGCTGTTTCTGTTCTTGGGGAAGCTGGTAGTCTGATTTGGAGGCAGAGGACCCCAAATACAGGCAGCCTTCACAGACCCTGATTCAGGCAGTGATACTGCTGATAAATCTGGTTCCTGGAGGCAGCTGGGTGCAGAACCCCATGGGCCCCCAGTGCTTGACTCTAAACCCTAGTCATTTGGCTAATGACATAGTGATATCACATTCTATAGAAGAGGAACAGTATTATTTCGTTTTTCCCATTACTAAGTCGGGCTTAGCGGTAGTTGCTAGCAATACAAAAGGTAACAGGACATGTTTCCTACCTTGAAAGAACTCACAGCCTCTGACACAATGTAACAAGTGGACTAGGTCTCAGAAGTTGCAAACTGGTGGTCTATAGATAGGTTTATTTGGCTGGCATGGTGTTTAACAATTTTGAAACCCATTGGTCACATTTTCTTTTATTTATTTATTCTTTTATGAGAGTCTCACTCTGTTGCCCAGGCTGTAGTGCAGTAGCACCATCTTAGCTCATAGCAACCTCTGCCTCCTGGATTAAACTGATTATCATGCCCCAATCTTTCAAGTAGTTGGGATTACAGGTGCCTGTCACCACACCTGGCTAATTTTTTGGATAATTTTAGTAGATAAGAGGTTTCGCCATGTTGGCCAGGCCAGTCTGAACTCCTGGCCTCAAGCAATCCCCCCACAAAGTGCTGGTATTGCAAGTGTGAGCCACGGAACCTGGCCTGTTGGTCACATTTTAATATGGAGATTTCTCATACAAATCTGGATTTCTGACTTTTCTTGAAAGGCCACCCTAGCAACACTGGATTCACATCCCACTGCACATACACTAGTGACCACTTATTTGCTTGGTATCAGTCTGGCCTTTTGGGGCATTTAAGTTTGCAACTCCTGTACTAGGGGCAATGAGAGGAGAAGAGTTCGTTCTGGAGGAGGAGTGGGGTAGGTGGAGGCTTCTCAGAGGGCAGCCTCCCAGAGGCTCTCCCAGCAGCCTGCGTGTGAGACGGTGGGGCCCACACAGGCTGCGGCAGGGAGGTAGGACAGAGCTGAGGCTTCTGCGCTGGAGGAAGGGCTGTGCTTGGATCTGGCTTTGCAGCACAGTGAAGATGAATCACAGGCAAGAACCCACGTCAAATTTTCCAGGAGCAATGTGAAAACTGATAAGGCCTCAGGAGAGAGGTGACTTCAGAAAGGCTTTACATCAAATGTGAATAATAGCAGTTGGGGACTGGTGATTTTGCCACAAACAGATTCTAATAATTCAGCAGGTCTGGGGCTGGGGTGGGAGACACTGCATTTCCAACAATCTCCTCCTAGTTCCTGCACTATACCCTGAGTATTTGGGGCTTAGAACAGAGGTTGCAATCCGGTGAGCTGTGGGACAATTTGACCTGGGGAATAAAGTTTTCTGGCTTGTATAGTGTTTAAAATTTAAAGATTAGTTGCTAAATTTAAAATCAGGTGTTTTGCATAAAAATCTGAGTTTGTCTCCCCCCAACCATTTTCAGTCACATTGCTGCATTTTTTCTTTCTTTCTTTTTTTTTTTTTTTTGAGATGGGGTCTCACTCTGTGGCCCAGGCTGTAGTGCAGTGGTGCAATCTCGGCTCACTGCAACTTTTACCTCCCAGGTTCAAGCGATTCTCCTGCCTCAGCCTCTTGAGTAACTGAGACCAGAGGTGTACACTACCAGGCCTGGATAATTTTTGTATTGTGACGGAGTTTCACTGTTTTTTTTGTTTTTGTTTTTGTTTTTTTTAGAGGTGCCCCTTCCTGAAGTGTGGCAGGGGCCCAGATAAATGGCCTCAGGGGGCCGCATGTGGCCCACGGGCCATAGTTGGGGGACACCAGGTCTATATCATTATCAGCATTTTGGTAAAAGCCACTCAACAGGTCTCTAGGAAGTGCCAAACCTTCCCACATTTTCCTTTTTCTGACCCCTCCAAACTGTTCCAACCACCACTGCCTGTTACTCAGTTCCAAAGTCGCTTCCACATTTTGGGTAACTTTTCAGCTGCACCTCACTCCTTGCACCAATTTACTGTATTAGTCCATTTTCACCGCTGTTGATAAGGATATATCCGAGACTGGACAATTTATGAAAGAGTTTTAATTGGACTTTTTCATGTAACTAGGCAAGCCTTACAATCATGGTGGAAGGTGAGGAGGAGCAAGTCTTGTCTTACATGGATTGCAGCAGGCAAAGAGAGAATGAGGAAGACGCAACAGCGGAAACCCCTAATGAAACCATCAGATCTTGTGAGACTTATGTACTACTGCAAGAACAGGATGGGGGAACCACCCCTATGATTCAGTTATCTTCCACCGAGTCCCTCCCACAACACATGGGAATTATGAGAGTACAATTCAAGATGAGGTTTGGGTGGGGATGCACAGCTAAACCATATCAGACCTCAACATGAATTTTGGGGACACATAATTCAACCCTAACAGCAAAAATCTGGAGTCACAGTCTCTTTCTTTTCTTTTTGAAAAAAAAGAATAATAAGAAAAAGAATAAAGAAGAGGAAGAAAGAGAAAGGGGAAGAGGGAGAGAGAATGGGGGTATTGCTTTATTGCCCGGGCTAGAATGCAGTCTAAATATGGTTATGCCTATAATTGTCCTTAATAATGGAGACATGAAAGAAAATGAGGGAAGAGAATAACAAACAAGGAGCCAACCAACATTTCATTTAAACTTCTAAGTTGATATGATGTGGTACTGATAAGAGTGTATATTTTGTGTAAAGTGGAGAGTTCTATAAATGTTAATTACGTTTACTTGTTCCAGATCTGAGTTCAAGTCCTGGATATCGTTGTTAATTTTCTGTCTCATTGATCTGTCTAATATTAATGTTGAAGTCTCCCACTATTATTGTGTGGGAGTCTAAGTCTCTTTATAAGTCTTGTATGTCTGGGTATTCCTGTATTGGGTGCGTATATATTTAGGATCTTTAGCTCTTCTTGTTGTTGCATTGATCCTTTTATCATTATATAATGTCCTTCTTTGCTTCTTTTGATCTTTGTTGCTTTAAAGACTATTTTATCAGAGGCAAAAATTGTAACTTCTGCTTTTTATTTATTTATTTTTGCTCTCTGTTTGGTTGGTAAATCTCTCTCCATCCCTTGTTTGGAGTCTTTTTGTCCAAATTGCCTGTCTGTCTTTGAATTGGGGAATTTAGTCAATTTAAATTTATAATTAATAATGATATATGTGAGTTTAATACTGCCATTTAATATTAGCTGACTATTTTGCCCATTAGTTGATGTAAATTCTTCATTATATTGATGTTCTTTACTTTTTGGTATTTTTTAGAAAGGCTGATACTGTTTGTTCCTTTCTATGTGTAGTGGTTCTTTCAGAAGCTCTTGTAAATCAGGCCTGGTGGTGATGAATTCTCTGAGTGCTTGCTTGTTCACAAAAAACTTTATTTTTCCTTCACTTATGAAGCTTAGTTTGGCTGGATGTGAAATTCTTGGTTGAAAGTTCTTTTCTTTAAGGATGTTGAACATTGGTCCCCACTCTCTTCTGGCTTGTAGGGTTTCTGCTGAGAGATCTGCTGTAAGTCTGATAGGCTTCCCTTTGTGGGTAACCTGACCTTTCTCTCTGGCTGCCCTTAGTATTTTCTCCTTCATTTCAACCCTGGTGAATCTGACGATTATGTGCCTTGGAGTTGCTCTTCTTGAGGAATATCTTTGTGGTGTTCTCTGTATTACCTGGAGTTGAATATTATCCT
The DNA here is from genome assembly GCF_048565385.1 of Saimiri boliviensis. Lineage (NCBI taxonomy): Eukaryota > Metazoa > Chordata > Mammalia > Primates > Cebidae > Saimiri > Saimiri boliviensis. The sequence continues at coordinate 125,665,521 of NC_133449.1, forward strand.
GCCTTACTAGGTTGGGAAAATTTTCCTGAATAATATCCTGAAGCGTATTTTCCAGCTTGGATTCATTCTCTTTGTCACATTCAGGTACACCTATCAAGCGTAGATTAGGTCTTTTCACATAGTCCCATATTTCTTGGAGACTTTGTTCTTTCCTTTTTATCCTTTTTCTCTAATCTTGTCTTCTAGTTTTATTTCATTGAGTTGGTCTTCAACCTCTGATATCCTTTCTTCTGCTTGATCAATTTGGCTGTTAAAACTTGTGCATACTTCACATAGTTCTCATATTGTGTTTTTCACCTCCATCAATTCACTTATTTTCCTCTCTAAATTTTGTATTCTTGTTGACATTTCGTCAAACTTTTTTTCAAAGTTCTTAGTTTCTTTAGATTGTGTTAGAACAAGTTCTTTTAATTCACAGAAGTTTCTCATTGTCCACATTTTGAAGCCTGCTTCTGTAATTGGAACACACTTGTTCTCCATCAGGCCTTGTTCCGTTGCTGATGAGGAACTGTGATCCCCTGCTAAGGGTGAGGCGTTCTGATCTTGGGTATTCTCAGCCTTTTTTGACTGTTTTCTTCCCTTCGTTGTAGATTTATCCATCTGTGGTCTTTATAGTTACCGTCTTTGTAATTGGGTTTCTGAGTGGACGTCCAACTTATTGATTCTCAGCCCCGAAATCTGAGCAACCCACTGCGCCGACTAAATCAGCGGCGTTAAGATTGATGGTGCTTTTCTGACTCTGCACCAAGAACCCACGCTCCGAGGCGCCGGCAAAACCGCCTCGCCGGTCACAAGAGTCGCACTGGCAACCCGTGGGGCGCCTCCGCTGGGAATCTCCTGGTGCGTGGGCAACAAGAATTCATGTGAAGGTGTGGCATCCTCTCGTTCTTTGCGTTTTCACTGGGAGCTACAATCCCGAGCTGCTAGTGATCAGCCATCTTGGATCTCTCCGGAGTTTCACTCTTGTTACCCAGGCTGGAGTGCAATGGCGTGATCTCGGCTCACCAGAACCTCCGCCTCCTGGGTTCAGGCAATTCTCTTGCCTCAGCCTCCTGAGTAGCTGGGATTACAGGCACACGCCACCATGCCCAGCTAATTTTTTGTATTTTTAGTAGAGACGGGGTTTCACCATGTTGACCAAGGATGGTCTCAATCTCTTGACCTCGTGATCCACCTGCCTCAGCCTCCCAAAGTGCTGGGATTACAGGCTTGAGCCACCGCGCCCGGCAATTTTTGTATTTTTAACAGAGATGGGGTTTTACCATGTTGACTAGGCTGGTCTCGAACTCCAGACCTCAAGTGATCCACCTGCCTCGGCCTCCCAAAGTGTTAGGATTACAGCTGTGAGCCACCACATCCAGCCTGCATTTTGTTTTGTTGTTAGTATTTTTTTAATACTTGAAATTTGCTTGTCAATTGATTTTTTACTTGCTTATTATGTGTTCTTGCTGGGCTGTGAACTCTGTGCAGGCAGGGACCTTATCTGTCTCATTTGCCCTGTTTCCCTTGAACCTACAACAAAGTTTGGTGCATAGTCTAGACTGTAAATATTTACTATTTGTGTAACGAATCATCAAATCTGCTTTCCTGCATGGCCACAGTTGTTGCCACAGCCTGCCTTAGGCCCTTGCTAGAATATGCCCCCGGAAATCACCTTGGTTCATGGAGTCTGAAAGGTGGGAAGAGAAATGAGAGCAGGAAGGAGTAGTGCCCCTCATTCTCGGGGCTATATTTCAAGATCCCCCTGTGACTGCTTGAAATCATGGATAGTACTGAACCCTATATAGATGGCTCTATGTTGTTGTTTTTTTTTTTTAATCTGATAATTGAGACGGCTACTAAGTGATATGGGGGACCATAAACTACTACCCCGATATATGATGCTTTGTCAGGCTGAACTGAAGAGGCAGCTTCAAGAGCTCTCTGACCTCCCCCACCCCCCATGTCTTAATCCTCTGTCTCTCCCAAAGCACAGAACAAAGTTCTCTGAGATTCTTTTATTCTGCCTAAAGTCTGAACCTACTAAAGAAGAAAATAATCACCTCTGGTCCCCTCCCTGAGTTTTCATTAACTGAATTCCATACTGCAGGAAGAAAGACTGAAGTCTGCCAAGGCACCTGGACAGATTTGTCACAAACCATTGTCTGGTCTGTGGGCCCAATAGGCTTTGTCCCAGGCCACTGTATGCTTTTTTTTTTTTTTTTTTTTTAATGGAGGTTCATTCTTGTCACCCAGGCTGGAGTGCAGTGGCAGGATTTTGGCTCACTGCAACCTCTGCCTCCTGGGTTCAAGTGATTCTCCTGCCTCAGCCTCCTGGGCAATTGTGATTACAGGCATGTGTCACAATGCCTGGCTAATTTTTGTATATGTATGTATGTATATATATATATATATATATATATATATATATATATATATATATATATGTTTAGTAGAGATGAGATTTAAGCATGTTGACCAGGCTGGTCTCAACATGATCTGCCCACCTTGGCCTCCCAACGTGTTGAGATTACAGGTGAAACCCTCCATGCCCAGCCTCACTGTATGTTTTAAAGCCCATTGAATTCCTTAAAAATCATTTACTATCCCCCTAAAATTATCCATGCTTCCTTATCTCATTTTCCCCTAAGAAGAAGGGTATAGAACCATCTGCACATCATTGCATCGTGGAATAATCACTGTGATTTATGTGCATGTCAATAATTTTTTAGGTCTTCTATTAATCTGCCTTTTGACAGTTGACTTCCAGTGAACCTTCAGAGGGCAAAAGTGGGGGCATTCCTTTGGCCCTGATGGTGCCAGCATAACATGTTGGAAAAGGAATGATTCATGCTACTCAGAAGGGCACGAAACTTGAAATTGATGAATTATTTATTTCTGGACTTTTTCACTTTCTCACTGCAGTTGACTGAGTAGTACTTCAGTCAATGAACTAGAAGGAGGACCGGGAAAGTGAGGACCCAGAGGCCAAAGGAGGGAAGACTACAAATTGGGAGGTCAGCAGAGTCAGTGCCACTGTGGGGTGTGGGGAGGGGCCTCCAGAGGGGCTACCGGCCTCAAAGAAGGCAGGAGCAGGAAAGCATTATGCTGAACAGTTTGGGACTATAGAGAAAGAGATTGTGAGGGTAGAATCTCAAGGTTGCAGATGAGTTTAAAGTGTTTTTGGGAGAACAGGAATTTTGGAGCACATGTGTATACATGTGGACCCAGTGATGAGAAAGGAAGCAAAGCTAAACAAGGCAGGAAGAGCAGGTGACAGCCACCTTAGGGCAGGGAGAAAGTTGTGATGGGCCACAGGTAGAGGGATTGAAATGGAGGAGGGAGAAAATCCTTTCCTGTAGGATGAGGGGGAGCAGGGAAAGCAAACTCTCAAGAAATGTGTGCTCCTATAAGGTCTTCATCTAGGGGAAAACTAAAAATCTTTGGTATAATCTGAGCAAGTAGTGAATACACGTCAATGTCGTTTTGGAAATGAGATGGGCTAGTGTATAGCAAATGTATCTAATTTTTTAATTTAATTTAATTTTTTTTTGAGACGGAGTTTCACTCTTGTTACCCAGGCTGGAGTGCAATGGCGCAATCCCGGCTCACCGCAACCTCCGCCTCCTGGGTTCAAGCAATTCTCCTGCCTCAGCCTCCTGAGTAGCTGGGATTACAGGCACGTGCCACCATGCCCAGCTAATTTTTTTGTATCTTTAGTAGAGATGGGGTTTCACCATGTTGACCAGGATGGTCTCGATCTCTTCACCTCGTGATCCACCCGCCTCAGCCTCCCAAAGTGCTGGGATTACAGGCTTGAGCCACCGCGCCCGGCCTAATTTTTTTATTTTTATTTTTTTGAAACAGAGTTTTGTTCTGTCACATAGGCTGGAGTGCAGTGTCATGATCTTGGCTCGCTGCAACCTCTGTCTCCTGGGTTCAAGCGATTCTCTTGCCTCAGTCTCCTGAGTAGCTGGGATTACAAGTGTGTGCCACCACTCCTGGCCAATTTTTGTGTTTTTAGTAGAGATGGGGTTTCACCTTATTGGTCAGGCTGGTCTTGAACTCCTGACTTAAAGTGATCTGCCCACCACAGCCTGCCATAGTGCTGGGATTACAAGTGTGAGCCACTGCACTGGGAAACGTATCCAGTTTAATAAATAGTTTGTTCTTAGTGGAGTTTGCAAAAGCATAGGTATTTTGTCTTCGACCCTGTTGTCTCCAGCTCCTTTCTAACATTTTCCAGAAGCACTGGTTTGGGTTATATATATATATATATATATATATATATATATATATATTTTTTTTTTTTTTTTTTTTTTTTTTTTGAGACAGGGTTTGACTCTATTGCCCAGGCTGCAGTGCAGTGGTGTGATTTTGGCTCACTGCAACCTGGGCTCAAGAGATCCTCCTGGGATCAAGAGATCCTCCCATCTCAGTCTTCTGAGTAGCTAGGACCACAGCTACATGTCACCACACCCAGATGATTTTTTTTTTTTTTGTATTTTTTGTAGAGGTGGGGGTTTCACCACATTGCCCAGGCTGGTCTCAAACTCCTGAACTCAAGTGATCTGCCTGTCTCCATCTCCTAAGGTGGTAGGACTACAGGCATGAGCCACTATGCCCAGTCTGGTTTTAGCAATATCGTGTTGGTTGATAAAATATTTGGTAATTGGATGAGAAGAGAACTGTATTGCATCCAGTGATGATGCAAATGGGTGAGGAGAAATGCTGCCACTTGCAAGGTTTGTGGATGGGAAGGTTGAAGGGAGGATAATGAGAAAGCTAGCTTAGTCCTCAAGGCCAGTCATTAGTCTTGATTATTGTTTTTTGTGTTTCACTTCATGGCACTCAGTAAGTATTTGTTAGTGAGCAAATAAATATAAAGTCAGATTCTGCACACAACAGTCAGAGAAATCTTGTTTCCTGGAAAAGCTAGCCCAATTAAGTACAGGTTTCCATAGTCAGGTCTCCTGGTTCCATTTTATTCCAGCTGTAAGGGATCAGAGAGACTTTAGCCCAAGGTATTTCTTCAAAGCAGTAAATGGAAGTGTTTCCCTGCATTAAGACTGCACAGGAGAACTGCCATGACCAGGCTCTCGGCCTCCTGTGGACTCATCCCACCTGGTGTCCTGGTAGCCTGGGCTATCTCAGGCTGATCTCATCATTCTAGCAGTGATGGCCTGGCAGAGACATTAAAGGGCTTCTTCATGGAGTCTGGCTGCTTTCACATCCTGGCTTTGCTGGGTTAGACTGGAGATATGAGTTAACTTCTTAGTGACTCCACTTGCTCATTTGTAAAACTGGTATAGTAATAGCTCCTGTCTTAAAGGATTGTTGTGAAGATTAAACAGGACAATGCAGGTAATACATGCAGGAAGGCGTCTTGCACACAATACACAGTAAATGTTAGCCATTATATTGAAAATTATAGTTGCCTTTGATTAATCCAAATTAACAAATTTATTTACTAAATTTAATTTGACATTCTTTGAAAATACGCTACATGTGTGCATACTGAAAGGCCGAGAGACACAGGTTTTTGGTGGTGAAAGCTTTAGGCCCACCAAGGGCAGCATCTTTCCAGCTGAAGTTGTGCTTGTGGGAGGCGAAATGACTTGCCCAAGGCAATACCTCTAGGAATGGCTCAGATAAGTTTACTATGTTTTTTGACTCTCAACACAGTTATTTTTCCACTATATCTTATTTCTAGGCGTTGTTCGTTGTTTTTTTCGAAAATCATTCCAAATTATGTCCTAATTTGACTTTCTTCATGTTCATCCGAGAAAAGCAAAGGCCGGGCACTTGAACAGGAACAGCTGTCGGCTCGGGGCGCGGCGCCCGGGTTGGTGGGGGCTGCAGCGAGGCCAGACTCTAATTGGTCCACGGCCTCGGCCCGACTATCCAATCAGCAGCGCCTGCGTCATCCCGTCATTGCCGGGGCTGCTGCCCGCGGAAATTCGAAATGGCTGACGGGTCGCTGACGGGCGGCGGTCTGGAGGCGGCGGCCATGGCTCCCGAGCGCACGGGCTGGGCGGCCGAGCAGGAGCCGGCGTCTCTGGAGAAAGGTGAGCTCCACCATGCTGGGCCCGAGGAACCGCCTCTCAGTGGATGCCTGGGACGTCGGGACCCTCGGTGGGCGCCTGGGTCGCAGGCCTTCCGGACCCGGAGGTCCAGGGTGGAGCGGTGAACTGCTGGGAACCTGTGACCGGGAAGTCAAAATCAGGCTGTACCTGGTGTCGGTGTAGGGGACTCCTTCTCTTCCCTTTCCCCGTTTCCCCCTCTTCCCCCCACTCTCTGGCCTCAGCTTCCCCGAGATTGGAGGGGACTGGGTTGGGCCAGGAATTCCCAATCTGGATGCGCTTTGCGGAACTGTGCATTTACTGTTGCGCAAGGGGTCATCTTTTTCATCTGCATCTCAAAGGAGATCATGAACTACACTTCCCTTTCCCGAAGAAGAGGAAAGCTTGAACCCTTTGCCTAGATGGCTGTCCTGTGCACAGAGGGTAATGACGTGTCCAAAGTGAGAAGCCCCAACTTGGGCCAGAAATAGAACCAGCATCTCCTAGTTCTCCGCCCTTTCTTCCTCCTCATAGTTTCATTACTGCTTTTTTTTTTTTTTTTTCTGACATTTTAAGCTGGTTCTGTTTTTACATTAACACTTTCGGTTGTATTGTGTAGCAGAGAGTCCCAGAGAAGTGAGAAAACATAAGTGTGACAATTCCACTACTAACCCACCTTTCCAACTGGCAAAAGTTGGTTGTATTTGTGGCGAAGACGAAGCGAAATAATGTTTTTAAAGTGGCTGCAAACAGAGAGAAATACTGCATGACATCACTTATATGGGGAATCTAAAAAAGAGGAAGTTATAGAAAGAGTGTAGAGTGGTAGTTGCCAGGGGGAGAATGGGGAGATGTTGGTCAAAGGGTCCGAAGTTTCAGTTACTCAGGGTGAATAGTTCTGGAGATCTGATGGACATACAGCATGGTGACTATAGTTAATAATACTGTGTTATTATTACAGTATTAATAGGCAATGACGTGATGATGCAGATTTTGTGCTTGAAATTTGCTAACAGAGTAGATCATTAGTGTTCACACCACATACACACAAAAGGTAAGTATGCGAGGTGATGGAAATACTAATTCACTTTACTGCGGTAATCATTTCAAAATGTATAGGTATATCAAAACATCATGTAATACACTTTATTTTTTATTTTATTTTATTATTTTTGAGACAGAGTCTCACTCTTGCCCAGGCTGGCGTGCAGTGGCACGATCTCAGCTCACTGCAACCTCCGCCTCTTGGGTTCAAGTGATTCTTCTGCCTCAGCCTCTCAAGTAGCTAGGATTACAGCTGCCCACGCCCGCCACCACACCTGGCTAATTTTTGTACATTTAGTAGAGACAGGGTTTCACCATGTTGGCCATGCTGGTCTTGAGCTCCTGACCTCAGGTAATCCACCTCCTTGGCCTCCCAAAGTGCTGAGATTACAGATGTGAGCCACCGTGCCTGTTAAAATCTTCAAATGTATATAACTTCTATTTGTTAATTATACCTCCATAAAGCTGGAAAAACAAAAACAAAGTAGCTATAAAGAATGGTGCTGGAAAAAAAAAAAAAGGTGTTGAAGTACTACTATTTCTTTACTAAACATATACATTATGTAATAGGCACTGTTGTAAATTATTAACAAATAATTTAATTAATCTTCTTAATTGAAGTAGATGTACTATTTTATCTTCCCTTTGTAGGAGAAGAAGCTGAGGTACAGAGTGATAGTCACACAGCCAGTAAGGTACTTATACCTTCTAAGGCTCATGTGCATCAGTGTTTGTGAGCAGTAGACCCTTGAGTATACTTTGATCATCTGTAGATCAAGTACTTCTGGTGGTGTGAACAGGGACAAATAAATGAAGGAGGAAGAGTAAGGAGAAAATCAAGGGGGAGAGGGAAAAAAGGCTTCTGCTAACAGATCAGATACCTTCCCTGAAACCACCTCTCGAAACTACTCTACATTCTGAAAGCTACCCTTCTTACCGTTGCTTATTTGGTAGATGTTTCATTTATTAAAAACTTTTTTTTTATTTTAAAAATAACTTATTACACAGAATTAGATATGCCACTGGCTGAATCATAACTTATGTAACATTATGTGTAGCCCAAACCTAATGTGATTTGCATTTTCTGATCTTTTCCTTAGACACAGTCATTGAAATTACTGAGGAACCTAATACCCTTACTGAAGTAAACCTTTTGGATTATTAAGACTCGACCATCCCTGTTTATTGAAGGGCCATTGACAGACTGATATTGTAGGAAATAAAGGGAGAGTTTAACCCATCTGAGGGGAAGTCAGCTCCCTTTCTTAAAGGAGCTTTATGGAATTGTTTTGGAAAATAAATAAGATACTTGATCATTGTAACTTACTAACTGTAGTATAAATCACAGGCTGTATGCTTTGAAGGAGAACTTGGGTGATTTCCACTGAATTAAAAATCAACTGTCTTCCAGCTGGATGTGCTGGTACATGTTTGTAGTCCTAGCTACTCAGGAGGCTGAGGCAGGAGGGTTGCTTGAGCCCAGGAGTTTGAGGTTGGGGTGAGCTATGATCGCACCATTGCACTCCAGCCTAGGTGCAGAGTGAGACTCTTTCTGAAAGAAAAACAAACAGCTTTCTGCTGGCCCCCAAAACATCATAGAACAACAACAAAAATCTAACTGTTAAAGATCTTAAACACTTATTGTTTTGAAGTAGAATTTGGATTTTGAAATATTTTTAAGTTTGGAAAGCTAGTTTCTTCTGATAATGGTAGAGGTAAGTAGAACATTCATATTCAGATTCTGGTTTGTATTTTGTTTGGGATTTCTATGCAAGGATATGAAAATAGAAGCATTCACTAAGGCACTGGAACTTGCTTTTTTTTTTTTTTTTTAAGGTTTGTTCCAAGATGAAGATTCATGCAGTGATTATAGCTACCATGATAAACCAGGTTCTAGTTTACAGAGTTTTATGCCAGAAGGAAAAACTCTTTTCCCAGAAATTTTCCAAACAAATCAACTTTTGTTCTATGAGCGATTCAGAGCCTATCAAGATTACATTTTAGGTGAGTAGGTTTTTTGCATCTTTTTTTTTTTTCGTTTTGCAAGTAGATTGTTTGTTTCAGTCCCTCAGATTGCCAGTTGTTTCTGAGAAAGTGGATTTAAGTGGATTTATTAACTTCCCTCTGCTTTATGCATTCTCATTGCTTCCTGTGTTTAATTTCTTTGTAGCTGACTGCAAGGCCTCTGAGGTAAAGGAATTCACAGCTGATTTCTTGGAGAAGGTCCTTGAGACATGTGGATGGCGGGCAGTCTGGCATACTAATGTGTTCAAGGTGCTAGTTGAGGTAAGTTTAATTTTGTTGTTAAGACCTTTGTCTTTAGCTATAAGCACTTTACTTCAGACTGTTATAGCCAAAGTGCTTATTTTTAATTAAAATTTATGAGCTGATTCAAATAGCATGTAATTCAAATTCATATCTAATTGCCATGTTGTAGCAAGTGTTCCACAAATTTTAAAGGCAATTGAGGAGTTTCTACCAGGGAATTAAACTGGTTTAATTAAAAGAAGGTATTTGAGATCACTTAAAAAATGAGGCCTAATTATGAAGTTAATGGTTTCGAAAAAGTTTTTAACATCTTAATTGTAGTTCATTAAGCAGCTCAAACCTAAGAGACATTTTTATTTATTTATTTTTATTTACTTTTTTTTTGAGTTAAGTCTTGCTCTGTTGCTCAGGCAAGTGCAGTGGCATGATCTTGGCTCACTGCAACCTCTGCTAAGAGGCATTTTTAAACTAGCCCATTTTTTGCCTAGCAAATGTGTAGATATGTGGTTAATCTCTTGACAGTGTGTCCCACTGTAGAATGTAAAAACAATCTTATTTTTCACCTGACTGGGCCTTTTACATTACATTTGCATTCTAATTACAGCTTTGAATTTTTCTCAGTGTTTGTTAACTGACCACAAAAAGCCCTAGTAAACTAAAATGTCAAACCAGGGGGTGTGAATCCAAGTTGTTGCTGCGGCTCCCTTAGAAAATGGCATCACATACTGCAGTGATTATGTACGAGGTAGTGGATTGCCCAGCTGCTGCTTGTGAGTTTTAAAATTTTTAAAACTTCAACCACAAAATGGCATAATCTGTTTTTAAATAGATTATGCCATTTTGTGGTTGAAGTTCAGGCCTATTCATTCGTTTATGATTGTTATCCCCCCACTGCTGCCCCCGCCACCAATCAGTTCTCTGAAAATTATCAAAGTCATTGTTTTAAAAGAGAAGCATGACATTTCTCTGCTTAAAACTTTTAATACATTGCCTTTACCAAGGTCTTAGTATTCCCTTTTTGGCTTCTCATTGTTATAGAAAACACGTAAAATCTATGCTCCTTTGGATGTTCTTCATGTCCTTTCCTCTCTCTCACCTCATCTCTTGTTGCTCCACTGCACCCCCCTCCTCCATTTCCTCCCTTTGGCTCCAGCAAGAAGGACTGTCTTTCTGCTCCTCCAGCTGCTAACCCTGTCTCTGCCACAGGCCTTCTGCGCCTTTCCTGCTCTTCAGATGGCTGCTTTCTTCTCATCTTCCTCAGCCTGGCTCAGAGCTGACTTCCCTGGCCATCTCAGCAGAACCAGATCCTCACCCCTGCTAGTTTCTCTCTGTCACCTACTCGTTACCATCGTGCTTACTGATCTCCCTGATTACAGTGTAAGCTCCGTGAGGGTAAGAGCCAGCCTGTCTTGTTTATCCTTTGTATTATGGGTAAAGGTTCCCCACTCCTGTTGTATGCTTTTAAAAGTATCAGGCTGTCATTAGTGTCTTATAGGTGTATCTTAATTTTGATTTCCTTATGTTAAATCACATTATATTGAATTTCAGGTCACAGATGTGGACTTTGCAGCCTTGAAGGCAGTGGTGAGGCTTGCCGAACCATACCTCTGTGACTCTCAAGTGAGCACTTTTACCATGGAGTGTATGAAGGAACTCCTGGATCTGAAGGAACATCGGCTGCCCCTGCAGGAGCTGTGGGTGGTATTTGATGATTCGGGAGTGTTTGACCAGACAGCCCTTGCAATTGAGCATGTCAGGTAGGAAAAGAAGTTGAGAAAAATAACCTTGTGGCCATAAACTTTGGATGAAATTTCTGGTTTGTGTCAGACCTAGATTTAAACTCAACTATAAACTTGGTTCTTGCAATATTTAAAAATATCCAAAGACAGGATAATCTTCTTAAAATTAAAATGTTTTAAATCAGGCCGGGCGCGGTGGCTCACGCCTGTATTCCCAGCACTTTGGGAGGCAGGTGGATCACAAGGTCAAGAGATCGAGACCATCCTGGTCAACATGGTGAAACCCCGTCTCTACTAAAAATACAAAAAATTAGCTGGGCATGGTGGCACGTGCCTGTAATCCCAGCTACTCAGGAGGCTGAGGCAGGAGAATTGCCTGAACCCAGGAGGCGGAAGTTGCGGTGAGCCGAGATCGTGCCATTGCACTCCAGCCTGGGTAACAAGAGCAAAACTCCATCTCAAAAAAAAAAAAAAATGTTTTAAATCATTTTATGATAATTTCAAACTTAGAGAAAAGCTGAAAAAACTAGTATAGTTGACTCTTGAATGATGTGGGGGTTAGGTGTGCCTATCTTCCCCCACCCCTAGTTGAAAATCTGAGTACAACATTTGACTCCCCCAACACAAAACTAAAAATAGCTTACTGTTGACCAGAAAAGAAGCCTTACCATTAACATAGTTGATTAACACATATTTTGTATGTGTATTATCTTATAATAAAGTGCTAAGAAAAGAAAATTCGTAAGAGAAATGTATTTGCTGCTCATTAAGTGGCAGTGGATCATCATAAAGGTCTTCATCCTCATCATCTTCACCTGAGGAGGAAGAGAAAGAAGAGGGATTGATCTTGCTGCCTCAGGATGGCAGATGCAAACGAGATGGAGGAGAGGTAGAAAGGGAGGCAGGAGAGGCTGGCACACTCAGTGTTAACAGTGAACCACACGAAATTCAGACCTGTGTTCTTCAAGGGTCTAGTGTATAAATAATTCCTATTTGTCTTTTACTTGACTTTCCCAAATATTAACAAAAGTAGGGGCTTCTTAATTTGGTTTGTATATAAACTGGCTTAAAAGTTGTGGATGTTAAGGCTTATGGTTGGTATATTTCAATATAAGAGTACAGAAAATAGAAGAAGAGAAAGACAGTGAAGAAGGTTATATACCATGCTATATGCACTGCTAAAAGATGAATGCACAGTTTGTCAAGCATCGGTCTGGTCAAAGCAAGCATTTTCTTAGGGTGCTTTTAGGATCATTAGGGGTTGTATTCCTACCTGTCAGCCTTTTTTGCCATAGTTATTTCCACTGTAAAAGCAGACCACTTGTCCCTTACGTGGGAAAGAAAGCCCATACCTGGATCAGTGGGTATGATTTAAACAATTTTTCAGATCAATCTTTTATTAGATGGCTCCTGATACAGAGAGTCGTTTTGGATCTTCTGTATTTAAGTATATTCACCAAAGAAGGCTTACTTTAGCTATTTAAAAATAGACTTATATTCCTCCAGGAACTAGAAGACTGAGTAATAATTAATGACCATTATGTAAATAATATTGCTTGGTGTTTTGTAGTATAAAAAGTACTTTCCATTTTCTATACCATTAGTGAGTTAACCTGGTTTTGCTGAGCTTAATTTGAATGCTCTGCAAAGAAGCAGAGTGTCTCAGGCCCTGCTGCCAACATCTTACAGACAGTTTCTAATTGTTGCAAGAACATGTAACCCTAGATGTTCGGTATTGGGCCAAGCAGAATGAATCTAAACCAGTTTCTGTCCAGAACCAAAAGAACTCCCTTCCTGTTCTCTCATTTTACAAAAGTCTGCCAATTGAAGCATTTGAAGATACAGGGGTAACTGATAAGTCTAGGAAATTAGGAATCAGGGAGCTAATCTCTATGGGCATAGAAGTTGGTAGAAAAATAAGTATCTGGAATGTTATTTGGTAATATTATTTGAAGAGGAGCCTGGTTAAATTTACTCTTCATTTTGAGGGCTGAGATTTGGGCCAGTGCCCAGAGAAGGTCAAATTATGAGGGTTTTCATTTGTTTGTTGATTCAATAAATATTTGAGTGCCAGGTTCTTAGTCAAGGATGGGTATGTCTGGTGCATGAGACAGGCACCATCATCAGGGAGCTGTCTGTCTAAAGCTAGGAGATGAACCTTGATGAAATAATCATGCACAGATGTCTACTTGATTAGAAGTAGCAGTGAGTGCTGGGAAGAATTACAGGGTGTCCTCAGATTAGGTCAAGTTGCTGTTCTAGGGTTATTTTTTGGAATAATGACATTTGAACTTGGGTTAGCTTGGGGAAAGGGGTGGCGGGGTGGGGAAGGAAAAAGATTTAGGAGCTGAGTGTGTTTAAGGGACTGAAAGGCCAGCATAGCTGGAACACAGACAGTGCTGGGAGAGACCAAGGAAACCAGATTAGAGAGGTTGGCAGGGGTCAGATGGTGCAAAGCTTTGTTAGCTAGTCATTTTTGTCTTTAAGAGCAGTGGGGGCTGGGCGCGGTGGCTCAAGCCTGTAATCTCAGCACTTTGGGAGGCCGAGGCGGGTGGATCACGAGGTCAAGAGATCGAGACCATCCTGGTCAACATGGTGAAACCCCGTCTCTACTAAAAATACAAAAAATTAGCTGGGCATGGTGGCGCGTGCCTGTAATCCCAGCTACTCAGGAGGCTGAGGCGGGAGAATTGGCTGACCCCAGGAGGCGGAGGTTGCGGTGAGCCAAGATCACACCATTGTACTTCAGCCTGGGTAACGAGCAAAAATCCGTCTCAAAAAACAACAACAACAACAAAAAAAGCAGTGGGAAGCCACTGAATCGTTTTTATTTTTGGGTATCACTAGTTTTGTGTTTTTGTTTTTTTTTTGAAACAGGGTCGTATTCTGTTTCCCAGGCTGGAGTGCAGTGGTGCAATTATAGCTTAATGCAGGCTTGAACTCCTGGGCTCAAGTCATCCTCCTGCCCCAGCCTCCGGATCAGCTGGGATTACAGGCATGTGCCACCACTGCCCAGCTAAATGTTTTTACATTTTTTAATTTTTGATTTTTGTAGAGATGGGGGTCTCGCTCTGTTGCCCAAGCTGGTCTTGAATTCCTGGGCTCAAGCAGTCCTCCTACCTCAACCCCCTGAAGTACAGCTTTGTGTTTTCAAGGGTTCATCGTGGCTTCTGTGTGGAAAACAGATGGTGGGGGATGGAATAGGGAGACCAGTTAAAAGGCAAGAGAGAGAACTAGAGTGGGGATATGGAGAGGACAGATGGAGGCTTCCTGAGAAAGCAAAATGGCTGGGACTTTGTGGTCCAGCAGATACAGGAGATGAGAGGATAAGAGTGATATGAGAGAAGTCAAGGCTGACTTCCACATTTCTGGCTTGAAAGAATCAACACTAGGGGAGGTACAGATGGGAATGATGTGTAAATGCTTGGCATGGTACTGGTGAGGATGACATTGAAGCCGAGTCATGGAATGTAACTATAAGCTTACCAGGTGGAAAAGGTGGAAGGCACTTCTGGCAGCTTGACTAACATGTTACATGGAGGTTTGAAAGAACTTGTGAAATTGAGAGTTTATGTACAACAGCTCTGAGGCAGGAGAGGTGCAGTAGGGCCAGATTATGAATCTGTTTATAGTAGCACGTTCAGGACTTCTTTCTGAGGGCTAAAAGGGAGCCAGCAGAGGTGTTTTGTTTTATTTTTTAAATTGAGTAGAGCTATGCTTAAGTTCATCATAAAAACAAAAAATAAAAAGACTACTAGAGGCTGAAGGGACTAACAGCCCAATCTATAGTAATTAAGAGATGACTGGTTTCATTTTCAGTGCTTCCTTTTCACAACAGAACTTCTTCAAAGAGCTATATATAGTCACAGTGTATACTTCCTGATGTCCGCGTAACACTTCTACCCTGACTTCATCTCTGAAATTGTGCTCAAAGACTTCCGTGTTCTTGTGTTCAGTCCTTGTATTCATGTTCTTGTATTCAGTTGACATTTCACTGTCCCGTCTTGCCTCTGATCTTACCTTGCTTGACCTCTTGACATACTAGGTGTTTGATCATTCCCATCTTCTTAACACACTCTCCTCTCAGCTTCTGGGACACCACTGTTCAGCTGATGTCTTACTGGCTTGCTTTCTTAGTCATCTCGACCAGCTTTTCCTCTCATGCTTAAACTTTAGAATGTCGGAGTTATCCAGGGATCAGCCCTAGGCCATCTACTATTTTTTCTCCAATCAACCTTGGAAGCACTTTGGAATCACCTGAGGAATTTCTTTATAAAAGTATTCTAACCAATACATGAAGAAAGTGATAGACTGTCAGTATTTTGTAACCATTAATGAAATAAAGGTTCTAGACTGTGAACATCAATGACTGCTGCAACCATTAGAGAAGGAGAACTTTGTAGTGGGTGCATCAGGCTGACAACCTGAATCTGTTGATCAGTCTTAACCTCACGAAAAGACATAGCCAGGCATTGTAGTAAAGTCCTCAGTTACTGTTATTAGTAGGTTCTTAGAAACTGCGACGTTAATGAAACCAGTTTTACCATAGACTGACTGATATAAACAAAATTAAAGTTTCTGTATCATATATCTGGTCATGAAACCAGCATCAAACTCCTAAATAAAGACTCCAAGCAATTATAATCTTTTTTTCTTTTTTTGACACAATTCAGCTTTATTTTTACTTAATTATAGCAATTTTTAAAAACCCCATGACTTTGTGCTATTTCTAATATTTAAATACAAAACATTTCAAATTTTGCACAAATAATTTTGGCTAATGCATTACTATATTTGAATAAAGTTAGATGAAGCAATGATTCCTCCTCTGTGTTTGAAAGGAATGAGTGTGGTGACAGTCACAGAATGAGTCCCTGGGATCAGCTCAGTGGTGGAAAAGTCTATTCTAGTTTCTAATACCCCAAAGCTAACTTTTCAAATGTATTTCTTTCTAGCATGTAGAAAGGGCTTTCCTTGGCTGCCAGGAAGTGGGGAGCAGGGATGTGGCATGGCGATGATCTTGGGACAGCCATGCATACATACGCTCAGACACTTTGGAAAACTGAGGAGGGGGAACAGGGAGACAGAATCTTCATCTTCTTCCTTTTGTGGACTGGGTAGGAGGGCGCTTGGTGACAATTTCCTGAGTGTAAAGAAGGAATACAGGTTTGAAAGGTTTGTAATTATATGTTAAAACAGGTACTCAAAACCAATACTGGGGGGTGGGGGAGAAGATGCTGTAAACACTTCTATTTAAAATGAAGATTTCTGGAACAACTATACTAATAGTGATATCGTTAAGACATTAGCTGGTAAGATCTAGCACTGAAATAGCTTTTTTTTTTTTTAACTTGTGAGGGATCTTTTTAAAGCACCACTTAAAACCTATATATTAAAAAAATTAAATATATAAAAACTGTTCTAATAAATGAGTTTGAGAATGCACAGAAAACAACAGAACCCATTTTTTAACCTCTGGTAACTGAAGTGGAGCATGAAATTCAAAGCCACTTTGGGGATGTCCTACATTGTTCACCTGAAGGGAAACAAATGCAGAGCTATCAGTTTCTTGATAAATTCCCAGAGCTTGGAGGACTACGGTTTTCATAAATACGGTCACTGGACTGATGACTTCTAAATTTTAAATTTGATACCCCTAAAAAGTAACATGATTTATAAGTGGTTTTTTTTTTTTTTGAGAAATGACCAAAAAATTGGAACAATTTTTAACAATTTTAGTTTTAATAATTTCTGAAAACTTTAAATTCTACACATATTTTGAAACGCTCTTCCAAACAAGATAGACTAACAATAATACATGTCTACTACACTGCAGAAGTAGCTTAAACTTGCCAAGACATCCTCCTTTGTACTTGTTTCCTGGGAGAGTTGCTAGGTCATTTTTGCCGGTGGCCAGCAGCCTCTTTAAGAACAACAAAGGATGTACTGTAAAAGTCACTCTTAGATGTTTGCCCTGCCAGCTAACGCCTTCTCTGCACACCGCACCTGAAGGAGCACGGAGCCCGCAGGGCTGGCTGGCCCTGGCTCTGGCCTCACCGCTGGTTGGGCCGCCTCTCGTACTTGTCCTGGCTGCTCCACTTCCATGGTGGGGAATAACTGACGGAACCTCGGGCAACTGTGCTTGTAAGAATGGCTTCTGCGTTTCTTCGGGTTTTCTTCTTTCTGGGGCCTGGCTCTTCGCTGGTTCCTTATCGCCCTCTTTTTGTTCATGGTCTTGCTCTTGATGACAGGGCAATGTGTTTTTAATTGTGTTAGAAATCTTTTATTGGTACCAGCAAGAGGACAGACACGGCATCCAACCCATGCGTCCCATTGTTTCAGTTCTAGTTTTTCCACGTTTTGCCTCCTTAAGCAGTTCTTCTATGGCTTTCCTCTCCAGTTCCTGGACCTCTTCCAACGTGGAGGCGTTTTCTGGATCCTCAGGTGGTGCTATCCTATCAGGGGCTCTGCCCCATAGCGCGAGGCGTGGAGGCGAAGCAGGAAGGAAAGACCGACCGACGGAAGGCCGCAATTATAATGTTAAACATTGAAATAAATGTGAACTATACATACATTAAGAAATATTAATGCAAGCAAGATAATTATTGACCCAATTTCCAGGCAGTGGCTCACGCCTATAATCCCAGCACTTTTGGAGGCCGAGGCGGGCAAATCATGAGGTCAGGAGTTCGAGACCAGCCTGGCCAACATGGTGAAACCCTCCCTATCTCTACTAAAAATACAAAAATACAGCTGGGCTGTATTTTGTAAAAATGCAAAAGACACCTGTAATCTCAGCTACTCGGGAGGCTGAGGCGGGAGGTAGAGGTTGCAGTGAGCTGAGATTGAGCCACTGCACTCCAGCCTGGGCGGCAGAGTGAGACTCCGCCTCAGAAAAAAAAGAGCCCTAACAAAAGCAAGGATTTGGAGAAACTTCTTTAGCTGATCCACAGAAGATCTCTATGTTGCGTGACTCGTGACTATGAACCATAGCAAATATGCAACCTTCTCTAAGATAGGAGAATTGTTTTAATTTACTCTTTAGGTCTCACCCCTCCAAAATCCTAATGTTTTGAGTCAGTTATAGAATTTGAATGATACTCAGTTTCATTTCAGATTTTTCTACCAAAATATTTGGAGGAGTTGGGATGAAGAAGAGGAGGATGAATATGATTATTTTGTCAGATGTGTTGAACCTCGATTAAGATTGTAAGTATTTATTACTGACCTTGTCGTACATGTTGGAAAAATAGTTATCCATGTTTTAGTTTTGGCTGTGAGGTGCGTACACACACACATACACACACACACACACACACACACACACACACACACACATTTTCTCTCTTTCTCTCCAGGGGCTCATAGACAGAAATAGACTGATGTACAAATTATACCACCCCTTTACATGTTATTAAATGAAACTTATACAAGTGCAGAGAAACCTGCTTTTAGTGTTTATAAACTGAATGTAAAAGCAGGGAGTTCAAGAACATCTAAATTAATAGCTCACTGTTTTGTTAATTTGAATAAAATTCAGTTGAACTAGTGGATTAAAAAAGCCCTTTGTTAAATTCAATTGTTTGAAAAACAGTGACATTATTTGAATTCTAGAAGACTTTTTTCCTTTAATTTTATGAAGAATACTTTAAAGGTATATGGCTTTACTCTAAGTTCTTATAGTAAAACAGCAGGCTGAAGTAACAGATCTACCTTAGGATATTTTGTCAGCCTCCCGCCTTAAACCTTATTTCAGAAATAGATGAAAAGAATAAATAATATCGGTGGTAAATAAAAATTTTCAAAAAAACCTAAGCACACATTCTTCAAATTAATCATATTTTGGCAGAAAAAAACCCTCAAAAAAATACCAAGATTAACCACAAACCCAAATACAAGTAGTTATTCTATAGTGACCTTATTAACTGTGGCATTTATTTTCCCACTAGATGGTGCTTTAAGACCAGTAATTTTTTTTCTTGTATTCATGAGCAATAACTTCATAGGCAGTGCTGCAATAAAAATAAAATTATAACTTATACTACAAAAAATAATTGTAGATGGTAATTTTTTCCCTGTTTGAAAGATGATTTTTTTCCCCATGTGAAAGATGAGGTGAGAAGATAAAGAAGTAAGCCTCTACATTTTTGTGTAACGCAAGTAGATTTGGTAAGTTTCTCTTGGTTTTAATAGTAAATAATAATAAAATAAAAAGTGTCTGAGGCCCAGCATGGGGGCTCACACCTGTAATCCCAGCAATCTGGGAGGCTGAAGCAGGAAGGTGACTTTTTTGAGACAAGCTCTTAGGCTGTTGCCCAGGCTGGAGTGCAGTGATGTGATCTCGCTCACTGCAGCCTCAACCTCCTGGGCTCAAGTGTTCTTCCTACCTCAGCCTCCTGACTAGCTGGGAATACAGGTGCATGCCACCACACCAAGCTAATTTTTGTATTTTTAGTAGAGATGGAGTTTCACCATGTTGGCTAGGCTGGTCTCTAACTCATGACCTCAAGTGATCTTCCTGCCTCGACCTCCGAAAGTGCTGGGATTACAGGCCTGTGCCATTGTGCCCAGCCTGGGAAGACCTCTTGACCCCAGGAGTTTGAGATCAGCCTGCATAACATAGTGAGACCCTAACTACAAAACCTAAAAAAGAAAAGTTAGCTGGGTGTGGTGGGGCACGCCTGTAGTCTCAGCTGCTGGGGATGCTGAGGCAGGAGGATTACCTGAGCCCAGGAGTTTTAGGCTGCAGTGAGCTGTGATTGAACCACTGCCCTTTGGCCTAGGTGACAGAGCAGGACCCTGCCTTAAAAAAAAAAAAAAAAAAAAGTGTGAAAGTCTGATTAATAGTTCTACCTGGTTTAGAATTATGTATGTCTGATTTCAGCTGTTCATAATTGGGCTATGATTCTATTTAGGCTTTGCAGTTTTTCCATTATGTATTTCCTATTTTTCCATAGCATATTCAATAAAATCCCAAAATTTAATAAGCTTGAGGATTTTCTAGGTTTGATACCCTTGTTGTTAAAAAGAAATGACTGGTTTTGGTTGATGTGAAATATGATAAGTGAACATAATGTATATCTGGCAGATTCAGTCTTTACTTGGAAAATAATTGCATTCTGATTTGATAGCCTTGCATGTGCTAACAAGAAATGACTTACATGCATAGCTTGCACATCACTGACACATGGGGAGGCATAAGGGAGGAATCGTGTGTCGTTATGCAGAAGACGTGATACTTGATGGAGAGTCTGGAATGTTTTCAAACATAGGCAGACTTAAAAAAGGTCTCTGGGCTGAGATGGGAGTGGGGCTATCAACAGGCAAGATCAACCAAGACTGTCTGGATTTAGTACTGTGCAGTAAATATTTTTCCTTTCTACTTCAAAACACACTGCTTATACCTGATTAAAGGAGGTCTGAAAAAAACCAGAACTTCGGGCTCTGAGACATAAATGTTGGCTCATTGCTTCTGGACTATGAAGTATCAATATAATGAAAAGAAATAAGCTAATGGGTATGGATACTAGAAATGCTAAGAAACTTATTTTAAAATTTGAGTCTTAATCTTCACAACTTATTGGACTGTGGTTTCATCTTCAATTTATTTTATTTTATTTTTAATATTCAACTTTTTTTGTTTGACCCTTTTTTTCACAGCTGTTCACTCAGTTTCTTTTGGATTAACCAAAGTAGACAAAATTCTTGCTTTTCAAGCTTCACCTAATTCACTTACTTGAAAAGTGGGAAAAGTTTCTTTTTTATTCAGTTAAAATGTTTAAGTGTTCATCATAATTTGATATAAATTTGCTTAAGATGTAGTTCTATTTTGTTTTTGTTTTTCCTTATTTAGAGCATGAGTAAATTAAAAAAACAAAACAAACCATTTAAGGCAATAGGTCTCACTCTAGGCTGCACATTAGCATCCCCAGGGAACTTAAAAAAATACCCCTCTACTTCCAGAGACCCATTTAAATCAGTCTGGATGGGGCCCTGAGCATCTGTTTTTTGTTTTTTGAGACAGGGTCTTGCTCTGTTGCTGAGGCTGACGTATGGAGTACAGTGGTATAATTAGATCTCACAGCAGCCTTGACCCCTGGGGCTCAGGCGATTCTCACACCTCACCCTCTCAAGTAGCTAAGACTACAAGTGCATGCCACCGCACCAGGCTTATTTTTGCATTTTTGTAGTGACAGAGTTTTGCCATGTTGCCCAGTCTGGGCTCAAACTTCTGGGCTCAAGCAATCCAGTTGCCTTGGCCTCCCAAAGTGCTGGGATTACAGGTGTGAGCCACTGTGCCCAGCCTATTTTACTTTATTTTTAAACCCATTAATTTTATATCTGTGAACTTGGTTGTACATTTACAGATTATTTTGTTGCATCTAGAAATACTCTGTGTTCTGTTTTTATATTTGAGAAGGTTTACAAATTAATACATTTGAAGTGCCTGTATGGTTGTCCAGCACAAGGTTATTTTGTTTCAATCACTCTCTAGTTTAGTAATGGCACCTTTTTCTTCACCTCAGAATCTCAAGAGCTTATTTTTTGAAATTCTTTAATAATCTTCCTTAGGGAATATTCAGCATAATTTTGTGGCGTAGTGCTTTAGATGAAAGGAAGGACTAGATTATTTGAGTCATTTCTACTTTTTGATCCTATAAATAATGGGAATCTAAAAAATTTTAAAAGTTATAACAGATCCATGAAAAATATGGTAATCCTAAACATTGTTGTGAAACAATTTGAGATACTGCTTTCCCTATCCCCACTCCCAAGTTGCCCCCCGTCACGTTCTTATTAAGGTATTGAATCTAATATATGGGAAGAAAATAATTTCTTTTTAAATAATAATTACAAATGGTACAACACAAACCTCCAGTGTTTCTAAAGCACAAATACTTGGATCCAAGAAAAAAGAAATAACTCCTCAAAGAGAAGAAAAATTAGTGACCTCAAGGAAGTGGTGCTTTAAACTTTCAACAGCTTCCCCTTATGATTATTATTACAGTGCTATTCAGAAAGACTTAATATGCACCTGAGTTATATAGTATAAAAGACTTTTCTTACTGGGTCTTGGAGTGCTAAGTGGGCTGTTTAATGATAGGAAAATGTGCCCGAAAGGCAATGGATTTCAATTTGCTTTTAAACTTTTAGGCATTATGACATTCTCGAAGACCGAGTTCCGACAGGACTTATTGTTGACTACCGAAATCTGTTGTCTCAATGTGAGGAGAGTTACAGGAAATTTTTAAATCTGAGAAGCAGTTTGTCAAATTGTAACTCTGATTCCGAGCAGGAAAATATCTCCATGGTGGAAGGGTTAAAATTGTATTCGGAGATGGAACAGTTGAAACAAAAGCTGAAACTCATTGAGAATCCTTTGTTGAGGTATGTGTGTCTTCGTAATTCTTAGTCAACATCCTTCCTTACTGGCTGTCATACTGATAGGTCTGTTTTGTTTCTCTAAGGTATGTGTTTGGATATCAGAAGAATTCTAATATCCAAGCAAAGGGTGCCCGTCCCAGTGGTCAGAAGATCACTCATGTGGTCTCCTCCACCATGATAGCTGGTCTCCTGCGGTCCCTGCTCACGGACAGGCTTTGCCAGGATCCTGGTGAGGAAGAAAGAGAAATTCAGGTAAATGGAGAGTTTTTCACTCCAGGTGGCTTTTTTTTAAATTCTGATTCCCCCCAGGATTTTACAAATCCGACAGAGTGTTTACAGGATCTTCCCCAAGATGGTTTTCTGTGCAGTGGGAAGTAGTGAGAGCCCTGCCTTTTGTCAGCAATAGTTACTTACCAGGTATGTGTTAGGTCAGTGCATTATCAAAGGAGAAGCTTCAGTATGCAGTTTTTGGCTTCTGTTTTTAAAGTAAGACCTGAAGGCACCTAGAGTAATACTCAGATTACTTTTTTGGGAGTGTGTATTTACAAATGTGTTGTTATTGTTTTCTAGTTCCATAGTGATCCATTGTCTGCTATAAATGCCTGCTTCGAAGGTGATACTGTTATTGTTTGTCCTGGCCATTATGTGGTACATGGCACTTTCTCCATTGCTGACTCCATTGAGTTGGAAGGTGAGTATGGAAGACACATAGCGAAACTCTTGTACATGATATTTTAAGTAAACAATAAATTACTGATCTTGTTGAAACAATGTGATTTGAACCGGTTTGATTTCCAGTGAGCTGCCTTGAAACTTTAAGGACTTGGAAAGCTTAAAGGAGGTTGACCCAGTGTTTCAGCACTTTGAGCTGTGGTTCTTCGTAGCAGTGTATATGTTGGGGAGATGTTCACAGGCTCTTATAGAAAAAAGACCATTAGGAAGAAGCATACTTTCTAGGTTGTAGATGGTTTATGGAAAGGAAATCTAATTTCTAGAATTAAAAAATTTTCCAGCAGTATTTTAAAAAATTTTAGTATGTTAA
This sequence comes from Saimiri boliviensis, assembly GCF_048565385.1. NCBI lineage: Eukaryota > Metazoa > Chordata > Mammalia > Primates > Cebidae > Saimiri > Saimiri boliviensis. Next base: position 125,689,040 of record NC_133449.1, read on the forward strand.
AAATTTGTTGCTTGCTTTTATAGATGTTACAGATAACTAGTTCACGGCTTTTTAATTTTGTTTCAAATTTAGCTTATTTTCGTGAGAGGTTTAATGAAGGACATTTAACTGTGAAATTAGTACCAATTATCTTAATTCTCTAAATGCTTGCTGAATGGTACAAGTGCTACACTTTGTGTCTTGACCAAAGTATACTTTAGAATTTTTCAACATAAAAAAAAAATTAATGTTGAAAAATTCTATTAAAAATGACTTTTTGGGCTGCGTATGGTGCCTCACGCCTGTAATCCTAGCACTTTGGGAGGCCGAGGTGGGCAGATCACTTGAGGCCAGGAGTTTAACAGCCTGGCTAACATGGTGAAACCCTGTTGCTACTAAAAATACAAAAATTAGCTGGGCGTGGTGGTGCATCCCTGTAATCCCAGCTACTTGGGAAGCTGCGGCAGAAGAGTGGCTTGAACCTGGGAGGTGGAGGTTGCAATGAACCGAGATCATACCACTGTGCTACAGCCTGGGCGAGAGAGAGCAAGACTCTGTCTAAAAAAAAAATGAATGAATAACTTTTTGACAGTTACAACCTTATTGTTCATTTAAAGTGATTTCTAAATTTAGGTTATTTTGCGGTTTTTCATCTTGGTCCTGAATATTTTCATAACATGTCAAATTTAGTTACACCTGTTCAACTGTTTACCAAAATAGTTTCAAGTTATCTGTGAAGCTTGCGATGGGAAAAATCATGTATCATTTTGGGACTTGTGCAGCTGTTCAGAAACTGCTTAAGCTATGCTCTTTATCTTGTCGAAACTTCTAGATGGAAGTGCGGCTGGGAGTTTAGATTTCTCCTGCTCATAGTACATCATGTCACCCCTTTTTTGTTTCATGTGTGTAATTTCTGTTCTTTCTACTCTCCAATTTTTTGTTTTGCTTTTTTTCTTTCTCCTGGGCAGAAGATTTATCTACTCTCCAATTTTTGATGTATAATAGATGTGTGTATATAAATAACACATCTGCAAGATAAATCGCTGTTATAAATACAGTTTATTTTTTGGCATAGTAGAAATAACACTGATATTATAGTTTGTATGGTAGATAAGAGTTCTTCCTAGATTGGTGAAGAAATTTTAATGTAATTGCCAGAGTGTCATAAATAGACATATAGAATGCTGATAGCTAAGTATAAAAACCACTGTATATTGACTAATAGTATGTGTCTGGTAATTGGGGAATCAGATGGCATGTCTAGTGTGCATAGGTGGGGTACTCGTTTATGAGTAAGATTCAAGCTCATCTGATAGTGATCTATAGCTAACATGTATAACAAGAGATATATGTGGAGTACCTGCTATGTACAGAGTGTTAATAGTACTTACAATAGAGGTTTTCTTGTTTCGAAAATCCATTCATTTAGGTGATGGTTTTGTGTTTAAAGTGGAAAGGAATACATAATTATAAAAAATTTGTGTAAAAATATTTTTTCTCAACGTGCAATTCTTTTTGTACTTTTAATTTTTCTGATGATAAAAAACAATTGTTATTGTAGAAAATATGGAAAGTACAGGCAGATCCATACAAAAATCAGAAAAAAAATCATTCATAATTCAGGCATCCAGAGTCCACCCGAGTAGCATTCCGGTGTGTGGAGTCCTTTTGCATTTTCTAGGGCCCCCAAAGCCTTGTTTGTTCTCTTCAAGTGTAGATAAATTGAGTGGCTTTGCTTGTTTTTTTTTTTTTTTTTTTTTTTTTTTGAGACGGAGTTTCGCTCTTGTTACCCAGGCTAGAGTGCAATGGCGCAATCTTGGCTCACTGCAACCTCCGCCTCCTGGGTTCAGGCAATTCTCCTGCCTCAGCCTCCTGAGTAGCTGGGATTACAGGCACGTGCCACCATGCCCAGCTAATTTTTTGTATTTTTAGAAGAGACGGGGTTTCACCATGTTGATCATGATGGTCTCGATCTCTTGACCTCGTGATCCACCCGCTTCGGCCTCCCAAAGTGCTGGGATTACAGGCTTGAAAGCTTTGCTTGTTAAATGCAGTTACTGCTTTCATTTACTCAAAGACTCATCTGTAGAGAGTGAGAGTTATTTCTTATAGCTTTGTCTCTGTGGTTCTGTTTTACTATGGAAGTCAGCTGAGTTCTTTAGTTTTTGGATACTCCAGTTTTTTTGTAAGCCCACTCAGCTGTTTAGTCTGCGTTATTGGTTTGAGTAAGATTTATAGAGATCTGATGCTTTTTTTTTTTTTTTTTTTTTTTTTTTTGAGATGGTGTCTCGCTCTGTTACCCAGGCTGGAGTACAGTGGTGTGATTTGAGCTCACTGCAGCCTCTACCTCCCAGTCTCAAGTGATTCTCCTCTCCCAGCCTCCTGAGTTGCTGGGATTACTGGTACCTGCCACCATGCCTGGCTGATTTTTGTAGTTTTAGTAGAGACAGGGTTTCCCCATGTTGGCCAGGCTGGTCTTGAACTCCTGATCTCAAGTGATCCACCCACCTTGGCCTCCTAAAGTTCTGGGATTATAGGCGTGAGTCACTGCGCCTGACCAAGATCTGATGCTTTTTTTTTTTTCTGAGATGGAGTCTCACTCTGTCACTCAGGCTGGAGTGCACTGGCACAATCTCAGCTCATTGCAATCTCTGCCTCCCAGGTTCAAGCAGTTCTCCTGCCTCAGCCTCCTGAGAAGCTAGGATTACAGGCATGCACCACCATGCCCAGCTAATTTGTGTATTTTTAGTAGAGGCGGGGTTTCACCATGTTGCTTAGGGTGCTCTCGAACTCCTGACCTCAAGTGATCCACTTGCATTGGCTTCCCAAAGTGCTGGGATTACAGGTATGAGCCACCATGCCCAGCCTCTATCTGATGCTTTTTATTTGTTAATGAGGTAGACTGTTTTTTTCTAGTAAGTAGTCAGTTTGTCAGATTTTAAGCCAACTGTTTAAGAGAATATTAAAATTAGATCATCTTGAGAACTGCTTAGGTTTATTCAAATGTAATTTGAATAAAATTACATTTTCTATGTTAGAATCATAGAATGTTAGAAGCAAACTTCTAAGGGTGAATGCTTTAAAGTCCTTTGACTCAGCTGTAAGTCCATTCATTCATTCATTCATTTGAGACCAAGTCTCATTCTGTCAACCAGAGTAAAGGCTGGAGTGTAATGGTGTGATCATAGCTTACTGCAGCCTTAACATTTTGGGATCAAGTGACCCTCCCACTTTAGCTTCCTTGAGTAGTGAGTAATTGGTGCATGTAACCATGCCTGACTAATTTTTTTTTTTAGTTTTGTAGAGATGGAGTCTCACTGTGTTGCCTAGGGTGGTCTTAAACATTATTTTTTATAGCAGTTTTCTAAGCGAATTTAGTGTTGAGCTGATGTGAGATAGTTGATAGGGTAGTCATCTTGATATGGGGACTAGTCAGAGAGGGTGATTGTTAAAATTGGATACCATGGTTTAAATCAAACAGAATATGTAGAGAGAGATTTTATTTAAATACAACATAGTTGACTGGTCTCATCATCTGCAGTCATTTGAACTAGAGAAACCTGTTCTAGAGTGTTCTTATTTAGATGTTTTTCCTCACCCATCTTGAGTGTTCTTGTTCTCTCTTTCTTAGGATATGGTCTACCAGATGACATTGTGATAGAAAAGAGGGGCAAAGGTGACACTTTTGTGGACTGCACGGGTGCTGATATTAAAATCTCAGGCATAAAATTTGTTCAGCACAATGCTGTAGAGGGAATCTTAAGTAAGTATCTGAATGTTTGATGTATTGTTTCTTCTAAGCTTTGAAGGAAAACTGTACTATCTATGGAAGACAGAATTTAATGAAATGCCACTCAAGTACAAATATACCTTGTTTTGTTGCACTTCACAGATACTGAGTTTTATACAAATTGAAGGTTGTGGCAACCCTGTTTCCAGCCGGTCTGTTGGGACCATTTTCCTGATAGCATGTGCTCACCTTGTGTCTCTGTGTCACATTTTGGTAACTCTCACAGTACTGTAAGCCTTTTAAAAAAATTATAGATGATACGCTGATCTGTGCCCAGTGATCTTTGATGTTACTACTGTAATTGTTTTGGGGTGCCATGAGCTACATCCATATAAGATGGTGAATTTAACTGATAATTTTGTGGGTTCTGACTGTTCCACCAATCAGCCATTCCGCTCTCTCTCTCCTGTTTGGACCACTCTATTCCTTGAGACACAGCAATATTGAAATTAGACTGGCTAATAAACCTACAATGACATCTATGTGTTCACGTAAAAGGAAGAGTCACCTGTCTCTCACATTAAATTAAAAAACGAGAAATGTTTAACTTAGGAAGGCATATCGAAAACTGAGATAGGCTGAAACCTAAGTCTCTTGTGTCAGTTGGCCAAGTTAAGAATGTGAATGAAAAGTTCATAGAGGAAATTAAAAGCACCACTCTAGTGAACATATGAATGATAAGAAAGTGAAACAGGCTTATTGCTGATATAGAGAAGGTTTCCATAGCCTGGATAGAAGATCAAATCGGTTACCACATTCTTTAAATCAAAGCCTATTCCAGAGCAGAACCCTAACTTCTTCAATTCTGTGAAGGCTGAGAGAGGTGAGGAAGCTGTAGAGGAAGAGTTTGAAGCTAGTAGAGGTTGGTTCATGAGGTTTAAGGAAAGAAGCCATCTCTATAATGTAAAAGCACAAGGTGAAGCAGCAAGTGCTGATGAAAAAGCTACAGTAAGTTACAGAAGATCTAGCTAAGGTAATTGATGAAAGTGGATACACCAGCACATTTTCAGTGTAGATGAAATCACCTTCTATTGGAAGAAGATGCCGTCTACTACTTTTCATAGGAAGAGAGAAGTCGGTGCTTGGCTTCGCAACTTCAAAGGACAGACTGACTCTCTTGTTAGGAGCGAATGTAACTGGTGACTTTAAGTTGAAGCCAGCGCTCATTTACCATTTGGAAAATCCTAGAGCCCTTAAGAATCATAATCTACTCTGCCTGTGCCTTAGAAATGGAACAACAAAGCCTGATTGGTAGCACATCTGTTTATAACATGGTTTACTGAATATTTTAGGCCCAATATTGAGACTTGCTACTGAAAACGAAAAGATTCCTTTAAAAATATGATTGCTTATTGACAATGTACCTGGCCATCTGAGAGCTGTGATGGAGTGTATCAGGAGATTAATGTTGTTTTCATGCCTGCTAATAACATCTCTTCTGCAGCCCATGGATCAAGGAGTAATTTTGACTTTCAAACCTTAGTACATAAGAAATATAATTCATAAGGCTATAGCAACTATTGATAGTGATTCCTCTGATGAGTCTGGGCAAAGTGAATTGAAAACTTTCTGGGAGGGATTCATCATTCTAGATGTCATTATGAACATTTATGATTCATGGGAGGAGATCAAAATATCAACATTAACAGGAATTCTGGAGAAGTTGATTCTGGCCCTCATGGATGATTGAGGGGTTCAAGACTTGAATAGAGGAAGTAACTGCAGATGCGGTGGAAATAACAAGAGCCTGATGATAGCAAGTAGAGCCTCAAGACATGAGTGAATTGCTACGATCTTACAAAAATTGGAACAGATGAGGAGTTGCTTCTTAAGGATGAGCGAAGAAGGTGGTTTCTTGAGATGGACTCTCCTGGGGAGGATGCTGTGAACATGGTGGAATGACAACAAAGGATTTAGAATATTATGTAAACTTGGTAAAGCAGAGACAGACTTTGACAGGATTGACTCCAATTTTGAACAACTTTCTACTGCGGGTAAAGTGCTATCAAACATGATCACATGCTACAAAGACGGCTTTTTATGAAAGGAAGAGTCAATGTGGCAAACTTCATTGTTGTCTTACTTTGAAAAATGGTCACAGCCACCTAACCTTCGGCAAACACCGTTCTGATCAGTCAGCAGCCATCAACATTGTGACAAGACCCTCCACCAGCAAAAGGATGATGTCTTGCTGAAGGCTTAGAGGAGTATTAGCATGTTTTAGCAAAATAAAGTATTTTAAATTAAGATGTGCACGTTTAAAAAAACATAATACTTTTTGTACACTTAATAGACACGTTAGAAACATGCTATTCATTAGTATAAATGCACATGCTGATCTGTGTAAACACAAATTATTAATTTTTTGAGACGAGTCTTGGTCTGTTGCCCAGGTTGGAGGACAGTGGTGCGATCTCAGCTCACTGCAACCTCTGCCTCCCTGGTTCAAGCGATTCTCCTGCCTCAGCCTCCCCACTAGCTGGGATCACAGGCTCCTGCCATCACTTGTGGCTAATTTCTGTATTTTTAGTAGAGGCAGGGTTTTACCACATTGGCAAGTTTGGTCTCGAACTTCTGATCTTGGGTGATCTGCCCGCCTCAGCCTCCCAAAGTGCTGGGATTACAGGTGTGAGCCACCATGCATGGCCTAAAAAATTATTTTTTTAGGTACAGTGTGATGACTTAGCAAACTTAATCCTAAAGTGAAAAATAACCTATTCATGATAATTTGTTAATGTTAGTTTCTTTTCTGTACAGTGATTTTTTCTTTGAAAACTTTCCAGTGTTGTGGTCTGTGTTCTCTGTATTCAGGGTAGCACTAGATTGAAGTTATCTCCACACGGCAGTAGTGTTTGTTTACTGGAATCTTTGTAGCCCCTTTCTTGATTCAAGGTCTTTTTCTTCTGAGATACTCAGCAAAATTGCTCTCTGATACTTTTTTTTTTCTAGTAATGAAAAGTGCTTTTGTATCTGAGGTCAAGTCATTCTTTTTAAAGAATGTTGCTTTCAGATTGTAGAAAATAACTCAAAATCGTCATCATTTTATATTTTATGAATTTGTAATTTAGGTAAGAAAATTTAAATGGTAGCTTTTGAGAAATAGGGTCCACATCTAATGTCAGCACCAGGCTATCTCTCATACTGGAAAAGGCACATTACTTCTTAAAGCAGTCAGCGTGTGTTTTCGTCACAGCCGTTCACCGCGGTAAGACTACGCTGGAAAACTGTGTGCTGCAGTGTGAGACGACCGGAGTCACAGTGCGGACATCAGCAGAGTTTCTGATGAAGAACTCGGATTTATATGGTGCCAAGGTAGAAACACTTGTCCTCTTAGGGAAGTAGTTTGGGTTTAAGTTGTAAATGAATATATGAAATATGGGACCAAGATATATGTGCGTACTCCTACTCTCCAGTCATCTCTACCAAGTCAGTCAAACTCAATTATGCAAGGGTCTTCTCATGTAGCATTTTCAGATCATAGGAAGAGAAGTAATAAATCTCACAATTACTTTATTTAGCTTTAAGAGAGGGTTAGACCATTAAAATCATAACTTTATAATTGTAGATTCACACAGTGTTGTAAGAAATAGCAGGGAGAGGTCCTGCATGATGCCCTTCACCAGTGTCCCCTAACAGTAACATCTTGTGAAACTGTCATGCAACATGACAACCAGAATACTGACATCAGTCCAGTCAAGTGGAAGAATATTTCCATCATCAAAGGAACGCTTCATGCTGCCAAACTCACCTGCCTCTCTCCCACCAACCTCTTCCTTAACTGCAGGCACACCTTAAGCTGTTTTTCTTTTTCTTTTTCTTTTTTTTTTGAGGCGAAGTCTTGCTCCTTTGCCAGACTAGAGTGCAGTGGCTCGATCTTGGCTCACTGCAACCTCCGTCTCCCGGATTCAAGCGATTCCCCTGCCTCAGCCTCCTGAGTGGCTGGGACGACAGGCACACACCACCGTGCCCGGCTAATTTTTTGTATTTAGTAGAGATGGGGTTTCACCATTGCCAGGATGGTCTCCATCTACTGACCTCATGATCCGCCCACCTTGGCCTTCCAAAGTGCTGGGATTACAGGTGTGAGTCACTATGCCCAGCGCTGTTTTTTAGTTCTATTTATTTCATCATTTCAGAAAGTGTAAAAATGGCATCACACACTCTTTGGGACTGGCTTTTCTCACTTAATGTGGTTCTCTGGCGCTTCACTTAGGTCGTTGTAGGTACCAGTAGCTTGCTCCTTTTTACTGTTGAGGAATGGTCCAATGTGTGGACCGTTCCTCAGTTTGTTTAGTCACTTGTAGAAGGATGTCTAGATTGTTTCCAGTTTTTGCCTATTGTCAGTAAAGCTGCTATAAACATTTGGGTATAGGTTTTTGTGTGAACACAGTTTTTATTTAAAAAAATTCTTTTTAACATTTATTTATTTTTTTGAGATGGAGTCTCACTCTGTTGCCCAGGCTGGAGTGCAATGGTGTGATCTGGGCTCACTGAAACCTCCACCTCCTGGGTTCTTGCAGTTTTCTTACCTCAGCCTTTCGAGGAGCTGGAACTACAGGCACACGCTGCCACACTTGGCTTATTTTTTATTTTTTATTTTTTGTATTTTAGTAGAGATGAGGTTTTACTATGTTGCCCAGGCTGGTCTTGAACTCCTGAGCTCAGACAATCCACCTGCCTCCGCCTCCTAATGGGCTGGGATTACAGGCACGAGCCACTGCACCCAGCTGACAGTTTTAATTTTTTAAAATTAATTAATTTTTTCTTTATAGATTACTCAGTCTTGGATATGTCAGTTTTTATTTTTTAAGGAGTAAATGCCCAGGGATGCAGCTGTAGGTCATGTAGTAGTTGCATGTTTAGTTTTTTTTTTTTTTTAAAGAAACTGCTAAAATGTTTTTCAGGGTAGTTGTACCATTTACATTCCCACTAGCAACGTTTGGGAGGTTCGGTTTCTCTTTATCTTCAAGAGCGTTTGATGTTTTGACTATTTTTTGTTTTAGCCATTCTGATAAGTGTGTAGTAATATCTCTTGTTGTTTTAATTGTCATTTCCTCAGTTGTTAATAACGTCAAGGATTTTCTCATATGCTTATTTCTCACTCTTATGTCCTCTTTAGTGAAATATCAATGACTTTTGCCCCATTTTCTGATTGGATTGTTTGTTCTTCTTTACTGTAGAGATTTGAGAGTTCTCTGTATATTCTAGATACTAGTCCATTGTCAGGTATGTGGTTTGCAGATATTTTTTGCCAGTCTGTGGCTTGTGTTTTCACCTTCTTCATATGGCTTTTATGGAGCAGAGTATTTTATTTTGATGAAGTCCAGTATATCAGTTTTTCCTTTTATGAGTTGAGCTTTTGCTGATAAGATCGCTTTGCCTAGCCACAGATCCTGATTTTATCCTATTTTTTTCTAAAGTTTTGATAGCTTTATATTTTACATAAGGTTGTGATCCATTTTGTAGTTAATTTCGGTATAAAGTGTGAGGTTTAGGTGATAGTTCATTTCTTTTCCTATTTTGTTTCACTCATCTGTGTAGCTATCCCTCCGCGAATACCTGTAGCTGTACATTAAGTCTTAAAATCTGGTAGAGTGATTTGTCCTACTTTGTTTTTTCCAAATTTGTTTTGGCCACTCTAGTTCTTTCGCTTTTCAATTCAAATGTTAGAATAATTTTGTCTATATCCACAAAAGATCATGCTGAGATTTTGATAGGAATTTTAATAAACGCATATGTCAATTTGAGAAGGATTAACACCTTCCGGTCTTTTAACGCGATCTATTTAAAATCTCTGATGTCTTCTTTTTTTTTTTTTTTGAGATAGAATCTTGTTCTGTCACCCAGGCTGGAGTGCAGTGGCATGAACATGGCTCATGGCATAGCTTCAGTCTCCTGGACTCAAGCTATCTTCTCACCTCAGCCTCTCAAGTAGCTGGGACCAGAGGTGCATACCACTACACCAAGCTAATTTTTCTTAATCTATTTTTTGTAGAGATGGGGTCTTGCCATGTTGCCCAGGCTGTTCTCCAACTCAAAATCCTCCTGCTTCAGACTCCCAGAGTGCTGGCATTGTAAGCATGAGGCACCGCACCCAGCCACATCTTTGTTTTCTTTCATCAGCATTGTGTAGTCTTCAGCATACAAATGCTGTATGTGTTTTGTTAGATTTGTACCTAATTATTTCACTTTTTTGAGTGACTGTAAGTGATATATATATATTTTTGAGATGGAATCTTGCTCTGTTGCTCAGGCTGGAGTGCAGTGGCGTGATCTCTGCTCACTGCAACCTCTGCCTCCCGGGTTCAAGTGATTCTCCTGCATCAGCCTCCTGGGTAGCTGGGATTATGGTCATGTACCACCACGCCCAGCTAATTTTTGTATTTTTAGTAGAGACAGGGTTTTACCATGTTGGCCAAGCTGGTCGTGAACTCCTGACCTTTTGGCCTGACCGCCTTGGCCTACCGAATTGCTGGGATTACAGGCCTGAGCCACCACACCTGGCTAAGTGATATTTTTAATTTCAGTGTCCCTTCAGTGTCCCTAGTATGTAGAAATATAATTGATTTTTATATGTTTATCCTATACCCTGTGACTTTGTTGAACTGTACTTATAGGAATGTTTTTGTAGCTTCCTTAGGATTTTCTATATAGAGAGAGTAATGTTACCTGCAAATAAGGGGAGGTTTTTTTTCCCCAATCTTTATGCCTTTGTTTCCCTCTTTGCCTTATTGCACTGGCTAGACTTTCCAGCACTATGAAAGCAGACTTTCTTACCTTATTTTTGATATTAGAGAGAATATATTTAGTATTCCATTAAAAAGAATAAGGTTGACCAGGTTTTTAGATATTCTTTATCAAGTTGAAGAATTTCCGCTCTATTTCTCTGTTTTTTTTTTTTTTTTTTTGAGAATTTTTATCATAAGTGGATGTTGACTTCTTTTTTTCTGAGTTCCTTTTTCAGGAATATACTGACTTTTAATGTTTTTTTTCTGGATAGATTGATATGATCACATGATTATTCTTACTGGAAAAAAGAAAATGGTGAGTTACATTGGTTCATTTTCAAATTTTGAACCAGCCTTGCCTATGTGGCATAAATCCTACTTGGTCACAGTGTAGAAATCTTTTTATATATTGCTGAATTATATTTGCTAATCTTTCAGGAGAAAATTTTGCATCTGTATTCATGAATATTGGTCTCTAGTTTTGGTTTTCTGTACTGCTGTTTTTATCTGGTTTTATTATCGATAATAGTAACTTCATAAAATGAATACTGAAGTGTTCCCTTCTCTTCTATTTTGTGGAAGAGATTGTGTAGAATTGCTGTTCATTCTTTAGATGTTTGATGGATTTTGCCAATGAAATCATCTGGGCCTGGAGATTTCTCTTTTGGAATTTTTTAAATTATGAGTTCAATTTCTTTAATAGTTAAAAGGGTATTCAAACTATTTCATATTAAGTACATTTTGGTGGTTTGTGATTTTTGTGGTATTGGACTACTTCTAAGTTGTCAGATTTATATATAGAGAATTGTTTGTTGTACTTCTTTATTCTTCCGATATCTGCAGGGTCTATAGTAATGATACCTGTTTTATGTTGGTAGTTTGTGTCTTCTCTATTTAAAGAACCAACTCTTTGTTTCATTGTTTTGTGTTTTTTTTCTTATTGTAATTGTTTTGTTTTCAATTTCCTTTATTTTTGTTCTTGTTTTTTTAAAATTTAGTTTTCATTTTTATTTTTACTTTTTTATGTTCTTTTTATGATTTCATTCCTTCTGCTTGTTTTGGGTTTATTTTACTTACCTTGGTTTTCCCACCTAGGATATTAGATTGTTGATTTGAGATTTTTTTCTCATGTAAGCATTTAATGCTATAAATTTCCCTCTCAACATTGGCTCTAGCTGTTCTGTAAATTTTGGTATTTTTAATTTGTATTCTTTAGTCCATGCAGAATTTAGAAGTGTGGTGTTTAGTTTTTAAATATTTGGAGTTTTACTATTATCTTTCTATTGTTGATTTCTAGTTTGATTTCATTGTGGTCAGAAACACACTATATGATTTCAATTCTTTGACATTTCTAGAGGTTTCTTTTATGTCCCAGGATATGGTCTATTTAAGTACATGTTCTGTGAGCAAATGAAAAGAATGTGTATTCTGTTGTTGGGTGGTATATCCAATAAAATGTCAACTAGATCATATTGCTTGTTGGTGGTACTGAGTTCTTTCGTATTCTTTGTGATTTTTTTCTTCTGTCAATTGTTGAGAGAGGGGTGTTGAAGTCTTTAATTACAGCTAATTTTGTTTATTTGCCTTTTCAGTACTATTAGTTTTTGCTTCACATATTTTGCATTTCTGTTATTTGATGTATGCTCATGTAGGATTGCTGTATCTTTTTGGTGAGCCAGCATGTTTATAATGATTTTATGTCTGCCTCTGGTAATTTTCTTTGACCTCAAGTCTACTTTATCTAATATTAATGTAGCCACAGCTGGTTTCCTTTGATTATTGTTTGCATGATAGATCATTTTTTATTGTTCTAATTTCAACTTGCCTGTATTCTTCTGTTTGAAGTGAGTTGTAGACAGCATGTAGTTGAGTCATGTTTTTAATCTACTTTGGCGATCTTGGTCTTTTAGTTGTATTTAGATCACTTACACTTAATTATTAATGTTAAGTCTTTAGTCTGCTATTTTATGTTTTCTGTTTGTTCTGTTTTTTACTTTTAGATTGGCTTTTTACTGCCATCCTGTGGATACCCGAACATTTCTCAGAATTTTATTTGTTTTTGAAAATCTCTTTGTATAGCTTTTTTAGTGGTTACTCTAGGTTTTACGTTATATGTACATGATATCACAGTTTACTGGTGTCATCATTCATCAGTTCAGGTGAAGTGTAGATAGCTTGCCTCCCTTTATGACTCTATAATCTCTCTCTCCTATTTTTTTTTCTTTTGAGATGGAGTCTCACTCTGTCAAGCAGGCTGGAGTGCAGTGGTGTGATCTCAGCTACTGCAACCTCTGCCTCCCAGGTTCAAGCAATTCTCTTCCTCAGCTTCCCAAGTAGCTGGGATTACAGGCGCCCACCACCATGCCCAGCTAAGTTTTGTATTTTTAGTAGAGATGAGGTTTCACCATCTTAGCCAGGCTAGTCTTGAATTCCTGACCTCGTTATGCATCTGCCTCGGCCTACCAAAGTGCTGGAATTAACAGGCGTGAGCCACCGTGCTCGGACCACCATCTCCTTCTGATAATTGTCTTAAATATTTTCTTTACCTGCATACATCTAGAACCACATTAGACAATATTATATTTGTTTCAAATGTCAGACGTAATTTAGCAAACTTGAGAAGAAAAGCTTATTGCATTTACCCATATTTTTGCATACTGTGTTTTTTTTTTCCTTTTCGATGCTCCGAGAGCCTCTCTTTTATCATTTCGTCTTTATTTAGATAACTTCCTTTAGTCACTCTATGAGATAGATCTGCTGCTGACAAATTTTTTTAGTTTCCCATCATCTTAGAATATCTTGATTTCTTCTATATTCCCGAAGACTATTTTCACTGGGCTTAGGATTCTGGATTGACAGTTCTTTTCTTTTAGCCCCTGAACAATACTGTGTCTCTTTCATCTGGCATCCATGTTTTCTGATGCTGTCAACCACATTTTCTTTCCCATAGGTAAATCATGAAATTTTCATTGATGCTTTCAATATTTTTGTTTTTAGCTTGTACGAGTTTGATTATGATATATTTTGGCATGGATTTCTTTGAGTTTATTTTGTTTGGGGTTTGCTCAGCTACTTGAACCTGTAGGCTTGTTATCCAAATCCTGCCAAATTGGGGAGCTTTCAGTCATTATTTCTTCAAGTATGTTTTTAGGCACACCCTCTCTTTTCTCTTTCAGGACTCTGATGACATGAATATTGGATCTTTTGTTATAGTCCAGCAGACCCCTGGAGCTCTGTACTCTTTTCTTTTTCAGTATGTTTTCTCTGCTATTGGGTAAATTTTATTGTTCTATCTTCTAGTTAGTTCCCTGATTGTTTCCTCTGTTGTTTTCATTCTGCTGTTGAGCCCATCCACTGAGCTTTCTATTTTTAGAACTGAAAAATACAGTAACTATATTTCTACTTGGTTTTATATATCATCTATTTCTTTGGTGAGGCTTTTATTTTTCATTTAAGTATGTTCATAATTGCTTATTGAAGCATTCTTATCATGGCTGCTTTAAAATCACTGTCCGTTAATTCTGTCATCTCTGACATCTCGGTTTTGGCATCTGTTGATTATCTTATTTATTTTGACATCTTCCTGATTCTTGATATGACAAGGGATTTTCAAATCAAAGTTAGATATTTTTGTATTAAGAGAATGTGAATCTTCTGTTTTAATTTGGCTTCTCTGACACTTCTACAAGAAGGGACAGGGTTGGTGGTAGATGGGCATCATCTTGTTACTGGTGGAGGTAGAAGTGATGGTTGTCACTTGGCTTCCATCGATACCCTTATTAGGTGGGGGAGCTCCTTGTTACTGCTACGTCAGGGTGGGAGGCCTAGCTTCCTACATGGTCTCCACTGACACTGTGATGTATGGGAGTGGTGTTGTTACCACTGGGCAATGGTGAAATTGTAGAATCTCCACTAGGCCTGCTCTGACACTGCCCCAGTAGGGAGGGAGTGGTTGTCTTGATATGGCCAGTTGGGGGTACAAATCCAGGCTCCTCATATAGTCTTCACTGACACTGCTGCAGGGAGGGCCTTGCAACTGGTGGGTGGGGATGACAATCCTGGCTCCTTGCTTGGTCTTCTCTGGTACTGCCCCAGTCGAGGTGCTGGGCTCCCTGGTTACATCCGTGAGGGGGCGGAAGTCTAGGTTCTTCTCTTGACCTTTGCTGGCATGGGTGAGATTGGGGCTGCTGTTTTATTCTGTGGTGTTTACCTGGAATAGAGCTATTATTGTCTAAAAGTTTTCTGTCTTTCTAGGCTGCCTAGTCCTTTCATAAGAGCAGCTTTTTTTTGGTATGGGTCTGTTGCTGAACTGGACTGCTGACTCCTTCAGTTCCAAGTCTAGGGATTACGAAGCAAAAAGAAAGGAACATACCACTGTGTTGGTGTTTTTTGGGTCCTGAGGTCCCTAGCTGGTCTGACGTCTTCTCTCCACTTTTCAGTCTTATGCTTGTTTTATATATAATGCCTATGGTTTTTGGTCATACCTAATAGACGAAGCAGGGACATCTACTCTATCATCCCAGAAATGGCAGCCTCCTCAGTTACTTTTTAATTGCCAAATTGTTGTTCATTTTCATAACATATTTTGAATATGGCTTTCTTTTTTTGAGACTGAGTCTCATTCTGTCGCCCAGGCTGGAGTGCAGTGGTGCGATCTCAGCTCGCTGCAGCCTCTGCCTCCTGGGTTCAAGCAATTCTCCTGCCTCAGCCTCCTGAGTGCCTAGGACTACAGGTGCGTGCCACCATGCCTGGCCAATTTTTGTATTTTTCATAGAGATGGGGTTTCACTATGTTGGCCAGGCTGGTCTCGATCTCCTAACCACAAACAATCCTCCTGCCTCGGCCTCCCAAAGTGCTGGGATTATAGGCATGAGCCACCGTGCCTGGCGGATTATGACTTTTATTTGCTATCTGACTACTGGTTTAAATTGTTCACCTTTGCGAATTTTGTTTTCTGATAGTTTGATATTTAATTTTAACTATCTTGCTATAGATATTTTTAATGTAATCACCCCTAAATCTTCTTTGCACACAACTGCAAGTGAAAATATCTTAGAAGAGGGCCCAATTAGCACATTTTGAAAAATGCCGATGCGGGGGCGGAGAGGAGGGGGAGGGATAACAGCTGGAGAATTTCCTGATGTAGGCAACGGATGGAGACAGCAAACCACCATGGCATGTATGTACCTATGTCACAATCCTGCAGGGTGCAGGATGTGCACATGTACCCCCGAGACGAAATACAATTAAAAAAAAAAGATTTTTTGTTTACCATACAATTTGTAAAAATTAACTCCATGACACGCATAGACCATGAACAGTGCCAAATATATGTACACTTAATTTTTTTCATTTCATTAAAAACGAAAACCTCTACAGAAGAGTTAGATTGGTGTGTACATATGGTTCAAGTGTATGTACAGGGTTAAGCAATAATAAATGTTTTCTCATGGAATACTAGTACTAGGAAAGTAACTGAACATACATGCAGTAGATGGGTCATCAGTGGTTACAGCAGCTCTTCTTCATTGATGCTGTTGTGTGTTAAATTATTCCCAAATGGTTGCTGAAATAACTATAGAGGTTTGAGTGAATTACTTTTGTTTTCCAAAGTTCCTTGCACAAGCATTAGGAAATAAATTCTTATTACTGTTAGGTTTTTTGATTCCTTGAGGTGTGAGAGAATAGGGTCATGTTTGATCTTTCTGGTTATGCTGTTTAAATGACATGTGAACTGGCTGCTTATGTTAATGTGTGTGGTAGGGGAGGCCATGGTTTAACTCATACAAGTGATTTTTAAGTTGGGTTTGGGTATTTTAAAACTGGCACATTTGGAAAATGTAGGGTCTTGTTTCTATCCACAAATGACAATATTTTACTAAATTCAAGTACTTTTCTCCAACTAATTGAGTATCTAAGAGATGGTCATTTTGAATAAGTACGTCTTTCAACAGAATTCTTAAATGATTTTTTTTTTTTTTTGGCAAAATCAGAAAACATCTAGAATAAAAGAGAGTAGAACAAGAATCAGGTGTTGACACAGCCTCTGTTTGTGTGTGTGTGTGTGTGTGTGTGTGGTTTTGAAAGTGATAAATTGTTAACAACTTGCTAGAGATGGAATAAATGGAAATGTTGATTAAAAATGCTTGATAAAACTTATCTGTAAAATACTTTATCTTTTTGCTGTATGTTTGGACTGTGTTGAAGGCTAAGAAGTAATTGCAATAAACTTTTTTAGTCTTGCGTTTTAAAAACTGATTGGTATTATCTCAAACTGTAACTCACAGGGTGCTGGTATAGAAATCTACCCCGGGAGTCAGTGCACCCTGAGTGACAATGGGATCCATCACTGCAAGGAAGGGATCCTCATTAAGGTGAGCATCAGCTAAAACACCCGCTTTTCAAAGGATAGAATGGCTTCACCTACAAATTATACTTTATTAAATTATTGGGTTCTATTTTCTGGTTTTGAAAAGCATAAACAGTATATACATTTCAACAATATGTCAGTGATTGGAATCTCTTGTAAGAATGCTTTATTACCTATAGATCTGCAGAAGTGATAGGAAAGCTCCGTCATTAAGGACTCAGACTGCTACAACATGGGACTAAATATAGCTATATTTTTAGAGTAGTGTGAATAAAGATTTTTAAAGCAGGAAATGTTGAATATGACAGTTTCCTAAAACATTTGTTTTCAACGTCACAGGACTTCTTAGATGAACATTATGACATTCCCAAAATATCCATGGTGAATAATATAATACATAATAATGAAGGTTATGGTGTTGTCTTGGTGAAACCTACAATCTTCTCTGACCTGCAAGAAAATGCTGAAGATGGAACAGAAGGTATGCTATATTTAGTAATTTCTATTTCTTTATTTCTTTTTTTTTTTAACTCCTTTACCACTGCACTGATAGTAATTTTTAATATAAAAACATAATTTACTTTATTTCAGCATTAAATGCTGATTAAGTCTCTGAGTCTTCCTCTCTTCCTCAAAAAAGATTATTGGGATATGCTTGGGAGTGGAGAGAGAATGAAGCTTAATAAAGCCATAACATTATAGAATGTGAAAGAAACTTTCAAGGTCAACTAGTTCAATTGTCATTCAGAATCTCGATGTATCTTCCGTGCAGTTTCCTTCTTATCATGCTTAGCTTTCAATGAGGGTGGATGTGTGATAGGAACTGTGGGTGTGTGATAGCAACCATGGGTGCGTGATGCTATGGTGGCTGTGTGACAGCAACAGTGGGTGTGTGATAGTTATAGTGGCTCCTGCTGGCATTTGTTAAGTCTGGAGGCAATGAAATGAACATGCCAGGTTGAAAGCTGCGTTTCCTGGAGAGGATGGTGGAGTTTACCTCTGTTTTTATTGGTAGAAGTAAATATCTTCCTGTCACCTGCCTTTCTTGGCAGCAAAGGGGTGCTAACTCAGTGGAAATGTGTGAACTTCAAGCTATGAGGCAGATCACTGTTAAGTCTCAGTCATAGAGGAGGATTAAGCGTTGACGTAGGTGAGGAAAGTTGAAAGCAGTATTTATTTAATTGGCTTTTTCAGGTTGAAAGAGGACTTTAAAAGTTAGTCCTTGTCATCCTTCAGGATTCGCTCCAGTTATATCTCTGCAAGTTCTCTATTTCTTCACAGGTCTCACAGAAGTGAAATCAAGGTGTCAGCTGGGCAGGTCTCATCTGAAAGCTCTGGGTGCAGAATCTGCCTCCAAATGCATTCATGTCATTCATTGGCAGAATTCATTCCTTTAGTTCCTGGGTCTGAGGTCTCCTTTCTTGCTGGCTGTCGGCTGTCGGCTGTCGGCTGTCGGCTGTCGGCTGTCGGCTGTCGGCTGTCGGCTGTCGGCTGTCGGCTGTCGCTGGCACTCAGCTCCTAGAGGCTGCTCTCATGTTCTTGCCACATAGCCCCCCATCTCAGCAACAGAGAACCTCCCTCAAGGCAAATCTCTCATGCTTTGAATTTCTCTGACTTCCTCTTTTGCAACCAGCTGGGGAAAACTAATTAGCAACCTTAATTACATTGTAAAATTACAGTGCAAAATTCTTCTGTAATTTAATAGCCTATTAAGTTAATACCAGGGGGTGGTGATCATGGGGCCTATCTGGAATTAGCTACTAGATTGGGACTTCATTTAGAAAAGTTGCACTGTCTTATCAGTGTGTGCATCCTAGCTCCTAACACAGTGCTTAGCAGATAGTAAATATCCAGGAAATGTCTGTTAAGTAAAAGTGATTCTGGGACAAAAAGGGTAAACAAAGAGTTCAAAATTGATGATCCTGCATGAGGGTCAGGGAACCTTGACATAGAGAGCAAGGCAGCTGTTCATTGAGATTCTTATGGCAAAGAATTTGTAAAACCCAGTTAGAGGACAACAGAAATCCTTTGCCAGAATAACTTGAAAGCTCTAACAGACTGTATAGAAATACATGTTTTAGTTGGGTTAGCTTATGTATTTAACTATGTTATTATTCGTTTGTTTCTTCAGAAGATAAAGCACTTAAAATTCAGACAAGTGGAGAGCCAGATGTGGCTGAAAGAGTGGATCTAGAAGAACTGATTCAGTGTGCAACTGGTAAAATGGAGCTTTATGCAAGAACTGACCCTTCTGAGCAAGTTGAGGGAAATTGTGAAATTGTAAATGAACTAATTGCTGCCTCCACACAAAAAGGCCAGATGAAGAAGAAAAGGTTGAGTGAACTGGGGATCACACAGGCTGATGACAACTTAATGTCACAGGAGATGTTTGTTGGGATTGTGGGGAACCAGTTCAAGTGGAACGGGAAAGGTAGTTTTGGAACATTTCTTTTCTGACCACCATAATGTAAGTAGATAGCAAAATACTCGATTTTGCACGTGCTGCCCTAAGAATCACTGCTGCCATTGTAGTTTGCTTTATGTCTGTATTTTATATTTGATGATTTGGGCTTGAGTGAAAGGTAGATTTATTTCCATTTGCAGGTGTTGCACATAAAACACTCCCTCTTTATAAGAAAGATCATAAACACATAGAAAATATTTGGAGATTTCTTATCTGAAAGTCTTGCGTTCTTAAACACATAGTTCTCTCATATTAAGGGTAGTTACCCTTTTTAGTGTAATAACCCTTTAGCATTTCAAAGAAGCGGAAGAAAGGAAGAGAATGCAAGACTAGCGTATAAACATGCAATAGGCATCTCATGCATAGCCTTCTTAGAGCTGTGTCTTTTCATCCCAGTTATAGTGTTTGATTTGCATGCTGTTTTTGTCTTAAAATAAAAGCTCTTATGATTGGGAAGTTATCTGCCTAATCATAGTTATTATTGAGTCTCAATGGGATGCATTTTTCTGTTGAGCTATGCAGTCATCAGAACAGTGATAGTCAGGTGGTTAGAAACAGAAATGAAATGTGTTATTCAGAGCTGATGTTTTACATAGAGCATTTTCACTATTGCTGATTGTGAGTGATTAAAAGAAGGTATCTTTCAGCTGGGCAGTGGCTCATACTTGTAACCCCAGCATTTTGCAGGGGTGAGGCAGGAGGGTCACTTGAGCCCAGGCATTTGAGACTATCCTGGGCAACATAGCGAGACCCCATCTCTACTAAAAATAAATTTTAAAAAAATTAGCCAGGTGTGGTGGTGCATGCATGTAGTTCCAGCTACTCAGGAGGTTGAGGCTGCAGTGAGCTGTGATTGCACCACCACATTCCAGTTTGGGTGACAGAGCGAGAACCTGTCTCAAAAAAAAGTATTTCTCTCTTACTGTTACAGTATTCTGATTATATTTCTGACACATGAGATGTTTGAAATCAAGAGGTTCATAATCAATAGCTTAAAAACAAACCTATATCAGATGTGTGTTCTTGTTATCATGTTGTCAAACACAGCTTCTAAAAATATTTCTATTTTAGAAACTGCATGTGACATTAATATGCCTAATGATTAAAATTTTAGTGATGAAATAACAAAATCGAATCCTGTTATATCTTTTCAAACCCACTATGGGCCGTCATGTTGGTGTAGCACATGTGATCCATTGAAGAACACACAGTATGTTGGTATCTGTTTTCAAGCTAGAAAGAGTATTACATTATCCCCATTAAGTGTGGTTATGTTTGTTTCTTCAATTGGAGTAAAAAATAATCCTTCTTTTTTTCAATGCTACTTAAACGTAGGCTTTATGTTAGACTTATTGTTTCATCATTGAAAAGTATTTTTACATTTAAAAAATCTTGTTGCAGAGGTTTAAAAAGTAGCGTTCATTTCTGCATCAGTTTCAGCCAAATGTTGATATTAAAGTCTTGTATTCTTTTTAAAAATTTTTGCCTCTAGATGTGACACCTTAAGATAAAAGCCATTTATTCAACTTAAACAAAAAATTACCTTTTTTTTTTTGAGACAGAGCCTTGCTCTGCCACCCAGGGTGGAGTGCAGTGGTGCTATCTTGGCTTATTGCAACCTCCATCTCCTGAGCTCAAGCAATTCTCCTGCCTCAGCCTCCTCAGTAGCTGGGATTACAGGTGCCTACCACCATGCTCAGCTAATTTTATTTTATTATTATTATTTTTTTAGATGCAGTTTCACTCTTGTCTCCCAGGCTGGAGTGCAATGGTGTGGTCTCGGCGCACTGCAACCCCCACCTCCTGGGTTCAAGTGATTCTCCTGCCTCAGCCACCTAGCTGGGATTACAGGTGTCTGCCACCACACCCAGCTAATCTTTGTACTTTTAGTAGAAATGGGGTTTCACCATATTGGCCAGGCTGGTCTTGAACTCCCGACCTCAGCCTGCCAAAGTGCTGGGATTACAGGTGTGAACCACCGTGCCTGGCCTATTTTGTTTCTGAGATGGAGTCTTGCTTTGTCACCCACACTGGAGTGCAGTGTCATGATCTCAGCTCATTGCAACCTCTGCCTCCTGTGTACAAACGATTCTCCTGCCTCAGCCTCCCAAGTAGCTGGGATTACAGGCACCCAACACCATGCCAGGTTAATTTTTGTATTTTTAGTAGAGACAGGGTTTCACCATGTGGTCAGGCTGCTCTTGATCTCCTGACCTCAGGTGATCCACCTATCTTGACCTCCCAAAGTGCTGGGATTACAGGCGTGAGCCATTGAACCCCCCTTTTGTTGTTGTTGTATTTTTTAGTAGAGATGGGGTTTCATCATGTTGGCCAGATTGGTCTCGAACTCCTGACCTCAAGTGATCCACCCACCTCAGCCTCCCAAATCACATTGGTTTTTCAATTGAATTTCTGCTTTATCTTTGTTTAGATTTTAAAGATAGATCAGTAATGCGAATAGCTTCCTTGTTCCTTTTTATAACATGAAATTTTTCAGATTTCATTTCTATTTTAGTTTAAATCTAAGCTTATATTAATTTTTATTCATGATTCATTATAATAAGTAGGCCTACTTTGTTCTTCTTTAAGTTATATGCGGTACATGTTGCCTTAATCATGGAACCTTAAACATCTCAAACGAGAAAGTATAGGGAATCTAGGGAGTGCCCTGGAGGGGTATGGCGTTGTTATTTGAGATGAAAATACTGATGTGGGAAAAGGATAGCCTTCTGTGTTGATGAACTGTGTATCCTGTCTTTATGGTCCGCCTTTATTGTGAACTTGAATTTATGGCAGGTGGCAAAATTCTATACCTTGATTTGAACATTTTATTTTAGCTTCTTTAGAAGTATCTCCCTTCCTCAGTTTCTTAAAAACTGCCCAGAGATCCTTTAGTCTCACGTGTATATATTCCACTTTTCTGGAATTAATAGAAGGATGGTGAAATAACCATTTTCTGGATTTTGCTTTTCAGAGGCAGAGTGAAGAAAGTTATATATAAAACACGGATGAGCTTGTAAGAACTGTATCACTCATGTACTCATGTAATTCAGTTGGCTGTTTTTGTTATTCTTATTCCTTTCTAGGAAATACATTCCACAGGCTTCTATGGAAATGAAGTTGAAATAAATTTTGATGATTGGGCTTTGATGCAAATTCTATCCATAGCATTTAATTTTATAACATTTTGTTTAATTCTGTGATTTAAAAAATCTACATATATGTTTTAAAGTTGTATATGTTGAAGTGAACATTCTCTTTTTCCAGTTCTCAGTATTAATACAAAAATGCATCTTTCAAAAAAATCAAAAAAGGCATAATATAATAACGCTCTGAAAGTTGCTATTGTTATTTTTCTTTAATATATTGCAGAAAATTATGTCTGTACATACAAATCTACCTGATTCTTTTGATAGCTGTGTTATCCTCCATTCTTTTGATAGTTGTGTTATACTCCATTGCCAGAATTCTTTCAGTTATAAGTGACAGAAACTCAACTGAGAAAAGGCTTTATGAGTGTTGGTTGATTCCTGGAACTAAACATCTAAGGATGAGAGCTTGATGACATTTCTTTTATAAGGTTTCTTGACAGCATGAGTTTTCCCCCCCTTCCCCTCTCCCCCTTGAGACGGAGTCTCGCTCTGTCACCCGGGCTGGAATGCAATGGTGTGATCTTGACTCAATGCAACCGCTGCCTCCAAGATTCAAGCGATCCTCTTGCTTCAGCCTCCTGAGTGACTGGGACTACAGGTGCATGCCACCACACCTGGCTAATTTTTGTATTTTTCAGTAGAGATGGGGTTTTGCCATGTTGGCCAGGCTGGTCTTGAACGCCTGACCTCAGGCGATCCACCTACCTTTGCCCCCACAAAGTGCTGGGATTACAGGTGTGAGCCACCATGACCAGCCAATATGAGTTCTTTCATGTATTTAAAGGGAACAAGGAAGAGTGAATACTTTACCACATTTCTTACGTACACTGGGTTTTCCTCCAGTGTGAATACTTTAATGTCTTCTAGGAGAACATCGAAAGGCAAATGCTTTCCTATATTCCCTACATTCATAGAGTTTCTCTCTAGTGTGAGTTGTTTCATGATTATACAGGTGACTGGAATGAGTGAAGCCTTTACCACATTTCTTATATTTGTATGGTTTCACACCAGTGTGCATTCTTTGATGGTTATGGAGGGAACTGTAATATCTGAAGGCTTTGCCACATTGATTCCATTCATAGAGTTTCTCCCTAGTATGAGTTTAATTATGATTATGAGGGTCGCTGGAATAAGCAAAGCCTTAACACATTCCTTATACTGATAGGGTTTTGCTACAGTATGAGATCTTTCATGGTTATAATGGGAACGGAAATATCTGAAGGCCTTACCACATTTCTTGCACTTATAGAATTTTTCTCCAGTGTGAATACTTTTGTATATTTAAGAGAGAAAGGAAAAGTGGACCTTCTCCTACATTCCCTATATTTATAGGGTCTTTTGCCAGTGTGAATTCTTTCACATATTTGACAGGACCTGGAAGAACTGAAGGCTTCCCACATTGATTGCATTTATAGGAGTTCTCTTCAGTGTGAGTTCTCTAATGGATGTGCAACAAATTGGGAAAATCAAAGGCTTTCCACATACTGAACGTTTATAATGTGAACTTTCAGTGTGTGTTATCATGTGTTCTTGAACACTGGTGAGAAATGAAGGCTTTTCCACATTGTTTACATGTATATGTCTCCTCTCCACCTTCCTCGCATTCATGATTTGTGTCCAGAATTAGGTACGATGTGCCTACGAAGGGAAGAATGGCAGGTGAAGATGTTTCTACATACACTGTTTTTACACGGCTTTTTTCCAGTAGGAATTTTCTTGTTCAAATTAAGATTTAAAATCTGGCTGAACATTTCTCCATGACGACCACCTTCTTTACTTTCACATAGTCTCGCTACCATATGACTTTTTTTGATTTATCCACTTTTTTTTTTTTTTTTTTTTTTGTTGGGGGACAGAGTCTTGCTCTGTCGCCCAGGCTGGAATGCAGTGGCAAGATCTCGGCTCACTGCAACCTCCGCCTCCTGGGTTCAAGTGATTCTCCTGCCTCAGCCTCCTGAGTAGCTGCGATTACAGGCAGCTACCACCATGCCTAGCTCATTTTCGTGTATTTAGTAGAGACTAGGTTTCACCATATTGGCCAGACTGGTCTCGAACTCCTGAACTTGTGATCCTCCTGCCTCGGCCTCCCAAAGTGCTGGGATTACAGGTGTGAGCCACCATGCCCAGCCTTCTTGAAAAATTTTTGTACTGATTTTTAGTGTTCTGGTTTTCTCATTTGTTTTCTGTAGAAGCTATGTTTCCAAAAGTTTCCCACATCACATTCCCCATAGAGATCCTTTTGGAAAGGATGCAGCAAAGCTCACCCCTCCAGGGAAAAGTTACAGTTACATCCTCAAAGGTCACTATTCAATTTCCCAGTTTCTGCCATATCTGGATGGTCTCCCAGCAGATCTCCTAGTACCTGCAGGTCACAGGACAATGGAAGCCCCAGAGGGAGCCTGTGGAGGCCTGTTGGAACAGAGGAGACTAAGAAGTGAACAGGGACATAATCTGCTTTCTGTCTCTGTGGATTTGCCTATTCTTGATACGGCATATAAATGCAATCATGCAATATGTGCCCCTCTGTGTCTGGCTTCTTTTCCTTAGTGTAATATATTTGAGGTTCTTCCAAGTTGTAGCAACCTGCATTGATTCTATAGCCAGGCGTCAGAACTTTATTTCCTTTTATGGCCTAGTGCTATTCCACTGTGTGTACCTACTACAGTTTATTTATTCCTCTGTTCTTCCACTGATGGACATTTGGGTTGTTTCCATCTTTTGGCTGTTATAAAAATTCTGCTTTAGGCAGTATACTTTTAAAGTTTTCTGCCTTTTCACCTGATGAAGATTAAAAACACTGATATTTTAAATTTGTTTGTTACAAGAGGGTTATAGAAAACTTTTTGAGTCTCCCTTCATGGTCAGTTTCCCCAACGATAGTGTACAAATACAGGATGTTCTTTAAGGGAATGCCCCGTGATTGCCCACCTGTACAGCTCACAGTTGCCAAGCATCAGGGGATTGAGCCTCCAATCAGTGTATTAGTGTCTTGCTCTTTTAAATAGAGCAGATGGCGCAGGATCCCCAGACGGCCGAGGAAAGCCTCTAATATGACTGAGATGAATGCAAATCCTGTCTCCTCCGACCGTCTTTCCTCCAGCAGCACGGACCCGGGGTCACTCTCCCCTGAGGCGGCCAGGCCTGGCTGCGGCGGCGGTGGCTGAGTAGGGGTGGAACCGGCAGCTGGGCCCTATGCAGATGGCGGGACGCTGCGGCCGGCCGGCCCCGCTCTGAGCACAGGCCAGGGGCGCGGGCGCCGGAAGCCCTGCTGGGAGGGCCGGCTGGCTGCGCAGCGGGTGGCGAGCTGCCCACTCTGAGGTCCTGGGGTCTGAGCTCAGCAGCCCTTGCTCGCGCCGGAGCTGCGGCCGCGATTTGCACGGAGCTCCGCCAGCCAGAGAGTGTCCTCGTGGGTGTTACTCCGGGCGAGGCTTTCAGCATCCCAAGGTTCTCTAGCTGCTCTAGCCTCAGCCCTGTGTTCCCACGTGGGAACGCAGTCTTCACACGAGTGGCGCTAGAATAGCTGGAACTTCAGGATGCCTTCGTCTCTCAGGGAATGTCCTGAAAACTCTGCCAACTCCCTCTGACGTGGGACGGGAACGCAGAGCTGGTGACAAGCTGTCATCGATGTTTCTGACACGTGGGCCTTGCACACACACGCTGAGAACCGTTGGCCACCCGTCAGTTGTGCGCACACGCAGTGATGAGCTGTCAGAAGTGCGCATGCGCTGCTGGGCTTACCATCTTTGCTTCGGCGCGCCTTGGCTGCTTGGCTTCGCTGGTTACTGGCTCAGACTTTGGATACAGTGGAGTTTCCTGGTTCGAGGTGGTGGCTGATCGGAGTGGCTGGGTCTTATTGGGCCCCTGAGACTGTGATGGATGGAATGGTGCTGAGGTGTCTCTAATAACCTCCGCCGTGAAAAGGATCTCTGGCTCCCGGGACGAGAAAGGCCAGGGGCCTGGTGGCTTCTTCACCCGCTGGTGGAGGAGCAGCAGGGGTGATGTCGCCGAGCCCGATGACAGCCCCTTCGCCCAGCGTGGGTACGACATCCGAGGGAAACATCTCGGTAAGCTCCACAGGGCGGTTAGCCGGGGTGACGTCTTCAGGGTGCAGCTCGTCCTTACGCCCGGGAACGTTGACTTGGATGAGAGAGACAAGATGAAGAGGTGACAGGAGCTGGACTAGGGGCAGGGGCTGGGTTGAGGCGGGGTGTACGAGAAGCGCCTCCTTCCCGGGGGAGGGGATTCGGCGTGGGGGAGCGAGCCCTCCTGTGCCCGGGGCCCTTGCTTTTCTGCCTCGGCAGGCTCCACAGCACCTGGCACAGGAAAACCTTGGAGAGGTAAATTAAGTCTATATAGCACTTTATCTTCAATGGACACATTTCAAAACATATATATATTTATTTATTTTACTTGAGGTGTATACGACATCCAGTATTTCTCCCCGTGTTATCTCTCCCCTCCCTCCCCACCTTTCCCACCTCTCACCCCATCCCTACCAGTAATTTTAGTATAATTCATTGTAAGGTGGTGATCTCTAGGAACATCATCACAGTGGAGAAACCTGAAATGTCCCAGCAGCCAACAATGAGTGAAAGGTAGGGGCGGGGCTGCCAACAGGGTGGGGCCTGGTGAGCCACGTGCCTGGGCTCCCACATCACAATGGGGGTGCGGGCGCCTCATGGAGGAGACTGTGCCTGATTGGTTCCTGGGCGTGAGGTTCGAGCTCTGGTGGTTGGTAGGGCAACCTCCTTCAGTTGGTAGAAAACACTGGAAGGAGGAACTCCCTCTGCGCTGTCTTCTCCACAATCTCCGCTCTCAGGCTTGTTGTATCTAGACCCATTTGAAATCAAGCAGGTTCCCTTCAGACCAGTCATCTCAGGGGAGGCAGCTGAGGCGGGGAGTGAGCTGTTAGTGGGGTGCAGCCCCCTAGCCAGGGGCTGGCCCTGCCAGCGTGCCTGTGTTTGAAAACGGTGAAGTGCTGAACTCTGCAGACTGGGACGTACGGGAAGGTCCAAGTTGCTGGAGCGCAGCCAAGGTGCCCCATGGGGAACACGCTGAGTCGTTGTTTGTGCCCCAAAGTCAGCCGCAGGCGAGGTCTGCGTAGGTGGCCTCAGGATCTGTCCTTCAGCTCTGACATGAATGGGGCGGTGGCAAGCAAAGGAACAGGCCAAGACCGAAGGAACAAGTCCAACACCAGTGCCAGACCCATTTGGTGCCCGAGCTGGCTGTGTGGGGCGGTGTCCGGCAGCTGTGACATCTGTGAGGCAGTGTCGAGCATAAGTGCAGACCAAGGCAGAGAGGAGCAGAGGCCGGGGAGAGGGATTATGGTGCTCCCCAATGCCAGACCCAAGCAGAGCCAGCGCAGGGTGCACTGGGCAGAACCGATCTGCAGCTATAACATCAATGAGGGGGAGGTGGTGGAAGCACCAGACCCTACTGCTGTGGAGCCTGCCCCGCGGGATTTGGGAGCGGGAGACGGCCCTGACCTGCAGCACATCAGCGACCAGGAGATGCCCAAAGGTAAGGCAATGAATGGTACTGTTTGCCCTCAGGCACGCCTCTGGCTGACACTCATACCAGTTCCCACCCCTCCCCCCACCCCAGAGGCATCCACAGCCTCGGGCTCCTCCCTCCTGCCCCCAACCAGCTTTCCCAGGCCCATGCACCAGGCAGGAGGACTGGCCCTGCCTCGTGCCTGCCCCCACCCTTCATTCTTTCTCCCTGCTGCACATGGTGGTTTCTTTCCTCCTCCCTACCCCAATGCCCAGTTCTGGCCCCTTTGTCAACCCCAGGCTGACCGAAAGCTAAGTTTTCCAAATAGAAAATGTATGCTACAGATTTCATTGCTGTAGAGGAAGTGTCTTATACAGCTCTTCTGTTGACTTTGCTTGGTCTCTTAGTTTATTTAAATGTTAGAATAATTAAGCTTCATGATGAATGCGACTTTGTAGCTGGAAGGTATGGTTCTCTCAGAATATTCAAAAATGGTGAAAGAATGAACAAAGATAGTATGTGAGTGAATTGTGCCTTTATACACAAAGCATGTAAGTACTTGTGAAAGCTTTTCCTTGTTTGGTGGTGCAAGGTACACCTCTGAGTGCTTTCACTCACCAGGTAGCAGATGGGTAGTGTTGGATGACGGCCCAAAATAGACTCTTTATATCATTTTTGGGGATTTATAACACATTTACAGGTATGTCTCATTTGACCCTGTCTCTACAAAAAAATGGTTAAAAATTAGCCAGGTATGGTGGCTTGCACCCACAGTCCCAGCTACAAGAGAATCTCTTGAGCCCAGGAGTTTGAGCCTTCAGTGAGTTATGCTGGCTCCATCTCACCATTGCACCACTCCAGCCTGGGCAACAGACTGAGACTTAGTCTGTTTAAGACATTGTTTTTGCCCAAAACAGCTCTTTGTTTTAAGTTGAAATATTGAGCCGGTGTCTGACCACAGTAATTGACCACAGCATTTCTTACTGCTTGAGACTTTCCCTGAAATGTGCTGGTAATAGCAGCCTAGAGGAAGGTGGTTAATGTATTTGATAAGTAGAGGGAGGAGGGCATATATGTGATTCATTTAAAAGTTGCATCTGTTTATTTAGGTGCAAGTTTGAAAAAGAAGTCCCAGGCCCAGCCTGGTTTTATTCCCCATGCATGGAGAGATTCTGTGATTTTTGCATTCTCCAGTAGAATTGAGATATCGGTGCCTTTATTTTCTTGACATTTATTGCTAAAAGCTTTTCTCAAGACTGTTAAAAGCGATTAAAATGGTTGTGTAGCTTTAAAAAGGATCTTTTTTACTCACCTCACTTATGACATTGTTTCCTCTTCTTCCTCTACAGGCCTTGCTTCTGACCATCCAAAGTCAAGCACACTCTTCCTGAGAAAGTATCAAATGAATGGTAAGACAATATTATTTCTGCCTTCCAGGAAAACCTAAACATTTTCTGTCTTGTGTATTACAGAGAGTATTTAGAGAAACTCAGATATTAGTTAAAAATTTTCAACTTTTCTTAGATTTGCTTGTCTTATTTTCCTATGTGATATAATTTTTTTAGTTGTCACTGTTTATGGAAACATACAGACTTTGTCTTCACACATTTCGTGACATTTTTACCAACACAATTAATTGGCCACATGATTTAGTGTAGTAGTCACTGATTTATGCCTTTTTCTTCATACGTCTTTGCCATTTTCCCCTTGCTCTGAAGAGTACATTTTAATAACAAGTGACAGGATTTAGGCCACAGCTTGGATTTCACTTGAACAAATCAAAAGAATCCATTGTTCCAGATTGGATCTGTGATTTTGGCCTCCTTTTTCACAGTGCTCTAACCACTGTCACATCCAAGTCGATGCTAGAACTTTTTCATTGGAATGTAATAGAAATGTAACACGCCCTGTGCTGTTTTCTGCATTAGCCTTAGTGTGTGAGGCTAGTGTAAAGTTTCCATATCCTGCCTGTTTTAGGATGAGAATTAGAACTGTAGGATTTTTCTGCACTGTTGCTTATGTTTCATAATGTTCTGTTATCTTACTTTATTTTCAGAAAAGCCATACACCATGTTTTCAGTTAATTTTAACAACAAGAATACAAGAACTGGGGGTTCTAGAATAACATCTGCAGTAACGCAGCACAATAAAAAAGGGGTTGTTCTCCTGCATTTTCATTGTTTGTGTGGACTTTGTCTCACTAGACCTAGTAATTTCTGGTTAGCATTGTTATATTCCTCAGTTTCTTCCAAGAGCCATGGGCTTCTCACACATAGAGTGTATGGAAGTAGAAGAAAAGTGATCCCCTGCCCCTGTCACTTCAGTGGTGAGAAATGTGTGTCAATGAGACCAGTTCAACTTCAAAGGAGGAGGCATTGTAGGGAAGAAAGTGTGGCCCAAGTCCCTCTTTGGAGCCTTTATTCTTTGGACCTTTGTTAGAACCAAATGATTGCGTGTGCTGAGGATACCCTGTTCAGTTAGGTTGGCACACTCATTTTGACATTTCCGTTTAAGATAGGCTACCTTTCAGTTGAGCAAAGACGCATTTATTTTTCCGTAATGTATGAATAGATGACCGAGAAGTCATTTGCGGTGCTTCCAGATATCCCAGTGCATCTGGAGATTGACTCCTGGCCAGAAGCTGGTTCTTAGAGCTGTCAGCTATTAGATCCTGGTAATGAAAGTAAGCTATGTGTACATGTAGAATCAGAAAACAAAACACTGCTGCGTAGGGGTTCAGAAATAGAATAGGTAAACGTTTTTATTAGCTAAATTTGTCATCTGTCCCACATTTTGGCATTTTTATGAAGGAATACTTGAGTCGGGGTAATTTATAAAGAAAAGAGGGTTTATGGGCTCACGGTTGTACAGGCTGTACAGGATGTGTGGTGCTAGCATATGCTTCTGGCAAGCGCCTCAAGAAGCTAGTAATTGTGGTGGAAGGTGAAGTCATCTTTCACATGACGAGAGAAGGAGTAAGAGAGAGTGGGAGGTGCTGCAGGCTTTTAAATAAGCAGATCAGCCCAGGTGCAGTGGCTCACACTTGCAATCCCAGCACTTTGGGATGCTGAGACGGGCAGATCACTTGAGCCTGGAGTTTGAGACCACCTCGGGCCAACATAGTGAGACCCGGTCTCTATGAACAATTTAAAAATTAGCCGGATGTCGTGGTGCGTGCATGCCTGCAGTCCCAGCTACTCTAGAGGGGAAGGTGGGAGGATCACTTGAGCCCAGGAGGTCAAGGCTGAGCATCAGAGCGAGACCCCGTCTCAGAACAACAGCAGTAACAACAATAAAACCCCATGAAGATCTTGTATGAACTCAGAGCAGTAACTCAATCATCACCAAGAGTTTGGCGCTAAGGCATTCTTGAGGGATCTGCCCCGTGATCCAAAGACTTCCCCACCTGCAACACTGGGGATTACATTTTAACACGAGATTTGGAGGGCACACACATTCCCTAATTTGTTTTGCCTTTCTTTATGTGCATGAGGATTCTTTCCTTTGAATGTAATAGAATGTGTTTGGTCAAAAAGTAAAACCGTGTTTTTAAATTTTACATTATGAGATTCATCATGCCAGATTATTTAAATGTTAAATTTTGTTTAAATTTTAAACATTTTATTTGATTTTTTAATATAGTGATAATCAGGTTTATCTTGTTTTATATAGTGATGATCAGATGATTAGCAACTACTTTCATTCTATGGTATTTTATTCTACCAGAATTGATTAGTTATATTTTTATTTTCAGTGCAAGGAAAGAGGAGAAGCTTTCGTCTATATTCTGTAAGTAAGCTTTTGAAAAGTTAAGAAACTAGTTGTTTACATTAAAAGTCTATGTGTCATGATTCCTTAGAAATGTAACAGGGACCCAGTGCTGTTAGCATGATCCTTTTTTGGTGAATTTTCTAAGTCTTTCCTATTTTCCTAAGTTTCAGATTTATGCAGGAAAGTCTTTAAGTTACTATGCCCATTTTTAAGGTTGTCTATGACATTTCAGTTAAATTTAAATAATTTGATTGTGATATAAAGATCTGCCTTAAATATTTGATCGTTTAAAATGAAATAAAATTGAAAATAGCTAAGTCCATTTTCTTCAACACTTTCTGCTGACTCCCTGTCATAGCAGCTGAAAGCGTAGCATCCTCACTCCACAGCAATCTTATTTCCCTCCCCGTTTCTTCCACCTGTAACACATTTTTAATTAAGTCATGAATTGATATTTACATGATTATGACTATGCACGTATTATTCACTTCTGAGTCATATAATGTTCTGAGTGTGCCTCCTCCTTGTACCTTCTTCATTCTTTCTCTTAAATATTTCTGATACCTGAACACTTCTGTACTTCTCCCAGATAACCTCTTTTTTCCTAGCCCATGATGGCTCAGAAAGCCAAATGTGACCATTAGCCTCTGGCTGGTCTCTTTGTTTTCACATCCTTCATTTGTGTGTGTGTGTGTGTGTGTGTGTGTGTGTGTGTGTGTGTGTGTGTAATTGATTTTCTGACTATATTCCTTTGGCTGTCTAACAACTATTCTTTCCAAGAGTTGTAACATTTGTCACATGCCTATCAAAAATATGTTTTATCTACTAAAAAATACATTCCATGTTTTTTTCTTGAAGCAAGTTTCCTTGGCCTTTTGTTATCCTCCTCAGGATGGACTGTGTTTTCCTAGGCTGCCCTGCACCTGTTGGCCTGGGAGCTCTCTCTGAAATCTTCCGGGACCACTAATGTTGGGTCCCTGAGTCCTAGACTGTGCATTGCCCTCTGCCTTGTGTTACTCCCCAGTGGTGCTGGAGCGCAGTTTCTGAGGAAAGGCTCATGTACACACATGTTTAGAGATCTGGGCTTTCTTAAAACCCCTCCTTTGATATATAGAGTATAAAATTCTAGAGTGAAAACTAAATGTCATGGCTTGAAGACATTTTTCTATTGCATTTTTATACTGTTTTGAAAGTATTGCCATTGTGTGATATGTCATATGTAATCAATGTTTCCATCTCTCAAGCTTTTAGCACCTTCTCTATTCCTGAGACTCTGAAATTGTACCACAGAGCTTGATAGGGACCTTTTAGTTATTGTGGCCATTAAGTCTACAAGAAAATTTAGAGAATTTTTCTGTGCGCTCTGTTTCATTATTATGATTTTAGTCTAATGATTCAGATGTTGGACTTCTTAGACCAGTATTTCTGCATTGATCTGTAATTTCTTCAACTCCAATTTTCCAGTTTGTCTTTTGTTCTGTTTCTTAGAGATTCTTTGACTGTCCATGCTAAGTGTTCTGAATTTTAAAAAATCACCTGAAGGCTGTTTTAAGATTTTAAAAAAAGTTTTGCTCCTGAATTTGTACTGGTCCCAGGAAATTGCTTTTTTCTGTTGTTTTGATCTCCCATTGGGGGCTTTGCTCAAATGTGTGGTGGTCTTTGGCTTTCTCTCATTGAAAGCAGGAGCTTTTTTTCACTGAGGGGTCTCACTGTAGGGATTTGGATGTTGAGGCATCTTTTCCTTTGAGGGACATCAGTGTGTTACATGGGAGAATGAGGTTATTTTTTTGCCATGGTTCAGTGTTCTTCCAAGAAGGGCCTCCCAATTTTCTGCCTGGGCAGTGCAAGCATGGCTGCTGGCTTTCCAGAAGCAGGGTTGGGAAGCAAGGTGGAGTTTCACTTTGTGCGTGCCATTTACTCCCATTTTCCAGGTTTCAGCCCTGGTAGGTCTGAGCTCAGAAACCTTCAGGTGTAATGTATTCAGAGAATACACATCCACATTCCTTCTAAGATGGGAGGACAGGTGGACCTGGGGTTCTAAGCACAGATTTACTATTGACCTTGCTGGCTCTGTTGTGTTTCACCCTACCTTCCCAGTACCATGTGCTCTGATTTTGGAGAATGTGTTGGGTTCTTCAAAATACACAGGATTGCTTGTTTCTGTTCAAGTCACTCCCTGTGGGTACCAGGGTTATGATTTCATGTCAGTTACCACTCGTCTATCTGCTCGTCACCTTGCAACACTGACTCAGAATCATCTGCTGTCAATCCTGTCTCCTGATCCTATGAATAACGTTTATTTTGTGAAGAATTCTCATGAGATTTCAGAAGGAAGAGAAAATAAATTTGTGGTCAATCCATCCTATTTAACCCAAATTTGGAACCTATTTGTAAATGTAAATCTGAGTTTAAATTGAACATAATTATGACATCAATTCAGACAATTTTATAGTTATACCTATAATAAGCATATGACACTTTTCCACTCAGGCCTTGTGTAATAATTCTATTCAAACTCTATACTTGCCATGTGGTCCCATTGCTGTGCAACTTAGATGGAGCTGATTTTATTAGCACACAAAGTATTGGAAATTTTTAAGTTAGCTAAAAGTCATTAAAAACATGTAAAACATGTCTTAGAAAAAAGTGGGGAGAAAAAAGTGATCTTGAGGGCTGGGTGTGGTGGCTCATGCCTGTAATCCCAGCACGTTGGGAGGCAGAGGCAGGTGGATCTCTTGAGGCCAGGAGCTCCGGACCAGCCTGGCCAACATCGTGAAACTTCGTCTCTACTAAAAATACAAAAAATAGCCAGGCGTGGTGGCACATGCCTTCAGTCCCTGCTACACGGGTGGTTGTGCCAGGAGACTTGCTTGAACTTGGAGGTGGAGGTCACAGCGAGTGATAGGAAATTTTAAATTAAAAAAATGGGGACAGATATCACCTAAAGCTGTACCAAGTAGTCTGTGTTTTGGTTCATTTTTCCTGTTACTGTTATTCTCATATATGGAATTTTCCTCAGAATTGACTGTTGTTATGTTAAAGTATTATACTGCCTTGCCCCTAATAGTAGTGACCTTAAGGGACACCTTCTTTCTCTTTGAATGAAAGTATCTGAATGAGTCCATTTTAATTTTTTATGCCATATTTGTTTTTGAGACAATAAGAGCATATACATGACACACATACACTGTTAATGTAATCTATAACAGAATAGCTTAAGAAAAATCAGAGTTTAGCTAGAGTTAAAACATTTCTGTCTTAAAGGGTAATTTGGTTCTTGAAATAGTAATATTGTATAAAAACATCTTTGATTTTGGTTAAAGAAGTGAATTTGCAGTAAAAAACATCTGAAGCAGCCAAATACTGTTGGACTCTCTGGATATTTCTGATTATTGGCTACTGGCAATGTTTAAATGCCGTGTAGTTTATAATCAACCCCTAGGTCTTCTCCCTACTCTGCCTTTTTTTTTTTTCTTTTTTAATAATAGCTCCTTAGTAGTAGATCCAAACCTTTTCTGTGCTTAATGTGTTTGTGAGAGACCCTGGTGAAAGAGTGTGATAACGTGATGCAAACAAACATATTAAGAAGAGAAAGGAAAGCTCATCCGAATGAGTTTTTTTCAGTTAAAATAATGGGTATTTTGTGATTTTCAATAATGCTGTTGATCTTTTCAACTATTTGGTGACTGGCATTTGGCGACTGGGATTAATTTTACGGACGAGCACTTTCTTTCTTTCTGTCTCTCTCTCACTTTCTTTTTTTTAAATTTGAGTGCAGTGGCACAGTCTCAGGTCACTGAAGCCTCTACCTCCTGGAGTGAAGCAATTCTCTGCCTTACCCTCCTGAATAGCTGAGATTACAGCCACCCAAAACCACACCTGGCTAATTTTTGTATTTTTAGTAGACATGGGGTTTCACCATCCTGTCCAGGCTGGTCTTGAACTCCTGACCCTGTGATCCACTCACCTCACCCTCCCAAAATGCTGGGATTACAGGAGTCAACCACCTCACCAGGCCAGGAGGAACATTTACTTAGCATAGTTGATGCAATTTCCGTATTGACTATTGCGCTCTCAACAAATGAATAGATACTTTGAAAGTGTTTTAGAGATACTTTATTTTCTACAGGGCTCAAAAAGTTCACTGTTCTGTCTCTGATAGCAGTGCGGATGAATTTTCACCGATTTTTATCTGTAGGAAGATTGACTTTCCAAATTGTAACTGATTTAAATATTTGTCAAGCTCTTATTGAACTCCTTAATTTCTCCCCCATTCTGTGCTCAGCAGCTGCAGGTAGGAGAGAAGGGGTCCTTCCTCCCCTGGAGAGGCTGACTTTCTCATGAGGGTGATACTCTGCAGGCAGTTATATCATGTAACACAAGGTGAAATAGACTGATGAGTACAGAAAACCAGAAACGTTTTGTGGTGTGGCTGCAGGCAAAGAGATCCCAGAAGGTGGATGAGGTCAAGCTTGCTGGGACAAAGGGGAAAGGAATAAATATTCCAGACAGAGAGCAGAACGGTTGAGGCAGGAATGTGCCATAATGTGCATCAAATAACTTAAAGAATGAAATCAATTAACTTTTGTAATGAATGTAGCGTATTCTCAGAAGTTCTCATTTGAGTAGTGTAATGGCAGTCTTATGTAAACACGAAGTGAAAGTTAAATCCCCAAAGTTGTTTTCATCATCTGGTTTTTGGATGTGAGAGAGTCTTAAAGCAGTACTTTCCCCAACCTCTTACAAGGAAACAGGCCCAGGGAGAACTACGGCCCCTCACATGTTTGGTGACTGAGCAGCTCTGGCACACACAGTCACTGACTTTGACACACTGGTTCCATCGCACTCTCTCTTGAATGCACACACTTAGGATTAGTAACTTAGTAAATGTAGTATTAGGTCTTCATTTACTGCAATCAAATGCTCTTGTGTCAATATTATTTAATGCATGACATTTTGTTGTAGTTAACGAATAACAGAAATAGTAAATCGCAGTGCTTTTTACTGCATAAGAAAAAAACATGAAATCCCATTTTAAATGTTTCCGTTTATTTATAAAGGGAATTTATAACAGAGCCTTGCCAGGTTTGATGATCGGTGTCATATCAAGGGCAGCATTTTATAACCCATTTCTCAAACATCATCTGTGAAAGTTAAGAGCCTCCAATGAGTTTCCCATAGAGCTGCACATGATACCACACTCAGGCAGGTCATGGGGTATCAAAAATACCTGAATGCTTTATTGTTTGAGATGTTGACAAAGGGAGAAAAACCACACTTTGTAAGTTCAGCCTACTGTGATATTTTTCTCTATGTTCTTTCTTCTTCAGATACCTGCGTGGCATCTTGATAGAAAATACAGCTCATGTTCCACCATATTGCTGGATAACAGCACAGTCGGCGAGCCTGATCTCAGGCACACATTAGAAAGGTAAGTACAATGAGGCTGCCAAGGGCTGAGTGAGAGACCCCCGTATGCTAAAAGCATCCCAGCCATCCTCTGTTATTTCAGCCATTTGGTTGCCCTTTTCAGCAAGCAGTTGAAGAAGTTCATGTCAATGATATATGGATTTTTCAGGACCTAAGCATGAATTTTCTGTTTCTCTTTTACTCTTAGACACTGCTTGGTAAAAGGGAAAGCCGGTTAACAAATAAGCAATCCCAAAAAAGCATGGCTCTTTATTTGATGCATTTATGTTATGACAGCGTTGAACCTAATGGACAGGAGAGGCGCTCTTTATTGGATGTTTCCAGGAAAAATTATTAGTTTTTTAGGGGCCACAGGCCTAAGATGATGGGCACTTCTTTGGAAACTACTCTTGGAAGAAGGTACAGCTTGCCCTCCGGTGGCACCATAGTATATCTGCATTTAAATGTTCCGATCATGCACCAGCACTTCATAGGCCACAATCAGAGATGCCCTTTCAAAACACCCTTGAAAGATGGGTTCCAGTGGGTTTAAAAAGCCAGGCCTACTGGAAATGTACAGGAAACATTATTAACATCTGCTTTGATTACGAGTATAGATTTTCCGAAAACAGTTTGACAGGTGGTACCTCAGAATGTTAGTCTCCTTTTCCCTGACTTGACTTTCTAGTTTATGAACATGACTAAGTTACAAGCTTAATTTTGTCTCTAATGTACTGGTTTTTAAGCTAATTTGATTAAAGTAACTTCTACTTTAATCAAAAATGGCAATTTATCCTCATAATAATGTGACTTTCCTCTCTCATGTTTAACAATAATTGAGATCCAATTGTGTTTCAGCAAGATCCGGACTCTACCTGTGCCTAAAACCCTGAGCTTTGACCTCTATGGTGTCATCACTTAATGTTTGTATTCAAATTAATTGCATCACGAATGTTTGTATTCATTAAGTCCTAAGTAAAACCCACCCTTTTTTGGCTAGAGTCCCTGGCTTCTTCTGATTTCAAAACATTCTACTGTTTCAGTATGCACTTCAAAATAGTTTTTAAGCTTACCCTTGTTCAAACGAGTGAAAGTCCTGCTTTTTCTTCCAGTGTAGTCTAAATTTTATAAGTTTTTTTAAAAACTTGAAATATATATATTTTCTTTTTTGAAGAAGGGGTTTTGCTGTGTTGGCCAGGCTGGATTCAACCTCCTGGGCTCAAGCAATACACCCAAGCCATCCTTCTAAAATGCCGTGATTACAGGCATAAGCTACCATGCCTGGACTAGAAGTCTATTTTAGAAGCACAGTAAGTTTTAAGTTTTAATTTACTGTCCAGTTTTAGAAGGGATTATTTGGTATATTCGCTTTTGATGAAATAAGGATTTACTGAGCAAGTTAATATAGCAAATTGGCTTTTAGAAAAGATTTTGAAAAATGTATTTTATGGTTAGTAGAGCATTGTTCTCAATGGAAAGAGTGAGCCATATTAAAATCACTTATACTGTTTCTTCAACATATATGTCTGCAAACACATGCATCTTCCCAGCTCCACCTCCCCTCCGTCTCCGGGCACTCACAAGCCTTTTAGGAAAATGGGGAAGTATGTGAGGCATCATTAGATGATTCTGATCCCAGATGATTCTGATCTTAACCCTAATTCAGTCATTCCCAAACTCTGCCACACATTGGAATCACCTGAAGAACTTTACCAACAGCCCTGATGCCTAAGCATAGCCAATACCAATTAAATCAGAATGTCTCCAGCTGACATTGAGGCCCTGTTTAAAGCTCC
Organism: Saimiri boliviensis; assembly: GCF_048565385.1. NCBI lineage: Eukaryota > Metazoa > Chordata > Mammalia > Primates > Cebidae > Saimiri > Saimiri boliviensis. The sequence goes on from NC_133449.1 coordinate 125,727,992, forward strand.
CCAGGGATCCAGTGTACAGCAAATATGGAGGCCACTGCTTCCTTTGTGTGAAAAAGTGATGGTTGTAATATAAAAATGACGTGTTTTCCCTGTCATTTGGTCTTCTTTCTACCCATAGGGCCTTTCCTCTGGGCGAGTCATTTCTATCAATGTGTGCACATGCTTCAATTTCTACCATACCATAGTGTTTTGTGAACACCTGCAGTTCACAGGAACAGTGTTCAGGGACCTTGGGCAAATCCGTTTTAAGCCTTGGTTCTCTTCATTGTAAAATGGGTGGTGCATGGAGTGTCACGTGAGGTTCGGTGGTCCTTGTCAGCATGTAACTTCAAATTCTGTGATCTTCAAATATGGCGATGAAACTGTTGGAAGCACTATAGAAATATCTAACTTAGATGGTAATAATGTTGTCAGGCCTACTTTTTACAACTCCAGTTGGCCTTCTCAAATTATTCTGAGCCTCATTTTAAATGTTGAGGGTGAATGGAAGGACAGAACTTATCCAAGAGAAGCCCTTGTGTCCTGACACTCAACATCTGTGGAGGTCTTTGGAACACAGTAACATACATCCGAAGAGTTGCGTTTGTTCATTCATATTTTGTTTAAACGAATGTGGAAGTACCTGTCATTTATATTGTATGACGTGGTGTTATGCTGTGTGTTTAGTACTGCTTATTTTAGGAGAGCTACAAGTGTCATCGATTTTTGGATGCATTATAAAGTTTACTAATCAATTTTCTGCTAATCATGCATAGGTGATTTTAAATTACTTTATTTGGTATAAAGCACATTCATTTTGTGCTTTTGGGGAAATAATGACAAATGGGTGAGTAGGTGATGGTGAACGAAATCAGCCGAAATGCAGGGCCTAGCAACTTAAAAAGCAAAACACTACTGCGTGGCCTAAATGTAAGCATATGTACACATAGATATAAGTAACTTGCACAGAATGAAAGGTTCTGTGGGCAGAAGAGCTAATGACAGAAAAAAATATGTCATTATTTATACCTAATAACCCTCTGCAGACACAAGTCTTCCAACAGCGTATTGCCTAGCATTTTGGTTCTCCTCTTTTTGCTGTAAATCCAGGGGACTAAAACAAAAGGAAAGTGCTCACATGGTACTGTTCTGAATACAGGATTTCAGGGCCACTGGGAGGGGTCCCTCCCCTACCCTTTAGAAATGTATCTTCAGGCCTAACAAATGATAAAATCAGTTCTTACAATTTCTTTTTCCCTCCGCAGTGTGACTTTGGCAATATATTACAACATAAAGCACAGGTGAGCTCTTTGAAAGTTGTCTTGTTATTCCAGCTCGTCACTTTGTGTCATAAGAAACATGGTGTCAGGTCATAACTCTAGACATTATAACCTGTAGAGTGCTTATTTTACAGTGTTACAGTGAATGAGTTGTGGGATTTTGGGTCCATATGACTCTTTTAACTCTTAAGTCATTAAGGGTTCCAAAGTGTATTTATGTCTTTGCAGTTTATTTGTGAAGAAGCAGTAAAGAGATGCCCTTGCCTCACACAAATATATAGTAGGATAAAGGTGTATTTTTAAAGCTTTCAGGTAACTGTGGATATTCTTTAACCCCACCAAAACTCCAGAAATGCGAACTGATTAAAAGAATTACAGCGGGATTGTACATATCAATGAATTCATTCACTAGTGGTCACTGACCTTTCTTCTACAATAAATGGACCTTTCCTCTTACTGGCTTTTACAATATTATGTATTGGCTGCTCGGTTTATTTATACTGTCAAATACTCACTTTCATTAGTATCACCACCATTATAAAAATATCTTAAAATATGGAGATGCTGTCAAGCTCACAGTAGTTGGTATGAGTTTTCAAAATCTTGATTTTTAGCTTGAAAGTTTTAGCTTTATTATAGACAACACATACTTATTATTTTCCTTGAAATGACAGACAGACTCACTTGACTTAATTTTTTGGATAATAGTCAGTTGTGCTTTCAGATAAAAATGGTGTTGTGTAAAAATTTGGCTTTTTCAGCTCACAATTAAATCACAAGTGCTTTTGTTTCACATGACCATACTTCAGTATGCAGAAGCGCTTTATGTGAACTTTCTACTTAGAATATTAAAAGGAGAGGTCAAAATTTAACAACAACATTAATTTTTACTGTTTCATCAAGGACATTCTTCAGTGAAACATGCTACTTTAATAAAAACTGCAAGGGGCAGTGAAGAGTCGAATGAATACTGGTATAATTCGGTACCACTGCCCTTATTCATACTGAGAAACCATCAGTTTTATCCACTTTTGCTTTTAAACAGTCATTACAAGTGTTGAACAGGGAGAAAGCAATCAATATCTTAATACTTCAAAAAAGTAACAAATTATTAGTGTGTTTTATTTTCAATCAGCTTCTCAGGTTGAATTAATATTCTTGCAAGATCAGTTTGGGCCATACATGGTGGTTGACACCAGTAATCCCTGCACTTTGGGAGGCCAAGGTGGGAGAATTACTTTAAATCAGGTGTTTGAGACCAGCCTGGGCAATGTGGCAAGACCCCATCTATCAAAAAAAAAAAAAAAAAAGGAAAAGAAAAAGAAAAACATTAGTTGGGCATGGTGGTATGAAAATTTTGTCCCAGCTACTTGGGACGCCGAGGCAGGAGGATTGCTTGAGACCACGGAGTCAAGCCTGCAGTGAGTCAGGTTTGCACCACTGTGCTCCATCCTGGGTGAAAGAGCCAAACAATGACAACAGTAACAATCAGTTTTGACATCATGGGTCTTCTAGGAAATCTCAGGGGTCCACAAACCACACTGGGAGAACCACTGGTTTCCTAAATGATCACATAATGTGTTAGTTTTTAAAGTTCATTAAAGACTGGCTTCTTTTAAAATGAAAAGGCAATTAAGTCTGTAACTCATACTACATCAGCAAACAAAGTATAATAAAGAAAGATATGGAAATCTTACTTGATTCTAAAAATTCTAAAATCTTTATTGCCAACAACTACTGCTTTCTAAAATGTTCTTGTATTCCACCATGAGGTTAGAGGAGTAAAAACAGATACAGCTTATTACCATTGCCTGTTAGCGGGAGTCAGTATTTAAAGGCAAGTCTGGCTCATCAATGTCGAAAAGACTTTCCAGTTCAGAACGTGATGTGCTGATGAAAAAGAGGCCAAGGAACCCTCTGAAGGCCATGATCCAGGAGAAAAATTGGCAACAACTGTTTTGGTGAACAAACTTTACCAAAGCAAACAAGAAGTATCTCCCTCCACCCTCCACGCCCTATTAACAATTCCTGAATCAATTTCTTAAATGCACATTCTTCTTTTATAGATATGCAAATAGATCTCTGGCTATTTTTGATGAGACGATACATCCACTTTCAGTAAGTGTCACTTTCTCTGAGGTTCTGTGTATGTCTTACAGAGTTGTGTTTATTTCATGATGAAGTCAAAATCATCCACCATTAGGTCTTCGCCAAATTATGTCTAATCATGTTATGTAAGGAGTGTGTAAATTGGACACACTGGAGTCAGAGCTGACTTACAGCTTTGCTTAATTTGTGCACTAATGGGAATAAACATAACATCCAAATAACAAAATGTGTCATTTTAAAAGATAATTTTTTATAACAGCAAACAATATAAATAATTGTAAGTAGTCCTAACAAATATGCACAAACTCAGAATTAGAAAACAATTTAAATTTAAATTTGTTTAAACACTATAAAAACTTAAAAACATCCTTCTTCAGGCATATGATAGCCAAACGGGGCCACCTTAGCACGTATGTTCACAGAAAACCAAAAATATTTTACAATCCCACTGTTTATATTCTTAAAACTAAAAGACATTTTATCCCAGCAAGATTATTGTAAGGGACACGTGGGCACAAATTTGAACATTCCCATCTTAAGAGTACTTAGGAAGTTTTCTTGTATGAATATTTATGTTGCCTTTTGTCTTCTTTCAGCAAGAAGAGATTCCAGGGAAATCCTTTGAGGATGATCCCACACGCAACTGCATATTCAGATATTTCTGTACTCTTTTTCTAGTCACAAAACTAACAGCTCCATGTGCAATCGTAGCATTGGTAAGCTATTTCTTGTCTATAAAGCATCTCTAATAACCGGTCTCCTAAACAGCACATGACCATGTTTCTAAATAAAAGTCAGTTCCTAAAGTTATCGTCAGATCTTTTAAGAGAAAGCTCTGCAAGCAAAGTAAATACGCATATTAGAGTTTGATCATCATCGTGTTTTAAAATGATGCCATTGCTTTTCTTATCACAGAATAGTTGCTACTAAAAGCAGCAGGAGAGACTTCTGGTTTCTCCCTCAAGAGATTCCAATGCAGGTCTAAGCTGAGTTCCAGGCTGTATTTCCCCCCAGCTCTGACATGGAGGTGCTGCTCTGAATGCTTTGTTGTTCCTGGTGACCTCTTGTACCTGCTCGGGAAATTGCCCGGGCATGTGGAACCAGTAAGAATTGGACACGGGGGTGTGAGTCCGTCCTGAGTGGCTGTTCTTTTGAGCAGTCGTCGTTTATCTCCGTCCGCCTTCTCTTCCACCTAAGTGCGTGTCGCCACCCGATGGAAGATTCGATGGACATGGACATGAGCCCCCTGAGGCCCCAGAACTATCTTTTCGGTTGTGAACTAAAGGCCGACAAAGATGATCACTTTAAGGTGGATAATGATGAAAATGAGCACCAGTTATCTTTAAGAACGGTCAGTTTAGGGGCTGGTGCAAAGGATGGGTTGCACATTGTTGAAGCAGACGCAATGAATTACAAAAGCAGTCCAATTAAAGTAACACTGGCAACTTTGAAAATGTACAGCCAACGATTTCCCTTGGGGGCTTTGAAATAACACCACAGTGGTCTTAGGATTGAAGTGTGGTTCAGGGCCAGTGCATATCAGTGGACAGCACTTAGTAGCTGTGGAGGAAGATGCAGAGTCAGAAGACGAGGAGGAGGAGGATGTGAAACTGAAGTATGTCTGGAAAGCGGTCTGCCCCTGGAGGTGGTAGCAAGGTTCCACAGAAAAAAGTAAAACTTGCTGCTGATGAAGATCATGATGAAGAAGATGATGGTGATGATGATTTCGATGATGAAGAAACTGAACAAAAAGTGCCAGTGAAGAAATCTATATGCGATACTCCAGCCAAAAATGCACAAAAGTCAAATTAGAATGGAAAAGACTCAAAACCATCATCAACACCAAGATCAAAAGGACAAGAATCCTTCAAAAAACAGAAAAAAACTCTGAAAACACCAAAAGGACCTAGTTCTGTAGAAGACATTAAAGCAAAAATGCAAGCAAGTATAGAAAAAGGTGGTTCTCTTCCCAAAGTGGAAGCCAAGTTCACCAATTATGTGAAGAATTGCTTCCGGATGACTGACCAGGGGGCTATTTAAGATCTCTGGCAGTGGAGGAAGTCTCTTTAAGAAAACAGTTTAAACAATTTGTTAAAAATTTTCTGTCTTATTTCATTTCAGTAACAGTTGCTGTCTGGCTGTCCTTTTTATAATGCAGAGTGAGAATTTTCCCTACCGTGTTTGATAAATGTTGTCCAGATACCATTGTCAAGAATATGTTGTCCAAAATGCCTGTAGTTTTTAAAGATGGAACTCCACCCTTTGCTTGGTTTTAAGTATGTATGGTATGTTATGATAGGACATAGCAGTGGTGGTCAGACATGGAAAGGGTGGGGAGACAAAAATATACATGTGAAATAAAACTCAGTATTTTAGTAATAATAATAAAAAAAAAGACTTGGACACGGGCTTTGCTAGTTAGCCTGCCAAGCCATAGCTACGTCCTTACCTCTACATGGTTCTCACAGAATTCCTGTGGTGAGACTCATTCTGAATATAAAGTCCTGTTCAGATGGCTGGGATTATTTGACCCTCCCCACACTAACCTGTAGAGGAATGTCAATCACACAGCCTGGAGAGAAAGGATACTTAGAGCAGTACCCTCTCCTTTAGCATCTGGCTAGAGTTGACGGTCGAAGGCTTCTGCTGGGCACCTGCATAGAAACCTCTCTGTGAGCACTGGATCAGATGCAGGTCATTTAATGGAGCTGCAGCCATTGGGAATGCTCAGCACATGCTGGAGGGAAGCAGGAGTGGTACTTCCAGATGGAGAGAGAGAGAGCTGATGCTGGAGGGAAAGCTGGATTGGAAGAAGGGGGAGTTCACTATACAGGCTAAATTTGGTGTGCCTGTGAGATAGCAGAGTGACGTGTGCAGTCATTGTTTGAATCTAAAGGACTGGAGCATGAATCTGAGCAGTGCAGTCATGATTCGGATGTATGGGACTGGAGCATGAATCTGAGCTGGAGGTAAGGAATGAAGAGTAAGAGTAGCTGCTCAAGGTGAAGCACGATGGCTCACGCCTGTAATCCCAGCTCTTTGGGAGACCAAGTCGGGCAGATCACCTGACGTCAGGAGTTCAAGGTCAGCCTGGCCAACATGGTGAAACCCTGTCTCTTCTAAAAAATACAAAAAAATTTACGTAGGCGTCGTGGTGGACACCTGTAATCCCAGGTACTTGGGAGGCTCAAGCAGGAGAATCTTTGGAACCTGGGAGGCAGAGGTTGCAGTGAGCCAAGATTGCACTACTGCCCTCCAGCCTGCACAACAACAGCAAAACTCTGGGGGTGGGGGGCGGGGGGAAGAGTATCTGCTAAAATACAAAGAAAGTGTTTAGAATGAAAGTGGACAAGCTAGACATGGTGGGACATGCCTATAGTTGCAGCTACTCAGGAAAAGGGGAAGAAAAGAGAAGACGGACAAAAGATAGCTCTGTAAAGCCCACCAGCATGTGAGGGACAAGCCCCCAGCAAAGTGGCCAGAGTGGGAGGAGGAAGAACAGGAAAAAATGATAAGAACAAAGGGTTCGCGATAGGAAACGCTGTGGTCACAGTGCTACAGGCTGCCAAGAAGGTCCCCATTCCATAAGCACCCCTGGGATGCCAGCCCTGTGCCACTCTTCTAAGTGCTGGGGTAGAGAAGAGGACAGGTGGAGCACAGTCCTTGTCTTTATGAGGCATTTGTTTTAATGAGGAAAGCAGTTCTTATTTTAGGTAATGGCAAATAGCAAAATGATAAAGCACGATTCAGAGAGAGTGTAATGGGAGGGGCTCGCTTTCTCAGATAGAATGATCAGGAAGAGCCTCTCTGGAGAGGTCACATCTGAGCAGTGACCTGACTATAAAGCGAAGATGATAAGGAGCTGGCATTAAAGGCAGCGGGATGAGTGCCAGGACTGAGACAGGAGCACATTTCATGTGTGTTCCAGGAACAGACAGCAGGGAGCCCGTGTGGTGAGAGAAATGAAGGACAGAATGGAAGAGATGCGGCCGCACAGGCGGAGCCGTCGCTCGCAGGGCCCTCTGGCTTGCAGACCAGGGGACCAAGTTGAGGTCTTATTCCAGTTTGAAGTGGGGACTAATGGTAGATCTCGAGCAGGGGAGTGCAGTGTTCTTAATTTAGAGGGTATCCCAAGTGCTTTGGGGAGAGTAGACCATAGTTGGGAGGAGGGTTGGGGCAGAGAAGAGGACTAAGAAGCAACTAGGCTGTTACAGGTGAGCCGTGACACGTGGCGGCCCAGAACCTGAAGCAGGCAGCCTGCCAGCGAAGGTAGCCATAGAGGATTGCACGGGGATTGGAGGAGGGCAACGCACATGTAAGTGTTAGTCCCCAGGAGCAATGGCAATTCCCTGGAGAAGATTAGGGCCAGGTTGGGGAGTGGAGCCTTGGGGTGAAGGGCCCCGGTTTGTGGGTGTGAAGACTGCGGGGACCTCGGTAAGAGGAGTGTCAGGTGAGTGATGAGGAGTGTCAGGTGAGTGATGAGGAGTGTCAGGTGAGTGATGAGGAGTGTCAGGTGAGTGATGAGGAGTGTCAGGTGAGTGATGAGGAGTGTCAGGTGAGTGATGAGGAGTGTCAGGTGAGTGATGAGGAGTGTCAGGTGAGTGATGAGGAGTCTCAGGTGAGTGATGAGGAGTGTCAGGTGAGTGATGAGGGTGGGGGATGGTTAAGGAGAGCTGGGAGGTGAGGAGCAGCCACCAGGGCATGACACTGTGAGCAAATGAGAGGATGTCCTGGGGGAGCTGGGGGGAGCGGGATGGGAACAGGCAACACATTTGTATTGCGGAAAATCTCTGGCAGAGAGGGAGAGAGTCTTCAAGAAGAGGTGAATTGGGGAACAGTGTTCTGCAAAAGTGGGATAGGATCCATCATGCTGATAGAAGAGTCGGTGTTAAAACAGGAACTTTCTCACTGACCCAGGAGGGCAAGTGGTATCGACAAGTGTCAGCAGGTCACTGGCTTAGCAGTAAAGGTGACAGGAAGTTGAGGGCTCGCCAGTGCTGTTTCAGTGCTCTCTCATGAGTCCTGTGGAGTTGAACCCTGGGAGGGAGGGTTATTCCTTGGATACCCGACAGTGCAGAGTTTTGGAGAAAGGGAGCAGCATCTGTCATAAGAACATGTCATGTTCAAGGGCCATGTGATTTGGAAAACACAGTTGACTCTGGAGAACATTGCCAGATCTGAGCCGCCAATCTGATCATGTTCAGACAATAAATGAACTCTCTTAAGATGAACTGTTTTTTTTTTTTTTAATTTTTCACCTTGATACAAAGACTTCAAGTAGCATAGAGACATACTCTTCTACAGAGCACCCTCTGAGGTAGCAACACCTCACAGCTTACCTCTGTAACCTTCACTCAGCTGGTTCCTCACCCAGTCCTTTATAGGATAGAGATTGGATAGATAGAGAATACTTTCTGTAATACTCTGAGATTATCTCACAAACTACTTGACAGGTTTAGTGGCACCCCAAGGATACAGAGGCCGGCAACTCTCTCTGCCTTCAAACCCCCAGAATTGACTGAATGCAGATACTGTAGGATAAGAATAAGTTTTCGTGAAGTAATCGTGGAGTCATGGAAAATAGGGGCTGTGAGCAGGGCCCTCCATTCATTCACATGCGTTCCTCATCAAGGCACTAAATACAGGGACTGTTTCTCAGCAACAGAGATCTGCCCTTGTCATGCTGTCTGCCCGGCAGCACTGGGAGGCACTCTTGACCTGCAGTTCCTAAGCCTGTGTCCCAAAAGCAAGTTAGTTATTGTGAAAAGGAGAAGACAGCAGTGTTGTCAGTATGACTTGGGTGCTACACATTCGAGCCTGGCACACCTGGAAAATTCCTGTCTACCTGCCAGCCAGGTGTGACGCTGCACGCGCATGGTACTGTAGTGTTTCCTGAACAACCTTAATCTTCATGAGGCCTGTGTTTGTGCTGCCTTTCATGAGCGTGAAGGTGCTGAAGGTGCCTTTCTTCATGCTCACATCCCTGTGAGTGAAACTGGCATGGAAATTTCTGTGGGCAGAGTATGCTGCCGAGCTATCTGACCGTGACTGTGACTTGGCCTCTCGCTTTGTCTGAGCAAAGTCTCTGCAGAGCATAAGAATAAAAGGCACTTACTTTCTGGCCAAAACCAGAAGTCTTTCATTCTTAAATGTTCTTATCACCACACTGAAACAGAACTGAAATCAAAGACAAGTGCTCTCTTTTGCAGGTGTACATCGAACGCCTTTTAACTAATGCTAACATCGATCTTTGTCCTACTAATTGGAAAAAAATTGTCCTGGGAGCCATGCTTCTGGCCTCCAAGCTTTGGAGAAGTCATCGTCTGTGGAGTGTGGATGACAGCAAAAATCCCAAGGATGTTGCAGTTGAGGCAATGTGAGTTTCTAAGGTTTTGGCTAACTTTGTGATCATTTTCCATGCCTCATTTGCTCTCCAAGTTATCACTGTAAGAAAGATCTTCATAGGTTTCATTGTGCAGATAAAGGAAATAGGCATGAGACCACAGACTTCAATCTATCCAGCTTTAGTATAACAGTTTAAATTTTCCACCATGAATGGATAAGTCTTGATGCGTTATTGTTGTAATAACTGACTGATAAACTGAAAAGTGTTTTTCTGATTTTTTGGGAAACCTCTTACAAGCGTGCTGTCAGAATGACACAGTACAGTAAATATCTTTATAGCTTTTTAGAAGCTGCCTGCCAGTTTCAGTCTCCTTTGAAGGGGCAAACATCAGGCCTTTGAATTAATTGGCCACAGTTAAGGTCTTAAGGCCTCTGGACTATGCAGAAGTTACAGCTTTAACCTAAGTCAGCCATTGTGTATTTGCCTTTGCTGGTCCTTGTCTCCCCCTTTAATCTGAAGATCTGTTTTTATAAGAACCTTGAGATATGATGTTAAATAGCTACAGACTTCTGTGCCTTGGCTCCTCCCCACTGGGATCCTGGCATGTGTTTGGAAATCCATCTGATGAGTTAGAAGCTTCTGTGTTCACCTCCCACAGTGTGAGAAGCATTTCTGGGGCATCACCCGATGCCCACCACACTCACAGGCTCCATGGGTACTCAGACATTCACAGTAGCAGGCTGGGGGCCAGTAGTTGTTTATGAGAGTGCGGGGAGCATTGTGGGGTCATGGGATCCCTCCCAGTTGCACCAACATGACACTGCAACACAGCTTCCCCAGGGTTCCCTTCCAATCTGGCCTTATGACTGCTGTGAAGTGAAGGGCCTGAAGCAGGCAGGGAGGGTGAGCAGGGGAGTATTTCCAGCAGAGGTGCCCTGGGTGCCCGCTGGACAGTGAGGACAGCTGTGTCAGCTACATCTGGTGCAAGATGAGGGAGTAGCTCTTGTTTACGTTGAGCAGCCGCAGAGATGATGATGCCAGGCAGTGGCACAAGTTAGTTTTGTAATCTTTGCCCGGGACTCCCGATAGGACTGTTACTGAGAATCATCTCAGTGTATGTCTACAATTGAAGATACAGTGTATACTGTAGATATACTGCAGTGTGTACATATATACATTCAAAAATAACAACTTGGCCCCTGAGCTCAGTGGCCCATGCCTGTAATCCCAGCCCTTCAGGAGGCTGAGGTTAGTGGATCACTTGAGCACAGGAGTTCAGACCTGCTGGGTAACACAGTGAAGACCGTCCATACAAAAATTTTTTTAAAAAATTAGCCAAGTGTGTTGGCAAGTGCCTGTAGTAGTCCCAGCTATCTGGGAGTCTGACGTGGGAGAATTGCCTGAGCCTGGTAAGTTTAGATGGTAGTGAGCTGTGATCACGTGACTGCACTCCAGTCCTGGGTGATGGAGCCAGACTCTAAGAAACAAACATGTACCCCAAAACCTAAAATGCAATAAAAAACAAACAAACAAAAAAACATTTTTGCCACCACTTTTCTAATACTATAAACCAAATGATCATTGTGATATTTGTGGTATGCATTTTAGCAAAGAGTGTGACAGCAAACAAATTTGAAACAAATGGAAGTACTTTGAAAGTTGCAAATGCTAAAGTGAGTTTAATCATAGTGATCCATTTGCAAACTGGTCCCTTAAAGGAAGCAAGATTTGTGACTGCCTGATTTCTCCTTGCCTGCTGCCTGGCCAGAGCTGATTTATCAATACAGGATAATTAATAGAGAAAGAGTTGAATTCATGCAGAAACAGGTGTACGGGAGACCAGAGTTTTACTATTACTCAAATCAGTCTCTCTGAAAACTCTGGGATTTTTTTAAAAAGAACAATCTGGTGGATAGGGGGGTCAGAAAGTGGGGAGTGCTGATTGGTCAGGTCAGCGATGAAATCATAGGGAGTCGAAGCTGTCCTCCTGCATTGAGTTGGCTCCTGGGTGGGGGCCACAGAACCAGATGAGCCACGTTTATTTGTTGGGGTGGGGTCACCTGATCCCAGTACAGGGTCTGTGAAATATCTCAAGCCCTGATTTTAGGTTTTACAATAGTGACGTTATTCCCAGGAGCAATATGGGCAGGTTCAGATTCTTGCAGCCTTCAGCCTCATGACTCCTAAGCCACAATTTCTAATGTCTTGGCTAATTTGTGAGTTCTGGAAAGGTCATCTATCTAGTCCCCAGGTGGGAAGGGGGTTTGTTTTGGGAAAGGGTTGTTACCATCTTTGTTTCAAAGTTAAACTACAAACTAAGTTCCTTCCAACGTTAGTTTGGCCTCTGCGTAGGAATGAACAAGGACAGCTTGGAGGTGAGAAGTGAGATGAAGTCAGATCAATCCTCTTTCACCGTCATGATTTTCTCAGTTACAATTTTTGCAAAGGTAGTTTCAAATTTGTAATCATGAACACTTAGTTCTGCCATTTTGGCAGCTGAATTGTTCTCAAAACCTGCAGCTAAGCTGGCTGGGGCTCTGATTTCTAGTCACAAGATCAGAGAGCATGCAGGGATATGTGCAGGTTTCCAGAGAAGTGAGCTCCAGGAGCAGTGGAGGCAGAGGCCAGCCCCAAGAAGACCGGCTCCAAACAGAGCTGTTTGTGTGTGAACGGAGAAACACCAGGAGCTATGCTCTGAACAGGCTGCTTCTGTTCATGATCTTGGGAAGCTGAAAAGCATTGTGTCCAAGCATTTAATAGACATGCGTCTCACCCTACTGCTGTTGACTGTTTGCAATGATCCCATTTTGAGTGTCAGTTTAACAGATAAAAAACTGCTGTCCGTCAGATTTTTCATAAAATTTCCAACACCGATGTGTCTCCCTAGAAGAGATTTTCTTTCTAGAGAGTTAAACTGAGTAGCCACTGTTCCGAAATGCTGTGTTATAAAGGATATGCTATTCAATCATCTAGCTGTTTAAAAAACCAGAACTCTCAGAAGATGTATAGTCTGTACACAGAATTCTTTTCTTCAGTGTTTAAACATCTATTAATAGATACGTTCATTCTGTGAAGTGCCATTAATTCCTGTAGGAAGTCAGGTCCTGATAAGCTGTCTATTCAAATATTGTTTGATTTACCTTTGTATAGAATTATGGATATGTGAAAAGAAAATTAATTTTGGAAGTAGGTTCAGTTGGGTATTAAGTTCAGCAAATGAGATCCCCACATCGTGACTTGTAGTCTAACTGCCCTCCGCTTTCAAGCATTTACTTACTTTGCCAGTCAATAAAAGGTTAAAACTTTCAAACCAAGAAACCAAATGTATTGTTCCGATATTGATCAGTTTTAAGCCATTAACCCATTACAGGGGTTACTCTGAAAGCAGCCAGAATGACTCTAACTGTGTAACTAATAATTTAGCTTTGGTGAGGGCAGCTGGATGATCATGAGGCAGAGGACGGCTCCCAGTCCGTTCCTCTCCCATTGCATCCAACTCCCCCACATTCTGTTCTATCCAAGGGTGACAGATGCTGAGTTCTTCAGGGTTCCATTCCCAACTCAAGAGCAACACTGCATGTGTTAAGGCCAGGGCCCTACTCTAAATCACATTATAAAATGAGTTTAGTCTAGCCAAAACGTCTCTCCTTGACTTTTCTGCCTTTCAAATTGTAAATGTTATTCTTCCCCAGTCTCTTCATAATATTAAGGTGAGCAGAAACTTGCATTATGCCTCCTTGCCATAGCCTAGTGTGCTGGAGCAGAGGGAAGGGATTCTTTTTGCCAGGGAATGTATACTGGTTATTTATGTATTTATTTGGGATGAATCCTCCTTGAAGCCTTAGAGTTTTTCCTCCTCCGAGGTAATAGGGTGGCTCTCCGTGGGTCCATTTGTTGCCATGGAGATGTGGGCCATCTTCCTGTTGGTGCTTCTCTACTTCAGTAAGTCCCTTCCTGTTATCGTCCTGGCAAACATGCCTGGAGCTTGTTCAGAGCTAGTAAACGGTACCCATCATTCCTGTCATCTGATCACGATTGTGGGGTTTGTGAAGGAGCATATGTAGAGTCTGAGTTGTGCAGCTGCCCTAAGGGAACTGTGAAGAATGAGCCCCAAGTCAGCAGGAGGAGTGCGGAAGAGGCCTCTACCTATCCCTCATCCCATCCTTGGGGTGCTGGGATGCCAAAGAGACCCCAGGCAGCTGTGCCTTGCTTGGACATTAGTATAAGGACCCGACCAGGCAGCCTTTATTTGCTTCAAAGCAGAATTTGGAGCCTCCTGGTAGCTCCGAATGATATTTTTAGAGATAACCCACTTGACTCAAATTGTCCTGTGTTGGCTTTCTTGTGTTTCTCCTCCCGCAGGAGTAAGATGGAGAAGTGTTTTTTGGAGCTGCTTGAGTTGAATATTCATGTGTCTGCCGGTGTTTATGCAAAATATTACTTTGACCTGCGTGCCTTGGCGTATGACCATGACCTGTATTTTCATTTTACTTTTCTTCACAAAGATAAAGCAGAGAGATTGAAGGTAAGGCTGTGAAGTCACTTAGTGGAGTTTCCCATCAGCCACAAAAGCCAACATCTGTGACAAAATCATATTAAGTGGTGATTAGGAAAAGGAAAGCCTTAAAAGTAACAGACCAAAGTGCTTATTTCTTTGGCATCATATTTCTTGTCTTTTATGTTTTATACAAGAATCCTTAATATTATTGTTATTATTATTTTATGAGGAGGAGTTTTGCTCTTGTTGCCCAGGCTAGAGTGCAATGGTGTGATCTCGGCTCACTGCAACCTCTGCATCCTGGGTCCAAGCGATTCCCCTACCTTTGCCTCCCGAGTAGCTGGGATTATGTGCATGCACCAGCATGCCCGGATATTTTGTATTCTTATTAGAGACAGGATTCCTCCATGTTGGTCAGGCTGGTGTTGAACTCCCGACCTCGGGTGATCTGCCCGCCTTGGCCTCCCAAAGTGTTGGGATTACAAGGATGAGCCACTGCACCCGGCCAAGGATCTATATTTTAAAAAATGATCGATATTCTCACTGCTTTGACCATAATTCAGAATATTTTTAATTAAACTTAATCTGTTCTTAATGGGTTTTGTTTTTAATTTCTACCCGTTCACATAACATTCGTGAATAAATGCAGTTGTATTCCTAATTATATCTAAGTAGACAATGCACTTACTGCTCTTGACTGTCTTACTGAAGCAGTTTGCAGTTTCGTGTCCTCGTCTATTCTGCATATCTCGGTGCAGTCCCAGGAGTTTATCAGCCAAAGCAGTAGTGGCTGAGAGACTTGTGCTTAGACTGTATAAGGTGCCAGTGTTTCAAGTACTAGGTGTCGGAAGGACATGGGTTTGTAGTGAAAATGGCTTCATGGGACAATGTAAGATTTATGGCTTATGACTCCTGGTGAGTATACAGGAAAATTTTAACTGAAATAGACACATTTAAAATGGGCACTGTCTCTGGTGTCTTGGTGGTACTTTGGAATAATGCATGGACACAGGGAGGGGAGCATCACACACTAGGGTCTGTTGGGGGGAAATAAGGGAGGGAAAGGCGGGGGTGGGGAGTTGGGGAGAGATAGCATGGGAAGGAATGCCAGATATTGGTGGAAAGGAGGAAGGCAGCAAATCATGTTGCCGTGTGTGTACCCATGCAACAATCTTGCATGTTCTTCACATGTACCCCAAAACCTCAAATGCAATTTAAAAAATGTATTTCTCTACCACAATGTGCAAGTAGAGTAGCACCTTTTGATGCTTCAATCATTAGACTTCTGGGATGTTCCAAAACAATCCAGCAGGCACCTGCCTCATTAAAATCTGCTTGGAGTGTGCAGTAACTACTAAGGATCGGGTAGAATTTGAATCGCTCAGTAAGTTGATTGTTTGGCACAAGTGTATGTGGATTATGTTGAAGGAACAAGGGCACAGGTAACAGATAATATTGTTAGAAGTTTGTCACAATACTCTGAAAATCTTTAGGAGCCCTGTTTTATTTTGTATGTGACAGTATCACCAAGCAATGAGCCCAATTTTAAAATTATAAAGTTAAGTTCCTCTTGGCTCTGGCAGTCTTTTCATAGCTCTTAAAGGAGACTACCTTAGTGAATGGGCAGGGAGTTGCATCCTCAGAACCTGGCAGCGTAAACCTCAGCCAAAGCAGCTGCAAGGGAACCCGCTAAAGGAATCTGTATGTGTGGCTTCTCATCCATGATGCCTTTTAAAAAATGTTGGAGCCTTTTTAAAAATTGTACCCGTTTTCTCTTTGATTGACCTTCCTAGGCTATGTCACGGCCCTGTGAATACAAAAACTTGCATCAAGATGTCGCCGCTATGAAAAGGGCCATCAGCATGGATTTCATCGGTATTCGGCCTACTAACGCCATCTTATTTTAAAGAGAGAAATTAGCATTATAAGATCCTGGACTTGTCAACTATGAGGACTACAAAATATCACTTCTCCTGCTGAAGAACACCAGCAAAATTAGGATTTTCTTTCTTTATGTTTTTTTTTTTTTTTAACTTTTATTGTTGTTGTTGTTGTTGCTATTGTTGTTGTTGTTGATTAGGATTTTCATAGAGCAGAGACTTCTTCAAATAACCACACTGAGAAGCTGGGTGATGGTGGCATGAACAGTGGGTGTCAGGTGCTACCTGCCCTTCTTGTTCCACTGAGTTCAGATGGCACTCCTAGGGCACCACCTTCTTGAACAGCTCTTGGGGAGGAAGACTGTCACATGGACACAGCACATCCCAGTCCAGAGTCCACAGTCACCCACAGTCCCAAGCAGGTGACAGTCTGAGCTGAGCTGGAATTCAAAAAGCTTTAGAATTGGCTCCAGATTTGTGAGAGTACCTGGGTTTGGATCTCTGTCCACTCAGGCACTGAATGCATGATGGCCTGAAACAAGTATGGGAAGAGAGAATGGCATGGGTACAAGGCTGTCATTACTCCAAGTACCATGGGGGCTCAGGCCTGTTCATCTAGTCTTTGGAGAAAATCTGTGCATGTGAAATGAGGCTCCCACATCATGGTTATAAACGGAGGGATGAAATCAGCTCATCTTCCCCAAGGCCCATAATGGTCATGCCAAAACACAGAGTCTTGCTGTGTTGCCAGGCTGGAGTACAGTGGCGAGATCTCGGCTCTCTGCAACCTCTGCGTCCCGGGTTCAAGTGGCTCTCCTACCTCAGCCTCCCAAGTAGCTGGGACTACAGGCATGAACCACCAACCCCGCTAATTTATATATTCTTAGTAGAGACATGGTTTCATCATGGTGGCCAAGATAGTCTTGAACTCTTGACCTCATGATCTGCCTGCCTCGGTCTCCCAAAGTACTGGGATTACAGGTGAGAGCCACCATGACTGGCCTCTGTAAAGTTTTACACTTTATTGTCAATCGGTTCAAAATAAAGTAGTTTGGAATATCCCACTGTTGATTTGCCATTTCCTCCTCCAAACATAGTCTGTGGCCCTGTATACATTACTGAATATTTTCATACATTGATATTTTGTGTCTGATGATGAAATATTAGATGAAACATGTTAAAAGATTTCATGCCAAGCCTTCGGTGGTTGTAGAGTCTACTCTTTGGTGAATCCACAAATTCATCTATTTAAAATATTAAAATTTTTAATAGATGCGATAATGATATTTTCTATTTTATCTTCACTTGTTAGATATAGTTATTTACGTTCTTTCGTAATTAATGATACTGTATCTTATATTTGATGTAAAAAACTCCTAGAATATTTGGAATTGATAGTTGAAATTAACCACCAAAATGAGAACTGCTGAAACCTAGTGATAATGTACTTACGATGGGTTTATTATCTATTATCTCTATCATTGTTAATTTTCAACGTTTCCATGGAAAACTATATCAAGAACTTAAAACTTTATATAAAGCCCTTCATGCCCTGCACTTTAGCTCCAACGCATAACGAATAAAGGAAAATGGATTCTCCTGCGGGAATTCTGCCGGACTCCTCCTTTCTTTTCCCTTTAACCTGGGGGGAGCGTCTTGAGGTCACCATGGGGTGAGGCGACCATGAGTGGGGTCCCTAGAGCTGCCACTGGGAGGAGTGTGTATGTGGAGATGGGTTTCGTGGCCACGTTTCTTCCTCGGGTCTTTCTGGTCGTGATGGTGGCTATAAGGATGGTTTCTGAGAATTCTCTCCAGGGGAGTCCTCCGCCTGTGGTGTCTCCCTTGGGGGAACGCCCAGGGATATCTGGAGAGGGATTCATGGGGTCACCCCTGTGTGACAGAGCTGCCTTGTGTGGGTCCAGAAAGCATCATTTTAGGGGCAGTGGAGCCTCATCTCCCCTGCAGGGTGGGTGGGATGTCTGAGGGAGTGCTGGAGGAAAGCCCTGTGTGTCGGGGTCACTGTGCAGTATCAGTACAGCCCTAGACCAGCGTCAGTCATGATGGAGACTCAGAAGTGCGTGAGCCAGGGAAGGGGGCAGCCTAGGCAGTCACCAAGGTGTGACAGCATCGCTGATGCCAGGAGGCAGTTTTGGGAGGGGTCTTTGCAGGGGAATAATTGTGGAGTCCCCAAGGGCGGGGAAAGTGTGAGGGTGCTCCAAGGCTGGAGGTCAATGAGGGGGGTGGTGGGAATAACCTAGAGGAGTTCTCAGGGAAATAATGGGCCCCCCAGGGGTCAGGCATGAAAAGAAGGGGCCTCAGCAGGTCCTGTCTCGCAGGGCCCTTCTGTAGGGCATCTGAGAGCTGGATCCCTGGGGCTCCTGAGGTCATTGGTACCCCGCACGGTGTTTTTTCCAGGGTCAGACCTTCCTCGGTCCTGGAGCAAGGAAATGAAACTGGCTTTTTCCTGCGCATCGCCTGGTGGGCGCTTGGTAAACTCCGTTCAAGGAGCCCCGGGGCTTTTAGGCGGGAAAGCTTCTTGAGCCCTGGTGGACAGACGGGCCACCACTTGAAAGCCAGCAGCAGGAAGAGATGGAGCTATGCACCTCTGCATCCGATTATTGTGGAATTGGAATTGGGTTTTCTTGGTGATGGTGCTGATGTGAGGCTGGGTCCAGCGCTTCCCCTGCTCCTTCTCTGCCAGACGCAGTATTCATTGCAGATCTGACCCCCTGGGCTTGCACTGAGGGGACTGCAGCCTGTTACAGGGCAACATCCAGGCTCCAGGGACTCTCAGGGGCCATCTGCACCCTGTGAGCACCAAGTCCACCCCACAGCTTCTGCGCTGGCCAAGGAGGGCGCCTGGCACCAAACGCAGACCCACAGCCTGAGCTCCTGAGATTCTTTTTATTTTTGACGCAGAGTCTTGTTCCAGAACCAGTCACACCAGGTAGGGATACAAACAGAAGTAATACGGAGGGCTGGCAAAGAAAGAAAAGAAAAGGCAAATTATTGAACGTGGTAGTCATGAAGTAGGGGGTTTTGTATTGGATTTCATTGTTACTTTGGGTTTAGAATGAGTGACTGGGACAGACAACTGTAAAGCTCCAGGCAGCTGGGACCAGGAGGGTCTTGCTGACCTTCCTGTGAGGTGGCTGTTCTGAGCTGTGTTGGATAAGGGATATGCCCAACCCTACAAGTACAGCTTCACATTCCTAACAATCTGTGAGTCACAGCGGTCTTCAATAAATTAAAATCATTTCCTTTGTTTTCCTGAACCCGTTAAAGGAATCACGTGGTTCCTGCCCATTAATCCCCGACGTCAGTGACCACACGTGCCTGTTAGCTTGCTGCCGCCCTTTTCTTTATTATGCTTTGAACTGCACAGGAAAGATATTTTATTTTTACAATCTATGACTTGGCTTTGTGAAAGTCAAAAGTGCCTTAGTGTACGTTGATACGTTTATTTTTTAAAATGCTTTACTGGGATGTACTTTGCATTCACTCTCCTTTGCCACGCCAGATCTAGACAACAATCAATTTTAAGTCTCTGTACATGAGCCTATTATCAAAATGTCTAATACCCAGGATTATAAATTATGTCGTCTTTTGGGTCTGGTTCTTTCAGTCAGCCTAATGATTTTTGCTTTCATTTCTTTAATAGCGTGTATCACTACATCATTCCTCTTGGCTGGCAAGTAGTGTTCTATTGCATGGACAAAACCACACATTATGTGAATTCATATAGGAGACTTCATGTTTATACGAATTTTATTTCTTTTCCATACTAACTTTGGGTTAAAGTCTCTGTGTCCTCTGGTGATTTTATGTGGAACATTTTGAGGGATAGCCCCATTTTTGTTTTGTTTATTTTGTTTTGTTTTCAAGGTGGCTACAATATTTTACATTCCCATTTGCAGCATATGTGTGTTCCATATTCCTCACTTCTTTTCTAACATTTGTCATTGTTCTTTGCTATAATTGGCAAATTGTGTGTCTTCTATGGAAAATGTCTATTCAGCGATCATAGAACCTCTCTCCTCCCTCTGAATATCTGCCATTCAAAATCCTATGAAACACACGGAGGCGGGCAGTGTTCAAGTCGGGGACCCTGGGAAGTCCTCAGGCCAGCCCTGCATGAGGGCTGCCCCAGGAGAGCAGGGCGAGCTTGTGAAGGCCCTGAAGCCCTGACCACCTGAGAGAGAGGCCCACACAGAGGAGGTGGTGTTGCTGATGCCCCAATGCCTGGGTGTCCTCTAGAGACATTTGGGAGAAAGTTCTTTGCCAAGAAATATCCCTGCTAGCCATAAGGCAAGTGTGTGTGTGTGTGTGTGTGTGTGTGTGTACCACAATTCTAGTGTTCATTGTGGAATTTGAAAATGAAAGTGTAAAGCTGAAAATTTAATCACTCATAATAACACACCTGCAAAATGAAACCACTACATAATAACCCTCTGCTCTGTGCTAGGTGGGTTGTCCCAGAACTCAGGGACCTGGGAACCTCCCTCCTGACAGAGCCGTATACAGTGTGTGAGGCCACACGCACGTATACCAGGGCAGAAACCTGCACAAGAGCACGAACCCCGACCCATCTGATGCCTCCGACAGGGCTGAGGGTAGCCCCTTGTTTTTCCTGAGCATTTTTACTGGGGCTGACCTGGGAGGTGCATGAGGCACTGGGGCTGGGAATTGTGCAGAAGTGCAGAGAGCATGGGGGCCAGGAACTGGTGAGGGGGGTGAGAAATAGGCCTTCCCACTGGAGGGGTCTGGGGAGGCACCCAGACCAGGACCCCATTTGGGAAGAGAGACAACTGGCCCTGGACTTCCTTTCCTTGTGAAGACCAGCGGCCGTGGGGCCCTCAAAAAAGCTTGAAGATGAACTCCATCAGAAGCACACCACCTGAGCACATCCTTCCAGGGAGCCAGGAGCAGCCATGGTGTTCCCTGCAGTCCCAGATCTGTGACTGGAAGGTGGGACTCCCTGGAGGAGCAAGGAAGAGGCTCCTCAGTGGGGCGGAGGGCCACACTCCAGGAGGAGCGGTGCGTTCACGCTTGACCATTCCTGCCTCCCTTGCAGTGCCTGAAAGTTCTCACTGTAAGCAGCTGGAACCTACTTTCTGGGGACCACAAGAAGCATGGGGACCTCTTGTACTTCTTTGTGATCATGGGGTGTAGGCTGTTCCACATGGCCTGTGTGTGGAGGAGTCAACCCAGAAGCCCAGGGATGGATGTGGGGTGAGCCTCTGGCTCTCAGCCTGCTGTGTGGCTGTGTCTCCACAGGGGCCGGTTTGGCCAGGTCCACAAGTGCACAGAGAAATCCACAGGCCTCCCACTGGCTGCCAAGATCATCAAAGTGAAGAGCGCCAAGGACCGGGTGAGGCATCTGGCCAGGCCGGGTCCCTCTGGCCAGCCTCAGGATTCCTTCCCTTCTCTCAGGGCTCCCAGGTTCCCATGCTGAGCTGGAAATGCTACTTTTCCTGCTCTTTTCTGGGATTCTCACACTCCAGTCAGGAAGTTCCCTTCACAGCCCTGGGTTCAGACCCACCCACCACGCGCAGGTGTCCAGGCACCCCACCCTGTGGAGCCTGGGACAAGAAGGTTCTGTCCTTATTGGGCCTTGGGTTTCCTGTCTGTGAGATGAGTCGGACACACTCAGGCCCTTTGTGTTGTAGAGTCTGGTTTGGGTGTTGAGTCATGGAGACCTGTTATGAGAATAGGAAACCGAGGAAGGATGAGGAGCTCTGTGTCTGTCTTGGGAGGTGCAGGGGGCTTCTATTCCTGACCCATTCACTTGGAAAACCCTCTGTCCTCTGGTTCCCCAAGGAGGATGTGAAGAACGAGATCAACATTCTGAACCAGCTGAGCCACGTGAACCTAACCCAGCTCTTTGACACCTTCAAGAGCAAGCTCAGCTGCACCCTCGTCATGGAGTAGTGAGTATCGGAGACGGGGCAGCCGCCTTGGCTCAGGCCAGGGCTCAGAGCTGGGGCTTAGAGCCTTCATTCAAGGAAAAGCCCTCTCTGTACTTTCCCCTCCCTGCCACATCCAGAGTAGTGCCATCCTGTCTTCTCTGGCTTGGCTTTTTGACCTCCAACATGGAATGTGGAGAACAAAGCCACTTTGTCACAATCCAGTGGCCAGTGAGCCTGATGTGGCCTGCAGGTGTATGTATGTCAATTGGCCTATGCTATTTTCAGTAATTTTTTGAAAATCAAATTAAATTGAAAAGTTTTTTTAGTGACAAGGTCTCTGTTGCCCAGGCTGGAGTGCAGTGTTGTGATTACAGATCAGTGCAGCCTTGAACTCCCAGGCTCCAGGGATGCTCCCACCTCAGCCTCCCATGTCACTGTGACCACAGGCACATGCCACCACACCCAGATAATTTTTAAAACTTTTTGTAGCGATGAGGTCTTGCTATGTTGCCCAGGCTGGTCTTGAACTCCTGAACTCAAGCGATCCTCCCGCCACAGCTTCCCAAAGTCCTGGAATTGCAGGTGTGAGGCACCACACTCTACCTATTTTTAGTAATGTGGGTATAGTTCTTAACCATTAGAAATAGTTTAGCTTCATATTAAAACCTAGATATCTGGCTTTTCTTAAAAATGTAAAAGATGCAGTAAATGCCGGGCCTGCCTTTCCAAGTGGAAATGATGTGTTGGAGTCCCAGGAGCTGCCTTTCTAGACAGGGCGACCAGGCTTCCTTTGCCACAACCCCCACCACTCCCAACTGCCCTAGAACTGGGGCCAAGGGCTCAGCGATCGTTCATATTTGCGCTTGTGTTGCTGTTTTCCTTCCAGGCAGAGCTGAGGAGAGTACAGTTGTCATGTCATGTTCCTATCAAAAGTGGAAAAACAAAAGATAAGCAAAAGACTATATGTTGTTAGAAAATGTTTGCTTCAGCTGGGCATGTTGGCTCATGCCTGTAATCCCAGCACTTTGGGAGGCTGAGGCAGGTGGATCACGAGGTCAGGAGATTGAGACCATCCTGGCTAACATGATGACACCCAGTCTGTACTGAAAACAAACAAACAAACAAAAAAACCCAAAAACTAGCCAGGTGTAGTGGTGAGCACCTGCAGTCCCAGCTACTCAGGAGGCTGAGGCAGGGGAATTGTTTGAAACCAGGAGGCGGAGATTGCAGTGAGTTGAGACTGTGCCACTGTACTCCAGCCTGGTGACAGAGCAAGTCTCTGTCTCAAAAAAAAAAAAAAAAAAAAAAAGAAATGTTTGCTTCATGTATGGCCGGACCAGCCCACTTAGCCTTATGCCACAAAGGTCTGAGTTGGCTTCCATAGGCAAATGAGTTTGCAGCCCTGGTCAGGATCATCAGCATTGATGGCCATCCCCTCTTCCCTTTGACCTGCCACTTCCTTTTAACCACCCCTAATCTCTGCTGGGGGTGAACTGGAGCAAAGGTCCCAATAAAATCCCAATGGCAGGCCTGGCATGGTGGCTCACGCTTGTAAACGCAGCACTTTGGGAGGCCAAGGTGGGCAGAACACCTGAGGTGAGGAGTTCGAGACAAGCCTGGCCAACGTGGTAAAACCCCATCTCTATTAAAAATACAAAAATTGGCCAGTCGCGGTGATTCAGGCCTGTAATCCCACTACTTTGGGAGGCTGAGGCAGGCAGATCACCTGAGTTCGGGAGTTCAAGACCAGCCTGATCAACATAGAGAAACCCTGTCTCTACTAAAAACACAAAATTAACCAGGCCTCGTGGTGCATGCCTGTAAACCCAGATACTCAGGAGGCTGAGGCAGGAGAATTGCTTGAACTGGAGGGTGAGGTTGTGGTGAGCCAAGATTATGCCACTGCACACTAGCCTGGGCAACAAGAGTGAAACTTTGTCTCAAAACAAACAAACACACCAAAAAAATGAAAATTAGCTGGGTGTTGTGGAAGGCACCTGTAATTCCAGCTACTCAGGAGGCTGAGGCAGGGGAATCACTTGAACTTGGGAGATGGAGGTTGTAGTGAGCTGAGTTCATGCCACTGCACTCAAGCCTGGTGAAAGAGAGAGACTCCATCTCAGAAAAACACACAAAATCCCCAGTGGCAGCGGCAGTAGCCCTATAACCTATGGAGTATGACTGTGGGCCTACCAGGCTGGCATCTTTTGGCCCCATGATGACAGTAAACAAGCCCTGAAGACCCTTGCTCAGGCTGGTGCCTGCCTCTTCCTTTGCTCTGGCAGTGTGGATGGCGGGGAGCTCTTTGACCGGATCATGGATGAGAAGTACCGCCTGACCGAGCTGGATGTGGTCCTGTTCACCAGGCAGGACCGTGCGAGGGCGTGCATTACCTGCACCAGCACTACATCCTGCACCTGGACCTCAAGGGGTGTCCCTTGAGCCAGGCCTTGAGCTGCCTGTGTTCCTGGTGTGGCATTCTTGGATCATCCAGGGTTCTCCGTAATGAAAATGACCGTAGGGATAATGAGCCTGTGCAGCGTGAGCTGTGAAGGTAACAGGGTGTACCCAGGACTGTCCTTGAGTCCATCCTGCAATTCTGGCAGCCACAGCACAGAGCCAGGGCTGGGGTGGGGAAGGGGAAAGTGGAGAGGGAGAGAAAGAGAGAGAGTGATGTGTCCCAGAAGCTGGGGAAGTCAGGAGCAGCTGAGCCTGTGGGCTAGAGGCCTCCCTGGTGCTTTGCAGAGCCCGATTCCACCTCTTAGAGCAGGAAGCACCCAGCCCAATCCACGACTGCTGGAGATGGCAGACTAAAAACCACAGGTTGACTCCAAGAACTGACCTTTCACTGACCATGAAGGTCTTTTTGTGTCACCCTAGCAAAGTTCCAGAAACCACATCTCTCCAGAAGAGTACCCAGGAGCTGTGGACCCTACTCATTCCCTAGGCCACCCTTGGTCCCCGCCAACAACAGCTCAAAAAACCAAGTTGATCTGACACTGGCTAGAGGGAAAAGCATTTCAACTAGGGTGATAAAGCCTCAGAAGCCCCCAGCTACCCCTGCGGCCCCTCCCTCTCCAAGCAGGGATCTGGCAGGAGAGCAAGAAGGCAGCCACATCTTTCATCAGCTGCTCCTGGTTCTGAACTTCATCTGGACTTGGGGAAGTGAACCCCTGGAGAAAGCACAGAGAAGCTTGGGCCTGGCAGAAGGGAGATGTGGGTGGCAAGACAGAAGCCACCCAGGGCTGCAAAGAGCGGGGCTCCAATAGCTGGACAGGCCCACCAGCATCGAGGGCCCCAGTTCCCTTCTCACCCCCAACAGGCTCTGTCCTGTCCTTCAGGGCTCCTGTGCTGACCAGTCCCCAACTTGCCTGGTGAGAAGATGTCTGGTTGAGGGAATGTGGAAGGCCATGCTGCTGATAAAGCTGACTCCCTTGCACATGTCGAGGATCATTTCCTGGTGCTGAGGGTCTACTGTAGAGACAGGACCTGATGACCTCCCACCACCATTGGTGGTGTAGGCTGCCTGAGCCTTGCCTGACAGCTCCTTGTGGAGGGGTCCACCTGCCTGTCTCAGAGGCTGGGTCATGAGCTAGGCCTGTCAAGGACCAGCTACCAGGACCAGGCTGGGGGATCTGCCCTGGCATCCATGGCAATCCCCACTGGGTTGTCCTCTATTGCAGTGGTCTCAGGCAGTTCCTTCCCCTTGACCAAGACACCAGCATGCTGCCCTTTTGCTCATTTTCTGCCTTGGGACCCAGAGGATCTTCAAGCTAAGACTCCATGGAAAGCAGACTGCTATATTCCAGGGAGGTGGGGACCTCCAGCTTCTTGATTTTCAGCTGCATCAGCTGAAGGACAGCCGGCTTTATAAAAGAGAGGGTACCTGAAGCATAGCAGACACAGTGGAGCAGGAGATAGGATGGGGTATTCGAAAGATTTGCTGGCCTGGCAGCTTCCTGGCTGGCTGTGGTTGAGGAAAGTTGGGACTGCACAGC
Organism: Saimiri boliviensis; assembly: GCF_048565385.1. Taxonomy (NCBI): domain Eukaryota; kingdom Metazoa; phylum Chordata; class Mammalia; order Primates; family Cebidae; genus Saimiri; species Saimiri boliviensis. The sequence continues at coordinate 125,753,991 of NC_133449.1, forward strand.
CTGCAGGCATGGCGACATATCCAGACCCCTCCAGTGGGAAGGCCTATTTCTCACCCCCCTCACCAGTTCCTGGCCCACATGCTCTCTGCACTTCTGCACAATTCCCAGCCCCAGTGCCTCCTGCACCTCCCAGGTCAGCCCCAGTAAAAATGCTCAGGAAGAACAAGGGGCTACCCTCAGCCCTGTCGGAGGCATCAGATGGGTCGGGGTTCGTGCTCTTGTGCAGGTTTCTGCCCTGGTATACGTGTGTGCAGCCCCACACACTGTATAGGGCTCTGTCAGGAGGGAGGTTCCCAGGTCCCTGAGTTCTGGGACAACCCACCTAGCACAGAGCAGAGGGTTATTATGTAGTGGTTTCATTTTGCAGGTGTGTTATTATTATGAGTGATTAAATTTTCAGCTTTACACTTTCATTTTCAAATTCCACAATGAACACTAGAATTGTGGTACACACACACACACACACACACACACACACACACACTTGCCTTATGGCTAGCAGGGATATTTCTTGGCAAAGAACTTTCTCCCAAATGTCTCTAGAGGACACCCAGGCATTGGGGCATCAGCAACACCACCTCCTCTGTGTGGGCCTCTCTCTCAGGTGGTCAGGGCTTCAGGGCCTTCACAAGCTCGCCCTGCTCTCCTGGGGCAGCCCTCATGCAGGGCTGGCCTGAGGACTTCCCAGGGTCCCCAACTTGAACACTGCCCCCCTCCGTGTGCTTCATAGGATTTTGAATGGCAGATATTCAGAGGGAGGAGAGAGGTTCTATGATCGCTGAATAGACATTTTCCATAGAAGACACACAATTTGCCAGTTAGAGCAAAGAACAATGACAAATGTTAGAAAAGAAGTGAGGAATATGGAACACACATATGCTGCAAATGGGAATGTAAAATATTGTAGCCACCTTGAAAACAAAACAAAATAAACAAAACAAAAATGGGGCTATCCCTCAAAATGTTCCACATAAAATCACCAGAGGACACAGAGACTTTAACCCAAAGTTAGTATGGAAAAGAAATAAAATTCGTATAAACATGAAGTCTCTTATATGAATTCACATAATGTGTGGTTTTGTCCATGCAACAGAACACTACTTGCCATCCAAGAGGAATGATGTAGTGATACACGCTACCACAGAAATGAAAGCAAAAATCGTTAGGCTGACTGAAAGAACCAGACCCAAAAGATGACATAATTTATAATCCTGGGTATTAGACATTTTGATAATAGGCTCATGTACAGAGACTTAAAATTGATTGTTGTCTAGATCTGGCGTGGCAAAGGAGAGTGAATGCAAAGTACATCCCAGTAAAGCATTTTAAAAAATAAACGCATCAACGTACACTAAGGCACTTTTGACTTTCACAAACCCAAGCCATAGATTGTAAAAATAAAATATCTTTCCTGTGCAGTTCAAAGCATAATAAAGAAAAGGGCGGCAGCAAGCTAACAGGCACGTGTGGTCACTGACGTCGGCGATTAATGGGCAGGAACCACGTGATTCCTTTAACGGGTTCAGGAAAACAAAGGAAATGATTTTAATTTATTGAAGACCGCTGTGACTCACAGATTGTTAGGAATGTGAAGCTGTACTTGTAGGGTTGGGCATATCCCTTATCCAACACAGCTCAGAAGAGCCACCTCACAGGAAGGTCAGCAAGACCCTCCTGGTCCCAGCTGCCTGGAGCTTTACAGTTGTCTGTCCCAGTCACTCATTCTAAACCCAAAGTAACAATGAAATCCAATACAAAACCCCCTACTTCATGACTACCACGTTCAATAATTTGCCTTTTCTTTTCTTTCTTTGCCAGCCCTCCGTATTACTTCTGTTTGTATCCCTACCTGGTGTGACTGGTTCTGGAACAAGACTCTGTGTCAAAAATAAAAAGAATCTCAGGAGCTCAGGCTGTGGGTCTGCGTTTGGTGCCAGGCGCCCTCCTTGGCCAGCGCAGAAGCTGTGGGGTGGACTTGGTGCTCACAGGGTGCAGATGGCCCCTGAGAGTCCCTGGAGCCTGGATGTTGCCCTGTAACAGGCTGCAGTCCCCTCAGTGCAAGCCCAGGGGGTCAGATCTGCAATGAATACTGCGTCTGGCAGAGAAGGAGCAGGGGAAGCGCTGGACCCAGCCTCACATCAGCACCATCACCAAGAAAACCCAATTCCAATTCCACAATAATCGGATGCAGAGGTGCATAGCTCCATCTCTTCCTGCTGCTGGCTTTCAAGTGGTGGCCCGTCTGTCCACCAGGGCTCAAGAAGCTTTCCCGCCTAAAAGCCCCGGGGCTCCTTGAACGGAGTTTACCAAGCGCCCACCAGGCGATGCGCAGGAAAAAGCCAGTTTCATTTCCTTGCTCCAGGACCGAGGAAGGTCTGACCCTGGAAAAAACACCGTGCGGGGTACCAATGACCTCAGGAGCCCCAGGGATCCAGCTCTCAGATGCCCTACAGAAGGGCCCTGCGAGACAGGACCTGCTGAGGCCCCTTCTTTTCATGCCTGACCCCTGGGGGGCCCATTATTTCCCTGAGAACTCCTCTAGGTTATTCCCACCACCCCCCTCATTGACCTCCAGCCTTGGAGCACCCTCACACTTTCCCCGCCCTTGGGGACTCCACAATTATTCCCCTGCAAAGACCCCTCCCAAAACTGCCTCCTGGCATCAGCGATGCTGTCACACCTTGGTGACTGCCTAGGCTGCCCCCTTCCCTGGCTCACGCACTTCTGAGTCTCCATCATGACTGACGCTGGTCTAGGGCTGTACTGATACTGCACAGTGACCCCGACACACAGGGCTTTCCTCCAGCACTCCCTCAGACATCCCACCCACCCTGCAGGGGAGATGAGGCTCCACTGCCCCTAAAATGATGCTTTCTGGACCCACACAAGGCAGCTCTGTCACACAGGGGTGACCCCATGAATCCCTCTCCAGATATCCCTGGGCGTTCCCCCAAGGGAGACACCACAGGCGGAGGACTCCCCTGGAGAGAATTCTCAGAAACCATCCTTATAGCCACCATCACGACCAGAAAGACCCGAGGAAGAAACGTGGCCACGAAACCCATCTCCACATACACACTCCTCCCAGTGGCAGCTCTAGGGACCCCACTCATGGTCGCCTCACCCCATGGTGACCTCAAGACGCTCCCCCCAGGTTAAAGGGAAAAGAAAGGAGGAGTCCGGCAGAATTCCCGCAGGAGAATCCATTTTCCTTTATTCGTTATGCGTTGGAGCTAAAGTGCAGGGCATGAAGGGCTTTATATAAAGTTTTAAGTTCTTGATATAGTTTTCCATGGAAACGTTGAAAATTAACAATGATAGAGATAATAGATAATAAACCCATCGTAAGTACATTATCACTAGGTTTCAGCAGTTCTCATTTTGGTGGTTAATTTCAACTATCAATTCCAAATATTCTAGGAGTTTTTTACATCAAATATAAGATACAGTATCATTAATTACGAAAGAACGTAAATAACTATATCTAACAAGTGAAGATAAAATAGAAAATATCATTATCGCATCTATTAAAAATTTTAATATTTTAAATAGATGAATTTGTGGATTCACCAAAGAGTAGACTCTACAACCACCGAAGGCTTGGCATGAAATCTTTTAACATGTTTCATCTAATATTTCATCATCAGACACAAAATATCAATGTATGAAAATATTCAGTAATGTATACAGGGCCACAGACTATGTTTGGAGGAGGAAATGGCAAATCAACAGTGGGATATTCCAAACTACTTTATTTTGAACCGATTGACAATAAAGTGTAAAACTTTACAGAGGCCAGTCATGGTGGCTCTCACCTGTAATCCCAGTACTTTGGGAGACCGAGGCAGGCAGATCATGAGGTCAAGAGTTCAAGACTATCTTGGCCACCATGATGAAACCATGTCTCTACTAAGAATATATAAATTAGCGGGGTTGGTGGTTCATGCCTGTAGTCCCAGCTACTTGGGAGGCTGAGGTAGGAGAGCCACTTGAACCCGGGACGCAGAGGTTGCAGAGAGCCGAGATCTCGCCACTGTACTCCAGCCTGGCAACACAGCAAGACTCTGTGTTTTGGCATGACCATTATGGGCCTTGGGGAAGATGAGCTGATTTCATCCCTCCGTTTATAACCATGATGTGGGAGCCTCATTTCACATGCACAGATTTTCTCCAAAGACTAGATGAACAGGCCTGAGCCCCCATGGTACTTGGAGTAATGACAGCCTTGTACCCATGCCATTCTCTCTTCCCATACTTGTTTCAGGCCATCATGCATTCAGTGCCTGAGTGGACAGAGATCCAAACCCAGGTACTCTCACAAATCTGGAGCCAATTCTAAAGCTTTTTGAATTCCAGCTCAGCTCAGACTGTCACCTGCTTGGGACTGTGGGTGACTGTGGACTCTGGACTGGGATGTGCTGTGTCCATGTGACAGTCTTCCTCCCCAAGAGCTGTTCAAGAAGGTGGTGCCCTAGGAGTGCCATCTGAACTCAGTGGAACAAGAAGGGCAGGTAGCACCTGACACCCACTGTTCATGCCACCATCACCCAGCTTCTCAGTGTGGTTATTTGAAGAAGTCTCTGCTCTATGAAAATCCTAATCAACAACAACAACAATAGCAACAACAACAACAACAATAAAAGTTAAAAAAAAAAAAAAACATAAAGAAAGAAAATCCTAATTTTGCTGGTGTTCTTCAGCAGGAGAAGTGATATTTTGTAGTCCTCATAGTTGACAAGTCCAGGATCTTATAATGCTAATTTCTCTCTTTAAAATAAGATGGCGTTAGTAGGCCGAATACCGATGAAATCCATGCTGATGGCCCTTTTCATAGCGGCGACATCTTGATGCAAGTTTTTGTATTCACAGGGCCGTGACATAGCCTAGGAAGGTCAATCAAAGAGAAAACGGGTACAATTTTTAAAAAGGCTCCAACATTTTTTAAAAGGCATCATGGATGAGAAGCCACACATACAGATTCCTTTAGCGGGTTCCCTTGCAGCTGCTTTGGCTGAGGTTTACGCTGCCAGGTTCTGAGGATGCAACTCCCTGCCCATTCACTAAGGTAGTCTCCTTTAAGAGCTATGAAAAGACTGCCAGAGCCAAGAGGAACTTAACTTTATAATTTTAAAATTGGGCTCATTGCTTGGTGATACTGTCACATACAAAATAAAACAGGGCTCCTAAAGATTTTCAGAGTATTGTGACAAACTTCTAACAATATTATCTGTTACCTGTGCCCTTGTTCCTTCAACATAATCCACATACACTTGTGCCAAACAATCAACTTACTGAGCGATTCAAATTCTACCCGATCCTTAGTAGTTACTGCACACTCCAAGCAGATTTTAATGAGGCAGGTGCCTGCTGGATTGTTTTGGAACATCCCAGAAGTCTAATGATTGAAGCATCAAAAGGTGCTACTCTACTTGCACATTGTGGTAGAGAAATACATTTTTTAAATTGCATTTGAGGTTTTGGGGTACATGTGAAGAACATGCAAGATTGTTGCATGGGTACACACACGGCAACATGATTTGCTGCCTTCCTCCTTTCCACCAATATCTGGCATTCCTTCCCATGCTATCTCTCCCCAACTCCCCACCCCCGCCTTTCCCTCCCTTATTTCCCCCCAACAGACCCTAGTGTGTGATGCTCCCCTCCCTGTGTCCATGCATTATTCCAAAGTACCACCAAGACACCAGAGACAGTGCCCATTTTAAATGTGTCTATTTCAGTTAAAATTTTCCTGTATACTCACCAGGAGTCATAAGCCATAAATCTTACATTGTCCCATGAAGCCATTTTCACTACAAACCCATGTCCTTCCGACACCTAGTACTTGAAACACTGGCACCTTATACAGTCTAAGCACAAGTCTCTCAGCCACTACTGCTTTGGCTGATAAACTCCTGGGACTGCACCGAGATATGCAGAATAGACGAGGACACGAAACTGCAAACTGCTTCAGTAAGACAGTCAAGAGCAGTAAGTGCATTGTCTACTTAGATATAATTAGGAATACAACTGCATTTATTCACGAATGTTATGTGAACGGGTAGAAATTAAAAACAAAACCCATTAAGAACAGATTAAGTTTAATTAAAAATATTCTGAATTATGGTCAAAGCAGTGAGAATATCGATCATTTTTTAAAATATAGATCCTTGGCCGGGTGCAGTGGCTCATCCTTGTAATCCCAACACTTTGGGAGGCCAAGGCGGGCAGATCACCCGAGGTCGGGAGTTCAACACCAGCCTGACCAACATGGAGGAATCCTGTCTCTAATAAGAATACAAAATATCCGGGCATGCTGGTGCATGCACATAATCCCAGCTACTCGGGAGGCAAAGGTAGGGGAATCGCTTGGACCCAGGATGCAGAGGTTGCAGTGAGCCGAGATCACACCATTGCACTCTAGCCTGGGCAACAAGAGCAAAACTCCTCCTCATAAAATAATAATAACAATAATATTAAGGATTCTTGTATAAAACATAAAAGACAAGAAATATGATGCCAAAGAAATAAGCACTTTGGTCTGTTACTTTTAAGGCTTTCCTTTTCCTAATCACCACTTAATATGATTTTGTCACAGATGTTGGCTTTTGTGGCTGATGGGAAACTCCACTAAGTGACTTCACAGCCTTACCTTCAATCTCTCTGCTTTATCTTTGTGAAGAAAAGTAAAATGAAAATACAGGTCATGGTCATACGCCAAGGCACGCAGGTCAAAGTAATATTTTGCATAAACACCGGCAGACACATGAATATTCAACTCAAGCAGCTCCAAAAAACACTTCTCCATCTTACTCCTGCGGGAGGAGAAACACAAGAAAGCCAACACAGGACAATTTGAGTCAAGTGGGTTATCTCTAAAAATATCATTCGGAGCTACCAGGAGGCTCCAAATTCTGCTTTGAAGCAAATAAAGGCTGCCTGGTCGGGTCCTTATACTAATGTCCAAGCAAGGCACAGCTGCCTGGGGTCTCTTTGGCATCCCAGCACCCCAAGGATGGGATGAGGGATAGGTAGAGGCCTCTTCCGCACTCCTCCTGCTGACTTGGGGCTCATTCTTCACAGTTCCCTTAGGGCAGCTGCACAACTCAGACTCTACATATGCTCCTTCACAAACCCCACAATCGTGATCAGATGACAGGAATGATGGGTACCGTTTACTAGCTCTGAACAAGCTCCAGGCATGTTTGCCAGGACGATAACAGGAAGGGACTTACTGAAGTAGAGAAGCACCAACAGGAAGATGGCCCACATCTCCATGGCAACAAATGGACCCACGGAGAGCCACCCTATTACCTCGGAGGAGGAAAAACTCTAAGGCTTCAAGGAGGATTCATCCCAAATAAATACATAAATAACCAGTATACATTCCCTGGCAAAAAGAATCCCTTCCCTCTGCTCCAGCACACTAGGCTATGGCAAGGAGGCATAATGCAAGTTTCTGCTCACCTTAATATTATGAAGAGACTGGGGAAGAATAACATTTACAATTTGAAAGGCAGAAAAGTCAAGGAGAGATGTTTTGGCTAGACTAAACTCATTTTATAATGTGATTTAGAGTAGGGCCCTGGCCTTAACACGTGCAGTGTTGCTCTTGAGTTGGGAATGGAACCCTGAAGAACTCAGCATCTGTCACCCTTGGATAGAACAGAATGTGGGGGAGTTGGATGCAATGGGAGAGGAACGGACTGGGAGCCGTCCTCTGCCTCATGATCATCCAGCTGCCCTCACCAAAGCTAAATTATTAGTTACACAGTTAGAGTCATTCTGGCTGCTTTCAGAGTAACCCCTGTAATGGGTTAATGGCTTAAAACTGATCAATATCGGAACAATACATTTGGTTTCTTGGTTTGAAAGTTTTAACCTTTTATTGACTGGCAAAGTAAGTAAATGCTTGAAAGCGGAGGGCAGTTAGACTACAAGTCACGATGTGGGGATCTCATTTGCTGAACTTAATACCCAACTGAACCTACTTCCAAAATTAATTTTCTTTTCACATATCCACAATTCTATACAAAGGTAAATCAAACAATATTTGAATAGACAGCTTATCAGGACCTGACTTCCTACAGGAATTAATGGTACTTCACAGAATGAACGTATCTATTAATAGATGTTTAAACACTGAAGAAAAGAATTCTGTGTACAGACTATACATCTTCTGAGATTTCTGGTTTTTTAAACAGCTAGATGATTGAATAGCATACCCTTTACAACACAGCATTTCGGAACAGTGGCTACTTAGTTTAACTCTCTAGAAAGAAAATCTCTTCTAGGGAGACACATCGGTGTTGGAAATTTTATGAAAAATCTGACGGACAGCAGTTTTTTATCTGTTAAACTGATACTCAAAATGGGATCATTGCAAACAGTCAACAGCAGTAGGGTGAGACGCATGTCTATTAAATGCTTGGACACAATGCTTTTCAGCTTCCCAAGATCATGAACAGAAGCAACCTGTTCAGAGCATAGCTCCTGGTGTTTCTCCGTTCACACACAAACAGCTCTGTTTGGAGCCGGTCTTCTTGGGGCTGGCCTCTGCCTCCACTGCTCCTGGAGCTCACTTCTCTGGAAACCTGCACATATCCCTGCATGCTCTCTGATCTTGTGACTAGAAATCAGAGCCGCAGCCAGCTTAGCTGCAGGTTTTGAGAACAATTCAGCTGCCAAAATGGCAGAACTAAGTGTTCATGATTACAAATTTGAAACTACCTTTGCAAAAATTGTAACTGAGAAAATCATGACGGTGAAAGAGGATTGATCTGACTTCATCTCACTTCTCACCTCCAAGCTGTCCTTGTTCATTCCTACACAGAGGCCAAACTAACGTTGGAAGGAACTTAGTTTGTAGTTTAACTTTGAAACCAAGATGGTAACAATCCTTTCCCAAAACAAACCCCCTTCCCACCTGGGGACTAGATAGATGACCTTTCCAGAACTCACAAATTAGCCAAGACATTAGAAATTGTGGCTTAGGAGTCATGAGGCTGAAGGCTGCAAGAATCTGAACCTGCCCATATTGCTCCTGGGAATAACGTCACTATTGTAAAACCTAAAATCAGTGCTTGAGATATTTCACAGACCCTGTACTGGGATCACGTGACCCCACCCCAACAAATAAACGTGGCTCATCTGGTTCTGTGGCCCCCACCCAGGAGCCAACTCAATGCAGGAGGACAGCTTCGACTCCCTATGATTTCATCGCTGACCTGACCAATCAGCACTCCCCACTTTCTGACCCCCCTATCCACCAGATTGTTCTTTTTTAAAAAATTCCAGAGTTTTCAGAGACACTGATTTGAGTAATAGTAAAACTCTGGTCTCCCGTACACCTGTTTCTGCATGAATTCAACTCTTTCTCTATTAATTATCCTGTATTGATAAATCAGCTCTGGCTAGGCAGCAGGCAAGGAGAAATCAGGCAGTCACAAATCTTGCTTCCTTTAAGGGACCAGTTTGCAAATGGATCACTATGATTAAACTCACTTTAGCATTTGCAACTTTCAAAGTACTTCCATTTGTTTCAAATTTGTTTGCTGTCACACTCTTTGCTAAAATGCATACCACAAATATCACAATGATCATTTGGTTTATCGTATTAGAAAAGTGGTGGCAAAAATGTTTTTTTTTGTTTGTTTTTTATTGCATTTTAGGTTTTGGGGTACATGTTTGTTTCTTAGAAAGAGTCTGGCTCCATCACCCAGGACTGGAGTGCAGTCACGTGATCACAGCTCACTACCATCTAAACTTACCAGGCTCAGGCAATTCTCCCACGTCAGACTCCCAAATAGCAGGGACTACTACATGCACTTGCCAACACACTTGGCTAATTTTTAAAAAAAATTTTTGTATGGACGGTCTTCACTGTGTTACCCAGCAGGTCTGAACTCCTGTGCTCAAGTGATCCACTAACCTCGGCCTCCTGAAGGGCTGGGATTACAGGCATGGGCCACTGAGCTCAGGGGCCAAGTTGTTATTTTGAATGTATATATGTACACACTGCAGTATATCTACAATATACACTGTATCTTCAGTTGTAGACATACACTGAGATGATTCTCAGTAACAGTCCTATCGGGAGTCCTGGGCAAAGATTACAAAACTAACTTGTGCCACTGCCTGCCATCATCATCTCTGCGGCTGCTCAACGTAAACAAGAGCTACTCCCTCATCTTGCACCAGATGTAGCTGACACAGCTGTCCTCACTGTCCAGCGGGCACCCAGGGCACCTCTGCTGGAAATACTCCCCTGCTCACCCTGCCTGCTTCAGGCCCTTCACTTCACAGCAGTCATAAGGCCAGATTGGAAGGGAACCCTGGGGAAGCTGTGTTGCAGTGTCATGTTGGTGCATCTGGGAGGGGCCCCATGACCCCACAATGCTCCCCACACTCTCATAAACAACTACTGGCCCCCAGCCTACTTCTGTGAATGTCTGAGTACCCATGGAGCCTGTGAGTGTGGTGGGTATAGGGTGATGCCCCAGAAATGCTTCTCACACTGCGGGAGGTGAACACAGAAGCTTCTAACTCATCAGATAGATTTCCAAACACATGCCAGGATCCCAGTGGGGAGGAGCCAAGGCACAGAAGTCTGTAGCTATTTAACATCATATCTCAAGGTTCCTATAAAAACAGATCTTCAGATTAAAGGGGGAGACAAGGACCAGCAAAAGCAAATACACAATGGGTGACCTGTTAAAGCTGTAATTTCTGCATAGTCCAGAGGCCTTAAGACCTTAACTGTGGCCAATTAATTCAAAGGCCAGATGTTTGCCCCTTCAAAGGAGACTGAAACTGGCAGGCAGCTTCTAAAAAGCTACAAAGATATTCACTGTACTGTGTCATTCTGACAGCACGCTTGTAAGAGGTTTGCCAAAAAACAATCAGAAAAACACTTTTCAGTTTATCAGCCAGTTATTACAACAGTAACGCATCAAGACTTACCCATTCATGGTGGAAAATTTAAACTGTTATACTAAAGCTGGATAGATTGAAGTCTGCGGTCTCATGCCTATTTCCTTTATCTGCACAATGAAACTTATGAAGATCTTTCTTACAGTGATAACTTGGAGAGCAAATGAGGCATGGAAAATGATCACAAAGTTAGCCAAAACCTTAGAAACTCACATTGTCTCAACTGCAACATCCTTGGGATTTTTGCTGTCATCCACACTCCACAGACGATGACTTCTCCAAAGCTTGGAGGCCAGAAGCATGGCTCCCAGGACAATTTTTTTCCAATTAGTAGGACAAAGATCGATGTTAGCATTAGTTAAAAGGCGTTCGATGTACACCTGCAAAAGAGAGCACTTGTCTTTGATTTCAGTTCTGTTTCAGTGTGGTGATAAGAACATTTAAGAATGAAAGACTTCTGGTTTTGGCCAGAAAGTAAGTGCCTTTTATTCTTATGCTCTGCAGAGACTTTGCTCAGACAAAGCGAGAGGCCAAGTCACAGTCACGGTCAGATAGCTCGGCAGCATACTCTGCCCACAGAAATTTCCATGCCAGTTTCACTCACAGGGATGTGAACATGAAGAAAGGCACCTTCAGCACCTTCACGCTCATGAAAGGCAGCACAAACACAGGCCTCATGCAGATTAAGGTTGTTCAGGAAACACTACAGTACCATGCGTGTGCAGCGTCATACCTGGCTGGCAGGTAGACAGGAATTTTCCAGGTGTGCCAGGCTCGAATGTGTAGCACCCAAGTCATACTGACAACACTGCTGTCTTCTCCTTTTCACAATAACTAACTTGCTTTTGGGACACAGGCTTAGGAACTGCAGGTCAAGAGTGCCTCCCAGTGCTACCGGGCAGACAGCATGACAAGGGCAGATCTCTGTTGCTGAGAAACAGTCCCTGTATTTAGTGCCTTCTTGAGGAACGCATGTGAATGAATGGAGGGCCCTGCTCACAGCCCCTATTTTCCATGACTCCACGATTACTTCACGAAAAATTATTCTTATCCTACAGTATCTGCATTCAGTCAATTCTGGGGGTTTGAAGGCAGAGAGAGTTGCCGGCCTCTGTATCCTTGGGGTGCCACTAAACCTGTCAAGTAGTTTATGAGATAATCTCAGAGTATTACAGAAAGTATTCTCTATCTATCCAATCTCTATCCTATAAAGAACTGGGTGAGGAACCAGCTGAGTGAAGGTTACAGAGATAAGCTGTGAGGTGTTGCTACCTCAGAGGGTGCTCTGTAGAAGAGTATGACTCTATGCTACTTGAAGTCTTTGTATCAAGGTGAAAAACAAACAAACAAACAAAAAAACAGTTCATCTTAAGAGAGTTCATTTATTGTCTGAACATGATCAGATTGGCGGCTCAGATCTGGCAATGTTCTCCAGAGTCAACTGTGTTTTCCAAATCACATGGCCCTTGAACATGACATGTTCTTATGACAGATGCTGCTCCCTTTCTCCAAAACTCTGCACTGTCGGGTATCCAAGGAATAACCCTCCCTCCCAGGGTTCAACTCCACAGGACTCATGAGAGAGCACTGAAACAGCACTGGCGAGCCCTCAACTTCCTGTCACCTTTACTGCTAAGCCAGTGACCTGCTGACACTTGTCGATACCACTTGCCCTCCTGGGTCAGTGAGAAAGTTCCTGTTTTAACACCGACTCTTCTATCAGCATGATGGATCCTATCCCACTTTTGCAGAACACTGTTCCCCAAATCACCTCTTCTTGAAGACTCTCTCCCTCTCTGCCAGAGATTTTCTCCAATACAAATGTGTTGCCTGTTCCCATCCCGCTCCCCCCAGCTCCCCCAGGACATCCTCTCATTTGCTCACAGTGTCATGCCCTGGTGGCTGCTCCTCACCTCCCAGCTCTCCTTAACCACCCCCCACCCTCATCACTCACCTGACACTCCTCATCACTCACCTGAGACTCCTCATCACTCACCTGAGACTCCTCATCACTCACCTGACACTCCTCATCACTCACCTGACACTCCTCATCACTCACCTGACACTCCTCATCACTCACCTGACACTCATCATCACTCACCTGACACTCCTCATCACTCACCTGACACTCATCATCACTCACCTGACACTCCTCATCACTCACCTGACACTCCTCATCACTCACCTGACACTCCTCATCACTCACCTGACACTCCTCATCACTCACCTGACACTCCTCTTACCGAGGTCCCCGCAGTCTTCACACCCACAAACCGGGGCCCTTCACCCCAAGGCTCCACTCCCCAACCTGGCCCTAATCTTCTCCAGGGAATTGCCATTGCTCCTGGGGACTAACACTTACATGTGTGTTGCCGTCCTCCAATCCCCGTGCAATCCTCTATGGCTACCTTCGCTGGCAGGCTGCCTGCTTCAGGTTCTGGGCCGCCACGTGTCACGGCTCACCTGTAACAGCCTAGTTGCTTCTTAGTCCTCTTCTCTGCCCCAACCCTCCTCCCAACTATGGTCTACTCTCCCCAAAGCACTTGGGATACCCTCTAAATTAAGAACACTGCACTCCCCTGCTCAAGATCTACCATTAGTCCCCACTTCAAACTGGAATAAGACCTCTGGTCTGCAAGCCAGAGGGCCCTGCGAGCGACGGCTCTGCCTGTGCGGCCGCATCTCTTCCATTCTGTCCTTCATTTCTCTCACCACACGGGCTCCCTGCTGTCTGTTCCTGGAACACACGTGAAATGTGCTCCTGTCTCAGTCCTGGCACTCATCCCGCTGCCTTTAATGCCAGCTCCTTATCATCCTCGCTTTATAGTCAGGTCACTGCTCAGATGTGACCTCTCCAGAGAGGCTCTTCCTGATCATTCTATCTGAGACAGCGAGCCCCTCCCATTACACTCTCTCTGAATCGTGCTTTATCATTTTGCTATTTGCCATTACCTAAAATAAGAACTGCTTTCCTCATTAAAACAAATGCCTCATAAAGACAAGGACTGTGCTCCACCTGTCCTCTTCTCTACCCCAGCACTTAGAAGAGTGGCACAGGGCTGGCATCCCAGGGGTGCTTATGGAATGGGCACCTTCTTGGCAGCCTGTAGCACTGTGACCACAGCGTTTCCTATCGCGAACCCTTTGTTCTTATCATTTTTTCCTGCTCTTCCTCCTCCCACTCTGGCCACTTTGCTGGGGGCTTGTTCCTCACATGCTGGTGGGCTTTACAGAGCTATCTTTTGTCCGTCTTCTCTTTTCTTCCCCTTTTCCTGAGTAGCTGCAACTATAGGCATGTCCCACCATGTCTAACTTGTCCACTTTCATTCTAAACACTTTCTTTGTATTTTAGCAGATACTCTTCCCCCCGCCCCCCACCCCCCCGAGAGTTTAGCTGTTGTTGTGCAGGCTGGAGGGCAGTAGTGCAATCTTGGCTCACTGCAACCTCTGCCTCCCAGGTTCCAAAGATTCTCCTGCTTGAGCCTCCCAAGTACCTGGGATTACAGGTGTCCACCACGATGCCTACGTAAATTTTTTTGTATTTTTTAGAAGAGACAGGGTTTCACCATGTTGGCCAGGCTGAACTTGAACTCCTGACCTCAGGTGATCTGCCCGACTTGGTCTCCCAAAGAGCTGGGATTACAGGCGTGAGCCATCGTGCTTCACCTTGAGCAGCTACTCTTACTCTTCATTCCTTACCTCCAGCTCAGATTCATGCTCCAGTCCCATACATCCGAATCATGACTGCACTGCTCAGATTCATGCTCCAGTCCTTTAGATTCAAACAATGACTGCACACGTCACTCTGCTATCTCACAGGCACACCAAATTCAGCCTGTATAGTGAACTCCCCCTTCTTCCAATCCAGCTTTCCCTCCAGCATCAGCTCTCTCTCTCTCCATCTGGAAGTACCACTCCTGCTTCCCTCCAGCATGTGCTGAGCATTCCCAATGGCTGCAGCTCCATTAAATGACCTGCATCTGATCCAGTGCTCACAGAGAGGTTTCTATGCGGGTGCCCAGCAGAAGCCTTCGACCCTCAGCTCTAGCCAGATGCTAAAGGAGAGGGTACTGCTCTAAGTATCCTTTCTCTCCAGGCTGTGTGATTGACATTCCTCTACAGGTTAGTGTGGAGAGGGGTCAAACAATCCCAACCATCTGAACAGGACTTTATATTCAGAATGAGTCTCACCACAGGAATTCTGTGAGAACCATGTAGAGGTAAGGAAGTAGCTATGGCTTGGCAGGCTAACTAGCAAAGCCCGTGTCCAAGTCTTTATTATTATTATTATTAAAATACTGAGTTTTATTTCACATGTGTATTTTTGTCTCCCCACCCTTTCCATGTCTGACCACTACTACTATGTCCTATCATAACATACCATACATACTTAAAACCAAGCAAAGGGTGGAGTTCCATCTTTAAAAACTACAGGCATTTTGGACAACATATTCTTGGCAATGGTATCTGGACAACATTTATCAAACACGGTAGGGAAAATTCTCACTCTGCATTATAAAAAGGACAGCCAGATAGCAACTGTTACTGAAATGAAATAAGACGGAAAATTTTTAACAAATTGTTTAAACTGTTTTCTTTTCTTTTTTTTTTTTTTTTTTTTTGAGACGGAGTTTCACTCTTGTTACCCAGGCTGGAGTGCAATGGCGCGATCTCGGCTCACCGCAATCTCCACCTCCTGGGTTCAGGCAATTCTCCTGCCTCAGCCTCCTGAGTAGCTGGGATTACAGGCACGCGCCACCATGCCCAGCTAATTTTTTTTGTATTTTTAGTAGAGACGGGGTTTCACCATGTTGACCAGGATGGTCTCGATCTCTCGACCTCGTGATCCACCCGCCTCGGCCTCCCAAAGTGCTGGGATTACAGGCTTGAGCCACCGCGCCCGGCAAACTGTTTTCTTAAAGAGACTTCCTCCACTGCCAGAGATCTTAAATAGCCCCCTGGTCAGTCATCCGGAAGCAATTCTTCACATAATTGGTGAACTTGGCTTCCACTTTGGGAAGAGAACCACCTTTTTCTATACTTGCTTGCATTTTTGCTTTAATGTCTTCTACAGAACTAGGTCCTTTTGGTGTTTTTGGAGTTTTTTTCTGTTTTTTGAAGGATTCTTGTCCTTTTGATCTTGGTGTTGATGATGGTTTTGAGTCTTTTCCATTCTGATTTGACTTTTGTGCATTTTTGGCTGGAGTATCGCATATAGATTTCTTCACTGGCACTTTTTGTTCAGTTTCTTCATCATCGAAATCATCATCACCATCATCTTCTTCATCATGATCTTCATCAGCAGCAAGTTTCACTTTTTTCTGTGGAACCTTGCTATCACCTCCAGGGGCAGACCGCTTTCCAGACATACTTCAGAGTTTCACATCCTCCTCCTCCTCGCCTTCTGACTGCATCTTCCTCCACAGCTACTAAGTGCTGTCCACTGATATGCACTGGCCCTGAACCACACTTCAATCCTAAGACCACTGTGGTGTTATTTCAAAGCCCCCAAGGGAAATCGTTGGCTGTACAGACATTTTCAAAGTTGCCAGTGTTACTTTAATTGGACTGCTTTTGTAATTCATTGCCTCTGCTTCAACAATGTGCAACTCATCCTTTGCACCAGCCCCTAAACTGACCGTTCTTAAAGATAACTGGTGCTCATTTTCATCATTATCCACCTTAAAGTGATCATCTTTGTCGGCCTTTAGTTCACAACCGAAAAGATAGTTCTGGGGCCTCAGGGGGCTCATGTCCATGTCCATCGAATCTTCCATCGGGTGGCGACACGCACTTAGGTGGAAGAGAAGGCGGACGGAGATAAATGACGACTGCTCAAAAGAACAGCCACTCAGGACAGACTCACACCCCCGTGTCCAATTCTTACTGGTTCCACATGCCCGGGCAATTTCCCGAGCAGGCACAAGAGGTCACCAGGAACAACAAAGCATTCAGAGCAGCAGCTCCATGTCAGAGCTGGGGGGAAATAACAGCCTGGAACTCAGCTTAGACCTGCATTGGAATCTGTTGAGGGAGAAATCAGAAGTCTCTCCTGCTGCTTTTAGTAGCAACCATTCTGTGATAAGAAAAGCAATGGCATCATTTTAAAACACGATGATGATCAAACTCTAATATGCGTATTTACTTTGCTTGCAGAGCTTTCTCTTAAAAGATCTGACGATAACTTTAGGAACTGACTTTTATTTAGAAACATGGTCATATGCTGTTTAGGAGACCGGTTATTAGAGATGCTTTATAGATAAGAAATAGCTTACCAATGCTACGATTGCACATGGAGCTGTTAGTTTTGTGACTAGAAAAAGAGTACAGAAATATCTGAATATGCAGTTGCGTGTGGGATCATCCTCAAAGGATTTCCCTGGAATCTCTTCTTGCTGAAAGAAGACAAAAGGCAACATAAATATTCATACAAGAAAACTTCCTAAGTACTCTCAAGATGGGAATATAAATTTGTGCCCACGTGTCCCTTACAATAATCTTGCTGGGATAAAATGTCTTTTAGTTTTAAGAATATAAACAGTGGGATTGTAAAATATTTTTGGTTTTCTGTGAACATACGTGCTAAGGTGGCCCCGTTTGGCTATCATATGCCTGAAGAAGGATGTTTTTAAGTTTTTATAGTGTTTAAACAAATTTAAATTTAAATTGTTTTCTAATTCTGAGTTTGTGCATATTTGTTAGGACTACTTACAATTATTTATATTGTTTGCTGTTATAAAAAATTATCTTTTAAAATGACACATTTTGTTATTTGGATGTTATGTTTATTCCCATTAGTGCACAAATTAAGCAAAGCTGTAAGTCAGCTCTGACTCCAGTGTGTCCAATTTACACACTCCTTACATAACATGATTAGACATAATTTGGCGAAGACCTAATGGTGGATGATTTTGACTTCATCATGAAATAAACACAACTCTGTAAGACATACACAGAACCTCAGAGAAAGTGACACTTACTGAAAGTGGATGTATCGTCTCATCAAAAATAGCCAGAGATCTATTTGCATATCTATAAAAGAAGAATGTGCATTTAAGAAATTGATTCAGGAATTGTTAATAGGGCGTGGAGGGTGGAGGGAGATACTTCTTGTTTGCTTTGGTAAAGTTTGTTCACCAAAACAGTTGTTGCCAATTTTTCTCCTGGATCATGGCCTTCAGAGGGTTCCTTGGCCTCTTTTTCATCAGCACATCACGTTCTGAACTGGAAAGTCTTTTCGACATTGATGAGCCAGACTTGCCTTTAAATACTGACTCCCGCTAACAGGCAATGGTAATAAGCTGTATCTGTTTTTACTCCTCTAACCTCATGGTGGAATACAAGAACATTTTAGAAAGCAGTAGTTGTTGGCAATAAAGATTTTAGAAATTTTAGAATCAAGTAAGATTTCCATATCTTTCTTTATTATACTTTGTTTGCTGATGTAGTTTGAGTTACAGACTTAATTGCCTTTTCATTTTAAAAGAAGCCAGTCTTTAATGAACTTTAAAAACTAACACATTATGTGATCATTTAGGAAACCAGTGGTTCTCCCAGTGTGGTTTGTGGACCCCTGAGATTTCCTAGAAGACCCATGATGTCAAAACTGATTGTTACTGTTGTCATTGTTTGGCTCTTTCACCCAGGATAGAGCACAGTGGTACAAATCTGACTCACTGCAGGCTTGACTCCGTGGTCTCAAGCAATCCTCCTGCCTCAGCGTCCCAAGTAGCTGGGACAAAATTTTCATACCACCATGCCCAACTAATGTTTTTCTTTTTCTTTTTCTTTTTTTCTTTTTTTTTTTTTTTGATAGATGGGGTCTTGCCACATTGCCCAGGCTGGTCTCAAACACCTGATTCAAAGTAATTCTCCCACCTTGGCCTCCCAAAGTGCTGGGATTACTGGTGTCAACCACCATGTATGGCCCAAACTGATCTTGCAAGAATATTAATTCAACCTGAGAAGCTGATTGAAAATAAAACACACTAATAATTTATTACTTTTTTAAAGTATTAAGATATTGATTGCTTTCTCCCTGTTCAACACTTGTAATGACTGTTTAAAAGGAAAAGTGGATAAAACTGATGGTTTCTCAGTATGAATAAGGGCAGTGGTACCGAATTATACCAGTAGTCATTCGACTCTTCACTGCCCCTTGCAGTTTTTATTAAAGTAGCATGTTTCACTGAAGAATGTCCTTGATGAAACAGTAAAAATTAATGTTGTTGTTAAATTTTGACCTCTCCTTTTAATATTCTAAGTAGAAAGTTCACATAAAGCGCTTCTGCATACTGAAGTATGGTCATGTGAAACAAGAGCACTTGTGATTTAATTGTGAGCTGAAAAAGCCAAATTTTTACACAACACCATTTTTATCTGAAAGCACAACTGACTGTTATCCAAAAAATTAAGTCAAGTGAGTCTGTCTGTCATTTCAAGGAAAATAATAAGTATGTGTTGTCTATAATAAAGCTAAAACTTTCAAGCTAAAAATCAAGATTTTGAAAACTCATACCAACTACTGTGAGCTTGACAGCATCTCCATATTTTAAGATATTTTTATAATGGTGGTGATACTAATGAAAGTGAGTATTTGACAGTATAAATAAACCAAGCAGCCAATACATAATATTGTAAAAGCCAGTAAGAGGAAAGGTCCATTTATTGTAGAAGAAAGGTCAGTGACCACTAGTGAATGAATTCATTGATATGTACAATCCCGCTGTAATTCTTTTAATCAGTTCGCATTTCTGGAGTTTTGGTGGGGTTAAAGAATATCCACAGTTACCTGAAAGCTTTAAAAATACACCTTTATCCTACTATATATTTGTGTGAGGCAAAGGCATCTCTTTACTGCTTCTTCACAAATAAACTGCAGACAAAGACATAAATATACTTTGGAACCCTTAATAACTTAAGAGTTAAAAGAGTCATATGGACCAAAAATCCCACAACTCATTCACTGTAACACTGTAAAATAAGCACTCTACAGGTTATAACGTCTAGAGTTATGACCTGACAGCATGTTTCTTATGACACAAAGTGACGAGCTGGAATAACAAGACAACTTTCAAAGAGCTCACCTGTGCTTTATGTTGTAATATATTGCCAAAGTCACACTGCGGAGGGAAAAAGAAATTGTAAGAACTGATTTTATCATTTGTTAGGCCTGAAGATACATTTCTAAAGGGTAGGGGAGGGACCCCTCCCAGTGGCCCTGAAATCCTGTATTCAGAACAGTACCATGTGAGCACTTTCCTTTTGTTTTAGTCCCCTGGATTTACAGCAAAAAGAGGAGAACCAAAATGCTAGGCAATACGCTGTTGGAAGACTTGTGTCTGCAGAGGGTTATTACGTATAAATAATGACATATTCTACCTGTGATTTGCTCTTCTGCCCACAGAACCTTTCATTCTGTGCAAGTTACTTATATCTATGTGTACATATGCTTACATTTAGGCCACGCAGTAGTGTTTTGCTTTTTAAGTTGCTAGGCCCTGCATTTCGGCTGATTTCGTTCACCATCACCTACTCACCCATTTGTCATTATTTCCCCAAAAGCACAAAATGAATGTGCTTTATACCAAATAAAGTAATTTAAAATCACCTATGCATGATTAGCAGAAAATTGATTAGTAAAGTTTATAATGCATCCAAAAATCGATGACACTTGTAGCTCTCCTAAAATAAGCAGTACTAAACACACAGCATAACACCACGTCATACAATAGAAATGACAGGTACTTCCACATTAGTTTAAACAAAATATGAATGAACAAACGCAACTCTTCGGATGTATGTTACTGTGTTCCAAAGTCATCCACAGATGTTGAGTGTCAGGACACAAGGGCTTCTCTTGGATAAGTTCTGTCCTTCCATTCACCCTCAACATTTAAAATGAGGCTCAGAATAATTTGAGAAGGCCAACTGGAGTTGTAAAAAGTAGGCCTGACAACATTATTACCATCTAAGTTAGATATTTCTATAGTGCTTCCAACAGTTTCATCGCCATATTTGAAGATCACAGAATTTGAAGTTACATGCTGACAAGGACCACCGAACCTCACGTGACACTCCATGCACCACCCATTTTACAATGAAGAGAACCAAGGCTTAAAACGGATTTGCCCAAGGTCCCTGAACACTGTTCCTGTGAACTGCAGGTGTTCACAAAACACTATGGTATGGTATAAACTGAAGCATATGCACACATTGATAGAAATGACTCGCCCAGAGGAAAGGCCCTATGGGTAGAAAGAAGACCAAATGACAGGGAAAACACGTCATTTTTATATTACAACCATCACTTTTTCACACAAAGGAAGCAGTGGCCTCCATATTTGCTGTACACTGGATCCCTGGGGAGCTTTAAACAGGGCCTCAATGTCAGCTGGAGACATTCTGATTTAATTGGTATTGGCTACGCTTAGGCATCAGGGCTGTTGGTAAAGTTCTTCAGGTGATTCCAATGTGTGGCAGAGTTTGGGAATGACTGAATTAGGGTTAAGATCAGAATCATCTGGGATCAGAATCATCTAATGATGCCTCACATACTTCCCCATTTTCCTAAAAGGCTTGTGAGTGCCCGGAGACGGAGGGGAGGTGGAGCTGGGAAGATGCATGTGTTTGCAGACATATATGTTGAAGAAACAGTATAAGTGATTTTAATATGGCTCACTCTTTCCATTGAGAACAATGCTCTACTAACCATAAAATACATTTTTCAAAATCTTTTCTAAAAGCCAATTTGCTATATTAACTTGCTCAGCAAATCCTTATTTCATCAAAAGCGAATATACCAAATAATCCCTTCTAAAACTGGACAGTAAATTAAAACTTAAAACTTACTGTGCTTCTAAAATAGACTTCTAGTCCAGGCATGGTAGCTTATGCCTGTAATCACGGCATTTTAGAAGGATGGCTTGGGTGTATTGCTTGAGCCCAGGAGGTTGAATCCAGCCTGGCCAACACAGCAAAACCCCTTCTTCAAAAAAGAAAATATATATATTTCAAGTTTTTAAAAAAACTTATAAAATTTAGACTACACTGGAAGAAAAAGCAGGACTTTCACTCGTTTGAACAAGGGTAAGCTTAAAAACTATTTTGAAGTGCATACTGAAACAGTAGAATGTTTTGAAATCAGAAGAAGCCAGGGACTCTAGCCAAAAAAGGGTGGGTTTTACTTAGGACTTAATGAATACAAACATTCGTGATGCAATTAATTTGAATACAAACATTAAGTGATGACACCATAGAGGTCAAAGCTCAGGGTTTTAGGCACAGGTAGAGTCCGGATCTTGCTGAAACACAATTGGATCTCAATTATTGTTAAACATGAGAGAGGAAAGTCACATTATTATGAGGATAAATTGCCATTTTTGATTAAAGTAGAAGTTACTTTAATCAAATTAGCTTAAAAACCAGTACATTAGAGACAAAATTAAGCTTGTAACTTAGTCATGTTCATAAACTAGAAAGTCAAGTCAGGGAAAAGGAGTCTAACATTCTGAGGTACCACCTGTCAAACTGTTTTCGGAAAATCTATACTCGTAATCAAAGCAGATGTTAATAATGTTTCCTGTACATTTCCAGTAGGCCTGGCTTTTTAAACCCACTGGAACCCATCTTTCAAGGGTGTTTTGAAAGGGCATCTCTGATTGTGGCCTATGAAGTGCTGGTGCATGATCGGAACATTTAAATGCAGATATACTATGGTGCCACCGGAGGGCAAGCTGTACCTTCTTCCAAGAGTAGTTTCCAAAGAAGTGCCCATCATCTTAGGCCTGTGGCCCCTAAAAAACTAATAATTTTTCCTGGAAACATCCAATAAAGAGCGCCTCTCCTGTCCATTAGGTTCAACGCTGTCATAACATAAATGCATCAAATAAAGAGCCATGCTTTTTTGGGATTGCTTATTTGTTAACCGGCTTTCCCTTTTACCAAGCAGTGTCTAAGAGTAAAAGAGAAACAGAAAATTCATGCTTAGGTCCTGAAAAATCCATATATCATTGACATGAACTTCTTCAACTGCTTGCTGAAAAGGGCAACCAAATGGCTGAAATAACAGAGGATGGCTGGGATGCTTTTAGCATACGGGGGTCTCTCACTCAGCCCTTGGCAGCCTCATTGTACTTACCTTTCTAATGTGTGCCTGAGATCAGGCTCGCCGACTGTGCTGTTATCCAGCAATATGGTGGAACATGAGCTGTATTTTCTATCAAGATGCCACGCAGGTATCTGAAGAAGAAAGAACATAGAGAAAAATATCACAGTAGGCTGAACTTACAAAGTGTGGTTTTTCTCCCTTTGTCAACATCTCAAACAATAAAGCATTCAGGTATTTTTGATACCCCATGACCTGCCTGAGTGTGGTATCATGTGCAGCTCTATGGGAAACTCATTGGAGGCTCTTAACTTTCACAGATGATGTTTGAGAAATGGGTTATAAAATGCTGCCCTTGATATGACACCGATCATCAAACCTGGCAAGGCTCTGTTATAAATTCCCTTTATAAATAAACGGAAACATTTAAAATGGGATTTCATGTTTTTTTCTTATGCAGTAAAAAGCACTGCGATTTACTATTTCTGTTATTCGTTAACTACAACAAAATGTCATGCATTAAATAATATTGACACAAGAGCATTTGATTGCAGTAAATGAAGACCTAATACTACATTTACTAAGTTACTAATCCTAAGTGTGTGCATTCAAGAGAGAGTGCGATGGAACCAGTGTGTCAAAGTCAGTGACTGTGTGTGCCAGAGCTGCTCAGTCACCAAACAAGTGAGGGGCCGTAGTTCTCCCTGGGCCTGTTTCCTTGTAAGAGGTTGGGGAAAGTACTGCTTTAAGACTCTCTCACATCCAAAAACCAGATGATGAAAACAACTTTGGGGATTTAACTTTCACTTCGTGTTTACATAAGACTGCCATTACACTACTCAAATGAGAACTTCTGAGAATACGCTACATTCATTACAAAAGTTAATTGATTTCATTCTTTAAGTTATTTGATGCACATTATGGCACATTCCTGCCTCAACCGTTCTGCTCTCTGTCTGGAATATTTATTCCTTTCCCCTTTGTCCCAGCAAGCTTGACCTCATCCACCTTCTGGGATCTCTTTGCCTGCAGCCACACCACAAAACGTTTCTGGTTTTCTGTACTCATCAGTCTATTTCACCTTGTGTTACATGATATAACTGCCTGCAGAGTATCACCCTCATGAGAAAGTCAGCCTCTCCAGGGGAGGAAGGACCCCTTCTCTCCTACCTGCAGCTGCTGAGCACAGAATGGGGGAGAAATTAAGGAGTTCAATAAGAGCTTGACAAATATTTAAATCAGTTACAATTTGGAAAGTCAATCTTCCTACAGATAAAAATCGGTGAAAATTCATCCGCACTGCTATCAGAGACAGAACAGTGAACTTTTTGAGCCCTGTAGAAAATAAAGTATCTCTAAAACACTTTCAAAGTATCTATTCATTTGTTGAGAGCGCAATAGTCAATACGGAAATTGCATCAACTATGCTAAGTAAATGTTCCTCCTGGCCTGGTGAGGTGGTTGACTCCTGTAATCCCAGCATTTTGGGAGGGTGAGGTGAGTGGATCACAGGGTCAGGAGTTCAAGACCAGCCTGGACAGGATGGTGAAACCCCATGTCTACTAAAAATACAAAAATTAGCCAGGTGTGGTTTTGGGTGGCTGTAATCTCAGCTATTCAGGAGGGTAAGGCAGAGAATTGCTTCACTCCAGGAGGTAGAGGCTTCAGTGACCTGAGACTGTGCCACTGCACTCAAATTTAAAAAAAAGAAAGTGAGAGAGAGACAGAAAGAAAGAAAGTGCTCGTCCGTAAAATTAATCCCAGTCGCCAAATGCCAGTCACCAAATAGTTGAAAAGATCAACAGCATTATTGAAAATCACAAAATACCCATTATTTTAACTGAAAAAAACTCATTCGGATGAGCTTTCCTTTCTCTTCTTAATATGTTTGTTTGCATCACGTTATCACACTCTTTCACCAGGGTCTCTCACAAACACATTAAGCACAGAAAAGGTTTGGATCTACTACTAAGGAGCTATTATTTAAAAAAAAAAAAAAAAAAAAAAAAAAAAAGGCAGAGTAGGGAGAAGACCTAGGGGCTGATTATAAACTACACGGCATTTAAATATTGCCAGTAGCCAATAATCAGAAATATCCAGAGAGTCCAACAGTATTTGGCTGCTTCAGATGTTTTTTACTGCAAATTCACTTCTTTAACCAAAATCAAAGATGTTTTTATACAATATTACTATTTCAAGAACCAAATTACCCTTTAAGACAGAAATGTTTTAACTCTAGCTAAACTCTGATTTTTCTTAAGCTATTCTGTTATAGATCACATTAACAGTGTATGTGTGTCATGTATATGCTCTTATTGTCTCAAAAACAAATATGGCATAAAAAATTAAAATGGACTCATTCAGATACTTTCATTCAAAGAGAAAGAAGGTGTCCCTTAAGGTCACTACTATTAGGGGCAAGGCAGTATAATACTTTAACATAACAACAGTCAATTCTGAGGAAAATTCCATATATGAGAATAACAGTAACAGGAAAAATGAACCAAAACACAGACTACTTGGTACAGCTTTAGGTGATATCTGTCCCCATTTTTTTAATTTAAAATTTCCTATCACTCGCTGTGACCTCCACCTCCAAGTTCAAGCAAGTCTCCTGGCACAACCACCCGTGTAGCAGGGACTAAAGGCATGTGCCACCACGCCTGGCTATTTTTTGTATTTTTAGTAGAGACGAGGTTTCACGATGTTGGCCAGGCTGGTCTGGAGCTCCTGGCCTCAAGAGATCCACCTGCCTCTGCCTCCCAATGTGCTGGGATTACAGGCATGAGCCACCACACCCAGCCCTCAAGATCACTTTTTTCTCCCCACTTTTTTCTAAGACATGTTTTACATGTTTTTAATGACTTTTAGCTAACTTAAAAATTTCCAATACTTTGTGTGCTAATAAAATCAGCTCCATCTAAGTTGCACAGCAATGGGACCACATGGCAAGTATAGAGTTTGAATAGAATTATTACACAAGGCCTGAGTGGAAAAGTGTCATATGCTTTTTATAGGTATAACTATAAAATTGTCTGAATTGATGTCATAATTATGTTCAATTTAAACTCAGATTTACATTTACAAATAGGTTCCAAATTTGGGTTAAATAGGATGGATTGACCACAAATTTATTTTCTCTTCCTTCTGAAATCTCATGAGAATTCGTCACAAAATAAACGTTATTCATAGGATCAGGAGACAGGATTGACAGCAGATGATTCTGAGTCAGTGTTGCAAGGTGACGAGCAGATAGACGAGTGGTAACTGACATGAAATCATAACCCTGGTACCCACAGGGAGTGACTTGAACAGAAACAAGCAATCCTGTGTATTTTGAAGAACCCAACACATTCTCCAAAATCAGAGCACATGGTACTGGGAAGGTAGGTTGAAACACAACAGAGCCAGCAAGGTCAATAGTAAATCTGTGCTTAGAACCCCAGGTCCACCTGTCCTCCCATCTTAGAAGGAAGGTGGATGTGTATTCTCTGGATATATTACACCTGAAGGTTTCTGAGCTCAGACCTACCAGGGCTGAAACCTGGAAAATGGGAGTAAATGGCACGCACAAAGTGAAACTCCACCTTGCTTCCCAACCCTGCTTCTGGAAAGCCAGCAGCCATGCTTGCACTGCCCAGGCAGAAAATTGGGAGGCCCTTCTTGGAAGAACACTGAACCATGGCAAAAAAATAACCTCATTCTCCCATATAACACACTGATGTCCCTCAAAGGAAAAGATGCCTCAACATCCAAATCCCTACAGTGAGACCCCTCAGTGAAAAAAAGCTCCTGCTTTCAATGAGAGAAAGCCAAAGACCACCACACATTTGAGCAAAGCCTCCAATGAGAGATCAAAACAACAGAAAAAAGCAATTTCCTGGGACCAGTACAAATTCAGGAGCAAAACTTTTTTTAAAATCTTAAAACAGCCTTCAGGTGATTTTTTTTTTTTTTTTTTTTTTTTTTTTTTTTGAGACGGAGTTTCGCTCTTGTTACCCAGGCTGGAGTGCAATGGCACGATCTCGGCTCACCGCAACCTCCGCCTCCTGGGTTCAGGCAATTCTCCTGCCTCAGCCTCCTGAGTAGCTGGGATTATAGGCACGCGCCACCATGCCCAGCTAATTTTTTGTATTTTTAGTAGAGACGGGGTTTCACCATGTTGACCAGGTTGGTCTCGATCTCTCGACCTTGTGATCCACCCGCCTCGGCCTCCCAAAGTGCTGGGATTACAGGCTTGAGCCACCGCGCCCGGCCCAGGTGATTTTTTAAAATTCAGAACAGTTAGCATGGACAGTCAAAGAATCTCTAAGAAACAGAACAAAAGACAAACTGGAAAATTGGAGTTGAAGAAATTACAGATCAATGCAGAAATACTGGTCTAAGAAGTCCAACATCTGAATCATTAGACTAAAATCATAATAATGAAACAGAGCACACAGAAAAATTCTCTAAATTTTCTTGTAGACTTAATGGCCACAATAACTAAAAGGTCCCTATCAAGCTCTGTGGTACAATTTCAGAGTCTCAGGAATAGAGAAGGTGCTAAAAGCTTGAGAGATGGAAACATTGATTACATATGACATATCACACAATGGCAATACTTTCAAAACAGTATAAAAATGCAATAGAAAAATGTCTTCAAGCCATGACATTTAGTTTTCACTCTAGAATTTTATACTCTATATATCAAAGGAGGGGTTTTAAGAAAGCCCAGATCTCTAAACATGTGTGTACATGAGCCTTTCCTCAGAAACTGCGCTCCAGCACCACTGGGGAGTAACACAAGGCAGAGGGCAATGCACAGTCTAGGACTCTGGGACCCAACATTAGTGGTCCCGGAAGATTTCAGAGAGAGCTCCCAGGCCAACAGGTGCAGGGCAGCCTAGGAAAACACAGTCCATCCTGAGGAGGATAACAAAAGGCCAAGGAAACTTGCTTCAAGAAAAAAACATGGAATGTATTTTTTAGTAGATAAAACATATTTTTGATAGGCATGTGACAAATGTTACAACTCTTGGAAAGAATAGTTGTTAGACAGCCAAAGGAATATAGTCAGAAAATCAATTACACACACACACACACACACACACACACACACACAAATGAAGGATGTGAAAACAAAGAGACCAGCCAGAGGCTAATGGTGACATTTGGCTTTCTGAGCCATCATGAGCTAGGAAAAAAGAGGTTATCTGGGAGAAGTGCAGAAGTGTTCAGGTATCAGAAATATTTAAGAGAAAGAATGAAGAAGGTACAAGGAGGAGGCACACTCAGAACATTATATGACTCAGAAGTGAATAATACGTGCATAGTCATAATCATGTAAATATCAATTCATGACTTAATTAAAAATGTGTTACAGGTGGAAGAAACGGGGAGGGAAATAAGATTGCTGTGGAGTGAGGATGCTACGCTTTCAGCTGCTATGACAGGGAGTCAGCAGAAAGTGTTGAAGCAAATGGACTTAGCTATTTTCAATTTTATTTCATTTTAAACGATCAAATATTTAAGGCAGATCTTTATATCACAATCAAATTATTTAAATTTAACTGAAATGTCATAGACAACCTTAAAAATGGGCATAGTAACTTAAAGACTTTCCTGCATAAATCTGAAACTTAGGAAAATAGAAAAGACTTAGAAAATTCACCAAAA
Organism: Saimiri boliviensis; assembly: GCF_048565385.1. Lineage (NCBI taxonomy): Eukaryota > Metazoa > Chordata > Mammalia > Primates > Cebidae > Saimiri > Saimiri boliviensis. The sequence continues at coordinate 125,782,684 of NC_133449.1, forward strand.
AAGGATCATGCTAACAGCACTGGGTCCCTGTTACATTTCTAAGGAATCATGACACATAGACTTTTAATGTAAACAACTAGTTTCTTAACTTTTCAAAAGCTCACTTACAGAATATAGACGAAAGCTTCTCCTCTTTCCTTCCACTGAAAATAAAAATATAACTAATCAATTCTGGTAGAATAAAATACCATAGAATGAAAGTAGTTCTAATCATCTGATCATCACTATATAAAACAAGATAAACCTGATTATCACTATATTAAAAAATCAATTAAAATTTTTAAAATTTAAACAAAATTTAACATTTAAATAATCTGGCATGATGAATCTCATAATGTAAAATTTAAAAACACGGTTTTACTTTTTGACCAAACACATTCTATTACATTCAAAGGAAAGAATCCTCATGCACATAAAGAAAGGCAAAACAAATTAGGGAATGTGTGTGCCCTCCAAATCTCGTGTTAAAATGTAATCCCCAGTGTTGCAGGTGGGGAAGTCTTTGGATCACGGGGCAGATCCCTCAAGAATGCCTTAGCGCCAAACTCTTGGTGATGATTGAGTTACTGCTCTGAGTTCATACAAGATCTTCATGGGGTTTTATTGTTGTTACTGCTGTTGTTCTGAGACGGGGTCTCGCTCTGATGCTCAGCCTTGACCTCCTGGGCTCAAGTGATCCTCCCACCTTCCCCTCTAGAGTAGCTGGGACTGCAGGCATGCACGCACCACGACATCCGGCTAATTTTTAAATTGTTCATAGAGACCGGGTCTCACTATGTTGGCCCGAGGTGGTCTCAAACTCCAGGCTCAAGTGATCTGCCCGTCTCAGCATCCCAAAGTGCTGGGATTGCAAGTGTGAGCCACTGCACCTGGGCTGATCTGCTTATTTAAAAGCCTGCAGCACCTCCCACTCTCTCTTACTCCTTCTCTCGTCATGTGAAAGATGACTTCACCTTCCACCACAATTACTAGCTTCTTGAGGCGCTTGCCAGAAGCATATGCTAGCACCACACATCCTGTACAGCCTGTACAACCGTGAGCCCATAAACCCTCTTTTCTTTATAAATTACCCCGACTCAAGTATTCCTTCATAAAAATGCCAAAATGTGGGACAGATGACAAATTTAGCTAATAAAAACGTTTACCTATTCTATTTCTGAACCCCTACGCAGCAGTGTTTTGTTTTCTGATTCTACATGTACACATAGCTTACTTTCATTACCAGGATCTAATAGCTGACAGCTCTAAGAACCAGCTTCTGGCCAGGAGTCAATCTCCAGATGCACTGGGATATCTGGAAGCACCGCAAATGACTTCTCGGTCATCTATTCATACATTACGGAAAAATAAATGCGTCTTTGCTCAACTGAAAGGTAGCCTATCTTAAACCGAAATGTCAAAATGAGTGTGCCAACCTAACTGAACAGGGTATCCTCAGCACACGCAATCATTTGGTTCTAACAAAGGTCCAAAGAATAAAGGCTCCAAAGAGGGACTTGGGCCACACTTTCTTCCCTACAATGCCTCCTCCTTTGAAGTTGAACTGGTCTCATTGACACACATTTCTCACCACTGAAGTGACAGGGGCAGGGGATCGCTTTTCTTCTACTTCCATACACTCTATGTGTGAGAAGCCCATGGCTCTTGGAAGAAACTGAGGAATATAACAATGCTAACCAGAAATTACTAGGTCTAGTGAGACAAAGTCCACACAAACAATGAAAATGCAGGAGAACAACCCCTTTTTTATTGTGCTGCGTTACTGCAGATGTTATTCTAGAACCCCCAGTTCTTGTATTCTTGTTGTTAAAATTAACTGAAAACATGGTGTATGGCTTTTCTGAAAATAAAGTAAGATAACAGAACATTATGAAACATAAGCAACAGTGCAGAAAAATCCTACAGTTCTAATTCTCATCCTAAAACAGGCAGGATATGGAAACTTTACACTAGCCTCACACACTAAGGCTGATGCAGAAAACAGCACAGGGCATGTTACATTTCTATTACATTCCAATGAAAAAGTTCTAGCATTGACTTGGATGTGACAGTGGTTAGAGCACTGTGAAAAAGGAGGCCAAAATCACAGATCCAATCTGGAACAATGGATTCTTTTGATTTGTTCAAGTGAAATCCAAGCTGTGGCCTAAATCCTGTCACTCGTTATTAAAATGTACTCTTCAGAGCAAGGGGAAAATGGCAAAGACGTATGAAGAAAAAGGCATAAATCAGTGACTACTACACTAAATCAAGTGGCCAATTAATTGTGTTGGTAAAAATGTCACGAAATGTGTGAAGACAAAGTCTGTATGTTTCCATAAACAGTGACAACTAAAAGAATTATATCACATAGGAAAATAAGACAAGCAAATCTAAGAAAAGTTGAAAATTTTTAACTAATATCTGAGTTTCTCTAAATACTCTCTGTAATACACAAGACAGAAAATGTTTAGGTTTTCCTGGAAGGCAGAAATAATATTGTCTTACCATTCATTTGATACTTTCTCAGGAAGAGTGTGCTTGACTTTGGATGGTCAGAAGCAAGGCCTGTAGAGGAAGAAGAGGAAACAATGTCATAAGTGAGGTGAGTAAAAAAGATCCTTTTTAAAGCTACACAACCATTTTAATCGCTTTTAACAGTCTTGAGAAAAGCTTTTAGCAATAAATGTCAAGAAAATAAAGGCAACGATATCTCAATTCTACTGGAGAATGCAAAAATCACAGAATCTCTCCATGCATGGGGAATAAAACCAGGCTGGGCCTGGGACTTCTTTTTCAAACTTGCACCTAAATAAACAGATGCAACTTTTAAATGAATCACATATATGCCCTCCTCCCTCTTCTTATCAAATATATTAACCACCTTCCTCTAGGCTGCTATTACCAGCACATTTCAGGGAAAGTCTCAAGCAGTAAGAAACGCTGTGGTCAATTACTGTGGTCAGACACCGGCTCAATATTTCAACTTAAAACAAAGAGCTGTTTTGGGCAAAAACAATGTCTTAAACAGACTAAGTCTCAGTCTGTTGCCCAGGCTGGAGTGGTGCAATGGTGAGATGGAGCCAGCATAACTCACTGAAGGCTCAAACTCCTGGGCTCAAGAGATTCTCTTGTAGCTGGGACTGTGGGTGCAAGCCACCATACCTGGCTAATTTTTAACCATTTTTTTTGTAGAGACAGGGTCAAATGAGACATACCTGTAAATGTGTTATAAATCCCCAAAAATGATATAAAGAGTCTATTTTGGGCCGTCATCCAACACTACCCATCTGCTACCTGGTGAGTGAAAGCACTCAGAGGCGTACCTTGCACCACCAAACAAGGAAAAGCTTTCACAAGTACTTACATGCTTTGTGTATAAAGGCACAATTCACTCACATACTATCTTTGTTCATTCTTTCACCATTTTTGAATATTCTGAGAGAACCATACCTTCCAGCTACAAAGTCGCATTCATCATGAAGCTTAATTATTCTAACATTTAAATAAACTAAGAGACCAAGCAAAGTGAACAGAAGAGCTGTATAAGACACTTCCTCTACAGCAATGAAATCTGTAGCATATATTTTCTATTTGGAAAACTTAGCTTTCGGCCAGCCTGGGGTTGACAAAGGGGCCAGAACTGGGCATTGGGGTAGGGAGGAGGAAAGAAACCACCATGTGCAGCAGGGAGAAAGAATGAAGGGTGGGGGCAGGCACGAGGCAGGGCCAGTCCTCCTGCCTGGTGCATGGGCCTGGGAAAGCTGGCTGGGGGCAGGAGGGAGGAGCCCGAGGCTGTGGATGCCTCTGGGGTGGGCGGAGGGGTGGGAACTGGTATGAGTGTCAGCCAGAGGCGTGCCTGAGGGCAAACAGTACCATTCATTGCCTTACCTTTGGGCATCTCCTGGTCGCTGATGTGCTGCAGGTCAGGGCCGTCTCCCGCTCCCAAATCCCGCGGGGCAGGCTCCACAGCAGTAGGGTCTGGTGCTTCCACCACCTCCCCCTCATTGATGTTATAGCTGCAGATCGGTTCTGCCCAGTGCACCCTGCGCTGGCTCTGCTTGGGTCTGGCATTGGGGAGCACCATGATCCCTCTCCCCGGCCTCTGCTCCTCTCTGCCTTGGTCTGCACTTATGCTCGACACTGCCTCACAGATGTCACAGCTGCCGGACACCGCCCCACACAGCCAGCTCGGGCACCAAATGGGTCTGGCACTGGTGTTGGACTTGTTCCTTCGGTCTTGGCCTGTTCCTTTGCTTGCCACCGCCCCATTCATGTCAGAGCTGAAGGACAGATCCTGAGGCCACCTACGCAGACCTCGCCTGCGGCTGACTTTGGGGCACAAACAACGACTCAGCGTGTTCCCCATGGGGCACCTTGGCTGCGCTCCAGCAACTTGGACCTTCCCGTACGTCCCAGTCTGCAGAGTTCAGCACTTCACCGTTTTCAAACACAGGCACGCTGGCAGGGCCAGCCCCTGGCTAGGGGGCTGCACCCCACTAACAGCTCACTCCCCGCCTCAGCTGCCTCCCCTGAGATGACTGGTCTGAAGGGAACCTGCTTGATTTCAAATGGGTCTAGATACAACAAGCCTGAGAGCGGAGATTGCGGAGAAGACAGCGCAGAGGGAGTTCCTCCTTCCAGTGTTTTCTACCAACTGAAGGAGGTTGCCCTACCAACCACCAGAGCTCGAACCTGGCGCCCAGGAACCAATCAGGCACAGTCTCCTCCATGAGGCGCCCGCACCCCCATTGTGATGTGGGAGCCCAGGCACGTGGCTCACCAGGCCCCACCCTGTTGGCAGCCCCGCCCCTACCTTTCACTCATTGCTGGCTGCTGGGACATTTCAGGTTTCTCCACTGTGATGATGTTCCTAGAGATCACCACCTTACAATGAATTATACTAAAATTACTGGTAGGGATGGGGTGAGAGGTGGGAAAGGTGGGGAGGGAGGGGAGAGATAACACGGGGAGAAATACTGGATGTCGTATACACCTCAAGTAAAATAAATAAATATATATACGTTTTGAAATGTGTCCATTGAAGATAAAGTGCTATATAGACTTAATTTACCTCTCCAAGGTTTCCCTGTGCCAGGTGCTGTGGAGCCTGCCGAGGCAGAAAAGCAAGGGCCCCGGGGACAGGAGGGCTCGCTCCCCCACGCCGAATCCCCTCCCCCGGGAAGGAGGCGCTTCTCGCACACCCCGCCTCAACCCAGCCCCTGCCCCTAGTCCAGCTCCTGTCACCTCTTCATCTTGTCTCTCTCATCCAAGTCAACGTTCCCGGGCGTAAGGACGAGCTGCACCCTGAAGACGTCACCCCGGCTAACCGCCCTGTGGAGCTTACCGAGATGTTTCCCTCGGATGTCGTACCCACGCTGGGCGAAGGGGCTGTCATCGGGCTCGGCGACATCACCCCTGCTGCTCCTCCACCAGCGGGTGAAGAAGCCACCAGGTCCCTGGCCTTTCTCGTCCCGGGAGCCAGAGATCCTTTTCACGGCGGAGGTTATTAGAGACACCTCAGCACCATTCCATCCATCACAGTCTCAGGGGCCCAATAAGACCCAGCCACTCCGATCAGCCACCACCTCGAACCAGGAAACTCCACTGTATCCAAAGTCTGAGCCAGTAACCAGCGAAGCCAAGCAGCCAAGGCGCGCCGAAGCAAAGATGGTAAGCCCAGCAGCGCATGCGCACTTCTGACAGCTCATCACTGCGTGTGCGCACAACTGACGGGTGGCCAACGGTTCTCAGCGTGTGTGTGCAAGGCCCACGTGTCAGAAACATCGATGACAGCTTGTCACCAGCTCTGCGTTCCCGTCCCACGTCAGAGGGAGTTGGCAGAGTTTTCAGGACATTCCCTGAGAGACGAAGGCATCCTGAAGTTCCAGCTATTCTAGCGCCACTCGTGTGAAGACTGCGTTCCCACGTGGGAACACAGGGCTGAGGCTAGAGCAGCTAGAGAACCTTGGGATGCTGAAAGCCTCGCCCGGAGTAACACCCACGAGGACACTCTCTGGCTGGCGGAGCTCCGTGCAAATCGCGGCCGCAGCTCCGGCGCGAGCAAGGGCTGCTGAGCTCAGACCCCAGGACCTCAGAATGGGCAGCTCGCCACCCGCTGCGCAGCCAGCCGGCCCTCCCAGCAGGGCTTCCGGCGCCCGCGCCCCTGGCCTGTGCTCAGAGCGGGGCCGGCCGGCCGCAGCGTCCCGCCATCTGCATAGGGCCCAGCTGCCGGTTCCACCCCTACTCAGCCACCGCCGCCGCAGCCAGGCCTGGCCGCCTCAGGGGAGAGTGACCCCGGGTCCGTGCTGCTGGAGGAAAGACGGTCGGAGGAGACAGGATTTGCATTCATCTCAGTCATATTAGAGGCTTTCCTCGGCCATCTGGGGATCCTGCGCCATCTGCTCTATTTAAAAGAGCAAGACACTAGTACACTGATTGGAGGCTCAATCCCCTGATGCTTAGCAACTGTGAGCTGTACAGGTGGGCAATCACGGGGCATTCCCTTAAAGAACATCCTGTATTTGTACACTATCGTTGGGGAAACTGACCATGAAGGGAGACTCAAAAAGTTTTCTATAACCCTCTTGTAACAAACAAATTTAAAATATCAGTGTTTTTCATCTTCATCAGGTGAAAAGGCAGAAAACTTTAAAAGTATACTGCCTAAAGCAGAATTTTTATAACAGCCAAAAGATGGAAACAACCCAAATATCCATCAATGGAAGAACAGAGGAATAAATAAACTGCAGTAGGTACACACAGTAGAATAGCACTAGGCCATAAAAGGAAATAAAGCTCTGACGCCTGGCTATAGAATCAATGCAGGTTGCTACAACTTGGAAGAACCTTAAATATATTACACTAAGGAAAAGAAGCCAGACACAGAGGGGCACATATTGCATGATTGCATTTATATGCCGTATCAAGAATAGGCAAATCCACAGAGACAGAAAGCAGATTACGTCCCTGTTCACTTCTTAGTCTCCTCTGTTCCAACAGGCCTCCACAGGCTCCCTCTGGGGCTTCCATTGTCCTGTGACCTGCAGGTACTAGGAGATCTGCTGGGAGACCATCCAGATATGGCAGAAACTGGGAAATTGAATAGTGACCTTTGAGGATGTAACTGTAACTTTTCCCTGGAGGGGTGAGCTTTGCTGCATCCTTTCCAAAAGGATCTCTATGGGGAATGTGATGTGGGAAACTTTTGGAAACATAGCTTCTACAGAAAACAAATGAGAAAACCAGAACACTAAAAATCAGTACAAAAATTTTTCAAGAAGGCTGGGCATGGTGGCTCACACCTGTAATCCCAGCACTTTGGGAGGCCGAGGCAGGAGGATCACAAGTTCAGGAGTTCGAGACCAGTCTGGCCAATATGGTGAAACCCAGTCTCTACTAAATACACGAAAATGAGCTAGGCATGGTGGTAGCTGCCTGTAATCGCAGCTACACAGGAGGCTGAGGCAGGAGAATCACTTGAACCCAGGAGGTGGAGGTTGCAGTGAGCCGAGATCTTGCCACTGCATTCCAGCCTGGGCGACAGAGCAAGATTCTCCCCCCAGAAAAATAAAAATAAAATAAAATTGGATAAATCAAAAAAGTCATATGGTAGCGAGGCTATGTGAAAGTAAAGAAGGTGGTCGTCATGGAGAAATGTTCAACCAGATTTTAAATCTTAATTTGAACAAGAAAATTCCTACTGGAAAAAAGCCGTGTAAAAACAGTGTATGTAGAAACATCTTCACGTGCCATTCTTCCCTTTGTAGGCACATTGTACCTAATTCTGGACACAAATCATGACTGTGAAGAAGGTGGAGAGGAGACATATACATGTAAACAATGTGGAAAAGCCTTCATTTCTCACCAGTGTTCAAGAACACATGAGAACACACACTGAAAGTTTGGATTATAAATGTTCAGTATGTGGAAAGCCTTTGATTTTCCCAATTTGTTGCACATCCATTAGAGAACTCACACTGAAGAGAACTCCTATAAATGCAATCAATGTGGGAAGCCTTCAGTTCTTCCAGGTCCTGTCAAATATGTGAAAGAATTCACACTGGCAAAAGACCCTATAAATATAGGGAATGTAGGAAAAGGTCCACTTTTCCTTTCTCTCTTAAATATACAAAGTATTCACACTGGAGAAAAATTCTATAAGTGCAAGAAATGTGGTAAGGCCTTCAGATATTTCCGTTCCCATTATAACCATGAAAGATCTCATACTGTAGCAAAACTCTATCAGTATAAGGAATGTGTTAAGGCTTTGCTTATTCCAGCGACCCTCATAATCATAATTAAACTCATACTAGGGAGAAACTCTATGAATGGAATCAATGTGGTAAAGCCTTCAGATATTACAGTTCCCTCCATAACCATCAAAGAATGCACACTGGTGTGAAACCATACAAATATAAGAAATGTGGTAAAGGCTTCACTCATTCCAGTCACCTGCATAATCATGAAACTACTCATACTATAGAGAAACTCTATGAATGTAGGGAATATAGGAAAGCATTTGTCTTTCCATGTTCTCCTAGAAGACATTAAAGTATTCACACTGGAGGAAAACCCAGTGTGCGTAAGAAATGTGGTAAAGTATTCACTCTTCCTTGTTCCCTTTAACTACATGAAAGAACTCATATTGGCTGGTCATGGTGGCTCACACCTGTAATCCCAGCACTTTGGGGGGCCAAGGTGGGTGGATCACCTGAGGTCAGACATTCAAGACCAGCCTGGCCAACATGGCAAAACCCCATCTCTACTGAAAAATACAAAAATTAGCCAGGTGTGGTGGCATGCACCTGTAGTCCCAGTCACTCAGGAGGCTGAAGCAGGAGGATCGCTTGAATCTGGGAGGCAGCGGTTGCATTGAGTCAAGATCACACCATTGCATTCCAGCCCGGGTGACAGAGCGAGACTCCGTCTCAAGGGGGAGAGGGGAAGGGGGGAAAAACTCATGCTGTCAAGAAACCTTATAAAAGAAATGTCATCAAGCTCTCATCCTTAGATGTTTAGTTCCAGGAATCAACCAACACTCATAAAGCCTTTTCTCAGTTGAGTTTGTCACTTATAACTGAAAGAATTCTGGCAATGGAGTATAACACAACTATCAAAAGAATGGAGTATAACACAACTATCAAAAGAATCAGGTAGATTTGTATGTACAGACAATTTTCTGCAATATATTAAAGAAAAATAACAATAGCAACTTTCAGAGCATTATTATATTATGCCTTTTTTGATTTTTTTGAAAGATGCATTTTTGTATTAATACTGAGAACTGTTATAAAAAGGAACAAGGAAGCTATTAGCATTACTGATCTATCTGTAAAATCTAAACCAAGATAAAGCAGAAATTCAATTGAAAAACCAATGTGATTTGGGAGGCTGAGGTGGGTGGATCACTTGAGGTCAGGAGTTTGAGATCAATCTGGCCAACATGATGAAACCCCATCTCTACTAAAAAATATAACAACAACAAAAGGCTGGTTCAATGGCTCACACCTGTAATCCCAACACTTTGGGAGGTCAAGATAGGTGGATCACCTGAGGTCAGGAGATCAAGAGCAGCCTGACCACATGGTGAAACCCTGTCTCTACTAAAAATACAAAAATTAACCTGGCATGGTGTTGGGTGCCTGTAATCCCAGCTACTTGGGAGGCTGAGGCAGGAGAATCGTTTGTACACAGGAGGCAGAGGTTGCAATGAGCTGAGATCATGACACTGCACTCCAGTGTGGGTGACAAAGCAAGACTCCATCTCAGAAACAAAATAGGCCAGGCACGGTGGTTCACACCTGTAATCCCAGCACTTTGGCAGGCTGAGGTCGGGAGTTCAAGACCAGCCTGGCCAATATGGTGAAACCCCATTTCTACTAAAAGTACAAAGATTAGCTGGGTGTGGTGGCAGACACCTGTAATCCCAGCTAGGTGGCTGAGGCAGGAGAATCACCTGAACCCAGGAGGTGGGGGTTGCAGTGCGCCAAGACCACACCATTGCACTCCAGCCTGGGAGACAAGAGTGAAACTGCATCTAAAAAAATAATAATAAAATAAAATTAGCTGAGCATGGTGGTAGGCACCTGTAATCCCAGCTACTGAGGAGGCTGAGGCAGGAGAATTGCTTGAACTCAGGAGATGGAGGTTGCAATAAGCCAAGATAGCACCACTGCACTCCACCCTGGGTGACAGAGCAAGGCTCCGTCTCAAAAAAAAAAAAAAAAAAAAAAGGTAATTTTTTGTTTAAGTTGAATAAATAGCTTTTATCTTATGGTGTCACATCTAGAGGCAAAAATTTTTAAAAAGAATACAAGACTTTAATATCAACATTTGGCTGAAACTGATGCAGAAATGAACATTACTTTTTAAACCTCTTGGCAACAAGATTTTTAAAATGTAAAAATACATTTCAATGATGAAACAATAAGTCTAACATAAAGCCTACATTTAAGTAGCATCAAAAAAAATAAGGATTATTTTTTACTCAAATTTAAGAAACAAACATAACCACACTTAATGGGGATAACGTAATTCTCTTTCTAGCTTGAAAACAGATACCAACATACTGTGTGTTCTTCAATGGATCACATGTGCTACACCAACATGATGGCCCATAGTGGGTTTGAAAAGATATAACAGGATTTGATTTTGTTATTTCATCACTAAAATTTTAATCATTAGGCATATTAATGTCACATACAGTTTCTAAAATAGAAATATTTTTAGAAGCTGTGTTTGACAACATGATAACAAGAGCACACATCTGATATAGGTTTGTTTTTAAGCTATTGATTATGAACCTCTTGATTTCAAACATCTCAGGTGTTGGAAATATAATCAGAATATTGTAACAGTAAGAGAGAAATACTTTTTTTTGAGACAGGGTCTCGCTCTGTCACCCAGACTGGAATGTGGTGGTGCAATCACAGCTCACTGCAGCCTCAACCTCCTGAGTAGCTGAAACTACATGCATGCACCACCACACCTGGCTAATTTTTTTAAAATTTATTTTTAGTAGAGATGGGGTCTCGCTATGTTGCCCAGGATAGTCTCAAATGCCTGGGCTCAAGTGACCCTCCTGCCTCACCCCCGCAAAGTGCTGGGGTTACAAGTATGAGCCACTGCCCAGCCTGAAAGATACCTTCTTTTAATCACTCACAATCAGCAATAGTGAAAATGCTCTATGTACAACATCAGCTCTGAATAACACATTTCATTTCTGTTTCTAACCACCTGACTATCACTGTTCTGATGACTACATAGCTCAACAGAAAAATGCATCCCATTGAGACTCAATAATAACTATGATTAGGCAGATAACTTCCCAATCATAAAAGCTTTTATTTTAAGACAAATACAGCATGCAAATCAAACACTATAACTGGGATGAAAAGACACAGCTCTAAGAAGGTTATGCATGAGATGCCTATTGCATGTTTATGCGCTAGTCTTGCATTCTCTTCCTTTCTTCTGCTTCTTTGAAATGCTAAAGGGTTATTACACTAAAAAGGGTAATTACCCTTAATATGAGAGAACTATGTATTTAAGAACGCAAGACTTTCAGATAAGAAATCTCCAAATATTTTCTATGGGTTTATGATCTTTCTTATAAAGAGGGAGTGTTTTATGTGCAACACCTGCAAATGGAAATAAATCTACCTTTCACTCAAGCCCAAATCATCAAATATAAAATACAGACATAAAGCAAACTACAATGGCAGCAGTGATTCTTAGGGCAGCACATGCAAAATCGAGTATTTTGCTATCTGCTTACGTTATGGTGGTCAGAAAAGAAATGTTCCAAAACTACCTTTCCCGTTCCACTTTAACTGGTTCCCCACAATCCCAACAAACATCTCCTGTGACATTTAAGTTGTCATCAGCCTGTGTGATCCCCAGTTCACTCAACCTTTTCTTCTTCTTCTGACCTTTTTGTGTGGAGGCAGCAATTAGTTCATTTACAATTTCACAATTTCCCTCAACTTGCTCAGAAGGGTCAGTTCTTGCATAAAGCTCCATTTTACCAGTTGCACACTGAATCAGTTCTTCTAGATCCACTCTTTCAGCCACATCTGGCTCTCCACTTGTCTGAATTTTAAGTGCTTTATCTTCTGGAGAAACAAATAATAACATAGTTAAATATATAAACTAACCCAACTAAAACATGTATTTCTACACTGTCTGTTAGAGCTTTCAAGTTTTTTTGGCAAAGGATTTCTGCTGTCCTCTAACTGGGTTTTACAAATTCTTTGCCATAAGAATCTCAATGAACAGCTGCCTTGCTCTCTATGTCAAGGTTCCCTGACCCTCATGCAGGATCATCAATTTTGAACTCTTTGTTTACCCTTTTTGTCCCAGAATCACTTTTACTTAACAGACATTTCCTGGATATTTACTATCTGCTAAGCACTGTGTTAGGAGCTAGGATGCACACACTGATAAGACAGTGCAACTTTTCTAAATGAAGTCCCAATCTAGTAGCTAATTCCAGATAGGCCCCATGCACTGTAATTTTACAATGTAATTAAGGTTGCTAATTAGTTTTCTCCAGCTGGTTGCAAAAGAGGAAGTCAGAGAAATTCAAAGCATGAGAGGTTTGCCTTGAGGGAGGTTCTCTGTTGCTGAGATGGGGGGCTATGAGGCAAGAACCTGAGAGCAGCCTCTAGGAGCTGAGTGCCAGCGACAGCCGACAGCCGACAACCGACAGCCGACAGCCGACAGCCGACAGCCGACAGCCAGCAGCCAGCAAGAAAGGTGACCTCAGACCCAGGAACTAAAGGAATGAATTCTGCCAATGAATGACATGAATGCATTTGGAGGCAGATTCTGCACCCAGAGCTTTCAGATGAGACCTGCCCAGCTGACACCTTGATTTCACTTCTGTGAGACCTGTGAAGAAATAGAGAACTTGCAGAGATATAACTGGAGCGAATCCTGAAGGATGACAAGGACTAACTTTTAAAGTCCTCTTTCTACCTGAAAAAGCCAATTAAATAAATACTGCTTTCAACTTTCCTCACCTACGTCAACGCTTAATCTTCCTCTATGACTGAGACTTAACAGTGATCTGCCTCATAGCTTGAAGTTCACACATTTCCACTGAGTTATCTCCCCTTTGCTGCCAAGAAAGGCAGGTGACAGGAAGATATTTACTTCTACCAATAAAAACAGAGGTAAACTCCACCATCCTCTCCAGGAAACGCAGCTTTCAACCTGGCATGTTCATTTCATTGCCTCCAGCCTTAACAAATGCCAGCAGGAGCCACTATAACTATCACACACCCACTGTTGCTGTCACACAGCCACCATAGCATCACACACCCATGGTTGCTATCACACACCCACAGTTCCTATCACACATCCACCCTCATTGAAAGCTAAGCATGATAAGAAGGAAACTGCACGGAAGATACATCAAGATTCTGAATGACAATTGAACTAGTTGACCTTGAAAGTTTCTTTCACATTCTATAATGTTATGGCTTTATTAAGCTTCTTTCTCTCTCCACTCCCAAGCATATCCCAATAATCTTTTTTGAGGAAGAGAGGAAGACTTGGAGACTTAATCAGCATTTAATGCTGAAATAAAGTAAATTATGTTTTTATATTAAAAATCAATAAATCCAGGAGCTGGTTTTTCGAAAAGATCAACAAAATAGACAGACCGCTAGCCAGATTAATAAAAAAGAAAAGTGAGAATAACCAAATTGATGCAATAAAAAAACGATAAAGGGGATATCACCACAGATTCCACAGAAATCCAAACCATCATCAGAGATTATTACAAACAACTCTATGCACATAAACTAGTAAACCTGGAAGAAATGGATAAATTCCTGGACACCTGCATCCTCCCAAGCCTAAACTTGGAAGAAGCCGAAAACCTGAATAGACCAATAACAAGGTCTGAAGTCGAGACAGCAATTAAGAGCCTACCACCCAAAAAAAGCCCAGGTCCAGATGGGTTCACAGCTGAATTCTACCAGGCATACAAAGAGGAGCTGATACCATTCCTTCTGAAACTATTCCAGACAATCCAAAAAGAGGGAATCCTTCCCAAATCATTTTATGAGACAAACATCATCCTGATACCAAAACCCGGCAGAGACTCAACAAGAAAAGAAAACTTCAGGCCAATATCCGTGATGAACATAGATGCAAAAATCTTCAACAAAATACTGGCAAGCCGATTGCAACAGCATATCAAAAAGCTCATCCACCATGATCAAGTAGGATTCATCCCAGGGATGCAAGCCTGGTTCAACATATGCAAGTTTATAAACGTAAATTACCACATAAACAGAACCAAAGACAAAAACCACATGATTATCTCAATTGATGCAGAGAAGGCCTTTGACAAAATTCAACAGCCCTTTATGCTAAAAACCCTCAATAAACTAGGTATTGACGGAACTTATCTCAAAATAATAAAAGCTATTTACAACAAACCAACAGCCAATATCATACTGAATGGGCAAAAACTGGAAGCATTCCCTTTGAAATCTGGCACTAGACAAGGATGCCCTCTCTCACCACTCCTATTCAATATAGTACTGGAAGTTCTAGCCAGAGCAGTCAGGCAAGAAAGGGAAATAAAGGGTATTCAAATCAGAAAGGAGGAAATCAAATTGTCTCTATTTGCAGATGACATGATTGCATATCTAGAAGACCCCATCGTCTCAGCCCAAAATCTCCTGAAACTGATAAACAACTTCAACAAAGTCTCAGGATACAAAATCAACGTGCAAAAATCACAAGCATTCCTATACACCAGTAACAGACAACTGCCATTCACAATTGCTACAAAGAGAATAAAATACCTAGGAACACAACTAACAAGGAACGTAAAGGACCTCTTCAAGGAGAACTACAAGCCATTGCTCGACGAAATAAGAGAGGACACAAACAGATGGAGAAACATTCCATGTTCATGGTTAGGAAGAATCAACAACGTGAAAATGGCCATACTGCCCAAAGTAATTTACAAATTCAACGCTATTCCCATCAAGCTACCAATGACCTTCTTCACAGAACTGGAAAAAACCACCTTAAACTTCATATGGAACCAAAAGAGAGCCCGCATAGCCAAGTCAATTCTAAGTAAAAAAAACAAAGCAGGAGGCATCATGCTACCGGACTTCAAACTATACTACAAGGCTACAGTAATCAAAACAGCATGGTACTGGTACCAAAACAGAGATATAGACCAATGGAACAGAACAGAGGCCTCAGAGGAAATACAACATATCTACAACCATCTGATCTTTGACAAACCTGACAAAAACAAGCAATGGGGAAAGGATTCCCTGTTTAATAAATGGTGTTGGGAAAACTGGCTAGCCATGTGCAGAAAGCAGAAACAGGACCCCTTCCTGACACCTTACACTGAAATTAACTCCAGATGGATTAAAGACTTAAACATCAGACCTAACACCGTAAAAACCCTAGAAGAAAATCTAGGCAAAACCATTCAGGACTTAGGCGTAGGCAAGGACTTCATGACCAAAACACGAAAAGCAATGGCAACAAAAGCCAAAATAGACAAATGAGACCTAATCAAACTCCATAGCTTCTGCACGGCAAAAGAAACAGTCAGTAGAGTGAATCGGCAACCAACAGAATGGGAAAAAATTTTTGCAGTCTACCCATCTGACAAGGGGCTGATATCCAGAATCTACAAAGAACCAAAGCAGATCTATAAGGAAAAAAACAAACAAGCCCATTCAAAAATGGGCGAAGGATATGAACAGATACTTTACAAAAGAAGACATACGGGAGGCCAACAAACATATGAAAAAATGCTCATCATCACTGGTCATTAGAGAAATGCAAATCAAAACCACATTGAGATACCATCTCACACCAGTTAGAATGGCGATCATTAAAAAATCTGGAAACAACAGATGCTGGAGAGGATGTGGAGAAATAGGAACACTTTTACACTGTTGGTGGGAATGTAAATTAATTCGACCATTGTCGAAGACAGTGTGGTGATTCCTCAATGACCTAAAAATAGAAATCCCATTTGACCCAGCAATCCCATTACTGGGTATATATCCAAAGGATTATAAATCATTCTACTATAAGGAAACGTGCACACGAATGTTCATTGCAGCACTGTTTACAATAGCAAAGACCTGGAACCAACCCAAATGCCCAACGATGATAGACTGGATAGGGAAAATGTGGTATATATACACCATGGAATATTACGCAGCCATGAAAAACGATGAGTTCATGTCCTTTGTAGGGACATGGATGAACCTGGAAACCATCATTCTCAGCAAACTGACACAAGAGCAGAAAATCAAACACCGCATATTCTCACTCATAGGCGGGTGTTGAACAATGAGAACACATGGACACAGGGAGGGGAGCACTACACACTGAGGTCCGTTGGGGGGAAATGGGGGAGGGATGGGGGGTGGGGAGGTGGGAAGAGATAGCATGGGGAGAAACGACAGACAGAGATGAGGGGACGGAAGGCAGCAAACCACACTGCCATGTGTGTACCTGTGCAACAATCTTGCATGTCCATCACATGTACCCCAAAACCTAAAATGCAATAAAAAAAAAAGTACATTCAAAAACAAAAAAATCCAGAGCAGAAAACCAAGGTTCAAGTTCTGGTGCTGCTATTGTCTGTGTGGCTAGGCAAGTTACTTAACCTCTCTGAGCTGAATTCTTTTATTCATCAATAAACACTTAATGAATGCTTACTAAGTGCCTAGTCTCAGTTGTCTTATTTGTAAGATGAACCTACCATAGTTATGCCTCACGAGTAGGAAGAGGAAGTGTATATAAATTGCCTAGGCCAGTGCCTGACATATAGGAGCTACTGAGGAATAGCATTACCATCATGATTATTACCAATCAAACATCAGGCAGATGAGCAGGACAGGGTCCAGACCGAAAGGTGTGCATGGTCTGTGAAGTCAGAAAAGCAGGTAATTGAGTGTAATATATCAAGTGTCATGGCAGAGTTCTTAGGAGAGCACTAAAGCCAAGCTCTTAATTCCTAGCACACGATTTTACTCTATGCTCATTTTAAAGCTCCCTTTCCCACAGAGAGGCTGTTCGGAACAAATTGAATAAGGAAATGATGGCTTCCCACAATAGATCTGGTTTAAAAAAAAAAAAAACTAGTATTTCTATCATCTTTGACTGTCTAAAATTTTTTCTTAATCATAAAAAGATTTGTTGTAGACTGTAGAAACTTAGAGAGTACGTTCACTCAGCTCATATGGGAAAATTCCAAGACACTAAAAAAAAGAGAGAGAGAGAGAGAATGCCCCAAACTATAACAGTTAAAAGGATGCCACTCTGGAAGGAAAATATATCTATTATTATTACTGTCAGAAACTTCCCTTACTGCCTGCAAAATATCAGAGACAATGCCTTGGTTTTCTGTTTACCTGAAGGGTGTCCTGGTCAACGAGCTGGAAAAGGGAGTGAGGTTTACTATTGAAAGACATAGGCCAGTGGAGAGAAGACTGCTGCTGCCAAAAGCCACCATCCCGGTTCCAGCTCCTTGTTCCAGCAGTACATAAATCCTCTGTGGAAGCACGGAGCACAGGCTGAATCACCTGGCTATGTTAGAAAACCCACATGAGTTACAACAGGCACAAACAACATTTTTGAACTAATTTTTAAAAATGATTAAGTATGTAAAACATCTAAAGGAAGGTGAATATATGACATCAACTTCAGGAATGACAAACTACAGCAAATATTGACTTTCCACAATGAATTAGAGGGGAGAAAAAGTTGGGGAAAAGATCTAAATGTACACAAGTCTCTCAAACTGTAGTTTATTTTGGCAGCAATTTATAGATTTTATATTTTAACTGAAAATCACTTGCGAGTCTAATGTCAAACCCAAGTTCAAAGAGACTCCAGTAGAAAAAATGTCCACTTATTAACATGGAGAAGTTCACCAATATTATTTTTTTAAAATCCTGGTCACAGAGGACTTTCTGGCTGGAAACAATGATCTTAGGGCTACCAAACTCTTCAGAGCCGAAACAAAGCTAAAATGCATTAACGGAACAAGATTGAGAAAGACAGCAACAAGAGAAGATAGAAATTCTTTGAATTAGTTCAGATTTGTTATTTAGTTACTAGTCTATGAGGAGTTGGGATGTACCCCCAGTGTCTTCTTCACAGAGGTTTATGTAAGGAGGAAAATGTTGCAGCCAAATCATTCCACAAGTTCCATTCAACTGACCTGAGGGTACCGTGTAACCCAGATCTCAATTTGCTTACTCCTCTTCCATTTGAGTTAGTAGTACATAGGTAAAGACCATCCATGGTGAGACAGCATCCCAAGTCCGCATCTGAAAGCATTTCTTCACTGGTAAATTATTTGTATGCCTTTTCTACTGAAATTATAAACATGCTTTTTCTAATGTAAAAGCCGCTAGGAGGCTGAGTGAAAGACAACCGCCCACTGTTAAAATAAGAGCTTTAATGTAACTTTCAGGAAGGTGGCTTGAACCCCCAAATCAAACATCAAAAATGCATGTGGACCAGGGACCAAGATAAGATCAAATAATTATCAGCAGGAGAATGTGATTTAGCCTGCCAAATATTTTTCTTTTCTTTCTTTTCTTTTTTTTTGAAAACCTTGTACTGAGTTAACTTTAAACATTCCTAATTCTAATTTGAAATGACCAATTTTAACATGAAATGACTAAGAGTACAGTACAACAGTTTTGTTAATAATTGCATAGTCAGAGAGGTGTGAGCTCTTATGAGCTCAGTGAGTGACTTTAAACCTCTTTGAACATCAGTTTCTTCATCTGTAAGATGAGGGTAATAATATGTACCTCAAGGGTTGCAGCAATGGCCAGATGAAATAATAGAGGTGAATACATCTATATTGCTCTCTGGTACAAAGCCAGTACTCCATAAATGGCAAATGAAATTATGTTAATATACTAATAATATATATTGAACTAAAATCTGCCTCTGGATTTTCTAGAGATCTTAATTTTAGTCTCTGGAGGGACATAGCACAAAGTTTAATACCTTTTCTAGTTTAAAACAGCAATATGTTTTCCCCTTAGCTCCGTCTTCCCTCAGTCTAAAATAAACAATATCTCTCTATACGATAGCAATTCATTTACTAACTTACATCAAAAATAATATGCCTTAAATTGGAGCTTCTGGATAAAACTTTCAGTGTTTATTTTCATAATCATTCTGCTCACTATGTTTAAGTGAGCTCACTTAAACATAGTGAGCAGAATGATTATGAAAATAAACGCCGAATAATTATGAAAATAAACACTTTCATAATCCACTCACTATGTTTAAATAGAGTCTTTCTACCTGAAGCATGCTGTTATAGCTGGAGGAAATGCAATGTCACACCATCAAATTAGTACTGAAAATGCATTTCTGACATTAACTTAGGGAATGATAAACTACAGCAAATATTGACTTTGCACAATGAATTAGAGGGGAGAGAAAGTTGGGGAAAAGATCTAAACGTAGCTTTAAAATTTAGTCTATTAATCCGAGACAACTAGGACCTGTATTTATTGGTTCTTCAAGAAAAATTTATTAAAGTGAGTAACCATTTTTAAAACAATTAATTTCACATCTTAAACATTTTAACTTAAAACTTATAAGTGACATGTAGTCACCATATCTTTAGATAAAGGCCCAAGGCCTTTTGAGTGTTGCTCTGTGGAGGCGCAGAAGTGAAAAGGACAAACACGAGATTGACCGGGAGTGGATACTGATTGAAGCTGAGTGATGTGTACGCAGGCTTATGATAATGTTCTCTCCACTTCAGTGAAATGTGGAATGTTTCAATATGAAAAGTTAAATAAATTAGTCTAAAAACTTTTTTTATTATTTTATTTTATTTATTTTATTTTATTTTTTTTATTGCATTTTAGGTTTTGGGGTACATGTGATGAACATGCAAGATTGTTGCATAGGTACACACATGGCAGTGTGGTTTGCTGCCTTCCGTCCAGCAGAAAATCAAACACCGTATATTCTCACTCATAGGTGGGTGTTGAACAATGAGAACACATGGACACAGGGAGGGGAGTCTAAAAACTTTTATAAGAAAAGTAGGCCAGGCAAAGTGGCTCACACCTGTCATCTCTTTTGGATGCAGAAGTGGGAGGATAACTTGAGACTAGGAGTTAAAGATCAGCTTGGGCAACGCAGTGAGACCCTTGTTTCTGCAAAATAAATAAATAAATCATTTTTCAAATATGGGGGTGTGTGCCTGTGGTCCCAGCTACTAAGGAGGCTGAGGTGGAAGAACTGCTTGAGCCCAGGAGGTCGAGGCTGCAGTGAACTGTGATTGCATCGCTGCACTCCAGCTTGGGCAATGAAGCAAGGCCCTGTCTCAAAAAAAAGAAAAAAAAGAAAGAAAGAAGAGAGAAGAAAATCAAAAAAGAAAAATATTCTTTCCCTATATGCAAAACCAAAGTTCCAAGAGAATGAAAAGCAAACAGATTGGCTTAATACCATCCTCTTCAGTGAGAAACTATCCCAAAGGAAATACCAAATGGAATAAAGGGAGAGAATTCAGGAAGAAGTTGTAGTGCTGGGTTAAGACATAAGTTGGAGCCTATACCGTTTGACAACGTCTTGGGTACTGCAGCTGTTCTGCAACTCCGGTTGACTCTGGTTGAGTCAGTGAAGGAAATAAATCATATCTAAACGCCTTGCCTCTTCCTCCCCACACACTCGTGTGCGTGTTTGGCAGAAATCGTAGACCGTGGAAAGCTGTAGGCCCTGGTCTGAGAGGTATGAGGGGCCTGCGGCTTAGCTTCTCCCCTGTGTCCATAAGCTGCCCGGGAAGGCTGCCTCACGGAGGGTGGGAAGTGAAGAGGTGCGAAGAAGAGACTCTGAATCCCACACCTGATGAACACCAGTTTATTAAGAGACTTACTTCAATGAGTCTTTCTAAAACCTTCAACTTCTTAATGGCAACTATTTCCTGTTTTTCTTCATTCCTACTTCATCGGTTATGGAAGATTTAATGATATTCTCACAATAATAAGTACCAGTTACAATTAACAAACTGGTTTGAGAGCAAGGCTAACTCTCAGGGAGCCTGCAACTCCACTGGTGAGCGCAGCAGTGCACGGATGTGTCGAGCACAGCCGACCAGCCCTGTATGTTTGGTGGGGCATGGCACCGGCCTGAATGGAAAGATCTAATCCATCATCAAAATGGACAAGTTTTTTGTTGTTGCTGTTATTATTTTGTGTTGCTCTTGTTGCCCAGGATGGAATGCAGTGGCACAATCTCCGCTCACTGCAATCTCCACCTCCTGGGTTCAAGTGCTTCTCCTGCCACAGCCTCCTGGGAAGCTAGTATTACAGGCACCTGTCACCACACCCAGCTAATTATTTTTTTGTATTTTTACTAGATATGGGGTTTCACTATGTTGGCCAGACTGGTATCGAACTCCCGACCTCAAGTGATCAGCCCACCTTGGCCTCCCAAAGTGCTGGGATTACAGACGTGAACCATCATGCCCAGATGACAAGGTTTAACTAGACTGAGAAAAAGAGAAAGAAAACTGAAATAAAATCATAGATATAACAGGAGACATTACAATTGATACCACAGAAATACAAAGGATCATAAGAGATTACTAAAAATACCAATATACAAACAAATTGAAAAATCTAGGAGAAATGAATAAGTTTCTGGACACAAACAAAAGTCCCAAGATAGAATGATAAAGAAGTAAAAAACCAGAGCAGACCAATAATGAGTAATGCAATTAAAGCAGTAATAAGTCTCCCATCAAAGAAAAACACAAGAATCCTGGTTTTACTGCTGAATTCTACCAAACATTTTTTAAAGAACTAGTACCAATTTTACTCAAAATATTTCCCAAAAGATGAAGAGGAAGGAATACCTCCAAACTTGTTCTGTGAGGCCAGCATTACCCTGGTACCAAACCAAAACACAACAAAAAAGAAAACCACAGGCAAATATCCCTGATGAACACAGATGCAAAAAATCCTCAACAATACTTTAAGAAAATTGCATTTGAAAACACAAAGAATCCTGCATTTGAAAAGTTCTTCAGCCATGATCAAGTGGAATTTATCTGAGGAATATGAGGATGATTCAATAAACACAAATAAATGTGATACATCACTTTCAGCGAATCAAAAACAAAACCCATATCATCATTTCAATAGCTGCTGAAAAAAATAAAATTCACCATTTCTTCATGATAAAAACTCAACAAAATGAGTACAGAAGAAGCATATCTCAGAAAGGTCATAAATGGCAAATCCACAGCTAACATTGTTATCAATGGGGAAAAGTTAAAACTCTTCCTCTAGGATCTGGAATAAGCATAGCTACCTTCTCCACTTTTATTTATCACAGTATTGGAAGTCCTAGCTAGAGCAATTACACTGAATGACATTCAAACAAATTACAAACCTCACATCATGTCACTGTTTTCTGCTTTACTATATACATACAGGTTTAAAGGTTTCAAGCTATTTTGCACTAAATGAGGAAGTTTCAACTACTCAGACCTTGAATTGATGTTTGTTGTAAACTCTTCAGTGATCAGCTAATTTAACTGTACTCAAAAAATATTGAGGAAGTTCATGGGTTCCTAAGTTTTACAGCAGTGAGATTCATGTCATGGCATATTTGATTTGAATTAAGCCCAGGATGGTAAATACATTATCAGAAAACCACTGACTGTTGCTCATCCACTTCCCCCACTGCAGCAGCATCTTCTCTTTGGATGCAGAGCTCACAAAACCACCATTCTTCCTGCATGGGTTTCCCCACCCATATCTTTTTCGGGATCTTTTGTTGAGGAGTTGAATATTCAGTTGTGTGGATCAAGTGGTGAATTTTAAACTCTGTATCTGGTCTGTTTGTAATTATTGTTCATGTTCTTATGTAAAATTTTAGCAAAAGTTGACCCAGTCACCTGTACTCTGCAGTGTGTCTGCTCCCAGAGGCTGCCTTCTGTGTTCAGAACTTGCTCCACCACCCACCTGCTCCCTATGGTTTCTTTACTCAGTAACTTCAAGCCCGTCATGTCTATCTCCACTGTCTCTACATAAACCCTGGGAAAACAGTTGACTTTTCTAAAATGACTACCATTCAGGAAATAAGATTGCAAATGGGAAAAAATATGAAAATACAATAAATGTCACTTGACATTAAAGATGGACATTAAAACTATTCTGAAATATAAATACATGTCTGTTGGAATGACTAAAATAAAATCAAACTGAGTGGTAGTTTTCCCCGATGATATTGATTCAGAAAATAAACAAACACCTACGTTGTGTTTGTACTGAGTCCATCCACAATTGTGAAACATTTAAACTAAAATAGGTGCCTAAAGATGATACTTAAATAAGAATGATGAAAAATGAATGTTCAACTAGCATCCTGTTTACAACTAGCCAAACCTGAACTGGGGATCACTGCATTGACACATTTATATGTTGATTAATTAAGGGAGAAATCCCTTAAATGAGAACATTGGGATGGTGTTTCAACCTCTTTCTCACTGCATTAAGCACAAGTGCAGATTCTAGGGTCACTGAATGGTAGTCTTTTAAAAGGAGAATTTACAGCACATTTAATATAGCAAAGTCATTGAAATCAATTTTATTCTCACATTCTAAGACTATGGTATATTTCAATTTGAAATTAAATGCATGTTTCAAGAAGTTCTCATTAGGGGCAGAGACATGTATATTTGAAATGTTTCCACTTTTATTTTACAAGAAATACATTACTCTTCATTTAGAAGAGGACATCAGAATTCTGTTACCCACACAGATCATTTTCAGGACTGTAAAGCTAAGGAGTCAGAAGTAAACACAGAACAACCAAACTAAACAAAAATCCTGT
This sequence comes from Saimiri boliviensis, assembly GCF_048565385.1. Taxonomy (NCBI): domain Eukaryota; kingdom Metazoa; phylum Chordata; class Mammalia; order Primates; family Cebidae; genus Saimiri; species Saimiri boliviensis. The sequence continues at coordinate 125,806,555 of NC_133449.1, forward strand.
GAGCATCATTCTAAGGAGCCACCAGGTTTGTTTACATGTTTAACTCAGTGGTACCATGTTAACATTTTATTTTAAAGGCAGCACAGTCACAGACTTTATTTTCTATTGATCAGATCTAATTGCTAGTTTCTTGAGGGCAGAAACAAATTTCTGGTGAAATCTTATTGTATTAGATATGCATATGTATCATGCGTACTTTTATAAAATTATATTTATATGCATGAATTCCATATACTGTTTTATACCTTTTTAAAAAAAACTAATGAAAATCATTAATAGTAATTGTTAGAAAGTAGTTAGATTTTTGTGTTTTGGTTTTAAAGTTTCACAGTCTCTATGGGCATTGTGCGCAAAAATGAGAGAGAGTTCCAGTGTGGCACCATTTTAAACAAGAATCCTGTGTTTTATGCGATTTTATTATCAGTAAAGTTTTTAGCCGTTCCAGGAAGAGTGACAAGCTTGGAACCTTTGGTTTTCAACCCACTTCCTCATCTGTCTCTCACTGAGATTAGCACCACTTGCATCCACCTGACCATGTGAAAGCATGGAAATATTATGCAATACCTATTTGTGCCCATACTCATATATGTGCACATCCCTATTTGATGGGGTTATTCTGGACCTCCCATTCTGCACCTGCTTTTCCCATAAATGAGTGTTCCTACCACAGAAATAGAATCATGTCTGCCTTATATCCAGGGTGAGGGATGATGGGGAGGTAAATGGGAGAAGGGGAGAACGTCAAGGTGGGTGGGTGATTCTAATCCCATTGAGCAGAAGATGTGCTGGCTGGCAAGGCGAATGCGGAATCAGCCTAGCACAGGCCCCCTCTGCCTCAGTCTCCTGGGGGTGCAGCCGCTGCTGTCCACTGGGGCTGACCCTAGAGCACCAGGCCTTAGGGACCCGGCAGATTGTGTCTCAGGGCCTGAGGCCTCATGAATAGGCCTATGTTTTTCTAAGGATGTGAGTTCAGAGAGTGGGTTATAACACCAGGACAGCAAAGAGGGACAGAGAATGCGAAATCCAGTCATGGGATTTGAGATTCAGATGCTGTCCATGGTGGGGGCAGCCCAGGGAGGACCTTCCCCTTCAGGGAATTCAAGAGCAGGCCCGTGCTGCTGACCTTCCACATGAACAAAGGGCCAAAAACACCAGGAAAGCAGAGTCAGACAGGGGCTCCAAGGAGGCCCAGGCTGCTCCCCCAGCTCCCCTAGGCCCCAAACCATCCCACTGGCCAGGCTGGCTCCCCTGTGCTTCCTGATGATGACACACTTGAATGGGCCAGGCCCCGGGAATCTGCAGCTTCTACCGCCTCGGCTTCCCTGAGCCTGCTCTCATAGATTGCTGCCTAAAATAGTTGATTTTCAAGTCTTTGTCGTTAAAATTCACATTTTAAAAACTCTTTATTTTGTAGTAATTATAGGTTTATAGGAAGTTGCAGAGACAGTTCAGACAGGCCTTCTGTACCATCCCAAGCCTCCCTCAGTGGCTGCATCTTTTCTAAGGATAATACAATATCAGAGCCCGGAAGCTGCCCTTGGGGCCTTGCAGCTCCACTTTTCTCAAGTGTGAGGATTTAGGAAATCACCACGGCATCAAGACACACAGCTCCCTGCTGCTCACCACAAAGAGCTCCCTTGTGCTCGCGTTTTAGGGCGTCCCTCCCCCATCCCGGCCTCCCTCACCCTCTTCTAAACAGATCCCTGAAAGCCATTACTTCCATCCCTATAATTTGGTTATTTCCATAAAGTCATGTAAATCAGTGGAACCACACAGTATGCGAGCTTCAAGGGTGGCTTCTTCCGCCCAGCATGATGCTCTGTAGCCCATCTGAGCAGCAGCGGCATCAGAAGCTCACTGATGCTTACTGCTGAGTAGCATCTGTGGAACGGATTCACTGGCGATCATGCAACCATCCACCTATGAGAAACAGTTTGCTTGTTTCCAGTTCTGGACTGTTCCAAATAAAGCTGCTGTGAACATTCCTGTGCAGCCTTTTCTGTGACTGTAACGTTCACGTCTCTGGGGAAAATGCCCTGTACGATTGCTGGGTGTAATAAGTATATGCTTTATTACAAAACTGACTAACTGTTTCCCAGAGCGGCTGGAAGATAACTTTGCATTTTACATTCCCGCTAGTAACTTAGGAGATTGTAGCATTAAAGTTCATGTTTTATGCAGTTTACTGGTGAATTTAGATTTCTTATTTAAAAACAACATTAATTTCAAAATGTAACCTCCAAGTGCAAGGAAGCTTTGCATGGATAATTGTTAAGATGAGAACAGACATCCACTTATTTTCTCTCTCCTTCACATGGCAAGTGTGTGTGCCTCACAGACCTGCCTTACCCTGGGCCAGCTGTCTGCAGGTGCTGAAGAATGACCACACCATTACCTGTACGGTATGAGCTGACTCTTCAGCTATTTTACAAGCTGAATGGTGGAAGCTGCAAGTTCACCCAGGTGACTGTGACCAGGGAAATGCTTTATGAATGGGAGTCTAGTAAATTCCTTTATCTGTCAACCTTGTCACTAGTTGACTTAGGAGATTTTTGACTCATTAAAGAAAGACAGCTAAGAAGATTTCTAGAGGCTCAGAAAGTTAAAAGGGGAGTCAATGCAAACATTTTGATGTTGGATGTTTTCTTTGAGCTGCTTAACTTGCCTGCACATGGGTCAGAGGGAAATCCTATGAGGTCTTAGAAGTTCATCCCGAGCTCTTCCAGCTCAGTACATTTATCATGTCTTACCCAAATGGCCAGTATCGCTTTCATTCTAACCTGTGGCTGCTTTTACTCTGTTTAAAGAGCCTGTTTGAAATTCACTGAAGCCAGTCTTAGGAGCCTCCCAGGATCCCCCAGGACTCTGTGTGGACTGAAAGTGACTGAATGGGTCTGCGGAAAGGAATCAGAGCTCCTAGAAGGCCTGGACTTAGTCAAGTATCTTCCCCTTTTTCTAACATTTCCTTAGAAGCTGAATTTTCCAAAAGGAAAACTCATCTCCCTTGCTTTCCTCTGTCCCCCTGTCAGCTCTCCATACTTCCAGGAGCAGCAAAAGTTAATTCAATTTGCCCCAGTTTTATTTCATCATATGCCTTTCACACGTCTGCCTTTTTGCTCTTCTCCCTCTGTTCAGTCCTCTAACTGCCACACAGCCTCTTCCCATCCTGGGGCAGGCTCCCACAGGACACAGCCCTTCCTTCCCTTCTGTTCTCCTGCAGAACGGGGGAGCCACCAACCTCTGTGCCCATGGGACCCCTGAGTCCAGTTGGAATGATGCCTGAGGGTGTTCCCTGGAAGGCAAGGAAGGGAGAACACAGGGAAAGGGAAGGCCTCTGCCTGGGAAAGAGCAAAGCCTCCTGGGAGAGAAGATGAGCGGGGCCATGGGAAGGGAGTTGGCACAAGCCTCCCACGCTGGCTGTGGCCACCTTGGCTGCCCTCTGCCAGGCCCAGCCCCTACTCTGGGAGACCACAGTGTGTTCAGGTTCAGTAAAATAGAGTCAGTCAGGATGGGGTCCAAAGCCTGCACATCTTGCACATGTAACAAACCTGCACATCCTGCACATGTGTCCCAGAACATAAAACAAAAGCTAAAAAAAAAAAAAAAAAAAAAAAAAAAGGTCTCTTATAAGACAAATACAAATTGTAAGTCAGCAGGTGTTTATTGAGATGCTACTACTCTATGCTCTGCTCTTAGGGGGATACAAAAATAAGACAGACATCAAGGGGATAAGGTAAGGCACGGGCTTCTCCCCAAATGAATGGTGCAACTAACACGCACTGAGTGTGTGACCAGCACCCCAGGGCAGGAGGTAGGTGAAAAGCAGAGGCTGCATAGCCACAGCTGCCCAGAGGCCCCAGGAGCCAGCATGGCATCAAGCCACGCTGACTCAAAGAGGAGGTTGACATTCTTGAGGGGCTTAGATTGAGGGGTCACACATTTGCTTGTTCAGAGGAGGACTGCCTAGGATCAGGAAGTAAATATATAAAGCCTGGATATGAGGGAAAAGGAAGACTAAATCCCAAGTATTCGTTCAACCAGTATTTGTTGAGCAGCTACTGCCATCTGCCAAGCACTGGTGATACAAAGATGAACAAGACAGACGTGGCCCCTACCTTGTGGAGGTTGATGGCTAACGAGAGAAATGGAGAACAGCCCAGGGAACCAATAAAGATTGCTGTGCCGGTCACAGTCCAGCAGGAAACAGAAGGAGGAGATTCAGTACAGGGGCTTGTTGACACAGTTGCTGGAAGGCAGAAAGAGCAGAAAGGGGGTGCTGAATAACCCAGAGAATAATAATCACTCGAAGCAGCTGCCACCCACCCCCACAGTCAGGGACAGAAGGGCAACGGAGTCTGATGCTCAAACCTCTAGATGAAGCAATCCCTGCCTCGCTTGCACACAGACCTGTGCGGGGGTGCTGGAAGACAGTGGTCATCCCAAGGAAAGGGCACAAGGATCCTCATCTTCAGCTGTTGCTGCTGCTGCTGGAGAGACAGTGGCAAGCCTGGAAAAGGCGGCAGGAAGCCCTATTCCTCTCCTAACATCCCAGCCTCCCTCCAAGTCCTCCACTGCCAGAATCTAGCAAGGACCCAGCTGCCGAGGGAGCCCGCATCACGGAGCACGGAGACCTTCCAAACCAGCTGGCCCAGTCCCTCATCCACCCCGGGCTCTGCCCATGTCTGAATTTCCAGACCTGGTCTTTCCCTGACTGTCCAGCCAGTCCACAAGCAGCCTTCCCTTTCCTCTCCACTCAGCCAAGACAGACAACCAGGCACCCTGCCAGAGAGCCAGCCCGCCTGGAGGGCCCACAGAAATGATGGGTGTGCTGAAAAAAGTCGCTGGCTGCTGTGGTGGAGCCTAAGAGGGAGGGCCCAGGCAGTCTGACCTGCTGGACCCAGTGGCTTTTTCCCAGGGACTTTTTCCCTGGAGAACTTTCCCCTGGGCAGGGCAGATCTATGGGAGTCAGGAGAGGCTTCTAGAGTGTTGTCCAGACTAGCAAGTAAAAGGCCAAGAGCCAGAGTGGGGAGGAGTTCCAAGGGCCCTCGAATCTCTTGGCCCCATGTCTCTCCAGCCTCTCCCCTGCCTCTTCCATCCTGCCAGCCAGCCCCCAGGCTCGGCCCGCATCACCTCCTGAAGAGACCAGCCTGTCCCTCAGTCATCACCTGGCCCCTGACAAGCTGTCCCTAGAAGATACAAGCTGGGCCACGGAGTGCAGACTCAGTGGGCTCCCGTCCAGAGGGCCAGGTACCATGGGTCCGGGACTGCAGTCTTCAGGCCTCTCTCAGACCCTCGCCTGGGCTAGATTCTCTGAACTTCGCTTCTCTATCTCGCCACTATTTACAGCTTTCCCCACCCACCCATTGGGACCCTCTCTCTGCCACAGTGACGCTGGGGGAGGTGTGGCAGAGGTGTGTGTATTTGAGCCCCCTTCTCTCTGACAGCACATTTTTGCATACCAGGGCAGTAGGGCGTCTCAGGATGATGAAGGGTGCAGACGGGGTCATGGAAGAAGCAGAGAGGTGGGAAAAGATTTCCCAGGAAGTCCAGATGGAAGGTTGCTCCCTTCTGGGAGAATGTCTAGGGGCTGGGCAGCGATGGAGCAGGAAACTGGCAGAGAAGAAACTAACAAGCATCTGGTCCAGGCTCCTGACAGGAACCGGGTCTGAGGCTGGGCCACGGTAGAAGGCCCAGAAGGCGCCAGGTGATGCCACCTTCACAGGCATCTGTCCCAGGACACTGAGGCTGTGAGCGACTAGCAAGTGATGTGTTCAGCAGCCGCCTTCTTTCTCGAGTGGGGGAGCAACACGTATCAAACACCTGCTGTATGCCAGGCTCCATGCTGTACTCCAGGGCACAGAGACCTCAGGGCACAGTGCTGCCTTCAAGAGCTCAGGGTCCTGGCAGAAGACAAGACAGAGACAAAGAGAGACAATGAAAGTGGAGAGTGACCTTAAGGGAGGTGTGCTGGGGGCTTGGTCGTCAAGGGTGGCTTCCTGGAGGACTGACTTTGGTGACATTGTCCCTTGCCTTGCAGGATCTGGTCATAGATAGGCTGGGGGTGGGCTGGGGGAAGAGGAGCAGGCAATCAATCAACCAGGACTCAGTGACTGGGAGCCTACAGGCAGGAACATGATTACTGGTCACAAAATGTCTGTGGGTTCCTGGTGGAAGAGGAGGGTGTGGGGACCTCCCCTAAGCCCAAGTCCAGGGCTCATCTGGCAAATTTCTAGGGACATGGGAAGGGATATGAAGTTAATCCATGCAGCTGGGCCAAACAGCGTGGGAAAGAGGAGACAAGGCAGGAGGCCAGGGTGGGTGGGATCCCAGCCTCAGGGCCACTGAGGGAGCAGGACGCCTTCACCTGGTTGCTTTACTGCCTTTCTGTACTTTGTAACTTTTCTAGGGTACACAGTAGAAAAAAACAGGAAAATTTCCCCAAAATGTTCAGTGTTTAATTTTGTCCTTTTTTTAAAAAAAAAAAAAAAAAAGAGAGAGAGAGAGACAAGAAAAAAAAGAACTTCAGATATTAGACAGAAGAGAATGTTCTACTTAATCCATTTTACGTGACGTTGTAAATCTCTGCTGTTTAGGGAAACACATCAGAATGTGCTCGTATCATCTCAATAAGCAGTTAAAAGTGTTCCGTGCTGAACAATTGCAGACATATATGGAAGTACAGAATATTGTCTTCCAGACCCTCATGGAGCCGCAGCCCAGATTCCAGCGTTATCCAGATTTTGCCATATTTGTCTCCTCTTGTCTTTTTTCCCCCTAAGGAATTTTAAAGCCAACCTTCGTCATCATGTTATTCTCTTCTGCACTGCTCCGTATGTTTCCAAACATAGTGCAAACTTTCTCACATTATCACATTTATAGAAATTTAATAATTCCTCAATGTACCTAAGACAGTATGCAGTGGTCCCCCTGTCTCTCAGGGATGTGTTCCAAGACCCCCAAAGTATGCCTGAAACCTCAGTAGTACTGACCCCTGAATCTAATATGCACACACTTCTTTTTCCTTCACTACAGTTTCACAGACAATTCATTCTTACTGTACATCTTAACTATCTCAGCATGTGATTTTTTTTCTTTCCTTATTAGGTTGAAAACTTTCGTTTCTTCACGTAAATGAAGCACTTCCCAGCTTCTCATTGGCACATCCATACTGCGACACTCTTGTGACTCGGGGTCATTGTGGAGGACATAAGTCTTCCTTGAACACAGGCACTGCAACACCGCAGCAGACCATCTGGCCACCCACATGGCTACAAAGTGACAACATGGGAGGCATCTACAGTGTGGGTGGGCTGGGGGAAGAAATGATTCACGTCCCAGTGGCACGGGGTGGGAAAAAGATATTTGTTGATTGGATAAATGAATGAGGAGCGTGTTGAGTGGACAGTGGGGCCAAGTGAGGCTGAGATGGTTGGTGGGGCCTGGAAGCCATGTTGGGGGTGACAGCCCCTACCCTGAGAAAATGGCAGCGCCATTGCATGACTTCAGCATGGGCAACACAATCATGTTTTCCTCTGGGGGCAGATTCGAGGGGCAGGGCAGGGAGAAGTGGACAAGTGAGGCTGTGAGGAGTCCTGATGGGGTGCTGGTGGCTGAGACGAGGGAGAAGTGCATGTCCCCAGAGACTCACAGGAAAACCAGTAGCCTTTGGAGTGGCTTTGCACATGGCTGGCAAGGGAGAGAGGGGAGTCAGAGCGCAGGCATCTGGCTCAGGAAGCTGGGCCAGAGGAGGCTCCTGGGGCCCACTGGGTTCCTGCAGCTCGTGAGAAATGTCAGGAGCTCACTGTGGTCCGGGAAGAGCTGGAGGGCCATCTAAACATTCACAAGGAGCTGAGGAGCAGGCATTCAGAGTGCAGTTCTGGTCCAGTGACTGGAGGCGTGGGAGGCATCGGAACACAAGGTGGGCAGACGTGGACAGAGGAGAGTAGGCCTCGGGTAGGAGGTCAGTGAGGGACGAGGGCCCAGTGCAGGTGGAGGCGAGCCTGCTTGGTGGCCAGGTGCAGATGAGGTGGTGGTGGCATGGTCAGAGCAGGACACCAGGAGGGCCCCAGAGATGCCCTGAGGGCAGAGTTTCCAGGAAAGGAAGTGGATGCTGCCCTCAGGCCAGGCAGTGGGCCATGGGACAGGGCTTCAGGGGCCCAGGGGCCCTGGAGTAGAGCAGGACCTGGCACTGCTGTCTCTAACAGTCACTGCGCCTCCTTCCAGCTCTTCACCATCGTCACCACGCTGCTCTATGTTCTCTGGCCTTCAGCATCTGTCCCCACTGACACACAGGTGCTAGGCTGAGGGGAAACGCTCTTTGAAAGCCAGGATTGTTCGTCCCCTAAAAGCAGCATCCAAAGTTTGCCATCTGGATGATAAAGAGTCAGGCAGCCCCTCCAAGGACTTGAGGCCAGTCTCTCAGCTGTGGGTCCGATTCTGCCCATCTCTTACTCCAAATCCTTCCCTGCCCTCAGGATGAAGCCCACACCTTTTGGAAAGTGACCTCTCAGGCCTTAATTGCAGGTCTGACCTGGCCCTGGGTCCAGTTGCATCTCCCACTACCCTGCTGTCCAGCCGTGATGGTCCAGCGTCAGCATGGCTGTGGCGGCCAGCTTGGCCCTGCTGCTGTATCCATGCACACTATGGGCACTCTGTCCCCTCTCCTGGGAACACCGAGGCCTGACCCTCTTGTCTACATGAAAGACTCTTCTTACCTGGAAGTCTTTCTCAAACCCCCACCCCTCCTTGGGGGGCCTCAGTGCCTGTGCTGTCCTGTGTTGTGTGTGCTGTGCTGTGTGAGCTGTGCGTCCTGTGTGTATTGTGTATGCTGTGCTGTGTGCTGTGCTGTGCTGTATGTGCTGTGCTATGTGTGCTGTGTGTGCTGTGCTGTGTGTGTTGTATGTGCTGTGTGTGCTATGCTGTGTGTGCTCTGTGTGCTGCGTGTGCTGTGCTCTGTGTGTTGTGTGTGCTGTGCTGTGTGTATTGTGTGAGCTGTGTGTGCTGTGCTGTGTGTGATGTGTGTATTGTGTGTGCTGTATGTTCTGTGATGTGTATGTCGTGTGTGCCGTGTTTCCTGTGCTATGTGTGCTGTGATATGTGTATCGTGTGTGCTGTGTGTGCTGTGATGTGTGTGTTGTGTGAGCTCTGTGTGCTGGGCTGTGTGTATTTTTGGGGGCTGTGTATGCTGTGCCATGTGTATTATGTGTGTTGTGCTGTGTGAATTATGTGTGTTATGATGTTTGTGTTGTGCGTGTTATGTGTGCTGTGCTGTGTGTGGGTGTGCTGTGCTGTGCTGTGTGTGCTGTGCCATGTGTGTTGTGCATGCTGTGTGTGCTGTGCTGTGTATGTTGTTCATGCTGTGTGTGCTGTGATGTGTGTGTTATGTAGGCTGTGTGTGCTGTGTGTTGTGAGTGTTGTGTGTGCTGTGATGTATGTGTTGTGCGGGCTGTGTGTGCTATGTGTTTTGTGAGTGCTGTGTGTGCTGTGATGTGTGTGTTGTGTGGGCTATGTGTGCTGTGCTGTGTGTGTTGTGTGTGCTGTGATGTGTGTGCTGTGATGTGTGTGCTGTGTTGTGTGTGCTATGTGTGCTGTGTGTTGTGTGGGCTGTGTGTGTTGTGTGTGTTGTGAGTGCTGTGTGTGCTGTGCTATGTGTGTTGTGTGTGCTATGTGTGCTGTACTGTGGCACCCCCACGTGCAGTGCTGGTCTCCCCAACAAGACTATGATATTCCATGGGCAGGGATTTGGCTCTTGGATGTTTCAGTCATCTTTGCCCTTCCCTAAGTCCCATGTCTAGCAACTTCTCCCGACCCTACCAACCTCAGCTCTTAGTGCTTTGCTTACACCATTGACAGAAATAAGGACTTCAAAAGCCACAGCCAGGCTACAGGAATTAATGACAGAGCTGACTCCTGAGCCCTCCCAGTCTTTACCCCCAACCCATGGATTACACTCACCTGGGCAAAAGGCTGTTTTCTGCCTCCTCCCTTTCCTTCTTGGTCTGCCCTATGGCGGATCAGTTCCTTTCACCCTAAAATTCCACCTGTATCAAGAAGAGCCTAGCCCGCCACTGCCAGGGCCCAGCCCAGTTTTGGTGGCCCTGTGGGGCCTTGAACCATGCACAGCCGAGGCTGCCCCAGCTGTGGGGAAGGCTGGCCCACTGAGGAGGGGCCCAGCTTGATTCCAGGCCATCCGTGGCTCTGGACCCAGCACTAGTAGGCGTCTACCTAAAAGGAAGAGGCTGAGGCACAAAAGATAAAGGGTTGCCTTGAGCCAAAGTGAGGACAGCTGCCTGGAAGACTCAGACCCAAGTAACCTTGGAAAGGAGCTTCACTGGGCCACTGTTAATAAGCACTTTTTAAAGGCAAAAGGAGTGGGCAAGAAGTGGGATGATACAAATAGGTCAGGAATTCTCATTGGTTTACAGAAATAACATTGATTCATGATTGGCTCAACATTGTTAAGCTCTAGGGTGTGGGTTATGGTGTCTGGTGTGGTATTATTAAGTTGACATATAGCTCCTTGTGGCAATAGCATGCAGCTTCCAGAGATGAACATATAGTTCAAGGCTGATTGCTATTTCATTTTACTGTCTCTCTGGGCCTGATAATTTAAAATTTCTTTCTTCATAGGGCTAAGAAGAATGTGTTTAAGTACCCCGGAGCCCTGAGGTCGTGTGTATCATTGGGAATCTCTTCTAAGGGAACTGCTAAAACAATGCCTACAAAGACATCAGAGCCAAACTCTGGATTTGGGGGCCAGAAGTGGCAATCATGGCCTTTGAGTGAGCCCGAGCAGGGGTCTTCACTCTCCCCCTGAAGAAAGGTGGAGCTGGCGGGAGCTGGCAGGAGCAGCTCTGCTCAGGGCGCCTCCTTCCTCTGCCTTTGCTTCTTATATGAAGACTACGACACTGTGACTTATAATAAGAAATAAAACTCCTAAACCCCTTGGAATCTACAAAGTAATACATACCTTTTTGTAGCTAATGAGATGACTGGGGCCTGGGGGCTCCTGGATGGCCTCAGGATGGCGATGGCTGCCAGGGAAACCAACCATGTGATTAGAAGGTTGGAATGTTCAGCCTGACTGCCCGCTGACCTCCAGTTGGGGAGAGTAGCTGGGAATGGAGTTAATCACCAGTGGCCAGTGATTTACTCAATCATGCCTACAAAATGAAGCCTCCATTTTAAAAATGCCAGCATAATGAACTCTTCTAAAAGGAGGATGTTGGGAGAGCTTCTGGGTTAATGAACACATGGAGGCGCTGGGAAGGCAGTGTGCCCAGAGGTGGCCTGCAAGCCCTATGCCCCTTCCCCATACCTTGCCACATGCATCTCTTCCACTGGCTGTCCCTGAATTGTATGCTTTGCAATAAATAATAGTAACTAAACTGTTTTCCCACATTCTGTGAGCCATTCTAGCAAATTAACAAACACGAGGGAGGGCCGTGGGAATGTACGACTGATTGGTCAGAAGCACGGGTGCCAGCCTGGACTTGCAGCTGGCATCTGAAATGGGGGTGGTCTCGTGGGACTGAGCCCTTAACCTGTGGGATCTGACACTAATTCCCAGTAGACAGTATCAGAACTGAGTTAAATTGCAAGACACTCAATTGCTATTCTGATAGCTGGAGAAGTGGTTAGTATCAGGCATCAGAAGTGAAGCACTGAGAGCAGTAGTAATAAAGAAACAGAGTTTACATTTCAGAGACACACAGGGAACAACCCTCTCAGGGTAGCTCCACCAAGCTACCTGACCCAGCTCACAAATTTGGTGCTCAGGGAGGCAAGAAGGAGAACATAGAAGTGGCCGCTTCTGCTTCTTTTTCTGACCTTGCTAACTCAGGAGAGTCATGTCACTGCTGCAAGACTCGAATTTTTGTCCATAAATCGGGATGCATGGAGATTCCTACACTGTATGTCAAGGTATAGTTACATCACCAAGGGTAATGCCACCTTGCCTAGGGGTTATGCCAAGGTTAGGTTATGCCAAGGGGCACTTAGGTTGGGTGTTATTACAACAAGGTGTAGCAATCCTAAGGTTCAGATATGGCAAGATAGTTAGGTCAAGAGACCATCGTGTTAAGGTGCAGTTACGTCAAGGTGGGTGCTATGGACTGAATTGTGTCTCACCGCCCCCTAAATTCATATGTTGAAGCCCTAATCCCCAATGTAACTATACTGGAGATAGGGTTTTTAGGAGATAATTAAGGTTTAAATGAGGTCATAAAAATGGGCCCTCATTCAATAGGGCTGGTGCCCTTAGTAGAAAAGGAAGAGAGCTCACACTCTCTTATGAGTTCGCAGTGAGGACACAGTGAGATGATAAGGCTGCCACCTGCAAGCCAGGAAGACAGCCCTCACCAGAAATGGAATCGCTGGCCCCTTGATCTTGGACTTCCAGCCTGCGGAACTGTGAGGAATATATTTACGTTGTTTAAACCACCCAGTCTCATGTTTTGTTATGGCATCCCAAGCTGGCCAAGACGGTGGGTTAAGCCAAGGTGCAGTTGAGAGGTATCTGTGCAAGTGTGCCGAGGTATGTTTGGGAGCTATCAATAGGAAGAACTGTCGATACTGATTTGCATCATCAACCTGGCCGGAACGTGCACGGCAACATTCCTTCAGCCTGAGAGGAAACAATGCCACCACCTTTCCAATAAGGTCGTGCAACTATTTCTCGCTGCAGGGTTAGGACTCTTTGGAAGTGAAAGTACTGGGGCGCCCGCTGGAGGCGGGATCCGGTTGAGCGCTGGGTCGGTCACCGAGCGCCCCACTGGGTGGCGCGTCGGCTCCGCGCGCTGGCGGGGAGCGCGGCCACGGGTGGGGTCGGCTGGGCAGAGCCCCAGCCTCCGATCTTCCCTGGAAGGCGCAGGCGCAGGGGGACCCGCGGTGCCCGGGAGGGGAGGAGGCTGCTGCCTGAAGCCGGTTCTCGTCAGGCCCATCACCGCGCACCTGCGCTGAAGCAAGACACCGGCTGGTGCTGGAGGCTCCGAGGGCGCTGAGGGACGATGGCCAGGGACATGGGCTCGCAGAGCTACAGGAGAAGGATCGCGACTGTCCGCACATTGTTAGAAGCTAGCGTGGAAAAACCCAAACACCCATGTTAACACCCATAAGTGGGTGTTGAGCAATGAAAACACACGCACACAGGAAGGGGAATATCACGCATCGGGGTCTGGTGGATGAGAAGCTATGGGAGGAATAGCAGGGGGCGGGGACATTGGGGAGGAATAGCTTTGGGAGAAATACTAATGTAGATGACGGGGCGATGGATGCAGCAAACCGCCGCCATGCCACTGTATACCAATGCTACAATCCTGCACGATCTGCACATGCACCCAAGAACTTAAAGCATAATAAATAAATTTTTAAAAATAAGAAAAATGTAAAAAAAAAGAAGGAGCAGCTAGCCTGTTTCCTTCCTCCTCTGCTGCTGTCTGTTGTACCTCCAGGTCTCTAGAAGCTTTGACGGGGCACCTTGACCTCCGTGGCTCCCACCCTCCCACTCCCAGACCCTCTGAGACCGTTTACACAGGCGTTTCTCACACCCAGGGCCCTGTTATTCGGCCCTACCCACTGATGAAATTCTGCCCTGGGGTCTAAGGAGGGGCTGCCCCAGCAAGCATCGACACCCCCATCCTGGACACTTGCCGTTCCCTCTGTGCCTCAGTTTACTTCACTGTGGACTGGTGGGCATGCAAAGATCCCCTCCAAGGACCTCCCAGACCACTACTATCTCCGAGAGAGGGACAGAGGGAGGGCAGAGTGGAAATTCAAGAAGAGGCCTGGGTCACTTTCAGAGGGCAGGTCATGTCATGAGTTGCCCATCAAACCCAGGATCCATTTTCTTTTCCTTTCTTTCTTTTTTCTTTGTCTTTCTTTTTTTTTTTTTTTCTTTTTCTTTATTTGAAAGAAAAAAAAGTCTGCTTTGTCACCCAGGCTGAAGTACAGTGACACGATCTCGGCTTACTGCAACCTCCACCTCCTGAGTTCAAGTGATTCTGCTGCCTTAGCCTCCTGAGTAGTTGAGACTACAGGTGCCAGCCACCATGCCCAGCTGATTTTTGTGGTTTTGGGGTTTTTTTTGTTTTGTTTTTGTTTTTTTGGGTTTTTTTTTTTTTGTAGAGACAAGTGTTTTGCCATGTAGCCCAGGCTGCTCTTGAACTCCTGAGCTCAAGCCATCTGCCCACTTCAGCTTCCCAAAGTGTTGGGATTACAGATGGCCGCACCTTGCCCTGGGTCCCTGCCAAGCCGGGCTCCTTTGGTGTAGATTCATGAGACACAGATGGTGGGAGAAGCTGAGATCTTCAGAGAAGGGCATAACCCTGAGGACACATGTCTGCGGGTGCTCAGCAAAAGCTCAAAGACTTAGTTCTGTTGCACGAATGTCTGCTGAGCATCTGCTGGGTGCCTCGCCCTGGACCAAGCCCTCCTGCTCTCAAGAACCTGGAAGGCAGGCTCAGATTGAGGCAGGGCCAGGGGCCTCGCTTCTTAGGGTGAAGAGTCACTGGCCCCAGCTAGAAGTAGAAGGCAGAGACTTACAAGGGGCATCCTAGAAAGTAGGACCTCCAGAAAGTTACTAGAATGATCACTGATCAAGCACATGGATCTCTCTGTTCTAGAGTCACCCTGGCTGGAGCTCTAGAGGTTGGGAGTAGCCTGTACGAACAGCATGAGGAAGAGCACAGGTGCAGGAGCAGCCAGGTGGCCGGTGACTGACCACAGGGCATGGGCTGGCCCTGGCTCACAGGGATTGGCCGTTCCTATGACTTCTGTCAGAGAACTGGGGGCTCCCCATGGGTGGGGTTTAAGCAGGGAGTGGCAGATCCTTGTACCTACACTGGCCACCTGGGAGGGTATCCACTGCAGGAGGGGACCCAAGTCTCTTTGCAGGTTGTGTCCTTCTCAAGAATCTGTATACTTTGATTTGCCAAAAACTAAAAATTGCCATTTTGCGTTTCACATCATAATGTAAATGGAGATGATTGTACTTTTTATTAGACTCAGTAATTATTTTAATAGCAGTGTTCTCACAGAGCCTCAGAGGATCTAAGCCCCACAGACATTTTCTACATGGCCATTGGGATGTCTACTAGTCAGTAGATGTGGCAGGTATTCAGTGACACCTCACAGTTTCCCAAGGAGTGCTGACATCTGTAAGGGGACTGGCCCTAATCAGAACACTGTAGGTCTAGCGGTCATATCTCTGAGGGCCCAGGGGATTCTCCTTAATGACTTGTGAGTTCTGAGCAGGCTCCAGCTCTGCAGCATTGACGGTGGCTCTAGACACTGGCCTTTGTCATTCCTGCATGGAGCCCACATCTCCAAGAAGGCCAGGTGGTCCTGATCCCATTTGGAGATCAATTTAAATATGAAGGAGAAGAATAAGGAGAACTGGGGAACCCAAGGAGGCAACAAAAGACAGAATCAGTCTCCAGTCTCAAATAATCTTTGACCAAATTTCTGGGCCCCTACTCATGCCAGGCTGGGCCTTGGGTGCTAGATGCTAGGATGAATGAGGAATGGCCTCTGCCCTGAGGGGCTCACAGATACTGGGAAAGACAAACCAGGGTAGCCAGAAAGAGACAGAGCAAGGTGATGGAGAACAGGGCTGGGAACCCCATTTCTCATGCCTACCACCCATGCCCTCCACATTTGATCATGGCCAGAATTTGTCTCTGCCTTGTGCCTTTAACTGTGGGAAATCCTGGAGTGTCTTAGAAGTTCAATTTCATAGAATCTAAGTTTTTCTTTCTCAGAAATGACCCACTAAAACTGTAACAATATGATTTCATTTTTAATGCTTCCTTAAATTTTTTCATGTAAATGACTTACAAATCAAAAAAAGCCAGATTTAGTTTCAGAAATAACAGCCTGCATAATTTTCACATATGTGTATACATACACAGACACACACAGGCATACACACCGGGTGCCTACCATCGTGGGATCTCAGCCTGTACTCACACATGTGCATACATGTGCTTGGGCTCACACCCCAAGAAAAGGCCAGAAGAGCAGCTGTCACTATGTCAGAATCGGCTGGAAGCTGCAGGGAACACCTGGAGATGTTAGGAAGCCCTCCTGCCTCTGGCCACCTCTGTTAGGGTGGACAAGTTAAGGACCAATGGGAATGGCCACGTCCCCACACATAGTCTGCTCCTTTCCTACTGATTCCCACGGGCTCCTCTCAAAGGTGACTGTGGTAGCACAGCCCAGTGGGTCACTGGGTCTCATTTCCCTGGGAGGGAGGTTTGGGCCCAGCTCAGAGGAGGTGTCATGGAGGGTGAGGGAAAGGACATGAGGTGGGACTCTGGATGTGCCAGGCATGTAACATCTGCTCCCCCCACCCCACCACATCCCTGGGCAGGGTTCCTTGCCCACCTGCACTCACAGAGGTGAGGCTGCCAGCCCACAGCTCACAAAGTGGGTGACTGAGGGGGCCACATTCAAGCCTAGGTCTGATTCACGGAAGCGCCCACCACAGTACCGAGAGGAAGGTTCGGAGGAGCCAGGGCTCTCCCCCAGACCTCACAGGGTACTGAGTCGTCAGACAGTGTGTGTGAGACATGGGGCTGGTCATATCTCCCATGTGTTTGGGAAGAGGGCAGGATCAGCAAGGTTCCCCTGAATAGCCCCCACCTTGGGAAAGGAGAAAGAAAGAAAGAGAGAGAGAGAGAGAGAGAGAGAGAGAGAGAGAGAGAGAGAGAGAAAAGGAAGGAAAGAAGAAAGGAAGGAAGGAAGGAAAAGAAAGAGAAAGGAAGGAAAGGAGGAAGGAAGGAGGGAAGGAAGGAAGAAAGGAAGGAAGGAAGGAAGGGAGGGAGGGAGAGAAGGAGGGAGGGAGGGAGGGAAGAAAGGAAGAGAAGGAAAAAAAGCATTACTTGCTATGCATTCTATAATGTGTACAATATTGGGAAGTAAAATACAAGAAGGTTCTACTGCATGTCAAGTTGTTTTTTCTTGGTTCCCCTCCTGCCCAAGTGCATTCAAAACACCCAAAGCAGGTGGACCCAAGGCTTCTGTTTTCAGCACTGAATTGGGCCAGAGTATTCTGCAGCACTAAGTCAAAACACCTGCACTAGAACCAGCCAGCGTCATAAGTGTCTCTTACTACAGCAGCTTAAGTGAAACATTTGCCTTTCATTTCACACAGAAAGTAGAAATAAGGCTCTAGAAATAAATTCACACTAAAGTGTGAATAGTAGATATAGGCCATTTCTTCCTTTGGCAAGTGTCTCTTGAGAGCCAACTAATTAGGAGTTGGAGACTTTGTCCTGGGCAATTCACTTCTATTGTGAGAACTAAATAGGGAAACTTGGATCAAGAGCCTGGCACAGTAGAACCTTCTTATATTTTGCTTCCCAATCTCACACATCATGTAATGCATAGAAAAATAATACAATTTTTTTGCACAATTGGATAAAGTAGGTAATTATATGAGGCTTTGTGAAAAAAATCATTACCTTTCTGTATATATTTAACTATGATAAAAAATAATTTTAGAGGTATTGGGGAGGTGTTAAAGGTGGATTTGATATAAAACATAAAAACTAAGTCTTTTTTAAAAAACTTAATGAGAAACTTGGGCTTCCATTTATTTCCATACTTTTTTGTGTCAGTCTTTTTGCTTGAACTAGCTACAATTACTGAACAAGACTTTTGGATTACTCCTTAGGTGAGTGAGTGAAACTGCCAACAAGTTCTGTGGGCAATTGGGAGGGCAATGGGCCTTCACAGCAGGCGCACACATGCCAATCCCAGAAGGGTCTGGGCAAGCTCAAAAATGCTTAGGTGTTAGTATCTGGTTGTCAAGAAGAAATCCACACATTTGGAATTTTCTGAAGATAATATGTTAGAAATGTGGAACTCAGATTCTGGTGTGGAATTGCATAGTCGTTTTAGCCTTGTGGTTTTAGATTGAAATCTAAGTTTGCAAACAGTGTTGGAACATTTAAGATAATGTAAAGTTCAACATACTTCAAATTCAATTTATTAGACACAAAAACTTGTTTAATTAGCTAGGCGTGATGGTGCATGCCTGTAGTCCCAGCTACTCAGGAGGCTGAGGCACAAGAATCACTTGAACCTGGAAGACGGAGTTTGCAATGAGCCGAGATAATGTCACTGCACTCCAGCCTTGGTGACAGAGTAAGTGTCTGCCCCCCCCCAAAAAAAAAAAAAAAAAAAACTCATTTAAGAGACTCAAAACCAATTTATTTACATAATTAAAAAGGAAAATGAGTATATTAAACTTATAAAGCCAGCTTACAATGTTGGAAGACATTTCCTTAGTTAAATTTGTGATTGAAACCAAATATTGGCCAGGTGCACTGGCTAAAGCCTGTAATCCCAGAACTTTGAAGGCTGAAGCAGAAGGATAGCCTTAGCCCAGGAGTTTGAGACCTGCTTGAGCAACATAGTGAGACCCCCATCTCTACAAAAAAACAATTAAAAATTAGCTGGTGGCACATGCCTGTGGTCCCATCTACTCTGGAGACTGAGGTGGAAGGACTTTTGAGCCCAGGAGGTTTGAGGCTGCAGTGAGCCATGACCAGGCCACTGCACTCCAGCCTGGGCAACTGAGCAAGACCCTGCCTCAAAAAAAAAAAAAAAAAAAGAAGAAGAAGAAGAAGAAGGAAAAAAAGAAAAAAAAAAAGCAAATATTCATCAAAGCCTATCAAAAGTGATTGCTGACTAAACATTAGCAATAAACAACCCAAAAGTATTATTTTCAAAAATTCCTCATAAATAGCATCAAAAAAAAATAAAATACTTGGGAATATATTTAATTTAAAAGAGCAAGATTTGTATAGTGAAAACTACAAAACACTGTTGAAAGAAATTTTAAAACTTCCAAATAGATGGAAAGAAACCCATATTTATAGATTGGAAGATATAATATTAAGAAGGCTCTATTTCTCAAATTTATCTACAAACAAATGCAACCCCTAGCAAACCCCAACGTGAAATGGCAATTTTTGGAGAAATTGACAAACTGATCAAGTTTATGTGAAAATGCAAAGGACCCAGAATAGCCCAAACTATTTTGATTTTGAAAAAGGACAAAATTAGAGAGCATACATTTCCTAATTTCAAGACTTAGTATAAAGCTACAATAATCAATGCAGTGTAGTACCAGCAAAAGCGTAGACATACACAGAAACAAAATAGAATTAAGGGTCCAGAAACAGCCCACACATTCACAGTCAATTGGTTTTGACAAGGATGTAATGACAAGCCAACGGAGAAACAATACTCTTTTCAACAAACTGTGCTGGGACGCCTGGATCTCCTCAAGCAAAAGAAAGAAGATGGACCCTTACTTCACACCAGATGCAAGAATTAACTCAAAATGGATAAAAGACGGAAAATGGAAGAGCTAAAACTACTAAAGTCCTGGGAGAAAACACCATAGTAAATGTCCATGACCTTGGATTAGGCAAAGGTTTCTTAGGTATGATGCCAAAAGCATCCGCAACAGAAGAAAAAAATAAACTCACCTTGCCTTAAACACAGATGGTGGAGGAAAATCTGAAAATTGGTGGCGTGTATCAGCGCCAATGTCCTGGCTGTGATGTTGTACTATGGTTTCAAAAGGTGTTATTATGGAGGGGAACCAGGCAAAGGGCACAAAGGATCTCTCGGTATTATTTCTTACAGCTGCATATGAGTCTATAACGATTTCAAAATAAGAAGTTTTGGGTAGTTTTTTCTTAAAGTGCTTTGGATCAGGAGGCAGGGGCTTGGGATCTGGACATGTTGTTCCAAGTCAGTCACTGTGTGACCTTGAGCAGGTCACTTCTTTTCACTGCTTCTGTTTCCCTTTTGTTTCCTTATCTGGAAGATAAAACTCAGGGAGAGGAGCATCACATACTGGGGGTGCTAGGGGAGGGAAAGCCGGGGGTGGGGAGAGAAAGCTGGGGGTGGAGGAGAGGGTGGGGAGGGTAGGGAGGATAGGGAGGGATAACATGGGAGAAATGCCAGGTATAGATGAATTGGGCATAGAGGCAGCAAACCACCTGGTTATGTATACACCTGTGCAACAACCCTGCATGACCTGCACCTGTACCTCAGAACCTAAAGTAAAATAAATAAATACATACATACATACATACATAAGTTTAAATTTCCCAAAGGTGTCCTCCAGTGTGGACAGCCTGGAGTCAAGGCCTTCGTGTTGCTGTGGCCTGAGGCCTCAGGTCTAAGAGGCTGCTCCTCAGCTGCACAGAGTGGACAGGCCTCTACAGGCATGCCCTGTTCCCTGGAGGACCTCGATACCAGGCACAGCACAGGAAGTTAGGTACTAGGACCAGGAGTTCTGGCCTGTGGGGGTCACTGGCTGCCACAGGCTTGGCCAAACTGGCCTTAGGCCAGATGCTCCATGTTATGACCTGCACCTGCTCTCAGTAGGAGGCAGAAAACAGAGCTGGGTAAAGCATATATGAGCCACCCAGGAGCTACAGAGAGAATAGCAAGGAGGAGGATGTCACGCCACTGAGCTGACCAGGCTAAGGTTGAAAAGTGCATGCCTGAGTCAGCCAGGGTCCAGTCTGGAAAACAGAAACCACGCTGGGTATTTCACAAAGCAGAGATTTAATCCAGGGGCCTGATTACAGAGAGTTTTCAGAGCAGAAGGAGACCAAAGGGGGACAAGAGGTAACCCAGAGATCGATGACCGCAGGAAGTCGGCACAGCCCTCAGGGCTGGAGGATCACAAGACAAGAGGTCCTGCTGTCTGAGCTTCCTTCTTGATGTCTATTTTTCGGACAACATTCACATTTTTATTTTATTTGACTCTAGGGAGTTATTGGTCTTTATTTTTCAAAAAGTCCTTATAGAAATAATAAATTATAGAATTTAAAAAAATATTTTAGAAAATTCCACGATTCATAAAGTAAAAGTAGAACTCACTTGGAATGCTCCTCTGCCCCCACGATGGCCAATGTGAATATTTTGGTGCTGGTGTGGCACGTCCTCCCTGGCTGTATCTGTAAATATGTTGGGTGAAAATGGGGTTTTGGCTTCTCCATGGAGAGAGCAGGACATTCCAAAGGATCCCCATGACAAAGGTCCAGCCATATAGGACTTTCCGATGCACCGTTATCAGTGCATTGCCCATGCTGATGACAGAGGGGAAGGCAGGAGCATACCCCAAGCCAAATACAGGAAGTGTCAAGAGAGTGCTCGGAGAACTTGGCTGGGTCCCTGGAGTTTGGGAGGGGAGCACCAGGACCCAACACAGGATGTGTGCCTGGAAAATCTAACAGCAAGGGCTATAGCAGCTGCAGTCTCTACAGCAGAGGGAGCAGGAGCACTTGGCCTTCCCTGGGCAGCGATGTCAGCTGCATGAACTGGCATCTCCAAGGGGCCTAAATGGCTTGGATAGGCAAGGTGAGTCCCCCACCAGGGGAATCCCAGACGGGTGGGCAGCCAGCAGGCCAAAGCTGAGAGCAAACAGCCAGCAAAGGAAAAACCGCATCAAGGAACCACAGGTGCGGCCCCTACTGCAAAAGCACCATAGCGTGAGAGAAGGTGCCTGCTCAGGGCACGAGCTGGAGGAGAGAACTTCAGAGAGCCGCAGCGACCTAGGGTTCAGCCTTTGCCCCTGAGCAGAAGGGAAGGGGTGCGGGGGGTGGGGGCCAAAAGAACAGTTATTGAATAGGAGAAAAGGTAAAGTGAGGAAGAGAGAAAAGCTGCCATAGACAAGCCACCCCTTCTACTGAAGGTTTTCAAGCCTGGGCTGGCGAGATGGGTGCTTGGATTGGATAAAGATCGATTGCAGCTTTGGTTTCAGACTGGACTGGATTTTCCAATCTTGAAAAACAAAAACATTCCTTGATACCTGAGGGCCACATGTGGCAACTGAGCCCTCAAACCAAGGCTGGTCCAAATAGCGATGTGCTGTGAGTGTAAAATACACATCGAACTTCAAAGAACTGGAACAGAAAGTAAAGTATCTCAAAAATTGTTGTATTAATGTATGTGTTTAAGAGATAATGTTTTAGAGATCTTGGGGCTAAACACAATACATTATTAAAGTCAATTCTACCTGTTCCATTTTACTTTTTCTAATGTGGCCACTAGAGCATGGACGCTTAGGTATGCAGCCGCTGGGCTCCGGTCATCTTTCTCTCCGATGCCACAGCACAAGGACACAGCCGAGGTTTCTTCCAGGGCTGGGAGGAGGCCTCTGCTTGGCATTCAAAGCGGTGAGGGGAGGAGGCTGAAGCTTACTTTCCTATTTTCTTTTTTTTCCCTTCCAACAGACTATGCAGAGCCTCGATGGCACAGGACATCAGCAGCAGCTGCACGGGAATTTCCCACTGCCCCTCTACTCCACTCTTGGGGGCAGTTCCTGTTCTGGATGAAAGCACAGCAGAGAGTCTGGTCATTCTTAGGTAATAAAAACATGGAGTCCCCTCCTCTCCTCCTGCCACCCCCCGAAACCCTCTCCAGCCTGCTGCAGCCGGGGCGATGTGGCACAATGGGCTGCCTCGCTCTTCTTCACCACCCTTCTCCTCAAAGTCACTTCCAACCCTTCCAGGGTGGAGACGGGACAAGGAGGACGGAAAGCAGCAGGAGCCTTTCACCCGGTGGGCCTGTGATGGGATCTGGCCCTGGCAGAGGTGGAGACAACCTCTTTCTCAGATAGCCGTTCTCCTGACTCCTTCCGAGATTTCCCCTCCACCCGCGACAGCAGGTGCTGCACAGCGCACCTTTGGCTGCAGTCTCTGAGGAGGAGAAGCCCGCTCTGTTCAGATTGGTTGCTCACTCCCGTCTCAGCCTCTGGGCAGCCGATCTCACCTCCAGCCCCCCGCAGTGGTATCTTTCCACAGGAGCTGCCACTACCTTGGGCCACCTCAGTCTCTCACCTGGCCTCTGGTCAATGGGAACTCTTTGGTTCTGCCTCCCCATGACCCACGTGGGCTCCAGCATGAGAGGCAGGCAGTCAGTCTACCGTCGCCCTCTGGATCGTCCAGTCCTGGGTCTGAGGCCAGTCTCTCTGTCCCTCATGCTGCAGGGTCCCAGGTTAAACTCTCCCAGCAGCCTGCTTTAAGCCCTTACCTCAGATGGACTAGACCAGTTGCGCCCCTCTCCTCCCCCGGGAATGGCTCCTGGCTCCCACAAAGTTCTTCCTCAGGCCCACCTCTCAGCCTTTTTTCCCTTGATGAGAGGGAGTTTTAAGGGGTCCTGCAAAGCATCTTCCCAGCCCCTCCATGGAGATTCTGCAGGTGGTTGCCCCAGAAGGAAAAACACAATTAATATTAAAGTTCTGCTGGGATATTTGACAGGAAGGGCGACGCTAATGATGAGGAACGCCAGAAGCATGGTGGGGTTGGGGTTCCTGAGACAGCTGCCTGCACGGTCCTGGCAAAAGCTTCCTTCTAAGTGTATCCTACAGTAGTGATGCCAAACGGCCACCTCCAAAAACCCCTTTCTGGGCCTCATCAACCAGCAAGCACGTGACACAACTGATGTCGCTGGACTGTGATCACACACATAGAGATGGCTCTACTCTCAGCAGGCGCTCCAGTCTCTATCACAGGACATTTTTATTCTACAGCTGTGCACCTGCGTGGTAATGTCCTCTGTGCCCTCGGAGGGTCAAGTTGAGAACTTGCTCCTCAGCTTCCAGCAGGTTGTACCTGGCCCTCCTCCTTGGACACTGTAGAGATCTGCACCTTCCTGAAATGCCGAGCCTCTTGTCTCTGTCTGCCCTCATCAAACCTTCCGTGTAAGCATCAACTGCACACATGCAAAGCAAAAAGGGGTCCCTCCCTTTGATGTGTATATATGTGTAGAGTGTAACTGCACATCTTTTCATCTTATTGAAGGTACACATTATAGTGTGTCCCCACGACAGATCCCAGAATCCCTACATGGCAGGTGTAACGAAACCCCCTCCCAACTTGGCTTAAGGTCACCCATTTCTGTTACAATCACTTAAAGAGCAGGGAGGGGAGCAGCCCCAACTAGTGGCCCTCGATAAGCCCTGGATGCCTTGCTCTCTATGGACCCAGCCCGTTGTTAATTTAGTTAATAAATTTAATAAGGATATAAATTAAATAAAACTTTGAAGTTAAGAATTTATTGAAGAAGTAAATTAACATGTTAATTACAAAAACCTAGAAGTCCCAGGAATTAGATTTCAAAGGATTTGGTTTCAAAGAATTCCTTATGAATGATTTTAACACTACATTCCTGATTAAACTGGGACTTTTTCTGCTTTGGGAATTACGTTGCCCCAGCTGTGGCCATGATTAAAATTAATCCGCAGCATATGAAGTTGTGGAGAGATGAGAGGTTCGCATTCACTCTTTTCCAAGTTTTAGCAAATAGCACTGTATTTCCCATTTAGTGGGATGCAGTTTCTTCTGCGATTCTTTGGCATAATGAGGCGCTAGACTCCCCATTTCTCCCACTTAAGGAAGAGCCATTTGCATTCTTGTCCTTACACCTGCAGACTTGTCACTTGTCACTTGACCTGTCTCTGAGTCGCCATGGCCCAGAAATGGTCAGAATAAAGTAGAGAATTATTAAATAAACCAAACCCAAAATAATAGTATTTCATGTATGTTTGCACATAGTTTACAAATTCTGGGTGTTTTTCAAGTTTAAAAGAAATTAGCCTGAATGGAGTAAAAATTCACCTTTTTTTGATTCTAATTTAAAATATGTCATCAACTGAGATTGTGATTTTCAATTAAAATGTCCTAAATTTGTAAGCACCATTAGAAGACTTGAGAGAACTTAAAACACATTCTATTTCTAGATTTAACCTATTAGATTCATAAGTTGTTTAAATATTCAGGAAGATTTTTAATAATTCAAATACTTGGAATACTTAAAAGAAAGATAGAAACTATTCTATTTATAAATACAATTTCAAAGGCTTAAGGGAATTTAATCCTTAAGAAATAAAGTTGCTCTTAAAACAATTGCCAAAAAATGTTAGATAAAATATGTAAGATTTAAAAAATATGTATGTACAATTTTAAAATTTGCTGGCTGAAATTAAATGCCTGAGTGAAAACTGGGTTTTTGAATGTGTGGGTTTAATGAGTGAGATATTAACTCTATAAAGCAGAATAATCTCTGGTTAACCTCTCCTGTACCGAAAACTTTCTTTAAGGACAGCAGAAGTTGCCATGAAGGAGGCCTCCTTTCTAGGGCCAGTCAGAGGAAGCCAGAGTGACCCTAAAGCCCAACCCTAAAGCCCAGAGCACTGTGGGCAAAAAAGTGGAATAAAAGAATAACATAACTTAAACAGGGAAAGTCTAGTCAAGATAACACCTGCCTCCCCTAGGGGGTCACAATTTTTATATATTGCTCCAAAGTTGTATTATCTGGACAATAATTTCAAAATTCATCATGTATCCCATTATTTAATAAGCCTGCTCTTCAATTCTTTGTAAGGTTGAGCTCTGTTCAGGACAGGAAGGATTTGCTGTGGGGCTGTGCAGCCTCAGCAGCTGGGCTCTTGCTGGCCAGTCCCTTCCATGGCCCTGCAAGGGGACCGGGCAGTGTGTTCACATAATTATGTGTTGTGTATATTTCACAGACTGTGGGTATATAAATAGCAAGTTTAAAAATTGAATTGCTGAGACCCAGAGGCAACTGAGCTGGTTTCGGGCAGAATAGAACACTGCAATTAAGACCCTAGATGCTGGCCTGGGCACCATGGCTACACATGTAACCCAAGCACTTTGGGAGGCAGAAGCAGAAGGATCACGAGCCCAGGAGTTTGAGACCAGACTGGGCAACATCTGGCAAAACCCCATCGCTACAAACAGAATGAAAGAAACATTAGCTGAGTATGGGAGGTCGAGGCTGCACTGAGCCATGATCGCCACTGCACTGCAGCCTGAGCGACACAGCAAGACCCTGCCTCAAAAAAAAAAACAAAAAAAACAAAACAAAACAAAAAAAAAAACAAAAACTGAACTCTGAGCTCAAAAGTGCAAATCCCTCCTCTGCCATTTTCTAACCATTGTGATTCTAGGCAAGTTGTTCCATCTCTCTGTGCCTCTGTTGCCTTATCTTTACAGTGGGCACGCCTGCGTGACTGCTGCCCTGATGGAGCTGATGGGAATTCATTTACATCAGGACTTGGCCCAGGGGCTGCTGCACAAAGCCATGGTAGTTCTGAGCACTGTTGTCACCACTTCCAGCAGAAATCAGAGGGTGTGGGCTCTCTACTCCGGTCAACTCAGGCTGCCGTAACCAAATACCACGGACTGGGTGGCTGAAACAACAGCCCTTCATGTCTCCCAGTTCTGGGGACTGGAAGCCTGGATGCTGGATGGGAAGGCGGCTGGGGCAGCTAATGCAGAGAGAGGAGAGACAGGAGGCCCTCCCGGGGGTAATGAATGCTGTGATCATCCTTTAGTAGTCACTCATGTGGGGTGGGCGCAGGATAGGAAAGGCTCCCTTAACCCCTCAACCACCAAGGTACCACTAGGATGCCTGCTTCGCACATGAGTGTGAAAGAACTTGTCACAGTCTCCAGACGGTAGAAGGGGTCTGGAGTTCATGCCATGTGACCCAGCACCCAGTAGGCCTCACGGAGCTCACTGATGGCCATTCCTCAGGCCCTGTTGTCCTTGCCGCCCAAACACCACTCTCTCCACCTGGAGGAGGCCGTTAGGACAGGCTTCCCTTGCTGGAGCCTGCAAGCTGGAGGAGTAGGGGCCTCACCTTTCCCTCCTCCCACTCCATCAGTCCTACCTTGGGCTCCCTGGGCTCTAGGCCTGGCAGTCTGCTGTGGACAGAGGTCTAGAGTTCCCTGGTGACCAGCAGCCCAGCCCGGCGCAGGCTGGTGGTGACCTGCCCAGCTCCGGCTGCAGAGTGATGAAAGCCCAGATTACATTCCAGGGTCTCTCACCAGGCCATAAAGCCTACAGTCTGTTGGCAGCCCCACCCCGTGCACACTGCCACCTGTGTGCCTCCAGCTCCAGTACCTGGGAGCCGTCAGTGTGAGAGGGCCTCCGTGCCTTGGGCTCTGTGATGGGCAACGAAGCGATGCGATCATCTGTGACTTTCTCTAAGACCTCAGGCTTGACTCAGTGCTGCCATCAGTGCCATCCTCTTATTTGCCTCCCATTTGTGGAGGGAGATTTTTAAAGAGGATCAGAGTCTGACCCAGAGGCGGGTCATGAAGAGGGGCTGGCATCAGTAGTCAAGGGCTGCCCTGTGCCAGGTATCAGCCACTGCCTTCTCAACTCTTGTGATCCTCATTGACAGATGAGGGGACTGAGGCTCACGGAAGGGGTAACAGCCTGCCACCAAGGCAACTGCTCAAAGCATTCAATACACGGATGATGACCAGAGGGAAGAGCAGGCTCTGCATTCCGGAAGGAACCTGGTTTCAAACCACACTCCACCATTTTCTTGCTGTGTGGGCTTAGGAAAGTCCCTTAGTCTTTCCGAGCATCACTTCATTTGTTTATAATGACGATTGTAAAATTTAGAGATCACGAGTAAAAAACCTTTGTCAGTTAATATGTGTTCAATAAGTGACCACACCCTTCCTCTAATTCTCAGAAGGGCTGGTGGGGTTTAGTGGACAGAAGTGGCCATCAGATGACTCCAGCCACCAACCAGAAACCTGGCAAAGAGCTCCTTGTATCAGCAATCTTGTGTGTAAGTCATTGGTTGTGAGGAAGAGTTCCCAAGCCCAAAAAGCACACAGGTAATTTACTGTTGATCACGAGATTGGCTGCCATCCTTTAGAGGGCTCCTCTACCTCCAGGTGTGGTGACTCATGGTGGCCCAAGTCATGAGTACCAGCACTTTGTTTTCTTGGTCATCAATCAGCACTTAGAAGGGTCTTCACATCATCAGTGACAACAACAGAGGGGACGCTCCCCTCTTCTAAAGCTTCCTCATATTTGGCTGACCAGTGTGGGTTACCGATTCTGACCTCCTGACATCTGGACATCCCTCCTGAGAGGCCCACACTCTGGCTCCAGGACTGGCCAGCCCCAACATGGAATTCTCCTCCTGTTACTCTCCAATGAGACATTGGGGCTTGTTATATTTTTTGTACAGAATGCACATCAGGCCAGGTGAGGTGGCTCATGCCTGTAATTGCAACATTTGGGAGGAGGAGGTGAGAGGATTGCTTGAAACCAGGAGTTCAAGACCAGCTTGGGCAACATAATGAGACCCTGTCTTTGCAAAAAAATAAAAATAAAATTATTCAGCCATGTTAGCCTGCACCTGTAGTTTTAGCTATTTGGCAGGCTAAGAAGGAAAAATCACTTAGACCAAGGAGTTCGAGATTTCGGTGAGCCATGATTGTGCCACTGCACTCCAGCCTGGGCAACAGAGCAGGACCCTGTCTCAAAAAAAAAAAAAAAAAAAGAATGCACACTAGATATCATCAGACCTGCACAGAGACATGTACAGATGCAGAAGGAACCCACAACTGCTCTGTGCTCCTCAGCACCGCGGAGCTAGGGCCACGATATACACGGGATCATGCAGTATGAGCCCAGGACCAGGCTGCTTCTGAGTGGCAGGAACAGAATCCCGACCCAGAGAAGCCTAAACAGTAAGGAACTGAGTGCCACATCCCACGTGATGGAAAGGCTGGAGGCGCAGCACCTCCAGGCTGAGTAATTCAGCAGCTCCACCCTAGTCAGGGCCCCAGTCGGCCTCTTTGTCTTTTCTGCGGTTTTTCAGTCATCTTCTCACAGAGGCTGCAGCAGCTCCAAGCATCATGTCTTTACACAATAAGGCCCAAGAACGTAAAAAAGCCACATCCCAGAAGCAGCCCTCTGTGGTATAAGGCCTAAAACTAATATTATTAATGACATTATGTGCTGCCTTGACATCTGGTAAAACCGGGAGGGCCTTGAATGTCCTGACCACAAGCTCCCCTCTGTAAGCCTCCACCCTCCTTCTCAATGGGGCTGGGCACCGTTCCTGCTTGTCCCTGCGTTTCCATTCCCTGCCACCCCACAGAATTATTCAAACAAGCCAGTCACATCATCAGTTGGGAAGTAGGGTCACCCCATCCCCTTAGTACTGCAAAGCCTGCCTCCCTAGCCCCTGCTGGGTTCCTCTGCTCGCACCGCAGCACTCACGGACCCTGTGTCCTCTGCTCCCAGACTGTTGTCCTTGTCATCTGCCCAGTGTGTCGAGGTTGTGTGTTGGGCCATCCCCATAACCCTGGGATGAGAATCCCTTCCTCACCAGCAGGGTGAGTGGGAGCCATTGAAAACACCCTGACCCACAGCAGAGCTCTCTCCCTAGGCCAGAAGCTCCCCGAGGAAGGGACATTGTTCTATCCCATGCAAATTCCCTGTTCACACAATAGTGCCTAGAAAAAAGCAGGTGCTCGATGCAAGTAGAGTAAATGTGCGGGTGGAAACCAAACGAATCCACCCTATCATTGCCTGGGCTGTGTCGCATGCCTGCACCCTAGCTAACAACCAGCAGGGAGACTGGTATCACCAGGACTGGCCTCGACCTGGGCGCTCCTCTTCTGGTGTGCAGGGGTGGGCAGGTCCTGGGTGCTGAGGTATGGCTTCTTCAGGCCTGGAAGAGGCCTCTGCCACCTGAACCAGTTATAATAACATTATATATATATATATATATATATATATATATATATATATATATATATACTGTCTTGACCCCATTTTGCAGCCCTGTTTAGAGGCCAGTTAGTTTAATTTCCTGAGCAGTTAAGTCTACAGTCCAACCATCTCCCTTAGGGGGCTGTCACTATGACAGTCTCTCCAGACCACCACACTCACCCTAACTGCCTGGGATGAAGTTCCGGACAACCAGGGATGCCTTTCAGCCTCCTGAGCCTGCAAAATTGTGTCAGTGAATCAATTCCCAGGGAGCCCATACAGCCCACCCCACTTGCCATGCACGAGGTATCCTGACAGTCCTGGCCTGCCGGTCCGCCGTCCCCCAGTGATTCCCCTGTGTGGCCCTGCTGGGCAGCCGGCTCTCTTTGGGAGTTGTAAGTAACAAAAAACTCTGCCTTTCATCTCTTCCAGAGTGTTTGTGTTGTGTCCACTGTCAAAAGAACATTGAAATATTACAAAACAATTGGCATTGTGAGCAGGATGGCATGGCTGTGACGCTGGCTCTTGGACAGCTTTGTCAGGGACTGCCCTTGGCTTGCCAGTTTCTCCCAGGCCACCTCAAGAGGGCTTGGGGCAGAGCTCAAGCCTGCACTTCAGCCAAGCTGCCTGCTACTGAATCTGCCAGGGATTGCCAAGTCTCTCCCCACCCAAATGTCCTCAGCATGGGACTATTCAAAGTAAACAGAGCTAACTGTCCAAACTCCAGGACTAGACACCAGCCCAGGAGGGCCACGTTAGAGTGAGGGGAGTGATGAGAACCAGAGCAGCTCTTTTCTTAATGGGGGGGTGTGGGGGGGGCGTTCCTGTGTATGTGGTGGAGGCCCGTCCTAGGGCTCATTACTTCTACAACATCAGTGTTCACTATTAGTTGGGCAGAATCCTGGCTCTTCTGTGTTTTTCAAGCAAATCCTGTGAAAGAAGGTGTTGTTGGGATCCCCCATCCCCTCACCCCTGGTACAGAAGTGAAACCCTGGCCTTAATGCTGATGCTGCTCAGGTGGGAGCTGCAGTCTACAGGTCTCCTTTGTGCTGCACACCTTGCTGCTTCACATCCTCCCAACCCCACTACCACTCCCATTAGTGCACTCGGAGACTCCTTACCTGCAGACGCTTTGGCAGCCTCCTCCAGCCTCCTGGAGTCTCTGGACCACCTATGCAGCTGTGAGTTGCCTGTGGGCTTCTATTGAAAAAAAAACAAAACAAAACAAAAAAAAACTGCCCTCCTTGGCTCCATGCTGTACACCTTAGAGAAAACACTGCTGGCCGCACACTGGGCTCTCTTGAAAATAAAGGCTTTCAGAGCCCCTAAGCCGGTGGGCCTCCATGCAGCTGCCCATTAGCTCCATACAGCTGACCCTTTGGGTCATGCCAACAGCACCCCACAGCTTGGCACAGAGACTGAGGCCTCCCTGATGTTAGACAGAGCCAAGCATGTACCTGCTGGTCTATTTCACCTGCGTGAAGGGTGGTTTCCCACGTCCTCAGTTCCTTGTGAGCTCACCCTCCCCCAGACCCCTTGGCTATCTGGAAGCCTCTTGGATCAACTGAGTGAGGCCATCTCTGGACACGAGCTTTTCAGCCAGGGCTTGCAAGTTTTTTGGCAGCCACTCACCAGATTTCCTTCTGCTTTCCCATGCAGAAAGGACATGGTGACCACACAGAGCATGGTGAAACGGAAATGATAGATCAACGCAGGAACAAAGCAATACAAGAAAGCAATAAATCTCTCTAAGGCTGTATTTGTTAATGAGAGTGCAGGAGCAGCTGAAAACCATGAGAAACTCATGGCAACAATGCTTGTGATATTGAGGGCTTCCTCAAAATTGCAGTAACTGTAACCATGCATGTGTGTGCACACTCGTGTATGTGCATGTGTGCTGGCCCAGAAGCTAGACGACTGCTTCTCAGACAAATTTCTTAGGGAAATACTGAGTTGGGGCCTCAGAAAACTCTGGTACCAAACTTCTTATTTATGAATATCAAACTTAGCCGGGTTCAGAAAGTCCCTGTGGATTCTCTCCATTCATGCACAAGTTATTCAGAAAGTCCAGGAAGCCACTGACCTTTGTCTCTTAAGAACCACCACCAGGGCCAGGTGCGGTGGCTCACACCTGTAATCCCAGCACTTTGGGAGGCCGAGGCAGGTGGATCACTTGAAGTCAGGAGTTGAAAACCAGCCTGGCCAACTGTGAAACCCTGACTCTATTAAAAATACAAAAATTAGCTAGGAGTGGTGGCACGTGCCTCTAATCCCAGCTACTAAGGCTGAGGCAGGAGAATCGCTTGAACCTGGGAGGTAGAGGTTGCAGTGAGCAGAGATCGTGCCACTGCACTCCAGCCTAGGCAACAGAGAAAGATTCTGTCTCAAAAAAAAAAAAAAAAAAAAAAAGGAACAACCACCAGCCTTTTATGGTGGCTCACACATACAATCCCAGCACTTTGAGAAACCGAAAAGGGAGCATCACTTGAGCCCAGGAGTTTGAGACCAGCCTGGACAACAAGGTAAAACTCTGTCTCTAGAAAACAATACAAAAATTAGCCACATGGTGGCATACACCTATAGTCCCAGCTACTAGGGAGGCTGAAGTAGGACAATTGCTTGAGCCTGAGAGTTCAAAGCTGCAGTGAGCTGTGATCGTGCCACTGTGCTTCAGCCTGGGTGACAAAGAAAGACCCTGTCTCAAAAGAAAAACAAATTCCAACAAAAGCTGCTACCTGGGGGTCAGGGTGAGGGAATGGAGAGGTGTGGGTCAAAGGGTACAAACTTTCAGTTAGAAGATGAATACATTCTGGGGATCTAATGTACAGCTCGGTAACCATAGTTAATTACACTGTATTGTATGCTTGACATCTGCTAAGGAAGTAGATATTAAGTTCTCATGGGGGAGCGGGGGAATGTAACTGTATTATGCGGCTGATGCGTGTGTTAATTAGTTTGGTTGTGGTCATCATTTCACAATGTATGTATCAAATTGTCACATTGTACACCTTAAATATTTACAATTTCTATTTGTCAATTATACCCCAATAAGGCTGGAGAACAAAAGAAATTTGGAGGCTGATGTGTCAATGTGGGGATGGTTTCAAAATGTATGCATACGTCAAATTCATTAAGGTATACACTTCAAATTGTGTGGTGTATTACACATCAATTATATCTCACTGAAGTGGTGAAGAAAAAAAAGAGAAAAAAGAACAACTGCCACCAAGAAAGATTCAGGGAGCATCTGTTAAATGAGTTGTTGGTTTATCCTGAGTGGTCTGACAGCCCCTAGGGGGTCCTCATCATATGTGAGCCAATCCCTTTATTGAACTGCGTGAGTGTACTGCTCACCCCTCCCTCCCCAACACAGAAAGAGCAGGAAGAACTGAGTTCCCACATTAGTGCAGTGGGTCCCGATGCATGGGCAGGACTTTTGTGAACCACATTCGCTTCCCAGCAGTGAAATGGAACCTCTGGGCTTGAAGCTGTCGCTCAGGACCCCTGATCCAGGCCTGACCCCAAGCAGAACCTGCCAGTGGTGAGCCTGCCCTGTCATACTTCTAAGCTGGGCGGGCCCTAGCCCTCCCTTGCAGGCCCGAGAGGCCACTGGAGGTGAAACTTCCAGAGCCAGCTCAGCAGGTGACTAAGGCCCCATGATGAGGCCCCAGAAATGTGGCATCCAAGGTCTCCTGCTCAGCCAGCTGACTCTGTAAACACAGGAGTTCCTGGCCAGGCAGAAGGAAGCGACCTGCACAGGTGAGCAGGCTCGAGCCAAGGCATGCATTCCTTTAGTGGGTTTTCAGTTGCAGCTGCTCCACATACGCCATGACACAGTGCACCTGATGGTCCAGTGAACTGTGGAGGGAGCAAGCCCATGAGGACTGGGTTCCCGGGAAGGCTGGGCTTCCACTGGAGCTGAGAGACTTTACTGGCTGATGACAACTCCGGGAGCTTTTTGAATTTGCTTTCCTTCCCTAGCACTGAAAGGCCACAGTGACCCTTTATAAGAGCTCATAGTGAGGCATGGTGACATTCACACTGTGTCAGCCTTGGGTTTCGCCGGAAGCTCAGCTGTCAGCTGTGAGGTTGGCTCACGTGGCCATCCCATCTTCAGCCGTATAGGAATTCACAGTGCAGTGCCTCCAGCAGTGACCAGAACAGGAACTGCCACTTGCTGCAAGAGTAGGTACAGAAATAGCCTTAGGCCTGGGAGGTGACAGCCTAGAGAAAAGGTGGAGACGCAGGTTTGTGTGTGAGAACCAGAATGTTCCCTAATAGAAGCTACATTCAAATAGGGAAGACAACTTTTCTCCTGAGAGTGAAGCTATGAGACAGGACATGGCATGCACAGGATGGCAAAGAATCCTGGGGGAACCCAGAGAGCCTCCGTTTATAAAAACACCAGCTGCCATGTCCTGGGCACTACCTCATGCCAGGCACTGCCAAGGGCACTGACACACATTATCTCATTTAATCCATGGATAGCCGTGGAAGAGAGAGATTACCATCACTATTGTGTAGACAAGAAAACCGAGGCACTGAGAAGTCAAATAATTTGTCTTAAGTTGCCCAGCAAGGAAATAGCAGAGGGAGATTTTGTCTGTCTTTCTGTCTGTCTGTCTGTCTGCTTGTCTCTTTGTTTGTTTCTGAGACAGAGTCTCACTCTGTAGCCGAGGCTGGAGTTCAGTCAGTGCCAGGATCTTGGCTCACTACAGCCTCCACCTCCTGGGCTCAAGCCATCCTAGAAGAGAGATTTTTAATCCAGGCCCCGAGGTCACTCGAATCTGAGTGCTCTCTGAGGTCTCCCAGGAAGGAGGAATTCTGTGGTATATTCACAATGTGACCAGGGGGAGAATGATGCCGTGAAGAAGACAGAGGTGCTGCCACACTCCCTGTGAGCAGCCATCTCTGGGGAAGGCACTATGCAGAGGAGAAAGCTAGAGGCCCCAGGTCGGAAGTGCCAGGCTCCTGAACAGGCAACCCCTTCTTGGGAGGAAGGCTAAGGCACAGGACAGTGAGGCCAACGCAGAGGGGCCACTCACCAGCCCCAGGCCTCCCAGGGACAGCAAACCTGCAGCCGTCTCTACCCAGCCCTGTCTCTAACCCTGCCTCTTTGAGGTCGGGACCACATGAGGGTGGGGAAAAGAAAAAGGAAGTCCCCAGAAATGTAGCATCCAACGTCTCCTGTGCAGCCGGTCAGCTCTGCAACGCACAGGAGTCCCAGCCAGGCAGAAGGAAGACACCTCCGCAGGTCAGCAGGCTGGAGCCAAGGCAGGCATTCCTTTAGTGGGTTCTCGGTTGCAAATTCTACATCCTTTGTTCACTGTTTAACGAAAAAGTGACATCTGCCTTCAGCCCAGCTCTTCCTCACCCCCAATACCACCCTACCATCCTCAAAGGGAGCCGTTGCGAGGAGCGCAGCTTCTGCCCATCCAGGTGTGCATTTGCCTCTGTATCTGCAGACACATTCTATTAGCAGCAAAAAATGGATTACGCCTTAAGTACAGCTCTGTCACTTCCTCTTTTACCCCAAAAGGATGCTGTCCCAGTATCCTTCCGTTGCAGCACATGGATGTCTACCGTCCCTCTTCCACCACTGGCAGGGTGTCATCCCACAGCCCGGACACAGGCCCCCTATGCCAAGTGAAATGGACACTTTGTGAGAAGGGACTGTCCTTTCCCACATAAAAAGCAAACGATCAGGCCTGGAGCCGGTGGGGGGAGACTGTCATGTCTCAGAGGAGCGGGTAGTGCCAAGATTCTGACCTCTCTGATTTTTTAAGGGGTCTGCTGGAGGTGATGGATCTGAGAGGTGATGGGGTCTGGCAAGTAGTGATGGTTTGGGAAGATAGTGGGGTCTGGAAGGACATGGGTCTGGGGGGTTTGGAGTCTGAGAGGTGAGGCAGAGGGGATGGGTCTGAATCTTCCCCGTGATGCAATGACTAGTCCTGCACAGTCAGGACCGCTTCACAAACAAGCCGGGCTGGTCGGATGCAGGCAGCCCTTCCCTCTGTGGCTGTGGTTGCCCTCTGGTTTCCTATATGCCTCTGAGGTTCACCTCCGTGGGTGCCTCCTCATCTGTCATCCAGGTGATCCAGGTGGGGTGGTGGCAAGTCCCCTCCCTTCTTTCCAAGGCTTGGCTGCTCTGACACATAGACCAAGGCCTAGGGCAGCCAAGAGCTTTTCCTTCCTCTTCCTCTAGGCCCTACAGCTGGAAAAGCAGGTCTGTTACCACAACAGGAACCAATGCACCCAAAGGACACACTTTGTGTCTGAGCCGCAAGTTTAGGAAACCAACAGGACAGGCCCTGTGGGGTCTGAGGGGTTCCTCAGCTTTCTAGATGGCTGCCTGCGAGCTCGTTTCTCCCCCCTTTCTCCCTGTCCTTCAATAAGCACTCATGGTCCCGCCTATGGGCCAGGCACTGCGCTAAGCACTGGGCACTGAGACATGAAGTAGCAAGTTCCCTCCATGCAAACAAGCCATTCTTTCGTAGCAGGTTTTTACATTCTGCTTCATTGAGGTTTCATGGTTTTGTTGTGTTTCCTGATTTCATGCTATTCCTGATCTCCAAGGCCCCTGGGCCAACTCAGAGGCATCTGGGCTGGTCTCTGTGCCCTGTTTCTTCTGGCTCTGTTCCAAGTGCTTGGCCCTGGCCAAGCATTCAAGGGACAGAAGAAACAGTAAGCCTCACTGGACCCTGCTTTCTTCCCCCAGAGGAAAACCCACATCGTCCTTGTCAAAGGTCTTGAGGGCCGCACCCTGGAGTGCCTGCACCTGCACCTCGCAGGCTTCCACATGCGCCTCCCCGTCCAGCCTGGCTGCCTGTGCTTGCACAGCCTGGGTGTGAAACTGGGGGAGTGTGTTTGAGGCTGAATGAATGGACAAGTCGCCAGCTGGAAAGAGAAGCACAGAGAGGGAATGAATTCATCTCTCCATGACTTCTAAAAAATCATATGCAGAAATGAAAATAGTTGCCTTGATTTGGAAGAATCGTGGGCATTAGGGCAATGCTGTTTTTCTGTGTTTTCTAAGTAAGGGTGTGTTTTTTCCAACAGAACATAGCAATGCTAAGAAGAACCATATCTAGCAGGAAAGCCCCACTGCCACAGTCTCTCTCCTTGACTGTAGGGCCAGGTGGCTTCTCTAGAAGATGGGTTCCTGGCCATCCATGAGGGAGTGACCTCACTGCAAGATGGGGGGGTGCCTTTGGAGGAAGCCCCAGTTGGAAGTATAAGTTGGAGCAGGAAAAGACTGGGGCCAAGCTCATTGCAGGATGCATCTGCTAAATTCTGTTATTTACTTAACTGCCACTCCAGAGTTTAAGAAGTCAGGAAGCGGCCATCTGAGGGGTGTCGTAAGTGAAACCTGAAAGAAGATGCTTTGCACTGGAGCAAACCAGCCTAGCCCCAAACATGCTGAGACTGCATTCCAAAGACCCACTGGCCCAGCCCTGTGGGTCTGATGTTTCGGACAAGTTTGGCCAAATTCCTGGTGCAACTTGCTGGGCAGGTTGTGAGCTCTCATGTGGAGGTGCAGGGTCCAGTCCCTCTCCGGGGCAGAGAAGATGGGTTCCAAACAGGGAAGAAGAGGGATCTTACTTTTGGGGTTGAACAGAGGGAATTGACTAAATTCAGGGTGTACAGCACACCCTCTGCATTTTGCCTGAGCCCAGCCTGTGCCTGGCCTTTCTAGATTTGTGCAGGAGTCACCTTCTCACACGTCACAGGTCTCCCTGGCCCCAGGACTCATCTGCACTGTCCACTTGGCCTGGCACCCATCCTCCCTCTTCCTGCACATCCACATTCCATGCAGTTTCACAGGCCTTCCTCGAGCTCCCCTGTGGCACTAGTTCTGTCCTCCTCCCCTTCCAGAACCTGCCCCCATGCCTGTTCCTTCTGCCCTGGACGCCTGTGGCTTCTGTCTCCTCCCGGCTCTATCGCCTTCCTCAGACTGTTACTGTTGCTCTGTGTCCACTGGAGGCCCACAGCATGTGATGCGGTGCCAGACCCTCCTCCAGGAGACAACAAGGGGCCTCATGTGTGCTGTTCCCGTGTCAAGAAGGCTCTCTCCCTTCACCTGGCAACTGCTGCCCACCAGACCAAAGGACGCTTCCTCCCACAAGCTTCCTTATAGGTCAGCCTGGGCTGATGGTGTATCTGGGCTCCCTGCAGTGTGCTGTGCTTGATTGAAGTCTGCCTCCCACGCCTCGTGATAAGATTCAAAGAAGCAGGATTCCCTCCTCCATGGTGTCCCCATCACCCAGGGCTTACCGAACTTGGGCTGGTGGCAGGAGAATCTATTGAGTTTACTGTTACATCTTCAGGGTGAGCACAGAGGTGCCATCCAAGAGGTGCTCAGAAATAGGGCCGCACTGTGCAGCCTGCCCCCACCCTAACTTTGTTCTTGAACAATTGGTCCATGTGCCACCTGCTATGATCTGAATGTCTGTGTCCCCTCCCCAAATTCCTATGTTGAAATCCTAACCCCCAAGATGATGGTATCAGGGCTGAGGCCTTTGGGAGGTGATTAGATCGTAAAGGTGGAGACCTTGTGAATGGTATCAGTGCCCTTGTAAAGAGCAGGGACTCTGACTTTCCTACTCACACACCCTCTACCCTCCATCCACATCCACAAGACACCCAGATAATGCCAGCCTGTTTTGTGCTAGAATCTCGTGAGGACTCTGTTGAACAGTGGCAGAGTGCCACATCTCCCTGGTTCTAGAAAACGTGATTCTACAGGAGGATGGGGGAAAGAGCACATGCGGATCATTGTCCCTGAAGGCAGTGGGCATACAAGCCCATGCCCATCAGAAGACAGTGCCCTGGTGAGCATCCACCACTTCTGATTTTCCAGTCTGTGGATTTCGTGCAGGAGACACAGGGCCTGCCTGCTGGAATTAAGAGGCCTGGTCACCAGCCATGTGGCCTGAGCACATTACCTCCCACTCCCAGCCTGTATGATGCTGCCAGCAGAG
This sequence comes from Saimiri boliviensis, assembly GCF_048565385.1. NCBI lineage: Eukaryota > Metazoa > Chordata > Mammalia > Primates > Cebidae > Saimiri > Saimiri boliviensis. Next base: position 125,845,121 of record NC_133449.1, read on the forward strand.
CTCTGTGGCATTAAACGAGGCCATGCAGGCAAAGTGCCTGTGGCGTTGCTGGGACTTAGCAGGCCCTCAGTAACGGGTTCCACTCCCACGCTGAGGCCAAGGCAGCTGCGGCTGCCCTTCCACCATCCACCAGCAGGTGCTCTCACTGCTTCACACCATCTGTGGAACCCAGTGCTGTGCGTGACTGTGTCTATGAGACAGGTAAGATCCCTAGGGGTAAGTGCACGGTCAGGGTAGCTCTCTGAACTCATGTCTGCACCCAGCCTCGCCATCCATAAATGGGGATGACAACCCCCACTTCCTTGTGTTCCCAGAGGAAGAATGTCCCAAGCCCTGTCCACCAGGGCAGGTGCCCAGGGCCACGCCTGAGATGACTATGAAGACTGGATTTGGGAGGCTGCTGATCTCTGCATGGAGCTGGCATTTGACTTACAACTGCCTATCTTGAGCAGGGTTTTCATTGAGGGCTTGAAGTTTTAGAGGTGCAGCATCACTCAGGTTCAAGGTACTCAGCAGCTCTGTGCCCTTGGGCAGCTTCCTAACACCTGTGAGCCTCTGTGACTTCATCAGTAAAACAAGAGTCATCTTACCTACCTCAAAAACCAATGTACCTGCTATTACAGATAGCAACGCCTGCCCCGTGACTCTCGCTGAACATGTCCCTCTCCCCACAATCTCCTCCCTCCCCCTGAACAAATACAAGGTGGAAGTAACCCCTTCCTTCCCCAGGCTGGCTCTGCAATTGTGACTTTCCAATTCCTACTTTGTGGAAACCCACCCTAGGCCACACTATTAATTTGACAGAAGCCCCAGACCCACCCTCTCATTCACACTCACTGGGAAGACTGAGGATGCTCACTGAGTTTTTATTGGCTGAAGTTATTTTTTCATGTCCTGCTGGAGCAAAATATGGTCCTGGGCTTCTGGTAAGTATAAACCACGTCATTTATCAGCAGGTGGCCCAGAACACCTGTGGAAGCTGTGCTGGAAAATGAAGACAGGCCCATCTCTACTTACCAATGTCACTGTCTTAGCAGTGCCTCTCTCTCTCCTCACCAATACTTCTATCTCATCAATGCCTCTCTCTCACCAGTGCCGCTCTCTCACCAATGCCTCTCTCTCTCTCACCAATGCCTCTGTCTCTCTCACCAATACCTCTCTCTCTCTCACCAATGCCTCTCTCTCTCTCTCACCAATGCCTCTCTCTCTCTCACCAATGCCTCTCTCTCTCTCACCAATGCCTCTCTCTCTCTCACCAATACCTCTCTCTCTCTCTCACCAATGCCTCTCTCTCTCTCTCACCAATGCCTCTCTCTCTCTCACCAATGCCTCTCTCTCTCTCACCAATGCCTCTCTCTCTCACCAATGCCTCTCTCTCTCTCTCTCACCAATGCCTCTCTCTCTCTCACCAATACCTCTGTCTCTCTCACCAATACCTCTCTCTCTCTCACCAATACCTCTCTCTCTCTCACCAATGCCTCTCTCTCTCTCACCAATACCTCTCTCTCTCTCTCACCAATGCCTCTCTCTCTCTCACCAATACCTCTCTCTCTCTCTCACCAATGCCTCTCTCTCTCTCACCAATGCCTCTCTCTCACCAATGCCTCTCTCTCTCTCTCACCAATGCCTCTCTCTCTCTCACCAATACCTCTCTCTCTCTCACCAATGCCTCTCTCTCTCTCACCAATACCTCTCTCTCTCTCTCACCAATGCCTCTCTCTCTCTCACCAATGCCTCTCTCTCACCAATGCCTCTCTCTCTCTCTCACCAATGCCTCTCTCTCTCTCACCAATACCTCTCTCTCTCTCACCATTGCCTCTCTCTCTCTCACCAATACCTCTCTCTCTCTCTCACCAATGCCTCTCTCTCTCTCACCAATGCCTCTCTCTCTCTCTCTCACCAATGCCTCTCTCTCTCTCTCACCAATGCCTCTCTCTCTCTCTCTCTCTCACCAATGCCTCTCTCTCTCTCTCACCAATGCCTCTCTCTCTCTCACCAATACTTCTCTCTCTCACCAATGGCTCTCTCTCACCAATGCCTCTCTCTCACCAATACCTCTCTCTTACCAATGTCTTTCTATCACCAGTGCCTCTCGGCTGACCAGTGCTTTTTACATCCAAACAAACAAGGTGCTTACACTTCCTCCACTGGTGGTCAGGCACAGATAAGGCTGGAGTCATCCAGCATTGGCTAAGGTTTAGTGAGCACTCACCAGAGACTGGGTCCTGCTTGGGCGCTAAGGATATGCTAGGGTAGGGAAGGAGAGTGGCAGATGGGGGTGGGTAGAGGGCGCCCTTCTGAGGGTAGAGCCCAGTCAGGAAGATGAACATCTAGTGGAGAACTCCAGGTGGGAGGAGGAGGTCACAGAGATAGGGACAAACCCCTTGACCCTGGCTAGGCTGCCTTCCTCGTCCTGTGAAACCTCTTTCAGAGACCGCTGCCCCTCTGCCTTATCAAAGGAGGGCTGGGACTGCCGAGCTCCACTGAGGTGCCCCAGGGAGTTAGCCCTTTCCCAGAGGCTCAGGCTAAGTAAGAAAGGGTTAGCAACAAAGGCTTGAAAGAAGCAGCAAAACCCCAAACCGAACCACAAACAAAAGCCCTCAAGGCCAGGCAAAGACATTATTAGGAGCTGATAGGATCTTTCTGTCTTAATTAGTATGTGCTGATAGGAAATCTCCAAGCAGCTTTGCTGTACTGCTTGCGGGTCAGCTCACCCCCAGCAGGTAATGGCCTTCTGTGGCCACCTCAATTTAAGGCTTGTTTCCAGAATTGTCTCCTGGGGAGGAAAATGTCCTCTCAGAGGCCAGCAGGTCCGACAAACGAGCTATGAGATGTCCAAGGCGGGTGAGGACGGGGGCTCCTGACAGTCCCACAGCCCACTGTGTCCAGAAGGATGCTGCCCTTGGGACCTGACACAATAGCACCTTGGTTGTGGCCATCCAGGCTGGCAGCTCACAGAGGCACAGTGGGGTTTCCTCATTTCAAATGCCTGATCCCTTTACAGAAGCAGTTAGAATGGCCAGCTCATGGGCGTGCCACTTTTGCTTTGGAAAATGGGTCCAAGAATGTACTTTCTCCCTAGGGACTGAGAAGGAGGAAGAATTGTGCAGCGGGGAGAGTGCGGGCCCCAGTGGAAAGAGGGGAGCCCCTTGCCCTGCCTGCAGCAGCTGTCAGTGGAAAGCAAGGAGAGTTAGGAGTCTGAGCTGGAGGCTGCGGGGCCAATTCCCTCTTGGCAGGAGAGAATCCGGGCTGGAGCAGATTTTAGGCGTCAGTGTTTGTAAGACAAAACACAGCAATCATACTATTAATACTAAATTAAAATAAATGGGCAACTGCTGTATGGTTGTACTTGCTTAAAGGCAAAATACAAAAACTAATAAATAGCGAAACAGAAAAACAAAACATGAAACGCCGGCAGTCAACAAGCAGGCAAAGAACACGGGGCTGAGGGTAGCAGCGGTCCCACCCTCAGAAGGGCTGGGCTGCCCAGAACAGGAGAAAGCGATGCATCTCCTCTGGTAAGGTCTTTTCCTGTCCCATGGATTCAAGGCAGACCTGCCCCAGCACCACCACCCACAGCCTTCTGCTGGGGCCGGCGCGGCTGGGAGCAACCCTCAGGCAGACGCGCAGCACCAAGTAGAGAGGCCCCAGTGCATGATCCCAGCGCTGGCTGGGTGGACGCGGAAGGAGCCGGCGGCCGGGGCCGGTCCCAGCCCCCACGGTAGACCCCAGCCTGAGGCGGCGGTCCCATTCGGCCAGGAAACCTCCTGGATGTGCGGGTAGCGCATATTAATGCATCCAGCGGAAGGATGAAGGAGACCCAACTTCAAAGTTAAAGCACTGGTGACCGGAGGGGTGCCTCGGTGGGAAGGTTTGGGGTCTTGGTTACTGATGGTTATCATTCTTAGAAGATGCTGGTCACCTACCAAGCTAGAAAAGCATGAGGAGCGCCTGACCAAAGTGCTTTTGCCCTGCTTCGCGCAAGAGGTGGTACCCAGGGCTGGAACGCAGGAGTCAGGGCCACCGTCTTCAGCTCTGCAGCCGGCAGCGCGCCCTCGAAGTGGTTCAGGGCGGTGCCCGCGGTGCTCGGGCCGAGTCTCCGGGGACGGAGGGGCGGGCTGGGCGGCGGCCGGAGCTCCTCCCACTTCTGCCCCGGGCTCCCCTACTCTTAACCCGCGCGTGGGGGCGCCCAGGCCACTAGGCTCCGAGGAGCAAGCGAGAGGTCTGCGCCGAGCCTGAGCGGCGCGCGTCCAGTCCCGAGGCCGACGCCAGCACGCCGGCATGGCCCCCGCAGCGGCGTCGGGGGGCAGCACCCTGCCCAGTGGCTTTTCGGTCTTCACTACCTTCCCTGACTTGCTCTTCATCTTTGAGTTTGTGAGTGACTTGCGGCTGGGGAAAAGGCGGGATGGGCTGAGCTCTGCGCTCTCGCTGGCACCCCGCACAGCTGTCGGGCTGGATCCGCGAGCTGCGCAGGTCCTGGGAGCAGCGGGGCAGCAGGGGCAGGGCGGGGACTAAGCCAGGAAAGTCCCCTCCCATCTCTGGTCGTTTGCCCCCTTCTAGACCAACGGAATGAGGGGAACAGTCTACAGGACTATGGAGGAAAAACCGGGTTCGCAACCTGGGTCAGATGTCGGCAGCGGGCCAGGTGGGGACAGTTCTTGGTGCCCTGGTTCCAAAGTTGCGCGAGGGGCCAGCTTGGCAAGCGCAGCGCCAACGAAGCTCATGCTGCGCTTTGGGCGGTTGGGTGGAAGTGCCCAGCTTTTTCAAGGAAGGAGGTTTCGTTTAAAAAAAAAAAAAAATCATCAAAAGAAATGTTAGTATTACCAACCGAGATTTGGAGAAGAGAGGGAGCTGAATCCGGTTTATTTTCTTCTGGCCTTTTAAAGTTTCACTTATTTGCGACCAATTTGATCTGGAAATGAGGAAACTGAGGCCGTCGTTTGCTCGGCCACAGTACTTCTGCCTCTTGTGTGGGGTGGGGGTGGACGAGATGGGCGGGCGAGAACGATCCGCGCGCCTCGGCTGACCTTGGGCAGCCCCGAAGCCTCTGCACCTGCTGTCGGTCCCGCCTTGCGCGCAGGGTCGCTGCCTGAGACTGCGGGAAAGCGCTTCCTACTGTGGGCTCCTGGTCAGCACTCACGGTGTCGCGAGGCTGAAGTGACCTCCCTCAGCCTGAACTCTCTGGGGGCCACTCGCCCTCAACTGGGAGAGGTGTGCCTTGTATATTATATGGGTGTGGTGCATCGCCGCCTCAGGGACACGTTTTCCGGCACCCCTGCCTCAGAAGCATCGGCTTCGATGGTTGGGTAGGAAAGAAAATGTCGGAGCCTGACTTTAAAAATTGGACCCCAGGTTGTTATTGCCTGATTGGAGGCGGAGGGCGTGAGTACCAAGGAGAGCAGGTCAGTTCATCTAAGGAGGGCTTGGGAACAGGGGTTAAGAGGGCCACAGCTCTGTGAGCAGGGCTGTCTTGAAATTGGGGTGAAAGTCGAGTTGAACCCAAAGCTGAGTGGAACCAGTGCCTCCAAATCCTAGGGATTGGCAGAATCCAAGTAGTTACATTTAGAAAAATCCCTGGACACCAATTAACCCAGCTCCACCATTTACAGAGAGCCCACCCCCTCTGGCCTTCTTTTAGAAGTTCAGCATACAAGAAAGAGTGAGTGCCCTTGCAAGTAGAAACAGTCCAGTTAGACCCGGAGATCTCATCTGCAGGAAAGAGGGCCAAAGATTCCAACCCAACCCACCAATGCTATGAGAAACCTTGAAGCCATCCACTACTGGCAGCTTGCTCCTCCAGCGTGGCTTTGTGGCTTCAAGAGGAAACAATTTCTCCCTCGCCCAGAAAGCTTCTCTCAGCTGTCTTAGAAAGTCACTTCTCCACCTCACCTCTGTTCACCTCCCTTCCTCACTTCCCAGGAGACCCTCAAAGCATAGTCATCTCCTGGTGTCTTCCTCAGGCTCTAGATTAGATTAGGGGTGGGCTTGCAGATGCCTGGGAGAGAAGAGGAGAAAGCTGACTCCAAGCCTCTCAGTTGTCCTCTGCATGGACCGTAAATATGAAGCTGTATATACTTGATGTATGGAAGGAGTGGAGAATTAAAGGATCTAAGAAGGCACTGGCCACCCCAGGATAGTTTTTTGTTGTTGTTGTTTTTTTTAATGGAATATTACAACTCAACAACTAAAAGACAACCAAGTTAGAAAATGGACAACGAACTTGAACAGAGGTTTCCACAAAGAAGATATACAAATGGCCAATATGCACCTAAAAAGATGCTTAACATCATTAGGCTTTAGGAAAACAAAACTGAAATCACAAGGAGACTGGGTGAGGTGGCTCACACCTATAATCCCAGCACTTTGGGAGCCCAAGGTGGGTGGATCATCTGAGGTCAGGAGTTTGAGACCAGCTTGACCAACATGGTAAAACCCAGTCTCTACTTAAAATAAAATAAAATAAGTAAAATAAAAAATAAAAATAAAAATAAATTAGCCAGGCATGGTGGCTCATGCTTGTAGACCCAGCTACTCGGCAGGTTGAGGCATGGGCATTGCTTGAACCTGGGAGGCAAGGTTGCAGTGAGCCAAGATCATGCCACTGCACTCCAGCCTGGGCAATAGAGTAAGACTCAGTTTCAAAAAAAAATAAATAAATAAGTAAATAAATAAAAAGAAATGACAATGAGATATCACTTCACACCCATTAGGATAGCTACTATCCAAAACATGGAAAACATCAAGTATAGGCCAGGATGTGGAGAAATTGGAACACTTGTATGCTGCTGGTGGCAATGTAAAATGGTTCAGCCACTGTGGAAAAGAGTCTGATGGTCCCTCAAAAAATTGCCCTCTGACCCAGCAATTCCACTCCTGGGTATATAACCAAAGGATTCAAAGCAGGGACTTTAGTACCAGCACATGTATGTTCACAGAAGCACTCTTCACGATAACCCACAGCCCAATGTCCATCAGCAATGAACTGAGTGACAAAGTGTGACATATCCAAATGATGGATACTATCCGGCCATAGAAAGGAATGAAGTACTGATACGTGCTATAAAGTTCATAAACCTTGAAATCTCTCTGCTGAGCAAAAGACACCAGGTACAGAAGGTCATATAGTGTATGATTTCATTTATATTAAATATCTGGAATAGATAAATCCATAGAGATGGAACACAAACCCTGGTGATTTGCCAGGGACTGAGGGGAGCAATTGTTTAATTGCTATGGGGTTTCCTTTGGGGGTAATGAAAATGCTTTGGAATTAAATCGAGTTGGTGGATGCACAACACCATGACTGCACTAAATGCTGCTAAACTGTCAACTTAAAATGGTTGGTTTGATGATAATGTGAATTTCACCTCAAGTTTAAAAAATGAAAAAAAAAATTAGAAATATTTCAAATGCCACAGAAGAGTATGTATAATATTTTAACAGACACCCACATAATTATTGCCCAACTTTGTCAAATCTTAATATTTTGCTTTATCTGCTTTTATGTATTAAGGGAATGAAGCTTTCAGATGGCATCTAAGCCCCTTAAACAGCCTTCTGTTATCTTATTCTCTCTCTCCCTCCATCCTCAGGGCCACCTGTAGGCTGAATGAGGTGATCACTTCCAAGCACAGTTTAGACTTTAACTGCACACATATGAACTACGCATGGCATTGCTTTACATGTTTTCACACTTTATGAAATGCCAGCATACAGTACATATTCTTCTGCAACATGCTTTCCAGGCAACATTATGTTTTGAGATGTATACATGTTGACTTTGTTTATCCAGTCTTCTGTTAATAGATATTTTGTATACTTCCAACTTGCTGCCTTTAGCTACTGCAGACAGCATTGCCAAGAACATTCTCATGTTTGCCTCTGTAGTTACATGTTGGAAATTTCTCCCAGAAACACATGGAGGATGTGACTTGTTGGGTGACAGGGGATATTCACATCATCATTTTCCCAGATGTTATCACATTGCCATCCAAAAGAGTAGTTCCGATTTACACACCCCAGTAGCAGATTTACTGGGAAGATGGTGATGTTCATTAAATTCAAGACTTCCACTTACTCAAGCCCCTTCCAAGACTCTGCCTGATTTTGATTCTTTTATAAAGATGGTTCCCCCAGTTGTTTAAGCTTCAGGCTAAACCTGGACTTTCCCCTGTCCCACCAGCAGCGCATGAAAGTCGCCATTGTTCCTCATCACTTGGTAGCGTCAGACTTTATAATTTTCTGCTAGTCCGATGGGTGTGAAATGCTTGATTATTTTTTATATCTGTAGTCTACTGAGTTGCTGATGACTCAGTTTGGATTCCCATGCCTGACCTCCCAGCAGCCTGGGAGGCACAGATGTCCAAGGCGATCAGGGTGGAGCACCACTTCTATGCTGAGGGGACTGCCCACTGGAGCAGGCGAGGGTGGCCACTCAGGGTGGGGCATAACAATGTCTTCTTGGCCCAGCACCCCTATCCCAGAGCTCCTGACCTCTGAAAGCTGCAGGGTCTTCACATGAAGAGGAAGGCAGACCCAACTAGGTAGTGAGACTGCCGTTCCAGACACTCCCAAAGCCACAGCGGCTGTGCCCTTATTTCATGTGGTGGGGTCATTGGTGCAGCCCCACATAGGCCAGGGGTGAAATGGCCAATGCTCTCCCCTCCTCCAACAAAACCCAGGGCTTTGCTTCTGGTCTGCTGCCCTGCAAAAGTTCCACCCAGTGAGGAACTTTTCCTTTTGGAGCCACTCTGTCTCCTCCTCCTTCTCCAAATCTAAGCCAGGGGCTTCATGACACTGGGCCATCATTCAGGGAACAAAAGGTTCGCAGGGAAGAATTTCTGTCTCAGCTGTGGCTCCTAGAGCAGTGTCTCCACAGAGTGCCAGGAGAGACCCTTCGCTCTTTCAGGACTTTTGAAGGAAAGGCCTGAAGACTGCCGTGAGCCCATCTACTCAGCGCCCTCCTCCCCAGGAGGGGTTGTGAGTGAGAGCTTCAGGAATCCCACCCAGCCTCCCAGGGGCACACCCTCCTCCTCTGTGCCTCCTCTGTGCTTTTGGGGTGGGGGACCACCTGGAATCAGTTTGTAGTTTTTACACAGTACACTGCAGAGTAATGACTAAAATGACACCTTTTCTGTGACCCAAACTGACTGGACTTTTATTATTTAAGAGTGACCAGAGAAGTCCAAGGACCTGCACTAGATTTCTACCTGGCTGGGGAAGAGCCAGCCTGACAGAGCTGGGACTGGCCCATGGGCTGGCGAGGCAGCTTCGCATTGAGTGGTCTGAGCTGAGGCTGCATTGAGAAGGCAGCATGGAAACTCCCCAGGGACCAGAGATGTGGAATCACAGAAATGTAACTTTCAGAGCTGGCAGGAAACTCAGGCTCAGACAGGGAGCAACTTGCCCAGGTCATTGAATCCAGGGTCCAGCAAGCCCTTCTGGCAGCAAGCAGGTCACATCCAGGCTTCTGTTTTCACCTAAACAGCCACACGGGACTTTTGCTTACACCAGAAGGGACCCAGGGATCCTGAGCGAGCAGCCCTGCCCACCTGGCAGCCCTCGGCAAGGCTTGAATCCCTTCTCTCCCACAGCAGAATGAAAGGCCAGCTCAGGACCACTGGGGAGCTTGCACTTTCTGGGCCTCCTTGTCAAAAACACACCCTACAGGTTCTGAGTCACGAGGTCCAGGGCAGGTCCAAGAACCCACACTGGGTAAGCACGGCACACCTCCGCTGGCTCGCTGAGACTTGGAGCAGGCATCTGGAGGCCAGGTCACCCTCTTGATATTTTTACAGAGGGACAGAATAGTGGGAACAGTTCTCAGAGAGTCTGGGGCAAGCAGCCAGGTGCTCCAAGGTTCTCACAGGTCAGGCCAGGGACTCCTCTGTTCCTAGAGAAAGTTCCCTGCTGCTCTAGCTAGGTGCCTCTCCTACAGGCGCAGGTAGTGGGGCAGGCCCTGCTTAGCTAGCAAGGGATGGTGGCTGAGTTGGCCTTCCCTGACTGTGTCCACTGGCTGCTGGCCCTGTCCCCTCTCTGTAGCTCTTTAGAGAGGGCAACGGCCTGATCTGCCGTATTTTCTCCTCTCTCCCTCTCTAAAGGGCGGAGAAGAGTTCTAGACAGAGGTCTCACAGGGGTTTGGTGGAGAAGTGACTTTTCCAGTTTTTCAAGACCAGAGGCCGGCTTTGGTGAGAACTCGGTGACTTTGAGCTGCTCCCTGGAAACTGTTAAGTGTGATGATGTGGCTCAGCTCCACAGGATTGTCAGACATGTGTCATCACACTTGAGCTGCATTTTAAAAGATTGCCTTTTAACTTTTCATAAATCACTCCCCCACCTCATGGGGACAGGGCAATGCCAGGGCTGGTGCACACATATCCTTTCTGTCCAAGTGCTTTCAGGAGTGAGTAGGAGGCCCCACGATGCTGCTGCCGACAGGACTCACGCTCAGGTCAGCCAGGGCCAAGGGCTGACTATTTGCACCTACGCTCGCCACACCAGTGGGCAAGGGGCAGAGCATATTGTGCTGCCAGCACAGGCCAGCTCTGCACAGCCTTAGCAGTAGCCTGGCTTTGTCCTGGGCCCAGGACACATTCCCCAGAGAAGGGGCTGGGAGTGGGGACTGGACCACCTGGGACCTGCCTTGACATAGGACAGAGCCAGCCAGACTTGAACTAAAAGGGGCTGGGGGCTGACTTAAGCCACTCTGAGGCTTCTTCCTGAGGCCTCCAGTCTCAGTCCCTGGACATGGTGCTTTGGACCAGCAGGTCCCAGAGGCAGGTACTGAGAGGATGCCCCAGCAGGTGTTCCCTCCTGGTGCTGATGGGTGTGAAGACAGTGGGAGTCAATACCCCTTGTACTTGAAGCAGGAACACCCTGGGGTTCGTGGTCAGCTCCTTCTCACAGCTTTCAGATTGTTCCCAGGGGCGTGGAGCATGGAGTAGGTCCCTGGTGGTCTCTCAACAATTTGGAAGGCTCCAAATTGCCTTCGACGCCCTTTTGGAAAGGTTTGGTTCCCAGTGAGCTCCCAGCTGGGTATGAGCATTGTAACCATTTCCTTTCCTGGGGTCATGAATGTGCTACACTCTGATTATCTGCAGCACTTTGCCCCAGGCTCTCTGACACGCACGGCTCATTCACAGCTAATGTGTTGGGTGAATCATTTTAATGCCCTGGGTCCTGAAAAACGGAGGTAGGAAATCAAAGGAAAGCCTGTCATCAGCCACAGCACCTCCACATACACTGGCAGTGGCAAGAGAAGGCGCAGGGCAGCACAGCCAGTCTCACTGCCCTGCAGTTCCTGGCCAGAGCCTCCAGTCCCTGTAGGGGTGCAGTGGGCCAGGAGGGAAGGGGCTGGAAGGGCCAGGGGAGGAGACAGAAAGTGAAAGTTCCAGAACCAGCTTGAGGGAGGCCCACGGGGGACCCGGGAGGTGGGCACTCCAGGAGTGAGGCCATGAGGAAGGACAGAAGGTGACATCCCCTGACCTATCAGTGGAGTGGGGAGGGGTGAGGTCTGCATGGCAGCCCTTCCCTCTTCCTACCGAATTCCAGGCCTACATCTGTGGAAGAGGGAGCGGCATTCTTCAGCATTTCATTTTGTGTTTTATGTGTCTTAAACACAAACCTTGCTATTGTTTTCCTCTGAAAGAACAGAGGTTATTGAGACTCATTGTTTCAGTGGTAGGCCAGGGAGGGAAAAGCTGTCTGGGAGTGGCCTGAAAACTAATGGGTTATTCTCCTTCCTCTATGTTAACACGCCCGTAATCCCGGCATTCTGGGAGGTCAAGGTGAGAGGATCACTTGAGGTCAGGAGTTTGAGATCAGCCTGGACAACACAGCAACACGCCATTTCTACAAAAAAATGTAAAAAATTAGCCAACCATGATGGTGTGCACCTATAGTCCCAGCTACTTAGGATGCTGCAGTGGGAGGATGGCTTGAGCCTGGAGGTCAAGGCTGAAGTGAACTGTGATCACATCACTGCCCTCCAGTGTGGGTGACAGACTGAGAACCTGTCACCAAAACAAAAAGTCTCGTAGCCATTCCCAAAGCTGATCCTAGACACAGAAGGTAACTGCCATACTCATGGGGGCCTGGATCTGGACCTCAGCCAGCCTGTCAGAGCAGCTGCAGGAATGTGGCAGGTAACTGTGCCTCAGTTTCTGCATCAGTAAAATGAGGATGCAGCAGCACCTGCCTCATGTAGCTACTGCCCCGCAGCTATCTAGTGCTGTTATTATTAGTTGACTAAATATTTAAACACCTGATCTGAGATCAACTGGCTGACTTGTGTCCACAGTAGAGTCTGCAAGGCCTGCCCCCATCACCTTTGCTGTAGGTGCTACATGAAGATTGGGATTGGACCAGGCTGTGGAGGGCACACTTGACTTGTCCCTGGAGTCACCGAGTCCTGCATGGACACCACCTTCCTGGGGCCTTCCCAGTGGCTCTCCTCTCACCAAGAAGGAACAACTGAGGGCAGAGGTCGGTGTGTCCTCAGGTAGGAGCTTGACGGGGTAGCCAAGGAAGAGAGAACAGGATGGCAGCCCCGGCCTGCCTTCTGCCAGGGAGCAGGCTGCTTTCTAAGCCTCTCTGCACCACACTGCCAGCCTGGTGCCAGGACAAGTGAGGAGCGCTTTGTGGATTCTGTGACACACATTGCTGTAATTGCCCACAGGCATAGGAACAAATTACCAGTGGACTCAGATTAAAGCTTTCAAAAGTGATTTGTCATTAGTGTCAATGTGTCTGCTGTCTGCAAGGGCATCAGTTCAGGGAGGGAACAGCCTCTGGCACAAACATGTGCCCTCATCTCCCCCAGACTCCATCCTGGCCCCTGGCTGCTTGGCAGGTGGGCACAGTTGGATTGAAGGGCCTGTCAGGAAGGGAACCACCCAGTTTGTGGGTCTTAGGACTCTTTCTGAAACCAGCCACAGACCTCCCACATCTCCGTTTGTGGCTGGGTTGGAGGGCGACAGTGTCAGTGCTTCTTTGTTGGAGGGGGCCCTTTAGGCCCGGGCTTACCCATCACCTCCACCGGGAAGCCTACCCTCCTAGCACCCTTTCGTGGCACCCAGAATACCTCCTGCAGACCTTGCTTATTGTCTCTCTCGTGCCTACACCCTGAGTCTGCCCACATACCTGACACAGACCAAGAACTCTGAAACATTTGTCCCAGCAAGCATCAGTAGGGAAGGGGCTCGGATCTCCTCTCCCACCTACCTAATACTGATTAATCATGAGTCCTTGGCCTCAAGGGCAGACAGAGGGTGAAACTGACAAAGGCTGCCAGTCCCCAAGAGACTCTGGGAGTTCCAGTTCCCTTGAACCCTCCCAGACCCTGGGCAGGCAGCCTCCTCTTGCCTCTTGCAGGTATATGCCTGTTTTGTTGCTTTGCTCACATTACTAACCCACCTGGTGACTCCCATAAATACCTTTTGTTTTTCTTGCATTTAAGCCACTCCTGTCTGGTCTAGCATTTCCATGGATTTTGCCTTTTACAGGTGGCTTACCCGGTATTTTCACGGAACCTCTTGGTTTCTGTTTACCCTGCTGGGTAAAGCCAGTGGGTGTAGGTGTGGTAGGCAGAATTTTCCATCCAAACGGAGACCTGCCTATCAGAAAGTCCATAGATTTGTGGATCTGAGGGGAGTTTTCCTTCATTCAGGAACTAATGACCGTCCTCTAGCTTGTGACGGAGGTGGGTTTAAGGCAGCAGTCACTTTGTCCTGCTGGCAGCATGTGCTATGGGAGAGAAGGCTTCCCTGGGGTTTAAGGGGGGGTGGGATTGCAAGCCTGAACAAGGGGCTCTTCCCAGTCCAACTTGCCTTGTTAATATAAACTGTGGCCCTGAACTCAGCTCTTAGATCTTTTAATCTCAAATCTCTATCCCTCTCTTCACAAACAGATCCAAACTCTTTGAGTCCTTGACTTGCCTTCAGATTAGATAAAGGAACACTGTCTGAGGCTAGCTGCGGGGGGATGATGGGGTGAGGGGTTCCTCTGAGAGAAAGAAGCCTGCTGACGAAGAGGCCAGGAGGGGAGAGTGACTGGTATAGGTAAACCAAGTCAAATCCCAGCCCCACTCCCACATTCAGGGTTCTCTTTGAGGGCAGCCCCAGGGGTCAGACTCCTGATAATCTGCCTTTTCAGTTGATGTGGGGAGAGGGTCACAATCCAGAGAATCTCTGACCCCTACCCCTGACCTCTCCCCATGGGCTCAGATGGGGATCTTGTGCCAAATACCAGGCTCTGTCCCTGTGCAGTGTGACATTTGTAGCTGGTGACTCTTGCTCAAACACTGAAACTTTCACCAGGGCCTGAAACCACCCTTGTGGACCCAGACCTGCTCCAGTGGGGACTGTGGCATGAGAGGAGAGGAAGGGAGAGGTGGGCTTCATTCATTAAAGTATGTCTTTGAATGAGATCCATTACCTCAGTGTTGATCATGGCCACACTCAGCACCTGTTAAATGCAGGCATGAATGAATGAATGAACCACCAAGTGAGTGAGTGAGTGACAGACTGACTGACTGACCGAGTGATTAAGTGACTGACTGAGTGACTGAGTGAAGGAGGAAGTGACTGAGTGATTGAGTGACTGACTGATTGACTGAGTGAGTGACTGAGTGACTGACTGAGTGAGTGACTAAGTGAGTGAATGACTGAGTGAGTGACTGAGTGAGTGAGTGACTGAGTGAGTGACTGAGTGACTGAGTGAATGACTGAGTGAATGAGTGACTGACTGAGTGACTGACTGAGTGAGTGTTTGAGTGAGTGACTGAGTGAGTGATTGAGTGACTGAGTGAATGAGTGACTGACTGAGTGACTGAGTGAGTGAGTGACTGAGTGAGTGGCTGAGTAAGTGACTGACTGACTGAGTGAGTGACTTAGTGAGTGAAGAAAGCTCCCCTAACTTGCTGGGACTGAGTTCCTTCGTACCAGGAGGTACGAAGGACTAATACAAGTAGAGAAGCCAACCCGCGTTTGCTTCCTTGCCTCTCTGAACTGGAATAGAGTCCCCCAGCCTCCCTCTCAGATGCATTTTCTGAGTGGAAGAGCTGCGGGACTTTGAGGAAGCTTTCAGCATTTAGCGGTCTTGGGTATCCCCCCGACCTCCTGCTCTGTGTATGTTCATTCTCCCACCACCTGGTGCTTGGTGCCCTCTTGACTTCACCCTAGCATCCAGGCCTGTCGTGCCATTTACCTGCTCTGCAGTAGCTCATCCTTAACCCCACTCTGCCCACCTATACACACACACACGTGCACTCATATGCACACACATGCATGCATGTGCACACACACATACACAAGCATACACACATATGCACACATACATATACACATGCATATGCATGCACCATACACACATACATACACACATGCATACAGATCTGCACACAAACACATACATACACACAAAGAAGCTCACACATACACATGCACATGTGCATACATACACATACGTATAGGCACATACATACACATATACACAAGCATGCATCTGCACACAAACACATACACATACACACAGAGAAGCTCAGACATACATATGCACACACACATGCACACACACACATACATATAGGCACATATATGCACATATACACAAGCATGTATGTGCACACACACATATGCATACGTACACAAAGGAAAATGCTTCCTACTCTCTATCTCACTCCAAGAATGATTTTTTTAAAATCAGTCCTTAGAGCTGGGCAAAGACTGTGAGCCTCTCCTGAAGCAGCTACTTTTCTGGTCAGATCACCTACACAAAATGTTCTCCTGGCATTGAAATAACCCTTAGCTGCTAAAACGATGCAGTAAGTAGATTGCCAGCAATGTGAGTGGGGGTTGCTACTCCTGGTGGCCTTGGGAGGGCACAGAAGGGTGGGGAGCTCCCTGGGGTCCTCCCAGCAGACGGGATGAGTCTCCATGTGTCCCTCATCTGTCGAGGACATCTCTTCTTTTCCTTCCCGGGGAGATGATATCTGCCACTTGATCTAAGCGGCAGGAGAGCTCAGCAGTGATGCACAGCCTCTGTTTCGTGGCCGGTTTCCTTTACTTCTCAAGAATTCAAGGCAAAAACTGCTGTTCACATATGCCTTTAAAGGCACACACCATGTGTTCCATGCCATTGGGAATGTTGATGCTGAGCTCTGGGGACCACGCCGTTGATGTAGATGGAAAGCCTTGCCTGGGAAAACCTCTTAGGTTCACATCTTGATGTGTCCTTGGAAGAATTTCTGCTTGTGGAGGCCCTGACAGAGTGAAATGAAACCCCAGAAAAATATCCAGAGAATCTGAGCAAGCCCTCTGCATTGCCCTTGTTACCCAGCCCTGCAGCAGAAGAAACACTGGGGACTGTGGATGAAGAGTTCTTTCAGACACAGGCAGTGGAAACTCCAGACAAATCTCAAGAATGTGCCAGAGAATGCCTCTTCCCGTTCTTGATGACCAGGCTCGTTGTTGGAAGGAAAGCTAGCTCATATCTTAGCGCCCTTTGGGCTTCCTTGTGTGGGGCAGGCACATTGTTCTCAATTTTTGGTTTCTGGAGACCATAGATTTTTCTCTTTTTGATGCTTTTGAGGTTATTTTAAAAATCTGGCTCTTCTTGGACAAGTTTTGGAGTAGATGATTGTGCATAGTGAGATCAGACTCAGACCGCTGGGATTTCTCACAGAGTTACAGAAGAGGCTGCTTCATCTAACAATATTTGTGACAGCAAACACTTAGTGGAAGCTGGGTACCAGCCCCCTGCAGGTATAACTTGAGTCACAACTACTGTTATCACTACTTTCCAGATGAGGAGACAGAGAGATTCAATAACTTACTCAGGGACAGCAGGTCACCCAGCTAGTGACAGAGCTCACTTCAAACTCATCAACCCTGGCTCCAAAGTGTACTCCATTAACTACCCTTTAACAACCTGGCTGCTTCCCATGGATTAATCTGGAAATAAAACATGAGACGCTTCTTCAGGTTCACACGAGAGCTTCCAGGAAAACAATTCCTGACAGAATTTTTTTCACAAACCTCATTTCACCGGGTAGACCATGGATGTGAACTCTTCGGAAAATTTTTGTCCAGTTTTATACATTATCCCCTGTTCTTAGAGAAGCTCAACTCTGCTCAGCACTCCCAACTGGATGGAATTAAAGATGGGAGGTTTCCAGCTCTGTCATATCAGAGTTGAGAGGGGCCTCTGATCGCTCATGCACCCCCTCGGCCCCCATCCTCAGACAGTGAGGCTGCGTCTCGGAGTTCAGAGGACACCCCAGGACAAGCTCGTCTCACGTTCCAGGCTCAAGGAGAGGAGAGGTGGAGAGAGGAGAGGAAACACTAGGGTGACACTTTGCACTGAGAGGCCGGGCAGGATCTGGAGGGGAACAGTCGGCTGGCATCACTGGGGGACAGGCAGGGCCCTGAGACAGGAGCTACAGAGCATTGCCCATGGCCTTATGTTACGGTAACACATCACGAGGCCTTGGCCAGGAGTCTGGGGCATCTGTCCCATCACTCTGCTTCTTTCCCGCAGAATCAGACGCTGGGCATGAGTCCTAGGCTTTGGTGTTTTTTTTCTAAAGGCGTCCCAGGTGACTTAATGTATAGTCAGGGCTGAGGACGATAGAGTGTTTGCCTAGGCTCCATCCCCATCTTCTTACTTAAAGCCCTGGGACCCAGAGAGTGCTCAACCTTTGTCCCTCTCCAGCCATGCAACTGGAGACCTTTGTCTGAGATTGCCCAGACAGCTGTACCGTCTCTATTTTGATGGACAATGACAAGGTGCAGCTGCGGGCTCAGGGAGAAGTCTGACCCATTGACAGAAACCAAGGGGACACAGCACCATGCCTACAGAGTGTCAATAACGTTTTCAAAATAATTGCCTCTGTGCATGGTCACATGGAAGCTGGGAGCCACCGGAGTTTCCTTGATGAAGGAAAATGCTTGAACCCTTACCTACTCCCTTGCTCTTGACAAATATTTGGCCGGTGGGGTGGGTCCTGACGCCAGGCTGGAGTATATTGCTCCATGCCCAGGATTGCCTTATCTCCCTGGTGAGAGTGCCCTGCTTATTCTGTTTGCTCTGTACATTGAGTAGGTGGAGCAAGATGGGAATCAGCTTTGACTCATGGTGCACACGAAATCTCAGCTTTGCATACAGCAGGGCTGGAGGCTCACCCGCCCTCAAGCCTCATCTTCTAGCACTCTTTGACCTGTGCCCAGCTGCTCAGCCTTCAGCCTCCGAAGCCCTCACAACTGTTTCAGCATCCTCTGAGCTTGAAATGTGCTCTTTCTGCTATGAATGTACCATGCAAAGGAAAAATGTCAGCCTGATTTTTTTAAAGGGCTTCACTTGCAAGGTGAAGCCCCTGGAGTTTGGATGAGGTTTTGAGATCTGTCAGGGGACAGGGGCTGGGGCTGAGCCCATGGTAGGCTTTGTTCTATGGGCAACTGTGGACAGGGTTCCCATTATAGACAGGAATCTGCATGCCAGTGTGGGGATCATGGAATTTCCCAGGGAGCTGAAAAATAGTCTTCATCGGGTTGGTAAAAGCACTCACCGGAACAGTCAGGGCATAGAATCTAGCTTGATCTCAAGGCTCTCCACGCAGCTCAGGGCCCACGCTGTGGCTGCAGTCAGCAAGGTGCACACAGAGGCTGTGGCCAGCCCTCCATGCACTGACTTCCCCTCACTTTTCCTGCCCTTGATTCTCACATATCACATCTCGAGCCACATGGGAAGAATGGAGTGAAGAGAGATGACTGCAGATAGGAACTGGGGGCCACCTTCTCAGATTTGCCATTTCCAAGTGCCACCTGTGCATTAATTCACCTCATATGTATTTTACAGTTTATTTTTCCCCAAATGATGATATTGCAATCATAAGCATAGAAACAATGTCACTATCCAGTTCACCTTTGCCTATCTGCACTATAAGAGAACTCCAGACACCCAGCTCCACCCTGAGCCCTTCCTGCCTTCATCAGAAAAAACAAAGAGAGTAAAGGAGCAGGGAATCATTGCCTCACTATGAAATTCAGTGTTCCTCAATAGCATGCCCATTGGTCACCCATAAGCACCTCTGGCCCCTGGGGTCCCACTGGGATTCCATAACGGAGTCTCCTCCCTACCATGTGCAACCCAAGCTGCTCCTTTGGGGTTTGGTTCGTAAGTGGCTCTACTTTAGCCACACCAAGGTACCAGGAGACTGAAGGTCCATTAGCCGACTTGGACACTGATGGGTGGCTGAATGGGTCTTCTCCAGGTCCCCTCCAGGGAGGCAGCTGTGAGCAAGGCAGACCTCAAGCCCACTATCACCTGGTAGGAGGAAGCACCACGTTGTCCCTAATCCAATACCCCTGTGTTTGTGCTGAGTGTTGCAGAGACGACATGCAGGACTCCCCGAGAGCATGTGAACAAGGAGGCAACTTAGTTTTGTCATCCTCGGAGGGTCACGTGGCCACCAGGCAAAGGGTGCTTAGGGGAGGAATTCCCAGGCCAGGACCACCCTCTGCCCTCTGGATGTGTCCAGTGGATTCTCCCATTTCTCCGCGCCACCCTCGCATGCCTCCTGAATCCAAGTCCTGCCTGCACCAATGCGCTCCTGTCCCTCCATCAGTGCCCGCTATGGAAAAGGCCGCATAATCTATTTGATCTTAAACTCAATGGTGGATGAAATCCACACACACATCTTATTCTATGGCGGTCTGGGGATTTTTATTTAATTGATTTTGCTCCCATTTTTATAAGGTGCACAGTGCATCCCACCGGCCCTGCCATGTGCCTTCAGGCAACCTAAGATCCATCAGCAGAGGACGCTTTATCGTCAGAGATACCCACATCTGATTCCTTAGGGACAACTTGGTTTTGATAAATCCAGAGTCTTCATTGCACTGATTTTTGTACCCAAATGCAATTCTCTCCTGATGCTTTTCAGAAAGCAGCTCAAAGAACACCTGTGAAGACAGTAGTATCTCTCACCCAGCAGGTGGTTAGCAGGTCCAGGGAGGTGGGGGGTCAAGGTGCTGTGTGAATTCACACTACAGGGGACATAGGCCTCGGAGGGCAACCCCGTCCTCAGTCCCCCAGATGTCTCTGTAGTACCTTGGAGACTTGGCTGCAAAGGAATCTCCATATAGGCCTAGAGTCCTCCGAGCTCAGTCCCCATCTGAGTGGGGAACCTGTGGATGAGGCTGAGCTGATTCTCACTGAGGGGAGCGGGGAGAGATGAAGAGAAGGGAAGGAGAAGTGCAGAAAGTCCCCGCTGGGGTTTGTATGTGCCTATCCGTGGCAAGGTGGTAAAGAGCAGGGCTAGGCCACTGAGGGGCACTACTGGCTCCTGTGTCTGCTCCTTTTTTTTTTTCCCCCGCCCCGAGAAAGAGTTTCGCTCTTTGTTACCCAGGCTGTAGTGCAATGGCGCAATCTCAGCTTACCGCAACCTCGCCTCCTGGGTTCAGGCAATTCTCCTGCCTCAGCCTCCCGAGTAGCTGGGACTACAGGCGCGCACCACCATGCCCAGCTAATTTTTGTATTTTTAGTAGAGACGGGGTTTCACCATGTTGACCAGGATGGTCTCGATCTCTTGACCTCGTGATCCACTGGTCTCGTCCTCCCAAAGTGCTGGGATTATACGCATGAGCCACCGCGTCTGGCCCGTGTCTGCTCTTCTTTGAGTAAATGGGGCTCATTGACCCTGGGGACATCAACTGGGATATATTCTGGATAACCTCGAGGCTGTACTTCCCTCACTCCCATCCTCGGCAGTTCAAGGAGACAAGGCTGATCTGGGTTACTTTATTCCAACTCCAAATTTGTGGTCGGAACACTTCCTGGACTTGGGGATATAAAGGGTTGAATCCAGAAAAAGAAACAATAAGTAAGAGAAAGAAAGAGAGAAGGGGAGAGAGAGAAGAAGAAGGAGGAGGATGAAGAGGAGGAGGAGGAGGAAAAAAGGGAAGGGGGGAGCAGGAGGGGAGGGAGGAGGGGAGGGGGAAGGGGAGGGGGAAGGGGAGGGGGAAGGGGAGGGAAAAAGGGATGGGGAGGGAGAGGGAAAGGGAAAGGGAGGGGAGAGACATAGAAAGGAGGTGGGGGTGGCTACTGACAGTGTGACTAATTTGTTTTGCCAAATAAAGACGGAAAGGATCTGCTGGTCACTACAGTTACATAAAAGAAAGGACATCTTAATATCAAAGCAAGTAGAAAGGCTAGAATCTCGGAAGAAATAGCAGCCTTCTCATGACAATACTGAATGACATAAATCCTTCCTCAGAATGATGAGTTACTTAACTTCCACCTACCTCAGTTTCCTTATCTGGCGAACGGGTCAGCGTTACTCAAAGGGTTGTTGTAAGAATCACTGAGTTATTATTTGTAAAGTACTTAGGATACTGCCTGGCATGTAGGTCTGATATAAGCGTTTGTTAAATAAAAAATTTAAACTGTATTTAAAAAGTGAATCAGGCCAGGTGCAGTGGCTCACAACTGTAATCCCAGCACTTTGGGAGGCCGAGGCAGGTGGATTACCTGAGGTCAGGAGTTCAAAACCAGCCTGGCCAACATGGTGAAACCCTGTCTCTACTAAAAATAGAAAAACTAGTCAGGTGTGATGGTGCATGCCTGTAGTCCTAGGTACTCAGGGAGCTGATGCATGAGAATTGCTTGAACATAGGAGGCAGAGGTTTCAGTGAGCCCAGATTATGCCACTGTACTCACGCCTGGGTGACAGAGCAAGACTCTGTCTCAAGAAAAAAATTTTTTAAAAAAGTGAATCAAAGCAAGTGTGCAGGGGATTGGGAATGAGATCCAGCCCAGGGCCTTTGGGGGGACTAAAGCTGCATTTTTTATGAGGAGGAGAATGCCTGCCCTGTTCTCTTTGCCTTCTTTCTGTGTTTCTGCACCCCAGTCACCCCTGCTGGTCAAAGGCTGGTCACGGGCTGGGGGCTCCTC
Source organism: Saimiri boliviensis (assembly GCF_048565385.1). Lineage (NCBI taxonomy): Eukaryota > Metazoa > Chordata > Mammalia > Primates > Cebidae > Saimiri > Saimiri boliviensis. The sequence goes on from NC_133449.1 coordinate 125,867,069, forward strand.
TGGGCTGACACTCACTCTGCTCCTCCCCTGCAGGTCTTTGGGGGCCTGGTGTGGATCCTGGTTGCCTCCTCCCTAGTGCCCTGGCCCCTGGTCCAGGGCTGGGTGATGTTCGTGTCTGTGTTCTGCTTCGTGGCCACCACCACCTTGATTGTCCTGTACATAATTGGAGCCCACGGTGGGGAGACTTCCTGGGTCACCTTGGTGAGTCCAGCCCAAGGCGGCTGTGGGAGCGGGTAGTACTGGCCCCTGGCCCAGTAGGGCTGGCTTTTCCAGTGCCAGTGAGACTTCCCCATAGATGTCACCCCGCCATGTTCCAAGGCTGAGCCTGCCCAGGGCTTCCGGCAACAGATTCAGGAGAGTCGGGGGCAGAGGCAAGGTCTGTGCTGCCAGCCCTCACTGGACCTGTTCTGTGTTCTCCTGCATAACTGCCTTTCCACAGATAACCAGCTGCCCAGCCACCACACCACCTGCACCCACCAGGTGCCTGCTGCCCCTCCCATCACCCAGGAGGGCTATTTTCATCTCAGGGGAGCAGGGCCCCGGAGGCCGACACAGGCTGGAAACTGGCCCTGACTCTCAGGGTCAGGCCATGCTTACTGTCTGGGTCCTCAGCCACTGACTTCCAAGCAGGGCTGTCAGAGAACACTGGGAAACAGAAATGGTCTGCGGTGGTTATTCTATATAAATTCTGCTTTGAGGCCTGTGAAAAGGTAACTTTTACATGTGGGATGCTGCCCTTCCCTACTGTAGAGGTGATGGAGGCCATTTGGCCAAGCCTCTTTCCAAATCATAACTACACAAAACCCTGTTTTAGTACCTTTTCGCTTTCATTTATTTCTTTATTTTGAGCTGGGGGTCTCGTTCTGTCACCCAGGCTGGAGTGCAGTGGCGCAATCTCATCTCACTGCAGCCTCAACTTCCGAGGCACAAGTGATCCTCCTGCCACAGCCTCCTGAGTAGCTGGGACTACAAGCATGTACTGCTGTGTCCAGCTAAGATTTATTGTTTTGTGTAGAAATGGGGATCTCAGTATGTTTTCCAGACTGGTCTCAAATCCTGGCCTCAAGAGATCCTCCTGCCTTGACCTCTTAAAGCTCTAGGATTACAGTCACACACCCAGCCCTTTAATGCTTTTAAATATACCAGGAGCCAAAAATAAGCAATGAAACAAAACAAAACAAAAAAACACCATAGAAACAGCGTGGGCCACCCTCACCCTGCACTGGCCAGTGAGGCCACACCCAAGCTGGCCATGCACGACACTTCTCAGATCCAGGACCAGCTTCTCCCCGGGGCACCCCAAGTTGCTGGACCCTCCTCCACCTCTCCCTTGACCCTTCCTCAGGGGAGACCAGTGTCCCATCCCCAGGGAAGTGCTTGCTCTGACCCCAAGCAGTGAAGTGAGACTCAGCATAGCAAGGTGGGCACAGGACCTCCGTGAGGAGGCTGGGAGGGGTGAAATTCAAAGAAAGTGGGGGGAGAGGCTAGGGGCAGGGGTGGAGGGGACCTCAGCTCTGCATCTGGGCCCCGTCTCTCTCTCCCCATCCCTCTGACACCCCGTGTGCCCCACAGGATGCAGCCTACCACTGCACCGCTGCCCTCTTTTACCTCAGCGCCTCAGTCCTGGAGGCCCTGGCCACCATCACGATGCAAGAAGGCTTCACCTTCAGGCACTACCACGAAAACATCGCTGCCGTGGTGAGTCCAGGCATCTGGGGCTGTATTCACGTGGGTGGCTCCGCGGCTGGCAGGGGGTATGCAGAGGCTGCCAAGGCCCTCCGTCTGTTTTCAGCTCACTAATTTTTCTGTAAGGTCAAACCTTCGCCTCATCCTTGAAGCAGGGAAGCCTCCGAGAAGGGGAGTGTCATGCCCAAGACTCCGCTTATTCTTCCTGTCAGGGCTGCATGTCCCAGGCCTGGGTGGGCTTTGCAGAAGGCAGACATGTGAAGGGATGACAGCCGCCCAGCGCCCCGTCCAAGTGCTTCGTGAACAATCTGATTTAACATCCACAGCAACCCTACAACCCAGGGTCATGACGCCAATCTCACAGAGGGAGAACGGGGGCCAGAGAGTGTGGGTGTGTGGGTGACTGGCCCAAGATCGCCAGTCACCGTGGGGCCCGGCATCGAGGCTGAGGGCCCAATCCCCACACTCTCAACACCAGTTCAGGGCTGTGAGGCTGGCCACATGGGTCTCCTGACTCTCCCTGAGAGGCCATCCACTGAAGCATCCAGCCAGGGGTGGGGACACTGAAGCCAGGTGGATTTTCCTTTTAATGGACTGGATCAGAATGACAGGGTAACAGAATGTACTGTTTCATCAAGTGCTTTTCAGAGCTGGGCCTGTGTGCCCCTGCACCAGTCTATAATATAAAACATACTTCTAACCACGGGTTATTGCTAAAAAGTAAGAAGTTTCCAAAATAGCACCCTTCAGATCTCTAGAACTTGACCTATGAGGTATGCAAATCCCAAGGTAGAATGTGGTGATAGATCCTGAGATACCAGCTCCGTTGACCAAAGCTGTGCTGTCCCCTCTTTTTGGAAAGTGTAGGATGGAGGCTGAGAGAAGACCCACAGATGGGCACAGCTGGGCCTTGGGAATGACGTTGGTGAGGTGACTCTTGAGGGGAAAGTCCCTCAAAGCCTCACCTGGTGGTCCCTCTGCACAGTACCCTGCCCTGGGAAAGCCGCACACTGCCCTCAAGCTCCCAGCCTACAACTGCTCCCCTAAAGAGGCCCCCCTCAGGATCCTGGCATCTCCCCAGGGGCCTCACAGTGTGGAAACATTTCCTGTGTTGGCCCATCTCCCAACATGGCTGGTTTCCAAGCAGCAGCACAGCCAAGTGACATCTTGACGGATCTTCCTTCCCCAGGAGGCTGGTGACCCACCCTCCATCATTCTTCACACAGTTCTGTCTCATCTCCCTCTCCCAAGACTGCCTCATACCTCCCCCATCCCAACCAAGCATTCTCTTTTAACAAACATCAGCAAAGTGTCTGACAACAATTTTCATAAAATTGTTGTGAACAAGTGTTGTGAAATGTAGATGGGATGTGGGTAGTGGGTCAGCACTTGATGGAAAAAAACCCAGACAGGGGAATGAATGCCCCTTCCCACTGGGCAGGTCACTAGTTGAGAACCACTAGGCTCTACTGCCTTCTGATATTTCTCTCTTACCTTTTATCAAAATGCAGCACACAGCCAGAGAGGTGTGCAGTTACCAGCGCACAGCTTGATGAACTTTCATAAAGTGAATTCCCCTGTGTAGTTGGCATCTGGACTAAGAAATAAGGCCTGATAAACCACTTCCAGAAATCCCCTCAAATCCTGTCCCCATCATTGTGCACTCTCACCACCACCCAGTTCTGATTTCTAGCACTCCGTTCAGTTTTGCCTGCCTTTGAACTTCATATAAGTGTAATTACACAGTGGGTACTCATGTGTGGCTTCTTTCTCTCACCCTTGTGTTTGTGAGATTCACCCATGTGGCTGGGTATCCATGTGGCTTATTTGTTCTCATTACTATATTGTACTCCCTTGTAGGAATAGACCAACATTTATTTATCCATCCCACAACTGACCATCTCCCCATTTTTTTAGTTGAGTTGGATAGACACAAATATGCTCATGCAGACAGAACCATTAGAATGGAGAACCAGAGTGTTCTCAGCTGGCAGATGCGCCCGAACAAGACCACCAAGGGGGATCTGCACAGTGTTGGACGTAAAGTCATGCCTTTCTACCCAGGGTATCAACTGCATCTGTTCGTGGGGGAGAAAGAAGTTCATTACTCAGGATTCAACCCCAGACACCTGCCCCCACAAGCCACAGCATGCCCAGTCCAGGGGATACTCGGGTACAGGGAGGCACCTCACACCCCCCTCACACAACCTGGTTTTGGAGGCAGCCAGCCTGCCTCACATCCACTCTGTGGCTACTAATTAGGGTCTGTCCCAACCTGAGCTCCTCCCTCTCTCCTTTGTGGGTGGCAGAGCTGCTTTCCTAAAGGGACCCTGGGGACCGGTGGAAACTGATTGGGGCGAGATGGAGATTTCCGGAGAAATATGGAGGCTTCTCGATTATAACTATGGTGGGCAATTATGGCTGCAGTTTAGGGAGAGGGCTTTCTGAAGCCAAAACATGTCCATTCATGCCCAGCTCTGTTTTCCCAGTAGGACATTTCTTGATCCTTCTTGGAAAATGAGTTTCCACTGCTTTTCCTGCGGGGGACTTTCAAGGTGCTTCTGCCAAAGGCTCCCATTGGTCTGGAATGCCCACATTTTTGGAGGGCTGCCTCTGGTGTGTGACTGCTCCTCCCTGGATACATTATCGTAAATGTGTTATTCAATAATTTGGCTTACTCACCACCTCCAGGCCATGAGAGAAAGTGCTTGCCCAGGCGTGGGGGCAGGAGGGCAGGCACCCTGAGGGCTGGGGTTGATGGGCATTTTCAGGAGTCACAGAAGCGTAGCCACCCTACATGGATGTTGTGCCTGAGCTGGAAACTCTTGACCCCCACTCAAGGTCACAAAACCAGGTGCAGATATTGTTCTTGGCGGCAGGCAAGTGTTTAAGGAGCAGGGTGATGGGAGCAGACGGTGCCCAGGAGGACACAGCAAGTCCCCAGCAAGCAGGGCCATCCCTCCCAAGGCCACAGTGGCTGACTGCATGGTCCCAACAGTAAGCCCCCTTCTTTCGACAAAAGCTCAAAATCCCTGTCTCTCATTTCCTATGAAGCCTGGCTCCCTTGGCCACACCTGTGATATTAAGAACCCTAGAACACAATCCTGAGAGGGCAAGGATGTCCAAGCAGCATGGAGACTTTCACCAGGGCCAGCACACCCAGGTCTTTACGATCGCTCAACCCAGCTACCAGGACCACAGCTGGTGGGCGCTGGTCTCACTGGTGTGGGGAGGGAAGCTGTCCCTGGAGAGTTACCTGCCTGAGATGCTTTCACTGGAGGAGCCTTTGAGGACTCCGTCTCAAGTCAGCTGAGACCTAAGCTGAGTCCAGTGTGATGGTGGGTGATAGTGGAGTCTTACCTTGCACACCAGGTCTAGGAGCCCGTAGGTCATGTCAGCTCTGTACTGAGAGGATTTGGTGTACACTTGGGCTCAGCAGGGAGGGCATCCTCTGTGTGAGGGATGAGAAGCAATGGCAGCTCACGCTCTCTGGGTCTGGTAACCCTGCGCCATGTGGGGCTGGATGCAGTGCAAACTCTGTGCCTCGTCCTACCCGAGCAAGCCCATTAACGGCCCTTTCTCTTGGTTCCAGGTGTTCTCCTACGTAGCCACGCTGCTCTACGTGGTCCACGCGGTGTTCTCTTTAATCAGATGGAAGTCTTCATAAAGCCGCAGCAGAACTTGAGCTGAAAACCCAGATGGTGTTAACTGCTCGCCCCACTTTCCAGCATAACTTTTTAAAAAACAGAAATGCCCTTGATGGTGGAAAAAAGAAAACAACCCCCCGCCCAAAAAAAAAAAAAAAAAAAACCTGCCCTGTTGCTTGCGGGTGCCGTGTGGACTCTCCCGTGTGCCTTCGAGTCCGGGTTGGGAGCTTGCTGTGTCTAACCTCCGACTGCTGCGCTGTCTGCTAGGTCACCTCCTGTTTGTGAAAGGGGACCTTCTTGTTCGGGGGTGGGAAGTGGGGACCATGACCTAAGAAGGAAACAAAGATCCCCTGCTGACCCCTGGACCAGCTCTTGAGAAGGGCCATCTGGAATTTTCCACAGGCTCTCCTGAGCGCCCCATCTTGTGGCATGTTTTAAGTCTTCATGGATGTCTGCGTGTCATGGGGACTAAAACTCACTCAACAGATCTTTCCAAATATCCATGGTGGAAGATGATAACCCTTTGAAATACTTTATAAAGTGTCTTTATGTTCAATACATTTGTTGGGTGTTTTTTGGGTTTGGGTTGAATTCCCCAGCATCAGGAATGCCATCATTTCAGCTTGCTTTCTGAGGAATCCTTTGACTTAACCTGAATCTCAAGAGACAGCATCAGGTGGCAGCTCAGACGACACTGTATGTGCCCGGCCACTGCACTCTGGGGAGCCCACGCTCCCAGCTACCTGCCCAGATGGCTGCCCCTCTCTCTGGAAACTGGCTAAGTGCCAGCCTGGGGCCCCTTCTCTTTCCTACAAGACACAGTAGTCTGTGCCCCACTAGAACCTCCTTCCACCAAAAGAAAACATGGTGCAGAAGTTTCCATTCACTCATTGTGAAACTCATCAGAATGTTCTGGGCAGTCTGTTCTGTTTCAATTATGCGGATCATACACTATTTTAGAATTTCCTTAGGCCACTCCATAGGAGAGAAAGGAAGGGAGATTACAGAGTGAAAGGAAGTACCGTGACAAGAGGGAGAATGCCATATTTCGGGTCTGAGATGTCTGGGTTGAAAGGAGATGGGATGATTAAGAAGAAGGCACTGAGTTAGGAATCTGGAAAGCCCAGCTCTGTTATGAAATGCTCCTTTATCCCATGGATCCCAGGAATTAGCGCCATTCCAGTGATGGGACCCTGGGACAGGTGCTCCAAGACCCCTGAGCTTCCCACCATGGAGGTATGTGGCAGAATGTCTGTGACCTCATGCTGGCAGCCATGGAGGCAAAGATTCAAGCTTCAGGCTAGGAACAGTGTCAGGTACCTGTGGTCCCAGCTACTCAGGAGGCTGAGGTGGGAGCATCACCTGAGCCCAGGAGTTTGAGGTCGCAATGAGCTGTGATGGTGTTACTGCACTCCAGCCTGGGCAGCAGAGCAAGACCCTGTCTCTAAAATAAAATAAAATAAAATAAAATAAAATTCAAGCCTCAAGTGGTGAGTTTAGTTGACATTTTACTCCTCTTCAACTTGGAGATTCTACAACTCAATTGGTCTATTCAGGAGGTCCTTTGTTAACCCAGGATAACTGGTACCAGAAACCAGCCACTTTTAGTAAGTCCACTTCAAACCAACATTTCATTGTACATCATGAACAAAAGGTTTGATTGGAGAGTCACCTTAAAAAACTAAACTACAAATGAGAAGTAATAGGAAGTTTGTTACATGTTTAACAAAACTTGCATCAAGTGTTGATGGAGGAAACCCTCATTTTTCAACAAAACTGTCCAGTTGCATTACAGGAAGCCAGCAACATCGTGTTAATGAAGCTCACTTCTTACTCTCATCAAAAAAAGAAGAAGAAATGGAAGGCTTAGTTTCCCAAGAGCTTCTCAGTGTTTTGACATTTTAATCATTCTCTTTTTAAAAACTTTTCATATACTCTATTTTCTCTCTAACCAAAGGCTTTGCAGATGGTTCTCTGGCACCACTTTCTTATTCCTTCTGTCCCTGGGCATGTTTTAAATTTGCAGTTTCATTTCACACTTGACTTGGGTGTGAATTGAATGGGCAAGGTTTCATTTCCAGCCTCAAAAAATACCCCCTCCCGGTCTTGCTCTTCCTCCTTGCCTCCTACCCCGACTCCCTGATGGATTTCTTTGCTCCAGCAACTCTGTGCCCAGCTCTGTCCGTTTTCAGCTGTTTCATGCTTGCAGGTACACATGCGTGCTGGCAGCAGCCCTGCCAGCCATGGGCACTGCTCCCTTGGTAGCCCACGGTGCCTGGGTAAGAAGGGTTACAAATGAGGACATTAAATAAGCCTGCTAGGTGAAGCAGGCTGCAAAGCAGGGGCACCAGCTGAGCACTTTCTGTGTGCTGGGACCCTTGGGAGGATGATGTCTAGCCCCCAAAGCTGCTTCTGTCTGACACTCCTCACCTCTCTACTTCTGGGTCTTATACAGGAGGGGACTTCTAGGGCAGAGCCTGGTGCCACCAAGGCACTCAGAGACTGCCTGCTCGGTGACCCTCACTTGGATCGAATATAACTGCCCAGAAGACCCAAATTCACTCCTGTGTAACCATCTTCCCTGCCATTTTGGGGCTCTTGCCTTGTGCCAGGCACTGTGTAAGCACCTTCCATATATAGCCTTTGTCACTTTTCCAGTGGCCATGTCATCCTACAGATGAGGAAACTGAGGCTGGTGCAGGTGGTGAGAAGTGCAGCTAGATTGAGGGCCGCCTCCCTCTGGCCCTGGAGCTCTGGGCCTGATATGACCTAAAGATGCCCAGACCTGATCTCACATGGGGCTGTCCTCCCACCTCCCAGGAAGTGGCAGTGAGATTTAGTGGTGCCATGATGCCAGTAGGCAGGGACCTTCAGAGAGTGAAGCCAGGCACTTAAGACAGCCCCAGATCACCACCAGGGCCCACGGCAAGCCACAGCCACAGCCACGGCCACGGCCAGGCCCTGGACTCAGCTGTCTTCTGGAGAGGAGCTGGCTGCTCAGAGCTGTAGCCACAGCCACGCCAGCTCAGGTAACTACTGGGTCTACTTTGCAGCCCCCACAGAGTCAAAGGCTAGCCCAGTCCAGCTGATACTTTGCAAAGGTGAGGAACTGGATATTTTTATGCCCACAGAATAAAGAGCTAAACCTATCCATAAGCCTGAGAAAGGATCAGGGAGAAGCCAATGTCGATGATGTGACCAAGAGCCAAAGCTTGCAGAATAGGCCAAACCATAGTCAGTCACCCCACTGTCATCCCTACCAAGTCTTGGGCCCAACAGAGAAGAGGACCGGGGAGTTTGGACCAACTGGGCCTCATGGGTCACTGCTACGGGCCTCTTCCTCCTCCCCTGATTGTCCCTGTGGCTTGTGTGCTATCCGTGGACCCAGAAACACTAGCACCCGGCCAGGTGCCAGGAGGGCATGGGTCCAGCGCTCAGTAAACAAGGCTGCATGAGTGAGCAGGCCCAGTGCCCTAGGGCTGCTCTAGCTGACCTGAGCTCCTACGTATCTGTCCTCTGGCTTCTCAGGAAACGACAGTGAAACGAGACCTTGTTGTGAACAGATGCCAGGTGAAAGGGGGCTTGAGTGGGGTTCGGCCAGGGCTTTGGGATAGTGGCTGGGAGTGCTCCGGTGTGGCTTTGACTGGACACTGATTTCATCAGTGCACTCCCTCCTGTCTTCCATGGCCCTCGGGCAGCTCCACAGGGCTTATGATTTGTTATGGACACATGTCGGGAGGCTGCGCGTCACCAGAGGGCAATCAGCAAAAGGCAGCTACAAGTCAAATCCAACCAGGACATTTTGGAGGCTATGGCCTGTCACTTGCAGGCTGTGGCACTTTGCTTCAGGTGGATTCCTGGAGGTACCCTCTTGATGGCCTTCCCTGTGCGGGGTAGGGTGGCCTGGGAGGTGTCCCAGGGAGCCAAGCTCCTGCCCCCCATTCTGCACACAATAGAGCCCCATCGATCTGCCCTTCTGTAGAAGACATGGTTTATAGGAGCCGGGCTTCACCAACATTCGAGAGCTGAATTCTAAACAGCATCTCGTACCCCCGCCCCCACAGGTTGTAGGACTATTTTTGCAGCAAAGCAGCCCAAATGGAGGACTGAAGGCTGTTTTACACTGACCTTAAAGAGACAGCAAAGGGTTTGCGCTGCCAGCCGTGGGTTGGAGCGAGCCTGCCTTCGTGGCCCACACAAGGGCCTGTTGTTCTGGGAATCAATTGGGGCCGGTGTGGGGTCACAATAGGGCCTTTCAAAGAGACAAAGCGCCTCTGGACAGAAAAACTCTCTTTGCTGAGTGTCCCTGCACACGTGGGCATCCGCCCAGGGCATTTAAAATAACGCAATTTGAAAAAACAGATTTGAAGTGATTTTTCCCACTCCGCACGATTCAGGGGCCTTTGTTCTGTCTGCATCGTTCCCAGTGACAGCAGCTTCTAAGATCTGGGGCGCTGGGCAGACACGGGGGTTCCTAGCTGTGGCTGCTCTCTTCCGTCACAGGTAACGAGATCATCACACTGCCAGGCTCTCTAGATGGTACCCAGAGAGGCTGGATCCACACAGCGTGCTCAGCTGCCAGGACTTCCTTCAGCCGGAGGCAGGCACCCAGCACATGCAGTGTGAGACGACTTGCCAGCGCCACTGAGTGCCAGGTGCTGCTTGAAGTGCTTTACTTCTTCACTTAATCCTGTGACAACCTTATGTGGTAGATACAATTTAGATGAGGACTCTGAGGCACAGAGAGGTTAAGCGACTTACCCAAGGTCACACAGCAAGTAGGCGTGGATCCTGGTTCCAGCAGAGTGGCTCCTGGGCCTCTGAGGTTAACCATCATGCTTCATGTCTCACTATGACAGGGTCCCTGTCCCTCTGGGAGCAGGGGGCACAGACATGCTAAGAAGTCTTTCATACCCACAGTACTGACTTCACCAATGCTGAAAACTCCAAATGGCACTTGAGTGTCAGGAAAACCCAGCCAGGAGCCCAACCTTCCAGGCAGGGTTGTCTGAGATGAGGGAGACTTTGCCATACAAAGAAGTCAGAAAGGGCATCCCTGGGCAGGGCAAGGCTGATCTGGGCCAGGTGTGTGTCAGAGGTTACAAGGGCCTGGGCTGCTCCTACAGACAGAGCTGAGCTTGGCTTTCACCCAAGGGGCAAGCCCTATGGGGCTATCTGCTGGGCAGTGACAGCCATCCAACCGAGAAATGCTGTGGGTGTAGGCAGGCAGGCTAGACCAGGGAGATGGGAGAGTCTCAGCCAGACTTTGATGAACTGGGAGCAGCCAAAGGGAGGTGGCCAAAGGCGTGGCCTGAACCAGCCGAAGTGTGTGGCCCCTCTCAGCCTCAGCTTCCTGTCTGCAGAATGGGAATATTAATTCCACCTCACAGGCTGCTGGGAGGATTTGAGGACTTGGTTCAGATAAGCCCCTGGGACCAAGGACATCTCAGGAAGTATCAGCCACTGTTATTGTGGGAATGAAGAAAAGGAAGGTCTAGAATGATCCTGAAATTTCCAGCCTGGACAGATGATGGCTTCACATTGTGTTTATTCATTAAACGAAGAATGCCATGTTCTTTGCATTTTATCATAAACTTGGACTGTTACTTTTGCTATTTCCCATAGAACTGAATATTTAATCAGTCATAACAGAGTTTAAAATAGTACCAATTAGGAAACCAAGCTCCAGTGCTTCGGGGAGGGGCCATTCCTGTCACAGCCCTGGCACTGAGGGAGGAGCTCCCAGAGGGCCTGAGAGGGTCACAGTCACTGGGTGGACCTCTGTGCTCCCTCGGCCCCGGGCATGAGCAGCCAAGTCAGAACAGCCTCAGCCACCAGCACAGTAGTTCTGGGAGATGCCTGGGAATTTACAGATGAAGAGCCCAGGCCCCAGGAGGGTGAGAGTCAGCCCAGGGCACCGGACGAGTCAGCGCTGGCCTTGGCCCTGCCTCCCACGTTCCCTCCCCTATGAGGGTACCTTACTGCTTCTTGAATTGAGGCAGAGGAAGAGGCAGGAGCTGATGAGAGTGATGAGTAACCCATGATAAAGACGGAAAGGGGGCAAAAACGGCCCGGGAGGCTCGCCGATGGCAGCATCCAAGTCTATTGCCAACTGGGAGTCTGGCCCCTTGGCCTCCACTTTCTGGGATGAGAGCTGGTAACACCTGCGGATTGCACAGGACATGCCCCCTCCAGTGGCTGGAATGAGGGGCATGGCTGTCCCCCACATTCACACACACACATCACCCAGCACAGTCCAAGTGTGTTGTACCGTGGATGTTAGGTGGCACGATGATGGTGATGAGGATGTCATCTATTGGCTTAAACCCTGCCCACCTCACATGCCCCCTCCTCCAGGGCTCTACACCTGTCCCACTCCTGCTCCTGGGCATCCTGGCTCCCCACACCCCACCCACTGCCCTTAAGCCTGCAAGCACCCACCCTCCAGACCCCACTCCCAAGACTCCACTGCCTCCCAGACACCATGGCTGGGTCTCTGCCGATGCTCACCCACAGCCATCCCCAAAAGGCTCGGTGGACTGAGGGGCCCCACACAGCCCCAGGACAGGTACTGGCCAAGGGAAGAGGAAGAGAATTGACCCTGAGGGCCTCCCCTGTGACTCATCCCTGACACCCAAGCCAGAAGACGGTGGAAGTGCAGGTGGAGAGACAGCATATTTTTATGGACTACTCACTTCTACAATTGGGATTGGGACCTCCAATCACAGCCTGTGCCCCACCTTGGACAAACAATGACAGGAATGTGCACCGAGACAGCCAGCCCAGCTAAGCCGGCCTGGGCAGCCAGATGCCTCAATAGGGTCTGCCCTGCCCTTCACCCCACTTCCTGAGGCGGGCAGTTTTCTGGCTCCGGTGCTGACAGGTGAAGGACGCTCAGCCCTGTGGCTGTCCCCACAGGGTGCACTCTCGGAAGCTGGCACTGCCCTGCTGGAATGGAAGGGACAGGGTTTCTGGCCTCACTTGGCAGAAAGGTGGGTGGAGAGAGGTTACAGGGGACCAGAGAAAGCTGGCCACGTGGTCAGCCTGGGGCCCCATCCCACCAGCTCCATCTGCTGAATGTCGTTACCTACTGTATCAAACACAAGACCCCACAGCAGCCAGCGTGCATTCTCCATGTGACCGGAAGGAAGAGCTCCACATGCGCGCTCCACTGTTACGTCGAGACAATCCTCCTAGGGAGATGCTATGATCATTTCCACCGTGCAGATGAGGAAGCAGATTCTCTGAGGCTGAACTGTGCCCAGCCTACGCCGCATACAGAGGGAGCCGGGCAGAGGCATGGTGTAGACTCCTGCATCTTTACATTCCCTGCCTCCCTGTGAGTCTGTCTTCCCTTGAGCACTCTTCCCATCCTAGCCCCATACGCAGACTGCGCTGGATGTATAATCTCTACTGTCCCAGCTTCTCTCTGAGGCTTAAAAGGGCTACTGTTCCCAAATACCCCTGCGCTTTGGCCAGAGACCCTTGAAAATCCACAAAGAAGGTGCTCTTGGTAGGGCATGGGACACCAGAATGGGGAGTATTTGGGGAAGTGGAAAGCAAAAAAAATAACGTTTTTTTGTTTTGTTTGTTCATTGAGACGGAGTCTCCTTCTGTCACCCAAGCAGCTGGAGTACAGCAGCACGATCTAGGCTCACTGCAGCCTCTGCCTCCGGGTTTACAGCAATTCTCCTGCCTCAGCCTCCCCAGTAGCTAAGATTATAGGCACACACCACCGCACCCGGCTAATTTTTTTTTTTTTTTTTTTTTAGTAGAAACGGGGTTTTGCCATGTTGGTCATGTTGTTCTGTAACTCCTGACCTCGTGATCTGCCCTTCTCTACCTCCCAAAAGTGCTGGGATTACAGGCGTGAGCCACCAAGCCCCACCAAAAAACTAATGTTTTACAGTAAAATTTACAGGCAGGGTGCAGTGGCTCATGCCTGTAATCCCAGTACTTTGGTGGGAGGTTTGCTTGAGGCCAGGAGTTTGCGACCAGCCTGGGCAACACAGGGAGACCCTGTTTCTACAAAAAAAATTTTAAAAAGTATCAGCATGGTGGTGTGCACCTGGGGTTCCAACTATTCAGGAGGCTGAGGTGGGAGGATCACCTGAGCCCAGGAGGTCAAGACAGCAGTGAGCTATGATTGGGCCACTGAACTCCAGCCTGGGCAACAGAGCAAGATCCTATCACCAAAAACAGGGAAAAAAAAGTGCTTATTATATACCCCAAACAGGAATGGTGCTAATCTTTTAACCTAACAGGACTCGGATGAGACTTTTGTGAAGAAGACAGTTGCCTGGTCCTGTTTTACACTCTGTATTGTTTCAGGGGAATGGAATTCAAGCATTTCCCACTCCAGACAGGCAGGTTCCCCAGCCCTGACAGTGGCCTGGTCTGAGCAGACGGTCCAGGTTTGGGAGGAGGCTGGCTGTTCATGTCTGCTCACTCCTTCCTTCTCCGAATCTTCTGTCTGCTGAGCATGTGTTTCCTGCTGGGGTGAGAGGACAAACCCATAGGAGCGGCCCCTTCACCCAGTCCGTGAGGAGCTGTAAGGAAGCCCCAGCAGACTCAAGCAAGCTCCAGTCGAGTTATTTCCGAGACAGCTGTGAGAAAACAGGCACGGTTGCAGAAGCCATCCGAGGTCTGTGGCGAGTGGTTGGGGACAGAGAGAGGTGCAAGGGACAGGCATCGATGACAGTCTTGGGCACCAGCACACTGGCACCGTGGGTCTGACCTGTGGCCTTTGCTATGCTGGGCCTCTGCATCCACACGCAGAACCATGGGAGGTGCAAAGCCGTGCTCTGGCCACCTGCTCAGACGGTGGGCACCGGGAACCTTCCTTCGTCCCCAGGCACGGAGACACAGGTCTCTCCCTTCCTGCCCTCCTACCTGGGGTGCTGAGAACAGGCTGTGACTTCACAGAATCCACACATCTTTGCCTCCCACCCCACAGGGCCTCAGCCAGCAACTGAAACGTCCTGCGGAACTCACTCACTCCTCAAGCACCTGTTGGTCTCTCCCTTTGGCACAGGGAGTAACTTCACCTCTTACTTTTAAAAATTAGAGATTTTGTAATTAAAAAAAAAGGGGGGGCTTCCCTATTAGAGGAAGGGACTTTTCCCGGGCCCCTTCTTCCTGCCCATCCCTCCCCATCTACAAACCTACCTCCATCCTCTGGGTCACATCCACCCCCACTGCCAGACGTCAGGCCTCCTTCCAACAGCTGCCTCCCGTCTTCAGAGGCTGTTCTGCTCCCAGCGAGGTCGCTCCCAAGGCATCTGATCCAATCTCTGCATCCTTCAAGGCAACACCACCAACACCATAACCAAAATCAGACAAACACATCAGCGAAAATGAAAATATGAAAAACTCACAACACCCAAATCACACCAGACCCAAGAAAACTGCCAATCCCGCCCCTCTTCTCCCCTGCCCAGCCTGACTCCTTGAAAGAGCCAGCCCGAGGCTCTGCCCATTTCTCTGCCTCCAGTGTGCTGTCTTCGTTTGTGTTAGTAATCTTTACATTTTTATTTCTACCAAGCGTAGATGTGAACATGGTTTGAAGGCTTAAATAGTTCATAAAAACGCCCAACACTGCCCTGGACTCCTGCCCTCCTGCACCCTCCTCTTTCCCCAGAGGCAGAGAGGCAGCCACTTCCACCTCTTTCGCTAATCATGTAAACAACAAGTCTGTGTTAGGCTTCCTGGGTTTTTAGATTTAGGTTTTCCTGCTGGGTGTGGTGGTTCACACGTGCGTTCCCAGCACTTAGGGAGGCAAAGACAGGAGGATTGCTTAGCACAGCAGACCTGCGTAGACAGCGTAGCCAGACCCCGTTCTCCACAAAAAGGAGAAAAGAAAAACAAGTACATTCACAGACTCCTCACTTTGGATGACGAAAATTGAGCTCCTGTCCTTCTCCATCCGCCACCTTCTGCATTCAGTTCCCCTCCCTCCACCCTCCTGTGTGGCTGCATGGTAATCTTGTGCAGGTCAGAATTCATCGTTTGCAGCACTGTATTAAGCTGTGTCATGCTGTTCAGAGATAAGCCATGCAGTGCACCAGAACGACTTCCCCTTTCTTTTGTATCCCATGGAGCTAAGAATTACCTGCAGTTTGGGTTTGTTTTTTGTTTTTCAAGAGAAGGGGCTTATTTTTTTCTATTTACTTATCATTAATTCAACTCAAATCTGGTGACAATTTTTTTTTAAGACATTCTCGCTCTGTTGTCCAAGCTGGAGTGCAATGGCATGATCACAGCTCACTGCAGCCTCAATCTCCCAGGCTCAAGCTATCCTCCCACCTCAGCCTCCTGAGTAGCTGGGACTACAGAGGCGCACCACCACGCCTGGCTGATTTTTTTCTTTGTAGAGATGGGATCTCTCTATGTCACCCAGGCTGGTCCAAACTCCTAGGTGGTGACAATTTTCTAAGTCTCCCTCAGGATCATCACACACATCATGTATTCCACCAGCTTCCTCCTCCTAGAGGGTCTCTCCCGGAGCCTTCCCACCCACCCTGGGTGCCCTCATCGCCTGGGGCCAGTGGTCCCTGCATCATCTTCCTACGATGAGCCGCCCCCCGCCCAACGCCCCGTGCCCCACTCCCCTTTCCTGCTGTGCGCACAGCTCTTGCTCCTGTTAGGCCCACTCCTTTGGGAACGCGTGCTCCACTGACCTCCTAGGAAACTGTTTAATGAGAGTTAAGGAGGCTGGGTTTTAGGCTGCTACTGTTGGACAATGTTTTCTTCTACCTTCACCCTTGATTAGTAGTTAAGCTGGGAGTAGAATTGGGGTTAAAAATAATTTCTTTTTAAAATGTAGGAGGCATAGCTCTATTTACATTTAAGCTTACAGAGCTGCTGTTTCTTCCATGATTTCCTCCGATTTTTCTCTGTCCTGTTTAGGGCTTTTTATTTGTGTATCCAGTGTACTGAACTGGTTCTCCAAGCTTATTTTACTGTCTTCTGTCTCTTTGTCATTTTGCTCTACTTTCTGAGAAGTTCCTCAAATTTGTCTTTCAATCCTTCTACTGAGTTTCTAATTTTTATTGTTAATTGTTTAAAACTTATTTCTAACAGCTTCTTAGGTGCTCTGATTTTCGTTTTCAAAGTCATCCTTCTGTGCTTCATGGATCTGTTAGCTTTTCTTTTTTTCCCCTCCTAGGATATTAATAATTGTATGGATGTTTTCTTCTCCCTTAAACTCACTTTTTGTTTGTTTTGATCTCCCTGTTTTATGTTAAAGGCATTCCTGGGATTTCTGGTAATCTTTATTTAATAACTTATATTTTAAAAACAACCTTACTGGGGCTGGACGCAGTGGCTTACACCTGTAATCCCAGCACTTTGGGAGGCCAAGGCAGGAGGATAACCTGAGGCCAGGAGTTCAAGACCAGCCTGGCCAACATGGTGAAACCTCATCTCTACTAAATGCACAAAAATTAGCCAGGCATGGTACAGAGCCAGACTGTCTCAAAAAATAATAAATAAATAAATAAAAACAATCATATTGGGGCACAATTTGCATTTTTAAAAAGGCAACCATTTTCCAAACACATTTAATAAGTTTGCTGCATACATGCATGCATATAACAACCACGGCAATCAAAAGAAAGAACATTTCCATAACATAAGACAGTTCCGGGGCCCTTTCCCAGTCAAGCCCCACCACCCTCACCCCTCAGTCCCAGGCAACCACTAATCTACTTTCTTCACTACGGATTAGAGTTGTCATTTCTAGCGTTTTATGTAAATACAATCTTACACAGTATGCTCGTACACAGTGTACACGGTGCCTGTATTCTTTTGTTCAGCATGACGTGCATGAAATTCATTCATGTTCTTGAGTTCTTCAGCAGTTTATTTCTTCTAGTTGCTGTTTTTTCCCCAGTTACCCATTGTATGAATATGTGTTTATTTATTCACCCATCTGCCAATGGACATTTGGCTTGGTACAGTTTTAGTTATTATGACTAAAGCTGCTAGGAACATTCACATAAAAGTCTTCATCCAGTTGTAGAATAGCCAAGTCAAATGGTCAGTGAAGCTTAGGTTTATAGGAAATCATCAAAATGGTTGTACCATTTTACATTCCCACCAAAAATGTATGAGAGTTCCAGTTTCTCCACATCCTCAATAACACTTGCTATTATCAATCCTTTAAAATTTTAGCCATTCTTGTGGGTACATAGTGGTAGCCCTTTGAGGGTTTAATATGCATTTCCCCAACAGTTAATGATGTTGGACAATTTTTTATGTGATCATTGGATATTTGTGTATCTTCTTTTGTGAAGTATGCATTCAAATCTTTTGCATATTTTCTGTTAGACGACAGATAGATAGACAAATAGACTCAATTCTTGTTAACCACAGTAGTTATGTTCTATAAACTCACGACAAACACTGAATTAGAGAATACCGAACTGTTGTTCATAGGATAAATATAAGATTAGGCTCTATGAGCTTATAGTCACAATATTTTTCTCAGCTAAGAAATATGTAACCTTGTTTTCTGTGAATTTCTATTTAGAGACACCCTTATTTAATGTATGTTGTTGATTCATTAACATTGAAATCATAGCCAACAACACTATTTCTCACGCCTGAACAAAGCTGGTCTAACACGTGTATTTTCTCTGTAAAGCACATTGAAGCACTTTCAAGCATTGGACAGCACTTCAGCACTGTGCTTGAGGGCCAATTCAACCCAAAATCACCAAATGTGAAAGAAGGGGCACTAAAGAACATTTGTTTACAGTGTGAACTCATAACATTGGGTTTAAAAATGTTGCTTGGATATGATACCAAAAGCACAGGCAACAAAAGAAAAAGTAGGCAAATTGGACTTCATGAAAATTTCAAACTTTTGTGCACCAAAAGGCAACATGAACAGAGCAAAACACAACCAGCAGAATGGGAGAAAACATTTGCAAATCATGTATCTGATAAGAGATTAATACGCAGAATGCATAGAGAACTCCTGAAACTCAGCAACCTGAAAAGAAACAACCTGGCTGGGTGCGGTGGCTCATGCCTGTGATTTCAGCACTTCGGGAGGCCAAGGTGGGTGGATTGCCTGAGCTCAGGAGTTTGAGACCTGACCAATATGGTGAAACACCATCTCTACTAAAATACAAAAAAAACTAGCTGGGTGTGGTGGGGCACACCTATAATTTCAGCTACTGGGGAGGCTGAGGCAAAAGAATCACTTGAATCTGGTAGATGGAGGTTGCAGTGAGCCGAGATCATGCTACTGCATTCCAGCCTGGGCAACAGAGCAAGACTCTGTCTCAAAAAAAAAAAAAAAAAAAAAAAAAAAAATTATTTCAGCATTGTTTCGTAGTTTTCCTTATACAAATCTTTCATTTTCTTGGTCAAGTTAATTTTTAAGCTTCTTTGTGATGCTGTTGTAAATAGTACTATTTTTTCATAATTTGTTTTTCAGATTGTTCATTTTTAGTATATAGACATGCAATGAATTTAGGTGCATTTACTTGGTATTCTGCTACTTTGCTGAATTCATTTAACAGATTAGTGTGTGTGTGAAATCTTCAGGTTTTCTACATATGAGATTATATCTTCTTCAGAAATAATTTTACTTCTTCCTTTTCCATTTAGATGCCTATTTCTTTTTCTTGCCTAGTTGCTCTGGCTGAGACACAGCACTATGTAAATAGAAGTGGCCAAAGCAGGCATCCCTGCTTTGTTCCCAACCTTAAAGAAAAAAACACTTTCAGTCTTCCAAGAATTGGTTTCATGCTGAAGCTGCTCTCCTGGGCTTGCAGATGGCCGCCACTCAAACATGACCTCCTAGACTGGAGGATTCCATCAACTGCTATCTGTAAAGTGAAGTGATCTCTAGGTGGATGCATTGGAAGGGTCTGGAGAGGCACACACTGACATTTGATTTGCTTATGAGCAGGGGTGTGTTTGTGTTCCATAAGCTTGTTTTTGGACACTTCTCTCTGTATGAACATATGTCCTACAGAACTCTGCACATCTGGATAGATGCATATTACACATTGTTGATTAGGACTTTTTGTCAACGGTCACTTGATTGTTACCACTGTTTAAAAACAGTACCAGGACTATCATGAATCCCTTCTGGGAGCATTTCTCCAGAGTAGATGCCAAGAAGTGAAACTTCTCAAGAGTAGGTGATACATGTGCATCTTAAATTTTGACAGATAATGTTAAATGTGTCTCCAAAATGTGTGAGTCTATTTCTTTCTACCCCACACATATTATTGATATTTTTAATTTTTGTGAAAAAAAGTATGTCATTTGAATTCACATTTTCCTCATTGCTGGTGAGTTTCTGTGCCTTTTTCACATGCATATTGGTTATTTGTGTTTTTTCTTAGGAGAATCACCTATTTATTATATCCTTTGCCTACTTTTCCACTGGGTTGTCCTTTTCTCCCAACCTGTCCGTTATATTGTAACACTGAGGATGCAATTTATTGCAGAAAGTTTTTAGTGTGGATGTAGTCAAATGGTCAATCGTGAGTTCATGACATTGGCTTTTTGAGATTAAGCTGACATTCCCTATTTCTGGGCCACAGGCATATTCATTTAGCTTTTTTACTAAAATTAAAATAAATACTTTATATGCATGTTATTTTGTTGGGGGAAAAAAAAAAAGATCTTTCCTTCTCAGGGAGAAAGGCAGAGATCAAATCAGGACCAAGGAACTCAGGCAAGGTCCACCACCATCTGCGATCCCCTTTCCAGGAAGGTCAGCTCAGGTTACTGCATCACTGTGGGTCTGCAGTTTCCTGGCCGGATCTGTCTTTGGACGCTGTGTTTGCTTATTGTTTAGTGACCAGATACCCACTTCAGGTCCTGGAGAAAGGAGTCAAGCAAGCTATGGCCCAGATCTGTGCTTTCTGTTCTGAGGGCTATAACCAAGCACCAGAACACCCCATAGTCTGAGTTCACATCCTAGGCTTCTCCACTCACTAGCTGGCAACATTGAGCGGGGACTTGACCTATTTGTGTCCACTTCTTGGGGCTCTTGTGAGGATCAAATGAGATGATGCAGGGAAGCACCAGGCCCAGAGCCTGGCCCAGACAGCACTCAGCGCACTCACAAATGACTGCTGTTAGCTAGAATATCAATGACTAACCGGCACATAAATTAACAAGTATTACTAACATAGTGGTGTTAAATTTGGTTATCATTGCTTTTACTTTTTTGTGAATTAGTCAATCCTGTGGATTGACTGACTTTATTTATTTACAAATTGGATAAACAACTGCTCCAACAGATAACCTGAAAGATCTTTAAATTCCCATATGTGTAGGGTTAACATTATGACTCTATTCTGTTCCATTAATTTTTTTTTTTTTTTTTTTTTTTGAGACGGAGTTTTGCTCTTGTTGCCCAGGCAATGACATGATCTTGGCTCACCGTAGCCTCTGCCCCCCAGGTTCAAGCAATTCTCCTGCCTCAGCTTCCCAAGTAGCTGGGATTACAGGTACCTACCACCACACCCAGCTAATTTTTGTATGTTTAGTAGAGAGGGAGTTTAACCCTGTTGGCCAGGCTGGTCCCGAACTTCTGACCTCAGGAGATCACCCACCTCAGCCTCCCAAAGTGCTGAGATTACAGGCGTGAGCCACTGAGCCTGGCCTGTTCCATTAATTTCTTTGCCTATTCTGGAATGAATGCCAACTTCTTAAAGGTGTTGCAAGAACAGAATAGTCAACACACTGAAAAGAATGTCTGGCATGCAGTGCATGTTTAAGGTATATGTATTTTTAAATTTAAGAATACTTAACTGGCAAAAATTGTATATATAGTGTACAACACAATGTTTTGATATATGTGTACATTGTGGAATGGCTAAGTCAAGCTAATTAACGTATGCATTACCTCACTTTTTTTGTAGTGAGAACATATAAAATTACTCTCTTAGCAATTTTCAGGCATACCATACATTATTGGTAGTAGCTGTTGTCACCATGTTGTGCAAAGGATCACTCCTGAATTTATTCCTCCCCACAGAAATTGCGCATACTTTGACTACCATCTCCTCGAAGTAACCACCATTCTACTCTCTGCTTCTATGAGTTCGACTTTCTCGGATTGCACATATAAGTGAGCTCATTTGGTATTTGTCATTCTGTGTCTAGCTTATTTCACTATTTCACTTAGCATAAAGTCCTCTGCTTCCTGTGCTTTGTGACTTGTGCTCCATGACTGGAATCCCCCCTTTTCTTTTTCCAGATGGAGTCTTGCTCTGTAGCCCAGGCTGGAGTACAGTGGCGCGATCTTGGCTCACGGCAACCTCCGCCTCCCGGGTCTGGGTTCAAGCAACTCTCCTACGTTAGCCTCCCAAGTAGCTGGGATTACAGGCATGAGCCACCATGCCCAGTTAATTTTTGTATTTTTTAGTAAAGATGGGGTTTCACCATGTTGGCCAGTCTGGACTTGAACTCCTGACCTCGTGATCCACCCGCCTCGGCCTCCTAAAGTGCTGGTATTACAGGCGTAAGCCACTGCACCTGGCCTGGAATCTCTTTCATGTCACTTTTTTTTTAACTGGCCATTGCTAGGGCATTGGCTACTTTGAGATTTTTTATGAGATCACCTGTATCGGGCCACCTTGAGCCTTGCTTGCATTTGTTCTAAGAGTCTGCCATTGATCCTTTTGGATTATCTGTGTGGACAATCATGTCCCCTGGAACGAAGACTGCTTTGTTCCTTTCTGTCCCTCCTCTTGGCTTGCTGTGCTGGGTCAGCTCCCAAGACAGAATTGAATATTGAATGGTGAACGAGAAAGCATGCATGCCCTGTTCCCTGCAGCAAAAGAAAAAAAAAATGTTTCTAAAGTTTTTCACCATTCAATCTCAGGCTTACTCTAGTAAGCACCATTTATCTCAACGAAGTTCCCTTCTACTCCTAGTTTGCCAAGAGACTTATCAAGAATGGGTGTGACTTTTATCAGTTTTTAGGGGTTTCTCTTGGAGCGACTGATCACAAGCCTTTCTTCTTTTAAACTCTAGTAAATTACAGATGCTCTAGTAAATTACAGTTACAGACTATGATTGAACCAGTCCTGGGGCCATTGTTCTGGCAGTCCTAGGGACACCCCAACCCCATCATGTGAGGGTTTTTCTTTCGCAAGGAGAAAGGCAGAGATCAAACCAGGACCCATGAACTCAGGCAAGTTCTACCACGATCTGTGATCCTCTTTCTCGGAAGGTCAGCTCAGGTTTCTGTGTCATGTGGGTCTGCAGTTTCCTGGCTGAATCTGTCTTCCAAGGCTGTGTTTGCTTATTGTGTAGTGACCAGAGACCCACTTCAGGTCCTAGAGGAAGGAATCAAGCACACTATGGCCCAGACCTGTGCTTTCTGCTTTAAGGGCTATAATCAAGAGCCAGAACACCCCATGCCCACCGGGTCCCACTCTCAGAACCTGCCTGTGGATTGCAGCCAAACCCATCTGTGTCCACTTATGGGGCCACATGAGCCGCCAGCTCTGGAGTCCAGGACATTCAGGCTCAGGAGAAATTGTACCTTAGAAGAGAGATGACCAGAGACGAGCAGCCTTTTAACTGGTCTCCATCTGTTGGTGTCTCAAAACTTCATCTCTCAGATACCAAAGGAATCAAAGAAAAGCTTCACCCAGAAAAGGAAATAATTCTTATTTCAGCAGGTTCCACCACAGGAATACTGTAATGTTCTATAGATGTGCCATAATTTTGGGGGAGTTTGGCTTTTGGATGCCTTCGTGGAACTGACATGCCCTTTTCTTTTGTGCGTTGCCTAGACGTGGGGAGCTTTAAAAAATAGAGGGCTGGACCCAAGCCTTGGAGATTCTGATCCAGTTGCCAAGTGATGGACATTGAAATCTGCATTTTTTTTTTTTTTTTTTTTTGAGACAGGGTCTCTCACTTATCCAGGCATCCCCAAACTACAGCCCGCGGGTCACATGCAGCCCCCTGAGGCCATTTATCCGGCCCCCCGCCACACTTCAGGAAGGGGCACCTCTTTCACTGGTGGTCAGTGAGAGGAGCACAGTATGTGGCGGCCCTCCAACAGTCTGAGGGACAGTGAACTGGCCCCCTATGTAAAAAGTTTGGGGACGCCTGCTCTTATCTCTCTGTTGCCCAGGCTGGAGTGCAATAGTATAATCACAGGTCACTGCAGCCTTGAACTCTTGGGCTCAAGCATCCTCCCGCCTCAGCCTCCTAAGTAGCTGGGACTACAGGTGCACACCATCACGCCCAGCTAATTTTTATTTTTTGTAGAGGCTGGGTCTCGCTATGTTACCCAGGCTGATCACAAACTCCTGGCTTTAAGCAGTCTCCCCGCCTCAGCCTCTCAAAGTGCTGGGATACCAGGTGTAAGCCACTGCACCTGGACAGAAATCTGCATTTTTTTTTTTTTTTTTTTTTTAAGACAGAGTCTTACTCTGTTGCCCAGGCTGGAGTGCAATGGCACAATCTCAGCTCACTGCAACTTCTGCCTCCTGGGTTCAAGCAATTCCCCTGCCTAAGCCTCCTGAGTAGCTGGGACTACAGGCGCGCATCACCACACCCAGCTAAGTTTTGTATTTTCAGTAGAGATGGGGTTTCACCATGTTGGCCAGGATGGTCTTGATCTGTCGACCTCATGATCCACCCATCTCGGCCTCCCAAAGTGCTGAGATTACAAGTGTGAGCCACCACGCCTGGCCAGAATCTACATTTTTAAAAAGCTTTTTCAGAAGGTTCATTTATGGTCAGCCAGGTTTGGAAACCACTGACTAAAAAGGTACTGGGAGGTCCTGGTCTCAGCCTCGAGATCGAGGGGCGCCTGGAAGGTCTCAGAGATGGCATGGTCACCATGGGCCTTACAGCCTCATCCTCTAGTGTTAGTTCTAACCCAAGTAGAGCAAGAATGTGTGTGTCTGGGTGCACACTGCTGAGTCCAGCTCTCACTGCAAACTCAAGGGGACTCTAAACCTGTGGCTTCCACCCTGAGGGCCCTGGGGACTACCTCTGCACATCCAACTGTCGTCCAGCGCCTTCAGTGCTGTTTCTCAAAGTGTATACATGTGTTTGTGGCACCTACATTAAAAACACCACTAACCTCAGAGCAACTTTTTACAAACCTATGTCTCCATCGACAGTTACTAGAAGTGTACCTACTATTAACATATATCTTGAATAGAGGACCAATGTGTGAATTTAAATATATATATATATATACATATATATGTATATATATATATATATATATATATAAAACAGAGATCTTCAAGCACGGACAGGCTGGGAAGTCCTGGGGAGAGGGCCTCCCTGGAGCCAGTGGCCACCTCTGAGTTAATGAGCAGCTGGGTGGCTGCCACCCTGGCTGCAGGGCAGGCAGTCACCCCACCCCACCCCACTCGGGTGACAGCTGGCCCGGGTGCGGTCCAGGACTTGAGTCATCCCAGTCTGTGACAGGGAGGGCAGCATTAGAGAGGAGGGCCTGGGACAGAGTGAAACTTTTGACCATGGAACTGCCTCGGGTGAGGGTGAGGGCACCGTAGCTGCCATCCTAGTGAGGCCCCGACCCTCCCAACCCTTCAGGCTCTTAGATTCTTCAGAGTTCTCAGCCTGCCCTCCATTGAGTGAAAGGATCTGGATGTTAGTAGATTCAAAGGCTTAGGAGACAGAGAGAGCCGGCTTCGACTGCTGTCCCAGGTCTTAAGGGTCTGGTGGGTTATGTGTGTGTTCATGAGTCTATGAGTTGAATCCCCATAGGCCTGGGCTGGGCGCAGCACCATGTCTGAAGCAGCAGCTGCATTTGTAAGATGAAGATCTGAGCCTGTTTTTCAATTACATATTCAGTGTTCATAAAGAAAGGGCCTCCCGGTTTGTGTTTAGTAGACATGAATTGGACTGCTCTCCAGGAATAAGAAAAAAATATTATAGCCCTGCTGTGTGGGCACCCCAGGGCAGCCCCCAGGGTTAAGGGGCAGCTTTCTTTCCAAGGAATCCCATCATCAAAGATGAACCTTCAGCTAAGGGCTCAGAGCTGCTTGCTTGGCCAGATACTTCCAACGGGGTTCCTGGGGATATGAGTTGATCTCCCCAGAAAGGAAGCTGTGCTCGGGCACTGTGCCCAGGGAGTATCCAGATCTGCACCCTGGAAGCTAAGGCTGTAGCCTCAGCCCCAGTTAAGGACCATGGTGTCTGGTCTGTCCTTTTGTTTTACAGATAGGGAAGCAGAGGACACAGAGGAAGCAAGAGCAGCCCCAGGCCACTCAACCTTCTTTTTATTATTCATTCAGGTTGGGCCCTATCTCATTATTTGAATAGCAAATTGGTTTTTCTTCATGACTCTTAGTCTGTAGAGTCTCTCAATGTGCTGTGAGCCAAGAAAGAACGCTCTGAAGCGTTCCAGTGCCACCCACTCCTGGTATCCCACTTTATGCTTGAAAGTGAAGCTCGTGGGTTTTTTTTTCTTCTGGTTGTTTTAAAAATCACAATCAGCTGGGCGTGGGCACAGTGGCTCACGCCTATAATCCCAGCACTTTTTAAGGCTGAGGAGGTGGATGACCTGAGGTCAGAAGTTAGAGACCAGCCTGACCAACATGGTTAAACCTCGGCTCTACTAAATATACAAAAATTAGCCAGCTGTGCTGGTGCTTGCCTGTAGTCCCAGCTACTAGGGAGGCTGAGGCAGGAGAATCGCTTGAACCCGGGAGGCAGAGGTTGCAGTGAGCCGAGATCACACCACTGCACTCCAGCCTGGGTGACAGAGCAAGACTCCGTCTGGAGGCGGGGAGAAGGCCTGGCATGGTGGCTCACGCCTGTAATCCCTGCACTATGGGAGGTAGAGGAGGGGAGGAATCACGAGGTCAGGAGTTCCAGACCAGCCTGGCCAACATGGTGAAACTCCATCTCTAATAAAAATACAAAAATTAGCCGAGTGTGGTAGTGGGTGCCTGTAATCCCAGCTACTCGGGAGGCTGAGACAAGAGAATCGCTTGAACCCAGGAGGCGGAGGTTGCAGTGAGCCGAGATCACGCCATTGCACTCCAGCCTGGGCAACAAGAGTGAAACTCCATCTCAAAAAAAAAAAAGGGGGGTCGGGGGAGGAAGGGAGGGAGGAAAGAAGAGAAGGAGAGAGGAAGGAAAAACCACAATCAGTGAGTGCTGAGCCCTCGGCCAGCTGTAGCTCTCCCTCCAGCAACACCCTTCCTGGCTATCCTCAGGCAGGCCCCGCCCGCCCAGTCACCCAAGTAGGAAGGGTGCCTCCTGGGTGCAGCTCTACTGGCGGGGCTGGCACCCCAGCCCTCTCGTGAAACTCCAGTGCTCAACCCGTTCGGGCCAGCCGGTGGCGTTCGCTGAGCAAACAGTGAGTGGGGCTCGATTACTCACTTACCCCCTCTTGAAAGTACCTTGTTCAGGCGGGGACGTCTAGACCCTCACAGAACCCTCCTTAAACCAGCAGTAGCAGCTAAGAAGGTGGGACTGCGAGGAACAGGGAACAAAGGCTCCTTCCTGTGGCCGAGCGCATCGCCAGCCCGAGTGTGGAGGCAGGGGAAGCTCCCCCGGTCCTAGCTGGCGCCACCCGCGGCCCAAACGCCAGCGCACCCCGCTCAGTCCTCCCAGAACGCCCGGCAAAACGGAGAGGTTTTCCCGGCCGCTATCCTGACGGGGAGCTCCCCCACCTGCAGGGACCCCACTAGGGCTCAGCCGCCCGCTGGGCAAAGCGGGGAGATCCGAGGGCCCCAGGACTGCGTCGGGGCGTCCCACCTACCCCACAGGCACCTGTGCAGCTGCCGGGGTCCCCTCCCTTTCCCCCCCTCCAAGCCCCGGCAACAACCACTATGTGTCCCGGTGTATACAGTACCCTTGACATAACTAATTTCATCAGACTAAGACTGTATCTAACATTTCATAGGACACTTTGCTAACAGGAACCAGATGTTTTGCCTGATCAATAAAGACTGCATTCAGCCAGACAAGGACATAACCAAGCACACTCCTCCATTCAGTCCTCATCTGAGGATGCTGTAGCCATTAAGAGCAGGACTTCGGCAGCCCCAAATGGCCATCTTAACAGATCCAGTCTTGCAGTCACTGGTGATCAGCACCTGACATCTGCCCACATCAAAGATGCTTCCTAAAAGTACTGAATTTTGCACCAGCCCAGAGTAGGAGATTCTTTTTCTCTGTTACTCTCTGGACTGGTGTGTTAACCTTTTTCCTACCGCCTTTCTCTTGATGTTAAATGTTAACTGTGTGTTGTGGAATGTTTAATCTGTAACATTTATATATTGATTAAGTATATGACTATACATGGCTTGCAATACTGACTGGCTTGTGGAATGGCTTGAGCCCGTGTGCTCTGACTCAGGAAGTAAACAGGAAGTCCTAAGGAAAACTGCCATGGAGCTCATGGCTCCTGTGATTGAAATAGCATCAAAGTCTGACAATGTGGAAAGCCAAACATGCACAGACCTGGTTATCGTTGAATTTGCACTGCTCACAACACCCAGGATGGCTCAGGCCCCACCTGGCTCCCACAAGCAATCCAGTTTCAGCTCTAACTAGCCAAGCTCCCCGAGGCCACAGTCCCTGGACTCTCTACCCAGTGTGTGCACACACACCTCCTACTGACCCTTATGACCCTACACAAAAATCCTTTCACTCCTCAGTGCTCTTTGAGCTTTCTTTGAAAGGCCTTTGAAACCCTTGCCTCCCCTCAACTCTCTGAGCTGGGATTCCCAGGTAAGGGAACTTGTCCAGCCTCACTGGGGCAGCTTGAGTTTAGGAGCTGGGCACTGGAGCCAGTCTGCCTGGGTGTCAACCCTGGCCTCACCCCTTTCTAGCTATGTGTTACCTTGAACAAGTTATTTAATCTGGGAATCTAATTTCTCAAGGTTATTAATTTAAATATGTAAGTGGATTACAACACTGTCAAGCACATGTTAAGTGTTCAATAAATATCAGCACATTATAAATTAAAAAAAAAAACCTTAAAGTCACAGGACATACATACACACTAAACAATATTCTAGTTAAGAATGAGGAGCTCAATCAACATCAAAGTAATGAGCAAAATCTCTGAGGGTCTAGAATCACTGATCTGAGTGCTAAGAAAAAGGCCAAGGTGCTTCTGCCTGTCACAGACTACAGAGCTGTGGCAGCCAGTGACGGTGCTGTGCAGCACAGACACACATTGCTTCTTCCTGTACCTAGAGCTCAGCTCTCATTTGCTGGCCTCTTTCTGAAAATAAATAAGCCTCTGACCCGGCGCAGTCACTTACACCTATAATCCCGGCACTTTGGGAGGCTAAGGCAGGAGGATTGCTTGAGCACAGGAGTTCGAGACCAGCCTGGGGAACAAAGTGAGACACTGTCTCTACAAAAAGAAAAAAGAATTAGCCAGGTGTGGTGGCATGTACCTGTGGCCAGTTACAAGGGAGGCTGAAGTACAGAATCCCTTGATCCCAGAAGTTGAGGCTGCAGTGAGCTGTGTTTGCATCACTACACTACAGCCTGGGCGACGGTGCAAAACTGTGTCTAAAAAAATTAAAAAATTAAAAAAAAAATACTAAATGAGCCTCTTAGAAGCAGCGGCCCCAGGCTGTTGACATGCTGGCTTTGCCTCACATGCCACAGGTCTAGGAGGAGCTCAGAAGGCTCCACTCCCCAGGCTGCTGTTTGTCTCCTGCAGTCCACCAGCCACCACTGACACCCAGCAGGATGCTTTATTCTCCACCTACGCTACACTGGCCTGCAGTGTGGATCTTACGTAACACACACACGATGAAAAGCTCATTACTTTCAGAAAGTTAAGATGATGGTGGAGGGTGCTGGGAGCAGAAAGAAGAGTTAAGCCCCACAACTGACGTCACACATCAAGTTGATGGATTTTCAAGCTTCAGTCCCCAGATCCCATGTGTGTCCTGTCTCTGTCCCACAACTCACCCTTTAGGCTAGTGATAAACTGCAGTTTGAATGCATGATCTGCAGCTGAAAGGTGCCTGAAAACCACAAAGGAGAGGAAGAGAAGCAAATGTGATTCTTTCAAGGTAATCTTTGTCTTGCAAATCTGGAAGCTTAACTTTAATCATGTTGCTAGTAGGTACTTACAGCCCTTCAAGATCTCACATTTAGCATTTCAAACAGAAGTGATCACCTCTGTAGGTAGGACATGCTTTTTTTGCTTTTTTTTTTTTGGGGGGGGTGGAGTCTTGCTGTCGCCAGGCTGGAGTGCAGTGGGGTGATCTCAGCTCACTGCAACCTCCGACTCCCTGGTTCAAGTGATTCTCCTGCCTCAATCTCTCCTGAGTAGCTGGGATTACAGGCACGTGCCACCATGCCCAGGTAATTTTGTATGTTTAATAGAGACAGGTTTCATCACATTGGCCAGGTAGTCTTGATCTCCTGACCTCGCGATCCGTCCGCCCCGGCCTCCCAAAGTGTTGGGATTACAGGCGTGAGCTCCTGCGCCCAGCCTGGACACAAGCATTTCTAACTGCAAATTATTTCCCTGAGAAGAGAGATAGGTTTCTACTACAATCATCAATGTCTCCATTGCAGCATTCAGCAAACAGAGACTGTATTATTTGGGAAGCTCTTTCTGCCCCCTGGTGGTAGTTAAGATGTTTAGCATAAACTACACACTAAAAAGTGTACTCTTGGATAATAAATTTTGATTATGTATACACTGTGAAACCATCACCACAATCCATTTGTTGACCATATCTGTCACCGCCAAAAGCTGCTTCATGCCTCCTTTGTAATCCCTCCCTCAGACCCATCTTATCCACTCCCAGCCCCATCAAATGCTTTTAATGGACTCCTTAGTAGACTGGACACAGCTGAGGAAAGAATCTCTGAGCTTGGGGACATGTCAATAGAAACTTCCAAAACTGAAAATCCAAGAGAAAAAAGACTAAACAACAACAAAAACTGGAACAGATATAACTGTGGGGCAACAAAAGGTGTAATATATACCTAACGGGAATATCAGAAAGAAGAAAAAGAGAAAGGAATGGAAAAACTATTTGAAGCCATAATGACTCAGAATTTCCCCAAATTAATGTCAGATACCAAACCACAGATCCAGGAAAACACACACACACACACACACACACACACACACACACACGAGGTGCCAAAAAGTGTACCTACACATCACATTCACCCTGCAGAAAATCAAAAATTAAGAAAAAACCTTGAAAGCTTTCTCGGCTCACATGCATCGGTGGCAGCAGGTACAGCCTCAATGTGCAAAACAATGCCTGCGAGTTCATGGATGTGAATGTCCCATGGAAATGCTCCACCAGCAACTGTGGCATTTGTGCCAAGGATGTCATGTCCATCCAGATAAATGTGGCCAAATTTGAAAAGGTTACAGGCAGGGTTTTTTGTTTTGTTTTGTTTTGTTTGATACGGAGTCTTGCTCTGTAGCCCAGGCTGGAGTACAGTGGTGTCATCTCAGCTTACTGCAACCTCTGTCACCCGGGTTCAAGTAATTGTCTGCCTCAGTCTCTTGAGTAGCTGGGATTACAGGTGCCCACCACCACGACCGCCTAATTTTTGTATTTTTAGTAGAGACAGGGTTTCACCATCTTGGCCAGGATGGTCTTAAACTCCTGTCCTCGTGATCCACCGCCTTGGCCTCCCGAAGTGCTGGGATTATAGGCATGAGCCACTGTGCCCAGCCAACAGGCAGGTTTAATGGCAAGTTTAAAACCTATGCTACTGGCCAAGTGCAGTGGCTTATGCCTGTAATCCCAGCACTTTGGGAGGCCAAGGTAGGCGGATCACTTGTCAGGAGGTCAAGACCAGCCTGGCCAACATAGTGAAACCCAATCTTTACTAAAAATACAAACATTAACCAGGCATGGTGGCACACACCTGTAATCCCAGCTACTGGGGAGGCAGAGGCACAAGAATCGCTTGAACCTGGGAGGCAGAGGTTGCAGTGAGCCAAGATCACACCACTGCACTCCACTCCATTACAGCCTGGGCAACAGAGCAAGACTCCATCTCAAAAAAACAAAAACAAAACCTATGCTATCTGCAAGGCCATTTGCACAACAAATGAGTCAGATGACTCCATTCGCCAAATGGCCAAAGCAACAGTGTTGTTTCAAAGAACTTCTGACTAGAGAGCATCATGAATGTGCAATATTTCTCATAAAGGAATAGTTTTTTTTTTTTTTTTAATGTTGAAAGAAGCTAGAGGAAAAAAGCATCCTACCTATAGAGAAGCAAAAATAGAATTATATCCAACTTCTCCCCAAAAACGATGCAAGCAAGAGTGAAGTGAAATATTTAAAGTGGTGAGAGGAGAAAAAAAGAAAAACAAACAAACAAACAAAAAAAAACCCACCACCTAGAATTGTTTCCCGTGAAATTATCCTTCAAAAGTAAAGGAGAATAAAGATTTTTCTCAGACAGCAGGGAGTTTGATGACTTGTGAGAAACACTAAAAGTTCTTTAGAGAGAAGAAAATTCGGTAAGCCCGAAACTTGATTCTACATAAAGGAAGACCATCAAAGGAGGAATAGATGAAAGGAAAATTAAAACTTCATTTTTCTTGGTTGATCTAACAGGTAACAGTTTGTTCAAAATAGTAATAGCAACAATGTACTTGATGAGTATAGATTATATAAGTAAAATGAATGACAGCAAGAGATATGAGGGGGGAATTAGGAATACTTTATTAATGCAAGGGATTCCCACTACCCAAGAAGCAATATAGCGCTATTTGAAATTGGCCTTGGATTAGCTGTAAACGTGTACTGTAAAATCTAGGGTAATCAGTAAGTTAAAAAAAAAAAGTATATGCGAAGAAAGGGGAGAAAATTGAACCATAAGGCAGAGAAAGTAGAAGACAAAAATAGAACAAAGAACAAGGGCAACAAGCTACAGTAACGTATGAAGTATGGCAGACATTAATTCAATTATATCAAGAATCACTTTAAATGTGAATGGTCTAAATACACAAATGGAAAGACAGATTGTTAGAAGGGAGAAATTTTGATTCTTAATCAAAAACCAAGAATCAACTACATACTATCTACAATAAACCCACTTTAAATATAAAGACGCATGTAGATTAAAAGTAAAGGAATTGGAGAAAGATATCAGGCTAACACGAATCAAAAGAAAGTGGGAGTAGTTCTATCAATTTCAGACAGAGCTGACTTCAGAGCAAGGAAAATCAGCAAAGATATAGGGGCATTACATGATGATAAGGAGTCAATTTTCCAAGAAAACATATCCTTGTTTTTTGGGGTGCAAATATGGCTCATGACAGTCTCAACCTCCAAGGCTCAAACGATCCTCCTGCCTAAGCTTCCTTGTAGCTGAGACTATAGGAACACACCACCATGCTACTTTTGTAATTTTTTGTAGAGACGAGGTCTCACCATGTTGCCTAGGTTGGAAAACATTCTTTAATGAACAACGGAGCATCAAAAAATACATGAGGCAAAAACTGATAGAACTGCAAAGAGAAATAGATGAATCCTAATAATGTCCACCCTAAAGGAATCACAGAACTGTGTTACTTCTGTGATTCCTTTAGGGTGGACATTATTATAGGTTAGAGACATCAACACCCCTCTCAGACAGATCTCGTAAGAGGAACATCAGTAAGGACCCAGTTGACAGCAACACGACCATCAACCAACTGGTTATAAAGAACACTGACCATTTACGCTTTAGGTGATTATGAATATGGCTGGGTTTCTATCTACCATCTTGCATCCTGTTTTCTATTTATTTTGCCTGTTCCTTGTTCCCCTGTCCCTTTTTCTGCCTTCTTTTAGAATGCAACCTTAAAACTTATTAATAGAAAGTTTTGGCCAGGCATGGTGGCTGTCACCTGTAATCTCAGCACTTAGGGAAGCTGAGGCAGGCAGATCACGACGTCAGGAGTTTGAGACCATCCTGGCCATAGTGAAACGCTGTCTCTACTAAAAATACAAAAATTAGCCAGGTGTGGTAGCGGGTGCCTATAGTCCCAGCTACTTGGGAGGCTGAGACAGGAGAATCACTTGAACCCGGGAGGAGGAGGATGCGGTGAGCGAGATTGCACCATTGCACTCCAGCCTGAGTGACAAGAGAAATTCTGTCTCAAAAATAAGTTTTAAGATTGCATTTTTATCCTCTTTGTTGGCCTAATAGCTGTAATTGTGTTACTTCTGTGATTCCTTTAGGGTGGATTTTCAGTGCACATCTTTAACTTAAACCAATCCACCTTCATATACAACACGATTTCAAATATGTAAGAACCACATAACTACATATTTCCATTTCTCCCCTCTCCACCTTTGGGCTATTACTATATATTTTACTTCTACATGTTGAAAACCATGATACATTATTATTACTTTTGCTTTAAATAGTCAATTAGGTTTTAAAGACTTCTGAATAAAAGGATATATGAAATCCTTTATGTATATAACCTACCTAGTTATCATTTCTAGTGTTATTTCTCTGCATAGAAGCAGGTTTCCATCTGTTACCATCTTCTGCTTGAAGAATGTCTTTTAACAACTCTTATAAGGCTGATTACATTCTTTCAGGTTTTACATCTGGAAAACTCTCCATTTTTAATCAAAGAATTCCAGGTTGGTAATGTCTCTTTCCATTTCTCCCCTCTCCGCCTTTGGGCTATTATTTATTTAATAATATTTGGAAATAGTTTAAATATAAACACTTTAAAAATGGTGTTTGTCTCTTGCCTTGCATTATTTCCAACAAGAAAGCTGCTGTCTTTACCTTTCTTCCTCTGTACCTAAGCTGTGTTCTCTTTCTCTCTCTTCCTCACTTCTAAAGTTTCCTCTTATATTGCCAGATGAAATTTGATTGATACAATTCATTGCATTTCTTGGGTCTCACTAGTTGTCATCAATTCAGCTATTATTTCTTCAAATATTTTTTTACACCTTCTTTCTCCAGGGACTCCAGTAACATACATATTTGGCTCCCAAAGTTGTCCCATAGTTCTCTGAAGCTCAATTTCTCCGACCATCTCTTCTTCGGCAGTCTTTTTCCTGTTTAAGTTGCTGTCTTCAAATTCTCTTATCTTCTTCTGAGATGTCCAATCTGCTGTTAACTGCATCCAGTGTTTTTCATCAGATATTATAGTTTCCATCTCTAGAGGTTCAATTTGTTCTGTATCTTCCATCCCTCTACTTAGTATGTTTTTCTCTCTAGCTTTTTGAACATATGGAATACAGTCATAATACCTGCTTTAATGTTGTCTACTGATTCCTGGGTCAGTTTTGATGGACTTATTTTTCCCTTCATTATGAGCTTATTTTCATGCTTCTTTGCATGCCTAGTGATTTGTTAGATACCAAGTACTGTATATTTTACTTTATCGGATATATTTCTTGTATTCCTTTATTCTTGAGCTATGTTCTGGAACACAATTAAATTACCTGGAAACAGATGTGTTCGTTTGGTCTTTTTTTTAAGCTTTGTGAGTTGGGACCAGGGGTAGTTTTTATATAGAATTAATTTTTCTACCATTAGAGCATCTTAGTTTTCTTCCAATGCCACTTAGGTTACAAGATTTTCCACTGTGGCTATTGAAAACAGGCACTATTTGCAGCTCTAAACACTGTTCCCTCTTATTCTTTTGGGTGAGTTTCCTCACAGGCATGCACTGTGTATAACTGAGTATCTGATGGAAACTCTCTACAGATCTTAGTTCTCCTGCTGTGCAGCCCTCCCGTCAAAGGCATTCTCCCCTGTGAACTCTAACCACCTTGACTGCCCAACTGCACGTCAGCTCCAGGAAACCGCCAGGTCCTGATGGGGTAACCCTTCCTGGAGCCATGGACTTTTTCCAGATATTAAGTACAGATAATTTTGTTTCCCCTCTCCAGAGGATGATTGTCCTTTGTTGCTTAAAGTTCATTGTCTCGGTATTTGTTAGGTATTTAAAAAAAGGAAGTTAAACAAGACAGTTAACTTCTAGGAAATAACTACCTTACTCTAGCAAAATACCACAGGAAAAAAAAGAGCCCCACCCTCACCGAATATAACAGGCTGAGAACGTTCACCATCCAGCCTAAGACAGCCTTCTCCCTATGTCGTGGTGTCATCAGGGTGCTCCTCCTAATTCCAGCAGAAAGGCAGCAGCGGAGGTCTCCAGAAGAGCCACAGTAGGAAACCTGGATCTCCATCCTTACCAGGCAGTAATGAGGCTGTGCCCCATTGCACACCGGCACCATCAGAGGAAGCATGCTGAGAGATGTAAATAACTCCCAGAGATTCATTGCATAACAGTGAAGATGTCCAGGATACAGCCAAAGTCACTCATCATAACAAGAACCAGGAAATTGTAAACTTGAATGAGAAAAAACATCAAGGGATGTCAACACTAAGATGACACAGACATATGACAACAATTTTTTTTTTTTTTTTTTTGAGACAAGTTCTCACTCTGCTGCCCAGGCTAGAGTGGTGTGAACAAAACTCACTGCAACTTCAACCTCCTGTGATCAAATGATCCTCCCACTTCAGCCTCCTATGTAGCTGGGACTACAGGCACCATGCCTAGCTAGCTAACTTTTAAATTTACTTTTTATTTTTTGTAGAGATGAGGTCTCACTTTGTTGCCCAGGCTGGTCTCAACTCTTGAACTGAAGTAGTTCTCCTGCCTCAGCCTTGCAAAGTGCTGGATTACAGGCATGAGCCACCACACCCAACTGATGAGAAGGATTTTAAAGCAGCCATCATAAAAATGCTTCAGTGAGCAATTACAAACACTTTTGAAGCAATCAAAAAAAAAAAAAAAAAAAAGTCTCAGCAAATAGAAAACCTCAGCAAAGAAACAGGAGATATAAAAAAGAAATCCAATGGAAATTTTAATTAAAATACACGATGATCGCCACAGTTAAAGTACTGCATGGATGGTTCACGAGCAGAATGGAAAGGAAAGGGAAAATAACCAGTTATCCTGAAGCTAAGACAACAGAAATGACCTAAACTGAGCAACAGAGAGAAAACAGACTGGAAAAAAAATAATAACACAGAGCCTCAGAGACTCATTAGATGATAATAAAAGATTTAACATTTAGAAAAAAATAAAGAGAGCTTCAGGGACTCACGGGACAATAATTAAAGGTTTAACATTTGTGTCATCAGTGTCCCAGAAAGAGGATGTAAGTGGGGCAGAAAAAGTATCCAAAGAAATAAAATATATACATACACATACATATATACACACACACACACACACACACACACACACATATATATGTTTATATATATATATATATATATATATATACTTATATGTATATGTTTCCCAGAATGGGTAAAAACTTTTGTAAAGCATGTTTCTCATAGGGGGCTTATATCAAGAAACTGTAAGGAACTCAATAATAACAAAAAATAACTTTTTAAATGGGCAAAGGCTCTGAATAGACATTTCTCCAAAAAACACATACAAATGGCCAATAAGCACATGAAAAAATGTTCAACATCATCAGCCATCAGGGAAACACAAGTCAAAATTACAATGGTGTACAATTAATACACCATTTAACATTTCCAACAGAAGCCTACAGGCTTCCATTTCCACTGTGGAAAACAGTTTGGCAGTTCCTCAAGGTAGTCAAGTTTCTTAACTGCTCTGTAAAATGAAGTTAATCACATTCACTTTGGACGAATGAGTTAATATATATATTAGCTACAATTATTATAGCAATTATTATTGTGCATATTACTGATTGGGTCAGATTATTAGCCCTGTCTCCCTAACTCATTTGCTACTTTGGATGAATATTTAAGGTAGTCTTGAACTGAGATATACATGTAAAGATCCTATCACACTGGCATGTACCATGTGCTCAATAAACGAAAGCTGTAATTATTTATTTCTCAACAGTTTAAACTTTCCTCAAAACAAACAAAAAACAAGGCAACACCCCAAGCTGTGAGGAGCTGAGTCTCTCCTAGGTATGGGGCAGCACAGGCACTGGCTGCACAAAGCCAGAAAGGTTACATGGCACCTCTCTTTAAATTAGACCACACAGAGCCTTTAATTCCCTGCGCAGTCTTCACATCTTGCCAGTCCAGTTTGATGTCTGGAACTTCATCTTCTGGTTCTGGATCCTTACTCAGTGCCCCCCGCGGGGAGGCAACCACAATGGGCAGAGGACCACATTCCTCCCGGATTTCCACAACATGGAGGCCCTTCTTATCAGCCAGCTGTTGATGGGTTTCCTAGGCCAGACCAAATTGAGAACAGGTTAGGTCTGAAGTACATTTGCAGCATAAAAAGCAGAACTTCCACAGGGAGAAGGAAGCCAGCAGTACAGCCTAGGGGAATTCAAAGACCATTTCAGTGGATTTGGGTTAATGTGTTTTGTGGCTAAACTTTGGTAACCTGTCATGGGTGGTGCCATTTCAGCCTCATCTGCCTCATCTGCCCACCCCAAACCGGGACAAAGGAAGGCCCTTGGCCACTGGTCCCTTGGCTTCTAAACCCTCCTGATTATGCACTACGCTATGCCAAACACTGAACTTGAATCTCACCAATCCCCTAGATCTAACTACCAATTTACAGTAAATACACAGGAGAGAAGACATTAAGGACCCCAGAGGTGTTTTAGTCAGCAATAGACCGGGAAGCACTATGAAACAAACAAGCTGGATTCCTCAGCAAAAAAATCATAAGGGGCAGGGAAAGACGAGGGGAAACCTATTGAAAAGGCATAGCAAAAACATACAACACATTGACCTATTCTGCAGCCTGATTCAAACACTTTGTGTAAAAAGCATTTTTTAAATCTAACAAATGGAATTTGTTCGTTTAGACAAATGTTCATTAGTCCAAATGTTCATTTGTATGAACACTGTTCCAATGTTCATTTGTATGAACATTGATAGGACATTTAATGATACAAGTTACTGTTAAATTTTTAGGTATGATAATAGTATTATAGGGTATTTTTTAATGCTTATCCTTTAGAAAATATATACTAAAATATTTAGGGGTAAAATAAAATGTCTGAGATTTGGCTCAAAATAACTGGGGGTGGTACTGAGAAGCAACTGGTCATCAGCTAGGTGACAGGGCCATGGGGATTCACTGTAGAGGGAGGCCACAGAGATCTGGAAGCAGGCAGATTAGTTCAGTAGACATTATTCACGGTACAATGACATACCTGATATGTCAATCCCATGATCCCAGGCCTTATGGCTGCCTTGCACTATTCTAATTCTATGTATGTTTTAAATTAGAAAAGAGATGAGCCGTTTCATAAACAAAATAAAATAATTTATATTGGTGTATCTTTCAATCAAAGGCATATCACCTAAACTGGTAACATCTTTTTCTTTTTGTGTAGCATATTAAATAATGTAACCCGGCCGGGCGCGGTGGCTCAAGCCTGTAATCCCAGCACTTTGGGAGGCAGAGGCGGATGGATCACGAGGTCGAGAGATCGAGACCGTCCTGGTCAACATAGTGAAACCCCATCTCTACTAAAAATACTAAAAAAAAATTAGCTGGGCATGGTGGTGCGTGCCTGTAATCCCAGCTACTCAGGAGGCTGAGGCAGGAGAATTGCCTGCACCCAGGAGGCGGAGGTTGCGGTGAGCCGAGATCGCGCCATTGCACTCCAGCCTGGGTAACAAGAGGGAAACTCTGTCTCAAAAAAAAAAAAAAAAAAAAAAAAAAAAAAAATAATGTAACCTTTTATAGCTGATAGCATTTTAGGAGAGATGATATATGGTAATCATGTCAGAAGGTTTAAAAAACTAACAGAAAACAAAAATATCACATAAAAGAACAAGTCTACTGGATCATAAATAAACCTATCTAAAACCAACATCTTAATTAAACCTCTAATGTTTCAACTTAGAAGTGCTGTGAAAGGTGTTTTAGGCAGTACCAACAAACACGAAAAGCTTCAAAAACATCTTTTACCTAAAGCCTTCTTTTTCTTCTAATTTTCCTAGAGATGTGGAAAATTACTCCCTGGATCACTTTAACTAAAACCCACCACTGTACTCTTGAAGTGTCAGGAAGCCTGCCAAAGTCCTCACCTAACAGAGTTCAGCAAATGAAACCTACCGAACCGAATCTGCTCATCCATCTATGCTAAGGTCTACCCATCCTTTCAAGAGACAGGCCAGCCCTACTGGGCAAGCAGGATGGGTACCCAAGAATGGGGGACCAGTGCAGTCACCGTCCTCTCCTCCATGGTGGGTGACTGGAAGCTGGGCCCACCTATGAGGAATAGTAACCTGGCAAGTTCATAGTTTCTTACCCACCCAGGCATCAGTCCGAACTACCTACGCAGGTAACGGGAAACTGACTGTGCTTGCCCTGAATGCAGAGTGCTTCACCCTAGCCCCGGCTGAAAGGACTAAATTAGGAAATGGAGTCCGGGTGCGGTGGCTCAAGCCTATAATCCCAGCACTTTGGAAGGCCAAGGCAGGTGGATCACGAGGGCGACAGATTGAGACCATCCTGGTCAACATGGTGAAACCCCGTCTCTACTAAAAATACAAAAAATTAGCTGGGCATGGTGGCGTGTGCCTGTAATCCCAGCTACTCAGGGGGCTGAGGCAGAAGAATTGCCTGAACCCAGGAGGCGGAGGTTGCGGTGAGCCGAGATCGCGCCATTGCACTCCAGCCTGGGTAACAAGAGGGAAACTCTGTCTCAAAAAAAAAAAAGGAAATGGATGTTCTCTTTTTATTTTACTTTTCCATACTTTCAGAGCTTTAGAACAGCATGTGTTATTTTCATAATAACATGTAGATTGTAATTCCTGGCTTGAAATAACGCTACTTAGAAAAATCCATGAAGTACTTTTTAAAAGGTAATTTTAATGAACTTTTCAGTGAATTTAACTAAACGGATGCAGTCACAGACAGCAAAGAATGCCCAATTCCTCAGGTGCCCACAGGAAAGATTCTCCAGAAGGCCCCAGGGCATGGTAGTCCCAACACACACAACTGAAATACAAACTAAAACTTTTGTTTCAGACCCCAGGAGAAGGTTACCTGTCTGGAGAGCCCATGGAAGAGTCCCCGGGTGAGGTTGAGCATATTGAGGGACCCAGAGACCTTGGCATACATGTCTTTGATGCCAATGAGCCGGCAGATGGTAATGATGGCCCTGTGGCAGTGGAGGCCATAACCTAGAAATAGAGAAACCAGGTGAAACACAGCCCACTTGCCTGAAGTGGGCGGAGTCACCCTGCTGACTTTCACATGGCTTCAGGCTCAGGGCTTCAGGAAACTGATTCATATTCTGGTATCACCACTTCCTAGTGAGTCGACCCTTGACAACTTAACTTCTAAGATGACACTTACTTAAACAGGATACTACAAGGATTAAAAAGATGACATCTATAAATATCTTGAACACAGAGGGTAAAAAAACAGGACTGTTACTAACAAAGATGCATGAAAATTCTTGGCACCCCAGACTCATGTTAACTAAGGATGGAGGGACACATCTCTTCTCAGCCTCCTTCACTGTTCTGTTGCCCTGAGCAGAGGGTCCACTTCCTCCTCCTAGAGAAGCTCTTCTTTTCTTATGGTAACATATCCTTTCCCAGATTTCCTTCTAGCTACTGGCCTGTCCTTCCCTCCTTGCTGGCCTCTAAATCTTTGGGGGTCTCCCCTCCAGCCACTTGCCCTACCCCCATTTCCACCTGTAATCCCTTCTCCAGAGAGCTTTAAAAACACAAGCCAAACATGTTGCTCCCCATGTAAAGAGACCCCCCTACCCCGCTCTGTTCTCGAGATTAAAATAAAGAATGCCATGGCCTATAGAGCCCTCTGTGCCTGAGTCCTGCCCACCTCTGACCTCATCTAGAGACACACCACCTCCTGCTAGCGTCCCTGCCTTGAGGACTGCACTTGGGATTCCCTCTGCCTGGAATGTCCTCCCAGCTTTGCCCCCTTGGCTCCTTCTCACCTTCAAGGTCCCACTCAAATTGCTTCTCCTCAGACACGCCTTCTGTGACCATGCTGCTCAAGGTGGCATCCTTCCTTCCACCTTCCTCCCTCCTACTCTAATACAGTACCCTGATTAGGGTACTCAAAGAAACCTGTTTATCCAATGTTTCCCCCCAGTAGAAGATGACTTCCATAAGGGCCAGGATATTGTTTGTTTACGACAGTGTCCCCAGAGCCTATAGCAGTACCTGGCAAATGCAGGTGGAGTGAGGGAACGTGAAGGGGCCCAAGTGTGGCCTTTAACTTTCTTATTTGCCAGACATGAAACTAAGCACACACCTCTTCTGCTCCAAGGTAGAAGATCTACTCTAGAAGTTGGACATTACTGTCTTTCTCATTTGACTTTTTATGGTCAAGAACTATTCCTTCTACTTGAGAGGGCCAATGAACTGTGGCCTCCATAATTATGCTAAAGCATGCAAGAACTTAAGAGGATAGCTAAAGACAGGACACAATGGAGTCCTTTGTTCTTCCATGTGGAGTTATTTACACACAGAATATGTGCCCATGTGTGAACACAATGTACCCACGTCTGGATGAGCACAAGTGCACACACACCTAGAGGGAGATACACATGGAAGGGGGTATCATGCAGATTCCAGAAGGAGCTGAGAGGCAGCCTCTACCCTGCCACTGCTCTCTGGATGACCCAGACAAGAAGGCTCCTCCCTACAATACCTACTTAGCAGTGCTGCTGGTGAGCATCGAGGTGTGTAATACACAGTACCTGGACCAGCACAGACAAAGCACAAATGCTGGCCACTGTGTCACACATACACAAACACCCACGTGACAGTGGTCGTAGTCTTATGGTAATGATTTGACTACCTTCCAGGCAGAGACTATGTCAAAAAAACACTTGTTTAATGAAACTTAATGTGTATATTTAAGTGGCAAAGTTTTGCAGTGCTGTGTGTGGAACTGAATACTGTCCTATTGCCAAGGTAGACGTGTTCCATGGTTAAGTAAGTTTGGAAACACACTTTCCATTTCCCTTGGGAGATTCATATTGCATGGCAGTGCATTAAAGACTGCAACGTTCACAAAGATGCACAAACACTTTTGGTGCCTTTCCTTAATCCTGTTCTGACATTTGGCGTCCTTTCTGGAGTAACACCTATTCTATCTCCCACAGAACTAGCAACACATAGGAACATCATTTAGGAAATGCCTATTTGTACATGTACGTACAGAATGTCTATAAATGTACACGTATTTAGGAAATGTCTAAAAGTACTATAGACTGTTTTAGTTTCAAAATCAGAATATTTAACCCCAATAAACAGGTAATGGTCTAGCTAATACAATACAGCTTTGATTAAAAGACAGGAAAGATTTTAAAAGGTAGCTTCTTCAATTAAATTAAAATTGAAGCAGTCATTCAAAAATCATCCAGATATAAAAATGTATCTAAACAACATTGCCCAACATAAATATAATGCAAGCCACAAGCAGATGCATAGACATAATTTTAAACATTCTCATAGATGCATTTTCTAAAGTTTTTTAAAAGTTTATTTAGTAATGTGTTTTATTAACCCAATATGTCCAAACATTATCATTTAAAAATGTTATCAATACAATAACATTTTTGAAATATTTCATATTCTTTTTTTGTACTAGGTCTTTGCATTCTGGTGCGTATTTGACAATTAGAGCACATCTCAATAGCCCCATGTGAAGTGCTCCCTAGCCAGGCCGGCTAGTGGCTACTGTGTGGGACAGCACAGATCTAAACCTTGAAGTCCACTCAACACCTTTTCTAATGACAAAATATATGGTTTTTATCCAGCATTTAAATGGTTAATTATGGTTTTAAAGCAGAAGGCAACTTCTGGTGCATTAACACAACTGATTCTGTATTTGAGGGCTATTTATTTCCAAGCCATAGCTCTAGCAAAGTTGTATTAGAAGCTTTGATAAGAAATTTTAAATATGATGTTTTATCTCTTCTGACTCAAAACTTTTTGAGATTTATATACCAAAAGTTACATAAAATCATTCCTTATTGTAGAACTACAGGTGAAATGCAAATCAGAATGTTCAAGAATCCTACACTCAGAGACCACTAGGCATGCCTGCCCTAGCACATGACCCTAAACTCTGCCTTCCTGCCTTCTTTTTTTTTTTTGAGACGGAGTTTCGCTCTTGTTACCCAGGCTGGAGTGCAATGGCACGATCTCGGCTCACTGCAACCTCTGCCTCCTGGGTTCAAGCAATTCTCCTGCCTCAGCCTCCTGAGTAGCTGGGATTACAGGCACGTGCCAACATGCCCAGCTAATGTTTTGTATTTTTAGTAGAGACGGGGTTTCACCATGTTGACCAGGATGGTCTCGATCTCTCGACCTTGTGATCCACCCGCCTCGGCCTCCCAAAGTGCTGGGATTATAGGCTTGAGCCACCGCGCCCGGCCTCTTCCTGCCTTCTTGTCCATAAAACAGGAAAGTCCATCTCTGCATCATCCCTAGTGCCTAGAGTAGCACCCAGCTCACAGAAGACATTCAATCAGAACTTGATGTGCAGTAAACACCTGCACCTGAATAAGTTAGAACAGAAATGTCTAAAAGCAACAACGAATTTCCTGTGAGGAACTAATATTCCCACTCCTCCAAACCCTACTCCACTCAGTTGCTATTTCCCATTTCCAATGTGCTCTCCCCACCATCAAGTATTCCTGGAACAAGCCTGTGCTCACGGGAGCCTGTGTGCCTTGACTATTCTTTATTTCTCTGAGAGCCTCATCATTCTTAAATCTAATATGAGCTCTTAAATCAAGATGAATTCAACTAAAGATGAGCAAAAACAGAGGAGAGGACAGAACTGTTAAACAATTTCTCTGCTTTATCATCAACAAGTGGTAAGAGTTTTAAAGTTACCTTTGGGTTGTTTCTTCATCTTGATATGTGTCCTTTTATATCTTAATGAAATATCATGGAATACTGGAAGGTAAAAACATAAACACAGAAGGTTTAGGTGTGTGGCTTTAATGCCTTTGCAAATATTGCAAAGCAATGTATACTAGCCTCAACCGCCAGTGCACATTCACCAAGGATAAATGATAAG
Organism: Saimiri boliviensis; assembly: GCF_048565385.1. Taxonomy (NCBI): domain Eukaryota; kingdom Metazoa; phylum Chordata; class Mammalia; order Primates; family Cebidae; genus Saimiri; species Saimiri boliviensis. The sequence continues at coordinate 125,911,418 of NC_133449.1, forward strand.
CTCTAAATTCATTCACTTTACTAACCTTCTTAGGAGATTGTTTTCATAATTCATGTGTTTGTAAGAATGTAATAAGAGAGAGCACAAAGATAACTATAGAGATACATTGCCACACATACTTTAACAAATGTAATCCTGCAAATTAAAAAAAAAATAGATTAACACTCACTTGTATGGTCTTCATATCGTTCTATATAATGCAAATAGTGAACTGCTCTGTTCTTTGCCTGAAAGAAGGAAAATGTTTTTCTTAAATGTGTTGAAATTTACATCTTTTCAAGGATTCCAAAAATACTTTTAATAAAATGTTTCATTATTAAAAATTCATTTATGCAAAAAGGTTAGTATATACTTCTAAAATATAAGGACTTATTTTTTTAAACTCTTAACCACAATATCACTATCATGCCTAAAAAAAAGTAACAATAATTCCTGGCCAAGCGTGGTGGCTTACGTATGTAATCCCAGCACTTTGGGAGGCTCAGGTAGGCAGATCACTTGAGGTTAGGAGTTCAAGACCAGCCTGACCAACATTGAAAATCCCCATCTCTACCAAAAATACAAAAATTAGCCAGGCATGGTGGGGGGCACCTGTAATCCCAGCTACTTGGGAGGTGGAGACAGGAGAATTACTTGAACCCAGGGGACAGAGGTTGCGGTGAGTCAAGATCATGCCATTGCACTCCAGCCTGGAAAACAAGAGTGAGATACTATTTCAAAAAAAAAAAAAAAAAAAAAAATTAACAATAATTCCTTAGTATCTTCAAACACTCTGTCAGTGTTGAAACTTCCACAGCTGTCTCCTAACTTGGCTAGGCAATTATAAATCTGATAAAAAATGGTGTGAAGGAATGTAAGTACTTCTGAAACTGATTTTTATGAGCTAATTAAATCTTGACAGCAAGCCTCCTGGGAACGTTCTGGGACAAATTATCTTTTTGTGGTTCCCACTGTGTCTACCATATAGCTTACTTATCTTTTACTGAGTGTCAACCAAGAAAAGAATGTACATACCTTCCTCAAAGCATCGAACCGGTCAGCGGCTTTCCCAAGAGCAAAACCTTAAAAAAAAAAAAAAAAAAAGCAAAACTAAGAAAAGTGACAAACATTTGGCCCATGTGGCTTTTGCCACATCTCAAGTTTCACCTCCTACAATATTTTCTAGCACTTCATTTTTCCACCACCCACAAAAGACTTGCTATACAAAACCAATAACCGGCTGGGTGTGGTGATTCACACTCGTAATCTCAGCACTTCAGGAGGTTAAAGTGGGAGGATCACTTGGGTCCAGGAGTTTAAGACCAGCCTGAGCAATATAGCAAGAGTCTCTACTAAAAATAAAATTTAAAAAATTTGCCTAGCATGGTGGTGCCTGACTGTGGTCCCAACTACTTGGGAGGCTGAGGTGGGAGGATTACTTGAGTTTGGGAGTTTGAGGGTACAGAGCTATGACTATACTCCAGCAAGCAGCCTGGGCAATAGAGCAAGACCCTGTATCAAAACCAAAAAAAAAAAAAAAAAAAAAAAAAAGTAACAAAACATGAAGCTACAGAGATCTGTTTTTAATTATTCTGGAAATAATAAATTTAAACATATTTATAAAAGCCAAGGTTAGATGTGGCCTTTTAAAAATAGCTAGATAAAATACACTTAACTTTTAAAAAACTAAGTATGTTCGAAATTAATCAGGTAAATCACTTTGAACAGTTAAAGATAGATTAAAGGGGCGAGGCATGGTGGCTCATGCCTGTAATCCCAGCACTTTTGGAGGCCAAGATGAACAGACTGCTTGAGCTCAGGAGTTCAAGACGAGTCTGGGCAACATAGTGAGACCCTGTCTTTACAAAAAATACAAAAATTAGCCAGGCATAGTGGTAGGTGTCTGTTATCCTTGCTGCTCAAGAGGCCGAGGTCAGAGAATCACTTAAGCTCAGGAGGTTGAGGCTGCAGTGAGCTGTGATGATGCGACTGCACTACATCTGGGGTGACAGAGCAAGACCCTGTCTCAGGAAGGAAAAAGGCAAAACAAAACAGAACGGGTGGGAAAAAACATCCACTGCTATGAAGTAAAACTATGATTTCACTGGAACGTCAAATGGAATTCAGATTTTAATTAACCAGGAATCCAAATATATGACTCTTTAGTTTACAAACTCTTAACTATGAAATATGGTTTACCAGCAGTTACAGAGATGCTGCCATTATTTGCTGCCACTGTATCTTGTTTTGAACAACGTATTTTGTTTCTACATTATACAGGGGAAAATAACATAAGACAATACTGCTCTATATGATACGTGGGACCTCTGAGACTTGGGACAAAAGAGGCCGTGAATGCCAATTCCTAGTTTAAACAAAAGAAATTAAATCATGGAAGTTCTACAGGAAAATACGGGGAAACTTATTAATATTTATAATCTTCAAACGACCCTTTCTAAGCAAGACAGAAACCTAGTCATGATAAAAGATTGATACATTTGCCACAGAAAGGCTTAAAACTTCTGTGTGGGGAAAAAATTAAAACCAAAGTCAAAATATCTGACTGACAAAGGGCTAATGTCCTTAACTCACAAACAGCTTATACCAATCAGTAAAGAAAATAATAACCACCCAATAGAAAAATGGGCAAAGCACATAAATGAACAGATCTCAAAAAAAAAAAAAAAAAAAAGATGGCCAATAAACATGTAAAATGGTGTTCAAGCTCTCATACTTTAAAAAATACAAATAAAAACTGAGTTTTTATTTGAGAGATTTGTTTCACAAATCATACTGACAATCAGTAAAATTTAATGACACCCAAGGCTAGCAAGGGCGAGATGGCGTAGAGCAACATACACTGGTGCAACCTTTTGGGAAGGGGAAATCTCGCAATATTTATCGACACTTAAAATGCATATAACCTTAGGGCAGCAATTTCACTGCAACAAGTTTCCTCTATTGATATACTTGCAGAAGTAAAACAAATTACATATACACGAACTATACTGTTTTTTATAATTAGTAAAAATTTGGAAACAACATAAATATTCAGCAACAAGGAAAAGGTTACAAAAATTATCCATGGACAATGGAACGCTTTGCAACCAGTACAAATAATCAAGGACAATGTTTATGTTAATCTGAGTATTAATATCGCTGAGTATAATACTAAGCAAGAAAATCACAGTGCAAAATTATGGCTATAATGTGATCCCTTTGTGTAAATTTTTTTAATGATATGTGACAATAATGCGAACATCACATTTCAGGAAAGGTACAAAGGTAGCTGTTAGGCCTGGTTTCCTTGGGCCACATACCATATATATATATGTATTACTTTTGCTTTGAAAATGTCAGTATGGGCTAACTAGGTGATTTTCCTGTTTTCTTCTCCTTCAACAGACATGAACACATTTCAAAAACAGGTGTCCACTATGGTAACTATATATAGGAGAAAATGTAAATAACCAGCAAACCTACTAATTGGAGTAAACACTATTAACCTTTTCAGTGTATAGTTTTCCAGTCTTGTCTTTGCAGATAAATATATATTTTTTTTGGTTTTTTTTTTTTTGAGACGGAGTTTCGCTCTTGTTTCCCAGGCTGGAGTGCAATGGCGCGATCTCGGCTCACCGCAGCCTCCGCCTCCTGGGTTCAGGCAATTCTCCTGCCTCAGCCTCCTGAGTAGCTGGGATTACAGGCACGTGCCACCATGCCCAGCTAATTTTTGTATTTTTAGTAGAGACAGGGTTTCACTATGTTGACCAGGACGGTCTCGATCTCTTGACCTCGTGATCCACCCGCCTCAGCCTCCCAAAGTGCTGGGATTACAGGCTTAAGCCACCGCGCCCGGCTGCAGATAAATATATTTAAAAAAAAAACTAGGATTTTATATGGTCTTATATAAAGTTTTTGTGTTTTTTAACTTAGCATATTATTTTATAAGTAATTTCCCATAATTCTTTAATGGACAGAGAATATTACATTATATGTCTTTAATGGATAGAGAATATTACATTATATGGCTATATTGTTTTTATAACCATGGCCCTATTGAACATTTAGTGTTTTTCTCTCTAATTTTCCACTATTATGCATAATAAAATAATGTCCTAAGCCTTTTATAATACTCCTTTTCCTCGGAGGAAAAGGCATTTTCATCTTTTCTCTCTAAGGGATGTGATGGGCTTAACACAAGCTTTGTGAACCCAAGCCACTAAAAGGTTTAATCAGTGCAAAAAGTCTGGCCAGCAGCATGATACTGTAGGCTCCACAGCATGGGCCCATAACACACCTGTCCCTGCACACCACCGCCACTGAGGTGCCAACACTCCCCACTCACCTGCAGCTCCTCTTCCATTCCCCACAGCCACCAGGACACGGACCGATTTCTTTCTTCCCTCTTTCGCTGTCATACTGAAAACATTTCTTACCTAAAAGGCAAAATGTCTCAGAGATATAGCACATTAAGAAAATCTGAAGGAGTTCCCTCCTGGAGGGATGTGCCTTTCTTGCAGGCATACATGGTGAACAGGCACACACAGAGAACATCCTCCAACTCCCGAGCACAAGTAGCAGACTTTCTCTAAACAAAACCTCCTGGACTGTTTCAGGAAGAAAACAGAAATGAGACTTTCTCTTCATTTCACAGGGTTATCAGAGGGTTCAACTGAGAAAACTTTTAAAGGAATCTGACATTATACATCTCGATATATCCTGTCTTAATGAATGTACCACAAGAAAGAAAAAAGTTGCTGATCAAACTTTGATACAGTTTATCACTGATTGTAAGATGTATCCCCATGTCAGAGATGTTAAAATGTGAGGAAAATAATCCTCAGAAATTATGACATGCAGTATACAGACATAACCAGCACAGGACTGGCTCTCTATGCTAAGGATTAAGATATATGATTTTTTTTGAGACAAGAGTTTCGCTCTTGTTGCCCAGGCTGGAGTGCAATGGCATGATCTCAGCTCATTGCAATCTCTGCCTCCCAAGTTCAAGCAATTCTCCTGCCTCAGCCTCCCAAGTAGCTGGGGTTACAAGCATGTGCCACCATACCTGGGTAATTTTGTATTTTTAGTAGAGACGGAGTTTCTCCATGTTGGCCAGGCTGGTCTTGAACTCCTGACCTCGTGATCCACCCACCTTAGCCTCCCATAGTGCTGCGATTACAGGTGTGAGCCACCGTGCCCGGTAGGATTAGCATATTTGGAAATATTTGGAAATACTTGCTTATTCTGAACTATAGGAAAATGTATATTTTTTTCTGTGTATTTAAAAGGCCAGGAACTATGAACTGTTAACTAAACTGCTTACACAGCAGCTGGCTCTCTGGTACATACCTCTCTCTTTCCCATAAAATGGGGTTAAAAGGAAATGGAGCTTGAATCCACCCCGATGGATCTTACAGAAAATCACCCACATATATATGAATTCTTCAAAGAGATTAACTTTCAAAAGCTCTAAGTGGGAATACCAAAGCCATAATATTGGTAAACATTTTAAATCCTACAATGCAACTCATACTGAGGTAACAATACAGATATTAGGTGAGGCTCAATCACAAACTCAATAAATGATTATTCCACATGGTATTAAACACTGAGCATTCAGTGCCAGCTCAAAGGGAAGTAGACTATTTTAGAGAATGTTCCAGAAAGTGACTATAGTTTACTTGATACAGGCTTTAGTTTCAAAGGCCTGTGAGCAACCCAGAGACCATTTCCCCATCAAAAACCAGACATGCACCACAACTTTAAGCTTTCTACCCTGCCCCAGGGCTCAACCCAACCCCAGCTTCCTGCATTGAGTGCTAGATACAGCTGGTCTATAATTCAAAAATAGACTCCCAATGCTACTTTAGTGTTAGGAAAGAGGAAATTTAAACCTAATCTCCAAATCCTGTAGTTAACAATACCACCTTACCATGAGACCTCAATTTGGTAGCACCCCCACAAAGAGTGCAGTAGTCAGAAGAGCAAGTATCAAGCAAATGAAATTAAAGTTGCATAATTTCCTTCCCCAGATCAGCTGTGTATCAGAAATAGTATGCCAAGGCATTCCCTCACAGTTCCTCTTGTCCTGTCCCTGCCCCACCCACCCCAACCTTTCCAAAGGCTTAGCCAGGTATTTCATTCTGCAAGCCTACCTCAAGTATTCTGGTATCAAAATCCTCGTATGTTTCTGCAGGAAGAAAAGAAACAGGCATACAGATGAAATGTGTGTACACAACTAACATGAAAACATTTTCAGCATGGGCACCATCACAGATCTTTTGGTCCTACTCTCAAGGTCATGCCCCAGTCACCCCTCATCACTAGAGACTGCTCCACCAGTAAGTTCATAAACTCAGACACTGATCCCACTGGCACCCTCCTCCCCATCCATCTCTATCTCATCAGCTTCTGGCCCCTCCAGACCCTGGATCCCTGCTTTCCCTTTGCTTCCCTCTGTCTTCACGGCCTCTCCCACTCAGCCAAGACACCATAGTCCATAATTTCCACCAGATCGTGAATGCCCTCAAACCCTTCACCCTTTGCTCTCTCCACACTAGCCAGACCTGCAACTCTTGGCCACTCCTGACCTGCTGGATGCTGCTAGAGAGAAATCAAAGTATTCATACACAGGGGCCACTAAAAATTCATAGACTCCAATTCCATCAAGTCTTCCCTGCTGCCAGCTGGCCTTTTTGTCCTTTCAGTTAGGTCTCCCTCCACTTACCACTGCAGCCATTTCAAAGACTATGTTTTTTGTTGTTGTTTTTTTTTTAATATTTTTATCACAATTTCAATCAAACAAAAATAGAACAGCAGAACCAGCAAAAGCTTATGTATGCATTAGTCAGCTTCAACACACATCAACCCACAGCCAATCTTCTTTTCTCTAAACTCTGTTCAACTCTCACTCCACTGGCTAATTTCCTTTTTTTTTTTTTTTTTTTTTTGAAAAGTTAAAAATTCCTTAATTTTTTATTCCTGGTACCACTACCACAATTTACAGGGCAATATACCTGATGTAATGAAAAGAAAAAGACAAAGCTACAACAGATAAAAGACCTCAGGAATGTACATCTAACTGACACTGCATTGCATTAATCAATAGCTGCACTTTTTGCAAACTGTGGCTATGACAGTCAACAAGAAGGGTTTCCTGTTTAAGCTGCAGTAACTTTTCTGACTATGGATCATCGCTCCTTCTGTGGCAGATTTTTACAGTTCCTCTAATGCATTTGGGACGACTGTCTCAAAGTAACCTGCAGCTTTCCTGACAACTCCTCGCTCTCTCTACTGCTAAGAACTGCAGCCCTTTTCTGCTGCTTTTAGAACCTTCTGCTACCATATCCACCACTTCCACCACCAGATCCATAACCACCACCACAGGGACTGCCGGAGCTTCTTCCACCGAAACTGCCCCCTTTCATGGGTCCATAATTTGATTGCTGTTGTCCACTATAATTTCCAAAATCATGATAGTTCCCACCACCACCATAGTTACCACCTCCAAAATTTCCTCCTTCATTGTAACCATCGTATCCTCCACCACCGCCACCACATCCACCACCTTGGTTTCCATATCCTGGTCCACCACCACCATAGCCCCCTCTACTACTATAACCAGGACCACCACCATAGTTGCCACCGTCACCAAATCCATTATATCCACCATCACTTCCTCCATAACTACCTCTGCTGCCACCACCTCCACCACCATAACCTCCTCTTCCACCAAAGTTTCCACCCCAGCCAAAATTACCTCCACCACCTCCAAAGTTTCCTCCCATAAAATTGCCAGATCCACCTCCACGACCTCTCTGTGATCCAGCAGACAGCATCTCTGGTTTGGAAAGGGCCTTTTTCGCTTCACAATTATGCCCATTAATAGTATGGTATTTCTAAACAACAATTTTATCAACTGTATCATGATCATTGAAAGTTACAAAAGCAAATCCTCTCTTTTTTCCACTCTGCCTTCCGTAACTTCTATGGTTTCAATCTTGCCATACTTTTCAAAGTAGTCTCTCAAATTATACTCTTCCGTATCTTCTTTAATACCACCAACAAAAATTTTCTTCACTGTTAGATAGGCACCAGGCTTTACAGAATCCTCTCTTCTAAACAGCTCTCTTTGGTTCCACTACACGCCCATCAACCTTGTGTGGTCGAGCACACATTGCGGCATCCACCTCTTCAACATGAGAATAAGTCACAAAACCAAAGCCCCTGGAACGTTTGGTTTCGGGATCTCTCATTATCACACAATCTGTAAGTGTGCCCTATTTCTCAAAATGTTATCTTAACATCTGTAGTTTCAAAGCTCAGACCACCAATAAACGGTTTTCTCAACTGCTCTGGTTCCTTTGGATCATGGCCCTCCTCCCGCCAGCGGCAACGGCAACAGCCGGAGTTGGGCTGGGGGTGACCGGGCGGCGGTTTTACCTCCATTTTGAGACCGGACTCGCCTCTTCCAGCTCCCCACTGGCTAATTTCAAAGCCGGTTTCAGATACCCTACCTTTTCATAAATAATCTGGAGGCCATAATCATCAATGTCCCCAACTCACTCTCCGCAGATGATTCCACCTCTTCCTTACAGACCAACTGCGGCCACATCACACAACATCCCCCCCTACCTACAACCCCACAGGCTCACCTGATTCTCTGCCCTGCCCTTCCTCCTGTGAACAAGTGAAGCCATTTCTCTAGACTCTGGATCTGGGCCACTGTGAGGGACTTGGTTCACTGACTTGGTACTCTTCCCTCCATACCTTCCTCCTCCTGACTGAAGCATTTTGATCAGTTCTAAGCACGTTCCTTGGAATCTCTCCATTTCAACCTCTCCCCTCCTCTTTATGCCAAAGTTCTTAAGAAAGCAGTCAAACTCTCAGCTATTTCCTCTTCTCTCATTCATCAGTAAGAACAGGCTTCTTGGATGATTTTTACTGGTTTACACACTCAAAGAGGGAGCCGGAAACTTTGTTTTCAAATTTGGCCTAAGTATTTTCAATATCTGCTTCATGCATTCTTTTACAGGATCAATGACAACTATCTGCTTTGCTGACTTCTAGTAGGGAAATAGTATTCCCAGGCCATGCTGCTCCACAGGTGCCCCTGTGGCCAACAGTTTTTGGGAAACACTGTATCCTACAGGCAGCTCCTGCAGGTCTACAGTGCACATCCCCACATTTAAGGATCTGAGAAGGTACACAATAAACACCAGGAACCCAGTGCTTTCTACCCTGTTAGTAGAATACTTCTGCATTCCACAAAATACAGTTGGGACATTAATATATGTTATTGCGAAGATCAGGCATCCCCAAACTACGGCCCGCGGGCTGCATGCGGCCCCCTGAGGCCATTTATCCGGCCCCCCGCCGCACTTCAGGAAGGGGCACCTCTTTCATTGGTGGTCAGTGAGAGGAGCACAGTATGTGGCGGCCCTCCAACGGTCTGAGGGACAGTGAACTGGCCCCGTGTAAAAAGTTTGGGGACACCTGGCAAAGATGCTCAAATCTTTTTTGGAAAAAGGCAATATAAAGACAAGTAATAATACCATTTCAAGGAAATTTTAAAATACAAGTACTCTCTCTGTCACAAAGGCAAACAAAACCAGGAGTCTGCTACCTCCATTAGGACCAGGGTCAGGGGGTCCAAGACTGAGGCCTCCCCATGACCTTCCACTCCATCCTCGCTCCCGTTTAACCTTCATCTTCCTCCTTCGGTCCCACTCTTCTCTCTGCTGGATCATGTCCGCCTCCACCTTCTCCTGTTCTTCCTTGCTTCTTTGGGCAATGGTCTGCACTGCTCCATTTTTCATAAGAGGAACATTCAGACCAGGCCACAGAAAACCATGATGCCCTGAAGGTTTAAAAATATTATAAATAAAAAATTTTTTTAAGTACCCATTTTCCAAGTGTTAAAAAGTCAGTTAATCCACGTACAGATAATGATGACACTGTTCACTGGACCTTAAGCTAACATATTACCTTGGTAGGCCACTTGGCACAATCAAAATTTTAAATGTACTTCATGCTATTACCTAAAGAAACACTCACATACAGGTACAAAGCATATGAATGCTTGAACAAGGATGTCCACTGATATATTATTTGTAAAAGCAAGAAATGCATGTAGTCCAAATGTCCAGCAATCATGGACTGGTTAAATGAACCACAGCATCTCCAACATATGAAACATTCTGCACTAAATCAAAAGAACGAGGTAGCTCTCTAGGTTCTGATGTGGAATGATTTCCAAGACCTATTATTGAATGAAAAAAGTAAACTGTCAGACAACAAGTACCATGTGACATAATCTAAATTATTTTTGTAAAGAAGATATCTATTTCTTTTTAGGTATTTATCCATAAATTTAATACATAATACCTTTAGTAATACCTTTTTAGGTATTCATGTATTAAAAAACTGAAGGAAACACACCAATATGAGGCCAGTGGTTTCCTTGAGGGAGAGAGGACCAAAGAAGGTAGAAAAAGCATCCAGGGGGACTTTAGGTTTCTTTATAATCTTTACATTTTTTACTGAGAAAGTATACATACATGATTTTTATAATTTTAAAAAACAAGTGTTAAAAAATAAGATATAAGGAAAGAAATAAAGAAAAACATCCGAGTAGACATGTGATGCTGGAAGTGTGGTACCAGGTGTTTTCTTTATTCCTGAAAGGTCATTACTATCAAAGATGGTTTGTCAGTAAGCACAATACAAGACGGGCTGATTGAAGTACACTACATTATTTTTACTCTTCCAAAACCATGAGTATAAACAATCGTGTGATCTAGGTGTCAACAAACTAAGGACCACAGGCCAACTGAGCCCACCACCTGTTTTGTAAATGAAGTTTTACTGGAACATAGTGATGCCTATTCCACTGTGTGTTGTCTGTGGCTGTTTGTTGAAAAATTGGATGCTTTACAGACATAAAGCATTTAGAACTATTAAAAACCTAAAACATTTCTACAACAGCAGAGTTGAGCAGCTGCAAAACAGACTATGTAACTCACAAAGCCAAAAATATTTACTATCTTCCCTTTCCAGGGAATATTTGCCAACTCTCCATTTATTCTCTCTTTTACCACTAATCATAACCTCTTTGAGGGCACACACTGTTATAGGAGATGACACACAGAGATATGTAATGCTTGCTGAATGAATAAATCCATTTCCATGGGATTTTCCTCACCCAGAATCCTGGAAATGCGTAGTAAGTCATCTAGTTGAATTCTAAAACCACAGATTCTAGTGCCCTTCATGAGAAATGTTTTGATGCTTCTCGTTTGTAAAGTATCTTTAAAATCTGGGGTAAAAAACTTTAAAAAGCACTTTAGTTGTTTTTATAAATAAGTTTACCTTCACCAATGATCTGACCCCTGTTCAAATCCTTTCTTTTCTTCTTTTTAGTTCTTTTGCCTCTTCCTTTTCTTGTTCCAGCACCAGTCTCTGCTAAAGCACCTTTCCACAGCTCACTTGCAGTCACTGTAATGAAACAGGGCTTTTTTGTTTGTTTGTTTGTTTAAATTCTGTAGTTTTCAAGCAATGGTCTATGTTCTCCTATTGAATAAGGAAAGTAGAGGTCAGCTTATAGCTTTACCCATGCATCACTGAGGTAATGAAAGCAAAATTAAATCATTCTTTGCACATATCAGACGGTTACATTTGGAAAGCCCAAGAAGAGACAATTCTATTACTTTCCTCCACAAAACTCTCACTATTTGATTTTCCCCTCTAACTGCTTAAAAGCCGGCATTTAAATCTCAGTTTACTTACCAGTAAGTTTTTTTTACCTAATATTTTATCAACCATGATGTAGGCATCCTCTCTGTCCTCTTGCCTCCTTTATAAGCAGTAAAATAACTAATAACTATCCTTCCTCAGTATAAGTTTCCTAGTCCAAACAAGAATCAACATTTCAATCTGAACCCATAAATCTGGACCACAATCTATAGTCATAAAATCAACTGTTGACCAGACACATTCCTATAATCCCAGAACTGTGGGATGCTGAGGCAGGAGGGTCACTTGAGCCCACAGTTTGAGTCCAGACTGGACAACATAGTGAGACACCATCTCTACTAAAAATTCAAATATCAGCCAGGTGTGGTGGCATGTGCCCATGGTCCCAGCTGCTTGAGAAGCTGAGGTGGGAGGGTCGCTTGACCCCAGGAATTTGAGATTACTATAATTATGCCACTGTTCTCCAGCCTTGGAGACAGAGCAAGACTCTGTCTCAAAAAAAAAAAAAAGAAAGAAAGAAAAAGAGAAAAGATAGCAAGTCATTAGTCAACCTTTGAATACCATTATGCTATTAAAAATGTTTTTAATCCTTTTTCAAATTATAAAAGTTATTTTTTTTAAATCTGGAAAATACAGAATGTAATAATCATAATCCCATTACCACTGTTAGATAAGACTGTACATTCTGTCTTTTTTTCTTTATACATGTATGCATAGTATATATTGGTTTGTTAGTCTTTTCCTATATTCTTAAATATTATTCATGATCATAATGTTCTGTAATGGCTGTAAGGGGAATTAAGTTCTTTTAATAGAGATTTTACTATTTTTACAACAGGTCTAAGATTCTAAATAACCTAAAAGGCTAGTTAGAATACATTTACTATCATTTCAATCCTGTCATTTTCTGGAAGGGTGAAGCTAGGTTAATATATACACCTGTTAACTATCATAGTCATAAAAAATAAAGTTCATGTTTTATATATACACACATATACATAAATCCACTGTAGTATCTAATTTTATATACTGAGTTACTTCTCTCTTCATCATGCTAAGTAACACATCTTGCTAATTTGAATCAAAGGGATTTAAGCAATGGATCCTCTACAGAAAAGAGACAGGTTTGCAAGTACAAGGTTCAGTATTCATAGGAAATCTTAACAAGTTTTGAAAAAGTGTGTCCCATTTCCTGGAGATTCAGAAAATCAAAGACTATTGCCTATTGAAACAGCAAAAACTAGCCCCACGCTAGTTTCAACTGAGTTGGCCTCACTGGAGTGAATCTTACTATCACTTGGAGCCATAAACCCACAAAAGTACTGAGTCTTGTAACTGAGGAAGAACACAGGTGAATGAAGAGAGTCCGAGGCAGGGGTAGAACAACCATGAAGGATGAGGTCTTGGAGGGTAAGGCCACCTCTAGAACAAGGCTTTTTAAAACGAAAAAAGGCTATTAAAAAATAAAAATTCCCAAGGCTTGTAAATCTGATATACCCACTAAAGTACTAAGTCAACTCTGAGAAAAAACTGGGGCTATGGATACCAAGGGGAGAGACTAACAGCCCCAACTCTACCCATCTCTCTTTTCTCTGTACTGAAATCTGCAGCTTCAGCTAAGCCTATGTTGCTTCATCCCCCACCAAGACTTTTCTGTGTTGTTGCTATACAAATGACCTAGCTATCAGGAGATTTCCAAATTAAATCAAGCTGTATCTATACAATGAAATATTCTATGGTCGTATGACTGCACTGCAGAAATCCATTGAAAAATGTAATGTATCACTACATGAAAAAAAGCAGCAAACTAGTATTTCAGGGTAGTAGGAATACAGGTGACTGTCTCTTTTTTTTTTCCTGCATTTACCAAATATTCTAAACTAATAATGAACTGCCTTTGTAATATTAATTTATTTTTTAACCTGCCTAATGCCGAGTTGTGAATTCAATCTCCGTTTATTTATTTATTTATTTAGGAGACAGAGTTTCCCTCTTGTTGTTCAGGCTGGAATGCAATGGCGTGATCATCTTAGCCTCCCGAGCATCTGGGACTACAGACACGTGCCAACGTGCCCAGCTAATTTTTGTATTTTTAGTAGAGACAGGGTTTCACTAAATTGGTCAGGCCGGTCTTGAACTCCTGAGCTCATGATCCACCTGCCTCGGCCTCCCAAAGTGCTGGGATTACAGGCATTAGCCACTGCGCCTGGCCTTCAATCTCCATTTATTACCTGACAAGCTGGTCTCAGTTCAGATTAGACTCTTTCAAATGCTATCACGAATAAGAGTAGTGTTAATGAATAAATCTCCTTAAAACTAACTTTTCCCAATTAGATGTCCTGTCTCCTCAAATAAGGCACAAATGAAAACATGAATATATTCTTGGTGTGAATCTAAGTCAGCAAGGGATATTGGCCATGATTCAGTATTCTTCAGGCCTCAGGTGCCCCAAATGAGGGGACTAAAGCAAACTGGAACTCCCCAAAATACAAGTGGTAGCATGTAAGATAATTCTAGGAGGTACATCAAGGAATATTTTCATTTTAACATTACATTCTAATTACTAAAATCTTTTTTTTTTTTTTTTTTTTTTTTTTGAGACGGAGTTTCGCTCTTGTTACCCAGGCTGGAGTGCAATGGCGCGATCTCGGCTCACCGCAACCTCTGCCTCCTGGGTTCAGGCAATTCTCCTGCCTCAGCCTCCTGAGTAGCTGGGATTACAGGCACGCGCCACCATGCCCAGCTAATTTTTTGTATTTTTAGTAGAGACGGGGTTTCACCATGTTGACCAGGATGGTCTCGATCTCTCGACCTCGTGATCCACCCGCCTCGGCCTCCCAAAGTGCGGGGATTACAGGCTTGAGCCACCGCGCCCGGCCTAAAATCTTAATTCATGTAAAAAAGAGGAAAAATTCAGATACAAGAAATCCTTTTACTGTTTCAAGAAACAGCAAGTTTGTGGCCACTCTACATACATTTAGTGAAGAAACTATATGGTCTATACTGCTGGCCCATCAGGTGACTGGAAGAAGAAACACAGCATTGTGTCTGCAGCGCACGGCTCAAGCTGGCGTAAGGATGGGTGTCTCTGGTTCCCAGTGATGACAAAGGGCCTGTAGGCAGATGGGTTAAACTTTGAATTAGATGCTTCATGGCTGTGGAAAAACACTGCTAGCATCAAATAATCATTACTAACAAAAGTAAGTCACCAAAATCCTGAACTTCGAAGAATCAGATTTTTAGGACAGTCTTTCTTTTAAAAATGAAACAAAACAAAACTTTTGACCAATAACAACCTAAATGCCCATCCTAACTGGGAAAGTTACAGTTCATCCACACAATGGGCGCAATGTGCAAAGAAAGATTTGTCCATACCAGGGTTTCTGCACTGCATTCAATAACCTAGGTGAGCAGTCTACTCAGGGCAATTGGCGCCCTCTGCTGTATGCAGCCAGCAACATACTGCGGTGGAAAGACCTGCAACTGGCCTGGTCAGAAGAGCAAGGCGCAGGAGAGCATGTACACTATCCTACCCGCGTCCTGCCAAAAAACAAGGAGCGGCCATGAATGCACTTCATAGACTAACCCAGAAGTATGCAGGAACCTGGAAACAACAGTTGCCTCTGGGGAAGAAATACGATACATTTAAAACTGGATATGAGGGACTTGCTGTTTTCGTATTTTTTGGAATTGTTATCACCAAATGCACATATTACTTAAAAAGTTTTTAAACATCTATGTGTTACCGGCAACATCTAATCAATTCATGGAGGGTAAAGTCCTGTGAAGGAAGAGGGGAGGGTGAGAATTGGTGGATGTGAAGAAATGGGAACATTGCTAACACATAAGGGTGCACACACCCTTAAGCTCTGCATTTCAATAAAGACACTAGTGACTACAAGAGAAGTGATAAAGAAAATTAGAACAGCCCTAGAGAAAAGAAAACAAAGTTATTTAAGGGCATGGGCTTGAAAAATAGAAAACCAAACAGTGACAACACCTATTTTCAAGTCTACATGAAGTGATGAAGAAGATGGTAACAGCTGTTTTATGGCCACAGAGGGCCACACACCAGCAATGATCTTACATGGCAATAACAAGTAGTATTAAATGGTTACAGTAAGCTATCAAAATGTCTCCATTGCATATCGACACTGAAAAATAAAGGAACAATCTCCTTTTAATTAAATTAGATATCTTTCAATGATTTTAGATATCTTTAAAATCATTTAAATATCAAAATTTAATTAAAAGGTTATTCCTCTCTTAATTAATTTAAATGATCTAACTAAACTAGATTATTTAATCCAACCCCTACATTTCACAAAATAAACTTAAGTCTATGAGGTTAGGGAGTTGCTGAAAGTCACAAGACTAGTTAGTAGGTGGGATTTAAACATTAATTCCAATTTCCGATGACTTACTAAACTGCACAGAGGCAGACAGATGACATCCTGAGGTCCCTCTGGACCTATTAGCTCACTTAATGAATTAGTAAATAAAAAATAGATGGGAAATGAACTGGCTTTTCATTTTTAAACTCAGGACTTCATCATTCCAAATCCCATGATGCAGCATACACTTTAGTTTTAGGTTTCCTTATATGCTCTTTTTCCTTCTTCTTTTTCTTTTTTTTTTTTTTTTTGGCAATGGAGTTCTGCTCTTGTCACTCAGGCTGGAGTGAGTGCAATGGCCGTGATCTCGGCTCACTACAACCTTCACCTCCCAGGTTCAAGTGATTCTTCTGCCTCAGCCTCCTGAGTAGCTGGGATTACAGGCACCACCACCATACCCAGCTAATTTTCATATTTTTAGTAGAGACAGGGTTTCACCATGTTGGCCAAGCTGGTCTTGAACTCCTGACCTCATGTGATCTGCCTGCTTCGGCCTCCCAAAGTGCTGAGATTACAGGCGTGAGCCACCACACCTGGCCAACTCTTTAGTTTTCAACAAAATATCTTACTTAATACTAGGTTACTTACCTTAACATTAAAGAAGATATTTAATCTTGTACTGTTTAGTACTGCAATCTCGATATACTTCAAAGAGTGTAAAATTGTTACTAACAAATTTAGAATTCTTTAACCTTTTTTGAAAGCCTGAAATATTTCTCCTATCTAATAATGTACCTAAAAACGTCCAATTGTCAAAAGCAGAAAGAAATTGACTTTAGAGTTGAGAAACAGTCACTCATAATACACTGTTACAACCAACTTTGTTTAAAATGTGTTGTAATTTTTAAAACAGGGGATGTCATCAGCTTATGCTAAATCACTGTTATAGATTATCCGTCAATGATCAATTATCAGTTTTGCTTTCATTCTCTGAATTATTATTAATTTCAGTCCATGAACTCCCCGTCTCAGGAAACAGTTGCCCTGGAGTCCAAAATGCGCCAAGCCCAAAAAGCATCCTCGTGTGGGTCAAGTCAAAGACCCACAGAGTCCTTTGGGAGGCCAAGGTGGGTAGATCACTTGAGGTCAGGAGTTCGAGACCATCCGGGCCAACATAGTGAAACCCTGTTTCTACCAAAAATAGAAAAATTATCTGGGCGTGGTGGTACATGCCTGTAATCGCAGCACTTCAGGAGGCCAAGGCGGGCAGATCACTTGAGGTCAGTTCTAACCATCCTAGCCAACATGGTAAAATCCTGTCTCTACTGAAAATACAAAAATTAGCCATGCACGGTGGCACATGCCTGTAATCCCAGCCACTCAGGAGGCTGAGGCAGAAGAATCACTTGAACCCCAGAGACAGAGGTTACAGTGAACCGAGATCATGCCATTGCACTCCAGCCTGGGCAACAGAGCAAGATTCTCAAAAACAAACACCACACAGAGTCTGATCTCGAGGGTTTTCTATTTCAGCATTTACAGTTTTCACCATGATGAACTTCTTCCTCCTAATTTAAATCTCATCTATTACATCAAACCAGCTGATCAATGATGTGTTTGAGAGATTTTAGAAAACTATTGCTATTTGTATGATCCATCTATTGAAGCACTTACAAAAATACAGTAATCGGTACTAAAGAAACTGTTATAGGAAAAAGAAAATGTAATGATAGAATTCTACCTAACTCAGCTATAAGTATACACAAACTTAATAATAAAAACACTGATCAGAGATCAATCAAAAGTGTGCTTATAACTATGTTGGAGAAAGCAGGGAAAATGAAGAGTTAAATTCTCAATTGACATAACAATGTTGATAAAGAATATCTACAACATAATTGATAAATATAAGCAGAAAAAACTGAAATAATTTAAAAGTGTCACTGGCAATGAGAAGGAGTAGGAAAGAGATTGGTTTTAAAATATAATCCTTTTAATACCTTTTTGTAAGTTCAACATTTTAAGAAATAATACAACATTTCAAAGTAGAAATTACTATCCCTATTTTATGGATGAGGAAACCAGGGCTCCCAGGGTCACATTTGCACCTGGCTGCAAAGATAGGAAGTGGTGGAGCAGAGAATTCTGCTTTCACTCCAACAGTCAGGCTCTTCCCCACCCAGGGCCTTGCCAGGGGCTGTCCCCATGGCCGAAAACGCTCTGCTCTACTTTCCTCACAGAAGCCCTCTCTAGGCCCACATTAGCTCAGGCCGGGGACCCTGCCTGGCTCACAGTAATAGAGGAAGCATCTTGTGAGTGAGTGAGTGAGTGAGTGAGTGAGTGAGTGAGTGAATCAGTCAATCAATCAATCAACCAACAAGTGAACAGACAAAGCGAAGAGCCCAGGTCTGCTAAGCCCCTCTCCAGGACCTCTCAGCGGAGGTATAAAGGCATCTCACAGGTGAAGTTAACAAGAGGAAAGGGAACAAGAGTAAAAGCCAAGCCCAGCAACTGAGAGTTCCCAGAACTCATGGGGACAATAATATTTCAATTCTGTCCTAACTATAGTCCATGTAAAAAAAGCAGTATTTAACAGATCTCAAGTACAATGGGCTCAGCATGGGTTGGCTTCCTTCCTTCCTAGAGAGTGAATGAAGAGAGGGCCCTGTCCTATGGCAGTGAAAGGCAGTGAAGGGCTGGTGCTACAGTATGAAAAAGCATCACAGTCTCTAGACAGCTCAGGTCCCAATCCTGCCAGGTACTGGCTGTGTGTTCCTAACAAGTCACTTAGCCTCTCAGAGACTCACTTCATTGTCTATAAAACAGGAACCATAACTCCCTCATAAAAACTGGTGTGAGGATTAATCAAGATAATAGCTCTAAGTCTAATACACAGAAACAACCCAGTAATTATTATTTAGTTATTATTTTTTAAAGTGTGGAATCATAACAACTGCAATCATTAAGAAATCTGAAAATACTCTTCAGATCCTATGCATTTCTATCATAAAGAATGTGATTATTGCAGTAAGACTAACCAGGCTAAAAAATGAAAAAAGAAGAGAGAAGGGAAAAAAGCAGGTGATTATTTACATTTTTTAACTATAGAAACTACTCCGACATTACATCTTATGAGAAAAGGTAGCAGTATTAATGAATCTCACCATTGCTGAGAGCAGTCTTCCATGCCAAAATGGAAGCTGTTGGTAAGGTGTTTAGGGAAAGCTGTCTCCCCAACAAATGACCTGCAAATTAAAAAAAAAAAAAAAAAAAAATGAAGATACATTTCTACATGAAAAGGAACATTTTAAACAGTAATACCCACAAAGTATATCTATAGAATAAAGAACCAAGACAAGGGAAGAAGTAATTTCTGGGCTCCAGGACAACTTGTCAAGTAGCTGACATCGTACTTCATCTTCTCCCTTCACCCTCACATCCAACTAGTTACCAAGCCCTTCAGTTTCCTCAAAAATCAATCCACCTGTCAGTTGTACCTTTTCCTGTGGCCTCAATGACTCTTATTTGCTCAAGTTTCATCATCACTCAGCCACAGAGTAACAACAGTTTCCTAGTAGGTTTCCTAATTTCAATTTCTCCCCCTCTGCTTCATGGCTTTTCTAAAACAACAGGTCTGTCACTTCACAGCTCTGATAGATTATTCTCTGGTTCCCTACTACCTTCAGAACAAAGTCAAAACTCCTCAGCATAGCCTACAGGCCTGCCACATGGCCCTAAGCTTCCACACCAGGCTGCTGCCCCACCTCTCTCTCCTCCATCCTCCCTCTGGCCATGCCAGACATATAGTCAGTTGTGAACCCACTGTGCTCTTGCATACTTCTGTGTCTCTGCAAGGTTCTCTGTCTGAAACATCACCTCTCAGTGAAGGCTCCCTGATTCTGCAGTGTTCCCACCTCCCTCTGGAACCCCCACAGCACCAGGCTGACTGTACTGTAGGCCCCCTCACACACTGTGGTACTCCAGAACAGGCTCCGACAAAGCATTTATGGCAAGTGATTTTTGACAAAAGTGTCAAGACCATTCAATGAGGGAAGAATCATGTTTTCAAGAAGTGGTGCTGGGACAACTGGATATCAACATATAAAAGAATGAAGCTGGCACCCTGCCTCACATGATATACAAAAATTAATTCAGGCCAGGCGCAGTGGCTCAGGCCGGTAATCCCAACACTTTGGGAGGCTGAGGTGGGTGGATCACAAGGTCAAGATATCAAGACCATTCTGGCCAACACAGTGAAACTGTCTCTACTAAAAACACAAAAAATTAGCAGGGTGTGGTGGCACATGCCTGCAGTCCCAACTACTCAGGAGGCTGAGGCAGGAGGATCGCTTGAACCTGGGAGGCAGAGGTTGCAGTGAGCTGAGACTGCACCACTGCACTCCGGCTTGGCAACAGAGCGAGACCCTGTCTCACCAAAAAAAAAAAAAAAAAAAAAAAGAAAGAAAGAAAAAGAAAAGAAAATTAATTCAAAATCAAAAAAAAAAAATAATTCAAAATGGGCCAAAGACTTATAGGTAAGAGCTAAAATGATGAAACTTTTAGAAGAAAACATAGGGGTAAATCATCATGAACCTTGCTGGGCACGGTGGCTCAAGCCTGTAATCCCAGCACTTTGGGAGGCCGAGGCGGGTGGATCACGAGGTCGAGAGATCGAGACCATCCTGGTCAACCTGGTAAAACCCCGTCTCTACTATAAATACAAAATATTAGCTGGGCATGGTGGCACGTGCCTGTAATCCCAGCTACTCAGGAGGCTGAGGCAGGAGAATTGCCTGAACCCAGGAGGCGGAGGTTGCGGTGAGCCAAGATCGCGCCATTGCCTCCAGCCTGGGTAACAAGAGCGAAACTCGGTCTCAAAAAAAAAAAAAAAAAAAATCATCATGACCCTGGATTTTGCAATGGCTTCTTAGATGAGACACCTAAAGCACAACAACAAAAAGAAAAAAATAGATCGGTGAGACTTCACTAAAATTTAAAACTTGTGGCTTCAAAAATACTATCAAGAAAGGGAATAGACAACACACAGAATGGGACAAAAATTTTGCAAATCATCTATCTGATATAAGGATCTTATACCTAGAATATATAAAGAACACCTACAATTCAACAATAAAAAGACAACCCAATTTAAAAGTGGGCAAAATATTTGAATAGATATTTCTCCAAAAACCATACACAAATGGCCATTAACACATAATAATATGCTTCTTATTCATGAGGGAAATGCAAATCAAAACCACAAACTGATACCCCTTCCCATCCACTGGGCTGGCCAGGTACAGAGGCTCATGCCTGTATCTCAGCACTTTGAGAGACCAAGGCAGGAGGACTGCTCAAGCCCAGGAGTTCAAAACCAGCCTGGTCAACATTGTGAGATCCTGTCTCTACAAAATTTTTTTTGAATTAGCCAGGTGTGATGGCACACACCTGTAGTCCCAACTACTCAGAAGTGGGAGGGGTTACCTGAGCCCAGAAGGTCGAGGCTGCAGTGAACTGTGACTGTGCCACTGCATTTCTACCTTGGCAATGGGGTGAGACCCTGTATTTAAAAAAAAAAAAAAAAAAAAAACACATCCACTAGGATGGCTATAGTCAAAAAGACAGATATTAAGTGCTGGCAAGAATGTGGAAAAACTGGAAGCCTCATATACTGCTAGGAATGTAAAATGGTACAGCTGCTTTGGAAAACAGTTTGGCAGTCCCTTGACACCTAAACATAGGTCTTGGCACAGTGGCTCACCCTATAATGCCAGCACTTTGGGAGGCCAAAACAGGAGAACTGCCTGAGCTCAAGAGTTAAAGACCAGCCTTGACAACATAATGAGACCCACTATCTACAAAAAGTAACGAAAAACTAGCTAGGCATGGTGGCATGCACCTGTAGTCCCAACTACTCAGGAGGCTGAGGTGGGAAGATCGCTTGAGCCCGTTAGACGGAGGCTGCAGTGAGCCGTAGTGAGTGTAGTGATCGTGCCACTACACTCCAGCCTGGGCAACAGAAGGTGGGAATGAAAGAAACATTAAATATAGAGTTTCCATAGGAGCCAGCAATTACAATCCTAAGTATATACCCAAGAGAAATAAAAACACACTTACAAAAACATTGCACACAAGCGTTTCTAGCAAAATAGACCTAAGAGCCAAAAGGTGGAAACAAACCAAATGTTCGACTGATAAGGAGATAAACAAAATATGGTATTCATACAATAGAATATTATTCATCCATAAAGGATGAAGTACTGGTATATGCTACAAAGACGAACCTTTACAACATTATGCTAAATGAAAGAAGCCAGTCACAAAAGACCACATATTACATGATTCTACGTATACAAAATGTCCAGAACAGGCAGGTTACAGAAAGAGAGGGAAAGTACATCAGTGGTTGTGCTGGAGGCCGATGGGAAGATGGGGAGTGACAGCTAAAGGTACATGTTTTCTCTTTGGAGTGATGTTGGCTGCACCGCTCTGGTGATACATTAAAAATCATTGAAACATCACTTTAAATGGATTAATTGTATGGTATGTGAATTATATCTCAACAAGGAGGCTATTACCAAAAACAAAAAACAGGCTTTGGAGTCAGGTGGTATGGGTGCCAAATCTGATGTCCACCTAGCCTAACCTTAAGCAGGTTTCTGAATCTGCATGCCTTAACGCCCTCATCTGTAAAATGGGAGTAACAGTCTCTATCTCACGAAGGCATTGTGAAGATAAAGTGAGGAAAATGAAGGAAAGCTACAACAGCTAGGAGCTATTTGAACAGGGCCTTGAAAAAGGAGGAGATGGCGACAACATGGACAAAAGAACGTTCTAGTCAGACTTTCTGCCAAATGACTGCAAAGATTGCAGCTTAATTAGTTTTAAAAACACATATTCAGGTTTTAGGGGTCTTCAGATTTCGAAACTACAAACGCTGGATTGTGGACCTCCAGTAAAATTGAGCAAACAAGGCCGGGCACGGTGACTCCTGCCCGTAATCCCAGCACTCTGGGAGGCCGAGGTGAGCAGATCAAGAGGTCAAGAGATTGAGACCATCCTGGTCAACACGGTGAAATCCCGTCTCTGCTCAAAAACAGAAAAATTAGCTAGGCGTGGTGGCACGCGCCTGCAGTCCCAGCTACTCGGGAAGCTGAGGCAGGAGAATTGCTTGGGCTCGGGCGGCGCAGGTTGCACTGAGCCGAGATCGCGCCACGGCCCTCCAGCCTTGCGCCTGGCGACAAAGCGAGACTGTCTCGAAAAAAACAAAAACAAAAACAAAAAAAAAAAAACTGAGCAAACAGAAAATGCAAGTCTATCACTGAGCGTAATGCTGGAGGGCAAGCCCACCCCGACATTACCAAATGAAACCGGGGGTCGCGCGCACCCCAAAGGCGATACCGGCCAGTTCCCGCTCCTCTTCGCCCAGCACGATCAAGCGGTTTTGCGAAGGAAAGAACCCCGGAGAACGACGTCCAGTTCCCCCTCATTTTACAGACAAGAGCTCCGCGACCCAGAGAGGGAGAGGACGCGGGCAAGGTCACACAGCGGGTCTGCATAAGGTGGGAGCATGGCGTGAAGAACCGGGCCGCGGCTTCTCGCTTCCCTCCGCCCAGGCTTCTGCAGGCCCCAGGCGAACCCCCAGCTCCCGGCCCGCTCAGAGCCCCTGCTCCCGGGCGTCCCAGCTCTCACCCGCCGTCTCGGTGCATAGCGCAGGGAGGCAGCCCACAGCGCGCACCGCCGTCGCCATGCTGGAGCCCGAGCCACGACTCGGCCTGCGCCCAGGGCAGCCTTGCCCACCGCCTACCGCGACTGCTCCTCATCAAACGGTGGGCCTCGGCCCGCAGCTGAATTCCCAAAGCCTGAGTCTACACCGCAGCGCAGGCCGGGGTCGGGGACTGTCAGGACCCGCTGCACTGCAGGTGGAGCCTGGCGCGGCCGCGGACAGCCCCGCGGGGGCCTCCCGTTAGGACCCGAAGGCGGGGCTTGGACCAGCGGCCTGGCGTGGGCGGGCTAAGCTAGCGCCCGAAAGAGGGCGCAAGCGGCTCTAGGTGAATTTGGCTGCTCTTTCAGGGGCTCCGGAGAGGTCCGCTGGCGGGGGACCGTGGGCTTACCCGAACAGGCACTGCGGACCCCGGCGAGGTTCATAGGAGCACGGAAAGGGAGGGTCCGAGCGCAATGAGGATCCAAGGGATGAATACGGAGAGGAGTGTAGAGAAAGTGCTCATTCCCAACTCTAGTAAAGGTTTGAGTTTCATTAGATTAAGCACTTAAATGACCTGCAGATCAGCGCACTTGTGGATTCAAACGGATTCTAACGTTTGGTCGCACATGCATATCTCAGCCCTGGGCCATGTTTTTTGTTTGTTTGTTTGTTTTTGTTTTTGTTTTTGTTTTTTAATTGCTTCTATACCATCTACGCCTACCCGAGTGACCCAGACACCTGCAACACAGAAGGAAGGGCACAATGTCTTGTAAGAGGGTAGCCTGCTCAGACCAGCGTCTGGTTTTCAAGTCCAGCATAAAAATTTTCAAACATACAGAAGAGTGAAAATACTGACAAGCTAGAGTTAAAAATTATCAAGAGGAACACAGTTGTTTCCTCTATTCTTTTCCCATTTTCTCTGCTAAAATAGTCAATTTATTTCACTCCAGGCTATTCTGATGCACACTATTTTCAAAAGACCTTTTACATCTTGAGTTGGTCAAATTAAGAGAAAAAGAGATTGATTACACCCATGTGTAAAGCCAACTGCTTCAGGATAACTGGGAACATGGTAAGACTAGCTAATTCCATGAGCAAGGACCTACTGCCACGCTTCATTTGCTGTGGAGTGAGTTCCTAAGACAGAGGCAATAGTGTGTAAAATAATAAAGTATTAAGTCCAAGGTTAGTTGTTTTGGCAGAAGCACTGTGGGCAGGAACGGCAAATCCATAACCTAAGTGTCTATTCCAGTGAGAAAAAAGTGCTGCCCTTTCCATGGTCCAATGTAATTAACTTAAAACCAGATAGCTGGCTAAGACCCCAGGAGTGGTGCCATATCAGGAGCTGTAGTTAGATTGTCCCTGGCAAGTGAAAGTCCATGTTGACCCCATGTGTAACCTCCATACCTAGCCCTTTATTCACGAGTCCATTTGTCTGGATAAGGAGGCTGACTGACATCCACAGAATGAGTTATTCTATCCATCTCATTAAAATCCTCTGTGGAGGTCACCCTTTGATAAGCACTTATGTGGGAAATAATTATCTTCACATTTTGGGCCGAAATCCATTCACATACCTGTTCCCTAGACCTCCTTGTCACCTCCTTGTCACCAATTATGTTCCTTTCAAGTACTGACCATCCAGCCATTAGCCACTGCTCATGAAAAAGTATGGATCTATACTTCTAACTGGGTAAAATGAACAACCAGGTACACTACTCTTACTTCTTCCCACTGGGAGGCTTTCCCATCACTGCCATCCTTCAGAGCCATCCCAGAGTGGAATTGCAGCACTGCAGTTATCCATGTTCAGGTGATACCTGCAGATCATGCAGAACCATGTGTAAACCAAGTCCAGGAGTTTTCTTCTTCAGGCAGCTGGTCATAGGTAATTCCTAATGAAGCTGTGGGTAGGGGTTGAGAGAAGATAATGTAGCAATAGTAGGGGCCATGGACATGGGGAAGACACACAATTGCTTGCACATTTAGAACCTGCTCCAGTTCAATTTTATATGTACCACTTCCACTTGATGATGGAATGTTGCTGTGCACACGCAACTTTATGGCTCGGTGATCAGACAACAGCCAGTTCATGATGAGCAACTTAAATTGCATGATAAGTTGCTGGTCAATGGTCAAGCCTTCAGACTCTGTTAAGGCCCAGAGCAAATTTGGTTTTGATTGCTTATTTGTTTGTTTCTAACTTTTAAATTTGAAATAATTACAGATTCAAAGATACAGATAGGAAGTTGCAAAAACAGTACAGAGAGGTCACATGTATCCTTTACTCAGTTTTCCAAAGTAGTAACATCTTACATAATTATAGTACGACATCAAAACCAGGAAGCTGATAATAGTACAATCCATAGAGTTTATTTAGATTTTATGAGTTTTACATGCACTCGTTTGTGTGTGTGTGTGTGTGTGTGTGTTTGTGTAGTTCTGTGCAATTATGCACATGTAGATTTCTGTAACCAGCACAATTGAGATACAGAATTGTTCTATTTCCAAGACCACTTGTGCTCCTGCCTTTGAGTCAAAGCCACCCCCTCTTTTCTTCTCTCCTCCACCATCTCTAACCTTTGGCAACCACTAATATTTCTCATCTCTATAATTTTATCGTTTTTGTATTTTTTGTAGAGACAGGGTCTCCCTATGTTGCCCAGACCAGTCTAAAACCCCTGGGTTTAAGCAATCCTTCTGCCTCGGCCCCCTAACTTGCTGGGATTACAAGTGTGACCCATCACATCTGATCTGGAATTGTTTCCTTAATTTCATTTTTGGATTATTCACCACACATGTATAAAAGCGTTCATTTTTGTATATTGATCTGGTATCCAACAACACTGCTAAACTCATTTACTCTCAAAGGTTTTTAATGGATTTCTTAGCATTTTCTATATATGAATTGAAATAGTTTTTCATGTTCAACCAACTAATTAAACATTTACAATATTCCTTTTCTTTTTTTTTTCTTTTTGAAATGGAGTCTCACTCTGTTGCCCAGGCTGGAGTGCAGTGGTATGAACTTGGCTCACTGCAACCTTTGCCTCCCAGATTCAAGTGATTCTCCTGCCTCAGCCTCCCAAGTAGCCAGGATTGCAGGCATGCACCAACATGCCTGGCTAATTTTTGTATTTTTAGTAGAAACTGGGTTTCACCATGTTGGCCAGGCTGGTCTTGAACTGCTGACCTCAGGTGATCCACCTGCCTCTGCCTTCCAAAGTGCTAGGATTTCAAGCATGAGCCACCATGCCTGGTGTACAGTACTGTATCATTCTCTCCCTGTGGCACCTCTGTTCACCACTGCAGCACTCTGAATCCTGCCATTTTCCTGCTCCTAACAGAAAAAAAAGAGCAGGGTTGGGGGGGAACCTCAAATTGTCTTACCTAACAAAAAGTTATGGAACTTTCTGCACCTCATTAAGATTCATTAGAGACTCCTGTAAGAACCATTGCCTAATATTTGTGTTGTTGTTTATGATGGATGATACCTTAAAACTGAACCTGAGGTTATTAAGCAGGATAAGCTATTACTAATTTAAGTTCTCTTTAGAATATAGTCCCCTACTTGAGGTAAAATCTTCCCAGATGGCAGAACTTATTTCACTTACCATATAGAACTCATTGGGAGATGATCCACGATGGCTGAATAGGAACAGCTCTGGAGTACAGTTCCCAGCAAGAAAGCAGAGGGTGAGTGACCACCACATTTCCAGAAGAATTTTTACTGCCCACAGACCAGGAGATTCCTGGGTGGAAAAGTGCCACAAGTCTCCAGCATGGCTGTTTCAGCCAGCACAGTGGGTCTCCACACAAAAACTCACACAAATCTGGGTGCCGTTTCAACTGGTGCCTGGAACACCTGGGAAACAGAGTCACCCATTCAACTGAAAAAAAAAAAAAAAAAAGTGGTACTGGAACAGAAAGCCAGGTAATCTGGCTCAGCGGGCCCCACCCCCACAAAGACCAGCAATCAGAAACACTCTGGATTGAGAGTTTTGCAGCAAGCGCAGCTGGACCTGGGACAGTCCAGCTTGGTGGGGGGAAGGGTGTCTGCCATTACTGAGGCCGCCCACCACTACCAAGGCAGTCTGCCATTACTGAGGCAGTCCACCATTACCAAGACAGTCCACCATTACCAAGGCAGTCTGCCATTACCAAAGTAATCCACCATTACTGAGGCAGTCCGCCATTACAGAGACAGTCCACCATTAATGAGGCACACTACCATTACCAAGGCAGTTCTAACTATACCTCTATAAACAAAACCACAAGAAAGTTCACACAGCAGGTGGGCAGAGCCCACGGCAGCTCAGCAACACCTCTGCTGGCAGGCTGTGACTAGACTGCCTCCTCACTGGGAGGGCATCTCTGAAAAAAGGCAGCAGCATGTCAGGAACTTATAAATAAAGCCCCCCCTTCCCAGGACAGAGCACCTGAGAAAAAAAGGTGGTTATGAGTTCCAACGCAGCAGACTTAAACATACCTGCCCAGCAGCTCTGAACAGAACAACAGAGCTCACAGCTCAGCACTTGAGCTCCTATAAGGGTCAGACTGTCTCCTCAAGCAGGTCTCTGACCCCTGTATATCCAACGAGACACCTCATAAAGGACAACTCAAGCTGACATCTGGTGGGTATCCTTCTGGGACAAAGATAGCAGAAGAAGAAACTAGCAGCAACCCTTATTGTTCTGCAGCCACTGCAGGTGATCCCCAGGAAAGCAGGGTCTGGAGTGGACCTCCAGCAGTCATATAGCAGAGAGGCCTTTTAGAAGGAAAACTAAAAAACAGAAAGAAATAACTTCATCATCAACAAAAAGGACATCCACTCAGAGACCCCATCTGAAAGTCACCAACTACAAAGACCACATGTAGATAAATCCACAAAGATGGGAAGAAACCAGTGCAAAAAGGGTGAAAACACCCAAAACCAGAATGCCTCTCCTCCTACAAGGATCACAACTCCTCACCAGCAAGGGAACAAGGCTGGATGGAGAATAAGTCTGATGAATTGACAGAAACAGGCTTCAGAAAGTGGGTAAAAACGAACTTCTCTGAGCTAAAAGAACATGTTCTAAACCAATACAAAGAAACTAAGAACCTTGAAAAAAGGTTTGACGAAATGCTAATGAAAATAAACAACTTAGAGAAGAATATAAATGAATTGATGGAAACGAAAAACACAACATAGGAACTTCGTGAAGCATACACAAGTTTTAATAGCTGAATCAATCAAGCAGAACAAAGGATATCAGAGATTGAAGATCAACTCAATGAAATGAAATAAGAAAGCAAGAATAGAGAAAAAAGGGTAAAAAGAAATGAACAAAGCCAAGAAATATGAGATTATGTGAAAAGACCTAATCGACATTTGATAGGTGTACCTGAATGTGACAGAGAAAATGAATCCAAGCTGGAAAACACTCTTCAGGGTATTATCCAGGAGAACTTCCCCAACCTAGCAAGGCAGGCCAATATTCAAGTCCAGGAAATACAGAGAACACCATAAAGGTATTCGTCAAGAAGAGCAACCCCAAGGCACATAGTCTTCAGATTCACCAGGGTTGAAATGCAGGAAAAAATGCTAAGGGCAGCCAGAGAGAAAGGTTGGGTTACCTACAAAGGGAAGCCCATCAGACTCACAGTGGCTCTCTCAGCAGAAACCCTACAAGCCAGAAGAGAGTGGGGGCCAATATTCAACATCCTTAAAGAAAAGAACTTTCAACCTAGAATTTCATATCCAGCCAAACAAACTAAGCTTCATAAGCAAAGGAGAAATAAAATCCTTTATGACAAGCAATTGCTCAGAGATTTCATCACCACCAGGCCTGCCTTATAAGAGCTCCTGAAAGAAGCACTAAACATAGAAAGGAACAACCAGTACCAGCCACTCCAAAAACATACCAAATGGTAAAGAGCATCAACATAATGAAGAAACTGCATCAACTAACGGGCAAAACAGCCAGCTAGCATCAAAATGGCAGGATCAAATTAACACACAACAATGTTAACCTTAAATGCAAATAGGCTAAATGCACCAACCAAAAAACAAAGAAATTGGATAAAAAGTCAAAACCCATCAGTGTGCTGTATCCAGGAAACCCATCTCACGTGCAAGGATACACATAGGCTCAAAATAAGGGGATGGAGGAAGACTTACTAAGCAAATGGAGAGCAAAAAAAGCAGGAGTTGCAATCCTAGTCTCTGATAAAATAGACTTTAAACTGACAAAGATCAAAAGAGACAAAGAAGGGCATTACATAATGGTAAAAGGATCAATGCAACAAGAAGAGCTAATGATCCTAAATATATATGCCCCCAATACAGGAGCACACAGATACATAAAGCAAGTTATTAACGACCTACAAAGAGACTTAGATTTCCACTCAGTAATAATGGGAGACTTTAACATGCCACTGTCAATATTAGATCAACGAGACAGAAAATTAACAAGGATATCCAGGACTTGAACTCAGATCTGGACCAAGCAAACCTAATAGACATTTACAGAACTCTCCACCCCAAATCCACAGAATATACATTCTTTTCAGCACCACATAGCACCTACTCTATAATTGACCACATAATTGGAACTAAATCACTCAGCAAATGCAAAAGAACGAAAATCGTAACAGTTTCTCAGACCACAGTGCAATCAAATTATAACTCAGGATTCAGAAACTAACTCAGAGCACACAACTTCATGGAAACTGAACTGGCTCTTAAATGTTGACTGGATAAACTATGAAATGAATGCCAAAATAAAGATGTTCTTCAAAAGCGATGAGAACAAAAACCCAACATATCAGAATCTCTGGGACACACTTAAAGCAGTGTCTAGAGGTAAATTTATAGCAATAAATGCCCACATGAGAAGCAAGGAAAGATCTAAAATCGACACACTTGGCAGAGGTTGCAGTGAGCCAGGATCACTCCAGCCTGGGTGACAGAGGAAGACTCCATCTTGAAAACAAAAAAGTATGTTGGGATGTTGGGAGAGCTAAACTATGAGGATGCAAAGGCATAAGAATGATGTAACAGCCTTCAGAGACTCAGGGGAATGTGTGGGAGAGGGATGACGGATAAAAGACTATACACTGGGTACAGTGTACACTGTAATGGGTGCACCAAAATCTCATAAATCACCACTAAAGAACTTATTAATGTAACCAAGAACTTATTCATGTAACTGGAAGTACCACCTGTTCCCCCAAAACCCAGTCTCAGGTATTTCTTTATAGCAATACAAGAACAGCCTAATACGGGAACCAGTATAAAAAGACTTCGTAAGGCATTACCCCTTACCCAAAAATTATACTTCTTTTACTATCCTCAATCTTCTGGAAAGCTTGGAAGAATAAATGGCATCCGTAAGTTAAAATTAACAAAATTTTCGGAAACCCTTGCATTCCCTAGGTAAAGGTACTTCCAGAATCTTGCATGGCCATTTGGTTCACTCCCTTGGGACATATCACTTCTCCCCCTAAGAACTGGTAACTGGAAGGCCCACTTACTTAGGGATTTTACCTCCAATGCTATACTCTACCACGCTGTATGCAGGCATGGCAAAATAGGGTAAAGGATTCATATGGTGTCACCAACAGTCTTATCTTCCCACATCTTCCTAAACAGGCTCTTTATAATGTTAAATCATAAGATTTTGTCTACTGGAAAAGTCATCAAAGAAAAACTGCTTTTGAACCTCATTGTGAGGGATATTATCAGATACCAATAGCAAAAAATACAGCAGTGAAACTCCAGGGAATCAATCAATCAAACTCTAGGGAGTCAAGTTGTACTCATTTCACAACTAAGGAAGCAATTAAAAATTGAAACAAGTTAGCAACTCCAATAGAAAAGTACAGACTGGGGATTCTCCAGGGTATTCTACACATAGCTGATCTTCAGAACTACAGAGATAATTTAAGACCCTCAGAAAGAATTACCTGGAATAGTAGATAGCTTCTGCCCAAGATGTCAGACCAAGACCTCTATAGAAATTATGTTTTGTTTTTCATCTGTTTGCTTATGGTAATCTTCTTTTCATTGTCTATAGACCCCTGGTTATCATCCACCCACAATGGCCCTTTGTCTCTTTTCTTTCATTTTTGTTATACTTGTTAGTTAGGTCGGAACATACTCATTCTGATGCCATTCTTACATTATCCCAAACAATAATTACTACCCTCAATCTTACCAACATTGGTTATGCATCCATCACCAGACCACCATGATAAATACATCAGACAAATTCTAGTTTCACCAAATGAGTCTATAGGGAATTAGACAACAACTTTGGGAATTAGACAACAACTTTTTCACTTGCACCTACGGATGACTAAATAAACCCATCTGCAGTTTTACTAGTATCCTTCTCTCCCGGAAAAAGAACAAATTATGACAATCCGTTGATCTGACTCCAGGTAATTCTAAATTTAAATCCAATGAACTTCTTAGGGTGATGAGTTAGTTACTTACCACCTGGAAGAGACATTAATAGGAATCCCAATTTGTAATATAGTTCATGTAAGGCCTTTGTTCCAATTTTGAGCCATGAAACAACTCCCTTTTTTCTGGATTTCTATGTGCCCCTACCAGGTTCACTTCATTTGTAGTGTAGATGCAGGACATCTAGTCTTATTTTCCCCAGATTAAGGAATAGTATTTCAAGACTTTGTATTGAAATCCTAACTCTGTAAGTCACCAATGCTGGAAATTACAACTCAGGCAGGAGCTCCAAAATGAAATCATCCTTGCTTATCCAGGAATTCTACCCGAGGAATTGCTTACTTACTGTTTATGTGAACACAGCAGTGTTCCAATGGTGGGAAATAAAAAAACTGAAAAATACCTGTCACTAACTATGGCAGAAATTATTACTTCTTCCCTAGATGTAATAAAGATCCGTCTCAACTTACTGGCACAAGTAGTGATGAACAATTGCATTGCTAGGATTATTTGTTGGCTAATCATGATAGCATCTGTGTCCTTGCTATTACTTCTTTCTCTACTTGGATTAATGAAACAGACTTGGTAGAATAAGCTATATATTGCCTTAAAGCACTTCTTTACACAATGCTTCTGTACAGCTGCTCTTTTACCAGATGGTTGTCATAATGACACAACAACAAAAAGATCATGAGGATATTCTGGTACAGTTTACTACAAAGACAACTGAATAACCCCCAAGTGGTGAAGATCTGGATCTCTTGCTGTCCCTGAATTGGTCAATCTTTCTCAACAAAGAGAATGATTAAAAGGGAAGCCCTTGGCAGTCCTAGTGTTTACGACTTGTTTATTTGAATGATGGAATCGTTTTCATATTGATTTGTTTGAGGGTGTGTCGTTGTGTAATAAAGAACTTGGGCTGGCTTCAGTGGCTCATGCTTGCAATCCCAGCACTTTGGGAGGCCAGTGCTGGGATCAGATCATCTGAAGTTGGGAGTTCAAGATCAGCCTGACCAACATGAAGAAAACCCGTCTCTGCTAAAAATACAAAATTACCTGGGTGTGGTGGTGCATTCCTGTAATCCCAGCTACTTGGGAGGCTGCAGCAGAAGAATCACTCAAACCTGGGAGGTGGAGGTTGTGGTGAACTGAGATTGCACCATTGTACTCCAGCCTGGGCAACAAGAGTGAAACCCTGTCTCAAAAATATAAAATAGAACTTGGCGGGCCTTTGTCCTTGTTTCCTGGGAAATAACCTATAAATCATTGGAATTTCCTAAGTGATAGAAGTGCCTTGGGGGCCACATCTGACAGTTTATGCTAAAGAAGTGACCTACAGTTGGCTTCTACTTTATGCTAATGAGATAACAGGATGGCTGCTGGCCATGCCAGAAATACCAAGCATGTAATTACAGTTGGGGCTTTAAGCCATGTTATATCAGCCAAACCTCTAGGGATAGGAGTGGGAGCTGGTGACTGGGTTCTGTGGTGAATGATTCAATCATTCATGAATATGTAATGAAACCCCAATAAAAACTCTGGACACCAAAGCTCAGATGACCTTCCATGGTAAGCATTTCTCTGTGCATTTTTACACATCAATGTGCCAGCAGGGTAACATGCTGCTGAGGACACAGAAACTTTGCATTTGGGATACTCCCCATACTCTTCCCTATGTATCTCATGCTTGGGCTGGTTCTGATTTGTATCCTTTCTCTGTAATTGTCATCATAAACATAGTACTCTCCTGAATTCTGATATTCATTCTAAAAAGTTATCAACCTGCAGAGGTGGTTGGAATTCCTGAATTGTAGCCAACTGGTTGTAAGTGAAGGTATCCTGGGAACTCCCAAATTTGTGTCTGGTGTCTGAAGTGAGGGCAGACTTGTGAGCTACTGTGTCCTAACATAAAATTTGGCTTAACTCTGGGTAACTGGTATCAGAAGACAGAATACTGCTACAAAATAACACTGAATTTCTATGTAAGCACACACATTCTCTCTCTCTCTCTCTCTCTCTCTCTCTCTCTCTCTCTCTCTCACACACACACACACACACACACACACACCCCAGCCTATTCCTAAAAGATGGAACAGTGCTAATCTATATTTGAATTTGAAAAATAACTACAGTAAGCAATATTATATTTTCTAAAGAAATATTTAATTGGTAGTTTTCTAGAAAGAAGTCTTTTCATCTAGTACAAAAACATGAAGTCAGACGGAAGTGCTGAGAAAACTGGGCAACACAAAAGAAGTATGAGATGTGATCTGAAGCAGCTGATAGTCTGTGTAAATCAAAAATAAAATTCTAAGCCCCACAACCAGCTGAATGGACTCTTCCTCTTGGCCAATGGCATTCTAAAGTAAACCTGAAACACTAGTTCAGGCCATGATGCTAATGGATGGTCAGACATACTTCATTATGCCTTCCTCTCTTTGGAATTCAGGCACAGTAGGCCAGCATTATATTAAAACAGAGACCTTAAGACTGATGAAAACAGGTTCTTTGCAGCAGTAAGATAATGTGACAGATAACAGGCCCTGAGAGAAATCTAAGTACTTTACCCAAAATAAATTTCTCTTAAGTCTGATAAGAAACATTTATAATCTATTCTTTCTGAAGCCTGTTACCCTCCAGCTTCATCTCATAGTAAGAACCTTGGTCTCCACAATACCTTATCTTAACCCAGACATTCCCTTCTATTGATTCCAGGTCTTTGAATAAACCAACTGCCAATCAGAAGATCTTTGAATCTACCTAACCTGGAAGGCCCTCCCTCTGTCTCTACCCCTTCCCCACCAGCTTCAAGTTGTCCTGCCTTTCTGTGTCAAACCAATGTAAATCTTACATGTATTGACTGTTGTCTTACATTCCCGTAAAATGTAAAAATGTATGAAATCAAGCTGTACCCTGACAGCACAACTGTCTCTTTCTCTCATGTATCCTTGCCATGTTAAACACTCATCAGTTTGAAGCCAGTGTCCTGCCCTCCAAAAATCCTTTGCACTGCCTATAAATCCTCACTCCCGTGTTTGGTATATAATGCCCTCTTCAGGGCTGCCCCAGCCTCCTGCTGCTCCTAACAAGAGCTACCTTGAGCACATGTTCTCAGGATCTCCTGGGACTGTGTCAGACTTGTTTCTTACCAGACTTAAAATAAATCTGTTTGGGGTAAAACACTTTGCTTTCTCTCAGGACTTTTTGTCATGTTTTTACTGCTACAAAGAGTCTGTTTTTGTCAGTCTTAAGGTCTCTGTTTTAATGCAAATGCTGGTCAACTGTGCCTACAGGTCACTCCTATTTGTCTCAGAAAAAAAATCTCTTCAAATATTTTATTTATCATTGGACTTTTTCTGTTGTCATCTGGTTCCAGAAATATGAAAGTGATAAAATGATTTTAAAAAATACTTAAATAGATCAAGGCAGTGACAGGATTTACCAGAAGTCCAGATATCTTCCATTTTAAAAAAATATGCAAACTAAATATTTTTATATTGCAAACAATAAGATCAGACTTCATATCAGTTTTCAAGAGAACACCTCCCCAAGGAAGGGAAATTTACACAAGTTTCTGACTGATTATATAGGCTTTAGATAGGTGGAGAAAGTGCCCCAGGCTGATGGAACAGCTGAGGTAAAGGTTTACAGGCTGAAAAGTGGAGAGGCATGTCTGAGGGAAAGCAAGACAGAATTTGGGTGCAATGGAGGCTCCTGTCAGGAGCAGCAGGAGGTGGGGGCAGCCTAAAGAGGGCATTATATACCAAACACTAGGGTTAGTAGTTTTAGAACATTTTCATGACCCCAAAAAGATTTCTTGTAACATTTGCAGTTACTTTGTTTCTGAAGATCTGCCATTTCTGGACATTTCCTAAAATGATACTATAAAATATGTGGTATCTGGCATCTGCCATCTTTCACTTAGAATCATGTTTTTGAAATTTTGATCCTGTATAATACCCATAACCTAGCAATTTTAATGTTTAAACAAAGTTTCATTTCATTTCAAAAATTCCAAATCTATTAGCATAAAGATGCAATGAATACTGTTTTTTGCTCAATCCTAGACCACTCCATTGCTTCATAAAGAAAGGTAACATGTGTTACCGTAGAAGTGCATGGAGGTGTTGTACAGCAAAGGTTCAGTCTATTAATCTCCATACTACAGTTGTGAACCACAGGAAAGAGGCCCAGCCCAGTTAGAACAACAGGCCAAGGCATGTCGCTTTCTGAATATCAGTTTCATTCACTCTAAAATATGACTGGGCTAGATCATCGGTAGCTGTCTACCTTTCTCAGCCTCCATCCTCTGTACCCATGCATGACACCCTGCCCCATCAGTAACAGCATGAGGAGGCAATGCCCAAGTGTGGTTCTACGAATGGCCCCACCAGGCAGAAAATCATCAGACAAGGTGATTTCTCAGCTTCTTTTCAGCTCTAGTTTTATACATCCCAAGTTGGAAAGGAACTTTCCACAGATTCATCATGTTCCCAGGGTTTCTCTTTGAGGTGAAAACTGAGGCTTGAACTCTAATAGTGGGTTTTCCCAGTTTCACTAAATTTGAAGCATTGCTCTAGCACATGCTTCAAATTTAGTGAAACTAGGAAATTTTCTAATGTGCAAAAAAGTGGAACATCCACCAAAGCCTTTCCTACACTCATCACATTACCAGAGTTTCTAGTTAGTATGGAGAGTTCTTACGGGGTTTATAAAACAATGAGGTTTGGCTGAAGGCTCTCCCACATTGCCCACATTCAAAGGTTTTTCTCAAATATGAATTTTCTGATGCTTAATAAGGAATGAGCTCTGACTGAAGGCCTTCCTCTATTTTCTGCTTTCATAGGGCTTTTCTCTAGCATGTGTTCTTGATGCTTAGTAAAGGAATAAATACAATTGAAGATTTTACCATACGTACCACACTTGCAGAATTTCTCTCCAGTACAAGTTATCTGATTTTCTTAAAGAATCAACATGTAACTGAAGGCTTGCCATACTCACTGCATTAATAAGGGTAGTCCCCAGTGTCAGCTATCTGATGCTGTATAATGTGCATCCTCTGATCAAAGCCTTCCTGCATTCAATATACTCATGTTGTTTTTCACTAGTATGGATTCTCCCATGTGTGGTAAGAGAGGGGATATGGCTGAAGCCCACCCTCTCTTGACATTGATAGGATTTTCTTTAGTAATTAGTGCCTGATGTGGAACAAGATGTGGTCTTCTCATATACATGACACCTTTAGGATCTCTCTCTGATATGAATTCTCTTAAGTACTGGTGATGACTGCACTCCAGCTGAAAGCCCTTCTATATTCACTGAATTCATACGAGTTTTTTTCCAGCATGACTTCTCTGATGTTTAATAAGAGATGCAGTATGAGCAAAGACCCTTCCACACTCATTACATTTGTAGGGTTTCTCTCCAGTGTGAAATCTGTAATGCTGAGTGAGAGATGAACTCTGGCTGAAGGCTCTCCCACATTTATTACATTTGTAAGGTTTCTCTCCAGTATGAAATCTATAATGCACAATGAGTGATGAGCTCTGGCTGAAGGTTCTCCCACATTCCCTGCACTCATAGGGCTTTTCTCCGGTATGAGTCCTCTGATGCTTAATAAGGGATGAAGTGTGACCAAAGGCTCGTCCACATTCATTACATTTGTAGGGTTTCTCTCCAGTGTGAAATCTATAATGCAGAACAAGAGATGAACTCTGGCTGAAGGCTCTCCCACATTCACTGCATTCATAGGGCTTTTCTCCAGTATGAGTTCTTTGATGTTTAATAAGGGATGAAATATGACCAAAGGCTCTTCCACATTCACTACATTCATAGGGCTTTTCTCCAGTATGACATCGCTGATGGCGCCTAAGTTCTGACTGGAAGTAAAAGGACTTCCCACATTCATTACATTTACAAGATTTCTTCTCTGGATGGGTTCTCTGAGAGTTATTTCCCCCTGAAGTCTGTCCAAATTCTGTATCACATTTATAAGATCCTTCTCCCATCAAAACTCTGTGTTGGTTAACAAGGACTGATGTTAAACCTAAGCTTCTCCCAAATCCATTCCATTCATAATTTCTGCTAAGATTGGTAGCAAATTTGTGAGTGGTTGACATTCGTTTCAGGTGTATCTCCTGTTTTATCTGCTGCATCTCTACCTGGCCATCACAACCACAGGCTGCTTTCAGCTTCAAGAACTGCAGCTCATCTGGAATATGTTTTTCCACTGATGCTACCTGGAATAATTCTTTGGAAATTCCCTGACTTGGCATTGATTCCTTGGATTTAGACCTTCTCTCCCAGTCTGCTTTAAAAAAAAAAAAAAAAAAAAAGACATTCTAGTAATACCTGTCCTATATGTCAAGAGAAAGTAAGCTCCTATAATGAATATTAAAAAATTAAGCTTTAAAGTAATACCTAAAGGGGATGTACAGCTTTTTTCAATAACTGCTTATGTCTGAAAATGGTTTTATATCAAGAACAAATGATGAGTAGATGACTTGAGATTAAGAAAATCGGAGAGATCTGTGTTTAGATTCCAGTACACAAGGTAAGTCTAAAGATTAATGATGACAGGAGGGTAGGAAGAGTGACAAGGGAAACAGACTAAGTTTAAGGGATGAGGACAAAAATCAATAAACCAAGTACAGGATTGTAAATCACCCAGGTATGGACTCTATATTCTCATAATTACTTCAGGCCTATATAATTGTAACAGACTTCTGCCCAGTCTTCCTATCTCCAGGTTTCCTGAAACCCTTCACTTTCTTCTTTCCAAATGCACATTTCCTTAAGTTTCTTCCCAGTCTTAATCTTCCAAAGGCTCTCCAGTGCCTTTGGAAAGCATTATTAAGGATAAATCCTTAATCTTTCCCTCTAGCTCTATGATACTTTACCATGTCTTGTCTTCTTTTTCAGGAAGTGCCTTTAGCACAGAAACTGGCTGCCTTCCTGTTTCCCATATATCCACAGCCCCTCTCACCACCCTCTTTCTTTAAGACTTTGCATACCTTTCAGGAACAAGCTCATGTCCTCCATGAAGTATTCCGTTAACACCTTTGTGCACATCCTATGTTATGTATTATGCACATATACATATAATATGTGTATATAATTATGACAGGAAGAGTAATTCTCCCCTAAAGATGTCCATGCTGTAACCCCCAGAACCTGTGAAAGAGTTAACCTTACATGGCAAAAAGGACTTTGCAGATGTAGTTAAGGGAACAGACCTCGAGATGGGAAGATTATCCTGGATTACATGTATTTAAATAGGTCAAATCTAATCATGAGTGCTTAAAATCAGAGAGCATTTCCTGGATGGGCAGAAAGATGTGTAAACCTTTGCTGGCTTTAAAGTTGGAAGAGGGGCACTTTCAGCCACATAATCTGGCAGTCTCTAGAAGCTGGGAACACCCATCTGTTTATTGCCAGCAAGAAAACAAGGACCTCGGTTTTACAACTGCAAGGTATTGGTCCTGCCAACAACCCAAATGAAAAGAAAAAAGGTGCCCGGACCCTCCAGAAAGATACACAGCACTGTGGACATCTTGGGTGGAACCATGTGATACACATGCCAGACTTCTGACCTAGGAACTATGACATAATGAGTTTGTGTTGTTTAAAGCCATCAAGTTTGTGCTACTCTGTTTCAGCCACAGTGGAAAATTAATACAATAATAACACACTTCAGAAGAAGGAAATCACTGCTGATGCCTAACCAGTGGTCCCAGAGGCCAGCCCTCAGAAAGATTCTGAGTCAATAGGTCTTATGTGGCTCCTGGGAACCTGAATGTTTAACAAGCTTCCTGGGACAGTCTGAAACATAGCCATGCTTATACACCACTGTTAAATAAACAGATTACTAGATCCAGAGGTCAGACCCTTGATCTCATTTTGGAAGGAAAGAAGATCAAGTAAGTACCAGTATAGAGGAAATAAGCATCTTCTCTCTCTGCCATAACCTAGGTTCCTATCATAAAGCCCAGCCTATCCTCTCAGGAATTTAGCACCACTTTCTTGAGCTTCAACTCTAGCCAAGGGGTAAGATTCTGGCTCATGGAAATGAACTGGCATAGACTGCCACATGCCTCCAGTGTGCTTGGTTAACACATGGCAGTAAGGAGAGCTTTGAGTCAAGAATTCTGCTCCAAGGCATATAGCCTACCAGGTACTCTCAAGTCACCTAAGAATCAAAGGTCTCAAAGGGATGGTGTCAACAGCTGTCAAGGAGGAGTCTTTGTTCCTGGAACTACTTTTGCTGAAGTTCAGCTTAATCAAGCTGAAGTGTCCTTACCTGGATCTTCCTGACATCCTCTGTCTGTCCTTGCCTGTAACCCCTTCATTTCTGGGGTGCTCAACTGCTGTTTAATCCCTCACTAACTCCCTTAATTCTGCTGATCCAGGATTACCTGGCCCTATATGATTGTTGATCCATCTAACACTGACTGTGAGACATCTAGTGATGCTGCATAGCACCAATAACCCAGAAGGCATGGGCAGAGATGGGTACCAAACAAAGGATAAAAACTAGAAAAGAAAATGAACATCTCCTCTTCAGACACCAGAAGTAACTACAAAATACAACACACCAGAGTTGAAGTCTCCTGCCAAGTGATCTCATCTTCTGAAAGGACAGCTCCCTGATCAAAAGCTCAGGGCTACCTCCCACCCCAGCTGGGTCTTATCATATGCAATGCCCTCACTCACTCACTCACTCACCTGAGTGGGCTCCTATTGAGATTTCTCTCCTCACCATGAAGCACTCGCCCCCTTCCTCCAACTGGCAGATCACATATGGTTTCGATACCAGAAGGCCTGACGGTAGAGAAAGAAAAGGATTTTGGCTGTGTGTGCCAGTGGCCAAATCTTTGGATATTCATCTTCAGAAATGCTGTAGATACGGAAAGCCTCCGGAGAATAGGGATTGTGAAAAGTCAGGAACACAGCCAGGTAACTTCCTATTTCAACTCCATATATAGCAGGATGTTTCCTAGAACTAGGAACAGAAATACCATATCACTGGGCCCCAAAGAGAATGTAAATGTCTGATTCCAGGCTTCCCAAGGAAACCCAACGTAAAACTCAGCCGGCTGGCCCAGATACCGCTAGCTCTTAAACACCACGGAAATCAAGAAGTCCTGCTGGGAAGGCTTGGGGCTTTGGAGGCCTTGTGCTCACCCAGGAGGGTCAG
Organism: Saimiri boliviensis; assembly: GCF_048565385.1. Classification (NCBI taxonomy): domain Eukaryota; kingdom Metazoa; phylum Chordata; class Mammalia; order Primates; family Cebidae; genus Saimiri; species Saimiri boliviensis. Next base: position 125,952,841 of record NC_133449.1, read on the forward strand.
GTTCCTGAAGTTCTCCAGCATCACCTCCCTGTAGAGGTCCTTCTGAGCAGGGTTCAGCTGCCCCCATTCCCACTGGGTGAATTCCACTGCCACATCCTCAAATGTCATCAGGTCCTGAAACACAGAAGACACTCTGGTACCCTGAAGGAGCACCCTCACAGCCCTCAGGAGAAGAGCAGGCAGGTATCTAAGGAGAACCTCAGGATGCACAGGAAGGGATTCTGAGTGCCCAGCAACTATCCCAGTGCCCACAGAGTTGTGGGTTTTGTTATTTCAAAAATATTTTAAGCTGCTCCAGGGATTGTATCATCCTCACTACCTGGTATCCCACCCAGTGTCCACTTGCATGCCTATCAATGTGAAACTGCTAGGATATATAATCATGGTCTCAGGTGAATCACGCCTATGGAGACGTTCTTCTTAGGTGGTGGTAAGCATAATATATTTCCTCATTTGTCAAAAGGTTTTATTCTCAATCTAGTTACATTTACTTGGAATCCATTAGAATTAACAGATGAATATGTTTTACATTCTCAAATGCACAAGGATCAACAGTCTTCTAATGAAGTATTATTGAAACTTGTAACCTATGATTTTAGCAACAATTAGGCCAATTCAAGTAATCTGGGGCTTATGAAAATTTATCCCCCACCTGCCTGCCAGCACACAGTTCAGCAAAAGTAAATCAAGTGGCTTTATGATGAAACACTAAGTTTTGTGAGTTTGACTAGCATGATCCTTTCCCTCAAAGCCTAATCATTATTCAGTTCCTAAGTTTATAAAGCTGAGCGTGAGACCCTGGATCCCAGGTCACTATTATAAGGCATAATCATTCTATCCTGGCCAGACTATCCTGTCACTTTCAATCTCAGTAATTAGAACACCTCCCATTTGGCTTATATTGTATGACAATGCACTAAAAAGCAGAATAGGTGAAACTACTATAAATTCCTGTTACTGTTACACCAAAGTATTTAAAAATCAAATCCCATTTAGATACAGATTACATAGAAAAGCTGAAATAACAATTTTATAATATAAAAATCATCCAAAATAATCAAACATGAAAAATTATAGTGACATCTTATGATAGGTTATTTGTCCAAAATATCCACTGGCCCTCCCTAAAGAATTAAGCTTCTGCCCAGGTAAGTCTATGTCATCTGCTTTTTCAAATTGAATGTGAAAGACATGAACTACAGGTGAGCAAAAGCCTTCAGAGCCAGTGGGGGTTCTGCAATTGTCCTATTCTGTCTGCCTTGAGAAGGGCAAACAATCTGAGTGAAGATGTGGGCAAAGCCACAGCTGTCATGTAACACAGGCAAGAGGGAATCTTTCATGGTATAAGTCTCGGAGAGTTTGCTGTTGTTATCATGGCATAACTAGCCTACACTGACTCATTAAAAAACTGGTACTCAAAGTGGAGTTCTGCCATAACAAAAAGCCAAAACTAGATGACACTGTCTTCCAGGACAGGCAGTAAGGAAACTTACTGGCAAGGTGGCAACCCATGTAATTTGGTGGTGAACTGTTTGATGAAACTATTGCCTTCAGTAACTTGAAAGATGAACAATGAAAGCATGAGCTTCTAATGTTATGAGAAGAGGCTGGAAGCATAACATTAGTAGTGTCAGTTGGCTGTTATTGGCTGCATTTGACAAAATATTACAAGAAAAAATGAGCTTAAGCGTTTGTGGTTTACAAAACAAAAATGGAAGGCGACAGGAAATGTACAGAAATGCTAGGACTTGCAGGGTTGGAAACAACCAATTCTCATTTCCAACTGGCCAAAGACAATATACACAAGCTTCTGCATGACAGCAGCTAATTAAAACTCAGCCCATTATCAGGGACCAGATCATGGATATGGTTGTCAAACCTTTTGTTTAAACCTCTGAGTAATTTCAAAAAGCTCCCAGTAAATCTCCCAGTAATTTCAAAAGGCTCCCAGTAAATTGTTCAGAGTGAAAAAAGTATGGGCTTCCCAAGGAAATCCAAAAAGCACCAAAATTAAGGCTAATGAAAGAGGCATATTTCAGAAAGAATTGTGGCTCAAACCACTGATGCATGGAGCCATCTGGAAGTAAATACATAAAAAGTTGATTAAGTTTTTGAGAGTTGCACTGAAAACAATCCTGGGTTACCAACCTACTCCAGCAGGATGAAAAAGCTGCTTTGCCCCCAAGAAATCTTATTCTCCAGTATCATCTTCACACGCCACCAAGAAGGTATCAAAAGAAAGGAACTTCCCAAGGGCAAAGCTAACAGTCAAGGAATCACTAGGTTGGAGAGCTCCACCTAGGGAGCAGAACCAGGGCATAATCTAGAGACTTCCCAACTCCCAAGATCAAGGGTCCTCACAGTGTCTGTCCAGTAGAATTTCCTGACTGTTGGTGGGACCTGGGACTGGCTCCTCTCATGCTTCTCCTTTCTGCAAAGAAGTGTTTGCCATGGCATCCTAACCCCATTGCTCAATGTATGTTGGACATATGGATTCAGGTAATTGTCCTTTTAGTTTATAGGTCTCCAGACCCACAGGATCTCCATCCAGACTATTGCGCCATCCAGAACTTTGATCATGATGCTCTGACTGGATGGGGCTCTTGGGTTAATTCTCATGGGGGGCATTTTGTCTGCAAGAGAGAGGGAAGTGAACATCTACAGATAAGAAAATCACAGTGATAGATGAATTATTTGCTTAACATAATCCCTGCCCTCCCATTTGGGACCCTTACTCTAGGAGGCTGATAATTCCCACTTCATTAACATTAGGCTTTGCCATGGGACCTGCATCAGCCAGTGGGTTGTAAGGAGAAGCCACACATGCCGCTTCTGAGTTGAAGCCCAAAGAGCCATCCCCTGGTTCTGACACTGCTCTTTCCCTCTAATACAAGAACAGCATACCCCAGAGGGGACTGACCTTTCAGCCTGAAACCCAGAGAGAAGAGGGTATGGAGCAGAGTCACAGTCAGCCTGCTACTAATAAAGGCAGAAGAAAGAAGAAAGACACTCTTTCTAATGGGAAACCATTGAGATGTGGGGCTGTTATTACCACACTGAACCCTCCTGAATGATGTACGTCAGGGCCAAAAAGATTTAAACGCTATTTACGACTCTACTGATTACTTGGAAGAATTCCTTACTGGAGGGGATTCCCTTCCTTTTGGCTTGAAAGTTAAATATCAGTGTCTATCATCAAGCCTGAATCCTGCACCCATCCTGGAGGGCAGGAAACACTGCAGGCTGCCATTTGCAGCCCTCCACATCCAGCTCATTAAAGCCAAATCCGAATCCCCCTTGAGGGCCAGTCACCATGATCCCTGATGCCCATAAGGATTAGGCAGTTACCATTTTCCAGCGGACTCTAACAACCATATGAGGCGGTTGTATGACTGTATCATTAAGATCTCAGAGCTAGACAGCCTGGATGTGAAACTGGGGTCCCTTCCTCACTACCTAGATAACCACAAAAAAGTTACTTTCTCTCTGTGTGCCTTGATTTCTTCAGTTTACCTCTCCATGTTTTGGTTACTATTCTTCAAACCGGTAACCATTTTACAGGAATGTTTTAGAGATAAAATGAATTAGTATATGTAAATTGTAGAGAATAGTTCCTGATACAGGTTTTGTTCTCTGTAAATGATAATTATTTTCATCATCATTAAAATTACTATAGTCTTCATGTTACAGGTGGGAAACCAATGCGCAGAGAGGTTAAGTGACTGGTCCAAGGCCACACAGCCTGTAAATAGTAAAATGTATCTCCTCCCTAATCCAGGGAGATAACATCTGAACAGGGATCCAGCCTAAAATGGCCTGCCCACCTGTCCATACCTTCAGAACCCTCTTGTCCCCAATTCTCCACAAGCTTTCCCAACCTCTTCAGAATAGGCTGATTCTCCTTTTCGTAAACCCTAATGGAAAGGCCTGTCTGTGCCACTCCATTTGCCATCAAGCCATGCACATCCTGTTACTAGTGGCTGCCGCTTGGGTGTCAGGGTCCTCTCCCAATGTGGGTGTGACACTCCTTCAAGGCCAGGGCTGTCATATTACCTGGTGGTCACCACAGTGCCATTTCAATAAATATGCCAGAGTATGCCCAAACAATCCCAGTGGGTGCACAGCAAGAAAAAAAACCCCGGGCAGGGGTGGGGAGCCATTATTCACTTAGATAGGCTCAGCCTCCTGAAGAAATGGCATTGGGTCAGTTCCCTTAGTGAACAAAGAGGCTACTTTTTGGTGAAAAGCAGGCAAAGCTAACCACGGTTCAGCCATTTGAGGAAAAATTAAGAATACAACTCACCTGAGGCCTGGCTTTCAGGAATGAATTCGTTGTTCCCTTTTCTCCCAGGAATCTCTCTGGAGGAAGAGCAGGGTCCTGAGAAGAGGAAGCTGGGGAGGTAGAAGGAGCCATATGGGAAGCTGACCCTGCTGGCACACACAGCTCTCAGACTCCCGAAACCTGACACCCTGCACAGCTCTGCATGTCACCTCCGTGGTCCTGAGGACACCAGTGGGTCAAAGGGAGCTGAGAGGTACCTTCTAGCCTTCAAATATTGAGAGAAGTGCCCGTGTACACAGGCCCACTTCAGTCTACAGGTGGGTGAAGTGTGACCAGTCTCGTAACACCACTGAAGTTATTTGCTGGGCATACTGTATGCAGGTAGGTCTTCTCCTAAGACTTTTGGAAATACAAATATGGAAAATACCTTAAAGGTACTTTAAATCTAGCCTACAGGTTAACAACTATACAAAAAGCCTCAAGGCAAGGCCATAGGGGATTATGAGGCTTTAAGGGGAGGAAGCTACACCTCTCCCCAGCTTAGAGGTCAGCTCTTCCTGACAAGCTGCCCCTGGTGTTCCCAAGTGCTGTTAGGTCTCTGCAGCACACTTGAGAGCTCCTCCGTGATAAAGCTTTGTATCATACTGTTTGTAAAGCCTTAAAACAAGCCAAAAAGACTAACCCAAATCATGCCAGAGAAGTAGTTAAGGCTAATAACAACGTGGATGTAAGCAGGCAGCATAGCACAGTTCGGCACTCCTTCAGCTTCATGTGCATGTGGATCCCTGAGGATCTTGTTGAACTCTGGCTCAAGACTTGCTAAGACCCTGGTTGAGGGGGATGTGGGGCCCAAGAATCTGCAATTCTAGAGAGCTTCTGGCCAATGCCTCTGCTGGTCCCCGAGCCACACTGATTAGCAAGGGTATAAAAGAAAAAAGAAGGGGTGGGAGGCCCGGTTTTTTCCAAGGGCTAGTTTTGTGTCCTTGAGCAAGTGCACTGAAGGATGAACAGTCAGATTAAAACGCCCACCTGGTGAAGGATAGGACGTTCTAAACTTAGGAATGGCTTAAAACCTCCTGGGTCACCTGGATTGCTCTGCCCCAACACTACTGGGGGAAGGGGCTCACAGGAGGTGCCCACCATGTACACTGCTGACGTTGTACATTGCTGAGCCAGAAGGGCTGGAAGAACCTTATTACTGAGGTGATTAAGAAAGTGGATGACAAGGCTCCAAATGGCCCTACTGTTCTCTGATCCCTGGCCAAGGGCCACTCCCTCAGGTTTGCTTGCTCTCTCCTTGCCGCAGCAGGAAGAGATCAGATCCCCTCCTGCGCTCCTCTCCCTCCTCTGGCCATTGGGGCAATTTTCTGTGGCCATCCCCTCCACCTCTGCGACGGTCATCTAAAGATCCCTGCCAGACCCAGGAGACTGCTGCTTCAGCCTCCTGGGTCTGGAACGTTAGATATCGCCACAGGGCAGTACAGCCTTCTTCCTCAGCGGGATTCCTCGGCCTCTTCCTAGCTAGGGTCCTCCTGATATCCGCCCGGTACTAGCTCCCCAGTAGGGCTCTTGGCCCTCGGCACGCTCCAGAGCCAAACCTGATGCTGTGGAGTCCATAGCTGGGGCTAAGGAGCGGTGTCCTTTCACTAGGTCCAAATCTCTGTCTTTCGTTCACAGCCCTGTGGTCCTCCCGAGGGTTCAGGTAGCGGGGCGCAGGCTGGAGCCGCCTGCCGGGGCCACGGGGCATCCCCACTAGGCGTGGCAGGGCCAGCAGACATGCTGGGCCGGCAAACGCGGTGCTCCGGGAGCGGCGCGCTGCTGCCCGGGGCCGTGCTCTTGCCCTGGAAGGAACCCCGGCCTCCTCCCCACGGCTCGGCGCTGCCGCTCTTCTCCTCAGGACGAGGCTCTGGAACCCAGCTCCACGTGGATCCACACACGCAGCGAGTTCAGACCACCAGGAGACGCGGCCACAGCCACGCCCGCGACGCTTGGGGCCCAGCGCTCCTCAGCTGCCCGGAGACAGCAGGTATTCGGTGAGAGCCTCACAGGGGCAGGGATTGGGCCTGCCAACTTGGCTCGCCCCGCTGCCCCGCCCAACTCCGGCCTGCATAGTCTCTAGCGAGGGGGCACCCGGAGGGACACGTCCAGCTCTGTAACGCACCGGGACGAGGGCGCAGCGCAGATGTGCGCGCCCGCAATCTCCGAACCTTCAAGTGCCAAGCCCTACTCCGCGCCAACCCCGCCTCCCGAGGCCGTCCCGAGCTTGCGCAGACGCGGCCGCCGCCGGAACCCTGCAAAGGTAGCGCCGGGGACTCGGCAGCGACGCCAGAGAGGCGGGGCTCGCGGGTGCCTGTACCACCTCCACTAGGAGGGACCATGCGCTCCTGCCAAGTGCGAGATTTCACCAAGCTGTACCCCAGGGGTGAGGACCCGGAAGCATTTCCCCTCTTGTGCTGAGCTCCATCTCTCTCTCTCTCTCTCTCTCTCTCTCTCTCTCACTCTCTCTCTCTCTTTTTTTTTTTTTTCTCTGAGATAGTCTGTTGCCCAGGTTGGAGTGCGGTAGTGCGATCTCGGCTCACTGCAACATCCACGTCTTAGGTACAAGCAATTCTCGGGTCTCAGCCTCCCTGGTAGGTGGAATTACAGGTGCCCACCACCACGCCCAGCTAATTTTTTGTATTTTTAGTGGAGACGGGGTTTCACTATGTTAGCCAGGCTGCTCTCGAACTCCTGCCCTTAGATGGTCTGCCTGCCTCGGCCTCCAAAAGTGTTGCGATTACAGGCGTGAGCCACTGTACCCTGGCCGCGTATCTCGATGTAGGGCTGTCCAACAGAAGCCGCGGCCCTACCCTGGATCTGCCCAGTGAGGATTTCCAGGAGGCTCTCCCAGCATGCCTAGGAGATACTGGGTGCTCAGTGCTAGATACCCCTTCTACAGGCTGCCCTGTGCCTCTTACCTTTCTAAAACTTCCCCTGAATTCAGCAAAGGGTGATGGAGAACAAGAGAGGACTTCCGACGCCCAAATATCATTTAGGACCCAAAAGAAATGAAGAAACGGTCTGCTATGGTCTGAATGTATACGTCCCCCTCAAATTCATATGTTGAAACCTAACTCCCAAGGTGATGATATTAAGAGGTGGAGCCTTTAGAAAACTCTGCCCTCATGAATGAGATTAGTGCCCTCTAAAAACAGGCCTCAGACAGTGGTTCACACCTGTAATTCCAGCACTTTGGGAGGCCGAGGAGGGCAGATTACTTGAGGTCAGGAGTTGGAGATCATCCTGGCCAACATGGTGAAACCCTGTCTCGACTAAAAATACAAAAAATTAGCCAGGAGTGGTGGCAAGCGCCTATAGTCCCGGCTACTTGGGAGGCTGCATCAGAAGAATTGCTTGAACCCAGGAGCACAGGTTGCAGTGAGCTGAGATTGCACCACTGCACTCCAGCCCGGGCAACAGAGCGAAACTCTGCCTCAAATAATAATAATAATAATAATAATAATAATAATAATAATAAATAAAAATAAAAACGGGCCTTAGCCCCCTTTGCCCTTTATGCCATGTGAGGACACAGAAAGTGACATCTATGAGAAAGGCATCCTCACCAGCCCCTGAATCAGCTGTCATGTTGATACTGGATTTCCCAGCCTCCAGAACTGTGAGCAACAAATTTGTATTGTTTACAAATTACCCAGTTTAAGATACTCTGTTATAGCAGCACTAATACCTAAGACACAGTCCGAGTATTAAAAGGGTGGTTTTCTGGAGGCAGTCCTTAGCCAGAGAAGGGCAACTTGTGTGGACAGAGAGATTGGTTTATCAACCATATTTAGGAGTTCAGGACAAAATAAGTTACAAAATCAAAGCAAAGAGGCCATTCTCCTTCCCTGCTTTTTACAGTCTCTGTTTCACTTTTCTGCCAGAACTTCTGGTGGCAGGTAAACCCTCTTCCATGCAGGGGGACACTGTCTTGGAACCATGGCTTGTACAGGAGCTTTTCCATCTTCAGTTCTCTGAACCAAAAAGGTGAAGGGATGCATAAATGAGAAAAGATTTTCATCTCATTGATGGCTCAACAAAACTAGAGATGGAACTACTTCAGATGAATTTGAGGGGCACCATCTTTCCCTGATCCCATCCTGTGGGCCTGCTGCAATGTCTGAAATTCCCCACTCTTACATTCTGTCCTTTGGGACAGATCTTGATCCAGAGGTCCTTTACAATGCACATTTATTACCCAGGAATATTTTCTCTCCTGCTCAGTGCTCTTGTGCGCCATTTGATCTCAAAGCACTGTTGGTGGAGCTCGTCCTCATGAACCTATAGGCTCTCCATCACTTTCAACATTCCTTTTATTGCTCCTTTGCAGTCAGATGCCTCTTCCACCTCAACCCGTGACCGCTGCTCTGTTACCTGTCCCTGTAGTCCCTATAGTAATGCTTTTTCCTGAATGTCACATAAATAAAATCATACAGTTTTTAACCTTTTAAGACTGGATTCTTTCACTCAGTGTTAAAAGCCCTTGAGAACCATCCAAGTTGTCATGTGTATCAACACTCCTTCTTATTCCAAGCCAGCTGTCTTTAAGGAAGGTTGTTAGAAGGTGCTATACAACCCATTCACTTACCTCCCATTTACCAAAACAGTCACATCTAGCTGCAGAGAAATGTAGTTTTGTTTTGTTTTGAGACAGGGTCTTGTTCTGTCACCCAAGCTGGAATGCAGTGGTGCAGTCATGGCTAACTGAAGTCTCAAATTCCTAAGCTCAAGCAGTCCTGTGCCTCAGCCTTCTGTAGCTGGGACTACAGGTGTGCACCACCATGCCCAGTTAATTTTTTTTTTGAGACAGGGTCTTGCTGTCACCTAGATTGGAGTGCAGTGGCAGGAACACTGGCTCACTGCAGTCTTGACTTCCAGGGTTCAAGCAATCCTCCTGTCTCACCCTTCTGATTAGCTGGGACTGCAAGCATTTACCACCATGCCCAGCTAATTTTTTTTTTAATTTTGTAAAGACAGGGTCTCATTATGTTGCTCAGGCTTGTCTTGAACTCTTGGGCTCAAGAAATCCCTCCACCTTGGCCTCCCTGTTGGGATTACAGGCATGAGCCACCATGCCCCACCTCTAATTTTTAAATTTTTCCTTCATAGAGACAGGGTCTCACTATGTTGCCTGGGCTTGTCTTGAACTTTTGGCCTCAAGCAATCCTCCCACCTCAGTCTCCCAAAGTGCTGGGATTATAGGCATGAGCCACTGCACCTGGCCTAGAAATGTAGTGTTTATTCTTGTGCCTCACTAAAAATCTATTACCATGGAAGATGGAAAGAAAGAAAGGATTAATCATATTTTAAGAACAATATTGATAAACCAGTTCATCTACAGGAAAAGCAAACAGTAAGAGCATCTCTCTAAATCACACTACCCTGAAGAAGATGGCTGATCCTAATCTAAAGAGCTAAAGAAGTTTTAAGAACTAATTAGAAGAAAGAAAAATGTTGATGACTGGCTGGTGCTTTTGTAAGGCAGAACTGAAGTGCAGAGAGTTCTAGACATCCTCTGTGTGCTTTGGCAAACAGAGCTTCCTTAACTAACATGGGATGGTAGAGGACCATCATTCACACCCTCTAAGGACCTCATGATAAAAATAGTAACTGTCTCACAAATAGCGCTTAGATATATACAGTCATCTCTGGTGGACTAAAGATGCCTAATGGTAGCCAATTTGCACAAAGATATTAAACTAAAACACAGAGGTGAATAGCTAGTCTGCTCTGGAATCAGACCTAAGTATCAGAAGAAACAACATTTTCAGATACAGTGTGAGATTGTGCCTGATTATGTCTCTTCCATCTCAACCACCCAGCTTCCAGATGACACACATGCACCTCAGGAATAAGAGCTGGTAGTGTAGTATAAAACAAAGAATATTACCGCTAAGTAACCAAATCCTTTGCTAGGAGATCAGCCATGTCCTCCCTCATAGACCAAGTGGTAAAACTGAAAATACTTATCACTAAGAACCCATGCCATTCTATGAAAGTACCACATCTAAAAACACCACCTGCTTTTAGACACCTTCTTCAGAGAAAGAGATGAGGGAAGTTGGAGAGCTGGTTAGTGAGTACCAAGTAGCAACAGCAAAGAGAAAGATGCTCTGAGAGTGAAGGTCAAAGGGTAGCCAGGAAGATGAGTCCTGGAACTGCAAAATGCATCCAGGAAGGAGTAGAGCTGGCTGGAAGAAGCAACCTACAGCATCTCAGGCAGCAATTCAGGAGGTGAAAACAAAGGCAAAACAATGAAGCACAGCAAAAGTCCCCACTGAAATACAGACACTGAAAAGCTACCAGCAGAATCTCTCATTACAACTGATCCTTCTCTTCTACATTCCACTCCCCTGCACCTCACTTCTTTCCCAGAGAAACTTTTATAAAAGAGGAAGGCTGAAATTCTACAGGGAAGTCTTTTTTTTTTTTTTTAATGGCCACAAATTATTTGACATAGTCAGCCCTCCATATCTTCAGGTTCCACATCTGAGGACTCAACCAACTACACATCAAAAATATTTGAAAAAAAATAGAAATGCAATAATAAAAATTAATATTAAAAAACAGTGAAGTATAGCAATGATTTACATAGTATATACATTGTGTTAAATATTATAAGTAATCTAGAGATGATTTAAAGTATACTGCAGGATACGTGTAGGTTATATGCAAATACCATGCCATTTTATATCAGGGTTTTGAGCATCCATGGATTTGCAAGGGGTTCTGGAACCAATCCCCCAAGAGCATCAAGGGACAATTGTACTTCCCTCTGAGAGGTGGGCTCTATGGTGCCTCCTGTTGGACTTGGGTAGGCTAAGGACTACTTTAACCAATAGAGTATAGCAGAAGTGACACTACTGATTTTTGTGTTAGGTCATAAAGGGCCATGAAGTGGCTGGGCACAGTGGCTCATGCCTGTAATCCCAGCACTTTGGGAGACCGAGGCAGGCAGATTACCTGAAGTCAGGAATTGAAGACCAGCCTGACCAACATGGAGAAATTAGCCGGGAAGGCGGCACATGCCTGTAGTCCCAGCTACTCGGGAGGCTGAGGCAGGAGAATTGCTTGAATTTGGGAGGCAGAGGTTGCAGTCAGCTGAGATTGCACCATTGCACTCCAGCCTGGGCAACAGCTTTTTTTTTTTTTAAACTGTCTTTTAAAAAAAAATAGGCCATGAAGCTTCTATCTTGTTCACTGGAACACTCTTGGAGCCCTGAAATGAGGTGTAAGAAGCCTGGTTGTCCCAAGGCCACCATGTTGTGAAGAAATCCAAGCAGAAAGAGAGGCTACATGTGGGGACTCTGGCCAACAGTCTCAGCTGAGCTTAGCCATGGGTGCCAATCTGGGTGCCAGATACAGTCTTCCCAATTGAGGATCCAGAAATAGGGAACCAGAAATGAGCTGTGTTAGGTCATTTTGCACTGCTATAAAGAAATACCTGAGACTGGGTAATTTATAAAGAAAAGAGGTTTAATGGATTAATCTTGGTTCTGCAGGCTGTATAGGAAGCAAGGCACTGCCATCTACTTGGCTACTGGGGAGGCCTCTTAGGGAGCTTTCACTCACTGTGGAAGGTGAAGTAGGAGCTTGCACTTTGCATGGCGAAAGCAGAAACAAAAGAGAGTTGGGGGGATGGGGGCGGGAAGGTGCCACACATGTAAACAACCAGATCTCAGGAGTACTCAGTCACTATTGCAAGGACAGCACCAAGCCATGAGGGATCTGCCCCCATCACCCAAATACCTCCCATCAGGCTCCATCTCCAACACTGGGGATTACATCTCAACATGAGATTTGGAGGGGACATTCAGATCATATCCCTGTGTGCTTATCCCTGTTGTACCCATCCAAGTTCCTGACCCACAGAATGTGTTGGCCTAATAAAAGTGTTGTTTTAAGCCACTAAGTTTGGAGTGGTGTGTTAAATATTAGATGGCCATAACATCCTGCAATTTGACAGAGCCTACAAGCTCGTGGGCCTAAGAGATAACTGTTTTACTCTAAACAAGATGGATGTATGTCACTTCTTGGCTGTTTAACTTCCATCTGCTAATGCTTTTGAGAAAATCAGTTAAAATTATCTTAATCTTCCCAGTAACATGGCAGATTAGATGGCCTAAACAGCCCTCTTAATAAAAAAACTAAAAATGCTGAAAAATTGTAAACATCTTTATAAACACACTGGTAAGCCCGCATGAAAATGAGGAATTTGTAAAGATTTTAAAAAATAAAGTGAAATGGGCCAGGGCCAGTGGCTCAGGCCTATAATGCTTGCACTCTGGGAGGCTGAAGAAGGTGAATTGCTTGAGCCTAAGACTTTGAGACCAGCCTGGGCAGCATGGTGAAACCCCATCTCTATCAAAAACAATACAAAACTTAGCCAGGCGTGGTGGTGCATGCCTGTAGTCCCAGCTACTCGAAGCTGAGATGGGAAGACTATGTGAGCCCAGGAGGTGGAGGTTCCAGTGGCTGAGAGCAGGCCACCGCATTACTACAGCCTGGCTGACAGAGCCAGAGCCTGTCTCAAAAAATAAATGAAATGAGAGCTAGAATTCTGAGAATTGAGCAACAAACCTGACTTTTAGACTGCTAAATCCTAGAGAACATAAACTTACACTTTGGCAGCTACCCAGAAGCAGTAAAGACAAAGCCTAGGGCCTGCCAGTGGGTGGGGAATATTCTCCAAGGAAACACTTTCAGGATCTGTTTCCACCCTCAGTATAAGGCTAAATAAATAATAAAAACCACCATGCAGAAGCAAATAAAAAAAAAATATTTCTCTTCTGGATGTTGTGACTTTAATCAAGCTCTAATCTTCTAGAAGTCCAAACCCCTTAGTATGACACAAAGTCAGCCACAACCTGGCCTCAAGATAGTTATAAGCCCCTAAACCTCATCCGCAAGCCATTCATTTTGCTACTAATTCTTTTCACTTTCATACGCTAGACTATGCCTTTACATGTGCTATTCTGTTTAGATCACACTTTTTTTTTCTTAAGAAAGTAATTACTTTCAGTATACCAGTTATAGGACTCCTTTCTTGGCCATAGTTAATAGCGTCCTTCATTCTACTCTCATATTATGTTGCATGTGACATAATTATAGAATATACTATCTGTATTGATTTTACAGTCTGATTTTTCCACTGGACCAAGAGTTCATTTGGGGCAGTAACTTAGACATATTTGTAATCCTGCCTTGCTTATAGTGAGCAATTTGGATTTTTTGAATGAAAGTGTAGTCTTCCAGAGATGACGAATAGCAGGAGATGGTTAACAGAGGCTGGGAAGGGTTGCGGGTAGGGGTGGGGGCGGGGGAGGGGGGAGTTGGGATGGTTAATGAGTACAAAAAAATTGAATAAGAAATAGTGTAGTATTTGATAGCACATCGGAGTAACTACGGTCAATAATTGTACATTTAAAAAAGAATATAACTGGATTGTTTGTAACAAAGGATAAATGCTTGAGGTGATGGACATTCCATTTACCCTATTGAGATTATGCACTGCATGCCTGTGTCAAAACATCTCAGGTAGCCCATAAATGTTTAACACCTGCTGTGTACCCACAAAAGCTTTAAAAAACTAAACCATTAATACATGATTAACCTGGAAAAAAAAAAGTGTAGTTTTGTTCCTGAAGTAGGATTTTATCATATTCTTTGTAATTTCCAGGCTTCCCTGAGCTGTAGCTCAGTGGTTCTTAGTTTTAGGTACACATTAGAATCACCTGCAGCTCTTTTCAAATTTTCGCTCCACAGCTGGGCCCCAGGCATCAATGTCTAAAGCTCTCCGGGTGATTCCAGCTTGCCTCAAGGGCCCTTCCAGCGGCTCCAAGGCCGGCTGGTGTGCGCTCAAGCTGTCGGGAGTCGGCCCAGCTGCAGTTAATACGTATGTATCCTAGGCTCTTCTCTCCTTCCAACGCAAATACGCGCCCAGACGTTGCCCGGAACCGCAACCCAGTGCTCAGAATCAAACGGCGCCTCACTGGCCAAAATTTCAGAATTAAATTCCCGAAAGTGGATAAGCGGAAGCGGAAATAAGCCAGAAGATACAATTTAGTCCCCGAGACGGCTGGGGACTGGGCACCAGCATCAGAGAGACACATTCCGTGCGGACGGCGCTCCCATCGGATGACTGGAGGAATGCAACACCAGACGCAGGCAGTACTTCAGGGTGATCATAAGTCTCCCAGACATCTACAACAACCCGTTCTCCCCGCTAACGCGACCGCGCTGCCATGTTGATTCTTGTTAGCCACGCGAAGTTTGCGTTTGCACAGATTTTCGTACGTCATATTATAGCGCGCCGGGCGCGGAGACTTCTGGGAGATGAAGTCTTTGCGAAGGCAACGCATTGATTGGGAGGGCGGGCTCGAGGACCCTTTGCGCAGGCGCATTGCTTTCCCGACCTGAAGAGACGCCGTCTTCCCAGGTCCCGAGCACTCTGTGCCGGAGGTGAGGGTTGTGGGTGTGTGTTTTCAAGGAGCGGAGTGAGCGCAGCAGCCGAGAGACGGGGATGTGAGAACCGTGGGGAGGTGTTGTGGGAGCAGAACGGGGTGACACGGGCGAGGCTAGCCTGCAGAGCGTGTGTCGCGACGTCCCAGTGCGGACGGAAAGTTGTGCACCCACCCCTGTGTGTGCATGTGTCCCGTGGGGTCTGGGCACCCATTGTCTGTCGGGTCCCGGACTTTTAGGTTGGAAGTTTGGAGTCTTCCTCTGCCCCTCCCATTCCCTCTTTCCATATTGGGTGCTTAATGAACGCGGGCGGAGTTGACACCAAATCTAGGGTGCCACCCGCTCCCTCTTTCCCAGAAAGCTCCTCAGATTGCCTAATTCAGCTCCCTGCCCTGGGCCTCCGCATTGGTGCTGGAGGGCTTCATGGAGGAGGAGGGCTTCATGGAGGAGGATGGATTTGAAGTGAAAAAAACACCAAAGCAGCAGCTGAGCGTTAGGCAGATTTGAGCTGGAGATAATTTTTTACAGAAATGCAGGAACAGTGGTAGACAAGGTTGAAGAAAAGATACGCTAGGAGCCAGGGCCCGGGACTCAGAATCAGGACAACACCCAGTAGGCAAGGTGGCTTGTATAGATGTGATCCAGGAACTGACACTAATCAAACTATTTGGGGACAGTTATTCGAGAGGTGACATTCAGGACCAGAGAGACGAAAGGACCAGTAGCAGAGCCAGTTAGAAATGTATTGTAGTTTTGAAATAAGCTGTTGTGGACTTGAATTATGGTGGTGGTAGTGAAAGGGAAGGATACAAATGACATTGCAAAAAAAGAGTCAAAAGAGCCTGGTGACTAGATTTGGGAGGAAAGAGTGAGGTAAGGGTTTGAATTTGGGACACCTGGGAGAATAGTAAAACATCTGATACAAATGTAAAGCCAGGGAGAGGCGTTGATGTGGGGAATTGCCCAAAGATAGTTTTCAGGTGATGGCAGAATGCCTAATTCAAGGTTTGCAGACATTTGGAAATGCAGGGTGAGGATGGAGGAATGCAATACAGTTGTATCATAAAATTGTAATACAATTGTATTGTAAAATTACAGTACAATTACTGGACATGGGGACCACCTCTGTAGAATTGGAAAATGGAGCCCTGAATGTGGATGTACTTTCTGAGGGATGGCAAAAAGAAGAAAGTACAAAGACTGAGCCATGGGCAGCATCCATGTTTCCAGGGCAAAAGTGGGGAAAACGAGTCAAAGAGATACAGCAATTTTAGTGGCTGGAAAAAAGGCTAGTGTAGTAACATAGCAGTTACAGTAACCGCTCAAACAATCAGAAGCTTGTCAGAACAGTGAAACGCTGCAGAAATAGAGATAAGATCAGAAACGCATCGGTAGGCTGGGCGCGGTGGCTCCCGCCTGTAATCTCAGCACTTTGGGAAGCCTGGGTGGGCAGATCACCTGAGGTCAGGAGTTTAAGACCAGCCTGGTCAACATAGTGAAACCCCATCTCTACAAAAATACAAAAAGTAGCCGGGCATGATGGCAGCTGCCTGTAATCCCAGCTACACGGGAGGCTACGGCAGGAGAATTGCTTGAACCGGGGAGGCAGAAGTTGCATTGAGCGGAGATCATGCCATTGCACTCCAGCCTGGGCAACAAGAGTGAAACTCCGTCTCAAAAAAAAAAAAAAAAAAAAAAAAGAAGAAGAAATGCATTGATAGTTTTCAAGCATGCCATTTCAGATGTGAGGGTCAAAAGCTGAAAAACGGACTGGAGAAGAGTAAGTGGTGACGATGTGGCGTCCGTATGTTTGTATTACTCTCTAAAAAGTTTGAAAAGGAAAGCCTAAATGAGAACTGTTTTGCTAGAAAGTGGTCATGGGATTCAGTGAAAATGGTTTCAGATACAGGAGGCTTGTATGTCTTTGAAGATGTCGAAAAAAAGTGCTAGTCGGGTGGAAAATGCTGAAAAAAAAGACTGGAAAGTGTGGGGACAAATTCTGAGAGGAAGCAATAGTGAAAAAAAAAGTAGAACATAGGGTGTAGGACACAAAGGTAAAGTCCTGGAGACAGACATTCTGTCTTGGGGACCTCACACATCTTGCTGCCTAGCATATAACAGCTACTTGATACCTACTCATTGAATAGTGGGATGAGTGGATGGATTGCATTGGGCAGTGGAAAAGAAGAAAACTTTTATTTGTTGAATGAATTGTATGATACATGCTTTATATTAATGGTCTCACCATTTATAACTACTCTGTGAATTAGGTATTAAACTACTGTGGGTCAACTATTGGCTTAAGTAACTCACCTAAGGCTTCATAGTTAATCATTCCATGCCTGTGGAATGCTTTCTACCATATAGCCCTGCTTCCCTTAAAATTCATTCCTAGGAATCTTCGGTATAGTAGAAGACAAAAGTTGTAAGGAAATTGAATGGTAGCCATGGAGGTTTGGAATAGCTATGTAGAAAAGAAGAGAGATTTGGAGTAGCTGTGTAGCTAAGATGGGAGTAATAAAGGCTTTTTGGACAATGTCAAGGGCTCATTTGAAGATATAGACTGAATTTAGAGGACATTTCTCCAGTGATACTCAGATCCGAAGGATAGGAAAAGAACACAGAAGAGGAGGTGATTCTTGGTTGGCAGTAACTCCGTGTGAGTTTAGTGGACTTGGAAAGTCTTCAGTGTCAGTGGGCTTACTGAAGTGACTGCGAGTGAAGTCTACGTGACAGAGAACCTATGGATGAGGAACACTTTGGGAATATCGACTGGTTGTTTAATACCTGGGGAGCTTATATGCTCACCACCATTTGTAATTTGTTCAGTCCTCAGTTTAATTAAAGTGGTAATCTAATAAAACTTTGAAAATTGTCTTTACACATTTAACACTGAGCAGCTTCGACTGCAGTTTCTGATATGGTTTGATTTGTTCAAAAAGCTCCAGTGCTTTAGACAAACATATACAAATACTTTGACTCCAGTGTTATCACTACACTTAAACCTACTCTAAAATAGCAACAACTCAATGTAATATTTTCATTATTTCTACCTTCCTAGAATTATAACATTTTTACTGATTACATTAGTTTATATTAACTTTACTTAACACATTATTCTAAATGCGTTAGTTACATGTATTACCCTATTTAAGCGTCAAGATGACTGCATGAAATAGGTACTTCCATTATTCCAGTTTTGTAAACGGGCAGACTGAGACAGAGGTTACGAAACTTTCCTGCAGTAGCACCGGTAGGAAGAGGCAGTACCCTCTTGGGATGGAGGAATCTTAACAGACGAAAAAGGAAAAGAATACTCTTAACATGAGCCAAGTGTGGTGGTTCACAGCTCACACTTATAATCCCAGCACTTTGGGAGGCCAAGGTGGGCAGATCATGAGGTCAGGAGTTTGAGACCAGCCTCGCCAACACGGTGAAATCCCGTCTCTCCTAAAAATACAAAAATTAGCTAGGCATGGTGGCAGGCACCTGTAATCCCAGCTACTGAGGAGGCTAAGGCAGGAGAATTGCTTGAACCCAGAAGGCAGAGGTTGCAGGGACCAAAGGTCGTGCCACTGCACTCCAGCCTGGGTGACAAAGCAAGACAGGCTCTGGTTATCAATTGATGACACGTCTTTGTTTCTGTTGATGACATGTCTTTGTTTCTGTTTGTGTTTATATCACTCTGCCTCCTCCCAGCAAGATTCAAATCTTAATCTCTCCCCCTTCCCCCGGCCCCCCCGTTAGGTTGGGGGGTGTTTTTTGTTTTTGGCTTATACTTAGCTAAACTTGTTTTTCCAATAAGTTTTTGCTTTTCATGTAGTTCTTACAAATTGGTATTCACCCTCAAGGTAATATTCTTTTAAAATTTTGCTTGGCCAGTGTGAACTCATTGTTAAATAACTCTGAGCTGTCTGGTAACTTTTAACTCTATGCTATAATGATTTATTTTCATGAAAAGATAGCCACATCGGTAACAGACCAACAGACTAGAGCAGAAAATCCTGAAGCATCCAAGAATATGATAGGCCTGTTACAGAATAGAGTTAAACGCTGCCAGACTGGTAAATATCTATTGATCTGGTCTTCAACATTTTTGAAAACTTACTTGTTCCTTATTTCTATCTTATGATTAATAAGTTTAGCTGTAGGGCTCATCTCCTAAGGGAGAAAGGATGAAGTCTGCACAGTTACCGTGCCTCTTTGGAGCCAGAGGTTGGTTCATTGTTAGTAACACCTATTCTTCTTTCTACCTGATAATTACATGTGGCCCCAGTAGTGATTAGTCCTCTCCCTTTGGGGTATGTAGTTCTGTGTCTGGAATTACCTGGTTTATTTGCATTAGAAATTTCTTTTTACATACTTCTATCAGTAGATACAAGTATATATTTCAAGGGTACATCTATACTTTATGAATAGTCATACAATTAATAGAAAAAAATGCCTTTTTATATAACTAAAGTCTCAAACATTGCCTTCCTTATAACCTTTTATGGCATATTTTATATTGACTTTTCTATTTTGAGTATGAAATGCATAGCTTTTTAAAGTTCAAATTATTTTATTTAACAGTAATAATTTTTATTATTTATCTGGCTAGTGGGAGCCAGAGTCATCTGAGTTTTCTTATTTAAAGATGTGGGGTCAGCTCAAATTCTGAATGTCCAAAACTGTACTCATTGGTTTTCCCTTCAGTCCTCCTTCTCTGTTGCTTATCTCTGTGAACGACATCGTCATCCACACTCCATCGGTAACCTGGGCGTCATCTTTGCTCTCATCACCTTCGGCCTCTTATTCCGGCCAGTATATTGTCTGTTCTTAATAGCTTGACAGCAGTTTCCTCTATTTCTGCTTTCACAGCTTTCACTCAGTTCGTCGTCTTTCTTATTACAACAGTATCCTCACTAGTCTACTTACCTCCATTCTTTCCTTCCTGTAATCCCATCACACAACAGCCACTCACTGTGGTGTGGCCACCTGTGTTGGGATCCCCAGGATCACCCCAGGTTTAGGGATTTACTAGAAGGACTCACAGCTTGACCTGTAGTTGTATTTCTGGCTAAGAGTATGCTGATGATCCTGCAAGGATATGCAGCCAGATCATAAGGGGAGAAGACAGGCCAGGTAAAGGAATCCATATATAGGTTTGCATCTATTCTCTTTCTCCCATAAGATGTCACACAGAGCACACTTTTTTCTCCAGCAATGAAAATACAGCAATGAGTGTGATGTCTCTGCTCAAGGAAGCTCATTGGAGACTCAGAGCCCATGTTTTTTTTATTGAAGGCTGGTCACATAGGCACCGTCTGCCTCACACATACCAAAATTCCATACCCTCCAATAGGAGAGCAGATGTTCACCATAAACCACATTGTTTCCACAAATTAGGCATAGTAGACCACCATTATCTCTTAGGGATCTGGGGAACCCTCTCAAAATCGAAGTTTCTAGCTGCCAGCGAAGGGCCAGCATGCATGCAGAACTTTCTAGGAATAGCAGTCTCTGGTCTACTATAACTTTTCTGCACATCACTCTCTTTCCTTCCTGTTATTTTTTCTGTACACCAAGATAAGGACATACTCTTGTTGAAAAAACATATATAAAAAATGGTAAGAAAGTAAAAATCACTTATCTCACTACTCAAATATCATTTCCATTTTAGTATTTCCTTTTTCTATAATTATGTGCATGTACAAATATGTAATTTTAAGACTGTGCATTCTTATTTTTTGAAATTCTTTGTGGGTTTTTTTTTTTTTGAAATGGAGTCTCACTCTGTTACCCAGGTTGGAGTGTAGTGGTGTGATCTCAGCTCATTGCAACCTCTGCCTTCTGGGTTCAAACAATTCTCCTGCCCTAGCCTCCAGAGTAGCTAGGACTACAGGCATGCACCAATATGCCTGGCTAATTTTTGTATTTTTAGTACAGATGGGATTTCACCATGTTGGCAAAGCTGGTCCCGAACTCCTAACCTCAAGTGATCTGCCTGCCCAGGCCTCCCAAAGGCCTGGGATTACAGATAGGTGCTTGGCCGTTCTTGCTGGTTTTCAGTTGTTGATTTTTTGTTTTGTTTTGTAAGAAACAAAGCATTACAGATAAAGCTGAAGTCTCCTGGGTATCCCTCCCCAGTTTTTTTTCCCCCTCTTCTCAGATATGTACACATTTGGTGCTTATTGTCCCATATGTTAATAGATTTTTGTGGGTGTGATCTACCTGTTGTTAAATTTTATGTAAATATTATACAGTAAGTCATCCTATAACTTATTTTTTGCTCAGTAATTATTTTTTTTGCAATTTATCTCTGTCAACATGAGATAATGTATAATATTTGTATATGTGTATATATTCACAAATCCGTTATCTGATTAATGGACATTGAAATTGTTTGCAGTTTATCACTAGTGATCTTCTCCCCAGGGACTTTTAATGCTACCTCAGTCATATATCAGGCTTCCCTAATGCTTGGCTGTGTTTTGGGATTTTCTGTTCTAGTCTATTGGTCTGTAACTGATGTGGCTATCTTTTCATGAAAATAAATCATTATAGCATAAAAGATAAAAGCTCCCTGGCAGACCTAGGTTCAAGTTCTACCTCTGCTTCTTACAAAGCCTTAATTTCCTAATCTGTAAAATAGTGCCTACCTTATTGATTTATGAGGATGAGGTTAAATTAACCTTATAAAAAGCACTTAGCACAATACCTGGCAAATAGCAAATGCTCAATAATGCTAGTTGTTATTAAGATGATGTTTAGGCCAGGCATGGTGGCTCCATGCCTGTAATCTCAGCAATTTGGGAGGCCAAAGTGGGCAGATCACCTGAGGTCAGGAGTGCGAGACCAGCCTGGTCAACATGGTAAAACCCTGTCTCTACTAAAAATACAAAAAATAGCTGGGTGTGGTGCTGCACACCTGTAATCCCAGCTACATGGGAGGCTGAGGCAGGAGAATTGCTTGAGCCCAGGAGGCGGAGGTTGCAGTGAGCTGAGATTATGCCACTGCCCTTCAGCCTGGGCAACAAGAGTGAAACTCCGTTTAAAAAAAAAAAAAAAGATAATGTTTAATAGTGTTACATTGTATATGTGGACTGGACCATAAATTATTTAACCAAATCTCCAGATGTTTAAGGTATTTCAAAATTTAATCTTTTCAAATTATTGAAAAGATTAAATGAGATAATACATGTAAACTGCTCAGGAAGTGCCCTGGCACAAAGCTGTCAATAAAGATTAGGGTTAATGATGAGTCATAAAAAGCTTTGTATATATTATTACTTATTTTCTTAGTATAAATTCCTAGGAGAGAATTGTTGGGTCAAACAGTATGTTTCAAGGCCCTTGCTACAAGTCGCAGCGATTTTCCTAAAGCACAGATGTGGGTAATGACATGTCCATGCCCAGCACCTTCAGTAATCTCCATGCCTGTGGAGAAAGACATGCAGAGCTCTCCTCAGTGAAACTGGCCACTGCCTACTTCTCCAGCCTCATTTTCCCCACAGCACTACTCACAGCCTAGACTTCCACCATTCTAAGCTAATTTTTTAATGTTAGTTGTTAATCCTTTCCATGTAAAGACCTGCCTCCTCCTTTTTGAAAAACTTGAGTGTTTTTATTCCTCAACACGTTTTTTTCCTCAACATTTAGAATGTTCCAGCTCCTCCCACAAATGAAAACTTAGCTTAGATCCCACTCCTGTCGAGAAAGCTGCAGTGTTGCACCCTCCATCCCTTCCTGCTGGGTTAGGTGAGCCTCTGAGGTGTTCTCATGGATTGCTGTACATATCTCTGCAGCACTTACCCATCCTGGAGTGAAATATTATTTCATTTACTTGATTGTTCTGTCTGCTAAGCCAAAGCTTCTGGAGGACAAAGACAGCATCTAACAGGTTTTCTTTGGTGCTTGGCATAAGTAGTTGGTGCTGAATAAATGCTGGTTGAATAGAAGGATGAGTAAGTCACAAGAAGCAATGACCATATCCCCTTGAGTGTAGGAGAATGGTCAGTGTACCACAAATATGCTTTTTCTTCCTCCTCACCAGGACCACCCCATCTCCTAGCCACCATAAATCCCAGAAATGTGTGATTTAATGCTCTCGTCTTATTTTTACAATTTGTATTTTTGTAGAGACAAGGGTCTTGCTATATTGCCCAGGCTGGTCTCAAGAACTCCTGGCCTCAAGTGATCCTTCCACCTCGGCCTCCTAAAGTGCTGGGATTACAGACATGTGCCACCATGCCTGGCCTGTTGTTTTAATTAGACTTTTAGTTGTGAAAAACTGAGACTTACCTAATCCCAGTAAAGGGAATTAGTGATAAGGTCTTGCACAGAGCCTAAGATTAGTTAGAGTCTCATGGCAATCTATGAATAAATAAGGCTGGTGTGCATGGAAATGGGAGCCTGTGGGTGGTGCTAGGCGAGGTGGGAGCCTCCCCAGGAATTCTTAGGTCTTTGCTTCAGTGTTTTACCACCAATAGGACTGTGCTTGGCTTCCTTCTGCCTGCTTCTGGTCCCATGGTCTATTATTACCTTTTCTCTACCTTGTACCTCCCACATGCCCACAGGTTCTGCTTCTGGTTAACTTTGGTTCCCCGATCCTCATGGTTACTTTGGAACTTCATGATACTCTCAGCTCATCACCCAGTTGTCCTGACATTTCTTAGTTCATTTCCAAGGAAGGATGTCATCTTTTCAAGCCAGGTCACATCTCAGTCTACTAGTCACCTACGCCTTGCCCACCTGAGGCCTAATCAGTGTGGCTCCAGGAATGAGACACACGGTCACGTGGTACAAAACAAAAATACCCCACTCATAGGTCCTTTGGTAACTTTCCTTTGAAGAGACTAGACTGTCTTTGATGTATCTTGTCCAGGTAGTCATTTACAAAATTGCTTATGGCTTTTGCCCAGTAATGATTCAGGGTAATATTGAATGTGAGTTTATACATACTGTATGAATTTTACACAGTTCTTGACTTAGGAATAGAACTCTGCCTCTAGTGTCATGGTAAAACAAGCACCACATTGTGGTCTAATTCACAATTCCATGGTTGTTGGTGCTAATTCTGGGGGGTGGGGGCCTGGAGTTGTTCCTGGCCTTGCTTTACTTTGACGCCCTTTTGTAAGGTATTGAGAATGACATATCCCCCTAGTGTGTGCTTCATGGGTCAAAACACTATGTGATAGGACTGGTCTTTCTCATACCTTCTTTCTCACCCCATACTTTTGCCTCATTAGGACTCTGCCCTTGCCTACAAAGAGAGCACACAGGAGAGAATGGCTGCTGTGTCTCTGACCACCAGATGCCAGGTGAGGTGGACTTTTGTGTTTCCAAAATACTCCACTCATCAAAAGAAAAACCACTTTTGTTTCTCTATCCTGGAACCTCTTTGACCAGACCCAGCCAGGCAGATGAAGGACTTCATAGGGAGTACTTCCTTCCCATTTGACTTGAGGTGTCCTTCAGTGACCTTTTCTTGCCTTGAACATGTGTCCATTAGCTTGTCACCAGGCTTACAACTGTTGGAGCCTTCACTGTGAGTGATTTTGCCTAGAAGCCAATGGTAGGGTCTGATTGGAAGGTTTGGGGAATAGTGGGCTGGTTCTGAATGTCCCTTTGGGACATTCATGTGTGGACTGAGAAGAGGCCCCAGTGTTCCAGGGAGTATGGTCTAGGCTGGGGTGTGTAATACACGCTGTAGAGCACCTCTGTGGGGGTGGTAAGAACCCTGAAGAGTCTCATGTGCTAGAGACATGTGGCTTGTTCCATTCCTGCCCAAGGGCAGAGTTGTGAATTCTGCACCCTGGCCTAGAACTTCTGTGGACACACAGGAGACTCATCTGAGGTTTTAGAAGTGGAGGTACAGAGATGCAATCTTATAGAATCACAGAGCTTTAGAATGAAATGAGAGGGATCCTACAGATGATCTGATCAGTACCGTTATTCTAAGGATTTGTAAACAACAAAGACAATTGGTGAAATTTAAGTAAGATTGTAGATTAGATAATAATAGTATAAAATCAGTGCTATTTTCTCCTAGTTATACTGTGATTATAACCACAGTATGTCCTTGTTTTTACAAAATACACACAAATATATAGGATTAAAGACACATGATGTTGCCAAGTTCGCCAAGAGGTTTAGAAAAAAGATAAGAGGCTGGGCGTGGTGGCTCACGCCTGTAATCCCAGCACTTTGGGAGGCCGAGGCGGGTAGATCACAAGGTCAAGAGATCGAGACCATCCTGGTCAACATGGTGAAACCCCGTCTCTACTAAAAATACAAAAAATTAGCTGGGCATGGTGGCACTTGCCTGTAATCCCAGCTACTCAGGAGGCTGAGGCAGGAGAATTGCCTGAACCCAGGAGGCGGAGGTTGCGGTGAGCCGAGATGGCGCCATTGCACTCCAGCCTGGGTAACGAGCAAAACGTCTCAAAAAAACAAAAGAAAAAAGATAGGAGAATGTGCATCTAGAAAGAGACAGAAAGATAAAGCAAATGTGAAAAATGTTGCCATTTAGGGGAGCCAGGTGAAGGGTACACAGGATTTCTTCTGTGCTGTTTTTAGAAGTCTGAGAGAAGCGTCTGATATTCAGAAACTCAGCTGTAAGTATACTGGTGTGAGATTCTGACCAAGAGCTTCATGTCTTGGGTGATTAGGCCACTTTTCCCAAGTGCTTTAAAGCTCTACTCAGTCAGAACTATTTTTCTTCCCTCCCACCATGCATCTTCCAGGGCTGTCATCTTTGACATTTTTGGTCTGGTCCAAGTAAAGAGAAGGGTTAAGAGTAAGGGAGAAGGTGATTGTATTTTCAGGAATCAGTGACATTCGAAGACGTGGCCGTGGTTTTCACAGATGAAGAGTGGAGTCATCTGGTCCCCATTCAGAGGGACCTCTACAAGGAGGTGATGCTGGAGAACTATAAGAGCGTTGTGTCACTGGGTAAGGGGAGCCTCCATGAGGAGGTACGTTCTGTATTATGCTAATGTGGGGCTGAGAGGGCTGAGGAATAATACCTTTCTTCTCCCTCCTGAGTTCTGAGCCACCTGAGAGACAAGGTAATATAAGGGTAGCCGAGAAAAGGGGAATAGACCCAAAGTCCGGCAAGAAAGTTTATTAACCTGCCGGGCTGCTCAGAGGAGGCAGCAGCCCCGAGCTTACAAAATGAGTGGTTTATATGGGATAAGGGGACCATAAGGGGGTTTCAGGTAACAGGCACAGAGATAGTTTGTTAACTTGCAACAGACCTACAATACATCATCCTGTGACTTTTGTGGCGGCAGTCTTTTAAAAAGACTGAAACCAGAATCTTTTACAGGTGGGTGTCAAGCAGGAATTGCCGTCCTGATAGCTGTAATTAGGCTTTGCTTAATTGTAGCACGTCTGGCAGCCTTGATGTGGTGCCTAGGTAGGGATTCAGGGGTTCAGGAATGCAGCTGCGAGGGGGTGGTGGTCATCCTGTGCGGAGGGGGTTTTCTGAAGCAGCACAGCTCCATCCCTAACAGGTAAGAGTCAAAAGGTGTGGCATTAGAGTACAGCAACACAAGGCTCCATACTGAACCCCAGCATTGGACAGACATGCCTCCCCAGCGTGGGCAGTGCTGGACAACCATAGGCTCTCTCACTCAGCAACCTGCCCCGGCAAAATGGAGGGAGGGTCAGTGAGGGCTGAGGGATGGAGCAGAACGTGTGTTAGACGCAGGGAGCTGGCTCTCCAGAGGGGCGGGCAGAAGAGGCTGAACTCCATATGGCCAGTCCTTCTCCCAACTCGCCAGCCAGGTAACTCCGCAGCCGGGTAACTCGGCTCACCCAGATGAGTGTGCACTGGGGCAGGGGGCCATCTTGTTGGAATACAGGGTTATGCCTCTGAGGTCACCAGAGATATGTTTGATTTTGAATATGTCTTAGGTACAGTCTTAGATGCTCACAGAAGACACTTTGTAATTATAGAGACTTGTGTGACAAAGAGAAAGTTAAGAGTCACTGCTGATTCTGGTGTTAGTGAAAAGTAAAGTTGGGCTCCTGGAGGTTATAAGAACTTGAGCTTCACAAGCAGAGTTGGAGAAGCTGAGAGAGTGCCCAGATTGAGAACCTGGCTTAAAATAAGCAGCAGATGGCAGCAAAAGAAGTCACATTGCAGATTTCATACAAGGCAGGTCAAAAAGTAAGTGCTAACACCCCCCAGATTAACCTAATAAGGCCCAATTGTCTCCCAAACAGAACTGAATGTTCAGGAGGCATCAAACAAGATGGCTGAGCATCTGTTACAGGCTTTAGCAGATAACATATTGAGGAAAATAGAACCCCTGAGGTCAGAGACAGAGAGCCACAGGGAGATGCTAGGTGTGGCCGTTTTGTCAACGGAGAATTCACGTAAAAGCCAGGGTAGATGATCCTTGGGCCCAAAAAAAAGTGCCTCTTTCCCAAGTTGGGGCCTCAACGAAAGGGAAGTTTAGAGCCCAAGCCTCTTTCTAGGATCTATTTTTTAATATAACCAAAAATGGATAGATTTACTTCAGGGAATTTATCCTAAGGAAATACCAGGACGGCAGTCCATAGTATGCACAGATGTTCATCACACTGTTGTTTGTTAATAGCAAAACATTAAAAATGCTCTAAATGTCTATAATGGAGTTCATTAAATAATTATGTCATCTCATACAATGTGATATCCTGTAGCCATTACAATGGTGAGGTAGATCAGTGCTGACTGAAATAGTATTTTAAATTTATTCTCATGAAAAAAAGTTTACAAATCAGCATCATTTCATTATTAGTTTTTTGTTTTTGTTTTTGTTTTTGTTTTTTTGAGAAAAGTCTCACTCCGTTGCCTACACTGGAGTATAGTGGTGCGGTCTTGGCTCACTGCAACCTTTGTTTCCTGGTTCAAGCGATTCTTGTGCCTGTCTCCCAAGTAGCTGAGATTACAGGCATGAGCCACCACGCCTTGCTGATTTTTGTATTTTTAGTAGAGGGTTTCACCACATTGGCTGGGCTGGTCTCGAACTTCTGACCTCAGGTGATCTGCCCATCTCGCCCTCCCAAAGTGCTAGGATTACAGACGTGAGCCTCTGTGCCAGGCCTTATTACCTAGTTTTTAACATAATGTATCTATAGCTATCTTTTAATATCATAATTAATAGAAAGAAAATGAATACGCCATATGCAAGCTGATTTTTCTTTTTACTTATATACACTTCTAATTTTCCTAAAATTGTTTTAGGTACAGTCTTACAACCAGGACTTGTTTCAGTGAAAGCATAATGCTCAAGGCAAAGACACAAACAGAAATGGGCAGGTTTGATATACTTTTTTACTCAGTGACTTAATTTCATTCTTATCTCCCCTAAGCCAACGACCTTCATCCTACCAGTGCTAACACCAGGAGCTTCCCATTCACTTCACAGGGCAGAATAAACACGTGAATTCACACAGGTTCTCTCAACTTTCTGACCTTGTGCCACTTGCTCCTTTTATAGCCTCAGTCCTGGCCTCAGTCTAGGGGTTCCTCTGCTTTGGACTCTGCATTCATGGCCTGTGCATTCTGCCTTTTGCATTTTCTTCCTAAAAGATTAGAGGCTGTGGCCAGGCACAGTGGCTCAGCACTTTGGGAACCCGAGGCAGGCAGATTACCTGAAGTCAGGAGTTCGAGACCAGCATGGCCATCATGGCGAAACCCCATCTCTACTAAAAATATAGAAATTAGCCAGGTGTGATGGCACCCGCCTGTAATTTCAGCTACTCGGGAGGCTGAGGCAGGAGAATCGCTTGAACCTGGGAGGTGGAGGTTGCAGTGAGCTGAGATCAGGCCACTGCACTCCAGCCTGGGTGACAGAGCAAGTTGCTATCTCAACAACAACAACAACAAAAAAGACTTAAGAGGCTGGGATTGAGCTTTGGGAGAGTGATACTATTTTCATCACATACAGCCATCTGCTTTGTTTCTTTCTCTTTGAGCAGGCCTTCCAGTTCCTCAACCTGATACGATTTTCCAATTGAAGAGAGGGGACGAGGCATGGATGGTAGATCTTCATGGGTCTGAGGAGACAGAATGGCCAAAGAGTCTCTCTCTAGGTAACTGAGTGTGAACAGGACAGGATGGAGTTTTCTTTGGCTTTTTGTTGGTTATTTGGGTGATGGGGGAAATACCAGGTATCACCTTTCTCTCAAGTTCAAGTCTTCTGCTTTATTATTTATTGTATATCATCCACCAGCTTTCATTTTTTTCCCTCTATATCTTAACATATTATTCATCTATATTCACCAAGTGTTACTTTCTCATGTCTGTAACATTGCCCACTCACACTTTGCTATTTCTATCGAGCACTGTCCTGTCCATTCGGCTTGCTCTCCTAATTGTCCTGGCCATGCTCCCACTGGTTCTCCTGTTTTTTGAGGTGTCCATCATCCATTCTGTTCCCTGCCACCTTCTTCATCCCCAGGTCTCGGTCCCTTCCTGCAGCGTAAGACTATCTGTGGGAGCAAGCAATGCAGTGACCATACATTACTTTCAGACTCATTGGAACATCTCTTCCTTCTGCTCTAATTTTAATTTCCTGGCCTAGGGTAAAAAATGGCATCTGTCTTCTGTTTGTTCCAGACTGGGAAACTAAGCCTGAGATTTATGATGCTTCAGAAGAAAAAGCAGAAGGATTGTTGAGGGAAAGTCTTGGAAGGCAAAGTCCTCTGTGTCCTAAATTTGAAGTTCATGCACCCGATGGCAGGATGGGAACAGAAAAGAAAAGCCCTACAGGGGAGACTCATAAGAAATCCCTCTCCCAGGAGAAAGGCTCACGGCGAGTGTCTGCCCTCCCCAAGGAAATTCCCACTAAAGAGAGACAGCAGGAAT
Source organism: Saimiri boliviensis (assembly GCF_048565385.1). Taxonomy (NCBI): domain Eukaryota; kingdom Metazoa; phylum Chordata; class Mammalia; order Primates; family Cebidae; genus Saimiri; species Saimiri boliviensis. The sequence goes on from NC_133449.1 coordinate 125,982,465, forward strand.
GCAGTGACTGTGGAAAGACTTTTTTTGACCACTCATCCCTCACCCGCCATCAGAGGACTCACACTGGGGAGAAGCCCTACGACTGCCACGAGTGTGGGAAAGCCTTCAGCCACAGAAGCAGCCTCAGCAGACATCTGATGTCGCACACTGGGGAGAGCCCCTACGAGTGCAGCGTATGCGCAAAAGCCTTCTTCGACCGCTCGTCCCTAACTGTGCATCAGCGAATTCACACTGGAGAGAAGCCCTTTCAGTGCAACGAGTGTGGAAAAGCCTTTTTTGACCGTTCATCCCTTACTCGACACCAGAGAATTCACACTGGAGAAAGTCCTTATGAATGTCATCAGTGTGGGAAAGCCTTTAGCCAGAAAAGCATTCTTACTCGCCATCAGCTAATCCACACTGGCAGGAAGCCTTACGAGTGTAATGAGTGTGGGAAAGCTTTCTATGGTGTCTCGTCACTGAATAGACATCAGAAAGCTCACACTGGGGACCCTCGCTATCAGTGTAACGAGTGTGGTAAAGCTTTCTTTGACCGCTCGTCCCTTACACAGCATCAGAAGATCCACACTGGAGACAAGCCATATGAGTGCAGTGAGTGCGGGAAAGCCTTCAGCCAGCGCTGCCGGCTCACACGGCATCAGCGTGTCCACACGGGAGAGAAGCCCTTTGAATGCAGCGTGTGTGGCAAAGTTTTCAGTTCAAAATCATCAGTTATTCAACATCAACGGCGTTATGCCAAACAGGGAATAGACTGAGTTGGGCGAAAGCCTGGACTAGGCAAGAACTTCTGCACAAATTTGAGATAGGTTTCCTCTGTCTTAAAGCCGCTATTTGCTCATTCTACCCACTCTGGCTGCCTTTGTCCAGTCCTGCTTCTGCGCCAGAGTATTTAATAAGCACTCCCTTCCTGCCGTGTTGTAGAACTGTAAGGGAGGCCATGGAAATGACTCTCCAGATTCAAAATTTTGAAGAGGCTTGTCCGACAATAGGATAGATGTTAGGAGGAGGCATACCTCTTGTGGGAACCTAGGCCCTAGGTATCACTGCACTTTAAGTATCTGGAGGGAAAGGCACAACAGCATCATAGCAGCACGTTTTTTTCAGAACAGTTGTTTTGATGGCTTAGTCCCTCTGTCTTGGAGCTTTTTGGGGCACTAACCTTGTTCTCTTGTGTCCCAGTTTTTAGATCTCTTTCTTCCACTGCTAGTAGCTAGCACTTACTGAGTGCTTACAGTGGGGTAAAGACTCAGCTAAGGGTTTTACAGTAAGTAGATTAATTGATCCTGTCACCAACCCTATGAAGTAGGTACTCTTACCATCTTCATCTACAGATGAGCACTCTTGAGGTTTAGGGAAATTAAATCACTTGCCCAAGGTGACCCTGCTGGTAGGAGGTGATGCCAGGTCTTGAAAACAGGTCCACCTTCAAAGTCTATTCTCTTTACCATTATGCTTGATTCCTTGTTTTATAATTTATGTGTATTGTCTTCTCAACTAGATTGTAAGCACTTGGAGGTTGACTTACAGGTCTTTGTATCTCACACAGTGCCTTGCTAATAGGTGCTCAATAAATATTTATCTGAGTGAATGACTTTTCTGCTTACCAAATTCTCTCCATTCAAAATACCTCTTAGATTCATATACTTTCTCTGAATTCATAGCCCAGCTTGTACTTTTATCATCCCTAGCTCCCACTCCTGGCAGCAGTAGCTTCCTAATTCCAGTTCCTCCTGCTTTATTACTGAAGAAGGATGTGCTATGATACAGTAACAAGCCCACAGAGAGCTGTGTCTCCCTTAAAACTTGACGGGAACTAATCTGTCTCATTTTACCCTCATTATTTGGAACATCTGGCTTCCAAAGTTACCACAAGGGAGGAACAGAAAGCTAGAGGAATTTGTAGGATATTTTTTTAGACCCAGGCTTAACATCACTTTTGTCCACATCTAATAAGCCAGAGCCCAGCACCTGGAAACTAGGAAAGTAAACAAGCACCTGGATAGTTGGTTAATACCAAGAGCCTCTGTCATGGTTACATTTTGCATATTACTACTAAGCCAGTCTTTGCAAATGACCCCTTTCTGCCCATCATTGCCTTTCTCAAGACCTAAACTAGCTCCCTGTTTGGTGAAAAATTACCTGAATATTTAAGGTCTGCCTTAACATGATCCCCATTGCTGAACTTTACTTCCTGACTCCCAAAACTCTTCCCTAGGCCCAGTCCTATATTTTTATGTTTATTGAAGGGTAGGCACTAGATGACCTTGACTCTAGGCATTTGCATTCTTTTGCTTTTTGCTTAGGGTGAAGCTCAGAAAAGGACTTGGTTCTGAAAGGCTGTCTGGAATTAGATTGTTCTCTGTGAATCCCAGTGGATTGAGATGAATTTCCTCTGGAAGTTCAAGTCAGATTTCAGAAGCTGAATGACCAAACAGACCCTTCCCAACCTACTAACAACCCTATTACTCTGTTCACCCTAGAGCAGATAAATGGCAGGGAAGACTTGATGTGTGGACTTTTGAAAGCAACTTGAGGAAAAACACGTAACAGAATCTATGGGTGTGGATAATATGTGATACTGCTAAATGTCAAGTAGAAAATAAAAGAGACTTGGCAAACTTTTGGCTGATGACTGTCTCTGGGAGTTCTGAATTAAAAAAAAAAAAAATTGAAGGTCAAGTATTTTCCTAATACATTCTACCACTTTCAGCAAGATAAGATTGGAACAAATTCAGGATTCCAATGGACATCTTTTTTACTCAATTATTCGTAGAAAAGATAATGGACTTTGAGCACAGTAGTAATGGAAACAGTGGGGATATGAATTTGACAGTTTTCCTTTTATAGATTTGGTGATCAGAGGTTTTTTTCTTTTTTTTTTTTTTTTTAATGTGGAATACTTCCACTTCCTTCTAAAAACACAAAAGGGCTGTTTTACCTTTTAATTGATATATCCCAATATGGCATGCAGTAATGGAGACCATAAATTTTGAGGTTTTGGCTTCACCCAGTAGCCATTAGTAGGATCAAATGTTGGAATCAGAAATTGATCAAATTGGAAGAATATCACCATTCTTAAGGTGTAAAGCAAAAATGACTGGATAGTATTTGTAGGGGTTTGAGCCTCAGAGAAATGAAATAATATCACTGATGACAAGCTTTAAAAGGAGTTTCAAAGAAATGAAATAATATTACTGATGACAAACTCTAAAGTTTAAGAAATAATACTACTGATGACAAATAAACTTTAAGTTTTAAGAGAATTGAATGCTTACCACACAAAGGCACAGAAGCATTCCATGAAAAAAAAAATGGCTGGCAATGCTAGAGAACCTTGCAATGGTGAGAATATGAGAGATGGAAGAAAGCTGGGCACTGCAGCCTGGCACAGACAATTGGCAGGCCCACCGATCCCAGAAGTGTATCTGGGGTGTTAGGATGCCAGAGTGGCCAGCGGGAGGGTTGGCCAGCTTCTGGGCTCAGGGACACCCACCCCCTCCTCCCCAGACCTGCATTTCTAAGAATAACCCCCTCTGCAAGTCTTACATAATACATCACACAGCTCAAGAACAAAGCAAAGACCAAGTGCCAGCCATTAGACAAGTATGTTGGTTTTCAATGTCATATCCTGTAGCCATTACAATGGTGAGGTAGATCAGTGCTGACTGGAATAAAATAATATTTTAAATTTACTATGTGAAAAATCAAGTTTACAAATCATCCAGTTTTGTGGGAGGTTTTTTGTTTTTTGTTTTTGTTTTTGAAACAGTCTCACTTTGTTGCCTTGGCTGGAATGCAATGGTGCAATCTCGGCTCACTGCAACCTCTGCCTTCTGGGTTCAAGCTATTCTCCTGCCTCAGCCCCCTGAATAGCTGGAATTACAGGCGCCCGCCACCACACCCAGCTAATTTTTGCCAGATTCTGGAAGTTAACTATCACAGATGTTACAGAAAAGTTCATGAACTGGGGTCCAGTATAGCTACTTTTGTGCTTCACTTTGTTTCTATATTGAAAGATATTTGTAAATCACTTCTTGGCTGACATGCAGCCATTGATCTGGCTAGCACATAATTTTCTATATGCATTATATTGACCCACTAACAGCAGTGTAAATTTAACTCCATTTAATACACCAGCAATTTACTATCCTGCCACCGAGATATTTAAATTTTTTTAATTACAATCTAATAAAGCAATATTTAAATAATTAAAATACTGAGATTGCTCATTACCTTCATGAGAGTAAGTATCAAAAAGAGAAGGAGGGCTGGGCATGATGGCTCATGCCTGTAATCCTAGCACTTTGGGAGGCCAAGGCAGGTGGATCACCTGAAGTCAAGAGTTCGAGACCAGTCTGGCCAACATGGTAAAACCCCCACCTCTATTAAAAAATACAAAAATTACATGGGTGTGGTGGTGGGCACCTGTAATTCCAGCTACCTGGGAGGCTGAGGCAGGAGAATCATTTGAACTCAAGAGGCAGACGTTGCAATGAGCCAAGATCGCACCACTACACTCCAGCTTGGGCAACAAGAGAGAAATTCCATTTCAAAAAAAAAAAAAAAAAAAAAAAAAGGGAAGAGGAGAAAAACCCAATATGTAATGTAATCAAGTTGGTCATTGCTATGGGCAATGAGTCTTGATCCCATTGAGACCTGAATCATACTGACTGAGCCTCAGGATTTTCTGCTCCTGATATGGAAGTGGGGGCATCTATAGGCCAGCTCCCACCCACATTGGTCAAGGATTGCTGCATGAACACCATTGACATCTGTAGTCATCCCCTACTGCAGGTTTGGAGAAACTCTGGGGAAAGGGAGCAATGTGAGGGGTAGCTGAGGTGAGGTGTAATCTCATTATACCTGTGTCAAGTTGTTTGCTGCAACAGGCATGGGATAAAATTTGAGTCATGAGACCACACTGGGATATATTGAGCTTGAGATGCTTGTGAAATATCCAAGGCATATGGCAATGTAGAGTGGACAGCTCTGTAGATACTATGTGAAACCATGTGAGTGGAAGGAAATCACTTAGGAAGAAGGGGTAATGTAGGAAGAGACAAGGGTCAAGGACAGGTCCTTCAGGAAGACCAAGATTTAAGGGGTGTGAAGACAGGACAAGCCTTCAAAGGAGGAGTAGATGGAGATAGGTAAGAGAGATGCCAGGTGACAGCACTGCCACAAGTCAAAAGAATTTTCAAGAAAGAGGGAATGGTTGGTCAGGTGCAGTGGCTCATGCCTGTAATCCCAGCATTTTGGGAGGCTGAGGCGGGTGGATCATGAGGTCAGGAGTTGGGAGACCAGCCTGGCCAACATGGTGAAACCCCACCTCTACTAAAAATACCAAAAAATAATTAGCCAAGTGTGGTGGCAGGCGCCTGTAATCCCAGCTACTCAGGAGGCTGAGGCAGGAGAATTGCTTGAACTTGGAAAGGCAGAGGTTGCACTGAGCTGAGATCATGCCACTGCACTCCAGCCTGGGCAACAAGAGCAACACCAACCGGAAAAAAAAAAAAAAAAAAAAGAACGGTCAAAAAGCACTCAAAGTTGCTACATAATAAAGGAAGACAAAGCCTGAGAAGCCTCCACTGGAGTTTATCAGTGACTTTTTTTTTTTTTTTTTTGAGATGGAGTCTCGCTCTGTCACCCAGGCTGAGTGCAGTGGCACAATCTCAGCTCACTGCAACCTCTGCTTTTCCAAGTTCAAGCGATTCTCCTGCCTCAGCCTCCTGAGTAGCTGGGATTACAGGTGCATGCCACCACACCTGGCTAATTTTTGTATATTTAGTAGAGAGGGTTTCTCCATGTTGGTCAGGATGGTCTTGACCTCTTGCTCTCATGATCCACCCACTTCAGCCTCCTAAAGTGCTGGGATTACAGCCGTGAGCCACAGCCCCAGGCCTATCAGTGACATTTATCAGTGATATTTATGGAATTAGAAAGATAATGATATATTGCTAAATGATAAAAGCAGATTACAAAAAGTTTGGAACTTGAATACATTTACAATATATTCCCACATATATGCCTAGAAAAAGAAGGACCAGCCAGGGGTGGTGGCTAGCGTCTGTAATCCCAGCACTCTGGGAGGCTGAGGCGGGCAGATCACCTGAAGTCAGGAGTTCGTGACCATCCTGACCAACATGGTGAAACCCTGTCTCTACTAAAAAAAAACAAAACGTTAGCTGGGTTCACATGATTAACTTCTTTCTTTCAGACCTTAGTTTAAACGTCAATTCTACATGACCACTCTTAAGTATCTCCGTGAGGCACTTATTCCAACTCCCACTCATTATTTCCTTCACTGTAATCATCAGCATCTGTTATATTTTGTTTGTTTCTTTGCCATCTGTGTAGTAGAATATAAGCATCATGGGGGCAGGAACTATGGCTGTCTTAGGCATTCGTGTTTCAGTGACTTACTGTGCCCAGAACGTAATAGGCATACTAGATGATAAATAGCTAATGCAAGAATAACTGAGACGTGTTTACTGGTCTAAATGTCTATTTTCCACTTCTAATCTCTATTTCTCTGCCTTTGCTATTTTTTATTCTGTCCCTGTTGTTTTTCTTTTAAGGAGCTACTAATCAATCAGGCAATATTTTGTATTTGTTCTTAACACATACAATACTTACTTTTTTACTGGCACTCAAAGCTGTGGTATCTATTTGCTATTTATTTTAGACTGGAAGACTAGACCTAAGAGCAAGGATTCCACTCAAAGGCAGGATGTTTCTGAAAAAATAAAACCACAGAATACATTAATGAAAAACTCTGAAAAGATTGTCCACTGGGTCCTGCACTTATCTTTGAAAAGCTTGAGGACAGAAAGAAGAAAAACCATTCAGGGGAACATTGAAGAAATCGTCCTCCAAGGAGAAGGACTCAGGCAAAGACCTACTCCTGCCAAGAAAACCAACAGTAAGGGGAGGCACTTTGAATGCAGCATGTGTGGGAAGACCTCATATAACCACATATTTGTCACCTAGCATCAGAGGACTCACAATGGAGGAAAGCCCCGTGACTGTCAAGAACTCGGAAAAGCCTTCAGCTGTAGGAGTCTTAAGAAAAACCTAATGCCAGTTGGCGTGGTGGCTCATGCCTGTAATCCCAGCACTTTGGGAGAATTGCTTGAGCCTAGGAGTTTGAGACCAGCCTGGGCAACATTGCAAGACCTTGTCTCTTATAACATTAATTAAAATTGAAAACAACAACAACAACAACAAAAAAAAACACCTGATGTTGCACACTAGGAAGAGCCCCTTTGAATGCAGTGAATACTTTGTACAGTTGATTAACCCTTTACCGGACATCAGTGAACTCATACTGGAGAAAGTCCTTATGAATGCACAGTGTGTGGGGAATCCTTCAGCTGGAAAGGTATTCTGGCTGGCCACAGCAAACCCGCCCTGGAGAGCAGTCCTAGGAATGCAGGGGTAGGACAGAGCTCTGTTGGACCATTCATCCCTCATTCAACACAGGACTGTGCCCACTGGAGACACATTCCAAAGATAATAAGTGTGGGAAGGTTTACTCTGACGGCTCATCCCTTAATCGCCATCAGAAAATTCATAGTGTAGACAAGCCCTATGAATGCACTGAATGTAGGAAAGCCTTCCTCCAGAAAAGATGACTCATTCAACATCAGAGAGTGCACCCTGGAGAGAAGCTCCATGAGTGCAGCATGTGTGGGGAAGTTTTCAGTCCAAGTCATCTATCATCCAGCATCAGTGATGTTTATGCCAAAGAGGCTTCATGGTATCATGAAGATGCTTCAGCCAGACAAGCAGTCCCCAGAGAGACTTAGGATGCTTTTGTTCAAAGTAATGACAATTTATGTTTGAGTATCTTCTGACGACTTCTTATTCTTATCCCTCCATTTCGTACCACAGTCTTAATAAATAGTCTCAGTTAACCATGCCATATACTTCCTTTGGATACCTCAAATTCGAGATGATGTCCTGAGGATCCCCAAATTGGTCAGAAGCTCCCCGATCAATATGCTTTGCAGGTGTTTGAAAGAGATCCTAAGATAGGCACTGGATATGTTATTTATGTATTTATCGCTAGACTGAATGCTGTATGAGAACAGGAACTCCCTCATATCTGTGCATTGCTGTGTTCCCAGTGCAGTGCCTGGCACTCAACACATATTTTCCTTTTTTTTTTTTTTTTTTTGAGATGGAGTCTCACTCTGTCACCCAGTCTGGAGTGCAGTGGCACAATCTCAGTTCACTGCAACCTTCCCTTCCCGGATTCAAGCAATTCTCCTGCCTCAGCCTCCCAAGTAGCTGGGATGACACATGTGCACCACCACACCCCGCTGATTTTTTGTCTTTTTAATAGAGATGGGGTTTCACTGTGTTAGCCAAGACGGTCTCAGTCTCCTGAACTTGTGATCTGCCCACCTCGGCCTCCCGAAGTGCTGGGATTACAGGCATGAGCCATCATGCCCAGCATTTCTTTTTTTTCTTTTCTTTTTTTTTTTTTTTAAACAATGGAGTCTTGCTCTGTTGCCCAGGCTGGAGTGCAGTGGCACAACCTCAACTCACTGCAACCTCCGCCTCCTGGATTCAAGCAATTCTCCTGCCTCAGCCTCCTGAGTAGCTAGGATTACAGGCGTGTGCCACCACACCAAGCTACTATTTTGTATTTTTAGTAGAGATAGGGTTTCACTGTGTTAGCCAGGATGGTCTTGATCTCTCTGACCTCATGATCCACCGCCTCAGACTCCCAGAGTGCTGGGATTACAGGCGTAAGCCACCGTGCCTGGCCTTTTTTTTTTTTTTTTTTTTGAGATGGAGTCTTGCTCTGTTGCCCAGGCTGGAATGCAAGTGGTGCAGTCTTGACTCACTGCGACCTCCGCCTCCTGGGTTCAAGCAATTCTCCTGCCTTGGCCTCCTGAGTAGCTGGGATTATAGGCCCCCACCATCACACCTGACTAATTTTTGTATTTTTAGTAGAGAAGGAGGTTTCACCATATTGGCCAGGCTGGTCTTGAACTCCTGATCTCATGATGTACCTGCCTTGTCTTCCCAAAGTGCAGGGATTACAGGTGTGAGCCACCACACCTGGCCTTAACACATATTTTCTAAACAAATGAATACCTGAGAACTTGAGCCAAAAATCAAATGTACTTATGCAACTAGAAACTTTGGTAACAAAATAAACATCAAAGAAAATGTGGTACTTATACACTATGGAGTACTATTCATCCATAAAAAAGAATGAGATCCTATCATTTGCAACAACATGGATAGGACTGAAAGTTATTATGCTAAGTGAAATAAGTCAGGCACAGAAAGACAAACATCACCTGTTTTCACTTATTTGTGAGATCTAAAAAAACAATTGCACTCATGAACACAGAGAGTAGAAGGATGGTTACCAGAAGCTGGGAAGAGTAGTGGGAGATGGGAGAGAGGTGGGATGGTTAATGGGTACCAAAAAAATAGAAAGAATGAATAAGACCTACAATTTGATAACAGGGTGACTACAGTCAATAATAATTTAACTGTATATTTTAAAACAACTAAAATAGTATAACTGGATTGTTTGTGACACAAAAAATAAATGCTTGAGGGGATAGGTACCTCATTTTCCATGATGTGATTGTTACATATTGCAATGCTTGTATCAAAGCATCTTATGTACTCTATAAATGTATATACCCACTATGTAACCACAACAATTCAAAATAATTTTTTTTTTGAGACGGAGTATCACTCTGTTGCCCAGGCTGGAGTGCAGTGTCCCGATCTCAGCTCATTGCAACCTCCGCCTCCTGGGTTCAAGTGATTCTTCTGTCTCAGCCTCCCAAGTAGTTGGGATTACAGGCACTTGCCACCACACCTGGTTAATTTTTTGTATTTTTTGTATTTTTTTTTTTTTTTAGTAGAGATGGGGTTTCACCATATTGGTCAGACTGGTCTTGAACTCCTCCTGACCTCAGGTGATCCACTTCAGCCTCCCAAAGTGCTGGGATTACAGGTGTGAACTACCACACCTGGCCAAAAATAAATTTCTTTTAAAAAAAGATAAGAAACATCAAGCTTCTATCTACTTAAGGCTGCCAATACCTTCACTATAGCTGTGCTGTGAGCTCTTTATCTGATCCTCTTGTCACTTCCTGGAGTTCTGATTCTGGTTATGTGCTCCTGCTCTTCACTCAGCTCTCAGGACCCTTTGTTTCCCTGAACTTGGCTCTTCTGGCCCCAGACCCTGATCTCTGGGTTCTATCCTTGTTTCTACAGTGGTGGTGATTGTTTAATCTTTGTTTAATCTTGATAACCAAGCTTCCTTAGTCTGGCTCTGCCATTCCACAGCACCCTGGATATACCCTTGTCCCTTTCTCATCATATATGCACTTGTAGCTATGGAAGGGAAACATGGTCATACCAAAAAGTTTGGAGTCCAGTGCAGCATCCAGGTGCAGCTGTGGCAGCTAGGTGGGGTCCCAGGCTGAAGAGGTTAGCCACTGTGAAGATGGCTACAAGAAATGGGGCTGTGTCTAATCTCAAAGAGTACCGCAAACCCAAAGTTAACTCCAGACACTGCTCGTCCGCAAATGGTCATCCCTCAGTACCAAAACAACAGATGTGAGGACGTGACTGCAGGCCAGGCCACCAAGTCCTATGAGACATGGTGTCCTCCTCCTTGCCCTCAACATCAGTACCCGTGAAGCCAAAACACAGACTGTCCGGTCCACACCTATACAATAGAGACTTAGATCAGCTTCCTCACGTCTACAGCTTTGACAATTCCTGCTTAGAAGTAAAGCAATAATTTTAGACAGCAGCCATACAGAGCGTCAGCACCAGGATGAGGAGGAGGATAGGCTCTTGCTATCCAGGCATTAAGAAACATAACTATCTTAATTTCTTGTCCCATATTGGCACTTCTGTGGATGAAGGACAGATAATTAGCATGGCCCTCCCTTCTTTCATCCTGTAAATCGCAGGAACGTGGAATTTCAGGCAGGACAAATGAAGTGATGGTGAACCCCAGGAGCAGAGGCCACAAAAAAAAATCAGTCCCCATGATGATCAAGTATCTGGACCCTGGTGTGGTAGCCAGCCTGTTGAACATGCCAGAGGTGCCATATAAAGATTTGGATTCCTCTCCATCGTACTTTTGTACAAAACCTGTGCAGAGTCTGCAGAAAAGGCCAAAGACCAGCTACCCTAGGATCAGAGGTTCAATGTTTCAAGCCACTTTACAGATGCTCATGATAACGTACCTTGCAAGAGCTAAAATGTTAACAATAAGTATTGAGTAATGCTTACTATGGCAGAAGCTGTTAGTTGTCTAGCCAGAAATCATTCTTTACTTCCTTCATGATAGGAACTCTGATTCTATTCTGAGCAGCAGAGTACCCAACTTTATTTCTTGGCTTCTCTTGTCGCTAGGTATAGCTAATCAGGCCAATGAAATATTGATATATCAAATATCAGGCAAATGCTATGCTGATATAATTCAAAATTTTTTGGATAGGACTTCTGGAAGGGTACTTAAAAGAAAGAGTGACAGCTAGGACACTCCCTTTTAGCCTTGCCCTTTTCTTCTTTCTACCTGGAATGTGGATTTAACGGCTGGAACCCCAATAGCCACCTTGTAACTTTGAGGACATAAGCCATGCCTTAAGGATGGCAGATGAGAAAAATAGAAGATGCACGATGCTCTGATAATCTAATGGAGCCTTCATACCAGCCCTGGACTGCCTACTTCTGGACTTGAATATGAGAGAATAAATCCTGATGTAATTAACCATTGTACTTACAACCAAAGGAAGTGTGATAACCTGCTTTTTGTTAGCTTAAACTGACTCTTTCTTAGCTGAGAGCTGTTTAGGCTTCATGTTAGCTTTTTGAGCTGGACAGGCTCCATCTTAGCTTCTTCATTTTAGTTATTCCCCTCATTAAGTATGTAACTGTAGTATGTAGCTGGGGCAGGATGACACCGGGCACACCCCAGAGTGCATTTGCTGATAAGAGGCTGAGTTAAGCAGTTCTAGCAGAGCCTGGGAATGTAGGTGCTGTTCAGTACCCATAGCCCCCATATCTATAAGGTGTATGTCTTTTTATGACAGCTCTAGCCCTTGTACCTGGTACTGTTTTATTTCTCATGTACTAGTTTATCTTTTAATTTTTTGCTTACTCTGCTTCTGTGAAAAAATTGCTTCAGCTAGGTTCCCCCTTCCCTTTTCAAACTAGGGTATAAGAAACCCCTTAACTCTTTCTTCAAGGCTGAGAGAATTTTGGGCGTTAGCCACCTCTCAGTCGCCAGATAAATAAAGACTCATAATTCAATCTCAGAGTGTGGTGCATTCCTTGACTCACTCGGGTATAAGAGAAGTTCCTGTTAAACTTTCCAAAAGAGTACTTAGATTCCACAGAAAAAGAGCTAACTCTTCCATCCAGAGAGAACACTGCCTCATACTGGGACCAGAAGGGAGAAGAGCAGTACCTCACTGCGTGGCTGGCCTGACCTCAGAAACTTCATGGTCAGCTCCAGAGCACTGACGCCTCCAGGATTATAGCTCACCAGGGCAGAGTAATAGTCACAGAGGAGGTGTAGACCTTCCCTGTCCCCATAGCCCAGCATCATTCCTTACAAATGCCCCGTAAGGATCTGATAGTTCAGTCCCAGCATCCTTCAAATATCCTTTGGCTGGTTCTCTTCAGGCCAATTTCTCTGCCACTGTTACTAAAAATATATCCATTCATCCACATACAACTATCTTTTCAAAGTACACAGAGAATGAATTATAAATGAAATATACAACCTCACTATTCACAATTGGCTAACTGGTTGCCAAGAGTCACTTCAATATGGAATTCTTGATTATTATTTCACCTGGCTGTGGAGATGCCTGATGATGTTCCAGGTCTACTACTTGTCTCATTCTGTTGTTCACAAGTGGTGAAAGGGACATCCCAAGCATCCTCTTGGTACAAGAGGATGACATGAGACTGGAAGGTGGTTTTCATCTAAAGGCCTATTTGTTTTCCCCACAATGTAGTTGCCCACTTCTGGTATTTCTTTCCAATTAACCCCCAACAGCTACCCTCCTAGGAAATGGGAGTTTTCTATAACTCCATTGAAAAGCCATTATCAGTAAGTCTATCTGATAGAAACGTAATTGAAATAAGACTCCATTTATTGGCTAAGTGGCTTGATGAGTTTCAAAGAATCCATTATACTCCTCCAGCTATTGTCAGGGAACAAGATATCAGCAAACCAAAGACAGGCTAAAACCAACCCCGAATGTCTCGTGTCTGGGCAAAGTAGGTGTGGACCTATCACCTGGCTTGACAGAAACTGCCTAGATAGTCCAGGTCCCCGATCCCTTTGCATTCTTCAATCTTCATGGTTGCTCCTTCCAAATGCCAGATCAGCATTTATCAGGTTCCAGAAGTCTATCTGGTTGTTGCTTGTGAAATCAGCAGCCATCTTGGCCTCATTCTGTGGCTCTAGAATGACTGCTATTTGCAACAGCTTCTCTACTATCAGCGTGACTTCTTCAGTAAGAGATGGCCAGAAATTTCCCAAGTAAATTCCTTCTATACTAGAGTTCCTGAAGGATCTGGCCATGACACTAAGGTTTGTTGAGCAACTCTAAGACAGTAAGGTATTTGCTTCTTTGAAGTTCCTGGTGCTAGGGTCAGAGCCCCTCTGTCATCCTCTCCCAGGGGCTTGTCTCCAGGCTCCTCCTTCCTTGACCCAGGCCTGGGCCTCTGCCTTCACCACTTGATCCTTGCCACTGCTCCTGCTCCACCATCAGTCACTGCTCCTGGCCCACAGCTGTCCCTTGCAAAAACACTGCTATTAGAGGGACCAGGGGTCCTAGGCAGCCATGCTCCCAGTCTTAGCCTAAATTCCGTAAGAAATAGAGCCTGAGGCAAGGATTAAGAGCCTTTATGAGGTGCAAACCTAGGGTAAGAGTGAGGAAAAGGAAGTGAAGCAGGGATAGAAATAAATGCAAGACGATCTGTTGCCTGTCGACTTCTATTTCATCAGCTGGGAAAGAGAGAAATATTCCTATTGCTTAGTAATGCTGTAGTCATTAGCGCAATACTGGTGTAAAGAAACTCGTGCTTGTGGCAATGCTGGTGTAAAGAAACCTACTGTGCTATCAGTTGTGTAAAAGTACAGTAATACAATTATGTATAGTACATAATACTTGCTAATGATAATAAATGACTATGTTACTGTTTATGTACTTATTATACTATATACCTTTTATTTATTTGAGTTATTTTAGAGTATACTCAGTATACTCCTACTCAAAAGGAAAACAGTTAATTGTAAAACAGCCTCTGAGAGGTCCTTTGGGAGGTATCCTGGAACCAGGCATTGCTATCCTAGGAGATGACAAGGTCCATGCATGTTATTGCCCTTGAAAACCTTCCAGACGTGAAGGTGGAAGACAGTGATACTGATGACCCTGAACTTGCACAGGCCTAGGACAATGTGTATGTGTGTGTGTCTTAGTTTTTCCTTTTCTTTTCTTTTTTTTTTTTTTTGAGATACAGTCTCACCCTGTTGCCCAGGCTGGAGTGCAGTGGCAAAATTATAGCTGGAACTCCTAGGCTAAAAGCCATCCTTCTGTCTATACCTCCTCAGCAGCTAGGATTACAGGCACGTGTCACATACCCAGCTAAAGTGTGTTAGTTTTTAACAAAAAAAATTTAAGTAAGAAATGTTAAAAAAGAAAAAAGGTTATAGAATACAAAGAAATATTTTTGACAGCTGTACAATGTGTTATGTTTTAAGTGTTATTACAAAAGTCAAAAAAATTAAAAAGTTTATAAAGTAAAAAATTTCTAGTAAGCTAAGGGAAACTTTTTCTAAGACTTAGAGGAAATTAAAGGTAACTTCTTTTTTTGGGACAGAGTCTTGCTCTGTCACCCAGGCTGGAGTGCAGTGGCACCATCTCAGCTCACTGCAATCTCCACCTACTGGGTTCAAACGATTCTCCTGTCTCAGCTTCCCCAGTAGCTGGGGTTACAGGTGCGTACCACCATGCCCGGCTAATTTTTGTATTTTTAGTTGAGACATGTATTTCCATCATGTTGGCCAGGCTGGTCTCAAACTCGTGACCTCATGTGATCCACCTGCCTCGCCTCCCAAAGTGCAGGGATTACAGGCATGAGCCACTGCACCCGGCCTGTTTTTTGATACTTTGAAGAGGCCTCGGGTTTCTTTCCTGAATAAGGAACACAGATAAAACAAATGGAAGTTTCAAGCTTTCAGACTAGCAAGGACACTTTCTATGTTTATCAGAAAAAGAATGTGAGCCAAGATCGCGCCACTGCACTCCAGTCTCGACAACAAGAAAAAAACTCCCATCTAAAAAAAAAAAAATCAAAGAAAGGAAACTCACCAGATCACCGCATCCAGTGAGACACCAGGCACCACATGCATGGTGAGTGCTAACCTACCTGTCCTGAGTTCCTGTTTTCCCACACATTGTTACATTTCTTCCCTGCCAGATAAATCCCTACTTTCAGTGGGTCAGGGATATGAATCTGATACTGACCTCCCATCTTCGCAGCTGCAGCACTCGATAATCATCTCAGTCATTGGCTTCCTGTGCTGTGAGATCACGGTCTTAATCATCAACTTCCTGAGCTATGAGTGGCAGGACCTAGACTGAACCCCTGGTGTTTTGGTAACAGAGTAACCAAGTTCCAATCATGGTTAGTGCCCTATACAGGTGTGCCATTTTCTATCTTTTATATTGTATTTTTGTTGAATCCTTTCTGTATTTAGATATGTTCAGACACACAAATACCATTGTGTTACAATGACCTACAATATTCACCACATAATTTACTAGCCGTACATGTTTATAGCTTGGAACAAAAGGCTATACCATACAGTCTGGGTGTGCAATAGGTTGTACAGTCTAGGTTTTCATAAATACATTCTATGATGTTCACACAAGAACAAAATCACCTAAGAATGCATTTCTCTGAGGGTATCCTGGTTGTTAAGTGATGCATGACTGTAGTTTGGAAAACACTGGTTTAGAGATGAGGAGAAGACAAAATAATTGAGATTGAGAAAGAGTAACCAGTCAAGGAGGAAGAAAAACAGAGTATTTCCAGGAGTAGGGAATAGCCAAGTGTTACCACCTGATGTTAATAAAGTGAGATGAGGACTGACAATTGATTTGGTAACAAGAGATATCTGTGATGGGGACGGTTAGCAATAAGAACGGGGTGCTCTAGACACACTGAAACCAGCCCAATAGTCCCACAGAGCTTATTTTGGATAAACACAGAAACTGACTCTCTGGTTAATTTTAATTTGTTTACTTTTTTTTTTTTTTTTTTGAAACGAAATCCTGCTCTCTTGCCCAGGCTGGAGTGCAGTAGCACGATCTTGGCTCACTGCAACCTCTGTTTCCTGGGTCCCGGTTCAAGCAATTCTCCTGCCTCAGCCTCCCAAGTAGCTGGGATTATAGGTGTGTGCCACCACGCTGGGCTAATTTTTGTATTTTTAATAGAGACGGGTTTCACCATGTTGACCTGGTTGGTTAGGAACTCCTGATCTCAGGTGATCCGCCCGACTTGCCCAGACTCTGAGACAAAAGGCGTGAGCCCAACGCAGACTCTCTGTTCTTAAAGCTTGAAACTCATGTACTCCAAAACCTAAAATGCAATAAAATAAATAAATAAATAAATAAATAAAAGTCAAAAAAAAAATGAGGAGAGAGAGAAAAAGAAACTTATACTTGTTTTATCTTAGTTCCTTCCTCAGGAAAGACCCTCGGGCTCCTCAAGAAAGTATCAAAAGATGATTCTGAGAGAGCATTTGATTAAAAAAAAAAGTATCAAAGAACTGAAACACACCAGATGACAGCATCCAAAGATACACCAGATCCGTCTTTCTTCATGATTGCTTCCTTAATCCTCCCTAGTTCCTGTTTTCCCCTACACAGTTACATTTCTATAGACCCCTAATTTTAGCAGGTCAGGGAGATAGATTTGCAGCTAGTCTCCCATCTTCTTGGCGGCAGCACCTGATTAAAGCCTTCTTCCTTGGCAATACTCCTCTCAGTGATTGGCTTTTTTTGTGCAGCAAGCTGCAGGGCCTAGACCTTATCCCTGGGGTTTCCAAAACATCAGGGGGTGATGTCTTTCATATGAAGCATTTTCTGAAGGAAACTGCCCCTCCCATATTTCCTGCGGAAGGAAGAGTGGGGAGACTCCCTCAGGCTGTCATTTGAGGTGGCAGGGCTGTGTCCCTACCACATGTCCTTTATCCCCACCAGCCCTAGCGGCCTGGACCAAATGCAGCCGATCTACGGACCAGCTAGAGATTTAAGTGTGGTTATCTGTGCAGAAGAAACTCAAAATAATAGTGGCTTATACAAAATAGAAGTTTGCATCTCTCATGCTAAAGGCCAAGCTCCGTTCCTTCTATCTTGTTGGTTTACCATCCCTAGGGTGTTAGTCCACACGGCGCATTATGATTTACTATGTTCCAGCAGGGGCAGGGCGTGCCGGGGAGGGCAAAGGGCAGAAATAATTAGAAGCCTGGGGAAACCTTAAGCCTAGCTAAAAATTAAGAGATTCTGTTGGAGAAAGGTCAATTGGACATTTTGGCTTGTATCCAAACAAGGACACAGCTAAGCTAATTAGGTTTTCTCTTTCTGAACTGGACAGAAACCTGGCACTTTATCGTGGGAAGGTATATGAAAACACACATTAGTCTGAAGACCAGCCCACCCCTAGAGCTCCTGAAGAGTCTGCAAAACCTTCAGGCTCAGCCTCCTTGGGGCACCAGCACTAGTTTACTGGTTCTTCTTGGAGACCTGGCTATTTGGGGGGTTTGAAGTGATTTCGGGATTGAAATTCCATTTTTCTTTATTCCGAGGTGCAGTCTGGAACAAATATCCCGGGTTATTGGAAGTAAACTGAGATCACCTCTGTGCAGGCCAGGAAGCTACGATCCGCGGAGGCGCAGCCGCGGGGATACCGCGGGACACCTACCCTCCGAGGGAGCACCGCACGCAGCCAGGGAGGGATCTTGCGTGGGTCGGGGCGCTGCCTTCCGTCGTCACAGTAGCGGGGATGCGAAAGTCCCACGCCGGGCGGGGTTTGGCACAGCCACCGCCCACAGTCGGCACGGAGGGAGAAGCGGCCCTTTGAGAGCAGTGGGCAGGGCTTCGCGAACAAGCTGGCGCTTCCCGAGGCTGGTCCCGCGCGAGCCGCTGCAGCAAACGCAACCCCAGGCGCGGAGGCCGCGGGGTCCTCTGGGAAGCGGCGTTGGGGGTGGGGGCTGCCAGCCGCGCCCCGCGAAGGATTCTGGGAGTGGTAGTTCGGCCTCTCGGTAGGCCGGCGCGAGGTGTCCCTGCAGGCTGTTAGATGCCTTTGTCGTCTGGCTCGGCTTCCTCCGTGTCTGGCTGGAGGTCGGACCCAGGATCGAGGAGGACTGAGCGCATGCTATTCTAATCTAAGGGCCTGGGAGGGTGGCGGGAAGAACCCCCGGGTGCGGGCGCCGGGCTGCTCGGTGAGGGTCGCGCTTGCGTTCCGGGCCTCTGGGGGGACCCGAGCGACGGACCCCCGGCCCGTTCCCCAGCGCCAGTTGCCCTCAGCGCGGGCCCGGAGGAAGGAGTCGTCATGGAGCCTGGGGGCAGAGGTGAGGATTTGGAAGTCAGGCGGCCTTGGTGCCTGCTAGAGAGGGAGAAAGGCTGCCTCTGCCTGGGGCAGGCTCAGGAAGGAGTAGTATCACGAGCTCCCTCCTACTAGTCGGTCTCACTTGGGGTTTTGAGGGACAGACGCCACCTCTGTTGCCCTCCTGGTCTGTAGGGCGCTGGATGCCTCCCTTGTCCAAGGGAAAACATCAACACATCTAACAATTTGGCTTTTGATAATGACTTCTTTTTTGACCTCAGAGGAACCCTATAAGGCACTAGGAAGGGACTAACTGACCCTTTTGGAAGGTAGGGAAAGCGGAGATTTGAGAAGTCACAGAATTTGTTTACAATCTTGGTTTGGTTTTGGTGGTGGTGGTTTTTCCATAAGACCCATCACTTTCTGAGTCAGGCAGTATTGTATTAATATCTGAAAAGCCAGTGTTCAAAAAGAGTTTAGTCTTCGTTCATCCTGTGAGTCTGGAATATAACAAGGATCAATCACTAAGTGAGGCATGGACACACAAAGACTTTGAGTATTATTTTGACTACTTAGCACATACAAGATAAAAATATGTTTATATGTCCACATGTTCATAGCAGTTCTGCTGGAGTTTAAGGGCAGAGGAGGACAGGAGGAGCCTGAGGCAGCAATGGTCAAGGCTGTCTTGATTAACGAATATTATGCGATCGTCTTTTGGTTCCCTGTGTTGACTCTTCTTAGATGACAAGTAGCTGGTGTGTGGCACTTGCTGCGCGTTTATTGCGAGGACAGAGTAATCATCATGGTGCCTGTCTCCACTTCTAGGATCCCTTTTTGAGGACTCAGACCTTCTCCATGCTGGAAACCCAAAAGAAAATGGCATGACTGCTGTGCTGCTGACCTCTGGGTCCCAAGTAAATTTTCTTCTTTTTTTCTTTCATTTCTCTGAGCAAGGATATGTTTCCTTTCATTGTTATGGAATTGGCCAGCCCTGATTCCTAGACCACTGGGTTTATCCTGATAAATTGATGACTGATGAACCCCACAGGAAGTGCTTTTCATTTGTGCAGAACTTTCTTCCCAGCATTGCTTTCTCTCTACCCACTGAGTATTTGCTGCACCCTTTTTAGCCATTCAGTACTGTAATTGGCCTTGGTGAGATGCAAAAAAGTAAAAGCCACTTGCTGTTGCATTGTGGAGTTTACCAAGGCAGTGAGAGATACATGAATAAAACATGAAGAAATTGATATTTTTTAAACGTAGAAATAACTGGTCCAGGCAAGTCACAAATGGCTCTGAAAGAGGCTTTTTCCCATCCGTTTGGGAAAAGTGTGGGATAAAAACTGTACTTTGAAAAACAAGAGAGAGTGAGTAGTTGAAGGGTAGAATAAAGGAATATTCCAAGAGAGAACAGCTTTGGCCAGAAAAAAAAGTATTTAAATGATGAGGGAGTTGGAGGTCTTCCAAGAATGTGTGGATGTGTGAGTCACTGTGGGGTGACCTTAACTGTGGTGAGGGAAGCTTGAGTGTGTTGTACCCAGATGCCAGGACAATCTATACTTGGTCTTACTTCAGAGGCAAATGAAGGCCCCATGAAGGTTTTTAGAGGCCCAGCAGGATGAAACATGCCATAGCTGATTGGCAAGAGAAGATTAGAAAAGATGCTTCTGTAAGATCTGGCCTTTGGTTCAGGTGCTGGGACTCTGTCTCCGTTACACCAGGCCTAACGGCATTATAGGTACTGATGGTCCTTTTAAAACCATGGGAGAAAATGCCAGTATTGATGTTTGTCTGTGAATTAGTAGATCGCTTTTAGAGAGATGAGGGCAGAGAAAGTCAGTGGCACCTGCTGACAGTGTCTGATTTGCCTGCCTGTGCCTTCCAGCTCCAGCACATGCACACTTAAGTGAGTTGCAGAGGTTTTCTCAGGGAACTGAAGTCTGAAAGCAACTGCCTGTTAGTCTGTTAGTGTTAGCACTGTTTGTAAAGAATGAAGATTGTGCACCTTATATTACTTGTGCTGATCACTCCTGAGGCATATGGCCATAAGGGACCTTAAGCTTAAAAGTTAAAAAGTGTATTTGAGGCAGAGGATTTTCAGAGTAGGTAGTTCTTTTAACTTATGTCATTATGTGCATTGTTTTACAGTCATTTCTGGAAGACTGTGAAATATATGTTAGAAAGTTGAATATAAACAAAATTAACAGTATGATTCATATGTATATTCAAAGGACTGTGGCCAAAGTGGTAGTTTAAAGAGGGGTAAAACTGATTCATTTGCTAAACCAAGGACTGGTTTATTTTACCCTATCTCAGTTAAGTTGTAGTTGTATAGAAATTTGAAAAATAGAATTTGAAAAATTATTAGACATTTATCTTATCAGCAGTAAGAGATTCAAAGGAACATTACCTTCCCTACTCCCTTATTTCAATATTTTAGTAATTATTTTACTAAACTTTGTTGTTGTTTAGCCTAACTTTCATCTAGATGCCTGCCATCTAGATGAAAGTTAGGCTAAACACTCCTGTTTTCAATGTTTGATACACTTCTGTTCTTCTCCTCACTTCTGTTCCCATGCACACTTTTATAGAATATCCCATTTAAACTTGTTTCTACTAATTATTGTTCATTCCTTCCTTTCTTCATTCAAATATTCCACAAATATTTACAGGGTTTCTGCACTGTGCTGAGTAGTAGCACTGCTTCGGTGAGCAAAAATAGACCTGGCCTCTACTCCTGTGGAGCTTATGTTAGTCACAAAATCCTCTCTATGTGTACAACCCAAGAGAAGGGAAGGAACATGTGCTATAACTAGGAGTCAAGGAGGGCTTCCCTTGAGGTAACACCTGAGCTGAGACCTGAAGGGAGAGAGGGATTCACATTGCTGAAAGGAGGGCGCAGTGGGCAGAATACTCAGGAATAGTAAGCAAGATGTGTAAAAGGGCTAAAGGGAATGAGACACACACTACAGGCAGAGGAGAGAATGCCATCAACTGGGGGATGGGGGCAGACTGATCAGGGTCATTGTGAAAAATGACAAGAACACTCTGGAAACTTATAATTTGGGCTTCAGATACTGTTTTACAAATAAATTCATATTCTGTGAAATGTGTAGGAAGCATCTTAATGTTTAACATATATGGGACTGATTTCATTTTGAAAGGAAAACTAGAGAAAAAAACTTCAATTTATAGAACCCCATATATTTTTTTAAAGTATACCATAAGGAAAATACTTAATTCATAATTATATTTTTCTCCCCTTTTTCCTGTGTAAGTAGTAGCAAATTTTATAATTCTGTAATTCACTGATACGTACACTAAGAAGTACATACCTTCGAGTTTTACATTGAAGGTACTTTCCCTCCTACTTGCAGGTAATACGCACTTCTGCTATCTGGAAGCAAAGCGTGAGTGTGTGGACTACAAATTCACCAGAGAATCTTAGTGCTGGAAAGGGTGGCGGAGGCTGTTTTGTCTGTCCTCTTCTCTCCTTCCTGTCTTCCTCCTTCTGTGTTGTCAGTTTTAGTTCTCTTCAGAGGCCTCTGGAAGGAGGCTTATTGGTGAGCACCAGTGTGTTTCATTTTTCAGGAACTGATGGTCAGGGATATGGCCGAGGCTTTCACCCAGTGGAGGCAGCTGAACTCTCCTCGGGGAGATGTGCCCGAGAAGCCTAGGAATCTGGTCTTGCTGGGTAAGGATGGCTCCCCTAACGCCTGTGAATTTACCCAGTGTGGTACCTTGGCTTCCTCAATTTCTAGGAGCTCCAAGGTCCTTACATGCAATGATTTTTCATTCTAGTAGGGCTTGAGACAAGCAATTTCTGCTTTTTGTTTCTGGATATAGTTTTAACACTCATGGAATTAGACATAAACAGCTTTATGTTATGGACCTGTAGCATCCTTCTTCTCTACTCCTTGACCAAGGATATAGAGACAAAGTGCCAATGAAAACAACTCTTAAGAGAATGGGTGCTTATTCTTTAAATAGGAGGAGGTAAAATTGACATGGGATTCAAATGAACCCCTATCAATCTTCCTACCTCCTGAGCACTGTTGAGGAAGAAATGGAGAACTGACCGCACTCTCTCCCTCTCTTACTGTGTTCCTGAAAACCGAGGAATGAACACTGACCTCTTTACTGATTCCTTTTTTTTCCCCTATGAATAGGGCTTCCAATTTCCACACCTGATATAATCTCTCAGTTGGAGCATGAGGAGGAGCTGGAGAGAGAAGTCTCAAAAGCAGCCAGTCCAGGTGTGTGAGTGTTGGAAACAGTGCCAGTAGAACCCAGATGGTCAATGGAAATGCTTATGGAAGAGGAGCCTGTCCAGATTTTGCTAGACCCATGGAAAAGTTGAAGTCCCCATCTCTCCCTTGTGCCACATCCCAGCTCTGTGGATGGTGATCTGTTTATAAAGTTATAATTTGATTTTTTTTTAAAGTAAATACTTCTACTCTTTTTTTTTTAAATTGAGATGGAGTCTTGCTCCCATTGTGCAGGCTGGAGTGCAGCGGTGTGATCTTGGCTCACTGCAGCCTCCACCTCCTGGTTCAAGAGATTCTCCTTCCTCAGCCTGTCAAGTAGTTGGGATTACAGGCATGTGCGATCATGCCCAGCTAATTTTTGAATTTTTAGTAGAGACAGGGTTTCACCATGTTGACCAGGCTGGTCTCGAACTCCTGACTGCAGGTGATCCACCCACCTCGGCCTCCCAAAGTGCTAGGATTACATGCATGAGGCATTGCACCCAGCCTTTCTAATCTTTCACACCAATTCTTTTTCCCAATTAAGGTGAAATGAAACCAACATTTTCATATTTGTTAATAACTTGCTTGGGTTCAAGGCTGTAAACCAGGATTGTTTACATGTGTTACTTTATCTTTGCAGGATGCCATTTTTGAGTCTCAGACCAATGACTGTAAATTGATCTCTGAGTTTTCCCTTGCTGCCTTCGCTGTCTAAGCAGAGGTGGCATAGCATGATGATTAAGACTGTAGACTTTGGAACCAGGCTTCGTTGGTTTAAAGCTGATCTTAGCTACTCCATTAGCTTTGTGACCTTTAACAGGTGACTTGTATTCTCTGTGACTTAAATTTCCCCAGTGGTAAAATGGGGATAATGAGAACACAAAGCTTATATTATTATGGTGACATAACAATATAAGGAAATAATCCAAGACAAATGGCTTTATGCTAAGCAAATGATAGTTATTAAGTTCTAATAATTTCTTTGAAAGATGTTATGAGTTTGACCCTATTACTTCTGTCAAACTGCATTACTGCAATAGACTACTGGCTAATTATACTTTCTTTAGTTTTACTCTTGTAAAATTGAGGCAGCGTAATATTGCTAGATTCCCCATTGAGTTCCTTACTCTGCCAGTTCTGTATTCCTGTACTTGCTTTCAAAGCTGTTGTTAGTCTACCTGCCTAACCTTTTTGCTTTCTCTGTTCTTCAACTTGAACTCTTAACATCAGATAGGCAAGTCCCTTACCTGCCTCCCCAACCATGTGTTCTTCATGAACATTTGGGGCTTTAATTTTCCCACTCCCCTTAGCTGGAAGTCCATTTGCCTTTAACCTATTCTACTTATTTGTCCTTTAAAATCCCAGGCACTCCCCTGAGTATATCTAATTGAGAACACTGTATTAATTTATTTCATGTAGAGACATGATTGGCATGGATATTAAAGGCCATCTAGGCTTGGAAGTATTTACACATCTTTAGCAATGAAGCTTTGCCCTCACCCCCAAATTCTTACTAGGAAGTCCAGGAACTTGGGTCAGTTATCTTGAGAGGTTGGGGACTAATCTGAGAGTTTTAACCTTCCTTTTCTGACATGCTGCTGTTTTTCTCTTTCTTTCCTTTTTCTCTTTTTTCTTTCTTCTTGGTTCTGGTTTACTCTTTCCAGTTTGCTGAGTTTAGGGTGATGGTAAGCAATCAGAGGTGATTAGTTGCTTTCCAGTTACTAAGCTTTATGGTATTTGAGTTTGTAGAACTGGACCATGTTGAATGCTAGCTTCTAGAATTTGTATCTCATCTTGAGACATTAGAACCAACAGATTTTTGTAAAAGAGAGATGGTTTTGAGAGATTATTCTTTTAGCAGTGGTTGGGACATATTGGAGTAGGAAAAGGTTGGTAGCAAGGAGATTAGCTAAAGATGGTCATTCTCGAGGCATGAAGTGATAAGGCTCTGCTGGTCAGATAGGTACAGTGAATCTTTGGAAGACCATCTTTCTCTGATCTTAGCCCTGTCTTCTCTAAGTCATTTTTTTAAAAAATCTGGTATTTCCCCACATCACTTCTTCTTAGTCTCATTCTGTTATTCTTTGTTATTTCCTATCCTGCTGAGAAGAGGAATGTTGAGTCCCTACACACACTGTCCTTTTATGCAGCTGTAATTTTTTGCCCAGTCATCTTTTTTTCTTGTGTTCTCTCAAGATTGCAAGACTATTTTTGAGAGCTTTCAAGTTCATGTGTTCCCTATAAATATTCTTTGTCTCATTATTTTCCTACCACAGCAGTTATTTTTCTCTCAGTGTAGGAAATGATTTACATGTGTACTTTTGCTTCTTTCAGACTGGAAAACGATACCAGAAAGCAAGGAGCTAACTCCAGAGAAGGAGATTTCTGAAGAAGAATCAGCCCCTGGGGTGTTAATCGTAAGATTTTCAAAGGAAGGTTCCAGTGAACCTGAGGATTCTTTAGAGAGTCAGCAGGAAAACCATGAGAAACATTTAATACAAGAGGCTATCACTCAGAAATCTTCTAGGGGGAGAAGTTACCAATTTGATAAATTTAGAAGAAATTGCACTCGGAGGTCCTTACTTGTTCAGCAGCAAGGAGAGAGACTACATCATTGTGATTCATTTAAAAATAACTTAAAACAAAACTCAGATGTAATTAGGCATGAGAGAATTTGTTCAGGAAAGAAACCTTGGAAATGTAATGAGTGTGAGAAAGCCTTCAGTTACTACTCAGCTTTTGTCTTGCATCAGAGAATTCACACCGGAGAAAAACCCTATGAATGTAATGAATGTGGTAAAACCTTCAGCCAGAGCATACACCTTACTCTGCACCAGAGAATTCATACTGGAGAGAAACCCTATGAATGTCATGAATGTGGGAAAGCCTTTAGTCATCGCTCAGCCCTTATTCGGCATCATATAATTCATACTGGAGAAAAACCCTATGAATGCAATGAATGTGGGAAGGCCTTTAATCAGAGTTCATACCTCACTCAACATCAGCGAATTCATACTGGAGAGAAACCTTATGAATGTAATGAATGTGGGAAGGCCTTCAGCCAAAGCACATTTCTTACCCAGCATCAGGTCATTCACACCGGAGAGAAACCTTATAAGTGTAATGAATGTGGCAAAGCCTTTAGTGATCGGTCAGGTCTTATTCAGCACCAGAGAACTCATACTGGGGAGCGGCCCTATGAATGTAACGAATGTGGGAAAGCCTTTGGCTACTGCTCAGCCCTAACTCAGCACCAGAGAACTCACACTGGGGAGAAACCGTATAAATGCAATGATTGTGCCAAAGCCTTCAGTGACCGCTCAGCCCTTATACGTCATCAGAGAACACACACTGGAGAGAAACCTTACAAATGTAAAGATTGTGGAAAAGCATTCAGCCAGAGTTCATCTCTTACAAAGCATCAGAAAACTCACACTGGAGAAAAGCCCTACAAGTGTAAGGAATGTGGAAAAGCCTTCAGCCAGAGTTCATCCCTCTCTCAACATCAGAAAACTCATGCTGGAGGGAAAACCAAGGAATATGTCCAAACTTTTAGTGAGCATTTAGCCTTTGGCCAACTCAAGAGAATTCATACTGGATAAAGACCATGTAAATGTGGTTTACATTCAGAGCATACTTTTTGAGCATTTACCATTCTTGCTGTGGGAGTCTACAAAGAAATTTAAGACTGTGTTGCAAAAAAAAAAAATTTATCAACTAGTCATTGCTGATGTGGGAAGTAGCATAATTAGACCGTGAAAGTATAGTTTTATATTTTTAAAAGTGTTCTGGCCAAGGACACTGAATTTCCCTCAGGAAAGAGAAAAATTATTTGTAACATCCTAATGTGTATGTAAATTACCATAGCCTTGGGAGAGAAATGGGTTGTGGCATGGTGGAAAGGGGACACCTTGACTGTGCCAGGTATTTTCATAATACTAAGAATATAAGTTTTAAAGAGATAAGTGATCTTTTTAGAGAAGTTGCACAGGTAGAAATAAGAGATTGAGAATTCACAATGAGTTTGTCCAGAGTCAGAAGGGGTGGAAGAAGGGAAGTTGTCCTTCATTCTTAAGGAGCCAAAGGAAGTAGAGGGAAAGGACAGAAAAAAAGAGCTGGGGGAATTAACTGAAGAAATGTTGACTATGATAACTACTTAACTGAATATTCATAGCCATGAAAAATATTAGACTTGCTAATTGGTCAGCTGAAAAGTTTCTGTGAGGGTAACTTGACCCTGCAGCTAAGGAATGTTGGCTGCAGAGTAATGCAGATGTTTGCTTCTGCACTTTTTGTCTTTCAGACCTTGCTTATTGAGACGTCACCTACTATAAATCATGTTAATTCCAAGGGTCAAGACCCACAGCATAGAAAATTGAGTACGGAAGAGACCTTTGATGTGTTCAAACTGTTTTAAGGTATCTGAGTTGCCTAAGAATGTGCTTATTTATAAAGATTTACCTCAGTTGTATCTAGTTTGTACCTTAGATTTTTTTATAGCTTACAGTAAAGTTTAGTGTAGATTTGCACTGATGCTATATATTAGATTATGAAAAACTTGGAAAGACTTTGAAATATCTTTTACCATTTTACTCTTGGGTAGAGGTAGGTGGCATCTTTATATATATATATAATTTTTTTTTAAAACTTAAAATTTTAGACATGTTTATTTGAAACACACTTCCAAACAATACATGTGTCTACTACACTGCAGATGTAGCTTACAATTGGCAAGACATCCTCCTTTGTACTTGTTTCCTAAAAGAGTTGCTAGGTCACTTTTTGCCCATGACCAGCAGCATCTTTTTAAGAACAACAAAGGACCTGCTGTAAAATTCAGTCTCAGGTATCTGCATTGCCAGCTAGCACCCTCTCTGCATACTGCACCCCTGAAGAAGCACAGAGCCCACAGGGCTTGCTGGCCCTAGCTCCGGCCTCACCGCCAATTGGGTCGCTTTTTGTACTTGTCCTGGCTGCTCCACTTTTGTGGTGGGGAGCAACTGATAATCTTGAGCACGGAAGCTATGCTTGTGAAGATGGTTTCTGTGTTTCTTTGGGTCTTCTTCTTTCTGGGCCTGGTTCTTTGCTGGTTCCTTATTGTCCTCTTTTTGTTCATGGTCTTGCTCTTTATGAGAGCACAATGTGTTTTTAGTTGTGTTAGTTAGAAATCTTTTATTGGTACCAGCAAGAGGACACTTTATCCAACCCAGGGGTCCCATTGTTTCAGCTCTAGTTTTCCCACATTTTGCCTCTGTATTGCTTATCATTATTTGCCTCCTTCTATTGCTTTCCTCTCCAGCTCCTGGTCCTCTTCCATCGTGGGGGCGGTTTCTGGATCCTCACATTGTGCTAGCAGATCGGAGGCTCTTCACCATAACTTGAGGCATGGAGGTGAAACAGGAAGCTACATACGTTTTGCATTGAAACTTTAAAGATTATTGGACACACTATTTTGAGTGAAGTGTTTTTAATTTTGAGGAAGTTTTACTATAATGTATCTTGGTGTGGATTTCTTTTAGTTTACCCTATTTGGGGTTTGCTTAGCTTCTTCAATCTACAGGCTATGTCTTTTTTTTTTTTTTTTTTTTTTGAGACGGAGTTTCGCTCTTGTTACCCAGGCTGGAGTGCAATGGCGCGATCTCGGCTCACCGCAACCTCCGCCTGCTGGGTACAGGCAGTTCTCCTGCTTCAGCCTCCTGAGTAGCTGGGATTACAGGCACGCGCCACCATGCCCAGCTAATGTTTTGTAGTTTTAGTAGAGACGGGGTTTCACCATGTTGACCGGGATGGTCTCGATCTCTTGACCTTGTGATCCACCCGCCTCGACCTCCCAAAGTGCTGGGATTACAGGCTTGAGCCACCGCGCCCAGCCTACAGGCTATGTCTTTTGCCAAATTTGGGAGATTTTCCACCATCATCTCTTTAAAAACATTTTAGACCCTACCTTCTACTCCTTTTCTCTTGGGACTCTAATGAAAGGCTCTTTGGTTGTATTCTCACAAGCTCCTGAGGCTCTGTTCCTTTTTTCTTGATGATTTTTGCCTGAATCTGCTCGATCTGCCTTAACAAGGTAACATAGACTGACTGGGTGGTTCAGAAAAATACCAATTTCTAACAGTTCTGGAGGCTGGGAAGGCCAAGATCAAGGTACCTGTGGACTCTGCTTCTAGTGAGGGCTTTCTTCCTGGCTTACAGATGGCTGCCTTCTCACTGTGTCCTCCCATGTCTGTAGTGCATCCAGATGGGACACTAATGGGGAGAGGCAGAGAGAAATAGCTCCCTTTTCTTATCAGTCCACCAGTTCTAGCAGATTAGGACTCTTCCCTTACTGTCTCATTTAACCCTAATTACCACCTAAAAACCCTGTCTCCAATAAATTACATTGGGGATTAGGGCTTCAACATAATTTTGGGGAGGAGGGGATACATCTAGTTAATAATATTCCATTGCAGCCCCCCACCCCCACCTAATTTATGTTCTTGAATGCAGAATATATTTATTCCACTTCAACAGCCCCTAAAACCTTGACTCATTCTAGCATTAGCTGTAAAATCCAGACCTTCAAGTAAATATCACCTAAATCAGATATGGGTAAGAGTCAAGGTGCAATTTATCCTGAGGCAAAATTACTCCCCAGCTGTGAACCCATGAAAACAAACAAGTTATGTGCCTCCAAAATACATTTGTGATCTAGACATAATGTAGGCATTCCCATTCCACAGGGGGAGAAATAGGGAAGTAGGAGGAGGAGTGGGTCCTGAGCAAGTCCAGAACTTAGTAAGGCAAATTCTTCAGAGGTTACATTTCATCAGATCTTGTGAGAATAGTCCTCTTTTGCTCAATGCCCTGCCTTCTGGACCCACTGGAGTAGTGATCCTATCTCTGTGGTACTGCCAGGTGGCCCCTCTCCTAAGCCTCTGCAGGGCAATTCTGCCTCTAAGGCTTCAGCTGGAGCCTTTCTGTTCTGTTGAAACCAAAGTGATGGTTCCACCCTTTGAAACAGGAGGTATCCCCAGTGGTCTCTGAATTGTTTTCAGAGTCATTCTCTTGAAGAATAACACATTCATAGACAGATGGCTCTCTAATCTGGTTCTATATGATCTAAGAAGCCCCCTAAAGCCTGCCTTCATTTTATTTTGTTTTCCTCTCCCCTTTAGTACTAGCTGGTTGTGCCTCTGCTGGTATAATCCCATTTATGTTCCTGGCTTCTGATGGGGCTGCTAAACCCGTAAGTCACATTCATGATCTCTTTATCAAATGGTTGTTCACCCACACCCTTAGGGTAAAGGTGGAGAATGGAGAAGCCTTGTTACAGCCTGGTGAGGGTGGAAGTATAGGCCTTTGTTGGTGTGGATAGGACCATAGCTTTCTTCTGTGGTCTTTGAGGTAGGATTGTGATTTTCTGTCTTGCTAGGCTGCTCCCTTCCCAGTCCTTTGGCTAAAAAAAGCAGACTTGTCTTGGCCTTCTTTTTTCTTGTTGTTGTCTGTTGGCATTTCCAGGTGGTCATCTTCTCTGTCAGAACCCAGTCTGGGATAGATAAGGCAATAAGAAAACCCAAGAAAGTCACTGCCGTGTTCTTCCTCGAGTTCTGAGGTCCCTAGTCACTTCATTCTCTCTCCGTCTTTTAGAACCTTTTTATGTTTGCTTTGTATATACTATCCAGGATTTTTAGCTGTACTTAGTGAGAGCAATAGGAGAAAGTAGTGCTCCACCTTTCCCGTGACATTTTTGTGCTTGACACTGAAATCACATATCAAGTTGTGGTATATACAGGGTTTGTGGTATATAACCTAAGAGTCTGTGGTATATGCAAGTCATTTGTAAGCAGTTAGGAAAAGGTACTAAAAGGAACGCTCACTGGTTTCCTGAAGATAAGCTTCCAATTTGATAGGTAGAAACTATTGGCCGGCTCCATCTAGCTTCGAAGGAACTATAGTTTTTGAATTGAGGAAACACCAGCATTTAATTGTAGGTTATAAACTTGAGAAGGATAGATATGACTAACAATATAAAACATAGGGTTAAATTTTTAAAATTTGTCTTTTTGTTCAAAAAGTGTATGAGAAGCACTGGAGAACTGGACTTAGAGTTTTGGATATTTTTTCCAGTTATATATTATCTACATGTGGCTCTCTGTTCATTTTAATTTGCCATATGACATATGATATCATAGAGAATCAACAAAGGATGAAAATAATTGGGATTTGGGACAAGTCACTTTTATCCTTTGAAATCTGTTTCCTCATAGATACATGTTTTAAAATTTAATGCCTATTTGAGAATGACTAGAGTTAGGTAGAAAATGGATGCAATGTGATTTGTGAGCTTTCAGGTGCTGTATAACTATTAGGTATTATTGATAGAGTCATTTAGAAGAGGACATGTCTGTCGTGTATGCTCCACACTGGTGTAGCCCAATAGAAACAACTGTGAATATGGTGGAATGAGGCTTTTTATATTTTTAAATAAGTTTTCTGGGATCCTGGTAAAATCTGTATCTTTTGAGCTAATCATATGATTTCTTTTAATCTATTGATGTGGTAAAGTACATTGATTTTCTGATGTTAAAGAATCCTTGCAGTCCTGGGATTTACCCAATTTGGTGATTTTTTTTCCCCATCTCTGGGGGAGTTTGTGTCCCCTGAATTTCAGTTGCATTCATCGTTAAACTGGGATTATTGTGTTTGTAATATGTGGTTTGAGTGGTTTTAGGGGCTATTTAGACTTACTGTTTCTTCTAGAAAGTTGTAGGTTTTTCTAAAAATGTATCCTTTTTGCTCATTGAATTATTTAAAATATTTTTATTTTCAAGTACTTGTTCTATCTGAACTTATGTCCCTTTTTTCTTTCCTGATATGGCTTATTTGTAGCCGCGCATTTTCTCTTGGTCGTGTTTCTAGAGACTTGTCAATTTTACTAGTCTTTTAAAATAACTTTTTGAACTTTTGCAAAATCAGCTTTTATCAAAGTACACAATAAAATTCACCCACTTAAAGGTGTTTGCTATGTTTGACAAAGATATTACCCTTCTAACTACCACCATAATTGTGTGTGGTTATAATAGTTCCTCCTTCTCCTCCTCCTCCCCTCTCTCCTCCTCCTACACATCTTCATCCTCCTTTCACCCTTTTCTCTTTATTTCTCCCTTTCTCCTTTCTTCCTTCCACAGTTCTGTCTTAAAATGACCTATGTAGACTTGTGCAAAAATCACCACAAGGGGTACAGAACAATTCCACTGCACCAACAAATTCCCCTTGTGCTTTTTTTCATGACTGGCTCCCCACCCCGCATTGAGTAAAAGGCTTTGATATTCATAATTGTTGTGTTATTTATTCCTTTTTATTGATGGGTAGTTTTCCTTGTAATGTACCACAGTATTCTTAACCATTAACCCATTGAAGGACATTTAGGTTGTTTATAATTTTTGTTGATTATGAATAAAACTACTACAGTCATTTATATGTAGGTTTTTGTATGAACATAAATTTTCATCTCTGAAGGGTAAATATTGGAATGAAATGATTAGGTCATATGGTAAGTGTATGTTTATCTTTGTAACACAGGGCCAGCCTTTTCCAGAATTATTGGTTAATTTTGCTTTTCCACCAGCAATGTATGAAGATGTGGTTGCTCCATAATTTGCCAGCACCTGGTATTCTCATTGTTTTTATTTTATCCACTGTAGTAGATGTATAGTGGTATCTCAATGTGGCTTCAATTTGCATTTCCTTAATGACTAATGATGCTGAGCATCTTTTTATGTGCTTATTGTCCATCTGTGTATCTTTGATGAAGTGTTCAAATCTTTTGCCATTTTAAAAGAATTCTATTGTTTGTTTTCCTGGTTTAATTGTGTAGTTTGTGGCTTGTCTTTTTATTCTCTTTTATTCCGTTTTTATTTCAGTGTCTTTTGTAAAGCAAAGGCTTTAAATTTTGATGAAGTCCAAGTTTTCCTTTTATGGACCATACTTTTGGTGTCATAGTTAAGAACCCCATCCCTGGCTGGGTGCAGTTGCTCATGCCTTTACTCCCAGCACTTTGAGAGGCTAAGGCAGGTAGATCACCTGAGGTCGGAAGTTCAAGACCAGCCTGACCAACATGGAGAAACTCTGTCTCTACTAAAAATACAAATAAATTAGCCTGCTGTGGTGGTACATGACTATAATCTCAGCTACTTGGGTGGCTGAGGCAGGAGAATTGCTTGAACCTGGGAGGCAGGAGAGGTGTGGTAAGCCAAGATTGTGCCATTGCACTCCAGCCTGGGCAACAAGAGCAAAACTCTGTATCAAAACAAAACAAAACAAACAACAACAAAAAAAACCCCATCCCTAACTAAAGTTTAGGAAATTTTTCATTTTTCTTCTAGCTTAATGATAATGTTTTTCACTTACATCTATGATCCATTGTTAGGTAATTTTTATGTAAGGTGTTAAATAAAGCCCCAGGCTCATTGTTACTTACATGTTATCCAATTGTTTCAGCATCATTTGTAGAAAACATATTTTTTCTGCATTGAATTTCCTTCGCTCTTTTGTCAACGATTGATTATATTTAAGTGGGTTTATTTCTCAGTTTTCTATTCCACTGATCTGTGAGTCCATCCCTTTGCCAAAACCACACATTGTCTTGATTACCGTAGCTTTGTAGTAAATCTCAAAATCAGGTAATGTAAGCCCTTTAAATGTATTCTTTTTCTAATTTATATGCTTCCACCATCATATATTTGTCTGTTATTTCAAGTTTTAATTTATGTATTCTGACACTCGGTTGTTATCTGAATACAGGTTAAGAATTGTCAAATCTCTGGTGATTTGACTGTTTTCTCATTATGTAATGACTTTCTTTAAACATAAGAATATAACAGATATATTGGAGTTTTTTGGGGGGAGGGGGTTTGAAACAAGGTCTCACCCTCACCCTGGTTGGAGTGCAGTGGTGCGATCTTGGCTCATTGCAGCCTCAACCTGCTGGGCTCAGCCTCTCAAGTAGCTGAGATTACAGGTATGTACCACCACACCCAGCTAAATTTTTTAGCATCTTTTGTAGAAATGGGTTTTTGCCATGTTGCCCAGGCTGGTCTTGAACTTGTGAGCTCAAACAATCTGCTCACCTTGGCCTCCCAAAGTGCTGGAATTATAAGCATGAGCCACTATGGCCCACCACAGATTTATTGAGATACAATTTACATACCATAATATTTCACCTGTTAAAAATGTACAATTCGGTGTTGTGTATTCGCAAAGTTGTAAGACCATCACCACAATAAATTTTAGAATATCAACTTCAAAAGAAAACTTTTAGCTATTACCTCTGCTATGGTCTGTATGTTTGTATACCCTAAAAATTCATAAGTTGAAATTCTAACCCCTAAGGTGATGGTATTAGGAGATGGGACCTTTGGGAAGTGATTAGGTCGAGAGGGCAGCCCTCATGAATGAGCTCCGTGCTCTTATGAAAGTGGCCCCAGACAGATCACTCACCCCTTTTCCCTTGTGAGGACACAATGAAAAGATAGTCGTCTGTGAGCTAGAAAGTGGGTTCTCACTCAAATTTCATTATGCTGGTGCGTTGATCTTAGACTTCCCAGCCTCCAGAACTGTAAGAAATCCTAAGCTACTCAGTCCATGGTACATTTGTTACTACAGCTGGAACAGACTAAGATAACTCCCAACCCTTCTATTCTCCCCAGCACTAGGCAACCATGAATATAGTTTCTATGTCTGTAGATTTGTCTATTCTGGACATTTCATATAAATGGAATCATTCAATGATCATACAGTATATGATCTGGTCTGGTTTGAATATGTATTAGCTCATTTTCACACTGCCATGAAGAAATAATCTGAGACTCAGTAACTTGTAAGGAAAAGAGGTTTAATTGGCTCACAGTTCCACAGGCTGTACAGGAGACATGGTTTGGGAGGCCTCAGGAAACTTACAATCACGGATGAAGGCAAAGTGGAAACAGGCTCATCTTACATGGCTATAGCAGGAATGGGGGACGGTGCCACACTTAAACAACCAGGTCTCATGAGAACAGCATCAAAGGGAAATCTGCTCCCATGATCCAATTACCTCCTATCAGGTCCCCACATCCAGCACAGTATTACAATTTGACATGCAGTTTGGGCAGGGCCACAGACCCAAACCATATCTGAATGTGTCCCCTAACATTCATGTGTTGGAAACTTGATCCCCAGTGAAGTGGTTCTGGGAGGCAGGGCATAATGGGAGGTCAATGGATTATGGGGGCACCACCGTCATGAATGGACCAATGCTATCATTGTGAGAGCGGATCTGTTCTCACAAGAGTGGGTTCCTTACAAAAGAACAAGTTTGGCCCCCTCTTACTTTCTCTATTGCCCTCTCTTTGCCCTTTTGCCATGGAATGATGCAGCAAGAAGGCCCTCAATGGATACCAGCTTCTTGATTTTGGACTTCCCAGGCTCCAAAGTCAAGGAGTGAGGAGATTTATTGTGAGGAAATAAATTTCTATTCATTGTAAGTTACCCAGTATAGCATTCTGTCATAGCAGCACCAAAAGGACTGAGCCATGGTCTTTGTGATTGGCTTACTTCACTTACCATAATGTTTTCATGAGGTTTATCTACGTTATAGAATATATTAGTGCTTCATTTCTTTTAAAAACACTCCTTTTTTTTAAAAAAAAAATCTCAAATGTGATAGTACTTTTTTTTATTGTGGTAAAAAACACATGACATAAAATTTACCATCTTGACCATTGTTTTTGTTTTGTGCTGCTATAACAGAATACCACAGATGGTAATTTATAAGGGAGGAAAATTTATTGCCTTATAGTTCTGGAGGCAGGCAAGTTCAAGATCAAGGGGCCAACATCTGATCAGGGCCTTCTTGTAGCATCATCCTATGATGGAAGGTGGAAGGGTAAGAGAGAGAGCAAGAGGAGACTGAGCTCACTCTTTTGTAATGGCACCAATTGCACCCACAAGGGTGAAGCCCCCATGGCTTAATCACCTCTTAAAAGGTCCTGCCTCCTTAAACTCTTAGCACTGGCAATTAAATTTCAGTGTGAGTTTTGGAGGGGGTAAACATTCAAACCATAGCATTCCACCCCTGCCTCCCCAAAACTTTTGTTCTTTTCACATACAAAATACATTCATTCTATCCCAGTATCCCCAAAAGTCTTAAATAATTTGAAAATCAACTTTAAATTCCAAAACCGAGTGTCATCTAAATCAGATATGAGTGAGACTCAAAGCACTATTCATACTAAGGCAAATTTCCAGTTCTGAGCCTGTGAAATTAAACAAATTATGTGCCTCTGAAATACAATGCTGAGACAGTCATAGGATAGATATTTGCATTCCAAAAGGGAGACACAGAAAAAAAGAGAGGAGATCCTAAGCAAGTCCACTCTGTGGCTTTCCTGGGCTCAGTCCACAGAGACACTCTCATAGGTTGAAATCTTGTGCCTGCAGCTTTCTCAGGCTGGTGTCGCACACTGGTAGCTTTACAAGAACTGTTCTGGGGTCTTGGGAATGGCCCTGCCCCCACAGCTCATCTAGGCCTAGTGGGGACTCTCTGCAGTGGCTCTGAACCCATAGTTCCACTGGGCATTGCCCTAGTGGGGTCTCTCTACAGCGGTTTTCACTACAAGTCTCTGCCCCAGGCTGTTCATGACATCCTTTGAAATCTAGGGCTACATTTAAGATCAGGTCATCTGCAGATAATTTTATTTTGTTCTTTGCCAATTTCTTGCTTAATTACTCTTACTAGGACCTCCAGTGCTATGTTGAATAGATGTGAGAGTAGGCTTGTTCCTATTTTGGAGGAAAAGCTTTTAGTTTCTCACCATTGAGCATGATACTAGCTATGGACTTTTTATATATGGCCTTTTATGTTGAGGTAATTTCCTTCCAATTTTAGTTTGTTGAGTGCTTTTTTTTTTTTTAATCATGAAGGGGTGTTAAATATTGTCAAATGCTTTTTCTGCATAAACTGAGATAATCGTGTGATTGTTTTTCATTCTGTTAATGTGGTTTATTGCATTCGTTCATCTTCATGTACTAAACCATCCTTGCATTTCATGGATAAATCCCACTTGGTGATGGTGTATAATTTCTTTTTTTACTGTGCTGTTGAATTTGGTTTAGTAGTATTTTTTAAAGGAATTTTGCATCAATTCCTCAATAAATCCTGATCACTGAATACATTCGGGATATTGAGCTGTAGTATCTATCATAGGCGGAAGTTGAAGAGGAAAGAGGCATGTGTTAACATGGACAGAGCAGAAGGAAGAGAGTGAAGGGGGAGGTGCTACACACTTTTAAACAACCAGATCTTTGAGAACTCACTATCATGAGAAAAGCAAGGGGGAAATCACCCCCGTGATCAAATCACCTTCCATTAGACCCCTCCTCCAATGTTAGAGATTACAGTTTGACATGAGATTTGGGCAGGGACACAAATACAAACCATATCATTCTATTTCTATTATTTTTAATGATTATTTTTGAGACAGAGTTTCACTCTAGTCTCCCAGGCTAGAGTTCAATGGCACAATCTTGGCTTACCGCAACCTCTGCCTCCCAGGTTCAAATGATTCTCCTGTCTCAGCCTCCTGAGTAGCTGGGATTACAGGTATGTACCACCATGCCCAGCTAATTTTGTATTTTTAGTGGAGATGGATTTCTCCATGTTGTTCAGGCAGGTCTCGAACTCCCAACTTCAAGTGATCCACCCGCCTCAGCCTCCCAAAGTGCTGGAATTAGAGGCATGAGCCACCGAATAGTCATTATTTTTAATATCTTAATTAATTAAAGAGACAGGGTCTTGCTCTGATGCTCAGGCTGGAGTACAGTGGCACCATCATAGCTCACTGCAGCCTCAAACTCCTGGGCTCAAGTGATCCTCCTGCCTCAGGCTCCCAAGTAGCTAGAACTGCAGTTGTACACCATCACACTCAGCTTATTTTTAAAATTTTTGTGAGATGGGGGTCTCACCATGTTGCCCAGGCTGGTCTTGAACTCCTGGTGTCAAGTGATCCACCCACCTTGGCCTCCCAAAGTGCTGCGATTACAGGTATGAGCCACCACACCTAGTTTATTAATATTTTGTTATTTTTAATACATACATATATATATATATATATATATATATATATATATATATATATATATATAATTTCATCTTTGTTGATGAGGGGGACAGAGTCTTGCATTGTCACCCAGGCTGGAAAACAGTGGCACAATC
The DNA here is from genome assembly GCF_048565385.1 of Saimiri boliviensis. Taxonomy (NCBI): domain Eukaryota; kingdom Metazoa; phylum Chordata; class Mammalia; order Primates; family Cebidae; genus Saimiri; species Saimiri boliviensis. The sequence goes on from NC_133449.1 coordinate 126,020,580, forward strand.
TTGTCTCACTGCAACTCTGCCTCTTAGGTTCAAGCAATTCTTGTGTCTCAGCTATTAATATTTTCACAAGGCCAGGCGTGGTGGCTCACACCTGTAATCCCAGCAATTTGGGAGGCCGAGGCGGACGGATCACAAGGTCAGGAGATCGAGACCAGCCTGACCAGCATGATGAAACGCCGTCTCTACTGAAAATACAAAAATTAGCTGGGCATTGCGGCGTGCGCCTGTAGTCCCAGCTACTTGGGAGGCTGAGGCAGGAGAATTGCTTAAACCTGGGAGGTGGAGGTTGCAGTGAGCCGAGATTGCGCCACAGCACTCCAGCCTTGGCAACAGAGCGAGACTCTGTCTCAAAAAAAAAAAATATCTATATCCATATCTATATCTATTTTAACAAGCTAAATTAGCTTAAGGCATATTTAAGACTCTTAAGGGTAATTTCTTTATTGTTCCTACAAAGAAATAAACAACTTTAGAATGCTTTAGCATCAATCACTGCTATAGGGGTTAGCTATTGCTGCAAACAAACTATTCTAAAATGTAGTGGTATGAAACAACAGCTGGGGGTAACTCCTCGTGAATCTAAGGATCAGCTGGATAGTGCTGCCTCTGCCTCCCCAGCTGGGCTTAGTTATGTGTCTGCAGCCAGGTAATGGATCAGCTGTGACTGGCTGGCCTATGATGGCCTTGGCTCTTTTTTTTCTAATAGACTAGCTAGCTCAGGCATGCCCTCCTGATGGCAGGAGTTCAAGAGAGCAGAAGGGTGCAAGCCCTTTCAAGGCGTCCACTCCAAACTAGCATACTGCAACTTTTATCACATCCTATAGGCCAGAGTCACAAGACCAGCCTAGATGTGGAGAAATAGATGCCAGCTTCCGATTTCAGGAGCTATAAGATCACATTGTAAAGAGTGTGGACACAGACAGGGATGACGAATTGAGTCAGTCTTTGCAATCAGTATGGCAGAATCACCCTTCCTCTGAAGTATCAGTTGTATTTTATTGACAATGTCATTATTTTATATGATCAATATTTTTTTAGACTTGCCCATATGTTTTTCACTATGCCTTCTTACATTCCAGAAGGCCTTCTTACTGAAGCCAGTAAAATGTAAGCTCACAGGGGCCTTGATTCTAGAATACCTTTTTTTTTTTTTTTTTTTTTTTTTCTGAAGGAATCTTTTTCATAGTCTGGTGAGGATCTGTAGGTGGTAAATTGTCAGTTTTTGTTAACTGATGTTTTCATTTTTGCCTCAGTTCCTGATGTGCATTTTCAGTGGATGTTGAGTTCTATTAACTGATGTCTTCATTTTTGCCTCAGTTCCTGATGTGTATTTTCAGTGGATGTTGAGTTCTAGGCTGCTGTTATTTTTCTCTCATCTCTTTAAGGACAGTGTCCTACGTTGGTCTGTCTTAGTTTCTCATGGTTTTATAATCATGAATTGTGAGCTTACATTTTACTGACCTTAGTTCGTAGGGATTCTGGAAGGCCTGTGTTTTGGGGTGTTTCTCTGAAGAAGAATAAAATAAATTTATTTTCTGAATTGAGATTTCCTGGACCAAGCAGGAAACATTACCTCAAATGCCAAGCCCTCTTTGGGACAGGTCTGTGGTTATTGACTCACTAAGGGAAGATCACCCCATTCCCAACTCCCATCACCAAGTATAGGGTGCTTAGAGAGCCACGTGTCTGTCCCTGTGGGCCCCATTTTTACTGGTTAGATGCGTTTTCTACCACCTGTTACACTAAGGGTTTCAATCCTCTGTGGTGTCCTGGATCCAAATCGCTGCCCTGCTCATGCCAAGTCCTGGTCTCCTGGCTTAAGTGGCGCTTGAGTCCCCAAGTCCCAGGGAGTTGGGAGCACCATGCAAGGCAGGAATTTTCTGGTGTCTCTGGTCCCTAGAAATGAAATATTTTATTAAATAAATTATTTTTCAAGACAACGAAATAATCACTGTCACAGTTTATTCATACGGCCCTAGAAAGAAGGGACCTGAGGCTCTTCTCTCCTTCCTCCCTTTCTTCCTCTTACCTTTTTTCCTTCCTTCCCTCCCTCCTTCCTTCCTTCCTTTTCCTTGTTTTTCTTTTTTTTTCTAGCACATCTGCTTTATCTTTGTCTATGCATGTTTTCCTTTTGCTGAACTATTTGCGACAGGATTGCCAACATCATGGCATTTTACCACTCATGTCCTTTATCTTGTAAGAATATGTATCAGCATGTGTATTTTATTATTTTGTTTTTTTGAGACAGAACTTCACTCTGTTGTCCAGGCTGGAGCGCAGTGACGTGAACATGGTTCACTGCAGCCTCAACCTCCCAGGCTCGGGTGATTCTCCCACCTGAGCCTTCCAGGTAGCTGGGACTATAGGTGCACACCACCATGCCCAGTTCATTTTTTTGTGTTTTTCTAGAGGCAGTGTTTTGCCATGTTGTCCAGGCTGGTCTCAAACTCCTGGGCTCAAGTGATCGCCTGTTTCAACCTCCCAAAGTACTGGGATTAGATCTGAGCCACTGCGCCTGGCTATTTTATTTATTTTTGGAGACAACGTCTCTGCTCTGTTGCTCAGGCTGAAGTGCAACAGCATGATCACACCTCACTGTAACCTTGAACTCGTAGGCTCAAGTGATTCTCCCACCTCAGCTTCCCAACTATCTGGGATTACAGGCACACACTACCACATCCAGCTAATTATTGTATTTTTTTTTGTAGAGATAGCATCTTGCTATGTTACTCAGGCTGGTCTCAAACTCCTGGGCTCAAGCCATCCTCCCTCCTCATCCTCCCAAAGTTATGGGATTATAGCATGTGTCTTCTATGAGCAAGTACATTCTCCAACATAATTACAATGCTGTTATTCAACCCTAACAATCTAACTCTGATGCAGGATTACTATCTAACGTACAGTTAGTTTAAATTTACCCACAGTTATCCACAAATGTCATGTACAGATCTCTGTCCAGTTTCCAATCAGTCAGGACACACTGTATTTATTTGTCCTGCCCCTTTAGTTTCCTTCAATCTAGAATGGCTTTTCCACCTTGTTTTGTCTTTCATGACATTAATATTTTGAGAAGTCCAGACCAGTTTGTTTTATAGAATGTCCTACCATCTGCATTTTCTATTTCTTCATGATTAGATCGAGTAAGCAATTTTGACAAGAAATCGACATAGACATGGGATTTTTATTAAATGACACGAGGAGGGCTGGGCTTGGTGGCTCCCACCTGTAGTTTTAGCTATTCAGGAGGCTGAAGCAAGAGGATTGCTTGAGCCTAGGAATTCAAAGTTATAGTGAACTAAGATCACACCACTGCCCTCCAGCCTGGGTGACAGAGACCCTGTTTAAAAAAAAAAAAATTATATCACAGCAAGAAACTCAAGATGCCAATTTGTCCTATTCCTAATGCTAAATTTGATTACTTTATTCACATGTCCACGTTCTCTAGTTGTAACTTCTCCCTTTGTACTTAATAAAATTATCTATGAATATCTTGGCTACTAACAACTTTTCACCTGGTGTTTTTGGTCTCCATTGATGATACTCGCCTGAATCAATTATTAAATTAGTGCTTACAAAATGGTGTTTTTATAATTCTGTTATTCCTCCCACATCTAGCACTGGCATTCTTATGACAAGAAGAGCTTTCTGTCCATCTCCACTTTTCACTTTGTTGTTGTTGTTGTTTGTTTGTTTTGTTTGGTTTGGTATTGTGAAAGGAAAATATCCTGGGCCCCCAAAATCACTAAGGAAAACTCAAGCTAGAAATTGCTTAGGGCAACTTGCCTCCCATTCTATTCGAAGTTATCCCTCTGCTCAAGGAGATAGATTTCATATCTGATTGCCTCCTTTGGAAAGGCTAATCAGAAACTCAAAAGAATGCAACAGTTTGTGTATCCCCTATCCGTGACTTGAAACCTCCCTCCTAGCTTCCAGTCTTCTTGCCTTTTGGTCCCACCTTTCCAGTCCTGATCAGTGTACTTCTCTCATATATTGATTGATATCTCATGTCTTCCTAAAATGTATAAAACCAAGCTGTGCCCCATCACCTTGGGCACATGTCATCAGGACTTCCTGAGGCCGTGTCATGGGTGTGTCCTCAACCTTGGCAAAATAAACTGTCTAAATTAACTGAGACCTGTCACAGATTTTCTAGGTTCACAGCATCACAATGAATCTTTGGATTCCTTTTTAAGGAAGTTTTGAGGGTTAACATTCCTAACATGTATAGGTCTTCAGTGTATGCTTGATGAATTTTTATATGTCTGTAAACCCAGGCAACCACCAACAGTTCTTGGTCAAGATACAGACCCTTTTCTTTCTGCTGGAAGGCTCCTGCGTGCCCTTCCCTTCCCAGTTAATCCAGCCCACGCCACCCCACCTCATCATCCCGGTGCCTTACCTCTCCGTCCCCCTGGGCGATCACTGGTTTGGCTTCTACCTCCTCTACTGGTTTTATCTGTTTAAACATCATTTAAATAAGATCCTATAGTATATACTCCTTTGTATTTGGCTTCCTCACCCCACATTTTGTATGATTCAACCATACTGTATGTATCACTTGTTCTTTTTCACTGATAATGTGGTATTACACTGTATGAATATACTGCAGTTTGTTTATTCTTTCTACTGTTGATGGATAATTGAATTGTTTCCAGTTTGGGGGCTCTTATGAGTATAAGTGCTCTAAACATTCCTAGTAAGCATATGCATTTTTCTTGGGTACCTAATACCTAGGAGTAGAATTCCTGGGTTTTACACACACACACACACACACACACACACACACACACACACCATGGAATAAAAGGAGCAAAATAATGGCATTCACTGCAACCTGAATGGAGTTGGGGACCATTATTCTAAATGAAGTAACTCAGGAACAGAAAACCAAGCATTGTATGTTCTCCCTTATAAGCGGGAGCTAAGCAATAAGGATGCAAAGGTGTAAGAATGATAAAATTGACTTAGAGGACTCAGGGAGAAAGGGTGGGAAGGAGGTGAGGGATAAAAGACTACACACTGGGTAGAGTGTACACTGCTTGGGTGATGGGTGCACCAGAACCTCAGAAGTCACCACTAAAGTACTTATCCCTATAACCAAACACCACCTCTTTCTTCCAAAATTTGAAATAAAAATAAATAAAATTTTCATTTTTCTGAGTATTACTAATATTGATCATTTTCTCAAGTGTTTATTGGATATTTGGTTATATTCTCTTTAAAAGTGACTCTTTTATCCTTTAAAAAAATTCGGTGTTTTAAGTTCCTTTGCGGAAGTTCTTTATCTGTATTCTTAATGCAGGTCCTCTGGTAGCTGTCTGCATCGGGAACATTGTCTCCCAGCTCTCGGCACTGGCGAGACGGGAAGTGGCAGACCTTCCTGCTGGCTCCTCTGTCACCGCCTCTGGGCGCCTCCCTTCTTCCGATGCGATGGAGGTTTCAGGCTCACTTTGTTCCTTCCTTGCACAAAATCTGGAATCAGCCAAGGATCCTTGGTTCCTTTTAGTGAGGAATGACTACTTGTTTTTAAACCTCTGGGGGTTGCTGTTATGTTTTCATGAGCTGATTTGTGATGTTTTAATCCAGGATTTCCATTTTAAAGTGTGGGGAGTTGCAGGGAATGCCCACTTCGCCCAGTGCTGACATGATAGCGTCTGTGAGTGCTTCTTAGTTTTATTTTGCTGCTCATGTAGGACTGGACTCCTTCCAACTTAAAAAATGTGAGGAAAGTCACACACTACTGGTGGGAAGATAAAAATGCTACTGCCACTTTGGAAAATAGTTTGGTAGTTTCTTATAAAGACATCCATTGACCTAGCAATCTAACTCCTGGATGTTTGCCCAAGAGAAATGAACACATATGTTCACAAGAAGACTTCTTCAGGCAGGTTCCTAGTAATGCTCTTCACAACTGGAAACAGCCCAAATGTCCATTAGCAGTCTAATAGAAAAACAAATTACAGTGTATTCACACAATGGACTACTCAACAATAAAACAAATGAGCTCATTGCAAAACATCATGTTGAGTGAAAGAAGTCAAAACACTACAGTACATATTACATTATTTCACTTATATGAAACTCTAGATCTATAGTGACAGAAAGTAGAAGGAAGAGTCACTGCTACTTAGAGACGGACTACTGGGGAAGGGGTAAAACAAACTTTCTAGGGCAATGACAATGTTCCTTATCTTGATTGGGGGGTACATACAACTGTGTATCTGTTGGTCAAATTGTACGGTTAAGATTTACATATGCAATGTATATAAAATGTTCCTAAAATGTGTATAAATATGCAAGACTGTGTGTTTAAATTGTGTCTCCAAGTGTTAAACAAATTAAAAAGGAGGGACAGAAATATTAACTGCCTAGCAAAAGCTTGAAGTTGGCTGAGTAGATCAAGTTAATTTAACTCCAGGGGAACCTTTGGCAAAAGGGGAAACGGGAGTTCTCTGCAGTGTTACTGGGTTTCAGGGCTGTTGTCCACAGGCTCAGCTTTGGTTTTACTTTTTTTACGGGTCTATTTGCTTCAAGAACTTTCCTGTAGTTCCCTTCACCCTCACCAGGTGGCAGTGCCATATCAGTTAGGGGCCTGAGAAAGGTCAGCTCCCAGGAGACCCTGATGCTCTCTGGAGCGCCGGGAGAGCGGGCATCTCTGTGTCATCATCAGCCGCCTTTGAGCAGACTGAATGACTCATAATCATTCACCGGTCTTAGCTGGACATTTTTTTTTTATCTGTTTCCAAAAATTGTATCTAGGGCACATATGTTCCACCACTGCAGGTATTCGAGAGACTATGCCTGGGGCCCCATGGAAAGCTGGGTGGAGGAAGAGCTCCCAAATCCAACGTGTAAACTTCTCCCGAAATGGAAGACATGTGTGCAGCATGATTCCCTGTGGAGGGGTTTGGAAACGTGGAGATGATTTCCCTCCACAGAGATGTACCTCTACGACTTTTGGTTTTACGGGGGGGCCCTGGGTTTCGTCGATGATTATTCACATGTATTGAGCATTTGCCATGCACCAGCACGGTTTTAATTGTTGAACGTAGGTGATGTCATTTCTACTCTAGGAGGTAGGGACTATGAATACCCATTTTTTTCAGGAGAAGAAACAGATACCAAAGGGCATTGTGACATCCCAGTGCTTGTGAGAAGGCAGCTGGCTAGACCAGACAGTCCACTCCAGTCTACAATCCAGGCAGGGCACCTGGGACACTCCTAGCCTAGCATCTAAGCAGATAGGAGAGGGAATTTGGCAAACATTTCCATTACAGTATTTTGCTTTTCATCTCTTTAAAATCTTGGGTGGATTCCCCAGCTCAGTGTTTGTCTCTTTTATTACATATCGTGTACTTGCTGACATTGGAGCTGGCACTTCCAACATACCTGCTTCAAAGCACACTGTAAGGAGGTCAGTCTCTCTGGAAGCCGGGACAGCAGCAACAACGACAAGAAAAGGATTCTATTTTATCATCGTTACTTAGCACTTCTTTGTATCCTGGTCTTTTTAATGCTAATATAGGATGCTCTGAGTATACCTAGATATACATGTATGTATGTGTATATACATACATATGTATATGCATATATGTATTTAAGGGAATAGAGTTGCAAAAATATTCTTCCATTCCTTCTTGCTTGTCGTGTGGTGGTGGATACATAATGGGTACTAAGTACAGTGAACTGAATGGCCTGTTGAATTCTTGGCAAAATGTACCTGAAATTACGTTTAGCTCTCTAATCAGTTTGCCTCATTATGTGGGATGTCCTGTTTCCTGCCTAATTGTTTTTGAAAGACACTTTCCTGAGGGATGACTCAGGTAACATCCTGAGCCTCTGCTTTTATTTTCTGGAAGCACACCTTTTTCCAGAGTTTCTTATAAGGACTCCAAATTTTAGTCTTTTTGTTTTAGTTTTAGTTTTACACATACACACCAGACTTCTTAAATTTTATTTTTTCCCTTTCATTTTTTTGAGATAGCGTCTCACTTTGTTGCACAGGCTGGGGTACAGTGTCATGATCTCAGCTCACTGGCACCTCCACCTCCTGGGCTCAACCAATTCTCATGCCTCAGGCTCGTGACTAGCTGGGACTATAGGTGGGCACCACCACATCTGGCTAATGTTTGTATTTTTAATGGGGAGTTGGGGGGAGTCTTGCCATGTTGGCCAGGCTGTAGGCTGGTCTTGAACTCCTGAGCTCAAGTGATCTGCCCACCTTGGCCTGACAAAGCGCTGAGATCACAGGCTTGAGCCACCACACCCGGTCTGTTTTTTTTTTTTCAATACACACACTTGCTCAGCTCAGGGCAGGCTGCCCCCAGCTGGCATCTGTTGCTGCTTTGTGATGCTGCAGCCCTTAGTCTGAGCTGGGACAGGACCAGCAGCTGGCACATGGACCAGTCACCCAGTTTCCCTTTGTGAGAAGTATGGAAAGTGGTTGCAAGGGAAACTACCAGAGGCCTCAGGATGGGGAAGGCAGAGCAGGACCTGCAGTGGAGAGATGGCATGGAACCCCACTTGTCAGAGTGAAAGAAGGAACATCTATCTCATGGAAGTGTACTGGGGAAGAGGCCAAGGAAATCTCTGGTACCCTCAAAGTGAGAGGGTTTGAATGGAAGTTCATTAGGCTGAACAAAGAGAGGCGACTGTGGAAAAGTAACTAAATCATGTGGCAAGGCTAAAGAAAGGTAAGGCTGATTTTAGGGAGGTCTATTTGTAGGAATTCTCTTGGCTATGACTCCCCTTCAAAGAACATTTCTTTCTCCTGGTACAGGGAGGGCATCTTTCACATGGGAGTTTTTATTTTTTGTTTTCAGGAATAATAGGGGAGATTAGAGTGCCTTTCCTGCATCTGCTGTTTCTCAAGATGCCTTTAGCTTGAGGTAATCCTGATGGTAGACTTCATTTTTCTCTTTTAAAACATTTTTATTTTTGAGACAGGTCTTGCTCTGTTGCCCAGGCTGGAGTACAGTGGTGCAATTATAGCTCATTGCAGCTTAGAACTCCGGGGCTCAAGTGATCCTCCCACCACAGCCTCCTGGGTAGCTGGGACTACAAGCACGTACCACTAGACCTGGATATTTTTTGAAAAAAATTAAAACATCTCGCTATGTTGCCCAAACTGCTCTCAAATTCCTGGCCTCAAGCAATCTCCCTGCCTTGACCTCCCAAAGTGCTGGGATTCCAGGCATGAGTCACTGCACCTGGCCCTCCTTTGAAACATCACCCATGACATTTCATTGTCCAGAAGCTCAGTTGGTAGACTGTCTCCTACCTCAGTGGACCAGTTTCTTAGTTTTTTTTGTTTGTTTGTTTGTTTGTTTTTGACGAAGCCTCGCTCTGTCTGTCACCCAGGATGGAGTGCAGTGACACAATCTCGGCTCACTGCAACCTCTGTCTTCCACGTTCAAGTGATTCTCCTACCTCAGCCTCCCATGTAGCTGGGATTACAGCCACACACCACCATGCCTGGCTAATTTTTTTATTTTTTATAGAAATGGGGTTTCACCATGTTGGCCAGGCTAGTCTCGAACTCCTAGCCTCAAGTGATACACCTGCCTCGGCCTCCCAAAATGCTGGGATTACAGGCATGAGCCACTGTGCCTGGCCCAGTTTCTTAGTTTTGAGAATAGGTCAGTTTCATGAAATATGTGTGTCTTATTCCAGGAAGCAGTGGTGCAGGTGGGAGTAGGTGTCCATTTAAATGAGGTTTCCATATGGTGCCAGCAGTCAGGTGCTCGATGAGGAGCATTACTTTGGAAACAAAAGAAAAATGAAATGAATATTATGATTAGAAGAAGGCCCCAGGAAAAAGAATTTCTCTCTCTGACATTTGCCTATCCCTCTTTCACCTCCCCAAGGCAGGACTCTAATCTGATTGTGGATCTAAGACTTTCATTTCAGAGAGGGTCCTGCCTCACTCACCCTGGAGGAAGGAGTGCTGCACAGAGACGGCAAGGGGAATCTGGATGGATGGGCAGTGCAGGGTTTCCCACTTGGTATATTAGCATTTGATCATGCTCTTTTTGTCCAATTACATTTCTGCATGGTTGTCCGGGCTTCAGTCATGCCTATCCAAGGAAGGCTTTATAAAAGGCCCAAGAGGACAGGGTAGGACATGTTCCAGGTAGCTGACACAAGGAGGCTCACAAGAAGGTGAACAAAAACTCACTCCTGTGCCCAGAGGTTAGAGCACTCCAACTGCACAGGGCCCTTCCAGACCTCACCCTGTGTGTCTCATCATCTGGCTGTTTACTTGTGCCTTTTAAATGTGCTTTGCAATAAACTGGTAAACAGAAGTGTGTCTATGAGTTCTGCAAGCTGCTCCAGCGAATCATGATAATAAAACCTAAAAACTAACCCTCTTTGGGTTTTATTATCTTAATTTGCTGGCGCAGTTCACAGGACTCGGGGAAATACATGAAGCTGGTTAGTCAGAAGTTCCAGGGTCCTGGACTTGTGGCTGGTTAGGAGAGGAGGGCCTTGTAGGGGTGAGTTCTCACCTTGCAGTTTCTTAAGACTATCTCTGAGTAGACAGCATTAGAATTGAATTGAATTGAATTGAATTGTAGGTCACCCAGCTGGTATTTGCTGCACAATTCACTGCTTGCTTGGTGAGTGGGGAGAAATCCACACACATTTGGTTATAGAAGTCTTCTGTGTTGGTTGTTGTTGAGGGAGAGAACAGGATAAAGCAAACTGGGTGTTGTTTTTTTCCAGAGTTTCACGAAGATTAATAATTGGAAGCCTAGTCTCTGAGTCCAGAAGGCAGCCAGTCAAGGTTTCTAGAGTTGAGCTCAGAGCATCCTCAGGTGATGGAATGAAGATGGCAGTTGTAGTTTGATGTACCTCCTGGTTTGCAGTTGGAATGTCTTCAGTTATGGCATTGGACGTTCCAGTAAACTTTCTCAGTGGCTCAGACAACAGCAGGCATGAAGTTTGTCCATACAGGATTTGTTGTGGCGATTTCTCTGAAGTTTATGTCAAGTGGTCAAGTTTAGTTTGTTAGGGTTTCGGGAAAAGGGAAGTTTTACTTTTTAATGATTCCAAATCAGAAGGGTGGGAAAAAAATGGGAAATGTTAGTTATTGATGAAATGTATAAAACAGCAGGAACGAGTTCAAAAGAGGAAGAAGCTCAAAGTTGGTGAATACAGTACTGTTCAACGCCTCCTCAGAAGTTACAGCTTTAATTGAAACAGAACTGTCTCCCTACAATCACCTCTATTTTCATCAGAGACCTCCTGAGCTGCTTAGGTCTGCCAGGAAGTAGACTTCTTTATTCATCTGGAAGGCAGGGGACTCTGTGGGCAAAGAGCCAGGCTGGTCTTGTAAGGGGGCTTTCTGATTCCATGAAGTCACCTCTAGTTCCTTAAGTCTGTCTGGTCGTATCTGAAAATAGGACATCTCAGTCAAAGCCTTGGCAATATAATTAATGTTTTCAGATTGTGTCTTGTTACAGAAGAAGTAGATTCTTGTTGAACCTATGAAAACAGCTATATTGCCACGAAAATAAGAATACTCAAAGCTTCCAGAATTCTGGAGGAATCAGGTAGGCAGAAAAGGAAAAATGTCTCACCTTTATTTACAAAGGTATAATTTACCAGACTGCTGTAAGCTATAGACAGCTTAAGAGACAAAAGCGTTTCCTTAAATATGGTAAACAAAACATTAAAGAATCACCAGTGTTTTAAACAGTTATACAAACTACGGTCATCTTCTTCAGTTCATTTAGTTCCCTGTAATTCATTCTCGTTTTGCTCTATGTTGGATTAGCTGTTTTCTGAATCCATTCATTTTTTTTCCTTCATTAGAGCTGTGGAAATTCTTACCATGTTCAATGGTATGATCTGAACATTGTCAGGAGCCTGTATCATTGCACAATGCTTGTCAAAGTCTTTCCATGAATCTATTTGAAGATGAAACACTTTTGTCTGTAGCTGATTGTAAGAGCTTTCGGGAAAGCATCAGAATACAACCACCACCTGTGATAGACAAAACAAACTAACAAAAACAACAACCCTCTAAAATAGCCATCATTGAGGATATGGTGAGAGTTTACTATATTAGAGTTGACAATAAAATTTTATTATTTCTGTGCAATGCAACACCTTAAGATACATAGAATTATGACTGATTATATGGATACTAAGGGCATTGATAAATTTCTAGGGGTTTCACATACAGGCATACATCATTTTTCTGGTACTTTATTCTTTATTCTTTTTTTTTTTTTTTTTTTTTTGAGACAGAGTTTCGCTCTTGTTACCCAGGCTGGAGTGCAATGGTGTGATCTCGGCTCACTGCAACCTCCACCTCCTGAGTTCAGGCAATTCTCCTGCCTCAGCCTCCTGAGTTGGTGGGATTACAGGCGTGTGCCACCATGCCCAGCTAATTTTTTGTATTTTTAATAGAGATGGGGTTTCACCATGTTGACCAGGATGGTCTCGATCTCTTGACCTCGTGATCCATCCGCCTCGGCCTCCCAAAGTGCTGGGATTACAGACTTGAGCCACCGCTCCCGGCCTCTGGTACTTTATTCTTTATTACACTTTGCAGATATTGTGTTTTTTACAAATGGAAGGTTTTTGGCCACCCTGCATGGGCACGATTTATCCAATAGCGTTGTGCTCACTTCTTGTCTCTGTGTCACATCTTGGTAATTCTCACAATATTTTAAACTTTGTCACAGTTGTTGTGTCTGTTATGGTGATGTGTGATCAGTGATTTTTAATGCTACCATTGTAGCTGTTTGGGGGCACCGTGAACTACCATTAATATGGTGAACTTAATTCACAAATATGTGCTCTGACTGTTCCTCTGACCAGATGCTCCCCTACCTACCTTCCTTGGGCCTCCCTATTTCCCTGAGACACAACAATATTGAAATTAGGCCAATTAATAATCTTACCATGGCCAGTAAGTGTTCAAGTGAAAGGAAGGGTCATATGTTTCTCATTTTAAATCAAAAGCTAGAACTGATTAAGCTTAGTGAGGAAGGCATGTCCAAAGCTGAGACAAGCTGAAAGCTAGGCTTGTTGCACAAATAGTTAGTGAAGTTGTGAATGCAAAGGAAAAGTTTTTGAAGAAAAATGAACGTGCTACTCTAGTGAACATATGAATGATAACAAAGCAGTGCAGCCTTATTGCTGACATGGAGAAAGTTTGAGTGATCTGGATAGAAGATCAAGCCAGCCACAGCATTCCCTTAAGCCAAAGCCTAATCCAGAGCAAGCCTTCTATGAAGGCTTAGAGTGGTAAGGAAGCTGTAGAAGAAAAGTTTGAAATTACCAGAGGTTGGTTCATGAGGTTTAAGGAAAGAAACCAGCTCCATCACATAAATTAAATGCAAGGTGAAAGCAGCCAGTGCTGACAGAGAAAACACAAGTTATCCAGGATATCTAAGATCACTGATGAAAGTGGCCACACAATGTAGAGAAAACAGCTTTTTCTTTTTCTGTTTTTATGTTTTGTTTTGTTTTTGAGACAAAATCTTGCTCTGTCCCCAGGCTGGAGCAAAGTGGCGTGATCTCAGCTCACTGTAACTTCCGCCTCCCAGGTTCAAGCAGTTCTCCTGCCTCAGCCTCCTGAGTAGCTGGGACTGTAGGTGTGTGCCACCACTCCTGTTTAATTTTTGTATTTTTAGTAGAGACGGGGTTTCACCATATTGGCCAGGATGGTCTTGGTCTCTTGACCTTGTGATCTGCCCGCCTCGGCCTCTCAAAGTGCTGGGATTAAAGGCATAAGCCACCATGCCTGGCCCAAAACAGCTTTTTGTTGGAAGAAGATGCCATCTAGGACTTTCATAGCTAGAGAGAAGTCAATATGTGGCTTCAAAACTTCAAAGGACAGGCCGACTCTCTTGTTAGGGCTAATGCAGCTGGTGACTTTAAATTGAAGCCAGTGTTCATTTATCATTTTTTAAATCCTAGGGTCCTTAAGCATTGTGTTAAATCTACTCTGCCTGTGCACTGTAAATGGAGCAACAAAGCCTGAATGACAGCACATCTGTTTATAGCATGGTTTACTAAGTATTTTAAGCCCAGGGCTGAGACCTACTGCTCAGAAAAAAGATTCCTTTCAAAATGTTACTGCTCATTGACAGTGCACTTAAACACCTAAGAGCTCTGATAGAGACGCACAAGGAGATTAATATTTTCATGGTTGCAAATACAGCATCCACTCTGAAGCCCATGGATCCAGGAGTGATTTCAACTTTCAAGTCTTACTACTATTTAAGAAACACATTTCATAAGCCTATAGCTGCCACAGTGATTCCTCCAATGGAACTGGATAAAGTAAATTGAAAGCCTCTGGAAAGGAGTCACCATTCTAGATGCCATCAAAGACATTTGTGATTCATGATAGGAGGTCAAATAGCCACATTACTAAGAGTTTGGAAGAAGTTGATTTCAGCTGTCATAGATGAGTTTGCAGGGTTGAAACCTTCAGTGAAGGCTTGGCAGAAAGAGAAAGAGAACTAGAATTAGAAGTGGAGGCTGGGCCAGGTGCAGTGGCTTGCGCCTGTAATCACAACACTTTGGGAGGCCGAGTTGGGTGGATCACCTGAGCTCAGGAGTTCAAGACCAGTCTGGCCAACATGGTGAAACCCCGTCTCGACTAAAAATACAAAACTTAGCTGGGTGTAGTTGTGCATGCCTGTAAGCCCAGCTACTTGGGAGGCTGAGGCAGAAGAATCGCTTGAACCTGGGAGGTGGAAGTTGCAGTGAGCCGAGATTGTGCCACTGCACTCCAGCTTGGGTGACAAGAGTGAAACTCTGTCTCAAAAAAGAAAAAGGGGAGTCTGAAGATGTGACTGAATTGTTGCCAATCTCATGGTAAAGGCTGAACAGATAAAGAGTTGCTGCTTGTGGATGAGCAAAAGAAGAACTTTCTTGAGATGGAATCTACTACTCCTGGTGAAGATGCTGTGAACACTACTGAAATGACAACAAAGGATTTAGAATGTTACATAAACTTGGTTGCTGCAGCAGGGTTTAAGAGGAGTGACTCCAATTTTGAATGAAGTTCTACCATGAGTAAAACCCTATCAAACAGCATGCTACAGAGAGATATTTTCTGGAAGAAAAAGCCAATTGATATGGCAAACTTCACTGTTGTCTTACTTTAAACAATTGTCACAGCTGCAGCAACCTTCAGCAACTACCACCGTAATTAGTCAGCAGCCATCATCATCAAGGCAAGAACCTCCACCAGCAAAAAGACTCTGACTTGCTGAAGGCTCAGATGATAGTTAGCATTTTTAGCAGTATTTTTTGATTACCATAGGTACTTTTTAAATATACATAATACTCTTGTATACTTTAAATAGACTACAGGACAGATTTTTATTATCATTATTATTTTTTGAAGACAGGGTCTAGCTCTGTCGCCCAGGCTGGAGTGTGGTGGTGGGCACAATCTTGGCTCACTGAAACCTCCACCTCCTAGGTTCAAGCAATTCTCCTGCCTCAGCCACCTGAGTAGCTGAGATTACAGATGCCTGCCACCACACTCAGCAACTTTTTGTGTATTTTAGAAGGGATGGGGTTTCGCAAGGTTTGATTTGAACTCCTGACCTAAATGATCTGCCCACCTTGGCCTCCCAAAGTGCTGGGATTACAGGCGTGATCCACTGTGTGCAGCCTATAGGATAGTTTAAACCTAACTTTTATATGCACTGGGAAAGAAAAAGTTGGGGTCACTTGCTTTATTGCAATATTTAACATATCAAATAAGCCTAATTAGTCTAGTATATCTACTTTTATAAGATGAGAAAAAATCCTTTAAGATCTTCCAGGCGTTCTCTGGGAAATTCCAAAGTTAGTTCAAGGTTAAAATAAATAAATAAATAAAAGGCCGGGTGTGGTGGCTCATGCGTATAATCCCAGCACTTTGGGAGGCTGAGGCAGGTGGATCACGAGGTCAAGAGATCAAGACCATCCCGGTCAACATGGTGAAACCCCATCTTTACTAAAACTACAAAAAATTAGCTGGGCATGGTGGCGCACGCCTGTAGTCCCAGCTACTCAGGAGGCTGAGGTGTGAGAATTGCTTGAGCCTGGGAGGCGGAGGTTGCGGTGAGCTGAGATACAGCCATTGCACTCCAGCCTGGGTAACAAGAGCAAAACTCTGTCTCAAACAAACAAACAAACAAACACTTTATTTAGAATTTGGTTTTGGGAAGGAGCAAAGATGGCCAGTTAGAAGCAGTTGCAGTTTGCAGCATTCATGGAGAGGAATGAATGAGGCAAGTTAATACAGCACCTTCAACAGAAATATCCAGGTTATCACATTGGGACTGACTAGGCAAATGATGACTCATGGAGAACAGAGAAAAGTAAGGTGGGGCAACGGCCCACCCAGGAGTGGCACAGAGCCAAATGAACCCCCACCCCCAGCCAAGGGAAGTGGTGAGTAATTGTGTGACCACATTCGGGAAACCATGCTTCCCCCATGGATCTTTGCAACTCATGGATCAGGAGATCCCCTCATGAGCCCATGCTGCCAGGGCCTAGGATCCAATACACAAAGCTATGCGGAGTTTCAGCAAAGTAGCCACTCAGGCATACACAGAGACCCAGGAGCTTTACAAATTCCAGCCCTGGGATTTCCAGCAAGGTGGGAGGTCTGGTCATACGTACTCCTAGAAAGGGGACTGAATCCAGGGAGCCAAGCAGTGTCATTCTGGAGGCCCAACTTCCACGGCACCTCTTAAGATAAGACCCACTGGTTTCGAATTCCAGCCTGCTAACAGCAACAGGCTGGAGTCTGCCTGAGACAGGATGGAGTTCCTAGGGGGTGGGACAGCAGCCACCATCTCTGGTTCAGTCAACTCAGCCATTCCAGCCTGCCGGCTTTGGAGAGTCCAAATGGTCTGGGAGAGGAAGTGTCCCTGACAACACAGCACAGCTGATTTGCCAGATCATGACCAGACTGTTTTAAGCAGCACATTGATCCAATCCCACTGCTTGGGACCTCCCTGCAGGGCCTTTAGCCACTCCAGCCAGGGTTATACGGACAGAGCTCTGATCTCTCCCAGGGATGGAGCTTCCAAGGGAAGGGGAAGCTGCCATCTCTGTGATTTGGTCGATTCAGCCATTCCAGCCTGCTCTGCTCGCAACACTTCTGCAGCAAGGGCACAGAACTGGGCTGAGGCTACGATGGCTGAAGTGACAGAAGTAGGTTTCAGAAAGTGGGTAATAACAAACTTCGCTGAGCTAAAGAAGCATATTATAACCCAATGCAAAGAAGCTAAGAATCATGAACAAATAATACAGGAGCTGACAGGCAAAATAGCCAGTTTAGGGAGAAACATAACTGACCTGATGGAGCTGAAAAACACAACATGAGAACGTCACAATGCAATCACAAGTATCAATAACAGAATAGACCAAGCAGAGGAAAGACTCTCAGAGCTTAAGACTGTCTTTCTGAAATGAGACAGGCAGACAAGAATAGGGAAAAAAAAATAAAGAAAAGGAATGAACAAAACCTCTGAGAAATATGAGCTATGCAAAGAGACTGAAATTATGACTGATTGGGGTACTTGAAAGAGACCAGGAGAATGGAACCAAGTTGGAAAACATACTTCAGGATATCATCCAGGAGACTTTCCCAACCTAGCAAGACAGGCCAACATTCAGGAAATGCAGAGAACCCCAGTGAGATACTCCATGAGAAGATCAACCCCAAGACACATAATCATCAGATTCTCCAAGGTCAAAATGAAAGCAAAAATGTTAAGGGCAGCCAGAGAGAAAGGCCAGGGTACTTACAAAGGGAAACGCTTAGACTAACAGCAGACCTCTCAGCAGAAACCCTACAAGCCAGAAGAGATTTGGGGCCAATATTCAACATTCTTAAAGAAAATAATTTCCAACCTAGAATTTCATATCCAGCCAAACTAAGCTTTATAAGCAAAGCAGAAATAAGATTCTTTACAGACAAGCAAATGCTGAAGGAATTCATCACCACTAGGGCTGCCTTGCAAGAGCTTCTGAAGGAAGCACTAAATATGAAAGGAAAAACTGTTACCAGCCACTGTGAAAACACTCTGAAGTACAGAGACCAGTGACATTATGAAGCAACCACATAAACAAGTCTGCAAAATAACCAGCTAGCATCATGAAGACATGATCAAATTCACAAATAACAATACTAAACTTAAATGTAAATGGGCTAAATGCCCCCGATTAAAAGACACAGAAGAGCAAGCTGAATAAAGAGCCAAGACCCATCAGCATGCGGTCTTCAGGAAACCCATGTAACATGCAAAGACACACATGGGCTCAAAATAAAGGGATGAAAGAAAATTTACCAAACAAATGGAAAACAGAAAAAAGCAGGGGTTGCAATTGTAGCTGCTTACAAAACAAATTTTAAGCCAAGAAAGATAAACATCACATAATGGTAAAGTGTTCAATTCAACAAGAAGAATTAACTATTCTAAATATATATTCACCTAATACAAGAACACCCAGATTCATAAAGCAAGTTCTTAGAGACCTACAAAGAGACTTAGACTCCCACACAATAATAGTATGAGACTTTAACACCCCATTGACAATATTAGACAGATCTTTGAGACAGAAAATTTAAAAATATATTCAAGGCCTGAACTCAGCTCTGGATCAAGTGGATCTGATAGCTATCTACAGAACTCTGTACCCCAAAACAACAGTACATTCTTCTCATTACCACATGGCACTTACTCTAAAATTGATCACATATTTGGAAGTAAAACAAACAGTCTCTCAGACTACAGCACAATTGAATTAGAACTCAAGATTTTAAAAATTCACTCAAAACTACACAACTACATGAAAATTGAACAACCTCCTCCTTAATGACTCTTGGGTAAATAATGAAATGAAGGCAGAAATCAAGAAGTTCTTTGAAACTAATGAGAACAAAGAGACAACATACTAGAACCACTGGGACACAGCTAAAGCCGTGCTAAGCACTAAATTTATAGCACCAAACGTCCACATGAAAAAGCTAGAAAGATCTGAAAATCAACATCCTAATATCACAACTAACAGAACTAGAGAACCAAGAGAAACAAACCCCAAAGCTAGCAGAAGACAAGAAATAAACAAGATCAGAGGGGAACTGAAGGAGATAGAGACATGAAAAACCCTTCAAAAAAATCCATGAATTCAGAGGCTGTTTTTTTTTTTGTTTTTTGTTTTTTGTTTTTTGTTTTTTGAAAAAAACAATAAAATAGGCTACTAGCTAGACTAATAAAGAAAAAAAGATGGAAGAATCAAATAAACGCAATCAGAAATGATAAGGGGGATATCGCCACTGACCTCAAAGAAATACAAACAATCATCAAGGATACTATAAACAGTTCTATGCACATAAAATAGACAATCTAGAAGACTTGAAGAAATTACTGGACACACACGCCCTCCCAAGACTGAGCCAGGAAGAAATTAAATCCCTGAATAGACCAATAACAAGTTCTGAAATTGAGGTGGTAATAAGTAGCCTACCAATGAAAGAAAGGCTAGGACCGGACAGATTCACAGCTGAATACTACCGGAAGTGTGAAGAAGAGCTGGTACTATTTCTACTAAAACTATTTTAAAAAATGGAAAAAGAAGGACTCCTCCCTAACTCATTCTATGAGGCCAACATCATCCTGATATCAAAAACCGGCAGAGATACAACAAATAAAGAAAACTTCAGGCCAGTTTTTTTGATGAACATTGATGCAAAAATCCTGAATAAAATACTGGCAAACTAAATCCAGCAGCACATCAAAAAGCTTATCCACCACAATCAAGTTGGCATCATCCCCAGGATGCAAGCTTGGTTCAACATGTGCAAATAAATAAATGGGATTAATCACATAAACAAAACTAAAGAAAAAAACCACGTGATTATCTCCATATGTAGAAAAGGCCTTTGATAAAATTCAGCATACCTTCATGTTAAAAATTCTAGATAAACTAGGTATTGAAGGAAGGTACCTCAAAATAGTAAGAGCCATATATGACAAACTCACAGCTATATCACACAGAATGAGCAAAAGCTGAAAGCACTCCCCTCAAAAACCAGCACAAAACAAGGATGCCCTCTCTCACCACTTATATTCAACATAGTGTTGGAAGTTCTCGTCAGGGAAATCAGGCGAGAGAAAGCAAGAAAGGGTATTCAAATAGGAAGAGAGGAAGTCAAATTATCTTCGTAGATGACATGAGCCTATGTTTAGAAAACCCCATCATCTTGGCCCAAAAGCTTTTTAAGCTGATAAACGACTTCAGCAGAGTTTCAGGATACGAAATCATATTTTTGCATATTTACAAAATATGCAAAAATCTCTAGCATTCCTATACACCAACAACAGACTAGCAAGAGAGCCAGCACATAAATGAACTTTTATTTACAATGGCTACAAAAAGAATAAAATACCTAGCAATACAGCTAACAGCGGAAGTGAAGGACCTCTTGAAGAGGAACTACAGACTTTCAAAGATATCAGAGAGGACACAGACAAATGTAAAAACATTCTGTGCTCATGGATAGGAAGAATAAATATAAAAATGGCCATACTGCCCAAAGCAATTTATAGATTCAGTGGCATTTCCATTAAATTACCATTGACATTCTTCACAGAAGTAGAAAAAAACTATTTTAAAATTCATATGGTCAGGCACGGTGGCTCATGCTTGTAAACCCAGCACTTTAGGAGGCTGAGGCGGGTGGATCACCTGAGGTCAGGGGTTCAAGACCAGCCTGGCCAACTTGATGAAATCCCATGTCTACTAAATATACAAAAATTAGCTGGGCACGGTAGCGGGTGCCTGTAATCCCAGCTACTCGGGGTGGCTGAGGCAGGAGAATCGCTTAAACTCGGGAGGCAGAGGTTGAAATAAGCAGAGATTGTGCCACTGCACTCCAGCCTGGGTGACAAGAGCGAAACTCTGTCTCAAAAAAAAAAAAAAAAAAAAAAAAAAAAAAAAAAAAAAAGCACACACACACACAAAAACACACAACAACAAAAATTTGTATGGAACCAAAAAAAAGCCCAAATAGCCAAGACAATCCCAAGCAAAAAGAACAAAGCTGGAAGCATCACACTACCCAAGTTCAAACTACAAGGCTGCAGTAACCAAAACAGATAGTACTCGTACAAAAACAGACACATAGACCAGTGGAACGGAGCAACAAACCCAGACATAAAGTTACATGCCTACAGCTATCTGAGCTTCAACAAAATTGACAAAAATAAGCAATGGGGAAAGGACTCCCTATTCAATAAATGGTGCTAGAATAGCTGGCAAGCCATATGCAGAAAATTGAAACTGGACCCCTACCTTTCACCATATACAAATATTAACTCAAGATGGATTAAAGATGTACATGTAAGGCCTCAAAGCATAAGTGGGACCTAATTAAACTAAAGAGCTTAATGGCCATACTGCCCAAAGTAATTTACAACTTCAACGCTATTCCCATCAAGCTACCAATGACCTTCTTCACAGAACTGGAAAAAAACACCTTAAACTTCATATGGAACCAAAAGAGAGCCCGCATAGCCAAGTCAATTCTAAGCAAAAAGAACAAAGCAGGAGGCATCACACTACCGGACTTCAAACCATACTACAAGACTACAGTAATCAAAACAGCATGGTACTGGTACCAAAACAGAGATATAGACCAATGGAACAGAACAGAGGCCTCAGAGGAAATACACCATATCTACAACCATCTGATCTTCGACAAACCTGAGAAAAACAAGCAATGGGGAAAGGATTCCCTGTTTAATAAATGGTGTTGGGAAAACTGGCTAGCCATGTGCAGAAAGCAGAAACAGGACCCCTTCCTGACACCTTACACCAAAATTAACTACAGATGGATTAAAGACTTAAACATCAGACCTAACACCGTAAAAACCCTAGAAGAAAATCTAGGCAAAACCATTCAGGACATAGGCGTAGGCAAGGATTTCATGACCAAAACGCCAAAAGCATTGGCAAAAAAAGCCAAAATAGACAAACGGGACCTAATCAAACTCCACAGCTTCTGCACGGCAAAAGAAACAGTCAGTAGAGTGAATCGGCAACCAACAGAATGGGAAAAAATTTTTGCAGTCTACCCATCTGACAAGGGGCTGATATCCAGAATTTACAAAGAACCAAAACAGATCTACAAGAAAAAAACAAACAAGCCCATTCAAAAGTGGGCTAAGGATATGAACAGACATTTTACAAAAGAAGACATACAGGAGGCCAGCAAACATATGAAACAATGCTCATCATCACTGGTCATTAGAGAAATGCAAATCAAAACCACATTGAGATACCATCTCACACCAGTTAGAATGGCGATCATTAAAAAATCTGGAGACAACAGATGCTGGAGAGGGTGTGGAGAAATAGGAACACTTTTACACTGTTGGTGAAAGTGTAAATTAGTTCAACCATTGTGGAAGACAGTGTGGCGATTCCTCAACGACCTAAAAATAGAAATTCCATTTGACCCAGCAATCCCATTACTGGGTGTATATCCAAAGGATTATAAATCACTCTACTATAAGGACACATGCACACCAATGTTCATTGCAGCACGGTTTACAATAGCAAAGACCTGGAACCAACCCAAATGCCCATCAATGATAGACTGGATAGGGAAAATGTGGTACATAGACACCATGAAATATTACGCAGCCATCAAAAACGATGAGTTCGTGTCCTTTGTAGGGACATGGATGAACCTGGAAACCATCATTCTCAGCAAACTGACACAAGAGCAGAAAATCAAACACCGCATGTTCTCACTCATAGGCGGGTGTTGAACAATGAGAACACATGGACAGAGGGAGGGGAGCACTACACACTGGGGTCCGTTGGGGGGAAATGGGGGAGGGACGGGGGTGGGGAGGTGGGAAGAGATAGCATGGGGAGAAATGACAGATACAGGTGAGGGGAAGGAAGGCAGCAAACCACACTGCCATGAGTGTACCCATGCAACAATCTTGCATGTTCTTCACATGTACCCCAAAACCTAAAATGCAATAATAAAAAAAAACTAAAGAGCTTATAAATAGCAAAGGAAACCGTCAACAGAGTAAACAGACAACCCACAGAATGGGAGAAAATATTAACAAACTATGCATCCAACAAAGGTCTAATATTCATAATCTATAAGGAACTTAAACAATTAAAAACAAATAATCCCATTTAAAAAGGGCAAAAGACATGAACAGATACTTTTCAAGACATACAAGTGGCCAACAAACATGAAAAAATGCCCAACATCAGTAATCATCAGAGAAATTCGAATCAATACTATAATGAGATACCATCTCACACCAGTGAGAACGGCTATTAAAAACTCAAAAAATAACAGATGCTGGGGAGGCTGTGGAGAAAGGAAATGCTCATACACTAATGGCGGGAACGTAAATTAGTTCAGCCACTGTGGAAAGCAGTTTGGAGACTTCTTGGAGAACTTAAAACAGAGCTACTGTTCGATCCAGCAATCCCATTACTGAGTATACATCCAAAAGAAAATAAATCATTCTACCAAAGAGACACACACACTCATTGTAGCACTATTCACAATAGCAAAGATACAGAATCAACCTCGGTGCCCATCAACAGTGGATTGGAAAAAGAAAATGTGGCACATATACCATGAAATACTATGCAGCTGTAAAAAAGAATAAAATGATGTCCTTTGCAGCAACATAGATGCAGCTGGAGGCCATTATCTTAAGCAAATTAACACAGGAACAGAAAACCAAATACCACATGTTCTCACTTATAAGTGGGAGTTAAACACGGGGTACTCATGGACATATAGATGAAAACAACAGATGCTGGGGACTATTAGAGGGAGAAGTAAGTGGGGAGAGGGGGCAGGGGGTTAAAAACTATTGGGTACTGTGCCTTTTTTTTTTTTTTCTGAGACGGAGTCTTGCTCTGTCACCCAGGCTGGAATGCAATGGTGCAAACTTGGCTCACTGCAACCTCCATCTCCCCAAGTTAAAGCAATTCTCCTGCCTCAGC
This sequence comes from Saimiri boliviensis, assembly GCF_048565385.1. Lineage (NCBI taxonomy): Eukaryota > Metazoa > Chordata > Mammalia > Primates > Cebidae > Saimiri > Saimiri boliviensis. Next base: position 126,044,607 of record NC_133449.1, read on the forward strand.
CTTTCGAGTGGCTGGCACTACTGGTGCACACTGCCATGTGCAGCTATTTTTTTTTTTTATTTATTTTGATAGAGACCGTGCTGCCCAGACTGGTCGTGAACTCCTGAGCTCAGGCGATCGACCCACCTCGGCCTCCCAAGGTGCTGGGATTACAGTATTGATTATACTTTTTAATCATTAATAATATTTCTTTTACAGAGCAACCTAGAAAGTAAACAATATTTCAGTCATCTACATATTAACATCCTGTATTATACCAGCAAATTTTACCAATATACCATCTCTTAATTTTCTAGGTGTGTTCTTTTTCATAATATAATTTTTTGATGCGATTAAAAGAAGATGTTTATTGATAGAATGAAATAGCCTTTGTCTCTCTAAAAAAGAAACAGGAAGTCAAAAACTAGAGAAACTTAAACACACATAATAATTAAGTTTCAGTATTTTACCTTATTTGGAAATGATGTAGATATTCAGTGAATATTCACCTTTTAACTTAGTAGCACTTTAAAATTTCCAAAAAAAGATTTTGGAACTTATTTTTAAACAGACATATGAAACATAACCATTGTTAAAAGTCCATTTACAAACTTTTATGTCACTTCACTTCATTTACTTGCTTTTAACAATTATGTCTGAATTGTTTGTGAAAATTTCATGAGACATTAAACAAAGCTAGTAATCATCTTATTTTTCTTGTAGATAAATCAGGCAAGTATTTTAACAATCACGGAAGTAAATAATATTAAGGTTAAAATAAGTTCTTTCCAACGTTTTCTTCTTTTTTCTTTTTATTTCAGCAGTTGGCATATATGTCAAGCAATTTATTTTTATTGTGTATTTTGTTGTTAGGTTGAATTTATGATTTTATAATCTTAAACATCTAGTAAATATAAGTTTACTTGACTAGTCAACACAGGTAGAATAAGTTGTATGTCTGCATTATAGTTAATGTTGACGACTCTCAAGACCTCAAGACACACTTGATTTAATTAAACCAATAACTTACATAAGCATTTATATAATAAATGCTTATTTATTATTTGTTTATGGTTATAAATTATTTACAGTTATAATGCATTTATTATTTATGAAATAAGTGCTTGAATAATAAATATTAAATATTAATAAATGCTTAAATTATAAGCATTTACATAAACGCTTATTATCAAGCCAATTCAATAGAGCTCTTTTTTACAAATTAATTTTGGCAATAACCATTTGAAGGTAAAAAAAATTACCTATACATAATATATATATGTAGATATAAACGTAAATGCAAACAGAGATCTTACCGTTTTCATTTAAAATCTTAGCCAAAAGTTAGGTATAAATACAGGAACACAAACTTATTAATTTATATAAACATTGATTCTCATCTTGGCCTTATTCACTTTTTTCTTTCAGTCTGATCTTCTTATAGGTAACAATAAGACATTTGTTGAGGATGAGAACTCTCTAAAACAATCCTTTCACATACAAAAATCCAAATCTTCAAAGGTACACCTGTTATGACTCAAAGCCAATAAACCTTTTTTTTTTTTTTTTTTTTTTTTTTAACATAAGGGGTTTCCCCATGTTGACTACCAGGCTGGTCTTGAACTCCTGACCTCAGGTGATCCACCTGCTAGGCTTCCAAAAGTGCTGAGATTACAGGCATAAGCCACTGTGCCCAGGCTGCCAATAAGCCTTTTTGTGGCTTAACATCAGTTAGCCTTTCTTGGCTTACCCATAGAGGCAGAGACATCCCCAAAGAGTGTGCAAAGGACGTGGAATTCCTCAATGCAAAGCCTCTCCCAATGAGAGCCTAGGAAAGCAGAGACCCTCATTGTTAACAAGGCAAGGAAGCCTGAGACAGCAATGACCCCTGTGGACTGCGATCCCTATTTTAGGATGAGTTTCCCTGAGAGCTTCCGGACTCATAGCCACAGGCTGGCGCCTGATGGAAGCCTGGCCACTTGCATCCCCATCCTGCAGAGACCAGAGAATATTTTTGCCGGCCACAAAGCCAAGCTCTTAGAACATGAAACAAGAGGAAAGGAGAATCTCTTCTTAGGACTTTCCCCTGTGACAAACCACACTTTCAAAAGTCAGAGACAAGAAAACGAAGACTCTTCACAGGAGGCAGTGGATCAATAACTAGTACGTACCCAGAACCAAATTCACAAGTGTTGCAATTCAAAGAACTAATTTGTACAAATGTTTTTCTCCTGCCAATTTAAATGTGGAATGGAAGGGACAAGGAAAAATCTCGACCTGGATCCCTTGACTAAGCACAACAGACACAGTGCCCAACTCAGTAAAAATTCCTGCCTCTCCCAGGGCCCCACCCATAGGTTCTAGAGCAAATGGGGCATCTTAGCCTTCTGGGGTCCCATCCTCATCACCAGAAACTATAGGGAAGGCAAACCTTATCCTTCACCTGTTAGGGTTTCTGCTGAGCCTGAGAATGAGATTGACATAAGACCGATTAACAGGAGAAATGCAAACACATTGGTGTAAGTTTTACATCAAATGGAAATTCTCATAAGGGATCAAAGGCAGAAAGAAATGACAAGACCTGCCTGTATGTGTATCAGGTTAGACAAGGAGAAGTGACTGTGGAGAATAACTGAATATGTGGGGAGGTTCAAAGAAGAGAAGAATTACTTTAACAAGGCCTGTTTGCAGGGAATTCTCTTGGCAACAACTTCCCATTGAAGAATGTTCCTTTCTTCTGGAGAAAGGAGGGCACTTTTCACGTGGGAGCTTTTGTCTCCAGTTTCCAGGGAGAGAAGAAAGATTAGCGTGCCCTGGTTGCATCTGCTGTTTTCAAGTTGCCTTTAGCTTGAGGTAATCCTTATGTCAAAGTCGCCTATTTTGGGGTTGAATGTTCTGTCACTCTTCACTGGGATTGGGGTGTACTGGGGGGATTGGGGGCTTGAGTTTGGCAGCTCTGCCAAGACCCAGAGATCCAGGCTGATGGAGGTGCCACCATCTTGTCACATCACGATCCCAGCACACAGCTTCAGGATCTCCCGGCAGAGAGGGAAGCCAGGCAGCCTCATATCTACTTTGCTGTGCTTCAGCCAGGAAGTAATCCGTTTTACTTTGAGTTATAGCTTGCTCATCAGAATTAGCCGCATGGACCCAAACCAACTGCAATGGAGGCTAGAATGTGTGGTCTTCCCCAGCGTCTGGGATAGGAAAATGAACAGGGAGTATTGTCTTGGCTATGGTGGCCAACAAACATTTGGGATGGAACTTGATTGCAAGGCACCAAGTGGGAGGGGAGTGTTATAACCCGATGGCTTCACTTGTGAGCTGTTTTTCATGATAATACAGGCTAAACCTGAGCCCTGGTTTCAGGACAGGCAGTCTGCTGCCTTTGGCTAACTTTTAAGTGCAGAGGTGCTGGGCTGCCCCTTAGAGGAGTGAGCGCTCCTGAATCACAGTCATTTTCCTGTAGAGAGAATCCTAAGAGGAGATTCCAGCTGTTCCCCACCCCACCTTAAGCAAGGGCCATTCTTCCCACAGAAGCGCTCCTGAGGAGCCTGACACCACCTGGGAGGAGTCATGTTTGAGGTGGAGCTTCTTGTTAGAGCTTTGGTTTGGTGAAACCTGGATCTTGGGGCTGCCCTGGGATGCTTCTGTCTCCAAGGTTCACACCCAGGTCCAGCTGCTGTGTGGCTCCCAACATGTCACAGGAAGGGGCCAGGGCTGCTTCTTCCTGCTGGCCCGTGTCTGCGTTTCTGCTTTCTGCTTCTGTGCTTCTCCCAGCAGCCTGCTGCCTGTTGCGACGTGTGCTCACCTGCCGCACTTTGCTTCTGCTTCTTCGTCTGCACTCACTGGCTTGTCTAGTTCCTGCTGGGCACCGAATACACACCTGCCCTTTTATGCTGACCTTCTGTCCCTTTGTGAGTTTGCTGCCTCGTTGCTTCATACTGACTTTGAAACAGTGGGTCTGGCCTCTGTGTTACCCGCCTGCTCCCTGATCTAGCCTGGATCCTGAATGCCAGCTGTCCCCTCAGCTCTTCCTCTCGAGCTCCATTCTGCTGACACTCACAGTTCCCACTTTGCTGCCCTTTGCTCCCATATTCATTTGGGGGCACTGCCTCCCTCACCAAAGTGTATTGTAATTTACACCACAGTTCCCCCTGGGACATTGCCGGTCTCCACGGAAACCTTGACAATGAAGCCAGTGTCCTGGATTCTCATCCTCTCTTCCTCTGGAGACAGGAAGACCAACTGCAAGAGTAAAGGGCCCATTTCTGTCTCCCTGGGCCCAGGCAAACTGCTGCCTGGGCCGGGCCTCTGCTGTCTCAGGCCCTGCCTCATTTGCAAGAGTGCTGCTTAGTGAGGGAGGGCACCGGCTTCCTGCGTGGTGGGAGCTGGGATCACCAGCAGCTGATGGGTGAAGCCAGGGGTCGATCTCAGAGGTCAGCAAGGCCAAACCCCACTTTGGCACGTGGGAGACCGGGGTCCTCAGTGGCTCATGAATCTTTCATGGGAAGGTGAGGCCGACCTGCAGCCCCGGTGGTTCTCTCTGAGCGCACGATGTCCTCCAGGCAACCCTCCAACAGTGATCTCTGAGATCGACCCCTGGGCTATGCACATGGAGAGGGCTCACATTCCAGCCCCAGACAGAACCCTGTATGATGTTATCATCGGGCTACAAGTTTGGGTTTTCAGTGCCAGGATCTGAGACGGGAGGAGACTCACAACAACACAGAAGAGGGAGGCCCTGCGGGCAGGCAGAGCCCAGAGCGATTCCCTGCTGCGGAGACCTGTGGGGGCATTGGGAGGAACATGATGACTGCCATTCCTTCCTCTGTGGCACTTACCTTACTTATTCCTAAACATTAATCAAAGACCCCTACACAATTCTTTGTGGAGATTCAGAGACAAAGGATAGGGATTGGCTCCCAGATTCCATGTTGTGACCAGCAGCAAAGTGAGCAAGGGGACACTCGAGAATCCTCCACTGTGCCGAGGTCTTCGATAAAGTGGCCTTGCAAGGAGGTGGAAGGGATGCTGTGGGATGGGCTGAGCCACTTGGTTGGATATGAAAGGAGAGGGCCCAGGGACCTCCAGGCAGAGGTCCCTGGAGTTTCTCATTTGCGTCTGCTCATCCATCGAGTTCCAGGGCCATGGCTGGTAGGAATGGGCCCCGTGCAGGCGCTGGGGGCTCCCCTTCTCCTTCAGAGCTACATGAAGGTGTGGTACCTGTCAGTGTACGCGCTATCATATTTGAGTACCAGCAGAGTAAAACAGGAATGAAAGGGAAAAGAGAAGACATGAATTATGTCATTTAGGCTTGACAAGCGCAGGATTCTGTTTTAATACAACACAACTTACGGGTGTGTGGTTTATTTTCTTCAGTACCATGTCATTTGCTTCTAAAATACTTTTACTAATTGGGGGCTAGGAGAGTAAAACTTAAACGTTTTGGGCAACCAGAATGCAAGTGAAGGAGAAGTGAGGGAGAACAATCACACTTTCTGACCTGTGCTCTGATGGGGAGATTCTGCTTGGTGCACTCAGAACAGATGTGTCTGCAGTCAAATAAACTCAAGACGCAGAGGATGGCATTGAAGGCTAGATCCATGCAGTGTCCCTGAGCCACAGAGCTCTGGCTTTATTCCATGCAGCAGAATGCCCGGCTAAAAGTTAATATTTCCCACCCTACCTGTAGCTTATGTGTGGCCTTATGATCAAGTTCTGGCTAATAAGATGTGAATTCAAGGTCTGGGGATAACCTCTGGGAAGGCTGTTTAAAGGAGGTTGCCTCAACCAGGAGGGATATAGCTCCTCTCAGCCATCTCCAATCCTGGGATGTAGATGTGATGACTAGACCTTCTGCAGCCATTTTGTTCTGTGAAGCAACCACAAGGTTAGAAATTGCCTTAGGATGACAGAGTAGAAAGAGAGAAGGAGCAGGGATTGTTGACACTCGTGGTACTGCCAGGACACCCCTAAATTTTCAACCTCCATTCTCATTTTATGTAAGAGGAAATGTATTTCCATTTCCATTTACCCACTGTTATTTGGAGTTTTCTGATGTATTCAACTGAACCTAATCCAAGAGATACTTGACACAGAAATCCCCCTTCTGGGAGACTCAGAAGTTATAGTTGCAAATTAAAGACAATAAGGAGCTTTGTAATCAAGAAACCTATTATAGGCAGAATTCTAAAGATGTCCCTGGAGGATTCCTGTCCCTTGGCTATTTAATCAAATGTCACTCAAGGTACAGATGTGGCAGGACTTTACAGATGTAATTGAGGCCATTAACCAGCTGACTTTAAGATAGGGGGTCAATCCTGAAATATTTAATTGGTTCTAGTGTGAGTCGTTAAATACAGATTAAGAAGCAGATGAGTCAGTCAGAGAGATGAGGCCAAAGGGATGAGAGAATATGGCAGATTCAGGAGTCAAAGAGATTCCAAAGGTGAGAAGGATTTGAGGTACCCATGGCTGACAGCCAGCAAGGAATCGGGGGCCTCAGTCCTATAGCCACAAGGACCTGGATACTTCCAACATATTAGATGCTATTGAGCCCCAGGATCAGAGCTCAAGCCATCAACCCATACCTTGATTTAAGTCTTGTGAGACTCAGAGCAGAGGAACTAGTTGAGAGCCACCCAGATTCCTACCTACAGAACAATTAGATCATACATTTGCATGGCTTGAAGCCACTAAGCTCATGGGGATTTCTTTCAAAAATAATAGAGAACAAATACAGAAACCTGATCACCTTCACATAAAATATTAAACTTTTGGCAAAATAACACATACATATGGTAAAAGAAACAAACAGTACAAAAAGAACTATACTGAAAAATCAGCAAAACACTGCCATGCCCTGGCTGCCTGCAATCACACTGTCTTCTCTTCTTTTTTCTGGTATTACCTCCATATTTCTAAAACATGTTGCTATATCTAATTTATGAACACAGACATTGCTTATTAACTTTCTATTATGAGAGACTCAGATGTAGCTCCTTCATCCTTTTTCATCACACCACAATTGCTTTAATAGGTTTGTTTTTGTTTTTTGTTCCTTTTTTTTTTTTTTTTATTTGTTTTGTTTTTTGAGAAAGTCTTGCTCTGTCACCCAGGTTGGAGTGTAGTGGCACCATCTGGGCTCACTGCAACCTCTGCCTCCTGGGTTCAAGTGATTCTTGTGCCTCAACCTCCCAAGTAGCTGGAATTACAGGTGCCTGCCACCATGCCCAGCTAATTTTTGTATTTTCAGTAGAAACGGAATTTCCTCATGTTGGCCAGGCTGGTCTTGAACACGTGACCTCAGGTGATCCACCTAACTCGGCCTCCCAAAGTGCTGGGATTACAGGTGTGAGCACCACGCCTGGCCACGATTGCTATAATATCAATGAATTCCATCTCCAGTATTGGCCTGACTCTTGCAGGTGTGCTGTGATCGCATCTCTTTTCTTAGTCCATGTTATAAACTTTCCCTGTTTGATAACTTGCATAATTTACTAGACACGTATCTTTATTTCCAATACTCCATCAGGCACCTTCTACAGTTTCCCTTTATTCTAGAACCCCTGCCGCCGAGTATCCCTCTTTCCCCTCCACCCATCCACACACACCGCTCCTCTTTCACTCTAATCCGGTCTGGGTGTCCTCCAAGTTCTGTAAACAGCTGGTTGTCATCTTAAGGCATCTCTGCCTCTCTTTTGGCATCGAGTCACTGTCTTCCAATTCCTATATCTTACTTATTCTTGGTTTGTGCCACCATTTTTGAGGAACACATCCTTTTCTTTTTTTTCCAGCATCAGTAATTAATTTATATACATTAAACAAATTACCATAGCCTGCATTCATTTATATAATTTCTTTCTCTTATGATTAATTTAATACTTATAGAAAAAAATGAATTATTGATTTGTTTGATGCCAGAATTCTACCCTGCATCAAGTTTCATCTGTGAAAAGTTATATTCCTTGTAACTAAGGAGACAGTAAATTCCCTAAGTTGATAGATTGGTTTGGAGGAACACATCCTTTAGGAAGTTCCACAAGAAAGAATGCAGGATGTATTCATGTTTTGGGTCCTTTAGGTCTAATATTGCCATCTTTATGCCACTTAAATGCTAATCTGGCTGGTTATAAAAGTCTGCATTTGGAGGTCCTTGATCCACACTGTTCTGCATTTGGAAGCGCTGCCCCACTGTCTTCTGCGCTGGGAAGTCGCCGAGGCATTGTCCAACATCTCAGGAAGGCACTGCTCTGCCGTCTCTGCGTTCGAGGGCACTGTTCTGTACTCGCATCTGGATGTTACTGCTCACTGTACGCTTTAGCTCCAGTGTTCTCTGCATTTGAAAAAAAACATTCCAGCGTTTTCTGCAGTGGAAAGCCCTTGTTCCATCCTTCTGTGGATGTGGAAGGCACAGCTCTGCTGTGTGTCTATGAGACACTGTGCTGCTGCTCTCTGCTCTACCATCATCTTCATTTGCAGGCAAGAACCCCATCTTCTGCTGCAGAGCTGTACCTCGCTGTCCTTTGCAGGCTGAGGCACTGCTCCAGGAGTACTGCTTCCCTTTGGAGCCAATGCTCCTCTGTCATCTGCACTGACCTGGTACTGCTTCCCAGTCTTATGTATTTAAAGAGGCAGCATTCCCTCTTTGCTCTGGACATGGAAGGCTCTGACCCACACTGTTGTATTGGGAGGCAGGGCTCCCCTGCCCATTGCACTAGGCTGTCTCTGCTGCCTTCTCATTTTCTTCTGGAGTCAGTGCTTACCTGCCCAGTGCATTTGGGAGACACAGCTGTCCTGTCCTCTGCCTTTGGTGGAACTGCCCCACTCCACCGTGCGTCTCCACGGCCCTGCCCCTTGTTCTCTGCATGTGGAAGGCATGGCTCCGTTCCACATGGAGAGGAGCCTACATTTGGAGGCATTTTGCTGACTTCCGCCTTTGGGTACACTGCTCCATTTACCCTGTGGTTTGGTTTGGATCTGTGGCCCCTCCCAATCTTATATTGAAATGTAATCCCCAATGTTGGAGGTGGGGCCTGGTTGGAGGACTGCGGATCGTGGGGACGTATTCCTCATGGATGGCTTAGCACCATCCCCTTGGTAATGAGTGAGTTTTCACTGTGAGTTCACGTGAGATCTTGTTGTTTAAAGGTGTGTGGCACCTGCCCGTTCTCTCTCTCGCTCCCGCTTTCACCATGTGACTTGCCTGCTTCCCTTTCACCTTCCGCCAGGAATGAAAGCTCTCCAAGTCCTTCCCGAGAAGCTGAGCAAATGCTGGCACCCTGCTTCGTGTGCAGCCGCAGAACTGTGGATCAATTAAATCTCTTTTCTTTCTTTCTTTCTTTCTTTCTTTTTTTTTTTTTTGAGACAAAGTCTCGCTCTGTCACTCAGGCTGGAGTGCAGTGGTGTGATCTCGACTCACTACAATCTCAACCTCCTGGGTTTAAGTTTTTCTCTTGCCTCAGCCTCCCGAGAAGCTGGGACTACAGGCATGTACCACCATGCCCAACTATTTCTTGTATTTTTAGTAGAGATGTGGTTTCACCCTGTTGACCAGTCTGGTCTAGAACTTTTGACCTCAAGTGATTCACCAGCCTCAGCCTCCTAAAGCGTTGGGACTATAGGCATGAGCCACTGTACCCGGCCTCTATTTCTTTATAAATTACCCAGTCTCAGGTGTATGCCTTCATAGCAATGCAAAAACAGCCCAACACACCCTGCGTCAGAGGCTATGCCCACAGCCCTCCACATTTGGAGACACTGGAGCTCCTGTCCTCTGCGTTTATGTGGATGTCACTGATCCAAGGTCATCTGCATCTGAAGCTGCTGTTCCACAGTCCTATGCTGCTGCTGCTTCTTCTTCTTTTTTTTTTTTTTTTTTTTTTTTTGACAGGATCTTACTCTGTCACTGTGGCTCATTCAATCACAGCTTACTGTAACCTCGAACTCCTGACCTCATGGGATCCTTCCACTTCCCAGGTGAGTGCTGTGCTTCTGGAAGGACTGGCTCCAACACTCCCTGTCTTGCTAATGCACCGCTAATGCACTCTCTTGTGCATTTGAAGAGCCTTGCCCCACTGTCTTCTGCACTTGGATGTCACTGCTTCACTGCCGTCTTGATTTTGAGTTCCTTTCTCTGCTGTCCTCTGCATTTGGAACAATCAGCTAAGGCAGTTATTCGCTGCCGCAGAACTGCTTTGGTCACTGACTTCATCTGTTTTCCTGCCAGCTTGGTAGCCCACCCCTAAGAGCTCCACATAGTCTTGCTGGCCCCCAGTGCTCCCCCAGAGCACCCCACAGGCTGCCCAGACCTTGGCAGGGAGTGTCTGCATCTCTACACATGCCCACAGTGGGTATTACTCCCCAAATTCCAGCTGCGCACCCCAACTAGTTGAAGGCTTTCTGAGATATGTTCTAGGACCCATCTGCACCCAGCCTCCTCCCAGCCACCCAGCTGCTTCCTGCCCCACCCCATCTGAGAGCAGTGGAGGGCACCCATCCTCTCCCTCCCTGCTTTTTCATGCCTATTCCTTACCTGTGTGTATTGGTCCTTGGAGCCTGGCACAAAGGCTACCTATTCTCAGGGTACAGGTTGCGGTGGATGGGGAAGGTAGGGGGAGAGACAGCCACAGGCAGAATGGGATTCTGATCCCCTTCCCAGCCCATATAGAAATGTCAGGAGCATATGAGGTGGGAGTGCCCCAGCCCTACAGGATAAGAGATGTGTCCTGTAAGGGGGCCCTGGGGCTGCCCTGGCAGTGACTCTCAGGCCCCCTGACCCACCAGAACCTTCTGGAAATCTCACAAAACTCACAAACACTGAACTCTACTCCTGGAGATTCGAATTTGGGGTCTCTGGGACATGAGCCAGGGATCTGCAGGTGATTGTGATGAGCAGCCAGGCAGAGACATGGGGGTAAGAGATGAGCCCTCTTTGCAGCCCACCCAGAGAGGAAAGGCCTTCTTTTTCAAAGAGCCTCAGAAATCAGCGGTCCAGGTCCTTCCTGCTTCCTGGGAGATGCCATGTGGATCTACTTCTGGGGGTCTGCACAGGGGGTACGGGAGGACTGGGGCCTCTTGGGTGTCAGGTGTCCTATGTCTTCTCCCATGGTCTGCAGAGAGCTTGCACTTTCTGTCTGCAAAGTGCACCAGCTGCATAGGAAAGGGAAATGCTGCTGGGGGTGGCCCCTGGGGGCTGCGCCGTGCCTGTCCTCACCTTTCCACGGCTTAAACCAGGCCTGGGTGGCCGGGTCTGTAAGGCAGAGAACATAGGTTAGAAGAGTGGGGGGAGAAGGCAGGGTAGGATCAGATCTCTTGGCTCCTCTCAGTGTGGAAGGTGAGAAAGCAACGCCACCTTCCTCTGACCTTCCCGTTCTCCTTCCTGACCCTTGGCAGGGCTCTTGTCCTTGGCACAGATGACCCTTCTGGCTTGGTGCCCCTGGTCCTGCCTCATCTGGCTGTGGCTGTCCTGAGAGGGAGTCCAAACTGCAGAGCAGGGCTGGGCAGTACAGGACCAGGCCGCGGCCCTGGCTGCCAGACCTTTGACCTCCGGGGCTGTCTAGCCTTTAAAGTGTCCTGGGTGTCCCACCACATCGTTAACTCCCTATAGCTTGCGGTCAGCTAATCCTTCCGGTCTTTCTGTTTCCACAAGCAGTTGTGAGTCTGGGAATCCTCAGCTGGCAGTTTCATCCTCCTGCCTCCCTTTGGAGCAGTGGGTGTGAGCTCTGTTCCAGTCCCTCCAGTTCCCTTTCAGGTCCCTCCTGTAATCAGAACCACGCACTTTCTTCCTGGTTCTGAGCAGTAGGTCCTGCTGATGAGACTGGTTTCCAGGTGCTGAGCAGGGCAGACTGTGATCAGAGCGGGTCATGGGCTGCCAGAAACTTCCTTCAGGGTTCTCATCTCATGTTTCACCCGAGCATGGTATCCCCATCCCAGGTTCCCAGCTGTGGTTGAGGAAGCTCATCTTTAGGCCTTACCCTACCTCTTTCCTGGCCCCAGAGCAGAAGCCTCTGCTCCTCCACCCTGGGACTCCCAGAACTATCTCTGGGACAAAAGGGGAAATAGAAAGTCTGTCTATCTCAGCCTGTTGGTGCAGAGCTCCTGAGCATCTGAGCATCTGAGGAGGAGACTCCAGAGGCCACACAGGGCTCAGGAGAGTTTGATGAACCTTGCTGTTGTGAGCCCCGAAGAGGCAGAAACAGACAATGACCTCTCCAAAGGGGTAACGCCAATGACCTCTCCTTCCACTGAATGTTGGGGGAGAGACTGAATGGGAGAAGGTGTCAGCTTAGGCCCAGAGGCTGTTGGTCAATGTGTGTCCACTGTCTTTCTAAGTCTGGCTGTAGGGAGGCTCTGTGATGTTACCAGACCACACGTGGCCTCAGCTGCCTCGAGGTTCTGCACACCAGACTTCTGTCTCTGTCTCCTCCCCAGGGGTCAGGGTTCCAGAGCCACAGGGAGAGAGGCAACTGATGCCAGTTTCAGATGTGGCCTGAACCTAACATTGAGACAAGCCCTCCCCTGACCTTGGAGAGAGAGGGCAGCAGAGAAGGCTCTGGGCAATGAGGAGATCTGGCTCAGGCTGGAAGATGCTGCTCTCCCATTTGACACAGAGGCCATGGAGAGGTGACAGAGGGGACTCACCTGGCCATGGAGAGGGGGCAGAGGGGATTCACCTGACCATGGAGAGGGGGCAGAGGGGACTCACCCAACCACAGAGAAGGGGCAGAGGGGACTCACTGAGGGGACTCACCTGGCCATGGAGAGGGGGCAGAGGGCACTCACCAGGCCATGGATCATGAAGAGGGAGCAGAGGGCACTCATAAAGGGGACTCAACTGGCATGGAGAGGAGGCAGAGCCTATCCTGTGGGCCTGGGCTGCAAGGACTGAAGTTTTTCATTAACCTGAGGCCTTTCTATAGCAGGTATTTCTGGAGGATCTGTTTGAACATGACCTGCTTTTTCTAGAAGCTCACCCTGCCATAGGGAACCAGAACACAGGCACCCCTGCCTGCAGGGCCCCTGCCCTCCTGACTCTGATCACTTCTATCAAAGCTTCCTGAGGTCCTGATGTCCGGTGGCCTTCTAGTCCCTGCCAGGTAGCCGTGGTAAAGCGTTACAGACCTGCAGTCACCATTATGGGGACTCTCAGCACTTTGCTGAAACTGTCACACACTTCCACACTTGGATAGCCTCTATTTGGGCCAAATTCCATCCTTACTGCTTGGAGAGGCTCATGAAGAAGGTCCCAGGGCTCATCGAGGAGCCTTCTCTTTTTCCCATACCACCCACCTCGCCCCTTCCTCGCCAGGCTCACTCACCACAGTGGCACAGAGTTTTAGTTTGGAGATGTACCCATTCATTCCTCTTTTTCGAAAATACTTTTATTTATTTATTCAAAGACCAGGTTATAAGACTGGCTATTTTTCTTTTTCTTTTTCTTTCTTTCTTTCTTAGTTTTGGTAAAAACAAGGTTTCACCATGTTGGCCTGGCTGGTCTTGAACTCTTGTGCTCAAGCGATCCGCCCACCTTGGCCTCCCAAGTACTAGGATTACAGGCACCAGGCACCAACCCAGCTAATTTTTATATTTTTAGTAGAGATGGGGTTTCACTATGTTGGCTAGGCTGGTCTTGAACTCCTGGCCTCAAGTGATCTGCTCAGCTTGGCCTCCCAAAGTGCTGGGATTACAGGCATGAGCCGCTGCGCACAGCCAGGTTTTTGGTTTGTTTATTTTGATGGCCCTTATGGGGAACGAATATTATCATTAAATATATTCAAATGTGCTTTTCCAAAGTTTAGAGATTGGAGAATATGCTGAGAACATGCTGGGTTCTGTGTTCAGGGCTGAAGAGGGTGTGATGGTGAGTAAAACTCAATCCTGTCTATGTAGAGAAGGCAGACAAGTGAATGGGTAATATGGGAGCAGGTTTCATATTAAGGGATGCCTCGAAGGGACCCCTTACTCAGACTAGGGGTCCTAGAGAAGGTGACCACTGAACCGACTCTTAAAGGATGAGTAGAAATTGGGTGAACGTGGAGACTGGAGACAAAGAGGGGGAATTGTGCCCAGGGCCAGGATGGAGAGGAGTGTGGCACGGCGAGCCGAGGACTGCACGAACTAGCCTGGGGAACTGAGAAGGGCTCCAGGGGTGGAGGGTCCCAGTGAAAAACTAAGGAGTCCAGTGCAGGAGCTGTTAGGAGGGGAGTCCCAGCGTCCATCTGCAATTACGATGGTCCTTTCTGAAGCCATTCTCAGGAGGGGTGCTGGAAGACTGGATGGGTGGCTACATGCAGGAACAGGGGATGAGAAGTCAGGCAGGGGCAGCCGCCACACACTGCAAGCTTGGGCCCAGCTGCTATGCTTGCCCCATGTAAATCTGTTGTGGTCAGAGGGCCCCAGTAGACTGGGATACCCTGCCTCCAGTTGGGACCATCAGTGTCCTCCCACTAGGACGGAGAGTGTGGCCTGTGGCGATGGTGGGACTCATAGTAGACCAGCTGGGAGAACAGGAAGACTCAGATCGGCAGGGCAGCCCTCTCTGCCATATTGTACGCAGAGAGTCCGTTCTGCAGAAGAGGCCGATGTGCAGTGGGAAGAGGTCCCGTCCCAGAGAGAGGATCTGAGACAGACACAGGGGCCCTTGTTGGATTTCCTGTTCCAGGATCTGAGCCCTCCTGAGGCCCCTTGGGCTCCAAAAGTGCCCCTGTATCTCTATAATAGATCCTCATGTTTCACATCTTTCCACCGCCCTAAGTGGGTTTTTCATTCCTGCCATCAAAAATGTTGACTAAGACAGTGCTCTGCCAAAGCCTTGATGGTCTGATAAATGGGTCTTTGGCCCCTTGAGTTGGTTTAAAACTCATTCCCAGTGTATGGCATGGATAGCAGAGGCAAGAAAGAGGAGCCTGTCTTCTTGCCTGCGGTTACCTTCAGAGTGTCTGAGCATCTCACCTGTCTGTTCCCAGCGTGGCTGCGTGAGGCAGCCAGAGGGCCCCAGGGGCTTTCTGGAGAGCAGAGTTCCTTCCCTTGCTCAGGTCTCCGCCTTTCCCCACTCTCCCCACCTTGGGTCTGTGGGGCTTGGGAAACATGGATCTTCTGGAGATACATGAGTTGGGGTGAGCACGTGGCCCCAGGAGGTGTTTCCAGGGCAACTAGGAGCAGCTTCTCCTGGTCAACCAAAGAATTCCCCATGGAGGTCAGAAGGTGCCAGGGGTCAGCAGGAGCAGAAAGAATCCAGGTGTACCCAGAAAGATGTGAGGAAAAGGAGGCACCAGGCCATGATCCCCCTTTGGCCCCCCATTCCCACTTCTAGAAGCCCTCCAGCTGGGCAGGCTGCCTGCCCTGAGACCCTTAGTGGCTGCCCCAGGGGCACCTGTGCTTGTGTGCAGCCCCCACCCACCTGCTTGCTGGGCCTTTCCACGGAATTCAGTTAGAGCAGAGACTTCCTCGCCTCCTCTGCCCAGCTCCAGGGATGGATCTTGAACCCCACCTGCTTTGCCAGGTAGGGCTGCAGGTGGGAGGAGGTAGGGGCTGACCGGTCGGTCTGATGATAAACTGTTTATTGGTATCCCGTTGGGGAAGGGGAGCTGTCACGTTCTCTCTGGGCTTGGCTGCTGACTCAGAATAGTCCTTTCTTCCATGCATCTATTTCTCCATCTGTTGAACAGGCAGATTCAGTACCTTCATCAACCCGCCCGCCCTGGGCCGAGGAAGAGGCGTGGTATGTTTTTGTTTCTCCTAGGGGAAATCTTACCTTCAAATGACGGTGTTTTTACCATACACACGTGTAAAAGCAATAGCAGTAACCAATGATTGGCTTAATTATGACAATAATTCAGAAGAGAGAGATGGTGGGAGTGGAGCATGTGAGGCCAAAGCTGCTTATTTCCCAAGTCCTCAAGGGGCTCTAGTCCTAACCAGGAAGCTGGGACCTGAATTTCCCCACCACTAGAGCACCCAAGTCAGAAGTTACAAAATCGCCTAAGCAGCAGGTACTCAGGTGAGGGCTGTGTCCCTCCTGCTGCTGCTGGGGAGTTAGAAGGCCGTCCCAGGGGAAGGCATTCTTCCTGACAGCCTAGACTGAAGGGAGGAGAAGGGAGAAGCAGTGAGGCTAGAGAGACCAGCCCTTCCTCAATGCAGTCTCTGGGGAACTAGGATCCGCCAACACAGATGCTGGGCTCAGGTGAGTTGGGAGGAAGAGCTGTGGGTGGGCTTAGGTGGGCTCAGCCTTCACTGAGCTTCACAGCACTGTCATAGGCAGTGTGGCCAGGGGCCACACACTGGGGTCAAACCCCCACAGAAGGAACTGGTCCTAGACCCTCCCTGGGGTCCACAGCCTGCTCCCACCAGACCTGGGGTGCCAGGGAACTCCTAGACTATTCTTCACTGTGTCCCTGATCCTCATCTCTGAATCACCCCTTGATGAGGCTCTGCTTCCTGTCTGCACCCCACTATTAACTGGACCATGCCTTCTGCCACTGTGTTTTCTTGTCCCCTGACTCTGAGAAAGCCACAGAGGCAGTAATGGGGAGAGTAGGAGCTCTACTGTGGGCCCAGCCCTGACTCACATTTAGGGCCCTAATTCCCTGATAACCCCACCAGGGACAGCAGAACATCCCTCAACCTCACCCATCCCACAGACCGTCCTCAACTATTGTCCTGGATTGAGCTTGGGGGTCCTAGGAGCCACAGAGCTGGCCCTTCTCTGCAAGGCTCCTGGGCACAGTCAGGGAGCTGCCATGGAATCTCACAAACTTCTATTAGTTCCTTTTTTATTTTTTAAGACGAAATCTTGCTCTGTGCCAGGCTGGAGTGCAGTGGTGCTGTCTCAGCTCACTGCAACCTCCGCCTCCTGGGTTCAAGTGATTCTCCTGCCTCAGCCTCCTGAATAACTGAGACTGCAGATGTGTGCCACCATGCCCAGCTAAGCTTTGTATTTTTAGTAGAGCTGGCATTTCACCATGTTAGCCAGGATGGCCTCAAGCTCTTGACCTTGTAATCCACCCACCTCGGCCTCCCAAACTGCTGGGATTACAGGCATGAGCCACTGTGCTAGCCTCGATTACTTCTTTAAATACAATAACACATGTTTAATGCACAGAAATGAGGAAGTACATGTGAGCAAAACAGAATGAAAAATCGCCGGCGACTCCACCCAGAAATGATCGCCGTTTCACACCTTCACTGCGTGTACTGTTCTGTAATCTGCTATTTGCACTTATGAGTGCATGTGAGTATTTTTCAGTCACAAGAGACATTTCCACAGCATGTTCTTTAGCGACTGCCCAGTGTGTGATGCAAGAGACTCATTTTGCCAGCTCCTCAGTCGTGGCTTTTGGGATTGTTTCTGATATCCTCCAGCCCTTCTGTGAATTTTCCCATGACCTGCTCAGTTATAGGTGACTTTCTGGGTATTGGGCATACAGCTGTTTACAAAACAGAGACTTGGGCAGACACATTTCTGGGTATATCCTATCAGTTCTTTCAGCTGCTGACTGGATGGGGTATAGCCAGGCCAAAGGGCACACCTCTGGGACTTGCCCTCACAAAGGCCTATGCCTGTCAGGTAGGCCTCTGTCCCAGGTTGGCCTGGCTGTGGGCAACGGGCATGAATTGTGGGGACATAGTGTCTTCCAGGTGAAGCAGGGAGAGCAAGCCTGTGTCCTGGCCCTGTGTGTCTAGTCTTATGATCGTTTTGGCAAGGGCTTCACCAGGCAGCTGTTTTCACAGCTCCCAGACTGGGCTGCTGGGTCTGGGCATGGAACAGAATATTTGAAATGGGGCCACCCTAGGTGATCCCTAGCTGGTGAGGTGCCTTCTGGACCCAGCTTGGAGGCAGCCCTCGCCTGCAAAAATCTGGGTGGTGGGGAGCCCAGGCTTCCACCCCAAGCCACCAAGGGCGGTCCCAGCCTGGCCCTGCCCCTTACTCTGAACCTCCACCCCGGCCCTTCCTCTGCTCCAAGCCAGGCAGGCAGGAAGGTGGGAGGCCAGCTAGCTCAGGAACCCAAACCTGTCGGGCAGGTTTTGAGAGCTGTGGAGAGAGGGACGGAGGCTGGAGAAGGATGCACGGTCTGCCCTGGGCTTGCCTGTTCCCTCCTGAGCCTGAGCGCCTTACCTTCCCGACCCCATGAGGCACGCACCGGCTCTGCTGGCTCCCCTGCTGGGCCTGGGCCTGGGCCTGGCCCTGAGTCAGCTGGTGGCAGGGGCCACAGACTGCAAGTCCATCGGCCTGGCAGAGCACTTGGCATTCACCCCAGCGGCGAGGGCCCGGTGGCTGGCCCCTCGAGTTCGTGCGCCAGGGCCGCTGGACTCCCTCTATGGGACCGTGCGCCGCTTCCTCTCCGTGGTGCAGCTCAATCCTTTCCCTGCAGGTGAGTGTGCCCCTCCTCCACGAGGGCCTCAGCATTTGAGTCCCCAGCCAGGCTTTCTCTGTCCCCCTCTACCATGGGATGTGCCCAGTCTGCCAGCGGGCACTTGCCATCTTCCTGGGGTAGAAAGGGCAGCATCTGGGGAGGGCTCCAGAACCTGCTGCGTGACTGTGGGCAGGCCTCATTTCCTCTCTGAGCCTCAGGTGCTCCATCTGTAAAGGGAGGAGGTTACATTAGAAAGACAGACCTGGCTCAGACATCCTCTGAATCTAGCAGTGCTTGGGTTGGGGGGTCCAGGAGCAGCTGAGGGACCCTCCCAGTCCTGTCCCTTGCTGCTTGAGGGGAAGAACTGCCAGGCCCGGCCCCTTCTCTGCCTTTGTGCAGGCTCAGAACAGGCCTGTAGGGTCCAGGAGGAGAGATGTGCAGTCCTCTCCCCAGCTCGCCTTCCTGTAGCAGTGTTAAGGTCAGGGCAGGACGGTGCAGGGCTGCGTGATGCAGCTTTCTTCGAGGGTGCCATGGTGGTGGGAGGAGCCCTGTCCCAGAGCCACTTTGCCCCGGCAGTGGGGAGAGGATAGACACAGGCGCAGGGCGGTGGCTGCCCCCATATCCTCAGCTTGGCTCTTTCCGGTAGAGTTGGTAAAGGCCCTGCTGAATGAGTTGGCCTCCGTGAAGGTGAATGAGGTGAGCAATCGGGGGAAAGGTGCTGGGGGAGGGAGTTCCAGGGTGAGCAGCAGGGCAGGAGCAGAAAAACCTTGGCTCCGCTCAGCCCATCTTGCTGGGTGTCCACCAGGCGGGGGCTGGGGCATCCTCTCCCCTTTTCCATGGGCACTGCAGTCCGCAGACCTGGATGCAAACCACAGATCTGTGGTTTACTGGCAGTGAGGTTTGCAGGGAGCTGGAACCTCCTGAACTTCAGCTTCCTCCTGTGCGAGATCGTGATGAGCAGTTCCTCTGGGATGGGTTCCATGAAATGCAGGCCATGCCCCTGATGGCACTCCCGCACCTTCTGGTTTCCCTCTGGGCTCAGGCAGGAGCCAGGGCTGGGCAGTGGAGTTGGGCTGCCCCTCATGCCCTGCCACCTGCCCAGGTGGTGCAGTATGAGGCAGGCTACGTGGTGTGTGCCGTGATCACGGGCCTCTACCTGCTGCTGGTGCCTGCCACCGGGCTCTGCTTCTGCTGTTGCCGCTGCCGCCGGCGCTGCGGGGGCCGAGTGAAGACAGAGCACAAGGCACTGGCCTGTGAGCGCACGGCGCTCATGGCCTTCCTGCTGCTGACTACCCTCGTGCTGCTGTAAGGCACTACCCAGGGCACCGGGCAGGGTGGGCCATAGCCCCAGGCTCCCTTGTACCCAGCAAGCTCCTTCCTCCTCCCTCCATTCCCACAGGATTGGCGTGGTCTGTGCCTTCGTCACCAACCAGCGCACGCATGAACAGATGGGCCCTAGCATCGAGGCCGTGCCTGAGACACTGCTCAGCCTCCAGGGCCTGGTCTCTGATGTCCCCCAAGTGAGCACTGTCACCCACACCCCCATGTGCCCCTATGAGCACCAGGCCCAGGCAGGATGGAGCCCAGTGGGCCCTCACTGGCCCATAACCAGCACATCTGAAAGCCACCCCTTCTCCTGCCCCTGCCTGCCCCTGACAGAGAGTCAGCCACCCTCTAGATGGATGCTATGGGGTCAGGGAGGGTCTGGGGAGAGGTGGGGGTCAGGGCTTCGGGTGACCGGGAAGGGCAGCCTCAGGGCCCTGTGTTTGCCTAGGAGCTGCAGGCCGTGGCACAGCAGTTCTCCCTGCCCCAGGAGCGAGTCTCGGAGGAGCTGAATGGTGAGGGTCTCAGGGGCTGGCAGGCTAGCCAGCTCTAGGACCCCTGCTTGGGCGCCTCGGTGGGGACCTCTCACTCCCTCATTTCAGACCCCATCTGGGAACAGGATGGCAAAGGTGGAGATCAGGCCAGTGGCTGCCATTCAGCTGCGGGAGGGAGAAGCTGTGCCACCCACCCCCCACTGGCTCCTGTAGAGCCGGGTGGGGCCTGCAGAGGCAGGATGGGGATGGGGAGGGCCCATTCACTCTTGGGGACCCACCCTGAGACTTCCCTGTGCTCTGCAGGTGTCGGTGTGAGCATCGGGAGTGCGATCCACACTCAGCTCAAGAGCACCATGTACCCCTTGCTGGCGGCTGTGGGCAGCTTGGGCCAGGGTGAGCTGGAGCCGCACCTGGATGATGTGGTGCCCAGTGGGTGCTTCCTGGGGCAATCCCACCTGCACCCAGCCCTGGATTTCCTGAGCTGCCTCTGCCCCACCTTTGACTTCCCCATTGCTGTACCCCAGGATCTAGCCCCCTTCCCCTGACCTAATGTGCACTGCTTCCATTGTAGGCAGGAGGTCAATGATTTGCAGGTCCCTTTGGCTGGGGGAGGGCAGTTCTGCCTCCTGCAAGGCATCTAGGGATGCCTATGGTGGATACTGCTCAGGCTGGATGCGGGTCTCTCAGCCCTGCAGGTCTCCATGCACCACCTGCAAGCCTTGAATTCCACAGTGGTGGAGCTGCAGGCTGGTCAGCAGGACCTGGAGCCAGCCGTTCGGGAACACCGGGACCGCCTCATCGAGCTGCTGCAGGAGGCTGGGTGCCAGGGAGACTGTGCAGGGGCCCTGAGCCGGGCCCGCATCTTGGAGCTGGCTGCTGACTTCAGCCAGGTGCAGATCCAGGACAGAGTCCTCTTAAAGCCACAGCGGGCTGGCTGCCTGCCACTCCCGGGATCCCTGAGGCAAATTCCCAATCCCTTCCCCTGCTGCTCCTCCCTTGCTCCACCCACCCAGGGTTAATGCGGGTCATCCTGGCAGTGGGTGGAGTGCTCCCTGGGCCATGATGCCCTGTGCATGAGCTTCACATGTGTGAGCTCTTTGAGTTCTTGCTGCTGCCAGGGGCAGTAGGAGCCATGGCAATCCCCATTTTACACTTGAGGACGTAGGGGTTTAGAGGCACCTGCCCCCCCATCTATCCCCAGGGATCCCCCTCAGGCCTCTCCATGAACTTTGTCATAACCCCCTCTTCCCCCATTTCAGGTGCCCTCTGTGGACCATGTCCTGCACCGGCTAAAGGGTGTCCCCGAGGCCAACTTCTCCAGCATGGTCCAGGAGGTGAGAGCCACCTGGTCTGCCTGATTCCTCCCTCACCTGCCAAGTGAGGGTCTCCATTTCCACCTTTTGGATAGGAACTCAGTTGTACCTGAGACTTGGGGTCCCACCCACCACACAGCACCCTGGGCAGGGGACTCCTGATGACCTTCCTTGGTGTGCACATAATCTGTGCTCAGAAGGGAGAGCTGGGACCTTCAAGGCGGTGGGGATGGCAAGGGAACAGGGCTCAGGCTGAGCCCAGAGGGCAAGAGGCTCCCCAGGTGGAGATGGGCCAAGCGGGAGGAGACGGTGTGAGTCAGCGCCCAGGACTGGGACCTGAAGCTGGGGAAATGGTGAGTCAGCCGTTCTGGGTGGTTGGAGTGGAAGATTCCAGAAGGAAGGAAGTCAGCGCTGAGGCTGGAAGGGTGGGTTGAGCTGGCCCTTTAAGAGCTAGACCTGGCAATTGTATGCAGGGTGGCTAGGAGTTCACTGCAGTGGTGGGAGAGGGGTGGGGATAGGAAGAAGAGGTTTTGGGAGGAGCAACATTTTGGGAAGTTGAGTCAGGCTGGGTGGAGGGAGGGGAAAAGAGGGCAGTGACCAAGAGAACAGAGGGAAGCTGGGAGCACTGAGGGGGAGACCTCCCCTCCCCTCCCCTCCCCTCCTCTCCCTCTAGACCTGGTGACGTTGGGGTATCCTAAAAGGGGATACTTGGCAGAGATGGGGAGGCCCAACCCCACTTGGTTCCTGCAGGAGAACAGCACCTTCAATGCCCTTCCAGCCCTGGCTGCCATGCAGATGGCCAGCGTGGTTCAAGGTGAGGCTGCACGAGTTAGAGGCAGCTGCCCAGCATGGCTTCCCACCCCATCCCTATGAGGGAGGCTTGTTGAGAGTGGAGTGGGGCGGTGGGGGACTGTCCTCCCTCTGTGGTTCCCAGACATTCTTCCTGCCCACTTGTCTTGTCCCTGGGCCCCAGGGTGCCTTCCGCATCCCACAAGTCCCTGCTACTTTGGGCAGAGCTGAAGAAGGCAGTGGGCCAGCAGCCGGAAGGGCTGAGGACGCTGGCTGAAGGGTTCCCGGGCTCGGAAGCGGCTTCCCGCTGGGCCCAGGCTCTGCAGGAGGTGGAAGAGAGCAGCCGCCCCTACCTGCAGGAGGTGCAGAGATACGAGACCTACAGGTGCTCGGCGCCCGCAGGATGGGATGAGGTGGGGTGGGGTGGGCAGCCCAGCCTCTATGCCACCCTGAGTCCCATTCCCAGATCCTATCAGCCCCTGACTGTACTGAGCCTCTGTGTATTTTTATGCCAAGACCTCTGACTCCACGGGCCTCCAAGTCCTTACCAGGCTGTGTGCCCTCGGAGCCTGAGCCTGGAGGCCACATAGGAGTAGTAGGGCCTTGGAAAGGGTCTGCATGTGCAATTCTGAAGCCCCAGCCTTGGGGTTAGAGGCCACACCCAGCTGCCAGGCTCCACATCCCCCCATCTTGGTGCCAGCCACCTCCCATCTTAGTTAACACCCGTGTCCTCTCTGTGGTAGGTGGATCGTGGGCTGTGTGCTGTGCTCCGTGGTCCTGCTCGTGGTGCTCTGCAACCTGCTAGGGCTCAACCTGGGCATCTGGGGCCTGTCTGCCAGGGAGGACCCCAGCCACTCAGAAGCCAAGGGCGAAGCTGGAGCCCGCTTCCTCATGGCGTAAGAGAGGGCTGGGAGAGGGAAAGCCGCCCCCCAATCTCGAGCACAGGGCTGGCTGCTTACTGTGGCTCCTGAACACATCTGCTAGTATCCTCATCTCAATAAAGGGGCTGGACCAGAGCAGGAATGGCCAACAAGGAGCACTTCCTTCCTACAGCAGGGGCAGCTGTAGCACCTAATGGGCACTCCTTCACGAAGCAATAGTGCCTGGCTAAAGGGATAAATGGGGGCTGAAATCCAACACGTTTTTCTCTCCAAACCTCAGCCTGGCATGGGGTTGTGCCCACCTCACAAGCTCTTTGAGCCCTCTGGTCTAAGATCTTTACTCCTCAGATCTGCTGGGATGCTGCCCTGTTGGCAGGTCATGCCTGGCCATGCCAGGTGATCTTTTTGAGTGCTGGGCCCTAGGCACAGAAGTGAGTAGTCTTGGCTCTTTGGGATTTGTTTTCGTTTTGTTTGTTATTGCTAAGACAGGGTCTTGCTCTGTCACCCAGGATGGAGTGCAGCGACACCATCATGGTTCACTACAGCTCAACCTCCTGGGCTCCAGCAATTCTCATGCCTCAGCCTCTGGAGTAGCTGGGACTATAGGCATGTGCCACTATGCCCAGCTAATTTTTAAATTTCTCGTAGAGACAGGGTCTCACTATATTGCCCAGGCTGGTCTCATACTCCTGGACTCAAGCTGTCTTCCCACCTCAACCTTCCAAAGTGCTGGGATTACAGGTGTGAGCCCAGCACGTCCTGACTCTTTGAACAAAACAGCTGTTCTCTCCTTTAGACTGCCAGGGCCAGCCAGGGCACCAGGGACAGGGTGGGCACAGGGTGAAGGTGAGGTTGGGACTGTCAGGAGTTCTGGGTTCTCCCTCTTCCCCAGGAGGCCAAGTCCTCCAAGCTCCTCTCCCGTAAAGGCTCTGCCCTGGGGCCAGCGGACTGGGCAGGCTGGCCCTGGGGTGCTGGTGGGACAGAGGGTATGGTCAGGGCAGCCAGTCCCTGCTGTCCCACAGTCCTGCCTCTTGCCTTCCCCAGAGGCGTGGGCCTCAGCTTCCTCTTTGCTGCCCCCCTTATTCTCCTGGTGTTTGCCACCTTCCTGGTGGGTGGCAACGTGCAGACGCTGGTGTGCCGGAGCTGGGAGAGCGGTGAGCTCTTTGAGGTAGGCCTGTCTCTGCTTACAGGCCCTCCTGGGGAGAGAGGTTGGGTTGGTGTGGGCAGAGTAAGAGGGTTGGGAGAAAGTGGGGGTCAGAGGGGGTTAGAGGGAGACAGGGAGGGGAGGAGTGAGACGGACATGGCTAAAGAAAGAAACAGAAATCCACCAGCGGATGGGGGAGGGAGAGAGAAAGCACCCATGAGTCCCTGGGATGCTGCCCAGGCCCCAGGTTACGGACCCTGAGAGATGGCGCCCTGACCCATGCCCTCTCCTCTCCTAACACTGTCTGGGAGCTGGGACTCTGGTGTCCGGTGAGCTGAGATGCTGGACTGGGTTCTCTGTGGAAGACTGGGTTGGTCATCCTTCCTAGGAATCCGTGGGAAGAGCCCGTGTGAGGATTTAGAGCCCGGGAGTCATCAGAGTCAGAGGCCAGGTGTGAGCAGGGGTGAGGGGATGTGTTCTACCCCTGGTCTCTGCTGTGCCACCGAGGCATGGGCCCAGGCCCTAGGGAACCAGGGTGGCCTGGCCTCCACCCCTCTCTGTGCCCATTTCTCACTGCCCATCCCCAGTTTGCAGACACCCCAGGGAACCTGCCCCCGTCCATGAACCTGTCACACCTTCTCGGCCTGAGGAAGAACATCAGCATCCACCAAGCCTATCGGTGAGTGGACAGCCTGGGCAGGGCTAGGCACCAGAGAAGGAAGGACCTTCCTTCCTTCAGGGACCTCAGCACCCCTGCTACCCACAAGGATCCTCCTCGCTCCTCCTCAGGCAGTGCAAGGAAGGGGCGGCGCTCTGGACAGTCCTGCAGCTCAACGACTCCTACAACCTGGAGGAGCACCTGGATATCAGCCAGGTGGGAGAACGTTCCGGGAACTGTGAGGAGCCCTCCTCAGAACGTCTCCTCTGGTCTTTTTGCCTCTGTGGAGGCACCATCTCTTTGAACCTAGGAGACCTGAGAAATTGTGTGAGGGATTAAGGGCAGAGGCCCAGCTACCAGCCCAGGGGAAGGTTCTGGGTGTGTGGGTGTGTCTGTGTGCCCTGAAGGCTATGGCCAGCCCCGAGCACAGCCAAAGTGGCAGCAGGAAAGGCTGGTGACAATGAGTTGGAGTACAAGGGGGGTGTCCTGACTGAGGACGGGCATTGGCTGGGATGCTACAGTTGGGAGGGGGAGGCTGAAGAGGGACGTAGCAGCAACAAGGATGGCGACGAGTCTGGCTAACGCTGGTGGAGGGCCTGCCAAGCTTGTGCAGGTGGGAGGTGGGGGTGGCAAGATTCCACCTCCAGCCTGACACACAAGCCTCTTCCCGTAACCCCTGGGCTTTGCTGGAACTTGGTGTGCGGAACTGGAGACACTTGCCAATGCTGGCAAGACAGTTCTAGAACGAAGGCAAGGAAGGGCTGTTTCACAAGAGGAATGGACTTTGCGAATGGGTCTTCCTCATGCTGCACAGAAGCTGTAAGACATTCCCTCTGAGACTTCCAGGCTCCTAAGCATATCCTAGGGAAATCCACATCCCCTGGCCCCCAGGTCCTCCCTCCCTCCCCAAACACGGAGTATGCTAACTGCTGATTTTGCATCATCCCGGGAAACCCTTCCAACCCCTGTATCCACCAACCAGCCTCAGCCCACGGACAGCACAGCCAGATGTCCCAGTCCCAACTCTGTGCCTTGAACTGGACAACTTGGGACAGTTATGGAGCTCACTCCTCCTTCTGCATCTTTAACCAGACAGGAGGTCCCTGGAGCAGGCAATACCTCAGTGCTAGGCTGAGACACTATCCTGCAGAGGAAGGCTGGCCATGGATGGCTGAACCAGGGCCCTGGGCAGAGGAGCCCAACCCCCCTGCTGGCAGGAAGTCTTGGCTCTCAAGGGGAGGAATCTCTGCTCTGGTCCTGGGCAGGGGAGAGTCCAGCTCACAAAAAGGTCTGGACAGATAGGGCTTTGGATTCTGATGCACTGGGCAGTCCTCTGAGGCCACCTGACAATGTACCAAATGTGGCCATAAGAATCCTTGTCCTCAAAGGAGATACTAATTGGCATGCAGACATGACAGGGCTTTCCAGAGAACGGGGTGGGGAGGGCACCACCCACTTCCCGCTTCTCCTGCAGCTGCTGCCACTGATGCCAGAGACACGGCCCAAAGACCCCACCTGAGAGGGCCAGGCCTTTTCTCCTCCAGGAAAAGGCAGCTGGGAGGAATGGGGAGAGGAGAACCAAGCTGGGCTGCGGTCTCTAACCTGCTGCGTCACTTCCCAAGTGGATGCTCTACTCTGACCTCAGTTTCTTGCCTGTTAAACACGGGGGCTGAATTTTACGACCTCTAAATCTCTTCCAGTGATAGTAGGAAAATGCTGAGGCTCTTTCCTGAAAATATAATTGTGTCCATTCATTCATTCATTCATTCATTCATGTAGCTAACAAACTTGTACCCTGCCCACCATGTGTGAGCCTCCGAGTTAGATGCTGGGGGATTGGGGCAGAATTGTAGAGCTGACAGCAATGAACAATTACCTACAAATAAGATCATTTCAGAGCAACAGGCACTTTGAAGGCCTTGACACAGCTGACAGGATAAAGAGGGGCTGGGAAAGCTATTTTATTTCAGGTGGCCAGGGAAGATCTGTGTCTCGGCCCAGAAGCCAGATGGGCACTGGAGGAAGGCTGGATCTTGGCAGTTTGGGGCAGGCACCTACTGGGAGCCTGTCTGGGGCTTGGGGTGTCCAGGGCAGGGGGCCCTGAGGGCCTGCTGTGTGAGTCTGTTCTCATGTTGCTATAAGGAATATCTGAGACTGGGCATGGTGGTCCACGCCTGTAATCCCAGTACTTTGGGAAACTGAGGTGGAAGGATTACCTGAATCTAGGAATTCAAGACCAGCCTGAGCAACATGAAGAGACCCCCTCTCTACAGGTTTTATTTTTAAAAGCCAGGTGTGGTGTTTTGCACTTGTAGTCCCAGCTACTAGAGAGGCTGAAGTGGGAGGATCACTGAAGCCCAGGAGGTCTAGGCTGCAGTGAGCTGTGATTGTGCTATTGCCCTCCAGCCTCAGTGACAGAGTGAGACCCTGTCTCCTCCGCCCACCAAAAAAAAAAGCAATACCTGAGGCTGCATAATTTATAAAGAAAAGAGGTTTAAGTGCAGGCTGTACAGGAAGAATGGCACTGGCACCTGTTTCTGAGGAGGCCTCAGGAAGCTTCCACTCTTGGTGGAAGGCCAAGGGGGGCCAGAGGAAGTGAGACAGCCAGGTGGGAGGTGCCCTGTTCTTTCAAACAACCAGCTCGCATGTGAACTAACTGAGCAAGAGCTCACTCATCACCGGGGCAATGGCACTAAGCCACATGTGAGGGATTCACCCCATTATCTAGTACCACCCATCAGGCCCACCTTCACCCTCAGCACCAGGGGTCGTATTGTAACATGAAATTTGGAGGGGACAAACATCCAAACCATAACTCCTGGTGACCCCCTCACTTACGGGAGCATCTCTGGGGTCCTGGCTCAGCAACTGGGCATGACTTCCCCTGTACCCGCCCTCCCAGTATACCAACAAGCTACAGCAGGAGTTGCAGAGCCTGAAAATAGACACACAGAGCCTGGACCTGCTGAGCTCAGCCGCCCGCCGGGACCTGGAGGCCCTGCAGAGCAGTGGGCTCCAGCACATCCACTACCCCGACTTCCTTGTTCAGGTCAGCGGTGGGTACCTCAGCTGGGCTTCCTCAGCCAGGTGGTGATGGAACAAAGGGGCCCACAGAGGAGCCGGGTGTGCATCTCACCTTGTCCTAGCTCTGGGCTCCTCTACGTGTTTCCTTGGGCCTCTTCCTGTGGAGGTGTCCCCAGATCACGTGCCCCTGGACTTGTCCTTATGTCACCACCCAGGTCACTCGGGAATGGACACCCTCTCCTCCAGTCCAGTGGACCATGTCACTGTTCATGGTCCTGAACCCACTGCTGCAGAGGACTCAGTGGGAAGTTGCCTCTTTCTTGAGTTACACCAGAGGGTGCCTCATTTGTTCTTGTTTCTATCTCATTGGGAAGATGTCTGAAATAGTTCACAGTTCCAGGGAAAATCCACTGTGACTGATGTATCACAATACATTCAGCTGGTGTAGATTATATTTGATAAGACTAGGGAGTTAGAGGCTGGGAGCAGGTGGAGGTGGACCCCAGGGGAGCTGGGTTCATCCCTCCTGGCCTCTCCTGTCTGCCTGCAGATCCAGAGGCCTGTGGTGAAGACCAGCATGGAGCAGCTGGCCCAGGAGCTGGAAGGACTGGCCCAGGCCCAGGTCAGAGGGAATCAGGGCCCCCACTGGGCAGTAGGAGCCACAGTGGACTTGGGAGGTGGGAGAGGGTGGGAGGATGTGAGGGCAAAGGCAGAGAACTGAGGACCCTCACCAGTGGGACCTGAGGCGGCTCCTGACCCCTGGCTGGGCTGGAGGGCTTTGCAGCATCTGTTCTGATTCAAGCTCTGCCACCCATTGGCTGCGTGGCCTAGGGCAAGCCATGCAGTGTCTCTGAGCCAGAGATTCTTCATCTGTGGGGTAAACTGTCCTTCATCTCAGAGCAGATGAAATCACTTCTCTGGCCTCACACAGCTGGGCAAGTGTTTCTTTCTTTCTTTTTTTTTTTTTTTTTGAGACAGAGTCTCGCTCTGTCTCCAGGCTGGAGTGCAGTGGCGCAATCTCAGCTCACTACAACCTCTGTCTCCTGGGTTCAGCAATTCTCCTGCCTCAGCCTCCCAAGTTGCCCTTGAGGAGAAAAATAGCATTTTGTATTTATAATTATCTAGGGTTTAAAAGTCCTGTTTGAAACATCTGATAAGCCCTGCAACAACTCCGTAGAGTGGGTAGAGCCAGGAGCATCCTCAATTTCAGCAGGTGCCCCTGCAGCACAGGCAGGTTCTGTAGCTGACTTAGGGGCACCCAGCAAGCTAGAGTGGACCTAGAAGTTGGACGTAGGCCCCCAAATGCACATCAGGCCCTGGAGCTTAAGGAGGCCTCAGTTTTCTGCCTCTGAGCCCAGCACTCCCCACCTCCCCTTGGTATGTCAGATTGAAAGTCTGGGTGAGGGGTAGGTGGGTGCTGGGCAGGGCCATTCTGATTTCTGTCTCCTCTCAGGGCAATTCTTTGCTGGGGCAGCGGCTGCAGGAGGAGGCCCACGGACTCAGAAACCTCCACCAGGAGAAGGTTGTCCCCCAGCAGAGCCTTGTGGTCAGTTTGGAGGCCCAGGGAGCATGGGTCCTGGGGGAGAGGAAAGCCGGAGAGGGGACAGTGAAAGCAGAGGGAAGCTCTGAGAATTCCTCCTTTCCTTCCTCCCTCCTCCCTTCTTCCTCCCTCCTTCCTTTCTTCCTTTCCTTTTCCTTCTTTCCTCTAACCAGCCCTGATCTGTTCTCCACAGGCAAAGCTCAATGTCAGCATCAGAGCCCTGGAGTCCTCTGCTCCGAATCTCCAGGTGGTTGCTGGGGCTGGGGACGTGTGGTACAAGGTGGGGGGGGGGGCGCGGTGGGAGTGGGAAGGGCGGCGGTGGCTGCAGAGGAAGGGAGGAAGCAGGAGCCCACCTCACTCTGGAACTCTGCCCAGGTTGTGGGGTGGGGACAGGAGGAAGATGGGGGTGGCGGCAGAGCCTGGGGGATCACTGCCCTTGGCAAGTCTGTCAGTACCGAACCCTCTCCTGTTGAGTGTGCTGCGGTGTGTGTTGAATTAATGAATGGATGTGTGAATGTGGGGCACTGAGTTGAGGCTCTCATCCCTTCCAGCTGGAGACCTCAGATGTCCTAGCCAATGTTACCTACCTGAAAGGAGAGCTGCCTGCCTGGGCCACCAGGATCCTGAGGAATGTGAGTGGCGGATGGGATGGGGGAAGGGGTTTCCACCCCAGGCTTCTCCAGTCCTGGCTTCTCACTGTGGCTCCCAGGAAAGCTGGGCCTGTCCTCAAGTTGCTAGGCATGGTGGGTGTCGAGGGTAGGGGGCACAGCTGCTTCCGGGACCCCTGCAGCCCAGACCTCCTCTCCTTCCTGCAGGTGAGTGAGTGTTTCCTGGCCCGGGAGATGGGCTACTTCTCCCAGTATGTAGCCTGGGTGAGAGAGGAGGTGAGTGGGGCCTCAGCAATGACTGATTCCCTGGACTCGCTGTTCACCCTGCCTTGCCCTGCTCCGCCCCCAGAGCCCCTTGGGGGTGACCCAGGCCTTCAGTATCAAACCCAAACTCCCAAACCTGGCATCTGTGCCCCTGCTTGCTGGCTGAGCTCTGCCCACCCACCTCTGCGGCAGCCCTTCCCTGAGCTGAGTGTGAGCAGGGTTGGTACTCTCCAGAATGTTTCATCACACCCGGCCTGTAGGCCCTTCCCTGGGCCGGCCCCTTCCCCAGCTTGTCCGAGGCCAGTCCTCAAAGCCCATCTCCCATTGCAGACCCTTACTGAAAATAGCCTCTGCAAGCTGTCTGGACACCCACATCAGAGTGGCAGGGGTCTGGCTTTACCCTGAGTGTGTCTGTGTATCTGTGTGTGAGTGTGTGTGTGTGTGTATGTGTGTGTGTGCATGTGTACATACACGTGTTACCTCCCCAGTGAGAGTGGCTTGAAGCATGGTGCTGTGTCACAGTAGCCTTAATCCAGGCTGGTGGACAGACGGAAAGGGGAGGGGCCCAGTAAGAAGCCAGTAAGATGTGTCCTTATCTGTCTGTACCTGCCTCTCTGCATGTGTGTAAAAGCGTGTGGTGGCCCCAGCGGTGTCCCCAGGCCTATCTGTCACTGTCAACCACTCTGCCTGAATTGGATATGGGTGCAGGCCTGTGGGTCTGGGTGTCTGGCATCACCTGCCTCATGTTGACACCACAGGTGACTCAGCGCATCGCCACCTGCCAGCCCCTCTCTGGAGCCCTGGACAACAGCCGTGTGATCCTATGTGACATGACGGCTGACCCCTGGGTGAGTGCCCCAGTTCATCAGGGCTTGTTTACCAAGTCCCCAAGCCTTCCTGCTCTCCAGGGAGGGCCAGGTGAGCAGGGTGTGAGGCCAGGCATGGCCCCAGTCCCAGCTCTGATGACAAGGCAGCTCGGTGAGGCTGGATGCCATATGTGGGGTGCTGGGTGCCACATAGGGCAGTGAGCTGACCTCACGCCCTTTTGCAGAATGCCTTCTGGTTCTGCCTGGGATGGTGCACCTTCTTCCTGATCCCCAGCATCATCTTTGCTGTCAAGACCTCCAAATACTTCCGTCCCATCCGGAAACGCCTCAGGTGAGGAGCTGCCAGTTCTGCAGGCAGCATCGGGGCCAGAGAAGTGTCTTTTCAGCCCCCAGGGTCCCGTGCCACAGCCCCTCCTGAGACTTCCCAGGCAGAGGAGGCTCATGGCCAAGCCCTGAAGAGCCACACTCTGAGGAGCTCCAGAGCTGGGAAGTTCTCCCATACCTCTGCCCCTTACTCCTCTTGCTGCATCCATCTGGGTACAGCTTTGCGGGACCCTTCCCATTCTCTGAAGGGCTTCCGAAGAGAAACCTTCAGAGCTCTGGGTTTGTCCCTGTGTCAGGGCTGAGAGTCTGGGAGGAAGGGCATGCTCACTCCCTTTCTTTGATGCTGCAGCTCCACCAGCTCTGAGGAGACTCAGCTTTTCCACATCCCCCGGGTCACCTCTCTGAAGCTGTAGGGCCCCGTGGGTGAGTTTTCCCCAACTCGCTTAATTGCTCCGTGCTAGGGATTGAGGGAGTGGGATGGGGAGGGGCTGGGGTCTAGGTTTTCCAGGGCCCAGGAAGGCAGGAAGGTTTGGGGACATGGTGGGGTCTGGGTGCTAGGTGTGGCCCATCCAGCAGTGGGGCTGACAGCCCTGCTCTCCCCTCCCTCCTCTTTACCTGTTTCCTTCTTAATCCATGACAGGGTGAGGTGACCCTGAGGGTGCCTGTCCTCCCCTTTGATTCAGCCTGGGTCACAGGACTTCATTCAGTAGCTCTTGCCCCAGACCCCAGGCTGGCATCCAGGCCTGGACTGTCCCCAGCTCCAGCTTACCTGGCCCCCACTTGCATGCCCCTTTCTACACCTTTCTGCTCACAACACCTATCATTCACTCTCAGAATCACATGGGACGTCTATGGAGCTGCAGAGCCAGCAGTCCCTCCAGGTGTCTACCCCTCACCCTCCTGCTGCAGAACATCCTCACAGGAAAAGCCTGTTCTCCACCTGCTGGAGCCTGGTCCCCGGGGTGGGACAGAGGCCTGGTTCAACCTCACTCCCCTTCCCATGTGTCCTCCCCCTGCCAAGCCTCCCTCTGCCCTTCTCAAGCTCTTTGCAACCCCCATTCTCATCTGGCCTCCCCTCAGCCCCGACTTCCCTCTTATGCCCTTCCCAGCTTTTTACTTCCTTCCTTCAGGGAGGTCATTTTCTCCCTTTGTCCGCTCTTCCCCTTATCCCCACTGCTACCTTGCTGGCCCTAGGGACCATCCTGCCCAACCAAACCACTCAGGTAACGCCACTCAACAGGCAGGGGTCACCATGGCTGAGGTCTGGGCTAGCTGCAGACCCTCTCCCATGGCCCCTGACACTGACCCAAGGCCTTGGGCCCTTTGCAGTTCCCAGTCTGGATTTATTGGTGCCCAGTGAGGTGCGGGAGGCCTGTCTGAAGGCTGAGCCTCCCTGACTGCACTCAGGTTAGAAATGGGGGTGTTGGCATTTAGCTCCTCTCTGAGCACTGGCTCCCAAGGAAGGGATCTGTGACCTGCGCCACACTGGGGGCTCACCCTTATCTCTTCAGAAGGTTGCATCTTCCATAGCCCCCACCCAGCTTTCTCAGGAGGCATCTCGTGGCCAGAACAGGATTTCGCACTACCCCTTCTATCCTGCGCATGTGGCCTGGGGCCATCCCCAGCCCATCTCTGTGTCAGCCCTGAGTGCTGGATGCTGCATTCCAGAAATGAGGAAGAGGAGAGAGAAGAGATAGACAGACCTCAGATCCATTAAAGTATTCTCACTTCCCTGAGCTTTGGTTCTGGGTCCTTAAAACCAGGTTTCCTAGGCTGGGTCCCTGTACACAGCTGGTGTTTAATGAGTGTTTATGGAGAGGAGAGTTCTAAGGTCTCCTCTGGCTGCAGGCATCCAGGGGTTATTCCAGCAATCTGCAGGTGGGGACTAGGTCCCAGCCTGGGAGCCTACTGTCGGGAGCAGGCAGACCTGCACTCACAGCCTGGCTGTGATGCTTGTTGGCTCAGCTTCTCCATTTATAAGGTGGGGAGAATAGTCACACCCCATCAAAGTGTTGTGAAATCAAGTGTGATAATTCATGGAAAGCCCTTGGCAGGGCCTGGCACAGAACAAATGCTCAGTAGACGGATGCTGCCTATTGTTATTTTTGTTGCTGCTGTTGTTTGCCATGACTGCTCTGGGCCAGGGGTAGAGCTAGTGTCTGGGCAGGTACAAGGTAAAAAGGAGACAGGCCCCTATTTAAAGGCAGAAAGTCTTTTAAGATGGTGGTCTGCTGGGTTTCAGGGTGTGTCTGTTTTTGTTTGTTTGTTTGTTTGTTTGTTTTGAGACAGGGTCTTGCTGTGTTGCTCAGGCTGGAGTGCAGTGGTGAAATCTTGGCTCACTACAACCTCCACCTCCTGGGCTCAAGCGATTCTCATGCCTCAGCATCCTGAATAGCTGGGACAACAGGTGCATGCCACTATGCCTGGCTAATTTTTGTATTTTTTGTTGAAATGGGGTTTTACCATGTTGCCCAGGCTGAAAATGTCTATGTTTAACTGCATCTTATAAACCATCAACAAGTTTTTCTACTAAAAATTAGAATGGTTCATAACATAACGTATTGTTACTACTGTCAGATGAGCATCCTTGAATGTAACATGACTGCCTCTTTTTTGCTTTTCCTAGAAGTTTTTTTTTGCTGGTTAATCATCTGTTGACTTACATGGGGGAAGTAGCACCCTTGCATTTAAAAAATGAAATTTATGGGATTACAAATGGAATATAAACAATTTTTTAAAAGATTTTCAGTTCTCTCTCAAAATTACCTATTTATTATTTTATATATTTGAACATATTGAGCACAGTTATTTTAAAGTTCAGTTAGTCCCTTATACAGAGCCTCCATGAGTCTGTTTCTAGTGTCTGTTGTTTCTCTTGGTTTTTATTAGTTTTGTCCTGTCTCCTCCCATATTTGGCAGGTTTTTTTGTTGAGTACCACACATTATATCTGCAAACCTGTACAAGTAATTTCAGGTCTAGGATGAAGTTATCTTCTTCCGTGATGATTTATTTATGTCTTGCAGGTGGCTGGGGATGCAGTGAGCCAGATCTCTTTAATCTACTTGTAGGGAATGAGATGATTTGAGTCACTTTAAGGGCTGATCTAATTCTAGTTCATTCATATTCACAGGGTGAAGCCCTCTGGGGCCCCAATCCAAAGCATAAAACATTTGCCAGGTAGCCTTCCTGTTGGTGGGGTTTGCAGTGTCTTCTGGAATCAGCAGATATCCTACAGAGAACGTAGCCCCAGATGCCATGCATATGTCTCTTGAGTTGCCCTCTTTTCCCAGATCTTGACCTTATAATTCTTCACTGCTTTGTTTCCTTCCCAATACCCTCAGTTAGACTTAATATATTAATATATTACATATATTTGTGCTCAGTTAGACAAATATATATAGAGTACATACATTTACTAAATATTGCATATATAATTTAGTAAATATGTATGTATTTAAAGTTATAGATATATTTATATAAAACTTTAAAAGCTGTTCAAAATGCCCCCCAGACACAAATTTTGAGCAGCTTTTTAAGTTGTCCTGAATGGGTTACTCAGTCTACTGTTATTAGAAATAGTCCTAAAAAATCAACTTTGATGTTCCCCCGGTCAGTTGGGAAAAGGCTGCCACTCTTTGTTTTTAGTGTCCAGAAACTGTGGCCCAGCTAATTGACCATTGTCTTTTGCAAAGGATTTTGGTTTAGAGAGCACCACAGTAATACGGGTCACCTGGGGATGGGGTAGCTCTCCGCAGTTGACAGAGAGACAGAAATAGCCACAGAGAAAATAGATTGCCTATTTCTCTGGCTTTTAAAATGCTGGGATCCTAAAATGCTAAAGCTACTTTATATGTGAAACGAAGCTTCTTTGAGGTCACAATCTCTTCTGTCCCATGACAGTCTCTGAGGGAGCAAACTATTTTCTGGTTGAACAGAGGAAGCTCCAGGAAGTTACATGGCTGGTTCAGGGTCTCAGAAGTTAAAGCCTGGCCAGGCTTTGAAAGCAGGTCCCCTGGTTCTGGTGGCCCTGGAGGTTTCTTCCCGGAGGCAATGCTAGTTGTCATTTTTTTTGAGACCCTGTCTCAAAAAAAACAAAACAAAAAAAACCCTGTGGGCATGTGGGAGCAGAGCCCTGTCTCCAAGGTGACTTGAACCAAGTGTCCTTGTTGTCCCTGAGGCAGAGATGACAGATTAGGGGTGCTAGGAGTTCTTCCAGATGCTCCAAACTGGCCACCCAGCAGAAGGCCCCGTGGCAAATTCTGCCAAAGAAATGCCAGGTGGGCCAGGGTGTCTGAGGTCCCAGGTGGTTCCTCAGGGCGGCTCCAGCTAGTTCAAGGTGTGCAAAAGGAGAACCACGTGGACAGGGCAAGAGCCTGCCCAACCACCTGAAGGGACAAACAGTGTGAGTTAATATTTATTTATTGAGCACTGAGCATAAGTCAGGAAGCACATTCCATGACTTAACTGGGAGGCAGGCATTGTTATTTACCTGCCTGACAGTTGAGAAAGCTTAGGCACGGAGACTGGATGTGGGCAGAATGGAAAGGGTAACACTCATCCGAATGAAGCAGCCGAGAACAATGGCACTCAGCCCACATCTGAGTCTTCTGGAATCAGCTGGAGGCCCTGCTCTGGGCGGAGGTGGACAGAGTCCCCTTTCCCTACTCTCCCCGAGTCAGGGCTGTCCATCGCTTCTAGCCTGAGTGCCAGGAGCTGAACCAGGAGGCCGGTGGCCAACCTGGTGCACACAGCACATGTTGCCAGAATGAAGCTCCTTCTCCGTGGTCCTAGCCCTTCCTAGCACATGCTGGGTGTGCGTGTCCTGAGACGGTCTACACTCATCCATCTTACAAATGCTGACGGAGAATTGCAGCTTGAGTGAGGAGGAAGGCAGGGGATGTGCAGAGGGGGACCCCATTCCAGCCCTTGGCCTCTGCCCACGAGTGAAGCAGAATTTAGGGACGAGGTGGCTGAGCCCCTACCCACTCTGAGGGCTGGAGTGGGAGCCAACAAGTCAGGGGCTAAGGTTAGAGGAGGGAGGTTTCAGGGAGGTGAGCTGAGTTTGAGGGGTGGGGTCGGCCACCCTCTCTTCACTTCAAGTCGCAAGAAAAGGGGCTTTAAACAAAGTCCCAGAGAGCATCACAATTTCCCTTCCAGTTTGAAAAATTCCGTGGACCGATGCCTCATTCACTACAAAGTCTAGAGAGCCGTCAGGCTGGCTGCATTGGAGGCGGAGCTAAGGAGAGGGCTGGCGGCCCAGGTGATGGACCTCATGTGACTGACCGCAGAGGGAGTCTCCTAGGTCCAGTCAAAGGAGGCTGCCCAGAGAGTGAACTGACAGCCAAGTGGATGCGGAGCTGCCACTAGGCATCGGGGGGCTTGTGGGTCCCCCAAGGCCCACGTGAAATACTCTAGTCAGGGGACCATGGGGTGAGGCTCTGAGGACCCTTGCAGGAGCCCACAGAGAAAGAAGTACAGCTCTCAACCTGTGCAAACCCAGAGTGCAGCTCAGCTAGAGGCTGCCATGTCTGCTGCCCACCCCAGGCCCCACTGCCAGGCCTGAGCTGGGTGGAGAGCAAGAGAGTTGACGATGACATGGGCTTGGATGGGACTGAGCCTGTGTTGTGTGATGTGAAGTGATGAGGACAATTTGTATTTTCCTACCAGGATGTGCTACAGCCGGCCAGGCTAATCTCTCTCTCTCTCTCTCTCTCTCTCTCTCTCTCTCTCTCTCTCTCCCTCCCTCCATACCCCTCAGCCAGAACCCAACAAGAAATAGGGCCTAAGGAAGACAGTCTTGGGCAGGGGGCTCCACAGAGCTGGGTTTGGGGGCCTGGGGAGGAGGGACTTGAATTTGGGCCTGGAATGTGGGATCATGAGCAACAGTGGAGGAAGGTGCAGAAGCCCCCGAGGCCCGTGGGCGGAGGCCACTGGGCCGCTTGCCTGGGTTAGGACAAGTGTGAGGGCCCTGGTCAGCTGAAACAGACCACGACTGCCTCCTGAAACACTGACCAGAGGAAACCCGACTGTCATCTGGGCTTGAAATCATCTCTTCCTTTCCCACTTCCAAACTCCCCCCAGCCTCGGTTTCTCCCGAAAGCCCCTATGTGAGGAAACCACAGTGGGAAACACAGGGCTGAAGCGTTCCTAGCGGATGAGACAAGGCCCTCCTGCAGCCTACTCAACCTTCTGTGGGTCGGATGCACTGCACAGAACACTGGGAATGCCAAGGCCATCTCTGGGAACTCTGCAGATGCCTGTATGCTCACAGCAGGTCGGCTGCTGAGGCCATGTGGGACACCCCCCTACACACACATCTTTTTCCTGCCCCTGCTCGTTCCTGCATTCCCCACAGGCCCAGGGTAGGGACCCAGCTGGAAGTGGCTGGGGCCCTGGACAGGCCACTGAGGAAATGGGGTGCAGTGGCAGGGGGCACACATGCCTCACATCTGTATTTTATGAGGGGCACCTACCCAGGTGGTAGCTGCAGTGGGAGGTTCAAAAGACCGAGCAGCTGGTGGGTGCAGTGGAGCAGGGCAGTGTCATGGCTGGTGAACTCTGAGGAGAGCGCACTGAGTATGGGATGCCGGCAGGCAGGTGTGCCAAACAGAGGCCAGCAACTCTCGGGGTTGCTGCTGTGGCGAGTGGGCTCCTCTGCTACTGACTCCGCCAGCCAGACCATCAGGAAGACCAGCCCATCATGGCAGTGAGGTCAGCAAGTTTCCAAGCTGCTGTGTAAGCCGTGGGCATACAGCTGCTCACAGGATCTCATCCCCCAAGGTGCTCACTCTGGAAAGAATGCAAGAGGCTTTGGGACCTGGCTTCATCACTCCCAAGCCTGTGACTCGGGCAAGTCCTTTAGCTTTTCTGGGTCTCACCATTATCATCTGTAGAATGACAGAATAACACTTTTCTCCCAAGGCCACTATGAGGACTTAAAATGCCCCATACGTCCCTGCTTGTGGAGGCTTGCTTGGAGTCAAAGGCAGCCCTGTCCCAGGTAGTGAAAGGAGGATGGGACCGGGCACGGTGGCTCATGCCTGGAATCCCAGCACTTTGGGAGACTGAGACAGGTGGATCACTTGAGCTCAGGACTTTGAAACTAACCAGGGCAACATAATGAGACCCTGTCTCTACAAAAAAAAATACAAAAATTAACCTGGTATGATGGCATGTGTCTTGTAGTCCCAGCTACTCAGGAAGCTAAAACGGGATTGCTTGAGCCCAGGAAGTCAAGGGTAGAGTAAGCCGTGATTACACCTCAGCGTCTCTGCCCTGTAGAGATGGCTTCCTGCCTCTTTCACCTGTGAGGAC
The DNA here is from genome assembly GCF_048565385.1 of Saimiri boliviensis. NCBI lineage: Eukaryota > Metazoa > Chordata > Mammalia > Primates > Cebidae > Saimiri > Saimiri boliviensis. The sequence continues at coordinate 126,083,446 of NC_133449.1, forward strand.
CAGCATCTCAGCATGGGCTGGTGGCTGTCTTGGACCACACTGGCCCCAAATCCCAGGCCTCCCTTGCATTCCAGCCTGAATGACTGGAGTGAGACCCTGTCTCGAGAAAAAAAAAAAAAACGAAAAACGGAGGAGCTCCCAGGGAGCTGACAGCCATGAAGGGCCTTGCCTCCCTGCCCCACTTCCCAGGGTGCAATGTGGGTGGGGGAGGGAGCTGGGGAGTCCTCCAGGCTCTGTTGAGCCCTTCCCCCAGTGTGATGTCCAGCCTGTCCTGAAGTCGCACAGGGCCAGACACCTGGGCTGCCACTTCCCTTCTGGAAACAGTCCTCCTTGCCTTAGGGGGTCGACAGCTCCAGGCTGTTTCCTTCCCCTGAGAATTTGAAGTTAGAGCTAATTGGTTGGCTCAAAAATAAAAATAAAGAAAGAAAGAAAATAAAGAAAAAATGAAAAAGAAAAAGGGCGTGCAAGTGCAATTGTGCAGGCTGCAAAGGAGGGGCGCATCCCAGGGCTCCGTCTCCATGGGAACTACTGGCACAGGCTGGCTCCTCTGGGCTCCAAAAAGGGAAACTTGGCAAAGGTTTCAGGCACCTGGCTCCTGGGTGGTTTCCCTGGGGAGCAAGCAAATGCCCAGGAGCTGCCAGCCCAAGGGACAGGACAGAGTCCCCACCCCCAGGGATGCCTCGGCCCCTCGCCCCCGTTCTCCACCCTCACAGCCCAGGAGATCTGGTCAGGTCGTCAGCGGCCCTGGATGCATCCGGACCTGGCAGCTGGGAGGGGACCCAGCACAGCTGGAGAGCAAGAGCAGCTCATGCTTTGGGAAGATGCCCACGCTTAGAGTCGGGTGAACGGAGGTAGTTAATAGGAGGTGGTTAATGACAGATGAAAGAGGCGAAAGAACCCCTGAGTGTCACTCTGCTGATGAGGCCCTGGTGGCTGTCACTGTTTCTGGGTTTCGAGCCGAAGACCAGCACCTTGCAGACCAGCACCTCAGGTCAGGACCCTGAGGGAGGACACTTCAGATGCCGGGAGCAGTGGCTCCATGCTGTCCTGGAGGCCTTTTGGGCTGAGATCATGATAAGGTTGGCACCGCCCTGTGTCTGTGAAGAGTAGCAGGCAGAACTGGGGCGGTGGGGGAGTCCTGGCTTGTTCTGGAAAATGCCTCCAGAAATGATCTGTTCCTTTTCCACTTCCCAAGTCCCTGCTGGGCTCTCTGGGTTCAACTGCTGCTCCTCCCCACTTCTTAGGGGCAGAAACTCCTACCCCAAGCTCCCCTCTCCCCAGCCCCAGCTCCCTGCACCCCCCACCCCCAATCTTCCTTGGTGACCAAGAAGGGTGGTGAGGAGCAGAGAAAAAGGCAGATGGCAGGGGAGGCAGAGAAGGAGACACTGGTGACTGGGTAGGTAGGGGAGAAGCCAGGAGAGTCAGACAGAGGCTTGGACAGGCTCTGAGAGGGCAGGATTAGGGGCCATGGAGAGAGAGAGAGTGAGAGTGAGAGAGAGAGGGGGTGGGGGGGAGAGAGAGAGAGAGAGAGAGAGAGAGAGAGAAGGAGGAAAGGAGGGAGGGAGGGAGGGAGGGAGGGAGGAGGAAAAGGGGTGGAGCGGTAGAAGCCGCAGGGGAGGAAGGGGTGGGCAGGAGAAGCCGCTGGTGACAATTACGTCTGGGTCCAAGCAAACATGAGGCAGCTGCCAGTCGGCCTGGGCAGTCTTGTCTGCCTCAGCTGGGAAGTGGGGAGGCTGGCAACAGTTTCCTTCAGCGCCCAGGATGCAGCCGGCTAAGGTAGGTGCTGGGGGACTGGGGTCTTGCTCTGGAGAGGGGCATGGGGGTGGAGGAATGGGGGCTTCTGGGGGTTGCCCTGGACCAGGAAGCTTTTCTCTTTGACCCTCATCGCCCCTTGTTCCACTTTCCTTTGGGAAAAGTGAGCATTGGGGTGTCCTGGCTGGGAGGCTGAACTCCTGGGGCTCCCTTTGGATGGGAGAGGTTTTAAGCGTTTGTGGAGGAGAAGCTGGACAGAGGAGGAGCTTGGGGTCAGCCCACGAATTGTCCTGCTCCGTTAGGTCCCTGGGCCAGGTGCCAGCATGGCTGACACTGAACCTGGAGCCCACAGCCCTCAGGGTTGGGGGAGGGGCGAGCCTGGGAGGGAGTCACTTGTGCTTGGAGGCTGGTCAGGGAACGCATCTTCTAATCAATCACTCAAGTAATGAATGAGTGCCCACTTCCCCTGAAAGGGCTAGGAGCCCCTAACAAGAACACTTCCTACACATTCCCTCTCAGTGGGGCTGTGGGGAGGTCAGAGAGAGAACACAAGGAAAATGCCTGCCACAGAGTTCAAGAAACGGTGGTGGGGAGCGGGGACGGGTAAATAATTAAAGGAGGAAGAAGGAGGGAAGGAGAAATAAGCTGGCCCCTTAGCCTGGAGCTGACTCTCCAAAGGTCTGGCCTGATGCCCTGTGAGTGGCTCACATGCTTGGGATAGTTCAGGACCAGGTCTGACTACTCATAGCAGAACACCCCACACAACAGTGGAGGGAACAAAGTTGGTGGGGGTTTGTCCGTCTTGCAGAAGTCCAGAGGGACATTGGAGGGCTGGCTCAGGCCGCCTGGTCAGCAGCATGTCAGGCTGCTCTGTATCATCCCTGAGGTTACCTTAAGGTACAACATGGCCGCTGGAGCTCCAGCCAGCACACGTGGGCTCAGACTGACATATTAGCAGGAAGGAGAAAGAAAGAAGGACGAAAGGACCCAGGTAAAATCAGGGTCTTGCATGCAGGAGAGAATGGATATGGGGACGGCACCTCAGCATCTCTGCACCGAAGAGATGGCTTCCTGCTTCTTTCATCTGTGAGGAAAGCATGCCAGCATGGGCTGGTGGTTGGCTTGGACCACACTGCCTGCAAACCCCAGGCCTCCCTTGCTCTGTCTGCTCCACTTTCCAGGGTGCCAAGAGGATCAGCTGAGGTGATGGCGTGAAGCCCTTTGAGTATGGCAACATTGCACATGAGAAATGTGCCTTCTCTCCTGTCACCTCAAGTCTCCCCGGCAACCACCACGCAGGCAGGGCAGAGCGGAAAAACTTAGCACCTTGTCCCAGGCTCACACACTACGTGCTCGCTGCTCACACACTATGTGCTCGCTGCACACACACAAGCACACACCACATGCAGCACAGACCAAGTGCATCCTGGGTGTCGGTATGAGCATGGACTGCACAGCCATGGACACATGCAACTGTGTCCATAGGCAGAGGAGCATTGAGCAGTCCTGCATGACCACCCTGCATGGAGATGGGGATTTCCAGAGTCAGGCAGCACATAGATGCGCACACAACCAGCTCTGTCCACCAGCAGAGGACCATCCTCCCTCCCTTGCCTTTCCTCTGCTGCCGTTAACTGCCAAAGTTCACTTTGGAGTGAACTCCACAGGGGTGGAGCTTGGCCACCCCTGTCCCTGCCAGATTGGCAGAGCGAGTGGCCTGAGTCCTGCAGGTACATCTGGTTCTTCCCTTAGCCATTGTGACCCCACACTGCCCTCCACCCTCCCACACTGGCTCCTGGGTCCCAATGGGTGTCATTGTCCTTATATCTGCTAGTGGCCTTCCTGTGACTGGCCTGGCCAGGGAGGGGAGTGGAACCCACACCTTCTGGTGCTAGGCCCAGCCCAGGAGAAGCCACCACCAGGTTTCTCAACAAGATCAACGGGAGATTGTGAAAAATCATCTTCCTCTCTTGTGGCAGCAGGGACTCTCGTCAAAGCTCAGGCTGGGAGGTGTTCTGACTCCTGAGGGTCATGGTCAGTGGCTGCCCCCCAGTAATGCCTCATGACTGCCTGGCTCCTCAGCCTTCTCCCCACACTCCCCAGCCATTCGCAGATTCTCACTCCTGGGGGAAGGTGGGGAGGCACTGCCATTTCCACTGTAGACGCTGAGGCTCAGAGAAGGGGAACAGCCTGTCGAAGCTCCAGAACTCCATGAGCTTGATCCCATGAGCTCTTAGGAGAAAGGAGTGGCGGACCCACAGGCTCTGCGGCAGGGGTGTCTTCACAGCCCAGCCTATGCACTGGGAGCCCCTTCTGCCCTGCCTCCAGCCTTCTTGCAGGTCACTGTGCCAGATGGGGCCCTAATTTGCTCCTACATTTCAAAAGACCCCAGGCTGCACTGGGAAGAAAAGGGCTCTGCCTCTGTTCTCCAGGTAGAGCCCAGGAGAAGGGCAGGGCTGAGGGGCAGGAGACTTAGGGTGCCAACCCCCATCCAGGCCATTGTCTCCCGCATTATCTCCCTGGACCCTCAGAGAGCCCACAAGGCAGCTGTTAGTATCGTCCCCACTTTACAGATAGGAAAACAGAGGCCTGCCCCAGACTGCAGGCTACAAAGGTTTGTGGCTGAGATTTGAACCCTGCTCTGTCTTACTCCAAAGCACAGTTTCTTAGGGCTTGGGGGTTGTGGGAAGATGCAGGAGGAGAAGGGCCTGCCTTTAACCAGATGGCAGAGGAGGGGTGCATCCCAGCCACGGGCCTGACTCCCTGGGCTTGTAGTCTGTTGTGCCCTCTGAGCCCTCTAGTGAGTGCACACAAGCCAGACCCCACCTGGTCACATCTCCTGCATTAGCCACGTGACCTTGAGCTAGCTGCTTCCCATTTTTGGACTGTGGATGCAGAGTTAGGAAGGAAAGGACCCCAGTACTTTGAATTCAGGTTGCCCTGTCTTATCAAAACCTTCTGCGAGAGGCAGAGAACTGTTTTGCTGACTCAGCAGCAGGGGCTTAGAGCCCACCTGCCCCGCCCAGCGCACACCCAGGCATCCCAGGGACTTCTAGGAGCAGCCATTGTGGCTTCTGAGGGGAAGAAGGTACTCTCAGTTTCCGAAGTGAAACAGAAGAGGGGAGAGAAGTTAGCATGTCTTCCTGACCTGGTGCCCAGGGTGGGCAGGAGCCTGAGAAAGAGGGGAGGGCACAGCATGGAGCACAGTGTGGGGTGAGTCCCCTTGCAGCTCCCTGCCCAGGGCCTCCGGCCCCAGCTGACTAATGTTCCCCTTGAGCAAGTGCATCTGTCATCTGTGATCAGCCCACACCCCGGAAGGCCACAGAACAGCCCTGTGGCAGGGAGAAGAAGCAAGGGGACTCGCAGAGTTGGAGAGGGAGCAGCCGAGCTGAGACAGGAGGGCAACGTGGGTGGGGGTTGTCCCATACTAGGGTTGGCCCAGCCTCCCCCTCCCATCTGCCACCTTAGCTCTATGCCCCGTGTGCCCTCTCCATCAATCTGGCTGGGCCTGAGTCAGGATCAGCCAGGAAAAGCAGCTGCTGGTCTTTTCTGGCCTGGCGTCTCCACCTGCCCAACACCCTCAGCCTTCCCCAACCTTCAGCATATGGACAGCAGGCAGATGCCAGGGCAGGCCAGCGGCAGATCCCAGTCCCCTGCCGCTGGTGCCACACGCCCCTGTGCCCAGCTCTCTCAAGGTGGGTACTCTGGGCAGTGCCCGAGAGAATCAAACTCTAGCCCCATCTGTGCCCCACTGACTAAGGGCAGGCCCCTCCCCTCCCTGGGCCTCAGTCTTCCCATCTGGGTCGGAGAGAGGCTCACAGCATTTGCCAGGCCCTGTAATGAGCAGTGCAGGGCTGGGAGGGCACGGGCCTGGCTGACTCAGGCCAAGGCCACCTCCAGCAGTGCCACCACACGTGCACACTAATGTCCGTGGTTCTTGTACAGAACCCAGATCCTCACCATGCAGGACTGAAGGACCCTGGGCAGGAGATGGGCGTGGCCAGGAGGTGTAATGGTTGTGAGCCCTGGCTTTGAACCAGCAGACCTGGGCTCAGTCCTGGCCCTGTCACGCACTGGCTGTGTGTCCTCTGACAGGTTACTTAGCTCCTCTGTGCCATTGTCTCCTCATTTTCTTGGGGGAAGTCTGAATATCACAGACCCCTCCAGATAAATGCGATCCTATACCAATCAGCTTGGCCTGGCCCCTGGCACAGAGTGAGGCCTCCACTCATGAAGGGAATACCTATGTCATTCCTTCTGGCTTCTGGGAGAGCCTGGGAGGGCCACCAAGAGGCAATGTAGCCATGGGCAACTCAAGTCCACCCCTGGGTTAATATGACACTCTCACTGCGAGGCAGCGTGGGGAGCTTGTCCTTGTCAAGGTGGCAGCCATCAGAGCAGGGTGGGACAGCTCAGTTCTCCCCTCTTCTGCTCTAGTGCTGTGAGAGGGATGGGGCTCAGGGCTGTATGTGCATGTGTGTGTGCATATATAGGTGTGTTTGTAGGCATGTGTACGTGTGTACGTGTGTGTGTGTGTGTGTGTGTGTGTGTGTGTGTACATATGTGCATGCATCTTCAGGGACTCATGACAACTTCGTCTCCCCCGACAAGGCGAGCTGCCTGGCCCATGTCTGTCTGTGCCCAGGGGTGAGTGGAGAATCCAGGCTCCCCAAAGCTTCCCCATTCCATAGCCTGGGGGCCTGCACGACACAACGCCCACCACTGCTTCCTGCCATCTGCCTCAAGCAATGGAAATAGAGCCAGTGACAGCAAGCAGTGCTGGGTGGGCCAGTCTGTGCTGCAGCAGCCATGGACAGGGTGGGGGCTGGGGAGCCCCTCATCTGAGCAGCCTGCCTGTTCCCTGCTGGCCCTGACCTCAGGGAAGCCCTACCAGAAAGGAAGGGGGTGAAAATCAGGATATCCCCTTTCCTTTCCAGGCAAGGCCAAGAACTTTCTATCTGGAGGGACAGACACTCTAAACAAACTTCTCCAAGCTGCATTTTCAGATCTACCAAGGAGATGTGTAAGAACAGAGTAGCCCAGGCTTCTCTGCATCAAACAATCCAGCCCCTGGGCAGGCAGCTGGTGGGAACCTCCCCAGGTGATTCCGGTGTGCAGCAGCTGAGAGTGGTATGCTGGGCCTCCCTGCTGGGCATGCTGGGCTGTGGGCTTGGACAGCCAGACCCTCCCTGGGATCAGAAGGGCGAGGAACATTGGCCCTCCCCTGCTGGGGCTTTGTCACCTCGCCTTCCCCCTAACCCTATGAGGTCATATTGTTACTTTCATTTTGCAGATGAGGAAACTGAGGCTTGGAACTATCAGGTTCTCTGTCAGGGTCACCGATCTGGGAAGTGAGGGTGCAGGATTCATGTAACTGGATGGCCACAGACCCTTCCCATGTCCTCGGCTACTGGAAATCTTATCCACTGCCTGCGATCTCCTACTCTGCCCCTAACTAGCCGTGTTCTCTGAGCCTGCACCCAGTGGTCCTGGTGGCACATATGAAGCCACTCACTGCTGTTTTATATCCGTTAAGTCTGTAGACATCTGGGAGGAGTCAGCCGTGCGTCTTGCCCATGCACGTGCTCCTAGAGCGCCACCTCTAGGGAAAGGAGCCTGGATGCTTTAATGAAGGTTTTCCAGGATCCTGCCTGGCCTCTGGCCATGCACCCCACCTTCTCACAGGCCACCATGTGCCCCCTGGTCACCTCTGCCACATGAGCTCTGTACGGCTCTCTGGGAGTTTCTCTGGAGCACCATTGCTGAGACCATGGAGACTGAACTAGCAGCTCAAGGGTTTCACCTTGGCACACCCCTGACAGTCTGACTCCATCTTCTCAACCAGATGGGCCCCCACAAGATGAAGCTGTGTCCTCCTGGGAATGGAGCAGGGAGTGGGATGCTGCCCTGTGGGCCACCTGGCCTCTCAGGGACCCACAGTGCGGGAAGTCATGAGGTGGAATGTCTGGTCCACATCCTGGAGGTTTGTTCCAAGCCCTTAGCCTCTGTCTGTGGTGTGGAGACTCTCAGGTAGAGATGGGACTGTGTTCACCATGAGAGGAAGGTATGGGGACAGCTACATCCCCGCAGTGACAGTTTTCTCAGGCACTGGGAAGCCACCACCCCTCCCTCACTGCCTATATCTAGAGTAGGTCCTAAGTATCTGTCTCCATAATATCCCCAGCACACAGCCATGACCTCCACCTGGCTCAGCCTTCCCGGCCTCTCCTGGGCCTGGGCACCCCTCACCTCCCCCAGGTGGCCCCTTGTCTCATCGTCCCCCAACCAGACCTGGACAATCCACCAGGCCACCCTTCTTGGGCAGCTCTGGTTCCAGCCGAACTTGGGTGGCAGAGAGGGGCTGGGGCAGCTGGGCCCTGCCAGGAGGACACTGTCCCAAGCCAGCCAGCTGGCAGGTCTGAGAACCATCCGGACCGGTGCTGTCCAATGGAGACATGATGAAGCCACAGATGCCACTTAAAATGTTTCAGTAGGCACAGAAAAGAAAGAAAAAAAGTTAAATTATTTTAACCATATGTTTTATTAAACCCAATGTAAATGATTATCATTTCAACCTATAATTGATAAAAAGCATTTTTAATGAGCTATTTGATAGTCTAGTAAGTAAATGTTTGGACCTGTGTGTGTTTACACGGAGGGCGTGTCTCAATGTGGACCAGCCACGGGTCAGTATCAGCAGCCTGTGTGGTGAGAGGTCACCGTCAATCAGACTTGGGGTGTTGCCTGGCTGAGTGGAGCAGGCCACCAGCCTCAGTCACAGAGAGAAACACATTTCTTGCCTTTACTGTTTTGCTGCATCTGTTGTGACCTGTGCTATTGTTTCTTATTCTTTTTCTTTAAATTAACTCATGTGTTGAATTTTAATGAATCCATTTAAAAGGGAATCTTTAAATCGGCACCATAAGTGGGAAGCCAGGAGCAGAAGTGGAAGGTAACCACCACAGTGCCTTGAACTAAGGCAGCAGCGATAAACTCCCACCTACTGTCTGTGGCTTGTTGAGGCTCTGAGCCGAGGCCATGCCCTCCCTTTGAAAGGGGACAGCAGTGGGGAGTTGGAGAGTCCACTGGCCCTGAGTCTGAGTTATCTCCTGCACCTTGCAGGTGCAGCCCCCGAGTGCCAGAGACCTCAGGCCAAAGTCCCCAGGACACAGCTGACCCAGAACAGGTTGGGTTTATCCCTGTGGAATAGCAGGAGAACACACACCCCAGGGACCCTGGCAAGCTGCATGAGAGGGGGTGAGCTAGAAATCATTATAGGATTTGGGGTTCTGTTGGGTGCTTTGGGTAATTTTGAGGTTCTAAGGAACCTCAGAAAGTTGGTGTAAGCATTAAATAAGATAATCCCTCCAAACACCAAACTCAGCACCAGCACACAGCAGTTGCATCATCTACGCCCTCCCTTTTCTGTCTGTCCCCTGGCTCTGCACAGGCCAGGAGGACTTAGAAGGAAGTTAAGACCTGGTCCTGGCCTGCCTGGCTGGGCAGCAGCTACAAACTGCGGCCCCCAGCAGACTAGCAGAGAATGGCCTGGCCACCAGCAGCCTCTACCCCTGAGGGAAACTTGTGACCTTCAAGAAGGCTGCAGGTCCCCAGGGCCAGCTTAGGGCTGTTTCTGGGACACAGCCCTGAACACCCACACTGTCAGGTGTGCCACTGGGGACTCTGTGTGACTCCAGGGCCCAGATCTTCTGGCTTCCCTGGTCTCTGCCACCTACTTCTGACCATGCCCTGAAGCTGGTGGACAATGACAGTTCTGTTACTCACTAAAATGAGGCCGGCATCGAGCAGGAGTGGGAGGAGAGTCCCAGGTGAATTCTGAAGAGCGCAGGGGACTTTTGATCATTCATGAGTGTTTATCAGGGGCCTTGTGCATGCTTGCATTTCTTACATCCTCTTTTTGGATGTGTGAGAGTATTTTTTGATGGAAATCTTTACTGAGCTCATTGTAGATTCCCATGCAGTTTTAGGAACTCGCACAGAGGGCCCTTGTACCCCTTACCCAGTTTCCCCAATGACAGCATCTTGCAAAATTCCAGCACAATAGCGCAATTAGAGTGTCTACAATGATGCACGCCACCAGTCCTACTCTGATTTCCCAGTTCACACACGCTCATTTCCTTGTGCTTTTTGTGCTACAATTTCATCACACGTGTAGGTTCAGGTACCCAACAGCACCGTCAGGATGTGAAACAGCTCCGTCCCCATGAGGCCCCTCCTGCTGCCTGTGAGAGCCACACCCTCTCCTTCACACCTGCCTCACCCCATCCTTAAGCCCAGCGCTCTAATCTGTTCTCCATTTCTAAAGGAACGTTGTCATTTTACAATGTTATATAAATAGAATCACACAGAATGTGACCTTTTGGGTTGGCTTTTTTCATTCAGCACAGTTCTCTGGAGGTTCACATAGGTGTGGTATGTGCCAATAGTTTGTTTTACTTGTTCAGAATTCCATGATATGGACACACCGTGGTTTGTTTAATCATTCACCCATTGAAGGGCATTGGGATGCTTCCAGTTTGGGGCCATTCCAGATAAAGCTGCCATGAACACTTGTGTACAGGTTTCACTCGAACATAACTTTTCATTTCTCTGGGATAAAAGTCCAAGAGCGCAGTGGCCAGGCTCTATGGCAGCACATGCTTAGTTTTCACAGGAAGCTGCCAAACCATTCTCCAGAGTGGCTAAAGCATTTTCCCTTTCCACTGGCAATGGAGGGGTGATTTCGTTTCTCCACATCCTCGCCAGCGTCATTGTCTTTGGTCCTCACTGTTTGGACAGGCACGTAGTGCTGTCTCCCGATGGTCTTCCTCTGTTTCCAGAATGGCTAATGACAGTGGACATCTCTTCTGCCTCCTTTGCCATCCACGCGTCCTCTCTGGTGAAATGTCTGTGCGTGTCCTTCATACTTTCTACCCCGACAGTTTGCTCTTTTACTGTTGAGTTTTGAGAGTGCAGATCTCTTGGGTTCCAGACTGTGTCGTTAGGAAAAACAGGTCACATGAGGATCAGGTTCCACTCTCGCAGAGCTGATGCGCTAAAGGGGAGAGAGAAAATGTACCGGACAACACAAAAATCGGATCAGTTCCCAAGGGCTGGGTGCTGTGAGGAAGTGCTGAGATGAAGGTGCAGGGGGAGGGCAGCCTGACGAGTCAGGCAAGGGCTCTTCTAGAACCTGAGCCCTGGGTGAGGCCTTGAACACCCGGGGCAGAAGCATCCAGTGCTGGGGCAACAGGTACCAAGGTGCTGGTGTGAAAGCAGACTTGGCATTTGAGGGACATGATGGGGCTGCCAGGGCCAGGCAGGTAGGCACTGCGGCTCCCAGTAGGGTGGGGGCATTTAATTCCTGTCCCATCTCATCACTGCTCCAGCTCCCCTCCCAGCACCAGGGCACCGTGGGGTGTGGGCCATGGGGCCACGTCTCAGGGAGCCCTCCCTTCCCTGCGGTGAGCCTCCTAAGCCAGCAGGAGGGTGCCTGGGCTGCTATTTAACATTCCCTGACAGTTCAGTCGGACCCTCTCCCAGACAGACAAGTATCAAATATTCATGAGAATGACCGAGGCCACTCTCCCTCCTCGCGCTTCCCCCACAGCCTGATGGGCCCAGGCCACAGGCCTCGGAGCAACGGAGCCTCGTAGTCTCTGGCAGTGGGCAGTTGTGTGGCGCTGCCCAAGCTGCTGGGGGCTCCCTGCCTTCCTCTCCTCTGCCCTCCCTGGCCTTCCCCTCTCCTCCCCTCCTGAGAACCCACTGCCTGCCTCACAAAGGAGGGTGGCTGTCTCCGGCCTGCCTCGTAAAGGGTAGTGACCATAATGGGCCTGCCTCATGGGGCTCACAGGTGGGATTCTGGCCCCTCAGCCAGATGGAGGAGACTGGTCTGGAGCCACGGCCGCCACCCATACTCTCTCCACAGGGAGAAAAGACGCACTGGGTCCCCTAGCCTGGGAGAGCATCACAGCACTCCTCAACTTTTGGAAGGCTACTTTTGGAAGGCAGCTGACATGCCTAGGGGGCTTCAGAACACACCCAGCTCCAGAAACCACCCCAGGGACCCGGCCCAAGAAACAGCCTCAGCAAAACCCATGGCCAAGCCGATGTGAACTTTGGAATCAGAAGACCATGTATAGTGTGATCCTGGCATATCCCAAAACTTCTCAGGGACTTAGTTTTCTCATCTGCCAAATGAGGATTGGGTTACCCACCACATGGGGTTGTCGTGACAAGATGACTTTTAGCTCAGCGTAGACATTCACTCAGGGGGTGTTCCCCCTGCCCTGTGGGTTCATCCAGCCTTCTTGAGAGGACAGAGCACTGTGAGCTAGATCCCAGGACACCCACGGGATCTCCCACATGACCTGGGCTTGGGGCTTCAAGACAGAATCCCTGTGACTAACCCTGAGCCCCAAGCAGCAGCCCTGCCAGACAGGCCAGCACGGTTCTGAGATGGGATGCAGATAGGGCTGGGGAGTCCCAGGCAAGAGCTCCCACCAGCGGCTCCGAGGCTGCCTCAGTTTCTCCAGATGTCTTCCACTCACCCCCATGCAGAGCCCACAGCAAAGAATTTGTGATGTAATGAAGCACCCTCTGCCCCTCTCTCTCCTACTCCCCTCTCTAGCCCTTGCACCGGAGAGCCCAATGAGCACAGGGGCTGCCTTGAGGGGCTGCATCTGCAGAATCCTCTCGACGGTGCGTCCATCTGTTATACTGCTCAGAATAAGATCTCGAATAATGGAGAGGGTGTGTCTCTGACCCAGCCTGACAGGACATGTGTGCGCATATATATGTGTGCATTGTGCATGTGTGCATATGAAGATGTGTACACATGAGTGTGCATAGCATGTGCATGTAGGGAGCTTCCCTCAGCACCCCAGGCACCCGTCCAACCCAGCTCCCTGCCTCTTTCTGCTCCATCAGCATGGTCAGTGCCTCTTATTGCTGCTGCAACTCTGGGCACCACTGAGCCCCCTCATTGCCGGATGAGCCTTGGAGAAGGAAGGGGACATGAAGGGGTGTTGCCAAGGATGTGTCAGTGGCAGGGGGATGACTGTGAACTGGGGGACTGGTAATTGGGACCTAGGTGGGGAAGGCCCAAAAGCCAAGATAAGGGAACTGGACATCTCCCTGCCTAGGGGACCACTTCACCAAACACTGACTAGCCGACTGTCCATCCTGGGCATGGATGGGCCTCAGGATGAGCCAGTGAAGTACCCAGGGAGTCCTCCCCCAACTGGAGCCTGCAGTGTGCAGAGACCAGTGGGGGTCCCAGGCCCGCGCATTGGGAGAGGGGCTGGGCTTTGCAGCAGCAACAGAGACCCCTTGCTGGGCTCTGTGTGGGCAGGCGTGGCCAGGGCTGGTGTCCGGCGCTGCTCTCCCATCTCGTCTGCTTTCCAGGACTGGCTGTCTGTGCTTCCCTGCAGGCTGTGACTGACCTGGGCTCCCTGTTGTCAACTTTTCCAGTTCACATCAGCCTGGGTCAGTCTCTAGCCCTTGCACTTGAGAGCCCAACTAGCACAGGGCTGCCTTGAGGGGCTGCATCTGCAGAAGCCGCTCAACAGCGCGTCCATCTGTTATTTACTTTGAACAACCAAATACTTTTCAGGACTGTCCAAAGGTAGCACACACGAGACCCCATGGACTGGGAAGGGCATTGCCAACCCACCCCCCTGAGTGGCCCTCTTCGCTGGCAACAAACCCAACTGCTCAGAATCCATATGGATGCAGGGGTGCTGCCTCTGCCACAGCTGGAGCTCAGGCAGTGTGTCACGGACAGAATGGCCATGAGGGCCGTTAGTGGGCTATGATCCAATTAACCAGTTCACATGTGTCCCCCTGCCACACAGAGCAGGAGGGCACAGCACAAAGCAGAAAACTAGACCCAGTAGGGGCGCAGCGGGGATGCCGTGGCTGGCTGCAGCCTTCCATGCACCTGCCACCTCAGTGGCCAACCTGCTGCCAGCATGGGAACTGAGCATGGTGGGCAGTTTGGATGTCAGGATTGGGGACCCCAAAATCTTGCTGCCCCGGGGCCTCCACTGTGATCCCAGATTGTTCTTTTCCTAGACACACTGACTCAGGTTCATGGCCCACAGCCTCTTTTTTTTTTTTTTTAGACAGAGTCTTGCTCTGTTACCCAGCCTGGAGTGCAATGGCACGATCTCGGCTCACTGTAACCTCTGTCTCCCAGACTGAAGCAATTCTCCTGCCTCAGCCTCTTGGGTAGCTGGGATTACAGGCCACCATGCCCAGCTAACTTTTGCATTTTTAGTAGAGATAGGGTTTCACCATGTTGGCCAGGCCGGTCTCGAACTCCTGACCTCAGGTAATCTGCCCACTTCGGCCTCCCAAAGTGCTGGGATTATAGGAATGAGCCATCATGCCCGGCTGGCCCACTGCTTCTTAATGACCACCCATGGCTCGCCTCTCCTGAGACTCCTCCACCCATCACTGGAGCCATTTCTTCAGATCACCGTCTGTCTCAGTCAGGGGGTTCCATCAGTGCAACCCTTCTGGGGTGACCATTCAGCCTTTCATTCATTCTCAGCTTGCCTCAGCATGAAAACTCAGGCAGAGCAGGGGCCCTGCTGGGGGAGTGAGGGAGCCCAGCTGGTTGTCTGACCCTGTACGGATCCTCTCCCGTCTCTGGGCTTCAGGCAGGTGAGAAATTGGGACCGTGATTTCTAAGGGGCCATCCAGCTCTGACAACCTGGCCTGTTCCAAGGTGGGGAATCCAGTGAGCAAGTCTGGGCTCACTCCTGACATCCCCTCTATACACCCCTATCCTCCCCTCTTCCAGGGGTCCCATCTTACACCACAGCCAGGGTGCAGAGTGAAAGAAACTGCCCCCACCTAGGTCTGGCAGGAATGGCCAGGATGAGGAGCACTAGGCATCCAGCCCTGGAAGGCGAGTCCCGGGCAGTGTTAGGACTGGCCTTACCTAGGATATCAGGGCAGCTCAGGATCATCCCGCAGTGCAGGGGCTCAGGGCTACTCTGCCTGTTCCTACTGCAGGAGGAGACAAAGGCGTCGGATGGCAGCCTCCTGGGGGATCCCGGGCACACACCACTTAGCAAGAAGGAGGGTGTCAAGTGGCAGAGGCCAAGGCTCAGCCGCCAGGCCTTGATGAGATGCTGCCTGATCAAGTGGATCCTGTCCAGCACAGCCCCACAGGGCTCAGGTAGGGGCCGGGGTGGGCTGAGGTTGAGGGTGGGGTTGGGGAGGTGTGTTCTGAGCACTGTCTTTTCTGAGGGCTTCAAGGCCAGCCTGTGACCCCAGCCTGGGCCACACCACCCCTTTCTCTGTTGGAGCTGTTTTCATTCATTCACACCCTTCCCCATTCATTAAGTGCTTACTTCATGCAAGCCACTGAGCTCCCAGTGGGACCCACAGAACATGGAGACAGAGAGCTGGGACCATACTGGGGTTTTCCAGTTAGCTAGGAGGATGGAGCCAGGCTGCAGAGTCCAACAGACCAGGCCAGGCTCGACTCTGCCCACTGCTCACTTCCTGAGTAAGCCGGAGCGCCTCATTCATCCTTTCTAAGTCCTCCATGAGACGACAGGCTGGTACTTGTCCACAGAGCACATTTGAAGATGGGCAATAATGTGTACAGTGCCTGGTGATCAGGAGACTCTGACCTCACCCCAAGGATTGGTGCTGTCTGTTTGTCTTGGGTTACATTCTGGGGTGTTAGTGAGAGAACTGGCAGAAATCACTGCCCTGGGCTTGCTGTGGGTAATATTTGGTGTTTGTTGAGTATGACTGAGCTGAACAAACAATGGCAGTCTTATGTGGCCCCCATGATCTCACACACATATGCAGACACCTCTCACTTATACCTTTGCACACATGCCAGTGCATCTATCACACATGAGCTTGCACACTCACTATGCACACACAGGTAGGCATAACATACAGGTTTTCATGCTCTCACATACACACAACATGCATACTCATGGGATCACATGTGTGAGTATGGCATGTATGTGAGTTTGCCTCTGACTTTAAGGAAAAGGTGTAGTCTTGCCCTTGACAAGATAGCAAACAAGCTGCATCTCTAGCTGTGTGATTTCCAGGGAGCCTCGGTCCCCTGGCCAGGAGAATGGGCACAATCAGGGCCCCAGCCTCCCAAGCTTGATGGGGGTCATTCGTGGAAGGGATCATCGGGGGGTTTGGGCAAACAGCAGGCACAGTGGCTGGCAGCCATGGCCATGCGTGTGCACAAAGGGAATGACTGCTATGCACCAGGTCCCCGTTCTTTACCCACAAACGCCACTCCAGGGTGCTCCCAGCAGGATTCCAGCCCCCTCCCTTTTGGCTCCACCACCTCTGCTTTTCCACAGAGCCCCTACCCATCTGTGATGCTGTCACCTTGGCTGACACTTGTCCCCAACCCCTTCCCATGGAAGCGCTAGCACTTATGAATGCCTGGGTGAAATTCACTTGCACCTTCAACTTCTCAGGGGTGGGGTGGTAGGTTTTGCAAGTGGCAGAAATATGATGAGGTCGCTAAAAGTACATGCACATAGCATGACCGGGAAGGGCCACCTTCAGTGCACTGTTTGTTTTGCATCAGGATGAAAATGCATCTGTTTTCCCTTAGGGTAGGAGCGAGGGCACAGTGGTCATTGCGTGGGCTGGGGGCTCAGGTCCACTCTGGTGAGTGCAGCTTTGTGTTGCTCGAGACTCAGATTTCCTCCACCTCAGTCTTCCAGGGTTTTCTTGGTGGTGACGAGTAATTAAGGAGGTGCTGCAGAGGAACCCTGTGTTCCTCAGGTCTTGCTGATGCTCAGCCTCATCCTCCCATCTCTCTCTGGTAGGCAGAGGTGGCTCAGGACGGGCTGGGGCTGATGTGCACCCTTCACTGAGGCTTTCTGCACACCCGTGACAGCAGCAACTGTGATGAATGGGGTGGTCCAGGAGAAAGGCGAGCCAGAGGCCAGCATGGCATGCTCAAGCCAGGGCGAGGGGACCACCCCTGCACAGCCCACCCCTGTGTGCCCTACCCCAGCTCAGGGCAGCTTCCTTGAGGGCAGGGCCTTTCCACTCCCAACTATCAGGACACATTTGCTGAACAACTTGTCGAAGGCACACAGGACAGCGAGGGCCATGGCAGGGCCATGTCACCAACGATGGGTTTGTTCCCTGGGGTGTTCATGTTTGCTGGACCTTGTGCAGGCACTGGGAGCGGATGTGAGCCTATTTGGTTGCAAGAGGGAGGCAGTGTAGGCTCATCACTCAGTTTTACCGAAGCGTCCACAGCGGCAGCTCAGAGAGGTCAAATGACTCAGCAGATGGCACTAGGGTTTGGGGTGGGGGAGGGCTAGGGTCCAGAGCTCCACAGTGCCCACCCTGACGAGCATCTTTGGTGGGAGCTGAGGGAGGAGGGAGCCTAGGGACCTCAGGGACAGAGAAGCCGGGACTCCAATGTGCCCTTTGTCTCCGTTGGGCATCGCTTCCGGATGGCCTCTCTTCAGTCCAGCCACGTCTCATGTGTGTCCCGCAAAGAGGCCAGGCTGGTGTGGTCACACTGAGAGCTTTGTGCATGTGTGAAATGCTATGCCATGTGCAGATGAGGCACCCCGGCTCTTTGGGAGCCTTCACAGACTCTTGGTGCAAAGAACAATGGGGCCCATTCAGTGCACCCCGACTGTGTGCTCTTCAAGGCCCAGCAGTATCCTGAGCCCTGGGGGCCTATGGGAGCAGGTGGCCCAGACACTGTGCCCTTGTACTGGGGTTTTTCCATGTCCTGAGCCCTGGGGACCTATGGGAGCAGGCGGCCCAGACACTGTGCCCTTGTACTGGGGTTTTTCCATTCAGCAGAATCAGGGCCAGAGACACATGTCCGGAACAGCTGGAAGTGAAAGCCAAGGCCCAGCTCCGGAGTCCCCAAGGCTTGGGCGAGGTAGAATGTCAGCCAGGAGTGGGCAGGACGCAGCGGCCTGGAGACACTGTGCAAGGGTTGGAGCATCTGTGGCTGGGTGCTGGGTGGCCCCAGAATGGAGTCAGGAGGTGAGCAGCAGCGGGACCTCTAAGAGGGGAGCCAGGAGACTCCGAGCACAGGCAGCCTGGCCCCACCCTACCCCGGAGAAGTGCCCCATCCTGAGCTCCTTGGACCCTCCTCCATGACCCAGAAGCTGGGACTCTGGCCTGCCACCCACCCACCCATGTCTCCCCTGCATCTAAAGTCCCTCCCTGCAGGACACCTTTCCAGTGGCATGGCCAGTGCCACAACTGGACAGACCTGTTTTTCAAGTCTGGTGCCCACAAGGTCTGTGGGACTTGGGTTTCTTCAACTGGAATAATAATGTCCCCACAGATAACCTGGGGGCCCGGCTGCAGACAACTGAAGCCAGGTGAGCTGGTTTAAGCGGAACATCTGCTCCAGGCCTCAGGAAGTTCACGGAAACTCTGGAGGACCAGAAATGGAGGCCTGGATGGGACAAAGCCAGGGTCCCTACTGCCTCGGGAGATGCCTGGTATCCCGGACCACTCCGGCAGTAATGCTTCTGTGTGACATGGCGCAGCCGTTCCTCACACATGCACACACACATTCATACACACACACAGAGCACACACACACGCACACACACATGCACATACACAGGAGTACACACACCCATGCACACACACACACGCAGCCACACACTCCCCCCCACACACACGAGCACACGCACTTACCATGCACACACACATGCACATGCCCCTCCCCCAAAGGGAAGGCCCGCATCCTCCTTAGCCGCTGTTCATTCTCCCGGGGTTCCATGGCAACTCCACGTAAAATCATAAAGTCGCCACCACCAGTGCTCCTGGTAAAAAGGGGTAGCAGAATGCTATGGGAACAAAAGGTGAATTAACTTGTCTCTAATACTTAAAGATAGAAAAACATGTGGTCACAGAATTTTTGTATATTTGAAGATACAAGATACAATCAACATCGTGAGGCATCAAGATACATGGCATCAAAGTGAGACATCAGATTAGTGCAAACTTTCAAGGGTTTCCAAAAATTAACCCTTTTCCATGGCGGTTGTAGTACAACATCTGTGGCCATCTTTAATCCACCATAAGAGCCTTAGCTGAGTCCTTGGTGGAATAATCCAAACCCCCATTCCTGAGGGATCTGAGTCCTTGGTGGTCCTGCCTCAGTGGGGTTGCTAGAGGCCCCCATGGACTTTAACCTGTAATTGGCGGCAGCATTACTAGGCTCCCTGGAGAATTCACTGGCTCTGAGGTAGAGTCCTCACTGTTCCCCTTGATAATAGGGTCATTCAACGGCCCTTAATGCCAGTTGGTCTGAGTGGTGTGAGGGGTCCAGCATGGCCAGGAGGCTGTCCCAGCTTCCAGTTCAGAGGCCTCCTGCTGCCTCCCGCTGGGGACCCTAAAGCCTCTAATCCAGAGCCCAGGATATTGGAAAGGAGCAGCAGAGGTGCAGTGAGTGGGTGCTGGATAAGGGAGGGGCCTCCATGTGCCTCCCGGCTCCAGGCTTTTTCTTCTGGCCAAGGGAGAGGCAGACACATCCAGCAGCATCACCGGCGCCTAACAGGGCAGCCCTGGAACCCTCAGCTGGCACCGGAATCCATTTTCAGCAGGTCTCACCACTGTTCTGTGAGGTCAGCTGCCTCTGAGGGTGGGCACAGGAACCTATGAGCCCTGGCCTTTGGCCACACGGCTCCGAGGTGAAATGAGACTGTTATTCAGGAACTATGGTGTGGGGGAACCATGAAGGGGGGTGCTGGCAGCACCAGGGCAGGCCAGAGGGAAGGTCACACAGAGTGACTGTCCCTCCATGAGGTCAGCGGGAGCCCTGGGGTGAGCAGGGATGCAGAGTGGCTGACCTGCCACCTGGTGGCTGGCTCGGTGTTGAACCGCAGCTGCAGCCTGATCAGCCCAGGGAGAAGTTCTTTTATTGAGCCCATGGTGTTTCGTTCACCAGCAAATGCCAGAGGGACCAGGAACAGAGGCTGTGAGGTGCACAGTGGGGATCACTGGCCCACCCGATCAGCCAGTGCCTCCTCGGCCTCCCCCTTGGAGGGCACTTGGGAAGCACTTGCTGTCCCACACTCTGGGTGGTTCTTCCCCAGGCCCCCAGACCTTACTCCCCTCATCCTGCCCCTCTACCTCCCTGACCCTGAACAAATAGTTAACTACCCATGAATCAACGTAAGCCTGTGCCTCAGGCCTCTCTTCTTCAGACAACGTGGGCAGTACCAGGAAGATGTCTCTTCTCCACGTCCTTCCCCTGGGTGGGCTTCAGTGTCACCTAGGGTTGGTGCCAATGTTTCTGGCAATTCTGTCTGTAAGTCCCCTCTGAATGTTTTTCCTTTTCAAACGGCCTTGGAGACCATAACGGGGCGGAGGAGGGCGCTGCAGGGAAGGCGGCAGTGCAGCAGGTACTGTGGGAGTCGAAGGCCTGCAGGTAGAGCCTCCTCCAGTCCTCCAGACCCACCATGCCTCGGGTCCCATCCACAGCACTTGGAAGCCACGAAGGAGTGCTCTGTGCACATGCACATGCCAGCAGGGCTGGGTGAGGTTGATACCTGTTCCTGGTGGCCAGTTCGGGGCTCATGGCCACTTGGCATCCTACCATGGGCGCTCCCCCGGCAGCCTAGCAGTGGGCAGTTAGCTGAATGCCAACAGGAGAGATTTTTGGCATTGCTCAAAACCTGAGAGACCACAGATTTCCCCTCTGGGGGCCTGCCATGGCCCCACAGAGCGTCCCAACTTGCCTTAGACTCATCGCGTGTCATTGAATGTGCTGGGTCATTAGGTTCAAGGAGCAGTGCTGCTTGTACTCGGCCTCCACCTGCAGCACAGCCTGTGAGTGGCACACTTAACTGAGGTGCACAGAAGGGCCGCCGGGCACTGTACCTTCCTTTACTGGCAGGGGTTTGAGGGGCAGCAGCTCCTCTTTCCCTCTGCAGGGGATTGGGTGGCTTGTCTGCACTTGCATATAACAGAAACCTCAAGTAACAGTGGCTTGATCAAGACGGCTGCATCAGCTCCTATATGGGATATGTGGGGCGAGGCAGTGGCTGGAACTCATTTGGCAGCTGAGGGATGTCAGCATCAACGTCTTTGGTTCTTTTGCTGTTCCCTTCGCTGTGGCAAGGTGATTGCTTTGCAGCCCACACAGCCTCATTTTAGGCAAGAGGAAGGAGAACCCAGATGGAAGGGGAGAGTGGTAGCCCCCATGTCAGGAAGGCAACACTCACAGAAGTCTCTGGAAGAAGGATGCTTTCATTCCACTGTCAAGAGCTAAGCTGCCCCAACTGCAAAGAAGGCAGGAGAATGGTGGAGCTTTCAGCTGGGTGCATTTCCATCCCCAACAGCATCTGAACTCTGCTGGTGAAACGCAGGAAGAATGAATACAGAACGGGCATTCTCAGCCACACGTAGCTTGCAGAGTAGTTTTGATGACTGAATGCACTCACTGGCACCCAGAAAGACCTTAGCAAGCTTCCTGGCTGTTACTGCTTTTATTTATTGCTAGGTGCTAAAAAATGTGGGGGACAGGGAGTTGGTCAGCTCCAGTCATGTATTTAGCTCTCCTTTATCCTCCTGAGCAGAGGAACCCCTTCCTACCTCCCCTTCTGCACTTTAGAGAGGCACAGCAGGGCTGAGGGATGCCAGTGGGTAGAGGTCAGAGGTCAAGAGACAGCCAAAGGCCAGGGCCCTACCAATGCCCCGTTCTGCTCAGGGACCCTGGCCCCAAGCCTCCTAGTCAGGGACTGTGTGGGAGCAGGTTGCTCCCTTTCTGCTGCAGAGAAGCCCTGGGGCCTGGGTAAGGCCCCTCTGCAGTGAGATCACACCCTCAGCTGATAATCACACCAGTGCCACCTCCTCAGTTGGTGCTGGGAGCTCAGGAGTGATGCCCACCCTGTCCCCACTCCTCCCAGCCCAGGGAGCCGCTGGAGCCCTTCTGCCTCCAGGAACAGTGAGCTCTGGGGGCCTGGAGGTGGAGGCCAGGCACCAGGTGAAGGGGCTGGCCTGCAGCAAGGGCAGGGTTGGGGCTACTTGAAGACACCAGGGCTGAGGAACTCTGGCTGCCCTGGGGCTCTATGCTGAGGCTGAGGGATAGGCAGTTCCCAGAAAGGCTGGGAGAGCCAGAGGCAGGAACAGAGAACACAAGAGACGACAGGCCCAGAGAGGCCAAGACACTGGGGACAAGCCAAGACCAAGAGGATAGACGCTGCATTTGAGAGACAGAGACAGACTGACCAGGAGAGGGGAGTCCTAGAAAAGGAAAGGCTCTGAGTGTCAGGCTGAGGAGGGGCTGGCAGAGGAGGTGGGGAAGCAGGTTGTGGGGGTGCTGCCCACACAGTGTCAGGCAGGGCAGAGCCCAGGGCAGGAGCTGGGCAGATCAAGCCGGGCTCAAGAATGGCAGGGCACAGCCCTGGCTGGAGGTTGCAGGAGTGCCCGCACGGCTGTGGGAAGCACCTGGGCGGCATCATCAGCATCTTCTTCCGCTTCATCTCTGGGAACCTGGCTCGAGGTGAAAGCTGTTTTGGTGGGGCTGGGATGGGGCTGCAGAAGAGGCAGCTTTGAGCCAAGGACTGAACCCCTCATGTAGGGCAGTGGCCGAGGGGAGTGGGCAGTGGCCCTGGGAGCAGGACCAGAAAGGACCACAGTCTTGCAGCTCATCCACCCCCATTGTGACCTGGAGACAGTGAATGCCAAGCCTGGGCTACCCGGCTTGTGGGTCTGGGGAGGGAGAGCAAATGGGGAAGGGCCGGCTTCTCTGTGGGGTGCACAGACTCAGGCCCAGCCTGGGAGGGGGGAAGGGGGCGGGGCGACTCTCAAGCCAGCCCTCGGACCACCAGCCCGTGCACACCAACTCCACTGCCCAGGCCCTCCCTTCCTGCCTCCCTCACTGGAGACCCTCTCCTCTTCCTTCAAAGGCAGAAGAGCGTCTGTGATGAGGATTAACAAAAACGGGCAAGTGTGTATTGAGACCTCAATGGAGAAAGTGCTCAGGTAATGACGGCCGCCTCCCGAAACCTGCGAAACCAAAGCAACCTGGAGGCCTTGGCAGGGATGTAGGGGGCTTCCTGAGTGTTTGCTCCTGGGTCCAGGCGCGTGATCCACAGCCAGCCAGTGCCTCTCCCCACTTTGGCTCCAACTCCTCTTCCTGCGCCCCGGGTTGAGCAGTACCAAGACCAAAGCTAGGCTGCGGGGATCACGAGGCAGGGCCAGGGGCGGCATCCTGTGTGTAGGGACCTGGCAGTTGTTGTAAAGGACCCTGGGGAAGGGCTGATATCAGGAGCTTCAGACTCTGAAAGGAGTGACCATCAGCAGCTTGGAGCGCTGAGCAAGTGCTGGGGAGCTATGGAGAAAAGCAGGTGAATGAAGTCAAGTGATCTCAGAAGAGAGATAAAATGAAGTCCCGAAAACAAAGATGAGCTGGCGTAGACACGGGACGTGTAAATCCCAGGACCTGGTGCTGCCAGCTGCCTCTGCTGCCAGGAGATGCTCCCCCCATGCCGAGAGGTCACCATGGCCGCTGGCGGGGCTGGGCTGCCACAGCCTCGCCGGGGTGGGGGTCTCAACCCCCATCTTGTCCCTGCCCTGTCCTGAGCGCCTAGCACAGAGCCTGACAGACGAAATACCTGTAGAATTAATGCGTAACATTTCAGGAAGTGTGGAAAGAGAAGATTGAGCATAGTCTCACTCATCTCCAAACCAGGAAAGAGGGGCTTGGAGTACTGCAGAGCAGCGCGGAGTCTGCAGGAGGAAGGCGGACCCCGCTGAGGGAGGCTGTGTGCAGCGGGCGCCGGACCCCGCTGTGGGGGGCTGTGTGGAGGGGGCGCCCGACCCCGCTGTGGGGGGCTGTGTGGAGGGGGCGCCGGACCCCGCCATGGGGGGCTGTGTGGAGGGGGTGCCCCACCCCGCTAAGGGAGGCTGTGAGAGGCTGTATGGAGGGGGCGCCAGACCCCGCCGCTGTGGGAGGCTGTGGGGGGCTGTGGGAGGCTGTGGGAGGCTGTGGGGGGCTGTGAGAGGCTGTGGGAGGCTGTGGGGGGCTGTGGGAGGCTGTGGGGGGCTGTGGGAGGCTGTGGGGGGGCTGTGGGAGGCTGTGGGAGGCTGTGGGGGGCTGTGGGAGGCTGTGGGGGGCTGTGGGAGGCTGTGGGGGGCTGTGGGAGGCTGCGGGAGGCTGTGTGGAGGGGGCGCTGGACCCGGCTGAGGGAGGCTGAGGGAGGCTGTGGGAGGCTGTGTGGAGGGGGCGCCGGACGGCACCGTGAGAGACTATGGAGGGGGCACTGGACCCCGGGCTATGTGGAGCGGGTGCTGGACCCCACTGTGGAAGGCTGTGTGGAGGGGCGCCAAGTCTAGCCCCGTGTGGCAAGCTCAGGAGCTCTGGGTGGGGACTCAGGGATCCTGGGCCTTCCAGTTTTTCAAAAGACAGGGGGATGCTTAGCGGTGCCTCAGGCTCCCAAGCCCTCCCTGCCCCAGGAAGTTTTTTGGGGGGAAGGAGAGAACTTTGGAGACAGTGGACCTTGGTCTGCTTCTCTGTAAGGAGAGAAACTGGGGGGCCAGGCCCTGGGGCAGAGAAATGTGCCTGGGGTCACCGACCCGTTGGGCATGACCCTCTGAGCTGGGCATCCTCCTCTCTCCTCCTGGCTAGTGACCCTGAGCATCCCTCCTGCTGCCTTGGCCTGGCTCCTCATCTTCCCCTGGGGCCACAGTGACAGTGCCTTCCTCCACCAGGTGGCCCAGAGGGCCAGTTTATTGCCATGGTGTTGCCATAAACAAGAGTCCTCGTTGCCTGGAGGTCCTCTGGGCGCCTGTGTTATACCTTTTTCCTGCTTCATAGGTGCTTGGGTTCACGTTGCTCTCCCTCACTCTGCTGTCTGTCTCTGCCCATGTCCCTTGCCTTCCTTAGGGAGAGTGAGACATAAGCCTCATACCGGATTAAGAGGCCAGGAGAGCTGTTCCCAAGGTGGCCACTGAGCCCCAGCTCAGAACAAGGCAGGAAGGGCAAGAGCAGTGGGCTAGCCCTGCCCTGGATGTCTCTCCCGGCCCAGGGCTGGGGCTTGCTGGTCAACCTCTGAGCTCCTCCCAGCTCTGGCGATGCTGGTTCTGGGATTCTCAACAAGCCGGGGAGGGGAGGTGCTCTCTGGGAGCTGGGCTGAGGAGGCTGAGAGCTGGCTGGGTGTGGACCCGGAGGTATAGCTGAGAATGAGGTGGGTGCTGCTGAAAACACCACTGCCTGCTGCCAGGGTGTGGAACCACCTGGAGGGAGCTTGAGGCACTGTAGCCTCTGACTTTCTCAATCCACTTGGTGGGGCTGCTCTTCTCTATCAATTTGCATTAAATTTTCTGCAGATCCTGTGGTCACCTTTCAGGTGTCAGCAAGTGCTGAGGGAATCCTTTCCAGCCCAGTACCCCTCCTTCACTCCAGGAACCCCTCCTGACACTCAGAGCAGCCTGGCGGGGGTCAGGGAGGAGGAGGCGGGATGTGGTGGGGTGTGGGCAGGTCCCAGAGTCTCTATGCTCTTCAAAGGCTGGCCCAAGGCAGCTGCCCTTGCTCCCCCTCAGCCTGTGTTCCAGGTGCTGAGGCTGCCTCTCTTCAGATGGTCTTTCTTGTGGGGATGATGGGACATTCAAGATGGATTCCCTTGGAGTGGCCCCTCTGGCTCCATGATGGCCTCTGGATGGGTGTCCAGTTCACTGTCCTCACCCTGGTGGCTGCTGGCCAGTGTAGCCACAGTCACCACCTCCAGGGGTAGGTCAGACCCAGCTGGCCCAGCATCTCCCAAACTCCGGAGGACAAAATCAGATCACCACAGGCTTTTCAGAAGTCCCTGAATTGGAGGGAGGAGGGGACTGAAGCCACCCCAGGGTGGGAGAAGAAGGGAAAAGGAGAAACACTCCACCCAGCCTCCTCTAGTTCCTCTCCTCCTCTTCCCCCAGCCTTCCCTAGGCCCTCTCCCCTCCCCACCAGCTTTCCTCAGGCCAACTCCTCCCTGCTCCCCCAGGCTTCCCTAGGCCACCCTCTGTGGGTGAGGGGGTGGGTCACAGAGGTGGTTTTCCAGCCCCTTAGTGCAGCCTGCAGCACGGGTCCTGCATCTCTCTTGCTGTTTCCCAAACAAGGAAAAGTCATATTTAGTCCCAGATAAAAGCATGGAGTTCACATCAAGAGAGGACCATCCTTGTGCTCTGGGTCACTCACCCTATCACAGGGTGGGTGCTCCAGCTGGGGCCCCAGATACAAGGCTGGGGTGCAGTGTAGGAAGGGGGGCCAGAGATGGGGCTGGGGCACCTGACAGAGGCAATAAGAGACCAGAGGTTACACACAAAGTTGGGCACATCTGGCTTGAATTGACAAAGCATCATTCTGACACTCTAAAAATACCATTCTGCAAATAGACACTGAGTGCAGCGAAGGTTCTGTTGAACTCCCTAATGAGGGAACTAACAGAATGACAGCTGATTTAAGAGAGAAACATGGGGTTTTTTAGAGAGGGTAGGAACAAAAGGCACACGGAGACAAGACTGCTCAGTCCAGACAGGAGATGAAATGGAGAAAGACCCAGGTGAGTGAGGTCACCATCTGCAGGGTTATCTCCTCTGCCAGAGAGAAGAGGAAACCATGGCATCTTATCCGTGTTACAGGCCAGGAAGACACTGGAGCCCTAATCAATGTGTGGCTTAGTTCTGCTCCTCTGAGAGTCAGATGCTCTGACCGCCATGCTAGACAGTGCCTCAAGGGTCACTCATCATTGCTCCTCAGGCCACAGTTCCACTACTCTTAAGCAGAATCTCATCTCTGCCACTCACAGCTCTGTGTGAGCAAATTGCTTCTACCCTCCCTGAGCCTCAGTTTCCTCATCTGCAAAATGGCCATAAGAATAATGAGGTTGTCAGGGCATGGTGACTCATGCCTGTAATCCCTGCACTTTGGGAGGCTGAGGTGGGCAGATTGCTTGAGCTCAGGAGTTCGACACCAGCTTGGGCAACACAGTGAGACACCATCTCTACAACAAACACAAAAATTAGCCAGACACGGTGACACACACCTGTGGTCCTAGCTACTTGCGGGGAACATGGGCAGATCACTTGAGCTGGGGAGGTCAAGTCTGCAGTGGGCTGTGTTTGTGCCACTGCACTCCAGCCTGGGTAACAGAGTGAGACCCTCCTCCATCCCCCCAAAAAAGAATTCAGTCACTGTGGAGGTTGTTGTCAGAGGCACACAAAAAACCCCGTCCCTGTGGACAGCCTGCTGCCCTCCCCACCTTGCCGTGACCTTGGACAAGTTGCTGGGTCTCTGTGCATCTCAGTCTCCTCACCCATCAAATGGGCATAATGGAGAGTGGTTTTAAGGATTCTGTCAGTGTCCATAAAGGGCCAGGGTAGCGCTGCTCCTGGCCACAAGGGCAAGGCTGTTGATAGTGACTGGCTTTAGAGCCCTGAGCTGTGGCCTCAGTTTCTTTGTCTGTGAAGTGAAGGCTGGAGAGAAGGATTTTCAAGGTCTAGGACCAGAGGTCTATCCCATGATTTCTCCCCACCCCACTTATCCAGGCACAGGGGCCAGGGAGCCTGGGGCTCCTGGGGTTTCTGCTCATGGGACGGGGCCTGCCTTCAGAGCATCCCCCAGCCCCAGCCCTTGGCAGCTCTCCCTGGAGCTTCTGAGTCCTATGAGGCCTGAGGCCCTGTGCCCCTCTACTCAGAGCACTTCTCAAACACCTCCCTAGGGCCTTGTGAATGAGGCAGAGTTCATTAAGAGCCACTGTGAGCAGATCAATGCTTTACCCGGCAATTTGGGGTTCTCCAGCCAGAAGGGGCTGCAGTAGTCCTGGCCCTCATTCTGGCCTCCACCCACCCAGCCTCCCCCATTGCCTGCCGCCAAATGGCCAAACAGAACATGTGGAGGGGGTTGGACAGGAACACGATGGGTCAGTGGAAGGACGTGTTGACTGGCGAGGTGGGCAGGGCAGCCTCCAGAAGGGTGCAGAGCCACCTGCCCAGGCACAGGGCCCCTTGACCCCGTGGCCAACTTCCTGGGGGCAGGCCTCATTCCAGTATTCTGTGCATGTGGGGCCCACATTCCTGCCCTCTGGGGTGTAAGAGGTTGGGAGTTTTTTGGTAAGGTGGGGAGAGGAGACAGGAACAGCCTTTAAATGCTCTGGGATGGAAGGAAACGTCTTTGTGTGCTTGGGGCTACTCAAGGAAAAGGCAGAACTGCAGTGGAAGAGAGGGCACTGGGCGCTTGGGGCTCTGGGGCAGAATCTACCAGGCTGGAGCCCCGCAGGCCTGGCCAATCCTCCAGGCAAGGGTCCCTCCCTGCCAGGGCAGGAGCGCTCTCTGCAGATGTTCCCCCTTCTTCCACCAGGGGACAGCAGGTGCCAACCCCTCTGCCTCCTGGGACCACCTCACTCCTTCAAGTCGCTAGCTCCACCACGTTTTCTGTTCCCACCCCGTCACAGCTTTGGGGCTTAAGGACACCTGGATCTGGCATCCCCGGGATGCCGCTTATCTTCCAGGATGTGTTCTGGCTCCCGATGCCCTGGGCTAAGCCCCAGACAAGCTGGGAACCTCTCCCCAGCAGTCCCTGCCCTGGCCCCTAGGGCCTCGAGGGCCTTGGGGGTGGCAGTGGCCTTGCCCCATGTCACCCCACAGGCCTCAGGAGGGCAGTGGGTTTGAGATGTCACCTAGAAAGTCTTGTCCTCCTGTATGGATGAGGGGCCAGCTTGGGTAGGCAGGGAAGGGGAGGGCCACCAAGGCCACGGGGCTCCTGACCATGGGGGTTGCGTGTACACCTGCAGCCTACACCTGATGGGGCTGGGGAGGCAGAGGGAGCCCGTGGTCACTGCATTGCAGTCTCCACCCTCTCAGATAGACCAGTCTCCCCACCTCCACTCCCCTCCCCTTTCACTAGCGGGGCCTCTGTGGGGAATGAGAAGTGACTCAAAGGATTCCCTGTCACAGATTCAGTGTCTCCACTTGGGAAATGTGAGGCCCACACAGAGGCGTGGCTTCTGTCTGAGCACCTGGAGGAGAGTGGCGGGCCATGCAGTGGGCGGCTGAGCTGGTTCCAAGCACTTATCTCACAAAGGAAGTGGTGAATCGGCGGGGGGGCAGGCTGGCCGCCACTGAGAGTCTGCTTAGCTGCGTGTACCCACGTGTGTGGCATGTGCATGTGTGTGCACACCCCTGTGTGTGTGTGTGTGCGCGCATGCTCGCCACCTTCAGGTCCTTTGTGGCTGTCGCGCCTGTGTGCTGGGGAAGGGCTCAGGTGCTGTTCTTGCAGCAGTGTTCTCAATCTACAGTCAGACCTGCTGACTGGGCCACCGGGGAGCCTAACCCAAGCAGACATTACTCCCCAAAACCAGACTCTTGGGGTGGAGGGGCTGCTGGGCAGAGTGTGTGCCCAGCATACACCTCAGAGGAAGAAACACAGGTCAGACGCCTTTCGGCTCCAGCCACTTCCGGGTTCTGCCCTTTGCTGGGCTTTAGCTATGCCCTTAGGAATGCGGGCTGCTGGTCGGGGCCAGGGACACCTCTCAGTGGCCCATGGGGAAGAGGGGAGCTGCAGAAGAGAGAAGGGCAGGGGATGGATGGGTCTCAGTGCAGCCCAGTGGTGCCTAGGAGGGGCAGGAGGGCTGAGACTGCAGCAACCTTGAGCAAGTCACTGCCTCTCTTGGCCTCCACTTTCTCATATTTAACATGGGTTGTGATGAGAGAAAAAATTGCCTCTTTGGGTTGCTTCAAGGATTAAATAGATTAGCCCAGGAGTACTCCATGCACAGTAAGTGCCTAGTTAAGTGCTGTGGCTCCCAGCGCCTGGCTGAGCCTCAAAGTGGCCCTACAACCCTCTCATCGCACAGCGCTCCTATGGAGAACATCTCGCTTCCGAGAGCAAGTTGGTCCTGTATTTCAACTAAGCCAGAGGGCTGGGGTAAGAGCAGAGCCCCAGGTATCCCTCCTGACACCGGCCCCCACCTCTGGACCACCAGACTCCAGGCCAACAGGACTGGCATTCTCTGGGCACTGGCCACCCTGGACCCCACACTGGGCTTGTTCATATGCCCTGAGGTGGGCCTCACTAGCAGCCTGTCTGGTGTGATCAAGCGGGTAGGTCCCTCCGTATCTGAATCCAGAGCCTGTGCCCTTAGGGCACCTGCACCGACTGCTGGGGCTTCCTCATTGCTGGTCTCACACAGTGCTGGCCTGGCTGCTGGGAGCGGGGGGACCCAGGATCGGGCTGAAGCCGTGTCCTCTGGCCGGCCCGACAAGGGTCTTCTGGGCATGAACCCCTGCGTCAGGTTTGTGGTTGGCGCGCACGTTCCCAATTAAGCCGAGTAAATATTTACAGCCATTACAGCCATTGATCGCCTTCGATCCTGGGTGCTGCTGTGAGATGGCGCTGCTTACTCATGCTTTCTTAAAAACAACTTTTCCCTGAGCGTCTTTAATAATTCAGCTCCTAATTGTTTCCAAACGCAAACCTGAAAATGCCAACTCAGGGCCTTCACCCCCACTCTGGTCCCCCTCTCATCCTCCCTGCCAGGGGCCCCTCTCCCCTTTCTGCTGCAGATTTTGGCCTCCCTGCCCTGCCTGTGACCACTTCTAAGAGGGATTCACAATGTCCCTCACCTCCAGCCACAGCCACTACCGGTTGCCGCAGCCGAGGCGACCTGGGAGTAATTGAGTGTAGAGCTGAGCCGAGAAGAGGCAGGAGCAAGAAGGTCTGGCCCTGGCTCCCCACACCCTGCAGTGCTGGGCAGGGGCGGACAGGGATCCTGGGCATCTCGAGGTGATGAGGAGACTCATCCTGAATGGGTCCCTGGACAGACCTCAGCCCAGACCTCCCTGCCAAGGGCTGGGGGTGGAGGTGTAGCCAAATCAATATTAATAGCATCTCCCGGGCACCAGGTCTCCTGGCTGGGGCTGTTCCCCTGCAGCCTCTGAAGACCATCCCATATGGGGTGGAGTCTAGGGGACTGCGTTGTGTCCCAGCCCTGCCCTCAGGGCAGGATGATCAAGGGCTACCAAGAGCTCCACTGCCAACTTCACTTCCCCCTCCCTGGAGGCCCAGCCCCGGTCACACGGCGGTGCTAGAGAAGAGTCACCTGTGCTTACCCCACAGAGCAGCTGCCCAGTGTAAAATTCTCACAGCCAAACACCACACAGGCCCAAGAGAGGACAGGCACACAGCCACTAAAACTGCAGCTGACCAAGTAGCCACCAATGCAGAGGGCCCTTTTGGCCAGGACGCCAGGGCCGTCACTCCCAGTTCTGTCACCAGGCTGGCACAGATCCTTCCTCTGCTCTCTGGTCTGAAATATCCCATGTGAAGCCATGGGGCTCCTTATCCGGCAGGTGCTGTCCCAGGCTCTGGTAACACAGCAGGGAACCAGACAGGTTCCTTGGAACCAGGAACCAGAACCAAAACCCTCTAAGGCTTATAGGCTATAAAATGAGATTGATGAATAAACTATATATTGGGAGGGAATAGGGCTGCAAAAATTATCTAGGATGGGGAAGAAGGGAGGGATGCCCAGGGCAGGGCCTGCTGAGCACGCGGCATTTGAATACAGATCAGAGGGGCAAGGGAGAGTGAAAGGGAAGCTGTCCGGGCAGGCAGAGGGGCAGTGAGAGTGAGGGCCAGAACTCAGGGGTGAGGTGAGCTGGCAGGAGAGGCCCCTCCTACTGCCGACGGGTGAGCCTGAGGGGTAGGCGAGGGGGCACCAGGGTTTTGTGGCTGTCAAGACACCAACTCATAGCAGGGTGGCAGTGGAGGAGGGAGGGTGCAGCGGAGTGTTTGGAGGTATTCTGAAGACGGGACTGAAAGGATTTGCAGATGTCCTGGGTGTCGGCTGTGTGAAAACAAGAGGAGGCAGGCCAAGGCTTTTGTCTGGAGTTGCTGGGAAAACTAAGCCTTTATTTGCTGTGGCGGGAAAAAGGGAAGCTGGCCTGGCGTGAGGGGAGGAGAGGGCTTAGTGGAAGCATTTCAAGTCTGAGACACCTAAAGAGATCCTAGTGGAGGCTTCAAGGAGGCAGGTGGGATCTGCGGGGTTGAAACTGGAGGGATACATTTTGGGGTCATCAGAAAATATATAGACAGATTTGAAGCCAAAAGACTGAGCAGGAGTGGCCCAGGACTAAGCCAGGCGTGCACTGATGCTAAAGTCCTTCTTACCTGTCTGCACCCATTCCCAGAGCTTGGCTTGTACATTTGCAGAAGGCTGCTATTGTTTCTTCTGTTCGGAAAGACACCTATCCACATTCCAAAGAGTGCTCCTAGCCACAAGGGCTCCCAGCTTCTTACCCGACCCAGCCAGCCAATCACAGCAGGTATCTGACTCAGGCTGGGCCAAAGAGATCCCTTCCCAGATCTTTTGACAGTGGATGGCCCCGCGTCTGAGATTCAGAGGCTGCAACATGCAGGCCTGGGTGACTTCTTGTAGCCAAGCATGAAGTCACATGGAAGAAGCCACTTGAGAAGGGACACTGACATGCAGCATCTGCACATTACATGTGGAGGACACAGTCTGAGCCAGCTTTTCTGGTGATCCTTGACCCCTTCTCTTCCCGTGGTTTGCTTTAAGGGCTAAGAAGTCTGTTGGTTGAGCAAGTTTACTCAAGTTAGCCTTGATACAGCATCTCAGCATTCAGAGAGAGGAGGCACAGCCCAAGGAACCCGGGGGCCCACGAGCACAGGCAAAAGGCCACTCCTTTAAGCCCTCGACTGGACTGCATAGAGCCAGGCAAGAACATGCATGTGACACACAAATGGCCTTGGCACTCAAGGGCGGAAGCATGCCAATGGGAGAACATGTTGATTATCTGATTCTATTCTGAGGCAACTGTTTTAAGATCTATATAAGGCTAACCCGGTGCAATGTCTCATGCCTGTATTACCAGCACTTTGTGAGGCCAAGGCGGGTGGATGACCCAAAGTCAGAAGTTCAAGACCAGCCTGGCCAACATGGCCGGGCTGGTCTTGAACACCATCCCTTATTTTAAAATTATCAAAAAGAACTTAAGAGTTATGGAGGAGAGTTCAGCAGTCTCAACTTTCGTCTAAAAGGAGTCCCAGAAAACAGGTAAAGGGATGGAGAGGAAGCGGTCTTCCTTAATATTAAAGAGAACAAGCGTAAGCGTCAGTTTGTTTCATCTTCCCAGCAACACGGTGAAGAAGCCACAATATACAGATAAGAAAACCAAAGGAGAAAAGAAATGGGGCTTCTCCAGGGCCCCACAGTGAGGAGAGAATCTGCTCCAGATTGGCCTGACTCCAGAGCTTAGGTCATTGCCACAGGGTGGCTCTGAAACATGCTGTCTATTCCCTAGCAGTGTACATAGTCAAACAGGGTTTCTCCAAGCGTGGGCCATGGGATATTAATATGTGTCATGTGGAATGGGATTTTGTGGGGAAACACATTTGTGAAGTAGTAGTCAGATGAAGCTACACAAATTCTTTCACTACAGAACTTCTCAGAGCCTTTACTATGCACCCATTATATTTTCAAGAGAATGTGGTGACGAAAAGCCCTGGTTCTGGAATCTCAGATGTGGGTTCTTTTTTTTTTTTTTTTTTTTTTTTTTTTGACATGGAGTTTCACTCTTGTTACCCAGGCTGGAGTGCAATGGCACGATCTCGGCTCACTGCAACCTGTGCCTCCTGGGTTCAGGCAATTCTCCTGCCTCAGCCTCCCGAGTAGCTGGGACTACAGGTGCGTGCCACCATGCCCAGCTAAGTTTTATATTTTTTAGTAGAGATGGGGTTTCACCATGTTCACCAGGATGGTCTTGATCTCTCGACCTCATGATCCCCGCCTCGGCCTCCCAAAGTGCTGGGATTATAGGCATGAGCCACCGCGCCCGGCCAGACATGGGTTCTTAAGCCTTCCCTGACTCTTTTTGTCTCTGTGATATCTGAGAAGGCCTTTTTCCCTCTGGGCCTCAATTTTCTCATCTGTTAAGTGGGAATCACAATTACATCCTTGTGGGTCTTCCAGACTTAGAGACAAAGGGAGAAGACAGACGTGAAGATGCTTCATAAAATGTAAGGTTATGCAAATGTAAAATGCCCTGTCTCGCATGAGTTCTGTCATGCTGCAGTGTGACAGCCTCTGGCTGGGCCTCACTTGTGAAATGGGAGTCGGGGGAAAGCTACTGCAGCTCCCCCACCCCGCATGCAGTCACACTGCAGTTAGAGTGATTGTTATAAAAAAAACAAAAACCAGATGAATTCTCCCTTGCTCTGAGGATAAATCTCCGATGACAAGCTTGGCCATGCCTTTATAACTGTTTGGCTGTCTGCCTGCACCTATAGAGTATAAGCTACTTGAGGCCAGGGCTGCAGCTGCTGCATGTAATACCACATCTGGCAGGCACAGAGTTGACTTAGGAAGTATTTGTCAAATGAGTAAATGCATGAACTTAGGCCTCTACTGACTTTGAAATCTTTCATCCCTCTGGATTGAGAGAAGAATCAAACACCATTCTCCCACTGCTGCTGCTGAGAAACAGACTCCCCTGGGCCCTGACTCCTCCCCCATGGTGGCCTCACCAGGGCCCGCCCTCAGCCAACCTATCCTCAAAGAAGGGAATGCTTGGGTGTTTCCAGGGACTTCTGAGAGCACATGCTCAGTATAGAGTCCCCATATTTCTAGAGACCATATGGGCAAGTCCTGTCACCCCTGTTAGTTACAATAGTGATAACTCATAGGAGCATGGTGAAGATTCAATGATACTATGTCAGTGAGTGCCTAGGACAGTGCCTGGCACACAGTAAGCAGTAATGAATGACACTGCTGGTATCCATTATTATTTTACCCAATTCTCTCACTGATCCCAGAGGGCATGATGGGTGGCCGAGTCCCCCCAGCTTCCTTGAGGCAAAGATGGGACTTGGATGGGGGCGTCTCACTCCTGCCCAGCATCCTGACTGCTCCCCTGCTGCTTTCTGACTCAGACCCCAGGGTTTTGATTCCCAAGTCATTCATCTGCATTCAGCTGACACAGGCCATCTACAAGACACATACCTCTCTGAGCTGTCAGAAGATACCACAGAAACAGATCCTGGCATCAAGCGTCCCAGATGGAAATTCCCCAAGACACCCTTGGTCCCTTAGCTCAAGTTCAAACAAAGAAATGCTTATGTTCAGAGATCTTCACAGATCAGCAGCGAGGATGTGACTTGAGAGCACTTTACGTCAGCATCATAAAACATGAGGATTGATGACCCGTGCGACTGGGGCAAGTGCCAGGGGAACGCAGGCTCTGAGTTGGCTGGCCATGCTTCCTGTGTACACTCTGTGCAGAGGGTGCCAGCTTAGGCTCAGGGGGAGGTTAGAATATCGCTGCACTAGTTAGCATGTCCTGCAGCACCCCCATTCACAGCGCACTTGCACAGGCATGTGTGCACCTGGTTCTCATGACAATATGCAGGGTGGGCAGGGGTTAAGGAATGCTTCCCCACTTTGGAAAAGAGGGAAACTGAGGCTCAAGGAGGTGCAAAGCCAGGCAGCTGAGGTCACCCAACCTTGGGTCTACCTACTCATCGTTACCCTGTTGTCTTGCCAGCAGAGACAAGTGGGAAAGCAAGTTCAGCTAAAACCCAGAAATTTAACCAGAGAAACCCACAAACCAACATGGTGGACTTTGTACAAACTCTAAGAGTATGAAGAGAAGAGCTACTTCTGGCCTTAACCCAGTCCTGTCATACTGGGACTGGCCAGCTCCCCTGGACTAGATCTGGGTAGGGGCATGAAAAGACGCAAGATGGGATAAGAAGTCCTCCATGTGAGAGAGGAAATGGGAACCTTCCATCACCAGGGACCAGGAAGCAGGGTGAGGGACTCACAGGACAAGCTGGCCTCAAGTGTCCCCCTTCCATTGCCTGTTCAATGTTACTAGACACTGGCAGACCTCTGGCAGAACAGATGGGGATTTGGATATGCCTTGTATGGGGATGGGGGCATGAAGAGAGATCCATTCTTCCTGACCAAGGGGGAGTCAAATGTGTCACTGAGTACTCAAAGAAGAATATTCCCAGAGGTATGCAGTGAGGGGCCTGCTACCACTGTAACACTTGGGCATCTGTCAAGTCCTCACATAGCCAAGAAGCTTAGTCTTCTCCTGCCTTCCAAGTCTTTCCTGACCATGAGAACCATAGGAACCAGGAACACTTAATTAAGGAACATGAAATTCCTTTCCTTTCAGATCACTTGTCCTGATTCTGGCCTAAGATGCCAAGAGATTCCCACAACTCCTGTAATGGGCAAAGATCTTTTCCCAGAATGTGGTTCCCACATGGGAAATTTTATCTGTTCATTACTTCTTGTGAATGTATATATGTTTTTACTTAACTCAGAATGCCTTAATTTACCCTTCATTTTATGAAAGACATTTTTGCTGGGTGTAGAATTCTAGGATGCCCAGTTATTGTTCTTTGAGCACTTTGAAGAATGTTATTCCATTGTATTCTGGCTTCTGTGGTTTTTGTTGTGAAGTCTACCACCGTTTTTGTATTGTTATTTCTCTGAATATAATGTGTCTGTTTTTCTTCTGGGTTCTTTTAAGGTTTTCTTTTTACCTCTAATTTTCGGCAGTTTGACTATGCACATGTCAGAATCTCCACACCATAGCAGATGTGCCTACCTGTGGTTTTCTTTGTATTTATCCTGCCTGGGTTCATTGAGCTTATTAAACCTGTGATTTGATATCTTTCATCAGTTTTGGAAAATTCTTCAAATTCTATTATTATTTCTTTAATAATTTCTTTTGTAATTATTATAATTTATTCAAGTTCTAAGTATTTCTTCAAATGCTAATTCCATATTTTTCTCTCTCTCCTTTTCTTCTGGGACTCCAGTTATACATTTGTTAGACTTTTTGACTGACCCATATCCTCCTTACATTCTTTTCTGTTTTTTTCCATTCACTTTTAGTCCATTTACATTTAAGGGAATTATTGATATTATTGGATTTACACTGCCATTTTGCCACTTGTTTTCTATCTGTCACATATCTT
This sequence comes from Saimiri boliviensis, assembly GCF_048565385.1. Taxonomy (NCBI): domain Eukaryota; kingdom Metazoa; phylum Chordata; class Mammalia; order Primates; family Cebidae; genus Saimiri; species Saimiri boliviensis. Next base: position 126,120,191 of record NC_133449.1, read on the forward strand.
TTTGTTTATCTGTTCCTCCTTTATCACCTGTTTTATTTGCACTTACTTGTCTCTTGCCATGTCTTGTAATTTTTTGTTGAACACTGGGTCAGGCACACAGGTAGCTCTGTGATAGACAGTGTGAGCTTATTTTGCAGGTCACCAGTATTGTCATGTTTGAGGGCAGTGAGAAACAGATGTGGACTCTAGTTTGCCCTTTTGAGTTTCAGTTTGTTCTCACTTTCTCTTACTTCATGTCCAGCTTTTCCTCCCATTTTCTGGTCCTGCTAACCTACAGCAACTTCAGTCATATGCAGAGGCAATAGCCTTCAATAAGACTTCCTCAGCTTCCAGAATTATACAAGGTCTCATTCTTATAACAAAGCCCAGATTCCATATCACTCATAGGAACCAGAACCACTTAATTAAGGAACATGAAATTCCTTTTCTTTGAGATCACTTGTCCTGATTCTGGCCTAAGATGCCAAGATATCCCACAGCTCCCGTAATGGGCAAAGATCTATTCTTCATAGTGGTTGTACTTCTCTGATCAAGTTTTAAATGGTATAAGATTCAAATTCGGTTAAAATTTAAACTACATCTTTTCATTTATTTTGTCCATTTCTTTTTTCTATTTTTAAAAACATATTTATCATAGTTATTTTGAACTGTGTCCTTATCTGCTAACTTAAACATCTGGGTCGCCTCTGGATTTTATTTCTATCGATGTCATAATCAACCACTTTCTTCCTCTTCTCGTGTCTAACAATTTTTTTATTGCACGCTGGAAATTGTGGATGATATGTTATACAGGCCCTGGATTTGCTTACCTCCTGACAAAGAGCATTTGGTTTTGTTTTGGCAGGTATTTAAATTCCTGGCAAATCACACAATTCTGTCAAAGTTTGCTTTTAGCCTTTGTTAGGGCAGGTCTGTTTCAGCTTTTTTTCTTATTCATAAAGTTTAGCTCTTCTCTTAAGGCATGATCTTAATCCTAACAAATGGCTTTCCTGAGGTCTCAACAGAAAGCCCAGGGTGTTTACCAGTGGTCCATTTTGGCTGGGCCTGGACCTACATATTTTCTCAGAGCTATCTGATCCTTGGGATCTTTGCTCTACTGTCAGCATCACAGAAGCTGTTCTCTGCAAGCGCTCCAGAGTCTCTCCCTGCTAATGCAGAGTGTAGCAATTAGCCAAGGCCCCAAAGGATCTTTTCATGCAGATTTTGGGGGCTACTTCTTTGTGGCTCCCTCCTTTCCAGACCCCTAACGCCTTAAATCGTAGCTGCCTTAACAGCCTTGAACTCTGAGCTCTATTTCTTGCATCCTGTGTGACCAACAGTGCTAAGAGATTTTGATGCCCAGCATTTTGGAAAACACACTCAAGAATAAAGATAAAGTTAACTGTGGGGTTCATTCAGTGTGATTCTCTTTTCTCAAGGACCATTGCCCTCTGTTAGTTGCTGTCTAGTGCCCTCCTAGAGTCGCTTTACATACTCTGTCCAGGTCCTATAGTTGCTTTCAGTGGGCAGATTAGTCTGATGCCACCTACTCTATCACGGTTGGCACCTTCCTTTTCTAGATTCAAGGGGATGGGGCACGGAATGATGCCTATATGGTTAAAAATACAAATGTATTCAAACTCATCTATGTTACTGCTTAGTCTCTGAGTGTGTCATTAGGATGTAAAATGAATCCTTTCTCTGTTATAATAATTGAGACTTCAGCCCTTATTGAGTACCCTAAATGGACCAAGGCTTTATTCTAAAGTGCTGGGCTGGGCACGGTGGCTCACGCCTGTAATCCCAGCACTTTGGGAGGCTGAGGCAGGTGGATCACAAGGTCAAGAGATCGAGACCATCCTGGTCAACATGGTGAAACCCTGTCTCTACTAAAAATACAAAAAAATTAGCTGGGCATGGTGGTGCATGCCTGTAATCCCAGCTACTCAGGAGGCTGAGGCAGGAGAATTGCCTGAACCCAGGAGGAGGAGGTTGCGGTGAGCCGAGATCGTGCCATTGCACTCCAGCCTGGGTAACAAGAGCGAAACTCCATCTCAAAAAAAAAAAAAAAAAAAAAAAAAGTTATTCTAAAGTGCTTTATACATCTAATTGATGTCACCTTCCCACTCACTCTGAGACATATGTACTGCTATAATTCCCATCTTATAGCTGCAGAAATTGAGTGATGTTGAGGCTAACTTACTTTCCCAAGGTCTGCTGGCTTTATTACTTTCCCTTGATGACGTCCCCACCTCTCCAGTCCTTCTGCTGCTACCTTGGTTCAGGCTACCCTCATCTGTCAAGCCAGCTCTCTGCTGTCTTCATGATGGACTTTTCTGCTTCTAGACTTCTTCTGTGAGAAGCAGGGCCAGAGTAGAAAGGCAGGCAGCTGGGCTGGGAGTGCTGATGAGGACTGGGGCCAAGAAAATCCAGCCCAACCACAGGGCTACAGTGTGGGAACCTGGAGGTGGTGAGGGAAGCAGGAGAACAAACAGCGAATGTTTCTCAGTCAGGTATTAGGCCTGTAGAAGAAGACACAGGCCCAAGACTGATGGCCCAAGAGGAGCAGGCAGACACTGGCAAGACAGAGGCCCGAGGCATCAGCACAGCCAGGGCAGGAGGTGGGTGGGGAGGCAGAGGCTATGGGGCAGCATGTCACTGTGCACTGCCTTCAGGGTGAGTTCAAACCCCAGCCCTGCCTCTCACCAGCTATGGACACTTGGGCACATCTGTTAGGCTCAGTTTCTCCACCTTAAAATCCATTTGAGGTTCACATTAGCTTCTTGGAACAGAACACCTAAGTATGGTGACTTAAATGAGACACGGGTTTAGCTTTCTCAAGCAATGAGAAAACCACAGGTTTAGCTTTGTAACTCCAGCCATCAGAGCCCGGGAACCTGTGTCCTTCTTTCATTGTTCCAGGGACAGTCATCATAAACCCATCCCAGAAATGATGAGGGAGAAATGGCAACAAGTGTATGCTAGCTGAGTCCCTCCATTTCCATAAAGACTATTTCCTAAAAGCTCTACCCAATGGTTCTATTTATGTCCCATTGGCCCAAACTATATGGTTCGGCCATCTAGCCACAAAGACCCTGGGAAATGTAATTCTGTGGCAAAAAAAAAAAAAAAAAAAAAAAAAAAAAAAACACACACACACACAAAAACAAACCACTATTGTCCCCAACTAAATTAGACTTGATCTTAGCCAAAAGGCACAGAAACAATTCCAACAAGATAAGGATTCTACTTGAGGGGAAGAAGGGGAGAGGTAACACAAAATTAACAACCAGAAGTCTCTGACACAGGGTACATGGCGCCACTTCCTTTGTCTGTGAGGTGGATGTGAGGATGAAATCAGGACGTTTGTGTAAAGCACCTAGCAGGTACTTGTGCAGCAAATGGCAGCAGGTATGCCTGAGTTTGAGGAACTTTTCTAATGACCCCTCTAAGGTCCACCCCCAGACAAAAGACTTCATAAGCACTTGCAGCATTGACTTGTCTAAGCCCCACCCAAGGAGAGACCCCTCAGTACAGGCTGATGGGACACAGCCTGAAGCCTTCGTAAAGCCCTGCCTTGGAGGGAGTTGATGCTCTTTACTTGCTTTCTTGATTCAACGGATGGAGGATGAGGCTCTGGGCCCTGGGCCTAGATGCTATAAGGAGCCGGGTGTTAGTGCAGACACGGCTGATTGTCTGCCCCAATCTACCCGTTTCCTTCTTCCTTTTCTAACAGCTCTGCTTTCGGCCCAAATTTCATCTGTCCCCCATCCTCCTTCAGCCACAGAGGAGCCAGGCCTGACTGATCTGATCATCATGCTTGTGTTAATTAGACCAGGCCAGACACAGTGGCTCACACCTGTAATCTCAGCACTCTGGGAGGCCCAGGCGGGCAGATCACTTGAGATCAGGAGTTTGAGACCAGCCTGGCCAACATGGTACAGCTCTGTCTCTACCAAAAAACACGCAAAAATTAGCCGGGCATAGTGGCATGCGCCTGTAATCCCAGCTACTTGGGAGGTTGAGGTCGGAGAATCACTTGACCCAGAATGCAGAGATCACGGTGAGCTGAGACTGCACCACTGCACTCCAGCCTGGGTGGCAGAGTAAGACCCTGTCTAAAAAAAAAAAGAAAAAGAAAATAGTAATAAAAATAATAATTAGATCAAACCAGGTGCTGTAATGAGACCCCCAAAACCCAGTAGCGTTAGTCTTATCTCTTCTGTTTGGTCCAAAAGCAATTGGCTTTTCCAACACTGAATAAGCCTTCAACACCTGGTATCTTCGTCTCTCTTTCCATCTCTATTTCCAAATTCATAGCTCTTACCTGATCTTATATCTTTCCTTAAGGCATAAAAAATGTGTATTTCCTTCAAGATGAAATTCGAGTAAGACGAATTTAAAAAACAAATGAAGAAAGTGTATTTCTTTCTCCCTTAACATCCCTATGTGAAAACTCTAGATTTGTGGGAGGCTCTGTTCCATGCAGTCATTCAGGCACCCACGTCCCTTTCACCCTGTGGCTATGTTCTCCCCCAACCCCTAAGATCTGCATGGCTGAGGCTGGTCACCAACATGTATGAGTTCCAGCCAGTGGGAAAGGAGAAGAGAGAACAAGAAAGAGAGTCATTTACTGTCTTAAGACTTCTGTCCCAGGCTAGGCACGGTGGCTCACACCTCTAATCCCAGCACTTTGGGAGGCCGAGACAGGTGGATCACCTGAGGTCAGGAGTTGGAGACCAGCCTGGTCAACATGGTGAAACTCCATCTCTATTAAAAATACAAAATTAGCCAGGCATGGTGGTGCATTCCTGTAATCCCAGCTACTCAGGAAGCTGAGGCAGGAGAATCACTCGAACCCGGGAGGCGGAGAGTGCAGTGAGTTGAGATGGCACCATTACACTCCAGCCTGGGAAAAAGAGTGAAATTTCATTTCAAAAAAAAAAAAAAAAGAAGAAAGAAAGGAAGACCTCTGTCCCCAAAGCAGCATTCATAGCTTCCTTTGGCACCAGCAACGACACACAACCACACTAACTGCAAGGCGGCCTGGGAAATGCAGTCCCTGCCAGACAGTCACATGTCTAACTAAGACTTTGTTACTGTAGGAGAGAGGAGAATGGGTTTTGGTGGCAAGCTGGCAGTCTCTGTCACAGTGGTGGCCTCATTTCCATTGCCAGCAATTGATTTCGGCATGGCATGTGACAAAATTGTAGCCAGTAAAACATGAGGGGATTCTTCATGCTAAGCTTAATGGGAAAGTCTTTCTCACAGTAAGAGACGCGGGAACAGACAGTCTCTTCTCACATTCTGACATGATACATGTATCATGTCAGAATGTGATATCTGGAATTGGCCATCTGTCTTGTGATCATGATGGGAGCAGGCTGTGGTTAAGGTAGATTAGATATTCTAAAGCTGGCAGTGTAGTTAGATGAAGAGCCCAGGTTCTTGCTGGTACCGCTGCATCTAAGTTGGCTACCACTGGAGCCACCCTCTGGCTGGACTTCCCATGTGTGACATAGTACATTTCCTTATGGTTTAAGCCAAGGAATGGGGTTTTCTGTTACCTGTAGCCATAAGCCTCCCAGATTTCATGTCACATTGGGCCAGAGCAGAGACTGTGTGGAAGGGTTCTGTGTGGCCCCTGGGAGTCTGATTCAAGGGTGATAGGGTTTGGGTCCTTGTCTCCACCCAAATCTCAAGTCAAATTGTAATCTCTAATGTTGGAGGTGGAGCCCAGTGGGAGGTGATTGGATTACAGTGTTGTTTCTCATGAATGGTTTAGCACCAACCACTTGGAGCTGTTCTCATGATAGAGAGTGAGTTCTTGGGAGATCTGGTTGTTTAAAAGCATGTGGCACCTCCCCGCTCACTCTCTCTCTTGCTCCTGCTCCTACCACGCAAAACATGCCTGCTCCCCCTTCACCTTCCACCATGATTAAGGATGCCAGCACCATGCTTCCTGGTCAGCCTGTGGAACCATGAGACAATTACACCTCTTTTCTTTCTTTCTTTTCTTTTTTTTTTTTTTAAGACGGAGTTTCGCTCTGTCACCTAAGCTGGAGTACAATGGCACGATCTTGGCTCACTTCAACCTCCGTCTTCCAAGTTCAAGGGATTCTCCTGCCTCAGCCCACCTAGTAGCGGGAATTACAGGCACCTGTCACTATGCCCAGCTAATTTTTGTATTTTTAGTAGAGACAGGGTTTCACCATGTTAGTCAGGCTGGTCTCGAACTCCTGACCTTAGGTGATCTGCTCGCCTTGGCCTCCCAAAGTGTTGGGATTACAGGCGTGAGCAACTGCGTCTGGCCCACACCTCTTTTCTTTATAAATTACCTGGTCTCAGGGATTTCTTCCTCTTTTTTTAATTTTAGTTTTTTATTTTTTAGACGGACTTCACTCTTGTTGTCCAGGCTGGAGTGCAATGGTGTGATCTCTGCTCAACACAACCTCCACACCCCCACCCAAGTTCAAGTGATTCTCCTGCCTCAGCCTCCTGAGTAGCTGGGATTACAGGCATGCACCATCATGCCTGGCTAATTTTGTATTTTTAGTAGAGACAGGGTTTCTCCATGTTGGTCAGGCTGGTCTCAAACTCCCGACCTCAGGTGATCCACCCACCTCAGTCTCCCAAAGTGCTGAGATTACAGGCATGAGCTGCTGTACCTAGCCAGGGATTTCTTTATAGCAATGTGAGACTGGATTAATACAGAGGGCTTGGACATACTCTAAGGTCAAAAGAGCTGGGCTCCCTTGGTGTCATTTCCTAGGTTGTTCTGGCTCTGAGGAAACAGCGTGTCCAGAAACAAGGTCCCTCTTGTGCATCTTGAGACAATTTCACATCCAAAGCCCACTGTGCAGCAGGCAGGTAAATATCACCAAGTGACTTGATTTTACAAGGAGGAAAGGAAAGCTGAGAGAGGCGATGTGCTGTGGCCAAGTCCATGAACAGGCTTTGGAGCTGAACTGCTTGGATTCAAATCCTGACTCTGGTTTATCAGCTGTGTGCCCTTAAACAAAGCATTAACCACTCTGTGCTTCAACTTCGTTTCCTTTCCAGTTCCTACCTTATCAGAACTGTGAGGAATGAGAGATGAGTCATGTTGAAACACTTGGTACATAGTAAGTTCTTAAGCTTGTATTAGGAGCCTTTTTAGGACTGTGGTCTTTGTTCCATGAGTAATGGAGAATGCATTAGTTAGGACCCTATTGGCTGCAAGGGACAGCAACCTAAGTCACATTGGCTTAAGTCATAATTGGTGGATTGATTGGCTCATATGTCTGAAAGACACAAGTTGAGATGTGTCACGGGGCACATAGCATTGCCAACTGGACTTGGTCCCTTTCTCTTCACTTTTTGCTGTGTTTTCTCCTGAGGTGACTCTGTTTTTAGGCCTGCTGTTCCCACATGGTGGCAGGCTGACCACTTATCTTCTATAACCTCCGCTTTTCCCTGGGCCAGTCTTCTGGCTCCCATCTGGTGGCCATCCCCGAGCCAGTCACTGTGGCAGTAGAGGGGTGGTATGGAGTGGAAAAGAGAAACTCACACTGATTGAGCAAATCTTCAAAGTCACTGCACTGAGGCTGGAAAAGGAAATTGAGGTATGGTCACCAGCCACACAGGCAAACACGGCCAGTGCTGAAATGGGGGCTCCTGAGGGTTTCCAATTGGGAAGGGGCAGGGTCTACTTTTTGTCTTGAGATGATCATGCTGGTTACTGAACCAAGAAGAGGTAGCAGGAGAACCACAGTGGAGGTGGGGAGAGGCACTAAGGACCCGTGTCAGGAGTCCAGGAGGGAGGACCATGGTGTGGCTGGGCTGCTGGCAGTGGGGCAGAGATGAAGCACGAGACACAGGGCTAGAGTGTGGTGATAGGCTGGACAGAGGTGGGGACAAGCAGATATTCAAAGGTAAGAGCTGAGGTTTTGGCTGTACAGCTGAGATGAGGAGACTTGGGGAGTGGCAGCTTGGGAGAGGATGAAGAGGTCAGCTTTGGAGGTGCTGAGTTTGAGGAGCTTGCGGGTGTGAAATTCCACTCTGGGCATTCTTGTCTAGTTTCCATAAAATATGGGAAAAATTAATAAATTGAATAATGCCTGCTTTTCCCAGTAGAAAGCATTAGAACTAAACTAGAATAAGGGAGGCTTCTGCCAGCCCCATTCCAGGAGAGCTGGGACTGGACCAGTGTGCTGAGTTGTTTTCAGGGAATGGGTTCCTCAAACAGCATGCATCCAGCCCAGATCCCACCTTATGAGTCAGGAGACCTCATGAAATCCCCAGGCAGCTAGGTGATCAGGAACAGTTAGCATGGGGTATCCAGGGAATGTCGGTCAAACTGACAGAGTCCCAGGCCCTGGGAACTGCCAGCGTAGCTGCGGTAACAACATGGAAGATGCCGGGGCAGAGAACCAAAATGCAGGGAGAAAAAGTGTGGCCCAGGCAGCTGTGGGCTAGTTCATAGGCAAAGGCAGACAAGGCAGAGCTGCTAGAATCTGGGCTGGCTTCTTGGAGACAGAACTGGAGTGGTAGCTTCAATATTCCAGACATGGTCGTGGGGTACATGTCCAGATTTGGAGTGACCCCCACCCCCACCCCAAAGCAATTTTCTCTGAAAACTTCCTAAACTAGAGCAAGACACAGGACATCCTGAGGACTAGTCATCCTGAGGACTTCAGGAGAGGGCTCAGGCCCGAGCCTTCCCGAATCACCCAAGGCCCCGTGAGCTGCTCCCTCCACGTTGCCCTTCAACTTGTCCCCGCCTCTGTGGCAGTCCTTCCCTAACTCCCCACGTGGCAGAGGTTTCTTTGCTTGTGCCCCACCCCCAGCCTGTGTCTTCCCCTGAAGACAGTGAGTGCCATCCACACGCAGCATACTGCCACATGGAGGCACTTGGGGTGTGCTGGGGACAGAGGAAATAGACGCCAGGGCAGACAGTAGCCTGGGAAAGCACTTCATTGGTATGGGGGATAAATGGGGCCTGAGGGCTCAACTGCCAGCTTCCTTCTCCAAGTACCAGGAAGGGGGAGTGTGATGAGACCATCAGCCCAGCCTCAGTGAGCCTACTGTGGCCTACTGTGGCCCCAGAGCTGACAGACCCCAAGCTGGTGAGCGAGCCCAGGAGTCAGTTCCTCATCCATTAGGCCCGTGGCCCAGGCGGCTAATGCCGCACGGACACTCTGCTCTCAGGCCTGGTATCCACTTAAGCGTTGTTAATATTTTACACGGCACAGCCAGGGGATCGATGTCTTGTTTATAGCTCAGGGTTTCTGGGCAGTCATTGAAGCTTTCAGTGGGAACTGGGAAGATGCTCAAGAGCACTGGGGGAAACAGAGGCAGGGGAGAGGGGTGGATGCCAGCCTCAGGACCCCCAAGATGGCCTCCTTTGCATGCTCAGTTCTCTATCTCATCTAACACGTGTCACCCTGTGAAGCTGAGCACATGCAGTTTTGAGCGTGCATCACAGGGGCCATTGGAGCGGGGGCCGAATTATTGTTCCCACTTTATGAATGAAGAAACTGAGGCTCAGAGGGGTTATGTACTGCTAGGCTCTCACAAGTCACTGATGAAGCCTGAGCCGGCACTAGCTGGGCACAAGCTGAATCTTGCTCAGCACTTAAGTGTGTAAATTACATTGCAGGAGGCTCTTTAACCTTTAACAGCTCTGCTCCAACAGAGCTGTTTTCTCTGGGGATTGTTAGCCTCTCTGCTTAGAACTTTTGCCTTTGGTCAGTGGAGGCTCACCACATCCCAATTAAATGGAATTAAAAGCTATGCCTTTACCGTTCTTTTAAACTATTGCCAAAAGGCTCAGACATTTAACTAGGCCTGTGATACAGTGAGGCTGCACTGCGCAGCCCCTCTCTTGCTCAGCTGAAACAGGCTGGTGTCACGGGAAAGTCTCCGCTCCGGACTCCAGCAGGCCTGGCTGTCCCTGTGTCCCTTGCGTAATTCGCCCTCTAGCCTAGTTTCCTCACCTGTAAAATGGAGGAAAAGGAATGCCCATGGGGAGAGCCTTTAAGAATCACACGTAAGCCCAGAGGTTTGGCCCACATATGCGCGCTCCAGGGGGCCCTGGCAGACATGTGCCATGGCTCCCACCCCACCCAGGCAGCGAGCTCTGTGCCTGGGACCAAGCACGTGTTCAGTATCAGCTGAATGAATGGTCGAGTGGGTGGCAGAAGCTTCCTAGATGGAAACTGTAGGCCATAAATCCAAACAGGACTTGCGCTCGGAGCCAGATTTCTCCCTCCGCTAACACAGTGGGAAGGATGAGGGGCGGGCCGCTAAGTCGGTCCGGCGGGGATGCCCGCGGTGCGCCGCGCCCGCTGGAGGGCAGCAGAGACCCAGGTTCCAGGCTCAGGTCCCCGGCCTCGCGGCTCCGAGGACCCCCGGCTCCGCCCGGCCACGCCTCGTCTTCTCCTCTTTTCTCCTTCCTTTCCGCGGCTTCCACTGCTCTACCAGCCCCCGGCAGGAAGAAAGCCGCCCACAAACGAATAAACATGCCCTTGCCCTGACAGTGCGTGGCACTCTGCATCTGCTTAGCTCTTCCCCGCCGCCCGAAGGCAGGCGTCTCCCCCTCTCTGCGGATGGCGGCTGCGAGTCCGTGACTCGACCAAGGTCACGCAGCAGAGTCAGCGCCCGAACTCCGTTCCAAGGACGCCAGAGCCAAAGCCCACACTTCCCCTTAAGCCCTGAGGGCGCGCGGGTTTCCGGAGCTGGAGAACTTTGGATACCAACTTCTGCATTTTCAAAGGGGCCAGCCCGGGCCCAGTTTAATCTCCCGCGGAGGGCCGGGGTTGCGGGAAATGCGCCTGGGCGCAAGAGCTTCCCGGATCCTCCGCCGCCGACTCCGCGCGGGCCGGCAGGGCGGGGCAGGCAGGGCGCAGCGCCTCCCCGCGAGAGTGCAGCCACCGCCCCCTCCTCTCGGGCTCCCGGCCCCTCCCCAGCCCCTAGGCCCCCATTCTGCGCGTGGGAGAAACCGCCAACCGCGCGGCCTCCAGGGGCTGGTGGAGCAGCGGTGGCGACCGGCCAGACTCTGTCCCGGGCTGGCCCTTGCGGGGCGGGGCGGAGCCCGCTCCGTCCGCCCTTCCCGGGCTGGCGCGGGGGGGCCGCAGGGACGCCTCCCGGAGTGGCCGCCGAGCCTAGGCCAATGAGCGCGCGGGGAGAGGCGATGGAGGTTGGGACGGCCGGGAGCGCCCGAGACCCCAGCTGCCGCCGCGCCCCCGCGCCCCCGCGCCCGCGGGGCTGGAGAGGGGGCGACAGAGGCGCGGCGCCCGCGCTGGGCATGGAGGCACCGCTGGCCCGCGCTGGCCGCCCGCGCTGTGTTTCGCGCCGCCGCCGCCGCGCCTCGAAGTTTGCCGGCTGACTCGGAAAGTTGCGCTCCGGCTCGGCCGCCGCGTCCAGCCTCCCTCCTGCCCCGCTCGCCGCCGCCGCCCTCCGAGGGGCCCCGGCTCTGCCAACCCCGCAGCCCCGCCTGCCGGGGGCATGTGAGCCGTCGCCGCCCCCGAGAGGCCGTGCGGGCTGTACGGGCCCCGGCGCCTCCGAGGCAGAGCGCGGGCGAGGGGTACGCCTGGGCCCCAGGGCCCCAGGCAGCCCGGCTCGTCATGGGCATCCAGGGCATGGAGCTGTGCGCTATGGCCGTGGTAGTGCTGCTGTTCATCGCCGTCCTCAAGCAGTTCGGCATCCTGGAACCCATATCCATGGAAGGTAATGCGTGGCCTCCCGCCCCTCCGCCGCCTCTGCGGGAGACCAGCGGTCTGGAGGGAGGGACCAGCACCCGCACGCCTGGGTGCACTGGTCTGTCGAGGAGCGGCCTGGGCCACCTACCCCTCCCGGCTCCAGAGGGTTGGGCCTGGGACTAACGAGACGTAGAGAGCCCGGGCTCCTAGGAGACCCAGAGGGAACGAAGCCGCAGCGCTTGGGCTGGGTGTGAGCGAGGCGCCTAGTGACACCTTGAGCAGACAGCCCCGGCCGTCCTAGGCCTAAAGTGCGCGCGCCCCTGGTGAGGCTTGGGCCGCCTTTGTAGCGGGAGGTGGTCCAGGGTGCAGATGACAGGAAGGACCCTCAGCTCAGGGCACCTGGCGGCTGGCAATGGGGAGTGATTTCAGGCCTCTGCCGCGTGATGGGGTCTCCCCTTTCGTCCCCCACCCGGTATCCAGTTTCCCCTCCCCAGGCAAGGTTCAAACCCTTGGGATCAGTAACCAAACCCACAGGCGCCACACTTCTGTCCCAATAATATATTAACTGAGGAGACAGACCCACACTTGGATCAGACACTGACGGCCCCCTGGGGCCCCTCCGTAGCACACTTGGTTCTGAAGGGGACCCTAAAGCCAGGGATGTAGCTTTTCCCCTGTTCAAAGAGGCCCTGCACCGCTGGACCGTGGGGAAGGGGATAACTCGTCCTGTACTGGTCCCTGCTGCCCTCTCTGAAGATGTGGGCATTCTGCCTGCTCCAGCACTCTGCTGACCTTGCTGAGCTCCAGCTCTCAGTACTGAGACCCAGAGGCCTGGGGATAGGAGAGAGTGAGCCCGACACTGCCTGGGAGCTGCCCAGCAACCCCTCCAGCATGGGGATGTGCCCCAAGTCCCTGTGAAGGACTGCTGAGGGCAGGAGGGGGCCAGGAAGCAAGGCTTCCCTCCATTCTGCCTTTGGTGTCCAGGGCTGGCTCTTTTCCCAAAGCCCATAGACACATGCCCCTCAGAAGCCACTGGGCTCTGCCACACCTTCTCTCTTGGTGAGTGTATGAGGCCCAGAGAGTGGTTCAGAGGGGTGCCACCAGGAGCTTTAGATTGCAGATGGGGGAGAAAGTGGCCCAGGCTGGGCCTTCACTCGGCCGGATGTTGGCCCTGGCTGGGGGAATCTATGACAGGGAACTTCGTGGGAAATACAGGTGCTGGGACTGGGGTGGGAGTGTAGAGTGGTGAGCATCCTGCGCTGCTGTGCCTCAGAGGACGGTGCCTCCTGCAGGGCAGCACCATCCCCTGTCCCCCTCACCGCCTTTTCTTTCCCCATTAGGAGCCTGGGGTGGGTGCAGGGGGTCGCTTGTGCCCAGGGAAACTGTGATCTCTCCATTGTTCTTCCCTGATCCTTGGGCCTTCCAGTGGCCAGGAGCACCAGCCAGCCTCACTTCACTTCATACGTCAGCCTTCCTAGCAGCCGGCTGGCCCACAGTCACTGGCAGTGCAAAGTTTGCCTTTGTGATTTCTGAGGAGGGATTTCTTTGCAAGACGACAGATGCTTTATGCTACCTGTCAAAAACCCCATTCAGGCTCTCATGGGTCTCCCTTTTCTGGTATACGTGCCCAGTCGTGCCCCTGGAGTTCTGGGGCCTTCATGCAGTTGGGGGCGCTCATAGCCTCAGAGTCAGCCAGGCCTGTGCTGGGATCCTGTCACCTTCATAAACTGGCTGTAAAAATCCCTTAAACCATCTGAGCCTCAGTTCACCATCTATATAGAGTGGGGCTGATAAGAATTCCAGTCCCCAAGGGCTGTGGCAGGCTCCAACCAGTCAGTGAGGCTTGCATGGTTAATAAATGTGCAGGCTTTGTGAGCCGGGCTTATCAGGGATACTAGCAATGAGTATGTGAGTGATACAGTAACAGCACTGATTCATGGTTGCAGCCATTCTCTTACTCAGACAGCCCCCCTACCCCCACCGCCACCCTCATCAGAGAGAGGACATGGTGAGTTCCAGATGTTCTATTGACGGGGAATGGTGTCAGCTATCCCAGAGCCTGGAAACTCCCATTGGCCAGGCAGTGTCTAAGGAACTGTCAGATGAGCTATGAGGAGCCCAGGCTGTCCCACCAGCCTGAATGTGAGCCGCCACTGGGGGCCAGAAGGGGGCTGTTGCCCCAGCTCCACTCTAAGACTATGCACACATGTGCGATCAGAGGGGTCTCTTGTCCTCTCTGAGCCTCCGTGGTTCTCATCTGTAATACACCAGAGTTATGGTGCCCTGGGGATTGTTAGGAACTAATGGATCCGGGTTCTGGGGATGCAGCCTTCTAGAAATACATGCAGCAGTCAAAAAGTCTTCCTCTCTGCCCTTGGTCCCCCATCAGTCTCTTTCCCTGGGTGACTTCATGGGGGAGTCACCACCATCACTTTTCCTGAGCAGTAATAGAACAGGAAGCTCACCCCTTGATCCATGGGCAAGGGGGCTGAGCCCAGGGTGGTGGCATGGCTGTCCTGCCCACCAGAGCAAATCAGTGGGCCTGGGCCTGGCTGGTGGCCAAGCCAACCTCAGTGTGACAGGCTCCAGGTGGCAGAAAGGAAATCATCACCCTGTCTGCTTAATTAGGATTTCTCCTTTCCTGGTGACCTACAGAATATCAGAGATGAAGAAGCTGCCTGCCATCCACAAGCCTCACCACAGCAAGGGTATAGGAGCCTGGAGCTGCTGGGACAGCCCTGAGGCCCATCAAGGGGATCTCATCTTGGCTTTGGGACCTGGAACCTGTGGGGCTGGGCTGGGATTGGGGTCTGCATCTGAAGGGCTGTGGTGCCTGCCCAGCAGGTCCCAGCCCTGAAGGTCCATAAAGCCCCTGAAATTACGGGCCAGATAGCATGTTTGGTGTTTCTTTCTGGGGTGCTGAAATACGGTTCTCAAGGGGGTCTGTTCCCAAAGAGTTCTAAGGCTCACCCCTGTGGCTCTCCATGGAGCCTTGCTGGTAGAGGGTGTTTGTGGGCCCTGGCAGGCAGCATCCCTGATATGCTGGTGACAGAAAGGTCCTCTGTCCCTCTCTGGTTCCGGGCTCCTAGCACATTCCCTGTGGGAGCCAAGACTCCCTTACACGTTTGATTTTTCCCCACAGCCTTGTCGCTCCCTTAAGATACTGGGTATCTCTGTTTATCATTGGTTTGTGGTCTCTCTCTACCAGCTGCGGGCTGCATGAGGACAGGGACTTTGTCCTGCTCACATTAGCATCCTGTGCCTAGAACAGTGCCTGGCACCAGGGAGGATTTGTTAAATTCATGAGGGAACCCGCTGACCAAGAGGGAGAACTGGAGCCTTCTCCTGTCCCCTGTGCCCCAGCCCCTGCCGGCGAGCCTGAGGCCAGGTCCTGTGAGAGCTAGTGCCTGGATGGGCACAGAGCAGGGGGCCCAGAGCAGCAGGGGTGGGGGCCGCTGCTGAGAGCATAGAGGCTGGAGGTGGGATGTGTTCCGTGTCATCAGGGTAAGTGGGTAGAGCTGTGTGAGTGAGGAGCAATGGCAATGGAGGTGGTGGGCCAGCCTCTACCATGCTGCACATTTTCATCAGAATCATCTAGGAACTTAAAAAAAAAAAAAAAGAAAAAAACCTGCCGTGCTCACCCTAGGGTACTGAACCCTAAATCTCAGGGTGGAACCCAGGCAATTGGATTTTTAGGAGTTTCTTGGGAGACTGTCTGACCTGGGTCCCCCATCAGTCCCTTTCTCTGGGTGACTTCATCGGGGAGTCACTGCAGCCACTGTTCCTGAGCAGTGTTCACTGTCATCAAGTTGAGTGAATTCTGAAGCCAGAGTTGGGAGCTCAGGCGCAAGGCCTTCAAAGATGGGGGCTCTCAACATGTGCTCTGAGTCAGCAGCAGCAGCAGCCCCGGGGAGCTCAGTAGAAACGTGCATCTGCAGGCCCCTACCCCAAATCTGTGGGCTCCGAAAGTCTGCACTCGGGCCCAGTGGCTTCTCTCTTCCCCAGCTCCAGGTGTGCTGGCCAGGGGTGGACTTCTGCAAGAAGGTTGGCTTTTACTGTCAGAGAAACTTGGAGCCATTGGAAGATTCTGAGCAGAGGAATGAAGTGGCTTTGCATTTCAGCAGGGTCCCACTGGCTGCTGTGTTGAGAGCAGACTTGGGGTGTGAGGCACTAGGGGAAGCAGATCCTATGAGAGGCATTTGCAGCCATTCAGGAGGGAGACAGCAGTGGGGTGGGGGGAAGTTTGGTTCCAGATACATTTCCCAGGGAGAGCTGTTGGTTTACAGTGGGGCATGAGAGGAAGGGAGGAATCTGGAAGGTTGGCCTCAGCACCTGGAAGGTGCAGGGGCCATTTATTGAGATGGGGAAGACTGGGGCAGGTGCAGGTTTGTGGGAAGGTCAGCAGCTCCATTTGGACCTGGTAAGTTTGGGATGTCTTAATTTTTTTAATCACTGCTGTGACAAATTCTCACAGATGTCATGTTGAAACCAACGCACATTTACTATTGTATAGCTCTGTGGCTCAAAGGCCTGCAGGGACCTCCCTGGACCAAGATCAAGCAAGTGGTGGCAGGGCTTCCCTCCTTCTGGGCACGCCCAGGGAGGATCCACTCTCCTTTCTCCAGCTTCTAGACACCTCTCCTTGGCTCATAATCCTTCCTCCGTCTTCAAAGACAGCGTAATCCTTCTCACACCTTGTCCTTCTTGCACTGCCACCTCTCTGGTTCTCTCTTCTGATTCTCTTTTCCATTTTTAAGGACTTATGTGTTACACTGAGCCCACCTCAGCGTGGGCTTTACTGTCAGTTTCTGTGACAGTAAAAGTTTCTCTGGGTTATCCTTCAGATAACCCAGAAAAAATTTCCTGTTTTAAGATTTGCTGAATAGCAACCTTCATTTTATCTGCAACCTTAATACCTCTTCGCCATGTGACCAAACATTTACAGTTTCCAAGGACTTGAGTGTGGACAGACCTGGGAAGCCATTATTCTGCCTCACACATTGTCTAATAAAGAATCCAGGTGCAGGCCGAGCGCGGTGGCTCATGCCTATAATCCCAGCACTTTGGGAGGCTGAAGTGGGAGGGTCACAGGAAGTCAGGAGTTCCAGACCAATCTTGTCAACATAGCAAGACTTTGCCTCTACCAAAAAAAAAAAATCTAAGTGGAGCCGTGAAGGAGGTGGTAGGGTATGTGTGTCAGGAATTCATGGGAGTGGTCTGGCTGAGAAAGAGTTCACAGGCCACTGGCAAATGTGGGGATATAGCACTGTGAGACTGGGAAAGTCACCAGAGAAGTGAATAGGACAAGCCGGGCATGGTGGCTCATGCCTCTAATCCCAGCACTTTGGGAGGTGAGTGGATCACTTGAGGTCAGGAGTTCAAGACCAGCCTGACCAACATGGTGAAACCCTGTCTCTACTAAAAATACAAAAATTAGCCAGGCATGGTGGTGGGCACCTGTAATTTCAGCAACTTGGGAGGCTGAGGCAGGAAAATCACTACAACCTGGATTGCAGTGAGCCAAGATTGCACCACTGCACTCCAGCCTGGGCAACAGGGCGAGACTATCTTAAAACAAACAGACAAACAAAAGAAGTGGATAGGCCAGAAAGGGGACTAGATTCAAGGGGTCAACCCCAGGACCCTCAACATTTGTTAACAGGTCAGGGAGAAAGAACAGGAGAGCTGTGTCCTGGAGGCTGGGGGGAGGGGTGGCAAGGGGAGGAGGGAGTAGCCCCGGGGTCCCCAAACATCCAAGATCTAGGTCACCTGAGAACGAGACCCAGTACTGGACTTAGCAGCCCCTCCTGAAGTCCCCATGCCCCCCGAACATCCTTCCTCTCCAGCCCTCCCTCCCCTGGCTTCCAGTTCAGGGACATCCTGTTGCCAGTTAGGAGTTGGCCAGGGGGCCTGCCAGGGCCCTGACCCACTGATGATGCCAGGCCTCTGCCAGTCTTCAAAACTGCTGGCCAGACATATCCAAGAGGGAGACAGGAAGGCTGGATGCTTTCCTATATGGAGCTGATCACAGCCTGGTCGTCCTGCAGGCGGCCTCACGTCTGTGGCTGAAGAAGGTGTGCAGCCTGTCAGGTTGTTGCTTCAGTGATTTGGGGGTTCCCAGGCATCTGACCCCTAAACCTGGCACTCTGTCCCAATGCCTGCAGTCCCACCATTAGCCATGTGGGTTAGTTAGCAAACACTGAGAGTGTGTGTTGGGGTGGGGGCTGTAAGGGCCTCCCAGCTGGGCAGGATTGGATTCTGGCTGGGGCAGGGGTGTCTCCTAGTGGGAGGATTGAGCCCTATGCACAAAGTGAGTGAGTTGCCAAGATTGTTCAGGAGCCAAGGCTACGAGTCCCAGGAAGAGGAAGCGATGCTTTCCATGTTGAGGACCTGGGTGGGGGTCTCCCACAGCACTCCGCACAGAACTGATCCCAGCGGAAGAGCAGCTGACACCAGGCCCCTCGCTGGATGCGGCCATGTGGTCCAGCTCAGCTCTTCCATGAAGAGCCTTCTGGGATCAGATCCAATTGGTCCTGCCTGATCTAGCACATTGGGCTCCCCTGTGTTCCAGCCAGTTTGGCCACCTGCTTTCTGGGTGACTTCTGTATGTTTAACCTCCATGAGCCTCACCTTCCTCATCTGTAGAATGGGGATAATAATACCTCCCAGTATCCACTTTCCAGGGGGGAAGTGCTGAGCCAAAAAAACTTTGGAAAAGTTGAAAAAGGAACTCAGATCTCAGAAATTCAAATGGGAAAGGCGAGCAGAAGTGGGTGTGGGCAAGCAAGCCTGGGCGCTGTCTCGACGTTGATGCAGCCCTGACGCACAGCTTTGTGACCACATCTGGGGCACGAGGCTTTGCCTGCTGCTGCTTTTAGCTCAGCTCAGATTTCCACACGACTCTCAACCAAGGCAGTTTTACCCCACGGGGACGTTTGGCAATGCCGAGAGACATTTTTGGTTGTCACAGCTGAGAAGGTGCTACTGGCATCTGGGGGTAAAGTCCAGGGGTGCTGCTCACCATCCCACAGCACACAGAAGGGCCCCAGCACAGAGAGTATCTGACCCCATGTCAGTAGCGCCAAGGTGGACACCGTTCTAGAAGGAACGCTGGCCGAGGCCTGGGCGCGCCGCTTCCCATGGGCAAGTCACTTCTGTCTGAATGGTTTCCTCACCTGTAAGTGAGGGGTGGGGAGCAGAGGCACCATCTCCCCTGGGAACTCCCCCAGACCCTGCCCTCTCCCTGCCCCCTCAGGTTGTGTTAATGCCACTGCCCTCAGATTTTCTGTGTTCCTGTCCCGCCCTGCTGTGGCTCTCTCAGAGCAGCAGGGGCATGTGTCTCTACACTTAGGGCCTCACAGTATCCCCAGCACTGCCTGGCAAGCAGCGGGTGTTCAGTAAATGTAAATTATATGCCACCATAGCACACACTTACTGAACATGCATTGAATACCAGGCACGGTGAGGCCACCAGGAGCACAGGTAACACAGAGTCTTGGCCCTCCCTTTAGAGTAGCCCCAGGAAGGTACCCTCTGCAGGGAGGGTCCGTCTGGCTCGGGTGGAGGCAGGGAGCCTGGGTTGTGGGCCTGGGGAAAGCCAGAGGTATGGGGTGGGATGGGGAAGAGAATGCCTAGAGCCGGGATGTGCAGGGTCTGGCCCACTGCCCTTACTGACTCCCTCCGGGAAAGTGGCTCCAAATGCTCTGCACATGCCCTCTGTGCACCTGCCATGAATGCGCCTCTAACTGCAGGGTCAAGGAGACTGCCAGGGGCCTGGTCTTGCAAAGGTGACCTTGAGGCCTGCTAGGTCCCAGCCACCTCTTGGCTCGGAACAGGCCCAAGGGCCTATTGTGATCCTTCCTGCTTGTTACCTTGCTCTCCTTCCCCCCAACACCCTCTCACACCTTTACTGAGGTCAGTAGCGGTGCTGTGAGTGTTCTGTGTGCACTTTTCTCTGGCTGGGCCCACTGCCCTTTGTAAACTGCCAGTCCCTCAGCACTCCTGCAGCTCCTTGGGCAGGCTTTCCAGATCTGGGATGCTGATGATAATGACAGGAGCCAACCTCTAGAGAGTGCTCTTTCTTTGGGGGCACTTTGTGCATATCTTAATCTTGTCCTCATCAGGCCTGTTTTATTGAGGAGGAGACTGAGGGTCAGGGAGAGGCAGAGCCAAGACCAAACACCAGCATCCCTGCTCTGAATGCAGCTCCAACTGCAGGGCCTCAGGGACCACTGGAGACAGCCGTGTGAGTCCTAGCCTCTTACAGGACAGGTGTCAGGAGCCCAAAGTGGATGCAGCTGCCCTGGTCCAAGTCCACAGTGAGAGGAGCCCCGGCCCCGGGCTGCTGTGGAGACTGCATGTGTGAGTGTGCACAGAGCTTGTAAGGCAGCACCTGGCACAGAGGAAGCACTTGGAAAGTGTACATTTACCTTACTTCTGGCCAGAATGTCCCAGGCCACATTCCCCACAGCCACATGAGTTAGTAGGACGGGAAGATGCAGGTGGCCCACACTTCATCATGTTTTGTGTTGCGTCCTTCATCCCATGCCCTGTAGGATCGGGAGCCCAGAGGCTGTTGGCCTGGGGACTGCTGGGCCAGGCTCACTGGCACGGGTGACCTCTGCAGGAGACAGGGTGGGCTGCAGCTGGACGCCTGATGTTGCTCTAGACTGGGAACCTGGGCAAGGCCCCTTCTTCCCCAGGTCAGCGGCTCCACTGTCATATACCTAGACACAGGTGGTGGCATCACAGCAGTCTCGCCAGACTCTCCAATGAAGTCTTACAAGTCCAGTGCCCCCTGATGGGTGAAAGAGACAGCTCAGCTTAGATTCAAAAGTGAGTCTTTCCCCAGAGGCCTCCCCTTACCCCATGGCAGTCCCCGGACCTTCCGTGGAACCCTAGGGTTTAGGAGTGACCTAAGCAGCAGAGACTAAGTGAAGGCTGAGATCCCCAGCCCAGGGCAGGGGTAGGAAGCCCCGTTTCATGGTGTGCTGGATGCTCTGCTTCCCTCTTCCCCAAGCCCTCGTTGACTGTCAGTCAAAGGTACCAGTGGGCAATTCCAGGCCCAGCTGTGCCTCTCGGGAGCTCAGGGTACTCTAGAGGCCAGGCCCCTGGGGCAGTGGTTAGGGCTGCTTTCTCCCCTGGTCCCCACAGGCCTTATGTGGATTAGGCAACCTTCCTGCCCAGTGCACGGTCAGTAAGGAGGGTATGACGTGAAGTCACTAGTGTAGGGCCATACCAAGGCCCTCAGTGGCTACAGGACTGAAGGAATTCCAGGGCTTCCCATCAGTAAATTAATGAATGGCATTGAAATATAGTATCTTGTCAGGAAGGTCATGAGTATTCCCCTTGGTGACTACATGGGTACTTTTGGAAATACCAGATCCAATCACAACCCAGCCTGGTGCCCTGTGGCTGGAGCTGGAGCTGGTTGGCTGTTTTCTGCACCAGCTGTGCCCACCCCTGGCTTCTGTGTGTGTCAGGCACTGGCCAGGCACCGTGTCACACAGGGGCATGAATGTGCTGCAGTGCACCAAGGGGACCTTGATCAGCAGCTCTTGGGAATCCTGGTGTGGAGGGCATCTGCATGGAGTGTGTTCAGGAGGGACGGGAGCCAGGGAGCATGGCACCTCTTCGGAGTTTTGCTGCAAAGTGGAAAAGGATGGGTGACGGCGGGCAGGGGGCATAGGCTCGAGAGATTTTTAGAGAATCTTCCATTGCTTCTGCTTTCTCCCCTATGTGACAAGCTGTAGGAGGCCTACAGGAGGCTTTGCAGAGGGACTGGTACAGCCTGGAGAGGTTTCACAGGATTCACCCACTGGGGTGGTCAAAAAGTGCCCCTTGCCCAGTACCTGGTACATTTTATCTCAGTGAATTAAAGATTTGGAGCCACTTTGCTGAGCTTTTGCACAGGGAGAACTTCATGGAGTGCAGGACAGGACCTGACTGAGACTTTTACACACTGGGAAGAAAGCCCAGCTTAAATCTGTCAGGCTGCTGTACAACTTTTAAACATCAAAAAGGCCTCATGCTTTTCCTCCTTTGGCAAAATTCTTGTTGGATAGAGGAATTCAAACTTGGTTGCAGACCCTCTGGCTATCAATGGTGTCTTAGTCTGTTTTCTGCTACTATAACAGAAAACCAGAGAGTGGGTAATTGGTATTGTACAGAAATGCATTGGCTTACAGTTCTGGAGGCTGGAAAGTATGAGATTGGGGGGCCGACATCTGGCAAGGGCCAGCTGTATCATAACATGGTGGAAAGCATCACATGGCTGAAGGGCACAGGGAGCAAGAGAGAATAAGAGGGACAAACCCACTCCCACGGTAACACACCCACTTCTGCAATAAAGGCCATTAGTTCATTCATGAGGGCAGAGCCCTTGTAAGCTCAATGTTTCTTAAAGGTCCCACCTCTTGCCAAGCATAATGGTATGCAACCTGTAGTCCTAGCTACTTGGGAGGCTGAGTTAGGAGGATCACTTGAGCTCAGGAGTTAGAGACGTGCCTGGGCAACACAGTGAGACCCCCCTCAAAAACCAAACAAAAAACTTTTTTTAAAAAAGGTCATCTCTTCATAATGTTGCAGTGGCACCTGAATTTCAACATGAGTTTTGGAGATGACACAAATATTCTAGCATTCTGCCCTGCCCACCCCCGCAAAATTCATGTCCGTCTCACAAACAAAATATATTAATTCCATCCCAATATCCCCAAAGGTCTTAGCTCCTTTCAGCAGCAACTCAAAAGCCCAGAGTCTCATCTAAGTCAGATATGGGTAAGACTCAGGCCTGATTCATCCTGAGGCAAATTCCTCTTCAGCTGTGAGCATGTGAAATTAAACAGGTTAATGCTTCCAGAATACAATGGTGAGACAGTTGTGGGACAGACATTTCCATTCAGGGAGAAACAGGCAAGAAAAAAAGGAGTAACTGGTCCCAAGTATGTCCAAAACCCACCATGGAGAGCAACATTAAATCTTAAGACTCAGCAAAAATGTTCCTTATCTCCATGTCCCATCTCCTGGACACACTGGGGCCCTGGGCAGCCCCGCCCACATGTCTTTGCTGGGCCCCTGTTGCTCCATGAGGCATTGCCCTAGCAGGTACTCTCTGGAGTAGCTCTGCCCTGTGGCAGGTCTCTGGCTGGGCCCCCATGCTGTCTGATCCAGCCGTTGAAACCCAGGCAGAGGTAGCCATGCCTCTACTGCTCTTCAACTCTGTGTGCCTGTAGAATCAGTACCACGTGGATGCTGCCACAGCTAACTGCTTGCGCCCTCTGGAGCCATGGCCTGAGCCACACCCAGGCCCACTTAAGCCACAGCTGGGGCAGCTAAGGAGCACTGCAGTGGAATGTGAGGAGCAGAGTCCCAAAGCCAGTCCTGGGCAGCAGGCCCTTGGAGGGGCCCCGGTCCCATCCGCTAAAACCATTCTGCCCTTCTAGAGCTCTGGGCCTGTGATGAGAGGGGCAACGTGGAAGATCCTTAAATGCCTTTCTGATAAGTTCTGTCTTTAAGTCGTTTCCTTCTTCTTTCATTTTACTCTATGATATTGAAAGAAGCCACACAGTACCTTCAATATTTTGCTTAGAATTTTCTTCTGCGGGTATCCCGGTTCATCACTCTTAAATTTTGCCTTCCATACTCCAGCCCAGGCAACAGTGTGAGACTCTGTCTATTTAAAAAACAACAACAACAACAACAAAACAAAACAAAACAAACCTGCCTTTCATAAAGCCACTGGGTGTGGACACAATTCAGCCAAGTTCCTTGTCATTATAAGGATGGGCTTTCCTCCAGTTTCCAATACCTTATTCCTCAATTCCCTCCGAGACCTCATCACCCCGTATTTCTGCCAACATTCTGATCACAGCCACTAATTAATCTCCAGGAAGTGTCAGACTTTTTCTACATCTCTTCTCTTCTTCTGAGCCCTTAATGTTCTGTTCATGGTGACAGGCATTTTTTCAGTCTGCTCCTCCAGATTCTTCCGGCCTTTACCCACTACCCAGTTCCAAAACCACTTTTATGTTTTCAAGTATTTGCTATAACAACACCCTATTCTCAGTACCAGTTTTCTGTCTTAGGCTGTTTTGTGCAGAATACCACAAACAGGGTAATTTATAATGAACAGAAATGTATTGGCTCACAGTTCCGGAGTCTGGGAAGTCCAAGATCGAGGGCTCAGCATCTGGCAAGGGCCTTCGTACTGCATCATGATTCCATGGCAGAAGAAGAGAGAGAGAAAAAGTAGGAGAGGGCAAACCCACTCCTGTGATAATGGTGTTATCATGACCCAAACACTTCTTACAGGTCCCGCCTCTTAATACTGTTACAGTAGTGACTAAATTAATTCTTTCTTTCTTTCTTTCTTTTTCTTTGTTTTTTCTTTCTTTCTTTTATTATACCTTAAGTTCTGGGGTACATGTGCAGAATGTACAAGTTTGTTACATAGGTATACACGTGCCATGGTGATTTGCTGCACCCATCTACCCGTTATCTACATTAGGTATCATTCCTAATGCTACCCCCAACCCCCAACAGGCCCCAGTGTCCATGTATTCTCATTGTCCAACTCCCACTTATGAGTGAGAACATATGGTATTTGGTTTTGTTCTTTCTGTTTGGTTTGCTGAGAATGATGGTTTCCAGCTTCCTCTATGTCCTGGCAAAGGACGTGAACTCATCTTTTTATGGCTGCATAGCATGTGTATATGTTCCACATTTTCTTTATCTAGTCTATCATTGATGGGCATTTGGGTTGGTTCCAAGTCTTTGCTATTGTAAACAGTGCTGCAATAAATATATGTGTGCATGTGTCTTTATAGTAGAATGATTGATAATCCTTTGGGTGTATACCCAGTAATGGTATTGCTGGGTCAAATGATATTTCTAGTTCTAGATCCTTGAGGAATTGCCACATTGTCTTCCACAATCTACTTACACTCCCACCAACAGTGTAAAAGCGTTCCTATTTCTCTACATCCTCTCCAGCATGTGTTATTTCCTTTTTAATGATCACCATTCCAACTGGTGTGAGATGTTATTTTATTGTGGGTTTGATTTGCATTTCTCTAATAACCAGTGATGATGAGCTTTTTTTCATATATTTATTGGCTGCATAAATGTCTTCTTTTGAAATGTCTCTGTTCATATCCTTTACCCACTTTTTTGATGGGGTGGTTTGTTTTTTTCTTGTAAATTCATTTAAGTACTTTGTAGATTCTGGATATTAGCCCTTTGTCAGATGGATACATTGCAAAAATTTTCTCCCATTTTGTAGGTTGCCTGTTCACTCTGATGATAGTTTCTTTTCCTGTACAGAAACTCTTTAGTTTAGTTAGATACCATTTGTCAATTTTGGCTTTTGTTGCCATTGCTTTTGGAGTTTTAGTCATGAAGTCTTTGCTCATGCCCGTGTCCTGAATGGTATTGCCTAGGTTTTCTTCTAGGGTTTTCATGGTTTTAGGTCTTACATTAAAGTCTTTAATCCATCTTGAGTTAATTTTTGTATAAGGTATAAGGAAGGGATCCAGTTTCAGCTTTCTGCTTATGGCTAACCAGTTTTCCCAACACCATTTATTAAATAGGGAATCCTTTCCTCTTTGCTTGTTCCTTTCAGGTT
The DNA here is from genome assembly GCF_048565385.1 of Saimiri boliviensis. Taxonomy (NCBI): domain Eukaryota; kingdom Metazoa; phylum Chordata; class Mammalia; order Primates; family Cebidae; genus Saimiri; species Saimiri boliviensis. The sequence continues at coordinate 126,145,472 of NC_133449.1, forward strand.
TGCCAAAGATCAGATGGTTGTAGATGTGTGTTATTATTTTTGAGGTCTCTGTTTGTTCCATTGGTCTAGATAACTGTTTTGGTACCAGTACCATGCTGTTTTTGTTACTGTAGCCTTGTAATATAGTTTGAAGTCAGGTAGCATGATGCCTCCAGCTTTGTTCTTTTTGCTTAGGATTATCTTGGCTATGTGGGCTCTTTTTTGGTTCCATAGGAAATTTAAAGTAGTTTTTTCCAATTCTGTGAAGAAAGTCAATGGTAGCTTGATGGGGATAGCATTTAATCTGTAAATTACTTTAGGCAGAATGGCCATTTTCATGATGTTGATTTCTCCTATCTATGAGCATGGGATGTTTTTCCATTTGTTTGGGTCCTCTTATTTCCTTGAGCAATGGTTTGTAGTTCTCCTTGAAGAGATCCTTCACATCCCTTGTAAGTTGTATTCCTAGGTATTTTATTCTCTTTGTAGCAATTGTGAATGGGAGTTTACTCATTATTTGGCTCTCTGTTATTGGTGTATAGGAATGCTTGTGATTTTTACACATTGATTGTGTATCCTGAGACTTTGCTGAAGTTGTTTATCAGCTTAAGGAGATTTTGGGCTGAGATGATTGGGTTTTCTAAATATACAATCATGTCATCTGCAAACAGAGACAATTTGATTTCTTCTTTTCCTAATGGAATGCCCTTTTTTTCTTTCTCTTGCCTGATTGCCCTGGCTAGAACTTCCAATACTATGTTGAATAGGAGTGGGGAGGGAGGGCATCCTTGTCTTATGCTGGTTTTCAAAAGGAATGCGTCCAGGTTTTGCCCATTCATTGTGATATTGGCTATGAGTTTGTCATAAATATCTCTGATTATTTTGAGATACAGTCTAACAATACCTAGTTTATTGAGAGTGTTTAGCACGAACGGCTGTTGAATTTTGTCAAAGGCCTTTTCTGCATCTATTGAGATATAATCATGTGGTTTTTGTCATTGGCTCTATTTATGTGATGGATTACATTTATTGATTTGTGTATGTTGAACCAGCCTCGCATCTCGGGGATGAAGCTGACTTGATCGTGGTGGATAAGCTTTTTGATGTGCTGCTTGATTCAGTTTGCCAGTATTTTATTGAGGATTTTCGCATTGATGTATATCAGACATATTGACCTGAAATTTTCTTTTTTTGTTTTGTCTCTGCCAGATTTTGGTATCAGGATGATGCTGGCCTCATAAAATAAGTTAGGGAAGGTTCCCTCTTTTTCTGTTGTTTGGAATAGTTTCAGAAAGAATGGTACCAGCTCCTCTTTGTACTTCTGGTAGAATTCAGCTGTGAATCTGCCTGGTGCTGGATTTTTTTCTAGTTGTTAGGCTGTTAATTACTGCCTCAATTTCAGAACTTGTTGTTGGTCTGTTCAGGGATTTGACTTCTTCCTGATTTAGTCTTGGGAGGTTATATATGTCGAGGAATTTATCCATTTCTTCTAGATTTTCTAGTTCATTTGCATAGAGGTTTTTATAGTATTCTGTGATGGTAGTTCATATTTCTGTGGGATCGGTGGTGACATCCCCTTTATCATTTTTTTGTGTGTGTCTACTTAATTCTTCTCTCTTTTCTCCTTTATTAGTTTGGCTAGCAGTCTATATGTTTTGTCGATCCTTTAAAAAAAATCAGCTCCATGATTCATGGATTTATTTTTCCGAAGAGTTTTCCATATCTCCGTCTTCTTCAGTTCTGCTCTTAGTTATTTCTTGTCTTCTGCTAGCTTTTGAATGTGTTTGCTTTTGCTTCTCTAGTTATTTTAATTCTGACGTTAGGGTTTCGATTTTAAAGCTTTCCTTCTTTCTCTTGTGGGCCTTTAGTGCTATAAATTTCCCTCTACACACTGCTTTAAATGTGTCCCAGAGATTCTGGTATGCTGTGTCTTTGTTCTCACTGGGGAACATCTTTATTCCTGCCTTCATTTCACTATTACCCAGTAGTCATTCAGGAGCAAGCTGTTCAGTTTCCATGTAGTTTGTGATTTTGAGTGAGTTTCTTAATCCTGAGTTCTAATTTGATTGCACTGTGGTCTGGGAGACTGTTTGTTATGATTTCTGTTCTTTTGCATTTGCTGAGGAGTGTTTTACTTCCAATTATGTGGTCAATTTTAGAATAAGTGTGATGTGATGCTGAGAAGAATGTATATTCTGTGGATTTGGGGTGGAGAGTTCTGTAGATATCTACTAGGTCTGCTTGGTCTGGAGCTGAGTTCAAGTCCTGGCTATCCTTGTTAATTTTCTTTCTTGTTGCTCTGTCTAATATTGACAATGGGGTGTTAAAGTCTCTCGCAATCATTGTGTGGGAGTCCAGGTCTTTTTGTAGGTCTCCAGGAACTTGCTTTATGCATCTGGATGCTTCTGTATTGGGTGCATATATATTTAGGATAGTTAGCTCTTCTTATTGCATTGATCCCTTTATCGTTAGGTAATCCCCTTCTTTGTCTCTTTTGATCTTTGTTGGTTTAGAGTCTGCTTTATCAGAGAGTAGGATTGCAACTCCTGCCTTTTTTTGCCTCTATTTGCTTGGTAAATATTTCTCCATCCCTTTATTTTGAGCCTGTGTGTGTCTTGGCATGTGAGGTGGGTCTCCTGTTCAGCACACCCATGGGTCTTGACTCTTTATCCAATTTGCCAGTCTATATCTTTCAATTGGGACATTTAGCCCACTTACCTTTAGGTTAATATTGTTGTATGTGAATTTGATCCTGTCATTATGATGCTAGCTGGTTATTTTGCCTGTTAGTTGATGCAGTTTCTTCATAGTGTCGATGGTCTTTACAATTTGGTATGTTTTTGCAGTGGCTTGTACTGGTTGTTCCTTTCCATGTTTAGTGCTTCCTTCAGGAGCTCTTGTAAGTCAGGCCTGGTGGTGAGAAAATCTCTCAGCATTTGCTTGTCTGTAAAGGATTTTATTTATCTTTGGCTTATGAAGCTTAGTTTGGCTGGATATGAAATTCTGGCTTGAAATTCCTTTTCTTTAAGAATATTGAATATTGGCCCCCACTCTCTTCTGGCTTGTAGGGTTTCTGCTGAGAGATCTGCTGTCAGTCTGATGGACTTCTCTGGCTGCCCTTAACATTTTTTCCTTCATTTCAACCTTGGTGAATCTGACAATTATGTGTCTTGGGGTTGCTCTTCTAGAGGAGTGTCTTTGTGGTGTTCTCTGTATTTTCTGAATTTCAATATTGCCCTGCCTTGCTAGGTTGGGGAAGTTCTCCTGGGATATCCTGAAGAGTGTTTCCCAACTTGGTTCCATTCTACCCTGAAAGAGTACATCAATCAAATGTAGATTTGGTCTTTTCACATAGTCCCATATTTCTTGGAGGGTTTGTTCATTTCTTTTCACTCTTCTTTCTCTAATCTTGTCTTCTTCTTTATTTTATTGAATTGATATTAAATCTCTGATATCCTTTCTTCCACTTGATCAATTCAGCTATTGATATTTGTATATGCTTCACAAAGTTCTCGTGCTATTTTTCAGCTCTGTCAGGTCATTTATGTTCTTCTTTAAACTGGTTATTCTAGCAAGCAATTCATCTAACCTTTTTTCAAGGTTCGTAGCTTCCTTGCATTGGGTTAGGACATGCTCCTTTAGCTCGAAAGAGTTTATTACCCACCTTCTGAAGCCTACTTCTGTCAGTTTGTCAAACTCATTCTCCATCCAGTTTTGTTCCCTTGCTGGTGAGGAGTTGTGATCCTTTGGAGATGAAGAGGCGTTTTGGTTTTTGGAATTTTCAAACTTTTTGCACTGAGTTCTCCCCATCTTTGTGGATTTATCTACCTTTGGTGTTTGAAGTCAGTGACCTTTGGATGGAGTCTCTGACTGGATGTCCTTTTTTGTTGATGTTGGTACTATTTATTTCTGTTTGTTAGTTTTCCTTCTAACAGTCAGGCCTCTCTGCTGCAGGTATGCTGGAGCTTGCTGGAGGTCCACTCCAGACCCTGTTTGCCTGGGTATCACTAACAGAGGCTGCAGAACAGCAAAGATGCAAAGATTGTTGCCTGTCCCTTCCTCTGGAACCTTTGTCCAAGAGTAGCACCCACCAGGTGCCAGCCAGAGCTCTCCTGTATGAGGTGTCTGTCAGCCCCTGCTGGGAAGTGTCTCCCAGGATACATGGAGGTCAGTGACCCACTTGAGGGGCAGTCTGTTCCTTATCAGAGCTTAAACACTGTGCTGGGAGATCCACTGCTCTCTTTAGAGCTGTCAGGCAGGGACCTTTAAGTCTGCTTAAGCTGTGCCCACAACCACCCCTTTCCCCAGGTGCTCTGTCCCAGGGAGGTGGGAGTTTTATTTATAAGTCCCTGACTGGGGCTGCTGCCTTTTTTTCAGAGATGCCCTGTCCAGAGAGGAGAAGCAGTCTGGCCCCAGCGGCCTGGCTGAGCTGTGGTGGGCTCCACCCAGTTCTAAATTCCCAGCGGTTTTGTTTATACTGCAAGGGGAAAACCACCTACTCAAGCCTCAGCAATGGCGGACGCCCCTCCCCCCACCAAGCTAGAGCATCCCAGGTCGAGCTCAGACTGCTGTGCTAGTGCAAGAATTTCAAGCCAGTGGATCTTAGCTTGCTGGGCTCTGTCGGAGTGGGACCCTCTGAGCCAGGCCACTTGGCTTTCTGGCTTCAGCCTCCTTTCTGGAGTGAACGGTTCTGTCTTGCTGGCATTCCAGGTACCACTGGGGTATGGAAAAAAACCTCCTGCAGCTAGCTTGGTGTCTGCCCAAATGGCCACCCAGTTTTTGTGCTTGAAACCCAGGGCCCTGGTGAGGTAGGCACTGGAAGGAATCTCCTGGTCTGCAGGTTGTGAAGACTGTGGGGAAAGTGCAGTAACTGGGGCAGAGTGCACTGTACAGTCCCTAATGGCTTCCTTTGGCTAGAAGAGGGAATTCCCCGACCCCTTGTGCTTCCCGAGTAAGGTGGCGTTCCACCCGCTTCAGCTCACCCTCCATGGGCTCCACCCACTGTCCAACCAGTCCCAGTAAGATGAGCCGGGTACCTCAGTGGGAAATGCAGAAATCACCCACCCTCTGCATCAGTCTTGCTGGGAGCTGCAGACCAGAGCTGTTCCTATTTGGCCATCTTGCCAACAATCAGCCAGCGGTGACTAAATTTCTACATGAGTTTTGGAGGGGACAAACATTTAAACCACAGCAAATGGGCACCTTGATGGGAGGGAGGTGGCCCAGGACTAGCCCCTGAAGAAGGAGGAGGAGGGCCACACTGGGGAATGGTTGACTTCGTTGGCATCATCATTTTGGCCTGAGCAGTCTTCTACAAGTTAACATGTAAACATACAGAGCTGGAGCCCTGATCAATAGTAAAAAGTCCAAGTTTCCTATAAACAGTGCTCCAGTGTTACGCTGAAAAGCCATGCAGCCAGCCTCTTCCCTTAACTTCCGTTTCTGGGTAGTTTTATCTTTCATGTCTTGGTGGATGACACCAGCAGTCATCCAGTTTCCCAAGTCAGAAATGCAGGTCATCCTGGACTCTGCCTGCTCTCCCCTGGTTGAGTCAGCAGCTCAAAACTCTGGCTTCTTCATTCCTGACACCTCCTGCCAGTTCCCTTCACTTCATTCTCTTCACTTCACTGTGACACCCTGTGGCCAGAGTGGCCATTCTGGAGTGGAAATCAGACAACCCTTTCTCTGCTTTGGGCCCTTCGGTGGCTCTCATGCCCACATGTGCCTTGGCTCACCTTAGCCTCCCTGCTCGGGCACCCTTGATCCCATTTCACCTGCTGTCGCTGGACCTGAGTCTTGGAATATTACCTCTCTTTCTCTGATTCTCCCACCCAGTCTGTGCCCAATAGGTGTAAACATCAGGGAATGTTGGGGCCTGGGACAATCTGCAGAAGGCAGGCTCTGCCTAGAGACATTGAAATTAAAGGCCACACCAGTAATCGATAAAGTCACCTAGGGAACATAGCTGGGAGGATCCTACCCAGCATGTGTTCCAGAGCACCTCCCACGCACAGGCACTGTTCCAGGGCTGGGTATGGCAGTGAGGAGACCTGAATCCCTGCCGCGGTCACCCTGTAGAGGGAGAGACCAACAATAAGCCAGGTGTCTTAGTCTTCTCCAGCTGCCGTAACAAAATAACACAGACTTGGAGGACTTAAACAACAGCAATGTACTTCTCCCAGCTCTGGAAAGAAAATCTGAGAAGAGGGTGCCAGTAGGGTCCGTTTCTGGTGAGGGCTGTCTTCCTGGTGCGCCGCAGACAGCTGCCTTCTTGCTCTGTCTTCATGTGGCCTTTCACTGCATACATGTGGAGGCAGAGACAGCTGTTTCTCTTCCTCTTCCTATAAGGCTACCAATCCTATGGGATTAGGGCCCAACCTTGTGACCTCCTGTAACCTTGGTTACCTCCTAAGGAGGTTATCTGGTTATTTGGTTATCTCCAAATACAGTCACACTGGGGGTTAGGGCTTCAATGGTTAATTTAAAGGGCCACAATTCAATCCATAGCACTAGTAAACAGAAATCTGCACATTCCAGGGAATGATAGCCAAATGAAGAGAAAAACAGATGGGGGATAGAGAGAAATGGAGATGTTCCTCTAAGGAGGAGGTGACGTTTGAGCAGAAGCCAGCAACTGGGGAGCCCTATGGAGAGAGTGTGCCTGGTGGGTTTGAGGGGCACCCATATGGCTAAGGTGGAGGGAATGAAGGGAAAGACATGGGAGATGAGGTCAGAGCTGACGGTCTGGGGACACTTACTGGACATTTAAGGACTTTGAATTTTATACTGAGAGCTTAAGGGAGGTTGTTGAGCAGAGGCATGTGTGTTATGTTTACAGCAGCTTCCTCTGGCACTATTTGAAGAACAGACTAACAGGGTCCAGAGTAGAAGCCTTGGGCCTGGGTGGAGGGAGGGGAGGGGTCAGAGGCAGAACATATGTTGAAAGCAGAGCTGGCAGGATTTGCACATGGGTTGAATGTGTGCCCCTCTGGAGCTCCAGCTCAGTTAGAGTTGCCTCAACTCAGCGGGGGAAGCTGTGGGTGGAGCAGGTTTACAGGGAAGCTCAGGAGCTCACTTGGGACATGGCCCATTTGAAACCTCCCCGACAGCCAGTGCAGATGGCAAGGATGCCAATGAGCCTGGAACTCAGGGGAGAAACTGGCCACATCCCTGACCAAGTCTTGACTTCAAATAGCTTTCAGATTTGGCAAGTTAAATGAGTAACATTTTTTTCTCATTGTTCTCTGCATTTTCCATACTAATAATTTTGAATACCTCTGTACGTGCCTGTTGGCCTTCCCAGCTTCCCCCTCTGTCAGTTGTCTTTGCACATTCTCTGACCTCATCTCCTGGGATTGCTGTCCACTTTTTGTTGTCCAAGCATCCAGGGTTTAATCCACACCAGAGGTGTCTGTTCATGCCTCCACTTCACCCCTCCCACGCACTCTCTCATTTTCTCTTGCTCTGGGAAAATTACCATTTCAATTAACCTCTTATAAACATGTATTTGATATGTGAGTTATAAAGAATAACATAATGAATACCAGTGAACCCATCCTCCCTGTCCCAGCCGTGTGGACGTTACCATAGCCAGATCTGTCATTCCTTGATTTTTGTTGTTATTGTATCTCTTATCTTCCCTATAAATATAGGATTCAGTTATTCTTTGCTTTGAATTTTCCATTAAAAAATGGACTTATACTGGCTTCCTAGGATTTGTTTTTCATTCAACAATATGTATCTTGCTGTGTGTTAATATAGTTCATTCATGTTTTTCACTGCCATGTACTATTTCATCAGGTGCATATACCACAATATATATTTTTTTATTTTTTCATTTTTGTTTATTTATTTTTTGAGACAGGGTCTCACTGTGTCACCCAGGCTAGAGTGCAGTGGTGTGACCATGGCTCACTGCTGCCTTTTGCCTCCCCTGCTCAAGTGATCCTCCCACCTCAGCCTCCTGAGCAGCTGGGACCATGGACACACACCACCACACCCAGATAATTTTTGTATTTTTAGTAGAGATGGGATTTCATCATGTTGCCCAGGCTGGTCTCAAACTCCTGGGCTCAAGCAATCCTCTGGCCTCGGTCTCCCAAAGTGCTGGGATTACAGGTGTGAGCCACTGAGCCTGGCCTAGACCGCAGTATATTTATCTGCTCTGTGGTTGGTTGATGTTCGGTTGATTCAAACCCTTGTTTTTAAAGAGTGTGCCAATAGCTATTCTTGTACGTGTCTCCTGGGCACTGGGATTTAGCATGTACTAGGAGAGGATTCCTGGGCCCTAGGCCCAGTGTTAATTTTATACAATTTATATAATACATAGTTACTATGAAAAATGCAAATAGGTTTCCACAGTGTTTGTACTGGTTTCCATTTTCACTAGAGCCATGGTCTCCAACCTTTTTGGCACCAGGCACTGGTTTTGTGGAAGTCAGTTTTTCTACCGATGATGGTGGGGGAGGGGATAGTAATGAGCATCAGGCATTAGTTAAATTCTCATAAGGAGCGTGTGCAACCTAGACCCCTCATGGGCATGGTTCGCAATAGGGTTTGTGCTCCTCTGAGAATGTAATGCCACTGCTAATCTGACTGAAGCTCAGACAGTGATGCAAGCAGTGGGGAGCAGCTGTAGATGCAGATGAAGCTTCACTTGCTCACCTGCCGTTCACCTCCTGCTCTGCAGGTTCCTAACAGGCCACTGACTGGTCCTTGGCCCAGGGAGTTGAGGACCCCTGCACTAGAGTATTTCGGAATTACCATTGATCTACATCTTTGACAGAAAGACTTACTTTTTCATTATTATTATTTTAGCAATCTAGGAGGTACTGCATTCTCATGCTAATTTACGTTTTCCTGTTTATTACTGAAACTGAGCCATTTTTCTTGTTTGTATCCATCTTTCTGGTTTCCTTTTCTGCTAATACCTGCTCTAGACATTTCTCGTTTGTCATTTGTGAACACTGCACCCTGTCTTGTTCTATTCCATTGAGTGTCTCACTCAACTTTGTTGAACTCAAATCTTTAATTTTGATGTAATCAGATCCATTCGTTTTTTTTTTCCTTTGTGGTTTGAGCTTTTGATGTTTTAAGAAATCCGTCCACAACCTTAGGTTAACAAGAGGCTCCTTTCCATTTTATTATAGCTCTATCATTTATTGTTCACACTTGGGTCTCTAATGCACCTGGAGCCTACTTTTGCATGTGGGATATGGAAGAAATCTAGATGTATTTTCTTATATGATGATCCGGTTTTCCTAACACCATCTGCTAAACACTCTGGCCTTTTTTCTCATAACTTTCATGAAATTCCCTCCTACACCTTCGTCTCTTTTTTACCTTTCTGGTCTGTTTGTTGGTATGTCTGTTCTCGTACCAACCATCCAATTTTTATTACAGTGACTATATGACATGTACTAGTATCTGATAGAAACCCCCTCTTGTTATTCTTTCCTTTCAGGTTTTTATGAATTTTTTATTTCTCCATATACATTTCAGTGTAAGTTTTATCAAGCTTTTCAAAAAAGTTCAACTGGATTTTTTATTGGAATTGCATGGAATTTACTTACAGATTACTTTGGGGAGAAATGACATCTTTATATTATGTAGCCATAAGATGGACTGTCTCATGTATTCAGAATGTCTTTCTCTGTAGAGGTCCTTTGAGTTTTTATTAGCACTTAGAGTGACTCTTTAGTTTTATTGCTATTGGGAGTGTTTACCTTGGCATTTTTAATTATATTTTCTAGATGGTTATTATTGGTGTAGAGAACTGCTATTGATTTTTGTATTGATTAATCCTGTATCTGGCAACGTTATTGAACTCCCATGTGTGTTGATTCTTTTAGTCCCTCTAGGGACCGTATTATCTAAATAATGTTAATTTTATCCTTTACTTCCTAATTCTTATACTATTTATTTCTTTTCTAAATTTCTTAAGAGCATTGGCAGGACATTGATTAGTGGTGACTATGGCCAAACTTGTCCCAAATATTAAATAAAGTATGTCTAAGCTTTTGCCATTAAATCCAACATTTTCTGTAAATTGTTTTGTAAACATGTGATTTACAGGTATAAGCAAAGCAACTTAAAGAACTTCCCTTTGACTCCTGCTTTGCTGAGAGGTTTTTTGTTGTCGTTTATTTTAATTATAAATAGACATGGAATCTTATCAAATACCCTTTCTCGATTAAGATTTTCATGTAATTTTTCCTCTTTATGTTCTTCCAGATAAAATCTTCTTGATCATGATGTACTTTTTTAAAAAATGCCATTGGCTTCATTTAGCTAACATTTGGTTTAGGCTTTTGCATCTCTGTTCAAAAGTGGCATAGGCATATGTTGTTCACTCTTGCGTTGTCTGATATGGTTTGGATGTTTCTCCCCTCCAAATCTCATGTGGAAATGTAATCCCCGGTGTTGGAGGTGGGGACTAGTGGGAAGTACTGGATCACGGGCACAGATCCCTCCTGAATGGCCTAACACCATACTCACGGTAATGAGTGAGTTCTCTCCCTGAGTTTATGTGAAATATGGCTTTTATACAATTTATATCATACATTAAAGAGCCTGACACCTCCTTCCTTGTGTCTCTTGCTTCCACTCTTGGCCATGTGACCTGCTTGCTTCCCCTTCACCCTCCACCACAATCAGAAGCTTTCAGAGACCCTTACTCGAGGCAGTTGCCAGCACTGTGCTTTGTGCACAGCCGGCGAAACCGCGAATGAAATAAACCTATTTGCTTTGTAAGTAATGCAGTCTCGAGGATCACTTGAGCCCAAGAGTTGGAGACTAGCCTGGGCAACATGACAAAACCCTGTCTCTACTATAAATACAAAAAATTAGCTGATCATAGTGGTGCATGCCTGTAGTCTCAGCTACTTGGGAGACTGAGGTGGGAGGATCACCTGAGCCTGGAAGGCTGTAGTGAGCTGGGATTGCACCACTGCACTCCAGCCTGAACAACGGAATGAGACCCTCTCTTAAAATAAAAAATTACCTAGTCTTGGCCAGGCGCAGTGGCTCATGCCTATAATCCCAGCACTTTGGGAGACCAAGGTGGGCAGATCACAAGGTGAGGAGATCAAGACCATCCTGGCCAACATGGTGAAACTCTGTCTCTACTAAAAATACAAAAAATTTAGCTGGGCACACGCTAAATTTAGGTGGCACACGCCTGTAGTCCCAGCTACTCAAGAGGCTGAGGCAGGAGAATTTCTTGAACCCAGGAGGCAGAGATTGCAGTGAGCCAAGATCGCGCCATTGTACTACAGCCTGGACGACAGCAAGAGACTCCATCTCAAAAAAAAAAAAAAAAAAAAAAAAAAAAATACCTAGTCCCAGGTATTTCTTTATAGCAACGGAAGAATAGATTAACATCTTGCCCTTATGTCATTTTTTTTTTTTGAGATGGAGTCACCAAGACTGGAGTGCAGTGGCATAATCTCAGCTCACCACAACCTCCATCTCTGTGGTTCAAGTGATTCTCCTGCCTCAACTTCCCCAGGAGCTGGGATTACAGCCATGTACCACTGTGCCCAGCTATTTTTTGTATTTTTAGTAGAGATGGGATCTCACCATGTTGTAGGCTGGTCTTAAACTTCTGACCTCAGGACTTCAAGGTGATCCACCCACTTTGGCCTCCCAATATGCTGGAATTACAGGCATGAGCCACCACATCTGGCCCCTTGTGTCATTTTTGAATCAGAATTACAGTATTAATCACGTGGAGAACATCCATGATCCTTGTAAGAGCCGTTTTCTTGGAGTGGAGTAAGTTCAAGGGAGAACAGGAAGAGAGGAAGTGAAGGCAGCGAGTTACAGGAGGTGAGAAAAAGGCCTAGGGGAAAATGCGGCAAGGAGTTTTGTTGTTTTTAATGGAAGAAACAGCAGCAGATCTGGAGTTTTTGTCTTATTTTCTTTCTTGGCCCTCGGGAAAGAGGATTAAGTTCATCCTACTCTAGCTCATGGGTATCATCAGCCTTGACTGATTCACAGCATCTCCTTTGTTCTCCCCCTTTTCCTCCCCCATTTCCCTCCTCCCCATAGGTACGATTTTTTATTTTTCTTTAAACTTTTCCTAATTTAAATTAATGTAAAGTTTGCCATTTTGGCTGTACCATTCTATGAATGCTGACACATGTAAAGTCCTATGACCATTACCACAGTCAAGATGCAGAACAATTTATTTTAATTTAGTTTTGTTTTTATTTACTTACTTTTTGGAGATGGGGTCTCACTGTGTTGCCCAGGTTGGAGTGCAGTAGTGTGATCATATCTCAAGGCAGCCTTGAACTCCTGGTCTCAAGCAGTCCTCCCACCTCAGCCTCCTGAGAGCTAGGACTACAGGCACGCACCACCACACCCGGCTAAGATATAGAGTAGTGTCGTCACCACAGAAAAAAATGCTGCCTCTTTGATAGTCAGCCCCCAGGCACCGACTGATCTGTTCTCTTTCCCTGTCATCTTCTGCAATTTTTTTTCTTTTCCAGAATGTCCCATAAATGTGGTCATACACAATCTGCCTCTTGAGTCGGGACTCTCTCACGTCATAGCACGTGCAATTCATTCATGTTTTGCGTGTGTCAGGAGTTTGTTCCATATTATTGCTGAGTATCATCCCTTGTGTGATGTACCACAGTTTATCCACTCACCGGTCGGAGGGCATTTGGGTTCTTTTCAGTTTGGGGCAATTTTGAATAAAATGGCTCTAAACATTTGCCTAAAGTTATTTTGTGAATATGGTAGCTTTCATTTCATTTGGGTAAATAACCAGGAGTGGGATTTCTGGGTCTTATGGGAAGAGCATCTTTATAAGAAAGTGCCAGGATGATTTCCAATGTGGTATTACCACTCCTCACTGCCACCAGCAACATATAGCGGTTCCCATTGCTCTGCATCCCCCAGCACCCGACATTGTCAGTATTTGTTACGTAAGCAATTCTGATGAGTGTATAGTAGTGTTTTGCTGAGGTTTTAATTTGTATTTCCTTAATAGAAAATCATGTTAAGCCTCTTTTTTGTGCTTATTTACCAGCCCTGTATCCTCTATAGTGAAGTGTTTGATTCGGTTTTTTGACATTTACTGATCTGGGTTCTTTGACTTCTTACTGCTGAGTTTTGAGACTTCTTTATATATTCTGGACATCCATTATTAGATATACAATTCGCAAATACATTATTTTCTCCCAGTCTGTGCTTACCTTTTTATTTAACAGTATCTCTGTAATCCCAGTACTTTGGGAGGCTGAGGCGGGTGGATCACTTAGGAACTCCTGAGGTCAGGAGTTTGAGACTAGCCTGGCCAACATGGTGAAATCCCGTCTCTACTAAAAATACAAAAACTAGCTGGGTGTGGTGGTGCGTGCCTGTAGTCCCAGTTACTTGGGAGACTGAGGCACTACAATCACTTGAACTCAGAAGACAGAGGTTGCAGTGAGTTGAGATCATGCCACTACACTCCAGCCTGGGTGATGGAGCCAAACTCCGTCTCAAAAAAAAAAAAAAGAAAACCAATATCTTTATTCTTCTTTCACAAAATTATTTTAGTTATTCTACTTCCACTGTCTTTCTAGACAAATTTTAGAATATGTTGTCTATATGTACAAAAAACTCTTGGTGGGATTTTGATAGGAATTGTATTAACTCTGTAGAACATTTTGGAGATAATTGGCATCTTTATAGCATTGAGTCTTTCAGTTCATGAACATAGTTATATCTCTTCCCTCATTGGAATCTTTCCTGATTTTTTTCTTTTCTTTTCTTTCTTTTTTTTTTTTTAACTTAGAGGTGATTTTATTAACACTGTTTAATGAAGAAAAAGGCTACAGATCCCTCTAGTAAAAAAAAAACTACAAATCCAGAATCTTTCCTGATTTCTTTCATCAGCATTTTGTAGTTTTTGGCATACATATTATATATGTGTTTTGCAAGCTATATATACCTAAGTATTTCATTTGTGAGATGAGCAATTGTAAATGGTATTTTTTAAAGTTTTGTTTTGTTTTTCATTTGTAAGTAAGATTTTTATTCTAATTTGATTTGCATTACACAGGAAATTACAAAATCCATCCACTTTTTTGTATAAAAAAGTGACTTAACATTTTAATGCAAATTATAAATAAATGATAAATTTGCAGGACAAAATTAAGTTAGTTGCTTGGAGTAACAAGTGTTTAAGTCACCATTTTCTACCTCCAAGCTAGGGATAACCTTCTAATTAGTGACCCACTGTGCTGTAATAGCAGAATAGCCCTGATACTTGAGTAAACAGAAAAATTGAAGATCTTCTCCAGTCCCAGACCAGCTAGTTTTCTATGCCTTCTCATAGTGGCAAACAGCAACTACATCACCAAAAGTGAGGATCCAAAAGCATAAGAATGACACAATGACTTTGGGGACTCAGGGAAAAGGGTAGGATGGGGGGTGAGGGATAAAAGACTACAAATTGGGCTCAGTGTGTACTGCTGGGGTGGTGGATGCACCAAAATCTCACAAATCAGCACTAAAGAACTTACTCGTGTAACCAAACACCACGTGTTCCCTAAAAACCTACGGGAAAAAAAATTTAGTGGACGCCATAGCCATTTTGCCATCCTTAATTTCTCTTACAAAATTTGTGTCTTTGCCGTTCCATTTCTGTATGTGAACACGTTTGTCTCCATGCAGACTAACAACAGATGTACACTAACAGTGTACAATGTCTGCCATCTGCAGTGGTTTCTCTGTGTTATTGAATATGCTTTGAGTCCTGATCACCACTTTTGTCTCCTTCCTGACTGATAATCACTGTGGTTTGGCCACATTTTCACCTACCCAGGGGCAAAGCCCACACCTTTGATGAGCCTTCCATGTAGTCATCAGAGTTCAGCTTCCAGGCAGCACAAAAAGCTTCCACCATTCTTCCCTTTCCCTGTTTAGCTCCAAAACAAGATAAAAAAAAGACCAGAGCAAGGATCTTGGATCTTACTGCCACTACAATTCAGGCGATACCTTTGCCTACATTTTGATTTCTAATTGTTCAACTGTTCTATAGAAATGTGATTGATTTTTGTATATTGACCTTTTTTTTTCTCGTTGGGAAAACATTGTCTTTTACCATTAAGAATGACGTTAACTATGTATTTTGTGTAGGTGCTTTTTTTTTTTTTTTTTTTTTTTTTTTTTTTGAGGCGGAGTCTTGCCTTGTCACCAGGCTGGAGTGCAATGGAGCCATCTTGGCTCACTGCAACCTCCGCCTCCTGGGTTCAAGAGATTCTTCTGCCTCAGCCTCCTGAGTAGCTGGGATGACAGGCATGCACCACCATGCCCTGCTAATTTTTTTGTATGTTTAGTAGAGATGCAGTGCCACCGTATTGGCCAGGCTGGTCTCGAACTCCTGACCTCACTATCTGCCCGCCTCGGCCTCCCATGGTGCTGGGATTACAGATGTGAGCCACTGTGTCCAACCAATGTACCTTATTAAGGTGGGAAGGTTCCCTTTCATTTCTAGTTTACTGAGTTATTTTTAATGAATGGATGTTGAATTTTGTCAAATGCCTTTTTTCATCAGTTGATATGATCATGTGCTTTTTTCTTTTTTAGACTATTAATATTGTGGATTACATTGATTCATTTTCAAATATTGAATCATCCTCATGTTCCTGGAAAACCTCTCTTGATGTGGTATATTATTCTTTTTATACATCAAAGGATTCAGTTTGCTAATATTTTGTTGAGAAATTTGCATCTATGTTTATGAAAAATATTGGTTGGGACTATTCAGGTTATCTTTTTCACTTCGGAATAATTTGGGTAGTTTGTAATTTTTCAGGAACTGGTCCATTTATAGAAGTTGTTGAATTTGTGTGGAAAGACTTGTTCATAATATCCTCTTTATATCCTTTTAATGTCTGGAAGGTTAGTACTTATTTCCTTCCTGATACTGGTAATTTATGTCTTCTCTCTCTTTTTTTTTTAATTTTTAATTTTTTTTTTGAGATGGGGTCTTGCTCTGCTGCCCAGGCTGAAGTGCAGTGGTATGACCATGGCTCACTGCAGCCTCAGCTTCCCAGGCTCAACTGATCCTCCCACCTTGACCTCCCGAGCAGCTGGTCTACAGGTGCATGCAACCACGCCTGGCTAATTTTTTTGTAGAGACAAGCTCTTACTATGTTGCCCAGGCTGGTCTCCAACTCCTGGGCTCCAGCAATCCATTTGCCTCAGCCTCTGAAAGTGCTAGGATTACAGGCATGAGCCACTGCACTCAGACCATCAAGTGAATTTTTAATTTTAGGTATTGTTTTGTTCAAGCTTAGATGTTCCATTCGGTTCTTTTATTATAGTTTTTAATTTTTCTACTAAGATTCTCATCTTTTATGCTTTTTTTCTTTATTTCTTTCAAAGTGTTAGTAATAGTTGTTTTAAAGTTATTTTCTAATAATTCTAACAATAAACGTCTAATAATTCTGCTTATGCTTTATCTCTTTATTATGATCACATTTTCTTGCTTCTCATGTCTTTTTATCTTTTATTTGTTGGACATTGTGAAACGTATATTGTAGGGAATGGATTATATTGTTTTAATAAAAATGCTAACAAATTTTAGTTTGGCAGATAGTTAAATTATTGGCCAATCCACGTGATCTCCACAGAGTTTATTGTAGGTTTTGTTAGAGTAGGTTTGTTTTGACTTTGTCCTTGAGTCTAGAACATGCACTTACTCAAGGATGTGGTTCATACTTCTAAAGCATAGCTTTTCTGCGGTTTCAGCTAACACCTGAGTTGCTTAGGGAGTTATCTCCAGTCCGGCTGAGCCAGTACTACAGTTTTCCCATCACTGTGTGAATTCTTGTATGTCTTTTCAGCTCTCTGTCTCCCTACCCACCTCTTCCCTTGCAGAAAGCTGCTCTCCTCTGAGCCTCATAGAATCTCATTCTAAGCATGTGTAGCCTAGCCCTTGGCCAAGGCCCTCACTCAGCGAACTTCCACTCCGACTTCTGGGCCCACTCTTAGTTTCTTCCTCTCCAGGACTCTGCTCTGAAAATTCCACCTGCCTTAACAGCCCAAACTGATATCTGCCTTGTCAGCTCAGCAAGACTGCTGCTCCCTGGCTTGTGCGTCACCTCCCTGTGCTGTGGTCTGGAAAATACCTCCAGGCAGATATCCAGGGCGAATATGCAGCTCCCTTCAGTTCCCCTGCTTTCAAAAATTGCACCCCTGTGCTGTACTCCAAAGCCTGAAAACATTTTCCTCATCTATTTCTTGCAGTGTTCAGGTTGTTTGCACTGGGACAGTAAGCCTGACACTCACTATCCCATCATAACTGAAAGCATAAGTGTCATCAGTATGTTTTCTTCTTAACTGGTTATAATTGACATACAACAAAATGCACTGATGTTCAATGTTCAGTTCAGTGAGTTTTGATGACCATATATACCCTTGTAACAACCGCCCACTGTATTGCTTTCTTTCACAATGCATTAGTGCTGCCTGTTCTAGAACTTTGTTAAATGGAATCATGCAGTTTAAACTCCTTTACATCTGGCTTTTTGCTTAGTATAATATTTTTGAAATGTGTGCATGTTGTTGCATATATCAACAGTTCATCCCTTTTTAATGGAGAATAATATCCCATTGCGTAAATGTCCCACAGTTCAATGTTTCTGTTTATTGTTTGGATAGTTGCCAGTTTGGGACTATTAAGAATAAAGCTACTATGAATATACTTGCAAAAGTCTTTTTGTGGATGTATATCTTTTGTCCTGGGTACATAAGTCATAAGGCTCATGTATGTTTTAGCTTTATAGGAAACTGCCAAGGAGTTCTGAAGAACTGTTACACCAGTTTACACTTAAATCAATAATATATTGGAGTTCCAGTTGCTCCACATCCTCACTAACATTTAGTGTTATTGGTCTTTTTGAGACAATAGATGGTTGGATATTTTGCATTTTGCATTGGGTCACCTGAATTTTTCTGATGATTAATGCTGTCAAGCACCTTTTCCTGTGCTTATTGGACAGTTGTATATCTTCTTTTGTGAAGTGTCCTTGTCTTTTGCCTGTTTAAAAAATTGAGTTATGCTAGGCATAGTGGCACATGCCTGTAGTCCCAGCTACTCAGGAGGCAGAGGTAGGAGGATCACTTGAGCCCAGGAGTTCTGGGCTATAGTGTGCTATGCCAATCGGGTGTCCAAACTAAGTTTGGCATCAATATGGTGATCTCCCAGGAGTGGGGGACCACCAGTTTGCCTAAGGAGGGGTGAACTGGCCCAGGTTGGAAATGGAGCAGGTCAAAACTCCTGTGCTGATCAGTAGTGGGATCGCACCTGTGAATAGCCACTGCACTCCAGCCTGGGCAACATAGCGAGACCCCATCTCTTAAAAAAATTGAGTTATTAGTCTTATTAAGTTCATTTGTAGAAGTTTATTGTGTATTCTGGAAATGAGTCCTTTGACAGATACATGTACTGGAGATATGTTTTTCCAGTCTATGACTTTTGAGTTTCTTAATGACTTTATTATAAGGTTTGCCTCTATGCTTATATTTGTCATTGATTTTCTTTCTCTTTTTTTTTTTTTTTTTTTTTTTTTTTTTTTTTTTTGAGATGAAGTCTCACTCTGTTGCTCAGGCCGGAGTGCAGTGGTGCAATCTCAGCTGACTCCAAGCTCCAGCCTCCTGGTCTCAAGTGAATCTCATGCCCCACTCTCCCAAGTAGCTGGGATTACAGGCATGCGCCACCACACCCAGCTATTTTTTTTTTTTTTTTGTATTTTGTATTTTTAATAGAGACAGGGTTTTCCATGTTGGCCAGGCTAGTCTCAAACTCCTGACCTCAAGTGATCCACCCACTTTGGTCTCCCAAAGTGCTGGGATTACAGGTGTCAGCCACTGCACCCAGCCTGTCATTGATTTCTACTCTTATTTTTATTATGTTCTTTCTTCTTTTTACTTTGATTTTAATTTGTTGGGCATTTTTTAGATTCTGACTTTTAAATATAGAAGCTTATGTCATCGCTTTTACACCTATCTTCTTTTCTAGTAAAGGAATTGAAAGCAATAAGTTTCCATCTAAGCACAGCTTTACCTGCTTCTGGCAAATTTTGATACGCTGTTTTTTTCATCATTCAATTCAAAATATCTCAAAATGTGATCACCTTGCAGTGTATTCTCTGACCTATGAGCTAATTAGAAATGTATTGTTTATTTCCAACAACTTGAGATTTTCTAAATATCTTTATCTGAATTTTAACTTAATATTATTATGGTAAGAGTCTGTGTTCCAGCATCTGATATATCTTGGTAACCACAGGGTATGCTCTTGAAAAGAATGTGTAATCTACAACTATACAGTAACAGTGTTCTATAATATTCATTAGGTCAAATTGGTTGATGGTGTTTTTCAAATCTTTTATATCGTCACTTGTCATATTTACTGGAAAAGGATGCTAAAATCTTCCAATTATGATTGTAGCTTAATTATTTTTCTCTCTGATTTTTTTTTTGCCTCAGGTATTTAAAAACTCTGTTACTAGGTAATGTTTATTTCAGATTGTTCTGTCTTCTTGATGAATTAATCCTTATATCATTATAAAACATCCAGCTTTCTTAATGTTTTTCCATTCTTTTACTCTAAATCTGTGTCTCTTTTTTTTCTTGTTTTTTTTTTTTTGTGTGTGTTTTTGTTGTGTGTTTTTTGGGGTTTTTTTTTGTTGTTGTTGTGTGTTTTTTGTTTGTTTGGTTTTTTTTTTTTTTTGAGATGGAGTCTCAGGCTCTGTCGCACAGGCTGGAGTACAATGGCATGATCTCAGTTCACTGCAACCTCTGCCTCCTGGGTTGAAGCGATTCTTCTGCCTCAACCTCCTGAGTAGCTGGGATTACAGGTGCCCGCCACCTCATCTGGCTTATTTTTGTGTTTTAGTAGAGATGGGGTTTCACCGTGTTAGCCAGGATGGTCTCAAACTCCTGACCTCAGGTGATTCACCCACCTTGGCCTCCCAAAGTGCTGGAGTTACAGGCGTGAGCCACAGCACCTGGCCTAAATCTGTCTGTGTCATGAGTATCCCTCTTGTAAAGAGCATATAGTTGAATCTTGCTTTTCCACCCAGTCTGAAAAGTTGACCGCTTAATCAAAGGATTCTTACTGTCCATCCATGCACACTGCTGTGTGAACATCTGCTCCATGGCACAGTTCTCCTGGGTATGCAGCTTCCATATTTTGCCTACCCATTCTGCCTGACATGGACCCTGAGTTGCCTCCAACTCTCCCACCAAAAATGCTGTTGCTGTGAGCATCCTTGTGCAGACCCCTCGGCTGGGGAAGAGTCTGTGCGGGATGCTTGCCCAGTATGGGATGCCGGTTTGCAGGGTTTGCCTATACTTAATTTGACTAAGGATTCCAGATTCCACAGTATGTCTATACGGTGATGGGAATGATCCAGAAGAGAGGAAAAGACAATGAGGAAAGAGTGGGAGACCTGCTGGTACCACTTGCCTGGGTAGGCGAGAGGGGTCAGGACTCACTGCACAAGCGGCAGGTTTGCTTTCACTGGGAGCAGGCACATACCAGCCACGGAGCTGGCAGAGGTGCAGACATCTGGGCCAGGTGCTGGCAGGTGGGTAGGTGTGGGGTGAGGGCTTGGGGAAGTTTTCCTCCATAGCTTCTATCTTCTCAGGGAAGTGGAAAGCAACCTGAGAATAAGGATGAGGGAGGAGATACTGGAAACTTAAAGGGAAGGAAGGTATGAAATAGTTATCTTGGAGACTGGGAGCATGTGTGGACCAAGGAAACAGCGCAATTGCTGAGCAGCTTTCAGGGCACTCTTGTGGTTAGTGAGAGTGGGCAGTGCAGGCTGTCTTTCCCACTACGCTCTCAGGAGAGGCCTGGGTATGGACCAAGCTCAGCACAGGACCGGTGCCCAGCACCATGCCAGGCACTACGGGCACAGGACAAGCTGTGCAGGACAGCTGCTCCTTAAAAGCTCGCTGTGCAGTGGGAGAGGCAGCAGCCAGCAGCAGCCATGCGGGTGATCATGGATCACCACCATCCATTCTGTGTGGCCCAGGGGAAATGGGGTGACTGTGCAGGGGGAGCGTGTGTCCTGAGTCGGTGGGAAGGTGGTGCTCTCTAGTTATGTGAGGATGCTGCTCAGCAAGGTGTGGGCACTCAGTGCCGTTTCAGCCCTAGCTTTATTTTTCATTGTAAAAGTGATGCATGTCACACCAAAAGAAATTCGAAAAATGTTTTTTTAAATCATAAATAAAAAAGTAAATTCACCTGAAATTGCATCTCCTCCGCAAAGGTAGCCATGGATAGTTCACATTTTTGTGTATTTAAAGAAAAGGTCTGGTACCTGCTCCCAGAGCCCTGGAGGTCTAGCCTCCTACCCAGATGTGAATGACGCCCCTTTGCCAGATGTAGCTGAACAGTATCACCTGAGGCCAAGGGAGGCGCCTTCTCCATTCCTGGGAGAAGTCAAGGAGGACCACATGGAGGAGTGGACTAGGAATGGATCTTGAAGTTCAAGGGTCCCTCATGCCTGTCTTGCTGTCTTTCCCCCTCCTGTATCCCCTTGTTCATGCCTCTCTAGGACAAGAGCAGCTCCCACCTTGTCCCACCGTGCAGCTAGCTGACAGGTGGGCACACTGCCGGGGCTGTGACTGGGAGGCCCACCCTGTTGTGGGCAGGAAAGCAGAGGCACAGCTCTTGCATGGGCCACTCAGTCACAGCCCCTTGGTTTGCGCAGTGCACAGCCTGTGTGGCTGTACATGGTAGTCATGCAAGGAGAGTTCCTCCATCCACTATTTCATCCCATGTCCTGGCATCTGCCCACACTGCAGCAAGACGGAGGAACAGGGCTATAGGCCTTACCCTCTCTGGTCTGTGTCCCACTCCAGATAGCAGCGACAGTGAGCTAGAGCTGTCCACGGTGCGCCACCAGCCAGAGGGGCTGGACCAACTGCAGGCCCAGACCAAGTTCACCAAGAAGGAGCTGCAGTCCCTCTACAGGGGCTTCAAGAACGTGAGTGTTCCCCATTCCCCTGGGAAAGACCTTGGAGACCCTGGCCCAGAGAGACCAGGAAACTTCTTCACGCCACACTAAATATCCCAGGGGCATCAAAGGGGCTATGTGTTGTGGGAATGCTGTCTAGCAGGGGCACACCCCAGAATGATCCTTGCTGAAGCTGCCACGTTCCTCCTTCTGTGTCTCTGCTGCTGGTACAGAGGAGGGAGGTATGGGGGAGCAGCCATTCCCTTCCTATTCACCTCGATCCCTCTCACCCCATCCCTGCCTGGGCTTTCTGAAATCCAGGCCAGGGGGCCCCAGCAGTGCCACAGGCAGCGGGCAGCCCCCAAGGGGGTGGAGAAAGGCCAGTCCCATGGAGCCGGGCTTGGAGCTGGGGGTGGCCGAGTGCTGAGAGGGTGCCTTCCTGCTGCAGGAGTGTCCCACGGGCCTGGTGGATGAAGACACCTTCAAACTCATTTACTCACAGTTCTTCCCTCAGGGAGGTGAGTCCGAGGCCGGGGAGCCCTGCTGTGTCCCAATGAGGAGGGAGGGGACCCTCCTGCTGCCCCTTGCATCCTAGAAGCTTGGTGCTGCCCCTGTCCTGTGGGAAGCAGGGACTGCCAGCCAGGACACAGCATCCCCAGCTGGGGTTGCCTGGGCTGTGAGATCAACCACCAGGCAGCACTGACATACCCCAGCCTCTTCCTTACCCTCCCCAGATGCCACCACCTATGCACACTTCCTCTTCAACGCCTTTGACGCCGACGGGAACGGGGCCATCCACTTTGAGGTAGGTCCTCGAGGATTCCTCCCACGTGTCCTGCTCCGGTGGCTGCAGGGGTGAATCCCTGCCCTAGCATCACTCTCAGGGCTGTTGAGAGAGCCATGGTCCTGCTTGGAAAGGATCTGGTGTGTCACCCTGGGACCAAGTGGATGTAGCTGGCCCTGAGCTGGTGAGGTCTGGGGTGTTTGACTTTGCTGGGCCGGTACCACATTCTCAGCCTTTTCTTCCATTCAAGAGTTTTTATCCAGCTCTGTCCAACCAAGGGAGCCCCCGAGGCACAGAGGGGTGGTAGTGACCAATCAAGAATTTGCCTTTTCAAAGGGTTCAGGGCTTAACTCTGAGGCCTAGTTTGCTAATAGTGGGATGTGAGACCTCCAGCTTCAGAATTTACTCCTCGTTGCCCAGAAATAGGCCAGAAATATCTAGAAAACATCCCAGCCTGAGCAGCCTCCAGGGCTCATCCCAGCTGGGCACTGAGAGTAAAGCCTGGTGTTACCCCCCAGTGGAAGGAGAAGCCTGCCCCCACCCAGACAGCTTCCCTGCAGGGGCCTGGCCTGGGATCCTCCCCAGCCCTGCCACACGGGATCGTTGGAGAGAGGCCCCATCCGTGGAGCGCAAGACTCTAAAAATAGCTGTAGGCGAAAAGCTGAAACCGCCTTGGGCAGGAAAACCTTGCTGAGAGCCGGCCTGATCGATACACCAACAGCTCAGCTTCCAGACCAAGGGCAGCTAACAGGAAAGCACAGAGAAGCACATGGGGCCAGAAGGCCCCGGCCACAGGGGGTAATAATAACTCATCGATAAACCTGCGAGGGTTATTTTTATGCTGCAGGCCTGCCAGGCACACCGACACTCCCCGCCTGCCCTGTGACCACAGGACCCCTCCACTCTGAGCCACACTCAGGGCTCTGCATGTAGAAGCAGCCAGTGTTTTCAAATCTTGTTTTCAGCAATACCTGAAATACCAACCCCACAGCACACAGAAAACACCCGGTCAGCTCAGAGGAGCCTAGGGAAGACCATGGTCCTTTCCCTGCGCCTCCCTCCTGGGGTGTCCTTTAAGAGGTGCCTGAGGCTTCAGGCAGTAAAGCATCATTAGGAATCAGTGTAAGGGAGCAGGCAGCCAGGAGTGGTTTTCCTTGTTCCGGAATGAGAAGACTCAGAGGCTTAGCAGGGCCCCTGTGCAAGGGCATGGCCGGTGCTCGGGAGGCTCGCAGTCGCCCCTTCCACTCCTGTGGCCATCTCCCTCACTCCCCCGAGGGACAGCCTTGTGGCCCTTTAAGGAAGCAGGGGGCAGCCCTTTGGGCTGGGTCTGTCAGTGGCTGAGCTGCGTCCCCTCTGCTGGGCACCTTCTCAGAAGGTCGCTCATCCCTGCCATCTTCCGGACCTTCTGTGGCTTCTCTGCACATGAAGCGAAGTTCCTCTGGTTTCACACAGGTACATTTACCTTGAGGAACTTCTTGATTTCAAAGTGTTCTGCTCTGGAAAGGAGGAGGGCGCAAGCCCCCATGGCCCCATCCTGGGAGCCCCACAGCTGGGATCCCAGTGGTCACAAAGGATCCTGCCAGGAGTGGAGGCACCAAATCTGGTCTGAAAGACCCACCAGCCATATTCACTGCCAGGCCTTAGCCTCCCACATACGCCTATGATGCAAGGCAAGCCGGCGTGACACTGTCTGCAATGGTCCTGTCCCTGTTTGTATTCTTAGAGACAAGATACATGTTAGTTACAGTTTGTGGATTTGGTAAAAGATAATATACCCTCCCTCTCCTCACCAAAAAGAATACCCAAAAAGACCAAATCGGAAAACATGAGACCTCAGCAGAGCCAAGCGGGTGATGCCGTCCCACATCCCACCTCTGAATGGCTCCTGCTCCCAGCCCCGCAGACCTTCTGGGATTTGCCAGAGGCAGGGAGCCCCGTGCAAGCAGCGCCACACACAGATTTGCTGAACGCTCTGGCCACCAGGGCCTTGCTCATGCAACTCATCTAGCTTGCCAGAGACATAAAAAGCTTCTAGAACAATTCCATAGACCTTCGGGGCCTCTCCAGTGCCCAGGATCAAGTCAGGCCCAGCTTGGAAGTAGCATCCACGCGTAGGTACCTCTGGAGGTGTGGCTGCTCCTCTTACCTCCCCTGGCAGCAAACTGCTCCATTGCCAAGCAGCATCCAGGGCAGTGTGAGGGCAGGCCTTCGAGCTTGGCAACCACATGCGCCTCCCAGCCCCTCTCTGAGCACCTGCTCCGGGCTCTGCTGGGCAGCCCTCCTGTACGCTCTGGTGCACCTTCACCCAGAAGTGTGCTGTGTCCCTGCTGGAGCCCTCACCCTGCCTAGGCCCTGCCATGGGGACAGCTGTAGAGCAGAGGCTGTGGATGTGACAGGATTCCTGCACTTTGGCATTCAGAGCGTGGAGTTACAACTTGCCATGGTTGCACTGTGGGTGGCCAAAGAATTTAGAACCAGCGTGCCATCAGACATGGGCTGGCTGGACTTGGGGTCATCTGTGTGTTATCTTTACAAATGGAGACTAGCCAGTGTCCCAGCGGGACATTCCCACCATCTCCTAATGCTGTCACTACCGTACCCAACACACTGAGAGAGGCTAAGGGACACTGGATGGGGACATTCCTCAGTTGCTAGCAGCGGGCTCTGCAGCTTCTCCGCTGTAGACCCACAGACCACCTGACAGGCCATGCCAGCTGAAGACAAGGCGGAGGACAGTGGTGCCCGCCCAGGGTCTACAGGAGAACACTGTGCTCCACGCTTTTGCTGCCCACTGGGAAGGCCTGTCTGACCCGGGGCTTCAGGGATAACTTAAAATCTTTACTAGTGTGTAAACCATGCCCAAGCTTCAGTGGTTATTACTCCCTAAACTTGGCCATAATAGAAATGTAACAATTTTTTTTAATTTTTTAATTTTTTAATTTTTTTAATTTTTAAGTTTTTAATTTTTAATTTTTAAGTTTTTTAATTTTTAATTTTTTGTTTTATTTTTAGACAGGCTGGAGTACACTGGCACCATCATAGCTCACTGCAGCTTTGGCCTCCTGGACTCAAGTGATCCTCCTACGTCGGCCTCCCGAGTAGGTAGGACTACAGGCACATGCCACCATGCCTGGCTAATTTTTTTATTTTAATTGTTGTAGATGCAGGGTCTCACTTTGTCGCCTAGGGTAGTCTTGAAATCCTGGCCTCAAGCCACTCTGCTGTCTCAGCCTCCCAAAATGCGAGGATTGCAGGTGTGAGCCACAACACCTGGGTGTTTCTCCTTTAAAATATTTTCATTGGCTGGGTGCCTGTAATCCCAGCACTTTGGGAGGCTGAGGTGGGCAGATCATCTGAGGTCAGGAGTTTCAGACGGACCTGACCAACATGGTGAAACCCTGTCTCTACTAGAAATGCAAAAAAATTAGCCAGGCGTGGTGGCAAGCGCCTGTACCCCCAGCTGCTCAGGAGGCTGAGGCAAGAGAATCACTGGCAGAGGGTGCAGTGAGCTGAGAATGTACCACTGCACTCCAGCCTGGGTGACAGAGTGGGATTGTGTCTCAAAAAAATTTTTTTCGTTGTCTTCAGTTCTGCACACACATGACTGGAGTCCATCAGATTCTCAGGGTGCACATGGGAAACCAGCAGGTGACCACCTTGTCCGCTGTAGGCAGGCGCCAGTGCTTGTTTTCATGTCCCCAGGAGGATCCTTTCTCTTTTCAAACCCATGCTGTGAGAATTTGGGACTCTCTCAGACACACACCTTTCCCATCCCCCAGCCCCCCACCCATCCCCTAGGAGGCTGAGGTGGGTGGATCGCTTGAGCCCCGGAGTTTGGGACTGCAGTGAGCCCAGCTTTCCAACAGACTCTAGGCTTCAGGTTGGATAAGGCCTTGGTTTACTCTGGTCTGTGAACTGGAGCCCTCGCTGAGCTTGCCGTCCACTGCAGTGATGTCTTTTTCCTTTGCCTATAGTTAACATTGGTTCTGATGACGCGTTTGCCCAGCGTTCTGTGACCTCATTATTCATTTAACCCAGGCCCTTCTCCAGTCATCTGAACCCTCTGCCGGGCATCTGCCTGAGGAGGTCCCCACAACCTGCCACGGCTCCATCCTCGCTGGGGCCTGGTGCCCTCTGGGGCCTCCTCCCATCTCTGCTGGGCTGGGCTTCCTGGTTCTGGGATCCCTGATCTTCCTCTCCCTTGCTTTACTCTCTGTGTGTTCAGAGGCTCACCACCCAGCCGCTTCCTATAAAAGAGGATGTGGGCTGTAACTTTGGAGCCTTTGAGCACCTGGGAGTGTCTTTATTCTGTTCTTACTCTTGCTTGAACTGTCGTAGGGACCCACACTCCCAGGGGAAGCTGTTCTCCTTCAGAGCAGGGATGGCGTTGTTCCCTGGGCCTCCTGTCCCAGGTGCTGCTGCAGAGCAGGTGCTGCTGCTGACTCTCACCCATGAATGGGACCCGATTTTGCTTTTTCTGTTTGGCTTTGCTTTTCTCTCTGAAAGTTTATAAGATCCTCTCTTTGTACCCAATTTGCTGCAATTTCACCATGATCTGTGCCTGCAGCTAAACTACATACTGTTTTCATGCATTGTGCCAAGCCCTGATCTTTCACAGTGATGGAGGCTTGGACTCCACCTGGCAGGGTGTGAAGAGCCAGTTCTCAGTGATCTCGTGGTCAAAGCGAAAGGCGTGCGCATCTTGGTGAAACCGTTTTACACTATTTTGCTTTATAAATACTAGGAAGGGAGGGGGTTGCACATTTTTCTCGGGAGCTCTAGACTGAAGCTCAAAGCCTAATTCCAAAGAAACTTTTCATATTTATTCACCCTGAAATAAGAGATTTTAATTTGAGCTGACAATCCACCATGTCATTAGAATTAAAATCCTGTAGACACTGGAAAATCTCCACTTCCTTTCTGGGAAATCTTTTCTGATTGCTGTGACCCACTTTCCTCCCATGCTTCCCGAGCCGCCTGCGTCCCCCTTTGGCCCTCTGGAGTGCACCTCTCATTTTCCTCTTTTCTCCCCTATATTCCAGCTGTTTGCCGTCTCATTCCACTTCATGGAAGATTTCATTTGCTCTCCCAACCTTTCTTCTAAGTCTGTCATTTTGCTTGCTTATTTTTAATTTCTAAGAGCTCTTTCTTTTTTCCAGTTACTACTTTTTTATGGCATCCTATTATTTTAGTGATGCAAGATTTATAATCTCTCAACCGAATAGTTTTTGTTCTTCCAAATCACTTTCATCTGTTTCTCTCTCATGGTACAGACTTCCTCCAATCCCAAAAATCTAACACTTGAGGGGCCTCAGACCTTGGTGCATGGACCTGTCTCTCGCACTTTGACTGACCTCTATCCCATTTTGCTGAGACAGCCCTTTTCTGACCCCTTTCTTTCAGAGTAGCCTGGGAGGACCCCAGGGTGCAGAGAGGGCTTCACCTTTAAACCTTCCAAGAGGTGGGGGAAAGACCAGCTTTCTACCAACTGCTGTAACAAAACAGCTGAAGTTGTCACAGGAAACCATTTGAACAGTCATATTTTGTCACATTAATAATAAAGTGTCACATGCCAGAGGTGATGGCCATACACAGCATGTCATGACTCGAGTTGAGCACCAGGGTTGGGCAAGATGGCCCTGGGATTACCCCTGTAATCCCAGCACTTTGGAAGGCCGAGGCAGGAGGATGACTTGAGGCCAGGAGTTGGAGACCAGCATGGACAACATAGCAAGACTCCATCTCTCTAAGTATGAAATAAATTAGCCAGGCATGGACTACTACAAGTGGTACCAGCTACTCAGGAGGCTGAGGTGGGAGGATCGCTTGAGCCTGGGAGTTTGGGACTGCAATGAGCTGTAATCATGCCACTGCATTCCAGCCTGGTGACAGTCTGAGGATCTGTCTCTAAAAAGAAGACCCAAAAAATAAAAAGCTGAGCATCATTCCTCTAGCTTTTTAAGCTGGAAGTTTTCAAGCACCTTTGCCATGCAGATGTTTGTCAGACTAAAAGTAGAGCACCTCCTTTATTAAAAGAGCACCCCCAGGCTTCTCTGGTGGCAGCACTGCATTAAATGGGTCTCGAACACCATATATATTTAAATAACTTTATTTGACATCAAATAAAAATATCAGTTACCATGCCACTCCTGTCTCACTCACCCAGATACATGCACGTGCACTCACACTGGTTTACACATTCACACAGGTGCACAACCATGCATGTGCCCACACACGGGCA
The DNA here is from genome assembly GCF_048565385.1 of Saimiri boliviensis. NCBI lineage: Eukaryota > Metazoa > Chordata > Mammalia > Primates > Cebidae > Saimiri > Saimiri boliviensis. The sequence goes on from NC_133449.1 coordinate 126,174,450, forward strand.
CACACTCGCCCTGTGCTGACCTGAATGGATGCCATCGGCCTATTAGGGAGGCTCTGCACCTGTGGAGGTGTGAATTTCAGTGGAAGCCACACAGCAACTAGAACTAGAATCTGGGCGTTGGATTGTCACGCCCCGCCCTCCCTTTCCCCCATAGGACTTTGTGGTTGGCCTCTCCATCCTGCTTCGGGGCACAGTCCACGAGAAGCTCAAGTGGGCCTTTAATCTCTACGACATTAACAAGGATGGCTACATCACCAAAGAGGTAGTGGGGGGCTGGGGGCGGGGCTGTCCCCTCCTCCCCTCCTGTTGTTCCACCCCCCGCCGCTCTTTCTCCCCATTCCTGCTGCCCACCTGTCTTCTCCCCCTCTCCATCCAGAGACTGGCCCTGGGGACAGCAGCCAGTGGCTGTCCTCCTTTCCCGGGCTCTAGGCCCTGGACACCCAGGTGTGGAGTGTGGGCTGGTGCCCTGCACTGCACAGCTCATTCCAGCTCAGCAAGTGTTCTCTGTCATCCTGTCTTACCCAGAAGGCCTGAGGGAGACTCAAGTGGAGAAGCCAGAGGTCCTGGCCTTGGCCCCCACCAAGTGAAGGGGGCAGTTTAGTCCCTTAAGGTAGGGGTGGAGACGGGAGCCCCCCCATGAGATCCCTCAGACAGGTTTTGTTTGGTTCAAGCACTTTTTCTGCTGCGGTGTCACCTTTTGGAGATATGCACATGACAATCCATCCCCCACTCTTCTGGGAGATGAGCTTCCCCTAGAGTCAGAAGCTCGTGCTGGGTTTCCTGGAAGGCTCCTCTCCCCAGCTCGTCCAGCCCCTTGTACTCACTCGTCACTGCCCTGGAGGTGCCCTGCACCCTTGGATGCTGCCCTTTGGGCCCTCGGAGCCACCCCAGCCTTGCAGCAGGCTCACACTAGCCTCCCCCTCCAGGAGATGCTGGCCATCATGAAGTCCATCTATGACATGATGGGCCGACACACCTACCCCATTCTGCGGGAGGATGCGCCAGCAGAGCATGTGGAGAGGTTCTTCCAGGTGAGCAAGCACCAGCCCCTGCCCAGGGAGAGGAGCCCGGCAGAGGAAGCAGCTCTTACCCTTGGGACAACCTTGGAAAGTGGCTTGCCGCTCCGAGCACCCCCACTGCCCACAAAGAGGTTAAACTTGCGCATCCAATCTGGCTGGTTGTCAAAACCCCTGAGAAGGGAACCACCGCTCTGCCCTATGGACCTCATCTGGGGGCCAGGGCTGGGGATCCCAAGGCAGCTGATCCCGGGCTGGAGCTCTGTGCCTCCTGAGAGCTGTGTGGCTCCTCCAGGGAGCCACTCTGGGACAGGAGTGGGTTGGGGCCTTCACCTGTATGCATGGGGGCTGCAGAGACTGCAGGCTTTGCCTCCCACTTGCTGGGGCCACTAGACATAGGCCATCCTGTGACTCTGTTGCTCCGTCTGCCCTGGCTGCCTGTCAGGGAGGTGAGGGGTCAGATGAACATGGGGACAAATTCTGGGAAACCCAAGTCCAGGTAGGCTCATGGAAGTGGCCTGGGGGGCAGTGGGGAGATGCTTGGAGCCTCAGCAGTGGGGTGGAAGGTAACTATGGAGGGTGCGTTATGTGGCCTGGATCCAGAGTAGGGACAGAGTAGGCAGAGGGGACAAGTTGGGGTGGAGGGAGCCCACCACCTACCCGTGACTGCTGCATCCTCAGGTCAGGGGCAGGGCTATCTCTGTTGGGCACAGACTCACCTTGGGCATGGTTTGGCTTGCAGAAAATGGACCGGAACAAGGACGGGGTGGTGACCATTGAAGAATTCCTGGAGACCTGTCAGAAGGTAGGTGGCACAGGAGGCTGGGCCACAGTTCTCTGCAGCTCTGTGCAGAGGTGGGTGGTTGGCACTGTCCACCCCTTCCCCCATCCCAGTCCCGCCCCTGCCAGCCCAAGACATGACAGCTGTCCTTGGCCCCTCACCACCTCCTGGGCAGCCCCAAGCTCCACTCGCCCTTTTGTCTGAGTGCATCCTCCTCACGCACCCCTGCAGCCCACAGCATCCCCCCACACCCCCACACCCTTCCTCAGCCCCACCCTGGAGAGCGCCTCAATTCAGGGGCAGACATGGGGCCAGCCAGAGGGAGAGAATCACTGAAGGGAGGCACCGGAGCCTCCACACTGTTGCTGCTGGCCCCTCCAGAGAGCATCTTGGGGGCGAGGCACTGGGCCTCCAGCACCTCCCCTGCCCCATTCCCAAAGCAGGTCTGGTTAGCCCCTGCCTCCATTGGGGCCAGCCGGGGTCCCTTCATCGGCTTGTACCAGATGGGCTTGCAGTCAGGCGTGGCACTGAAGACAAATTGTGCCTCACCAGCTGGGGACCAGCTACTTCACCTCCCTGCCCCCTGCTCCCCTCCTCTCAGTGAGACAGACAGAGAGACAGACGGACAGACAGACAAGTTGCCAGACTCAGTCCCTGGCAGGAATCTGCTCAGCAGGGTGGTATTTGGAGCCCACCCAGCACCTGACTGGCCTCCCTTCCTCTCTCCACACAGGATGAGAACATCATGAGCTCCATGCAGCTGTTTGAGAATGTCATCTAGGACATGTCAGGATGGGTGCATGGCCATGGCCACCTCCAGCCCCAAGAAACCTCCGTCCTGCCAGGAGCAGCCTCTGAGAAACTTTTAAAAAATAGATTTGCAAAAAGTGAACAGATTACTACACACACACACACACACACACACACACACACACACACACAGAGCCATTCATCTGGGCTGGCAGAGGGGGACGGAGGTCAGGGAGGGGCTAAGTCTGGAGCCCTTCCTGGAGTCCGAGTCCTTCCGAGACCAGCGAGCCAAGACTGTCTCTTGGTTAGTGGCTGACAGAGCAGGTCTGCAGGTCACCAGCCGCTGGATGTCACCAGGAAGGGACTCAAGCACCCCTGCAGGGGAGAGCCCCATCTCCAGTGTGAGCCCATCTCGCCCCATTCTCCACTCTGCTTTCTTGCCAGCTCCGGGCCCCCCAGCCTCCTCCCCACAGCCACTCCCTGCCCACAACGTACGCTTCTAGAAAGCCCCTCACCTCAGGACCCTGGAGGGGCCGGCTGAGGGGCAGGAGAGACGGGGGTAATGGAGGCCAAGCCTGCGGCTTTCTGGAAATGCTTTCTTGGGGGCAGGCTACCCACTCTGGGGCAAGCTTGGGTGGTGAGGGGCCATTGGGCCCCATTCTCTCTCCGTTGCAGGAAGGCAGGGGTTTGAAGCTTGGGGATTGGGTCTTAGTGGAGAATCTGAGGGCACTCGGCCCGCTCCACAGGGTGGGATGAACCTCTCCTTGCCCCAGTCCTGGTTCAGTGGGAATGTGGTGGGTGGGGCTGTACACACTCGCCAGCACAAACTTCCCTCCAACGTCCTCTTAGGTCCCGGGAGGAGGCACGTGGTTCAGGGACTGGCTGCCAGGGAGCCCAGGGCAGAGCTCAGAGGGGCCTGGAAAGGGGCACCTCCCTCCTCTTCCTGCAGCACCCCTCCCATGGCCCAGTGGCTTGGCTGAGCCCCACTCCTGAAGCAGTGCCACCGTCCCTCTGCCCAGGCTTGCCCCAGCCTTGCACAAAAAGCACAAGCACCCTTAACAGCTCAGGCAAAGCCCCGGTGGGAGCCAAGCACACTGCTTCTCAGAGTCAGGCTTTCCTGCTGGCTGAGGCTTGGGCCCAGTAGCCTCAATACAGTGACCCTGGGGAGGATGCCTGGGGGGTCTGCCCTGTGCCTGAGAGCACTGGGGCCCCAAAGCCCAGCCCTAGCCCAGCCTGGCCGACCAACATTCAAAAGCACAAAGTTTCGGGACTCTGCTTGGCTGTCCCCTCCATCTGGGGACAGAAGATGCCAGCCCAAAGCTGGAGCCAATGGTAAGGGCTGAGGAGCCTGCAGCCGGGGGATCAGCAGGAGCCCTCCTGCTCCCTCCTGCTGGGGCCTCAAGGAGAAGGAACCTGGTCCCAGGCGGCACAGCCCCTCCAGGAACATTCCCACATAATACATTCCATCGGCAGCCATCCCAGCTCCACTCAGGCCTGGCCCCAGGTGCCCCAGGAGGCTAGCCCCAGAGTGAGCAGACCCTCAGAGGAAAGGTGGTATGGTGGAGGCTGTGGGAGCCCCTCGGCATTCACGCACAGCCTGGCCTCCCCCATGGAGCTGCACTGACGCCGGGCTCCAGGCCCACTGGGAGCCTCTGCCTCCAGGAGGGCATCAGCTTTCCCTGGCTCAGGGATCTCCTCCTTCCCCTCACCCCTTGCCCAGCCCTCCCAGCTTCTAGGGCCAAAGCCTTAGGAGAGTGTCACCACCACTGGCTGCACGGCCCAACAAGGAGGAGCTTCCCACACTGGGACACAGACCAGCCGCATGTCTGCATGGCAGAAGCGTCTCCCTTGGCCATGGCCTGGGAGGGTGGTTCCTGTTCTCAGCATCCACTAATATTCAGTCCTGTATATTTTAATAAAATAAACTTGACAAAGGAAAGGATTCCTGTTGGCTTTGTCCCGGCTCTAAACTTCAGCTCAGCCCTTCCCACCCCCGTTGCCATTAGCTGTGGATCCTGCCTGGGGCTGTGCTGGTAGTGACAGCTGGCCCTAGGGGCGGAGAATGCCTCATCCAATTCTCAAGCTCACAGTGTGACCTCACTGAGGCCAATGAGGAAGAGATGGGCATGGTGGCCCTTTGGGGCCCTCAAGAGAAGCGCCAGCCCTGGAGCCTCCACACAGACCCCACAGGGCAGGAGGACTTCTTGAGGCACCATGTGTATTTCATCCCCAGATAATTTTTCTTTCCCAGTTCCAGGTAGTCATTCTGGGTATCCCCTTGGCTGGAGAGGGAGGGTCACAGGGCAGAAGAAAGCAGGATTTGCCTGAACACATCTCCTGGTGTTTATTTTCAAAAGTATAAGCCCTGTGAGGACAATGCCGGGGAAGAGACAAGAATGAGAGCCTGGGAAGAGGGAGTTCCCCAACTCACCAATTCAAGTTTAAGAAATCCAAACATGTCCTGAGCAAGCAGTATAAAACGGAAGTCACCTAAACATGTTACAGTGAACTGCAGAACACCAAAGACAAAGAGGTCACAAAGACAGCCAGAGATAGACTGGTGGTCAGGTCTCCTCAGTGATGATTCGAAAGGACAGGAATGGCATGTCCATTTTGTTGAGAGAAAAGTTAACTGTCAACCTGGAATTTTACACCAGGCAAAATATTTTCAGCGCTGTGTGGTAGCTCACGACTATAATACCAGCACTTTGGGAGGCCAAGGCAGGTGGATCACCTGAGGACAGGAGTTCAAGACCAGCCTGGCCAACATGGTGAAACCCCGTCTCTACTAAAAAAATTAGCTGGGCATGGTGGTGGGCACCTGTAATCCCAGCTACTTAGGAGGCTGAGGCAGAAGAATCACTTGAACCTGGGAGGCGGAGGTTGCAGTGAGCTGAGATGGTGCCACCGCACTCCGGCCTGGGTGGAGTGGACATTGTCTCAATGAATAAATAAATAAATAAAAGAGACTTTGCCACCAATAGACACTAAAGAAAATTCCAAGGGCTTTACTTCATGTGGAAGCAAGGTCATCTCCCAGCTAAAAGGTCCAAGGTGCAAGAAGCATGAACGGTGTAGAGAGCAGTAAATATTGAGGGAACCCAAAGAAATGCAATGTCACTTGAAAAAATAGTAAAGAAAAAAAAATCAGTATAATTTTCAAAAATAGCTAATGTGATATTTCTAGCCTCACTGCTCTCCCAGAAGTGATGCCTGGCAGAAGTGAGGCTCGCTCACTCACATATTTGATAGTTGGTGCTGCTGGCAGAAAGCCGAAATATCATTTGGGGAGGTAGGGAAGCCCGGGTCACATCTAAGTGTGTGCTCTCAATGTGACCTGGGCTTCCCTACAATATGGCGGCCGGGTTCCCAAGGGCAAGTCTCCTAAGAGAGAACCAGGAACAAGCTGTATTGCCTTTGATGACCTAGCCTCAGAAGTCAAGCTGCATCACTTTTTCCATGCTCTATTCATCAAGAGTCACATGAAGTCCTACTAAGTTTGGAGCATAAAAGAACTAGTCTCCATCTCTTGATGAGGAGGTGATGATGTCTGGGAGAACAGTGGGGCTAGAAATTTTGCATTAGCTATTTTTAGAAATTATACTGATTCTTTTTTTACTATTTTTGCAAGTAGCATTGCATTTCTTTAGATTCCCTCAATATTTACTGCTCTCTACGCCCTTCATGCTTCTTGCATTAGCCTCAAGCACATAGGACAGACAGGAGCTCCCCACACACCCTTGTGACATAGTCACCCACCTGCCACGACACAAACCCCAGTTCACCATTCACCAGCTGTGTGACCTTGGGCAAGTCACACAATCTCTCTGTGCCTCCGTTTTCTCATCTGTAAAACAAGTACAAGGAGAGAGATTGCATTACAGAAACAGGCTTAAATGAGCACGGGATGTTCAGATATCACATCCAGCTCCAGCAATGTGTTAGACCATCTCATGGCCTGGCATTGAGGAGCAGACCGTTCTCTGCCCCGGTACTGCTTCTGTGAAATGTGGCTGCCCTCTGCCTCACTTCTTTGTCATGTGTGGCATCTTTTCTCCATAGGGCACACTCCCACCGCCCCAAGAGGAGTTGACTGGACTACAGATAGCCCTTTCTGCTGGGCATGGCTTTCCCCTGCCAAGCCTCTCACCGGCCCATGGATTGACAGCCCCTGGGACAGGGTTGAGGCTGGTCCAATCTGCCCTGGGAGCCAGTACTGTGCCGCTTCCACCCAGGCATCAACACAGAAGTCTGGGTGGGAAGGGGGCAAAGGCAAGGGAGTTCTCCTGCCCCCCTCACCCTTTCCTGAGGGCAGAGAAGAGCCTGTCTCCAGTCCACACCCCCGGTGACTGCTCGACACATGCCATGTCTCTAAGGCCTTGTGGCATCTAGGGCACAGGACAATGCTTCCATTCGGGAACTTTCTGTGTCATCTTGAGCACGTCAACTTTACCTTACTGAGCCTTGGTCTCCCTTATCTGTAAAATAAGCAACGACAACAACAAAACTCTTCTGCTAGGGCTGGTGTGACGATTCTGCATGCACGTCTACTCATCTCTTCATAAACACGGGTGTCCCTCGTTCCTAGCCACTGACGTATGCCTGCATCTGTCCCTTTTCTATGGAAATGACTCACACCCGTAAGTCATCAGAGAGTGAACAGACATTTCAGAAGGAGTTTCCACCTCTTGGAAACAAATCTGTGCTGGTCCTCAGTTTTCCTGAGGGCCAGTGTGGGGACCAGCTGGCTGAGGAGGGGACTGACTGCCTGAGGAGGGGCAGTCCAAGCCATGCGGCCCATTTAGGAGGTCTCAGGCTTCTCGGCTGCAGAAGAGGTTTCCTGGGAGACACGAGTGCGCATCCGAGGGCTGTGTCCCCTGCTGACCACCAGGGGGCAACAGGGCCACACCGCGGCCTCCAGCTCATTCCGGCCTTCGCCGAATAAGCTCCTTGGAAAAGCAGCTGTTCCCTTGTCATTTCCTTCATAGCCCCAAAGACACATTCCTATTTCTGCCTCACTCTCCATATGGTTTGCCCCCAAATTGAATGTATCAAGTAACGAGCACACCGAGCGCACCGAGCGCACTGGGTGCGGGGACCGGCACAATGCATGTCCCGGCCTAATTCCCCCTTGGCGCTCCTAAGAAGCCTGCACGTGACCCTCTAGCCTTTCTGGACTGGACCGAAGACAGTTTATGAGCCCCATCACACCCTTCACAGGCCCCCGTCAGGTCCGGAAGGCGGGAGGCAGGGGCCTTCCAGGAACCCACAGAAGGAGATGCCTGAAGACAGCTGAGGCCCACAGACCCGGACTTTGACACGACCACACCCTGCCCTGGGGAGGTGGAGACCTCTTTGTACTCTCTAGGGACCCTGCTGTCTCCAACCTGTGCCCCATGGCCCTGAACCCTCAAGAAGCCAAAACTGTCCTTCAAGTTCACGGCTGCCTCCCAAGCTCCTTTGCCCTCCCTGAGCCCTAATCATTACATATCTGCTTCCGGTGGGGTTTTGACCTTCACTCCCCATGCCTTCCAAGCTCTTTGTTCCCAGTCTAGGCAAGGCAGGTGCCATGCCCCATTTATTAAACGCCTTCCCCAGCCGGGCACAGCTGCATTGTGAGTCCACAGGGAAGAGGCCACAGTTCCTGCTGTCAGGAAATTCAAGTCTGTGGGAACAGCAGAAAGCAGTGAGAACAGGCCCTGATGGTGACAGCGGCAATGAAGGAAGCCACCTTGGGGCACAGGCTGGGGACTGCACTTGTGGGGATGCAGTGGAGGGCTGGGACTTCCCCTGGAACCGTGAACAGAACAGGAGTGAGCACACCCTTCCTTGGTGCGGGACGTGTCTGCTGTGTGTTCAGATCGCTGTGGAGCCTTTGATCCCGGTCACCAGCCCTGAATTCCCTGGCGGACACATTCCAGGCAGGGTTATCTAGCATGAGTAAGGCTTTGATGCCTACTGCGGACGTCCTCTACGACCCAGTTCTGCCCTCCTCCGAAGGTGGTTCTTTGATCTGTTTATTTCCCTCATCAACCTTCTCTGTTTCAAACAAGCCCCCAAGTCCAGAGGCACTGCTGCTAGCCCAAAGCAAGTACTGGGCCCTACCCCTGCCCTCAGGTCCTCTCACCTGGGCCCCAATCCCTTGCGTTAGGGGCCTACCACAGGCCAGCCATTCCTGGAGAGGAAATCGCTGGTCATCCAGCTGCAGCGGCCTGGACTTTGTCCCAGCCAGCTGGTTGCCAAGGGAATGTGCAGAGTCCTGTTCCCTGCAAGGTGAGCTTTGCAGGGGTCAGGGATTGGGAAAAGAGTTGGTGGGGAGGTGGGGCCTGCACCGCACGGGGAAGGGGGCCCGAGGGCCGGTGACGAAACCAGCATGACCAGGAGTAACTCCACACCTGAGTGAGGCCAGGCCGACAGTACCAGGAAGAAACTCTCCCCATTCCCCCCACACCCCGGCCACTCACGGGGAACATCTCAGGGATCTAGAAGGGTAACACACGGCTGTTTTTTGGCTTTGGCCAGAGCTGAAATGTTCTGACAAAGGGGCTGTGTACCAGGTGTGGGCCTGTCAGGAAGGCCCTGTGTGGCCCTGGAAGGGAGTCAGCCTCCTCCTGCACAGCGCCAGCGATGGGGGTAGCCATCTTTGAGCGGGGGCAGCAGCATTCAGTGGACCCCCATTGCCTCCCACGCACCCCCATCTGCGGCCCGGCCACGGAGGGCCATCAGTCTTAGCACTGGCCTCCCTGCCAGCCCTGCACACGTCTTTGTGCTCTCTGTTCCTCAAGCAGGAAAACCAGCCTCTCAAGCTCACCAGGCCCTGCCATTCCTGCCTTTGCTCTTACTCTTCAACCTGTGCACAGATACCCCCCTGCTGAGCTCTCTTACCCGGTTTGAACATAATCAAACCTTTCAGGGATGAAGGATCTGTGTCTACCCCATCCCTCTGCCTGAGATAAACAGCCCCCAGGATGTCTCTCTCGCAGGTGGCTTTGGGAACCATGAGGGAAAGGAGGAAGGTATCAGGTCTCCAGACTGAGCACCAGTCTTCTGCCTCCTCAGCCTCCTCTGTCTTCTCCTGGCAGTAGTCCCCAGTCTCACTGGGAGAACCCTCCTCCACTCTCCATCCATGACATCTTGGAGCTGGCCCTCACCTCCAAGGGAGAAGAGCAAGGCCAGGCCTAAGCCGATGGGTGCACTGCCTTCCTCAGGTCATAGTGATTGATGGAGGGGTGGGCACACGACCGGATTACAGTCATTAGGGCCCAGGGAGACCTTTGCTGGGAAGGCTGGGAAAGATTCTCCCTCCTCCAGCATCTCTGAAGCTGCAAAGGTGTGAGTCCCGGAGCTGTTGTGCCATTTTGTCACTGTGAGGAGCCATGGAAGGAAGCCAGCAGGGGAAGTCCTGACTGAGGGCCGAAGAGAGAGTAAACAAAACCTAGAAGTTTTCAGCCCTGCAACTGCACCTGAAGCCACCGCCTTCCAATCTCTGGACTGTTCACTTATGCCAGCCAGTGAGGAGGCAGGGCTCAGCCAGTGCTGCTGAAGTGAAGCACGGAGAGAGGCCATGGCATAGTGCTCAGGAGGCCCAGGCAGGGCTTCCAGGGCGGGGCCAGGCACAGGGCCCTGAGCCTTCGGGGTGGTGAGGTCAACTGTGAAGTTACACCAGGGTCAAAATCTCTTAGAAACACCTCGGCTGGCGGGCTGCCTGCACTGGAGGGGGCCTCGGCCTGGACACCCACCCCAGCCCAACCCCTCCTCCATTCACTTTCCTCTGACTATGTCCTGACCCACAAAGAAAACACATCAAGCCATGCGTCACTTTTTCCTGGTTTTGAAAAATCACCTAATACAGTAAAACATCCAGAAACTAAAAATAAGGCCCCAAGGAGCCAGGCATCTGTCAGTTCTTGATAGCCAACCAGGATTTCAAAATCCTTAATTTTCTTGCTTTGTTGACAAGCTTTCCCGGTAGAAAACTTTCCCAGTAGGTAGAAGTTTGTTCTGGGCAGAGCAAATGGGGCCCAGAGGGGAGGAATCCCTGGTCTCCTCCTCTTCTCCCCCACCCCACGCTAACCCCGTTCCCTGCCCACTCCAGGGCCCCGTTCCGCTGCCCCTGCAGATGTAGAAAAAGCAACAAGACACTGGTTGGCAGGGACGACCATCTATCCCATCTATCCCACCCAATCTCCCATCTGGCTGTTTCTCCATTCATTCATTCATTCATTCATTGAAACATAAACAAACCAACAAAAAATAACTTGTGCACCCAGCACTGTGCCAGGGAATAGGGATAGAACAGCAGAATACCTGCAGAGCCTTCTCAGGTGGACTCTACACTTTTTCAGAGACAAGACATTAATAAATTAAATCCTATGAAAGGCATAAATTTATACCCGATGCCATGATCAGGAAGATGAAGCCCATAGTTTGGTAAGAGCTTTGGGCCAGGCGCATGACCTAGAGGCTCCCCCAAGGAGCAGCCTTTGAGCCCAGCCTACAGGATGAGGAGGAGGGGGGCTGGGGAAAAGGGTGACGGGTGGAAGGGAGACAGCACTGCCAGGGGCTGTGGCCAGATCCCAGGGGCAAATGCTGGGGAAATGGGAGAGGCCCACAGGGCAGAGCCACCCCAAAGGCGTTGACCTCAGCCCGAGAGCAGCATGGAGCCACTGAGCTGTATTAAATTAAATTGGCATTTTGAAAACCCCACTCTGATTGAAACATGGACACCAGATTGGAGAGGACCCAAGTACTCAGAGAAACCAGGGATGAAGCTACTCTGTTTGGTTATTGCCACACAGCCACTGAGTTTTCTCACATGTCACAGGGCCAGGGCTTGACAGGGCTGCTAGGTGATTCCCGGCACAGTCACTCATGCCAGCTGCAATTAGACAGCAGCTGAGGTGGTGCAATTAGACAGCAGCACTTGACGGTTGGAGTGTTCATGGCCAATACACACGAGCTGCAGAGCCTCTGGAAGGCACTAATAGGAGAACCATTGCAGCTGGACCGCTAGGATTTTGGAGCCAGTTTATACCCTCTCCTGGAGCCAATCACTCTCCTTTTGAGAAACAGCCTCTAGCTTTGCTGTTGAGCTTTGGTAAAGACTGAACACCTAACCATGTGCTGCCAGGCGACCATGTGGCCTCAGCTTCCCAAAACAATCTGTATTGTCAGACCCACCTAGTCATAAGCTGAATGCACCATCAAGTAGAAGTGGCAGATAAGAGTCGAAGCTCAGGCAGTGGGGAAGGGACAGCTAAGCTGCAGGAGCAGGTGGCTCAGGTTCCCTTGACATCAGGTTCAGTTGCATTGCTTCCTCTCCCTCAATGCCTGCCTATGGCTTTCTGCATATTCTTTAGGGTCAGTCTACTGAGAAAGACGAAACTCAAGCAAGACTTATGGATGGATCTGTACAATCTGCTGATGCCACCCAAGAGTGACAAGCTGCAGATGGCAGCCCCACTCAGGGATGACTTTGAAGGGCAGTAGTGAAGAAAGTCCTCCAGTGGATGGAACTTTGAGTATATTTGGCTGTCTGGAGTAAGAGATGGTGGAAAGAATGGTGACAAGAATGGGGTCTATGAGTGGTCTCAACTACATGGATTTCCCCTTCCCGAGGTGGACCTGGCTAACACCATTGCTCAGACTCAGTCTGCCAACAACAGAGACCAATGTCAAGTCCCTGCTATGGCACCGTTCCCCTTGGAAACTAGCTAGCCACCTGGTGGCAGGTTGGTTACACTGGACCCCATCCATCGTGGAAGGGGCAGAGGTTTTGCCCAACGAGACTTGTATTCTAGAGGGTTTCAACTTCCCTGCCCAGGATCATCTATGGACTGCAAGAAGTGAGAGTGCTTCTCTCACTAGTGCATTTAATAACTCACTCACAGCAATTTTGTTTCCCATCCTGGCCACTTTGAGCTTTGCTGGCCTGGAGACATTAGTACTCAAAGGGAGAGTGCCTCCACCAGAAGACAGAGAAGTTAAGACTGCTTCCTGGTCACTTTGTTTTCCTTATGCCACTGAATCAACAGGCAAACCAAGAGGGTTGATCCAGTGGCTGCAGTGATGGGTTCTGATGTCCAAGAGTAAAATTTGGTTCCAAGAGGAATATGGTTGCTATAATGGCTGCAAGATTTCAGCGAGTTTCACCAGCACAAAACTACAGCACCCTCTCTGCTGTCTCTAGCAAGGTCTGGATCTCATAGTCTGCGGGGTGGGAGCTTCTTCCTTGGTGCTTCCTTGAATCTTAGGAGTTTGGTTGCTTTTTTTTTTTGAGACAGGGCCTCCCTCTGTTGCCCAGGCTGGAGTGCAGTGGCATGATCATGGCTCACTGCAGCCTCAACCTCCCTAGCTCAAGCAATCCTCCCAACTCAGCCTCCTGAGTAGCTAGGACCACAGGTCCCATGATACTGGCTGTGTTTTTAAATTTTTTCTTGTAGAGACAGGGTCTCACTATGTTGCTCAGGCTTGTCTCAAACTCCTGGGCCCAAGTGATCCTCCTGCCTTGGCCTCCAAAGGGCTGGTATTATGGGTGTAAACCACTGCGCCCAGCTTGGCTGCTCCTTGTATCTGATCCTTCCTTAGTCCTTAGAGTTCTCTTTACTTCTTACCTGCCAATCCCTCCTGGCTCCAATCTCATGTCATAGTTGCTACTTCTTTGTATTAAACTCGGTCTGTTCCAATTCCTGTGTGATTTCTTTCTCCTGATAGGGTCCAGACTGAAGCATGGTCCTGAGGGCCAGGAAGAAGCTGGGTCACCAATTAGAACCTAGTTGTGATGGACTGCATGCGCCCCTCCTCATCCACATGTTGAAGTCCTAAACCAGAACCTCAGAACGTGACTGGATTTGGTGATAGGACCTTTAAGGAGGTAATTCAGGCCGGGAGCAGTGGCTCCAGCCTGTAATCCCAGCACTTTGGGAGGCCGAGGCGGGTGGATCACGAGGTCGAGAGATCGAGACCATCCTGGTCAACATGGTGAAACCCCGTCTCTACTAAAAAAAAAAATACAAAAAAACTAGCTGGGCATGGTGGCGCATGCCTGTAATCCCAGCTACTCAGGAGGCTGAGGCAGGAGAATTGCCTGAACCCAGGAGGCGGAGGTTGCGGTGAGCCGAGATCGCGCCGTTGCACTCCAGCCTGGGTAACGAGAGCGAAACTCCGTCTCAAAAAAAAAAAAAAAAAAAAAAAGAGGTAATTCAGTTAAAATGAGGGCTCTACGGTGAGCCCTCACGCAACCAGATTGGCATCCTTATAAGGAAAGGAGACTAGGACACATAAAGAAACACGAGCGCCATATGTGCACAGAGGGACAACCATGTGCAGAGGCAACCAGGAGACAGCCACGTGCAAGCCAAGGACGGAGGCCTCAGAAGAACCCAGCCCACCAACACCATGATCTCAGGCTCCTGGCCTCCAGAAATGAGGAGAGAAATGGCTACTGTTTAAGCCCCCCAGGCTATGGTTTTGTTGCAGCAGCCAAGCAGGCTGACAGGCTAGCAGTGGAAGGAATGCAGGTCCTTCCCCCATACTCTATTCATCAGAAGTTAATTGCTAGGTTCCACCCACAATAAAGGCTATGGACATGGAAGACGTGTCAAATAATTTGAGGACATGTTTGTAAATCATCACCAAGGCCGTAGTGGGAGTGCAGCCAGGCATGATCAATTTGCGTCTTGGCCTGGGATAGTGGGAAGTTTATTGGTTCAAACAATGTGGGGAGGTAAAGTTGCCAAGATATGAAGATGCAAATGGGAGTGAAGGTGAGGAAAGGGCCAAGACAGAATTCTGGTTTGGGGGCTGCCCAGGTGAATGGCTGAAGGGTGCCATGACATCCTCTGAGATACAGAAGAGGACCACATTTGATGTGGAAAAATCATGAGTTCATGTTGAGTTTGTGGGCCTTTGGGACATCAAAATGGAAATGTCTGATAGACAGTTGAGTTTATGGAGTTATACATATGAGTCTTCTTTCTGTAGTTGATAATTAAACCATCAAGCATGAAAAATGTGGCCTGAGGGATCCTACTGAGTGAGAAGAGACATAAGTACTGTGCTTTGAGAGGCACTAACATTTATAGGTTGGATGGAGGAGAGAGTCTGAAAAATGACCCAGATAGAGGAGGAAAATTCGAAACAATGTGATATGACAGAAGACCTATCAATGGAGACTATGTTTGGCTGCAAGTAATGGGGATCCAGGATAATGGTATCTTTTAAAAACCATGGATTTTGTTTTCTCTCTCTTGCATAAAAGGCCAACAGAGCACTGTTTGGCATTTGTTTGGCAGCTCAACAATTCTCAGGGATCCAGCTCCCAGCTCCAGTAGCCTGTCACCTTAAGGCCCGAGATGGCCCTTTGTGCTCCAGACATCACATTCACATTTCAGTCAGCAGAAATATGTACAGTGAAGAATAAGGGCCTGCTGGTTCTGTTTCAACAAGTCCTTCAACCCCCAAACTTTTCTATTTAGATCTTGCTAACCAGACTACTCTCACGGTCTCCTATAGCCTCAAAGCCATGATGGAGAAATGAGTCTCTCTATTCTAGGCAGCCATGTATCTAGCAAATAAATGGGGTTTTACTGCTAAGGAAGAGGGGAAGAAAGAATTCTGGAGGGCAACCAGTCACCTCTGCTGCAAAAGCCACGGGAAGGTGGTATTTAAAGCACAGGGAAATGGCCCAGAGAGGCCACGAGTGCTGAGAGGTAATGACGTAAAGTGTCTTTTGGTCTTAGCACCATGGAAGTCATTGAGGACTTAAGTAAGACTTGTTTCATCGGGAGGATTGGGGCAAAGATCAGATCAGGAAGAATGAGGAATGAATGGGAGACAAGGAAATCCAAGCTAAGATTCATATGGGAATTAGCTCATGTGGGAGACTTTCCAAGGAAGGTTGGTGAGCAATGTGGGAAGGGCAGCTGGAGGGATGTGGGGCCATGTTGAAAAACATGCGATTTGAATAAAGAGACCTTTCAAACAGGCTTTGTGTAAGCAACATGGCTGTTTATTCACCTGGGTGCAGGTGGGCTAAGGCCAAAAAAGGAATTAGCGAAGGGCAGTGGGTTAGGAGTTGGTTTTATAGATTTGGGTAGTTTTTTGGGGGGCAGGGGTGTTGCAGAGTACGTTCACTTACAGTAGTGGGGGGTAGGGGCAAGGAGTATACATGCAGTTACAATGGCAGGGTTGGGTGAGAGGTATTTACATTATCATAAGAACAGTTAAGATAGCAGGGTTAGGTGAGAGGCTTGTCTGAGGAAGCTCCGCTGGGCGATCAGGGACACTGGTGAACGCAGGCACGGGGTGGGAGATGTCAGCTGGGGCAAGCAGGGCTTCAGACTTTCAGGCTCCAGGCTTGCAGATGGAGACCTGACAGGCCAAAGGAAACTTTTACTTGGTTTTGTTTAAGGTAGAGAGAGGGGGAAGGACCTGCTGAATAGGCAGAAACCTGCTCAAGGGGAATACGGATTAATTCTCAGTGTAAGGCAACCAAGGTTCAGGGGCTCCTATGCAGGACCTGAGGCCTGGGAAGGGGGACTCTCCCCATCTGCAGGGCCAGCACACGGCAGGTGCAGGTGTGGAAGGCCTGAGGGAGTGGGGGTAGGAAATGGAGGGCATTCCCCCCAAGTGAGGGCTTCTGTTTTCTCTGTTAAACATATGAGTAAGCAGCCAGAGCGAGGAAAAGTCAGAGAGAGGAGCAAGCTGCCTGCTTGGCTGGGTGTGCATTGAGGCGGTGACAAAGAATTCATGGCAAAACCAACCCACATCATAACGGTGGCTATGGAGAAAGCAGGGATCAAAAGCTTTTATTTCCTTTCTGGTTATTCTGCCACATTGCCAACTGAAAGAGTCACAGAATATAGAAATTTAGCCAGGAGAGCTTTATCTCTTAGAAAGGGTAGCTACCCCAGGCTGGTCATCCCACAGGCAGGGAAATGTGGCCTTTAGCAGAAACCAAAAGCAGGCACTTCAGAGGAAAAAGCAGAGAGGCTGAGGTGCGTCAGGTCTCCATATGCAAGCCTGGAGCCTGGAAGTCCAAAGTCCCACAGTGTTCTGCGGTTACAGGCGCTCTCAGACGGTCTTCACCATAGGCCTCCTGTTACCCCTTGATCTCTGCTTTTATTTTACTGCACCATAGTTTGGATATGATCCATGGCACAAATCTCAGTGCATAAAAAGAAAAGCAAGTTTGTAATCATTTAACTGTAAGTAACACAGGTCTGCCCCTGGCCCGCTCTTCCCCCAAAAAGGTAAAAGAGCATTAGCCAGGTGCAGCAATGCTTGCCGATGGTCCCAGCTACTTGGGAAGCTGAGGTGGGAGAATGGCTTGAGCTCAGGAGGCAGAGGTTGCAGTGAGCCAACATCGTGCCACTGCACTCCAGCCTGGGCAACAGAGCCAGACCCTGCCTCAAAAAAAAAAAAAAAAAAAAAAAGAACACAAAGGCACTCAGTGTGCAGCCTCTGTAAACTGGCTGGCCAGAACCAGCCCATGGTCAGTGGTGTCTTAATCAGGAAAAAAATTACTGACGTCAGTCTCTTGTTCAATCAAACCTATAGTTATGCGTTGTGGAATGGAGTCTGGAGTCTGGGGGCATCAGTTAGCATCTGGCAGCGCTGGCGAATTAGAACATTTTTCTTTTAGTGTAGGGGTATGTGACTTTTGCCTGGCATGGCCTTAGCTCTTATTTACAATTAAATAACTTATAATAAGCCACAAAAAGTCCATTCCGCCAGTCTTATGGTCTCTGTTTTACCACTCTGGAGTTGTCCAGCTCTCCACCATCTCTGGCCCTAGGTACAAGCAGTTTCTCTAAGGAGCTGTCTACACCTCCACTTTAAGCAACCACTGGTCTGTTTCCTGTCACTACACATTCATTTGCATTTCTAGTGTACTGTAGTCCCTTCTTATCCATGATTTTGCTTTCTGAAACTTCAGTTGCTCAGGTCATCCATGGCCCAAAAATACGAAATGGAAAATTGCAGAAATAAGCAATTCATAAGTTTTAAATTATGTGCTTTTCCGTGTAGCGTCATGAAATCCTGCACTGTCCTGCTCCATCCTACCTGGGACAGGGATCATTCCTCTGTTCAGCTTCCCCATGACGTCTGCTCTCCTTGCCCCTTAGTCACCAAGGAGCTGACTCCGTGATTAGATCCACTGTCACGGTACCGCAGTGCTTCTGTGCAAGGTACCCTCATTTGACTTCATAATGGCCCCAAAGCAAAATGGCAGTGGTGCCAGCGAATCCAATATGCCAAAGAGAAGCTTTCCTTTAAGTGAAAATAGTAACACTCTGGACTTAAAGAAAAAAAAATCACGTAATGAGGTTGCTAAGATCTACGGAAACAACAAATCTGCTACCCATGAAATTGTGAAGAAGGAAAAAGAAATTTATGCCAGGTTTGCTGTCACACCTCAAACTGCAAAAGTTATGGCTACAGTGTATGAAAAGAGCTTAGTTAGGGTGGAAAAGGCATTAGATTTCTGGGTGGAAGATGTCAACAGAAACATATTTTGATTGACTGCAACCTTGTGGCACCAGATTAGCTTCATCTTAATTAAATTAAATTTGATCACTGGTATGTATAGGAAAAAACAAGGTATATGAAGGGTTAGGTACTGTCTGCAGTCCGCTAGAGGTCTTTGAAGGTGTCCCCCAAGGATAACCTATACAAATGAAATAATCCCATATATACTCATTTTTAATCTACCCTTTGTACTTCAAATAACTATCTTGCTATATATCCATATTGCATCAACAATTTGTCTCTTTTTATTGCTGAGTAGTATTCCCTAATGTGGATATACACAGTGTTCACACGTTCTTCTGTTAATGAAAAATGGAGTTGTTACCAGTTTAGAAATTTTATAAAAAGGCTTCTGTGAACATTTATGTGTAAGTCGTTGCATATTTTTTCATTTCTCAGGCAGCTACTATAAAAAAAAAATCTGGATTCTGTAAGGAATTAATTCTAAAGGATTGTTGTGGCAGTGTGGAGGGGGCTATTCCAATAGGGAAACGTTTCAGTGTGCCCACTCGGGCTCACCATATGATCAGCAAGTGTCTCAGGACTTAGGCAAGTGGCTAATCTTGTACAGGGAGGAGTAAACTTGGCTAGAAAGAACTGTTATGGAAAAGTGGGCTAAGCAGGAGTGTCACAATCCAGCAGGTCTTACCCTGAGGACAGCCCTGTTCTCAGGAGGGACTCTCAGGAGGGCTGTGGGCAATGCCACAAGCTGTGGGTGGGCCAAAGCTCAGGGGCCTGCAGAAGTAGAGAATCTGAACCAAAGTTTGGTTACAAGCAGTGTGTTCTTAGTGATGCATGGGGACAAGCAGTCCAGCTAATCATTTATGAAGCCAAGAATGGGAATTTAGAGGGTCTGCGTCTGGCCTGGTAATGAATAAACAAGGGAGCATCTGGGAGTCTTATCCAAGTTATATGGAAAGTCACTGGTTCTTTCCAGTAGGGTCTTTTCTGGAACCAAAGAGTGGAGGGATTCCTTAACCTTCATTGTTTCTAGGAGCAAAGGGCAAAGGTAAAATTCAATACTGTCAATTGTCACAAGTGAAATGGCTAGATCATATGGTAGGTGTATGTTTAACTCTTCATACACTGCCAGATGATTTTCCATCGTGGTGGTACTATTTTATTTTATTTTATTTTATTTTATTTATTTTTTTTTAGAAAGAGAAAAAGAATAATAAGGAAAAGAATAAAGAAGAGGAAGAAAGAGAAAGAGGAAGAGGGAGAGAGAATGGGGGTATTGCTTTGTTGCCCAGGCTAGAATGCAGTCTAAATATGGGTATGCCTATAATTGTCCTTAATAATGGAGACATGAAAGAAAATGAGGGAAGAGAGTAACAAACAAGGAGCCAACCAACATTTCGTTTAAACTTCTAAGTTGATATGATGTGGTACTGATAAGAGTGTATATTTTGTGTAAAGTGGAGAGTTCTATAAATGTTAATTACATTTACTTGTTCAAGATCTGAGTTCAAGTCCTGGATATCATTGTTAATTTTCTGTCTCATTGATCTGTCTAATATTAATGTTGAAGTCTCCCACTATTATTGTGTGGGAGTCTAAGTCTCTTTATAAGTCTTGTATGTCTGGGTATTCCTGTATTGGGTGCGTATATATTTAGGACCTTTAACTCTTCTTGTTGTTGCATTGATTCTTTTATCATTATATAATGTCCTTCTTTGTTTCTTTTGATCTTTGTTGCTTTAAATACTATTTTATCAGAGGCAAAAATTGTAACTTCTGCTTTTTATTTATTTATTTTTGCTCTCTGGTTAGTTGGTAAGTCTCTCTCCATCCTTTGAGTCTTTGTGTATCCTTGAATGTGAGATGGGTCTGGATGCAGCATACAGTTTTAGTTTTTTGTCCAAATTGGCTGTCTGTCTTTGAATTGGGGAATTTAGTAAATTTAAATTTAGAATTAATAATGATATATGTGAGTTTAATACTGCCATTTGCCCATTAGTTGATGTAAATTCTTCATTATATTGATGTTCTTTACTTTTTGATATTTTTTAGAAAGGCCGATACTATTTGTTCCTTTCTATGTGTAGTGGTTCTTTCAGAAGCTCTCGTAAAGCAGGCCTGGTGGTGATGAATTCTCTGAGTGCTTGCTTGTTCACAAAAAACTTTATTTTTCCTTCACTTATGAAGCTTAGTTTGGCTGGATGTTAAATTCTTGGTTGAAAGTTCTTTTCTTTAAGGATGTTGAATACTGGTCCCCACTCTCTTCTGGCTTGTAGGGTTTCTGCTGAGAGATCTGCTGTAAGTCTGATAGTCTTCCCTTTGTGGGTAACCTGACCTTTCTCTCTGGCTGCCCTTAGTATTTTCTCCTTCATTTCAACCCTGGTGAATCTGACGATTATGTGCCTTGGAGTTGCTCTTCTTGAGGAATATCTTTGTGGTGTTCTCTGTATTACCTGGAGTTGAATATTATCCTGCCTTACTAAGTTGGGAAAATTTTCCTGAATAATATCCTGAAGCATATTTTCCAGCTTGGATTCATTCTCTTCGTCACATTCAGGTACACCTATCAAGCGTAGATTAGGTCTTTTTACATAGTCCCATATTTCTTGGAGACTTTGCTCATTCCTTTGTATCCTTTTTTCTCTAATCTTGTCTTCTAGTTTTATTTCATTAAGTTGGTCTTTGACCTCTGATATCCTTTCTTCTGCTTGATCAATTCGGCTGTTAAAACTTGTGCATACTTAACGTAGTTCTCGTATTGTGTTTTTCAGCTCCATCAATTCACTTATATTCCTCTCTAAATTGTGTGTTCTTGTTAACATTTCGTCAAACCTTTTTTCAAAGTTCTTAGTTTCTTTGGATTGGGTTAGAACAAGTTCTTCTAATTCACAGAAGTTTCTTATTATCCACGTTTTGAAGCCTGCTTCTGTAATTGGAACACACTCGTTCTCCATCAAGCCTTGTTTTGTTGCTGATGAGGAACTGGGATCCCCTGCTGAGGAAGAGGCATTCTGATCTTGGGTATTCTCAGCCTTTTTTGACTGTTTTCTTCCCTTCGTTGTAGATTTATCCATCTGTGGTCTTTATAATTACCATCTTTGTAATTGGGTTTCTGAGTGGACGTCCAACTTATTGATTCTCAGCGCCAAAATCTGAGCAACCCACTGCACTGACTAAATCAGTGGCGTTAAGATGGATGGTGCTTTTCTGACTCTGCACCGAGAACCGACGCTCTGAGACACCGGCAAAACCGCCTCTCCGGTCACAAGAGTCGCGCTGGCGACCCGTGGGGCTCCTCCGCTGGGAATCTCCTGGTACGTGAGCAACAAGAATTCATGTGAAGGTGTGGCGTCCTCTCGTTCTTTGCGTTTTCACTGGGAGCTACAATCCCGAGCTGCTAGTGATCAGCCATCTTGGATCTCTCTCCCGGTGGTACTATTTTATGAACCCATCAGCAGCGCACAAGAAGTCCCAGGTCCTCCACGCTCTTGCCAATACTTGGTATAATCAGTCTTCTTTGTCCGTTCTAGTAGGTGTGAGATGCTGTCACATTGTGCTTGTAATTTGCATATCCTTAATGATTAATGATGCTGAGCATCTTTTCATGTCCTAATTTTCTATCTGTATGTCTTCTTTGGTGAAGTGTCTGTTCAAATATTTTGTCCATTTAAAAAACTGAATTGTTTGATTTTATCTATTGACTTTTAAGTGTTCTTTCTATATTCTGGATACGAGTCTTTTATCAAATATATGCTTTGCAGATTATTTTCTTCCAGGCTGTAACTTATCTTTTCAGAAAGTCTTTGGGCACTATGGCTTAGTGAAACGCTTGTGCCAGGTTCTCCTCAGCGCATCCCCCTGGTCACAGCCACCCCCACAGGTTCCATTTCTGTATCTGTGGTGACCTCCTTCTGCAAGTCAGGCTGAAGTCCCAAGCTCCTGACCCATGTCTCCAAGTGCCCACCATGCAATGTTCTTTGGATGTCCCATGCAAAACAGCTCACCATCCTCTCCCCAGACCCGCTGCTCCTCCAGAAGCCCTGTCTCCATGAATGGCCCTGCACCTACCCGCCTAGAGATCCCCAGGAGTCGGCCTTGGACATCCTTCCCACTTCCACCTGCTGTCATCCAGAGCTGTCAGTTCTTCCTCCTGAACATCTCTGGACACTCACCCTCTCCGCCACACACCACCATTGTTCTCACCTGCACCACTCACCCAGACACCCTTCCTTCCTTTACAGGGGTGGCCAGAGAAAAACTTCTCAAATACAAGTCGGGCCATGGCACGCCGGTAAGGACCTTCCAGCGGTCTCCTGTGCACTTAAGCAAGATCCAGACTCCTTCGTGGGACAAGTAAACCCCCTGATGAGCTGGTCCTTGAGCAATGTGGGGGTCTCTTGCCCAGAGCCCCTCACACTCTTCAAAGCCAGCAGCTGAAGGGCTAGCTGCAGCTGTCTGTGGAGTTCAGGAGCTGCTCCCTGTGTGCCTGCCCTCTGCCGGGGATGGAGCCTCGTTTCCCCACTTGCCCACCTGCGCCCAGCAGCGCAGCTGAAGGCCGGGCTGCTGAGAGGCTGGGAAACGCTGGGCTTTGGGGTCAGCAATGCCAGCTCCACTACTCACTGCCTGTGTCACCCTGGGAAAACAGCTCTGGTCCCAAGTTCCCCGTAAGTAAAACAGGGCAGTCATCCTTCCCCTCCTCAACGACCTATGTCACAATCAGCAGCCACAGATCTCTGACACCCAGCACGCTGCCTTGGTCTCCTCCACCACTTTCCCGAGCAATGACAACGGCGCCAGGCCCAGAACAGGGCCGACACTGGGTGAGGCCAGCAAGGCGCTTAGGGAAAACTTTCGGGCAGCGCCCACTCTCCGGCTCGGGCAAGCGCAGGGTCCCTCGGAGGGGTAGCGTCTCCGGAGAAAGCGCCTGCTGCCCAGCTGCGCCAACAGCCTGACGACCTCCCGGAAACGCCCTGACCTGCGTTGGCTCCGCCCCTCCGGAATTGGCGCGCCGCTATTGCCCGTTGCCTGTGACGTCACAGGGGCGCGACTGCGCCTCGCTCTGGTACGCCAGCCTAGCGGCTCAAGGTTCACCGCTGCTGCAGTTCCCCGGCAGGCTGCGGTCACGGGTGCCCTTGACCTCCGGCCCCGCGAGCCCTAACCCTGTAGCGCAGGTAGGTCGGGCCTGGCTGGATCAGGCCAGAAGAGTGTCCCTGGCGCGGATCTCCCGCGGAGGGCGGAACTGGAACCCGGTCCCCGGCCGCTTCCGACCACACGGACATGGGTGCGCGCTCACTAACTGCCGGGGACGGAGCTGGGCATACAGGGAAACTGGGGGACTGGCGCGGGTTCCAGGCGAGTGGACTGTGGTTTGTGATCCGACGCGCATACCCCGGTCTCAGGCTTTGGAAGATGGAGGCTGCTGTTTCCACCTCAGATCACCGCCCCTTTGCTTACGGACTCTCGCAGAGTTGGATTGAGCTCGGGCTGCATGACATAGTAGTTGCTGTAGAAGCCCCAGGGCCACTTTCTGACAGGTACCTTGGGCACGTGACACTTCGCCCCTTTGAGAGTCAGTGCCCCCTTCGTAAGATGAGGGCGCTTTACCTGAGGGGATTGCTGTAAGGTTGGAATGAACCTGCATGTGTGTCCTGTGGGAAGGGCGCAGTCAGTGTGGCCCAAGGTTCTCTTGGAAAGCAGGTAACCAGCCTTGTCCCTGAGGCAACAGCCAGAGGGCGCCGGTAGTTTCCCCATGCATGGATGTTAGCATTTCTTTAGGGCCTCTGGAGGATCTCCTATGGGCGGTCCCTACATCTCACCACAATTTTTAAGGATTTCCTCTGGAAGGTCGCCACTTCTCACCACAACATTCTGGGTTAAAATGTCCTTGGGGCCGGGCCTGGTGTCATACACCTGTAATCCCAGCACTTTGGGAGGCCAAGGCGGGTGGATCACGAAGTCAAGAGATGGAGACCATCCTGGCCAACATGGTGAAACCCCATCTCTACTAAAAATACAAAATTAGCTGGGTGTGGTGGTGCATGCTTGTAATCCCAGCTATTCCAGAGGCTGAGGCAGGAGAATCCCTTTAACCCGAGGGGTAGAGGTTGCGGTCAGCCAAGATCCGGCCACTGCGCTCCAGCTCGGTGACAGGGGGAGACTTTGTCTCAAAAAAATAAAAAGACAAAGTCCTTGGTGGGGGAATGGGGGCTGAAGTTAGATTTTCTTGCTTGCATTTCAAGCTTCTGCACCAAGGACTTCAATGTCACCTGGACTTGGATTCACATCCCAACTCCTTCCCCTCCTAGCTCTAGGACTGCGCAACCTTGGCCAAATCCCTTAACCTTGCTAAGCTTTAATTTTTTCATCTATAACATGGGGCTAACCTTCCACAATTGTCAAGAATTAAATCAGACATTGTAGGTAGAGCACTTAATAGTTGGCATTCAGCGGCAGCAGTTACCATTATTTTGGAGTGTGGAGTGTCTAAGCATGTGCAGTGTGGCTCAAACAGCCTTTTGACAGTGGCACAGTTGGTGCTTGTGTAAGACAGCAGGGCGGGGAACTCAAAGCCCTCGGTTTTCTGATCAGATTGGCGGGCCACAACAGTGGTGACCTAAGTCTAAGGAGTCTTTAAGTGAACAAGGCAGATTGAATCATCCAGGTGAGGACCAAGAGGCTGGGGCTCAGCTGCCT
The DNA here is from genome assembly GCF_048565385.1 of Saimiri boliviensis. Taxonomy (NCBI): domain Eukaryota; kingdom Metazoa; phylum Chordata; class Mammalia; order Primates; family Cebidae; genus Saimiri; species Saimiri boliviensis. The sequence continues at coordinate 126,199,182 of NC_133449.1, forward strand.
CCACATTTTGGGGCATAAAAGGCTATACAACTAACCTTTGCTGAAAGAGCAAGGAACCATTTAGGGAAGCTACCATGTGGTAAGAAATAGAGGCCAGACTTGGATTCAGAACAAAACAAAAAATAATGTTTGTCTTTAAGTGGAGACTCGGACTCAAAACAGGACCTGAGCCCTGTGGATTTTTTTATTTTTTATTTTTGAGATAGAGTCTCGCTCTGTCACCCAGGCTGGAATATAGTGCTGCGATCTCGGCTCACTCTAACTTTCATCTCCTGCGTTCAACCGATTCCTGTGTCTCCGCCTCTCTAGTAGCTGGGATTACAGGTGCCAGCCACCACTACCAGCTAATTTTTTGTATTTTTAGTGGAGACACGGTTTCACCATGTTGGCCAGGCTGGTCTTGACCTCTTGACCTCAAGTGATCCACCCGCCTTAGTCTCCCATAGGTGTGAGCCACCGTGCCCGGCCCTTGTGAATACTTTCGTGATTTGAGGAGGAAAGGCACAGCCATGTCTCCTGAAGTTAACAGGCACTAAGCTTTCCCAAGTAGTGAAAAGTCAAGGCCCTGCTTCTGTCATTTGTTCATTCAGTAGAATGTCACTGAGAGCCTTCTGTGCAGCAGGCACAGTGCTAGGCAGTGAAAGAGACAGACATGTCCCCTGGACCCAGGGAGGAGATGACCAAGTGATACCTGTCAGGCCCAGACCCTGCTGTTGGTCTGCAACCTCTTCCCTCAGGCTACTTATTCTCTATCAGGACAAAAGAAATAATTATCTGGAGAGGCAGGTGAGGTGCTGCTCCTAGAAGACTGGGACAGCCTGGTAGAGGGTCTAGCTTGATCATGTGACCATTGGAAACCATGTTAAGTAGGAGGTTAACAGGAACAAATTAACGTTTAAAATCATCTGCATATGGCCGCTGTGAAGCCTATTTCACCAGCAATCTCTTGCCCACGTTGTGCTGCCACTCAGCTAATTCCTGGTCCTGCTCATTCAGCCCAGTTCAGCTCATATCACTTCTCGAGGAAACCAGACAAGAGTAGGGCCCCTGATCATCTTCACAGTATTAGTCCTGGTAGCTGAATCTTAGGTCAGTTGTTAACGTCTGTGACCTCTGCAGGGAGAATGGCAGGGCTGAGTTTGAGCTACATTGTTTCCCCAATGCCTGCAGCAGAGCCAAGCACAGTGGGAACTTTCAGAAAGCACTGGTTGAAGGAACCTTGGAATCCCTGGGACTTAGTGCCTATCACATAGTAGTTGCTCCTCTAGAAAACTTTCACCTTATAAAGTACAGCAGAGTAAAATACAAGCCCGGACCACTTCCCATGTGGTATGCAGGGAACAGTTGATGGGGCAGAGGGCCTTGGGCTGTAGCCCTAGGAATTTCAGGGATCCTGATGATGGCGCTGGGATCCTCCATCTCATGGATTCTGCTTTTTTCTTTGCAGGCTCTGATGCTGGTCTCTGGTAGAAGAAGGTTGCTCTCAGGTCTTCTGCAGGCTCAGAAGTGGCCCTTTCAACCATCCAGAGACATGAGACTAGTGCAGTTCCAGACACCCCACCTGGTGGGGCCTCATTTGGGCCTGGAAACAGGGAATGGTGGAGGAGTTATCAACCTCAATGCCTTTGACCCCACACTCCCCAAAACAATGATACAGTTCCTCGAGCAGGGAGAAGCCACCCTGTCAGTGGCAAGAAGGTAAGTAAGTGGGCAGCATCGCCCTGAAGCAGCTGCCCTGGTGCCCCTGCAACCTCCCACCCCATCCCTGCTCTGAGAAACGGCACCAACAAGTAGCTCTTTTGCAAGTGATCAGAGTAACCCCACTTTCCTTTCCCACCTGTTCTCTTTAAAGATGCTTAGAAATCTTATATAACAACATCTTCCAATTTTCAGAGGGGAAAACTGAAGCCTAGGAGAGGTAATTAACCATCCCAAGGCCATACATTTGGTGCTGGAACCAGGACTCTATACTTCATCATATTGCCTCCTCTGGGAGTGGAGTCCTTGACTGACAGGTCTGGGACTAGGGGTCCTAAAAGGCATCTTACGCAGCTAGGGGAGTGATTTAGACTCCTGGATCCTGCAAGGAGAGAGGACTGCAAAGAAGTTTTCTACAATACAATCGTTCCTGGGTTTGGACTAGATTAGGTGAGAGTGTCCCTGAAGCCTGGAGCCCTGTAGAATCTGGTCTAAGGAGTTGATGAACAATAAATTAAAAACACTTTAAAGATGTCATTTTCATCTATTAAAATGGGAAAAAATACAAATATTTCCCAGCCCACAGTATCATTAACTGTATGTTCCCATATTGCCATATTCTGCAAAGATTGGAAACAACCTCCATGCCCTTCATTAGGGACTTGGGTATATCTCTATAAAGCAGTAATATGTAGCCACAAGAAAAATAGAGGAAGCTCTCTATGTATTGTTACATATTGTTAAGGAGAGATCTCCAAAATCAGTTGTTTTTTTAAAAGGTCTAAATAGTGTGCTATCATTTCCATACAAAAGGGTGTGAGAAGAATATCTATAGAGTAGCAGTGAAGAGCCAGGGGAATGGGGTAACCAGAAAGGGAAACCTCTCCATGTATTCCAATTTGTATCTTTTGAATTATCTTACATGGACATGAGTTACCTAAAGGGAAGAGGAAATCAACACTGGATAAATAACAGCCCAGCTCTGATATCAAAGGACAATAGCTGGGCTTGATTTTCACACTGACTCTGATGGTTGATAGAGCTAGGAAATCATTTCAAAAAGCAAAACCTGTAGCTGCTGCAGGATCTGCCCAGCCTGCCCGGGATTTGCAACCTGTTCCCAGCCAGACTGTCTCACTTGCTTTGGTCTCTACAGAGCCTTGGCTGCCCAGTTGCCAGTCCTACCACGGTCGGAGGTTACCTTCCTGGCTCCGGTCACGCGGCCAGATAAGGTGGTGTGTGTGGGCATGAATTATGTGGACCACTGCAAAGAACAGAACGTGCCTGTGCCCAAGGAGCCCATCATCTTCAGCAAGTTTGCCAGCTCCATCGTGGGGCCCTATGATGAGGTAGTCCTCCCACCAGAGAGCCAGGTCAGTGCCTCCCCACTGCTCTCCCTAGTCACTGGTCCCACCAGAAGGGCGTTCTGAGCTCAGTATTCAGCCTGGAGCCACCTCTCACTCAGTAGTGCATTCAACAGAAACTTTAGGCGATTATACACATAGTAATAGCACTGGCCTTGGAAGTAAAGTTAACGTACATGTTTTCCCAATTACAAAACCAATACACCTTCATTGTAGAAAATTAATAAAATAGAGATAAACATTAAAAAATTACATCACCCATATTCCCACTGCCCAGGACTCACAATACTAATTTTTTTCTGTCTGTCTTCCCAGTGTTTCTCCACTCCTGTATATGTTTATACTGTACATATACTTACCTTTAACTTAAGACTGCATCAGAAGCATTTTTTCATGTCATTAAATACTCTCCCTGATGTGTTTTAGATTACCATGGAGTTTTCTGTTAGACAGGGTAGTTATATTCCTGAGTACCTTACTGCTGGATAATTATTTCCAGTTTTTGTCTTCTATAAATAAATGTTGCAATAAACATCCTTTTCTAAATGATTTGCATATCCATTAATTATTATTTTTTTTAATGAACCCTTAGAATTTAGGTATGTCAAAGTATAGACAGTTTTTCAAAACTTTTGAAAAATTCTGCCAATTGGCCTTTAAAAAAAAAAAATGGTAAAAGCAATTTACACATTTACCATTAGTGTATATACCCTTACTAGCACTGGTTACTTTTTCTCTCAAATTTTTATTTTAGAAAGGTCATGGAAATTATAGATAAGCTAGGAAAATAATAAAATGAATGCTCAGATACTTTTTCACCAGGTTTCATTGTAAACATTTGGCCGTATTTGCTCTTTCTCCTTTGCCTTCTCCCTGCCCACGATATGGCAAACATACACTTGTGTGTGTGTGTGTGTGTGTGTGTGTGTGTGTGTGTTTGCAGGGCATAGGGTGGAGAGGACCTTCTAAAACACATTGCAAATACTAAGATAATTTAGTCATAAAAACTTAAATAGGCGTCTTCTAAGAATAATGACAATGGCTTGCATGACCATACCACCATTATCATAACCAAGAAAATTAACTTGAATAATATTTAAAATGTAATCCGGTTGCCCCAATTCCAAATTGGAAGTGCTGCTGACTGCCCCAAAGACGACTTTTAATTTCGTTACTTTGTTTGTTGCCCCATGATCAACCAAGACCGCACGTTGTATTCAGTTATATCTCTTTAGTGGTTTCAATCTAGAACTGGGTTCCACAGACTTTTTCTTAAAGGGCTGTATTAGTCTGTTTTCAGGCTGCTGATAAAGACATACCCAAGATGGCAATTTACAAAAGAAAGTAGTTTAATTGTACTTACAGTTCTATGTGGCTAGGGAAGCATCCCAATCATGGCAGAAGGCAAGGAGGAGCAAGTCACATCTTACATGGATGGCAGCAGGCAGAAAAAGAGCTTGTGCAGAGAAACTCCCATTTTTAAAACCATCAAATCTCATGAGACCCACATTCATTATCACAAGAATAGCATGGTAAAGACCTGCCACCATGATTCAGTCATCTCCCACAGAGTCCCTCCCACAACACATTGGAATTATGGGAGCTACAAGATGAGATTTGGGTGGGGAAACAGCTAAACCATATCAAGGGCCAATTAGTAAATATTAGGCTGTGAATGTCATATGGTCTCTTTTGTAACAATTGAACTCTGCTGCTATAGTATGAAAACCACCAGGGATGATGCAGAAATGAATGACGTGGTTCCAATCCAACTTAATTATAGCAGACCATGAGCTGGCCATAGTTTGCCAACTCCTGACCTCAAACAATCCTCCCTGCCGTTTCCTTGAAGAGTCCAGTTGTCTCATAGCATGTTTCACGCCCTGGGTTTCTTTGGTTGTTCCTTCATGATTAGTGTCTGGGTAAGCATTTTTATCAAGAGGTCTACAGAGATGTACATTTCCCGTTGCATTCCACTGGGAAGCTCATGTCAGTCATCCCAGAATTTGACCACTTGGTTTACCTGACATTCACTAGATCTCTCCATTGTGAAGATGCATTTCCATTTTTGTAATTAATAAGCAATCTGTGGGTGGTAGTTTGAGATCACGTAACTATCTTATTGCCCCATAGCTTCTCATCCAGGGATCCTGTGGTCATCCTTACTGAATCTATTATTGTGCTGAGGGTTAGAGAACAATGACCTTTTTGTTGTTTTTCTGAGATGGAGTCTCGCTCTGTTGCACAAGTTGGAGTACAGTGGCATGATATGCGCTCACTGCAACCTCCGCTTCCTGGGTTCAAGTGATTTTCCTGCCTCAGCCTTCCAAGTAGCTGGGATTACAGGCATGTACCACCATACCTGGCTAATTTTTTTTATTTTTAGTAGAGACAGGGTTTCACCATGTTGGCCAGGCTGGTCTTGAACTCCTGACCTCAGGTGATCCACCCACCTCGGCCTCCCAACATGCTGGGATGACATGTATGAGCCACTGCACCAGGCCCAGAAGAACAATGACTTTTCTAAATCATGCCTTCTGTTTTTATTGGCTGGCATTCTTCTATGCAGAAAAGCTGCCTCCCTCCATTTCATTTCTGTGTCTTCAGTATCACTGTGAATTCATGATTTTTGTTTTTACTCAGTTGTTTGAAATTCATCATTTACATTCTTTAAATGACCTCAGTTTGGCTGGTGAGGGGCCATTAAGTTGATTCCATCCCCAGCACTTTTAATATATCCTTGCTTTCTGGCTAAGATGTTCCAGTCTCATCATGTACTGTCTGTCTTGTACCTGAAATTAGCTGTTTCCCCAGGAACTCGGTGCTTCTTAATAGGGCATGGTATTAGAGACCAACATCTGGATGTCAGATACATATATCAACTCTGCTTATTATTAGAAAGAGATGCCAATTTTAAAAGCCAAATTATATCTATTTTGTAGTTGTACTTTATGGACTATGGGAGAGGCTGAGTATTTTTTCATGTTTTGTGGCCATGTGTATTACCTTCTTATGAATTGCTTATTCAAGTCCTTTGTGGAATGTCAATCTTTTTCCTACTAAAGTGAGTTAATACATTAAAGCACTTAGAATAGTGCCTGACACACAGTGCAGTGACATATTGCTAGGTGGCATTACTTCATATTTATCCTTTGTTGCAGGTATCCAGAGTGACTTAAACTCAGACCCCTGGACACACGTGTTGCTATTCTGCAGTCACAGTGGGGTGGGGACCTGTGCCTACGTCCCATGACGCTGCCTGCCACTGCCCAAAATGAATGAATGGGTCTATAAGTCACACCTCCCTTGTCATTCACATGGCTCTGGTTCCTGGTGATGGCAAACATGGGCTGGCAGCCAAGCCATACTGACAGAGATCCACGGTGTGCAGTCTCTCAGCATAAATAATGGGCCCAGAGGCCACTGCGGTTCACTGCTTCTCTCCCACCCTACAGGAGGTAGACTGGGAAGTGGAGCTGGCCGTGGTCATTGGAAAGAAAGGCAAGCACATCAAGGTGAGGTGGAAAGGGTGGGCTCCCAGGCCAGAGTGCAGCAGAAGCCCCAGCTCCTGCCTCTCCTAGTGCTGACCTCACTCATGAACGCACGAGTGCCAGCTGTCCCCTCCTTGCTCCCTGACGCTGCCTTGCCCTTCACCCACCTGCGGCTCTCTCTGGCTACTAACATGGGATAACGACTTTGAGATCCTTTGCTGTAGGGGTTGGTATCACCTGTGATCTCACCTCCTGTATGGCCAAATCCCCTGCCCCCATAGGCCACAGATGCCATGGCCCATGTGGCTGGCTTCACTGTGGCTCATGACGTGAGTGCCCGTGACTGGCAAATGAGACGCAATGGGAAACAGTGGCTGCTGGGAAAAACCTTCGACACCTTCTGCCCTCTGGGCCCTGCCTTGGTGACCAAGGACAGTGTAGCAGGTAGGTCCCTGGTCCTTGCCCCCTTGTGCCTACCACTGCACAGATGAACAGCACTCCAGGGAGGAGTGTGGGTTCAGTACTTGTGCACCTGCCCTCCCTGGCTGCCTTTTCACTGCTGACTCCATACAGGGCAAGTCTGTTATCCTCAGCCATGATTTCTCCCATGGGCTTCCTTCCCAAGCCCCCTAGAGGGAACTCGACTGCAAAGGATATAAAACTGCATACATGAAGTAAATTACAAAGAACTCTGAGCTGATGGGTGCATCAGGCTTCCTGTGGCTGCCACTATCTGGAACAACCTTTAAGTTGAGCATCATGGAGCACAACTATCGCAAGGCCCAGGCATTTTCCGCAGTACAGGAGATGAGAGCCAGTAGGACTCAGCCAGCCACTGTGGAAACAACAGCACTGACCACACACAGTGAGGAGAGCGTGCCAGGACAGAGGCAGTGGCCCAGAGAGCAGAGCGTAGCCTCTAACGTACAGCCACCCACAACCGTGGTGAAGGTGGGGGGTGTCCATGTGGGCCAGCCTTGCCAGGATGCTGAAAACCCCAGTGCCTCAAAGCACCCCGTACAGAGTCCTTGGCAAAGTTAAGTTGTGTTTCAGATGCTCTACTTAAGGGGATAGAACACAAAGACCACCAGCAAAACAGTTAAAAGTGCTGGTTAGCCAGGATGCTCTCACGGTAATCCATCCCCCGCCAGCTTCCAGTACACGAGGCTTCACTCCCTGCTTGCGCCATTACCTCACTGCTCTGTCAATGTTGAGACTTTTTGTTTTGTTTTGTTTTTGAGGTAGGGTCTCTGTGTCACCCAGGCTGGAGTGCAACGGCACAATCTCAGCTCACTGAAGCCTCAACCTCCTGGGCTCGAGCAATCTTCCCACCTCACCCTCCTGAGTAGTTGGGACTACAGGCATGCACCACCACGCCTGGCTGTTTTTATTATTTCACTACATTCCCAAGGCTGGTTTTGAACTCCTTAGCTTAATCAGTCCTCGCCTGCCTTGGCCTCCTAAAGTGCTGTGATGACAGGCATGAGCCACTACGCTTGGCCCTGCCAAGTCATCTTTGTATCTACAAGTGTCATCCTATACTGTAGACAGATGCCCTTTTTTTTTTTTCCAAGACAAAAAGCCTAGGCATTTTTTTCTCCCCCTTCAGTCTGGAACAGCCTCTCAACTCATCCAAGTGACTACTGCCTGGTGCTCTTGGTGGGGATACAGGGAGGCCTGAGAAGGCCAATGTCTATATAGAGAGTTCTAACGTAGAGCACTGAGTCAGTGTAGGCACAAAGCCTTTTTGTCACCTGGAAAGTCACGAAGTCCCCCTACAGTTGTGTTTATGAAATAGGGAGCTGAGGGGGGAAAAGGGATAACTCCGAGGTACCATTTTTGCATTTCAGATCCACACAACTTAAAGATCTGCTGCCGAGTGAATGGGGAAGTGGTCCAGAGCAGCAACACCAACCAGATGGTGTTCAAGACAGAGGAGCTGATAGCGTGGGTCTCCCAGTGAGTGACAGGGCCTGTCCTGCCGGCGCCGCTTCACCTGCCACACATGTGGAGGCTGATGCGAGCCCTCCACCCTTGGCCGTGGCCAGCTCAGTCAGCCCTGGTTTCACTGGGTCCTGTTGCTTTTCTCCAGGTTTGTCACCTTTTACCCAGGGGATGTCATCCTGACTGGGACCCCCCCAGGTGTCGGTGTATTCAGGAAACCTCCTGTCTTTCTCAAGGTAGGTTAGCGAAAAGGAAAGAGAGGAAAGGCCCCAAAGGCCTGGCAGGGTTGGCTCAGATTGGAGAAGTACAGGCTGGCATGTATGTATGTGTGTCTGACAGAAGGGCTGACACCTTCACGGCCTCCTGCTCTGTTGCAGAAGGGGGATGAAGTCCAGTGTGAGATTGAAGAACTAGGTGTCATCATCAACAAGGTGGTGTGATGGCTCCTGCTCAGGCCCTCGACATAGGAGGGGGGCATCTGCTCCCACTTAGCCTAGCCCAGGGAAAGGCCCAATGCCAGGTGTGCGCAGGGGCCAGCCCTGCAAGCCTCTTCTTCTAGGTAGAAGGGAGAAAGAAAACTCTCTTCAATAAACTCGTCGGGCCAAAGCAGCAGCTTGGCTTCTGCTACTGTTTGTCTTCTTTTGGGCTTTGTTTCATGGGACAAGTGGGGGCACTGTGGGACTGGGGAAGAAGGCAAATACACACATACATGTATGCCAAAAAGATACTGCTGGGCTTGGGAAAAGACAACACGACCAGTCTTCTTGTTTATTGTATCAAAGGAGGGAGAAAACAAGAAATGGCAAGGGACAACCAAGCCTCAATGGTTTTATAGACCAGCTAAGAGTTTGCAGCCTCCCGTCTTGTCTTCTGGCTCTAGGACACAGCTGTGTTCTGGAGCTGAGAAGTTTCAGCACAGGCTCCACCTCACAGTTTAGCTACAAATGAACTGCCGGATGAACTGTTCTAGTTTTTCCTGATTGTCCCGGCTGGCAAAAGTAGAAGACAGGTGGAGCCTGGGGCCTGCAGGGCTCGGCATCTGCTGCAGAACCTGGGCCATGGAAGATGGGCCGTGAGTGCCCTCACCACAGGGGTTGTGTCCATAGGGCCCAGGGGCCAGGCCTGTCCCCCAGAAACCTGTCTTGAGACCTCTGGCCCCTTAGGCCTCAGTGTTTAAGTGCAAATGCTGCCTCAAAGCAGCCCCAATACCCCACCTAGAAGGATGAGCCAGTGATTTGGGAGACCAAGAGGCAGGAAAGCCATCCCACCTTCTCCAACCCATCACCACATCTGTTGCTGGCAGACACCAGGTAAACCCCAGGGTCTTAATGAGGCACCATCAGGCCAGCCCTGTGGGGTGATGGAAACATAGCTGGGTTTTCTTGAGCAGCTCTATCGGGGTGGGAGCAGGAGGACAGGAAGATGGTGACATTGGTTCCTCTTACCCCTAGGTCTCTGAAGGTCCAGATAGCACTGATGGCGAGCTTTGGGTCCACACAGTCTGGAAAGAAGACAGAAGTGAAGGCTCTAGGTCGGGAGGACAGGGAGCCACTGGGCACAGGCTTCTCTCCTCCTCTTGTTTAAAGAAGGAGCCTAGGGAGGGATAGAGCTCAGACTCCACAGAAGACCCTCTATACTCTGCAACTCTTTTCCTAGGGTGGGCTGTCACTGTCCGGCAGGGGGCAGCAGCCACCAGCAAACACACACCTGCCTCCAGGAAGCTTGACTTCCCACCCAGAGCCTCCCTCAGGAAGAGAGGTAGCAGCTCAGCTCAGCATTCAGCAATGCCAGGGGCTGACTCCTTGGGACTCACCAAAGATCCCTTCTTCCTGGGCGGTGGCCTAGAGGAACTGAAACGGCTGCTTTGTGTAGCCAGACTCTGCAGAAGAGAGACCTAGACTTGGGGCCCCGCACAGACAGAGCCTGCCTTGAGGATTGCAAGGGAAGAAGGGCCTCACCAGTACCAGGCAGCTGGCCCTGGCAGAGGAAGGCGGCAGCCTGTGCGAAAGCCTTGAGCAGTGGGCTGAACAGGCGGCAGAGGAAAAGAAAGAAGTCCGGGAAGCGCAACTGCTGGCTAAGCTGGAGGGGTTGGGATGAGTGCAGCTCCCCACAGCCTCCCTACCACCTCCCTCCAGGGGCAGCTTCTTCCAACACACCCTGAAATACCTGCCCTCGGCCTCTTCAAAGTCATCACTGTCACTTAACAGTAAAGTCCCCACTTACCAGCTTTCTGCTCAATCACTGTCACCCTGTGTCACAAGCTAGCCCGGAGCCTGGGTTCTGGGGGCAATGGAACCATTGTTCTCTTGACAAGCTGGCCAGGGATCAACCCTACACCCCCAGATCAGGTACATGCAGCTGAATCCAGTAAAACCAGATCTGGAGTGCCCAAGAGGATACCCAGAGCCATGCCACACCACAGCACCTGCTGACTTGCAGAGTCAGAGGAAGTGAACACCCACCCTCAATGGCAGCAGTCCTGTGGCCAAGAAACTTGTGGAACAGGAGGTGTGCAGAGGAGTTCAGAGGCACACATGCCAGTGCTGTCCAGGGAGACGTACACGGACCCAGGGCATAGGTGGCCATATCCCAAGGCCCAGGGCACAGAAGTACGAGCTAGGCTTCCCACACCCACAGCACACACAGGACAGAGGAGGAGCCTGTGGCAGCTGGCACTGAGTCAGGGTTGGAGGCTGGAGGAGGCCAGGCCCCAGGCACGGGTCTTGTCTCCAATGGCCCTGCCTACCTCCTCAGCAACCAGGAGCCCACACTGGATGAGCCGGTCCAGCACCTCCTGACAGTAACAGTAGGAAGACTGACAGGGCTAGGGAGAAAAAGGGACCCATGTGGCCTCAGGCGAGCCTGGGCACATGGGCAGGGGCCTAGCCAAAGGCAGGGCAAGGCCAGACCCACCCAAAAGACTTCAGAGGTTGGTGCTTGGGCAGGGATGGCCATTCCTACCACTAAGAGAGGAAGGCCTAGGACCAAGTGGGCCATGGGGGAGGCCTGACCTGCAGCAGCAGCAGCTCTTGCGGCAGCAGGTGCATCAGCAGCAGGATCTGGCGGTACAGCTCGTTCTGGCTCAGCAGCTCTATGCCCTGCAGCTCCCAGGGCCCCTGGGGCGGCACTCTGCCTACCAGCAGCCCCCGCACCGCACAGGCTGGGGAAGGAGGGACCATTATGAGGAAGGAGCTGTTCCCTTAACACCTGCGTACACATCCCACCTACCCCTCAAGACTCACCGCCCACAGCCTCACTCAGGAAGACGGGCAGCAGCTCGGCACTCAGCCGTGCCAGGTGCGCAAGGCTTGGGCCGGGCCGCGGCACCACTAGCAAGTCTTCCTGGCGGATGCGTAGTAAGACCACGTGTGCCCGCAGCAGACTCAGTGTGTGCTGCAGCAGGCTCCGCAGCTGACCAGAGAAGCCTACATCAAAGCCACGCAACAGTATCTCCTCCGTCAGCCAGGAGAACTCCCCCAGGAGCTGCGACAGGAACACGCCCTGGGTGGGTAGAGCAGGGCTGAGCAGGAGGGCCACACCCCGCCCACTGAGGTCCCCACCATATTGTACCCCCTACCTTCTGGTGCTTGAAGAGCAGCAGCGTCGCCATGATGGCCGTGCTCATCACGGCAGAGCTCGCCACACTGGCTGGGGTGGGGTGAGGCAGGACAGCAGGTGGAGATGCTGGTCAGGCATTGAGGCCCAGCAGCCTGGTCCCTCCATTATCAGACATCCCCACTCCACCCCAGGGAGGGGCAACGTATGCCCAGAGCAGTGAATTTATCACACAGAGGCAGAGAGCCAGGCCAGGACCTGGGGGCTCTTCCCTGGGTCCCAACACGGGGCCCACACACCAACCCACAGCCTCCACCACACAGGGGCACTAGAGAAGATACTGATGCATCTCCCTATAAGGGCCCTCTGCACAGGCGCTGTGCTAAGCCCCTTACACGTATCATTCCATTCAGTCAACACCATCCCCATCCACAGCCAGGGAGACTCTACTCAGAAGGCAGGGCTGGGTGTGGCCTTGGGAAGCAGCTGCGGCCTCCTGTGCTCAGGCCATCGTCTGTGTCCATGCAATTAACTGCTCCCTCATACCGGCCCTGGCTGCCCTGCTCCTCCTGCAGGAGGAGGGTTCCATTTTCTTCAGATGGCCCCGAGGTCCCACAGAAGGAGGGCAGCTCAGGTGCAGACCCTCACTTGGAATGAAGGACCCTGGAAACTGGCTGACCCAGAGAGATAGGACAGTTCAAGGACCCACCCCCAAAGGCCCAGATCTGGTTCACCCTCACCACTCAGGACGTGATGGCTCAGTCTCCTGACCAGGAGCTGGTCCTCTTCCTTAAGGGCCAGGAGGGGCCCAGTTATAGGGGTCCACTCCTGCTCCTTCTCAGTGTCTGGGACAGCAGTACTGGGACAGAGACAGAGATCACAAAATGAAGGCACCAATCTAAAAACAGTTGTGAGGAAGCTCAGGGCTTTCTGAAAGGTGAGGGTGTATCCCCCATCCCAGTCCCAGGGCAGAAGATAGCATTTATAAACCCCAGCCCCTTCCAGGCCTCTGTGCCGTATCCCACACTCAGACTGTTAGCAAGGCGAGTGCCTGGAACTATCCTAGACCACCCCAGGATATTTGGTGAGGGAGGGCTGCTAGTGTGTTTGTGTCTACGGAGGATACATGAGCTGATGCTGACGGGCTGCCTGCCTTGCCCCTGAGGCCGTACGCTCCCTTGCCCCTACCATTGGCCCAGCACGATGGGCTGCAGCAGCTGCTCCAGGGTCTGCCTGCTGCCCCAGCAGCTCCTGGCACTGATGGTGTATTCCTGCCCAGGACAAGGCTATTAAGTGACCTGCTCTGGCCAACCAGGAAACTTGCCGACAGCCCACTGGAAGTAGGCAAGGCTATCCCTGCAGTAGTTTTGAGGGCCAGGCTGCCAGGAGGCCCAGGACAGACCTGCAGGTACTCCCAGCCTTCCCCAGCTGGCTCCATACCTGCAGGGAGAAGGGCTGAGCTAGGTGCACCCGAGAGCAGATCTGACGGCTGCTGCTCAAGTGGCTGCAGAGGCTCTGCAGGACAGCCAGAGCTCCTGTCCACAGCCCAAGGGGGGCTGAAGTCTGCAAGGAGGGAGAGGATAACTGTACAGCCTCACCGGGGGCACTACTCTCAGGTGGACATCAGGGCTTCCCACCCCATCCTGCTCTCCAGGGGTATCCTCAGGTCCCAGCCTGCTCAGTTTTGTCTCAGGCCACACTGGTGCATGACCTTGCCCCCAACCCCGAAGTTCCTGTTTTCTTATCCATCAAACAGGGAAAATCCCTCCCTATCAAGTCTTCAGAGGATGAAATGAGAAGATGGTAATGGCCCTGGCAGGTGCTACAAGATGACTATAGGAGTGATTCTTTTGAAGCCCCGCAGCTCTAAGAGGGACTCAGCCACAGGACACAATATTGTGCCTTCTGTCTGGAGCTGGTGTCCACCTAGGAGCCCCTTGCCTTATCAGCCTCTGCCCAAAAGGCTGTAGGGTCTCACATTCTCACATGGTATATGTCACATGGTGCATCTGGAACCACGTCATAGGTGACAGCCACTGGTACCAGCAGAGCATCTGGGATGATGCCCACCTGGACTGCCCTTACCACAAATCCCAGCCAAGCCTGGCCCAGGGCTGACAGCCGTGGCCCCAAGGCCCCAGGAGGTTCCTCCAGGAAGATGAGCAGGGGCTGCCCACTGACCAGCAGCTACTCTGTGACGTGGAATCGGAGGGGACAGAAGGGGTGTTAAGGCCAGTGCAGAAGCAGACCCCTGTCCCCTTAGCCTGGCCTATACATAACCACTGGGGGCACTCACCGCCTGGACCACAGCCCTTGCAAGGAGCCCCTCAGAGCTCTCCAGGGAGAGGTTGGCCTCTGAGGCCAGGAAAAGCCCCCCAAGCTTCCTCAGCAGAGTTCTGTGGGACATAGGGCAGAGCCTGATAAGGCAACGGGCTCTGAAGATGAGAATGAATAAAGGGATAGCAAGAGTCTCAGCTCCCCCAGGAATAGACTGTGTCCTACTTGAATAAACTGAGGTGAAGCCATGGCCCTAGGGCCTGTGGCTGACCCCTCCATCTAAGCCCCACAGGCTAGACTGCTGTGTGGCTGGGAACAGAGAAGCCAGGAAGAAGGCCTTTGGCAGGGAGCTGCCGCCAACACACCCCAATACACACCCGACCCCAGCCTGCAACTTCTCCCATGTGTGTCTACAGACACAAGGTTTTTACCTGAGGGCAGGGGAGCAGACACGGGAGTCCCAGGCCACACGGAGCACACCCAGGCCCTGGGAGAGCAGCACAAAGGGCAGCAGGATCCCATCCAGGAGGGTTTTGTGAGTAGAGAGGAGGACAAGCGGTGAGCCCTGCTCCGGGAAGAGCCAGAAGGAAGTGCCAGCCTGCCCCACTCTGAGGACACAAGCAACCAAAAACCCAGGGCACCCCCGGAGGGAGGGAGGGCTCAGCTGAAGAGTTCTTCATCTGAGCACATTTCCCAAAAGCAAAGGAGCCTTTCCAAAACTGCACTGACGCACCGACTTAATGGTTGTTAAGACCATGATGAAAAGACATTAGAGGAAGCCCCGTGGGAGCAGGACCGTGAGACACAAAGGGAAGGTCGGCAAAGAGCAGTGGATTTTTCCCACCAGCTGATGGGGACTGCACTGCTGTATGGCTGGGAGCAGAGAGGCCAGGAAGCAGGACCAGATGGGGACTACTCCTGACTTAAGGGCTTGGCCCAGCCTCTGCTCCTCTGCTTCTCTGCTCCTGCCATCCCCATCCCAAAGGAGGGCAGGCCTTACCGCCTGGGCAGCCTTGTGGACCATCTTCATCTGACCCTTGTGGAGCTGCACATTCAGGAATACGCAGTTCAGAAACCGCAGCAGCGCCCAGCTGAACAGCCTGGGAGTGACACCGGGGCTGAGGTGCAGCAAGGGCGATGCTCAGCCCCAAGTCACCTTGGAGGGCTGCCCAGAGCTCCTCTAAGGCAGGCCCCATCACTATCATCATTTTACAAAAGAGAAAAGTAAGACTCAGGGAAGCTACAGAACTGCTTCATGGTAGAGAATACTAAGAAGCAGCAGTGCTGGGACTGTAAGTTCTGACCCAGAGTTCATACCCACCAGATGCTGCTACTCTCCCAAGACCTCATGGTGCAGGTGCCTCACATGAGAATCAGAGCATCTGCCTCCATTTACTCTAAAGGACACAAGAGGACCAAGCCTCTCCCAGGCTGAACCCACCCTGGTCTTTGCAAACTGCCAGGAAAGGTAGAATAACAGGAAACAATTAGTGATAGAAGAAGGAAATGGGATAACTGCAGGGGGGATGTCCCCCCAACCAAACAGGAGAACCAGCTCTATTTATTTTTGGAGACAGGGTCTTGCTCTGCTGCCCTAGCTGGAATGCAGTGGCATGAACTTGGATCACTACAACCTCTGCTCCTGGGCTCCAGCGATCCTCCTACCTCAGCCTCTTGAGTAGCTAGGACCACAGGTGCACACCACTGTACCGGCTAATTTTTTGGAGAGACGAGGTTGCCAGGCTGTTCTATTTTGCCTAGGCTGATCTGGAGCTCCTGGCCTCAAGCGATCCACTCGTCTCAGCCTCCCAATGTGCTGGGATTACAGGACTGAGCCACCACACCTGCCTGGAACCAGCTTTAATTGAGGATAGACACATAACGGTACGTAGCAGGGAGGTATGGTGGATAGGCAGCAAGTCCCATGTGATGGCTTTTATCTTTCTGTGAAGCATGACATGGAGCATCAGTTGACAGTGGGTAGGTCCAAGAAGAAGCAGGCTGGATGGGAGCCCTGGGGAGTGCCATGTGTCCCTTTGACAGTTGCATAAAGTCTTGCTAAACATTGCAGCAAACCACAGCCTAGAATGGAGAAGTCCAATTTGGGCACTAGTGGCAGGAGAATAGGAACATTGATGCTGGAAGCTGCCAACGAACACTCACCAGACAGGCCACTTTCCTCTGGCCAAGGCTGGCACCACCTCTATAGATGAAAATGTGAGCCAAAAGGCTGGGATAGAGTGAGTGGGGAACCTGAGGTTCTTTCTAATATAGGAATCTGGGATTCTGTGAAGACCAGGGACAGTGTGAAAGATTCAAGGGCTGACAGCCTGAGGGAGGCGGGCACGGCATGCTACACTGCTCTGTCCTCCACATCGATCTCTTCATCGCCAACTTGAAGGATGACACAGAAGGCAGGCTTGGCCTAACAGATGTCATAAATCAATAAAGAATGAAGGATACTTAACTGACGGAATCTAGATTCAAAGACATTTTGAGAAATGGGAATTATGATCAAAATAAGCCCCAACCTAAAAGAGTCTGGTGGAACCTGTGGGGTGAAAGTTTGTTAGAGGGAACAGAGAGGTGGATTTGTTGGTAGGGGCTCTGTCCAGTGGGACTCCTTGTTTCCACCTTATTCCAACTGAAATGAGCGTAAGCCAAAAGATCATGGGTTGGCTCACGTGGAAAGTATGAATGGACCCAAGTACTAAAGCAACATTGGCAGGCCTCTAGTTCTCTCATGTGTCCATACTGCTTCTCTGTTTGGTTGTCTTCTTCCTGAAGCCTCTTCCTTTAAAAAGATGACGACCAGCAGCCCAAGACTTGTTTCCACCCTCCTCCAGCAACCTTAGTAGAAAGAAATTTCTGTCCCCCAACATGCATGTGAAACCCCAGGGAAGACACTGGTCCTGCAAGAATCGTCTTCCTGCCCTCTCAGTCAGTCAGTGTGGCTAGAGGGTGTGGCATGTCCTGCCATAGTGGCTGGACCTAGACAATTTCCCCCTTTCCTGTCTTTGGTGAGGGGGTTAGGGTGGAAAAGGCATTAGATTTGTGGGTGGAACAGATGAACAAAAACATATTCTGATTGGCTGCAGCCATGTAGCACCAGATTAACTTCATCTTTTAAATTAAATTTGATCACTGGTATGTATAGGAAAACACATGGCATATATAGGGTTAGGTACTGTCTGCAGTCTCAGGCATCCGCTACGGGTCTTTGAAGGTATCCCCCAAGGATAGTCTATACAAATGAAATAATCTCATACATACTCATTTTAAATCTACCTTTTTTCACTCCAAATAACTATCTTGATATATATCCATGTTGCATCAACAATGTGTCCCTTTTTATTGCTGAGTAGTATTCTCTAGTGTGGATATACACAGAGTGTTCACACATTCACCTGTTAATGGAAAACTGGATGGTTTCGAGTTTGGAGATTTTACAAAGTCTGCTGGGAACATTTATGTATAAATGTTTGCATGAGCATATTTTTTCTATTCTCAGGTAAAAAACATAAATCTGGATTTCATAAGGAGAGAATTTATTCTAAAGGACTGTTGTGGGCGTGTGGAGGGGACTATTCCAATAGGGAAACGTTGCAGTGTGCCCACTCTCGGGCTCCCCATGTGATCAGCAAGTGTCTCAGGAGTTAGGCAAGTGGCTAATCTTGTATAGGGAGGAGTAAACTTGGCTAGAAAGAACTGTTGTGGAAAAGTGGGCTAAGCAGGAGTGTCACAATTCAGCAGGTCTTTCCCTGAGGACAGCCTGTTCTCAGGAGGGACTCTCAGGAGGGCTGTGGGTTGCCACAAGCTGCTGGTGGGCCAAAGCTCAGGGCCTGGAGGAGAGAATCTGAACCAAAGTTTGGTTACAAGCAGTGTGTTCTTATTGATGCGTGGGGACAAGCAGTCCAGCTAATCATTTATGAAGCCAAGAATGGGAATTTAGAGGGTCTGCGTCTGGCCTGGTAATGAATAAACAAGGGAGCATCTGGGAGTCTTATCCAAGTTATATGGAAAGTCACTGGTTCTTTCCAGTAGGGTCTTTTCTGGAACCAAAGAGTGGAGGGATTCCTTAACCTTCACTATTTCTAGGAGCAAAGGGCAAAGGTAAAATTCAATACTGTCAATTGTCACAAGTGAAATGGCTAGATCATATGGTAGGTGTATGTTTAACTCTCTTCATACACTGCCAAATGATTTTCCATCGTGGTGGTACTATTTTATGAACCCATCAGCAGTATACAAGAAGTCCCAGGTCCTCCACACTCTTGCCAATACTTGGTATAATCAGTCTTCTTTGTCCGTTCTAGTAGGTGTGAGATGCTGTCACATTGTGCTTGTAATTTGCATATCCTTAATGATTAATGATGCTGAGCATCTTTTCATGTCCTAATTTTCTATCTGTATGTCTTCTTTGGTGAAGTGTCTGTTCAAATATTTTGTCCATTTAAAAAACTGAATTGTTTGATTTTATCTATTGACTTTTAAGTGTTCTTTCTATATTCTGGATACAAGTCTTTTATCAAATATATGCTTTGCAGATATTTTCTTCCAGGCTGTAACTTATCTTTTCAGAAAGTCTTTGGGCACTATGGCTTAGTGAAACGCTTGTGCCAGGTTCTCCTCAGCGCATCCCCCTGGTCACAGCCACCCCCACAGGTTCCATTTCTGTATCTGTGGTGACCTCCTTCTGCAAGTCAGGCTGAAGTCCCAAGCTCCTGACCCATGTCTCCAAGTGCCCACCATGCAATGTTCTTTGGATGTCCCATGCAAAACAGCTCACCATCCTCTCCCCAGACCAGCTGCTCCTCCAGAAGCCCTGTCTCCGTGAATGGCCCTGCACCTACCCGCCTAGAGATCCCCAGGAGTCGGCCTTGGACATCCTTCCCACTTTCACCTCCTGTCATCCAGAGCTGTCAGTTCTTCCTCCTGAACATCTCTGGACACTCACCCTCTCCGCCACACACCACCATTGTTCTCACCCGCACCACTCACCCGAGACACCCTTCCTTCCTTTACAGGAGTGGCCAGAGAAAAACTTCTCAAATACAAGTCGGGCCATGGCACGCCGGTAAGGACCTTCCAGCGGTCTCCTGTGCACTTAAGCAAGATCCAGACTCCTTCCTGGGACAAGTAAACCCCCTGATGAGCTGGTCCTTGAGCAATGTGGGGGTCTCTTGCCCAGAGCCCCTCACACTCTTCAAAGCCAGCAGCTGAAGGGCTAGCTGTAGCTGTCTGTGGAGTCCAGCCGCTGCTCCGTGTGCCTGCCCTCTGCCGGGGATGGAGCCTCGTTTCCCCACTTGCCCACCTGCGCCCAGCAGCGCAGCTGAAGGCCGGGCTGCTGAGAGGCTGGGAAACGCTGGGCTTTGGGGTCAGCAATGCCAGCTCCACTACTCACTGCCTGTGTCACCCTGGGAAAACAGCTCTGGTCCCAAGTTCCCCGTAAGTAAAACAGGGCAGTCATCCCTCCCCTCCTCAACGACCTATGTCACAATCAGCAGCCACAGATCTCTGCCACCCAGCACGCTGCCTTGGTCTCCTCCACCACTTTCCCCAGCAATGAGAACGGCGCCAGGCCCAGAACAGGGCCGACACTGGGTGAGGCCAGCAAGGCGCTTAGGGAAAACTTTCGGGCAGCGCCCACTCTCGGGCTCGGGCAAGAGCACGGTCTCTCTGGGAGCGAGCGACTTCGCAGAACGCGCCAGGCGCCGGACTACGTCCTGAGGCGTACACTCACCCGTAAACGCCCGGCTAGCGTTGGGCCCGGCCCTCAGGATTGGCGCCCTGCCTAGTGGCCATTGCCTGTGACGTCACCGGACGCGTCCGCCTCTCGCTGGAGTGATCCGGGCCCGAGGCTCTGGGTTTGTCGGGGCTGCTTCAGCTTCCCGGCTGGTCCCAGTCACTGGTGCCAGTGCTCAGGCGCCCGCCGCCCTTAACCTTCGGCCCCGCGAGCCCTAACTGGGCGCCGGAGGACCGGCTGCCGCCCCCAGGTAGACTGGGTCTGGCTGGGTCAGGCCAGAAGGGTGTCCATGGCGCGCGTCTCGCGCCGAGGCCAGAACTGGAACCGGGTCCCCAGCAGCTTCCGACCACACTGACGGTGTGGAACCGTGTGAGCGCTCACTAACTGCAGGGGACGGAGCTGGGCATATAGGGAAACTGGGGGTTTCCGGGCGAGTGGATTATTGTTTGGGATCCGACGTGCACACTACCGTCTCAGGCTTTGGAAGATGGAGGCTGCTGTTTCCACCTCAGGTCACCGCCCCTTTGCACTGACTCTTGCAGAGCTGGATTGAGCTCGGGCTGCGTGCGTGACATAGGGGTTGCCGCAGACACCCCAGGGCCACTTTCTGACGGGTACCTTGGGCTCGTGACTTGGGCTCGAAGTCAAAGGACTTCGCTCCTTTGAGAGTCAGTGCCCCCTTCTGTAAAAAGAGGGCGCTCTACCTGAGGGGATTGCTGTAAGGTTGGAATGAACCTGCCTGTATGTCTTGTGGGGTGGACGCAGTCAGTGGAACCCGGGGTTAAGGTAACCAGCCTTGTCCCTGAGGCAACAGCCAGAGGGCGCCTGTAGTTTCCCCCACGCATGGATGTTAGCATTTAGGTCCTCTGGAGGATCTCCTGTGGAGGTCCCTGCTTCTCACCACAATCTTTAGGGCCTTTGGAGGATTTCCTACGGAAGGTCGCCACTTCTCACAACACTCTGGGTTAAAATATCGTTGGGGGGATGGGGGATGATTTGCTTTATAAGCCCTGAACCAAGGACTTCAGTGTCATCCGGACTTGGATTCACATCTCAGCTCCTTCCCCTCCTATCTCTAGGACTGCGTAGCCTTGGACAAATTCCTTAGCCTCTCTAAGCCTTAATTTTTTTCGTCTCTAACTTGGGGCTAACAGTACCTACCTTCCACAATTGTCAAGAATTAAATCAGGCATTGTAGGTAGAGCACTTAATAGTTGGCATTCAGCGGCAGCAGTTACCATTATTTTGGGGTGTGGACTGTCTCAGCGTGTGCAGTTTGGCTCAAGCAGCCTTTTGACAGTGGCACAGTTGGTGCTTGTGTAAGACAGCAGGGCGGGGAACTCAAAGCCCTCGGTTTTCTGGTCAGATTGGCGGGCCACAACAGTGGTTACGTAAGTCTAAGGAGTCTTTAACTGAACAAGGCAGATTGAATTATCCAGGTGAGGACCAAGAGGTTGGCGCTCAGCTGCCTCCACATTTTGGGGCATAGAAGGCTATACAAACAACTTTACTGTAAGAGCAAGGAGCAATTCAGGGAAGGCACTATATGGTAAGGAATAGAGGCCAGACTTGGATTAAGGAAAAAAACAAAAGGGTAGTGTTTGTCTTTAAGTGGAGCCTTGGACTCAAAACAGGACCTGAGCCCTGTGGATGATTTTTTTTTTTTTTTGAGGTGGAGGTGCTCTGTCACCCAGGCTGGAGTGCCATGGCATGATCTCAGCTCACTGCAACCTCTGCCACCTGGGTTCAAGTGATTCTCATGTCTCAGCCTCCCTAGTCGCTGGGATTACAGGCGCCAGTCACCACTCCCAGCCAATTTTTTGTATTTTTAGTGGAGATGAGGTTTCACTATGTTGGCCAGGCTGATCTTGACCTCCTGACCTCAAGTGATCCACTCACCTTAGTCTCCCAAAGTGCTGCAGATTATAGGTGTGAGCCACCGTGCCCGGCCCTTGTGGATACTTTCTGGTGATTTGAGGAGGAAAGGCACAGCCATGTTTCCTGAAGTTAACAAGCACTAAGCTTTCCCAAGTAGTGAAAAGTCAAGGCCCTGCTTCTGTCATTTATTCATTCAGCAGAAAGTCACTGAGAGCCTTGTGTGCAGCAGGCACAGTGCTAGGCAGTGAAAGAGACAGACATGGTCCCTGAACCCAGGGAGGGGACGACCAAGTGATGCCTGTCAGACCCAGACCTTGCTATTGGTCTGCAGCCTCTTCCCTCAGGCAACTTGTTCTCTATCGGGAGAAAAGAAAGAATTATTATCTGGAGAGGCAGGTGGGGTGCTGCTCCTAGAAGACTGGATCTAGCTTGATCATGTGGCCAGTGGAAACCGTTTTAAGTAGGAGGTTAACAGGAATAAATTAGCATTTTAAAAATTGCTTATGGCCGCTATGAAGCCAGTTTCACCAGCGGCCACTTGCCCATGCTGTACTGCCACTCAGCTAATTCCTGGTCCTGCTCATTCAGCCCAGTTCAGCTCATATCACTTCCTGAAGAAACTAGACAAGAGTGGGGCCCCTGATCATCTTCACAGCACTAGTCCTGATAGCTGAATCTTAGGTCAGTTGTTAACGTCTGTGACCTCTGCAGGGAGAATGGCAGGGCTGAGTTTGAGCTACATTGTTTCCCCAATGCCTGCAGCAGAGCCAAGCACAGTGGGAACTTTCAGAAAGCACTGGTTGAAGGAACTCTGGAATCCCTGGGACTTAGTGCCTATCACATAGTAGTTGCTCCTCTAGAAAAGTTTCACCTTATAAAGTACAGCAGGGTAAAATACAAGCCCGGACCACTTCCCATGTGGTATGCAGGGAACAGTTGATGGGGCAGAGGGCCTTGGGCTGTAGCCCTAGGCATTTCAGGGATCCTGATGATGGCGCTGGGATCCTCCATCTCATGGATTCCGCTTTTTTCTTTGCAGGCTCTGATGCTGGTCTCTGGTAGAAGAAGGTTGCTCTCAGGTCTGCTGCAGGCTCAGAAGTGGCCCTTTCAACCATCCAGAGACATGAGACTAGTGCAGTTCCAGACACCCCACCTGGTGGGGCCTCATTTGGGCCTGGAAACAGGGAATGGTGGAGGAGTTATCAGCCTCAATGCCTTTGACCCCACAATCCCCAGGATGATGACACAGTTCCTCGAGCAGGGAGAAGCCACCCTGTCAGTGGCAAGAAGGTAAGTAAGTGGGCAGCATAGCCCTGAAGCAGCTGCCCTGGTGCCCCTGCACCCTCCCACCTCATCCCTGCTCTGGGAAACGGCACCAACAAGTAGCTCTTTTGCAAGTGATCAGAGTAACCCCACTTTCCTTTCCCACCTGTTCTCTTTAAAGATGCCTAGAAATCTTATATAACAACATCTTCAATTTTCAGAGGGGAAAACTGAGACCTAGGAGAGGTAATTAACCATCCCAAGGCCATACATTTGGTGCTGGAACCAGGACTCTATACTTCATCATATTGCCTCCTGTGGGAGTGGAGTCCTTGACTGACAGGTCTGGGACTAGGGGTCCTAAAAGGCATCTTACGCAGCTAGGGGAGTGATTTAGACTCCTGGATCCTGCAAGGAGAGAGGACTGCAAAGAGGTTTTCTACAATACAATCGTTCCTGGGTTTGGACTAGATTAGGTGAGAGTGTCCCTGAAGCCTGGAGCCCTGTAGAATCTGGTCTAAGGAGTTGATGAACAATAAATTAAAAACACTTTAAAGATGTCATTTTCATCTATTAAAATGGGAAAAAATACAAATATTTCCCAGCCCACAGTATCATTAACTGTTTGTTCCCATATTGCCATATTCTGCAAAGATTGGAAACAACCTCCATGCCCTTCATTAGGGACTTGGGTATATCTCTATAAAGCAGTAATATGTAGCCACAAGAAAAATAGAGGAAGCTCTCTATGTATTGTTACATATTGTTAAGGAGAGATCTCCAAAATCAGTTGTTTTTTAAAAGGTCTAGTGTGCTATCATTTCCATACAAAAGGGTGTGAGAAGAATATCTATAGAGTAGCAGTGAAGAGCCAGGGGAATGGGGTAACCAGAAAGGGAAACCTCTCCATGTATTCCAATTTGTATCTTTTGAATTATCTTACATGGACATGAGTTACCTAAAGGGAAGAGGAAATCAACACTGGATAAATAACAGCCCTGCTCTGATATCAAAGGACAATAGCTGGGCTTGATTTTCACACTGACTCTGATGGTTGATAGAGCTAGGAAATCATTTCAAAAAGCAAAACCTGTAGCTGCTGCAGGATCTGCCCAGCCTGCCCGGGATTTGCAACCTGTTCCCAGCCAGACCGTCTCACTTGCTCTGGTCTCTACAGAGCCTTGGCTGCCCAGTTGCCAGTCCTACCACGGTCGGAGGTTACCTTCCTGGCTCCGGTCACGCGGCCAGATAAGGTGGTGTGTGTGGGCATGAATTATGTGGACCACTGCAAAGAACTGAACATGCCTGTGCCCAAGGAGCCCATCATCTTCAGCAAGTTTGCCAGCTCCATCGTGGGGCCCTATGATGAGGTGGTCCTCCCACCAGAGAGCCAGGTCAGTGCCTCCCCACTGCTCTCCCTAGTCACTGGTCCCACCAGAAGGGCGTTCTGAGCTCAGTATTCAGCCTACTGGAGCCACCCCTCACTCAATAATGCATTCAACAGAAACTCTAGGCGATTATACACAGTAATAACACTGGCCTTGGAAATAAAGTTAATGTACATGTTTTCCCAATTACAAAAGCAATACACCTGCATTGTAGAAAATTAATAAAATAGAGATAAACATTTAAAAATTATGTCATGTGTATACCCACTGCCAGGGCAATATTAATGTTTTGCTATCTATCTTCCCAGTGTTTCTCCACTCCTGTATATATTTATACTGTACATATACTTACCTTTAACTTAAGACTCCATCTGGGGCATTTTTTCATGTCATTAAATACTCTCCCTGACGTGTTTTAGATTACTGTGAAGTTTTCTGTTGTACAGGGTAGTTTATATTCCCAAGTACCTTACAGCTGGATAGTTGTATCCAGTTTTTGTCTTCTATAAATAGTTACAGTGAACATCCTTATGTAGAAAAGACTTTGCGTGTCCATTAAAACATTATTATTTCCTTTGAATAAACACTTAGAATTTGAATATGACAAACTATAGGCAATGTTTCAAAACTTTTGAGGAAATCTGTTAATTGGCCTTTAAAGAAATTGTAAAAGCAACTTACATATCCATCAGTAGTACATGCACTTACTAACACTGGTTACTTTTTCTCTCAAATTTTTATTTTAGAAATGTCTTGGAAATTATAGGAAAGCTGAAAAGATAATACAGTGAACACTCATACACTTTTCACCTGGTTTCACTGTAAACATTTTGCCATATTTGCTTCCTCTCCGTTGCCTTCTCCCTGTCCTCCAGATGCAAACACATACTTTTTTTTCTTTTTTGCAGGGGGTAGAGTGGAGGGGACCTTTTAAAACACATTCCAAATATTAAGACAATTTAGTTATAGAAACTTAAATAGCCATCTTCTAAGAATAAGGACAACAGTTTTCATGACCATTATCACCATTATCATAACCAAGAAGATTAACTTGAATAATATTTAATATGAAATCATATTGTCCCAATTCCCAATCGGAACTACTGCTGACTGCCCCAAAGGTGACTTTTCATTTGGTTACTTTATTGCTCGCTGATCAGCCAAGCCACACACTATATTCAGTTGTATATTTGTAGTGGTTTCAATATAGAACAGGGTTCTATAGACTGTTTTTTTAAAGGGCTGTATTAGTCTGTTTTCACACTGCTGATAAACACATATCTGACACTAGATGATTCATAAAGAAAGAGGTTTAATTGGACTTACAGTTCTATGTGACTGGGGAAGCCTCACAATCATGGTAGAAGGCAAGGAGGGGCAAGTCACATCTTAGGTGGATGGCAGCAGGCAAAAAAGAGCTTGTGCAGAGAAACTCCCGTTTTTTAAAACCATCAGATCCCTTGAGATTCACATTCACTACCACGAGAACTGCATGGGAAAAACCTGCTCCCAGGATTCATTCATCCCCCACCGGGTCCCTCCCACAACATGTTGCAATTATTGGAGCTACAAGATGAGATTTGGGTGGGGAAACAGAGCTAAACCATATTAAGGGCCAATTAGTAAATATTAGTCTTTGAGTGTCATATGGTCTGTTTTGCAACATTTCAGTTCTGCTCTTGCAGTGTGAAAACCACCAGGGATGATACAGAAATGAATGGTGGTGTTCCAGTCAAACTTCATTATAGCAGACGGTGAACTGGCAATAGTTTGCCAACTCCTGATTTCAAACAATCCCCCCTGCCCTTTCCCTGAACCATTCATGTGTCTCAGCACATTTCACACCCTGGGTTTGTCTGGTTGTTTCTTCATGATTAGTGTCAGGGTAAGCATTTTTATCAGGTCTACAAAGAAGACATTATACATTTCCCATTGCATTCTGCTGGAAGGCTCATGTCAGTGGTCCCAGAATTTGACCACTTGGTTTACCTGATATTCACTCGGTCCCTCCATTGTGAAGATGCATTTCCTCTTTTATAATTAGTAAGCAATCTATGGGTGGTAGTTTGAGATCACATAAGTATCTTATTGTCCCATGGCTTCTCATCCAGTATCCTATGGTCTTCCTTACCATCCTTCCTGAATCCATTATTGCATTCGGGGATGGAAAACAATGACTTGACTTTTCTTTTTTTGTGATGCAGTCTTGCTCTGTCACCTGGACTGGAATGCAGTGGTACCATCTCAGCTCACTGTAACCACTACCTCCTAAGTTCAAGCAGTTCTCCTGCCTCAGTCTCCCTAGTAGCTGGGATTACAGGCATGCACCATCACACCCAGCTAATTTTTTGTATTTTTAGTAGAGATGGGGTTTCACTGTGTTGGCCAGGCTGGTCTTGAACTCCTGACCTCAGGTAATCTACCCACCTCAACCTCTTAAGGTGCTGGGATTACACGTGGGAGCCACCACACACCAAGGACAATGATTTTTCTAAATCATGCCTTCTGTTTTTATTAGCCAGTATTCTTCTATGAAAAAAAGCCGCCTCCCTCTTTATTCCTATGTCTTCAATATCACTGTGAATTCCTTGGTTTTATTCAGTTGGTTGTAACCCACAATTTACATTCTTCAGGTGACCTCAATTTGGCCAGTAAGGGACCTTCAAGTTTTTCCATCCCCATCGCTTTCAGCATATATTTGCTTTCTGGCCAAGACGTTCCAAGCTTATCATATACTGTCTGTCTTGGACCTGGAATTAGCCATTTTTCCCAAGGAACCTGGTGCTTCTTAGAGGGGAGGGGTATTAGAGACCAACATCTGGATGTCAGGTATACTTAGTTATACTAACTCTGCTTACTATCATTAGAAAGAGCTGCCAATTTTAAAGCTAAATATGTGAACTTTGTAGCTATACTTTATGAACTATGGGAGAGGCTGAGCATTTTTCATGTTTTGTGGCCATGTGCCTTTCCTTTTTGTTGTTTATTCAAGGCCTTTATGGAATGTCAATCTTTTTCTCACTAAAGTGAGTTAACACATTAAAGCACTTAGAGTAGTGCCTGACACACAGTGCAGTGACATATTGGTAGGTGGTATTACTTCATATTTATCCTTTGTTGCAGGTATCCAGAGTGACTTAAACTCAGACCCCTGGACACACGTGTTGCTATTCTGCAGTCACAGTGGGGTGGGGACCTGTGCCTACGTCCCATGACGCTGCCTGCCACTGCCCAAAATGAATGTATGGGTCTATAAGTCACACCTCCCTTGTCATTCACATGGCTCTGGTTCCTGGTGATGGCAAACATGGGCTGGCAGCCAAGCCATACTGACAGAGATCCACGGTGTGCAGCCTCTCAGCATAAATAATGGGCCCAGGGGCCACTGCGGTTCACTGCTTCTCTCCCACCCTACAGGAGGTAGACTGGGAAGTGGAGCTGGCCGTGGTCATTGGAAAGAAAGGCAAGCACATCAAGGTGAGGTGGAAAGGGTGGGCTCCCAGGCCAGCCCCAGCTCCTGCCTCTCCTAGTGCTGACCTCACTCACCAACACACGAGTGCCAGCTGTCCCTGACACTAGGAAGCGGTCAGCTTCCTTGCTCCTGACGCTGCCTTGCCCTTCACCCACCTTTGGCTGGCTCTGGCTACTAACATGGGATAACAGCTTTGAGATCCTTTGCTATAGGGGTTGGTGTCACCTGTGATCTCACCTCCTGTATGGCCAAATCCCCTGCCCCCATAGGCCACAGATGCCATGGCCCATGTGGCTGGCTTCACTGTGGCTCATGACGTGAGTGCTCGTGACTGGCTAACAAGACGCAATGGGAAACAGTGGCTGCTGGGAAAAACCTTCGACACCTTCTGCCCTCTGGGCCCTGCCTTGGTGACCAAGGACAGTGTAGCAGGTAGGTCCCTGGTCCTTGCCCCCTTGTGCCTACCACTGCACAGATGAACAGCACTCCAGGGAGGAGTGTGGGTTCAGTACTTGTGCACCTGCCCTCCCTGGCTGCCTTTTCACTGCTGACTCCATACAGGGCAAGTCTCTTATCCTCAGCCATGAGTTCTCCCATGGGCTTCCTTCCCAAGCCCCCTAGAGGAAACTCGACTGCAGAGGATATGAAACCATGCATGAAGTAAATTACAAAGAACTCTGAGCTAATGGGTGGATCAGGCTTCCTGTGGCTGCCACTATCTGGAACAACCTTTAAGTTGAGCATCATGGAGCACAACTATCGCAAGGCCCAGGCATTTTCCGCAGTACAGGAGATGAGAGCCAGTAGGACTCAGCCAGCCACTGTGGAAACAACAGCACTGACCACACACAGTGAGGAGAGCGTGCCAGGACAGAGGCAGTGGCCCAGAGAGCAGAGCGTAGCCTCTAACGCACAGCCACGCACAACCATGGTGAAGGTGGGGGGTGTCCATGAGGGGCAGCCTTGCCAGGATGCTGAAAACCCCAGTGCCTCAAAGCACCCCGTGCAGAGTCCTTGGCAAAGTTAAGTTGTGTTTCAGATGCTCTACTTAAGGGGATAGAACACAAAGACCACCAGCAAAACAGTTAAAAGTGCTGGTTAGCCAGGATGCTCTCACGGTAATCCATCCCCCGCCAGCTTCCAGTACACAAGGCTTCACTCCCTGCTTGCGCCATTACCTCACTGCTCTATCAATGTTGAGGCTTTTTGTTTTGTTTTGTTTTTGAGGTAGGGTCTCTGTGTCACCCAGGCTGGAGTGCAACGGCACAATCTCAGCTCACTGAAGCCTCAACCTCCTGGGCTTGAGCGATCTTCCCACCTCACCCTCCTGAGTAGTTGGGACTACAGGCATGCACCACCACGCCTGGCTGTTTTTATTATTTCACTACATTCCCAAGGCTGGTTTTGAACTCCTTAGCTTAATCAATCCTCGCCTGCCCTGGCCTCCTAAAGTGCTGTGATGACAGGCATGAGCCACTACACTTGGCCCTGCCAAGTCATCTTTGTATCTACAAGTGTCATCCTATACTGTAGACAGATGCCCTTTTTTTTTTTTCCAAGACAAAAAGCCTAGGCATTTTTTTCTCCCCCTTCAGTCTGGAACAGCCTCTCAACTCATCCAAGTGACTACTGCCTGGTGCTCTTGGTGGGGATACAGGGAGGCCTGAGAAGGCCAATGTCTATATAGAGAGTTCTAACGTAGAGCACTGAGTCAGTGTAGGCACAAAGCCTTTTTGTCACCTGGAAAGTCATGAAGTCCCCCTACAGTTGTGTTTATGAAATAGGGAGCTGAGGGGGGAAAAGGGATA
This sequence comes from Saimiri boliviensis, assembly GCF_048565385.1. Lineage (NCBI taxonomy): Eukaryota > Metazoa > Chordata > Mammalia > Primates > Cebidae > Saimiri > Saimiri boliviensis. Next base: position 126,229,066 of record NC_133449.1, read on the forward strand.
ACTCCGAGGTACCATTTTTGCATTTCAGATCCACACAACTTAAAGATCTGCTGCCGAGTGAATGGGGAAGTGGTCCAGAGCAGCAACACCAACCAGATGGTGTTCAAGACAGAGGAGCTGATAGCGTGGGTCTCCCAGTGAGTGACAGGGCCTGTCCTGCCGGCGCCGCTTCACCTGCCACACATGTGGAGGCTGATGCGAGCCCTCCACCCTTGGCCATGGCCAGCTCAGTCAGCCCTGGTTTCACTGGGTCCTGTTGCTTTTCTCCAGGTTTGTCACCTTTTACCCAGGGGATGTCATCCTGACTGGGACCCCCCCAGGTGTCGGTGTATTCAGGAAACCTCCTGTCTTTCTCAAGGTAGGTTAGCGAAAAGGAAAGAGAGGAAAGGCCCCAAAGGCCTGGCAGGGTTGGCTCAGATTGGAGAAGTACAGGCTGGCATGTATGTATGTGTGTCTGACAGAAGGGCTGACACCTTCACGGCCTCCTGCTCTGTTGCAGAAGGGGGATGAAGTCCAGTGTGAGATTGAAGAACTAGGTGTCATCATCAACAAGGTGGTGTGATGGCTCCTGCTCAGGCCCTCGACATAGGAGGGGGGCATCTGCTCCCACTTAGCCTAGCCCAGGGAAAGGCCCAATGCCAGGTGTGCGCAGGGGCCAGCCCTGCAAGCCTCTTCTTCTAGGTAGAAGGGAGAAAGAAAACTCTCTTCAATAAACTCGTCGGGCCAAAGCAGCAGCTTGGCTTCTGCTACTGTTTGTCTTCTTTTGGGCTTTGTTTCATGGGACAAGTGGGGGCACTGTGGGACTGGGGAAGAAGGCAAATACACACATACATGTATGCCAAAAAGATACTGCTGGGCTTGGGAAAAGACAACACGACCAGTCTTCTTGTTTATTATATCAAAGGAGGGAGAAAACAAGAAATGGCAAGGGACAACCAAGCCTCAATGGTTTTATAGACCAGCTAAGAGTTTGCAGCCTCCCGTCTTGTCTTCTGGCTCTAGGACACAGCTGTGTTCTGGAGCTGAGAAGTTTCAGCACAGGCTCCACCTCACAGTTTAGCTACAAATGAACTGCCGGATGAACTGTTCTAGTTTTTCCTGATTGTCCCGGCTGGCAAAAGTAGAAGACAGGTGGAGCCTGGGGCCTGCAGGGCTCGGCATCTGCTGCAGAACCTGGGCCATGGAAGATGGGCCGTGAGTGCCCTCACCACAGGGGTTGTGTCCATAGGGCCCAGGGGCCAGGCCTGTCCCCCAGAAACCTGTCTTGAGACTTCTGGCCCCTTAGGCCTCTGTTTAAGTGCAAATGCTGCCTCAAAGCAGCCCCAATACCCCACCTAGAAGGATGAGTCAGTGATTTGGGAGACCAAGAGGCAGGAAAGCCATCCCACCTTCTCCAACCCATCACCACCTGTTGCTGGCAGACACCAGGTAAACCCCAGGGTCTTAATGAGGCACCATCAGGCCAGCCCTGTGGGGTGATGGAAACATAGCTGGGTTTTCTTGAGCAGCTCTATTGGGGTGGGAACAGGAGGACAGGAAGATGGTGACATTGGTTCCTCTTACCCCTAGGTCTCTGAAGGTCCAGATAGCACTGATGGCGAGCTTTGGGTCCACACACTCTGGAAAGAAGACAGAAGTGAAGGCTCTAGGTCGGGAGGACAGGGAGCCACTGGGCACAGGCTCCTCTCCTTTTGTATAAAGAAGGAGCCTAGGGAGGGATAGAGCTCAGACTCGACAGAAGACCCGTGGTACTCCGCAGCCATCATTCCTAGAGTGGGCTGTCACTGTCCGGCAGGGGGCAGCAGCCACCAGCAAACACACCCCTGCCTCCAGGAGCCTTGGCTGACTCCTTGGGACTCACCAAAGATCCCTTCTTCCTGGGCGGTGGCCTGGAGGAACTGAAACAGCTGCTTTGTGTAGCCAGACTCTGCAGAAGAGAGACCTAGATCTGGGGCCCCGCACAGACAAGAGCCTGCCTTGAGGATTGCAGGGGAAGAAGGGCCTTACCAGTATCTGGCAGCTGGCCCTGACGGAGGAAGGCGGCAGCCTGTGCAAAAGCCTTGAGCACTGGGCTGAGCAGGCGGCAGAGGAAAAGAAAGAAATCTGGGCAGCGCAACTGCTGGCTAAGCTGGAGAGGACAGGTCGGGATGAGTGCAGCTCCCCACAGCCTCCCTACCACCTCCCTCCAGGGATAGCTTCTCCCAACACACCCTGAAGTACCGGCCCTCGGCCTCTTCGAAGTCATCACTGTCACTATCAGTAAAGTCCCCACTTGGTTTCCACAGCAGCTTTCGGCTCATTCGCTGTCGCCCTGTATCACAGGCTGCTCGGGAGCCTGGGGTCTGAGGGCCATGGAACCATTGTTCTCTGACAAGCTGGCCAGGGATCAACCCTACACCCCCAGACCAGGTACATGCAGGTGAATCCAGTAAAACCAGATCTGGAGTGCCCAAGAGGATGCCCAGAGCCATGCCACACAGCACCTGCTGGGCCAACTTGCAGAGTCAGAAGAAGTGCACACCCACCCTCAATGGCAGCAGCCCTGTGGCCAAGAAACTTGTGGAACAGGAGGTGTGCAGAGGAGTTCAGAGGCACACATGCCAGTGCTGTCCAGAGAGACGTACACAGACTCAGGGCATAGGTGGCCATATCCCAAGGCCCAGGGTGCAGAGGTGCAGTGCGAGCTAGGCTTCCCCACTGCAAGGCCAGGGGCTTCCCACCCCCACAGCACACATAGGGCAGAGGAGGAGTCTGTGGCAGCTGGCACTCAGGGTGGGAGGCTGGAAGAGGCCAGGCCCCAGGCACGGGTCTTGTCTCCAATGGCCCTGCCTACCTCCTCAGCAACCAGGAGCCCACATTGGATGAGCCGGTCCAGCACCTCCTGACAGTAACAGTAGGAAGACTGACAGGGCTAGGGAGAAAAAGGGACCCATGTGGCCTCAGGCGAGCCTGGGCACATGGGCAGGGGCCGAGCCAATGGCAGGGCAAGGCCAGACCCACCCAAGAGACTTCAGAGGTGGTGCTTGGGCAGGGATGGCCATTCCTACCACTAAGAGAGGAAGGCCTAGGACCAAGTGGGCCATGGGGGAGGCCTGACCTGCAGCAGCAGCAGCTCTTGCGGCAGCAGGTGCATCAGCAGCAGGATCTGGCGGTACAGCTCGTTCTGGCTCAGCAGCTCTATGCCCTGCAGCTCCCAGGGCCCCTGGGGCGGCACTCTGCCTACCAGCAGCCCCCGCACCGCACAGGCTGGGGAAGGAGGGACCATTATGAGGAAGGAGCTGTTCCCTTAACACCTGCGCACACATCCCACCTACCCCTCAAGACTCACCGCCCACAGCCTCACTCAGGAAGACGGGCAGCAGCTCGGCACTCAGCCGTGCCAGGTGCGCGAGGCTTGGGCCGGGCCGCGGCACCACTAGCAAGTCCTCCTGGCGGATGCGTAGCAAGACCACGTGTGCCCGCAGCAGACTCAGTGTGTGCTGCAGCAGGCTCCGCAGCTGACCAGAGAAGCCTACATCAAAGCCACGCAACAGTATCTCCTCCGTCAGCCAGGAGAACTCCCCCAGGAGCTGCGACAGGAACACGCCCTGGGTGGGTAGAGCAGGGCTGAGCAGGAGGGCCACACCCCGCCCACTGAGGTCCCCACCATATTGCACCCCCTACCTTCTGGTGCTTGAAGAGCAGCAGCGTCGCCATGATGGCTGTGCTCATCACGGCAGAGCTCGCCACACTGGCTGGGGTGGGGTGAGGCAGGACAGCAGGTGGAGATGCTGGTCAGGCATTGAGGCCCAGCAGCCTGGTCCCTCCATTATCAGACATCCCCACTCCACCCCAGGGAGGGGCAACATATGCCCAGAGCAGTTAATTTATCACACAGAGGCAGAGAGCCAGGCCAGGACCTGGGGGCTCTTCCCTGGGTCCCATCACGGGGCCCACACACCAACCCACAGCCTCCACCACACAGGGGCACTAGAGAAGATACTGATGCATCTCCCTATAAGGGCCCTCTGCACAGGCGCTGTGCTAAGCCCCTTACACGTATCATTCCATTCAGTCAACACCATCCCCATCCACAGCCAGGGAGACTCTACTCAGAAGGCAGGGCTGGGTGTGACCTTGGGAAGCAGCTGCGGCCTCCTGTGCTCAGGCCATCGTCTGTGTCCATGCAATTAACTGCTCCCTCATACCGGCCCTGGCTGCCCTGCTCCTCCTGCAGGAGGAGGGTTCCATTTTCTTCAGATGGCCCCGAGGTCCCACAGAAGGAGGGCAGCTCAGGTGCAGACCCTCGCTTGGAATGAAGGACCCTGGAAACTGGCTGACCCAGAGAGATAGGACAGTTCAAGGACCCACCCCCAAAGGCCCAGATCTGGTTCACCCTCACCACTCAGGACGTGATGGCTCAGTCTCCTGACCAGGAGCTGGTCCTCTTCCTTAAGGGCCAGGAGGGGCCCAGTTATAGGGGTCCACTCCTGCTCCTTCTCAGTGTCTGGGACAGCAGTACTGGGACAGAGACAGAGATCACAAAATGAAGGCACCAATCTAAAAACAGTTGTGAGGAAGCCCAGGGCTTTCTGAAAGGTGAGGGTGTATCCCCCATCCCAGTCCCAGGGCAGAAGATAGCATTTATAAACCCCAGCCCCTTCCAGGCCTCTGTGCCGTATCCCACACTCAGACTGTTAGCAAGGCGAGTGCCTGGAACTATCCTAGACCACCCCAGGATATTTGGTGAGGGAGGGCTGCTAGTGTGTTTGTGTCTACGGAGGATACATGAGCTGATGCTGACGGGCTGCCTGCCTTGCCCCTGAGGCCGTACGCTCCCTTGCCCCTACCATTGGCCCAGCACGATGGGCTGCAGCAGCTGCTCCAGGGTCTGCCTGCTGCCCCAGCAGCTCCTGGCACTGATGGTGTATTCCTGCCCAGGACAAGGCTATTAAGTGACCTGCTCTGGCCAACCAGGAAACTTGCCGACAGCCCACTGGAAGTAGGCAAGGCTATCCCTGCAGTAGTTTTGAGGGCCAGGCTGCCAGGAGGCCCAGGACAGACCTGCAGGTACTCCCAGCCTTCCCCAGCTGGCTCCATACCTGCAGGGAGAAGGGCTGAGCTAGGTGCACCCGGGAGCAGATCTGACGGCTGCTGCTCAAGTGGCTGCAGAGGCTCCGCAGGACAGCCAGAGCTCCTGTCCACAGCCCAAGGGGGGCTGAAGTCTGCAAGGAGGGAGAGGATAACTGTACAGCCTCACCGGAAGCACTGCTCTCAGGTGGACATCAGGGCTTCCCACCCCATCCTGCTCTCCAGGGGTATCCTCAGGTCCCAGCCTGCTCAGTTTTGTCTCAGGCTGTACTGGTGCATGACCTTGCCCTCCCCAAGTTCCTCTTTTCTTCATCAAACAGGGAAAATCCCTCCCTATCAAGGTCTTCAGAGGATGAAATGAGAAGATGGTAAGGGCCCTGGCAGGTGCTGCAAGATGACTTGCATTTTCTTCAGATGGCCCCGAGGTCCCACAGAAGGAGGTCAGCTCAGGTGCAGACCCTCGCTTGGAATGAAGGACCCTGGAAACTGGCTGACCCAGAGAGATAGGACAGTTCAAGGACCTGTCCTTTGAAGCCCCCGAAGCTCTAAGAGGGACTCAGCCACAGGACACAATATTGTGCCTTCTGTCTGGAGCTGGTGTCCACCTAGGGGCCCCTTGCCTTATCAGCCTCTGCCCAAGGGGCTGGAGGGTCTCACATGATTCTCACATGGTATATGTCACATGGTGCATCCGGAACCACGTCATAGGTGACAGCCACTGGTACCAGCAGAGCATCTGGGATGATGCCCGCCTGGACTGCCCTTACCACAAATCCCAGCCAAGCCTGGCCCAGGGCTGACAGCCGTGGCCCCAGGGCCCCAGGAGGTTCCTCCAGGAAGATGAGCAGGGGCTGCCCACTGACCAGCAGCTGCTCTATGACCTGGAATAGGAAGGGACAGAAGAGGTGTTAAGGCCAGTGCAGAAGCAGACCCCTGTCCCCTTAGCCTGGCCCATACATAACTGTGGGGACACTCACCGCCTGGACCACAGCCCTTGCAAGGAGGCCCTCAGAGCTGTCCAGGGAGAGGCTGGCCTCTGAGGGCAGGAAAAGCCCCCCAAGCTTCCTCAGCAGAGTTCTGTGGGACATAGGGCAGAGCCTGATAAGGCAACGGGCTCTGAAGATGAGAATTTTTTTTTTTTGCACAAAATTAATGTTTATTCCACCTTTGTGTCATATTCCTGGATCCTTTACCAATGTTACATGAGGAAAAAAACAAAAGCAAAACAAAGAAAAACTGAAATCAGAATCACTAATATTATCAAGTAGGGAAACAAATAAAAATCTAGCAGCCATCAGCAAGAGTACAGCAAAGACAATGCTGTAAAAAGAAACAAAGAAAATTGCTAGAAAACTGTATGCATCATAATCTTTCAAACCAGCAAGAGTCTCAGCTCCCCCAGGAATAGACTGTGTCCTACTTGAATACACTGAGGCGAAGCCATGGCCCTAGGGCCTGTGGCTGACCCCTCCATCTAAGCCCCACAGGCTAGACTGCTGTGTGGCTGGGAACAGAGAAGCCAGGAAGAAGGCCTTTGGCAGGGAGCTGCCGCCAACACACCCCAATACACACCCGACCCCAGCCTGCAACTTCTCCCATGTGTGTCTACAGACACAAGGTTTTTACCTGAGGGCAGGGGAGCAGACACGGGAGTCCCAGGCCACACGGAGCACACCCAGGCCCTGGGAGAGCAGCACAAAGGGCAGCAGGATCCCATCCAGGAGGGTTTTGTGAGTAGAGAGGAGGACAAGCGGTGAGCCCTGCTCCGGGAAGAGCCAGAGGGAAGTGCCAGCCTGCCCCACTCTGAGGACACAAGCAACCAAAAACCCAGGGCACCCCCGGAGGGAGGGAGGGCTCAGCTGAAGAGTTCTTCATCTGAGCACATTTCCCAAAAGCAAAGGAGCCTTTCCAAAACTTCTAAGGTAACTGCACTGACGCACTGACTTAATGGTTGTTAAGACCATGATGAAAAGACATTAGAGGAAGCCCCGTGGGAGCAGGACCGTGAGACACAAAGGGAAGGTCGGCAAAGAGCAGTGGATTTTTCCCACCAGCTGATGGGGACTGCACTGCTGTATGGCTGGGAGCAGAGAGGCCAGGAAGCAGGACCAGATGGGGACTACTCCTGACTTAAGGGCTTGGCCCAGCCTCTGCTCCTCTGCTTCTCTGCTCCTGCCATCCCCATCCCAAAGGAGGGCAGGCCTTACCGCCTGGGCAGCCTTGTGGACCATCTTCATCTGACCCTTGTGGAGCTGCACATTCAGGAATACGCAGTTCAGAAACCGCAGCAGCGCCCAGCTGAACAGCCTGGGAGTGACACCGGGGCTGAGGTGCAGCAAGGGGCGATGCTCAGCCCCAAGTCACCTTGGAGGGCTGCCCAGAGCTCCTCTAAGGCAGGCCCCATCACTATCATCATTTTACAAAAGAGAAAAGTAAGACTCAGGGAAGCTACAGAACTGCTTCATGGTAGAGAATACTAAGAAGTAGCAGTGCTGGGACTGTAAGTTCTGACCCAGAGTTCATGCCCACCAGATGCTGCTACTCTCCCAAGACCTCATGGTGCAGCTACCTCACATGAGAATCAGAGCATCTGCCTCCATTTACTCTAAAGGACACAAGAGGACCAAGCCTCTCCCAGGCTGAACCCACCCTGGTCTTTGCAAAGTGCCAGGAAAGGTAAAATAACAGGGAAGAATTAGTAATAGAAGAAGGAAAGGGGATAACTGCAGGAGGGAAGTCCCTGGTGGGCAGGCAGGTGGGGTTGTCTCCCCAGCTCAATAGGAGGAACAGCTCTATTTATTTTTGGAGACAGGGTCTTGCTATCTTGCCCTGGCTTGAGCACAATGGCACCAACTTGGCTCACTACATCCTCTGCCTTCTACATCCTCTGTCTTGGCTCAAGCAATCCTCCCACCTCAGCCTCTCAAGTAGCTAGGACCACAGGCACACACCCCTGTACCTGGCTAATTTTTTGGAGAGACGAGGTTGCCAGGCTGGTCTATTTTGCCTAGGCTGGTCTCGAGCTCCTGGGCTCAAGCGATCCACCCACCTTGGCCTCCCAAAGTGCTGGGATTATAGGCCTGGGCCACCACACCGACCTGGAACCTTTAACTGAAGACAGACACATAGCTGTAGGTAGCAGGGAGGTATGGTGGATAAGCAGCAAGTCCCATGTGATGGCTTTTATCTTTCTGTGAAGCATGACATGGGGCATCAGTCGACAATGGGTAAGTCCAAGAAGGAGCACATCGGGTGGGAGCCCTGGAGAGTGCCATGTGTCCCTTTGACATTTGCACTTAGCAAGGAAACCAGTCCACTGGTGTGTTTCTCTGGCAATGCTGGCCTGCTCAGGTGCAAAGAGAAGGCAGACAGCAGGGAGTTGTGCCTATGACTCCCTCACAAGAGCATTATTAGCACCCTGAGCCTGGAATCTCAGCTAGGCTTGGAAGGAAGGAAACACAGAAAGGGAGGCTGATGGCTGAGGCAGATCAAGGGACTAGAAATGAAATGAGAGTCCCCAAGCCTGGCTCCTTTTCCTCCTCTTGGCCCTGGCTTACAGTATCTTCATCCCCTTCCTGGTATTCTGTCTAAGCCCTGCTCCTTCCTTCTTGTAGCCACATGTATCACTGTTTACCCCTTCGTTTCCCTGGAACAGTGCCCTGCATCTAACAGAAACTCAGACCTATGCTGGGGGAATGTGGGGACGGGAGGCAGTGGTGAAGTCAGCCACAGCCCACTCTGGTAAACACTCTCCAGCTCCCCAGGAGGAAAGTCCAGCACTTCCCCAAGCCTGGCCAACACCCACTCTCCAGAAGGACAGAGTCCCCAACCGAGGGGTGAGTGCCCCTCAGCACAGTTACCTGACCAGGAAGGGACAGGGTGGGGCCTGGATGTGACCCACAATGCGCTGTACCTCTTTCTTCACAAGGTCAGGTACCTGGCCTTCCCCAGCACCTCCTGGTACCCTCCCTGAGAGAAGGTTCTGTACCCTGTGAGGGGATTGGGAGAAGTGGTATCAGCTGGGGCAGGGCACAGCCTCCAGTCTTCACCCTCCTCTTTAAGGAAGAGTCCCAGGCAAAGCTCCTGCTCTAGAAGCTGTGCCACAGCCTGCCCTCTCAACCAACCCTACCTAGAGTCATTTTCATCCCATTCAGGATCCCAGAAGTGCCAGCCAGACCCCAGTCCTTGCCACCTTACCCAGTGCTTTCTACGATCTTCTGTGGGGCATCCTGGCAGGGAGGGATATGCTGCTCCAGGGACCACAGGAAATAGCAGAGCCTCCGAACCAGCCAGCCCCGAAACCTGGGCACAACTCCCAAAGAAGGAGGGAAGATCATTCAGAGAGGGCCCACCTCCAGTAGGGCTCACAGAGGGCTATTCAATCAGAAAGGAACCATACCCCAGTCTCATGTCTCAGGAAAACCTGAGCAGGAAAAGGAACAGCCTACTCACCTGTGCCCCATTCCCACCCCTCACCCTGCTGACTCGGGTACAGGTTTAAGGCCTGACACATGGTGGGCAATCCATACATGCTCACAGAAGGAACTGCAGGAGAGCTCCAAGTGCCCCTCCCTGCAGACTTCTGTATGAAACAGAGGACAGGGCCCTTCTATTTCTATCAGAGGAAGAAAATGGCACCTAAAATCAGGGCCCCAAAAGCCCTGTACCCAAGGGGTCCTGTCCCCAACCCTGCTCCACTCTGTAGCTCTGACTACCTGGTGTTCTCCTCCTTCACCAGGATCACATTGCAAAAGCCTAGGTCCCTTATGCTTCTGTGGAAGAGGGACTCCTGCCAGAGACGGGGAGAGATAGCATGTCCTGGAGGGCCATTGCAAACTGGCAAAGAAAAGCCACTGTGCTGCCCCTCTGGTCTCTGTCTGGTGGCCTGCTAAGTCTTCCAGGAGAAAAGATTATAGCACGATATTGCCCAAAAGGGATTTGATCCCAGATCCTGTGCTGGCCTAGGAAAATGGGGCCCATGCTCAAAATTGAAGTGCTGTATCCTGTACAGAATCATCCTCTTTCAGAGTGGCATAGGAAAGTCTCCAAGAAGTTATCTTCTCAACAGCAGAGAACATGGAGCCCGGGTCTTCATCAGAAATCTGGGAGCCCTCACCACCATCACATGGCATGAACCAAAAAAGAGTTCTTCAAGCATGCACCAAGGGCTGGGGAAGTCTGAGTGGGTGATGTCCCCACAACTGAACAACAAAACTCACCCAGGCATGATGAGACCCCAGCCCTCTGAGCACACCCTATCACCACTTAGGTGCCTCTGCACTTCCCCCACCCAACTCTCCCAGGCCTGGGAGCAAGCCATAGCCCAACCACACAACCAATACCAGTGCATCCATTCCCCTGAAAGACAGAAGCAGAGGCATGGGGCAGGGAAGAGCCAAGCTCGGAGGGACACAAAGGAAGCAGCTTCCCAGAGCTTTGGCTCCCAGAACCAAGCTTCCTGGTTGTGGCCCGGCCCTACTATCACTCACCCAGCTCTTGGGGGTGCAGGTCTGGCAGCAGCGACCCACAAAGGGACGATACTTGCCCAAGAATGGGGTGACAGCCTCCAGCTTCATCCCAAAGCCTGAGGACCACAGGCTAGTCTGGAAAGAGCAATGAGGAGAGATGAGAGGACTCAAGGCCTTGGCAGAAGGGGAAAGATGGAGTGAAGGAGGCTCTAGGAGTGAGGGGCACAGCAGAAGGGGTAGCAGAGCAGAAGGGATTTGAGGAATGGGAGGAGGCACACTACCTCTCGGCCATTGGGCCTGCTCCTTGGTTTGGTCTGGAGTCTGCTTTCCAACATGGTGGCAATGAGAGCCTATACGATTCAGGAACCAGTCACCTCTGCCACTCTCCTCTCCACAGAAACCTGAGCTAGGAAAGGTGAAAGGATGGAGCCATATGGAATCTGAGCCATAATCCAGGGATTCCTGGGGTAACTGCAATACCCCACTCCCAGGACAGACATCACTTAGGCCATCAGCAGTGAGGAGAACCTAGGGTGGAAACTAGGGGCTGGCTCAGATCAAGGCCCCACCCCACACCCAACTGGTCCCACCAAGGAGCCAGCTGTCCTCAAAAGGTCTCACAGTATCCAGGTCAGGGGCCGCCTCAGGTGGTGAGTGGGACTGGTTTGTCTTACCATCCACACCCATCCTGCCATCTCCTAGCACAGATAGGGGCTGTACTGGAGATGCTGATTCTTTCTGTGCAGAGAGAAAGAGTAAGGGCTGGACTGGCAGGAAAGAGGCATGAGACTGCCAAGGAGGAAGAAGACCATCACCATGAGGCCACCAGGTCCTACTCAGCTGCCCTTTCCCTCCTCACCAGGAGACACTCCTGTAACCACCCAAACATTATGGGAAGCTGGGCTGGTTAATAGAAGAGGGACAACTGGGGGTCAGAACACAGAGACCTACTCACAGGGAATGAGCATCTAGCTGGAGACAATCAATCCCCTCTCACATGAACTTTCTCCTCAGAAGATGCCACTTGTACCTCCTCAACCCCTCCTTCCCACCACAATATTTCCCTGAATTAACAAATATCTATGTTCCTTAAAACAGCACTAAACCCCTCCTGACTCAAAAATTGAGGCCTAAAAGCCCCTCTTCCTATTTTCCAGCATGACCCTGATGAGTAGGCTGGTCTAATCATATTTCTCCATCCCTACCACACTGTGATCAGGCCCACCTGGGAGCCTCTTCTCCCTTCCCAGCCACCCACCCAATTCTGCACTGGGCTCTAAGTCCACATTGCTTCTGGTACACCCTCTAGGCCCTCCCTCTCCTCCTTGAATTCCCCAGCCCAAGCCTCCTAGGCAAGGAGCCATACGAAGCCCTCCTCCAGGGCTACAGTTTTACCTTCCTATGGGATCAGAGTGTCCTGAGGGCAGAGGCTCATCTCTGTATGTCCGGCTGTCTGCCCTCCGTGCAAGAGGGGCCCAGAAGAGCCAGCTGACCCACAGTAACTTCCTCCCAAGAATTCCCCAGGCGTACTCCTCCTTTCCCAAGTCAGCTCACTTTCAAGCCATGAATCCAAACAGTAATGGGATCAGGATCCCTGCAGTGCCCAGGGTCTGGGGAGCCGTGGGAGGCTCATCCCAAAGGGACTCGCTATTTTGAAAATGTTTGCATAGACCCACTCACAGACACATGGTACATGAAGGCTACAAACCACAGGCCTGTGGCGAGTCCTGCCTACTTTGCAAGGAAGATGCCTGTCCCCTAGCCTCAGATCACCCCCAGTGCCCAAATCTAAACCCAGTAGGTCTGTGCTAGCTCTACCGAAGCAGAGTAAAAGCCAGGGCGAGGGGTAACCCCCATCTTCCAATTAACTCAACGACTCAGCTCAGGACTCCTATGGCAGAGGCTGCAAACTGGCGCCCCAGGGAAATTCAACTCATAGATATATAGATAGATAGATGGATAGATATAGATATTTGGCTATACAACATACTAAAACCTTATGAATTAAAACCAACATTAACAACAGAGGGCTTGAGATACACACACACACACACACACACACACACACACATTCACTCTCACACACTCTCTCTCTCTCTCTCTAAAACAAGGTTTCCAGTCACGGTTGTCATAGAAAAAGCTGAGCTCTGGCATCTCTGAGCACACAGCCCACAGGGCCCAGCTGCCTGCCACTCTCTTTAGCCCAGCAACACGACCCCTCCCATCTGCTTCCCTCTTGATTATCACTGATGCCTGGCCTTGTACACACCTGGGCGTTCAGCCCTTGATCTAAAACTCTAAACCCGTCCCCATGTTTGGAATGCCTGTGCCCTACAGAGAGCCTGGAACATGGCGCGGCGTCCCACAGTCCCCGCCCAGGGCTGCTCAAAACTCTGCTCCCTCGCCAAAGACATGGCGGGCGCTCCCAGAACTACCTCAAATTATTCGCAGAGCACCTGCCCCACGTCGGGTCCTGGACGCCCCCTCTGGATGCAGGGGGACAGGATGCCGAGGACGAGGCAAAGCGGCGCTCTCCACCGCCGCCCCCAACACCAGGCCCCTGAGAGACTCATTCACGCCACAGGCCCTGCACGGCCAGCGCTCCACCCCCTTCAACTCCTGCTGGGTCCCCAACAGGCCGCTCAGACCAGGCTCCTGAAGGAGGAAGGCCCCTGGATGGTCCCGGTCAGGGTCTGACAGGGCCTCGCCAGAGAGCAGCCACTTCGAGTCTCACCTCACACCAGCCGCTAACTCCCGCCAAACAAGCAGCCCGGCTTCGAGGACTGCCTACCTCCCTGCGACCAGCTCCAAGGAAGCCCCGAAGCCAATTGGGAAGCGCAGTTGGGTCAGAAGCCCCGCCCCACGCAGCGTGCCCTCGTAGCGGGACGTGGCCTCCTGACACGGGTTCTGGGCGGGGCCTGCTCCGCTTCCCAGGTCCGCCGGGCCCTTGGTGGCGTGTGATGTCGCAGGCAGCCGCGAGGCCCCGGATGACCGAGCCTCAAGCAGGAACTCAGGCCATCTGATAAAGAGGTTCGCAGGGCTCACGCTCCTCCAAGCTGGGGTTCTAGCAAGATTCCCAGCTGGAGACGCTTAGAAAGCAGAGAAGATCGTCAACAGCCAGTTGCAGTCATGAAAAACAAGTCAGGCCCCCTCAGGGTCAGTTCCTTTGTTAATGAAAACCCTAAATCTCACTTGGGGACCTTCTGCAGCCGCGAGGTGCCGAGGTTTCAGCTGGGCCTGTGGCCAGTTTGTTCATTCCTGTGGTTATTCCATTAACACCAGACTCCTGTCCCGGCCCTAAGGTCCACGTGAACAGAGACCTGCGTTCCTTCATGTTTTGACTGTGTTCCCGGCACCCAGCAGGAGACCAGCCAGTGGGAGGCAAGCAGTATAGAACAAAAGAACGCGGGAATGACTGTCCCTCTGTTCTTGCCCCCATGGAAGGAGCCCACCTGACATGCCAGAGGATTCCACAGTGTCACAGCATGTGACATGCCAGAGGATTCCACAGTGTCACAGCCTGTGACACAAACGTGCCGGAGCAAAGCCACACGTGAGCCTGGCAAGACCCAAGAGAGCACAGAACGTGTTCACATCCCTCCTCTCTGACTCACCAACCCTGATGTGACTCACACCCTGTCCCTCCAGCATGTAGCCTTTCTCTCCCTTGGTGCCATTTCGTGTCTATCCAGGCTATGTGTGGCTCCATTCACCTTCACCTGGATTCGCAATGTCCTCCCGGTACCTGCAAAATCTATTTTGTACCTCATCTTACCTTTCTTTTTTATCACGGTGCCTTGTCCACATCGAGATCCTGAGACTCAGCTTCTTGAACTTATCGATGGCTGATGCCCGTTAGTTCTAGGAACAGCATCTGTACAGGCAGCTGAGTTTTGCCGTTGTGAACAGGACCCCACCTCTTACGTTCTCCTGCTGAGAAGTAGCCCCAAGGCAGAGGCTTTAGACTAGAAGTTTCCATGAATTGGCTGTAGAAGTAGGCCCAGCAGCTCACATAGTTCAGTTCGCAGGTCTGCGGCTTCTTCGGAAGAAACATGCTTTGTTGTGGTGGTAGTGGAGGTTGCTGCAATCTGGACATTTAAAAAGAAGCATTCCTCTCAGACCTGGATTGAGGCACCAAGGATTCAGTGTGTGCTTTCTCCTTCAAGCAGTTTGCAGGACAGGCAGAGCTGCAATGCAGCAAGACCTGCAGGCCAGCCGCCATGCCCACTGATGGTGACCGACCCGACCCTGAGAGAAACAGAAACCGATTTGGGGTGGGCCCTGCCCAACCTGGTCTGGGCTTGGTGAGCCCCATCCTGGACTCATGCCAGAACGCATTACCCAGAATGTCCTGATGCAACCATAACTGCCTGCTCCCAGAGGGACAAAGGCCCTCCCTGTGGCTGGGGACAGGTGTTCCCTGAAGGTACTGACGAGCCTTTCTCCTGTACGTCATCTGGAGAAAAGGACTCGGGCTGGCATTAGAATGGGCAGAGGGGCTCCAGCCTGTCTGTCGGGGGACCACAAGGGGGGCCGAGAAAAGGAAATGTGATGTTTAATTTTATGTGAGATTAAAATTCCGCATTGACTGGGATACCCAGGTACCCAGATAGCTGGGAAGGCATTATTCTGGGTATATCTGTGAGTGTGTGTCCAGAAGAGATTGCCATTTGATTCACTGGACTGAGTAAGGATATTTACTTTCACTCAGTGGAGGCAGGCAGCATCCAATTAGTTAACGGCCTTGATAGAACAAAAGGCAGAGGAAAAGTGAATTTGCCATGCAGGCTCTCCCTTTTCTTCTCTCTCTTTCCCTCTCACCTCCCCCCCCTTCTCCCTTCCTCTCTTCTGCAGCTGGGATGCCCATCTTCGCCTGCCCTTGGACATCAGATGCAGCCTTTGGATTCTATAACTTGTACCAGCAGCACCCCCACCCCCAGGTTCTCAGGCTTTTAAACTTGGACTGCGCTACGCCATCAGCTTCCCTGGTTCTCTTAACTTGCAGAAAGCGTACAGTGGGGCTTTTCAGCTTCCCTAATGATGGGAGCCAATTCCCATAATAAAGCTCATCTGTTCCTCTCCGTACCTGTGCTCTTGGTTCTGTTTCTCCATTCTAGACTGTGGTTTGCTACAATGTCAAACAAGACTTTATGGAAGGTTCTGGAATAATGGAAGGGATCTACAACATAGACACCACCAGTGGTTACCTCTGAAGGTGGCTATGCTCAGAGCACATGGGCCTGGGAGGGAAAGGGGTGTCTCAGAAGGAGGCATGTCTCCTCCATTAGTCAGGGTTATGCGGAAATTCACTTTTCCTTTACCTTTTGTTTCTATCAAGGCCCTCCACCGACTGGACGGTGTCTGCCCCCATGGGGTGAAGGTGAACATTCCTTACTCAGTCCAGTGATTCTAGTGCCAATCTCTGAGTAACCTGATTAATGGAGGAGACATGCCTCTTTCTGAGACACCCCTTTCCTTCCTAGGCCCAGGTCCTCTGAGCACAGCCACCTCAAGAGGTAGCCACTGGTGGTGCTCTATGTTGTAGTTCCGTCCGTTATTCCGGAACCTTCCATAAAGTCTTACTAAGCATTGCAGCAAACCACAGCTTAGAACAGAGAAGTCCAATTTGGCTGCTAGTGGCAGGAGAATGGGAACATTGTTCTGGGAAGCTGCCAACGGACACTCACCACACAGGCCACTTTCCTCTGGCCAAGGCTGGCACCACCTCTGTAGATGAAAACTTGAGCCAAGAGACTGTGAAAGAGTCAGTGGGGAACCTGAGGTTCTTTCTAATATTGGGAATCTGGGATTCTGTGAAGACCAGGGACAGTGTGAAAGATTCAAGGGCTGACAGCCTGAGGGAGGCGGGTGCGGCATGCTACACTGCTCTGTCCTCCACATCGATCTCTTCATCGCCAACTTGAAGGATGACACAGAAGGCAGGCTTGGCCTTCTAACAGATGTCAGAAATCAATAAGGAATAAAGGGTACTTACTGGCAGAATCTGAATTCAAAGACATTTTGAGAAATGGGAATTATGATCAAAATAAGCCCCAACCTAAAAGAGTCTGGTGGAACCTGTGGGGTGAAAGTTTGTTAGAGGGAACAGAGAGGTGGATTTGTTGGTAGGGGCTCTGTCCAGTGGGACTCCTTGTTTCCACCTTATTCCAACTGAAATGAGCGTAAGCCAAAAGATCATGGGTTGGCTCACGTAGAAAGTAAGAATGTGTTAACTTCAGGCATTGCTGGACCCAAGTACTAAAGCAACATGGGCAGACCTCTAGTTCACTCTCATGTGTCCATACTGCCTGTCTCTGTTTGGTTTTCTTCTTCCTGAAGCCTCTTTCCTTTAAAAAGATGACTACCAGCAGCCCAAGACTTGTTTCCACCCTCCTCCAGCAACCTTAGTAGAAAGAAATTTCTGTCCCCCAACATACATGTGAAACCCCAGGGAAGACTCTGGTCCTACAAGAATCGTCTTCCTGCCCTCTCGGTCAGTCAGTGTGGCTAGGGGGTGTGGCATGTCCTGCCATAGTGGCTGGACCTAAACAATTGCCCCCTTTCCTGTCTTTGGTGAGGGGGCACCACGATTGACCAGCCTAGCAGGAATGGAGTGCTTGGGGTTTGTTCTGTCAGGAAATGGTGCTGCCTGACAAGAACAACATGTCCACCGTGGTGTCTAATGCTGACTGGAACCATTTGACCATTTGTCTGGTCTCTGCCAGCTCCCAGGGCCGAGAAGCTGCTGCACTGTGGGCTCTTGATAAATGTTTGTCAAGTGATGTGTGAACTTCCTTCTCTGTGGACCTTAGCAGGAGATGGCTTCTCCTCTTCTCTTGAATAAGGATGATAATCTGTCTACTTACTTCACAAGGTTGAGGTGTGGCTCAGTCAAGTCATGAGGTAGACAAGCTGAGTGAAGCACATCAATCCCAACACCCAAGACGAGGGGGAACTAGCCAGTGCCACCTCAAGATGCTGACTGGGAGGACTGGCTCATGCTAGGGAAAGCCAGGAGTTCTGTTGCTCTGTGTCCCTTCGTTCCTTGCCCCAACATCCTACCATACCTGCTTCCTCTGGGATACCTGGGTTTCATCTACCCAGGAAATATAGATTCTGTGACAGGATATTTCCTCCCTCTTGCCAGGCATGGCTGGGAATGGAAGCAGTGGTACAAAAGAATATTCCAGGCCCACTCTGTCTTCCTCCCTGGAGATCTCCTCCCTAACATTGATTTAGCAAACTCCATCCATTGCTGATTCATTGGTGAGTGGCAGTAGAACAGGGTGTAGACACACCCCAAGTAAATTCATCTCCTGCTCCTGGGAGGGGTGACCTAATATATGGAGATTCAGTTCTCCCTCAATTCAGCTATCACTTCACTGTAGTCCCAGTAAAGATAATAGTTTTAGAAACTTTCTCTGAAACGTGAGGAGGGATAAAAGTCCACAGATGGCTAAGTCAGAGGAGGGTAGGCCGGAAGCTTGCTCTTCCAGATACTGGGGTACCAGCTAAAGGCGCTGGTGTTGTCTTAAGCAGTATGGTGACATTGAACCAATACACAACTCACCGACAGCATAGAGAGGGAGATCCCTGGTTAGAGGGGAGCTTCATCTATGATAAAAGGTGCACCACAAGTCAGTGGGAAAGAGCTGCTGTTCTTGTTGGAAAAACTCTTACTTAGCATATGGAGAAAAACAATGTGATCCCATAGAATGTGGATACTCAGATGATGGATTAAAGAATCAGTGAATGATTCTCTTCAACTTGTTTCACATTCTTTTTTTTTTTTTTTTTTTTTTTGAGACAGAGTTTCGCTCTTGTTACCCAGGCTGGAGTGCAATGGCGCGATCTCGGCTCACCGCAACCTCCGCCTCCTGGGCTCAGGCAATTCTCCTGCCTCAGCCTCCTGAGCAGCTGGGATTACAGGCGTGCGCCACCATGCCCAGCTAATTTTTTGTATTTTTAGTAGAGACGGGGTTTCACCATGTTGACCAGGATGGTCTCGATCTCTTGACCTCGTGATCCACCCGCCTCGGCCTCCCAAAGTGCTGGGATTACAGGCTTGAGCCACCGCGCCCGGCTGTTTCACATTCTTTTCACATTGTTCATGAAGGATTCTTTAATCAATTATCTGAGCATCCACATTATATGGTGTTATTTTTCATGCTGACCACCATGAATGACCATATTATAACATGCTGGAAAAAAAAAAAAACATACACACACACAAAGAGAAACATCTTTGAGACCCAAGGGGAGTGAAATATTTCTTAGACAAAAATTCAAAGCAGAAACCATAAGGCAGAAAAAGGGGTGGGGACTTCATGATGTTAAAATCAAATAGATCTGTTCCAAATGACACATGGCAAAATGAGAGAAGTTATGTGCAGTCTAAAATTGACAAGAGATTAGTAGCCTCAATATACAAGGAACTCCTGAAAATTAACAAGAAAAATGAATGGACAAAGGACACAAGCAGGTAATTTTTGGAAGAGAAAACCCCAAAATCCATGAAGCATATGAGGAGGTGGCCAAGATCGTTAGTATAGAAATACACATTATAACAATAAGATATATGAGCAGATATTTCTCCAAAACAGATATGCAGATGATCAATGAGCACACAAAAAGATGCTCAGCATCACCCAGGATAAGGGAAATGCAGATGAAAACCACAGTGAGATATCACCTCATACCCTCTAGAAGAGCTACTGTCAAGAAAACTGAAAATACCGAGTGTTGGTGAGGAGTGAGACATTATACCCTTGTGCACTGCTGGTGGGTATGCAAAAGGTGCAGCCACTATGGAAAACAACATGGCCATTCCTAAAAAAAACAATTCAAATAGAATTACCATATGACCAAGAATTTCCACTTCCGGGCATATTCCCAAAAGGATTGAAAGCAGGATGTCAAAGAGATACTGTATATCGAAGTTCATAGCAGCAACATTCACAGAACCGAAAGGTGAAGCAAGTGTCCATTGATGGATGAATGCATAAACCAAATGTGGTCTATACGTGCAATGAAATATGATTCAGCCTTAAAAAGGGAGAGAATCCTGTGACAGGCCACACCATGGATGAACCTCGAGGGCATTGTGCTAAGTGTAATAAGCCAGTGACAAAAACACAGGATTCCATTTACATGTGATACCTAAAATAATCAAATTCATAGAAACATAAACTGGAATGATTGCCAAAAGCTTGGGCAAAGAGGAGATGGGAAGATAGTGTCTAATTGGACACAGGGTTTCAGTTTCACAAAAATAAAGAGTTCTTGAGATGGATGGTGGTAATGGTTGAACAATAGTGTGAATATATTTGATACCCCTGAAGTGTACAGTTAACGGTGGTTAAGATGGGAAATTTTACATTATGTTTCTTTTACTACAGTTTGAACAACAAGATACCACCTAATACATACATGGGAGACAAAATTCTCAGCTGAACCCCAATAGGCAAGCCCTTCTGTAATCCTCTCCTGGTAACTGTGGGCAGAACCTGTGAAGTGTTTCTAATCAATAGCTTATAACAACGGTGATGGTATGCCATATGGAAAGGGGGAAAGGAATTTGTCAATTTGTAATTAAAGTCCCTGATCAGTTGACTTTGAGTTAATCAAGAAGGATATCATCCTGGGTGCCCCTTATCAGGTGAACCCTTTAAAAAAGGATGTAAAAGTAGGAGACTCTCTCGCTCCTGCTGATCTTGAAGAAGCAAGTGTCCGTGAGTTCTACAACCACTCGGAGATGACTTCCACCAGGGAACCGAAGCAGCCTGGAATCAGATCTTTCTCCAGTGGAGCCTCTAATGAGAATGCAGCCTGGCCAACACCTGATTGCAGACTGAGGAGAGAACCCAGCTAAGCTGAGCCCAGAATCCTGGCCCACAGAAAATGGAAGAGGAAAACTCTATGGTGTTTTAAGTCACACAATTTGTGTTAACTTGTTCAGTAACAGTAGAATACTAATGCAATCTATTGGGCAAAACTTAGCTGGGTAAAGACAAGTATTGGAGCTGGGCACAGTGGCACATGCCTGTCATCCCAGCTACTCAGAAGGCTGAGATGAGAGGATCGCTTGAGCTCAGGAGTTTGGGGCTGCAGTGAGCTACAATGGCAACTGTCAATAGCCAGGGCAACAACTGAGATTCTGTCTCTTAAAAAAAAAAAAAAACCACAAGCGTTTGTGTTGGGTGTGGAAGTGGGAAGTTGGTGAGGGCACTGCTTGTGGAGTATAGACCAGAGCCGCCATTGTGGAGGGATTTTGGTCAGTAATATGCATCCTCTGCAACCATAGATGTAGAAGAAACTGACACAGATTCATCAAACATGCACACCAAGATGTTCACTACAGAGTTCTTTGTGGTAGTGTGGGGATGGGGGCTGTGGGAGGCACCCTAGAGGTCTACCTTGGGGAATGGAAAGGCAAAGTGGGAATGGTCCACACCATAGAGAATTCTGCAGCAGCAATAAGAGATGAAATGCACACATGGCCACATGGATGGGCCTGAACACAGGGCTGAGTTTAAAAAGGAGGGAGCAACATGGGAACCCAAACATTACCATTTGCAGAAATTAAGAAACAAATGAAGAAAGTATCTCTTTTGCAAGAGCATTTTAAAAGCAGGGCAAGAGGTGGAGGAATCTATGGGGAGTGTGTTGCCCATGCAGGGGAAGGAAAGGGAAGTAAATGTGGAGAGAAAAGAATAAATAAAACAAGAGTGGTTTTACTGGACCAATGATAATAATTCACTGAGGAGTTTAGCTCAACTTGACAGTAGAATTAACTGCACCTGGATCCAGGGGTGGCTGCAGAGGCAGCGCTGTCCAGTCCTTTGTGAAGGAGGGAGGTCATCTGTGCAGGTGGGGAAACAGTAAACACCAATGAAGTGGGTGTGTGGTATAGAGAGAGCAATAAAGGAGAGATTAATTTGGCCTAAGAGGGACATCTGCCTTTATATTACTAATGACTTTCCATTTCGAGACACAGAGAGTCCCACGCAAATTGATTTTGCTTTTTTAACTGAAGAGAATTTATTGACTCAAGTGCCTAAAAAGTCCAGGCTGACTCCCTTGGGTGGGAAAGACAGTCTCCAGCAGTGCCAGGCATTTTCTCTCCAGCTAGGAAACCAGAAATTTGAGCCTTCCTTACTCAGAGGTTTCCACAAAAGCCCTAAGGCTGCCCCCTTGGCCTAGAAAGAATGGCATGCATGAAGTAATCCCTAGCTCCAGGCCTGGGTCATATCACCACCTGCCGCCAGCACAGGCATCCAGCATGGGCATGGCAGGAGCACGAGCTCATGGAGGGACGTCTTGGGGAGTGAAACTTGAAAAGTAGAAAGTGAGGCTCCGTGGCTGTGCAGCTCACCTGGGACCTTCGCCACCATTCACTCAACTTGGCAGCTAGCAGTGGATGGAAGAGAGCCCTGGAGCATTTCCTCCTCGAAAGAAAATGCCTCCAAAAGTGCCTCCCTCTAGGCCTTTGTCACTACCAAAATGTCCCTTTCCCAGAGAGAAAGGAGGCTGAAGGGCTCAGAGTGTTCTCAACACAAATGACTGTACAGAGGGCCCTCGTGGGGGCCTGGGTCATTGCAAGAGGCCGCTCATGTGGACGCACATCTATATAATCAGTTGGCAGAAAAGTACCAAGCCGGCCAGTTTTCATCCGGCACCAGGCAGGCTGCAGGGGACAGAATGTCCACGCTCTCTCTAGCCCCAGGGCCTGGGGGTTCTCCAGCACTTAAGAACCAGCCCTCCTGCCCTGCCCAGCACAGGAGCAGCCAGAGGGTGACTGCCATCATTGTCTCCAGGGGTACTGGAGGCAATGCTGGGCTGGGTAGAGCTGTGTGGGGTGAAGGCAGGGTGGGTTCTGAGGGTCAGGGAATGGCCTCCCTTTATCCACTCCCACAACACCTCCCCAAACCACTCCTCCCACTGCCTGGGGTTTTGAACACAGTCCTGGCCTCTGTATGCTGGTGGCAGGCAGTGTGATTATGGAATGAACAGCCAGCCACAGGAGGCAGCGCTCCCACTGTGCCGGCAAAGAGTAAGCACTGTTGCTTTTCCCCAGAGCCAGGCTGCCTGGTACTGGTCTGTGCCTGTGTCTCTGGAGCAGGAAATGGAGCAGAGGGAAATGTGTGGATTGGTTAGAGTGCTGTCAGCTGTGAGGAACAGAAAGCCCAACTCACAGGGGCTTAAACAATCAAAATGTGTCTCCTGTGCCAAGCAGTGCAGAGGTAGGACAGCTCAGGGCTGCTTAGTTCAGTGCCACAGGGACATTAGCAAGGACCCAGGTTTGCTCCACCTTTCCATATTGCCCTCTTCAGTGGGCCAGCTCTGTTTTCAGGCTAGCTTCCCTCATGATCACAAGACAGCTGCCACAGTTCCAGGCATCATCTCCAGATATGACAACACCCAGCAGAGGAGACTCTCTTTTCTTGCAAAGAGTAAGGGAACTTTTCCAAGAATTCCACCCAGCAGCTCTTCCATCATGTCTCACTGGTCAGAATTGCATCACAGACCTATCCTTAGCCAGTATCTGGCAAAGCGAACAAGAAAGCCATGATTGGCTTGATGGGTGTGGACTACCCCAGTAGCACAGGGTTCAGATACTCCTGCAGATACTCCAACAGCCTCCACCACACAAGGAGGCAGAGGCCCTTCCCAATTGGAGATCAGCTTTATTCACCATTGAGGATGTGCTGTTTGGAGCTATGGGGGACATCTTGCAGCCATGGGTGAAAATCAAGACAATCTCAGACTTGCCAACCCCATGCTTTGACTTTATTGGCTTGTGAGACAATCCTGGGACCACATCAGTTTGCTATGTGAGTAAAATTAACTCCTGCTCAATGAGGCCTCCATTACTTGAGTTTTCTTTGCTTGTAGCCCACCTGACACAGAGCTCAGTGTTTGCAGCAGTGGAGGGAGAGGAAAGGTTCCAATGGTGGCCATTTTCCTTTGGGCTCCCATCCTCCGTACCAAGAAATCCTCATAAAATTCACCCACCAGGACACTGAGAAGGCCACATTTCTGCTGACTTTCCATCTGTCCAAGCAAACTTGCGAGGAAACTGGACCCTGGGCAAAATGATGAAAGTAGAAAGTCCCTGAGCCCTTCTCCTTCTCACCAGAAAACTCCACCCATGACCCAAATTTTCAGACAACATAGGACAGGATCAGTTATAATCGCAAATAACAAAGACTCAGAAACCTGACAACAGGGTCTTAAGCAAGCAGGGTTAGGAGTTTTTCTTTTTCTTGAGTAATGAGAAGCCCAGAGGCCAGGATCCCTGATGGTCCCACTGCTGGAGTTCGGTGAGGCTTTGGCGGGCCAGGGTTCTTCCAGCTCCCTTTGCCATCCTCAGCAGGTTCCTTCATCCTCAGCATCACAAACGGCTGCTGCTGCACCTTCTGGCAGAGTTTTGTGCCCCAGGGAGGAATATAGGGAAAGGGAAGGGTACAGTGAAGAGCCACCAGGTCCAACAGGAAAGCAGTAGCTGTCCGGGAAGCCCCACTCAGAGGACACCTGTCTTGGGCTGTCCTGGGTTGTGTGGCCACCCTTGGCTTTGAGAGAGAGGAAGGGGAGAATGGCTCTGAGCTGGGCAGCTAGCTGCGTAGGCCACCAGGTGTGGAGTCAGGAGACCTGGGACTCCATTCAACACTGCTTCCTGCTGCCTTCAGTAACCCCGGGCAGCCCAGGTCATGCCTGCCACCTCCGCAGCCTCACCTGCCTGGCACGAAGTGGGGGAAGAGAACTGCCTCCATGAGCGTCCCTGCAGGGTGGGTGTTCACTTGGTTTTCTCCCCATCTGGGGTAGTGGGACCTGGGGCAAGCGTGGGATTGGGAAGAGTGGCTTATTCAAGGCTCTTCTGATAGCAAGTGATGGAAATTCATTTATCTCATCGAAAGGGAAAATGGCCGGGTGATAATTCATTTATTTCTGACCCAGTGGGCAAGAGGAGCAGTCAGACCTCAGGAAGAACCTGACCTCAAGCTAGCGAGCACTTGCAGACAGAGGCAGCTGCTCCTTCTGCCTCCCCTGGCCTCACGGTTGCCTGCCTCTGCTGCTCTGGCCTCACCCACCATACCTTCTCTCCCTCTGGATGGAAAGGGGCTTCTTAGCCCCACAGCTCCTGCATTGCCATGGACAATCTGAATTCATATTTCAGATTCCTAGGAGAGACTGTCTGATAGTCCAGCTCACCCTGGTGTCTGTCTCTTGACCAGTCAATCCAGCCATGGAGTTAGAGCAGTTCCCAGAAATGAGGGGCTGGATGAGGCTGACCAGAACACCTAAACACTGACTCCAGGGAAGGAAGAGAAGCAGAGGCAGGAGGCTCCTCTGGGAGATCTGGGGGAAGGTAAGACAGGGCATTCCTTTAGGACCTGTGCCTCAAAGGCTGGAGGGAAGTGACAGCTGGGTGAGGACAGGCTTCATGAGCTTTCATGATGTGTCCAGATCAAATACGGCTTTAACCCCTCTCTGAATCATGGCAGATCTTTATTTTTCAAATACCAGAAAATCCAATTCAAGTGGCTTGGCCAAAAATGAGGATGTGTGGATTCACCTAACTGAAAAGTCAGAGCCAGGAGGGACTCAGGCATGGTTCGATCCAGAGGTTCAAAATTTACTTGCAATATTTTCTCTGCAAGTTTCATTTTGTTTCTGTTTCCAGTTCTCTACAAGTCATTCATCTCTATTTCTTTGTGAGACAGTTTCATTTCAGGCTGGCTTTCCCCCTGTGGCACAAATGGCTGCTTTTGTCAGCATCTCAGTGAAGTCCTTAGATGAGCTCTGAGTGGCCCAGCTTTTGTCACATGTCCCCTCCTGAACAAATCAACACTGAGGAGGGAAGGTCGTTTGCTGATTGGCTTGGTCAAGTCATATGCTCCTTTCTTCTCACCCCCTTCAAGGAGGAAATTGGCTTGTTTGTGGTCACACCATCCCCCAGCATATCTCTGAACTAACCAAGAAAAGGGAGAAAATGAAGCAAGTGTCCCCACACCAGTCATTTCCAAGACCTGGCCAGTTTGCACGGAATAAGAAAACAGATGCATGGGGCACGGGCAAGTGGGCAGCTCAAGAAGGGCCCCGAAGATGAAGAAGTCCTAATTTCTGAAACCCATGCATATGTTAGGAAACTGGACCCTGGGCAAAAAGAAGTTCAGGTGGCAAATGGGATTAAGGTTACTAGTCAGCTGACTTCAGTGTAAGGAAATGATCCTGAATTATTCAGGTGGGCTCTGTACAATCACGCTCATCCTTTCAATGTGCAAGAGAGAGGTAGGAGAGTCCACGTGAAAATGTGAGGTGTGAGAAACCCTCACAACGATTTCGCCCTTTGGAAATGGAAGGGGGCCACAAGCCAGGGCATGTGGGCAGCTCAGAGAAGCAGACTCTTCTCCACGGTCTCCAGAAAGGAACACAGCCCTGGGGACACCTTGGCTGTAGCCCAGTGACACCCAGGTCAGAGTCTGACCTTGAGAACTGCAAAATAATAAATGAGTAGTTCTGAGCCACTAAGCTGGTGGCAGTTTGTTACAGCAGCAATAAGAAACAAAGCCACGTCATTCCAAGGGCAGAGCTCCCTGGTGGGAGAGACAGAGCGGTGCCCTCTGCAGTGATGTGTGACAGAAATACAACGTGCACTGCAACGGGGAGCTGAAGTTTTCTAGTGGCCACATTAAGAAAGAAAAAGAGGCCAGGCATGGTGGCTGTAATGCCAGCACTTTGGGAGTTTGAGGTGGGAAGGTCTCGAGGTCGGGTGTTCAAGACCAGCCTGGTCAACATAGTGAAACCGCATCTCTACTAAAAATATAAATATTAACCAGGAGTGATGATGGGCACCTGTAATCCCTGCTACTCAGGAAGCTAAGACAGGAGAGTCACTTGAATCCCAGAGATGGAGGTTGCATCGAGCCAAGGTCACACCACTGCACTCCAGCCTGGGCAACAGAGTGAGACAACATGTCAAAAAAGAACAGAAAAGAAAAAGAACAGGTAAAATTAATTTCAATAATATTCTTTAACCTAATATATTCAAAATACTATCATTTCAGTGTGTCATCAGTATGCAAAATGTTGGTGAGGTATTTCACATTCTTTTTTATACTCAGTCTTTAGAATTCAGCATGTACTTTATATCCATCTTATATACATCTCAGCTTTTCTGAGCTCCTCTCGAGTGCTCATCAGCCACATGTGGCCAGTGGCTGCTGTCCTGGATGGCACAGGCCCAATGACTGTACCTCTGGCTGTCAGGTTGGCAGCAGCTGGCATGAGCCAGAACAGGAGTTTGTTTGTGACAGCGACAAGGAAACCGCTGACCTTTGCTGATCTGTGTCTAGTTTTCTTTCTGCCTTTTGTCAAATTTTTCATTTCTGTACACACCCTGCTTATGTATCAAGTTCTTTTCTAATCAGGGATCCTCAAATGACAGGAGGTGACCTCTGATTGTGATTTGTGAATTTCATAGTCCACAGCTGTGACCTCAGCCACGGTGGGCAGGAAGTGCGCTGGAGAAGGGTATTAAGGCTGCCAGCTTTGTGGGGGAAATGGCATCTTCTTGGGTAAGCAGGAAAGAGTCCCAGGGAAATATGCAACAGCTAGGAAGGACATTTTTATAGCCTGTGCTTGGAACATTCTGCCTCTAAAGAATCAGGTGATCTGGCTCGGAGCAGGGAGCCAACTGCAGAGCCAGGGCGAGAGGGCTTCGAATTTGGAAAGTGAAAAGAATACGGTGGCTTGGGCTTTGGACACAGAGCATCAGAAACTCCAGAGAAATGAGATCAACCAAAAAAAAAAAGTGGGTTTGATGTTGTAGACCAAACATGAACAGTGGAGAACAGGCTGAAAAAGGAGGGGAAGAGAACAGTTAGCAGCTTCCATGGCTTCTCTCAAATGGTGGGAAGTAGGGTCAGCTCAGGGGATAGCTGGAGGTTTATGATGGAAATGTGGTGAGGTACAGGTGTGGCCAGGAGATGAGACAAAGCTGGGGGATGCTATGGGACAGAGGGGCAGAGGGAAAGTTCATGCTGCTGATGGGGGTCACAAGAGTCACTTATGGACTGGGGCCTTGAAGAACCAAGGGAAATCCTCCCAGAGTCCAGCAACACCTCGAGCAATGCTCACCACTCCAACCAGCAAGAATTGGGGTAGCAGCCCCCAACCTCTTTCCCCATACTAGAGACAGAAGAGAGCTGAAGAAGCCAGAGAGAGGGAGCTGGCCAAGCCCCCTCTGAGAGGGCACAGCCCAGGCCTCCAGCATCCCATGGATCAGGCCCCTCCCCATATGTGTTCAACCTTTTAACACTTTGCTCAGCATTATAGTAGTGGCTTCTGCTAGAAGTGGCCAATCAAATGTCCCTGGCCTTGGCTCTTGGCCCCAACATTCCTTGCTTTTGGAGAGGGTGTGGGGTCCAGGAGCTGAGTATACCCTTCAGGCAAGTCATAGATCATCTCACTCAACCTCACAATAATGGTTCTAGGTGGTGTCTTTCTTACCCATTTTACAAAGGTGAGGTTGCCCCTGTGTAATAGTCAGGGTAGGCTTGGTTATGCTGCTCTAACACACAGCTCTAAACATCACATAACTTAACACAGTAGTTTACCTCTCACTCCCACTACATGTCTCAGGGGTGCTGGTGAAGGAATCTGCTCCATGCAGGCACTCAGGGATTCAGGCTGATTGAGGCCCTGCTCTCTGGAACAGTGACCTCTGCCAACTCCCTGGGAAGGGAAGACACAGTTTCAGGTGCATTTTGGCTCCTTTAGAATTTGGCATGATCCTGCCTAACTAGAAAGGTGCTGAGAAGTCTGAGGAGCATCTGGGCTGTCTGATGACCCCCAGTTCCCTCGGATGGGAAGTGGAGCGAGGCTTAACTGAAGCGTGTCTAATGTGGAAGTCCTTGCCGCCAGCCCTGCCTTATGCAGCTTCCCCCAGATCACTGTGAAAACGTGTGAGCCGTGTGGTGATATGCAAATTTCAGGGGTGTCAACACCATGACCCCCAGATATTCTCATGAACTGCCTCCTTAGCCCATTCCAGGCAAAGAGGGCTCTGCAAACCAGGGGCTCTGTCAGGCCAGGGGACAGTGGGATTATACTGTCCCATCCCCTCTGGCCTGCCTCCCGCCCTTCCAGCCTGCTCACTGTGTCCCTGCTGAGTCTCACAACCTTCAGCTGCCCTCAGGTTCCCCAGTCCAAAGAGTCCTTTCCATCCTGTGGAATCTGGAGCCTGGCGCTCCTCCAAGACAGCACCTGCCGGGTTCCTCACTGGCAGCAAGCAGCCTTGCTAACAACCTTGCTAATCCCTTAATTATCTGCTTCTAGCAGAGGACCTGTTAACTGAAAACTCCACCCCCTTCTTTAATTGCCTGCCTGCCTCTGGCTGTCTAGGCTTCCCTGAGTTCTCCCCAGGCCCCCAGCCCCTTAGTTCTCTGCCTTTGGGCTCCTGACTTCTTCCTGGTCAGTACGGGTGTCTGTGGTTGCCCGTTACTGGGGCTGCCGGGTAAAAATCCGGAGCTGCAGCCCCTACCCCACAGCTAACAGCCTCTCTCCTGCCTGGCCCACTGTGGGAGGAAGGCAGGCTTCTAAGGCAATTTGCCCCAGGAATTAAGGGGGAGGTACTGGGCCTGCCTGCGGGAGGATTCCACAGGGAAGCAGATTTCACTGAAACCAAAGGCTGAACTCTTCCAGGCCAGAGCTAGCCCAAGGGGCCGACTGCCTGGAGGGACTGCTGGGAGCCTCAGGAGGGGCTGCACCAGTTCTTGGAAGATTTTACCCGAGTCAAAGTCTCAGCCATGCTTGGAGAATTTTCTGACCTCAAGTCATTTTAGTCTGGACCAGGCATCCCTAAACTTTTTACACAGGGTGCCAGTTCACTGTCCCTCAGACCCTTGGAGGGCCGCCACATACTGTGCTCCTCTCACTGACCACCAATGAAAGTGGTGACCCTTCCTGAAGTGCGGCGGGGGGCCCGATAAATGGCCTCAGGGGGCCGCATGCGGCCCGCGGGCCATAGTTTGGGGACGCCTGGTCTGGACACACAAGGGCTCAAGGTAGCCCTGACCTTATTTACCACTTCCCTCCCGGACACAACACCGGATTTGCCAGGCACAGAGAGAATTCAGCAATACTGACAATCTGAAGAGTGAAAAGAGTGAATTTCAGAAAAAAATGAGTTCAATATTCCATTTTGCCAGTATAACTTTATGAATATTGTATACATATACGTTTATAAATACATGCTTTAAAAGGTCTGATACAATGCCCACAAAACTCTTAAGAGTGCCTACTTCTGGAGAACGGGATAGGAGAGGGAGAGGAAGGACTCAGAGTGGATTTTACTGTTTGGGTTATTTCACTAGACAGGGAGGAGGTGAGCATTAGTCCTCAGTGGCCCTATGATCCTGGACAAGCACCTCAGTGTCTAATCTGTAAGATGGAGGCTTCTCCCACGTCCCCTTTTACTTTGTTAGGACTTGCGGTTGAACGCAACCTAAACGAACCAAAGCTTGTACAGGAAAAGGGGAAGGGTTTCCCGGGACACGGAGATTTTTAGGCATCCAGATCTTAGGCAGCAGAGAGAATCCTGAGGAGGGCTGTGCACCTCTCCTTACTCTGTGCCTGCTTCCTTCACTGTCTTTGAAAAATGATCCCTCTCGAGAGAGATCCAAGATGGTTGATCACCAACAGCTCAGGATTGTAGCTCCCACTGAAAGCGCAAAGAATGAGAGGACGCCACACCTTCACATGAATTCTTGTTGCTCACGCACCAGGAGATTCCCAGCGGAGGAGCCCCACGGGTCGCCAGCGCGACTCTTGTGACCGGCGAGGCGGTTTTGCCGGCGCCTTGGAGCGACGGTTCTTGGTGCAGAGTCGGAAAAGCACCATCAATCTTAACGCCGCTGATTTAGTCGGTGCAGTGGGTTGCTCAGATTTCGGCGCTGAGAATCAGTAAGTTGGACGTCCACTCAGAAACCTAATTACAAAGACGGTGAATTCAAAGACCACAGATGGATAAATTTATAATGAAGGGAGGAAAACGGCCAAAAAAGGCTGAGAATGCCCAAGATCAGAACGCCTCTCCCTCAGCGGGGGATCACAGTTCCTCATCAGCAACGGAACAAGGCTTGATGGAGAACGAGTGTGTTCCAATTACAGAAGCAGGCTTCAAAATGTGGACAATGAGAACCTTCTGTGAATTAAAAGAACTTGTTTTAACCCAATCTAAAGCAACTAAGAACTTTGAAAAAAGATTTGACGAAATGTTAACAAGAATACACAATTTAGAGAGGAATATAAGTGAATTGATGGAGCTGAAAAACACAATAGGAGAACTTCGTGAAGTATGCACAAGTTTTAACAGCCGAATTGATCAAGCAGAAGAAAGGATATCAGAGGTCGAAGACCAACTCAATGAAATAAAACAAGAAGACAAGATTAGAGAAAAAAGGATAAAAAGGAACGAGCAAAGTCTCCAAGAAATATGGGACTATGTGAAAAGACCTAATCTACGCTTGATAGGTGTACCTGAATGTGACGAAGAGAATGAATCCAAGCTGGAAAATACACTTCAGGACATTAGTCAGGAAAATTTTCCCAGCCTAGTAAGGCAGGATAATATTCAACTCCAGGTAATACAGAGAACACCACAGAGATATTCCTCAAGAAGAGCAACTCCAAGGCACATAATCGTCAGATTCACCAGGGTTGAAATGAAGGGCAGCCAGAGAGAAAGGTCAGGTTACTCACAAAGGGAAGCCTATCAGACTTACAGCAGATCTCTCAGCAGAAACCCTACAAGCCAGAAGAGAGTGGGGGCCAATATTCAACATCCTTAAAGAAAAGAACTTTCAACCCAGAATTTCACATCCAGCCAAACTAAGCTTCACAAGTGAAGGAAAAATAAAGTTTTTTGTGAATAAGCAAGCACTCAGAGATTTCATCACCACCAGGCCTGCTTTACAAGAGCTTCTGAAAGAACCACTACACATATGAAAGGAACAAACAGTATCAGCCTTTCTAAAAAAATACCAAAAAGAGCATCAATATAATGAAGAATTTACATCAACTAATGGGCAAAATAGCCAGCTAATGGCAATATTAAACTCACATATATTATTATTAATTCTAAATTTAAATTGACTAAGTCCCCCAATCCAAAGACAGGCAATTTGAATAAAAAACTAAAACCCATTAGTATGCTGCATCCAGATCCATCTCACATTCGAGGATACACAAAGACTCCAAACAAGGGATGGAGAAAGATTTACCAACCAAACAGAGAGCTAAAATAAATAAATAAAAAGCAGAAGTTACAATTAAGCAACAAAGATCAAAAGAAGCAAAGAAGGACATTATATAATGATAAAAGGATCAATGCAACAACAAGAAGAGCTAAAGATCCTAAATATATACGCACCCAATACAGGAATACGCAGACATACAAGACTTATAAAGAGACTTAGACTCCCACATGATAATAGTGGGAGACTTCAACATTAATATTAGACAGATCAATGAGACAGAAAATTAACAATGATATTCAGGACTTGAACTCAGATCTGGAACAAGTAAACGTAATTAACATTTATAGAACTCTCCACTTTAAATATACAAAATATACACTCTTATCAGTACCACATCATATCAACTTAGAAGTTTAAAAGAAATCTTGGTTGGCTCCTTGTTTGCTATTCTCTTCCCTCATTTTCTTTCATGTCTCCATTGTTAAGCACAATTATAGGCATACCCATATTTAGACTGCATTGTAGCCCAGGCAATAAAGCAATACCCCCATCCTCTCTCCCTCTTCCTCTTTCTCTTTCTTCCTCTTCTTTAAAAAAAATAAAAAATAAAAAAAATTAAAATAAAATAAAATAAATCATCATAAAGAAAAAAAGAAAAATGATCTCTCTGCTTCCACAGTCCCACAGTGCAAAACACAGCAGCCAGGTTCACATCTTACGGGCCCAGCCCTCTGGAGAGTTGTAGGTCCTATTTCTGAAGTCCTGGGCAGGGATCTTACTGGCCAGCCTGGTGACTATATGGAGGCTGACAGGCTGGGTTATGCTGGTAACAAGCCGCCCCTGATCTCAGTGGCTGAAAACAGTGAAGTTTCGTTCTGACATAGGCAGTATGTCCACCGAGTCAGCAGGAGGGCTCTGGGCATCACAGTCACTGGGTGACCCAGTCTGACAGAGGCTTCATCTCGACAGGTGTGTCCCGGATCTCAGAGACGGGGAAAGAGAACGTGGGCTCCTAAGGGTTCTGCCTGAAAGTGACATTCCATCCACTTCCGCCCACATTTTTCTGGTCAGGGCAACTCACATGGCCATGCTTGAATTGAGGTGGATGGAGAAGTCAGCTCCTACCATGGGCCTGGCATAAAGGAGGCTTGAACATCTGTGAACAGCCCCAATGACTACCGTAATGACACCTCACCAAGAGCCCGTGCCTGCTCCGTTTCACCTGGCCCATCGCTGCAGGAATTCATACTACGCAAGCGAACATTGCCAGGGAAGGAGGGAGACATCCTATGGAGGGTTCAGTTTCTAGCTATTGCTATCTGGCTCCTTTTCTGTGGCTATAAATAAATAAAATTTATCATGGCAGAGATCTAGGAGTCCCATAGGAGGCTCCCTGTGAATCCCAGAGAGCTGCCCAGCCCAGCCTCTGGGCCTCAGGGTCCCAATAGGGAAGACGTCTTCCCAGTTCAACCCTTCCCCCTCCCTGTAGCATAAAAGATGCACTTTTGAAGGCGATGGCTGCGTGGGGTGAGGTGGGAGTGTGGGACCTTTGGCATTTTCTGCCCGAACAAAACTGCAGCACCTGTCTGCCTTTGAACCCTCCCTGGCTTGCTTTCAGAGACCTCACCTCCCTGTGGCCATTTAGGAGGAAGATGTGGACTCAGGATCCAGAGACCTGTGTTCAAGCCCTGGCTCAGTTGCTAATGGGCTGGCTTTGTGACCTAGGCAGGTCAGTGAACCCCTCCAGAGGCTCCGTTTCCTCATCTGTAAACTGGGTTATCATAATGTCTGCCCTTCTAGTGAGCTCTCTGGATCCTTGTGAGGACTGGCAGTTATGGGGGGCATCACAGCTCTTTGTCCAGGTGACACGTGGGAAACATGAGGGCTTATCTTTGTGGTGCTGTGAGCTTCCTGGGATTCTCCCTGAGGACCGGCCCTGCCCCGCCTTGCTCTTGTCCCTGCAAACGCCCCACCCTGTCTCCTGCCTCCCCACCCAGACTTGAAGCCGTCACTCTGCCAGCTCTCGAGGACTCATCTCTGAGATTTTAGACAGAATAATTTCCTCTCCCTCTCACACCT
Organism: Saimiri boliviensis; assembly: GCF_048565385.1. NCBI lineage: Eukaryota > Metazoa > Chordata > Mammalia > Primates > Cebidae > Saimiri > Saimiri boliviensis. The sequence continues at coordinate 126,262,943 of NC_133449.1, forward strand.
GCTGTCCGGGAAAATTACACAACCCATTTGGGCCCCCCACACCTGCACCCACATGCCCCATAGCCATTGCGTCCTGTACCTGTCAGCAGAAAAGCAGAGTGGGGGCATGGGAGGAGGACTGGGAGGCAGCAGGAAGGGGGGCAACATCCCCAACCCTGAGGGGCTCCTAGCATCAGGCCAAGGGCTGACATCCACATGGGGAGGCAGGAGCCAGGCTCCTTCCAGATCCCCCAACAACCTGGGTTTCAGACACCCTCAGCCACCCTGTTGAGGCCGCAGGAGCTGCACAAGGCCACAGGCGGGTGTCCGGCTGAGGACCGAGGTAGGGGCTGGATCCCACAGCCCACTGGTGGCAGAGACTGGATGAGAATGCCCAAATCCTGTGCTGCTTCTGCACTGCTTCCAAAAACTTCTGCCACTAGGGGCCTGCAAGCCAGAAGTGACAGGGCAGGAGGTACAGAGATCCTGCTCCCAGGGAGAGCCTAGGGACAAAAAGGGCCTCATTCCTCCCAACCAGCACCGGCCACGCCCATGCCTCTCAGGCCCAGCCCCAGGGCACTGCCTAACCCTCCGTGATCACCAGCCCTTAGAAATAGCAGGCCCCACCTCCTAGGCACTACCTCATGGCAGGGGAAAGCCTCAGGGTCCACATAAAATTCAGGCATCCCCAGACAGAGAATTGGTCTCCCCAGGATGGGAAGATTTGCCTAGGGAGGAGCCACCCTGGATACCCTGCCCTCCAATAGGAGCCAGGTTCTGGAAGATTCCCTGAAGGGCTGATGTGGACCCCTCCCCTTTCACAATCCAGGCTGCAGGTCTGGGGCTAATGATGGGGAGAGGAGGCTGAAGGACCTGAGTAAGGAGCCATAGAGCCAGCCGGTGGAAGCAGAAGACGGACAGATCTTGGGTGCATTTTCTGCAGTGATGAAAACGTTTTGCTCAGCAGCTAGCTTCCAGGGGCAACTCTCCCCAGGATGGCGCTGTCCCAGGGCCCACAGGAGAAAGTCGGGAATAGACTGAGGCACTGGGTCTCCTTCCTTCTTCCAAACACACCTGCATACACACCCTTCCTTCTTCCAAACACACCCTTCTCAGAGACTGGGGCTAGAGGCTTAGCTGCAGGGAACAGGCAGCTCCAGGACAGGAGAGCCATGCAAGAGAAGGCAAGGGCTCTGGGAGAAGAGGGGGTCCTACCGCCCTCCCGGAACAGGGCTCCAGCCTGTGAAGCCATCTTCACGGCTGCCACAGCTGCCTCCTCTCGCCCCTCCACAAACTCCTACAACCACCTCTAGCTCTCGCGCTATGAGATCTGCTCCATGCCCACAAGAGCCAGAGAGGGAACATTTCTGGGTGGCCGGGCTAGCCTCAGGCACCAAAGGAAAGACACTTTTGTGAGTGTTCACCCAGAGCTAGACCTCAGGGAAAACATGGGTGGCCTGGGGGCTGAGAATTAGGCAGTCCCAGCACATCCGGGACCGTAAATATGCCATGCTCTTTGACCCACTAATCCCACTGTTTGGAATTTCTCCCAAAAACATAATTGCAAAGGAAAAAATAGCTATATGTGCACAGCTGTTTATAGCAACATTATTTATAATAGTAAACAAGACAAGTCAGCCAAAATACTTTGCAAGTTGCGGGAGGGGTAACTGCGGGTCAATAAGGCAGGGTATTTATTATACATCCTAGAAAACTGGTAAACTTGGAAAATTACTGATAAATAATGTTAAGGGCAGTGAGAAGACAAACTTGCACATATTTCTGCAGGCAGCAGATGTTGACTGAGCACCCGTCTGGGCTATGCAGCTGCTCCAGGTGCCAGAGAGATCCCCGTGAACAGGACCAAGTCCCTGCCCTCATGGAGGGAACATTCCAGAAGTGAGCCACAGGGTCAAAAGTGAATCAAAACCACAGATAAGTACTTCCCCAAGGCAGGGAGATGGACAGAACTGAGTGTTGCCAACTGTGGGGTCCATCCTGCCAGGGCTGGGTGGGTCACCAGGGGGTGGGTCACCAGGGAGTGGCCCCACAGAGGTCCGCAGGCTGCTAAGGCAGGAGCCAGGCCCAGGATCAAAGCCAGGGCGCCTAACCAAGGGCTGTGGGTCCTGCCAGACCACAGGGTCTTCTCCCCACAGGAAGGAAGTTTGTCACGCTGCTTTTAGGAAGCCCATGAAGCTTACAGGTTTGTGGGTAGACTTGGGGAAGAGCAGTCCCCGACAATGTGAATTGAGTTTTCTCATAACCTAACCAGTAGGGGCTCAGGAAGGGTCATAAATGAGAGGCTGACAGGCTGGGGTCCATCCTGCCCCCATCATGGTCAGATCTGCAAGTAAGAGACATCGTATAGTGGCCTGGGAGGCAAAGGAGTCTGAGACAAGGGTACAGGTGTAATCGGAAGGTGCACTGGCCTCTGTTCCACCAGCTCCCTGTGGTCCAGAGAGCTGGAGAAAGCCCCTTGGACCAGCACCTTCCAACACGTAGTCCAGTGTCAGGTAGGAGATTTCCCGGAGGCCATTTCTGCTGTCCGAGAGCCCAGACAGACTCCCTGGGGTGTGGGAGCCAAGGCATGGCATTGCAGGCCACCTCCCAGGTATAGGGCTCTGGGTGGAGCCACTGGCTGCAGCCAGGGCCAGGGTGTCAGAGATGCCCCTCTGCCACCCTGTCCCACTCCAGCCAATGAAGAGACTCCAAGCTCTGGGCCCGTGGGAAGCACCAGGCAAACAGAAGAGTCGGCAAGCTAAACATGCTATTAGCAGTGATGGAGAAGTGACGATTATCTGCACAGCTGTCAGAAGCAGCTCCCTGCTGCCTCGCACCAACACCTGGAGAGGGACCGCCACTCATCGGCCTCCACAGAGATGCCCCAAGCTGGGAAAGGAAGGCCAGCAGGCCTGACATTCTGTGCCACCACTCCCTGGTCCTTAGCTGCAGGGATCTTGCCCTTCATCCAGAGGCTGAGACCGGGGAGCCAGGCCCACCTCTGCACCTGCCCCTACCGCTGGGCCTTCGTTCCTCAAAGTGTGTGCTGGGGATGAAAGTAACACCACCTTTGGTGGTAGAATTGTTGGGAGGGACCAGTGAGATGTGTCTGAAAGCACCTTGCAAATGCTAAAGATTATGGGATCACTGGTGTTATAATTCTTCTATCAAAAATCTAATCTTCAGGGGCTTTCACTATCTGTTTCATTCACACACAATGAAATTGAGGCTCAAAAGGTTATACGATTTGACCAAGTCACACAACTGCAAACAGAAGTAGGTGTCGGTTTCCAGGATCGGAGCCAGGAGGCTCAAAGAGCATCCAACCCCCACGCTGTAAAAGGGATTCAAGGCCCAGAAATGGGAGGCGATTGGCCTTGGAGCAGGACAGGGGGAAGACAGCAGTGGAGTCCAGCTCTGCTTGCTCTGCTGGGCGCACTTCCCAGGCCACTGTGGATCTGGGCCTGGTCCTCAGCTGGGGGTGGCTATAGGAGCAGGCTGAAAATTGAAGGCATGCCAGAGCACTGAAGATGGGTCCCCCACCCCACAGACTCCCCACCCGGGTCACTTCATTTCAAAGGGGTTCTCATAGAGGCCCAGGGCTATGGACTGGAGGAACACATACCACCTTTCCTGACATCCAGCCCATCTGTCACTCTAATGGTGGAAAGGTAAGTTCCAGAGTCTGCTCAAATGGGAAGCCCAGAGCAGGAAATGAGCCTGCCCAGGTGCAAGACACGGTCACCCCTCAAAGCCTCATGCGCTGCCTGGAAACCCTGACAACCCAAGGCCTTCCAGGATCATTTGAACTTGGTCTTTCCTGCCCTGCCGCTGCCCCACTTGACAGAACAGAGATGGACTAGGAGGTGATAAGCATTGCCCACCTGACCACCCACCGCCTATCACCTCTGCCTTTTGAAAGCACTTTTGTGGGCAGAGAGGGGGGATGCTGATTGCACCATGTGGGAGGGATGAGGAGGGTGGGGCAGTGACTCACAGGACAGTGGGGGATAAGAAGCAGCTCCAGAGCCTCCCTGACAGTGGAAAGGAAGGGTGCCGGTGACTCAGGGACAGCTGGGAAGGGGTGCGTGTGGAGGGAGCTCATTCCTCAAAGTCACTGTTGTCTACACCCAGCTTTGTGCCCTGGGTGCCTGGGGGGTGACCTCCTGCTGTGGTTCCCGCTCTTGCCCCGGTGGGGCAGTCTTTGCCCTCAGCTTGCTTCCCAGCAGTGGCCAGGCCCCTAGTGGCTGCATGGTGAGTGAATTCCATCCTCGCCCTGTGCCGCCCAGCTGTGCAGACCTGCGGGCTGAGTGTTCCTCTGACCTCACATGTAGGCCTGTAGGTGGGAGCAGAGCCCAACTTGTAGAGCCAATTGCTCATCCTGCAGCTGTGAATGTCACAGCTTCTGGCAGGTTCTTGCTACAGACTTGCTGAGAAGACTAAAGCACTGTGGCAGGCCACCACAGCCTGCTAGGCACCCCCTGTGAGGTGGTCCTCACAAATAGCAAATACATGACCTACTCCCGAGCCTGCTTGCTTCCAGTGCTCCTTTCACCCCTGCCCTGCACTGGACCCCCGACTATGGCGCCCTGATTCATTCTCACCAACGCCTGGTGTCCCCAGGACGCTGTACACTGGGCCCTGATGGGACACAGGAGAAACAGCACATCTCAGACTGGGTATCCTCACACCCAAGGAGAGTCTCCCACCTGGATGGAGGCAGAGGACAGAGAGGCTCACATGGTTGTACTGTGTCCCCTGTCCCCATAACACTCAGCCCGTACCCCACTGCCTCCTCCCAGGCCACATTCTCTGACATCCAGCCCATCCATCACCAGAGTCTCCCCGGAGCCCAACTACTGTCCTCCTCAGCCCTGCATCAGCCAGGCCACTGCCCCCTTCACTTTCTATCTGGGAGAGCCAGCCAGCCAGTCAGCTCTGTCCTGAGATGGAAATGCAGCCACAGGGAGGAGAGCAGGGGCTCAGGCTTCTTCCCCTCCTCATCCACCCATCCATCGATTGGGTCATCTGTCTGTCCATCTATCCACCCATCTATCATTCCAACCATCCATCCATTCATCTGTCTATCCATGTACCATCCATTCTTTCTTCCATCCTTTCACTCATCTGTCTGTCCATCTATCCATCCATCCATCTATCCACCCATCCATCCATTCATCTATCCATCTATGCATTCACCTATTCATCTATCCATTCCTCCATCCATTCATTCATCTGTCCATTTATCTATCTGTCCATCCATCCATTGATCCATTCATTCACTCAACTGTCTGTCCATCTATCCATTCATTCATCCATCTACCATCCATCCATTCATCTGTCAGTCCACCTATCCACCCATCTATCCATCCATCCTTCCATCCACTCCTCTATCCACCCATCCATCCATTCATCTGTGTATCCATCTATGCATTCACCCACCCATCTATCTTCCATTCCTCCATCCATTCATTCATCTTTCCATTCAATTATCTATCCATCCATCCAATGATCCATTCATTCACTCATCTATCTACCCATTCATTCATCTGCCTACCATCCATCCATTCTTCCATTTATTCATATGCCTATCCATCTATGCATTCTATCTATCCATTCCTTCATCCATTCTTTCATCTGTCCATCCATCTATTCATCTACCATCCATCCATCCATCCATCCGTTAGTCCATCTATTCACCCATCCACCCATCTATCCACCTATGTATCCATCCCTCCATCCATCCATCCATCCATCAATCTATCCATTCATCTGTTCATCCATCCACATGTCCATCCATCTAATCTTAGAGTGCTTAATGATGTCACCCTGTGCCCTAGGGTCTCCTAAAACATCAGCTCTAAAGGGTCAAGGATTACTGCTGACTTTGTTCTCTGTGGTATCCTATTGCCTTGGAGTTGGCACAAAGCCAGCGTTTAATGCATATTTGTTGAATGTCAAATGACTGAATGAATGAATAGAATCTTCACCTGGAGAAGGGGACTAGAGTCCACCAACACCCCCCCCACCAACATCTTCAGCTCTGGATTGATCCAGGCTGAGTCCCAGAACATCCAGAGGTAGAGCCCCAAGTCCAGGGTAGGGCATGATTTGCCCAAAGCCTCCTGGCAAGGTAAGAGCAGAGCCAGATGTCCGGCCCAGGGATTGTTCTCCCAGATTAGTGTTTTCCCCACTAACTACTCAGAGCCTCCTGTGCTGGCAGTCAGCAGCAGCAGCAACCTAGAGCCCAGGGTCAGAGCCAGTGGCCAGAGTCAGGAGCCGAGACTGGGAGCCTCTGTGAGCAAGAACCTTCCTGAGCTGGGTTTGGATATTCCCAGCAGGAGGAAAAGTGTGTGCTGGGTGGCAAAGCTGTCCCAGCTGCCCAGAGGAGCAGCAAATGCTCTGCTGGCTTGCAATCCCAGCCCCAGGGCAGGATGAACAGCCACTGCCCCTAGGCCTTTATGCCCCTCCACCTCCAGCTCTGGGGACCCCAGGAGCCAATGCTCACTTCACCCCCAGCCGGTGTGGCCTGGGATCCAGGCCGATCTATACTCTGACGTCAGCTCTGCCCCTGGCTGGCTGTGTGGCCTTGGGCAGTTCACTTCTCTCTGCCTCAGGCAAGCTCTGCTCTTCAGCCTCACTCAGGACTGCAGAAAATGCATGTAATTGGGCCTGTCCCTAGAGATTCTTGTTCAACATGTCTGCAGAGGTCTCATAAACAAGCAGTTCACAAATGCTGCCACTCAAGCATTTAAGGAGACAGGCTGAATGAGGGCTGAGGGCCCCATGGCTGAAGCCACCCTATAGCGTCTGGCTCTGGACAGGACTCCTGAACACTGCCCAGCCTCGGTCCTCTTACATGCTCAATGAGGATGCCAGGGAATCCCATGGCTGTTGGCAGGTCCTGTGGGAGATGGTGTGGTTACAGCCCTTGGCCATAACTGCAGGACTCCAAAGGGTAAGGGGCTCAGGTCTGTTGGGATCCGTTTCTGCTATGAGTAATGGCACGTGAACACCATGGAAGTTGATTTCTCTCTCCTATCTGTCTGTGGGAAGATCAGAGCACTTACTGGCTATGTCCTGCAAAGGAAAGGGTCTCAGAGGTGGAGGGGGCTCCACCCCACAGCCTCAGCCTCCGAGGCAACATAGGGTGGGGACAGGTGCATGCAGAAGTCCTACCTTTCCTCCCTCTGCTTGCATTTTTCAGCTGTGTGTGGAGCCTGGCTGGGCCTCAGTCACCTCATCTGTGAAGTGGGTGTAGTGACAGTGTTCACTCTAGGAAGTGGTCACTTTGAGGATTCGATGAGGTCATCTGTTCAGCACACCTGCTCAGGGCCTGCATGTGGCGTCCCACAGAGCGCAAGGACAGCTCTGCTCCTCTAGGCTGCTGCAAAGGGCTGCCAGTACAGGGCCTCTCCCTGGGGACTCGGGAAACACCAGAACCATGAGGCTGTTGCTCTGGCCCTGCTGCCTACACCACTGATCTATCCTCAGCCTGAACCTCAGGGGCTGCAGCTCCGAAGAATTCTGCCTCTGCTTCCTAGAAGAGTGAGGACTTGAAGGGGAGGTGCTGGGAGCAACCAGGGACATCAGTGCCTCCTTCTCAACCAGACGCCCTGGGCTCTGAGCCCTAATGGTTCTCCCTCCCACTGTGGCCTAAGTGTCTTGGCATTCAAGGCTCTGGCAGTCATAGGGATTACAACTCAACCTGAAATTTGGAGGGACTATCCAAACTATATCACATAGTAAGACGATGTGTGTTTATATACTTTATTGGACAACTTGTTTACTGACAGCCAAATCACCCTAACAGATGCAAAGGCTCAGCACTATCTGTGGAGTCTTCCCAGCCTCATTTTCCACCACTGCCCTTCTGATGCCTCTCTGGGTGAAACATGTGTTGCTTTCCCTTTGCTTTGGCTGCTGACTACAAGGTCCCTCTAGTCGCCTCAAATTGGTGAACTCCTAGCCATCCTTCAAAGCCCAACTCAAATGCCCCCATTTCTGCAAAGGCTTCTGAGTTCCCCTAGGCAGAACTCAAAGCCCTATCTTGCTGCCTTGAAATGTCTTCACTGTGGAATTTCTCACATCATCCTCCATCCACTTGTCAGCTGGCCACTCCACTGCACTGTGGGCTCTTCAGTGCTGGAGCCCTTTGTCCATCATCTGTTATGTCCTAGCATTGCACCTGTATGCTGCAGGTGCTGGTGAATGCTGCATATTGCGTTACTGAAAACACTGTTTTCTCCAGGCTTCCTGCAACCCTCAGCTCTCCTAATGTTTTTGCCCAGCTGGGCAGGAAGGTGGTACAGCTCTCGTGCCCCAGGGGAAGCGAGCTCTCAGCAAGTGCACAATAAGGGAATAGACTCCTGCTGCACCACACTTGCCCTGGCCTCTTTGACCCAGGTGGATCCCTGGCCCAGACAGAAAAAAGGACACCCAAGGTCACCAGGCTGCTTGCAGCAGATCGGGTCCTCCAGAATTGGGTAGGGAACACTGGGTATGTTTCAGAGCTGGCATGACAGCTGTCCAAATTGACACAACGGTTCAGGAGGCAAGGAGCTGTGGGAGTGGAGGGAGCTGTCAGGTGCTGAACAATGCCACCTGCCAGCCACTGAGGAGCAGAGAGGATAGGGGGAGTACGGGGAGGGGGAGGGGAGGTTGGCACCGGGAATGGGCCTGGCATGCCTCCCCAAGAACCCTCCCCGCTCCAGCTCTTGGCCCTCAGCCTCAGGAGCCAGAGGCCATGGGTGAGGGGAAGGAGCACGAGAGCTGAGGCAGAGCTCACCCTGGGCAAAGGCGTGGCCTGCTGGCTCGGGGTCCACCAGGGCTCCTTTGGGAAGGAAACAAGGACAGGGCCTTAGAGACTTTGGAGACTAGGATGGTGCTTTGTCTGTCTGGGGCCCGGGACCAGTGCCAGGAGCAGCATGCACTGCTGGGGAGTTGGGCCAGGCTCCTGGGCTCCCAACGTGCCCCTCTGACAGCTGACAGCAGGATTAAGCACTGTGCCCTCCGAGCCTTCCTGGAGCCCCGTGGAGCTGGGCAGGTGCTGAGCTGCCCTGGCCTCAGCACACAGCCTCTCTTGGAAGTCAGTGAGGCCTCTTAGGAAGGTGAGCTGCAGGCAGGGGCTTGTCTTCCTAAAACCTGAGCTCCCAGGCAGGGTGTGCAAGGGAAGGAAGGCCAGAGGCTGCAGACAGGAGTTGCTTTGTTTTTGTTTATTTATGAGAGTTTAAGGAGTTTTAAAATTGTCCAAGATCATCTCTTTTTGTCAGAAAAACACTGAAGCATTACAGACAGTGCTAATATGTCTCTTAACCACCTAACCCTCCCACAGAACAAATTTCGGTTTCTAAAGGTAACCACTTCAGCCAGGACTGCTTAATCAAATAATACGTCACCCTCCAAATACATAAGCTTTAAGGGATACCAAATGTCTAAGATAAAATGTTTCCCTTTTCCCAATAATCAGTAACAATTTCCCGGGTACTCCTCTGGATCTTTTAAAATTCATGATCATATTCAGGCACCAGATATTTGTTGTTTTCTCATAAAGAAGAATGGATACTTAATAAGAGTAACACTAGGTTCTCCTCTGCATCCCCACCCCCGCCTCCTGGGTTCCCACAATGCTCCGGCTTGTCCCTGCCAGGGCCTGGCACTTTCTTCACCATGTTCTTTGGGGTGGACGTCTGTGGTCTTTCCTGTTTGTTTCCAGGAGCATAGGAGAAGTGTGCAGACTCTCAGTCCTGGGTGCACATAGGGGGTCTGCCCCTGAGGTGGCCGCTCAGGGTCCTGGGCAGCCTCTGCAGGGACTTGGCCTCTGCTTCCTCCACTGGAGCTGAGGGGTTAGACCCGATCTAGTCCATTCCAACATCCCCAAGCATGGGCAGGGACCACACCCCTCCCTCTGTGCCTATTCTAGCAGATGATCAGGACCCTGAATGTGGGAGTGCCAGCTGGATTTCCTCTGTGCCACCTCCCCTGCCCCCGCCACACACCCCTGCTCTTCTGCCCCCACCCTCTCTTTACTTCTTCTTTCCATCCCAATATCACAAGTTCCCACACCACAGCAGAGACAGGAGCCTGTATGACCAGCGAGCCCAGCGAAGGAGGTTTAGGTGCCATCTCCCATCCCCAGCAGAGAAGGGGGAACACCCTGAGGTAGTTTTCGTCTCCCCTCGTTTCTCCCTTACCCGCTGCTGCTACTGGTTCAAAAGATAAACACCCTCTGCATCAACAAGTAAAATAAAATCGCAATAAAAAATTTAATATTCCTTGGATATAGGTCTTCCCAAACAGGAGCAGCTGCTGCCAGAGCTGAGCTTGGCAGAAGCAGGGCCGGGCTTTTTTTTTATTACTAGGAGTTTCTTTTTTATTTATTTCTTTTTTTTTTTTTTCCCCAAGGAGGCACCTCTAATTAAAATATACTCCTGGAATGACAGCGCCATGTGCTTTCCTGGTCATCAAAGCTGCCGTTTGTTAGTTCATCCTTTGCCTCTTTGCCTTGTTGGTTTCTGAAGTTTACTGTGGTTTCTTCCTTTTTTTTTTTTTTTTTTTAGACGGTGCTGCCCAGGCTGGAGTACAGTGGCACTATCTTGCCTCACTGCAACCTCTACCTCTGGGGTTCAGGCAACTCTGCTGACTTAGCCTCCCAAGTAGCTGGGATTGCAGGCATCCACCACACGCCCAGCTGATGTTTTGTTCTTAGAGGAGATGGGGTTGGGTTGCTGGAGTGTCTGAGTGACAGGGTATTGCAGCGGAGGTGGTGCGAGGAGGGCCGTATCCACAAAGTCAGGGGAGCTGCCTAGCAACTGGGAGCCAAAGGGGTCAACCCGCCGTCCCCACTGGAGACACTATCTGCAGCTCAGCACCTCGCTGAATATGCCAGCCGCTCTATCGGCTAAACGTGGGGATGCGTTAATGACATTTGCAGACATCCTTTCTTCTACTGCACCTTTTCTCTGAAGCTTTTAGAAGCATCTTGTCTAAACAACAGAGTATAACATGAGTCATCCCCTGCACGCAGTGCAGTCCTGTCACTGGGCAGTTTCCTGAAAGCTACTACCGTCCCCCATCTGCGCTCCAGATGCAGTGCCAAGGCCGGGTTGGGGGTACAGGGAGGAGCTGGCCCAGTGAACCGGGCACAAACCAAGACAGCCCAGTGAAGGGTCCCCAGCAAGAGAAAGAGCATTAGGGTGCATTCAAGATTCAGGTTCCCAACACCCCTACAGCACAGGCTTTACCCAGTGTTGGCATGCAATAAGGGGCCTGTGGTGCTGGTTGGCCACTGCTCAACTAAAAAAATGTGGCAGCCCCCAGAGGTTGGCCTTGAACCAGGGAAGATACCCAGTGTTTAGCCAGCACTCCGCACTCTGTTAAGTTGCCATTATGGAATGAAACTGTAGCCTGATGTGGACCCAGCCCTTGACCCTGAGAGCTCAGTGCTGCTGTCTGTCCAGAGCCCCTCCTGTCTGTCTCTTCTTGGCCTGGAGAACAGTGTGGCCACAGGTAGGTTCCAAAGCCCTTCCTTAGGGCCTTCTCCTGACCGATCCTGCCTCCCAGGCTCAGGGGGCAAATCCCGGAGTTGAAGATCCAGCAAGCCTCGTGGAAGGAGTTGTGTGTTGTCTTTCCCGCGTCCCTTTCTTCTCTCCATCCCTCTGCCCCTGCCTGTGCCTCTGAGAGCTCCAGAGTCACCTTCCTCCATCACAGAGCAGTTGAGCTTCAGGCCAACAACCCTAAGATGGACAGACCGGCCCCGTCTTTGGCTCAGCCAAATCCTGCAGCTGCCAGCCACTCACCCACTCCCAAACATACATCTTAGGGTTCACCCGACATGTGAGCTGCGCCATAATCCCAGGTGTGTTCAAACTCCTGCCCCTGGGCAACTCTCTGCAGAGGGGCCAGCTTCCATCCATAGAACTAAAGTGGACGAACCCTTATGCTTTCGAGGCACAGATCAACCAGGAGAGACACAGCTGGGACCGGAGTAAAGGGGCCTCTGATGCTCTGGCTTTTCTGAGTCACGAGCCTGGAGCTCCAGCTGACACTGGCATGGAATTACACGGACTTTTGGAGGAATCAGGGACCAATCCAAACTCCTCTCCTGAGCAAGGGGAAACAGGACTTAGGAGGAAGATGCTGAGTATCTGTCCAGGTCCCTCAGCCAGGCCTGAGTCACTGCTTTCTCCCCGAGGACAAGTGAACTGTGGAAACACCCAAACACGCCAGAGGTGTGAGGGCGCTGGGATCTGGCAGTGGCTGTTCCTCAGGTCACACCCTTTCTGGGTCCCAGGGTGACATCCAACTGGGGATGAGGGGAAATGGACTCTATGGGGAATATGGAGCCAGTCACCACTCCCTGGCCACCCTAGCCTGGCCATCTGGAGGGCCGTTTGAAGAAGAATCCCGATGCAGTCTCGGTTCAGTAGGAACAAGCGCAGCATGACGGGCACAGAGGCGGTCAGATGTGGCTGAGGATTTGTCAGACCAGCCTAGATGCCTCTGACATCCTGGCCTGGCATATGTTCACTGCTTCTCTGATCAGGCAGAAAGTGCCACCAATGCAGCCACACACCATCTGAGGCTACTCCAGAGACTGGACCAGGCTCTGGCAGCTCCAGAGATCTGCTCTTGAGACTTTTTTCCCATGCACACCATTCCCTAGAGGAGCAGCTGCAGCCCAGGGGAAGGGGTGACGCTCCGTCAGGGAACCACGCCATGACTCTAGACAGTCAGTACTGGCAGCTGTCAGAGCTGTCATTCCCTGAGCGTACCTCTTAACGAAGGCCCATTAAGCCCCTTCTTATGACTGCATAATTATTGCCATAAGGAGGCTTTGTTCTCTTTGTTTTGGAAATAAAACAGCTTTAAATCCCTAAAGCAAGAGAGGTGCACGGCAGCTGTGGGTTGCCACTAGAGAACACAGAACCACGGGGCAGGGGCTCCACAGGGTTGGGGCTCTGCTGTCCCCAGCTCCTGCAGATACAGCCCAGAGCCCAGGGAGCAGCAGCTGGAGTTTCTGCAGCAGAGCAGAGCGGCCAGGTCAGCTCCAGCACTCCTGTGAGCTGCAGGGAGTTGCCTCGGGGCCCACCGGCCCTCCTCGCTTCTCCTGTAGCTCCTAGCAACTGTCATCATGAACCACCTGTGCCCCTCACTACGCCCTAGGGACCGGGCCGTGCTGGGACCCTTATTCCCCTTGACCATGAGAAAACAGAGGAGGCTTGGTGGCCTGGCCAGGGTCCCTCGGGTATAAGAGGAGAATTCACAGGAAGAAGAGGCTGAGCATGTCCTATGTCCCAGGCACGTCTGCTGTAAGTCTTCACATACACAACCTCACCTGCTCACTACCACAGGCTGCAGAGGAGGAGCTGGGTTCCTGTGTTAAGGTGAGGCTCGGACGCATTAGGTGAAATGCCCAGTTCACCAGCTCCTATGTGACCAGCTGGGCTTTCAGCCCAGATATTTCCACCTCTCCAGCTTCCCATCCTCAAGAACGTGCCTAGGCCAGACCCAGACTCTGAGGGCATTCAGGGACATTGTGCCATGCCAGCCTGCTGAAGTTCTCAGAATGTGTGTTCTGACCCCACTGTGTGCCAGGTCTGTGCATTAGGAAGTGGGTGGACAGGAGCCACGAGACACGCTCCTTCCCCCCGAGGAGTCTGCAGGCAGCAAGGGAACCTGAAGTAAGCTGGAAACAGCGTCCACCACTGGCAGCAGGAGCTGTGTGCTGCCTTGGGGGGCTACTTTGCTGGGAGCGTGCTCAGCAGAGAAGAGAAGGGCGTCCAGGCAGAGGGGATGCCTGGGCAAAGGCTTCATCGAGGTGCAGAGGTGAGAGGCATTTGGGAGCTGGTGAAGGCACTGGGGGTGGCTTCCCCTGGGGAAGAATGAGAGGGAAGGGTCCCTCTGGCAGGGGCCCCGTACTTGCCCCTGGGGACTTGAGTGTGGCTGGCTCTGAATCCCCACCCCTGCCCAGGGAGGGCTCGGCTGTGCTGGGCTGACCAGAGAAGCAGCTGGTTCTGTCAGGAAGGGAAGGCTCCTTTAGCCCCGCCATGAGGCAGCCTGGGGGAGGGGGAGGAATGCAGGGTCATCCCAAACAGTGGCCTTGGGCCACTGACCCGACCACTCTGCCCCATTCCCTCACCTGTGACACGGAGACCCACACACCCAAGCCTCTCATCTGCTTCTAAGAACATCGTGAGAGACACTGATGATCAGGGGACTGCTTATTGTAAAGCAAAAGCTCCAGAAGGCTGTAAGTGACCAGGGCCGGGACACCAGACCTTAAGGTCCCCGGGCTATCTGAGTGTCCAGCCTTCATTTAACAGCAGAAGAAACAGACCCGAGGAGGTCAGAGAACGTGTCCAAGATGATCCGGTGAGCTTGGCCAAAGACGCAGGCCTGCCTTCTCTCCTGCATCATGCCACCTCCAGACTAACAACCCTTTTCTCACCTCTGCCTGCTCCATCCCAAAACATTTCTCCTCAGCCTGCGTGCTGAATGGGGTCACACCATTAGAATGGTTTCTTGGAGGTGGTTACTATGCATGCCCTTCTTGGGAAGACTTTAACTGGGCATCTGTCACTCACATTTTCGTATAAATTAGTTTTATCATCAGTTATTTAGCATTGGTGGCATGAGGATTTTAAAGAAAAGAGAAGAGAGTGGAATACTTGTGGACCTAGAAAGGACAAGCTTGAATGGGCCCAAGACAGCCGCTACAGTATAAAGAGGAGGCCTGGTTTCCAGTCCTGTTTCTAGAATGTGTTCACTCTGAACCCTAGAGCCCTTCTCTATAAAATGGCTGCCATCACGGGGCTAAATCAGAAGTCCCTTCCAGGCTGACATTACGGTTTTCTCCACCATAGGAGAGGGTCCCCAGGAGCGGGACCAGGCTCAGGACAAGAAGGCCAGGCCTCTGGGCTCTTCACCTCATGGGCCAAGTCCTGTTGCAATCTCCACAAAGCCAAGGCTCCAGCAGGAGTCGGTCACAGAGGAAACCGCCGCCTCCGCAGCAGCAGCGCAGGAGGTGGGCTGAGTCCCAGGCAAGCCCATCTTCAGCTCCCAGCAGCCTCTGCCAAGGAGGGGGCCCTGTCTCTCCCCTGACAAACGTAAATACCTGCTCCATCCGCGAGTCTTCCTGGCTGCAGAGCTCTGTCCGGCGCATGCTCTCTCTTTGGTAATGGTACTTTCCTCAAGTGCAGGATAGTTAACATGTAGTGAAGTACACAAACCCTAAGCCACGGCTTGATACGTTTCCACAAATCATACGCCGTGACCATCACTCACATCCAGATAATAAAAGGGGCTTGCAAGGGTGTAACTGTATTGATCCCTCTCTGCCTCTTGCCGTAGTGTTATCATACATTTTACTTCTACATGCCTCTTATTTTTGCTTTAAATGACCAAAAGTGTTTTTTAAAGTAAAAAACAAAAGATATTATCTTATATTTTCCGTGTACTTCCTGGTCCTTTCTATTTCTTTTGGGTAGTCTGGGCTTCCATCTGAGATTCTCTCCCTTCGGCCTCAGAAATTCCTTTAGTACTATTTATAGTGTAGCAATAAATTCCTTAATTTTGTCTCCTTTCATTTTTCTAAAAATGCCTTAATTTAGCCTTTATTTTTGAATGACATTTTTATTGGAAATAGACTTCTAAGCTCACAAAATTTTTTCCTTGAGACCCTTTAAAGTGGTCCTTTAGTCTTATTTTTGCTGACTTTGTTTCTAGTGAAAAGCCACCTGCAATTCTTACTGTTTCCCCTCAATGTAATCTAATTCTATTTTCTGGATAATTTTAAGATCGTTTCCTTACCTTTGTTTTCTAGCTTGATTATATATATATGTACATGTATAGTCTTTCTTATATTTATATTCCTTAGGGTTATTTTTATTCCTAAATCTGTGTGTTGACGTCTTTCAAGAGTTTTGTGAAGACATGTACAGTCACTCTCTCTTCAAATATTTATTGAAGCCCCATTCTCATTTCCCTCTCCTTCTGGGACTCCAGTTATACATATAACATCCCATTTAATATATTGTTTTGTAGATGCTGATGCTCTATTACAAGGGTTTGACAAACTTTTCTCTAAAGGTCAAGACAACATTTTAGGCTTTGCAGGCCATATGATCTCTGTCACAACTACTCAGCTATTCTATAAACAATGTCTGGTACATCTGGGTTTCCATAAAACTTTATTTACAATAGCAGGCAGCAGGTTATATTTGGTTCATGGGCCCACAGTTTGCTGACCCTTCCTCCACTCAGTCGTTGTTGGTTTCTTTCTGTGCTTCAACTTGGAGAACTTCCTTTGACCTGCCTTTGAGTTTCCGACCCTTTCTTCTGGTTGTGTTCAATCTGTTGTCAAGCCTATTAAGTGAAGACTTCATTTTAGATTATAATTTTCAGATCTAGAGCTTACATTTGTTTATTTTTTAATAGATGTTTTTCATTTTTCAGTTTATTTCTTTATTAATAGATTTTACTTTTTTATAGCCATTTTAGGTTCACAGCAAAATTGAGCAGAAAGTGCAGAGAGTTCCCCTACATCTTCTGTCCCACACGTACACAACCTCCCCTGCTCCATCTGTTTATCTCTCCCTCCCTCCTAACCTCTGTCAACCCCTGAACTGTTTACTATCTCCACAGTTCTGTCTTTTCCAGAAGGGTGTACAGTTGTAATCATATAGTATGTAGACTTTTCAGATTGGCTTCTTTCATTGAATAATAGGCATCTAAGGTTCCTTCTTATCTTTTCAAGGCTTAAAAGCTCATGTGCTTTCTTTTTAGTGCTAAAGAGACTTTAACACTAAAGTCATTTAGTGCTGAATTCTTTTCTTTTCAGTGTTAAATAACATTCTTTAGTGGTGGTCACACCTGTAATCCCAGCACTTTGAGATGCCGAGGCCGGTGGATTGCTTGAGGCCAGGAGTTAAGAGAGTGTGGTGGGGCACATCTGTAATCCCAGCTGCTCAAGAGACTGAGACATGAGAATCACCCAAACCTGGGAGGCGGAGGTGGCAGTGGGCAGACAATGCACTACTGTACTCCAGCCTGGGCAGCAGAGGAAGTCTCTGTCTCAAAAGAGAGAGGGAGAGAGAGAGAGAGAAAGAGAGAGAGAGAAGGAAAGAAGGAAGGAAGGAAGGAGGGAGAAAAAGAGAAAGAAAGAAAGAAGGAAAGAAAGGAAGGAAGGAAGGAAGGAAGGAAGGAAGGAAGCAAGCAAGCAAGCAAGCTAGGTTTGCCCAGACTAATGTCCTGGAGATTTTCCCCAATGATTTCTTGTAGTAGTTTCATAGTTTGAGGTTTTAGATTTAAGTCTTTAATCACTTTTGATTTGATTTTATATATGGCAAGAGATAGAGGTCTAGGAGCTTGTTTCACTCTTCTCCATATGAATATCTGTTTTTCTCAACACCATATATTGAAGACATTATCTTTTCCCCAGTGTATGTTCTTGGCACCTTTGTTAAAAATGAGTTCCTGTGGATTTGTTTCTGGGTTGTCTATTCTGTTCCACTGGTCTATGTGTCTATTATGCCAGTACCATGCTGTTTTGGTTACTATGGCTCTGTAGTACAATTTGAAGTTAAGAAATGTGATTCCTCCAGTTCTGTTCTTTTTGCTTAGGATAGCTTTGACTATACTGGGTCTTTTGGGGTTCCATATAAATTTTAGGATTGTTTTTTCTATAAATGTGAAGAACATCACTGATATTTTGATGGGGATTGCATTGAATTTGTAGATTGCTTTCAGTATTGTAAACATTTTAACAATATTGATTCTTATAATCCATGAACCTGAAATAGCATTCCATTTTTTTGATATCTTCTTCAATTTCTTTCCTCAGTGTTTTCTGGTTTTCATTACAGCGATCTTTCACTTCTTTGGTTAAGTTAATTCTTAGGTATTTGATTTTATTTGCGACTATTGTAAATGGGATAACTCTTTTACCTTCTTTTTCATATTGTTGACTGTTGGGATATAGAAATACTACTGATTTTTCTGTCTTGATTTTGCATCCTGACACTTTACAGAATTTGTTTATCAGTTCTAATAGATTTTTGTGAAATCTTTAGGTTTTTCCAAATAAAAGATCGTATCTCTGCAGGAATTGGATATGGGGGGGAGGGGAAGATCATATCATCTGTGCACAAGGATAATTTGACTTCTTCCTTTCCAATTTGGATGCCCTTTATTTATTTCTCTTGTCTAACTACTCTAGCTAGGACTTCCAGTCCTATGTCGAGTAACAATGGTGAAGTGGGCATTCTTGTTGTGTTCTGGTTTTTAGAAGGAAGGCTTTAAGTTGTGCCCCATTCAGTATGATACCAGCTGAATGGTATTGTGGGTTTTTCTGTTTTGGGTATTTTTGTTTTTGTTTTTGTTTGGTTGTTTTTTTGAGTCAGAGGTTCGCTCTTATTGCCCAGGCTGGAGTGCAGTGGTGCAGCCTCGGCTTACTGTAACCTCCACCTCCCAGGTTCAAGTGATTCTCCTGCCTCAGCCTCCCAAGTAGCTGGGATTCCAGGCGCCTGCCCCCTCACCCGGCTAATATTTGTATTTTTAGTAGAGACAGGGTTTCATCATGTTAGTCAGGCTGGTCTCAAACTCCTGACCTCAGGTGATCGACCCACCTTGGCCTCCCAAAGTGTTAGGATTACACAGGTGAGCCACTGCGCCCAGCCTGGTATTGTGTTTTAATTTCAAGCTCCACTTGTTTATTGTAGATATTTAGGAAAGTGATTGACTTTTGTATATTAACCTTGTATCCTGAAACCTTGGTATAATTACTTATTAATTTTTGAGTTATTTATTTATTCATTTTGAGACAGAGCCTTGCTCTGCAACCTAGGCCACAGTGCAGTGGTGTGAGCTAGGCTCACTGCGACCTCCACCTCCCAGGCTCAAGTGATTCTCCCATCTCAGCCTCCCAAGTAGCTGGGATTACAGGCATGCACCACCATTTCCAGCTAATTTTTGTATTTTTGGTAGATACAAGGTTTTGTCATATTGCCCCGGCTGGTCTCCAAACTCCTGGGCTCAAGTGATCCACCCACCTTGGCATCCCAAAGTGCTAGGATTACAGGCATGAGCCACCACACCAGGCCTAGAATTTTTTTTGTTTATTCTTTTCAGATTTTCTACATAAACATGTCACCTGCAAACAGAGAGTATATTTTTTCTTCCTTTCCAGTTAGTATACCTTTTATTTCTCTTTCTTGTGTGATCACATTAGCTAAGACTCTGGCACAATGTTGAAAAAGAGTGGTGAGAGGAAACATTCTTGCATTTTTCCTGATCTTAGCAAGAAAGCTGTTTCTCACCGTTAAGTATAATGTTAGCTGTAGGTTTTTGCAGATATTTTTTATCAAGTTGAGGAAGTTCCCCTCTAGTCCTAGTTCACTGAGAGGTGGGTTTTTTGGTTTTGTTTTGTTTTGTTTTGTTTTGTTTTGTTTGAGATGGAGTCTCGCTCTGTCACCCAGGCTGGAGTACAGTGGCAGAATCTCAGTTCACTGAAACCCCTGCCTCCCATGTTCAAGCAATTCTTCTGTCTCAGCCTCCCAAGTTGCTGGGACTACAAGCTTGTGCCACCACACCTGGCTGATTTTTGTATTTTTAGTAGTAAAGGGGTTTCACCATATTGGCCAGGCTGGTCTCGAACTCCTGACCTCGTGATCCATCCTCCTCAGCCTCCCAAAGTGCTGGGACTACAGGCGGCCACTGAGAGATTTTTATCATGAGTGTTGTATTTTGCCAAATGTGGTTTCTGCATCTATTGATATAATCATGTGATTTTTTTTCTTTAGCCTGTTGATGTGATAAATTATATGTCTAAATGAGTTTTGAATATTAAAACAGCTTTGCATACCTGGGATAAATCCCTCTTGGTCTTGGCATATAATTCTTTTTTTACATTCTTAGATTCCACTTGCTTGCATTTTGTTGAAGAATTTTTCATCTACGTTCATGAGAGATATTGGTCCCATAGTTTTCTTTTCTTGTAATAGGTTTGTGTGATTTAGTATTAGGGTAATGCTGGCCTCATAGGATGAGTTAGGAAGTATTCTCTCTGCTTCTATTTCCTGGAAGAAACTGTAGAATACTGATATAATTCCTTCCTTGAATATTTAGTAGAATTCACCAGTAAATCTATCTGGACCTTATCCTTCCTGTTTTAAAAGGTTATTAATTATTGATTTGGTTTCTTTAACACAGATAGACCTGTTCAGATTGTCTTTTTTTTTTTTTTTTTCCTGAGTCAGGGTGTCACTCTGTCACCCATGCTGGAGTACAGTGGTGCAATCACTGCTCACTGCAGCCTTGACAACCTGTGCTCAAGCAATTCTCCCAGCTCCGCCTCCTAAGTAACTGGGTCAACAGGCACACACCAACACATCCATCAATTTTTTTATGTTTTGTAGAGACAGGGTCTCACTATGTTGCCCAGGCTGGTCTCAAATTCCTGGCCTCAACAGATCCACCCACCTCAGCCTCCCAAAGTGTTGGGATTACATGCATGAGCCACCATGGCCCAGCACAGATTGTCTATTTCTTCTTGAATGAGTTTTGACAGAATGTGTATTTCAAGGACTTGTTCCATTTCACCTAGGTTATCAGATTTGTGAGCATAGAGTTTTTCATAATATTCATTTATGATCCTTTCAATATCCATAAAAGGATATTAGTGATGTCACCTCTTTCATTTTCCATGTTAGTAATTTGTGCCTTTTCTCTTTTTTTCTTAGCCTGGCTGGAGACTTATGAGTTTCACCTACCTTGAAATAAACAACTTTTGATTTTGCTGATTTTCTCTACTGATTTCCTGTTTTCAGTTTCATTGAGATGTGTTCTAATTTTTATTATTTACTTTCTTCTGTTTACTTTGGATTTAATTTACTTTTTTCTACTTTCCTAAAGAGGAAACTTAGATCACTGATCTTCAATATTTCTTGTTTTTTAATATAAAGGTTAATAATCACTTTCATTCATTCAACGTTATAAATTTCCCTCTAATCACTGCTTTTGCTACATCCCACACATTTTGATTAGTTGTGCTTTCTTTTTCATTAGTTCAAACTATTGTTTAATTTCTCTACATTTCTTCTTTGCACCAGATGTTACTTAGAAGTGTATTGTTCAATCTCCAGTTATTTTGATGGTTTCCAGCTATCTTTCTTTTATTGATTTATAGTTTAATTCTGTTGTTTGTCTGAAAGCAGACAGTATATGATGTATATTCTTTACATTTGTTAAGGCGTGTTTCGTGGCCCAAAATGTGGTATCTTGGTGACTGTTCCAAGTGAGCTTGAGAAGAATCTGTAGTTTTCTGTTATTGGATGAAGTAGTCTATAGATGTCCATTATATCCAGTTGCTTGATGATGTTGTTGAGTTTGACCATGTTCTTACTGATTTTCTGCCTGTTCAGTCTGCCAATTCCTGATCGATGAGTGTTAAAGTCTTCAACTTTAGAATTGGATTCATCTGTTTCTCCTTGCAGTCCTGTCAGTTCTTCCCTCACATATTTCTATGCTCTGTTGTTAGGTGCATATGGACATTCAGGATTGTCCTGTCTTCTTGGAGAATTGACTCCTTTTTCCTTACGTAATGTCCTTCTTTATCTCTGGTCACTTTCCTTGCCCTTCAAGTCTGTTCTGTCTGAAATTAATATAGATATTATGGGGGTGTTTTTGCCAAGTGTTAGTATGATATATGTTTCTCTATCCTTTTAATTTGAATCTAGATACATCTTGATATTTAGAATGGGTTTCTTGTGGACTGCATATAGTGGGGTCTGGTTTGTTTTTTATCTACTCTGACAATCTCTTTTATTTTTTTCTTTTCACCTTTTATTATAGGTTCAAGGGGCACATGTGAAGGTTTATTATTACATGGGTAAATTGCATGTCACGGGAGTTTGGCGTACAGGACATTTTGTCACCCAGGTAATAAGCAGAGTACCCACTTTTCAATCGCCCTCCTCCCAGCCTTCACCCTTAAGGCCCCGGATGTCTGTTGTTCCCTTCTTTGTGTCCATATGTACTCAATGTTTAGCTCCCACTGATAAGTGAGAACAGTAAGTATTTGGTTCTCGGTTCCTGTGTTAATTTGCTTAGGATGATGGCCTCCAGCTCTATCCACGTTATTGTGAAGGACATTGATTGAATTCTTTTTTATGACTCTGTGGTATTCCATAGTGTATATGTACCACATTTTTTTTATCCAGCCTCTCATTGATGGGCATCTAGGTTGATTCCACATATTTGCTATTGTGAATAGTGCTGCAATGAACATACACCTGCATGTGTCTTCATGGTAGAATTATTTCTATCCCTTTAGGTATACACCCAGTAATGGAATTGCTGGGTTGAATGGTAGTTCTGCTTTAAGTTCTTTGATAAATATCCAGTCAGTTTTTCACAGTGGCTAAACTAATTTATGCTCTAACCAGCAGTGTATAAGCATTCTCTTTTCTCCACAGCCTCTCCAGCATCTGTTATTTTTCCCTTTTATTAATAGCCATTCTGACTGGTGTGAGACAGTATCTCATCGTGGTTTTGATTTGATTATTGATATTTAGTATTTTTTCCTATGCTTGTTGCCTGTGCAGATGTCTTTTGAGAACTGTCTGTTCATGTCCTTTGCCCATTTTTAATGGGGTTGTTTGTTTTTTGCTTGCCAATTTGTTTATGTTCCTTATAAATTCTAGACATTAGACTTTTATTAGATGCATAAATTGCAAACATTTTCTTTCACTCTTTAGGATGTCTGTTTACCCTGTTGATGGTTTCTTTTACTTTGCAGAATCTCTGTCTTAACTGGTGTATTTAGACCATTGGCATTCAAAATGATTATTGACATAGAGTAATATCTACTGTATCTGTTACTGTTTTCCTATTTGCTGCCTTGTTATTTGTTTCTCTATTTTGTCTCCCACTCTTTCTCTGTCTTTTGTGGTTTTAATTGAGCATTTTATATGACCAAAAATTAAATAGTCAGCATATTTTTGCTGCGGTCTGAATATGTTCCCTGAAAATTCACATGTTGAAATGTAATCACCAATATGATAAGAAGTGAGGTGCTTAGAGGGTGATTAAGTCATAATGGTGGAACTCTCATGAATGGATCTGTGCTTTAATGAAATAGGTGAGAGGGGACTATTCATCTTTTCTACAATGCAAGGGCACAGCAAGTAGGTACTCACCTTGGAAACAGAAAGTGAGCCCTTATCAGAGACCAAATGTGCTATTGCCTTAATCTTGGACTTCCTAGCCTCCAGAACTCTGAAAAATAAATTTTTATTATTTATAAAAATTATGCAGTCTAAGGTATTTCGTTATGGCAGCCCAAGTGCACTAAGACAACTTCTATTTAAAAAAAAAAAAAAAACTTTTCTTCTTATTTTTTTTTACTTGTCTTAGTGTTTTCCCTAGATTAGCAATATGCATCTACAACTAATGCGAGTCCATTTGCAAATACTATATACTATTTCATGGGTTGTACCAAGTACCTTATAATAACAAAATAATCCTCATTCCTGCCTCCTGCCTCTTATATCACTGCTGTCATTCATTTTACTTATACAAAAGCATACTTAAGTATATATAGTTCTGTGGATATATACACACAGACATGAACACATATAAGAAAAATAAAAGTTTCTATTCTATCTTCACTCATTCCTTCTTCAGTGCTCTCTGTTTCTTTACATAGATCCAAGTTTCTGACGTATGTTTTTCTTTCTCTCTGAAGAACTTCTTTCAATATTTCTTACAAGGCACATGTACTGACAATAAATTCTCTCAATTTTTGTTTGCCTGAGAAAGCCTGTATTTCTTCTTCACAGAGGGCTGTGGATGGATCCCCTGCATCACAAGGTGAGGCCAGACCAGAGCAAGCCAGAGGATGCCATGCTCCTTCTCACCAACAGGTGCCCCTCTCAAGCTGCCAGCTGGGTGGCGGCACACCAGAGTTCCAAATACAAGCATGTTTTCTGGGAGGGGACACCAGGTGGACAAGCCCCCTCCTTTAACAGCTGCCCAGGCCCTAAGCCCTGGAGTCCTGGCTCAGGCTGTTACTGACCATTCCTGTGATCTTGGGCAAGAGGCCTTCCTACGGGGGAGGAGGTGCTGAACTAGCACACTTGTGAGTAAATCAGGTGGCCCAGGCAGGCCTGCATCTCCAGGCCTCTTCAGGCAAAAGGTAAGAGTGTTGGCTTGTGCAGCTCTCGTGACCCACACAAGGCCTTACGTTGGAGCCTTGCCATGAGCAGGCAGTCCTGGGAACGCCACACTTCTTCCAGGGCCTGAGGTTTGGAGAGCCTGGCTGCTCACGCCTTGCTGATCACTTCGCAAAGCTATCAGATGCATCCTGTCGCTGTAATAGCTCTTCTCTTAAGGCCATCCTTTCAGCCTGCAAAATGCAAAGACTCCAAGCCTGTGTCCTGGCCAGGGCGGGGTCTGGTCTTGGACTCAAACTCACCTCAGCCCATTGTTAGTCTGCAAGGGGACAAAATGGAGAGAGGGCCAGGACACCTGCCTGTCCCCCGGGACCTCTTTGCTTGGCCAGCTGAGGTCATCGAATGGCCGCCTGGAAGACCAGCTCTCTCTCCACCTCCCATTCTGGCAGCACCTCACAGTTTACAAAGGAAGCTTCTCCACTCCCAGGAGTGTAACTGACCTTGTAACTTCCTTAGAGAGGAGGGAAGCTGCTTGCCCAAGGCCATACCACAGTAAGGAACAGGCAGGGACAGGGACTCACATCTGTCTCTTGGAGCCCAGTGTAGCTTACACAGCTGCCCTCCTTCCCACCCCACTCTTGGGCAGTTCTCAGGCTGCCTTAGGTGGCCAGGAAGCCCACCTGCCTCTTCCCATAGCCCTGGAAGGGCCACCACATCCTGGGGTCAACACTCGAATCTGGCAGGCACTGTGCAGTGCCGCTTTAATTAGGAGGCAGGTGAGATGGAGGCTGCCGGCACTTCAGCAGGGGCCCCTCCTTTCTGCTCTGCAGCTCCTCCCTGTTCCAGCTCAGCCCAAGGCAGAGCCTGGCCGGTCGGCCATTGGCCTCCAGGCTGGCAGTGTGGGGAGGAGGGGAAATCAGGCTTGGCGCCTGGGCTGGCCAGCCAGAGGCCAAGGACCGCAGAGCTGCTCACGTCCGCACATTTCTAAGCAGCCACATCCCGTGACCTGCTTCTAAGAGCCAAGGCCCCCACCCCTCCACTGGGGACAGCCGCCTTCTGTGCTCAGCCAGAGGTGGCCCAAGAATTCTGGCTGGCTTAGCCTCGTGCCCCAACCTCAGCAGAGAGGCATGCAGAAGGCCACGTCTGCCAAGCCCTCCCGGGCTCTGCCCTGCCCCAGGCGTGCATAATTAGAGAGCATGCACGTTCAAATCCTGACCCCTGGACACTGCTGCCCCATCTGGGCTCTTGCTACCCCCAATTGCTCCAGGACCCTAGAGAAAGAGGCTTACCCTCCCTCTCCAGCCTCAGAGCCATTCCCCACTCCCTGCCTCTTTCTTCCTTAGTGCCTGAGTTAGGCGCATGCCTGTCACCACTCACACTGACCTGCATGCCCCATGAGGGGCCACTCACATGATTTATGTTCATTTTCTCTTCACTTTCATTCCCATGGATGTACTTGAACACACATGCAACCTCAAAACTCTCTAGTAGCCAAAACTGGGAAGAATGGATGACCATGAGTTCTATCCCAGCAGTCTCAAAGACCTCAGGAGGGCCTTGCTCCCAGGAACCATGGGATTTGGGGCTCGTGGCCATTGTATCTAGATCCCAGGACAGGAAGGTGCCCCAATATCAAAAGGTGCCCCAATATCCAGGAATGCTGCAGCAGGTGCAGGTGCTCTTGGGATGTTGCTCACCAAGTCCCAGCCACAGGCTAAGGGAGAAATGCCCTCCGCCCTGGGTTGTCTGCGCTGTTTTTGAGTCCAGCTCTGGCTTGAACACATGAATCACACATCACGTCTCTGACCGGGGTCCCCGTAGCCACCCTCAAGCAACCATCTCTCCTGAGAGTGCAGGGCACCCCTTGGGTTCCATCTCATCATGCTGCTCTTGCTTCTTGCTTGTGAGGGTTCTCACCATGTATGTATGTGTATCTGTCTTTGTCCCACGCTGTGGGTTTTGTAGACCACCCTGGGCGCCCTCCAGCTGAGTTTGATAGATCCTCTCAGCAAGCCTAATGCTTTGCACTGTCCCAGTGGCATCCTTTCCACCAGCCTGAATGTGCCAGGGGGCATCCACCATGTCTGAACAAATGAATGAACAAGTGAGCAGACCATGGTGTGAGCCTGAAAAGTGGTGGGGGCAGCCTCTGGCCAGCAGGTCCCTCCCAGCAGTCTTGGAGAGTGGGCACCTCCTCCAGGCCCAGGGCCTCCCTCCCCGGCAGCCAAGGCCACCTGCACTGCTTTAGCTAATCCAGTAAACCCTAAGGGAGGCCTGGAGGTGGAGCAGTGACCCGAGTGGCCTGCCCTGAGGAGCCCCTCTGGTTTGCCGCTGCCTGCCACCAGCCAGTGGCAGCCAGGCTGGAGGAGGCAAGAAGGTGTGCGAGCCCAGAGGTGCGGTCAGCAGGGACTTCATGGAGACTGAGGGACTGAGGCGGGCCTTAGGGTGTAGGTGGGGTGTAGACAGTGGATGTATGGAGTGGAGGAGAAAGGGGAGAAGCTTCCAGTCACAGGCAACTTTGTGTGCTCAGACCCAGCACAGGGGAAGCTCGTGCCACCAGGGAGTGGCCCTGAGTCTATTTTAGGGTGTCTAGATGTGAGAAGAGGAGGCGCAAGTGCTGAGGCTTCAAAGGCAGAAGAGCCCTGGGGAACAGGGCCAGGCCCCCAGCTAGGCTGGACAACCCAGACTCTCCTTTTGGTATGAGGCCAAGTTTCACCCTAAGCAGCCAGAAAGAGAGCAGAGCCAGGCGCTTTCTCAGGACAGGAGGTGTTGCTGACCGCCAGCAATGCAGGCCTGGGCTGCAGAGGGAGGGCTGGGACTGAGGGGTGGGGATGGAGGTGGTGATCACAGAAGCCCCAGAAGAGGGTCTGACTGCCCTTGGAGAGAATCAAGTGGAGGTGGAAAAGCAACCAAAGAGAGACCCTGGGAACCCCTCGTGCAAGGGGCAGAAGGTGGGAAAGACAAAGATGTAATGGGGAGGCCAAAGAAAGAGGCAGGGATGCCGAGCAAAGAGGGGTTCCTGGAGGCAGAAGGGGCAGTGTTTCCGTGGAGCTGCTGAGGGTCCCTGGAGTTTGGAGATTGGAGGTCACTGTGGGCAGCGGGGGCAGCTGATGTCGCAGACAGGTCACACACAGCCACGTGCCTCTCTGTTAGGATGGACAAGGGGGCAGAGGAAAGGGAAGGGATCTGTTTGCCTGCCTGAATCAGAGGACAGATCTGCTTGAGATGAGGAGTGAGGCATCAGGGAGGCAGGGCGGCAGGAGGGACCAAGGACAGTTCATGGGAAAGCCCGAGGGCCAGAGCCAGAGAATGGAGGGACGCACCCAGGCGCCGGGCTGCTGGGCAGCTGGGCCCTCTCTCCTTTTCTCTCACCCAGCTCCACTTCCAGGGATCCATGCCTTCCATGCCTGCAGGGGAGTGCCTGGACACTGCCCCTGCAAGTAGGTGGGGGGCACAGGCAGAAGTCGCCTGAGGGCAGGTGCAAGATCAGGCCTGGGACAAGCTGCAGGGCCCCAGGCCCAAGCTCCAGAGCCACTGCCCCATGGCACGCAGAACCCAGTGTGAGCTCGGATCCTGTGGTCAGTCTGTTCACTCATTCACTCATGGACTCATTCACTCGTCATTTTCCAGCTCAGTCTGCCCATGTACTTGGCCCTATGCTGGGATGAGGCCTTTGAGGAGCCACAGCCTGGTGGACACATAGGCCTGCAACCAAATCCTGGCCACAGAGGGTGATGCTGCAGGAACTCAGGGTGGCTCAGGGCAGAGCAGGCAGACTATCTGCCAGGAGAGGACGAGGAATTGGAATCTCTTTGGAGAGCCGTGCTCTTGCAATGCCCAAAAGTGAAATTTAGAGAACAATTTTATTTACAAACAGCATCAGATAATAAAATACTTAGGAATAAATGTCATAAGAAAAGTGAAAAACTCAAACCCTGACAACTACAAAACACTGTTGAAAGAAATTCAAGATCTAAATAAATGAAAATATATCCTGTGTTCATCAATTAGAAGACTTAATTATGAAGATGAAAAATGTTCCTAAATTGATCTACAGATTTAATGCAATCCCTAACAAAATTCCATGCAGTTTCTTCCAAAACATTGACAAGCTGATCACAAAATTCATACAGAAATCTAAGGAACCCAGGGTAGCCAAAACAATATTGAAGAAAATCAAAGTTGAAGGATTTCCAATTTCAGAATGTACTGCTAACCTGCATTGATTAAGACTGTGGCACTGATATAAGGATATACATTCCAGTCAACAGAACAGAACTGAGAATCCAGAAACCAACTCTCGTATTTATGGTGAAATTAATTTTCAGCAAAGGTGCCAAGACAGTTCAATGAAGGGAAGACTAGTCTTCTGAAGAAATGGCATGGGGCCACTAGATATGCACATGCAAAAGACTGAATTTGGTTTCTTGCCTCTCACCATATACAAAACTCAAAATGAATCAGATTTAAATGTAAGAGCTAAAACTATAAAACTCTTACAAGAAAGCATAAACATAAATCTTCATGATATTGGATTAGGCAATGGTTTCTTAACTATGGCATTAAAATCACAAACAACCAAAAAAAGATGAATTGGACTTCAACATTAAAGCTTTTGTGCTTCAAAGAAAGTGAACAGTAACTTACTGTTGCGATAAAATATTTGTAAATCGTACATCTGATAAGGGACTCATATCTAGAATACATAAAGAACTCTTACAACTCAATAATAAAAAGACAAATGGTTCAGTTTAAAAATGGGCAAAGTATCTGAAAAGACATTTCTCCAAAGAAGATATACAAATGGTCAGCAAGCACACAAAAAGATATTAGACATAATTAGTTATCAGGGAAATGCAAATCGAAACCACAATGAGGTACGACTTCACACCCACTAGAATAGCTACAATAAACAAGCCAGGCACTATGGTGTTTGCCTGTAATCTCAGCTACTTGGGAGACTGAGACGAGAGGATCCCTTGAGCCTAGGAGTTCAAGTCCATCCTGCCAACATAGCAAGACCCCATCTCTAATAATAAAAAATAAATGACAGTAACAAGTGTTGATGAAGATGTGGAGAAATTAGAACCATCACATGCCACTGGTGGAAATATAAAATGGTGTAGCCACTTTGAAAAAACAGTCTGGTAGCTCCTCAAAATGTTAAACATAGAGTTCCCACAGGAGTCGGCACTTCCATTTCTAGGTTTATACCCAAAAGTAATGAAAACACATGTCCCCACTGAAACTGGTATACAAATGTTTATAGCAGCATCATTCATAACAGCCCCAAAGTGGAAATAACCCAAACGTCCCTCAGCTGATGAGTGGACAGATAAAATAAATGCCTAGCCATGCCACAGTATATCGTTCAGCAATAAAACGGAATGCAGTAATGATGTGTGCTCTGGCATGGACAGACCTGGAAAACATTCTGCTCTGTGAAAGAAATCAGTCACAAAAGCCCGCATATGGTCTCATTCCATTTTTAAGAAATGTCCAGAGTAAATCGCTCTGCAGCGGCAGAATGACGATTTGTGATTGTCCAGGGCTGGGATGAGGGTGCAGTGGAGGCAGGGGGCAGGTAGTGGCTAAAGAGTATGGGGTTTGCTTCCTTGTTTAAGTGATGGGAATGGGTTCATATTGATTGTGGCGATGATTGCACACTCTGTGAATATACTAAAAGCCATTGAAGTATGTGCTTTAAGTGGATGATTACATGGTACGTGGACGGTATCTGAATAAAGATGTTTATTTAAAAATCCTCTTTGGAGATGCATTGGCAGCTCTGCCCTCTTTTTCAGGCAGCAAAGCTTCAAGGGGAGGAAGGATCACCAGCCCCGGGGCCAGAGCCCAGCAGCACCACAGACCTGCTGGGTTACCTTAGCCAGGTCTCCACCCCTCTCTGACCTCAGTCTCATCTCTGATCATTTCTGAGGGCCTTTGGGCTCTTTGAGCCGGCAGCCCCAGTTCTGGAAATCTAGATTGAGGAGCCGTCCTCATGAAGGACAAAGCTCTGTGCTCAAAAAACTTTCCGCACAGCTTTTTCTATAGTGGTGAAAAACCAGAAGCCACCTCAGTTTCTGACAACAAGAGAAGAGTTACATAAATGAGAAGCTACAGCTGTGCTGTTCTAAGCAGGGTCTGCAAACACTGGTGATACAGGGAAGTGCTGCTGCTGTGAGGTTTGCTGAAGGCAGGACATGAAATCCCGTGGCCGGGACAGCCTGGAGCTGGCGGGCAGGTGGCAGTGGGAGTACTGTGTGCATGTCAGCCTCTTCTACTCAGAAACCCATCACTGTCACCTTCATGGTGTCTGTGCACCTGCAGGCTGGAATTGGGTCCCCGATGTGTGATCTGCGTGTACAGGCTGGCTGTAGGTAGGCTGCACCAGCCTGTGGGGCAGGTGGACCTGGAGCAAGGAAGCCATTCCTCAGGCTGCCTCTGACATGGCCTGATGGGCAGAGCTGCCCTAGGGCAGCTGCCATGGACCCCAGTGAGCTGCGGCGGGGAGTCCTGCCAGTACACCCTGTAAAACATCCTCACCCAGCTGGAATGGGGCCAACATGGATTAGAACTCCCCAAGAGGAACAGGGGCTCCCTCTATAGGGAATCACTGCCCCATTCCAAACTGCAAATGTCTCATGGACAAAGACCGTTGTTTGTGACCATGATCTATCCTTGTCCCTCCACACCGGCACTACCTGTGATCCAGAGCATCTTTGAGGGAGTGAGGAGGGAACGTGGGAGGGAAATGTGTCCTCATGGTCCAGGCCAGGGTTCCTCTTCCCAGACTTATCTGGGCACTGGCAGTGGCCTTGAACGGCTGTCTGGGTCCTCTTCCCTGGCTATGCCAAGCTTGGTCCCATGCCCAGTTCCTCACCAGTCTTTTTACAAGCCCATGTCACAGATGAGTCGGAACCCTGGGCGTAGGGGTGCAAGCTTTCTATACCTGAGCCAGGTGCCACTTCCCTTCCTTCCTCTGCCCCTTGCCTTCTCTGGGTGGCCCCCTACAAGCCTTCAGGTGTCTCACTCGCACTCCACACTGCACAGGGACAAAGGAGGGAACCCACACACTCCTGACACCCTACACCTGGGAGAAAGGAGAAAGGGTGGAGGGGGAGCAGGAGGGAGAACCAAGCAGGGCTGCTGTCCGCACCACCCCCAGGCTGGCTGTGTCCAGCACTGGGTGTGAGAGTCCCTTGCTGTCTGGCAGCCTCTGGCCAGACATCTGGCCAGCAGCTAGCAGGGGCTGCAGCGCATCAGGTGAATGGTGACGGGCCCTAGTCCGGATTCCAGGCCTCACCTGAGTCCTGCTTGGTGCCATTTGCCTTGACAACTGCTGACTTTGAGTCTCCAAGACAGAAAAGCAGGCAGCAAAGGGAACTGTGGCAGAAGGGGCACCTGAGACGGGAGCTGTGGCAGAGCAGGGGCTGGAGTGTGCTCTGGGCCAGGGAACCTGCTCCTGAGAGTCTGGGAGAGTCTTTTCCATTTTCTAATGTAGTTTCACATTCAGGGCCTCAGTCCACCTCACAGCACCAGCCCCGGCCTAAGACAGGCAGCTCCAGCCTCGCTAGCAAATGAAAGAGCCACTTATGGGCCCTGTTTTGTGTCAGGCTTTGCACTGGCTGCCAGTGGGACCCAGTTCAGGGAGAGACAGACAGATATTGACAACTGAGAATGGTGCTGCAAGGGAAGTGCTCTAGCTGAGTCCCCAGGCTGCAGGTCCCCAGGCGCAGGAGCGTGGAATCTGGGGGCTCAGAAAGGCCTCCTAGAGTAGTGAGCCTAGAAGGAGGCCCAGAATGGAGCCAGCTGGGAAGAAAAGGCCTAGAAATTGCAAATAGCTTTGAGTACTGAGGGCTTACTAAAGGCCAGGTGCCTGGAGATCCATCTTTCCCATCATTCTACACCGTACATATCATTATCTCATTTCACAGATGAGAAAACTGATCTCATGTTACACCACTTGTTCACAGTTACTCCTAAGATTTTTGTAAGTCAGGGTAAGCGAACTGCTAGAACAAAGAATCCCAAATCTCTACAGCTGAGCGAAAGTTGATTCCTTGCTCATGTCACAGTCTAGGGTGAATCCAAGTGGAACTCAGGGACCCAGGCCCTACTGTTCTCTAGTGCTACCATCTTTAACTTGTGGTCTTCACACTTGCAACAAAAGGGAAACTGATGGAGAATCCTACTTGGGAGGCTTTTATGGGCCAGGTGGATGTGGCGTGAGTCTCTCTTCTGCCCGCTTTCCATTGGCTCTATTCATGCCTGATCAAGGGGGCTGGGAAATGTGGTCTCAGGGTGGTCAGGAAGAGGGAGACACCAGGAAGAGGGGGACACCAAGGATGTCAGGGGCCTCTGGACAGCTCATCCCTGAGCAGCTTATCCTGGGCCTGTGTCCTTAGCCAGAGGCTATTGTCTCCCACGCATCAGGGAGGAACTGGGCACCCTGGAGAATGGCAAGTAACTGGGGTGGTGCCAGGACTTTGTCCTGAGGGCTGCCAGGAGCCACTGACAGGCTTTCAAAAGGGAAGTGCCCTGGGCAAGCCTGGGCAGAGAGATAAGACTGCTGAGGAGAGAGCATCAGGGAGGCAGAAGCAAGGTGAGCAGGGCTGCAGGTCGTGTGAGCAGCCCAGAGCCCTTGGGGACTACAGGCTGAGTCTCTGGACCCCTGATCCAGCGCTCATCCTCCTTCCCAGCCCATCATGAAATCCTGGCCATCCAAGCCTTGGTGATGCCTTGCGGACAGGGGCAACAGGCGGGACACCCAGCCCTGCCCCAGAGCGCAGCTGAGGGGAAGGCTGCCCTGACTGTGAGAGGCAGCAGGAAGGCGGGCGTGAGACTGTAATTCTATTGCCAGCGTCTGGGAGCCAGCAGGGGCAGAGGGACCGATAACCACATTTTGTTCATTGCAGGCGCCGGGGACATCACTCAGGCCCAGGGAGGAGCCAGTCACCCAGACCGCATGTACCCTGCAGGGAAACCATCTTCCAGCAGCCTCGTTAGGGCAGGGGCTTGAGCAGAAGACCAAGGGCAGACCTCGGCAGGGCCATTCGAGAGGGTGGGAGGCTGGCGGCTTCTGAGAATCACTGCCAGGAGCTGGTCCCTGACTCTACACCCCGTCTCCTGGGGCCATGTGGTGGGTGCACAGGGCAGTGTGAAAAGAGCTGGATGGTGAGGAGGTGCCCTCCCCAGGGCGAAGCTTGGTGAGGCAGGCAGGGAGTCGGGCCCTGGATCTTGGCTTCCTTAGCTGGAGCGGAGAGGTGTTTCCTGATGTATGGGAACACCTGGTGTGCAGGTACATGTTGGCTCCTGTAAACCTCCTCCCTGTAAACCTCCTCGCACCCATTCTTACTCAATGCTGCCTCCTCTGTCCCCTCCAGGCCCTTCCAGGCTTTGCAAAAGGAGATGGGTAGAGCCCCTGT
Organism: Saimiri boliviensis; assembly: GCF_048565385.1. NCBI lineage: Eukaryota > Metazoa > Chordata > Mammalia > Primates > Cebidae > Saimiri > Saimiri boliviensis. Next base: position 126,296,520 of record NC_133449.1, read on the forward strand.
GGGATTTCCCCATTGCCCAACCCTGATGGCCGCTGCTGGCTCCTCCCTGTCCTCGTCCTCCCTCCCATCACAGGCCTCCGGCAGCAACCACCTCCCCACCCAGTGTGAGCCCTCAGGACAGGCCTGTTCTCAAGCTTGGCTTGCACTACCCCACTTCATCTCATGAACAGTGTGAGCCCTGTGCTCTCCCCAGTGCATGGAGGATGGCCGGCTCCCCAGAGAGGGGAGGAAGCTTGCCTGAGATCACAGTAACAGGGGGTAGAGTCAGTCCATAAACTCACAGGTGTGTCCCTCGGGAATTGCTACCACTTCCCTCCTGCACCAGCCCCTCCTCTCTATCTTCAGACCCACAGGGGCCCCACCCTCCCCTCCCACCACAGGGTCCCTGGAGCCAAGGACATTATAACTGTGCCTCACATATACACTCTCCCTCCCTGGCGACCCAGGAATGGTGGAAAACCAATGCCCGCTTTTACTGACAAAAGCAGCCAGAAAGGATCCCCAAAGGGCAAGAGGGAAGCTGGCAGCTGGGAGGCTCACCTGCAGGTCAGTCTTAGAGGTGCTCTGTGGTGGCCTGGGGAAGGTGGCAGCTGGGACAGGCTTAGCAGAAGACAAGAGGGGAGGGAAAGGATAAGGAGACTGACTCACGGTACTTAGGATCCTGCTTAAGGATCTTTACTCACTCAGCCACGTAATCTAATGAGGTATCAGCCCCAAGCCAGTGCCTAAGTGAAAATTGTTGATATTCTAATTCCTTCACAAACACCTTCTGCAGGTGCCCAAAGCTGTGGCTTCACCTTCTTCATATTTGGGCCTTGTCCCATCTCTCTCACTGCCAGGGTGCCATCCTGTGGGCAGAAGTCTGGGGCAGCCCCCTGGCAGGAATAACTCCTGTAGCACTAGCCTTGCTAGGGTCGCACAGGGGAGGAGAGGGACCCTTTGGAATCTGAGGCCTGGGTCTGCAGGTCCAGCCTCTCATTTAAGGGCTGTGTGCCCCTGGGAAAGTGGCTTTGCCTCTTGGGGATTCAGTTTCCTCTTGTGCAAATGGGCTAGCGCAGCCTAACCTGCAGCGTGGTTCTGAGGATCCCATGCTGTACAGTTCACACCACACTGGCACTCAGCAACCAGAGCTCCCACTGTGACTTGCCAGAGTCCTGGCCACCTTGGGGTGTTTCGTCCGTCCACTGTGCCATATAGCCTTTAAGTCAGCTTCTGGAAAACTGAACTCCTTGTCTTGGTCTTCACTCCAGATCCTCCACTTCCACGTTTCTGGCCCGAGAATGACATTCCCTAATGCTGGGGCTAAAAGCTGTGAAATAATCGTTAACTTTGTCTCTTGGCTTAAGTGGCCACCATACTTTAGTTAAGTCTCTCACTCAAATTTGCTTTCACGCCTCCACCTTTCACTCCATAATCAGACCAGGGTCAGGATCAGAGGCTGTCCATGGCAAGGGCCCATTCTGTATGAGCTACATCATATGGGCTAGAGGTGGGGATGCAGAGATTGGGAGCTTCCAATCAAATGCAGGAGGACAACTTGCCCAATCTTCACCATGACAGAGGTGAGGGGCCAACAGCACTGCCAACCAAGAGAGAACAGGAAGGTCGCAGGGAGGAGGGGGACTTTGGCTGGTACCATGCAGAAGGTGGAGAAGTGTGTTCCAGGCTCAGGAACAGTGACTGTTCATTCGATGATATTTAAGTGCCCATTATGTGCAGGAGCCTTACGCCCAGTAAATAGGACAGAAGACTCTGCTCTCAGAGGGTATATGAATTCAAACACGATTAGAATTATGGGGAAAAGAAAAAATAGATAAATTAGAATTCATCAAAAATGAAAATCAAAAGGTCATGTGGCAGAACGTAACAATGGGAGGCCTCTCTAAGGAGATATTTCCAGAAAATCTCAGTGATAGAAAGGAGCCCCACAAAACTGAAGGAAGGAACATTCCAGAAAAAGGGAACGGCAAGTGCAAAAAAGACGCACCTGACTTCTTTAGGAGAAAAAATATATACTTTACAATCCAAATGATGTGGTATTAGCATATAGACACATAGCCTCGTGGAGTACAATTGAGAGTCCAGAAATAAGCCAAATATGTCTGTAGCCCATTGATATTCAACAAGATTGGTCTAAACATTCAATTAAAAAAGAATAGTCTTTTTGATAAATGGTGCTGGGAAAACCGGGTATCTGCATGCTAGATAATGAAAATGAAACCCAACCTCACACCATCTACAAAAATTAACTCAGAATGGATCAAATATCTTACATTAGTAAGTGCTTAAACTATAAAATCTTTGGAAGAAAATATAGGGGTAAATATTCATGACCTTGGATTTGGTGATGAATTCTCAGCTATGACACCAAAATAAACAACAAAAGAAAAAATAGATAAATTAAAATTAATCAAAATTAAAAACTTGTTCCTCAAAGAATGCCATCAAGAAAGTGAAAAGACAACCTACAGAAGGGGAGAAAGTATTTGAAAATCAAATACTTACACACCTGATAGGGATCTAGCATCTAGAATATATAAAGAACTCTTACAACTCAATAACAAAAAGACAAAGAACCCAGCTGAAAAACTGGATAAAGGATTTGAATAGACATTTCTCCAAAGACAATATGTGAATGGCCAAACAGCACATGAAAAGATGTTTAACATCACTGTTCATTAAGAAAATGCAGATTAAAATCACAGTGAGATACTACTTCACACTGACTAGAGTGATCAGAATTTTTAAAAGCAAACAATTAAAAGTGATATTACAAATGTGGAGAAATTGAAACCCTCATATATTGCTGTTAGGAGTGTAAAATGGTGTGGCCACTTTGGAAAACAGTTTGGCAGTTCCTAAAAAAACTCAGCGTAGAATTATTGTAGGGGCCAGGCACAGTGGCTTACGCTTGTAATCCCAGCACTTTGGGAGGCCAAGGCAAGTGGATCACCTAAGGTCAGGAATTCAAGACCAGCCTGGCCAACATGGTAAAACCCCATCTCTACGAAAAATGCAAAAATTAGCTGGGTGTGGTGTCGGATGCCTGTAATCCCAGCTACTCAGCAGCCTGAGACAGGAGAATTACTTGAACCCAGGGGGCAGAGGTTGCAGTGAGCCAAGATTGCACCACTGCACTCCAGCTTGGGCAACAGAGCTAAATTCGTCTCAAAAAAAAAAAAAAAAAAAAAAAGAATAATTCTCATAGGACCCAGAATTTCCACTCCTAGGTACACACCCAAGAGATCTGAAAACAAGGACACTAATGTTCATAACAGTCCTGTTCATCATAGCCAAAGTTGGCTGTAAGCCAAATGTCCCTCACCTGCTGAACAGATAAACAAAATGCAGTCTATCCACATTCCACTATCAAAAGGAATGAAGTACAGATACCTGCTGTAACGTGGATGAACCTGGGGAAAATATGCTAAGTGAAAAAAGCCAGACACAAAAGGCCACAGATCATGCCATTTCATATGTATGAAATATGCAGACTAGGTAAATCCATAGAGACAGAAAGTAGATTAATGGTTGCCAGGAGCTGTTAAAAGGGAGAAATAAGAAGTAATGTTTTAATGGGAGTGAGGTTTTCTTTTAGGGTGATGAAAATGTTCTGAATTGAGATACGGGTGATGATTGTACAACATTATGGACGTACTAAATGCCACTGAATTGTACATTTTTAATAGTTAATTTCATGTATTGGTAATTTTACCTCAATTAAAAAATACATTTTCTACTTCAGGAGGCCGGGGACTGGGGGGCAGATTGCTTGAGCCCAGAGCTCAAGACCAGCCTGGGAGACATGGTGAAACCCCATCTCTACAAAAAATACAAAGGTTAGCCAGGAGTGGCGATGCAAACCTGTAGTCCCAGACACTTGGGAGGCTGAAGCAGAAAGATACCTTGAGTCCAAGAGGCAGAGGCTGCAGTGAGCCATGATAGCACCACTGCCCTCCAGCCTGGGCAACAGAGTGAGACCCTGCCTTAAAAAAATATATATGACAAACTACTAATATTCAGACTGCATAAAGAATTTGTATAAGCCAGTAAGAAAAAGACCAAAGAAAACAATTTTTTAATGGGTTAAAGGCTTGAACAGGCACTTCATCAGAGAGGATAGCCAAACAGCCAATAAGCATGTGAAAATATCTTCAACATCACTAGTAACCAGGAAAATGCAAATTAAAACCCATTAGGATAGCAATTATTTAAAAAACAAAACAAAACAAAACAAAAACAGAAAGAATATAAAATAACAAGTATTGGTGAGGATGTGGAGAGACTGAAACCCTTTTGTTCTGTTGGTGGAAATGTGAAATAGTGCAACCACTGAGAAAAACAGCATTACAGTTCCTTTTTTTTTTGAGACAATGTCTCATTCTGTTGCCCAGGCTAGAGTGCAGTGACATGATCTCGGTTGAATGCAACCTCTGCCTCCTGGGTTCAAATGATTCTCCTGTTCAGCCTCCCGAGTAGATGAGATTACAGGCTCCCTCCACTATACCTAGATAATTTTTGTATTTTTAGTTGGCCAGGCTGGTCTCGAATTCCTGACCTCAAATGATCCACCCACCTCAGCCTACCAAACTGCTGGGATTACAGGCATGAGCCCCACGCCCAGCCAAAAGCAAGATCTTGAAGAGATATTTGTATACCCATGTTCATAGAATCAGGATTCACAACAGCCAACAGGTAAAAGCAACTCAAGTGTCCATGTACAGATGAACAGATGAACAAATGTGGTTTATACACCATGGAAGATGATTAGGCATTTAAAAAGGAAGGAAATTCTGACATAGGCTAGAACATGGATGAAACCCAAAGACATTCTGCTAGATGAAAGAAGCCAGTCATCAAACGATAAATACTGCATGATTCTCCTTACATGAGGTATCTACAGTAGTCACAATCACAGAGACAGGGAGTGGAAACGGGAGTTATTGTACAATGGGGACAGAGATGCAGTTTTACATGATGAAAAGATTCCTAGGGATGAATGGAGGTGATGAGTGCCCAAATTGTGAGTACACTTAATATCACTGAACTGTGCACTTAAAGATAGTTAAGATGGTAAATTTTGTTATGTGTATTTGACCGCAACTAAGAAAACTGGGGCAAGAAAATACTCCCTTCTTTTCCAAAAAGATACTCACAAGGAGATACTACACACTCACCAGAATGACTAAAAGCAAGAAGACCAATAACACCAAATGCTGGTGAGGGTGTGGAGCAACCGGAACTCTCAAACACTGGCAGTGGAAGTGTTCATTGGTCGACTCACTTTGGAAGATTGAGTATTCACAAAAGCTAACTATTTGCTTATTGTATGACCTAGTCACTCCACTTCTAGATACTTACCCAAAAGAAATGAATGCTTCTGTAAACCAAAAGACATGTGCATGAACATTCCTATTGGCTTTACTTACAGTTGCCCCAGACTGGAAACAACCTAATGTTCATCAGCAGGGAATGGATAAACAGTGATACATCCATACACTGGAATATTATTCAGCAATGAAAAGGAATGAACTAATACTGAAACAACCTGGATGACTCTTCTATGTTATACTAAGCAAAAGAAGCCAGATGCAGAGACTGTTTCGATTACATTTACATGAAAGTTCTAGAACAGGCAAAATTAATCCATGTGGTAGAAATCAGAACAGTGCTCTTTCTGGGTGGTATCAACTGAGAAGGGGCACAGGGGACTTGCTGGGGTAAAGAAACCACCCTGCCCCTTGCTCAGGGTGCCGTATGCATCTGTAAACTGTCTCTGAGCTGTACTGTAAAGTCTGTGCCCTTCGTGGTCTGATCTGGATAATCATTTGTAAAGCTTCCTCTGAGTGCCGGGTAGAGAGGGGTTTATAGAGGTCTCAAGTCAGAAATATGGGGCGGTTGGGGGGGCCTGTAAAACTGGCACATTCAGCAGCAAGCATCCCCTAGCGCCCAAACCTGGCTGGTCAGGCCTGAACCCCAGGAGCAGACCCAGTGTGGACCCCAAGCAAAAAGAGGTCCTGGGCTCTTTCCTGCCCCACCACCCTGGGCTTGATGGCAAGGCCCAGGCCCAGAGAAGAGGAGGGACCACCCCACAGTGCGGGGCGGCAGAGCGGACAGAAGCCTGGTGCCTGCCTCCCAGCCCAGGGCTCCCTCCCAGCAACAGGCTGTTCTCATAAAGATGCTCTGGCAAAGGTGACCGTGTATCTTTTGAAAGTCCTAAAAGGATCTTTCCGGGCAGGGCACAGGAGGGTGGAGAGGGTCATTACGGGACCAGACGAGGGTGGACAAGGCATGTCCACCCCTCCTCAGCAGAGCAGGGAAGGACCAGTGTCATAAGACCAGCAGGAGCCAGCGCTGAGGTGTCTGAAGAAATGAGGGCCCTGGCAGGGCCACACTCCACCCAGGATCCAGTGGGTTCTGGCTCACATTGAAAAGATTCTGGGGAACTTGGAGAATGAGCTACTTCCCTCAGAGAAAGCAGAAAGGCCCCACAGGACAGGGGGTCCAGGATTGGCGGCGGCTGTGCAGAGCAGGCCCACAGGAGCCAGTACTTCTCTTTCCTGATTAGCCCCCAGACCTGCAGGGTCCACACAAGGGACGGGGCTCACTTCTGAGACCGCCACCACTGCCAGGCCCTCCCTCTGGGTTGATAGCTAGGTGGCAGCCATCCTCAGCCTAAAGATTCCATCAACCTCAGGGACTGCCACCAAGCCCTCGTGGCTCTCAGGAGCAAGGAGGATGGAGAAGGGAGAGTGGGGAGAGGGTGAGAGGACCTGGAGTTTGTGGTCCCCACCTCCCTGATATCTTTTACCCTGGCCTAGAAGAGGCTTCTGTCGATGAATCCTGGCTGTTAAAAATAACCCACCTCTCCATCATCCCGACAGCCGCACTCCGGGACAGTGCGTTCCAAGGCCAGGCTGCTCTCCAGGGACAGAAGCGGTGGGGCAGGAAGGGCTGTGGCTTCTCCAGCCCCACCCAGGCTGGGAGAGATGCCCACAGCCCCACATCTCAGTCCAGGCATCCCAGCCACATGTGAGTCCGCCCGCCTCCCAAGACCCTGGGTGTCAGGTCCAGTGACAGGGGCCTCTGGGTTCCAGGGGTGCTGCAGTTACCCCAGAGGCTCATGTTGCTATAGGATCCGTGGGCCTCTCCCAGTGACCTGGAACTCGCTTCCCCCTTACATAGAATGCAGCAAAGAGGACACTGTGCCACGTGGCTTCCTTCTCTGATTCCCAAAAATGCCTCTGGCTGGGACCACAGGGGACTTGACAGGAATCAAGGAGAAGGAGGGGCTTGGGTGTATGTAAAGCTCATGTCCTTATCCCGCAGATGCAGTCCCCTCTCTGCTGCCATCCCCTCTGCATAGCACTCAGGACTAAAAGCCCAGGCTCTAGAGGCAGAAAGACCTGGGTCCAAATCCCAACACAGCCCTAACTACAGTGTGACTTGAGAAAGTTACTTAACCTCTCTGTTCCCTGATTCCCTCACTGGTAAAATGGATATTTATGGCTCCAACCTTGTAGGTTTGCTGTGAAGCTAGATGAGTTCCCAGTGTTCTTAAATGCAGTGCCCAACACATACTAAGGAAGAAGGAGGAGGAGGAGGAGGAGGACGAGGAGGACGAGGACGAGGACGAGGAGGAAGGGGAGGAGGAGGGGGAGAAAAGGAGGGGGAGGGGGAGAAGAAGAAGTCATCCATCCAGCGTCCTGGTTAAGAGCATTGTTTGGAGTGGAATTTCACATGCCTCCTCCTCTACTGACCAGCTGTGTGGCCTTGAGCCAGTTGCTTGACCTTTCTGGTCCCTAATTTCCTGGGCTGTAAAATGGAATAATGACCCCTTCTGAAGCCATTGCACAGCCTCTGTGTGGGTGCCCTTAGGATGGGGCTGAGCAGAAGTCAGCACTGGACATGTGTGCCAGGCCCCATTCAAGGCAGTGGGAGAGCTGGAGCCCCAGAGACTGTTGAGCTGAAGGCAGGGCAGGGTGGGGGAAGGGCAGCTTCCTTGGCCATGCTTCTGCAGGAGAAGTTAAGCCTTCCTGGCCACACACACCACAGAGGCTGGAGGCTCGTGGGCTTGGGGCCTGGGGCAGCATGCTCACCCTGGGCTCACCTCTCCCCAGGTTGGAGAGCCCGAGGGGCTTCCTGAGGCTCCTGAAGAGCAGACACATCCAAGGCAGCAGGCCCCTCCTGTGCCCACCAGCCACCTTCCTGCGACCCCACTGCATGCAGGGGTGTGGGCAGAAGGAAAGAGAGCGAGAAGGGACCAAAGGAAATGGAGAGAGGGTGCAGGAAGAAGGAGAGAGGAGAAAGTGAGGGAAAGAGGATGGAGAGAGACCCAGGGACACAAAGGGAGACAGAGAAGAAATTTAGAAACACAGGAGTGACCCCTCTAAAAGACTCAAATGGGAGGGAGGAAGACCAGCTGGGGAACCCCAGCGGGGGCTGTGAGGGACAGTGATGGAGGCTGGGGAGCTAGAGACAGCCTGACTCCCCTGCAAACAGGGCTTTTATCTAAGGATGGGTAAGATGTTGTCATGACAACAGATGTAGCATTTAGGGTAATTACTGGTGAATAACAGAGAGAAGAGGTGGCAGCTCTGGTGGGTGCTGCAGCCCAAAAACGGGGTCTCAGAGGCAGCCCCAGGCCCCATTAGCCCCTGCCTCATCCCAGACCCTTCCCTGCACCTGAGCCTAGTCAGGACCTTCCTAGTCCCTGAGGCCAGGCCACCCCAGGGCAGACCTTCTGAGCCACACCCACATGCCCAGGTCCCACCTCCTCGCCCATCCTGCCCAAGGCTGACAGCAAACCCAGGCCCCACGGGTGGACACTGCCTCTGTGACAGGCATCTCAGCGTGACTCTCTGCAGGACCCTGTGAGTGAGGTACAGCAGGAACCTCATTTTACAGATAACAACATAAGAATCAGAGAAGCCGAGTAACTTCTCTGACGTCACCCAGCAACTAAGCCAGGATCTGAACACAGCTCTACTGCTCTACACTGGCCCACCCCAGATGATTCCCATGTGCAAGAACTGCTCCTGGGCAGATCTCGAGCCAGGCTGTTCTTACAAACCTCATCCTCCAGCACCTAGAAAAAGCTGGAGACAGCATTTATGGATGAGAAGACAAGGAGAGCTGGAAAGTGTTATCTGCACATGGCTCTCTATACACACTACACCACTGTGGCCCTTGAGATGATTATTTCTATTGCAGCTCACTGGACACTGGACACTCCAAGCATTTGGGAAACACTGCAGGGTAACTGTGGGGCCTGGGCTCTGTTTGGTAGACCCTCAAGTCTGTGGTACCCTGAAAACCAAGGCTCCCATCCAGCTCCCTCCAGCCTAGGGGAGTCCCAGCCCTGAAGCCTGCAGCGTCCACAGCTGCCCTGTCTGCCTCTGTCCTCTCGGCCATTGGCCTCACACCCACAGGGCCTCCTGGAAATCCACCAGGTCCACAGGAGGGGGCACGTCCCAGCCCTGGGGAGCTCGGAGGGCAGGGAGAGGAGTGGCCTGGCCTGGGCAGCCAAGAGCTTCGGCACAGCCTCTGCGGGGGACCTGCTTGTCGGTGGATCCCAGGCTCTGAGAGGATGAGGCCCTGGCCTTTCGCATGCCTCCGGGCTCCTACCCCAAGCCCAGACCTCTGCCTGGCTGGCATCGCTGGGGTGACAGGGGTCTCTTAACAGCCTCCAGGCTCACCGCAAAGAAGCTTCCTCAAGGACAGAACCCAGACCCCAGTACCTCCCTGAAATAACACCCTGGACCTGGAAAGGCTGGCCAGGGGTGGGGGATGATCCAGCTGGGAGAGGAGAGAGCCCAGGGGCTGAGGGCTTCCAGGGGCCCCAAGCTGACTGCCCCTGAAAAGTGGGGCTGTTGAGAGGGAAGGTGTACGTGTGTGTGTGTGTGTGTGTGTGTGTGTGTGTGTGTGTATGTGTGTGTGTGTGTGAGAGAGAGAGAGAGAGAGAGAGAGGTGGGGGAAGAGGGAGAGAGAGATCGAGCTCCAGCTGTCGGTGAGGCAGAGCTGAGATTTTTTTTTCTTGAGCTGGAGTCTCCCTCTGTCCCCCAGGCTAGAGTGCAGTGGTGCGATCTCAGCTCACCACAACCTCCGCCTCCCAGGTTCAAGTGATTCTCCTGGCTCAGCCTCCCAAGTAGCTAGGATTACAGGCATGCACCACCACGCCCGGCTAATTTTTGTATTTTTAATAGAGGCGGGTTTCACCATGTTGGTCAGGCTGGTCTCCAACTCCTGACCTCAAGTGATCCACCCACCTCGGCCTCCCAAAGTGCTGGGATTACAAGCGTGAGCCACTGCTTCTGGCCGACCTGAGGATTTTGAGCCCTTCTAGAGACTTCATTGACTGAAGATTTGATTTAAACAAAGAGAAGGGGAGGAACTGAGGTGAGGGAGTGCAGGGTGCTGAGGTCCTGCAGGGCAGCCCTTCATGCAGGCTGCCCTCCTGCTTTGGACTGCCTTACATGCCCCCGGATGCAAGTCTATCCCTGCAGCGGTGGGCCCTGTATTGACGGAGGCTGAACATCACAGAGCTCAAAGCCAGCTGTGATCAGAGGGGCACAGGTGAATCCGCAGCCCTGCACTGAGGCATCAGGGCAGCCCGTGAACTGCCACCTGGGGTGGTCAAGATTCACCCCAACGGAGGGAGGTGGAGGGAAAGGGGGTGCTCTGGTCACAGGTGGTCCCAGGCCAGGCCTGGTGTGCCCAGGCGAGGCGAGATGCCTGGGCAGAGCGAGAGCAGCATGCATCTTCTGCTGCCCCACCCAGGCCACAGTGTGGACACGAGAGGCTGTGTCTTAGCCACCCTGGCAAACTCTGCAGCCAGGACAAGAAGGGGGCTCCCCACTAGCCACGAAAGGCAGAGGGCTTGGGGCCCCCACACATTTACTTCTCAGTGGTATCTGGAAGCCTGGCAGGTAGGCTGAGATGGCTGTCATGTGAACCCAGTAGCTTGTGGGACAGCTAGGGCCCACCTGCCCCGGCCCTCCCATCCACACCCAGAGGCCTGTTCTCACAACTGCAGGCCAGCCCTCCCCACTGCCCCTGCTCCCACACTGATATGGGCTGAAGCCCCACACAGAGGGCTGTGCCCTGGGCGTGTGGAGACCTGGACTCCAGGGTGGCTCCAAGCATCCTCAGACACAGGACCTGAGATACATCCCTAAACCACCTGGGCCAGATTCCTTCATCTGCAGGATGGAAGGGCTAGAAATCAAATTCAAAGCACCAGGTGGTTCTCGTCCTCCAAACCGGCTCTTGGAAACCTGGTTCTTTCGCCTAAACTCTCTGGATCCTGTCTCCCACCCTCCAATGACTGGGTTTCTAGACATTCTCAGGACACCGGGGTGCTGGGTGTGCAGCAAGCCTGGAAGACCATTGCCCTCACTGGATCCAGGGGGCAACAGCCTGAGACTTCAGTCCAGGGAGAAGACAATAAGTTTGTCGGACGCCTTCAGCTGTGACCGCTGTCTCTGCCCGGTTTCCTCCTCTCCTTCTTGTCCCCCTCCATCTCTGGCTCCCCTTCCTCTCCCGCTCCCCCTTCCTCCTCCTCCTCCTCCTCCATTTCCTCCCCTTCCTCCTCTCCCTCTCCTCCCCACCTCCTCTATCCCATCCTTTCCCCTCCTTACCCCTCCTCTCCCCTCCTTACCCCTCCTCCCCGCTTCCTCCCTCGTTCCCCTCCTCCCTCTCCTCTTCCCGTCTGTTCCCCTGCTCCTCTGCACTCGAGGCCAGCTCCTGACACTCATCACTCTTCTCCACTTCCTGGACACAGGAGACTCTGACATCCCAGCTTATTTTAGTCAGCTGCCTCCTGGAGCCTGGCTGCTGGCCTGGGGCCTTGCTGCCCTGTCCTCTGCCCCTGAGGGGGCAGCCTGGGGCCAGAAGTCACCTCAGAACATGAGCAAGCCCAAACCCAAGCCACATTCTGGACAGCATGCCCCTGCTCCCCATCTCCTGCCTCGGACGCTGTCGTGTGAATTCAATAGCTTATGGGACAGCTAGGGTTCACCTGCCCCTGGCCCTCCCACCCACACAGAGGGTGCCACCCTCCCACAGACCCTCCTCCCTGCCCCCCACCAAGGCCCACCTACTCAGGTGCCTGCTGAGCCTCGCCTTCCACAAGGGTCACTCATGCCATCCCTCAGTGCTCTGTACCCTTGGCACTGGGAGCTTGACCCCACCTCACACCCAGGATGCAAGGTGGTGTTGGCTCTCTGTGGCTTTTGAGGCTGGCACAGAGCTTAGCACACAGGAGACTAGAGTTCAGGCAGGTTCCACACAGGGTGCTCTAAATTGTGTATCCTGGACCAGTGGCCATCCCATGACTGCAGCTGAGATGGGTGCAGTGGCAGAGGGTGCTTGCCCACCTCCAAGGTCCCCAGCGATTCCCTTCGAACCCCAAACTTGCTCACCCTACTCAGCAATACCAGTGCTGTGCTGTAAGGGCACTCAGCCCAGCCACCCTCCACAAGGGCCACTTAACAACCAACCAGCATCTGTTGTTGTTCAAGCCTGTCTCTGGAGGCTTCAACTATTCCTCCCTCTCCGGGAGGAGATCTCATAAATATAGTTTTCTCTACCTCGCCAATTTTCCAGGGATATTTTAGCACCCCTGAGAGACTGGTGTCAGGAGCCGCTGACAAGCCAGGCCAGCCTTTCCATTTTCACTATTTGCTGAGCATTGTCACATCTAGTTGCGGGATACACAGGGAACAAGACAGAAATATTTTGACACACGTGGATGGGGGCTCCCCATGTTGTCAGGATGGAAACTTCAGGGTTGGCCTTGCTGTAGAGCACTGTGCTGGTGGAGGGAATTGGGGCTCAAGTTCCACTCCTGGAGTATGGGGACAAATTATGCCCACACTGCAACCGGAAAATCAGACTCGCAGGCGGCACCAGAGGCCACTCAACTGTGTGGGCCAGGCAGTGCTTGAACCATCCTTTCCTTGCTTTCCACACTCTTGAGAGAATAGGACCTCCCGATCCCCTGCATCCCTTCACCACCCTGCCTGCCCATCTCCAGTGTAAGTCAAGGTGTGCTGGCTCAAGAAGCTCCCATCCTCATCAAACTGCACTTCCTTCTGCTCACTGGCTGTGTTTCCAGATGCAGTCTTCTCCAAACATCAGGGTCATCCAGGGTGCTGACATTTGACCCCTGGATGCCTCTAATGCAGCAGTAGTACAGGAATCCTAGAGGTCTCCGGAGATGGCCCTCTGCACCGCCCTGGATGACGCCCTTCACATCATGGTGAGCAGCCCTTTCCCCTACACCCACCAAGGACAAGACCGAGGTTCTCCGCAGATTTGAGGGGCAAATGATTTCATCTTTCACACCAACAATTGTTTGCCACCTGGGACTCCCCACAACTTTTTCTCTAATTATGGAGAGAGCTCTGGGGCCTGTTACTGATATCTGGAATGGGCACAGCAGGAAGGGCATAGGCTCACATGTGGCACATTTGAGACAGCTGCCTGAGAATCTTCCTTTACTAGCTCCACACTGGAGAGGCCCTGCTGAAGCTCTCCATGGGAGAGGCCTGGAGCCCGTGGAAGCAAGGGGTGACAGCAGGCAGGACACAGGGCAGGGTCCACCCTCCTTCCATCAGGCCTCCGAGAAGGAGTCAGAGGACACCTGTGACAGAGAGTTCTGCCCAAGCACCTTGAAGAGAACCTGAGGGTCCAGAGGATTAAATGTAATGGCTCTGCCATTTGCAGGTGCCCGCTTTGTACCCTCACCCTCACACTCTATAGGAGCACCTTACATGTCATCTCTACCTCTCAACACGCTGCCCAGTCTGAAAGTGGTTGATGTTAGCTCATTTTATTTATTTATTTATTTTCATTATTTTCTCCCTCCTTTTTTTTCTTTTTGATGCACAGTCTTGCTCCATTGCCAGGCTGGAGTGCAGTTCACCGAGGCCTTGAACTTCTGGACTCAAGCGATCCTCCCACCTCAGCCTCTCAAATGGCTGGGACCCCAGGCACATGCCACCACACCTGGCTAATTTTTTAAAAATTTTTGTAGAGACAGGATTTCACTATGTTTCCCAGGCTGGTTTCCAACTCCTAGGCTCAAGTGATCCTTCTGCCTCGCCCTCCCAAAGTGCTGAGATTACAGCCATGAGCCACCACACCCGGCCCATTTTAAATGTGCGTTAAGTCAAGGCTCAGAGAGGTTTAGCAGTCTGAGACCATATATATATCTGGTAAGCAGTAGAACCAGTTTTGACTCCAAAGCCAGTGCTCTTCGCATGCTGCTCCAGGAATGGCCCCAACCATGCCCTCTCTCTGCTCATCCCCTCTCTGTCCAACCCTGTCTCAGCCTCTTTTTCTCTGGGTCTGGTCCTTGCCACCACATCTTCAGAGGCCCTGGCATATCCCCGGTGCTGTGGGGACACTTCTCCCGCCTCTAGCTCAGCCAAGACCAGAATGGAATCTTCCAACAGAATTTCTCTAGGAAACTATGGGGAAAACAAAACAAAACAGAAAATGAAAACCCCAAATCAGAGACACACTCCCACAGCCCAGTGTCCCAGCCTTAGATAGCCAAGGCCGCCCCACTTTGCTAGGAAAACTCACTTCTCCAACAAATATTTACTGGGCACCTGCTCCAGGCCAGGCTCTTCCACAGGGCAAGAAGCGTGGAGACAGATGAGGCAGCCGAGTCCCTGCCTTCTTGGGCTGTCCTCTCGGGGGAGGCACCTGGGCACAGGCCCAGCCCTGCTGGGATGAAAGCGGGTCTGTTAAGAGCCGTATCTTCTCCTGCGTCATCCTGAGCCATGACCCCATGGAAGCCTGGTTTCCCAGAGCCCACCTCCCCACTTGCCCCTCCCAGAGGATCTCACCCACTTCCTCCTCTGTTGCCCGCTAACTTCAGTACCCCTCCCAGCTCTGTAGACACCAAGTCCAGCCCAGGCAGCTGGCCACTCCCCTCTCCGCCCACTTCCACTTGCCCTGGGGAATGTCTTTCAAGATGACCCTTCTGGGGCTCAGCCACCTAGATTTTCCCAGGACACAGGTATCATGGGCAGGATGGGGATGTGACTGAGGGGTGTGACTTGAGCCCTGGTGGGGTTGGGGGATGGAGGCCATGTGGGTGCAGGTAGGAGGGCAGAGGAGGAAGCCTGGTGAGCAGGGAGGGGAGCTGCTTTCTGAAGTCAACAAGCAGAAAGGTGGAGAGTAAGGGGGGGGAGGCCTTGGTTTCCCTCGTGTCTCCCCTGCCCAGGGGTTCCTGGGGCAGCACCCAGGACATCATTAGAACCACATTCCTGTCCAACCCCCTCACTTGACAAGAAGGCATCTGAAACCCAGAGAAGTGAGCAGATTTGCCCGGGGCCACCCAGCAATTTGGTGGTCCTCCTAGGATCATGCCCTGAGCCTCTGGACCCCGGAAACAGCTGAGGAATCCCTCAATGAGCTGCCAGCTAGGTGCCCACCTGAATCCAGCTGCCAGGCCAGCCTTTGGAGATTTGCAGCTGTTTCAGCTGCATCAAAGCTGCACCTGACAAACAGGGACCAGTGGAGCCTGCTGCAGTGGCTGCTCCAGCAGCCCTTTCTGCACTGGGAGGAGGAAGGCTGCGTTTAACCCTTGCCTCCCTGACAAGTGCCTGGGGAATCCAAGCAGTGGCCTCAGGTAGCCTCTCACCCTCCCTTCATGGCTGTGGTTGGGCTGGGCTGGGCTGTGACACCAGGACACCTGGGTCCCCCACACCACATCCCAGCCCTCTTCCCTCCTGAAGCAGCTCCAGTCCCCACAGGTGGGGAGGAAATTCCATCTGAGCCCCAGCTGCTCTGAGATTGGAGGGGCCCACCTGCTGCTCCAGAAGGGGCCTGCCCCCTCCCCGGGGAAATCAAAGGTCAGGACCTTCAGCACCTCCCCTGCCTGTCCTGCCGGAGAGCAGGGAGCCCCATGGGCTGCTGCAGGGACAGAAATAGCCCTGACTTTCCAGGGAGGGAGGATCTTTTTTGGTCTCCAGTCTATTCGGTCCCCTCGCAGGCACCACTGCTCCATGGAGCCCATAGGCTCATGAAGAGTCAGGACCATTTCCCTGGGCAAGGCAGGGGTCAGGCAGTCAGCGGGAGGGATTGGGAGGCTCAGAGGAGGGGGAGTCACTGAGGACCCGGAAGTGGGAAGGGCCAGGATAGGAGAAGGAAAGAAGGGAGAAGGGAGAGCAGAGGAAGAAGGGGACAGAGAATCCCAGGGGGCAGTGGGTGGGAGGTAAATGGGTGCCTCATCTCTGAAATCACTGCTGATCAATCGTTGGTCTCAAGGTCACACAAAGGGCAGGAGCCTTTGGCCAGGGCCAGTCCAGGGTGTGAGAAGATCAGAGCAGACAAGCCCGGGGGAGGGTGCAAGCTGACATCCAGGCCTTTCTAGCGCTGGCCTTCTGACAACAGCCTCCCCAAGCCCGAACGGAAGAGAGGACGGATGCGGGAGCATGAAGAATCCCAGAATCTAATTTTAGCCCAGTGCTCCCCGCCTCCCCTGCTGACAGTGAGCAGAGCCTGGGCGGGTGGGAGCCTTGCACCCCTTGCCAGTGCTCCTGCTCTTATGGAAGCGCCAGCTGGCAGGGACAGCTGCCAAGAGTGGCTGGGGTCTGCAGGTGAGGCTCCCAAGCTCACACAGGGCAGGGGCTTTGCTGGACTGGGAGGGACCCAAAGTCTGAGCTGTGGTGCTGGAGGCAGGCCTGATGAGGAGGCAGAGGTTGAGGCTAGTGGGTGACACCACTGAGATGAGATTGGGTACGTTTATGTCCTGGTTCTGGATGACCTCAGCCAATCGCCTCTGCCTCAATTTCCTTGCCTGTGAAATAGCCATAGCAATCACATCAATTTCAGATGATGGCGCATCTGGCCCTGGACCCTAATAGCTCAGGACTGTCATGATTCCTTTCACCACGGCACATCTCAGAGGTCCCCAAACTGATCTGTTACTCCAGACCTGGTGCTTAACTTTGCACTGAGGTACAAAGGTGAGGAAAACACCACCGCCATCCTGCCCACAAGCCTGACGCCAAGAACAACTGATTAACTCCAGGAACCTTCAGGTCTGGGCCTCCCAGGGAGCTGGGACAGGGAGTGCGGTGGGGGGAAGGCAGAGATGAAGCCCCAAGCGGGGGAACCCTGGGGACCACAGGGGCAGTCCTGCATGGGCAGACAAGGACGCCAAGGCCCAGAGGGGGACCAACTCCTGCCTATGGACAGACTGACAGGTGATGGCAGGGTGAGGACATGAACCCTGATCTCCCCACTTCCCCCTGCCCTGCCGCCCGCAGCAACCAGGACCTGGGAGCAGAAAGCCCTGCCAGTGTCAGGGAAGCCAAAGGCTGCCCAGCTTCAACTCCAGCCAGGCAGATGCCTCCTCCCCAGCCAGAGGCAACCCCATTTGCAGGTGGGAGCTGCACATGGTCTCATACCCCTTGCCAGTAGCCCCCCAACACACACACAGGGTGGGGACCGTGCAGAGGACAGGGAGAGCACAATCACACCACAGTCACCAGGGCCTGATGAGCCCACAAGCCTCCCCCTTGAATATTAGCAGCAGATAAGCTGAGCCCTCCTGCCACAGGTCCCTTCCTGAGCAAGGGTCAGGAGTCCCTTCAGCCACAGTGCTCCAAAGAGGAGTGTTCAGCAGCCCCAAAGTTCTCAGCAAGTATTCCCAGGTAGAGCTGGCTCATAAGACCCTCTCAAGGGTATCCCTGCCATCTAAGGACCCAGGTTCTCACAGAGAAGGTGCAGCTGTTGGGTCTTCCTCATCCTGCTCTGCCCAGCTCCTCTTTAACTGCGTTCTGCAGCAGCACCTCCCTTCCAGCAGGGATGTCCTAAGAAAGGGGTGTCTGGAAGGATGATGTGACCAGCCGAGACAGCTCCCGTCCACCTGAACTGCCAGGCAAAGCACCCCTGCTATCCTCACACCCCTGACCCTCACCTCCAGGCAACTTGCCTGAATTATTCCTGGAGGCAGAGGGCTGCACCCACCCCACTCCCACCTCTGCTTTTCTCAGCCATTCTCATCAGCCTGTAGCCTTCAGATGGGCTCAGAGAGAAATCAAAAGCAGGTCCTACTCAGAGACAGCTGCAGGCATAGAGTGTAAGAGAGAAGGCCTGATCAGGAGCCAGATCCCGGGCCCAGCTCCGGCTGCACCCCGTTAGCCAAATGGCCTGGCCAGGGTCCTGAGACTCCATGCCCTCCGCAGTTCCTTGCCTGAGAACTGAGCAAGATAGCAAAATGGAGACAAGCCAAGCACAGCCCCTGCCACACAGCTGACTCTCAGCGGATGCTTCCTGAATGTGGGCCTGCTATTCCTTGAGTTTGGATGCAATCCTTTCAGTGTGGAAGTGTGGCGTGATGGGCATCCTGGGTCTAGGTCTAGATCTAGATCCAGCCGAGCCAGCTGTGTCTGTGTGAGGCCCCCTGAGGCAAGTCATCTCCTCTCTGTGGGCCCCAGTCCCTTCCTTCATATAATTCAAGGGTTGAACTGAGCTGTGGGGAATGGAAAACCTGGGACATATCTGCCATCAGTTACATATTCTGTGACAGTGACAGACATGAACAATCAATCACAGCACAGTCACCTACTGAATCTATCCACATGCAGTTTCAGGATCTCAGATACCCAGCGCCGCTGAGTGAGCTGGCCCAAGAGATGGAATCACAATTCTTCATCACCTGAATTTCATAGTTTTGTGACTTCAGGACCTAGAGAGGTCACCTTAAGTCTGAATTTTGTTTTGTGTTAAATGATCACTCTCAGCAAGGTTGTGAGAATTAATGAGATAATTTATTCAAAATGGGCTAGCAAACAGTCCCATTCCAGCAGTGGTACCTTTCTACCACCATTTCCAGAGACGGGGCAGGGTACTCTACTCAAAGGCCCCAGGCCTGCCCCTTGCAGATGCTTAAGCACCAGGGGACAGTGTGGTCCAGCAGAAAGAACCTGGGCCTGGATGACCTCAAGCAGGTGATTACAGCTTTCTCAGCCTGCATTTCGCTAGTATAAAATGGGCTTATACTTACCTTACAGGCAGGCATAAGGATTAAATGAGGTCATCAGACAAAGCCTGGATGAGTAAAAGGGAGTCAATGAACTATCCTCACCTACCCATATCAGGCCTCTGGGTGTCAGCAGTGGGCACCTCGGCAGGCGCAGGGAACTGAGAGTAGGGCAGGGCATGTCTTTCTTGTTAATTACAAAGTGAAGCCCATGTCCCCATGTCATCAGTGATGGTGGGTACACTGGAGGTCCCACTGGTTGTCCTTAGCAGAAGCATGCCCCGCAACAGTACGGAGGTGGTGAGACTGAAGATTCTGGGCCAATGTGGAAGTAGAGGGTAGCCTCACACTGAGGGTCTTGGGGCTTCACTGCTCCCCCCTTCTCCCTCTCCTCCCTGGGCTGGCCACTGGTGCTATCCCTTACCCATGGGACCAGACCAACCTGGTTCAGGTCCCCAGGACTGCCCACTCAGGGGCAACTAAGTAGGGCAGGAAGGCTGTGGCACCAGACCACCCAGCAGGGCTAGCTTAGGGCTGTTTTTAAAATCAGTCACAAATCTACCAATCACAATATCCTTTACACATGCCTCTCCCCCTACCCAAAACCCATCTTGCCTCTTGGTATACTCCTGCTCTTCCTCCAAGACCCAACCCAAAGGCCACCTCCTCCAGGAAGCCTTCCCTTCTCTCCCTTCCCAGGTAGCCAGTCTCAGGCTCCTCAGCCACCCTCATCCACTGGCTTGTGATGATAAGTAAGGATCCTGCGTGGATGAAGGCAGGCAGGCAGGGCAGGGGCCTGGGGAGACCAGCCAGCCACATCTAGGGGAAGAGAGGACTACTGGCCCCAGAAGCGAGCCCCAGCTCATTGAGCCAACACCCAGAGTCTACTGTGCCAGCAGCTGAGGAATAACTGTTCCAGACAGCCCTTGAGCAACGAGGACACTGCTTGCTTATTACAAAATATCCTTTATTGATAAAATAGCTCAGACTTAAAAAAAAAAAAAAAAAAAAAAAAACACCTACATGTCACAATAAGAGATCACAGGCAAGAACACTTGGGGGTCCCATGGGGTGCACACAAGACCGGCCGGCAGAGGGTCACAGTCAGTCCCTCCCCTGGCCCAGCTCCCCACCACACCCGAGGGCGATGCTCTAGCCTCACAATGACAACCCACTGAGGCCTGGACTGGGAAGCCTCCCACTCCCCACGAGGAACTCTTTTTGGTCCCCTCCATTCTCTCTACATCCCAAAAACTCCCTCAGTGCCCTTCCAAATCTCACAGGTCCATCTGGTGCCAACAGTGTCTGCACTGCTCACCCCATTCCCCCTGTACCCGCCAAGCTAAGATACCTGTTGGTCCAATGCTGAAGCCATGCCCTCCCCAAGGGAAGGCCCCGAAACCTCCTTTCCACACTTCCAATGTTCTGGGTGCCAGGTTTGGGGGTGGGACCAAGAACCAGAAAGGAGAGGCTCCTGAATGCACAGTCCGATCAGCGTAGGGGGAGCAGTGTAGCTGGGTCTGAGGCAGTCCACAAGCACCCACCTGTGGGGATCAGTTATGTTTCACAAGGACACATTTGGGGCTTGGAGACCTGGCTGGGCACTCCAGTGGGAGGCTCCCCTAGGGGTCCACTGGGCTTTCATGCCAGCACCCCACCTGGGGGCTCTGCCACCTGTTAGAGGCTCTCTTCTTAGACTGTTCCCACGGTGTGGATGTTTTGGGCTGTCTTGGAGAAACAATTTGCCCTCTTGATGACAAAAGACCTGCCCCCCACAGGGGATGCTCAAGCCACTAAAAACCCTTTTGGTGTTATACACGAAATGTTGAGAAGCTGTCATGCAGCATGATAAACCAGACCTTTGCAGCCACAAGAACACATTCTCAAAGAGATCCTTTAACTTGAAATAGTGATTCTGTCTGCCACTCCCCGCTTCCAGTTTGGGGTAGGAATTCACACACCCCAGGCACAGAACAAAAGTCTACAGGAAGACAGGTGGTGGTAAACACAGAAGAAAGGGATTTTTATATCACCGGATAATCACATTTTTGGTTCTCCAGTGTGTTCCCCCACGGAGCTCAAAGCTTTCTGCAAAGCCTTTCATCTCCCTGCAGCAAGTAGGCGGTAAGCTATTGTCGCCCCGATTTTTGCAGGGGGTGAATGCCAGTGATCGGGGATCTCCTGTCGAGGCAGAGACCAAGCCTCTAAGATCACCCCAGCGAGGCATCCACGTGACCACACCCACCTGCAGGAGGGGTGCTGGGTGAGGAAACCGATCCACAGTTCTGGCCTTTAAAGGAACCATAGATCCAAAACCAGACAAAAGGGGGAAAGAAGGGCCCAGAGATGGTGCCACCCCAAAGCCCCCATCCCAGCATCTGCCAGGGACCAAGAGTGCCCAGCATGGGTGATCAGTCTTCGTTTCTTCCTCCTCCTCAGCAGCAGGCCCCACTGGGAAAAGTGGAAGGCTGGCTTTGTGCTCTTTGTGGGTAGAAGGAGATCAAAAACAAAAACAAAAACACCGTAAGCAAGTGACCTACCAGGAACACAGGGTCCTCAAGAACGGGAAGCCCTGACATTGGCCTGGAGAGCATGGGGCTCTGGGAAGGAAGTGCTCTCTCTTCTGATCTTGGCTATGTTCTGGAGGCTTTGAACCACCTCCATCGGCCTGTGCTCAGGAGGAGGGTAGAGAATGGGTCCCCATCAAGCTGAGCCAGCAAAGGAAGGCTTCACTGGGACCCTTGCGAACAGCACCCCCCCACACCACCGAACACCCCTTCCAAGGAGCTCCTAAGATGAGGCCTGCAGGATCTGGGCAGGGAGCAGAAAGCCCCAGAGAGGCAGCCACACCCAGCAAGGCAAGAAGCAAGGCGGCCCCGACGCCACCGCACCAACCCCACAAGGGCAGTGCAGTCGGGCTCACCAGGCCGTCTGGGTCCATGGGCGGCACAGGATCCTCCGGAAGGCACGGCGGAAGTCCTGGTTGAAGATGGTGTAGATAACAGGGTTCAGCGAGCTGTTGCAGTAGCCAATCCAGAAGAAGAACTGGAAGAGGCCATGGGGCACTTTGCAGTGCTTTGGGCAGATGGCGCCCAGGCTGTAGCTGAAGAAGAAGGGGAACCAGCAGAGCACAAAGACGCCGATGACCACGGCCAGCACGAAGGTGAAGCGCTTCTCCCGGGTCAGCTGTGCCCGTCGACGCCACCACTGCCCACCCATAGCACCCACACCCCTGCCCAGGAGCACCTGGCCACGTAGCGTGGCCAGCACCCGGGAGCCCTGTGGCTGCTGCAGAGGGGGGCTGCAAGCTGAGGCTGGAGATGCTGACACTGCCTGGGGTTCACACTCTTCCTCCTCCTCCTCCTCTTCCTCTTCCTCTTCTTCAGCTTCATCCTCTGGAGATGCCCCATAGACACCTTCCTTCTGGCCCTGGCCTGATTTGGGAAGGGCAGGTGGCAAGGCCTGGTTCCCAGTATCTTCAGGGGTCTCCCCCTCCTCCTTCTCCCCATTAGACTTCGACTGTACGTCGGTCTCTCTGGCAGAAGCCAGAGAGGCCAGGGCTGGCAGCTTGGCTGAGGCCAAAGCCCCCCCACGGTCAGGTCGGGGCTGCTTGGACTCACCCTGCCCAGGCCCCTGCTTGGCCCTGGGACCTCTGCGGTTACTGCGTTTGGCGATCAGGTAGATGCGCAGGTAGACCAGGATCATGATGAGGCAAGGAGCAAAGAAAGATCCGATGCTGGACGCCAGGATGTACCAGGCCTCCTGGTTGAGCTTGCACTGGGGGCGCCCGCGCGGCTGGGGGCCCTGGTCGCCCTTGTAGATGAGGGGCGGCAGCGAGATGATGGCAGCGATGAGCCACACTGTGAGGATGATGCACTTGATGCGCCGCGGGGTGCGCTTGGAGTTGTACTCCAGCGCGCGGCTCACCGCCCAGTAGCGGTCCAGGCTGATGGCGCACAGATGCACGATGGATGAGGTGCAGAAGAGCACGTCGAGCGCCAGGTACACCTCACACCACGTGCGCCGGAAGTACCAGTAGCCCAGCAGCTCGTTGGCCAGCGAGAAAGGGATGATGAGCGTGGCCACCAGGATGTCGGCAGCAGCCAGCGACACCAGAAACAGGTTCTGCGGGGCACGCAGCGAGTGGCTGGTCAACACAGCCAGGATGACCAGCGCGTTGCCAAAGATGGTGAAGAGGATGAGGAAGGTGATGGCCGCCGCGATGGCCGCCGTGGCCTGCACTGAGTAGGGCTCCTGGTGGTCCATGGCTGGGCGGGATGTGGGCAGGGGGAGCGCTGGCAGCCCGGTGCACACCGTGGGCGACAGCGCTGCCCAGCTCGGCTAGACGAGAGCGTCGCCCCTCCGGCGGCACCGAAGGCGCTGGAGCCCCATGGCCTGGGCGAGCGGGGCTTAGGAGGTCGGAAACACCCAGGACCAGCCACCGCCCTCGTACATCCTCCTCTGCCGGCGCCCGGGATCCCAGCGGTCAGACCCAGAGAAGTTTTTCGAGTTTGTCCCGCTGCCGTCCGCGTCCCGCCCGGGACCCGAGAAAGTCGCGCCCTCCTGCCACGCGGATGCCGGCTGCACCCGGGGCGCGGGCTGGGCGGGGCCGGTTCTCAGAGGAGGCGCGGAGGCCCCTGTGCCCGCTCAGCTTGCAGGCTGTCGCCCCAGCAGCGCCTGCAGGGGAGCGGGGAGCTGGGCGCTCGGCTGGAGGAGGGCGGAGACTGGAGGCGGGCGCGGGAGCGGGCGGGAGGCGGGGCGGCGGGCGGACCGGGGTGGGTGGAAGGTGCTCTTCGCGGGAGGCGCGATCCCTGGACTCCCTGTGCCCGGCCCCGCGCCCTGACTCACTGCGCCCTTGCCCGCCTTCCTCCCGGCGGCCGCGCCTCGGGAGGGCAGAGGGGCCCGGCAACCGGGGTTTTCGGCCCCTGGGCAGGACGCGCGCAGCGGTGGAGCAGGTGGGTGCCGGGAGCCTGGACGTGGAGCTGGCGCTAGGGCAGGACCCTCCTCATGGGGGAGCCGGGCTGGGCCGGGCAGGTGCGCGCTGCTCTTCCTTCTGCCTCCCGGGAGCCCATGGAGAGAGCGGGGCCGGCGTGGGGCAGGGGCGCCGGGTCTTCATACATCACAAGCCCGCCCAGCCCGGCAGTGGAGACACCCCGCGGAGAGGTGGGGGAGCAGGGAGCGGGTCCCGACCCCTTCACTGGCACTTGCCTTGGCGAACGGGCTCTGTCCGGCCAGCGCCGCGCCTGGAGGGCGCGTCCCAGCCTGCGAGCGCCCCCTGCTGCGGTCCACACGCCCAGCCCGTCCGCGGCCGCCTTGGCCCCAAAGCCATCGCTCGCAACCTGGGACTTACGACTTCGGCTTCTTGTGTCTCCGCAGCTACCTCAGTTTCTTCCATTAAGGGCAAAGGAGGTAAGAGGGAAACTGTCTTGGACTCAAATCACAGCGTCAACTGCGACTCAGCTAAGGGTTTCTACGCCGCACAGGGTGAGCTGCCGCCCCTTGACTAATGCGAAGGGAGGTCCCTGCCTGGGAGTAAAGCAAGGAGACCTGGAGGTTGGGGAGTAAAAGGTAGGGCCTTGTTCACACAGCACCGAGAAAAAGCAGGTCTCAGGGGCAGCCGTGAAGGGAGGAGCGTCCCTCCCGCTTCTGTAGTGATCCCGGGAGAAGGGGTTGACCTTCCCTCCCTGTTGCGGTCCTACCTGGCTCCCCTACATACACACTGAAGCCCTTCTGGGGGTGACAGTGGAAAGAGAGGTTGCAGTTAAAAGAAACTTCAGACTCAGGCCCCCTACTCGCCTTCAAAGAGCTATGAGCAACTGCTCTCCCCCAGGGCCCCCACTCACTCTCCCTGCCACACCAGCACCAGCCTGAGCAGCCCTGAGGGCATTCCCTGCCCCCCACCCCATTCTGGAGCCCCTAATGCCATAGGCCCCACCTCAAGCCAGGCCTCTTATTCACAGCCCACGGCTCTGCGAGGCATTCTCTGTATAAATAAGCACCAATCCACCTCTGATAGTGGGGCTCCCCCCAGGTCCCCTCCAGCCTGCTGGACCTCCGCTCCTTCCTGCCCCCTCCATGGGAGCAGAGCACACGGCCTCTCAGTGCCCAGGGACAATGTCTAGCCCCTCCCCAGGCTCAGGTGGGAAGTGCCCTGTCTCAGGTACCCAGACCAACAACCCCAGCCACAGGGGAGTGCTGGGAGCAGGTACCTCCTTGATCCCACCGTCCCTGTCATTCTGCCAGACTCCCCAGCTTCTGGTGAGGTGCAAGTGCCCACAGCCCATGGGGTGGATGCTGCCAGGGCTGGGTTAGGACATGGTAATCAGCCTCCTCCTCACCCACAACCCCAGGCCTCAGCTCAAAACCAACCAGTTTCCTAGGTGTCTTTCCCACCCTCCAGGCTGGGCAGGGCCTGGGCACCACCTGGGCATACATCACCAGGGATGGAGAGATGTCAGTAGCTCCTTCCCTAAGGAAGGACAGAGGGTGGCTACAGAAGCCTGGGGAGCAGCTACTTAGGCAAGTGTCTGCCAGTCCCCGAGGCTCTCAAGGCCTGCACAGTCTGGGTCTGCTAGAGGCCCATGTGGGCAACGGGAGGAATGGCCTTTCCACCATCTCCAACCACACTCAGGCTGGGGGTCAGTGAGCAGCTCCCCAGACTCTGCAGCCAGTATCAGCCTTTGTCTTCTGGCCCATCTTCCTTCAAGGGGCACTGCAGGAACAGCAGGGAGTCTTCAGCTGGCAGACCTGGGAGATGTGTGCCCTCTGGGTGGCAGAGCTGCCTTGGCATCCATACCGCCGCCCCCCAGGCTGTCACCTTCTACTGCAACCGTCTCCTCCCAGCTCCTCCCCAGGATGGACGAGTGCAGCATGGGTGTGCCGGCTCTCCAGGGCCGTTTGGGCAGTAAGGTAACTCAGCTCCCCCTCCTCTCCAAAGCTCACCATCTTCCCCCAACACATACACCTTCAGGCCTTGCCTGCTCCACCCAGCCCCATGAGGCTGCCAGGTGCAGGAATTGGAGCCTACTGGCCGTAGCAAGGCTTTCTTCAGCTCTTCCTAAACTAGACCTGACCTTCCACTGTCATCCCGTTCCATAGGGATGGGCAGAGTTCAGTCCCAGACCTGCAACAGCAGCCAGCAGCAAGAGCTGCTGGAACGTTCCCAGCCGCATAGCTGGGGAGTGGGCAGCAGGGCACACCTTGGATCCCAGCCCTCCATTCCTACCCCGCCAGGCCAGTGTTGGACCCTGGATGTGCCCTGGGTCTCCACTCTCCAGACTCTCCCCGGGACTGTTTGCTATGATAGAGATGCCCTCTCGCCCTTCCTTCTGTGCTTGGTGGGCCCCTACTCACACTTCAGGGTCCACTCACTGGTCAGCATGCTCTCAGGCAGAGGGAGAACCTCCATTCTCCAGGTTCCACAATGCCACGTGGCACCACTTTCACACTCAGTACACTTCTAAGATGGTGTCTGATGGGTTTTTTGTATCACTCCTGCCCATCAGGGTGGGCATGCCTTCTCTGTCCCTGGTACCTGGCACAAGGTCATTAACTATGAGGGACAGTGGTAGCAGTGCCACATATACATGAGGGTTCTAAGACAGCCCAAGTAAGGGTGCCCTGGAGGGATGCCCTGAGGAAGAGAGGCCATGGGGAAAGGCAACCTAGCCATGGAAGCGATCCATCTTTTCCAAAGAAGGGCAAGACCATTGTCCCATCTCTGGCTGTAAGACCTTAGTTAGAAGCCGTGGGGCCACTTCTCAAGGCCTGAAAGGTGAGATGGTGCCACTAGATCTCCTGGGCTGGTACACCAGCAGCTCACAGCCGTGCCTTCTTTCCCCTAAGGGCCCACTGGGACTGACCCTCATTGGGCCACACACCCCATCTTTCTCCAGATGCCCCCCTGCAACAGCCTTTCTCATACCTGGGGCTCTTATCCCAGACCATCGTGTAAGCCCCAACCTCCCCACTTCCCAGATCCTTGAGTCATGCCCTCTATAATAGAAATTGGTCATCCTCTCGGCGTAAAGATCTTGACAAAACCCCAGCCTTGGTCAAACCTAAATCATCCACTCACTGCCTGCTTTCGACCAAGCAGCTGCTCTTTCCGGAGCAAAACACTGTCTGCATCGACTGACCTCGCTCTAAATTCATGACCACAAATCTCCAAACTTCCCTAGTACATTCACTTTCCCACTTGTTAAAATCAGCATCCCTCCTCCCTCTCCAACCTCCCATCCGCTCCTCCGCCCCCCACCCATGCTGTGACTCTGCCTGGTACTTAGGGGAAAAGGGAAGTCCAGGCAGAAACTCATCCCCCCACACCTGCCGCTGGCATTTAAGCTCAAACTCTCTTTGCTGATTGAAAGGCAAGTCCTCAGCCTGTGCCCTGGAGCCTGACCCTTCTCACCTCACGCCAGGGTCTCCCCCACTTCAGCTATCCCCCTTTCATGGTCACTGCCCCCACTCTACAAAGCCATCCCCACCCCTTAGAAAGCACCCTCTCTCCCCTTTCCACTGCCTCCCATAGCCACCTTCCTCACATGTCTGTGTCCAGGCACTGTCGCTGACCCCTCACATTCTCTCCTTAACCCCCAGCAGGGTGTCTGCAGACCTTCCACTAGAGTCTACCCCGGTGGGTCATGCCCTGCTGCACATCACCAAGAACCAGGCTTATTCTGCCCTCTTTCTCGGCAGCATTTGGCACAGCAGCCGTTCCCCTGGAACACCCGCAGGGTCTGCACCCTCCTTGAAAGCCACTCCTCCGCAGCCTTTTCTTCTCCCGAACTCTAAGTCAGAGGTTCTTGCTAAGAGTGATTCTCTCCCTGCCAAAGGACGTTTGGCAATGTCTGGAATAGAGGGAGGAGGCTGCTACTGGCATCTGGTGGGTAGAAGCCAAAGATGCTGCCACACTTCCTGCAAGTTGGGGGGCCACCCCCGCAACAAAGAATTACCAGGTACAAAATGCTGAAACGCTGAGATTAAGAAATGTTGCTCTAAATGCTGCAGCACCCCAGCTCAGTCTGAAGATCCTTCCTCTTCCTCTATACCCATGGCTCCCCTTCAGATGTGACAGGGCTCCCCCAGCCACCTCCTGCCCTGCTCTCCCCGCCGAACCCCAGGCTCCTTCAGCCCACCAACTGACCCCTTTGATGTCACATGGACACCTCAGACCTGACATTCCATTTCCCCCAGCACTGCCTAGCCCCGCGGTCCTCAGTGCGGGATTGTCAGTGAATGGTGCAGCTCCCCACCTGAGAGCCGGTGCCCTCACCCCATGCATGCAATCATAAGTGGGGCCACCGTGACCCCTAAACACTCCAAAAGCACCTACTCCTGTCCATCTCTATAGCCCCTCTCCCTTGCACAACCGCAGTGGCTTCCCAGCTATTCTGCTTCCAGCCCATTCTCCAGAAGGCATCAAGGACTTTTTAAACCTTAAGTCGGATTTGGCACCATCTTCCTTCAAAACCTCCAGTAGCTGCTGTCTGCTGCCTGTGAAATAAAACCCACCCCGTCTCTGCCTGACTTGGCTGCAGCCCCCTCCCCCTGCCAGTTACACAGACCCGACCTGCCTCTCTTTCCCCTGCCTCAGGGCCTTTGCACTGGCTACTCGGTACCTGAATTTTTACAGGCAGCCTCCTTCCATTTAGGGCTCAGCTGAAATGTCACATCCTCAGAGGGGACCTTCCTAACCAGCAGCCTAAGGGGGCACTCCCCTCTCCCATCATTTGCCAATGCCAGATGTTTGCTGGTTTGTTAACTTATTGTCTAGTCCTCCCTGCCCTGAATAAGTTCCATGAGAAGAGGAGCCTGCTTTGCTCACTCTGCTATTCCCAGCAGAACAGAGCTTGCCTGGCACCAAACAGCCATGCCATAGTATGTTAGATGAGTGAACAAACTGAGCCCACACAGCTACATGGTCAGTGACTGGGGAGGTAAACAGGCCACAGACCGCAGGGGGTTAGCTAGCCACCTGGGCTCTAGTTAACACCCCAGGGGCCTGTACCCCTCACACCACCAAGGTTCAAAGGACTGAACCTTGTCTCTACCCTGCCCTTAAGCCACCAGGCTCAGTGGCTTTGAGAGAACCCAGAATTGGAGACCAAGAGCCAAACCCTAACAGAGGCTGGTGATGGGTGGCCTGAGAGCCAGGGGCCTCCCAGGGCACGAAGCAACAGTACCTCCTTCAACCCAGTGTGGCCACTACGAAACCCCAGCCCAGCAGCAGAGGCTGACAGGAGTGCCTGCTTCCTCTGTCCTTGATAAAGGGGGCATTGCATGTACTGCCTCTGTCTATGGCTGCCTCAAGGTCTCTGCCTGGGAGCCTCCCGGGGCGGGGGGTGTCTCCCCCACTCCCCACCCCCATCCTAGGGGCATGGCCAGAGGCCCTACCCACTCCCCAAGCCAGGAGCCGTCCTTCCCTCATTCTGATGCATGGGACTGGGCCGCTGTTCAGTCTCAGGGTTCGTGACTCAAGACTGAAACCCGAGGCAGACTGAAGGCTGAAGAGGCCACAGAGTCCTCTGAGTACATCCTCATGTCCCTAGTGTGGCCCCAGCACGTGACCCTCCAGAAGGCTGGCAAATAGCAGCCTCTCCCCAGAACCTGGGAACGCCAAGCTTCAGCCCTGCCCTGCTGCTTCCCAGCCAGGACCCCCGGAGCACTCACTGAAGTCTGTCTTCCCTGGAAGGTGGGATAGCCACACTGGGGACCACAGGGTAAGTGGCGTTAAAGGCACACAGGAGGCAGGACGCTCTGCATAGCATACTCGGCTTTATTTCCTCCCCCAACACATGGGACTCCTACCCCCTTCCACCCCAAGAAGGGCTTCCTTGACTTTCTGAAAGGCCACCAAAATAGTACTCCTCGGGGACTGAGGGGCCTTTGGCCCAGTCCCACTTACTGGCACCCTGAACGCTTTCTTCATGCCTGGGACAAACCTCATGGGGAAAGCCAGGAGCTGGGGCAGAGGAGGAGGGGGGCCTGCCTGAAGGAGGACAGGCCAGGTAATCCCAGCCCTTTCTCCTTCCAAGGCTGCACCTGGCTGAGCTCCAGGGAATAGCAGTCTGGGGTAGAGATGACCAAGTCCTGTGTTCAAGGGCCTCAGGGGCCAGCTGAGGTTGCCATTGTATAGTGTGGTAGGGTCCCACTTCTTTTTCTTCTCCTGGACCGTGGCAACCCTTGGCCCAGTACCTTCCTGCTCTGCAGGGGAGTGAGTTGGGCTCTCAAAGCCTCCTGGAGACCCAGGCTGGAGGGTATACCGCTGCAGAACAACATCCCCCACACTTGGGCATGTAGGGTGAGATGGGAGGCTGTTCCCAGGGTCCCAGCCACAGGGCTGCCCCGAGGAAGAGGCAGGGACACCATTAGTCCATGCTGGGGGCAAGGCCTCAGCCACAGGAGGGATTCCAGGGTGCTGCCAGGCTGGAACCTACTTCTTCCCCACCCCTTCCAGGACCTGTCCCTGGAGAATGTCACCTCCCATCCCCAGCATCCTGCAGTGCTGGGGAAAAACTCAAGAGCAGGCAGAGCCAGGTCTGCCCTTCCCCCACAGCAGACCTAGAAGGCCCCCTGGCCCTAGGAGCCCTTAGGGGAACATGATGAGAAGAGAGGGAAAGAGGCCCAGCCCTCTGAGATGGGGTGGCAGTTTGGGGTTGGAAAACAGGGGTGTGACCTGGAAGAGCAAGGGGTAGACGACCCAGCTCCTCCAGGCAGAGGATGCCCTCCCTGTCTGGGGACAGAAGCCACAGGCTTAATATCTGGGCCTCCCCCTGAAATGATTTCTAGGTACACAGCCTCCTGGCAGAGCTGGGCTTCCCTGGACGGGGTCTGGCTGGCCTCCTACTTCTGAAGATGGGGCTGTGGGCTCGGTGGACACTCCAGCCAGCCAAGACTGCTCCTGAGCAATACCAGGGGCTCCTGCTCCAGGCCTCGACCTTAGGGAGGAAGCCAGGGTCTGAGGCTGCCTTGCCGAGGCCTCTACACTGAGCTTCTTCAGGGCAGGGGACTCCCACCCACGTGGGTTGTCCCCAGGTCCTGCAGGAACGGGCTGGTCTCCCACGCTGGAACCACTGGGGTCAGGTCTCCTGGGTTCCGCTGACAGTGCCTCCAAAAGCCGCTGTAAGGGTAGGGAGGCTGGAGCAGGGCTTCTACCAGTGCTGTGGGCATGGGACCCTGAAACAGGAAAGCCAGGAGGTCAAGTCCACAACCATAGGATGACACATGACTCAGCTGTGCAGAGCCAGAGCTGGCTTTAGTGTTATTCACGGGGACAAAGAGCCCAGCTCATGGGAGCAGTGCCCACCCACGCCACTGCTAAGCCACTGCCTAATGCCACCAAGACCCAGATTCCCACACTACCAGAGACCAGGACAGTGAAGCCATCCCATCTCCTCCCTGCCTGGCCCCTGACGTGACCATCAGGATGTCAGGCCACTCAGGCTCCACCACTGCCTCATTCACATCTAAGACTGCTATGGCAGTTAAATCGCCTGACCCAGCATCAAAGCCCTGCCTCTAGACCCCTCACCCAGGCCACTGTGCCCACAGCCATACCCACAACTGCTTGCCCCAGACCCAAGACCTCCCCCAGAATGTTCCTGCACTTACGGCCACATCCAAACTGCACCTTGCCAGGAGGTAGGTTGGGGCCTCCTTGTGCTTTGCTGTCATGCCAGATCACGACTGCCCCCTACCTCTTTGCGGACACTCTTCCTCATTCAGGCCCACATTCCCTGGCTGGCCCCAGCCTCCCAGCACTGCCTCCCATCCCAGAGCCTTCTACTCATGCAGCAAGGGCTTCTCCAGGAGCCTCTTCCCTCAGCCTACCCTGACAAAATCCTCCCCGACACACGTCAACCGGTGACTCTTCGACCAGGTCCTGTTAGCCTCACAGCCCGCGCCTCCCTCCGGACCTGGCCAGCACGAGGGGCTACCACCACTGCTGCCCATACCCAGGGGGCCACCCTCCCACAGCATCCCCTCCACCTGCGCACACTGAGGTAGCAGCTCTGCAGGCACTCCCCAGCACAGGAACAGGTCCCAACATCTTCCTACACTAGCCCCTCCCCACTTCAGACCACTCCCATTACACAGGCTCCAGAGCCCCCACTACAGTCATGCCCTCGGAGGCAGCGCCAGCCACCTTTCCCTGCCCTGGAACGCTGGCACCCCCTCCTGCAGGCCTGCCCATCTCTATCAGGTTGTCTCCCACTTTGCAGTCAACGGATGCATATCTTTTCCTTTCTTTCCATCTCTTTTCTCCCTACCTCTGGTAGCCTCACCTCACTCTATGTAACAGAGGCCCCCGTCTCTGTACGTCATCATCATTGTACGTCAAGATCCTCCTGCAGACTTGGGTCTACTGTCTTCTTCCATCCCACTAGATCCAACAAAGTACCTCAGCCCCCACCACGAGCAGCCGTTTTCCAAACATTCTGGGTGTCCTTTCTCCCCACTGTATCCATCCCTCTCCAGCGGGTCATGGTTCCAGCATATGAACGCACTCCCATGCTCACCATCTTGATAAACCCATTCCTTGACCACAGGCCTTTCCACCATCTCCCAGTTCCCTGGTCATGGTAGTCAAACAGCTAGAAAAATTACACACAAGGCCAGGCATGGTGGCTCACATCTGTAATCTCAGCACTTCAGGAGGCTGAGGCAGACATATCACTAGAGACTGAGTTCGAGACCAGCCTGGCCAACATGGTAAAACCCTGTCTCTACTATAATTACAAAACATAGCTGGCATGGTGGCACTTGCCTATAATCCTAGCTACTTGGGAGGCTGAGGCATGCAAGACTCCATCTCAAAAAAAGAAATTACACACAAATTTCTCACTATATCTGCTCTTTAGGGGGGTTTTTTAAAGCTGCAAATAGTGCAGTAAAAAATGTCGGGGGAAAAATAGTCTCATGGTGCTGGAACAACTGGCTAGTTGCATGAAGAATGAAATTGGACCCCTTCCTTACACCATGCTCAAGGGTTGACTCCAGATGGGTCATACACCTAAATATAAAACCTGAAACTAAGACTTAGTTGAAAACAGAAGCAAATCTCCATGACCTTGGGTTAGGCAAAGGTGTCATAGATACCAAAAAAGAGTGACAAAATAGGTCAGCTGGACTTCCAAATTTAAGATGTTGGTGTTCAAAGGACATCATTTAAAAGTGGGGGGAAAAAAACACAGGATGTGAGAAGCATTTAAGGGCTACATCTGATGAGGGACATGTGTCTAGAATATACAAAGAGCTTTTTTTTTTTTTTTTTTTTTTTTTTGGAGACAGAGTCTCTGTTGCCAGACACCAGGCTGGAGTTCAGTGGCGTGATCTCAGCTCACTGCAACCTCCGCCTCCTGGGTTCAAGCAATTCTCCTGCCTCAGCCTCCCAAGTAGCTGGGACTACAGGCACACACCACCACGCCCAGCTAATTTTTGTATTTTTTAGTAGAGACGGGGTTTCACCATGTTGGCCAGGATGGTCTCGATCTCCTGCCCTCGTGATCCGCCCACCTCGGCCTCCCGAAGCTGTGATTACAGGCGTGAAATAAAGATAAAGAACTTTTACAACTCAGAAGAGACAACCCAATTGAAAAAAAAAACAAACAAACAGGTGGAGGATGTGAACATTCTCCAAAGAAGTTACACAGAAGACCAACATGCACATTAAAAGATGTTCAACGTCACTAGTCATTAGGGAAATGCAACTCAGAACTACAATGAGATACTACTTCACACTCACTAGGATGATTCTCATCAAAATGATAGATAACAAATATCAGCAAGGATAGAAGTTGGAACCTTCAGGAACCCTCAGATACTGCTGGTGGGAATAAAAATGGTGCATCTGCTTTGGAAAATATTTTAGCAGTTAAACATGGAGTTATTGTAGGATCTAGCAATTCCATTCCTAGCTGTATACTCAAAAGAAATGACATGTTGACACAAACTCTTGTATACAAATGTTCATAGTAACTCTATTCATAATAGCTGCAAAGTAAAAACCCAAGTGTCCCTCAATTGGTGAATATGGCATATCCATCCAATGGAACATTCAGCAATGTTATTGATACCTGCTACAACATGGATGAACCTTGAAAACATTAAGCCAGACACAAGAGGCTGTGTTATGATTCCACTTATGGGAAACGTCTAGGATAGACAAATCCAGAGAGGCAAAGTAGGTTAGTGATTACCTTGGGCTGGGGGCAAAAGCAGGTAGTGAGGGGAGTGGGAGGCACTCGCACACAAGATGACCTAGGAGTAGAAGCTGGGTGAGAGGTTATATATACTTCAGCCTTCCAGGATGTCAAATTGTTTTCCAAAGTGGTTGCAGCCATTTATATTCCTGTCAATAGGGTCTAGCATTTCCATTCATCACTCCACATCCTTACCAGTATTTGGTATTATTGGGCTTTTAAATGTCCAATTTAGTGGCTATAGAATGGTACTGTAGTCTTCATTTGCATTTCCTCAGTTACTGGGGTTGAACATTGTTAGTGTGTTTCCCATTTGACCTCTGAGATGTCTGTGAAGTCTCTTGCCATTTTTCTATTTGGTGGTTTGTTTTTTTGTTGTTGTTGTTTTGTTTTGTTTTGTTTTGCTTTTTTGAGATAGGGTCTGGCTCTGTCACCCAGACACGTGTGCAGTGGTATAATCTTGACTCACTGCAATCTCTGCCTCCCAGGTTCAAATGATTCTCCTGCCTCAGCCTCCCTCCTGAGTAGGTGGGACCACAGGTGCATTATACCTGTGCTTATTCTATACCCTACTAATTTTTGCATTGTTTTTTATAGAGATGGGGTGTCTCACTATGTTGCCCAGGCTGGTCTTGAACCCCCAAACTCAAGCAATCCACACACCTCAGCCTCCCAAAGTGCTGGAATTACAGGCATGAGCCATCACATTCAGCTGGTTTGTTCTTTTATTAATGTGTAGCTATGTATTTTGTATACAAATTATGTGTTGCGAAAAAAAATATTTGGGGCCAGGTGTAGTGGCTCACACCTGTGATCCCAGCACTTTGGGAGGCTGAGGTGGGTGGATCATCTGAGGTCATGAGTTCAAGACCCTCCTGGCCAGCAGAGTGAAACCCCGTCTCTACTAAAAATACAAAATTAGCTGGGCATGGTGGCACACACCCGTAATCCCAGCTACATGTGAGGCTGAGACAGGAGAATCATTTGAACCCAGGAGACAGAGGTTGCAGTGAGCCAAGATCACACTGTTGCACTCCAGCCTGAGGAAAAAGTGAAACTGTCTCAAAAATAAAATAAAATAAATCTGCATTTGTAACCTGTACATTCACTTTCTTTTTGGTGCCTTTGGACTAAGTTATAGTTAATATAGTTTAATTTATGAACTTTCTGGTTTTACAACTAGTGTTGTATCTCATTTAAGGGATACTTCCCTATCCCAAGGTCATGAAAATATCTTACTGTTTTTTTTCCTAAAAGTGTTAAAGTTTTTTCACTTACATGTGTGTCTTTTATGAATCCAGAGTTATTTGCGCATGACATAAGTTAGAAAGTTTTAAATAGATGCTAAATGCCTCTGAGACAAACAACTAAGTAACTTAACTGTCCTTCTCTAGTGACCATCAACGGCCCTTTTATCAGAACTCTGCTTCTGAATGGGATCTGTTTCTGAATCTGATTCTGTTCTAAGGGGCAACTGTCTAGCCTTGCTCCAGTGCTATACATTTATGTAAAGACAGTGAACTATACAACTAATATCTGCTAGGCCAAGTCCTTGTTTTTTCTTCAGGGATGTCTTGGCTATTATTGACCTTTCATGTTTTCATATAAAAACTTTAGAATAATCCTGTCAATTGGGAGGCCCAGGTGGGTAGATCACAAGGTCAGGAGTTTGAGACCAGCCTGACCAATATTGTGAGACCCCATCTCTACTAAAATACAAAAAATTAGCTGGGCATGGTGGTGGGCACCTGTAGTCCCAACTACTCAGGAGGCTGAGGGAGGAGAATTGCGCGAACTGGGAGGCAGAGATTGCAGTGAGCCAAGATCATGCCACTGCACTCCAGCCTGGGTGACAGAGTGAGACTCTGTCTCAAAAAAAAAAAAAAAAATCACTGTCAAGATCAAAATTGATATTTTGAGTGGGAATTTATAGGTTTTTTAGGAAGACTGAATTTTTATAACATTGCCCTCCCTTTCAATAATGGATATGTTTCTCTGTATTTAAGTATTCTTTGATGATTTTAATAAAGGTTTATTTTTCTTCACAGATGTTTGATACAGCTATCAGATTTATTCCTTGGGAACTTTATGATTGCTATTATAATGGTATGCTTATTAACAATTGTGTTTTCTAACTGGGTGTAGTTTTAATCGTATCTAACTTTTAATTAATTGTATCTAACTTTTCTAGTTCTTATTAGTTTTAATAATTTGTTTATAGATTGTTGCTTTCAATACAGTAATCATCTATTAGTGATTTTTTTGCTTCCTTTCCAATCCTCGGACCTTTAGTTTTTTGCTCCACCTCAATGGCCAGGACCTCCACTGCCATACAATGTGGAGTATATGCGACAACAGTGGGAAAACTTGTCTTTCAGTTGTAATGTTTTACCCTTCACTTTTGCTGTAGGTTTTTGGTAGATGTTTATTATCTGGATTAAGCAACTGAGCCCTATTCTTCTTTGGTTAGAGTTGAGTCATCAGTGTTAACTTTCCTCAAGTGCTTGTTCTGCGTCATCATGGCAAGCCCCCATCATCTCACCCTGCACCCCCTGCAACCTCATCTCACTCCATGTCACCCTCTCTGACACCCTTAGAGCACAGGAGCCTTCTCCAGGTTCAAGTCACCCTCCTGTCACCCCACTCACCTCTCCCATGGGGGCCAGGGCCACTCGGGCTGCAGCCATAGAGCTTGAGGACCCGCGTGATGTCCGAGGCACTCAGGTTCCATCGCTGGCCGATGTGGACGCTGGGGGCCCAAAGCGGTGTGATGGTGGGCAGCCCACGCCGGCTGAAGGCGAGCCTGGAACCCAGAAGGAGACCCCTGAGTCCAGACCACGACAGAGGCTGGGGGAAGCAGTGGGAGAGGAGGGCAGGGTCCTCACCTCCCGTAGTGCATCACAGAGGAGTAGTCATAAGGCGTCAGCATGTTGCTGCTCCGAGACTTGATGAAGTTGATCTCAAAGCCTCAAAACACAAAAATGATTTAGTGGCATATAAAGATGACGAGCAAGAAAGGACAGGCAAGGGCTGAGTGTCTTCTGGGAGTTCATGACTCACCCAAGCTAAGGGTGTGAGCCCTCAGCTACCATGCTGCTTCTGGTACTGGCCCTGCTTGGCCCAGCTCTCCCCAGCCCTGGGAGGAGCCCTAGCCTGTACCAGTGGTGAGATGGAGGCACAGAGACCCCATGGCTGGCCAACAATGACCTCTTAGCAGTTTTCTCCCCCATCCTTCCCCCTTGCAGTATTCACCCTGTACGGGGCTGGTCTCGGCATAACGCACAGCTACCACAGCTCACATACTGCTCAGGGTCTCAGATGCCCCTCCCACCCCAGATGAAGTGTCTGTTCCTTGACCCAGCTTTAAAAATCTGCCACACTGTCAACTGCAGTGGTGACACCTTAGTCCGCAGCCACAGGCCCGCTGTTCTTCCTGCCTCAGGCCACAATACTTCCCCAGATTTGGAGCCCATCCTCCCTTGCTCTGGTCCCCCAGGCCTGGGAAGGGCAAGGTTCTCTCCTGCCTTCAGAGAGAGACCCTGAAAGAAGCTTCACCCTCCATCTTTGCTCCCCCAATTCCCCCAAACCCAGCCAGCCACCTGCACACCCCACCTCGGTCACAGCAGCTCTCTCTCCACGGAGCAGATCAGCGCTCCAGCACCTTCATACCCCACCACCTGCCTGGCATAGCTGCTTCTTGAGCTCATTTCTTCCTTTTAAAAACTCACCAAAAATAATTTTAAATAAGTAATATATTCATTTGGTTCAAAAGTCAAACATTGAGATGTAATAGAAGTTTCCTACTCCATCCCCCCACCCAGTTCCCACCTCCCCACCCCACAACAGTTAATTACTATTAATGTGTCTGCCCTAGCAGAGTTTCTGAACATATTAACCTAATATACAAATATATGTTATTTTTCCCATGAGGGGAACCGGGTGTTTTAGCCTGTTTTATCATTGGGAATAATTATTAGTGCTGTTTTCCAACTCAGGTTCTGCTTTTACCTTTAATTCCCTCCTGCTTTCATTGAACTTGGGTTGACTTAATGCTTAATTTATTCTTTTTACCAATACATAAGTCTCCACATTTTCCCTGAGCATTGCTTTAGCTGTGAATCATTGGTTTTTGGATAGTCTTTCATGATTTTTGTTTTAGAATTGCTGTAATTTCTTTAACTCCAGAGCTGAAAGAAAGGTTTGTTGTTTTTTTTAATTTCTAATTAGGAGCAGCTTTTCATTTTGATGTACTGGTTTCTACTTTACATCATGATCAGAGTGTTTACATTCGTCTACTTTCAGAGTTGGAGTTTTTCATGGTATTTCATGACATGTCATGAAATTATCAGGGTAAACTTTCACAACTGTTCCAAGAGCATTGAGAAAGATCACAGTCTTGGGTGCAGAGTCACTTGTCACTACCCCTGCTACTACCTCCCCAGTCTGGTATGATTCAATATCCATCCCCTTCCCTCACATGGTGAGGTGCTACCCATGTGCCCCAGACAGCCCTTTCTCTGTGGCTCTGTGTGTGCTGGGAGCCACTGAGAAAGCAGTGTTTGGGGCCAGGAAGATCCCTGGGCCCAGGCAGCTTCCCTGGCCGCCTCACCTGGCTAACAGTAGTGAAAAGTCTCTTGCTGGATTCCCTCCACCTGCAGAAGGGTTTCCGGCTCTAACCCCCAAGCCAGACTCCCGCCCACACCTCCTCTGCCCCTCCCTCATGGGGTTCTTCCTGTCTCCTGAACCAGGCCATCTAGCCCACAGTGGGAGGGACCCCACCATCACCAGGATCTGATCACCAGTGCCACACAGCTGCTGCTCCCAGCGCAGACCACAGCCCACCTGCCTCCCTCCAGCCTCCACTGTCCCATGGCCACAGTCTGTGTTTCCTCTTCCTGCACACTGGCACCACTGGCTCATGTCCCAGCCCCACAATGCTGCCCTCGGCCCGTGGCCCAGCACCTGGCCTGTGTAGCCTGCTACCTTGGGGCTGAAGCCTTGGCTCAGCTTCCTCCAGCTGGCACACAGCCCTGGCCCATGGTGGTGGCATCTGGCACATGAGACCGCTGCTAGAGTACTCAACAAGCAGGTGTCATGGGCACTGCCTGCCCCATCCCCAGGGAGAGGACAGGTTCAGGGATGAAAATCAAGACAAAGCAGGTGGTGACACCCCAGCTCAGGCATAACTACAGGTGGGCAGACGAAGGCCTGGGGCCCAGAACAGCAACTGGACCACCTCCAGATCCCAGACAGAAGCAGAACCTCCACCTTCCCCACAGGAAGCAGGCAGGTGGTAGGGAGGATGGATGGCCTCATCCACGGAAGCTGTTCCCTCCCCAGCACCAACCTGTCCTGCACATGGCCTGGCTTACCTGGGAGGATCTCGTTCCAGTTGACATGGATATAGCGGTCCCGATCAGCCCTCGCGTGCTCATGCCAGAAGCCCAGCACATGCATGAGCTCATGAAGGACAATGCCCTGGCCCTTCTGGAGACAGGCAGGTGCCAGGGAGACCACCTGCATCCCTCCACTGCGCCCCACACTTGAGAAGCACCTGCAGGGCAATGAGAGCAAGGGGTGAGTGCCAGCCCAGATCCCCCCAGACACACAGACCTGGGCTCTCCATCCCCCAACACTACAAGGTAGACAAACACACAATAGGCAGGCCCCACTCTGTGCTCTAGTCTCAGGTCCACCATTCTCCAAGCCCCTTTACTGCCTGGACTTCTGTGAAATGGGCATACTGGACCCCATTCACCAGCCTGGCTGCAGGGAAGTGGCAGGAGCTGCTATAAACTCAGAATAGCTCACTATGTGAGCACACCCTCCTGGTCAGCCCTGAGCCAAGGCTTTCACACACATTGCCTCAGGCCCCTGACAAGCTAGGAAGCAGATATTGCTACCACTCCCATTCCCAGAGAGGGCAGAAGAGGCTCCGAAGTTAGGGGACTTGCCAGGACTCAATGACTCACACACTGTCTGTCCCACAAAACCTGCCTTCCTCACCACCCATGGAGTCCCCTGGGAGAGGAGGGCTTTGTAAATGAGGGTCTGGCACCATTCCCATCCCTTTCCCACTTTCCGCCCTGGAAGTCCAGCTCGCATTGGGCAGACCCCTCAGGGTGGGCGGGGGACTGTGAGCCCTGGAGGATGGCCCAGAAGTAAATTTTAGACAATGGACAAGTTAATTCTGGGCTGTAACACAGAAGCAAGTTGAGATACATGTACTAGCCCCAGCACTTACCCATACATGGGGATGATGGAAATGAAGTCTCTCTGGCCCTGGTAGGTAACAAACCTGATGCACGTGGAACGTTCGAACTCCGCAAGCGCCTCCAGGATGACCTGGCGGCTGGGCTCACCTGAAAGACACTGTCTGGCTGAACCCCCAGAGCCCTGGTGTTCTTTGAGCTCTACATGGGGGTCTGGAAGCAGAGCTCTGAACTCTCCCAAAATAGCATCAAGAAAGGGCAGCTGGTACGGCACAGTGGCTCACATCTGTAATCCCAGCACTTTAGAAGGTGAGGTGGGCAGATCACAAGGTCAGGAGTTCGAGACCAGCCTGACCTACATGTTAAAAACTCCATCTCCACCAAAGATACAAAAAAATTAACCGGGCATGGTGGCACGAACCTGTAATCCCAGCTACTTGGGAGGCTGAGGGAGGAGAATCGCTTGAACCTGGGAGGCAGAGGCTGTAGTCAGCCTAGATCACACCATTGCACTCCAGCCTGGGCAACAGGGCAAGACCCTGTCTCAAAAAAAAATAAAAATAAAAATAAAAATATAGAAAAAAAGAAAATGGCTTTTGGAAATACGTGGACATATTATTGAACTTCTTTCTTTCCCCCAAAGAAAGCAAGTTTTTTAAATAAAATATTTTTCTACAAAGACTGAAAAAAAAAATAAAAATAAAAAATAAAGGGCAGCCTAGTAGTGCCGGGAAGAAGCTGGGCCCCAGACAGACCCTGGCTGTGTGGCCTTGGGTGGGTCACTGTCCTCTGCACAGCCTGGTCTGAAGGGGAACCAGATCCCCCTAGATATACTGTCCCATCAGCTCTTCCAGGATTTTAACCCTTCCAACTCAGGAGACCTTCAGGAACAAAAGGGCCTCTGTGGAGGGGATGTGGTCGTGTAAGCAGAAAAGGGAAGAGAAGAGCCAGCTGCATTAGGAAGAAGGAGCGGCAGCAAGGAGGGAGCCCGCCACGCTCACTCACTGTACTTGCTGGAGAGCAGGAAGGGCACCTCCACGACACCGCCACCACCCTTGGGCCACTTGTTGCTGGTTGCTGACAGCAGTCGGAAGGGACTCTGAGGAGAGAGCAGCAGCTCAACCTTTGGGAGCAGAGGCCACACAAGCTTTGTGCCCCAAGGGTACCACACCCCAGGGCACCAGAACCCAAAGATGTGGGAGTCAGGACCTGTGTGCATGAGGATGGGGCACCATTAGAGATGGGACAGAGGTGTGAAAGGCAAGGGGGCCAGCTATGTGAACCTTGATGCACAAGGCAGTCTCTTGGCCTATAACGGAAGAATTTCAATATCA
This sequence comes from Saimiri boliviensis, assembly GCF_048565385.1. Classification (NCBI taxonomy): domain Eukaryota; kingdom Metazoa; phylum Chordata; class Mammalia; order Primates; family Cebidae; genus Saimiri; species Saimiri boliviensis. Next base: position 126,338,275 of record NC_133449.1, read on the forward strand.
AGCAAAGAGATTCGTCCCTGAGGATGTTGGCTAGGAGGCCCAGCAGCCCAGCGTGGCCTGGATCCGAAGGGCTTGGGCTGGCAACCCCACCCCAGCATGTGAGCAGTGCCCCTTCCAGAGGGGAACAGCCACCAAGCTTCCCTGAATATGGGATGATGATAGGGACAGATCCTATTTGGAGTGAAGGCAAGGCAGCACCCTGGCCCGCTCTTCTCTGCTCTCCAGCAAACAGAGCCCTTCAGAGCCCAGGCTCCAGAGCACCCTGGTGTGCCTGCACCATCAGCTGGAGGCATTTTTTGATTCTGCCCCAGGTGGTCCCATACCACCTCCCTGCGCACTCTCTGGATAACCCACAGAGGGGCCTGCCCTGTCCCCGGAGTTCCCGGGCAGGCTTGGGCCAGTTTTGGTTCTCCTGGAGGCTGTGCCATCAGTGGCAGCCTCCAACAGGACAGTCTTGCCTTCCCCTGGGTCACTGTCCTATTCAGGAGCCTTCTACCATTCCCAGTCACCTAAAATACAGCACTGCTGCCCTGGGCAGTGTTCCCTTTTCCACCAGCAAGGCACCCCAATCCCCAGCAGCCTTCTCCCTTCAGACATGGGCCCTCGACCCCAGCCAAGATGGTCAGACTCCACACCACTCCTTGTTCCACCATCCCCAGGTCACAATTGCCACCAGGCCCTTCATCCCTCACCAGCCACTCTGCCAACCCTTGCTCATCTCCTCCTTGGTCCGAGCACCTCCCCCAGGCAGGGTACCAAGCTGGGTCAAGTGTTCAAACCTCCTCCTTCAGGAAGCCCTCTCAGGCCAACTGTACTAGCACTTCAGATACCAGTGTCCCTTAGCATTCAGGCTGGCTTATTCCTAACAGAAGAGTCGCTGACCAACAAAAAGGGGACTTCATCAAGCTATGTATGCCCCTCACACATCAGGCCCCATGACACCCGAGGTGGGCACAGAGGGCCTGTGGCCAGCCTTGGGCTCATCCGCACCCACACACGTCTGTATGTGCACTCACTGGCCGGACAATGTCCCCCTCGATGAGAAAGCTGCTCTCTGGGGTTTCTTCTGGGATGAGCCCTGGGAAGGGAAGGAAGGACATTTGTTGGCCCATGTCTCCCAGAACACAGACTCAACGGACAGGCCAGGCAAATCCCTCCTTAAGTCTATTCTTGTGTCTTTCCTGGTGGATTGTTACTTTTGTAAGTTCTTAAATGGCCTGATGAAATTATAGGTCGTTGGCTCTCCGAGCTTGGATGTTTGAGAATGTCAGCCTGTGTGGGGCTGTCTGCAGGTGTGAGGGGGCAGGGAGACAAAAGCAAAGGTATCTGAGGCTGGAGTCTGTCCTTCCCCTGACTGTGGAGCTAGAGGTTCCCTGAGCACTGAACCTGCGTGGCCTCGGGGAAGTGGCACAGCCTGAGTGTGCAAGCCTTCTCAGCCAGGCTGCATCCTTCCCCTGCTCAAACACAGCCCATGGCTCCTATGACCTACGCAATCCAGTCCCTGCTATCAGGAAGCAGCAGCCTCCTCCAGCCTGAGCCACATTCCTCAGAACAGGCGCTGGGCTCTCCATTCACCTCATCCCCCATCTGTTCCCCACCCATCTGTTATATTCAGGCCCCTTGAGGTGGCAAATTCAAATTTGTTGCACCATCAGAGGCAGGCAAGTACTGACTCTCGCAAACTCCTCTCCACTCTTAGCCTGCATCTGCTTCTCGTCTCTCCCTGAGCTGGGTCTCCCACAAGTGACTCGGAGTGAGGGAAGCAGGAGAGAAGAGAAGGCAGGGAAGGACCCAGGTGCAGCCTCAGCCAGATCCTATGGGTGCTCCAGACCACAAATGGCACCTCTGACTTGTACCACCTTGAGGCAGTGGCCAGACTCCTGTCCCTGAGGAGTCACAGTGGGCCAACCTGGGCAAGTGAAGGAGTAGCCCCCAGGCATCTCTGGCTGAGGCAGCTCCCTTTGGCTGAGGGCCAGTCTTGGAGGAGTAGATACAGCTGTGTGGCATTAGCCATATTCACAGCTGCTATAGATTGGGTAGTTGTTTCCCGGGGAAGGCACTGACAGCTGTTATGAGACAGCCTTGCCATAGGTGATAGGATAGGTGTTGGAGTCACTAGCATTTGGGAATTTTCTCCATGGCATCTGACAGTCAATGCCAGGGAAGAGTCATTTGTTCTGGTTACCTCCAGACCACTCACGGTGACCTAAGGGTGGGGCATTGCCTGGGGCTTAAGGCTTAGCTAGTGCGGGTCCGTGTCAGCTCATGGAGGAAGAGGGAGGCAAATCTTACAGTGGCTACATCTGGCAGGATCTCACCCACCCTTAGGGCAGGCTTGCCCTGTTTCCCCAGTGCTTCAGCCGTCACGGCTCTATCCAGTCTCCATTTTGACTGGCTTTGTTCAGGCTATTTATACACCCTCATTCCTCAGCTGACATCCCCACATTCCCAGATAGCAAGACCCCAAACTTTTTGATTAGGATGATGTCTCACTCTGTCACCCAGGCTGGAGTACAGTGGCACAGTCTCAGCTTACTGCAACCTCCGTCCCCAGGGTTCAAGCAATTCTCCTGCCTCAGCCTCCCAAGTAACTGGGACTACAGTCATGCACCACCACGCCCGGTTAATTTTTGTATTTTTAGCAGAGACAAGGTTTCACCATATTGACCAGCGGATCCTGACCTCGTGATCCACCCAAGGTGGGCTCCAAAAATGCTGGGATTACAGGTGTGAGCCACTGTGCCTGGCCGATTCAGACTTCTTAATCACACCTGCAAACAGTCCTGCACAGGGTGGCTGATGTTCTCAAACGTCAACTAACCACTTAGCTCCACACCCAGGCTCAGAGAGCCAATGACCTCGACTTTTATCAGGCCATTTAAGAACTTAGTTTTTCTTATAAAAGTAACAATCCACTAGGAAAGATACAAAAAGAAAAAGTAGACTTAAGCTATTGCCTACAGAATTTCCACCTACTCACACCTGTAGTCCCAGCTGCTCGGGAGGCCGAGGCAGGAGGATCTTAAACTTAAGCCCAGGAGTTCAAGACCAGCCTGGGCAACATAGCAAGACTACCCAATCTCTTAAAAACCACTTAGAGCCCAAAGTAAGGTGGTCCATTTCCTCCCAGGTTCTGCATTTCTGAGTGTTCAGTGTGGTTTTCACACTACATAGACAATGTCATGCCTCTCCAGGCACTGAGAAGAAGCAGTGGCCTCACCTTGGTTAATTGAAGGAATGTCCTTGTCCCAGGATGCCTGAGTTCCCTCAGGGGTGAGGCCATCTTGGAAGCTGGTATCACAGGCTCCTGGGCAGCTGGAGGCCAGGGGCACTCCTAGGATCATACCTGGTCCAGACAGACAGGGACATATATCCTGGAACACCCACCGGTGAGACCAGACCGCAGGATATGGGGTGGTTGTAGGGGATCAGACTGCAAGACTCAGCCCCAAGTAGGCTCCAGCACAGAGCTGAGGAGCCTTCCTGGCCTCCTTGCTCAACCCCAACTGGTGCCAAAGTCTAGATGACCTCAGGGAAGGAGCTCCGAAAGAGGCAGGACAGACCTCAGGTTCTGACACCCATGGCAGAGGCAGGGCCAGCCTCAGACCCAACTCTATGACTCTCAGCCCAGACTCTTGGACAGTGGGCTCAGCCTGGATGACTCCTGGCCTGACCAGGCTGGAGTGGGGACTTTCAGTCTACCCCTACCACAAGACAAGTAGGTCTGGGGCACAACACCTGCTATCTTCTGCCAGGCAGGCCCTCTACTTCCAGGACCTTCAGGAGGCCTCCCTTTGGCCCCCAGAAGCTGACTTCTAGAACAATCCTGGAGAGCTCCGTGCTCTGAGCCACTGAACTCAGCTACAATCCCTGCAGGCTCCAGCCACAACCTTCTGGCCTCTCCCCAGCTTTCTCCAGGCTGGAGCCAGCAGCAGCAGGGCCAGGCAGCCAGCTTACCTGCCAAGGAGAGCAGACCCAACACCCAAGGCCAGAGACCCCCTATGCCCTCCATGGTAGAGCCCTGCCGCCCCTTCAGCAAGCAAGACTAAGCCCCAGTAGGACACAGAAACCTAATTACAGAACCAGCACCACCACCGCCTCTAAAATAGCAGCTGCTCCAGCTCCCACCTAGCTCCTACCAACCACCTCCACCTGCAGCCCTGCCCCAACCACCTCCACCTGCAGCCCCGCCCCAACCACCTCCACCTGCAGCCCCGCCCAGCCACCCCCACCTGCAGCCCCACCCCAATCAGCTCCACCTGCAGCCCCACCCCAAACACCTCTACCTGCAACCCCTGCGACCTAGGCTTCCCACCCCAGCCCAGTCCTCTTCCTGACTGCCGTGGGTAAGACTGTGGGGCCCACTTGGGAGTGTGGCTCTTCTGAGGTTCCTTCCCGCCACCAGGGGGCAGAGAAACATCGCAGAAAGTTGCTCCAGGCCCAGCTGAGGCCCCAGCCCTGGGATAGACGTATCCCTCCAGCGAGGGAGACACCCTTTCCTGCCCCTGCCTGTGCTTAGACGTGGGGAAAGCTACCTGAGACCCCGAGGCACTCCCGGTGTATCTCTGGAAGGAGGGAAAGGTCACTGCACTTTCACAAGCTTTCATTTTAGTACACAGATAGAAAAGCGCACTATCACAAGCACAGGGCTCCAGGAAATTTCACAAACTGAATAGTGTGCAACCAGTACCCCAAAAAGCCTGCCATGTGGAAAAGGTGGAACCTCCAGATGCCCAGAGCCTCGCAGGAAGTCCACCTCCCTAATCCCACAGCAGCTGGCATGATCAGTCAGTATTTATCCCCATTTCACAGATTTGGAAATTTAAACTCCTTACCTATATCCTCCCACCTCCGTACCCCTGCCTCAGAGCCAGGTCACTCAAGGCCCACCTGGACTGAAATCCCAGAGGTGGAGCATGTCAGCACTGGGCAGCATTTGGGGACATCCTCACAGCCACCCATGCCCAGTGAAGGGAAACCACAGAGCCAAGAACAGCAGCTATTGTCCATAAAGACCTCTCAGCAATCCAGAGCTTCTCAAAAGATAGGAATCAGAATCACAGGGAGACTGTGTTGGAGGCAGATACCCTGCTGCCAGGGCAGGGTATTGACAGATGTCAGGATGCACATGATGGATGTGCTAATTAGCCTGTTGTGGTCATCATTTCACAAGGTATTCGTATGTCAAAACATCACATTGCACACCTAAACATATGATACTTTTATTCGTCAATTATGCTCAATAAAGCTAGAAAAAATAAGTAAAATAAAGAATAGGTCCCCTCAAAAAAACAAGAAGTGCATGAGGCTGACCACTTAAGGTAAGTGTTCAGTAAAAAAATTAAAGTAGGCCAGGCGTGGTGGCTCATGTCTCTAATCCCAGCACTTTGGGATGCTGAGGCAGGCAGATCACTTGAGGTCTAAAGTTTGAGACCAGCCTGTCCAACATGGTGAAACCCTGTCTCTACTAAATATACAAAAATTAGTCAGAAATCCCATGAACCCAGGAGGCAGAGGTTGCAGTGAGCCGAGATCATGCCACTGCACTCCAGCCTAGACAACAGAGTGAGACTCCATCTCAAAAAAAAAAAAAAAAAAAAAAATTAAAATAATGGTAAGAAATAATCATCCTGCTTTGGGAGAGAAACAGGGTCTTTATTAGGAACTGCAGTTGGTCTGAGGACATTTTGCTGAGGGAAACAAACCAGTCACAAAAAGACAAACCCTGCATGATTCTACCTCCAAGAGGTGTCTAGAATATTCCAATGCACAGAGTCGGAAAGTGGAGCACAGCTTACCAGGGACTGGGGAGTGGGGAGGGGGAGTTATCGTTTAATAGGTGTAACAATTCGGGTTTACAAGATGAAAAAGCTCTGGATATCTGTCGCACAATGATGTGAATACACTTTCTACTGCTACACACTTGATCATGGTAAAGATGATCCATTTTATGTTGCATTTTTTACCACAATTAAGAGTTAGAAAATTTAATAGAAGGAAAAAAAGGAGGGAACGAGAAAGAGGCCAGTTTGCTGGATGACAAGCTATTGGGTGGGGCAGGACAGGGTCGGGCCAAGGGTGGGGTGGGCAGAGGCCACCAGTCCAGCTGGTGAGATGAGGCTGTGTGGTGTGAAGTCCCCTATGACTTAAAGCCCCAAGCTGGGCATGGGGATATAAGCTGGTCCCAACAGACACCCGCTCAAGTCCTAAGGAAATCAGGATAGCAGCTCTGGCTCTGCCCGGTTTACACCGGAGTGGTTCACCCCACCCTCAGAGAGCAGAGGGAAGAAAGAAAGATCATCCTTCATTCAGCCTCACAGAGTGAGCGCCCACCTGTGCTGGGCTCCAGGCACAGGGCTAAGAGGACCCCAGGCCCAGCAGTCGTTAAGTGTCCATCCTGGTCCAGATGCACACCTCGAACCTGCACACCTGCATATCAGATCAACCTCACTGCTAGGGCCATAGTTAGCTAACATTTTCTGACCACCTACTATGTGCAAGCAATACACAGATTGGCTTGTGTAAGTCTACAACCTGAGAGGTGGGGCTAATGACGAAACTCCATTTTACAGACAAGAAAACTGTATACAGCAAGGCTAAGCAAAACCAGCCGCCATACTGTCAAACTATGCTGCCCACTGCCCCACGTGTATGCCCTTCCAGGCATACAGAATGCCGTAAGACAGCAGTTCCCAACCTCTGTGGCACCATAAATCAGTTTTCTTTTGTTTGCTTGAGACCGAGTTTCACTCGTGGCGCCCAGGTTGGAGTGCAATGGTGTGATCTAGGCTCACTGCAACCTCCACTCCTGGGTTCAAGCAATTCTCCTGCCTCAGACTCCCAAGTAGCTGGATTACAGGACGCCTGCCACCATACTCGGCTAATTTTTGTGTTTTTAGCAGAGACAGGGTTTCGACATGTTGGCCAGGCTGGTCTCAAACTCCTGACCTCAGATAATCCACCCACCCAAGGCCTCCTAAAATGCCGGGATTACAGGCAAGAGTCACCGTGCCTGGCCCAGGGACCAGTTTTGTGGAAGACAATTTTTCCATGGACCAGGGGTGAGGGGGTTGGTTTCTAGATAATTCAAGTGCATTACATTTATTGTGCACTTTATTTCTATGATTACATTGTAATCTATAGGGAAATAATTATACAACTCATCATACTGTAGAATCAGTGGGAGCCCAGAGCTTGTTTTCCTGCAACTAGATGGTCCCTTCTGGGAGTGATGGGAGACAGTGACAGATTATCAGTTAGTTTCATAAGGAGCATGCATCTTAGATCCCTCAAATGCAGTTCACAACAGGTTCGAGCTCCTGTGAGAATCTAATACCATCTCTGATCTGATAGGAGGTGGAACTCAGGTAGTAGTAATGCAAGCGATGGGGCGCGTGGGGAGCAGCTGTAATACTGATGCAGCTGCTCACTTCCTACTGTGCAGCCCAATTCCTAACAGAGATCTGCCCACGGCCTGGGGACCCCTGCCGCAGAGGTAGACTGTTCAGAGGCAACCCTTGTCTGGATGACACTCCGAGTGGCCGAAAGTGTCCCAGTGAGCCTGAAGCAGGACTGGCTCCAGCACCACCATCCCCAAAGGCGTCAGCACCCCTGCTCTCAGGCAGATCACAGCAACCGCTTCCGGCAGCCTCGGCATGCACCCCTTGGCTTCTGGCATGGGTGGAGCCCTGGTCTCAGCTCTCCACAGACACCTTAGTCCTATGCTGGGCCCGTAACTGGAAGTTCAACCAAGATGCGCTAGTTAAGTGGGTGTGCAGAGCAATGAATCCCATCCCTGGTGACAGGTCCTGTACCAGACACGGGGCCACATGCCTGGAACAGGGGCCACTGTGAGCCTCCCGCCGCCCAGGGTGTGGGAGAAGAATAGAAAGGCCTCGGGACGCTGCTGTGAGGAAGCAGAGGCCCACACGGCCTGGGAAGTGCCTCGCGTGGGAGTGCACAAATGCTCCCACAGGAACACCACGCACAACACACGTGTGCACAGGCCAAAACCACCCACCCTCACAGGACCACACCCTCAGGCACACATTCACATCCTTCCATGTTCTGAAAAGGAAGCAGGGTCTGATCAAGGCAGCACTGGGCCCTGCTTTGAGTCACAGACAGGAGCCAGCCTCTCAGAGACGACCCTGTTCATCTCCAGAGCGAGGACCCTGTCTGGGAAAGGACAGCAGCCCAGGGTAGAAGAACCAGGGCCAGCAGGGCAGCCTCTGCGGGAGGGTCAGAAAAGCCCCTTCCGGTCACTGGCCCTTCTGCCCATCCACTTCCCAAACCGCGCAGGCACAAGGAAAGGTGAGGTCCAAGAAGGCTCCCAGGCATCAGATAAGACCAGACGCTTGGGGGACTGTTGTTTTTTTAAACAAAACAATATTTTATTGACACATCCTCAATGTTCTGTATAAATATAAAGTGCTAAGTTTCCAACCCCTGCCCACAGAGCTAGGAGGAAGCGGGGGAGGGAGTGTTAAATGTCAGCAGAGCACAAATAACTTTCCAGCACCAGCACAGGTGCGGAAGGCTCACAGAGGACACGTGCAACATGACACACTCATCACTTCCCAAGTCCCCAGCTCCCCCAGGAACACAGGGCTTAGGCTCCAGGCCCCGGGCGGACCACCCCCCAAGACAGGGCTCCTGGTTGTCACAGCTTGTTCCTTGGAGCTCTCAGGCTCCCAAGGGCTTCAACATAGTGGTGGACTAGGGAGAGTCCACAGCGTAGAGTGCGGTTGTTTTCTGCCAGAAGATGGGGTGGGAGAGAGCAGACACAACCTCAGTTCCCAACCCCCGAATGAGGACCAGCCTCATTCCCCCAGCAGAAGAGCACCAGGTTGAAAAGGCCAGCATGCCAGCATTCCTAGAGCCCCCATGTGGGGGCTCCTCAACCTCTGAGGAGGCAGCAGCCTTCCCAGAGGTGAGGGGTCTGTACTGGCTCAGAGGGGAGCCCACCAGTCCGCAGTCAGCTCCCCCAGGAACCAGGGAGAGCCAGAGCAGCAAGGCAGGCAGGCAGAGGGGTGCCACCTCAGTGACACAGCACCTGGGTCTCAAACTGCAGCAGCTGCCCCATGAAACTAAAGTTGGGGGAGATGACCCCCCGGCGCTGCTTAACGAAGTCAAAGGCCTCGTCTAGCCGCACACGGCGACTCTGCATGAGGTATGCCAGGCAGATGGTGGCGGAGCGTGAGATGCCCGCCTGGCAGTGCACCAGCACCCGGCCTCCACTGTTCTTCACCCAGTCTGCAAGGGAAACAGGGGAGTGATGTCAGACAGGAATGTGCCAGGAGATAGGTGCCCCCACTCCTCTCCCCTGGAGCCCCTTGGGATCTCTGGGCAGAGGCGCCCCCTTACCAATGAAACCTATGGCCTCCTGGAACCAGGCGCTGATCTCCACCATGTGGTTGTCCTCCACAGGGATACTCTTGTAGCGGAAAAGGCCCTCAAAGTGGTTGGGGCAGCTGGCGGACACGTTGAGGACGGCTGTGATGCCACAGGCCTGCAACCCCTGCAGGTCTGACGAGTGGCTGCAGCTGCCCAGGAATAGGTAAGGCAAGATCTCCACAGGGCCACCCTGGAGGAGGCAGAGGGGTGGTGAGGCCTTCTCAGCCCAGCCCCAGAAGGCTGGACCAGCAGCAGTGGGTGGAGAGCCCATGGGCTGGCCAAGACAAGAGGAACCCTCAGCCAGTCCTCCTGACCCGAGACAGGACTCAGGAATGTGCGGAGGACCCACGGGGACACACAGGCCCCTCATGCCCTCAGCATACACATGCAGACATACATAGACCCACACAGGCACGCTCGAGCAGCAGTATCCGCCCCTCTCCCACTCCCGCACACACACGTATAAAGGTGTGTATATGGGCAAACTGCTCACATCCCTGAATGGCAGGCTTTTTCCCTAAAGGCGTCCAGCCTGCAGCGGGGAGGGAGGGAGGGGCGGAGGGCAGTGACAAGAACCTCTTATCTCCACTCACTTGGTCATAGAAGGGAGCCCTGGGGTTTGAGCGACTGGTTTCGTCCCCTACTGGCGGCTGCGCAGGAGCGGGGGCCTCTGAACACAGATCCGGACAGCAGGCCTGGAAGCCGTCGAAGCCTCCTGCAGGGAGGGGAAGGGCACAGTCAGCGAGGAAGGCCCGGCCGGGGTCCGATGCGGGCGGCCGAGGGCGGTGGGCGCGCTCACCTCGCAGGAAGCACACGGCTGTGGACCCCGCGCGGGTCTCGTGCAGCAGCGCGGTTAGCAGCATGTGGGCCGGGCTGTCGGGCCGGAGCTCCGCCACCGAGGGGCTGCCCTCGTCCAGCACCACAGCCCACGCTAGCTCCCCGCGGTCCAGGCGCGCCCGCAGCGCGCGGTCGGGCAGCAGGCAGGAGAGGGCAGCGGCAGGAGGGCCGCGGGCGCGGCGCCGCAGCAGCGCATTCCAGGGCACCGGTCGCGCGGTGCGCACGTGGCGCCGGCAGAAGGCCAGGAAGGGGCGGCAGTCCAGCAGCAGCGTGCGCTCCGCCTCCCGCGGCTCTCGAAGCAGCGCGCCCAGCGCCGCGCACTCTAGCTCGCGCGCCGCCTCCAGCCCCATGACCACTGGTGCCTCTTCCTCTTCCTGCCGCTATTCCCCGCGTCCCGAGCTCTCGTGGCGGTGGCGCTGCCCGAGCGGTTGGTCAGCTCCAGGCACCCTCTGCAACAGCCTGGGTTAAGTACCCGTGGGCCGGCCTCCGGGGCACCATACAAGGGCAGAGCAGGAAGGCGCTGGCGCCCGCCCCCGCCCCTCACGTGGGGCACAGGCAGGGCGGACCCGGGGACTCCGAGGGAAGGCGGGGCGCGGGACCAACACACAGGGAGGAGGCAAGGACCAGCGACTGAGGGAGGGGAAGCTGTTGCCTGTATTTGGAGGGACCAGCACCCCCTCCACAGGGTGTCTTTGCGCCCACCCTTTGACCTGTCCCAAGCCACTCAGTTGTCCGGAACCCAGCTTCTCAGAAGCAAGTCCTCCCTCAGGGACAGAGATGTCTCCTGGCACACCCCACCACCCCATCCCGTTCTCCCTCTGCCTTTTCCCTTTACCTCCCAGAATTTCCCTCCTAGGAATCTGTCACCATATTGACAAATGCCTGCTGCCACGGGTGATTTTTACACTGTCCTTTTTCTCATCTATTTGGAGACCTTGGGCCGGAGGGACTCTCCTCCACCTCCCCGCCCCATTGCCCACATGAGACCAGCACACAGAGTCTTGCAGTAGGTCGATAGCCAAGCTAGGCCAGAACACAGTCCCCGGAGGCCCAGGCCCCTGGGCTTGGGCGAAAGGGAAATGAGGCGGGTCCTGGGGCCTTTCAGGGGGAAAGCAGGGGGTCTGTGACGGGTTTCCAGTTATGAGTGGGGCCAAGTTTCTTCCTCCTGGGCCCAGGGAAAGCCCCCAGGCCCCGGAGAGAAGCACTTCCCCTGCCACAAGCCTGCCCTGGAGGGAAGTCCACTGACGGCTCTGAGCCCTCCCCAGACTAGCGGGGTTTTCAAGACCTTGGCAAGGGGAAGAGGGAAAAACAGAATAGAACTGGCCTCCGCCTTCCTAGCCCTCCCTGTCCAGCCCTCCTGGGCAGCAAAGTCCAGGACTAGCACTGCAGCCCTAGGACTGGGGCCTGGGTATCCTCTCCATCCTGACCTCCCCCAGCCCTGCTGCCGGATGTTGTGAGGCCCAGGTGTTCGTGGGGGGGTCTGAGCCACAAGAATTGTTGGCAGTGAACTCCCAAGACTCAAGCAAGAAGTTCAGGTGGGTGGGGACAGTGTCACTGAGATGGAGCTGCCCCCGCCCTGCCCCCAGCTGCGTGGGATTTCAGAACCCACCCTCCCAGCCCCCAGTCTCCTGAGGCCCTCCTCAGGGTCTTTCAGACCCTTCCAGCTCCCCCGCAGACCTCTATGTCCACATCATCTTGGAGAGTGACAGCCAGGACCTGTGTAGAGCCCGCAGCCCTTCTGGACTTGTTGGCTCTGAGCTCCTCACAGCAGTGTGCTGTATGCCTGGTTGTGTTCACGGGAGCATGGTACCTGTGCAGTTCCACTTTGTGTGAGAAGGAGCTGGAGCTTGTGTGTGCTGGGGTCAGAGCAGATGCAGAGGAGAAAAGCCCGGAGGACTTCAAAGATCCCTGGGGCCACGTCACCCTCTCACTGTCCCCATCTGTAAGGGGGAGCATATCATGGAGCAGCACCCGTCCACACTGGCTTCAAGGCTCCAAGGCTATGCCACTGTCTGGGCAACTCAGCTGAGGCCCTGCCCTCCCTCGCAGGCCAGTCTGGAGGCTGAGGCAGCAAAGCCCACAACAGAGCCAGGGAGTCTGGGCCACAGATCCCAGAGGCTGATATGAGCTCTTATCTTTGGCATCGGCCTCCAAATGACTTAATGCTGATTCCAGGGGCAAATTACAGAGTGTGCAGAAGGGCAGTCAGATCTAGTCTTGCTGCTGGGCTGGGAGCCACAGCCTTCCAGCTCCATGGGAGAACCCTAGCCAGGTGTGATCCCTGATTCAGGAGAACTCAGCTCAGCCTTGTAAGGGGCTCCAGTCCCCAAATCCCATGCTAGGCTGGGCCTCTTCCCTTCCTTCTGGAGAAACTGGTATACCTTGCTGGGGAGTTCTGCACTGAGGGAGAGCATTGCTGAAGGTTTGCACTGATGGCACTGTCCCTGGGGCCTGGCACTCTTGGCCACAACCAGTGGTTTCTTTTTTTCTTCTTTTTAAGTGACAGGATCTTGTTATGTTGCCCACACTGGCCTCAAACCCCTGAGCTCAAGTGATCCTCCTGCCTCAGCCTCCAGAGTAGCTGGGACTACAGGCATATGCCACCACCCGACTCAGGACCTAAAGTGGCTCCACACATGTCACCCCCTTGAGGCCATTTGCCTTGGGGCTGTCCTCTTTCAGCTCTGGAACATGGGCTCACAGAGGCCCAGCTTAGCTATGAAGGCAGGGATTCCCTTCGCCTTCTTTCCCTACTCCCAAACTGGGGAAAGCCCCACCCCCGATTACTGGGTGAAAGCCCAGGGCTGAGTAAGAAAGGGGAGAGACACAAACCCATGCCTCTCTCCAAATTTTGCTTTGACAAAAGCCCCCCAAGCCTTAGATGCTGCCACTGGTTATCACGGTTCGGGACGCCTGATAACCCTGACAGAGTGCATGACTCTGTCACCCCTGAGAGTCTCCTCAATCCCCGATCACCAGAGCCCAGCCTTGGAAATGGCAGCAGAGAGGAGGCAGGGCATTGGGTGTAGGGGCGGAGGATGCAATGAGCAGGGGCTCTGCTAGACAGATGCTCAGCAGCCTGAAGGCTCTGGAAGCAGGACCCGGTCCTTGCCACTAGATGGGAAGGGGCTGACCCAGGTTGGGGGTGCCTGTTCAGAGCTCTCTCTGTTTTTGTTTGTGTTTTTCTCGGCCTGGCTGTTACAGAGCAGGCACTATCAAGTAAGTTTGGGCCTCAGCATTTTTTTTTTTAATTGAAAACCTGTGAGACTCTCTGGGAACAAATGATGATTCTGCGTGTTATTCTTTTTATGACCATCTATTTTGACGGCTGTTTAAGCATCACTGGCTCCTGCCTTCGGGATTCCAGGTCTTTCCCGGCCCCAGCAGCACATCCGCCCAGCCCCCTGCACAGCGGGTCTCCCTCCCACAGCCGCCTCTCTCAGCTCCACACTGATGCTGTAGAGCCTTTCTTCCTCCTTCCAGCCCCTCCTCCCCAGCAGATGCCCCACAGGGGCCCGAGGATGAGTGGCTTGGCTACAGTGCTTGGGCCAGAGTATGGATGAAGGTGAGAGTCACGGGCCACCCCAAGCCCCGCCAAGGGGTGAGTCAGAGATGACGTCGTGTTTCCTGTGCCAGGCCTCTGACGAACACGCCGATGTGGCGGCCACTCCCACAGGCTCCTGCCAGGTACAGACCCAGACCCCACGCACCGGGCTCCAGGGACAGCCCCTCTGTGAGGAAGGCGCACACAGTACAGTGCAGGGTGGGGGCAGGGGGTTCACCTGGACACCCAGCACTCAGCAAAGCCTCCTCCTGGCCAAGGTGAAGTGAAGCCTGTAGCCGAAAGGCCTGGTGTCTGTTCCCACACTCTCATGTGCCATGTCTCATGCATGTGTGTGAGCGGTGCTGCCGGGGAAGCTCTCCTGGGCACAGTGGGGCCTCCTTAGGGGGCCCATGACACGCCCCAATCTTGGCCCTACCTCTCACCCAGGTGCCACCCTGAGTTTCAGGTCCCCTGGCATGCACCCCCCAAGAGGATGCTCGGGTGCTCAGACACCTCGAGGCTGCATCCAGACTGTCATTGAGGAGTCCCCAACCATGCTTGGAGGACATTCTGCCTTTCTCAAGTCAATCAGTCCTTCTGAGTACATCAAGAAAGTCTCCATGTGGGGCTGGCATGGCTTTAACCCCTAACACCTGCCTTTCCTCATTTCAACAAACAGGCTGAGCGCCCTCCCCAAGTACCCCTATGTAGGTTACCCATCCCTTTGCATTTATTGCCTACTCAACTCTTCATTCAGAAATACATTTCAAGAACTTCTTATGTGCCAGGTACTGTTCTACGTGCTGGGGATACAGCAGTAAATCCCAAACCATTGCCCTCAAGGAGCTGACGTAATTGCTTCAATAATATTTATTTTTGTGATTTATGTTGTGTCCATGGTAAATGATACTAATTATCCACCTAGAGTAATGATATCTTTTCCTTTTAAAGTAAATTTTAGGTTTGTAAAAACTGAGTTGACTGAAGGAAGACTATTAGGAACATCTTAAAAAGTACAGTGCATGGCCAGGCACAGTGGCTCACACCTGTAATCCCTGCACTTTGGGAGGCTAAGGCGGGTGGATCAGTTGAGGTCAGGAGTTCAAGATCAGCCTGGGTAACATGATGAAACCCAGTCTCTACTAAAAATACAAAAAATTAGCCAGGTGTGGTGGCAGGTGCCTGTAATCCCAGCTACTCAGGAGGCTGAGGCAGGAGAATCACTTGAACCAGGAGGTGGAGGTTGCAGTGAGCCAAGATCGTGCCACTGCACTCCAGCCTGGGCAACAGAGCAAAACTGCATCTCGAAAAAACAAAGTGCAGTGCCGGCTGGAGATGCCAGAGTCAGGCCTTTTTGTCCAGGAAAGGATCCTATGGACCCTTCCAACTTCAGGAGGTGCAGTGCTGTGGAATCTGGTTCCCCCTTCTGCCGTGATTTCCAATAAAGAGAGGAGGCCACAGCCTGAGGAAGGAATTGTGGGAGAACCAGTTCCATTGCCAAGGCCAGAGCCCACTTGCCTGTGGGCTTATCCACCAAAGCAACTGCATTTGGCTGTGCTACCAGATGGGCCTGGGCCTGGGGGTGGAGGGGACCCCCTCTCTGGGCTTTTTCCTGGGCACCCACCACCAGCATACCTGTGGCCCCTAACCCACTGGGGTCCCAGTAGTGGAACTGATTCCCACCCTGCTAGCCAGAGGCGCTGTGCCTTAGGCCCAGGTAAGGAGGGAAGAGGAGGTTGCTAAGGAAGAGCTGTGGCCGGTGGTAAGAGTTGAGCAAGCAATGAGGGAGTCTCAAAAATGTGATCGCACTGTGGGCACTGGGCAAGTGGCTCTGTGACAAGAGGCCTCCTGGGGCTCCCCTGTGACCGGAGCTGGGTGCACTGTGGGGTGGGGGGTGGTGACAAAGGGGCCTCCTTCCCACCTCACCAGTGCTGACACCTTTATTATCATCAAAGACTAAGCCAGGCTCTCTGCCACCTCTAAAGACCAGCAATAGCAGCACAGCAGCAGCAGCGGCAGGTGCAGCTCTGGGCATCAGTTAGCTGTGGGGATTCTGAAGCCACATTGCCTTGGTCGGAAACAACTGGGCTGCTTCTCCACAGTGTGGTCTTGGTCTATTTCCTCATTAAAAATGCAATCGGCCGGGCGCGGTGGCTCACACCTATAATCCCAGCACTTTGGGAGGCCGAGGTGGGTGGGTTGTGAGGTCAAGAGATTGAGACCTCCCAATAGTCTTGTCTGGTGGATAAGCCCACAGGCAAGTGGGCTCTTGGCCTTGACTGACTGCAACCTCCACCTCCCCTGTTCAAGTGATTCTCCTGCCTCAGCCTCCTGAGTAGCTGGGATTACAGGCACCTGCCACCACACCTGGCTAATTTTTTTGTATTTTTAGTAGAGACGGGGTTTCATCATGTTGCTCAGGCTGGTCTTGAACTGCTGACCTCAAGTGATCCACCCGCCTTAGCCTCCCAAAGTGCAGGGATTACAGGCATGAGCCACTGTGGCTGGCCATGCACTGCACTTTTTAAGATGTTCCCAATAGTCTTCCTTACGATCGGTCAACATGGTGAAACCCCGTCTCTACTAAAAATACAAAAATTAGGTGGGCATGGTGGAACATGCCTGTAGTCCCAGCTACTCGGGAGGCTAAGGCAGGAGAATTGCTTGAACCCAAGAGGCAGAGGTTGCCGTGAGCCGAGATCGTGCCATTGCACTCCAGCCTGGGTAACAAGAATGAAACTCCGTCTCAAAAAAAGAAGAAAAAAAAATGCAATCACCAGCACTATGCTGGGTGCCTTGGGAGCATCACTGCATCTAGCCTCACACCCTGGAGGGCTGCCTCATTACCCTGCTCTGCAGATAGGGAAACCGAGGCCCAAAGGTGTTGGGGGCAGAACCAAGGCCACACAGTCCATATGCAAATGAAGAACTGGGATTGAAACCTGGGCTTAACCACTGGGCTGCCCTGCCCCTGGGCAGGGTCCACATGGGTCCGACTACAGGGTATCCTTCATTCACCCCTTTCCCCAGCATTCACCTCCCAGCCTGAGTCTCTTGCTTCTTGAAACAACCATAGCTGACACTGATCGTGTGCTTGCCATGTGCCCTGACTTGTCCCAAGACCTTAATAGAAATCATTCTCGTTTAAACCTTGAAGAGCCCCAAATACAAATAGGGGAGCCGTGGCTCAGAGGGATTAAGGAACTTGCCCAAGCTCTCAGAGCCAAGGCTGAAATTCAGTTTTGTATCCCCTCATGGCTGTCCCCAGAATCCAGGTCCCTGTCCTCTAGGCCCTTTCCATCTGCCTCCCACCCTTGCCCACAGCCCTCCTTTCTCTCGGCTGCCATCTTGGAAGACCTTCAGGACATTAGTGCCACCTCCCCAGCTCTGCTGCAAACGTCTTAAGGATGCATAGTTCCCAGGGCACTGCCCCTCTGAGTCCACTGGGAAGCACAGTGCCCAGCCCTGAGTGGGGCTTGATGCATCTCTGCAGGCATTAGGACTTGCTCCGGTGCCCCCAGGTAGCCCTTAACAGGAAGCTGATTCCACAGGAAGCTGAAATCCGCAGTGTGGGTTGGAAGTCATCATCAGCCTAGGCCCTCATCCCCCACCATGCCTTAAGCTCCAGAGAAAAAGAGGTGTCCTCAGGTGCCCAGAGCAGCAGATGGTTCCCAAGAGCAGATGTCCTAGGCATGTCAGTAAAAGAGCCCACTGTGCAGCTGGTAGCTCATGCCTGTAATCCTAGTATTTTGGAAGGCCAAGTCGGGTGGGTCACTTGAAGCCAGGAATTCCAGACCAGCTTGGCCAATATGGCAAAACCCCATCTCCACTAAAAATGCAAGTTAGTCCAAAGTGGTGCCATGTACCTGTAGTCTCAGCTACTCAGGAGGCCAAAGCACAAGAATCACTTGATCCTGGGAAGAGGAGGTTGCAGTGAGCTGAGATTGCACTACTGCACTCCAGCCTGGGCAGCAGAGTAAGACTCCGAGACTCTGTCTCAAAAAAAAAAAAAAAAAAGTCCACTATTGCAACCCACTGGATGTCCTGGGTTCAAGGGCAAGCTCTGTGACATATAGCTGCAAGCTTCAGGCTTCCTGCGGGTCCCAGCACTCATTCACTCACCAGTGTTTGCTGAGTGCCAAGCTGGGGATGCAGCTGAGAACAAGTCACACAAGGTTCCTGGCTTCTGGGGTTCATCTTCCAATGCAGGGTCAGAGACCAGTAGAGTAGTAAATGAATGAGACCACGGCAGACACTGGGAGGTGCTATGAATGACGCCGCAGGGGGTGGTGAGATGGAGCAAGGGAAGGGGCACCAGGGAGGGCTCTGGGAGGAGACAGCTTCCCGCTGCAACTCCAGGGATGGCAAGGAGCCTGCCAGGGCTGGGGCCAGGAAGAGCAGCCAAGAGGCAGAACAGCAGGGACAGAGGCCTTGCAGCAGGAGCTGTGGTTGGGCCCGGAGCACTGGTCAGGGTCTGAGTTCCTTAAAAAAACAATGGGAACTGCTGGAAGGTCCTGACTGGGGGTGGGCTGGGGGAGGGAGCCTGTGAGTGGAGGGTGGGCTGTGGGAATAGGAGTGGCCGTGGGGAGAGGTCAGGAGCTGATGCAGTGATTCAGGAGACGGTACTGACTGGACCCTGAGTGGCAATGAAAATGAAGGACGCTCCAGGATCTGCAGGGGCAGGGCTGGCAGGAATTGTGAGCAGATGAGGTGGACAGTGAGAAAGGGAGGAGCGGAGGCAGCTCCCAGGTCTGGGCTGAGCAGGCAGCAAACACAGGTTCCTAAGGAAAGATGAGGTTCCCTCCTCTCCCCTGTCACCCTAGGCCCTGCCAGGGTTCCTCCTCCCTGAGATGGGGACAGGGAGCAGCTGAGGAATACCAGCTGCTGCCTAGTTCTGTCATCTGGAAGAGGAGCATTGACTCGACATAGAAGGGAGGTTGCCCCCCTCCACAGCCCCACAGAGAGAACTGGGGAGCTGCAGGAGGTGGAGGGGGGCAAGGGGCATGGAGGGCTGAGGCTCAGGTTTAGAGCACAGATGGCTGGGGTGACGCCGGACACGAAGAGACTCCAGAGGATCAGGGAGGATCAGGGCCCAAGTCCGATGATGCTTCCTCCAGAATGAAAGTGCCTGGAAAAGCTGAGGCCATCGCTGCTCATGGAGTCGCCCAGACACCCAGAGAGGGTCATGTGTGCACACACACGCATACATGTGTTATGTGCACACAGACTCATACACACACACACCCTGCAATTACGTAGCCACACTCCCACACCTGTCCTCATGTGCACAGTGCTGCAGTCAAGCCTAAACATCCTCTCCATTATCCTTGGACGCCTGGACACACCCATGGTGATGTGGCCTCCCTAGGCCCAGGACAGCCCACAGAACCCTCCGTGATTAGTCCTGCCATGGCCCCAGTGGCCCCAGGAGCCAGGACCCAGATCCATGGGTGGGCCCAACCCTGGCTCACATGCCTCAGCTTCCCCTCCGCAGCCCATGAAACCGCACTCCTGACCACCAGCCCTGAGACCAACCGCCACCCACCAGCACCCTGCCCACATTTCACATGG
The DNA here is from genome assembly GCF_048565385.1 of Saimiri boliviensis. Classification (NCBI taxonomy): domain Eukaryota; kingdom Metazoa; phylum Chordata; class Mammalia; order Primates; family Cebidae; genus Saimiri; species Saimiri boliviensis. The sequence goes on from NC_133449.1 coordinate 126,357,623, forward strand.
ACACAGCCCTGCCTGATATAAGACTCGCATCCACTTCTCAGATAGCGCAGGTAAACGGCCCCTTCCCTACCTGGCCAGCACCAGCCGGAAGGAAGCAGGTTCCTGGACTGTGGGGGCGTTCAAGCAGGGCCATTTCTGGGGCCCTGGCCTCAGCCCTCTCCTTTCACACAGACACAGGATGACCACACACCTGCCACATATATACACACCCCAGAACATACACAACACACGTTTGTGACTATGAATGAATCTTACATTTGAGTGTTGCAGCCCAGAAGAGGTCACACCTAATGTCCCCTGCTTCCTTCAGGGGTGTAGGTGCTGGCCAGAGGTGTGTGGCCCTATCCCCAGCTTGACTCACCCACAGCAGGGCCTGGGCAAGGAGTGCCTGCCTCAGTTTCCCCAGGGGCAGAGGCAGGACTCAGGTTTAGTCTGAGAGAGGAAAGGCCCTGGAGGAGCCACTCCCAGTGGCCACCAATGGCCTCTTAGGCTGGGCCTGGAAGGGGCAGTAGTGACCTAGTCTGGCTTCCTGGAGCTTGCAGGGGTCAGACACACCTGGTGGTTTGCCAACACTGGGCTGCCCAGCTGGGGCTGCGAGATCACCCAGGAGAAGGGTGGAGTGAGGGCTCCAAGGTGCAGCCTCAAAGACAGCAGTCAGTAGCCTAGAAGCCCTGTGCCAGGAGGCTCCTTTCTGCTGGCCTGGGTGCTGAGGGCGAGGGAGAGGCACGAGGGACACAGGATGGCCTGGAGGGTGTGCTGCCCTTACCCAGACCCTGTGGGAGGATCCTGGAGAAGGGCAGGAGGGCGGTGCCCAGGGAGGTGCCCTGTGTGGCAGCAGGGAAGGCCTGCAGCTGGCGGGCCACCTGCCCTCCCCCCTTCTCTCTCCAGTCCCTCTACCCACTGTCACTTGTTCTCCTCCTCACCCACCTCTCCTCCTCCCCAACCCTTCACTGCTCCCCCGTCTTCAGGCCACCTCCCTACCCTCAGTAAATATCCCCTTCAGCCACAGGAGGCCAAGAAGGGGGAGCTGAGCAGTGGCTGAGGCAGGGACGCTGGTCCTGGCCCACCCTGCCCAGGCTCAGGGGATGCCCAGCAAGGCTCTCCCAGGACTCCTGCCCTTTGCGTGGACTTGAAGGACTGAGGCAGTCCAAGACGAACTAGTTTAGAGCCTGCCTCTCCCTGCCCAGAGACCATGGTGGTGACAGCCCAATCCCCGACTCATGAGCTTGACTTAGAGGACTCACCATGACCTCCATTCACCCTGAAATCTCAACTTCCACAGCTCGGCTCTTGCTGTTCTCTGCCCCTGGATGGCTGGAGCTGCCTCTCCTGTGGACCCTTCTGTGTCCCATCCCAACCCTCCCTGCTTCTCCATTCTGGGCTCAGGCAAGGCTGGCTCTCCAGCCTGCGACGCACTCCTGGAGGTCAGAGGAGGCGCTTGCTCTGCGGCTGCTCCTGAGCACTAGGTCTGTAGTCGGGCCTGCACAGGCCCAGCCTTGCCCTGGCCAGGCCTGCTGGACCAGAGAAACCCAGGTGATAAAGGCCCAAGGTCAGAATGCAGGGGAGCTTCCCATGCTCCCCAGGGAAGGTGCCCAGAGTGGAAGACTTCTCCCTCTGGGGACTGAAGCCCCTCCTTGAGGCAGGGGAATGGCCATATCACCTCAACACAAGTTGCTCACCAGGTACAACAGGATTGTTGGTGGCTTCCACATACACCAGAATTTCACCTCCCTCTACTCTTCTCCGACCACCAGGCCCCTCTGCCCAGCCTCAGACCCCAGCCGAGAATGTCCAGTTGCTAATGGCCCCAGCCAGTGAGCCCCCAGAAGCTGTCTGTACTCCCCAGATCCTGGAGACCAGAGTAGCCAGGGGCCTGGCTGCAGCTTCCCGGGGCTTGAGACCCAGAGGGTTTCCTCAGCTCCATTCCAGCAGCACCAGGCACCTGGATATTGTCTCCTTCTGGCTAAAAATAACAACTACTTGGCAATGTTTTCCAATAACTTCCAATTATTGTGAAGCTACCATGAGCTAGCCATGTTAAATCACGCCTCTCATCAGTTTCACATCACTTCGAGAGACAGGAATCACTTGCTATTCCCCCAGCCCATCCTTTCCTCGTTAATGCACAGGGCTCTATTCCCCTGGGCTCTGCACATTGGTCCTACCTCTCCAATGGCAGTAAGGTCTGCCAAGGAAGGGGAGGCCTGACATGCCCATGCCCGCACCTGCCACCCATACCCCTGGCAGCATCTGATCTTAGTTGGAGCCCAGCAGTCCCCCACCCCCACCCAATGGAAACAGAACAGGAATGTGTGTCTGCCATGGGACCTCACATGTGGCTACATATTAGATGGGCTACAGATTAGATGAGCTAGAACCCCAGATGGGTTCGCCATCTTCCAGGGGCTGGGGAGCCCCCTCCACCTTGGCTGAGAGATGAGCCCACTTCAAACACACTTTCCCCTTTTCCTGATTCTCCAAAATGTGTTTGGAATGATGACATGAAGTATGAGAAAAACAAATAAGCACTGCTTTTTAAACCAGAAAAGCAGAGAGGTGGTTAACTCCACGGTGTGACAGGATCAGAGACCCGGCATGTCATGTGCCCACACCGGAGCCCATGTTGGGGTTACTCCATGTTGGGGTTACTCCAAGCAGTGTGACACACTGGTTTGGGGCCAATGTGAGGTGGTGGCAGAGGTTTCCTAAACCAACCAGCTGGTTTTAGAATCAGCCAGGCCGTGTTGTCTCCTAACCCGACTATGATAACAGCCACCCCCGCCCAGGTTCTGGGCACCTGCCTCCGCCTCTCCCAGCCCCATCCGTCCACTCTCTCCCATCACAGCCCAAGCCCTTCTTCCCCGAGGGAAATCTAACCGAGTCCCAGGCCCTGCCGTGGCCTCTGCAATACAGCCACACCTTTCAGCAGGGAGTCAAGGCCCCATCCTTTCTTCCCTTTTTTTGGTTCATGTTCTTCGGCAAAGCCCAGCTTAGATCTTCTCACTACACTGCGCCCTGCCCCCACACCACCTTGCTCACAGCAGCCACTCTATCAGCAGTGCCCCTCTCGTGGACTCAGAATGTCCTCATGCCTGCCTCTCTGGGGCCAGCCCCAATGCTGCCTCCTCTAGGAAGCATCCCCATCACCCTGATGGAGCGTGGTGTCTCCCTCTTGGGTGCCCCACAGCACTGTGAAGCCCTCAGGGACTTGCTGTCCCATGGGAGCTGCTGTCACACAGCTGCCTCCACGCACGCTCCACCCTCTTCGATGTCTCCCTCCGTCCTCGCCCCAGGGATTGTCATCAGCCCTTCTTTACAAATACAGAAACGGAGGCCCAGAGAGGGAAAGTGAGTCACACTGGGTGAATCCTAAGCAAGAGGCTGGAGGGGGAGAAGACGTGTCCTGTACAGGCAGCCCAGAGCCGTGCTGCCTTCCCCCACCCTCAGCAGAGCCTACCTGCCCCCAGGTCAGCCACAATCCCCCCAGGAACACCCCCATGCCCGAACACAGCGGTGGCCCCTTTCAGAGCCACACTAAGCAAGTGGGGCTGTGGACAGGACCAATGCACAGCCATGGTTCCCAGGGAAGGAACAGTTCACAGAGGAGCCACTGGGCTTCTCCTCAGCCACGTCCCACCTCCCCAAGGAACCCTTGGGGCCTGAGCATAGGTCAGTAGCAGAGAAAGAAGGGGCTTACAGGCATCTTGGCCCTGGCATGGAGTAGACAGTGGGTGAGCAGGTGGCCACATGGGTCAGGGACCACAGGGGCAGGCAGTGTTGGGCAGCCCGGAGGCCCTGAGCTGAGGCTAGGCAGGGCTCACCCGCACCCCACCCTATAGAGGGTGGAGGAAGTCCCCTGCTGGGTCCCGAGTTGGGGCAGTGACAGGCACCAGGGGGGAGGAGGCTCCACAGTCCCAGTCAGCCAAGGAAAATAGAAACTGCTCACCCGCCAGCAGCAGGGTGCACACGGGTGACTTCCCCTCCTGGCGTGCGAGGAGGGGTGGCCCCTCTGTGTGGGTGGCAGGAGTGGTGAATCATGTCACCCTGCCTCAACCGCCTCAATGGGGAAGGGGCCCAGGCAGCGCCACCTCACCCTGCTGTTGTGGGAACCGAATGAGCCACCATCGGGAAGATGTTTTGGAAGCTGTTAAGGGCCTTCCATATGTAAATAATTGAAATAATGTAGGAACAACAGACTCATGAGTGCAGGCAAGTGGGCGGGCCTCCCAAGACAGGGGGCAGCCCCCACCTATAGGGAGACCCCAGAAGAAGCCTTCCTTCTGTCCCCCAGCCCCTCCCCAGGCATAGAGCTCTTCCTGGCCCCTCTGCCCACATGGTAGCTCCTCTCACAGCTGAGGATAAACCTTTCCCCAAGACCCTCCTCCTCAGGTACCTCTCAGCCTCCTGGCCCTTGACTCCCCAACTTGGATCCTGTGGGGCAGGAGGAGGCAGTCAGGGAGAGCAGAGGCCCTGTGGTTGTCCATTCTGGGGAGCGTCACAGACAGTGCTCCCTGCCCAGCTGGCCCCTTCCTTGTGCTTCTCTCTGAGCGGCTTATGTTGAGAGAACCTTTCTTTCCCTGATCAGCAGCACTTTCCGTAGGCTCCGTGCAGCAGGTGCTGGGACGGAAGAAATCCATGCTGATGTGCTGCAGCCATCTGCTCCCAAGAGGGTTGTCTCAGGCCGGCTACCCAGCACGTGCTCGGGCAAGGGCTGCTGAGCAGCTCAGGGCACAGGGGATCAAGGTGTCCAAGGTGGATCCAGGGGGCCTGGCCCCCTGCACAGCCCCTTCTTGTCCTAGCTTGGCAGGAGGCCCTCAGACCCTGGCGGGTGAGGTCCAGAGAGCCTGCACTAGTACGGCCCAGTAATATCAGGGTCAAGAAGAGCCACGAGCGAGCCAGGAGCCAGGTCACGAGAGGGGGCTGCTCACTTTGTTTTTGGCCCCAGACCCTTCTTGCACCTCCCATAACTTCTCTTCCTCAACCCTGGAATCTCCCCAGGAGGATCACACCCATTAGAGGGGTGCTGCACAGAACCAAGACCTCCATGAGATTCCGCCATGCAATGCGTATTTGTGGAGCAGCTCTTATGTGCCAGGCACCACTCTGGGCTCTGGGAATGCAATGGCTGTGCTGGCTACTCTCTGTCCCCTTCCCCTTCCCAAACCTCTTCTTCTCCCTGCTCTGGGCCCACAGGCTGCCAGGCGTGGACAGTCACGTGGGCTCCCTTGCTCTCTGCTTCCCAAGTGCGCAGCCAGAAAGCATAAGGAGGTGAAGCAGGGACGGGGGCTTCTGCCCCTGTTCCCCCTCTGCCCTGTCACCAAGGTGTGGGCCGGGCTGGGTCCCTCTGGGACTCCCACTCCCATAGCTCGGCCACTCTGCATGGCCCTCACTGTCCCAGGCTCTGACAACATCTTCCCTCTCCTTGTTCCCCTAGCCCAAAAAAGAGAAATGACCTTGTGGTTCGGTGCAAAAATGACCACATTTTGATACTCTTCTGTCCAGAGGTGGAGTCCAATTATCCACAACACATCAAAGCAAGCCACTGGACAGCCCAGCCCGTGGCACAGGCGCTTTCTCACACCTCCCGCCCAGATGCCCATAGTTCCCAGTACTGTGCGTTCACCCTCTCTGCAAATACTCCCAGTGTGTTCAACTGCAGCTGTATTCCTCATGGTCTTTTGCTGGAGGGGCTTGGCAGACCCCACCTCCATCCTGGTTCCAGCCTCCCCCACCTCCTGTAGAATCCAGAATGAACTTTCTCAGTCTCTAAGTGGCTCTGCTGGAAACCTTTCAGTGGCACCCAGATATGTCAGTAGCAGTTCGATTTGGCTGACAGGACAAGGGCCCAGATTTAAGTGGGGACTAGGAGCTCAGGCTGGTATGCAGGTATCCTCCCCAGCGCTCCCAGGCATCCAGTGCTCCTATCCTGTTGCCCTCATTTCCAAGATCACCTTTTAGAGCAAGTTGGCTGCCGCAGCTCCTGCTTTCACACTGACATTCCAGTCAGCAGAAAAGAGGAAAGGGCAAAGAAGGACGTGCTCCCTCCTTCCTTCAAGGGCATTTCCAGGAAGTGGCACTGTTACTTCTGCTATAGCCCAATGGGCAGAACGCAGTCACCTGGCCTCACCTATGTGCAAGAAAAGCTTCCGTTATCCTGGGCAGCCATGTGCCCAGCTACAATTCCACAGTCTCTATCATAACAAGCAAGCTTGTCAGAAACTGATGGCACTTAACATGCGAGGTCGTAGAAGAACAGAAATAGAAACTAGAAATAGGAAAATAGAAGCTTCTGAACTCCAGCGAACATCCCGCTGAATAATGAAGCTCCGGGAGCATTCTCCCTGAAGGAGGAGTAAGGCTGGCGAGCCCCTGAGGATGGTTGTTGTCCATGTTCTGGGTGTGCTGGCCTTTCACAGAACAAGAAGAGAGGGAGGAGAAAATAATAAACCGTCATTATTTGCAGAAAATATAACTGCCTGTCAAAAAAATATCTAAGCAAATCACCTCACTAATATTAGAACTAATTAGCAAAAGTCAGCAAGGTAACCAGATACCAGATCATACAAAAATCATTGCTTTCATGCAAACCAGAAAAGCCAATGAGAAATTATCATAGAAAAAAAAAAATGTATCATTCACAATAGCAGCAGAAGCTATAAGACACCAAGAAATTGCCTAAAAGGAATGTGTAGACCTACATAAAGACAGCAGTAAAATCTGACTAAAGGACACAATAGAGCTGAAGATAAAGATAGTAATTTCACGTGCAGTAACATGAATCTATAGGGAACTTAAATTAACAAGCAAAAAACAACCCCACTTAAAAAATGGGCAAAGGGCTGGGTGCAGTGGCTCATGCCTGTAAGCCCAGCATTTTTAGAGGCCAAGGCAGGCGAATCACTTGAGGTCAGGGGTTCAAGAACAGCCTGGCCAAACCCCTATGACATGCAATTTACCCATGTCACAAGCTTGCACACTTACCCTCTGAACCTAAAATAAAAGTTGGAGAGAACAAAACAAAATAAACTTAAAGATTTTTTAAAGTTTCTGTATGCTCTAACTCACCACAAACAAAAGTAGAGGATGAGTGACAAACCTGGAGAAAATATTTGAAAACAGCCTGGGCACGGTGGTTCACACCTGTAATCCCAGCACTTTGGGAGGCCAAGGCAGGTGGATCACCTGAGCTCAGGAGTTCAAGACCAGCTTGACCAACATAGTGAAACCTCGTCTCTTAGTAGAGAAATAAATAAAAAAAATTATCCAGATGTGATGGCACACATCTGTAATCCCAGCTACTCAGGAGGCTGAGACAGGAGAACTGCTTGAACCCAGGAAGTGGAGGTTGCAGTGAGCCGAGATCTCACCATTGCATTCTAGCCTGGGCAACAAAAGTGAAACTCCATCTCAAAAAAAAGAAAAAAGAAAATATTTTAAAACAAGTGACAAATAAAATATTATTCATTCATCCAGCAGTTAATTGGAGGGGGCCTATCAGGCACCAGGCATTGTTTCAGGTGCTGGAAACTTTCACATGGACAAATGACAAAATCCCTGCCCGCTTGGTTCTTACATTCTAATGTGGTGGGGAAGACAAGCAATAAAGAAACAAACACATCATACATCAGATGGTGGTTATGGAGAAAACCCAACAGGAAAGGAGGACAGAGAGTGTGAAGAAAGTGAGTGAAGATGTGAGTCCTCCAAAAACAAATAAGAAAAAGTCAAACAGCTCAACAGGAAAAGGGGCAAAGAATAACAACACAGACTTCACAGGCCAAGAAATGCAAATGTCCAGTAATCCACAAAAGCCATGCTCTACCCACTAAAACAAAGCGAAGGTGGACAAATATTCAAGTTCTGGGGAGGGTGGTGAGTGAGTGAACTTGTGCCCTTCTGGTGGGACTGTAATTCGGATAATATTTTTTTAAAGAAAGCAATTTGACAGAACCTATCCAGATGTTTAAGCGCATGCTCTTTAACCATGCAACCTCCCTTCTGGGTAAAGAAACTTGTCCAGAGACTTCCAAGGCAGCATTATCTGTATCGGGAGGAAAAATGGAATACAAAATTTTTACACTTCTATCAAGTATCTGTAAAAACAAATAATGAGGTAAACCTACAGATGCTGATCTAGAACAAGCTCCAAGACAAAGTGAAGAAAACTGAGTCGCAAAATAAGGTTGTGCAGTATGATACCATACCAATAAAAACAAAAGAAAAACTACGTTCTTGGTTTTTTTTGTTGGTTTGGTTTGTTTTGTTTTGTTTTGTTTTGTTTTGTTTTGTTTTGTTTTTAGACAGCTCTGTCACCCTGGCTGGAGTGCAGTGCTGTGATCACAGCTCACTGCAGCCTCAACCTCCATGGAACAAGCCATCCTCCCTCCTCAACCTCCTGGGTAACTGGGACTACAGGCGCACTTCACTATACCTGGCTAATTTTTTGTATTTTTGGTAGAGGTTCCCAGGCTGGTCTCCTGGGCTCAAGCAATCTGTCACGGCCTCTCAAAGTGTTGGTATTATAGGCGTGAGCTACCGCACCCAGCCTACATTCTACATGAACATAAATGTATATAAAGAGCTCTAGGAGAAAAAGTCTGGTTACAAACCAAGGAAAAAGTGTTTAACCGGCCAGGCATGATGGCTCATGCCTGTAATCCCAGCACTTTGGGAGGCCAAGGCAGGTGGCTCACCTGAGGTCAGAGTTCAAGACCAGCCTGACCAACATGGAGAAACTCTGTCTCTACTAAAAACACAAAATTAGCCACGGTGGCCCGTACCTGTAATCCTAGCTGCTCCGGTGCCTGAGGCAGGAGAATTGCTTGAACCCAGGAGGCAGAGGTCACACCATTGCACTCTAGTCTGGGCAACAGAATGAAACTCCATCTTAAAAAAAAAAAGTGTTGAACCACCAGAAGGAGCTGGTGACTCAGTGAGCCTCAGGGCAACCCTCAGTTGGGGCTGCTGGGGAAGGGAGGGACAAGCCTTCCACTAAGTGGGACTGGACTGTGGTCTGGACTGTGAAGGAGGACCCTGAGGCTGAATCTGTTGGCCTCTGACAGGTCAGAGGGGAGACTGCAGACGTCAGAGAGGAGGGATCTCAGGAAAGGCCCCGAGCAGGCCAAGGGGGGTGGGCTCATGTTAGGTGGGCACAAAGGTCCCAGTGACATTGACCACACCACTCAGGCTGGAAGTTCCCTCTGCACGCTGTGCTGGCTGACCTGCCCAGAACGCCTTCACCCACCCCTCCTCTGCCCATCCTTGAGACGCCTCAGGCCTCACTTCCTCCAGGAAGCCTTCCCAGATCCCCAGACTGAAACAAGGGCCTCTCCCAGAATTTCCCAGAGCTTGGGCTCATTCTGCCCTTCACAGGCCTCATCAAGGCACCCACCCAATACTGGTGACTCCCTGAAGTCGTGGAGTGGGCCTTGGAGGGTTTGCTTTCCCCGCACCTGGCCCAGACCTGGCCAGCAACATCGGCTGGTGGACAGCCTGTGAGCTAGTTGCCCTGTTCCTCCATTGGTGGCCTTGGATAGGTACCAGGCCTCCCTGGGGGAGCCAGGGGCTTCTGAAAGGCAACATCCTGTCCTTTGCTCTCCACCACCCCAGCACAGGGGTCAGATTCTGCCCTGGCCAACAGCCAGGCCAAGCCGGGGAGGCCTGTCCTGAAGCAGGATGTAAGGCTCCTACGCAGCCCAGGGTCTTTTTCCGTGGCTCAGAACGTACTGTACCAGGTGGCCGCCTCTGCTGGGAGTCACCTTGCTTCTCACAGCCCCCTCTCTGCTCACATCCTGTTTCCACTACTTCGACACTGCTGGGCCTGTGCCCCGGGCCTCCGCCCCCAGCTGCTGGGTTTTCACATGGCCTTTCCTGGGTTGCTCTAGGGGTACAGGCTTCTTATTTTTAGCTCCTTGGGGACTGAAGGAATTTACATCTGAGTCTGCTCTCTTGAAGGGACAGACGGTCTCAAATGTGTCTAATGTGGTCTCCCTGGCAGCCTCAGCCTAGGCCAACGCTAAGGCAGAGGGGAAGGAGTGAGATGGCTGGCCCAGCATCCAGAGGCTCTAAGCTTGTTTCACCACTGGCACATGGTGTGGCCTCGGGCAGGGCCCGCAAGCCAGCTGAGCCCCACTTTCCTCAGCTACCAAATGGGAACCCTGGGGAGGTGACCCCACCGATGTGAGCCAAGAATAAGGATGCCCACGGGACCGGCAGGGAGGCCCTGGAAACACCCATATCAGGGGAATGAGCTCTGACTCTGGACGGAAGCCTCACCCAACACATCACCCTGCACACATTTGTTATTTTCCCTCATTATCCCAGAAATCCCTCCACATTAGGAAACTTGGAACACACAGAAAAGAAGAGAGAAGACAGTAGTAATGCATTGCCCATAACCCATCACTGTTCCTGTTTGGAGTTGCCCTTCCCTGAGCCCATTGCAATGCACTCAGAACCAAAGGTAGGAGGGGAGGTCACTTACTGAAAACACAAGCCTCCTGTTACCCAACAGGGCCTGCGAGGTAGCCCCAGGCAGTGTTCACCGGCCCTCCTCAGGCAGCATGGAGGGACCAGAGCCCCTCTCCCGCTTCCCTCCCTCCTTCCCAGCTGATCCCAGCAGCCCCTCCCTGGTGGCAGCATTCCCAGAGTCTTGCAGTCTTTCCCTCCTGAGGTGGGTCCAGGGGTGGGCTGCAAGGCCAGGCCTGCCCCCCAGGGACAACGGCACACATGCTGCAGTGAATACGACTGGTAGCTGCTGGTCCCAACCTCCTCCCTACCAGTTACAGGGACCTGCCCCCCTCAGCCCTCTCACACCTGGCAGAGCCATGTGATTTACTCCAGACAATGAACCACCACCTCCAGACTCAGTCAATAAAAAGCCCTGTGCGATGTTCCCGCTTGCCCGTCCTCCGTCATGTTGATGGAGAAGACCTTGTGTACTCCAGGCACCGCAGCTACATGATAACCAGTTGGCTTGGTCTGAAGGGCTCTACTTACTTTTCCACTGGTGAAAACCCACTCCCTGTGGCCCTGTTCCACCACACCCCCAACTTCCACCCTAATTTTCAGTCTATTAAATGGTGGTGGCCACCCCACCATCACCTAGGTCCTGAGCTTCTGCTCAACCTTCAGACAGTTAGTGACATGTAGGCTGTTCACTCTATTCCCGTGGATCCTATTTACAATTTCATAAATAAAATTAACTCTTACAAAATTATATTTTGGCATACACAAGGAATTTTTACAAATCGAGAAGAAAACCAGGGGAATTATAGGAAAAATATCAATATAAAAATGGATGTAGTCAACTGAGCACAGTGGCTGATGCCTGTAATCCCAGTACTTTGGGAGACCAAAGCAGGCAGATCACCTGAGGTCAGGAGTTCAAGACCAGCCTGGCCAATATGGTGAAACCCTGTCTCTACTAAAAATACAAAAATAAAATTAAAAATTAGCCAGTTGTGGTGGTGGGTGCCTGTAGTCCCCTCCCAGCTACTTGGGAGGCTGAGGCAGGAGAACTGCTTGTACCCAGAAGGTGGAGATTGCAGTGAGCTGAGATGGGGTCACTGCACTCCAGCCTGGGTGACAGAGCGAGACTGTCTCTAAGTAAAAAAAAAGGATTATAATAGGCAATTCATATAAGGGAAATCCCAATGGTTAACAAGTATGACAAGAAATAAACTCCCTAGTAATTAATCAAAATTATGAGAGATTCCTTTTATACCATCCAAATTGGAAAAACCAAATAAAAATAAAATATAAAGGTCAGATAATATTGACCAGGCATGGTGGCTCACTCCTGTATTCCCAGCACTTTAAAGAGGCCAAGGCAGACAGATCACTTGAGGCCAGGAGTTCGAGACTAGCCTGGCCAACATGGCAAAACCCCATCTCTACTAAAAATATAAAAACTAGCTGAGAGTGGTAGCACATGCCTTTAATCCCATTACTTGAGAGACTGACAGAGGAGAATTGCTTGAGCCTGGGAGGCGGAGATTGCAGTGAGACGAGATCATGCCACTGCACGTAGGGAAAGCAACATGACAGTACTGAGTAAAAAGGGAGTATACTGGCTACCCCCATGTTAGCAAATCTTTCTGTCACTTTATTCTTTTAAAAAAAAAAAAAAGGTGATTAGGAGGCCAAGGTGGATGGATCACAAGGTCAAGAGATCGAGACTATCTTGGCCAACATGGTGAAACCCCATCTCTACTAAAAATGCAAAAAAATTAGCTGGGCATGGTGGCACACACCTGTAGTCCCAGCTACTCAGGAGGCTGAGGCAGGAGAATTGCTTGAACCCGGGAGGCGGAGGTTGCAGTGAGCCAAGATCACGCCACTGCACTCCAGCCTGGCACCTGGCAATGGAGCAAGACTCTGTCTCAAAAAAAGGTGGGGAAAAAAAAACACGTATTCTACAAGGTATATGAGATAAGGCAAGGGAGAAAAAAAATAGGGGAGTGAGACTCCTATTCTGCCTCATACAAAATAAGAAATAATAGTGGAAACATCCTAAATGTCATCCAAGACCCTTACCTCATACCATATATAAAAATTAACTGGAACAGATCAAAGACCTAAATGTAAAGTCTAAAGTTATACAATGTATAGAAGAAAAACAGGAGAAAATATTTATATTTTCTGGAAACGATAACTGGGCAAAGTTTTCTTAGAACACAAAAAAGCAAACGCCAGGTGCAGTGACTCATGCCTGTAATCCAAGCACTTTGGGAGGCTGAGGCAGGCAGATCACAAGGTCAGGAGATTAAGACCATACTAGCTAACATGGTGAAACACTATCTCTACTAAAAATACAAAAAATTAGCTGGGCGTGGTGGCATGCACCTGTAATCCCAGCTACTCAGGAAGCTGAGGTAGGAGAATCACTTGAACTCAGGAGGCGGAGCTTGCAGTGGTGCAATCTCACACAGTGAGCCGAGATTGCACCACTGCACTCCAGCCTGGGTGACAAAGGGAGACTCCATGAAGAAGGAAAGAAAAAAAAAAAGAAAAGAAAAAGGAGGGAGGGAACCATAAAAAAGAACAAAAGGCAAGCTACAGACAGGGAAGAAAATATTACCAACACATATACAAAGGAACACATCTATACATCTAAAATATATAAATACATAACTATAAAATCATAAATAATCTAATTTTAACTGAGTGAAGGTTTTGAATAACCATTCCCTCAAAGAAGATATTCAAATGACCAACAAGCCATGAAAAGATGCTCAACATCATTAGTCATTCAATAAATGCAATTCAAATCCACAATGAGATAACATTTCACACACACAGGGATGGCTAGCATAAAGAACAATAACAAGTGTTGAAGATGTGGAGAAAGTGAAACCTTAGACAGGTTATGAGCAAAGAAGAGAGGGCTATCCCTCAACCCATTAGGAATGCCGGTGGTGGTTTGGCAGTTATCGTATTGCCTCTATAACAGCGATAAATTGGCAGCTGGTGCCAGGGAGAGTCCATTTCCTGATGGTCCACGCCTATTGCACTAACGTATTAATCAAATCCAGGTGCTAAGGAGAAACAACTTCCCAGGTATATGCATTAAGAGACAAAACAGTGGACCTTCTGGGGACACTCCACCAGAAAAGGGAAGAAAGCCTCAGATGGGCATGAACTCAACTTCCAAAACGCACTGCACATGCTCACCTGCCAAGGGTAAGGAAAGCACTTCACATGCAGGCAGCCCACCCTGAGGGAAGAATCATGGGAAATGGGCACAAGACCCCCACAGTGGGCCAGCCTATAAAGTGTTAGGATCAAGGTAAAACATTACACTTGTTCAAGTTGTCAGCTTGGGCCTCTTCCAAGTGTACTTTCATTCCTTTCCTGTTCTAAAGCCTTTTAAAGTAAACTTCCACTCCTGCTCTGAAAACTTGCCTTGATGTCTTTTTCGGCTCTCAGTTGAATTATTTCTTCTGAGGAGGCAAGAATTGAGGTTGCTGCAGACCCATAGGGATTCATCAGCAACTCAGATACCTTCCACTAGTAATAATCATATGACCCAGCAATCCACTCCTACTTATACCCAAGAGAATTATAAGCATATGTCTATACAAAAGTGTGTACATGAGTGTTCATAATGGTATTATTCATAATAGCCAGAAAGTGGAAAAAACACAAACGCCTAGCAGTGAATGAATGGATAGACAAAATGTGGTACAACTGCACAGTAAAGTATTATTTGGCCCACTGGGTCATGCCTATAATTCCAATATTTGGGAGGCTAAAGCAGGCACATTACTTGAGGCCAGGAATTCAAGACTAGCCTGACCAATATGGTGAAAACCCATCTCTACTAAAAATACAAAACTTAGCCAGGTGTGGTGGTGCATGCCAATCCCAGCTACCCGGGAGGCTGAGGCATGAGAATCGCTTGAACCTGGGAGGCGGAAGTTGAGTGAGCCAAGACCATGCCACTGTACTCCCGCCTGGATGACAGAGCGAGACTCTGTCTCGAAAAAAAACATTATTCAGCCATAAAAGGGAATGAAGTACTGATACATGCTACAATATGGATGAATCCTGAAAATCTTACATTAAATGAAAGAATCCAGTCACAAGAGACAACATAGTATATGAGTCTTTCATATGAAATGTCCAGAATAGGCAAATTCATAGAGACAGACAGTAGATTAGTGGTTGCCAGGGGCTGGGGAGAGAAGGGTAAAGGAAGTGGTTGCTAATGAATCTGGAATTTTTCTGAGGGGTAATAAAAATGTTTTGAAATTAGGTCATGGTGATGGTTTTATAACCATAAATGTGCTTTAAAACCACTGAATTGTATATATCTTCATTTTTAAAAGAGGAGAAAAATAGAAATACTCTTGTGTCAAGACTAACAACCCAATACAAAATGAGCAACAGATTTCAAATGACACTTTACAGGAAGATTTATGACCACTAAAAAGCACATAAAAAGATGCTAAACATCATTAGTCACTGGGGAGATGCAAATTAAAGCCACAATGAGAAGATGGATCACAAAACATTTTGGCAAGGAGATGGGGCAACTGAAACTCTCATACACTGCTCTTGGGAATATAAAATGGAGCAGTCGCTTTGGAAAACAGTTTGGCAGTCACTTAAAAATATTTGAGGCCAGGCAAGGGTGGTAGTAGTGCAGTAGTGCCTGTAATCCCAGCACTTTGGGAGGCCAAGGCAGGTGGATCACCTGAGGTCAAGAGTTCAAGACCAGCCTGGCCAACATGGTGAAACCTGTCTCTACTTAAAAAAAAAAAACAAACATTAGTGGAGTGTGTTGGTACATGCCTGTAATCCCTGCTACTTGGGAGGTTGAGGCAGGAGAATCACTTGAACCCAGGAGGTGGAGATGGCAGTGAGCCAAGATCATGCCATTGCACTCCCAGCCTGATCGACAGAGCAAGACTTTGTCTCAAAAAAAAAAAAAGAAAGAAAAAAAAAATGTGAACATACTTTTACCATGACCCAGCCATTTTATTCCTCAGTATTTACCTTAAAAAAAAAAAAACAAAAAACAAAAAAACCTAAAACATATATTTACACAAAGACTTGTACACAAATGTTTATAGCAGCTCTGCCTATAGTCACCCCATACTGGTAACAACTCAAATGTCCCTCCACAGGTGCATGAGGAAATAAATTGTAGTCCATGCATTCAGTGGCATACTCAGCAATGACAAGGGGTGAACTACTGATAAACACAACATGAATGATCACAGAATCATTATGCTGAATTCAAGAACCACACTGTAGCACATGCTGTAAGATTTCTTTTATATAATGTCGGGGACCGGTCCGGGACGGCACGTCTGCCGGGGGTCTCTCGACCTGCAAGAGGGTCCCAATACCTGAAAGAGAGAGTGCGCGGAAGAAAGGGAGAGAGAAAGCGAGGCGTCTGGAGGGCTGGATAGGCCGTGCCTAAACAGCAGCCTTTATTTTTCAAAGGCAGGGAATAAATACACTTTCTTTGCTCTGGTTTACGTCATTGCAAGAGGAAATGCAAATCTATACCTTACATGGCCTATACAATAGAGAAGTCAGATACACAATCAGTGGTTGTAAAAAGTAACAGAATTTCCTGTGATCACAACGCTTGTTTACATCCAGACATTATTCCTCATGGCTGCAGGTATTTCTGGTTTGATCTTGTTTTAGAACTGAGCTGTGAAAAGGTTTTCTGGTTTTGCTCATCAGAATATCTTTTAACCAGATTCTCCTTTGTCTGCTCCTGACTCAACTTATCTCAACTCCCCCATTCAGGAGTCTCTGAGTCAGGGATCAAAGCCATCCCATATGGTGGCATTTGCTTTGCAAATATCCCCACAGTTAAACCATTATCTAGGGTACAAGGCAGTCAGGCAAGTAAAGGAAAGTTTAAAGCTATACTTAAAGAAAGAGTCATAAAGATTAAAAGCAGAAACTGGTTGCTGGTAGGGAGTCACTCGGTCTAGCAGCACTGCATAGTTTTAGGCCCAAACGATATCGTGGTTGATATTAGAAACTGATCATCCATCTTTCAATTCCTTTTTCCGATAGCTCGACTGCCTCCAGTAGGAAAGTGTGTTTGGTATCAAACTCACCGTATAGTGAGACCCACGCCTTTTGGGGGTCTCACACAGGAATGTTCCCCACAATATAAAATTCTATAAAATGAAAAATATTCTGTGGTGGTATGCTCAGGCAGGTGCAGGGGAATAACTGCAAAGAGCACAAAGGAACTTTTGTGGGTGATGAAATGTTCACTATCTTCATTGCGATTATTGTCACAGGTATATCACAGGTCAGAATTTCTTAGGTTGTGCATTTAAATTTACTTTAGTGAATTTAAATAAAATTTATTAGGTTGTGCATTTTAAGTATGTGCAGCTTACTGTACTTTGATTATACCTCAACAAAGTCAGTGAATAAAAACTACTTAATTAAAAAAAGTGAGGACCGGCCGGGCATGGTGGCTCAAGCCTGTAATCCCAGCACTTTGGGAGGCCGAGGCGGGTGGATCACGAGGTCAAGAGATCGAGACCATCCTAGTCAACATGGTGAAACCCCGTCTCTACTAAAAATACAAAAAATTAGCTGGGCATGGTGGCATGTGCCTGTAATCCCAGCTACTCAGGAGGCTGAGGCAGGAGAATTGCCTGAACCCAGGAGGCGGAGGTTGAGGTGAGCCGAGATCGCGCCATTGCACTCCAGCCTGGGTAACAAGAGCGAAACTCCGTCTTCAAAAAAAAAAAAAAAAAAAAGTGAGGACCTAGGTAAAGATGCCAGTGGTTACCTCCTGAAACCACACTTGACAGCAAAGAAGGCAAAGTGAAAGGCAAACCCCATACCATCAAGGAGAAAGGAAAGAAACGGGAAACGTTTTTGGAAGCTGGAAAGTAGATGGTCAAAATGGCAAATGGCTTAAAGGAAAGAAAAAACTGAATTCCTAGCTAGTAGTGGGGACAGTTAAGAACCAATCCAGTTTACCCAGTGAAATGCCCAAATGGCTCAGAATAAGTCAGGCACCACGTGAGGTGAAGAGAAGGGATAGAATAAGAACCAGCTGAAGGTTTGTGTAACAGCTAGCCAGCCTATCCTCCAGTGAGAATCATCGCCAGCTGATCACACGCGCTCAGAACCCCTATCCGAGTTTTTGTTTGTTTGTTTTGAGATAGAGTCTTGTTCTGTAGCCCAGGCTAGAGTGCAGTGGTACGATCTCTGCTCACTGCAACCTCCACCTCCTGGGTCCCAGTTCAAGCAATTCTCCTACCTCAGCCTCCTAAGTAACTGGGGATTACAGGCATGAGCCACCATGCCCAGCTAATTTTTGTATTTTTTAGTAGAGACGGGGTTTCACCATGTTGACCAGTCTGGCCTTGAACTCCTGACCTCATAATCCGCCAGCCTCGGCTTCCCAAAGTGCTAGGATTACAGGCGTGAGCCACCTTGCAGCCCAGTCCAAGTTTCTTAATAAGAACCGACAACCAACAGCCAAGGAAAGCCTCAATCATGAAGGAGAGGCAATTAACAGGAAAAAGCAACTTGGAGGAGACACTATGCAGGAAGAAAAAACATTAACAAAAATCACTCCCATTCTTAGAGAGGGAAGATACCATAGCTGTAAAATAAGAGCAAAGAGCCAACACTCAGAAAACAGGTCTCCAGTATTAAAAATAAGAAAACAGAAATTTAAAACTCAATATCAGGCCAGAGGCAGTGGCTCACACCTGTAATCCCAGCACTTTGGGAGGCCCAGGCAGGTGGATCACTTGAGGCCATGAGTTCAAGACCAGCCTGGCCAACATGGTGAGACCTTTTCTCTACTAGAAACACAAAAATTAGCCAGGCGTGCCTGTAATCCCAGCAACTCGGGAGGCTGAGACAGAAGAATCACTTGAGCCTGGGAGGCAGAGTTTGTAGTGAGCCCAAATCACGCCACTGCACTCCAGCCTGGGCGATAAGTGAGACTCCATCTCAAAAATAACAATAATAAAAACAAATAAGTAAATAAATAATATCAGGTTTGGAAGTTAAGATGAGGGAAATTTCTAGAAAGTGTAGCAAGAAAACAAAGAATTGAAAAACAGGAGGCAAAAAGAGTAAATGAGAGGATAAGTTCAGGTGACTAAATATCTGAATAACAGAAAGACCAAAAGAGGGTAGAGGCAAAATGAAATAATGCAAGAGAATCCTCCAGAATGAAAGATGTTGAGTTTACAAACCAGGACCCAACGGCAGCACAACAGATTGAAACAATGCTAGAAGCAAAGAGAGAGTGTTGGGGGCTGGAGGGCTGAAAAAAGATCAGGAATCAGAACATCTTCACACCGCCAAAATTCTAGAGAAAAACTATTTCCAACTGATATTTCTGTACTTCGCTGAAGCACAGGTAAGGCTCTCAAGAAAGTTGCCTCTGGTGAGCCCTTTCTTCTTTATTTCAATGAGGAAATAAACCAAGAAAGAGGAAGACGTGGGACCCAGAGAACACAAAACAGACCTGAAGAGATCCCAAGCGGCTGGAGAGGGAGGTCTCAGGCACCAGCTGGGCACCCAGTGCAGCACCATCTGCCCAGACCCTCGGGATGTAAAATGTTATCATACCTGCTGCAGCAGCAGAGAGATCCCGATTGCCAGAGAGGGTGAGTGGTTTGGTTTGGTTGGTTGGTTGGTTGGTTTCATTTGTTCTGAGTCGGAGCTATGTTCCCCAGGGCTGGAGTGCAATGGCACAGTCTAGGCTCACTGCAACCTCCCAGATTCAAGCGATTCTCTTGCCTCAGCCTCCCAAGTAGCTGGGACTACAGGCATGCCCACCACCATGCCCAGTTAACAGTTTTTGAATTTTGAGGGGGAGACAGGGTCTCACCATATTGCCTAGGCTGACATCCAACTCCTCAGCTCTGGCGCTCTGCCTATCTAGGCCTCCCAACTGCTGGGATTACCGGCGTGAGCCACCGCACCGGCGAGGGTGGTTAGTGATGAGAGCACAACAGGGACAGGCATGATGGCGGGTGGCTGTAGTCCCAGCTACTCGGGAGGCTGAGGTAGGAGAATCACTTCAATCTGGGAGACAGAGGTTATAATGAGCCCAGATCGAGCCATGGGCTCCAGCCTGGGAGACACAGTAAAACTCCATCTCAAAAACAACAAAAACACACACACACACACACACACTCACACACGCACACAACCACAACAAACAAAACAAATGAAAAACCCAGAACTGGCTCTAGGAAAACAGTAAGTGGTGCTAGAAAATAAGTGTAGTGTCTTGCCTGTGATATTTCCATGTTCATAATACTGTAAATGCTAAATAATACTGTAACTAATCAGCTGTAATTAAGTACTGTGGGAGAAAGAGGGGAAAGGGGGGCGGGGAGGGGAAGGAAGAGCTAAGTCATTGAGGGGAAGGATGGGGGTGGGGGAACGGGGGTGGGGGAAGGAAGAGTGAAGTCTTCATAAAACGCCTAAAATGAAAAAGCAAGAAGGGGTGATATAAGCACATTATTTAGAGACAGGGAGGTAAATATCAATATAATACGCTGGGAGAGGTGAAACTGGCTTTCCCTGAGGAGGGGCAATAGGAGTTCTCCAAACAAATGTTAAGAACTATTTGACTTTTTTTTTTTTTTTTTTGAGACAGAGTCTCACTCTGTCCCCCAGGCTGGAGTGCAATGGCACCATCTTGGCTCCCTGCAACCTCTGCCTTCTGGGTTCAAGTGATTTTTGTGCCTCCACCTCGGGAGTCCACAACCATGCCCAGCTAATTTTTGTATTTTTAGTAGAGATGAGTTTCACTGTGTTAGCCAGGCTGGTCTCAAACTCCTGACTTTAAGTGATCTACTTGCCTCAGCCTTCCAAAGTGCTGAAACTACAAGCATAAGCCATAGTGCCTGGCCACCACTTTTCAAACTATGCACACAAATACTTGGATAAAACTGAAATGAAAAAGAAAAATCTGTTTGTTTCGTGTTTTTTCCGAGATAGAGTCTTGCTCTGTTGCCCAGGCTGGACAGCAGTGGTGTGATCTCGGCTCACTGCAGTTTCTGCCTCTCCAAGTTCAAGCAATGTTCATGCCTCAGCCTCCCAAGTAGCCTCCCATGTGCCACCACACCTCGCTCATTTTTGTATTTTCAGTAGAGACAGGTTTTCACCAAGATGGCCAGGCTGGTCTCAAACTCCCAACCTCAGGTGATCCACCCACCTCAGCCTCCCAAAGTGCTGGGATTACAGGCATGAGCCACCATCCCCAGCCAGAAAAAATGTTATATACAAATGCAAGTGGAGGAAAAAAAAACACTGACGCTCTGGGTTGTACAGATTATGTAATTTTTCTTTTTTTAATTATATTTCTTTATTAAAAAAGAAAAAAAAAACTTTTTTTCTCTCTTTTTTTTTCAGCACCTCTTAGCCAGTGATATGTAATTTTTCTTTATATTTTTATGTGTAAAAGAAATGCATAAGTGAGGCAGGGCATGGTAGCTCATGCCTATAATCCCAGCACTTTGGGAGGTCGAGGCAGGTGGATCACCTGAGGTCAGGAGTTCAAGAACAGCCTGGCCAACAGGGTGAAACCCCGTCTCTACTAAAAATACAAAAATCACCTGGGCGTGATGGCATGCATCTGTAGTCCCAGCTACTGGGGAGGCTAAGGCATGAGAATCGCTTGAACTGGGTGGGCAAAGGTTGCAGTGAGCCGAGATTGTGCCACTGCACTCCAGCCTGGGCAATAGAGTGAGACTCCATCTCAAAAAAAGAAAAGAAATGCGTAAGTGCATTACCTTTTAGTCTCTTAATTCATGCTGTATGAACAAAAGAATATGTAGGCAAGATCCAAAGGTGAATACAGAACATTCTGGGTGATGAACCAGCAGTCCACTGGTGTGACTATGTTTGAGACAGTTGGTCTCAGGAACAGAGACATGGTCTGTTCTGCTCTGTCCTTGCTGCACAGGACGGAGACTCTGCTGGTTCTCGATGCTGGGCTGTGTAATTCTGTCTAGGCAAGTGTCGTCTCCCCAGCTACTTCACAATTCCTTTGACAGTCCTAAGGCACACAGTGGGCCCTCAGTAAGTCCTTGCTGATTATCATCCCATAATGCCTTCTTTCCTAGGCACAGAAATACAGAAAACAATCATGAGTTGTCATAAGAAGTGCAGGAATGAGAACAGGAGCATTGGAACATCAAACAGGTGGGTCCTCCTAATGCCTGACAGTCCCGGCTCATTCAGGAGTAACCAACCCACCTTCCTAGACTTAACACTGAACTGGCCTCCAGGAGCAGGAGGGCGATGAGGAAGGAGACAGCTCATCCAAGCTGCTGTCTAGTTATCTCCATCTGTCCATCTGTCTCCCCAACAAACACATTCCTAGTCACTGCCTGGAGCCTGTGACTCTCCCAGTTGTCCAAAGGGACAAAGCCTTGGCCTCCTCTTTTCACCCGTGCACTACTGTACACACCCACACAGGCTGTGGTCGTCTGGCCCACTTTGTCTCTTTCATTCATAGGACTTGATGCAAATCAAGGCTCTGAGGGGATAGTGGTGCCCATGTAGAACCACACCAAACTGTCCGTTGTCAGGAGCTGTAAAATCCAGCAGTCACGGGACGGCTGACAAGATTACCAGTGGATGGCACAGCCCTGCCCCCTGCTGCTCAACACAGAAGCTGCAGGACAGGTGGCCCTGGCCAGGCTGGGAAGTCTTTCTGGACTCCACTGGGACAGCAGCCTCCAGACATTGATTTTGAAAATTCATCTCTTCAATTGAGTTCTCTGCAGATCTCCCCTTGTTCTCGATTGAATTGTATCCATCTAAAATTCCTATGTTGAAGGTCTAATCCCCAGTATCTCAGAACGTGACTCTATTTAGAGATAGGGCATTACAGATATAGTTAAGATCAAGTCATAATGAAGTAGTGTGGTCCCTACTGCAGTATGACTGGTGTCCTTATTAAAAGGAAATGTGGACAAGGTGTGCACGCAGGGAACACGAAGGCAGGGACTGGGTGATGCAGCTCACACACCAGCAACCACGAGAAGCTGGGACAGAGTCCTAGAACATTCTTCCTCACTGCCCTAGAAGGGGCCAGCCCTGCTCACACCTTGCTCTTGGACTTCCAGCCTCCGAAAATGTGAGACAATAAATTTCTGTTGTTTAAGCCACTCAGTTTCTGATACTTTGTTATGGAAGCTGATTATGACCAAACTAATACACGCCTTGTCTAGGTAGTTGGGAGTGGTTTTTAAGGCTTTTGAGCATGCATATTATGAATTCTAAAGATTTCTCCAAAAACTTCACCAAGAAATTACATAGTGAAATGGAAAATGCATTGGATCACAGAAGACCAAGTTTCTAGACCAGGGAAGAGCTGTGTGACTTGGAACAAATGCTGAGCTCCGAGCATCATTTATAAATGAAAGATCTGTACCCGATGCCCTCTGAAGTGCCTTCCAACATTAAACCACATTTGTTAAAATATTGGGTTCAATCCTGTCTAGGGAAATGTAAACTGAAAATATACATACACAGTCTGAACAGTCCCAAGCCTCCAAACGCAGAGACCATTTTAAGAAAAAAAAAAAAAAAGACTGGCGCAATAGCTCATACCTGTAATCCCAGCACTTTGGGAGGTGGAGGCAGGCAGATCACCTGAGGTCAGGAGTTCAAGACAGGCCTGGACAACATGGTGAAACCCTGTCTCTACGAAAAATATAAAAATCAGCTGGGCATGGTGGTATGTGCCTGTAATCCCAGCTACTCAGGAGGCTGAGACAGGAGAATTGCTTGAACTTGGGAGGCAGAAATTGCAGTGAGCCAAGATCAAGCCATTGCACTCCAGCCTAGGTGACAGAGCAAAACTCCATCTCAAAAAAAAAAAAAAAAAAAAAAAACTCTCGCTGCCCAGGAACTCACTGACAAGCTTAGAAGGTGGTAGTAGGACAAATGTAGCCAAGCGAATGTCCACCTGCCTGCATGATCACCTTAAAACCCTGTGATTGGGCTTCCCATGTGTTTTGCTTTCAGTGGAGATGACCCTGGTCAGGCTAGCAAGGCCTGACTCATCCTGCTGGCATGTATTTCTTGGAACGCTAAATGTGTCTTTCTCTTGGGAGCCTGGTTAGACCCACTGAGTTCAGCCAACTCTTGTCTCTGACATGGTAGTTTCTTACCCCACAGAACAGAGGTGCTGCTCCTGGGCTGCAGGAATACACACAGCTGACCACTCTGGAGTCACCTGGGAACACCCAAACTTGTCCCCACACAGTTTCCGATTTCTGTGTCTTTTTCTTTTTGTTTTTTTTTTTTTTTTTTTTTTTTTTTTTGTGGGGCTTGTTCGTAGCTGGGGTTTGGCAACTGTTTTTACACTAAATCATTCCTGTCACGGCCCTCAAGTGAAGCAGTCTTTTTTTTTTTTTTTTTTTTTTTTTTTTTTTTTTTTAAAGAATAAAGAAGAGGAAGAAAGAGAAAGAGGAAGAAGGAGAGAGGATGGGGGTATTGCTTTATTGCCCGGGCTAGAATGCAGTCTAGATATGGGTATGCCTATAATTGTCCTTAATAATGGAGACATGAAAGAAAATGAGGGAAGAAAATAGCAAACAAGGAGCCAACCAAGATTTCTTTTAAACTTCTAAGTTGATATGATGTGGTACTGATAAGAGTGTATATTTTGTATATTTAAAGTGCAGAGTTCTATAAATGTTAATTACATTTACTTGTTCCAGATCTGAGTTCAAGTCCTGAATATCGTTGTTAATTTTCTGTCTCATTGATCTGTCTAATATTAATGTTGAAGTCTCCCACTATTATTATGTGGGAGTCTAAGTCTCTTTATAAGTCTTGTATGTCTGCGTATTCCTGTATTGGGTGCGTATATATTTAGGATCTTTAGCTCTTCTTGTTGTTGCATTGATCCTTTTATCATTATATAATGTCCTTCTTTGCTTCTTTTGATCTTTGTTGCTTAATTGTAACTTCTGCTTTTTATTTATTTATTTTAGCTCTCTGTTTGGTTGGTAAATCTTTCTCCATCCCTTGTTTGGAGTCTTTGTGTATCCTCGAATGTGAGATGGATCTGGATGCAGCATACTGATGGGTTTTAGTTTTTTATTCAAGTTGCCTGTCTTTGGATTGGGGGATTTAGTCAATTTAAATTTAGAATTAATAATAATATATGTGAGTTTAATACTGCCATTAGCTGGCTATTTTGTCCATTAGTTAATGTAAATTCTTCATTATATTGATGCTCTTTTTGATAATTTTTTTAGAAGGGCTGATACTGTTTGTTCCTTTCATATGTGTAGTGGTTCTTTCAGAAGCTCTTGTAAAGCAGGCCTGGTGGTGATGAAATCTCTGAGTGCTTGCTTATTCACAAAAAACTTTATTTTTCCTTCACATGTGAAGCTTAATTTGGCTGGATGTGAAATTCTGGGTTGAAAGTTCTTTTCTTTAAGGATGTTGAATATTGGCCCCCACTCTCTTCTGGCTTGTAGGGTTTCTGCTGAGAGATCTGCTGTAAGTCTGATAGGCTTCCCTTTGTGGGTAACCTGACCTTTCTCTCTGGCTGCCCTTAGTATTTTCTCCTTCATTTCAACCCTGGTGAATCTGACGATTATGTGCCTTGGAGTTGCTCTTCTTGAGGAATATCTCTGTGGTGTTCTCTGTATTACCTGGAGTTGAATATTATCCTGCCTTACTAGGCTGGGAAAATTTTCCTGACTAATGTCCTGAAGCGTATTTTCCAGCTTGGATTCATTCTCTTCATCACATTCAGGTACACCTATCAAGCGTAGATTAGGTCTTTTCACATAGTCCCATATTTCTTGGAGACTTTGCTCGTTCCTTTGTATCCTTTTTTCTCTAATCTTGTCTTCTTGTTTTATTTCATTGAGTTGGTCTTCGACCTCTGATATCCTTTCTTCTGCTTGATCAATTCGGCTGTTAAAACTTGTGCATACTTCACGAAGTTCTCGTATTGTGTTTTTCAGCTCCATCAATTCACTTATATTCCTCTCTAAATTGTGTATTCTTGTTAACATTTCGTCAAATCTTTTTTCAAAGTTCTTAGTTGCTTTAGATTGGGTTAAAACAAGTTCTTTTAATTCACAGAAGTTTCTCATTATCCACATTTTGAAGCCTGCTTCTGTAATTGGAACACACTTGTTCTCCATCAAGCCTTGTTCCGTTGCTGACGAGGAACTGTGATCCCCCGCTGAGGGAGAGGCGTTCTGATCTTGGGTATTCTCAGCCTTTTTTGGCCGCTTTCCTCCCTTCGTTATAGATTTATCCATCTGTGGTCTTTGAATTCACCGTCTTTGTAATTAGGTTTCTGAGTGGACGTCCAACTTACTGATTCTCAGCGCCGAAATCTGAGCAACCCACTGCACCGACCAAATCAGCGGCGTTAAGATTGATGGTGCTTTTCCGACTCTGCACCAAGAACCGTCGCTCCAAGGCGCCGGCAAAACCGCCTCGCCGGTCACAAGAGTCGCTCTGGCGACCCGTGGGGCTCCTCCGCTGGGAATCTCCTGGTGCGTGAGCAACAAGAATTCATGTGAAGGTGTGGCGTCCTCTCATTCTTTGCGCTTTCAGTGGGAGCTACAATCCCGAGCTGTTGGTGATCAGCCATCTTGGATCTCTCTCTCTTTTTGTTTTTTTTTGTTTTTTTTTTAGATGGAGTCTAACTCTGTTGCCCAGACTGGAGTGCAGTAGTATGATCTTGGCTCACTGCAACCTCTGCCTCCCGGGTTTAAGCAATTCTCCTGCCTCAGCCTCCCCAGTAGCTGGGACTACAGGTGTGCACTACCAAACCTGGCTAATTTTTGTATTTTTGGTAGAGACAGGTTTTCACCATGTTGGCCAGGCTTGTTTTGTACTCCTGACCTCAGGTGATCCACCTGCCTCAGCCTCCCAGAGTGCTGGGATTATAGGTGTGAGTACCGCACCCAGCCCACTTCTGTATCTTCTGTATCTTCTGATTGTAGCAGGCAGCTACAATCACTTGCACGTGGGGATGGGAAGTGTGCTGGATACTTATGTTAACATAGACAACACTTGTGTTCCATGAGAGAAGCAAATTAGCCAAGAAAAATATCAGACACAAGATTTTTAGAAAGTAGAAAGATATAAGGTGAAAAAGAAAACAAAACACATAAACAAGGGCAGGGACAGAAACTGGATCTAGAAATGAAGTAAAAATAAAAGTGCATGTCTGAGAGTCCTATTCCAGACACTGAGGCCAAGGAGATTTCCTCAGAGGGTCCTCAACAAGCTGTCTAAAGTCCTGAGGGAAGAGGCACTGCTGATTGGAGACGGGCAAAGGTCATTAGGGTGTTCAGAAAGGGGATGAATTACAGACCAATTGGCTTGATGTTGATGCCAAATTCTACATCTATTGAATTCTAGACTATCTACTGAAAGTTCTAAAACATCTGCTGGTGATTTTTCCCTTTTTAACTGAACCATTGGGTCCTTTGGAGTGATCCATTTAAAGTTATTTTCACCTATAATTTGGCAAAGATTCCCAGGGTCCTCCATTTCCATTCTCCCTTTCTTCCCCAGCAAATTACCTCTGAATTTTAACTGGACAGATACTGCTTAAAATAGACTCTATTTCCCAGCACCTGGTATGCTTTGAAAGTGTGGCCATTGGGCTGTAGGTAGAAATGGGAAGTGTCTTCAAAGGCAGAGGCCATCCTCTTCTCCCCTTGTTCCCTCCCACTAGCGAAACAGACATGATGGCTAGAGGTGGGGCAGGTCCCGCTGGGGCACTGGGAACACAGACACAGTCCCTCCCCTGGGGATGCCTACCTTCCAGGGAACAGAAAGGGATCTAGCCCTGGGGTCCGCATTTTAGGAAGGGTATTGACAAACTATAATTTCCAGAAACGTAATCAGGAGAAAAGAAGACAGTGAAAACGTATTGAGTGCTATGTCTCAGGCACCAGTTATGTGTATTATGTAATCTTCACAGCAACCTTACTAAGTAGGTACTCATTTCCCTTTTACAGATGAGGGGAAAGGTTCAGTAACTTGTTCAAAGTCACACAGCCTTTGACTCTAGCTACAGAGTTCTTATTTTGAATCACTTCACTGCACATTAGGATCCCTGGAAACTTTAAAACTTTAAAAAAACTGAGGGTTGCTTGGGTCCCACCCTCAGCTTCTGATGGAACTGTAATTCCACCTTAGTTGGAGGCTGTATGGAGAAGACAGAAGCCTGGGAGCAGGAGGATTGCAGAGCTATCATACCAGTCCTGAACTGGCTACATTCACAAGAATCACGGGTAAATTTGTTTCAGCCACATGATAGTCTCTATCCCTCGAGGCTGAACATAATCCTAAACTCCCATACACAGCAGAATTTTAAGATATGACAAAATGTATTTACTGTAAAAATATCTACATATAAGGCCGGGCGTGGTGGCTCACGCCTGTAATCCCAGCACTTTGGGAGGCCGAGGTGGGTGGATCACGAGGTCAAGAGATCAAGACCATCCTGGTCAACATGGTGAAACCCCGTCTCTACTAAAAATACAAAAAAGTAGCTGGGCATGGTGGCACATGCCTGTAATCCCAGCTACTCAGGAGGCTGAGGCAGGAGAATTGCCTGAACCCGAGAGGCGGAGGTTGCAGTGAGCAGAGATCGCACCATTGTACTCCAGCCTGGGTAACAAAAGTGAAACTCCGTCTCAAAAAAAAAACAAAAAACTACCTATAACTACTTGCTTTTTTTTTTTTTTTTTTTTTTTGAGATGGAGTTTTGCTCTTATTGCTCAGGCTGTATGGAGTACAATGGTGCAATCTTGGCTCACTGTAACCTCCACCTCCTGAGTTCAGGCGATTCTCCTCCACAGCCTCCTAAGTAGCTAGGGACTACTGGCATGTAACACCATGCCCAGCTAATTTTTGTATTTTTAGTAGAGACAGGGTTTCGCCATGTTGGCCAGGCTGGTCTTGAACTCCTGATCTCAGGTGATCCACTTGCCTTGGCCTCCCAAAGTGCTGGGATTACAGGCACGAGTCACTGCGCCCAGCCCACATATTACTACTTTCAAACACTCAGCCTACCTTTTTAGGTATGGTCAGGCTCTTTAAAAGTGGGCTGTAATTCCAGCACTTTGGGAGGCCAAGGAGGGTGGATCACGAGGTCAGGAGTTCAAGACCAGCCTGGCCAAGATGGTGAAACCCAGTCTCTACTAAAAATACAAAAATTAGCCAGGCGTGTTGGCAGGCACCTGTAATCCCAGCTACTCATGAGGCTGAGGCAGAGAACTGCTTGAACCTGGGATGCAGGGGATGCAGTGAGCAGAGATCACGCCACTGCATTCCAGCCTAGGCGACAGAGTGAGACTCTGTCTCAAAAAAAGGAAAAAAATAGGCCGGATGCAGTGGCTCAAGCCTGCAATCCTAGCACTTTGGGAGGCTGAGGTGGGTGGATCACCTGAGGTCAGGAGTTCAAGACCAGCCTGGCCATCATGGAGAAACCCCATGTTTAAAAAAAAAGAAGAAGGAAAAAAAAAAAGGAAAAACATAGTGGGTTATAAAGTTAGGTCATTTATAAATTATCTGTTTAAAAATGTTTTAAAGTGGCCCGACATGGTGGCTCACGCCTGTAATCCCAGCACTTTGGGAGGCCAAGGCCTCCCAAGGCCAAGGCGGATCACAAGGTCAAGAGACCATCTGGCCAACATGGTGAAACCCCAACTCTACTAAAAAATACAAAAATTGCGCGGCCTGCGCATCTTCCGTGTACACGCGCGGAGGGGCCTGGGCTTTTAAAAAAATAAATAATAAAGATAAAAAATAGAAAAATTAGCTGAGTGTGTGTGGTGGCACACACCTGTAGTCCCAGCTATTCCAGAGGCTAAGGCAGGAGAATTGCTTGAACCCAGGAGGCAGAGGTTGCAGTGAGCTGTGATCCCGCCATTGTACTCCAGCCTGGCACCGGGCGACAGAGCGAGACTGTCTCAAAAAAAAAGTTTTAAAGTATATTTGTGGGCCACAATCAACTGTGAGGTTATTAAAGCAGCTGTGACAGTGGACAGCCTGAGGGCTCTATTTGAATGATGCTCTATCAAGTACCCACTGAGGCTTGTAGGGATGGTACAATTTGCATTAAGATCACTTTCATCTACACATTACTGTCTGATTTTTAAGAAGCTTTCAAGTTTATACATTGGAAATCATAGTTCTCAGATTTTATGACTATTTTCACTTTGAGAAAAATATTTAGATTTCCGTTTTATCATGCTGGGATCAAAGACTGGTTACTTTGAAATTAAATACCTTTAGAAAACATTATTTCAAGATGTCCCTACCAGCATCCCTTCATGTTACACAGTGTGGTACTGAGTGTGGTGAACATTCTGAAGTTTTCCAGCTCATAACTGTAATTCCAGTGCTTTGGGAGGCCAAGGCGGGAAGATCACTTGAGGCCAGTTTTGAGACCAGCCTGGGCAACATGGTGAAAGCCACCTATACAAAATTTTTTCAGGTGTGGTAGATTGCACCTGCAGTCCCAGCAGAGATGTGAGGATCACCTGAGCCCAGGGAGTTCAAGGCTGCAGTAAGCTGTGACCGTGCCATTGCTATTCAGCCTGGGCGACAGAACAAGACTCTCAAAAAACAAAAATCAAGCAAGCAAGCAAGCCTAGGCCAGGCACAGTGGCTTAATCTGTAATTCCAATACTTTAGGAGATCCACGCATAAGGATCACTTAAAATATTACATGGGAATGGTGGTGCATGCCTGTGGTTCCAGCTACTCCGGAGGCTGAAGTGGGAGTTCACTGAAGCCCAAGAGTTCAAAGCTGCAGTGAGCTCTGATGGCACCACTGCACTCAAGCCTGGGCACCAGCGAGACTATCTCAAAAAATTAATTCAAAAAAAAAAAAAAAAAAAGCAAGCCCATGGGGGCACACGGTCTCAAGGTCTCCTGGGGGCTATGTCACTAGCCAAAAAAAAAAAAAAAAAAAGCAAGCCTATGATCCAAGCTTCCAAACAAGTCAGCCACCCCCAGGGGAAGGAATCTAGCATTGTATTTATAAACAGTAAGTTTTAGGGAGAAAATTTTTAAATGTTTAAAACATTTTAAGCCACACTGCCAACTGTCTTTGGAGATGTTAGAGCTGGGTCTGCGTTCTGGCTGTCACTTCCTGTGTGACCCTGAGCAAGAAAATTACTTAACCTCTAATGCTGTCTCCTCATTTTATAGATGATGTGCTAACTACATATTCACAGGGCTATAGGATTAGATTAAGGTAAGAAGCATGGTGCCTGGCACAGTAGATGCTCAGTAATGGTGGCTGTTACTGGCTAATCCCAAACTCAGCATAAGCCAATAGTATGACAAGACTTACATTAGCGGTATGCGGATTTAGGGAGACTGTTGCCTCTCTAGCCTATTTTGTCTCCTTTTGATCACATTCAGCATTTAACACTTGCACAAGTACCATAGCTCACCCTAGAGGTTTTAATGGTCTGGGATGGGGCCAGGCTTTGGGAGTTTGCATAAGCTTCCCAAGTGCAGCCAAACTTGAAGACTACATTCTATTATATGAAGCACAAGTGAAGTTATGAAAGGCAGACTGTTCTAGATGAAAAGTGGCCAAAGAGAAAAATGCCACCATGATCTTAATTATATCTTGGGTTGGGGAGGCTATAGAAATCATTTTGAAAATTTTAGCCGGGCACGGTGGCTCAAGCCTGTAATCCCAGCACTTTGGGAGGCCGAGGCGGGTGGATCACGAGGTCGAGAGTTCGAGACCATCCTGGTCGACATGGTGAAACCCCGTCTCTACTAAAAATACAAAAAATTAGCTGGGCATGGTGGCTCGTGCCTGTAATCCCAGCTACTCAGGAGGCTGAGGCAGGAGAATTGCCTGAACCCAGGAGGCGGAGGTTGCGGTGAGCCGAGATCGCACCATTGCACTCCAGCCTGGGTAACAAGAGCGAAACTCCGTCTCAAAAAAAAAAAAAAAAAGAAAATTTTAATATGAGCTGCATTATTAGATACTGTGGCATTGTTACTTTTGTCCTAATGATATTGTGGCTACATAGAACATCTGTAGTATAAAAAGAATGCTCAACTGTTTAGGGGTGAGATATGATGTTTGCATCCAACTTTCAAATGGTCATGACACTGTGTATATAGAAAGAGAAAGCACACACAGCAGATACTAAACACCAGCAAAGAAAAGGGTATGCAATGTAGTTTCTTACTTTTTTAACTTTTCAATATATACATAAACTTTTAAAAATAAAAACTCATACTAACACTGGTCACCATGCTGTGAATTATGTGATGGCTAAGCCCACACTGGCTATTAAGGCATCACTGCATTCCTATTGTATGGTTCTCCTGTTCATAGAACACTCCGTGCTGCTGTCTCACGTGTCTACACAAAACAACACAAGAAAAACTGTAAGGCCTACAGAAAAATGGGTTTAGGTGCGCAACGCTAAAAATCTTTGTGACACATAAAAAGGTAGCAGTTTCAAACATGTCAATGGTTAAGAAATATATAAAGCAGTCTCCCTTGACCTGCAGTTTGCAGGGAGAAACCCACGGGACCACCCACTCAGCTCCCACACCCACCACCCTATGTTAAGAGGAAGAGAACAAAAGATAAGACAAAGCGAGAGAAAAGATAGAAAAAAAAGCTTGGTGGCTCATGCCTGTAATCCCAACACTTCGGGAAGCTGAGGCAGGCAGATCACTTTGAGATCAGGAGTTTGAGACCAGCCTGACTAACATGGTGGAATCCCGTCTCTACTAAAAATACAAAAATTAGCCAGGCTTGGTGGTGTGCACCTGTAGTCCCAGCTACTTGAGAGGCTGAGGCAGGAGAACTGCTTCAACTTGGGAGGCAGCGGTTGCAGTGAGCCAAGGACTCCAGCCTGGGTGAGAGTGAGACTCCATTTCAAAAAAGAAAAAAAAAAAAACAAAGATTAGAAAATATACAAATGAGGCTGAAAGGAAAAAGGAGAATAAAGAGGGGAGTGTGAGGCATAGAGCCACGATGGCCAATAGAAGGGCTGCAGCTTGCAACCATGAGGCACATGGTTCTCTGGCATCAGATGGGAGGTGGTACACTACAAAGGGACCTGTGCCTGTGTGTTCCTATGCAGCTCAGTTCAACTGGATGTGCTTTTGTGTTCACCTAATGCTTCCCATAGGCAAAATTACACTTAATTCATTATGCTCAGAGCATGCTAGCAGAACTGCCCCTCCACCAAGGGTGCTGACTTGGCCCTCTCCTCAACCCTAGACCACAGGCCTGCTTATATCCCTCCTGATTTCTACCGAACGCTAAGCTCTAGCACTGCTCCCTCCAAAGTGATCCTTCTTTAAAGGCAGAGGATATCAGTATGTCAAGCTAGGGAAGTAAATATTGGTAGTTTATTTTCAGTTCCCAAGCAGGTCACCTGGAAAGGGCTCATGGTCTAGGCAAGCTGTGTGGCGGCCACTATTTACCAAGAATGAAAAAGGCCTGCCATTTCCACCTCCCAACTCTGAGTAAAAATGCTTTTCAACTTTGTGATCAGAAAGAAATGATAAGCCCAATATGCAAGATTTTTCCACCACCATTTGTCCAAAGACAAAGAGGTTTTTTTTGTATCAATCTTGATGTATTTATTCACACATTTGATAAAAATGTCACAGGAGTGAAATCATTACAATGACATGAGTAACTGTACAGGCAGACCCCAAATGCAGAATCAACTTTCCATCAGCCAGAACATGGAGCAACCGTAACTCCTTTGTACCTGTGCATGTGTGCGCACATGCATGCACACACACACATACTCTCTGTCTCATGCACACATCCATCCACACCCCAACAATCACAGGTGCTAAGTTTGGACATAACCCAGGGACTCTTCCCTGGCTTCTGTCAGGTCCTGGGGAGAAGAGAGAAGCAATTTATGAAACGCAGCTGCGACTGCTCGATGCCTCTCTCTGCTCTTCCAACAATGACTCTGAGAAGGCAAGACATACACTGGGGCAGCTACTTCCTTGGCACAAAAATGAACAGGCAACAATAAGGTCAAGGAAGGGTTTAAGTTAGTCTCAAGTTTAAATCACTTTTATTTATTTAAGAGATGGGGGTCTCCGGTGGCTCAAGCCCATAATCCCAGCACTTTGGGAGGCCGAGGCGGGTGGATCATGAGGTCAAGAGATCGAGACCATCCTGGTCAACATGGTGAAACCCCGTCTCTACTAAAAATATAAAAATTTGCTGGGCATGGTGGCGCGTGCCTATAATCCCAGCTACTCAGGAGGCTGAGGCAGGAAAATTGCCTGAACCCAGGAGGCGGAGGTTGCGGTGAGCCGAGATAGCACCATTGCACTCCAGCTCGGGTAACAAGAGCAAAAACTCCGTCTCAAAAAAAAAAAGAGATGGGGGTCTCGCTATGTTGCTCAG
Organism: Saimiri boliviensis; assembly: GCF_048565385.1. Classification (NCBI taxonomy): domain Eukaryota; kingdom Metazoa; phylum Chordata; class Mammalia; order Primates; family Cebidae; genus Saimiri; species Saimiri boliviensis. Next base: position 126,391,536 of record NC_133449.1, read on the forward strand.
GCTGGAGTGCAATGGATAGTCACAGGCGTGATCCCACTACTCATCAGCACGTGAGTTTTGACCTGCTCCATTTCCAGCCTGGGCCGGTTCAACCCTCCTTAGGCAACCTGGTGGTCCCCCGTTCCCAGGAGGTCACCATATTGATGCCGAACTTAGTGCAGACTCCCAATCGGCATAGCACACTACAGCCCAGAACTCCTGGGCTCAAGCAGTCCTCCCACCTCAGCCTCCCAAGTAGCTGGGACTATAGGCACACACCACTGTGCCTGGCTATATCACTTTTCAACACCACAAAACAGTAGCAAGCAGACCAAACAAAACTTAAAAAACAAAAACAAAAAAACCTCTGGCCATCAAGACTCCAGAAGAACGGGACGGAGGAGGATTTAAAACTTGATCCTTACTTATTCTCCTAACAAACTGCAGCATGACCATAAGCAAAACCAGCCGGGCCTAACTGACAGCATCGATTGTGAATCTATCCTATTCCGGCTCTGCAAAGAGTAAGAAAAACTTTTTAGAGAAACACGACGGTAACATAAACCACATCTCCACTATATTAGTATTTGCAGCAAGATTACATCTATGCATTCAAACAGCTTGTCTATAGATCTGAGAGCTCCAAGAGTGGCCCAACCCCCATTCCTCCACCTTTACCATTCTGAAAAGAACAAGTCAAACCTGAAATGTGAAAAATAATGTCTGTATCAAAATGGTGACCCTTTCTATACAATGGGACTAAGGTAGAATTCCACTCAACTCCTCAACTCCTTCATTTTGACATAAAATTAAAAAATTTTTAAACTAAATTTAAAGGCAATGTTTTGGGCATCAAAAAGCTACTATCTAAAATGATTAGTCTCCCAGTGCTCTTGGTAAATAGGGAAGGTTAGGAAGGAGGAAATGATCCAATGAATATAGAAGAACTGGCTGATTCAAAGGAAACTGCTTTGGATAAGGTGAATCAATGGGTGGTATTGTGCAAGCAAGGAGGGAAATTTCTTAGTACAAATTTCATGTCACTGGCCAGGCATGGTGGCTCACACCTATAATCCTAGCACTTTGAGAGTCAAAGGCAGGAGTTCAAGACCAGCCTGGGAAACATAAGGAGACTCCAACTCTACTTAAAAAAAAATTAATAACAACTTCATGTCCCTAGAGATAAAAGCAAGGTGCAGACAAGGCACTTAACACAGCCAAGTATCATTCACACCCATTGACATCAAGACTGTTACCAAGAGTACTCCCAGTAGCCCCTCATTTGAGAGACTTAACCGGCCAACTACACTTTCCAGGTGGACCTGTAGAACTAAAGGAAATCCAAAGCGCTGCACAATTGATGGGATTTGGAATGTCAACAGAGGAAACTACTCAGAGAAGCAAATGGAGGTCATCCCCTTCTGGCCTGAGGTGAGAGGTTTGTTCCAGATTCGCTCAGTGAGATACCGAATTTCAAAATAGTTGGCCTGAGAATATGACAACACTCCCACAAATGTAGCCTTCTTCTCTTCTGGTAAGAGCAACAGGGCTCTGAATAAAATGGGACATTAGTTACTGAATTATCTTCTTACACTGGAAGTTACAGCAGATGCCTTCTAATACATGTGGCATGTCCCCATCCTGTAGCAGTGATAAACGACTAAGACAGGGCCAGAAGTGCCTGTCCCTTATTATCCCAAAGTCTGTCAGGCATACTCAATCCGAGCAGGGCCACAACTGCCCTCGTTCTTTCGCTCAGAGGACTGGCTGGTGGCCTTGGCTTCACTACTCATTTCCAGAGGCTTAGCCGAGATGTAGTCCTTTACTTTAATCTCCATATTCTTGGCTTTCAGAGTAGCCATGTGCAGCTTCTCCAGGAAATCTGGCATGCCTGTCAGGAGACAGAAATCAGGTTAAGGTAACATATAAACCAACAGTAGGCTCAAAATTAGAAGACCCCATTTTTTTGATGGTAAGGAACTAGCTCTTCCTTATAAAGATCATAGCCTGACTGACAGCCTGTGAATAACAGCTGCCTCCCAGAATGTGTTCCCAAAGCATGGGTTGTAAAAACAACCCATGATCTTTGCTCCTTCTTTGAAAGGAGGTACTACAGGCCACTTAAGTCCCAAAAGGATCTTTTAATCTAAATATCACTTATCAGCGGCATGGCTAAATTATCTGCCAATTTTATTTAGACAAATGTCAAATAGAAACACCTAATCTCTCTGTTCTCCCCCTGAAGCACGTAAGAAGCTGCCTATAGAGAACCAGAAAAAAGAAAATCACAAGGATGCTTTCTCAGACAAGAAGGTGGAAGGGAAAGCTGCAGTTATAGCCATGATGTATAACCTTTATTAAGACAAGTGCCCCTTTCCCCAGGTGACTGCCCTATGATCACCATATTTTCTATCTTATGGCCTTCAACTATTGAAGAAGAAAATGTAAATATGTTAATCTACACAGACCATATTTAAGGCATTGAAGCAAATGTTTTTAAAGCTCTCCTCTGGGTACAAGTTCCTTTCTGGGACCCTATAATTCTCATCCCTTCAATCTCCACCTGGAGTCTTTGCTATCTTCATAGTAATTCAATAATGAACCAGAAAAGGGATGGGCACGGTGGCTCATGCCTGTAATCCCAGCACTTTGGGAGGCCGAGGCACGTGGATCATTTGAGTTCAGGAGTTCGAGACGAGCATGGCCAACATGGTGAAACCTCGTCTCTACTAAAAATACAAAAACTAGCCAGGCATTGTGGTGGGTGCCTATAATCCCACCTACTCAAGAGCCTGAGGCAGAAGAATTGCTTGAACCTGGGAGGCAGAGGTTGCAGTGACCTGAGATCATGCCATTTCCACTCCAACCTAGGCAAGAGAGTGAGACTCCATTTCAAGGGGGAAAAAAAAAAAAGAACCAGAAGAGACGTTTAATTTCCCCAATAGGACTCCAGTGAGACAAGTACTAATCTTGCTCCCATTAAGAAGATAGAGAAAACAAAATGCTTAATCCAGGCCCTGTATACTTGCCCTTACTTACCACTTGAAACCATCCAACTAACACAGTAGCGAGGAAACACTGTTTGGGGATTGTCACTGTATGTCAGTAAGTAGTCAAAGCCATTCTGGAAAAGAAAAACAGCAAAAATGAAGATCCCTGAATCACTCACCACAACCTCCATATCCAATACCATAGAATAACTATAATCTGATTCTGGAGCAGGGAGTGTCATTTCTTTTTTAACCTTGTGCAGAAAAGAGTTAACACCAAAAGCCTGAGACACTACTATCTATAGAAAGACCTGCTTACAATGTTGACCCTTGGCCAACTTGGCTCCCAGAGTGCTCCCAGTCAACAGTTAGCTAAGGCTGGCTCCCTGTACCTAGACTATGCAAACAATATGATTTATCCTGAACACAGGCTTTGCTTTTGGGGGTCTGGAATTCTGGCATGTGCTAAGCAGACGGCACTAAGTAACCAGCTCCCCATAAAAACTTTAGGTGTGAAGTGGGCATGGTGGCTCACGTCTGTAATCCCAGTACTTTAGGAGGCCAAGGCAGGAGGATTACTTGAGGTCAGGCGTTTAAGACAAGCCTGGCCAACATGACAAAACTCCATCTCCACCAAATACAAAAATTAGCCAGCTGTGGTGGCACACACCTATAGTTCCAGCTACTCTGGAGGCTGAGGCATGAGAATTGCTTGAACCGGGAGGCAGAGGTTGCAGTGAGCCAAGATCAGGCCACTGCACTAGAGTCTGAGCAATAGAGTGAGACTCCATCTCACAAAAAAAGCTTTGGGTGGTGGCTGGGTGTGGTGGCTCACGCCTGTATTCCCAGCACTTTGGGAGGCCAAGGCAGGCAGATCACTGAGGTGAGGAGTTCCGGACAAGCCTGGCTAACATGGTGAAATCCCGTCTCTGCTAAAAATACAAAAATTAGCCAGGCATGGTGGCACGCATCTGTATTCCCAGCTACTTGGGAGGCTGAGGCAAGAGAATTGCTTGAACCTGGGAGGTGGAGGTTGCAGTGAGCCAAGATCATACTACTGCACTCCAGCCTGGGCAACAGAGTGAAACTCCGTCTAAAAAAAAAAATAAAAATCTATATTTTGTACAGAGTATGCATATCCTGAAGACAAAAAAACATAAAAATTTTTATTTTTCATATTATTTGTGATCACATTATATTGTTATTCTGAGGCTATGTATTTCAACAAATGAGTAGTTAGTTGTGTTAGGGTTCCTGGGAATTGAATTCTACAGTACAGGGAAATATAAAAGATAGAAGACAGAAACAAAAACTCCATAATCCTAAATTTGAATGAAAAGTATTAGTATATACTTAAGATCTGTTTTATCTTAAAAATAAACATATAAGAAAAATGTATTATTACTTGGTTCTATCGTCTGAAAAGGCCTACAAACGATAAACAACCCAGTAGCTCTGAGTACTCTTAGCAGCCAAATTGTGATATTTAAATGCCATGTTCCAATAAAAGGAACTAGGACTCCCTGAAGAAATGTTAATTTCCAGGTTTAAAACTAAAAATATACAAGATGAACCTACAACATCTTGTAACACCAGAAAGCAAGATAGCTTCTAGGGTCACATCAAAGGGCCCTAAGCCAACAAGAAGGTTCCCAATGACTAAAACTAGGATCAATTTGGGCATCACTAAGTACGTTTAAGTCTGTGAGTTTCTTTCTTTTTTTCTTGAGATGAGTCTCGCTCTGTTACCTACACTGGGGTGCAGTGGAACGATGTTGGCACATTGCAATCTCTGCCTCCCGGGTTCAAGCCATTCTCCTGCCTCGGCCTCCTGAGTAGCTGGGATTACAGGCATGCGCCACCATGCCCTGACAATATTTGTATTTTTAGTAGAGATGGAGTTTCACCATGTGGGCCAGGCTGGTCTCAAAATCATGACCTCAAGTGATCTGCCCGCCTTGGCCTCCCAAAGTGCTGGGATTACAGGCGTTAGCCACTATACCTGTGCCTGCCTTTTTTTTTTTTTTTTTTTGAGAAGGGTCTCACACTGTTGCCCAGGCTGGCATGCAGTGGCACAAACATGGCTTACTGCAGCCTTGACCTCCTGGGATCAAGTGATTCTCCCAACCTCAGTTTCCCAAATAGCTGGGACTATAGGAACCTGTCACCATGCCCAGCTAATTTTTATTTTTATTTTTTGTAGAGACAAAGTCTCTCCATGTTGCCCAGCCCAGAGCTGTTTTTAAAATTTCTTATTTGGAGCCAGGCGCGGTGGCTCAAGCCTGTAATCCCAGCACTTTGGGAGGCCGAGGCGGGTGGATCACGAGGTCAAAAGATCAAGACCATCCTGGTCAATATGGTGAAACCCCAGGCCGGGCGTGGTGGCTCAAGCCTGTAATCCCAGCACTTTGGGAGGCCGAGGTGGGTGGATCACGAGGTCAAGAGATCGAGACCATCCTGGTCAACATGGTGAAACCCTGTCTCTACTGAAAATACAAAACATTAGCTGGGCACGGTGGCGCGTGCCTGTGATCCCAGCTGCTCAGGAGGCTGAGGCAGGAGAATTGCCTGAACCCAGGAGGCGGAGGTTGCGGTGAGCCGAGATCGCGCCATTGCACTCCAGCCTGGGTAACAAGAGCGAAACTCTGTCTCAAAAAAACAAAAAAAAAAAAAAAAAAAAAAAAATATGGTGAAACCCCATCTCTACTAAAAATACAAAAAAGTGCGCCGGGCGCGGTGGCTCAAGCCTGTAATCCCAGCACTTTGGGAGGCCGAGGCGGGTGGATCACGAGGTCGAGAGATCAAGACCATCCTGGTCAACATGGTGAAACCCCGTCTCTACTAAAAGAGCAAAAAATTAGCTGGGCATGGTGGCACGTGCCTGTAATCCCAGCTACTCAGGAGGCTGAGGCAGGAGAATTGCCTGAGCCCAGGAGGCGGAGGTTGCGGTGAGCCGAGATCGCGCCATTGCACTCCAGCCTGGGTAACAAGAGTGAAACTCCGTCTCAAAAATAAATAAATAAATAAATAATTCTTATTTGGGCTGGGCATGGTGGCTCACACCTGTAATCCCAGCACTTTGGGAGGCTGAGGTGGGAGGACTGCCTGAGCCCAGGAGTTCAAAACCAGCCTGGGCAGCATGGTGAGACCCCATCTCTACAAAAAATACAAAAAATTAGCTGAGTATGGTGGCACACGCCTATAGTCCAAGCTACTCGGGAGGCTGAGCCAGTAGGATCACATTAGCCCAGGAAGTCAAGGCTGCAGTGAGTTGTGATTGCACCCCTGCACACTACCCTGGGTAACAGTGTAAGACCCTATTTCCAAAAAAACCCAAAATCCTTATTTGAAACAAATACTGAAATATATAATAGAAGAAATGGGTTCTCCTATAGTAAAGCTAGAATTTGCTTCAAAATAATCAGAGGAGTGGGAAAGGAAATGAGAAAAGCTATGGATAAAACAATTTTGGCCTTTCCCAAAACAGTAAGTTGATAACCGGAGCTAGGGACAGATACATAGGGTTCATTAAACTCTTCTACTTCTGTACCTTTTGTATATATTTCAAATTTTCCATGATAAAAACCCCCTACCTTGGCTCAAAGATCTACTTCCCATTTGGCAAATCCAAACTCAGCTCCATTGTTTTCAAATACCCTCCATACACAGTCAATGCAATTTATCACTTTTCCCTAACCTCTATCTTCCTTAGCATGTGAGTCTCTGGGTGCATACATGGTTCATTCCTCTCTTTGTCTTCGCTTGAATCATGTCTTCTAACCCCAGTGTCCTGCTTTCCTATCCAGTCTTTTTTATTTTTTTTAAACAAGGACCAAGTCAAGTCCTACCTTTTTCATAAGAGTTTACCACAAAAATAATTTTTAAAATTATACTTATAGGCCAGCATGGTGGCTCACACCTGTAATCCCAGCACTTTGGAAGGCCGAGGCAGGTGGATCACTAGGTCAGGAGTTCACGACCAGCCTGGCCAAGATGGTGAAACCCCATCTCTACTAAAAATACAAAAAAAATTAGCCAGGCATGGCAGACAACTGTAATCCTTGCTACTCAGGAGGCTGAGGCAGAGAATGGCTTAAACCTGGGATGCGGAGGTTTTGGTGGGCTGAGATCATGCCACTGCACTCCAGCCTGAGCAACAGAATAAGACTCAGTCCCCCCTGCCAAAAAAAATTACACTGATAAATCTTATTCTCCCAACATAGCTAAAAAAAAATATTTACCAGATGAAACCTATTCTGCTAAGTGCTAAACCACGCCCTTAGCTATTTCATGGTCATGGTCTCCTATGGCAGCAATGCTAGAACTCAAGTCACTTTTTTTCAAATAGGCAACATATGGACATGGTTCAGAATTCAAAAACAACATGAAGGATGTGAGGCAAAAGTCTCCCTCCTACACTGTTCCCAGTCTGACCTCCCCTTCCTAAAGGTAACTAGCCAGAGCTTTATCTCCCTCTATCCTCTAAAGCTAGGGCTTTCAAACGTTTTAACTACAATCCATTGTAAATGATCCTTTTCATATTACAACCTAGTTCTCTCTCACTCTCATACACACACTTAAATGTATTTATGTAACCAAAGTTTCATGAAATACTCTTACACTCAGGTAGTTTCTATTCTGCTCTATTTATTCCTTTTCTTTCTTTCTTTTTTTTTTTTAAAAGCTAACCATAATCCCTCAAATTAGTTTTGTTTTCTACTAATAGGTAGCAATCTGTGGCCTAAAAAGTACTGCTATAAAAATAGCACAGAAGTAAACACAGAGATCCCCCAGTAAAAAAAGAACCAAACATACTAAGTTGGCTGAAGTGAACCACTGGCTCAAATCTTACTTCAGGTGGTGCAAATAAAACTTGATGAGAATAAGAAAACTACACTGAAGAACACAGTCCATATAGCTCTAAATCAAACAGGAGAAACAAAGCTATTATAAGGTGAAATAGAACTAAAACCAGCAGCCACTGGCATCAATATGTATACTCTCAATGGAGATTTAGTTTTAAAAGACTGAAAAGAAAAACAAAATACCCCACTAAGCTGAAATAAATATTCTTTTCAAAGAAAGGTCATAGAATTTTAAAGAAGGCAGAGAGCATGACTCCAACCCTCCCATTTCTCCATCAAGGAAGCAGAAATTCAGAAAGGTTTCCAGTGCTCTACCCACTGTGGTGAAATGCTGACAGAAGGCACTCACAGAATGATGCTGAAACAGGCTAACACATCAGTGGCTATGATTCTTTCTTATAACTGTCTTTCAAACAAAAGGGAACCAATGGATTGCCACTACCTTGTCCTTGGGGATTTTCCAGGTATATCACCTACACCAGAATTCCCAAAATATGGTTCCCAGACCAGCAGCATCAGCCTCTCCGGAGAACTGTTCCTGGGTTATACCCCCTCCTCCCTAGCTCAGATAAAACACATCCCTTGAGAAAATTCCATAGCCTTGGGATATCATCTCTCGGATGAAGTAAAACTCACCTCATCAAATGACCTGTGTGGACGGATAACCATTTGGGATTCATATGATCTGACCCTGACAAATTCTGGAGACTCTGGCACACTCGGATGCTCCACAGCACTGGTAAGGAGGAAAGGAGAGGCAAACTCTTAGTAATGTCTATATATAAAACAACAGGGGAGCCAAGTTAAGGGGAAGGCCTAAAAGGCTAGCTCTGATTTTTTAAAATAAACACAACAGAGGAGTCACTAAGATGAATAAATACAAACTAAGTTCTAAAAATGAAGTGAAGGAGCTGGGCACAGTGGCTCATGCCTGTAATCCCAGGACTTTGGGGGTCCAAGGAAGGTGGATCACCTGAGGTTGGGAGTTCAAGACCAGCCTGACAAACATAGAGAAACCCCGTCTCTACTAAAAATACAAAATTAGCTGAGCATGGTGGCACATGCCTGAAATCCCAGCTACTCGGGAGGCTGAGGCAGGAGAATCGCTTGAACCCGGGAGGCAGAGGTTGTGATGAGCTTAGATCACACCATTGCACTCCAGCCTGGGCAAGAAGAGCAAAACTTCATCTCAAAAAAAAAAAAAAAAGATGTGAAGGTCAGACGTGGTGGCTCATGCCTGCAATCCCAGAACTGGGAGGCCAAGACAGGAAGATCACTTAAGGCCAGGAGTCCAAGAACAGCCTGGACAACACTGTGAAACCCTGCCTCTACAAAAAATTAATTAATTAATTAAAAATGAAGTGAGTTCCTTTGGTAATTTATGGCTCACTATGCTGTGGGTCAAAAACAACAGCACTTCTTTTAACTACCAACGTTAAAGAACTCAAAAAAACACTTTAACTAAAAGCTTATATCTCTCCATTCTTCCTAGACAGTCAGAGCCCCCTCATCTTCCAGCTGGATGGATGGGGCACTGGCTGCAGAGAAGTCTGTGGGAGACTCACCAGGGCACTAAGAATATGCAAACTCAGGTATGCAGGAATGAAGAGCACAGCTAAAGGACTCAGCAAGAGCCACAGGCAACCATACATACCGTGACACCAACACCATCATGTTGTTTTCCTGATCCACATTATACCGCCGAACATAAACATAATCCCGTGAGTACATTGGATACTAAAGAAATGGAGGGACAGAATTAGTGGTCTGTATCACACAAAGTTGGAGAGAGATAGAAACAAAAGTAAAAATACTCACAGGAAAATGGGTTACCCAGTGAAGAACCTCAGAACCACTAACCACATCTCTCTCAATCACCTCCAGCTTGATCACCAGGGCATCCCACTTTTTTCTATACTCTGTGTCTAGCTGCAGAAAGAGAAAAGATCATGAAGACCCAAAACAAAAATGCAGAAGGCTTTCCAGATGCTCTGGTCTCTGACCCAAGAACCTTATTACAAGGAGATCGTAATCTGACCTAACAAACAGTGCTGAAGTGTGACTGTTTACTACAGATGATTCTTTCAACATCACTTTGTACAGGCTAATGTCATTACACTGAATGTGCATCTTAAAAAGACAAACCAAGGAAAAGTATAACAGAATGTATTTTAATAGGCACATCTGGGAAAAAACGATATATAGTCATATGAATATGTAAGGATAAGACAATTATAAAAGGTTTTTAAACAACGAAAGTCCAAAAGTATTAAGTAGACATGTCACACACAAAAATGCAAGTAGCATATTTTTTTAAATTTCTGGCATTGCTAGTAACTGAAGAATTTCAAATTAAGACAGATATACCACATACATAAAAACAATAAAAATTCACTGCAAATAAACAAAATCTAGTGCCTCAGGGGAAAGTGCATTTGCATATTTGAGTGATATTAGAGTGATTAGAGCATTATAGAGTGATTAGAGCAATATCGAGTATTCGCGATAACGAACTAATTATCAAAGTCTGGCAAAACAAATGAAAAATCCAGAAAGAAAAAATTTTTCTTCTAGAACTCTGGGTGATCCCACCTCTCTGATTCATTTTTTTAAACATCTTCCACCACAAGGAGGAAAGCAGTCTTTGAACAGATTCTCTTCATCTTCATGAAATAAATACTTGGCCAACATAGTAACTCACATCTGTAATCCCAGCACTTTGGGAGGCCAAGACAGGAGGATCACTTGAGCCCAAGAGTTCAAGACCAGCCTAGGAGGCATAGGGAGACCCTGTCTCTACGGGAAAAAAATTTAATTAGCCAAGTGTGGTGGCACATGCCTCTAAGCCTGGAAGCTGAGGTGGGAGGATCACTGAGTCCAGGAAGCAGAGGCTACAGTGAGCCATGATGACACCACTGCACTCCAGCCTGGGTGACACAGCAGGACCCTGTCTCAGGGAGGGCGGGGGGAAGCTTTCATTATGGAAATGTTCTGGATTTGAGGTTAAAGAGATGCAACAACTAAATATAATCCTGACTATGTCTGTACTAAAGGGAAAATGCTATAAAGAACATTACTGAGTGAAATCATAAAACCAGAATACAAACAGAAGACTACATGAAAGTGCTGCCTCAGTGTTAAATTTACTGATTTCAATAATGGTACCATGGTTAGTTAAGAAAATATGACTAGTTTTAAGAAATACACACTGGGCCAGGCGCGGTGGCTCAAGCTTATAATCCCAGCACTTTGGGAGGCCGAGGCGGGTGGATCACGAGGTCAAGAGATCGAGACCATCCTGGTCAACATGGTGAAACCCCGTCTCTACTAAAAATACAAAAAATTAGCTGGGCATGGTGGCACGTGCCTGTAATCCCAGGAGGCTGAGGCAGGTGAATTGCCTGAACCCAGGAGGCGGAGGTTGCGGTGAGCCGAGATCGCGCCATTGCACTCCAGCCTGGGTAACAAGAGCGAAACTCCGTCTCAAAAAAAAAAAAGGGCCGGGCGCGGTGGCTCAAGCCTGTAATCCCAGCACTTTGGGAGGCCGAGGCGGGTGGATCACGAGGTCAAGAGATCGAGACCATCCTGGTCAACATGGTGAAACCCCGTCTCTACTAAAAATACAAAAAATTAGCTGGGCATAGTGGCGCGTGCCTGTAATCCCAGCTACTCGGGAGGCTGAGGCAGGAGAATTGCCTGAACCCAGGAGGCGGAGGTTGCGGTGAGCCGAGATCGCGCCATTGCACTCCAGCCTGGGTAGTAAGAGCGAAACTCCGCCTCAAAAAAAAAAAAAAAAGAAATACACACTGGAAGAATTTAGGAACAAAGGGCTATGATGTATGTAACTTACTCTCAAGTTGTTTTGGAAAAAAAACAAGACAGCCTCATAAAATACATTAAAGTATTCATATCCATTCCTCTATCTGATCTTCCCAACAGTCCTGTGGGAGGGTAAAATGGATCTCACCACCATGGGACAGATAAAGAAATTCTAAGTCAAATGTTTACCTAAATGCTATGCAATGTGAGATGACAGGTAGATAGACGGATGTATTGAAGCCACTGTCATCTGAGTCAGAGAAATTATTCATGTAGTCGGTAGCAATTGTTATTCGAGGCGGCTCCAAATCTGGAGAGAAAAATTAACTCACCTGAACATTGAAGAACTGCCGAGGTGTCACATCTGTGTAGGTTCCAAAAACTAGAATGACAAGATAGAATAAGGGATGCTTGCCATACTCCAGTCACTTGTTTCTATCACTTAGCGATGTTTTAGTTCTCAAGTACTAAGAGATCTTAAAGGCAGGTTCAGAAACTAGAAGTCATATTAGAGCAACAAAGACAAAGATGATCTACAGCGAAGATGACATGAAACATTTGTCATCTGGGAGAAGTAAAACAACAAACAAAAAACCACGCCAAATTTTCTGAGAAACGACCAGTACAGTTTAGAGAAGTATGAGGAACAAAAATCCCGTGCACGTGGGCAACTATGGAACACAAAAGACAGCCACACTGTGCTCACCTCGGTACTGGTAGAGGTGGGTGCCTGTAATTGGGCGCCGCCACAGCTTAAAGTGTTTCTTATCCATCACCATTTCCCAAGGTTGCTCTTTGTCCTCCAAATCTTCATTCCCTTCTGTTTGGGCTTTTGGTTCTGGAGGGTGGCACTGGACTCCAGAGCTCTGAAACATATTTGACATTTCTTCTAACCGCTTCATCTCATTAATGGATCTGGAAAGGGGAAAAAGAGCCATGGTGAGGCGGTTAGTCAGCCTTATGAAATGAAGTGTCCACTGTGCCCAACCTTTTATTTTTTAAGAAACAAGGAGAGTCTTAAAAAAATAAGAGGCCTGTGCAAGAAGGTTATACAGTAAACCACAGTATGTAGTATATAAATGGGATGCAGTATAGTGAATTAAAATTGAGTTCCTGAGTTTGAATCTTAGTCCAACACTCATTAACTAGAATATTATTTAACCAGTTCCTATTTCTAAATCTATGAAAAGGAAATAATAGCACCTATCTCGAGGTTGGGTATAAAGATTACAAAGTGTCAAGCGCTTAATATCTCTGGCCAGGCAAAGCAGCTCACGTCTGTAGTCCCAGCACTTTGGGAGAATGAGGCAGGAGGATTGCTTGAGGCCAGGTTCGAGACCAGCCCAGAAAACACAGTGAGGCCTTAGCTCTAAGAAAAAATTTAAAAAATCAGCCAGGTGTAATGGCATGTGCCTGTAGTCCCAGCTACAGGCTGGGGTGGGAAGATCACTCGAGCCCAGGAGTTTGAGGCTGTGGTGAGTGACAATTGTGCCACTGTACTCCAGTCTAGGCACAGAGTAAGAATCTGTCTCTTAAAAAATAAAAGACTGGGCACAGTGGCTCATACCTGTAATCCCAGCACTTCAGGAGATCAGGGTGTGAGGATCACCTGAGATCAGGAGTTCAAGACTAGCCTGGACTCATGGTGAAATCCCACCTCTACCAAAAATACAAAAATTAGCTGGACATGGCAGTGGGTGCCTGTAATCCCAGCTACTTGGGAGGTTAAGGCAGGAGAATCACTTGAACCCAGGAGGCGGAGATTGCAGTGAGCCGAGATTGCACCATTGCTCTCCAGCCTGGGCAACAGAGTGAGACTCCATTTCTAAAATAAATAAATAAAGTAAAATAATTATCTGGCACATAAGTAGCCCTCAAATGCTAACTATGAAGGTTTACGGCTTTAAAATGTCAATTGATATCTTTTGTTCATTTTTTATTGGGTTGTCTTATTATAAGTAAACATATTTTCCCCCTTGTTTTTAAATGATAAATTCACATACCATAAGATTCATTCGTTTACAATGTATAAATCAGTACTTGTTAGTGTATAACACAAGGTTGTACAACCATCACCCCTATCTAATTCCAGAACATTTTTATCACCCCCCAAAAGAAACCTCTACCCATCATTACTCACTTCCCATTCCTGCCTCCCTCCAGCCCTAGGCAGCTACTAATCTACTTTCTGTCTCTATGGAGTTGCCAATTCTGGACATTTCAAATAAATGGAATCATATGATACGTATCATATATATATGTAACCAGCCTGGCCAACATGGCGAAACCCCATCTCTACTAAAAATACAAAAATTAGCCAGGTGTGATGGCGGGAGCCTGTAATTCTAGCTACTTGGGAGGCTGAGGCAGGAGAATTGCTTGAGCCCGGGAGGCGGAGGATGCAACGAGCTGAGATGGTGCCACTTCATTCCAGTCTGGACAAAAGAGCAAAACTGTCTCAAAAAAAAAAAAAAAATGCTGTAGACATTTGTGTACAAGCCTTCATACAGACATGTTCTCAATTCTCTTGGGTAGATTCCTAGGAGCAGATTTGCTGGGTCACTTAACTTTTTAAGCAATTGCCAAACTGTTTTCCAAACAATTGTACCATTTTATATTCACATCAGCAATGTCTGAGGATTCCAAATGCTCCACATCCTTGGTTCTACTTGCCCCACTTATTATTGTCCATCTTTTTAATTTCAGCCATCTTAGTGGGTGTGCAATGTTATCTCATTGTTCTTGATTGGTATTTCCCTAACCTTTTCATGTGCTTATCCTATTCTTGATAGTATCTTTTGATGCACAAAAGTTTTAATTCTGATGAAGTCTATTTTTTCTTTGATTGCTTATGTTTTTGCTGTTATATCTAAGAAACCACTGCCCAATCCAAGGTCACAAGAACTTTTGCCTATATTTTCTCCTAAGAGTTTTTTATAACTTTAGCTTACATTAGGTCTTTACCTCATTTTGAGTTAATGTTTGTGTATGGTAATGAGGTAGGAGTCTAAATTCATTCTTTTGCATGTGCTTCTCCAGGTGACCCAGTGCCATTTGTTGAAAAGACTTCCTTCCCCAGTGAATTGTCCTGGCACCACTGTTGAAAACTGACCAAAAATTTTAGGATTTATTTCTAGACTCTCAATTTTATTCTAACAATCTAGATGTCTATCCTTATGCCAGTATCACAGTGTCATTACTGTAGCTTTGTAATAATAAGTTTGAAATTGGGTACCATGAGTCCTCCAAACTTTGTTCTCTTTTATCAAGACTGTTTTGGCTATTCTGAGTTCCTTTCGTTTCCACATGAGTATCAGAATTGGCTTGCCAATTTCTGCAAAACTGCCTAGGATTTTGATAAGGACTACAATGAATTTGTAGATCACTTACATGGTACTGCCATCTTAGCAATATTAAGTGTTCTAATCCATGAGGACAGGATGTCTTTCCATTTATTTGTCTTTTTAAATTTTTTCCAGTGATGTTTTGTTGTAGTGTCACACTTTTAGTCATACACTTCTGTTTAATTTATTCCTATGTATTTATTCCTTTTGATGCTACTGTAAATAAGACTGTTTTATTAATTTTATTTTCAGATTGTTCTCATTACTAGTGTATATAAATATGACTTCTGTGATAAAACCTAATTCCTTGTCTGAAGAATTAAAAACAATAAATAAATAAATATGACTTCTGTGTACTGATTGATCTTATATCCCGCAAACTTGCTGAACTCATTTGTCAGCTCTAACAGTTTTCTGTGGATTCCTCAGTATTTTCATATGTAAGATCATGTCAGCTGCAAATAGAGAGTTTTATTTTTTCCTTTCCAATCTAAATGACTTTCATTTACTTCTCTTGCATAATTTCATTGGTTGTGACCTCCAGTACAATGTTGAACAGAAGAGGTGAGAGCAGAATCCTCATCTTGTTCCTGATCTTAGGGAAAAAGCATTCAGTCTTTCACTATTAACTACACTATTAGCTATGTTTTTTGTAGATGCCTTTTTTTCGCTCTGTCACCCAGGCTGGAGTACAGTGGTGTGATCTTGTCTCACTGCAACCTCCACCTTCTGGGTTCAAGTGATTCTTCTGCCTCAGCCTCCCAAATAGCTGAGACTACAGGCATGCACCACCATGCCCAGCTAATTTTTGTATTTTTAGTAGAGATGGGGTTTCACCATATTGGCCAGGTTGGTCTTGAACTCCTGACCTTGTGATCCACCCACCTCGGCCCAAAGTGCTGGGATTATAGGCATCAGCCACCGCACACCGCCTATAGATGCCTTTTACCGGCTGAAATAAATTTCCTTCTATTCCCAGTCTGCTGTTTTCTTTTTTCTTTTCTTTCTTTTGTTTTGAGATAGAGCCTCGAATGGTTGCTCAAGCTGTAGTGCAGGGGCATGATCTGGGCTCACTGCAATCTCTGACTCCTGGGTTCAAGCAATTCTGCCTCAGCCTCCCAAGTAGCTGGGATTACAGGCATGCGTCACCACGCCCAGCTAATTTTTTAAATATTTTTAGTAGAGACAGGATTTCACCATGCTGGCCAGGATGGTCTAGATCTCCTGACTTCAGCCTCCTCCTGATCCACCCACCTCAGCCTCCCAAAGTGTAGGGATTACAGGTGTAAGCCACTGCTCCCGGCCATGTTTTCTTTTTTATCACAAAAGGAGGCTAGAATTTGTTGAATACCTTTTGTGTTTATTCAGATGATCATGTAGTTTTTGTCCTTTATTCTATTAATGTGGTGTATTAAACTGATTTTTGTATGAAGAACCAACCTTGCATCCCTTAGATAAATCCAACTTTTCATGGCATATAATCCATTTCATACGTTCCTAAATTCAGTTCGTTAGTATTTTGTTCAGGACTGCAAAAAGTTGTGTGGTTTTTTTGTTTGTTTTGAGCCCAGGCTGGAGTGCAATGGCATAATCACAGCTCACTGCAGCCTTGACATCCCAAGCTCAGGTGATTCTCCCACTAAAGCTTCCCAAGTAGCTGGAATTACAGACATGTGCCACCACACGCAGCTAATTTGTTTTTTGTATTTTTAGTAGAGATGGGGTGGAACCATGTTGCCCAGGCTGGTATTGAACTCCTGGGCTCAAATGATGCACTCACTAACCTGGGCCTCCCAAAGTGCTGGGATTATAGGTGTTCACAGGCTGCAAAAAGTTTTAAAACATGAAAAACAATACCATATACTGTACTATGTATCACTATGTATCATTCAGGGCTATATACATATGTATAAAAACAGGCCAGGTGCAGTGGCTCATGCCTGTGATCCCAGCAGTTTGGGAGACCAAAGTGGACGGATCACGAGATCAGGAGATCGAGACCATTCTGGCTAATATGGTGAAACTCTGTCTCTACTAAAAATACAAAAAATTAGCCGGGCGTGGTGGCACATACCTGTAGTCTCAGCTACTCGGGAGGCTGAGGTAGGAGAACTGCTTGAACCAAGGAGGCAGAGGTTGCAGTAAGCTGAGATCATACCACTGCCCTCCAGCCTGAGTGCAGGGTGACAGAGTGAGACTTCGTCTCAAAAATTAAAAAAAGGGAATTATATACAACAAATAGGGATAATGGTGACACCTTGGAGAAAAAGAAGAATACAACTGGAAAAAGGTACAGAAGAAGCCTAAGTATATTTTAATACCTTATTTCTTAAAATAGCTGTATTTGTAATACTGATGTTATTCTTTAAACCTTTTTTATATATCTGAAACATTCTGTAATAATAATTTTTTTATTTGGCTTATATTTTCCCTATAACCTCTTTTTTTCTGAGACAAAGTCTCACTATGTTGCCAAAACTGGCCTCAAACTCCTGGACTTAGAAATCCTTTCACTTCAGCCTCTCAAGTAGCTGGGACTGTAGGCCTGTGCTACCATACCCAGCTTCTCCATGTCTCCCACGTCACCCTACCCCCCTGCAACTTTTAAATAGCAGGTAAGAAACAAAAAGTGCTGGCTGGCTGGCTGTTACACTCTATGGCAATTCAAGACTGAAGAAGATCTGAATTACCACTACACTGTCTGAAATGCCTTTTTACCTTCAAGCATCAAAAAACCACAAGGTTGAAGGGTAACTGCTAGGCAGAGTTAATCATATACACTTTTTATTCCTTTACATGGGCATATGACATTACACTATAATTAAGCTATGTTTATGTCTGCTTTCCTTACTAAACTATAAATTCCTTAATGGTGCAGAATTAAGTCTTTTTCATATTTGTAGTTCCAGCTGCTGGCATGTCCTGGCAAACATTACATACATTAAATGAATAAATTTAGTAAATTTTAAAATAATAATAATATAAAAATAGGCCTCAGTAATCCAAATGTTTATTAAAAGACTGCATTAAGGCCGGATGTGGTGGTTTATGCCTATAATCCCCAACACTTTGGGAGGCTAAGGCAAGCAGATCACTTGAGTCCTGGACTTCAAGATCAGCCTGGGCAACATGCAAAACTCTACCTCTACAAAAAAAAAAAAAAAAAAAAAATTACAAAAATTAGCTGGGCATAGCGGCATGCAACTGTAGTCCCAGCTACTAAGGAAGCTGCAGTGGGAGGATCACCTGAGCCCAGGAGGTCTCGGCTGTAGTGAGCCAAAATCATGCCACTGCATTCCAGCCTGGGCAACAGAGTAAGACACTTTGGAAAAAAAAAAAAAAAATTGGGCCGGGCGCAACGGCTCATGCCTGTAATCCCATCTACTCAACAGGCTTAGGCACAAGAATCTCTTGAACCCAGGAGGTGGAGGTTGCAGTGAGCCAAGATCATGTCACTGCACTCCAGACTGGGTGACAGACTGAAATTGTCTCAAGAAAAAAAAATGCATTAATATATTGCTGTAAAAGCCAAAAATTCAAACTTATAGTGGCAATCCAAGATTAAGAGTTTAGAGCAATTTGAAGTAATCATGAGTCTAAAGATTTGTGTTCTAGTCCTGGCTCTGCAACCAACTAGGTGTGTAATCTTATGGAAGTCCTGTGTGATCTTATCAAAGTCATTTTACCTTTAAAGTGAGGACGTTATTTCTTGAAGTCCTATCGGCTCTAAAATTGCAATTTGCTGAATTTTAAGCTTTGGACTTAGATTAAAATATTTACATAGGGGAATACTTGTCATTTTGACTGCCGGAAACCCCTTTTTATTTGGGAAGAACCCACATAGGTGAGTGCAGTCCCACTCCCACCCCTTAGCAGTTAAAGCACAGCTCCTAATTTAAGTGAGGTTAGAGACTTCTAGAAGGGGCCTTGAATCTTGAAGAAGTAACACAAAGGCACAGGATCTTGAGGGAGCTGAAAGTCCAGCAGTACAACCAATTTGGGGAAAACAATGCCAGCAACACTGACCTAAGTAGATCATTCCTGTTGCAGGTCTTGGTCAACCTGCACCCTGTCCTTCTTGTCAATACTGAGTGACCTAATACCCTTTTGATTAATTCCTTTTTGGCTTAAATTAACCAAGACCACTTTCTCTGTTACAGCCAAGAACCCTGACCAGCTGCAAAACCATACAGAAATAGAGAAGGAGCCTTAGGGTAGGCATTTAGATCTTGCAGACAAGAAAGCAAAAGCAAAACCACGGCTAGATTTGTTCAATCAGGTACCACAGGGCATCGATTATGGCATTTTTGAGAACTAGCAAAGAATTCTTCAACAATAATTAAGCACAATTCTTAAATGTCATTCTTTAAGAAAAAAAAAATGTTTTTCATTGCCCAGGTTGGCCTCGAATTCCTGGGCTCAAGTGATCCTCCAGCCTCCCAAGTACAGGCACATGCCACAGCATCTGGCCCAAATATCATTCTTGCCACATAATAAAGGGGAGCAGAAATCTGCTTCCACTGGTGGAATGTCTTAATAAAACATCAGAGGCTCATAAAAGAATTACACAGTTAACAAAGTTTTAAGAAAATTATTAACTACAGGTAACATTTTTTCATGACCTTCTAAGAATCAAGGTAGTTCAGAGCATCTGACCCACTGCTTTATCAAGCTGTCCTACATAATAAAAGGTCACTGGGAGGTTTTGGCTAAAATTATGAAGAATGACGGAAATGTCTTGTGGAGGCACAGTATGAATGCTAGAGCAAGACTACTACACAAAAATGTAAATGATCGAGTTATTTTGTCCCAAGGTTTAGGAATCCCTGAAGAGTCTCAACTTCTAAATGCTAACATGAGAAGACCCAAGAGCACAAAGTTACTATCATACGTGTGGAGAAAAGGAAAACCTCTCATGATATATCTCTTTAGCTGTTGTGCCAAATCTTGTTTGGATGGGTGTCTATAAACCTTCACACCTAAGAGACTTAAGAGAAGAAAGAAGGACAAAAGAGATTATTCCCAAAATAGTAAAATGAGCAGATTAGAAAAAGGATCAAGAAAAGACAGGCCATGCCTTCCTTTCTTCAAAAGGAAAATCATTTCAATATCTGAAAAAGGCTGGACTGAAAGCTACAGAAACTGGGGGCATACGACTATGAAAACAAAAACAAGTGCAACAATGTTTGGTTCATCTAGGGGTCCTGCCCTCAGCATGGAGCTTGGTATAAGGCTCCAAAATTACTTAAATGAAGCCATTCCTACATTTAGGAATTTCAATAAGACAAGCGCCTCACTTCACATAATCCTCCTCCTCCTCAAATTCCAAGTATTGTCAAAGATAGGTCTACTGATATAGGACACATCTAGAAATACAAGATATGGGGGCCTGGTGCGGTGCCTCATGCCTGTAATCCCAGTACTTTTGAAGGCCGAGGCAGGCCGATCACTTGAGATCAGGAGTTGGAGATCAGCCTGGCCAACATGGTGAAACCCCATCTCTTCTAAAAATAAACACACACACACACACACACACACACACGCACACACACACACACACACACACACACACAAACTAGCTGGGTGTGGAGGGACATGTCTATAGTACCAGCTACTTGGGAGGCCGAGGCAGAAGAACTGCTTAAATCTAGGAGGTGGAGGCTGCAGGGAGCCGAGATTGCACTGCTGTATTCCAGCCTGGAAACAGAGCAAGACTCAATCTCAAAAAAAAAAAAAAAAAAAAAAAAAAAAAAGACATAGGGCCAGGCACCTGGCTCAGCATTTTGGAAGGCCAAGGTGGGAGGATCACTTGAGGTCAGGAGTTCAAGACCAGCTTGGCCAACATGGTGAAACCTCATCTCTACTAAAAATACAAAAATTAAACAGGTATGGTGGTGCCCCCGCTGTCGTCCCAGCTACTGGCTAGGCTGAGAAACGAGAGTACCTGGAACCCTGGAACCAGGGAGGCAGAGGTTGCACTGAGGCGAGATTGCACCACTGCACTCCAACCTGGGTGACAGAGTGAGATTATATCTCAAGAAAAAAAAGAAAGAGGCCAGGTGCGGTGGCTCAGACCTGTAATCCAAGCACTTTGGGAGGCCGAGGTGGGGCAGATCACACGGTCAAGAGTTTGAGACCAGCCTGGCCAACATGATGAAACCCATCTGTACTAAAGATACAAAAAATTAGCCGGTTGTGGCGGTGGGCGCCTGTAGTCCCAGCTACTCAGGAGGCCGAGGCAGGAGAAGAGCTTGAACTCAGGAGGCGGAGACTGCAGTGAGCCATGATTGCGCCACTGCACTCCAGCCTGGGCGACAGTGCGAGATTCCGTCTCAAAAAAAAAAAAAAAAGGAAAGGAAGGAAAGACATCAATTAGCTCATTGCAGTTCTGGGACAACTAGTTAATGGTAAAATAATGAAGACAACCTCAAAAAATTGAGGTCTACTTTGATGCAGCTCTGAAGAGCTAGCAAAGGATTCTAGGGATTTATCAGTAAGATACCCTGAAGTGACAATGGCAAAAAAAAAAAAAAAAAAAAAAAAGTCCCTTTAAGGCAAAACGACTTTATGTTCAGCATTTACCTAGTCAATAACACACTGAAGTTTAACGTAACCCAAATGCCCTGAAAGACAGTAAAGAGAAAATGGCCAATTTTCTTCATGCAACTTTAATGGCACTTATTTACTCAAATTTCTGGAGCAATGAACTGTAACGTTTAAGAAACTATGAGGAGGTTAATGGAACCCCTCACCTTTCATTTCTTAACTTTCTTCCTCTATTTGTTCCTGTAACTTATTTTTTTAACTGTTCCAAAGCAATAAAAAATATGACTACTGTATTTTTTCATTAGATTTGCCCTAGAATCACAGAATGCCAGCCAGCGGCAAACACAGCGATCCCAAGATTTTTTTGTTGATTGTTTAATTGAAGACAACTGGGTACTAGCACAAGTATTAAAAGATCTCATTTCTACATCTGGCCATAGCAGCCAGTCAAAATCGCTTCTTAAATTTTCTTGCTGTGCTTGATTAATAAGACCATATTTAGTAAGATCTTCTTAAGCACAAAAGAAGAGAAGGCAAAGTTATGCTTTGTCATTCTGAATAGGAATCAAATAACATAAGGAAAACACATGCCACTTTAAGGCACACATTCAAAATGACACCCCACACATTCTACCCACTTAACCAAGACAGCCATGTCCGAATTAGTTTGTGCCAGGACAAGTTGGTACAGAATCAGCACAGATGAGCCAAAGGCTGTAATTTAGGGGCCATGTGACAATCATGCTCTTCTTCCATTAACAATGACAGAAATGCACTTGAGACACACTCTAACTGTGCTCCATTATGGAAAGCACCCAAAAATCATCTCACTGGAACAAACAAAATGTAAGATGTTCTAAGCTATCTATGACAACCTCAGCAGTGCTTACTATAAAGCAAATAGCATATTTGAACACAAAGCAAATAAGTTAATCTGTACCTAGAATATTTTAATAAAATATAAACATGACAAGCTATCAAAACAAAGACCCAAGGAACCACCGTGCAACCAAGATGTAGTTGTTGAATGGCATATTTTATCACATTAGCAAATATAGTAAAAAGAAAAAAAAATCCTCAAGATTAACAACATAATCAAATTTTAATTATATGAAAAACCAAATTCAAACATGAATCAAACAATAAAATGTTAAATGAGGGGCTTTATTATAATAACCCTAAAGACAGTTAAAGTGCAGCCTAAAAGTGTTCTGGAGTTCATCTGAACTGAAATTCCAAAGCTGGTTAACTCAGAGCAGTGAGTTAGATTAGAACCAACAGTATTTCAATCGCCTCCAGGTTTCAGGGACAGTCTGACCAGAGGGAAATAGAATGAATACTCCTGGCTCAGCCATGAACTGGTCTGATCTCTCTGCTATGGTTAAGTAGTGACTAACTCAAATGCTTACTATGTTCATTTCCTATCTTTTATCCCCACTACTCCTGCAAGGAAGCACTGCTAAACAGAGGCTCCAGGATTTATTAATATCATCCATAAAAGTGCATAAAATAAGCCAAAGAGTGTCATCTACTACTTAAGCCCCAACACTAGTCCACTCCCACCCCTAAACTCTCCTTTCCTCTCTTTTGTACCCAGTAGCCCTTTTCTGGTTTTTCTCCTCTCTTCTACCAGCAATTCCAACTGGAGATTCTCCTCTCAAACTTAACTGTGGAACACGGTTATTTCATCATCAAAATAGAATGAAAATTCAAAGTTAACTGATAATTTTTCAACCTAAAAGTTTTCTTCCTGTTATTTCTCACACCCAAGAGACTTTGATTACGACCAATGGCCAAGTAGCAAAAACATACTAACTAGCCAAAATATCTATCATGCTTTGATAGCTTAACTTTTTTTGTAAGATTGTTTGTGGTTATGATTTTAAGCTGCATTTATAAACTATCTTTCCTGCTAGGAAAAGTATTCCCAGTTCTTAAGATAGACTTGCATTTACCCACAATTCATAGCATGGCACAAATAGCTCCCTGGCATCTGGGTGTTACACCTCCCACACAGGCCACGGTATAAACTTTATTGGGGTATTTCAATTTTTAACCTAACAAAAAATGTGGAATAACAGGTTGTCTCCCTGTGGAGGAAATATCTAGAATAAACAGATGGGTGTGAGATCTGTGGAAGGAGGGAATTGTCTCTGGATACCGAAATCACAGTTTGAGTTTAGAGGCAAAGTGCTTCCCTACCCCCAACCCAGACGCAGCCTTGCTGTCACCCACGCTGGAGTGCAGTGACGCGAATCTCCGCCCACTGCTACCTCCACCTCCTGGATTCAAGCAATTTCTCCTGCCTCAGCCTCCTGAGTAGCTGGGATTACAGGCGTCCACCACCAAGCCCAGCTAACATTCTGTATTTTTAGTAGAGACGGAGTTTCACCACGTTGGCCAGGATAGTCTCGATCACTTGACCTCGTGATCCACCCGCCTCGGCCTCCCAAAGTGCTGGGATTACAGGCGTGAGCCACCGCACCTGGCCGACAAAGTGCTTTACGTGCAGGGAGAGCACAGTTTAAGACTATCTGTTGCAAAGAAAATACAAACACAAGGTAAATCAAGAGCCAAAGCAGTTTCCCCATGAGATTACCTGGACTCTACAGTCTCAGAACTACAGATTAACAAATGTAATCAATGGTACTGGGCTTTTCACAGTTTTGATGATGACAGAATGACCTCAGAGTCTAAGGGACACGATTCCCAAAGTTCTAGTTAACGTCGCAAAAAGCTAACCTAATTCTTACAGGTTCAAATATCGAGGCTGCTGGTTTGTGTAAACTGGACAAAATCCCTTCCAGGCTCTCAATTATGCCACGAGTCACGATGACAGAGGGTTCTCCTGGAATTTCTCACAAGGCCTGAGTCCCATCTGGATTGAAGTCATTTTGCAAACAGCAGCCCACCATCCTTAGGCCAAATTTAAAATCTATTTTGAATTTGCACCTTTCTGGGTGTGTTAAAGATTACAGATTATGTGCACAACGGCCTCCATGCCTTCGATATCTTTTTCTAACATGTTGTTTTTTTTACTGTCTTGCTCTCCCGACTCAAAGTCTTCCTCCTATACCAACCTACACTTCCAGTTCTATTTTGTAACGCGACAAATCAAATTCACAATAGGGGCAAACAACAATGCGGTTTGCTCAAGCAGGTTCAATCGACTGCACCACCAATTAAAAGACCACCGCGTAAACAAGGGCCACCGACCACAGGGCAGGGCCCAGGGTTCACACCACCCCCCACCCCACGGCCCAGAACAGGCTGGCCGCAGCACCCACCTCTGCAACTCCTCCTCCTGGATCCTCTCCTCATCCCACACGAAGACGCCGGAGAGCGCCGCCATCAAGGCAGAGGCATGGCCAGGGCGGCCGTGCAGCCGGCGCCAGAGGCGGGAGAGGAGGACGCGTCGGGAGCTCTCGGAGTACAGGCGTCCGTAGAGCTGTGCGATCTGCAGCGCGCGCCGCACGCGCAGGCCCGTGACGAAGCGGCACTGATTGGCCAGCAGCGCCAACAAGCCCCCGCCCCGCGCCCCCGCCAGCCAGGC
Source organism: Saimiri boliviensis (assembly GCF_048565385.1). Lineage (NCBI taxonomy): Eukaryota > Metazoa > Chordata > Mammalia > Primates > Cebidae > Saimiri > Saimiri boliviensis. The sequence goes on from NC_133449.1 coordinate 126,416,632, forward strand.
GACCAGCAGCCTCCGCGGGAACATGCCGCCTCCTGCGGGGCCCGCCACAAGCCTCCGGGGCCCAAGGAAGTAGCCCGGGAGGGCGCAGGCGGTCGTCCGCAGCGTCACCCTAACTGGCCGACCACAAACCCGTCTTACGGTCCCGCGGCCAGGAGCCGCCGCTCATCTCTCTCTGCAGCCACCGCTGAGGAAGAGTCTCCTCTGAGAGGAGAGTGGGTCATGGCAGCAGACGCCAGGACGGCTCCGCGACCGCTGCACCGGGCGCTCCTGGGCTCGGGCCGCGGATCAGTAGGTTGTCTCACTCCTCAGCGACCTCCGGCGGGCGCCGGGGACCGGGATGCGGGGCGGGCGGACCGCAGCTAGGCGGACAGCTCAGGGCTGGCAGCAGGAAGGCTCCCGCGCGTTCCCTGTGTGCCACACGCGCAGCCCGCGCGCACCCTACCCTGTCTCCCCCGCCTGGGCCCTGATTGGGCACGACCCGGACTCCTGGGTGTTCATTGGAGCCGCCAAGTGCTCGTCACCGCCCCTTCAAGCTAGCTCAGAGGCCGCCTACTAGCAAGGTAGGTGGCCCGGCCGGCAGAGCCATCAAGGGCGCCCTGGAGAGTGACCCTCGGACCCACCGCCGCCGCCATTTTCCGGCTGTGCCAGCCCCGCCCCGAGGAGAAACCTGCCGGGTGCCTGTTAGAATCCTGCGAGTTGTTCACTTGTTTTAAGAGGCGGGAACGCTAGCCGCATTCTCTTAAATAAGAGTGTAGGGTGGGGGCGGGGCTCTGCGTGTCTCTGCAGAGGCTGGGGGCTCCGGGTGAAACCGCCACTGCAGAATTATAAATGAGACAGTGAAAGAGATCTGATCTAACCAGTTTCATCTTGCTTCTGTCCTCGTTCATTCCTGGGCATAGGCTAAACTAACTTTGGGAGAATTTAGTTTATAGTTTAAAACAAAGAGGAGAACAGCCCTTTCCCAAAACAAGTCTCCTTGCCTGGAGACTAGACTGCCTTTGTAGAACTAATAAATTAGCCACAAGAGTAGAAATTATGGTTTAGGAGTCATGCAGCTGGAGGCTACAAGATTCTGACCCTCCCTAAACTGCTCCTAAGATCTGTACTTGAGAAATTCTGCTGACCCTGCATGTGATGGATCAGCTGATCAATTTATTGATCACCCAGATCAATAAACTGGTTAGTCTGAACTTGTGGTCCCCACCCAGGAATCCACGAACCAAATCAGTGCAAGAGGACAGCTTCAGTTCCCTGTGAATTCATCTCCAAACCAACCAGTCAGCAGTCTGGACTCACTGGCCTTCCCCCACCCACCAGATTATCCTTAAAAACTCTGATCCCCGAATGCTCAGGGAGACTGATTTGAGTAGTGATGAAACTCTAGTCTCCCTCACAGCGGGCTCTGCGTCAGTTACTCTTTATTGCAGTTCCTCTGTCTTGAAAAATCGGTTGTCTAGGTACTGGGCAAGGTGAACCAATTGTATGGTTACAAATTCGGGGGTTCATCTGGGATAGCCCTTGCAGCTACCTGCCCACAATTCGGTAGCCCCCCTCTGGCGGCAGATCGAGAAGCCAGCCCAAGCAGCCACATAATTCTCTTGGACTAGGGGCTGACTCTGGCACCCTCTCTGCTAGTGGGGAACTGCCGACCCAATGTGCATGGACTTAATTGCAATGGAGAATGGTCTTGGGGAGACATCCCTTAACTGTAGCCATATCACAGGGTATCTGCCTGTTGCTCCATGGTGGGGTGCTGGAGCCAGGTCATAGAGTGTCTGTTTTGTCGAGTAGTGCATATCCTAGGTTCTGCCAATGCCTTCTTCTCCCCATGCAGCCCATTGGGGAGCATCTTACAAAATTTAGAATCATTTTATGGTTCCATAAAACAGAAAAGGGTGATTTTCTCTTGTAAAATGGTTTGACCCCCACAGCTATGGCACAGCGAGAAAGGTCATCTGTTCTTCCGGAAGCTGCAGAGAAAGGGAACCCGGAAACGTAGTATGCTGACAGAAAGGGTGAGAAATCCTTACCACCCAAGTTTCTGCTTTCTCTCTCTCTCTCTATGTAAATGGTAACTGTCACTGTTTGCCTCCTCTGCAAGGGTTTAATTAATAGAAAAAAAGTATCTGTGAGACTACTGTAGTAGATTTGGTGCACTTTGTGCTAAGAATTTATCTTTCTGCAGTGGAGAGAAGGGTATCAAAGGAGATACCCACTTTCTAACAGGCTCAGGAGACCATATATATATATATATATATATATATATATATATATATACATGGGTTTAGGACCTCTTTAAGGCCATGTTTCAAGCCATCCCTGCAGGCTGGTTGGTTACAAACTTTGCTACAGGTCCCTGAAACCAAAAACAAATCAAATTTCTCTGTCTTGTTTTGTGTCCTTAAGAGCTTAACCTTATGACCATGTGGGGATGCTTTCTCTTGGTCTTCACCATCCAAGGACAGGAAATTTGGGGTTCATGTCATAGCCCTAAAAATTACCTCGAGCAGTTAAAAGCCTTTGCAAGTTTGAAATTGGCTGCTTCAGACTTCCGGGAAAAGCAATAGAAACTGCTCAATGCTGTGTATAACTTAGTTAACTAAGGCTTTATCTTTTGACATTGTTGACCTGAGTTCAATTCTTGGCTTCAGGAATGATGCCTTTCTGGTTTGTTCTTTGTGTAACTTTGCCATTTATTGGGGGGAAAATGGCTAGTTTCTCATTTCCTGTCTTGACTGTCTTGGATCTTCCTTTCTTTGAAACACCTTATGCGTCCATGGTTAAATTATAACCTTAGTTAAAACTTATAAATGTTTTTAAGTTACCATGTGGAAACTTACCTATGGTAGAATTCAGACACCAGAAATATTGGCTGTCCTGGCTAGAGTCTGGTAATAAGCGATTTAAAAGAGCTCTGTAGTTAAAATAAGCTTAATACCTATCTATCTATCTATCTATTATCTATCAATCTACCTAGATATCTCCCTACGCTGTACAAATATTTAAAAGGCCTTTATGTTTTTTATCTTCTTGGATCTTATTTTTCTGAAGAATAAAGAGGGTTTTTTCTTCTCTGTCAACTCAATTGTTTTTCTCCATTTTATGTTCTTGCCACTCAATGTCAGCATGAGAGAACCTAAGATAAATTCTAACAACCTGGGACTCCTGAGAAAAAGCAGAGGAGGCACCAGAAACCTGTTTTTCTCATGGAATGCCAGGAATTGAAGGAAAAAAAAAATAGATTCCTCTCAAAATCTAAGGCTCTGTTCTGTTGTGCATTGTGTTATCTAATGGCTTTTACTTTTGGGGTATCAAAAATTACTTTGCATTATGGAAGAGCTTTTAGTCTTGCTGTGTAATAACTAGGTAGGAAATATATTTTAAGGGATGGTTAATGGCAGTTATGGAGGGATATTGGGTCTTTGCATGCTTGGATCAGAGAAGCATGCTCTTGGCTACCTGGAAGAAATGGAAGCATCCCCACTCAACCCCCCACTGAGATATGAGACTCCAGTAGGGCTGACTGGCTTTAGGTTGCCTTGCAATCAAATGCATGGTAAGAGCATTGCATGATCTTCTCCCACAGTATTTCCTTCCTTTTTGTGGATCCAGGATACAGTATAAAATGGCACCCTTAATTTTGGGGATTTGTTTGCCTTCTAGCTGTGCCTGCTTATTAGGCCCTAGAAAACACAAGGTTTCCTGTTCCTCTTCCTCCAAGTGTTCCACCCTGAAGCCAGTAATCCAGTTAAGAAACTGACAAATGAAAAATCTTAACAACTACTGGATCTTCTATCTGTCTGTATATTGATATGTGTTGTGTATGTAATGTTTATATATAAAAGAAGTCTGATCAATTGGCTTAGAAAAATAGGAGCTTAAATCATATTTTATCAGAAAAAAAGTAGACGCTTTAATGCCTTTTGTTCATATGACTTTAGTAATCTTTTGGAAACAGATTTTAAAATTATTGGTAAAAGAAAAATGTCTTGAATTTAGACATTTGGTCTAAACTAAGGTCAGATATCAGATTTGCTAAATGCTTTAAAGTCATAAACTGCTTCTTTGACTTTTGAAAGTTGTTCAATTTACCTACTTTGGAGCATAGATTATAGACAAGGCCTGGGGACTGTGGAGAGCCATGCTCCCTAGCTATGCTGAAAAGAGTGAGACCTTATCTGCACTTCTGTCTGATGTTCTAGGCTCCATCCCTAGTACATAATTAAAATCACTTATCAGGTTTTTCACCAAAATAAAAGTTGCTAAGAGTTAACATTGTAACATGTAATTAAGAGACTGGAGAAACAATTTTATATACAAGATTGCAAGTTATAGAAGGAAAGTAGAATGTGGTTTTGGTGGGAGATTATAAGAAGACATGGGAATATGGTTTTTGTTAAAGGTAATGTAATTTTGTCTAGTTCGGAGGGTTTTAAAGATTGTCTTAACCTAAAAGAGTAATGGGACAAAAATGAAGGTTTAAGCAAGTTGAAAAGGGTTTGCAAAGGGTTAGTCTTGCGAAAAAGTTCTGTGGGTATATGCAAGTTGGCTAAGATTTAAAGGGATTTATTTAGCTTTTTTCCATAGGTTAAAATATTAAAATAGAAGTACACTGATGCGGGGCCAGAATCTGGGCCCATGTGTCTGAATAACAGGGCTTCCTTAAAAATTGATCTGTTGGCTGCGGCTGTAATCCCACCTGCCTTAGCAGGTGGATCACTTGATGTCAGGAGTTTAAGACCAGCCTGTCCAATATGGTGAAACCCTGCCTCTACTAAAAATACAACAATTAGGCCAGGCTTGGTGGCTCATGCCTATAATCCCAGCACTTTGGGAATTGGAGGTGGGCAAATCACCTGAGGTCAGGAGTTTGAGACCGGCCTGGCCAACATGGTGAAACCTCGCCTCTACTAAAAATACAAAAATTAGCTGGGCATGGTGGCAGGCATCTGTAATCCTGGCTACTTGGGAGGCTGAGGCAGCAGAATTGCTTGAACCCAGGAGGTCGAGATTGCAGTGAGCCAAGACCCTACCACTGCACTCTAGCCTGAGTAACAGAGGGAAACTCTATCTGGAAAAAAAACCAAACAACTTTAACGGGTGCTCTTGAATGCATGTTTCAGGGAAAAAAAAAACTTTAGCTTTTAACAATTGAGTAAAATAGACTCCTGTGGACAAAGTTTGGAGCATATTTGTTTCTCTCTACCTGATTTCTCCAGAATTTGGAAGCTATTTGTGAGTATTTTCAACTTGTAGCAGTACAGTTATTTGCATAAATGCAATAAGAATCTGTTTTCTGGCCAGGTGCAGTGGCTCATGCCTGTAATCCCAGCATTTTGGGAGGTTGAGGCGGGTGGATCATGAGATGAGTTTGAGACCAGCCTGGCCAACATGGTGAAACCCCATCTTTACTAAAAATACAAAAATTAGCTGGGCATGGTGGTGGGCACCTGTAATCCCAGCTACTCAGGAGGCTAAGGCAGGAGAATCGCTTGAACTCAGGAGGGGAAGGTTGCAGTGAGCTGAGACCTCACTATTGCACTCCAGCCTGGGCAACAGAGCAAGACTCCATCTCAAAAAAAAAAAAAAAGACTGGACATGGTGGCTCATGCCTGTAATCCAAGCACTTTAGAGGCCAAGGCAGACGGATCACCTGAGGTTGGGAGTTCAAGACCAGCCTGACCAACATGGTGAAACCCTGTCTTTTTTTTTTTTTTTAATAAATCAATTTTTAAATTAATTTTAAAAATATATATTTTCTTTTGTAACAGGACACAATTGGTGAAACTGATTGTTTTACTAAGGCTTTGACAGGAATAGCATGCTTTCTTTAAAGAATCAAAGTTGACTTATAGAGCCAATAAGCCAAAAAGTTGACTTATATAAGTTCCTTGGAAAATTTGGCCTCATACTTTTTTGAGACAGACTCATACACAGTCCCTGTACAAGGTTTCTGACCTATGGTAAGTAAAGAATGCCACTTTCTAACAGGCTCAGGAGACCTAAGTTATCTTGACACTTCAAGAGGATAGGAATTTACCCAACTCTTGGTATTTGAGGGTACAAACTCATGGCTGGGCTTGGCTTTAAAAAAGTCTTATCTAAGATTTCTTATGGAACTGAGTTCCATCAAAGCCAATTTTAAAAGCCTATGTAGCTGGGCGCGGTGGCTCAAGCCTGTAATCCCAGCACTTTGGGAGGCTGAGGCGGGTGGATCACGAGGTCAAGAGATCGAGACCATCCTGGTCAACATGGTGAAACCCCGTCTCTACTAAAGATACAAAAAAAAAAATAGCTGGGCATGGTGGCACGTGCCTGTAATCCCAGCTACTCAGGAGGCTGAGGCAGGAGAATTGCCTGAACCCAGGAGGCAGAGGTTGCGGTGAGCCGAGATTGCGCCATTGCACTCCAGCCTGGGTAACAAGAGCGAAACTCCGTCTCAAAAAAAAAAAAAAAAAAAAAAAAAGCCTATGTAAAGGCCAGGCACAGCGGCTCACAACTGTAATCCCAGCACTTTGTGAGTCCGAGGCAGGCAGATCACAAGGTCAGTAGTTCAAGACTAGCCTGGCCAATATGCTGAAACACCAGCTCTACTAAAAATACAAAAAGTGAGCTGGGCATGGTGGCAGGTGCCTGTAATCCCAGCTACTTGGGAGGCTGAGACAGGAGAATCACCTTAGCCTGGGACACATAGGTTGCGGTGAGCCAAGATCACACTGCTGCACTCCAGCCCAGGCAACAGAGAGAGACTTTGTCTCAAAAAAAAAAAAAAAAAAAAAAAAAACCTATGTGAAAAATAATTACTCTTGCTTCATTTTATGAGAATAATCAGGCCAAGTGCAATAAGACTACAGTTTATTTTTTATACAAATCAGTTCTATCATGATTTTTAATGAAAATGGAAACTGGAAAAAAAAAAAATTATGCTTCAGAAGAAAAACTGTAGTACACCTATTGTTAGCTGTTCCTGAGTTTTTTCTGCAGTTTAAACTAAATCCTAAATTCTTTGGAACTTACAAGTTTGGAACTTACTAGTTTGGAACTTACAAGTTCCCAAACTAATGCTTTCAAATCTTTACTTTTAAAATTGGGAACTGCACTCCTTACCCTAGTACTCACTGTTTCCCTTATAGTACACTGTTCCCTTAAACACAATACTAAAGCTATAGGTGACAATAGTAATGGCTTTGTCATGCAAGCCTTGGAACCCCAATCACGCCTGCATGAGTGCACTTAAGCAGTTCCAAAGCAGTTCCACTCCTGTCCTTGCAGTCAACACCTACCCCACTACACCCCTGATCAACAGGAAGAAGTTAGGGTATTTGCCCTTTTTCCATCTTCATTAGCAACACTTTAAGGTTAAGGTGTTATAAACCCAAAGGGAAGGATTGAAACCACATTGCAAAATTATAACTGAGGCAGTGCAAGACATCTGGCCTAACCAACACCATCTTGCTTCTAACCTCCAAGCTGTCCTTGTTCATTCCTGGGCATAAGCTGAACTAACTTTGGGAAGAACTTAGTTTATAACAAAGAGGGTAACAGCCCTTCCCAAAACAAATGTCATTCTTGCCTGGAGACTAGACTGCCTTTGTAGAACTAACAAATTAGCCACAAGATTAGAAACTGTGGTTTAGGAGTCTTGCAGCTGGAGGCTACAAGATTCTGGCCCTCCCTAAACTATTCCTAAGGTCAGTGCTTGAGATATTTTGCTGACCCTGCACTTGATGGATCAGCTGGCACCACCCAGATCAATAAACTGGTTAGTCTGAACTTGTGGCCCCCAACCAGGAACCTACTCAGTGCAAGATGGCAGCTTCAGTTCCCTATGATTATATCTCCAACCCAACCAATCAGCAGTCTGTACTCACTGGCCTTCCCCAACCCACCAAAGTATCCTTTAAAACTCTGGGTCAGGTGCAGTGGCTCACGCCTGTAATCTCAGCTCTTTGGGAGGCTGAGGTATGTGGATCACTTGAGGTCAGGAATTCAAGACCAGCCTGGCCAAGATGGCAAAACCTCATCTCTACTAAAAATATAAAAGTTAGCCAGGTGTGGTAGCGCACGCCTGTAATCCCAGCTATTAGGGAGACTGAGTGAAGTAGAATTGCTTAACCCGGGAGGCAGAGGTTGCAATGAGCTGAGATCTCGCCACTGCACTCTAGCCTGGGCAACAGAGCAAGACTTTGTCTCAAAAACAAAAAAAGGCCAGGCACAATGGCTCACACCTATAATCCCAGCATTTTGGGAAGCCGAGGCAAGTGGATCACTTGACGTCAGGAGTTTGAGACTAGCCTGATCAACATGAAGAGACCTGTCTACTAAAAATACAAAATTAGCTGGGTGTGGTGGTGCATGCCTGTAATCCCAGCGACTCGGGAGGCTGAGGCAGGAGAATTGCTTGAACTCTGGAGGCAGAAGTTGCAGTGAGCCAAGATCGTGCCATTGCACTCCAGCCTGGGCAACAAGAGTGAAACTCTGTCTCAAACAAACAAACTCTGATCTCCAAATGCTTAGGGAGACTGATTTGAGTAATGGTGAAACTCTGGTCTCCCGAACAGTGGGTGCTGCATAAATTACTTTCTCTATTGCAATTCTCTTGTCTTGATATGTCATCTCTGTCTAGTCACCAGGCAAGGTGAACCCATTGGGTGGTTACACCAGGATGGGGTAGGGGACAGTGAAGACACCACTAGTGAACGGGTACTACTCAGGCCTTTGATAGCTGCCATCAAAACCCTCCTCAGCTGCCCTGCCTGGCTCTCCCAGAAGCACCCCAAGTACTCTTCTCTCTGCTAACTCCTCAGTCTGAGAATAACCCATGTCACCATGTGAGAGCCCAGGACAGTCTGGAGGGAGTCACATGGGCAGGCAGCCCATTGCAGTCTGCAAATGTGGTAGCCTTTTGGTAAAAGGGCAACAGAAAGGAGTTTGTTGGGGCAGATGCCCCAGGTCAAGTAGTACCTGTCCCTCTCTTTTTGACCCAAAGGTGACAGTGTTGGAAAGTAAACAGGTTTACTCACCCGTGAGCAACCTGGCTAAATGATCTTGAAGTGTATTAAATTACTATTCTGTATCCAACCTCATTAAAATGAAACTCCTGCCTGTCTAAATTGTTTCCTGCTTTTTAAAATCTTATACTTTACTGTTAATATTTTTTCCAAAAAAATAAAATAAAATAAAATCTTATACTTAAGCACCTTATTGACAGGAGAAAAAAATATTATCAACTGTCTTGGTGTGAAATGGACTCCTGGTTCCAAGGCATTTAAGAATTTTACTGTAGCTAGGCCGGGCACCATGGCTCACATCTGTAATTCTAGCACTTTGGGAGACCGAGGTGGGCAGATCACGAGGTCAGGAGTTCAAGACCAGTGTGACCAATATGGTGAAACCCCGGTCTCTACTAAAAATATGAAAATTAGTCAGGCATGGTGGTGTGGCCCTATAGTCCCAGCTACTTGGGAGTCTGAGGCAGGAGAATCACTTGAACCCAGGAAACGGAGGTTGCAGTGAGCCAAGATTGCGCCATTGCATTCCAGCTTGGGCGACAGAGTGAGACTACATCTCAAAAAAAAAAAAAAAAAGGAATTTTACTGTAGCTAAAGAGTTATGTGATTTTAGATATTCTTTTTTTGAGACGGAGTTTCGCTCTTGTTACCCAGGCTGGAGTGCAATGGCGAGATCTCGGCTCACCGCAACCTCCACCTCCTGGGTTCAGGCAGTTCTCCTGCCTCAGCCTCCTGAGTAGCTGGGACTACAGGCACGCGCCACCATGCCCAGCTAATTTTTGGTATTTTTAGTAGAGACAGGGTTTCACCACGTTGACCAGGATGGTCTTGATCTGTTGACCTCGCGATCCACCCGCCTCAGCCTCCCAAAGTGCTGGGATTACAGGCGTGAGCCACCGCGCCCGGCCTTAGATATTCCTAATAAAAGTAACTAAGAATTTTACTGTAGCTAAAGAGTTATCCGATATTAGATGTTCTTAATAAAAATAACTGTTTCTCCAAAGAGAGATTATGCTTTCCTGGGAACCAAAATTTAGGTCTCTCCTATCCAGCCTGTCTGATCTTAGTTTGGATTAATGAGGTTTTATTTCATCTGGAAAGCAGTGAAAAAGACATATGTATGTAACAGAAAGTAGTAGTTAACACTGTGTTGAGCCAGGCTTTTTTTGTGTGTGTGACAGAGTCTCACTCTGTTGCTCCGGCTGGATCTCAGCTCCCTGCAACCTCCGCCTCCCAGGTTCAAGCAATTCACATACCTCAGCCTCCAAAGTAGCTGGGATTATAGGCACATGTCACCATGCCCAGCAAATTTTTTGTATTTTTTGTATAGAGACAGGGTTCAACTGTGTTGCCCAGGCTGGTCTCAAACTCCTGACATCAGGCAGTTGCCTGCCTTTGCCTCCCTAAAGTGCTGGGATTGCAGATGTGAGCCATTGAGCCCACCCTCTAAAAACTTTTTTTTTTTTTTTTTTGAGACAGAATTTCGCCCTTGTTACCCAGGCTGAAGTGCAATGGTGCAATCTCGGCTCACCACAACCTCCACCTCCTGGGTTCAAGCAATTCTCCTGCCTCAGCCTCCTGAGTAGCTGGGATTACAGGCACGTGCCACCATGCCCAGCTAATTTTTTGTATTTTTAGTAGAGACGGGGTTTTACCATGTTGACCAGGATGATCTCGATCTCTTGACCTCGTGATCCACCTGCCTCAGCCTCCCAAAGGCTTGAGCCACTGTGCCCGGCCTTAAAATCATTTTTAAAAGGAGCCAATGAGGCCTGCGCAAGCCCCAACCCATTGGTGGTTTGGGGTTGCTATCTGCCTCATAAAGCACAGTGAAGGGTTTGTCTTTTGGGAAGACAAAGTGTCTTCTCTGAATAAGCCTCCTACATAGTTGATCTTGGCATCTTCCAGGAATAGAAAGGCAGGGCTTGAGGCCTCCTGGGTCCGGGTTTTCAGTTGAGGTCAAGAGTGAATACAGTAACCAGAAAATCCAGAGTGGGGTGTAATTACCTCCGGAACTCTTCACTGTTAACTCAGCCTGGACTTTGAGACAGTTAGAGAAGTGGATTTCTTAATAATAATAATTTTTAACAGGAGCACTTTGTAAGTTTGATTTTATATGTATACATAAATTTTCTACCGATAGCCTATAAAACAAACGAATCCTCAGAAATGCCTCTCTAATGCAGCGATTTTCTCCATCTCTACTGCTTCTTTCCCATCAGTACATAAACACAATTGAGTTCATCTTCATAAAAGTGTTTGGGGATAAAAGTGTTTTTGTATTTTTTTGAGATGGAGCCTCACTCCATCAGCTAGGCTGAGGTGCAGTGGCACGATCTCAGCTTACTGCAACCTCCACCTCCTGGGTTCAAGCAATTCTCCTGCCTCACCTTCCTGAGTAGCTGGGATTACAGGCATGTGCCACTAGGCCTGGTAATTTTGGTATTTTTAGTAGAGACAGGGTTTCACCAGGTTAGCCAGCCTGGTCTGAAACTCCTGACCTCATGATCTACCCACCTATGCCTCCCAAAGTGTTGGGATTACAAGTGTGAGCCACAATGCCCAGTCAAGGATAAAAGTTTTTAAAAATAGGCTTTAACTCTTCCGCTTTCTGGATACCACTTCACTTCCCACAGCTAAGATTTTTAAGAATGCAATGGCATATATAGGTGGCCTTTCATATTTACAGGTTCTGCATCCAGGGGTTCAACTAATTGTGGATGGAAAATACTTGAAAACAAAATTGCATCTGTACTGAACATGTATCCACTTTTTTGTCATTATTCCCTAAACCAGCAGTCCCCAACGTCTTTGGCACCAGACACTGGTTTCATGGAAGACAGTTTTTCCACGGACAGGGGTAGGATGGTTTGGGGATGAAAGTGTTCCACCTTAGATCATCAGTCATTAGATTCTTATAGCAACCTAGATCCCTAGCATGCACAGTTCACAACAGGGTTCGCTCTCCTGTGAGAATCCAGTGCCACTGCTGATCTTACAGGAGGCAGAACTCATGCAGTAATGTGCTGTGAGCACCCCTCCCGTAAACAATGCAGCATAACAACTATATGGTATTTACATTGAATTAGTCATAAGAAATCTAGAGATGATTTAAAGTATATGGGAGGATGTACATAGGTTATGTGCAAATACTATGCAATTTTATATCAGGGACTTGAGCATCCACAGGAGGCGCTAGAACAAATCCCCCGCAGATAACGAGGGATGACTGTATATGTTTGCTGCCTCTATTTCTGTACCTCCCTATCATTTCTTCCTCTTTAGAAATAAAAAAATCAAGGCTGGGTGCGGTGGCTCACGCCTATAATCCCAGCACTTTGGGAGGCCGAGGCGGGTGGATCACGAGGTCAAGAGATCGAGACCATCCTGGTCAGCATGGTGAAACCCCGTCTCTACTAAAAAAAAAAATACAAAAATTAGCTGGGCATGGCGGTGCATGCCTGTAGTCCCAGCTACTCAGGAGGCTGAGGCAGGAGAATTGCTTGAACCCAGGAGGCGGAGGTTGTGGTGAGCCGAGATCGCGCCATTGCACTCCAGCCTAGGTAACAAGAGCGAAACTCTGTCTCCAAAAAAAAAAAAAAAAAAAAGAAATTAAAAAATCAATTTTTTGACAGCATTCTCTCTACCACCTTTTTTAAGGTACTAATAGTACCACCTCAGATGACCTCCCTTCAAGTCAACAAACTTTTTTTTTTTCTTTTTCTGAGACAGGGTCTCACTCTGTCACTCAGGCTGAAGTGCAGTGCACTCATCACAACTTCTGCATCCTGGGCACAGGCAATTCTCCTGCTTCAGCCTCTCCAGTAGCCAGGACTACAGGTGCAATCACACTGGGCTAATTTTTGTATTTTTTTGTAGAGACAGGGTTTTTGCCATGTTGGCCAGGCCGGTCTTGAACTTCTGGGCTCAAGAAATTCACCTGCCTTGGCCTCCCAAAGTGCTGGGATTACAGGCATGAGCCACAGTGCCCCGCCCATAATCAACAAACTTTTTCTGTTTTTACTTGTGTGTCCCCAGAACAATGTTGAAAAAGTATATTCCCTCCTTGCATTTTTTGAGGTGATCAAAGATTATGAGTTTAAATGATTGCAAATTATGCAATTTCTGGATAGTTATAAATATTAATTTTAAAATAAAGATGTTACATCCTTTTTTTTTTTTTTTTTTTTTGAGACTGAGTTTTGCTCTTGTTGCCCAGGTTAGAGTGCAATGGCATGATCTCAGCTCACCACAACCTCCACCTCCTGGGTTCAAGCGATTCTCCTGCCTCAGCCTCCCGAGTAGCTGGGATTACAGGCATGTGCCACTACACCTAGCTAATTTTGTATGTTTTAGTAGAGACGGGGTTTCTCCATGTTGGTCAGGCTGGTATGGAAGTCCCGACATCAGGTGATCCTCCCACCTCAGCCTCCCAAAGTGCTGGGATTACAGGTGTAAGGCACCATGCCCGGCCATTACACCATTTTCAAATGTAACCAAAAAGTGGAATCTATATCACAGCAATTTAGTGCCTATCATTTTTTTTTTAACTTTTTTAAATAGATAGGGTCTCACTATGTTGCCCAAGTGGGGTCTTGGGCTCCTGGGCTCAAGCAATGCTGCTGCTTTTGCCTTCCAAAGTGCTGGGATTACAGACATGAATCACTACACCCGATCCCTATCATTATTCTTATTTTTTTTTTTTTTTTTTTGAGACGGAGTTTTGCTCTTGTTACCCAGGCTGGAGTGCAATGGCACGATCTCGGCTCACCACAACCTCCGCCTCCTGGGTTCAGGCAATTCTCCTGCCTCAGCCTCCCGAGTAGCTGGGATTACAGGCACGCACCACCGTGCCCGGCTAATTTTTTTTTTGTATTTTTAGTAGAGACGGGGTTTCACCATGTTGACCAGGATGGTCTCGATCTCTCGACCTTGTGATCCACCCGCCTCGGCCTCCCAAAGTGCTGGGATTACAGGCGTGAGCCACCGCGCCTGGCCTTTCATTATTCTTTTTTTAAGAGTTGCTAATGTTACTTTTCCTCCTTCATCTGCTTATTCCACAGAATTTTATCCTAATGAAGTATAGGTACAGCATAAATTATTAATATTATTATTTTGAGACAGAGTCTTACTCTGATGCCCAGGCTAGAGTGCAGTGGCATGATTTTGGCTCACTGCAACCTCGGCCTCCCAGGTTCAAGCGATTCTTCTGCCTCAGCCTCCCGAGTAGCTGGGACTACAGAGACACACCACCATGCCCAGCTGATTTTTGTATTTATAGTAGAGACAGGGTTTCTCCATGTTACCCAGGGTAGTCTCAAACTCCTGACCTCAAATGATCCCCCTGCCTCAGCCTCCCAAAGCACTAGAATTACAGGCGTGAGCCACCAGCCACCACACCCATCCATAAATTCTTTTTTTTTTTTTTTTTTTTTTTTGAGACGGAGTGTCACTCTTGTTACCCAGGCTGGAGTGCAATGGCGCGATCTCGGCTCACCGCAACCTCCGCCTCCTGGGTTCAAGCAATTCTCCTGCCTCAGCCTCCCGAGCTGGGATTACAGGCAGGTGCCATCACGGCCAGCTAATTTTTGTATTTTTAGTAGAGACGGGGTTTCACCATGCTGACCAGGATGGTCTCGATCTCTTGACCTCGTGATCCACCCACCTCGGCCTCCCAAAGTGCTGGGATTACAGGCGTGAGCCACCGCGCCCAGCCTCATAAATTTTTTATTGATCCCTCATCATATGCTCCTGTATCTTACACAAAAAATAGCAAAAAAAAATTTTTTTTTTTTAAGAAGGAGTCTTGCTTAGCCACTCAGGGTGGAGTGCAGTGGCACCATCTCGGCTCGCTGCAACCACTGTCTCCTGGGTTCAAGTGATTCTTCCATCTCAGCCTCCTGAGTAGCTGGGATTACAGGTACCTGCCATCTCATGCCTGGCTAAATTTTGTATTTTTAATAGAGACGGAGTTTTGGCATGTTGTCAGGCTGGTCTTGAACTCTTGACCTCACGTGGTCCGCCCGCCTTGACCTCCCAAAGTGCTAGGCTCACACCCAGAAATTAATTTTTTTATGTCAGATGCACAGGGAAATAAATTAAATTTTTTAAAAAATTTTTTATAAGTCTCCAAGGTTATTTTTCTGGACTGAATTTTTATTTCTATTGTTAGTATACAAAATGTCAATAAAAATCGCAGTAGCTCACTTCTGTAACCCCAGCACTCTGGGAGGTCAAGGTGGGTGAATCACCTGAGGTCAGGAGTTCATAACCAGCCTGGCCAACATGGTGAAACCCCATCTCTACTAAAAATACCAAAAGTAGCTGGGCGTGATGGTGCACACCTGTAATCCCAGCTACTCAGGAGGAGGCTGAGGCAGGAGAATTGCTCCAACCCAGGAGGCAGAGGTTGCTGTGAGCCAGGATCACGCCACTGCATCCCAGCCTGAGTGATAGAGTGAGTCTCTGCCTCAAAAAAAAAAAAAAAGAAATCATAAAAATGTGTTGGATACGTCTCATAATGAGACAGGTAGAACTGATCATTCTTTTCAATTAGTATTATTAGTTGAATATTAGTCTAGAAAATACAGTGGTGATCATCAAATCTCTTATTTTTCTTTTTTATTGAGATAACACTAAGAAACTTACATAATTAAATAGTTGATAATGAAGGATGGTTCTTTAAATTTTGTGTGTGGATGCCATATTGTTCTATTGTCAACTTAGTCAAACTAGGTATTTCCCAGAATTATCTTCCATATATAGAGTTGGCTAAAGAGAAATTTGTTTGGGAAGCAGAAGTGAAACAGGGCCATTATACTTTTTGAAACTCTGCAGTCAGATGGAGTGATAGATAAAGGCAGAGGCAACTGGTGCATTCCAGCTTGTACTGACTCTTCTCTTTACTTTCAGTACTTCTTCCTGTATTACGGGCCTAATGACCAGCAAGGGCCCCAGACCTACAGAGGCAACAGCTTCTCCAACTTCTCTATGACTTTCCAACTCCTTGTCCTCAACTCAGGGAGTCAGTTGGGCTTCACTTGGGTTCTTTCTTCCTATGCTACGAAATGGAAACTCTCCAGGGAGTCAAGGAGTTACATAGATTCACTACCACAATTATGCAATTAAACATTACGTTATCATCATTCAGAAAAGTTCCCTGTGTCCCTTCTCGGAAAAGCTCCCTGTGCCCCTTCGCAGCCAGTCCCTTTCCTCAACCCCTGGCCTTTGACAGCCATAATCTGCTTTCTATCACTATAGTTTTGCCTTTTCCAGGATTTCATATGAATGAAATCATACAGTATGTTGTATCTGGCTTCATTCCACTAGTGTAAAGCTTTTGAGATTCATCTATTTTGTTGTATCAGTAGTTTGTTGCTTAGTATCCCACTGTATGTATATACTGACATTTGTTTATCCATTTGATGGACATTTGGATTGTTTCCAGGTTGAGCTGCTATGAATATTTGCATGTCTCCTCCAGGTAAATATCCAGAAAAGGAATTGCTAGGTTGTATGGTAAGTATTTCATCTTTTAAGAAATTGCTGGGTCGGGTGCTGTGGCTCACGCCTGTAATCCCAGCACTTTGGGAGGCCGAGGCGGGTGGATCACGAGATCAAGAGATCAAGACCGTCTTGGTCAACATGGTGAAACCCCGTCTCTACTAAAAATACAAAAAATTAGCTGGGCATGGTAGCGCATGCCTGTAATCTCAGCTACTCGGGAGGCTGAGGCAGGAGAATTGCCTGAACCCAGGAGGCAGAGGTTGCGGTGAGCCGAGATCGTGCCATTGCCCTCCAGCCTAGGTAACAAGAGTGAAACTCTGTCTCAAAAAAAAAAAAAAAAGAAATTGCTAACCTGCTTCCAAAGTAGTTGTACCATTTTGTATTCCCACCAGCAGTGTATGAGAGTTCTGCTCATTCTGCATCCTTGCCATTACTCCATATTGTCAATCTTTTCATTTTTATTTTTATTTATTTATTTATGAGACAGAGTTTCTCTCTTGTTGCCCTGGCTGGAGTGCAATGGCTGATCTTGGCTTACTGCAACCTCTGCCTCCTGGGTTCATGCAATTCTCCTGCCTCAGCCTCCCAAGTAGCTGGGATTACAGGCACCCACCACCACTCCCCACTAATTTTTAGTATTTTTAGTAGAGACGAGGCTTCACCACGTTGGCCAGGCTGGTCTTGGACTCCTGAACTCAAGTGATCCACCCGCTTCAGCCTCTCAAAGTGCTGCCATTACAGGTATGAGCCTCCGTACCCGGCCTTAAAGTAATATTTCATAGTGGGTTTTGGTTTGGGTTTTGGGTTTTTGTTTGTTTGTTTGTTTGTTTTTGAGACAGTCTTGCTCTGTTGCCCAAGCTGGATAGCAATGGTGCAATCTCAGCTCACTACAACTTCTGCCTCCCAGGTTCAAGAAATTCTCCCACCTCAGCCTCCCAAGTAGCTGGGACTATAGGCATGTGCCACCACACCCCACTAATTTTTATATTTTTGGTAGAGACAGGGTTTTGCCATGTTGGCCAGTCTGGTCTCAAACTCCTGACCTCAGGTAATCCACCCACCTCAGCCTCCCAAAGTGTTGGGATTACTGGCGTGAGCCACCGCGCCCAGCCTCATTGTGGTTTTAATTTATACTTCCTTGTTGAGTAGTCTTCTTAAGCATTTTTTCATATGTTTATTGACCATTTATATCTTCTTTTATGACTTGTCTTTTGAAATATTTTGCCCATTTTTAAATGTAAAAAATTATCTTTTGTTATTTAAGTTGTTTATATATTCTGGATATAAGCCCTTTGCTCAGATAGGTTTTGAAAATATTTTCTCCAATTCTGGGCTTGCCTTTTCATTCTCTTAATTTTGTCTGAAGAATACAAGTGCTTTATTTTGATTATGTCCAGTAAATCAAAACAATTTTTTTTTTAAATTTTTTGAGATGGAGTCTCGCTCTGTCACCCAGGCTGGAGTGCAGTGGTGCAGTCTCAGCTCACTGCAACCTCCTCCCCGCTGGTTCAAGCAATTCTCCTTCCTCAGTCTCCCAAGTAGCTAGGACTACAGGTACGTGCTACCATGCCCAGCTAATTTTTGTATTTTTAGTAGAGACAGGGTTTCACCATGTTGGCCAGGATGGTCTTGATCTCTTGACTTCATGATCTGCCTGCCTCGGCCTCTCAAAGTGCTGGGATTACAGGCATGAGCCACCATGCCCGGCCCCCAAAAAATTTTTCCAATTTGTGTTCTATTTAAGAAATCTTTGCTTATTCAAACTTCACAAGGTCTTTGTTTTCCTTTAGAAACTTTATGGGTTCTTTTTACACTTATATCAATAATACTTTTTTTTTTTTTTTTTTTTTTTGAGATGGAGTCTTGCTCTATCACCCAGGCTGGAGTGCAGGGGCACAGTCTTGGCTCATCGTAACCTCTGCCTCCCAGGTTCAAGCATTTCTCCTACTTCAGCCTCCCGAGCACCTGGGACTAAAGGCGGTTGCCACCACACCCGGCTAATTTTTTTTGTATTTTTAGTAGAAACAGGTTTTCACCATGTTAGCCAGGATGGTCTCAATCTTCTGACCTTGTGATCTGCCTACTTCAGCATCCCAAAGTGCTGGGATTATAGGCACGAGCCACTGTGCCTGGCCTCAGTGATACATATTGAGCTAACTTTTATATATGATATTACGTAAGGATTGGGGTTCATTTTTTCCCCGTATGGATATCGAATTGCTGTAACATAATTTGTTGAAAAGATTATCCTTTTCCCCCATTATAAAGGGCTTTGTTGAAACCCAGTTCACCATATATGGGTGTGCCTACTTCTAGACTCTTGTTTCATTGATCTAGGTCTGCCCTTATGCCAATTTCACATTATCTTGATTATTGTACCTATAAAGTACTGAAATCAGTTAAATATACGTCCTCCAACTTGGTTGTTTTTTGCAACATTTTTTGGCTGTTCTGAGTCCCTTGCTTTCCCATAGAAATTTTAGAATCACCTTGTCATTTTTACCCCCAAAAAATGTCTGATTGGATTTTGATTGGGACTGCATTTAATCTTTAGATTAATTTGGGGAGAATTAATGTCTTAGCAATATGCAATCTTCCCAACTCATGAACATAGCATATCTCTTATTTATTTATTTATTTATTTACTCCTCCATTTAACTTTACTCAGCCATGTTTTTTAACTTTAGTGTAGAGGTCTTGCGTGTATTTTGTTTAATTTTTCCTTAAGTGTTTTTCTGATTTTTGTGCTATTGCAAGTGGTATTTTAAATTTTTCAATTTCCAGTTCTTCAGTGCTAGTATATAGAAATACAATAGTTTTTATGTTGACTTTGTATCCCACAATCTTTCTTTTTTTTTTTCTTTTGAGACAGGGTCTCACTCTGTTGCCCAGACTGGAGTGCAGTGGCACAAGCTCTGTTCACCTCAACCTCTGCTTCCCAGGCTCAAGTGATTCTTCTGCCTCAGGCTCCTGAGTATCTGGGATTATACACCACCGTGTCTGGCTAATTTTTGTATTTTTAGTAGAGACAGGGTTTCACCATGTTGGCCAGGTTCGTCTCCATCTCCTGACCTCAAATGATCCACCCGCCTTGGCCTCCCAAAGTGCTGGGATTACAGGCATGAGCCACCTCGCCGAGCCATCCCACAATCTTTCTGTTAGTTCTAATATCTTATTTTGATAAATTCCTTAGAGTTTTTTATATACACAATCATGTTTTCTGCAAATAAAGACAGTTTTGCTTCTTCCTTCCCAATCTGTACATATGAGTCCATTTTCTGTTGCTATAACAGAATACCTGAAGTTGGGTGATTTATTAAAAAAAAGAAAAAGAAGGTGATGGTGACACTAAAAGCTTAGACTTCACCACTGTGCCGTATATTCATGTGACACACTGCACTGGTACTCCTTACATTTATACACATTTTTAAAGAGAAAAAAAAAGGATTTGTTTCTTATAGTTTTGGAGGCTCAGAAGTCCAAGGTCAAGGGGGCACATCTGATGAGAGCCTTCTTGATGATTGGGACTCTACCGAGTCCTGAGGTGACCACAGGGTGTCCCATGACGAGGGGGCTGAACATGCTAATGTGCTGTGCCCAGGTCTCTCTCTTATAAAGCCACCAGTTTCACTCTGATGATAACCCATTAATTCATTAACCCTTTAATACATTGATCTATGAATTAATCTATTCATAGGGGTAGAACTCTCTTGATCCAGTCATCCCTAAAGGCCCTGCCTCTCAACACTGCCACACTGGTGATCAAGTTTCAACATGAGTTTTGAAGAGGACATTCAAGCCTTAGCACTGTGCTTGTTTCTTTTTCTTGCTGTATTTCACTGACTAGAACCTTTGATACAATGTTGGAAAGAAGTTGTGGAAACCGACACCCTTTACTTGTTCCCAGTTTTAATGACAAAACATTCAAACTTTTACCCTTTTCCAATGATGTTCCTCTAATGTAGATCTACAACTCTGACCATCTCTCCTTCTAGGTAAAATGAGCAACTAGATGCACCACTCAAAGTTTTGCCTGCTCAGAAGATTTCCTTTGACTACTATTCTCAGGACCACCTTGAGTGGGGTTATAGCAATCTGTGATGCAGAAACATCTGTAACAAGGAACTAGACTTGAATTTTTTTTTTCTTTTTTTCTGAGGCAGGGTCTCACTGTCACCCAGGCTGGAGTGCAGTGGCATGATCACCACTCACTTTAGCCTCAACCTTCCAGGCCCCAGTGATCCTCCCACTTCAGCCTCCCAAGTAGCTGGGATCACAGGTGCATGCCACCATACCCAGCTATTATTATTATTATTATTATTATTTGGTATAGATGGGGTCTTACCATGTTGCTCAGGCTGTTCTCAAACTACTAGGCTTAAGCAGTCCTCCTGCCTCAGCCTCCCAAAGTGCTGGGATTATAGATGTAAGCCTTGGCCAGCTGGTGATAGAGGATTCCCCATGAGGCCATAGATGTGGGTTGAGAGAGAATATACCAGGAGCAGTTACTCAGAGAACTTGCTCCTGCATTTAGGACCTGCTCAGACCCAATCTCATTTATACCATTTCCTTTAATAGTGACTCCATTATTAAATAGATGGAGTGCACTCCCAACTTTATGGCTTGATGAGTCATATAATACCCAATTTATCATTAAGAAATAATATTTAGGCTCAGCTCAGGACACTTGGTAATTTGGTAGCCCATAGCCAAGGGCTTTAATGTCCACTAGGGCCAAGTGACATGCTAGAAACTGTATCTCAAAAGGAGAGTAGTTCTCTGCAGAGGACAGTATTGCATTTCTTCTAATTTCATCTTAAGTCCTCTCTCTGGAGAGTAGGTATAAATTCTAGCCCTGTCCTGACTCCAGGGCTCCAGGAGAGGTGGCCATGGATGTTTGCAGTACGCCATTGACAGGATATTTCATTATCTGGCAGATGGCTTAATTTTTAAGTGTCAGACCCATGACCAGGTGTCCGTCTCACAGGAAACTTGTTTATACTGGCAGACACCAGTGTGGCTCTTGTTTATTCCTACAAAGATAGCCACCTCACTGGGAGGAGAGTTGGGTTCGGGTGTGATGCTCAGGTGAGTTGCAGAGGAGGCAACACAGCAAAACACATGACAACAAAAGCAATGTATTGCTTACAGATCCCAGAGAGAAAAGGGCCACATGCTTCTCAGGGCCAGTGAGGAGAGGAAAACTGGTCAGGACATGGGTGCTTAGATGGGTAGTGGGGAGTGAGAGAGAAAGCAAGGGGCTAATGTCTATATTGGGTCCAGTGCATTACCAAAGCAGGTTTCCTGAGAGGAGTTTTGGGGGATTTTTGGTTTTGGGTTTGGGGATTTTTTTTTCGAGACAGAGTCTCACCCTGTGGCCTAGGCTGGAAGGCAGTGGTGCGATCTCAACTCACTGCAACCTCTGCCTCATGGGTTCAAGTGATTCTCATGACTCAGCCTCACAAGTAGCTGGGATTACAGGTGTCTGGCACCACACCCAGCTAATTTTTGTATTTTTAGGAGAGATGGGGTTTTGCTGTATTGCCTAGGCTGGTCTTGAACTCCTGACCTCAGGTGATCCACCTGCCTCAGCCTCCCAAAGTGCTGGGGTTACAGGCATGAGCCACCACGCTCAGTGGGGCTTTGGTTTTTTTGAAACAAGTTCTCTCTGTTGCCCAGGCTGTAGTGCAGTGGTGTGATCACAGCTCATTACACCCTCCACCTCTCAGGCTCAAGCAATCCTCCCACCTCAGCCTCCTAAATATCTGGGATCACAGAAGTGCACCACCATGCCTAGCTAATTTTTAAATTATTTTTGGTAAAGACAGGGTCTCACTGTGTTGCCCAGGCTGTCTTGAACTCCTGGCCTCAAGCAATCCTCCCACCTCAGCTTCCTAAATATCTGGGATCACAGAAGTGCACCACCATGCCTAGCTAATTTTTAAATTATTTTTGGTAAAGACAGGTCTCACTATGTTGCCCAGGCTGTCTCAAACTCCTGTCCTCAAGTGATCCTCCCACCTCAGCCTCTCACAGTGTCGGGATTACAGGCATGAGCCACTGCACCCAAAAGGAGTTATAAGTGGTAAGTTTAGAACAAGCAGGCATAAGTACCATGGGTTCACACTGTGACTGAGAGGTGGCCACTGCAGCATGTCTGGGCAGTCCATGTTGGGTGAGGGGATTGGTGGAGCAAGTCATATAGGTAGTATCTAGCTGTCCACGGGGAAATGATCATCAGGAGGTGGTTGTATAAGGCAGGTGTCTAGACTGATCACGTTGAGGAACTAGGAGTAGGTGGAGAACTGGAAACTGTGTCAAGAGTGACTGAGTCCTGCTTTTTTTTTTTTTTTTTTTTTTTTTTTTTTTTTTTTTTGAGATGGAGTTTCGTACTTGTTGCCAGGCTGGAGTGTAATGGTGAGATCTCAGCTTACCACAACTTCTGCCTCCCGAGTTTAATCAATTCTCCCGCCTTAGCCTCCCAAGTAGCTGGGATTACAGGCATGCGCCACCATGCCCAGCTAATTGTGTATTTTTTAGTAGAGACAGGGTTTCTCCATGTTGGCCAGGCTGGTCTCAAGCTCAGGTGATCCCCCCACCTCAGCCTCCAAAAGCCAGAATTATAGGCCTGAGCCACTGTGCCCAGCCAAGTCCTGCTTTTTTTTTTTTTTTTTTTTTTTTCATAATTAAAACTGTTTTGGAAGTATTTATTGTTTTTTTATTTATTATTATTATTATTATTTTAAGACGGGGTTTTACCATGTTGGTCAGGCTGGTCTTGAACTCCTGACCTCAGGTGATCCGCCCACCTTGGCCTCCAAAGTGCTTGGATTACAGGCGTGAGCCACCACGTCTGGCCACAAGTCCTGCTTTTTTTTTTTTTTTTTTTTTTTGAGACGGAGTTTCGCTCTTGTTACCCACCCAGGCTAGAGTGCAATGGCGCGATCTCGGCTCACTGCAACCTCCGCCTCCTGGTCTCAGGCAATTCTCCTGCCTCAGCCTCCTGAGTAGCTGAGATTACAGGCACGAGCCACCATGCCCAGCTAATTTTTTGTATTTTTAGTAGAGACGGGGTTTCACCATGTTGACCAGGATGGTCTCGATCTCTCGACCTTGTGATCCACCTGCCTTGGCCTCCCAAAGTGCTGGGATTACAGGCTTGAGCCACCGCGCCCAGCCTAAGTCCTGCTTTTTAAATGAGAAAGGCTAACCTATATTTAAAATGAATGCTGAGGCAGCATACAGTTATAAAAATTTTGCCAGGTGCAGTGGCTTATCCTGTAAGCCCCACACTTTGCGAAGCCAAAGCTGGAGGATCACTTAAGCACAGGAGTGTGAGACCAGCCTGGGCAACATAGCAAGACATTGTCTCTACAAAAAAAAATTTTTTTAGGTGAGCCAGGCATGGAGGCACACACACCTGTAGTCACAGCTACGTTGGGGACTGAGGTGAGAGAATGGCTTGAGCCCAGGAGATCAAGGGTGCAGAGAGCCATGCTTGCACCACTGCAGTCCAGCCTGTTGAGACAGAGTGAAACCCTATCAGAAAAAGAAAAGAAAATACCCTGAGTCGCAAATGCATTGCATACACCTAACCTAGAGGACATCATAACTTAGCCCAGCCTACCTTAAACATGCCCAGAACACTTACACTGGCCTACAGTTGGGCAAAGTCATCTGTCCATACAGCCAACTGTAGAGTATTGGTCATCCAGCCTAGTGATCCTATGGCTGGCAGAGCTGCAGTCGCTGCCGCTGCCCAGCATCACAAGAGAGCATCGTACCACATATGACTCACCTAGGGAAAGATCAAATCCAGCATTCAAAATACAGCTTCTACTGCTTCGACTGAATGCACATCGCTTTCATATCATTGGTAAAGCAAAAAAAAAACTTAAGTTGAACCTTCATTAAGTCAGGGACTTTCATGACAATGTCACCTTTTGTTCTGGGCCCCACTCAAAACTGATAGCCTTTTAAGTTATTCAGAAAATGGATCAGAGAAGAACATTCAAATGTGGTATATGTTGCCTCCAAAATCCAAACCCAGTGAACATTGTGCCTCTTTCTTAGTGGTAGTAGGGCCCAGTTCAACATGCCCCAGACCATAAGGCCCCCAGAAGTTTCACTGAATTTTTGTGGGATTTATTTCCCACCCTCTGGCACACATATGTCTCATCAAGGTGGCTAGAATAATTACTACTTCTGATCGGCATATTATCAGCATATTAGACCAGTGCGATATCCTGTGGAGCAGAGAAGAGATCTCTGCAAACTAGCTGATGACAGATGACTGGGAGTTGATATAGTCCTGAGTTTGGATAATGAATAGGTATTGCTAGCCCTGTCAGCTCAGAGCAAACTGCTTTTGATGGTATTTACTAAAAATTACTGAGGAAAAAAGCATTCTTCAGATCAATAGCTGCATACTTTGCTCCAAGGGATGCATTGATTTGCTTCATGAAGGAAGGCTCACCTAGAATAGCAGCTGCAAATGGAGTCACAACCTAATTGAGTTTATGATAATCCACATAATTATCTAGGATCCATTTTGGATCTTCACAGGCTAGAGAGCTAAGTTGAATGGAAATCATCAGCTCTGTGTCTTTCAAATAATTGATTAGTGGTGGCACTAATCTCTGCAATCTCTCCAGGAATGCGGTGCTGCTTTTGACTTGCATTCTGTAGGTAGAAGCTAATATTTATATGGTTTATCTTCTTTCTTTCTTTCTTTCTTTTTCTTTCTTTTTTTTTTTTTTTTCTTTTGAGATGGAGTCTCGTTCTGTTACCCAGACTGGAGTGCAATGGCACATGCTCAACTAACTGCAACCTCTGCCTCCTAAATTCAAGCGATTTTCCTGCCTCAGCCTCCTGAGTAGCTGGGATTACAGGCACATGCCACCACACCTGGCTAATTTTTGTATTTTTAGGAGAGAGAGCGTTCTACCGTGTTGGCCAGGCTGGTCTCGAACTCCTGACCTCAAGTGATCTGCCCACTTTGGCCCCAGAGTGCTGGGATTACAGGCATGAGCCACCGCTCCTGGCCTCTTTCCTTTTGTTTGATACGGGGTCTCAGTCTGTTGCCCAGGCTGGAGTGCAGTGGTGCAATCACAGCTCAACTGCAGCCTCAGTTTCTTTCTTTCATCCTCTATTTTTCATTTTCTTTTCCAATTCAGCGTCATTTATATTGTCTCTGAAACTTAGCTTCCTTATCTGTGAAATACAGATAGTGATGCCAGCCTTACTTCTGTGCAGGGGTTGTTGTAAAGCTCAAATGAGATTGTGTTAAAATAACATGAGATTGTGTTAAAATACGCTGAAAATTGTAGAACCCTCTACAGGGTGTAAGGAATAAATGCTAGAATTATTATTACCTCCTCCCATCTCCTCCTATATAGAAAACTGAGATTATAGTCCCCTTGTTACACTTTCAATCTATGTTTTTTGTTGTTTTTGTTGTAAGTACTTGGAATCCACTCAAAGTAGTTTAAACATAAATAGGGAATCGAATTTGAAAGATCCAGAAGTGTCTCAAGAAGCTCAAAATTCACGGCAGGAAAGGCACTTACGTGTCATGAGGTGGTGGAAAATGAACTGAAAAGACATTGGGAACTGTGGTCATGAGAGTGCACCTCTCGCATCTCTGACTGCCAAGATGCTGGGAGCAGAGCAAGGCCCCCTGCTGCTGGGCTTTGAAACCTGTCACTGCATTTGCACTGAGATCACCCTTCCTGTGAGCTGCTCCCACCCGGTGCCTGAGTGCAGCCCTGCCATACTAAGGCAGGCCCATTTCTGGGAGATGGGGGACTCCTCTGAGAGGTGGCTTTGGCTCAAGCAGGCCACATCAGCTCTGCCAAAGCTTTCTTAGAACTACACTACCTTTTTTTTTTTTTTTTTTTTTTTGAGACGGAGTTTCGCTCTTGTTACCCAGGCTGGAGTGCAATGGCGCGATCTCGGCTCACCGCAACCTCTGCCTCCCGGGTTCAGGCAATTCTCCTGCCTCAGCCTCCTGAGTAGCTGGGATTACAGGCACGTGCCACCATGCCCAGCTAATTTTTTGTATCTTTAGTAGAGACGGGGTTTCACCATGTTGACCAGGATGGTCTCGATCTCTCAACCTCGTGATCCACCCGCCTCAGCCTCCCAAAGTGCTGGGATTACAGGCTTGAGCCACCGTGCCCGGCTTACACTACCTTTTAAGCTGGGTACTGTGATCGTGTGTAGTCACAGCTACTCAAGAGGCTGAGGCAGAATTCTTGAGCTAAGGAGTTTGAGGCCAGCCTGGACAACATAGGGAGACTGTCTCTGAAAAAAAGAGAAAGAACTGCACTGTGTTCTAACACCTCAACCCATCCCTCCCCACTTCCCGTCTCCTCGAAGGGGTTACACCTGTATTGCAGCTCTCCTAGGCTCTTCCAGCTTCCTCCCATTCCCTTCACAAGTGTTTTCCCAGCACATCTCATGCACATTTAGTCCTATCTGGCCATCGCTCAGAAGACTCGAACCTTAGGACAGGAACCTAAGTAATTCCTCTTTCGCAACTCCAAGTCTATGTGAACTCCTGCTTATTTTCTTTCTACTTTTCTACTTCCTTTCTGCTTGATTCTTCTTTCACCCAACCCCCACTTAATCTCAGCTTTTCCATTTATATAAAGAAAAATGTCTGACCCACAGTTTCTAAATGTACAGATCCTTCCAGTGTGAGCACTAATTGACACTGATATCTTTGAATCCTCACTTCAATCTCCCAAAAGAAAGACTCGAATGCCTTCACTTGGATTAGGAGCCCATCCCTGGTCCAGTTGTGGCAGTTATGGCCAAGGAGACAGGTCTCATGAAACAGTATTACTGAGATTCACATCTCAGCTGATGATCTGCCGTGTTTAATGAGAAAATGGAAACAAATCAGGTCAGGTGCAGTTACTTAAAGCCTGTAATATCAGCACTTTGGGAGGCCAAAGGCAGGAGGATCACTTCAGCCCAGGAGTTTGAGACCAGCCTAGGCAACATGGCAAAACTCTGTCTCTACCAAAAATAATTTAAAAATTAGCCAGGCATGGTGGAACACTCCTGTGATCCCTGCTATTTGGGAATCTGAGGTGGGAGGATCACTTGAGCCCAGGAGATTGAGGCAGTAGTGAGTTAGTGAGCCATGATCTTCCCACTGCACTGGCCAACAGATTGAGACTCTGTCTCAAAAAAAAAAAGAAAAAAGAAAAGAAGAACAAAACAATTAGACCAGAACCACTTCATTTTCCCATCACCAAATCTACCAACCTATACCTGGACATGCACTGCCTTTGTTCCTTTTAAGATGAAAGTCCACCAGATGAGTATGCTCCCTGGGGTGATTTGTTATTCCACAGTAGATAACTAATACAACCAGCTAACATAAGAAAGAAAAAGCAGACCAGGTGCACTGGCTCACACCTGTAATCCCAGCACTTTGGGAAGCTAGGACAGATGGATTCCTTGAGGCCAGGAGTTCAAGACCAGCCTGGCCAACATGGTGAAACCCAAAAATACAAAAAAATTATCTGGGTATGGTGGCACACATCTGTGGGAGGCTGAGGCATGAGAGTCTCTTGAACCCAGTAGGTGGAGGTTGCAGTGAGCCAAGATCGCACCACTGTACTCTAGCCTGGGAGACAGAGAGAGACTCCATCTCAAAAATAAATAAATAAATAAAAATATTGCATCCTGGCAGAGATTAATGCCACCTTAACAAAGGATGCAGCAGTAAGTGGCCCCCCTCAAATCTCCACTTAATTCACCCATCTGGACCCTACAAATTCAGGCATATCCTGAAGTGTGAAAGTAGACTACAGCAAACAAATCAATAGCCCCAGTTGCAGCTGCTGTGACAGATGCGTCCGTGCTAGAGTGGATTTACATAGTGTACACAGTGTAAGGTAACAGACCACTATCTGGCAAATGCATGATTTCCCATCCCCACTAAAAGGCAGATCAGAAACAGTAGATTCACTTGGAATGGATAAAAGTACATATTAGGCCAGGCGCGGTGCCTCATGCCTCTAATCCTAACACTTTGGGAGGCCAAGGTAGGTGGATCATCTGAGGTTGGGAGTTCGAGACCAGTCTGACCAACATGGAGAAACCCCATCTCTACTGAAAATACAAAATTAGCCAGGCATGGTGGCACATGGCTGTAATCCCAGCTACTCAGGAGGCAGGAGAATTGCTTGAACCTGGGAAGCAGAGGTTGTGGTGAGCCAAGATCGCACCATTGCACTCCAGCCTGGGCAATAGAGTGAGACTCCATCTCTAAATAAATAAATAAATAAATAAGACATGAGAATTGTCTGAATAGTTCTTAGAACTTCGTATTAGTTCATATGTTGATGATATCACAGGCCTCATGCTAATGAGGCAAGATGAGCAAGAAGTGTCAAGTCTTTTGGGTGAGACATATACACTCTAGAAAGTGAGATAAAAGTCCTATAATATACAAGAGCTTGCCTCATCAATGAACTTCTTAGGAGTCCAGTGGTCTAGGCATGCTGAAACATTCTCTAAAGCAAGAAACAAATTACTGCAACTCATACCTACCACAAGGAAGAGGGAAGCTCAGCTTCTAGTAAGTCTATTCATGTTTTAGAGGCAGCATATTCCACAACTGGGAATACAGCTTATCCTAATGCCAGGCAGCACAAGAGGCTGCATCTTTGCGACCCAGAATAGGAGAGAGCTCTGCAGCAGACCCAGTTGCTACAAGTGGCAGACACTACAGTCTTGATGCTTCAATTGATCTCATTATTTCCCTTCCTCTACTGTCCATTTTAGATTCCCCTCAACCTCAGAAAGCACCTCTGCTAAGCCTTTGGTCATCCCATTATATTATAGGTATCCAACGTGGAGTTTCTAGCAAGCCCCAGAGGAAAATCATAATAAAAGTCTTCAGGGTTCTGGAGCAAGACCATACTATATGCAACAGAAAATTAGGCATCTTTTGAAAATTAGCTCCAGGGCTGGGCACGGTGGCTCACGCCTGTAATCCCAGCACTTTGGGAGGCCGAAGTGAGTGGATCACCTGAGGTCAGGAGTTCGAGACCAATCTGACCAATATGGTGAAACCCCGTCTCTAAAAAAATAAATAAGTAAAAGTAAAAATAAAATAAAATTTAGAGGCCAGGTGTGGTGGCTCACACCTGTAATCTCAGCACTTTGGGAGGCCGAGGCAGGCGGATCACCTGAAGTCAGGAGTTCAGCCTGGCCAACATGGTGAAACCCCGTCTTTAAAAAATAATAATAATAAAATAAAATAAAATTTAAAAACAAATAAATAAAAGAAAGAAAAATAGCTCCTGGAGGGCTACTAAACCCTGGCAGAGATGGAACACTTCGCCAAGGGGCACCACGTGACCACGTGTCTAGAACTATTCGTTATTAGTTAGGTTCTGCCTATCAAACTCACCAAGACAAAAAGTTAAGTGGGCCTAGCAATAATCCACAGTAAGATGGAAGTGGTATGTCCAGAACTGGACATGAACAGAGCTACACAGGTGGCTTAGACACACATGTCACCTGCTAGTGTGGCACCATGCTTCTCCCTCAGCTCACGCCTGGGGCTGCATTGGGGGCAAAGTCCCTTTATGATCAGCTGACAAAAGAGGAAAGCCTGCCGGGCGCGGTGGCTCAAGCCTGTAATCCCAGCACTTTGGGAGGCCGAGGCGGGTGGATCACGAGGTCAAGAGATCGAGACCATCCTGGTCAACAAGGTGAAACCGTCTCTACTAAAAGTACAAAAAATTAGCTGGGCATGGTGGCGCGTGCCTGTAATCCCAGCACCTTGGGAGGCCGAGGCGGGTGGATCACGAGGTCAAGAGATCGAGACCATCCTGGTCAACAAGGTGAAACCGTCTCTACTAAAAGTACAAAAAATTAGCTGGGCATGGTGGCGCGTGCCTGTAATCCCAGCTACTCAGGAGGCTGAGGCAGGAGAATTGCCTGAGACCAGGAGGCGGAGGTTGTGGTGAGCCGAGATCGCGCCATTGCACTCCAGCCTGGGTAACAAGAGCGAAACTCCGTCTCAAAAAAAAAAAAAAAAAAAAAAAAGGGGGAAAGCCTTTGCTTTTTCTTGATTCACAGATGAGTCCGACTGATATGTAGGTGCAAGCCAAAAATGAACTGTGACTACAGTATAGCCCACTATAGGCTGATCTTGAAAAGCAGTGGCAAGGGAAATCCCCGCAGTGGATCAATCCTCTTGGTGGAGCTTCTGTTCATCCACTTTGTGTGGAAAGACATGTAGCCGAAGGGTACACTATATACTGATTGTTGGCTACTAACAATTGCCTTGATGGGTTGATCAGGGACCTGGAAGGAGAAAGATTAGAAGATCAAGGACAAGGATGTCTGGGACAAAGGCATGTGGATGGACTATTTGAGTAGCTAGGAAGTGTCAAGAGGACCACCAGAGAGCATCTACCATGAGAGAAATACCAAACAACCAGCTGGACAGAATGATTTAGCCAATCTGATGTCAGCCAGATGCCATCAGCCACCCCAGAACTGACACAATGGACATGTGAAGGAGCAGCTCTTGTGGCAGGGATGGGGACAAACACATGGACCAAATAGCATGGGCTGTCACTCACAAGGGCTGATGTAGCTACCACCACTGCTGACTGTGGCGCCTGCCAGTAAAGCATCAGTGCTGATCCCCAGAAATGGCAGTAGCTCTCCAAGTGAGTAAGTAGCCACTTGATAATAAGTTGACTACAGTGGATCCCTTCCATCCTAGAAATGGCAGAAATTAATTTTGACTAGAATGGACACGTTTTATCTTTTCTGCCTGCAGGGCCTCTGCCAACACCACTATCGGAGGGCTGAGTGTTTCACCCTGGCATAGGATCCCACATAACATCGCATCGGACTCAATGGTCCATTTATTGCATAGCAAAGGAGGCATGACAGTGGCGTGTGACCATGGGATCACTGGTCCTGTCACATTCTGCACCATCCAGAAGATACTGGCTTGAACGAAGAGAAGAAATGAGCTGTTGAAGGCATAGCTGAGATGCCAGCTCAGAGACGATACCAAGTACAGAGGGAGTACCACCTTCCAGGGAACAATGTACACTCTTATCAACAATCAATACAGTGCTATGTCCCACTGGAAGGAATATATAGGTCCAGGAACCAAGGGGTAGAGGTAGGAGTGGCTCCACTTCACATTAATCCCATTGGAGTATTCTGTTACCACAACTCTAAGCTGTGAGGTTTTAGGTTCTGCTTCTCAATAAGGAAATGTTTCCATCAAGGGATACAGCAAAAGTATACCAAGGAACCAGTAGGCAAGAAACTGGAGCCACCATCCTGGAAGGAGTAATGGACCCTGCCCACCAGGAAGAGATGGGGTTGCAGTTACACGGTGGGAGCCAGAAAAACTATGTCTTTGTACGTTCTTGCCCCTTGTTGATAGTCATTGCACAAGTACAGCAGCCATGACCTGAAAAGGGTATGGTGGCCGGGGCTTGTCTGAGGTGCTTCCTGCAGGGAGGAGAATCTAAAATGGATAGAAGCCAGGCCAGGCCTGGTGGCTCATGTCTATAATCTCAGGACTTCGGGAGACTGAGGCAAGAGGATCACTTGAGGTCAGGAGTTTGAGACCAGCCTAACATGGTAAAACCCTGTCTCTACTAAAAAAAAAAAAATACAAAAATTAGCTGAGCATAGTGGCGTGTGGCTGTAATCCCAGCTACTCAGGAAGCTGAGGCAGGAGAATAGCTTGAACCTGGGAGGTAGAGGTTTCAGTGAGCCGAGATCGTGTCATTGCATTCCAGCCTGGGTGGCAGAGTGAGGCTCGATCTCAAAAAAAAGTAAAATAAAATAAAATGAATAGAAGGCCAGGTGCAGTGTCTCAAGCCTGTAAAATCCTACCACTTTGGGAGCCTGAGGCAGGAGAATCACTCAAGCTCAGAAGTTCAAGATCAGACTGAGTAACATAGTGAGAACTCATCTCTTAAAACAATTTTTTTAATTAGTTGGGTGTGGTGGCACACACCTGTAGTTGCAGCTACTCGGGTAGCTAAGGCGAGAGGATCACTTGAGCTTGGGAAGTGGAGGCTGCAGTGAGCTGTGATCACACCACTGCACTCCAGCCTGGACAACAGAACAAGACTCTGTCTCTAAATAAATAAATAAAAGATAAAATGGATAGAAGAGGGAGATGGGGAGTATCAGTGAGACCTCAAGAACAGCTGCAGTGGTGGGGGCTGTGGTCATCCGATGAACCATTAGTTTGTTCCAGAGGTACTCCCAGGACTTATCCAGAGGAGTGGATCTGAGTGGCACAAGGGGCTGTGGACACCCTGATACACAATCCAGATTGAGGTTCTGTCTGATACACAATCCAAGACAGAGGCTCTGCCCCAGCTGCTGGGAGGATTGCTGGCTCACAACCCTCTTCAGGAATTTCCCCCAAGTGAAGAGCGCTTCCCCACCCAATGTCCTACCACCCCTCTGGGGACAGTATGCACCCAGTGACTGGCTGAAGCTGGGGCACAAGGGCCTGGCCCCTCAGCCCAATGGGGGATGGGGATATCTGAAGGTGGGACAGCCATGAGACTTTTGTAATGCTTCAGAACCCTCCATGGGTTCAGCTGAGGGGTGTGTCAAGACTGCTTTGCAGCCCAGCTTCTCTCACTGAGCAAGGCTGCTACCTTCCCTTCTCCTGTAGGTGCTGAACCTGAGAGCAACCCCAGTACACTCCTTGCACGTGAATCTCCATCTCAAAGTCAACACCCATGGAGCCGGTCCTGAAATAGATTCTATCATGAAGTTCAATAGAGTATCCATGTGCAGATAACCAGTGTTGGGAGTTAGAGCACGGACTCTCTCCAGCATGGTGCTGGAGCTCTCTACGCTCCCTCTCCAGCCATCCCTCATTGGTGTTCCTTAGCTGACACCCTGAGGCCCTTGCCCTCTGTGTATCCTTGTCATCACCTGCAGGTTTCAGGCTAGAGATCATGTCTCCTGGTTTGGAATCTGGCAGTGAGTTTGGAAGCACCTGTTTATCGTCTTAGCAGTGGCATGATGGAAATTATTTATCTTTACAGCAGAAGGCAGGCATTGTGCAGTGGGCTAAGTGGGCCAGCTCAAAGTTGCTTGTTGTTAGCTCTCATGTCTGTCTATGCCTTGGTGCCTTTCCCCACAGGACTTGGAAAGTAAGCTATTTGAGTCTGATGCAACCCCTGGGCTCTGACTAACAGGCCAAACAGCAGCAAATAAGTGTCTTTTCTTCCCTTCAGAATGCATAGACAAGCCAAAGCTCTATTCGTCTATTATTCAGAATAAAAAGGGTTTACAATATTTGTCCCCTTACTCCTCAGTATGTGAGACTGTTCTTCACGGCAGGTAATTTCTTCCTAATTCATAACTTAAAAACTCCTCATGGAAGCATCTGTTTCTGTCATCAAGGAGGGGGCTGTATGTGGAATTGCTCGGGTCAACTCTTCTCAGGACCAGATCCAAGTCACCAGTGAGGACACACGTTCAGGCAGCCTCCACCAGTGCCCCGGTCTAGGAGTGAGGCTCCCTGCTTCATATGGGCAAGAATTGCCCCTGTTTTCCCAGCAGGCAGTCAGGGGTCTCGAGCCTAGGGAGCAAAGTGAAGCACACTCTCCTGCTTCCTTCTTTCCCTGCAGTTAGTGAGTTTCTGGCTCAGCTTAGGTTAATATCATCTCTTCAGCCTGGCCCAGTTCACCATTATGGGAAGGAGCCCAGCAGCAGGGGCTGCCAGACCTGGAAATAGATCTGCTCATTGCAGTGTGACAGGTGCAGAGGAACAGAGCCAGCTATAGCTGGAACAGAATATTAGGTCACAGAGATGTACAAACATGTACGAGCAAGTCGAGACCCAGGTACCAAGCTGTAGAGTTACTGCACCATAGCGACCCAGGCCAGGAGGCAAGGCAAGAGGACAGTTATTACAGAGAGCCATGAGGCAAGAATGGAGCCACCTTGACGGTGGGGGTGACCAGAAGCTGCATCTAGGAGTGTTGGCTCAGAGTCTCTGCATTTCCTTCTGCTCAGGACCTAGAGAGGCCCATCTTAAATTCCACTATCTCCATGAGCTTTTGGAAACCTTACTGGTTTCCTTCCACATTCAGGGAGCTCCACGGGAGTAACACTCCTGCCTTCTCTCCACCCCTCTATTACTTTGCCCCAGGGAAAATAAAAGATGACTGCTCAGATAAAGTAGGTGGGGAGGGAAAAGTAGTCCTGTGTAGGCCAATGGGCCCCTCCATCCCCTTGGGAGTGATGAGCTGCATGCAGGCTACAAAATCCCACTGCTCCGGCTGATGGGGCTGCACCCCTGCAGGGCTGAGGGAGGCTTTCTCTGGTCCGAGGCTGCCGTGGCTGGGCGGGTTAGCCTGCCTCCTGGTGGGATTTGCATTAATAGCTCACTTAGTTCACAGGTCTAAAGCCATGTCCTCCAGCCCAGCCCTCTAACATCATAAAAAGGATATTTGGTTTCCTGTTGCCACTCCTTTGTTTTATTTCTCAGAGCCCTCAAACAGACCCCATGTTTCCTGTCCCCTTCAATCTTGCCCTTCTTTGAGTCCCCATTGCATTTTGTGGTATATCTCTAGGATGACCTTTCATTTTTTCAGTAGTTACCTCCATATTTCCTTCCCACCCTCCTGCATTAAAAAAATTTTTTTTTAATTAAAACAAAAATTTTTATAAATGGGATCTTACTCTGTCACCCAGGCTGGAGTGCAGTGGTGCACTCATAGCTGCTGTAGCCTTAAACTTCTAGGCTCAAGCAATCTTCCTGCCTCTGCCTCCCAAGTAGCTGAGACCACAGGTGCACGTGACCATGCCCAGCTAACTTTTTTGTTTTTTTTGTAGAGGCGGGGGTCTTACTTTGTTGCCCAGGCTGGTCTCAAACTCCTGGCTTCAAGCAATCCTTCTACTTTGGCCTTCCAAAGTGCTAGGATTGCAGGTGTGAGCCACCATGCCCAGCCTCCTTCCTACAGATGAGAAAACAACAGCGACGCCACGTGGTGCACGTTTACTGGAGGATGAAGACGAGGCTCCATCAGGGGCACCATTTCTGTGGGGAAGGTATGGGGCAAATTCACAAGCCCAGTGTCTGCTCCCTTTGTGGGAGACATGTTGTTTCAGCATCCATTCCTCCTTCTTTTAGGAAAAGTGCTTGAATTTTGTTTTCATGAAACCACCCACCTTGCTCTCATCCATGCATTCTATTCCCAGTTTAGGGGTAGACAAGTGACTTAAGGCTGGGCCAATAAGGATTCTGACTCTTGGTCAAATCAGAGTGAATCCTGAGTCATTTGTAAACTGCAAGGAAAGGGCTTGCTTTGTTTTCTGTTGAATGCAATGCTCTGAGAAAGCCGGAAAATGAAGCTGCTCTCTTGCCACAGTGAGGGCAAGAGAGGGGCCTGGCTGGAAAATAGTGCCAACAATCAGGAGTGGAGCTGGAAGAGGGGGAGCAAGGAGCCCCAGACATCTTGGGAGCCCTGAATTCACCTCAGGATTTAACTTCTCTGATGCTCGGCCAATAATTTCCTTTCTTCCATGACTAATTTGAGTTTTTAGTTTTTGCAACTAAAACAGCACTGACTAATACACCCTTAGGTAAGAGTAGAGCAAGAATTTCCAATATCTGTTTTCTTCATCCTGAAATTTGGTGAGGATATCTAAGGTTCTTTTGGGTTTTTTTCTTTTTTTTTTTTTTTTTTGAGGAGGAGTTTCGCTCTTGTTGCCTAGGCTGGAGTGCAATGGCACGATCTCGGCTCACCGCAACCTCCGCTTCCTGGGTTCAGGCAATTCTCCTGCCTCAGCCTCCTGAGTAGCTGGGATTACAGGCACACGCCACCATGCCCAGCTAATTTTTTGTATTTTTAGTAGAGACAGGGTTTCACCATGTTGACCAGGATAGTCTCGATCTCTTAACCTCGTGATCCACCCGCCTCGGCCTCCCAAAGTGCTGGGATTACAGGCTTGAGCCACCGTGCCTGGCCTCTTTTGTTTTTTTTTTAAAAAGAATTCTGTTGCAATGAAAAGTATCAAGCCATATTTTTCCATTTCTCCAAAATGTTTTAAATGCATTATCTACAGGGCACAAACTTATCTCTGTAGGCCTTCTGTCATGGTGCTCCGTGCCACTTGATAAGGGGCTGGTATCTAGACTATATGAAGAACTCTTAAAACAGCCAGGTGCGGTGGATCATTCCTATAATTTCAGCACTTTGGGAGGTCGAGGGGGCGGATCACTTGAGGTAAGGAGTTTGAGACCTGGCCAACATGTCAAAACTCCATCTCTACCAAAAATACAAGAATTAGCCGGGCATGATGACTCATGCAAAACTGAGGCAGGAGAATCGCTTGAATCCTGGAGTTGGAGGTTACAGTGAGCCCAGATGGCACCACTGCACTCCATCCTGTGTGATAGAGTGAGACCCCATCTCAAAAACAAACAAACACAAACTCTTAAAACTCAGCAATAAAAGACAAATAACCCAACTTAAAAATGAGAAAAGGGCCAACTGTGGTGGTACCTCAACTTCTCAGCACTTTCGGAAGTTGAGGTGGGTAGATTGTTTGAGGTCAGGAGTTTGAGACCAGCCTGGGCAACATGGCAAAACCATATCTCTATAAAATACAGAAAAAAAAAAATTGGGTGTCATAGTGTGCACCTGTAGTCCCAGCAACCTGGAAGCTGAGGTGGGAGGATCACTCAAGCCTAAGCAGACAGAGGCTGCAGTGAGCTGTGACTATGCTACTGCACTCCACCCTGGGCAACAGAGTAAGACCCTGTCTCAAAGAATAATAAGAAAGGGGGAGAGAGAGAGAGAGAGAGAGAGAGAGAGAGAGAGAGAAAGAAAGGAAGGAAGGAAGAAAGAAAGATGGGAAAAGAATAAAGAATTTCTTCTTTCTTTCCTTTTTTTTATTTTGAGACAAGGTCTGGCTCTGTTGCCCAGGCTGGAGTGCAGTGGCGTAATCTTGGCTCACTGCAACATCTGCCTTCTGGGTTCAAGTGATTCTCCTGCCTCAGCCTCCTGAGTAACTGGGACTACAGGCACGCACCACCACACCTGGCTAATTTTTGTATCTTTAGTAGAGACAGGGTTTCACTATGGTTATGAACTCATTTCTTCAAGTGATCCGCCTGTCTTAGCCTCCCTAAGTATTGGGATTACAGGTATATGCCATGACGCCTGGCCTTGTTTTGTTTTGTTTTGTTTTTTGAGACACAGTCATGCTCTGTCGCCCAGGCTGGAGTGCAATGGCTTGATTTTGGCTCACTGCAACCTCCGCCTCCTAGGTCCCAGCAATCCTCCTGCCTCAGCCTGCCAAGTAGCTGAGACTACATACGAGGCATCACCACACCTGGGTAATTTTTTCTTTTTCTTTTTCTTTTTCTTTTCTTTTTTTTTTTTTTTTGAGACGGAGTTTCGCTCTTCTTACCCAGGCTGGAGTGCAATGGCGCGATCTCGGCTCACCGCAACCTCCGCCTCCCGGGTTCAAGCAATTCACCTGCCTCAGCCTCCTGCGTAGCTGGGATTACAGGCACGCACCACCATGCCCAGCTAATTTTTTGTATCTTTAGTAGAGACGGGGTTTCACCATGTTGACCAGGTTGGTCTCGATCTCTCGACCTCGTGATCCGCCTGCCTCGGCCTCCCAAAATGCTGGGATTACAGGCTTGAGCCACCGCACCCGGCTTCTTTTTTATTTTTATTAGTGATGGGGTTTCACCATGTTGGCCAGGCTGGTCTTGAACTACTGACCTTAAGTGATCTACCTACCTTGGACTCCCAAAGTGCTGGGATTATAGGAGTGAGCCACTGTGCCCAGCTTTTTTTTTTTTTTTTTTTTTTTTTTTTGAGATGAGTACAAGCCGGGCGCGGTGGCTCATGCCTGTAATCCCAGCACTTTGGGAAGCTGAGGCGGGTGGATCACGAGGTCAAGAGATTGAGACTATCCTGGTCAACATGGTGAAACCCCGTCTCTACTAAAAATACAAAACATTAGCTGGGCATAGTGGCGCGTGCCTGTAATCCCAGCTACTCAGGAGGCTGAGGCAGGAGAATTGCCTGAACCCAGGAGGCGGAGGTTGCGGTGAGCCACAATGGACTTTAGGGTCTCAGGGGAAAGGGTGGGAAGGGAGTGAGATACAAGATAGTGTACACTGCTCAGCTGATGGGTACACCAAAATCTCAGAAATCACCACTAAAGGACTTATTCATGTAACCAAACACCACCTGTTCCCCAATAACCTATTGAAAAAAAGAAAAAAAAAAAGAAAAAAAGAAAAGAAAACTCACATAAGTAAATAAATAGAGGCCAGGCCTGGTGGCTTACACCTGTAATCCCAACACTTTGGGAGGCCAAGGTGGGCAGATCACCTGAGGTCAGGAATTCAAGACCAGCCTGACCAACATGGAGAAACTCTGCCTCTACTAATAATACAAAACTTAGCTGGGTGTGGTGGTACACACCTGTAATCCCCAGCTACTTGGGAGGCTGAGGCAGGAGAATCGCTTAATCCCGGGGGAGGGGGAGGGGCAGTGGAGGTTGCAGTGAGCCAAGATCTCACCATTGCACTCCAGCCTGGGCAACAAGAGCGAAACACCATCTCAAAAATAAATAAATAAATAATATATAAATAGAGACACAATCTG
Organism: Saimiri boliviensis; assembly: GCF_048565385.1. Lineage (NCBI taxonomy): Eukaryota > Metazoa > Chordata > Mammalia > Primates > Cebidae > Saimiri > Saimiri boliviensis. Next base: position 126,455,828 of record NC_133449.1, read on the forward strand.
GCTATGTTGCCCAGGCCAGAGTGCAGTGGCCATTCACAGGTGTGATCATAGTGTACCCAAGACTCTTGGGTTCCAGCAGTCCTCCCACCTCAACCTCCTATGTAGCTGGGGCCACAGGCTACAGCTAAATTACCGAGCTCCTCAGTCCTTCTTCATCTTCGATGGTGAATACAGAGCATGGCAGCCCCCTCTCAGGAAGTCATAGATCTTCATGGCTGGGAGGGACTATAAAGTCACCCACTTTGGCCCCTCGTTTACATATAAAGAAACAGTCCTACAGAGAAGGCATGCCTTTTTAAGTCACACATTTGAGCAAATAAATATCTCCTCACACATTTAAGATTGCTATTACATCCTTTTCTCTAGAGCCTTTCTTTTCTTTTTTTTTTTTTTTGAGACAGAGTCTTGCTCTGTCACCAGGCGCCAGGCTGGACTTGGCTCACTGCAATCTCCACCTCCCAGGATCAAGCAATTCTCCTGCCTCAGCCTCCCAAGTAGGTGGGACTACAGATGCGCGCCACCAAGCCCAGCTAATTTTTATATTTTAGTAGAGATGGGGTTTCACTATGTTGGCCAAGATGGTCTCAATCTCTTGACCTCGTGATCTGCCTGCCTCAGCCTCCCAAAGTGCTGGAATTACAGGCATGAGCCACTGCGCCCGGCCTGAGCTTTGCTTTTCTTTTAAACTTTCATCCACTCAGAATGCTCATCTGAATCCTCTCCAATTTCTTAACATCTTTTTCTTTTTTCTTTTTTTTCGAGATGGAGGCTTGCTTTGTCACCCAGGCTGGAGTGAAGTGGCACAATCTCAGCTCACTATAACCTCTGCCTCCCAGGTTCAAGCGATTCCTCTGTCTCAGCATCCCAAGTAGCTGGGATTACAGGCACCCACCACCATGCCCAGCTAATTTTTGTATTTTTATTAGAGATGGGGTTTCACCATGTTGGTCAAGCTGGTCTTGAACTCCTGACCTCAAGTGATCCACCCACCTTGGCATCCCAAAGTGCAGCAATTACAGGTGTGAGCCACCGCACCTGGCTCAACATCTTTCTTAAGTGGGCCCAAGGTTCGGGGGAGAAATGCACCATAGAGATGTTTGTTAGATGTTGAGCATGTGTTAGAGAAGGCATCTGTGATGGTTAATTCTATGTGTCAGTTGGACTGGGCCATGGGGTGCCCAGATATCTGGCTGAACATTACTCTGGGTGCATCTATGAGGGTGTGGGTGGGATTGGCATTTATGCTGGTGGAGCATTTATGTTGGTGGAGTGAGTAAATCAGGCTGCCTCCTTAATGTGGGGGTGGGGTCCTCCTCCATCAGCTGAGGTCCTTAATAGAACAAAAGGCTGACTTGCAGGGAGCTCCTCCTGCATGACTGACTTTCAAGTGGTGACATGAGCTTTCTTCCTGCCTTTGGACTTGAACTGAAACATCAGTTCTACCTGGATCTTGAGCCTGCTGGCCTTCAGACTAGAACTCACCCTTGGCTCTCCTGGGTCTTGGCTTGCTGACTCACCCTGCAGAACTTGGGACTTGTCAGCCTCCACATTTGTATGAGCCAATTCCTTGTAATGTCTCTTTGTATATATATACATATATCTCCACATCCTATTGTTCCACCTCTCTGGAGAACCCTACATAATATAGCATCATTCCAAGATCAGCAGAAATGTTAGTGCTTCTGAGGAATTACTGTAAAGGGTACCTGAATAGCAGCACGTGCTATCAGCCCCCACTTTCTGTTGTCTGCTGTTGCCTGCTCCCTTCCCACCCTTTGGGTTGATTTCAGGATAGAGATATCGGGTGGGACTGGGGTTGGGTGTGCAATTACCCAGAATAGCCAAGATGTGTGCATGCTGTGTCCCAGGAGCATCAAGCACTGCTCAAGCTGCTTGGAAAAGAAAACAAAATCGGGAAACTGAGGAGTTGGGTGGGCAATGGAATGGAGCAGGAAGAAAGGGGCAAGGGTAGAAGAGAAGCAAAAGAATCCCTGAGACAGGGCCAGTAAACAAGGCTTCATTTGCCTACTGTTTGAGAGTGGGTGAGCCTGACTTCAAGGCCAATTTCTTTTCAAAGATAGGACACTGATTTTCTTCAAGAAGGCAGAGCTGGTGAGTGGCCTCATGCCATATCATGACAAAAAGGGGAGGGCTGGGGGAGGGGGGGGGCAGCCAGGGCCTCCAAGTGGTGTAGGCCTCACCCTTGTGCTCACATGTCCCAACCACCTCGAGCGGTGCCATCCCTGAATCCCAGACCCCACATGTAACCATCCTCTGCCTGGGCCATAGAAGGAAGCTCCAGGTCCTTTGCCACAGTTAAGGGAAATGGGCATGATCTAAGTTGGGCAAAAGAGAGTCATCCTGGTACCTTAAAAAGGAGCCTAGTGTGAGCCCCAGACTGCTGGGCCGTCTTCACCACCTTTGAGGAGAGACGAACTGAGCAGACACACAAAGCAAAGAAGTGTGGAGAAACTGTCTTTGTGTCATTGTTTGAGTCCCTGGACCCAGCCAAGTCCCCCAGACTACCCTGAACTCTTCAGTTGTGGAAACCAATAAATTCCATTTAGTTAAGAAAGTTTCAGTTCTGTCTTGCAGCTGTGAGCATTCTGACAATGAACTTGATGTTCCGGGCCCTTTTGGGCTAGATCTGTGAACTAATTGCTTGTCATATATCTCCAGTGGAAAGAGCTGCTCGAAACGCCAACTCAGTGTTCCCCAAAGCCACACCCTTCCTTTCCTGTGTTCACACCACCGTGACCACACCACGATCTCGTAAAAGCCTGCCCATTCTCCAAGGCCCAGATTAAGTCTCTCCTTTAGGAAGTGTTCCTTGGCTGTCAGGTTTGGGTGTTACCAAGTTTCCTCTTTCCTGCTGGCTGAATTGGAAGGCCCTAGAGGGCAAGGATCACACGTGTTAGTATCTCTGCATCCTCCACAAAGCACTTGTGTTCAGTATATATGCTGAATGAATGTTACATAAAAAAGGATGAACCAGCTGGGTGAGGTGGCTCACACCTGTGATCCCAGCTCTTTGGGAGGCCAAGGCAGGCGGATCACCTGAGGTCAGAAGATCAAGACCAGCCTGGCCAACATGGTGAAATCCCCATCTCTACTAAAAAATACAAAAATTAGTCAGGTGTGGTGGTGAGTGCCTATAATCCCAGCTACTCAGGAAGCTGAGGCAGGGAGAATTGCTTGAACCCAGAGGCGGAGGTTGCAGTGAGCCAAGATCGTGCCACTGCACTCCAGCCTGGGTGACAAAGCAAGACTCTGTCTCAAAAAAAAAAAAAAAAAAGCATGACTCCTGGCCTAATGGACTGATAAGGTAAACAACAAGAAAGACACAGGTCTGTATACATAATAGAAATTGGGTATATACCAGCCTGGGCAACATGGCAAGATTCTGTCTCTACAAAAAATAAATTAGCTGGGGGTAGTGGCCCACACCTATAGTCTCAGCCACTCGGGAGGCTGAGGTGGGAGGATCGCTCGAGCCTGGGAGGTTGAGGCTGCAGTGAGTCATGATCACACCACTAGACTCCAGCCTGGGTGACAGAGCAAAATCCTGCCTCAAAAAAAAAAAAAAAAGAAAAAAAAGAAAAAAGAAAAAGAAAAAGAAAAGAAAAGAAAAGAAAAAAGGGCTGGACACGGTGGCTCACACCTGTAATCCTAGCACTTTGGGAGACTGACGGGGGTGGATCTCGAGGTCAAGAGATTGAGACCATCCTGGCCAACATAGTGAAACCCCGTCTCTACTAAAATACAAAAATTAGCTGGGTGTGGTGGTGTGCACCTGCAGTCCTAGCTACTGGGGAGGCTGAGGCAGGAGGATTGCTTGAACCTGGGAGGCAGAGGTTGCAGTGAGCCGAGATCTCACCACTGTGCTCCAGCGTGGTGCCTGGTGACACAGCAAGACGCTGTCACAAAAAAAAAAGAAAGAAAAAGAAAAAAGAAATTGCATGTGTGTACACACAAGCAAATTTCTCACACCCTGGTTAGAATAGGAGGCAAACAGGTAGAAAGAATGAACAAGGGGGTGGAGTGCAGTGGCTCATGCCTGTAATCCCAGCACTTTGGGAGGCCAAGGCAGGTGGATCACCTGAGGTCAGGAGTTTGAGACCAGCCTGGCCAACATAGCGAAACCCCATGTCTACTAAAAATACAAAAATTAGCCAGGCATGGTGGCGCATGCCTGTAATCCCAGCTACTTGGGAGACTGAGGCTGGAGATTTGCTTGAATCGGGGAGGTGGAGTTTGCAAGGGAGCCAAGATCACAACACTGAACTCCAGCCTCGGCAACAGAACAATACTCCATCTCAAAAAATAAGTAAATACAAATGAATAAGGGGCATTCTTCCTTTATTGAAATAAAACTCATCCACCACCCCAAGGTTATTCTTGAAATTCTAGAAGGAAACTCTCCACCAAGAGTGATGGCACTAGACATATACTGAGAGACCCCCAAGAAGGAAGTGAAGCCACGGAGGCATCTGGGCTACATAGTTTATCTTGCCACATAGGTAGGCCCTTTACAGGGCTAGCTGCCATTTTTCATCCAGACAGGACAGGAACCTTCCAAACAGGGCAGCCTGCAGGCCCTGCACCCTTCAGGCTCCATTCTCAGATACCCGTACAACCTATTAAGCCAGAGGGACTCACAGCTGTTTCTAGAAAGTTCTTTGTTACCTGACTCCTTAGACACAGGGTCGGACTGAGGGGGCTCTCTCTCAGCTTGAACATCTTATGAAACCCCTTGCCACCCACTGCGTTGCTGTCCCAAATCAGCTGAAGGTGGTGGCTGGTCCCGCATAAACCCTCCAGCTCTGAGACCAGCCAATATCCCTGGACGCTGCCCTCTCCCTCAGCAACAAAGCCAAGAATTTTCTGCAAAGCTTATAGTGAGGAACTGGTATCTTAATTCTTTTTTTTTTTTTTTTTTTAGATGGAGTCTTGCTCTGTTGCCCAGGCTGGAGGGCAATCTCAGCTCACTGCAACCTCTACCTCCTGGGTTCAAGTGATTCTCCTGCCTCAGCCTCCCAAGTAGCTGGGATTACAGGCATCCACCACTGCACCTGGCTAATTTTTGTAGTTTTAGTAGAGATGAGGTTTTGCCATGTTGACCAGGCTGGTCTTGAATGCCTGACCTCAAGTGATCCGCCTGCCTCAGCCTCCCAAAAGTGCTTCGATTACAGGCATGAGCCAGTGCGCCTGGCTGCTATCTTAATTCTTAAACCAGGGACCCTACTAAAGTGTCTTCATTTCAGGTGGACTCATTCAAAATGACATTTTCAGGCTAGGTGCTCAGGTGGCTCAGGTCTGTAATCCCATCATTTTGGAAAGCTGAGGCAGGAGGATTGCTTGAAGCCAGTAGTTTGAGACCGGCCTGGGAAACATGGTCAGGCCCTGTCTCTACACCATAAAAAAAGACATTTTCTCTTCCCCATGCACCTTCCAACTCCCATTTAAAATGCCTTTCCCCACAAAAATGCAGGGGAAGAGGGAAGATTGTAGGCTATTTGAAAACAAGGCCATGAAGTTTGTCAGTTCCCTTGTGTCTCCCCACAGCACCTGTATTCCATTAGTGTAGTGGCTGACAGCAATGGACACCATGGGCAGGATGCCAGCTAAGATCCTCTAATCATCTTGGGAAAGATGCCCTCCCGCAGATGCACCACCTCTTCCTGTGCCCCAGGGTCCTCTCCTTGTGGCCCTTCACATCTCATGGCTTCCAGTATGTGGGCCCCTCTCTGCCTGCACAGCTGGTGCTACCTTCCAGCTGCCATGTGATGGGTGGGCAGGGACTGGGGCTCCCGCATTGCATTCCTGACTCCAGCACGTGGCTGAGACACTGGGCCCTGAGACTGACTGTGACTACCCTCTTCCCCTTTGCCAGGTCCTGTCTCCCACTTGTGACACCCTCACTTAACGCCAGACAGACCCCTTCCCATTGTAATGTTATTAAAATAAAGCTGCATCCCACCCTTCCCTTCTCAAAATATTTCCAGGGCTCCCCCTTCTGTTAGTGCCTTAGACGAGCGCCTCTCACCTATCTAACCTCTGCTCTCACCATGTCCTGGCCACAGTGTGCTTTTCCTCTTGCCATTCTCTCAGCAGGAGTGTCCCTACCTCAATTCACTCCCACATCAAGTGTGGCTCAAGCTGTGTCCTCTAGGAAGCCTTTCATTATCACTCAGCTCAGAACCGGCTCCCTTCTGGGCACAACACTTCTCCCAGCCAGCCGCCCACTTCACTGTCTTTCTGTGGACAAGTCTATCTCCTGAACTAAGGACATAAAATCCTTGGAGACAGGGTCCCATCAGTCACTGTATTTCTCATGGTGCCTGACAGCGCTTTGTCTGAATGGACATGAAATGAGAGCAAACACACTCCCAGCTTCCAAGAAAGATGTGTATTCTCCCTAGCAATAACAAAAGATACCTAATGGGCCGCTCCCTGAAAGGAGCTCTCAGCTCTTTTACCATGTAGGTGGAAGGTAGGAAGGTAGGAAGGAAAGAAGGAAGAAAGGGAGGGAGGGAAGGAGGGAAGGAAAGAAGAAAGAAAGGGAGGGAAGGAAGGAAGGGAATGAGGGAATGGGGGCAATCAAGGCCTGGGACTGCCCTACAGGAGGCTTACAGGTCACATTCCCAGACTATCTCTACCCCCATGCCTCTCCTAGTAAGATTCATTGCCTATGACTTCAAAGAAGGTGCAGTTTCTAGGGAGTGATGGAATACGTGAAATATACAAAATAAAAAGAGAGGAAAACACACATATTATTAAATAAAATTTAAAAATAGGAAAGGCTGGGTGCGGTGGTTCAGGCCTGAAATCCCAGCACTTTGGGAGGCAGAGGCAGGTGGATTACCTAAGGTCAGGAGTTCGACACCAGCCTGATCAACATGGAGAAACCCTGTCTCTACTAAAAATACAAAAAATTAGCCGGGTATGGTGGCATATGCCTGTAATCCCAGGTACTCACAAGGCTGAGGCAGGAGAATTGCTTGAACCTGTGAGGTGGAGGTTGCAGTGAGCCGAGATCATGCCATTGCACTCCAGCCGGGGCAACAAGAATGAAATTCTGTCTCAAAAAAAAAAAAAAAAAAAAAAAAACTAGAGGGCGAAAAAAGTGCAGTTTGTAGTGCAAGCTAGAGCCCAAAGAAGTCTACTTAGAAGTCTGTTTTCTCCCACAGGATAGCTAGAGTTCGAGCCACTTTCTCTTCTGTAGCCCACCAGAGGAAGCAGTGTGAAGAGCTCAGGGTTTGAAGGCTGGACCTTGGTCAGGAGTCAGCTTTTTCTAGCTGTTCCAGAAAGACCTAGAAACTTCCTCTGTGAAAATAATCAGGATTAGGAAGCTCTGGGGGTGAAAATGCCATGCACGGAAGTGGCCCACATCAAGTCCCTTCTAACTATTTTATATTAGGGCCTTAGCTGGGCATAGTGGCTCACGTTTGTAATCTCAGCACTTTGGGAGGCCGAGGTGGGTGAATCACCTGAGGTCGAGTTCAAGACCAGCCTGACCAACATGGTGAAACCCTGTCTCTACTAAAAATACCAAAAAAATTTGCCAGGAATGGTGGTGCACACCTGTAATCCCAGCTACTCAGGAGGCTGAGGCAGGAGCATCATTTGAACCCAGGAGGTAGAGGTTGCAAGTGAGCTGAGATCAAGCAACTGCACTCCAGCTTGGATGACAGAGTGAGACTCCGTCTCAAAAGAAAAAAAAAAGAAAAAAAATTAGAACCTCATAAATGTCTCCTTCTTCTCTGAGACAAAGTGAACAAACCACATCAGGAAAATTATGACAGAAAAATGACAGGAAATGAAAGGCAGCCATTGGCATTTCCATTCTTATTTGTTGTTTCTGGGTTTTGTTTGCTTTCATTTTTAATTTTTTTCCTAGAAAAAAAAAAATACAACCAGGGGAATTTATATGACAAACTATCAGTGTCAGGATGACAGAGGAAAAGAGAAAGAAGGGGAAGGCCAGAGACATGGGAAGTGAATAAAAAGTGGGTTCCGGATTGCATGGAATGATCCACAGGGTCATGTACAGGTCCTCAGGAGATGACCGGTCCCTTTGGCATGCATGTCTGGTGCCTGGTCTTCTGGTCTGCCTGTTCAAACACCCATGGGCAGAGATAGCTGGCCACATGTAAACCTGCCAACGACAAACTCAGGATTTTACAGAAAGACGTAGTTCAGTTCCTTGGCTTTATGGTCAGGCATCACACAGCAGGCAGCCAGCAGCCTTTCTTGCCTGAGAGAAGAGTCCAGAAAAGCAGGAGAGTCACCTTTGAAGACACTCTGGCATCACAGCAGTGAGCTGCAAGCAGCCACCCGCTCATGTGCAGATGTGGCCCTCACCACCCATGCAGGCATCTGTCCAGACATCTCCAGTCAATCTGGCCAAAGGATGGGACATGACAGTCCCTTTCTAGCCACAGCTTCATAGTGTTGTCCATTCTCCAGTCTTTCTTGAACTGCCTATCACCTTAAAGGTTGGAGGAAATTGGAATCCATTTCCTTTTCAGCTCAGCAATGGACGTTCATTCCCAAGAAGCAAGTAACGTAACAAGGACAGGTTGGCCATCTGGATCTACACTGAAGGTCTTTCAAGTTTCATCCACTTTATACCTAGAGCTCAGAGCAGAAAATTCAGCCAGAGCCAGAGCAAACAGGGTGGCCAGAGTAATGGCTGAGAGAGAAAGTGCCAGCAGCACACTGCAAGGCCAGAGTACATTTAAGAGGGGGAGAGGGGCATGCGGCAGGTTGGAGCCCCAAGTCAGAGTCTAGGGCAGCACTGAGTCTGAAGGACACAGCCCGGCCTGCTGGGCTGACAGGGTGAGTCTGATGCCTCACGTTATGGGGCCCCACTGGTTGTATTCCTATGTGGAAGGTGGTGGGTTCCTGCCCCGTTGTGGCCTCTGTTCCTGAACTGAGGCCAGGTTCCATCTCAGTGCCGCAGTCCTGAAGAGCACCACGCTGGCCCGCCAGCCAGGCCACAGTCCTCAGCCCCTCTGGGTTCCACAAGAAAGCCCCAGGGAGCCATAGTCGCTGGGAGGGAAGGGGCCAGGGAAGGGAGGCTGCATTCTGCTGAGAGAGACTCAGGGAGGGACTACCATGGGCTTGGAAGAAGCTACGGGCCAAATATTGCAGAGCCAAAAGGAATGAGATACATTTCTAAAAAGTGACAACAGTCTTGTCCCTATTTTAAAAACAGAATATTGTTGCCGTTGCCTGGTTTTGTTTTTTTCCTTTTAAAACAACTCACATTTAAAAGGTGAAAGGGCTGGGAGATGTAGTCCTCTTTACTTTCATCCTTGGTAGGCACCAGGAGGCCTCAGTCTCATGCTGGCTCCTGCTCTCCTTGTCTGGGCTCCAGTCACACAAAGCAAGGCCAGGGAGGGCAGCAGCTGTTCTGCCTTCCCAACAGCAATTCCCTCTCCCCATAAAACCAGGGCACACGTGAGAAGTCCAAAGAGTAAAGTGCACAGAACTCCCCGGAGCAGGTGGCCTGGGGGTGGGTCACTCTGAGAAGGAAGAGGGCTGGGGGCATGAGCCCAGAGCCAGTCCCTTTTCCCTTGGGCCCTCTGACACTTCTTCCTGGGACTGTCCACTCTCAGCAGATCTCCAAGGAAAGTCTCAGTCCCAAAGATATGGCCCATCCTGGGGGAAACTTGGATTGATCTTCCCTGGCTGCTAATGACTCGTGAACATGAAGGGAGCGGGATGCAGCAGGAGGGAAACAGTGCATTATAGAAAACCAGTGGACCCCCAGTTCTGAGAGCAGGGATACTCGAATAACCCTAAAGGCAGAGTCTCTCCTGGGGAAGGTTTGGAGAACATGGTCAGGATCCTACCAGTGAGGCCTGCTGGAGAAAGGAGCTCCTCTGGGTGCAAGAGGAGTTGCAGAGTTGGGGGAAGGGCTGCCGAGGAAGAGAGCCCAAGGCTGGCATTAGGGTGTGTAGGCAGGAGGTGGCTGGAACTGGTTGATGACCTCATATTCCGCTGGGTAGGGCTCGTTCTCCTCCATCTCAGAGAGCAGCTCCAGAGCCTGCTCCTCTTCCTCTGTGGGGTAGTGGCGAAGGAGGTTGGCTGCCGTGGCCAGGATTGAGGCTCCACCAGCTCCTGCCACCAGGTAGAAGCTAACAGCGAAGGTGACATAGACCTGGGATCCATGGTACTTCTTATGCTGCTGCTGCTGGGCCAGGATGAGTTCAGAAGCCCAATAAGAAAAGCCAATGACAGTGGCACACTGCAGGACTAGGGGACAGAGGGACAGCACAGAAGAGGGATTAGCAGGCAGTCTACAACCAAGATGCTTGAGGACCCAATCGCAGCCTCACTACCCAATCCCCATTCTCAAAGAACCTGCCTGGCCCCACACCCAGCAAGGAGGAGCTCTCTTGGCCATGGGATTCCTGACCTGAGGCTGGGGACAGCAGTCTGACCTGATGTAGGCCAGATTCCCACTGTCTTAAGGAACAAATAGGGTTATGCAGCTTGGGAGCTGGAGTGGGCATACCACAGTTCAAACCAACACAGCAAAGCAGGCATGAGGGAGGACAGCAGCCACATACAAGAAAAGGCTGGTCTGTAGGGAAGCAGGAAGGTGGAGAGGAGAGAATCTGACCAGGAGCTCCAGAGGAGGACAGGGAAGACAGCCTGGTTTCTTCTTCACTCATGCCGGGTCTGAGCTCAGTCGGGCTTCAAATGCCATTTTAGAGAGCTGTGAGCTTCCTTGCAGAATTTCTAGCAACATTTCCTCTCTATAGCTGGGCTGAGTGGTTTGTGATCCTGACAAGTTAGCAGCTAGACTGGAGCAGGCTGCTGACACCCTGACACTCTGGGAAAGGCTGGAGCTTCGCACATGAGCTCCTGGAAGGGTGTCTGCTCACAGAAACCAGAGCCCCCACCAGCAACTCCAGACAGGATGCCCCCGCCCTGTGGCAGTTCCTCCCCGACTGTGAGGGGGACCTGGGCTTACCAGTGAGGATATGGGCGAAGGCATAGCGACGGGTGATCTTCAGGGCGGGATGCTTGGGACCAAAGACATCCAGAAGGAAAGCGGAGAGACTACACAGGATGCCCAGGAAGCAGAAGGCAGCAATGACCCGAAGGAGCAGCACTGTCTGGGGATTCATGCAGAAATCTGTAGGGGGAGAACCAAACCTTCAGGGACCCATGTAAAACCTGGTGCAGGAAATCTCGACCTAGAAGGGGCTTGATCCCCTCCACCACAGTCCTGGGGAGCCAGGGCAGTTCTGGAGGACACTCTCCTAGCTCTTGCTCCTAGATGGTCTACAGGGGAGCTGGAACAAATTCCACATTAGCAGACAGAAGCCCTGGGCCACTGCTCTCCTATACCTCAAGTCTTCCTCTTTCCAAGAAGATAAGCCTAAGTGCGGAATTCCACTTCACTGTATCTGTCATGCCCTTCTAACCATTTTTAAAGACAATGACAATTAACCTCACATGTTAATGCATTCTGCTAAAGGAAAAGCCTAAGCAGGCAGGACAAGCCTGACTTCTGAGTTGAGACAGCCAGAGAGGCTAAGACCACAGGTCAATTATGTTGATTGTCCATTTACTCACTCATTCATTCCCTTTTTGTTCCAAAAAGACGCTGAACTTGAAGACCTATGCTAAGCGAAGTCAACAAAATGTTTTATAATTCCACTCATACAAGATAGTCAAAAGAATAGTCAAATTTATAGACAGAAAATATAATAGTGGTTGCCAGGGGGTAGGGAGGGGGGAGAACATAAGTTATTTAATGTGTACAGAGGTACAGTTTGAAATGATGAAAAAGCTTTGGAAACAGTCGTGATGCTTGCACAACAATATCAATGTGCTTAATATCACTGAATTGAACACTTAAAATAGTTACTACTTCGGGTGGCTAAGATGGGAGGCTTGCTCAAGGCCAAGAGTTTGAGATCAGCCTGGGCAAGACAGTGAGACCCCATCTCTCTGAAAAAAAAAAAAAAAAAAAAAAAAAAAAATTGCTGGGCATGGTTGCGCATGCCTATAGTCTTAGGTCCTTTGGAGGCTGAGGCAAGAGGATTGCTTGAGCCCAGGAGTTCGGGGTTACAGTAAGCTATAATCACACCACTGTACTCCAGCCTGGATGACAGAGTGAGACCCTGTCTCTTAAAAAAAAACAAAAGGTTAAAATGCTAAGTTTTATATTTTGTATATTTTACCACACACAAAAAAAAGCGAAATAAAGAGGAAGAAAGAAGTTGCAGCAGTTTAGAGAAATGTGTAGCTACAAGAAAGTATTACATAGATTAGAAAAGGGAGTAGACTATACTGTCACAATGAGTTTTGCTCCCTCCCCAAACCCTACAAGAAGAAAAGAATTTTTTTTAAAGGCATAAACCCATACAAAAAGAAACGGAGGTATAAAACAAGGTTCTGAAAACTGGAAAGTAAAGGGCATAGCACTACCTAGAAAAGACTCAGCAGAGCTGGGGAACAAGCCAGCAATCGGAAAAGCTAGGAAACAACCACATTTATGCCACAAAAGCCCCAGAAGGCTTGGACATTGCCAATGTGCACATGTCAAGGGCATAAATGAAGGAAAAGGAAGAGACTGAAAGGAAAGACACAGTACTCAAGGAGTCCCTGGGCGTTATGGTGCAGGGAGAGCCCATGACGACAATCACGCACCAGACACACAGAGCAACTTGTATTTCCCTTCTCCAGTACTTTAACTATTCTTTTTTTTTTTTTTTTTTTTTTTTGAGACAGAGTTTCGCTCTTGTTACCCAGGCTGGAGTGCAATGGCGCGATCTTGGCTCACCGCAACCTCCGCCTCCTGGGTTCAGGCAATTCTTCTGCCTCCACCTCCTGAGTAGCTGGGATTACAGGCATGTGCCACCATGCCCAGCTAATTTTTTTTTTTTTGTATTTTTAGTAGAGACGGGGTTTCACCATGTTGACCAGGATGGTCTCGATCTCTTGACCTCGTAATCCACCCGCCTCGGCCTCCCAAAGTCCTGGGATTACAGGCTTGAGCCACCGCGCCCGGCCTTAACTATTCTTTTTAAAAAACATTTCAACTACACAACACTGTCTGTTTCCTTTGATAACTATGCAAACTGCCACAGCTCCCAGAAGCATAGGGTAGAATAAAGGCTGAACCAAAAAGAAACCAGGCTATGATTAGTATTTTTAGCTTTAATAAAAAGTAGGAAATGCGGCTGGGCAGGGTGGCTCATGCCTGTAATCCCAGCACTTTGGGAGGCCAAGGAGGGTGGATTACCTAAGTTCAGGAGTTTGAGACCAGCCTGACTCAATATGGTGAAACCCCATCTCTACTAAAAATTTTAAAAATTAGCTAGGCGTGGTGGCATGCACCTGTAGTCCCAGCTACCTGGGAGGCTGAGACAGAAGAATTGCTTGAACCTGGTGGGCGGAGATTGCAGTGAGCCAAGATCATTACGCCACTGAACTCCAGCCTGGGCAATAGAGCAAGAGTCTATCTTAAAAATAAAAAAAAGTAGAAAATGGGGCTTTAACTTCCTCTCCCTTCTCTGTTATAGCCACTGGCAAATTCTTTTATTTGGGCCATGGGTCAAGTGATTTAGGAAAATTTGGAAAGGGCTGGCAAGACTCAAGCTATATAAGGTCCTTTCCTGAACTTGACCTCAGGTTGAGAGGGTGTGGGGTGTGATCATAAACCTCTAAGGCATACCCAAACCACTGTGGTACTGGCTGAAAGCATGTCCCCAGGTCCTCAGAGAGTCCGAGGGCCTGGACAAGGGCCTAGGAATCTGGATTTTAACAAGAAGCCCAGGTAATCTCCGTGCAGGTGATCCAAGCCCCACACTTCAAGAAACACTGGTTCCAGACCTCAGAGGAAGGTGGACTGATGAGGGAAAGTTTAAGAACCTGGAGAGGGGACCCAAACCCAGCAAAGCTGACTCAGCCCATCAGACACCGGCATCACAGGTTCTGGGTAGAGGGAAGCCCTGCGCCTTTGGGATTGAGCATACATACCCTGCCTCAGGCTCAGAGTTTGCCTGGCAGAAACTGGCTGGGCCCAGACAAGGCTCATATGCCTCTGTCTGGCTTTGGGTCACCCACCAAGCAGCCCTCAGAGCTACCTTTCATGATCTCTTGTCTGCTGATCATGTTTTGGGCCCAAGCAACCAGCCTGGGTAACTGCCTACTTCTTCCAGAAACCCTGCCTGTGTATGAGGCCCGCCAGCAACTGGAACCAGCCTTCATCTAACCTCTGCAGAGCTGTAGTGCATGGGGCCTCACTGGAAGAAAAGCTCCAGGAGACAGGGGCTATTTCCTGACTTTATTTTAAATATTATTAAAAGCTGAGAGAGTTCTTCTTGGGGTCCACATGGCATGTGGCAGGGATGGGGCAGTGTTCTTACAGTGCTTCCAAGAATAACCTGCCAGAGGTCACATGCTGCTCTGCAGCAGGCCATGTCAGATTCCACTCACATTACTAATGAGGCCAGGCACTTGGAATGAGAAAAGTAATACAAGGGAGCTTCAAGAAGACTGTGTTGTTTCTTTGGCTGGATGATGAACACAAGGATGTTTATTTTATTATCCTTAAAAATGGACATCCATGACATATACTCCTACTGTCTTGTTTCATTATACATGAATTTTAGTAATAAGGAGACAAAGCTTCCGAGAGGACGTCCCTCTCCTTACAGATGCCCACCAGCTCCTCCCCAACATTGTTGGAGGGACCTTGTATACCCCTCCCGGGACTGCCTGTGTACACAGATAGGTCAAATGGGATCCTCGTTAAGCATCACTGTCCCCTTGCGGGATTTACCACACAGCTCAGATGAGGAGCTGGGGGCTCCAGGAGGTGAAATGGCTTCCTCCCTGCCACATGCTGCAGCGCTAGCTTCCAAACTATGGTCAGGCTCCCCTGTACTGTGCTGCTCAGAATGTATTTTTCCCTGGAGATAATCAATCAAATCCTAAAGAGTTGTGCATGAATGAGGGGGTCAGCAGCTAACAGGAATGCTGTCGGAGCCATCCCCGGAGCCAGCTGTTAAGCTTACTAGAGGAACAGCTTGAAGCATGAAATCTCTCAAACAAACAAAGAAAGGTTTGGGCCATTAAGCCCTCATATGAGGAATTATTGGGCAAAACCTATCAGGCATGATGTCTACGCTCCTGCAGCACTACAACCGTCAGAGCTTGCTCTTGGAAGTGGTCAGGACACCAGAAAGGCTCAGGACCTGGTGCCAAATCCTAGCTCTAGCAGAGACTGCATTACTTTGAGCAAGTCCCTTGAGTGTGCCGGGCCTTTGTTTTCTCATAGATCAAATGAAAACAATAGCATCTGCCCCACCCACCACCAGGGCACGCTGGGTCAGCTGATACCGTGCCCATGAAAGAGCAGCCACCTGTTCTGTTACTAACCTCGGCATGCCTTTCCTTCTTCTACCAAGACTTCCTTGACCACACGTCAGTCTGTGGAGACCAAAGCCTACTAAAGCCAGACTAAGGGCCTGCTCTACTAGTGTGACAACGTGATAGAGAGAAGGGGCTTTTGACCTAAAACTCCAACAGGTTTTGTTTCAATGTAACTGCCTTTCTCCACTCCAAAGCTGTGAGTAAACCCTTAGGGTTAGTGAGAAAACGAAATGTCAACTTCTCTCTGGGTAACGTTAACAAGATACCCCAGGGGCCTGCCCATGTAACAGGTGGGCTTTCCTCAGAGGGTCTTAGAGCACACAGGAAGAACAGGCAGTTATCCTAGACAGGCTTGGAGCCCAGCTCAGAGACTCTTCCGGAGTTAGTATCTCTGTCTTTCTCTTCTCCCTTCCGAGACATCAGTACAACAGGGAAGGCAACAAACACCTGCTCCCACGAGGGGACTGCTAAAGAAAACCCCCGAAGGTTAATTATGTAGGATTTTATCTGAGACAAAAATAGCAAGCAAGGCAGGACCCTAACTTGAAATTCAAGCCAGTGGTGTGGTCCACGATGCCCCGGGTAGACACAGAACATGTCCTATCCTCCAACTGTGCTCTGGTCTGTTGATTTTAGTAAACACTTCTTGGCTGTGCCCTCTAGTCATCAGGGAAGTAGGTAGCTGTAATAGGATCCCATGGAACTGACTTTGCTCAAGGTCACTGGTGAGTCACCGGGCTAGATTTGTTTTGAAGGTCCTGCCTCTTCCTGTCTAGCTGCCCATTGCTCTAACCACTCCCAACCCAAACAGTTTATAGGCAGAAAGGCTAAAGGGACTTCTGTCCTACCCCCGTCCCTCCTTGCTGGAGTCCCTGTGAATTAGAGATACTTTCCCACTGCCCCAGTCCCTCTTAGCAGCTGTGCAACCTGCTCAGCCTCTCCCCACCGTGACTTTTTTAGCTTTCAGATGGGCCTGTGACACAGGCCTCTAACAGAGCCCTCTAGTGCCTAGCCGGGTCATCCCACAGATACCAACAGGCCCCGCAGAACCTGGCAGTGTTATTTGCCCCAGTCACCACCTGTCAGGCACATAGGCTCTCCCTGGAAGGCCCTTGATCTTCCAGTGGCTGCTGTCAATTGTGATTCTCCCAACTTCCTCTCCCCAGCTTCCTCATTCTCCAAAGATGCTTCCTGGGGCTGTTGCCAATGCCCTTTGCTGGCCACACTTGAGAGGCAGAAAGGCTCAGAAGAAATGACTATCTGAGGCCCCTCTTTCTGGGGCCACTAGAGGTCTGAGTCTATCTCCACCAAGGGCCAGGTTGAGAGCTGCGTGAGAAGCAGGCACCACTTGCAGGGGCAGTGGAGAAAATCCAGGATGGGGTCTTCTTTTTTTTTTTTTTTTTTTGAGACGGAGTTTCGCTCTTGTTACCCAGGCTGGAGTGCAATGGCGCGATCTCGGCTCACCGCAACCTCCGCCTCCTGGGTTCAGGCAATTCTCCTGCCTCAGCCTCCTGAGTAGCTTGGATTACAGGCATATGCCACCATGCCCAGCTACTTTTTTGTATTTTTAGTAGAGACGGGGTTTTACCATGTTGACCAGGATGGTCTCGATCTCTTGACCTTGTGATCCACCCGCCTCGGCCTCCCAAAGTGCTGGGATTACAGGCTTGAGCCACCGCGCCCGGCCGGGGTCTTCTTTTTTTTTTAGAGAAAGGGTCTCACTCTGTACCCAGGCTGGAGTGCAGAGGCATGATGATAGTTCACTGCAGCCTCAAATTCTCAGGCTCAAGTGATCCTCCTGGCCTCCCCAAGAGCTGAGATTATAGAAGTGAGCCACCATGCCCAGCCCAGGATGGGATCTTTGGAGCCAGGTTTCATTGGCTAAAGCCTCTGAAGCTTTGTGAATGACAATGGGAGAGTGGCTTTGCCCTGGGATCACCAACTAGAGAGCCCTGACACTGAGGTGATGAAGTTATGATAAAAAGCACAGCTTTGGCTGGGCTTGTGATAAAACTCAATTAGAATAGGAAAGTGATAAGCCTTGAGTAGCTTTGATGGGAAATAAACTGGAGCTCACTAAGGTGTTGTGGTAAGAGTATAGACCTTGGAGTCAATGTCCATTCAGATTAGCTGAGCAAACTAACTAGCCTCCTTGAGCTGGGACCTTTGTGAAGTGGGGCTGATGATAGTACCTACCAAATAAAGGTGCTGTTTAGGAGGAAAAAAGCAGGCATGGGGTGTGATTAGCATAATGCCCAAGTGTGGCACTTGGGCAGGGGCTGAGAAATGGTAAGGCTGCTCCAGGGCCTGCTGGCTGCCCAACTCCCATCACCTGGAGAGACCTGGCAGGGTCTGTTCTCCCTCTGGAAATATCAATACGCAGCCAGGAGCGGTGGCTCATGCCTGTAATCTCAGCACTTTAGGAGGCCAAGGAGGGTGGATTACTTGAGGTCAGGAGTTCGAGACCAGCATGGTCAACGTGGCAAAACCTCATCTCTACTAAACTACAAAAATTAGCCAGGTGTGGTGGCACCTGTAGTCCTAGCTATTCAGGAGGCTGAGACAGGAGACTCGCTTGAACCTGGGAGGCAGAGGTTGCAGTGAGCCGAGATGGTGACAGCCTGGCAACAAAGACTCCATCTCAAAAAAAAAAAAAAAAAAAATCTATATGCACCACATCTGTGTTTGACGGCTCTGCTCCCTCTTGAGATTTGGAATACTCCAGGCTCCCAGGTCAGGACATCTGTTAGGCCCTGAGAATCACGACAGTCATACAGGATACTACCTGTCTGAAGGCCCACTGGGTACCAACAAACACAAATAAAAAGGAGAGAAGACACAATCAGGGACCTCCGGATTCCTCACTAATTCTTCTACAACAGCTCATGAGGCACCACTGACAACACTCCTACTAATGGGCACAAGGTGTTCCTAGGAGATGGCCACAGGCAAGCAAGCAGAAACTATATACATGGGTTAAGATCTCTAAATATGTGAGCAAATATAATGTAAAGGTTAAGAAAACATGCTCTGCAAAAGATAAAATGGAGCCTGAAGAATTTTATTTTTTGTTGTTTTTTTTTTTTTTTTTTGAGATGGAGTCTCACGCTGTCACCCAGGCTGGAGTGCAGTAGTATGATCTGGGCTCACTGCAACCTCACTTCCTGGGTTCAAGCGATTCTCCTGCCTCAGCCTCCTGAGTAGCTGAGATTCCAGGCACCAGCCACCAGGCCTGGCTAATTTTTGTATTTTTAGTTGAGATGGGGTTTTACCATGTTGGCCAGGCTGATCTTGAACACCTGACCTTAGGTGATCCGCCTGCCTCGGCCTCCCAAAGTACTGGGATTACAGGCATGAGTCACTCCCAAGCACCTGGCCTGGCCTGAATAATTTCTTGGAAAGGGTAAATACACATGTAAACAAAGAGCTGCACCAAAAATTTACTTTTTCCTTTGAGACAGAATTTCATTCTTGTTGCCCAGGCTGGAGTGCAGTGGTGCAATCCCGGCTCACTGCAACCTCCACCTCCCAGGTTTAAGCAATTCTCCTGCCTCAACCTCCTGAGCAGCTGGGATTATAGGTGCCCACCACCATGCCCGGCTCAAAAATTTACTTTTATTTATTTATTTTTTGAGACAGAGTTTCACTCTTGTTGCCCAGGCTGGAGTGCAATGGCGCAGTCTCGACTCACTGCAACCTCCACCACCCAGTTCAAGTGATTCTTTTGCCTCAGCCTCCCGAGTAGCTGGGATTACAGGAATGCACCACCATGCCTGGCTAATTATGTATTTTTAGTAGAGATGGGGTTTCTCCATGTTGGTCAGGCTGGTCTCAAACTCCTGACCCCAGGTGATCTGCCTGCCTTGGCTCCCCAAAGTGGTGGGATTACAGGCGTGAGCCACTGCGCCCAGCCCTACTTTTATTTTTAACATGCCTTCAACAAGGATACCCACCAAAGTGAAATAATTATGAGATTGTTCCTATGACAGCTGAAGTAAAACAAAGGATAAAAACCATAAATGAGATAGCATCATCTTACATTGGCATCAACAGATGTGGGGTAGCCCCAGCTCTGCCACCCCCAATTGGGTAGCCTTGGGGAGATCATATATTTTTTGAGCCACAGCTAAGCACACCCTATGTCGTGCTGGATTTCAGAGATCTAGTTTTCTTTTTTTTTTTTTTTTTTTTTTTTTTTTGAGACGGAGTTTCGCCCTTGTTACCCAGGCTGGAGTGCAATGGCGCGATCTCGGCTCACCGCAACCTCCGCCTCCTGGGTTCAGGCAATTCTCCTGCCTCAGCCTCCTGAGTAGCTGGGATTACAGGCATGTGCCACCATGCCCAGCTAATTTTTTGCACTTTTAGTAGAGACGGGGTTTCACCATGTTGACCAGGATGGTCTCGATCTCTCGACCTCGTGATCCACCCGCCTCGGCCTCCCAAAGTGCTGGGATTACAGGCTTGAGCCACCGCGCCCGGCGAGATCTAGTTTTCTAGATCTGATGGGTCTAGTGGTGGGAAGGTGGTATGTGTGCTTCAAAGAAAGCAAGTGCAGGGCAATGAGCTAAAAGAAAAACCACTAAGACTCACTCAAGCTTAATGCTCTTTGTGTGATCAGCAACATGACAGAGAAAAGGCTGCATATCACAAGGCCTCTGTCATGTGCATAACTTTGGCTTTAATGAGCCAACCCAGCAAAGAGTATCATTAAGGCAAAATCTAGAATCAACCAGAAGCCCCCACCCTTCTACAAAATCATCCTACAGCCTCTAAAACGCAAGAGAGATGTAAAACAGTAAGAAAACACTCAGAGAAAGACAACAGTTGGCCACAAGGATGATGCTTTTCAGCCTAGACCTGCAGAAACACAGTATGGTCCAATGCACAGACAGGAACTTGGACCTTTTCACCAAATCCCAGCGCCTGAATCCTTCAGGAGGTAACATGCAGATATCTAACAAGTGCTTCTGATAGGCGGCTCAGTAAACTGGTTCAGAATGCATAACAGCCAGGGAATAGCACAGAGAGGATATAAGACCTTCAAAATGGTTCAAAAGACCTTGGGGTTGATGAACTATGCTGTTCTAAGGACTCTTTGGGGTCCATTGATTATTGCTAGGGTAAAAAGCAGGTGTTAAGAGTACAGTCCTGTCCTCACATTAGTTTTTACTGGGCATGATACTGGGCAGGATGAACTATGGGGGCCCCTAGGACCCTCCTATAGTCTGTTGTCTGTCTGGCTGGAAAGTATGATAATGAACAAAGCAACCTTGCCTCTGTCAGGCACACTTGTAATGGTTCCAAGAGCCAAATTCCAACTGTTGTACTGAGGGTGGCAATGGAACAGTTTTCTGATTACCTAAAATGCCACAGATCCCCTTCTTCTCTAATACACAACCAATTATATAGAACTCTAAAACATCTTTTAAAACCCACTCATATTAAAAGTTACTTTTTCTCCATTAATCAGCCTGCCTCAAAGAAGGTTTCCCATATCCCACAGGTCCCTTTTAGAAGGGGCCAGCTAACTGTGATACCTAGCACCCTTATCTTTTCTTGATACACAGCATCCTTCCTCCAGCAGAATCCTAAAATAGCAGCAGTCAGGATTAACATGGCTGTGAGAAGTAGGTGCTTAGCTGAATAACATCAGAATTAATGAGGGGCCGGACCCCAAACAGAGCCACCTGGTGGGCAGGAACGCCAGGCAGGAGTGGGGCCGTTTCCTTCAACCAAGTGTCTGGTCCCTGGCTATCTTTGCTTCAGCGGGAACCACACTCTGCCCCCCGCCGAGGCCTGAAGGGCCAGTGCGCAGCACCCTCACCTTTCAGCAGGTCCGGGTGCACATAGCCCAACACGTCGGAGACCCCCAGCTCCTGGCGGGAACAGGTGCCTCCGTGGATGTGCAACCAGGCGGGCTCGGCGAGGGCAGTGCACAGCGCCGTGATGGACAGGGCGCCAGGCAGGGCCGAGGCCAGGCTACGCTCCGGCTGCTTGGGCAGAGCGCTGCCTCCCGGGCTCCTCCGCCGGCGCCCGCCGGGCAGCCCTGCGCCTCCGGGGGCGTACATGCCCGGGGCCGCCCGCCGTCGCTCCGCAGTCGCTGCTGGTTGCCGCCGACCTCGGCGGGGCGCGCAGAGCCTCACAGTTCGGTGGAGGAGAGCAACGCTCCGGGTACGCTGCAGGTGAGGCCGGCGCTGGGCTGTCAGGGTTGACACCAGAGGATGGGGGGGTGGGACCCAGGGCTGACGGAGACGGGGAGGGCTGCGGGGATTCGGGGGGCGGTGACAGGAGACTCCGAAATGGGACTGCGGGGAGACAACCGGAAAGGGCCAGAGGCCAGGTGGGGTTTGGGTAGACTTGGGTGGGGGGTGGAGGGATAGGGGATCCGCTTCTGCTGGAGGAAAGACCCGCACTCAGGGTCTCCGCCAGAGGGTGTCGAGGGGCGGCAGACCGGGCTGGGCCGCGGGGTTCGGTGACCGGTGATATGAGACCGGCGGTTTGGGGTGCGACCTGTGCGGAGAAAAGACCCTTCCCACGCCGCCCTTTGTTCCTCACCAGTCAGCAGGCCTCAGGGCTGGGATCGCGCCGCTCAGCCCAGTCCCGGGCTTCTCGGCTGCCGGGGGCCGAGTGTTCCCAGGCCCCAATCCCGCAACGCCCGGACAGACCCGGGTCCGATGCACTTCCGGCTTCCTCCTCCTCTGCCTCCGCCTCCTTCGGCTGCCCGCCCCGTCCCCTGTTCGCGTCACAGCCTGGGCGCGCCGCCGGCTCTCCGCAGGGCCTCACGGGACTGGTAGTTCAAGGCGTCCTGTGATGGTTTCCCCACGGAGGTGAGGGAAGCGACTACAACTCCCAGAGGGCCACGCGGCCGCAGCAGTAGGCACCTGAGTTCCCTGGGCGACCCTGGTCCTCCGGCGGAAGCGGGAGCCTCTGGCGGCCGCAGAAACCTAGAGTGGGGCGGCGCGCCGCTTGAGACCTGCTGTCTGCGCAGCTGACTCTGACCGCCCCCACTTCTCCCTGCGTCGGGCTGCCATGAAGGACTCGCTGGTGCTGCTGGGCCGTGTCCCGGCGCACCCGGACTCCCGCTGCTGGTTCCTGGCCTGGAACCCCGCGGGGACCCTGCTGGCCTCGTGCGGCGGCGACCGGAGAATCCGCATCTGGGGCACGGAGGGTAAGGCCTAGCCTGGCTGCGCGGCCCTCGGCGCTGAGGGCTCCGCCTGCGCGTAGTGCGGGCGCGCAGCCTGCCCGGGAGGCTGACCCTGTTCCTGACAGGGAGAGTCGGATGTTAGCCGCCCAGAGAAGGGCTTTACAGGCAAAGAAGTCTGCAACTACTGGGAGTAAAAACGTCAGCAGACAAGCTGAAATGCAGAGGGAATTGTAGCTGCTGAAGCAGGAAAATGGGAAGAGAAAGGTGTTAGGAAAGTGGCCTGCAGAGTAACTTGAGACTGGATGTTCAAATTTCATACCGAGGGCATTGGGGAACCAATGGCAATTTTAGATCAGATTTGTTTTAGAAAGATGCCTCCAGAGGCTGGGCGCACACGCCTGTAATCCTAGCACTTTGGGAGGCCAAGGCGGGTGGATCACCTGAGGTCAAGAGTTCAAGACCAGCCTGGCTAACATGATGAAATCCTGTCTCAAAATGCAAAATTAGCCAGGCGTGGTGGCGGGCACCTGTAATCCCACCTACTCGAGAGGCTGAGGCAGGACATTCCCATGAACCCAGGAGGCGGAGGTTACAGTGAGCTGAGATCGTACCATTGAACTCCAGCCTGGGCATCAGAGCAAAAAAAAAAAAAAAAAAAAAAAGGGAAAGACCTCCAGAGGAAGAGGAAGTAGAGTCAGTTGCATCTTTGTAAAATCTGTGAAATACACCCCCTGAGCTTTCCCCCACTAGCCTGACTCCAATGCTAGCTAGCCCCCCCAATATCGAATAGTTTCATGGTGCTGCACCCAGCTCCAGAGCCTGGCCTGCGCTCCACCTTTAGGTGACAGCTGGATCTGCAAGTCTGTCATTTCTGAAGGCCACCAGCGCACCGTGCGGAAGGTGGCCTGGTCCCCCTGCGGTAATTACCTGGCCTCTGCCAGCTTTGATGCTACCACTTGCATTTGGAAGAAGAACCAGGATGACTTTGAGGTACCCAGGCTGGTTGGGACCAGAATTATTGCCTGTTTGCTCCCCAGGGCTGGTTCAGGAACCTGAGCCAACCTGCGCCAGTTGGGCTGAACCCATGGGAAGGGCCTCAGGGGAGTTAGCTGCTGTTAATTTTTATTTTCCTTCCCCCTTCACAGTGTGTAACCACTCTTGAGGGCCATGAAAATGAGGTAAAGTCAGTGGCTTGGGCCCCATCTGGCAACCTTCTGGCCACTTGCAGCCGAGATAAGAGTGTTTGGGTCTGGGAAGGTGAGTCCAGGTCCCTCCAGGTGGATTGGGAACCACCTGACAGCCCCTTCTGTGTCCCTGACAGGGTCGGCTCTTGGGTTCCCTTCTTTTTCTGTCCCACAGTTGATGAAGAGGATGAGTATGAATGTGTCAGTGTTCTCAACTCCCACACACAGGATGTCAAGCATGTGGTTTGGCACCCAAGTCAGGAGGTAAGAGTCAGCCAAGGTCTCTTGTGGGAAGGGCTCTGGTGTGTAGGATTGTGCCCAGCCTTCCTTTGCTTTCCAGCCTTAATTTAGCTTTTACAGGAATCACTGTCTGTGAACAAAAAACATTAGCCCCTCTATAAAAACAGATCTGGCCGGGTGCAGTGGCTCACACCTATAATCCCAGCATTTTGGGAGGCCAAGGC
This sequence comes from Saimiri boliviensis, assembly GCF_048565385.1. Classification (NCBI taxonomy): domain Eukaryota; kingdom Metazoa; phylum Chordata; class Mammalia; order Primates; family Cebidae; genus Saimiri; species Saimiri boliviensis. Next base: position 126,480,025 of record NC_133449.1, read on the forward strand.
AGGAATTCGAGACCAGCCTGGCCAACATGGTGAAACCTTGTCCCTACTAAAAATACAAAATTAGCAGGACGTGGTGGTGGGTACCCGTAGTCCCAGCTGCTCAGGAGGCTGAGGCAGGAGAATCGTTTGAACCCAGGAGACAGAGGTTGCGGGTGAGCCAAGATTGTGCCACTGCACTCTAACGTGAGCAACAGGAGCGAAACTCTTATCTCAAGAAAAATAAATAAATAAATAAAAATAAAAGCAGATCCCTGGGACTGACCTGTCCTGCACTTCCTGGGGCACATAGACACATGTTGGGTCTCCTTTCCCTCTTCCCCCAGCTCTTAGCCTCTGCCAGCTATGATGACACAGTGAAGCTGTACCGGGAGGAAGAGGATGACTGGGTATGCTGTGCCACCCTCGAGGGCCACGAATCCACTGTGTGGAGCTTGGCCTTTGACCCCAGTGGCCAGCGCCTGGCATCTTGCAGTGATGACCGTACTGTGCGCATCTGGCGCCAGTATCCACCAGGCAATGAACAAGGTGAGGGTCCATTAGTAGAGCTAAAGACGACCCGTCTCTCAAGGGATTCACAGTCTGCTAAGACACATATATGAGTCAGAGCAAATCAGGGTAAAAGGTAAGATGTACCACAAGAGGGCTCTGGATGGAGTGCTGGAAGATTTGGGAAAGCTTTGTGGAACAGGGGCCGTTTAATCTGCATTTAAGAGGGTATATAAAATTTTAACATGATAATTTCACTTGAGAATTCCAAGTGAAAACACTGTGAGTAAACGTAACAGTGGTGGAAATGCCTAGACTGATGTGAGGAGTGGTAATTCATTTAAATGGGGCATAGGATATCTAGGGTTTGAAGAGGAATAAAGTGGGTGAGTCAGCTGGTGGGTGGCCTTCACAGGCAGACTTAAGTAGTTACATATAGTCTGCAACAGAACAGGGACATTTCCTTCTCAGAATTCTGCTTGAGAAAGGCCAGTCCGGCCATAGTGTGTAAGATAGATCAGCGAGGATGGGGACAGGAATGGAGATGTGGACTCATAATCAGTTGAAGATGAGGGTGAGGGAAGGTAAGTTAGGTTCTTTGAGGTGCCTAGGACATAGGAACGTCTTAAGTTTAAGAGAAGTCTGTCTTGCAGGGGTGGCATGCAGTGGCTCTGACCCCAATTGGAAATGTGTCTGTACTTTGTCGGGCTTCCACTCAAGGACTATTTATGATATTGCTTGGTAAGACTCTATCCCCCACCCCCATCCCATCCCCATAAAGCAGAGATTTCAGAGAAGGCATGACCCATGCAGCCCTCTGCAACCTTGGGGGGTGCTTGGGAATTGAGGGCAGCCATCCCCATTCCTTATCAGCCCTGACTCTACCATGCTGGTTTACAGCTGGTTGGGCTGGCATTCACGGGAGCAAGAAACAATTCCAGGCTGTGAGGACAGCACCAGTTCTCAGGGTTCACACAGCTTGTGCTGTCCAGAAGTTGTTATTGAATCTGCATTCATGGCTGGGGTTTTTATGGCTTGGTAACACTGACTCTTGTCCTTTGGAAGCTGGGAAAGCTGCACCATTTATACAGGAGAGTAGGTCAGAGGGTAGTTCTGGCCCTGAGAATTGATCCCTAGGAAATAATCCAAAACAGTGAAAAAACAAACTGATAAGGACTCAAGCTTGCTTTATATTAGCATTTGGGAATCACCTATTCAACGAAAGTGAACTTCAGCAAATTACGATAGAACTCAGCTTGTCATATCACTGTTTAAAGAAAGGGGTTAAGAGGCTGGGCACGGTGGCTGATGCCTGTAATCCCAGCATTTTGGGAGGCCAAGGCGGGTGGATCACCTGAGGTAGGGAGCTCGAGACCAGCCTGACCAACATGGAGAAACCCTGTCTTAAAAAAAAAGAAAAGAAAGGGGTTAAAAATACTTTATTTTGGCTGAGCAAAGTGGCTCATGCCTTTAATCCCAGCGGCAGGTGGATCACTTGAGGTCGGGCGTTCGAGACCAGCCTGGCCAACATGGTGAAACCCTGTCTGTACTGAAAATACAAAAATTAGTGGGGCATGGTGGCACACAACTGTAGTCCCAGCTACTTGGGAGGCTGAGGCAGGAAAATCACTTGAACCTGGGAGGTGGAGGTTGCAGTGAGCAGAGATCACGCCACTGCACTCTAGCCTGGGCGACAGGGCAAGACTCCATCTCAAAAAAAAAAAAAAAATACTTTATGACATGGGAAACTGCTTATGCCAAGTGAGAAAAGTACAGTTCATAACTGCATGTAGTTTTTTAGGGTAATCATAGTAGGAGAAAAACTAGATGGCAGCATCTGAAGATGTAAGTGGGTAATATTTGTGACTCCTTATTAGTTAGGGAAACATTTTAAGAGGAGGTTTTTAGCTGAGGCCTGAAGTTAGGAAAGAGAACAGGCCAGGAACTATGGAACAAGTATCGCCTGCCTAATCAGTCAGGTATACCCACTGATGTCACTTTCCTTCCAGGTGTCAGCTGACAGGGGCCCTGGCTACAGCTTGTGGGGATGATGCAATCCGTGTGTTTGAGGAGGATCCCAACTCAGATCCACAGCAGCCCACCTTCTCCCTGACAGCCCACTTGCATCAGGCCCATTCCCAAGATGTCAACTGTGTGGCCTGGAACCCCAAGGAGCCAGGGTTGCTGGCCTCCTGCAGTGATGATGGGGAGGTAGCCTTCTGGAAGTATCAGCGGCCTGAAGGCCTCTGAGCTACCTCGACTTTGGACAGCATAATGGCTCCCCAGAAAATGTCATGAGACTGCCAGCCCCTGAGAGGACCAGAAGGAGCATCGTTGACCTTCATTTAACCTGGCTCACTTCTATTTAGGCTTGGGTGGAAGTATGGAGCCACAGAACTGCTCTCCTTCCCCTCCTGTGACATGAGGCCCTCAGTAAAGGGCTACAGAACATCAGTACATTGCTATACCACCAATTTTTCTTGCACTAGGGCACAGTATTAAATTTTCTGGGGGTAAATATACTATTTATAATCACTATGTATAGTAGGAGGGGGTATATATCTCAGGCCTTTCTGAAGTTGTAAGACTTAATAATCCATCTGTGTCCTGAGCCCTATTTTATAAGGATATTCATAAAAGAATTCCATGATGAATCTTTGTCTGAAATAGGTCCTGCCTTCCCAGTTTCTGGGTAAATCTTTGCATTAAGACATCCAATCAATATTGAAGGAAATTTTTTTCTGAATGTAGGTTCGAGTGAGGGGCATCTCTGCTTTCCCTTAGAAACCCTCATATACCTCCTGCACTGTTATGCTGTGATGGCAACAGGATAGAAAAAAGTGGAGAAAGACAGGAACCCTAAAAGGGAGAGTTATTACTGGTCACAGGCCCTATATTCTCAACAGGGATGCAAATTGCTTCTTCAGTAGGGATTTAAAAAAAAAAAAAGTAGTTTGTGGTCCTCCTAAGGCCCATAGGACATACAGTGTGGCTGTGGTATTCCATTTTCATGGCAGTGAGTGATCAGGAAGAAGGCTCCTTAGGGGAGTGGTGATGAAAACTAGTTGAGAAACACTGCCTTCAGCAGTCAGTGTTCAGGCTCGCTAAGGTTGTCTTGACAGTCACTTCTAAATAGCTTCTGATGTGACAATGGTCTCCAAAACTACAGCCTTCCCGTAAGTTTAAGCTGTGACCTTGGGTTTTAGAAAGACAGTGGGGTGGTACCTAGAGTAGTGGTTCTCAAAGAATGTGGTCTATAGAACTTAGGAGTCCCAAGACCCTTTCAGGGAGGATCTGTGAGGTCAACTGTGGGCACTGCAGCATGAATCAAGGTGGTGGCAGCAAACTTCTATTAGTTTTGACACATCCTTGATAAAACAAATAACAGTGGCTAACTGTATTAAATGTTGACCTAGCTGGGTGTGGTGGCTCATGCCTGTAATCCCAGCACTTTGGGAGGCCAAGGTGGGCGGATCTCCTGAGGTCGGGAGTTCAAGACCAGCCTGACCAACATGGAGAAACCCTGTCTTTACTAAAAGTTAGCCAGGCGTAGTGCCACATGCCTGTAATCCCAGCTACTTGGGAGCCTGAGGCAGGGAATCACTTGAACCTGTGAGGTGGAAATTGCAGTGAACTGAGATTGCGCCATTGTACTCCAGCCTGGGAAACAAATGAAATTGCATCTCAAAAAAAAAAAAAAAAAAGGCTGGGCGCGGTGGCTCAAGCTTGTAATCCCAGCACTTTCGGAGGCCAAGGCGGGTGGATCACGAGGTCGAGAGATCGAGACCATCCTGGTCAACATGGTGAAACCCCGTCTCTACTATAAATACAAAAAATTAGCTGGGCATGGTGGCACGTGCCTGTAATCCCAGCTACTCAGGAGGCTGAGGCAGAATTGCCTGAACCCAGGAGGCGGAGGTTGCGGTGAGCCGAGATCGCGCCATTGCACTCCAGCCTGGGTAACAAGAGCGAAACTCCGTCTCAAAAAAAAAAAATGTTGATCTTAAGAACACTTACAATATTCTGAGAAAATGGGAAGCATGCATAAAGCCCCTCTGCTATGCACTGAAATATGGGTGCCTTGAGGAAAAGCAACTGTACAATTGAGTTGCAAACTGAATTGGCTGTGTTCAAGGCATGCCCTTTAGAGTTGAAAGAAATGGCAGATTATGGTATTTAGACTTGAATATTTGGCTGACATTTTCTGCAAAATGAATGGAATGAGCCTCTCACTTCAAGGGAAACAACTGATAGTGTTGCCAATGATAAAAGAAAGCTTTCAAGCAAAAATTAGAATTTCTGAAAATCTGTACTCTATCATGAACTTTATTGGGAATATTAACAAGTGTGATTTGTATAATGAAATGCATTTCGTTGGGAAGAATTCAATGAACCAATTTTCCAAGTGACCAGTACATGAGGTTACAAAATCATTCATGGCTCAAAGATTAATTCAAAAGTATAAGACAGGCCAGTGGATTTGAAAGTATTAACAACATGAGTGCATTTTTTTCAGAGTCCACATTGCCTTTAAGAAACTATCATTTATGGTCTTGGTGTGGTATCAAAGAATAGCTACAATTAACTGAAAAGGCTATTTTAAAAACTTTTCCAACTGCCTATCAGTGTGAAGTCAGCTTACTTCAAAACAGTTTGGATGTAGAAGCAGCTGTAAGAATCCAATTGTTTCATCTTAGATACAAAAGAGATTGTAAAATGCCACTTTTCTCCCTGGATTTACTGTTTTAGAAGTTATTCTTCATAAAAAATGTTAATGTGGGCTGGGCATCATGGCTCATGCCTGTAACCCAGCATTTTGGGAGGCTGAGGTAGGTGGATCACTTGAGTTCAGGAATTCAAGACCAGCCTGGGCAACATGGTGAAACCTGTCTCTATTTAAAAAAAAAAAAAAAAAAAAAAAGTTAACATTATGATTCAAAAGTGCATTAACCTAGATAAAAACTTTTTGGGCCAACCTCCAGAACTGTGAAAAATAAATTTGTGATTAAAAAAAAAAAGCTCCTTGAGGTTCTTAGTTTTCAGTAAAGAGGTTCTAAGACTAAATCATTTGAGAACTGCTGCCCTGAGGAAACTGCCCTTCAGAATTGTATTTCAATTTTATACACATTTAAAGAACAGAAGGTAAGAATTTGAAGAAAATCGGAAGATCTGGATTAGAAAACTCTATTTACTAAGACTAGGTCACATCCAGCTGGTACATTTCAGTCCTCCTCCTGGTGCTGTTGCCCAGGAGCAGACACTGCAAAATTTTAGAACACCCGTTTAGAGAAACCTCTAACTTGTGATCTAGCTTCCAAATCTCAGTGTTGGTTCCTGCAGTAGTGCTGATGTATGGGTACCACTGAAGCCAGGCCACAGTCTTATGTTTCCTCCTCCAGGCTGACTCAAGACCTCAGGGGACAGCACACCTAATGAGCAGGTCTGTCCTCCAGATGCACTCATTACAAGCTCATTCCTGGCTAATTTTGGCCATGCCCTTAGGTTGAAGAAAATTTATAATTCGGAATCACTGCAAAGACAAATGGTTTCTACAAATTATTTTATTAGAACGTCAAACTCAAAAGGAACTACTAGGAACATGCCTGAAAATGCTATATATGATTTACATTTGACATGACACCTGTCGTTGCATCCAGGATGTGAATAAGAGAAAAGGAAGTGGAGGTGGGCGGGGACAGCACCAGCCCTGGTTAGCCAGACCTCAGGCCCACAAACCTGGTCCCCACAAACAGGATCCCTACAATGTACACATTGCTAAATCATGCTCAACTCTCCTTTTAGCCAAGAGTAGATACCTCAGGACTCAATCTGAATCACTGTCTGTCTCAGCTTCTTTCACATCCACACTGAATTTGTATTCCTGGTCACATCCCATGTAAGCATCACTCATGAAATACAGAGTGTAGTTGTGGGCACCAGTGGCTGGGGCCACAAAGTCCAACTTCACCTAGAAAGAGCAGGCAGAAATCAAGATGAGCATGGCCACAGGAAGCATTCTCTCACCCTTCCCCCACATTAGAACAAATGCTGGAGCTGGTGGACACACTCACCTTGGCCTTCTGCTGCAGGGTCAGCCTCTTGATGGAGATGAGGCTATTGGACTTGGCATCTCCAATCACCACCCACCAGCCTTCTTCACGTTTCTGCATGAAATAACAACATGAGAGTGCATTAGGTTTTTGCAGTAATTCAAAACCAAGACATTCAGGATGTAAAACTTGATGGCCATAGGCAACCGTGAAAATGGTTATGGTTACAAAAGAAGGATAACAACAATCAGATAACTTTCCAAAGTTTCTTCCCGAAATACAATGAGATATAACATTTAAAACTCAAAAACTGTCTCAAACAGGCTTAATTTTTTAAGTAGGTAGATGAACTCATTTATTGGTTCTGGCTCATTTCCTTGTGCCAAGGTACCTTGCCCCACTTAGTGCCTGCCACTAAGTCCAAGGTACTACTATTAGAGGTCTAGTCTTTGGGGTCTGGTAGCTTTGAGTTCCTTAGAGATAATTTTAAGTACAAGGCAAATCTCCCAGGTGAGAAAAAACTTAACACAGAGCTGAATGTGCACAGAGAAAATAACACAGCAGGCCTTGCAGCCCTGTCTATTGGCCACCCTACTGTCACAAAAACCAAGGTCCCAGTTAAAAGCACTCTTTCCTCAGAACCTGTGAAACAATTAGTTTACACAATTAAGCATGACAGCATCTGGTTTCTGCTGTCAACCTTCAATTATTCTCCCATATAAAAAGAACTAGAATTTATTTCTGGTGGTAAAGAACCAAGCAACCAGCAGTATAAGTGGCAATGAGAAAAAAGAAGAAACAACCAGGAAAGCCCAAGTGTCCTGGAACCACTGGAGTTAAAGACAAATGCATCTCTCCTCTAAAGATGGCAAGATAATTAAAAAAAAAAAAAAAAAAAAAAAAAAAAAAAGACAAATGCATCTTAAACAGTCAGAGAGATGGACAACACTACATGACTGACGGGTTTAACAGTGACCAGTCATCTCAAACAGAAACCAACAGAAAAAAAACCCATAGCCTCAAGATTAATTCTCAGCCTTGTGAACTCATTATCACTCTAAAATTTCCCTCCCTCAGTGACAATGTGTACCAAGCACCTAGCCAATGGATAGGGTGAGTTGACAACCGGCCCAGTGAGCTACCGGGACGCACCTGTGGGAAGAGAGGCGCAATGACAGGGCCTGTGACTTCCTCCTCTCGCTCCAGCTGCACCAGCACCACCACTGGCCCGCCGCTGCAGGGGTAGACAAGGGTCCCACATAAGTGATGTGGCAGTGGGCTCACAGCATACTTCCATGCTGTGGCCAACAGGTACTCCCGGCTCACCTGCGGATGCTGTCCTTATCCACCACCTCATAAGACAGTTCAATATTAGGGTAGCGGTTACAAAAGCGGGCCACATCTGCAATCTGGCTGTCAGTCAGCTGAAGCAATGCATTCCGTTCTTCATCCTCCATCTCCATGATGTCGAAAACACTCTCTACTCCCTGCAGTGAGTATTCAGACATCAGGAAAGAGAGAACACAGGCCAACAGCAAATGACACAGGTGCCAAAGAACCACTAATTTTACCTCCTACATTATCAAGTCACCTAGAGAAAACAGCTGCAGAAAGAACATGGCCCACAGTTGGCAGCCTCTCTAGCATCTCAACAGGGAGCACCTTCAGAGGAACCAGAACTAAAAGTTTCACTTACTGAGACCGACCTCCTGCAACCCACCCTCAGTCCAAGACATGAGGCTCTCAGGCTCCTCCACTTGACCCTCTAGGCCAACCCGGCTCACCTTGTCTGTGCAACGCTTGATATGCTCAGAGGTGAAGTGTGGCAGTTGCTTCAGATATGAGTCCTTGGACCACATGGCTTGGGTGACCATCTGGGCCAGTTCCATAGCTGCCAGAGCAGGGCTGAGCCACCCATTGCTGGACAGGACATCCACGCAAGCCTGGATGAGCCGGATTGCCTGAACAGGAGAAGTCATAAAAGAGCAGGCAGGGTTGAAGCCTAGATGTCTAGAGCAGCACTGGCCCCTCACCCCACACCCACACCCACACCCACACTCTACCTTACTAAGGATTTCCTCCGTATCTGACTGCAGCTCAGCACTCAGCTGCATGCGGGATAGGTGAGCCTGCAGGAGCAGGTTGGTCTTGACATGGGGATCATTGAACTTAGGGTTATTCAGCTTGTGGGGGACCTTCTGGGCCAACTAGAAAGTGGAAGAAAAATAGCTGGTGATGAACAGGTGACCCTGCCTGAGACCAGCTCAGACTGAAGCACCATGGGTCCAGGCTCATAGCCCTTCAATACCCTGAGGCACGTGGGTGGTGGTGAGATGGAGATGGCTGTGAGGGAGGTATGGAGGGGGAGGACATGTAATGGGCGTAGGGGATGCGTATGGGGGTGCCGGTGGCAGGAGTGCCATATGCTCTGGGCACACAGGCCGAGTTTGTTGTTCCCAGGATGGTCTCCTGAAGCTGCTGTCCTCACCTGCCTCAGGAGGTTGTCTTCATGGTGCCGGATGGGAATGTTCTCATACTCTGCCGCATTGGAGATGATCTCAATGAGCCCTCGCACCTTGGTCTTGGCGTTGAGGGACATGCTGAAGAGCTCTGACAGAAAAAGGAAATTTGAGAGGAGTCAAAAGCAGGTGGAGAAGGAGCAGAACTGCCTGGGCTCCCCTGCTCTCCCCTGCAATGCCATCCCACTGATAGACACAGGCACACCTCTCGTCCCAGTGGGATCCCGACCCCTGCGTGAGAAGGCTCCCACAGACAGGACATGGGCTGTGCTGGGCCTCACCAATGGTGGTGTAGTTGATGTAATAGTAGGCAGCGATCATGCCCAGGTTCAGAGGCGCCACATCCATCTCATCCTCGATGCTGATGCATTTGGACTGCTCCAGGTCACTCAGGGTCTGTTCCACCAGCTCTGACAAGTGGTCGGACAAGTGACGATGGGAGATGCCTATGGAGGTGAGAGGTCAGTGGGATGCCTAGGGGAGATGCCCAGCAATGGTTGAGAGAACCACCAAAGAATCATGTGTGTTCCCAAGCCCACTGACCCTGCAGGTTGTAGTAATTAGGGTTCTGTGTCATGCGGCGGTACAGAAAGGTCCAGGTGAGGTAGTCCACAGCATCCTGCTTGTTCTCAATGGTCTTGGTGACGATCTCAGCATTGAAGTGGTCATGCATACAGTGGTCCAAGTGAGACTCTACTGGCAATGGCTCATATAAAAACTTCTTGAAGAAATCCTGTGGGTTGGAAGTGGAGAAGTAGTAATAATCGGTGACAACATGGTCACAAAGGGCCAAGAGCAAATCAACAGGGCATAGACCCTGTGTGAGATACAACTAATATCAAAATGGAAGAAGGCACATATTTAGAAAGCACATCACTGGTGACAATATGCAGTGGGAACAGGGATACAAAAAGTCATGAGGGCATGGCCGGGCACGGTGGCTCAAGCCTGTAATCCCAGCACTTTGGGAGGCCAAGGCAGGTGGATCACAAGGTCGAGAGATCGAGACCATCCTGGTCAACATGGTGAAACCCCGTCTCTACTAAAAATACAAAAAACTAGCTGGGCGTGGTGGCGCGTGCCTGTAATCCCAGCTACTTAGGAAGCTGAGGCAGGAGAATTGCCTGAGCCCAGGAGGCGGAGGTTGCGGTGAGCCGAGATCGCGCCATTGCACTCCAGCCTGGGTAACAAGAGCGAAACTCCGTCTCAAAAAAAAAAAAAAAGTCATGAGGGCAGAGCAGGGAGCAGTCCACGAGGAAGGAGGGAACCAACAAGAGGGCAAAGACTTTAACACGTGGAGCCAAAGACAGTGGCAAAAGGCAGCAAAATTCCATGTGGCTGGTAGGCTCGTTACAAAAGAAATGTGTAAATAAGAGAGGCAGAAGGTGACAGACTAAACAAGTTACGAATATATCTTTCTTTTTCTTTCTTTTTTTTTTTTTGTCATACACTTCAGAAAGCAGAAGACGTCTTTCAAAAGAGAGATTAAAGAATCCATTCTGAGGCTCTGGATTCAAGAGGCTGCATGATTCCAGGACTGACCTTCTTGGAGCCCTGACACATGATGACACAGCGCCCCTCATCATCCTGCAAAGGGCGGTTGGCATGGCCCACCATCTGAAGCACGTCATAGATGGGGTAATCCACGTAGCTGGTGACAGAAGCGGGGAAAGAAGGAAAAGGTCCCTCAACATGGAGACCATGCTCAGGAGTCCCAACTCTCTTTGCCAAATAAGAGTAAAATGCAAATACAGGGAGGCATGGTCAAATCACTGCATGACTCTTTTTATGAATCTCTGCGCTTAGATCTAGCTAGTTTCACTGGTTGCCTGTACATCATTTTAGTATTCAGTGTAAAAGCCATGAATTTGCTGCTCAGTCACCACAAACCAAGCTATAAAACCACCCAATGGGCCGAGCGTAGTGGCTCAGCCCGTAATCCAAGCACTTTGGAGGCCAAGGCAGGCGGATCACCTGAGGTCGGGAGTTTAAGACTAGCCTGACCAACATGGTGAAACCCCCGTCTTTAAAAAAAAAAAAACAAAAAAACACAAAAAAACCCCACCCAATGCCTTTGTTGTCCAGGCTGGAGTGCATTGGCATAGTCATGGCTCACTGCAGCCTTGACCTCCTAGGCTCAAGTGATCCTCTCGCTTCAGCCTCTGGAGCAGGTGGGACTACAGGTGAGCACCACCACTTTCCAAACTTCATAGCTGTGTATTTTGTGAGTCAGAGTCACCTGACTTTAACCCAACCTAGAAGCAGGTTCACCCATTAGAAATGAACCCATAAATAAAATTCATTTCAAAATAATCTGCATTTTGGGAAAAAGTTATTAAGAGTTGGGCTAGGTACCATGGCTCATGCCTAGAATCCCAGCACTTTGGGAGGCTGAGGTGGGTGGATCTCTTGAGCTCAGGTGTTCAAGACAAGCCTGGGCAACATGGTGACAATCTCTCTATATAAAAAAAGAAAGCAAAAATTAGCTGGGAATAGTGGCACATGCTGGTAGTCCCAGCTACTTGGGAGACTGAGGCAGGATGATTGCTTGAGCCTGGGAGGCAGAGGCTGTAGTGAGATCATACCATTGCACTCTGTTGCTCAGGCTGGAGCGCAGTGGCATGATCTCGGCTCACTGCAACCTCCGCCTCCTAGGTTCAGGCGATTCTCCTGCCTCAGCATCCCCAACAGATGGGACTACAGGGCGCCTGAGATTCACCGATGTTGTTGCATTTGTCAGTAGTTCATTCCTTTTTATTGCAGAGTAATAGTCCAGTGTATGGATATACCAAAGTTTGACTATCCATTCCCTTGTTAATGGACATTTAAATTGTTTCCAGTTTGGGGCTGCTATGAGGCTGTGTAAACATTTGTGTAGAAATCTGGGTGTGGACATAAGCTTTAATTTCTCTTGGGAAAATACGTATAAACAGAATGACTAAATTGTGTATGTTTAAACTTTTTTTTGAGACAAGTCTCACTCTGTTACTCAGGCTAGAGTACAATGGCACAATTTTGGCTCACTGCAACCTCCGCCTCCTGGATTCAAGCGATTTTCCAACCTCAGCCTCCTAAGTAGCTGGGATTACAGGCAATTGCCATCACGCCCAGCTAATTTTTGTATTTTTGTAGAGATGGGGTTTCACCATTTTGGCTAGGCTGGTCTTGAACTCCTGACATCAGGTGATCTGTCCACCTCAGCCTCCCAGCACCCAGACTTTTTTTTTTTTTTGAGATGGAATCCTGCTCTGTCACCCAGGCTGGAAGTGCAATGGTGGGATCTTAGCTCACTGCAGCCTCTGCCTCCCAGGTTAAATGATTCTCCCGCCTTAGCCTCCTGAGTAGCTGGAATTACAGGCACCTGCCACCACACCCAGCTAATCTTTGTATTTTTAGCAGAAACAGGTGTTTCACCATGTTGGCCAGGCTGGTCTCGAACTCCTGACCTCAAGTGATCCACCCAACTCAGCCTCAGCTAAAGTGTTGGGATTACAGGTGTGAGCCACCGCACCTAGCACTCTTCTAGCTTCTTACCTGTCACTATATAGATTTATGACCTCAACCAAGTCACTTTTCTTGCTTATCTACAGGATGTTTGAGGTTAATGATGTAATGTCAAACATTACTCCTGACTCTAACTTCCTACCTCTCCAAACTGCTGAATATGGAAGCACAATGACTATAAAGCAAACATGAGCCTAGGTATTGAGATGTAAAACTCTCAAACACTTGGATCTGGTGAAAACTCAGCTGTTAACTTCCCTAACACCTCTTCTTCATCCTAGCTTACTCTTTGTGTATCTGCAGATTCACATTCATTTTAGGAAGGAGGTCTGTGCTAACACAGCACCAGTTGTACTCACGCGTGGATCTTGCCATTGTAGTACTGGGTGTCCATGATGATTACCAGGTGGGCAGCCACATTCATGCCCCAGCAGAGACTCCGAGAAGCCACCACCACCTGGATAGCCCCTGAGCAGCAGAGGGGAGAGGAAGGCTGAAGGCAAGGCTCCCTGGGTGAAGCAGGCTCACTGCCTCATGGGCAGGCCACGGCTTTTCCCTGTGCTATGTTTCAGAACTCACAGTAAGGCTGGCTAGGAACAAGGTCTAACACGATTGAGAGCTAACATATTGCTATGAGGTAGCCCACACTGCTGGTGCCTTGCTCTGGGACTATCCGGGAAAAAACAAAGGTCATCACGGAACAGAACCCAAAGCCCAGGAACACCAAGGCATAACTACTGCTGATGGAATGTGCCTCTCACCTGAAAGTGCTAACATTCATGCAGCCACAGGCTGGCTCAGCCATGCAGCAAAACGGAGATCACTCTAGGCATGCCCCACACAGGGAGATTCAAGGGCCAAAGAGTGACAGGAAGTGATCCTGGCAGGCGGACCTCCAATGAGGCTCCACCAAGCAGTGTTAAAAGGTAAATCTTTGCATAAAGTGCCACAGGTCAACAAGGGACAGTGGTCAGCAAGAGTGCATCCAAGGGAAAATCAGAGCTCTCCTGTGTGCTAATCTCTAAAGTCTAATGACCTTGGTGAGATGGTTTTTGGATCTCTGTCCCCACCAAATCTTGTCAAACTGTAGTCCCCAGTGTTGAAGGAGGGGCCTGGTGGGAGATGACTGGCTCATGGGGGCAGAGTTCTCATGAATGGTTCAGCACCACCTGCCCTTGGTACTGTCTAGTGAGTCAGTTCTCACAAGAGCTGGTTGTTCAAAAGTGTGTAGCACCTCCCTAACTCTCTCTTGATCCTGCTCCTGCCATGTAAGACACCTGCTTCCCCTTTGCCTTTCCTGAAGCAGATGCCACCATGCTTCATGTACAACCTGCAGAACTGCAAGCCAATTAAACCTCTTTATAAATGACCCAGTCTCAGGTATTTCTTTATAGCAATGCAAAAATGGACTAATACACTTGGGGAGTCTGATATCCATGGAGAATCAGGTCTAGTGGCCAAACGTCCTCGACTCTAGAAAACCAGGTTCTGAAATAGCACAACCTGATGTGTCTGCCTGTTTTCTCACCTGGTAAGTAGGGACAGTGTTTGTCCCACCTGCCTCATGAGATTCTTGGGAGAATCAAATGAGTCAATAGCTAAGAATCCTAAATAATATTCTGAAAATGACTAGTATGCTGTAGAGAAATACTGTCACCGCACCCGTCAAGTTTAACCCTTGCCATGCTCTCCCGTGGCCTGACTTACCTGAGCTGAAGAGCTGCTCCACCAAGCGTCGCTCCATGGGGCTGAGCCCCTCATGCAGGTAGCCCACCCCGTTTAGCAGCGTTTCCTTGAGCGTGGTGTCACTCAGCTTCTCCAGGTATGGAATCAGATCCTTCTCAGTGCAGTGCAAGAACCTGTGTGGCACAAGCACTGGCTCAGTTCACAGTGGCCCAATTCCTGGTAGACACCTTGCTAGCTGTGCAGACCGTGGCCCCAAGCCACCTAAGCTAACCCCACCCTCATAAAAAGGACACTCTTGGAGTGGGCCAGCCTCACTTAACCTAACCCCAAACCCCAGAAGCTAGGCCCTGCCCACCTCTGCCGTTGGATATCTGCTGCACATGTGGTAAGAATGTCAATGGCAGTGAGGCGGGTCTGCTTGCGAGATGGTACAAAGACAATGACAGGCTTCTTGGGTGAGTGCTTGGTGATAGCATGATACACAGGCTTGGCCATGGAGAGCAGGCGGGTTTGTGTATGGCTGATATTGAAGCCCTAGAGACCAGGGAGAAAAGATACCAAGGTTATCAGACCTGGGTCACTCAGGATCTTTGTGAGCCCCCACAGAGGGATAAGGAGAGCGGCTCCTACCTGGATGTGCAGCTCCAAGGGGACGGGACGCACATTGGGGTGGAAGTTAAATGTGGAGGTGGCACTGCAGCCCAGCCAGTGGGCCACATCCTTGGCATTGGAGAGCGAAGAACTGAGTGCCACAATGCGAATAGGCCGCTCAATCTGGGAGGAGATGTAGCGCATTCGGGAGCAGATCACTTCTAAGACGGGCTGGAAAGAGGGAGGGAAAGTCGCTGCAGGCCGAGGCTCCCATTCTCTGCCTGGAGGTCCCCTCTGTGAACAGCCTAACAACCTCAAAATGACCTCTTTTTTCCTTCTAACTAGGAGCTCTCCTATCATTGGTTCTAGCTCCTCCACAGCAGCCAACCTCCACTAAACAATACTGTTTTCCTAAAGTACTACCAAAAAAGTTCACATTGTCCTTTTGGAACAGGGCGGCAGGCAGAATCCTCTGGGGGAAGTCCTGAACCTCTGTCCTCAGACCCAAACATTAAGGCCCAATGCCAAGATCACTTAGTCAGTCCCAGCCCATCATCTGTGCTGCAAGGTCACACCATACCCCATTCTCGCCCCCGATAAGGTGGACCTCATCCACCACGAAGAGGTTGATGTTCTGCACGTTCTTCCGCTGCTTCCATCGCCGGGAAAGTATGTCCCACTTCTCAGGGGTGCTGATGATGATGTTGCCTTTGCCCAGCAGCTTCAGGTCTGTGCTGGTCTCTCCTGTCAGGAGCACCACCTTCTTGTTGAGCCTGTCCTGGAACTTCTCATACCAGTCCATGTATACCTGGCAGGCAGAGGAGTGAGGCAGAACAACATCAGGTCATGCCAGGCCTCTCTCACTTATGTGAGGAAAACCTGAGATGCCAGAGAGACCTGTTGACCTGCAAATCTCAAGCCACATTCTAAACCCACAGAAGCCTTTATGTGATGGGGCAGCTTTTTTTCCCTGAGACGAAGTCTCGCTCTTGTCACCCAGGCTGGAGTGCAGTGGTGTGATCTTGGCTCACTGTAACCTCCACATCCTAGGTTCAAGTGATTCTCCTGCCTCAGCCTCCTGAGTAGGTGGGATTATAGGCACCCACCACCATGCCTGGCTACTTTTTGTATTTTTAGTAGGGATGAGGTTTTACCATTTTGGCCAGGTTGGTCTCAAAATTCCTGACCTCAGGCAATCCACCTGCCTTGGCCTCCCAAAGTGCTGGGATAACAGGCATGAGCCGCCACGCCCAGCTGGGGCGGCTTTAATACACAAACTGGGATATGACCTTGCAAATTTCAGGGCTTAGAAAGCCTTTACATAGAATCACAGATAAAATGCTTCTGGGTAAATTCACATGACACAGCGCCACATCGCACCTGCTCTGCCAAGGCCTCCATGGGGGTGATGTACACACAGCGCCCCTCTGAGCTCTGCAGCAGCATCCGCAGGATAGCAAACTCTGCACAAATGGTCTTCCCGCTGCCCGTGGGGGCCCCCACAAACACGTTGTCATCACTGTTGTACACAGTGTTAAACACTGGAAACCAACAGAAAGAAGCAGTATGAGTGTCAAGAGGGAAGAGATGGACTGGAACAAGGACCACTTGTCAAAACAAGGGACAGCATAAGAAATAAAGTCAGTGAGCTGTGGAGTGTAGACAGAGGAGCAATTGCATCTAAGCCTCTAACTCCAGGCCAGCCTGCTGTATACCCCTCACCTGCTCCCACTTTGGTAAAGGGGAAGAGGCCAAAATCAAGGGCCCAGGACCCCTGGAGACACAGGGGATGACAACAAAAGCAAAGCAAAAGAAGCCACATAACCTTCTTTGCTTCTCAGGGACTAGGATGCAGGACAGAATTGGATCCCTTTCTCTGCCCCTTCGATACTCTCTTGCATTTCCTGGAAATAGCCTAATATAGAAAGTAAGAGCCTTAGCCCTGTCATCAAGACTGGATTAAAATCCAAGTTCTACTATTTATCAGTTGACTCAACTGGGGCACCCACTATGCCTCAGTTCCTTACCTATAAAATGGAACACTA
Source organism: Saimiri boliviensis (assembly GCF_048565385.1). Classification (NCBI taxonomy): domain Eukaryota; kingdom Metazoa; phylum Chordata; class Mammalia; order Primates; family Cebidae; genus Saimiri; species Saimiri boliviensis. The sequence continues at coordinate 126,496,906 of NC_133449.1, forward strand.
GCCAGGTGCAGTGGCTCACACCTGTAATCCCAGCACTTTGGGAGGCTGAGGGGGGTGGATCACCGGAGGTCAGGAATTCGAAACCAGCCTGGCCAACATGGTGAAACCCCATCTCTACTAAAAAATTAGCTGGGTGCCGCAGTAGGCACCTACAATCCCAGCTACTTGGGAGGCTGAGGCAGAATCTCTTGAATCCAGGAGGCAGAGGTTGCAGTGAGCCAAGACCATGCCACTGCACTCTAGCCTGGGCAAGAAGGAGACGCCATCTCACCCCAAAAAAAAAAAAAAAGGAACACTAATGGCAGTCTCTCAAATGACTCCCCTTAGGCTTGGTGGGAGGAATAAAAAAGAAAACACTGGTGATGTACTCAGCTAAAAACTGAGAGCACAGTACCTGCTCTGTGAATGTTCCCGTTATCTCGTTATTTATCATGATGCGAGGGAGGAGGCCTCAGTGCCACCCCATGGCTCCGGTTCAATACTTGAGCGTCAGGGGCAGGCTAAGCCTCCTAGGCCCGAGAAATGACCATGCTATGTAAGGCCTTGCTCTACTGCCCCTCCACAGTGACACATGCATAGCAGCAAGGAAACCAAGGGCTTCTGACAAAGGAAAAGGTCCTGGTGGGCCCGTGGTCACACGGAGTTGCTCCCAGGCCTACCAAGTCCCTGAGGATCCCCATTCCCCTGCATGCCACAGAACACATCTGTCTTCCAATGACTTCAAAAGCCTCCAGAGGAGGGATGGAAACACTCACCCTGGGTCTGGATGGGATTGAAGAAAGGAAATTTATCTTGGTAAAGACTCTCAAAGGCACTGTTTCTCAGAGCAGACACAGGCAAGGGCTGCAGGTCCAAAAGTTCAGTCGGAGGTGGGTACTTCTCTGGCAGGATCAGGTGCCGGAAAGAGACAGGCAGCTGCGTCTCACAAGCTGCCAGAAAAGAAACAGGAAGGAGGTAAGCACTGTTCTCTTTACCTAACTGGCCTCTAGATCCCCTCCATGAACACTGGCAACCTAGGCAGCGTATGTATCACTCTGTCCCTGGCAAAGGCAAGCCCAGAAGACCGGGACAAAGTGCAAGACATTTTTCCACTGTTCTTGGAGGGACTGTTTGTGGGGACTCTGGAGAGGAGACACTCACAAAGCCAGCGGTCAGATACCACTCGGATGAAGTACTGAGGGGGCAGCGGCTCAAACACAGGCACGAAGAACGTGATGAGGTGCTCGTCCTGGGCATACTTGGCCTTGAGGAGAAAATATTCATGGTGCAGAATCACCTCGCTGTCCACATCCTCCACCAGAATCCAGAAAGCCTCTGATGATCCATGCACCTGCCAACAGGAGAACAGGTAAAAGGAATGTGAGCCAACACAGACCAAGCACCTCCAATCCAGCTCCTCTGCCACCAACACAGAGTTGGTGCCTCCAATCCAGCTCCTCTGCCTTGCAAAGTCTCACCTTTTCATCCCACTGGAAGTCTGGCGTGATGGTCAGCTCTACCTTCAGGGTGGAGCGTGTGATTGGCTGCAGGTGCACCGACAACTCCAATTTGGGAAATAGATGGACGTATTTGTGGATAGTCTTCCCCATCTTCGGCATGCGGATAAGTTCCCCTACAGGGAAATAAGAGTATTGAGGCTGCAGCCCACCCTGCCTACTATACTGCACACTGGGCCTGAGGGACACTGTGGGAAAAGGATATAATCTTCCCTTTACTGTCAGTGGAGCCCAGGATTCCAAGTCCCCAGACCAAGGGCCAGCCTGTACTTCAGTGGAACTTGAGAACTGAACACAGGATACTAATGCAGAAGGCCTAGGAACTGGAAGACTATGTAGGCTGACTGGGAAAGACCCTAGGCAGTGAGGACAAGGGCGAGAGCTTCCCACACACCAATCTCATTATGATTCAGGTCATATAGACGCTCGAAGGGGAAATTCTTCTTCTCAATCTTCTTCACTACTTCCTCAGGGAGCTTCCGGAACTGGCGTAGAGGACACATGGACTGCCACCTATCCAGGAAAGAGGCAAAGCTGTTGGTCCCTTCTGCAGGGATGCAACAAACTGCCCACATCATGGCTTCCAATAGTTCAGCAGTGACCACGCAAGACACAGTCATTAAAGGTGGACATTGACACCTTGCCAGCCCTGGCCTCCACCTTTCTCATACTCCCCAGCCCTACCACAGAGGGCTCTACTTCTCAATGTGCACCCAGGTTCAGGTCATATTTAAGATGTCAGGTCTGGAAATCAGATGCACCCTGAGGCTTTCCCATCACACCCTTGGGTTGGGGACCCACTTATGGTGACCAATATCCAGCTCACTGGCCTTACATGCGTTTGTCGATCATCTTGCAGAGGTTCAGGGTCTTGTCTGTAAGCTGTGCCCAACCTCGGTTCAGGACAATTTCAAAGATTGCTCGCATTAACCGGCCAGCCGACTAGGGAAAGAAACAGCATCCCCACTGTTAAGTCTTGACTATCCCCAAGCCTCATGAGCCACTCTACACATGGTTTCATTACCTCCAGCTCTGATGCAATGACCCACCCCAACTCGAAGGCAAATCTCCTCTGTCTTTACACCTTTCTCCTTTCTATATAGTAGATGCTTGCCAAATGGGGAACAATTAGAAAAGTGCTGCTCAAGGTCACTGCACAACATTTTAACCTAACATTCACTGCATGATTTTAGAGCTTTTGACTCATTTAGCATTTAGAGTTCCAGGAAGAGTTAAGGGTACCAGTGACCTGTTCTTAGAGGTAAAGATGAAGAGTGGCTAATAAAACCCTGTGTCATTTCTGGATTTATTTATGAGTTCTGCAGCCACAATGGAACATCACTTCTCTGTTGGGAAGCAGACACTGTGTCCTGTGACTCTTCCTGTCTCTCTGAGGGCTGTGGAGCCTCAAAACATTCCCTCTTAAGGCCTTACCTTTCTCATGTGCTCAAGATGGGTACTACAGAGTGACTGTACCATACATGCACCAACCAACCAACTACCAAGAGCAGAACTAAGCACTCCTCCCATCTCACTAGGGTCAGGCCTCCTTTCCCCAGATTGCATATAGCACACAAGGATTGAACTGTTCAGGCCCCTTCTCACAGCTTCCATAAAACTCTGCCCTCACCTGTGTGACATACACCATGTCGGCCATCAGCGCAAAGCCCTCCAATTTCAGCTGTGAGATGAAGGCTTGCAGAAGAACATTGATCTGGAAAGAAGCAAAATCAGCCAGCAGGAGACCAATCACTGAACAGTCCAAGAAAGGGAATTACATTTCTGCTCTGAGCATTCATGCCAGGTGAGATCTTCTACAGCTCTTGACTTCCAAATACTAAATAATTGATATTTCATATAAAAAGAACATGTAAGAAAGCTGCAAAAACTAGGAGAACTGAGAAGGGTACCACACATGAACTCAAATTCGAGGTTCATCTTTTAGAAGATTATGAAAACTACATAATGTTCATCCTGATCAAAGCAAAGAGAAGAGGAGCTCACCTTTGCGCTGGGTTCCTCGATGCTCTCCTTTACAGGGATAGGCACCCTCTCTAGCAACTTCTGTAGCTCTAGCTTCTCCTCCTGCCATAAGGAGGAAAACGTCAAGGGAAAGCCCAGTAGCCGAGAAGGGAAACCATTCAGTGACTTGGTGAGCACCAACGCCCTGCCCCCAGCACGCTGCATAGGCTCACCTCTCTCACAGTGATGTTTTTGAACTCAGAGGACAATGAGAAGACTCTGAAAAGCTCAATCTCACTGAGGGTGGGCTTCAGCAGCTGGTTGTAGGTCTGCACTGTATCATTGGTGATGTAGTAGTGGCTGGCTATACGGCCCAGTTCTGTCACCTGGAGAGAAGGTAGACTCAATCTAGTGCTGACTATTAATGAGCTCCAACCTCTAACTGTGGACCGTAAGTTATTGTCCTATAGGTTTTTTGTGCAATTTTTTTGTAAAGTATGTAACTCAATGTCCTATAGGTTATCTACCTTACAGACAATTGGATGAATTCACAGCAATACAAATGCCAGGCCCAGGTACATGAAAAAAAAATGGCACAATAAGCTGACCCATAGCATCTGCACAGACAAGACAGTTAAATTATCCACCCCAAGTTATGGGGAAAGCTACCCATTTTTCCACTGTTCTAGGCAACAGGCGATTAGATAGGCAGTACTCACACAAAGAGAGCAATCTGAAAAATTTTCTCCTGGGTTGACTTTTGCTGAGACCTTTCCCTCAAAACCCTCACCCACCACATACCTGGAAGTTGCCTGTCTTCTTGTCGTACTTGACCAGATTGTTCTTGTCCAGCATCAGAGCAGCCGTGTGAACCAAATCTAGTCGGCGCTGGTCCAGCAGGGGATCTCCCTTGAGGTCATCATGAGAGATGCCATAGAGGGTTGGGGATCGCAGCATTCGGATATACAGGTAGGCATAGCCCAGCCAGTTCACTGCATCCTACAAGACACAGCTCATGGTTCTTAGCATGGAGAAACTCTTGATGTCCAAATGAAAGGCTTCCATTAATTGCTTAGAAATTAATTCCCAACTACAAGGATGCATATTATATCATATCCTGAATGGTTTTAACATTTCATTACTAAATAGATCTAAGCGTCTTCAAAGATGTTAGTAATAAGGGAAACTATCTGCCAGACCCAAGATGCGGGTGCAAGGATGGAGGGCCTTGGATACTGCTGGCCCATAGCACAATAGGGACCAACCCACTCCTGGTGCCTTGGTGTCTGCGGGGAAGGCACAAAGTGTCTTGGGCAGAGCCCTCCCCTACCTTGGCATTCTGGACATTCCCCAGCACAATTTCTGCATTGAGCATGTCAGGAAGCTTTGAAACCATCTGGCTTTCAATAGGAAGTTGTTGATTGAGGAGGGACAGGTAGTACTGTAGCTCCCCATGAGATGTGATGAGTATGCCTTCGCCCTTGGTGTCGTACTGGGGTCGTCCGGCACGTCCCAGCATCTAGATCAGAGAGAGCAAACCAAGAATGTTATGGCAAGAGAATATCTGATTTTGATCCAGGGATCTATATTACAGAACTAGGCCTCTAATCTGCCAGCTTTCCAGCATTCCTGCATTTCAGGCAAGGATACTGATCCCCACTGAGAATCAACTCAAAGGCTCTATACCTGCAGAATGTCCAGTGCTCCCAGTTCTGTCCAACGCCCCTTCTCTGGACTGTACACCTGGGTGCCTTTGATGATGACTGTATGTGCAGGGAGATTCACACCCCAAGCTAGAGTTGCTGTGGAAACTAAAACCTACAGAGGCAAAACAAGGTAATGAGGAAAACAGACATTACCACTAGGGGGTTAATATCCCTGACTTCTCTAGGCAGTTGGCCTCAGAGCTTCTATCAGGACTAGGTGGGGAAGAGGAGGGGCCCCAGTACTTGTTAATGTGCCACCAGAATAAAGAGGAAAGGTTTCCTGGGGTTCCTCATCTATTCAGGAATGAACATTACAAGGTTCCAGAGGCACAAGGGCAGACTTGTATTAAACAACCTTAAAGTTACTAGAAAAGGTAAAACAGGCTATCTGTAAAGAGGGAATGACAAGGCCATGCATGCCTCCATGAGGCACTATTTAAAGCTATCTGAAGTCACCAAAGTGCTTGCTTTACTGTGGTCCTAAACTCACTCATCTCTCACTCAGGTGTGAAGAGTTGGGAGAGTGGCATAAGGTTCTATTTATTGTATCCACAACCCTCTGACCTGGGCTAGCTGGGACAGAGGCAATAAAGTACCAGGAACAAACATGGCACAACCTTTTACATTGCCAGTCTTCTGAAGTATGTCTCACCTGCTCCTCCAAAAGCTTTGCCCCCCACTCACCTGAATATGTTTATCAGCAAAAAGATCCTCCACAAGTGTTCGGTCAACCCTGGTCATGCCTGCGTGATGAATAGCAAAGCCATAAGGCAGAAGATCCTTCAGCTCTAGGTTCTGTGGAAGAAAGAACACGGGATGAGGTGAGCCTTCCTGTAGGACTTACCAAGGAGTAAGGAAATCTCCTCCTGTGAGACCCTGCCCCTTAACTAATCCACATAACCACATCCAGACAATCAACCTTAACCCATGGCAAACAAAAGCATCACAGTACAGTCCTAGATGGACACAGCTGCCTCTGAGGCCTCTGATGGACACAACTGCCAGTAGGAATGAAGAAACCCAGCCAGGCCCTCCTCACCTTGCACTGCTCAGCTTCTGTTCGCAGGACTTCGGTGGAGGCTGAGCCCTCCCTCAGAAACAGACCCAGAGTGTCCTTCTCTAGGCACATGTCCCGGATGGCCCTGGCCGTCTTTCCAGTCTCCTTCCGGGAGTGGACAAACACCAGCACCTGAGGAGAGGCCACAGTTGACCAAGATCACGAGATACTCACAGCCCCAGGGCATCTGTGGCAGTAACCAGAGGTTGCACCATCAGCACCAGAAGCCAAGGTCCTAGAGAGGAGCAAGGGCAGGAATGTATGCAGGCTCAGGGGAAGCCTAAACAGGGCTGGAAAGACTCTAAGGGAATGCACCCACCAAGTTCACAGTCCTGGAGCTGGGAAATTAAACTAACTCCAACACCTTATCTTAAACAGCAAGTTTAAACAGACTATGCAAATTTAGGCCTCTCAACTCAGAATTTATGTTTAAGCACCTAAGCTCTGAACTTGTAAGTCAAAGATGAATGAAAACGTGCCTGCAAAATAGCAGCTAAAATATTATATTATTTATAAAAGGACTTAGGAAATAAGTCTTACAATGGTGTAGGAAATAAAGTCTTCATTTCCTACACCATTAGTTCCAAGAAAAGATCTGTCTTTTCATATAAATTCATGTGCTTCTTTTCATCAGAAAAAAGAAATACAAAACCAGTCACTTTTCCTTATTTTTTGTCTCAGTTAACATTGCTCAACTCAACTTTAATTTGAAAATTCTATCACACTGTCCTAGTAAAATGCCCTCTTCACTAGTTTTTTGTTTTCCTCTTACTTTTATTGTCTTGTATTTTTAGTGTAAACTACCCCAAGTCTTTTACGTAAGGACCCGGGATAATGTGAACAGACAGAACGATTATCTGGGACTGGAGGCTGCTTCTGGAGGTTGTGGGGGCATTAATTCTCAATCCAACCTCTCTAATGGCTGTGGAACTCTTCAGGTTATGTATTTCATCTGCACTGAGTTTTGGTAGTTAACTGGTAGTTGTTGGAGAACTGGTTCATTTCTTCTGAATTTTTAAAGTAATGAGCATAAAATTACTTATAGTATTCCCCTATTATCCTTTCAATGCGTATAGGTTCTATAGTAATATCTCATTTCATAACTGATATTGGTGATTTATGTTGTCTTCTCTCTTTTGATTTCTGTCAATCTTGCCAAATTATTGGTAAATCAAACATTCAAAAGAATAGAATTCAAGAGTAACAACAAACCAAGGGCAAACCTGATTTTTTCCAGCATGTTCCATGATTTTCTCATAGACTATTTCATTCATGATCTGGAAACGCTTGATAGCTTTTTTCTCTGTGATGCCCACATACGTCTGTTCCAGAGGCACTGGACGGAAGCTAGATGTTCAACAGTTAGACAAATGAGGTTTCTGGCACAAAATACTGAGGGAATAAACAGTCCTTTTCATTGCCCCAAAAGCAACATTTCTCCTTTTTGATTCCCCTTGGAAAAGGGGAAGGAAAGCAGGATGGTCACCTTGGCAGAACTTCTCCCAGTCTTTTCTCATACCTGTTGTCAAAGTAGAAGAGACCCTTGGCAGGGTCAACACGTAGAAAGGTGGCCACATCTTCATAGTTGGGTAGGGTGGCGCTGAGACCAATGAGTCGCACATCCTCTTGGGTCATCTCAATGTTTCGGATGGCCCTGGCCACCAAAGCTTCTAAGACAGGGCCTCTGTCATCGTGGAGAAGATGGATCTCATCCTACGGAATTGGAGGACACCGATTACGTCTAGCACTGGAGATACATCACCCATTTTCCTGGAATTATCTCATACTGTAGGCATACAACCTAATATGCCTAACAAAAAAGACAAGGGATCCTAAGCCAGAAACACCGAAAGGATGGAGACAATATTTACCATGAAATACTCCAGAAAGTAGCAGACTCTGACCATGAGTTGCTTTGATAGAGTTCAGTGAAATACTTTATAACAAGAAATTCTAAAACTCAGGTAAATGAGTTTATTCTTTTACTTTAAGATAAACTTCTTCATGAAAAAGGATATAAATATGATTTAATCAAATCAGAAGCTTCACCTCTGGCAGTTATAGTTCCCAAGAACAAAAGCTATCATGCATCAAATGATGAGTTCGCATAGTCTAAAGCAGTGCTTCTCAAATTTTGTTAAGTATACCAAAGCCAGGGGATGTTGTTAAAATGCAGATTGTACTCAACAGGTGTGGGGTAAGGCCATAAATCCTGCATTTCTAATAAGCTCCTATTCCATGCTACCACTACTACAACCCCCACCATGAATCAGGCTTCAAGTAGCAAAGCTCTAATGTAGGGGCCAGCAAACGTTTTTTTTAAAGCCAGATAGTTCTGTCTCAAAAGAAAAAAAAATGCTGGGCACAGTGGTTCACACCTATAATCTCAGCACTTAGGGAGGCTGAGATGGGTGGATCAACTGAGGCCAGGAGTTTGAGACCAGCCTGACCAACAAGGAGAAACCCCGTCTCTAATAAAATAGAAAAAATGAGCTGGGCATGGTGGTGGGCACCTGTAATCCTAGCTACTCAGGAGGCCAAGGAAGGAGAATCACTTGAACCCGGGAGGCAGAGGCTGCAATAAGCCGAGATGGCACCATTGCACTCCAGCCAGAGCAACAAGAGTAAAACTCCATCTGAAAAAAAACTCAGATATTCAATATTTCAGGCTTTAAACCACGAAGCCCCTATTGCAAATATTCAGTTCTGCTAATGCAATACAAAAACAGCTGTAAACAATACATACAAAAATGGGTATAACTATGTTCCAACGGAATAAAACCAGTAGCCACAGACTGTCGACCCGTTCCAGAACACTGAAAACCAACATGTGAAGCTCCTTTCTTGCTTTCCCAGACAACTTAAACTACACTCAGACTTAGTCACTAATATCCAGAAGCTTCTGTGTATTTGAAATACAATATCCTGATTCCTTACTCATTCCTTCAGAGAATAGATTCTTTTATTTATAAAGCCCTTCATGATGTTGGATATGATGGTTTTTTTCTATCTGTTTATGTTTGTTTCAAAATATTTCAGACACTGCTTCTCGGCCTTTGGGCTAAGATGAAGTGTAAAATATTTCAAACATAAAAAAATAGATAAAGAATAACATGGCAAACACAAGCTGACAACAGTTATCATTACAAAGCCTAGTGCCTACAGAAAAAGACACCTAAGAAACATTTCACCTGAAAACCCAGCAAATCCTCCTTGACTACAACTAGCTTCTATGTTCTATGAGTGCTCCTGACTCACCAGAATGATGAGGCGCACCAGCTGGGTGTAGGTGCGCTCACCACCCTTGCGGGTGATGATGTCCCACTTTTCGGGGGTGCAGACAATGATCTGAGTGGCGCTGATCTCTTCCTTGCACAGCTGGTGGTCTCCTGTCAGTTCAGCAACAGTGATGCCATAAGTGGCCAGGCGCTAGGGAAGGAAAACTACATCAGAAGGAGTGTTTGAAGGGGCCTGGACACCACGCTTTCTGTTTGGGCAGTTGGAGTGTAGGACATTGGGAGCAGGTACCCATTAGGTGAACGAATACGAGGCAAATCAGACCTTATAAGCATATCTCCCTCAAACAAATCCAAATTTCACTGAGGCAAATAAAGAGGACAAAAGATCTCTGAGGGCCAGGCACGGGTGCTCACACCTGTAATATCAGCACTTTCAGAGGCCAATGCAGGCAGATTGCCTAAGCCCCGGAGTTCTAGACCATCCTGGGAAACACAGTGAAATATTGTCTCTACATAAAAATATAAAAATTAGCCAATGTGTTAGTACATGTTTATAATCCCAGCTAGTAGGGAGGCTGAAGTGAGAGGACCACTTGAGCCTGGGAGGTAAAGGCTGCAGTGAGCCACAGTTGCGCCACTGCACTCCAGCCTGGGCAACAGTGAAACCCTGTCTTAAAAAGAAAAAAAAAAAAGATCTCTAGGAACTCTGTACACAAGAGAAAGAAATGGAAACGTGTAGATAACAAGACCTGGAATAACACCACTAGGTCTATTATCATCCACATCCATGAAATGTTTCGTAAATACTTCAATAACACAAATGATACCAACTACAGAAAATTGCCATGGAGAGGATGAAAGAAAGACACTAATCCTTGTAAGAGATGGCTCAGAACATTCTTACTTCAGAATCTCTATACCTGGGTTAAGTTCCACCTTGGACGTGGGGAGAGAAAAATAAAAAATAAAAACAATCCCAGGAGGCATTCAAGAGATTCCCTAATAGAAGCAGCAGTGAGGTCCAGGCCTGTTCACAACACTTTGTTAGCTGCGCCCAGTATCCTCTAGAGGAAAGTTCTACTCTCTTACCTTTCCAAAGCTGCCCACCATCTCCTGCACCAAGGAGCGCATGGGGGCAATGTAGATAATCTTGAAGTCATCCACATTGATGGTGCCATCCATGTTTATGTGTTTCCCGATTTCTCGAAGCATACACATCAGGGCCACGTTGGTCTTCCCGGCACCCTACGGAAGAGGTCAGGGATGAGAACGCCTGTTCACCTGGTTATTCTCACTGCTGTAACATCCATGGGCTTATTTCCCAAGCAGAGAATAGAGCTTGTCCTGGGCACTTTATCCTACCATTTAACCTCTCTTCCATCAAAGGACAGAGAATTAGGGGGTGGGGGTGGAGATTAAAAAAACAATCTTGCTACAGAAAGTCCAAACCATATTCTACAAGAAAAAAAGCAGGCGGGGTGGTGCTTACAGTAGGAGCACACAGCAGCAGATTCTCATCTGTCTCAAGGGCAGCACGGTAGAGTTTACTCTGGATCCGATTCAATGTTTTGAAGCCCTCAAACCCAGCCTGGGCATACTTTGGCAGCTTTTCCACTGGAAGCAGTTGCTAGAAGGAAAGAAGTGCCACTGATATCATGTTGGCAGCATCCTTGAGCAGATGTTTTTGTGGGATTGCCATGGTTTTGTTCCCTGGCAATCTCTTTGCATTAACTCTCCATTAAAGGTCAGTCCAGATATCAATATTGTCCCCCAGGCTCAAAATCAGAATGGGAAAATTCTGTTGCAGCTTTCAGTCTTGAAATAAACTATTTAAGAGACAAGGCTACATTCTGGCCAATGGTTGAAATCCAAACCAGGAGATGAACTAAGGAAAGTGATTCACTTACTTCTTCTGAGCCAAAGGGCTTGGGCTTCAGAGCAGGCACATGCACCTCTTCATAGCCCTTACGCTGGCGACGGAAAGATCCATCAGGAAGCTGACAGCGTTTATTGGCCATAAAGTGGCTCCCTTGGGTAAAAACCAGGTCCTCCAAGTCCAGAACCTGTCGTGGAGCTAGTGCCTGGGAACGTGAAAGACAAAAATGCAAAGGAGGTGAGCAAGCTGAGCAAGCGAGTTTTCCAACCACCAAGGTCTGGGAAATAAATTGCCCTGGATCCTACCTCTCCGCCCTGGTCAAGATCCATGGTTTCCAGATCTGTGTCCATTCGAGACTGTCGCACTCGCTCTCTCCGCGACCTTTCCTCCTGTAGTGGAGAAAGATAAAAATCACAGAAACAATTCATCAGAATCATAGATTCTTGTCCTTTTCTGTTCCTGCTTAGCCATACTTGAGTCACAGGTGCTGACTAGTAAGTCTCCAAACAGAAAGACAACACTTTACCTGGGGACCACCAGAATGATCAAAGCAAACAAACACATTTAAAGGGACAATGCGCAGTACAGGGATGCCAGAAATAGACATTCTTTTTTTTTTTTTTGAGACAGAGTTTCGCTGTTGTTACCCAGGCTGGAGTGCAATGGCACGATCTCGGCTCACCGCAACCTCCGCCTCCTGGGTTCAAGCAATTCTCCTGCCTCAGCCTCCCGAGTAGCTGGGATTACAGGCACGCACCACCATGCCCAGCTAATTTTTGTATTTTTAGTAGAGACGGGGTTTCACCTTTTTGACCAAGATGGTCTCGATCTCTTGGCCTCGTGATCCACCTGCCTTGGCCTCCCAAAGTGCTTGGATTATAGGCGTGAGCCACCACGCCCAGCCCAGAAATAGACATTCTATAATTAAGTACTGAGGGCTACCCCTGAGGGGTAGAAATGTGGGTTCTGTTAAGCAAGCACATGTATTCTGTTACTCTATTTTAGTAAACACCACATATTTACTATGTAAATAAACAATAAAGGTCCCCATGGTGCTGGTGAAAGCAGCAGGTCACTGGTCTCACAACCAAACCAATGTGGATGTGCTGATTCTAACCTGTATGTACTGATAAACCCCAAATAATTTAGAAAAATTACTTTTCCAACTTCCACTTTCATTATGAATTTAGCTTCATGCTGCAATCTTCTAGCCACTGTTAGCTCAGAAATCAGACAGATAAACCAACCCAATCCTTACTCGGATCAGATCCTCCTTCTCTGTTTCGTGAAGTTGGTAGAGGAACTTCGATAGCTCTGGGTCAGCTTCCATCTTTCCCATGATCCTTTCTTTTTCAGCTTCACTTTGTGCACTGGCCAGCAAGGTACAGTATAAAACTATCCACAACAAAAGGAAGAAAGGAATAGTGAGGAGGAAGAAATGCAAAAATCAACCTTCATCCTTAGGGTAGAAAGAAGAAAAATAAAAGAAACAAGCACAAAAGTTATGAAAACAACAGAATCTCTATCTCACATATGCACATATATGTACCTATTCGGCAGGAAGAGCCCACCATATACTCACTCATCATCCTGTGCTGCCGCAACACTTTAATGAAATCAAAGGTGTTGAAACCAAGCAGCAGTACCAGCTGGTTCTCACACTCCCGATCGTCACTGGCCGTCTGCAGAGAGAAGGTAACACCACCATTAAGGACAAAGCCATCTGCCACTTTATACGTTGTCCCCATGTGCTAAGACATACTAAACATATAACTATTGTTATCTTGGCCATACCTTCAAAATCTCCAGTACTTCATCTGCCTTCTTCTGCGACACAATGGCATCATCATAGAAACGACTGAGCTGCCGCTGTAGCCAAAATGCATCAATATCCCGAGGGTGCAAATCCTTCTTCTTGGAACTCATCAGTTCACCTGAGGCTACGAGCTATGTAAGTAAGCAGGCATTTAGCTCACTAGGTCTCTGCCAGCTTCGATCACTTTCCCACCACCCTGCATCCAAGTTCTACTTGCCACCCTATAAGCCCACCTTCTTGTGAGGACTTTCCAGGGGGAAACTCTCTGGAATATTGAGTTCAGAAGCACACCAGACCAAGATTTTATCAACATACATCTTTGGGAAGGATGAAAACCAACCAAAATCTTAAGAAACTCTACACATTAAGTGTTTATTACACGTCACTCTAGCAAAACGTGGCTCAGTAAATGTAATAGGACCTAAGCATGAAGCAGAAGTACTAACACTCAGAAGTAATCTGGCCTTGCAGCAATGAGAAAGAGCAAACTGAACTTACATTAGCCGAGAGGGTGCAGCGTACAACAGCCTCGTCCCCTTCCATGTCATCATCAGATGCCTCCTCTCGAACCTCCCCGTACACATCTTCATCACCTTCCTGTGGAAATGGCCCCAACTCAACCATGATCTGGAGCTGATTCTGCATCACCACAGAACCTCTCCTTTAAGTCACCCTAAATTAGCTTGATAGTTAGAGAAATGGCTTTGGGGTGAAACGAAGAGCCTATTGGAACCAAGGTTAGCCTTATTCCAGTGGACATGCAATAGAATGGCTGCTTGGCACAGACTTATTAGATGCATCTACTTTCTATTTCTTACCTTAGGCTGCTACAATGGCAATCAACTGGATCATAGCCTCTCTCTGATACACACACAATCAACATTCAAAACCAGCAAATAGCTAGCAAGAGAGAAAAGCTATACAGAGGCATGCCTGGGAAAGCAGATGGTGACTAGGAATGAAGAGACCACACTTAGCCCGCTCACCACTCTATTCACTCATACACTGCACAGTACGCATATTTGGCACAGTGTCACAGTCAAAGCAGGTACTTCAATAATGAGCACTGTTACATGAATGAACTGTTAAATACAAAGCAGTTCACTGCCACTTAAAATCATCAAATCCTATTAACTATACTGTAGGAAGAGGCCTAGCAATCACCTAATGAAATTGCCTCACTTTATAGGAGAAACTGAGGCAAGATGACCTGCCGAGATACAGGACTAAAATTCAGAAGTCTTGGCTCCTAGTCCAGTGCTTTCCTCCGACTCTCCCTGTGCGACCCCTTCTTCCAGCCCCAGTATATAGTCCAGGCTTCATTTTCTCTTTCAGGAGCCAAATCTACTGAGAACTCTAAGGCACTCCATAATTTTTTCAAAGCACCCCAGTTACTCCTATTTAGTTATATTCAAGAAATTCTATTAGATGGTAAGTATTAACCCCAGTGACTTAAACAACCATGTATAGGCTCAGTGTGGTGGCTCACACCTGTAATCCCAGCACTTTGGGAGGCCGAGGCAGGTGGATCATGAGGTCAGGAATTTGAGAACAGCCTAGCCAAAATAGTGAAACCACATCTCTACTAAAAATACAAAAATTAGCCGGGCATAGTGGTGGGCATCTGTAATCCCAGCTACTCGGGAGGTTGAGGTAGGAGAACTGCTTGAACCCAGGAGGTGGAGACTGCAGTGAGCAGAGTCGTGCCATTGCACTCCAGCCCAGGCAACGGTGCTCAAAAAACAAACAAACAAACAAACAAGAAACACCATGTATGAACTATGTCCATGCTCTAGGGCAAATGTGGCAAATGTGCAATCTTTTGAAACAGTGGGACACAGTACTGAAAAATAGGAAATTATAGCAATAAGATTAAAATGAAGTACAATAAGAGCAGATACATTTTCAATGAAAGTATTCACTGTACTTTATCTTTTGTCTTTCTTTTTGCTTATCCACTTGGTATATTTTAAATAATTACATTACTTTATATTTGTTAGTTTCAATTTGCTACAGAAAAGTTAAACGATAACGGCATTTTTTTTTTTTTTGAGGTGGAGTTTCACTCTTGTTACCCAGGCTGGAGTGCAATGGCACGATCTCGGCTCACCGCAACCTCCGCCTCCTAGGTTCAGGCAATTCTCCTGTCTCAGTCTCCTGAGTAGCTGGGATTACAGGCACGCGCCACCATGCCCAGCTAATTTTTTGTATTTTTAGTAGAGACGGGGTTTCACCTTGTTTTTTTTTTTTTGAGATGGAGTTTCACTCTTGTTACCCAGGCTGGAGTGCAATGGCGCGATCTCGGCTCACCGCAACCTCCGCCTCCTGAGTTCAGGCAATTCTCCTGCCTCAGCCTCCTGAGTAGCTGGGATTACAGGCACGAGCCACCATGCCCAGCTAATTTTTTAGATTTTCAGTAGAGACGGGGTTTCACCATGTTGACCAGGATGGTCTCGATCTCTCGACCTCGTGATCCACCCACCTCGGCCTCCCAAAGTGCTGGGATTACAGGCTTGAGCCACCACGCCCGGCCTTCACCTTGTTGACCAAGATGGTCTCGATCTCTTGACCTTGTGATCCACCTGCCTCGGCCTCCCAAAGTGCTGGGATTACAGGCTTGAGCCACCGCGCCTGGCTTTTTTTTTTTTTAAAGCAAAGGAACATATAATGCCTAAGTCTGAAACCCATACAACATGATGAAATTTATCTGGTTTAGACTAGGGAGTTTCTTTACACTAGAAGGGGTCCCTTTACCTTAAACAACTTCAAAAACAAGAACGGACTGGGTCCATTTGCTTTATCACTCACCTCCTCATCTGACTCAAACTGCACATTCACACCGTATGTTTCATCAATGTTGTCATCTGAAAAAATGAAGGATTAGAAAAAGAGGGAAGTGAATAGCTAGTAAAACAAGGGACTCTGGTGCCAATGTCCTCCCCAACTACCGCTCTTCAAGAAAGATCTAAGGGCTAAGGATACACACAGACACTCAGATAATCAACATGAGAGAGCCACCTATGCTGCCACTGCCAAGACCTTCTCCAATCTGCCAGCCTTGAAGACAGCCCAGCCCTGCTTGCTCAAACACTTGAGCCCCCAAGGCTCTGCCCACATTTTCTCCCTTATTCTACACAATAAAGGGTCTCAGAGTAAGGAACAGCTGCTGGAATCTAGGGATTCTGGTGTCCATCAATTTTAACTCCTCAAAAAACACAAAACTAATTATGAGAACTCACTGACACTACGGTTTTTAGATGAATAATGCTAGAAGATGCATGTTTAGGGGTCAACAATCAGTTAACATGATCAGGGCATAAAGAGCTTACTTACCCATATTTTGGATTTCCTTGTCTCCACCATAGTCTGTGATCTTTTTGCCCAAGTTCACTAGCACATGGTATCTGGTATCGTCTGTTTGACCCAGCAGCAGGTCAATCTCCTTTCGTCTTTCCTTGTCCCGAAGCTTTTCATTCTTTAGAACAGCTAGAACTTCATCAGCTGCCCCACAAAGGATATCACGTGGCTGGTGGCAAGAAACAACCAACAAATATGGAGCACAATGACAGGCAGAACATCACCAACTAGGTTTATGTGGCAGCAGCATGTGAAGAGCCACACCTCTTCAAAACCTGCCTCATAATTAGGCTCTGACCTTTTTCATTAATGCTGATTTAAAATGCCACAACTAAAGGAAGACTCATCTGTTTTTAAAAAGATTAGCTAGATGGCCCCAAGAAACAGGACATGGCTTCCAGAACAGCTTGCCATGTTTCCAGGTGGCAGTCACTTGGCAGACTTGCTCTAGCCTGCCACACTTTTGTAAATCTTTGTCCTCACTTCCTCTAGCATCCCCCTCAGCAGAGCTTCTCAGACTCATAATGGTCCCCAATCTAATCACACACACATGTGTAATGGTTAGGAACACAGATTCTAGAGATAAACTACCTGGATCATATCTTGGCTCTGCCAAATACTACTTATGTGACTTGGGAAAATTACTTAACTATTCTTGCCTCACATCTCTCTTCTGTAAAATAGAAAATGGATGTTAATAGCACCTATTCACGGAGTTATGTGACAGGGAAAAAAGAAGACATGTCCTGTTTCATACAAATTGAGTGCTCAGTAAATATTAAGCCACTTCTGTAAACCAGCACGGCCCACATGGGGATCCAGAGACAAGGTTCATCTGGTGTCTCCCAGCTGTGACCCTCTCCCTTTCTAACACATGGTCCCACCCTCTGGCCACCTCACTCTGAGAATACAGAAATAAAACAAACTCAGTTTTTTCTTTTTTTTTTTTGAGATGGAGTTTCGCTCTTGTTACCCAGGCTGGAGTGCAATGGCACGGTCTCAGCTCACCACAACCTCCGCCTCCTGAGTTCAAGCAATTCTCCTACCTGAGCCTCCAGAGTAGCTAGGACTACAGGCGTGTGCCACCAACTAATTTTTTGTATTTTTAGTAGAGATGGGGTTTCACCTTGTTGACCAGGATGGTCTTGATCTTGACCTCGTGATCCACCTGCCTCAGCCTCCCAAAGCACTGGGATTATAGGCGTGAGCCACCGCGCCTAGCAAGTTTTTTTCTATACTCTCACAACAATTAACACAGAAGGCTTCTGTGACGATTCCTCCCCACCAGCAACCAATCCAAAAATAGTGCAGTGGACACAAGCTGGGTGTCTTCAAATTCAATTCAGTTCCAACACTAATTACCTAGAAAGTTTCAGATCCCACAGGTTGAAGACTCAGTCCCACAAGCCTGTCTCCCACTTTATGATGCCAATCACAAGCACAGGTTGTTTGACGCGTGCTTCTCACTGAACAGCTATAAACTGAGGTTTCCATGATCCCATTTTTGGGTTCAACTAATTTGCTAGAACAGATCAGGAAAACACTTATTTTTACCATAAGCCATATTACAAAGGATGCCTACCAACGGACAACAAGTGGAAGAGGCGCACAGGGCAGGCATATGGGAAGGGGTTTAGTGTGCCAGGCCCTCTCAGGTGCACCACCCTCCAGAAACCTCCACCAGAAACCTCCACGTGAGCAGCCGAACTCTCTAAACTTAGTCCTTTTGGGGTTTTTATGGAGGCTTCATTACGTAGGCATGATTCATTCAGTGACCAGCCTCCATTCTGAAGTTACCTAAGGGCTGTCAGCCATCAGTCAACTCATCAGCATACAAAAGATATTACCACTTCAAAGATTCCAAGGATTTTAGAAGCTGTATGCCAGGAAATGAAATAAAGAATGAATATATATTTCACAGTATCACACTCACCTGGTCCCCAAGAGCAGCCTGGATGAAGCTGAGTAGCACCTCATAGGTCTCCCGAGTCTCCTTAGTTTTGGGCTTATAGATGATGCCCACCATCTCATCAATGCCCTCTGACAGCAGAGTATAACCCTTCATCTTGTTGATGTCATGCCGGTCCTCATCACGCTTTCTTCGTCTAATGGACACGTAATGTGATGTTGAATGGCAGAACCTTTCCTCCCCAAGGCAAGACTGGATCAAACCCACCCTCCTCAGCTTCATGGCAAGAAGCTAATAACTGAAAACAGGTACCCCAGCCTCAGCAAATGATTCCTGTTTGGCCTTAATCACTTGTAGGAGTATTTCTTTTCTTTTTTTTTTTTTTTTTTTTAAGATGGAGTCTCACTCTTCTTGCCCATGCTGGAGTACAGTGGTGAAATCTCAGCTCACTGCAACCTCCACCTCCCAGGTTCAAGCGATTCTCCTGCCTCAGTCTCCCAAGTAGGTGGCTGGAATTACAGGCACTCACCACCATGCCCAGCTAATTTTTGTACTTTTAGTAGATACAGGGTTTCACCATGTTGGCTAGCCTGGTCTCAAACTCCTGACCTCAGGTGATCCAGCCTGCCTCAGTCTCCCAAAGTCCTAGGATTACAGGTGTGAACCACCATGCCCAGCCAGAAGTATTTCTTTATGGGACACAGTGACAGAAAGAAAAATTCCCTATCATCTTCTCACTAGATGCACTAAACATTATAATGAGATGCTTCTCATTTTAAAAATACAACCCTTCGGCCAGGTACAGTAGCTCATGCCTGTAATCCTAACAATTTGGGAGGCCAAGGTGGGCGGATCACCTAAGGTCAGGAGTTCAAGACCAGCCTGGCCAACATGGCAAAACCCCATCTCTACTAAAAATACAAAAATTAGCTGAGCACAGTGGCAAGCACCTGTAATCCCAGCTACTCAGGAGGCTGAGGCAGGAGAATCGCTTGAACCCAGGAGGCAGAGGTTGTGGTGAAAGGAGATCATGCCAATACACTCCAGCCTGGGTGACAGAGTGAGATTCCCTCTCAAAAGAAAAAACAAACAAACAAAAACAACCTTCATACTGTGTATGAGAATATTATATAATAGGATTTTGACTAGTTTTTCACCTCTCAGACACATTTTCCTTTACCAGCTAGAGAAACAAGCTCCAACAGAATCTACTGTCATTGACTGTCAACAAATTACAACAAAACTGGAAAAGAAGATATAGCGCAAAGTGGAGATAATGTATTAACTCATTTCAAACATAACTACTTTAA
The DNA here is from genome assembly GCF_048565385.1 of Saimiri boliviensis. Lineage (NCBI taxonomy): Eukaryota > Metazoa > Chordata > Mammalia > Primates > Cebidae > Saimiri > Saimiri boliviensis. The sequence goes on from NC_133449.1 coordinate 126,516,634, forward strand.
TCAAACTAGGCCTAGGAATTTTGGAAACTTCATCATAGGAAAGGGAGGAAGACACCAAGATATTCAGGGTCAAAAGATAATGGTGAGGTAAAGGTAATTTTTGAAATATATTCCCAAGAAATCTTTTTTTTTTTTTTTTTTTTTTTTTTTTGAGACAGAGTTTCACTCTTGTTACCCAGGCTGGAGTGCAATGGCGCGATCTCGGCTCACCGCAACCTCTGCCTCCTGGGTTCAGGCAATTCTCCTGCCTCAGCCTCCTGAGTAGCTGGGATTACAGGCACGCACCACCATGCCCAACTAACTTTTTGTATTTTTAGTAGAGACGGGGTTTCACCATGTTGACCAGGATGGCCTCGATCTCTTGACCTCGTGATCCACCCACCTCAGCCTCCCAAAGCGCTGGGATTACAGGCTTGAGCCACCGCGCCCGGCTATCTTTTTTTTTTTTAATTTAATTTTTTTATTAAGACAGAGTTTTCGCTCTTGTTGCCCAGGCTGGAGTGCAGTGGCTGGATCTTGGCTCACTGCAATCTCTGCCTCCTGGGTTCAAGCGATTCTCCTGTCTCAGCTTCCCGAGTAGCTCAGATTACAGGGGCGCACTACCACACCCGGCTTTGTATTTTTAGTGGAGACGGGGTTTCTCCAGGTTCGTCAGGCTGGTCTCAAACTCCTGACCTCAGGTGATCTGCCTGCCTCGGCCTCCCAAATCTTTTTTTTTTTTTTTTCCACTCTTGTTGCCCAAGCTGGAGTGCAATGGCGCCATCTCAGCTCACCACAACCTCCACCTCCTGGGTTCAAGTGATTCTCCTACCTCAGCCTCCCAAGTAGTTGGGATTACAGGCATGCACTAACACACCCAGCTAATTTTGTATTGTTAGTAGAGATGGGGTTTCTCCATGTTGCTCAGGCTGGTCTTGAACATCTGACCTCAGGTGATCCTCTCACCTCGGTCTCCCAAAGTGCTAGGATTACAGTCATGAGCCACCATGCCTGGCCCAGAAATCTTTTTTGTTTTAAAGAAAGAAAAATGGAGGGGAGGGAAGCAAAATAAGAAAAAACCTGTCTTTCATACTATGGATGTTTAAGTTTATAACAAAATAAGTAGGAAGTAGACAAGAGCAAAGGGAAAAAGCAGGGGGAGGAAGCTAGTAATGGAAAAAAAAAGAAAAAGAATTCCTGATACATAGGAATAGCAAGGGTCTTGAAAATACGCTGAAGAAAACTAAGATCTGTCTATGGACCAGAAACACATATGTAAGAAAAAGGTACCAATAAGTTATTTCCCACTTTAAGTTTATTTGTTAAAGCCAAATAATCTTTAAATCTCCTGTTCTGCTTTTACCTTTACTAAATTGTTTTAATGCCACTGATCTTACAGCAAGCATTTCAGCAAAAATGCTGCTTGAATGCTAAAGGGAAAAAACTTTGGATCTGAAGGAAAAAACAGTATACCCTTGGCACTCACTTGGCTCTTCTTTCCTCCTGCATCTGCGGTTTGGTCCGTTGAGCCTTGTCTCCCATACGGGTGCCCTCCAGCTTCCCAACCAGGGACAGCACCTCTCCTGTGGGTTCATCCCGGCGGGTCCGGTCAATGAGAGAGCGATCAGCTTGGAGCACAAGATTCGAGTTCTGAAAAGATCAAAACATTACTGAAGCTCTGACATGGGCAGGGCCAATTCCTATTATCACAGTTACCCCAGCTGATGGAAGAGTCGTAACTAGCCGCTTATAATCACTAATCGTAATAAAAAGAAACTTTCCTTAAGAGTTGCATGGTATAACACCGTGCAGAGGCACAGCGTAGACTAAGTCTTACGGTCCGTAGAATCAGTTGCACAATTCTTGTTCGTAACAGTGCCCATCATAACCCACATCTGGAGTGGGTTGGGAGTGACATGTGGAAGGCTTAGCGTTGAAGGGACTCGAGAAACCCCTCCTAGAGAGATCTTAGTACTCCCCAGACCCCGGTAGATTATTCACGCCATCGTATAAGCCCACCTTCGCCCCGATTCCATTGCTCCTCCGTTTTCGTGGCCCTCCTGCAGGCCTTCAGACTGAAACTCCCTTTTTCAGTCTCCCTCTCCCCTTTGGACACCCAAGCCCGGAACCCTCCCTCAAGCCCAAACTCACAGCCTTGTACTCGTACTGCAAACTACGGGCGGTTACATCCGCCATGGCCGCGGCTACTCAGAGGCTTCAGAGCTGCACGACTCCCCACCGCAAGCGGCAGACCGCCGCAAATCTTCGCTCCCGTCGCGCCGGAAGGACGCAGGACAAACGCACTGGGGAAGGAAAGAAACGAACTCCCTTCCGCTTCCGGGTTGCGCCCCGGAAGTGCAAGGCGTGTCTCTTGGGTGTACGCGCGGCTTCCTCGCAGCCCTCTGCGCGGAAGGTGTGGGGCTGGCGCACCTGGGTACCCGGATCCTTAGACTCCCGCTCTCTTGTTCCGGCGGCTCCCTGGCTTAAGGACCCAGGGTCCAGCCCCCGGTACCCCTCACATCCATAACGAAATGTACGGCTGCTTAACCCCTGTTCTGTCCCAAGGCCTTTTCTTCCGGTTCCTTCCTCTGGCAACAGCCCCATGAGGTAGGCAGGAAGAGGGGCTGGAGAGCCCCATTTCCGTTTGAGGTAACTAAAGCACCAAGCGAGCAAGGTGACGCGCGCCTGTGTGTGTGTCTGTGTTTGTGTGTTTCAATGATTGGTGGCTTGCTTTGGGTTTCTTCTGTGTTGAGCAATTGAAAAAGAAAGCTACTGTCCCCTGCCAATCCCACCTATACCTGTGCCCCCAAGACCCTTATTCTCACCCAGCTGAACGAACAGGGCCGGGCCCCCCATTCGCTCCCAGCTGTCGGTGACATTCCATGGCAGGGCCCTCTTTACCGCCCAGGGAAACCGGTGAAGGTACCGCCCTCCTGGCAAGGCCAAATCCTTGGTGACAATGACTTAATCTCTTCCCCAGCTACAAAGCCCTCCCTATACCACACTCCCCACCACTTCTCGCCAGTAGAATGGCACCTTATGGCTGAAAGTGGCCTCCCTCCTCACTTAGAGCATGTTTTCTTTTGAAAAGATGAATGAACAGGAGGATGGGTTCATTCTCAATAGCAGTCTCCTAGGCCAGATTTGTTCTGTGGTGGCATTGTGTTTGGCTCACTGTTGGCTCCTTCTTTAAAAAATGGGATCATTCATGCAAAATCTGGCTTCCCCCACCATCAGTTTCGAAACTATAAAATCAGTCACATGACACCCACACTCCTGCATGGCTTGCCTGGTGATGATCAGAGGATAGACATGTCCTTCCCACTGCTCCTAATTTCTCATGCCTGCCCATCTTCTTCTTTTTCACTTGCCCAGTCCCTGTAGGCATGGAGTTTGTTGCTTTGGCAGGTGTTTTTATATATACACATACATATATATATATATATATATATATATGTAAAACTCATCTTCCCAAGGGACAGTAGAGTCCTTGGTAGCTCTGTTCCTCAGTGGCTGTGTGACTTTGAAGTAGCCACTTGGCCTCTCAGTGAGCACCATTTTCCTCATCTTTAAAATTGAGGCAATTGACTGGGCACGGTGGCTCACACCTGTAATCCCATCACTATGCGAGGCTGAAGCAAGTGGATCACTTGAGGTCAGGAGTCCGAGACCAGCCTGGCCAACTTAGTGAAACTCGTCTCCACTAAAAATAGCTGGGCATGGTGATGGGCACCTGTAGTCCCAGCTACTTGGGAGGCTGAGGCAGGAGAATCACTTGAACCCAGGAGGCAGAGGTTGCAGTGAGCTGAGATCAAACCCTGCTCTCCAGCCTGGGCAACACAGTGAGACTCTGTCTCAAAAAAAAAAAAAAAAAAAAAGGTAAGACCATTGTGATTAATCATTTAAAAGCACCTAGCAAAGTGCCTGACTCAAGGTGAGAGTTCATGGAAGGTTATTGAAATCTGAATCCTTAAGGCTGACTTTTACTCCATGATCATCCTGTGGCCCACCTACCTGACATAAAAGGATCTGAAAGGTATTTCAGGGATTCCACTATTTCTGTAGAAGGAACATTCATGTTCACAGATGCGGCCAGGCTGTGGGCAAACCTGTGAATCAAGAAAAAAAGGAAAATTTCTCCATTTTTCCTTTTCCTCTCTAAGCAGGCTCTACCAAATGTAAATCCTGCATTTAGTTATTTAGAGGGGCTTGTAAGTTTCCGTAGAATGTTAGAACTGGAAGGAGCCTTAGAATTGGAGTAGTCTGGTTCTCTTATTTTCTACATGAGGAGACAGCAGCCCCAGAACAATCATCACACTAAAATGTAAATAAGGAGGCCAGGCGCGGTGGCTCATGCCTATAACCCCAACACTTTGGAAGGCCGAGGTGGGTGGATCACCTGAGGTCAGGAGTTCAAGACCAGCCTGGCCAACATGGTGAAACCATCTCTCTATAAAATAAAAAAAAATTTTTTTAATTCAATAAGGAAGAAAATAATTATGATTTAGAAAAGAAAACAGCAGGCTGGATGTGGTAGCTCATGCCTATAATCCCAGCACTTTAGGAGTCTGTAGAAAGAAGACTGCTTGAGGCCAGGAGTTTGAGACTAGCTTGGGCAACATAGTGAGACCTTGTTTCTACAAAAAATAAAAAGTAGCCAGGCATGGTAGTGTGTGCCTGTAGTCCCAACAACTTTGAAGACTGAGGTAAGAGGACTGTTTGACCCCAGGACTTCAAGGCTGCAGTGAGCTAGGATTCCACCACTGTACTCCAGCCTGAGCCACAGAGCAAGACTCTTCCTCCAAAAAATAAAAATAATTCTTTAATTAGAAAGGTGAAAAAGTGACAGCCGTGCTTCCTCACTCTAGGGAAGGGGCTCAGGGAAACTTCCTGGGCCAACTTGTTGAAAATGGGGCAAAGGGTCATAGTGAAGATAAGTCAAAGAGAGTCAGTGCCCCACATGAGAAAGGAAAGAGAAGCTGGGATTAGACTGGGATATAGAAAGGGAAGAGAGACCTGGCGCGGTGGTTCACGCCTGTAATCCAAGCACCTTGGAGGCCAAGGCGGGCGGATCACCTGAGGTCAGGAGTTCAAGACCAGCCTGACCAACATGGTAAAACCCCATCTTTATTTAAAAAAAAAAAAAAAAAAAGGAAGAGAAAAGTCTCCAGGAAGCAGGAGAGGCCCAGGAAAATGACAGTCAGCCAGGACCTAAAGGAGCCACAGGCAAAGATAAATTTACTTTACTTTTTTTTTTTTTTTTTTTTGAGATGGGGGATTTCAGTCTGTTGCTCAGGCTGGAGTGCAGTGGCACGATTGTCAGGCTCAGGTGATCCTTCTACCTCAGCCTCCCAAGTAGCTGGGACTACAGGCACATACCACACCCAGCTAATTTTTTTGTATTATTAGTAAACACAGGGTTTTGCCATGTTGCCCAGACTGCTCTCGAACTCTTGTGGTCAAGCAATCCACCCACCTCAGCCTTCAAGTGTTGGGATTACAGGCCAAGCCAGCTTTCCTGGTCTGCGCAAAGGATTTGAACAGACATTTCTCCAGAGAAAATATACACGTGGCCAATAAACACATGAAAAAATGCACAACGGCCAGGCACGATGGCTCATGTCTGTAATCCCAGTACTTTGGGAGGCCAAGGCGGGTGGATCACAAGGTCAGAAGTTCAAGACCAGCCTGGCCAACACAATGAAACCCCGTCTCTACTAACAATACAAAAATTAGCCAGACGTGGTGGCATGAGCCTGTAGTCCCAGCTACTGGGGAGGCTGAGGCAGGAGAATCACTTGAACCCAGGAAGCGGAGGTTGCAGTGAGCCAATATCGTGTCATTGGACTCCAGCCTGGGTGAAAAAAGTGAATCTCTATCTCAAACTAACTAAATATCTCTCTCTATATAGATATATATATCATATATTATTTATATATAAATAAAATATATAAATTTATTTTAAGTAATATTTTAAATATTTCTTAAATAATATTTTACTTGTATATAAATAATATATATTTTTTATATATATAAATTAGCCGGACATGGTGGTAACATGCCTGGAATCCCAGCCACTCGGGAGGCTGAAGCAGGAGAATCGTTTGAACTTGGGAGGTGGAGGTTGTGGTGAGCCGAGATCGTGCCATTACACTCCAGGCTGGGTGATAGTGCAAGACTCCCCCCTCTAAAAATAAAAAATAAAAAGTTAAACATAGAGGTACCGTATGACCCAGCGATTCTACTCCTAAGAATCTACCCAAGAGAACTGAAAACATCTGTACACAATGTCCAGACATTTGTGTACAATGAAAATATCTGTACACAAATGTCCATAGCAGCATTACTCACAATAGCCAAAAAATCGCAACAACGCAAATGTTCGTCAGCTGATGATGGATAAACAGAATGTGTCATTTTGATATAATACATTACCCAGCCATAAAAAGCAATGAAGTAATTATGCATGCTACAATATGAATGAATCTCAAAAATAAATTAAAGCTAGCCACAGTGGCTCACACCTGTAATCCCAGCACTTTGGGAGGCTGAGGTGGACGGATCACTTGAGGTCAGGAGTTGAAGACCAGCCTGGCCAACATGGTGAAACCCCGTCTCTATTTTTTCTTTTCTTTTCTTTTCTTTTTTTTTTTTTTTTTGAGATGGAATCTCGCTCTGTTGCCCAGGCTGGAGTGCAGTGGCATGATCTCAGCTCACTGCAACCTCCACCTCCCGGGTTCAAGCGATTCTCCTGCCTTAGCCTCCTGAGTAGCTGGGATTACAGGCACATGCCACCACACCCGACTAATTTTTGTATTTTTAGTTGAGATGGGGTTTCACCATGTTGACCAGACTGATCTCAAACTCCTGACGTCAGATGATCCACCTGCCTTGGCTTCCCAAAGTACTGGATTACAGGCGTCAGCCACCACGCCTGGCCTTGTCTATTAAAATACAAAAATGCCAGGCGCGGTGGCTCAAGCCTGTAATCCCAGCACTTTGGGAGGCCGAGGCAGGTGGATCACGAGGTCGAGAGATCGAGACCATCCTGGTCAACATGGTGAAACCCCGTCTCTACTAAAAATACAAAAAATTAGCTGGGCATGGTGGCACGTGCCTGTAATCCCAGCTACTCCGGAGGCTGAGACAGGAGAATTGCCTGAACCTAGGAGGCGGAGGTTGCGGTGAGCCGAGATCGCGCCATTGCACTCCAGCCTGGGTAACAAGAGCGAAACTCCGTCTCAAAAAAAAAAAAATACAAAAATTAGGTGTGGTAGTACACACCTATAGTGCCAACTACACAGGAAGCTGAGGCAGGAGAAAGAAGGTTGCAGTGAGCTGGGATCCTGCCACTGCGTTCTAGCCTGGGTGACAGAGCAAGACTCTGTCCCCCCCAAAAAAAAAAAAAATATATATATATATATATATTTATATATATATTAAGGCCTGGTGCAGTTGCTCACATCTGTAATCCCAGCACTTTGGGAGGCTGAGGTGGGAGGACTGCTTGAGGTCAAGAGTTTGAGACCAACCTGGGCAACATAGACCCATTTCTACCAAAAAAATATATATATATATTTTTTTAATTAGCCAGGCATAGTGGCGCACACCTGTGTAGCCTGAGTTACTCAGGAGGCTGAGGTGGGAGGATTGCAAACCCAGGAGTTTGAGGCTGCGGTGAGCTATAATCTCGCCATTGCAATCTGGCCTGGGCCAAAGGCAGAGACCCTGTCTCAACATTAAAAACAAGTTTTCAGAAACCATATTAAATGAAAGAAGCCAGTTACAAAAGACAACATATTATATGATTCCATATATATGAAATGTCCAAAGTAGGCAAGTGTGTAGAGACAGAAAGTAGTGCTTGCCTAGGGTAGGAGGTTGAAGAGAGAGAAGGAATAACTACAAATGGGAACAAGTTTTCTTATTGGGGTGATGAAAATGTTCTGAAATTACATGATATGGATTGGTGGACAACTCTGAATATGTATTAAAAAACACTGAAGAGTATCTTTATTTATTTAGAGACAGGCTCTCACTCTGTTTCCCAGGTTGGAGTGCAGTGGCACAATCCCAATTCACTTCATCCTCAAACTCCTGGGCTCAAGTGATCCTCCGGCCTCAGCCTCCTGGAGTAGCTGAAACTAAGGCACACATCATACCTGGCTAATTTTTTTTTTAGAAACAGGATCTTGCTATGTTGCCCTGGCTTGTCTCAAACTCCTGGCCTCAAGTGATCCTCCCGCCTTGGCCTCCCAAAGTGCTGGGATTACAGGCGTGAGCCACTATGCCCAGCCCAAACAGTACATTTTAAATGAAAGAATTTTATAGTTTATAATTTTTATCTCTCTAAAGTTGTTTTTAGACAATTTTTTTTGAAACAGGGTCTGGCTGTGCTGCTCAGGCTGGAATGCAGTGACACTGTCTCAGCTCACTGCAGCCTTGACCTCCTGGGCTTAAACCACCCTCCTGCCTCGGCCTCCTGAGTAGCTGGGACTACAGGTGTGCATCACCACACCTGGCTAATTTTTGTATTTCTGGTAGAGATGGCATTTCACTGTGTTGCCCAGTCTGGTATTGCCCAGTAAGGACGTTTAGCTTTGTTTCAGTCCATGTACTGTCTCTCTCCAAAGATGACCTTCTGAATTCATTACTCCCCAGACCCAACCCTGCACAGGTTGCCCATATTTCTGCCTGGGTCCTGCATGTATTTTTTTTTTTTTTTTGAGATGGAGTCTTGCTCTGTCACACAGGCCAGAGTGCAGTGACATGATCTTGGCTCACTGCAACCTCTGCCTCCCGAGTTCAAGCAATTCTGTCTCAGCCTCCCAAGTAGCTGGGATTATAGTCGTGCACCACCACATCCAGCTAATTTTTGTGTTTTTAGTAGAAACGGGGTTTCACCACAATGGTCAGGTGGTCTTGAACTCCTGACCTCATGATCTGCCCATCTCGACCTCCCAAAGTGCTGGGATTACAGGTGTGAGCCACCATACATTGCTGTATCTTAAGATCTGTCACTTAATTTAATTACCTCTCAAATATTTATATGTGCTCCATGAGGACTTTTAGGGACTCAGAGAAAGACAAGGGACAGATAAAACCGTTAAGAAATTAAGGTTTCACAGGAGAAGTAAAACATACAAATGTGGTGGTGCACACCTGTGAGGCTGAAGCAGGAAGATCACTTGAGCCCAGGCGTTCCAGGCTATTGTGCGGTATGATCATGCCTGTGGGTAGCCACTGCACTCCAGGCTGGGCAACGTAACAAGAACTACATCTAAGAAAAAGAAAAAGGCCCGGCGCAGTAGCTCACGCCTGTGGTCCCAGCACTTTGGGAGGCCGACTCTTGTTTCAAAAAAAAAAAAAAAAAGAAAAGGAAAAAAAAAGAAAAAGTAGAATGCAGTCAGTGCCACAAGGGGGCAGTATGGGAGATCACTTCTGACAGGAGAGCCTGTGAGGCTTTTTAGCTGTAACGCAAAGGCTGGCTACGGATTTCAGTAGAGGCAGAAGGTGGGAGATTTCAAAGGGACAGGGACAAAGAAAAAGCATCAAGGTGGGAAGACAGAGGTGTGTCTTAGATACTGTTAAGACTTCCATTAATCTGAGTGCAGGGCAAATGTAAAGAATGGAACAATGTGATGAGAGGAGAGTCTGTAATCTCTCTATTAAAAGAAGAATGCCATTGTGAAGAATTTTTTGTTTGTTTTTGTTTTTGAGACAGAGTGTCACTCTGTCACCAGTCTGGAGTGCAGTGGCGCTATCTCAACTCACTGCAGACTCCGCCTCCCGGACTCAAGCAATTCTGCCTCAGCCTCCTGCATAGCTGGGATTACAGGCTTATGCCACCATGCCCAGCTAATATTTTTATTTTTAGTGGAGATGGGGTTTCACCATGTTGGCCAGGATGGTCTCAATCTCTTGACCTCGTGATCCTCCTGCCTCGGCCCTCCAAAGTGCTGGGATTACAGGCGTGAGCTACCGTGCCTGGCCAGAGTTTTTACTTTATTTAGGAAGCAACAGGAAGCCACAGCATGTTTCTTGTCTGGGGAGTTATTTGTTTTTCACATCTTCATAGCATGTATTTCATTAGAGAGAAGAACATTTAGATTAAGCAAAAGTTTAGAGTATATGTGATAAGCATTTGTAAAGTTCCACTTTAGTATACATTATCTCATTGAATCCTCATCAAGCCCTGTGAAATATATTGATGTCCCCTATTTTACCACTGAAGAAATCAAGGGCCCAAGAAGATATTTGACTTGTCTGGCCTCATCTACCACAAAGCCAGGCCTTCTCTTTTCACCCCCTATGCACAGAGACGTCCTCACAGAGCTGAGCTTCAGGAAGGTGATTCTCACAGTGCTGGGTATGGAGTCCTAATTAGGGAAAAGGAATTAGGCTGGCAGGACCAAGGGAAAGCAAAAAGAGAAAGCAGATAAGCCATGAGTCTGCCTTTCTTTATGGTCCAGGCCACATAGCCCTCCTCCACAAATAACACAATCATCCTGCACCGAGCTATCACCAGACACCTGCAAGTTAGCTCACTGCAACCTTGGTGTTATCAGCACTGCATGTAGCACTCTTCAGCATAAGTGCCATCCTATAAAATCCCCAGCAAGCCTTTGTCTCCTTACAGTCAGCCCCCATCTTGCTGATTTTGCTTGTTGCTCCCTTACGATGTATTTTCATACTTTGTCTGATAAATCTGCCTTTCTGTATCTACAGCTATTGGTAAATTCTTCTTACCCCTGAGCCACCGGCCCTGCAACAGCTCACCTGCAACACTGAGTGAAACCTGTACACCAGAGGCAGGGGCACTGCTGGGAGGGAGCAAGAGGTTAGGTGTGCCTGAGGAAGGTAGCATGGCCACGGATTGTGGAATGCAAGAAATGGGGGTGAAACTTAAAGGGACTTGGTGATTGTCTTTGGTGTGTCCAGGAAGCCCTGAGGTTGCCTGAACTCTTTTTCCTTTCTTTCTTTTCTTTTTTTTTTTTTTTTTAATAAAGACAGGGTTTCACCATGTTGGTCAGGCTGATCTTGAACTCCCAACCTCAGGTGATCCACCCACTTTGGCCTCCAAAGTGCTTGGATTACAGGTATGAGCCACCACGCCCGGCCATGAGCCACCACACCCAGCCGCCTGAACTCTTAAGGCTGGGAAAGGGGAGAGCTGGGTCTCCGAAAAGCCTGGCATGAGCTTATAATTTGCATACTGGATGGTGAAATGCTGCCTAACCTAGGATAGAATATACACGTTATAGAGTTAAACTTAGGCTAAAGCATATGATTCCAATAACCATAATCTTATATCCTAAATGGAGAAGGAATTCAGTAAATGAATAGCCTATTTGCCTGGGCCGTCAGTTCACCCAGTAATGCACACTTTGAACTACTATTCATTCATTCATTTGGCAAATTTTATCGATTGCCTCCTTTGTGCCAGAACCTACTATAGTAGGTTCTCGGGCTGCACCAGTAGACAAACCAAATATATGCAAGTATATGTAAGATTTAACTGTGTAGTGACAAAATTGATTTTCTAATTAATTTATCTGGTGTGTTTGTTTCTTTTTTTGAGACAGGGTCTCACTCTGTCACCCAGGATGGAGTACAGTGGCACAATCTTAGCTCACTGCATCCTCGATCTCCCGGCTCAAGTGATCCTCCCACTTCAGCCTCCCAAGTAGCTGGGACTAGAGGCGTGCACCACCACACCCAGCTAATTTTTATATTTTTTTGTAGAGACAGGGTTTTGCCATGTTGCCCAGGCTGACCTTGAACTCCACTCAAGCAATCCACCTGCCTTGGCCTTCCAAAGTGCTGGGATTACAGGTGTGAGCCGCCATGCCTGGCCTATCCGGTGTGTTTCTAAACAGGTTTTTTCCCTTCCAGGTCTTCACTTTAGGAGGCAGTGGTCTATTTTAACCAAGAGGCAGTTTGATGAGGTGGTTAAAAATATAAACTTTTCTGCTAGACTATCTGGGTTCAAATCCCAGCTTCACACCTTACTAGCTGCGTAATCTTAGGCCTGTTTTTAGCTACTCTGGGTCTAACAGTGAGAATTTTACCAATGCCATAGGGTTGCCTGGCACCTAGAACTATGCCAGGAAATAGTAAGTGTAAGGTTTTCTCCAATAGTGCTGTATTTCCTGAAAATATTTCTAAATACTCTGTGTTTGGAGGCAGTTTTATGACTCACAAAACAAAACCTGCTCCATTCTTGGTTGTATCTATCCTTTCTTTTTTTTTTTTTTTTTGAGACGGAGTTTCTCTCTTGTTACCCAGGCTGGAGTGCAATGGCGCGATCTCGGCTCACTGCAACCTCCACCTCCTAGGTTCAGGCAATTCTCCTGTCTCAGCCTCCTGAGTAGCTGGGATTACAGGCACGCGCCACCATGCCCAGCTAATTTTTTGTATTTTTAGTAGAGACGGGGTTTCACCTTGTTGACCAAGATGGTCTCGATCTCTTGACCTCGTGATCCACCTGCCTCGGCCTCCCAAAGTGCTGGGATTACAGGCTTGAGCCACCGCGCCCGGCTCTATATCTATCCTTTCTTATCACAAGTGATCTTACCCAACCTAATGGCCCTTCCACCCAGTGAACTTGGTTATGAATGACTGCTGACTGTTTTCCAAACCAGGTCTCATTGCCAGCCCTGGGTATATTCAATAATATAACTAGGTTGAGTAGCTGTTCCCAGAATGCTGTCAGCTGTGGCTACATTATTAGACTAAGTATGTTGCCATACCAGGTGACTGATTTACAGAAACTGAGAACTCATTTTGGTGTACAAGTTTGTTATGCTTGTTAAAGAAATAGATATAGGCAATCATGTGTCAAGGTGTGACTCACATTGGTTCCAGGATGGATCCATTTGTAGTTGGGCAGCAGGTAGCTTGTAGAGTTGTGAGAACTGGCTTCTGCCATAGATGGAAGACAACCCTTTTGTGACAAGCTAAGTCTCCTACTTTACTGGGCAGCTCCACTTAGGCTTCCCCTTCCCCACCATCTCATTCCCTCTAATTTATCCTGCAGTGTGGAGCCTTTAAAAAAAACAGATCAGGCTGACTCAGTGGATCACGCCTATAATCCCAGCACTTTAGGAGGCCAAGGCAAGTGGATGGCTTGAGTCCAAGAGTTAGAGACCAGCCTGGACAACATGGTGAAATCCTGTCTCCACTGAAAATACAAAACATTGGTCAGGTGTGGTGATGCACACCTGTAGTCCCAGCTACCCAGGAGGCTAAGGTGGCGGAATGACCGGATCCCGGGAGATCGAGGCTGCAGGGAGCCATGATTGCACCACTGCACTCTACCCTGGATGACAGAGTATACCCTGTCTTTTTTTAAAAAAGAAAAAAAGACCAGATCATATCTGTACCTCATCTAATTGTATTTCCTGTCTACCTTCCTCTTTGGGCTCTAATTTTCATTCATCTTGGCAGCTCTAATTTCCTGTCTATTAATCTCCCCCAGCCTCAGACAGCTAGTTGGGATGAAATCCAAGTCCCATGCTCTAATTATTTTTTCCTGAGGCACCATAGTCTTCCCAGCTGCAAATCCAAGAGCTACCACCTTTTTTTTTTTTTTTTTTTTGAGACAGAGACTTGATCTGGCACCCAGGCTAGAATACAGTAGTGCAATCCCAGCTCACTGCAGCCTCTGCCTCCCAGGTTCACATGATTCTTCTGCCATAGCCTCCCAAGTAGCTGGGATTACAGGCGCCTACCACCACCACAGCTGTCTAATTTTTTGCCTTTTTAGTAGTGACAGAGTTTTGCTATGTTGTCCAGGCTGGTCTCGAACTCCCAGCCTCAAGTGATCCACCTGCCCTGGCTCCCAAAATGCTGGGATTATAGGCGTGAGCCACCATGCCTGGCCACCACCAACTTTTTGATAAGCCAGTAAGGCTGGGCATAGTGGCTCATTCCTATAATCTCAGAACTTTGGGAGGCCAAGGCAGGAGGATTGCTTGAAGCCAGGAATTTGAGAGCAACCTGGGCAACATAGTGAGACCCTACCTCTAAAAAACAGTTTTTAAAAAATGAGCCTACAGATGTGGACATAGTGTCCTCCATGTACTGGTGACTGTGTCCATTGTGAGGAGGGTCACCAAGCATAAGCTGTCCTTGGAGGGAGACACAGGCAGCTGAGGCAGACTTAATGAAGGCCTCAAGTGCTAATTCTTGCCAGAGCCCAGCACAGGATGGGCAATCTTTGAGCTGTGGGCATTCTCAGTTCTCCATATGTTGTTCCTGGCACCCCATAGCTGCCTGTCTTAATGGACCTCTGCAATCTCCAGACAGGTGACAAGTGACCTGCCCTTCTGCCAGCAGCACAGTCTAGTGGCATTGCTGCTGACCTTAGCCAGTGCTGCAGCATTGGAGCAATTAATATTTCATTGCATTTAACCCTAATTATTAAATGAGTGGGATTCTTTTTGAGATGGGGTCTGGAGATGGGATCTGGTTCTGTTGTCCAGGCTAGAATGTAGTGGTGCAATCACAGCTCACTGCAACCTCAAACTCCTGGGCTCCAGTGATCTTCCCACCTCAACCTCCTAAGTATCTGAGACTATAGGCACATGTTACCATGCTAGACTAATTTGTTGGTTTTTATTTGGTTGTAGAGATAGGGTCTCACTCTGCTACCCAGACTGGTCTTGAACTCCTGGCTTCAAGCTATCATCCCACTTTGGCCTCCCAAAGCACTGGGATTATAGGCCTAAACCACCATACCCAGCCTGAATGAGAATTTTTAAAAGTGAAAATTGGTGATATTAGTGAAAAAGCAAAGGTTTTATAATTCACTATAGTTAGAAGTCAATAAGCAGGCCAAAAGTAGCAAACCTTTGCCACACTAGTTGGGGATCATTGCACTTAAACCAATCCCTAATGTGTAGAGTGAAATAAAAGAATATGGACAAATGATTTGGAAATGTCATTGAAGAAAATATCTAAAAGGCAACATGTAATTAGATATTCTATATATTTTTTTGTCTGAGGACAAAAGAAACTTAAGGGATCCCTTCTCCCTTACAGTGCTTAGGTTTTTGTTTTGTTTTTTGAGATGGAGTTTCATTCTTGTCGTCCAGGCTGGAGTGCAGTGGCGCAATCTTGGCTCACTGCAACCTCTGTTTCCTGAGTTAAAGCAATTTTTCTGCTTCAGCCTCCCAAGTAGCTGGGATTACAGGCATGGGCCACCACACCCAACTAATTTTTATATGTTTAGTAGAAATGAGGTTTTACCATGTTGGCCAGGCTGGTCTCAAACTCCTGATTTCAAGTGATCCACCCACCTCAGCCTCTCAAAGGGCCGGGATTATAGGCATGAGCCACCATGCCCGGCTGTGTTAAAGTTCTTATTCAAGGCCAGGCATGGTGGCTCAAGCCTGTAATCCAAGCACTTTGGAGGCCAAGGTGGGTGGATCACCTGAGGTCGGGAGTTCAAGACCAGCCTGACTAACATGGTGAAACCCCATCTTTATTAAAAAAAAAAAAAAAAGAAAGAAAGAAAAAAAGTTCTTCTTCAACTAGTACATGTCACCTTTTGTACATGTTCAGGAGTGTACTTAGTACATGTACACTTAGTACTTGTAGTCAGAACTGCCTTAATTTCTTTGACCAACTCGAATGACAATATAATTATTGGCACTTGTTGAGTTTATTATGTGCCAGGCATTTATCCTATTTTATTCTCCAGCACTGTCTGAAGTCAGTGTTGGGAGAGACAGTCTGCATGGTCCAGAGCATGCCTGCATGTTCTTGCTGGGTATGCCAGGAATGCAAGGCCATGGCCACACTTTCCCAGACCCTTTCCCAAAGCTGTGTGTGTAGTGGGCAACCTTGAGGGATAAGATAATGTCTTCTACCAGGACAAAGAGAAGAATGGCCATGAAAGAGGTAGTTTTTCTGAAATCAGAATTCCTTGTCTGCAGTGCAAACCATTCCATGCATAGCATCCACCTGGGCCCCTCCATGTTGCCCCTTGTGGGACTTGGAAGAGCAAGGACAATTGACACAAACATGATTCTAGTGCTGATTGTTGTGCCACGAGTCATAAATTACTCTGTCTCTGACCCAGAAGTCTTGTGTCTTCTGCCAGCATCCATGAAACAGCAACAATAACTATCTTTTAAGTAGGGTAAAATTCCAGACTTTTGACAGTTTGGATGGACAGGATTTAATGTTGTCATGACTGTGGGGCAGCAAGCCTTGCAGCCACAGCCAAAGGCAACATAATTGTGGGTGCTAAGTCACTAGGTCTCTAAAATTTAAACAAATGACATCAGCAATAGGATATAGAGCTTCCAGTGGACCGAAAGCACTGGAACGTGCAAAACCTTGTTTATTGAAACAGAGCTGCTCTCTCCCTTTGTGCAACTGATTCTTTGGACCCCTCCCCAACCGCAGCTATGTTAAGGAAAAAGCTGAGTATGTTGGAGAACTTCATGGAAGGGGCTTTGTTACAGGAACCCAAGTCACCGTCCTTCCCAGTCCTGTGGCAGGAAGTGGTGCTAGGCGCAGCTGGAGTGGTTTTAGAGCAGCCTGAAATAAAAGACACCACTCAGTTCCTCAGGGCCAGAATCAGAGGAGGCTGTGGCCAGGAAAATCCCAGATACTGGATGAGCCTGAGGACAAAGCCTAGGCAGGCGGACACAGGCAGCAACTAAAGGGCATCACAAAATCTGACCCTGCAACACAAAGGGGTCGCTGTCTCGGTAGAAAAAGGAACCAGAGCCCCTCAAGAGTGAATGGATGGACACACAGATCCTCCACCCCCTCCTCATCCACATGGAGAGATCTCCACTCCCTCTACAACTCAGGGTCACAAATTCTATATGGTTTCTGCAGAAGCAAGTCCTCATGCACCTAGTTTTAGTACCTGGAGAGCTGGTCTCTGGGCACCGGGATAAGATGACAACCTGGTAGCCACCAGAAGAAACTGCCCGTCTCTTGGTGCCTGCTACTTGCCCTTCCTATTCCCACATAGTTCCTTTGTCTTTTCTCCATCCTACATGCCTTGCCTCAATGTGGAACTAAAATATATATCGTTATTAGTTGTAGGGTTATTGACTGAATAAAGTTTTGATTCCTAAACTTGTTCGTAAAATGCAGTTGCATTGAACATTTGATTTGTCTTTATTTATTATTATTATTAAGACCATGTCTTACTCTTGTCACCCAAGTTGGAATGCAGTGATGGGATTATAGCTCATTGCAACCTCCAGCTCCAGCTCCTCAGGTGAGCCTCTTGCCTCATCCTCCTGCCTCAGCCTCCCAAGTGGCTAGGACCACAGGCACTCGCCACCATATCCAGCTAATTTTTTTAATTTTTATTTTTGTAGAGATGTTGGAGAGAGGGGTCTGGCTAGATTGTCCAGGCTGGTCTTGAACTCCTGGGCTCAAACTATCCTCTGGCTCAGCATCTCAAAGTTCTGCGATTGCAGGTATGAACCACCCTTCTTACTTGTCTTCCTTTAGAAAACACCGAATTGTCCAAGATCAAGGTGCTGGATTAAAAAAGAAAAAAAAAATCTGGGTCTCCAGTACTTTATCTATAAAGAGGGGTGATGTTGAAAAGACTAAATTAGGTAATACACATAAAACACCTACAATGGTGACTACTGTTGTTGCTATTAATTGAGGTGTGATATATGATGTAGTTTCTCCATCCAAGAACACCCCCAGTTGGACAACATCCCATTGGAAAGCCAAGGAGATAGGAAGCAATACCAATGCAGCAAAGAAATAGGGAAAGAAAGCAAACAGTAGTGTGCCTACCACCCTAGGACCTATGAAACTCCTGGGGGGCCCTTCCCAGTCACTCCTCTCTCATCTCACTGCATCAGGGGCAACTACTTTAACTTTTATGTTAGCCATTCTCATGCTTTATAGTTTTGCTGTCTATGTATGAAATCTGAACAATAGACCAGCCTGGCGAACATGGTGAAACTTCAGCTCTACAACAACAACAACAACAACAAAAATTAGCTAGGTGTGGAGGCACGACCTGTAATCCCAGCTACTTGGGAGGCTGAGGCACAAGAATCACTTAAATCCGGAGTCAGGTTACAGTGAGCTGAGATGGCACCACTATACTCCAGCCTGGGAGACAGAGTAAGATCCTGTCTCAAAAAAAGAAAAAAAATCTGAACAGTATATTGCTCAGTTTTGAAAAAGTTTGAAAAAGTAGCAAGCACAAACCCAACAAAAAAGGGGTTGTATGGCCCCATTTGATGGAGGCCCAAGAGAGGAGATGACACAGAGTTCTGCATTGGAAGCTGGCCTCAGCATCCCTGAGGGACTGTGGGGGTCACCCCAGCTATGAGAGGGCTAAGCCACACAGCAGTTCGTGGAAGCACAAAAGTCAAGGCAGTTTGGCTTTGGCAGCATGGCAGTATAGACCAGGACAATTTTTTAGGAAGGAGCACAAGGAAAATTTTTGTTTTTGTTTTTGTTTGAGACCCATTTTGGCTCTTGTCACCCAGGCTGGAGTGCAGTGGTGTGATCTCAGCTCACTGAAACCTCTGCCTCCCAGGTTCAAACAATTCTCCTGCCTCAGCCTCCTGAGTAGCTGGGATTACAGGTACCCGCCACCGTGCCAGGCTAATTTTTTTATTTTTAGTAGAGACAGGGTTTTGCCGTGTTGGCCAGGCTGATCTCAAATTCCTGTCAGGTGATCCACTGGCCTTGGCCTCCCTAAGTGCTGGGATTACAGACGTGAGCCACTGCACCTGGCTGGATATTTGTTTTTAAACCTCGCATAGCCCAAATTGTCTTTATTCTGCTCTCACATGTGTTTGATACTTTGGCTGAGTATAAAATTCTGGACTGGATACCATTTTCCTTCAAAATTTTTAAGGCATTCTCATTCATCTTTTTTTTTTCTTGTGTCTGTGTGTGTGTGTGTGTGTGTGTGTGTGTGTGTATGTGTGTGTGTGAGAGACGGAGTTTTGCTCTTGTTGCCAAGGCTGGAGTACATGGTGTGATCTCAGTTCAATGTAACCTCTGCCTCCTGGGTTCAAATGATTCTCCTGCCTCAGCCTCCCAAGTAGCTGGGATTACAGGCATGCACCCCCACACTTGGCTAACTTTGAATTTTTAGTGGAGACGGGGTTTCACCAACATGGCTAGGCTGGTCTTGAACTCCTGGCCTCAGGTGATCCTCCCGTCTCAGCCTCCCAAAGTGCTGGGATTACAAGCATTTCACTTTCATCTTATTCTAGTACTATATTAAAAAATCTGGGTCAGTGGGGAACAGTGGCTCATGAGTGTACTCCCAGCATTTTGGGAGGCTGAGGCCAGCGAATCACTTGAGCTCAGGAGTTGAAGACCAGCCTGGCCAAGATGGTGAAACCCTGTCTCTACTAAACATGCAAAAATTACCTGTAATCCCAGCAGTTACAGTGAGCCAAGATCACACCACTGCACTCCAGCATAGGCGACAAAGGTGAGACCCTGTCTCAAACAAAAAAAAGAGAGAGAAAGCACATGCATGCAAAAGAAATCTAACATCATTCTTCCTGATTCTGTGTATGTATCTGTGTTTTTGTTTTTTTTTTTTTGTCTCCAAAAACTTGTGGAATCCTGTTTGACCTGAGTGCTCTAACATTTCATAATCAAGTGACTAAGTGTGAGTTTACTCTCATCCATGGGCTGGGCACTTAGTTCCAAAAAACGTCTTCCCTTTGTATGATGCTTGTTTTATTATTTCTTTGACAAGATTTCTTTCTCTCCATTTCCCGTGTTCCTTCTGGGGCCACTAATCGTTGTATGTTGAATCTACTGGGTTGGGCCTTGGCAGTTTTCATGACTCTTTCCAGCTCTTTACACTTTTACTCTAATTTTGGGAGATTTCCTCAATTTTAACTTCCAGTCTCTCTATGGAGTTTTTCATATTTATTATCGAATTTTTAATTTCTAAGAACTCTTTCTGGACTCTCATTGTATCAGGTCCAATACATCATTCACAGTTATAAAGCATTCAAATAAATATTTGTTGGGACTGAGCATGGTGGCCACTCCTGTAATCCTAGCACTTTGGAAGGCTGATGCAGGAGGATCGCTTGAGTGTAGGAGTTTGAGACCAGCCTGGGCAATATGGCAAAACCCTGTCTCTACCAAAAATACAAAAATTAGCTGCATGGTGGCAAGCACCTTTAACAGCTACCTGGGAGGCTGAGGTAGGAGGATGCCTTGAGCCTGAGAGGTGGCAGTTACAGTGAGCTGAGTTCACACCACTGCACTCCAGCATGGGTGACAGACTCAGACTCCTTTTCAAATAAATATTTGTTGAATGGAATTAACAAATGATTGGGACAGACAGTATACAGAATCTACTCATATCTTTCAAATCCCTATTTAATCAAGAGCACCTATGTTTTATCCTCCCAACAAGTGCTACATGTAAGATGAGAAAAACAATAAGGAAATATGTGAGAAGTAAATAATACACACTGATATGCTGTTCAGATTTTTTTCCTTTTTGTGGAGAACAGGGCCTCGCTATGTTGCCCAGGCATGTCTCAAACTCCTTAGCTCAAGCTATTCCCCCACCTCTGCCTACCTAAGCATTGGAATTATAGGCATGAGCCACCATGCCCACTGCTATTTCAGATTTTTTTTTTTTTTTTTTTTTTTTTTTTTTTGAGATGAAATCTTGCTCTGTCACCCAGGCTGGAGTGCAGTGGCACAATCTTGGCTCACTGCAACCTACACCTCCTGGGTTTAAGCGAGTCTCCTGCTCAGGCTCTGCAGTAGCTGGGATCACAGGTGCCCACCACCACACCTGGCTAATTTTTGTATTTTTAGTAGAGACAGGGTTTCACCATGTTGGCCATTCAGGCCTTGAACTCCTGAGCTCAGGAGATCCTTCCCCCTCCCCCTTGCCCCACCTTGGCCTCCCAAAGTGCTGGGATTACAGGCATGAACCACTGTGTCCAGCACAGATTTATTAAGCAATGGTGGTGCATTTCATGCACAGGTAGCAGCTAATCTAGTAATAATTCTCCTCCATAAATCATTGGGGAAATCATTGCTCTACATATATAGTACAGGGCAATTTTCTACTTTTCCTTTATGTTCAGGAGCATCAGCAATATATAACTCAATGTCTACACAGGTCTTTGTTACACCGCACGAGTCACAAAATGTTTGTCACCAAAGCAGAATAAGTTTTTAAGCTTTTAATAGCAAGAAACTGGTTTGAAGAAAATCTTGCAATTATAAAGTGATTTTTTTGAAATGTGTTGTTGAGATAAGTGACTTGTCATATAGTTATTTATTGTATTAGTTATTTTGCCTGGCTACCCTGATCTCCAAACTCTAACCTCAAACTAAACACTTTATATTTGAGATCTGTTTGATTCTTGGCCATATATCTAATTTCCACATTCTCTTGGTCAGGATTTCGTGTGCATCTTAAGCTTGCTTCCCGTAAGTTATCCCCAACTGCCAAACATCTTATACAAAAAGAAGGTACAGTCCCTATCCCACCGCAAACTCTCTTATTTCTCATAGCTCTATCATCCTGTGTCACTCACTATTCCATAACATTTAGCAGTTGCACACCCGGAATTAAGCTAGGTCTAATTTTGGTCTTTGCCCTTAAGGCGTCTAGGCTGCAGTGTGTTGCTGTAAGGATCCAGTGAACACTGGAGCCCGGGAGCAGGGTGACTAATCCGTGTACTATATATGCTCTACATATATAGTACAGGGCCAGTTAATCTTCACTCCAACTTAGAATAGAAGGACTTTTATCATCATGTTTGCCAGATGAGGAAGTTGAGGCTCAGGAAGGTCTGAAACTTTGCCGGATCGAGTTGGCAGGAGGCGACACAAGGCTCTAAGCCCAGCTCCTGGAGCTCCCCAATCAAGCTGCGTCCACGCCGTTAGGATGCATCGCGTGGGCCTTGGGGACAGGCAGAGCAAAGGAGAGCTTTTTCCCGTCCGCTTGGGGAACAGCGCTCAGGTGCAAGAGGCGGTGGGTCCCGGGACTAGGCGAGTGGCCGGGCCTGGGGAGGGGCCAGAGCCAAGCGAAGCTCCCTGTCTCCCGCCTTGTCTTTCCTCTGGTGGGCCCGCGGGGCTTTCACTGCCCTGAGATTGTAGCTGGGACTCGTTACCAGATTCTGCCGAAGGCAGGTCGTCTTCTGGGGGCGTGTCGCTCAGACGAAGGACCTGCGGCAACCGCTGCCCAGTTCAAAACCGCGTCTCCTTTTTCATTCTGAAATGAAATTCGTAGTTGGAGAAAACGGGCCTCGCCAGCACGATTTACCAGCAAGACGAGCGCTCGCTGCAATCCCTTGAGGAGAAAAGGAAAGGACTAATTTATAACGCGGTCACGAGAGCCTCGGCGCGCCTCGGGCAGCGGCGGCCGCAGGGTCGCATCCTGGGGAGCGCAGGCAGAACGCCAGGGGGAACAACGCACGGCGGACGCTGCAGAGAGTGGGGCCGCCCTGCTGCCGCGCGCACAAGGCTAGTTCCTCCAGCAGGGTCGCGCGTCTCAGCCTTTCGCCCCGTCTTTGCCACCCCAAACTCTCCGGCGACGAACAACACCTCCCGGGGGCTGCTCCGCGGCTGCTCCGGGAGGCGGCGGAAAAGGCGCGTCCGCAGCTCGGGGGACAGGGGCGGGGTCAGGGCCGAAGAGAGACGGCTCCTGGGGCCCAGAATGCTGGCGGGGAGGAGGACCCCCACCCCTGCCACCTCCACTCCCTGCTCTCCTTACCGTGAAGTCGCTGCCCCAGCGCAAAGCGTCTCTAGCCGTCCTAGGCGCACCTGTTTCTGTATAAAACGTGTTTTGTGTTTCAAACATTTGTTTGTGTGAAAAGAATATTTACTTACTGCTAGACACCAGCAATCAGTCCCTCCACCATCAGATCACTGTCAACATTTAGGGATCCGCCCTTTGAAACTTTTCCGAGGCATGTGATGTACACACACACACACACACACACACACACACACACACACACATAATCGGAGTAAAGCATAGCATGGTCTTTGTAACCTGCTTTTTTTCCCCCCCACTTAATAGCTTATGGACTATTTTTCATGTTAACAAAGGTAGATACACATAACCTATTTTTACATATACAGCATATTTGTATATTTTTGTAGTTGTATAATGATGAAAATATGTGTGAGATTTACACAGTAATTTAATTTTGGTAAAGACAGCAGAAATTTATGGGTGTGCCACAGGAATCTTTTACAAAAAGTTTATGGTTTGTGAATCATTTAAAAAATACCTTCATGAACCCATGGCTCAGATTATACCAATGTTCACAATTATTTTTCCATCCATAGTACAATTCACTCTAGCAGTGGGAATCTTCTCTTTGTGGTCTCTTCGCATCTTTTTCCAACATGAGGCAAGAAGATAGTTCCCCTTCTTTCTAACATCAGCAGCATGTTCCAGGCTTACCTTACTTCTTGGGTGTCCTGACAACTTGAGTTGACCCCCTCCAACAAGCTCTGATTTACTTTAGCAGAGAACAGCACAGTGGGCCCAAATCTGGTTTTTGTTTTTTGTTTTTCTGAGACAGTCTAACTTTGTCACCCAGGCTGGAGTGCAGTGGCGCCATCTCAGCTCATTGCAACCTCCACCTCCCAAGCTCAAGCGATTCTCCTGCCTCAGCCTCGGAGTAGTTGGGATTACAGGTGCAGGCCACCCCACTTAATTTTTGGTTTTTTTAGTAGAGATGGGGTTTCACCATTTTGGCCAGGCTGGTCACGAACCCAAATCTGGTTTTAAGAGTGAAGATCTGGGCTGGGTGAAGCAGCTCATGTCTTTAATCCCAACACTTTGGGAGGCTGAGGTGGGAGGATAGCTTGAGTCCAGGAGTTGGCGACCAGCCTAGGCAACATGGAGAGACCTCATCTCTAAAAAAAAAGTGTTTGGATCTGAATGTCTTTGTGTATAGTGGAAACAGAATTGTCCTGGAGTATAAATTCACAGACTAGTGCTTGTTGGAGACAAGCTTTGTAACCTTTGGTAGTAACTGTACTGTATCTTCTCTGCCCCTGGAGACCTCTCTTCCTCTTCTCCTCCTTACTCTGTGCCCTGGGGCTCCCTGCTGATCTAGTTGGTTTTGGTCAGTGGGAGGCAAACACAGCACTCTTCCTATGCCGTACCAGAGGATTGACTGCGTTCTCTCCACTGAAGACCTTCTCCATGTAGCCATCCCCTTTGAATTCTGGTAACAAGCTTTCCTCCCCTTTATACTCAAGCAGAGGTTGGCTCCCAATCGGCATAGACTCCAGGAACATCCATTCATACCTTGTAGTTGTCCCTAAACCCTGAAACTCTTTTGTCCTTAAACTCGCTTCAATTATCCAGGTTGAGTATGCCATCAAATTCTGCCAGGGATACTGATACCCCAGGAGTAAAGATGATTTCTTAAAACTGATTTTTTTATGCCTTTCTATATTTCCTAAGCTTTTCACAATGATGATGTTTTTCATTTATGAATTTTAAAAATGTCATCAAGAAACATTATGAAAGTCCTCTTGCTAAGAGTCATCTGAGCAACTGTGTTCCAAGGGGTACATTTTAGAAATGTGGCACAAATCACATCCAGAAGGAGCTCCTCCTCAAACCTGCAACACTTATCTCTGGGTAGTGGTGTGTCAGGGTTGCTTCCTTCTTCTATTACTCCTACATAGTATGCATTTTTACAATGAATGTAAATCATATTTATCAAAACACAACTTTTTTTTCTTTTCTTCTTTTTTTTTTTTTTAGAAGGAATCTCACTCTGTTGCTCAGGCTGGAGTGCAGTGGTATGATCTTAGCTTACTGTAGCCTCTATCTCCTGGGGCTCAGGTGATCCTCCCACCTCAGCCCCTCAGCCTCCACAGGTAGCAGGGCCTATAGGTGTACATCACCACAACTGGCTTTTTTTTTTTTTTTTTTTTTTTTTTTTTTTTTGTAGAGATGGGGTTTTGCTATGTATTTTAGCCTGGGCTTACCAGGCTAGCCTTGAACTCCTGGTCTCAAGCGATCAGCCCACCTCAGCTTCCCAAGGTATTAGAACCATCAGCCTCTTCACTCCCCTCTCTCTCTCTCTCTCTCTTTCTCTTTCTGTCTCTCTTTTAGCTAGGGCTCAGTCTGCTCAGGCTGGAGTAGTGGTGCAATCATGACTCACTGTACATGTGCACTCCTGGTCTCAAGTAAAGCTCCTGCCTCGGCCTCCTGAGTAGTTGGGACTACAGCCTTGTACCACTGTGCCTGGCTAATTTATTTTTCTTTTTCTTTTTTGTACAGACGTGGTCTTGCTTTGCTTCCCAGGCTGGTCTCCAGCTCCTGGTCTCAATCCTTCTTCCCACCTCAGTGTCCCAAAGTGCTGAGATTACAAGTATGAGCCACCACATCCAGCCATAAAAATATACAATTTTACAAATAGATCTCTGAGGGAAATGTGCACTTTTTGATGCTTAAAAGCAAAGATCAGCTAATTTATTCTGTAAATGGCCAAAGAGTAAATGTTTTAGTGTTTGCAGGCCAAGAGGCAGACTCAAGATACTATGTAGGTACTTACATAACAAGGGAAAACAAATTTCCACAACGTTCTTATTGGCAAAATTCAAAGTATAATAATACATTAAGTACAATTTAGTACTTTTTTTTTTTAAGATGGGGTCTTGCTCTGTCACCCAGGCTGGAGTGCAGTGGCGCAATCTCTGCTCACTGCAACCTCCACCTACCAGGTTCAAGGTATTCTCCTGACTCAGACTCCCAAGTAAATGTGCACCACCATGCCTGGCTAATTTTTTTTTTTTTTTTTTTTTTTTTTTTTGTATTTTTAGTAGAGACGGGGTTTCACCATGTTGGCCAGACTGGTCTTGAACTCCTGACCCCAGGTGATCTATCCGCCTCGGCCTCCCAAAGTGCTGGGATTACAGGTATTATAAGCTATTGCACCTGGCCAGTACATTTTTTTTTTTTCTTTTTTAAAGACGGGGTTTCACCATATTGGTCAGGCTGGTCTTGAACTCCTGACCTCAGGTGATCCCCCCGCCTTGGCCTCCAAAGTGCTTGGATTACAGGCATGAGCCACCACGCCCAGCCTGGCCAGTACAATTTTTATATGGGTCTACTAATGAGACAATGTTATTGGTAAATAACATGTCACTTAATTGGGGTTTAATGTTAGTGTTTCCTATCCAAACAGATTGCAAACTTTCATCTGTTAATAAGCTGATCTGTAATGAGATTTTACAGATTTTATATATTTCTTTGAAAATGTCTTTTCATGTAGGTGGGCACTGTCAAATACTAACATTAATCCGCAAGCATATGATTTCAATTGAGCTTGGAAGGCATTTATATAATTAGAATCTTCTCCTGATATTTGCCTTTTAATATGTCATTACATTGCAGATTAATCAGTTCTAAATGAAGGTTACAGAGAAGCTCTTCAATTGCAAAGTTAAATGAAGTTTGAAATATGGAACTGTTCTTTTTATTAGCACTAATATCTGACGAACTGCTGGAACTGTAGTTTGATAGTTTGAACTCAGAAAATATATCTGCTGCAATTTCTATAGAAATAGAGATCTTGCTTTTGTTTTACCTTTTGTAAGCACAGGAAGTGTATTAATCAGCTCAATATCACTTGTGAGTCAAACAAAATTGGTTGTTGAAATGACTTCATCACAGTATAAGTGTTAACATATAAGCACCATTTTGCCTCATAATTTTAGATTGAATTCATTAAGAAACAGCATCAAGCAGCCAATTTCATTTCTGAACAACCCAGCAACCACTTTTTTTTTTTTTTTGATACGGAGTCTTGCTCTGTCCCCCAGGCTGGAGTGCAGTGGTGTGATCTCAGCTCACTGCAACCTCTGCCTCCGGGTTCAAGTGATTCTCCTGCCTCAGCCTCTGGAGTAGCTGGGATAACAGGCGTGCACCACCACACCCAGCTTTTTTTTTTTTTTTTTTTTTGCATTTTTAGTAGAGACGGGATTTCATCATGTTGGCCAGGCTGCTCTCGAATTCTTGACCTCAGGTAATCCGCCCAGCTACTCAGTAGGCTGAGGTGGGAGAATCACTGTAACCTGGGGTGTGAAGGCTGCAGTGAGCCTGAGATGGTGCCAC
Organism: Saimiri boliviensis; assembly: GCF_048565385.1. Taxonomy (NCBI): domain Eukaryota; kingdom Metazoa; phylum Chordata; class Mammalia; order Primates; family Cebidae; genus Saimiri; species Saimiri boliviensis. Next base: position 126,543,719 of record NC_133449.1, read on the forward strand.
TGCATCCAGCCTGGGCAACAGAGCAAAATTCTGTCTCAAAAAATCCGTCTTTCAGCAGAGAGATTTTAGTGAGTTAATATCAAGGGGTCATCACTTCTTTTTCTCTTTGAGTAGCTGACACAGGACAGGAAGACTAAGGGCTCTTTCTGATATCTGAAGATCCCTTTCAGGCTTCCCAGAGTTCTGGGATTACAGGCATCAGCCACTGTGCCTGGCCAACAACCACTTTTATAACAAATCCTTAACCATGAACACACATTCTTAAGCACATGCTTTTACAAATGCTGGTGAGAATGCAGAGAAAAGGGAACTGTTGGGTAAGCTAATACAGCTGCTATGGAGAATAAATGGAGGTTCCTCAGAAAACTACAAGTAGAACTACTCACATGATCTAGAAATCCCATTACTTAAACTATATCCAAAGGACAGGAAATCATTATATCAAAGAGAAATCTGCAACCTCATGTTTATGGCTGCACTATTCAGAATAACTGATATGGAATTGACCTATGTGTCCAACAACAGATCAATGAATAAGGAAAACGTGGTATAGGTATACAATGAAATACTACTCAGCCATAAAAGAGAATGAAATCCTGTCATTCACAGCAACTTGGATGGAACTGGAGGATATTAAGTGAAATAAGCCAGGCACAGAAAGATAAACACCACACATTCTCAGTCACGTGTGGAACCTAGAAAAAGCTGATCTCATAGAAGTAAAAGGTAGAACAGAGAATACTAAAGGCTGGGAAGGGGAGGAAAAGGTAGGGATAAGGAGGAATTTGTTAAAGGATTCAAGATTATAGCCAGATGGGAGAACTAAGTACTAGGGTTTCACACCACTGTAGGGTGACTATAGTTAACAATAATAGGCCAGGCATGGTGGCTCACATCTGTAATCCCAGCACTTTGGGAGGCAGAGGGAGGCAGATCACCTGAGGTCAGGAGTCAGGTGGTCAACATGGTGAAAACCCCATCTCTACTAAAAATACAAAAATTAGCCAGTCATGGTGGCATATACCTGTAGTCCCAGCTACTCAGTAGGCTGAGGCAGGAGAATCACTGGAACCTGGGGTGGGGAGGCTACAGTGAGCTGAGATGGTGCCACTGCCTCCAGCCTGGGCGACAGAGCAAAACTGCCTCAAAAAACATGTCTTTCAGTAGAGAGATTTTAGTGAGTTAGTATCAATGGGTCATCACTTCTTTTTCTCCTTGAGTAGCTGACACAGGACAGGAAGACTAAGGGCTCTTTCTGATATCTGAAGACCCCTTTCAGGAAACCCATTCTGTTGGTGTTTCTTAAGATTTGACAAAGTTTGTCCAGCTTCCACACTGTATAAAGTTCTCCTTGATACGCCCATGTGTCAGCAGAGCTGCCCTGTAGGTAGGATTCTTACTCCCACGTGGCCAGTGAGTAGCAAGCAAGGCCCCAAGTAAGGTCTTTGGGTGCTGTCTCTTTCATGAGAGTCACTTTGATAGGAGAAAGGGGTTGGGGAAAGACGCCTGAGTCTGGGCGTGGGCTGGGAGGGAAGCACATTTAGGGTGCTGAAAGCACATCTTATTTTCTGTGTCGTTTTGCTCAGGGCCAGCCCGACGTGAGAATGGCTTTTCTCTTAGTCAATTCCTAGTTTTGCTACCATCATCCTTACATCCGAATCCTAGTAAGTCTATTCTCCATTGAACTCAGCTGAGTGCAGCTGACTGCAGACACGGCAGTGCCCCATTTGCCACCCCAGGGAGGCCGAGCAGCGGCGTGTGTGTGGCCACGGCCCCTCTACTCTCCCAGCAAATTCACGCGGGCCTGGGCGGGGACAGAGAGCCGGTGTGTGGAGGCCGCTGCCCCTGCACACTGGGCCACCGGGGTTTGGGCGGGGAGGAGGAGGAGCCTGGACGGCGGGAGCTACTGCGGCGCGCAGGCACCGTCGGAGCCGCGTGTTGGGGGTTCTAGGGGCCCACTGCGCTCAGACAGACGTTCAGATGCTCGGACAGACATGGTCTATACCCTAGGAAAGGGGAGCGGGTCCACTCCCGCGGACAGCCCCAGCGATGAACCGGTCGCCTCCACCCCGCCGGGGAAAAGACAGTGGCGGTCAGGCCGCGCTGTTTCTTTAAGATCGTGTTCCTACTAACACTGACGGTGAGTAACCTGGTCCTGGGTCTCAGGAGAGATCCCGAGGTGGGATGGGCCCTTGGCCTTCTATGGATGGGCGAGTGAGAGTAAAAATCTCTCGGCGTGGAATTTGGGGAAGTTATGAATGGGGGAGGGGCGGGATCCGATTTGAGCCAAAGCCCCCAGGTACCTTGTACATTTTAACAGGGCTCCTGGAGAGGGCGGGGAAGACTAAGCAAGGCCAAGCTCCAAAGGGAGGAGAGTCCCAGCTGGCTTCAGCGTCCGCAAGGCACAGTCCTTCATGAATCTTGGTAAGCGTGGTAGCTTGTGAATTAGGGTGAATGGCAGAAGCCAGGGCTTCAGGGATGGTGGGCGAGGTAGTGGAACTGACCACTGCCGGCTGTCAGGTAGGCCTTGGGCACTCGGTTCTGCAGTTTTCTGGAGTAAGAAGTGGAGCTAGCCAGCCCACACACGGGGTATCCAGCAGCCCCTTAAGAGCTCAGAGGGCACTGTAGCAAGCAGCTGGCAGCACTGTGCCTCCCTGGCGCTCACTGGGTAGAAGGGGAGAGGATGAGTAATGAGGCTCACTTCCTTTTGAGTGAGCAGAATGAAGACTGTGAAGTCACAGAGTAAGTGGAATGCTACAGCTGGCTGCTGGGGCAGAGGAAAGGTGTCACTCAGGCAGGCTCAGGGCTTTCTGGCTGCGAAAAGGGAGCCTCTGGGATCAGCAAGGCATGTCTGGTGCCTATGGTAGACTGATTAGTCGGGTGAGGCCACCCTACCACACCCCCCCCCATCCTACACAGGAATGAAAACTGTCCCATGTCCACTTTATGGAAGCCTAAATACCACCCACACCATGTGGAAGGAAAGCAGGAGAGAGACCGAGTGGCACATCCTGCCACCCTCCTTTCTCCCAAACCACTTCCCAGGCTGACCACCCTTGCTATGTCCAAGCCTAGCTTTGGGGGCTTTCTGTTCCTCCTGAATAGCTGATGTTCAGAATTTGGGGTACCAGGGCTCTGGCAAATATGTGCTGGAGAACAGATGAGTCTGGAAGATGACCACTGACTCCTACCCTCCTACTTCTCCAGATGCAGAGGCCTCCATGGCTGTGATAAGCCTGCTGTTCTTGGCAGTGATGTATGTTGTTCACCACCCTCTGATGGTCAGTGACCGGATGGACCTGGACACACTAGCCAGGAGTCGACAGCTGGAGAAGCGAATGAGTGAGGAGATGCGTCTGCTAGAGATGGAATTTGAAGAGAGAAAGCGAGCTGCTGAGCAGAAGCAGAAGGCAGAGAACTTCTGGAGAGGAGAGACATCCAGTGACCAGTTAGTGCTGGGGAAGAAAGATATGGGGTGGCCGTTCCAGGACGATGCCCAGGAGGGGCCTCTGGGCTGGATTCTGGGAAACCTGTGGAACACTGGTCTCTTTTGCCTTTTTCTCATCTTTGAGCTCCTGCGACAGAACATGCAGCATGAGCCAGCCTTTGATTCCAGCAGTGAGGAGGAGGAGGAGGAAGTCCATGTTGTGCCTGTCACCTCTTACAACTGGCTTACTGACTTCCCCTCCCAGGAAGCCCTGGACTCCTTTTACAAACACTATGTTCAAAATGCCATCCGTGACCTGCCTTCCACCTGTGAGTTCGTGGAGAGTTTTGTGGACGATCTCATTGACGCTTGTCGGGTGCTCAGCCGCCAAGAGGCTCACCCACAGTTGGAAGACTGCTTGGGCATCGGGGCTGCCTTTGAGAAATGGGGAACCCTCCATGAGACCCAGAAATTTGATATCCTGGTGCCCATTGTCCCACCACAGGGCACCATGTTTGTCCTGGAGATGAGGGATCCAGCCCTGGGCCGCCGCTGTGGCTGTGTGCTGGTGGAGTCAGAATGCATGTGCAAGCGTGAGAAACTCCTAGGAGATGTGCTGTGCCTGGTGCACCACCACAGGGACCCCTCAGCGGTCTTGGGCAAGTGCAGTAGCTCCATCAAGGCAGCTCTCTGCACCGGCTTCCACCTAGACGTGTGCAAGACTGTGCAGTGGTTCCGGAACATGATGAGCAACGCCTGGGCCCTTGTGGCCCACAAGTATGACTTTAAACTCAGTCTCCCACCATCTACCACCTCCTGCAAGCTCAGGCTGAATTATCGCTCAGGCCGCTTTCTCTCAATCCACTTGGTCCTGGGGGTGCAACGAGAAGACACCTTGGTCTACTTGGTGAGTCATGCTCCTGATCAGGAGCAGCTCACCAGTGTGGACTGGCCTGAGTCCTTTGTGGCCTGTGAGCACTTGTTCCTAAAGCTGGTGGGGCGCTTTGCCCCTGAGAACACCTGTCACCTCAAGTGCCTCCAGATCATTTTAAGTCTCCGGCAGCATCAGAGCTTACCCCATGGAGCATCCTGCCCCATCCTCACCTCTTACCACTTTAAAACAGCCCTCATGCACCTCTTGGTACGGCTGCCCCTCACGGACTGGGCGCACAACATGCTCTCTCAGCGTCTCCAGGACATTCTCTGGTTCTTGGGCCGTGGCCTCCAGCAAAGGTCCCTCCATCATTTCCTCATTGGTAACACTTTGCTGCCCCTGACCATCCCAATCCCTAAGACATTTAGGAATGCTGAGCCTGTCAATCTCTTCCAACACCTGGTGCTCAACCCCAGGGCACATTCACAGGCAGTGGAAGAGTTCCAAAACCTTCTGACCCAGGTGAAAACTCTGCCTCATACCCCACTGGCTGCAGCACCTTGATGTAAAGACCATTTATAAAAAAACAGATGAAGGTATTTCTAATTGCTTGGACCACAAAAGCATTTATTTTTCAGATATATCAGTGGTATATGTGACTTTCACCTTGCTAGTGGGGGCTGTGATAGCTAAGACACTTTAAGGAGTGTGTGAGGTGGTCATGAGGATGAGCCTAATGACCCTGCAGGGCCTAATCAAGGGTGGGCCATCTGAGGTTTTCTTCTGCTTAACTTTGATCATGACCCAAAGAAGGTCCAGGGAAATGAATGTTATGGGAGGATTTTGCTGCTAAGGAGAGAGGGGGACTGTGAAGTTGTGTTTTTTTAATCAACACTGGAATCAAGAGAACCAGAGAATACCTCCATTCTGGCTTATTCCTTTTTGTGATTAACTCCCAATATGTTCCTTGTGAATTGGTTTCCTTGTTGAACTGTTAATTCCTATCCAAGCTGGTGGCACTCCATTTTATCCTAAATACTGTGATGGGCAACTTCTCATATTTTAGGATGTAATTTTTCAAAATTTCACTATTTTGAAGATATATCCAAGGCCGAGCACGGTGGCTCATGCCTGTAATCCCAGCACTTTGGGGGGCCAAGGTGGGTGGATCGCTTGAGCTCAGGAGTTTGAGACCACCCTGGGCAACATGATGAAACTCGTCTCTGCTAAAATATAAAAAATTAGCTGGGCATGGTGGTGCATGCCTGTAGTCCCATCTACTCAGGAGGCTAAGGCACAAGAATCACCAGGAGAGGGAGGTTGCAGTGAGACGAGATCATGCCACTGCACTTCAGTTTGGGCCACAGAGTGAGACTCCATCTCAAAAAAAAAAAAATGAAAGAAAAAAGAAAATATAACCAAGATGTTTACATTCCATTTTCTTAATTTAACCCTGTTTTTATATGACAATAGAGATGTTTTTATGCATCTGAAAAAGCTACCTTATTAGCATTGATTCACAAATATTAAGTCAACAGTAACCTGTCTCATAATTGAGATAATGTATTTACTATAATTAATGAAATAGCTAACATCTGATGAACTTTTTAGTGCCTGGCGGCAACATTATACAAGGCTTCACTAGGCCAATCTTTTTGGGGGCTCTGAGATGAACAGTTACTTTTTTTCTTGGGGGAGCCACTTGTTAAATGTAAAGGTTTAGCTGCCATGTTTCGCTGTGTTTTTTCTCAGTCTGGTCATGCCCCCTTTGTATTTTATTTTTTTAAAAATGACAAAGGTATTACTTGAACTGTGTTTGTGGTTTTGAAAGAGGGGCCATCACAATCCAGGTTCATAGTCAGGTTTGTATAGGAAAGGATTGGGAAGCAGTCCACCTCTAAAATAGTGATTTTAGAGATATGATTGGTATATTTTTCCCTTGTTTCAAAACCATGGGATGCTGAGGAGGAGTGTTAAGAAATGCAACTATGGTTATGGGTATGGTTGTTTTGGAAATGCCAATGCCGTTCTATCTGCACTGCCAAGAAGATCTGCTGGGGAAAGTAACCTGTCCCCGCTGAATTTGACCTCAGTGGGGATCAGATGCTGGCTGTTATGGGCTTCAGCATAGAATACATACCTTCCCCTCCAGCAAAAAATAAGTTTAAAAATGTCCCAAAGCCAGGTACAATGGCTCACACCTGTAATGTCAGCACTTTGGGAGGCTGAGGTGGGCAGATCACCTGAGCCCAGGAGTTCAAGACCAGCCTGGGCAACATGTCACGACCCTGTCTCTACAAAAAAATAGCTGGGCCTTGTGGCATACACCTGTGGTCCCTGCTACTCTGGAGGCTGAGGCAGAAAGCCTGGCCTCCTGCTTGAGCCCAGGAGGTCAAGGCTGCAGTGAGCTATGATAGAGCTGCTGTACTCCAGCAAGCCTGGGAAAAACAGTGAGACCCTGTCTCAAAAAAAAAAAAAAGTCTCCCAGAAGCTGATGCCAGTCAGTATTCTGGCTCCTAGTACACAATAGCTATTGTGTTCCCATGTTGCCTGTGTCTTTCAGGTACTGCTTTCAAGGCAAGATGCAATGCTGGTTGGTTCTCTGCTGGTGGGATTTTGGTGTTTTAGAAACATCCATATACTTTTTGTTTAGAAAATTATTTGCTGATGTTTTAAATTACAAGTCAATAAAGGAGACTATTTTCTGTATACATTGGAATCTATGCAGTAACACAGTCAGCAGATCAGCATTCTCACATGCCTGTTCCCAAGAAGTTCGTTACCCTAATAGCTCCATTCAGTACATCCTGGTATTTCTCAATGTACTTTCAACCAGTCTGCCTTGTGGTTTCCCAGTGGCATGGCCAGTAGCCAGAAAAGAATAAGGAACACCTAGGTGATTAATTTTCATGGTACCCAAACCAAAATATCAGCCAAATTAGAAGATCTCAGTGGTTACAAACAACGTGCACAAACTCTGAAAGTCTGCTCAGGTAGAAAGAAGGTGGTATGATTTCTAGGGGTTGGTTGTCTCCAGTCTAATAGATAAAAAAGAAAACAAAGACCAGGTATGGGTACAGTAGCTCATGCAAGTAATCCCAGAGCTTTGGGAGGCCGAGGTAGGCGGATCACTTGAGGTCAAGAGTTCGAAACCAGGGCTGGGCGCAGTGGCTCAAGCCTGTAATCCCAGCACTTTGGGAGGCCGAGGCGGGTGGATCATGAGGTCAAGAGATCGAGACCATCCTGGTCAACAAGGTGAAACCCCGTCTCTACTAAAAATACAAAAAGTTAGCTGGGCATGGTGGTGCGTGCCTGTAATCCCAGCTACTCCGGAGGCTGAGACAGGAGAATTGCCTGAACCCAGGAGGCGGAGGTTGCGGTGAGCCAAGATCGCGCCATTGCACTCCAGCCTGGGTAACAAGAGCGAAACTCCGTCTCAAAAAAAAAAAAAGAGTTCAAAACCACCCGGCCAATGTGGTAGAACCTCATCTCTACTAAAAATTTAAAGAAATTTGCCAGGCATTGTGATGGGCGCCTGTAATCCCAGCTACTCAGGAGGCTCAGGCAGGAGAATCGCTTGAACCCAGGAGGTGGAGGTTGCAGTGAGCCAAGATCACGCCATTATACTCCAGCCTGGGTGACAGAGTGAGACTCTGTCTCAAAAAAAAAGAAAAAGAAAAAGAAAACATAAAAGATGATCACAAAGGGAGCAGTCAGCAAAGCTTGAGTGGGGCAGAGGGTGCAAGAAACAACTAAAAAAAAAAAAAAAAAAAAGTAGTAATGGAAAGAACAGACCTGTATTGCTCTGGGAATACTCTTACAATTAAAGAGGAAACCTCCCCAGATAGGAAGTTAAGCTTTATTCTAAAACAAAACCTGGCTAGCCCCCAGGATACAACAGCAGTTATAGTAACAGGAATGCTTAGTGTTCACTGAGCTTTCCCAGTGTTCAGGACACTGTTCTGATGGCTTTACATCTGGTAACTCATTTAATCTTCATACTATAACCCCATGAAGTGGGCCCTTTCATCCCTTCCATTTTACATGTGAGGAAACTGACGTGCAGAAAGGGTGTGCAACTTCCCCAAGGTCACATAGCTAGTAAGTGGCAGAGTCTGGAAGAAACTTATCTGCCCTAGCAATCTTTCAGCTTGGTCTTGGAAATAAAACAAGATGTACAGGTTAAAGGGCTTTGAAAAGCAAAAAGTACTATATTTTAGAAGATGGTATGTTACTGTTTAGAAATTCTAGAAGACAGAAATTGTTGGTTCGTAGCCCAATCTTAAGGAAGTCAGGAATTTCATATAACATGCAAAAAAAATTAAAGGTATTTACTTAGAGTCCAAAATGAATGCAAAGCCATTTCAACTACTTGCCCACTGAGTCCCAGGGACTTGATGGTTTCTATTACAGACTACATCTTTATATAAGCCAGCTGCAGACTGGGAGGTCAGGGCAAATTTGGAACCAAAAGATTGCTTGTTCAGGTGGCCAACGGATAACGCTATTGTTCCTCACCTAAACTAAGGCAGTTTTCCATTTATCTGGGGGAAGCAGAATCTCCATGAAGAGTAAAATGGGGTGGGGAAGGGAGATGACGACGCCAGCTCTGCTTTTCTGGCAGCCCAGGAGCAGTGGAGGAAGCTTACTACTTTACTTTTGCACAAATAGAGGTATTGAGCTTTGTACACTGACACCAGTGATAAATCATTCACTCTTTTGGCACCCTTCATAGCCCTAACAACAAAACAAAGATGGCATTCAGAGCAGGAGGCGAAAGACCTGCCTGCACAAGGCAGCCCTGGCCCACAGAGATGCTGGGCATGGAGCTGGCTTTGCCTCTTTGTACGTGAAGCTGGAAGCAGCTCAGACGACTCCATTACCCCCACAGAACAGCCTCAAGGCTCACCTATTGGGTCACCTAGTCAGTAGCTTTCCTCTGCCAGGGCTTCCAAGCTGTTCTTCAGAGGCTCCTAATTCAGTGTGTCACCTCCCAACCCTTGCTGCTTAGTGTAGATAAGGAATCCAGAGGATCACACTTGTCCCAATGACCTCCCTCAGATGCATTCAGCAGAAAACAAGTGAGGGAGATGACAGGGACCCTAGCATAGACTGAGCAAGTTCGGTGAAGGGGACACTGCCTTCCCTGTTTTATAGATGAGGAAGAAAATGAGGCCCAGAGAGGTTAATGTGCCCAATCCAAGATTTAAACTTGTCTTCCAGCCGTACTCATTGAATACATATTTAAGTACTTGCTGTGTCAGCCAGCACCAGGCAGTGGGAAAACCATGGTGAGCAGATATGGCTTCATGTGCATGGAGCTGACAGTCTATGGAGGAGACAGACATGAAACAGTCACCCTAGTGCATGTAAAATCGCAGCTCTTACAAGTTCTCCTGAAGCCTCCAGTATGGAGAGTTGTGCATATCAGGGAAGGCCTCCTTGAGGAAGTAAGGGGAGCAGAAACTTGATTGGAACCATGGGGGTGAAGATGGGTATGAAGAGGATCCTAGCTAGAGGAGTGTATGTGAGTTTGTGAGTTTGTGTGTGTGTGTGTGTGTGTGTGTGTGTGCGTGCGTGCAGAGGCCCAGTGTTAGGAGCAGATGTGATGAGGGGAATCTGAAGGCCAGGGGGTGCAAGGTCCCCGAGGAGGTTGGAGAGGCTGCCAGGGTGGGGAGGAGGGGAAGGCAGATCCCTCCAGGGCCTTGTAGGAAGCATAGAGGTTCCCAGGGCAGTGGAACCCCTGAAGGGTAACACTCCGGAAGGAAGTGGTAGGGGAGAAGTGGGAATGACAGCTCAGATTTGGACTTCTGCAAACAACACTCGACCTGAGTGGGGGTCAGAGCAGGCCACTGAGAAAGTAAAGTGGATGGAAGGAGAGAGGCAGGATTGGAGATGTTGAGAAGGTGAAAAGAGGTTGCTTGAAAATGGATTGTGTGGGGAGAGAAAGGGAGGGAGCCCCCCAGGATGACACCTGGGTGCTGATTTGGGTTTTCAGGTGGCTGATGTTATCATTTGCTGAGATGAACAGTGTCAACCCCTTTCCTCTAACTCACACAGCCTTGCACTGAAGATGTGAAGGTGGTCACTAAAACAAGTTTATACGAACAACACATAGGCTTAAAAAGTGGTTTTTGACAAGGCGCAGTGGCTCACGCCTATAATACCAGCACTTTGGGAGGCGGAGGCAGGCAGATCACCTGAGGGCAGGAGCTCAAGACCAGCCTGATGAACATGGTGAAACCCCATCTCTACTAAAAATACAAAAATTAGCTGGGCTTGGTGGAGGGTGCCTATAATCCCAGCTATTCAGGAGGCCGAGGCAGGAGAATCACTTGAACCGAGGAAGTGGTGGTTGCAGTGAGCAGAGATTGTACCACTGCACTCCAGCCTGGGTGACAGAGCCAGACTCAGTGTCAGAAAAAAATGGTTTTCAACAAAGGGTGGCACTTTTTGGTTGCCAAAATGAGAGCACTGATGGCATTTAGTGGGCAAATGGTGTCGGGGAGGATCAAGAGCCCACAGAGGGTAAACATCCTATTATGGCAAGAATTGTTTCACCCTGAATGCCAATAGTGCCCTTGAAGAGAAACAGTATAAAAGATGCCAGATGTGAGAGTTACAATAAACCCTAAAATGTGCTAGGGATATTCCAGGGAATCATCCTTTTACCCCCATAATTCAATCATTAGGGTCAGATGAAGCTAGAAGAACAGACGGCATTTTATGCTCATTTCGCTTTTTCGACCTTTTTTTTTTTTTTTTTTTTTTTTTGAAGAGCAGGGATGGTTTCCAGGAAGCTTTTCACAAGAATCTGAAAACGATGGCCTTCATCTGTTGTTGTTTTGCTGTGTTTTTTTTTGTTTTTTTTTGTTTTTTTTTGAGACAGAGTCTTGCTCTATTGCCCAGCCTGGAGTGCAGTGGCACGATCTGGACTCTCTGCAACCTCCACCTCCCGGCTTCAAGTGATTCTATTGCCTCGGCATCCCGAGTAGCTGGGACTACAGGCGCGTGCCACCACATCCAGCTAATCTTTTTATTTTTAGTAGAGACAGGATTTCGCCATGTGGGCCAGGCTGGTCTTGAACTCCTGACCTCGTGATCCGCCCGCCTCCGCCTCCCAAAGTGTTGGGATTACAGGCGTGAGCCAGCGCGCCTGGCCGCCCTTCATCTTATACTGTATCGCTTTATGCGATATTAAATGTACATACAGCATTTCTGCATCAGTTCTTCCCTCGCCTGGAAGGCTCCTCATTCCCTTGTTGGCTCCCGCTCCCTTCCGTCCTTCTCCCCCAGGTTTTCAGCGGCTGCGCACACAACACAGGGCTCTACGGGAAATAAACCTTGTGTTCTCGGTCATCCGCCTCCCCATTAGAAAGTAAATTCCATGAAAGACGGGCTCGTCCCGCTCGACACTGGGTCCCCAAGTCCAGTCCTGCACCTAGTGCTCAGCGTTTTCATACTATTCAGGGGTTCCACAGACTCCAAGAAGTCCACTCACATACGGCCCTCTAGCCAGAACGCCTCACTCCCGCGCCGTCCGAGCGACCCTTGCCCGCAGTGGTCTGCGCAGGCGCGTTGCTGGCCCCGCCCACCGGCGACGTCACGCGGCCGTTACGGCGCTCAGGCGTCTCGACGCGCGCAATTTAAAACCAGCTCTGGAGACGCCGAAGCAAGATGGGACCTCCCGGCCCAGGTGAGGCGGCGCCATTGGGAGGCGCGGCGGGAAGGGCCCGGAGTGAAGCAGTGCTTCGGGCGGGCAAGGCTGGCGGGCTGGCCTGGGCGGGGAGAGGGGATATGCTCAGCCTGGGTCTCGGCCCTGCGGCAGAGGGCAGAGGCAGGTGTGGGGGGAGGGGAGGGAGGCCCCTGTGCGCTCAGCCAATCAGGATGCGGCTTCGGCTGGCGTCGGAGCCCGCTCAGGACCTGCCCCACTACTCAGTCCCAGCGCGGGCGGTGGGGCGGCTTTCGGGCTCCTGAAGCGTGTTCGGTGTCTCTCCATTAAAAAGGTGGTTTTCCTGGAATAGACGTTATTTTCAGGCCCTTGGAAGCGATGTGGTTACCGTTGTATGCTTGGCAGGCATGGATTTATTTTTGCATTCATTCAAAAGTATTGAGCACTGTCGTTGGGCGCTCCCTCTGAACAAAACTGATAAACTATCTATATTGTTGGAGTTGAGACAATAAGCGAAAGAAATAATTACTGAAAAAGGTGAGGCTGAATGCTGTGATTGAGAATAGCGGGGGGTTGGGGATGGCTCCGCTAGGGGTTCAGGGAAGCTCTTTAGGAAGAGACTAAGGAGCGTGTTTCAGGCAGAAGGAGCAAGTACAGAAATGAGGCAGGGGAGAGCCTGGCCTAGCCTAGCCTAGGATCGGACCAGAACATTGTGACCAAGCTTAGTGAGGTCTGACACGTAGGCAGGGTCTGGAGGCCTTGGTAAGAGGTTTGGAAATTTAGTAACGTTTTGGACATGGTACGTGTGACTTACCCGAGAGACACTCAGGTGAAGGGGACTGTAATCATTTAGATGAAAGTTTGGCTCTCGGGGGAGTTATATGGACCACTCAGGGAAGTGGCCCATGGAGTGAAACATAAATCTCAGATACCATTATCATATAGATCATGAAACCATGGGAACAGGTGAGAACACCAGGAAGGCCTTGTACGTCTAGGACCAACATTTAGAAACTGGATAGAGAAGGATGAGCTGGGAAAACTCAAGACAGTGGTATAGAAGCCAAGAGTGTTTCAACAAGGAAGGGACTGTCAGCTTTTTCAAATGCTGCTGAATTCCAAGAGAAAGGCCAGAAAAGTGACCATAGGCTTTGGCAACATGGAAGTTGTAGATGATCACGACAAGGTAGTTTTCATAAAGCTGGAAAAGGAGCCAGACCAGAGTAGGCTGAAAATGAGTAGGAAATGAGGAAGTAGACATAGGAAGTGTCTTTGAGCTTAGTAACCTTCGGTTGAATGACAGGATGCATAATATGAAAGGCAAGGAGAGAAACCATGGAAACAAGATTTGGGCAATTAAAGCATGCCTCTAATTCCAAGTTCAGTTTCTTAGGCAAGGTTCCCCTTCAGTGCTTCCTATTTCTGTTAGGATCTCTTCTCCCAAAGTCTAGCTTCCTTCCTTAGCCTGTAGCCTGCTGTGCTGACATCCAAATACCGTCTTTGCAAGTCCTCTTCATTCTTTGCAAGTCCATTTCTAAAAATGTCTCTTTCTTCCTTCCTATTTTTACTTTGTTTTGACCCCAGGTAAGAGTTATGTTAATCATACTCTTCAGCTTATGAGAAGCCATCAGGGGACACCTGAGGTTCTTGTATTTTATTTATTCCCTTTTATCCCTATTCACCACCCCTATTCTTCCCTCACATGGGCAACCATTTCGTGTTTATTGTGTATCACTATTTTTAATGTATTCTTATTAAAATATGTGTTGTACATTTTTTCCTTTGTATCATCAATTCTGAACCAGTTGAAGTCTAAATTCTTATTCCCATTTGGGGGACAAAACAAATTCTTAGAGCATTTACTTGCTTAAATTTCACCAGCTAGTAAATGACAGAGCTGGGGTTGAAGCCAGGCTTTCTGGTTCTTAAACTTGGAAACCTTCCCTAAGGTCTCTCAGTTCGGTCATCTCTCTCTCAGTGATCTTGTTTCTTGCTATACTCTAGTAGGCCACAACCACTCACTCGCTACCATAGTCACACTCTAGACCTCGTCATTAATAGGTGCACTACTCTGTCATCTTAACTTTAAGTACTCCACTTCTTTTTTTAAATTATTATTTTTAGAGGCAGGGTCTTTCTGTGTTGCCCAGGGTGGAGGGCAGTGGCTCTTCACAGGTGCTGTCATAGCTCACTGAAGCCTTGAACTTCTGGGATCAAGCAAACAGCCTTCTGAGTAGCTGGAACCACAGGTGCCTGGCAAAGTACCCCACTTCTCAGTACCACCTGTATCTTTCTAATTCACTCTCTCTTTTTCTCTAATTCCAACAATTTTTTTTTTTTTTTAAGACAGTCTTGCTCTGTTGCAGGCTGGAGTGCAGTGGCTCGATTTTGGCTCATTGCAACCTCTGCCTCTAGTGATGCTAGAGGTTCAAGTGATGCTCCGGCCTCAGCCTCCCCAAGTAGCTGGGCCTACAGGCATGTGCCACCACACCTGGCTAATTTTTGTATTTTTAGTAGAGACAGGGTTTTGTCGTGTTGGCCAGGCTGGTCTCCAACTCCTGACCTCAAGTGATTCTCCTGCCTCAGCCTTCCAAAGTGCTAGGATTACAGGTGTGAGCCACTGCACCTGGCCTTTTTGGCGGGGGCCTATTTGGGGAGGGGGGGAGGTGAGACCATCCCCAAGTCTGCCATTGCACTTTCTCCTTACCTGCATCTATGCCTGTTTCTCTGCCTTTTCTCTTTTTGCTGAGGATGGGCTCTCTGTGATCTCTGCAAAGGCAACCTCTTTACCCACTTGAGTACATTGTTCAGCAAATTTTACCCTTTCTTTTGCATGATCACTGTGATAGGCTGAATAACTTCCCCTATAAGGTGTCCAGAACCTGTGAATATGTTATCTTACATGGTGAAATGGACTTTGTACATGTGATTAAGTTAAGGCTCTTGGGAAGGAGAGATTATCGTAGATTATCTGGGCAGGCCTAGTGTAATCACAATGCACCTTATAAGAGGAAGATATTCCTGTCAGAGTGAGAACAGATGTGATGACAGAAGAGGTTAGAGTGATTGGGGGACAGTGAGCCAAGGAATATAGGCAGCTCTAAAGCTGCAAAAGGCAAGGAGCAGATTCTCCCCTAAAGCCTCCAGAATGAATGTTACCCTCCATAGCTGCAAGAGAACACATACATATATATGTGTTGTTTAAACCGCTAAATTTGTGGTCATTTGTTACAGCAGCCATGGAAAACTAACACTATCTCTTTTCTTCATTCTTTCTATCATACTGAGGGTTTTATTTCTTTCTTTCTTTCTTATTTTTTTTTTTTTTTTTTGAGATGGAGTTTCGCTCTTGTTACCCAGGCTGGAGTGCAATGGTGCAATCTCGGCTCACCGCAACGTCTGCCTCCTGGGCTCAGGCAATTCTCCTGCCTCAGCCTCCTAAGTAGCTGGGATTACAGGCACGCGCCACCACGCCCAGCTAGTTTTTTGTATTTTTAGTAGAGACAGGGTTTCACTATGTTGACCAGGATGGTCTCGATCTCTCGACCTCGTGATCCACCCACCTCAGCCTCCCAAAGTGCTGGGATTACAGGCTTGAGCCACTGCGCCCGGCCAAGGGTTTTTTTTTTCTATTTTAAAAATTTCTCACTTCCCTTTCAACTCTGGCCCTCTCATTTCTCTCCCACGTTTGCTACTGTAAATCATCCTTGCACACTTGTCAGTGTTTGCTGTCTCCCATTTCTTCTCTTCTCCCATCTTCTCTTGAACCACTCCAGTTCAGCGTTCTCTCTTACTACTCTAGGAAAACTATTTTTGTCAAGATCACCAGTAACTCTAGGTTGATAAATCCAATGATGAGTTCTCAGTCCTCATCTACATAGTTTATCACATCCTCCTCCGCTGAAATACTTTCTTCACCTGGGTTTTAGAATGCCACATTCTCCTGATTTTCTCCCCACTTCACTAGTTACAAATTTCCTACCTCTTCTGCTGGTTTCTCCTTCTTTCCTACTCTTTATTTTTACTTATTTATTTTTTTGTGACATAATCTCACTGTGTTGCCTCAGCCTCCCAAGTAGCTGGGATTACAGGTGCCCACCACCATGCCCGGCTAATTTTTGTATTTTTAGTAGAAACCGGGTTTCACCACATTGGCCAGGCTGGTCTCGAACTGCTGACTTCAAGTGATCTGCCTGCCTCAGCATCCCAAAGATCTTTCCTGCTCTTTAAACCTGTAAAGTGTTCTGGGACTCAGCCTTTTTCTCTCTCTACTCAGTTATTTAGTGATCTTATCTAATATTATGGCTGTGAATACCCTCTGCATGTTGGTGACTTCCCAATGTGTGTTTCTCACCTGGAACTTTCCCTAAATCTGAGAATAGATATTCTCTCTGGATTAGATATCCACCTGTCTACCCCAGTTGGATGACTAATAAGCATCTTTTTTTTATTTTTTTGAGAGTTGTGTTCTTGTTGCCCAGGTTGGAGTGTGACGGCTCAATCTCTTGGCTTATTGCAGCTTCTGCCTCCTGAGTTTAAGCGATTCTCCTGCCTAAGCCTCCTGAGTAACTGGGATTACAGGTGTCTGCTACCATACCCAGCTATATTTTTGTATTTTTAGTAGAGATGGGGTTTCACCACATTGGCTAGGTTGGTCTCAAACTCCGGACCTCAGATAATTCGCCTGCCTTGGCCAAGTGTTAGGATTACAGGCGTGAGTCACCATGCACCAAGCCATAATAAGTATCTTAAGCCTAACATCCAAAATAGAGCCCTGACCTTGCCTCTTTTCCCTGCAAATATGCTTTTCCTATATCTTCCTGTCTCAGAACATGGCAGCTCCATTTAATCAGTTGTTGGGATAACCTTGCAGTCATCCTTGAGTTCCTTGTTTTCTGTCATGTCTCATATTTGATCAGGAAATCATGTCAGCTACATTAAGACAAAATCCAGTGTCAGAACACTTCTCACCTCCTCGACTGCCACCTCTCTGGTCTGAGGCACTGTCATCTCTTGTCCTAGTTATTAGCAGTTGCCTTCTAACTTTTCTTCCTGTTTGTCAATTCTTGCTCCCTTTTCAGTCTCTTCTTAGCATCATAGCCAGAAGGATCCTCTCGAAGTGTAAATTAGGTCACTTGATTCCTCTTCTTATCATGGTCCAATCACTCCCCTTCTCATTTTATATACAAAGCCCAGTCTTTACAGTGGCCTATAGGTAAGGCTCCCATACGCCTCCCAGGTGTCCTTCCCCTTGTTCTGGCTAACTGGTGTTCCTGCTGGTCCAGGCCCTGGAAAGTCTGAAACTCCTCAGACTGCTGTGCCACTCCCCTGGATTACTCCACTTGAGCCACACTGGCCCCCTCAGACATGCCAGCCTGTTCCCCCCACCTTAGTAATTGCTGTTCTGTCTGTTTTGATATAATTTTCTCCAAGTATCTGCGTGGTCTTTATTCTTTTTTTTTTTTTTTGGGGACAGAGCCTTGCTCTGTCACCCAGGCTGGAGTGCAGTGGTGCGATTGTGGCTCACTGAAATCTCTGCCTCCTGGGTTCAAGTGATTCTCAGCCTCAGCCTCTTGATTAGCTGGGACTACAGGCTCACACCACCAGGCTCACACCATACCTGGCTAATTTTTGTGTGATGGGATTACAGGCATGAGCCCACCTTGCCCAACTTACATGGTCTTGATTCTGATGTTGCCTTTCTGGTGAAGCCCTTCTTGACCACTGTATTTAAAATGACCTCCCACCTCTGTTCCCAAATCTTCCTCATTCCCCTTCCATGATTTACTTTTTTTTTTTTAACCATAGCATTTATCTCCATCTCATATCTCCATCTCACATTTCATATTTTCTAATTTATGAAAATGTTCATACAGGAAAATTGAAAGACTAAAATAGTCTTTATGTCCACCACTAGATCCAACAGTTGCTAACATTTTGCTGACTTTTTAATATTTACTTTTGGCAGATCTAGTTGAAAGTAAGTAGTATACATCATGTCACTTTACCCCTAAATTTTTTATAGTACATCTCCTAAAAATGACATAATTATAATATGATATAATCATAATATCACTGTTATACCCAAGACAGTAAAAATCAATTCCCTGATGTTATCTGATAGACTGTATTCCAAATTTCCCTAATTATCCTCAAAATGTTGTTTCTAGTTTTGTTAATAGCTGATTATTTATCTTTTTTTTTGGACCAAGGATTAGCTCAAAGCTCATACATTATTTTTGATTTTTATAACTCTGTTTTCTTTTAATCCAGAAAAGTTCTTTTACTTTTTTTTACTTTTTTTTTTTTTTTTTTTTAGAAGCAGAATCTTGCTATGTTGCCCAGGCCATTTCTTTTTCTTTCTTTCTTTTTCTTTTTTTTTTTGAGATAAAGTTTTCCACTTGTTGCCCAGGCTGGAGTGTAGTGGTGCAATATTGGCTCACTGCAACCTTTACCTCCTGGGTTCAGGCAATTACCTCGCCTCGGCTGGGATTACAGGCGCCTGCCATCATACCCAGCTAATTTTTGTATTTTTAGTAGAGATGAGGTTTCACCATATTGGCCAGGCTGATCTCAAACTCCTGACCTCAGGTGATCGGCCCGCCCCAGCCTCCCAAAGTGCTGGGATTGCAGGCATGAGCCACCATGCCCAGCAGCCCAGGCCGTTTCTGAGCTACTGATCTCAACTGATCCTCTCACCTCTGCCACCCAAAGGGCTGGGATTACAGGCATGAGCTACCATGTCCAGCCTTTTTTTTTGGTTGTTATCTTTTAAATTAAGAGACTAAGCCAGTTTTCTTTTCTTTTCTTTTCTTTTTTCAGCCAGTTTTCTTGAAAACTGCCCTGCATTCTAGATTTGTTTGAATGTTTCCTTGTGATATCATTTAACTTGTTCCTCGACCCCTTGTTTTTCTTATGAACCGGAAGTTAAAGTTCTAAAGTTATTTGGTTAAATTTAGGTTAAACATGTTTGGTCACAATATTTCCTGGATGATGCTATGAATTTCACATTGTGTCACGTGAGGAGATGAGTTTCAGATTGATTTTTAGTGAGGCTATATTTGACTGGTTAATACCGTGACTGGTAGAGTTTTTATTGTAAAAGACATTTTTCCCTTTGCAGTTAGCAAGTAATCTGGATGAATCTCTGGAGCATTCTATTT
This sequence comes from Saimiri boliviensis, assembly GCF_048565385.1. Lineage (NCBI taxonomy): Eukaryota > Metazoa > Chordata > Mammalia > Primates > Cebidae > Saimiri > Saimiri boliviensis. The sequence goes on from NC_133449.1 coordinate 126,562,855, forward strand.
GTTTTATATGTCTATGTTGTTTTTTCTCTGTCTGCTTGCCAAGATAGGGAGGAGCTGGGATTAGAGCCCAGCCTGTCTGACTCTATGTCCCATATCTCACCCTTGTCTCAGCACCTGTCTCTCCCTTACCTGGCATTATGGGTTATATGTGTCTGTTGTCCAGTTAGTTTATGAGCTTACCAGAGGCAGCAACATTATATTATCCATCTTTATATCTGTGCAGTACTCATATTCACAATAGCTGCAGAGTGGATATTTGTCTGAGATTAGCAGGGAAGCATCAGAAACGTATGGACTCCCTCCTCCAAGAAACACAAACTCTAGAGGTTCTAGTCATTAAGTATTAGAGTTGGAGAAGATCTTAGTGGGGAGGGCGTGGTGAACATCCACCCCTGTGACAGTCTCAAGTCTTCTTTGAATATAGGAAATGTTTTCTTGAAGGTTTCTTGAGCAAGTGTTTTGTTCCAGCACTGCTAGCCACAATCAATAACTCTTCTTCAGAGACCCGAGGACAGCCACACAGTGCCTGCTCCCCTTCAGAGCGGGTGTTCCCGATGCCCCTGCCCAGGAAGGCCCCTCTCAACATTCCTGGAACCCCAGTCCTTGAAGACTTTCCTCAGAATGACGATGAGAAGGAGCGGCTACAGCGGAGGCGCTCGAGGGTCTTTGATCTACAGTTCAGCACTGACTCACCTTGCTTGTTGACCTCCCCATCCAGCAGGTGAGAGGCTTCAGGGCTGGCTCTCCTTGAGGCAGCTGCCTTGATGTGGGCTGTGTGGGTCCAGGTGTCTCCACGAAACTTCATGGATCTAGGTTTTGAAAATTTAAGCTGTCATGGATTCTTGCCAGAATTGTTTTTGTTTTCCATTTAGGAGTATTGATGTTTCAGCTACTATCCCTAAGTTTACAAACACGCAGATTACAGAACATTACTCCACCTGTATCAAACTATCCACAGAAAATGTGAGTATCTGCTGGTTTATTATTGGAGAAGTGATCCCTTGATCACAGGGGAAATCCAGCTATCGTGTTTATGTAGAGAATGTACGATCAATGATGATAATTCTCCGGTGAGTCATCTTAGTGCTTGTGATTTCCAGTAGTGATGGTGGTTTTACGGTTTCCTCTGGACCCTTGATGCTCCTCCTGAGAGTCTGCCTGCTATCTGCTGTGTATCTGGAGAAGCAGCATGGTGCATGAGTTAATAGTAGAGTTCTGGAGCTAGCCTGAGTGGGAGGCTACATGCTTGTAAGCTGTGTGTGAGCCACTCAACCAGTTTGTTTCTGGGTCCTTCTCTGGACAATGAGGATAGTGCCTGCCTCATGAAATTGTTTGGAGGGTGACTGAGTCCCTTTGTGTGCAGTGCTTAGAGCAGGGCTTCTACACAGTTAGCATTCAGGAATTTCCCTAGCCTTGAACATGAGGACATGTCTATGAGGATTTGGCTCTTGACAAGTGTTTTTGGGAAGAGAGAATAGTGACAAGATGTAGGTATTCCTTTATAAAGACTTAGCTTCCTCTGTTCAGAGTAGTAGTATTTGCATTAGCCTAGGCTATAAATTACAAACCTTTCTGCAATTTTCTGTTTTCAGAAAATCACTACCAAGAATGCTTTTGGTTTGCACTTGATTGATTTTATGTCAGAGATTCTTAAACAGAAAGACACCGAACCAACCAACTTCAAAGTAAGAAGGATGTCCACTTTCTCTTCTGAATTAAATGATGGTGATTTCTACCACTTAGCATAACGTAATTGAATTCTGCAAATACATGAAAGCCTTCTCATTTAGACATTATGTTAATTTACTTCTTTTCCTAAACTGATGAAATACAGAGAGAATATATATTCTGTTTATTCCCTATCAGTCATAGAGTGATCTTTGTCATTGTCATTTACTTGGGGCAAGTAAGTATTTTGTGAAACTTGCTGTGTTTTACCTGTTCAGAAGTCCTTCTTTGTGCATCTTTGTGAGTGCAGCTCTGATTGTTTGACTAGGTGGCTGCGGGTACTCTAGATGCCAGCACCAAAATATATGCCGTGCGTGTGGATGCTGTCCATGCTGATGTATACAGAGTCCTTGGAGGACTGGGCAAAGATGCACCATCTTTGGAAGAAGTGGAAGGCCATGTTGCAGGTAGGTAGATAGGGATTTGGATTTACCTGGCTTTTTTAAGGGAATGCCAGGTAGTTATTTGAGTAATAGTAGAAGGAGGTTACAAGAAGTTAATGATCTCATTTTATTGAAGACAGGACATTTTTAGAACTATATATGGTCTTACATGAGAGGATACTCAAACACTAGAGTTATGTTTCCTTGAAAAAGAGAAGGGCCTTATAAAAGCATTTATATTTTATTTAGACCAGGTTGAGTAAACATCGCCAACTAAGGAGCTTGTGATCTGGGGTGGGGGTCTTTAGAAACTGACTTGCTTAAGAAGCCAAATCTAATAGTTTGGTTTCTCTGTAAGTTGCAGATTAAATATGCCTGATGCTTTGAGAGAACTGCATGTTTTTTGTTTTTTTTTGAGACAGGGCTCACTTTGTCACCTAGGCTGGCATGCAGTGTTGTGATCTTGGCTCATGGTAGCCTCTGGCTCCCAAGTTCAAGCTATCTGCCTGCCTCAGCACCCCAGGTAGCTGGGCCTACAGGTGTGCTTCTCCATGCCTGGCTAATTTTTGTACTGTTTTGTAGAGACAGGGTTTTGTCATGTTGCGCAGGCTGGTCTTGAATTCCTGAGCTCAAGCGATCCATCTGCCTCAGCCTCCCAAAGTGCTAGGATTACAGGCATGAGCCACTACAACCAGCCTCACGTGTTTAAATTACGACCATTCTTTTGAGTTTTGAAGAACTTGAGTTAGTAAGTTCATCACATGCATTTTAAAGCAGCCCTTGCAGTACGCAGTTGTATTTCTCCTTTCAGATGGAAGTGCTACTGAAATGGGAACAACCAAAAAGGCTCCAAAGCCAAAGAAGAAGCACTTACACAGAACCATTGAGCAGAACATAAACAACCTCAATGTGTCCGAAGTGGATCGGAAGTGTGAGGTGAGGAACTGGGTGTGCAGTGTGGTTTCTGACTAATTCAGAACCGTAGGGGCTGAGACTTGGCAGGGCTGAGGCTGCCTTGTTGGTATGTGCCTGTTTAAGCCTCAAGGGAGTAAAACATTCAACTGATATCTCTGCATTATCATCCTTTAGCTTGATAGTAAAGACTAAAAGCAGTCCCTCAGTGTTTCAGAATGATTGGGAAGGAAGAGACTGCAAATTGCTGAGAAATCTAATTGATAAAAAGTTAATTTTATTTCCTAGTAAATGTAGCAGTGGTTACATTAGCTAACATTTAATGTGTGCCTAGTGAACACCATATGTTTCATTAAACCTGTAACCTGTGTTAACTCATTTAATCCTCACAGTGTTCTTGTATCATTTTAGGAAGAGATAACTGAGGCACAATGACTTGCCCAAAATGACATATCTAGTGAGTGAGGAAGAGTTGAAGCTAAGTGGTCTAGCTCCAGAATCCTAGCTTTAAGTTATCTGTCTAATAAATCCTAAGGAATCTGCTTAAACAAATGGTACTGGAGCCCTCATTTATACTTAGCACAGTTAGTTTAAAGCAAACAGAGGTTACTACAACTTTATTTTGTAATTCTGCTATTAAAAACATTGTTTCAGTGAACATCTTAATACATACTGTCTTTGCACTTGTATGGGAGAATATCTATAAGAAAATTCTGAGACATGGACCCAGACCCTGGATAGGGGCATGCTGGCTGGTGCTGGTGTCTCAATAAGGCTGGTTGGTTCTGTGAGTGCCAAAATCTGCAAGTGGGGTTCAGCTGCTACTACAGGTGGGCCCTGCTGCAGCCGGGTTAGAACACTGCTGGGTGATGCTCTCCTAACATGCAGCCTGCAGAAAGGAGCAAGTGCCCTTGGAGCCTGCGGTCTCCCTCTAGTGCCCCTCTTGGTAGAGCCTAACAGGGAGTGGCTGGCAAAGCTTAATGTTCCAGATCCCGCATCACAGCCAAAGAGAGAGGGTAGGCTTAGAGCTGAGAGGCAGTAGCTTAGTAACTGGCACATGGTGAAGAGTCATGAAGATTACTGTCAAAAGGCTGTGGGGTGGGGAGATATATATATATATATATATATATAGAGAGAGAGAGAGAGAGAGAGAGAGAGAGAGAGAAAGTGAAAACAAATGTGCCAAATGCTACGTATTGGGGAATCTAAATGGAAATTTTACAGAGATTCATATTACAATTTCAACATTCTTCTGGATTTAAAATTTTTTATGATAAATAGGAGGAAAGGACTGAAAACACTGAATATAGGCAGTTGTTTTGAAGAGTTTTGCTATAATTTGGAGCACAGTACTGGGAGAGCAAATGGAAGGGAAGAGAAGGCCAAGAGAATGGGAGAAATGACAGCATGTTTTGTTGATGGCAGCAGTCTAGTGGAGAAGGGATTGTTGATGATGCAGCAGAAAGAAGAATTGCCAGGGAATGTCCTTGAGCCGGTGAGAAGGGAATGGATAGCACAGGTGGGGCTCAGCTGACAGGAGTGGGGTTTGGGTGCACTCATGGGGGAGCCTTCTGGAACCGTCTTAAAACAGGAAACCAGGTCATCAGCTGACAGTGAGGACTGGGGAGGAAGGCACTGGGATGTGAGGAGAGGAAAGGATAGGAAAGAGTTCTCTAGGAGATGGGTGAATAAATGGACTAGGGAGATGTGGTGTTATTGTCAGACAGCTTAGGGACTACTTGAAAGTGGTGGCAGATAGATTTAAAATGAGGTCAGTCAGCATGATTTTGTGTCTTTCTCCAGCCGTGATTAGCTGTTGGGTACATTCATGGAGTAGGCAGAGAGTTGGGTTTAATATGGGATCCTGTTGAGCTGAGTGAATGGACACAGCTGGAAAGGGGCACTGGAGGTAAGAGCATGTGTGAAGGTATGATTGCAATCACTGCTTAGGGAATTTTGCCTGGGAAGAGAGGGGACTGAGGAACAGTGGAAAGTAATATAATCAGTAGATTATAGGCCTGGTGGGGTCAAAGACTTCTTAGTGTTGGGGACAAGAAGGTGTGAGCTGGAAATGGAGGTGGTTGTCAGAGAGGGGCTCTTAGAATTGAGCATATGGAGAGGTTGCAGTCACGGTTAATGACTCAACTCAGAGAGTCAACTCAGAGAAGAGGCAAGGGAGCAAATGGCAGAGGCAGGCTGTGGGTCTTACTAGGCTGTCTCGGAGTCCTGGGCTTCTTAGGATGAAGGAGAGGATATCAACCAAGAGACAGTATACTGGATGGATCGACATATGGATATTGAAATCAGCAAGAGCTACACCAGGAATAAGTTTGGAGACTAGTAATGAGCCATGAACTAATACTAAGATCTTCCGAGAAGAGGGGCAGGTTGTGACCTGGGGATTGAAAGATGACTACAACACAGATGTGCAGACAGTGGCAAAGGCTGATGTTGTACTTAGAGCTGGGGGCATTAGCAATTGCGAGGGAATAGTTTGATGCTGTAATCATCTGGCCCACCTGTAGGCCACTGGTTTGAGGGCTGTGAAGAGAAAGCAGCCACTGCAGAGGCCCACAGGGGAAGCTAGTACTCAGGTGGGTACCATGTATCAATTGGAGCAGTGCCCCTCAGCCTTTTTTTTTTTTTTTAATCACCTTTGACCTTTCAGATCCTTTTAGACATTTTGTGCCTACTCCTTCCCCTTAAAATGAAATACTAAGGAATAAGATTCTGTCAGTTAGGGTGGAGGTTAGGATAGGCAAACATTGTAACATCTAATATTTTTTTCCACCTTGCCTCTAGGAAACAATTTTCACCCCTTAAGAGTAAAATGAGAACATTTGAGAATACATAAATTAGGGCAAGTAGGTGGGGAGAATCCTCAGGAACAAAGTGGGCAATAGAGAGAATTTTGCTGATGACTGAGTCTAGAGAGCCCTGGGGAAATAACAGTTTTGGGGGCTGTGGTGGGGTGGGAGGTGGCATCAGAGGTCTGTAGATCTGAGTCCAAGAAATGTAGAATTGTGGGTGTCTTTGGTCTTTTTGTGTGATTAATAAATAAGCCAGATAAAGAGCAACAGTGAGATGAATGCCAGTGTTCTTAATAGCAGTTGGTAGTGGTAAGACTGAGCATGCAGGGGCTAGGGAGGTGGGGCCTTGCCAGGCTTATTCTGAGTGGTAAGGTGAGCAGGGGATTGCTGTTCACGGGCAGGGAGGGGCCAGAGGAAGGAGAGTCACTAAGAATGCAGCCTGAAAGGGAGGGGAGAGGTGAGAGTGGCAGACTGTTGTGGGGAGAGAGAGTTGTATTTTTTGCTTATGTTGTGTGTCAGCTTTGACTGTGGGTGATGCCAGATGTGGAGGCAGATGATGTAAAGTTCAGATCCAAGTTCCTCCACCTTAGCTGTGTGACCTGGGAAGAGGTGAGGTGTGACTCTCACTGTGTATACTGTAAAACAAGAGAATGCTGATCCCACCCACATCCGGGTTTTATATTAATGAATCTGTCAAGGTCTTTAAACATGGTGATATGCTACACACATCTGAAGTGGCATTATTTATTAGTCACAGGAATCCAGAAAGCCCTTTTTACCTTCCCTTCCCCGCCCCAATTCTCCTAATCTGGAATTTGTCTTACTGTTACTCTTTTTTTTTTTTTGAGATGGAGTTTGCTCTGTGGCCCAGGCTAGAGTACAGTGGCACGAAATTGGCTCACTGTAACTTCCATTTCCCCAGTTCAAATGATTCTCGTGCCTCAGCCTCCCATGTAGCTGGACTGTAGCTGCATGCCACCATGCCCAGCTATTTTTTTTTGTATTTTTAGTAGAAATGGGGTTTTACCATGTTGACCAGGCTAGTCTTGGATTCCTGATCTTAAGTGATCTGCCCACCTCAGCCTCCCAAAGTGTTAGGATTATAAGCATGAGCCAGTGCTCCCAGCCTTTACTGTCATTCTTGCTTTTGGTTCTATAGTGAGATGATCAAATCAATCAGGGATCATTAAGTACAGAATGTTTTCCAGTCATCGTCTTTCTTACCAGGTAGACTCAATTCTGGGAGCCTGAGGAAAATGGACTGTTTCCCAGGCTTGCATTAGCCTTTCCCATGGTTATAAAGAGAAAAGGAGAGAGCTGCAAGCAGGGCTGCTTCCTCTAAGCCTGATATTGACAAGCTGTGGTATGTTTATGCCAAGTGAAATGAATACTGTCATGAAGAAATGCCAAATACTCCAATCCTAGAAAGCTTTTTTTTTTTTTTTTTTTTTTTAAACTCTGTAAGCTGCTGTAAACTTGTACTCACTAAGAGTATGGAAGGTAAAAAAGAGGGATGGATTGTCACAAACAGAATTTAAAGCTCCAACTGTTTATTAAACTCTCATTTTCTTTTCTTTTTAAGATGTAGTCTTACTCTGTCACCCAGGCTGGAGTGCAGTGGTGCAATCTCAGCTCACTGCAACCTCCACCTCCTGGGTTCAAGCTATTCTGCTTCAGCCACCGAAGTAGCTGGGCTTATAGGCATATACCACCACGCCCGGCTAATTTTTGTATTTTTAGTAGAGGTGGGTTTTTGCCATGTTGGCCATGGTGGTCTTGAAGTGATCTACCTACCTCGGCCTCCCAAAATGCTGGGATTAAAGGTGTAAACTCTAATTTTCTTGGAGATCAGAAAGCAAATGTGCAGATGTATCTAGACCAGTTGGGAGCACTTTTTTATATATGAGCTGATCTCTTTTGGACACAGTTCTTTAGTGTGTGCAAAACAGTTGCCGTCATAGAGGATTCAGACATGATTATGCTTCAGTTCTTTATACCAAGAGAATGCAAGGTAGATGAATGCAAGGAAAGTCAAGGCGTATACTATAGGAAACCAGAGTTGGTAGGGCTCTGAGTTTGTGGAACAGGCAAGACTTATACTGAGCCTTGAAGGAAGGCTAGATGTCTATCAGGTAGGCATCACCAGGGAGGTGGTCCTAAGCAGAGGTATAAGCAAAAACCACAGCACAGGAAGATTCTGGTTAGGAAGCTGGAGAGTGTACAAATTTGGCTAGAGCCAAGGATTTGCTTATTAGAAATCACCTAAAGAGAACTTGAACTTTATAATTTAGTGTGTTCCAAGGCCTTTTATTATGGTCCTTGCTTACTATGGACCCTTGTTTCAGAAGGTTTCAGCTACTCAAACTACATAGTCAGCCATAATTCATTGTCCCATTGAATTGCTTAGGGATATAAATCCCACTGTTCTCACACATGGTATAATTCTACACACAAGTGAGGAACATTATCATAGTGTTTTCAGCTTTAATGTGGGTCAATGTACAATTTCCATGTTGGCTCTGAAGGGCTGAGTATAATTCCATTAACTCCCTACCCAAGACTTACAGGGATGCAAGGCTCCAGGTAGGAAACTATTACTTTGGATAGCATTTGAAAAGGAAATAGGGGTAACAGCACTGGTATTTTTAGGATGGGAATTGTGAGAAGCCAGAGATAAGGATCATATTGCTGGCCCTGGGGATGGAAAGATGCACTGGGAGGAAACCAACCTGGCGGTCTGGCTGCCTGAGGGCTAAAGAGATGGGAGAATGTGGAGATGATGCATGTGCTGCTCTGGGACAAACAATGATGAGACGGGCTTATGAGCTGGCAGGATTTGAACCTGAGTTCTGATGAGCTTGGACCCCAAGCTAAGGGGGCCAGGGAAGAGCCAGGAAGCCATATCTGTGTTGTTCTATCCAAGCCCCACTCTCTGCCTAGTAGCCACATTCTGAGACATTGGAAAGACCTGTGAACCCAATACCCAACTGCATCTCCTGTCTCAAGGTCACCTGCAGCGTCTCACGGGGGGCGTCTATCCTCTTGCTACATATTTTTGTGGCTTGCCCTGTCTCTGTATGCCCAGCGCCTTCTTTTGACTTTGGGCTTGGTGTCACATGGCCATCAACTCCTCCTAACCCAGCCTTAGGGACCTTCTTACAACCTCTCTCAGGTTTTGCCCAGCCAGCTAGTCCTACTGACTGTGTCTGTCCTTTGCCTGGATAACCTGGGTATGTTCTTCCAAACCTCAGAAGGTATTTCTGTTCAGAAAAACCATAGAGCCTTGTGACTAGCTCTATCACACAGGCTTTTTAAGCCAACAGAATTTGTTAGTGCCTTATAAAAGAAGACCAGCAGCAAGGATACATGTCCAGGTGTATTATATAAAAAAGCCATTTGACACAGTGTACACTTGCTACTACATACTGTCTTTTGGAACAGTATATGTTTATTCATCTTACTATAACCTTTTGAACCGGGATTTTACCTGATCAATCAGAAAGCCACTTTTGTTGGATACAGTGGCTTACACCTGTAGTCCCAACACTTTGGGACACCAGAGTGGGTGAATCACTTGAGTCAGGAGTTTGAGACCAGCCTCGCCAACATGGTGAAACCTCATCTCTACTAAATATACAAAAGTTAGCCAGGTGTAGTGGCATATACCTATAGTCCCAGCTACTCAGAAGGCTGAGGCCCAAGAATCACTTGAGCCTGGGAGGCAAAGGTTGCAGTGAGCTAAGATCGTGCTAGTACACTCCAGCCTAGGTGACAGAGCAAGACTCCGTCTCAAAAAAAAAATCCACTTTTGACCATGTGCCGAGATATTTCATTCCAGTGTCTACACCTGCTACTGAGCGGGGCCAAATGCATATGAGTTTATATTTCTCTTGGCCACATATCATAAATCTTCCTTTTCTTCTCTCTTTCTGTGTTCAGATTGATCCCATGTTTCAGAAGACAGCAGCCTCATTTGATGAGTGCAGCACAGCAGGGGTTTTTCTGTCCACTCTACACTGCCAGGACTATAGAAGCGAGCTGCTCTTTCCCTCTGATGTCCAGACTCTCTCCACTGGAGAACCTCTCGAGTTGCCAGAGTTAGGTTCGGTAGAGATGACAGATTTAAAAGGTAAGTACAAATGATGCCTTTCACCAGAGCATTTCGGTCATTGGGAAATTTTTTACATAACCACAATAAGCTCATCATGCCCTTATATTGTTTAAATTACCCAGAATTTTCCTGGGGATGCCAAATTTGATATCCTTTTGGGACTGCCTAGCAACCCACTCACTTTTGTCTTCTCTGCAGCATGGAGTCTAAAACAGTAAACCATTGCCTCTTGGTCTCAATACCTTAGGTCACCATACCTTCTTAGGTGCCCACTGTTTGCAGCCAGCTCTCAAAGTCACATTTTGGAGCCCTGGATTCCTCCTGGAGTGTCCGAGTTTGTGCTTGGCAAAGGGACTTAGAGAGACCTTTGCCCAGCTAGGGAGGCTTTGTCCTTGTTTGCTCCCCATTGGTGGCTCTGAGGAGAAGAGGGCATTGTGAATTGTTTTGAGACTTCTCTGTGGCAGTCTAAGAACTGATCTCTCCTATTATCAGTCCCCATTTTAGTGTCCCTCCCATTCTACACCTCCACCCCTGAGCTGGGGAATCTCCTCAGGACTTTGTAAGGAGGTGCCAGCAGGTGGGAAGGCCAGGTGCTTGCAGTGCAGTAGCTATACTTGGGCTCCCAGAAAAGCTGCCCCCTTCTGCAGATTTCCACTGCAGTGTCTGTACTCTTGCCCAACTTCATCTCAAGTGTGGTCATTTTTACACATTGAATGAAATTGATACTCCTCCTCCAGGCTGTGTAGTTGTTACACCTCCCATTCTTGTTCTTTCTATTCTTGCCTCAGTTTTGCTTACTATAACTTTTATGCTAACAATCTATTTTCCAAGTTTGTGTTCTCATCTGGGGCTCTAATTCTCTGAGGTAAATCTTCTGTAGTTAGTTTAGTTTGGGACTAAAAATAAGTTAAAGTACTGTTACATGATGGCCTATGCACTTAATGTAGCTTTAAGATGAAACATTTGATTTCCCAGCTATAACAGGTCACAGAGTTTGTTTCAGAATCAAAGTCTGTGCTTTAGGTTTCTCCTCTAGTATTTTACTAAAATTTGTGCAAAGTCAGTGCATAGCCTCACTCCAGCATAGGTATGGCCCATGCATCCGCTCACTCCCAGGAGAGGCAGGGACACAGAGATTGGCAGCCAGCCAGCCACTGATGATACTTGAGCCTTTGCTGGAGGACAATGAGGTGACTGTGCTTCTCATCTCTTGTGCCACTGGCGTCATTCTGAAGGAAGTGAGGAATGCACTTGACCCACTTCTAATCTCTCTTTGTGATCTTGCTGTCCTCTCCAGCGCCCTTGCAGCAGTGTGCAGAAGATCGCCAGATCTGCCCTTCCCTGGCCGGGTTCCAGTTTACTAAATGGGACAGTGAAACACATAATGAGGTGTGGTCAACTTTTAGTAGCTCATGGTTTCAGTTAGTTGGCTCAAGATTGGGTCCTGCCCAATGGGAACCAAAACTGTGGCATCATCTTTATTTAGCCAAGAGTACAGAAAATATTTCCTTTGGCACTTTTGTAGGGACAAAAACCCTGAGGGAGGAGGGTTAGGGTTGTGAACCCCAGCAGGACTATTCTAGAGGTAAGTGAGTTCCAGGATCAGCTTCTTCCTCCTCTCCTGCTTCCCTAGGGTAAAGCAGCCCTGGCATTAATGGGTGAACATTTATAATTAGATTTACTTTTGAACATGGTTATCCCAGTGGCCTCAAATATCTTAGGCGGCTGTCAAGCTTGAGGAATTTCCTGCTGTTTGGGATTGAGTCCCTTGGCACAGAGTTTCTTGAGAAATTGTCATGTGTAGAGCTTTCCTCTGTGTATTTTTAGCATGGCCCCCTTTAGCCTACTTACTACAATTTCCAGAGTAAATGGTCTCCATGGAAAACTTTTCTATAAACATGTAGTTAATGGATACAGATTCCTGTTTCATGTTTTACAAAATGTGCCTGACAACAATGCAGCTTCTTCCTGTGCTGCACAATATAAACTTCCTCCTCACTGTACTATCATGAGAATCCTGGCCCAGGCAGGCAGGGGATGGGGAAGGGTGGCTCAGGGAAAGGAGGCTAGAGGCTGAAATTTAAGGGTGAGAAGCCCGTCCCTCCAGTGGGGAATTGAAGTGCTTATAAGAATGAGAATTAGAGAACCCTCTTTTGTCCCTCCAGTCTGTGTCAGCCCTGGTAGACAAGTTTAAGAAGAATGACCAGGTATTTGACATCAATGCCGAGGTTGAGGAGAGTGACTACGGAGACTTCCCTGATGGGTCCCTGGAGGATGACTTTGATGCCAATGATGAACCTGACCACACTGCAGTTGGGGATCATGAAGAGTTCAGGAGCTGGAAGGAACCCTGCCAGGTTCAGAGCTGCCAGTAAGGCTCTCAGAGTCACAGAAAGTGTTTCCATAGGAGTTTTCCATTGGTTGTTTTTTCTTTTTTTTCTAATTTAAAAAAAAATGTCTTTCTTTTTTTTCTTTTTTAAATAGAGATGGGCATCTCACTGCGTTGCCCTGGCTGATCTTGAGCTCTTGGGCTGAAGCAATCCTCCTGCTTTGGCCTCCCAAAGTGCCACGATTACAGGTGTGAGCCACCATGCCTGGCCTCTGTCAATTTTTAACATTTCCTGCTGGAAACTGATTTCCCCTATTATCAGTCCCCTATATTTGACAGATTGGCTTGACAGATTTTAGCATCCCTCCTATTCTACGCCTCCACCCCTGAGTTGGGGAATCTCCTTAGGGTGTTGTAATGAGGTGCCAGCAGGTGGGGAGGCCAGGTTCGTGCTGTGCAGTAGCTACACTTGGGCTCCCAGAAGAGCTGCCCCCTTCTGCAGATTTCCACTGCAGTGTCAGTACTCTCGCCCAGCTTCATCTTCGCCTGCTGGGGTGATTGAATTTGATATCTGATTGGCTGGGCTGGTGTGCTGTGTCATACACGTCAGCTGAGCCTTTCTGACTCAGAGAAATCACACCTGGCTTTGAATGTTGGCTTAGCCACTTTGGTTATAAAACTGACATTGCAGGAGTTTGTACAGGTTCAAACAATGTAAAGTGTTTGGAACAAAGCACCTGGGATCTAGTAGCTACATCAGTTACCACATGCATTTTGTTAGCACAGAGTATGCTCCCTTTGTACACACTGCTTATAGTGTGGTTGTTGGTGATTCCAAGCCACCACTATGCCACCTGAAGGGTAAGCAAGTGGGGGGTAGGCAGTGTTGGGTTACTAGATGGGTAGACTGGGGATGAGCAAGGCGGGGAAAGCAAAACCAACCAATAAAATTGAGCATATTTGGAGGAAGAAAAGGAGAATTGGTTTAATAATTTAAATTTTTGATTACCCTAGTAAACATTATAAAAATAACCAGAACTTGGTTGGCTTTTATGTACTTAATAGATTATTGTTTTAATTCTAAATATGATTTGGAAGCAGGGTCTCACAACCCTTTAGTGTCATGGTCTTGTAAAGGTCTTGAATGGACCTGGGGGCAGGAGATTCCATGAGATGAGAGTGAACAGTCCCTCTGTTAACTCCTATGTCTATAACAGACCTTTGCAGGACTGGGATTGGGGACAGCCAAGCTGGTTTTGTTTGAATAAAACAGAAGTTGCTTAGTATAATTTCCTACCATGACAAAAATCTATTGAAGAGCCCTGCTTGAATATCTTTCCTAAGCTCTTTTGTCTGCCCTTGTGGTAAACAAACTGATAATGTCTTTTAATTATTATTAGGAATCTGAGGGGCTGAGCATGTGGCACCTCAGGGTGCCACTGCCCATCCAGGCCCAGTAGCACCCTGCTCTCCAGAATTGTACTATTCACATGGCTGCGATTTTGCCCTGTTCTCATCCTGTCTAAGAATGGGGAAATGATAGGTCGATGGGATGAACTCTTATAAAAATGTCATTTTCAAATGTCAGAGAAAAGCTGCCGGGCGCGGTGGCTCAAGCCTGTAATCCCAGCACTTTGGGAGGCTGAGGCGGGTGGATCACGAGGTCAAGAGATCGAGACCATCCTGGTCAATATGGTGAAACCCCGTCTCTACTAAAAATACAAAAAAGTAGCTGGGCATGGTGGCACATGCCTGTAATCTGAGCTACTCAGGAGGCTGAGGCAGGAGAATTGCCTGAACCCAGGAGGCGGAGGTTGCGGTGAGCCGAGATCGCGCCATTGCACTGCAGCCTGGGTAATAAGAGCGAAACTCCATCTCAAAAAAAAAAAAAAAGTCAGAGAAAAGCTATCACTTTCCTTAAATAGTAAGGAAATAGACATCTGAGGGACTGACAGTAACAAAGGGCTTCCATGACTTTTATTTGGTTTCTGGAAGATGTTTTCTGCTGGTTATTTTGAACAAGTGTCTCCACTTCTCTCCACTATTCCAAACAGCACAAAATCTTAGACTCTATTCTACCTAGTGCATTAGGGGCAGAAGGCCGCGTTTCTAGTCTCAGGTTTTATCCATCCATAAATCCCCTCCCCTTGCCACATTACTGGCCTTTCCTGGCAGTTCAGTGAGTGTTTGATCTGGAGTAGACCTGACTGCTGCGGATAGCTGTGAGATGTGGGGCAATGTTATCACCTTTTGTGGTCTTGGTTCTCTCATCCATAAAATGAAGGGTCAGGACCAGGTGATAATAGCAATATCTGATATTTACTGAGTTCCTTATTATTTGTGCAAGATGCGATGTCGGGTGCCTTATGTGTGTTATTTCACATAATTCACATAATATCTAAAATTAGTTATTTTATCCTTATAGCAACCCTATAATTAGGTCTTGTTATGAGGTTCAAGAGAGTTTAACTAATGGTTGTCACCCAGCACCTTTGACCAGTCCTGGCCACACATAGTGAGCTTTGGATGGCAGGCTCAAGTCCACACCGCTTGAGAATCTCAATGGGTACAGGGAGCCAGATATCTCATCACCATCCCCAGGTGATTGTGTTCTACGCCCAGGGTTGAAAACAACCGTATTCTACTGAAAGGTCTTCTGGGGCCTCTGGCTGAAGGTGAGGTGGGGCAGTGCTGAGTGATAAATACGTGTCGTGTAGATGCCTCATGTTATTGATCCCTGCATGGCAGCACATTGACAGCTGCACAGCCTAAGAAGTGGAGCTCTTTGTGCACATGCATTGGTAAGGACTGTCTGCAAAAGTGCTTGACGTCTAACAGTGAGCTCCCTCTCTTTGTGCAGCAGGTAGCAGCAGCAGTCCAAGAACACTTGGAGCCAAGTGTTCTCTGTATTCTCTGACCAACCCTTCTGTAGTACCAGTGTGCTTTATACTGCAGTCATTGTGGTTAAAGCCCTAATCAGGGTATAGGGCCCGGAGCATAGCTTACTCCACGCACGCGAGAATGAAACATTTGACTGCATGCTGCCTGATGTGCCAGGCCAGCTGGGAGGAGACCTTATCTTGCCAGTGTTAGGACACTAAATTGAACCATAGCTAAATTGAAGGAGGCACCATAATATTGTGATATTATGGGGAGGGGATAGAAGAAATAAAGAATTTCCCTGGAGGAACTGGAGATGTTTGAAGTGGGCCGCCTTGAAAAGTGGTTAGGCTGTTTTGGACTATAAGTGGATTTATTTAATTGTTGAGTGGTGAAATTGGGACTGGTAGGAGGCCTGTATTGAATTACTACAGTTCAAAAAGCCTGTAGTGCTTCTGTCCCCCTCCATCCCCAGAATCAGGTGTGGGAGCCATTCTTTCTAATAGAAGAATATCCATCAGAATGGAGTGGGAATGCTATTGAAACTGTCTTCCTTCTCCCTCTAGAGTTTACAGTGCACTGCATTTATTACTTAATAACAGGCTACTAGGCATCAGATTCTGTTATAGCATTAGGTGTTACAAACTAGAAATGTGACTTTTTATAGCACATTTTAATTTTTTAAATTAGGTTTTAATTACACAATAACTATACAAATATAATCTGTTTTTGTTTTTTAAAATTCTGTATATAAAGACAAAATCCCCTTTTAAAAGCCTTTTTAGCTTATTCCATATGGCTGATATAAACAGGAATTACATATGTGCTCAATACAAATACAAAGCCAGTCTGTCTGAAACTTCTTTGTTACCTTACCTTCAGAGGGCAGTGCAGGAGCACCAGCATGCTTTCTGACTTGTCCGAGCCCTTTAGGAGAAAGCTCGTATCTTGTAGAAAGAGTGAAAAAATGGCTAGGCATGGTGTAATCCTGACACACCTGTAATCCTACACTTTGGGAGGCTGAGGCAGAAGGATTGCTTCAGGCTAGGAGTTCAAGATCATCCTGACCAACATAGTGAGACCCATCTCTATTTTTTTAAAAAGTAGAGAGTGAAAACCCAAACCGAAACTGCCATGCTGGACTGACTGCTTAGACATGTCACACACGGCAAATAATAAAGCTGGATGACCTATAAGGGGGCTCCCAAAGCATTAGAGGGACAAAATAATTAGATGAACATTTTTTTCACTTTTAGTAGGAACTATAGTGGTATCTTTCGGAGCCCTCATTTACGGAAGCATGGTGAAGAAAGAATGTCATCTTGTGTGGCAAGAAGCCTGTGTGTGGAAAGGCCCTGAGGCTGGGATTAAGGGAATTGTGTCTAACTCCCAGCTCTGGCATTTTACTATCTGTGGAGTCTTATACAAAAATTGAATCTTTGTACTTTTGTCATCTTGTCTCTCAAATTAGGTAGACTAGCATTTTATGATGCACTTTGAAATGTCCAGAGTACTTGTATAGATATAATTATATTGTTATTAAGGGAAGCAAAAGTACTTGAGAAGTAAAAGGGATTATTAATAATGAAGTATTTGTATTGGACTCAGAAATGCAGCTCATTTGTGGACATATGCTGCTTCATATGTAAAGGCAGCATTGTAATATATGTATTGTACATATACAAATATGATTTCATGTGTGTTACAGAGAAGAAATTATTTCCCTTGGGGATGGAGACATCAGGACCATGTGCCCCCTTCTGTCTATGAAACCTGGAGAATATTCTTATTTCAGTCCTCGGACCATGTCAATGTGGGCTGGCCCGGATCACTGGCGCTTTAGGCCTCGACGCAAACGTATGTAATTCTAGGTGGAACTTTAAGAAAAGAAATAGTGTAGATGACTGCCAGTTATCAGTTAGCCAAGGAAGGAAATGCCAGTCACAGCCCTGTTGTGTCTCTTAATAAGCTGAGGAAGCATACATATGAGCCAGCCTGCTGGTTGTTCAGTTTGCCTGGCCTGGGGTGAAGGGACAGTAAAAATGGAAGCCTCTAAGTGAGAAGAGTAAATACTGGAGTTAGGAGAACTGGGCTCCTAGCTCACACTGCTCCCTAGTATCCATATGACTTCACTTAGTGGCTATGGGTAGGCATGACCACTGGGCTCTAGAGCGCACACAGGAGCTACTGCACACACCGGCATTTTGTAGAACTCCAAAGGGCTGTACCGACCTCGTGTTTTGCATTGTCTCTTTGAAAGAAAAGGATAAACATCTGTTGTTTTATATTTTGTTTTTCTTTAGACAGGGTCTCACACTGTCACCCAGGCTGAAGTGTAGTGGCGAATCATGGCTCTCTGCAGCCTGGGCTTAAGCATCCTCCCACCTCAGTCTTCTGAATAGCTGGGACTACAGGGTCACGCCAGCATACTCAGTTAATTTTTAAATTTTCTGTAGTGATGGGATCCCGCTTTGTTGCCTGGGCTAGTTTCGACTCCTGGACTCAAGGAGTCCTCCTGCCTTGGCCTCCCAAAGTGTTAGGATTACAGGCATGAGCCACTGCACCCAGCCAAGCATATGTTTCTGATGTGTTTTCTTAGCCAAAACACAAATTATACGTTTAGGATGAAAAGAGGGTGTGTGATTGAGTATTCCTACTGTTGTGATGCTCAGACACAATGCTGCCTTTTGGTTTTGAACCTTGATAAGGCTGTCAGCAGATCTTGTGAAATGAATAAATAGTTTAGGCCACAGAAGTGAAGTGTTGACATCTGTGTTCACTCTACAGAAGATGCTCCCTCCCAATCAGAAAACAAAAAGAAGAGTACAAAGAAAGATTTTGAAATTGACTTTGAAGATGATATTGACTTTGATGTATATTTTAGAAAAACAAAGGTTTGTATTGGATTTATTAGGATTATCCTTTCTTAAATTACTCTTCACACTCCTTTTTCCCTTTCAGATGTGACTTTTTAAAAATTCCATATAAATTTAACTCTTAGAGCAAACAGATGGTTTTATTTTTCCTTATTCCCTAGAAGCACTATTGAGAAATAGTCCTAAACTCAGTGGCAGAAAGAATCAAATTTAGAATAAAAAGAATAATGCTAGCAAAATAACTTTTTTTACATAAAACTGCGAGACTGATGGTAGACTCATGCTGCCCAAACTCTTCCCAAGTTGCTTTAAAAAAATTACATGTTTTGACCATTGTTAATATGCCTAAAACACTTTTTTAAAAAAACATTGATAGGCTGCTACTATTCTGACCAAGTCCACTTTGGAGAACCAGAATTGGAGAACCACCACCCTTCCTACAGATTTCAACTACGATGTCGACACTCTGGTCCAGCTTCACCTCAAACCAGGCACCAGGGTAAGCCTATTCCTTGGTTCCCTTAAGCATACAAGTTATCAAGTGGCTGATAGTGTGATGGTTAGGCAGTGCCTTTGAGGAAAGGGGAGAGTGAGAGGAGGGGTATATATTAGCCAGGGGGTGTTACCAGGAAATCAAATAGATAAGGTAAAGAAAGCTAAAAGGAAAAGCTTATAGGATGGATGCACGGTAAAGACTCAGAGATACTTTGCCTGGCTAGAATACTGGACACTGAAGCCTCCACGCTGAAATTAAGTGGGGCAGTGAGTGTTGTCTTTTGGTGAAGTTTCAAAAAAGTTTAGTTATTTCTTGATTCCTTCGCTTTCTCTCTTTTTTTCTTTTTCTTTTTTATTTTTTGAGATGGGGTTTTGCTCTTGTTGCCCCAGGCTGGAGTGCAACAGCGTGATCTCGGCTCACTGCAACCTCTCCCTCCTGGGTTCAAGCAGTTCTCCTGCCTCAGCCTCCCAAGTAGCTGGGATTACAGGTGCCCACCACCAGGCCTGGCTAATTTTTTGTATTTTTAGTAGAGATGGGATTTCACCATGTTGGTCAGGCTGGTCTCGAACTCCTGACCTCAGGTGATCCACCTGCCTCCCCCTCCCAAAGTGTTGGGATTACAGGTGTGAGCCACCATCCCTGGCCAATTCCTTCACTTTCTCATTGAAGTTGTGGATTCACTTACCCAGTGCTTTTTACAGTAAGGTTGCCTTACTCAGAATCCAAGTCAAAGCAAGCCCAGGGTGACATATGGGCTCACATCCTCAGGAAGTCTCCTAGGGCTGAACAGGCTGCCGGAGCTCCTTCTAAGACTCACATGGAGTCTTCTGGATTACCTGGTGTTGCACCCTGATTACTGCCTCCTTCATTTGCCTGGGGCTCTCCTCGCATGTCCCTGCTGATGGGGTAAGCAGTGGTTGGTGTAAACTCCATGCCATTCACCTCCTCTGCTTGCTTACATTACTGGTTGTCCTACTGTCACGGAGGGTATCAACACTTTATAGGTTCCTCTTTATTTTGCCTGTTTTCCCACAAGATTTTAAATATGTATATATATATATTTTCTTTTTTCCTGAATTGATTGATACTGCACATTCTATTTAATTTTTTTTGTATTTATTTAATTTCTTTAGAGACAAGGTCTTGCTCTGTTGCCCAGACTGCAGTCCAGTGGTACAATTAGAGCTCTTTGTAACTTTGAACTCCTGGATTCAACTAGTCCTTCTGCCTCAGCCTCCCAAAGTGCAGGGATTACAGACGTGAGCTGCTACACCTGGCCTCACATTCTGTTTTTATAAACTAAGATATGTTTTTTTAAAATCAATATTATTTAGTTAATAGAAATACTCTCATAAACACAGAAAGAGATGCAAAGTCGCAACAGTAGTGGAAACTATGGCTATGGTCAATATTGGTTAGATTCCAGTAGTGGCTTGCTCTAGTGAAGTACAGATAGGGCCCTGAGGCAGAATACAAAGGAAGGCTGAGTGAAGGTAGGTGGTAGAACACTGCCACCACACCTTGCCCAGCCTCAGAAGGAAGCTGCTTCATAGAGAACTTGTACAAGAACTGTTATCTGTGGCCACAGCCACCCTTCCCTCCCTCCAACCCTTAGGAACCTTTGAGTAATGTGGCCTAGGTGGTAATTTGCATTTTTAGATATGAAGGTGGTAGAAGAGTCATGAGATCATCGCACTCTGGGGCCTAGTTTTTTTCCCTCATACTTGTTTCTTTTCTTTCTTTCTTTCTTTTTTTTTTTTTTTTTTGAGACGGAGTTTTGCTCTTGTTGCCGAGGCTGGAGTGCAATGGCGCAATCTTGGCTCACTGCAACCTCCGCCTCCTGGGTTCAAGCGATTCTCCTGCCTCACCTTCCTGAGTAGCTGGGATTACAGGCATGTGCCACTAGGCCCGGTAATTTTGGAAATTTATATATCATGTAGAAATCACTGGTCTAAGGAAGGACCTGCAACTATTTGAAAGGCTGTGGCCAGTAGGCACTTCTAAAGGAGGAGGCAAAGTTCCATGAGGCTCTGGAAAACAGAATGAGGATGATGGATGTAATTAGAGGGAAGAGCTGGATGTCTCTCCCTTTTGTTATATAGGGAACAGTGGTTGTCATCCAGAAATGAGACGGGCTGTTAATTAAGGTAATGGGTTTTCTTTTTTTTCTTTTTTCGTTGTTGTCATCTTTTTTTTTTTTTTTTTAAAGGACAGGGTCTCAGGCTGGAGTGCAGTGGTATGAGCATGGCTCAATGCAGCCTCAACCCCTGGGCTCAAGCAATCCTCCTGCCTCAGCCTCTTGGGTAGCTGAGGCCACAGTCTTAGAGCACCACACCTCACTAACTTTTTAATTTTTGGTAGTGATAGGGTCTCACTGTTGCGCAACACTGGTCTCAGACTTCCTAGGCTCAAGCAGTCTTCACACCTCAGCCTCTCAAAGTGCTGGGATTACAGGTGGGAGTCACCATTGCCTGACTGGTGATGGGTTTTCTATCAGAATTGTTTAAGTGCAACACGTTGACTTTCAGAAAGCTGGCGGCTGGATTTTCCAACTTTTGTTTTTAGTGAAGGAACCCTTTTTCAAGTAAAATTGTGCAGAAGGCCTAATTGCCACTCAGACAGAAATAGAGCTGCTCTGGTTTATGTGGGATTGGTGGAGGCATTGAGCCCTGTTACTACTCCAGGTTTGCACTGTGCAGTGGAAAAGTCTGTTAGACTTAGATGACCTGTGAGGGCCTTTCTAACTCTAAAATCGTATAATTCTAGGAGGAGATTGGGCACAGGAATTAAGATTTACCTCCGTAACCTAGTTCAGTTTTTAAAAAACTGCTTTCTGCATTTATTATTTCCTTTAGTTACTCAAGATGGCCCAGGGCCATAGGGTAGAGACTGAGCATTATGAAGAAATTGAAGACTATGATTACAACAACCCTAACGACACCTCCAACTTTTGCCCTGGATTACAGGTAAAGCAGGGAAAGGGGCTCTCGAGTGAATGTGTCAACATGTGGATAGGTGTTTAACCTCTGCTACAAAATACTAATTTTGGCTGTTGTGGGATTACAAAGGAATATAAACAATTCATCATCTTAGGAGCTAATATTTTGGCCAGGTAGACAAAACACATAGACATGTGAAGGTGGTATGATGTAGTGTGGCAAAAAATAAGTCTTTATGTGTATCTCAGATAAGCAGGTTTCTAGCTCTGAATGTAGTTCTCATATTGCAAGCTTGTTGTGAACTTGTAGAAGCCACTCTTTATCTTTAGATCATGGTTTAGACTAAATAATTTCCATATCCCTTCTCTGAGTCTACTGATGGGGTGGCTAATACAGGAAACAGAAATTGGAAAAATAGGCTTCCTCTGTGTCCTTGCATGTGGAGAGGGGGAAAAGAACTGGAAACAAAAATTGTATTCACCTTATTTTCTTACTTGGAAGAGAGTTAGGCTGTTATATTTTAGTGAAAATCCAGACTGACCTCTTGTCCAGTGCTTCTCAAACTTTAACTTATATACAAATCACTCAGGGAGCCTAGTAAAAGACTGATTCCTGATCTGTATCCTCCCATCCCACCCCCTGCCCCAAAATCCTGATACATTAACTCTGGATGTGATCCCAAAAATGACTTCCTCACCTGCTTCTGGGTGGTACACCTGCTACTGACCAGATGGCCCCAGGAATCCCCTTTGCTTTCATTGGGTGATATGTGCAGGTCCTATCTGGTATTTGAGGAATGCTTTCTGTAAAGTGGAATCCTAAATTAGGTAGAAGCTGAAGGGGAGACATAGTGGCAATTATGATTATTGAATTCCTTTTAACTCCTGTTCAAAGGGTCTTAGGTTGATAACAGATACCACTCTAATAGGGTTTTTGTGAAACAAGATGATAAATAGAGGCACCTAGAAGTTCATCCTAGTATGACTCAGTGAACTATCAAATGGTCTCTTGCTTTGTAAACATGAAGTCTGTTTCAAGGATGTTTCTAAGCTCCTCTGACAGCTTCCACCAAACTTGAAGAGCTGTTTCTTGCCCAGGCTGCTGACAGTGATGATGAAGAGTCAGATGACTTATTTGTGGGAGCAGTTGGGAACTCTGGCCTCTCACCTTATCCTTGCCATTCACCTAAGACAGCACAACAGAATGGTGACACTCCTGAAACCCAAGGATTAGACATCACAACATATGGGGAGTCAAACCTGATAGCTGAGCCTCAGAAGGTATGGATGAAACAACTGAGAATTACATTGTTTGCCTGAAATCTATTTGATTGCTTCTTAAATGAGAGTCATCTCAGTCTGAGCTCGAGTTTTTTCTTCTCAATTTTAACCTGTTGCTCTCCAAGTTTTAAATATGGTTGTGGGAGTGAGCTGATGCTAATTAGGTTTGTGTGGAACTGACCATCTCTCCAAAGACCTTGATAAGACATATAGCTAGGGAGGAATTGGTCACCCAAGTAAGGTATATGAATGAAGGCTGCAGTCAGAGAATATAAATTTATATGCTAATTCAGTGAGGCTAGCTAGCTGTGTGGCTCTGAAAAATCTTGGCCAAATTCAGTTTGTATTATCATGCATTGAACATTTATTCCGTACCAGGTGGCAGACTTTATGCTTTCCTTAATATTTGATTCACTTCTCTCTTTTACACTGCTAGCCTTAATGTAGATTGCACTTGATCAAAAAGAAATTAGATTTGATATGCGTAACTCTATTTTAGTGTCCAAAGAGAGCTCTGGGGAGGTGTTGTGGCTCATACCTGTAATCCCAGCACTTTGGGAGGCCAAGGCGGGTGGATCACCTGAGGTCAAGAGTTTGAGACCAGTGTGGCCAACATGGTGAAACACCCATTTCTACTAAAAATACAAAAATTAGCTAGGTGCCTGGTAATCCCAGCTACTTGGGAGGCTGAGGCTGGAGAATCACTTGAACTTGGGAGGTGGCAGTTGTATTAAGTGGAGATTGCACCATTGCAATCCAGCCTGGGTGACAGAGCAAAACTCCATCTCAAAAAAAAACAACAACAGAGATCTATTAGCTCCTTGGTTGAAACTGGATTCCTTCTTTAGTTAAACTTCAGACCTTTGTTTTTACAGTGAATTAATGGTAAAAGTTTCTTTATTCTGCTTAGATTTACTTTGTCATATACTTATTTCAGGTAAATAAAATTGAAATTCACTATGCCAAGACTGCCAAAAAGATGGACATGAAGAAGTTGAAGCAGAGCATGTGGAGCCTGCTGACAGCGCTCTCTGGAAAGGAGGCAGACATAGAGGTCAGATGCTCTGCCTGTTCTCTAGGTGCCCAGTATGTGGGGGAGGAGTGGCTCATGTCTACAGCTGAAGATGCCTTGATTTGGGCAATGCCTCGAATACAGAAATGTTCATTCAAAAATAAGAGGAGCTGGGCATGGTGGCTCATATGTGTAATTCCAGCACTTTGGGAGGCTGAAGTGGGAAGGATCACTTGAGCCCAGGAGTTTGAGGTTACAATGAACTATGATGTGATTGTGCCACTGCGTTCCAGTCTGAGCAAGAGTGAGATTCTGTATGTTTAAAAACAAAACAAATTACAACGAAGATGTCATGCCTCTAAGAGAGAAATGAACCAAGTATACAAGCAAGCAGGTCACACAAACTGTGATACAAATAGCAAACTAGCATGTAAGGTGTGATTCAGCCTTGTTTGGTAATCAAAAAAATACAAATGAAAGAATCTTTATGCTACTTCAAAAGAGCAGCAGCAGTTTTACTAATTAAACTGTTTTCTATTACTGAGGAGGAAAATTCGGAGTACTTATTCACTGCTGGTAGCAATTAAGTTGATATATGCTATGACATTTTTAAACTCTTTGATCTAATAATTCTGATTTCTGGAATGTATTCTCAGTAGGAAGATAATAGAAAAGTAATTATTATGCTGTCAGGTTCTACTTCTTCAGAACACGCTGAAACCTTGATTGACTTGGTCCACCTCAACGAAAGGAAGTCTCAGTTAATTAGATTCCTTCTCTCTTTCTGACCCCTTCTGCTCAGAGAATATTCTAAGTTTAGACCTATAGCTGAGAAGTGAAAACTTTTAAGCTGATTGAGGCCCTTAAGCTGTATAGTCTTGGATATCAGAGAAACCTTCAGTCATATTCATAAAATTTTAACTAAAATAGAATGGGATGCAAGTGTGTGTGTTTGGGGTTTTTTTTGTTTGTTTGTTTGTTTTCTTTTTTTTTCCCCCCTACATTTTTGGGTATCTTTTCAGGGTGTTTGTTTTAAGTGGAAACTTTGAGTTTACTTTTAAATATTTATTTTGTGTTGCCCTTAGCAGTGTAATCCAGTTGAAGCTATAAATAGTCATGGCTTTTTGCTACTGCTTTTTTTTTTCTTGTTTGTTTTTGGGGCACCCTAGGACACTCTTTGCAGTGTTTTCTTTACCAGGGTGATGCTGGCCATGACATCCATGTTTACCACAATGTTGTAGAGTAGGGCTGAGGCACTGGTTCCCTTTGTAGATCCTTTTTCTTCAAAATAACTAAGAAATTTGTTTTCATTTCATTTAGGTATAGACTTTTTGGTGATACAACTTTATTTTTGTTGCTCTTTCAAAAGTGCACTAGCCCTAACTGTCTGATATATAAATGTGTTTCTGTTAGGCAAACCACAGGGAAGCTGGAAAAGAAGGGGTCCCAGCAGAAGTGGCTGATGAGAAGATGCTCAGCAGGCTCACGAAGGACCTGCAGAGGAGGTGCAGGCCGGCAGGCATGGGGGCTTTCTGGGGGCTCACCCTCTTTCTGAGCTATCCTTGTGGCGGGCCCTCCACACACAGCCTGTTTTCTATGACACTTGTAGTGGCCGTTCTGTTTTCTTTCTGTGTTGATAGTTAAATACAGACCAACTTTAAAAAGGCGTTTTTCTGTGCGACTGGTCAGAGTGTAACAGCAGATATTTTATCTTCAAATAAGAAACTGGAAAAATCTACTTATAAAATGCATCGGGAAGATTTGTTTCTCATTAGTTTAGTCATTGCATATGTGTATTATTCATATTTGATGAATGAACCTTTGTTTTAACAGTTGCAGTGACCTAAATACTTGCCCCTTTCTTTCCAGCCTGCCCCCTGTCATGGCTCAGAACCTCTCCATTCCTCTGGCTTTTGCCTGTCTCCTGCATTTAGCCAATGAAAAGGTAGGTAATTAAGGTAAGCATGGGAGTGTTAGAATATTCCCTGTTTATGTCAACTCATTTGAGCTTTTTGTTTTATCTTTCATGGGCTACCATAGGATTTCTTAAATCCAGTGACTTAAGCAGTACCTTCAACCCAAATGATTAGCCAGGCACCTAGAAGTAACTTAGAAAAAAGTCATCAGGTTTGATTAGCAGTGAAAATAGTGAAGAGGACCCAAATAGTAAGATTTTAGATGATGGAATGTCATTGGCAAGTTCCCCAACCTAAGAACACAACGTGCTTTTACTTCACTGACTGTCAAAGACTTTAAAGGCCAAAGCCGGCCGAGCGCTCACGCCTGTAATCCCAGCACTTTGGGAAGCTGAGGCAGGCAGATTATGAGGTCAGGAGTTTGAGACCATCCTGACCAACATGGTAAGACACCCGTCTCTACTAAAAATACAAAAAATTAGCTGGGTGTAGTGGTGCGCACTTGTAATCCTAGCTACTTGGGCGGCTGAGGCAGGAGAATTGCTTGAACTCAGGAGGCAGAGGTTGCAGTAAGTCAAGATCATGCCACTGCATGCCAGCCTGGCAACAGAGCCAGACTCCATCTTTAAAAAAAAAAAAAAGACCAAAGCCTGGTAGTACCAAAGTCAAGACATATGGGAGATATGGCAGAGAAAAGAAGAGGGAGATGAGGATGAAAAGAAAACAGTTGCAGGAAGAGAAGAGTACTGATATATGGAGGCAACAGCCAGAAAAGTAAAGCTGTCTGTCACAAGGAAGGAGAATCCTGAAGTGCCAGCTGGGTCAGCATGGCAGACTCCTGTGCCATGCCAGCCAACAGCTGCACAGCCATGGGACAGCTAAGGAGCTGAGTGGTACTATCCAGGGATACCACTGCTGGGAGAGGGCAGCCAGCAGTAAGCCCACACATTTGAGCATCACTGGACACTTGGTAGGCATTAGGGTCCCCAGCCAGCTGATGGACAGCACAGCCTTTGCCACCTACAGTAGAGGGCTATGTACTGGGCCATGGCATGTGTGGCAAGCATGACCTTGGGGCTGGGGCACTGTGGCCATGGTGTGCACCACCACTGTCAACTCCCCAGGAGGTGAGGGTGGGCACTGGAATGCAGTTACTGTCTGAATGCCAAAATGTGCTTTTAGTGGGTGATTATGGGAATGGAATAGTAGCAAAAGTGGGGTACTGGAAGCATCCAGGATTTCCTATATGCCAACATGTGACCTCTGGCCTCATAATGAAATCAGGAGCAGGGAGGATTGGCTCCATTTTTAGGTCTGACACTGCTTTGGAGAGAGCTTGCCCTGGCCTGTGTGGCACAGCCCCTAGCCAATCCCAGTGACCTACCACTTCTCTTGGCAATACCTTGCTTAGCTCACAACCTCATGAAGAAAAAGAAGAAACTGTCCAGTTAGCAGAAGCTAGTTTTTGGTTCTGGGTGGGGAACAGGTGTAGAAGACCCACTGGGCCAGGACCAAGTTCTGTATGTCTCCAACTACCATGCTGACCATTGGGCTTGTAACCACTAGTCTGGGTATTCAAACCTGAGGCCTAAACAAAAGAGCCCAGTGCCGCTTCCCGAGAAGGAACAATTGTGCATCAGAGCCCTTGGGAATGGTTTTAACCCAGGAATGTTGAACTTGCATGGCTACTGTCGGGGGGGCAGTAAGGCTGCAGAGAGAGGATGTGCCCTATTCACTAGCCTGTGAAGGCAGATGTGCCTGCGGTTATGGGAGATGATAGTTTCTATACCTGACACATCCTGAGGTATCCAATGTCATGTGAAAACGACATCAAGAGAGAATGACGAAGAAAAAATTAAAAAATATATTTTTATCATTGCCCTGACAAGAAATCCACAAGGAGCTCTGCTGAGGATACCCCATCTCAGGTGGCTGGTGTGCAGGCCATCCATTTGTCTGCCTTGAGAAGTGTCAGGGGAGGCCTGGAATCTCATTTGCACACCATCTTGGTGGACATAGTTGCTGGCAACTCTCCCACATGGGTATGGATCTCCTAGGACACCAGGCTCCTAAGCTGGCCTCCAAAGCTCAGAAATCTTCTGAGTCCAATTTAAGAGTGTTACTTCTTTTGCTCATCAGCCCCACCTTAGGGTCAGAGTGCTTCCCTGGTCTGTGCCTCCACAGAAACCTGGAGCGGCTTCATGACCCTCACTTGTTTCTTAAAAAGTCAGGCCAGGCTAACACTGCAAAGAAATACAGGTGATTCTGTGGCTTCACTGAGGTCGTGCTGCTCCGACTCCAGCTCTGCATCCCTGCCCCCAGTGGCAATATGGGCTTGTTCATTTTGCTGGGATCAAGTCTCTTTTTAAGGGTCCCAGAGCTCTTGGTTTTTGAAGAATGGGGGAGGGCTACAGCTCATGACTTGTTGAACTGAGCACTGAGGCCATTACTGGTGCCTGGCTTTGGGTTGAGAAAATTAGGCTTGTAACATTGGCCATAGCAGTTACTGTGATAATCTACAGGATCATGATAACTTGGAGTTTAGAGCCACCACGAGAAATATTCTCAACACTTCACAGAAGAACTTGACCTCCTCTTGGACTTCTTTCTCTCCATGTTTCACACTTGTCTGAAGTCTGTTCCTCCACCAGTCTGATAACAATTTCCCCTCACATAGTTTATACAATAGCCCCCTGTTCCTAGGGATGAGGCAGTGGGGCAGTTGGGGGTGCCTGGAGGAGGCGTGCATGGATGGGGTTAATACAGTAGCCCCCTGTTTTCACAGTTTCACTTTCCATTATTTCAGTTACCCACAGTCACCCATGGTCTGAAAATACTAAGTGGAAATCCAAGAATAAACAGTTTATAAGTTTTAAGTTGCAACTGTTCTGAATAGTGTGATGAAATGTCACAGTGTCCCACTCCATCCTGCCCTGGATGTGAACCGTCCCTGTGTCCAGTCAATCCACACTGCAGGTGCGGCTCTCCCACTATACACTTAGTAGCCATCTTAGCTCCCAGGTTGACTGTTGTAGTACTACAGTGCTGTGTCCCAGTCCCTTTTATTTGACATGATTTTTCTATTTTATTATTATTCTCTTTCTGTGCCTAATATATAATTAAACTTGATCATAAGTATATATGTGTAGAAAAAACATGGTATGTTTGTGTATACATATATATATATATATATATATATATATATATATATATATATATATATAAATGATATGTGTGTATATGATTTGGTACTATCTGTGGCCCCCGGTCGTTCAGGCATCCACCAGGGACCTCAGAACACTCCTCAAGGATAAGGAGGGATGACCGACTATATGTATGTGTTATGGCTCCTGATGACCTCCCATCTGCCTCCATTAGCACCTTCAGGCTAATCCTAATCCTATAACAAGGATTGGGAATCATTTTTATCATGCAAGTTATACTTGCTTTGAAACAGTTTTCTTATAATCATGGGACAAACCTTTATAGTCACTACCTTGTTACTGTGATTAGAATTGATGATTCTTTTATTCTCAGTATACCAAAGTCCATGCATGTTTTGGTCTTCCCTCAGAATCTAAAGCTGGAAGGAACAGAGGACCTTTCTGATGTTCTTGTGAGGCAAGAAGATTGAGTTCCCTGTGGAGAAGTCAGCAGCAGGAGGCCCATCACTTACTCAGTTGCCAGGACATCCCCAGTCTGGGTAGAAGAAGATGCCATGGACTTACAGCCAGGTTGTAGCCAACTACCAGCGTCCCTGTTTATTTGTGCTCTTTCCTTCTCTCCATCGCAATCTGAGTGCCAGCGCCCTGAAGCTCTGTGCTTGACTGATTAAACTTTACTCCCTTATGGTGACCATCTAGGAGAGGAGAGGGCAGAGGGGGTGAGGGTGCTATTCTGGATTGAGAAAATCTATATCCATTCTTTATATCAATGTATAGCTTTAGTCTCCTAAATTGATCTGTTGTTTTCCAAACTTCAGTCTTGTAGAAAATTTTCCAGTAGTCACTTAGTGTTGCCCTTAAAGAACTTCCTAATCCATGTACATAAAATACATCATATGTACACTTAAAAATGTATATAGAATGCTTTAAAATAAAATTCTAAATAATTAACTGGCAAAATATTTGCGTGTCCACTAGATGAATATAGATAGACCTAGTCCTTACCTTTGAGGGGGATGCAGTCCTGGTAGTTATTCTGTATACCCACATGTCAATGGGTATCCAGAAGGGGTATCCATGAGGCAGGGGTATCCAGAAGGGGTATCCATAAGGCAGAAGAGGCCAAGATAGTTTGCCTTGAAGGAGAATGGAAGAGATCACTTGCTGGACAGCTGGACATTCAGATTGCAAGACTGGGTCTTACTGAAATCCCAGGATTCTACTGGAAGGAGCTGGTAGTGATACTTGTCCCTTCTGTACATTGCTTCACGTAGCCTTCTCAGCACCCCTAGGAGGAATTTACTATTGTCACTCCCATGTTGCAGAGGAGGAAACAGACACCCAAGGTAGAATAATTTGCATAAGGGCAGCTGGCTAACTGTCAGGGGTGGCCTGAGCCCAGTAATCTGTCTCCAGAGTTTGCTGTCAGCCATTGTGCTATGTGCTGTCCAGATGGATCATACAGACTTAGCAGTGGGTAGAGAGCAGTACTCAGATTTGTCCATCTCCACAGAATGCACAGCACATATGAATGTACAAGTTCTTCCCCTAATCTCAGAGAAATAGGAAAATTAATTTTTCTTGCAATTTGGAATATTGACTGGCTAAATAGAGATTTTGGATATAGGCCAGAAGCAGTGAAGTATATAATTGGCAATTGCTCCTGATAATAACTTGCTCCTTAGCCAAAAACCACACAAAACAAAAATAATCCCCCACAGTAATATGCTTTCCAAATTGTATCCAAAACATTACCTGCTCTGTTCTATTGAGACGGTTAGAGTCTTAAGAGCATGCTTTAGAAAAAGCAGTGGTGCGCTGGGCGTGGGTGGCCCAGCACTTTGGGAGGCCGAGGTGCGTGGATCACCTGAGGTCAGGAGTTCGAGACTAGCCTGGCCAACATGGAGAAACCCCGTCTCTATTAAAAAAAAGAAAAAAGAAAAAGCAGTGGTGCTGCGGGTGAGAATCCATACTCTGTTTTGCTGGGGCTGAAGCCTCCATCACTTTCCCAAGCCAGGTCACTGCTGGGCTTCTTGCTCTCCTTTTATTCCTGAGAGTAGAACTGGCTAGATCCATTCCTTCCCTCAGTCAGCTCCACTTCTTTATAGTGGGGTCTGGGCGAGTGCTGAATTAGTAGTAAAACTAGAAAGATTGGGGCCAGGTGCCAGTGGCCCACACCTGTGATCCTAGCATTTTGAATGGAAGAGGCAGGAGGATTGCTTGAAGTCAGGAGTTCGAGAGCAGCCTGGGCAAAATAGACCAGCAACTTTTTAAAAATGTTTAAAAATGAGCTGGGCGTGGAGGTATGTGTGACTAATCCCAGCTACTCAGAGGCTGAGGTGGAAGAACCACTAGCCCAGGAGTTTGAGGCTACAGTGAGCTATGATCATGCTGCTGCATTCCAGCCAGGGCAACAGAGTGAGATCCTGTCTCTTCAAAACAAAACTAGTGAGGTTGGTACCAACTTCTTTAATGAAATCCCCTTCCCCTCCACCCTGCTTCTCCTGTTTCCCTCATTATGTGGTTGCTGTGGGGTATGTGTGCTGTGGTGTGAATATTTGTGTCTAAAATTCATATGTTGAAATCCCCTTGATATGTTACGAGGTGAGGCCTTTGGGAGGTGATTAGGTTATGAGGGCAGATTCCTGGTGAATGAAATTAGTGCTTTTATAGAAGAGGCCTGAGGAAGCTTGTTCATTCCTTTTGCCCTTCCGTTGTGTGAGGATCCAATGAGAAGGCACCATCTGTGAGTGACGACTCCCTCACCAGACACCAGATCTGCTGGCAACTTGATCTTGGACTTCTCAGCCTCTAGAACCATGAACAATAAGTCTGTTGCTTATAAATTAAGCAGTCTAAGTCATTTTGTTATAGCAGCCCAAATTGACTAAGACAGTAGGTATACAAGGTAAGTTTATTTCATATAAAATACTTTGGGAAGTAGGTGTTCCAGGACTGGTGTGATAGTTCCATTAAATTATAAGAGACCGGGGATCCTTCCAGCTCATCCTTCTGTTTCAGTGTGGCTGCTGCAATCCAGCCATTCACATCCATATTCTAAGCAGCAGGATGAGGGACTAGGGGAAAAGAGAACTGCTGCTCCCTGTTAAATCAGTTTTCTGGGGATCAGTATGAATATTTGCCACCTCAGGATGCCACAAAGGTGGCAAAAGCCTTCCCACCAGCAAGAAGGCTCCCACCAGATGTGGATTCAACCTGGGACATCTCAGCCTCTATAACTGTAATAAATTCCTTTGTTAATTACCCAGTTTCGGGTATTCTGTTGTAGGTAACAGAAAATAATACAAGTTGTAGTGTGTCCAGCTAAAAATTTGGGTTCTGTTACTGAAGGTTAAAAGAAAATTTGAGGTACCCAGCAGTATCTGCCTCAGATGCTGAGAAGCCTTCTTAGATAAGACTATATACCATGTCCATAACTGAAGTTTTAACATTCTCTACCAAACAGAACCAGAATTGAAGGGCAGGAGAATTTGCAAAATAGAATTTGCAATTTGCAAGAGAGGGGCAATTTGCAAGAGAGAATTGTGGGACCCTGAGAGAGAACACATTCCCCAAAGGAAGAGGGAACCAGATATTACAAACTGAATTGAGCAAGAAGGCCTGATATCTGAAGGGGAATTGTAGTTCCCAGTAAAGTATGCAGCTAAGTGCACTTCCCTGGCCAGACCACCCTATAGTGTATGATCCCCCGGGGGAGCAAGAGGCTGCAGGTAACACTTTGGTGCCCTAGCAATTCTGCTGTGGTACAACTACAGTGGATCACAGGCAATCCTTCTCAGCACTGGATACTGGTCATTTCAACCCCACAAGGATTTGCAGCATCTGTGGCAACCAGTTTGGTGTTCTGGAGCAAGGAAAGGAACCGTTCACGGTGGCTGAAGCCAAGCTGCTCAGCACTGAGGCAGCAAGCCATGATCTAGGTCTGCAATTGGTGCATTTAAAAATGTCTTTTGGGGATAGTGGGAATGGTTCATGGGTACCAAAAAAAAAAAAAAAGAAAAAGTCATGAATAAGACCTACTATTTGATAGCACAATAGGGTGACTATAGTGACTATAGTCAATAGTAGCAATTGTATATTTTAAAGAATATAATTGAAAAGAGTAAATGCTTGAGGGGATGGATACCCCGTTCTCTGTGATGTGTTTATTTCACATTGCATACCTGTATCAGTATCTCATGTACCCCATAAATATATACATCTATTTATCCACAACAATTTTAAGAATAATAAAATTTTAAAAATAAATACCTGTTTTGCCTTTATTTTTGAAGGATAGCTTTACTGGGTGTAGAACACTTGGTTGATAGGTTTTTTTCCTTTGGCATTTGAATGTCTTCCAATGTCTTCTGCTTCCACAGTTTCTCAAGAGAGGTGGCCATATACTCTTAACACTATCCTTTGTATGTAATTGCTATTTTTTTTTCTCAGACAGCTTTCAATATCTTTTTTGTATCTTTGGCTTTCATCAGTTTAACTATCGCTTCTCTAGGAGTAATTCTCTTTGTGTTTCTTTACTTAGGATTCATTGAGCTTCTTAGATCAGAAAATGAATACAGTGCGTTCTTTTGGTAGCCATGTCCTATAAAGTCTCTGCAAGCACAGAATTAGCAAATACTTAGCTGTTGCTCCTCGGTAAGATACAGGGTTAGCTTCCTGTGAGCCTCTGGTCAAAACATTTTCATCAGTTGGTTAATATTTAACCTTGTTTTATGTCTGTTTTTATTTAAAGACATTCAATATATTTTACAAATTATAGGCAGTATTTATTAAAATAAAACACTAGCCAAGAAGAGTTTAACATTTTTCTGACCATGGGTAACAAGACTAAATTTATTTGGCTTCTGTCCTCACAAGAGTACCGCCCACTTAAAAAAGAAAAAAAGTCTTCTAATGAATCCACAAATTTCGCTACTTTTTCATTCCATCCCATAGCTACATCATGCACTGTAGATGTTATAATACTTTAGCATTTTCTAGAATGGTTTCATGTAGTATAGACTGGTGAATTTCCTCCTCCTTTCTCTGTATGTACTGTTGGTTCATTAACGTTGAACTCACAGAACAGCACTGTGACTCATGCCTGAATGAAGCTAATGTAATACACATTTCATCACAGCCTTCTCGCTCTTAGGAACACTGGAGAGCGCTTCAGCAGTACACTTAGGAACCATTTTAAACAGCAAAATCACTGAGAAAAAGCACAAAAATGGCCAGGTGCAGTGGTTCATGCCTGTAATCCCAGCACTTTCAGAGGCTAAGGTTGGCAGATCGCTTGAGTCCAGGAGTTAAAGACCAGCCTAGGCAGCATGCCCAGCCCCAAATCAGTTTTAGAACATGTTTGTCACTCCCAAAAAGAAACTGTATTCCCTGACCCCCTTCTCCTCAAACATAGGCAATCACTAACCTACTTTCTGTCTCCAGAGATGTGCCTCATCTGGAGATATCATTAAATGGAATCATAATACAATATGTGATATTTTGTGGCTGGCTTCTTTCATTTAGCATAATATTTTCAAGATTCATCCATGTTGTAGTGTGTTTTGGTACTTTATTCCTTTTTATGACCAAATAGTATAGCATCATATTGTGCTGTTGTTTGGCCCCACTGTGTCTCGTGTTGAAATTTAATCCCCAGTGTTGGAGGCGGGGCCTAGTAGAAGGTGTTTGGATCATGGGGTTGAATTCTTCATGAATGGCTTGGTGCCATCCTTGCAGTAATGAATGAGTGAGTTCCCATGAGAGCTGGTTGTTAAAAGAGCCTAGCACCTGCCTCCTTTCTTGCTTCTGTGCTCTAGCCATGCGATCTCTGCACAGACCAGCTCCCCTTCACCTTCCGTCATGAGTGGAAGCAGCCTGAGGCCTCACCAGAAGCAGATGCTGGCACCATGCTTCCTGTACAGCCAGCAGAGCTGCGAGCCAAGTAAACCTCTTTCCTTTATAAATGACCAAGCCTCAGATGTTCCTGAGGTGTGGACAGACCACATTTTGTTTATCTGTTCATTAGCTGCTGAACTTCGGAGTTGTTTCTACTTTTTGGCTATTGTGAATAATCTACTATAAAATTCATGCACAAATTATGTGGGGTTTTTTTTCAGTTCTTTTGTATATATACTTAGGAAAGGAATGTTTGGGTCTTCTGGTAACTAAGTTTAATCTTCTGAAGAATTGCTAGGCTGTTTTTGAAAGCAGCTGCCCTATTTTACATTCCTACCAGAAGTTTCCAATTTCTCCACATCCTCACTAATACTTGCTACTGTCCACATTTTTGTTGTTGTTGTTGTTGTTATTATGGCCATCCTAGTAGATGTGAAGTGGCATCTCATTATGATTTGATATTCGTTTCCCTGAAGACTAATATATACTCATTTTTCTTTAATCCTTTTTCTGTTGTTCAGATTAGATAATTTCTGTCAATTTCTCTTTGAGTTCACTGATTCCTTTCTCGGCCATCTTCAATCTACTCTTGAGCTCTGATACTGTTTGAATGTTTGTGTCCCCACCAAAATTCATATGTTCAAACCTAATCCCCAATGCAATACTGTTAAGAGGTGGAGACTTTAGGCAGTAATTCGGTCATAAGGGTGGAGCCCTAATGACTGGATTCAGGGCTCTTGTAAAAGAGGCCTTGGGGGAGCTTGTTTGCCCCTTCCACTATGTAAGGTTGCAGCAAGAAGGAACAATCTATGAAGTAGAGAGTGGACCCTCACCAGACAATATGCTGTGCCTTGCTCTCAGACTTCTCAGCCTCTAGAACTGCAATACATTCTACTGCAATAAATGTCTGTTCTTTAGAAGCTTTCCCAGTCTACAGAATTTTGTTACAGTAACCCAAACGATGTGACAACCCTATATAGCACAATTCTTATTTCAATTAATGTCATTTTCAGCTATAAGATTTCCTTTTTTTTTTTTTTTTTTTTTTAAGGCAGTCTTGCTCTGTCACCCAGGCTGGAGCGCAGTGGTACAATCTTGGCTCATTGCAACCTCCACCTCCCAGGTTCAAGTGATTCTCCTGCTTCAGCCTCCCAGGTAGCTGGGACTACAGGCAGGCACCACCACAGTCGGCTAATTTTTGTATTTTTAGTAGTGATGGGGTTTCGTCATGTTGGCCAGGCTGGTCTCAAACTCCTGACCTCAAGTGATCCACCCACCCCAGCCTTTTTTTTTTTTTTTTTTTTTTAATTTAGAGACAAGGTCTCACTCTGTCAGCCAGGTTGGAGTGCAATGCTGTGACCATAGTTCATCATACTGCTGGGCCCAAGCAATACTCCTACCTCAGTCTCCTTAGGAGCTGCAGGAAGTAGGACTAAAGGTATGTGCCACCACACTGGCTAATTTTTTTTTTTTCTGTAGAAACAGGGTTTCAGTATGTTACCCAGGCTGGTCTCGAATTCCTAGGTTCAAGGATCTTCCTGTCTTGGCCTCCCAAAGCACTGGAATTACAGGCATGAGCCACCATGCCTAGCCTAGGATTTCCATTTTTGTTTTTATTTATTTTTCTGAGACAGGGTCTGGTTCTGTCACCCAGGCCAAAGTGCAGTGGCATGATCTTGACTCACTGCAACCTCTGTCTCCCAGGTTCAAGTGATTCTCCTGCCTCGGCCTCCCAAGTAGCCGGGATTACAGGCGTGCACCACCACACCTGGCTGATTTTTGTATTTTTAGTAGAGATGGGATTTCACCATGTTGGCCAGGCTGGTCTCAAACTCCCAACCTCAGAAGATCTGCTCACTTCAGCCTCCCAAAGTGCTGGGATTACATTTTCATTCTTCTTTGGAGATTCTTAATTTCTTCACTGATTGTATATTTTCCTTCAATTATTTGAGCATATTTATAATAGCTACTCTGAAGTCTTTGCTAAATCCAACATCTGGGCCCATGTGGCATCAATTTCTGTTTGTTTCCCCTTTCCCTGAATATAGATCACATATTCCTGTTTCTTTGCATGTTTGGTGATTTTTGGTTGAACACTGGATATTGTAGATACAATATTATAGTGACTTTGGATTCTGCCACGTTCTTCTGAAGATGCTTGGATTTTTATTCCAGTAAGCAGTTAATTTGCCTAGATTCAAACTGCAAACTTCATATCCCTTACAGTATAGTTATTGATAACTTTTTTTTTTTTTAAAGAGACGTTTCACTGTTGTCCAGGATGGTCTGGATCTCTTGACCTTGTGATCCACCTACCTTGACCTCCCAAAGTGTTGGGATTACAGGCGTGAGCCACCGTGCTCGGATGATATCTGTTCTTGTAGTGACTCACTATTGCTTTAAGCCTGATCCCACAGGTCTTTCCTTTGCCTGCCAAATTTGATGGTTAGCCAAGGATTTGGGCAGAGTAGGGTTCATCATGGCTGTGACTTCCTTGGTTCTAGGGTTTCTCCTAATTTCCAGCTGCTCTGCCTGCTGTGGGATCTGTCCTTAATTTCAGCTTTTTGAAACCCAAGATGCATGTGTTTGGGGCAAGGAGCATCAGACCCACAGCTCTTGTTTTGCATAGTTGTCTTTCAAGAGAAGACTCTTTCACCAGGCCTTGAGGGGTTTACTTCATATACG
This sequence comes from Saimiri boliviensis, assembly GCF_048565385.1. NCBI lineage: Eukaryota > Metazoa > Chordata > Mammalia > Primates > Cebidae > Saimiri > Saimiri boliviensis. The sequence continues at coordinate 126,600,274 of NC_133449.1, forward strand.
CACAGTTGAACTGTCAGCGGAGCAAAGCAGCTGAAGCCCAGAACTGTGTCTGTTCCTCCTGAGGACCTCTCACTGCTGGGACTTCCCTTTCTTTTTTTTTTTTTTTTTTTTTTTTTTTTTAATTGCATTTTAGGTTTTGGGGTACATGTGATGAACATGCAAGATTGTTGCATAGGTACACACATGGCAGTGTGCTTTGCTGCCTTCCGTCCCCTCACCTGTATCTGTCATTTCTCCCCATGCTATCTCTTCCCACCTCCCCACCCCCCTGCCCCTCCCCCATTTCCCCCCAACGGACCCCAGTGTGTAGTGCTCCCCTCCCTGTGTCCATGTGTTCTCATTGTTCAACACCCGCCTATGAGCGAGAATATACGGTGTTTGATTTTCTGCTCTTGTGTCAGTTTGCTGAGAATGATGGTTTCCAGGTTCATCCATGTCCCTACAAAGGACATGAACTCATCATTTTTGATGGCTGCATAATATTCCATGGTGTATATGTACCACATTTTCCCTATCCAGTCTATCATCGTTGGGCATTTGGGTTGGTTCCAGGTCTTTGCTATTGTAAACAGTGCTGCAATGAACATTCGTGTGCACGTGTCCTTGTAGTAGAATGATTTATAATCCTTTGGATATATACCCAGTAATGGGATTGCTGGGTCAAATGGGATTTCTATTTTTAGGTCCTTGAGGAATCGCCACACTGTCTTCCACAATGGTTGAATTAATTTACATTCCCACCAACAGTGTAAAAGTGTTCCTATTTCTCCACATCCTCTCCAGCATCTGTTGTTTCCCGATTTTTTAGTGATCGCCATTCTAACTGGTGTGAGATGGTATCTCAATGTGGTTTTGATTTGCATTTCTCTGATGACCAGTGATGATGAGCATTTTTTCATATGTTTGTTGGCCTCCTGTATGTCTTCTTTTGTAAAGTATCTGTCATATCCTTCGCCCATTTTTGAATGGGCTTGTTTGTTTTTTTCTTGTAGATCTGCTTTAGTTCTTTGTAAATTCTGGATATCAGCCCCTTGTCAGATGGGTAGACTGCAAAAATTTTTTCCCATTCTGTTGGTTGCCGATTCACTCTATTGACTGTTTCTTTTGCCGTGCAGAAGCTGTGGAGTTTGATTAGGTCCCATTTGTCTATATTGGCTTTTGTTGCCATTGCTTTTGACGTTTTGGTCATGAAGTCCTTGCCTACACCTATGTCCTGAATGGTTTTCCCTAGATTTTCTTCTAAGGTTTTTATGGTATTAGGTCTGATGTTTAAGTCTTTAATCCATCTGGAGTTAATTTTGGTGTAAGGTGTCAGGAAGGGGTCCCGTTTCTGCTTTCTGCACATGACTAGCCAGTTTTCCCAACACCATTTATTAAACAGGGAGTCCTTTCCCCATTGCTTGTTTTTGTCAGGTTTGTCGAAGATCAGATGGTTGTGGGTATGTTGTATTTCCTGTGAGGCCTCTGTTCTGTTCCATTGGTCTATATCTCTGTTTTGGTACCAGTACCATGCTGTTTTGATTACTGTAGCCTTGTAGTATAGTTTGAAGTCCGGTAGTGTGATGCCCCCTGCTTTGTTCTTTTTGCTTAGAATTGACTTGGCTATGCGGGCTCTCTTTTGGTTCCATATGAAGTTTAAGGTGTTTTTTTCCAGTTCTGTGAAGAAGGTCATTGGTAGCTTGATGGGAATAGCATTGAATCTGTAAATTACTTTGGGCAGTATGGCCATTTTCACGATGTTGATTCTTCCTAACCATGAACATGGAATGTTTCTCCATCTGTTTGTATCCTCTCTTATTTCGTTGAGCAATGGCTTGTAGTTCTCCTTGAAGAGGTCCTTTACGTTCCTTGTTAGTTGTATTCCTAGGTACTTTATTCTCTTTGTAGCAATTGTGAATGGCAATTCGTTCTTGATTTGGCTCTCTTGAAGTCTATTACTGGTGTATAGGAATGCTTGTGATTTTTGCACGTTGATTTTGTATCCTGAGACTTTGCTGAAGTTGTTAATCAGTTTCAGGAGATTTTGGGCTGAGATGATGGGGTCTTCCAGATATACAATCATGTCATCTGCAAATAGAGACAATTTGATTTCCTCCTTTCCAATTTGGATACCCTTTATTTCTTTTTCTTGCCTGCTATTTACGACAAACCAACAGCCAATATCATACTGAATGGGCAAAAACTGGAAGCATTCCCTTTGAAATCTGGCACTAGACAAGGATGCCCTCTCTCACCACTCCTATTCAATATAGTACGGGACTTCCCTTTCATACAGGTATGTTCCCTTCCCTGAGCACCTTTAGCTAATAAAGCTGTGTTTTCTCTCACAGCCATGGCTGGGGAGAGTGGGCAGCACCTGTGGGCCGGTAAATCACAAACAGATTTCTTACACTTCGCAGTTGCAGTTTTTTGTTGTTGTTGTTGTTGGTTTTTTTTTGTTTTTGTTTTTTTTTTTGCTTGTTTTGATTTTAGTTTTAGTTTAAAACTCTTCTGAGGCAGGGTGTGGTGGCTCAGGCCTGCAATCCCAGTACTTTGGGAGGCTGAGGCAGGAGGATCACTTGAACCGAAGAGTTTGAGACCAGCCTAGGCAACAGGCTGAGACAGAGTGAGACTCTGTCGCTGAAGAAAAAAACTTTTTTAGCCAGGCATGGTGGTACAAGCCTGTGGTCCCAGCTATTAGGGAGGCTGAGATACAAAGATGGCTTGAGCCCAGGAGGTCAAGGCTACACTAAGTTGAGATTGTGCCACTGCACTCCAGCCTGGGCAACAGAGCCAGACCCTGTCTCAAAAATCAAAAACCAAAAAACTGGCTGAGTGCAGTGGCTTATGCCTGTAATCCTAGTGCTTTGGGAGCTTGAGGCCAGAGGATTGCTTAAGCCCAAAAGTTTGAGACCAGCCTGGGCATTGTGGCAAGATCCCATCTCTACAAAAAATACAAAAGTTATCCAGATGTGGCAGCATGGGCCTATAGTCCAAGCTACTGAGGAGGCTGAGGTGAGAAGATCACCTAAGCCCACGAGGTCAAAGCTGCAATGAGCTTTGTGATTACACCAATTCATTCCAGCCTGGGCAACAGCAAGATCCTGTCTTGAAAAAATAAAAAATAAACACAACTCTTCTGGTTTCTGTCTTATTTCCAGTATCTTTAAGTTTGGGTTTGTTTTGTTTTGATTTGTTTTTTTATACACAGAGTCACACTCTGTTGCCCAGGCTGGAGTGTAGTGGAATGATCATAGCTCACTGTAATCTTGAACCTCTGGGCTCAAGTGATCTTCCTGACTCAGCCTCTGGAGTAGCTAGGACAACAGGCACATGCCACCATGCCCAGCTATGTGAAAAAAAAAAAAAAAAAAAAAAAAAAGGAGTCTCTATGTTGCCCAGACTGATGTTGTATTCCCAGCCTCAAGCAGTCCTCTTGCCTTGGCCTCCTAAAGTGTTGGGATTACAGGTGTTAGCCACCATACCTGGCCTTTAAGTATTTTTTTTAATCCAGTATTTTAGTGTTTTGAGAGCCCCCAGCTAAATCGGGGTTCCGGTACCACAGTGCCTACCAACATTGCCCTAACATGAAATAAACAGGAGTAGGATATGGGTGTTTACACTGTGCCTTTCGTGGGATACTTCTAACTGTGGACAGCGTACTGCCTAGTAGTCTGACCCATGACCAGGTGTCCCTCACTGGGAAACTTGTTTAAACTGGCAGACACCCTGTGGCTCTCTTGTCTGAGTCATGTCCAGTGACTTGCCTGCCTGTTGCTCTGGTGCTAAGAAGCCTGACTTTGTGTTCTCCCTGGCATCCTGGGGAAAACTTGGCCTGGGGTAGTCCCTGGTTCTTCAGATGGAGGGCGCAGTACTCCAGCACAATCAGAAACAAGCTCAAAGATTTATTACTTTCAGATCCTGGGCAGGGAAGGCACAGTGAGTCAGGAGGATGTCTCCTGTCCCTGGCTCACACAAAGCAGGAACAAAGGGTCAGGCAAAAAGAGACAGAGAGAGAGATAGTGTGTGTGAGAGAGAGAGGGGCAGGCAGCAACTGACAGTATGTATAACTGTCAGTATACAGTTACGGTATACAGTATAACTGTTAGTATACAGCAACTGATAGTATGTGTAAGGAGGCTCATTGGAGCCGCGAGTATAGATAAGGAAATAGGATGTGGGTCACCGTAAGTTCACACACAAATGCCTTAATGGCCCATTAAACAGAAGCAGCAGGAAAAGTGGGGAGCTCCCAGGTGAGCGAGCTGCTTCTAAGTTCTTACCTCTGGTCACCTGCCTGGACTGTTTTGGTGTGGTGTTCTAATGCCTAGGGAGCAGCCTTTGTTGTGTCATTCCCATGACATTTATCACTGTTTGGGGATTTGCATGCTCACTTCACTCCTGCCTCTACCAAATGGTCACTCTCCACCAGTTGTGTGTGTGCATTAGCCCTTGCATGTGTGTGTATTATCTTGCATTGCTGAAAAATAATACCTGAGACTGTAATTTATAAAGAGGTTTCATTGGTTCATGGTTCTGCAGTTTATAGGAAGCATGGCACAGGCATCTGTTTAGCTTCTGGGGAGACCTCAGGGAGCTTTTACTCACAGTGGAAGATGAAGCAGGAGCATACATCTCACATAGCAGAGCATGAGTAAGAGAAAGAGAGTTGGGAGCTGGGTGCAGTGGCTCACAGCTGGAATCCCAGCACTTTCGGAGGCCGAGGTGGGCAGATCACTTGAGGTCAGGAGTTCAAGACCAGCTTGGCCAACATGGTGAAACCCCGTCACTACAAAAAATACAAAAATTAGCTGGGTGTGATGGTGCCCACCTGTGGTCCCAGCTATTCGGGAGCCCGGGGCATGAGAATCACTTGACCCTGGAAGGTGGGGGTTGCAGTGTGCCAAGATCACGCCACTGCACTGTAACCTGGTGACAGAGCGAGACTCTGTCTTTAAAAAAAGAGAGAGAGAGTATAGTGTAGAGATGCCACACACTTTTAAATGACAAGATTTCGTGTGAACTCAGTCACTATTGCCATGACAGCATCAAGAAGATGGGGCTAAACCGCTCACGAGAATTCCACCCCATGGTCCAATCACATTTCATCAGGCCCCATCTTCAATATTGGAGATTACAATTCAACATGAGATTAGGTGGGGTCATGTATTAAAACCGTATCAGTGTGTGATTGTGTGTGTGTGTTTCCCACTGCACTCAGAATCCAAGCTCGGGTCGTTGACCCCCACAACATCAGGTGGTCTCCCCCGACCCTCTCCCCTCCTGTCTGCTACGCCTCCCAGCTCTTCATCCTTCTCCTGCACACTGACCTTTTATATCTGTCCCTGGAGCAAACCAAGCCCATTTCCGCCTGCTGTTCCCTCTGTATGGAACGCTGTGTTTCCAGGTTTTCATTTGTTGACTGGGAGAAAAGGCCACTCTGAGAAAGAGAGATCTTAAAAAACTCATCTTCATCATCACTTCCCAAGGTGGCCTTTCCTGACCTCCCAACATATCCCCCATGTCCCTCTTACCTCAGCCTCTTGTATTGCCTCCATGGCCTTATTGCTATAAAAAATGATCTCAGTCGTTAACTCCAGAATAGCAGCTCCCTAGGGGAGGGAGCTTGCCTACTGTACTGACCGATCTCTAGCCTCTAAAGCAGTACATAGTAGATACTCAATAAATGAGTAAGCGATCCCTTTTAAAACAAAAGACAAACTATGGCAATTAATTAGCGAGCAATCATATGACATAGGGTTGGAGGTGCGGGCTAAGTACTCTCAAAAGTGCCTAACAGTGCAGTGCTGGACCAGACCCCTAGCCACTGTACGCCTGTTTCCTCACCACCAGACAGACATAATCATCCCTGCCTTGCTTGCTTCACAGGCCTAATGTGTACTGGAGTGCTTTAGAGAAAGTTGAAACTGTACAGGTATCAAAAAATGTCTTCTAGAAGAGCTGCTCCAATAATTCTGTGGACATATGCTCTTTCTTAATCCCCTGCTGAAGCAAATCGGAAGTTCATTGCTTCCTACTAGTTTGCTACGAATTTGCTATTCTGTAAGACCAAGACCCCAGGATGCAAGACCATCTGATTCAAGATCAGAGTCCTGTGTCTCAGCGATGATTCTGTTTTTAAGCAAAGCAGAGCCCGTCTGCTCAGCTGCATGCCACGTGTGCTGGATGCACTGTGGATGTCTGACTAGAGACACAAGTGCTCCCCTCTGGGATCAACTGTCCCCAGAACCCTTGTCCTTGGATTCTTCAAACAGTCCTGAGTTCACCAAATTTTATATTTTCCATAAAAATGACTTATGGAATTAAAGGTTGTGATTTCATTTGTATATCTTTGTAAGATTTCTCACATGAGTAAATCCTCAAATCAGTGGAGAAAAACCTTTGTTAGATTAAATGGAACAATATCATGTTTGTATCTCCCTAGTGGAACTGCCAGGCAGTGACTCTGTCAATGGGTTGATATCTCAACACTCTGTTCATTCTAGACTCAAGCTCTCTTTTCATTCATGACATCCCACCACATCTCTGCTGTGACAATTCAGACTTTGTGTGGAGCGGCAGTGGGCAGTGATGGTCGCATTTCCAATGAACATAAACTTTCTTTGTTCCATAGGGATGGTAGCTGGAAACTTTCCTTCAGAGGTGCTGCTAAACAAGCTTATTTTATTTTTTCCCCCAGGAAGGGAATAGAACAGTCTCCCAAATTGCCCTGCTTTTTGGGAGGCTTGGGGACAAACTGTTCCAGGTTTTCTGACCCCAAGTTCATAGTAGCATTGTTCACAGTAGCATTGCCAAACAGTATTTTTTTTTTTTTTTAAAGGCAGGATCCTGCTCTGTCACCCAGTCTGGAGTGCAGTGGCACAATCATTGCTCACTGCAGCCTCAACCTCCTGGGCTCAAGCAGTCCTCCCACCTCATTCTCTCAAGTAGCTGGGACTACAGGCATGAGCCATCACGCCTGGCTAATATTTTCATTTGTAGAGATGGGGTTTTGTTTTGCCATGTTGACCAGGATGGTCTCAAACTCCTGGGCTCAAGCGATCCACCTGCCTCAGCCTCCTGAATTGCTGGGGTTACCGGTGTGAACCACTGTGCCCAGCCAAAATCTTTTTGCTGTCATCAGAGATGGTTTTCCCTGGATGAGGACAAGCAGGATTCATTTACAACTAGGGTTCCTCAAGTGAGATATAGTGACACTTCCTTAGAAATAAAAATATTGCAGGGCTGGGCATGGTGGCTTATGCCTGTAATCCCAGCAATTTGAGAGGCCGAGGCAGGCAGATCATCTGAGGTCTGGAGTTCAAGACCAGCCTGATCAACACGGTGAAACCTAGTCTTTACTAAAAATACAAAAATTAGGTGGATATGGTGGCGGCCACCTGTAATCCCAGCACCTGGGAGATTGAGGTAGTAGAATTGCTTGAACCTGGGAGGCAGAGGTTGCAGTGAGCTGAGATTGCTCCACTGCACTCCAGGCTGGGTGACAGAGCAAGACTCTGTCTAAAAAAAAAAAAAAAAAAAAAAAAAAGTTGCAGAACCAGAAAATGGACTGTCCTAGAAGAAAAAGGTGAAGGAACAGAGCTGACATCCCTCTTCTAGTTGAAGGATTTATTAGGAGGAAAGAATGTGAGACTCTCACAGTGCCCAGATGAAATGCGGCCACTGTGGAAGAAGAAACGAATCACTGAAGCTGAGACACTCTGCTACCCAGTGGATGTCACTGCCAAAACACATGAGAAGTGCTACTTTCTGTCAAAATGGAAGCTCAGTTAGGGGAATGATCTACCTCTGTTCTTACAGGTAAAATGAAGGTACTGAATGAATGACATTGCCTTAAAAGATTCTCTCTGGTCTCAGTCATCTCCTATCAGCTATGAGTCTAGTTAGGAGACAAGAACCTGTGATTTGAACAGATAATTAATTATAAAGAATTGTTTACAGGTACAGAGTTCTTGACCACCGAAAGGACAAAACGGGAAGTCTAAGGTTTCAGGGAAGTAGCAGTGGCTGGAAGAAACCACCACCTTTAGGACTGAGAAACTCAGAGAAGAGAAAGATTTGGAGACTTTCAAGAGAGGCTCCATAGGGCTGAAACACTGATCCCGCTGCTCAGCTGGTGCTAGTGTTTTCAAGGAGCACAATGAAGATGGTTCTGCGAGTGTTGGGAAATCTGCAAAGTGCTGCAGCAGGAAGGAACTGGCAATGCCAGGGTGAGGAAGTGTTGCAAGGGCACGCTCTCTGGGGTGGGAAGCAGACAGGAAGGGTCAAGTCCCTTTTCCTCCTGCCCCACAGTCTCAAATACCTCTTGGAGTAGCCTAACAGGGAGTGTCTGGCAAAACAGAAGAATGGTTTGCAGAGCCAGATCCAGCATCACCCAGTGGAGAAGAGTAACTGAGTTTGGAGCTGATCAAAAGTGACTTAATAGGTGGCACCAGAGAGGTCCCATCTGTAAGGCTGCCCCTGCTGTGGGCTTCTAAGACTCTTCCTGCTTTTTACTGTTTTTGAAACAGTATTTACTTATATTTGTTTACCTACTGTCTTGGTTCATTTGTGCTGCTATAACAGAATACCAGAGACTGAGTCATTTATAATAAATGGAAATGTATTTCTCACAGTTCTGGAGGCAGGCAAGTCCAAGCGGGTTTGGTATCTGGTGAGAGTCTGGTCTGTGCTTCCACAGTGATGTCTTCAATGCTGCATCCTCCAGAGGGGAGGAACACGTATCTTCAAACACAAAAGAGTCAAAGGTGTGTGGTAAACTTGCCCTGTTTTAATGACTCAGGATGACAGCATCACTCCATTCATGAGAGTGGAGCTCTCATGGCCTCATCACCTCTTCACCGGTCCACCTCTTAAGACTGTTACATTGCCAGCCTGGCCAGCTTGGCGAAACCCAGTCTCTGCTAAAAATACAAAAATTAGCCGGGAATGGTGGGGCACACTTCTAGTCTCAGCTACAGGGAGGACTGAGGCAGGAGAGTCACCTGAGCCTGGGAGGTGGGGGTTGGAGTGAGCTGAGATTGCACCACTGCACTCCAGCCTGGGTGGCAGAGCAAGTCTCTGTCAAACAACAACAACAGCTGTTACAATGGCAATTACATTTCCAACACATGCTTTTGGGGAGACACATTTAAACCATAGCATTGTCCCAGACCCCAAAATTCATGTCCTTCTCACATGCAAAAATACAAGTATTCCATTACAATATCTCCAAAGTCTTAACTAATTCCAACAACAATTCAAAAGGCCAGAATCGTGTCTAAATCATGTATGACAGAGACTCAAGGTGTGATTCATCCCGAGGCAAATTTCCTTCCAGCTGTGAATCTGTGAAATTAAACAACTTACCTACTTCCAAAATACATGGGACAGGTATTTCCATCCAAGAAGGGATAAACAGGCAAGGAAAAGGGGTAACTGGCCCCAAGAACATCCAAAACCCAACAGAGTGAACATCAAATCTTAAGGTTCAGTAGTGCTCCTTGACTATTTGTCCTATCTCCTAGACACACTGAGGTTAGGGGTTGGGCCTCCAAAGCCTCAGTCAGCCCTACCTCCGTGGTTTTGCTGGGCTCAGCCCATGCAGCAGCTCTCATCGGTCGAAGTATCCGGCCTGCAGCTCTCCCAGACTGGTGTGGCATGCTGGTCTCCCAGCTCTACAGTTCTGGGGTCCTGGGGTAGCCCCACCCCATGGCTCTTCTAGGCCTAGTAGGGGCTTTTTGTGGTGGCTCCACCGGAGCAGCCGTTCTCTGCATGGGCTCTGAGGCTCTCAGAGGCATCTTTTGCAATCTAGGTGGGAGATGCTGTAGCCCCACAGCCTGTGCACTCTGCCTGCACCACGCACATACCGCCCAGGCTTACAGGCTTGTGCCGTCTGGAGCAGCAGCATGAGCCACACCTGGGCCTGCTTGAACCACAGCGGGGGTGGCCAGGGGTGCTGTCCTGGATTGCATGGAGCGGAGACTTGAGGCAGTCCTGGGCAGCAAGCCCTTTCTGCCCTCAAGATCCTAACATTCTGAGTCTGACAGAATGGCAGCCAAGATCTCTGAAGTGTCTTTGGGGTCATTCTCCCAGTGTCGCTGAGCAGCACTGGCTATAGCACATACTAATCTCCTTGTCACTTGGCCATAACCCTGATAATCTTTCTTGAACGTGCTGCTTTAATCTTTAAATGACCATGTTGTGAATTTTGCACATCTGTCTGTTCAGCTTCCCTTTTAGTTATAAATTCTGCCTTTAAATCACTTCTCTTTTCTTGCATCTTACTACATGCGGTTACAAGAAGCCACACTGTACCCTGAATGCTTTGCTGCGTAGATATTTCTTCTGCCAGACACCCTAGTTCGTCTTTCTCTTTTCTTATTTTTTTGAGAAGGAATCTCACTGTCACCCAGGCTGGAGTGCAGTGGCACGATCTTGGCTCACTGCAACCTCCGCCTCCTGGGTGCAGCCAATTCTCCCTCTTCAGCCTCCGGACTAACTGGGACTACAGGCATGCACCACCATGCCTGGCTAATTTTTGTATATTTTGGTAGAGATGGGGTTTCACTATGTTGGCCAGGCTGGTCTCAAAGTCCTGACCTCAAGTGATTCACCTGCCTCAGCCTCTCAGATTGCTAGAATTACAGGTGTGAGCCACCATACCTGGCCATTATTTCTTTATTTTTGAGACAGTCTCCCTCTGTTGCCCAGGCTGGAGTGCCCTGCTGTCATCACAGCTCAGTGCAGCCTCTATCTCCTGGGCTTGGCCTCTTGAGTATTGGGACTGCAGGCACATGCCACCACACTTGGCTAACTTAAAAAAAATTTTTTTTGGTAGAAATGGGGTCTCATTATGTTGCCCAGGCTGATCTTGAACTCCTGTGCTCAAGTCATCCTGCCTTGGCCCCTGAAAGTCCTGGGATTACAAGCATGAGCCCTCATTCCCAGCTGAGTTCATCATTCTTAAATTCTGCCTTCCATCATGGTCTCAGGCATGAACAAAATCCAGCCAAAGTTATTTGTCACCTTATCACAAGAATGGCCTTTACTCCAGTCTCCAATACCTTGTTTTCATTTCTGTCCGATGCCTCATCAGAATTGCCTTTGCCCTCCGTATTTCTCCCAGCCTTCTGTTCACAAACACTTAAACAATCTCTTAAAAGTTTCACTTTCCCTACAGCTCTTTTCCTCTTCTGAGCCCTCACCAGAATTGCCGTCAACACTCTATTCATGACAGTGCTGCCTTTTCCCCGCATTCACTTCAAAACACTTCCAGCCTCTACTCATTACCTGCTTCTAAAGCTGTATCCACATTTTTGGGTATTTGTTATGGCAACACCCCACTTCTCTGGTATCACACACTCTCACTCACACACACCCTCACACAGACTCACACTCACCCTCACACATACTCATGCACACTCACGCACACCTTCACTCACACATTCTCACACTCACACACTCACATGCAAGCACACCATCCTTGCTGCGTCAGGTGCTGAGCTTTCCCAGGGGCCTGCTCTCCTGCCCCTTCCATCCTCCACTGGGCAGACCCTGCTCAAGGCTGGGGAGCCAGCCCCCCACTTGCATCTGCTGCTGTTGGAGGGAACTCTGCCCCTGAGACAGGCACAGGGATGCCTCCCCCTTCCCTGTCACCTACCATGGCCCATGAGCCCCTGCTTCTGACCTTCCTGAAATGCCACACTGTGAAGCACAGGGAAGGATGCTGGGGCAGAGGCTGCTATCAACTCATTACCAGCCCCCTTTCTTCCTCAGCATCAGAACTCTGGAATGTGCCCAGATAAAGACCGCACCGCCCAGATAACCTTGCAATTAGGTGTAGCCAGGTGATTCTGTTCTGACTTGTTCCAGTGACATGTCAGCAAGACTGAGAAAAGTACTTCAAAAGAGCCCATCCTTCCCCGCAAGGACTGTGTCCTTCCGGGGTCTAGGATGCGGGTTCCAGGTGGAGCCCCAGTGGCCAGCCCGCATGACAGCGAAGCAACCTCATGAAGGTGACCTCATGAAGCCATGTGCTACAGACACAGAAGATACAGAAAGAGAGAGTCTGGGTCCCTAACACCTATGAGCCACGGGGCCAGCCTTCCACTACCTATGACAGGATTCTTCCATATAAACAAAATAAGACAAACACATGTGTGATCAAACCAATGTAACTTCATCCTTTCTGTTAATGCAGCTGGTTTAATCCTCCCTGACACAGATGGAAACAGGCAGTTCACCCCAGGGGAAGGAGCAAGCGCTGCTCTCCAGGTAGGAGGCCATGCAGCAAAGGGAGAAGATTGTGGGTGAAGACAGATGACATCAGGGGGTGGCAAGGAGATGGGGAGACTGGTACTTGTCCCTCACCAACGCTGGTGGACAATTTGGTAATATTTATAATATAAATGCACACTCCCTCCAACCCATCAATTACATTTCTAGATTTTATTTTAGAGAAACATTCATCCAGATGCACAGAGAGGCTTGTAAAGAATGTTCTTGGCAGGGCACGCGGCTCACACCTGTAATCCCAGCACGTGGGGAGGCCAAGGTAAGAGGAACACTTGATTTTGAATATTTCAGACAATGCTGTGAAGCATATTCTTTTTTTTTTTATTCTTTAATTTTTTTGTACACTGAAGCCATATGTGAAGAACATTCTATATCTCTTTGGGGTTAGAACATCTCTTAGAATATTCTTTGCAGCATTGTTTGAAATACTCAAAATAGCTGAATGGTTACTGTTAGGGAATTGTTGAACAGCCATACTATGTATAATATGCAGCAGCTAAAAGCAAGCTCCTGAGGTGGAAAGGCCCCAAAACACACTATTTTTCCCTTTTTAAGTGAAAAAAACAAAAACAAAACAAAACAAAAAAACAGCTGTAGAAAGCATACCATTTATGTAAGAAAAACAATATACACACTATATACTTTTGTATATATATATAGGTTATGAGCTGAATCATGTTCCCAAAACCATGTTGATGTCCTAACTCCAGTACCTGGGAATGTAACCTTATTTGGAAATAGGGCCTTTGCAGATGATCAAGTTAACACAAGGTTATTAGGGTGAGCTTTAATCTAATATGATTGGTGTCCTTATAAAAAAGGGGAACATCTCACACCCATTAGGATGGCTACTATCAAAAAATTAGAAAACAAGGTTGGTGAGAATGTAGAGAAATCAAACCCCTGTGCAATGTTGATGAGAACAGAAAATGGTACAACCACTATGGAAAACAGAATGAAAGTTCTCCAAAAAATTAAAAATAAAACTACCATATGACCCAGCAATTCCACCTCTGAGTATGCATCCAAAGGAATGGAAAACAAGGTCTTGAAGAAATATTTGCACACCTGTGTTCACTGTAACAGTATTCACAATAGCCAAAATGTAGAAGCGACCCAAGTACCCACTGAGGGATGAATGAGCAAAATGTGGTCTATCCATATAATGAAATATCATTCAACCTTAAAAAGCAAGGAAATGTTGACACATGCTAAAACATGGATGACTCTTCAAGACATGTTGAGATAAGCTAGTCACAAAAAACAAATTCTGTGTGATTCCACTTATACGCAGTATCCAAAATAGTTAAATTCACAGAGACAGAAGAATGGCGGTTGCCAGAGGCTGGAGGGAAAAGGAAAATGGGGAGTTAGTGTCTCATGGATACAAAATTTCTGTTTTGAAGAAGAAAAGGGTTTTGCAGATGGATGTGGTGATGGCACAACAATGTGAATGTACTAAATGCCACTAAACTATACACAAAAATAGTCAAGGCCAGGCGAAGTGGCTCGCGCCTGTAATCCCAGCACTTTGGAAGGCTGAGGTGGATGGATGACGAGGTCAAGAGATCAAGACCATTCTGGCCAGCATGGTGAAACCCCGTCTCTGCTAAAAATACAAAAGTTAGCTGGGTGTGGTGGTGCACACCTGTAATCCCAGCTACTTGGGAGGCTGAGGCAGGAGAATCGCTGGAACCCAGGAGGCGGAGGTTGCAGTGAGCCAGGATCATGCCACTGCGTTCCAGCCTGGTGACAGAGAGATATTCTGTCTAAAAAAAAAAAAAAAAAAAAAAAGTTAAGGTGGTAAATATTATGTTACTCAAATTTTATCATAATTAAACCATAAATTTTAAATGGGGAAGTTTGGACACAGAGACAGAGACACACACAGATGGAAGACAATGTGAAGACACAGGAAGAACACCATCCACAGGCAAGGAAGGCCGGAGGCATCCAGAGGCTGGAGGCTGGCCTGGAACAGATCCTTTTTTTTGCGACAGCATCTTGCTCTTTCACCCAGGCTACCATGTAATGGCATGATCTCGGCTCACTGAAACCTCTGCCTCCCGGGTTCAAGTGATTCTCTTGTCTCAGCCTTCCGAGTAGCTGAGACTACAGGCACCCACCACAACACCCAACTAATCTTTGTATTTTTAGTACAGATGAGGTTTTACCATGTTGGCCAACCTGTTTTCAAACTCGTGACCTCAAATGATCCACCCACCTCAGCCTCCCAAAGTGCTGGGATTACAGGTGTGAGCCACCGCACCCAGAAGGAACAGATCTTTTGCTCAGAGGCCTCAGAAGGAACCAACCTTGCTGCCACCTTGACCTTGGACTTCAGCCTTGTAAACTGTGAGACAATGAATGGTAAGAAAATGTATTTTTGTTATTAAAGTCCTCAGGCTGTGGTCCTTTGTTACAGCAGCCCAAGCAAATGAACACAATTTGTATGGATATACATAGGTTCCTCCCAAACAGCCAGGACTGCAGGCATGATCCATGGCTCCCAGCCCTATATATTTCTTTTATTTATTTATTTATTTATTTTTTATAAGAGATGGGGTCTTGCTATGTTGCCCAGGCTGGAGTGCAGTGGCTATTCACAGGCATGATCCCACTACTGATCAGCACAGGAGTTTTGACCTGTTCCATTTCCGACCTGGGCAGTTTCACCCCTCCTTAGGCAACCTGGTGGTCCCCTGCTCCCTGGAGGTCACCATATTGATGCCGAACTTTGTGCAGACACCCGATCAGCATAGCGTACTACAGCCCAGAACTCCTGGGCTCAAGCGATTCTTCCGCCTCAGCCTCCTGAGTAGCTGGGACTACAGGCATGCCCCACCCCACCTGGTGGCCCTATATGCTTCTATACAGAGTGTGTCCATTTGCTTAGGCTGCTGTAACAGTGCCTTGCCTGAAATGCCTTTGATAACAAATCTTTGGCTCAGGAGTTTGAGACCAGCCTGGGCAACATGGTTGAACCCCACCTCTGCCAAAAAAAAAAAAAAAAAAAGATAGTCAAGCATGGCGGCACATGCCTGTAGTGCTGGCTTCTTAGGGGGTTGAGATGGTGTCACAGGATACTTAGGGTGTTGCTTTTCTGGCTGGAAACCTCTGTGGCTGGTGGAGCCTGGGCCTGAGTTTTGCTCAGGCTTGCTGAGCTTGTTCCACCCACAATGTCCTGGCAGGCTGTGCTCATCTCACACTACTGACTTGGATCCCATGTCTCCAAGGGCAAGCCAGGAATGGAGTAGCAATGGGTATGTGAGCGAGTGAGCATGGGGTCCAGCCTCTGCACACAGTCAGGCACACTGGCTGCTGCAATGGGGTGGGCAGCTCTAGGTGCCAGCATGGCCATGGCTGGGCCAGGTGCACCACAAACAGTTTCCATGACTGGCATTAGGCAATGTGGTGATGCCCAGAAGCTTGGAGACTCCAGGAATTGCAGGGCTCCAAAGAGGGAGTCACAGCCCTGGCTCAGGCAGCTCTCAGGTCTGGGCTCCCTGAAGGGCCACAGCTCTTCTCTCCTCTTCTCCCACAGAGTGGTGACCAAGGGATGTGTTTCAGTCCTGTTTGTGTTACAGCTCTTTCAGCCCTACCATTCAGCAGGTCCCAAGTTTTGTCCCACGCCCAGGAAAAATGAAGTGCATGGGCAAGTGGAGAGTGAGCAAGGCAAAGAGGAGATTTGTTGAGCAACAGAATAGCTCAGAGGAGACTCTGGAGTGAGTAGCTCCTCTCCACAGGCAAGTTGTCCTGTCAAGTGTTCAGCTCACAGCAGAGAGGAGACCCTAGGGTGGGTAGCTCCCTTCTGCAGGCAGGTTGCCCCATTGCCTCTGTAGCTCTCAGTAGAGAGGAGGCTTTGGAGTGGGTAGCTCTTCTCTGCAGGCAAGTCATCCTGTCATCTTCCCAAGTCTGGCTGAATCCGGAGGTTTTTATGGGCCTCAGAGGGGAGGAAGTGCATGTTAATTGGTCCATGGACATCATGGGCGGAAAAAGTGCCATTAAGTTCCCCTTCCTCCCCTTGGGACTGGCAGCCTGGCCCTCAGGCTTCAGGCCTTCCCCAGCCTGGAGGTGAGGCTTCACCAGGGACCCACCCTTTTCTGCCCTGGAGCCTGTCTGCCTCCTTCCGCTTTCTATGGTGCCCATGCTGTTTGTGCCAAGGGGCACTTACAGGCCAGAGCCCAGCTCCCCTCAGTGTCCCCTTGGCCTCCCTTCCCTACTCATCAACGCACAAAGTCCAGAGGGGGCTGAGGCACCAGGGGGTTGGTGTTTCAGTGCTGCCCCAAGCATGCGCACACCTGGCCAGGCTTCAACAGCACCCAGGCTCAGCCTCAACCTTGCTCTGAAATGAGAGTAGGCACTGGGAGCAGGGAGAGGCCAGGCTGTGGGAACAGACCCCTCCAAGCCTGTGGGGACAGCGGGGGCTTCCTGGGCCCCCAACAGTGCAGAGATGTCCAGGTCTGCAGCCACAGCTTGGGCATTTGCAACTGCACCCAGGAGGGTGGGGCTCCTGCCTGCTCCCAGCCCCCAAGAGCACAGGGAGGGCCAGGTCCACAGCTGAGACTTAGGCAGCTGTGGTTGTGCCCAGGGAGCTTCCACCCTGCTAACTCAGAAGGGGTGGGGCTCCCCCTTGTCCCCAGCTCCTGCTGGCTCCATGGAATGTGTAGCCCTGGCCACACCACCCCTCTGTAGCTGGCATCTTGGCAGCGGCTGATCCAGTGGGAGGATTGCCTAAGCCCAGGAGTCTGCAGAGAGCTGAGATCACACCACTGCACTCCATCCTGCGTAACAAAGTGAGATCTGGTCTCAGAAAAAAAAAAAAAAAAAAAGAAAGAAAGAAAGAAATATACAGAAAATGGCTGCAAGACTGGATCCCTTTGAGGGGGACCTGGATGAGTTTAATAAGAAGGGAGAAGGCCTTAATAAGAATGTCTTATTTGTATAACTAAAAAGAAAATGTTAAGACACATTTTTAAAAGAAACGAGATTCTTCATCTAATTTAATCCCCATCTCATCCCTCACAACCAAAGCAAGAAAACTGTGGCCACATAGCAATTTCTCTCTCTTTTCATTTTTATTTTTTGTCAGAATAAAAGGTGTCAGCATTGCTCTGGCCACTGCTCTTGGTTAACACATGCGAATTCCATGCCTGTAGTGTCTCTGATAGGAATCCTGCTTTCCAGGATATGCCCCCTGCTCCATCCAGGGAGGAGTTCCGCCTATTGTTTAAGACCCTCCCTTTGTTTAAATTCCTGGAGATTTTGCTGGAAGGAGTTGAAGGCAGGTTTCCTTTTGTAAGAGGCCATCCAGGCCACAATCTCAGACACCCCAGCAGAGGCCGTATCTCCCCCACTCCCTGCCCACCGAGATCCAAGAGGCTTGGACTGCCAAAGATGCCATTTCAACAAGGGGAGCATCTGAATACCATGTGGGCTTTGACAGGGAATAAAACAGGGTGTGAAACCCTTTTGTCCAACCCTGACTTTGGCAGGTTCTAAAACAGGTAGGTAAGCGTTGTAAAACTGCTGGCTCTCCTCAGGCAGCCTCCTCTTCCTTCTTTGCCCATCTGGTCCACAGGCTCAGGGAAGGTAACCAGAGTCCCCGCTCCAGCTCAGCCCAATCTGATTGGCCAAGCCAGTCACAGTGGCCCCATTCCCCTTGTCCATGATTGGTTTACAAATGGGCATGTGATACAGCTCTGGCCAATGAGATGTACAGAAATGTCTGCTGGGGATAGTTTCTTAAAGAAACTCACAGTGAATCTTTCCCGGGGAGCTGGCTGTCTGCGTGGGCCTGCAGCTGCCATCTGGCAGGCATGGGAGGTGGGGCCAGGCTGCATGCTGAGGATAGCCACGGGGAAAGGACCCTTTTTTTCCCTCCTGTTTTTTGTTTTGTTTTGTTTTTTTCTTTTACTGTACATTGATAATTTATAATTGTATAAATTGTTGGGGTACAAGGTGATGTTATGATTTATGATTCTCTTTTTAGAGTTGGGGGGGTGTCTTGCTCTGTCACCCGGGCTGGATTTCAGTGCCATGATCATAGCTCACTGCAGCCTCAAACTCCTGGCCTTAAGCGATCCTCTTGCCTCAGTCTCTCAAGTAGCTGGGAGTACAGGCATGTGCTACCATGCCTGGCTAATTTTTTATACATTTTTTTTTTTTGTACATAAAGGGTCTTAGTATGTTGCCCAGGCTGGTATTCTGACCTCAAGTGATGCTCCCACTTCAGTTCCCCAAAGTGCTGGGATTATAGGCATGAGCCTCCGTGCCCATCCATGATTTACGATTCTTTTTTTTTTTTTTTGAGACCGAGTTTTGCCCTTGTTACCCAGGCTGGAGTGCAATGGCGCGATCTTGGCTCACCACAACCTCCGCCTCCTGGGCTCAGGCAATTCTCCTGCCTCAGCCTCCTGAGTAGCTGGGATTACAGGCGCGTGCCACCATGCCCAGCTAATTTTTTGCACTTTTAGTAGAGACGGGGTTTCACCATGTTGACCAGGATGGTCTCGATCTCTCAACCTCGTGATCCACCCGCCTCGGCCTCCCAAAGTGCTGGGATTACAGGCTTGAGCCACAGCGCCCGGCGCGATTTATGATTCTTAATGGTACCAAATTGAGCTACTAAAGTTGCCCTGCCTCGGGGCTGCCAGTGATGTGGGATGACAAAGCCTCCTTGTTTAGGACATTGGAACTGGGTTTCCTGTTGCTAATGGCTGCAAACGTCTTAACAGATATGTGAGGAGACCACCTCCAGCTCACCAAATCCACCCCTCTTCTTTCTTCTCAATAATCAATGTGCATTTGCTATTTCGTGCATGCTGTGCTTCCTACCCACCAGCTCTTGCTCCTGCTTAGGTGGGGTGAGCCTCCTCCCAGCCAGTTACTGGAAACTGCCAAGGAGCGAATTGGAGCCTCTCACCCAGTTCTCATCAAACACAGGCACTTCTTCTGAGAGGACGGCAGAGGGCGCATATTTAGATTCTGTCCTGTGAATGAAGCTCGCAGCACAAGGTTCCAAACTGCAAGTCAACAGTTGGCATGAAGTAGCTGCACTGGCAGCAGGGGTCCCTGCCGCCTGGGGCTGTGGGCTGCCATCCTCTGGCAAGCGCTGGCTTTGCTGCCAGCTCTGGTGACATGGGCAAGTCACTTCCTGTCGTCTTGGCCCCTGGCTCCTCACTTGTAAACACTGGGGTTGAATGGGCCTCTTCCAACTGGCTGGGTTTCATTTGTTGACAGAAAACAATGGTCCCAGTGTGCCAGCCAAGAGCAAGCCTTTCACACCCAGACTCAGCCTCAGGCACTGCAGGGGCCGGCTGCCCCAGAGTGGCCTGGGAACAATGATGTCAAATCTGTGACATCAACACCCACGCGGAAAGGACCCAGTCCTTTCAGCCTCTCTGTCTCTCTCAAGCTGTAATGAAATGGTTGGGGTTTTGTTTTGTTTTGTTTTTGTTTGTTTGTTTGACACAGAATATTGCACCATCATCCAGGCTGGAGTGGAGTGGCTCGATCTCAGCTCAGTGCAACTTCTGCCTTCCAGGTTCAAACGATTCTCTTGTCTCAGCCTCCCGAGTAGCTGGGATTACAGGTGCCTGTAACCTTGCCCAGCTAGTTTTTATATTTTTAATAGAGATGGGGTTTTACCATGTTAGCCAGGCTGGTCTCGAACTCCTGACCTCAAGTGGTCTGCCCACCTTGGCCTCCCAAAGTTCTGGGATTACAAGTGTGAGCCTCTGTGCCTGGCAGGAAATGGTTATTTGGAAGGATACAAGTGGTGTAACCACAGGACCAGACCAAACTGACTCTACTCTGTTGATAAGAGAATGTCAAGTTACCTTGTAGGTACAACTGAGCCAAAATCGCAAGTCATATAGCCTGGGCATGCACAAGAGAAAAAGCTTTGACCTCAAACAACACAGGAACAAATGATTCCTTCCTGCAGAGCCAGCAGGACTGGGGCACGCCCCGAACCTGAACACTGGAACCCTTTCAAAAGCAAGGGGTCCGTGGGCCTGGAAAATCTGGGGCTAAAATCTACCTCAACAGACCTTACCGTAAATGGTCAAATTTGAAGCCCTCCAATCAGACCCTGCCAAGCCAACATTCCTAAATACTTCCCCTTGCCCTCTGAACCCTTAGAATATGCCCCACACCCTAAATTGGAAAAGGAGATTTGAGCTGTGCCGCCTGTTTCCTTGCTAGTCTGCCTCACAATGAAGCCTTTCTTTTCTCAAAGCTGGAGCATAGTGTTGGCTTTTGTGCAGTTAGGCAGCAAGCCCATTTGCTGGGTAGCTGGAGTGAGTGTACTGAGACAGTAGAGACAAGACATGGCTTCAGCTCACTCCCACTACAGCATTCCCACGGATCACAAAACCCACAAGACCACCTTGCTGATGCCGTAATTTTAACCATGCCATTTACTTAAAGAACTCTAGCCAGGTACAGTGGCTCATGTCTGTAATCCTAGCATTTTGGGAGGTCAAGGTAGGATTGCTTGAGTCCACAAGTTTTAGACCAGCATTGGCAACATGATGAAACCCTGTCTCTCCAAAAAAAAAAAAAAAATTACAAAAATTAGCTGCACATAGTGACAGACACCTGTAGTCCCAGCTACACTGGAGTCTGAAGTGAGAGGATCACTTGAGCCCAGGGAGGTCAAGTCTGCAGTGAGCCATGTTGGTGCCATTGTACACCAGTCTGGGAAACAGAGCAAGATCCTGTCTCAAAAAAAAAAAAAAAAAAAAAATTCTAGGAGCTGGTCTTAGGAGATAACCAAGGTTGCACAGCATCCTATCCCAGGAAGGAATTCTGAACAATGGATTTAAAGTCTTGTTGCTGCCAGCCAGACCACCAGGTGGCCCACTGTTATTAGTGGGTCATGATTATCCTGACCCTGATAGCCATGGCAATCAGATATGCTGACCCGCATATCCTACCCCTTGTGAGCTTTGACCAGCGTAGCCTGCACCCCCTACCTCTGATGTCAATTCCTATGCTTTGTCTAATAAAAACATCTCTACTGGCTCTTTTTGGAGAGTCAGTCAGGAAATTCTCTTTCTGTCTTTGTCTTTCTCTGTCTCTGTCTCTGTCTTTCTCTGTCTCTGTCTCTTTCTCTGTCTCTCTCTTTGTCTCTCTCTCTCTCTCTTTGTCTCTCTCTGTCTCTCTCTCTCTTCTCTCTAGTGCTGCCTCCCTTATGTCCAGGCATAAGCTCTAATAAAGTCTCATCTGGGAAAACTCTTTTGGCCTCATCTTAATTTCTATTGCATTGAGAACCCAATAACCTGTGGTAGGTAATCGTCCCTTCTCCAGCTTAAAGCAGGCCCTGCCAGTGGGAGTCCTGCCTGCACCCCCCGCCCCCGCTTGGGTGTATGTCCTCAGCTCAGCTAGCCCAGACAGGTGTCCTGGGGACTCCCTGCTAGGCAGGCACTGGCCTCCTGCAGTCCAGCTGCCTCCTGCTCTCAGGGATGCCCCAGCCAGATCCCAGCCCAGCAATCCGGGGTCCCCAGCCTGCCACCACACCCTGGGCTGCCTCCCACTGTCTGGCGTGCTCCTGGTTGTTAACGCATGGCATTGACAGGGATTGTCTCTGTTACGGGTTGAATGTTTGTGTTCTCCTTGAAGGAAATGAGAATATTTCATCCCAAAATATACCTTTTTGGCTTATTTTGAGATGGCTATTCAGAGAGGCTGCAAATACAAGAAGAGCTTTGAAAAACTGCCTTTTTTTTTTTGTGAGGGAGAGTTGTACCTGTAGAGAAAGTCTACGTTAGTGAAATCAACGGCCAGGCTTTCTCTCAGTCACCTGTAAGCAAATGGGTTCCGAGGTGAGAGTGCTGAGGGAGCGCCAGGGATTATAGGAATTTAATCAGCTTAAGCAATCAGCCTGTTTTTCGTTTGTTTGTTTGTTTGTTTTTTGCGACAGAGTCTCGCTCTGTCACCCAGGCTGGAGTGCTGTGGCATTACCTTGGCTCACTGCAACCTGTGCCTCCCAGGTTCCAGTGATTCTCCTGTCTCAGCCTCCTGAGTAGCTGGGACTACAGGTGTGCGCAACCACGCCTGGCTAACTTCTGTATTTTTAGTAGAGACAGGGTTTTGCCATGTTGGCCAGGCTGGTCTTGAACTCTTGATCTCAGGTGATCCACCCACCTCGGCCTCCCAAAGTTCTGGGATTACAGGCGTGAGCACCACACCCAGCCTGTTTTACAGCCTCCTGCCCTGCAGCCTGTTCCTTCCAAGCCCTGTTTAAAATGCAGTCACCTACTTGGTTCAAACCGGCTCCCGACAGACCCTAGCAACTTAGATGAACCCAAGTGGCCTTTCTTGTTACCATGCTAAAGTCTCCATCCTGGCAGGGACTACAGCTCCATCACCATCATATGCAACCTATGTGCTGGCATGAGGCTCACTACATCTGTGATGCTGGGACCTCTCCTCCACATGCAAGGACGCATCCTCTCCCCTCTGCATCGCCCTGTGAAACCCTCCTGTCACTTTCCCTCATGGGACACTGCCTTGGGGAAGACTCCCAGGGTCCTCCCTACTTGGGCCAGGTAATAAAACTTCAATTGATCAAAACCTGCATTTTCATGGAGTCATTTGTTACTTGCCAGGCAAAGGAACCCAGTCTTGGGGGTAACACCTCCCTTATCTGAACCTAGGAAAGACTGACTCATAGGAAAAGGACACTAAACTCTGACCCTTTTAAAAACCTCATAGAGGCCGGGCGCGGTGGCTCAATCCCAGCACTTTGGGAGGCCGAGGCGGGTGGATCACGAGGTCAAGAGATCGAGACCATCCTGGTCAGCATGGTGAAACCCTGTCTCTATTAAAAATACAAAAAAATCAGCTGGGCATGGTGGTGTGTGCCTGTAATCCCAGCTACTCAGGAGGCTGAGGCAGGAGAATTGCCTGAACCCAGGAGGCGGAGGTTGTGGTGAGCCGAGATCGCACCATTGCACTCCAGCCTGGGTAACAAGAGCAAAACTCCATCTCAAAAAAAAAAAACAAAACCTCATAGAGAATATTTTACTAAAGGCCACTATGTATTCTTTCTGAGGGCAGCTCTGAGATTACCTGGGATATTTATCTTTTTTTTTAATTTTTTGAGACAGGGTCTTGCTCTGTTGCCCAGCCTGGAGTGCAGTAGTACAATGAGAGCTCACTGCAGCCTCAAATTCCCAGGCTCTCAGGATCCTCCCACCTTAGCTTCCCGAGTAGCTGGGACTACAGGTGTACACCACCATGCCCAGCTAATTTTTAAAAAGTTGTTTTCAGAGATGGAGTCTTGCTATGTTGCCAGGGACCTGGGTTCAAGCGATTCTCCTGCTTCAGCCTCCAAAGTGTTGGGATTACAGGCATAAGCCACCATGTCCAGCTGAGGGATATTTTCATCCACACCACAAGACAGCCTTTGACACACTTTCCTATAACCTGTGATTCCACCTCTGTAACCTCAGGATGATGTAAAAACTTCAGTCACCTGGCCCCTCCTTTGAGTCTTATATTTTGAGTATGTCTCTTGTATTCATACACATGTCAATAAATTTGTATATGCACACCAAAAAAAAAATAGTATTCCTTTTTTTTTTTTTTTTTTTGACAGTCTTGCTCTATCACCCAGGCTGGAGTGCAGTGGTGCAATCTTGACTCAATGTGACCTCTGCCTCCCGAGTTCAAACGATTCTCCCACCTCAGCCTCCCGAGTAGCTGGGATTCCACACCCGGCTAATTATTGTATTTTTAGTACAGACAGGGTTTTACAATGTTGGCCAGTCTGGTCTTAAACTCCTGACCTCAAGTGATCCATCCACCTTGGCCTCCCAAAGTGCTAGGATTACAGGCATGAGCCACTGTGTCTGGCCCTTTTTTCCTATTGGCTGTCTTTTGTTACAGAGGTGTTCCAGCTAAGAACTTCTGAAGGTTGAGAAAATAAATTATACATTGTTTTCTCCCCTTCACCTCCAAATTCCTATGTTGATGCCTTCACCACCAATGTGACTGTATTTGGAACTAAGGCCTATAAGAAAGTAATCAAATGAGGTGAGGTCATGAGGGTGGGGCCCTGTTCTGCAGGATTAGTGACCTTGTAAAAAGAGACACCATGAACTGGGCACAGTGGCTCTCGCCTTTAATCCAACACTTTGGGAGGCCAAGGCAGGAAGATTGCTTGAGTCCAGGAATTTGAGGCTAACCTGGGCAACATGGTGAAACCTCACCTCTACTAAAAAGTACAAAAATTAGATGGGTGTGGTGGCATACATCTGTAATCCCAGCTACTCAAGAGTTGAGGCACAAGAATCGTTTGAACCCAGGAGGTAGAGGCTGCAGTGAGCTGAGATTGCACCACTGTGTCAGAGGGGTGTGAACCAGAGCAACTCCATCTTGAACAGGAGCAGGGTGAAATTAGGCGGAACCCTACTGGGCTGCATACCCAGGCATTCTAAGTCACAGGAGGAGATAGGAGGTTGGCACAAGATACAGGTCATAAAGACCTTGCCAATAAAACAGGTTGCAGTAAAGAAGTCAGCTAAATCCTACCAAAGATGGCCACAAGAGTGACCTCTGGTCGTCCTGCCTCACTGCTACACTCCCACCAGTGCCATGACAGTTTACAGATGCCATGGCAACGTCAGGAAGTTACCCTATATGGTCTTAAAAGGGGAAGCATGAATAATCCACCCCTTGTTTAGCATATCATCAAGAAATAACCATAAAAATGGGCAACCAGGAGCCCTTGAGGCTGTACTGTCTATGGAGTAGTTGTTCTTTTATTCCTTTAGTTTCTTAATAAACTTGCTTTCACTTTGCACTGCCACTCACCCTGAATTCTTTCTTGCACAAGATCTAAGAACCCTCTCTTGGGGTCTGGACTGGGCTGCCTTTCCTGTAACAACTGCAGTCCAGCCTGGGTGACGGAATAAGCCCCTGTCTCTAAATAAGTAAGAATTAAGAAAAGAATAAGCTTCTTTTATTCCTTTTTGCATTTCTGCTTTAAGAGTACCACTTTTAGAGGACAAGAGCCAGAGGCCTGGTTTGGACAGGGTGTGTAGTTGGTGAAAATCAAGGGACAGGCTCTGACTGGAATGGGGTGGGTGGTTGGGCCCAAGCCCAACACTTTATTCCTTAAGATACGATACTCACTGGCTCCAAGTGCTGGGTGCTGTATACCCAGCAGACACACGGGTCCAGAAGACAGAGTTACAGGGAGGTTTAGAGGAGCAAGTAGACAGGGGAATGGGGCAATGTCCGGGGCTGGGGGTCAGGGGGGCCATTCCACTGAAGCAAACATAGTCCCGCTGATTGTTCCCCTAGGATTGGCCAGAGCAGCCCAATCTTAGCATTCTCTTCCTGTGACCCCATTAAGAACTTGTATAGTGGTTATAACACATGTATTAGATGAGAGACTAAGTATGCCACCCCAAAATATACTTCTTTGACATATTTCAAGATGGATATTCACAGGGCCTGCAGGCACAGGGATAGCTGTGAAAAGCTGTCCTTTTGTAAAAGAAATTTGCATCTCTAAAACAAATCTACATTAGTCAACAGCGGATGCAAGCAGTGGCTTTCTCTCTCTCTTTTTTTTTTTAATTGCATTTTAGGTTTGGGGGTACATGTGAAGAACATGCAAGATTGTTGCATAGGTACACACATGGCAGTGTGGTTTGCTGCCTTCCTTCCCCTCATCTGTATCTGTCATTTCTCCCCATGCTATCTCGTCCCACCTCCCCACCTCCCCGTCCCTCCCCCATTTCCCCCCAACAGACCCCAGCGTGTAGTGCTCCCTTTCTCTAAGGTCCGCTTATCTGTCTCAAGTCAGAGCTAGGAAGGATCATATCACAGAGAGAGACTAGGTGCCTCCCCAGAGACTGTCGTCACAGGCCATCACTATTCTGCAGGCTCTTTGAGATTACCTGAGACTTTAGCTGCATAATAAGACTTTTGGGTTTTTTTTTTTTTTTTCAGACAGAATCTTGCTCTGTCACCCAGGCTGGAATGCAGTGGCATGATCACAGCTCATGAACTCCTGTGATGTCAATGTTCCAAACTCAGAAATGAATCTACCCAGTAGCCAGCGATAGCTACCACTAGTTTGGCTTGATTCTATCCCTGGTCTTAGAATGTTCACATGTATTAACTCATTGTGTTAGTCCATTCTGTGTTGCTATAAAGGAATACCTGAGACTTGGTGCTTTATGAAGAAAAGAGGTTTATTTGGCATATGATTCTGCAGGCTGTACAAGCAGGGCATCAGCATCTGCTTGGCTCCTGGTGGGGCTTCAGGAAGCTTTTACTCATAGCAGAGGGCGAAGGGGAGCAGGAGTGTCACATGGCAAGAGAGAGAGCAAGAAAGAGAAAGGAGGTGCTAAGCTCCTTTAAATAACTAGCCCCCATGTGAACAATAGAGAACCCACTTATCACCAAGAGGATGGCACGAAACCATTTATAAATGGTCCACCTCCATGATCCAACATCTCCCACCAGGCCCCACCTCCAGCACTAGAGATCACATTTCAACATGAAGAGCTGCAAGGACAAATATCCAAACTATTATCACCCATGAACTCACAATATTCCCAAGATGCAGGTGCTGTTATTGTATTTATTTTCGGTTGAGAACCCTGAGCCTCAGAGGGGCTAAGTAACATGATGGAGGTTGCATGGCCAGCAACCCCGGATATGCCACTTCCTAACTATGTGCCCTTAGCTGCAACAGGGTATGTATGTCATAAGCCTGTGAGGATAAGGCTAATTCAGTGCCTAGCCCATAGTTGGTGCTCGCTAAATGCTAGTTATATCATTATTGCAGGTGGCTGCAGGATCAAGTTCAATAGGTGGACTGTGAGAGCAGGGGACTTTTGGACTATCTGTTTCAAAGAGGCCTACTAAGGCTTGCAGGTTGGGCAGGTCATTTTCCTCTGGGCACCTTCCACTGGGCTTTAAAGACCACCTCTGTTTGCACCTTTTCACTCTCTCCTCTTTCTCATGCCCCTAAGGGCTCAGCCTCCCAGCTCCAGCCCAGAGCCCAGCCCATGCTACTTCCCATCACCTCACTACACTGCTCCTGAACCTGACAGCCTTGACCTCACCTTCTGGAACAGCTGCTCCCCAGGGTTTCCACCTTTTTGTATCTTTTCTCTGCTTAACCTCCCTCTGGCAGAGTTCCAGTTTCAGGCATTCTTGCTGCCCAGCTCCTGGCATGCCACGGGTAGCCTTAATAACAGCTTCATTGGGTGAGTAATTGGGAACATGTGCACTGAGAAGTCAAGCCTTCCCACCACTGAGGACAGTTCAACCCTCATGCACGCTGAGATTTCCACTTCCCTGAGATCCCACCTCCCTGAGGGCCCCAACCTCTGGCTGACATTTCCTCTGTGGCCAGAGCACTTGACAGCACAGCCTGAGAGTGGGCACCATGTGCTTCTCTGAACATTGTGCTGCACACACAGTAGGCACTAAATGAGTGTATGCTGCAGGGACTGAAATGTAATTGGATTATAGAGAGCATAAGCTTCCTTAAGCCTCTGATACGAGTCAATTGCTAGGACTCTGGCCGTTGGCTGTCGTGTTCTAGGAGGAGGTTGCTGAGAAGTGCGGATGTACAAGGAGCTTGACCCTGGAGTGGGGGCCGGGCAGGGAGGGGACCCAGTGGAAAGAAAGGAAAATGCCATGGCACAGCTGCCACTTACCTAGGAGCCTGCGCTGCTTCTTCAAACTCCTCTAGGATCTGTCTTGACTTCACCAGCAGCTGTGGCATGACCTGTGCATTACCCATTAACAGATAGGAGATTGTTAATGTCAATTACCCACTAACAATTACTCAGCCCAAACTGCTAATGGGTTGGGAGCACACATGCCTGGTACCTAGTGGCCTGAAAGGGCACTCAGTCCACGCAGAAGTGGCATTACCACCTCAGACCACTCAGCCAAGCTTCAGAGGCCCCATCTCTATTAGCTACATTGCAGGGATAAGGAGACATGTCTGGGGGGTTGGGGGTCAGGGGTTGTGGGCTGGCCTTCCTGATATAATTTGGCTCTGTCCCCACCCAAATCTCATCTTGAATTGTATGTAGTTCCCACAATCCCCATGTTTTGGGAGGGACCAGGTGGAGATAACAGAATCATGGGGGCAGTTTTTCCCATACTGTTCCCTTGATAGTGAGTGAGTTCTCTAGAGATCTGATGGTTTTATAAGGGGCTTCCCCCTTTTGCTCAGTTCTCATTATTTTTCCTGCTACCCTGTAAAGAGGTGCCTTCTGCTGCAATTGTATGTTTTCTGGGTCCTCACCAGCCATGCAGGACTGTAAGTCAATTAAACCTCTTTCCTTTGTAAATCACCCAGTCTCAGGCAGATGCTTATAGCAGTATGAAAACAAACTAATACACTCCCCAACACTGGAAGCTCATGCTCAGACACCCCCACCAGCACTTCTAGGCACTTGTAGACTTCTATTCAGCATCCATCCTCCAACAGTGACTGTGCTGTGGGTGGACATGTCCCTGAGCACAGGGACACTTTTTGCAGGGTGTCTGCTGCATGGATGCATGGACTAGGGTGGTCAGGCATTTTCTTGTGAAGCCCTTTGTGGTACAGGACATAGTGTAGACTGGGATAGGCCATGGGCGAGGGCTGGAGCCAGCTTGCCCCACCCCACCAGTTTCCCGAAAGGAAATCCAAGGAGTCCAAGAACTCCAAGATTTGACTCAGCCTTCCAGGCCAGATAATGGCATATTTGTCAAGGTGGAAGGAGACAAACATATTTCAATAACTCGTTAGGTAGATAGAACACTTTTCAATGCCTAGACCTAGAATGTGTGGGCCTGGGCCCCACAAACATTAGGAGCAGGGATGAATAATTGTGTGACTACCAGCTAGGTAAACAGTAACCGGTGCAGGCAAGTTACTGCTCTTTCCTGTACCTCAGCAGCCTCTTCTGTGAGTGGGGTTTGTTGAAAGGATCAAGTTTATCTTTGTGAAGTACTTAGCACAGTTCCTGGCACAAAGTACATGCTTGGTGAATGTTTATTATTGTTATCACAGTGGATGCTGAGATCAGCCCAACACCCGACTTCTAGGGACTCCACATGGTGGATATGGGACTCTGGCCTTGAGTCTACCTCACTGCGAGCCCAGGTTACCAGAAAAGTCCTGCATATGGGAGAGATGAGAGATGGGGACCACAGGGAGGTAGATTGGAAACCCTCTAGGACAATGAGGCCAATACAGAAAAGTAGATTTGATAGGATTGTTTACTTCTTATTTCTATCCCCCATGATGTGATGAGTTGGGGGTTTGCCTCTCTGCAAAATGACATCCTTGGTGATGCCCTGATCCCAGCACAGTACTCAGCAGCACTCCACCGACAGCCTCTGCCACCTGGGGGCTTGGAGGTTGTGACAGTGGGAGGCACTGGTTCCCCTGGGCTGGGACAGTCCTGCCCAGGACTGAGGCTAACGCAGTGCTTTATGATCTCTGAAGGAGATGCTAGCAGAAGGTATTCTGTACCAATAAATTATAGCTGTAAGGCCGGTTGCCTCGCCGGGAGTCAAACGGACACATCCATCCCTCTTCACGCCTGATAACTACGTCATCACCCAAGCTCGTTATCTGGCCTCACCACATGGCTTCACCTGCACCTGCCTCTGCATACCATGCCCAAGCTTACACTCAGCACTAAACTATGCATCCAACCCCCAGCCCGCTACTGAAAAACCCTGCAGAAAAATTTTTAAAGAAGCCCACCAAACCCTGCCCGGTAGCAATCTGCCCTGTACGCCCCCTGCTGGCCCACTTACCCTAGGTCCCTCCCGCCTACCAATGGCAACTAGCCCCATGTATTTCCTGCTTCTCAACAGCCAATGGAATTGCTTTCGTCTTGTCTCCCCAGTCACCAATCAATTGCCTTCCCTCCCCATAAAACCCCATGCCCTGAACAGCTGGGCATGACTTCTTTGGCCCCTTCCTGGACCACAAAACCTCACTCGGGAGCTGAATAAATTAGCTTCTCATTTTCTTATACTTGCCTCAGTTTCCTCATTTTACCTCGGCAATAAACCTTACAATAGCCATGCCTAATTACAAGTCATAGTTCCATTGTATAAAGTCATGTCAACCACTGAATTAGCAAATACAGAGCCATCACTCCTAGGGGAAATACAGAGGTAGGTTCCTGCAAGCCTCTGGTCACATTTTTGTCAACTGATTAACACAAAATCTTGTTTTACGTGTGTTTCTGTTGAAACACACCTTATTTACTATGTATTGTTGATTTATTAACATTGAGCTCAATAGCCAACAGTACTATAAATCAGGCCTGAATGAAGTTTACTTAAGAGATGTATTTCAGGGGTTCTGGCAAGATGGCCAAATAGGAACAGCTCCAGTCTGTAGCTTCCAGCAAGACCAATGAAGAAGGTGAGTGATTTCTGCTTTTTCAACTGAGGTACCCTATTTATCTCATTGGAACTGGTTAGGCAGTGGGTGTAGCCCATGGAGGGCAAGCAGAAGCAGGGTGGGGGGCGTCACCTCACCTGGGAAGTGCAAAGAGCAGGGGGCTTCCCTTTCCCAACCAAGGGAAGCCGTGAAGGGCTAAGGGGCTGTGCTATCTAGGCCAGATACTACACTTTTCCCACAGTTTTTGCAATCCACAGACCAAGAGATTCCCTCATGTGCCTGCACCACCACAGCCCTCAGTTTCAAGCAAAAAAATGGGCGGCTGTTCAGGCAGACACTGAGCTAATTGCAGGAGTGTTTTTTTCATACCCCAGGGGCACCTGGAACCCCAGCAAGACAGAACTGTTCACACCCCTGGAAAGTGGGCTGAAGGCAGAGAATCAAGTGGTCTCACTCAGCAGGTCCTACTCCCATGGAGCCCAGGTAGCTAAGAACCACTGGCTCAAAATTCTTGCTGCCAGCCCAGCAGTCTGAAGTCGACCTGGGACGATCATGTTTGGTGGACGAGGGGCATCCAACTACCTCTGTAGATTTCTCTTCACTGAGCAGAGCATCTCTGAAAGAAAGGCAGCAGCCCTAGTCAGGGGCTTATAGATAAAACTCCCATCTCACTGGGACAGAGCACCTGGGGAAAGCAGTGGCTGTGGGCACAGCTTTAGCAAACTTACACATTCCTGCCTTTCTGCTCTGAAGACAGCAGCAGATCCTGACAAGGAGGGTTCTCCCAGCACAGTGTTTGAGCTCTGTTGGGGACAGACTGCCTCCTCACGCGGGTCCCTGACCCCCATGACTTCTGACTGGGAGACACCTCTGAACAGGGGTTGACAGATACCTCATACAGGAGAGCTCTGGATGGTATCAGGCTGGTGCCCCTCTGAGATGAACCTTCCAGAGGAAGGAGCAGGTGGCAATCTTTGCTGTTCTGCAGCCTTTGCTGGTGATACCCAGGCAAATAGGGTCTTGAGTGGACCTCAGCAAACTGGAGCAGACCCACAGCAGAGGGGCCTGTTAGAAGAAAAACTAACAAACAGAAAGCAATAACATCAACATCAACAAAAAAAGGACCGCAACACAGAAACCCTCTCCAAAGGTTATTAGCCTCAAAGATCAAAGGTACATAAATCCAGGAAGATGAGAAAAAAACAGCAAAAAAAATGCTGTTCTCCTCCAAATGATTGCAACTCCTCTCCAGCAAGGACACAAAACTGGAGAGAGAATGAGTTTGACAAATTGACAGAAGTAGGCTTCAGAAGGTGGGTAATAACAAACTCCTCCAAGCTAAAGGAGCATGTTTTAACCCAATGCAAGGAATCTAAGAACCTTGAAAAAAGGTTAGAGAAATTGCTCACTAGAATAACCAGTTTAGAGCAGAATATAAATGACCTGATGGAGTTCAAAAACACAGCAAGAGAATGTCATGAAGCATACACAAGTGTCAATAGCTGAATGAATAGAGCAGAAGAAAGGATATCAGAGAATGAAGAACAACTTACTGAAATAAAGGGTGAAGACAAGATTCGAGAAAAAAGATTGAAAAGGAAAGAACAGAGCCTCCAAGAAATATGAGGCTATGCAAAAAGACCAAACGTACGATTGATTGGGGTCCCTGAAAGTGACAAGGAGAATGAAACCAAGTTGGAAAACACACTTCAGGATATATTCCAGGAGAATGCCCTCAATGTAGCAAGACAGGCCGCCATTCAAATGTAGGAAATAGAACACCTCTAAGATGCTCCTTGAGAAAAGCAACCCCAAGACACAGAATCATCAGATTCTCCAAGGTTGAAGCAAAGGAAGAAATGTTAAGGGCAGCCAGAGAGAAAGGCCAGGTTACCTACAAAGGGAAGCCAATCAGACTAACAGTGGAACTCTCTGCAGAAACCCTACAAGCCAGAAAAGAGTGGGGGTCAATAGTCAACATTTTTAAAGAAAAGAATGTTCAGGCTGGGCATGGTGGCTCACACCTGTAATCCCAGCACTTTGGGAGGCTGAGACAGGAGGATCACCTGAGGTCTGGAGTTCAAGACTAGCCTGACCAACATGAAGAAACCTCATCTATACTAAAAATACAAAATTAGCCAGGCATGGTGGCACATGTCTATAATCCCAGCTATCGGGATTATATAGCTAATTGGGAGACTGAGGCAGAAGACTCACTTGAACGTGGGAGGTGGAGGTTGCAGTGAGCTGAGATTGCACCATTGCACTCAAGCCTGGGCAACAAGAGTGAAATTCTGTCTCAAAATAAATAAACAAAAATTTTCAACCCAGAAATTTTCCAGCCAAACTAAGTTTCATGAGTGAAGGAGAAATAAAATTCTTTACAGACAAGCAAATGCTCAGGGATTTTGTCACCACCAGACATGCCTTACAAGAGCTCCTGAAGAAAGCACTAAATATGGAAAGGAAAAACCAGTACCAGACACTACAAAAATACACCAAAATATAAAGACCAATGACACTACGAAGAAACTGCATCAACTAATGGGCAAAACAGCTAGCATCATGATGACAGAATCAAATTCACACATGACAATATTAACTTTAAATGTAAATGGGCTAACTGCCCCAATTAAAAGACACAGACTGGCAGAGAGATCCAAGATGGCTGATCACTAGCAGCTCGGGATTGTAGCTCCCAGTGAAAGTGCAAAGAACGAGAGGATGCCACACCTTCACATGAATTCTTGTTGCTCTGGCACCAGGAGATTCCCAGCGGAGGAGCCCCACGGGTTGCTAGCACGACTCTTGTGATTGGCGAGGCGGTTTTGCCGGCGCCTCGGAGCGTCGTTTCTTGGTGCAGAGTCAGAAAAGCACCATCAATCTTAACACCACTGATTTAGTCGGCGCTGTAGGTTGCTCAGATTTCGGCGCTGAGAATCAATAAGTTGGACGTCCACTCAGAAACCCCATTACAAAGATGGTAATTATAAAGACCACAGATGGATAAATCTACAATGAAAGGAAGAAAACAGCCAAAAAAGGCTGAGAATACCCAAGATCAGAATGCCTCTCCCTCAGCAGAGGATCACAGTTCCTCATCAGCAACGAAACAAGGCTTGATGGAGAATGAGTGTGTTCCAATTACAGAAGCAGTCTTCAAAATGTGGATAATAAGAAACTTCTGTGAATTAAAAGAACTTGTTCTAACCCAATCCAAAGAAACTAAGGACTTTGAAAAAAGGTTTGATGAAATGTTAACAAGAATACACAATTTAGAGAGGAATATAAGTGAATTGATGGAGCTGAAAAACACAATAGGAGAACTTTGTGAAGTATGCACAAGTTTTAACAGCCGAATTGATCAAGCAGAAGAAAGGATATCAGAGGTCAAAGACCAACTCAATGAAATAAAACAAGAAGACAAGTTTAGAGAAAAAAGGATAAAAAGGAACAAGCAAAGTCTCCAAGAAATATGGGACTATGTGAAAAGACCTAATCTACGCTTGATAGGTGTACCTGAATGTGATGAAGAGAATGAATCCAAGCTGGAAAATACGCTTCAGGATATTACTCAGGAAAATTTTCCCAACCTAGTAATGCAGGATAATATTCAACTCCAGGTAATACAGAGAACACCACAAAGATATTCCTCAAGAAGAGCAACTCCAAGGCACATGATCGTCAGATTCACCAGGGTTGAAATGAAGGAGAAAATACTAAGGGCAGCCAGAAAGAAAGGTCAGGTTACCCACAAAGGGAAGCCTATCAGACTTACAGCAGATAGCTCAGCAGAAACCCTACGAGCCAGAAGAGAGTGGGGACCAATATTCAACATCCTTAAAGAAAAGAACTTTCAACCAAGAATTTCACATCCAGCCAAACTAAGCTTCATAAGTGAAGGAAAAATAAAGTTTTTTGTGAACAAGCAAGCACTCAGAGATTTCATCACCACCAGGCCTGCTTTACAAGAGCTTCTGAAAGAACCACTACACATAGAAAGGAACAAACAGTATCAGCCTTTCTAAAAAATACCAAAAAGTAAAGAGCATCAATATAATGAAGAACTTACATCAACTAATGGGCAAAATAGCCAGCTAATATTAAATGGCAGTATTAAACTCACATATATCATTATTAATTCTAAATTTAAATTGACTAAATTCCCCAATCCAAAGACAGACAGGCAATTTGGATAAAAAACTAAAACCCATCGGTATGCTGCATCCAGACCCATCTCACATTCAAGGATACATAAAGACTCAAAACAAGGGATGGAGAAAGATTTACCAACCAAACAGAGAGCAAAAATAAATAAATAAAAAGCAGAAGTTACAATTTTTGCCTCTGATAAAATAATCGTTAAAGCAACAAAGGTCAAAAGAAGCAAAGAAGGACATTATATAATGATAAAAGGATCAGTGCAACAACAAGAAGAGCTAAAGATCCTAAATACATACGCAGCCAATACAGGAATACCCAGACATACAAGACTTATAAAGAGACTTAGACTCCCACACAATAATAGTGGGAGACTTCAACATTAATATTAGACAGATCAATGAGACAGAAAATTAACAACGATATCCAGGACTTGAACTCAGATCTGGAACAAGTAAACGTAATTAACATTTATAGAACTCTCCACTTTAAATAGACAAAATATACACTCTTATCAGTACCACATCATATCAACTTAGAAGTTAAAACAAAATGTTGGTTGGCTCCTTGTTTGTTATTCTCTTCCCTCATTTTCTTTCATGTCTTCATTATTAAGGACAATTATAGGCATACCCATATTTAGATTGCATTCTAGCCCGGACGATAAAGCAATACCCCCATTCTCTCTCCCTCTTCCTCTTTCTCTTTCTTCTTCTTCTTTATTCTTTTTCTTATTATTCTTTTTTCTTTCTCAAAAAAAAAAAAAAAAAAGACACAGACTGGCAAATTGGACAAAGAGTCAAGACCAATTGGTGTGCTGTATTCAGGAGACCCATCTCATATGCAAAGACACACATAGGCTCAAAAT
This sequence comes from Saimiri boliviensis, assembly GCF_048565385.1. NCBI lineage: Eukaryota > Metazoa > Chordata > Mammalia > Primates > Cebidae > Saimiri > Saimiri boliviensis. The sequence goes on from NC_133449.1 coordinate 126,635,979, forward strand.
AAACGAATGGAAGATGATTTACCAAGCAAAAGGAAACAACAACAACAACAAAAAGCAGGGGTTGCAATCCTAGTCTCTGATACAACAGACTTCAAACCAACAAAGATGAACAAAGATCATAATGGTAAAGAGATCAGTATAACAAGAAAAGCTGATTATCCTAAGTATATATGCACCCAGTACAGGAGCACCCAGATTCATAAAACAAGTTTTTAGAGACCTACAAAGAGACTTAGATTCCCACACAATAATAGTGAGAGACTTTAATACCCCACTGTCAATATTAGACCTATCAAGACAGAAAATTAACAAGGATATTCAGGACTTGAACTCATTTCTGAAACAAGTGGACCTAATAGATATCTACAGAACTCTCCACCCCAAATCAACAGAATATACATTCTTCTCAGCAACACATAGCACTTATGCTAAAATCGACCACAAAATTGGAAGTAAAACACTCCTCAGCAAATGCAAAAGAAGGGAAATCATAACAAATAACCTCTCAGACCACAGTGCAATCAAATTAGAACTCAGGATTAAGAAACTCACTCAAAACTGCATAACTACATGGAAACTGAACAACCTGCTCCTAAATGACTACTGGATAAATAACGAAATTAAGGCAGAAATAACAAAGTTCTTTGAAACCAAGGAGAACCAAGAGGCAATGTGCCAGAATCTCTGAGACACAGCTAAAACAGTGTTTACAGGGAAATTTATAGCACTAAATGCCCACATCAGAAAGCAGAAAAGATCTAAAATCAACACCCTAACATAACTATTAAAAGAACCAGAGAAGCAAGAGTAAACAAATTCAAAAGCTAGCAGAAGACAAGAAATAACTAAGATCAGAGTAGAAATGAAGGAGATAAAAACACAAAAAAACCTTCAAAAAATAAATGAATCCAGGAGCTGGTCTTTTGAAAAGATTAACAAAATAGACCGCTAGCCTGACTAATAAAGAAGACAAGAGAGAATAATCAAATAGACACAAAACAAAATAATAAAGGGGATATCACTACTGATCCCAAAGAAATACAAACTACCATCAGAGATTACTACAAACACTTCTATACAAATAAACTAAAAAATCAGGAAGAAATGAATAAATTTCTGGACACACGCACCCTTCCAAGACTAAACCAGGAAGAAGTCGAATCCCTGAATAGACCAATAACAAGTTCTGAAATTGAGGCAGTAATTAATAGCCTACCAACCAAAGAAATCCCAAGACCAGACAGATTCACAGCCAAATTTCACCAGAGGTACAAAGAGGAGTTGGTACCATTCCTTCTGAAACTATTCCAAACAATAGAAAAAGAGCGACTCTTTCCTAACTCATTTTATGAGGCCAGCATCATCCTGATTCCAAAACCTGGCAGAGACACAACAAAAAAAGAAATATCCAGGCCAATATCCCTGATGAACATTGATGTGAAAATCCTTAACTAGATACTGGAAAACCAAATTCAGCAGCATTTCAAAAAACGTATCCACCACGATCAAGTTGGCTTCATCCCTGGGTTGTAAGCCTGGTTCAACATACACAAATCAATAAACATAATCCATCACATAAACAGAACCAATGACAAAAACCATATGATTATCTCAATATGTGGGTGGGAGACCCCATAAGTGTCCAGGCAGGAGTCACAAGTCTCAGCCTGTTCCCATATAAATGATGAAGAAGAAAATAACTAGATATATAACTATAGTAGTTATTCATAGGTGATTTTAGTTATTCATAGGTAACCATTAAGATATATGTACTCAGCATAATCTTTTACTAATGCCTCTCAGATCTTGAAGTGTGAACCTAAGGTGACATTGTGAAAGAAGTGACCTAAGGCAAGACGCTCTAAGCCCTCTGTCACCCGCATGTAAGGGCTGCTGGAGTGCACCTTGGCTGTGCGGCTGCGCCAGCACTGGGAAGGTGCCTGCTGTTTAGCCAGCTGTGGAAGGAGTTGTCCAACATGCCTCCTTCCCTGGAGGAGCTAGGAGAAAACTCTGCTCCCCCAAGCTCTTGCAGTAGGCCTGATGGCTGTCAGGGAGGCCCACAGACATCCGGGGGCTTAATTGTCTCTATGTGGTTCTGTGCTTCAGGGGTTACGTTCCACATCCACTTTCCGGTTCTGCTTCTGCACCTGGTTCCTTTTTTCTTAGAAGAGATAATCAGCAAAAGTAACATAAATCTGAATGTCTTTGTTCTTTCTTGACAAGTATGGAAAAAGTGCTGATGCATTATGCTCCTTACCTCATCTCGGCTACCTGAAAGTCCTGGGCCCCCATCCCTATGACACATGATGTATAATTTACCCTATCACTGGCCACCATTACCTCACCCTACCTACCCTGCCCTGCCCCCTGCTGGCTCAATAAAACACTCTGACACTCAAAAGTCAGAGTGTTCAGGCACTCGGGGGCGACTGCTGGACTCTACGCTTTGGTTGGCTGTGGACCCTTGGGCCCAAACTCTTTTATCCCTATCTCTGTGTCTTGTGTCTTTTATTTCTGCAGTTTCTCGTCTCCCCAGCAGTAGAGAGGGGCTCACAGGACACGGTAGGGCTGGACACTACATCAATAGACGCAGAAAAAGCCTTTGTTAAAATTCAACACCCCTTCATACTAAAAATTCTCAATAAACTAGGTATTCATGGAACATATCTCAAAATAATAAGAGCTATTTATGACAAACCTATAGCCAATGTCACACAGAATGGGCAAAATCTGGAAGCATTCCCTCTGAAAACCAGCACAAGACGAAGATGCCCTCTCTCACCACTCCTATTCAAAATAGTATTAAAAGTTCTGGCCAGGCCGGGCGCGGTGGCTCACGCCTGTAATCCCAGCACTTTGGGAGGCCGAGGCGGGTGGATCACGAGGTCGAGAGATCAAGACCATCCTGGTCAACATGGTGAAACCCCGTCTCTACTAAACATACAAAAAATCAGCTGGGCATGGTGGCGTGTGCCTGTAATCCCAGCTACTCAGGAGGCTGAGGCAGGAGAATTGCCTGAACCCAGGAGGCGGAGGTTGCGGTGAGCCGAGATCGCGCCATTGCACTCCAGCCTGGGTAACAAGAGTGAAACTCCATCTCAAAAAAAAAAAAAAAGTTCTGGCCAGAGCAATCAGACAAGAGAAAGAAATAAAGAGAAATAAAGGGTATTCAAATAGGAAGGATATCAAATTATCTCTGTTTGCAGATGACATAATTGTATTTTTAGAAAACCCCATTGTCTCAGCTCCAAAACTCCTTAAGCTGATAAACAACTTCAGCAAAGTCTCAGGATACAAAATTAATGTGCAAAAATCACAAGCATTCCTATACAACAATAATAGACAGGCAGAGAACCAAATCATGAGTGAACTCCCATTCCCAATTGCTACAAAGAAAATAAAATACCTAGGAATACAACTAACAAGACACATGAAGGACCTCTTCAAGGAGAACTACAAACCGCTGCTCAAGGAGATAAGAGAGGACACAAACAAATGGATATTCCATGCTCATGGATAGGAAGAATCTGTATTGTGAAAAATGGCCATACTTCCCAAAGTAATTGATTCAATGCTATTCCCATCAAGCTACCATTGACTTTCTTCACAGAACTAGAAAAAACTACTTTAAATTTCATATGGGCTGGGCGCGGTGGCTCAAGCCTGTAATCCCAGCACTTTGGGAGGCCAAGGCGGGTGGATCACGAGGTCAAGAGATCGAGACCATCCTGGTCAACACGGTGAAACCCTGTCTCTACTAAAAATACAAAAAATTAGCTGGGCATGGCGGCACGTGCCTGTAATCCCAGCTACTCAGGAGGCTGAGGCAGGAGAATTGCCTGAACCCAGGAGGCGGAGGTTGCGGTGAGCCGAGATCGCGCCATTGCACTCCAGCCTGGGTAACAAGAGCGAAACTCTGTCTCAAAAAAATAAATAAATAAAATAAATAAATAAGTTTCATATGGAACCAAAAAAAGAACCCATATAGCCAAGCCAATCCTAAGCAAAAAGAACAAAGCTGGAGGCATCACACTATCTGACTTCAAACTATACTACAAGACTACTGTAACAAAAACAGCATGGTACTGGTACCAAAACAGAGATATAGACCAGTGAAACAGAACAGAGGCCTCAGAAATAACACCACACATCTACAACCATCTGATCTTCAACAAACCTGACAAAAACAAACAATGGTAAAAGGATTCCCTATAAATGGTGCTGGCAAAACCGGTAGCCATATGCAGAAAACAGAAATTGTACCCCTTCTTTACACCTGTTACAAAAATTTACTCAAGATGGATTAAAGGTTTAAATGTAAAACCTAAAACCTTAAGAACCCTGGAAGAAAACCTAGGCAATAACCTGCAGGACATAGGCATGGGCAAAGACTGCATGAATAAAACACCAAAAGCAATTGCAATGAAAGCCAGAATGACAAATGGGATCTAATTAAACTAAAGTGCTTCTGCTCAGCAAAAGAAACTATCATCGTAGTGAACAGATAACCTACAGAATGGGAGAAAATTTTGCAATCTATCTAAATGACAAAGGGCTAATACCCAGAATCTACAAGGAACTTAAACAAACATACGAGAATAAAAACAAACAACCCCATCAAACAGTGAGTGAGGGATAGGAACAGACACATCTCAAAAGAAGACATTCATGTGGCCAACAAACATATGAAAAAATGCTCATCATCACAGGTCATTAGAGAAATGCAAATGCAAACCACAATGAGATACCATCTCACACCAGTTAGAATGGCGATCATTAGAAAGTCTGGAAACAGCAGATGATGGTGAGGATGTGGAGAAATAGGAACACCTTGCACTGTTGGTGGGAGTGTAAATTAGTTCAATCATTGTGGAAGACAGTGTGGTGATTTCTCAGGATCTAGAACCAGAAATACCATTTGACTCAGCAATCTCGTTACTGGGTATGTGCCCAGAGAATTATAAATCATGCTACTATAAAGACACATGCACACGTATGTTTATTGCGCACTATTTACAATAGCAAAGACTTGGCACCAACGCAAATGCCCATCAATGATAGACTGGATAAAGAAAATGTGGCATATATACCATGCAATACTTGCAGCCATTTAAAAAAAATGAATTCATGCCCTTTGCAGGGACACGGATGAAGCTAGAAACCATCATCCTCAGCAAACTAACACAAGAACAGAAAATCAAACACCACACTTCTCAGTCTTAAGTGGAAGTTGAACAACGAGAACACATGGACACAGGGAGGGGAACAACACACACCAGGGCCTGTTGCGTGGTGGGGGTAAGGGGAGGGAGAGCATTAGGATAAATAACTAATGCATGTGGGGCTTAAAACCTAAAACACTGGTTGATGCTTGCAGCAGACCACCATAGCACATGTATACCTATGTAACAAACCTATGTTCAGCAAATGTGTCCAGAACTTAAAGTAAGAAAAAAAAAAAAAAAAAAAAAAAAAAAAAAAAAAAAAGACACGTATTTCATCCCAGATTTCCTGCATGTAACAATATTAGATAGAACTTCAGCACTGTGCTTAGGGGACTTCTTTATCCTTTTTTTTTTTTTTTCACTTTTTTGTAACAAGGTCTCACTCTGTTATCCAGACTGGCCTTGAACTCCTGGGCTCAGGTGATCTTCCCATCAGATTACAGGCATGAGCCACCATGCCTGACCTTTATGGGCCATTTTTAAACAGTAAATCACAAAAAAAAAAAAAAAAAGCAGAAACGTGAGTAAATATGACACTGACTAAATCAGGAAAAGCCACTTTACTGTATGAGCTGAAAGAAGATGACGGAGAGGGACGCCTAGTTTGACTTCAGCTGGGAATGGCAATGAATTCAGATTTTTCTCTGCTATGCTAATGGCCATGATAGTGCCATGATTATTGATTTGGGGTAACAAATTTTGTTGAGTAGGCATATTTACAATTATGGAATCTGTGAATGATGAGGACTGACTATGTATTCCCTTCCTCAAATCTCTGTAACCACATGCACACTCCCTTAAAGGAGTCTTCCAAGAGTTTTCAGAGAGGAGGCTGTGTGCTGGAGGTGAGGACATGAGGCTGCCCTCCAGGAGGGGTGTCTGGGGGAAGCAGAAGCAAGACTGGACCATGATGAAATTTCGCAGACAGGATAGGAGGTATTGTGCCTAAGGGAAATTAGCAAAAGCAGACAAGGAAGGGAGCCTAGCTTTACTGAACATAAGCTTGCTATAAAGAAATTAAAACAGTGTGATATTGGCAGAGGAATAGACAGACAGGGGGATAGAGCAGAGAACAGAAATAGATCTAGTCCCTAAAGTAATTTGACAGATAACAAAAGATTTTGGGTTCAGGCTCCTCGGTCAGCCCAGAGCCTGCAGAGGCCAGGCCGAGGAACCAGGGTCGACTCAGTACTGGAGGCAGGTTCTCCCCAGCCTCAGGGGCTGATCTGTGTGTACTAATCAATGGTCATCCCTCCCACTGTAGCTCAGGAAGGCTCTGAAGGGTTGCTTCAGCTTCAGAGCTCCCTGTGTAGCCGCTGAGGCCTCCAGGGAAGAGAACCCAGCCTGACTTCTCCCTCTGCACAGTCCTGTCCCTGCCTCCTCCTACGACCAGTGTGCGTCCCCAGAATGCTCTCTAATAAACCTTTACACACTAATCCCTTTCCCAGTCTATTTTTCCAGAAAACCAAACCTATGACAGGCTCAGTCTAGGGTTTTTTGTGTGTGTGTGTGTACCCTTCATGTATTAGTGACCTATTGCTGTGTAACAAATTACCCTAAAACTCAAAGGTTTAAAACAATAAATATTTATTATCTTGCACAGCTTCTGTGAGTCAAGAATTTGGGAGCAATTTAGCCGGGTGCTTCTGGGTAGGGGCCTTGCATGAGAATGCAGTTGAGATATGGCTGGGGCTACAGTCTTCTCTCTGAAGACTTGATCAGGATCTGTGGGCTCACTAACATGTCTGTTGGCAGGAGGCTTCAGCTTCTCTTCATGTGGCCCTCTTCACAGGGCTGCTTGAGTTTTCTCATAATATGACAGCTGGCTTCCCCAAGGGCAGGTAATCCACGAGACAGTGGGGAGGAAGCATCCATGCCTTTATTGACCTAGTCTTGGAATTTATGCCCTGCCAATTCCCTCTGGTTGATGGAGCCAATGCTCTTCATTGATGCTTTTTAAATTCCAAAATTGAAAACATCCTAGTAGCCAGTGAAACCAACCCAAAATGTACAGAGCCAAAGCCCATCACCTCCATCGAGGCTGGAGTGTAGTGGTGTGATCACAGTTCACTGCAGCCTCTACCTCCCGGGCTCAAGCAATTCTCCCACCTCAGCTCCCGAGTAGTTGATGCTACAGGTGTGTACCACCACACCTGTTTAATTTTCTTTTTAAGTTTTTTTTTTCCTTTTTTTTTTTAACTCGCAGAGCCCCAGCTCTGCTCTGAAGAGATAAGTTCTCATTATGTTGCCGTGGCTGGTCTCCAGCACCTGAGTTCAAATAATCCACCCGTCTCAGCCTCCTACAAACCTTTTGGATAAGGCTTTCTCTCCTGTGGACTTCTGCTGGGCTTGTAGCCATAGTTTTGCATGAATAGTTTTCCAAGGCACAACCTTTAACCACCTAAAAAAGTAGTTCCAGCATATCCTCGTTTGCTTTCTTTTAGAGACAGGGTCATGCTATGTTGCCCAGGCTGGCCTTGAACTCCTGGTCTCAAGCAATCCTCAGGCCTCAGCCTCCTGAGGGAGTTATAGGCACATGCCATCACACCTGGCTTCCAGAGTCTTTTTTTGTTTCAATGCAGTTTAGCTCTGCGAATATCTTCTGGGGTCTCTAGCAAATATCCCATGTGTTCAAAGAACTGGAAATTCGAATGGTTCCTGGCTCTATGGAAGATTTGAGAATTATTTGGCATGCAGTCATTGTTCTTTCCCAGGCAGTTGGTTTTTTTTTTTTTTTTTTTTTTTTTTTTTTTTTTTTTTTTTTGGTCTGGCTTTGTGGAGTTTTCACCTTACGCAGTCACATACTGATATTCAGCCAAAAGCTTAGGTGACCCCTATTAGTATTTCTGGAGCTTTTTCTCCATCTGGATTCTTTGTCTCTGGTACTCTGCTTCCCAAATTCTGACCTCCCACAACCTCGCAAAGCCCGATTCCATTATCCTCTACTCAGCAAGACTGCCGCACTTTGCTGGGGTTGCCCTTTCCATACTACGCTCTAGAAACTGCCTCCAGGTTGGAAATCGGAGGTCGCAAAGCTCACCCCATTTGCTTTCTTTCTCTTCTGCCCGGTGTTGCTCAGCCTCTGCAGTTGTCCTGTGTATTTTATCCAATTTTCCGACTGTGCATTTCTATTGAAAAAATTACCAAAGTGTCCATTGAGATATGGGTCAGGACTTTTCTATGTACTTATGTCAAAGGACCTGGTCCAATGACAGAAGTGGTAAGTGGGAGGGTTTTCCCATGGCCTGAAATAGAACTTGCTTTTGGACAGAGAGGCAGATTTGGGTTCAAGCCCCAGCTCTGCTCTGTAAAGAGTTTGTGGCTGAGGGCAGTGGAAGAGACTCTCTGAGCCCTCCCCTTGGTCCTGAGGTCAGCTCTGGCCCCACTCTAGAGTGCTGGGCCATGGCGCTTCAGCCAGCACTGGGTTGGGCTGCTCCTCTGTCCCTAGTCACTGGGTGAGAAGGAGGCAGTTCTGCAGTCGCTAGAACCTCCATGATTTTTTTTTTTTTATTTTTTAGATAGAGATGGGGTTTCTCCCTGTTGGCCAGGCTGGTCTCGAACTCCTGACCTCAGGTGATCTGCCCACCTTGGCCTCCCAAAGTGCTGGGATTACAGGGGTGAGCCAACGCACCCAGCGGGTATTTTTGTTTGTTTGTTTTTAAGATGGGGTTTCACCATGTTGGTCAGTCTGGTCTTGAACTCCTGACCTCAGGTGATCCGCCTGCCTTGGCCTCCAAAATGCTTGGATTATTAGTTTAGTTTTGTTTTGTTTTGAGATTGAGTCTTGCTCTATTACCCAGGCTGGAGTGCAGTGGTGCAATCTCGGCTCACTGCAACCTCCACCTCCTGTGTTCAAGTAATTCTCATGCCTCAGCCTCCCAAGTACCTGAGATTACAGGCACCCGTGATCATACCTGGCTAATTTTTGCAGTTTTAGTAGAGACAGAGTTTTACTATGTTGGCCAGGCTGGTCTCGAACTCCTGACCTCAGGTGATATGCCTGCCTCAGCCTCCCAAAGTGCTGGGATTACAGGTATGAGCCGCCACACCCAGCTGGAAAAAAAAAAGTTCTTTATTGATGCCTTTTAAATTCCAAAAATGAAAGCATCCTAGTAGCCAGTGAAACCAATCCAAAATGCACAGAGCCAAAGCCCATCACCTCCACTGAAGCCAATGCCTGACCCCACTCCCCAAGTGTTGTCTGCACTTGGTGGCAGACAACATTGGCAGCCAAGGCTGTAGGACCTTTCTCCTCACTCACCTACATGCAGAGAACTCTCGACACCTGTGGGATGGTGAACGGCTGCTTTAACCAAAATTGTGTGTACACATATGGGTGTGAGTGTGTGGTGTGTACACATATGTAGGCACGTGTATGTATAAAACTGCCCCTTGCCCATGCCACTGGACAGTGTGTGCCATGGGCTTTGCTACCATTAGTAGATATAAAGTCATATATTTTTATTTCTCTGAGCTTATGTTTACTACATGATTTTACAGAAATTAAAATATATGATGTATACTTTGATCTGTCAACCGTGAAGTCTTTTTCTTTTTACCTGCCCGCCCCTTTCCTTTCAAGCCTCCCCTTCCCTCCCAGCTCCCACTCCCCTTCCTTCTTCCCACCCTCTCTCTTTTTTTTCTTTTTCTTTTCTCTTTTTTTTTATATGTCTCATGAGATCTGATCCACCTTCTCTCTTTTATAATTTTTCTTTTCTTTTTATTTTTAGCAGAAACGTGGTCTTGCTGTGTTGCCCAAGCTGGTCTTGAACTCCTGAGTTCAAGCAATCCTCCTGCCTCAGCCTCCCAAAGTGCTGAGATTACAGGCATGAGTCACCTCACCCAGCCCCCCCCTTCTCTCCACTTCCTTCCTCTCTCTTCCATTTCTCCCACCCACATTGCCTCACTCGACACATGTAACCTTGCCCATATTCTTCTAGAACCCACTCCATACTGATATAATCATGTGAGACTTATATGCCCGCATGGATGTGTGTGTGTGTGCTTGTGTGTGTACACAGACATACATAGGAAATTTTGGCCCTTATTTGTTTTACAAAAGAGGAATTCTATCAAACACACGTCTTTGCAAATACCTGATGGAAAGCCTACAAGTTAAAAGCAGAGCTCCAATTGTTTCATCTCATGGCTGCCTGCTGCTCCCTGTGAGGATGCATTTCCATCCACCCAGCTCCTCACGGAGGAGCACTCCCTCTGTGCTCAGCCTCTATTCACAGTGCTGCCTTTGACAACTTTTTTCGTGTGTTCTGATATGCTGGTGTGTTTGTTTCTAGAATTACAACAGTGAGGAGTATGAGTATTTTTTATTTTAGTACAGGTTGCCAAATTGCTGTTTACCACAACCTGAAGCAGTGCCATGTAAGGGGACAAGTCCAGCCAAGTGCTCATGGCTGCCCTCCATAATAAGTGATGCGGGAGCCGGGCGCGGTGGCTCAAGCCTGTAATCCCAGCACTTTGGGAGGCCGAGGCGGGTGGATCACGAGGTCGAGAGATCGAGACCATCCTGGTCAACATAGTGAAACCCCGTCTCTACTAAAAATACAAAAAACTAGCTGGGCGTGGTGGCGCGTGCCTGTAATCCCAGCTACTTAGGAGGCTGAGGCAGGAGAATTGCCTGAGCCCAGGAGGCAGAGGTTGCGGTGAGCCGAGATCGCGCCATTGCACTCCAGCCTGGGTAACAAGAGCGAAACTCCATCTCAAAAAAAAAAAAAAAAAAAAAAAAGTGATACGGTATTGTGACTTTAATTTGCATTTGTCCAACCACCAATACATTTGAGAATGTTTTTATAGTTCAGTGGCCATTTGAATTGCTCTTCTGTAAATTTTCTATTTGTGATATTTGCCCACTTTTTAAAATTGTGTTGTCTTTTCTTGCAAATTTGTAAGAGTTCTTTGTATACTACACACTATATTCTAGAAGATGATCCTTTGTCCTCTGGATTATGAGATAGTATTATTAGATGGTATTTTCCCTATCTGTTTCTTTATTAACTTTGCTGATGGTATTCTTTACCATGCAATGTTTTAAAATTATTATATAATCAAACATGTCTGTCTTTTCTTTTATAACTTCTGAATTTCCTATTTGGGCTTTTCTTCGGTTTTGCTTTGGTTTTGTCTGTTTTAACATTTATAACGTTATCTAGAATTCAGTTTGGAATTGTGGGGTGTGACAGGGTCCAGTTTATTACCTTCTGATGGAGAGACAGGTTGGCCAGGCCCATTGAGAGGACACACTAGCTTTTCCCTCTTACTTGTAACACTTCTTTTTTAATACGTTGATCTAGCATGTACTGGAATCCCTTCCTGAACTGTTTCATCTGGTCCAGAATCTAGTTGTCTCTTCCCACATAGACACTATATTTGTTGGTTACAAAATGTCCTCATTTGGTTCCCCTGGCTGCTGTTTTTCATGTGTATCTTGCAGACCTTGGTCATTTATTCACCCATGCAAAAATATTCCTATGCAAGACTGTGATATGCCTTCCATCTATCTGTTCAGATTTTCTTTGATGTCCTAAGGCTGGTTTGATAGTTTTCTTCCTAGGGTCCTTTCCTTTCAGACAAATGTCCGCTGTCTACAATTTCTTTCCTTAAATCACTTCAATAAACTTTTATTGAACACAAATAGTCAGATGGAGCCCAAAGTTGCAGCGACTGCGATGCTATGAGCCTGCAGGCTGGAGGGAAGGGGCAGAAGAAAACTGGGGAGGCAGGATGGGAAAGGGCAGGGCACAGGAGACTCCCTGAGGGGCCTGCGCAGAGTTCCAGTCCCGAGACCCACCGTCAGAGGGCGGTACTAAGAAGGGTCTGTGCGGGCTTCCAGGTCCCTGGCAACCGGCTGGTCACTGTCTTCGAAGATGGGTAGAGGGCGGCCTTGGGTCACTGTAGACCGGGGGCAGGAGACAGAGGCCTGACCACCTCGCCCCAGGCAGCTGTGCCGCACCCAGTGTGGCCCAGAGCAGAGGTGCCAGCGGTGCCCGTCTGAACGCAGGGAGTGTGGGAACCGGGTCCAGGCGCCAGGAGAAAGCGCTTCCCTCCAGCCGCGGGCCAGGAATCCAAAGTCGGGTGCCCAGGAATCTGGGGCCGCGGCCTGAGTTCAAAAGGCCCCTCCGCTTATTCCTGTGGAGCAGCTAAAGTCAGACCCCAGGGAGTACATGGATTGGCAAAATCGTATCATTCAAAAGGAATAGAAAGGGTGCACAGTGCCCCCTGCCCCCATTCCATCAACTCAGAAGTAAAAATTGTTTCTGACCTTTGTCAGTCTTATAGATGAAAATGACTACGGGAGTTTTAATTCTCATTTTCTCTTACGAGTGAGTTCTGGCATCATTTCATGTTAAAGTCCTTCGTAATTATCATATGATCCAGCAACTCCACTTCTAAGTATATAGACATCCAAAAGAATTGAAAGCAGGGACTCGAGCAGATATTTGTACACTCATGTTCACAGCAGCATCATTCATAATAGGCCAAACAAATGTGGACGTGACCCAAGGGTCTGTCTGCAGATAAACGGGTAAACAAAACGCGGTACAGTAGTCCACCTTACTCGCTCACGACAGTTCCGTGGCCCCCGTGGATGCCCCAAACCATGGATAGCATTGAACCCTATCTACATACCCAAGGTGTTTTTTTTTTTTTTTTTCCTTTTTTATGTGTGTGTGTATGTCTCTGTGTGTGTAGAAACGGGGTTCTTACTTTGTTGCCCAGACTGGTCTCAAACTCCTGGGCTCAAGAGATCCTCCCACCTCTGCCTCCTAGAGCACTTTTCAGGATTAGATGCCTGAGCTACAACAGCTCTGTTTATTTTGTATACATACATCCCTATGATAAAGTTTAATTTATGAATTAGGCAGAGTAAGGCATTAACAATAATGAATCTTAAGTAGAACGGTTAAGTAAAACAAGGATTGCTTGAACACAAATGCTGCAGTACTGAGATTGCCAATACGGTAACCAAGCCCAGTACTAAGTGACTAACAGGCAGTGGCGTGGACATGGGAAATTTTGTCACACTACTCAGAGCAGCGAGAAATTTAAAACTCATGAATTGTTTGTTTCTGGAGTTTTCTGTTTAATATTTTCAGACTGCAGTTGACCTCAGGTAACTTAAACCATGGGAAAAGAAACCCCAAAAAGTGGGTAACTGTTGTATATACATACATGGAGTGTTTTTCAGCCTTAAAAACAAATGAAATTCTGAAACATGCTGCAAACATGGACGGACCCTGAAGACATTGTACTAAACAATAAGCCAGACACTAAAGAATAAATATTGTATGGCTTCATGTATATGAAATATCTAGAATAGGCAAATTCACAGAGACAGATTCATGGTTGCTAGGGATTGAGGGTTTGGGGGTATAGGGAATTGTCATTTAATGGATACAGAGTTTCAGTTTGGGGAGATGAAAAGTTCTAGAAATGGATAGCAGTGAAATGCAATATTAATATATTTGTACTACAGTATGGATATATTTAATGCCACTGAATTTTATACTTAGAAATTGTTAAAATGGTAATTTTACATTATATATATTTTACCACAATAGAAAAGAAAATTAGCTATTTAAATAAAAATATTAACAGATTAGGCATGGTGGCTCACATCTGTAATCCCAGCACTGGGGAGGCTGAGACAGATGGATTGCTTGAGCTCAGGAGTTTGAGCCCAACCTGGGCAATATAGTAAGACCTGTCTCTACTAAAAATAAAAATTAAAACATTAGCCAGGCATGTATGTGCCTGTAGTCCTAGCTTGTGGAGCAGGGGTGAACGTGTACACAGTGCCCAGGGCTGCCACCTACAAAGCTCCTGTCGTGCAGCTGGCTGCCACCTGAGGGTGCACACACGCAGCAGTGGATCCCACCAATTGTATCAGGCGATGGTGTCATAGTCAGTGGGTTGAATATTATGAACTGTAGCAATTATAGTTAACTCCAAAATACAAACAGTTTTCTATAACATGTTAACCCTTATCATTTCCTTTGACAAACCTACATTGTAAACACCTTAAGATAACTTTTGGGTTAAGGGTATCAAAAGACAAAATTACAACTAATTTAGCTATGGATTTAATTGGCTTTTTGAGATTCATAAATTGGAGCAGCCTGCATTCTGCAAACTAGTATGGGAGTTCCCACTGGGTGATGAGAAGTAGAATAGTGGGTCTTGTAAGATGGGAACAAGGAAATAGGATTTTAAAAAGCTGATTGATTAACATTGGGTTTTTTGTAAGAGTTAAAACAGAGGAGACTCCTTTATTAGGCTGGCTCAGGTAGACTGAAATCTGCTTTCAGGAAAAGCTGTTCTGTTTGGGGATCTATCAGTCTGCTTTCTTAAAGTTTCATTTAGATTATGTGACATTTAACATGAGTGACTCCATTTTGGTTAAGTGTGGCCTGTTGGGGCCTAGCACAGGAGCTCAGTCCAAAACAGGCTCCCATAATTTTTGTTTAACAGGATTACATCTGATAAGAGAGTAACAATAAATCCTTCTTATTGACTGATTTATCATTGTCCCATGCAAAGTTCTTCCTTTGTTTTATTTATTAAAATATAAATATGTGTTTTTTGAGTAGTGCAATCATGGCTCACTGCAGTCTCTGCCTCTTGGGTTCCAGCAATCCTCCCACGTCAGCCTCACGAGGAGGTAGGACTACAGGCGTCCACCACCACACCAGGCCAATTTTTTATTTCTTGTAGAGATTTTGCCATGTGGCCCAGGCTGGTCTTGAGTCCCTGGGCTCAAGCGATTTATCCTCCTCAGCCTCCAAAGTCTTGGGATTATAGGCATGAGCCACCATGCCTGGCCCTTTATTAATATATTTATTTGCATTTACCCCAAATCCTTTTTCATTCTCTCCATAGACAACCGCTCCAGTGTCTTTAATGTGTATCCTTTGGCATGTTTTCTGGTCAATGTTTTGTGTACATGCATTTTTAATTTATGACAATAACATTGTGCTATGTATTTAACTCTGCTTCTTATTTTTTCTTTTTTTCCCTCCAGCAGCATGTTTTCAAGATCCATTTATGTTGTTCTGTGCATATCTAACCTGGGGGCTGTCCACCTTCCCCCAGCAATGCCTGGATATTCCTACATCCCCACAACCCCAACAATAATTTCATTATTCAGCTTTCTAATTTTTGCCAGTTTGTAGGTGTCAGGTAATTTCCTCATTGCTCTTTTAATTTGCCTTTTTGTGGCTGGGCCCAGTAGCTCTCGCCTATATTTTCCAGCACCTAGGGAGCTGAGGTGGATGGATCACCTGAGGTCAGGAGTTCAAGACCAGCCTGGCCAACATAGCAAAACCCTGTCTCTACTAAAAATACAAAAATTTACTGGGTGTGATAGCATGCGTCTGTAATCCCAGATTCTCAGGAGGCTGAGGCAGAATAATTGCTTGAACCCAGAAGGCAGAGGTTGCAGTAAGCCAAGATTGCGCCATTGCACTCCAGCCTGGGCAACAAGAGTGAAACTCTGTTTCCAAAAAAAAAAAAAAAAAAAAAAAAAAAATGAAGAAGGAGAAGAGGAGGAAGATGAGGAGGAGAAAAAGAAGGAGGAGGAGGAGGAAGAAGAAAAGGAGGAGGAGGAGAAAAGAACAAAAGGAAGAGGAAGAAGAAGGGAAATTATTTGCCCTTTTCATATTAAACTAATGAGTTTCATCATATCTTTTTATGTTTACTAGTCTTTAGGGTTTTCACTTGGACACCTGAATATATCCTTTGCCTATCTTTCTGTTGTGATTTCTATCTTGTTCTTGATGATTTGTAAGAGTTCCTTTTTGTTCTAGACCTGCACTGTCCAATAGGGTAATCACTAGACAAATATTTAAGGTAGACTAGGCTAGGATATGATATTCAGGAGGTTGGGTGTATTAAATGCATATTTTCAAGTTACAATGGGTTTATAAGGACATAATCCCAGCATAAGTCAGGGAGCATCTGCAAATGTCTTTTATTAAAATTTTAAAGTATTTTATATACACATCTAATATATTCTTAGTTAATTTTTTGGTACTTCATGGTTTTGCAAATGTTGAAAATTGTATCTTATTTTTTATTAAAACTTTTAATTGACTATCACCAGCACTAGTTGATCTTGAATGCAGCAAACTTGCTGAAGAGTCTTCCTGATTTTAAAAGTTTGTCTGTTGATTTTTTTTCCCCTAGGGACATGTCATATCATTTACAAATAATGATAGTTTATTCTCTTTCCTTTCAATTCTTATCAATTTTATTTCTTTTATTTTCTTATTAATGCTGTTGGTTAAAATTATTTCTGATCTTTATGAAAATCCACGTAAAATTTCTCTACTAAGTATATTATGTGCTGTAGGTTTTGACATTACAGCTTTTATAAAGTTTAAAACAGTCTTTTTTTATTCTTAGTTTGCTCAGAGTTTTTAATAATGAAGTGTATTGAACTTTATTAAATGATTTTTCTATACTGATATATTAGCACTTTCTATTTTATTTTACATTTTTTCAGATAGAGTCTGACTCTGTCAGTGGCATGAAATCGGCACACCCATTTGCTTCAAAGGTATGGAACAAATATCCTTCCTCACAAATATTTTAAGTGAAATGGCACCCAATACACCTGTGTCCCTGCTGAGGTTCCACCAAGCTTCGTTTATATTTTATCAGAACTTGGTTAAGGTTGGATCTGGAAATTCCTAGAGATAAGGACATAAAACAAATAATGTTTTTACTCTAAAGTAGCATGTTAACTTTCTGTTATTCCAGAGTGAGCAAACAGACCCAGGAAGCCTTATGGATGTGGCCCTGCTGATTTCCAGAAGATAGCCTTCTGCCTGGTCCTTCTAGTCAGTGCAGCAGATTCGATCAAGAAGGACTGTCGTGAAGGTCCCCAAGGAGTACCCCAAAGACAGATGGCCTGGTTTCTAGTCACCAGGCAGGAATCAAAATTTCATCTGGAAGCCTGGGCACACTGACTCACACCTGTGATCTCAGCATTTTGGGAGGCCATGGTGAGCAGATCACTTGAGCCCAGGAGTTCAAGACCAGCCTAGCTAACATGGTGAAACCCCACCTCTAGGCCAGGCACCGTGGCTCACACCTGTAATCCCAGCACTTTGGGAGACCAAGACAGACAGATCACTTGAGGTCAGGAGTTTGAGACCAGCCTGATTAACATGGTGAAACTCTGTCTCTACAAAAGATAAAAAAAATTAGCTGGGTGGGATGGTGCATGCCTGTAATCCCAGCTACTTGGGAGGCTGAGGAAAGAGAATTGCTTGAACCTACGAGGCAGGGGATGCAGTGAGCCAAGATTGCACCGCTGCACTTCAGCCTGGGCAACTCCTTCTCAAAAGAAAAGAAACCCCATCTCTACTAAAAATACAAAAATTAGCTGGGTGTGGTGGCATAGACCTGTAGTCCCACCTACTCAGGAGGTGGCTGAGGCACAAGAATCACTTGAACCAGGTGGGCAGAGGTTGCAGTGAGCTGAGATCGCACCACTGCACTCCAGCTCAGGTGACAGAGTGAGACTCAGTCTCAAAAAAAAAAAAAAATTCACATGGAGCCAGATGGGCCTGAGTTTTGTGGTGGCTCCTCCTCTTACAGTCATGTCAATTTTCCTCCAGAATAGGGGACAGTTGTGAGGATGAAATGAGAGTTTGAATGGAAAAGGCTCAGCACACAATAGGCACCGTGTTCCCATTTCTTCCTTCCTGTTGGCTCCTAGCCTCGGAGACAGGCACAGGTGGTCCCCAGCCCACCTGGCAGCCTCGCCCCTGCCCCTGGGGAGCCCCTTCTTTCCCTACCCAGAAAGCACACAAATAAGCCCTCCTGGCCTGGTGCCTCTGACGTGACTCAGCTGAAGAATTCATGACTAGGTCATGCCCCTCCCAAATACCCCATCTTCTCCCATGACCCTTTTCCAGGTTTTGTTGGCATGAAGGACCTTAAAGCCAGAGAAAACCACAAGAGAGACACAGACACTGCAACAACAGCAATTAAATATCTAAGGAAGATGTGGCCTTCCAGATGGCAAAATAGAATTAATCAGCAAATACAAAAAATGGTGTTGGAAGAAGCTAGCGATACAGCAGGAACGACACTCAATGTTTTGCACTTGTTTAATGCTCACAGTGTCATCAATGAAGGAGGTATTATTGTCATCCCCATCTTACAGATGAGGAAATCAAGCCGCAGTGAGGTGACTTACCTCGATACTTTAACCTGTACAGTGGGGATGATGCTGAGTGTGGGTGTGAGCATCAGATGCGTAACTACACGTAAAGGGCTTAGAGCAGCTGGTGGGCTGGAGCAGGGATCTATCTGAAGCACCCTTCTGTGATGTGTGCTTTCCAGTTAACATGATATTTCTGAGATTTGTCTATGTGACACTCATAACTCTAGCTCATTCACTGTGTGACCACATGGCAGTTTATCCATTCTCTTGTTGGACACTGTAGGAGTCGGGTCTTCCCAGAAGCAGATACCAAAGCAAAGTTACAAGACTGACGGGAGGAAATGCCTGTGAAGGATACCAGGGAGTGAGCTGGAGAATGCTGCATTCAGATGCCTGGGAAAGAGAGGGGAAGGAAGGAGGTGGATAGGAAGAGTCTAGGACTGTGGAGCCGTTCTAGGAATGGCTGAGTCCTCTAGACAATGTCACCATTAGAGGCATCTCACATCCCCCAGGAAAGGGAATGCCCCAGTACTGCCACCCTGCACGTGGCACTTCTACCTGGTACTCCCATGTCAAAGACTAGGAGCAGTACTGGGAAGCATAGCATCAGGAAGGATGAGGCAGCAGGAAGCTCAGGCAGGCTGGCTCTGTCAACTGCGCTCCTTACAGCAGGAGTCTGAGCAGGGCCTTTCTAAAGTGGCCATGGGCATTTGGACTGTTTCACACTTCTCTCGGCTTTACCCCAAAGAGTAGGGGTGACAGCTGCTCTCACTGTGTGCTGACAGAATCGAATTTCTGTCATACATTCACTAGGGGTGAAAAATCATACATTCATTAGGGGTGAAATAGCTAGCCTCAGGCCTCCAAGAGGCCAGCCCCCAGCCCATTCCCCTAAGAGGTCCCACACTTCCTGACATCTTCTTGTGCCTGGGAGAACACCCATTTGCTACTCAGGTATGGGACCCTCCCTCCTCACAAATATTTTACCTTACGGTAACCCAAGGGCCTCCCCGCTTTTAGCCAACAGTCATATCCTCTTAGTCCCCATTAAGGGAAAGGATGGGCAGTCTGTTTCCTCCAATGTAATACTTGGTGCTATGGTTGAATGTCCCCTCCAAAACTCATGTTAAAATTTATAAACATTGTGGAGACCTTAAGAGGTGGGTGATTAGGTCATGAAGACTCTGCCCTCAAGAGTGGAATAATATTGTTATTGCAGGAGAGGGCTAGTTATTGAGGGGGTGGGTTCCTGACAAAAGGGTGAAGTTCGGTCCCCATCTCTCCTACCCTCCACCTTGCACCTTGAGATAACGCAATATGAAGGTCTTTGCTAGATGTCAGTGCCATGCTCTTGGACTTCACAGCCTCCAGAGCCATGAGCCAAATAAACACCTTTCCTTTATAAATTGCCCAGTCTGTGGTGTTCTAACAGCAAAAAATGGAGTAAGACACTTGGACTCCTCCTTTCAAGTCTTGTCAGCCCAGCACTGCACATGGTCTAGGGGGACAGGCAAGCCACCAAAATGTATTTGATCCTTTAAGTCAGCAGGATCCAAGAGTATTGGAGGGAGTCAGTAGGGCTCCTGAACAGAAAGCCAGGGAGATATTTTGGGCCAGAAATGGGAATTAGGAAGTGCCCTCCTCTCGTGGTCAGTCTCCATCTCAGTCACTTTTTGTGTCCAAGTTGGCCTTTCTTTTGTTGGGAACTTTGTGGGGGATGGGGACCACCCCAGTGATCTCCCTTCATGTCAAGCCATAAATGGCTCTGCTCCAGAGAGAAGGGAGTCTTGGCTGGGATTCAATGATTCCACGTCTGGTCCCACCCATACCATGGGCCGCTGTATGGCTGCAGGCAAGTCATACAAAGCCTCTGAGCCCATTTTCTGGCTATAAAATGAAAATGTCACCACCTGCTGTGCCCTTCCCACTTCAAGCAGATCTGAGAGAAACAGGCTGGCTGTGCCAGAAAACCACAGAGGCACCACCTCCAGATTCACATGGGGACCCCACCACCCATTCCTTCAAAGGAAGGGACTGGGGAGCAGGGCAGCTGGCAGCAGACGCTGATCGAGTGTGCAGGTCTGTGGAGGAAGGGACGGTGCACAGTTCTCTTCCCCCTGCTTCCAGGCTTGGAGTCATCCCCAGCAGTGGGGACCCCCCCGCACCCCCCACCGTAGACTTCTTCCAAGCGGAATTTCTTAAACAATTGATCAGCAGGCAGGAGGTCAGGGCGTGAAGGGCAGGGGTAGGGAGGGCAAAAGGAGTGCCAGTCAGGGCGTAATGCTGGGGAGGCCCCATGAAGACAGCACACTGCGGCCCTGTGTGTGATGGGGGCGGGGGCGGGGAAGGTGACATGGTGGACCCGGTCTCCCCTCCCTCCTCCGGCTGATCCAACAGAAAGCCTGATGTGAAAGTCTGGACAAGGGAATTTTCCCACGTCTCCAGGAAAGCCCCGCAGCAGAGCCAGCCCGGGCAGGCTTCCGCTTGCTGCGCGCTGAGGATCCTGAGGATCCCTGGTTGCAGTTCTACTTTCCTTTTACTGCGTGTATGCTGCCCTCGTGGTAATGATTCATTACACACTCCCTCCATTGTTTTACCCCAGTGACCTCGCGTCGAGGGAACTTGTGAATCTCAGGCTTCTAGGAAAGAGAAACTTAGCCGCAGCCTGCCTCTCTCCCATCCTGCGTTACAAGCACTGTGCTGACGGGGCCCCCGGCAGATCAGCCCTCCTGCAGCCACAGGGGTGTCACGGGCACTGCCACCCACCCGGCCGGCAGAGCGCTCCTGGGGCAGGCCCGCCTCGCTCCCCCCTCGTCTCTCCCCGCCCCTTTTGCTTGGGCCAATCTGGCCTCCTCGTAGTCCCCCCAGCACACCCTGCCTTTGCCATCTGCATGCAAGTGCGGCGCCTGCTGTCTGCAAGACCCGCGTTCATTCCCGTCTGCCTTCCGAGGTCCTCTGCAGGACCAGCCCAAAGGCATCTCCTCTGCAGCTGTTTCTGCTCCCAGGGCTAATATCCCCTTCCTCTTTTTTCCCCACCCACCAGCACTTCTTTGCCTATTTTGGAGAGATTTTGTTTTGGATAAATTTTAAATTGAGATGTAACTCACATTATCATAATATTCATCTTTTTTAAATGCACAGTTCAATGGTTTTTAGTACTCTGTTCACAAATATGTGCAACCATCAGCATAATTAATTTTAGAATATTTTTTTTTACCCTAAAAAGAAACTCCATATCCCTTAGTTGTCACTCCCCGTTTCTGCCTCTCCCCAGCCCCTGGAAACCACAAATCTGCTTTCTGTTTCTGGACTTGCCTATCCTGGACGTTTTATACGGATGGAATTGTGCATATCTGGCCTTTGGTGACTAACTTCCGTCTCTTAGCCTAATGTTTTCCAGGCTCATCATGATGTAGCCTGAATAAGTATTTCATTCCTTCTTAAGAACCAAATAATATTCATTTCCACTTTGGGGCCATTACGAATAATTCTATCAACACTTGTGTACAAATTTTGTGTGGAATTGTGTTTTCAATTGCCTTGGGAATATATGTAGGCGTGGAATCGCTGGCTCATGTAGTCCTTCTGTGCTTGGGTTTTTGAGGAGCCACCGGTGTTTTCCAAATGAACTATTCTTGGCTTTTTAGTCAATATATTAACTCATTCTCTTTGTTAAAAAAAAAAAAAAGAAGAAGAAGAAGAAGAAGAAGAAGTCCCCAACATGCCAGTGAAATGTAAAAGTCCTCTCAATCACATCCATCCCACTCCTTTTCCAGGGTCACTTCTCTTACCCTCCTGTACCCTTTGCCATTTATATGCCAACACACACACACACACACACACACACACACACACACACACATTATTTGATGCATTTTTATACTCACAATGTTTACTGTAGGCTACATTCTGTGTGTCAGAAATAGAGTGATATCATATTCCTTGGGCTGGATGCAATGGCTCACACCTGTCATCCCAGCACTTCGGGAGGCTGAGGTAGGAAGATTTCTTGAGCCCAAGGAGTTCAAGACCAGCCTGGGCAACACAGCAAGACCCTGTCTCTATGAAAAGTTTTAAAAATGAGCTGGGTGTGGTGGTGCCCACCTGTGGTCTCAGCTACTTGAGAGGCTGAAGTGGGAGGATTGCATGAGCCCAGGAGGTGGAGGCTACAGTGAGCTATAATCACAACACTGCACTCTAGTCTGGGCGACAGAGTGAGACCCTAGTTCCAAACAAGCTAAAGTACAAATACCAAAAAATAAAAACTTATTCCTTGAAACCACAGCACAGTGGTCTACAATATGAATAAACCATGGTCGATATAACCACTTTCCTACTGGTGAATATTATAAAGTTTGTTCCCAAGTGTTTTCCTGTCATGAGAACTGCTGCCAGGTCATTCTAGCAAGCAGCGAGTGGCTTCCTGGAGTAGACACTGGTGAGCAATGGTGTATGAATAGTTTACATTTTAGTAAATAATGCCTCCAATATTTGTTTAATCAGTTTCTTTTTGTTTGCTTTTATTTTTGTTTTGAACAGAGTCTCTCACTCTGCCACCCAGGCTGGAGTGCAGTGGCATGATCATAGCTCTCTGCAGCCTCAAACTCAGGGGATCCTCCCACCTCAACCTCCCAAGTAACTGGGACCACAGGCATAGGCCACCACATCTGGCCAATTTTTTAATTTTTTGTAGAAACAAGGTCTCCCTATGTTGCCCAGACTGGACTTGAACTCCTGGGCTTAAGTGATTCTCCTGCCTCAGCCTCCCAGAGTGCTGGGATTACAGGCCTGTGCCACCTTGCCCAGCAGTGGAAAAGCTTTCTAGCTGAAACTTTATACCCTTTCACCATTTCACCATTCAGCCAACTTCTATTTTGTTGGTATCTTTTTGCTTTCTTAATTTGTTCTTCCTAGGTTCTAGCAAAGTTTATTCCCCATGTTTATTGACCCCATATGTGGTTGGACTGATTTCCCCATATGTGATCTTGGACACTCACTGCGAGCTATTTGTGCTTTTCTTATTGATTGTAGGAGTATGTGTTTTGTAAGTTTCAACATCACTCCATTCTATTATAAGTATTGAAAGGTCTCTACTTCCCACCTATTATCTTCCTTCTTGGTTTTATTTGTGGTATCTTTTGTCACACAGAAGCTTTTAAAAAATTTCTGTGTAATTGAATTTATCAATCTCTCCTTTATGGCTTTTAAAAATACATGTGGCTGGTCGCTCACACCTGTAATCCTGTAATACTAGGATTTTGGGAGGCTGGGACAGGAGAATTACCTGAGATCAGAAGTTCGAGATCAGCTTGGCCAACACAGTGAAACACTGTCTCTATTAAAAATACAAAAAATTGAGCTACAGAGAAAAAAAATATTTAAATTTAAAAAAAAAAAGCCCTTGCTAAGAGTTACAAAAAAAAAAAAGATTTAAATTAAAAATACAAAAATTAGCAGGTGTGGTGGCAGGTGCCTACAATCCCAGCTACTCAGGAGGCTGAGGCAGCAGGACAATTGCTTGAACCCAAGAGACAGAGATTGCAGTGAGCCAAGATCACGCCACTATACTCCAGCCTGAGCAACAGAGCAACACTCTGACTCAAAAAAAAAATATATATATATATATATATATATATATATATGTACATATATATAGTCTTTATTCTGCTCCATTGAGCTATGATTGATGCATAAAATTGTATAAACAGGTATACAATATATATAGTGAAGTGATTACCATAATCAAGCTAATTAACATATCCATCACCTCATATAGTTACTTACCATTTTGGGAGTGTAGTGAGAACATTTAAGATCCACTATTGTAGCAAATTTCAAGTATACAATACCTTATTATTATTAACTATGGTGGCCATGTTGTACATTTAGGTATTCAGAACTTACTCATCTTGTATCTGAAAGTTTGTGCCCTTTGACCAACATCTCCCCATTTTCCCCACTCCCATCTCCTGGTAGCCACCCTTTTACTCTCTGTTTCTATGAGTTCAGCTTTTTCTGTGTCTGGCTTATTTCACTTAGCACAATGTCCTCCAGGTTCAACCATGTTGTTGTAAGTAAAGGGATATATATATACATATACACACATATATATATGTATTTGTTTTATATATATTATATATAAATATATATATTTATTTAATAATATATATTTAACATATAAATATATATTTATATAATATATAAAATAATATATGCATGTATAATATATATTTATTTTATATATTATTTTCATATATAAGATATATATTGTAATATATAATATATATTCTATACAATATATATTTATTGTGTGTGTGTATATATATATATATATATATAACATTTTCTTCTTCCAGTCATCTATCAATGGACACTTAAGCTGTTTTCATATCTTGACTATTGTGAGTAATGCTGGAGTGAACATAGCAGGGCAGCTGTCTCTTCAATATCCTGCTTCTCTATCTCCTTTAGACACATACTCAGAAGTGAGACTGTTGGATCATATGATAGTTCTATTCTTAATTTTTTGAGGAACCTCCATACTTTTTTTCTATTTTTTTAAGGCATGCAATTGGAATGCACTGTTTTTCATAATGACTGTAGCAGTCTGTATCCCCACCAGCAGTATATAAGGGTTCCTGTTTCTCCTTATCCTCACAACCATTTATCTTTTGACTTTATGGCATTAGACATTCTAACCGCTGTGAGGTGGTATCTCATTGTGGTTTTTATTTGCAATTTTCCTGATGATTAGTGATATTGAACACCTTTTAATATATGTATTTGCCATCGTTATGTCTTCTTCGGAGAAATGCCTATTTGGGTCTTTCACCGAGTTTTAAATCAGGATATTTGTTTTTCTAATACTGACTTCTATGAGTCCCTTATATATTTTGGACATTAATCCCTTATTGAATATATGGCTTGCAAATATTTCTACTGTTGCCTTTTCATTTTGTTGATTGTTTCCTTGTTATGCAGAAGCTTTTTATTTTGATGCAGTCCCACTTGTTTTTGCTTTTGTTACCTGTGGTTTGGATGTCATATTCAAAAAATCTATTCTTCTAGGAGTTTTACAGTTTTGGGACTTGCATTTAAGTCTAATCTATTTTCAGTTGATTTTTGTGCATGGTGTAAGATAGGGTGCAATTTTGTTCTTTTTCATGTGGATATCTAGTTTTCTCCATGCCATTGATTGAAGAGACTGTCGTTTCCCTATTGTGTATTCTTGGTGCTTTGTTGAAGATAAGTTGGTCATATATTCATGGGTTTATTTCTGGGCTCTTTATTATGTTTTGTGGGTCTATTTTTCTGTTTTTATGCTAGTATCATACTGTATTGATTACTATACCTTTGTAGTATAATTGAAAATTAGAAAGTGTATTATCTCAGCAGGTGCAGTGGCTTACATCTGTAATCCCAGCTATCTGGGAGGTTCAAGTCAGAGGATTTCTTGAGATTAAGCATTTGAGACCAGCCTAGGCAACATATTGAGACTGCATCGCTACAAAATAATAATAATAATAATAATAATAATAATAAAGTAAAGTAAAGTAAAAAGCCAGGCATGGTAGCACATGCCTGGAGTACCAGCTACTTGGGAGGCTGAGGCAGGAGGATGGCTTGAGCCCAGGAATTTGAGGCTGCAGTGAGCTCAGCCTCAAATGGTTGTGCCAGCCTAGATGACAGGGTTAGACTATGTACTTTTTTTTTTTTTTTTTTTTTTTGAGACGGAGTTTCGCTGTTGTTACCCAGGCTGGAGTGCAATGGCGCGATCTCGGCTCACCGCAACCTCCGCCTCCTGGGTTCAAGCAATTCTCCTGCCCCAGCCTCCTGAGTAGCTGGGATTACAGGCACGCACCACCATGCCCAGCTAATTTTTTGTATTTTTAGTAGAGACGGGGTTTCACCATGTTGACCAGGATGGTCTCGATCTCTCGACCTTGTGATCCACCCGCCTCGGCCTCCCAAAGTGCTGGGATTACAGGCTTGAGCCACCGCGCCCGGCCGACTATGTACATTTTTAAAAATCCTTTTATCTACTGGTTGCTTAGAGAGGAAAAATAAATGAATAAATAAATAAAAGTTTTAAAATTGAAAAAAATCCTTTTATCCCCTTTCCTGACTTGTTGGACTGTGGGAATTGAAATTCTATTATTTTTCACATGATTCAGAATTTATATATTCTATTTGTAGTTCTACATTTTGTTTGTATGTTCTTCACCATACAAATTAAACTTATTTTTTTTTCTTTCACTTCTATTGTTAAAAATAACCTGTTCCAGGCCGGGCTCGGTGGCTCACGTCTGTAATCCCAGCACTTTGGGAGGCCGAGGAGGGTGGATCACAAGGTCGAGAGATCGAGACCATCCTGGTCAACATGGTGAAACCCCGTCTCTACTAAAAATAGAAAAATTAGCTGGGCATGGTGGCGCATGCCTGTAGTCCCAGCTACTCAGGAGGCTGAGGCAGGAGAATTGCTTGAACCCAGGAGGTGGAGGTTGCAGTGAGCCGAGATCGTGCCATTGCACTCCAACCTGGGTAACAAAGAGAAACTCCATCTCAAAAAATAATAATAGTAATAAATAAATAAAATAACCTGTTCCTGGCCAGGCATGGTAGCTCACATCTATAATCCCAGCACCTTGAGAGTCCGAGGTGGATGAATCACCTGAGGTCAAGAGTTTGAGACCAGCCTGGCCAACACGACGAAACCTTGTCTCTACTAAAAATACAAACATTAGCTTGACGTGGTGGCGGCCACCTATAATCCTAGCTACTTGGTAGGCTGAGGCAGCAGAATCCCTTAAACCCAGGAGGCGGAGGGTACAGTGAGCCAAGAGTGCTCCATTGCACTCCAGCCTGGGCAACAAGAGCAAGACTCTGTCTCAGAAAAATTTTTAAAAATTTAAAAACCCTCTTCCTGATAAGAAAAGAACCTTATCATGCTTTTTATTCCCGCCACTCCACCCATGTTGATATCATCTGTGGTTTTCATTTCAAATTATT